>NC_072858.1:5147500-10347500 GCF_028858705.1 Grus americana | reverse complement strand
TGCCGTGTTGTTGGGGCTTTTTACTTGTCAAACTGGAGCCTCGTTGCTTTTGTTATTGCCGTGTAAAGGGAAATCGCGGGGTTTTGTTTTGGTATTAAGGGCCTTAAAGATTGCTGGCTGACACTTTGCACGCGAAGGCCAGAGCAGTGCAGGGAGAGGGGGGACGGTGCTCAGGCGGCCAGAAAACGCACAGATTTTCCCCCTGCTTGCTTCATCTGCCCCCAAGCCATTTTTTTTTTCCCCGGGTCCTGGGTGCCAGTTTGCGTTTTGTTTTGGTTTGTTTCGGGGTTTTTTGTTTAGCCCGCAGCCCTCGCAGATTAAACTGCCGCTTAAAAAGCAAACCTGGAACCACTCAAGGTCTCCCTGTTTGAAACAGTTCTAATTTTTTCCTATATTTGTTTAGTTCTGTTGTTTCGTTCTTTGGGAGTAAGGAGGGGATGAACTCGCTCGCGTGAGTCACCCAGATGTGCGCGGGGAAGACAAGTGTTTGCAACTGGTTTCCTTCAGCGCCTCATCCACAGCAGCGTCCGTCCCGCATGGCAATCGCTCTCCCTGCACGCAGCATCCCTCAGTATTAACAAACTCGCTTAGAAAGTGAGGAGGGGAACAAGGCGGCCATGGTTTCCTAATTATTCCCCGTTCAACCACCCTTTGTGGCTTTTGCCCCTGTTGCAGAGTCACAACTTTGCAACTTTAGGGAAAGGGATAAATAAGAGATGAGAAACTGACTCTTGGTGAACTCGGATGCTGCGCTTTGCCCTTGGTACCCGGCTGAGATTTAGGAAGCGGGGCGTCTCGCCACTTTGGTAGGCGAGAGCGAGGCACAGGGGAGCAGGCTTCACCCTTGCTCAGTTCAGCGATGCTCTCTGGGTACCCCTGTTTATTATCACGCAGGAGCAGCTTGGGAAAATACAATAGCCAGGGCATCGTAATGTTAGCGATCTCGAAGCTCCCCTTGCATCGCTTTTACGGTGGGGTCAGTGGTTTACAGAAATATTAAATGCTAAAGGGGGAGTGGGGGGAAGAGAGACCAGAGCTAATGGTAAAGGTCTGCCAAATGTCACCTCAGTGTTACAATGACAAGAAAATATACTTTCCTTACAGCTCTCCCCCTAAGAAATTTGTTTTGAGGGATTTGACAATCTTGCAGATAAAGTGACTGCTTGCTACACTTAACTGATCATGCTCCCTCACGGCCGGCCGGCGTTTCCTCGCTGCACTTAGTAATACCTGTGCAACCTGGGTTGTAGTAGCATTGTCATTGATTTCCAAGGTAACTGCTTTTTAGCTCTTCTGAGCACACATACCTGCGTAGGGGGGGAAAAGTCTTTTCCCCACTCCCTGGAAGGATGATGGTAAAGTGCTATGTCGGAAAAGAGAGGAGGCTTCTCTAAATTTTGATAACTGCAGCCGACAATTTAGAAATAAGACACTTCTCACAGCCAACATGACAGTGGATTTTGAGCATTCAGAAAACACCAGGCCAAAAAACTGGAGACATCTTGATCTTTTAAGACAGCTTTTCCAGTACTTTAAGTGAAGGGGGGGAGCGGGGAAAGAAAAAGAGAGAGAGAAAAGCTGCAAGGAAAATAATACAAAGCCAGCACAATTGGCATCTAGACAGTAAAGAAAAAAGTTTTTGAGGTTAAGAGAAGGAAAGACAAAGCTGTTATGTACCCGAGGGATGCAATTTTAGTGGGAATGGAAGATTTGAGTGGTAAAGGAGGAGCGCTTGCCTCTGGGTTCTCTCTCTTCCAGCAGTTCGGCTGCTGGCATCTCAATTTGAATTGCTGGGTGAGTAGCACTTTCTGTCTGCGCGCTTTCTGTCTTGACCATTGAACTTCTGATGTGACTTCTCTCCCTCACCCCCTCTCTCCCTCTCCTTTTCTTTCCTCCCGTGTGGAATCAAAAAAAAAAAGGGAGGGGGAGAAATCAAGCAAGCATCTCCAGCTGTGACCTTTGTTAGCGACGTTGTTTTTATTATTTATTTTATGGTAATCGTCTTTCTTGGTAGGGGGAAGCGCGACTTTTCGATGACACTTTAATTTTACAGCTGTGGCGAGGAGCGAGCGGCAGAGCACCGTTTTGTCGCGACACAATGGTGCAGCGGGGCAGAGTTGTTGCACTCCTCCTCTTTGCCCTTCTCTCCGCCTGATTTTGGGGTTTGGTTTACAGAAAGCCGAGGCGGGGGGGGGGGGGGGGCGGTGAGGGAGAATTTTTTTTTCTCCTGCATCCAGGGTGGGATCAGGGTGTGTTGAGGGGGGGTTCAGAGTCTGGTGTACAGCAGGTTTCAGGAGCTGGTTTCTGGATGCTGAACAATGGTTACCAGCGAGGGAGAAGTGTGTGCGCGTGTATTAGCTGTGTGTTACATCTGCAGTCACACACTCACACAGTGACCATGACATCACTAGCTTTTCTTTTCTTTTTCTCCTTTGGGGCAGAGGGGGCCACTTCAAAGCTTTCTTCAGTTCAGTACGATATTTCCTTAACTCTGAAACCATGAAGGTAAAAATGTTTGTTTTGTTTTGGGTTTTTTTTTTTTTTTTTAAGGAGAAAAAGTTGGTTTGTAGCAGGGCACATATATTATTACAGTTAAGGGGGTTTGGAAACAGACTGGTGTAACTCTTGACATACACAAAATGATATTGAGGGGGGGAATTATTAAAAATAGTACATAGTAGTTTTTAATTGGGTGCTTTTGATCCTGTGGTTGGTTGGCACTCAGTTAAATTTTCCAAATTCTTCAGAAAGCTCAGCTGTAATGTGAAAGATGAAAATTTTAGGGACACTACATAAAAAATATTTCACCCAGTGATAAACAAATAGGAAAAATAATACTGAATGTTGATAAATATGAGCTAACGTGTGTTTTGACATAGTGGGTCTGTGTTCGTTATCAGAAGTCCATCAGACTTTTTTTCTCCTATTAATATGTTTTACAGAAAGTAAACCTACCCCTCAGCCAATTCTGTATATTGCCCATAATTATACACAGAAAATAGAAATGTATTTAAGAATTTTAGAAAGCATCGCATTTTCACTGGAGGTTTTGTGGGAATCTCGAGTTTTCTGCTGTTTTTTCTAACTCTGCCAGGCTTGCTTAGAGTCACTCAATCCAGGAGAAAGATTTCTATCACTTCAGTACTCTGTGATACTTTTGCCTGAGTAGCTTAGTCAATTTATTTGCCTTTTCTTGTATAAAACAAGGGATAAAATTCTGTAGAATTCATCTAAAATGAATTAATCTAAAAGGACAATTATTTAGATGTTTCTTCTTTCACTGCATGTTGTTGCATACACAGGTTTTACGTAGCTGGTGATGAGATCTCGTAAGCGTTTTACCTTTAGAGGAATTCTTTTTATTGGGACTTGGGGCGAAAGGCCTGGCAGTGCTGTATGAATGTGCCTCTTTCTTTTCTTCCAAAATATTTGCAAGGTGGTTCAGTTCTGATGTGTGTTGAACATCACATTTTTTAGGGAAACTTTGTTGAATTTGTTCAAGAAATAATTGATCTGGACATACTTAATTTCTTTGCTCAATTGTTTTGTGGCAGCATGTATTGTTTTTAGCACATTAAAAATGAAAATGTTTTTTAGAGCTTTTTTTAATTTGTTAAGCTATTTAATATGCATTTGATAGATATATTGTGTATCGGTATTGAGCACAGTCCGCTATAATTTGTGAATACTGCATTTTAAAAAGCTGTACTGAAAACTTGGCATCGTATATTGAGGCATGTACGTGCATGTTAGTGTTTTAATAATGCTGTTATTACTGAAATTGCCAAATACAAGTGGGTAGAGGCATGCATGCTAATTTTTTTTCATTTCTTGCAGTTTTTTTAACAGCCTCACATTCAAGTTTTTACTGTCGCAGATACCCTAACAAAATCAGTGGAGCTTTTTCTCCTACGGTATATGTTCGGCTAGTGCTGAAATATGTGATTTATATGCAAGAATTAAAGCTGTTTATAATGTGGCATTTCAGAGAATGCTAGGCACTAAGTAAAATTGCATTACTGGGTATTCATACAAAGCACATAACAAATAAAGGTCTATTGGGGCAATTATAAGCACCCTTTCGCTTATATTCACTTCTCCCTTCTTCCCATCTTTTTGTGCTTGCATTATTGCTCCGTGTCCCTCCCCTCTTCCCCCCCCCCCTTTATGTTCAGGACCGTTTCCTGAAGACCTGCTCAGGTTTCACCAGTCTCTTTGCTCGGTGGTGGTGTATCCCGCACACCTTGTACCGCTGGTACTGCTTCAGAGAACGGTGGGGTTTGGTTTTAGTCTAATGTATGCCAAGCCTTTCTGCTTTTTGCCTTGTTAGACATGAACGAAGGCTTGCCTGCTATAAAGAGATAATATCTGTCTGGTAATTAACTAAAGTATGCAAAGAAAATGCCGAGTTTTTGTCAGGTTGGGGAAGAAACTGTCTCTCTCCTTTTGTAATGGAAGAAATAGATGTGGGCATGTCAGTGCCTGAAACTCGAAGAGTCTAGGGACGACCCTGTCCTCCTCGTACGGTGAAATCCACCTGTTGATCAAATCATCTCTAATTTTGAGATACAGTGTGAGGCTTGGCTGGATACATGCAGACCACTGTTAGTGGGCTATAGTTACTGGGGTAACTGGTGTCCAAATTTGTATGGCAAGATCAGGCAGAGCAGATGCAGCAGAGTGCTTTCTCTTTATCAATAAACCATTAAGAGAATGCTAACTGGCATCAGTGTAATTCCAAATGATGCTAAAGGATCTCAAAATATACAGCTGTGTCTAAGCAGGTGCTTGTCCAGGTCTGACCTGACATGAGAGTAACACCACGTGGTCCAAGAATGCAGCACTTAATTTGTATTTAAAACCCCAAGCTTCTTTTTTTTTTTCTTTTTTACTTAAAAAATCCAAAAAACATCCCAAATACTGAAGCAGAAAGATGACAGTCCACAACAGCTTTGAAAGCAAAGTGTGAGCACACTTAATAATAATATTTTACTGCTAGTGTTTTTAATTCTTCTGCATAAGAACTAACAGGCAGTAATTAGATGGCTAACCCCCAGTTCTTACCCTTTTGGGCTAGAGGATTTGGCGTATGCTAATTGTCACCAGATCATTTTGCATAATTGCCTTTTGGCAAAATTAAGTGGAAATTTCCTGAACATCTTAAACCCTGACTTCCCCACCCCTCACCCCCCCCAGTACCTTCACTCCCTTGCAGGAAAGATGCCGAAAATGTCAAGCACGGTGGCTTAGTGCTCCAGTGTGCAGGGGGCACTTCATCATGGTTAAAGGGGAGGGGGGAGAAGAAAACGATTCTTTTCTTGAATGAATTGCTGGACACTTAAAGCCAGGAAGCTGATTTTGTTGTTTTGGCTGAGAGATTGCTAACAGAGCATGAGTTGGGTAGTTTTTTTGTGTTGTGGGTTTTTTGGGGTTTTTTTTTTTGAAAAGCCGGCAGTGCTTGCAGGAGCAGGTAGGCGCTTGCTGGGAAGTGGTCAAGGAGGGAGGGGGAAGAAGCAGAAGGATGCAAATGTGTCGTCTTGTGTGTCGTGTCCCCCCCCCCTTTTTTTTTTTATTAAGGAGAGGGTGGGGGGGCTGAGGTTTTTTGTCAAGCTCTGTCTAGGGGGGATATTGTCCCAGCACATGGTTGTCAGTGCTCCTGTCATCATTTGTGTGAGAGAAGAAAATGAGCCTTTTTTTAGCAGGGCGAGTTGTGATTATCAATGGAGGCCTTGTCTCCCGCTACAATGGGCAGTTAGCTTAGGGCAGGACCTTAGGCAGAAATCAGCTACATTAAACTGTGAAAGGGCTCAGGCCACTGTATCAGCCATAATGGAGCAAGGGGAAGTAGTTTTCAGGAGAAAATGCTTAGTCAGGTGTGAAAGCATCCTTAAAAAAAATAAACTCTGACTTCACTAGCTAAACAGAGCTGGGTAAAATTAAATCTTTGATTTTTTTCAGGAAATACTTCATCACTGGCATTGAATTTTTATGTTTCCGTAGGGGTTGAGGACCAAGTTAACATATAGCTGGTGGGTTTGGTTGGTTTTAGCTTTTCAGTTAACCTGAATGAACAGCTTCCCTGTTGAAGTTTGGGGTGCCACCCGGAGCAGCTGCCCATGTGGGTGATCCCCAGGGCTGGAGTGGTGCTTGATGATGGGTGCTCTGCTTTGGGTGTTGGTGACCCTGGCTGGAAATGAACGAATATTCCAGTATTTGCAGCAATATTTTGGGATTTGCCTTTTCTTGCAACTTAAGCTGATTTGGGGTGGGGGTGTCATCCCTCGGCAGAACCAAGGACAGATCAACCTTTAGGAGAAAAGAAACTCTCCTCTTACGAGCATCTTTGGAGCTGCAGAGCAGCTCAGGAACATCTGTTGGCATTTCACTGGCCATAGTCAGCATAACTGTAATAGCACCATCTGGAAAATACAGGGAGACGAGTTATGAACCTATTTTTTTAATGTGAACTGGTATTGAATGGTACCCGTTGCTAAGCCCAGGGAGCAACTCCAGGAGGGCCTGCTAATTCAAGACCACTGTCGACCTTCTGCATCCACCCTGGAGGAGGGGACAAGGCTGACAAACCCTCTTCTGTGCTGCTTTTGTTTTATTGTATTAGGCCCATAAAGGCGGTTTCAGAGCCCATCTTTCTTCGGCAGAAGGGGACAGCAATGGGGAAACGGGGAAGAGGAGGACATAGCAAAAAAGACAGGCGGAGCTCTAGCTCCATTTGTTTTCGGTGTCTGTTGATTAATAGGTTTTAAGGTGAATGGGGAGCTCTCATTCCTCCTCTGTTACCCGTAGTGGAGGAAGGGGAGGGGGCTCCAGGGTGCAAGTGCCTGATCAGTCCTTCCCATGCCATGTTCCCGGTTGGGGGTGGCTGGGGGGTGCCCGGTGGGCGGCAGCACATCCCTGCCTCGCAAGCAGGACTTGAGGCTTTAAGTACACTTAAAAGGTTGCCTGGGTCGGGGAAGGGCTTCCCTCCCTGGCTGTGGCCACGGGAGCTGTGCCGGCGGCCACCAGAGTTTCAGGTTGTGCTGGGGCAGGAGCATCCCCCTGCCCTGCCCTTGGCTGCTCGGCCGGGGACGCGGCGGAGCGGAGTCTCCCACCGGTTGTTCGTCTGAGGCCAAAGGCTTTGGCTGCTTCGATGCTGCGATGGCATGATGGCTTGTTTTCAGCCTGGGTGGCTTTTTTTGCAGACCTGCTTTTACTAAAACCACGTTATCACAGCAAGGACAAATCCTCTGGCCTCCCTGGCATGTTTTTTCTCTGACTTTGAGTTGATACCATGTTTTTATTACCAAAGCCAAACAAGCTATGAATTTGCAAACAGAAATTGCAGTAACAAACTCTTCCTATTTAAAGGTTGTTTTTTCTTTGTGTGCTCAACAATACAATGTTTCATCTCGTGCAAGTCTTATGCTGCTTTCAGAGACTTAGGAACTATTGATTTATACAGCATGTATTAACTTCTTCAATAAATGGGGAGTATTCATCAGTGGGGTGTATTAAATTGGGCTGTATATGCATAGAAGCATCTTTCTTCCTGTTAATGAAATGTCCTTACCATGCAACAAAGACTGATACACAGCAATTTATACACACAATCCCCTGCAGTTTAAATCTGAAGTTCAGAATTTTTTTGTTTTTCCCTAAAGGCACCTATCAGAACTTAGGCTAAATGGATCTCAGTATCCCTCCCAAGCATATATCAGTCCAAAATCTGTTGTGGTTCTGTTTTGTTTTGGGGTTTTTTTGTTGTTTCATTCCAGAGCTCCGTTATTGTTTAAAGTCATCTGTGTTTAAGCACTCCCAGAAGCATTTCAAATTCATATAGAGAGATTTAGTAGTTGAGTCCCTATGGGGACAATTTCCTCTGGTTTGCTTCAGGCAGGGGTTATCAAGAAAAGCAAACTTCTGTTGTTTTTTTGCAATTCTTTACCATGCCCTCTAACCCAGCATATGAGACCCCAGCTTTCAGTGGAGAGGAGTGATTTATCAGCAGATGACTTGGTACTTTGTAGACGCTGGGATTTCTCTCCAGAAACCTCCACTTGTTCCTGTCCTATTACCGCATGCCCTGATGCTAATCTGTGCGTACCAGCGCAGCTCCCGTTTCTGTGCCTGACGTAGCCATAAATGGAGTTCTTCAAGTTGCCGGAGAAATTCCTGCATCTCACAATGGGTTTTAGCTTAAAACTACCCTTGATAAAGTACTGGCAAATGTATATTGGAAAAGGTCCTTTAGCAGGGGGATGGCTGAGGTCATCTAATAGGTGTCTCCTATTGATGGCTTCTGTGGTTTACCTTTCATTGCCAGTGGATGGGGTTAGGACCACACTTGTTACTCAGGCAGAGCTCCCATTGACTTCAAAGGAAGATGCATGTGCAGGATTAATCCTGCTCTTTCCCAGCTAGTCCTTTCTTTTTCTCTTTTCCAAGGAAGCTTAGTTAACTTCAGGAATGCTGCTTTTGAAGAGCAGCTTATTTAGCATATTATGCATGATTAGCTTGGCTTGCAAATTGTGTGTGCTGCTCTGAGCGGGGCTACAGTCCCTTTTCCCAGTGTGTGATAAACAGTGCAAACCAGAATGCAAACCTGGCCTGGGGTGGTGGTACAGATGCAGACTGATTTGCAGGGGCAGTGGATCACACTCCTCTGTCCCTGAGAGCATATTTTTGAGCATGTAGATGACAGTTTCCCCTTTTCCCCTGGTACATTCTCCCCATACCCACACCTCTACTCCAGCATCATCAGAGTGACAAAAAAAGCGTCCTACCCTTACATCCAGTACCTTTATATGAATTGTCTGTTTCACTGCAGGACAGTCACCCAAATAAAAATTACTTACCTGGGGAAAAGTTTGCAGACTAAGGTTCTAATTCTTTGTTGTTGACTTTTATTATTTTTTTCCTTTTGCTTTTTATCTTTCTCTGATAGGTGTTAGATAAAATACATCATAATTTATCACTCAGGCTGTTTTGTGGAGATATTGCAGTGGGTCTTGGTATATCAAAGCAGTGAGTGGTAGTTTCCCGCAGTTTACATGTAACCTCCTATGGTATATCTGGCTTTGGTGATACAGTTACGTAAGTCCAGCTTTCCTCTCACATGTTGTTTCTTGTTTGTCAGCTTAAGTCTGACCCTCTAATGTTATTCTGTCACTTACTTATTTTTTTAACTAACTGATTCCAGAGTCTAGGAAAATAAGCTTTCCATGGAAGACAACCCTCAAGGTCTGTGATGATCTGGGTGGGGGTTTTTTGCAATGATGTGATGATAGACTTGGGAGAGCACAGAGCTGCAGCAGCTACCAGCCACACTGTGGGTCACTTAACAGCAAGAGTTCACACAATGCTTGGCCAGCAAAAATCCCTCTTATTGGGAATGACTTTTTTTTACAAACCAGATCAAGTGGTCACTTGGCATGTAATGGCAACAACTCACGTGTTGTTGAGTAGATGCCTGCTAGTTTGCATCGTGTGTAATACGATTTGTTACGTGAAGCCCTTTTCAAACCCTTCAGTTATTTTTGGACCACTTAGGTTGGCTTACTTGGAAGAGAACAGATTTTGGGTAAGAGCATCTCCTTCAGCTTTTTGAATTAGGGGGCTAAATCCCCATAGTTCCTCTGATGCCAAACCATTACGGGTCTGTGCGGCCAAAAGTTGTCCTTGGTTGTACAACTGGCAGGAGACCTGACCTACAACCCAGCCAACACAACGTGCTGTAATTCCCAGCGTTGGCTGTCACGGCCGTGTTCCATCCTGCTTTGTGGCCACTTGACGCGGGACTCTGCTGTGCCGCAAGCATTGTATTAGAGGGGAATCATTCTGTGGAAGGGCTGCAAAACAAAATACACACAGTAAAAGTTGTGGGAAGCATAAGCGCTGCTCTTTGGCTTCCTTCTCTTGGATGCATGCTTTTTCTGCAGGTTATCAAAGGGGTGAGTCAAATAGCTACATATGGCTGGGGCTGGGGAGCCTCCTGGGCTGGGGGTGGCTGGAGGAGCCAAAGCCAAAGTTTAGCTCGGCCAAAGCACGACGGAGGGACTTCTTGTTTACTCAGAGGAAGACTGATGTTTCTTTTCCTCGTAGCTCTCAGTCTGTCTTCCCTCTTCCTTCCCCCCAGTCTAGAAACTCATTCTCAAAGAATAACTGAATTATTTTTGAAATGCTTTTAAGGGAAGCTCAGAGCGTTTGAACTGAGATCAGATAATAACTTGTCTAAAGTGGCGCAGCGAGGGCGCGTGTGTTTGGGGGTGCTGGGGAGCGAGTGGTGGGGTCAGAGCTGTCCTCGGGCAGGAGGGTGAGCAGGGGAGCGCTGGCAGACCCTGAACGGCAGCGGCGCTATCGGGGGCTGCCGTGGTATCACTACTCTATTTTAATGTGATTCCTTTTACTTGATGTTAATGCAAGTTGTTCCTTACTTAAAGTAATAAAAGGAAATGAAGACACATTCTAAAATGAAACCTGACTCTAATCCATTCATCATCTAATACCAGCCTCTTTATCTTTGCTGGTACCTAATCTGGTTAAATGTCCCTGTTGTAGGATTTTAGTGAAAATCCTCTATGGGGAATAGGGTTTTTTGCAATTGGATTACTCGCAGTAAATGGTCCAGCAGTTCGCTTGTTTCAGCTTAATTTTTCCTTTGTGATCTTGTAAGGGTAAGTTACAGTTCAGCCTGCCTTTTCCTTTCATTCATTCACTCCTTTTTTTTTTTTATTGTTGTTAAGAAAAAGATTTATTTTTTTTTCCCCCAGAGCTAGGAATGTGATAGGGAAAACCTCATGATATCTGCGTGACTATTCCCCCCACAAGAGTGTTCATTTCAATGGCTTTATCTGGGGTTTTTTGCCATTATTTATATAGCTGAATATTTTAGTAGCCTAATTCATCAGTATCCAGTTTCCATTTATTAGTGCTCTCTGATGAATTGATAATTAATCAGCTCTTCTAAAATATATATATATAAAATATGCAGGTGATCACTTGTCAGCTTAATGCTTGCTGATGAAGGGAATACTCTAGCACTACAAAGGCTTTTTATCTGGAGTATTTGCAATGAGCAGTAAAATGCAGAACTGAAAGTGAGGACAGGAAGGGGAAAGGAAAAGACCTACAGGTCAGTGAGCATTTGGGTCTCTTGCTAATTAAATGGGGGACTCTGTCAGCCCCTCACTGAAGAGTCTGCCTGCATCTTCAAGGTGAAGCAGAAGATTATAAAATAAAAAGGAAAAATTTTAAAGAATTGCTGTTGCTCTGTACAGGAGCGCGACGGGTCAAAAAGATTAAAGAAATTCAAGAGCAGGGAAAGTGCGTGAGGAGGTTTTAAGCAACAGGGTGGGAAAACTGCAAGGGTGACGCCGAGAAGGGATCTGGAAAAGTCTGAGGATCGTGTTGAAATCCTGGGTACTCGGATTTCTGTATGTCGTGCCTCGTGCTGCAGTGGGGAGTACCCAGCACTCCTCTAACGCCATCGTCCTTTTTCTCTTGACAGTCTAACAAAGTGCCAGTTGTGCAGCACCCACACCATGTACACCCTCTTACGCCGCTTATCACGTACAGCAATGAGCACTTCACACCGGGAAACCCTCCTCCACACTTACCAGCCGACGTAGATCCCAAAACAGGTAGGTGGGAAGGAGTTTGGGCTTTTTTGGAGAGTGGGTGGGTGAATTTTTCTACTTTGCATATTAGGGGGAGAGTGCGGGAGGCAGGATTTCCCATGCTGGAGCACCAAAGGGGGCATGTAAAGTGTCAAACACATGCAAAAACACAGACATAATAGTTTCTTTTTAAGCCAATTAGGCTTCAGAAGGAAACCTACTGTGTGAATTTTCATAAAGCTTCTGCAGGGTGATACCAGAGTTGCATGTGTGGGGTCGTTCACAGGTGTGTTTCTTTGCAAGCACGATACCCCACCTAGCAGTTCGATCTACCAAGTGCTTGGTTTGCATGCATGACCCAGAGAGTTAAACATGTACGTTCTGTGATCTGCACTTACAAAATTGCAGCTGGAATTTTAAAGGTGGTGGGTCATGACCGGCTTCAGAATGAATCTCTTTTAATTCCCCAAATCCCATTGTTTCTGTGTCAGGAGTTCAGCCATTTTTCTCCTATAATGTTGAATTTTCATCCACTCTAACTACTTAGCTCCAGCTCTGTACTTGCAGCTCTTTTCCCCAATGTAAGTCTACCCAACTCTCAGTTCAGCCTGAAGGGCAGTCTTCTTGAATATAGAGCGCCGCGTAAAACCCTGACTAGATTTATTGGTGTTACAGAGTAGAATTTACATGTTATTCTAACTTTTTAAGAGTCCCTGTTTAACCTGAGGGCCCGGAGAAGTCAAACAGTGTCAATCTTCTTTCTTTGGGCTGCATTGAGTTCCTAGTGACAGTGGTTTTGTTTTTGTTAATCCAAATCCCAGCTAGTTAATTGGAAAGTACATCAGAAACTGAATTCACATCAAAGGAATCGCTCTGTGTCGGCCCTAACGTATGCAGATAATTTATCTAAAGTCCAGCCCTTCAATGAGGCCGTGCATTAGCTGTTTTTCACTCCCTGTGCTTCAATTGGGGCCCCCTTTTAATTGTGCTTAATGCTAACTTCACATGGCTTAAAAGGAATCCCTCTCGCCATCCCTGGGTATTGCAAGTGAATGGCACAGTCAACCTCTCATTTAAATAATGGTAGTACAGGGAATAGCTTTTAAATGGTTATCGTAAAACATATGATTAACGTCTGTAGACTGTTTACTTTTCTTCTGTGAACATTCTTTCAAGTGTGCAAATAGCTCGCTGGATGGTTAAAGCCCAGTTAATCTGTTTGGGTTTTGTAATGGAGAAAAAGCAATGTCTGCATGAAAATGTCACACAAGAAGATTTAATTTAGAGATTAAAAGCTTTCTGAGTGACTTAAAAAAATAGTTTTTAACCATGAATACAGTACCCCTTCCTTTTAATGCTCTCTGTTTTAATTTTGCTTCTGGTGTGTAATTGTGCTCTGGCTTGTTAATTGAAAGACCCAGTCTTGTAACCCTTACTCCTCTAAGTAATTCCTACTTGCTCTTAAGGTAAGGAGCATTGAGATTTAAGCCTTCCGTCTGGAGCTGGTTTCTACTCTCCGAGTAGGAACTGCACCGGTTTCAGAGAGGACGGATGGGTTCTCTGTCCATCCCTGCACACCTTCGGCGTCTGCCCCCCATTTTAGCAAGCACTTCCAGGGGTTCTCCCCTCCACTCCTAGGTTTCGGGAAGGTTTCCTAGGTTTGCTCAAAAGCAAACATCATTTGCAATTATAATGACTTGGTTGCTCATTTTGGACATTACTTTGGAATAACGCCATGCTATTGAGTACACAAAGTAGGGGTAGGGCCTGTTCCCTTTCGGTGACTTTGAGACTAAAATAACCACAAAGTTATAGACAGAGGGACCATCTTTCTGTTGAGTGTTTAAGACAGCACCCAGCACAGCGTCACACCAAAACTATAGCTGAGACTCCTAAATTCTCATCCTAAATAACAAAATAATTATCTCTGATTGGAGAGGTGGCTGAGGGAGCGAATCACATCAGTTTTTCTGGTTGAATCTCATTTAACAAGATGCCAAGAGGCTCACTTTATAAAATAAGACTGTGAAACAGCCTTTGGAAACCCAAAGTGAAGCCATGAGTATTGTAATAAACATGACTAGATAGCAATTTAGAAACATATGTGCTTTTTCCTTATATTTTATTTATTTTCATGTCTCAATACTAACGCTGCTTTATGTTCCCCTTCTATAGGAATTCCAAGGCCTCCACATCCTCCAGATATATCTCCTTATTATCCATTATCACCGGGCACTGTAGGACAAATCCCCCATCCGCTAGGATGGTTAGTACCACAGTAAGGAGTTCCATTTTTTTAATTTCCTTTTTCTTTTTTGATTTGTAAAATTTATGTTAAAAACTGTATATGTGTGTGTGCGCGCGCGTGTGTGTGCACGGAGATAAGTCTGTTTGTCAACTGCCACTTCATTGAGTGGTTATGAATTTACCCACCTCATGAAGATTAATTAAAACTTATCCCAGGTCACGTGTTTTTAAACAAACATGAGCAGTTGGGCACAGCTTTGCCTGTCATCTCAACCAGCTGATGGCTCATGAAGCATGAATTTTTAAACCCCTCTTTAGAAATACCCTTACACTGCACCACATGTGTGTTTTTTCAAATTCTGGTGGGTCAGGGTGGTTCTCATGGACTCTTTTTTACCAGGGCCATCCTCACTATAAATATGCAATTTTAAATTTCACTGGCCTTCCCTATTGAAACCCCTTTTGTTTTTCTTGTGAAACAGTAGAGCTTTATATCAGTCAGTGAGCAGCATTCCTGGTCGAGACGTGGCTGGGCAGTTGGCATCTGAGGAATGGAATTTTCTTGCAAACAAGAAAGAGGAATTAGTTTACTTTAAAACTAGCTAAGAAAAAAAAGCTGTGGAAAGTTGGTTTGGGGTTTTGTTTTCTTTTCAGCTCCTCGTATCCCACTTGCAGAGCCTTGTTGAGTATGAGGTTCCCTCCAGTAATTGAGTCCTTATTTTCCTTTTTTTCTTATGTTGCCATTTCTGCAATGGGTTTATAGCGTACATAAGCACTGTCTAGGCCTTTTGTACGGTATATTTGATTTAAATACTTATAAAATACATTTGTATTGCTGGGTACAACAGTTGTCTGTATTATAAATCAAGATTATTGCCCTATTTTTCTCACATAACAGGCCTCATCAATAGTAGTGAGGTTGTATTTCTTTAGAAATGAATTGCCCAAAGCTAGAAATAGTTTGTTCCTGCTCGAGGTTGTTTGGCCAGCTGTGCTAAAATACCTCTCCACAAGTTTGCCCTCCGTAAGGAATTGGAGTTCACACCCTGTAGGAGAGCAGGGCGTCCCCACGCGCACCCAGGTCTCGGGCAGGGACAGGGACTGGCATCAAAGGCTTTGGGGGCCTTTCTCAGGCACAGAGCTGTGGCTGCAGGAAAGCTGGAGTTCAGACCTCAACCTCAGGAGCCCGCTTCCGAGCGCTTTGCAGGCTGCCCTTCCTTGCAGGGTGGTCGTGCAACGTGCTTGGGTAGAGGCTCTCCCACCCTGAGGGTGAAGCACGTCCATCAGCTCTCTGCAGAAGGCTTGAGTTTCTCCAGAAGAGCACAGCATGAGCAGAACTAAACCCCAGAACATTGGTTCTTGAAATCTTAAATTCCTCCTCATTTGTGGTCATTTACTTTTTACGTAGGACACCCTGAATGCTGGTAGAACACACGTCAGCTCCTTTTCTTCTTATTTCTTGCTTGCAGGGCCTAGCTGCAGTAAAGCCAGCTCGTGTGCCTCTGTTGCAACTGCTTAGCCCAAGTTTGTACAGTAACAGCCTCAGCATTTAAAACAAATATACTCAGCTAATGCCAAAAATCAGTAACGTTAAAGACATGAGAGAGTAGGGAAGAAATTCCTTGCTGTTGTTGACCTGTGCCTCATTGTACATCTGTGTCCCAGAGCCTTACATCTTTGTGTGCGCAGACTCAGGTTTGTCCTCCTTGAGCCCCAGGTCATGGCTGCCAAACCCAGGCGAATGTTGCCACGTGTGGCCAGTTTCATCAGGGAGGTGCTAATGGCCGCCTCTGTCACCAGAAGACTGACATCACCGTTGGTTTATAACAAGCCAACACCTATGGCGTACTTATCTACCCACAGCTTTTCCAGATTCTCTGAGTGGTTTTTGTTGAGGAATAATACCATCACATTTGCTTTTGCTCTAGGAGAGTAGCATGGCCAACTTTGCAGAAGTAGCCCAAGGTTTTTATTTCCCTTCTCGTTGCCACTCATGCTCCACCATCAACTTCCCAACCCATCTATCCTCAACTGGCCTGGATGTCTCTAGCATTGTCCCCCTCCAGAAAGCATCCTGCCCAGTCAGATGATATATTTGAAGGACAGATGAAAAGAACTAGCTAGCACAGACAAACCTCAATCAGAAAAAGTTGTGTGTCTTTCATGAGGATGCTGTTTTGCATGTTGCTGTATTTTTTAATTATTGTAATGAGGTGTGATTGTCTATTGGTTACCCACAATACTTCTTGGGGACTCTCCCCCGGTAACTCTTGTCAACACTTGTTAATCTGACAAAAGGCTACAAATTAAGCTCTGTTAATTTAATGTTTTCTCACCGAGATCTAAATACCGAAAGAGGCCCAAAGCGCAACTGAAGTCCTTTGATTCACTGTACTTTATTTTGGTATAAATTTACATTCATTATTGTTTTCCTTTGGATGTGTAGCCCTCAATTAGTGTGATGGCTCCATTAAAGCAAGCGAGACTTCGCCTTTAATTATTACAACAAAACACCTAGTTTCAGCTTGGGGAGAGGGTCTCTATTGACATAAGCAGAGGTTATAAAATTTAATTAGCCATTCCTATCAGATTTATGGCATTCAAATTGTTCTGTGTTTCTTTCCTTTGATCCTTGCTGTACAATCCCCAAGATTTTTGTTCTGATCAAATGAGAATAAAGCTTACTGTGCAGAGAGAAGTTTTTTGTTGTTTGTTTTTTTTTTTTTAAACCCTTTTTTCTTTCTCTCATTCCTTCTTTCCCTTCTTTTTTTCCAGGCAAGGTCAGCCAGTGTACCCAATCACGACAGGGGGTTTCCGCCACCCTTACCCAACAGCTCTGACCGTCAATGCTTCCATGTCAAGGTGAGTTCAAATGCTGAGGTCCTGAATCAAGAGCAGATGTAACTCCTCCTGCCACCCTCTTTAGAGGAGGGCATTTCATCTAGGAAGCGTATTTCTGAAAACACTTCAGTTAAACAGTCATCCTTAGTTTTCCGGTGGGGCGGAGGAGGAGAGGACAAGGGGTACCTTCCTATTTGATGAGAAGAAGGTGTCCTAGAATATGTTTTTGAGGGAGAGGTGAAGGAGCGGGAAGTCATCTTTAAAAGCCAAATGAAAAAGCTGGGAGAACGTGATGTTGAAAAAGCAAGATGGAGAAGTCGTGACACCTTTTGCTTTCTCCGTGGCTGTCACCCAGAGCAGCGCGCTCTGTGCCAGAGGGGAGGCTCAGGAGGGAGGAGGGCTGCTTTTCAAGCAGAGTTGGGAGGAAGGTTATGGCGCTATGTTTTCGCCTACCAAAGCTCCAAACGCTGATAGTCAACATAAAAGAGCCTGCCTGACCCTCTAAAGCTTTAGAAGTATATATTTCTCCCCCTCCCTACCTCCAATTAATTCCATCTAATTTTCCAGGGGCTGCTAGTTTTATTTACAAACTGGTTGGCAGCACTATGTTTAAGTAATCACTAATTGCTCCTAATGATAGTTTTATTTTCTGTTCATCTGATTTTCAGTCTAGTTAATTAAATCGGTGGAGGTTTAGACTTTCCTGATGGGCTGAAACAGCTAATCCATTTTGATGATGGCACATAATTAAATTAGCATGCATTACATAGCAAGGTTCCACGTCTCTTCCTTGCTCTGTCCCTTCCTCTCCATCTCTGCAGTTTAATACGTGAAGGTTGGCGTATAGAGGATTTAAGGAGGAAAAGATTGGTGGTGGGGGGAAACACACTTCATTGAGAAATGGAAACCTCTAACTAGAGCTCGTGAGTAAATGGGTAGGGAAATAGTGCTTTAGAGAAGTAGAGTAAAAGCGAAAAATTAAAATTTGCTGGTGTCGCTCCAGCAAATAGAAAGACAACTGGAAAATCAGCTTTTAAAGAAGAATTAATAGACCCAGCACGGGGGAGAAAAAATCCTGGGTTGGGGAGAGAGCTGCAAATTTAAACAATGGTTCCCTCCCTCCATTTAATCTTTTTTAATATCTATAAAAGACTTGCAGGCATGGTGTGAGGCAAAGTAGAGCTTGATTTAGTTTAATTATTATTAGAGAGGCAAGTCATTTGAGGGAGGGGGAAGATGTGGGAGGGGGGGAGGCTATATTCCCAAGATAGGCTTTATGAAAGGTATCTAGTTAAAAAGAGTACACAGCAAATTAAATACATTATTGTGGTAATGGGACGACAGAAGTAGAGGTCTATTATACTTATGGCAGTTATAGGAAATGTAGGCTCCTTGCCCTGTTCTAGCACATCCTTTGATATTCATTCCATTCAGCAGCAGGGCCAGGACTTCTCAGAATTAAGTGATGGGTCATTATACTTTAAACACCATGGAGAAGCCTAGATTGGCAATTAAACAGCACTTGCTGACACTCGCTTGTGCCACCCTGTGACCCCCTTTAGATTGAGTTGTTGGAGCTCGGGGCCCTCAGCCTGCTAAATTGGTAGCAGGCACTTCTCCTGACGAGGGCTGGCTCTGAAATCTGCTGGCTTCAAAGGGAGCAAGATCATGTATAAACCATAATGTGGGTGCACCGTGGCTCAAAAAATAAGGCAGGAATAGATGAAATGTTACAAGTGCAAGGGGAAAATGAGAGAATAATGACAAATCTAATGCAACTCAAAGCAGAATTGTTGCACAGAAAAATGCATCCCACTGCTTGTGCATAAAATCAAGGCAGGCAGATGACATCCAGTTAACAGAAACATGTCAACAGTGAAGTAAAGTGAGAGTGAGTAAGAGAGAAGCCCCTGAGACAGCCAGGAACAAAAAATTAGTTGTCCTTAACAAGTTAAGACTCATCATTATATTCTGGCTTGGAGCCATAAAAGGAGACAGTGGTGTATAATGAGCTGCTTAGAATTTTTAGGGTGTTTATTGCAATTCATGGAATACTTGTCTAGAGAAAAAAATACAGGGGGAATGTCTTAGGTGAAGGTGAGGGGTGTGCGTATACGCACACAGCCTTTCTTTTTGTCTCTGACATGCGCCCGTACACGCGCACATGCAGGCTGATGAATAGATTTAAGATATTTATCCTTTGTTTTAGCCCGGAAACTTCTCTCCTGGTTTCCCACACATGGGAACACCCTCCGGGCAGACCGTGCTCTTGATACGTGGTTTGACGCGTGTTTTCTCATGCCCGCCGTATCAGCTGGAGTGCCGGAGCTCAGCCGTGGGACAGCCCTTGCCCTGAGTAGCCAGTGCAGTTTGGAGATGGGGGATGCCCACACTTGCCTGCAGACACGCCGTTGTCATGGCTGGCCTCTGGGCAACAGCCCCGCAGGGCCCTGGCACAAGCCTTGCGGTCGATGTGTTGGCTCTGCCCAAGCGTTTAAGCCAGGGCAAACCCCAACCTCACCCCTCCATCCACATTTTTCCAGAGCCTTCCTTCAAAAGTAGTTCCCGTCCTTGCCTGCATTATGGTATAGAATTTTGGAGCATATAATGCTTCCCAACCCTGAATATTCCCTAAGCTTAGTAATTACATTTCATTAGAATGTGCTTATGAATAGTTTATAAAAGGTTAATGGGTGACTAATAGTGATTTTCATAAATGGTTTAGACTATTAAGGTAGTGTCTTCAGGTTGTTTTAACCATTTACAACTCTTTTCTCCGCTTGTAGCATCACCCCACTCCATACGCACGCAACATGCTTACAACATCTCTTGATCCTTCATTGCCCCTCTATAATATGCTCTTAATGTAAATTGAGACAGGGTTAACTGACTGATGGGCAAACAGTGGACCCACTATGAAAAAACAACTGCTGTGAGGGGAAATCAGGAAATAATTTAACAGAATTACACCAGACAAACACTGAACAGCAGTTAAGTGGTGGCAGTGGAAAATACCTTCTGTAATTGAAATTTCAGGGGAAATTCACTTTTGCTGAATGTAATTACTGAAGTTGGAGTGTAGCCAGGAACTTAAAAATTAACACTCTCCCCCCCCTCATCAGTCATATTGCCATGTGAGTGGATGTCTACGTGGAAATAAATAGGCACTTGGACTTTGGGCTGAAACACCCACCCATCCCACTGAAGTCCATGAGATTGTATGAGTGACTTTGGGTTCTGGAGCATGATTTTATAGCCCCAAACATAGGAAGGGGTGTGTAAGTCCAATAGGCAGCCTTGTGTTTTGGAGGGAGAGAGAGATTCAGTGTGAAATAATGAATGGTCATTGGTAACGAACACACGTTTGGAAAATTGCCACCCTGACAGTAACTACTGAGCTGTAGCTGCCTGTTGATGAAGGCTGCCATGCCTCTGAAGTTTAGAGCTCAGTGGGTAAAATCTCAGCCCAGCTGAAGTCAGTGGAGGTTTCACCATCCTTGTTACAGCCAGGCTTTCACACAACATACGTACGTAGGCTTCTCCTCCTCCCTGCCTTCATTCCCATCTAGTCAGTCTCCCATGTGCAAATACTTACTCTCGTTCTCCTAAACAGTAATTTAGAAAACATTTTTGCCATAATTGGGGAGGGAAGTTATATTTTTTGCCTATTTTCTTCATCCTCCTCAATTTTTGATTAGATGGAGGTACTTAAATCTTCATAAAATATAAATAAAATAATCCCCTGTCTTTTGTTCAATTTGTTTCCCTTGAACATCCTGACCATACAACAGTCCACCATGTGGGCAGAGTTAATTTTTCAGTCTGTTTTAATTTTTGACCAGATCCTCATTTGAGAAGCCAGTCCATGACCCAGTTATTACAGCCACATCACGGGGTCCTTTTCAGAAGCTTAACCAACACCATCTTTTTGTCCCCATTAACTCCAGCTGTAATCAGTCTTTTGTGATATTTGGGAGCCCTTCTCCAGTGATGAGTCTAACCTTACACAGGTCTACTCTCATACCCTTCTGTCCTTGTGCTACCACTGTACTCAGCTCTTCTTCCTTGCTGGTGTATGCCCACTGCCCTTCCCACCATGTGCTTGTGTCAGACAAGCGGAGCTCTTCCTGCCTGCTCTCTGAAGAGGCAGGCTTTTCATCTCCATATTCCTTCTTTGTTGTCCTGTTGTCTCTGGCTTTTTTTCCAGTTTGAACCCTAGCTAGCCCGAGCAGCATAGTCCTTTCTTCAACGCTGAGTCTTGCCTAGGACAGGCAGTAATTCAATAGGATGTGTGTCAACTTTTTAACTATGCTTATACCGCTTTCAGTGAGGTCAGGATTTTGCCATGGGTTTTATTTTCACCTATGTTTGTAAGTTATTTTTTTAAAAAAAGCTCTTAGTGTCAGTTTTTATTGTTTGCGTTGTACTATGGCTGGAGGCCTCAGACACTGTGTGAACAAACTTCAAGTATGTCTAATCAAATATACATACACAGAAAAATATAGAGAGGGAGATCAGAAAAAAAAAATACAAAGGCCTAGTTTGTGTCTTGCTGATGGTGAAGCAATTCTGTGGCACTAGTGGGACCAGAAAGTTGGTCATCTTGTAGCCTCACCATTGTCTTCTGTTCTGACCTACCATGCACCAAAGCGTTTCCCCAAATGTGCATTTCTCTCGCAGCTACTTTAGTCAGAGAGCAGGGAAGGTGTTTTGACAATCCATTTGGAGATTTGTGTCCATGGGTCTTGAGCAGAAGTAGAAATCTGTGGAGGAATGACCATTTTGCTGCCCGTTCTCCTCTTCCCCTGCCATCACGCTCTCCTTTCCTTCTCTCCACACCTTTGTTTGTAGGAGCTGCAAGTCTCTACAGTTTGAACAATTTCACATTCTCCCTGTCAGACCCCACTCTTCCCACCACTGCCTTCAAAGACAAAATACTTCTGTCTAGTGCTCCTGAGTACTACCAACTGATATACAAAGATCCTTAGAGCTCGTAGTGGACAGTACCTCTTGTCCATGAAAGTACTACTCTGTCATCTTCTGAATGTAGGGAATGTCTAGGCAGTTTGGGGGCAGGGGGAGTTAAGCTCAGTAATGGAATTTATAAAAGAGGGAAAAATAAAGAAATCCCATTATATTTCTGATACTTGTGTACAGTCTACTTATCCATGGTATGTCACCCCATTTTAAATCCTATTTGATAAAAAAAAATCATTGTATATTGATGATAGAAGAAATAATTCTTTATCCCATTGCATGTTCCATATTCTCTGGGTATTTTATTTAGACAAAAACAGTTTGAAATCTGAGATGAGAGTAGGGATTTGCAGTGATAAAAAAAACTTGTCATTTGCCATAATCAATTTAGTCTTGGATTTCTGGGGAAGTTATTTCTGAACCAAATTTTTAGGCTAGATTCCATTCCCTGGAAACCTGTTGACTTCAGTGGAGGCTTTCTAAGGGAAAGGCAGTCAGTCATAGTGTGCTTTCCTTATTCACTGCAAAACCTTTCTGCGACTGTTGAGAAATAATGATAAGAAGTCAATCCTGCTTTTGAGAAGTTTGTTCATTTCGGTTAAAAAGTAAAAAGTCTGAATGATTGTGCCATGTTCATGCTGTGGCCCCGACTGAGCAATTAGATTCATGCAGAAGGATCGCACATCCCTCTGAATCCAGTTGCAGGACCAGGGCCTGTCCATGTATATGACCATAAAGCTGACAACATTTTTTCTCTTTAGAGAAGATGAATTTAAGCCTTCCTTGATTACCTTAATGGGTCAAAATTTACTTAATTCCACAATCTTCCCACCTTCTGTTAAAGCAACGGGGCTCAGAGATTTATTAGACACAAATATTTTCTTTTGCTCCATCAACAAAATGTAGCTAATGAGGCATCTATAAGGATTATCAAAAATGCATCTAGATTGTGTTGGCATTAATATTTTATTTTGCTGTCAATATGCAACAAAAGATGTCATCCTAAATTCACAATGTGATTCAGAACTATGAAAATTGATTCCTTGGTTGCCACAGACAATTTCTTAGCAAAGAAATGGACTGGTGGATTTTCTTGCAGGTAGCTGAAATTCCACTTTCATCCAAGTTCATCCAGTTGAATTTGCCTTTTGTTAAAGATGTTAAAAATCATGATGTCTCGTGTCAGTAATGATAATGAAGGGGAAGATTGGCTTTAATGACATTAGAAGAGTCATTATGTTTAATTTATTGCTAATTAATGCTGCCAGCTTTCATATGCTTTGTCTAGCTGTCATGTGCTTGTTATATGCCTTTTTTTTTTTAATGTGTACACATCCCTCCCCATTCATTCATTTTTATTCTGACGATTTACACAGCTTTCTCTCCTCTAGGTTTCCTCCACACATGGTCCCGCCACACCATAGTTTACATACAACTGGAATCCCTCATCCGGCCATAGTCACACCAACAGTCAAACAGGAATCTTCCCAGAGCGACGTCGGCTCACTCCACAGCTCGTAAGTCCTTGCTTCCCATGTCTTCTTTTTAGAATACCCAAAGCATTGCCTGTGCATGTGTGGCTTTTAAAAAGGCTTGGACTTGTGGGAATGGGTTTGCTGTAAAATATTTTAATGACTTTTTCTCTTCTGTTCTAATTGATTTTAACATGGTTTAACTACCAAAATGTGTCAAAATAATGGTAACAGTCTTTCAGAGTCATTCTGTGATGTAGACAAGTAGTTACTAGTTTCACCCATTTTAACAAGGAAGTGGAATTTCCCTGATCAAGATTCAAGCTTCTTGACTGGTTTCCCTGTTCCTCAGTGCCTGGCTTGAAGCCGTGAGATACCGGATACATAACAGGAGACAATAAATCAGAGCGTAAATGGCTTGTTCAAAGCTGCAAAAAGAGCTGGTATCAAGTTTAGGTTTGAACCGAGGAGAGCCCTGGTCTGCCTCTGCCCCTAGTGCTTCTGGCCTTTCATTTTACGGGGGAAGCAGAAAGGCAGAATTTCATTTCCAAGTGATGATGGGGTGTAACTATTTCCTCTACCATCATGGGCAAAAGCCCTGCCCATGAACCCATTTCCCTGGGTGCCCACATCCTTCCAAGGTTCTTCTAGGGGCTGAGAGGGTACTTGGTGATATTGTGTAAACCTCAGATGAGTGTTCTTATAACGCTCTTAAAACTGTTCTCATACAGCAGCCAAGGGGAAGACTCTAGAAAACCTTCTGGTCCTCTTCCTAGAGACTAATTTCTGAGTATTAATGCTAGAGAGATTGAGGGGATTAATTTAATAAATTCACAAGGGTTCTCACTGTGTGGTTTCTGTCTGTTCTATCTTTACCCTTCAGAAAACATCAGGACTCCAAAAAAGAAGAAGAGAAAAAGAAGCCACACATAAAGAAACCTCTTAATGCATTTATGTTGTATATGAAGGAAATGAGAGCAAAAGTTGTAGCAGAATGCACATTGAAAGAGAGTGCAGCCATCAACCAAATCCTCGGTCGAAGGGTAGGTAACAAGGGAGAAGCACAAGCAGGGACTGAAACTCGGTAGGATTCACACCTTCTGAAGCACTGTGTTTTCCTGTTATTTTGATAACGGATAGGGAAATTACTAAACCAAAGACCTTAGTTTGGTTTTTTGTTTTCGCAGACACTTTTTGCAAGGGGGCAAAAAGTTCACAGGGAAGAGGGGGAGTAAATTAATAACAGTGTTATTTCAATGTTATTTCCATGACCTGGGAAAAATCTCAGATTTTTTTATTTCATCCTAGAAATGGGCAGAAAAGTAAATGAGGAAGGATAAAGCCTTTGGGAAGTATGGTACCAGTATCAGCACCTGGGAGAGCTAGAAGACAAGAGGGGATGCCTGTGGGGAAGGGAGGTGGAGACCTTCTCTAAATCTGTAACTGAGATCTGTTTCACGACCAGTGGTTCAGCTTCTGGACCCTCTCACCTGCTCTTTGTTTTTGTTTAGTTTTCTTAATTCTCCTCTCTCATCAGGAAACAGCGGGGTTGAGTGAACATAAATGATTAGTTGTGACTCAATTGAGTTAACCGGAGTTATAATCTGGAGTTATAAATAAAATATGAATGGCAGCATGCCAGATCATCTGGTTTTATCTCTTTTTTTTTAATGAAAATCAGCTCTAGCTGTATTTATATATAAATAATATACTCTGCTGTTAACGCACTTAAAAAAACACTTGTGCTTTTTATTTTGTCTTTTTCTCTTTTCTTCATCTCAGTGGCACGCGTTATCCAGAGAAGAACAAGCGAAATACTATGAACTAGCAAGAAAGGAACGACAGCTTCATATGCAGCTGTACCCGGGCTGGTCCGCACGGGATAACTATGTAGGTTCCTATGTAGGTGGAAATTTTTTTAGTAGTAGAGCTTGTAGAAATGTATATGTGACCTGATGAACTACGACCACACATTGCACACAAGCACTACTTGGAAAGCGTGCCTCAGGATCCCAATCTGGTAACAGTAACGGACGCTTCCCTCTGCGATACTAAAACTATTGGGGATAAATCCCAGCCCTCCACTTGGAAGAGGCTTCCTGGCTGGGAGTAGTAAAAGGTTAGAATTGGGGCATGACAGTAGAGCTCTGTGAAGAAACTCTTGCCTTCACTTTTACCAGCGTCTGGAAATGCTGTTTGGCTTGCTGGTCATTTTAAATTTTATTTTTTAAAACAAATTAAAAATTTCCCTAGTATGGCTCCTCTCCTTTCCACCAAAAAGATGAATAATTAGTGTCTTGTGCTTATCTGTGTGAGAGTATAGTGGAAAGTGGAAGAATGACTTATCCTAGCTTCAGAGAAGGACTGGCAAAACCAAAAGCGTGACTTGTTTGAAAGTCTTACTCTCAAGTGGGGTTAAATGAATTATTCCACGCTCTACTGTTGTATATTTCGATTATGTTTTGCTTTTTCATGGCCATGTTATCTGTTTTTTATCCCCCTCCTCATTTTTTAAAAAGTGGTTTTGCAGTTTGTCATCAGTTCATGGAGTGTTTTTTAGATTGATTCCCCCGTCCGCCTTTCAGAAAGCCTGTTTTATAGCTAAAAGTGGTAGAATTTTCTGTCTGTTAAAAAACATAAGGCCAGCATTGTAAGCACTTACTAGTAGTATATAACCCCTTCTTCCATGAAGGGTAAGCGGTGCAACTGGTAGTAAGTGTTTGCAAGCCTAAACCCATAAATTCTTGGCAGATTTGTGGATTGGTGGGAGCTCTAAACCCTCTTTAATAGGATTATAGCAGCATCTTGATTATTTATTTTTAAAAAATTAAATAAAAATCACCTAAAAACTTCCAAGGTCTCTAACTCTGGAATAAACCCTGCTCCCTACCTTCCAGGCAGAATTCCCTGCAGGTTTGGGGACCAGCAGCTCTAAGATTGATGTCAGTTATGTATGGTGTTACACATTTCGTTCTTGTTGAAGTCTGTCTCTTCCATCATTGTCATCATCACCGCCTATTTTACCATAAATAGCCTGTTTTGCTGTAAATCACATTAACTGCGTGCTTTGTATATGGCAATGTTTGCCTCTATGAGAATCTGTGCTTTTACATGTACGGATGGGAAGAAGCCAGTTCGGAGTCTGCAGCGAAGCCTAGAGCAGCAGCAGCAGCAGCAGCTCTCTACACTCTTCCACTGTTCCAGCAGCAGAGAATACACACGCTCACTTTTTTAGCAATATGTACTTAAGGACATTTTTCAAATCCTTCTGTTCTTTCTCGGTCATCTTTTCTTTCCATTGGGCTCTGCCTCGCTCCCTCCTTTGTTCGCCGTTGCAGGTGTAGCTGTGCATGCTCCTTGGAGGAAACCTCTTTAAGCACGGTGAGGCACTGCTCCTGCTAAACAGGTTTTCCCTTTCTTTTCGGCATAGTCTGGCCTGAGACTGTCAGACCATAGGCTTGAGGTAGTTCCTCAGCACTGTGCAGTATCATCATCTTGGGTGTTCAAAAGGGAGTACAGGCTCAACTGAGGTTTCAGGAATGCTCATTCTGCGCAGCGCCTGTGCTACCGACAGATGGGCATGTACAAAGCCTTCAGTGTTTAGGACCTCTTACTTTTGTCCTCACCGTGTGAGCACTGAGAAACCCTTTCTTCTTGAGCTAAAAAGGACAGGATGAGAAAGCCAGTGCTTTCCCAGCAGCTTGATGCTGTACCCCCAAGTGACCTTCAGGGGGAACCTTCCTGCCTGAGGAGAGCCTGGTACCTTTGCATCACACGATTGCATCATCCACAGGATTTATTTATTTCTCCTCTCCTGGTCCTTTCAGAGCTCTCCAATTTCCCCTCCTCCCTCAGTGTTTCTTAGGGTCTTGAGCTCTCCGCACATCTAGAAGGGGAGCACATTTAGGCTGCTTGAAATGGTTAAATCGTTAGGCATCTCACATCAGGCACGAGGATGAGGCCAGCTGTAGCCCAGGTCTTCAGAAATCGGAGCAGTACATTCAAGAACCGCAGCTTTCAGCCTGCTCTTAAATAAAAGAAGAGGATTCAGGGAATCCCTCGTGGCTTGTTGGTGTCACAAGGCACATTTGCTCTTCCCCAGATCTAATATAAGATGTTAAGCAGCACTGAGTGCTGGACTCAGCACTAGATAAGGGTCTCGTCACCTCGCCTGCCACTTGTCTAGAAAATTAGTACCAAAGAACCTTGCAGTCCTGTCAAAACCCATGTTGATTTGGCTCTGCCAAAGTGGTTAGCAAGTATTTACATCCACATTTACTTGCAGCCTAAGAATTTGTATAGTACGATGATGGAAAATGTTGCAGACTGTCTGCTCAAGTCTTAGGAGGACAATTGGAGGCAAAGGCAAACAGTGTCTTCTGCAGAACACTTGAAAAACTGTTGCCATAATTCTCAAGTCCATGTATTAGTTTAGCTAGGTGATCAAATACCTTCTTGTAGCACAGAAATTCAACAAGCAAGCCACGTGATTCTTCTCCCTATTTCCTTTGAAAAGGGTGTAAAAGAAGTTAGAGACCTCTGTCAGTTCTTTGCTAGGAACAGTTTTCAAAGCTTGTGTTGAAAAGGAACCAGAAATTCCTGGTCCCTGGCTGACATTCCTGTATCAGCCATTTTTAACAGATTGTTCCCTAAAGGGGTTATAGTACTTTAATACCTGGCTTGAAGAGTTTGTAAAGGGCAGGTCACTCCTGACCTCTGTTCTGGCTGGCCCTCGTGTGAAGTTATAAGGTCTCATATTGGAATAGCCCTTGAATTCCCAAACGTACTGCAAAAATTAAGCAAATTTGCCACAGATGCAGTCTGTTAATTATGCAAGTGGCCTCCTTGAGATTAAATAAAAATCAGGCTTATGATCCTGAGGCAATTGTCTGGTTTTGGTTACGTTGTAAAGCTGGAAGAAATTCACTGACTTTCACAGAGTTACTCTCAATATAGATCAATATAGATGGAGCAGTCTGAGCCTCTTATATCTTTATGTGATATGTGGACTTCAAGATACCAAATTTTTCCCTGTTTTATTCTCAGGGAGCTTTAGGAGCAATGCTTGTCTATCTTGTCTGCCTGTCATGTTAGACTGATGGCTGCTGTAGCAATTGACTCAGCACAACAACTTTCCATATCCCAAAAACGACCTCAGAGGTGTCGGATATGATTTCTCAGCAGCATCCAGGCTACAGGATTTGTGCTGGTGCTGCTTAAAAATCCTTTAAAATGGACAGTGCACACAGCTTTTCCCATCACCAGAAGGCTTTTGTGAACAAGACTGTGCTTGTCGCAGCCTGGACAGCAGGGTGGCAGTTTACAACCCTGAGCAAGCAAGGGGGAATGAGTACAGAGCCCTGTGCCAGAAAGCCAGCTTTTGGGGTGGAAAAATATGAGAACAACAACAAATCAAAATCCAGCATTCACAATGGGGGAATTTCTTACTAATACGTTCCAGGGACTGTATCATAGTGACCATCCCAAATGTTACAGTGGATGTCCCAAGCTGAAGCCCAATCTTAACCATTTAGCTGGGAGCCAGACCAACCTACCGAGAAAGATGTCCACCATGTGGGAGAACCTCTTGGCTTCCCCACAGATTTATCCAGCCCTTCAAAAGTGCTGTGAGGTTCCTTCTTCCAAAAATGTTTGTTCCCTTTTGACCATACGGGATTGCTGGTCTGGTGTCTTTTCACCAACTTCTCTTAGTACCACATCTTCAAAAGCAGGAATCTCTGTGCTGTTCACAGTTGACACTGCTGGCCTGAAAGTCGTTGCTTTTAGCATCGGGGGAGCTGTGAAAATGAAATTACTCTGTCCCCTTGCACTGGCCTTCTTGCGCTGCTCTGCAAACCCTGTAGCTCAGTGTTAGAAAAGTTTTCTTAGAAAATCACTGTTCTCTTTTGAGCCATGCTTATTACTTTATAACTCTTCTCTTGGAAAATGATCGTTGGGCTTCCACAGAAGTTAGGCTCTGGTCATGTCCTCTCCCACACTGCTGGAGGAAAATGGAGAAAGGGCCTTTCTCCCTCCAGTCAGAAATCATAACAAATTCCATCATCTTGTGGGACAGTATTTGGGAAAGGGATGCAGTTTAGCAAAACATTACTGGTTATTTTTTCTTGTGATAGAGCAAAATGTGGGAATATCTTAGTTATATCTGGATTTTTTTCTCTTCCTCGCTTTGCTTCCTAAGTTGTCAGTGCACTTCTAAACCTGCAGGTCAGGTTTTGCTCATTACTTGGCTTTCTCATCTACTTTAACGGTTGGTTTTGGGTGCTGAGGAACTCCAGGGGCTCAATCCGACCTCACTCATGGACTCTCCCACCTTGAATCTCCGCTGTTGCCCCTTCATCCCCTCCCCACCCCACAGAAACGTGACCAGGAATTATTTTTTTGAAGCGAGAGCATACAAGTGTCAATGTTTCTGTCCTGATGATAATCCTATCTCAAAAGAAGCATCTTGCAAGTTGTTCTGCCCCTTCCCCAGCTACTTACAGCTTTGGTGGGAGTTAGTGCTGCAGGGAGGCTGTCTCGAAAGGCACGGGGCAGGCAGGCAGAGCTATTCCCAGGGTGTGAGCATCCCCTTGGGGCCCCCCAAGCCTCCCTGCACCGGGAGCAAGCTGGTACCGCGCTTCAGTGTCCTCCCTGGGGAGCTTCCTGCACTGGCCACAGCCCCATCACTTAGTGCTGTCTTGCAGGGAGATGGGTTTGGGTTTGGGGTTTTTTTTTTAATCCTTCTCATTTGTGTATGTTTCCTGCAGGGAAAGAAGAAGAAGAGGAAAAGGGATAAGCAGCCAGGAGAGACCAATGGTAAGTAAAAATAAGTCTAAATCTCTTGCTTGGTGGAAGTGTGGCAGTCCTGGTGTGACGCTCCTAGGTACGGGGGAGGTGGGTACGAGTCTCCTGGCCTCACGGGGAGCCGGCCCCTATACTAGACAGCCTTTTTTTTATTTTTTTTTTTTAATGCACTCTAAGTATTTACGCGTTATTGGCCTTCTAAAACTAGTAACCAAGCCATTGCATGTTAGAGCATCTTGTGACGTTAGCTGAATTTGTACATAATAATTGCAAAGCCTTTAACTGCAGAGCCGTAGTTGTAATGCCTATGCCATCGTTTATAAAGTTGTCTGCTTATTTTGCACATATGTGTGTGCGTGTACGTACGTATGTATGTGTTTGGTATTAATTTGGGCTGTACCTGTGTGTTCTGATGCATGCCTTACAGTGGTAAATCGCACCCATTTTAAATTAAGGAGGTTTGCCGTTCTATATAGGAAATTAGAAATACTGCATAGGCAATCTCATAGTCAATTTTGAAGAAGCCCTGACTTAGTTTTTTTGAAGCCTTTGTATAATTTGTTCTTTTTTTTCAGAACACAGCGAATGTTTCCTAAATCCTTGCCTTTCACTTCCTCCGATTACAGGTGCTAACGTCATTTTGAGTCATTTAAAATAGTTTATAAACTGCTTTTTAATTTTTTTTCCTGCCATTATAGATTTTAACATTAAACACTTATGACATTAAGAAAAAAATACCATCCACACATTTTGATAGTATTTATTATCTATATATCTTTATATCTATGATATGTTTGATAGTATTTTTTAATTTTGTTTTTCGTTTTTGTAACAATTGCTATTAAAACAGTAATGCAGTAAAAATAACGCAAGAGTTGTACTAACTGTGCAAATTGAATATGCAGTATTTCTTTAAAGAGACTGATAAAGAATGGAAGCAAGTCAGTAATGAACCTCCTTAATCTAATGGCATTTTTCATGGCTCCCACTAAGTCTTCTCACATTAGCATGCATATGCATTTTTTAATTATTATTTTAGTTTTGGAATTTTTTTTATTTCTTTTTTTTTTCCCTCTCTGCTCAAGCCTGTTCATTGCAATTCACTAGCTCTACTAACTCAGCACCTTGCCATGCTTTACGTTTTATTTTCTGGCTGATACTAACATACTCATTCCGCAATCTGCTTATCCTTATCCATTCTTTTAAATACAAATTAATAAAAACAAATAAATTGAATGTTATTCCAAAAGCTGCATTATCCCAGGAGATATAATTTCCTTTTTTTTTTTTCTCTTATTTTTATTTTGTATCTGAGTTGAAGAAAAAAGCATGTTCAGGATCTAACTTCCATACTCAGCTTCTTTTCTTCCTTTTTTCCCCCCCCCTCTCAAAAAAGAGAATAAAAAAACCCAGCCCAAATAAATCTTGCCTGAAACATCTTGCTAGACCAGCCACAATGACCTTCCTCTACCTGCTCTTTTAAAAGGGAAAGAAACAGTCCTTTATAAAGGGATACTGCAGCTTTAATTGCAACAGCTAATCTCAAGAGTTGAATAAAAATGTGATTATCACTTTTTTTAACTTTTAAATCAAAAGTCAATATTTTGCAATTAATAACGAGGACATTGATTTTTATTCCCTTTTTTATTTTTATTTTTTCCTTATTTTTATCTTTCTCTTTTTTCTCCCCTTTTCTCTCTTCCTCTCTCTCTCTCTCCCCCCTCTCCCCTTTTCTTTTTTTCCTCTCTCCCTTTTCTGCTCGCTTTTCTTGAACTCATTCAGACCTGAGCGCTCCTAAGAAATGCCGAGCGCGCTTTGGCCTTGATCAACAGAATAACTGGTGCGGCCCCTGCAGGTGTGTATAGTTTTCCCAGACTCGCTATGGCTGATTTGCAGCTGGTTTATTTGGTACTTTCCCCTTTTTTTTCCTGCCTTGTTGCTTTGTAGCTCTGTGTTGTGATCTAGAAGACACAAGGGAGTGGGACACTGCCATGAGTTATCGTCTCTCTGAAAGGGTTTTGCTTTTTTTTTTTTTTTTCCGTTGTTGGTCTTTTTTTTGCCTTCTTCTTTGCTGCTGCTAGCCAAAAACCCACTGTAAAACAGCATCAGCCTTAAGCCCATCCGATCCGTGGCTCAACCACGCTCCTGCCCTCCAGGCCTCCACCCAAGGAAAGTCGCTCCCAAAGCCCTTGATAACACGGCATTGAGTGCGGTACCAACACCGGACAGACGCACGGCCGTGTTGGAGGTTTTTTTGGTTATTTTCTTTTGGCTCGTTGCCAAAGTGCTGTTTTCTTTCCTGCCCTTGGTACGAGGGGAGATTACCAAATAAAACTGAGGTGATTGAAAGCTAAACGTAGCTGTAGCTAAGATGACGCAGACCAAATGAGCTCTATCCACCATTGTGTTGTATTTTTTGTGTTTACCTTATGCTAACAGATGCAAATACTCCAAAGAAGTGTCGGGCATTGTTCGGGCTTGACCGACAGAGTTTATGGTGCAAACCATGCAGGTATAATACTACCCATTAGGCCTTTGGGGAAATAAAAGCAATCTGTCCTCTTAGTGCATTTGTGTGATTTTATTTTTTTAATCTTTTTTCCCCACTCCCCACCTTTCTCTCTCCCACAGCATCAATTGCTAATAATCTTTGATCTTTGGAATTCCTTGCTAATTTAATGCCATTTTCTCTCTTTCTTTACCAATAACCTCTCCCTGGTGGTAGAACTGGGAACAAGAAAACTTGAAGTCCTTAAAGCTGGCAGTTTTTTGGCTTTTTTATTATTTTTTTGAGATTGTCAGCAAAATGAACGTTTAGCTGGACATCTGTATTTTGTCTTTCATTTGGGTCTATGTCCGCTGCCTCCAAAGGCTTTTTAAAAAGGTTCTGGGATCTGCAGCACTAGTGTTTTTCTCATGATTAATAGATGTAAAAGCCAGTGTTTACAGCTTATATTGTACTCATTTTTTTGGTGTTATCTGCAAAATTAAATAGCTACCTGTAGGCTTCTACGCCTCGGTACGGTTTATGTAGATATCAGTTTTTTAAATGATCTGATGTCTTTTTTTTTCTGATTCCAAAAATACATTTTTTCCTAAATTTTATCCCAACAAGTGAGCTGTAAACGCCTGAGCTCTAGACAAAACTAATTGCAACTTTAGTAGGACAGTTTCCAGCATTAAAAGGAGATGAAAGACATCAGAGAGCCCAAATTTCGACAGCCCATGTTCTACTGGAGTTTAATTCCATGTATAACTCAGTACGTACTTCTCTCTTGGTGGAGGGATACCGAGTAGTTCTTTTCTCATTCCTTTTTCCTTATATGATCGCATTTGGTTAAATTTGTTGTTTCTTTGTTCTGATACAAGCAGTCTTTGAATTTGGAATATTATGATGGTAGGTATTTCAACCCAAACCACACTCTGTGTGTAGTGATTCCTCTCCCACATTTTCCCCTCTTACTCATGCCAGTCCCATGTGCTCCATCTCATTTAGAATGTAGATCAGACGTCCATCGTATTTTGTGTATGCACGCAGTCTTGTTTGTGCTTAGTGTCGAGGAAAACACGGATCGAGGGTGGTGGTGTGTGTCAAAATACCAGATAAGGCACCAGAAATGTCTTCAACGGATTGCATATTGTCCTGTTCGAGGCATGCTGGTACCGGGCACTGGGGTCTTAGATTATGTCTGTTAAACAAGCTTTGAAAGCAGCGGTTTCTTAAAGCTTAAAGGAAGAAGGGTTCAGTCCAGAAGAGCTGGGTAGCCACTTCACTGTGTCAGGAGGCTCAGGTCTCATGCTAGCGAAAGACTCGAATGTTGTGTTTAATTAAGCTTTATTTGTGGTTAGTTCATTACACAATATCAGCAGATATTTGTGTAGTCTAGAGATCGAGTACTTGAAGCATGTCAGGCTGCGTACGCCAAGTACCAGAACCGGGGGCACATCATGTTTGTGTTGCTTTATCTTTCCCTAGCTGCTTAAGTAAACAGCATACTTTTAAAACTACATTTTATCAGCAAGAGGACTTTTCGTTCGGCCTGTACAGTGCTTAGGTTACATGTGAAGGATAAACCCTCTCTTAACTTATGCCAGACTTTGGTCAGAAATCTTTGCAGCTCATCAGAGACAACTTGTTGAGATCAGGTTTGAGCAGGGCAGTGCCTTTCAGTGGTGTAGCCAACACACACAGTCAGCTGCTCTTTTTTTTTTTTTTTTTTTTTTTTTTTTTTTTTTTGTAAATGCATGGAGGCATTTTATCACTAGATAAGAGTTTAGAGCATTTCTCCTAGTTCTGGTCCTAACCATTATAACATTGCATTTGCTAGCATGGTAGCTTTTTGTAGCACATCTTAGGTAGATGCTAAAGATGTGCAGTTTGCTACTACAATAGCAACTGAGACATCTTTGCTCACCGCAGCAGAATAAACCCTTGTCATCATCTGTGGCTTTCACTCATGGCAATTGCAGCATTACAGGTTTCCTGATGCTGTCCTGGGGCTAGTTTCAAGGACAGCAGGAACAGTCTCAGATCTGTTGGTGTTTGCCAGACTGATGTAGCAGTTGACAGAGTGGCACAATAATCCTCACTGGTGCTTCCGAGCGGTAGTATTTTTGTTCTCACTGTAAGGAGAGCAAAACTGAGGCGCAAAGGATTCCTCAGATATTTATTTATTTCACTTCACCAGACTTGCCTGGTGGTGTTCAATTCTGGTAATACTTGGCTTGCAGGGGTTTGGGGTTTGCCCATCTATGCCTTCTGTCCCACCTAACCCTGCCACGTACATGACCACAGATTACACATGGTGGGAGCAGCACAGGCTGGAGAAATGTTCCCCACTTTGAGCCATCATGATTTAAGTAAATGGCTTTTCAGAATAAAAGTGGGCATGCTATTAAAGAGTTTAATATAGAACAGAAGCAGAAGCAGCAATCTACTACCTTAATCCTAGTCAAAGGAAAATTACTTCTGGTAGCAGACCAGTGGGTTTAGTCTTAAAAAGGCTGTTAACTCTGTGGAGTCAGAAAGTCAGGCAGACCTGGTTTAAGTCTGCTTTGCCACAGGAACTCTTCCTTTCAGGCCATAGAACTTAAAATAGTATTAAAAATTCATTTTTAATTTTTGGCATACTATATTCAAACTGCCTCCAGTGAAATAATTAACTGCCTTGTAGGTTCAGAGCAATCCAATTGAACAGCTTCTAGACCACCGTGAATGAGGCAGGCAGGCAGAGCTTGGGCCTCTGCTTGCAAATTATTTTAATTTGGAGACGGCGGGGAAGCCCCGCCGTCTCCAAATTGTGAGAACCCACCTTTCCACACAGGTGTTATCAGTGAGCTTTTTGAAGCATCACTGTTGTTCTTTGCCACTGGCAGCTGTACAGAAGGTCCAAACATGAACTGTGGCCCTGGTAGCATTGCACAGCTGAAGCTAGGAAGTGGTGAGACAGAGGCGAGTGGAAAAGGAGCAGGAGAACTGTCCTTAGCCAAGAGCCAGAGGCTTCCCACGTTGTTTGTTGATGGTAGAAGAATTAACAGGTTCTGTTTTGAGCCCACCAAATTAATTTTTTTTTCTGTCTTTTAACGTCGCTCTAATAAAGCATGGTTTACAGCCTTCACTTGCTGTCTTCTATCCTTCTTTCTTTCTTTTTAACATTTAAGTTGCATGGTTGTCTTTAGTTTTTAGCATGTATTGATCTGCAGGCTAACGTGGTTAAAACTCTAATAGCCCTAACCCCTTACCTTGCCATGTGGAACGTGGAGCAGAACCTGAGAGCAGAGCCTGAGTCTCTGGCGGAAGGGATGTCACAGCACTGGTCCCTTGCTGAAGCTGGTGGAAAGATGGGGCGCCAGGGTTGCTGTTCCCGTCCTGGCTATGGGAGATGGTATTTTTTAACTCCAGGATCAAGCTGGTTAGATCTCCCTCACAGGCAAGAAACATCTAGCCCCGTTGCCTAGAGAGCAGACCTTGGTTTAACCCAAGTCAAACACCGTTGCCATACCTAAGGGAGAACATTTATGACCACCAGTGGAACTAGGGCACCTATGCGAGTGGGAATGTCACGCAGTGACACTTGGCTGCTGTGCCACGCTCGGGCCCTTCCTCTGATGAAGTGCTGAGCAAAGGCAAGGTGTCCATTGGAGGGGGAAAGCAACCTACTCCTTGTTGGAGTGGCTTTGTGCAGCCTAGCTGAGCATCCATAGTTTTTGTGGCAGAGCTGCTCTAGACAGACTTTGTCATATTATGTATGACCTCGGGCTGTGTGACAGCGGTTCAGCACTTCCTGTGGAAAGTGTGCTTGTGAACAGGAGGGCTTGGAGAGCCATCAGTATTAGGGTCAAGGTGGCCACTGAACGTCGTTCTGCCAGATGCTGTGGTTGTTTGCCTCATTATTTCTGTCCTGCTGCTAGAATTGTCTTGCATATACTTGGCAAGAGAGATGGTGTGAAACTGTCATCTGTTTTCATTGCTCCTTTACATTATTAAGTGGACAGAGGGAGGAGAAAAGATCTCTGTCGGGTCACTTATTTGAAGATGAGCGGCTCTTGTGAGACTCTCATATTCCCTGGTGTGAAATAAGCTCCATGTTGCTCCTCACCTTTGTACCTGTCGTCGTGCTCTTCACCTGCTGAAATTGTATCCCGCTCTGGAGTTACATGGATAGCCTCTCAGAGGAAAATTCCCCAAAACGCAGACGAGCAGGTTCCCAAATCTACCACTCTCCCTTCAAACAAAAAGTAAAACTGAGTCAATTTAAAGCCACAACCTGCAGGCCATACAACCAGTTATTCTTGTTATTTTGGATCATACTCTGTTTATCCTGTTCTTTTCCTGTTTTTTCTTCTGTTTGCTTTGTTTGTTCGTTTTGTTTTTATTTCCCCTCTCTCTCGTTCTCTCTATTATATATCCCTCCTGTCTGACGTTTCTGGATTTGGTGTGGTTCTTAACAGAGGAGAAAGCAATGAGCAGTAGTTTGCAGCCATCCTTGCCTCCCAAGGGCAGTGCATCGTAAGAGACGACAGGTGACTCAGGTGTAGAGATAGCCCCATTGAGTTGGACAGCGTTGTGGGACATCTTGAGATACCATCAACTATCCAGAGCTTTTATTTTATAAGGATTAAATGATTATTATGATTATTTTTTCCAGAGGAGAGTCGAGTTTGTAGATTAGCATAGTGGGCTCCAAAAACATCTTATCTGATTTTCAGATTATTAAAATACCTAAGGAAAGGAGGCGGCATGAAGAGGAGGGGGATGAAGAGACAATTGGTGAATCCTTTCCAAATCTGTTAGCCAAGGGGAGGTTCCCAAGCAGGCTCGGTGCCGAGGACACCCTGCCAGACCCCCAGGATGGTGCGTGGGGCCGGGGTGCCGCCCGCGCAGAGCCCAGAGTAGCTAACTGACGGCTCTTTGCTTTAGATAACTGTCTCTGTCGGCGTCTCTGCCCTTTATTCACAGATAACTCTCTCCCTGTTTCTAGGAGAAAAAAAAAGTGCGTTCGCTACATACAAGGTGAAGGCAGCTGCGTCAGCCCACCCTCTTCAGATGGAAGCTTACTAGACTCTCCTCCGTCCTCCCCCGCCATGCTCGCCTCCCCCTCCAGAGACTCGAAACCACAGACTGAACAAACGCAACCCCTCTCACTCTCATTGAAGCCCGACCCGCTGGCGCACCTGGTCATGATGCCGCCGCCATCCTCGCTCGTCCTCGCCGAGAGCGCTGCGAGCAAGCCCGGCGCCCTGCCTGCCACCAGCTGCCCCAACGGGGCCCTGGACCACCCGCCGGCCGCCCTCCCGCCGGCCGCCGCCGCATCCCTAGCACAGCCCTCGACGTCCTCCTTGCATTCCCACAGCTCTCTGGCGGGGACACAGCCCCAGCCGCTCTCCCTCGTAACCAAGTCCTTAGAATAGCTTTAGCCTCGTTAGCCCTTTCGGTTTCCTTCGGGGGGATTGAATTCTGTTGGGATTTGGGGGTTTGCTTTGGGTTTGTTTTTTTTTTTCTTTAATTTTTTTTTTTTCCTTCTCCTCCTTGTCGTCGTCCGCTGTTCGTCGTCGTTTCTTGGTTTCGTTTTTAATTCGTGCCACGTGGCTACATTAGTTGATGTTTTATCGAGTTCATTGGTCAATATTTGACCCATTCTTATTTCAATTTCTCCTTTTTAAATATGTAGATGAGAAAAGCCTCATGATTCTGCCAAAATTTTTATCAACAGCTGTTTAAAGTCTTTGTAGCGTTTAAAAAATATATATATATACATAATTGTTATGTAGTTCCAATAGCTTAGTTTTAAAGACTGATTTTAAAAATTAAAAAAAAAAAAAGAAGCAATTTTGAAGCAGCCCTTGCCGGAGGCATTGGTTCTTTATTATTTGTATTAAATACGAGCTTGCGAACCAATCATTTTACATCTGGTTTTTAAACCTTTAAGGGCACAACGAATGCGGTGCCGCTACTACTTCTTTTTTTTTTCTTCCTTGTGTGAAACAACCTTTATTGTGATGTTACTTGTTATTGTTTAAATGTACAGAAACAAAGGGTTAAAAAAAAAATGTGTTAATATACCTTGTTCCATGGTGTTGTTCTTTTTGGGGGAGGGAACGCTACTCAACAATTAAAAGTATCACAACGCTATTGGACCAGTAGTATTTATTGCTTTAGAAATTGCTTGTTGTATCTGTATGTTGTCCCTTTTTAAATGTTTTTTTCTTCTTTTTTTTCTCGAAACATTGTATAAAGGGTTTTTTTCCCTTAGTGTAAGCATCTTATATATAACAACTCATTTGTACAAGGTTTTTAAGTTTATATATAAATGTGTATATATATATTTTTTCCGGGATTTTTGTTTTTGATTTCCTTTTGTGATTTTTTTTTTTTTTTTTTTTTGCTATATGAAACACAGTTGCCACCAAATGGACATTCGCAGATGCATTTTTTCAAGGATCAATAGTGGAAAAAAAAAATGCTTTAAAAGCCATTACACACAAAAAGACTTGAAAATTTAGCAAGGGAATTTTTAGCAACGCTGTTTGAAAAATAGCAAGGTCCAAGTGTCTCCCGTTCAGAACTGCAGCTGAATCCCCTGCGACATTAGGACTGTAGGCTGTGTGCAAAATTTTTATGTGCCAAAATTCTCAGTGACTTTTAACTTTCTCCCGACAACTTTTTTTTTTAATGCTGTAATTTTTTTGTTCATCATGTTTTGCTGTGATGTTACATAGGTAGATATGTATGTAGTTTTAATGTCACCTATAACAGACGTGTTTGGTAGCAGATTGTCCGGAAAGCATTTAAAATGAAGAGGTATAAACCCTTAAGGGCCAAATTCTGTATATTAGATTATTCATAAAAGGAAAATCAGACTGCCACTTTTATGTACACTTACTACATACAGGTAGGTAGCAAACTTAAAACAAAAAAAAAAACTAGGCATGTTGATGTTGCAAAAAACGCTGTATAAAGCTGAAAAATTGTTCATCTGTTCATTCAGTGCCATTGTAGTTGACATGAAGCGATTGTAAAACTGTCTCAGATTTTTCTCTGGTTTATTAAGATGCTAACTATAACATTTTTTGTGAATACTTTGAATGTTTCCTAACAGTTGTGATGTTACTGTTCCGTTTTATGCTCTTATTCCGATTTTCATTTTTAATGGTTTGGAAGCCATTTTTTGTAATGAATAAATGTTCATGCTGTACAGTATCTGTAGCATGCAGTTCTGGATTAATAAAAGCAACTTAGTATGTGCAGAGAATGACTTGTCAACTCATTTATGCATTGACTGCATTTTACTCTGGCCAAAAAAGATTTACAGCCCGAGTGGAAAACTTCCTTGAAAAAAAATTTGCGAAAATTCTGGCGACTTGCAGCCAGCTCTAGTTGTGAGAAATCCTCTGTTTCCTTTGGGTTCCCATGCTGCCGCCTGCTAAATTAATTTTGCACTCGCCCTGTCCCTGCTCAGCAAGCTTTTGCATGAGTAGCAGTAGTTGAAAATCCTTTTTATTTAGAGTAAATGGCATGTAATTTGGCAAAAGACAAATAGCACGTGAGCTAAAGTAATGTCGTCCCTCTGTGAAGTGATCCTGACTGGGGGATGGGAGACCAGGTCTGATGATACTTTTAATTTTAAAACATTTTTGTTCAACCTGGTGATCCCACAACACGGGGCTGATGCACTATTAAGGTCACGCAGGAGAGCTTAGGTAGCCCTAATTAGTCAAGAGTCCTTGTGCTGGCCATAGGGTTTATGTCCTGCATAGATTTGAGCCCGTTTTTGCATATTTTATTTTTTTTAATACAATGAGCCCTTGCAGTACAACCTGCTCTGAGCACTGAGCGTCCAGCATCCACCCAACGCAGCAATACCTGTAGATGCTGCAAGATGAAAACAAACTTGGATTCAGGAATTTTTATAAAACGGTTGATTTGTTTGGGGTTTTTTTGACTGAGTAGGGATTTAAGCTTCGTAATTTCCAGGAATCTCTCACAAGTGGATGTCACCATAGCCCCAGTCATCTTGGAAAATCTCAGCCATAGTAATTTCTACATTGGCACTCGAGGGCAATCGAATGCAAAGGTCTCGGAGCAGGTTTGTTCCCTGCTGTCGTGCCAGCGTATTTATTGCGTATTTATTGCTCAGGTAATGCACGTCTCGTCAGTCGGTCTTGACAGACTCTGCAGGAAGGGTAAGTATTCTTCCTCCTGGAGGAAAACAGGTGAAGTGATTTTCTGCAGAGACCTGGGCATGGGGCCCTTTTGGAAAGCCCAGCCCTGGTGCTGAGACCGTGCTGTCCCTCTCTGTGGAGTCTGATAAAACAAAAACTGGCTGCAAAGCAATTTGTCCGTTGGCTGCAGGAGGAATTTGCGTTGTAGAGGGCTGGGAGGTACTGGGTAAAGTACTAAATAATGTTTAAACAGAATATATAGTACTTTAAATTGCTAGCACTTTTTTTAAATGACTAGTTTACAAGCCAGAAGCCTTTTTTTATTTCAAATGTGTTAACAAAGGGTAGCATACATGAGTATTGCTTCATATTTCCTATTAGAAGGATTAAGTCACGAATTTTTTATCAAGCTCCATTTACCTTCTTTGATCTAAGGCCTGATGCTGCTTCTGTTGCGATCTCACACAACATTCCCCTTGACTTCAGTGGAACATGTCCCCTCGTCACCCGCGACAGGCGTGCGGGCAGCACGGGTGGAACGGGACTCTGCAACCGGGAAAAGGATGTTGCTGCGAAGCCTTTGTGGAAGATGCCAAATCCGGCTGTTGTTGGTAGCCAGCAAATTGAATGCGATGCTCCAATTACTCGCCTGCTATTTAAGGTTTCTAGGGATTTTTTTTTTCTTTTCTCCTAAATGTTTTGGTAGAGCATGGCCATCCATCAGCCAGACGCATGTGCTGGATCTCTGCTGGGGATAACTGCTCTCTTGTAATGTAAAACATAGTGCTCCAGGGAGATCTTTGAATGCCGTGATTCAAAGGAGACACCATCAAGGTATGATTCATATATTCAGCATAGTAGTGTGTTCTTTGCTTGCTGCTTTATTAGCAAGCTTTTGGAAAGTAGAGTCTAAAAACACTGTTCCTGGACAAATTGGTTTTCCTTCTGTGTATGCAGTGAGAGAGGCACGTGTTCCAAAGTTAGGTTGAACAGAGCTTGCGAGTGGTGGATAACTTGTGCTGGGAACTCTTGTTTGCTGTGGAAAACAATTGCATATTCCTGGGCAAGCAACCGCTTGGGTTTCCTGTAGGTTCTGCATTGGCTGTGTCCCTTGATGGGTTTGTGCCTTCAGATTTGCCTCCAAATTCCCCTTGCTTGGAGACCCTGAGCTGGGTCAAGGCTCCTGGGAGAAAATTGCTGTTATTTATACGTACTTCCTTCATGTCCAGGAGTCACAGCCAAGGACCCCATCAGACCAGGTATGCTGGAAACATGGTGGAAAGACAGCCCTCCCCATACACTGCGGGTGTAAAATAGGGTGAGCAACTGGCTGCAGGGGTATGGCCTGATCACCCCATTCACCCCCAGATCCACGCAAGCGAGGGCAACCTCCAGAGCGGGTGGTGACAAGCTGGCACGCTCTGACCTTGCGCGGGGCTGGCACGGGACAGCGTGGGGCCCTACGTACAGTAGGTAATTCACTGCAGCATTTGCTCCCATCTGTTTTTACGGGATAAGGCAAGGAAGCAAGTCAATGTATTGCATGTTCGGGAGACATTTCTTTTCCATTAGTTTTGTAAATCTCATTTTTCACTTAGTGTATGGAATTTTAAAAAGTTGAAGCAATTTCTGACTCAATAAAGCAGTGCCACATGGTTTTAAGCTTTGCTTAAAGGACAAAAAGGAAAGGCAGGAAAAAAAGAGCAATCTTTAGAGTCCTGTTCATTTCATTAGGCCATGAAAAGATGTAAAGACAATTCACAGTAAAATAGTTGCATGGGCCATTGCAACAATCATGAAAGCAAACAATAATAATAATAAAAATAAAAATAAAAATGAATGTGTGTTCATAGCTGCCCAGCTATGTCTGGCACACACGTAGGAGTGCTTTACCACCTAAGACTCTGGGTAAAGATTTTGGATGCTATTTTGGGAAAGATGCTCCAGCTGAAGACTAAATTCAGTACAGGACCAATGTTGAGTTTCAGTGGTCTTTGTTGGACAGGAAGGCTGAAGCTCTTGGAGCCTTAAAACTATGAATATGCAAATGTGCTCAGAGATTGTAGCAATCGCTATATTATAAAAAAGACTAGATAGGTACTTTGGCACTCATTTTAAGATGTCGGAAAACATCTTGAGACTTTTAAGGCAGATCAGCTACAACCGCATGCATCCCAATAGCTCATCATTGTCAATAATGTCACCAGCCTGTTTTAAGGACTCCCTGAGGACAGGAGTCTGCCAGCCCCTGAACTGATTTCCTTCAGGGATCAATCCAAAATATTCACTAATGACTTGCATCCGTGTTCTAGGAGTTGCTCTTTTTCTGAGGTTGGTAATGCATTTAATTCGGGGTGGGGGGGTGTTAGCCTGGACCTCTAAGTCAGTGGAGATCATGAAGTCATACTGTCTGTCCATCTGTCTGACCCTCTCCTGATAACTCTTGAATCCTCTGGCATTCTGCACTAGATTTGACAGCGGCAGTCAAACTCTCAGAGATGATAAAGTCCCTGTGAGTTCCAGGGAAATCTCTGCCGGCACTGAGAAGAGAGGCTTTCCAGATCCGCTGCTGAAGAAAAGGCAGGGAGAGCTCAGCTGTTCTCCATTCTCTCTGGCAGTGTCCAGATGGCCAATTATCACACGTCTACTTCTGGACCAGCATCTGCGCTCTCCTGCCCAGCTGGCAGGCCAAGAAGATTAGGTAGGAGACATGGAGAGCATTGGGATGTTGGAGGGAACAAGGGACATGGGAGAGACTTAAGGGTATAGGGAAAACTGGAAATATTGCAGCTGCAATATGTAATATCATGTAAGATTGCAGCGGGGAGCGAGGGGAAGGGAAGGACAACAGGGAGATAGGAGACACATCTGCAGGACACCAGGCCTTGCTAATGTTACCGCTCACAGAGCAAAGCTGCTCAGGAAAAGTAGATGTCGTGGTGTTACCAGCTCCTTATCTCCTTCCTTCCAGTTAGTTGCTTGCACCAGCTCACCGAGAAGCGCAGCACTGTTTGGGAGGTACCTTCTGGTGGGGGCTCTGGCTGGGTAGGCTGCGATGCCCTGGCCTGGACCCCACCAGAAAGGCCTGCAGGGTGGGAAAGGCTCGGAACGTTTCCACAGTCCTGTAGCATGATGAGGAACAGAGGTGGGTGTGCGTAGCAAGAACGTTTTCTTGGGGGTATTCTTCCAAAAAAAGAGAAAAAAGATTGTTAGCTTATTTACAAACAAGCCCATTTGTAGTAGCTGGTTCCCAGGCATTAGCAAGCACCCTGGTTTTAATTTTCCTCAGAAAATGTCTCCTTTGCTCCCTTATTTTGTGTTCCCTTTTGAACATGCTACTGGGGTATTTTTGGATCTAACTATATCTTTTTAATCTGTTCCCCCCGCCCCTTCTCAGCCCCCGCTGCCTCCCTGCCTGCTCCTCCTTCAAACTTATATAATGGCACATTATACAAAATAGCTAAGCAGGTGGTATTTTTAAAGACAGTGAGTGAGCATTTTTTTGGCCTAAATTTGGAATGAAACAGATGGATTTTAAGACTCTGCTTTTTCTATGAATAGTAACCGTTGTTCTCCACTGCCTTAAACACCAGTTTCAAGACCACCTCCAGCAACCAATCAGCACTCTGTTATTTAATTATAACAAAATTCTTAGCTCTGTCTGCTGCTGCATGGGCAAGTGGGGGGCACTGGATCAACTTCTGGAGCCAGGCAGACTTGCCAACAATAATTTTCCTTTTCCCAGAGGGCTGAGGGGGCCTGGAGCGGGTTCCAAGTTCCTCCTAAACTGGCTGTTCAGTTTGGGCTCCCTGACAGAGTGCTTGAAAAGGGTTATAGAAAGGCAGATAAATGCACTTCTTGTTGCAAGCTTCCCTGACAAGCCAGGCCTCCAGAACAGTGATCTCATTCCTGCCTCATTATTAGTGGTGCCAGATTTTTTCCATTAACAGGTAATTGAGTCGAAACTAAAATAAGCAAAGTTTGTTTTATCCGATGCATTTTCTTGCTTGCTTGTGAAAGAAAAACACTTTAGAGAGGAGTTTGCTTTTAATGTTCATGGAAATGTATTTACATCTTAGAGATTCCTCTCTGCTCTAGTGTAATTAACCTGACTGGTCTTTTTGTTATTGTTGTTTTGATTTTTAAAGCAAAGACATTGGTGAGGCTTAATTCTTTTTTTTTTTTTTAAATGGTTTGAATTACCCGGGACCAGCAGGGTTGAAATCACCCGTTCTGTGCACGGCCACGCGTGTTATCCTGCTCCCGTGCGCGTGCATTTGCGTCGTGCAATTGACTTCACCTGCAGCCCCAGAGGGGAAGCAGGAGGAGCCCAAGGGGACGGTGCTGGGCATGGACAGTGCTGGGCACTGCTTCCAAGCTCACACTGAGCTTTACCTTCCAGAGGGACTGTGGGGACACTGCTGGGACCAGCCAGCATCTTCTCTCCTGATCGAGCAGGGAAACAAAGTGGCTGCCCATGAAATGCTCATGGTCTTGCTGAAGATCATTCTAACCCATGCGGTTATGAGGGCGGAAGGGATAAGTGTGAAGTCTGGACTGTGCACGCTTCTGCTGAGACAACGCTGCTTGTAGAGGAGGAGATAAACTCTCTACCTGCCTGGGTGTGTCTGTGCACAGGGATTGCCATGCTGTCTGCCTCCGAGTCAAGGTAGTGCCAGTGCCAAGGAAACCTGAGCAATTCCTCAGCCAGCAGCTTCAGGCTTCCCCATGCAGCCAGCAGGCACCTACCTCCTCCCCGCTGGCTGCAGGAGAGCTGGACCTGCCCTGGGCGAAAGGCAAAGCCTTCGAGAACGGCATGTGAAATGCTGCAAGCCCTTGGGGACAAGCATGTCCTGCAGAGAAGTTACTACCGGTGCGGATGTCTTCCCATTTTCTGAGGTAACTCTCTGATGCCTCCTAATCCTCTGGTCCTGGTCTGACTTGGGGGACTCTAGGCCTCCCCACACATCAAGCAGTGAATTTCCTCTAAAATTCATGGGACTGATGCCCAGAAGCATGGCTGTTTTCTGACCTGGCTTGGGCATCTGAGACAGTGGCTTGTGGAGTCAACAGGTGCCTCTCGTGTGCATCCCCCACCCATGTCCTGAAGTGAGCAAAACCCACAGAGACTTTGCATCATTTCAGCTAATAGTTTAACAGGAAACAGTTAATGATGCTGAAGAACAGACAAGTTTAATGTTTATGGATTTGCTCTTTTGCTTCTGTTTTGGGCTATCCATGGAGCCTGTGCTAGCCAGTGCCTGCCTACTTTACGCTGTGAAAGAGGCCACGTTCACCAGCAACCCTAGGACTTGGGTGCTTTGCCCACAAACTGACATCCTTGTATGAACCCCTTCTCTGTGTGACCTCTTCTCCCACCCTTTGCCATGGAGCAAAGGGATGGGAGCGTTGCAGAAAGGCCGATAGCCCTGGGCGGAGGGAGGTTGAGCAAGGAGGGTGCTAGGCTGTGGGACGGAGGCCGTGGCGTGTCTCGCCGCAGCTGAGACCCCGCGGCGGGGCAGGGGAAGCGGGTGGCTGTGGAGGTGCTGAGCGTGGCAGCGGTGCCTGCCTGCTGCTGCCTCAGCCTCACGTCCCCTGGGCTCTGAGAGGCCAATTACCGATTCACAGAGCCTGCTTCAGCACAAACAAGACCTTCAAAGAGTTGGGAGCCTTTCTGGTTTTGTGGGGGGTTTTTTGTTTGTCTTTTTTAATGCCCTCCTAAAAAAATAAAAGCAGAAAGACCTATACTTTAAGGTCAAGTACATAATTGTTTCTAACAGGAATTTCAAACATTGTCTCTTCCTCTGGGCAGGTATGGCTGGGTCAATTACCCTGACTACCCAATGACAGACATGAGACACAATAACTCCCATCTGCACTTGAACCTATCTTCTCTAAAGCAGAATTTAAAGGGCTTTTTGTTTTGTTTTGTTTAATCACAGAAATTTGGGGGTTTTCTGGTTGGAGAATTTAGCTGGCTTTCATCTCATGGAGGTCTGATGCTGACAATTCTCTGTCAGTGAAGCTGTAGGAGAAATCAGGTGGGTGACCTGGGAGCCCTGGTCCTGCAATAGCCCTTGTCTGGCCTGAGGTGGAGGGTCCGTGTGGGGAAAATGTACTGTGTACGAGCTAGCGTACCAGAAAATGTGTGTTAATGACTGAAACGAAACAAGATGCCCAAATTACATTCTTAGCAGTCTGGGATATGCATTAACTGAGTCTCGTCGTTTACCTGGCTCTAAAATGGCTGTAAAAAGATGCAATTACGAGGCACTTGCACTTGTCTTATTCTCTGTAATATGCGTGCTCAGGACCTGCACAGCAAAATTAGGGTTGCCACAACAATGGGAAATGAAATTCCTTCTCCAGTCACTGATTCCAACATATTTGCTTCCCACTGGATTTTCAGAGGTACTCCTTGTTGTACCAATGACATTTTAGTACCCTGTTTACTGCATTAATTTTCCTGAAGCAGCCAAGTGGCTTGCTTATATAAAATTCTACTCCTCTGCATCATGAGGGCTGACAAAGAACTGGGATTAGCGAAAAAAGCATTGAACAAAATGGTTTCGCTTCAAATTGTTTTATTTTGAGAGATGATCTTTTTCTTATCCCCACCCTCTTTAATTTTTTTTCAGTGAATTTAAATTAACAGACATCACTCAGGTGTAGGCAACACACAGACAGGAAAGATTGGCCATCTACAAATCTGTTCCTTCAGAAGGCTTTAGCCTTCTGTTTAGCCAGAGACCACCTGCAGCATGGAAAACAACAGGACAGACCCCTCTGAATTCTGTCCTTTCTTCAGGCTACTCAGACCTGGATGAATGAGCTGAGGCATGCAACAGCCACTCTGCCTCCTTCTTCCTTCAGATCCTTTCTGTTCCATTCACATTTTACACAGTGTTCACAACCGTTGCATCTCAGCCCCTCAGGTTCTTTCCAAGAGCCACCAGGTTTACCTGTTGCTCTGCATTTCATGGGGATGTCATAGTAGCATCAATTCCACCTCACATGTTCATAACCTGTCCTAAAGGACCATTTGCGGGTTGAGTTTCACATTTGTTGAATATTTTATATGTTTTTCAACAAAAGCGTCTATCAGTAGTGAATATAATGGTGAGACAAACTGCTTCAAGTCAGCTGAGACTGGCAACAAGATCTGGCCTAGTAGAGCAGACCTAGTGATGTGGAAGAGGACATGAGGACTGGTTGTAAAATATCAATGGTTTTAATATCCTAATAGGTTCAGTCAAAACCTTTTACTTGGGTATTAGCATCTTTGAACTTTGTACAGACTTGCATCTCTTCTGGGATGAAATGTCCAAGATTTCCTATGACAACTCATGGCCTTGGTGATGAAGGAAGCTGGTTCACAGCAAGAACTGGATTCCTTTCATTCCAGGGGGAAAGGAATCTGTGTAAAATGTCTCAACTTCAACTCTAAAACTGAAGCCAAAACAATCAGTAGCTACTACTGAAAAATCTACAGTGATCTTATTTTAATTTAATCTATGAGATACATTTAGCGCACCTTTGGTACTGCCTAAAATAACAATATTTTTCATGTTAGAGAAGACAAAAGGATCAGGAGTATAAATAATTCTATATGTTAGTTGCATTTATATATGCTCAAGTTACACTGTTTCATATAAGTCCTTTGGAATTGGTCCAACCTAAAAATCATATTTACCCAAACTTAAATATTTCGGGGGGATTTTTTTTTTTTTCCTGTCTTTTTTAGTGGTGATGTTGTTCTGGCAAGTTTTCTTTACCCTAACAGAGGTGACTCCACAGCACATTTCTTTTGACAAAAACACACAAAACCAACACGGATCAGTTAACACAGATGACATCTTTAAACTTGAATACATTTTTTCACTATAAACGCCACCAGTCAACTTTCGTGTAGGTAGGTTTCCATTGTTAGTTGTCAAAGTCTTCTTGAGTGGATTTCCCACTGTGTCACTTTTGTGTGAGTCAAATCAAGATTATAGGTAACAGAGAAGAAAAAGAAAAAGAAGAGAAGGTTAGACCCTCATTTTAGAGTTTAAGAAAAATCTACCAGCAGGTTGCAGTTCGAGTTGGTAATATACATGAAAGGGGGAGTCCAAGCCGTGTCACAGGTATCACTATATTAGGCTTTCAGGAAAAAGCATACAAAACACATATTGTAGTGGTCACACACAGAGACATAAATTTAGGAACAAGATCTGCCTTAGCTTGAACATAGTCAGCTCTGATAATAAGGAACAATGGACTGAGGCTATTATGAAACGAAACCCAGGTGCCTGAATGGAGGGAGCTTTTAGTTGAGTTCTCCTGGAATAAAAAAAGTCTAACTTTTTTCACAGATATATGTTGTCCTAATTTTTCTCTGTTCTCACTTTAGAAGACAGCTGATTTTATTTGGGATTTGATTAATGAACATTATTAAGATGTTCCATGCTGAAATTTTTTGGAGTAATATTTAAATGAATTTTTTGTTTCATCTTTTCTGTCTTAAATAATTTTATTTTCATTGGGATTTTGGGTGTGCAAGGAAAACACACTAAGGTATCCACTGTATCATATCTACAATGTAGTAGCCAGGATAGATTTCAGATACTTTGAAATACTTTGGGTAGTTTCCAATCTTACACAAGTGGTGTAAAATACCTCTAGAAGTGTGATATTTGTTAGTTCACTTAGTGAGAGTGTCAGAAATTACATCAAGGAGGAAAAGACAGTGACAACTTAAACCTGGGCAGAAGCTTGATTTATGGCAAAAATCACTCATTTGACACTTTGCCTTGACCTGTATGGGAAGTCAACAGACTGCTGAGACATGTCTAAGAAAGCTGGAGGACTGGGAGAGCAGAAACCTTCAGAAGAATTTGGAGAGTCCTACAAGGACATAAGAAGGATGGAGGCAAAGTCCAGGTTGACAGAGATATCTGATGATGTGAGACTTCCAGCTGTGGAATTTGCAGATAAGTGTGACTTTTCTCCCAAGAGGAGTGTGTTCCTAGGGGAATGTACCTATGGGTACATTCTAGGTTTGAGAGAGACGTGCATAGATCTTTGGTCATACTGAAGACTTTTTCTCTTTGCTATCCAATTTTCTTATTGCTAGGAGTAAACCAGCTTAATGTGAGAAATTTATCTTTTACTTTTGTCTTAACCACAGATGACTAGCTTCCAATGGAAACCACTACATCTGGTCCTCTTGAAGTATACACGGTAGGTTCATACAGCGTAGCGCTGCACCCCCAGAGTTTTGTCTAAGGACCTGAACATTATGGGAACCCACCTCAGAGATTCAATAATATAGAGTAGTATTCTTGACTTGAAGGAGCAATCAGAATATCTGGGGAACTAACACAAGGCTGAGCTAACCTTGTATTCGGGTCCAACGGGGCTTCTCTCCCCTACAGAATCAATGGCAGTTACTAGATTTGCATCAAAGGTTTAGTCAGCAAAAGGTTAATAGTACTAAGCATGAATATTTTGGCCTATTGTGCAAACCATACAAATCTTCAAGGGTGTTTGCACTGAGACTTTTGGCTGGACCTCTATAACGATACAAGCAAGAAGCCAAACATATGTTCTGGTGTTCTAGGCTTTGATTCTTAATCATGTTCTGTGCTTGCGTTCAGAAGTTTGCTTTGGGACCATCTCCAGTGTGAGAAAATATGACAGAGAAATCAAACACAGAGGTTATGCATAACGGTGCGGTGTTCTGTTCATATCTGAAGGGGAGCTTTTGTAAGCACTAACATTATTCTTTTGACAGTAGTCACACATTTTCACTTGGTTTATCTTAACTGGGAATAACCCCTAAGACAGGATGTCTCCGGGCACTTCAGAGAAGTGCTTTTTGAAGGCAAAGGAAATAATGTTACAGGGCTGTGCCTCACATCTCTTCGACTGTTAATAATCCTATAAATACGCTGCCGAGTGCAGTATGTGTCCATGGCTGGTCTCACGCGTAGCTGCAGCGCCTGGCTCACAGCACAGGAATATTCTCTTGATCTATGAGAATGGTTCCCAGCTTTACTAATACTTGGCTCCCTGGCACAGACTAAACCAGCTCTGACAGGCCATATAAGCAGGCACTGGCTGGGCACGTGGACTAGGCACTATGTCACAGTGTGGGAAAAATTAGGTACCAGCTGTCACAAAGAGTGAATTGTGAAAGATTCCCAGGAACAGAAAAAGATGGAAATTAGGGTTTGGGGCTGGACTTAGGTTTTCTTTAACCTGACACTATGCCCTTCCATGGCTATGAAACATTTCAGGAATGGCTTTCATACTTTCTTAGTGCATCACCCTTTTACCCATTCTGTTTGCCAGGAAAGAGGGCTTACCTGTTAGCTGAACTTTCCTCTTCCTTCCCTCTTTCTATCCAGAAAGGTTCCTCTTCCTTCATTTTTAAGTTCCTTTTTAACAGTTTAAAATACTATAATGGAAAAAGTCAATCAGTCTATAGAGAGAAGTATAAAATTAACCAAAAAAATTTGACTAATTCTAAAATGCATTTCATCTCTTTTGTAACTTTTTGCATTTTGGTAATTCGGCAATTATGAGGGAATATACTTTACTGGGTAGTTCTAATATCTGATACATCTGCAAATGAAAAGCCATGAAGTCAATGGAAATATTTCAGTAACCTGAGGTCAAGCTGTAGTTTCCTGAGAAAACAGAATTTCAGTTTCTTTTCTTCCAATCAATCTTGTCATCTCTTCTTCCTCACATGCAGTGCACCTTCATTTTCCAATGCACATTTCTGTCCTACACCTGCCGGGGCATGTGGCAAATGTGAAAACCTGATCTATCAGCTGTTGAAGCCAATGGATTTTGATCACAGCTCACTTTGCATTGGGCTCTAAATGGTTCTTTCTGTAGAAAATGTCACAAAATATTGGTCAGGAGCTTGTAAGAGGAGAATGAAACTGAATTTAGAAAACACTCTGCACCAACAGAGAACATTGAGAGCAAAAGAGCAGCGACAGGAAGAACATCGTCCACTGCTGGCCAAACTGCAGGATAATTAAACCAGAAATAGCATGGGGCAAGAAAGAGGCCAATTAATTCCATCGGAAGGATGTCATCTAGCAGTTCAAGACAAGAAGAAAGCACTGTATAAACTGGAGATGAGCATGGCATTCTGCCAATCTATCACAATCTTCTTTTATTTAAGATGCTTATTAGTATCTTACATTTCAAATTAAATATTTATAGTTCTGTTAATAGCATGCAGGGAGGGGACCTATAGCAGAAAATAATCTGTACAAGAAATTCTCCCCTGATGTAAATTAGAACAGTGAAGCTTGGGATATTCATGCTCACAGTTTTGTCATCATTTGTATTTTGGGGCTACAGGCTGGGGTGTCAGCCAAGCGCGGCACATTCCTCTCCTCTCCATGAATGTTTCTACCTCTTACTTTCCTGCAAAGTGTTTTGGCTGCATCAACTGTTTTGGGCTTCAATGAGACTTTTAAGTGATTCTGTGTTGTAACCCTCATGGGTGGCAGGCCAGTGTCATTATTCCCATTCTCTCACTTGGAGGCTCCTGCAGCTTTTAAAGGAGTTGCCCAAGGACACGCAGGGAAGCAGTGCCAGCTTTGTGAATATACAGCCCCACCATTCTTGTTAGATTCCATGAACGATGAGAATAGGCCCTTTGATGCTTTCAGTGAGTGCTGAAGCCTTTACCAATGTTGTGAAAGGTCATTAGAGAAGAGCTGGGAGGCCAAATTCAACAGCTACTCAGGGAATGGTCCTTGGGATGCGGAACTAGTCCAGGAGAAAATGTGAAAACAGAAGTGATTTATATTGAAGTGAGGGTTATGAAGACAGCAATGACCACTGAAACATGCACAACAATAACTCACAACAACCTCTCTCTGGCACATTCTGCTGTGCCATCTTTTTAACCCTGGAGGAGGAGACTGGGAAGAGAGATTTAGAGCAGATCTGTGGTACTGATATGAGTGAACAAATCTGACTTCTATCTAGGTGCTTCTGGGTTCTCATCAGCCCCTTTCAAGGCATAAGGGAAACCATCTTGGTCCTCTGTGATCTGCTCCCTGAGATACAGATAGCAGGACAAAGCACTCATTCTCTTTTTCTCCCATGGTAAGTGGTCTCTGCCCTTTTGATATTAAATATATGGGGTCTTTCCGGAAGGGTAGTGCAAAATGTCAAAGAGATAATGTATTTAAGCCTTCATTTGGTTTGCAACCATTTTATACCCACCACACAAAGACATAGAAGGCTTCTCACTCATTTCTCTGCACTCATCATGCTGCCATTGTGGGACCAGAAGATAATGAGATGAATAGGAAGCATTTCCACAGCATGAGCAATGTAGGAACATCATTATTAATGTTCGTACAAAATATCCCATCTCTACATGATGTCTAAATATCTGAGATACAGCCCTCTGCCAGATATAAAAAACCATGACCATCCAACAGTGATCTGTTACTTAATGGAAAGTCTGCTCAAATTTCAGTTTAAATTGCATTTATTATTTATGTCTCAAGTACAGAGTATGTATACTGAGTATGTCTTCCCCTTACAGTGGTAAAGGATTAGTAGTTTCCATTTAAACAGGCAAGCATTGGCTCAGAAGGATGTTGAATATGCCCATACTCAATATTTAAAAATTGTAAAAATCCTTTGAAATCAGTGCAAAAATTATAATCAAGTACCTTTTTCTATATATACTGAGTGCACATCTTCATGAGGCTGGGGCCAGGTACCTGCAGCTTAGCTCCCAGTCACCAGTCCTTTTCCCCCTGGCTCCTGGTGGGTGAAGTGAGCACTCCTCCTGGGTGAGTGTGCGAGGCTAGGGCAGAATCTGTAAGGATGGAGTTCAAAGGGATGTAGAGGGGTAGAGATGGACAGTTATATTTGTGGTGTTGGAGGCGATGCACACAAGGATGGTTGCAGTGGCATTACCTGCAGGTAGACGTTACACTAGATAATAATATTTTGATTTTTGTCATCCTTTTCTCTCTGCAGACTGCCCTTCAGCAGTGAGCGGTTTTCAAATGTAATCTTAAGGTGATTGCCTTGTTCACAGTCAGCTCATTGCACACACTCATTGCTCAGCAACCTGTGTGTGACTTCTCTTGACCTTGCTTGGTTGGCTTACGTGCCACCAGGCAGGAGTGGGTGCCCATAGCACTGCAGATCTCACTGTCACAGTGAATCCAGGTATTTGAATAATTCATTGCCAAGTTATCTCCTCCTACATTTGGACGTATCTGACAAACTTTGTGTTTCAGGGTTGTTTTTTTTTTCTAAAGCCTTGGAACAATGCAGTTTACCTTCTCACACTAACTCATTCATATTCATATTTGCTATAGTAGACATTTTGAATGCTTTACTTAAAGCTGCATCCAGAAGTACACAGTGAAACAGATGGTAGAAAGAGCTAGGAATTTTCTTGATATTTTTTATGGGTTGGACAACAACCACAACCTGATCCAACAAATTTTCTTGTTCTCAAACATTTTACTGTCAATACACTCCTCAGGAATGTACTCAGAGTTGTTTGGGGACATGGAAAAATATTTACCTCAGCTTTCCACAATTTATTACTTATTGTTTGAAAAAGTTGCTTCTTTTCTGCGCCAACATTTATCATCTTGGGAAACGTACTGGAATATAGCAGTGATATTAAACAATAATATGCTCTTTGCTGGGATAAAATAATATTGCTGGGCCACTGCAGAGGAAGCCAAAAACCACATGTGAAACAGTTCCTTTGGAAGGGCAAAAAGTCTCAAAGTTTGTTAGCAAATAATTTAGCTAGTGGTGCAGACATCAAATGGCTTCGGCAGCACTTGCAAAGCTATTCTGAATATGTATTTCCCCTGGAGTGCTGGGGCACAAAGCCACTGTAATGAAGGTTACAACCATAATAATAAGAATCCCTCGCCAGTAAAAAATAATAATATAATATAATAATAATTTTTAAAAAAGCATGCAGAAGAGTTAGAGGTGGAAAGGACGGACTGTGTGAGTCTTCCACCAATTCATATTAGTTTAACTTCTGTTTGCATGGCCCTGAATTAGGGGCTGCCTTAGCTCCTGGGTGGGGGGGTGGCAGCTCGATTTCTTTTTTCTTCTTTGCCCTGGCTGGAGAGGGAGAGGCTGCCACCCCTCTCCTCCAGTCGTTAAGCTGCTTCCTTAGCTGAGCATTTCTTGTACATCCATACATTTTTTTCCCCTCCCCAAACTGGTTTAATACTTTCTCTTGTGCAGCCCCTTATATTTGGCAGAGATTTCCCATACAAAGCTGCACAGCTACAAATGCAACGTTCTTTAAATATTTCCCTAAAATCCCCCTCTGCTGAGCTGCCTATGAAATATTGATAAGTGCTGCACAGTCTGTGTGTGTAGTAAAATTAATGTCCTCAAGGACTTCCTCACCTTCTAGTTGTGCCTGCCTGCTACCTCTTGTTGTAGGCTACCCGGTAAGTTTAGAGGAGAGACCATCTTTCCTGTAGTGCCTCAGTGCAGCCTGTTACAGAGAGACACTGAGGCTTCCTCTGTAACCCATAAATCAGATGAATCTTGAGTCATCGCCCTCTTCTGAGAGGACTTCAGCTTGCTCAGCTGGGCGCCTGGAGCTCTGTGCTCCTCAGCAGCTGAACCTGACACTTCCCCAATGGGGCATCTCCAGCGGGATGCTCTGTGGGTCCCTCTTTGCTGCCCCAGGAGCACACGGGTGTGTGGCAATCGGGGCTGGGACAGCTGGGGGGACCTCAGCATGAAGGGGGCTGCAGTTTTCCTGGGAGGTGGTGGGGTGCAATTGCATCTTTCTCTGTGAGTGCTGCACCCATTTTGGCATGACACGTGTTATTTAACCTTCTAAAGACTCGCACGTACTGAAAGTGCTCTCGCAAGCACCAAAGAACAAACAGAAACTGTACCTCCCTTTTAAAGTACGCAAAGGGGAAAAGAGGGGGGGAAAGGATCAGCCCTGCGCTTGGAGGGAGAAGAAACAGAATTAGAATGGATGGGTAAGGTGAAAGGGATGGACCAATTCTCAAAAATTATTAACTACTAATAAAGGCACATTTGAATGCCGAGTTTAGTTGTGAAGGATCCAAAGAGCCCTGCGTGAGCTGGAATTGTCCTGGCCCACCTCTGAAGTGCTCCCACCTGAAGGGCAGGGTGCCCCAGTTTCTTGAAAGTGCGCTCTGGACTCGACACAAGGTGTGAAACAAATCTTTGAACCCTGGGTGCTTTGCCCAACGCCTGTTCCTTTATTAGAAGCCCAGGAGCCAGCATGGAATAAGCAGGGTAGCAGTACAGCGCGGCACATTTTTATAGCAAGGCCAAATCTTTATTATGCTTCTTGGCCCAGTTTAGTGGAGAACACTGCTGGGCCTGATTTCAGTTTTGATATCATACACTGAGGCTGCAGACCCTTAAGAGTACAAGCTGGAGAAAAGAACATAGAAAATGTTAGGAATGAGAAAAGGCCATTCAACACATTGATGCTTGTCTCTTGTAATACAGAGTTTCCCCCAGGATAGCATCTAATTGCTTCTTGAACGAGCCCACTGTCTTTGCCTCAACAACCTTGCCCAGTAGGCCATTCCAAACATTTATTATTCTTTGAGTGACAAAGCACTTCCTTATGTCTCCTCTGAATTTGTTTTTTGAACTTCCATTTATGCCCCCGATCGTGTCATCTGTGCAGTATCAAAAGTAGTAACATGCATTGATATTATCCATTCAGCTAAGATTTTTGTATACTTCAGTTAGACCCCCCTTAAATGTCTTTTTATTTTTTTTTAAAGTTGAATAGATTGAGGGTTTTTTTCACCTTTCAGTAACTTCTACAATTTTATCCAGGAACCAAGTCGAGCAAAAATATTTGTTAAAGCCTGACTTACATTAGACCACAGTGAATGGATGTATAAAGTCTACTATAGAAACACATTTCAGTAATTTTTTTTTTCCTCTCTTTTGGAAACTAAACTATCATTTAGTTTCCCTGATGCTTGTGTCTGGTTATTTTGACAAAAGTTAACTAGGAAGAGGGAAAGAATAAAAAAGCTTGATATGAAATTTGGAAAAAGCTGATAATCTCTAAATTTTTCCATATATACTGTGGACTTCCACCCCCACCCCACACCCCCCTCTTCTCTTTCTTCAAGTCGTGGGATTTTTTTGGAAAAGAGAATTGTTTATTGTATGGGATTTTCCATGTGACAATGCTTTGCAGAACCTGTATGAAAAAATGTCAAAATTCACCCGTGATCCCCCCAAAAGCCACAGAATCAAACAGTCACAGGTTCAGCCCTCATTCACCGCCACAACTGAGGTGAATAGTTCATTACCTTTTTGGATGAAATTCTACAGCATGTGTTATGCAGAAGGCCAGAACTGATGATCTAATGGTCCCTTCTGGCCCTAAAAAATATCTACAAATAATGATTATAGATGAAATATATATGCCCTGCACAAAGTCAAAACCAGCAGGCTTTGGGTGGGAGCAAGAAATTAAGGAAAGGAATTTTTGCCTTAGCCCTTTCCAGAAGCTGGACAAACAGCTACGAGCATTAGCCTGACTGCAGCAGTGGCTGTTTATTCATTGTCTCTCTATTTTTTTCATTATATTAACGATGTGGGGTTTTTTTAAGCCATCTGTAAAACTTTTCGTTTTCTCTGAATTCTTTCCTGATGCATTTCTAGGAATGTGGGATCCAAGTGAAATGGGCGGGTTGTCCCTCCGGCACATGGCTTAGCTGGGACTATTTCTTCACAGATGTAAACACACGCTTTTCCACAGTACCACTGAGTTTTGGATCAGGTAAATTAGTATCGGGAGTAACTAGCTTAGGCAGAGAACTAGCATCATTTATCATTTGGAAATTAGTTTGTTCAGTGTCATCCTGTGTATTTTCTGCACAATGTTGTTGTTGGATCCATCGCAGCCGAGCGAGTCATTCTCCTTTTCCCTGGTTGGGACTGTAGCTGTCAGTCAGCCCCACACCAATGTTGTGCTGGGCTATACTGGATCATCTGGGGGTAATGAGCAAGTCAGCCCCATAGGTCTCAGGAAATTATTTGTGATCTTATACTACCAGGGAGAGAAAACTGACGTATGAGATGGTAATTATCAGGATCACGCTTCAGTTCTCCTCTGAAAAATCTGTACAATATTTGCTTTACTCCAGGCCCTGGGAATCTCCTATGATTTGTTAAAAAATAATTGTTGGTGTTACAATAAATTTGTTATTCAATTTCCTAAGTGTTCTGGGATGTATGCAATCTGGAAAGCTGATTTGTTTATATTCATATTTTCTCTATATTCCCTTACCCATTCTTTGTCATTATCTTTATTTTTACAGGTTTATTTTTCTCCAGTGTTTTCTAGTTGTTCAAACTTTATGTTTGTATGTTTATTTAAAGGCAGATTTCAAAAGAGTTCAGTCTCTCGGTCTACTGAAGGATTCAACTTCTCGCTAGTACTTCATCTCCCCTGGTATTTTTGCGCACACTCTTGTTCTCTTACCCGTCTATCTAGCTCTAACCTCTTTGGTCTCTTTGCTACTCATGTCTGTCGCTCACAAACCCCAGAGTCCTGGTTTTGAACCACAGTCCCCTTATATTCAGTATGTCTTTGGACATTATCTGCTCCTTGTTCTGCGCCTTTTTTTTACAGAGGAATTTTGATGCTTCTTGAATTAGGTATTTTTAGAAGTCTCCATCATTTTTCTGCAGAGGTAGATTTCCATTTTCTTGCCTGGGAAGACTTCATACCTACTCCATGTAACGCTGCTGCCGGGAGCTGAAGGCCTGGAGCCTGGCACCAGTCACTGCCAGGAGAGATGGTGCAGGGCCAGGGTATCGACCCATGGCGTGGATGAGCCCAGACCAAGCCTTTCTTCTCTCGCAGGCTTCCCCTGAGATCCTAGGGAAGTAATTTAATCTTTCTGCTTCAATACCACAACTGTACAAATGCTGATATAAACCCATCTGTAACGTGCAGCTACAAAGGCACTTTTAGAAGTGGCTGAGGGTGTCAGACACCCTGAGAAGGGCTTTGCTGTCCAAGCTGTGCTGTGGCCCGGCATGAAAGCATCATGTTTCTGCTTCCCATGAAGGTCTTCCTCACTCCTCACACAGGGTGTGAGGCCCCCGTCAGATGAACCTGCAAGGCAAAGGACATCTGCCATATCCCTTGGAGCTGCCGGGAGGGAAGAACATCTCTCGGATGACCGAGACTGTGATAGCTCTACGTCCTGGTGGAGGAGATATGAAAAGGGCTGTGAAGCTTTCATTATCTTTGGCAAAGCTTTCCATCCATTTTGTCCAGTGTTTCAAATTGTTAGGACTGCTTGTCCTGTCAGACCTACCAAATATAACTAGAGCATTCACTGGATTTAAACATTTTCAAGTGTTTACAACCACAGCTCCTCTCCTGGGGGATCTACGAACTGCACTGCTTGCTGTATTGTCTTTGGCTGGGTCTTTAGAGTTTCTGAATTTATGCGCTTAAAAATCAATGAGCCTTGGTTAGACAAGAACCCAAACACTGTGACTTCTCATTTGGGTGACTCCACTCCTAGGATTTCACAGGGATTATGAGAGATATAAATAAACCTCAGCTTTGCAGCCTTCAGAGTTTCTATCAAAGTTTTAAGTCAATTTAAATTTAAGGGCCAGATATGCCATGTGACTCACACGTGAAACCACAGGTAGTCTTTATGCAGTAAAGTCTGAGAAGATATTTAAATATTAAATGAATTGTAACTGAGGGTTCTTTAGCCTCTGCTAGCCAACGAGAGCTAGTGACAAAGCAGCCCATGGTCATGAAAAGCATGGTTGTATAAATATTATCACTCAGCTGCAGGCTCTTTTGCACCACGTAGATCTCATGCCCTGTAGCTCCCAAGGGCAGCTGGGTGGCAAATGCAGGCGTGCAGACACATCCACAGCCAGGCCCATCCTCCCTGCACAGCAGGCAGCATGAATGTGAGCTTTTTCCTCCCCTGGACTTCAGAGCTCCCCAAAGGCCCATCCTGGCTCTTTGAAAGTGAAATGAGCAGAGTTTGGACCTTTGCTTAAAATACAGCCTAGCCATACCTAAAGGAGCGTACTGGGACACCCTCATCTGGCTGCGGGCCGCATGGCCACAGTCCTCATCATGGGCTCTCTATCTGCTGCAGTATTTTGTGTCAAGCTGAAGCAAACAGGATTCTTCCTTCTCCTTTGAAAGAGCCGTAAAAGAGGCATGGAGAGATGGAAGAAACAACCAGAAGAACCCAGGGAGGGAAAAAGACGAGAGAAAGAGACTGAGAGGGAGAGGGAGAAAGAGGAGAGAAGTAGCTGTCTCTCTCAGCAGTCAAGGGAATAGGTGATGTGCCATCTCCCTCTCAGTATAAAGAGGGTGTGTGGGAAGGGGGAGATGACATATAATATATCAAAGGAAATGAATTGCAGTATTAAGATCCTGACTTTGCTTTGTCAAATTTGCAGGTGATTATTGTATAACTCTCTGCAGCTCCTCTCAGTGAAGGAAATGCTCTTCAGATCCTCAAGACATAATACTACTGGTAAAAGCAACAGCTCTTCAGAGAGATGCTTACTTGAAGTAGCAGAAGGCTTCTTAAATCTCCTTCAGGCTTCTTCCAACACTGTTACCCATTCTGTGTCGTCTCTATGTACTTGAGATATATTTTCCTCCCTGACTGACAGTCAAATTAGAGCTCTAAAAATACAGTGGGAATCTCTGAAGTAAAATTTAGTTCAAATTTATAATTTTCAATTAGATGTGATAATCAACACACTTCAGAACAATTGTTTTGATATCAAGAACCAAGGACGACCACTATAACATAAATCAGTGAACATGTGGCAAGCATGGCATTATGGTAAGCATGCTAGAGGAAGAATTGATCAGTGGTCCACCAAATTAGGTCAGATCTGATCCCAAAACACCACTGAAACCCATGGATAAGTTTTTACTGAAAGCACAGGATTCCTGAGCAAACCCTTTGACAGTAGCCATTTTCATAGGTAGCTGAGATTTGATAGATACAAAAGTTGAAGGTTGCTGATCATCAAAATGTGACCAAAAGATTTGCTGTATTGGAACAGCAAAAGAGGAGCTTGACATGGCCAATGGCTCAATAGCAGGCAGGAAAATTGCCTGCTTATGTAAAAAGGATACTGAAGAGTGAAAGAATGCATGCAAAGAAAGAAAAGAAAGTAAAAAAAAAAAAAACCCTTCAAAATATTGTGACAAAAAAATCTCAATGATTTAAAAAAAAAAAAACCAAAAACACAAAAAAACCCCCAAACCAAAACCAAACAACTCTTCAGGGAAGTGTTTCAGATTTTTTGTTCATTGCTCAACAATCAAGTCAACCTTTCATTTATTTTTCTGTTTGATCATCTTCTCTTTTCTTTCTCTTCTACCTTCTGCTTTTTTGGTGACCAAGGAAATATAGGGAATGATAGAAGAGAGGAAAAGGAAGAAACCAGGACAAAAAAGCCAAAATGAAAAAAACCCTAATATTTCCAGACACTCTGACCATATTCCATGTCCTTTTGGAAAGGAAATGACTTCAGAGTCCTTTATGGGTTTTCCTCCCTCTAGTTTTGAACCCCAGTAGAAACAGGGCATGCTAGTACATCCCGAAGGTGACAGTGGGGCTCGCTGGGAGGTGGGAAGGGCTGCAGTTGCAACAGCCCTGGGCACAGCGTAAGACCTGCATAGGTGAGGATTCGTACTCAGAAAATTCTACAATTCTTTGGATAAGACCAACTGCTCAAATGAAGATATAACTTCTGTCCTACAAATCAAGTATTCTTTTTCTGTAGTAGATCCTTTGAGGCATCCTCAGACTTTCAGCTCCTAAAAATAAGTGCTTTGCCCTGGGAAACAAAATAAATGTTAAAAAAACATATAAAAGGATTGTGTCCAGTGTGACATATCCCAGTCTGGGAGTGGAAGCGGGGGACTGGAGGGAAGAATATGTCTTGTTAACCAGTCTGAAGTGGTTCCCAAACACTGAAACATAGAACAGTAAATGAAATTTATAACTGCATCTCTCTCTTGGCCCTTTCCCAATCCTTAGCGCTCAACATTCATGGATTAAAAATGGTAAAAGAAAGGGAGAGCTGTAAATGGGAAAAAAAAAAAATCAAACCAAACCAAATCTCTTGAAACCAAACTCAGATCCAAGCGATCGCTTTTGCCCTCCAAATCAGGAAAATTCACACCTCGTTGCTATCAACAGGGATTTCAGACAAGGCATATCCAAAGAGGAACAAAGTTATTTGAATGAAAAATTCAGCCACCCTCCTTTCTCTGCCTTCCTCCGTGTGCTGCCAGAAGTGGCATGCAGAAAGAGACCTCTTCGGCCTCAAAACGTTTGAAGTGAAACTTTTTTGGGAATACTGAAAGTCACTCACAGTCCCAGGGGAATGGTGAGCCATTTTTTCCACCCTCCTTTCTTTGTAGTTTGCTTTCCCCTATATACTTTTTTTTTTCTTCTTACTGCAGCTTTTCTGATCACAGTATCACAGTGACTTTATCACCGTCAACTCCTCATTGTGAACCAGCCCATCCCTTGGAGGCAGAGAGCCATTGTGGAGGTGGTAAGTAATTTGTTTTGTTCAATGGATTTCTTGTTATGCATGCATGCAAAGCCCCTTTTATCTCACATTTAAATTTGTGTTTTCCCTCTTATGATTGGTTTTGTGACATCAAAAAGCTTTCAGCATCTTCAAAAATCAAGAAGAACAAACTCTTAGAAAAATAAAATAAAAATAAAAAGAAATCCTTCCTGATACACCCAGCATTTCAGTGCAGCTTTAGAAACGAACAGATTCACATGGGATACTGGCTACTAACGACTATGGAAATAAGCCGGATTTTTTGATCTCTAGGCCCAAACATTATTCATATTTTTTTCCTTAGCCTCAAACAATGTCTTCAGATAGCCCAGGTAAAAGCAAGCCAGAAACAAAACATCATCATAGAGGAATTGCTTTATGCAGATACTTTCAGCTACGCTACACAACTCACATTGTCTTTGAACCCAGTGTGATGAGAGAATGATTTGAGACTCCAGGGACGACTCCTGGATATGTTTTTACTTCAGCATATTGTAGCAAGACAGAAGTCTTTGGCTTAAGAAATGTGTTCAGCAATCTTCTGCATTGGGGGGGTGGGTGTGGGTGGGTATTATTATTTCTATCACTCTAGTAACACTTTGGACAATATTGAGAGCTGAGGTCAAGGAGCAGACACGCTGTACATATGAGGTTATGCAGACTCTCTTTAACCTTTAAGAAAATGGTTTGTCTGTGCTTAGTGGGAGGCTGAGAGCAGGAGTGAGAAAGTCTGAGCCAAACCCTCCTCCTTAAAATCAGGAGAAGTGGCTATAATTGTCAGGCTGCTTTTCAGGAAAGGAGCCACATATATCCTTTGATTTTCAGTCACCTGCCTACTTTACTAAGAATGCTTTTATCAATTGACTTTTTGGGAACTGGTTAGCATTTGCCTTAGTATCTACAGTGAATTGAAATATTGTACCTCACTATAAGTTAATTGTGCATAGCCCATGAACTCTGACATGCAGTACCCGGATTTTTAGATTCAAATAGCTTGAGGAGAAAGGCACTTGAAACACAGTCCACAGAACGGCTGTTGGAGGTTGTCTGAGAAATTGCATCATAAACTGTTTGGGATATCCATTTATCTACATTTCTATCTTGTTTCTGGAAAATTCAAGTTCATTCTAGAAGCAACTGAATGGCAAAGATTTTTTAAAAAAAATCTCCTCTATGATATTTCCCATTTAATACTCATTCTTCGATAAAGAGGTGTGGAGCATAGGGCAAGGGATCTTCTCCAAAGCAGCAAGGCCATCACAGCCAGCAGAGACCCTGCTGTGTCCCAGGCATCCTGGCTCTCCAAGTCATGGCAAATAAGTGATGTTGGCTGGGACATGTCTGCTTTTACCAAAATGCTCTTTGGTGTGGACAAAACCAGAACCCTGTCTTGCTGAAAATTTACAGTTATGAAGATAGAGTCACTTTATTGACCAAAATGGAGCCCTTTTTGCAAAAAATTGGTGGGTCAAATTTAAGTATGAGCATGATCTTACATCTTGCTCTGTAGGACAGACTTGGGATACAGAGAACACTATCCTGCACTTCCAGTAAATCTTTTGTCCTGGGTTTTTCCTGGCACAGGGGATTTTGCTTGCCCCGAGTCAGGAACTACCACAGTCCAAGAGCTGTGGCAGGAGTGGGGGGACGCAGGTTCACAGCTGCTGATGTGACCCCCGCACACAGGGAAAACACCTCTCACCATTTGACCCAACGTGTGTGTGCATTGGGGCTCAAAAAATGCACAAGAAACATCAACACAGTCCAAAGCAGAGGTGTGACCTAAATTCTGTGTTGCACACCAGCCATCCCTCCTTTTTTAAATTGTTCACCATACCCAAGGCAGCCACAGAAAAGAGAAATCATTGCACTAAACAAAAACATTGTTGAGAGTTCATTCCACTGCAAGGATACTTGCAGGATGTTTTAAGGTGACATGTGGGTTTTGTTATCCCAGCTGTCTAATCTGTGAGTGCTATCTGGACTCTGGACCCAGAGCCACAGGGATATTTAGGTGCCTAATTCGGGTAAAGCTGTCCCTCTTCAGCTTCCCAACGAAATCAGTTCTTCCCTTGTCCGCTCATTTGTGAATGTGGACCAAAGGTATTAATCATCCTGAGAAAGGGATTTTGGGTACTGTGGAGGCTTTCCACTGCCTTGAATGGGAGCAGGATTGAGCCCTCATTGCCTGATTAAAAAGGTAATTTGGGGCCATTACTAGCAAAGGGAGGAAGAAGGAGGTCGTCTAGCAGGGCGTGAAAACTTCCCCCTCCAGGCCCATGTTCATTGCTGCCCTTGGATTTTAGGGGCTTTTCATTTTGGCAAATATATTTTATGAACCTGATGTACACTTAGCTAGAACAATCCCACACTGGGATCTAATTTCAGACCTACAAAGGTTGATTTATCCTTTTTCAGGCTATGTACTCATTTGAACTAAAATTACCCTGCTGCCAGCCTCCTTGATAGCAATTACATCTAAAGAGAGAGAACCACTGAACTTCATGTATTGGTAATGGTCTTTCCATCTATATTTTTCCTGGGGGATAAAGTTGTATGGGAAAATTAGACACATTAGCCTAGGAAAAATAGTGAACAAAAATACATATTTTATACTTTTAAAAAGTATCCTCATGCTACCAATTAGAGACATTATTTAATGCAGGTATTTTAGCCTTATGGTGCCAGTCTGTATATAAAGCAGAACAAAACCATTTTTGATAGTTATTTAAGGGCATCCTAAATACACTCAAGAATAGTACATTTTAATTTTCAATAATGCCAGCAGACTCAAGCATTCAGATTTTAGCATAACCAGCAGGAAAACTGTTTGATGTTTTAATTATGTCCCAGAAAATGCTGAATGTGTTATAAAAGAAATCTGAAGAGGGGAGGGGGAAAAAGAAAGGTTTTTATTACTGCTCAAGAGGAAGGACGTTTTACAACATAGCATTAAAAATGTAAAATGGAATAAAAAAGAACTCGGATAGTCAAAACTTTGTCTGCAACAAAGTAGGCCAGAGAAGCAAAATAATATGTCTGTTAGAAGCAGCCGGCAGTGAGAAGTGGAAGAGAACATTTACATAGAGATATGGATGAAGGAAAGGAAAAGCCTTAAAATAACCCCAAAGTCTTTTAAATTATGTTTAAGACTAGCCAGAACCCGGTAACCGTTCCCAACAAGGTGTCTCAGAGGATTTCAGAGTTCCTGATTAATGTGGTGACCTACTGCTCTCTGATGCAATGCGTTTAAAACCCAGCTGGGTATTCGCAGTCGGGATGAGGCTGTTGGGACTTCCTGGGGCTCTATCCTGCTGGCACCGGGGTCAGGCTCCGCAGCAAGACTCAGGAAAGGTGTCCCCAAGGGAGGGGAAAAACGAGAACCTGAATCGCTGGGAATGAATCGAACCAGATGTACAAAGCTCCAGCAGTTCAAGCAGCAATAGGAAGTAGCAGGGGGAGGAAAAAAAAATTATCGCGGTTTAACTCTTCCTTCCCTTAGCAGGTGTAAGAGCAGGATGAGGCGGGACAGCGTGGGGCACTGCCAGGTCCCGTGGTGCTGCCCAGTGTGCCCAGCACAGGGACCGATGCAGGGTGCTGGAGCCACAGCGGGATGGGGCTGGTGGGAGGGTGTAGAGCCAAAACCTCTGCTCCACTTATCATTCCTGTGCCCAGCACAGGACAGGTTGCCATTCCTTACATACATATACATACACACAATTTCACTCATTCCTGGCACTCGACTCTTTCGCCGTCCTACTATTGTGAGCTACCTTAAAGTGACATCCTCAATTTGGTTCAGATATATAATTTATGTTGTTTCCATACATTCGTTTCTCTTAAAGCAGGCTCTCAAAAAACTATCCCAAGAAGTGTTTACTTCAGATTTTTTAAAACATCAATAACAGTAGATTTGTATATGTATATTTATACTTACATACATATACAATAAATATGAAAGGCAGGTCCATGATTGTACTAGATATATACGTATTAGTGTAATCGATGCTTTAAAAAAAGCCAGCATAAAGCTTTCTGTGGCTATGGCTTGTTAAAAAAAATAGCCCTTTATTGATAAAATCATAAATTATGTACCTAAACAAAAAAAAAAGCAAGCCTGTTTTACTATGGAGTTGATAATGTCAAAATGATGAAAGAATTTGGAGTCAGATGTCAATGAAACAGTGTTGTGAATTCTCCTTCAGCGGTATGGTATTTCAAAATGTCCAGTGTCAAGCCTGGGTATTATGATATATGTTTCTTATTTACCATTTCAGTTCTTAGAGCTTCTGTGCTTTGTTATTTGATACCTTGACTGTTTGCTTAAACTCTGTGTGCAAATACAAAGCTCAAATACAAAGCTAGAGTATTAAGATTAAAGAAGAACTAGGATTCCAAGATTAAAAAGTGAGATGAATGTCTCCTGTAAATGCATATTGTTGGTCTGATTTTTAGAGGCAGTTTGGCAATGATTTAAAAAAAAGAAAAAAAAAAGAAAAAAAATCAGCATTGTGAAAGAAATGGTCCAAAATGCTTTAAAAAGTGTGCATAGTAGAAAAACCTCTCTACAGCTGTAAATGAACTGCACAGTCTGATGCCTGCCACAAAAGTTATCATTAGAGGAGCCGCTAAGCCCAAGATAATGCCATTTGAATACTTTTCCCTTATTGCACCCTATTCTCTTATCTCTTTTTTATCTGATTATAGCCCAAGCAAGCTACAGAAGATTTGTATTCCCAGTAAGAATTCAGACAGCAGAGGCACGAGGGAGGCGGATGCTCTTCCCAAGGCCAGGCAGATGCTCTGTGCCCAGGCGCAGTCTCCGGGTCCCTCTCCCGACGCAAAGCCGTTTCTCAGGCCACCTGGAAACACAGACACCTTTAGACCGCAGCTCTTGGGTACCAAAATAGACACACAGCATTAGACATCCAGGCTGCTGGCTTCTCCTCCCCACCCTCTCATCCCTTTTGCATCAGAAGTGGAACTTGTTACCAAGATAGCAGCTAGCATTGTTATTCGAGACTGTAAACTTTCACCTTTTGAATAGTATTTCTATGTCTAAGAGGCTGGAAGTCTAAGAGTTCAGGGAGAAAAAAACTTGCTTGACAAGCAAAGCTTTTTCTTTAAAAAAGAAGAAGGAGAGAAAAAAAATGCTCCAAACTCACGGGAATAGGTGAAAGTGACAAAGGCTAGAGACAAAGATGAGAAGTGATCCTGAACGCACCAGCGTCAGAGGCTGCTGGGAGAGCAATCGGCAGTGCTACGGGCCCACTGCTCACCCCGGAGAGGAGGCAATCAAAAACCTGTCAGCTGGTGCCGAGTTTGGTGGGAGGTGGGAGGCGTCAGCCAGGGAGCTAGGAGACCTGGGGGATGCTTTAAATGCAGTTGCTTCCTATGGCCCTTTTTGCTTATTTCCGTTGTTTGCACTTGCTCCCAGTCGTGGCTGGAGAGGAGGCAGCGTTCCCCCCGCTGCCTGTGGATCCGCTCCTTGGGCAGAGCCCTCGCTGCTGCCTGGGAAGGCAGAAGCGGGCAGGGGTGCAGCCCGGGGGGCTCCTCGCCTCGCTCACTAACAAGGCTGAGCATCCCCGGCTGCCACGCACAGAAAGCGGCTACGAATCACCTGTCACTTACAGGCTGTTTCTCAGTTTCTCTTTCTGTGGTTTTCACCTTTTTTGATTTGCGGACCATGAAATGTTTTCCAGAGGAGTGGGTCCCTTTTGAAATGCACATTCTTAAAGTGCTGTACAGCATAAATGGACTTGTTTTTCTTAGCCACCTCTCACATACACCTTAGAAGTAGACCACAGAGCTCCCCAGAGGTCTGCAGACCCCCAGATTGAAAACTAGCACTCTAATGTTAATCCTTTCAGCTGTCCAGTCCAGGAAATGTGATTATTTTGCAACTGAGACAACAAAGAAAGGTGATGCCAAAAAGCAGGAATTTTAAAAGTGCTGCTCTGATCTGGGAGCACGGTGAGTGCTGGAAGTGAGGGCTGGTTTTCCTACATGTCTTTCAGATGCTATTGAAATCACTCCCAAAGTGTTCCCCTTTCATTAGGTGTCTAAATTCACACCCATAGGTGCTAAGTGCTGACAAATCCCTCTGACCTCAGAGCCACGCATGCCTGCCCACCACCTATGCAAGTCAGACCATTTTGATATGTCTCTTTTTAGACAGCTGCATTTGAAGCAGTGGTCATGCCTGGGCCATGGAAGAAGTCAGCATCAGATTTTGGACGAGATACCAAGTTTTTAGAGCTAGTTGCTGTTCATAAACACTAGGAGCACGTCTCCACATACTCTCCTGGGATTCATGTCCCTTAAAGTGGAGCACACTTTGAACACTTTGATTCCTGCAAGTACATTCAAATTACATTTGGCATTCACAGATTTGTAGATTTTTGAGGCCAGGAGTGCATCCTTTTTTTTCACCCATTTTCCCCTGCATTCAGCCCAGTAACTTGCATCTGACTAGAGCATAGCTTTTGTTTGATTAAAGCACATCTGCCAGAAAAGCGTTCAGACCTGATTTGAAGACATCAGGAGAGAGACAATCCACCTCTTCCCTTGGTGGTTCATTCTAGTGGCTAATCACCCTCAATGTTAAATATTTGTGCCATTCTTGCTAGATTAAAGAGCATTTCAGTACGTGGCATTCCTATGAGATAATGCTTGCAATGAAGTAACCTTTTAATCTTCTTTTTGATAAATTAAACAGTGTGAGATCTTTAGGTTTCTCACTGTCACACATCATCTACAGTCAGTAAATCATTTCTGTGGCTCTTTTCTGAGCCTTCTCCAATTTTGTAATGCCCTTTTTTAACATGACAACTGGATCCCATAGTCTAACATATGCTCGCCTGGGGTGTATTCTCTCGCCTGCTTATTCTCTTCTTTGCTATGAGGGTGAGAAACATCCCACCTAAGTTTAGCCAAACTAGAAGTTTTGGCATCTAAAAGTTAGTTATCTCATTTCAGCTCATCTCCCAGGCTCCCTCCATAGTCTGTGTAGGTAGATGGACACTTCTGAAGGGCATGTTTTCCCATTTATGTAATTTTGCTTCGGGGTGTATCAGAACACCTTCACTTAGAATTCTTCCCACCTTGCCAGGAGTCTCAGCATGTTGCAGGTGCCACCCCCACATCAGCAGCCCCCTCTTTTGTCCCTCTGCCAGGCTCTTTGTTCTCCCATACCTGTAATCAGCAAAGACTTTGAGAGACAGGTCAGAAACATTTTCAACAAGATGAAATTTTCCAAAAATAATTTGCAGAGATGTTCTGATGTGGACATAATTTTTACTGAGACTAATTCATATGTATGAGGCTATTGATGTTTACTAACTGAATCCACTGAAGAAAACATCAGCTACTTGCAGACCAGTACTACTCATTGCTAAATTTCGTTAAGGAAAAATCCCATTCAGTGATGACTCTCTGTTGACAATTGTCTTTTGGAGATCTGCCAAGTAGCCTGCTCTTCACCCATTCATCCTGTGCCTTATCAGTATTGCAAATACCAATTTTTCCATTGAAATAGTATGTGAATTAAACTTAACAGCAATTCCATAATTATCTTGCTTAAGAAATTCATTATAAAGTACAGCTAATCTTCATTTGCATTTTTCTGTCTTCTTTTCTTATTCCTTTCAATTTATTTTTGATTAATTGGCTCTTTTGAGCCAACCGCATACGTTACTTGCTTCGACTCTCCTGTTTGTACCATTGGTACAACTATAGGTGTCCGGTGTCCACTGTCTTTCATGGCTGTAACTAATTAACTCCTGGCAGTCAGGAATGATGTACTGCATCTGCACCTTTCTCATTAAAGGAATTATCCTCTGTACTTCTTTTTTTCTCTCTCTGTCTTATTTTGTTGAGAAATCCAAGTAATACTTTATTTACCAGCTGCATGAGACATCTAGCATATGCCTCCCAAATTGCAGACCCCCTAACAGTGCAATTCTTCCCCTTGATGTGTTCCAGACAGGTCTTAAGAAGTAACATGTCCTGATTTCTGATTTGATTTAGTGGTCTACAAAGTCTCCTACCACTACCACCTCCCGAGCTTTCTGAGTCAGCTCAGTGATCGAAGAGGCACTAAAAGTCCTGGGGTTCACTCTAGGCTCTCAATAGCTAGAAAACCAGATAACGGTGCTTTTAATGTTCATTACCCTGTTTGTTGTTCCTGAACAGGATGAGATGGCTCCAGGAAACAGCACCACAAAGTTAGCAGCGTGAAGAAGTGGATGATGATGTGGTGTCATTTTCAGAAAGTCTTCTGCTGCTGCTATCTCGTGAAACATCTTGACAGCATGATGGCATCCCACAGCTCCTTGTGCATCTTCAGGTAAGTGCACAGTGTACCCACAGGGCAGCCAAATCATAGGATCAGAGGAGTTAAAAACAGGCAAGATCTGTCAGATCATAGAGCACATGCCCCTGCCAGTGAGTGCTGTCGTCCCCGATACAGCACGCATCAGATCTCAAACAGATACTACAACTGATCTCAGCCAAAAGGCCAAAGGGAGTTGGATGTGTTTTTTTCTATCTGAAACCTAATATTCGCAACTGTTCAGAAAGGCCTTCTGTTACGTGCTGATGGATGGAAAGCTGAGTCCAACACTTGAGTCTGGTTGCTGTCCTGACCTGACTGGTGGTGAGTCTCAGTTTGCTCCCAAAGGGGAGAAAAACGTCTCAAAGCAGCCCCCTTTGTCCACCTTTCCCCTGAGTGAATCATGTTGGACATCAATAAAGTGAGCTATCTCTCCTCATCCAGAAAGGTCTTTTTTCTGAGACAGCCTCTAGACAATGCAGGGAGAAATGGAGCCCCAACATCAACTAGAGGAAAGAACACAATAACACTAAGTACTATGAAAACTGTGACACAAAATTCACACTGATCAAAGCCAAGTACTTTAACAGCTTCAAGGCAAAAAAAACCCCCAAAATATGTTGTTGATTTTTTTTTTTTTTAATATGCCAACAAGGTAGAAATTTGGCATCTCCTCTGCTGGTGCCTGGGACACAGTAGGGGAATGGGAAGGCAGCCACACTGATGAACAGCATGATGACAAGGACAAGCCTTTGAGGGAACAGGATTTGGACCCAGGGCTAAACAAAACAAGGGATGGAAAAGAGCAGAAGTGGGAAGGCTTAGCAGGTGTGAGAAAAGCAGATGAGAGCATGTGCAGGGCTGTGGGCCAGAGATGGGAACTGGGAGGAGCAGATAACTGCAGGGGAAACAGGAGTGGGAGCCAGGGGGAGTCGGTATGGCTGCAATCAGCGAAAGCATTTGGGAAAGATTGGTGAGGAAGGATCAGAAGGAGAAAGGCAGGTATGTATGTGTAGTGAGTGGCTAGGAGCAGAGGGGCTGGCAGGGTGAAGGTAAGTAGGGCAACTGGAAACGTGTAGTTACATCTGTGTGAGCTAACCCACAGCTCACCTCCGTATCCCTCCCACTGCACCTCGTTTGGTGAGAGCACAGCACATCGCATTGGGGGTGATGCCCAAAGACCCATTTGTCTGGGCTGAGGCTGGCTGGAGCCAAGGCTGTGCTGGCTGCTTGGGCTCTGGCATCTCCAACCTGCCGAGCTATGGGGTCAGCAACCTGCCGGCCATGCAGCAGAACTGCTGCTGTGTGTTGTGTTATTCCAATACAGCAGGAAGTATGCATTCCACTCCAGAAACAGCATAGCAACCCAGTCGTGAAAGTCACAGCATATTCAGCTTGCTTCCTCTCTATGCAACTTTTTGTGACACAAATTTAGTCCAGCAGAATGTTTGCAGCCAGTGATTTTTACTCTGCTTTCCTGGGATTCATTTAGAACCTACTCGTGCCTGCTTAGCACGAGTCTTTACCTCCCACTGAATTGGCAAAACTTCAGGTGAGATAGGTCTTTTGAAGAACAAAGTTCACATGGCTACTGAAGCGCCTTAGGAAATTTGAGCCGTTCAGTTGTGGGCTGGAAGAAATACTTTGTGACCATTGGTACCAGTCAGAGAGCTGGACTTCTCCATCCCAGCTTGCAGGGCAGTTGCTATGAACCATTAGCAGTGCACCGTACCTCAGGAATGAGGACAGATGTTTTGCAACAAGCAGTTTTGAGGAACTAGCAAATCAGAAAAAAAAAGGTAATAAAAAAATCAAGGCTTAAGGTACATAAGTTAGTGTGTGTCTGTGATTTTTATGGGGGAAATTTGGAAGCCCTTCTCCTGAAGTACATTGAGCTGAACAACCCATGGCAATCACTGCAAATTATGGAGGTTCAAGCGGCCTTCTCTATACTTGTGCTGGGCCTCATTGTTTCTCCTTCTTGCCCCATATTATTTACTGTAGAAATCCATTAGCATTGTTTTTTCTTGCTGCATCCAAGACACTGCAGTCTATCACTTGAGCTATTCACATGACATTTTATCCTTTCTTTGGAAGACAATCTTGTCTTCAATCAAAGACCTCTTGACAAAAGGAAATAGGAGCAAGAACTTGAGATGGCATAATGCAGCAAAGTGCTTTCTGTACACCTGCATAATACGATTCAGTCTGCTTTTACTTTCAAAATTATGCTGAAAGATTTCTCTTGTTTATGGGTTTTTTTGTGTGCCCCAACCCATTGTTCATTTAACCTTGAGGTTCCCTTCATTCCTCCTTCCCCCCGCACTGCTTCCTTCGTCTACACCTCCAGCAGTTATTATTTTCTTTGTTGGTTGCAGTTTCTATAATTGTGTTGCTGCAGTCAACATGCAATCATTTATTTAGCCTTTTTTCATACCAAGGAGACTGAGTGCAACAGTCAGGTTGGTGTAAGTATTCTAGATGATTTGTCAGACAGAATCTAGTGTCTCATTTTTAGGACATCCTCTTTAGGGCCAGTGATGAAGGACATCGGGTTGGATCAGGATTTTTTATGTAATGAATGAAAGGACATATTTGAGAGGAAAAGTGCTTAAAAATCAAAGGTATGATGGGAACGGTGCTGCAGCACTGGAGTTCCAGCAAGGTCTGCAGCTGATTTCAGTTGAGTCACGTTGTCCTCCGAGAGGGTGCTGGACAAATTCCCTGTGGGAGGCCAAGGGAGACAAGAATTACTGCCTTCCTATGAAAAGGTAGTTCTTACAGCTCCTGCAGGGCAGGTGGAAATCATGCTGTGTTATTGACACCTATCTCCTTAGGATGTTCCTGTTACAGATCATGCTTTGGGTTTCGCTGAGGAACACACTGAGGATACAGTTGCCATGTCCTAGCCATCTTGTCTCTTTTTCAAACTGTACAGGTCCTTCATTTGTTTCCCACTGTGGTTGGCATCTCTGTGGTCACTTTTTGCTTTCTCAAACTGCTTTGTGACAATTTATTTGCCATCTCACGTATAAACTTAAAACCTTAGGCCTGATCCAAAGCATACTGACTTTGTTGGGGGTCTGTCCACTGTGATGAGGTAGGTTTTTGTAGGCTGGTTTCGTAGATCACCTGAGAGGCAAAAACTGGGGCAGCAGTTTGAGGGCAACTCCAGCAACGAGCATGTCTTTCCTTGCAGAAAGTTCTCTTAAATACTCTGATCTCCTCTTCCCAAGCATATAAATATGCATCTGTTTCCAAAAGGATTGCAAAACTTTGTTAATGCTCGTGTATTTGTTTGAGACAGGCCTTCTCAATGAAGGTCTATTAATGAAAATCTACTAGTCAATCTCTTCCTTCATGTCTGGGTATAGGCACCACCTTAGCATGAAATCATCATTGTTAGTTATGTGATGCAATTGTTCTCTGCAAATAAAAGAAGAGGACACTGGTTGGTTTTGTCTGGAACTCTGGACAGGCTTTGATGTGGCTGATCCTTCCAGAAGGTTCACCTCAACTTCCCTGGGAGATGTAAAAAGCTGTTAACTGGTATGAGCCTGGCAAGACCTTCCTATGCATGGTATTGTACGGGCCAGCCCGTTTGGCACGTACACATCTTGGAAGATGGTGTGCGCTTGCAGTCCCTCAGGCAGGAGGGGCTGTGAGCAATCCAGCTGGGGAAAAGCACTTCTAAAGCAGAAATTAGGTTGGCAAGGGTGGTGAGGGACTTAAAAGCCTGTTAGAAATACCCATCCCCACATTGTTTAGGGGCCTGATGTAGCTTTGAATATTGCAAAATTAGTACAGAACAAGGGCTGCGGTGCTGGCAGATAATAGGCTTTCCCACCTCATGGTAAAAGGTACCCCCCTACCTTTTGCCCTCCGTTCCCTTGTTTTGTAATTAATGCTGCTTCTTTTCAGTAAGAAGTTGTAAATTATGATGAGTTATGTTTAGCTACCAGCAGGTAGTGGCTCTTCATCATTCACCAGGTCAAAAAGAAGAAAGGTTACACAATATTCATCAGCTGCAACCTGGGGTTTCAACGCTAAAAAACCTAAGTACTAACTTCTTCTTCTACTATCTCCAGAACATTAAAAAAAATCTGTTTTTTAACCAGAGGACATATCTAGAGCTGCCACATGAAAAGGCATAAAATGAGCTTAAATTTGTCAGAAGCATTTATAGCCGATCTTATTTGCTAACAGAGCAATATTGAAGGTTCATCTTTTCGATACAGCACACATTTAAATGTGGTTTCGCAAGGTTTTTTTGGCCAGCATTTTGTTCCAAGCAACTAGCTCTAAATGTCCTAGTGTTCATTGCTGTACCTGTGCTGGCATCCCAGGACTGGTGAAGCCCCATAGGTCAGGAGTTACACTGGATGGATCCCAAGGTATAGGATGGAAACCTACAATTTTCAGTATCCCTGATGGTGAAATCTGTTCCCGCTCACACAGTTGTCAGGGTCAAGCCTGTTTAGTCACAGTTATTGGGAATCCTGTAGATGATTCATTAGCCCTGCTCACCCCCTTGAAGACTGTCATAATCTGTGCTCCGTATGTAATCTCAGATGGCAATTTGTGGCAGGAATCATTATTTTCACAGCCAGAAAAAAAAGAATGAGAAGTTGATAATTGTGCCCACTAAAAATCCCCAGTGACTTATGATTTATTCTCCACCACGTGTGTATATTCCTGTTTAGTATAACCTGTGATTTTATAGACACTCTTTCTACCTCAGAGATGTTTGCATTTTGATAGTGAAACCAAGTCATTGGTATAAACACACTATTTCTAATACCACATAGTCCCCTACAGTCTGTAATAGCTGCTACTTAAGTGAATCACTAATGATGATATCCTTATTTGAATGCAAAATCTGGCTACTGACATTTTCTCTGCGTTCCTTAGCTCTGTAAGTCTATGGCCTGTAAATTCACTGGAGGCATTTGAGCTATGTTGTTTCCTACCAGTGAAGAACCTGACTCTTGCTCTCTGGTGACTGAGGTGCAAGCAATTCAAATCTTTTGGATTAACAATCCTGGATCCTTATACCTCCCTTCTTTCCTCTCACTTTTTCCAATGGAGATGCCACCTATTGCTTGTATATCTTTTTGCGATCCACTGACCTCCAAGGCCCTCTGTTCATCTATCTCCAACTCTACATGGGATAAGATACTAGTACACATTCCAGTACCAACCCAGCTTGACATAGACACTTTTGGGGAGGCAGGGGACCATTTGGGGTTTATAACTAAAAAAAAGGCTTTTACTGTAGGTGCAATTGCAGAACCATTTCTGAGTATACCTCGCTGGTATTGTTTTGTTCTGGATGGATGGACTATATATAGATCCTTTGGAGAGACAGTTCTCAGCGTAATCAGGAAATAACAGGATTTTTTTTTCTTTTTCTATCCTTACTTCCCTAGCTAATTGTTTTTCTCTCTTTAAACTTATCAGTAGACTTATATTATCTCACCTCGGACTTGGGAGTCAGCATAAAAAGAGCTTACCCACCAGGTGGCATTTTCTCACGTGTCCAGCCTTAATTCTAACATGAATGCTTTGTACATATAATTATAAAACCAAGGGCCACTAAAGTGCACCTGTAGAGCAGAAACTTGACTGTTCTCGATTCTGTTCTAATTATTGAGCCTTAGAGCAAAAACTCCATTTCAAAGAAAACTTTCTGTACAGGCCTCAATAGAGTTAAAGGAGAAACATTTTAAGTTGATGAGCTGACACTTGTAGAAGCAAATATATTAAATAAATCATGATTCGTTTTGGGGCTAAATCTGACTTACATCAACTCTGGAAAAACTAGATCCTAATGAGTGACAGTTTGGTGTTTTCTGTCACTTCCTACAGTAATGGCCCCAAGCTGACACTGCTCTGTGGGAGTCTAATACTTCTGAACAAAAGTTTTTTTGGAGTGAGATAGACAAGGTAGAAATCCCAAGGTGACTGGAAGGAATGTCTAATGACTGGAAAGACATATTTACTGGCAGACTGTATGTAAGCTGTGACAGTTGACAGGGCTTGATTGTAATAAATATAGTTGATGAAGAGAAGGCTGACAGGTGAGGACAGAGAGAGAAAAAGAGTCAAAAGATCTGCATTGGCTGAACCCTATTAATGGTAAGTTGGTAACAAAGCCCAGAGTTATAAAAGAAAACAGGTATCGCAAACTGATGTCTAAACACCGAAATGTGTAGGACTTGCAGGTTGCCGTAACAAGCTCAGATTTGTTGACCTTTCTTCTAGCTATTTTATAAGTGGTGTTTTCAGTCAAAATTCACACCAGCAGCAGGCAGGCACCTGATATTTTAAAATATCATGTATGATTAATCATGTAACAGAATAAACCCTGATCAAGGGCATAATTATTGCTTCAATCTCTAACTTTCATTGCTTTGATCGGAGGATTTGATGTTGGAATATGTGCCTCCATGTGCTGTGAAGGAAGCAATCTTGCTGGAGATCTGTTCTGCTGAAAACAAAATGAATTCCTGTAAAGGAAATTAAGCAACATAAAACCTGAAAATACTTCTTTAAATGCACAGGCTCACCACACACACACACACGTATACACAGATGGAGTGATTGACCCTGAAAATGGAAACAACTCTGGCATATTAAATCATGACACTTTATAACTGACTGGTCAGAGTTTCAACAATAGGATTTCCAATGAGCTCTGCACTTTCTTCCCCCAGGCAAATGTCACACACTGAAACTAAACAGGATCTTTTTTCTTCTTGTTCATCTGTTTTCTGTGCCCAAGATACGAATCTGTATTCGAAAATGCCTTAACCCTTTGGAAGGGCAGCCCTCCCTCTCCATGCCCCAGGAGAAGGGAGTTTTGTGGCAGGCATGGGATGTAGGGGACATTGTGCCTGCATTGGTACCGGGGTCAGTCTGCACATTTATTGCACTCCCATTTCAAAAGGGAAGAAAGCAAGAAAAACAGTCATAAGGGAATGTCTGCAGAAAAGCACTCAGGAATTGCACAAACTTAATGTTAAGGTTAATAATGAGGAACATCCCTTGTTGGGAATATCAAATGAGAGTCCTTCTAAACTCTGGAAATGGGCCCATTTAACAGCAGGGTCACTGCTTGCTTGCTTTCATCACCACACGGATGGGGATGAAAATCCTTTCACCTTCTTGCTTGTTTGAAACACAAAAGCATTTGTAAAATATTTAGACAAGTAAAATATTGAGGGAACTTTCCTTTTTAAAAGTTGCTGTTATTTTGAATAGATTCTCTCCTTCCCTCCCCACCAGATGCCACAGCCTCTTCAAGTGGTGCTGCCACTAAATGAATTGTGGGGAGTGCCAAAAAAACCCAAATGAGACCATATAGGCACATAACAAAGACTCTCAGAGTAGCACGATGCTTACGTGTCAATCTCGCTGATGCTCCCTCTTTCCCGGCTGCCTGTCTCCCACACGGCAGTGGATCCAGACACTCTGCTTCTCACTGCTGCCTCTTTGGAATCGCAGGATTCAGAGCTGTGTCTCATCAGCACGGGAGTTGTCAGCCTAATTGGCACGTCCACGCACACTTTACACGCTCCTCTAGTTGTCAGTGACTGCTTACGCATGTATGCACACTGTATCAGTAGGCATGAGTGTGTCCTTTCATGTAGAAAGTTCTCCACACAAGCACACAGATGCTTTATGGATTGATATCTGCAAATACCCATACACTTTGTGTACTGAGGTATTCGTATCTGGTTGCATACCTGGTCATATACATACACCTCTTCTACTGTCCTCTGGATGTGGTGTTAACATGGCAAAGTTAACCTTTGGTCATTTAATTCAGTGGCTGTCCTTTGATACACAGGCAGAAGATGGGGCATCATTGTATTTAAATAGAGCGAATACACTTAATTGTATATATATTTTTAAAAACATACAGAGAGTTTCTGCTCTGCAGTGCAGCCTCATGAAGCCTGAACTCCATGTAAACAATTTTTTTATGTGCTGAAGGCCTTGAGCCAGGCAAATGGAAGCACAAGACAAAGGAAGTGATATTTAAGCTATGCTGCAACCCTTTTCTTTTTATATATGTTTATGTATTCCTGTATGTACTTTACACATTTTTTTGGTTTGGCCTTTTGCAGAGCCTTTACCACAATTTTAACCTGATGAGAACATGCAAACTTTCTTCACTCGAAAAGTAGTGTGTTGGAGCCAATGTAAGCGGCTGTAGAAGTCTTGACTTTGCTTTGTCATCTCTTTTAGGTTCCAGAACACGTTCAAAGTCAATTTCTTGCCAGAAGATGTAAGTAGAAGACAAAGCAGGAATGAAAATCTTCATGGAGTGTATCTTCTTTCATGTGGAAACCTGGTTGAAGTCAACATGACTATGACCATTGCCTGCAACAGGGTCGGGCTTTCATTTCAATACTACCAAAAAGGTAAGAACATTAGTGGATGGCTTTTTGCCACTGTTTTTTTTATGTGAATATAGCATTAGCACAGGACACAATGTTTTAGTGTTTCATGGCCTAATCATAGAATCATAGACTCATAGACTCATAGACTCATAGAATGGTTTGGGTTGGAAGGAACCTTAAAGCCCATCTAGTTCCAGCCGCCCTGCCATGGGCAGGCACACCCTCCACTAGACCACGTTGCCCAAAGCCCCATCCAACCTGGCCTTGAACACTTCCAGGGAGGGGGCATCCACAACCTCTCTGGGCAACCTGTTCCAGTGCCTCATCACCCTCATCGCAAAAAATTTCTTCCTTATCTCTAATCTAAATATACCCTCTTTCAGTTTAAAGCCATTATACCTTATCCTATGAGTACATGCTCTTGTAAAAAGTCCCTCTCCAGATTTCTTGTAGGCTCCCTTTCGTATCATAAGGCTGCTATAAGGTCTCCCCATAGCCTTCTCTTCTCCAGGCTGAACAATCCCAGCTCTCTCAGCCTGTCCTCACAGGAGAGGTTCTCCATGCCTCTGACCATCTTTGTGTCCCACCTCTGGACTGGCTCCAACAGGTCTATGTCCTTCTTATGTTGGGGGCCCAAAGCTGGACGCAGTACTCCAGGTGGGATCTCACAAGAGAGGAGTAGAGGGGGAGAACCACATCCCTTGACCTGCTGGTCACACTTCTTTTGATGCAGCCCAGGATAAAGTTGGCTTTCTGGGCTGCAAGTGCACATTGCTGGCTCAACCAACACCCCCAGTCCTTCTCCTCAGGGCTGCTCTCTGCCCAGCCTGTATTCGTGCTTGGGATTGCCCCGACCCACGTGCAGCACCTTGCACTTGGCCTTGCTGAACTTTGTATGGCTCTCACAGGTCCACCTGTCAAGCCTGTCAAGGTCCCTCTGGATGGCATCCCTTCCCTCCAATGTGTCGATCACACCACACAGCTTGGTGTTCTTGCCAAACTTGCTGAGGGTGCACTCGATCCCACTATCCATGTCACCGACAAAGATCTTAAACAGTGCCAGTCCCAATACAGACCCCTGAGGAATGCCACTCATCACTGGTCTTCGAGCCATTAACCACAACTATTTGAGTGTGACCATCCAGTCAATTCCTTAACCACAGAGTGGTCCATCTGTCAAACCCATGTCTCTGCAATTTAGAGACAAGGATATAATGCGGGACAGTGTTAAATGCTAATCAAAATACCATTGAAAGTAAAAACTGAAAACAACTATCAGGGAAAATTTTCTGAGGTTACATTTATAAGGAAAGAGAATATTCTCCTTCTGGAAACTGGGGATACTCTGTAGAGTGAATTACTATCACTGAGACAGGGTTAATTTTGCATCTGTAGGACTTTTTAATGGAAGTCGTGTAACGGTTCTGCCACATATTTTGCATCTTTGAATCTACATGGATTTTGGATAGCTTCTGAGAGACAAATTTCCCAAGAGGGTAATAATCTTCAGTCTGTTGTATACGGTACAAGATGTATTACAGAGGACCCTAATAATGGTTCTGAGGACTGTGAGTCTTACTTGAGACAAAACTTTTCTGAGCCTACACTTGAGAGAAGACTTTCAAAAAGAACAAAACCAAACTGATCATGTGATTCCTAAAATCTGAAGTAGGCCAGGTCCCACATCGTGGTAAGAATAATTTTTAAAGGTCTATTCTTGCAACTGGGATAGGAATGAAGATTTTTGATAACCCTTCTATGTAACTTCTGTGCTGCACACTTGATCTGGTCCCAGATGAGGATAAGCACCTTGCTCGAAAAGATTCATAGCTTTCCAGATTTTGCATAAATTTTTCCTGCAGAAATTGTTTAGTGTGTTCAGATCTCTTCCTTTAGTTTAGCCTCTTTCTACAACTATTTTGCAAGACAAAAAAACCCAAACAAAAAATCCCTTTTGTATCATGACTATAGAATTCATAATAACACAAACTAAAGCCTCAACTAGAAGCACAGCTATATGTGGCACCAAATACGCCATGAGGGACAAGTCAGTAGCATTCACATAAGGTTTACAATTGCATTTAAGTTAAGAGAAAAAAAAAGTGTTTTCGTTGCCGCAGTAGGTGGAGGTTAATGCCCAGGACTTCAGCTGCAAACCTCCTGTTTTGTCTTTTGCTACTCGTTCATAAAAGCTTGCCAAGTGCATGGACCCTCATTATATACCTTGCTGTTGTAATAACGGCATGAGAACACCCAGCAAGTTCTTCGTGCCGGAGGAGACTTCTGTGAGAAAGAGAAGCAAGTACACGATGCTATACTTTCAACTGACGCCATTGAGAGCTATGTTTGGGGACTGATGTGTCAGCTGCTCATCAATACAGCCATGGAGTTGCATACATCAGGGAAACTTTAAGAAGAATGAGAGAAATAGAAAAAGCGTGGGTGTAAGAATAGTGGGACAAAATTATTTCCAGTGTAAATGTACTGAAGCAAATGTAGTTTCATCAAGGAGAAGTTTGCCCTGTCGTGTTCCAGGCTTCTCGTTTAGGTTGATTACATGGCAACATGGCATTGATTTCTTGAGCTTAGGACAGTTGGCAAACTTGACTAGACTTAAAATGAAGCTCTTTGATTCTGTCTACAAAATTAGAGCAGATTTGATAAAGTAAAGATGTATCCTTTGAAGTATTCCCTATCAACATAAGTGCTAAGAACACTTGAGCGAAGGAATTTTAACAGTTTTGAAAGCAGTAGCAAAGGAACATCAATAGGGATTGCAGCTAAGGGCATGCCCACAAGGCACTATACTAACTGCATCTATCCTGCAGGCAATAAGCAATTGCTAAAGATTCCAGACTTTTTAAAGTTCATAGTTCATCTCATAAAAACTTTACATGTAACTTATGATAGGATTTTGCTGGGTGGTTTTGGCTTTCAGTAGGCAGCTCCAAGAGGAGGCCTTTGCAAGTTGATCTGCATATAAGGACATGAAGAAGTTTTCCTTTTTTGTGTCAAAGGATGATTGATGATAGGTTAATCTTGCAAGGTGTGAAGTGTGCTCATGTCCTGCTATATCCAGTGTCAGGAACATGGAAGCTACAATTCTTTCAGGCACTTCAGTACATAAAGAAAAGCACCAGCCCAAATGCTTTGTTGATTCAAGCCCACATAATGGAAGAGAACAGGGCTGTCTTTTGCATTGTAAATTTCTCATGAGTTCTAGTTTTGAGGTGCCCATGTTGCTGCAAGATGTTTTTCCTTGAGTAGAAAACAATCTGAAGGCCCACCAGTGATTCAGCGGTAGTCTTGGTTAGGGCAGATGCCTACTTGGCAACTCTGATTCTGCTGGCCCATCAACATCAATGCTCCTACTGCTATGGACAGTGCTTGTGTGGGTAACTTGCTGTGGCCTTGCAAAATTATCATTAGCAAGGATGAACACAAAGGCATGAAAGAACAGAAGGATCTGGACAGAAATGAGATGGAAACAGAAATGGATGTTTTAAACAGCAAAGAAGATCTGAGTTGCTCGCACTTGGAAATGAGTCACTAAACAACTTGGATATTTAATTTGGGCAGTAAAGGAGATTTAATTAAAAAGCTTTTACTTTTTTATGTAGATTTCATACTGGTGGTACTTGAAAAATTTCAGTGCGACCACAGCAAATTAGTGGTAGCCACAGTTATGACAATTAGGATTCTTAAAACATGATCATATTTCTGTTGGTTAATGAACTACTGCATGTCAGCTGAGCTGTGGGAAGTGGCATGTGTATGCCCTTAGCTGGTCACAAACATGAGATAGTGAGTCAGTGTAAACCTCTTTCAGCGAGTTTTAAGCAAACACCTCTCAGCTCATACTTGCAATGGACAAACAGGGCATACAGCCAGTTGCTGGTGCTCAGCTGGTGAGTAGAAAGGATTCATTAGACTGCAGTAATTAAAAAATGTCCGACTCCTTAAAGAAAAAATGGGAGAAACGTGTACATGATGTTTTAGATCACCTAGTGTGTTTCCCCAAGACACGTGGTTCCCAAATTCCCTTCACAGTTGTTCTTCCCCAAATTTGCTATGAAGGCATTACCTTCCACAATGGCGCAGTAAGAAAAAGAATTTAAAGTGGCTGTGAACAGAGAGAAGCTGAAATGGATTCAAGAGTAGCAAAGTGTGAACAACTGTTCTCACCATGAGCCTGATCGAAAGGCAGTGGACCCACCAAGGTGGTTTTCTCTGTTGACTTCAAGAAATTTGGAATCAAACCCAGTTTCCAAGGGTTTAATGAAGAAAACATAGGCCAGGAAAACATTCTTTGTTCTGATGTATCTTTTTCCTGGATGTCATGACAATAGCTGCTTTATAAATGACCACAATAATAATTAATAATGGAAATTAATAATTTTTTACCTTTGTGTTTTTCCTACATGAAATTCTACCTTGCTCAATACTGAAGTTTTACCGTTGATTAGGTATCACTTTATGAATTCATTGAAAGCTAATAAAAACTGGCTGATTAGACAACCCCAGGCAGCACATCTTAAATAGTCATTAAACAATCATTACAGATAGAAACAGCTACAACTGGCTTCTGTTGAAATGCTGCTTATTATTATATAATCCTTTTTCAAGTCAAAATGAATGCATAATCAAAGCACAAAGCAAACAGTTTGAAAGTTCTGAGCTGGCTGTGCAAAGATATAATGCATCAACGAACCTCTAAATTAGCGCTCAAATCAGTAGATGAGGGTTGATGTACAGAGGAAGAAGTAATTGAGGAAAAAGTACGAATCCATGGGCACAGGCAAAGTAAGAGCTTCTTCTGAAATAATGTAGAGCCCTACAGGAAACCATCACAGCTTTGACCCAAAGACATTTGTCTAGTGTCAAGGAGCAAAAATGAGTGTACAGTTCTGGTGTGTCTTATTGCTATTACAGATATTGTCATTTACAAAGAGTCACATTAAACTTTGCAGCTGAAGACACACAAACTTTGAGATAAATCTCATACAGAACCAAAACACTGTGAATTGACCCTTACCCAATAGCATTTCTGATTTTAACAGACTTCTTATTGAAAATTCATAAGAAACGCTCAAGATAAATAAGGATACATTCTGATCCTTATTATACTGGTATAAATTTGGAGCAATTTCAATGTAACTAGTGGAATTGCTCCGCATTTACTAATAGTACAAATGAGCACAGAATGAAAACCAGAGATTTTGGGAAGACTTAAGCAAATAATTCAGCTTTCTGAGTTGAGAAGGTCGCTTATTAAGTTTATAGTACGAAACCTCTGTCTTCTTTCTTCTCTGTAATAACATCTTTCTTAATAGTCCTTACTTAATCTTTACATATTCTGCATGAAATAAATGGTCAGGATGTTTAAGTTTCCACCCTGTACCACCTGCAAGTTACAGGCCAGATCCATTTGCTTGATTGAGGCAACGCAAGAATCATTACCACATAGGGCAGCTGATTTTTTTTCCCTCCTTAAACACCTGCAAATGCAGGTCACCTGGGAGTTTGAACCTATTAAGGTTCTTATAATTGAGACAAGGGCAAAATAGTTTGTAAAATGGTACATGAACAGAAAGATGAGAGAGAGGGAGAGAGAAAGAGAAAGACACTCTGGTTGGATGACAGGAAATCATATAACCATATTTGCAAGTGAGCTTTGGGAGCATGGTCTTTGTAATGGGGTTAGCTAATCCAGATAGTAATAAGGATAGGAAAGTCAGCAATCATAATCATATTTAATGGATTCCAGATGGAGAAATATAATTGTTCTCATTATCATTGTGAAAACTCCAAGGAAATACAATCCCAAGATACTTTACCTTGACAGGCAACTAGGAACAATATCGACATCAAGTCATGGGGTTTGTAGGTAGTCAGTTATTTCCTTTTTGTAGCATTCCCTTCTAATGTAATGGTTTGATTAACCTAAGACATTTTGATGTGAGTATAAAAGTAATGTTAATGAAATGCCTGCTTAATTGACTGTGCATCTCTATACCATATGATGTGGTGACTTACTAAATACATTGTGGAGTTAAAAAGAAAACCCGAAAGCCTTGTATATCATGAGACTTTTTCTTTGTAATGTGGTTAAAATGAAATACAACTGTAAGCACAGGCCTTTTTGGGTGCAGCTGTTCTTTTTGTTTGGGTTGATAATTGGAACCAGTCCCATGGGCCTATTTGATGTTATCTCTTGTTTAAAACTAAACTGTCAAAGCTTATCCCCCCTGTGTACTCAACAGGGAGTAGTTCTGGGGAAACTTTCTTCTTAAGTATTTTTAACCCCTCCTCCCTGCACGCATTCTCTAAACTGAACTGGGGCAGTCATGAAATGATGTCTTCACAGGAACACTTGTACGGCAAAATATTTCTTTGTGGAAAATTGAGCCTTTTCATGTTATATGTCTTTGTAAGAAGGGCCTAAAAGAAAAGATCCCACAGCAGAAGTCAGATGATCAGGGTGTAATCTCTCAGCTTTGAAACAACTTGCTGCCTCTGCACAAAGGGTATGCTGCACAGCATCCCCATGGCATGAGAGGAGCTCAGGGTGTGGGGCAAAGACGCAGATGTCTCCCACAATATGAACCAATATTTGATCCAGGAACAGCATAACTGTGTTTCCATACAAACATGACTTTAATGTGCCCCATCCCAAGCTAACGCATTCAGGCAGCATTGCACTGTGGAGACCTACCGGTTGGGCTGAAATTACCTCAGACTTTTCTGTAAAGGTAGGTGTGCCCTGCTCATTGTAATATTTAGATATAACCTCAGAATATTTAGATTTGCTTAAGTTCAGGAGAGGTTAGACCCTGTGTTTTGGTTGTTTTCTTGAATGGCAGGTGGTAGCAAGGAGCATGCCTCCTGCAGCCAGGTGAGGAGATGTTTTGAGTTTGCTTTGCACCTTTAATTTTCCTTTGCAGTTATTGTCTTTGGAGTTATGGAATTGAGGCAAGTCAACTGCGTGATCTCAAATTAACAGCACTATAAAAGGCATCGTTATTTTGGTCATAGGACCAATGGGTCTTTTTCTCAGTCTGCTCTGTTTCAGTTATATTTTTGTCAAAAAAATATAAGGCCTTCTGCTAGATATTTTTGTTTGTACTGACAATTTTTTCAGGCCTTTACGCCCATGACATTATGGTACCTATGGAGCCAACTTTAGTAGGAAAGGAGGAAGGAGAGATAAGAATCACTCATAGATGTCAGAGTCATCTATATTATCTTGGGCAAATGAAAGAGGGACAAAAGTTACAGGCTTGTTAGGTGTTTCTGCCAGCTCTTGCATGTCCTGTGTCATGTGCTGCTCTTCTTGAATGGCCCACACATGGAATAAGAGAACCTTTCAGTTATTACCCCATAGATAATTTATGCACACTATTCACAGTCACACTATTTTTAAAAAAGAATAGCATGCCAATATATTGGTTTCTCCTCTAGCTGACATATGTACACGCTGGAGATGTTGCAGTGGTCTGCAGTGATTGGAAGTTGTATGCTGGTACTGTGTTTGCCTTTCTATCACACACAGAGCATTTCTAATAAGGGACAAACATCTAATACAGGCTGTGATCTACTCTCCTGGCCTTTGTTGCATTAGATCTTGCTTTTGTCTTAGCACTCTTTGTCACTCCTTTTTCCTTCTAGTCTTTAAGACCAAATGCAGCAGTGTCTCCTCATCTTCCACAAATAACCATCTGTTTCTGTCCTATAGACTCATGTCAGGCCACCTGGAAGAGTTCTTCTGAGTAAAATCAGAAGTAAAGCTGCTGATAGCTGTGAAAACAGCAAATGAGCTTCCTGTCTTGTGCAGCACTCAACGCAATGAAGATGCTTCTGGCAAACAACCTCTTTGCAGTGCACTTTAGAGAGCAACTGAGTGGAACATCTAAGCACAGGCTGTAGGTTGCAGGTTGATTATGTGCCCTGAGAGAACAAAGGTGCTCGTGATGCCCATTCATGGAAGAGCAATGGCCAAGCTATAGGTCCCTCTTGCCATTGCAAACCAATCTCTGTAGAGCTGTCATATATGTGAGATGGGAAATGATTCTTATGTCCCTTGAGGGATGCCAGGATTCAGTACTTTGTAGATAAATATAAGTTTCTATTTAAAACCAGTACTACTGGGATTAGATGTAAGAGGGGCTGGAAAAAAGCATTTCTAAAAATACAGGAAATAGCTATATGGTTACAGAAGTGAATTTCCAGCTGTGGGTAATCATATAACTCACATATTAACAATGAGAATCCACTGTGTAAGGGGGAAAAACAACAATTCACATAAGCTTGAAAGACAATAGGCCAATTCCTGATCAGACTGTGGAAAAAGAAGCAGCAGAGAGAATATATGGAGGGCAGAAAAAATAGGTGACTTATGTTTTGTTACAGAACAGCTAGTGGAGAAGTCAATTCTAGAAAGATCTGTAAGGACAGAGGAAAATGTTCATTTCAGTTTAGGAGATACTGCTTGCAAAGGTAAGGTTGAGAGCATGGAGCTGAAACAGTCAGAAGACCACTTTGCTGGACTGTCCCATCTGTTCATAGATTCAGCTCTGGAAGCAGCAGCCCCAGAAATAAATCCAGTATAATCCATACAACACCTAGCATCCAGGGCTCTCCCAGCAATGATGAACGATTTCTAATACCAGACTGCCTCACTGTTGACAGAGAACTGATTAGACCGTGCATGTTACAGATGGGAAAACTGAGGCATTCACTTGGTCAGTTACTGAAGGAGTAGAAACAGAACTCATCCATCTTTGCCTCATTTTCATCAATTCTAATTAGTCATCCAAACTTCCATTTCCTGTCAGGCCTTTTAGGCAAAGACCCTATCTCACACAGTTTTCCTGGCGTGTTCTGGAAAAGTTCATTTTGTAGTTTGGGTTTTGGGGTTTTTTGTTTTTTTGGTTTTTTTTTCGTCCTCAGCCCTGCTGTCGAGAACTTTAGTCTTCCCTTTTTCTTCCTGTGGGTCTCTCCAGTGCCTGTTCCTTTAAAATCCCTTCCTAGTAATTGTCACTGTTATTCTAAGCAATAGTAGATGGTTTTGATCTGTGGAGCTATGTAAAAACTGTGTTCTCAACCTGTCTCTCTATCTGTTTTTATTCCTCAGTGTTAGAGCTTAATTCTCATGGGCTTGATCAGAACAGTTGCTTTTGTGTAGTGGGACTAATTTTAACCAATCATCCAATTGTCAAGGGGTTTCTCCTCTCATTTCAAGCGACTTCTTTATAGTATTCTCTTTGGTTCCCCCCCACTTTACAGCAGAGGTTGTGCAATAACACTACAGAAGTATAGTTATTGCTGGAAGGCTTTTTAGGCTCTAACATGGTTTCCTCCCCAGAGGAGGGGGGCATATTTGTCTTAATAGAATCATTGTGGCTCATTTCAGTGGTGCAGGCTGCTCTTAGGTCCTCCTGCTGCAGCTGGGGGTTTGCTTACAGCTTATGCTTCTCTACTTTTCCGTGGCAAGCAGAATCCTTCACTCTACTAATGTGCAAGCTTGAGTAAATCAGGTAGTTTTAGCCACTGACAAAGGATCTGATCCAACAGGAGCACCTTACATATTTCCATGAACAATAATCCCCCGCAAAGTTGGCCAGTAATGTCTGCAGTTAGGGGTTGTTCCTCCTCCCGCTTTCCATAACCCTGTTATTACAGTGCATTGCAAAAACTGTTGTCCAGCATCACCTAATCTGCAGGACCAATGTAAAAAAACCTACATGCAAAAATCCCTCTCCTCTCCTCTCCTCTCCTCTCCTCTCCTCTCCTCTCCTCTCCTCTCCTCTGACATAAAAAAACTCTAAGAGTGGTATTTGTGCTTAGACAGGATAAAATTCTTTATGCTGCAGGAAGTGTCCCCAGAGATGCCCATCTGATTACATCTTGTGTCCTGTGAGGGCTGCCTGCAGATAGGAGTCATCATACTTACGGAATTATTTGATTCTCAGCAGAGTTAAAATACTGATGTTGTGTAAACATAAAGAAAAAAATTTTTTTGCTGTTTTGCTTTTGTGTTTCTTTTACCTATAGGCAGGATGGACAATGTATATCTATTCTGGCCTCCTACTTTTATGCGCTACAGCACGACCCTGAAATGTAACCGCAGTGTTCAAGTAAAAAAAATTCAGTGTGTTTTACAATTAAAGAAAAAAAAATAACTTTAATGAAAAAATGAAAAACTAATTTTTACTTCCACTGTTTCTGTAATATCTGTGTCTTCTTGAGATAGTATGCAAGTTTGTCTCCTCCTAATAAAACAGCACCACCACCATCACCATTTGCCATTCTTTGTGTTTACCCATTGCTTTTGGAACTGCAAGATTGGATCAACCCTTATTTTCAAGGTTCTCAGAGACTGAAGGTGTAGTTAGCCCAAAAGCTGGGCTCCGTGGACTGCAGGCTTTGGGGGCTGAAGGAAGCACCCCCAGGACTGCAAGACCCAGTAGAAAACTGGAGAGCTGGTAGCACTGGCTGGCGGTGGGAGTGTGTTCATGCTTTCAAAAGCCAGCAAGCCCTGCCACCTTGATGTGGAATTTAGCTTGACAAAGCAATATCAGTGCTCATTTCATAATAAAATTATTTGCTTTAGAGAGGTAACAGCTAAGGACCTGGTCAGAGATGGTAGGCAACGCACGCACAAAAAGGACAGAATTGAGAAACAGGCTGTGGCAGTACACCAAACTGAGATTACTTGCCAGGTTGTTTTTGCTTTGCCAGCTCATTTTCCAGTTTTTACAAATATTTCTTTCTCCCAGGTCGCTGTATGAAAGAGCTGCACAGAGCGGAGGGAAGCTGCCTGGCCGGCTGCTCCTGCGGGAGCACGCAGTGAGCGGCTGCGTGGACGTGCCAGGTCCCCTCTTTCGCACACTAGCCGTGTGCACATCCGTGTTTTCAAACCTGCTGCCAGGTCATATAATCCTGGGTGCTACTTGTAGGAAGAAGCAATTAAAAAAAGAAATACAGAGTGAGATGGAAGTGGTAATGTTTAATTCAGCCATGTGCTTTTGTAGCTGGACCGCTGGAGCTCAGTTTGGGGTCAGTTTCATTTGGAGCTCAGGGAAAGCCAAGGTGGCCATGGTGAAAACACCCTTCGTTTCCACAGTCGGCAGCGGAACTCAGGGCTGCATTGAGCCCGGCTATTGCACGCGACCTTGCGTGCAGCTGTCCTCACAATGTTCCTCAGAGATATTTTAATGCATGCTATTTATTGGCGCATTAGAGGGACATTTGTTGGAGCTGTTGAGGTGTACTGATAAAATCTATGCTTAGGGACTTTTAAAAAAAGTTGTGTTTTGACCCAACAGACCATAATGAGCCTTTTGGTTGTATTTACAGACTCAAACAAGTATTCAGGGACTCCTAAATGTGCATATTATGTAGCTACCACAAATGCATGTGAGGGCTCTGGGTACACCTTGGAGTTACAACATGGGGCACACCAAGCAGCACCTCTAGATACATTTGCTACCCCTAGCAGGGAGGTTACTGCAACCACGCTCCCATGTTACAGACATGTGCTGGACCAGCATGCAGGCTGCATGCTCCTCTGTGGCCGTACGTGAGCACGGCCCCGCAGCAGAGCACACCCTGGGATGCCACCCCCAGCCCACGGTGCATCTCTGACTCCATCGTTAGTCCGGGTAGAGACGGAAGTTGAGTTCTCCAAGGAGACCTGGTCCTTCCCACAAGTGGATCCACACGTGGATGGCATCCACCTCCATGCCTTCCAGACCCAGCTTTGAACGAACTGAGGGCTGAGAGACATATTAGTCTGAAGCGTTTTTTTTGTTTGTTTGTTTGTTTTTAAGTTATGTTCAATTATTATTCATAGCAAGCACTCGGAGGAGAGCTCAAGAGCCATACTTCAGCTGCAGCTCGGCCTCTCTTTACTGTCTTCTCCGGTTCTGCTTTACAGAGCGGACTGGAGGTTAAAGCAGGTCAAATGTAACATTTGTCTGCGCTGTTTGGTTTGGGGTTTTTTTTCCTGATTGTTTGTTTTTTTCACTACTGTTTATTGGAGCTGACCAAGTGCAGAAAATAATTCTAAAGCTAAAATTACATGGAAATCATCCGGGAGGCAAAAATGCTTGCAAAAGCTGCTAAAACCAAATGAATCCCTCTCAAAGGAGTCGAAAGCGTGCAAGATAATGCAGGAAACATTAACATAATATTATCTTAACCTTGTAGATAAGATTATCTGATGCGTGAAAATGGTCATCTTTTGTATTGATTCCACCATGCCATGCAGCAGTTCTTAGAAAAATGAATGGGTCATTAAATGTTCATTACTTGATAGGCTCTAAAGCAGAAAAGATGTATTAGCAAATGAATTAACTGCTTTGTTACAGTTTGAATATATCATTAATGTGTATGTTTTTCTCACGCGAAGAATGAATTGTATGCATCTGCAGGGCAGCAGTGTCTGTAGACTGCTGGAGAGCGTTATTTACTTAATACTATACACTTCTAGAAAATTTAGGTAAGCACTGGTCATTTGTCTGGTAACCGTGAAGGGAGAATTTGGTGAATTATTTATCCATTTATGAAAACTGTCATAGCAGAGTTATACCTCATGTGACGTGGATGCCCTGGTTGGGAGCAGCGGTGATGTGCTGACGGCAGCAGTGCTGCCCCAGCCCTGCCTGCGCCTGTGGGGAGACCTGATGGGAACTGGGGGAGATGCCCGTGCTACCACAGAAGCAGCATCCAAAATGCTTCACGCTCCCCAGGCTGCTGGAGGGCTCAGCAGGACAGCCGTGGCCATCTTGGTGCTCCAAGGGGTCTGCTGCCCCCAGACGCTGCCCGCTTTCTGCAGCCCCCGGCTGACCCACACGAGAGCTGCGGGGCAGAGGGTGCTTCCAGCAGCAGAGGGTGTTGGAAACCTGGCATCACCTAACCTTGCTCAGGGCTACCCAGCAGAGACAATGCTCGTTACACACTGCTTGAAACAACGACCTGCTGCTGCGATAAAAATGCCAAAGGCCTTTTTTCTTACCCCATCTACAGGATCACTCCCACCTGTGCCAGCAACAGAAGGGGGGATTTCTTTCTCTCTTTCCTTTAAAAGCCAATAAGGCTTATAATTGCATTTGAAGCTGCTTTTCAAAGCCATTTGTGTCCACGCCCACTACGACTTTAAGCGATATTATAAGCGTATTAACCAATTAAGTGACATATTACCCAGAGGGACAGTCAAGAGCATGATTTCAGCTCGCACAATTGTTAGAGAAATCCCAGGCTGCAAAGCTGGATAGCAAAACCATGCCAGGAAACCTCTGCTGACGGTTCTGAACACAGCACAGCTGCGAGCGCGAGTGCGGCTCAAGCTGTAGCTTGGACGGGGCCTCAGAGACTAATAGCACTGGTTCAAGCCAGACATTGTGCAGTCAAGAGCTGAGCAAAACTCTGCTTTGTAGCTCACTCCTAACCTGCAACACCACCTGCTGTTTCAATGCACGGTGTCTCCTCGACAGCACATTGCTGTGGATACGCTGAGAGCAGTAAGGCAACTTTGTCCTCTAACCCCAAGCATTCAGAAGTAGGTCTTACTTGGAAAATGTGAATAAGTCTGTTAGCTGTAAAGTCCGTAGGGCTGAAAAACAAACATGGAAAAATATGTATAGAATCTTTTCTCCATTCCCTTCTTCTCTCCCAGTTCAGATTTGTTAAGTGCTAAACCAAAACCCAAGAGCTCCTGCTGGCTACCTGCAGGGAGGCTTTAACCATACTATCCTTCATCTCCAGGGTAAGGTGAGGTGGCAGCCGCCCTTTATAAGTGCTTTTCCTGTGGAAGTTCTTGTATCCTCCTAAGCTCCTGACTTTTCCCTCCCTGAGTTCCCACTGCTCTTTCAGTAGCTGTTGCGCTGCTGCAAGCCCTCAGCTTATGTGGAGCAGGTAGACTGTGAGCTGAGGGAGCTTTGGCTCTGTCCCTTGCTTTGCAGCACACAGTTAAACAGACAAGAGTAGGCGTGGGGGCAGACCGAGGTGGCATTTCCATGTCCCTCTGCTCCAGCCGTAAGGACTGTCCCTTTGTGGGCCAGCAGAAAGTCGGCCAGGACCTCTATCTCAGATGAGCATCCCCATGACTTAATGCCTTCACCGTTCTCCTCCTGGGGTGATACCATTTATGGACTTTTCTCAGGACAGGGTCTAACGTCTCAGCCAAGTGCTAAATAAGTAACAGAAAGATGATTTCATTCTTCTGTTTAATTTAGGTTTCACAATCTGCAAGAATATCACCCTGAGCCTTCTCCCCCCACTTCCCAAGCTGATTTTTATTGCTCTCCCAACACTTTTTCCCTGGGAAGCTGGGCTATGATCCTGCAGGAATAAAAGAGCTCTGCACCCATGCAAAGCCCATTTTCTTGGCACTATTGGGAGCTAAGCTGTTTGTCCACATTCAGTATTAGATTTACATGGGACAAGAGGATCTGTGTTCTACAAAACAATGCTTTCACCAGAAGTCTGAGGAGTTTCCAACTTCGGGCTTTATTTGTATTTTAAATTTAGCATTTGCAGATGTTTTATAGGCATCCAACTATTTCAACAAAATGATCACTTGACAATATTATATTGCTGAGCCTTGAACTCTGGCCAGATTGCTTTGTTTACATAAGACCACCTGCAGCCATGGTATATTTTGTGACCTTCTATGGAGAAACAAAATTGTGAGTAGGGGAGCATTACTCAGGTCTTTTTAGGTTCATGAATGAAGCCCACTACAACATGTACAGCGGGGTATGAGAAGGAGATGAATTAATCATGACATGCTACAGAGAACGAAGCGCTTGCCATTCATTTAACAGTCAATCAAGTATCTGAGAAACTATAGACCCCTTTGTGGTACAGGAGCACACGACTCCATCCCAGTCCTACCAGCAGTGACTCAGTGGTGGGAGGCATAATGTCATGGGTTATTCCTGTTATTTGGCCTACTGCAAATTTCCATGAAACACCAATGGAGAAAAATGAAAAAAAAAAAGGTCTACTCCTAGGATGAGCAATGGTGAGGTCCGTCTTGCCAAATGCTACGTGTAATGTCAAGGCACAAGTACATCTGCCCACCTCATGTTCCTTTACCTTTGCGCAGAAATTAAACACCGTCAAACAGGCAAGGCACTGCAGAATGAAAAGGGCAAAGCAGGAACATTTATTAGAGTTTTGAAGAAAACATCCTCTCCTTCTGCAGAGGTACCAACCAAACTGCCTCATAATATACGTACAAGATGAAATGCTAAATGCTGGTGTTTCTTAGTCAACAATGTATGACCTTGTTTCTGAGCAGCTGAACTCTGGGTAGAGTCCGAGTGGCTATCTGTAAGAAGCAATTGCACTCAAAACCAGTAAAAAAATGTTAAAACATGCAAAATGCTGCAAATCTTATTGCCATCTGGCCAGTGCAACCAGTTTGCTTCTATTAAAGTTTATGAAGAGCAAGGTAAAAAACTCTTGATTAGGGTTGGTTCACAATAAGAATTTATTCAGCAGCTCCAGTCTTGCATTTTTATGGTTCAGATAAAATAGATTATTCCCAATCTAAATTATTCTCAAATTTTGTTTTGCCTAACCAGTTCATAATCACTGAGAAAAACTGAAGCCCACCCTGGTTAGCACATTTTTGTGTGAGGCAATGCTGAAACCATTTATCAGAATTTCCACTTGTTTTTAGAGGGATGCTTGATAGGCCTGTAAACTCAAACCACAGCAGTTTGTTTATTTTTTGTGAAAACACAATATGTCACCCTTACCGCATGTACCGATCTTCACTGCTTTAGTGCCGTATTGGCCCTGATCCTGCAACCCTTATGTATATGAGTAGCTATACAAAAGACATCCAAAGCAGTGGCACCCACAGGACTGTTCCCAAAGAGCTGTTTGCTGTGAAAAGTGGTGACAACTCTTGCTCTTGATTTTGTCTCTGCTGAGGACTTGCTGCTACCAATGGGCAACCACAAGGTTTGAGTCCAGCTGGGAGAACGTTTCCCTGGTGTTTCCTTCCAGCCATCTGCACGCACGCAGCGGTGTGAAACCCAGGACCCTCGTGCTCTTTCCAGCCCCATTTTGTGTGCTGGGAGTTTAGATGAAGGTTTAGAAAGCATATTGGGAACAGAAATGTATCTCCAGGCCTTGAGGGTGTTTTAATTCTGAACCGTGTCTGCAGGAACGCCTTGGGTACCATACAGAGACTCCAGACTGAGTTAATTGGACAAACCCATTCGAGCGGCTGGACATCACTTGGCAGACACAACATGTGCCAGTGCCACCCTATCTTTCTCAGGAAAATCATTGCTGCTCAGCCCACCGGCGTCTTTCCCCTGAAATTATTGTTTCTTTGATTCACGATGACAGTTTACTTTTTACTTGCTCCTCTTACAAATATCTTTCTTACGCCCCCTTCATTTCCTTTGCCATCTTAGCCTGGAAATGGGCCTCGATTGTTTCAGCTCACACAATCTGAGCAGAGATGATCTGCAGCCAAATCTCCCGTCTTGGGCTAATTAATGACACAGTAGCACAGTTCCCCCGCACAAAAGTCTGTCGCATTCCCCGAGTTCACATGTTAGCCTTTGTAGGATTCGAGAAGTGACAAAGCACTACCCCAAACCTGTCTCTCCATCGCTTGTATTTCCCATTTAATCTGTTTCTCCTTCCTCTCTAAACTCTTTTCTCTGTCTTTCAGCAAGTGTGAAACAATTTCCTCTTTTCACAGGGGCCTAGTGGCAAGCAGATTAATGAACCCTTAACACAACACGGAACGCCGCTGCCAAAAAATGTATGAAATGCATTCAGCAGTCCCCACAGTGCACTGTGTGAGGGACAATTACAGAAAACAAAAGCTGCAGAGCAGTTCACTTAGGTTTCCAACAGTCTGAAGGCTTTGGATCAGACATAGGGAACTACAAAAATGACCCTGACTTTTCTTTTAATTTTTATTGGTCAGCAACGGGTCTCTTTTATGACTTTAAATGTAGCAGAAGTCAGGTCGAGTGATAGGAACCTGCAACCTCCTTCATTCCTGGTGTAGCTGCTCTCCAGTCAATGATTTGACATCAGGGACAAATTTGACTTGCACTACCCCCTGACATTAATGTGCTTCTGCTTGAGCTCTCTGTATTGTTCTGAACTGGAACTTAACGTTTTATATTTCAGAAGGGCTTTAGGGAGGAGATCCTTTGGTTTCTCACTGGCCTTTGCAGCTCCGTGCTAACGCTGCCCAATGGCTCTGTATACAATATTTGGAAAATAACTTGCTTTCTGTCTTCCCTTCCTTTTTTTTTTTTCCCCCCTTTTTCCTCCCCCCCGCCCCCCCTTCTTTAATGAGCCTTTGTTGGTCCAGCTTGCTCTCTCGGTCTCTTAACACACTTGTGTGTGGAACACTAACTCCTTGAAATGCGAAACAGATGGATGAAGTGTGGGACTCAGAGATATTTGTTTTGGAACAGCACTGCACATCAGTGTCTGTGGAAGAATTTCCAGCAGCTGGGTAAGCCCGTTGAGAGTTCCCCAGTTTAAGTACAAAAGAGAGTCCCCCAAAGAACTTTTGGCGGTCCCTAGATCTCCCCCAGGGAGTTTTTGCAGCTCATGAAATGCAGACTTTGCACTCCCAGGTTGACATATGGTATGTCCAAGTTCAAGTGTTAAAGGTGAAGTTATTTTATTTTGGGGAGCTTCAGGCATTTTGTTTGCTTGTTTGCAAAATACTCAAGAAGCAGTGTGATTTAAAAAGCTGTATTAACAACGTTTTGGATTTCAATGGCAGCTTCCACCCTAAGAAATAAAATTATTCTTTGTAGCCACTAATGGCTACAGCCTCCCAACACTCCTGTGAAAAAAGCAGCCTGGTTAATCACATTTTGTAGGTGGGAACACAGAAAGTGAAATCCAGGTCCCAGCTGAAGTCAAAGGGAAAATTCCCTTGATTTCAGTAGGGCCAGGATTCCACTGGCTGTGATTAGGAGGCTGAGTCTGCAAATCCTTACTCAGAGTCTGGCCATTACACACACAAGCAGTCCATTGTAGCCGTGCACTCGCATAAACAAGACTTAGTGGGAATGGGTTCCCAGACCTATGTTTTCATTTTTAAAGGTGGTCACTGATTTGGGATGCCTGGCTTGAGACACCTGAAAAGGCTTTTTCACTGTCAGGGAATGTTCGTGCCTGAAATCCATCAGAGCTGGACCGAAAGCAACACCTCCAAGAAGTCAATCTCGATTTAGCAATCACTCTCATAAAAATTTGGCTTTTTTATGTCACTGTGAAAAGCCAAGAATAGCAGACTCAGGATTTGGGATTCCTTGTCCTTGGGATTGTATCTAAATTCTTTACATTTATCATTTAATTTGGGGATATTGAGAGTATGTCTCAGGACGGTTATCGTTATCTACCAGGAGTTGGAGTGTTCCCCCACCAAGGCTGGTAGCTGGATCCCTATGCCCATAGAAACAGGTCACCATGAAGCAACCCAAGCAGAGGTGACTTGATGTTTCTCAACTCTGAATCAAAAATGTACCATGCAGCAACAATCCTCAGGCACTGCTGTCCCCACAAGGCACCCAGAGATACAGTGGGAGGTGGTAACAGGGATCTGGGGGTGCAGAGCTGGGCTGAACTGGGGACTGTGGGAGCAAATGAGTAGGGAAAGGGGCTTTAAAGGTTCATAGCACTGCAGAGGGAGCAGGACGGTGGCTGTAGGGGGCAGATTTGCTTTCCTTCCACATCAGAGTCCCCCCCTACACTCCTTCACCACAGCACGTCTGAGCTCAGCCTGACCTTGGTGGTTTCATCCTACAATGAGGTCTACCTTCTGGTGGCCACTGTTCTGCATGGGCCATCTGATGCCTGGCCCTCATGGCGCAGGGAGAACACCCCAAAAGCTGCAGAGACAGCTGGTGCCCCCAACACAGAGCCCAGGAGCACACCTACACAGTGTGAGCAGACATGTCTGGACCTCAGGCTGAGTGAATCCCTGGCAAAATGTGCAGACAGCACTGCTGCACCTTTTGGTCTGGTGCTGGTGAGCCACTGGGCAAGGGAGAGAGGCTCTGTGGTACACCAAGCTTGGCTAGACACCCCAGCAGGCACCCACTGAACATGGCCTCAGGTTTGGCTATTCAGAGCATTGGTGCATTGCAGCAATTTGCTGTCAAGACCCTACAGAACCAGGAGTGCAAGCAGGACTTTGTTATTGGGAAATCACAGAGCCGGTCTTGCTACCCTCATCATCTTCATGCCCAGCAGCTACCTATTTCTAAAGCAAGTTGTGATATATGGTGCAAACTAACAGCACATCAGCTAGTCTGCGGTAACTTGTGCTTGTGCTTGGCCCCGTGAGGTAGCTGTGGTAAGCCCTTGCATTAAATAGGAAGTAGCTTAACTGTCAAAGAGCAAGGGCTGGACTGCCTTGCATCCACCCCGGCTTGCAAGCTCACACAGTTATTGTGGAGCAGCTGACGTGCCACAAATTTGCACCTTAGCATTTCTTGTGGCGAGCTGTTCACGTGGCTAGATCTGTGCAGAAACAGACCTAAAGTTGGGCTGTTGAAATTCAGTAGGGCAGCAGTTTGCTCGCTCGCTCACTCACACACTCACACACTCTCTCTCTCTCACTTTCTCTCACACACACACACACAAGGTTTCTTTCTGTGGATTCTTGCTTTCCAGGACATTAAGGTCAGCTGAACTAAAGCTGACAGTGAAACTCTGCCAAAACTGGCAAATTTTACCTGCTTTGGGGTTGAAGACAGACAAAAGTCAGTTATTGGCTCTGGTTTCTGGATCTCTGTGAATAACTGTACTTGTTTCCCTAGCATCTTTACTGTGCAGATATCAGAGGGCCTCATGAAGTATTACAAGCACATTTTATGTGTGAACACAACAGTTTTAACACCCTTGACTTTAACTCAGACCTCAGCCTGGTCTAGCTTTATTGTAATTTTCTCAAAGATCACACAGAGAGCAAGAACTGATGGTAGGAGCAGATCTTGTGTCCCCTGACCCCAGTCTGTGCTGTCCTGGCACTCTCCACTGGCTCCAGCCTGCAGCTGAACCAGGTTGAAGTTTCAAGTCTGTTTTGCCTGGGCTGACTTTGCTGTGAAAGTATTGCACAGGCAGCGCGGCTGGATTGACAGCGGCCGTTTGAACTGGCTACAGAGTCATTAGAGAGTATCAATGGCAAAGGAATGAACAAGGACCTGGTGCAAGTGGCATGCTAACGAGCAGCGATGGTAATGAACATGGTGGGGAAGGGGTCCTCCATACCAAGGTGCTTAAACTAATGTATTCCCAGGGAGCCTTTCTTTTACACTGGAGCCCATTGGACAAGCAAGGGCCCCGAAAGCGGAGCTCTCTGACTGGGACGTTGGTATTTCTCTAACTCCTGAATCCATCACTCTTTCATTGCTCCAACAAAGGTTCATGGGGACTTGGCCATCATGAGCTATGCTAGGCTCACCCATGGGCATGAGGTCTGCACTGCAGCTCCTTGGATGGAGGGGAGCTGAATGTGGGCTAACCAGGGTGCTGCCATCGTGCCAACATTGGGCAGCAGCTCTGCTAGCCATTAAATAAAAACCAAGGAAGTAAGCCCTCTCACAGATCTCCTCTCACAGATACTGGGTGTTCCAAACCCTGAGAAACTCTAAAAATTTTGGATTTTGGGAGGGTGGCATGGTCTGGGCCGGCTGTAGGTGCTTCACTGCCCCATGGCAGGAAGCTCTGCCACACTGCCATGAGGTTTCCAGTTCCCTGGGTTGGGAAGAAATAGGAACCATTTTCTGAATGTGTCTACATCCCCTTGCCATCCGTACGGGGAATCAGAGCTCCGAAGGAAGCTGTGGTGAATCACCCAGCTAGAGCCTCCTTTCCTCTTGGCACTTCAATACCTAAGCTGGCTTCCTAAGGGAGGCATGCCCGCTCTCACGCAGCGCTCCGGCAGCAGTGTCCTGGGAGGCAAAGCGTGTGTGCCCAGCGCATTGTCTTTCATGGCTGTCTCGTGGAATCAGGTCAGTTATATTTTCATAGCCTAGTTTAGGCTCGTGGAGGTGACCCACATTTAATAGATGCGGTTTGTCTTTTTGCCAGCTTCAAACCGGGCTGTTATTTATGATGTTGGTCTGTTAACATAAACTTATTTATAAGGCCAAAGAATGTGAATCGTTTATGGGAGATGGAAAAGGTCTTTGGATTGGAATCAGTCTGAGTTTACTGCTTCTTTCTTTCTCTCTCTCTTTCAATATGGAAAGATAAGAAAAGTTATCCACTTATTACTTACACACTGGGCCAAGACTGAGATGCTGGAGAGCTAGGAGAATGACACTGAGTGCTTTCGTGAAGCCACTCTGAGGATGATGAATGCAAAGCACTGCACAGAGCCCAGCACTCCCATTTTGTTAGTTTCCATGCATTTATGGAAATAATGGACGTGGTGTTTTCGCAGTGCATTCATCTCTGATCAATCTCTGAAATGTTGGGCCTGAGTTAGGGAAGTAGACGTGGGCAGGACTGTCAACTTCTCTCCCTCCTGCAAAATTATCCACCAGGCAAAGGGAATAGTGGGAGCGTTTAAACCTTCTGAAAGGTGGATTGCAGGAGCTGTTGATGCAATGATCATAACCACATAACTTATCAGATACTTCTTTAATAACAGTGCTTTTATTCAAGTATCTTCAGGTATTTTTAAAAAAGAGTGAATCCACGTCTGGGCACTACGGAGTTGATATTGCTCCTTATTGTAGCTGCGTGTATTTCACTACAGATGTGTAGCTTTTTCCAGGTTGCCCTGGTTCTGTTTGGGTGCTTATCAGAAAATAATTGAAGGCTTGAGCACTGTCTCCTTAGATCCATTTTGAATGTTAATGCAGAGAGAGTTCACTCATTCAAAGATGTGCTTCCACCCAGGGCTGTCACAAATGCAAGTCCTCTCGTGATTTCATTATGCAGAGTTCTAGCATCAGGCCAAAGCTAAACTCTCTGAGGTGGAGCTTTTCTGAAAGAACAGCTTCCTATTCAACAAGTGTGGCTTCATCACTATGAAATATTTTGCAGGAATGTGTCAACTCTTATGATGTTTTCAAAGATAAGAAGTTGAAATGAATAATTGCAACACTATTATTTTAGTAATGCTGAAACATTTTGTTACAGTAAGACAAAAACTTTCTTACTTCAAAGATAAAAAGGTTTGCTATGTCACTGGCATTTCAATTAATTTTATTTAGACTCTTAGGTCATATTAACAACTGTTAATACTATGCTAATTGTTTTACATATAATACTTAACAGACCTGTGTTTGGTATAATTCAGATAAAATATCTTAATGGTGCTCTTTTTTTTAATATATAAAATTTCCTTTCTGTGAGTAATATCTGCTTTTGGTTCTAGAAGAGAAAATAATCACACCACTAGGCACCAGGATTTCCCAAAAGATGGGAAATCTGGTCCATCACTATCATCACTATCATCACATGGGGACCCTCGTTCATGACTAGGACATGTGGACTTATTCCAAGTGCAGAACAGGCTCCAAAAGTCCCAAACCCCAGAAGTGCTAAAAGCCCCAAGAGCTTGCAATCAAAGTAGGAGGCAAGGGTCACCAGATGGACAGAGACAGATGGAGAACTGCAAAGAAACCAGGAGGCACAACAGGTCAGCCTGATGGCAGCCGTCTCAGTGGTTTCCTCTTCAGCTCAAACTCAGATCTTGCAGACCTGTCTTCCTTATGTTGTCTTTAACACTTTCATGTCTGGCCATGACCAAAGAAACTTTTATCTGACCATTGTGAAAGAACGGTGCACCTTATGCCTAGGTCTTCCAACAGTTCTGGATAGGATTTTTATTCGCGTTTGCCTTCACCTCTGTGAGGTGAGAAGCTGTTGATAAGAAATAGAAGGCCCCATGTGCAATTTCCCCCCCCTCACATGGCTTTTCTATGAGATGTGAGAGGTTACGTCCGAGAAAGTATTGCATACGTGCAGTAATTAGTAGTAGTTGTTTGAAAAATGCCAGAACAATGTAGTTTTTTTAAAGTAGAAAGTTTCAACTAAAGATCTGTGTTTTGTATAGATGTGGCGTGCATGGCTGGCTAGTATCTAACCCATGACCAAAAGTTCCGGGCTCTCAGAGAAGATTGAGGATGTAGTGTTGGTCAATACCATTAAACACTTTCATTTTCCTGACAGATGACTATGGGGAGCTACAGATTGTGTTGCCTTAAAAGACACAAAGGTAATTTTTATGCTTGTAAACTCCTTTCCCTAGAAGGGATTATTATCAACATTATTTGGCCAACAGTGAACAAAAAAGCTTATGATGGAAGAAAACAAAAATGTGCTTTACAATTGTGAAAGGCTCTATAGAGAGCAACAGGGTTGATGCTGCAGCATTGCTGACAGCATCGGACACTTGAACAGCAGGAAACTGTGCACTTTCTTACTATGTGGGTGAGCCACGTCAAAAACCAGTACAGACTCTGAGAATCAGAGAATATTCACTGTCATTGTGTTTGTCTGGTTTGATGGCATTTCAAATGACATTTTTGTAGGTACCAGTAGATTTCTTTCCCAAAACATTGTGCTACAGGAACAGATCCACAGGTCTTAGCTGATAGTTCATTCCCAGGTGGGATCTTCTGAAGGGTGTCCTATGGAAATGAGAGATGAACACTCTGATTTCACTGGGGTTGGCTTTGCTTCTGTGTGCAAGTTTCCCTTACAAGCTGATTTAAGGCTGATGAAGTGGTGACACCAGACTGGATGTATTTCTCCATTATCTCTTAAGCTTTGGCCTAATGCGATTTCAGTGAGAGCTCTCTGTATGCAAAGCCTTGACTATCGTAATCCAAACAAGATACACCATGGTAAAGTCAGTTCTGGGCTTAACCCTGTTACCGAGTTAACCATGGGTATGATCTATTGTGTAAAGAGACAAAGAGAAATGCATCCATCCACAAACTGGAACTGTTGCAGCTATTTTATTAAACAGCTGCATTCCAAATGCCAGCAGAAGCTGCTGTTTGAGTGTTTTATTGGGATTAAATGTTAAGAGTAAATTAAAGATTGCTTCATTTTAAATCTACTACAGGAACTTGGCAGGTTGAAACAAAATCAGTTTGTCACCAGAGATTTTTCTTTAGTCAGTTATTATGAGAAGATGAGGACTTCTGCGTTTTTAGATCAACAAAAGGAATAAATTATTGCAATAGCTGTAGTTTAGAGTGCTTAGCCCTTGCAACACTTTTTAGTGGGGCAATAGTATGTAGCCATCAGCTGACTTGAAAGTGCATTTTCACCAAGAAACTCAAAGAGCAATAGAAGTTAATCTTGGCAATAAGGATTTAGTCTGTTTTATTGTACATTGGTGCTTGGCTTGCATGCCATATCACTCGATCAGGAAAAGCTAGATGAGCTATATAATTACATGCAAATGTTCCTCAGGATTGACGTTTCATTCTGTCAGACTGAAAAAAAAAGATATGTCTTGTTCTTTAGATGCGTTCATTAGAGAAATAACAACTTCTTATTTTTTTAAGGGGTTGTTTTAGGGAACTCCATACTCTGAAAACCAAAATCAGCCCTGGAGATTTGCACATTTTCTTTGAATGAGTGCCTCCTCCAAAGAGTGTGTACATGCCAGCATTTGAAAGCAATTATCAGAGACATTTTAAGAGGAAATCGGGGACATGTTGTGGGAATGGAGGGAGATATTTCTCATTCCTCTTTATTTCTTGGGTTGTGTTACACAGACAGAACTAACATAGAATGAAATTCACCCCTGTGCAGAAAGTCAGCACAAGGCAAATAGCTTTTGCTTAAGCCTGAGGGCTAAGATGAGAATTAAGTGGTGAGCAGGTCCAATGACAGCCCTCAGCACAAGTGTGAATTTTATTAATCAAAGATGTTTCAATGTTCTGAACCAGCACTATCTCACTTTAAGCGTCCAACACAACACTCAGACCTGTCTGATGGGGTACAAATTTTGAAAGACTGGCGCGTTAGATGGGGATGTCCTGTTGTCCCTTGTTATAAAGTCCAATTTTGGAAAAGATTCAGATTTGAGATTTTCTTAAGTTGAGGTTACCCAAGTAGAAGTTGTGATTTGAGCTTTTGATTGCACAGTACTGAAAGCTACTTCAGTTTCTCCTCCTTATAGGAGGTGTTCTTGCTCTTGACCACTTTTTTTTGTTCTTTTTCAGTGAAGACAGACTCTTCTCAGTCAAAGCATATTCTCTACAGATATAAGAGGAGGATAATGGAGTTTTTGTTCTTTGTATTAAAGGATTATTTATAGAGGTTCATTCCCTATTTCACTGCTTTATAAGGAAAAAAAATTGGGGTTTCAATTGTCTTTCTCCCTTCTTCCTCTTTGTTACAGACACAACAGCGTGGAGACATAGGTACCAGAATATGACTAAATATAATAATAAAGTCATTTACAACTAATACCTATTGCCGTGAAGATTACTAGCTCAAACTACCTAGTAAGACTTCTTCAAGTTTGTTTTTTAGTGAGCAATAGCAGATGGTAGTAGACTCTGAAGTTGAAGGTGGCTGTAAAGACTTTCTGTATCTTTAGATTTACCAAGAAACTCTGTAAGGCAGAAGCGTGAGCTCTTCTCTGAGAGAAGCTAAAAGGAATTAGATCAGCTACAGAAGATGAAGCGCCAAGCCCCATCAGCATGCCAGGACTCAGCCTTTCGGCTTGCAGCCGTCTTGGTCAGACACTTTCCAAGCCACCAGCTACGCTGGAGCCTGTTGATACTGCAACCCTTGTAATTAAATTGCTCCCAACCAGCCCCTCTGGGATCCAGATGTGACAAGGGAAAAACTCACACCACAGGATTCAAATCTGCCATGTGGTACAGAAACCTTCCAGACCTTGGACCTGACAATCAGCCCCATCCCTGCTGGCTCTGCAGTCCCAGGATGCAAAAGCCCACACCCAGCAAGCGAAAGCCTTGGCTGGGACCAGGAACCTCAGCTGGCTTCTGCGTGAGTGCAGCTATCGTGTCCCTGCCAGGACCACCTGGTCACCAGTGCCACCCACATCACACAACAGAGGCAGGGCAGCAGGGTCGCCACACCATGAATAAATGAGGGAGCCAGGCAGAGTCTTCACGGCTAGGGCCCATGGCCACCATCGCTGGGATAGCTCTGCCACTGTTAACAGTGGTGGGAGACTTTTGTCACTTGAGGTAAGTCTTGAAAAGTAGATAAGATTCATGGATAAGAAAGCTTCAGAAGGAGGACCTCATAGCTTTGGCTACATCCCACCCAAGAAGCTTTGTCCAATTTAGAGGCAACCAACCATGTAGGGAATCATGGGTTTGTGAGCACTTTGATCTGCTCCCACCTTGCTGATATACCTCCTGTCAGTCATCCCAGGCAGGGCTGGCAGAGTCAAATGTGGTCTAGATAGCATTATTTTAAAAATATCTCCATTAGCTTCAGGAATAATAGCATGTGAATGAAGAAATCAGTTTCCTGAGGTGAAGCAAAGAGTTTTTCTGGGAAGTCAGGGTGAGGAGGAAATAACCTCAATGAACCAACTGATCACGCTTAAGATAACAGGCATTTCAGTCTAGAGCATTTCCATTTGCTTTGTTAATTTGTCCTCATATCCAATAAAGAAATGGATAATTGAGCAATGACTCATTATTAGGCATAACAAAGCCAAAAATGTATTTGCAGGCAATTTTTAGGCAGTTAACAGTCATTTGGAATACTGTTCTCCCAGCAGATGCTCTATTTGTGTAATTTGTGGAAATCCCAGTTAAAAAAAAAAAAAAAATTAGAAGCATTTATGAGGCAAAATTGTCTGTAGGAAGACTGAATATTTTTATTCTATTAGCACTGTTTCTTTTTTCTATTGGCTTGTCCAGATATATGTGCTGCTTTTAAGACTGAACTTGCTAAAAGGCTGAACTATGTACCTTTAAGATAAACCACAGGGAATGACTATCTAATCAAGCACTGGATTGTCCGAGCACTGTTTGTCCAAGCATTACACAGACAACATGTAACCTCTCAAGACATATTTTTTTCCCTTTAAAAGATTGTGATTTCTTTCAGTAGTCAAGCCCAAACATTTCACGTGATCAAATTAAGAAAATGTGAGATTTTGTTCAACGGGGAGGAATAAAGAATTGCTACACAGACAAATTGTTTTAAAGCTTTCTAGGAACTACACAATAGCTCTGGGATCCCTTGGGTAAAAATGAAATAGCTACACCTTAGGAATATAATGGAAAGATATTATCAGCTGTGGTTTACAGGGGATAGAAAGAGGATCCAGCCAGACTTCCCACAGAACATGTGAATAATCTATGAGAAAGACTGAGCCCATTAAGGGTAACTACACAGTATATGCTAAACCTTGATAGATGTTATACCCTATTGGAAGTCATTTACTTTTCTTTCTGGATAGCCTTTTAATTTATGCTTTAATATAATCTTTTAAAAATAATACCGACTGTACTGGCACTTCTGACACACAGACCATCATTTCAAATCCTTTTATCAGCACATGTATCATTTTTGTCTCATACTAGTAATAGGATGGGAGTCAAGGAATATCTATAATTTCACCTCATGCCTCTTAGCAATAATGGAGTTATGTGTTACAATGAAATACTGTATAACTCACTATTCATTGAATGAGGCCGGGGTACTGAAGAAATTTGCTCAGTGACCGTTTCATGCAAAGAACATAAACAGTCTTGGGATCAAGCCAAGGGTTCCCATGGCTCATCGAGCTTCCGAACCCATAGGCTGCAGTCCTGTCCCCTCTGGTATTTTCCTTCTGCCCCCATGAGCGGTGAATGTCTGCCATGTGGCTGGGGTTGGAGCATTTCCCTGCACGGGGAGCATGCGTTCACTGTGCTGCAGGGTGGAGAGGAAACCCAGTGAGGGTGTCCCAGGTCTTGGCCAGGCTCTTTCATTGCTTACTGTGGCTGCAGGTTACAGTGGGAGATGGCATCACAGCTATCACTGCTGCAATGAGTCTTCTGTGAGTGCCTCCAAGGAAGAAGTCTGCAGCAGTGGGTGCTGTGAGTGGGACATGTAGGATGGGGATGTCAGACTTACTCTATTCCCCTTGCTTTCCCTGTTAAATCAACACACGATGCTGGCTAAAGCACTTCTTGGCTCACTGTGTTGGCAGTGCTGGACCACGTTCCCACAGCCCCACGTCTCTTCAGGCAGTGGACAAGGCTTGAAGTGCACAAGAGAGGATTTGACCTAAGGACCTCTCCTGGATTTAATATTAATTTAGCTGAGCTGTTTTGTCTGTGTTTTTATTGCTACTTTCTGGCAGTACAGACTACAGAAGCTAAGGTCTCCTATTGCCTATGTCCCTCCAAACACCCAGTCATCCTCCTTTCCTCTTTTTCCTGCACCCCTTTGAATTTGTACCTGCTTTTCTGTACCTGCCCTTCCCCATCCAACCTCCCAGAACTCCCTACTAGCCTTCCCTTGCTCCAGCACAGCACTGCAGATCTCCTCCTGCTCTTTGATTTTCCGATGCTCCGCATTAATTCCAACTCTCACCATTTCCTAGGGCAGGGGAAATGTGGCCACAGAGCACAGGTGAGGAGATGGTTCTTTATTGTGTAGGACAGTATCTGTATGACCTGGTCAGGATGGGAGGACTGAGATGAGAAGGAAACCATGTGGTGTGGTGGAGTTGTTGAGAATCAAACTCCATCATCTAATGAGCCTCCATGTAAAGCTGTGCAAGCTGTAACTTTTCAAAGACCCACAACACAGTCAAATTTGTGTGGATTTCCATCTGCAGTGAAAAAAAGTAAACTTACCGAGCTTTCACCAGAAAGAAAAGGCACAGGGTTATGAGTTCATAACCCCACCTGAGTGTATCTGTCCCCAGGGAGAACTATATAGCTTCCTGGAGGAACAGTATCCAGCAATCCATTTCCTACAAAGGGAAAACCAACGTATATCCTCCTAAGCCCACTCAGGGAAATGGCTAGGTAATTTTGGTTGAATCTTTACACAACAAAAGACAGCATGAGGTGGGAATTTGTTGAATATAATCCACCCAAAACAGCTACATTTTGGGGAATCTAAAACCTACCAAAATCAGGGGTTTACAGTGAGAAGCTCGCCAAAATGTAGTTATTGGTTATATCAACTGTACCAGCAGCATTGTATCTTAGTTCTCACAGATTTCATTAAAAGCCTGCCCAGAAAGTCTTAAATCCGGTTGATCAGACTTACAAAAAAAAAAAAAAAAAAAAAGCCAGCAAAAAATCAGACCCATGCAAGATACTGAATATTCTCAGTAGGAATTAAAAGCCAAGGGCTTGTGGCCAGCTCCAGGATTTGGTCTTTTTCAATAATCAGAGTTTGATCAAAGCTGGCTTTCTAAACTGGTGCTTGAGAAGGAGCCTTTGCCCTCTGGTGATGCTGAGGTATCTGTGAGGAAACCTATTGGTCATATAATCTTAGCTTGTCCTCATTTCCAACTGACAAAATGTATTGAAAGACACTAAAAATATGTGGCACAGTTTCTTAAGACCTTGTTTCTTGGAGATGATTGCTGTAGTTTCTACAGGCCTATTACAGGGCTATGAATGAAGTCTAAGAGTTTCTAATTTAATCAAATCTAGGGCATATGATGGTCTGCAGAAATATGCTGGTGGTGGCTAGGTGGGAAACATAACGATTTATTGCTTTCAAACCGATCCATGAAGCCCACCAGAAGTGAACATTAGGGCAGAAACCTGCACCAGGGAATACAACGTGATGCATTGCAAAAAGAAGTCTCTGTTGAAGTCGGTTGATGGACAGTGTGTTCTGGAGCTGTGCTCAAGCTTTAAAACAGGTGCCAGCAAAAAGAAAGGAAAAGCCAGAATCCAGCTGACAAAGGCAACAGCAGTTGGGCAATGAGACTACCGGCAACCTACAGGAAGAAAGGCAAAGGGCAGTAGAAAAATATTGATTTATTAGTGTGAAGTGGAAAGTACATGAGTCAGGTCAGAACCACTTGCTTTCCCAAGGAAGTTTTAATTTGATTAGTCTATTATTTGCAGTGGGAGTAAATGTTTTAAGGCAGTGGATGAAAATGCAGAGCCAGTGGTTTCTGACTTTTAACAGTGCTTGCTTGCTAAGCATTCATTTTTTACTTTGATTTCATGGCACTTGGATAAGAGAGAGTGTAGGTGGCCTTTCAGATTTGAGGAAAACCAAATAAATTGTGCTTCCACTTGTTAGGACAAAATTTGTAGAAGGCATGTGTAACACATGCCCCTTTGGAGCAGGCAGATGCTTGGCAGAAGGAAGACAGCACCGAGGAATAGTTTCCTACTGACAGAAACTAGTATCTCCCAGTCAAGTAAGGCCTAAACCAATCAAAAAGTGTGAACCACAGATACCAGTGTATAATTCCAATCTTTGTACAGTAATAAGATTTCATGATTACTGCTTTGAAGGCTGTACTCTGGTCAAGCAAGATAAGTACTGGCAATTTCCCTGAGCCTGAATTCAGTAAGATATCACATGTCACTTTCAACGATGCTCTCTGTGTGCTGTGTCGAGATCAAAACCTGGACTAGAGTGTATCACACAGATCACACCGCTTGTTAGGTGATGGTGCAGTTAGGATGGCACAGTCTATTTCAATATCAGGAATATTCAGGCCTAGGACTTTTGTATGTCTGCAGCTATAATTGCAGCAGGGTTTTGAAGAGGTTGCAAAGACCAGATTTTTGCTTGGTGTAAATTGTCACAGAGGGGTGAGGATTCATTCTACTTACATATGGCAAAAAGGTTTAAGGTGCAGGAGGAAACTGCCTTTGCAATATCAGTAAATAAATGGGTCAAGCCCACGTGAGAGCTACCTTGTTCTCAGCCTCCTGACTGATGCTTGAGTGCCACCGAGGTTGAGGACCATCTCCTTGTCATATTTGCAGGGGGGGCATGATGCATGGCTGGATTTGGTATTAGACGTGTCTGAGTGCTCGAAGAACAAAGTTGTGTTTGAATGGCAACATGGGAGTACGCATTTCAACAATAATCTGCTTACTCAATTCTGTGTTAAATCTCTGGAACGTGACAGAAATCAGCCAGCGTTAACACACTTGTGAATGAAGCCTTTTACCAGCAATGAGTTTAAAGACATCCTACTATTAAAAAGGAGTCTCTAATAGTCAAAACTCTGTAAAAGTGTGCTCAGCTTCAGACTTTGCCACAGCCTTTTAGGTAAAATGGGACAAGTTGCTTCAACTCTTTGTATTGCTTGGGTGAAATTGGGGTCTTACATCTTCCATTGTTTCTTGCTCTGGAGGAAGGGGAGCAGAAGCTGCTCTTATAACACTGAGGAAAAGAGAATGATCTGGATTGAGGCTGCTAGTTGTTGCCACTATACAAATACTAAGTACTTAAGCCTTATGAAAATGTTACTGAGTTCAGTTGCAATAAATTAGCACTAGTTATTGAAACATTAGGAAGGTTTTTCTTTGCACTACAGTGATTAAAGCAGATAAATAAGAAGCCAGACAGTTTTTTGTGTGTGGTTACTGTGTCTTAGGGCTGCCTCTAATAGCCCCAGTGATCTTTCCATCGTTGTTAATGGGTATTTAATTGGGATTTATTTCCATGGAAGTTTTGTACCTTCAGATCATTACAGCACCGAGGGAATTTTATAGCCATGGGGATCAACATGGTCTCTCTAGAGGTTCTGTTTGATGAATGAAGTTGGAAAGAGTTGACATATAGTTAGAGACCATTACCATTTAGAAACACTTACAGGAGTGAGAGGAATCCTTTACAAAAGGACTCTCTTTGTCCTACACTGTCTGCCAGTCATCTCTTAAAAAACAGTACGAGGAAGGCATCCAATATTTTCTTCCGGTTTTAATTGATCTTTCCTCAAAATCCTATATGGTTGGGGTTTTTTTCTAATTTCAGAGCAGTGAAACTGAATGAAACCACCCTTCTCTGGAGGAGATAGCTATTGCATTTTGTCTCTATCTTTCCCCAGCTTATAAGAGAAAACATTGATCACAGATAGAGAAGAATAGCTGGGAAATGGCAAGATTGGCATGTGACTCAGGAGAGGTGAAATAAATTCTTCTCCATGCCACAGACTTCCTGTATGACCTTGGGAAGTTACCTGTTTCTCAGTGCAGAAGAGAAAAAAAAACAAACGGGCTTTTTCTGCTTTGCTAGGTAGAAGATCAAGTCAATATTTAAGACTCTAAATGAGTGATGTGTGCCATAAAATAACGAAGGCACAATAAATGCAGTTTATCTTGTCCTGTGGCTTCTGCAATAGGATTACCCAAAATACTCATTGTGTTTCACCCAACTTAATCTCCATGGATGGGCTATTGCTACTTGTGCACAAGTTTGATGTCTTTAACAGTTTAAAATATTTGAAATTAATAATGCAGCCTTTATGACAAATCTGTACCTTGATAATGCCATGTTTTTGCCTTCATTTAGCCTTCAGCTATCCCTTGTTAATAGAGTTGAGCCAGCTTGGTTGTGTCAACTTCTTTTCTCATGATTCCTTCCCATCTTCAGAGAGCTTTCCTTCTGTCTTCTCTAGTGGTTCCTGTCTTATTCATGTGTGCGCGCTTGTGCGTGTGCAAAGCCTACAGGAAGGACCTTGTCATGAGCAGCCGCTTTTAAGCATCCCCCTGCTCCTCAGTATAACTTTGCTTGACTTGTAGTTAAACATCAACTTCCACTGGGCAACTGTTGTTTTGTTGTTGTTGGTTTGTTTGGGGTTTTTTTGTTGGCCCTGTGGGTGAGCACTCAAGATAGATTTCCTTCTTTTAATTGCTCGCAAGCTATACCACTGCCTGTAATTGGGTCTGAGGAAAGGTATTCAAGGTAGCAGTCTCCAGGCCATAAAATTACATAATCTTAAAATTATGTTCATATTAACCCTCAGGTTCTCTGCACTGGGGTTGTTGCATTTGAAAACCCACCACTTGGTGTGAATTTTGCTATGGCAGGATGGGCTCCAAAGTCACTGTCTGCATTTACATTTTAACTCTTAAAATACTAATGCATTATTATGAGTCTGGAAAGGAATATGCTCGCTACAACCTCTTTTCTTAACCTTATTATCTATAATATTTCCTTGCTTTTCCCCAGCTTTTAGCTGAGACCCTATCAGGTCTCTTCCTCTTCAGTGTATCTTCCACCAGGAGCTACAGTTTCTCTGTACTTCAAAATCCACCATGCCTCTCCAAGCAAATCTAACCCCTGAATCCCACCTGTGCTTCAGGCCATTTTAGTTCTTAAACCACCAAGAGGGCAATCAATCTGATTTGGCATTTCCTCCTTAGGCACAAAGACAGGGTCCCACATCAATACGGGGTATGCTTCAGGCACACAGGCTGGGCAAGAAACCAGCTTCTTGTAGCAGGACTGCACAAGGACCAGTTTTGCCCAGAAATCCTTCCTTAAGGGGAAAAACAAATCCACAGTTTTGCAAAGGGCATGGGACAGACATCAAGACATTTGGCTCAGGGCACAAGGTGGCAGAAAACCTGGAAACTACCTTTTTCTTTCCCAGAGATGGCAGTGTATAGGTTGCAAAGGCAGGTATGTTATATGTAGATGCGATTTCACAGCCAGCTTTTAGAGCATACCCATACCACAGCCAAGGCAGACTAGAGAATTACCCAACTCAGTTACCTCTGTTTCCTCCTTTCTGCAGGACTAATTTATCTGTAATTCCTTCATGCAATGCTGCCCTCCCCATTGCACCATTCCCTCCTCAGATCACAGACTGGGGCATCCGAGATGCAGCCCCCCCCTGCGCAGCTGGGTCCCAGGCTGAGCAGGACCATGCAGTGGAAAGGGAGCCCTTTCTCAAAGTCTCCCAGCAGCCCTGATCTAAGGAGAAAAGACGAAATAGGAGCTAGGCCATAGGTGGCTGAATTTAATCTGCAAGAAACTAACAATAGTCACTGCAGCAAGAAGAAATCCCAATCTTGTGTCTTAACCACCGCCAGAAATTGCCAGTGCTCTTGACCTGGCTCCCTGCAGTCGGACAGGACAGCTGGAAAGGGTTGTAAGTCACCTGTGTCTTGCTTCATGGGGTGCAATTTATGTAGTGGAGAAACCACTCACGATACTTGATGTTTAACCACACAAATATTTGGTGTTCAGGGAGAACTTAGTCATTTGTGATGCAGAGCTCTGGAGGATGCACTGCTTTTGGCTTCCCGGACAGACCAGAGTCTTCTCATGAGGGAAGTCTTCATTCTTACTCCGGAGACTGAGAAGAAGATAAAAGTGAAAAGGACACTTTCTGATCAGTGTCCCTTCTCTGGTGCTGATCAGAAAGGATGCAGAAAACCATCTAGTCAGGTGAATGAAAAACATAAGCTGTACAGGCAGAGATACAAGGAAGAAATGTTTAAGTGGTTCTTTGGTAAAAATTCTGTTCTTGTTTGTGGGATAAAATGGATTTTTAAAGAATCTGTTTACAATTGGATGAATTATATAAGTATCCATTATGTAATTGAATAATAGCATAATCTTCCATAATGACAGGCAGAAGCCTTCTAATGTTTGGGACAGGACTGCTATTTTCTTCTTACTTGGATATCTTTCAGATCCATTGTTATGCAGTTCTTTACATGATGTTTCCTTTCTTTCCTCTTTGAAATTCATCCATGTTAACTGGCTGTATTTACTCTATTATTATGCTTCCTTGAAAATGTCTTTTCTTTATTGCTTACGTCTTGATAGCATTCCAAGCGTACCATGCTGCGATGCTCTTTTTTTTTTTTTTTTTTTTTTTTTTTTTCCGCTATTGCAATTTTGAGCCTCTGGATCCAGTTCTCTACCTCTACACTTGTTATAGCTCACTCCAAATATGGGATAAAACTATCTCTATGTAAGGTGAAACAAAGGTCTTCGAAGGACAAAGAAGAACTTTAGTGGGGCTGGTTATAAGCTTACAAAGAATTTTTCCCTTCAGTGGTTTGAAAGGACAAGAAAGGCAACTCACATGAGTAAGCATTTGTGAGTTCAGCTCCTGAATCAAATACTCCATTGGTTTTTGAGTATACTTTGCTGCAAAGCTGGTTTTATTTTTCTTTTAAACATGTTTTTGCTAGAAATATTACTGCTAATGTGGGGTTTCTTGTTTCTTTTTTATTTTGCTTGTTCCTTGGTAATGTGGCATAATGTCCAGATAAAAAATATCTTGCAGTGAATTAGCAATATGTTTAACACTGATGGCATTTTTCTTCTTCCTTTCAAACACTGGTATACGGAGTTCATCTGTAGAAGGGCAGTCTTGCAGATGGGATTTATGGGGGGGGTGTATCTCTTTTCAAAATTACAAAAAACATCTCATTTTATGAAAAAACCACAAACCCCTTGGGAAGCACAGAGGCTTTCATTTCAAAACTGAACTGCTTCTGTCCACTTTTCTTGGAAAATCTTCAAGGAGTCTCCAGATTTTGAATGTTGATGTTTGCAATCTCCTGTAAAAGAAAATACCCCTCCCCTCAATTTTTTTAAACATTGGATTATATACATATTTGAATATTCACATTTCGGTGAATTGCTGACCACAATGACATTTCTGTGCCCTGGAAGAAATTGTGAGCCTTTTTTTTCAACTTCTATTTCACAAAGCCATGTTAAACATTTTTCTCACAGCATTTGTTAATAACATAAGCAGGTTTATTCCACGATTGGGGATTTGTTTAGCCATGGGCTAAATTAGATTGGCCACATGTGGTGTTCAGAGTGCCACAGTGGGGTCCATGTAACACCCTCTACGAGTAACACTGCTGCATTGCCGAAAAACGAGGGAGAGGGACGAGGGAGGGTTTAGAAGAGTCAATAATTTTGCAGTTTAGCTGGGTTTTTGGTGGCGGTGGCGGTTGTTGTCGTTTTGAGTTGCATGTACTACGTTTGAAGAGAAAGCTAGGACTGGTTGGAGTCTTAATAAGAAGTAAAAAAATTGGAGGTGAAAGGGCTCACTGATAAAAGAGCTGCTTTCATTTACTGCTCCAGGCATCTGCTGTAAAGGAGCCAAATCGAATGTGCAAGCATCAGAGACAGTCGCAGGAGGGAGGAGGCAACAGTCAGAGCTGTGAGTAACTGTACATAAACATAATTTAAATCAAAACAGCTGAATAACAATTTAGGACATAAAAGGAAAGAGAAAAGGTGGAATGAAGTAAAGAAAAACAAACCCCACAAATCGACCACAGTCAAACGAGAGAGGAACGCAGAGGAGCAGCAAATGGAAGACGAAAAATCAAGCAAAGCCATCAGGGTCCAGCGGTTCATTCCTGTGGTACCCTGCGGTTCCGAGCTCAATTACTCAATAAGGTCTCATGCTTTCCAGGCCAAGAGAAGCCCTGAAGTACCAAATCTCTCCTTCAGGCTTCTTGTCTTCAAACACAGGGCTCTTCACAGCTCAGCCTCCCCATACTCGCCTCTTTGTGCTGCTTTCTGTGCCACCTCCCAGCCCCTCTGCTCCGCCAGTGACCCACGGTGCTCACTTCTGCTGCCATCCTTCCCACTTGCCTGGAGCCACTCACACCCTTTCCCCCAGAAGCCCTCCCCAAGCATTGCTTGCTCCTGCTCAGCCCCTGCTGGTACCCGCCAGCTGGAGAAGGCCAGTCCCATTCCATTATCACTCGTCATCTTGCCATCTCAGGTCACTGCTGTTGCCTCTTTCCATGTTCACGCAGCTCCTTTTACAAAGGGGTTTTCATCCACAATTAAGGCTCCTAAGTCCTAGCACAACAGCTGTTGATGCTCTACAGCCATCGAGGTCTTTGTGTCTTCTGCCTTTTCTCAGTCCCGCCCAGTGTCACTGGCTGTTGTCCTTACAAACAAGTAAGTACAAATTTGGATTTTTTAATCCTATTAAATATTTGGCCTTGATGATAGCATGTGGCAATGAGTGCCACTGATGACTCAGTTTTAAATGTGTTTTCCTGACATTCTCGTTAAATGGAGAGAGCAAGCAGAACATTGCCAGGTCGATGTGGCTAATGGAGAATGCTGTTGATGGGCTTCACAAAGACTAATTGCCCACTCCTTCAAATCCAAGAGACGTTGTTGTGATGGAACAAAGACCCTTCTTTGTTCAGTGGCTGGAGAAGAATGGCAAGAGGAGAAGAAAACAGTAGGATAAAAGAGTGTCTCAAGCAGAGGCTGTTACCCCATACTTCTGAGGATGTTATTAAAGGCTCTGCAGTAGACCTTTCGTGAAATGTCTCCCTGACCCCAGTGCTGAAGCCTCCTTTGTGCCAGGAAGAATGAGGGCTTAAACCCTTTCCAAAATACTTGGGGTTTTGCTTTCTCATTAGTGCAAACTTAGCTTTGCTTGCATGTTGGGCATGTTTCATTTCTCAGGTTTGTAATATGAGAAAAAGCTAAGAAACAAAATAATCCTCCCTCCTTTATGAGACACACAGTGTTATTTCTCTCCCTGATCTATATGTCCAATTAGTCCATAAAAGTTCCTCTCTGCTAATTTGATATCCTGTTTTCCAGCTTTACCAACATCTGAGCCATCTGATGTGTGTGTGAGCATATAGTAGGATGAGGATGTGTGACAAAAATTTTTTTCCACAGCAGAAATGTGTATATTTTTTCATGCATACATAATTAAAAATGGTTGAAAGCGACTTTGATTAAGCTTTCTCAAGAATTCAAACTAATGTTAATCATATTTCAGGAGAGATCATGCAATAATATTTTCAGCCAAAAAAAAAAAAAGTCTGCTTAGGGAAAGCCACCATATTAGTAAAAAAAAAAAAAAAAAAAAAAGAAAACCAAAAAAAACCAGCTTGTGACTGGAAACATTTTGTTGTCTTTTATTTAGCCCATATTAACAAGTGACCACTGTCAAGCAGTTACTAGGATAAATAATACATAATAGCAAGGCTAGAGAGAAAAGAAGAGTCATAGACAAGGGAGGAGAATATTGTTTCATCTCAGAATTGAAATGAAACAGAGGCCAAAATCAGCAGGGTGGGAAGTCTGTTCCAGATGGCAGGAGCTGCAGAAGCTATTGCACCAACAGTAGCCAGCTTGTAGGAAGAGGCAGAGAGAAATAATCAGGTTTCATCCAACAAAGTATCAGGTAATGTAAGAGGGGACTAACCAGTGCCAAAGCTCTGACTGATGCTTCCTGAAGGGGATAGTCCTGCAGTAATTGGGAGGGTCACTGTGACTCAGAAACCCTGCGCTGCAGGGGAGGCGGGGGAGGTAAGGGGGTTAACACTTTTTTCCTAGATGCAGCACTGAGTCATAAAGCCTTTTTTTTTCTTTTTTTTTTTTTTTCCTTCGTCTCTTCTGTTCAGTAAAAATGATCTGGCATGTTCTTTTTCTGGAAGATTGTGAAGAGGACATTTTGGAGAGGCATTTCACAGAGCCCAGCAGACAGTCCCATGTCAGCTCAGCTCTGCATCCTCAGGCAGCACCCCCCGCCCCAGACCAGGCTCCCTGTGACCCCCCTGTCCTGCCGACAGCTGTGGGACGCTGTGGTGCCGCCCACACACCGATGGGACCAGAATAAAGCAAAACAGAGGAGAGAGGGTTTATCATCAGCGTCCTGTCTTATGAAAGGGGGGCACGAAGAATTAAGGGAGGTGCTCCAAGTCACCCGTTAGATGCAGTGGTGAAGGATGGCAGCGGGGCACAGGTCCCTGTGGCCGCAGTCTGGCGTTAGGACCGTGGGGCCACGTTTCCTCTCCAGTGACCTACTGAGCAGGACTCACTCTTGGGACCCACTGGTAAAGGGGTTAAATCTGTAAAGGAAATTAGAAATAACTTTTTTAAGCTAAGAAAAAATTGCTTTAGCTGGTTATATACCTTCTTGTATCCTCTGTTCTTATATAGAAGTACCACATCTAATAAGGAAGCTCCCACACATCACACTGGCTTCCAGCACCAGGACAATGTCTCCTCATGGTCCCTGATGCACAGGTAAGAAATGCATCAAAACTGAGGTTTTCCAAGGTCCAGGTTCCCAGACAGGCGCCAGCTGGCACTGCCGGCTGCTCGGCCTCTGAACCCAGCCTGACATTTTTCTAGAGATGGTCATCGACCAGCCGTTCATGGCCACCAATCTGTAAGCAGGGCCAATGTGAAGAGACCTTTCTCCACATTTGCCTCATACTGAGGACTGAGTTGGTCTTAAGATTAATTTCTGAGGTTGAATTAGGGTAAGGTTTGGGCTTGGAGCTGGTAATCCAAGATTCACTGTTCAGTGATTTCAACTGGAAGATGTCAAAATCCTTTGTGTTCAGAAAGCCCCTCGCTGGTACTTTGCCATGTTTCTAAGAAACCAGTTTGAATTTTGGAACCAAATCAGTTAAGTAATTTGGGGCTTGGTAATTTGACTTTGACTTCACATAATTTTAAAGAAGCTTGGATATAAACACTACTTTTTAAAGATGCCAGGCTGAACAGTTGGTTGAAAAACTGAACAATAAACACACTTATTAACTTGCCACAGAAGATACATGCATTGAATCTGCTTTAGTTATTTGGCAGCATCATGAATACTTTCCTCTAACTGATTTGATGACTAAACACTGTTTAGAATAGCAACCAATCCTGCTGAGAAAAACGTAACTTTTAGGGCCATGGGTTTCTTACTGCTCACATTCTTTCCTGAAATTCTGTTCAGCTTTTGCTCTAAATTCTTCATGGAAAAAATTAAATGAAAAATGCATTTTGGGGCAATGCCAAGATCTTACAAGGTTCTGCTGGCATTTTGTTTGTTTGTTTTTATTTTTAGGTTTTTAAATCTAAAAATTATTCTAAATTAAAAACTCAAATCACTTGATCAAAAATGTAAGTTTTTTCCAATTCAAGCAACTTTAAACAGTTCAGGAATAATACTTTTCAACTAATTGGTCAATTAAAAGTATTATTTTTCTTGATGCCCAACAGGAAGAAATAGAACAAAAGTTCAAAATGTTCAATGAGCTGCAAAATCTGTTTTGTACCAGCTCTGTTGATCAACGTTTAAAACAAGGGCTGGGCAGTGGGAGGACCTGGCAGGAGTCTCACCCCATTGAAATGAATGGCAGCAGTTTACCAAGCAGATTTTTTGTGTGTCACCCCCAATTTAGAAAGCAAGCAAACATGCAGCTGAAACCAGTTTTTGACCAAAGCATCTGTAGGAAAGAAGCAGAAAACTTGCTGCTCTTGATCAGACATATTTTGAAGGATGCAATGTATTTTTCAATAGCTGTGTTGAGTTTATTGCTTCCATCTCGGGGAAATCTGAGAGGAACAACGTTATTTAAAAAAAAAATTAGAAACAGTAACCAGTATTTTCTGGCAAAATGTGACGATAAACAAACAGAAAAGGTCAAAAGATAAATCACAGTTACTGAAGGGACCTCCAAGACTTTACAAGCTTTTCTACTTACCATTTACCTCCTCAGCTCTGCCTTCTTTTGCCAAAAATGATACTTTGCTTTATTCTTTTACTGTTGTGGGCAGGAGGTGTATAAATTGATCTTTATAAGTCCTGGTAGAATATATTGTATCCTGTTGGTATTTCTAGGTTTGTGTACAATACCAATGCGGTCCACCTTGGCAAACAAATATCCCTGAAACCTACGGGTGATGCCACTGGACTTCTAACCGCTGAATGAGTGACAAATCTTTGAAGAGAAATAGCACTGATGATACCAGGTGACCCACTGAAAAGGGCTTCTAAGCAGAGCTCTGCACAAAGGGGCTGGGTGCATTCGCTCCTCTTTTTTTTTGAATCATTGGCTGATTTGAACAACATTGTTTCAGGCTAACCTGAAAAAACATTTATCCTTCCTGTAGCCCCAAAAGAAATCAGAAAAATCAAACCAAAAGAGGAATTCATTTCAGGTTAAAAAAAAAAAAATTCATTATCTTTTGGCTGTTGTTGTTTTTCATCCCCTCAAAAGGGAAATTTAATTCAATTTGCAAATTAAGTGTTCTTTCAAAATGAAATGTTCAAATATTTCTTTCAGGAATGTCAAAGGGAAATGTATGAAACATTCTAAGTTAGCTTAGGATGATCTGCTGAACTTAACCTTAATTCACAAATAGCTTTGCTTGGCTTGGAAAGGAGCTCTTTTCATCCCGTTGTGCAGAGCGTTCCTCTGGGAGCTGCTCCGGCACGGGGAGAGGTGGTGGGGATGCTGAAATGTCAGGGTGGCTCAGCCTGACGCTGGTGCCATCTCCCGCTGGCCTGCAAATGGTGATTGATGGCGCGCGTCAGGTGTCAGGGGACACAAACCAGACGGTGGGTATTCAGTGACAAGCACGTGGCCGGTCTGTTTTGCTGGCGCGGCAGCTCGGGAGCATTCCTGTGCAGTCACCAACTGCAGCACCTGTTGTGATGTCCCTCCTTGGCTCACAACGTCCCTGCTTGGCTCTCCTTCACCCTTGATCATGCTGACAACATCACGCTGGACCCCAGGAGCTCCATTTTTTTTAGGACACCAGTGATGCTGTGGCAATACAAGATCCCTCCATCAGCTGACTTAACCCCTCATCCTGGAGGACGGCACTCCTCACCTGCTCAAGGGTGACTCTTCCAAGTGGGCTTCTGACATTTGTCCCATAGAAAACATGAGAAGAACCACCTGAGAGGAACAAATTTTGCCCTGACCAACTCTTCTAGGATGAAACTCTATCTACCTGTCAGCCTCCACCCCCTGCCATACATTTTTTACTGTTGACTCTCCTATTTTTTGTCATGCTCTTTGCGTGTTGTCTGAGATGAGATGAAAGATTTTTAATAGTGATGGCATACAGCTCTAGAGACAAAAGAGTCTATTCTTTTCTTATCTTGGATGTGTTAAAAACACTCTACCTTCATCCCGCTACGTTCAAAAGGAGACAAAAAGTGAAACGAAGTGAACGATTTTTTAGCACCATTAATAAAACAACCCCAAATGATATAAAATAGCCTTGTTTCACATGACAAACACTGTACCCACGAGCTTTGCCTTCTCTCATGAAGAGAGAGAGAAAACCTTCAGAACTTTTTCTGGGCTCTCAAACTTCCAGCGTGGTTCGTAGGGGCTGTAATTTAGCCCCAGGCATTTCAGAAACTACTTTGTGTGTTTTGGCAATGACATGAAAATGCAGAGAGAACTGTACATCTTGTAGTTGTACGCTGAGCTAGGCGATCTGAGGGGCCTGTCTATAATAGAGGAATCATCTTTTCTTCAATGAAGTGCTACTATTGTTGTGATCTTCAATAAAGGATATAATGGACGCATTCATGTGGTGGCTGTTGTTTGTGTGTCATTCTTTCAGCGTACAGCTAAGCGCACAAGAGTCTTTTAAACTCTCCTCTACTCAGATCCAGTAGTGCTAGCATTTTGTGCCAAACTAGGTTGGTTTTTCCCCTGCAAGCTTCTTTTCCTATTATTTTTGGATAAAGCCAATTGACCGTGAAATACCTCTTTATTGCAAAACGATATCTCCAAGCCCTCACTGTGGGATCACAGGTTAAAACAGCAGTGTAATGCACATTTGCATGGAGGTGCTGGTGGTTTAAATATCCACCTTTCTAAAAGTAGTCACTTTGGCTCATTGTGGGCACATTAAGAAACTGATATTCATCCAGGGTCAGAAGTAATATTCAAAGCTGCATTTGCTTCTGGGTGTCATAATCATATCAATAGCTCTTTTTCATATAAGAAGTCCCAACTGAAGTTAGGCCTTTCCTGTGAGTAAACAGCATCCTCAGGCCTTCATAGGGTGACCTGAATAAAGTTATTTCCTTCTGTTTGATTACAGCATAGGGCAGAGGAGAGATTTTCAAAGACAAAAGGCAACGGTTGTGCCAGGAAAGGCAGAAATTTGCATAAACCCACAGAGTAATGGCACGAGGAAAGAACATTTTAGCATGCAAAGTGCATGTGCAGTTAACTTCTTGCAGATGCAATCACTAATGTGTGGTCAGACTGCTGAGGAAGGGTGCTGAGCACGGGTGCAGCCAGCAGCTGGAAATGCATAGGCCGAGGCTCATGCGGGCCATGAGAGGATGCTCATTTTTCAGCCATACAACAGCAACGCTTTTAGAAGAGGGGTAGGGGAGGAAATGTTACCTTGAATCTGCTCTAAAGAACTTACTTGAATCAATAGGCCTACATTTAAATAAGTTTAGATGTAATTATCCGTTACAAATCTGGTTTTCTGCCTTGTTAGCTGGAGATCGTAGGCACTTTTATTTAAAATTTGTACCAATCTCAACCTCATTTAACTACACAATGTGAACAGTTTAGGGGAAGAGGGGAAAAAAAAAAGAAAAACACAAAACCTTCCAACATCTTTTCTTTTTAGGCAAGTTGAAAAGGATGAGCACCTAGCAAGGTTTTTTCTCAAGTCACTTTTTAAAGATTGTTATTATCTTTTCATATTAAAGTTAACATTACCATATGCTGTTGAGCTTTTGTTGATGGCAATGCTTAAACTGGGATGTTGTTTCCTTTGGAGATTCTTACTGCCAGTCATTAATTTACATTTTTTTGAAATCGTACAGCGAGTGCTTTGTTGATGCCTGTTTTCATTTTGTTTCTCTCTCTTTTCAGGTCACACATGAGGAGTTTTTTCAAACAGCAAGTTAAGGTGATGGAATGAAATCAGTGACATCTGCCACTCATGCTCTCTCCCTCCATCCTGTATACCTGTAGCCCCCCTTTTTTCCTGCTCTTTTTGTAATGCTCGTGGTTTTCATCCCATTCAATGGCCACCCCCCATTCTGCCCCCCACCCCCCAGTTTCTCCAGTAATTACTCTGGGGAACGTATTTGAATCTGAATCTCTTTCTCTCCTTCATTCTTTGGCCCTTTTTGTCTGTTGGTTTGGGGATGTCTTAATGTTCCCATTTGAACTGAGATGTCTCCCTTCATAAACTTCAGTCATGTCCGTTTTTATTTCGTCTCCGAGGAAATCAAAGATCATGTCATGAAAATGAAGTGTCCAGCACTTAACATGATCCCATGCTGATTGTAACAGGCTTCTAGGAATTGTCCTACTCTGTGCTTTTGGTTCCCTATTGTGGTTGACCATCTCCATAACAATCTAAATAAATGAAATCTAATTAAAAAGAAAAAGGACACAACTGCCTCCCCACTCCCTCTTTAAAAGCTGAATGAATAACATTGAATCCTCTCCAGTAGGAAATTTATGAGGCTGAGAGTTAGGGTCCTGATCCTGAAATCTTTACTCATGCACTAATCCTCGCACACTTGATTTATCCTTTCAGCTTCAGTTCATACAATGACTCATAAAAATAAGTGATGTAGGATTGGGCCCTTCAGAAACTTGCAATGACGCAGTTTTCCCCAGTGTTTTCTTTCATTATTGTGATTTTTAACTACTGATTATGCAGGCAGTGAAAATATACTCAGCACAAAGATCTTTTTTCAATCCTTAATCCAGCAAGTAAGGAGAGCAGCAACTTGTCAGAGAAGGATTTGATCCAACAATCATACAGGTATACATTTTAGATTTCCTTAGTAATAGACTCATCTCTCCTGTATCAGATTAGGACCAGTGCCAAATGGGATCATCCCGTTGTATTACAACGTGGATGTTCCCTATTACAACGCTTTAAACTATCTATTTAGGACAAGCTGCTTAAAAAAAAAACAAAAAAAAGAAAAAAGAAAAGGAAACCTAGATGCTTGTTTGCTAGTATTGCAAACTGTTTGCAATAAAGATCACCACCAAAAAGGAAACAAAGGAAATTCTAGACACAGTAAAGCCTGATCTGTTTAGTATATGTCCTTAAAACTTAATGTGCATGGTTAGGATCCAGTTAAGTAAAGCACTCTGTCACTAAAACTTGGATCGAAGCAACCCTGCTGTAAAGTTTCTTTCCTGATGTCATTTTAAAGTGAGAAGAGGAAAGAAGAGAAACAAATTGACACGTACTGTGATAAATTTCTGTAATGGATTAGAAACAGTGCCTTGCTGACACTGAAGTCAGAAGAACAGAACACTTTGGGAAATGGTTCAGAGATGCTGGCTCTGGTTATTTCTTCCAGTGGAGTAATAAGAATGCTGGAAACTTGCCTTGTGTGTGTGTGATCCGGACTCAAGTCCCTCTGGAAATGTATTAAAAAAAGGGAGGTCTCGTTGCTAAAGGGTATTGTTTGGAAAATTATACAAAACAACAACCAGCAAAAGAAATTGCTTTTGTAGATGATGGGAAATATCAGGAATGGATGAAGTTATTCACACTAGGCTGTATTCTCATGTCTGTCTTCCTATCTGAGAGTGAATAAGAAGTAAAGAGACCTTAGGATTTGTCCTGCTCCTGCCTCCCCAGGTACTCAGCTCAGGAGGTCCCATCAGGACTTTATAAAGGCTAATTTTGCGGACCACTGGAGTCACAGAAGACTGCTTGTTGACTGTTTGGAATCACATTTGTTCTGGTTTCTTCTTCTGTTTTGGGTAGTACATTTTGGTATATTTAGGAGGTTACCCTCCAACATCTGGGAATCATTTTCACACCAAATGATGGGAAGACAACCCTTAATTACACCACTGAATCCCACCCCACTGTTGAAAACAGCACGTCTGCATGTGTGCGCCCCACTTACTGCCTGATTGGGGGCAACCATCCGAGAGGCTCTCCTCCTTTGCGGCCCTTCTGCCAGGGCAGCTTTGCCCTGGGGCTGGAAGCCCACGTGAAGGAATCCAACTTCCCCGGCTCACTGCCCCCCCGCCGAGCAGCTCCTGTTCTACAGGAAAATGCACTTTTCTGCCCCCCTCGCTGCTCGCCCCAACTTGGGAAGAGGTTTTGGAGGCTCTGCCACTGTTGGTGTCCCATTCCTTCCTTCTCACCCTCCCCAGTGCATCACACACCCCTCCGTGAGGGGATTAGGAAGAGCTGTTGCTTGGGTTGGATTAAAATATAGACATTTTGCCCCAAACTAACAATGTGTTGCAAAACAGGAGGAAGCAATGGGAATGAGGAAGAGAGGGCTTTTCCAGAGAAAAGTCTGTGTGGTGGGTCTTAATGGAGGTGTAAAACTATACAAGTGTGAAATGTTGTTATTATTATTTATGAACTACCCTGCACTCTGTCTGACACTGCCTGAGATATCATTTTACTGGCACATGCAAAGCAATGCAATTCTTTGGCTTCCTTCCCTGCTGTAAGGGTACCCACAGCCTGAATGGGGCATTTGGGGACCTGTTTCCAGCAGGTGGATCTCACAGACCAAAACACACGACGAGGGAGCAGAGGTCTGCTTTGAACAGGGGCAGCATGCAAAGCAGTATTCCTGGTGAGGGATTTTTAGGGTGGTTTATGACCAGGGAGAGTTTGGCATGCGAGCTACACACTATAACACACACATGATAATGATGGAGCTTGATGAAGCACTAAGATACCATCACTGGAAAAGCAACACATATTTTCACATATGTAGCACATCCGATAACAAGCACCCCTTTAAAATAATCCTCTGAGCAATTTGTACCCTCTGCTGACATGTGCCTGTACATAACCACCAAATTGGGAGCAGAAGGGAAGGGGGGAAACCTAAGGCCAGTTGCAGGCAGAAAATGAAACTACTGAGAATCAGAATAGGAAGATATCAGAGCAAAAGCAGGACCATGGTGAGGGGGCCCCATGTGGCTGGAAAAAGGGGAATACCACGTAAAAGGACTCTGGGCTAATCTGGCTTTTGCATTACCTGCATGCGTGTAAGACCCACGCTGCTGCTGAACTACTGGAAGCTGGAGCACTCAGACAACCCATGTGCTCCTCATGAGGGATTTCCAACTGGCAGCAGACATTCTGGTTGTAGAAGGTGGTATTTCAGGGCTTGCGGTACTGGGTCTCTGGTAGAGACAGCAGTCCCCTTCCACCTATGGCCATGTGTCCCAGCTTCTGTAAATTAGCAGGGTCGCCTGCTTCCTGCTGACCTGAGAATGGTTTCCCTTGGATCTGGTGTCTCTAGCAGCAATGACTTAAGTACTTTTAGTGGAGGAACTGCTCTGATCATCCCTACTTTCCCCATTTTGGCAGCCTAGAGGAGCTGTCATCAGGATTCATCTAACCTACTATTGTTCACCCCCTCCCCCTTCAAAATAGTAAGATTTCCTGCTGCTTTCCTGTGAGTTAAATACCAGGGATTTAGGATGAGCAGAGCAGCAAATCATCTGTTGGCTCTTGCTTCCTCCCTCTCTGCAAGCAGCATTTCCTCCAGCACTGATTTATATTTGGTTCCACAGGAAGAGAAGCCACCAGGGGAGGTTTCAGCCTTTGACACTGCAGTCACCAGAGACCTGGAGCTAAGCTCATGCCTTGCAAGAGCAGCTGCATGGATGCCCAAAAAACCCCAGCCTACATGTCTGTCCTCACTCCCGCTCTGGTTCTTGAGGACCTTAGTGTTTTGTGCCCACTGATTGTCCTGATGCGTGGGAAGTAAAGCCATGAATGTCACTTGGCAGTGCATCCTGCTCCCCTAGCCTGTTCCCGCTGGGAATCCATGGTGTGGGTGAGTGCCCAAGGCACTGCTACAATATAATGGTGCCTACAGAGGTGCAAAGTTCTAAAACCAAACCCTTTGCCCCTGGCTACAGTGGATGAATGTAGAGCCTGGGACCTCTGAGTTTTCCTCCAGACTCTACCATTACCTCCAACGCTGATCACATCAAAGTATCTCTTATGCTGAGCTTCCTAACTGACCTGTACTGTGTGAAAGATCCTTTGAGATCTTCAGACAGAAAGTGCTTAAGAATATCAGGTTGCTCTTAATTGAATGTGGCCTCCTGAATAGAGCACAGGTGAGCTCAGACTGCATCTCCTAGTTTTAAGAGGAGCCCTGGGCATTTGAGAAGGGTTGTTGCTTTTGTCAACGGTGGTGACTAATGACCTTGCCACCAAAGAAATGGTTTTGATTTGTCCCTCCAAGCAGATAACCACGGCATTACATATGTTGATCGTGCTCTTTTATTTTGATGAGGTGATGCAAATAGCCAGCTGGCAGATTGCTAGCATGTCTGCCCAAAGGTTTGGTGGAGCAGGTAGATGATTAGCAGGGGTGGGCCAGCTGCAGTTCTTGATTTTCATGCAGGGCTTGTGAGGGTCCTACCCTGAGGCTATCACAGGTGACCTGCAAGGTGCTGTGCTGGCCCAGGAGACGTTTGTCAGGTGATGAGCTGCTTTCAGATGACATGAAGCAGCTGCTGCCAGCCCCAATTGCTCTACAGTACCCTTGGGGTGCACCACCATCACCTACCTTTGGGGTCATCTTCCCTCCCTGAAGCATCATCTCCTCTGGATCCCGCACCAGCTGTGGGATGTGCCCCACTGGCTTGGCCGTATAGTACGGGATTGTTGAGTAAGCTGCTCCAACTGGCTTTTGTTCATCTTTTTAATGGCTCTTCCCCACGTGTCACACTGGTCAGGAAAAGACTCCATTGCTTATCTCAGCCTTCAAGCTGAAAGCCTTCAAGCTTTTGACTTGATGGTTTTCAGCCAAGTATTTCACCGAACAGAGCTCTGGGTAGGGTACGTGGATACTTCTGCTTGTCTGCTCCGACAGGTGGTCTCAGAAAAAAATAGATTTCCTAGCTGAACTTTTATTCTGACTTTAAAAAAAGGAAAGAGTCAGTCTTAACTTGACTCTCCTAGGGTCTGTTTTATTTCAATAGGGAAACAACTTACTAATTAGGGTAAGACTCTTTAAGAAAATATGTTTTCTATTCCACTGATAGTCAGTTACAAGCGATAACACTGTTAAATGTAGTGCCTAATAAATCTAGAAAAACTACCCAATAAATGTAAGTAATAACAATGATTAACAATAAATTAAATGCAGAGAACTAGGAATGTACCACATTATTTTTAACTAGTCTGGTCCATCAGGTTCTTATTATTCAGTTTGTCCTCCACACCTGGAGTTTATTAGAGTGTAATACAAACTAAACAGTCCCTCAGAGAGGCCATTGGAAGGGCTTAGTATAAAACAATATACAAGTTTAATAGTGGTAACTGACCTTTTTTTCTTTTGCAAAAACGTATCTCAGTAACTTGATTCGTAAGGAAATGTAATGCTTTTTTACATAATCCTAATGGGTAATTTTCTTTTTTGATTAATTTAGATTATTTTTATTCACAAGACAGCAAGACCTATGGCCAACAGTAAGTGATCACCTATTCTTCCAGATATAAAATAGTTACTCAAGAGTATTTTTCTTTCTTCACCCATTTAAAGATCAAGCGAGCAAAAGGGTTAATGCTGTAAGCTGTACAAATGATGAAAGTATACAGTTAGAAATAGCTAAACTTTACCACATTCATGCCTGGCTAAAGGTTTCAAGCAGCTTAAAGTTCAGGGTTGTTCGGACTCAAGTGGCTTTTGTTTGGCACAGTGCAGAGATAAGGTTCATTTGCTGCAATATGAATCCAGGCCTGACCTTTAAACACCTCTAAAGTTGGACCAGGGGCGTTGGCTCAAATCAGTGTAATTTTTTTTTTTTTTAATAAGTACACATGACTAACAACCAAATATTCATAATGATGCATGTTGTTTGTAGCTGGAATTTTTAGTTTGTTTTGCTTCAGGTTTTTGCTTGAAAATGTTGGAAAACTATCATTTATCACGTCTTTTTCTTTCTCTCTTCCTCCTCCTCCCTCCCACTTCTCTTTTGAAACCACAAGCTATGGGCAATAGTAAATCCGCAAGACAAAAGATTCTTTTCTAATTTATTTTCCTGAATTTCCATTGTTACACTTATGCCATCTAATGGACTACAGTGTTTTTCTATCCTGTTCCCACTTTTTCAAATAAAACATAGTTTAACGCTTCTGAGGTTTTTAACTGCTTTTAAAACTTAAAAATAGCTGTAGGAAAGAGGCATTTTCCCTACACAATGACCTGTAATATTCTGTGCTCTGTGTATCCAGAATTGCACTACTGCTGCACACACACCAAACTCGTACGTTCTCTCAGACTAAAAATCCCTTTGTTTAGATGCCTTTACATGCTCTAAACCAGAATTGCAGACATTGACACTGCAAATTAGCCCATAAAAAAAACACAAAAACCAGCTCAGAAACAATTAAGGGAGACCGTTAAATTCAGTGCTGTTCAGAGGTGCAAATAAGTCAACTAACATATGGAATTTGGAGCAGGGACAGGAATATTTCTTTATAGTCTACATTATCTTCAGACCTACTCATCGTGCAGGATTGGCTCCAATTCTTACTCACTCAAATAGTGATGCCAAAAACCACATAGAGCTTGCTCACTGTAAGCCTTCATTTTATAATCAAAACCATTTTTATTTTGATTCACTCCCCCTTCGTTTTAAGGGATGAGAAACTATTCCTTGTTTCTGCAAAGATCATCTTTGCTTCAAACACAGACTTGTTCAATTGCTTGATCAAATGACCGGGCAAACACTACAAAAATAACTAATATTTTGAAATAAATAAAGGACAAGTACAATTGCCAATGATTTTTCAGGTGGGTTCTTGATTTGGTTTGGTTTGGGTTTTTTTTCCCCTAAGTATCTCTGGCAGGAAAAAAAACCTCAGAAGCAATAATATTTCTGGATCCTTTTGCAAAAGCAGCCAGGAAAAATGGAATTTGCTGTTGCACTGAGAGGATTTAACTTAATGGATTATAAAGCCATTGGCCAATAAACCTGGATCCATGGCTCCAGTTCTTTAGATGTGATCTGGTCCATATTCCTAAAAAGTTATAATTTGAAAACTAAAAAGGCATCACAGACCCATTGGTGCTGTGTTTCAGTGAAAAGCCAAATCCAAGGTGCTGTCACGTGGGGAATACAGGCTCAGGCAGGTTGTGCTCAGGCGGTCGAAGGCAGGACTGCCCCTGGCCTCCCAAAAAGGTTCCGATGGCCAGCAGGTTTTCCTGGCTTATGAACATGCTGCTCTGCTTCTGCCTTTCCATCACGTGAAGCGTTGGGTTTGCAGAGTGTTTTATGCTGTCCTGGCCATGGGGGAACAGGGAGTCCCCATGATGGATGTGGTGCTCATTGCTTTTTGTGGGCCAGGAGACAACACGCTGCTGTGGCTGACTCTTGCCGAAATGATCTGGTCCTTGGTACCGTGGCTTCAGACAGGATGCCTGCTGTAGGCCTTATTGATGTTAATGAACAATTCACCAAAACCAGAAGCTTGAAGGCTCCTTCTTGCTTTTGCTGTCACTTGTCCTACCAATGGGGAAAACATGCTAGTTTTGTAGTACGTGGATCTGCTCTCATTTACACTGACGTACCGTTATTCAAAGAGGAAATCCTGGGTTACTCTGACTTAGGGTCTGCCCCTGGGAGCTGTCCTGAGTTGTTTTAACAAAGCTGTGTTCTCCAGGCTGTCATTTACATAACTGGATGTCTGTCCTGCTTGATCCATGCCCTCATCAATATGCTTAGTATGAGTGTTATTTGATTTGATTTATTCTGCTTTCTTTGGAATCAAAGATTGATCCCACATAAAAATTCCTGGGGAAATCAGGCAGTTTCTGTGTAGCACTTGATTTTTGCTGCACTGCAGCCCCCTAAAAACTGTAGTCTGAAAGGGGAAGGTACAGAGGCTGAGAATCAAAGCAGAAGGCTTCTACAATAAGCTGAGACTCAAATAAAAATGCACAGACATAGGTAATGATGGCTTGGAGAGGAACTGTTCCTTTGCAATTGAATGTATCGAGCATCCAAACAAACAGTAGATTGTTTTTTGGATTTCTTTTTTTCTTATTTTACATAACGTATCTTTTGGGAGGCAAAGCCCTATACATAATTAAGGAAGTTTCTTTTTTAACCAGATGCATTGTGATGTGTGCTCTCCAAACAAAATAAATAACCATTACAATATGAGAAATGCAGGATCATTTTATCCCTCCCCCTCTCCCTCCGCTTTGAATTTTCTCTATGGAAAATCAGATGCCATATCCACTGCCTCCTAAGAGCAGCACTGTGATCTTGCAGACTCCTGCATCATGGGAGCCCAGGCGCTGGCAAACAGGCAGCAGTGTAGACCATCTCTGGAAGGAACAAAGAGTGCACGGAGGCGGGAGTGTGGGCTGGGAACCAGGGAGCCAGAGCATCCCTGGGTGCCCTCCTTCCCAGGCCATGTATTGGCATAGAAATTATTTCTCCTTATTGATTCCTGCCCTCGTTCACATGCGTGTCCCACAAGGATGTTTTTGCTCTGGTCGTGTTTATGCTTTTATTTGTACAGGGCTTGGGGATCTATTGGAGAAAAGTGATATCCAGGAATGAAATGCTATTATGGTGTGAGTGTATTGGCATTTAAGAGACATAAGCATGATAGGATCTGTCTCAGGGGCAAAATCCTGCCCAGGTCGAGGACCTCTTGTACCCTAAGTGCTCCTTGAAATCACTGGTCCTCAGAAAGTATTTTAATGGTGCAAGCAACAGGCTCTGATAAAGACAGAGGGTAGCAGGACCCACACCAGTAAGGAGAAAATAAGTGCTACTATGACCCTAGATAGCCTAGGAGTGAGTCTAGCCATGCCTACAAGGAAACTGGTTACCCCTGCATGTCTGTTACTCTGCTCCAGCACAATCAGTGGGTCTGATAAATTAATATGACATTTTAAAGAAAGATGCAAAACCTGAAAACAAATTACTGCTGATCTAAATGAATGAAAAACCGACATAGGTTGAATGGGGACTGCCTAGAGGCAGAGCACTTCTGAAAACCAAGCTATTTGCTCAGGCATTTTGGTAAATCCTGCTGTCCTTCACACGTCAGAAGCTGGGAGGAGGCCCCTGGGATTCCCTTCTCTGTGTAGGCAATGTTGACTTGTATTTTTTTTTCCTGAGGTATTTACATGGAGAGCTCCTACCCCATGTTTAAAGAAGAAAAATCCACAAAAGTTAAAATTCACCCTGGGGCAAAGACTCTGCTCTTGGACTTGCCAGACGTCTGGCTCCAGTCCAGGCAGTCCGACTTCCAGGTTCGGCTTTTGGGAAAGCAAGCAGCCCTTGGGACCAAGCAGGTAGGTGGGGTCATTGCAGTGTCTCCCACAGGGTAAGAGGTGGGGACGGACGGACGGACAGATGACTTCTGGGCTGCATTCAGGCCAGCTGACCTGTGCTCCTGACAGATGGGATGGGCTGCATCAGGAGGCACTTCTGGCAGGGACTCAGCATGCGTGGAAATCTGCACAGCATGTGAACGGCATGTCCTACCAGCTGCGGTGGCTGATGGACACCAGGGAGCAGTCCATTCGATGGAGAGAGGAAGGTCTGCTCTTCCTCCATGGCCTTGGTTTTTCAAGATGGATTTTTCATGTCAAGAGTGTTCCTCCCTCACCAAGCAGGACATCTGCGTCCCACCATGCTGACCCAATCCTTTCATCCTTCTCTTGGGCTGCTAATAGCAAGATGCCCAGCTGCAATTAGGCAAGCTGTGAAGAAGTCCTTAGTGTTTCACAGATGCAGAACCAGGAAAAACTGGTGATGTCAGGGCTTCAGTATTTCCCATCCCCAGGCTGGTCCCTTGGTAGTCACAGGCCAGTGACCTCAGGTGGTCCAGCAAGCTCCAGAGCTCATGCAGCTCTAATGGACTCACAAATGATGTCCTTCATCCTTTTCTGAACCATGTTATTTCAGTGCCTGGGCCACTGGCTCTCTCTGGAAGCTGTATCCAAGGCCAGTGCCATGGGGCTGGCATGATCTATCAGGAAATGCTTTGAATCTTTCAACATTGGAGTGATGGTGGGGGTGAAGGCACATCCCTTCCAACCCTTTTCCCATATTTTTTCATAAATGTGTCAGGGCAACCTCAGGGCTAGCCTGAGCCAAACTGTTCATTCCTACCAAGCCAGGAGATTCACAGCTTTAATTTACCAACTTGGGGGCTTTTTGAGGGAGAGAGAGATCTTCAGATGAAACACTATATTTCAAGATGATTATTGTTATAGTTAATGGGAAAGCAGTTTATATGAAACACTCTGTTCTCTCTGTGTCCCACACTTCTACGGGACATGCTGGATAACTGGTACCATAAAAGTGTGCTTTTGGCAGGATTCAGATAGCAATAAAGTTATGCACTTTAGATTACAGCTAGGAGAGAGAAGGGGGAGAAAGGAAATTCCTTTGAAAATTATAATTTCAACATGATAAAGTTGGCTGAAGAAGTGCAGCAACAGATAAAAATCAGCCTTGGTAAAAGGCTGTGACCATTCAATAAAACAATGAAACATTGAAATGTGCAGAAAGTGTTTTACCATGAATTAAAAGTGCAGAGAGTCCATCAGTGAGCAGCAGTTAGCTAATGAGAAAAGCAGATGCGTGCATTTAGGAAATGTAAAGAAAAGTTAAACCTTGTAAATTTTTATGTATTGCCCCTTGCACCAAAATATGAAAACCAGGTTAAAAAAAAAAAAAAAAGCCAAAACAAAAAACCCCACCAAGTATACCCATAAAAGAATTAGGAGACCTAGCCAAAAGAGAAACAAAAAATCATTTAGAAAAAACCACTATTGATATATTGAGAACAGAAATAGTGACATAGAGAAATACTCATTTTTGATTCTCCTGAACATATTTTATATTCCCTAGTTATAAACCAGAATTTTTTCCAGCTCCTTTTGGCAAGCCCAATCTGCTGGAAATACTGAATAATGGATATGTTCTATAGGTACATCCTCAGAAGGACACCTAGACATGATGAAGACAGTTTTATCAACTGTCTATTGAAGTCTACAGGTAAATGTTTGCCCTTGAGTCAATCAAAAATCCAGAGTGGCCTCTGGAAGAGCAAAACATCTAGGACCCTAGATTTTCATAGCTTGTTCATTATCTTAAGAAAATTCCCTTGGAAGGCACAATACTGGAAAAATCCAATCTACAAATATGCCTTCAGGAGAGACAAGAGAGTGCTTTTAAATCTAAGGCAGCAGTTGGCTAAACAGATTTAAAAGAAAAATACATGTGCTGTGTGGAGACAATGTTAATACAATCCAGCTTAGAAATGTATTGGTCTGAGAGGTAATTTTGCAGGATATGCAGTTCTTGAAAAATTTATTAAATACTTTCTTTGTTTTTTTTTCTAATCATTAGCACCATTGACACCCTCTATTCATGAAGGAGCAGTCTCTTTGTCTGATGACCATTTTGAGGACTGTAGCTGGCTTCAAGTAGCTATAACTTAGGTGCAAAGTCTTCATCTGGCACAGAGGGACATTTCAGAGCTGCTCCATGCATTGCCTCTGTTGGTATATTGGTCGTCAAGAAGCTGAAGTTTGAGGCCTCATCCCTCCTCACTGCAGGCAAGACCCTCCCTGAGGTTGGCTGCCCTCCAGTGTGCTCGGCAGAGCATGAAGCATCATCAGACTTCGGGCTCTGGCTTGAGCACCACTGTCTGTAATGTCCTTAAACATTTGACTGGTTGAAAAGATTTGAAACATGCATGGCCAAACTAAGTGTCAGCACCTTGCTACCAAGATCTCCCAGATATTAAAGCATATTCATCTCTGAGGAGCAGTTAGCTTGGATCAAGTGGAGATTGGCTTGAGGGAACTGCAGGACTGGCTGCGTGACTCCCTGTTTTGCTAGCTGTGCAAAGCGCTGTCAAACAGTCCCTTCTCTGTAAAGCAACCATGTAGGATCACAGGATAATTCAGGTTGGAAATGGCCTCAGGATACCTTTAGTCCAACCTCCTGCTCAAAGAAGGTTCAGTGATGAGGTTGGAGTAGGTTGCTCAGGGCTTTATCCAGTTGCGTCCCAAAAACTTCCAAAGATGGAGGCAGCTCAGCCTCTCTGGGCATCCCACTATTTCATTGTCCTCATGGCGAAAAAGTTTCTTCTTTCAACTAATGTCAGTTGTCTCTTGTCATCCTGCAATCTTACAATGGTAAGAGCCTGGTTTTGTCTTCTCAGTAACATCCTCTAAAGTACTAGAGGAGGTTAGACAACATTGGAGTATGTAGATGGATTGATTTCATACACATATGTGCAGTTGGGATAACTGAAAAACTAATCAAAATCTACTGAGAACCTCTGGAAAGGCATTAAAGCAAACTTGTCTTTTTCCAAATGTGCTGCAAGCTTGTCTTTCTATTTCCCACCAAGATCTGTTGGTGGTCAAGCCTGGGTGTCCATGTCCGTGCACCAGCCAGGTGTGTACTGATCTACCCACAGTTCACAAGGACACGCTTGGTTCTTCAGGATTTCCTGCAGAGATGCCTGGTTGGGGCCTAAGACAACCACAGCTACCAGCCCTTCTTGATTGACCTGCAGATCTTCCCAGACAGTTGGGGACTGCTGTCTGATCAAGTCACTGCGAGTGGATTTGATTTCCCAGTCATCTTTCAGGGATCACTTAATAGTCCAAGGATTGCAGAGATCTCAACTTAAAAAGCAGGGACCTAGCGTGATCAAGACCTCTTTAAATTTGAAGCAGGCATCTGTAAATCACATAACTCTGTGGATGTCAAATCTGGCCTAGAGGACATACATCTACTTCCCTTCCTATATAATATACGGTAGCAGTTAACTGTAATGAGTGGTAATATAACTCAAGTGCCAAAGGGATTAGACATAGAGGGTTCAGAATAAAACACGATACGCAGGGTTTATTCTTTCTCTTTTTTTCCCTTTAATTTTAATGTGGTGGGCTGGGGCATTTACATTTAATCCCGTTGTTGTATATACGTTGCATTATTTTCAGTCTATAAAATTTATATTCCTCTTCAATTAGCTTGCAGCTGAACCAAAAAGAGGGGATTCTGCTCTGTGAATGCCATTCCAGTTCCTACAGAGCACAGGCAATTGTCACCTCTTTCCTTCCCTCATCCCCTCGTCCCCCCCACCCTGCTCCTTTCCTTAACTCAGCTGTGCTGCAGCACTTGATCAATTGCAACAACACTAAAAAAAAAAAAGTTAGTCATACATGATCAGCAAAATGGCCCAAATGATGTCATCCATCAAGATGGACATCGCAATTTGCCAACTATTTTCTCATAAATCATATCATAGTCCCACAAGGAAGAAGAGCAGCTCATGAAGAGCCAACATGGCAGCAGTTATCGGCAGACTGAGAGAAATGCTCCCTCAAGTATACAGTAATTATTTTTACTCGATGGGAAATAAAGAGGGGAGAGATGGTAGTGTAGAACTGGAGAGTGTCTGCCTCACTTCATTACTATTCCCTAGGCAAGGGGCGCAACATATGCTTTTCATTGTGAAGCCAATAATTTTGAATCTTGGGACAGGTGAAAACTTAAATGACATTTGCAAACCTTGATTTATTTCCCTGCTTAACTCTGGAACATGCTTTAGATTTAGCTCTATAAGTTTCCATAGATTAGTGGCCAGTGTCACTGTATTTGCAGTGACCTTTAGCAAGTCTTTCCCTTTTTTGTATCAGTTAATTAAACATTTTGGGTACTAATAATGCCTTACTGAAATCATCCCTGCTTTCTTTTTGTGTACATGTATGAAACGACAGGGGGATAGCATGAACATTTTAATTTTTTATTGAGATTCTCTCTTGCATTTTCTTTCCTTCTCTTTCCCTCGCTCTCTCTGTTTTTCCCCTCCCATGTGCAATTTTACTTGCTGGAAATCTCATTAAAAGTTATTTATGAGCTGCTAGTGATCCCGTAAGGATTACACCTAATTCAGTCTGTAAAGCTTTTGAGTTACATTGCTTCCCAGGAATAGTCCCTACAGCAAGAAGGACCACCTTTCCTATTGTTTGACTTTCGTTATCATTAATATAAATACTTCATGAGAGGTTTCTTACAAATGCAGAATGGATCATTGACAGGACTTAGGCACCAAGTGCCATTTGGTATGTTAAGATTTTGCTTCCTGATTCTTTGGTTCATCCCATTTTACATGTGGGGAAACTAATGATTCATAAAGATGACATCATTTGTGCAAGACTCACAGAAAGTGTCAAGAAAAGACTGTTTCCTTGAAAACAGCAAAGGTTAATAATATTAAGGTCTAGAGTTGTATTTGCTAATCAAATTAAACCTGCTAGTGAAACATCAGAGGGGTTACGGATCCAAGGCAAACATTCTTCATCTCCCTCGAAGTGAAGAATTCTCTCCTTTCTTAGCCTCTAATTTTATTGTCAGGCTATATTTTTAGAATTTTTTCAGAGTGACAGTGAAAATGTACCTAATATGTTCAGAATATCGCATACAACATTAGATATCCTGATTTTTCTGGAAGACTTGGGACTTTGTGCTCTTCTGTCTTAGTTCACCACTTGAGCCAGTTATCATTATAAGAATAATAATAGGAAAATGAATATAGGTTTCTTATTTTGCTCCAATAGATGCATAAGCTTATGAAAATAGAGAAGTTAAATCACTTGCCCAGGGTGTGTAGTTAGGAAGTGTGAGACTTAGGAAAATTAGCGAGAATTAACATAATTTCTTGCTAGACCATGCAGCCACATCATTGCGCTGTGATGTTGGAAAGGGAACAGGTAACAGTCAGTGCAGAAGAGCTTTCCCAGGGACTAGGATCTGACCACAGACACATCAGAGTGTTTGGGTATCTGATTCACTTCATTGTGAATAAGCATCTGCTAAATTTTAGCATTTACAGCTCTCAAGACAAATTGGGCCATTTTATAGCACTAGAGATTGCAAGCACCACAAGAGACAGTCTCTGCTCCAATGAGAGAGGAAGCAGGAGTAAAAGGGGAGTGTTATCCTCTTCCTTTACAGATGTCAAGTAAAGAGGCTATAAATACCCTCACCAAGGTGAGTGAAGTTGTCTGCTGCAGAGCTGAGAACTGAACCTCAGTCTCAAATCCCAGTCCTGACCTGTAGCCACATAAAGCCTGTCCTTCCTTCTACCGCTGCTAATTGGTTTACCCAGCCCACCTGGTGAACATCAAAAACCCTCCCAGGTCAGATGTTCAATAAAGGGAGAAATTTGAAGGGGGGAAAAATGGCTCACTTGGGATGAAGCACATTTTGTTTCATCAGCTGTCAGGAAGAACTGCTGCTTTTGTTTGGAGGAGAGGTGAAGACAGGAAGAAAGTGAGATGAAATCCATGTTATTTTCCAACCGGTCAGGGAGAGGTAGGAGGTGGACAGAGACTGAGATGACCTGATCCATCCACCTTGCTTTTGAGGGTGGCCCTCCACTGATCTCAGCTGTGCAGTGCTGGAGCTATTCTTTTGCTCATCCCGACCCAGGCTGATGTCCAAGAAGTCACTGTGGAGTGCAGAGAACAGCATGTAACATCTTCTCAAAAAATAAAACACAGAAAACTCTTGCTTTCCAGAAAGCAGTAAAGAAGACAAGGAGAGGAGAAGACAGAAAGTATACCCTAATTGGGGATTTGCAACCCAGACTATAGAAACTATGAAACAATGTTATACCAAGTCACTCTAGGGAATCGCTAATAAAAGAATAAACATTTTTAAACATGTCTTGTGCTTAATTAATTGTATAACTCAAGAACAAAGACTACATTTCTTCAAAGTTCTCAGTTTTCCCTGTCAAGCAGTACAAAATCAGCACTAGGATTCGTAGTTCACTCATACTGGAGTACCACTTGGCACCATTCCACTTGTAATTGGATTTCCAACTTTTCAAAATAATTTGTCTTAAAAAAAATAAATTGGTTATTTTGCTCCAGGCTAGCGGGAGCTAATAAAAAGAGAATATTTCCCTCGTTCTCTCCAAATTGCTTCAAAATCACATATATTTGATTAAGCAAACAAGCAAAAACTTTGACTGTATCTGTGCAAACCCCACTGAATGCTGCCAATGACAGTCTAGGTTTAAGGGCAGCAAAATTTTGTTTGTTCTTATCAGGAGAGAGGCTGTATTGTCTAACGGTCGAGGCAGGACACTGGGAGTCCATCCTCCCAGGTTCTCAGCAGCTCTTGCCTTTGATTTTCCATGGGAAGGCCATTTTGGCATTGACTTTGCAAATCCTTCAGCAAGGTAGTGAGAAGAGACTGTCAGGTGGATGAGGCATGGGAGATGCAAGGGTGAGCTGGCTGGGGCAGCTCCAGCGTCTCTCCACCAGGAATTATGCAATGGGACACATTAGATTGATGCTGGCACCTATGGTGGTCCCCACTATCATTATAGCTGAGGTCTTATATTATATTTTTTGTAATAGGGAAATCTATATGGGAAAGCTGCCTTATTCCATAAGCTTGGCAGGCTGCGTAACTACAGCTCTGCTCTACCTCTCTGAGTAACATATAGTGACTGACAGAAAATATCGGTCTTTATTTGAAGAAAATGACTGATTCTTACATATTTCTTCATTGCTCCCTTGAATGGACACTGGAGACTGTAACTGAAGCAATGAAAACCACCTCACTCCATCTCTCCAAGTGTCACATGTCGCCTGCCCTGCTAGATACACAGTGAACAGCTTCACCTGCCTCGGGACCAGCCACCAGCAAAACGAGATAGCCACCAGCAGCGCTAGGAAGTCATCATCCTAAGATAAGGGAAGTGGATTGTAAGGCTGAAGAGGAATTGTCACCTGTGCAAGCTGCCTACCAAGGGCAGTGTCAAGCAAGACAAATAAAAATTTACTGTTGCTCTAGAAACAGCACTATTAAGGATAATGGCATTTCATTTAGGGTAATGAATTTTATATTACGGTTTCAAGGACCTGTCAAATGATAAACATAAGTTTGGGTTATGTAGTGTGGCATAAACACTTCACCTCAAAGGGAACAGAATTATCAGTTGTACTAACAACTCACAGTTGAACCCATAGTGGAAACATGGCTGGCTCCATATCATGCTAAACCTCCTTCTTCTGGGCGTATCTACCACAAGGAAGAGAGCGAGAGAGAGTGCTCCTGCTGCAAAACATCAGTTTAGAGGATCCCACTGACCTCAGAAGCCACTGCTCCAGCTGGGTCTGAGGGCTCCCAGAAGTCAGGCAGAAGCCCGAAGTCCTCAAATTACAGCCAGATACAATTGCTGCAAAAAGGAGAACATGCCAAGAATATATAGAGGTGTGGAAGCTACTAAAACAGGGGAAAAAGGATCAAAAAATGAAAAAAAGTTCTCTTTCTGAAAAAAGGAACAGGTAAGACGTTTTCGTTTGAAGAACCCCAGCTACTTCTGCGTGCTATGAACATCTCTCCCAGCTTCCTGAGAGCCCAACATGGCCTGGAGCAAATTTGCTGGTTCTGGTCCAGTCAAGCTCCTAGTGAGCCAGGCTGAAATCTGCTTAAAATTTCCCTTTTCTCATTTCCTGTAACTCCACAAGAGTCTGCTCTCCACAAGATAGAAGAGAATATCTTAATTCCAGTCTCTCTTCTCCTGCCTACCCCCAGCATGCTCTGCTCAAATTGATGTGAACGTTGGGGGAGGTAGCAAGACAAGAGAATTTCCTCCAGTATCTGTAATCCATCTCCTTTTTAGCCAAGTGAAACACAAATGGTAATCCCTTACATTTCATTTATAAAACGGGTTTCCATAGCTATGGAAAGCTGAAGTTGCTATTGTCGTTGCTTTTCATCTCATTTCCACTAGGTCTACAGTCTTTCCCTGCCGACATGACACCCTAAAATGAATGTGTAATTTGATTGCAGTCAGGCTAGTCATGGATAAGAACTTCCTCGCAGTGATACGATTTCTTTGCATTTATGTTCTCAATGTCTATTTGCCATTTTTTTCTTCAGTGCCATGTTCTGTGGCACTATTCTTAGTTTTCTGCCTATTATCACTCCTAAACTTTTACCTCTCTTGGCTTCTTCTTTCCATTAAATATTACTAGCGCTGGAATATTTTTTCTTTCAGATCTTGCATTTCTTCTACTTGAATCTAATTTTGTTGTGGTTTTAATATTTGGGTTGACAGAAACACAATTTCCTCCGTTCACAGGATGAAATTGGTTTTGTTTTATTGATAACTGAGTTATTTCTTACTATCAAATAATTATTATACATTCTCGTTTGGTACAACTGCTCAACCACTTTGCATTGGCAATAACTAACAATGAAAATGTACTGGTGGAAAAATACTAGTAAAAAAGTCCCTTTGCCAAGCAATTTTCAAAAAACATTATTTTTTAATTTTCAACCTAAACTTCACATTAATTAAGATGTGCTAAAGGGAAAACTCAAACATGCAATGTTTTAGTTACTTTAGTTTTTAAAATGTGATTTTTTTTTTTTTAATACAAATGGTTCTAGCTTTAAACCATTCTTTTGGTAAAAACCTTGATTTCACGGGGCAGAAGAAAGAACTTTGGGTTATAAACGCAATTTTCTGTACACCAGTGTACATCTGTACATATACAAACATATATTTATTTTGTGAACAGTTTTTTGAGCATCAGTTATAGTGCAGCAGGGCCAATTACGCTTCATTTCTGCCTGGGCAGAGAGGGTCTGCGCTCTGTATGTTTTTCCAGTGGCCGTGCCAGTTAACGTGCAGGATTCCTCTGCATTTCTCCTACCTCTGTTTGGTTTTTATCAAGCTGAACAACAATTGTATTCAGCTGATGTTTTGCATGTAAAATAATCTTTGCACGGATGACTGCAGGTCAGACTTTTCATTTTGCTGTAATTTTAATGTTACATGGTAAGTGTGCATTTCATCACTCCAGTGCATTCTGCGCTCTGAAATACTTTCCATTCTCCCAGGGTGGAGGAGATGAGCCTTGCTGTCATTGTAGGATGTCACTAATGCATCTCTCTCTGTGACCAGTCACTGGTTTTGGGGCTGAGCTCATACAGATCCTGCTGGATCTGCTACGGCCATTGTCTGGCGAAGATGATCACTTCAGGCAATAGATGTTCACGTGCTGGGATGCAGCAGCCATAGGCATCACCCCAGGCCCCATCCTGGAGGACATGAGTTTTGTACAGTCTCACAAGCAATGGCAAGGTGGTTACAGATCTAGGTATTTTGGGGTGGGTGGGAAGAACACAGCAATTTGCATTTGTAGGAGATTATGGGGAATGCTTGTGACAGCAAGAAGCCTGCAGGATGTGGTATGCACTTGGTGGAGACTCAGCTGTGTCGCGATGACACGGGAATTGTATGGCATATCCTGAAATGGTTTTCTACCGTGGCCGTAACTGGGAAAGTGCAGGCTGGAAGGTCTTTGCAGCTGCGTGTGCCCAAAGGACTGCACAAGGGGACTGCTCATGTCACTCCTGAGCGCTGATCGCTAGGACTTGCCAGAGTGAAGTGGCTCACGTGCATAAGCACAGCTAGATCACACCAGCTGCAGAACAGGGCAGATGTATTTCACCATTGGTTTGTCTTCTGCTCCTCCATGTTCTTGCTCTGCTCCTCCTCCCTCTGTCGCGGGGAAAGCCTTAGTCCCTTGGGGCAGCAGCAAGCTGCTCTCTTGCACAGCTCACACTCCAGATCATTAGAGCACTTGGGGATCTCTAGGCACCATTATAAAATCAATGTAAAAGCAGATCCTTCTGGTTAGTCCAAAGCTCATTCTAAAGAGACCGAGTACAAACAGAAGATGGACAATGTGACAAAGGAAAACGGGCATTTTCAGGTGGGGAACCATTTCTTTTTGGCTTCTGGGCCCACAGCAACTCCAGTTCTAGCTGAGGGAAACCTGAAGTTTGCCATTGCCACCTCTGCTAATTTTGGAGGGTCACTGAACTTGAACCCAGGGCCAAGGTTAGAGCATATCGTGTGCCAGATCTCTGCCTGCTCAACAGCATGGAGCGGCCAGCAGCGGAGCAGGAGAACTCAAGTGTGGAAAGAACAGCAAAGTTCTGTGAAAAGTGTATAGGGCAGTAGAAACCTCTTAATTCCTTTATTTGCATGACTAATCAGCTGTGCTTTCTGCTTGCTCCCCACACAGCTAACTTTATACTATTTATTTTTCACATCACTGCATTTAAATTCAAGTGCGGGAGAGGGGAATACGGGCACTTTCATTTGTTCAGCATATTTATAAAAGGCACAGAAATGAACATGTGGCATCAGATGAACACCTGGCAATCAAAGCAGGGAGAGCCAGCTGTTGCCTTTGTAAATGGAATTACAAATTCACACCATCCCTCCTCTTCCTACCATACCCATGCTGTTCATGAAAGTGGAGGAGTTAGCTCTGGGTGCATATGCTTGAGAAGGATCAGCCAAAGACAATGCTTGCGCTATCTGCTAAAAAAAAAGAAAATCTCCTTGCCTTTTCCTATAAGAAGTGATAGTTTTTAAGCCAGCTGTGTCTGCAACTCCTGGTTGCTACAGAATTCTGTCTGTGCTGGACGAGTCTTTTCTGCAGGGCATGCGACTTTCAACTTTGCAGTTTCCAAGTTGAACCCACTTCGTTCCTGACTTCCCTCCAGCTGATCCACACAGTATCCTTCATGCTCGAGTTCATAGGTCTCTCTTCTTCTCCTCTGGCTTGTTTAGCTGCTGAGTTATTGAAGACCATGGGTAATAAAAGATGCCTGTGTTACCCTCCCTTGCACAGTCTGTACTTGAAGGCATCGGTCAGGAATCCTATACGTTAAAAAAAATAGAGAAGCAGAGGACCAAAGGCATCTTGAACATACATACTGTACCTAAATGAAAATAAAGAGTCAGAGCCACCACTTGAGAATGTGTGAGTCAATAAAGTTTTATAAAAGAAGCCCATAAAGCTGCCATGGAAATTTAACCATTGCATGCAGCTAGGGTGAGTGCAATTCACTGGTGCTGGATGAGGACTTTGAGTAGTGTTCCTTTTATCTCCCACACTGGGATCCTTTATTTAAAACATATGGAGGAGTCTCAAGTTTGTTCTGAGTGACTGCACTGAAAATAAAAATTAAAAAAAAAAAATACATGCACACACACGCTTAGGTACCCAAGCGAATGTGAAGAAATTAAGATGGACTGACAGACAGGGCTGCGCTCGCAGTAAAGCACATCTCCAGCAGCAGAGGACAGAGGGGACCGGCTTCTCCGGTGGCAGGTGATAGACACGAGCACTTGAGCAGTTCACAGCCTCTCTGTTGTCCCCGTCATAAGATTTGTAGGTGGCTCTCAGCCAGCCACCGGGCTGACAGGTCAGGGGGTCGTGACCTGTTGATTTACCAAAGTATGATCAACTCACACAAATTATCGGTGTCAGAGAGCCCTGACAACTTCAATATGATGAGCGATGAGAGCAATTGTTCGTGACATGTGAAAGCAGTGGGAGAGCGCCGTGCAGCGCAGCAGGAGTGGGGCTGCCGGAGAGCTGGGGGCAGCTGTGGTCCCCTCACCCACCCCAGAGACCTGTCTCCTGTCTGGGGCCAAACCAAACCTCGGGGTCCCACTAGTTAGAAAGTATTTCAAGGGATGGCTTAGTTGTTCTTTTTTCTCACTGCTGCTGCAGTCAGCGCAAAGTTATGTTGAGGGATGGGGGCTTTAAATCCAATGGGAAGTGCTATGGGACTCAGATCTAGGAAAACCCTGGAGCTGATGGTGTCTATGCAGTTTAATCAAATGGATGTACCCACTTCTTCGAGTTATCTTTAGGGGCTGTTGTCAAAATCTTTTCTTTTTTTTTTTTTTCCTTTTTTCCCACCTTCATTCACGTAGGAAAAATTTTGCCTGCGGTGAGATGGGAAAATTATAGCTGCTGGGCATTTTGCCTTGATCCATCAATTCCCCATAATCGACCGTGCTATTCAGATGGGGGCAGAGGATAGCAGAGGCAGCTGAAAGCACGCATGGGCTGTGGAGGGGTTAGGGCAGGGGTGGCAGGGGGGTGTGGGGGGGTGTGTATGTGGGGGGGTGTGTACGCACACACGCAGGGAGGAAGAAGAGAACCCCCACTCCAGGAGCACCTTGGCAGGACTGGTCTCTGAGAAAACCTGTGTTTTTAAGAAGCTGTAGTATTCTTGCAGAAAATGCTTTTGCAGTGAACATGCCCACTGCCTCCACAGCCATCTCCTACTGCTTCGCCTGGTCCTGCATGAGCGGCTGCTCCTCACAATTAACAGAAATAAACAAATAAGAACTATTATAACTTCTCCAGGTGTTTTATTCACAATGGGCATATTGTACCCAGCCCATTGCAGTGTTTGTTTGAATCCATTCGTTTTACTTTGGGGAAGGAGATGCACAAAGTAAGTATAACGATCAACTAAGCTAACAGATTTTAATTTCTTACTAAAAATCTTCAGAATATTTATTTTGTAGCTACCGAAGTGGCCACAACATATGAGCTAGCAGAGATGAAAAGTCAAGAATTTTTTCATCTATCTTTACCATAATAACTCTTTAAATATTTTATACATATATTAAAAAAAGGCAGAGGAAAGCAATGTTTTAAAATATATATGTCTAACCTTGGGTTTAAACCAAACTAAATAGTATTTAAAGAATATTGAATAAATTATTTATTACCCTGGTCAATGGTTGCAGAAATACAGTTTATATAAACACATTACAATTCCAGCCATTCTAAGTACTGGGTTTAGAAAAAACCCAAACCCCTTAATGCAATTTTAATAAACCTAAAAAAAGTCATGCTCTTGTTTCAAGCTGAATAGTTTGCTGTTTCTGAATAATAATCATTCAAGACCTAAATCTAACCACAAGAGTTTAGTGTGCAGGTGAAATATACTTGCTGGAAAACCCTTAAGAAATAGATGTTTGATTCAGGATCTGAGTCAGTAAAACAAGATGTGATGGTTTAGTGAGACTCATGTTAAATAATAGAAAATGAGGACAAGCAATCTAGAAAGAAGAGGTGTGCCTTTTTAGGAGGATTAATTAATAAATTAATAGCTGTGTGCATGGATGGACTATAAACAAGTCAACAACAGATCATTATTCCCTTAAACAAATATGATAAGCAGATCCCTCCAAAAGGAAGTTATTTGTGCTGGAGTAAAGACAATGTGTGAGTGGACGGATGGATGGACGGAGAGATAAGATATATATTGGGTGCACAGGGACATATACATGTGCATACAATCACACCTATATATTTATATAAAGCAGATTCTTCAAGTGTATCGTTTATTGCTCTCCAAGGATCAGACTGTAATACTCTAGCATTTAATCGTATTTTTGTCTCACATAAAATCTTATTGTGTTTTAGTGGGTGAGTCATGGTATATGAAATTGTACTAGATTCAGTTATGCTATATCAGGAATAGTTAAAGATCACCCCTTTTTCACATCACATTTTTATTGCTAGAGATAGTCATGTCTTTTTCTAAAAAACCCAAAAAAACCCAAACCCAAACCAAAAAAACAAAGCTTTTATCAAAAAGTGCTGATTTCTTGCCATCAAGGCTTTCTACAGAAAATGTTTATGGTTTTGCATTTTTAATTAAATAGGGTTTTTTAATTGTTGGAACATAAGTTTCAAAACAAAAAAAATTCGAGTTTTTCAGTTCAAAACAAGATTGTTTGAAATGTACGTTAATTAGCATACAAAAATAACAATCCCAGTACTAAAATGAAATGTCTCGGAATGATCAAAACATAAACAGGTTTCCACAGCCCTGAAGAGATATAATTTTTTTGCTTTACAGAAGTTTTCAAGCTTTTCATTGTTTATCCAATTGAGAAAAAAAAAAAAATTTTAAATACACAAGAGATTAAGAGAACAATATTTTGCCCAATTTGAGAGTACTGCTCACAATAAGTAGGAGTATCAGAGTCTGGACAGAATAAATGAATAAATACATTAAAAAATAATAGATCAAAGCAATCTGGTTTTGAGCAAGAAAGCACTCCCAATTTAAGGGTCAGCAGTTTTGACATAGATATACAAATATTCATGTGTGTATTAAAATAAAACCAGCGGGATATATAAATCTATATACACAGGCACATCCACCTTCTCTAATCACTTTATTTGATTTTTGCATTTGGCTTTTTCTTTTCCATGCTGACGTGCTGTACAGATTTCATGCGGAAACTTCATAGCTAAAACAATCACCACAAAAACCTGGATTAATGATTAACTCTGAATCAAGAGTTATAAGCACTCATCAAGGTAATAGATGATACAACTTAGCCATTTCCTTTCTCTTTTCAATTTTTCAAAAGGGGCAAGGGAGCATGAAGAATAAAGCCAGGCATCCTTATTTGGTTGAAATAATAGCCAGTATACCAGAACTTCAGACAAATCCTTCTTGCTTTCTTTCAGTGGCCTTAACCATTTTGATCTCATTTCATCATTGAATGGACCCCTTAACAGACAGTGACCCCATATTTTAGGACTGAAAACATACACCTTGTTAGTGTGAGTTTATTTTTTTGTTGTTTGAAAAGTGGGCAAATGTAGTCAAAGCTCTCACAAAACATCACAAGAGGCTCTTTCTTCTTTCATGGCACATTGAACATGTAAAGTAATCATTGTTTACAATACAGAGGCAGATAGCAAAGACGTGTTTGTTGTCTCATGCTGTATCTAATTATGCATTAGATTTTGATTTCAGTTTCTTTGCCTTTCCATGTTATTTTAATTTTGAATGATGATCACTGAAGGGAAAAAAAAAAAAGGGAAAAGAAAAGACGGGGATGTGTCAGCAAGGCAGCGGTCCTCCTGCGCGGAGCACGTGTAGGCTGGACCTGGAGCACTGCGCTGGGCACTGGGCACCTCATTACTGCAGGCAAATTGGAGGAGTTGGGGACGGCTGTGAGCGCGATGAAGGGGCTGCTAGGACTGGCTTGGGGAGAAAGATTAAAAGACTGAAATATGTATAGACTGGGCAAGTGACGAGGCAGCCCCCCTCCCCACGCAGCGGCTCTGCACACCGGAGGGAGGGGAGTCCTTTCCAGCAAGCCCAAGGGACTCCACTACGGAGAAATGGGGCGATACGGAGCAGAAGGGAGATGGCAAGTGCAATCTCAGGAGCTTCTGGTTTTGGCCATGAAACAACAGTGAGACCTGTAATAGCCTCCCTAAAGAAGCTGCAGAAGGTCCTTCATTCGGGGTGTTTAAGCGAGGCTGAGCTGAGCATGATGAAGTTCCCAGGGGGAGCAATCCTGGCAATGCCCCGGCTGCATCAGTACGCTGTTTGCATTCCTATCCTTTGTTTCTCTCTCCCTCCTTGTTGACTATTTGCTTATTTACTCATAATGTTCACGTAATTTGAAGCTTCCTAATGCTATAATCCTAATGCCTTTTATCTGCTCTGAAGGGCCTTTACACCCAGGCAGGGAGCTCTCAGCCTCCCAGCCCCATCAATTCTGCTCTCGATGCCAACGGAAAGGTTGCAGCAGCCTAAGAGAAATGTGGGGAAACTGAGCATGGAGTGATGAGAGCAGTGCTAACTCACTTTCTGCCTTCCCGTCTTCTCCAGAAAAAGATCTAGTTCAAGCAGGGAAGAAGTTTGAAAGAGGGTTCCCATGCCTGGCCCCAACACCGACTTTTGTTTGACCCATAGACAAGACCGTGCCATGGGTATTCCTGGAACCGGAGCGCTCAAAGTGCTGCCAAGGGCACTGTCAGGCACGGGCTGCACCGACCAGGATGTGTTTAAATACTGCAGGCGTGCGGGTAATCTTAGGATAGATACTGAGACTGAAACTGGCTTCTGCTGGGGAGGAGAAAGGTAAAAATGGCTCATTCTGAGTAAAACAATTGCCTGAAAGGACTTAGAATGTTACAGGTATTTTTTTCTCTAAAAAACTTCCAACTTTTTTCAACCATCTCTAGTGAGCATATTAGATGAAGAGGATTAGCATAAGAAATCCTGCTCAATGCAAAACTTGTAAATATTGAACAAAACCTGACAATTAGCCAGGAATGGAAAGGCAAAATATAACTACAGAGAAAAAAAACAGTTAAAAATTAATTGAAATTAGCCCCAAAATAAGGACATTCAGTGATGTAAAACCCAAATATTTTGAGATAGAGGAAAGGAGAGATCAGACATCTGCATATGGACGTTGATAAACAGATAGAAAAACAAATGAGCGCTGTGTATGAGTGAGCCAGGGGCCTCGCTTCCAAAAATGTCAAAGGAAAGACTCGTATAGATGTCAGCAGACGGCGGATCAGGCCCCAAGCCGTAAGTGGACAATCCAGAATATCACTCTTGGGATCAAGCTGCATCCGTGTCATCTAATTACAGATAAAACTACAGAGTATTTAACATCTCGTTAATTTAAATACCTGGGGCCATATCATGCCATCAATTTTTAAGTAGATGTCCCCATTGATATCAAAGACGAGTTCACACAAGACGGCCCACGTAGCTGAACCTTAAGGGACAAAGCAGACAAAGGGAGAGAGAGAGAGACGCAACTAAATATTCCCCTTTCTTCCACTCCCTTTTTCAAGCTCCTTCCTTTCTCTATTATTGGCTTGCTCGCCTGCACATTTTGTTAGCTGGTCCCCGAGTGCGATTTCTATAGTCACCATTCTATAGGGATGATGCTGAACCATGTTCACAAGATGAGGATGCTCAAGTTCAGTTTTAAGCTCCCTTACAAAAACAAGGTCTTCAGTAGCAGGAGGGTTATTACGTTTCTCTTTCAAACTGTCAGAGGTTGTCAGGAAGATTACAGATTTTAACATTTGTTCTGTTTTGTTTGGTTTTGTTTCTGATCCTGACTAGAAAAATGAGAGAAAACACAGATACTGACATTAGATATGTCAGAGAATATTTTACAATTTTCTTGATAAAAAGTGGGTTCTTTATGAAAACATTTTTTAAACCCGGTTTTAAATATTTTCACAATATCTTTCTATTTTTTCTCCCAAAACAGTCTCAAGTGAAATGCAACAGAACTAATTTTGCTTTTGGTTTTTGAGAGTCAGAACATTTCAGACACCTGGGATTTTGATTTTTCCCACTTTTCTTCTGCTTTCTTGCTGACTACCAAATAGTACAGATTTATACTATCATTGTTATGATGATGGTTACAGTTTCCCCATCATCTCCCATTTTCCTTTGTATTTTTTTTTTTCAGTTGTCCACTTGGTAGAGAAATCTCTTTTAAAAGTTACAAAATTGGTAACAGGAAGAAAACAGAATCACTGAATGGGTTAGGTTGGAAGGGACATCTGGAGGTCGCCTTGTCCAACCCCCAAACAAAATATGACAAAATGGGGCTTTAGGAAAGTTAACATTTTTCTTCCAAAACAAGCTTTAAGAAATGAGAAGAGCTTCAATAGATTTTTGAGAGATAAAATTATTTTTGCATTTTTTGTCCAGCTCCTGTTAGTAACTTTTTGTGAAAATGGCAGGACAGGTGCACAAATCCTGTAAACCTGATATCTTTGATTTAAGTGGACCTTTTCACACTTCTGCCAGTGGAAGACCTGCTCTTACGTTATTTAGTGTAATAGCAATACTGCCTACTGCGGCTCAACCTCTCTTTCAAAATTGTTTGAGATGTTTGCCCTTTTCTTTGCCCTTAAAAAATGCTCACGAATACACATCAGATTGTGGCCATGAGTTTTCCTGCTGAGTTCAATGACTGTTCACAGACATAAAATTAAACCCAGGTTGAAGTACCTTGCTAATCAAACCTTAAAATCAATACAACCACATAGACTTGATTCAACTGCCACTTTAGCTGGATCAGACACTGAAATGTGCTGTGTAAGGCTCAGACTGTTATAAAAGAAGGAATTTGTTCTTTGTCAAGAAATACAAAAAAACTTTTTTTGTTATTTATTCTACACTTTAGAAGAACAAAAGAAAGCTCAGTTAGGTGTACCATGTCCTATTCTTGAAGAATCTCTACCTAAAAGCTTGAGGAGGTTAAGATGCCATATACTGAAACACCCTTTCTCTCCAAATGGGAATTTATTCCAGGGCCTTCATTAAAGTTGAAGGATTCGGTTCTTATCACATTATAATACAGGTGTCACTAACAAAGTAGTCAACGGAGAAGATGGTGGCAGAAAGGCCACACTGCAAGAAGATGACATTTCTCTTGACTCTCTAGACTTCTGCTTTGCAAGTAAAATTTCCACGGTAACTCAGATGCCACATTCTTTTTCTTTTTTGATATTAAGAATGTTTCACTATTACTGTGGTAAAACTCACTGCCTCTACCAGGTAGTTAGTAGGAATAAGCCGTCTCTGTCTATTTTAGGAGAGCTTTGTGTTCTCAAGCTCCTGTGCTTCATCAATTTTGGACTTTCACTTTCTGCAAAGACCAAAATTATGAACGTGAACCAAAGCCACTCTAAGGGTCAACCAGAACTGCTGGGCTGCAATGAGGTATCGAGTGACTTTGTCACCCCAGACTGAAGTGGTTTTGATTTTCTCAAATGTTTCTGAAGCTGTGTTAGAAACTTTAATCATGCCAATAGTTTTGACTTTCATAACATCATCGTTAATTTTGAACTAAAGAACAAAATGCATTGGTGTGAAAATTCAAAAGCAATTAGTGATTTGAGCGCTTGTAGTTTAGGTCATTAAGATAGTCAGCACATGTTAGGAGTTTTTCATAAGTGGTCAGCACCTGCAGAAATCATACTCCTTTCAGAAGTCACTGGGGATGCTTCCAAATTTGTTAGGAATGTGAAAAATAAACAAACAATGCCATTAAATTTGGAAGATAAAATACCCAAGGGCAGAAGTCTTCTGAACCTAGCCTGTGCTCCAGAACAAAACCACTTACATCTGAAGTTAAATTCCTGGTTAACAATCACATTCTATTTTTTGTTCAGATTTTCATTTTGATCCTAAAAATGCCCCCTCCATTTTTTTTTTCCTTTTCATAGTTCTCCAAGGTTGTGAGAACAGAGTCCCAAATATTTTGCAATGTGAAATCCACAGTTTATAAATAGCAACCGTGTGCATGTGCACACAAAAGGATCAGAAAGTTGCGTAAATCAGACCAAATCTTTGGAAGCTGATGGAGCCTTTCCATTGACTTCATCAGCTTTGGAGCAGGACCTGAACGTAGGAGGTTTTTACTTTTATTGGACATTTAGGGCTTATTTTGGAATATGTCAGTAAGAGGTAGGATGGAATTAATTTGAACAGAAAGAAAACCAACGTACCACCAGAAGCAGCTCCGTAAAGTGAAGTGTTTAAAGAAATGGGCTGAAGGGTGAGGGAGGCCAGGATTACTTTTTAGCAGGGGCAGAGACCACAAGAGAGGAAGAGGCTGCTGAAGTAAATACTTGGACAACAGGCAAAAAATCTTAAGTGATGATACAGATAATGCAAGATCCACAGAGAAGGAAAAAAGTGCAGAGAGAACATTAAGTGAAAAACTCAGGAAATGGAACAAAGGAAGAAAGGCAGAGATTCAAAGGTCACCTAGGAAAGTTTCTGAGTTGTCTGTATACAAATGTGAGAAGCATAACAAAGGAACCAGGGGAAACAGAGAGACCAAGAGGTAACTCAGATGGGATTCGATTGATCACTCCTTCCGTGAACTTTTCTAAGCATTTATTGTATGGCACTTAAGTACACACGTAGCTGCAGACACATAAAATAGTATCAAATGTTCTAAAATTACACATGGGTTTGCATTGTCTGCTGGGTGCCCCTCTGCCATGGCCTGCAGCAATATGGTGTTGGAACAGGATGTTCGAGTATCTGAAACTGGGAAGATCTGCAGGACCTTGCCATTAAGGATCTCCGAGTGGGAGATGTCTGAGGAGCAATCTCTGCTCCAGTGACCTCCCTCTGGAACCTCCAGCACCCCAAATAGCACAGCACTGTTGGTGGAAACAGTCTTGTTCCTACCACCTCTCCCCTAAAATAACTATTTTTGAAGTGGACATGCTCCCAGACTCCCTGCTCTGTTATGAGTGAAGAAATCAAAGTCCAGCCATTAGGAACTCTCCTTCAAAGTCTTCAGTACTCCTTCCTCCCCATTAACTATGTCATTAACTATTAAAATGAGTTAATTAGGCACAGCTGGGCTGGATACAGCTGTAGAGGATTGCAGGGGGCCCTGTGGCTCCTGTATATGAAGACATATAGGACAGAGAGTGTTGTAACAGGGAAAGGGGATGTGCAGGCTGAGGAGCTGTTGCCAGTTTTCTGGCTAACCACTCACAAGTGTTTTAAAGGCCAGGAGAAAAGTGGAGTCAAGCCAGTAATGTTGTCCACAAAATTTCAAGGCTTTAGATAAGTCTGATTTTCAGTTGTCTTGTTTGCAGTGAAGACAGGATTTTATAAGGGTGATTCTGGTAGGGATAAAGTTCGGGCCAGGATATGTTTCATCTCACAGAATACTTGTTATTGAAGGATCCATTCAGGAGCTGTACTTACATCTTTTCTCCATTCTACCTAACCATGCTATTACTATGTGAAACATATTATTATTACATTATTACATCCCCCCCCTCCCAGTCCTCTTTATGCCTCTTGGCTGAAGTCACATCACATTGAGTCGCTTGTTCTCAGCAGCACAGCCAAGTGCAGGAGTCTGGCAAAATATTGCCAAAGGGCTCCAGCAAGTGAGTGTGGTAATTCAGAGGTGGTATATTCCCTATGCTTCAATACTGCTTGACTGTCTGCTTAGAGGTGGAAGAATTTGTGCTGGAGGCAACCTTTGATTGACACACAAAACCAAAATCTTATTGTTTCACCTGGGAGTTTCAGCAGTGCTTACCTTTGGCTTCTGTTTTGTTACCTACCTTTCCTTTTAACGGGAGCAGATGTAGGTTAATATATAGGACTTTGAAAACTTTACTATTTAAATATTTACAGTGTTTGAGCCACTTTCTGCAAAATTGAAGTTGTACTGACCAAAGTCCTACTTAGGGTATTACATTTTGCTTAAGTAAATTCCTCCTGTGCTTTAAATAATATGGTGAATTATTCACTTTCTAGGAAGTGGCAGGCTATTAAGGCATTGCTATCTTTCATCTTAAAATGATGTAATTCGGGCAGAAAATAGATACCCGTTATTAAAACAATGGAACTGTGAGTCCTTACATGGAGTTTTCTTGCTATGACTTACTGTTTCACCACAATGAGTAAGAAGGCAGTGGGGAATTGCTGCTGTAACTGCTGGAGCACCACGCCAGCTTGGCTTCCTGGCATGGTACGATCAGGCTGGAGGATGGTATGGAAAGGATGCTTTCTCATGCTGCTGCTCAGTCCGTGCTGTCACTAGACGTGCACACCTAACTACAGGAAATTCTCAGGGCTGCCTGCGATGTCTGATGGAAAACAGTATCAAAAGTGCTCAGCTCTCCATGGCGTACTGCAGACATCAATCTCCCCAGCATAGCCAGTTCTGCTGGAAATTCAGCCTATGTTTTTGTGTCTATATTAGACCTTTAACCTTGGTACCTAATTCTCAGGATGCCAAAAAGAAATCCCTAGTTCCTGAAGCACGGGAAGCTCTTAGCACTGTTGATTTGAATCCCAGATTCCTTCACCCTGTCTAGAAAGCAAGAAACTTCCTACTGAAGGAAATATTTCAGCTTTTACCAAGCTTCTCTGGCTTTTTAAATCTAAGAAACAGAAGCATGTTACTTAAAGGAATCAGTCTGCATCTGATAACTGCACCTCCCTTTCTTGGCTGGAGCCAAAATACTTACAGTAAAGTTTTGCTCTTTCTTTTCCTTAAGAGATGGTGCACAAATGCCCTAACTTAGTGATTGTCAATAATTTTGGATCAAAATTTGTTGCTGACCTATAGACTGATCATTCTGAGTGTGATAGTCCCCTCTAATCTGAGGAAGACTCCTCTGCAGCTAATGCCTTTGATCCTGTCTATCTGTGGCTCATGAAAAGTAATTGGGGTCCAAAACATGCCCATTTGTGTTCTACTTTGGTTTGGTCTTGAACCCTGAGGAGCCTTTTTTTAATGGACTGTATCTTTTAACATTTCCCAGAGCATCTGGAACTTAGGATAGATTTTTTTAAATGTATATTGAATTCTGAATATGCAAATGTAGAATTAGATTCCTTATTCACTCTTAAATACTATGTTGTTTTAAATCAGAGGGAGTGAGAGTCGGTGTTGATATGGATATGCATATATGAGCTCTCTCTACCAACGTAATTAAGAGTTCTTAGTAAACATGTTGCATACAGTAGTTCAATTTTCAAAAAATACATTTAAAAGGCACTGTATTCTTTCTGTACGATATCTTTTTGAGAGCAACAATGAATGTATTTGGGGATAGAGGTTTGGCAGTAGTCCACATTGATCTGTGGAATATCATCCCTTGATTTTTTTCTAACAGGTCCTGGAAGCAAGACAGTAAAATCTTTTAAATGGGTCAAACACAAGAGAAGCAAGACTCACCCAGCAACCCACCCCAAGGAAAAAAAACACATCAGAATAACTGAGATGAGGCGATTCTGACCTGTTGATGTTGGGATATTAACTATAGACAGACTCAGCTAGCGTGTAAGGCATTTGAAACACACCACCAAGGCTGTTAAAATTTATGATGATTCAGACACACAACAATGAACTCTGATCATATTCACCAAGTGCAGAAACCCACCAGCCTTCAGCTGACAAGGACTCTAACATGTCCTGTGCCTTGCCTGCAAGAAGCTGTGTCACCAAACAAGGGAGTTGCTAATACTTTAATGATGAGTCTGGCTAAACATATTGTATGCTCAAGAGAAGGATAGGAGCTGGAAGGATCCAGTTGATTCAGGTGTTCTTCAAAAACACTTTGTGGCAAAGGAATGTCTCTAGAAAAGGAATGAGAAAGCAAAGGTATTGGATGCACTCCTTTAAAAAGAGGTAGACTAGGGAGGGGAAGGTGCAAGGGGAGGGAGAGGGGGTGGTTAAGACAGCACTAGGGGAAGTTGGCTTTGGAGCAAGAAGCTATAAACTGAAGAAGCAGAACATTATATTTCCTTGTGGGGAAAGGGAAGGAATCACCATCTTGACGGCCTGGGAAGAGGTTTCATGCCTGCAAGTGTTGAGTTTCTACTTGGCAGCTGGTGAGCTGTGCACCCGGTAGGGGAAATCCCAAGGCCTTCTCCATGCCCAACACTGGAGACAGTGCTTCTCCGTGCATTACCTGCAGGAAAATGCCACCAATCTCTTGCTTACCGTAGGATGGTGTCCTGTACCTCAAAGCAGTTGTGAACACTTCAACTCTCCTTCTTCTAAAGCTGTCTTAACTGAATTGGAATGAATTTTGCTTCTATCTTCCTTGATGTGTGTATGGCAGGTAGAGCTTTGGAGAGATCCTGGGAAACAGCTTTGTGTTCTTAATGCTGCAGCTCCTTTGGCCTGCTGATAATTTCCATTTACGTTTATCCAACAAGCATTTCTTGGTGGCAATTGCAGCACTTCTCAGAGAAACAGTTTATCCTGGAGATGCTCCATTGTACCTGAGCAAAATGGGCGGTGTGCCTGTGTGTCCCCACCACGAACTGGCATGGCTCCTTTTCACCCCACGCAAGTGCAGAAATATTTCTCAGTGTATCACCTTTCTTTGTGTAAAATCCTCTCATAATCCTGAAATTTGCTCTTTTCATATATGTATAAGAGTTTGACGGGGTGCTACATTTCAGTGAAAGTTCATTTGCTTTTGGTTTTTTGGCCATTGTGTTTGTTTCAAAAATCCCTGTGTCATCATTTTCACATTCTGTTTCCATTCAAACAAAGAGCAGCTTCACATGGGGGAAAAAAGGGTCAGAGGTTACTTAGAGCATGCCAAAGAAAATAAAAGGGTAGCACATATACAAATGTTTTCATCATTCTGGCCTGATTTTGCAATCTGGGACTATGCTCAGCTTTCACTAACATCACATCTTAGGGCATGCATCCCACTTGCAATTGCTTTCAATAGAAGGCAAGGGCTGCTAGTTCCTTGAGATACTCAATCCTTTACAGATGCTTTATAGGACCACAGTAACCACAGAAAGTGCACATCCAGGCTCCACGCTATGTTCTCTCACAGATCAGAGCAGATTTGTTACCAATTTCAACAGGAACTGTGCAAACTATCCAAGGGAGTATTTAATTCTTCATAACATCAGAGCAGGTTGCCATGAAACCCCTTACTAGGGCAGAACCCCACTCCCACACGCCAAAACAGAGATCTGCTGTTGCATACTTCACCCCTGATTAGCTGGTGGAGTTTCCCAGATGTTCGGCATTGTGTACCAGTATAAATCGTGCCACTTCCGCTAAACTTAAGAACTCTACTTTCAAAGACCAATGATTTTCACAAGCAATAAAGCTGAATGTATTTAAACAACATCTACATACAAGGTCAAATATGTTCAATATCCCCTTTGGCAGTGACTGAACAGTGTATGTCTGTGTTTAGGGACTGAAAAAGACCTTTGGAAAGATTTGGAGAAGTTCCTTTATTTTAGGAAAAAGGCAAAGTATGTTCTCCACAAAACTGATATTTTGAGCCCTCTTATCTCTGCATGCTGAGGTTTTATCTTCTTTCATTTTTCAAACTGTTACTGCCTATAGAGGTGCAGGATCACGGCAGGACGCTGGGAAACACTTGCTCTTTCCCTCAGACCCAGGGATGTTCCCTGTTCACAAGTTGACCCAGTAAGATCCTGTTTAGGAAGTTGCCAAATTAGTGCACCTGAACCCCATGGCTTCGTACGCTCATTTAAAATGCTTTTTGCTAGATACTGCAGTATTAAATACAAGATCCAGAACAAAGAACTCTTACGTATGTCCTAAGAAATTAAATTCTTGAAAGCTGTGCATGGCCCTAGATCTGTGTTAAATTCCTCCTAAGGCTTACCATCCAGTCCTCACGAAATCCAATCTAAAAAAGTTCATACGTCCTGTGAGTGGGTCCCATACATAATCACTCACGGTGAATTACTCACCGTGCAAATGTATGCAAATGCATTGCCACCAGTTAATCCAGGGCCACAGATACAGCTGAAAGTGTGCCTTGCTGAACAAGGAATATAAAGGAGTGGTGTCTATCTTGCTTAGATTAACTGTACAAGCCAGGCACAGTTTGGGTTTTGGATTAATACCATTCTGCGAGAAAAAAATGAGTGGGTTGTGGAGCACCCACGATCCCTCCTTTATTTATTTATTTATTTTCCAGGGTCCCATAGTTTCTGCTTCTTTCGTTTGCTGGTATTTTTAGCGTGCTCAGGAATTATTTGGTAAGATATTCAAGATTTCTAGTGGGATTTCTTGATAATGGACAGATTCTTTCTCTTCATAATGATAGCTGAGCTTCTTGAGAGCAAAGAGACACTTTGTTCTTTGTTCTCAAGGAGACAAACTGTTATTTCTTTCCCTGAAGAAGCTTCTAATATGATGGGTGAAATATCAGGAATAATTAGACCAAATGGTGATGTAAATCCCACTAGAAATAATGCATCCGTTATTTCATTTTATGCCTATCGCTCTAGTTTCTGCCTGATTTAAGTCCATGTGAAGAAAGCTGTGGGTATTCCCTTTATAAGAACTACAATAAATTTCTTCATTGAATATTTACTAGTCCTGAGTTGCTCCTTTTTTGTTGGACCGTCATTACACAATTAAAAAATAAGAAGGTAATTTAGCTGTTTCGAGGGCTGGTATTGCTTAATTTCAGGGGAGGGGGGCTGACAGTTGAAAGGTTAATGTATTTCACTGATTGGGCCCCTGGGGTTCATTTTCTGGATAAAAAAGCTCTTTCAGTTTTTATTAAGAAACCCATGTAATGAAAAGGGGAAAAGCATCTCTTACTTGGCGCATGCAAGGCAGCGGCTGCGGGAGGCCGCGCTTCTCTCCCTGGCTCGGCACACAGCCATTCCCTTTGCCTCGCTCCCCTGGATCTGGGGCAGCGAGAATGCGGTCCGGGTCTGCCGTGGGTTTTGCTGTGTCCTGACCCATCAGCACAGCGTCCCTGTGGAGGGACAAATCCTGCTGGGAGTGACGCGGGGATTGCGTGGTGTCCTTGTCATAGCTCTGGGGGTGAGAAGAGTGAGATGTCCTGAACACCACGTGAGTTATGAAAGTCCCTGAAGCAAACTTGCTTGTAGGTGCTCCCCTTGCAGGGCTGGGTGCCATGGACGCCCCACAGTGACCCAGCGGGGACCATTGACGCAACCCAGCCAAGCTGCAATATCAAGTGTTGGTTGACCAATGCCGTGCTGATGACCAGGAGGAACTCCTTCTTCCCACCCACAGCTCGAAGGCTTGCCTGGCCTCCAGCCTCATATTGACAACTTAAAGCAAGTAACGCACTTTGGGGAATGAGAAATTAAACCACAAGAAAACATTTCAGCATTTTTTTCCTAAAGTTGTACCATCAAACCCACCCCAGACCCTTTCCCAGCAATATTCCTCTCTTGTGCTCCTGCTTGCTTTTATTCCCTACTACGATCTTGAGCGACAAGCAAAAGGCTGTTTTCCTAAGGTTTAAGCAAAAGCTGGGAAATACCCTCTTCACGCGATTGAATGTATTCATGCTAACACAGCCTTACGATTCACACACACGCTGAAAAATCTGATAGCTCCACGGTGTTTTAAGAGAGAGCAATGCTTCATACCAGCTTGGCATACATGTGCTAACTATTAGTAGGGAGAAGAGATATTGGTCATATAAATTATTCGGTGTCGGTTATTTCTCGCTGCAGTTAGCAAGTGAAGTTTCTTGAGCTGAGATCTTTTTAGTGAGAGGGCACTAAGTCTTTCCCATTAGGTAAGTTAGCATGCAAGTGACATTGCTTGACGTAATTTAACTTGCTTGATTTTAATGTCTGCATCACAAGATTTTAATTCATTATTAAAAGAATTTTGTAAAACTTCCACAGTGCTGATGTCTCTGGCTGATATTTTTATTATTATGAAATCTCTGAAACTCAACATTTATAGGCACAGTGAGGCAGTAAAAATATAAAATAGAAATAAAATTGTTTGCTTGGGCTGGAAAATTCTGAACATTGGAGAAAAGGTTAACAAAATAAAACAAAAATGTCTCAGTCTTCAAGCATCTAGAAGAATTGTAAGAATGTCCCTTTATGTCTGTTTTTGTACCCCCTGTAAAAATTGTTACCCTCTCAGCCCTTAATGAGATGTTTTTAGCAGTGTTTGTCTATCCCAAATTACTATGTGAGATGAGCCTTGGAAGTAATGTGGTTTGAGTTTGGGGAGTTGTGCCGGGGATGGAGCCTGCGTGTGCACTGCGGAGCGAGGCAGGGTCGGGAGCGCTGCCTTTGCTGCCGGGGACCATCTCTCTGCTGGCTTTTGCTCTGCTTATCGATACGCTTTATAGATTGACATGACTCGAGAATAGGGGGAGAAAAAGTTCGGTCTCTAACCGCAGTGAAGAATTTGTACTCGTTTATTTTAACAAAATTAAACTGCTTAGAAATGAATGAGAAAAATAATCTCTTATTAAAGAGAGAGAAAAAAGCCCTGATGAGTTAAACATAATACTAACCAAGAAAATAGAAGAATGGGCATTTCTACGCATCTGGTTGAAAATCAGTTTCAAAATTCATGCAGATATTTTGAAGTAAAATACCTTTCTGACTCCTAGTTTGGCTGTACTAGATTCATGGAAATAAAATGCCTTTGTTTTCTGTAGTCTGAGCTTCAGAAAAGGCTTGCAGCTACAAGGAGAAATTCCATATCCTGCTTATCTCTCTTCCCTAAGATGTGATGGGCCGCTAAAAATAAATACGTAAAATTCAACAAATCCATAATCCTGGAAAAAAATTGCTTGTAACTAACAGATAATGATGACTTGGTAAATTAATGGAATAAACAGAGGAGGACCAAGATAAAGCTGTGGTAAATTTTGGTAATGAGCCACATTCAGAGAAACCAGGTGCCTATATGCATCATGTAATACAAGTGAGTGTCTTTTTTATAGTATTTGGCGTCAATTTTAGAACCTGTTAAACACACTGAATTGGATGACTGAAGAACTGCTCGTTCCCAGTGGTTAGCAGTTGTCCCCTGCTCTCATCTCCATACCCAGTTATCAGAACACAGGACGAAACTCGGTTTTAAAATCCAACCGAAGATATTCCACCTTCTCCTGCAGCTCTCCACACACTGTCTCAGTGCAGCAGTATTCTTGCACAGCTGTAGAAAACCTTGTTTTTCAAGAGACCATAACCCCATTTTTCCTAAACAGAAATAGTTTGGTTTCTTTTTGGTTAAAAAAAAAGAAAGAAAGACTCCAGCTTCAAGGTTTTTAAATGAATGTACAGGAAAAATATAGCTTTCGTTCATGTTTTTAAATGCAGTCTAAATAACATCTGAAGAAATAGTTACTTCAGCTTTAAATATCGGTTGCCAAATGGTAATTATATTGTTTAATTTTAAATCATACGATAGAGTTATACCATCTGACACTGCAAACACTACACACAAACACTTTTTGTTATCATGAGGGAATGATATTTTAAAATGCACAAAAGTTGCTTTAAAAGCAAAATAAAAATCTATTTTTATTATGAATGTGAACTTTTCCTATCTCCTTTTCCAAAAGTTAAGGAGCTCTGAATTGCGTTACTAACTCCTCGTGGTGAATAACCCCTAAATTTAGCCTTATGTTGTAAAATACCTTTATACAAACATTTCGCTCTATTGATACAAAGCTAAATTTTTTTCTTATGGGTATTATACTTAAATCAGCTCTCACTTCTCTTCTAGGGAACTTCTGGTAGGAGAGGAGCTTCACAAGGAACAATCTTCCTGTAAACCTGCAAAAACAGATATTAGGTAAGACAGCAACATTACTTAAGAATGGTAAACATTAGCTTAAAATACAATGAAAATCCCCAATAATCTAAAAGGCTGGCATATTAATAGTGCTTGAAATAGTTTATAACCTGAAACGTAGCTACGCATTATTCTGCCCTTCCCTCCTGGTTATGGAGCTGTTGTTTACGGAGTGCCAAGGGCATTTCTGTCTCATTATCAAATACATAAATAGAAGAATATGCATTTTGTGGGGGATCTATTTTATTGTCAGTCTTCCCTCCCCCCCACCGCACACGCTCATGATATTTCTTGATGTTTTCTCCTCCCTTCTGCAGCCTGTACATTTCCAAGAAACTGTGTAAGAAAGCCTAAAACAAATAACATCTCCAGCCAAGAGGGTGCAATTTCTAAAGCAAAAGCGACTTACTTTAAGCTTTGGAGAAACATCCACACTTAAGACCCTTCTCTTTCTGCGCCCCCCCCCCCCCCCCCCCCGCTGCTCCGTGAAGCATTTTTACGTAAGCTTATAATTTACTTTAAAAGCTATGTTTAATACTTTCCCTTTTTATTTTTTAAATGTTCTGGAGGGCATCTTATTGCTAAGCTGTGCGGTGTATTTTTTAGGAACTGGGATTCAGCTCCCGGTTGACTCAGTACTGGAGCTCCTGCGGCAGGTCGGGGAAGCTGTGAGCGTTCACTCCAGCATTTGCAGCGGTCCCGTGTCAGGGTCCGTTCCCTTTTCTCAGGTCAAACTCCCAACGGATGCTGTAAATGAAATCCCAGTGTCTCCGGTGGGAGCCTTGCCTGAGGAAGGAGTGTAGAACTCGGCTTGTAATCCCCAGCCGGGCTCAGGGGGACCCTTCCCTCCCTCCCCCCCGAAGTCAATGGGCACCTCTCAGTGCTCGGGGGACACTGAGTCTGACCCCAGTTCCTCTGTCCCTGAAATCCTCAGCCTGGTAAATACCTCAGGCTCAGGAAAAAAATAATATGTTGAAGAACAGTATTTCTCTGAGGAAAGACTAATGGGATCAGGCCCTAAATTATTATCCTCATGATATCTCATAGATCAAATAATGGAAAATGTGGGAAAATAATTATAATACATATATATGTTTTTAAGTTTAGAAAGTTAATTTCCCCCGGGTTTTTTTGTAAAGCAGATTTCGTGAATATTGAATGCTGTAAACCTAAGACAAAGCAAAAGCCGGATTTTATTTGTTCTTTTTTGGTGAAGGATAAGGATTTTTTGGAACACTGGAGTTATTTTAGTTTTAGGAAGTTAAAAACTAATGAAAAATCGTTCTCTTTCTGGTGGGTTGTGTATTTAATTGGCTCACAGTAGGAAGCAAACGGAGTCAAGAATGTTTTTCTTCATTACCCTGAATGTGTACTGTCCCTTATTTGTGAAAGAAAAGATAAGGATGCTGTAATATACTATTTAGGGGAAAAAATAGAACAAGCTTTGAAAATAAAGACAAATGTGGAAGGAATACATCAATGTGAAAGTAGCCTATGGAAAAATTTTATTCCTATTTTTAAAATAATTTTTAGGATGGTTGTTCAGAAAAAATATCGCATGTGTGGAGATATGCAAACGAATATGACAATACGCTGGAATTCTTACATTTTCAGCTCGTGCCGACAAAAGGTTCCTTGTTTGTTTAGGTTTTGTGTGCGTGCATAAAACAGACCACATCTATATTTGTATTTCTCGCTGTCATTTTCTGAAATGATTTCCCTGTTTTCCCCTTAATTTTAGCTTGATCTGCGTATTAAAAAAAAAAAAAGGAAAAAAAGAAAAAAGGCATTTTTTTTTTATATATATATACGGTTAAACTTGTTAGCCTAGACCTCAGGAATTATAAACAAATGATAAGTGCGGTACTTTATCTAGACAGACACACTCGGCTCTGCAGAAGCGCTGCCGGCGGCTGCTGCATTATACTGCACTGCCACCTTCCGTCGCCCAGCCCGGGACCGCCGCTCCCGTCCCGCCCGGCCCGGCCCGCGCTCCCCCGGCCGCGGCTCCTCGGGTGATGGACCTCGGCTGCGGTCCATAAACCAAATCTCAGAGAAATGAATTGGGGGAAATTGAGAGTGATAAGGGTCGAAAGGGAAAAAAAGCTGCCTGGGAGCTCCAAGCGCGGGAGGTTGCGTGGGGACGCTCCGAGCTTGCACCCAGTGCCGTACGCCAGCGTGAGGGACAAGCCAGCAGTGTCGGGAGATGGATCCATAGGTCTTCAAGAGCTTCTATTTCTATAATTCAGTTTCTCTATTGACAGCCCCTTTATAAATCATCTGTTACCAGAAGCTTTGCATTAGCTGTATCACGGTTTGGGTTTTTTTCTTAAAGTAATTCGTATTTGCAGGGGTTTTAAAATATTTGGCCTGAAGCTATTTATTCCCCTTAGATAGTGATACAGAAAGTTTGATCGCTGCTATTTATATTCTAAAAGAATTAACATATTTCAGGTTGTTCCCTTTCACTGAATCTAAACCCCAGACTGAAGGAGAAGCATCTGGCACAATGGAAATTGTCACAACACAGGCTGCAACTTCAACTGGTGAGTGAAGGCTTCCCTACGATGCGCAGATCACAGAGAGGAGACTGTTTAAAAGGACACTGCGGCTACGAGGCAGTGGCACAGCCATGCTGTTGCAGGCGACGAGGAGCCTCAATCTGCAGGCACCAAAGGGAAAGAGAAACACACTCCCCTGGTGCCAAACCCATTATGTGTGAGGCCAGAATAACCTTTGATTATTATTTTTTGAGAGGAAATCCCTTAAACACACTCCCCCCCTCCAAACCCAAGGCAGATGATGCTTGTGGGGGCTCCCCGGGTGATGCTCCATCGCGGGCAGGCTGCTCTGTGAGTGCGGAGGTGCTCAGCGAGGAGAGGTGCTGGACAAGGAGGTGGCTCCCTGAGGGTTGCTGTCATGGCTCCCGGCTGATCCCTCTGACAGCCTTGCTCCAGGTGCTTGGCAAAAGCGCAGTCCCCCTCGCTATAGCCTTTGCTATTTACTTACTGAGTCCTCTTGCCAGCGTCTCTTTGCTTTTGGGAGGCCAAGCGGAAGGAGAGGGAGAGGAGGGCTGGGGAGGAACGGGAACTCTTGCACAGGAGGTGGACCATGTTTCTTTAATCTTTACCAAAGGGGAAGGAAAAAGCCTCAGGAGGGTATTCCTAGAGAGGAAGTAATTCCCTTTTCTTCCACCCAGCAGGAAAGCACATCCTGCTTTCAGCTCTCTGCTCCCGGCTCCCCAGGCCAGCGGGGTTACACACTACCTTCTCCGGCCACACCACCACACAGTGCCCACACGCTGGGTGGGTTTAAAGGTCCTCACGGCCCCGTTGGGGCTGTGACAAGGCTCATCACCTGCTGCAGGCTCTCATAGGATGGTCTGGGGCTGAGCACATGTGCTCCCCAGCATGGGCGAGCACATCTCCCATGGGTGCTGGGACCCTGCCCAGTGCTGTCATCCTCATTGCCTGAGCAGGATGAGAAAGCACCAATGTCACCGTGCCTAAAGGTGGCAAAGCCTGGAAAAAGTCTTTGTTCCTCATACTGGAGCTTGGTTCTAGCCTTGAGGATGCAGAGGAGACAAACTGGGGGTAACCTGACCCCCTCCCTCCTGGCACGGAGTCTCTGCCTGCAGCGGCAGCAGCAATGCTGGTGTCAAACGGGGCTGCCAGTTCACCTCCCACGTGAAGGCATTGCTCTGCTGCTTAGAGAAACATTATTGTTAAGTACTAATTTCAGATGAAAGAACTCATGCCTGGGCAGGCATTTCTCCCAGCACCAGAAAAACCTTTAAAAAAAATAAAATTAGAGATGGCTCCCTTGCCTGCTAAATGTCTACAACCTTGCCTTGGCTACTACTGTTGGGAACCCAGGATTTTTTTAACACCCAATTAAATTAGTGTAATTGGGATAGAGTTGCAATTTCTTTGCCTCCAGCTGTGAGTCATAATCTGTTTAGCACCTGAGTGTTATTTCACTTTATTTTTAGTACCTAGCCCATAGTTTGGAAGGGGAGAAAGCAAACCCACCCGTCAGTCAGGATTTTGGGAAGGTGTAGATTACTTATCATTAATTTAAACGTGGCATTTCAATGACTGTTCACAGGTGGTTTTAATGCTGTTATTAACTTCTTTCTTTGGACCTTGTAAGGGATACATTTGAAAAAAGAAATGCCAACAACCTTGAACTACAGGCTGTGCCAGTAATACATTGCTGTTACTACATCATGGGGAAAACAGTAAAACAAGAGGAGAGTTTCTAGTGAGGGGAAAAAGAGAACTTTGTTATAAAAAAACAATAATAACAAAAAAGGAGGAAAAAATGATCAAAACCTAGTCCTGTTTGGGCTACCAGTTCAGCCTAAAGTACATTTTGAAATGATGAATCAGCTGGAGAGAAAAACATATTCCAGATGTTTTCTGTGTTTGTCTCCAGTATTTACTTCATCATGCTTTATCCAGAGGGGTGATTCCACGGAAACAAATGATATACCGAGTGTGATCGGTAAGGAAAAAATATTGATTGTAGCGAGTTTAAAAGAGAAACTAGCACTGGGCAAATAGCTCAGGAAAAAACACAAACCAGCCTGAAACTTTGTCCGCAGTTCAGATCCTTGGTTACGACTCAAACCAACCCATCCACCAGCCTTAGAAAAATCCTTCTGAATCGCGGTTGATGAAAACTGTGGACAAAAATAATTCTGACGGATTGGGAAACCAAGACCACAACAGTCCTGCAGTGCTGGATTTCAGTGCTGCTGTGTTGGAAGGGGGGGAGAGGGAATGCCCCCAGCCGAGCCGGGGCAGCCAAACGCCTGCGTGAACCTCCTGTGTCTTGTTGTGTGGTGGCAGACGTGGGTCTCAGCTTCCTTGGGGTCAATGTCTTTGGAGACCAGTGCTGTGGAGCAGAGGGTGTAATGCCAGGAGGCAACGATGCTGGGCTTGCCCCAAGGGGATGGCAGAGGGGGGATCTCCTGGCATAGCCAAACCGGCATCGCACAAGAGAGCTTGGTGCCAGATCCTCTGGTTCACCCCCAACCTTAAGAGGTTTCACCCAAAATGGAAAAAGATTTATGAACACCAGAGATGGAGTAAATCGCTAAGGTAACCAAATACTGCTGACTAGTAGGACAGATCTAGTAGTGCCTCCACAAGTGAATTGGGAATGACAGCAGGTCCCTGCCCCTCCTGATGGTCTGTCTTAAACAAAAAACAAAATTCATGACACTTCAGGAGACTTATCTAAAGGGATGTTTATTTTGCAAAGCAAGACTGAGTGTCTTGAAAAAAGAGCGCCACCTCATCTTATCGATCTATCTGCACTCTCTGTGTTGAGGTTTTCTTTAAAACCAAATAGCCAAAAGCTAATTGCACGTAAGTTTAGACTTAAGATATTTTTGTGATGCTTAGAAGGTGGGGAACAAAAACTGTGTCACTAAATTGATGTCTCTAAAATATCTGCCAAAACAGCTCTTTAAAAAGATATTTGCACCTTTATTTAGTTCCTTCTTGTGAGGAATGTTTACTGCAGTCCGTAGATGTGGTTATGTCATGTTTCCACTGTGTTTTCATTCAGTGCTGCTCTGTATTTGTGGTTTTCTCATTTGTGACAGTCTAGTAACTGGAGCCATTTGTACCTGAGCAAATAATATCAAATCTGAATACTTTATAAATATTTACAATATTTGGTGTGTCTCCCACTCACATCAAATGCAAAGTATAAAAAGCAAAAACAAACAGAAACAAACAGAACCTGTGTTACGTTATAATAAATATTTACTGTATGTACTATTGACTAAAGAGTCCCATACAGCTATTTAGGAGGCATTGTTTCTGTCAGGCTGTTCTATATTAAAACACTCTAAATGAAGCTGTTTGAGAATAAAAATGTGCATGTTAGGCAGTGATTGATGCCTATGACTTATTTAATTTTTTTGGCGAGGGGAAGTGGTTGGGTTTTTTTTTTTCTTCTCCCTGCACATGTGGGTAGTGAATTAGGCAGGAGCCTGGGACTTTCTAGCACAGCTGCAGAATTCATTGGAGCGAGGTCCTGGTGCAAGACTTGGGGGGAATGGAACCCTTTGGGCCCACCGGTTTTAAGTAGAGATCCTGACCGCAAACAATCTGTACTGAAGACAGGGCAGGCGGCAGCAGAGCAGCCACTGTGTTCCCGCTGTAACAAAAACAACATTAAAGCAAGGAGAAAAAACAAAAATAAGGTACACAGGACCAGAGAAGCGTTGCAGAGCAGGGAGAAGGAAGCCCTTCAAACCATTTGGTTTCTCTGGGCTGGATGAAGGGCTTTACCAAGCTCTGGACACGGGGATCCTTAATGAACAAGCAGTGACTTTTCAGAGTGTCATCAGGTCCTGCTAAGGGAGGGACCCCAGCATTGCACCTGCAGACTTGGTGTCATGAGGGGCCTCCAAAACTTTCTGAATCACTTAATGGAAGGCCTCCCTCCCCTCTTCTCTTTAGTCCTCTTGCCTCTGCAGTCCATTTTCTCCTCTTGTTCCTCTCCCGCGCAGGGGCTTTTATCTTTTCTTCTAACCTTGTATTATTTTTCTCAGTTACCTGTCCCCACGCACCTCCAATCCTTTGACATATTTATTCTTACAAGACTGCTGTATCCCTTTTCTACCCAGACCGATGCATCACAGATTACTTTAAGCCTGGGATGGAGTTTAGGAGATCTGGGTTCAATTGTAACTCTGCGGTGCTCTGGCCACCAGCGTGGCTTCCTTTTGCTGTGTCCACTCCTTGTCTGTCATTTACAAACTGGCTCGTATTCTTAGCCACCCATCTGCAAAGGCTTACTGCCTTGCTCGACTTCCAATAAGTTTATTGAACTTATGGGCGTCTTTGCAGCCTGCGCAGGTATTTAAATTGAGGACCCAGCTCACTGCTGCAGGGTGCGGGGAGGGGAGATGGGTGAGAAAAGGGGATTAGATGAAGGCATGGAGGGAAGGATCAAGGGTTGCTAGTAGACACAATACTCCGGGTGGACATGCCACAGCCAGTGAGTGCTGGAAAAGCCTACAGGGGAAGGTGAAATCGTAGGAGAAATCCTGCCCTGTTACTTGCATGTTTTCCCAGAGCATGAGACTCCGTCAGACATGGGGCTGGACCTTTACTCTGGTTGTTCTTATATAAATCACCCTAAAAGTTCTGCTCTTTGTTTAGGCTGTGTTGCACTTAACTGCAGATGCATCTAAACAATTTCCTCAAGCACGATTTTCCAGGACTATTCCTTTACCCACCTCCTCAACCTCTTCAAGTTGCAGGAAATCCCAGGTCTTGCAACATGGGCTGTTACCAGGTACCCTCTGTGGCATTGCTTTGAAATCTGTATTTGAGTAAAAGAACGGTACTTTAGAAAAATAAATAGATTTGGTCTGAGTAAAACCTTGTAAAAACATCATGATTTGGCTTGGTCTATTTGTAAAATACATGGCAGATCCCCTGGCTGAGAACAACTTAAATCGTCAATATGGAAGTTAAAAAGCTCATTTCAATTGGAAATTCCAGCTAAATTGTTCCCAGTTAGCACCAGAAAGGAATGCTTTAGACTAAGACAAAACAGATGCACTCTGTTAGGTTCCCATTGTATGAGCAGACTTCCCTTGCAGGGAGGTAGGTAGCTTTGCACAAAAGCCCCCCTCGACTTGTAAACAGAGATAGAGCTGGCTGCCTGTACACCAGCAGTTTTGATTCTTCCTGGGACCCTTCCAAAGCAGGCAGGGCAGGGAAGGAATAAAACCAGGCTCCCAAGCACCACCATCCAGGAGCAGATGAACCCAGCATGCTTCAGACACTGGAAAAAACTCTCCCTCTAACAACTGGCTTGTTCCTTCGCCAGGCGCAGGCTTCAGTGGCCATTTCAAGCAATACGCCGCAAACCACCACCCGGCTGGAAAATCAGAGGCAGCTCTTGGTTACACCGGGGCTCTCCCTGGAGCACTCTGGCAGTAGAAATCAGCTCCTGAGCATGCCTCTTGCAAAGACTGCCCTACAACCTCCCCAGTCACCGCAGGTTTTTTCTCTGCAAGACCTCCACGCTAGCCCTCCTCCTCCCCAGATTGCCAGGCAATGTAATTACAGTCTTGCAGAGCACGTTGGGTACGGGAGGAAACAGCTGTTATTAAAGCTCCCTTTCACGCGCGTGAAGGACTGGATAGAGCTGCCGCAGAATACAGGGAGTAGGAGGAAAAGGAATTAAAGATACTTTACAACCTCTTCTCTCCTCTCCCCCATATTTGTCACAGTCTCGGAAAGGGGAGTTGCCTACATGTGGCATCATTCCAGATTAACTACTGATGAATTAATTCCTTGTGTGCATGCTCTTCTATCCCAGAATGAGTGCGTTATTCCAAATCTCTTACCCTAGATCATGCAGTTTCGGAGTAAGGGGTTTTAAAGTCAGTCATAAAAGCTGTAGTGACAATCCCTCATGGGGCAATCTGTGTTTAATCTGGTTTAAACCATTTGGCATAATGCACTCTGCCTCTTACTAACTCCTTGTGCAGGTTTGGTATAGGCAAGAGAAGCCCAAAGTGGGCACGGTCTGGTTTACACCAGTAGGAGTATTTTCCCCTCACCTTCTGCAGATTATTTCCTATGTTGGGTGGAAATATTTATGAGGGTCTAGAAGTTAACGAGAGCTTCATTTTGTCACCACCTATTGTACATTGTGTCCATCCCAAGCGTTAGGCTATCTGTCACCCTGTGTTGGAGTGCATGCCCTCACTGCTCCCGGTGCTCAGGACCGGTCCCTCCAGCCCCTGTCACAGCCACCACCGGCGGGGTTGCAGCAGGGACTAGTGCATGTCTGCAGCAAGGTTCGCAGCAGCTCAGAGTGACCCATGTATGCAGCGACGGCAGGGTGGGCAGCAGGAGATTTGCTCCAAAGTGGGGTGACCTTGGTGCCAACAGGCTCCTATATCACTGTCAGGGGCCAAGGGAGATATTGCCTCTATCGTTATAATATAAAATAATTCTCAAGCCAAGGAGGTAATCTGCATGATTACCCTAACCTAACCTAGGCCTTGAAAAGGGACTGCACTGGGACTTGAAGTGCCCAGGCCATGGCGATGCCTTTTGGGGCTCTCCTGGTGGGGAATGGAGCACGAACCTGAGGCATTCACATTGCATCAGCAGGCACCAGTGCAAACAACATAAGCAAATAGAAAATACAAATCTTAACTAGCATGCAACATATTTAAATAACATAAGCAAATAGAAAATATAAATCTTAACTAGCCTGCAACATATTTAAATGTATTTTGGCATACATAGTGTTGGAAGATTTGGGGTCCTATATACTCCTAACGCCCTGTTGAAAGAAAAGGTCCATTGTTTGAAAAATGTCTTAGGACTGTCCCCTCCTGCTCCTTCACCCCGTTATTTTTGCAAAGGAAGTGATTCCAGAAGCTATAAAAATGCATCGCTTTTGTTAAATGGGTTACTTCCCATCTCGTGGCACGAAAGCTGGCTGACCCCACTAACAGGCAAAAGGCATTACAGTAGTAGTGAGTGACTGAGCCCAGAAGGTAGTCAGCAAAGCCTGGATTAGGTCACAGCTGGTGCAGGGAGGAGTGCCGGGGCCTGATCCATGGTGCTTTAGACAGGTGGAAGTCCTGTTTGCAAGAATATTTAGGCAAATTTGTACTTTGTAAATGTGTCTTTAAAGACAAATAAACCAGCAGCACTACAGGTCACATTTACAGGGTGTTCAGCAAGCCCCGGGGGTGAGCCACACACCCCTTCACAGAAAGCAAGCTGCTGCCTGGCCCAAGCCCAGCAAGGGCAGAGACGAGCCTCCCACCGACCGCGGGCTCCGGTACTCCCTGAAAACATGGCAGGACTGGAAACACTTTGGGATGCCCCAGCCTGCCTGTGCACTCTAAGCCTACTGCCTATCATCTCAGCTCCTGTTTCCAAATGCTGCTGCTGTTCTCCTCTAACAGGCTGCGGTCACTGTGCACTTTCGTTTTGTTGCTTTAAAACACCCTAGGTAGAAAAAGTCAGTTTTAATGAGCATTGTGGAGTCATTTGAGCTGCAGAAAGGACAAGTAATAAAGCATTCATTTGCTTTGCAAGCAGGAAATTAATTGTGTATGTGCATGTGTATGGGTAAATTCTTCTGATGCTGTCTTTGTCTAGCGCTGTTGCAAAGTTTGCATTTAGAGCATGTATGAGTTATACAACACTGTTACAGCAGAGAAATGCCAGAAGAATCCTATACCTGGCTCCACTTGCATAGTGGATCCTGAATACCATACGTAAACATGTATTCTTCTGAAGGCATATATTTTTAAAGACATGTTTAAAGGGATAATAAAATTTCTAAATATCTTTTAATATTGTTTTAAGTGATACACAGTTTTGGAAGACTTGGGGCTCCATAAGACCCAAAGCCTTTTTGAAATAAAAAGTTAGTTGTTTGAAAAATATCCTAAGATTGTCATCTCCATCCTTTACCTGTTCTTCAACCCCATTGATTTTTGCAAAGGAACTGATTCCAGAAGACATTAAAATGTGGAGGATACTGAATAGTACGTAAACGGCAGTGGGCAGAGCAGGAGCAGTATGAACGTCTCCCATTGCTGTTACTGCTGAGTGAACGGGCAGTTCACTTCAGGCAGGGTGTAGGTTCAGGAGAGAAGCGGTTTTCAGAGGTTCTGCAAATATTTTTTCTTCCTTGTAGACATGTCCATTTGCTCAGAACACATCTGCAGGCCTATTTATCGATTAGGTCATTAATCCCATCTTGAAATAAACAATCACTTAACTGTCAAAATTCACATGACAATTTTATTATGGAGCTCTGCCACCGAACGTCCTCTCATCTCCTGGTAGCTGGCTGGCTGGAAGATGGACCATTGCTCATCCCAGTGGTAAAATGCAGTGGTCCACCATTTCACAAGTGGCCTTCTCTCAGAGTCCCTCCTAAGGAGCTGTGCCCTGGTTTTTAATCTCCCTGCATCCCTCCTGGCTCTGTATGTCACATGTTGGCCCATATAGGCACGGAAAACTAAAGCTGGGACACTGTCCTGTGGGCAGTATCTTTAATCAGTTTGCAGAGCTGGGGAGGTCCTTTCCTGCAAGGCGGCATCTTTGGTACCAGAGATCAGCCCAGGACTTGGGCTGCTGGTGCCCCAAGCTGCCTGACTCATGCTCTCTCCCTGGGCCCTTCTCTTTGCTTCTTCTCGAGAGACTCGGGATGCTGAAGGCATTTGCTCATTCATTCTCATTGCCAGCTCAGAGCAGAGAGTCACCAAAATGAACAGCTATGCTGCAGATGTCTCTCTCACTGCTTAACAGCTCTTTTCTCTCTCTCTGTCTTTTCTACAGAACTGCATTTCCCAACCCTTTTTCCCTTGAGACGCCCAGCTGAGCTCCCCCTATAAGTGTTTAAATCCCCTGCTGTCAGCTTGAGCCCTGCTGATTATGTGGGTCGGAGAGAGCCTGCAAAAACTCAGTGCTCTGAGAGTCTCTCTCCCTTTGCACCTTCCCTTCACTCCTTCCCATTTCCCACTGCATTTTGCCCCTTTTGTCTCCATTTAAACCAAATCTGGCTCATGAGGAGTAGCACCGGTGCACCCCACGCAGGGTGTGCAAGGGAGGTTTCTCTGAGGATTCGTTGCATTGACTGGCTGCGATGCATCATCCCTTAACCAAAAAAATTCATCACGTCTTGCCTTGCTTCGCCTTCCTCCCGTCTCATGTCTCCCATCCCCTTCTCCCTCTTTCTTTTCTCTCTCTTTCCTCTTTTTCCTTCCATCCCGAGGTGGCTCCTGCCCGCCGGAGCCGTGCGTGCGTGTGAAGCCCTGCGCACAGCTGTGTCCCTGACATACTTTCGCACAGCATCCGACAGCGCGTGAGAGGTTAACTTACAGTGGCATGTACAGTATGTGGCCCAGATGTTCCTGCCATCCCCTGAACTTTCTCATGCAATTCGTTCCGCTGCTGATAAAGGTTATGGACTTGAGATATGGGGGAAGTGAAGTAATGGATGAGAGGTGAAACAAAGGCTAGCCCTGACCCTTGTGAGCTCATCTTACACTCCTGCGTGTTCCGGTTTGAGAACTGGGGATGGGTGAGGGGGAGATGTTTGGGAGGGGTGGCTAAACCCCTGAGATGGATGTCCTCCATCTCAGAGAGGGAGCAGAGGAGGATTTCTGTGAGTGAAAACCGCAGTTTCTTCCCAAACTACCGCTCCAGCTGTCCTTTGGGCACCGTCCTTGCCTGGGCAGCAGAAAGGGGAACTTTGTGCTTCCAGGTCTCTGCTTTCATGTGTAGCAACATCTCAGCTGATATACTTACAGGGAAAATCCTGTCCAACCTCTGAGACATCCTTTGCCAAACTCTAGCATGTCTGAAGAGATTGCTCTTTTTTAATACGCTTGCAATTTGGCCCACGCATTGAGGGGAGGAAGAGAGGGTTAAGAACAAAATTGAAAAAGGCATATCTCTAGAACAGAAACCTTCCCTACAAATACCAAAGCAATGAGGTAAAAAAAAGAGTTTTTCAATAAAATCCTTGTAAGATTTAACAGGGGCAAAAATAATGTATTTTCCTGTAAACTCACTCTAAAAAAGGACCAGTCTGTCTTGGCAGAAATTTCCAATATATATTCTTCCTGAAGCAACTATTCTGCATGGAAAAAAAATCAGCCCAAACTGTTAAGGTCTGATGAAGTAGGTTATAAACAACCAAACCAGGTCTTGTATGGGAAAGTATCGTGCAAGCTTAGCAATAGGTGTTGTTAACAGTGCCAGCTATAATACACACACACAGAGTTCAGCATGTATCTCCAGGAAGGTTTTTATGACTGATCAAATATACTTTCCTCGAGAAGTTCCCTTCCAAGTCCTGTGCTATTGCTGTGCAGGGCATAGAAATCTCATCTGGCCTCGCTGCATTCAGCAAGTCAGGGCTAACAATGGGAACCGTGTTCGTCCTGAGGAGGCCACGGCGTTCGCAGGGAAGCTGGGCTCGCTGTACAATGTCAGACACATTTTATGGGCTACATTTTTCAAAACACCGCAGGCGGAAAGAGGGAGCATTATCTGCTAAATACTCCAGGGAGGGCCTTTATGGATTTCTCAAGGGGGGCTCAGAACCGCTGATCTGAAAAGATGCTAACGTTTCATTGTGTGCTTTGCTTTGCCTGATTTGCATGGCTGAAAGAGGGGGTAGGAAAATGGACTCTGTGTCAGAACCTGAGACAATAGACAACTGTAGGAAACAGCCTGAAGTTTGTAGGAAAAAATTCTTCCCTCCGTTTTATCTTTGTCAGGGTAGAGTTTGGCCTGGGGAATGTAGGATTATGTCTGAGGGTCAAGCCAAGAGGTTCCCACCTCTGTTCTGGGTGACACCATTGCTTCGACAACACGCTGCAGTGAGGAGGGAAACTCTCTGGATTTCTGGAATGTGTAAAAGCCCTGGCAAACATTTTTAGCAGGTTATTCTCCTAATTCTCCCACAAATGACGTATTAGTAACTTCATTTGGACTTGGGCTACCTAAAGCTAAGCAAAGCCAGTACTTTTTAGCTTGCCTGTTGGATGTTACTGTGTGCCAGTTCAGGGAAGCAAACACAAGCTACTGGGCTTGCCAGAAACACAGAGCACCAAGTAGCAAGTGAAAGAAGGATGTTCCTCCTGCAACTCAGCATCCTGATTTAGAAGGACCGCTGGAGGATCAGCATACCTCTTCTCCAGGCCTGTTTCACCTGCAGCTTGCAGAGTGTATGACTAGTTAGGAAGGGTTTTTTAGAAAGATTTCTACTAGTGTGCACAACCATTTGGTAGCCAGCATTGGATCCCTTCAACATGTGGACTTCCTCCTCCCAAGACCCTTCTCCCTCTATTTAATTGATTATAAAGCCCTGCCAGTTTCTGTTTAACCTAACTCTGAGCAAACAGGTACAGAGGTTTTGGAAAGGCATTCCCTGCTGAAAAATTAGGGAAGAGAATCTGCAGAAGACAAACCTCCTTGATAAGCAGTGGTGGGAAATCTATGGGCACAAGTGCTGAGCAGAAGTTAGGACTGGGTGCAGGAAAGGTGGATCTCTTCTTCTCAAGTCTTGTCTCTGTTCTGTTTCCTTGCATGTAAAATGGAAAATAATGCTATAACCTTATTTAGCAGAGTGCTTTGAGATCATGAGAAAAATACAGTGATGGGTGCCAGTACAGGGAGGTAATAAACATTAACAGTAAGCTTTGCAAAGGAATCTGAGGATAATTAGGCAGACAGACTTCAATGGGATTTGGGCACCTGTCATGTTTTCCATACTCAAGGAAAAATTTATTTTCCTTAGAAGAGTGAAAAATGAAACAGCCCTCAATTTGTACCAAAAAAAAAAAAAAAAAAAAAATCAGTCCAGGGACAATAATAAAGTACCCGTTATAGAGGCAGAAACTACGAGATGCTGAAAAGCCCAAGAGGGAATATAATATATTAAAAAGATATATAAACAATTACATTACTTCATTGATACTAATATTTAAGTATATTTTTAGTCATTATTAATTGGTTAATAGGAAATCAGACTTAAACCACAAAGAAGACCCCTGAGTAGGGGAAGAACATGGCTTTAGTGACTGACTTTTACGGCACTGTTGGGTAAGCATCACATGGGGTCTTACCATTAACTTGCATGCAACTGATTAGAGTCCACCACATATGCACACACACAGACCTTTACACACTCTTTGAAGAACCTGAATCATCTTTTTTCCCCAAATGCTTTTGGAGGCTTACCAAACCAAAACATTTAGTTCTCTGGAAACTTCATGAAGGGTGGAAATGGTCCAGGTGCCACTCTGCAGTCTGGGTCTGGCCTGAACGTTGATCCAATGGAGGCCACCAACTTTTCTTCAGGAGAGATGAAGACCAGTGAAGTGTTTGGTACCAGAGGGGCGGCTGCTGGCTCCGCAGCATCCCCATGCTGCCAGAGTCATGCGTGCAACCCCACGCTGGGGTTAGAGCTGCAGATTGACTTCACCAAGTCAACACAACCCAGAAGAGTCCTCAGGCTGGAATCCAGCCCCTAGGAGTGTGGAGGTTGGGCAAGCCTGTAGGACACCTTCTTGCTTCATGACAGGTAGTCTGAAGCTTTGCAAGAGCATCCAAACTTCACGTGGCCTCCCTGTACTGAGCCTAGACACCAGTCTTTGTGAGGTTTGCACTTTGCTGATTTAAATCTGCCCACCTGCTGATGCTCTGAACCTCCTTCTGTAAAGAGGAATGAAAGGTACCATTTCACTTAAGTCTGCTTCCATGAAGGCAAAATAGGAATTGTTTCATCTTCAGCATTTCATTAAGTCTCATAAGAATTACATAAAACTCCCTCTCGCTGACTTTCCAAGGAGAAATCCTTTGCCTTTGTGTATTTATACTTGCAATGGATGCAGCCCTGAAAATGAGCTTGGATTTATTATTCATTATGTTTATAATGGCACAGATGTGTGCAGAACTAAGCAATGGGGAGCAGCAAATCAGCCAAAAGTCTTCTCATTCCTGCTCTTTCTACAACATTTTCTACCTCATTGGGGAATTTAAGCTGTTACAGAGTCTCTGCCCAAGAACTGGCAGACCAGAGAAACAAGAAGCAAAGTTAGGTTGGGAGATTAGGTCATTATCTTCTTTGGGAGAAATACTGGAATAAGAGATTCCAGAATTTAATTTACTTTTGACTATTATATAATCTGTACATTATACCAGAGCCTTAACCTTAGTTTGGTCTCTGAACTTCTTTAGCCAAATATTTAAGTAAACACCTTCTCATTTTCCTTCAGAACAAAAAGACATGAAATACAACTTTTTCCCCCCAATTTTATAGTACAACATTTTGTGTTTTCACCATGCTTATTAATAATTTGCTTAAATTTTTCATTAACCCCATGAATCTTTAATTGTGAGAGAACACTACATTGAGACCAACACTTCATTTTTAAATACAAAACTCACATATGTCTAAACCCTTCCTCCTTCCTGGGAGTCAAGAACATGCCTTGACTGTGGAGCAGAAGATATTTTATTTCAGCAATTCTTAAATGGAGAAACACCCAATTGATTCAGTAGCAGAAGTGTGAAATCATTTACACAGAGAACAGCCAACTGAGGCCATAATGCCGCTGCTCCTGGAGTGCCCATGCCTGAAAACAAGCCCAGCTTGTCATTTATAATCATTTGCTACCCTCTCAATAGGCAAACAACGCATTTGTCAAAATCTTATGCTGATGCTTTCAGATTTAGTTCATTAGCTCTCATTGTGCCGGTGGGGATGGATCACTTCGAACAAACACCAAACAGCCTCCTTATTTTATATTAATTGTGTGTCAGCAGTAATAGGGAAAATGCGTCTTTTCCTCTCATTTCATTATATAGTTTCAGGGCATATTGTCAATTCCAGGGACCAGAAGTAAATCCTCTCTCCTAACCCTACTTATGTGTTTGTACTGGGATCCAGTGGATTTGTTTGATTTAAAGACAGTTCCCACTTCCATTTCTAAACCCCTTGCTTTGGCTTATTGCTAGAAAAGCTGGAGATCCTGTACTTCATGGGCTAATTTACTCTAGACACAACCAATGCAGTCACCCCTGCAGGAGAAGTGTCCTGAATTTCTTGGCTACTCTCCTCCTCTCAGGAAGGATTTTCTGTTGACTCAGAACTTGTCCACACTGGGAATTCAATGCTGAGTTTAGCAGCAAAACTCTAGTGTAGACAGAATTTCACTCGTCCCACCACCTTTCCAGTAACATAATATCAGCTTTGGAAACGGGGAGGATGAATCCATTCCTACGCTGTGCTGATACAAATAGGGCTGCCCTTCAGCCCCAGTAGAGGTGATGCGCTATTAACAGACTCTAAAGGAGTCTTTAAATCAAGACGTGAATGAGAAAGCAGGTGGTGGCATTTACCCACAAGAAGGAAAGCAGACTCTATTTTTGCTCTGTCTTTCAATTTTTCCAGTTGCTGACAAACTCCTAACTCTCTGGATTGCGCTCAACCTTTTTCCAGGACCCTTTCCTTGGTTTAGTTTCCCTAATTAAGCTGGCACATCGCGTCCTTTGCCCCATCTCCCATCACGACTGGAGTTACAATTGCAGGTGATATGACTTCCCACTGTCGTGCAGAGGAGGGCTGTGGACAGGACATCCTCTCAGAGGGCCTGGTATTGAAAATAAATTTGTAGGATAAGTCTACAGGCAAAAACTAGTTCACTTTGCTAAGCTTTAAAAAAGAAAAAAAAAAAAAGACTCTCTAGTGATAGGTAGCTTGAGGTCTCTGAAGCTAACATGTTTAACAAGGTCTATTAAAAAAAATCACTTAGCATATCAACTATCATATTTCTAATGCATGCACCGCTAAAGGCAATATTAGCTTTTGTGACATGTTATTGCAACAAAGTGCTGTTTAAGGACGTATCATCTCTTCTGCACACTCGGTAGGGAGGATGCATTATTTGTCAGGCAAAGATCTGTCTGGAGGTCTTAGGTCTGACTGACGGAACCCTCTGGTCAGCACATGCAGCAATCCTCCTTCTCCATACACAAATAATCTTACAGGGAAAGGCTTACAAGCATGTTGGAATCAAGGCATTTAGGAAAAGCAAGATTCTGGCTTTTTAGGACAGATGAGACCATCTTGGGTACTTGCCAAAGACACGATTGCTGCTATTTATCTGCCGCCATGTTCAATCCATACTCTACTCTTGTGGGAGGAGGATGTTTCATAGTTTAGAAGAGATACAAGTTTAGAGGGGTATTCTATGACTTAAAAAACATATGGTTGCCAATCCAGCAAGCCTGAAACACCTGAATTGTCCTGTTGAAGGGACTTTGTCATGTGTTTACATATTAAGAATTCATGGCTTGTATTTGTAAGAAGTGTATTTTCTCCTCTTTCACTATCCCCATGAATCTTTAATTGTGAGAGAACACTACATTGAGACCAACACTTCATTTTTAAATACAAAACCCAGATATGTTTAAACACTGTGTTTCTGCACACAGACCAGTTAAGTTCCCACTTAACTTTGTGCAGTGGTGCCCTGGTCATCTTCCAAAGTGGCCACAGTTAATTTAGAGACCAGCAATGTACATGAGGACCTGGAGTGATGCCTTCCACCATGCCCATCCCTGCATTGGTCAGTAAAGAAACTCTAGATGACTTCTGTGTCCAAATTTGTCATGCTCTTGGAGTAATGGAAGCTCTAACTAGATGAGGCAATTATTTATATCATCATTAGATGGGTCACACCTCATCGTACTGCAGAGTGTAACCGCTCCCACTCCTCTCCCATAGCTGAAAGAAGTCAGTTGTGGACCAGTTGGTGGAAACGATTGTAAATCAGCCAAAACATAGGCCTTTTACTGCTGCGCAGGTTTTTGAATCGGGGTGAAAACTTCATTGCCACCTGTTTAGTGGAGGGGAGCATGTCTGTGTTGGAGACCAAGAGAGACAGAAAGAAACCCAGTAGCGCCAGTAGCTTCACCTACTAACAACACAAATAGCGAGAGCTTTCAGGCCAGGGGCTGATGGAAAGGACTCAGTTTTGAGCTCATGAGCTACCCTCTGTTCTTTTAATACCCTTCCGTTTAGAGGACTGGGATTTTAAATGTACCTTAGAACTTTGTTGGTCCTTCCTCCTCCCAAAGCAAACATCAGAGGGAATTTTGTCTGTTCGTTTGGATCAGAAGCAACAAAAAGGACATGCTGATGGCAAGAACTGTACACTTTTCTACAGATAACACCTGCAGTGTGGTTTTACCCAGGATGGCTATTCCTGTATCTGATGTTGCAGTTCCCACATAAGCCAAGATGCCATTGGCTTTCATTGGTCATCTTGCTAAATTTTTTTGCTTCAGTGGGAATTCAGAAAAATATCACTGCCAGTCCTTGAAAGTAAGAGGAAATCCCATGAATCCTGTTTTATAACTTGTGTTTAATGTTGTCACATTAATCGTGAGAAAAAACCTCTCCTGTAGTCTATCCATGTATACATAGGATCCTCACGCTACAGTCCTGGAAGATTTATGATTAGACAAAAGAGACATTTTCTTAGTGGAAATGAGCTAAGGCAATAAACAAATAAAAAAGCTTTTATTAGAGAAGGATACATCTAGCAGGAAGTCTGAGAAATACTGATTTAATCTACTGTTCTGGAGGGATATTGACAAATCTTGGATGGAGTGAAATTCATGCTGTTTTAATTCTCTGTTCAAAAATGCACATGCAGTAGCAGGAGTAGAGCAATTATCCCATCTAGCCAAGAGCCAGGTTTAGCTGAAAGAACTCTTCAGAGTTCTCAGTTTGTCCAGCAAACGGATGAAAACATGATGAGCTTATCAGAAAATGTAACTGAGGGCACGCACACCTCTTAAAACTGCACTTTTTTGGCTTGAAATCTCACAAAACCAGGCTTTTCTTGTGAGATTTGACCTGCTTCCCACTTCAGAATAAGACAGCAAAATGATAGAGAAACAGTTTGTTTGGGCTGTAGTTGTGTTCCTGATCTCTATAGAGATGCTCAAAGTATTTTGTCCATTATGACAAGTGTCCAAAACTTGTGTGTGCTGAGCATCCTGTAGCAGTTTTATAATATTGGGTGAAATGCTTTGTCCCAAATCAGGGGGGAAAAAAAAGCTATCGAGGGAACAGAAGGTGGTTGAGCTGTTCAGATACTGAGAAACACAAACTCCAAGTCCTGGAACATCATCATTCATTTACCATCTTGCTACAATTTTACTTCTACAGTCTGAAATCTTTACATCCCCAAAAAAGAAATCATGGCTTGCTCAAAATAAAGCTCATTTATCGTAGATGGGAGAAGTCACTACTGCTGACCTCATTGATCAGAAATGACCACATTATTAGAGATACACAGTTCAACTGTTGAGGGAAAAACTCATGACTGAAGAAAGCTTCAGGCCTCCTCTGACTGAAACTTCACGAAATTCATGGCCAGGAACTAGGCAGACCCATTAAGGGTTGGTGTCAAGTTGAATGACAGCCATGCAGGCTCTTCAGCGCATGGACTGCCTTTTTGTAATGTATAGTCTCAGCACAACGCTGTTCTGTTCCATGACAAAGCTCCTAGGTGCTATTACTGTGCATATACCTGTAAGAATTTAAGAAGTGCCACAGCAAACAAATTAATCAGAAAACAGAAAAGATTGATTCTACATGCACTTCTTTTGTATTTGTCCCAAACTAATCAATTACTATGAATTCCAGCAATATCAGACCCTTGTATTCACCACGTGATATTGATCTTAGAAACGTCTGGAATTGTTAAGTTTTGGCAATATTTGAAAATTTGAAATGCTGAAAAATATGTATGAAATTTACTGCTGTTTTCCCTTCAGTTTTCAGCCAGCTAAAGAACTGCTTGACATTTCTGGACAGAGGAGGGGAAATATTTTAGTTTCCCTAGCTCCATGTCCTGCTAAATTGGTTCCAGAGCATCAAGTTTGTTCAGAGAGGAACACAAAACTGGTTATCTTCTTACATTGGATTTAAGATGATAATTTTTTACGTATTTCAGAAAGGAAGAAAGCATGCAGCAATAATCAACCTAGAAGAGCTCGTTGTGATCATCTTCTCTGCTCTTCACTGATCTAGTTCCCATTACAAATAGAACATATATATTAGAAAACCATCTGATTTATGTTTAGAAATTATTAGTGACAAAAATGAAGCAGAAACTTTGCTGGGTTTTCCCAGTACTGACTGTTTAAAAGTTATACCTGTCTTTCATCCGAAGTTGTCCAATCATGAGTGTTACGCTCTCATGCAGTACATCCCCCTGGCCCAGCAGTCTCAAGCTCACCTGCAGGCACAGCAAGGAAGGGGAGTTCTTAAAACTTTAGTTACAGGTTTTAGTATCTTAAAATAAACTCAGATCAGCCTGGACATGAGGTGGTTTTTTCCTTTTTTTAAATACGATCACCACATTCCTACAGTTATCCAAACAACAGCCCATTATATAGTGAGCGCTCAATGGTCCTTATGAGAGCTACACAAAAGGCTGATCTTTTCTAAGGCTTGTAAGAATTTATCATCACTGTCATCCTTAAATTTACTCTTCTATTGGAATTTCCTCCTTGTTTGACAACTGCTTTTTCCTTCCATCTATCACAATTTAGGGTGACTAATCAGGTTAGTCACAAACCCTTCAGAAATATACCCTCCAGGGCACTTTTTATTTTAGCTTGGGGAGGAAAGCATTTCAATTTATAACATTTAACAGAAGCCTCTATGTAGTAGCCATGAGGGTTTCTCTTTAGTTCAGATTTGCATATGCAAATTATCCAAACATCAGTTCAGTTCTCCCTTTATACAGATGGATGAGATTTAAGGAAAAGAGAATGATCTGGAGATTGGAGGAGGAGAAGGCAGTTCAGGAGATCTGCCTCGGCTCTGCTACAGCATCATTGCATGACCTGCAGCACTATAAAGTGGATGTAAAAGGCTAGACATTAATAGTCACTAATTAATTGGTCTGTAAGTCAGATGAAACAATTATTACTGAGTTTGTGAAAAAGTACAGACAATTTCAGAGCTACTGTTCAGTGAAGGGAAGCAATGAAACTGCAAAGAGCAACATTCATTTCACTTCTGAGACATCACAAATGTAGAGGATGCAGCTACAGTACCTGGGAATTTGGGGATCACTGAATTGTAGAAAAGCAAATGGGCATGCAGGAACCCCTGCCCCAGTTCCTGACAAATGTTTATCTAATCCATGGATTCCTAAAGTGCAGCCCACAGACTTTGTGGTTTTGTGGAGCACATAGGGTGCAGGGGGGGAAGGGAGTGTCTCAGGCAGATCTAAACAGTAGAAATCCCATTAGCACTGGGCTAAACCAGCTGTATGTGAAGCCCTGTGAGGAGCAATGCTAGGAATTCACAAACTGGAAAAGGCTACAAATAAATTGTGTAACCTGTGCTTAAAGACTGCCAATGATATAAAATTTTGCAAACTCCCAAGATAATACATTCCTGCTCTTTGCTGTTCTAACAGGTAAAATACTTTTCCTAATGTCTAACCTTCACTTGAAGCTCATTATTTCTTGTCCTGCCCTTGGTGGCTGTGAGGAATACATGTTCCTTTTCTCTTTGCAGATCTCTTTTACATATATGACGAGTGAGTACCAAGAAATTGTTCTACAAATACATTTATCATAAGATGAAAAGAGAAAGGTAGCACCAGATGATACCAACGGGTGAAGTGTTTAAAGTCTTTTTTTTTTTTTTTGTATCAGTGTTCATTTAAAAGATCACTTGAGAGCAGGAGGCTAACAGGATTGGAAATTGAATCAAAAAAGGATAGGAGTTCAGCACAGAATAAGGAAAGAAGTGAGAAAATTAGATAAGCTTCGTATTTTATAATTGGCTGAACCTGATGAACTTCATCCTAGAATATTTTGAAAGTGGACTGAAATGATCTTAGATACCTGTGGTTATCTTTGAGAAGACAGGAAAAGCTAAGCAAGATACCAGAAAACTGGAAAAGGGCGAATGTGTTACCTATCTTCATACAGAGGAAGGGAAAACAGAGGAGCGTAAGAATTACAGACCAGCTCGTCTATATTTTCAGCTCCAGGAAATATAAGACAATTTAGTTGTTTGGAAGCACCTGGGAAAAGAAAAGGAATAACAACCAGTGTAGGCTGGTCAAGAAAAAATCATGTCATCTTATTTCCTTTAACACAGGAGTGGTGAACAGAAACGAAAGTTTGATTTTGTTTAGTTCACCATGGCTGATAAAATGATAGGCCTTAAACTGAAGTAAGAATGATTCAGAATAAGCTGATAAGAAAATATTTTAGAAGTGAGACTCATGAAGCAGCAAGCCAGCTTGCCTTGGGAGCTTGTAGACTGTGCGCCAGTGGAGATCTCTATGAACAGGTCAAAGCAATATCTATCAGGAGTGATTTAGATATTGCTGAGATTGTTTCAGGGGAGAGGAATGGCTTGGATGACCTCCAAAGATCCCCCTTAGTCTTGTTTTCCTGTGGTTGCCTCCTTTTCTCTAGACTGAATGAGCCTCATTCTTTCTGCCTCTCCTCATATCTCCTGTTCTCCAAGCCTCTTATCGCTCCTGTTTATCTCTCCTAAATGCTTTACAATTGCAGCACTTCTTTTTGCAGTGTGATATTAAGAATTACCAGGTAGACGCTCTCAAGTCCCAGGCTTGTGCCGGGATGAGGGGAAGGGATGCAGGCTCTTCTGCACAGCTAGTTCTGCCAGCAAAACACCCAACTCATCTTTAGAGGAATACCTTTTTTTTCTTGGTCATGTCTCCTTGTAAGTTCATATAAAGCCACTCCTGCATTTCCTGCTTACCAGCTGAGGAAGAGATGTTTGAGTATGCCAGCTCTTTTAGAGATCTCCCATTCTCAGAAATTTCATATTTTAAGATAATATCAGCATTCCTCTCTGCCCCAGTTGCCTGCTTTTTCAGCCTGAAGTGAAAGGAGTCTCAGCAATAACAAAGCTAAAAAAATAAAGATGGCATGAATTACTATATTCTTCTCATGGTACAATGATGGAGAAAGGTCCCCATGTTAGGCGGGGGGAATGCATGTCACTGTTTCAGTACTTAAGAATCAGAAGTGATTCACTGCACAGAGCAAAATAGCAGCTGTGTTCAGATCTCAGCCATTCACTGGAGAGAAAGAATAGTTTTCACTCATAAAAACGAGTATGTGTCTTGATTCTGTCATGGGGAAATGATGGACCTTGGGCCTGATCCAAAGCTCCCTGAAATCCAGAGAAAGACTCACGTTAGCCTCTGTGCACCCTAAACCAAAGAGGACAATCTTTTGGAGTGGGAAGAGCTTCCCCTGGCTCTTCTTTTCTCTCCACGTTGGAGATCCACACCACTGCTGGTCTGCCCTACAAATAAGCGTGACCATCAACAAATAACATCTGCAAGGCTGGCAAAAAGACATTTAAAGACCCATCAGCAGTTTTGGCTGCAAATCTCAGTGCTCGCAGACACACTCTGCGGCGTAGATGTCCAAGGCACAGCTCTCTGCCATGCCATCTCTGCAGCAGGTGACAAGTCCCCTGGCAGCTCATGGCCTCAGGGCCACCCACCTGCAGCAGCTCCATATGCACAACTGCATGGGGGAAAATACAGAAGCTGTTCTGCAGCTTGCTGATCTATCAGAAAACAATAGTTTCTCTCAGAGGGTCAGTTTTTGATCACCAGCATCAACCGATTCTTGAGGAAAACAGCAGGAGCAGGAGAGAGGGCAGGATTGTCTCTTTTGGTGGCAAGCTGCCTTGGATTGACTTAAAATCCATCCTAAAACTGCACTTGTAGTCTGTCTTGAGATTAAAACCAAATCGCCTGAATTGCCTTGAAATTTCCTAATCATAACGTGATAATTGCTACAGAGTTATCACTGGGAGACCAAGGGTCTGTGACAGACCTTGCTTGTAATATACTTCAAGAAACCTCCCCCTCAGATTTTCTTTAAAAAAAAGCAAACTGCTCTGCTTGTCTAAGTGAAGAAAATTGCTCCTTAGATCGTTTAAAAAAAGAGACTAGTTCATTCTTTTCTATTAGGGAGAAAAGAAACCCTGTTGCACCAAAACTCTTTGAAGATTCATAGAGGCATTTCTAACTGCAGTCCAAGATGGCCTGGAAGAGGAAGACCTCCAGAAAGCTTTAGAGCAGTAGCCCTGTGACTGCATTACAACATACCCTTGGTTTGTTTTTTTTTTTTTTTCTTTTTTTTTTTTTCTTTAACTATCCTATTGCAGAAAAGTCACAGGAAAGAAAAGAAAGGAAGAAACTTTAACAGCAGCCTTCCTTCCCCTAACTCTACAGAGAGCCATCTCACCAGATAAAGAGCAGTCCTCGAAGGATTCTGCACTCTTCTTCTGCCAGAAGCATTTGAAAAAACACTTAGGCTCCTGCAGAACAGGGCACCTTTTCTGAATAGGTCTCTGCTCTGTGAAAGACAATTGATATTCTTCTTTTGGCCTCTTCCCCATGCGGCAGTGGTTTATAAAGGCAGAGAAACCAAGGAAAGGATCAGATCCGAAAGGGAGCATTAAATATTTCACTTTCCTGTTAGCTGGGAAAATCAAATATGACATCTCTCGCCATCCAAGAGGTTGCTTCTGGCTGTCTCTTGTTGTCTTGGGTTTTGGGTTACACCTCATATTAAAAGGTTTGGGGCAATGAGGCAGTGAAATTAGAGGAAAACTTGATCTAGAGGTGACCTGAAACAAATACTGAGAAGGGAGGCTGGTCTTCTAGCTGAGATAAAATGCCAGATTTGTGCTAGTGATTTTTCAGGTGATGGGCACCTCACTCCTTTCCCAGACTGTTGGGACCCTAAAACAGAAGGTACCCAAAGATATCCAAAGCCTTCCTGCTTGTCTTATTGTAAACAGTGTGTGCAAGCCATGCCCGGAGCAGCACCCCACACTGTCCTGGTTTGCTGCTGCACATGTCACGTCCCCATGGCCTCCTCATTATCCTGGCTCCTGGGAGGACCCAGTGGGCTTGGTAGGTCAGGGCTCAGCTGAGCAGCTGAAGGAGGGTGTGCTTGCTGCCCAGCAGCTGCTCAATGGCCCATGCTTAGAGAGCCCATATCGGATATTGGTGTCAAGGTATCTGTATCACACAAACCACCGGTGAAACTGGAAATAGTTGTTATCCCGAGCTGGAAGCAAAACAGTGCCTGGACTGGTAGAGGCTATTCTGTGACACTGGGACAGAGATGCCCAGATGAGACCAGCCGCAAGTAGCTTATGCCCTGGAAGGAAAGACTTCCCATTGTATGGTGCTCACCCCATCACCTTTCATAGTAATTACCCTTTGACTGGATAATTCATGTGACATTTGCAGAACTGAAGCCAAGTTAGGGAGTTACACAGAGCTGTTCCAAAACATGGGATTGTCTCCTCTAATTTGCAAGAGGTGCCAGTTTTCTTTAAATCTGCCCCTCTTTTTCCAGCTGTGTGTGTGTGTAAGTGTCTGCAGGGGAAGGTGGGAAGCAGGTACAGCAGGGAGTTATTTTCTGCCCTTGAGATGTTGCCAGCACATTTCCTCTGAGGACTTTGGCAAATGTTCCTGCAGACTGTACTGTGAGAACAGGCTTTGCTTCCCCTTTGCTTTATGGCAGCAATGGCCTCTTATTTGGCTGCAGCTAGACTTTTTATTACTGGAAATTGTTGTATGGAGATGCTGGAGATCTAAGAAGGATGAAAACATGGGCTCTTGCTACCAGCTTGCATTTCTTTTGTTGTGATAGGCCTGGGCAAAGGGAGTTGGTAGTTCATTGGCTAATTTGATTCTTTAAGAATCTGCTGATCCTCTCTTGTGCATCCTCATCCCTATGCATCAAACCTTATGTTCAGTCTTCCACACAAACATACAAACATATGTGCATGCATCAATATACAAACACACGCACACACAGAGCAACATCTACATGTATTTGAGACTTAATCCAGTATTGCATGCTGCAGAAAATTGTGTATTTTCTATGGTCATAGATGTTTCAGTGTGCTCTGCCCTAGGACATGGCAGGGGGGAGGACAGTAAGTGTATGAGCCAACCCACTTGGCCAGAGAAATTCATCTGGCTTGTGTGCCCATGGTGAATCGCTCTGTCAAGCTGCTCCCCAATGGCCATGGCCCCTCTGCTCTCTCCCCTATTGTGTGATTAGAAGCATGTCAGACATACAACCAAGTTCCCATCATCGCAATCAGTAATTATCCACCCAGACTGTGTGCTGGTACTCCTTCCATACCCCTGTGATGGCCCTGCACGGACTTATCCCGGGAGAGGGAAGGCTGAGGTTTGGTGATGTGACAGGCAAGGGGTGAATCATGCAGGTGCCATGTGCCTCTAAGAGTGTTCATGGTTCATCCTCATGGAAGGGGTGGTCCCTACTCACCTAGATGTGTTTGAGTCCAGTTCTCAGTCTGAAATCCAGATGTAGCCGTGCCTTAAGTATTCAATGTCAGTATGAGACTTTCACAATGGTTTGACAAGATCATACAGCAGCACTGCTTTGAACTCTAGAAGAGTGAGTAGGACTTACTTACTTTATATGTGTTTTTTAATTGGGAGGTTAAAGATTTTTCCTTTTTTTGCTGTGTAGAAAGATAACAAAGTTTTGTTACTTCAAGGGGAGGTTTGCAATTCACTTTTTAGCTCTCACAGTACTGGGAATACCTCATCTTTTTAGGCCAGTTAAGAGGAATCTTGGTAGTGTTTGCTTACGGTGGTCATCCCTTAGCACAGAAGTACTTTCTCCCAAATGCTCATTAGGCGTTTAAATGAAATAATCCTGCCCAAACAAGAAAAAAAGCTCTTAACTTGTTCACACTAGTTGTTCTAATCAAACTTCCCTTTTAGGGTTTGTTAGTATAGGTCAAAGCCCGGGTCTGAACCCTGCCTCACATGGTGTTCACACTGCTGATGCAAGGCTGCTGTGCCCCAAGCACTGAGACTCCTGGTGTCCCCTAAAAGGACAGGGTGTCTGGCTCAGATGGAAAGCCCGGCTCTAGTCTGTGGTGCAGTTTGAATGGAGATGAAGAGGAAGCTCCCAAGCACCTCTCAGATGTTTCTGCTCAGTTTGTACCAGGCTCCCTCTTTGTCCAACGTTCCAGCCCTTGCCAGCTCTCCTGCCCCAAGAAATTCTCCATCCCATCTCGAAGAAAGCCACAATGTCCACCTTCTGTTCTGTTTTAGACTGAATCTTAACATTGTCCTCATTATAAGCTGTGTTTAGGCACTGTATGGTGGGACATGGATGTTCATGGTCACAAATGGCCACTGAATATTTTTCAGGTCTCTGTGAGGAAGCTGCCCGGCTGCTAATGACTTCACCACTTTTCGTTATGGTATGATGGTCAGAAAACAAAAGCTGGGCCTTCATTTAACATTTTTACCATGCGTATCCATTGTGCGCGTGTGTGTATGTGAGGATGGGAGCTGTGTTTGCACAGAGCAGACAGACAGAGGAGCTTTTGGCTGGAATCACAAGGTTGTGAAACGCTCGATGCCTTGACCTGTAACACGCGACTGTAAATTCCTCCGCTCTTGTTATGTTTTCCACGGGTCATGGTCTTTAACAGTTTACTTAGTGGAGGAGGAGGAAAGAAGCCCTTTGTATTGTTGAGCAGCGGACGATAGTTTCCCTCATCCTGGCAGCTGGTGCTGACGCAGGGCTGTTCTTCAGGTGTTACTTTGATGGATGGTGCCCCTGACGCCCACGGAGCAGCAGGGTGGTGGCAGCCTCCACTTACCCGGCTTTGGTTGAAGAAGAACCCGTGGAGTCTGCCCAAGTGGGACCCCGCACTGCCTTTCCAGCATTTTCATTGCATTTCAGACGGAGACTGAGCTTTGCTCCAGCCTAATTGCCGATGGCAATGGCCTGCTGAAGTGAACTTTTGCTGTGATGCAGCGCACGCACAACCGAGTGCTTGCAGTGACAGGTCTGCATTAGTATGAAATCCAGCAGCAGATTAAGCGAGGCTGGAGTCCTAGGGCTAAAGACCTTTAGTATCTCCAGAGGGGGGAGGAGCAGATGCTATTTTATTGTGCTGTAAACCATCTTTGCACAGCAAAGCAACACGACGCTGTGTGATCTCGGTGAATCACAGCTCCCTGCTTCAGCCTGGGATGTTCCTACATCCATGATTATTTTGGTACTCAGGGACACCACAATGCTGAGATAGCTGCTTTGAGTCACACTCCCAAAGGCACTACCAGCTCCTCTTTGGCTGGTGGCAGCACAAGTCTGAACTCAATGTTCCTCGTACCGGTAAAAATAGCACCAGGTTGCTGCAAGTGTCCCTGACACAGCCAGAGTTGAAAGCTCCCAGGACAGTCAAACCTCCATCTGGGACAGAGAGCAGCCCACACCCAGCTTTTACTCTGTAGCACTGTGATTAAGAGGAAGAGAAGAGGGTTCAGACTTGCAAAGATGAAGACCCCAGGGCTTTCCATGCAAGCAATTCACCCTGTTGCCTGAAAAAATGTTGTGTCTTCTGGCAACAGCTTAGAGATTACAAGGAGCTATAGCAGAGCCCAAAGTGACTGCTGGCAGCACTTCTTGTTTTGTGACACCTGGGCTAGGAAATACATTGTGTGAAATTAAACTCCGTTTGGATGTGAGGAAACGGGAGCGTATCCTGAGCGTAGCTAGACGTGACCCCCAACCCTGCTCGTGCGGTAATCCACATCCACACATCTCATAGGTTTTCTGTCAGGTCCTGATCCAAGGTCCGTTGAAGAGAAGTCATTCAGTGTGCTGCTGTAGGTTTGGGATGTAAAGGACTTAAGCTTTTTTTTAAACTATTTTCACTATTTTTTCCCCAGGAGAGGATAGTCCTGCCGTATTAGCTTGCTGGCCAGAGAGCTAAGGACAAACATGCTGCCTGCTGGGCTCTGTGCTCAGGGAATTTGCCAAACTGGTTAACCTAGCCAGCATTAAAAGCTTAACAGAAAGGAATAGGAAGACAAAGATATACAATTTCCTCTCTGTGTGCCTGTATTGAGGAAAACAAGGTGACGAAAAAGGTGTACAAGTAGAATGTGTGTGAAGGCAAACTACTAGACTTTTCCAAGCTTCACAATATTGGTAAGATGAAGGTTTCATGTGCTTACATTCACATGGAGAGTTGAAGTGAAAAAATAAAGTTTCTGGTGCAAACATATAAAATCCTTCTCCCTTCCCATATCTCTTTTTCTGTGTCTTTAACCACACGTCTTTCCACCTTTTTAATTTTAAAACGCATGTGGGTTAAGCCTAGAATTTCCTGTGGCTAAGAGGAATGGGGTCTGATTGAACATAATAAGGGACAGTCTAAATGAAGTGCTTGGACTTGCCCCGGGCGCTTCTATCTGCAGGTGCTGGGAGCCCTTGCCAATGCGAATGACTTTTTGGAACACAAGTGATTATTTACTGCTGAACCAAGCCAAAGGCTATGCTTCTCCTTGCAGCTCGCAGCCCTCGGCCTCCAACAGGAAATGTATTTAGTTTTCAAATCCCTCTCCGACCAAAAAGAAATGCCAGCAAAATAGCAATAAACATCCAGAGAGTCTCCTCTTCTGGAGGGAAAAAAAAAAATCAACAAACCAAAAACCATGAGCTTGGGTTTAAAATGAAATATCCTGTGACTAATCTATTCTAGGACCGGGACGGGGTCAGGTTGTTGTGTGTGGGAGTCAGCAAGAGGACCCGGGAGAGGGCTACGCCACCCCATTTGCCACCCACCCCCCTTTTAGAAACTCCGAATATTACCAGCACGATGTTTTCAAACAACGATTGCAAAAGAGTTCACTGTTTGATCCTCCTCTTCTCAGTTTGTCATTGATTTCCCCCATCAAAATAGTTTGTGCAACGAATCCCAGCTGTATCGCTGGCACTTTGCTAGCCAGCAAATACAATCCAAATGTTAATTCTTTGGAGCCGAGAGCTCCGTGCCAAGAAATGAATAATCTGCGCGAGGCTAAACAAACAGTTTATTGACAGGGTGGGGTGGGGTGCAGGTGGGGGGTGGCTGGGCTGAGAAGCAGGCAAGCCCGACCAGAAGGACATCAAAGCTGCTTCTGTCAGAAGACTGAGTCACATGTGATTTGTTTTCTCTCGCCACTAATTCAGTTACGTGTTAAACTACTAATATTCCCAGGCAGCAGTGCGAGCGGTTTCCAGCCCAAATGCAGCAGGCAGGAGAAGCAGATGTTTGTACCTTGCCCATCCGAATTTACCCTTGTTGTCTTTTTTGTTGTAGGAGCGTGGTGGGTGCACTTGGATCCAGAGATCCAGCAGCCAGGCAACTTGGTAGGTTCGTCTCTGCTTTATAAATGGGGGAGAAGAGGCAATTTGGAAGTTAATACGGCATTTCTCTGGCAGCTGATGGGAGTGTGGCAGGGCTAGTTTACTGAAATTTAAACCAACAGGTTCAAATTTCCTTTTTAAAATTTTGCACCTTCTGCCTTTTTCTTCCAGCTTATCCAGGAGGTCGAGACCAGAAGCAGGATTAGAGCTGAAATCCCCTGAGTCCCAGGCCAGCTACAGTGCGGATTGCTCACTGCAAATGCTACTGGACCCTGATCCCAGCTACGTGCTGGAGTAATCCACTTTGCAAATTTTGAGCCAAAGCCAGGGCAGGATCCCAGGAGTGCCGCCCAGCCATGTCTCGTCCCTCTTCCAACCTGCTGCACTATTACGGCATGCTGTCTGGACCTTTTTTTTCTGCAAAGGACTGTATTGCACTTGAAACCCAAACTCAGTAAAATACACAGACACAAATTTGAGTCTTAATTTTAAAAATAAAAGATACACTCCAAATTTACAAGCGCCACGTGCTAGGGGAATTGTAGGAGCAGGTAATTGGTTTTTATTCCACTTCTCAACTGCACTGAAAGGGCAGGTATCTCCACTTGTCCATTCCTCCTCATGGCAAAGAGTGTCCTTTCGCGCCCGGTGGTGTGCCTGTGTTGGAGTGTCTCTCTTGGAGACAGAGTCACCTTGAGGGTGGACCTGCCCAGGCTGCTGCTTGGAGGGGATGGAGGGGTTCCCCGGCTGCCAGCACAAACTTCAACACCCGGCATCACACAGGCAGGGTAAGGCGAGGGCCTGCAGCACGATGGTTTAATAAATAAAAGGCAGGAAAAGTCACCGGTGAGGGGTTTGTGATGACAGGTTATGGAGTCGCATGCACAAGTAGTTAAGTCCGTCCAGGGTTAATCTAACTCAGGTACTGATGTGGGCATTTAGATAGTGGATAACTCATGCTGTCATTAACCTGTCAGCATTACAGCAGGAAGATTATATCTTCACAAGAATATATTGATCTGGAGAGGGACGTGTTAGGCATGACCAAGCTTTTTCTATGCTGTCTTTTACCACCTGCTTTTCTCCTGATCAAAGATGCTTAACATGTGTGGTCAGTGCAAGGAAAGCCACGTTTTCCTCTAGGCTGGAGAGATGTTTCTCTTTGTCCTCTTCCCATTATCTTAGGTACAATCTAAATATCTGGTTACTTACACAGCCCCTTCCTTTTCATGCTAATGGAGCAGTGAAGACAAGATTGGTGTCTCTGTAGGTGTACTACAGCCTTGTGCAGAGAGCCTTGCACTTGCCGTGTGTGTGCACTGAGTGGGTCAGCTCTGAACTGGAAACTGAGTGCGTGACATCGGACTTTGCTGGAGCTGGTCAGTCTCTTCTCAGCAGATGGCTTACTGGCTCAAGGATTGCAGTGTGATGAAGTAGATCCTCAGGTTTTGGATCAGAATTGGTTCCTCCAGATATTCAGACCTTTGGAAGAGTTTACCAAGGTGTGATGCCTAGAGATATATTCCAACAACCGGTTTCCTCCAAAACCCACCATAAAATGACAGCTTACAGACTCTGTTTGGGGAGAGGCTAGACAACAGTGTGTAGGACACAGGGACAGGACGAGGGTTACAGCCATAAATGTGTTGATATTTAAGTGCACTGAAAAGGTTAAATTAGGAGTATTGCACTGGCCAATCCACCTAGAGTAAATGGTGTTTTAAAGGCAACAGAGTTCCTCTGATGGCATGGCATAGCATATCTATTCCCAACAGGGATAAGTCACTCATTCCCCGCCTGGGGCAGGTGGACTAGAGATGGTTTCCAAAAACCATGCCATGGTCATGTTTGCAGTGCTTTCAGGTGACCACCTGAGGACAGGGCCATGTGGTAGCTCATGGGAAATCTAGGCAGTTGGCAGACATGCAAGGACTAAAAGTGTAGGAATGAGCCACACTTAACAGCAGAGTATCTTGTCCCAGTCCTGACTGGCATCAGGATTTCTGACAGCACGGTGGTGTCACATAAAGGTAGGATTTTTTCCCTCCCTACCTCATGTAGTTTGGCAAAACATTCCAAAGCAAAGTTTTTCAGTATGAAATCAACAAAATTCCCTAGCATTGGCATAAAAATGCTAATATTGGCATTCCTTACACTGGGTACAAAGCTGCATTTCTGTCAGCTGTGCTGATGAACCTTCGAGAGGCAGGTAACATTTTCTTTCATGTTCCTGGTTCCCTAGCTTTGGGGATGGGGACAAGAAACTAATTGAGTTGAGCTGAATGTTTTTTGCTCATTGTTTATGTGAGAAAATAAAGGTAACAGCTAGTGGAGACAGTCCCCAGTGGCTCTGCACAGGCTGTTGTCCTCCAGACCCCCTCCCGGCAGGGGCCGATCACGGAAAGGGAGAGGAAGTGGTTGTGCTTTCTTTCCCCACACTCACCCCAAAGAACTGCCCAAGATGTGAGTAGCATTAAAACACTTTCATCTTTATTTTTCCTGCAAGCATCTGCTTGGCACAGCCTTGTACTCCCAAGGTCTGACTGGAGTTACCTGGGGAAGCGTGAAAAGCCGAAAGTCTCCCAAGAACTGTCAGATTTGGCATCCAAATGTTGACATTGTTTAGACAAATCCTTGCTCTAAGCCTCTTGAGATGAAGTTGTTTTCAATACTGCAGAGGGAACGGGCAGCTCTTGGTTGAGGCAGGTGTAGGTTCAATGAGCACATGTGGCTGGTCCCAAATCCTCCTGCCTCAGACTGGGACTCTACCATTTGTTGGCAGGCGAGTGCTAGAGAGCTGGTGGATATCCACAGGGCATTACACACACATGCACGCATATGCACACACTGTTCAAGTGCTCATAAAAAGTGCCCGCATTTTATTTATTCAAGCAGAACCAGGGCTCTGGGTGAATGACAAAGTGGGACTTCATCTCCCCTTAAACACAATCACAAATTAGGACTCAACATTAAGATCAAAGCAAAAAGCTCTCTAACTTGTGTGTCTGCACACGACACCCTTGGAGCAAACTCTTCCTCCCCAACCTCCCAGCTAAACCGGCCCTTTGCGAAGAGGCAATACTGCCTTAGCAGGGACAGTACAGTCATGGCTCTTCCTTGTGCACTGGCCACACAATAATATACCACCAAAAAAAAAAAAAAAGGAGAGAGGAAGAGAAACGAGTGTGCTTAACAAAAGCAGAATAATATGCTAAGGCAAGGCTCTCTGTGATCTGCTGTTTGAAAGCAGGCGGGCATTGAGTTGTCGTTACCAGCCTCCATCATTTGAGGGCACCCTAGTCTTTGATGTTGGCTGCAATTAGCTGCGGGAGTAGTGTAGCAGCCATCTCTCATGATGGCAAGTCTGTCTTTCATTGAAATGCTCTCTTTCCTCCAACCCTCCAGGTCAATGCTGCTGGGACTTGCTGCTTTACTGATGGCAGGAGCACACGCTGGGCTCGCAGATCACCAGCCTTATTGGTGTGTTGGGGATTGGAGGTGAATTGCCTACAGGAGGGATGCACTGGCATGCCAACACTGCTATTGATTAATGCTAATTATCATTTAATTTAACCTCCAATTAGTTTTAATCAATTGTCACATTCTCCCTGAGTATTACTGCGAGGATGATGTACAGTAAGGAGGATAATTGTCTTGAGCTTTTCCTTGCTTCCCAGATGGCTATTTTCTGTTCCTTTCTTTTGCTTTTAATAGAGCTGGGTGAATAATTTATTTGCCAAATTTATCTTCTGCTTCTTCTTGTGCCTCAGAACTGTCTGTAAGCATAGTTTGAGTCCGTTGCTTGGTCCAAAATTTCTCATCACAGAATATCAGTTCTTGGTCTGTATAACACGTTACAGCCATTTGATCCTGGAAATTCAAGCAGGGCAGTTTCACTTTAATCAGGCATGTGGTGGGGTCGCATGGCCCGGGCCCCAGTGTTGCTGTCAGTCATAACTCTGGGGATCAAGTGTTGCATGAATTTTCCATAACCATTTCTTAAAAGAATGGTTACATTCATGTTTTTGTCACCCAGAGCATTGCCTTTCAAAAGGGGAAAGCAGAGAGAAAGAGGAGTTACATCTGTCCATTGGAGTGGATCATCTCCAGGTCTTGAATCCAAGCTCTGGCAATTGGCGAGCACCAACTCAACTTTTTCTCCCAAAGGACTAACTCCTTTCTATTACATCACCAGCCCTCTTAACACTCTCCTATGTGGTCTTCCCACTAGAGCTGGAGAGACTGGTTTTGTCTGAATATTGCTATGATGGTCTGGCCTTTCCGTCTTGTATTTGAATGGACAGTCACAGAATATATTCAGAGGTACTTGTCCAATGCTAATAATAGCTCTGTCCAAGTGAATTACAAAAAAAGTATCAATTAATTAATCACCCCCACGGATTTTGTGTACATCGCTGATGAAACATCAGGCAGCATTCCCTGAAGGTCAATAAATTAGGGCAGTTATCCAAAATTACCTTCTGAGATCTCTCTGAAAGCTAAGGGAAAAGTGAGCAGAGCACAGTCCCATCTATTCTTGCCGAGGATCAAAAGCAACTCAACAATACCTCAGGGCATCAAAGACAGCTGATAGATCTAACAATAACATCTTGGAGCCCTGATATTCATCTGTAACCTGGACTGCCCGTGCAGTGCAGTCTCTGTGCTGTACTCCGTCTGTACCCAGACCGACACGGGTCAAGAAAGGCTGAGACAGTCAGGTACTCGGGGAATTCGCTTCCCTTCACAACTTTCTCATTAACCATGCCCACACTTGAAGAACAGAAACAACGCAGCCAGATTGCCAGCATCCAGTAATAACTTGTTTGGACACCTTTTCTGCACCTCCCAGAGATATCCTGCACCCGCCGGCTGTCCCAATTTCAGGTAGGGCAGTTTCTCCCCCCTCTCCCAGCCCTGCCACTGGGCAGCTGTGGCACCGATCAAAAGCCGTGGTGGATAATGCGGGTTCAGTTCAGCTGGTGGGCAGGTCACCTCCCTGCCACCAGTGCCGCCGCTCGTCTTTGAGCCTCTGCTGCGACCTGAAGCACGGTGGTGGTGGTGCGGGACGGTGGCCGTGCCCCGGCCCTGCTGTGGTCTGCTGGCGAGACTCAGCCTGGGCGCCTGATCTCCGAGGGGTTTCTTCCCTTCCCTGCAGAAGATATGAAGAACCTCTTCATTGGAGGACTGAGAACCTCCCTTGCGACAGAAATCAGGAGGACTCGGGTGCCTTGTAGGAAATACATACTTCATCGCAGGACTATGTTCCGACTTTTTTTTTTTTTAGTTTTATTTCTGAAAATATAAGAACAGCTTATGTGTACAACTGAGCTCTTCCTCCTCCTACCCAACCCATTCTGTCCCCAATGGGTCGAGTTACGTGGGCTCAGATGTCCCAAGCAGATAGTTATGACTTGGTTTAACATTATTTCATTATAACCATTTAAGTTACAGGAGAACTTTAGTGAAAAATAAAACTATGGTAAAGCAAATCCATTGCTGCATAGAAACGAAAGCTGACCCTGCGCTCGCCTTTGTGCATAGGCTGGATAACAAACCCATTGTAAGATTAAAATTAAAAAAGAAGGAAAGCCAAAGCTTGTTTTGTTCATATAAACATGGGACTTTCGATTTACTTTTCACAGAGCTTTGACTGGGCAACAGAAGAAATGTGAGCTATCTCACAATGTTCCCTTGGCATAACATGGTGCTTTCAGTCTCATTATTATTGCATTATATGTAGCACATCTGTTACTGGTCAGGAGCCAAACTATTTAATTCTATTAGATACATCTATACAGCTAAGTGATAATCTACACCAGGTTTATGGAACAAGCACTTAATTCTTGGCAGGGAGCAGCTCAAGACTTGATACAAGAGCAACAGAATATATGCAGTGTAGTTGTAGATCAGTGTCAGAAACTGGCCAGAAATCATTTCTGCATTCTTCGGCATGCAGGCATTCCAGTGTGGGAAACTATTCATTCAATTTATTGTTCTAACATCTGTAAGTTATTGGACAGGGGGGAGGGGAGAGGGAGAAGAGGAAAACGCTCAGAGGGAAAAACGTTTACCTAACAAAATACTAACTCTTTCAGGGGGTTTCATGTCAGCACTCTGTAAATAATAGGAGCCTTTTAATGCACATGTGGTAGTATTTACTTTGTGGAGAGGTACATAGAATCCTGTCTTGTTCAGAAAGTTTTGTGCCCCGATGCTGCTCGGACATACAGTTTTTGCTGCATGTATTTTGTTTTAATCCATCTTTTATCTTGCTGAACACAACTACCAAAACCAATGTCACATGGCATCACCTCTGCTTGCGAGCACCCACGGCGCAGGCTGAACCCCGGGACGCTGTGCTGAAAGAGCAAGCTCAGCTCCTCAGCCGGTGCGAGACGGCTCTGCTCGGCTCGCGGGGCACACAGCGCTCTGATGTTTGCCAGCTGGCAGTCTGGATCCCGGTGCTGTTTCCCTCCCTTCCAAACTCTGGGAGGGAAAAGCCCCTAAAGCATGTGTCCTTCCCAGAAAGGCAAGTAAACATGGTTTTACCCCCTGTTTTAGAGAGGAGGAGGAAGGGCACTGGGAGGTGATGACTTGCTCAGGGTTGCACAGGATGTCTGCAGCAGAGCTGGAACAAGGGCCAACTCTCTGAACTGTCAACAGTGCCTCTACCTTTATCCACCAGACCATCCTTCCTTCCTCTACGCTGAAGAATTGAAACAATTCTGAAAAGGAAAAAAAAAAAAAAAAAAAAGAGGGTCTCCACCTGCAGAGTTTTCTGACCTTCCACTTACAGGACTTTTCTTTTCCTGCCCCCCCTCCCCATTTTTTGGTCTCTCAGTGGAAGTAATTGGATCTATTTCTGAAGGAAGTGATGTCAGGAGACCTGGGTGTTCCAAGAATAGTTACTTCCATATGATCCGAACAGGTTCTTACATACTGTGACACATACATTGTAATTTAAACAGATCTGGTTCTGTGGACTGAAGGCCATTTATAAGAGTCTCCAGCTGGAGAGGAATGCATTTAGTCACGGCCTTTGGGGAGCAGCAGCATCCTTAACTCTCTGCTGTCTCCCCCAGCACCCGGCGTCTGAAATTTCCCTGAACCATCTTATCCCGAGCCTGACCCAAGCCAGGGAAAAACACCTATTGATTTTGATTTCAGAGGTCCTGCTCTGCTGTGGGTGAACGTGGCTGTGCTCCACTGGGCTTTGCAGTCAGCAGACTGGTAATACCAGAGAAATCATTCCTGGTCGTCACCGGTGGTACTTGAGTTCTTAGAAAAACCCAGTCCTTGCACATGAATTTACAAGCTGAATCCAGGAGGATAAAAACAGGGCTCTGAATGAAGGGAAAAGGCCGTAATGCTGTATACTATATTTAGGCTGCGAGCTTTGGCAAGTACGTTCAGCACACGTACTGGTGACACTGGTGGACATTGTCACAAAGTACAGCACTCTGGGGCAATTATCAAAGCTAACGGAGAATAAACAATAAAAACCACATGTGACTTCTTACCACTTGAGCTCCAGAGGTTTATTTGTGCACGGCAGCAGCTCCAGCATCACTCCCCTGCACCTGGGGTAGTGCAGGCAGGGCTCTCGGTGACTGTCAAGGCTTGCACCCCTGGGGGGAGTCACACAAATGAGCAGTAGTACCAAAACTCATGTTCAAAACATTGAAGGCATTTCCAGCTACCCCACTGAAACCATTCTGTTTCTTTTCATGGCACTGTTTCTCTCCTTCCTACTCACAGCTCCTCAGCCTGGCATTGGGTTGCAAACTGGGTTATTGGAGTTAGCACCTTTAAACTCTCCAAAATAAAGGAATTTTTCGTTTGGTTTGGTTGTGGTTTGTTTGGTTTGATTTTGGTCCACATCATTTCAGCAATCCTGGTGAGATGCTGGTAGCACAAGCGTTGCTTACTAAAGTGGGGTGATTTCTGCAGGCAGGGAAAATCTTATATTTATTACAATAATCAACCTCTTAGGAGTGGTCCGTGGTCTCCTAAAAGTCTGCAGTTCACCACTTTAAAACTACTGATCTGATAAAACCAATTCCTGATGCTGGTCTTCAAACAGAGGACTCTCACCCACCTTTCAGTGCAGCCTTCTTTTTGTGTGTTATTTGCTTATATACTTGATAAGCAACTGTCATCCCTAGAAAGTGCCAGCACACAAAAATATTTTGCCTACTGTTTTCTTGCCATTGTCAGATCTTGTCCAAAGGGGAGGACACAATCTCAGAACACTGTTGTGAAAAGATGAGTGACAGGCATTTAATTTCCAGTGCTGTTCATCAGGTATTTTTTCTTGCACTCTTCCCACAAGGGAGAAAATGATGTAAGTGGAATACCCCAACGGGAGCAGCTTGTTGTAACTTAAGATTAAGCCTGAAAAATGGATGGAGGATCTAAGCTACAAGTATTTTACCTAGCAGAGCACACCACATTCCTGGAGCGATACGTGGCACTTCATCTGGGCTGAAGTCTTGCCTTTGGTACCATCATAAATCCACCTTTGGGGAAGGTAAGGTGTTTCTGTCGTCTACTGTTGTCAGTTATAATCCACTGGGACCACGTGTAGGAGTACAGCCAGCCAGTATATGAACATATTCATGAAAACATACAGTCTGTCCATCTACCAGTACAGGATCCAGTTCCCCTCAATAAAATCAGCATGAGACTGAGGAGGGAGCACTAGGACAGAAAAAGCCAAGCGGAATAGCCCCTGAAGGTAGTGCAGATCTGCTGACAGTCCACACTGCTTGCTGGAGAAACCCCTGGCTAGTGATAGCTCAGTGCTCATGGTGTTGGATAAGGTTTTGAGATGCTTGAGTCTGTTTCCCAGTTTTCCATAATATTTCTGTGCCCCAATTCCCCACTTCTGAAAGCCGAATTGGTAGAGGATTGCACATCCTTCTTGAATGTGGTGAGGGCAGCAGCCCTATAAATCCCACACGGTTGTAGACTCAGTCGCACTGCACTGCCTTCTAGAGCCTACAAGTTCTCCATGTGCAGTATAAAATAACCATTAAATAATCTGTAATGCAGCCAACTTAACTGTAATTCTATAAGGCGGGGATTGAGGACGTGTAGCTAACATAACTGGTTAGAAAATATGGGAATCTTTTCCAGGGAAAACTTAAAATAACTTTTGCATTTGTTTTTCTGGATTTGCTTGTTTGTTTTTAGTTAAGTAAACTTTTCTTTCTTCCTTTAAGCAGCTTTTATTCTCTCCTCCTTTCCTCTTTCTCGTATTGTCATTAGGAAAGGTGAAGGAAGAGAAGAAGGGGATGCAGAACCCCCAAAATCTTCAAACCTTGCTGGGTTTTGGGGGCTTTTTTTGAGATCATTGAGGGGGTTTGTTTAAAAAAAAGAAAATTTATGTAAAAACATTTCTATTTCATGAAATGACTTGTCACTGGAAAGTATGGCTGAGTTGAAGAGACCAAACATCCCAAGGCCTTGCCTTCTCCATTTGCAGATGGGAAAACTGAAGTGAAGCACCGAAGTGATGACCCCGAGGCCACGAAGTGGGGGCCAGTGTCAGAAGAGGTATTTAGAACACAGGAATCCCTGGGTTATCTCCCAGATCCACACCATCGCTGCTCACAAAGAACCTACATGAGGTCTTCTACTGTAACAGGACCACACTGTGCACTAGGAGAGCCCAGAGGGCTTCCCTCTCCCCCTCCTCATGAAAAAGTGTCCCTACATCTCAAAATTATTTTTCAGAGCCCCTTTGCAGCAGTGTGATGAGGGAGTAGCACAGCGCCGGGCTAGGTGGTAGGGGTAGGAGAGCAGGCAAAGCTCAGCAGGATGCTGGTGCTGCGGACGGGTGATGGGTGGGGGGACAGGGGACCGGTGCGGGGCATGGCCAGGAACGCGGAGAAAGGCTGTTCATAGATCTACAGACGCTTGAATTAATTGGCTGCTGTTTACAGCTTGGGTTTATTGCTCAGCTTTTAATTAACTGTTTCCGGATTTAATCTCACAAATGTTCTGTCTTCGTCCTTGTTTAATCCGGCAGTCTAATGGCAAGCTTATTTATGCAGATCAATACTGTTTACAAACATGAAAGCTGCCTGTCGGTTTTTGAACTTTAGACGTGATGGCATTGGTTATCAATAGCTGAAGCAGCCCCAGCAGGTGGCATGTCAATAAGCAGCCAGTCAATATTCATGGAGCGGCCAAGATTAAAACTTTTTTTAGCAGGAGTGGGAGGGAGCTGCTTAAACTCCTCATCGTATTCATATATGGAGGATTTACTACCCGCTCCCGCCCCTGCTTTCTTTTATTTAGTTGCAGCCATCCGAATGGAGCGCTAATGAGAATAATCAGGTTATTCAAGAACATGCATGGTGGTGGGGAAAATAACTGTTCCCACAATCTGCTCTGGACTCTTGCCCTCCCTGAGCTGGCTCACCTGCAAAGCTGTTTCCCTCTATCAAAATATTTTAAGTAGCAACAAGGAAGACCTGGCTTGCTCTCTGCACCTAGTTTACCATTGATTTAAATTGAAATTACTGAAGGTATTGGATTATTTTGCACTTATTCTATTGACTTCAGTAGGCATGGAAGAACCACTCAGAAAATGCTTCCTTGAGTATGAAAACCCAATGGCTGGTAATTTTTGGTGAGGGAATGCACGGGGAGCAGCTGTTGATGCAGCCTTGTCTCTCCCTGGACGTGCTTTTCTGCAGGGCAGCTGTTGGCATAATTGTGAAGGGAGAAAAGGGTGTTTTCCACCTGAGCCGCACAGGTATGAATAACACAAGTGCTTATCTTGTTGCTTTAGATGTAGTATCTGTTAAAGTCAGTGGCCCAGTTTTTAACACACCGGGTTAATCACGTGCAAATCTCTGAAACAGCAGAGCCGAAGGCATCAGTTAGTCACTAGTCAGGGCTGGTGGGAGCTTTTCTTGGGAAGAATTATAGTTATAAACGTGGAACACAGAGCCTCAGCCTGATTGTATACAATATAACCTTAACCTACCAAGGCAAATGAGATCAGGCTTGCCTGTGCCTAGTGTTTATTTGCAGAGCACTCCCATCACGAGCTGCATTCAGGGACCAAGCCCCTGCTGTGCTGGGAACGGTACAAGCATAGCTAATTGTATGTTTGCTATAAACACGGCTCTTACACAGTTGTTACACCTTCCATAAATACATTTCTAATAATCAGCAGACAATATTATGGGCAAGCCAGAAGCATAACACAAAGCATAAGAATAAATTGCATTTAATTACAAGGAGAATCTAATTAAGCCTGATTTTCTTAGACCAGTGTTAGACTGGGAGTAACTTCATACACATTAATAGAGTTGTAACACATGTGACCTGTGGTATAATGACAATGACTACTCAGGGGTGGATTGTCAGATTGATGCACGGCATGACACTAACTCCGTTCCTTAATTTCAAAGGTGCAGAGTAGATCATTTCTATGCAGAACGTAAGGGCTCCGATCCTCTCTTTACCTTTGTGCCTCGGCTTTATATTTTTGGCCATTTGCAGCATTTGCTGACATTTTCCAGTCTGTTTGTTCTAATATTCATCGTTGATTATGTAGCCGGGAACAAGCCTCTCGGGGCAACAGCCACAGTGTTTGCACTGGGGTCCCGTGGCCTCCTTGGATCGAACACCCTCCGTAGCCTCCCAGTGGGGTATTTTGTTCTCTGGGTTCAGAGGGAATTTCATGATGGGTTAATTTTGACTCTTCCCAAATGACTCGCAAAAGGAGGAAAATAGGACATCAGGAAGGGGGAATTGTGGGGACATCGTGGGAATGCTGGACCAGCGTCAGGCTTTGCAAAACCAAGCTGAATTTTGAAGCGACGCACCCTTGTATACAGGCGGGCTGGTTAGAAGCTGCTGATCTGTTCTCTAGCAACTTGTGGCACACCGCAGCCTTTGTGAGGCTGGCAAAGTCGGAGCAGCTAATCAATTCTGCTTTATTCTCCTAGCCACAGACCCTCGCCTGCAAAGCGCAGCGCCGTTTTTAATAGTGACATCTTGAGCGCCTTTCAGAGTCTGCTTGAAAGCAAATATAGGCCTTTTAATAGGTTATTTTAATGCATTAAACTACGGAGAGGAGGAAGAGAAGGGGAAAAAAAAAAATCCCTGGCACATACATCTCTGCAAAAGTTTCAGAGTCTGGAAGAATCTGATCCAGAAACAAAAGCCCTTTGAATCTCTCCCCTTCCCTGCTCCCCCATGCCTGGCTCCCCCTCCCCTTCCTTCCTTCACTTCTCCCTCCTCCTGCTGAGCAGTAACAGTGCCAACTTATCAGATACTTTTAGCTGCCAGCTTCCCAGATACTTTCCTTTGAATGTGACCTGGCAGCAGCTCGCTGCAACTTTTGAACTGCTATATATGTCATATGCTAAGAAGAAGAAGAAGAAGCAGCTGAAGTATAATGACTACTGGAATACGCGATTCAAGACAAAGTCAAAATGCTTTCAGTGGGGAGCGCGAGGCAATTTATTTTAACTTGTAAGGCAACTTTGCTATCCGACGGGAAGGGGGGTGGGGAAGCAAGCAGGATAATCGTCGTATTTTATCTTCACCTGAGGGCTGCAAGTCCATCACCAGCATCCACAAATTTCCCCTCCTGACAGTCCTGTGGTGCCCATAAGAGTTTGGGGTGAGGAGAGAGAGGGGGAAAGAGGGCACGTGCCCGGCTGGCGGGGAGACACCGGGGGACACCACAGGTCCCCGGCCAAGGGGAGAAAGGGAAACTGAGGCAAACTGACTCGCGCTGCGGCAATGAGTCTGCAGCAGAAATAACACTAGGGATCAACCACCTGGGTTTCCGCTTTCTGGGTCAATGGGAACCCTCTGTTATACGAAGGAAGAAAAATTCCCAGCAATCCAAAATGCACCTGGAAACAGGCAAGCGGCTGAGCCTCCCGTGCCAGTACTGGTTCAGCAAGTGGCTGTTGTAGGTAGCGATGGTCATTCCAGGTTAATTGGACCTTTTTTCCTTTTCTTTGGAACTGTATGGATTTTGACATGTTGCTTTCAAATTCCACAAACCAGTTCTGGAGGGAAGCATCTGATTTAAAAAAACATAAACCCCATCAATAGAAAAAACCCTCATTTCATTCAGAAGGAATAGTTTTGCTTTTTGAAGCAAAACAGATTTTCTTTTACAAAGGCAGAAGTGAACGGAGAAGTTTACAGTGCTGAAATGTGGTGCAAAGCGGTATGGTTTATGAAAAAGATGTTTCAAGAGATTGGGCGTTTGTGTTTCAACTTTTGTCTGGAAGGAAATGTTTGAATTCCCAAGTTTTTTGTTTCAGGACAGAGCAGATGCATTTTTCATAGTCTGTGGGGTATTCTGCACAGTGGAAAAGCTGGTTCCCAACCAGCTCTAGCTCTAATATGTTTAATTACTGCAATGCCAGAGATCTTTCTGCATGTAGCTGCCAGTTGAGGCTGTTATTAAAGAAGGAGCGGGAATGCTGAGACGAGAGGAAGGTGGTTCAAGATGTTCCCTCCAGCTCCCAGGTCGTATTCCTGCAGGAAGCCCCCGAGTGCTCCCTGCGCCTCTGCGTACCCCTCCCTGAAACAGGTAGACTAGTAATTATTTGTTATAAAGTTTATTAGTGTCCTTGGCACATTTCAGCAGACGCAGATTAAGACCACCTTGGCCCCAAGGAGTTTGCTGGTACACTGCCACCCTCGCCGGGGCTTGGCAGGAGACTTAATACAATAATTTCACAAAGCGCTTTGAGATCAGGGGATGAAAGCTGCTATAGAAGTGCAAAATATAATGATTAATTGCCTTTTCTTGGTGGGAAGTTGCTATCATCTCTTCACTTTCTATGACTGGCAAACCGGAGGGAGTATTTAACTTTTAAAAAAAACAACATCTTTACAAAGTAACAAATTAAGATGCAAATCTGGAGGGGTTTTTTCCCCTCTTCTTTTTTTCCTCTCTCTCTTTCTCTCTCTCTCTTTTTTTTTTTTTTTTTTGCTAATTGGCAGAAAATTAATGACTGTGTTTCTGACTGAGCAGATGCTCCCGTCAAAAAAGGCAGATTTGGAATTTCTCTAACCCTCCTTTTAAAAACACATCAAGCAGGCAGTAGCATGTGGCAGGTCAGAAATTAAGCGAAGGTAACTGTACAGATTGTAAAGAACACAAAGGAGGTTTTGTGTGTGTGTGTGAGTGAGTGAGTGAGTGGGGGTGCTATTTTTCCCCCCATCGCTCCCTTTTGTTTTAATTTCCTTGCATCGGATTTTATGGGGATTTTGGGGGTTTTTTTGTTGTGGCGGGGTTTTTTGTTAGTTTTTTTTTTAAAACCGTATTCCACTGCAGCTCATAATTAGCAGCCAGGCCTCTGGGACCTAATTAACCAATTCAATTAACAAAAAAAGCATACAAGTCACCCTGACATTTGTCAGCCATTAGGAGGGATGTCAGGCTGGCAGGTTCTACCGACACATTAATGATGATTAGCTCATTTGCAGCTCACTTTTACCCCAGGTGTCCACCTGGAGAGACTGGCACGAAACACTCAGCAGACAGGGAGAGGGGCTGGGGCTGGGAAGAGCTTTACCGCAACTGTGGTGACCCTCAAAGGGAGTCTTGACCTTTTATTGAACGTATAATCAATAAGTTTTTTGCCTCAGTTAAGAGAAGCTGCTGTCCCCTCATCTGGCTCCTGTGCTCGCTAACCTTCAGAGAAGCGCTCGCCCAAAGAGCCGGGGGACCGGCGCTTGCCCCAGGGGCTGAAAACCCTTGTTTTTCAACTCCTTCAGTGGGAGAGAGGCCTTTAGAGACATTTTCCTTGTCGATAGCACTGTTTGCTTGCTTACCGCAGCAGGGCTCCTTCACTTGGCTGGGGCTGTTGCTTAGTTCAAGCCAAGCTCTTTGTTCTCAGGATTGATTAACTACAGTACTCTATATAATATAGGCAGATATTTATATAGACATCGCTTCCGTTCCTGCCTCTGATCTCCCTTAATTGAACTCCATTTCCCCAGCAGCTCTGATTTAATAATAAGTGGCTGATTGTTACGGAAATGCAACCAAGAGAAACACCAGCAAAGACCGCTTCCAGGATGGAGGAGCGTTGGACCCTTTGGGTTTTTCTCTTCTTTTTCCAGCACCTGAGAGCAACTTTTCTTTCCCACCTGGATGGCTGGCTCCAGGTCACCTGAGGGTGCTGGGTCCTCTTGCCATCCAGGGGAGAGCTGGATTCGGTCCCATTTGAGGGCACTGCCCAAAAGGGCTTCCTCGGGCTCGGGGGAACAAAGGCATCATTGAGATTTGCTCCTGGGGGAACGTTCATGGGGCTGGCTAAGGTTCATGGGCAGCTCCCTTCACCCATGGAGGTTGTGAGGGTATTTCAGGTGAGTGAAGTAGGGCACAATGGGAGCACACCTCCAACATGGTGTGGGACCAGTCCCCCACACTGGACCCACAGGGATGGTGCCAGCACCCTGCTCAGCCATCCTGCCTTCACCATCCTCCTCTGCCCCAGGCAGCCCGGTCCCGGCTGGGTGCTCAAGGTGTTGTGTGACATAAAATGAGAATAAATGACATGCCCAGGAGTCACCAGAAGCCTCTATGGGGGCATTCACAGCTCCTCTCTTGTTCAGCCCCATCAGACTATGCTTTTCCAGGAGGACAGAGCATTATCAGTTTCCTTCTCGTTGCCTCTTATTCTTGCCCATCATACCGTTGGCCAGCCCCAGACAAGAGCACACCACAAACCGCTATCAAGGAGCGGATTTCTTCCTTGATTTTGGTGTTTTGCAAATTTCCTGCCTGCAGGGTGAACTCCTCACATCCAAAAGCGGTGACAGCAAAGTGCGAAACCCAGGCGCACCATCTCTGAGCAGGGAAGAAAGCCCAGCGAGCAGTTCAAAGGCAATCAGGTGCTTTCCTTAATTTCAATTAAATCCTAACTGCGCCTCCACATTGACTAATCACCAAGGGGCTGATTCAGCTCCCTCTGCAAAACAGGACCTGTATCAATAGCCAGAGCCAAACACTCCTTCCTGGAAATCTGCAGCACACAATAGTAAATACAGAGAACCGGGACTATTCATGTATTAACAATGCAGCGGCAGCAGCCCTTTATTGTCGCACACATTGTTAAACCCACAAAGAGCAACTGGTAGGTTAAATCTATTTTAGCTGGGAAAGCTTGACAAAAATCCTTGCCACCAAGCATTTGATACTGATCACAGTGTCACATCAGGGAACAGCAAGCTCAAAAGAACGAGTCATTTTTTTTATTTCTGAACTTTAGAGGCAACGGCCTCTCCTCTTCGCTGGCTCCCCAGGTCTTAGTCCTCTTAGTAGGAGGTGGGCTTTTTTTTTTTAATTTTTTTTTTTCCTTCATGCCACTCAATGAGAGCAAATTTGGGAGGGGTTGGGGGTGAGGGAGGGAAAAAAACAAACCTGGAAACATACAATGCTGTATTGAGGCAACACAGGTGGATGGAGAATGTGAACACAAGCTTCTTTCTCGAGGGAAATCAAATCCAAACCTCGGGATGGCAGCAAAGGGTGCGGCTTGCGAGGCAGCAGGACAGCTTGGTGGCAAGCAATCATGGTGTAAATCAGCTGCCCTCTCATATAGGAACATCCGACCTAGAGCAGCTCTCTCTGAAATAAACACCTTGGAATTAACACAAAAAGCTCAAGTCAGACGGATTTGTTTGAGTCACAAACATTACTATAACCTATTTATTTTTCCTAGGCATTTTCTATGCAATGGGACCAGTTTATTTTCCCAGTAACACATCTCCATGTGAAATCATGCTACTTTTCATGGCTTCACAGGCAGACTCCACAAGGTCTCTGTTAAAAAAACAAAACAAACAAACAAAAAAACCCCCAACTTTGGGCCTTCAGAAGGACAAATGTCCCATAAAGATGGGAAAAAAATCTTATACGGCACCCTTTGTCCCCATTAGAGGGGTCACTGAATACTGCCAGGAAGGTCTGGTGGGACAAGGGGACATTAGTACTATCCAGCTGGTGGAGTCTATCAGTTGCCTAGTAGGATATTATTATTCTTATTTAGATGATGGCAATGAGTGGCTCCCTAAAAGGGTAATTCAAAGCTTCCAAAGGAGGATCACATATTGATTTTATAACCCATGCAGTGGTTTTATAGAGAGCTTGAAGATAGCTCTGTAATTGTAGATGCCTTTCTATGTTAAGGTGCTCCCCTTAAATTTTACAAGTGGACTTTCCTGTTACTAGGAGTTACGAGTCACTGGGAGGATAAGGTCCAGGGCCCTCAGCACAAGGTTCCCCATTTTTTATAACCACCATGCCCCATAGTAGCAGGACCAGCAGGGGATAGAAAATTACATATTCTGTATTTGTTGGGAAGAGCAGATGACATTGGGTCCCTGCAAATCCTTCTATGTATACATGGGTGAAGAGGGGTCTGGATTAAGGTCTTTGGATGTAAAAGGGCCTTAGAAAATACCAATAGGCAGGATATTGAACTACCCACCAGAGGTCATTGTGGCTGGTGTGTCATGCAGGGAAACCTGGGATTAAAGAATTTACAAGCTAAAAAAAACTTCTCATCCCAGAGCTCTCCAAAAGGATTTGTCCAGGGATGAAAGAGAAAGAGAAAGACAAAGAGAGAAAGCAACATCTGTTTCAAAATCAGGGCTGCATTAACTCTAATGCATTAGCCCTGAGACCTTCCCAAGCACCATCTTGCTAGATGCTATAGCATTAACAGTCTCAGCCACTTCCTTTCCCACCTGCATCATTTCTCCTCATTGCATCGTGCCTCATAACAGCAAGTCAGATGCTACAGCAGTGTCCCTCTGTCTGTCACACCACCAGCATGGGGAAGTTGCAACAAGAACACGGCCTGCCTCCGAGTCTCTAGGATTCACCCAAAAGGGCAATCCTGTAGTACACGTGAAACCACACACAGAAAGACTAAGTTGTCTGCTGCTTTGCCACGTCTCCTCCTCTTGGTTCACCCTGCTGCATTTATGCTCTGAGGACTTCCATACTGACACCAAGCTCCAAACAAGCATCACCCGCCTCAGCTCGAACGACGGGTACCTTAGAGCTACCCCAGGGCCAAGGGGAAACAGCAACTCTGTCTTGATTTCACCGCCGGAGGCCGAAACTCAGATGTGGTCCCTATGCCGAGTTTCTCTGTGGTATCGCCACTCTGCTGTGAACCTTATGGCTCAATTTTATGGATGAATTTTATGCCATTGAAAGTCAGCCAGACAGTGCGGAGAGGCTGTTTGCTCAGCCATAGCAGGAGTATCTGAAAACACTGACATCTTGTGACAGTTTGGAGTGAGATGACAACAGAAAAGAGCTGGAGAGCCTGCAGGGTGTCCATGCCTCTTTAAGGACTGGGGATTTTAGAGAGGCTTTTACATGTTATTGCCATTTCTCATACGCCTTCTGCACCACAGCCTGTTTGTGGACCCTGCTGCTGCCAGTGTGAGCAGGTCCACATGGTCATTTAAGCACATTTAAGCCCTGAGTTCCTGCCCACCTGCCTGCCAATCCATACAGTTACTCTTCAGATGAAGGTATGACAGTCTACAGCTTGAGGGAACATCCAAGCAGAGAAATCCCTCTGGAAAAAGCTTCAACTCCCGTCTACATGAGATGTGCATGGATGACAGCAAATCTCAGACAGAGGAAAGGTGAGGGTCAGATTTCATCAAGGCTCATGTTGAGCTGTAGCTATGTGAATGCTCCTCTTCCATCCCAGCACAAAGTCAGACTGGTTTGCTGACCCCCATTCTGCTATGAAATGGCCAGCCAGGGATGGTTGCCAGGCCGAGGTGACAGGGGGATCGGGCAGGTTGAGGGGAGTGCACACGGGCTGCCTGATCCCGCAGCTGCCCTCGGTCCCCCGGCACCCACCTTCCTGCGCCAACAGCTGTGCATGCCAGCAAGGCGCTGGCCCCCCAGCCCCTCTCCGTCCCCTCCCACACCATCCAGCCTCTTCTGTCCCGCCACAGCTCCCTCCCCAGCTGGCCACAGCTCCTAGCAGCAGTGGAGTTTTCTAGGTAGCCCCTGCACCAGGCATGGGCAACTCCAGGAGCAGTGCAGATGATGAACCCCATGTCCAGAAGCTGCATGGAATAACACATCTCTGCGTCACAGAAAACTGGTTTTAGCCTCTTTAACGCCACCGGTGCAGGAAACATCTGGCTGCCACTGAAACGAATATTTACCATCGATGGTGCGGGGAGGGGGCAGCACCGTGGTGAGCGTTACTACATCCTTTCCCAAATATTCATCACAGCTGAGAGGGCTGATGGAGCAACCACCCTCCGAAACGCTACAGAAGGGGAAATGCTGTTGGGAGAAGCCACAAAAAGTCCCTGCGCCCAAGCCAAGCCATCAACATCTCCAAGTGTTCATCTCATATTCAAGTCTTTGCTCTTTGTTGGCACTTGAATTTTGAGGGTTTATTTACCAAAAATAAGGATTTTTAAGCCCTCATTACTGCCATGCAAACCGAGGTGGCCCATTCTCCCCCCAGATAGCTTTTCCTTCCACATGGGAGAAGTTCAGTCTCAACACACTTGGCAACTGCCAATCCCAAATGTTTGGATTCCAGAATCAAGGGATTTTGCTTTAAAATTATAAGATGAAAAATGAAATGGAAGTGTTTATTTACTTAGCTATTTACTTAGGTCTTTTGAGAAGTGAGTATCAGGTTTTCAAACTTTACTGGCAATCACCATGTTTTTGAAAAGAAATGTCAAGATTTTAATATATTCACATGTCTCCCAGAGCTGGCAATTTAAGGAAAATTATCCAAGACTGAAGATAAAGCTGTGAAAGCTTGTATTGTTAGGACTCAATTTGAAAGCTGTTTCTTAACTTCACTGCATGGTAGAAAAGCAATAAAAATAATATGATTATAAGGCATTAATTATTCTCCACTTAGCAGCTATATAGATGTCATTAAAATTAGGAATCTTACCTAATTAGTTCAATTCTCTTCATTTGCAGGAATGTGTCATAAGGAGCATCAAATAAATAGAGGCTGAAAATTATGAGAAACAATGTAAAAGACTTGCTGTGAAAATTTAAAATAAAAAAAGTTGCTATACTTTGAAAAGAAATAGCTGTATGCTGGTTGAGAAACCAGTCAGCATTTTCCAACTACTTTTATTAAAGAGAAACTAGACTGTTTTCAAATTTCTTCCTTTGAAAGAACCTGAGGTGTTACAAATACTCTGCTAAGCAGAGTCCAGGTAAGGCTGATGAACTGCTTTAACCAGCCTCTGTTTCCAAAATTAAAGTTCTGTGGGCAGAAGAGGTCGTCGGGGTGGCTTGCTTTTTCCTTATTGAAGTCGTGTTTGGGCTTCACAGATTTTAAAGCCAGAAGGAACTATTATGATTCCCTTGCCTGACCTCCTGCATAACACAGACTGCAGAACCTCACCCAATAATTTTCGCATCAAACCCATAACTTCTGTTTGATCTAGAGCATATCTTTTACATCAAGACTGGATATCTTCTTAAAGACTTCAAAAGTGATGGGGAATCTACCAAGCTCCTAGATAAGATAGTTTGAATTTGTCTAACTTCAGCTTTCAATCACTGGATCTCATTATGCCTTTTTCTGCTAGATTAAAGACCCTTCTTCCATCAGAAATCTCTTCCCCATGTAGGTACTTGAAGACCTTGAGAGGGTGATAAGAGAGGACGATATTTCTTGAATGGGTGAAGAGAATGTGTAATCTTAACAAAGATAAAAACTTATCCATGGATATTCTTTATTTTCCCCCCAGTTTAAAGCTGTTAAAAGGTGAAACCAGTAGACTACTCTGGTGAGTAAAGATTACTCCCAAGAATAAGGGCTGCAGAGTCAGGCTCCAACTCACTCATTGTAAGGTGTATTACTGTGGATTTAAAAATGTCTGTCAATTAAATTGCACTTCATTTTTCCAGGAAGCAATGTTATACAGTAGGATGCACCATCTGCCCACATGATCAGAGACTGTCTTTTTAACAGGCATTTACAGTTTTAATCCACTCAGGAATGATTCATTTCGTAATTTTTTATCCCTTGCTTTCTAAACACAAGTACAAGAATAGCTTCACCTCAGGCTATGTCTGTTTTAGAAATGTTTACTACAGTCCCAGCAAAACCAGTCTATTTTTTGTGTGAATCTACATGAAGGGCTAATTTTTGCTGTAGGCTAATTGTGAAATTACATAGTCATTTCTTTAAAAAAATAAAATTAAAAAAATGCAGCACCTCCACTCCAGAACCACCTCTTTCCTGGCCTTCTAAAACAGTGTTATTGTTGGAAAACGGGGGGGGGGGGGGAATGAAGCAGAAGAAAGAAATATTTGCATGAAGGTCGGTGTCTCCTACTTCTCTTCATGGAAGTCTTGCCCACATGCACACTTTGGACTACTGACAAGAAGCTGCAGTAATTATTTGGCCAAGTAGTTTACAGGAACACTACACTGCCTTGTGTATTGTTTATCTGAGGTGGATATTGCCATAAAGTGTAATTAGCTGGAATGCCCCACACCTTTGGGGGGGGGAACAAAGGAGATTATTAATGATCAGTGGTAAGCCACATGCTCCTGGGATTCACGTTATAAACTCTGTCCTGCATCCCTTTTCACAGGACAGGCCACTCACTGCCACACGCACTGGTGGATTGGAAATGCCTGGAAACATTGTTCTGTTCAACACTGATATCATTGACTTTTCTTGATTTTTCCTTCTCAGTTTCAGCTGTGTGCATTGCTGTCCTTCTTTTTCCTCTTCATTTTCATTTCAGTTGGAATTGTGTTTGCATTTAGTATTGAGGAGCACACATGGACTCTCATCTGCCATGGACCTAGAAATCTACATTTGTGCACCCAGATAGGTGGTTCCACTGCTGAAGGTGCACCTGCTCTGGGTCACAGTGGCAGTCACTAATACCAAACTGCAAAAGCTCTAACCACCCTGCATGGCTGCCTGTGACGGTGCAACGTTCTCCCCTTCCCTGGCAGGGCACAAAGACAGAGAGACTGCGGCCCACTGGGCACCTGAGCCAGAGCTGGAAGCTTCTGAGCTCATGTCTGTTGCCCTTCCAGTGCCATATCTTTCCAGAGGAAATATCAAACTGCATTTTAGCGATGGCTTTAAGATTAAGGAAACATTGGGGTTTTGGTGGGTTTTTTTAATTATTTCATTAGATAATTAAAACTTGACAGCCAAAGGTGGTGATGAGCATGGGCCAGGGGCTCTGCAGGATCAAATCCTCAAAACAGGAGATGGCTATGATAACAAGAACAAGCCCTGCCCAGAGTAAATCCTTTCGTATGGTTGAAAAAAAAAAAAAAAATCTTTTTTTAACATCATGTTTCATTTCATTGTGTGCATATTAGGGATAAGGATGGAAATAGCTAATGGTATTTTTGGCCCAGCTCATTGATGTTTTGGATAAAGATCAAATTCTGGCTATTTCAGCAGAATTGGCTTTATCAACACTGTGGGGTACTCCAGCCTCTCCTGTGGGTTTAGCCACAGGCTTGTTAGGCAATGGAGGTCTGGCTTTCAGCCAGCGTCATCCAAAGACCTGAAAGGATCTGAGGAAGCTGGGAGGGTTACGTGCATATGGACAGGTCTGTTTTATTAAAGCAGGGAGGGCACACAGTTTACCTTTTGGAGCCAGCATCTGCCAACACAAACTAAACTTTCCAGTGCTCAGCTGGGAATTAGTCCACAGGACCCAGTTTCAAAAGCACTGCTGGATCAGGAGCTAAATGAGCCCCAGCTCAGCCCTGGACTGTAAGCGTGGAGCAGAAGAAGGGGCTGTTTGCTTCTTAATCCAGCTGACACACTGCATGACCCTGCCTTCTCCGTGCTGGCTGGCCACGTTGTACCGTACTCCAATCACAAGTATGTTTAAACAGCTCTTTAGCGTGATTAAACACCACTGTCTTTGGTCATACCCATGCTCTCTTAAGCAAGGAATATTAAACTGACACTGGGTAAATATATTTTTTTAAACAAAGGCTTTTGTAAAGGCCAGTTATCATCCCAAGATGTTGCATCACCTCCCCATGGACACTGCAGCCTGTCTCCTCACACACAGGTGACAGCTAATGTTGCTTAAAGAGATGAAAACTTTATTTGAAAACAGGTTTCTTTGCACCTGCCAGAGGGAGTTTTGTTGAATAGGTTTGTGTAAGTATGAGTTTTCTTCTCTTTTTACAAAGAAAAGATTTGCCATACACCCTCACTCCAAATGACTGAGCGCACCTGTGGGGGTGCAGGGTACACATATAACATCTCCTTACATTGCCTCTGCTGCCACAGTTTCTTAACAGGAAGGAAAACGTTGATTTCCACTGGCAAGTAAATCAGTCAGTGTAGTTTTCTTCCCTTTGTGCTCTGTAATTTCCCAAGTCCCTACATTATTAATCTTCAAAGACCAAGTCAAGGAGTCCTTATGTCATATAACACTCACCCAAAATTCAACATGCTATTCTGCGCAGATTGTTAGTACACCTAGATCTTTATAAGAAGTGAGAGATCACCAGATGTTGCCTCTGCTGGATGATGCTTCAGTAGCTATCAGAAATCTGGATAATGACCTTCCACCATTAGAAATACTGAATTGGAACCAGACTGAATGGTGGCATTAGGACAGACCAATACACTGCATTAAGGAGCAGCCAGTATTCACATCAACCTCTAATTCATGCTTTTATTCAAACTTACATTTAAGACCATCCTGCATGTTTCCAACTCATCATCTGGTCTCTTCCATGTTATTTACTAAGTCATTTCTCCACTGGGGCTGTCCTCCCATGTCATGGAAAGAGCATTCTCCAAGGTGACAGAGCTGCACAGATAGACAACTGAGAGAAGCCTGGAGTTTAAAAGTTAAATGAAAAATCCTGTGCACCAGAAAGAGGCCATTTTTTTTCCTCTCCCTCTAGGCTAATATAACTTCTGCTTAGCAATGAAATGGAAAATTGAAACAATTTAGGTAAAATTCAAAATAATTTGTAACAAAAGTATCATTCCTCTTGGAAATGATATTTAAGGTTTCTAGTATTTGAAAAAATGGTAATACTACACTATCTTCTGGACTAGGTGATCTAGCAAAGACTATGTTCTTACTCTTTTCAAACAAAAACAGTTCTATGATTCTACTCAGTCCTTTCTGTTAAAAATGTGCAGATCTGAAGTATCAGGAATATAAACATATATTTTGCTTACCTTCTGCAGCTTAGCTTCTTAACAAGAAAAACTCTGGCTTCTTGATCAAAACTTGAAAAGGAGATTAGACGGAAGAGCTGCTGCATGGCTTTTGAAAGCAGATGCAAGCTCACTGCACTGAGGCTCAAAGCTGAGCAAAAGCTATATGTTAGCATGATACCCCAACATAGCTAGTATCATCACCTCTACACTTAGCTCTCACTGCAAATTTCTTGGAGACAAGCTGTTATCACAGAGCTGAGACAAGGACAGAGATAGAAAAGATTTCTCCCCGACACTGTAACACACATAGCATGAAACAAATGAAAATTATCAAAGGCCACTCTAATGAACAGAAGGAAGAAAAGGACAGCTACAGCTGACTCTCCTAAGTTATCTCCTCATGCACAATCAGCCAGTGGCCTGACATAAACCCCACCTGGGATGGGTCCCACCCTCAGGCAGGTGCTGCTCATCTAGGATGAGGCACAGCTCCAGAGAAGGCATATAGGAGAGCCTGGCAGGAAGCTGAGCTGCTGCTGGAAGAAGGCTTCAGAGTGCATCACTTCTGAGGGTGAGGAGGTTTGGGCTTAATGGGGGGGGGGGGTTGGGGCTTCCTGGTGCAGACTTTGCTGAAATCGTGCTAGGTTGTATCCTGAGCTGGTGGTCTTGCTTCCTGGGGCAATCTGAGTTCCCCAGCTTAGGTACTAGTATATGGTCTACTGAAGAGTATGTTTTCTCTTTCTTCTGTTGGACTTGGTTGTTCTATTGTTCCTATTATGCAGGAAAGCCTTGCTAAGGGCTTTACAGTAGAGTGGCCGTGGTGCTCTCTGCCCTGAGCTGCTAGCCTTTGTGAGACTGTAGCAGAACATTGCTGCCTACCAAAACCCCAGGAGGTATCAATGCAATTGTAGAGCCATGCAACCATCTCTGACGCTTTAAATAATCACCCTGGCAACCCTGTTGCTATTCACTGGGGCTCTGGGCTTCCCTCTGCTTGCACAGAGCAGCCCTGTGTTGATGAAAGCAACCAGTCTGCATGTGTCTGCACCAACAGAAGTCAGCAGGCTGATTATGTCCAAGTTGAGCACTGTCTATCCTGCACCCTATTAGCACACTGTCATCCTGGCTGAGCCCCACATCCTTTCCAGAGGCTTGCTGTTGGCAGGGACCCTTCTCTGTGGTCCCCACTTCAGAGCAACACAGACCTGCTCCATTGCACCCTTGATGGGGTTTACGGCTACAGAAATTGGTGGAGAGCTGACAATAAGCAACGCAGTGGCTTAATAGGTTCCCACTGTCACAGTAGCACCCTGAGCAGAGCTAGGAAGATGGTACCTGGATGACTGTCACAGCCTCTCTATTCTCCCAAAAGCCTCTTCTACAGGGCTGGACTCCTCACCATGTCCTGGTGTCTCCCTTGGAGGCACTCTGCACGGCTGCTAGAAATCTTCCCAAGCACCCAAAGCAGTTGCTCAGCCTGGTTTACTTATGTATAAAATGCAAGGAGCAGAAGTAGCAACACACTTCACAGACAAGCTATGAGATCTCCTTAATGAATGTGCATGAAGGACCCAGGGTGGATAAATGCAAAACAACAAATAAATAAAACTATCCAGTCTCAGAGCTCTGCTAAAGGAAGCTGAGCATATGATGAAAACAGGTTTTAATAGATCCTGACCAAACCTCTCTGTTGCAGGCCTGTAAGCAAAATCCAGTCTGCCTCATGCCATGTGTGAGGAGACTTAGAGCCAATTAAAACTGTAAGCAAAGTCTTGAAACTTCAATTTTTCTGGTTTTTTTGAGCATGAGTTTTTTAGGATGTGTAATCCTAGACACATCCAAGTTGTACAGCACCTGTGTTGCGCTGTGGTTTGGTGATCTAGTACTGATATCCTGGGTGGTAACATGAAATATTCACAAAGACAAATGTGAGCTGAAGCCACTACAGGATCCCTCTACCAGCTGTGTGGGCAAAAAAAATAAAATAAAAAAAATTAAACAAAACCCACCCAGCTAAACTAAATGTGTCAAGCAAGCAGAAGCACCTCCATCTGAGCCTGTGCATATGTGAGTTAGTCTGGGTGCTTTAAGAGCTAAATTAGCAGGGTTTTGTGAACAATGTTCTCCTGACAAGTCAGGTGAATTTTATTCCTTGGTTTCAGCTGCTCCAGTGAATTTCGTGCAGCTCTCCAGAGATGCTCAGCCTCAGAGAGCTCCTTCTAAAAATGTTGTCTTTGCTCTCTCTGTTACATCCCTCTCCTTGTCAAAACTTCCACTGCTCTAGTCCCCATCTCTTTTAAATGGGTTTTTGCTGTTCCTTTTTGTGTTTTAGTGACTGCACGTGGCTGAAAGTTTTTCTTCCAGTCAGCCCTGAAACATCCGTGAAGTTAAACTGCTTCCCTTTGACAAAAGGAGAGAGGCACAGAGACACAGAAATCTCCTGAAAGGAGAGAATAAACTGAGCTGACAGGTCTGTGGGAAGCTGGTGCTATGGGTGTCTGTGGGATGAGATGTCCCTCTGGGTCAGCATCCCATAGTGGTGCCTCTGAGGGATGGGGCATGATTTCCTATAACATGTAGGTTTGGTCAATGGTGGAAGAATAAGTAGTAGTGAAGAGAGGGTGTGGGTTTCGTTTTGATTTTTTTGTGAGTTTTGTTCCCCCTGACCCCATCACGTATAGGATTTGAGGCCCAAAGTAGAGATGGAAGGAGCAGGGGTCTGCCTGGAGGGCCTGCTCTTCCCAGGAGCTGCTGGATGTGTCTCCCTGACCATCACAGCCATAGCAGTTGCTCAGACTGGTCTCAGCTCTCAACACACCTGCCCATCTAGGGCAGGTTTGTTTCCCACTGGTCTCTCCTGGCTTCACCCATGAACCATGGTGTGAATTAGCGCCACGTGTAACGCTGCGGACACCTGCCAGCCTGGCCCACAGGGGCCCAATGACCCTGCAGTGGCAGGGGGCTGATGGGTGCTCCTCACCCGGGGAGGATTTGAATGACTGACCCAGAGGCAAGAGGCTCAGTATCCTGTTACTAATCCATCATCTAGCCAGATCCCCATCCCTTCCCTCTTTTTTTTTTTTCTTTCTTAAAAGACATTTGCTGCACCAGCTGCCAGAATATCTCAATTGCATCATGTCAACAGATCCATCTCAGCCTGATGTTTTATACTAGGAAAGGCTGGGCTTAACTCTTCCATTAAACAATTAAAGCCATGAGCACCAAACTCAAAACAGGCTCTTTTATAAGAGAACAATAAATATTGATGACTTGAGGCAAGTCTGGCTTTTATGACGTTTGATGACAACTGGTATCACTTACAAAAATTACATCATAAAGAAAAAGCAATGAAATTGCGTGTCATCAGACAACATTAAATGTCAGAAGAAATATGTTTATCCTTTGTTTTCAGATCCAAATTCAGTTCTAACGTTTAAATGAAATCTAGGGCCATTCTGATGTTTATCAGGCACCATTACAAAAAGTCCTGGGGTATTTTTGTTTGCTAACTTGCTCATTGCCAAGGGTGGTGTGTTGTTTATGTTCCTGTTCTTTCGAGCCAATTTGTGCCTAGTAGAGCATCCTCTGAATTGAAACATCCCCTTCCTCTTTACCCCACCCACCTTATTTTTGTCTGTTCTCATCCTCTGGAGGAATCATGGGCTGCCAGCTTGTTGAAAACCTCAGGGTAATCAATGGTAATACTGGGCCTGGGGATGAGTTTCACAGAGGTCTGGTATTAGCAATAAACCATGGGTTTATTGAAGATGTTTGGAGATGAAAACACTTTGTCTCCTGTTTTTTCCTAAGCTAAATAAAATTAGGACTGTCTGGACCACTGTACCACAGTTCTGTGGTTCAAACAAAACAAACCCTCCCTCTGGATGTGAACCTCAAGATCCTGTATATAGCCAAGGATGTTAAAATAAATGCTATTATTAAGCAATGGTAAAATTTTCAGCTATTCAGAGTGCTTTAATATCTATTGCTGTATACATTTAAAAACAAACACACACAGAGAAGCCTTAAAATACACATCTTAATCACAAGGTCCTTTTGCCGGCCAAATTCTAAAAATAATTTTTAGAATAAAGTGATACTTTTTAGAATAAAGTGATGCGCAAAGTGATAGATCACATGAGAAATCTGGTCCAGAGTTCATTACAATGTTTGTCAGGTTTCACTTTTGATAACTGAGACAAGTGTAAAAAAAAAAAGTTACCATTTGGGGAGGAATAGGGGGAAGAAAGTAGAAATGGCCCTCAGCAAGTGTCTGGGAGGGTACAAATGTCATTTCTCTTTGAAACAGCACCCAACAGCATTCACCTTGCCTTACAGCAATCTGCGTCTCTATGGCATCTGAAAATGAGTGAGCTGTTTCAGAAGAGCCTTGCTATTGCTTTCATTGTTACCAATGTCTCCTGGTGTCTAATGCTGGGGGGGGGGAGAATAAAAACCTGCTCGAGTTTTTGACTCCACCATACTAAGTGAATGTGTTCCTGATTCTCCTGTAGCCTATATGCAAAAGATGCAGTTGTCCACTGTGCATTTCCAAGATAACCCCTACCCTGAAATCCAGTGTCTTCTCGGGCATCAGCCAGAAAACTCTGGATTTAAGTACTTGGAAGAGTGGGTAAACCCTGCTCTGTATCTTTATTGTAAGTTAAGCCCGCTGAAGATTTCAGTGTTTTTCCTTTAGAAGTCAGCTAGAAGGGGCCTGGGGAGTTGGTTTTGACTCTGGGGGATCTAAACCCAGACAATTAAACTATGCAAAAGTGCATTTCTGGAACAATTTTGCAGTAAAAGTTTCAGTCAGGGTTTTACTTATTGAGTTTTTGGCTCATCCCTGATGAGCCAAAAGAGGAAGGGAGAAATGTTGGGGTTTTTCTTCTTTTTTCTCCTGAATGGCACACAGACTGTCAGTTTGTGGGAGCTGAATAATCATTGCTGGGTGTTAGGTCTCAGATTTTCTGACTATTTTAAAGCAAGACAGGAGCAGCTGCAGTTGTTTTACACTAAGGAATTTCAGAGAATCATCATATGCTTCTTCTTGTGGTTGAAATGCTTAAAATATTCCTGTTCCTAAAGTAAGCTGAATTTACACACATCTATATGTATATATAAACAAACACACACTAAGGTTCTGAGTCTGCTGGGGAAAAAAATTGTAGCAGTCAAAGTAAGAATACATCTAAGTTATTCTGGGGGACTATGAAAGCATCAAAAAGTAAATACAACCTATAAAAAAAAAAATCAGGCATTCATAAGGACTGGAAGATATTCTGCTGGCTTTGCTCATTTGCATGTCAATGCCACAATGCCATGCCAGCGCTGAGCTGCTTCATAGCAGCACTGGTGTCTAAGCCCAAGGGAACAATGTAAGAGGTCATATCAGCACATTTGTAGGTTCACTGATTTCTTTTCAGTGTGCTCTGGAAAACAAAACAAAAGTGGAGAGACGGGAGCTGTATCCTACGTGGTGATTTGTCGCTGACCTCTCAGGTCTTCAGCGCAAGCATGGTGGCTGGTTTTCCAGCCCCACATGCTTTATGTTGCACAACATGGTGGAAGGACAAACCCTTGAATTCCACTGTGGGCTCTGCTGTTGTAATACACTGCTGTAGCTTCACAGTTAGCGCAGCACCTATCTAGGTATGCTTTGACTACCAGCTTTTCCATGCCTGAACTTAAAGGTCAGGATGTCTTTGGCTGAAACAGAAGCAGTCAGCTTTAATTATCACTCTGTCAACTTCTGTAAAGTCTTTTATCTAAATGTTCCAGGGCATTTTATGCATGTCAAGGGGCAAATTTGGCTGTTACACATACACAGGCTTCCTTTGAGGAAGCTATATTTGTGGCTCTGATTTGAACCAACTAATGAAGTTTCGTACTATCACATCAGCAGATCCTCTTAGGAGGAGCAGCAGCCACCAGCAGCTGTGTGACTTGGAAAGCGAGCTATGCAGATATGTAGGGGGAGAAATAGGAAAGATACTGAGCGTGCAAGTGGAAATGGTAAGCAAGCCTGGTAGGAAGCTCCTACTTCAGTAGTTGCATAGGTGAAGTACTCTTCTGAAATACTCGTTGCCTCGTATTGGTTTTACATAGGGCTTGTATACCTTTCCTTGGCACTTGCCACTGGGTCACGGTCACAGCCCTGATTATTGTGGTTCATGCTCCCAGGTGGGTAGTGTTCCCTGCAGGTTTAACTCTGGTCTACTGCCTTCATTAGATGGTTAAGAATTTAGAAGTTGCAGATCCAAGACTTGACTTTTCTCTGTGGAGCTAACTCCAAGTGTCTCACCATGACTTAGGATGACTGCTGAAGCAAGTCCAGCTGTTGTTACTGGGTAAACATCAATAGCTACTCGGAATTAGCCCTTCCACTGCAGCTACAACTAATTCTATTTATTCATTTTTTAAATGCCTGGGAACTTATGCTAGGACCCCACCATGCTGTAGTACCAAAGCAACAACAGGAGACTGGTGGAGAAATCCAAAATCTCTAAAACTAAAAATAAATTTAGCAGCTGGGGGATACCAGGAGGAAAAGTAAGACCTGCCAATATATGCAGCGTTTTTCGGCCTATCACTGTGTGCCAATTTTAGCTTGTCAGCCATTGCTGGCAGTAGACAGAGAATGTGAGTGATTTTCATTAATTACCATTTCCCTGCCAATGTAGATAACCATAACTTTCTTCCACCTCACTGATGTGCAGTTTGACTTTTTTTTCTGTTACAAAACTTTGAGTTATCTTTTTACCCAGGAACTTTCATCAGCTCTTAAGCCTATTTTTTTTTCTGCATTGAAATTGTGTCCCATTGATTTCAGTTCTGTTTTACACTTGCCTGCACCTTCTTGGACATTGAATGCTGAACAGCCTTTGTGTAGTTTCAGCTGTTCTTAGATGATGGTAAAACCTTCTCTTCTCTGCACTGGATCTTTTTTTTTTGCATTTATAGACAGCTTCAGAGCCAGGCAGGGAATCCAGAACCCCAAACTTTCCTTCCTTTGCCTTGGCCATGGGATATGTGTGCAGAAAGCTGGAATGAAAGGGGGAAAAACTACCAGCTGGGGAAGATGACATTGTGTTATTAATGAGACACTGTTTGTGGAGTAACTAAAGCTTTTTAGTAAAACAACTAGAAAGCAGATGTTGCTGTTAATCTAATGTTTGCTAGTCGCCCTTTCAAATTGTGACCTTTACCTTCCACGCTATAGCTGTGACTGTCTAAGTATATAAGGAGGTCTATGAGGAGAGGCAAAACCATCTGATTTAACTTCCTTCCTTACTGCTACTAAGGTAACTTCCTTCCTTACTGCTACTGTCTTGCTTGTGCTTTTAGACTAGCAGGACTACAATGATGCTAATCCTTTGTCATTAGCAAGACCTTAATTATCTCGTTCATGAGATAGAAGGTGACTTAAGGCTACAGGGTTTTGGCTCAGATTTGCTCCATGATTCAGTGGTTAATTTCTTTCTCCCTACTGAGAATATTCATGGTTGAACAAATAATGGATGAGCAAGTTTGAGAAAAGTGAGAGCTAATTTAAAACATTGATTCAAGATTGTTGGTGTATTTAGAACATTTTGTTTAATGTTTTTTGTTAACCTAAACACTTGTATTTCCAGCACAAATGGCAAAAATGCTAGTCTTACATAGAGATGTACTTAGTCACTTTATCATTTTGTGAGTCTAAGTTAATAGTTCTCCTCTCTAAAGAATAACATCTGCTCTGATCGCTACCTCAAATCTCATTTTGTGAATTAATCCCTGCAGTTCCATGATGTAGACCCTGACTTTACAATACTCATTTCACCTTCTGTGTTGGCATAGAAGATCAACCTGTATTTCACAACTTTTTGCCATCTGTCACTGAAATCAGCAAAAAGTTTAGAACCAAACCATAATTTATCTTAGTGGTGGGAAGACAGTGTTTAGAGAAAAGTTTTTTGATGGAAAACCAATGTTTTCTGGCTTTCCGTCAATTATTCCAGTTTCTTCATATCTCCCCGAAGTTGTCAGTGGTCTAGTTTGATTCCTTTTCTTCTCTTAATCACCTGGGCATTAGCATTTATGGAAAAAAAAAAAAGTTAATTTTGCAGATTGCATGGAGTGAAAATACAAGTTTTAAAAAGTAATAGCTTTGGCATGCTTCTGTCATGCCTCCTGCATATTATTCAAGGCAGTTCTTAAGCTTTTATTGGGTTTGCCTGCAGCCTTGTCCTTCTAGTCTTTTGTTCAATAAAATCTGATTAATACAAGAAGCATTTGTATCCAAGTCATGACACCGTGGAACATGCATGTAAGCTCCTGATGAATGTTCTGCCTGATGAGGTGCCCAGATGAACCATTTCATACCATTGAGGTCCAAAGACTATTCCCATTCTTCACATTAGGCTCCTGTTTCTGAATTAGGGTCTGGGTGTCCTTTCAGGTCATTTTTGTAGGCAGATTGAATATCTGCTCTCATCCCTTTATCCTAGGGGAGTTGTATCTTCACTAAGTCTGCCTTGGGACTCTGAAGCCTTTTGGTTTTTCTTGCCTTCAGACTGTACCACAAAGAAAACTAGCCAGGCTTGTTCTTGTAACTCAACATTTCTGAAAGTCTGAAGAACTCTGCTAATTGTGCTTACGTGTTTGCTTCCACATGATTATGTTCAGCTGTTTAGCTGAACTCTAGGAACTGTCAAGCCTCATTAACTAATCATACCTTCAGTGAAAAAATTGGGTCTGACAGCTTCATGGACATAAATGCCCTCTAGTGACTGGTGATCACTGTAAGGAGCAGTACTTTGTGTAGAGTCTGTGTATTCTTTGGTAAACATCTTGTATGTCTGTCTTGAAGTGTTACTTAGCTGGACCTTTGTCCGCTTATAGTACTGGTCTGTTATGGGAAACTTTAATGAAGTTTGTTTTTTGATAAAACATTTGCTCTTTATTCTTTCCTTTTAGCTCCATACTTACATTAACGGTACTGTATGTGAGCAACCACTGTGACACTGCTGTGTTTGTTCAGCTTTTCCTTCCCTCTTTTTTTCACATAACAGAAGCAGATAATAGATGTCACTTTTCCCTGATAAACCTTGATGCTGTGTTTTCCCCCAGTCTGGAGTAGTCCATGTGCAATCAGTGTTACTTGGTCTAATTGTATTTCTCCACAGCTGGAGTAACTTTGCTCTCACTAACAAGCAGGAGAACTGGGACCAGGAGGATTGGGACTACTTGGTTGTGTTCCCAGCTCTCACTGTGTGATCGCTTTTACAAGTAGACTTTTTTTTTTTAAAAAAAAAGCACTTGTATTCCCTAATTCCTGGTTTCTGCTTCTATTAGCCAGGGTTCCAGGACACAGTGCCAAACCCTCTGGAGAAGACCCAAACACCACTGCTCATTGACCTACGGATGGATAGGTCTCTGCTCCCAATCCATGCTCTCATTAGTGTAAACAAAGCCCATTGAAGGCGCTCTTGACCAGTGCTTTGAATCTAGACCTCATCCAAGTTGTCATCAGATCAAGAAGCGTCTTTGTGCCACTTGAATGGGAGATACAGGTCTTGCCCATTGGCAAAAGGCAGCAAGGCCACAAGCAGCATGATTTGTTGCAGACTTGAACCTTGCAGTATTGCACTCCTCCTCTTGGCTACTGATTGCCCAGGTTGGATCGGCTATGGTTCCTACAAACCCTCTCCCTTGTTCTGAGGTGGGTCCACCTGACTCCAGGAAGTCCTACTTCTGCCACCCACTCATCCTTATCTTTGTGTCTGTACAGGCTTTCTGGGGCTGCCGGCTCTCTGTTGCTGGCAGCCCCTGCTGAGGTCCCACGTGCGCAGCCGCTGCTGATTTGCATGCGTGTGCATCCCTGCCAACAAGCTGCTGCTCGGCCGCCTGCGCTGACCCTTCTTGGTTGGGTTTGGGTTTTGTCTCTTTTAATGCTGCTAATCCCCAAATCTGATGTAGGACGAATACAGGACAGCTAAAGAATGATTCTTTTTTTGGCGAGGAAACCTCACAAATGTCTGTAGTCAGCATGTGAATGCTATCTGGAGAGGGGAAAGAAGCAGCTGATATTGGCTAAGCCTCATGACAACTGAAGGTTTCACATTAGTCTGGGCTGACTTGTTTGGGGCTCTTTTACACTAGGATATTTGTAATATTTGCTATACAAAAATCTTCTGTGTGCTTTTATGCACATGTATGTCTCTTTTCCATGTTGCTCTTAGAAGGATTTCTCATCACAATTCATATGCCTGTTGCTTTTGGGTGTCATTGCCTCCTGCCATGCTAATTAAACCAAAAAAGTGGGGGCGATGTAAATAGCCATGCAAATAAAAAATACAAGCTTGTCATATATTGCAAAGGCACCGATGTTAAAATGGAGGTTTTCAACACTATGACTGCTTCCTTGTTACACCTAGCTAAGGGAAAATGCAACTAATGTGTATTTTAGTGATTAAGTGGTTAATGATTTAATGAAATAAAAAAATCTCATTTGTTGCATCCCTTGGACTCAGAAAAAACCTCAAAGAGCTGATTTTCTGTGTACCTCAGTCCAATATTGCTACCTGCTGGGATATGAACACAATCTCTAAATAAATTGCAAGTGGCCTTGGGCAAATGGAAGAGTTTCACTTTGATCTTGCTAGAGAGAATGAAGTCAAATGTTCAATCAATCAATCAAATTCATAACTTCTAGCTACAATCGGCCTGACAACAGCCTATTATTTATTTTTAAAATCATATATTTCATTATTGCAAAACACACAGTCTCTTGTGGGGGGAAAGGACTAAATTATTGATAAGCCTTATATGTGACTGAGTTTGTTGTTTTTGACATGCTTGTCACTAACTATTGTCAGGAAGAATTTACTAAGATGTTTAGTCTGAAAAGTTGGCCGGGAATGTGTGTTGTGCCACATTTAAACTGGGTAGAGGAAACTTTAATAGCTTCTTTCTTTTTGAATTCCTAGTTGGGAAAGACAGCTGAAGGCAGACTGGGCTTTCTAGTGTGAAAACAATGCGTTAGAACAAGCGTCCTTTGTTTTAATTGCTGCAAACCAGATGATTCAGGCTCTGAAATTATCCATGAGGTGGGGATATGAAACTTTTAATTGATTTGTATATTTCTGGAAATAGCAATCCTCAGTCTGCAGAATACTTATGTAAACAGAAAAGGGAGAACAATTAACCCCCCCAAGAGTCTGTTTTCACTAGTGTTTGTCGAAAGCATCTGAGGAGTGGGTAAGAGAAGAGCATATCAGACAAGTCTGTAGGGAGACTTACTTCTCAGTCATCCTATTATACAAATGTATTTATAGAGATGTTATAATGGGTAGTTTTTCCAACCCAGCCGGAGTTCGTGAGGAAGCTGTGCAGACATCTAGATGCAGCTCCCATGTGGCTCAGGGGGACCCCATGATTGACCTATCTCCATGTGCCTGGTAATGGGTAGAGTTTTTGTAGGAAAGCCATGACCTTTTCACTCCCCTGTTGCTATTTGTGACCCTTGTGGGCCTTACATGTCTGTAAATAAAATAGTTACTAGTACTCAAGAGACCTAGGTCCCTGGATATGTCTGAGAGCGCTTGTGGCAATACCTGAGCACCATGGGAAAGAAAGAGGTGAAATCTTGGCCCTTTTGAAGTCAATGGATGTTTTTTATAATGGACTTCTTAAGGGCAGGATTTTGTCCGCCTGTGCCTTTAGTCATTACTGGGCAGAGCAAGGAACCAAGGTGAGTGCTATGACCCCAATCCAGCTAAGAGATCCCCCAGCTTGTACCTTTAATGCAACGTGAGGAAAAATAGCAACCAGTGTAGAGGAACTGAGGAATGGTGAATCTAATCACTATTAAAGACATCCATGTATGTAAATATATATATACACACATACATATTCTTGGTGCATTCCTTGTCTGCATCCAAAACCAAGTCATAAGTAAGGACTTAAGCATTTGAGTGATTAGCATGTGAAGCATTCAAGCCTTACAAAGATGCTGCATAATATATCTCTGTCAGTACAGAAGAGATACAGCTTTCACTGTACCCTGTATAAACAATTAATGAAACTACAGCTGTCTGAATTTTTTCCAAAGCGGAAATTGTTATCAACTTTTGCCTTGCAGATTGCCTGAACTAAAAAAAATAATTTGTTCTTTCTTGCTGATACAACTCTTGAACAGATTAGGGGAGGCAGATTAGTAATACTGCCCTGGTTTTGCTGGAGAGAAAGGCAGGGATGACTCCTCCAACCCTGCAGCCTGGGTTCAAACCCAGAACCTTTAGATCAGATGTTCTGTTCTTTGCTGTGGTGTCTTTCCATCACCCTTAGCGGTGCAAGCCGAAATTATCCCTTCTGATCTGCAACACAGATCTCAGCCATCCTTTGGATCTGCTGCTTATTCTGCACCCATTCCTCAAGCAGAAGTTTGGTGCATAAAAATAGTCCAGAATACCAGTAAGCATCCAAATGGCACATGAGACCTGTTGTTTTATGTGTAATTCCAGCACTCAAGTCATAGATAAGTAAGGGCTACTTATTTGAATCTATTCTATTATTATGTTTTAGCTCTGTAAAAATGGAGTCTGTATTTGTAACAGGAATTTTTTTGAGCAAGTATGCTTTAAAAAAAAAAAAACAACCACAAAAAACAACTTCTGAGGTTAAGGTGGGCTATTGAAATACTTACAGGCACTTCAAGTGGGACTTCAGGGTTAAATTCTGATCCATGGGTATAATGAAAGTAAAAATCTGCAGAAGTGTTTAAAACTTTAGCATCTCACACAGCCATAGGGCTTGACAGAGAATTCTGAAGATCCTTTTAATGGGAAGGTGATGCTATTACAAAGTCAAAATTATTGGGAAAATACTTGCTTTCCTTCTAAATGCTGGTCTTCTCTCTGAAGAGTATAAGACATTTAGCTTAGTACAACACTGATCTAATTTTGTTTTGGTTTTGGCATGTCTTGATTCAAAATATAATATTTCAGGTCAGTGAAGGAAGAAAAATTAAATGTTGCCATAATCCCCAAAATGTTGTTTTAGTCAGATATTGAAATTAAACATTTTATTACTTCTGACTGCATTTGTTCCCGAACAATTTGTTCCATGAGCTTTTTAATGATATTTCAACACTTATATTGATTTCACAACAGTGGAATATCCCATGGGTTAGAAGTTCCAAGAGAAGGTGAAGGAAAAGCTGAGCAAAAGGATCGGTTTAACCAAACTTTAGTGATCTGAAAGTCAAGCATCTCACCCAGATCCTGGAGGGTCTCTCTGCAGGCACTGACAAAGAGAAGCCTCATTTCAGGAGATGGTTTGTCCATGCTGAAGCAGTTGAACTTGGGCTGTCTTTCTCCACGGGAATGGAGATGACTGTCTCTCTCTTCACTGATGGTAGAGGGAGGCAACACTACTAGATTAGAAGAGAAGCCTGTACAAAAGGACAAGAAGCAATACTTAGAGGAAGGGAAGTCTTGGACTAGATGCAAGAAAAGCCATTTTCACAGCGAGCATGTTCAAGCACCAGGATGTGGTGCTGGGAAATTTCCACCCTTAGAGACTTTTGCTGGGCAAGGCCGTGAGCCACCTGATGTGTTGAAGCCGGCCCTGCTGTGAGGAGAAGGTTGGACTAGAGACTTCCAGAAGTCCTATCCAACCTAAATTATTCTGTAATTATAGAGCATGTCCTTGTAGTTTTACTCAGCAGACTTAAGGCTTATGCTTTGTTTCAGCAGCCAGTCTGCATTGCCAAAACACGATCCTGCCCCTGAGATTACTACTTTAATGAGAGGTAATGGATTTATCTTAGCATTTAGACCTTCTGAAAGTATAAACCACTCTCTAAAAAAAAAAAAAAAAACAAACAAAAAAAAAAAACCAACCAAACAACCCAACACATTTCCTTTCAAATTACCTTGCTCAGAAGTGTAATTTTATGGCATTAAACTTTAAAAACAATGTTCAGGTGACTCTTTTTTTTGAGAATATCAGGTGACAGCATTGAAAACTTTGGGTGATTGTTCATTTTGCAAGACAAAAGGGGTGACAAATCCCCTTGCAGGATGTGTTGCTTGGGAAATGGCTGAAATACTGAAGTAGAAGCAGCCTGCTCTGAGCACAATAGCTGGGGTGAATCCTTGGCTACTGGAAACATCTCAGCACCACCATGGGCTGTCAGGGTAATTACAGGTAATTTGCTGAATTTTTGTGTCTGAATACCAGATCAGTGTTGGCCAAAAAACTCTTGAGGTTCTCTTAACCTAGAAGAGCGCCCTGCATTTTAAAAACCACAAATGGTCACATTTGGGGACTTTAGGAAAAAGGATCCTTTTAAAATTAAAATCTGTATTTTTGAAATCTTTCTTCATTTCCCAGTTTTAGCTGCTGCTGTTTCACAGTTTGTCAGAAGCAACAATGCAAAAAGTCTCCTAGCCTTTCCAGGTCCCTCTGTTCAGACCTGTCAAACACCACCGGAGATGCCACAGGCAGCCATTGCTGCAATGCTGCGCCCATAAATCTGGGTGGCTTTCGGGAACTTCCCTTCCTGGTGCTTGCTTAGCAACTCTGAGTGTGAACTCATACCGTTTGTCTGGTTTATGTCACATATGATAGTCCTATTTGCACCTAGGCTTGGATCCAGGCTGTGAATGCCTTTTAAGCCTTACACCAATTCACCCTTGTTGCAAAGCCTGGAAAATTAAGCCTTTCCTGAGCTTTACTCCTGTGGCATCATTACACCATGTAATTATAGACTGTAATGTTATTTTATTATGAAGGTTTAGTGAGATGAGCAGTTTGGGACACTTAACGCCTAACGTGCAGTTCAACTTGGCTTTGATTTCCGTTATGAGATTTATTATCACAGGGAATACATGTTCCACTTGACACTGCCGTGTGCCTGTCTAAGCTGAGTACACAGACTTTTTTAAGGCTAGAAAGAGTTACTTGTTCTTTTTATTGTCTGGGACTAAATTTTTGCATGGAAGGAATGTGTTGCCTAAATATACTCTGATCCTTCCAGGTATAAGAGTGGGACAGAATAATTCGCTTTATTTCTGTCTTTCTCAACCATCTGAGAAATGCTTCAAAGAGCTTTCCTGCCCAGGTTTCCATTGGGCTATAAGTGACTATTGTCTGTTTTCAGAGGTTCACAGGTATATCAAAATGTACGAACGAATATCTCTTTCCTCTTAGCACACACACAGGCTCAGATCATTGTGGGAGGGCAGTGCCAGTGTTGTGTACTTTGCCAGATGCTTAGCTGCTGTGATAATGAGGGTTATTAAGAAGCAGGGATATTAGATGCTGCAATGTATGATAGTGGGGGATTGTGCTTGATGACTCAGAAAGGTCTCCTCGGCGGCTGTGTTCCTGTGTTTAAGGGAGGTGGTGTTTGTTACCTGCCAAGCAGCCTCTGATTTACAATCTCAAAGCGCTGCGAAGTGTCAACACCAAATTAATTTCTTTGTGCGTCGGTTGTGATCTCAGACAGTCCCTTCTGATACTCGGTGGTTGCGAAAGGGTGGTAAATTCAGCTCTGAGGTTGTTTTGTTTTTTGGCTCAAGTGAACATGAGAGGCGATGCTTCCCTTTTCACTTAACTGTGCTATTGAGAAGAGCAGGGAAATGGCTCAGTTATGTAGCTAGAACCAGTTAGAAGTATTTTCAAAGGAAAAATGGCACTTGTGAACTGGATTGTCCTGTAATTTCTCTTAACCAGGTATATTTTGCTGTTAACTTAATCACATAATCTCAAGCAAGCCACATACCGTCTGTTTGCCAACTTACCCATTTGGAAATGAACACAGAGCATATAATTCTGCTGCTGTAGGTGGATAATTACCAATCGCTTCTGTCTGAATTAAGATACCCTCTGCACCAGTTCACAACGTGGACTTCAGTAGCCCCGGAGTTTCAGCCATGGCTTTGAGTGCACTTAGCAAGGGATCGTTGTGAAGAGCTTCGATACTGCAGCATAGCTATCGTTGTTGGGTTTTGGGAATGGTACAATTGGACATTTTCCCAATGAACTGATACATGCTGCTGCCTTACCCTGTGTTGGTTTTGCTTTCCTGTTCTAGTCATTTAATATAGCTTCTCATGATCTTGAAAGTTGGAGTTCAAGGACAGTTTTTTGCCCAGGCAAGTAATTATGTATCTTACACATTTACTATATTCAGGGACTTCTGAAGGAACCTGAAGTGCCATCTGACTGTTTGCTTCTGGATTTTGCATACGAGTGGCTTCCCATTTGTACTCTGATGTTTTAACATACTAGAAAAGAGTGTCTCCAGCAAGCAGAAACCATACAAACAATCTGATAGTGTCTCCAACAGGAAAATGGAAGTACACAAACCAGGCAGTGTAGGATGTCTCAATTCCTTTCTCTGTCTTTAGCTATGTACTTGCACACATGAATTCAGGTGTGATATCCCACTCTAGTCCACGAGGCTCCGCAGGCAACCTGCCTATGCAGCACCGTTGCCTATGCTGCTGCGTTTCCCACTGACAAGCAGAAGACCTCAGTTTTTGCTGTGCTGTGGTGTTGCTTGGATCTGTCCTGCTCCCAGGAAGAACAGCGTCTGAGCGCAGCACCGCTCATCAATGTCCATCCTGATGCTGTCACTCAGCTTAGTGTCTATCCACCAATCTTAAATCCACTATATTAATGGGGGACATGATGTCACAGGGGCAGTGGAAAAATTTTTTTCATGGTTTACTTTCCTAGAATGACACTGACAAAAGCTGATGGCCAATTTCTGTTGGTCTTATTGTGTTATTTCAGTCTAACTTCTTAAATCACGAAGTGCTTATATTCCCATTTTTATCCTCATGGTAGTACAAACTGCATCTCATCTTCTGGATATAAGACATGGTTATCTATAAATGCATAGGAGAGAGTGGATTATGCAAATATGGTTATTACTCTGTTATGGTGCTGGTAGTGGTTGGTTTGTGGGTTTTGTTGCTTTTCTTTTTTTTTTTAATTTGAGCTCATTAACACTTGAGACAACATGTTTTTTCCCCTGCAGTCTCAAGACAAAATCATAGGAAAAAAAAAATTGTTGCCGCCTCTATTTTGACTGGGCTGAAACATAAAAAAAAATAAGAGCCTGCAAATTGTTGACCAACCCCCCCTTAAGTCCCCCCCAGTATCAGTCCTTGTTTTTTCACTCCTGAGCTGAAAGTATCAACCAGGAGCAAATGTACAATGTTTTTGTAGTTGTTTCCATAGAAATTAGGCAGTTCTTCTGCTACACCTTAATTGCATGTGTTGCAGATCATGTCATAAGTCATTCTGACAAAAAGGCCAGGGAACCTTAATATTTTTGTTTACAGTATGTTAAACAGATGTTTTTTTCAGTGTAGAGATAAGACTACATTAAATATGATTTTATAAATAGAGGCTCTCACAGCTCAGCTCCTCTTGGGACTGCTCTGATTTGCTCGTTGGATGATTATAATGGGTTTTTAATTACACCTGTGAGCCAAGGTGTATATCAGAACTAAATTACAAAGCACCTTACAGTTGAGATTTTTCCAGTGTACAATAAGCTGAAAAAGGCTTTTTGTCCATAAGGACAAAGAAATTATTTTTCACGTTATTAAAATTACAGAAGCTTTCTGGGCAAACACAGTTGATAACACAGAAGATTAAGACAGACAAACTTTTTATTTGTTTGTTTATTATTATTTATTTATTTTGGAAGGTGCTTAGCAATTTCTCCCAAGCAGGCTTAACTCCTTGTGAGCAGCTGACTGAGCCTCCAGTGTCTTCACACTCATTGAAGCTTACAGCAGGTTATTTTGTCTTGGTTTTGTTTCTAAGGTTTATTTTTTTATAAGGATGAAGGCCAGTCATGCCATTAAAAAAAAAAAAAAGGGCCAACACAAAACCCACCCAAAACTAAAAAAGAATGTTTAAAATAATGAGGAAAAGTGACTTTCATCCTTGCAGGAAAAACATTTAGAATAGTTCAATCTTTTCTGAGTCATCTGCAGCTGTGCCTTAGGTTAAGATGTACCTCTGTCTACCATGAGGAGTTGGACAGCTTGAATCATAAAAAAAGGGTTATTTTGGTCATAAATGGATGATCAGTGAAGTAACAGGAGCCCAATAATTCCATATAAACACATGATTAGGGTAATATTCAAAACAGACTCACTTAGTACAGGCTCTTAAATACGTTATTTCAAACATAAATGTCAGTCTGATCCAAGGCCTGCTGAGGCCAGTGGAAATAGACCCAGTTTCAAAGTTTTGTTTGATTACAACAAGATCCAGTATCTTCTGAGTTTACCTGAAACACAGGGTGAAATTCTTGAAACCACTAATGTGAATTAGGCTTCCAGCTGCAGAAAGTTATTGAAATGTTTTTGAACGTTTTATCTGTGTTATGGTACTGGATTTGCTTGGAGACCCAGTTATTTAGGTCTTAACCCAGCAAAAGGCAGGTCTCGGTTAACCTGCGACTTCATTTCAGGCCATGGCAGCTGCTGAATCCCAGAACTTCATCAGGAGAAGTTGAGGAGGGCCCATAAACGTTGTCTTGGGGACAACCAGATGTGTTTGAAAAGGCTCTGTCTGCACTGAGGGATTTGCTTGTTGGATGATAAGGTTCCTGTTGCTTTTTTTCTTGGTTTTAATACATTTTCCTAGTATCAAAGAGGATCAGTGAAGCCGTCATTGAGCTCCCATACTTGTTTTCCTCCTTCCAGCAGCGTTTCCAGGTGGCCCTGCACACAGGGATGGTGCTGGTCATGGGAGTGACACAAGCTGCTGTAGCTGGGAGCCCCTCCGCTTTGCACCAAGCGTTTGTGTCTGTGGAGACAGTGGGCTGTGAGCGTGAAATATAACAACCAACATGTCTTGACTCCTGGATTACTGTCAGGAGAGTTATTCCACTGTGCAAGTGAGTCTTTTGCTCTGTCTTTCAAAAGAAAGTCTTTGACTGATTGGTGGCTTTAGTGAACTGGCTATAGTACATAATTATCTAGGTCTAGGGCAAGAGCAAAGTGCTCCCATAATTTGACTCTTAAATGCACAAGTCTGATCAAACAAGATGTTTGTCTTGGTAGAGAGTAAAAAAGCGTGGGGTTTTGCCAACTTTCTTGTTACTACCTGGGTAATTCTGACCCCAACTGTGTTTGATTTATATGTGGCATGCTAGAGCTGGCATGGCTACAAATGTCAATCTCATTGGGTTGGGGAGTAATATTGTTATACATAGCTCTTGCATAGGACCATGAATACAGAGTGCAGAAGGCCAGATCTGTAACAGATATGAATTTTCTATACATGATTTCTATTCCATTAAACTAAATAATTCTTTATCACTTGGTGAGTGTCTACCATGTCTTGCCAAATGCTGACAGCTGGGACTCTTCCCAAGTGTTTTCCCCATTGCTCTGCTGACTTTGGCCAGTGTGGGATGACTTAGCCCCTCCTAAGTGAACAGAGCAGGACTACCAGTTTCTGACTTTATTATTTTTTTTTTTTTTAGTTGGGGAGGCATCAGTGCAGTAACTGAATAATTTCCCTGATGTTGCTGACTTGAAACGTACCCAGGTAGCATGTTTATCACAGTTAGTTTTCTTTCAGAAATCAAATTACCTTTGATGTCCAAACCCTCCATTTATTATCATTCGAGACCAGAAAGGCTGATTCATAAAAATGAAGGCACAAACATGTTCAAGAAGCCGGCCACGTCCTCTGCTTCTCCTCCTGTTCTGGGGTATTTGAACCCCCATTGTCACATGTTTTGAAAGCTTCCAAACGACGAGTGAGCGTGCTTGCAGTAACCAGAGACATGCAGAAGGGCTGTGGCAACTGTAGTACACAACATTATAACAAGTAGCTCTCCAGTTGCTGTCAACCTTGACAAGTATTCTATTGAAATGCAGATGCCTCCTTCTTGCACCGAATGCAGTAAATGGTTCAGCCAGAGTCCGTTCCTCTGGCTCTAATGAGAAAGTGGGGAAAGGATGCGCTTTTGATGATACATAATTATCTCAGGCTTTCTGTGCCTCGGGGTAGGGCCACATCATGCAGGTGCTTTGCCTATCCTACCCGCAGCCCAGCCAGGAAGATGCAGAGGTATCTGAGGCTAGGATTTGTCCCCTTGTTTTTTGACTTTGTGGCAGTAAGTGGGATATGACCTCAGTCTTAACAGAAGATGAAATTTTATGAGCTTTTACCTACAGGTGGAAGGTGTTAATAAGTATTTCTGGCATTCTAATATCCTTCCACTTAAGCATTATTAATAAAATCTCCCTTCCTCCTTTAATCACCAGAGCTAGACATTTCTGAGCTTTGCTGTCATTTGAAAAGAAACAAACACACAACAAATCACACTTGACTAATTTTGTTAAATTCTATAGGAAAGCAAATGTGAAGTCAAGTCTCTAGAGGTCGAATCTTTGGCAAGAAGAATTTATAAGTGGAGTACGTATCTATTTGTTCTCTGATTATTTGCTCTGCTGACAGTAGATGAAGAAAAGACGAAGCAGAAGATTTGTGCTAATTTAGAAAAATGTTTGAAAACGTTGGCCTTGCAAATCCAAATATATTAGCTAAATGTTATTGAATAATAATGAGAACAGGCGTGTATTGACCGAAGGACTTTGGAACTATGCAAAATTAATTTGTATTTATTTAACCCTGCCTTTCAATGGATCTTTGTTCATGTTTCTGCAGCTTGGATTTCCTTGCAAGAGCTGATCTCTTTTTATAGCACTTCTTTATTTTAGTAACCAGCCTAAGTGCCTCGGTTCCCTAACAAAGCTTGAACAAGAAACGAAGTAAATATACAAAGCAAAGGCTTGCTTCTCAGAGGTGCTATTGTTTGTACAATGGTAAAGCGCCAGCATCTCCGCTGAGGCCTGGGCCACCTCTTGCTGGATGTGCAGTAACCCCAAATCTTCCCAGACAAATGGCTGGAAGAAAAGAAGTCTGTTATCTTTGACTTGCAAGCAGTGAGCTGAAGTGGGGAGCGAGCAGGAGACCTGTCCAAGTCTCTAGTAGCAGTGATCTGGGCTTCCCTGAGCCACAACCCCTTACCCTGAGCACGTTGCCTTCCTCTCATTCTATATGAAGCTCTCAACCTGATGCCTCTTTCTTACAAAAAGAGAAATGTTTCATCAGGTTACAATGAAGAAGGAAGAGAGTTATAGGGAAGGAGATCTGAGAAGGGTAGCTATTAAAACTGAAAAATCGAGATCTCGCCCATCTTTGCTACAAAGATGACCTCCTTGTCCAGCCTGTGCCCACAAACACCATGCAGGACATGAATGTGTTGGCTCCACCATCTTCCTCACTCTTCCAGCACCCTGGGTGCCTTCCTGGTGTTTATGTACCCCCGTATGGCTGTGCCCACGAATGCAGCAGCGTCGGTCCTGCGTGGTACTGCTCTCTGCTGAAGGACACATACCTGAACGCCATGCTCCTGCAGGCCAGTGCAGAGCACGGCCAGGTGCTGTTTTACAGACTGTGGCTGCAAAGTTCCCCATCTCTCCTTCCGCACCCCATATAAAGAGCAGCTGGGCTAATTTCATCCCTGCATACACTCTGTGGGGCAGCCTCAGGAGGTTGTTTAGTCCTTCTCCCTCACTGAGATGGGATCGAGCACTGCTAGATCCTTCCTCACCTATTTCTGATCTCTTCCCTAACAGCTCCATCAAGGGCATCCTACAGCTTCCTGCTGCTCCAGGGGGCTGATGGCCCAAATGCAACTTGTCTTTACCTCCCTGGGGAACACAGAGGGTTGTTACTCATCCCTCTTTTATAACAGCCATTCATCTATGGAAAATTTTGCCCTCTGCCTTTTTCTTTTGTACTAAATTAAGCAAATGCATGTTTTTCTGCCTCTGGACAGGGCTGGCAAGTTCCAGCCTATCTGTACACTGATATATCCTGAGGATGAGCAGGGAGACTCTGACCTCAGGTGCTTCCACTTGCCACCTCTCCATCACTGCAGAGCCCATGACCCCTGTGTGTCCTTCCTGTGCCCCCCAAGGAGGTTAGGATCCCCCCCATCCTTCTCATTTTGGAAAATGGTACCAAGGATTCTTGGAGATGTCAGTGAAAGTGTTTCACAGGTGCTGTATGGGTGAAAACCAGAGGTTAGGCAGTATTTGTAAAAATGAACAGAGAAGGCAGAATGTCGTGTTCCTCCTCTATACGGGCGTGGAAGTGTTAAAGGCTTTTAAGCTTTGCTGAGGACGAGTTAAATGAAGTCTTCAGCATGTTCATAATGGTTGCACCATTGCCCGCACGTACATGCATTATCTGTAGCAACTCAATATTTTGCAGAGGGCTTTGGGAAGTGTGAGAATGAAACAGACTCTTTTTAATCTCATTTATTTCCTCAGGCCATCTGGATTTAGTAAACACTCAAGACATCTGACAGGACAAAGTTGAACCTTAGCACTAACAGGTTCAAATGTGCATTAAGAGCCAGGACTGCCTGCACTCGGAGTGCTGGCTCCAATGTTGGCTCGCTATGAAGCCTTAATAGCTTTTCTGCAGCTTATGCATCTTAAAGTAGGCCCAGCTATGACTTCTTGCCTCATGGGGTGTTGTGAATGTTTATTACTTATTGCTGAAAGCAGACAGCATTACTGAAGAAAAAGCTAGTGGCCTTATTCAAGGCTCATTAAAATCTTGCAAATTTGGCTTGTGCAAAGTCATCCTCGGGAATTACCAGTTGAAGTCGCTTTACACCTTGTTGTGTAAGAACTGCAGAGTTGAGCCTTTAAAATGCTTTTCAAATGAATCTGTTCTCAATGTGGTCAGGAGAATCTTACAACTGGCTTCAGTGGAAGCACGGGATGCTGTCCAAAGTAAAAGAATCAGCGCCCTGGGAGTTTGAATGAAATCTAGTAACTAATAAATGAAAAGTACTTTTGTTTATCCATACTGGCAAGCAGCCTGTCTGTAGTGGGAACACCAGTGCCCAAGTACGTTCTTTATCCGTTTGGATTTATATGATGCTAAAATGGGAGTCTGGCCAAAGCGTGAGGTGCCCCTGCCACAAAAAGCAAGGACAAAATAAAGCTTAGCTCTGAGAACCGTTCATGAGCTCTGAGAACCGTTCCATGCGAAACACAGCTCCTAACTTCATGAAACCCCTCCCTTCACAGCAGCATATAACCGTGTCCCTGTGAGTATTGTCCTTGTTTCTGTCTGTTCAGCGCAGGCTTCCATTAAAGCTGCTGCTATGCTGCTGACCTCTGTGCAATGCTGAGAGTATGGTGGATGTATTTGGATATAAATTGTACCAAATGTGAGTTAGAGGTCCAGCTGGTTTATGCTCTCTTAGTCCTTAAAGTCCCTGCACTGGGAGGACTCTCAGGTGGTTTCGTCAGCTTAGCTCTTTACTGCCTTGAAGTAGTACCAAGCGTCCAAGCCACTGGCACTTGCGTGACTCTATACCTGCCTCTTTACTCACCAGTGTCAGGAAGGGGATGAGTAAACCCTAAGTCATGTTTCCAGGGTTTAAAAGGAAAGGTTTTAACCTTGATTTATATTGATGGGATAGTAGCAGAAGGAAGGTTAAAGTGCTATCCTTCCAGTTTTGCCAAGCTATCCGATGCTTATCCTTATCTGTTGTCCTGCTGTGAGTCTTGTGTAGTTTTATTCAAATTTGTGTTGATGGTATGTGTCTATGAGAAGGGAGGTATTCCTCCTTATTGTTCCTGATCCAGAAACTAAGGATGCCAATATTCTACTTAGGCTTCATAATGTATTTTAGCATTAGGCAGTGGAGTGAGAAAGAACTGTTAGACATGATGCCTTTTCCTTAGCTTTACACTCAAGATACTGGGTAAATTGGTAAAATTTGGTCTAATTATTGTATAGATGTGAAGCTGCTGGATGGAATTGTGAGGAATCATCCACTGAGCCACACCTTAAATATTTACTTAATTTTTGTGTGTGGGCATCTTTATTATGAAACACTCCACAGCTAAAACCTGTGTAAGATGTTTTATTTAAGTCAAACATTTAATAATGGATGATACAGCATAACACAAGGTGACAATAAGGCAACCTCTAGCTGTAACTTCATGGAGGGGCTTTTTAAATCACACACCAAATGCTCCCACCTATCACAAGGCATCTTGGTTAGCTGGTTCATGTCTTCTGCTGGAGGGGGAGCGTGTGTTTTCATCCAGGCTGGTAAATCTGAACCCCTCTTTGACACCAACTCAGCCTGAGGTTGAGCCATTTGAATTTCACCCGTATGCAAAGTGATTGGGACGGAAGGTGTGGGGGGAAGAGGCTTTTAGCTAGTTAGAGCTTTACACTGTTCTTGGTATGATGCCTCCTGATGGGAAGCAGTCTAATAAAGCTTCCATTTTCAAGATGAGATAAAAGCATTACCTATCCAATAGATCTGTGTGTAGACACTAATGCCTCTCTGCTTTGTTTTCACGTATTATATGTACAACTGGCATTAATTGTTGCATTTTTCTTATGTTTTTCCAGTCTGTTTTTAATCTCTGCAGGCTGTATTGATTTTTTTCCTGTGTTGCTTCTGCACTTGCCACCAGGACCTCCTTGTAGATAAGGTGTTTCAATTCAGTGTGTGATATTTCTTGGGAAAACACTCTAAAACACTTTTTTTAATGTGTTTTTTTCTTCTCTCCCCCCTTTTGCGATGTATTAAAAGGAAGATGCTGGAAAAGAATTCAGAGCACAAAGCAGGGACTTGCAATGCCCTTTCTCTTTCAGGAAACTCTTTTATTCTACTGTGAGGAATGAAACGCTTCTGTTACAGCAAACACAAGTCTGTGTTTTACAGCAAAAGCTGTTTAAAAGGTTATACACAGACTGTACACAGGGTTGAGCTTGGTAGCGAGAGTGTTTCTGTGTTGCTAATATTGAGAAGAAGAGACCACTTATTCTGAAGTCACAGTTGTTACAGAAGGACCCTTCCTTTTAGTGCTTCTGTAACCTCTTTAATTCAGAGCTGAGAGGATTCTGTCTGGAGAGCTAAGAGTTAAGGCGAAATGTTAGGCTGCCACAGAATTAGGCTTGGGGGCTAAGAAGAGGGTGTCCTTGGCCATTCCTCTTGCATGATGGATGATGACGGAGAATAACAAAGTTTGACATGGGGTGGGCAAATCCAGTGACTGAAGATAGATAAATCACAATATTTTCTAGGTTAAGGCTTATGATGCATTCCTTTAAAAAAATAAATATTGTAATTCATTATCTCAGCACGTACAAACACCAGACATGGAACAGTCTGAAAATACGGAGAGGTGGACTCAGACACCATCTCCAGGCAAGCAGCGCTGCCAGAGATGACTTGCATTATATCATGATCACCACTATTGTGCAGATGTGGTTTTTGTTCCTGTCATTCACCTCCCACCATTCCACCATGCCAGGCTGAGTGGTTCTGCTAGAAGGCGGCTTTGCTCCCCGGCACCTGCTGCCAGCCTCCACCTATGCCCTCACCTGCCTAACCATAAGCTCAACTGTTGAAACTTGATATGAGCACAATTAATGTTGGCACAGCAACCTCTCACCTTTCAGCGCATCTAAATTTGTGCCATAAAACCTAGCCACAAACCGACCCTGGCCATGAAGGTCAGACAGAAAGGCAGAGGCATTCCTGTTCCCGCATCCTGGCTTTGGCAGGTGGCTGCTGTGACGGTTCTGGTCCAGGGGAATGGGAGCCGTGGTTGTTCAGTGACAGGTCCTGGTGATCCCAAACCACTGTCAAGCCCTCTTCAATTACTCATAAATGGAGTGCTTTCACTTAGTTTGGGAGGCAGGACCTTTTTCTGCCCAATGCACTCCACTGGCCACACTAGGCTCACAGTGGTGCTGTCCTCTCTCTTTTCCTGGTGTGGACCGTGTAAGCCAGCTGCCCAGAGAGTATCCTGCTGGTTCCTGGATACGGCATAAATACACTAACCCACTTTTAGCAGTTAGCAAATGGTGCTTGGAGCACCATGCTAGGCATTTCCTACTGCCCGTGTGTATGATGTGCGAGCTGGCGGCACCATCTGCCTTGGTCACGCATCATTATCTGGGCCCTTCAGATACACTGCTGCTCATTAGGTACTTTTCTTTATCACAGCAATGTCCACATGTGCACCCCAAGAAGTGTCAGGGACCCCCATGGCTGATGCTGCTGGGGTGATGACACACATGCAAAACCAGTGCACACCAGAGGTGATTTTGGCAGGTTGCTGGCTGCTAGTTCAGCTCTTGGGAATGGAGGACAGGGAAACGCAAGCTCCTGGTGCACTTAGGATGCCAAACTGTTTCTCTCTTGTCCCTCCTTTTTTATGCCCTGTGTTTGGGTGGGTTTGGCTGCAAGTGGTGGGGGTGATCTCACTGCATCCCTTGCTTTTCCGAGTACTTAGGTGGTGAGGTTGCTGCTCTGGATGGGGTCTCATGGCAAACTGGAGGCAGAAGCAACTCCCCGCCAAAGCTCAGGGTTCAAAACCAGACCAGTATCTCCCACAGTACTTTATTGCCTGGGGAGCCCTATCTCAGCTGTGCCCCATGTACCATCAGCCTGGGATCCTCCAGCATGATAAATCTCCAACCGAGCATTGGGACAAGGGAAAGTGCAGCAGCCTGAGCATCTCCCAGCACATGCAGTGAAAGAAAATGCCATGAGTAGGTCAAAGAGTCTAGGCTCTGTTGTCACAGGCTCTACCTCAGGCAAAACAAAGCTGAAGGAAAAATCAGAAACCTTCCAACCTAGTTAACTTGGATCTTAAGCAGAGTGAGCAATTCTACAGCAGAACTATCCACTTCCATCTGATGTCCCTAAATACAACAGTGATCAATTTAAAAAAAGAATTTAATATTAAAAATTCAGCCACCTTAATCAGAAATAAGCTCTGATTCAACACAGATGTACTAAAAAATGTTTTGAATTTTAGGTCTACACCCCAGCCCCAGAGAGCTAAACGCTGAATAGTCACTGCTCTGAAATGCATTCTGTCTCTTGGAAAGTTCTGCAAAAGGTGAAATGTGCTGTGGTTTGTTTTGCTTCCAGACTGATCTAACTAACTGTTCAAACTTTCAAAGAAACTGTGTAGGAGTCTGACATTTAAAAGAGGGGGAAAAAAGAAGGTGGGGGAGGAAGTCGAATCTTCCCAGAGAATTTGAAAAGATCTTTTTTTTCTCTCCCCTCCCCTGAAGGAGAGTGCATCTCGAGCACTGCTGGGCTGGTGGTTGCTCCCGGCGGGCAGAATATCGCTCGGTGTGTTTCCCGGTGGTGCACAGGAGAAGCGTGTGTAGATGGGTGTGCTGATGTCAGGTTTGCTTCACTGGGTAGTTCGGTGGGAGGAAATCATTCAAGAGATCAGCTCCACCTGCATCGCGAGATGCCGCAGTTAACAATAAGAAATTCTTGCAAAGGTTTTTATGGGCCACTGGAGATTTAAAGCTGGAAAATACTGAGTGTGCTACAGACTGGTCATCTGCCCAGGAGCCAGACAAATCTCTACTCTCCTTAATCAATGTAACCAGGAATTTACCAGGTTAAACTGGGATGCATTTTCAGTGCTTTGTTCCCCCTCTGTGGTAGGCAGAATTTCTATGCATGCATACATATACAGATATATAATAGAATCATATAGAATATATACTGCTCTGATATATGCAAGTATTTTCCCTACCTGTTTATATATTTCTTCTATATTTTGCAATGCATTGTAGATGCAAATCAGCTGTTTGGAAGCACAAGAAAAAAATTTCCACAGCTTACGTTGAAGCCACAGAGAGGTGTCCCTGATGCGTTTTTACATTGGTATGAGCTTTCTGAAATACAGCGTAAGCCAGTACAAAAACTGGTTTTTGCTTGGAAAAACATCACCAGGCAATACAGTTTCTTAGAGATTTTTTTTCCCCTACCATACTGGCGTGCACACACACACTCACATAAGTGATCTGGACTTAGATGTATAAAAACTCCCGAGGTCTAAAGGTTTGACGAACGAATGGCAAAATTCCCTGTAATCCCGCCAAGTGGGTGTCCGTGGGTTATTCGGTACAGCTTCGCTCCCAGGGCCCTCGCAGATGCTAACAGAAGCTGCGGGTCCATGCTGAGTGCCAGAACGATGCTGTTACAATCAGGAAGCATTTAGCGCTCAGAAGTTGAAATAAATGCCTTGTTCAGGCTGAACATGGTGGATGTTACTTAGGCTCATGATAGTTAGATGTGGAAATAACATATTAGGTTAAGTCCTCTCCCTTGCCAGAGTCGGATGTGGACTGTGGTCCTGCGAAACCTTATTCACACAAATTGTTCTTACTTATGCGATGCTTCCCACTGAAGTAAAAACAAACTCCGATGCTATTTCTTCCTCTGAGCTTCCCTTTACATCCTGCCTCTTTTGTTTCTAACAGCGGTTAGGAATGCAGGCTGTTCGGGATTGGGGTTTCAGCACTGAGACTGTTACATTTAAACTGTGAATAGTGCCGTACTGGTGAGATGAGAGACAATGAAATGTACTTCCAGGGTTTTCAGTAAAAAACATAATACCAAGAGAATATTAATTGATATAACTATCTGTAGAACTTATTTTTATAGTTAATATATTGGAATTATTGGACAAACACAACCCAAAATCTCTCTTCTTCAAGTAATTTTGATTTTAACCTTTTTCTTCCACGCAAAAAAATTATGAATTTCCTGGTTACTTTTTCCTTTTTTTATAGCAAGATGAGTGTATTGGGCCACAATGAGCTACAAACGCTTAACAAAAATTTTAGAAGGAACTTAATTTACATGAAGTGAAAGAAAATATGTTGTGTAAAAAAGACAGTAACAGGATCTCTTTTCATTCCTTTTTTGATGAGGTTGTCTCTTGGAAATTTTAAGGGTATATTTTATTAAAATTATGTCAGTACTTACATTTTACATATTGCAGTTGCATTTTAAAATATTTCATATTATCTTAGTGACATATTTTCAGTTCTGAGGAATGACAGTCTTTCAGTGCTGCATGTTTTTAATGTTGGGGCTTCTTACATCTGGTTTATAGTTTAAAAAAAATAAATGTGTGAACTGATTTGCACCAAATTCCTTCATAACAGTAAGAGTTTATAGTAAAAAGGGATTGTGAAAGTGAGGGGGAAGTAAGGAAGAATTAAAAAATAATGGCAGAATAATTCTTGTAATCACTCGGTATAGGATAAGCATGAAATGCAGCTATAATATGAATGATAATCTGAAGGAGGAAGTAACAGCTGAAAGACTGAAAGAATTTCAATTAAAATATACTGAGCTTAACTGATTGTGCAGATAAAGCACACCGATACAGTGATGATGGACACTGCAAAAATGCCAATGCAGATTCCCAGAGCACAGCAAACAGTTTAATTAAAAATGAATTTCAATACAATTATTGTTTTAGCCTGACAAACAACTACAACAGAAAGTCGTATTTCATCGTACGAGCTCCTGACGCATGAAGCATTTCATTGTAGGGTATTTATGAACCCCGGTTTTGTTTCAGACCTCATAATGGACAGTTGAAACACAGAGCAATGAATATATCCTTGTATCGGTCCTTTGTTCTGGAATTTTATCTAAAGATATAATTACGGGGAAGGCAGTGGCATCAGACGGGAGGACCCCCCTTCGGCGCGGGAGGCTGAGCGTGTTTCAGCGCTTCGGTTATGTTTCAGTGCCCTCTCGTGGCTCGCACGCCGCGGGGACGCGGGGGACAGGCAGCCCCACGCGGGGACACCACCACCCAGGGATGCCCCCACGCAGCACGACCTGCGTGGGAACCTCTCCCACCCCACGTCACCTTCCAGTGCAGTCAGCAGGGCTGGTCACGTCAGCACCCTACAGCAACCCCGCACGGGCATCGCCACCGTCCCCATGGGGCCACGCAGGCTGGCGGGGGTCAGCCATCATCCCACACTGGTCCCCGTGCCCTGGGTCGCATCCCCACAGGGCTGGGGCCACCCATGCTGTGGGGGACGAGCCTCTCCGTCATCTGCTCTGGAAGGAAGTGCAAACCATCACCATGGTCTGCGGGGGATGTTTGCCATTGATCCTGTTTCTGGATCGGGTCTGGTCTGTCCGGTCTCTAGCTGTGCAATGACTCACGCTTTTGTCGTGTACCTGGGCATCAAAGGATGCTGCAGCCCGAGCGGTACCTACCTGCGTGGGGTTTCTGTAACAGTCAGGGGTTATGGACTGCACAATGGCTACTTCAATGAGTAATCATGCATTTCAGAATTCCCAGATGATCTATGCCATTTAAAACATCTTTCCTGACTCTCTTATTCTTCTAATATTTTTTTTCCCACCAGCTTCTTCTGTTTGTCCCTTCCTTTCCTCCCAGACCAAGTAATGCCTCTTTCAAACTGCAGCGCTCAGAGCTGGTGCGAGGGGCTGCAGGCTGAGGAACAGGCAGGCTATGGGCAGCTGCCAAAGGAGCATCCCACACACATCACTGTCTACAACTTTCTTTCAGAAATTAAGTTCCTTGCTCCCTCCTAGTGCCAAAACCTGCTGCCAGTCATGCTGATTTGTACCAAACCATGCGGTACACGTGCTCTGATATGGAAAACCACATCTAATTCTCAATCGAAGTCACTTATCTAAGCCTAGTTAGGAGTCAAGCTGTGACCATTACATTCAGATCACTTGTGACACAAACTAGATTTAAACATATATCTCAAGAAGCATAAACCTATGTCTTCTGACTTTACTACAGTTTTAGATGATGGTAAAAGTCAAAACCACCACCATAATTACCCATCTATTTCTCATCGTGTTTTCTGTAGTGCCCATCACCGTAAAACCTGGGATGTGATATTTGAAAGTTAAATAAATGATGTGAAACTTAGATCTTTGTTTCAGCTAGGCATTTTTTACAGCATCAGAACTGAGTGCAGGCTGTAAGTCTTGTCTGTGCACCGTGTCTTTTATTGCTTCCTTGCTTGTACGATGCAGCTTGGGAATTTTAAGACAGAGGAGGGTGTATAAATTGCACAGCTCTGTACTGCAGGTGAAGCTGATCCCTGCTGTAATGCTGCTGAAGGTAGGAGAGCTGTAAATGAGAAGAACTTTTGCTCAACGTTTAGTATAACCATTTCACGGAGCAGTGCGTTGCCCAGCCCCTGAAGCCTTGTGCTGAGAAAGAGACAGCAGGCAGAGAACGCTTGTTGGTTTTTAGAAAAATTTAATTGAGCAAGAGTCATCTTTCCTTCCTCTATTTTTCAGGTCTCTGTGGGACTGTGTAGACATCACTTTTCATTTTGAGGGACACAGCAAATCAAAGCCAGACCAGGTCTAGGTAGAGCTTTTCTTCTGTTACTGATGCCCTCCAAAGGTGTGGAAATTTCCCAGTAAGATGCCGTTGTATCACTGGTTTTATCTTCTGCTGATACTGAACTCGTGTTCCTGGGGGGGGGGAGGAGGTTCTTATGAAGGTGTTTTTTGTAAAGAGGAAGAGGAGAGGTACTGGGACTCTCTATGCCTGTGCTGGTTCTTACTGGTCAGGGATTATAAAGTGTTGGTGGAACTGAGTCAGGGTTGGAGGCATCCATAGGTGGTACCCTGACAGCAGCAATGACTTGCAGGTAGCTGCCACTTCTGCCTGCTTTCCTCAGGGGAAAACCCCATTCCTCATGAGGTGACTGAGGGAGAGGTCCCCAGTTCTGTGCCTGTGACCCACACCCACCTCTGCTCTCCTGTGAAGCTCAGCTGAGGAGACCCCACACAAGCATGTGCTAGGCTCACTGCTTACACTGCTAGTCATGGCCTACAGAAAGGGGTCATCTCCTTTCTTCCCTGTCCCTTATGTCAGGACAGTGCAGGGTCAGCATGGGCCAGGTTTTCGCTCAGAGGGAGTCAGCAGAGTTTTCACCTCAGGATGCAAGAACCAAGATTTTGGGTTAAGGTCATGAACAAAGCCCTGCCATCACCTTCACCATGTTCCTTCCTGTCAGAAGCAGAAAACTGCATGATTGGTTTGCTCCTACAGACAGACCCTCGAGGGAGCTGCTGGTGAGTTCGGGGGCCGCAGCAGAGACGCAGACTGGGTTGGGAGTTGGGGCCTGGCAGCACCCATCTCTGTCGCTGCAGGAGCTGCTGAGCAGAACTGGTGAAGGGACCATTGTCAGGGTCCACAGCTTAAAGGTCTGGGCTGGTACAGGTCAGCAGAGAGGAATCAACGCTGTCGGCCATTCTGTTTTCACAAGCCCTGATCTTTGGCAGCCATGTTAAAAAGAAATGTATTTGGTCTTTGAAGAGGGAGGGGGGGAGCAGATGGGCCACAGGGGCAGGCAAAATTTCTAACAGGACCATCCAACAAGCCTGGCCAGACAGCTCTGCTGCATCCATTAATAATAATACTGCGCGCACACAGTTCTCAGTCCTGTATTTTGTGAATCATAAAACAGGGGGACATACCCTTTCATGTATGTACTAGGATACCTTCTTTTCAGACCTCAATATTTCAAATACTTCTAGTGTCGAGTCTGAAGTGGATGTGACTGGAGAGAGGAGTTACTCCTCTGCTTTGTGAATAAAGTCCCAAAGGACCAAAGGCTAAGAGATGCTGAGCACCCATTTCAATAGGTCTTTCCAGTGCAAATCAGGCAAACTCGCAGGTCATACCACTCAAATGTCAAGTGTGCGCCCAGTGGTGGGAAGAGCGGAGGCACTTTGTGTGTGCATGGTTGAAGTGCAGATACACCATTGCTCTGCCTGTCCCCTTACAGCTCACTTCGCACAGATCAAGCCTTCGAGAGAGAGTTTCTTTATTTGCCCAGATGGGAGTGAAGTCTGTTGCCATGACCTTGCTTTTCTGTGACTCCTATTCTAGTGAGCACTATCTTGTTGCTCACTGACATTTCCTTGAATGCAACTGTTATTTACAGAACGAGAGGTGAATGCTCAGAAATGTTTTTGGAAGCCAGCAGCAAAGGCCAGGTTAATGGTTACTTGTGTGCTAACACAGACTCTGACCCACGCGGTGCAGCCAGTGTGGTGGTGAACGTCACTATCATCTTCTCACACAGCGCAGGATGGCACAACACAGAGACTACCTAGAGCAGTGCCGTCTCCTCGCTTTGCCTCATCTCTCATTAGCAGCAGCCTCTACAGCAAGAGACGCTTCTTTCAAAACTTAAAAAGTGAGCGTGAATGCTGTTCAAAAGCCTGCTTGTTAGAAGACTAGAAACGAGTGGCAGCCTGAGCTGGAGAGATATAGAAGACTTAAAATACATATATATGAATCATATATGCCAGCCTATAAGCCAGGGTGTATAGAAACTGACCTTTCTCTTTCATCACCGCAGAGTAAACAAACTGCATAATTTGCTCCATCCCACGAGTACTTGTCCCCTCTCTGCTGTCTGTCCCAATGTCACGCGCTCCAGCTGCGTTTGGCAGCTTCGCTCCCTCCCTCTTCCCTCTATTCCTTCTCCTTCAGCCACCACAGCAGGACACCCGCTCTTCTATCTTCATTGTTTCTTCACCAAAAATATGCCCCAGTTCATTTGGGTGCAGCAATGAGTCCTAATCAGTTGAGCAGAGGTAGTATAGATGGAAAACATAGGACTACCTCGTGGGAGGGCAGCCAAAACAGTCCCAGTATTACTGTATGTCTCTCTTAGATGCAGAGATTTAGGTGACTGGATGCTTATCTGAAAGAGAAGAGTTCCTGCTTTTGGTGGAGGAAAACAAAGCTGTGTCTGTCCATTCCATCAGAATGGAGCACTCAGACCTGGGCTAGTATGTGTTCAAGTACTCCGCTTTGAGTGCAGACTCAATGTCATCGCATTTTCACAGTCTTGTCTGAGGATGTGTTTGCTCCAGTTTGAAGAAAGTCCTCAAGAGTAAACATGCTTTTACGTTTGCTAGCTAAATTGCACAAAAAGTTAATGTTCTGCAAGCTGGAGGTCTACATTTAGTTTGTCCTTGAGGTAGGCAATCTCCATCAGAGAATGTGTTCTTCACTTATAGAAGCAAACAATTATTCTACATGAAGCTGATGCATAAAATAAGCTAGGAAAGCACCCTCCTGTGAGTACAGCAGCCTGCTAGAAGTCTCAGGTAAGCAGCGCTAGAAATCTATTACTTCATGGAGGCTGGAAAAGATTTGCTTAATATTTTTAGCCCAGATGGCAGTTTTGCTAACCTCTCCCCCTTTTGAACATTTTTCATGTAAATATTTTTCAATAGTAAGTATACAGAAACAGTGTGGTAAAGGAGCAGGGAAATTTAAGAGGGGCACGTGAGACTGGCGATGCTGGAGCTGAGACCTGCCATAAAATACCAACTCTGCAGCCTGATATCATTCTGCTCTCTAGTGGGTTTCCACACTGAAAGACTTCAAAGTTCCCCTGCGTACAAATGAATCTGATATCCACTGAGCTGCACACACATACTTCATACATAATGACAACACAGAGTCTATCTCAATGGATTTAGCTAGGAATCCTGTCCCCCTAAACATGTCTACAAGTCGGTGTGCGTGCTGGAGACACACACCTCAGCAATGCCTCTGAGCATCAGCCCCGCGGTGCCTTTGCGGTCAAAGTCTGAAGGACCCAGACTGACTTCAATGTAATGCTGAGATCTGGTCATAAAATAGGAATATGAGCTCTTTATCTGTACTTTACTGCTGATTTCAGGCATTCACTAAGGAACAAGCATCCATCCTCATCTCACATATCCTAAAAGCTGATGGGCAGCTCTTCTATCAGCCTTTTTCTTAGTGTTCCAAAAGACAATTTTCCCTATAAGTTTCCAAATGCAGATGAAACCATGACCACTGAGAATTACAGATTATAGAAAGGTCAGCCTGCAAGAATACTCTCACCTGCATGCCCTGAATCCTATGCAAAGTATTTCCTAAGCCTAAAGGGCAGGAAAAATGGTAAAGGCTCACTCTAATGGAACTTATGAACATGTACTAAACCACCAAGTGTTAAGGGAGCTTTCGGTGATGGGATTGAGGAAAAGCATCATTTGTGGTGAAGTTATGACATAAGTGGAAAAACCATCCCTGACCCTTCGTGTTGAGGTCTGGCGTTGCAGGGAGATCGGCGCTGGAAGGGGCTGTGCCGGGAGGCTGCAGTGCCTCCACCATGTGAGGTCTCTGAGAGCTGGCTAGAGCAGACTCTGGCAGGGCTAGGGCAGGGGACAGATTGATGAAGACCATGGGAATTTGTGATTCTTTGCTGATTTCTGACAGATTGTTTTGTTGGATGATTCAGCTGTGAGTAAACCTCTGTCTCCTCCCCACTGTAACTTCAAATTACCTTCACTTGTCCTCTCTCCCCTCCTGTGCTGCTCATTTGGATGGCGTTTAGGTGACCTGGCACTCTTTATTCATGAAAGAAGCCCTGTACATTTGTTGTATGTTTGTGGCGTTAATTTAGTTTTGGTAAAATGTGCAGAGAAGCAGCCCTGAAGACAGAAATCCTCCATTTTCCTTCCCAGAAACAGACTGTGTTGTTCGTGCTGCAGAGTCACTGTCCCAAAGGATTGCCTCCTGCCTCACCTCAAACAGCCCGGGGTATTTCGGCTGCTGGTACGGTCTTTGGCCTTGCTGAAACCAGCATAATGGTGCCAGCCCAGTGGTAGACTTTACAGCTTCCCTCACCTCCTCCTAGCTATAAATTTGGTTGGGAGAACTGAATTTATCTCTGGGGAACTACAGAGAATCACAAGTTGGTGGCTCATGTCCTCCTCGCTGCCCAGCTGTAACTCATGGGCGGAGAACTTGCTGGCTTCAGTACCAAATAAAAAGGTTGTTTAAAAACCGGTTAGCCATCCCTCTTACAGCGGGAACTATCCCCTGTTTAATTGTGAAACTTAACACCATCAGAAAATCCCTGTTTATCCCACTTGAGCTATTATGCAACTTCTCAGAAAGAAACCACATTCGTCACTGGGGGATAATAAGTCTTATTTATAGAGTAGCCCATGCATGAAATCCTCTGGGCAACTAACAAAATATAGTCTGGCTTTAAAAAAAAAAAAAAAAAAGTCTGAAAAAACATCTCTGTGTAGTCCAATAAATGCCAAGAGGAGTGAAATAATTTCTTAATGTTTTTTAGACCAAACGTGGTCAGCAGTAAATGAGTGTCAAAGGGATTTTTAACAGACATTTTTCTAGAGTTGCATTGCTATCCTTCTCCAAACAGTTGGTAGCTGTGTGGGATGATCAGAAAAAGAAGAGAGAATACAGTTGAAGAGGTGACTCTGTCTTGACCCTCAGCTCACCAGAGCACCCCTTCTGTCTCTAAGCAGCTTTCATCTGAAACTACTGAAAAAACCTAATATGGAGGTGGCTCTGCTGAACACCAAGTGACATTAATTTTATGCTCAGATGTAGCAAATTAGGAGAAAAGGCCTTCTGTTTAAAATACTTCCTGGTGAAGCCTGGATGTCCCATCCCAAGGGAGGACATTTTGGTTTGTCCGTTCAAGCCATGTGAGCTGGGCAGTCTCCCCCTCCAGAGGCGATGAAGCCACGAGGGGACCTGAGGGCTGCCGTGCCACCCTTGAAGATCTGCTGGTCCCCTGTGTCAAGGGTGGGTGTCACCAAGCGTTAACCAGACGCAGCACCAGGGAAAAAGTGTGAAGAAGGACAACAATATCCCTCCCCTTTTCCCCCTGGCTGGCATATGTGTGAGGTCCAAGGAGGAGAATGGGGACCAGAGCCAGGGTTGGTCCCCATGCCGAGACTCTCACCCATACTTGCTTTCTAAGGAGAATAAGAGCAAATTCAGGATGCTATTGAAAACCAGATGATAATTTATGCAGGTACAATATATCTCTTAATATCTTCCTTCCAACTACATTTCCTATATGTTGCAGCTTTTATTTTAATTATTGCATTCCAAATGACTTGCCTTTCAGTCAGCAAGACTGAAAGATCTTGAAAGACCCCAGAAGTAATTTATGAGCAATTATCTGATTTTCATTTTTAGCAGTCTGTACTGTTCCGATTTCTGTCACCTTGGAATATTCTTCGCCACAGTCTAGATAATTTAACTAATAGGAGGGACACCCATTTTAAAAGGGGGCTTTCTAATGACAGGCCCTGCTGAGCCTGCTGACACTGGTGCGGCTAGCTGGAATTATTATGGTGATTCTCAGCATTTTCATTAATCTCTTCTGCATTCTCTGGGGTTTCAGAGCTGAAACTAGCCAGGCAAGGTCTTAGCAAAGTAACAATTTTTATTCTCTTTCCTTAGGGTCTTTTTTTCCTATTGTAAGAGTCTATTAAATAAAGTAAAAGTAGTTCACAAAACTACAAATGAAGATGGTGACAACAGGCTTAAGGCATATATAAGGAGTGCAATGAACATCTGCTGGAGCAGTGAATTCCCTCTTTCCTATACCCTCCACCTGAAAATCAGAGTCCAGCAGGGAAACACGGGGTCATTTTTGAATGCTGAGCCACTCCTCGCTCAGGATTAATGGTTTGCTGAGGATTGCTCTGCTGGCTTCACAGGGACGTGACGGCCACCAGCAGGTCACTGCAAAAAGGTCCCATGGCCACGTCCCCATGTGTGGCTTGTGACATGATGTGACAACAGCCATGCTTACCCCAGGCTTCTCAGAGGCAGAGAAAGGTGGTGGAGTGGCAGTGCGTGGGAAGAGAGGAATGAAACACATGCAAAGTGCTATGTGAAGGCCCATCAGCTGTGGTTCCTCCCCCTGGCAGGACACCATGCAGAGCACCCACCTTCCCTCTGTGCTTGCCCAGGCACTGTTGAAGTGTCCTCCAATGTGTGTGGGAGAGCAGGGCGTGACAGAGACTGCGGTGTGGGTTTACACAGCCAAGTGGCCATCCACTTTCCCCCCACTCTGTCTGTCCACGAGGTGAAGGAAATTGTCAAGTTCAATTGCCTTTGACCAGCCCTGAGAGGACAGGGACCACATGGAAGAGCTGCTGGAACGGAACCTCTTGCATTCCTGAAGCACAAGGTCTCCAAAGGATTCCCTCATGGATGCACAGCCCCACGGAGGCAGCGGGACCCAAATATCTCTTGTCACCATGTCACCAGCCAGGGAGAGGGTGGCCACAGTTCTTGCAAACTGAATTAGCCCCAGGAGCCGAGACGCCCTGGCAAAATGAGTGTTTCCTCATTCTGGTCACTATCAGAAATTGTCTGGTTTCATCCCCCCTGGGTCCAATTTTCCTGTTGAGACTGTTGGTGCTTCACAAGACAAGAAAATCCCACTATTTGCTTGTACAGCATCGACTGCAGGAGGCCTCAATTTTGTGTGGAGCCTTTGGGTGCTACCACAATCCGAATCACAAATGTCATTTTTGTGTTTATCTTCTCTTCCCTTTGATCTTTCCACACTCTGATTGCTGATAGATTCAGCTAGCTTAGAAACAAATATTTATTGCAGCTATGCTCTTCCATAAATAGCAATTGTATACTTTTAATCAGAACAACTGGTTTTGGGGTTTTTTTTAAGCATGTATCTTGAAGCTAAAGGAATGGAAAGCAAAACCATTTAGAAAGGCACAGGATGTGGACATGTGCATGTGTCCCAGTCCTCTGCACTACAGTGTGCAGAGATGAGCACAAAAATGACTGCTGTTCTCGGCAAACATCAGAGTCTTTAGACATTTAAACATTCAGCAAGCAGAGGAAGAAAAGGCATGGCAGCTACCAGTTAGCTGGGAGATTTTGTTTTATTTCTCTCTCTGTTCCTCTTGAATGCAGTTAGAGAGGATGGCTCAGAGGATTCAAACTTCCTTGCTTGCTTGTGGGGAAAAAAAATTGTCCCTGCTTTGGGAACCCAACTTCTCCATCCAAGCGGGAAGTCACAGATACAGCACATCAGTGGGTAAGAGAAATGCTTGCCTTGCCCCCACCCCGACACATCAGAAGTGAAACCTAGGTCAAGTCTTTTCATGTGTTGCTCATAGCTTCTTTAAAATAGTGTTTCCACTGATGCACACCAACGTGATGAACATTTTTCATGTATTATTAATGCATTTCTTTGTACCATGTTCCGAAAAAAAAAAAGTTTTGATTTATTCCACACCTTAAACCCAATGTGACAAACTAGTGAGATGGCAGCGGGCTGTCTCTTTCTTTCTCCAAGATTTGAAAACTGAACTTAAAAGTCTGGAATTATACTCAGATGCATTCCACTCTTGTAATATTAACATTTTTTTTATTACCTGAACTATTTTCCCTGTCTCCCTTGACTCCCACAGCAGGGACTCTCATATTATTTCCTGCAGTGTTCCACCCCCACTTTCAGAGACCTGGATTTGAGGAGCTGCCCTACCGTTTATCAAAGCTTTTCCCTTGGTCATCAGAGAGAGTCTTGTCTGGTTTGGGCTCTATGAAATTGTCTGCTTCTACTTTTTTCCTTGCTTTTTCTTCCTCTTCTTTGTATCGAGTTATCTGTTCACAGCTGAGTAATCTCAGTAGAACTGCGGGGATGGAGATCTTCTTGCCTCGCGTCAAAGATACAGAACCTTTTTCAGCTGAGCCAGGGATTGGCGATACAGACAGGTATTTATAAGTGCACACACAAAGTAGGTATGAGGTGTCCTCTGTGGCAATTCCTGTGCAATATTGTATTGATCATATATACCTCTGACCTTATTTTCTGCCCTCTAACCGTACAGTTCACCTCCACCAAGACTAACTACTTCCAGCCTTCTTTACTGCTCAGTGCCTCTCAAGCAGCAACCATCTTTCTGGGAAAAACAAAACCAACCCAAGCCAAAAAAAACCCCTTCACCAGTCAGAAAAGGAAAGTCTTTGTTTCTTTTCTTCAAGCAGTAGGATTTTCTCCCAAACCAGAGCTGTAAAATTCATAATATCCATTCTTAGATGAGCTGACATGTTTAAAGCTCAATAGATTGTCAGACGGATTAAATCATCACCATATTTATCCCACAGATATTTGGGAATCATTTGCTTGAGAAGAGAGCAAAAACTCAGTTTTAATCCAAAGGTAGGTTGTGAGATAATAGATTTTAAATTGTCACGGTTGTTGCACACAGAAAAATCACAGATTGTTTCCCAGTGAAACCACTGATACCAAATTTGTAGAGGGACATTATCATCAGCAGATATTTGAAGTATACCGTATTAATACAGGTGACTCAACTGCAGACCGGTGTGATATGACTCTAAGCAAATGTTTTGGTGGGACTGGCTTGGGGGTTAAATGCTTAGTGTGTTTTCAACTGTACTATTTGTGCTTTTTTTCTCGCAATGTAAAGCCTCTATCCTGCCTGTGCTTTACTTCTTAAGCTCTTTAAAAACATTTCTCTCTGCAATCCTTTTTGTAGTGCAGTGAGTTCACATATGTAGAAACTGTCAGTTGTTCCTAATCTCTGTCCATTTGTGTGATGGTCCTCTGAGTAGGAGCCTCTCGGAACAGAAATATGTCTCCCTTTCCTGAGAGTTTGGACATCATCTAGCCCAAATCAGCGTCTATGATAAAGATGCTGACACCAGTGTTGCGGATGGCTATTATTTATTTATGTTCTCATGACTAGGTAATGGAGTTCTCTCACCTGATATTAATAGAAATATCTTTTTACAGCACCATTATATATATGAGTACAGATGATGGGGACATTTTAAACTTCACTAATCAGTTCCAGCAATGTTTGCACGTACAGAAATCTAAATCTACTTTCTCTGTATTTGTTTTTCAGTTATTTGGGGTTTGTGGTTTGGTTTTTTTTTCCCCAAACATCATTGCCACATTTTCCTAAAAAAAAAAAAAAAAAAAAAAAAAGAGAGATAAAGAGAGAGAAGACCCCTCTTCTGCTGTGTTTGCCTGTTGCAGCCCTTTCTGAGTGTATGCACTTGTGGCGGAGCTAATCACTTTCTGTGGCTACTCTAGCTGACAACTGTAATCACAAAAACATTGACGTTTGCATGAGATCCTGAGCTAGGCACAGAAAGTTAATTTTGAATGCTAAAGTGAATGTAAGGAAACAAAATCTCATTGTAAGAGAAACACTCAACAATCTGCTAATCAGGCAGTGAAAAGGAAAGCCATATGAGCTCTGTACACCAAACCAAGATTTACCAGCCTGGCTTAACCAGAGGGTTGTAGGAGACTGTTTTGCTAATCGGTACAGAACACAAAAGCTGTCAGGTATTAATGCACATCTTGTAAACAGAAAAAGTGGGCAAATCTATAAAATAAATTATACATAATTTTTTCCCCACTTCTTTTGCCTGCCAGCATAACTATGCCCATACTGTGCTGAAAAAAGGGTTTTCACAGATTTGTGATGTTAACTGTTGAATCTATATTTATAAGTTTCCATGATGTTTCTGTAATAATAAGATCACTAATGTCTTTTTTACTTAGTATGAGGCACTAAGGCAATCAATGCGTGAAACTCACCCGCCTGTAACAGTAGCTTGTTCATTAGCAGGGTTCATTGCTGTAAAGACTGTTGTGAACATTAAGGAATATGCATTTATTTTTAGTAGGCACTCAATATTCTGTGCAAATTCAGCATGGGAAAGGGGAATGGCATTTATAAACATCTCATTGGCAAAGAATCCTTTCCAAAATGGCAGCATTCAAACACACATATATATATACCTTTTCTTTTTAGTCCTGCGCCCTAAGGTGCTAGTGAGAACACACGAATAGCCTAAGTCTTAAGGGAGACCCAGAGATGAGTTGTTGGTCAAACCGGTCCTCCATTTTGAGTGTTGCCCCCTGAGTGTGGTTCTACTGACAGCTGTGCCCATATAATATTTCATCTAGTTCCCATTTTCACAACCAGGTCATGAGAATATCAGGTCGATCTCCTTCGAATGCCTCATGCCATCTTCAGAGACACCTTGCTCATGTTGAATTCTGCTCTGTCTTTAGTATCTCTTTTTCTTTCAAGTGAGACCAGGATGGATGGGAGGCAGTCCTTGACATGATTGGCAGAACCTGTGTCTTGCACCCCTTTGAAAATCCCCAAATTTGGTGGCACCCAGATCCTTTGGTGAGGATTTGGTAGCCTCACCACTGATGTATGGTCAAAGAGGCCGACTTCAGCACTCAAATCAAACCTCGTCACTGTGAGGAGTAGTTGCATACTGACAGCGTGGTGGTGAATACATCGTTTTGACTAGGACAGAGTGTGAACATGTTCAGTTCTTAAACTTTATTTAATCAGACTGGAAGTCTCCTTGCTCAACTGAAGAGCTTGCAACAGCATGTGAAAGTGACAGCTAGGGAAAATGCCATCATTAGGAGCATTTCCACAGTGTCTATGGCTCTCCGTCAGCAGGCAGACATGCTGAAGCCATGCACACAGTATTTTTAAATTAATACAAAGTGTATATGAGTGGCTTTTGTAAGTTTGCTGTGTATTCAGGGGAAGCTCAAACTGAAGATCTGACCTGAATTTGGAATGGAGTGGTCCTTTCAGTTAAGGAAAATCTCATTTTTCATGACAAGAATCCATTTATTAGGTGAACCAAAAACCCCATAAGCAGACAGTTTTAGGATTTCAAAGTGCCTTCATACAGGTTCTAGGAAACAACTTGCAAAACATGCAGGAATTTATACAGAGATGTTTAATAAATCAAAGAGACACTTACAACAATGAACATCACTCAGTTTAGGTGATTAGTCCTTTGCAGTCATTAGGATTGGAGACCAGAGTGTGTGGACTAGTCTCTTTTTATAGATGATTGATGGGATGAGAGAGATCAGAAACAATATTGTAGACAACAGATGAACAGAGAATATTAAAAAAGCAATGGGGGGAGGATTGAAGCCCTGCTGAAAGATTAAAGAATAGAAAGAAGTACAAATGAGCAAATCAATTATTGTGTGAAGATTTCTAGGATGTTGTTTAATTCATATTGGCCTGTTCTATATTTAGTTTCCTCACAGTTTCTTTTTTTATTGATGTTTCTTTTAGTTCCCTCTCTGGAATTTGATTCTAAGATGCATCATTGAATGATCCTTTGAGGGGAAATGCTACAAAATGAGACCCAATCTAGCAAACATTTTCTGACATGAGCCGTCTTGCCTTAACTAAGCAAAATTCAATGGTGCTGTTTCAGAGTACAAAAATCACTCAAAGAATCAAAAAGTTTGCAAATGTGGGCCATGGAGTGGGTACATCTGCTTGGGGATGGAAGGGCAGAGAAGGAAAGGGAAGGGGTAACTTCATACATGCTTTTTCCTTCCCCAGGAATTTATTTTAGCACTGAGTATATGGGGCGGGTTGCTGAAAGGATGGTCCCAAAGACACGCAGAGCAAAGGGGGTTCATGTGCAATGCCTGTCTGTCAGACCCCTTGCTGGACGTGACGCCAGGCATTGGGCAGCTCTCCCATGGGAACCTCGCCTTCAGGAGCAGCTTTGGGGGCCAGGGCAGCTGGGTTTTCCAGCTGGTCCTCCTGCCTGGACCCTCCTCTCCCAAAGTATCCTGCACATGGTGTGAGAGCTCCTTCCCTCATGGGGTCATTTGCCTTGACTTTTTGGGTCCCACTTAATTAGGTGCACAAGTGAAAGCGCTAGCGTGGGCAAGGACAATATGAGCCAGGTTTCCCCTGGGAGCTGGAGAGGTGAATTGGAGCCGTTACCTCCCCTCAGGAGCAATCTCTCAGCAATCTCCCCTCTCCCGGATCCTTGAGCCAGCCCAGTGAGGAGGGCAGCTTTGGGGCAATGTGTCGGGAGCAGCAAGAGGAGCCCAGAGGAGAGGGACTGAGGTGCAGGTGCTGTAGCAGAGCTACAGGGCTGTGCACGGAGGGTGTTAGGGGAGAGGAGAGGACATCTGGGAATGGGTGTCAGGGTGGAGAAACCTTTGTGCTTATGGCAGGCACCATGGGAAAGGGAAAAGAGGAAATAAATACACGTTTTAAAAATGGTGTACTCTAAGCACAGACCACAGACTTCAAAATAATGTAACCGTATTGCTTTGCTGGCTTCAGGATGTCATTACAGAGCCGAGCTCAGGCTGTTCAGGAATCAGTTCCAATTAGGAGCACGTTTGAATTATGTTTAACGATAAATTATTCAGTTTTGCAATGCCTGGCTTAGGGGTGATTATAACATCACTGTAATTACTGTTAATGTAAACACTGATACATGCTGCCACCCATACCTGCACCTCAACTTTCAAAATTTGCAGTGAAAAGTTAGGTGCCTGTCTAAACATACTGTATGAAAAGTGCTGCTTTCCGCACAAAATGTCAACTTCTTCCCAGAAAGTTCTTTTTAACAACAGCCAAAAGGATTCACTGATATCCTTTCTGTGAAGCATTTCATGGGAGCATGGTGACTCTTACCTCTTCTCTGCTTTTTGGGAGACTATGATGCATCACAGGAAGACTGCCAACCAGGAGGTCCATGTTACTACCAAGGAACTTTACTGCTGTCATGAAACATTGTGATGGTAGGCTCATACCAAAGTTTCCTAAGCTTAAAATTATTCATTTTTTGTTTTAGGACTCTGGAGCAGGAAAACCACGCTGACTTTCCAGTGAACTGATACAGTTGCTGGCTGTTAATGAGGAAAGCCTCCCTGGTCGGTGTCTGCATTTCCCGTTATGAACCCCAGAGGCTGATTTTGCACAGTGCTGGGTCTGTCCATTCCCAGTCTGGCCCTTTGGAGGCTGCGTTGATGGTGTGGGTGCAGAGACCATCTGGGCCACAAGCATCTTGCTCTCATCGCTTTCGCTGGGTCTGGCTCCAGGTACCCGCCATCGGTGTAACTTTAAAGCCTGCAAGATGGCTCGTTTGACTGCAAAGAGAAGAATAGAAAGTGGAGAGTGGAAAAGGAAACAGAGAGATTTGGGAGCAGCTTAGTCAAAAAAGGGCCAATTAAAGAGGACGGGAGGGAAGCAGGCAAATAGTGTGGAATGCAGTGAACAAGGGGGAGGAATGGTGATTGGGGTTTTCAAGGGAAAGTAAGGGAGAATTCAGTGGGAGTGGGACACAAAATCCCTTAGGATCTGCTTACAACTCCAGTGACTAGTTTACAAGCTATTAGCCCCACAGTTATCGATCTGGAGGTCACATTTAGCATTGCTGCTCAAGCAACAGCTTTCTTATACCAGACAATTTTATAAAAACCATAATCAATTTTACTTGTGGTTGCCACTGCTACTTGGAGAAAAGTGCAAACAGTGCTGTGCTGCTTCTGTTATAAGTTTCAGACACTTAAATAAAAAAAAAATATTAGTTCAACTTCAATTATGTAAAAAATGATCTTGAATACTGGATCAGAGTCCATAGAAAAATTGCTTTTCAGAAAGAAAATACAAGGTCAAAGTATAGATCTGAGATGATGGATCAAAAAGAGGAATTGTAACCTGGGGAAGCTGGTCTTGAAATGAAATAAACGTCTTTATGCTCAACCAAATGGGCCCTGCTCATCATGCTAGGCCAGCCAAGTTAAACATGAAGCCAAGGTAAACATGACATAAGTACTAGAGCTATTATACATTTCATCACCTCCACGTATGAGAACCACAGAGGTAAGGCAGGGGCTACAACCGTGTGCTGCTTCAGTTGTGCATCCTTTCAGCTGGCTGTTCAGGGCGCTAACTCTGTCAACGTGTAGTAATGAACATTAGTAAATAAATGAAAATTGAAAATCGTTTGTATATTCTTATTCAGGGTGCTGCACAGGGAAAAGTAAACACCTAAAGAGAGTAAAGTAGGTGTATAGTTATTACCTGAGTGAGATTTGTTGGCTCTATCAGAACTGCATAGCAGTACTCATAACATCTGTGCATGGTTATTTGTCTCTTATTTTAGTCATTTAGACAATTCATTGAATAACATACTAAATTATTCTGCCAAAGAATTCCCAGATATTTAGCGTATGCATTACTGTATGATTGCCTGTTGGATTCCCCTCCTGGAAACAGATGATATCACACTGAACGAGTGACTTCTATTTAAACTAAGAGCACTGCAGTGAATAAAGAAGAAAAAAAATTCATCAAAAAATTACAGTAATTTTTTAAAAAGACATATTTTGGAGGCAGGTTTTTTAAAATCCAAATGTTCCTACTTTGTGCTTCCTTCTAAATGCATGCAAAATAGCAGGAGGGTCAAACTTCAATATAGTCTTTCTTCTTCAGCAGGAAAAAGTAGTTGCCACAATGTTCCTTATATTCAGCTTGTTTGGGGATTGTAAAAATACATTAGTAATGAGCGGTGTCATGTACACTGCAGTGTGAGAGGACAAAAGACATGGATGCAGGCTGAAGTGGCACCAAGATGCGTGACAACTCCTGCAAGACTGCAGAAGGTTTTCCTGGAGGAGCTCCAGGGCTGCAGCCATTACAGCTTGGCAGCCCTGGGTGCCTGGTGAGGTCTGTGCTTTTCTCAGAGTACAGAAAGGAGATGGAGACTCCCTGGAAGTCCATGCACCTCTTTCTAACCCCATTTTGTCTCCTGTCCTTTCCATGCAGCTTATGAGTCTGTGGGCTAAGGACCACCTCAAACTGGGCCATCGGACGCAGCCCACAGCTGCTGGTCTGTGCCACTGTGCTAGAAGAACCACTCTTCAGGAGGGTTTCAGAGGCTCCTGCTTTCGGTTGACTTCCCAGCTGCTATTTGATGTGTTTTGGAGGTGCCCGGCTCTGACCAGCTCAGGGTAAGTCCTTGCACCTCTGTGCAAGCTGTTGCCTGGTGCCCTGCTGAGCCCCACTACCCCTCTGTGCTGCTGTTCCTGACCCCCCAGGGGAGAAAACCCTCATGGGTGCAGTGCTGGACCCTTCTGTCAGGCTCTTCCAGGTCCAGCAGCATCACCCAGGCATGGCAGTTACAGCTTCTCCTTTCCTTCCTATGCTCTTATCGCTGCCATCAGGTTACAACCCAAAGGCTGCACCTTTCAGAAAACCCACCTTTTCCTCCAAAGCAGCAGGATGGCATTGTCAGCTCTTGCCAGCTCTCCCCTGACTCTGCTCCTGTCTCGAACTCCCCCATCAGAAATTACTTTACGGGGGCACAGCTTGTACATGTTCCCTTGGACTGACATTCCCTGCTCTCCACTTTGTCTGGAGAAGGACCAACAGAGCCTGTGGAGGAGGCGTTTGGTAACCGGAGCAGAGAGACTACATTAGCTCTACCTTTGCAGTGTAGAAATATCTCTGGTTTAGGATGGTTGGATTGAATTTGGCCCTTGGGATTTATAGCCTAGGCAGGTTAAATGAGAGCCGTGCACATTAAATGCAGACTTTGAGGTAGGCCATCACATCTTTCCTAAAATGATGTTACCCTACGGTCAGATTTTGTTTGTTTTTAATACTCTATAAATTTACTACAGGGGCTTTGATGCATGTTTTTCAGCTTGAAAGGAAAACTGTCTTCCTTCGTCCACCACTTTACAACTTTAATGCTTTTAGCAGGCAGCTCCAAGACACAAAAATGGGCTCAGAGAGCTGCACAGCTAACAAGAATATCCGGAGCTGTTATAGGAAAGATTTAAAAGAACACCCAAGAGGCCAGAAGGGGACACAAAACGTGTTGGCCAGGGCGTACACCCGTCTCTGGACAGGAACAAAGCTCCAGCATGGCAGGTTGTTCTTCAATGGCTCAGCGGTGTTTATACACCCTCAGAGGAAGAGTCTGGTATCAAATCAGTGTCAGAGAGAGGTTCCTGGTCCTGGTGCATATGGCTGGAGTGGGATTGCCTCTCTCCCAAACTAGCTGAGCCTTTTCTTGCACTAGCTTTAAGTTTGCATAAAGCTTTTGAAGAGTTACTTCTGCGTTATAGTGGCGGAGATGAGGGAAGAGTCCTTTTGCACGTCCAACAGAACTTTCTGCTGCCTGCACTTATTCTGGTTTTTGTTTGTTTGCTTGTCTTTAAATTTTTACTGTGCTTTTGATCTGAGCCCAAGAATTGAAACCATCACTGCGAATGTGCTGCTAGAGAGAATTATGAAACAAAATGCAACCGCAACACTTTAAATGTTGATTTAAGTGGTGTCTAGACCTCATGCTGGCTTTCTGCACCAAGATGAATTTCACAAAGAGAATACCCCTCCTCCCCTTCCCAGATTTTATATTAAAAGTCAATTCCCTATACTCTCACTCAACTCTGGTCCTTCTGTATAAAGAGGAATAATAGGGCTTCTGCTTTCTTATATTTATTTGCTGTTTGAAAAAGGCTTGTATTTAATGGAAGTGGAGGGAACACTAAAAAGGAAGCATGAACATGTATAGGGCTTTTGAGTTATTAAGTTAATTAAAGAAAGCCACAAAATGGTAGCAGTGGAAAAGACCAAAGTCAAAGTATTGATCTTTGCTTATTCCATGGCATTGCTGTTGGGTCTGAAGAAAGATTTCCTGACACTCAAAGAGACTGGCTTATGCTCTTGTGGGCATGGTGCTGATGGCTGATGCAGGGAAGTACTTCTAGAATCGCTGGTTTTATTAAAGTGGAATAGTAGAATGGTTTGGTTTTCTTTTACCTTAGTAATTTTCTCTCTTCACTCACAGCTGTGGTGATTTATTTCTTCTGGTGTTAATAACTAGATCTGCAATTAGTGTATCTAACACTGTAATACTCCACACACACCAGACACACATAGGTAGATCCAGCATAGAATATTCTTCATTCATGTTGGAGGGTGGAGAAGAGTTATCAGCCAGGAAGGGCTTGAAATGCTTTCCAGGATTGGAATTCAAGTGTTTTGCACAGTGGCAGAAAAATGTCCATGGGAAATATTTTTTCAGTGGAAATTCCCGTTTTAGGGGGGAAAAAAAAGGGGACAAAGTAATGTTTCTGCTGTTTATTTTGGCAACCAAAACTACTCAAGCATTATAGAATACAATACTTGGTAGTACTTCCAAATAAATCATTCTTTTCCTTCTTGTATACTAGACATCACAGCCAAGACGGGGCATCTCTTGTGCCTGGAGCTGCTCATTAATATATAAAAAAATACTGAGACAGAAGAGTTTATTATCTAAACAGGCAACACATACTGAAAGAAGAGAATTTACTACCCACACTTTTCAGGCGGTAATGAAGGAATATTGAGAGTAAATTATTTTTTCAAGGCAGTATAGATGGCTATGCAGAAACACACACCCCCCCCAGTCCACCACAGTTCTAATGCAGTACTTAAAATATTTGTTTTCATCTATTTATTCTCAATTTAAAAGGATTAGATGGTTCTTAGTGAATTCTTTCACCATATTTATTGTTTGAAGACACCTAGACTGTCAGAGAGAAGTGCTTCATATTTGATGAGCAAGTCATCATCACTAAGATGGGCTTGGAGATGTAGGGAATGGGTCCATTCCCAAAAAAGAACATCTGCACCCAAATCCTGCACCACCTTTGAAGACTTTTGCCATGCACAGCAACATACTTTATGCACTCCCGTGCCCCAAAAGGGTTGACCATATCCTGATGGACAAGGAAAGCAAGATGGTACATATGGGCTCACAACTTTTCAGAATCCAAATGGCCGCAAAGCTTCTTTTCAGTTTCTTGAAGCTCCCTACTGACAAGACATTTCCACATATAGGAAAGAGGAAGAACAAGTTTCATTTGTTTGAACTTTAGTCCATCCTCTAAAATCAGCAGAAGTTGCAAGCAGGTTTGCCTTTGCGTAAGGTCTGACATGAGGACCACTTTCCCACAGGGAGAAGGGCAGAATGAAATGTATCCATAGCACATTCTCACCGGTCAAAATTCTCCTGGGAACAAAGAGAGACCAGCAACCTTGTCGCTTGCATCTTATTCTGTAGATTTATGGGGCACAAAAAGACATGAGCATTGTGCTAGCCCTCTGCACATGGTGTGATTTCACTCAGAAGATCAATTAAGTGTTAAATAGCACCCAGGATAACAGAGTAAAATGACTGTGTGCCATGTAACGTTTTTAACATATCATGAGCTGTGCACAAGGGCATATCTAAATAAAATGCATAGGAAATAGCATCACGCAAATATGATCTACATTTTTGCTTGATCAAAGAGGCTGAGGGAAAAAATAATTAAAAAGTAAAGCCTTATGCAATGAGATTTAAAAGAAAACTTTGGAGGCTGACAAGATGCATCTGGCACAACTTCAAAGTCCATCAAAGTACATATAATCAATGTTTGTCAATAGCAGTTTTGCATCCTTTAATTTATCTTTCATGGATATAAAGCATGATGGTATTAGGATCCAGACCATACCTTAATTCTGTTTGAGATTTGATGAATCAGGGCTCTATTAAAATTCAGTGCAAATCAGCTTACTCAAGGACACATTACATAAAGTCGTGCGTTATCTAACTCCTTTTATCTTGCTGTCTTTCTAACTAGTTAAAGAATCTGGAATCTCTTAAACTTGTGTGTGTGGCCACCAACATACTAAATCTCAAACACATTTTGCTTGTAGGCACCTGCTTAAATTATGCACATGTGGCTTAATTAGCATACCTAAATTCTTTGTGTATTTTTTTTGATGTATGAAATCTCCTTTAGGATGTGCAGGCTCCAAAGTGAGGAATCATCAGAAATAAGGTTCCCTGACATCCAAATTTCAGCCCTTGTCACAGAGTCTGTAATAAAGTGCTCACATCTTCTCTTTTTTCAGTAGAAAATCCCATTCAGGATGGGAAATTATGAGGCCTTTGTGATTTCACTGTTTTCTTCCTCATATTTCAACATGTGGACACCCCACCCATCTGTTTTATTTACTTTACACTATTCAAGTCGTCCTGAGCAGCCAGCCATATTCATTTTTCTCCTGGTGTTGTGTAACGTGCTCAGCACTATCCTATTTAACTGTTTTATAACCATAGAGGAAACATATTGCTAGGGAATTCCTTGTGAATTTGGACTGTGATGTGCAAACACTGTATTTCTATCACCCTCTTCCTTCTTTCTACTCAGGCTCTAAACTATTTGGGAGAAAAAATATGTCTTTTCACTTGTTTTCATAACATGTAGCGCCAACACAATCCGATCAGTAAAAGTTTGTCAGCATTTCTGCAATAGAGTGTTGTTTATTCTTGCAATAATATTGTGATTTCCTCTGTTGCTGCTGTTGTTACAAATGCTTCAGCTTCTGGAGACTTGGGGTTACTCAAGAATTTCAATTTTTATTAGAAAAAAGATTCCAGGTTCTCACATTTGTGGGCAAATGCTTGAGAACATGAACCTTGAGGTCTGAAATTTAGAAAATAATAAAAAGCACACTTTCATGTTTTTAAAAATCTTGTATTTTGTAACTATATCTCACTGGTTTTTTTTCAGGTGGAAGGGAGAGAAGTAAGTCTGATTCATACTTTTTTTTCAATTTACAATAGTTGAAAAATAATTCTAATGCAAGGAAAATACTGTGTTTCATTGTTAATTTATACTGTTCCCATCTTTGATACTTACTGATTTGAAACGTTTACCAGCGGTCAGTGCAGTGATTATCTGGACAGGATGCGCTTATTTGATCAGGGCAATCTGTTGAACATTAAACACTATTTGAAACACAGTTAATTATTTGCACTGAATTAGCTAACTCTCGAATGATTGTGGCTTGTCTGTAAAAACGTAGGCAAGAAGAAAAAGCTAATTTCAAGAAAAAACGAGCGTAAGGATGGTTAACAGTGCTTTGACCCTCCAGGTTCTTCCACTGGTCATTCTCCTAGGGAACACACATTTGTGCGTGAGTATGTTTTTATATCATTTTTCTTGCCACGTGCCAGCTCTGGTCCTTGCTGAGCCCTTCCCGGGCAGCTGGAGCATTTAGCTGAGTATCCGCATCTCAGGGTAGCGAGGTGCCCAAGTAAACGCTGCTTAAGAGGAGAGCCCGATGCGGTTTTTTCTGGAGCAGATACCTACAGTGACAAGGAGTGGCCCGTCTGGGTGCGCTCCCAGGGGTGTGCGAGGCTGGGGAGTGCAGTCGCTCCCCCAGCCCTGGGTGCTGAGCGATGCTCCAAACCTCTGGGCTGCAGCGTGGGCTGCTCGTCATCATGCTGAAGGGACTGGGTGTCAGATTAAACAGGTCAGGGCTATGCGCCGGCTTGGCGGTTTTGCAATCTCTTTCATCAGAGGTTAAATTTACCCTGGCTATATGTTTTGGATGGCTGAATTATCATTGCCGCTAACGTGGAAGGAAGGTTAATGGCAAAATATTCAACATAGCTAGAGATGGCCAGAGCCCTGCTCTGGCAGAGCCCGATATACTTTCCCAAATCTATTCATCTCCCCTTTAAAGATGACTGAAAGAATGACTCGTAGCAAAGCAAAGTTAAAAGTCAGTTTTAAAAACATTTCTTTTGTTCCTCCAAGCACTGCAGTGAAGTAGATTTTCTTATGAAGGAATTTGAGGTTCTTTCAAACCTCTGCTTTCTTAATGACGGTTCCTATGCATGCAGGTTCATATTTACTGAAATGCGTTGCAAAATTTCAGATGTTGACATGTTTAAATTGATTCCTTTGGGAAAAATGTATAGTAAGGGATTTTAATGGGTTGTAGATCTTTTTGAAGACCTCCACGAATTTACGATCAGGGATTTTCACAAGACAATAGGGTGTTTATTAATTATTGTATCATCAGGACTATCTATCCGCTGGCAGCAGTGGATATGGCACACTTGATCCACCGGTACATGTGGCAGCTTACTGGGGGGATCAGTTCTAGGGTGGTTCAATGCCAGTTTTACAGATGTTGTGGGAACCCAGTCTTATATAAATATGCTCATCATGAATTGACTGTGTTAATTCACACTCAGTGAGGAAGATGTAGGTGCAGTCTTAGACAACACAAAGTCTTGCACAGACTTTTCCTAGCTAGTCCTGAATGTTAGATTCATTCACTAGTTTTGACAATCCTAATCTGACTTGCAGTAAATATTGCTTTGGAAAATGTAGTGTGTATCTCCCCCTGCCCCTGAAAATTCATTAACATTGCTAAAATGCAAAAGCAATTCTGCTGTCACTGAGAAGCAGCACGACAGAATATTCAGCAGGCTAGTTTTTAATAAAACATGTTTTTTCTTCATAATTAATCTAACAAGGTTTTCTGGCTTAGCACTTGGCATGGATCCCAGAAAAAAAAGAGGCGAATGAGTCGCCGTGACGTGACCATTGCATGACAAACATGTTATGAGAGGACATTTTTGCCTTAATGATTTCTTCCAAAGAAAAAGTTACACTGAAATAGTTTGAACGAAAAAACAATAGACTTTGCATTTTGCTGAAACCATAGAAAACACCCTTAAAGTCCTATATCTGTCCTTTCCCAGAACTATCTACCTTCATCATTCTCATTTTTATTTTACTCTGGTTTTAGGAGTTTTTATATGTAACACTCTGATTAATAAATGTTATTGGTGAAATATAGCAGAAGTCAAATGTAGATTTAGGCAGTAGCTTGTATCGAGTCAGTGAAAATAGAACAGGAAAGCACTCAGACATTCATGGACCTGGTGGGTTTGGAGCAGGACCCTAAGGCAAAAATTTCCACTTGGTTCTTTCATATTACCTGAAGAGAAACTGATTTCACTTGCATGAATCCAACTATTTCCATAAAAGGCAGGAAGCTGCATGCTGGGTGCAAGGGAGAACAAAATTTGGTCCTTTATTTTAGCATATGTGATGGAACTGCACCAAAGATTGTCTCTTCAGACATGACAGGTCTTCTCAGGCTGTTTGGTTGGTTTTTTTGGGTTTTGTTTCTTTTTTTTAAATTTCAGTAGGTCCTCACTGATGCACACATCAGCTCTGTAAGAGCAGGAACTTTTAGAGAAATCAATACGCTTTTGCTCCGCAAGATCCTGTAGTAGAAATGTGCCTGCCATAAGGTGTTGTATTAAGTACTCCTTACTTTGCCAAAAAGAAATCCAAAGAGCTCTGCTGCAGCAGGTTGTATCGACATTCAGACACGGCAATTCAGCTGCCTATCCTCCCTGACTTGGGCTTGTATTGAAGCAACTTTTCTGAAATAATACACACAGATTTAAATGGTGTGCTTAAACGTTGTGCTGACTTGGGCTAGAGAAATCCACAACAGGACGAGACCAATTTGGGCCCACAACACCCTGGTGACAGAGCTGCTCATATACCAGGCTGCAGCTCCCATTTAACAACCCTCTAAAGTGCTTCAGCACATGCTTGCAGGAAAAAAAAAAAGGTGATTTTTAAATAAACAGGTGTTCAGATCAGGCTTTTTTCCTCGTATCAGTGTTCCCTCCAAACTCAACACCCCTGGCAGCAGAGAGGAAGAAACGCAGGAGTCAGAGAAGCAGAGGTGGCTCTTCACTGAATATTTTAGAACTTCAGAAATTTGATGTGTTCTTAGTTGTGATGGAAAGTGTTTTGAAGTCACTAGCCATGCCCAGTCCAATAACCAAGTGCACTTAGTAGCAGAAAGGGAAGGCTTAAGATCAAACAGTTGCAAAGAGAACTTATCATCAGTGCCTATCTCTTAGCTGGCCCACAGCGGGTAGGAAGCTGTTACCAGCAGTACAGGTCTTTCCTTGCCTCAGGTGCTTGGAGACCAACATTTTAGGGTGTCCCAAAGTGAACTCTGTCTGATGTCTTTTTCTACCCACCAGCAGATCTATTCCTGCAGTAAACTCCCACTGCTGCTCCCCCTCACCCTCTCCCCAGCACTGCACCGCTCACGCGAGGGCTTTATGCTCCGTTGCATTGTGAACCGATCACTGCAAAGAGAAGTGAACCCTGTCAAGCCCGTCTCAATTTGTGGCCCATCAGGTGTAATGCCCTTCTGCAGCGCTCACCTAAATTTGCCTGATGCAGCAGGAAAGCAACAAAGCCTTGGGAGCGCCCCCAGCTAATTGTGCACCGTGCTCTCCGAGAGGGAAGCGTTCCTCGCTGACCCCTGAAGGCAATCAGCTTATGCCCTGAAGCGTGCAGGTTGATATCCCGTGTAACTAAAGGGACTTAATGACTTTGCATAAGCTTTAAGTCTAGCAGTATAACCTGCATTCCTGGCACCGGCTGCAAAAGTGTTTGATAGCGCGGCACGCTTGTGTCAGTGTGACGAGGCTGGCTCCTGCAGCCCCCTTGAAAGATTTTGTAGCTTCCCCTTGTTGTGGCATCCAAGGCTGACCCTGTTTTCCACCTGGGAGCGCAAGCACACCTCATCCACCATTGAGCAACTTTAAAAACAGCCAGCTGCTAGCAGGCCACCTCTCACGGTGCAAAGATTAACTTGGAAACTTTGATCTCTTGGAAAACAGGAGCAGGTAACTCCTGTGCAGAGAACCAAGCTGGTTTCAGCAGCACCTCCGAGGGCTGTTGCTTTTTTCCTGGATCCCTGTGGTTTTTGTATCAGGTGGGAAAGGTTCACAGCTGAATAATCAGCCAAATGAAGACTTTAAATGTGAACTTCTCTGTGTACCCTGGGACCAGTCGATAAGGAACATGTCATTTACTCTGAGGCACATGTTGCGTTTCAGTGTGGAGGCAGGAGACGTCTTGCTAGCAGAGAGGTGAAGAGCTCTGAGGTTTTGGTGGAATCCTTTCAGAGAATGGTTTCCCAGGCTAAAAATACAACATGTATTGCATGTGTGCTCCAGATGATAATATGCCCTGCTTTCATTATACTGCAACCATGGCCTTGGCTGAGAAATACAATGTCATTGCTGGAAAAGCCACTTTCCCTTGAAGTTCAAAGACTGTCACTACCCAAGATGGTTGCAGGCAAAAATCTGGCCGATTGTAAGAGCATCAGAACTGTCGATTCCCTCCTCCTTTGGCGAGAAGCCCAGACAAAGGTTCCCACTGAGAGCTGTCAGCGGGATCAAGGGGTTCACTACGAAAAGGCAGTAGTTGTGTCTGCCCTCCTGGCTCCTTCATGCCTCATGTCAGTCGTGGATGGAAGTTGATCAAATATCCATCCTTGTTCTCCAGTTCTTCCCCATCCCACTTCCTTCTCAGCTATGAAGCTGTGACTGCCCAGAAGAACAAATGAAGGGGGCAATATTTGTTTTGCTGTTGTGGAGGCCACTTCTTGGCAAGTTGTAGGAGAATTTGCATGACTTAGTGCAATCAAGTGAGTAAGCCAATTCCTACCAATGCAGTTTAATGTTTGAACTCCCATGGTGCTTTGTTGCAAAGTGTGTGTATGTGTGGAGGTAGTTTTCATCCCTCTGCTCGCCTGTCATGCCAGCCTGAGTAGCTACGCTGTTTTCTCAGAATTACTTCTGTTTTGCACACGTGTAAATTCACAGCCTAACCCTGGCTTGTCGCCTTTGTGCTGCCTGTTTCTCCACCTGCTTTTGTGTTTTAATTATTCATTTTGATTGTAATAAGGGGTAGCAAATGTACCTGAGACACAATCAACAGTTCAACTGCAGAATGCCCTTGGCAGCTGTAAATAATTTCCCTTGAATTTGGGGTCAAATCTTCCTGGCTTTATTCAGAAAGTATCACCAGAGATTAACTGGACATTTTTATCTGAGAAAGAGCTGTAGGATTCTGTCCTGAGACCAAGAAAGCTCATGATTCTGGCATTACTCTTTGAAATCTATTACATTTCATTAGTCTCTCTTTCTTGAGGAGTTGAAATGGAAAAATGCAGAGTATCATGTATCTGCAGTGTTTAACCTTGGTACAAAGCCCAATTAGCAAAGTTTTGATAGTTCTTTGGAGAAATGAAGCTTTAGTGAAGTGCTAATCATTACGATGATGGCAACAACAAAGGTCAGGTGAAATTAGGATATTTTGAATTTCAGCCATTTTTCCACCATTTTTTCTAGAAGCCCTATAAATGTAATCGGCTCCACACTCAGCAATGCACCGGTACCCGTATAAAATGTCTCTCCCAGATTTTTTTTTTTTTTGCAGTGTTTCTTTTTTATGAGCCTAAAGTAATAAAATTTAAAATTGCTCTCCGCAAATTCTTCTAGCTTCGTCCCCCGTCTCTACGGACCTGCTACGAACAGGATCCAGCGATTTTATTCCCTCTTGAGAGAGCACACAAAGTATCGGTGTCGAGCTGCAGCAAGGAGACTGTTTGGTGAAGCCAGCCCCACAGTCTAATTTCTTCTCTCCCCCTCCCCTCCTCCTCCTTTTGTTCGATTCCTGCTCCTGGCTGGGCTCAGTATTGCACCTCGTCGGAAGGACAAGATCCTCCTCTGCTGGCCATGAGCAATACGGCACGGCAGGCAGGAGGCCCTGCCTTCACTGCCCTGCCTGCACCCCCTCCTGCAGCCCCCATCCTGCATCCCACCTCCTGCATCCCCCGTTCCGCATCCCGTATCCCCCCACGGCACGGAGGAAAGGGCGAGCTCAAGCGGGCAGGAGGGAAGGAGTCGAGCGCTTCTCCCTCCTCTGCTGCGAACCGCCATGGAAAGCTTCATGCAGGGAGTCAAAGGGCTAAAATTGGGCCCTGGGCTGGCTAGTGCAGGTGAAAAGGCTTCAGAACCAGTGTGGTCTGGCAAGTGGTCCAGTGGACCTCAGAAGGGAGGAGAAAAGTCTCCACAGCGAGACGTCAGCTCTGCCTGGGGTTTGTCCCCACGGCTCTGCTGCTGCAGCTTGTGACAGACGCATGAGCAGGGAAAAGCCCCAGGACAAAATGGGACACCGGAGCCTTATGGTAAAGATTGGGTTCAACTCTTGGACTCTCTGTGCCAGGTGATGCAGGAGATTTTGATCCCAGTAACTTTTGTACTGTGGCAGCAAATATAGGCCTTCATCCAAAAGTGGGAACCAAAATTTGGGACTCAGATGCCCTAGAGTACAGGCCACTGCCTGCTCTGAAGGATGTTACTGGAAACCTGCACATTTTCTAGGGCACCAGTTTATGGCAAGAGGGAGTTCAGAGTATCTGCCCTCCTGCAGGCAGCTCTGCCCATGGAGGAGTGCTTGGACAGGAGGGGTGGTGGGAAAAGAAAGTAGTACAGCAAAGTGCTAGGTCTTTCATCTTTCTTCTTTTCTTGGTGTGTGAGCCATCCCCTTGGGCGTCGTGAGACTATCATCAGCTCTGCTCTACAGCTGGGGGAAACCGAGGCACAGAACAGCATGATGCAGTCGAGTGCTGCTCAGCCTGGGCTGAAACCCTCTGACATTCCCGCGTGGTGTCAAGGGCTGCCCCGTATGCAGGGGCAACCTCACTGAACTCAAACCCTTCTGCCCCCAAACCCTTCCCAAGCCCATCAGGCAAACAGCACAACAGGGCGCCGTGGAGAGCTGGGGAGGGAGATGAAACGTTTCTTGCTTCATCCTGCTCCCGTTGCTGCTTCCTTGTTCTTTGTTTCATCTGTTCCTCCGAAAGAAAGGAGTACACTGGCAGGGTTTGTTTTGGCCTGTGTTCATGGATGAACGCTACCACTAATTGTAAATGGAGCAATTAGACCTTTTCCTTCTATAATCTCCATTGCATCCAGGGTCTGGCAAAGGATCTGACGAACCCTGTACCTGCACTCAAGAAACATATACACCAAGGGCAGAGCTTTTACAGCCTTCTCATTTACCATCATCTCTGCTCTCATTCGGGGGGGCAATTGTGTGAGTGCGTGTGTCCTTCCAGCTGCAAAGGATTTAGTTATGTATGTGTGTGGCTCACTTAAGTGCACCTGGAAAGGGGCTCCGCTGAGCGGTTCAGGGGACATCGCTCTCATTAAAGTCAGTGGGAAAGGGAGTGCTGGAGTGTCTGTTCTCCCTGGCTCAAACACAAGAGGGACGCAAATGTGCCTGAAGCAAAAACTCATTTATATATTCCAGATAATATTCGCAAATCTGAATTCTGAGCTTTTTTTGTCCTGTTTCTTATTCGTTGCTTCTGTAGCAATTCCTAGGTGCACATAATACTCGTATGTGAGTGTGTGTGTATGTATACTGCCTTGATTATGAGTGTTAAATTGTATGGAAATACGTTTTTCTTCTAACAAATCATGTGAGGAATGAAGAATAGCAGCTCCAAATCTCCTTCTTTACACCTGCTGTTAGCACACGTATTCTTGTCACAGGCAGGTAATCCTGTCCGCAGCTGGGATTTAGAGCAAGAAGGAAAGTGAGCTGAAATCTTCACACGGGGGATACATCCCGGTGTGGAGCCAGTGCATCTCCTTTCAGACAAGCCTCACTCACACGCTTCAAAGGCTGAGAGCTGTTTTCCTTCTTCTGTTCCCTTTTGTCACTTGCCCTTGATCATGAGCCAAACAGGAAAGGCTGGAGCCCTGCGTTGGAGGGCAGACACATGGCGTTTCCTCACGGGAAGTGCCAGAAATGTTCTCCTCCATCCAAAGGTTGTTGACAGCCTTCCAGTTTGGAGGTCCAGATCCCACCAGCAGCACCAGACGTAGGCTCCTGGGCCGTGCCGCACTGCCTGACCTCCGCTCTGCCCTGCCTGAGCACGTCCCGTCCTCCAGCTTTGGCAGCCGGCTGGAGCATGGCCTCTGTCCGTATCTCAGAGGAGTTAGACAAATAGCCAGTGCACCGTCACTTGATAAGCAAAAAGGCAATTTAACTTCTTCAGGACAAGTTTTTCCCAAAGCACGCCCAGCCTGCAGCTTGGGCTGGATGCTCAGAAAAGCCAGAGCTCCCGCACAGGTTGTTGAGAGCAGTGGGCTTTTTAAGACATTTTGTTAATCTTTAGAAAGAGCTCTTAAAATCCAGCCCAGTTAGCTCCAAACTGACTCTCTGCCCTTTTTTATCTCATGCAGGCTTCCCATTTCTTCTCCCTGGCCAACCTGCTGCATGGTAAGTGGTTTCCACTTCTTCACTTTAACTTCTGCACACAACACTGAGAGGCTGGTGCCATGGTCCATCAAGAGCCTTCGCTAGTGCCCAGCGCTGAGTTTTGTTAACTTGATGTGCAGCTTTGCTGAGCTTAAAATAAGGCCTATGATGAAGTAGAAAGGCTGCTTGACTTTGGACAGGTAATATGGTGAGCACTTTCAGACCTGTATATGTGCTGTGTGTCGGTGCAGGGGATAATGCTGCATCGGGTCCCAGCCAGGACCATGTCTGGCACATTGGAGCCCAAAACAGAGGCGTAACAGCGGTACCAGTTTGCAGCTGATCATGGGGTGCTCCTGGACTGCACCTGCAACTCCTGGTCCTGTTCCAAGCCAGGACTTTTCTGGCATTCTGTGGCTTGTTGCGCTCAACGCAGCTTTGGGTGACGCATTGGGTCACGGGCTGGAGGAGAAGTCGCAGTGCTGGGCTGCAAACTTCACAGAAGGATAAGCAAAGAGTCTATCTGTGCGTGCAAATTGAAGGTCAAATAAATGAAGGCTAACTTTCCCTTGCAGCATACACATAACTGTGGAACTTATTCCCACAAGGCTTTCTCCAAAGTGCAAGAAGGTTGAAAAAGTGTTAACAAGCTCATGCAAGTAAAAATCATTGATGCAGCATTAAGATGTTGATAAGAGAAAAGCTGTGATGAATGTTGTGTGAGGATCTGTAGATATTGTGTGAGGATTTGTACATCCTTTTGCAGCCCACTTGGACTATGTAAAGGATTACTGTTTTATTGCTAAGTTTAGTATTTTTGCAGGCAAACCATGCTCCTCTTTTTCTTGATTTCAGTAGCTCTTAGGTCTGAGTTTATAATTTACAGTTAATAAAGTATTACATGACTTTTCCTCCTTTTCCTGCAAACAAGAGTCTTACTCTTTTACTCTTTTACTCTTTTACTCTGCACTCACAATTCAGCCACATTCCTCTTCATTCCAGTGGCATTTTGGCTTCCAGGTCAAACCTGCAAGTCCAGCAGCCTTGTAGCTCCTACCGCGCCACTTCTTGCTCCAAGTCAATGTTGCTCTTCTAACGAGATGTGTGTGGAAAGCAAATACCCAAATCATTCACGCATCTGAGCTCAGTATTTAACTTCTGCAAGTATTTGGCCACAGAGCCATGTAGGCTTTACACACAAACCTTGCGCAAACCAGCTGATCTGCTTTTCAATGATGGAGCTTTCGCAATTTCTTTATTCATTCCCTCCCTGATGTTGTATGGTCCTTACTTCTGTCCTGTCGTGCTTCCCATCCTCCTACGAGTCCCCACACCTTCAGCCGTCATTGTCCACCTTCGCCCAGCGCCCGTCCCTCCCAGGAAAATGCTCTGTAAAACTGGTTTTAAGTAACAGCCCCAAAACTATTTGAAAGGCTTGCTGGCTTTGTTGTTAGCTGGTCTCGCTTTTTTCACAATTTCTTTCTGAAGCCCCAGATACTCCCAGCCACAGCCTGCGTGGAAGGGAGGAAATACCGTGAGGTCTCATCTCTGCAGAAGTAAATGGGGGACATCTCGTTATTTAAAATGCAGTCAGGATTTCAGCCTCATAAAAATAACACTACATTATTCTCAGAGCTGGAGACAAAAAGGATTTTGAAAGGTGGTAGGACAACTCATCCTGCTTAAATTAGGCCAGATTTCAGTCAATCCCGAGAGGTTCAGAGAGCTTGAATAAACACTGAGTACTTTCTGGTGCTCTTGATGTGCATTGGCAATGGGCTTTAACTTTGCACATCACTCATCTTGACAACTGCAGTCCAACAAAGTTACCTCGCAATTCAGGTCACTCGATGGCGTCCTAATGCATCACTTTCCCACTCGGAACATTAGTCATGACTTGATCCAGTGAAGGTTTTGAAAACAGTGTGACTGCCAGCATTGGGATATCTGTTCTCTCCGTAACAGAGAGCCCGTGTAAGCTAATGAACAAGAGGATATTGATCAGAAATCCATCACTTGATTGACAGTTCTTGGCAATGTGAAAAAACTGCAGATGAAAGCTTGAGCAGTTTAAAAGATCACCCAGACCTCAAAGCTGATTTGAAGCTTTAAAAGTCAATCTCTGTCTATCAGTTATGGGGGATTTTTTTTGTACTACACAGAGGAAAGTTATTCTTTGAAAATTTGCATGCAGGATGTCTAATTTAATTTCATGTAATAGTCACATTTCAGTGACAAATGTCAGATCACTGCTTTTTTTAAGTATGTTAAGGTTTTCCAGCACTTACAAAGAATGAACACTCTGATTTAGTAATATGTTTAAATCAATCAGTGTATCAGACTTTGTGCGTTAATTATGTGCTCAGATAAAAAAAAGTGTTGTTTTTGCTTTACTAAACCTATGGCTTGTTATGAATAATTAAAAAAATGGAATGGGAGCATTTCTTAAATAAGAGATGTGGAAGCCAAATAGTTATTTAGTGTCGAAGCAATGATAAATAAGAAGACACCTTTTAGTTTGATGTCATGTACCCAAGTCAGGGTTTTCTGTTCTTTGTTTTTCACTGCTTCGTGCAACTGGAGAGGACATGGAGTAGCTGGGAGATGGGAAGCAACACTCACGTGGCCCATAGAAGCTATTTCTCTTTCACAGTTCCATAAAGAGGGATGGTGATGGAGCAAGCTGGTGATTTCTCAGGTCGGCTGTACTCTCATGTCACCTTGGCTGGTCTCCCAGCCAGGCAGCTCAGCGTCCCGACTCCCACTGTTCCCACGGGGAGGCAGGATACCCAAAACGATTTGGTGATGTTTTCCAAGCCCTTTCCGCATGCACCCTTAACTCCGTGGCTTGGTCATAAAGTTTCACTTAATGGTAACTGCCAGCCCATGAGGGGGTTGCTCTGTGCCACCTGCTCAACCTCAGCCCTGGCCACCCAAAAGTGCCCTCCTCGAGGGCTGCCAGGTGCCACCCTGCTCTCAGGTGTGCACTAACCTGTCCCAAAATTGCCCGAGGGCCATCTGTCCCATCAGTGCAAATGGGGGTTTGTGCTCCTCCACCTTGCAGAGCCACCAGAAGCAGACACCCTGCAAAATGTGAATTGCATCTTGGCCAACTTGGCTTTTACCACAGAGATGCCCTCAAAATAGTCCATAATGGGTCAACAAGTAATTTCACAAGTGTTGTTAATAAATGAATAATCCATTGCTAAGAAATGATGCCAATGTAACAAAATGAAGTGACAGTATTGTCATTTCTTAACACCATACTTACACTGAGCAGTTGGTTTAAAAATCATGGTAGATGCTTCTACAATGGCTTAGCTATTTGTGCTCATTCAAAGCACTTCTTTTTCCTCTACCGACTCAAGAGAGTCCTCACCAGCCTCTGTAAAGCACGCTGGGCATGTTTGCAGTCTGCTTTTGGCAGCAGCAACTCCCTTTTTCATCCCTCATAACTTTTAACAGGTATGTCTTTTCTATACAAAGGGCACCCCATCCCTCAGAATACTTCTTTGAAGCATCTGTGGAATAAAAGCACACGTTCCCCACTAAGATTTTGCAAATAAACAGGGGAAACAAAAATCAGACTCCTTCAGACAATTCCCTCAAATTCAAATCCACTTGCAAAATCTCCCCTCCGACAAAGTGAGCTTGCAGGCTGCATTTCAGGCAAAACCCTCTTTTTGTTTCTCTTTCTTAACTACATCACATTAAATTTAATTTTGTTCACTGTAGACAATGTCCTTATCTTCCAGTGAGATCCTTCTGTTCCTCAGCAAGGCACACACTTCTGCAACATTTGCACACTGTCGAGACTCAGCTCCTGTGGAAATAATGAGCTGAGGAAAAGGAGTCTTGACTTGACATAGCAATAAATGAGGTGAAACTTTCCTCTTTTTTTTTTTTTTGGTGAGAAACGAGAGTTGGCATGTAGGAAAAAAAAAGAAGAAAAAAAGACGGTTCTATTTTAATATGAAATATAAAACGCCCATTGTACAAAAGTGGAATTTCTTTTTTTTTTCCAGAAGCAAAGAAAGAATAAAGATAAAGGCTGCAAGCGAATGAATGAGGAGAGAAAACTAAGATAATGCAGTCAATAATCAGTTCAAGGCAGAGCATTATCCATGGGGCCATCGGTCCGGCCCTAGGGGAGAGCTTTTTAAAATGTCTCTGTACGTAGCTTAGCTTTGCTCATTACCATAGCTTGTCTTTGAAACACCGGAGTGGCTTCCATCGGGAGCAGCCGTACCTGTGCAAGGAGCTGCCAGCCCACTTTAATCAACCGTCCCCCCCAAACGTGGGCTGGCAAAGCTGTGGGTCCCGCCGGCGCTGGGCTGCCGGGAGGCTGCAGGCTCCACTGAGGCAAGGACAGGCTTCTTCCTGCTGCGCCAGGACCTCACTCCTCAAAAGGGGTTTTGTGAATGGGGAGCCCCACAGGTGTGCAGCTGCCTTGGGCCCTCGCTCCTCTCCAGTTTCCCTTGAAAAGGGTTTCTGTGTCCCCCCAGGCAGCAGGCACCCATGTGCCAGTGAAGGTCTTGCCTTGCGCTGCAGCAGCAGTGATGCTGGTCATCAAAGAGGCTGGACAAAGAAAACCCCTTCTTGTAGGAATCCAATTCTCCTTTTCTGCCTGTGCTGGCGAGAGCCATCAGCATCTCCCCGGCTGTGGTGCTGCACTGGGAGCTCCTGCCCACGCCTGCAGGGCCCCCCACCATGTCCCCTCCAGGCTGCCACTGCAGGAGCCGGCTGGGCGTCCAGGGCCCTGGCGCCCTCCAGGAGCAGCAGCGAGGGCAGGGCCGGGGCCAGCGGTGCTCAGGGTGGCCATGCTGGGCATTGGGCAAGCTCTGCCTGTGCCAAGGAAGAGCTGAACGGCACCTTTGGTCCTTGAGGTGATGCGAGCTCTAGACCCGCTGACATCCCAAATCAGCTGAAGGAGTAAAGTACTGTCCATCCCAGGGAATAACTTCTCGCATTCCTTCTCTCCTTCTAGTCATTTTAATTCCTCTGTTCCTCCACCCTCTTCTCACCCCTCCCTGCAGACGAGGCTGACAACTACGAGTACTACGATGAATACACACAACCGGAGCAGAAGCCCTCCCTCCAGCAGCAGTCCTCGGAGGACCCTGACTGGTTTGAGGCATTTTTTGGCTACAGCGATACCACAAAAGGTACCTCTGAGGGTGGGCAGGGAGGCGAGGAAGGGGTAAAATCCCAACCCTCTGCTTGCAGCACGAGTGTGGCAGGCCTCGGCTGCCAGCCTGCTCTCGAAATGCCTGCATCAAAGGGATGAGTTAGGAGGATTGTTTGCAGTGTTCTCCTTTGTATTTCTCTTGTAAGGAGCCTGTGTTTTATCTCCAGGTTTCACAGGATGGATTCTGATCATGCAGAACATTTCTGATTGCTACTACAAAAAAGCACAGGCTTATTTGTCTATAGACACTGTAAGATGTAATTGCTGTTTTCATGGGATATATGTTCTGTATTTATGCTGGGAACCAAATGTAGAGCAGGTTTCCTTTCTTTTTTTTCCTCTTTTTTCTCAGTTGCAGGGTCTTTTATTTTCTTTTCTTTTCTTTTCTTTTCTTTTCTTTTATTTTCTTTTCTTTTCTTTTCTTTTCTTTTCTTTTCTTTTCTTTTCTTTTCTTTTCTTTTCTTTTCTTTTCTTTTCTTTTCTTTTCTTTTCTTTTCTTTTCTTTTCTTTTCTTCCAAACTTCAGGAGAACAGGAAAGGATCCTCAAGATTGCTCAGGGAATACAAAAGGAGAGACAAGGAAATTGCCTGCAACAGCTCCTGGGTTATCCCCTGGTACAAAGAAAGCAGAGCTGGCATGTGGCTGTCCCCAACACCAATTGCTCCTGGCAGCCTGGAGTGGAGTGGAGAGGCTGAGCACTCAAGTGACTCTCAGCGGGTGCCTGCTCCCTTGGAGCAAAGCCACCCAGGTGTATGATACAGCATACTGGTGGTGGATGGCTTTTCCAGGGGAGATTTAGTGTCATGATGCAATCAGGACAATGCCAAATCCAGATACCTCCACACTAAGTGCATGAAGGCAGATGCCCAGGGCCACCTCTGGCTCTTAAGGCATCTGCTTCTGCTGCTGCCATAGAGGCAAATCTGTCCCTGAGCAAAAGAAGGGACTTGCCCCGTTACATCTCTATCATAGACATGGCAAAGGGAGCTGAGGAGCTCCAAACTCAAAGCTGTGAGCTGTTACAGCTTGCACAAAGCTCTGCAGCAATTCATAGCTGCTCCTGTGGCTGGTGAGCTGATGCATAAGCACAGTACATGTCACACAGGATGCTGTGCCCAGGAAGGTAGCCTTCTGCAGTCAGAAAATGCAAGAAAGTGGAAGATGGAGATGCTCAAAGTAAACCTAAAAGATCTCCATCCTTACTCCCGCAGACCCATGCTCCTCCAACCCCTGCAAGAACAACGGTAGGTGTGAAAACAGAGGAAGCAGCTTCAGCTGTCTCTGCCCTGAGCCATACACTGGGACTACATGCGAGAAAGGTAATCGCTCTTTTGCTAACTTACACTCCTTAATTTGGCATCCAGTGTTACTGTTACAGCTCTGTCAATGGCAGCAAACACAGGGCTTGGTAAGCCCACTGTCAGCCGGGCTGAGGGTTTTGACAGCCCACTGCAGTCATGTTCTTAGGTCTTACACTTAGCTCCTGTCCGTAGCTTACTCGTATCCAGTAAAATAGACTTCAGGTGTGCAGAAAGCACTCCTCTCTCCCTAGCCAGGTGGGCAGTGGGGAGCTGCTCATTGGTCCTGCAGATTTTTTGCCATAGATACAGTGAACAAGAAGGGAAATCCCAAATGAAAGCCTCTTCAGAGCTTCAGGAGAAAGCATGTCTTCCCATGTTCCCTGCGAGGACACAGTTCTTGTGCACACACAAATGCTGATGAAGTACCTCTGTTTTCCACAGTGAAGAACATGTGTCTGGAGCAGAGGTGCAACGGGGGAGACTGCCTCATTACATTAACCCCACCTTATTTTCAGTGCAGCTGCCATCATCCCTACAAGACACCCAACTGCCACCAAGGTGAGCACTCAGCAGAGCACGGAGTGAGTTGTGCTGGGGCCAGCACGGAGAGGTCACCTCACTGTGGGTGGTCAGTGGTGGGAAATCACATGCAGCCCACCACAGGGTCATCCTGCCCTCATCGTCCAGCCTGAGTCTGGCACAGCTTCCATCCGTGGGGCTGGTCAGTGATGAGTCACGCTTGATTTACAGAGCGGTGGCTCGGTCACTGGTAAAACCCCCGGTGATAAGCATTTTGCAAGAGTTTATAAGATCTCGAAGCCAACAGGCTAAGTGGGAGCTCTCCCCAGTTTCCATCGGGCATGTGAGTGGCTGTACAGTGTTCAGCACAGTGACAAGGCTGTTCTGTGTTTTCCACATTGACAGCATCTTCACCGTGCAGGCCAAACCCATGCAAAAATGGAGGTATCTGCATACGGCACAGAATCAGATCGAAATTCACCTGCAAGTGCCCTGAATCTTTCAGAGGGAGATTCTGCGAGATTGGTACGTCACAGCTCCAGGGGAGAGAGTAAGGACAAAGCCTCCAGACAACCAAGGGCTGGCCTCACCCTGCAGCAACGCTAACTGATGCTGTCACTGCACCAAGCGCCTGACTACACCTGGGGCGCTGGCCTCCTTGGGGAGAGTGTCAGAGGAAGAGGCAGACTTCTGCAGCCACCATTGGCAAAGGGACTCAAAAGACTTCCCATACTGATGTTTTCTAAGTGTGCTGCAGCAGGGTCCCACTGGTATATGAGTGAGCACACATTTCCCAGAGGTTGCACGTGTCCCATGGGGAAGGAACATCGGGCTTTCCTTAAACATTTGAAAACCGATGTAGTGAAGATTCATGTCCATTTGCCTGTGACTCCCCAGGCTGAGGGGACAGCTACTGATAAATGGATGGGTGGCCAAGGGTGTGGGATTACCCCAGCCTGCATGGAGAGCCTTCTGCCTCTGCAGCACCACCATGGGCACCACACTCCACACATATTTTTCCAAGAAGGATTTGTTTCCTTCTCTTTTAAAAGTTGATTGCACTTCAAACTCTGTGTACCACAACATGCTCCATATTGCAGGTGACTTCCTCCACCTCACCTGCAGGTTAGTTTCACAAGCCCACAACCTTCCTTTTGGCACATCCATTGCCCTAGCATGACAGCAGCTCTGTGCCCACTGCTGTCTAATCCTGCTAATACCATTTCTTGCCCAGGCCGCTGATGAAGAAATTCTGCTTTGGCATTAAGACAGCTCTTAGCTGCTAGGTCTTTACCCTGCAAAGAGGTTTCAGGCATTTGAAGTCAGTCAAGCTTCAAGCTGGACAGATGTTGGGACATTATTTTTATTTCTGGCCTATGTAGGATAAGGGATATCATTACATGACCCAGTAGGTCCTTCTGATCATCCATAAAATGAACGTATGGCAAGGAAGGGAAGGAAGAGGAACCACTTTGGGCAAGGAACAACACAAAAGTCACTTTCATATCAGCATTGTCTTCCTACAGGACTGGATGACTGTTATGAAGAGGCCTCCTCTAGGTACAGGGGAAAAGTGAACCAAGCAGTGAACGGCAAGACCTGCCTGCACTGGAATTCCCACGCTCTCTTGGACTACCCTATGAATGCCTTTATGGAGGACGCTGACTCTTATGGCATTGGTGAACATAACTTCTGCAGGTAATATTTTGAAGAAGCAACTGTAGACATCTATATCAAAGAGAGCACTGAGGACAAACTGCTCATGAATTTGACAAACTGATGATGTTAAGATCCCACATCTTTCTAGACACTGTCCATCTATAAAATACCAGGATGTTAGAGATGCATTCTCTAAGTCACTGTACTGATGTGAGGCTTCCAGAAGCAGCCATCATTTCCCTGAATCAGTCCCTCATTTTTCTTAGGGTTAAGATAGGTATGGGGATAGTAAAATAACAGAAGCCCCACTCTCTTATCTCAGGCATCTTTTTTGTCAAATATTATGAAAGAGTATCTTTGGAAGTTTGACTCTTATATGGGAGCCTGAGGCTGCTCCCCTAAGCATCCTCAGCTCCTTCACTGGTTTTGTGGCGATTTTCCCATTCCCGCTGGCTGATGCCCTCAACTGTTCCCTTCAGGAATCCTGATGAGGATGAAAAACCCTGGTGCTACATCAGAAAAAATCACAAAGTGGAATGGGACTTCTGTGACATTTCACCCTGCTCAGGAACAGGTAAAGAATTAGAAGTGAGCTGTTTGGCAGCATGTAGGTGGTCCAGACAGCAGGTGACTCCCTGTTACTCAACTCCTCCAATCTGATATTATCTCTACATTATACATCTGATGTCTCTTTCAACGCAGCTGAAGAGAGCCCATGGCCAGTAGACAGCCAAACAGACCAACCTGGATCAAATGAAATATTCAAAACATGTGGACAACCAGAAATTCAAAAGACACTCAAGAGGATCTATGGTGGCGCTAAGACCACAGCTGGCAAACATCCCTGGATGGCATCTCTGCAGATAAAGACTTCAAAAAGGAGCACACATTTCTGTGGTGGAGTGCTAATTAAAGCATGCTGGGTTCTTACTGCTGGGCACTGCATTGAGTAGGTGCATGTCCTATTCCTAGGGTAGATAAATGTATAAAAATCAGGATGGTTATTAAAGACAGTTTGGAATCCAAATTATTTGCAATTGAAATGATTGCTGGGAATCAAATTGAAAGGAAAACATATATGTGAAAAAAAGAACTCATACATAAATATATATATACACACACTTGAAAATGGTGCTTGCTAGAAGAATAACAAAGTAAACTTACCCCCCACTCACCTAAAATGAGCTAAAATAGTTGTGTGAGAGGAAAAAAGGAGGACAGTAACAAGGTTTTGCAATGTATAAAAGAAGGACTCCATGAAAACTTTAGGGAATACCATAAGCAACATCACATACTGCATCATAACTAAGATCTCCAGAGCAGCCAAAATATGCATTTTGCTTTCAATTGTTTATGTGGCAGCTAGCTTAGAATATGACATTTCCTTCAAGGTTTTTGTTGAATAGGTCAGACACCACCATCCTTGGAAACTGGTAAATAATACTCTGGAGGTCATTCCAGCACAGATGATTTTAAGTATGCCCAGACAATGGCAAGCAATTGTACTCCCATGGCTCCGTGAGTTGCCACTCATTGTCACAGCCACAGTAATAGACTGAATACACACTGCTACTCTGCCCTGAAATGCACAGAAAACCATGTTCATGCAGTTTTAAATCACCACATTTCATGACTGCAACAAGTTAAGAGCACGTGTATTGCCTGACACCACCACTTGCCTAAGTCCTCCTACAACAATCTTAGGAAATCTGGCCATGCAATATCTTGACTTCCAGATACTGAAGGTGCAGGTTTTCACCACTGCTGATAGACAACATCTGCATGTAATTTACTTTTTTTTTTTTTCCCCCCAGACATCCAGCAGAAAATCTCCAAGTAGCCCTTGGAAAGCAAGACCTCAAGAAGAAAGAGCATCAAGAGCAAATATTTGATGTGGAGAAGGTCATCGTACATTACAAATACAGAGAGAAGGATGGTGTCCCACACAATGATATTGGTAAATCCCTTTTATTGAATATTCATGTGGCTCACCTCCAGACTCAGTGGTCTGAAGGCTTGAAGCACCTCTCTCCAACTAAAGTCAATGTAAAATTAGGAAATAATTAGGCCAAATTGTGGTTTAGACCCATTTGAATCTTCGTGATGTGAATTGTGATGGGCAGGCAGAAGTCACGGTGTGGGAGGAGCAAAACAAGAGGGACAGGTCTGGCATGTAGTGCAAATAGCACATCAGGTATACACAGCTTTGCGCAGCGTTGTGTCACAGACTGGTAATGATGGTTAGGGATTAATATTTGCAAAAAATACTTTTTGTTGTTGTTTATCTTTTCTCCAGCACTACTTAAATTGAAGCCAGTTGATGGACACTGTGCAGTGGAAACAAAGTATGTGAAAACAGTGTGTCTACCTAACTTCTTCTTTCCCATTGGGACTGACTGCTTCATTTCTGGATGGGGCATGACAGAGACAGGTATTTGTGGGCTAGCTGGATTTTGGTGGGTACTTCCATGGCAAGGTGGGCTGGTACTTTCAGTAGCAATTGCCAGATCCAAACGTGGACCTAGGCACTTAGTGAAACCAAGACATGGAATTCAAAACTGAGAACGGCTAAACCCTGCCATGGAAATTACTCATTAGCAGAAATCTCCAACTGCTAGACCAACCAAACCTTTCAGAGTTCTGAAAAAATCCCCGAAGCATCTTTTTTTTTGCTTGCCATCTGACACACCATGTCATGGTTTTATCTGAAGCCAGCAATAGAAGCAAGAAAGTATCAAGAGAGAGGCTATTGTATAGTTTGTGTGTTTCAAGACAGGACCAAGAAAGACGGGAACTTTCACATGGTTTTCCAGCCCATTGGGTTGGATAAAGCTTTTCAGAAGCAGCATCTGGATCTTCAGATGCGCTGAAAAATAATAAAAAAAATCCAAATCTTTTCAAGTTCAACCAGCTCTATCCAAAACCTTTCTTGCCCGTGGTAAATCCTAAGGGGAGAAATTACTATGCTTAAAAAAAAGATAATGGCAATTTTCTGAAAAATGCATTTTCTCATGTTCTGATTGATGTGTTGCTGTAAAGCAGCAGAAGGAAAATGTGTCACTAAGGCTGCAGTAGGTGTCCTAGTGCTTTGTGACTGATACAGCCTGATACGATACATAGGACCAAATTCTCCCTTCTGATGTAACTCTCATTGAAGTCCACAAGAGACAAGCGTGTTCATTTGATCAGAATGCAGCAACAGAATTTAATGGACATTTTTTTAAAAGTTCCAAATAAAAAGTCTCTCTTAAAAAGGGGACGGGGATTTTTTTTTTTTTTTCCCAACAAAGAATATCAAGTACCCTGTACGTGTTCAAACTAGATGGCTCCTTCTTTGAGCAGAGCTATTATTAGCATTTCAGGAAATCACTGCAGAAATGGAATATTTCCTGAAACTCAAGCAGAACCAAACTTATAAACCACCTTTAATTATCTACAGATGTAGTGCTTTGAAAGTCTGGCTATTGCCTTTAGATGTCAAGTTATGTCTTTAGATTCACTGTAATTAATCATTGCCCTTAAATATTGCATGATTTTCAGTTTTCATCTGTTTCATTAGCTTGCGTGTTAAAACATCTAATGGCACCAGCCTGAGAAGTGCTGAGCAGCTCGAAGTCCCACTGGGACCCGTGGGAGCTGCAGACAACCAGCACCTTTGAAAAGCAGGATTAGACAGGTAGAGCTGATCGGAGCCAAATTCTGAATACCTGACTTTGCTTTTGTTCAGGCAACAACTCAGTGTCCTGAGGGAAGCTTCCAGGCTCCAGCTCTAACCCTTATCTTTTCAGACAGATACTTCTTTTCTTCCCAGGCTAGCTCATGCACCCCCCCTGCTCTTGCCCCTTCCCATCCAAATGGCAAGCAAGCTCCTATTTTGAACAAAGACAACATGTAACAGGACTGGGAGGAAGGTGACTCCATTTTTTTTTGGTGCACATCCCGTAGATGAACTATCCCGTCAGCTGTTAGATGCCAATGTCAAACTGATTTCGCAGAAGAAATGCAATGCACCCAGAGCATATGATCACATACTGGATGAAAGCATGTTTTGTGCGGGAAATCTTCAGAGACCCAGAGCTGATTCTTGTCAGGTCTGTTGCTTTTTCTGTATTTGAACACTAATTTTTTGTGTAAATAGTCAGGCTGTGCAGAGTAATAGCTTTGGCAGGGTGCTGCGTATGTATCTGTTTCTCCCATCAGTGTATTTCAACAGCCATCGTCTTTCTTCAGTTCAGTTTGAGATGTGTATCCCTAGAGCTAACGTTGTCACTGTCAGCCACAGGCAGTTAGAGACTAGCCTGGAAAGTCTGGCTTCTGAGGCAGTTTGTCATAATAATCTGAAAACTTGCCTTTTTTCTCTCAATTTTATTATGGCCTCTGCCATGAGCACCAATTCTAATTTGATTCTCACTATCAGAGCTAAGACTTGCAGGGAAAGTCAGGATTGATATTTCTTTCCATTACTACCAGTGCAAATGTGAAGCAAGTTCATATTTATACTGTTCTAAGCTAGGGAAGACTTTGAACAACATACCTGAGGTGCAAACTACCACTGCAAGCATATTTTGCAATAGAAATCGCCAATAAAACAAAAAATGAGACCAGTCAGCTCAGAATAAAATTATTTTGAGGGGTGTGGCAGAGATCAAGTCTTTTCATTTACACCAAGGATCACGTCTGTATCTTTCCAAGCTCAAGCTCTGAATGCCTGGTACTTTCATGTCTAGGAAATTTCGTGTGACCTTGTCAGATGTATATCACAGACTTGAACAAACAAAAACTTAAATCCAAAAAGTTTGGTATCATTTGACCTGGTTCCAGAACTGTAAGTCCACTGAGGAACTGAGCAGCATCTGATGGTACATCCGATAGGAAAAATACATCATTACAGCTTCAAAGTCTTGTGATGGCTGAGGAGCACTCTTATTTTGGTTAACATTTTGCTTCATGTTTTGGACATGTGCGCTCTTTCTCTTCAGGGAGACTCCGGAGGCCCACTAACTTGTGTAGAAAATGGCTCCTACTACGTATATGGCCTTGTGAGCTGGGGTGATGAGTGTGGGTTAAAAAACAAGCCAGGAGTTTATACCCAGGTGACAACATTTCTCAGTTGGATTAAATCCAAAATTCGGTCTAAGTAAAGGTCACTTCATTAAGAGACAGCTTTGGAATGACAAATGGTAAGGTTGAGATATTTACCTATTTTTATTTTTTCCCCAAATGCCTCCTCTTTGACCAAACATATTATTGATATTTCCTCATGGCATCTGATTTTTCTCTTTGGAAGATTTGAAAAAGACCAAAGAACTAATTGTGATCTGAATACACCATGTAAATCAAGAACAAATTCTCTGATGTCCGCCAAAAGGCATGCCCTTTGTTAGTCATTGATAACTTTGCTTCCACTGGCCTTTGTCTTGTTAAGCCACCTGAATCACACTTTTGTATTCTCTTAGGTCAGTGGTGCCAATAATCCATGAACATAAAAATCTCCAAAGATTAGAAGTATGGAATAAGATTAATCTGATTTATTCATTACAAATTATTTTATATTCTACCAATCAGGTTAATTCATCTGTAGTACAAAGGTGAGCCTGCCAGTCACCTAGTACTAATTTCATTTACAGCTTTAAATAAATATCAGATTTTGTAATACATACAGTGATAAAATATCCACACAAAAATAGAAAGATGTTATAAATTGCAATGTTTAGGCTGCTTTTCAAAACAAAAAGTTCTTAGATGCCATCTATTGTGCTTTCCAGAAAACTAGAAAAGCTACATGATTTGCAGGACAAGATGAAAATCTATTTGTGTTATGTCATGTTTCTGTTTACTTTTGATAGAGCTGCATTTTCCTTCTCTTGACTTGCAGAATTTCTGAAGCATCGGGGTTGACTGTGACCTGCTGAGATCCCTCCATCTCCAATTGGTCCTGTTAAATCAAAACCAACTAAATTGTGAGGACAGCCAGCGGACAGGAGAAGGTTTTAACAATTATTCTATAAAAATATTTGTACATTAAAAATTACCTCAAGTGGCAAAAAAATAAGCAAAATCTGAATCACTGCTCTGCACTGAGCAAATCTCTACCACAGAAAAGTGCAAAAATGAGAGCCATTCATGTAAGTCAGATACTACACATATCAAAAGACTAAATGTGCTCAAATCCTAATTTCTAATTTGAGCCCTAAATAACGAGCAAACCAGCAAACACCTGAGTTCCAGGTGGATTGCACACCTGTAGATTTCCCTGGGACCATCAGATTGTTATCATATGTAGGACTTAAGAAGATATTGCCTGCAGACCCTGCTGTCTGCATTCCTCGACCACAGTTATAATTTATTTCCTGAGTAACTTTTCAGATGGGAATGTAAATTACGGGTATGTCCTGTTTCTCTTGGGCTGGCTTATTGTTTGACTTGTTGCCAAAGTTAAAACTGAAATGAAACAAGTATTTAAAGTGCAGAACTTCTCTTTTATTGTAACTTAATGCTTCCTAATCGTAGAGTCTACAAAGGCCCTGTATGGACTTTTGCTCTCTTGTGCTGGGATGCTGCAGATTGGAAGTCATCCCTGTGGAGGTAGGGAGAAAGAAAACCTGGAAGATCCCTGCTTGTAATTTCTTGCACCTTGGGCTGGACAGAGATGGAGGAGGGTTGAGCATTCCCCCTTTGCAAAAAGCCTCCCGCAGTACTGGGGAGCCTCCCACAGCACACATTATGCTGTTAGGAGTCTGCACTAAGCCTGTCAATACAGTTGCCAGTGGAGATCACATGGCAACACAGATGCATCTTGCTGAAATTAGGAAAAGAGAAAGGGAGTTGTACAGGGAGTCCCTTCCACCCCTACTTCTGCTTTTCGTGGAGGTACCAGGACACTTGGAGATCTGACAACATCCACAAGTTAAGGGAAACACATCCCATGGTATAAGTAAATTCTATCCTGTGGCACTTCCTAGTCCCTACAGGAATCCCTCAGCCATGACAGTGCTGAATTCTCTTGAGAGGTTCCTTCAAATTAAGGTGTACACAAAGCCAAAAAGCTTCATGACGGAAGTATATATATTCTGTTCAAATAATGGGGAGAACTGTAGACTCCAGGGAGTATTCAAAAGCATTAAGCAGGATGTGCGCCTGCCTGCCTTCTAGAGAGCAGAGCTGTTGGGGTTTGTGAGAAGAACGGTTTACTCACAACTGCAGGTCCATACTGAGCAGAAGCACCCTGCAATCCCATCTCCCGAATGTACATCAACTCAGCAGCTCTTCTTGCCATTTCGACTTTGTGAGAACCTGGGGGAGTCCAGCCAATGCCTCTGAGCCAGTTCAAGTCAGACTTGTATTTTACCTGAGAGAATGAAACATACACCAGTGTGTATTATTTTGTTTGGCTCTAATCAAACCACATGCCCTGGGTATTCCAGAGAGAGCATATAAAGAGCACAGGTTGATAATAAACAAATTATTCATTTTCAGCAACCAGACTGTAGTTCTTTCAAGAATGTGATTTTGTTGATAGGTAAGGTCTGTGAAGCACAGACAGTGTCACTCAGCTATACTTACATCACTCTGCAGCTTGTAGGCCTGCTTTGCATGCTTCACATTTAGCTGCTCAGGATCACAAGTGTATTGGTGCATAGGCTGCCTGTAGTTAACATTGCTTGCAAGCTGCTGGCTTCTCTTAGCATGGAGAAATCCTGGCTGGTTGAGCTGACTCTGGAACTGTGCCCTGGTTTGGGCATATCCACTCCTGTATTGGTTGTCGCTCTGGAGTTTCCCCACTCTGAGGACATGCCTGATTTTGGGATCATCATTTGCGCTGAGGAATCCAATCTGCTGGCCTCTGTCTCTCAGGAAGGCTTCCCTGTATTTGTACTGCAGGAAGGGCAGAGGAAAATCTCATTTTCACATTCAGATTACCTTCAAATTCTGTTATGAAATAATTTACCCTCCCCAAGCTATCAGTAATGCTTCCTGTAGTGCACAAAGACCATGGGCTGGTTTGATATCAAATTACATCTCCTAATCTAACAAGACACTTTAGAAGAATGCTCTTTGTGCTAATTTTTAAAGGAGTAGAAAGACTTAGGAGCCCAAATTACTCATCTCTCAAAAGCAATGAGAAGTCCTCTGATCGGTGCCCTCTTGGGCACACCCAATGCACAGCTCAAGCAATGAAGCTCCTCCATCTTCAGCTTTCTTGCCAACTGTGGTCTGTGTGTTCAAAGATGACCCACTTTATTCTAGACCATGCTTTAACTATTCACAGCCTAGTACCTATTTTATTTAACTACATCATAATATGCTTCCTTCCCAAGAATAACTCTTTGAAGTGAAACAGAACAGCCTGGTATTGGAAATTATTAATGGGAGCCTTTAGTTGGAAATCTTTGCACTTAACTGGCATTTGGTTTCACTGGGTCACCAATTTTCCAAACTGGAACAAGGTTCACTTACGTCAAAATTTCCCCATTTTTACAGGGTGGGGGTTACATGGGAAGAGGGTTGGGAAGTCTGTGAAACAGAACAATTCTTACATCACTAGCAATCTCTCTTGAAGCCTTTGCTGTCTGGAATGTGATGGCGTCAATCCTAAAATCATAGCCAGATGCCCTTGTCTGTTCCCAAGATGTTTTATACAATTTCTGTGTTGAAAAGAAAAGAACAAAACAGTCATTTCCCCTGCAGTTTCTTAAATGCAGTCCCATAACTGCGATAATAAATGTTTTACCCTACTGGGTTTATTTATGTCAAGAGTCATCAGTACCATCTCCAAGGTTTTGATCCAGTTCTATTGCACTTCAACTTCTTTTCTATTCACCATAATGATAAAATGCCTCATCTGAAAAGTGCCACCAGGGTTTCCTTTTGTACTTGAATGTGGTTGGTTTTGATGTGATTTAATTTCTATTAGAAACTGTGATGCATCAGTCACATCAATATTGCATTGGTATTGCCCTTATTCTCTCTTTTGATGCATCCACTTGCAGTGTCTTGGGTTTCATGGCATCATAATTTCAATACCCGTTATTTCAAGCTTTTCAACTGATCCCTGTCTCTATCCCCAGCCACATGTGGCTTCATTAACTCATATGGAATAACAGCCAGTTCTAATATATTTAATGTGACTTTGAGGATGTGAAATACATTTACATCCTGAAGATAAATTGCTCTAGATTTGGTTCTTCTTCCACTAGTAGCTTTCTTAAAATAGCTTCCTGTCTGCAGGTCCTGCTACATATCCACGGTATCTTAACTGACACTTTCAGCTGTCCCTTTCTGATTTTATTCATTTGCTTTCTATAAGACTTTGATTCATCCTTTCTGGGGTTTGTGAGCATATGAAAACAAACACAAAATCCACTTCACATTTCAAAAGATAATCTTCTGTTTCTCCGGTGAATTTAGTGCTAGGTGGTGCTTAATTTGAAGGTAAACTGAGATTCCAGAAATCCTGCAAGACAGCCTGGGTAGAAGCAACGCAAGCATTACTGTACACCCCGCTAACTGGTCTAGGTCTGATCTTTCATTTATGTGCAGTCACCCCTTTGGCTTTTTACCTTTTCCTCTGTCACTTCAAAGAATATAAATCCTATTTGTTTCTTTCACTTACAGAGCACCTATCACCAAACAAGGAATTCAAAGCTTCCTATAAATTAAGGTCACTCTGACTCTACAGTTAAGGACAACAGCTATTTAATCAGGGAATAGTAGATTAGGAATAGACTGAGTGCCTCTGTCTGGGATAATGTGGAAACAAAATCCCTTTAAACCAATTCCACTTACTGATTCAGTTGCATCCAGGTTGATGACAACTGTGCCTAAGGGATCAGTTCAACACAGTGTTGCAGCTTCAAGAAGATAGATTTTATAGTCAAGGAAAGAGGACTCTCCTTCCTCCCCCACCCAAACATAGATTTAAATTCGTAACTAACCATACCTATATTGAAGGATTGAAGTCCTCAATAATAGCTTCCTGCCCTAGAAAGCAGAACCAATTCTCAAAGGAAAAATCAACAGACTTTTCCTGATTCCTCCAGCCCAAACCTAGCAACGTGTTGGCTGTCCACAGCTGCTGGCTTTTTCAGTTTTGGTCAGGCTCAGAGAACCCAGCTTCTACACATACATGAAAATTTTTCATTTCCAAGCAAGTTTGTTTTCCTTGATGATAGTTACCAAGTCAACTCCTCAAAGTAAAAGGCTTACTTACATCACTGATATGAAGTGCATTCTGGCGGGCTCGGATAAAATCTGGATGATCAGGAGGCATGGTGTACCTGTGCCTGGCTTCAGAGTCTCCAGCCTTGTACAGTCTCTATGGAGACAAAAGTCATTGAATGCAACTGATACTGGAAGCAATGTTGAGATCAATTCTTTTATGCATTATAGTACAACAAAAGTTAATATCACTTATAGTAAAACAACACCTACATCACTGCACTGGAGGTAGCTGGTTTTAGCATGAATCAAATCTGGAGAGTCAACCACAGCAGTGAACTTCAAACTTTCTGGCTTCTGACGGTACTTTATCTGAGAGGGGAAGGAGGCAACAAAAAGAAACAAAGGAAGAAAAACCACAGGATGTTTCTGTTAATGATATATCACAATTCCAAGTGTTTGATAACTGGAGTAAAACATAAAAGCCACCTTCCTGAAGCCACAGTATTAAAAACATACTGATCTGCTTAAGTCTCAGTTGCTCTTTCAGCTAGGGAATGGGGACGCTGCTGTGTCGTTGCTGTGGTGCCCAGGCACCAAACTTCTTATTTTGTGTGTGTGCAAGAAGGACTTCCCACTGAAAATTCACATGCAAAAAGCTTTCAAACACTACGCTTTTGACAGCTCATAATTTTTCGCCATTAATGCATGATACCGAGCAGGCAAATGTCCCTTCAGTGTGGTTGTCAATGCTGTATCTTTCTATATCACTTCCATAGCCACCTGCTTAGAATTTCATAATGGAGTTTACTGCATTTATTTATTGCTACATGTTTTGTTTATACTCTTGTGTTTCATTCGGAATGGAAAATATTCAGCAGGTGTCACACAGTGGACTTGCATCTCCCGTACTGCTTCTTGGTAACTTACACCTTGTATAAACAGGCTCCCACATCAAAAGGAAATGATAAGCTACATTCGTAAGTGTCATGTAACAAGGAGCCTTGATAGTAAACAATTCCTACAGACGTGCTATCCCATGAAAGATTTATCAGTTACCTCGCTGATGAGCTCTCCAGCCTTCTTTACACTTTCTATCTGCGGAGATCTCAGAGCCATCCAACCAACTCCTTTCATGAAGTTCAGGTCTGATTTATAGCGATGCTGTTAAAAATGAAAATTGTTAGCTATCCGTTTTGTATCCACAGCGATTAAGGTTTTTTAAAAAGACTCCCTGATTCATATTAACATTTTGAGGTTTTTCATTTGCCAGGCACATATCACATCGTAAAGCCAAACTGTTTGCATTTGTTCATTCCACCAGGAATTAAATAATGTATCATATGCAAGTTACAAGAGGAGGCCCCACGAGTGAATTAGTATGACTCAAAGCAATAAGTAATAACCTGTTTGTACTGGGCGTAAAAGAACCTCTTTTGAAATAATTTTCTGAGGTGAGTTCAAGTCAGGAATACTAATTATTTTATCTGATGCATGCTTTCTCATTAACCCCATTTCTAGGAGGACACATTACTCTTTCTTTACTCACATTAAAGACTTGTTCTACCTCCCGATCCAGTAAAGAAAACAAGGCAGACCCAATAAAAAGTGAAAGCCAGTAAAGTACCCACAATCCCAACAACTCTGAATTCTCCTTCAGAGTGACAGTGGCTCACTATGTGACTTTAATCCAATCAGCCATTTTTTCAGGGTTTCTCCCCCACCCCATATGGAAAAGGACATAACAGCCAGCTAGCACAAGCGTGTTGTAAGTTACTCTATTAGATAGTGAAGGTATCAGACAAAACCACCTTCATCATTTCTCTGGATTCCTAACTTACTAAAGGCAAAGAGCCGAGTGCTGAGGTTCTTAGTCACCTCCTATCCTGTCCCTTTGTAGAAAAGCTCTGAAGTACATGCTGTTAGAGTCTAAAGACTAAGTCCCTGGAAATGCCACTTTCTTATCATGTAAGCCACCATCACACATCAATAAATAGTAAAAAATCCTGCCTTCCTGGACCTAACTACCTGTATGCCATCTGTTAGCCATTACAGGAGAAGGCAGGAATGGGACTTGGAAAGGCAAAGAACTGCATCTAGCAACAGCTTCTATATCATCCCAAGAATATCCAAAAATGTTCTAGCAATGAAGAGTATATTTGGGATACTAGATAGCAAGTACACTAAGGAAGAAGGATAGAAGCCCTCCAGTGCTTTGATTGCCACTCTGACTTTCATGGCTGGAATATCTGTTAATATCTGTTCATCAGATCTGACTAAGTCCAACAAATATCGCGTCACTTTGTCTCACAATAAAATCCTGAGCATAGTAAATGATCAGCTCTCTAAAGACCTATAAAGAGTTAGCCTAACTTTCTGAACAACCTTTTTCACTTCACTTCTGAATGATTCAGTCTCTTTTCTTACAAAACAAAAACCACCCGAACAGAGCTTCCTGCTACAGAGCAGCTAATGACACTAGTCCTTAAACTGTCAAAATACAGCTACCAGCATCCATGCAACTTTATGCATGCCCTGAACATCTGTATCTGTTAGTAAGCACATACAGACAGTGGCTTGTCCCTGAACAAAGGTACAGGCAAAGTGAGCATGGATGTGGCCCATGCTAAGATTCCATCTTTTCTGTCATCAAAGTTTGTCTGAACTTACATTTTCATGAGCAATTTCAGCAAAACATCTGGGGAACTAGTTATTTGATATGATCATTTCTGTTTGCAAGATGACCTTCTAATATATCCCAAATCAACCTGTGAGCATTTAACCTTCTGCTCAAAGAATTCTGCATGTAGAGCAGTGGCTGTCAAACCACTGACTGGCTGTGATCCAAAGAGCTGAGAGATGCTTGTGTATATTCCTCAGCTCTAGAATAAGCAACATGGACCACAGTGATTTTCCCATCAGGTTCATAACAGAAGAACCTCTGATTCACATGTATTCCATATGGGAGAAGCAATCAAGATACCTTGTTGCTACACATACATAAGTTTACAAATGATCTTTCTAAAAACACTGCCCAATATCAATATACAATTTTTGCCAATCACTCAAAGCTTTGTTATTGCTAAATTAAATTTGCTGTTAACAGAAGGAAAGTCTTTACCTCACTCTGTAGCATGTGGGCTCTTTTGGCCCACTTCATCTTCATGTCCTCCGGGAGTGCTGTAAATTCATGGAGTCTCTTTCTGTAATCTTGATCACTTGCTAAGGCCTGGGCTTTCCTGGCGTGGACGAGATGCACCATATCCATGGGCAGATGGTAGTGAGACCACACTTCTTGGGATCCCTTCTTATACTCCTGTTCGCTCTGTAATTTGGCAGCATGCAAGCAATGCAGCAACCTGGTGTCATCCAGAACACTTCTGGCACCAATATGCTTTCCTCTTTCCTTCACAAAGTTGTGTTTATATTGGTACTAAAAATAAAAAAAGGGTAAAAGTGAAAAAGTGCCAAACTTAGACTGGCTACTCTGGGTAACTAACTTAGGATAAGTCACTGAAACATCTATGCTGTCTGTAAAAACAGCCAAGGTATGCAGGTCTAGAAAGTAATTATTTGAATCTCTCATTGCTTTCAAATTTAAATACCACAGTAGTTGCAACGTTAAAGTTGAGCGCATCTTAATACATTCTCTGAATATGCCCAAAGCATTGATCATGTTTAACCTCAGATGATGTACTTTTATTATCTCTCATAAAATTTTATTCCCATCGCTAGGAATGAGAACATAAGAGAAACAAACAAAAGACAGTAGGAAAAAAATCTATACAAAAGAGAAACATCATGCACTCCATAGCCTTCAGATTTGCAAATGCCACCCAGCTATTTTAAAGAGTAAATTCAGTTTTCCTGGATCAATAACTATGTTGAGAAGCCTAAGATGGTGGTCTGAGCACAAGAATAAGCACCAGCAACCCCTCATTCTCATCTTAGCTGGGACTATGACTCTCTCTATGATCTTGCATTTATCCTCTCCGTGAAATAGTGATGATGATGATAATGATTATTTATACAGCATCAACAGGGTGCTTGGAACTTTAAAGGGAAGGCCTGGGCCCTGAAGAGTTCATAATGTAGTTGAAATGGGATAATAACACTTATCTACCACACAAGAGAGTTGTGGGGATTAAATTACAGTAGCTAATGTTTATAAAGTACTTCCAAGATGAAGGGCCAAATTCAGATCTGTTGTAAGTGGATATAATTCTATTATGGACTTGTACCCTTTAGAGCAGATCTGAAGCTGTAACCAAAAGCACTCTGCAAAATATGGTTAAGTATACATTATAAACTACAGCTAGAAATAGTTGCTTCATAAAACAAATACACTGAAGTATATTCACATTTTACCATATTAGAGATAAAATATGCAACTAAATACTACGCAAAATGAAGACTTCTTTTACTAAATTTAGCTTAATTGTCAGATGTTCCTAGAATTTATTAAATTTCTTGTGAGGAAGGGATGAACTTAGGCTTTCTGAGAAATGGATACCACCATGTCTGAGTGTTTTGCAAACAACAATCCAAATGAGAGGCTATTTTTAAGGGTAAGAAGATTTGTTTCCTCTATTTCAGAAATTAAGGGGACACATATTTATAGGAGCATCCACTGATTTTCACTTCCTAAACAGACAGGCAGCTCCTGATTTTCAGAGATTCAAGGAACGCTCAGCTTCTTCTGACTTCATTTCAATTCAGGAGCACTAAGCACTTCCAAAAGTCAGCTCAAAGTAGGCTAGACAGAATTAGTGGGCACTTTATAATATGAGGAGCTGAAAGTCTGGAAAGGAGCAGAATCCCTCTGATTTGTCTGTCTGCAAATACTTTAATTCACTAGCTATTTCCCACTGGAAGATGTTTAACCAAGCTTGGTTCCCGATTAGCAGTGATTCTTCCTCCTCTTTTTTTATTTTTAATTCACACAAAGAATCTCATTCATAAGTAATATATTCTGTCTCACACTTGTCTCACATGGTTATGGAGTTGCTTTAATTCAGTAAAATCTGCTTTAGACATTGTTTTACATGTAGTTAACAGAAATTAGGCAAGAAGGAAGGTTGAATCATTCAACTCACATCACTGGCAATTTCTCTGGAGGCCCTGGCAGTCTGGAACGGGAGTGCTTCCGTTGTCAGCTTGTAGCCTTGAGCACGTAGATTATGCCAAGATTCTCTGTATTTTGCCTAAAGTAGGAAAGGCACATGTAGATTGCTGTTTCACTTTTAAATGCACAAAGGAACAAACAAAGGAACCCTCTTTCATTTGTTATTCTGTGTTACAGTCTCATTCTTCATAATCAAAGGATTTTTTTAAATTATCTTTGGGAAATCCTACTAACTCAGACAAAACATGTCTTGTTCTTTATGTAGATTTAATTTACTCACAACCATATATATGCTAATGGAGATAAATATCATTATAATCAAATAAGGGAAAGCATAAAGAGAATAGACCTAAAAAGTTCTCTACTTATCCATCTTCCTTGCCACTGCAATTCATCCTCCATCCCAAATAAGTATAAGAAATACAGAACAAATTCTTACGTCACTGAGGTTGGCTGCATTTATTCTTGCCCGTGTAAACTCAGGCAGACCCAGTGTGGGTGTATAGTGATGCTGACTGTCCTCTCCTGCCGCTTTATACAGGCGCTAGGAAAGAGATCAAAAAGACAATTGTAATTAATTTTCTCTGTTGTTTCAATAATATAACGGCAGTACTTAAGTTGTTCGTGATTATGAAAACTATAGTCAGCCAGCACAAAAACCATCTAAGAGTATGCCATTGCAATTGCATGTTTGTTTGGGTTTTTTTTCTGGGCATAAAAACCTTTTATATCAATTTTTATACATATATCATGATGCCAACCCATTACATTCTTAGCCTTGCATTGATATGTTCCCAGCAGGCCAAAAGTGGACCTAAGAACATTAAGGGCACCATGAATGTGTGTTAAATAAAAGGCCAGACATTTCTGGTAGACCGGCCATATTTTCTAGCTTCGATTTTTCCTGATGTTATTACAAATGATTTTGATAATTTGTCTCTGGGTTTTGTCTTATTTTTCAAAAAGTAGAGAAGTGATTCTTTTTTTAGGAGCCCTCTAAAGTGGACCATACTGTGCAAATGAGCTCTCTCAAGAACACCCCGCAGATCTGATCTTCTGAGGTTCTGTTACTTGTAAAAAAACCTGATAACGGGACTCTATCATACGGGCACTATTTAAGCTTTTTAAAAGAAATTGAACTGAAATTGGTATTTAATGTTCAGAAATAATAGAATGTGTTCTAACTGTGAAAAAGCACAAATCAGTGATGCTTGCTTTCTTTTTGATGCATTTTGCTTTCAAAACAGGGTTGTCTCTCTCCCACTCCTCCATCCCTAGCTCACTGCATTTTGAAAAGCATATTTTCTGATTCACGTTAGGAGAGCCTACCTCATTAGCAATCATATTGCTGAATTTTGCATGAAGGAGGCCAGGAGAGTCTGTCACCGATGTGTACTTGAAGGAATGTGGCTGCTGACGATATTTACTCTGAGTGCACACACAAAGAAAAATGAACAGAATAACTAAATTGTCTTGTCAGATAAGGGATTTTTTCCAATACCAGTGGTCTAGTATTGCTTCTTGTCCTTAAAACTCAACTTTGCAAAGGGTATGTGTCTATTAACCATTAGACTAATTTACCTTTTGCTACTCTGAATTTGATGCATTCTAGTCTCACAGGGGAAATGAAAAGTAAATAAGGAATAAGGTGTAAAAAAAAAAAGTGCTGCTATGCTGAATACAGTAATAAGGTTGTTTCACTCCTTGGTGTCATTAACCCTGGCTGGTGGAATTACAGCAAAGGTAATGCGATCCAGAAAGAAGGTGCTGCACAAGCCTGCTGAACCTTTTTTAAAAAAATGAGGTTCCACCTGGCCTGTGATGCTATGCCAGAATTGTGAACAAAATAACTGCAAGATCACTGCAAGCAGGGATCCATCCACTAGAATACAACTAGGAAGAGCACTCTTTTTTTCTTAATTTCACATCTATGTGAATATGGGCAATAGGTCCGAGATTTGAAACTAGCGGAGACTGTAAGAAGAGAACACAAGAATCCAGTTACAGATGGGGGAAAACCAACAGCACAAGAAGGCAGCAAGTGAAAAACAGACTAAGAGTGTAAAGCAGAAGCAGAGCTGAGGACAGTGTAATGTACTGGGCACTCCGCAGGTCAGTCTAATTTTGGAGAAACGGTACAAGGTACTTATTAGAGATAGTCACAACGTTCTTTTTAGTTGAAAAAGCCCATTTTAAATCTAAAATAAATAACATAAAAACCAGCCTCCTGGGTCTGAAACACAGGAGAAAAGATTTGTGAAAACAATTAGCAAAGTCTGCAAAACCTTGAACTCCATCAGGCTTACCCATCTGCACTCAGGACATGAATGGAATGATCAAATGCAAGGGGAGGGAGCCTAGCATTACCCAGTGAGTCACTTTGCCAGCCCAGTTTAATAGAAAGATGTCTGGCAAACTCTTGTTTGTAGTGGAGAAATCAAAACCCTCTTTTGTTACCTCGCTGATGAGTTCAGAAGCTTTCTTCTTTCCTTCAATCTCTAGGGCCCCTGGAGTAATACATCCAACTCCTCGCATAAAGTTCATGTCAGACCGGTATAAATTCTAAGGAAAACCAAGCAGAAGTAATTACAAGTTTGCATTTGAGATGTCCTATATTTATTCATCCAAAAATACACAATAATGGAATTCAAATAAATCCATTAAAATTAGTACCTTCCACAGAGAGTTAATATACATTATGTATACATTATGTATGTGTCCATGTGCATACAGCCCTGACAGATCTACAGTACAGATGCAAGATTCTGAGGAGTACCAAGTCTCTTGAACACCAAATGATACTTGGGCTCCTAACTTCCATTTATAACCTTGAAAAAACTTTTCCTAGATATATGAATTTCATTCATATATAATACCTAAATCACAGCTATATATTATTTATTTGTAAATATATATAAAATAAGACCAGTTTAGAAAAGTGTATTAAAATATCTTTAAGTAAAAGCTGGTAACTTTTTAAGAAATAGAATTTCAGACAAAATACCCTTGCTTTTAAACAGTTCTGAATGGTCATAATGTAAGGGAACACTAAGGAAAAATAAAACTGTATAGTTGTTGTTTAAATATTTTCTAGACCACCAAACCCAGCAGTGACTCACTGTAAATATTACTTTTTTCAGAAGTTACCAATAGGTTACAAGTAGATACATTCTGACAAATATTATTTCATTTGATGATGAGAATAGTGAGGAGGAGGATCATCTTATTTTCTGCTTCAAAAGAATTATAAAGACCAAACAACTAGTAAAAAGCAGATATGCCTACTCAATGGATATGTGAAAATTGCTACTGCTTACTGAGAGAAGAACTAGCTTTAATTAATGAGGTGTTTTGGCTCAGCCAACCACTTGTAATGAAGCGGACTATGCCTACATTTTATTCAGCTACCTAGGAGAACATAATCAGCTCCTCTTCTATTTATGTCCGTCCATTGTTAATCTCTAGATTCAAAGGCATTACGGTGTCATCTACAGGAAATATCTTTTGTGAGTCAGGAGGCAAGAGAGGACAACACTAGAGCTTGGTCCTCACCCCTTGCCAGCTATTAGCACCAGCTGGTGAGAGAGTTAAATTCTGCATTCTGAGATGTGTTGCTGGCAACCAGCATTTCACTCCCAATTCAGAAGAGAGGCATGGATGGAAACCTGCTCTGATTACATGTGTTTTCACCCAAGTTTGGACAGCACAACTGGCGTCTGATGTTTACACTTGTTTGAACACAGTCTGCCATCTTTAAGACTGTTGGCTGAAAGTGTTAAACTGATATACAGTAGCATTTTCGGGCCAGACTTGTTTTTAAGATACAGTCCCTCCTAAGGTCTCCAGAGGCAATGTAATCTATTAAAAGCCTTTTGCTCAAGGCTGTGTGTACAGACACAGACTACTGTTGAATTTGTAAGGAATTATCCAGTTAATTTTACTTAAAATTATCTAGGGAGCTAAACTCATCCTTCTTAGAATTTCAGTGGTTGTCTTGGGCCACAGTTTATAAGTCTCCTACAAATCAGATTTTCAGCAACAGGCATCTTTCTTGTGGAATTACACATGAATTTCACCCACATGCAAACCATCTAAAATACCAGTTGGTAAACAGTTTGCATGGTTAGCAAGATCTTAGAAAGAGTATTTCACTAACCGTGCAATCATCCTCACTTGCAAACACTTCTCTGCCCAATCATCAAAGACTACTATACTTTATGTCTCGGTAGTGTGATCACACGCATTGTACAACTGCCCAATAAGATAAATGTCTCATTCCTGAATGTAATCAAGAGGGAACAGCCATTGTTTATCCCTCAGCTGCTGCTCAAACACATACTGTCAGCTGTCATGATTTGGAGCAGAACAACCTTGCATCAGAACCAACAGGGAAATATCACTGGGATGTTTTGCAATTACCTCACTCTGTAGTTTGTATGCATTCTTGGCACACCGCAATCTCACATCATCAGTCAAAGAAGTGTACTGGTGTAGCAGCTGTCTGTATTCTTGTTCACTGACCAAAGACTGGGCTTTCCTGGCATGTACCAAGTTTATCATATCCAGTGGCAGGTGGAAGTGAGTCTTTGTATCCTCAAAACCTTGCTTATATTTCACCTATGAAATTAAAAACAGATCACAGAGATATCACAACATGGTAATTAGAATTCAGGTTTTGCTCAGAAGAGACATGCTCCACATTTCTTCCATTTTCCACTAGAAATTATTCCTTTTGAAAGTAAGTTTCCTAACTTTTTTTAATTATCTGTGAATGATCAATATTTATAAATAGGTGCCAGCCTATTCTTCATCAAAATAGTAACTATCTACATTATATTCAATTAAGTTGAGATATTATTTATAATTATTTTTTGTTAAAACTGGATACATTGAATCTATAAAATTACCAAACTGATAAATGAATTCTTAATTTTCTGCATTTCTAGAAAGCACAACAAAAAGGTGAAGCTACTGCCTGAGGATAAAATACAGTCATATTTACATTAGAATTAGTACAAATCCTCACTCAAAATATGTGTTGGTCTCTATTGATTTGGCCAGTTTCATTTCATAGTTTTAAATTTTATTTTTAGTGCTGGGGTTTTTTTCACTTCTTGTCTCCATCCAGGGAAAGAAAGGTGTAGAAATCTTCAAAGAACTTTTTTTTTTACATGGCATTTCCCTATCAGATTATGCAAATTTGAGATGTTCAGGCTGTTCATCCAGATAATGAACATCCAGAGTTATTGATCATCATCAAACTGATTTAGGGTAACCTGATAGATGGATGAATTCTTCAGACACTTACTGGTAACTGTATCAGTCTAAAACATACCATCACACAAGAAAGAATCCCAGTACATGCCCAGCACTCACTGAAATCCATGAACACTCTCCCATCTGTATCCACAATCAAGCTCATTATGAACAGTTTCAGTAAGAAGTAAATAGTTCTTAGATTATTTGTGCTTAAAGTCAGGCAAATATTTCATTGCTTTCTGGATCAAGCCACAGTGTCCAACATGCACTGAACAGTTACAGTTCTGACAGACAACGAACAAATGATGTGATTCTTAGCATATCCCAAGACCACGTGGGAACCATTCCCCAACCAAAAAAGTCCAACTTGAAATTCCATAAGCTCATTCATCCTTCAGTCTTTCAGGAAAACAGTAAATTGAAAATAATCATTGAATAACTTTGTATCTCTACCAAATTTAATTTACTTCTGCACAAAGACTACTACTAATTCTGTTAGACCTGCCTCTGAGTGATACTTCTGCAGAGTAAAATACTCTATGGTAGGCAACAGTGGTACGCAGCAGGGAATTGTGCAAGAATGCACAGTCGTCTTTTCTTGTTAAATTAATGTTATTGTAAATAATATAAAAGAATGCTAAGAATATAATGATTATATCAAAATATCTGGAAAGCAGGAGAGAAAGGCCTAAGTTTTAAATAGCATGTTATTCCACAGCTATTCCACTGTTAAGTGTTTCTTCTATGAGGAACTGCTCACTGTTAGGAAACCAATTCCAAAATGGCCACATCTTCTTTCTTGTACTTACATCACTCTGCAGCGATGCTGCATGGACTGAATGAGCAATATGAATATCACCATCCAGGCCACGTGAGCCAACCATCTGTCCTTTCATTTTCTGAAATGCCTCCTTATACTTGTACTAAAAAGGAAGTAAGAATAGAAATGCGAATAGGAGTGAAGAGAAGTATTAGTCAGATTGTTAAAACCTGAATAAAAGGGGTTTCATATTACAGAAAGAGAGCTATGGACAATAAATTCTGGCTATACTCAATATAAAAATAAATCTGAATGAACCTTTAGCAGATGCTAGGAAGACCTCACCTGTTCAAACATTTTAATATTTTGTCCTATTTAGAGAAAAACACACAAAAAAAATACATCAATGAACACTTACAAATAGCTTGGGTTAGTTCCCTGCTATTACACAGGTGGTGCAGGTGCTCAGAATCAACCTCTGAGGAGCCTTTCTCCACCAGCTCTCTAGCAAAGTCAGAACAACTGGTCTCATGCTTGAAATTAATCTGTATATCTCTACAACCTTTAAAGGACACCAAAGACAACCCCAGAAGGGTAGAATGTCCTGAATAACCTCTCTCTTCCAAATCTAGCCTAGCTAAGTGGCTGACAGCTCCTGAACAATCCCTGTGACTGTCCAGTTGCTACAGCAAGTAAGTTGGTCAACTTTGCTAATGGATGGTTGCTTTCACAAACCTTCTTTTCTTTAGTTACCAATAACACTTCATTGTGGCTGTGCCTCCAAAAGCACAACTAACTAGACTGAGACCAGATGTCTCCCGGATATAGAGTTGGCTGGACATGCTGTTTCCATCAAGAGTCACTCAGCAGAGCAGAAACAGTCTGGAGTGACTGACATATTCTACTGGACGATATCAGCAGTAAGTTCACGTACATCACTTATGATTTTGCCTGAAGCCTTTGCTGCCTGGAAGGGGATGGCATCTAGTTTCAGTTGATAGCCACCGTCTTTCATCTTTCCCCAGGACTCCTTATAGCGAATCTAGGAAATATGGAACAGGAATAAAGCAGAGTGCTGTTCAGAGGGTTGACACTGCAGCATTATTGCCATATTAGCAACGTTACCATATTACTTTCATTCTATTCTAATGCAGAGGTCTAACATAAATGAAACTATCAATATACAACAGGAATAATCGCATTACAAATGCCGATTATAAAAATGTATTTGTTTGTTCATTCTTAATCTTTCTAACTTAGAAGTTTGATAAGAAGTCTAATTACTCATATTACATCAGAAATATTTAGACCATAGAATGATCATATACTGGGGAAAGGAAAGAAATACGGTCTGATTTCCTGTGTAAGACAAATAGCAAAGCATTATCAACTTTTTCACTTTCCTTTAAAATATTAAAGGTCAGATATATACCTCACTGATATTCATAGCATTTAATTTGGCCTGAAGGATTTCAGGAAGATCTGTTGTTGGTGTATACTGATGCTTTACACTCTCTCCATGCTCTTTGTACAGCCTCTGCAAATAGAGATGAATTTCAGTAGCAAGTACTCACTACACACTATCACTAGTTCAGACAAAAACATTAACAAATAGGTTTATGGAAAGCAAAGACTACAGAAAAGTGACAGCAGCATTAGTAAATACAGACAATTATATCAGTCAAAAAGTATTCAAAAAGCTTTGGGAGCCTGATACACCTATCAGCTAGAGTATGCTAGAGAGGAATTCCTTGAAGTTTTGACTATATAAATCAATGTATATGAAAATTCAGATATTTTAATATTAATTTGATAAAACTTCCAACATAAGTGAATAGGGAGAGGGAGAATAAACAGCATTTACTAAGGATGTGCAGCCATGAGTCACTCACCAACACTCTGAAATTCCACAGAAATCTAGGGAGTTGAAGTTCCTAAACACATCTCTCCAAAGTTGTTCATTTTAACAGATAAATATGATAGTAATTATCTGTGCAATTACTCCAAATTTATTTCCAGAGCTATTTGCAAGGGGGTGCTCAATAGTTAATGGCAAGAAATTAAAAAAAACTCAGAAGGTGACTGATTCCATCATAAAACAGGTGTCTATGTGGTCTACTCATACCAATCCTTGGAGGAAGAATATAGGGTTGGCCCAGGACTAGCTAACTTTTGGGTGTCTGCAAACAAATAAGAGGAGTTCTACGCAGTTAACTGGAACTTCCCCTACAATGGCTATGCAGAGCTCACCTCTTTCACATTATTTTTCTTTCCTAGCTTAGTTTCTTCTTAGACTGATAGCATAATTTTCAGATGAGTACAGATAGCCACCATTTTTTTTGGCCTTAGATATGACCCATATCTTGACCACCTGACTTGCCTTTCCCAGGATATTCTTTTTGTGTGAGGGTTTGAGACCCCCTAGATTAGAATGAGCCTCTTAATTTTACCTTGCTGCCACTTTCTTTAGCAAGTAGGCCCACTTGTACTGCAGCTCCATAAGAGGAAAATTAATGAGAACTCCAAGCGTTAAGAAGTAGAGCAGCAGACTGATTTTGACTGTGGCTCAGTGGAACAAAATGACTTATATTTATCCTGCCTGAGATGTAAGCCTTTTGGATCTTATTAATTAAACCAAAGGCATAGACACTATAAGTATTAAAATAGCATGTGTTTTACATGAAGTCTTTCATCTTCTTCTTCACTTTAAAAATATCTATTTTCACAATAAAACATCCTCTCATGTTTGAAACTTGTCTTTTTTGAGTGACTTTTGCTTATTATTCACTTCTGTATTATCCCAGTTAAGTCTACAATATTTTTAAATCGCTCTTCTATTAAAAATAAACATGTTTAAACACCAAACAGCCTCAATTCTTCCCTTTAAGATTTCCCCTCCTGGATTTCTCTCTCAGCAGGATGACAGCTTGAAATAATTTATTTTTCTTCCTTGTCATGCTGCCTTACATTTTGTTTCCAAAGAATATGCAGAAACTAAAATTTCAAAGATCTGTTTGAAAAGGGGAAAAAAACCCAAATGTGATTTTCCTCAATGAATCTCAAAAGGCCAAAAGTCTCTAGAGGTCAAAGGTCAGTCTTATTCCTAAAATTTACTTCTGAAAAAAAAAAATTGGACAGAAAGCCCTTTTTACATGAAACTCCTATTCACTTCAGTGGGATCTCTATGACTTCCCACTCCAAGTTAGAAACATGCTCTCTGTGAGATGCACCACACCAGAACACAGAAGTTTCATGGTTCCCAAGGATAATCTCAGAGAAAGAGAGAGAAAGCCAGTGCTTCAATCAGGTCGTTCAAAGAGGATACCACTCTTATAATCATAATGTATATACATTATAACTTACATCCACAGCCTGGTTATAACTAATTCTAGCCTGGATCATCTCAGGAGTGTCTTTAATACTGGTAAACTTCAAAGCATATGGATGCTGACGGTACTTCTTCTGTTGAGCAGAAAAAGATCAAAGCTGTGAATTTTGTGCTGCTCTTTCATGCTATTTGAAAGAGAAAAATCATAGGTTGCTGGAGATTAGAGTGAATTTGTGAACATAATTATTATTCCTCTTTCCTCATCTTATGTCCTAGGTACTTTCAGATTAATATTTGTTTCAATTTAACAATAACCTTTTGCCGATTAATATTAAAGTATTTCTCCCTTAATATAAGGAAAACATTTCAAAATCAGATTCTGCTTACCTAAATACTCCAGGACTCAGGATCTGAAAATCTTTTTCAGATTACTTCAAATACTGTATGACATTATATTTTTTATTTATACTTTCTTTAAGCAAGAAATTATATACAATTGTAGTGTGTTAATAACAGCAACCATTAACTTATTTCAGGGTTTAGGCTTCCTCCTAACACCTATAGCAAATCTGTGCAGCCATAACACTGCCTAATTGTTATGGTATATCTTCTAGATAATACTATTAATACTACTTGCTTGAAAGGACCCATCGTAGTTTCTGAGAGATCTTGTTATATATACACATAATTAAGATGAAGGCTGTTTGATGGCAAAATGACACTTTTTCCATATGGGCCTGGTCACTAAAAGCTTCCTTTCCTGCATGAGTTGTCCTATATCCATTGATACTCCTATCTTTTCTCCAAATAGTGCATACTAATTTTCCCCATGCCTGTGATGATCTCCCAATTCAATAAGCATGTTCATGGCTCTTTGGGAAATTGTTTGTCTCTCAGTGTTCCAATCTAAAGGCATGCCACTCCTTTAAATTGAACTGTGACCCACAGAAGTTTATTTGAGGCAACATCTTGATTCTTTGGGGACTCAAAACACCGATATAAAACATGTTAACTCTTTGAAGGTATTACAAGCTTATGAGCAATGTTTTGGTTTCAGAAAGAAATCCCTTAAAAATGAGCAATCTTACAGAGTTTAACTGGGGACAAAAGTGCTTACACTTTGTCCTGATCAGCTGTAGAGAAAAATAAGAGTTGACCAGAACACGTCTACGTAAAATTCCTAGAAATTATATTCTGGCAATTGCTTTTTAGCAGTATTATGAGGGCTAGTCACTGTGTGTATGTAAGAATGGAGGCGGCTCACAGCCACCTAAAATTATTTAGTACTCACAAAAAGGTTGAGATGAACAATCTAGCAGGTCAAATTTCTACTTGGCAGTTTTCACTACTATAACATCAATATGGTATGCCTATACAGAATCACAGTTACTATTCCAACCAGCTTTTATGAAGCTACCTTGCTTTACACTAGCTGAGGATCTAGTTTATTTTGTCTAAATATCATCCTTCTTCATTGTAGATGATTACATAGGAAAAAATAGTGTTAGCAATCAGGCACACATGAAAGGATAACCATATTTTTCTAGAGACATTACACTAGTGGTTATGCTGTTATTCTCATTGAGTGAGTGGACAGATGCTTCCCACATCACAGTAGTTATCTAAAAAATAACAGTATTCAGTCTTCTACTGCAGTAGATTTGGCCAGTAGGACTGCATCCAAAATAACAGAAACAGAATACTATGACCCTTTTAACCATTTCCACCAGAACCTCCTTTGAAGGTTTCATGGGACTGGCACAAAGGATTCTAGAGTCTGCCGTTTCCTGTACGTGATAGTGGTTATAGGGAGAAATAAGGATGAAAACTACTTGGGCCGATAGCTAGCTACAGACAGAGATATCTATATGAATTTCAATAGCTAATGTGAATATATATGAAAAAGGAGCAAGGAGGAACGTGTATCTGTTACAAAAGAAGGTTCTGGGTCCAATGACTGCATCTTTTCATCATCTCTCCTGTTTTGCTTCATTAAAAAGGTAGGCTAGTGGGTAGCAATTGAGCACTGTTTGATTGCCATTATTATTCATAATATCATTTGTCACCTACTTTGTTTTTGCAAAGGCTATATGGACTCCTACTGGTGTGTGTTTGGTATCTGGTTTCCCTCTAATTACCAGTCCTATCCCTGGTTTTGAGGGCTTTCATGTGGTTTGCCTTTTTCTTTCCCCTTTGAGTAGAAATTATTTTAATTTTATACAGACATTTTGCACACATTATGCAGCAAATTCTGTTACATGCTGTCATGAAATCTCACCTCACTAATGAGTTCTCCTGCCTTCTTAGCCTGCTCCACATTTAATGACCCAGTGGCTATCCATCCAGCTCCTTTCATCCAGTTCAAATCTGCTCTGTATCGGTTCTGACAATGAAAAAAAAAAAAGTCTTATTGTTGGTGTTCATACACTTAAAATGCCATTAAAGGATTCAGACATCTCAGGAACAACAACCAAGTCAAATTAATGTCTGCTTTTGTTTTATTCACTACTGCACAGTTGCAAGGAAAGCAAAAAAATTATGGAATGAAATAGAAGTGTCAGGACTCACCAGCACTTGTGCAATATGCTGTGCAAGTTAATTTTTAGAAGTGCTCTACACTTTACTGTCATTTGTAATTTTTAATCTAACAAGGCAAAAACTTCAGTTTTATTGTACATAGTGCACTGTTTAAAAGATCGTTAATTATTTGCAGTGATAAGAAAATAATATTTAGCATTTTCCAACCCTTGTCCTTTTGTTATACTGGAAGGAAAGCATTTTGGTTTGTTTTTTCTATCTGTCTTTAAGGAGGAAGAGTACAGGAGTATTTCTCACTTTCCTCACAAAATCTCTCCTACCAACTTCAGTCTACTGAATTCCAAAAGCTTATACAAGCACTACAGCTGGGTTTTTCAAAGAAGCTGTAAGGGTTTCAGCACCCATACTTCAACAAGACCTGTATACATATCTATCTTAGTCTCCTTGAAAAGTTATGACTTAAAACCTCAGAACGGAAAGTCTGACTTATAGTAACTATTTACAGTATCAGACAGTTCATCTGATGGTTACAGCTAAACATGTGGTCTCCATATGGGATTTTATCAGCAATTTTATCACCATAAATTGTTTAACCTCCCTGCACATTAGCTAAAAAAAAAAAATATAAAATTGTACATCATATATGAATCCTAGTTTTTTACTAACATTTGAAGTAGGCTTTGAAGAAGCCATGCTCATAAACAGGCTTAGAACTCCCTCAAAAATACTACATACCTTAAATATATCTCTTGAGCAAACAAGTGGTTAATATTTACTGTTTTAATATTAACTATTTAATAGTTGAAAAATTAGGTGCATAAATATGTCAAGGCAATAAAAGCATAAACATCTGAAGAAACTCAGCCCTAAGTGCCTGAAGGGGTTTAACGAAAGGGTGTTGAAATACATTAAGCTCTAGACTTACATCACTTTGCAATCCGTAAGCCCACTTGGCCCATGCCACTTTCATGTCAGTAGGCAGGGCTGTGTATTGATGGAGAGCTGTCCTGTATCCTCTGTCTGTGACCAAATTCTGAGCCTTTTTGGCATGGACAAGGTTAACCATATCCATGGAGACCTGAAACTGATTCTTCGTGTCCTCAAATGCCTTCTTGTACTCCAGATCACTCTGCAACTTTGACATTTGAAGAGAATGAGCCATCTGCGAATCTTCCTCCACAGCTTTTACTCCAATCAGCTTACCCTTCATCTTCTCATAACCTTCCTTATATTTAATCTGTGAATTAAAAAATAGACCACAAGTAAATGATCTAAGCTGCCAAACTGACATCTCTGCTAGTAGTAAAGCAATGGTCTTTCAGTGTTGTGACATGCTTGGTCCTCGATAAGAGCAAGTTAAGAAGTCCATTTGCAAAAGAGAACTGGAATGCCTAGAAATTAGTACATGTTTATAAAGAATAAACCCTTTCTCAATAATAATATGTTCACAAAAAGGTTTAAGAAATCTTTTCTTTTTGGTTCTCTCTAGGAAAAAACATTTCTTAATCACTGAGGTCAGAAGGTTCTTTCAAGAATTTTCTGGCCAGGCATAGATGCGTTAAGTTACGGTGTTTCACAGGAGATTTCCACTTCGAGTTCTAAAATTCACCCTTGGGTCAAAACGAGAATAGGAAAACACAATAAGCATGTGGGGAAAAGCTCTGAATTGCTCAGAGCAAACCTTCTGACTAATTACAGAATGCCAATCACCCAGACAACTCCTCCATTGCTCCGTAGCATGAATCCAGTGAGGGTGGCTCAGGGCACTGGGACATATGTGACTCGTGCTCAACACTCTGGTAGCAACCTGGACTGTCAGCTGTTCCAAGAATAAAGAAGGCTGATGGAGTCCATACTCACATCACTTGCCAGATCCCTCTTTGCCTTGGCTGTCAAGAATGACAAAGCATCCAGACGAAGCACAAATCCTTTTTCCTTCTGCTTCTCCCAGCTACTCTTGTAGAGTTTCTAAAGAGATGACAATAACACAGTCTTTTTATTACTATCAATATATTCTATTTGTTTTATAGTCACAGTGAAAGCTCTCAAGTAACATCAGACAAGCGTACACTCCATGCCCAGGAACCATATGTCTAAGGATCAGATCCTGATGTCTTCATTTGCATACTGTAACTGTGGATACTGTAACCCCATTATCTCACTGGTTCCACTCATCTGGAAGCATGTGGAAAATGTACAGCTTCAAACTCTTAAAAGTGGCAAGTCTTCAGAGCAGCAGATGGGACTAGTATTTAAGTAAGAGCAAGTAATCAAATTTAGATATAAAATTTTTACGTCTAAAACATTTGGACCTTCTCAAAGAAGGAACCTAACTTTTACCTACAGAACAAACATTTCAACAGCAGCTGTAACTATTCACAGGAGTGCAGGAATCCAAACCTCTGTCTCACACAGTACCTCACTGATATTGGCAGCATTTGCTTTGGCCAGTATGAAGACAGGATCATCTTTGCTGATGGTGTACTGATGAAGAAACTGCTCCTTTCCTGACCTGTAGGCAACCTGTCCACAAAAAGCAAAGCATGTTTAACAAGCAGTAGTCCATGTTTAATGTTGAAGGAATGCCGATTAAAACACAAATATTCAACGATTTGTTAGGGTTAATTTGGTGAGTTAGTCTTTAGCATCATCACTTTTTTTGCCAAACCTGAATTTAAAAGCTGACCCTCAGAGTCAGGTTGACCAAATTACCCATGGTAAAATTTTAGGAAAGCAGTGAAACAACATACATATTGGGATACTTTAATTCTCTTTCATAAAGTTAGCTACTTAACTGGCTATAAAGCTGACATTAACCCATACTCAGTACAAAATGTATGCAAGAATATATTTCACCCAATATTAAACTGGAGCTACTTTTTAGGTGGAATGAAAGTCTTTAATAGGACACAGAAATAGTGAACTTTAGGCATGAAATGAAGAAAACTAAGCAACTGAATCTGCAAGGAAAATTTGTGACCTAAATGTAATTGCTGACATAATACTCCAGTGAGGACTAACATTCCAACTTTCAATGAAAATATACAGGACCTTTTATGATCCAGACAGCAAACATCTCCATTTTATATCCCAGGGCAACGTCAACAGAGAAATGAACCACTCTGTTTCAGAAGCCCATAAAGCTGTTGGAGAAGCTGTTGAAAAGCTATGAAAAGATGTCCCATTTCACAAGGTGTTAATATTTCTTATATCTCACAGAAGAAGAAAAAAAAATATCCCCACTACAAAGCTCTAAATCCATGGTTACTATTCTGACTTCAACACACATACAGAAAGGCAGCATTGTCCAGTACGTAGGGGATAAGTATTGGGAGTCAGGAGACCAGCATTCTCCTCTGATTCAATCTGATGTCATCTTTGAGACACACAACACTCATCCAAGTAAGTGCCAGGTTTTCATTGATGCAGAGGGGCAAAAAAAGGCAACACAGTAGCTGCCTGAAAAAGACCAATCAAGAAGCAATAATGCTTCATTCACATAAGAGCTAAGAAGCTGACAGTATCTTCAGTGCGAGGCACAACATATTAAAAGTAATTAAAAAAAAAAAAGCTTGGCAAGTCACGACTGTTCCAAAATTAGTTGGTCAGCAATTTTAACAGGTTCCCCTTTTTTTTTTTGGAAACTTAAAAGTGAGTTGCTGTCACCTAAGACCTGCCAAGGAGTTCTGAAATACCATCTGCCAGGGTCACCCAGCCCCAAGGAAGAACAGGGAGCATTCTGAAGGCACTCAGTTTGGGAAAATATGCCTATTTTATCATTTTGCTAACAGTACCTTAACAGCAGCAGTTGAAGAACATGCAGTCTAACAAGGCTGATACAGCTTTAAGTAGTCTGACAAGGCCCTCAGTGGAGAGAAACACAGAACCTGGGGTGGATGTATATCAGTTTCTGTGCTAATGCCTACCTTCCTTTGAAGCACTGCCTGAGGATCAGCTGTGTTTTCCCTCCAGCTTACTTCCTCACTTCTACTACCAATTTTTGAGCAGATCACATTAATGTCTGAGGAATACTCAGGTATCCACTCATGAACGCATTTCAGCCATACTTGAACCCAGTCTGCACCACCCACAAGTTTGTCACCAACACTGTCTTGCAGAGGCATCCTCCCCTCTCTCTGGCCTTTGACATCATTTATAAGAAGCCTCACTTACATATTTCCATTCATATTGGGGTTTGATTGTTGTTGTTGTTCTAGTTCAGAGAATTCAATGAGAGAATTCATCAAATTAACAAATGAAACCCCTTAGAAATAATCTCAAGAAATTTCATGTATTGAAAGGTTTCATGAGTAGGTTCTCTTCCACCAACAACTCAATGTACATGTCTCAGGAATGACTGCATTATGAGTAAGCTACTTGCAAAGACATAAATTCAGTCAAGGACTCACATCACTTTGCAGTTCTTGGCTTTTCTTGGCATGCTTGATCTGAGAACTGTCAGCCACACTGGTGAACTTCAGAGCATCAGCCTTCTGTCTGTACTTTTTCTACATCAAATTAAAACAGGTTACACAAAAGTTTCTACAGTATTTACTTTCCCCCAAAAATATAGTGCTTTCAAAACGTACATGACTGATAGAGCCAAAAGTACTCTGTAAATTCCCAAGTAATTTTTTAGCACAGGTATCAACAAAATAAGCTTCCAAATACTAGCTAGTGCTAGTATTTTCTGCTGGGAGGACCCCAGTGGCGAGGAAGGTAGCGCAAGAGTATGTCAAATGCATTGTTGCTGACACTGCAAGCATGGATACTCTTTGGTGGCAGATGTACTAGCTACATATCTTACAAGATCTAGGTTGCACACGAGCCAGTGAGTGTTCTTCACAAACTGGGTATGACTTAAGTCAGGACCCAAGAGAGCTCATGAACTACACAGCCAATATTACTATCTCATTTTCTTACATGAGACTTCTCAAGCATATGCATGTGCTGTTCAAATCACTGAACATATGTTACTGAGATATTTTTAAATTATTAAGATATTTCTAAATTATCAATTAAATTAGAACAGGCAATTTCAGTATCCTGAAAGTAACTTAAATTCAAAATCTTCCCGACCATCTCCCAGGTTCTATTCAAAGCAGAGCTCAGCATAGACACTGCAGTCAAGCCTCCCTGGGAGCAATAGCTATGAGAGCCCTCCACAAGGCTCAAGTCTTGGATGTGGGAAAAACCATCATGCTGCATTCCTCTTCTGGTACCAGTATTTATATAAAATCTATTTGAACTGAGAAATTTGCATAGAGTCTAATGTTTCTAGTTTGGTAAATAAGAGTGCCCTCACTTTTATTCCATCTTACTTTTTACTTTACATCTGAAACACACCAAAGTGAATGAAAAACTTCCACTGACTTCATCAGGCTTTGGATCAGGCCTGTTTTGAATCAATGTCTCTGCTTAAGCCTTTTGCATCACTACTTTTAGAGCAAGCTAAGCATCTCTTTCTATCTTTTAGACAGTACAAGGATGTGCAGCACTTTATTTCAAGACCACAGGATGATAGGGGAGACCAAGCTTCTTGTGTACTTTAGCTGAATTCTTACTCTAACAGTTCAACCATGATGTGGGGCATTCCACCTAGGAAGGGTGTATAGAATCATAGAATGGTTTGGGTTGGAAGGGACCTTAAAGATCATCTAGTTCCAACCCCCCTGCTGTGGGCAGGGACACCCTCCACTAGACCACGTTGCCCAATGTAATGTGTAAATGCATTTTTTCATTATCTAGCATTTCAGGAGACAAATCCTTCTGTTTGAACTGATGGGTGAACAGATCAGTTTACACTGTGTCTCTGCTGGGGGAACACAAAATACAAGTTAAACAAGCACGCAGCACTTCAAAGAGGTGCTCATCGCTTTATTTTAGGAACCTAGAAGGGAGGGAGGCAGATTGAAACCAGCATGTTTTGTCACATCGCATGGAACACAATGTAGTGACATTCTGCAAAGAAATGACAAAATTCCAGGCTCTGTATGGCAATAGAGATCTCTCAAATAATATCCACCAATCTCCAGTTTAAGTGACTGTCAGCCATCTTATGGCCTTGCACAGCACTGGAATGAAAAGGCAGATCATTGTGGATTAAATAGTTGTGGAAGTGATTATTACTACAGCACACCACAGCAGCAGATGACAGTCTATCTCTAGCAAGACACTGGATCTCAGAGTACCTGCTCTTCTTTTGTTTCTAAGGTGTATTTTTTCCCCTTGCAGGAGCAGTGAGAGCATGTCAGAGACCCAAGGTATCAGAGTGTGATCTCCAGTAACTAGCTGGCTTCTGTTCCTTCCTCCAGCACTATGTGGGATTTTATCCTTCCTTTCAAACTTCCCCTAATTTATTCTTCTATCTGTCCTCTAGTTTTCCTGGCACTAGTGAGACAACTCAACCATAGCTAAGCAGCTGAGGAAGTGTACTTCCATAAGGTTAATGGCAGTGTGAAACCTTGAATTAATCAGGGGAAAGAACAAGCTGAAGATGCCAGTAAAGTCACAGCCCTTATTTGCCAAAGAGAAAGGAAATTTCCAAACATGGCTAACAAATATCTAATTTTTCAGCACTGTTCCTTAAAACTCTATGCACGTCATGTAGCATGTACCATAGGAATTTCTGATTCCTTTAAATGCTACTCTGCAAAATGGGCAGGTGAATGAAAAGAGGTGGAAACACAATTATATGGACTTCTTCACAAACTTGACAGAAATCAATAATCATATAATGGGAACACATATTTTTAACCTCTAATCCAGGATTTCCTAACTGTATAATGCCTAGACAATGTCCATCAGTTCCTCCACTTCTCAGACTGTGTGTATTAGGAATTCCTTACCTATTCCACATAATGTAGTGGAATAAATGTGCATAAACCTTTGAACAAACAACAGACGGAAGTCTAAGAACTTTGCTTACCTCACTGACCAAATCTCCCGCCTTTTTGGCTTGTTGTATATTAAGACTTCCTTCTGTGATACACCCAGCTCCTTTCATCCACATCAGATCTGCCCTGTATCGAAGCTGTAGAGGAAAATGACGTGTATTGGCATGGGGAACACAGGTACAATGTTTGCATGTGAACATATGTGCACTTTCCAGTTTCAAAGACACTTTGAAGACATTTTAAAAAGTCATAGTGCAAATCAAACAATGTGCATATGACATAAGAAATAACGTCAAACTGAAAAACTCTACAGACACTCATACTGCTTGTAACAGTTAAGCTGAGTATGTATCATCTTACATCACTCTGAAGACCATAGGCCTTCTTTGCCCATTTGGTCTTCATATCTTCTGGAACCACTGTGTATTCATGGAGTCTCTTTCTATAGTCTAGGTCACTAGCAAGCGCCTGGGCCTTCTTAGCATGTCTCAGGTTTAACATATCCATCGGCAGATGGAAATGGGTCTTACTTTCCTCAAAATCTTTTTTGTAGGCAATCTAGAAATAGAAGGAAATGAAAATAAGTTTTCTGTATCAGTGTATTGCAAAGCAAAAACAATCTTAAATCTCCATGCTTGTGGAGACAGAGACATCTTCTTTATTACAGAACATCTTACTTTTAAACATAATTTTATCTGCTTGAAAGTTTCATGTAGAAGTGTCTATATTGGGGTTTTAATAGGACATTATTTTTCTGCCCCAAAATAAGGACACAATCAACCCAAAACTCTCTCTGAGAACAAAAATACTGTGCAATTATTGCAGATTAACAGACTAAGGAAGGAAACCAATTTTTGTTAAGCACTTCCAAGATTTTCTTCTAGTGAAAGCAGTAACAGTGGTAGATTGCATATTGTTGCTGAAAGATTAATAGTTATGAAAAACACCTTTTGAGTAAGAGAAATAAATAATTTACCTCACTACTCATCTTGGCCACCAGCAGAGAGTGTAAAAGTCTTGAATCTTTGCTTCCAATTGCTTTTCCTTTTGTTTTTTCATATTCTTCTTTATATTTAATCTGTGAAAAAATAGTTTAAGTGAAAGAACATTTTCAATTAACCAAGAGATAAGCAATATGTTTTCCACTGGTGATTTGGATGGTCAAAATTTACAAGGGCTTAGTCTGATTCTCACTTTGTCACTTCAGATTTCCCAATTTTCTCAGAAATTCCCAAAGGTGCAAGGTTGGTTTCACATATTTTGTCTTTAACCTCATTCTTTAAGGCTCATTGCTCTGAGGTGGATATACTTATAAACTTAGCTAAATTATCTGGTTCTTAAAGTAAAAGATAAAAAATCAGTCATATAAAAACTAAGCAAGGAATTCAAGATTTGATTTTTTTAATGAGGCAGGATTTCTGAATCACTGAACACTTTCCAGCTGCAGGAAAAGTTTCTTCCTTTTTTGCCTCTCCTCAGGTTAAGAATCATGAGATAAGTTGTTTAAAAACAGTTTGTTTGGAATTTTTTTTATATACATGTGTTTATGTTAAAGAAGCAGACTAAAGAAATAAGCATTCTCTTAGCAATGAATGATGATAGAATTTTTTAGGCTATAAACAATTCAAACCACTGAATTTTACTATGGGAGGATTGAGCCATTGTTGTTTTGCAAATTTGGCTTCCTTCTGTACACTTGTATCTAAAAAAATAATTTTCAGAAAGTGACATTTCATAGCAGAGTCTGAGAAAGCTTCCAACTGTTCATCACCCATTGAGAAAGATGAACGGCCAAATGTAGGACTTAAAAATCCAATGAAGTGAGCTAAGCTTTATTTCCCTGTGCTATAGCAACTTATATAAAGAATAATTCCTAGGTAATTAAATACAACATACATCACTGGCAAGATCCCTTGAAGCTTTGGCAGCAAGTAAAGGCAGAGAATCAAGTTTCATTTCAAAGCCTTGGCCCTTACTCTTCTCCCAGCCTTCTTTGTACTTAATCTGAGAAAGAAAAGACAGCAACATGTCACTAACACATAAACACACAAGATCTTCAAATTAACATGAAAATGACTAAGAGCAAAACAGAAGTATAAATATGCTCGGTCCACAAACTGAAACCTCCTTAAGTCACAGTTCATTATCATTTTGAGCTAATTAATTGACCAAGATTGAGTCAAGAATTTTATTCTTGGAGTTTACAGGCACTTTAAATCCCAGAACATGCAGCGATTGCTCTCAATTTTAAACATGGCGGGGAGCGAAGGTTTTTCTGAAGTGCCTGTGGTTATGTCTACATATGCAAATACTGTGGATCAATAGGAGTTGATCTATAAGGAGGAACAGCTGGGGCTCAGAATCAGATGTTTCACTACTCATTTCAGGATTTTTCTTTCCCTCCCCCGCCAGACTAGAGCTAGTCAGGTCCCATGCACTGAATGCCTATCTGTAGCTACAGTCCTTTATGTGAGCTGCTGGAGAGCACCTTTCAGTTTGGCTTCATTGGAATCCAGATCATGTGCTCTCAGACTACCCTACAAAATGAAGCAAAGCTCCATGAAGCAACCCCTATGATCAGATTTGCTTCAAAAGCACACTCATGAGCCACACCATATCACAAACTTAGATGAAATGCATGAGAATCACATGCTTAACTTCTGAAAGTTAATGGAAGTTAAAGTACTAATCGTTAAAGCTATTTTTCAAGGTTCCACTTGAAATGCCATTAAAGCAGGATCAAGTATGCCTTCATGCTATGTATGCACCTAATGAAGTATCCAGGAAGCTCTGATTTCTGGATTTGGCTTTTCGTATGGTTGTATTCACTAGTGTCCAACAATAAGCATGCATCCCAACACATTATAGCCACAAGGTGTATTGCTCCACAACACTCCACCAATGCAACTCAAATAAAACTTAGGGGAAGAACACAAGGTACAAATGTGCCAGGAAAAACTTGCAGTAATGCCAACTCAAAACCATGAAAAATTATGAAACTGGCTCAAAAATAATAGTCACACCAGTAATAAGTCTGGAGGTTTTTTCTGGTTTTGCATTTATTTGTTCTGTTGGGCTTTATTCCCTCCAAAACTACCTACAACAATGGAGGTCTGAAAAATACTTTAAAAATTGAATAAAACTTGAACTTTTCCTGCAAGTGCTTGATTTTAATACCTGAGTCTCTAGGTAAATCCTTACATATTGTAGTAAATTATGAATGGCAGCAACAGTGGGCTTGATCCAAGTTCACTGAAGTCACTGTGTTTCTTTCCATTGACTTCAGTGGGCTTTGAGTTATTAGAACTGTGCAAATGTTGATTCTTTATAGGAATACCACCTCAGAAGCAGTTAATTTTGTGAAGTGAACACTGATTTACTAGACAAATTAAAGTAATCTGAAAAGGCCTTGGAAAAAAAAGTCTAGCAGTTTCACTGTACTTGAGATTGTATCCCTATCTATTCTGGTTACTGTATCTAATGCTGTTGAGTAAAGACCAATGATAAACGCTAAATGCTTCTAGAAACAGTGCTATTATCTTTACATTCATTTCCATTAACAGCATCATGAACACCAATATTTCCGCATTGCTTGGCTTACCTCACTGTATAACTCAGCATTGGCTTTTGCCTTGACTAACTGAGGTACGTCCTGAGGTAGAGTGTAATTTGTTTTTGTCTTCTCATACTGGGCTCTGTAGTTCAACTGCCAGATATTGAAAAAGTCAACAATGAACTCAGTTATTTTTAACTCACTAAAAATATGACGTTATACTGATTGACTGCTGTTGAATTTCAGTCTATTAATGTCATATGTTATAGAGACGCTCATGGCTGACATAAATAGGAGGGCAATAAGGAAATTATAACTTCTACCTAGGTACCAGGAAGTTGAATAATTATTCTATAAATAGAATAGTTACTGTCTAAAAGTAGAAAATATCTGATTAAAAAAACATGCATTAATAAATACACAGAAGGTAAATCCCTAAAAAAGTGTGCTAATACAAATCTTAAAAATAAAGGAAAATATTAAATCTACTGGTATGCTTGCCAAATTTTTGGAAGTGATTTCATTCAATCTGTTTTCTTGTTTTGGTTGTAAATCTGCTGATGAACTATCAACAATAAGAACAGTTAAGTGCTACGAATGTTATGAAATAAAATTATGTTGTAATTCTAATAAACAATGATGGCTAATGATGACAAAACTTACGTCACTGAGCTGCTGCGCATTTATTTTGGCTTGAGCAATTTGTGGAGTGCTGGCAACAGAGCTGTACTTCAGCTTGTCTATGCTTTGCCTGTAGTTTACCTAATTTAAAATAAAATAAAAGATTTAATAAAGGAAGAAATGTTCAGACTGGAAAATGAGAGATTGTGTAGACAAAGTTTTGTTAGCTTATATTCTTGATAAATCATTACTTAAACCATAATGAATTGAGATGAGGTAAAACCTCTCTTGGATGAGATCTGAGTTAAGGCTCTGAAAATTTCCTAGTCTGAGGTCACAGTTTTTATTCCACTTTGAAAATGAACTTCACCCCTTCCCCTCAAAAGCATAAATTCTTAAAAAGATGCAGGTTTAGCTGGTCCCCAAAGCATTCCTATCAAAATTATATCTTTAACCATCACTCAGACTATTTTTATCTTTATCAGACTATGCCTATAAAGGAATATTGTAGCTGCCTGTCAAGAGTTCTGCCCACTATAATGCTGTGCAGAGTAAATGAACTCTCTTACACTTTGTCTTTACTGAATTTTCATGTAATAATTAATCACAGAATTTCCCTGTGTGGCAAGAGTTTTGTGTGGATGATAGGAGAAGAAAAATAGATATTTATGGTACAAAAGAAGACATTTTAGTGTCAGCAATTGATATGATTGGAGCCCACTAAATTCCTAACACATTAACATGGTAGCAGGAATAATAAGCTATAAAATAAGTATCTTAAATCCTCAAATTATGCAAGATAAAAAATCATGGAGAAGCTTTCTTTCAAACCTGTTGCTGCCAAAGGACTCAGTGCCACACAGCAGGACACAATTACTATTCTCTGTAGGCCGTAATTAATATTCACTGTAGTTAATCACCACTTTGCAAACATTGCAAATCATATTGCTTAAAACTAGTTTAAGAACATTTTTTCCAGTAAAGTGGAGGATATTTCTAGAGACTGAGTTACTGAAACCATTTTAATGTGAACCTTCTTATCTCAGGTATCCTTGCATAAACTTTGTTCTTTCTGTGATAATGACAAAATCTAGGAAAAATGGCTTGAATTATCTCACAGGTCCAGAGTGATCAAGGTACTTAAAGCAGTTCATCTACTTCTTTACAGAGAGAATTTTACTTCCACAAAAAGGGATTTCTTTTTAACTGAAACTGTGTATTTATTGCTTCTTGTGATTGCTTAGTGTGCGAGAGAGTTGTATTCTGAAAGAGTTCAAAGTAAGCATGTTGGTTATCAGTGAGCAGATGAGCCCTGGGACTGTTCAAACTACTAAATGATGGTCATGACTAGTGTAACTGAGTCTCTGTGGCCAATTGATTTACGTGCTCCAAAACCGAATGCTGACTATGAATTGTAGAGCCACAGGTAGTGCTGAAATGTTTAGAGTGGGTAGAACTAATTTGTACATTTTGGACATGAACTCATGTTTACTTTGAACTCATTAAGAATACAATTGCCTCACAAACTAAGTAATAAGGTAGTGAACTACTTTTTAAAAGCTTTTCCAAAGACAAAGCTGAAATTTCTGCTCAAGAGGCAATAGTGCATCTTACAGTTGAGGTATATCAAGTACTTCCTCAAAAACGTCAGGGTTCTCAATTCTACTTCTTCATACTACCATTTTTTTCTTGGAAGAGGTATTTAGGCCCAGATAAATCTCATATAATGTTAATGGCCTCTCTAAAGCATCTTGCCCCTGGTTTCTTGCCATTTCAATGGAAAGACAGGTTATATACATCCTAGGTAGTCAGAAATGCCTTGCAGAGGTACTGCTCTCTTCCTGTCAATTTTATAATTAATGCTTGGTGACTGTGCTCCTAACTAAGGCACAGGTTAAGTTCCCAATGGTAGATGAGATCAGTCAATGCTTAATCCTTGTGAGAGGTTGAAGTATGGTATCCTCTACAGTCTGACGTCTTCCATTTATCTGTAGAGCACATATAACCACAGCAATACACAAATTTTCTGGACTCCCTGCACTTTTTTGCTTTAACTTTGTTATCACTAGTCGTTTGCTCCCATGATTAAATCATCATTTGACACAGGCAATCTATCACAATCTCTCCTATAGAGAGATGATGAGCCATACAAGTCATAGAAAAAAACCCCATAAAATTATTTACATCTTTCAAAGGGACCAACTTCCTTGTTGTCTGATATGAAGGAGTAAGAGTAGCTGGGTAATTGTAGTCAACACCGTCATGTTTGTAATCAGATTTATAGGCTATCTGAAACACAGGGAGAACAAAAAAAAAAAATCAGTCTTTTTTTTTTTTTAAGCTGTCATTTGTTTGAATAATTATCAGTCAAGAGGAAAGGAGAAACAATAATATTAATATTAAATGCAGGAAACAAAGTAAGTTCAATGTCATGAGTGACAAAGAAAATGAAATTATTTGCATAGTTTAGCCACTAATTGATTCTTTTTCAGCTCCTCAATTAATCCAATGCCAACAGTGGGAGCATTAACTTAACTTCCACCTATGACACATCTCTTTTATCTTTCTGCTTAGTTCTCAAGCTTCTTACAGATTTGTAAATAATGTACTTGAAGGAATGGTATGTAACAAAATAGCTTCTTGACTAACCCAGTAAATTAAATTGGAATCCAGAAATCTTCATTAAAGACTATTTTTTCAGCAAAGGTCTGACCCTGGGGGTGGTGGCAAGCAACCTTCAGCATCCTACTGATGTCAAAGAAAACTGAAGGAGCACAGTATGTTGCCAGATCACTGAATTTGCTTATTTTAACTTCTTCCACACAGTGAGCTATAAATCAGTACAAAAGGATTTGCAGAATTTCCCCTCTTCCCAACATATCTATCCTTCAGATCCCCAGTACAATATTATCTAGTTTTCTATCAACTTAATTCTGGGAAAATATAAAGACAAGAAAGCAACAATCATAAAAGTGTGATTAAAAAAGACTTACATTGCTTGCCAAGCCACCAACTTTCATGGCATGTAGCATTCGCTTGTCCATGCCAATACCTACATAATGACCTTTCATCTGGTTCTGGTAGGTTTCTTTGTATTTAACCTGTAAAAAAAAGGCAAAAATACACTGAGAAAATATATTTAGTTTTTCTATGAGTTTCCATGTGTTACAGCAGTGAGACAAATTATTACAGCTGTGGTCTACTAGTGTTGCACAACTACAGAAACTCATGAGTCCACAACAACCTTGGTACTTTAGAAAATAAAACCTAAAACCCTCTGTGAGTTTCCTATTTTAAAAGATGTCATTTACGTATTCTTCAGATCACCTGGATGCCACATAAAGGAGATACCTCTGCATTCTATTGCTGCACATTGTTTCATCAGAAATAAATATTAGAACAAAGTTGCAGGGAAACATTATTTGTACATTAATAAATGAACACATAATCATCTACCAAAACCAGTGTGTTTTGGTGCAGCTTTCAGCAAGGCCAGAGCAGGGAATTCAACAACAATATAAATTAATGACTCTACCATCTCATCTGTATGGCGAAAGATTTACTCCTCCTGGATTTCAGAGAATGATAGCAGGCAGTATAAAGCAAAATTATACTTCAGCATCATGAGATACAAGCAGTATCATTATTAATATTGATTACCTTCACACAGTAAACATGTTCTTCTCTGACATTAACTCTGGTAAAGTATCTTCTGCCTACCTTTTCAGTCAGGAAATGGACATACATAATGAAATAAGAAATAATTATGGTAGACAGCAGTAACAACTGCCAGCTACTTGTATAGATTAGCAGTCCGTTGTAAGTAACCTGTCTTCCATATATCATAATAGTTCTTTTCATAATCCTATATTAAATGAACCCCACTGATCCTAAGGACAGACTAGGATAGGTGCTGTACAGCTATGGGTTAAAATCAGTTATAATCAAATTCCCAGTGCACACTTATCTGAAACACACACACAGATGACTTGCAATTCCAGCAGCTACCAGGTTAAGCAAGCCACACATGAGGTACTGAAAACTTACATCACTGGTGAATTTTGAGATCTTGCTCATATTCTTGAATTGCGGAGTATCACAGTAGTTCATGCTGTAGCCTCTGTTGTTTCCGAGATCCTTCTTATACTCCACCTTAGTGACAAAAGTGCACAAGGGAAAGATATGGTAAAACCTTAACCTGCTCTGTCAAGTTCCTCCACACACTTTTTATTAGCCAGACCCACTGCTCAGAGATTATGATACATGGCTTTCATCACATGGCATATGATAAAAATTAACATGAAGATGATTTTCATATACTCAGTTCTCCCTTTATAGACAAAAGAACTGCAATCAATTTCATCCAGTTGGACCTCGGCAAAGTGTATGAGACAGTGCCACGGGGAAAATTATTAATAAAAACAAGGATCTATGAAGGAATTTTAAGGTGAGTGTGGAGCAAACAAAAGCAGAAAAAGCAATGGCTGTTTTACAACAGGAAGGTTTGAACAGGGGGAAGTTTACCAGCAGAATTCTTCAAAGTTTAAATTCAGAATTGGTTTAATATTTTCATTAAGTACCTTTGCTCTGAAGTAGGAATGTTGAGGGTGATATTAAAAGGGATAATAGGAATAGGACTAAATTCAGCAATGTAGAGGTTAATATATGTAGAGAGTAGTCATAAAAATTTCAGCTATAAGTGCTCATCACCTGGAAAGGCTAAGAAAGAGAAAACTGTTCATATGTAGGCTGACCACAGAAAGATGGCGAGACGCCAAAGTAACACAGCCATGAAAAAGGCAAAAGCAGTCCAAGGCAGGAGCAAGAGGAGACTTTTTAGCAGGAAGCGCGCATGCTATGTACCAGGTTCCAGCAAGACCTCATCAAGAACTTATGTACTCTTACAGTCATTCCTGTTTAAGGAACATGCACTCAGCCTGTAACAGCTGCAGTGAAAGACTGTGAGAGATGAGAATTTGGCTTGCTTAGTCTAGGAAAACAGAGAGAAGAAAATTATATCCGTTTGTAAGCATCTCAGAAAGGTAATCATGCAGGGAGAAGAACTTTTTAAACTAAAGGGTGATGTTGGCACAAAACACAATAGTAATAAAGTGGACAGGAATAAATGTAGGCTAGAAATTAGAAGAGGAGGATTATATGATACTGTGCCGAAACAGCAGGAGCCAGGAATCATTGGCCCAGGAGGCCCCTTCCAGTCCTACTTCCAGGGGTTTTTCATTATTGAAGGTTTTATACTTTGACATCTCAAGAGTATAAGTTTTTAAACTGCCATGGGGAAGCTCTAGAAACTCACATTTATTAATAGCTTTATAGCTGATATGACACTATAAATAAATTAATAATTCAGAATCTACTGAGAATTCCCTAGCAATCTTCCCTTGCCAAGCAGAAGAATGCATTATCAGTAACTCTCAGTCTTTCACATGATGGAAGAAAACAGAAACCTGCATTAACAGAACTGTACAAATTTTGGCTCTGTTGGTTTTATTTTTTAACTATCAGTAGAACCTTCTTTGAAACACACTAAGGTACACACCCAAGTCATCCTAAAGCATTTATGATTATAACTTCACAGCAGATTAGCAGCACAATTCAGGTTTGGGGGTTTTTTTTAGATTCCTATTTTTCATGTGACCATAATTAGAATTACTCTTCTGGGGTTAATTTCCCATACTTTCATCCATATTATTTCCCATACTTTCATACAGATCATTGGAAGTGCTTGATAACAGCACCTGAAGATCTGTTCTTGCACCTTTCTCTCCAGTTACTGTGCTACACACAGATAATTTTTGCTACATTTGGGGTAATAAGAACAACAACTTTTTATATTTGTAGTCCTTATCCATCAGACACAAATGTTTGTATGAGCTGCTCTCAACTTGTTAACAGATCGATTCAACCCCTTACCTCACTGACAAGCTTGTTAACACTTTGGGCTTGTTTAAGGACTAAGTTGTCTTCAGCCTTTAGCGAGTGAAAGTGAGCTGCACCTTTCATCTTGGAAAGATCTTTCTTGTATTTTATCTGAAAAGAAGTAGGGAAAATTATAAAATAGATGTCTGTCTTTTCACCATTGCTATTTAGACTGGCTTCATGAGTCGGGATAAGATTTTTCCTATTTTTGCTTTGATAAGCAAATAGAACTTGCTCAGTTGAAACACCGCGGGTTGTTACTTCCTGAAATAAACCACATATAAAATCACAGCTCTAACAATCCCTGTCAAGCCACCTGACTAGACAGTATTTTTTTAAATCCATTTTTAGATAGATTGAACAGCATTGGTTGTTGTTTATGGCTTGAACAGATAACTAGCAGATTCCTGGCTAGTGACTGGTTGGAGCTTGTGTTCTCTTCTATTACTGAAGTTAATTCTCAGTACTTTAATTTTAGACTTCTAGTCAGAAAATTACAGATAGTCATCAAGTGCTCTGCAAACTTCTCCTTTTGTAGAAACCAGCTTTTTAGAAAAGCTGTATCTTTTTGAACTTATGTTTTTAAGGGAATTACATTTCTCTACCAAATGAAGATTGAAATAAGGGATCTGCTAATTTAATTTAGACGTCAGGTTATTGACTTAAATTGGGCTTGGATGGGGGAAGAGAGATAATACTTATATTGGCTTTTTGCCAAACTTGGTCCAGCAAAAACCCTGTTTGGAATATATTTCAATATTTCTTGCATACAAAGGAGATGCTTATGTTCTTCATCTTATGTTACTGCTTCAAAAATTAGATTCATAATGTACAAAATAACCAATTATTTTAAATGTGCTGAAGTGCAAAGTGTTTGGGTTTTTTTATTTTCCAAGTCTGCACACAGTTTCTCAGGCTTTAAAGATATGAGGCAGCTTGATAAGTACTCTAATGTGCAAATGTCACTGCCATGAACCAACCCTTCTCCTCACTCCAGGTATTACAAATTAATAAGGAAACTACTGACCATTAGTATTTTGAAAACCCATGAAACTGCCACCTTTATCTGGAAAGGTTAAATATTTCATGTTTAAACAGGGGATCACTGAGTTTGTCATCAAAATAGGGATTGGTCACAGAAGGTTTCAGGTTTTTTATATTCTCTCAGTCATAAGCTCAAGTAACAGAAAATGACTGATCTTTTCACTCTAGTTTACCACTAGTGTCTAGTCCAGGCTAGGACAAGCTGAAAGAGTCAACCATCTATTAGCTCCCCAGAAAATAGACCAAGCCCACCAGCTCAGATAGTTCCATGTGGGACAGGTGTCCGCACTACAAAGGCTGTCACTTGCAGGAACCCTTCACAGCAGCCACAGGGTAGGGACCTACAGACTGACCCATTTATTGACACTACTAGAAATGGTCTCCTCAAATAGGACTGATGCTCTTTAATCAACGGGCTGCATGCCAGAATAGCACATCACCACCTTTTTTGCCGATTCTTTAGCTTACCACCCAAAACTAAAAATCCCCAGCCTAGAAATAAGTTCAGGCTTGTGAAGTGACAGTGTTGTACTCCGTGGTTTCTTTTCCTCCATATGACTTGCTTTGCGCTAGAGGCATGATACATCAAAATATCAAAACCAGTTCAGCTCATTCATCCTCCATTTATTCACTACTGGGAATACCACAGTAGTCCACAGGATGATTAAGGCAGTTGAAGGTTTCATTAATAATACAGGTGCAGATTTGCCAGGAGGGTTAACCTAACAGTAGGGATCCCCATTAGTTGCTACATCCATCTCCTCCCTCATGCAAGTTGGAGCTGTGTCCCCTTCTATTAATGGATGTTATTAATCCCCTGAGCCATCCAGTTCTCAGCAATGCAGTCAAATGTCATTGTTGTTTACTTCTCAAGTGTAATTTTAGCATTCTCCTCCCAGGCACTGCTCTGACAAACTGCTGGTTTTAATTGTTTATGAATTGTATTGACTCAGGTTTCATACTTACATCACTTGCCAATTCATTTGCTTTCTTGGCATTTTGATAAGCTGGAGTGATCATAGCAGGAAAGCTTCCTTTCCCTCTGCGTTCTTCATACTCATCCATATAATCCTGAAGAAAATTCAGAGTGTTTACTCGTCATACATGAGCAGGTGGGGCCATGGTGATTTCACAAAGCCCTATAGTCCTTGATAGTAGGAAAGTGCATTGCTTCATTTTATCATTTTTTTATGAAAAAGAGAATAAAATTACCAACTCTAAGAATAAAATCACCCATTAACTGTGCCTGTAAAAATTACTTGTGTTGCATTGCAAGTGGAATTGAGGTAGCAATTAGCTGCGGTCAAGATAGCATTCAAGTATGCAATGACATACATCCCTCTAATCTCACCTCAGTTTTTACAAAAATGATATCTGCTAGCCCTTCTCTTTGTCAATATATGTTGCCCTGGAAAACTATAAAAATATCTAATGGTTTGGGTAGCCAGGAGATTTGCTTTAACTTTCCAAGTCTAGCATAGGGTCAGCCTTCCTCTGTGACATGACAGAAGTCTTTTGATCTCCCCATGGCCATTTCTCACATCATAACTGACCAAAAATAATATTTCTCTAGTGCAGTGATATATTTTGAAGAGGGATTCACTAATGAAGCAGAAATATCTAGATATTAAAGTGGTAAACTCCTTAAGGAACAAAATCACAAAATTTCATTTGCTTGATTTAAAAAAATAATTGTTGTGGAATTAATACTCTTAAATCTATCTACAGATAAGCTTATGTGTAAATGTTTGGCAATTTGAAAAGCCTTTTGATAATTTAATAACAAAATACTGGAGCTTTTTTTAAAATGGTAATACACAATGACGATGTCAAAGCTTTGTATGGCAAGATCTGGGGAGAATATGGTAAGTATACAAACAAGTAAGATACAGTGTAATGTGTTTTCTCTGTAATATTTTATAAATTCTTTGCTGCAAAGAGCCAGTTTAAGTAAAAAAAAAAAAAAAAAAAAAAGTGTGGCAGGTCAAGAATCTTCCAGATAATTAATTTTTGCCACTTCTAAGATTTTTAAACATTAACAAACCAGGTGTTCAGCACATAGGAATTTTACAGTAAGATTCCTTAAATTGTCTTGTTATATATTTATCTGTATGATGTACCATCATGATCTCAACAGTTAGAAATCTAATCCCTTTACCCATGTTAAGTCACACTTCACTCAGAAAGATCCATTAATTTCAGTGGCTCTATTTTATTTGAATAAAATATCAGAATCCAATCTATGAAGATTAAAACTCAAATTAAATTTGAAGTCTGTGACTGAAGTTTCAAAGATACTTTCAAAGAAAAGAAAAAACTTAAATTAATTCTAAAGATAGCAGCATTCCAATACTAGAAAATGCAATTAGCGCTTTTTCAAACTCATTTTATTTGTTTATTCTTACTAAAACTTGTAGTAGTTCAAAAGACAGAAACTAATTGAAGCCTTCAATGCGACATATTCTAAACCCATATTCTTCAAGGATGGTTTGCTTTTCACACATTACAAGATGTAGGTTTGGACAGAATTGAAGAAATGTAAAACTCCCAAATGTCTTAGGACAATATATTCTCTGTTCCTTCATTTCTCCAAAGTATATGGGTCTCATGAGGAGCTAGGACGAAAAACCTAAGACTAACATACAGTTTTTATTATACAAAACCACTATTCAATTCCTTTCAAATTCCCTTTAGCTGTACTCATTTCTATTTAGCTGTACTATTTCCCTGACTTAATTGGAATAAAACTTTGGATGCATTTTGGGAGACCACAAAATTATTGCATTCCCTTAAAAATTAAATAAAAGCAAAACGAATGCCACCGACTAAAACAGAGCTAAAGCCTATTTGGATCCACAAATGCAGAACTACAACTTGTCAAGCTTACAATACCACTTTTGTAGAAGAGCTGAAATCTAAGAAATTGTGTACGATCTTCAGTTCTACTTGCGCATATTTAGAACTGCAAAGCTTCTAAAATTTCTAAAAATACTGGCAGGGAAAAGATGCTTAAATATCTACTAACTTTCTACCATTTCACAGCCCTTTCACTTTTTCTCCTAACTGAATTTACTGTTTCTTTCTTATGGAATGGGAAAGTTTCCACAAGTAAACACATTTCAGTGTGATACGTAACACCACCACAATAGAAATGTATAGTGCATACATGCACACAGATAAAAGCTGCCAAGGTAAGGCTTACCTTTCGGAATGATCCTACCATAAGGATCATGCAGTGACATTGCATGCACCCTGAAGTCTCATCTTGTAAGTGCCAGTGACGAATGTATTATACACATTCAGAGCATGGTGCTGTTGCACACCATCTTTTCCTTTGAGACCTTGCTTTCTCATACAGGAAAGCAAGTGAAAATAGGTCTCACTGCAGTTTCTAAAGTCTTGAGCAATCAGCCATAGTATTGATCAACATCAGCATGGGTATCTCTCAGATGTTGCATACCTGGCCATATTGATCTACATTTTTTCTTGCAAAAGTAACATCTGTTCCAGCTGTATGGCTGGCTTTTCCCTTGATCTCTTTTTCATAACTTTGATGATACTTTACCTAACAGGAAAAAAGAAAAGGAAAAGAATCATCTGGATGAGTTTAGTCTGGTACATAGATGCTGCATAATAAATACTAATCAACAACATGCACATGTTGACAATAAAAGATTGTCAAAATTCCCATTGTCATCAATCTACAGAAGTCACATATGCCACTTGAAGATATAAAAACAAAAATAGTGGTGTACTTCTTAACAATGCACTAGAAACATGGGACTTGCCAGTTCAACCCAGACCATTAGTTCAGTGTGTTCAGTACCCCCTGCTTGTCAGTGGCTAATCCCTGGTGCTCCAGCAGGTTAAAAATATAGAACTGATTGCAATGTAAATTCATGGTTACTACAGAGCACTTTTTTTTACCACAGGGTCATCTGAACACCATTAATAAATGGGCTTGTTTCTGAAAGATGCTGATATCCCAAATGATCAAGGGAATTTTAGACAATGAACCTTGAAGTTTAGACCAAGATTTACACTACCTTTGCTGAAGTCAAAATAATGCCTATAGCCTGATGCTGCCCTTTAATCACCATGTGTGTTTGCTGACATAAATGAAAGGTTTTCCACAGATCAGAGGCAAATAAAAACATTTAAATGTTTTAGAGTCAGTTGCTTTTGCCTTAAAAATTACAGATCTCTTCTTATTTTCCTCAATGACTCTTAATAATGTTTTAAATTCACTTCCATTGGGTTAGCACAATATGTTATCTTCTCCAATAAAAAGAGCTTTCCTTTCAGTCTCCAATGACAAAACACAATTAACTGTACATTTTGAAGCAATACTGATATCCTGTTACAGTGCCTTTTAAAGAAAAAAAAAAGTGACTTTGCTTTGACACTTACATCACTGGCTAATTCATTCGCTCTCTTGGCTATTTCATAAGCTGGAGTGATCATAGCAGGAAAGCTGCCTTTCCCTATCCGTTCTTCAAAGTCTTCTGTGTATTTCAACTGTAAAAATCCAAGACAGTTCATGAGCAATTAGATCAAATGTATCTTGATTGCACACATAATCAATTCTTAAAGTTGCAAAGTCAGGCATTCAACAGCTGTCATCTGCCAAAAGGAAGATGAGCCATGAAGTCTTAATTTTTGCAATGTAGTCTTCAACTATATGATGCTGTATTTTCTGCAGGACCTCTGTGTCTCATTCAGTGTATAGGATGGATCTCAGTTGTTTAAAGAAAATACTGACATTGCCTGCAAGATGCCTGCTCTATTTATGTTAGAGTTAGGCAGCTTCCTTCTTTACCTTGCATGGCACCCAGATGCCATGCTACTAGTTCTCCACCTTCAGTTCTGACAGCTAGCCCCTAAAATGGCCTAGAACCGAATATGGTCTTTAGAACTGGAAGTATTAAATACTTAATGGTAAAACGTATCAAGAATATTTTAAGGCAATACACATTTCAAGAGTCTGCCTTTCAAATATTAATTTTTTACTTTTCTTTATGTTCATATTTTTAAGTGATTTATAAGTGTCCTAAGAGCCGCTTGCAGAGTCAAAACCAGCCCAACCTATTCTGTTTCACTTACATTACTTGAAAGCTGTCCTCCAACCTTTGCATGAAGTATATCTGGAGTGTCTACAACAGAGGTGAACTTTGAAACTCTCTCTTCATGTCCCCGCTTGTATTCTACCTGAGGGACGAAACATACAAAATACGTATTACAAACAATAAGCAGCAGATATGCATTTTCTATCAGAAGACTGCAAGAGAAAATGAGCAACAGCAGTCATGACACTCCCCACTGTATGGTCAAGCTATCAGTATATTTAAGGCCCAATTTCCTTAAAGTGAATGCCAGAAGCAGACAGAAATGGAACCAGATAATCGAATTTTCAAATTATACTAGATTTATGTGAGCCATACATTTGATTAAAACATTATGAGAATAGTCATTAATGGCCCAAAACACTAAGACCACACTGCAATGACAATGCAGACCGTGTTTGCAGAAAACAATGCAATACTTTAAAATAATTTCTACTGAATTTATTTTTATTTGATCTTTTTCTGTTGAATTATTATTTTTTATAAATAAGCAATTTTCTGTGTGCATAATTAAATTAAATATCACAGTATTTTTATTCCATATTATGGTATTTAACTTCAAATAATAATGCAAGCGAAAAACGTCAGATGTAAATAAATAGATTAATAAAGCCATAAATAGAAAATAAAGGTAATGAATTAAATAAACATTTTACGGTGATTCACAATCTCTTTCAGGCTGTGATAAATTACAGCAAAAGTGGCTACATATTTCAGAAAATATCTACCTTGCCATTTATGATTGTCTTCCCAAGCCAAGTAGTTTGTTAACTCTGTTTCCTGCATCACGATAAAGGTTTCTCATTTTGCGGAACTAAGAGTACAACAAATATCCATCACAGAACCTACTGTCTAAAGCAAATGGCCTAAACCCAGGAGTCTCTAAATTCAGAAATCTAACATAACATTAAAAAAAAAAAAATGTGACTTACGTTACTGCTTAGTTGGGTGGCTCTCTTAGCGACCTGATAACCTGGAGTGATCATAGCGGGAAAGCTGCCTTTGCCTCTCCGTGGCTCATATTCTTCTGTATATTGAAACTAGAAAATGAACATTTTTTGTTCTGTTGTTACAGAAGAATCCATTGTAGTTTAATGTGATTTCTTTTTTAATGCTTACTTCCTAAAGGTATGTATCACTTTAATTAAAAGTAAAAAAATTAAAGAAATTACACCTTATAAGTTTGTTAGGTAGAAATATTTCCTACATACAACAGAAAACATTCCTCATTCATATCAGTTATCCACTCTTAATTGACTATGTTGACTGAGTCACTAACCCATTGTATGGGCACAGACAATCAGTCATAATTCAGGAGTGATTTTCATCAGTCATGGAAATACAGTCAATGAAAGGTCTGCTCTGGAAAATAAGACGTTTTCCATCATGAGTTCTGCTCTACTGAGGGAAACACCAGTGCCTGCTAGATCAGGATATAATAAAGTTCACCTCAGATATCTTTGGTCAGTATTTGAAGTGCTTCTCAATTACATAAATATATAAATGTATGATTTCCTGGAAGGGCAATAGCATTGTACTGTGACTTCAATCACTTACATGGTTAAATATTGTTATTGACAGAAGCAAACATGTCAGTCTCTCCTTTGGTAACATCTTACCAAAGGTTGGCTTAGATGCACTGCTAAGTCTTTAGAATAAGATAGCCCATGAAAATAAAGCTATTCCAAACATCAGCCCACTTACATCACTCAGAGTCTTCTGTGCCTGTGTTATCCTCACCATCTCAGGATCTGGGATTGTTCCCGAGTACCATGATTTTCCCTCCTGATAGGCAGCATAGTAAGCATTCTACAAAACAAAAATTAAATAACTACAAATACTCACCTGTGTTTTAATACACAAACAGCTGAACTGACCGAAAAAAAGGAAACACACGCACTGCTGTGGAAGTGAAATTTACCCTCTGCAGCCATACAGCACAAGGCCTACACTGCACATACCTTCAGAATACCAGGACAGAGCTTGTACAACAAGAACTGACATCAAGATGTCAGGATCTAGGATCCTGGACTGAGACTCAAATTATTCCCCCTGGGAATCTGACCGCTTGTGAAGCTCCAGTGTCAGTAGAAAGAAGACACATTGAGTATGGCTGTACATGCAGCAGTCCAAACAGCTAACTGTATAGATACACTCTTCCTTCCTCATCTTCTGATTCTTGCACCCTAAGCTATAATCAAGCTATGCTGCCTTGAAAAATTTAGTCAAATGAGAAGCTATGGCTTTTTTAGCATTGTAATGCTGTGAGTAAAACCCCAACAATCAGGACTGCCAAGGCCAATCCTTGGTCTGCTGCAGTCTAGTGGCTTGGAGACTTGAGGGATATTTCTTACCTGGGCGGCCAACTGTTGGGCTTTATAGGCAGGTTCAATTTCTCTGGACCTTACATCCCATTGAAAGACTGATTTGATTTGTTCACCCTCTTCTCGATATTTTATCTGTAAAAAAATTGACTTGGTATTAGTAGTTTGTTAGTATAGACTAACACACACCTCTCTTAGGAGAAAAAGAAGGGAGACAAACAAGGTGAACACAGTCTCTTAGTCCACAGTGATATGGAGCCTGCATGAACTGCAGCAACAAAAGGAGACAAAACAACAAAAACAGTGCAATTCCCACCATCACTAACCCACTTCAGTGCCTGCTACTTTTGGCTGCACCTTAAACCAGTCTAAAGGAAGGCTACTTTCAAAAACACCTCTGGCCCTACTAGGCGACCATTATTCTTGTCTATCACACAGACACCATCAGACAGGCAGCCGTGGGGCAAATTAGACCAGGGAATTAGAATGTCGGTTTTTGCTGTGTTAGCTTTCAGCTATGTTAGTTCCTTATCTGTTTCAGTGCAGAAATCATCAATACCAACACAAGAGGAACAATGTGACTGCACAGAACTAATTCTCCGGGTGGCAGCAACAACACTACTCAGTTTAAGATGATTTACTCTAGTCATCGTGTTTACCTGTGTGTTAGATCTCCAATTGCTAGGGACCAGCCCGGTTTTCGGTGCCAACTCACCCTGAAGATGCATTTATGTATGATAGGAATGCAGAAACCAACGGACTATGACAAACACACCTGATCCACAAAATCTCCACAGCCCACCTTCTGAGAGCTTGCAAAACTCTACCTTTTCCTCCCTCTCCCTCTTTAGAGCAACACCACTTACACCCTGCTTACGTACAAAAAGGCCACATAGCCCGTAGCTCTATGCCATGCAAAGACTAAAACCACCAAGATGACATAAGTACTTCCTCCACACCGCCCATTCTTGGCAAAGGAGTTTTCATGGAAGAGAAGATTGCATTTAGCTCTAAGGTCAAAACTGTACTCTCTAATCCACACTCAGCTTCTGCCTAAGATTTCTGCTATTATTGGAGCTGTACATCTGTAAAGGAGTAGCATATTAGACCTGAAATCTGGAATGAAGTTCTGAAAGAATAATTTGGTCTTTAGATAATACTTTTAGGGGAAATAATCTGTGAGGATTGAAATCCCTAAGAAATTTTAAGCAGAACATATCAATGCAGCATTAGATGAAAGAACTATTACCTGGTGGACAATATTCTACTCTTCTATTGCCCTGCACAGCGTCCACAAAATATCATGACTGTGTAAATGTAGATGATTACTATATTTAGTACATTTTCCTACTGTCACTTTTATCATGATAGCATACAGAAATCCAACCGCAATCACAGCTCTGTTATACAACTCACTCTACAGATGCAAAAATTCACAGTCCTTGTCCCGAAGAGTGCAAAATCTAAACTGACTGGACAGAAAAATCACTGAGCATGTGTATCATTATTCCCATTTTATAAATTAAGTACAGAAGCACAGAGAGATGAATGATTTGTCTGCTCACACAGAAATTCTGTGTAAAGTGAGTGAGCTGAATTTTTATCTCTGCATTTGAGTCGGTGCCTCAACATAAGACTTATGTGAGAACATCATGTTAGGATTGAAGAAACATGTTTTATTTTCTGCATAAGAAATAATCTTACTTTAAAAACCCCAACAAACTACAGCATCAATTGAAACTTTTTCCCAAGTTAGCATTATTTTATACATCTATCAATGGAAAAGTTTTCCTGCACTCATAATTTCTACAGAAGTACTCCCTTTAAGTACTGTAGAATCAGCTTCTTTAGTACCCTTAGCAATTGTCTCTCTGGAGCAGAACCTCATTATGTGATTGAAAAGGACAGAAGGTGCTTTAGGTGTAAAAAACAAGGGAAAGTGATCTTTGAGCTATAATTTGCCTGGAGTGTATATTCACATACACTGGAAGTATCAGAGTCTCATATCACTGCCTAAAACCAGAAATAGAACCTGCAGTAATCCCAAATTCATTCCTGACCAGATCTGTCACACATAGTTTAAAGTAAGTGTGATAGTCACTGCTGAAATAGTTACTGCCCATGATATTGCAAAAACTGATGCATAAGAATACTGTACAAGCATGATAAAAGACAGTGTCTGATATATGTACATTATCTTATTGTACATGCTATTAATGTACATTAACTTTGTACAGCTAATACAGAACATCAGAATGAATTTAATACGCTGTAAGAAATACAACTTCCTTTTATTTTAATGATGGCTAATCACATTGAAACACACTGGTTTACAATATTACACATGGAAGTGAGATTGCTATCAGTTATTGGCTGTCTCTATGTTTCTCATTTCATTAAATTCTTAAAATGCAAGTTTGAAACAAACCTATGTGGAGGAAAACAATGCAAGGCAGAAAAGAATGGCATTTGAAAAGAAAGAAGACTTTGAGCACCCCTAGAGGTTTCCCGGGGCACGGCAGCCTTTTAGAGGATAGATGCAGTTAAAAGGGCTTGGAAAGCTAGTCCATCCTGAACGCTTTAGCAAAACATTTTCAGCAAAACCATGCAAAGCTCCCTGGACTTTTCCCACAAAAGGAAGTATCATCTCAGGTTTGTCAGAAATACTTGACAAAGTATTTATGAGAACTTTTGCCTACATCCTACTGAGATAGATAGAATTTACTTTTTGTTTCGTGCCCTTTAGTATCAGTTTCAGAAGAGATTATAAAGCAAGTAGGTCATTCTTGTTTCAAACGGCTGTGCAACCCCCTCTGATTTAGTTACTAAGTTTACATAGCTCTGGGCAGTATCTCCCACAGTTAATGCGAACAATCCTTCCATGTAGATTATCAGATATGGCAGGCGAGAAACTGCTATCCATTTTTCTTTCTGAAAGTAGAAGCAAATTCAGATCTAACCTCTCCTTCTCATGAGTGAATGCATTTTAAAAATTATGATTCAAACCTGGGCTGAGATCTTACTGCTCTAAAAGAACACAGGAGGGTAAGTAAAGAATACATATCTACATTATGTAAAGAATACATTTCTAAACCAAGACATGAATATGATATCAGAATGTAAAACAAAGCTAAATACATTTGGGCCTCAAGCTTCTTACCTCACTTACCACTTCCGATAGTTTTTTTGCATTTATATTTATTGGTGTCTCAAATACACTTGTGAACGCATTGTTTTTTGGATTATGTCTAAAAAAAAAAAAAGCGTAAAAGGATATTAAGAATGTACCAGACAGCCCACCAGAAAGGTTCTTTTTGAGTGATCAAAAACACAGTACCAGCCTCCACCCCTCTATACATAACTTTTCCCCCACTCACACACAGATCTCCGATTACATTCAAGTTATTACTATACGAAGTAGGTGCCTAGAGCAAAATTAATTTTAATGATCGTCATATCAATGCTGTGGTTCTAATAACAAAAGAGAATAATAGAATAAAAAACAACTGTCATCTCTCCTTTTTCTGCTGACAAATTTGGCAGGAATTGATCATTATAAAATAAAAACTTCCTAGAACAAACCAACTCCAAAATCTGCATTTTATACATTTTCCTGATGATTAGCTCAACCTTGTTAACTCTTAACCGCTGATTTGGAAAGCACTGAATTTTATGGTTGGGTTTGTTTTCTTCAAAAATACTGAAATGGAACTTAATTTGGTATCTTTTAACACACTGGACAAAATGAGGAAGCTTTATATACAGTATCAAGAGTTTTCCATCATTTGTGAATCACATAAATCCAAAGATATGCTCGAAGGCACTAATGGTACATAATTTCACATCACACATGGGACCAGGCTGAGTCCAAATGGTGATCTTCTATCACATTAAAATGACTTGGCATTTTAAACCTTTGCTTTAAAAAAAAGAAAAGAAAACACACTTACGCTTGACAGTAAGGCTTTTTCTCATGGCTAACAAAGTTGTTTACTGTTAACATCATCTTGCATACTTCGCAGTGAAAACAGGCTTTGTGCCATGTCTGAAAATACCACAAAACAGAAACCAAACAGACATGATTTGTATTTCGTTATTATTCTGTTGAGTTTTAAATCTCAGTATTGATCCTTAACATTCATTTCATTAATTTGAAGAATTCTTCTTCAAATACATGCCTATTAAGTCAATTCAGTTCTGAACCCAGTTATGAATAAAGAAATTTTGGAACCAAGAGATTCGCACTGTGTTAAAAGTGCCAATCTATACATTTATTATAGTCCAAAATAATAAAGAAAGACAACTGACCTGATCTATACAGTTAATCTTCTCAGCAGGGTAAACCCCATAGCCACATCTAGCACACGGCTGCACATTCATCTTGAAATCCACAGAGTGAAAAATATATATAGGTTTATACAAAAGGTTCAAAGAGTATGAAAGTGACTTTTTGGCCTGTGCAAAGCACACTCTAGACACTCCAGTCAAGGCCTTTTGCTGTGGTCAATGGCTCCTATTAAAGCTCTGAACTGAAGTCTGTTGCTCTGTCTGCTGACCTTCTGTTTCAAAGTCAGCTGCAGGCTGGCTTTTAAAGCTGCCAGTTAGTAAGAGTGGTTATTTTGGCAACTGTGTCAGTGCGTAAGGGAGGGTAGCAATATCCTTCTCTAAATAGAAGAATGAACTCACAGAAACGAATCATGTCCATGTGAACGTTAGAGTCAGATCATTTAGTATTTCAGTTTTGCTGTAAAGCCAGTTGTCGTCAGCCCAGGATGAAAAGTATATACAGCAGCAGCAGTTTGTCACAGTCTCTCCTCATCCTGATATACAGTAAGTGACCTCATGGAGGACTACCCTGTGTTTAGGACCTGCCTCATATTCAAAGGAGGTCTCACCAGAGACACAGGCTGGAGATGAGTTTGGAGCTTCCTCACCCTTCGTTGGATCTAGAAGAGGTACACAGCCATTGTTCCAGCCAAGTCATTCTTTTTTTCCCTTGGTGCCTGCTCAGTTTCACCTTGTATGCTATGGGCAGCAGAGCACAGCACACTCATTTCTCATGTATTTCTGTTTCATCAACCTGTCACTCCATCTCCAGGTGTAGAAGGATGCACAGTGAAAAGGGCAGAGCCTCTTATCTCAGAGTTCTAAATGTGATGGGTACAAATCCAAACATCTATCTCCTACAGGAAAAACTTCAGAAAGGAACCATTTACTTTTGAATAGAATGAACAAAGCAGCTATTTAAAAGTGTTCACAAAGAGTAGGCTGGCATAGATCAGAATATAAAAATTTCTCAGCCAAATAACGATAAGGAATTATTATGCCTGATATTAGGATTCAAGCAAGTTATTAGGGTTGGTCTGCAAGTCTGCTCCAAACAAAAGAAGCTATTAAATTCTACTGGCTACAAATGGTCAGGATTTGAGATTTACATCTCACCTAATCATAATACCTCCAGCTGCAGGGCTCCATAACCCTGGGACACAGCTAACAGTTCTCTCAATCCAAGTAAAAGTCTACTTAGTTATCCATGCATCTGCACCACTTCCCATGCCTGCAGTGGTCCTGGGATATTGCTAATCACTTTCCTTTTCTGTAAATTACAAACAATTCAATCAAAATTATTTTTGGCTAAACTTTCTGTGTATGCTTAGAGAGCCTCTTATTCAGCTCTCTATGGAGATACGCAGTTCTGCTTAATTTATTATTACTACTTTTACTGAATGCTGACAATGTACTGGCACAACGTACTGTCAGCAACTGGTGTGCTGAAAATAGAGTCTCTAATCTGAAGAGCAATGGGTATGGCACAACGTCCTGAAAACACTTGAAGCCTTTCAAAGTAAATAATTAATATCAGTATATAAACAGATGTACTTTCATTAAAAAAAAAAAAATGTTCACAGAACATAACTCCTTGTATTAAAGTAACTGCTGAGTTACCACACGTTATTCTTTACGGGATCAGAAGCAATTTTATGTTGACCAGGTTACATCACAATAATATTTACCATGCCCACACCTGTGAACCAAAATAATTTGGAAGTCTTCCAGTCCCTTTCTCACACAGCTTTTCATCTTGTCCCAGATTGCCATTCTGTTTATGCAAGTGACCTATATTGGGGTCACAGTGGCCAGGCTGTCCCCTCCTTATTTAGCACTGGGCACACTACCAGCTGCTGCGTCTTTGTGTTCATCTACTCCAAGAGTCACCATACTGTGTATTTTCTAGATAGTCCTAGTTGTCTTCATTCTATCTGAATCCATGCTAAGAGCCCTTGTCTCACACTTTGCCAAGAAAAACGATGCATGACCTGCTCCTGTCCCAGCACAGACAATACATTGCTTAAGGCTCTCCTGAAATGAGTTCTGGGAGGTGCTGAAAGCCATCCCTGAATCATACAAAACCATAAAGACTTGGCAACTACAGAACAAATAATTCATCCAGGAGCCACTTGAACATCGAAGATCCGGACAGGACTCCAGCCGGGAGCATCAGCGTATACAGCCCATATGCACTGTGCACCCAGAGAGCATGCTAGAGGTCCCTGAGAAGAGTAAGACCATGTGTTTCTTCCAAGACACCTGTCAGACAGCTAGAAGCCCTTTATTTCACAGATAAAACTTACTTAATTTAAAGATGTACAAAGCCTGTTTGTTTCTTTTCACAGCAACACATATTATCGGCTTGGCTGGTAGTTGGCAAACACATTTTCCAAGTTCTCCTGCTTCTCCCAAGCTACAGCACATTCAAGAAGAGAAGCACGGTAAGCCACAATGCCCTATACAGCTGCTGTCCTTCCCAGCCACGCTACTTCCCTCACATCCATTGTGAGAGAATGCTGGAGTCTGTTGAAGATTTCCCCATTTCTCAGCACCTCAAAACTGTCATGTTGCATGGTCCGTTCTTCACCACACTGGATTAAAACTAAGTTGCTAATAGAAAAGAGAGTTTATTGAAAAACAAGCATTGTATGGTCTCATTACAAAGTATGCACTGCATTTTGATCATGCAAGGAATTAAATCACAAAACCAGTGCAAGTTTGTTATCTTGACAAATCTTAGCAAGACATTTTCTCTTCAGTTAAAAGCTCATTGTGGCTTTTTTCTTCCTTTGGTAAGGCCCCATAAAGGCTCTTTGATATCAATGAAAATCTTAAAAGGCTTTACTTAACAGTAGAACCTTAATCAATGTGGTTTAAAGGTACTGCAGTTACATGTAAAGTACAAGGACTCAGTACCTTGAAAGTGCAAATTAGTAGGAAGAAACATTGTTACCTCTCCAACCTCCTCAAATTCATTGAATTAACTGCATAGAAACCTTGGAGCATGTCTGCATCCTGAATCTGAATCTAAAAAGCATGCATTAGTTATACAAAGTAACCTCCTAACAGACATTCAAGTCAGGGCCGCCTTCTCTGTCACTCCTGAATAGCAGCTGTGCCCTTCCAGCCACATGAATAGCGGGAAGCTAGACACCAGAAATTACGGCAACCCTACCATCCCTCTGTTTGTAGAAAAAAAAAAAAAAAAAAAAAAAAAAAAAAAAGGTGCTGTTTCACTACACAAATTGGGGGTGTTATCCACTGTTAAGAGCTGCCTGTAAAAGTTCAAACGCTAGCCCAGCCTCATCACAACCTTCTCTGAACCACGTGGTTAATTAGTTATCTGGTCTCAGGGCCTTTTGTCTCATATCGCCTCCCCATGCCAATCAAATTTAGCATAGTAGCAAATCCAGCTTGCAAAAACATCAAAACAAAGCTGGAAAAGATTTAGCAACACTAGGATCTCCCAAGACTTGAAGAAAAAAGTCTAAAGGATTGTCTTCCAAACTTGTACAGTAGCTTTTTACAGTTTTGCTGTTTTGGAAACCAACCAACAACTGTTTACATTTCATGACTAAAAGGATCTGTGCTTACACTTTCCCTTTGTTGCCAGTGTCAGGAAAACTTGAGAGCGTGGGTATTTTGCAAATGCTTCTAATAGAGCAAAAGAAAGCAAGAGAGGGAGTAGAGAGAAATGGAAAAAAGAACCAACAGGCTAAGAAGGCATCACTGTTACAGAGCAGAGAAAGAACTGGTGAGGACGTGCTACAATTTAAGCTGAACGCTTGAAGAAATGTGTGCAAAGCATGCACAGCACAGCCCATGTGCATACAATGAGACCTCCAGTGGCCAAATATTCCCATTTATCATGTATAATAACCTAAAAATGACCCAGGTTTAAAACTCATAAAACATGGCATGTGCAACAGATCATCCCTGCCTGATTACAGAGAAATCCCACCAAAACACACACACCAAGTTGACTGAGATGCATCATTCTACCGAACAGCCCACGTATTCCCCACAGCATATTAAAACCATTCATCCTTTCTTGCAAAACTCTGTAAAAATTCTAACCACTGCTATTTAAGAGGGAACACCTCGCAAGTCACTCAAATCCTCCATCCTCAATGTATCCCCACATCTGCCTCCCAGGTCTCAGCAAAGCCCCATCCTTGTTTTCACGGATGTTGTGCAGAACACAGCACACAGTTATTATTCCAGACAGGTACTATTTAGTTGCCTCAAGCCTTCTAGTTTGTACCTGCCGTCTACCTTTCAATTTCCCAAAGGCACGCTCCATTGTCATCCTGCAGCTGCTTACATGGTAGTTAAACACTTATTTTCTGCAATGGAAATATCCAGTAAAAGGCTTCATTGTTAATGTTTTTAGGGAGTACAATGAGTCTCCTGGGGTAAGAAAAGGAATGCTGGTGCTATAGGTATCACACTGCTGGCTCTTCTCCCTGCCCAGTAATGCATACGGCCAGCTGTGCAATATTATACATGAGAAAATTTTTCCTTCCTGACCCTTCCCCAGGTAGCAATCACTCTATGCCCTGAAGCAAGATACCTCCTTTGACTTCTACTATCCTTTCAATTTCTCCCTTACTCATTACTGAAAATAAGATTTTCTGAATCATCTAGCACCTTATACTGTATTAAAATTGGTTAATCTAACATGTAGTTAAGAAAGGTATTGCAGCACACTGAGGAATCAGCCTTTCTCTTTGTCAATGCCAGCAACCAATGTGAAAAGAAAATAGAAATAGGGGTTTCATCAACAGTTTGAGTCAGAAATTCCCCATACACAAATCTATTAGTAAACTCTTGAAAACTGGCAAGCATTATCAGATACAATACTCCTTTTTCAATAGCAATACAATGACTTTTAGAAAAAAGCTATTTCTAGGCCTACTAATTCAGCTATGGGGACTAGATGGCAATGGATAAACATTTTCATCAAGATACAGAAGGTCACAGCTGGCAAATAGCTTCTGGATTTCCTAGGTAACCCCCACACACATTGTCAGGAAAGCACATTTGGATGTCCTGAAGCTCAGGTGCCACTGCCAGTCATTGCTGAAGACAGCACAGTCTCCCTCATCTCCTCTCCACGCATTTACTTGAAGATCTATACATTTCCAGTGTCTCTGTTGCCCATAATGATCCATTATGGATTTGGAAGTGGTGCTGTCTTCTTGAAAAGCAGCGGCTAACAGATGGCACGAGAGGAACCATGGGATTCTGTTAGTTTGATTTTCAGGAGAAAACTTTGGCTACACATCCAACCAGGAGCTATAGGCATAATCCCACGAAGCAGAGAATGGCCCCAGCAGCAGCACACAGACACACGGCAAGAGCCGCCACGCCGTTCAGATGCTCCTCCATCACATCGAAGCAGTGACCTGTCGTGAAGCAAAAGGCTGTTTGTTACCATGCCTGTGTTTTGTGCCAATTATGAGGCAGTTACACTGAAAAATGTCGCTTTGATGTAAATCTCTTCAGGTAGTGAATGTTAAACACCACACACTGCTGGGCAGGTGTATGATTTTGCAGGAATGGAGCCCGCATCCAGGAGTAATTAGCAAGACTGTGCCAATCTTCAGTCCATGTACTGGACTGCTGGGCCTGATGCAACCGCTACACAGTAGGATATCGTAATTAGCAGAGATGCAACACACTGAATAATTGGAAAGATAAGGAAACGCCACTGAAGTTTATATAAGAGAAAAAATTTCCTTAGATCTAGACAATCTCGTGTCACCATGAAACTTAAGGCTCTTCTTTTGCAGGGGTGTGACAGAGCACAGCTATTAAAAAGTGGTAATTTCGTTTTTGCTGTGATGAAGCCGTTATTACCAGGGAAGCAAGGAGGGCCCGGGCCAGGGGAGCCGGCTGGGGAGCGGGGCAGGAGGAGCCGTCGCTTCCCCCAACCCCACACCTGACCCACCGCGGCGCCGGGCGAAGGCAGAGGCCGAGGCCCCACCGCCCCGGGGACGGGCCCGCAAGTCCCGCCGCAGCGAGCGGAAGGCGCGGCATCGCCGGGACAAGCCCGGGCTGGCGGAGCCCGCCCCGCCCCACTGCCGGCCGGCGGGGCACTATTCCTTTCGCTTTCGCTTCTGCCTCGCCGGAGCCCACCGCCAAGGCAAGCCCCGGTCCCGGCCCCTTCCTAGCCCCCTGCCCTCCGCGTCACGCCGGCCGCTCTCCCTGCTCGCCTCAGCGAGCCCGCTCCTCTCCCCTGCGCTCTAGGCCCGGCCCGTCGCCTCCCGCCCTCCCCTCAGCCTGCTGCCGGCTTCCCGCGCCTTCTCCTCTCCTGCCCTCTCTGTCCCCAGCCTGTCCCCTCTGGCGGGCAGCCCCGGGGCCCGGCCCGCTGCTCTTACCTGACGCCCGCGGCAGAGGGGTGGAAGGAAGCGGCTCTTCCTCAGCACTGGGCATTTGGGCCCTTCAGGTGGCCGCACTGACTACACAACCATTTTCTGAGGGAGAGCAGACGTTCTTGCAGCGAGGTTTGGATAGGTACAGTTGGTAGCGTTGGCGGTGCTGGTTCCTCCACTTAGGGCTCCACCTTCCTCGGTGCGGGGCTGCTTCCGTGAGGCGGCCACCTCAGTGCCCTCACCTGCGACCTGCGTGCTCTTTGAGTCTAATGTTTTTAAAAGATGACTAACAAATGTATTTGTCACAGCCAGATCTAGACCCTAGCTTTGGGGAATTGCTGTTACTCTCAGGGAGCTCAAAAACCTCCGTCAGTGTCCCAGACCTGGGCTGGGGTGGTGCTGGCAGTCATGTAGCCACAGGGCCCAGCTGCCGGCCTCTGAGCTGCTGCAAGGTCACCAGGGTGGTTTTCAAGCTAGGTGTAAACATGTACTCTTCTGAGTAACTGTATTATAAAAGCAAGTTTAATCTGCCTAAATATGGGGAAGGGGTGGGAACTGCTGCTGCTTTTCCTCATGAAAACCTGGAGTTGGACAAGCTGGCTCAGTGCGTCCCACCACAAGCGAGGGTGGGCTTCCCGCACTGCCTTCTGCACTGCTCTTCTCACCCTGAGCTCAGCTGGTGCACATCATTGTGCTATCAGAAAAATTACTCCTTTCTTCTTGTTGTTTTCTGCCGGCTTAATGATGTAAAACTTATTGAGTGGGCAACTCAGTACATGGAAGAAGAGGAGAGAGACCATTTTTCATCTGGAAAAAGTCTTTAGATCAGCTCAGCCTTGTTGTCTAGTGGTGCCCTTTGTTGCTTTTGAGATGAGTGAAGATGTTCCACCCTTACACTGGAGTAAGGGGGGGAAAAATGACTGAAATACAGCAACTTGTGTAAGAGGCTGCTTTGTGTAATGGAAATACCTTTTAATTTCCAAGAAACACTTCACAACCATTTTTTTTCCTAACAACTGTATGCATGTATTAATTAATAATTAGAAGAATATAAATTTCATATTAAGTGTTGATATAGACAAAACAGAGAAATGGAAACCTAAGATCCCACCCATGGAAAATAATACAGGTTTTTTCCTCTTATGTACATTTGACTGTATACAAATGAAAACACAAGAGCTCTCTGGGTGTCTTTGTACTGGATAGCATTGCAGTTACAATTATTTTTTCAGACCATAATAAATTTTCTGGGAATTAGTCATAAGATCTTTCACCACAGAATGATTTTTACTTTTGTTCTTATCTGCGTTTTTGAGAGAAGTATTAGACAAGTCACTTTTAGTAACTGCTACAAGATAATACAAATGCCTGGGCATGTGCAATGTCATGTTAATTCAGGCCAGAAATCTGTAGCCACTCTTACTTGATGAAGTATTATACAGTATAACTTACTAACAACCTTACATGTATCTGGTTTAATGGTTTGGTTTGTAGAAGTGTTTCTGAAAAGATAGTGTTAATTGAGGGATATTCTTGTGCTTTTATTAGTAGATGTCGGGAGATCAGCATGTTGATCGCTTTGCTCAAGAGAGTGGTGAGGAAGATTGCAATGACGTAGTTGATGCAAAGCCAGACAGAAGTAGCAGATTCTCACTTTTTGCAAAGTAAGTTACTACTTTTATTCCTATTATTGTTGTCGTATCACCTGTGATACTACCCTTCTAATGGGATTTTGGTGTTCAGTTTGCCATGTCCACAATGTCATAGATGGTCTGGATAGGGAGATGGTTTATGTTGTATAGGTTTAATGTATCTAGTCTGTACCTTAAAGCATCTCTCTGTAGTATTTTCCTACAGGGAAACCTGTAGTATCTCTCATAAGCTTTATTTGATAGTCAAGAGACCACTAAGTTCATTTAGCATCAGTTATAGCCCCTCATCTTAAACATTGCCCTTTGGTGGAGTTGGGAATTAAATATGCCATTAATTATCTATTTTTCTGCATTCAGCTCAGCTAATCTCCTATATCATTGGAATCCCCTGCTGACTATTTAAGTTAGTTTAAAGCCTGGATGTGCCATCTAGGTTGTAGCACAAAGAAGCCTCACTGATTCTAGAGATATAACCCATTACAGAATAAATTAAAAGCCTTTCATTTTAAAACATAGTAGTCTCACGGAAGTATAAGTTTACTTTCATTAAATGTATAGGAAGCAAGAACTATGTACTGCTTGTCTGTACTCCTGAAAGCAGTTGCTAATGTGATTGAAAATGCAAAGGATGAAAAATGAACATGCAAAATTTACAAATACTATTGAATGTCCACAAATGGCTACTTCACATTGTGAACTTCATGGATTTAGAGAGATTTTATTAGAGGTGTTTATTACAAAGACTATTGTATTTACAGACAGGTTTAGTTTTGTGGTTGTTTTTTTTGTTTTTACTATTCAATATTCACATTCAAGTGAACAGTATAATTCAGGGAAAGTAAATGGAGAATATAATTTTATTTTTGCTGCTTATTATATGATCTAATGGGGGTAACAAATCTGTGAGAGAAGTGAAGATCCTTTAGTCTTAGAAGACTTCAGATGTGCTGTTAAGCAAATCACTTTTTCTGTCTCATTTTCTCATTCCTCAAATATGTTTTATCATGTGTATGTGTATTATTAATTTTAACAGAATCATGTCATACAAAATAGACAATGTAACATTTGTTTGTAAATCTTCCCACACATTTTTCAAAGGTTTATTTTAAACTTTATAAAATGTGCATTTTCATATCTGAATCGGTCTTCTTTGTAAGAGGTGATATACTATTATTAAATTATGCAATGCAAAGTTAATAATTCCTGAAGGAAAGGCAATAATCAGCATTTCTATCACCTTTTTTCTATAAATTTTTTTTCAAATAATTAAGTCTGAGAAATCTGTCAGAGTTTCTTGAAGAAGGTGATGATTGCCTAAGAGGAATGAGCTGGTTGACAGAGAAGGTCTTGAAAATCCAAACACAGTGACAGGGTCTTTGTCCTATAGAAACTAAAACTCTTTGGCCTAAAGGAAGATAAGACAGGAATGTGAGAGGATAAAGGAAGAAGGGATATGATCTAAAATTGTGACTGCAGTGGAGGAGAAATTGTTCCTTGTGCCTCACAGGAAATCTAGGGGTCATCCAATGAAAAGTTCATGCAGTAGGTTTAAAACAACCAGTAAGATGTAATTTTCACATAGTGCAGAATGTAATTGTGGAACTAAAAGTCACGAGATATGCAGATGTCAAGATTTTAGATGGGTTCAGAAGAGATTAGATGTATTTGTGGAAGAAAATTCCAGTGGGAATATTGATCTTAAAATCTTTGGTGCAAGACGTTCCTAAATCAGGTTTCTGTGAAATTATATTCTGTATCCAATTTTTTTTGTTTGCTTTCTTAAAACTCATTACTAGTCAGTACCAGATACTAGGCTAGATGTGCTTTTAGTTGGAACCAGCACGGCTCTGTGTCTTGATTGCCAAGGCTTCATTTTGGCAACGTGAAATTAATACCTGTAAAATAAGATGTCTAGAAAGCTTTAGATCGACTACAATTTTATGGTCCTTTGTTTTGTTTTAGCAGTTTCTATCAGCTGTGCAGTACTTTCAATGAAATTCTACATTGTATTTCATTTATTATTGCTTAAAATATATAAGCTCAATAGGAAAACAAGTAACCTGTATCATTAAATAAGCACATCAAATTTAATTTAAGAGAACAGATCAATGAGAAACTGAATTCAAAGCTGTGCAGAAAGACTGGTTCCAATAGCTTCACAGGTCCAATTCACCATTCTCTGGCTGTGACTGGAGATTTATTTAGCAAGAGCAGTAAGTAGAAATAAGTGAAAATCTTCTTTGCTGCAACATATTTCTCCCTGAGAAGTCTGTGAGCCTGCTTTACCATGGAGGCCATGAGGCTCAGAACAAGCCGTGGAGTGGGCAGATTCTTCTGGCTGCACCACAGTTTAAGGGAATTATCTTCTATGTATTTCCTTTTCTTTGAAAAAGAGCTAGTACTTAGTTAATGTTGGTGGGGAAAAAGTGTTTGGTGGGGAAAAGAGTTGAAAGAAGTAAGTTTTGAATTACCATCTGCCGGTGGTGTTTGGTTTAGGGGTTTTTTTTTAGCCACTAGATGGCAGGAGGGTATCAATTTTGTTTACTGCAAAAGTGGGGAACAAAAATTAGGGAGAGTTGCAGTAGAGCAAAAAGTTATGTTTCAGAAAGCAGAAATAGCTGCATACACTCTGGCAAGCCTGCACGCAACAAAATTTTAAAACAGGGTTAAACAAAGATTGAGCTGAGGATTTCAAAAGTGTGTTTTAATTCTTTATGTGATAGTTAGAAACTAAAAGAATTTTTCCCATAGAAATTTTTGTTTTCTATGCTGTATGTGCTCCTGTTATACTTTCAAAGCTTTAAAAATAGTCTCACTTCTCCACAGGATGATTTAGTGTCTTCATTTGGTATCTTTTGTCTTTTGTTGGAGAACTCCATTAGAGAGATTGATAGCAACAAACCTATTTTAGCATCCAGGAAACATAATGTAACATGAAACGGAATAAAGTTGTGGTTCCACTGTATTAAGTAGAGCTAAAATTTCTCTTACTCCTAATGAAAGTTGCTTTTTAAAAAAAACCTGCATCTCAAAATTCCCAAGGCTTGGTAGACTAGCACTTGCACTGTCAATAATCATGACTTTGTGGACTTCAGTGAAGAAGCATAATACAGAAGAGGATGGTTGTTAGCAGTATCTAGGTACCTGTTTTATTCTAATTTACTTGTATAGAACTATTTGTCCTCTGGTTACTTTTATCTACTCCAGCCTTACTGTCTTGTTTTACAGTCAATATTCCCCTTCTCATCTGGAAAGAGAAAACATCATTTAAATATATGTATTTAAGAATTTAAGAATTCTTGCAAATACCTAATCACAATTGAAACAGTGTGATTCTGTAGTGCCCTTAATGCAGAAACATGAAATTCATTGTAAGAAAATCCCACTGAGGAACTTGAGAGGCTTGTAGGGTACACCCATGTATAGTGACCAAGAGTACTTGGTGTTTAACAGTGCAAACCCAAAATATCTATAAGGTATTTCTTTCTGCTGAGTCAGGCCAGTATAAAGTTTGAGAGTTTTCATTGTAATTAATTTGAAAGTTTGCTGGAAACATCAGTGTGTATCTTGTCTTCTGTAGTTCAATAGATGTGATAGTTATATAGTTATAATATCTACCAGGTTTGTAAACTAGTATTTAGATCAAAAAGACTCACAGATATATAGGTTTTCTTTTAATTTGTACAGTATTTATTTGGGTTACAGAGCATCAAAGTGGGGAAGCACAGATGTTACCAAAGATGTCTATTTTAGCTTCCTGACCCTTAAGTCAGTATAGCTGTATTTCTCAAAATAAATAGCCCTGTCATTCAAAGAATAAATATTCCTTTTGGAGTTTCAGCCTCAGTTGAGCCTTAGCTTTGGAGCTGTAACAGGTGTGGAAAATTGTCTTTGTTTCAGCTTTGCTTCTCTGTTGTTCTTCTGTCTTTTGGGCAGCTATTTTCCATCCACTTTTGATTACCAACAGCTTATTTTTATTTGGTTTGTAAGAAGCTGTTTTGCAGGTAGACCTTTATGAAGAACAGTTTCCCAGTGCTGCAGGTGCATACGTTTTTGAGAGTTACCCATTTTGTACTTTTGGACCATTTGAAAACACTGAGTCTGATCTTATAAATTGCTTGCTTTGTAGAAAATGTACTACTGCTAGCATCATATGCTTATGAAGAAACTGTATTGGCCTGCACTGCCTGAATGTCAGCTGTTCTGCCTTGAAATTAATGTGTTCAAATCCAGACAATGCTTTGATGATACCTCATCTTATTTATCATAATTTTTATACAGTTTTAAAATTAAAAATGCAGTTCTCTTCCAGGTTTTTCAGCAACAGAATATTACAGACCTTTCAAAAATAAATACTGCTAAGAAAAGTGTCTCCTTTATCCTTAAAATAGGATAAAAATAGCAAGTTACTTTTTACTTGCAAGTTACTTTTAGCACAAGCTAAATATCAGTGTAGTTTCCCCCAAAGCACTGAACATAAAATTTCAGAAGCAATAGGTTCTGGCATCTATAGTCTGTTAATGATAATTCCTACAAAGACAATAAAGAGATTTTAACATAGTGCAACAAGGATGTTTCATTTCAGTTACTCTCTTTTTAGCCAGAGATTGGTTTTTATTTTTTGTTATTGCAGTTTTTGTTAGATCTGGAACCCAGCTTCTGGAGAACACTGCAGGAGTATTTAACAATTAGTGAAAATTGTGGTCAGTGCTTGTACTTTCCCTTGGACACTTACTGGACATGCCATATAGGAAATGCCCAAATATCTTGAAATCGTATCTAGTCTAAAGTATAAGAAGTCATTAAGTCACAGTCAATATTTGTTTCCAGTCTCCTTAGAGACTTTATCTTGTGAAGCACAACAAACACTGGGTTAGCCATGAACTGTATCTATAGCAATCACAACAGTGAGTCAAGTATCCTAATTTCTTTTTAGTGTAGTAATGTATTTCCTTCATTACAACAAACTCTGGGCTGTCATCATAAAAAATTTGGAGGAAAGCTATTATGTAGTGTCTTTTTAAGCTTTCAAATTAAGCCGAATTTATAATAAACCTAAACTGTTAAAGGGTAAATATGTAGGAAATAGTTCTATGAATTAGCATATAAAGAGGTTTTGAAAACTGTGCATGTTAACCTGCATTATTTTCCTAGAAATATTCATTGTGTAAATATTGTAGTAATGGTGGATCAGGTTTTGAGAGAAGGAAGGAAGACATATTTAAAAGGGAAGTCTGCTGTCCCATCTCCATCTCAAGATCTGCTGTATTTTCCTATGCTCTTACATAGGAACAGTGATAGAATCAGAGCAATGGGAGCGTGTTTTCCGCTTGTCAGCAAAGGTAGATCAGGCCTGCATGACCTCAGCTTGCAGGGTGATAGCTATGAGGGTTTGAATAGCCCCACAGAAAAGTCCAGCGTGACCCACTGCTGACACATGCGAATCTTTGGGCCTGAACACAGAGAGCATCCTGTTTCACTCTCCAATGTAACCCTGAGCATGGTGGGCTCCTAGCATTAGCAAAGAAGATTAGACTCGCTCTTGAGGACAAGCTGAAGCTGTTTTCAGATGCAGTGTGGAGTGCCATTTGATGATGAGCCCAGGTACTGTGGAATGTTATCTCCTCCTTTCTCTGCCACCTGTTTGGAAATCTCATGAATGAATACCCTAAAAGAGTTTAGTTTCAGTGCATATATCCAGCTAATTATAACTCTACTGGCATTTTGCAGTTGCTAACCCTAACCAGAGTGTTCTCTGAGAAATAGTATTTTAGCGGCGGGATGTTTAATTTTGAGTCATTTTCCAAACAGTCCATATAGCAATATATACCTCTTAATTGCTCTTAGTACCTGTGATAGATGAGAGGCTTTTTTTTAATTTTTTTTCTTTCACATAATTGGCAGTTTCCTATGTATATTATACTACCTAGGATATGATCATGCAAGATCTCAGTTTCCAGAACCCCCATGGAAGGTGTGTACGTGCAGGTTTTCTAGAAATGAGCAGAAAGCCTTTCAGCAAGCAATATCATTTATTTGTAAAATTTTACCTTTTGAATGTTATTTGAATATTATGTTGTATATAGTATTGCGAGGCCTGCACAGCAGATACCATGCAACTAATTAGGAAACTGAAGATGAATTACAAATTGATGGTTGAGAGTTTAGAACTTACTCTGCTTTGGTCCTCTCTGCTGCAGGTGTTACACCACAGAATTGTAATGCAGGCTGTAAATGTCACTTACAATATTAAGTGCACAAAGACTAGGATACTACCACCTGTTTCTTTTTTTCCTCTGGGTTTGTTGGGTTTTTTTTAACTGTTGCAAAATGCGGACAATATTTGACATAATAGTCTGTGCTGAAACCTTTTTTACAAAGTGTAGCTGCTTTAGCCTCATGTGGTGGGTTGAGCCTGGCTGGGGGCCAGGTGCCCACCAGAGCCGCTCTCTCACTCCCCTCATTCACTAAACAGGGGAGAAAAGGCATAATGAAATGCTTGCAGGTCGAGATAAGGACAGGGAGAGATCACTCACTAATTATCTTCACGAGCAAAACAGACCAAACTTAGAGAGGGAATTCATCTAATTTATTACTAGGCAAAACAGAGTAGAGGAATGAGAAAATAAAATCAACTCTTAAAACACTTCCCCCCACCCCTCCCATCTTCCCGGGCTCAACTTCACTCCCGGCTTCAACGTTCCCCCCCCTCAGCGGCACAGGGGGACGGGGAGTGGGGGTTACGGTCAGTTCATCTCACGGTGTTTCTGCCGCTTCTTCATCCTCAGGGGGAGGACTCCTCTCATCGTTCCCCTGCTCCAGCATGGAGTCCCTCTCACGGGGTGCAGACCTTCAGGAGCAAACTGCTCCAGCGTGGGGTCCCCCACAGGGTCACAAGTCCTGCCAGCAAACCTGCCCTGGCGTGGGCTCCCCTCTTCACGGGTCCACCGGTCCGGCCTGGAACTTGCTCCAGCGTGGGCTTCCCACGGGCCGCAGCCTCCTTCAGGTGCCTCCACCTGCTCCGGTGTGGGGTCCTCCACGGGCTGCAGGTGGAATCGCTACACCCCCTCATCCTTCCTCCATGGGCTGCAGGGGGACAGCCTGCTTCACCATGGCCTTCACCACGGGCTGCAGGGGGATCTCTGCTCCGGCGCCTGGAGCTCCTCCTCCCCCTCCATCTGCACTGACCTTGGTGTCTGCAGAGTTTCTTACATCTTCTCACTCCTCTCTCCGGCTGCAAAAGCTCTCTCCCTCTAATATGTACTTTGCTTCATTTGTATGTAACAAAATTGCAACCATGGTTTTGATTTGAATTATGTTAAGGCTATCACTAGCACATAGTTAAAAGGAGAGGAAGGCATATTTAGATGTAATCATCAGAACTCCAAGGATATATATAATATAGAAAATATGTCAGAAGTTGTAGTCTAAGTCTTGCTCTTTCAGACAACTCAATTCCTTTCAACTCCTTCCAACAGTGAGTTTCCAGTTGTCCTGGACTGGGTTTCTCTGGTTTCCAAGTTTTTAGAGAAGATTCTCCCTCCTAATTGAAGAAGGGTCTGAAACTAAAATGGGACAAAAAACCTACAAGAGTAGCTCAGGGTCTGAAAAATGTCTTATAATGAGGTATTTAAAATTTAGTTTCTTTAAAGTTGAAAGATAATTTGTTTTTACTATACAAATATATAGTGTGCTATACAAATCTATAAGTGATGGAAGTTCAGAAGATAGGAGGCACTTTTTGAAGCAAAGAATTCATAAATAGATCCAATGAATCCATAAATGGATCTTTTAAAAAAAGATTGGATATAAATCTAAAAGACATTCTGCAGATTAAACAGATGTTCTGCAGGTTTATAGAGGCTAGTAATAAGATTTTGTGGCTTGTTTTGCAAGAGATCAAATGAAAGTGTGCTCACACTCAGGTGTGAAGCATTCGTTTCTGGACTGAGATCCACTGTTAAACCTCCATTGTGGACAGTAAGAATGCCTTTGTTTCAAGCATTTTCTTCCAGGAGGCACATGGCAGTAAGCTACTACGAACGCTCTGGACCTAAACATTGTACAGATGTACAAAATAGTGGATTTTAAATATTGTCTATTTTACTGTACACTACTCTCCCCCTGGAAAGAAGCCATGAGATCTACAATTGTTTTATGAAATAAGTTTCTTTAGGCTCTGTTTTGTAATGGAAAAGCTAAGACCAAGAGCTATGGAGTTACTGTCCAAAAGTTATTCAACAGCAGAAGCAGGATTCACACTCAGTTCTCCATCCAGAGCACAACTAAGTGGCTTGTAGTGGATAACAGAACATATCCACACATGCCCCCAGTTGAGCATTGTTTAATACTTTTCATCAAGTTAACTGAGCAAAGCATAGCTAGCACATAATCTTAATAAATATTTTAATGGCTTGTGTTCAGCTATTGGAGGTGATACAGAAAACTTAGGGAAATGCCAGGATTTCTTTAAAAGAATTAAAGCATCTTATTTTGTGAACTTTCTGCAAAATCTGTAACAGTACTGCTACATATGTCATAGTAAGAACAAAAGTAGGTTTTTAATATGATACTGTTTTATTGGATGGATGAACTCATTCTTGTCTTGGGCAAAGAATTTGTTAATGATAGCTCAGGTCCCTCCCAGCTCTATTATTATCTTTACAAGTTCAAGGAAATAATCCCATTGTTTAATAGAAACAATAATTAAAAGGAAATAATCCCATCTGTTCTTTCAACACTGCTACAGAGGTATTTTCCTTTCAAAATTAGTGCATTTACAGTTATAAGGAGGGCTTGGGAGAGGGATTTCCAAATAAACAAGAAGTACTGTCTCCATTAGCTTCCTAGTTTCAGGTTCATTCAAGCAAAAGGCTTTGCCTCTGGTGACTTTTAAACTGGCTTTGTTCAGTCAGCCGATAATCTAATTCCAAAGATGTCCTTACGAAGTCATGAACTAACTGGCAGTTCAAAAAGCTGGAGGCTAAATAATTACTATGGCCCTGATCTTGAGAACAGTTATAAACACACATTATTTTACTTCCTGACTAGTCCTGCTGCTTTTAGTAGGCCTGCTCCCAGGAGGAAAGGGGCTGCGTTCGTTAGTGCCTGAGGTGTTTGAGTAAGCACACTTGCCATTTCCCTTTATTCCACTCCTTCCCAAAAATTACTCTCAAGGTTTAGGCACTTCAGCAGAGTAGTATATGAAGATGCAAGGGTTGCACAGACTTTATATGTCACTGATAAATATGAACTTTAGACTCCAGTATTATCAGTTTGGCATGTTTCACCATAATTTAAAGTTTCTTTATCAGACAAGACAAGACCATTAGAGGGAGCAGAAAGGTAGAACCGTTTGAGTGGGTTTTGTGTTTTAATATTCGGGGGGGGGGATTATTGTGTTGTTTATGTTTGCTATTCTAAATTGCAGCTGCCAGTTTTCATGCCTTTTGTGTAAGGTATCTCCTTGCCATAGTAAGCAATATAGGTGAAATAGCATTTAGATGCTTTTTGGGGAACTTTTATGTTCAGTTTTGTAGGACCATTTTTCTTCTCTCTTCTAATTGAAGACTTTCTTTTACGTTGAAAACATTCTGACTTAAATAAAAAAAAATTTCTAATATTATCTTTTCACATTTATCTGCAGTGTATTTAAAAATAGCCTTCTAAGAACTGGATATTTTGTTGGTGCTAGTCTGTCAAAGTCAGCAGTCATTTGCTAATACCTTTCAGTAGGGAAACTGAAATGCAATATTTACTTGAACTTCCTCCTATGTAATTTGTATTTCCCCTTTTTCCTCAGGAGATTTTTGCTTCAACTGTTAAGCTGTTTTTCAGTTTATCTACTAGCATGTAATTTGGAAGCCTGAGTAACCTTTGTTTAAAAAAAGATTGTGAGGGATAGTATTTGTTTTCTTGGTTTACAATTATATTTAACCTCTTTCAAAAGAGTCCTTGGTAAGGTGTTATCTGTCTGAAAAGACAGATGGAAATTGCACCTGCCTTTGGCATATATTCAGGAGAAAAGGTTTGTGAGCCCATAGTATGTGACGATCAGGTTGGAAACAGAATTGAGGTCTCCCAAATGCCAATGTCTTCCGCAGCAGTCCTGTTAGCATTCATCATAGGCTTCACTTTGTATTTTATCACACTGCTGCCTTAGTGTGTGACCCAGGATCATCAAATGCAGCGTAATACAGTTTTGGTATCTGATCTAGCCCTTATGGTTAATGCTTAGTCCTGATCCCATATAATTTATGCTTTCTCCTTTTTAGCAGTAAAGGAATATTCAGTTTTATAAAAGACAATTCAAGTAGTGACACATTCTTCTTGTCCAGAAATGTTGCTGCTCTGCCAACCTGATGCAATATTAATGGGAAAAGGCAACAGGATAATCTATTATTTGCATGCAGCTCTAAATCTGTGTGACACTTTACCAAAACGGATCTGACAAAGAACAAAGAGTCTGCCTTAAAGAACTTATGATCTAAAAAGCTCTAGTCAGGTTTAACAAGTGTCTTGCTTGTTATTGCCAATAGGCTTCAAGAGAAAAAAAATTCAAAAGGGGAGAGTGTACAGTAATTAGAGGTGTACTAAATATGGTGAAATTAGACTGGATAAAACTGTTAAAGCTGGCAGTTTAGAGAGAAGGTTATGTAGGAGTAAGACATATTAATGCATGATCATCAGAAAGCATCATGAATAGACCATTAATTATTGAGACTAAGGTAGAAACATAGAACAGAACATTGAACCTTGATTTGTCTAATTTATGAATTCTGTTTCCTGTTCACTTCTTTTGGAAGAATAACTCTGAACTGGTCTCCAGTACTCTCAGTTTTACTACACACAGCTTGGTAATGCTTTGTGAATTGAAACACAATCCTCTCTGCATTTTCATTGTTTCCTGTGTAGCCTTTAACTACCTATTTACAAAAAATAAATCCAGCCCAGGATTTTTCCCCAGGAGAGCAAACATAGCACTTGTGATGAGCAGTAGTCGCAAACATCATTTATACTGTGCATGCAGTGATGGAAGGAGTGGGGCTTTTTAGACAGAAAGAGCAGCAGAGAGACACACAAACTGCATAAAATTAAATCAGCAATACAGGCTACGTGAGTTCCTTCAGAAGACTTAAAACTAATGTATTGTCCTGTACACTTACTCCACAGTATTGTAACTTAATGGGGAATTTATTAAAATAAAGCCTTTAAAGAGGTTCGAGGGAAACATCTCAGTTGTTTGTAATAGAATAAAGAGCATTGCAGTTTTAAGATACCTGGCATTCCACAACATTAAGTGTATGAAAGTTCTGGTGGTTGTTGATGGATTACCTTAGAAGATTCGTACTATGCACTTTGTCACTGTACCACTGCTATAATCTTCTTGCCTGGACTCAACAGAAAGGCTGACAATGTGATGGAAACTAGGATAGAACTGTTTTCCAATGACAGAAAGCATGGGGACTCCAGAATGGATCCTGAGGTGATGTGTTCTGTAAAGATAGGAGATTTTTAAAGGCAAATTTTCTTTTTAACAGAAACCTGTTATCAGTCATTCAAAAATGATATATGATTGCACATTGTATTAAAGAAGCATGCCAGAGTAAAAACTGTCACAATGTTCTGTGATATTCTTACCAAGTAAAGCCCAAATGTACTGAACTTCATAGAGCAAGACAGATTTCTCTTCTTTTGTGTATGTGTACTTCAAATAGAAATTAATGTAATGAGTTTAGTCTTTTCTACTCACCTCTGAATGTCAACTTCCTTAAATTGAATAGTATTGTAATTGTAGATTTTTTTTATCTGCTTACATTTTTCAGTACAGCAACAAAAGTCCCTAACTTTCCTGGGAGAGAAAGGGACTATAGCTGTTTCAAAGCCTCGATATCCCTCTGTAATATCCTCTTTAGAGTTCATTTTGATTAACACATTCATTTCCTCTTAGAAAAACAAACAAACAGGAAAAAAACAAACAGGAGACTCTTCCCATCCTGTGACTGGGAAGTGATGATTGTGAGATTTGTCTTTATTCATCTATTCCTCTGCCCATAAGGCTATTTAAGTGACTGTTCTTTTCCAGGGAGACCTGTTTCTTCTGAGTGCTGTCACATTGTTTTTAAGGCCAAGCAACTCATGTTTTCAAAAGAGCTCTATTGTCTGTCGGTTACTATCATCCTCTTTTTAATCTTTGTTAACGTTGAGGTTTAGTGAATGGATTGGTGTAACAGTTTCTACCCTAGAGATTGCACTTTCTTCTTAATGTTTCCCTTTCATCCACTCTACTCTGGAGAACTTTCCCTGCATTATGCTGATACTGTTCCAAGGGGAGTCTATATAGTTAGAGTGGACCAGCTTTTTAGAGCATTTTTTTTTTTCCACAGTCCCTGGCCTTTACACCTTGCACAAAGGTAGGCAATACCAGCCTACACAACTGACATTAATTATGCAATGTGATGGAAAGTGAAGACCCTCCCCGTGGAAATAAATCACACTACACTTGAAGTTAAGCAGCTGGTTCTCACTGAAACACTTGTTCCTCTGGAGGGCTGGCAGACTTGAGCCTAAGAGCTTGGTTCTAGCAGGTGGGAGAGACGATGAGAGACTGCAACACTCAAGGAAGCCATTCTCCTGAACATGGATTCTTAGTGTGTTGGTTTGTCATATACAGTAGCAAAGAAAGTGCAGGAAGATGCCAGTAGAAAGGAAGCCAAAGGAGAGGCTGCTAAGAGACACTGCTTTCAGTAAAATTATTATTGAAAATAATTTTTAGGTATAGTTAAATGTTAACAGTGGTATTTTTATCCTTAAATCTTGATATATATACATACCAAAATAATCATTTACCCAAAGTGTAACAGAAAAGAAAGTTTGTTGTGCTAAGTAGCAGTCCTTTAGACAATCAAGTTCACTACTGGTGCAAGTGATGTATCTCCATTGACTTTGACAGAATTTTAGCCACTCATGGTGATAAGAAATTCAGCCTTTACTATTTAAAAGTTCAATAACAAAATGATAAATGGTATGGGTAACTTTATATTTGAAAAGTGAGAAGTTGATAATAATGATTTTCCCCGGGTTGACACCAATTAAGTCTAGACAATGAAATCACATTCCCAGACATACTGTTGTCAAGCCTAAGGCCTGAATTTAGAGCCACAGTAGGGGTGAAAATGTGCAAGCTAAATGAGGGTGCCAGAGTGGAGTTTCAATTTTGCTGAACTCTTGACCAAAGGGAGAGAACATGAAATATGTGAGAGCACTGATAGGAAGAATATTTCTGTCTAAGAGAAAGATCAGTGACCATTAGCAGAGTGAGGAGTTACGGCACAGTTGTAATTAAAAGCTGAGGAAAGAGTAAACAGTCATAAAATTCAAGTTTCTATTTAGTCTGGGCAAGTTTGAATCCCAAAAGAGGGAAATTAAAGACACTGGATGTCAGAGAAGCAGAATGAAATAAAACTGAGGGCAAATAGTTTAAAACATTTTATAACAGCACATTACTAACCTGTGGAAACCCTTTTGGAAAATATGGTGATTAAAAAGCTTAGTAAGAAGAACAGCAGTAAACATTTATGTTAACATGTGTCCAATTCAAAGCTTAGAAAAAAAAATTTAGCAGGAAAGCTTTAGGCTTTCAGTCATAAGCCAGCCTGTCACTGACAGGGCATTTCTCATAAGGAGTGATTATTACATATTTATTACCTTATTAGTCATTATTACAAGGTCTGATTTAGCTTGTTGAAACTGAAGACTTGGATCTTATACTGTCAGTTTGGTCCAGCAAGGCAATTCCCATATTGTGCGATGTTGGCACAGAAAAAAAAATCTTCAAAAAACAATTTCTCTCTGGACTGCAGGTCCAGGATGTGTATATTCCACAACCTTTGCTTCCTTATTTGTTCAGTTTGGACAGATACCAAAAGATTTCTGGAACTTTTTGTTGTCTGCCAGTAAAGCAATGATAGGCGTAACCCTACAAAGCATGCTATTGTTGCTTAGTATCTTGCTAGCCTGTTCAGCTTGGAAGGAATCATTAGAACAAAACCATTACTGTCCTCTGTAAAGGCATCGGGAAATGCTAGTTTTGTATGCTACTGCGCTGATGAGACTTGTCTGTGGTGTTTGACATTGACTGGCACAGAGCTTCTGGGGTACTTTTGGAAATACCAGTAGTAGTAGCTACACCCCTTAAACTCCCAAGTGTTTCTGCATGAATGAATGCAAACTATTGAATGCGGAAGTGAAGTGCTTTCAGAGAAGCTGTGTGGCTACGTTGTTATGTCACTTAACCCCAGCTGCTATTTTCGGTGAGACTTTTTGTGGGATAATGTGGCTGCATGATTTCTGGACTAGAATTAGATCACTTCCAGCATTTTGAGAGAGCAGACAGTGCAAACATGGTACCGTACTGCTCACATGGATCTGTCCTGAGTGTTCACAACTGTTCAAGGCTTGGACATAAACATAAATTTGTGTACAATCCGCCTGAAAATAGCCTATTGTGTGTAACAACTACAATTAGTCATACAGCTTTTTCAGGAAGTCAGTGAAGCTAGATAGATCTGTTGAAACTTGAACCCAGTGTGGACTGAGAAAATTAGCCTCTTCATCAACCTGAGTGGTTATTTGTTGGTTTGAAATTTATTTTGCTGTCTTTACCAGAGAGCTGTTAGTGATGTAGGACCAGGGGGAATTTTAGGCTAAAATAAGAATCCAAGATTTCTTTGAAAGTCAAATGTAATATTAACATCATAGAGCTGTGGATAATTCTTTAAAATGGTCAAAATCTTTTCTTGAGGCAAAGCATATTTAATTATTGCTCACAGACCGCTCAAAAAGCAGTATGCAAGGAGAATACCAATACTTGTGATTTGCCAGAAAAAACTGGACTTCCAGAGTATCAGACAAAATCCTGAAGTTTCGTAGTCTCTAGGAGAAGTCTAAGAGAGGAGATGATATTAGGATGAGCACATTTAAAAAGAGTACAGAGAAAGCCTGCCAAGTGCAGCTATTTAATTTGACCCTTTATAACAAGACATGAGGACTCTCAAAGGTAAGAAGCTGGTTTAAAATTGAATTACAGTAGCATTTAAACATGATGAATCATCTAGAGAAGGTTTGTTAAAGTTTCCAATTAGTCTTGTCCTTTAGTAATAAAAAGAGGACACTTAAAGCTAAAAGACAACAATTATTAAATGGGGAAGGTAAGAAAGTAGATTACCTAAACAACATTTAATGAATTCTTATGTACAGGCTATTATTGAAGCAAATAACTTAGTAATTCTTTAGAAAGATGTCAGAGTGAGAATAGTGAAAGTACTTAAATTAATTGAGATTATGGGAAAAATCTAATTTTGTTAGAAACAAACTGCTATACAGTTATTTGTGCTGTGAAAGTAGGTTATGTTTTCCTCTCAGACATCAGCAATAAATACTATTGGAGGCAGGATGCTGGACCAGATTAAATAAGAGAGGTGCTGATAACTTCAACCTTTTCCTGCACATTGTTTCTAACTGAGCTTGCTCCAAAGCCTGTTTATAGTTCTGAGGTGGAATCAGAGCCTTTATAGGCTCTCAGTAGATTCAGTTCTGCTTGAGGAGATCTTACTAACATCTGAAGCCACCTGCTTGGACCAAAAAGTTCACCTGTAAAAGCAAGTACTGCTGTGTTCCTCATGCTTATACTTCAGGTGTGCGTGCTGGCTGTAATTGATTTGTTCTTAATACTTCGTTTAGAATAAATTGGTGAGTAATGTCTGTGCTATCCCTTTGCATCTCTTCCTAATCCAATCTAACAGATTACAGAGAAAATTTATAGCTCGTTTTGTTTTGAAGTGAGGAGCAGGTATCGATGATTACACAAAAATGTGCTTAGTTTTTGGCATAGGTTCAGACTGCTGTTTGGCAGACCAAATTAGCACATGACCTGTTCACATCTATAACCTTTATCAGCAGAAACTACCTACGGCTCAGTCTTAATCTTCAGAGAATTTAGGGATGATGGTGATTCAGTAAACAAATCCTATCACACCATTGGATAAACTGCATATCTTCTTGTGCTTGGAATAGTTATTAAGGGAGATCTGTCTGTCCTTCCATGAATTACTTATAGTAAAAGTAAAATATGTCCAGAATCATAGTTTACGAAAGGTAACTGCGAGCCTGACTTCATGTTTAGGCCATTTGTTTTATCTGTGGATCAGAATCTGTTTATACTACTGTTGGCTGCAATTCACTCTAGAGTCATTTTACCATCATCAGAATCCTATTGCACACAATAATCACATCATGGAAATCATGAGATCTTTATGCCTCAATCTGAAATATGAAGGAAGAAAATATTAGACAAGAAAAATCATTAGGTACGGCTGCTCAAATTGTTTGAATTAAGATAAATAGGTACACTGCATGTGACTGGCCACTGACAATAATTTCATTTGGTTCACCTAGAAAAAAGAAGAATGGAGAAGAAGAACAGCCAAAGTCCTCTCTCAGTAATCAGTACCGAATTGTTACACCCACATTCCAGTATAATATGGACTACAAGAAAGTTGGCAAATGTATTATTATAAACAACAAAAACTTTGAAGATAAAACAGGTAATGTTCTTCCTTTGATGATACTCATTACAGACTTTAGAGTGTTTATACTTTCATTAATCAATAAGCATTTAATTTTTAGGACATGGAATTTTAATGAGTATTTCTTTTTTTCTGAGAAATAGTTGTTCCTACAATTTATTCCTGTTCTTTAACACTTATACTAGAGCAGCTCTTTGCAGTATATGTTTCAAAGAGCATGTCACCTTGCTCTACCAACTTCAAACTAAACCTTTGTCCCAGAGTTCAAGGCTGTTTTGTTAAAATTTGAATTTTGGCATCTGCAGCCCATGTTATAGCTTCTCTGTCCCTACAAAAGCTAATAGCCATAGCTGTGCTCTGTTCACACTCCAGCATTTAACTTTTCAGACCATGTACAGTTTCAAAGCAGACAGATACTTGTGTTGTAGTCAACTTTATAGGTCTTTTCTTATACACTTTGCAAGCACACTAAATGAAGTGTTTATTCCAAAGAATTTACATCAGTTTCTTTTATGCGGGTATCTCACATAGAAGGTAGGGACTCTTTTCAACAGTTTTTCCTTGGGGTGCTTTATGCATATGTTATACTGCGTAATCAAAAGGAGATCGAATCATCCATAGAGGTCATGTGTTGCAAGGTGCTGAAGGTATGCCACCATTTTTCAGGATAAGATACATTTTAACATTGAACCTTTCATTATTTTGCATTAAAACAAATCTCACAATTTGTTCTCAATGCTGAGAATGCTGTTAGAGGACTGTTTTAAAATCATGTCACCATGACATTGTTTAGGTTTAGTAAGTATAAACATAAAAATTTACCTTTGAACACATAAATTATTTTGAATTGTGTAATGTGCAATCAACCTTATTTTTTGTTTTCTCACAGGAATGGGTACGCGCAATGGCACTGATAAAGATGCTGGAGATCTAGCTAAGAGTTTTGAAAGCTTAGGTTTTGATGTTTGCACATACAATGACCGAAGCCGTGATGATATGGAAAAATTACTGAAGCAAGGTAAAAATTTAGAATCATAGAATAATTTAGAATGGAAGAGACCTCTGGAAGTCACCGAATCTACCCCCTGCTCCAAGCAGGTCAAATTAGAACAGATTGCTTAGGCCCCACTACATGGAATCTGTTCTATATAGAAGGATTCAGTTTCTGAATGGATTAGGCTTAATTCCCTACCTCTTCCTCCAACGTCAATTCAGAAATACAGTTTTCTTGTCATATTATGTGAAGCGCCTCTCCTATGTATTAGGTGAAGAGCCTTGTCGTATTAGATAAAGAGTCCAGCCTGTTGACTCCAGTGGGCTAGTCTCGGAGTCAAGTGAAGGATGTGTTTGTGTATTCAAGGTACTTATCACATAAAAAGTGGGTTGTGTCATCTTTATCACTCCTTCTTATGCCTTCCAGTAGAGGCCCAATGTATATTTAGTCTCAGAAAAATGTGTTTGCTAAATATAATTTTAATTTAATATGTTGCTTCCTTTTGGCTAAGAAGTATTTGATTTGTAGCTGCAGAGGAGAATCACAGTGATGCTGCTTGTTTTGCCTGTATCCTTCTAAGCCATGGGGAAGAAGGCCTCATCTATGGCACTGATGGACCCATGGCTATCAAGAGTTTGACTGCGCTATTCAGAGGAGACAAGTGTAAAAGCCTTATAGGCAAACCCAAATTATTTTTCATTCAGGTAATAGCCCGAAGGTAAATACAGTATCCTACTGCTGCAGTGGGGAAAACATGCTATGTTGGTTTTCTGCTCTAGAAGAGCCTTAAGGAATTTTGCTAGGGGTTTTGTGAAAAAATCTGTTGAAGTTGACTGTGGGTGATTTGTATTGTCTGTTTTTAAGAGATAATTTCTATACAAGATTCACAGATGTAAACAGCATATTGTCATTGTAATTTTGTACATGGTTTCTCTTTGTGCTTGGTAACATACGAACTTCAGAGCAGAAAGATAAACTCCCTCTTGTGCAGACAGAGCTGAGGACAGTACATGCTTATCAATAGAAATAATACTGTCCAGGTCTCTTTGAATAAAGGCTGTCTCTACAAATTACTGCATTCTGCTAAAATAAATATTTTTTCTCTCCCTCAGTAACCTAAAAATTTATATTGCATTATCGTATTAGCATATAATTAATGGTATATTACTTAAGCTTTTAAAGACAGCTGTTTCAAACAGTATTAACTGACATACCATGGGTCTGATTTCTCTTTTCTTTCATAGTATTATGTAGGTATGGGAGTTGGAGCAGATGTGGGTTTCCCTAGGCTGTTCTGTCAATTAATCCTCAACCTCAAAGTGAAAACTGTCTATTTTAGACTCTTCATACTACTAAAGTGATGTTTCTTTTAATTATAAGTTTGGAATGGGTACTTTGTTGCCTTTAAAATTATCTTAACAAAGGCAACCAACTCATGTTATATAAGCCCATCAGACTGCTATTTTTTTACAAGAGCTGTCAGTCAAAGTTACTGATCAAGAGCTGAAAAGTGCCAACGTGGACTGTGGTCCCAGTGTGCCCTTTAGCTAAACCACATAATGAAAAGGAAATTAAGAATAAAAGAGAAAAATGGAAAAATGTTAAAAATGCAATATACTTGAAATGGGTGGTCAGACACTGGAACAGGTTGCCCAGATTGTAGCGTCTCCATCTGTGGAGATATTCCAAACCCAGCTGGACACGGTCCTGGACATGTGCTGTAGCTGTCCCGGCTTGAGAAGGGGGGTTGGACTAGATCATCTCGGGATGTGATTTTGTTGTTCTATGAAATGTAGTGCTACAGCAGTGCATGCCAGGAACCAAAGACAATGTGTAGTCCACTGTAAAGAAAATGTCCGGAAGTGACACTGCACAAGACATAATGTAATGATTGAGTGCTGAGGATGACTCTAGACTAGTAAAATTAATCATGATTAGAATAAGCTAATGCTGACTTGGCACTTTGACAATCCACTGAGATCCACAGCCTGCAACACCATTACCTCCCTTTACTGTACAGGATGTATATTTTAAAATGGGTAAGCTAGTAACTTTATCACTGAACAATTAGGTGTGCCCCAGAAGTGCATTTCTGCTTCTAATACATGCAAAGTACTGCTTAAAGCTGTATCCATCAAAAAATGTTAATGAAAACTTATTTTTACAACACCTTGATTCTCCTTATTGGACAAGTTCTCTTTATCTTCACTGCTTTCAGGCATGCAGAGGCTCTGAATTTGATGAAGGTATACAAACTGACTCTGGACCTGCAAATGACACTCTGGAAACAGATGCCAATCCGAGATACAAAATCCCAGTAGAAGCAGATTTTCTGTTTGCATATTCCACAGTGCCAGGTAAAGAAAAGGGGGTGAGGGTGGAGATAAAAGCCTAAAAACTCGTCACCCATATTGACTTGATTGAAGACTGGCCCTCATTGATGATACATTGTACATTGATGGACAGAACCCTAAGGCCCAGTGTATATTGGGCCAGGGTGTTGTATCCACCCCTTTCACACTAGCTACAGCAGAAACAGGAGAAAGCCCAGATTTGCAGGTGAGAAGACACAGACATTACAGATGGCAAAGGCAGTACTGTTTTCTGGGAATCCTGCCCTTCCATGTCCCAGTTTGGTGAGTATGTTGAATATGTAATGAAGGCAGGAAGGGGAACAGTTACAGCAGGAAACGTATTCTTAGAGAGGAAAAACATGAAATCTTACTTCTTGCAGTTTCCCAAATGCAAAAATATAGTATGGCACTTTGGTAGTGCGAGGTTTGGAGAGTTAATACACATTATTCTCCACTTTAATGAAGTGGGATATGTGACACAAGTGATAAGAATTAGACTTTCTGTGTGTGCAGTGTTACTCTTTGCCCAGAATCCTTCACACAAATTAGTACATATCTCTCTGCCATTCTGTTCTTCAGCACAAGATAATAAGAAAAAAGGAAAAATAACCCCATGTACTTTCTTATCTGTCTTTCTTGTAAGGTTATTACTCCTGGAGGAATCCTGGAAGAGGCTCCTGGTTTGTGCAGTCTCTGTGTTCTGTGCTAAATGAGCATGGAAAACAACTTGAGATCATGCAGATCCTCACACGGGTCAACTATGTGGTTGCCACAAATTTTGAATCACAGTCTGATGATCCACGCTTCAGTGAGAAGAAACAGATTCCCTGCGTGGTCTCTATGCTTACTAAGGAACTTTACTTCTGAAATATATTTTAATGCAGCCAGTGATGAAAGATCAGGATATGGTTTCGGGTGGAGATTTGATTATAAACTGGAGTAACACATTTTTAATAACAGAAATGTAATTACACTAGATTTTTATATTGTATAAGCTGGGGTATCTGATGGACAGACAATATGCAAGATTTTAAAGAAGAAATAAATGCTGTGGGCCAACCCAACAGCTAATACTAATTACTGTATCTTGATTTCCCTTAGTGTGGCTGTCATGATTTATGGCTACTGAAGATGTTCTGAGAGTCAGCTACTTGACCCATAAAAGTTTATTCCAGAAAACAGATTGTAAATTAAGTACAAAAAAATTAAATCGTGAGACTCCATCTTTTCTTTCACTGCTAGCTCATAGAACTGTAACTTCCTTGGAAATTTCCAAAGGCCATCACATTATGGGTATGTCCAGTGATGAAACAGTTTGTAGCTATTTAAAAGGGTGTTTCTTAGTCTAATATATTAATTTCCTTTTTATGAACATTATTAGTGAAGACTAATGGTTGGTCTGTGCTTAATCTGGAAGTCAATTTACTTAGTTATCACTCTAGAATAAGATGGATAAATAAAAAATCAATACTTGTATTTGATTTACCTGAATAGTATGGAAATGTAACAAATAGAAAAATCAAAATGAAAACCTTTGTAAGATTGGGAAACTGTAATTGGATGCTGCCTTATTAAAGCGCCATTGTAAAGATTTTTGCCTTGCAAATGACAATTAACTGATAGAACGGCCTGAAACAGTGGTATTGCAGTTTTTCTGCTTGCAGAAATAAAAATGTCTGCTTGTTGATTCAGAAGTTTTGAATGAACAGAAAGTTAATGCCAAGGCTTTGTTATAAAACATTAAAATTTAGTGTTGAAATGATAGAATTATATGTTCCAGTAACAAATGTATGTTTTGATATAGCTCCTATTTGTGAGGAATTTTGCCAAGACTGGAAATACTTACTTGAATCAGAAACCAGAAGTGCCTTTTTAGTTACTGTACAGTCTTGATTTTGTATTTTGGAGTTAAGTTGGTGATGTTTATATTCCTACTTTTGTATTCTTTTTAAAGTTGGTAGCTAGCTCAAAAAAGTAAGTTTAATGATTTGGTTAAACTTATAAATGATTAGTTGTTCACCCTTTTCCCAATTAATGCACTTTATTTTGAAATCTTCTAAGAAAATAAGTGCATACTATTAAAGCCAAGTTACTAAATTAAGTTTATTTTCTTAAAAATACTGTGGCATAATGAGGCATATGTTTTTTCATAAGTCAAATTGACAGTTATTTGAATTAAATAAATGATTGTTTTATGGACGTCTTGAGCATGAAATCAATAAAGACCTTGTTTTCTAATTTCCTATGAATATCTGCATGTTGGTCACTCAATCTGGTGAAGTGAAAACCAGCCGAAATCCATCCCAAAACCTTTCTCAGCCAAGAATGCAGATGGTCTCTGGCATCTTTTCAAGATGTGGTTTACAGTGTCAGTTGAACAGTAGTTTAGAAAAGTAAGCTGACATTGGGTGACGTGGGTTAGGCAGGCCATATCCTCTCTCAGAGTACACCAAAATTCTTGAAAATATTTTAATGGAAATATTGTGATCTACCAGCGCTTAATCTTGCCCTGTGTATAAAATGTCTTTATACAGTGAACTGTACAGTGGTCTAGCAGTTCATATGAAAATGTTCTTCCTCTTACTTCTGGCAAATAGCTCCATCTTAAACTATTTTCTGGCATTAGAGATATTCCTGTTTTACCATGAGAAATGTGTCCAGTCAACATTTCAGTATTCGTTACTTCTCTGGAGGCTATTTCACGTCTTTATAGTTCATTAGTGTTTATTTGCTTAAGGTTTAACCTGTTTTTAAACTTCCGTTAACAATATTCCCCTGTCTCCAAAACCCTTTTATTCAGATAGAGTGTAGCTCTGAAGCCAGAGAGCCTTGGGAACACTAAAGGAGCAAGTAGGGGCTCTGAAACAGGTCATTTAAGTTTTTAAAATAATGCCAAGGAATGTAACAGTATATCAGGTAAGGAGCACATTTCCTCTTGTGTGGTGCTTTTTTCTTAAAGGTTCTTTGAGAATTATATTTCATTTAAGAAAAGCTGTAGTAAATTTATCTTAGCTGAGAAGCATTGGGAAAATACAAAAATTACTAGAAATTGACCCTGGTCCAGCCTACAAGGGACTGCTGAGAAAGAATCAGAGGAGTTAATATTATTGAGTTTCCTCTGTGAGTAGGAAAAGCTATTCACTCTGTTGGACTTAATGTCTAAAAGAAAAAAAAAAAAAAAAAGGTGGGCAGAGTGGTTCTTTATCAGATTTTGTTGGACATTTACCATGACAGACACTAAATAAGGACAGCTTGGGAATTTCCGGCTAATCGGTGAAATGGTAGCTGTCTGTCTAAGAAAAAAGGCAAATTAATAATGTTATTTGATGCTCTTCAGTGCTTTAATGTGGCAAGCCAACAAGGCACTCAACATTTGCAAGAGGTCTCCTGGTGAACCAATGGTTTCCTGGAAGAAGATGATCGTATGGCGCAAAGGAGCACAGCAATTTTACCTGCTGACTTACAACGAAAGGAAGAAATTGAGGCTGAATCTTAAACAACCTTTGGGTTAGTTCTCGTGTATGAAATGTGCAAAGATCAGCATAAAATACCTGAAGACACCGCCAGAGGGGAAAGCAAGTCAGAAAGATAACTTAGAGTAGTAGTGAAAGAAAGAGAGAAAAATATTCCCTTGGGTTGGAACCAGTATCTCTGCTAGATGGACCATTACTTTAGATCATGTCCAAAGAACATTAGTAGTATTTAAGAAGAAAATTCCCCCCCTGACAGATATCGTGTCTGGCTGGTGACGTTTGCATGTGGAAGGCTGTGCCAGCAGGATCCCATTCAGAATACGGAAGCCTGACCCCTTCACCTGAACAAGGCCAGGTAGCTGAAGAGTGACTTACAAGCTGTAGGGCATTTCAGCTTATTTCCTGATCAAATTTATACCTATTTTCTGTCTAAAAGCAATTCCTTTGCCATCTGCAGGATTGGTCAAATGGTTTAGTGTGTAAAATCATTATCATTAATGATGTGCTGGATGTTACTGGAGAGGATCCAAAAAATTCAACTATAACCAAGACAGACACTGACCCTACAATGAAAGTAGTTGCCATTACGTAGGTAGCGTAAGAAATCCTGCTTCACCAGGGTATGTTTTAGTAAATGCTGTTCTTTAAATCTGAACTTGGTTACATTTTATGATACTTTACAATCTTTTACGGTTCTTAATGTTGCTTTATCTTCCAGTCATGACTGGATATTACATTTTAGCTCAGGGGAAATGAAGGGACTGTCTAGAAAGCTGAACCAACAAAAACAAGCTGTTTCCAGGCTTTTTTCTGCATGGGAGACATTTATGGCTGCCTCAAGACTGCCTATTTTTTTCATTGCTTGTAAGTGAGTATTAGTCTTCTGGATTTCCCCTGTCAGAACTGTCTTTAATTTGTGTTTCATGGCAGAAGTAGGAATTTCCTTGTGGGTCATATTTCAGGGTGTTTGTATTTATACAAGGACTGTAAGGCGGCAGTCACAATGCAGGGCAAGGACACATTGTGTTTTGCTGCTGGAGGCATAACAAGGAATCTGGAAATCCTTGAAGGTGTATTTCTCTAAGACCTTCTACGCCATGAAGACATTTTGCCTGTAAGTATTAACACAGTTTGTTTTCCTTATCTTGGCATTATATTTTTGAAGTTTTGTAATAGCCTTCATCTTAATCATTTGCAGCATTTTATTTGCATTTTGACTGAAGTGCCTCATTGCATTTCAAAGGTTGAAAGCAATCAAATCTCTTAATGCCAGGCATACAAAAATCTGAGGGGGTATCATCATGGAATTTGTCATTGTCTACTCTGAATTAGACATAACCTGTTTAAAATGTTGCTTTCCATTGAAAAGACAATTAAACGCAACAATTAAAAACTTCTTCCCAAAATACAGAGTGAGGTAGCACAACTGTAATCTCATGGGATTTTGTCTTTCCACCTGCAAATCTTGACTTTTACTGAAGTAAAGTCTTTTATCCTGCCGTAGGCTCTTGGAACATTGTTTTACAAGAATTGCATTGTTTGCTAGTCACAGTGACTCTGTCAGTCACGTTGAAAAGAATATTACATTGCCTTTCATTGCAACCCCAGGCGTGTGCCCCTGCTATTGACACTAACAATTTGACTTTGCGTGCAGTCATTTTTAGTTCTGGAAATTGCTTTTTTGTCCTTTTTTTTGGTAGGCGATAGATGAAAACCTTAACAGTGAATTTTATAACAGTCTGTCACAGCATTTGTACAACAAATCTTTCTCCCAAAAAGGCAAAATCACAAAGGTTTCCTTAAAAAAAAAAAAACAAACCACCAAAAAAAAGCCCCACCAGGCAGAAATGCTCTGCAGAGATCTCCAGTGGACCTAGGTTTGCAGTGGGTCATTCTCATTTGCAGCTCAGCAAAGAACTAGAGAACAGCATTTGCAATCCTTCAGATTTCCCCAGAACAGGCTCTGCAGCTTCAGGTGTCACACATGTTGGAGACACTGTAACCTCATTGTGGCTAACAGCCAACTTCAAGCCAAGTTACTAAAAGGAAAGGATTTGATTTTGCAAGGAATGGGAGCTTTGGGGTAAGGCAAAGGGAAACTTTTGAAAAGCTTCCTAAATGATGTTGCATACAGACGTGGTGTTACAAATTGGAAATGTGTGTGAGAGAAACTAGATCTGATTTTAAATAAACAAGAAAGCAATTGTGAATTAATAAAAACCTGTCCAGTGTGCAAAATGTAGTGCCATGTATGCAATCGACTGGGAGAAGTGCAGAACTCACATACAAATTGCAAGGAAATTGCAGTGCTTTGGAGGTCTGGTTCTTAGCCAGACACCCAATGGTGGTGTTCTCGAAGGAAGGCACTGAAAGGCAAATTAGCTCAGAAAACACCCCAATGGAATCCTATTAACCAAATCCACCTTTTACCTTCTCAATGCTCCACCTCTGTGTTCCTGCACTTATCAAATCCCACAGAGCGCTGCCTGCATGTTTTTTTAAAAGGTTATTTAACAAAACTTCGGAGAAGTCCATGGAAATGCACTGGTGCATTCTGCCTCCCTGCCAGCCTCTATTCCCATCCCTGCCACAGCCCAGCTATGCAATAAGCAGGTTATTTAACTTCTCGGGTTTACACTGAGATTCCCATTTCCCTGGTAATGTTGTAGGAGACATTGCAAAAATAAGTTGATGTAAATAAAACCAGATATTCTCTGTTTACCTCTCTGAAAAATCATAATACTAATCCAGTAATTAGATCCAGTACTAATAATACTTAGAAAGCCGTGAAGTTTATTTCATCACTGTTTATAAATTGCTCTGAGGGCACTGTATTAAGAATGCTACAGACTTGCAAATTATTATAATTATCATGGTATTATGACTAGATTTTCTAAATAGATTTTAAACTTTTTAGGCCAAGCTATGCTTATTTTATACAGAGCTGATCACACTGCCAAGGCAGTGTAAGGGACATGTATGGGATGCAATATTCCTGGGTTACAGGTATTGTGTCTAGTGCAAAGGAAGGGGCAAAATTAAGTTCTGTTGGCAGATCTCACCACTTCCTAGGCAAATCATCTCTTTGCCCTATATAAATGTATAATTGTTATTAATTGTAATTTTATAATTATATCAGAATAAATACAATATTATAACATATAATCTATAATTTACCTTATGATATAAAATATGATGTATAATAGTATGCTTAAATGAGTAATTACTATTGCAATTATTTATATAGTTTTTAATAGATTTTTCTATGTTTATTTTATACAGTTTAATCATCACTATGAAAATAAACACTTGTGAGATATTTGTTATTTTCTCAGGCCTCTGTGCGTGCAGTGAAATGCTGCTCAACAGCAAACAAAGTGAAAGGAATTAGCTTCAAGGTTTTTGCTCTCTTTACTATCTGGGTGGAAGAAACAATCCGGATGGCTTCTACGAGCAAAAGAAATTCTGCAGGTACAAAATTGCATTTACTAAGATTTGTCAGTAGTTGAATAAGGTTTTAATCCATTCTTATCAATATATGATACCATTCTCTTTGCCTCCCACCTGCCAAGGATTCTGTGGTAAACAATAGGTGAAAAAAAGCAGAAAATAGCATACTGAAATATTTGGCGATCTCATCTGGACTTACATTGTATGTTAATTCTGCCCCTCTGCTTCATTCCTTAAAGAATCTGTCCTAACTGCAGCATTTCCCTTTATAGCAGAATTTTTCTTGTCCTTAACACAGAGGTTGAACTGACATTTGTAAAAAACATTAAAATCCTTAAATATTAACTGGGAACTAGAAGATACAGTCAGTATCTCCAAGGCACATGATGAAGAGGCACATCCTCTGAAGTCAGTAGTAAATGGGCTTTCAGAACCAAGTGTTTCTTGCATCACCACAAAGTTTGGTCATGTTATATTCCCCAGAACGTTTGTATACTCTCTACTGTCCCTTACTGGAAGATCCAAAATGAGGTTGACTGTGCTCCTTTCAGTCACTGGATTCTTAAAAAATATTAATTTCCCATACACAGTTTATAGCTTAAAAAGTTGAATGAGATTGTCACTCCTTTCATTGGGTTTAAAGTGCATTAATAAAACTGAGATTTTGATCAGAAATCCACCAATAATTAGAAAATATGAATCTTAAACTATAGCTGGCCAGAGAGTATGCAGAGTCATAAACAAATACATGCAGGCATTTTTTCCCCCAAGGTTTTAGTTCATATTTTACTTGTAGCACTTTGTCCTGTTGTCACATCATGATTCACAGTGTAGGATAATCTATTGTTAGCTGTGTTTGCAACCTATCCAAACTGAATGCCATCTACAAATTGCATTAGGCAGCTGTTTACTGTCTTTCCGATCACTAATTGTGAAGTTAAATGAGACCAGGCTCCAGAAGTTAAATAAGACCAGTTAAATATGATAGAGGCTTACAATATCTTCCGAGCCCCCTACTTTGTCACTAACATTTTTACAGTTTGGGCCAGTTGTCAGCAGTAATATTGACATCATGAAAGCATGGCCTGGCCCTATATTTTATAGCCTTGACTTGTGTTTTCCTTCTCTAATTCTAATGTGCTTTATGGCCATTTAAGCATAGAAACCCAGTGCTCGGCAACAATTTATAGTTCGAGCGGGTCTTTGTAAGAGATTAATTGGCAACAAATTAAGTAATGGTGCCGTTCATTTCTCTTTGATTAGTGAGAACTCAAGATACGTTTTGCCCTGAAGGTGGAGTCTGCAAGCATGGATTTCTCATCAAATCACCACCTCCTCAACTTTTCAGCTCACAGGTATAGTAGCACAGATTAGTCATTTTCCAGCAATCCCTCAAAAAGCATCTGGTATTTCTGCTATCCTGAATTTTAATGGGAGAAAAATTTCTTTCTCTTTGGCAGAATTCCTGGAAAAGGCGTTTTTTCATCCTGTCCAAATCCAGCAAGGGCAATTATATCCTGAAGTATCTAAAAGGCCAGAACATAAAAGGCTCCATAGCTGTTGATCAGTATGTAACTCAAATGCATCACCTTTTTATTTTAAGTCACGTATCAACACTCTTAAATGGCCACTGATTGTACAGACACTTGTTCCTGATTGAGGTTCTTGATCCAAATCCTGCTGAAGTCCAGAAAGAGTCCCTTGGGCTTTTGTAGGCTTTGGGTGCAATTTACACTGTATGATATATGTAGAAGTAAAAATCTTAAATTGCTTTGATGAAATTTGATACATTTATGTGAGTGATTGTGGTGATGTGGTATCTGCAAACCAGACATCTTGGCACTGTGATCCCAAAAGCTGTATTTGTGTAGTAGAAGATACCTTATCTCCTGCGAGGACAGTGCTAGGCATTCACTCACGTGCAAGAAGGATGGGCTATGCCACTCTTAACTGTGGCACACAACCTTTCCCACCTTACAGCTTTGCAAAGTGCTTTGCAAGTTGTGAAAAGGTCTCCTGGCTTTCACGTAGCCCTTTGGGCTGATGCTGGCTGCCCCACTGCCTCTTACTCTGCTGAGCAATTGCTCTGCTTGGCTTGTTTGGCTTGGTCATTTCATTCCTCTCAGCACAGTGCCCACTGCAGCAAGGCTGGGTGTCATCAGCTTTGTACTATGTCACACGGGCTATGAGATACATAGAAGGGAAACAGTAAATGTAAAGGGAAATGTAAAGATTTTACTAGTCAGACCTGGAGCTTTATAATCCCGGCTCCTGGAATTGTTAGGCATGGAGGTCACTGGACTCACATTGCTGTTGTGCTTCTTCCATTAAAAGGATTTATATTGTGAAGCTTTTGAAAAATTCCAGCTTACTCAGTGGTATCAAGTTACTTTATTACCATCATTATTGCTGTTATTATTTTAACTATTTTTAACTTCTAGGAAGTTAATAGAAGTAGTGCTTCCATTTAAGTACCCATTAAGAATACTTCTTGTTTGTTCCTCTTTCCCTCCATTAAAACAATGTTAATGTACAATTAGTTTCAAATTAAATGTATTGTTCTGTAGTGGTTCAAAAACATCTGCCAGGAATTTTTCTTACTATCATTTATTTTCAAGATTCTGTATTAGACCAACAGCCCCTTTTTTTCAGAAATGAGGATCCAAAATCTGGACATGAGTCTTTGCAGAAGTTGATTTTATGTTTTTGCTTGGAAGTTTTCTTCATTGAGAGACCATCTGTTCTGAATGTATGCGTTTATTTTCTTGAGAATTTTTTTTGTGGAAAAATGTTTACCTTTTCCCATGCAGATCTCATCATACAATGCTGTACTTAGAGTAAAATACACACATAAACACACACGTATGTATGTGTTTGTGTGTGTGTTTGTATGTACGTATAGTTATGTAGCATGTTTCATATGGTTATCTTAACAGAATCATAAATATTGAAGTTGGCATAAGCAATCCTGAAATTATGGAAACGGTGAGGAAGATGTTTAAATGCCTTCCTGAACAGGTGATGTCCATCAGTACTGGAAACAGATGTTACTACCTCATTGGGAGCAGCAGGTAGGCATAGAAAGATGTGCAAATGCAAGATAACATTACAGTTAAGCTAATGTAACACTAAGTCACTGCCCCAAAGCAAGGTCCGACTCCTCCACAGCCACTCCTATCCCTTCCTGTGTCTCAGCTACTGATGGCACAGCTCCAGGATGAAATTATTCCATTGGTTGCTCCAATGGAAAACTGCTCTTTTCTATGTCAGTTTTTTGCCCCCATGGCCGGGTTAATCTTTGCTCATTCAGACAGGTGAGCTAAACTTCCCCACAGCCACACTGCTACAACATCCAATGTCTGAAAGTAGTGGGATCATGTGGCTGGGAGTGAGGATGGCAGTGGCAGTACATCAGTGCAGTGGTGCCATGTCAAACTATACTGGTTAAGGGTCAAGGAAGACTAGAGAGCTTTGTTTTCTCACTCAGCAGCTTCTGGGAATTAGGAAAGCTTCTGCTCTTTATGGATTAATCACAGGAAATAATCTGGCCCTGGAAAGTAGGTTGTTAATCAAGAGAAGCAGATTGAAGGGGAAAATTCCTCTGAGGGACAACAGATCCCAAAAGGAATGACTGGGGCCTTTACTGCAGCAGGGTGGTGTGCTCCCTGCTCTCCCAGGCTGCAATCCGGTCCTCAGAAAGGGCAGAAACTGCTGCTGTGGAGGTGATCAGCCAAAGCTCAGTTAGGTGAAGGAGGACATCTGGCACAGTGCTCCTCTGCTGCTGCTTCCCAGCTTCTCCTCTGCAGTTTCCCAGCACAAGCGTGTCAGAGATTTTTCTGCCTTTATGCAGAAGAGCAGCTGATGTGTGAAATGCTGATAAGCGCAGAAGAAAAACACATACCTGTGTGTTACTTGAGCGTGCCACCCCACGCCTTTCCCCAGGGCGCTGCTCTCACAGCTCATGCTCAGTGGGAAACGTTCCAGAATTAATCCAACTAAATCCAAGCATGAAACAGGGCTTCAGGGGTCTTTTCATGGCATGTTTCTCGTCCTGCTCTCCCAAACACATTCCCAAGCCTTGTTAGCTGTCTTTATGGCAGCACTCAGCAGAGCAGCATTACACACAGAAAATGAAGCAGAAAGCACTGTCCCACCTCTCCATCTCTCTCTCCCTCTCCAAGTCTCTTGCACACACACACCCACAGAGCCCCCCCACATACCTTTTCACTCCCAGGCTGTACCTCTCCGAGGTCAAACTTTGCCATCTGGCTATGGCCACCTGTGCACTCTCCCTTGAAAGGAAGGTGCAGACCTTCCCCGTTGATTTCAGGAAGTGTTAGTTTGGGTCCCATAGGAAGAAGTGGGTAGGCAAATGGGTTTTCCTTGTGTTTTACCTGTGAGTAGGTTTTCGTTTTTGTTGTTCTAACCTACAGGCAGGAAACAGAGGACTGGGTCACTGCAGTATCTTCAGTCTGCAGGGAGGTCAAAAGAGGCGGATGCTGCCCTCAGGTGACATGTTACTACACTTGATTTTAGAAAGAAAGAAGTTTGTAATTTCATTAGAAACCTGTGCAAAGGAATTTCCCTGGTTTTGGCCTTGCAAGTTGACTCTTGCTTTGGTTAATCACAAATCCATTTTCCATAAATCCTGTACCCTGGCTTTATGAATTAAGCAGGCATTGCACAGTCTGTCTGCGCTGGGATTGATTTTCCATTGAAGGAATCTCTTTGAAGAGTAAGCCACATGGAAATTAGGAGATGATTGACATTATGCTGCAGTGAATTGCACCTTTGATGCATCAGAATGAAAATGTGTGTTATTGTTACCGTGTGCTTTTTGGTTATATTTACATGCTGTTTTACAAACTGATCCACATCTAGTCTGTCAGTGTAGCAGCTGGAAGCTCTGTTGGTTCAAGCGCTGGCCCAAGTTTCTGCACCTTCTCAGCCAGCCAGGCCTATTAGGTCAGCCTCAGCACTAAGCTACTTACAGCTTAGCTTACAGCTACTACTACAGCCTCATCTCAGCTCAAAGTGCAAGCAGAGCGAATTTCTATCTGCCTGAAAAATGCCATCTAGACAACCTCTCTGAGCCATTAGAAGTAAAATTTGGACTAGTGGGATGTGTTGGTGCATTGTAGTCCATGTCCATCAGGTGCTTGTTTTCTTACACTAATGTCATCTTATTCCTAGAACCAAGATCTTCCAAATCCAGAAGTCAGAAGCCGGCCCTCCTCTTTGCCACTATTCTTGAATTCTGCAGGTACAACCAGTTTCCTGGAAAGGCAAAGTTACCAGAAGGTAAACAGATTAGCCATCCTTAATAATGAGTTTGCTCCTAGGAGTCACTGTGGAATTTCATTTGTATAGTTGCTTTTTTCCATCAAAAGTTCTTCAGAGCTTGTGCAATGGGTGCCCGGGTGGTCTGTCCTGCTCTCTGGTGGGGTTCCTGAGTAGGATCTGGATAACATCAGAGAGTCCTCAGAGGAAAGACTTTTGAGGAAAGTCCGCATGTAAGTAAAGGCAGGTGTTGATGGCAATGAGAAATGATATTCATTGGCTGTCTCAACAGACTGGCAAAGATTAGTGGGCATAAAGCAAGTGCCTGTAGGTTCATTTTGGCATTCCTTAGCAAAGCCATGTGATGATTGTTTTGGCAGCTGCCTCCCACATTCCTCCTGTTTTGTGATTGTACTTCTCTCTGTCTCTTTCTTCAGGCTGTAAAGCCTAGAGGGGAGTTCAGGTGCAGTTACCTCTGTGCCTTCCAGATTTTCCGCCTCAATATTTAAGTAGAAAGGAAGGAAAGCATTGCTGCTGTCCCAGAGCAATTGAAGTCCCCATCCTCTGGTGACAGGCTGAATATCAGCCAAGGGAATGTCGGTTTTCTCCAGTCACAAAGTTGCATGCAAATGGCCCAGCTGGAGGAAGCTGAATGCAGGTGAAGCACTTGTAGGAGGAGTCAACTCTTTTCTTTTGTGTACAGGAGAATGGTCCCTCAGAAGACAAGAACAGGCCTAATTCAGATCCTGGCCCTCATCAGGCTCAGTGCGACTCACCAAGAGGAGTTTTTGCAAGCCTGGTGAGCAGAACAAATCACACAGCTCTTTATTTACTCAGTCAGAAGTGACTATTGGCTCTTATCTCACTTGAGTATCTCTAACTATAGATTATTCGTCTACTTTCCCAGCACACTGAGCTGGTGTTTGAAAGTTTCCTAAATACAGCTAGTCTGTTGTCTTGTTTAGCACTGAAAATAATCTTCTAAGAACTTGCTTGAAATATCCTTTGTTTACTTTGTTTCTTAGAGGCAGATCCTCAGAGCTTCTGTGCAGCAATTGCAACTTGTGGCAGCTCTCACAAACTTGATCAAAAAGCTCTGAAATTGCACTACTTGAGGATTTGCTTCTCCCATCACATTTCTCAGATGTGCCACAGTCTTCATAAATGGTTCTTTCTGCAGCCTCTGCCAGTAGCAGTGGAATCAATGTAATTGAACTACAGAACAAAGGCTTGTTAAATTGAGGCACGCCTCAGGACTGACCTTCTGTAAGCATAAATACAACTTCAAGTAATTTAGCTTCCATATCTGGCACAAATGATCTAAAAAGATACAATGATGAATGTTACCGTATATTATTGGCTAAGTCTTCTGACCTGTGTCCTGTAAACAAACACCTGCAGCAGTTTCAGATGGTTTGCACCCATCCTCTGCCCTGGATTACTGCCTTTGCAGCAGAGTCAACAGAACAGAAGGCACAACCAAGGCTCCACCACACCAGTATGTGGTTTGGCAGCTGAGTTTAAACCCATCTTTATTAGCAGTTTATGCATTGGACTATGATCTAGAGCAGCTGAGATGCAGGGGAAAGATCTGTTCTGTTATCATAGCTAACAGGGTGGTAAATCATGTGCTGCAGTCACCATCCATGTGTACAGGCTGGCAGCAAGTATGAGATAATACAGCTAAATTTAGTGGAAAGTAGAGAAAATAGTTGAAACTACATTGCAATGCCATGGTGAGTTAGCACAGCTCAGCTGATGCACAGTACTTTATGAAGGTGCAATAACTCAATTGTGAGTCCGAGCTCTGAAATGCATTGAGTTAATCCTTAGTCTGATTTAACCAGTGCTGCTCTGGATGCATACCAAGGCTCTTTCTGCTCTTTCTTACACATGCCTTTTCTGTCTCATTCATTAATTCCTTTCATACTTATGGTGCCTCAGAGAACATGTATTGTATGCAGCTGTTGGAACTAGGACAGACTGACCATGCGGGGTAAAAGATAAGGAATTTGGATTTTACCCTTTCAGCCTGAAGCCGGAAGCTCATATTTCTGTTTTAGCATGTGTGAAGATAAATAACCATGCCATAGAGCTAACACGAAACAAAATTGTTTGTTCACTCAATAAAAATATTTCACTTGCCTCATAAGTTCAGCATCTACTGAGATCTCTGGATCTATTCTCTGCTCAGTGATGTCTAGACAGCTGACTTCCAGATTAATCCTTTGTATTTACATCCTATTAGAAGTATGACTCCACATTTCTAGTACCTGATTCAGTTTGCTTTTTATCAGTGGTTCCCTCATCCAGGCCCAGATCTTGAAAACTGTTCAGCAGCCATTACTCATGCAAACAGGGCTGTCAATGTCAGTTGAGTGGAGTCATGCAGGCAGGGACACAGCCACCAAGGAGACGTCTGGGGACCTGGCTCCCTTTCAATCCATGTTTTGGAGCTACCAAACCACATCTGACTCAGCGATTTAGCATCAGCTGTTTCGACATACATCTTTCAATACCTGAAATGCACCAAAATAAGGAGCCCTGATGTGTATCACCCTGTACTGCACGTTACTGTATTGCAGGTACCTAGGCATCTTTGTCAGGAGTCTCACTTCAATATCTGCTAGACGCACCTGATTTTTTGAAAGAGAAGTTCCTCTGTCCAAGGACAAACCATAACTTTTGACTCTTTCCCTAAGAAGCCTAAAACTAACAATTTCTCAGTTGTTCTCCAGGTATCATTTCCATCTACAGCTAATTTTCTCCACCATCTCATTCTCTCTCATGTAAATCCACACTATGGTTCAACAGAGACTTAAAGAACTTGCTTAGCTGTACGTCTGAGAATAATTGTACACTGAGGTTAACTGCACTGCTCTGGTTGTAAAGCATCTGGAAGAACTGAGATGTCACCAAACTGCTTTAGGGAAACGCAGCGCTGCTGCAGCTTAACCCTCTCCTTCCCATTGTCCCAATAGTCTGCAATGGCACCAAGGGGGAACGCTGCATTTGGCAAAAGGTAGCCACTGTCAGTGAACAGAGGCTCAGTTTGGGAGGCTGATGAGAGCTGTCTGCTCTCTGAAATTTCCTAGGAGCTGGAGGATCTCAAGACTTCATAAAGCCACCTCCTTTTCCCCCTTTTCCCCAAGTGTTTACTCGTTTGATTGATCCAAAACCCCTGAAAAGTCACTAGGAAACTCATTCATGACTTTACATCATGACCACAGAACCAGTCTTGTTCATTCTGGGGATTTGTTATGCACTTCTTGAAGGACCATTTGTAGGTTTGTTCTGACTCCTACAACATGTTCTTTTTATGTCATTTATACCAAGGAACAAAAATACATTCATCATCTTAATTTCTATTCAATGCCAGTTTCTTCTCTTTACATGTAAGAGAGTAATTAGTTTAATTTACTTTACCTTGAAAACAGTACTATATTCTGTGGCATATTTAGCAATTATTGAAATGATCACCATGGAAACCAAGGATGTAAGTGGAGAGATAAAAAAAGGTTGCATCACAAACATGGCATGGGGAATTGTATTGAGAGGCAGCTAAATACTAATTATCATACTCTTCATTATAGTGAAGTAAACAAGGAGACATAAAAATAAATAATTTATCTTTGTGACTTAGAAAAGTAAACTTGGTGGAGGGATTAATTTCTCCTTGGCTTACCAAATTGCTGCAAACTTAATATTTCAGGTATTTATGAAGGCAGAATATCACTCAGGACACAAAGATTCAATGTCAGATCTCCAGCCCTCTGGGGTCTCTTCTAGTTCACGGAGAAATATGAGTTAATAGACTTCTCATTAGTCAGGGAAATCCCAAATTCATTCTTTACTTGATAGCAGTTAAAAGGTGTTTAAAAAAGACAAATATCTCCCACTCCACTTCTAGATTTCCTACAGATTTTTTTCCTAGTGTAAGGATTTTAGAATTGAATGCAAATAAAAAAATATTTTCCACACAAGTGACGCTAAATGCATGCAGATTCATACATGAAGTGTTTAACTCACTTGATTTTCAAACAAAACGACAGGTTGTGAACATACAGTCAATTGCAACTGCCCGGTTGCCACAAGTCCATCTATGAGAAGTACAAATATTAGTGGTGAGCTTTGTCCATGTGCAGTGGATCTCAAAAGTGTAAGTAGGGACACAACTACAGAAACCTTGTTCCTAAAACAGACTGGCTCTGAGCATATCTCTTTTAAAGGAGAAACACGTCTTCCCGTGTTTTCTGCGGATATTTGCTGGCTCTATTACTTCTCCCTGTAAACAGAAAAATAAATGTTAAACAATCTGTATAACTGAACCTGATAAATACAAAACTATTCTTTTAACAGGATAAAAATCTTGGAAAAAGTGAGGAAAATCTGCTGTCGTCAGATACAGATGAAGACATCAAAAAGGATGAAGATGACTATTACCAAACTCCCAGCAGTATTTTAGCAAAGGTATTTTATCAGTTGTGAGTTCTGCTGGTTTGTTAATAGCTCCAAGGAGACAGGAGACGTTTAATGAGCCAAAAAGAGCAATGGATATGAGGAATCATTAGCCCCTTGCAAAATAAATACATAGATAAAGCAGTAGGTAATAGAGCTTTCATTTATACAAGAAAAAGTACACTAGACTCATTCAAAGGATCTTTCTGGTAGAAAGTGGCATTTTGACAAAAACATTGCTGATTTTGTTGAAATACCCCAAATTGGCTGTTTCATTGTAAATGGCTTTTGCCTATTGTATCACAGGATGTGAAAGCATCATATAGAAAATGTAGCTGTATATTATGTTTATATATTTTAAAACGTAATTCTATAGAAGCACCAGTAAGCTGCATAAAACAAAGTAGTACTTTAAAAATGCTGTGAAACCTTTTGGTATCTACATTTCACTGTGAAACAAGGGTGCAGGAGGAATCATACTGGTAATTTTAAACAAATTTTGGCACCTAATTTGGGAGCTAATTTCTCTAGGCTTCCCATGTAGTTAGTGGTCAGGAGAAGCTAAGTGGTCAGTCTTTTGCAGAAGTCACAGCCTCTTTCCAGAGAATGTACAGCTAGCTGAAGGACATTAACAGTATGATTTTGTCATATAACCTAAGTGCTTCAAGTTAAGCACATCCAAAGTACAAGACTCTTTTTTCCAACCCGCTTAAATTAAAACGTAACATAATTTTTGTGGTAGTACTTTAGAATGCAGCTGGTTATGTCCCAGCCTGAAAGGAAAGCAAATGGTAGTGTTGATAATACCAGATAACATTCTGCTTCTAAGTTTCAACCACCTTTCTAGCTCATGGTTTCTGGGAAGTGACTTATTAGGGAAAAGCCAAGCTATATTAGCCAGTGTGTTTAAAAAGCATGAGCACTAAACAAAATAATGAAATTAAGAAGATTTTTTTCTGCAGGCAGAGCAAGGATAGAATCATAGAATCACAGAATGGTTTGAGACTAGGTTGCCCAAAGCCCCATCCAACCTGACCTTGAACACTTCCAGGGATGGGGCATCTACAGCTTCTTTGGGCAACCTGTTCCAGTGCCTCACCACCCTCACAGTAAAGAATTTCTTCCTAAGATATTTACATCTTCTGTTGTTATGTCTTTCCAACAGTGCACTACGGAAGTAGCAAAGCCTGACCCTACAGCTGAGTCTGATGTTGCTGTGCAAGAGAAGCCAGTGCAGAAGAACCCAGTAAAGGAGAACATTTATATGTCAATGAAATCACTGTAAGTAACAACTTCATTAAAGTTTTGCAAATTAAAAATTACATAGTAATAAAGATAGAGCTGTCGTTTATGGTATTTACATAACAATATCTAGAGCCTGCATCTTGTTTGAATGAGTCTTTCTTTGGTCTTGGTTCAGAAAGTTCAGAACTTGTGGGAATACCAGAGTGAAATTCAAACTCATCGATGTGAAATTTAAACTCACATTGCAAACTCATGCATTTAGACAGGCTCTGACTACAGGATGCAGCACTTCTTGTTGACTCATACTTTTTCTAGGTTTTTGTAACATAACTGCCCACCACTTCACTCAGATACCACAGCCAGGCTCCAGCAACCTTTCAGACAGGTACTCTCCAAAGCAGGAAGCCTTATCTAGTGGTTAAAAGAGAAAGGTAGACATGGGGCATTAGGTCCCAGCTTTTTCAGTAAGAAGTTATGTGATCCTGAGTAGGTCATCTCCTTCCTTTCATTTTCCCATCCAAAGAATGGGTCTGATACTATGTACTTTGTGGGTACAGTGTTTGGCATGTGGCAAAGAAAGACCTGAACTTTCTGTCACAGTTGTAGTGCCACCAGGAAACTTTACAATCTCCACAATATAGCACTGAAGAGAAGTATGCCTACACAGTAAAGCCAGAGGACTGGTCATTAGCTATGGCCTTCCATCTACAGACAGTCAACCTAGTGAGAGGCAATTGTTAATGCAGTCCCACGAACCAGTTTATTTCAATAGACTTATTCAGGCTCGTCTGTGTCTTTGAGAGCCCCTGCAAGGAATTACTATAGAAACCTCACAAGCCTATGCCATCTGAGTTAAAATATACCAAGAGCATCTTTTGCTAGTAACCCCAGTCTTGTTTGGGGCATGGAGGGGAGATGGCTCCAGGCATTATAAGGCGCATCAAATAAACCTAAAAAGCATTCAAGCACGTCTGAGTTATTGTATCTCCCAAGGGCCAGCATTACATCCCTGCAGAAGCCAGTACAGCCAAGGCCAACAATCTGTACTTAGTTTCTTTGTCAAGGCATGTTGTTGGCTGGAATGTTTTCAGGCTTAAGAAATAGTCCTTAAATACTGAAAAGGTTTATTTTGGGATTTATGGTCTGTTTTTAGAAGGAGTTTATTTTACTTAGTTGTACTTTTGTCCACTGGATATTCTACAAGAACTTGTTATTCTTTGCTTCACTGATGGCTATTTGATCCAGCTTCAAACACAGCAAGAGTAGGTGGAATGGCCAAACCAGTTCATTTTTTTATCACCATTCCTCGTCAGTAGGTTGCTGGATGACAGTTGCCAGCTCACGTGCAGATGTGATGGGTTCCTGTCTCTTCCCAAATGCCAAGACAACAGTGCATGTCCAAGAGACTTGGAAGCAAACACAGACCTACAACTTCCAGAAAGCAGCATCAGCCAGCAGCCAACCCTTCAGAGAAGGCAAAATTCATTACCACTTTCAGTGATTCAGTTGTCTATACTGCTCAGGTTAAGTGTATTCTCCATTTTTCATTGCAGAGAAGACAGATATGTCTTCTCCATGGATTTCTGTTGAGGTACTGGTAGAATGTGCCTGATCTCTGATGTTTTCTCTCACAGTCAAGTTACAGATAAGACCCAGCTGCAGAATTTGGATATTTTTGTCCCCCTGGCTGATATTAAGAGTTACCTAAAACTTACCGAAGCAGCAGGACAAATATGGTAAGTTCTGGATGTCTTGTGATGGTGCCTGTCACATGTGAATGAGGCAATCAGTGTAGGTACAGAAGTGTGCAAACATACACGTCCATGTACAGTTTTGGCATTGCAGAACAGGGCAAGGTCAGTGTGTTCTTGTACTTCAGTGATTCCTTTCTGCTCTTTCTGGCTCTCCATGTACTTGAGTTTCTATTTCAACTGCTGTTGAAAAGGGCTATACACAACTGAGATCCCTTAGCATGCTGTGTAATAATTAGTGATGAAGCCCCACCCCAAAAGCTAGTCTTCTAATGTTGGTGTGAAATCACCTAATCACTGCTAGTCAGTTTTACGTCTGCTTTGGTGAACCACAATGATGGCATGTCTCAGAAATATAGTGAGGGGATGTATCTTGTGATAGGGTAAATAGGGCCTTTCAACCAAAAATCTTGCAGGCTTTAGTATAGGTGGCTAATAAACCTTTGTTGTTGATGATAAAGGTAATATTAGGAAGCACATACAAGGAATAGACTTCAAGTCCCATTTATTTGACTTCTATACCCTCTTATGTACACTTAAGTCTTTTGAAGAAAAGGGGGATTTGTGGAAAGAGGTGACGGTCCTTTGGAAAGCCATAAAACCTGTCTGTGACTGAAAAGGGTGACAACACGGAACCTATGGGCAGAGAGGGAACCATTTCCAAACCTAGTAAATTCAGTGATTCACTCTCATCAAATCCTTTCTTATCCTTTTTTCCCTTTAACCTATTACCCTGTGTCCCACCTATTGTTGACCTACATCACGTCATTTTGTAATTTAAGTAGTAGCACCTGCAAAACTTTCCAAGTTAAGTGTGAGCTATAAGTGAAAACTTAAATATTGTGACAGAAATCAAGCTGACTTGAGTTGGATGCCAGCATAAAATTATCTCCAAATTAATCCCAGCACTGGTTCAGTGGTAGAAATGAGTGCAAGTCAGAGTTTTTCACAAGTAGGTGTTAAGGGCTAGGGAACACACATCTTCTTAGATGGAAGTTAGTGCTCTCCCTAGACCTTCAATATCAATGACTAGGATAAAGAAGAGGGAGGAGAAAAAACATTCAGTGTGTACTCCTGTGCAACCTGTTGATCTTTCACTGCCTTTTGCTGTTGCTCTCATATTCACACTGACCAGGAGCACTGTGTGCACAGCAGGTCACTTTGTTTCAGCCACTGTCAGCAAGAAGAAAAAATACCCTTGTAAAAGGGACTGAAAATGGGACCCCATCTCAATAATGTCTACATCTAAATTTATTGAGCTTTCTCAGTGGAAATTCATATTGAAAGAATTTGGAACAGAGCACTAGGTCTGACTGTCAGGTCAACTAATTCTAAATAGCTCATCATCAGGGAGAGTCCATCAGAGACCAGCAGTAAAGAGATACTGGAATTTCCATAAGGACAGCAATGGATTTCTGATCCTCACGGTTACGTCATAGATAAAACACATGATAATAAGTTTTAATTCCATTCTTTTGGGATGACTTTGGAAATCATGTCAGTCAAACATAGGGCTAAACCATGTGCAGCAGCGTACACGTACCTGCAGCGAGTCTGGCCGACTGCTTTTGAACTGGAATCCCCAACTCTCACTGATGATCTTGTTAGCACCAGTCTTGCTTGTTATCAAGCTGCAATGCCAGTGTCATGTGCGCTTTTAGGGGGACTTGATGGGATGGATGTAGCAGCTTGGTTTCAGCTAGAACCAGATCAAAAATAACCTGGGTGTTATTTCCAGAGGGCAGTACCATAAATGCAATCCTGTTCAGCCATTGCTGTTCTGTTAGCAGTAGCTGAATATCCCGTATGTTTCCTTCATTGCCTGTCCTCCAAATACCCCAGTGTCTCACAGTGGACTGGTCCTTGCCGACTGGGATGTTTGTTTAATCACGGAGACCACATAGTGGCTGTGAATGATCTGCAACCCCAGGACGTGGAGGAGGCTTACTTCTTCATCAGCAGATCCACAAGAAAAGAGGTAAGCCTGACTAATCTGAAGGTGATAGTCAAAAGAATCAAGCCAAATGAGAAAGCAAGCTGCTTTTTGCAACTTTCAGGTGGCTTCATTCAAACTAGTTTACTCCGGTCTGCATTTGGCATGAATAACTTTGGTGCCAAATAGCTCCTCAGCATCACTCTGATGTAGCATCTCTTATTCCTGGGCTATCTGGGGAATGCAAGGTCAGCACTGCTGTGTTTAAGGACTTGATGTCAAAGAGTCTGAGCAACCCCAAGAGATATTACCGGGCAACCATAAATTAGAGTTACTTGGTACTCTTTGGCTAAGGCCCGTGAATTTGCAAACTTTGGGAAATAAACAATTGCCTCCAGAGGTTGTGTAGTTAGAATCATAGAATCATAGAATATCCTGAGTTGGAAGGGACCCATAAGGATCATCGAGTCCAACTCCTAGTTGCTCATAGTTGTTTTGGGTATTGAGCTCTGGACTCCTACCTCCTATTGGTTATCAAGCACTATGCATCTTCTTGTGTGATACAACCTTTTTTGAATAATGTGGGAGATTTCTAAAAGTGGTGCCCTAACACCACTGTAATCTACTACATGTTGATACCTATGTTTCTCTCAGATGGAGTCATATTTTGGTATCCAGGTTCTCTGACCCATGCCAGAACACATACATATTTGAATTTTGCTGAGGAATTTGAGGTCATCAGATGCTGTTGCCATCTAAAGAAAAGCAAGCCAGTCTCAGCAAGGAAGAAATCCTCCTCTCTCTTAACAGGGAATTTTTATTTAGCTAGTTAAAATACAAGTCAGAAAGCACAAATGTTGATCAGATATAACAAGCTGTAAAAATTTCTCTCATTTGTTTGTTTTTTGGGTTTTTTTTCTCTTTTAAGGTGAAACTTACTGTACGTAGGATTCCACATTCGGATATCTTCCATGTTAAAGGTTGCTCATGTTCCTGAAAAAAAGACCTCAATGATTAAGTAAGTGTCAAACTTAAAAGGAAAAGATCAGAGAGACGAATGTGATATATAGTGTATGGAAGTGATCTTTATCCTCTAGAGCTGCCAGACATCTTTTGTTGCTGAAGTACAAAGAATAGAGAATGTGCATTTCATTTTCATTTTATGTCCTAATAACTTGTTTTGTTGACATGGCTGGCATGTGTTTCGCTTGTATTTCATGTTGGCAAGTATTTCAGTTACATGAAAAAAACTGAGGGTCAAATAATTTATGAAACCTTTGCACTGTGCATACTTTGTACTTAAGTAGAAAGTACTGGTTCACGCCTCCGCTCGCCTCTTTACGCTGAGTTACATTGGTTTATACTGAACTTCTAATCAGTTAGGGGTGTGGAAACAACCTACATTTGGAACAAAGCCACGTTTTCCCTAATTTCCCCTTAGCTACAGAAAGGCAAAGGCAAGCTGAGAGCTATAGTGTTGGAAGGAAGGCTGGTAAATAAAGTGTTGTGTAGTCATTCAGTGGGGCCTCCTCTGGTGCTTTGCCCCTCTTACGTTACAGCCACAAAAATACATTCAAGGGATGACAGGAAAAAGAGCTGGTTGGAAAAAAGGAATATGTCTGGAGCACCCTTGGGTTCACTGGCAGCTGAAGCAAGCCCTAAGCAAAGAATGAATGAATGGATTTGGGAGAGGGGGGCTGGCCTGCTCTGTGAAAGTGTTACTGGTAAAGTCAGCTGGGAAAGCCAGAGAGAGCAATGACGTATACAAAGGCACATGCACTCAGCCCAATGCAGAGTCCACCGAAAGAGTTTGGTGCTACCAAGTACTACCATAGGGATGTCACAGCTACTGCAGCATTTCCAGAGCAAGTGCTCATTTGTTTCCCAACCAAGGACATTTCCTGTAAATATTTATTTGTGAGTATGTCTTGCTTCCATTAGTGTCATAAAACATGAGTGATTTTCAGCTAATATCACACCAGAAGGTGTTGGTGCTTGATGTGGAACTGCCCACAGGGGTGCCTTTAGTGGGTGCCAAAAGGGAGCTTTGTACTGTGTTATAGTGACCTCTGTTGCTTACAGAGACATGGTGTGAAATGGCATGTATGCAGAATACATACCTATTCGCTATATGGATATGTACACATTTGTATATACATGTTTGTGTATGCATGTATTTACATACATATATATTGCTGTAAGACAGATTGTATACATATATTGTATATGTACAATACACAATGATGCGGCAACAAACCAAATCACTGTTTTTGAAACAGGTATTTTTATCTTGCCAGATACAACCAAAATAACTACTGGGTTTAGCAGACATAGGATTATTGTTATTATGAGATTTATATAAGCTTTGATCAAGGTGGATTTGGCCTGAAGGAGGTATTTGTCCACCTTCCAACTGAGTTAAGTCAAGTCAGCTACTACAGTAAGAAACTACACTCACTAAAATCAGCATTGGTGCCACTTACTCCAGTAGTAAATTTGACAAATGTGCTTTGTATACTTCTTTTAAAATCCAGTCTGCACTTTTAAAAAAATCATTATAAAACTTTATTTAGCCAAAGATGAAAACAGCATCGGTAACTCCAAACAAACAAACACAAATATTTATACAATTTATTCAGACTCAGCTCCTTTTCAAAGGATTAATTTCCAGACTGAATGTTCCCACAGCCTCTTGTCTTCTGCTTTTGAGATAAGAGGGTTTGGAACATGCTTATTTCTCAAGGCAGGAAAGGATCACTTTTTGGTATTTCTGTTTCAGTGGTGTTCAAAGGTCTGTTTGTGCTGAATTCTGCATCAAGACAGAGGGAAACCCCAGTTCTGGAACTACAGAGGGTGAACATGGAAGAAAAGACATTCCCTGGGAGCTCTTCTCCAAAGCTGCTGCGAGACTCCTTTGCTTTGCACTGCCTCTTTGAGCGCAACAAACCCATTTCTGCCTAAGGAGTCTCTGAGGGATGGAATGGCCAGCCCATCATGCAGGGCTTCTTCCAGCTCTTGAACTGTGTCAGCCTGCTAGGACAGTCCTCTGGGCCTGAATCCTAAAACCACAGATGATCTAGGTCAAGAGTGTCAAGAGGGTGTCACCCTCGACTTTTCCTGCCCAAGATTTGCCTAAGCTCTTCTTCTGAACTTCAGAAAAGGAAAGTCCAAACCTTCCTGTGTTATTCCAAGACTCATCTCTCTGTATAATTAGCAAGGGTTTTTTTCCAAATATTTATCCTAGATGATCTTTTTAGGCAAAAAAAACAACAACCAAACCACAACTGATTTTTTTCTTACCCTGTTTTCAGTAGGCACAGGGAATGCTTGATTCCACTGTTTCCAGAGAAATCTTCATTCCAGAAGGTGTTTGTTCTGCCTGTTCTTCCTTCTCTTTTTTTAGACCAAACATCCTGCATTCTTTCAACATTTTTTCAAACATTTCCTGAAAGTAGTCATATGTCACTGAACTGCAGGACAAATACCTTGTTTTCCAGTTACGGGTGAACAAAGGAGGTGAGACAGCTGTAAAACTATTTCCTGGAACTTCATAGAGAAAAATTTCCAAAAAGAGGTGAACTAGCTGAAGCAGCTGTGAACCATAGGTGGTGGTGGTGGGAGGAGAGCTGCCACCGTCAAACCTGCACGCGGCGTTGCTGCTGAAGCAGATGTTGAGCAACATACACTGCACCTCTCGGCTGTGGAAAAATGTTACTTTTAGACAAAAATAAGATTTGGGTAGATATAGCATGCACAAGATAATTCCAGAATATTTCAGAAAACTGGGGAATTACTTCTGTACTTCAGTAAACAGTTACTGATGTGTTACCCTGTAATTGATCATTACGTCAGTTTACACAATGATAAATGCAGATAATTAATGTCACGTATTGGCTGATTCATAATGCTTACAGAGATACAATACAGAGTTGACATTGGTACAGTAAATCCTGTTAGAGTGTGTGAAGTTGTCTGCCCACATGTGATTAATAAATGTGTTAACACTTTACAAGATATTGTATTGTAAATTTTCTCATTTCCTCCTGACACAGCCCCTCCTCGTCCTCCAAAGACTACCTGTAACTTCCCAGTAACCTGCAGCTGAGTCATCAAAAAGCCCTTTCCAAAAAAGCTACCCTTAAAAAACAAGATCAACCTCATTCTGTAACATTTTTCCCCAATGTGAAAATTTTACCTTTCTTCAAATGAGCAAATTCTACTAAATCTCTGGGCTGCTTCTGGAAGCAACAGCAAAGGGAAACGCCTACATGTGTGGTGTTACCCAGTGCTCACTTTTAGTCCTGGAAGACCTGAAGGGAATGTCTTTAAGCCCATGCTGCCTGAGGGGTAACTGGTAATTTTTTTAGATCACCTGTAGTGATTTTAAACATGTCATGTGAGCAAACAGATGATAGTGTAACTTCTTGTTGCAGCATGCTCTGTGGTGTCAGAATCTTTTCTTAGCCGATCTCCAGGTACATTTTGGGCTATGGAGGGTTCCTGACACAGGTGTTTAAATTGACATGAGCTGAAATTCAGTGAATCCGCAGACATAAAATGCAGCTGGAAGAAGGCTGCAGATCCTGAAATCTTCTTGCGCTACTGATCCCGTGAAGTAACCTGCTCAGGAGCAGGGGCCAGTGCTGGCCACAACACACACCACTTTGAATCACTCAGCATCTGCGAACTGGGTGTACGAGAGACAAAGAGACAAAACCCAACCGACTGCAACACAGATTACATGATCAGCTAACGATTAACGTACTCCTCACTAGCTATTTTATTTCCTGTCACTGAATACAGCCAGTGCCTTTAGGTTATTATTTCCCTGGCTGTTAATTCATGGCACATTCCCATGCTGCACTCACTCATTAGTGGCTGCTAATTCCCCTTCCCCCCCCCCCAAATTCCCAAATATGAATCATGCTCTTTCTACCACTCTAGTACCCTTCTCAACCAGGAAAATGGCAATTTTCCAGGAGAAAAGCAAGTTCTGGAACAGAGTGAAAGTAATGGTAAGAGAAGTCTCCAAACTGGTGTGAGGTCATTGAAGTGAAGAAAAACAAAAAGCCCATTGTACAGCAAGCACAAACCAGACCTCACAACCCCCACGCTTTGTCTCAAGGGCAACGCTACTGAGAACTGGGGTTGATCAAGAGAGCACAAGTCCTGCAGGAGAACACGTACAGCCAGGAGAGGGTATCTGTGCTGCCTGCGTCCACCCTGAACCGGGCCAGAGACAAGCTCTGCGTAGCACAGTGCGTTACTTAGGGTCCCTCCAGCCCGGGGTACCCAACCAGACATGCTTCAATGTGGCTGGACTTTCAGCAAATGGAGTCAACAGAGGAGCAGCTGCAATAAAGGAAAGCAATGTCACCTTGCACACCAGGGAGAGAACGGATCAGTGGTGAGCTGGGGACACCAGGTGCTTAATTTATGTTTTGCCTCAAATTTTCTGGTGACCTCAGGAGAGCCATTTCCTTGCACACACTCCATAAAATTCAAGAAGTGATTCCAGACACATTTGCATCGTGCTATCTCTTACAATGAATGCGATCTCCAGCATCACACTCAATATTATGAATTGTTTTCCTCCCCAGAACATCTGCTGGCAACACCTCCATCAGAGCTGTACACCGCAGGTGCGGGGGCTGGTTCGTAAACACCCCATGCTGTGCAGAGATGCTGATGGGCCCATTCCATGAAAAGGGAGAAGTCATCCCTGCAGAAACACAGCTTGCCCTCAGTCGCCCTTCAGACAGCACCATCACGAGCAAACGTTAGGCGATGCTCCCCCTTCCCTGCGGGGAACTGGCTCTGCCCAGTTGTGTGGTGCTTACGGAGAGCTGCACCGAGCAGGGTCTACAGAAACCTCCTCAAATGGATTCATCCAGCACTTCAGGCCTCATTAGGGGACACGCCAATATTTACAAGGGTACTTGCTTGCTGGTGCTCCCTTTGTCAGTGCAGGGGCTAGAAAGAGAGTGTACTGAATCCTCAGCAGAAGGCCTTAACCACAGGACCGTCTACCTCCAGGTTTGGGGCGCTGACAATGTAACCTGAGATGCACTGAGGGCTTTTTTGGTTTGTTTCCCAGGGATGAACAGCCGTCCTATGTACGTGTCTTGCCATAGCCAGCCGCTTCCCTCCTGCAGCCCAGCCAGCAGGTCGCTGCGAGGAACTTGGAGTGTGCCGGGCAGTTCCTAGAAATACCACTGGAATTTCCGATGTTCCCTCTGGCCCCTTATCACTTTCTAATTTATTGCATCATTTAAAGAAAAGGAGAGGCCAGCCAAGGTTGATGCAAATCTCTTATTCAGCAGAAGCACCTTAAGTGAAACTGCGTCTCCGCACTGTAGCAGCGAGGATACTCAGCGGCCAGGAGCCCTTTGCTGCTAACAGCTGCTCAGGGGCTCAGCCGTCCCACTTCCATTTTACAGCAGGACCAGCTCTTGGGGCCGCCAAGCCACTGCGGTGGGAGCAGGGCTGGACTTGCAGCAGTGTCTGGGCACGTTGAATTTTCCGTCCTGGGGTGCCTGGGTCACTTTGTGACAGAGAACTGGTTTGCTTTATAACCCAGCACCGGAGGGTGAAGAAGTTAAGCAGTCAGTGAGAGAGCTAAAATCCCATCGGTGGTGCTAATCTTGTGTTTTAAAATGCTGAATGTTGCTATTATCATCACTGAGGAGTTGCTCCAGAGCTCTAGTCACAGGCTGCCAGCCCAGGGGTCTCTTCCCCAAAGACCTCAACACCTCTGCCACCAAAGAGCAAACCCTCTGCATGGGACCAGAGCTTCAGTCTGCAAGGTCTCCTTAGACCTCCCTCCCCCTTCCCAATTCGGTTCAGTTCTTCCATCACGGCGGGGAAACAGAGTTGACAAAACTGATTAAAGAAGATAAGAGCCAAGTCTGCCAAGCAGTTGCCAGGTGGCCAGAGAGCCGATGAGCCGCCCGCACGCCTGCTCCGCTTTGGCCCTGATGCTCGCAGCGACAGAGGCCGTCAATGCTGATGGTGCCAGACAAACTGCTGCTGCGTAATGCAGTTTTAAGCGTATATAATCCCGGGCAGCGCTGTACCATAATTACACGGTTTGTAATTGTCAGCTGAAAATCTGAGACATCTGCTGCTGTGAACACTAAGGATGCTGCCACCTCTTTCAGCAGTACTGGCCAAACAGCAAGAGATGGAGACTGTCTTTCCAGGACCCCGCTTCTGTTTTAGCTCTGCTCTTGACACCATCTGTCTGGAACCACCATGGCATGGTGCAGGCCTGTCTCCAATGGCCCTGGAAAAATCACACACACACAAAAAAACCCAAAAAACAAATCCACAACAAAAACCCAAAGCAAAAAGGATTCTGACCTTTCTCCACATGGCAGAAGTTCCTTGTAAAAGTGAAATCCTCGAGCCCTTGCTCCAGCAGAGAAAAACACATCAATCTAAGCTTCCATCTCTTGTAATCCCAGAAGAAAAATGAGACAAAGGGGAAAAAGCTTGGAAGAGTTAGAGCGTATACCTTATCTGCCCTTACTTTTCTGTGAGAAGCACTGAATTATTAGTTGTATGCTATGAAAACCATTTGGAAAGGCCCACCACATGTTTGCATTTCTCAGACGTGTCCTTTCCCACCTGAAAACATTGTTCTGGCAGACTGAAAGGATCTTGTACATTTGTCCAGGATTTCTGGGCACTTGACCATCCCAAATCTGTGCACGGACCAGCTCCAGCGCTCTGTGAAGCATCAGTCCCAGCATGCCTGTGCTGCAGGGAGGGTCTGTGCAGACACGTGAAAACCAGCAAAGAACAGCAGCCGCGGGCTGTGAGCACGGGGACACGCGCGCTGACCAGTTTCCATGCAAATAGTCCTGGCTAGGGAACCCCCATCTGAAACTCCCCGCTCTCAAGTCTCTGACACGAGAGGTAAATTTGGTGAAGCAATCATTTGAGGAACTGGCCAGCGATGCGGGTGGAGCGCGCAGGGATGGAGAGGGATGGAGAGGAAAGCAGACGGCGTGCGGCCGGGCTGGCTGAGTGCAGCTGCGAATGCCCACTGCTGCTCTGCTCACACCAGTGCTGCAGGACAGAAGAGCGCTGTGGGTTTTGCACAGCAGAATGGACATCAAAATGCCACAGAACATCCTCCTGAAACCCAGCTGACCACAGTGGTCATCACCAAGCTATATCCATTTTTTTTTCTCTGTCTCTAAGTTTTCCCATGAAATCTGTTTCTGTCTGTGCCTGTAAAGCACAGCATAAAGCCATGGTTTAGGACCCCCCCCAAGGGCTGTTGGAAGGATACTACCACCATCTGCCATGAAGGCAGCACAATTTTTTCACCTAGGAGGAGCCCATGTTTTCAAGTACTTGCTCTTCAGCAGCCCCTGTGGATCAGTTGCATATTCCACACCAGGATGCGTTTTGCCAAGATAACCTCATTTACATGATCAATGCCCTTAAACTGATTAGATGCCCCATGGAAATTCTATCCTTCTGCTCTCCAATTTGCCCCTCTTCTATTTTATTCGCTGTCCAAAGGCCATGTCATTCTTCACAGATCTCATTTTGCTTCCAAGCAAATGTCCTTGTGCTCCTATTTTTAAGAATAAAGGTGAATTCTGGCAGCTTAACGTTTCTGAGAAATCCCCCTTTGTGGAAAGGTAGCTGGGGGGGACAACAGAGAGGAAGGAAAACTGAGTCATGAGTATAGCTATAAACAGCAAGAGGGACTGGGGGCAGGAAAAAATCAAGCCAAAGACAGTAAAATTGGAGTTCTGTGCTGAAAATACATTTTTGTTATATTTGGTCATTCAAAAAATAAAACCAGCTGGCATCAGACAAGTGGCAGTAGCACCTGCTTGTCAAGGCCAACTAAAGCATTGAAATAACTCAGAGTAAATATGTGTCCGCTCTCTCTGGCACCATCATGAAACATCCACCTCCGCTCTGTGGTCCGGCCACCCTGGGAGTTTCCATCCATTTCTCTTTGTCTTGTTCAGGTCCTGCAAATGGCACTGGCTGCTGCTGGCGATCGCAAGGCTGGGAATAGCGCAGGGGTGTTTTGGCATTGCAGCAAGGAGATGATGGGAGGATAACTGCACCTGCAGGAGGTCGTGGTTACCGCTCTTCTCCATGCAGGGGACCCATGTGCTGCTGCATCCCCAGGGGCTGTGGCACCCTTGTCGTAACATCCAAGAAGGGTAAAGAAAAGAAAAGTAGCAGCTTCAAGGCGTACCTGGTGGTGCGATCTGAGACGTAGTTCTTCATCTCAGTGAGTGGCCGCCCTGTGCGATGGGCTCCTGCTCACCTTTGCCCCGTTGTCTTTGCTCCTGGTGCTTCCTGACAAACAGCCCGGGGTCACGGCCAAATCTGCAGCAAAGGTAAGATGTTTGCTGTCTCCAGCAGGCGTAGGAATCAGGCTGCTTGTTTGAATGAACATCTCGGGAGCAAACTGGAAGGCACCAGACTGGGACATGAGACCCCAAACACCTGCTGTGTGACTGAAGTCACTGACTATTCACTTCTGTCGCTGCATAATTCCCTAATTGATTAAGCATCACATTTCTGCCCCCCCAGGGCTGTCGGTCCCTGCCCCAGCGATGCCGTGGGATGCTGCTCTCCCCTGTCCGGCCGTGGGCCCCGCCAACACTCTCCCGGCAGAAGAGCTGGGAGGAATGAGCTGAGCTGTGGGTGACCCTGGAGGTGTTAGAGAAAAACCAGTCTCCGGCTGTGTTGCAGAGCTCAATTCCTCAGCCGGTCGCTGGGTAGCAGCACGAAGAGCTGAATCTCAGCTTTACTTCCCTTGTTCAGGCAATAGATGCGACCGAGAGCAGGGCAGAGCGCCAAGCAAATAACACTGCTTCGGTAACAAGTGAAATCCAACCTGTCTTTCTCTGCTTGAGGAAGCCCTGCTGGGATAAATGCCCCAATCCATCTCTTCCCTAAAACAGGAGCTGAAAAGTGGGTTAGATCCTGCAGCCAGCAGCACTGTGTTTGGGGAGGCTCTGCTAGGAGCTGACAAATGACCAGAGTGATCAGAAAAAATAAATTTTGCTTTTCACAACAGAGTTCACTGGAATCAGTGACTCTGCATGGAGGAAGGTAGTGGGCAGCCAGGATGGGTTGGGGGGCAGCGGGAGTCGGTACCTGCAGAACCTCACGGCAGCCCCAATCTTGCTGAACTCGGTTCCAAAGTCACCCTGGTTTACGTTTGTGTCCTTGGGTCACCTTTTCCTGCTGGTATCTTTTTCCTTGAGATGGTGAATGTTTTCCTCTTTCATCCTTAACAACCAATACAACATACAGAAGGAAAAGTGAATAAAGTTAAATTCAAATGCCAAATCGGAAAGCTTAGAGGCTTTAAAAAACTGTTTGTTTTATGTAAGTACTTATTGGAAACTGGCACAAACAAGTCACTATCTGCTCTGAGATACCAGAGCAGATGTGACAGAGTGGAAAAGCCTCTTCCCTGCCAAAGTATTTGCTGGAGATTCGATAACAAGGTGCCGTTGTACGACAGCGGGTAAAGGTTCAGAGTAGAAGGGGGAACCGGAGGAGGCATCCAGGCGGTGCACGGCCCTGCTGCTGCAGGCTACCACTCCTCCACTGAAGCTCCTGCCTGCAGAGAGCGGGGAGAGCTGGGTTAGATTCAGTGGGAAGGCAGGTAGCTCTTCTGCGCTGTTTTCCTTAGCTGCAAACACTGACAGCCCCTCCTCTCCCTTCGTTTCTGTAAGCTCCTTCTAGCTTTTCTATGCACTTCTGGGGAAAGCATTAAATTCAGCACTCCAAATGCATCATTATCATCTGAACCAACATGTGAAACTTAGGTCCAAGAGCTCCAATTCCTAATATTTGTACTGAGAAACTGTCAGTGATCCCTGTGAATTTCAGTCATCCCTGTCATATTTCCCCCGGATACTAATACTGTGGGGTTATTTTACAAACACAGTTGAGCTGGAATGGTGACAAATTGAACACAATTTCAAATTGCATCATTTCACTACAAATCCTGAAGACATAAAGCAGCCTGTGCCCCACCCTTGAAAGAGATGCTTTTATTTGTTTGGATTCTGAAATGAGAAGCAGCTGGTTTGCTGTAGCTAAGGGAGGATGGGAAAATTTGAGCTGCATTCTCTTGTTCTCAAAGCTCACCTGCTTTTTGTCCCCTACCAAAGAAAACTCACCGAAAATTCTTCGATAGACAGAAAACACATCAAGGCAATAACTGCACCTTTAGCCTAACATGGTAACAAGTCTCCCTGAAAACACAGTCTCAGGAAAAATCAATCCCAAATTACTTGAAGGATGTATCTGAAGTCACGCTATCTTATAAACCAAGCAAAGTTAAATGGCAATTTATCTTAATGCCTTTACTAAGCATATGAGTAGACAGGTTTGATCAGGTAAGAGAAAAGCTTTACCCATCCCAATGACATCCTAGTTCCTTTCTTCACTCCATGTTACTATCAATCATTATTTCACATCAAGGTTTAAAAAGAAATCCGGCACCTTGACACTCCCTTTAACTGTCCATATGCTTTTATTTTGCAATAATTGCAAAATTAAATTCCAGGACTTGGTTTCCCAGCAGCGTCCTCGTGGCAACCGTCAGCCACAAGTGCACGTAGCTGCTTTTATTTACCCCAGCCAGCCTGCAACCCACTGCCCGAGTCAGCGCAGCGAGTGAGCTGCTCTCCTCCTCTCCCCTTTCCAAACAGCGTTGCTTTTAGCTCATTTATCTGCCTCTTGGGGCGATATGTAATCAGAGCAGGAGTCCTGACGGGAAATACAAAGTGATTCTTTAGAGCGGTTGGCTTTGAAAAACATTCTGGGCGGTGATGAAGCAAGCGTTAGAGCTGCCCCTTCCGTTTGCTTTGCCTTCTGCCCAGAGTCTGTCAGCACTAGAGAAACTGGAAGAGCCTCCAGGATGTTCACAGGCCCGTCTTGTTTTACTAAAATCCGGTATTATTTGTGTCAACACACGAGACTCGTTTGATGTGGAGGCAAGGACACAGACTGACTCATCCACCCCCCCGCCCCAGGGACTCTGGTCCAGTCCATCTTTAACGGGGACCAGCACTCTGACAAAGCAGTGCCTTTGCTGCAGTTAGCCACCTCTCTGAACCAAAGTAATGATTTCACTCACCCATCTGTAACACCAACACTGCCAAGACTGAAAAAAACATTTACTCCTTCGTTAAGAAAAGAGGAGCTGCTCCCTAAGTCCTAATTAATTACACCTATGCAATAATGCTGAAATCAGGTTTATCATGGGTCTGTGCTCCCCACGGACTCAACCTGCTGTGATCAGAGCCCTTGGAACAGCCTGGACAAGGGAAAAGGTCTTGCTATAAAATCTTCCCACAAAATTATTTTTTAATTAAATGGTTTTCCATATCTGCTTTTATGTCCTAGGTAATCTAAGCAATCTCATCCTGTTATTAATCTTCTTCCTTTACCATAAGGAGAACAAAAATAATAATTTCTCCTTGAGTTTGGATTCTGAAAAGACTTTTTTCCACACAAAGGAGGCCAAGTAACTGTGTAACATGGAGATCTCCTAACATGAAGGTGGGTGAAATGCTAGAGAATTTGAGTCTACTCACAAAAAACAGCTAGCAGAAGTGCAAATGAAAACCATAAAGAGGGAGGAATGAAAGCAGCCAGAGGGCTGATGCAGGAATACCTACAGCAGAGCTGGTGACTGGAAACAGACCGCAGCACAGAGACAATAAAGGAACCCAGCACAAAAGCCACCCTGTTTACTGACTGAAGCGAGCCTGTCCCCACCATCGGTTCCAAATCAGGGCAGCATTACCTGGGTCAGTCCAGCAGATGCCAACGTCGGTGTCTTCCAAGATACATCATTTTTGTGGTTAGTTTTAGAAACCAGTTTGCTTTTAAAAGAAAACAACCAACCAACCCTTCATTCTGGATAACAGGGTAGAAACAGATAGCATAAGGTAAAGAGCCACTGAGGCAACAGGTGTCTCACACCTACCAGCTGCAGCGCAACAGCATCAGCATGTTGAGAGCCTAAACGCACACTCAGCCACAGGAGGAATTCTTGGAAATGCAACTATGGAAGCAAGAGGATGTCAGAACTGTGACTAAGATTCTTGACTTTGAGGTGCTTACTCCAGCCCCTCATACCTGGTGCAAAATTAGTCAGGAAAGACTCAGAAAGCAAAAAAAAAAATGCATAATTCCTTAACAACTCAGCTGCTGCATTTGCCTGCCAAACAGAATCCTCAAATTTGCTCTGACTTGTACAAGGCATTAATTCAGGCTCAGTATTTGCAAGGGCTGTAAAAGATACTTTTTCACACACCTACTCCAAAAGGGAGTGGAATCTTAGGAATGAACATGCCAATCCAAGACACTTAGCAGCTCTTACGATAAGGAGAGCTATCATAATGCATTATGTAAAATAAAAACACCACCATATTTCAGTGAATGTACTGAAAGAATTGTGAATCAGTATAAGAACTCTTTTTCCATCAGAGTTTGACAAAGTTATTTCTCTCAGAAGACAGAAATAAAACAAAGTGACTTCACGTTACAGAGCTCGTCATTCAGAGACAAGGATCTGTTTATAGTTACACGTATCATTGAAGAAATGTTTTCCTGACAAAAAAACGGCATTGAAGTTTTTGGATGAGCTATTCTGGGGGGTTGGAGGATGATTCTTTGTGCATGATGCAACTTTTCTAAGTCCTAGAAGTTTCAAATTATTTTTATTTTAGTGCTTATAATTATAGTAGCGTGCCTGCATGCAACCACATATTTCAGTATCATAAATACCAAGCAGATACTGATCATCTGGTAGGATTCAGGGGAAAAAACGCAAAATGAAACGTACTTTTCTGCTGCCAAGACTAACATTTGCCTTTCTTGTTTTTCCAGAATTCAAGTAACAAACCTGTACATAGAAACCTGCAAATGCATTGTAGGAGAGTACATGGAGAGGAGCCATTTCTGTGCTTTGACCGCGTGCTGAGAATCTGCACTGCCAGAACGCAAGAGCAATCTTACACAAGCCACATATACAGCACATTCAACAAAGACATTACAGACAGGTTTCTCAGATTAGCAACTGTGGTAATGAAAAGAAATGCATTTTACTCAGAAAGAACACACAGGCTTCATATAGGTTCTTTATTTAGAAAACAAATAAAAATAATCAGAAAATCTTGAGTGGAATGTATGTAGCAATGTCTTTTATAAAAATCATTCTACAAAGTACACATAGTGCAAGAGCCTGAGCCAATCCTCTCTCACAAGGTAAATTTCGTTTACAAGATTTAAATCACAATAGCCAGTTCTGCCTCATGAAATGAGCTTCTCTGAAGCCTGAATTGACAGCATGTGACATAAACTTAGTATTGTCTCATTTACTACAATACCTTCTTTTCAGAAATGAGTAATCTGGAGGAGGTTTCTTCCCCAGCATTATACTTCTGGGTATCTCCATAATCTGAGGAAAGTTAAGAACGGGGAAAAAGGAGTAAGATAAAAATAACATGAAATATGCATTTGCAAAACAGTTATTAAGTTACAGGAAAAAATAAGTAGTAGGTACATGAGAAAGCAAGGTGCTTTTTTATTTCCTTTTTTTTTCGTCCAAATTCAGGTTTCTCAGGAGAATGGCAGCTTAATCCTCCCTAAAGAAGGCTCTATACAAAAAGGAGTTAAATAAAATTCTCAGGAACTCACAATTCCCACTCCAGCCTACCTCCTTTGAAATATACATTCTTCCTTATATTTATTTATGCCTACTGCCCTCAATCATCCAGTCTCTAAAATGCTTCTCCATCAAGCTTCTGGCTCTCCAGTCACCAACATTTACAGTGGGGATGATTTTCTGTGGCTTCAACCATTGAACAAAACGCTTCATTTCCAGGTAACTGCTGTGTTCACTGTAAGGAATCCCTGAAATGAAACAAATCACAGCGATCCATCAGTCTACTTAGCTTCTTGCCAAAATACTTTTGCAAGCCTTCCAGAAGAAGAAATGCTTTAGATAACATTTTTTTAAATTCTTATTGGAGATCTAAAGTTTATAGCTAAGGTAAAACAAAAACTCAGATATTCCTTCTGGAAAAATTACCTTGCATTAAGTTACCAAGTCATTCATCAGTGCAAACTCAGAGACACCAAGCATTTAGTTAAATGAATGTTGTAATTTTAAGAGATTCAACTCCACCCACTAATAAGAACTGAGAGGAGGAGGAAGACCCAGAGTCTCTCAAACGAGTGAAGTGTGGAATGAAATCTTGGCTCTGGAACTGCACTGCCACCAGCATCAGTCCAGCCAAGACGTTACCCCTGAAGTCTCTACATATATCAGATAAAAGTCTTTATTTGCAAAAGGAGGACAGGAGCAAAATGTATGTAAAAGTCTGTGTTTACAGTGTTCTCAATTACTGAGTTCATCGATCTCTCCTGGACAGATCCATCTGTTTACTTTCTCAATGAGTTATCAGAAAAGGCACTGGTTATGATGAACAGTAGGAATTTCCAGAATAAAAAGATTAAAACCATCCACACAAAACTAAATGCACTGAATCTTTACCACTCTCATACCATATATGGTGATCTTTCCTCTTGTCTGAGGTTTGATATCCACCAGAGAAAGACATGAATCAGAGTAGGTCCACCCAGTAGGTTTGAAAGCCAGAACTTGATCAAAATTCTCAGAAAACTTATTCAAATGATCTTGCAAGCCCTGTGAAAACAATATAGCATATACTGAATCCTATTAAATAGCTTGTTAGTCTAAAGCTTTGAGATGTCATGATGCAGAAACTTCAGACTAAATTTTATTTTGGTGTTTTTAAATGAACTTTTTTATTTTAAATACCATCTGCCTTGAAATTATTAATAATAAATATTTACATTTGCAGTGCTCCTTGTACCTTAGGACCTCAATTGCTTCATCTGAATAAACACCTATTAACAGCTATGCATTACAGATCAGAACACAAAAGGCATAATCACATCTTCTTATAGATGTTGCCCCCTAAGTCATCCATTTCCTCCTCTCAGCTGGAGGTCAGCACTCTTGCAGCCAAGTGGTGATTAAAGATGGTGAAAGCCTGCTTCAGTGTAAAATCCTCTGGTTAATTTAAAGTGCCACTGACATCTGCTTACGCCCAGACGTGCTCAGAGATTAAGTGAACTACCCAAAAAATTGCAGCAAGCCAGTGCATGAGTTGACTATCGCTCTGAGCACTAAGCCATGTTTTACCACATGTCCATTCATGATAGGAAGGAAACCACCTCTCATCTCTTCACTCTAAAAAAAATAAAAAAATTAACTTGAAAAAGTTTCCAAGTTGGCTAAGTTAGCCTTTGATGTTGTTTAAGCTAAGATCGGGAAAAGAATGAGAGGGAAGTATAAGGAATGTACAATCCTATTCCTGGATAAAGTGTAGTGAGTATTATTTCAAACCAAAAATAGGAAATCAATTTCACCTGTCCTGTATAAAATCTTAAAGGCACATTCTCCATTTGAAAGCCCTACACGACTATAAAACAAACTATTTTGTATTTCTCTTCCTGCTACTGATACAGAGACTGATTAAAAAAAGGTGGGGAGAGGGGCATAGGCTGTGACAGAACACTAACCAGCCTGTCAGCTACTTGAAAAATCATTATGCAGGGAAGCGGAAAGCTGCCTGTGACACTGCCACATTGAATAGCACCATCCGTACAATGTCCAGTAGCAACATACTGAACCAATCAAACTGGGCACATTAAAGAACAACAAAAAAACCCTGCCACAACACCCGTTTCATTCAGCAACAGGAATTATGGCTAGCTGCCATGACTGTTAATACACTGCAAATGTTCAGTCTTCACTACATTAAAGATCTAACTGTACCAGTCTAATTCTCCTTCACACTTCATTTTAAGAAGATTAACATAGCTTAAGGTAGTAATTCACATATTTGCTCCCCTTGGTCTAATGAAATCTAAATACAGTACTTCAAATACAATGATTATTATATTAACCAATGCTAATCTGCTTTCAAATTTTGTTATAAATCAAGTGTGCAACATTCACATTAAGGATGCAATTTCAATCTCATAAAAATTTATTTGTGCATTTTCATCACAGGCACTTTTGAAAATCTCTCCTCAATGCTAGTACAAGACATTACTGAGCTAAGTAACATAAAAGAGGTGCACAGACCCCAGTTCTCTGGAAATCTCTCACTGCATATTCAAATGGCAGAAGCTTCAATTTTTGACTGTTACGAAATAATGTTTGTTGCAAAAGAACCATGCATGCATGTTAGAAAAGATGGCCTCTTTCCACAAAACAAATTACTACAGTGTTTATTTATAACAAATCCACTTTAAATACACATTCCAATTTCTTCTTTTATTTCTTTAGCCAACACTGTTCCAAATCTTCATCCTTTTAAAATGGAAAATGTATTTCATTGCTAAATCAACTTCCTTCAATCACCATGACAGCCTGATATCTACAGTGTCGCTCAAGTCAGCAGTATATGCAAACATATTCCATAAGGTAACAGAAGACTCAAACATGATTAAACAGTTAATTTACAATCAGCTCTAACACCACTTAAACTCACGTGGCTTATTCAAGAACAGCTATTCATCAGTACACACAGCAATCCTTGTATTTTACTGGAATAAAATCAAGTATTGCAGTGAAGTACCACATCTCTTTGAGGTTTGTTTTTTTTTTAGATCTTTCCTTTTCATACGTCAAGTCCACCCGCAATATTGCGGAAATCAATGTTTTATTTTTATAAACATTCTAATAAAAAATAACACATATTAAAATTATAAATATTTTTAAATTTATGTAAACATTATCCATTAAGAACATTCAGAGCATGAATCTACAGCATGTCATCTCACTTTTGACCCAGGCACCACCTGAAGAAAATTTGACCTCAACTCCTAATAAACAAACTCCACAGGAAAGCCAGAGCTATACCTAGGAAAGAAACCCAAATGAGCAGAAAGAACCCCATCGAATCCAACACCAATACGACAACACAAAAAACTTAGTCTGCCACTGTACTTTTTCTGATCCCCTATGGCTTGTTCTTTCTAGTTTTACCCTTCAGACTTCACACATCTTGGCCAAACTCTCACTTCAAGTACTGGTTCTTTTCAAGGGGGCACTCATAAGGCCTTGATGAAATACATCAAGTCTGGTGATACCTGGCCAGGTATTCACTATTATGACTGGAACTGCTTTCATCCTTTCATCTCTCATCGAGACTATCTATATGAATTTATAAAGCAGATAAGATATGCTTTCTTCTCAAATTTTAACTTGTTTCTTCAACAGATTTTTGGGACAGTGACGCAACTCCTGATGCAGCGATAGAAAATCGCCCAGAATTCAATATTCAAATATGTATGTTTGAAGATAAAAAGTGATTGAAACATTCAAGCCAGGTAGCACAGTCTCCCTTACTGTGGCTGCATCTGTATAAAAACATGGACATCTTGACACAGACAGCTTCAGCAAAAAAGGAAAACACACCATACATTATTGCCACCAAGTGTCTAGCCAAGTGAAAATCTCGGATATTGCACATATTCTGAGGATACTGTGGGTTTACAAAAATCATCTTTCAAGGTATCAAAAAAACATTCACTGATCCACCTGGTTTTCATAGTGGATTTAACACAGTTATGGTCACTATCCATTTTTGTTTGCTTCAGTTCTAGGCAGAAGGTACCAATGTTAGTCTGGTAACTAGGGAAAAGACAGAGGTTTCTGTACTTTTCAGAGGGCCTGCGGCTTTTAGGTGAATGACGCTCTCTGCTGAATCAATACAGTGTTTATAAATCATACACCAACAGCTAAGCTAGTTGTTCACAAATAATAAAACAGCTGACTCCAACATGAAAAAGCATGCTTGACATTACTCCTGAAAAATCAACATGGAGAAAAGCACATTTCAGATAGCCCCAAAACTGGAATTAAACAGCTGGACAATGCCACCAAAAGGAAAAAAATATTCACAACATAGAGACTGCAGAAATACTTCTACAATTCCTGAATATGCATACAAAAAATTATAAATTTTATTAAAAAAAATTATAACATTTTCCAGCAATCTGGAGACTCAATGAATCAGGGAAAAAAAAAAAAAAAGAGAAAGTCCCTGATCACAGAAGAAAGCCTGTGAACAAGGAAGCATATGCTGGAGCATCTCAAATGATGAACTCATTTCCTTTCTATTTCCTTTCTATTTGGGGTAGGAAGGCAAGCTGTGGGCATCCAGATTTAGTCTTGGGAGCAGTCAGCTATGGAAACATGGAAACTTTCCTTGGGCAAGTACAGTTTTATCAACAGTTGCCACAAACTAGGCTTCAGTTGTGGTAAGCACATGTAGCTTATGCAGCTTTTTTTTTTTTCTTCTTTATCCAGAAACAGACCAGAGAAGTTTTTCAATAATAAAAGAATCATGCTACAGTTCTTAAAACTATCAAGCCTGGAGCACAGACAGGTTTGGGTTTTTTCTATTAGTACAGAGCATAACAAGGAAAAAAAAAGGGTATAAAACTGGGCCTTCTAGGAGATACTATAATATAACAGCAAGGTTTGGCTATTTGCATTCTACTAAAAAGGCAACTGATGGACAAGATCGCATATGTACTCAATTTACTAAATAAGGACTGAATCTGAGCTTTTGACTGAGAATACTCCCTTAAGGACTTAATGCATTTGTAGGTTGCAGCTGAAACTACACGAGCAGGAAATTAGCCCAAATTAAGAAGTGGGATTGTGTTTTTGAGTAGGGCCAGGGATCAAATAAAACAGAAGAGGTAGGAGAGATCCAGAAGATAAAAAAAGACATTGGCATTTAGTGATGAGGATCACTAAAAAATTCTGGCTTTCCCAGTAATGAGCCAGTAATTCAGGACAAAACCTGTATAATCCAGCAGAAGACAAAAACATGCAACTGGAGATGACGACATCAACATTTACATGGTCTGTAAAAACAGGGTGATATCATTCATTATTCTTTAACTAGAACGAGATTACAAGTGAACAGATACTTTATTCTTAAAAATACTGTCTTTTCTGAGGTCATGTTTATTGATTCTGCTGGAGCAGAAAGAACATAAATGATCATCTTTAAGTATTTAACATTCTCCACATTTTACTGATACTTCATTTCACCTGGGCGTTCATCTAGCTACTGGCATCATGGGATGTTTAGCACTCTGGAGGTCTACGTAGCATGCCTAACTTACATGGACCCAAAATTACAAAAGATAGCATGAGACCACATTCTAACACTTCACATATGAAGTCAAAGCCCCAGTACAGAGGGCCATGGCTGTTACACCACGACTCTTGTCCACTAGATCACTGTGCCTTTAATCTTTCCTGGCCCAGGCATCGCTTCTGGCACGCTGTACGTGTCTGGAAACTCCTGTTCTCAGAGATGAGACCCTGCACATGACACAACTGCTTGTCTCTGAGAAATAAGGCTGTCTAGACATCCTTGTGGTATAATCACACCCTCTGCCTGAAAGTCCAGCTAAGTGAGTACGCCACACACACCGGGACACGTGACAGCAGAATCACGTAACAACCCAAAAATCTGCAGAAGAAACTAAAATATATTACTGTTTAAGACAACACAACATATTAAAAATAAATCCATAACATTTCCATTACTCATTTTCTGCCCCACCATGGAAAAGATTATAGAACAACATTAAAACATTAAGATATTAACTTCTATCTCGTGCAGCTCCCATCCAAATCATATAGCCTCTTTTTCTCCTTTTTAGGTCAACTCTGACCTTGACTAGTCCTGCAGCTAAATACCATCTTGCTCTGAAGGATTTGCTTGAGATGGCACAGCAGGCCTGAAGCAAAGCAGGAAAATGAATCCAAGTCCATAAGGCATAAGCATCCACTGTTTTTCTCTTTATTCCAGGTTAACTTTCATCTAGAGCCTGCTGCTTTGCCATAATGCCATTCTGCATTTTGTAGTGTATTTTGAAAAACTCCTCCCCCCCCGCCCCGAATTAGTCACCTTTCCTGAATAAGAAATTCCCACAAAAATTCTAACAACAAAAACCCACTGTCTCAAATCTTAACTGAAACGCGCATTTGAAGTCAACGTAGATGAAACAATGTCTTAAAAGAAACTGTTTAACTTCCTTTTGCTACAAATACTAGAGAAGATTGTGTGGAAAAACTAAAACGTGTATGTATGAGAAGTCCTTCATTCATTCAATGTGTGTATTTGTTTATGTGTGAGTTTTCATTGATTTTCAAGTATCCTTATCCCCATGAGAGAGAATATTCTTTTAAAAGATGAAAATATGATTATAAATACATAGAAATTGAACTGTTATCAAAGACCAGAATGGAAGTTGACCATGTTCAAGGGCTGCCTCAAAACACAGAGACTCCTAGGCAGGAGTCCTTTTAGTCTTTCACTACCTCATACCAGGTAAAAGACAGGCCAAAAACAGGGACTCCATCTCACAATATATTAATTGCTAATAGGACAGATCCTGCAGTCATTACATAACTCTACTACAAAAAGGCCTGCAAAGAGCAAGCCTTTGAACAAACCTCATCTTACCCTGTACAAGCACCGCACTGAAGTGAAATTATACTTTCTGTGCATCATGTTTGGAGATGGTTATTAACGTTTAATTGCATTTCATTTTCAATGTATTGCTACATGTCAAAACTTTACTAAATAAACATGATCTGACAAGAGGTTAAAAGCACCAAACATAACAGTGGCTGGGAGGAGCGAGGAGTAAGACTAGCCAGCAGATTAATCAAATGAGGACATTTTCTGAACTTACCTTAAAATTAATTTGCATCATGGGAAGAACATGAAGCAAAGTACCATCCCAGTCCACACTGATGAGGGAATTAACAGCTGTCGACTCCAAGCACTGCAGTGTTTTGTACTTATCACGGGACATACTTGCTTTTGAGCCCAGAACTTCAGCAATTGCTTTAGGATTAGTTGGGAAGAAATCAGATAAAAGAAAATGATGAGTTCATTTTTTTGCTTGTTTTGCAGATATTCCTAATTATTGCACTGGATCATTTTTACTATTAAAAAAATCCATATTCAACAGGATACAGTATTCCATCTTCTAAAATTAAGAAGAGAAACCTGCAATGGCTGTTAAAAAAACCCTGGCTCCTACATTTTAGCACCAGAATTGTGTATGCCAATTGGAAAGAAAAGGACAAGAGAAGTACAGCAATAAGTTCTTTGGTAGAATGTTACCAAAGTGAACTGGTATTTATTTCAAAGCAGCTAGAAACATGCGCAGCTTCTGGAACACGCAACAAACAGCCCACATTAAAGACAGACTAAATTTCAGTGAAAGTAAATCTTGTATTTATGATTTTAAATATCCTCAAAAGCACAAATGGTATACAGCTGCCTGCTCTAGAATATGCATTTGGGCAATCATGTTGGTTCCTAATGCTGTAACCAAGTGAAGCATAGCACACAAGATTTTCATTAAATCCAAAAAGATGTGTTTTGGTTTGGGGAATGCCTTGTTAAAATTTATTTCATTAAAACTGATTACTAAAAATATTTAGGAAAATACATAATATAAACTTGGAAGGAAAAACTGTTAGCAAAATAGAAGTTTAAGAATAATTATATCCCTTTGCTGTTTTTTGACAACATGAAAGTATTAACACGAAAAATGTCATAAAGATGTCATTTATGTTTTGGTTTTTTTTTTTCAACTGCCATTAGCAATTTTCTCACCACAGTCAATTAAATTGGTTCGTTCATTTAGTATCTAATTGGCCTTCTGTATATTCGGGGAAGTTTGTAAACATGGCGTTTAAGTTCTTTACATAATATCTGATCATCAAGACTAAGCAACCCTTTATATCTTCAAGAAAAGGGCCTTTTAACACTGATTTAGATATTTATTTAGTTATTTTATCCAGTACACTTTTCTTACATACCTAAAAAAACTTTTTCTTTTCCAATGGAATAGGTGCCACAGACAACTAGAGTACGCGGGTTTAAAGTCACTGTCTCAAAGGCAGTATTGACAGCAAACTGGATAACCTCTTGTTGAGGAGGAAAAGTGTATTCAGGACTACAGTATCTAGGGCACAGAAACAAGATACACACTTCGTTACACAAGACGGAAGACATCTGAATTTACCAAGGTGGCCCTCAAAACTGCATGCATACAAAGTAATGAAAAAGATGTTATCCTTCCATATAATTTCAGCCTATTTGAAACCTATTTATTAGAAAGCACTGAGGCGCCCAGATGAAATTGCTGCAATAAAATTTACATTAAGTATACCAGTCTTTTCTCTGCCACTATTCACTTGTCTGACACTGACACTCAACTCTGCAGTTTTTTTTCTCTATAAATACCAAATGCTCTTTCAAGCTAGATATTTGTATCACTTACTAATTACATCCTTATGTCTATTTTTTGTCGTGCACACAAACCATAACATAAGGCATTATTCATTCGCAGAAACATACGGAACAGAAATAAAAGACTGCAGCTGGGCATTAGTCATCATACACAGAAAACCGATTTTATATACATGAGTCAGAGAAAGGTCTAATGAAAACCTGGACAACTGATTTAACTGTTTAGCATTCTTTCACTCTTTGAATTCCCCCACACCTCTTTTCATAACAGAGTTGAGTCTACATAAAACCAGTGTTCCATGAACCTCGTTTTAGAGCTGAATGCTCAATGTATGAGTTTTGACACCCAGAATTTAACACCAGTTATAAATAATAAGATCATCTCAGCAAATGCTTTAGCATTTTTTCCACCACTCACTTTTATTCTTTCATGTAACAGCATAACAGATGAACAAGCTAGACATACATGGACTTTCAATGAATACCTGATTTTATTCAACACTAAACGGAGCTAACAAATGTTAAAACAACGATGTCATTTATACTAACATATATTTCATTCATATAAAGTCTTACTAAACTGAAAAGAGGGTTATATTGAAAAAAAACCCCCACAACAATTAAACACAACTTACGTGGTATCAAGGTAAAGGGTGTGGACTTGTTGACCAATCAAAGCAGGGTAGCGCTCCATGGAAGGATCTGCCCTGAAGTCTCCTGTGTGCAGAATAACAGTTCCACTTGGTAGATAGAAAAGGATCATTGCTGCGCCTGGACAACTGAAACAAACAAAAACCCCATACAAATTACGTTAGTTCTCTATACTTATCAACTGCCTTATGAGATACGTCACCCTTCAGTAGCAGGGAGGTGTGCAGAACAGCTTTTTAAATCACAGGTACTATGCGGCATAATTTAGTTAGAAAATCCCGATTTCTAAAGGAATTCTAAAGCTAATCTAATGGCCATAGACAATCTAGACTTGAGTTCTCAGCTGAGATGGAGGGAAGAAAAAAACCACACCAACAGCAATCAAGCGTTAACTGCCTTTTTGGGATGCTCTGTCTTCTTCTAGGTACGACAAAGATGCTTGCAATCTCCGAGGTTCCATTACTTGATTTCAAGGGGAAACAGCACACCAAAGAGAAGCAGCATTCTTATTCAGGAGAAAAAGAATTGTCTTATTGCAGGTACATCTTAATTCCCACAGGACTTACTGAAGCATTTCCTTTTAAATTCTATTTGCAGATTTTAAACATTATCCTCCATCCAGAATTCCCTGGTTATAAATACAATTCTCTTAGTTGGCCACAGTGAATCCATTGCACCTTCTGCAGTTTCTCGCCAAAGCTGTCTGAAGGGCAAGTGCTCAGACTGGAAAACCAGAGTGTGACTATTTCGGACATGAATCATCTGTAAAGGGTAAATGAAATCTCAAAAAAGGAAAAACTGGCAGGAATCAGAGCTAAAATGACAGAATTGGTGAACTCTCCAAAAAGTTGAACTTCATACCTTAGGTTTATATGCCTTTTAAATTAAAGCAGGAGATCAGAGACACAAACAGGAAAAATGAGAAGTGTCCAAATTACATAAGCAACAAGGCTTCCTTCATTCCCAGAAAGGGTTCTCAAAGGACTTCATGGAATCTTATCTCTCCAACTATAAACAAATCCTAAGATAAGTAATATTCAAACCAGCTGTGACACAGTGCTGCGTTTCAATATACACTTCAGGGAAAGGACTTTTCCTCTAGCCCATAGCCAAATAAGGTACCAAGAGGCAAAACGGCAAGAGCACAGGGCTGGAAGTCAGGTGCTACTGAACTTTAAATCCAGCATTACCACACAGTGCCAGCGTAACATTGGACAAAAATCTCATCATTTATCACTGAATCCAGTAGCAGTCTTGTTGCACATTTCAACAGGCTTTTCTTTAAAGTTCAATTTTCAAAATGTTGCCTAGGTTTTGTGTCTCCTGGAATCCAAAGTACCACTTCTTTAGCTGAAGATTTCACTATCTTCGGTTGAAGCTACAGAAACCTAACATGCCTGATAATCAAATCTAAGAAGTTTCTAACTAGACACCAAAAACTAAAGTGTCCAGACCACTAGAAAAATCATTCAACCTCTCAACGAGCTTAAAAATTATGGAACTATGTATGGTTAACACACATAGCTTATTACAAGCAAACAAAATAAAGCTAAAATTATCAAAAAAGCTTAAGTTTAATTTTCAAAAATAACTCACCAATTTCAAAAGCTAACTACTTGCAAGAAATTTAGGCTCCTATATGCCTAGTTCACTTCTGAAGTGAAAATGCATCTTACTAAGCCAACTCAGGTATCTGAAGTATTTTTACCCTTATTTTTTCAGGTTCAGAAACCTAAAAATCATGATAACATAAACCGTATCTGTACAGCTATTCATCTTTAATATTCTATACATACAAATATTCCACAGCAAATGATACATACTGATTGGCATCGAGCAACACCACTTTGATCCCATTCACTATACATTCTGTGTCCATCGGCAGCACGTGGACGTACTGCTCTTTGACTCGAAGTTTGCTCTTCACCAGGTTGCCAGTTATCTGTAACAGGGAAAGGATTTAATATGGAATAGGAACAAAATCTAAAAAAAGCCTTTGTTTATTTTAGAAACAAAGACTTCTAAGCCAGACTGTCTGGCTTGAGAGAAACTATGAGAAACTATGAGACCCTGGGTATAATCAAGCCTTTCAGTAGCATTTCACCTCTCAAAAAGCAAACCGAAAAAAATCCATCTTAAAAAAGCAAACTTTTAAAAGCCTGTCAACAGGTTATGGATTGGAATCAGAGAGGAGGCAAAAAAGGGGGAATAACATCTGTTACAGACTGCCAAGTCAAGACAAGGAGGCGGACAGAGCCTTCTGAAGAAACAAATGAAGAAATTTCCAGGTCATAGGCCCTGGATCTTACCACAGAGGACTGCAGTCACCCCAACACCTACTGGAAGGGCAATGTGGAACACAAACATTCCAGGAGATTGTCAGAGTAAATCAGAAATAGTTTTTTGATGCAGGTTCTGGATCGGTTGATTAGGCAAGGTGACATACCATGTTATGAGTAAAGAGTTGGTTGGACATATGACAGCTAATGGCAATCTTGGGCATCCAGCAGCCTGAAGCACAGGACACACAGGACCAGGCTAAAACAACTCAATTTACTGAATGTGGAGAAGAGTGGAATCTAATTTCAGACCTCCATCACTTCAATAGAGTTATAGAGAAGATAGAGCCAGATTCTTCTCCATGATGCACACAAAAAGAACAAGCTATAGTCTTGAGTTGCAAAAAGGGACTTTTCAATTGTGTATTAGGAAAAAAATTCAGAGAGGGTAAGCACTGCAACAGGTTGCGAGGAGACATAGTGGAATCTTTCCTATTTTCAAAATTTGACTGATGAAGGCTCTCTGCAGTCTGATCTAACTTTGAAGGTAGATCCACATTGCACAGGAGATCAGACTATATGACCTCTAGAGCGCCTTTTAAACCTGAATTTTTTCATGGTATCTAAACAGGGAAGTTTCACTAATCATCAGTCAAATCAGGTTAGGAACTTCTTACAAGGGAAACTCAGATTCCCCTATACATATCCACTGTGCCTAATTGACGCAGCAATGGAACATCTGATCTCCTATTTACTTTCATCAGTATAAAAGTAATTATAGTTGCATATGGGTTTGGTAATATCATAGAATTGTAGAATGGTTTGGGTTGGAAGGGATGTTGAAGATGATCTAGTTCCACCCCCCTGCCATGGGCAGGGACACCCTCCACTAGACCAGGTTGCCCAAAGCCCCATCCAACCCGGCCTTGAACACTTCCAGGGAGGGAGCATCCGCAGCTTCTCCCGCAAACCTGTTGCGGTGCCTCACCACCTTCATAGAGACGAATTTCTTCCTAATATCTAATCTAAATCTCCTCTCCTTCAGCTTAAGGCCATTACCCCTTGTCCTATCACTACATGTCCTTGTAAACAGTCCTTCTCCAGCTTTCCTGTAGGCCCCTTTAGGTACTGGAAAGCTGTTGTAAGGAATACAGCAATCTTGGAAAACCTTACCTTATTACAGTAGATTGGAAACATGAAGTTTTTTGTTAGGCCACAGTAGTGATCAGAGTGGAAATGTGTCAGGAAATAAGCTGTGCAACCTTCGATTTCTCCATACTGGAAGGCATCAACTGTAAAACCAGTTCCTACAGCAAAAAGGGAAGAGAAACCAGTCAGTAAACAAGCACAGCTCAGAACCAGTTTCTAATTAAATTTTCCTTTTGTTCTTTCTTGTTTCTTCCAAATTAAAAGGGAACACAGTTACACTGAAGGAGCCATTGAAAGATGAGCATGGTTTGTGCAAAAGTCACTCACAAAAAAGATTTTCACTTATTAAAATAAAAATTTTAAAAAGTGTCCACGTACAAATACTTTCACAGGCCTCCCAAATACCTGTTGTTTAGCTGCCATCCTACACAGATGGCAACTGGTTAAGTAAATAAAACACATCTATTTGCACCCAGCTGGTATTTTTGAAGATTAACATAGATTAAAAATCTAATACCAACATCTTAACATAAAATAAGACAGATAACTACAGCTTAACAAAATGCATTTTGCGATCAAACCACAATTTTTCAATTATTCTACATTTAATATTCCTCTTAAAACATGCTACCATATAATTATCAAGCAAGCAATCTAGGGTCTTTGAATATATCTGCTGAGAAGAAATGTGACTGATTTGCCATTGTATGCTTTCAGTGAGGTGCTGTTTGTATACAGATGCTATATAAAGACAGCTGTAGAGAAGATAGCCCTCTTCTCTGCAAATGTATTTATTTTTTTTTTTAAATGCAAACATACCAACAAATGGTCCCTTAACATTGGGTTATAGTTTCTTAAAACCACCGAATAGTGCATAGAACTAATTCACCTGGTAAATCACCTGGCAGGTAAATATTTTTCTTTTTATGTTAAGCAAATTTCCAGATCTTCCAGGAGAACTAGAAATAGTTCTACTTACTTGAGGCTAGAATTTTAAGTATTAGCAACTCCAAAAAAATACAACAGTCTGCTAATTAAAAATCACAAACCAAAAAATCTCCAACTGTTTGAGAGGTACCAGACTGAAAGCTTCAGGGAGGCTGCATTATACAAGGCCATGGGGATAAATACATATCATTAGCAACACAGAAAATACAGTCAAATATACTTCCAATGCAGTATCAAAATTCAGAACAGAGATAATCTAGATAATAGCAAAGCAACTTTAAAATTGCATTGTAGACATAAGAATCTGCTCTTCAAATTTATTATATATGGAAAATTCTCTCAGCCGATGGAAGCCATGATACTGGTGTAGCCCCACAGAGACTTACACAGGTCAGTCTTCAGGCAGCAGCTTGGCACTTAGGATCACTAATATATTTCTTTTTGGCTTCCTCAAATACCTACCTAAGACTAAGGCAGTCCTTTAGTGGTAAACAGAACTGTGAGGATTTGAAGCTTTTTAAGCCACTTATCCATCATCCTGTATTTTATGTAAGTGCTTGAGGAGATTCTGAGAAATTCTTGGCTGTTTCCTTAGCTAAATTCTTCTGCTTGGTTTTCAGTTCTTTGTTTTCACAGTTGTAGTACTTCATATTTCTAATACTCGTGAATTTCAAATACAAACTTAGACTCAATTTTTATAACTTAGTGTAAGGAAATAATTGCTATTGACAGACCCACTTTCAGGCACAACTGAAGCAATGTTAAATGAAGCAATGATTAAACTCAGGAATTAGGAGTGACTATTAACAAGGGATATATTCAAAATCATTTAAGAAAGTAAATGCATCTTTCAATACTGCTTATATTTTTCACTCTGCCAAAAACATGCAAAAGTCAGTCCTTGAAATAATTCTCCCGAGATAACTTTTTCACTGTACTTCATCGAGGAAGCCATTGCTGACTCTAGTTCTGCAATCACCTTCTTCTGGAGATTGGCACCTACACAAGACTTTATCAACTTAGATGGAAGAAAGAAAATTCATTACAAGCTGCAGTCTAAATGGTTATGAAGAGTGAAGAATACTGAAGCCTAAAGTTAGGAAACAAAATACAACACTCAAGCCAAAATTAGTTAACCACTATAAAAAGCAAGAGTTATCTCTCACCTGGTATTTTCTTGTAGAAAGGGCAGTGTTTTTTTCTTGTTCCTTCAGCTGTAGTAGATAATTCTTTAATTTTTTTTATCCACCTTCGTTGGCCACCAGAATTTACATCTGCAAAGGCTCCATTTTTATTTGAACTTTCTGTAACTGCTTCTACATCTTCCACAGACCCTCCAGCTTTCCTTTTTTCCTGTCTGGGCCTCTTTCCATTGGGACTTACTGAACTTGGTATCTGCTTTCCCTCACTCAAACGAGTCTCTCCTTTGCTTTCCTCTTTTACTTTGGGCTTTAACCCAAAGAAAACACCAATGTCCATTTGTTTGAGTTCTTTGGCAGAACTGGATTTGGCATTCGTACTTGCTAAAGAAAGAGATGGCACTGTTTTAGAGATGGGGCTGGGAAAGCACAAAGCAGCTGTATTAAGATTTCCTTCCTTCTCCACTACTGACTGCAAACTCTCCTGGCAAGCTGTTTTTTTAATTGCATTAGCAGTCATTTTATCTGTATTAGTTAAAATGCTACTTGGGTCCCTCAAAACATTACTTTTCTGTGTCAGAAGAGACCCAGCACCTTCTCTGACTAGTAGTGTTGACGTCTCAGTAAAACTCACGTATGCAGAATCCAAAGCACCGGTATCTTCTGACTTTGTGTTACCTGCTTTAGCACCAGAGAAAATCAATTCTGGCTGTTCAACCTCCTCACAGTTAAAAGGAAAAGAGGATCCACAGGCTAGTGCCTCTTGATGATGCTGATTATCTACACATGTTGAATTACAGAACTTGCTGTTCATGTGACTCTGAGAAACAGTTTCTACACTATGATCTAGAGGGTTCAATGTATCTACTTCCTCACAGTGGGTTTTTTTAATTATGAAATTTCCCATTTTAGTATGCTCATACTGAGTCTTCTGCTGTGAAAGAAGTCCATCAAATGTTTTAAACATGACAGAATTAGATTCTTCATCTTCAAAGTTCTGGACTTTGACTAACTTATTTTGTGATATTTTTACTTTCTTCTCTTCCTCAGTTTCCTCTTCACTTTCCTCAAAAGTACTCAGTGGAGAATAAGAAATTTCACAGTCACTGAAGTCCGCTTTTGATTGCAGTAGACTTGGCTGATTTGTATCTTTCTGACTACATAGGTCTTCTCCTGTTCCACTTTCTTGAGAGGATACAAAGTCATAAAATTCAAATTTACAATTATCATCTGTGGACTGTGTGAGCTGAAATGTCTGTTGAGGCTTTTGAACAAGAGAGGAAGTACTTTCAGTGGTTATATTTAGAGACTTCATTTGCAAACTCCGTACTATCAATGTACTGTCATCATTTGGGACATTTTTTATATTATTAGATGGTTTCTCATTCTGTGAGATTTCCTCTACATGACTTTGGGAACAGGTGGGCTCTGCAGCAGTAGAACACGTCATCTTCCCCTCCAAAGCATTTCCTGAAGAGTTTACAAGATAATCTCCTGCCCTGCTTGCTGCAAGTAGAAAATGGCTGTAACGCTTGTAGTGGGATGGAATAGTGGAAGTGCACAGTAAACCATCAGCACACTCTATGAAAACAGTTAAACAGAGAAATAATGTTAATATCTTTACAAATATAGCTGGCATAATTATTAAAATAAAAATTACACATGACACACCCTTTAAAAGCTTTTTCTCATAAACGCTGCTATTGGAAGGCAGAAGGTCTTGGTGGCTTGAAAATTACTTTTTACTTGTGCCTTCTGCCCTGCGCTAGCCAGAAATGAGAATGCTTCCAACCTAACACCAAACAGCTGCTGCTAATACAGCGCTATGCCTGAATTAACACAGCCCTCTAATAACAAGAGTACTTAACCCTGTTTCAATACTGTGCTAATGTAATCATATGGCTTCTAGTTTAGAATTGTCTCACATGCAAGCAAAGAACTCAGGGCAGTAGCACCAGAAAAGGCCAGTAGACACATTTCAAAACTAAATCTCAGTTCTGTATTAACATGCAATTCCATTTCAAATTGTCTGCTGGGTTACACACTAAATAAAAATAAAAGTCATATATTTACTTATGTGAAAAAAAGTGTCCAGAATTCAGATGCCAGCAAAAAAAATCAGCAGCTGTTCCCTAAACCTTTTCTGTTGAGAGTTTGCTAGCCTAACTTTTGAGGATTTTAAGGTGAATGCATAAATCAATCAGAAGGATTTTTTCACCTGATAATTACAGGAGTAAGAGATGGAAATTAGGTGTTAACACATCTGCCTTAAGTTAAAACCACTGCCAAAATCGGGATTAAGGTGCTCACATTTCATTATTCTGAAGAAGAAACTTCAAGGTAAGTTACAAAAGTATAAAAAGGAAAGTGACTGTGTTACCTAAACAGTATTTACTCAACTTTCCTGACTGTATACTTTCTGTTTATCAAAAGCTATGAAGTGTATTAAGAATGTAAGTTGGATACCTGCATCTATTCAGATATGGTATTTCCTCATGTGAAAGCAGCAACTGGAATGAGACAGTTTTATTCCTCTCATACAGAACTCAAAACAGAACTGTGTTGTCTCATGATACAGGAATGTTCGTGTATAATTCTGCATAAAATTTCTAAAGCATACTGGATCAGGGGCTAACATTTCAAATAAATTAGCCTAACAGACTGATTTCAGCTTCCAACTGTCCACAGACAACTTGACAAGTCACACAGCAACATGGATACAGGATAATAAAATGTCTACCTAAGGAGAAAGAAATTTGGTGTCAAAAGTAGCACCCTCTTAACTGAAGGAGGTTTTTTTGCTGACACTGACTTAGTAATTGAAACGTTCCATTATTTTAAAATGGTAAATTATGCACCCTTGATTTCTTCAATAAACTACTAAAACTGGAGCTTGATAAAAAAACATGAATCTTTATCGCTATTCTAAAAAGCTCTTAGATTCCAAGATTTTCATGTCAGATTTCCATGTTCCTCACAAAGAACCAAAAATCTCATACAAAACCAATACTGACAAGTGATCAGTAATAACATTTTAAAAATTATACCAACTCCCATCTCTCTCACATTTTGAACTAAATATGAAAACCAAGGTTTACAGCAACATTATGTGAGAAGCCTTTAACTTTTCGATTTTTCTTACTCTATTCATACCTTTTTCAATGGATCCTGGAGTATCCAAACATTCAGCAACGTGCCATCGAGGTGTCTGGACCAATAGCAAGGAGAAAGGCATCTGGCAGCTCGGACAGTATCCATCATGAATGGGCTTTGTATTTGGGGAGCTCTGTTCTGTCAGGCTACTCGCACTTTCCTGGGAGTGCACGCTACTGTCATCTTTACATTGATCTACATCCTCATTTGGCCTTGATCTCTGCTTGGTTTTCGGAAGCGTATCACTTTTTTCTATGGATTTTTTTTTATTTCCATTTCTCTTTCTTTTCGGCCTGCACTTGCCATCACTTACTTTCTGCACAGGTGTAGAGATGTTCTCTGAACTACTCTGATGCTTTTTCTTCCTAATGGATTTGTACTCCCAAATGTCCTCTTCCAATAAAGCATCTTCAGACATGGCAACACATTAAATATTCTCTTTGCTTTTAAGCAACAGGTCACAAATCTACCTTTCCTTCCACTAATATGTTTTCTCTTCCCTCTCTCCTTCACTATCTGAAGAAAAGCACTCGAACTCCATTTTAAAAAAGCAACGCTAGGCCACAAACCAAACAGCAGTCCATGATGGGACAGAAGCATGGTGGATCCTATCCTAAAAATAATTTAATGAGCGTCCCTTTGAATATTTGTAATTACTCCTGTCAGACAAAACCCGAGTCTGTAAGACGCAGAAAGACTTGCAGCGCGAGCCATTACCTTCAGCTATCTCTCTCGTAAGCACCTAACCCGGCCTCGGAAGGTGAAGCCCAGTTAGCCCCGCTCCCGGGACTGCCACCTCGCTGCCCCGAAGCAGGAAGATTTTAAAAGAAAACAACGAAGAGTTCAGCTACGGGATCGCTGCCGGCGATTACCACACGGTGAAGGCCGACACCGGCACGGCCCTGCCGGGAGGGGCCGCGCTCTCCGCCGCGGGCACCGAGGGCCGCTGCCTCCCCGCAGCCTCCCGCCGCGGGCACCGAGTGTCGCGGGCGGGCGGGTGGGTCTCCTCAGCCGTTCGCCGCTGCGGCAACGCATTCGCTTCCGCAGGTTCGTCAGCACGGCTGTCGCTCAACTTTCTACTTGTCATAGCACACCCCCCCCCCCAAAAAAAAAAAAAAATCCCACCGTTTAAATTATTGGTGCCTTGTTTGGACTTTGTCCTGGTACTGCTCGATTTTCACATCTATTCCACTTACAAATAAGAAAGTAACTGGGCGGGAAGAGCAGACTGTGTTGAATCTGCTGAGCTGGAATGACCACTGGGATTCTCTTCGCGAATGTGCTTCTGTGCATACCGAAGCTATGTAAAAACAGGAAATGAATGAGAAGGTCCCCCTTTAAGACAGACGAGTTATTCCGTGTTTCTGCTTAGGTTTTGGGTTTGGATTTTTTTTTTTGGGGGGGGGGGTGTTTGGTTTGGTTTTTTTTTTAATTACATTTTTCCTCCCTCGCGTTGCGGGCGGTGCCGAATCGGCAGGCCGGTAAACGGCGGCCCGTCTTGGCCGCGGGCTCGCCCAGGAGGCGTCATGGCGGCGGGGGGCCTGGCGGGGCTCCTGCCCGCCCAAACCCAGCTGGAGTACGCCCTGCTCGACGCCGATACTCCTCAGGAGAAGGAGAACTTGGTCTACCAGTACCTGAAGAAGATGGACAGCCGGGAGCGGGACCTAACGGTGCCCGAGCTCGGCGGAGGTGGGTGGCGGGGCCCGAGCGGGTCAGGCCCCACGGCAGGGCGCGGCGGAGCGCGGTTCCTCGTCCCGGGCCCGCTGGGCGGCTGCAGGGTCTTCACCGGTGGAGGTGGCTGAGCTCTGACACTTATCATGTGGCGTTTTCCTGAAGTTCTGCTGCCGTGTAATTACGGCCCCGTTAGCTGCTTTTTAAAAGACACTTCTAGGTACAGTAAATGTCACTCTTGAAAACACCAGGAGCACAGGACAAGAAAATAGAAAAGAAAAAAATAAAAAAGAACCCCTTTATAAATATTCCCCCTGCTTCTGGTTGCAAAAACAGGTTCTTTAAAGCCTCTCTTCTAAACAAGCTTCATTAATTTACTTTTTTAAATAAAGCCTTTCCCTTCTGTACAGTATATTGGTATTTCTCTCCTTAAATCTTGTTAGTAGTATTTCTTTTCATTTACTACAAAGAATTATGGAACATATGGGTGAGTTTCATAAATATATTTTCATTTTGCTTTTCTGTGTGTAAAGTGATGTTGAACTTTATTGATTTTTTATTATTTTAAAGTGAAATGTCCAAGTAATGTTGTGTAGTGTTGTGCAAATTAGTGCATCTGTCTGCATACCCTTCCCTTAATTGGGTATCTCTGTTCTCTGAATTCCAGATCTACAGTGGCTAAACACTGAAGGTCCTATTTCTCTTCACAAAGACCTTTGTGGAAAAGTTGTGGTGTTGGATTTCTTTACTTACTGCTGCATCAATTGCTTGCACCTGCTGCCTGATCTCCACGCGTTAGAGCACCAGTACTCTGATAAAGGTAAAAGTGCTTTGGCTGGCTTGGAATAGAATTTCCTGGCAGTGTTGCAGGCAGAGTAGCTGAGTCACTTTGTTGCTGGTTACTAAACAGCTGGCAAAATTTCAGGGGTGCCTAAAAATGTCTTCTAATCTTTTAAGTAGCCTAAAAAAGGTGACTGTGTATACTCCCATCACATTTTTAAATGGGGTTAAATAAGGTATCTGTTGTGACTGTATAATTAAAGAAACAGGGTATGTGCTTAAAGCTCAAGTCTGATATCCTCATAAATAAGGTTATTTGAAAAAAGCTATTCAAGGATGTAAGATACGAGCTCAAAGTTACTATAAGTATATAACCCGCTACACTTGGCATAGCAACCAACACTGAGAAGAATATAGTAAAGGTGGTAGAATGGATATAGTTAAGATTACTTGTTTTTTCCATTCTAACTGAAATAACAAAATATGTAAGCTTGGTTTAGAATTTTTTTGGTATTGGCATCACATTATATATCATTAGTAGTCCTGTATTCTGGAGAAGGAATTAAGCTCTTTAAATTCACATCTGAGATGAAATCTATCTCTCTGAGTGAACAAAAATGCAGGGTAATTACCATTTAAAATACAGTCTCTTGTCATCATGATGACTTGTCAGAGATAAGCTGTGGTCTTACAAAGAATGTATCAGTTACATATCTTGGATATTTTAATAGACTGAACAGTGAGATGAACAACAGTGTTACTTTCAGCCCTAAAAATACTGTATTAAATATAATATATATGTAGTAAATAACATTGTCTTATAATGTTTAAGTTTCTGATTCTCCATTGGCATTTCTGATTTGTTTTAATTTTGGCAGCATTTATTTTCATGTGTTACTTTCTTTCACTAGAAAGAGAAATTACAATATCTTTGAAATATCAAATTCTTTAAGTAGTTCAGTTATATATTGTACGTTTACATAGAGCTTTGCAGAAGACTCAAATAAACTAATTTTTTTATCTTGGAAAGCTTAACTCTTTGCTTTGGAGAAATTTGACATCTGGTATCCTGTTTCAGATGTAAGGAGGTTTAATAAGGAAAACCTGTCATGGCAATTTTTTGAGGGTTGCGGTTTTAAGTGGAAGGTGATTAGCAAATGAGAAATATCAGGCATGCGAGGAAGAAGGTCTAGATTGAGATTTCAGAAGATTACATTGGAGATACAATGAATAATATCTTTAAATGATAAATATTTTGTAGTATAGGATTATTGCATTAATATAGCTGTCATATCCTTAATCTGTTTTTTAAGACCAAGCGGTTAAATCAGTTGATAACAAAATACTCAGTTTAACAACCTCTCCCCAAGCTTTCTCTTTAAAGTATTTGAACATCTCTGTAGTGGTGTAGGAGAGGCTGCAGTACTCTGAACTGAACTGGAGGTCCACTTGGAGACACATTTTTTTGTTTGACTTGTATTAAACTTCCTGTCATAGGAGTTATTACTTGAGAAATTACTTTAATAGGTGATAAATTCTTTTTGCATTTGAGCTATCCTACTAAGTTCTTTTTGGATTTGAACTATCTTGTTCCTGCAGGAACTGGAGTGAGAAAAAAGATACTTGGGATGAAAGTAGAGGTAAAAGGAAAGACGAGCAGGTGTGTGGAACATTAATCTTAAATTTAATCCGTTAGGAAGCAGAGGATAGCAGTTGAATTCAGGAAGAGATTAAGGTGCTTCATGGTTCAAACCAAAAGAAAAAATTTTTTTTTTCACTATAGATCTCCCTTTTGGTTGTTTTCTGCTGTTTTCTTGTTTTGATTGTCAGCCTTTTCAGGACTGTTTAATCTTTGTTGTGCTAAGTGTGTAAATTTTAGCATTATAGTAAGATGTGTATCAAGGCACTTAGAGTTGTGGGTTTTTAAGCCATAGAGAAGTACTTCAGTAGATGGTTTTATATCAGTGTGCATCTTCTTCAACAAAGGCAAACATGATTTACTAATCATTAGGAAAAAGAGGAGAGGAGAATTGTTGATTTGAGAAAGTTAAGAAAGATAAAAGTTGGAAAAATTAAACTAAAGTAGAAAGGATGTCGGACATACCAAAAGTGCTTTAAGAATGTCTATATATATTATTGCAGGTATTTTGGTATTCAGCCTTATTCTGGAGTTTCATTCTATTTTAATCTGCTCTTTTCTTTAGTTAACAGAAGTCCCTTCTCCCTTCAGGGGATGGGGGACAGGTTCACTTTGGGTTGGGTTGGTTGCGAAATCTGTCAGCTCGTTATTGCAAAAACTGATTTTGGTGCAAAAGATGAGTGGCACAATTTCTTTTGGCAGCAGCAAGTGAGATTAAATATGTAGTGAAACTATGGCTTTACTAAACTTTAGATTTGTAAACATAGCATTTATTTGCACATCTCCTGTATATGTTTACCATGCTCTAGAAGTGGGAGAGGGTACTGACATAGCAGACAATATTAGTCAGAATGAAAACAGCCTCTTACTCTGACAAAGCATCTATCTCATAATGCATTTGGATCTTTAGTCTATTGTTTGAATGTTTGAAGGAATGTTGCCTATATTTTTCTGTGTAACTGAGAACAAACCTCAATATTGTTATTTACAGCAATGTATTTTTTTGATTGTATGTTGTGTACATACATTTCTGATACTCTGACATTTCAATTTTTTAAATGTGGTTCAAATGCCCTCTTATGTGGAGTATGTTGAAACTTCAGCAGTGTAATCATCAGGCATGAGAAATCTGAACACAAGAAGCTGTAGGTTTAAGGTGATCCTAAACCATTATATATATCATTGTACACATGCACATGCTTCTGTTGTCTGGAACTTCAGGAGATGTGTTTCAAAATGAAGACTGCTTTCCATAGGATTAAATGTCGACTAGCATCTTTATCTGATATGTTCTCGCTGCTATCTTCAGCGGTGCTATTTCTGTTTTTCAAGTGGCATTCAGAAAGTTATTTTAAACCCAGTGCATATTCAGTTCATGTTATCAGCAGTCCAGAAATGACTTCTATAAGAGGGAGTACTTTTTAATTCAGAAATAGCTTGGCATAAGTCCAGCATTGTACTGCAATATAATTCTTCAGATAAAGCATTTTAAATGGTGTGCATATTCTTATATCTTAGCATAGCATCCGGCAGTTTCTGCAAGAGTTTTCGTCATGAGAGGATGTTATAACTTACTTGCGCTGTTCAGGTATTCAGTATAGAATTTTCTCTCTAGCTTTAATGATATTTTTGAAGGACAAATAAAAGCACTGCTGCTAATCCTATTACAGTTAAAACGTTTGAACTGAAGTTTGGAGTTCAGCAGTTAATGATACTACAACTTCAGCTGTCTGATATTGCAACATGTTGTGCATATAGGATTGATAAAGACTATCAGTCATAGTGATTTTTTTAATTCTGTATCTGTGAAATTGTTATATTCAACTAAGTCTTTTATTGTGCAGCACTTTACCCTTTCCTGTTGTCATATTGCAATATTGCCATTCCTGCAGATGCTGCTCTTCTCCATTAACGTTGTTTTATGGTTGAGGAGAAGAGCTAAAAGAGAAAAATAGTTTTCCATTTCTCTGTAAACCAAATAAAAAGCCCACCTGACATTAAATTAGGGTTTTTTTAGAAGGAAGCAAACTTGTCTGAGCTCAAATAATACAACTATTTAAGATCTGAAATAATTGCCTTTCTTACATTTCTACCACAAAACCAGAGGTGAGGGTAGAACAAAGACGTCCAGCTAGCCAGATTGCACCTCTACTGTAAAGGTAGAAGAAAAGCATAAAAGTAAATGCTACATTTCATTCCAAACCATGTCGTTGCATGCAGTTGTTTACAGCCATTACTTTTTGGGCCCTGGTTCAGGGTCGCTCTGATCAGAGGGCAAACTCCACTGGCTGTAACTGCAGGGCTTTTGGAGGACTGTTTTACAAAAGCATTTTATTTTTACGTATTTGCATGAAGTTTTACAAATAGTGAAGCCCTTTAATGGATTAGGTAGTAAATGCCAAATAACAATAATGATCTGATATGTAAATTTCCAGTTTAGAATGAATTGTTGTGTGATGCTTAACAGTTGATGCTAAATGAAATAAAATCTATAAGATAGGTGAGTTATTGTGAGGAAAAAAGTACACTTTTTGTGGATTAAAAATTAAAATGCTAGAATGCTAAATAAATATTTTTAAAAATCATTTATGAAAATATTTTTATTTTAAGGAGAAAGGTGCATTATGCAAGCTGCAAAAAGTTATGTTGTGTGTGGTTTTCCTTCTCAGAGAGCTAACTCTGGATTTTGGTAACTGGAAGAGTGAAGAGAGAAAAACTAGGGGAAAGAGGGGTACTGGTCTAGCAACTATGAGAAGCTAGAAGATGAGAAATAAATTTGTTAGCAAGGTGATTGAATATATTTAGGTTATGTTTTGATTAGATTCCTGATAAACTGATGCAGTTTTTTCCTGTTGTAACAAATGGTTATATTTGAATGAGAAAAAGTTGCCTTCTAAAAATTGTCTGCTACTACAAGTAACTGAAGCAGTTCATACTCTCAAGTCTTCTTAGCGCTTTGCTGAGAAAACATTTATTTAAAAAATTGTCTTTTCCAAGTGAGTGTCCTTTCAGGAGGGTTATTTCCATTGACTGTTGTTTAGGATAAAGCATAACAATATTGGAGTAAGCACCAAGTAACAGAACTTGCTTACTTAGAGATTCACATTGCACATCTGCCTCTATGCTGTATAGCTAAATTGTATCCTGCTTATCTAAATTTAATAGCTGTTCAACCATACCTATTTTGTCTGCAGTAGCACAGTACAGCATTTTCAATTGCAATATTTGTATGATCATGGTTTTGTCTGATTTAAGAACCTTATAAAGTTCTTCAAGGATCTACAGTCATTGTATTTCAGAGTATAAGCATCATCAGAATTGGATTAGATTGATAATGGCTGTTCTTCCTCCATGCCACTCTGTATAGACTTCAAGTCTTCTTTGCTTTTTGGTGTTGTATTACTGAAAAAATACGATACTACAATCCACCTATAGATATTGTTGACTGTAGGAAGGAAGGAAACAAACTCCACAGATATTTAAATGTTACTGATAAAAGGGTTTATAAATGCTAAATGTTTTTATAGACCTGACTAAGGGCGGGGGGAGGGGGGGAGTAATTTTTGTTGTTGTCGTCAAAATAATTTCTAATACTGTGGTAAAATTAACTCAAGTTGGGTGTCAGCTCTAAAGGTATTTTTCTTTCTCATTTAATTTTACTCCTCTCCTCAAAATAACTCAAAAGATCAGATGAAAATTTAAAATTTTACTTGGGCAAAAAAGTAGAAAAATCCCAATTTTTATTTGTGGTTACAAAATGCTTGCGCTATCCAGAAACACAAATGATTTTTGGATAAGTGGTAAGGTTAATGTGTAAGGATTTCCGTTAGATTAACAGTTGCAGTTTAAAATTATTATATTACAATTTTCTACAACTGCATGGTTACTGTGGTCATCATCCTTCAGTTAGAATTGACAAGTTACTTTGACTATAACAAGATTATGCTTATGGCTAATAGCATTCTTTCAGTACAAAGTGAGACAAAGTGTGGTGTTGATACATACACAGTTTACTTCATTTGGTAGAGATTATGCTAGTAAAATGTAAATGAGAGTCTTTAAAAAGGATGTAGTCTCTTTTTTTTTTAGGCTTCCCCCCCCCCCCCTCTTTTTTTGCTCCCTGAAAAGTGACTTGCCTGAAGGAAGGCTCTTCATTCTTTTTCTGTTGGGTAGGAAGGGGGAGTGGAAAATTTGAGGCTGCTTACATAATTGTCTGCATGGGGTGGAAGTGTGTGTATTATCACCAGGGAAAAGCAGCTGAAGTCTGAGCCATAGATTTTTATTTCTGTGTTTGAATTTCATTAAGAAAATAAGCAAACAATTCAAGGAAGCTCCTAACTGTGTGCTTTTGATTGATTTTAGGGTTGGTATTATGTATGCAGTGTATATAAGCTGAATTATATCATTTTATGCTTATGCAACACCTTCATGCTAGGATTTCAAGTGCACTTATCCCTGTTATGGGAAAACCTAAACTCTTCATTGTCTTTTTAAACCAAATATAGAAATTAAACATTTTAAGGGGAAAATCAATTATTTAATCCTCTTCCCTCCCGCCCCCACTCTTTTTTTAAGGCAATCTGCCTGGTTTGTAACCAGTGCTATTTGTCATTTTGTCACAGTTGTCAGTGCTACCGTTTTTATTTGAAATACAGAATACTGTATTGATTTCAGAAGCCTATACTTTTTTTTTTTTGCTGTTTATCTACAATTAGATATGCCAAGGCAACTTTGGACTTCCAGAGTTCAGTGTTATGTTTGTGATTCCTAGGTAACTGGAAATTGATTCATTTTCTAAAACACCATAGTTGTGTATAGGAATGCAAAGACAAAAAGGTGTCATAAACATCTGAAAAAAACCAAAGTATCAGTTGAACTGATACAACTTAACCATAATTATTTTGAAAGTAATTTCTGCTTTAGTATGTAGAGGTTCAGGAACTAAGAACAGTTTATGGCATATTAAATGTCAACCAGCTGGAGAAGTAATGGTCCTAAGTTCAGTAATTTTACTGAAATGTTATTTCTGAGTTTCAGTATTTTGTATACATAGCTATCTATGTTCCTACTGAGATGTAATTGCTTTTAGTTTGTTAAAATCCTCTTTCATTCTGGAAAGCAGTCAGTCACATTGTGAGATAAGTGCTTTTTTGCTTTTTTTATTCAAATATGAATATGTTTCAATGCATGACTTTATTTTTCCTTTCAGATGGTCTTATTATTGTTGGTGTCCATTCAGCGAAATTCCCAAACGAAAAAGTTCTGGACAACATTAAAAGTGCCATTCTGAGGTATAATATTGTCCACCCTGTAGTAAATGATGCAGATGCAACACTGTGGCATGAACTAGAAGTGTCTTGCTGGCCAACTCTGGTCATTCTTGGCCCTCGTGGAAATATGCTGTTTTCACTTGTTGGAGAGGGACACAGAGAGAAGTTGTTTTTATTTACTTCTATAACACTGAAATTCTACAAGGAGAGAGGACAAATCAAAGATAACAACATTGGAATAAAGCTATACAGAGACTCCCTTCCACCTTCTCCTCTGCTGTTTCCTGGCAAAGTGACCGTAGATAATTCAGGAGAGAGGCTGGTAATAGCAGACACTGGACATCATAGGATTTTGGTTACTCAAAAAAATGGACAAATTCTACACGCTATAGGAGGTAAGAGTATATAAGTTTATTACAGTAATTTTAGTTTAGGAGTAGAGTATGTTTGCTGGGCCTGCTAGGCTGATTCTTTTCTTAGAGGACCTAGCAGTTTATAAGCGTTGCCAGAATTTTTTTTTCTACTAAAATCACTTTTACTGGATGTGGGGTGATAATAGTATAGTACCATCAATGGGAGAGTCAGTTAATGCAATTGGTTGAGATGTCTAATCTTTTTTCTTTGTTCCACTGACTAAAGTTTTTATTTTCATGTGATGTTTTTTGTTTGGTGGTGGGTGTTCTTTCTTTAAATGAAGAGCATTTCCATATAGGATCCCCTTCTGGTTTTTAGAGGAGGGTAGAGCTATGAAAATAGTGAAAGTTAAGTTTTTTAACTTTAGTTACATTTGTTACAAAGGTTATATTAGTAACTTTTCACCTTTCAAAACTAATCTCTGTAACCATTTTTGTAAAATTACTATCTGCTTTACATTGTAAATCAAGAAAACTTGCACACTCTTTGTATGCTTTACTCTTTCGTAAATGAAATGTTCAGACTTGTTCTTTTTTTTAATCTGTTACAGTGATCAAAGTTACATTTTAATGCACCAAGTACATAGCTGTTAGGACAGTTCTTCTATGAGCAACCATAACAGACAAATTTAGGAAGTGGTTGAATCCCCAAACCATTGAAAACGGTGGTTTTCAGTGCTGTATGCTGATATGTCCTGTATTACGTAGTCTGGTATTGAGTAATGCATGTCCCATGGCAGGATTGATCCTACAAACCTCATAAAAATACCAGTGGCACTTGCTGTTTAAAGAAAGAAAATCTCTTGCTATTTGAAGTGACAGTGCATTGGACAGACAGACTAATTATCCAAGTTAACCTGGTAAAGGCCAGGTAAGGTAGTCTTAACACCCTTCTCCTATGGGAAGTACAAACAGGATTTCATGTGACGAAAGTGAGAGAATTTGGTTTCTGTTTGATATGTGAGATGAGGTCTCTGCCCACAAGCTACCCTTTAGTGCTCTGGGATAGTCATAGAATTATAGAAAGGTTTGGGTTGGAAGGGACCTCAAAGATCATCTAGTTCCAGCCCCCCTGCCATGGGCAGGGACACCCTCCACTAGACCACGTTGCCCAAAGCCTCATCCAGCCTGGCCTTGAACACTTCCAGGGAGGGGGCCTCCACAGCTTCTCTGGGCAACGTGTTCCAGTGCCTCACCACTCTAAGGGTAAAGAATTTCTTTCTAACATCTAATCTAAATTGACCCTCCTTCAGCTTAAACCCATTACCCCTTGTCCTGTCACTACACTCCCTGACAAACAGTCCCTCACCGTCTTTCCTGTAGGCCCCTTCAGGTCTGTAAGGCTGCTATAAGGTCTCCCCGGAGCTTTCTCTTCTCCAGGCTGAACAATCCCAACTCTCTCAGCCTTTCTCCATAGGAGAGGTGCTCCAGCCCTCTGATCAGCTTCGTGGCCTCCTCTGGACTCTCTCCAACAGCTCAATGCCTGTCTTGTACTGGGGTCCCCAGAGCTGGACACAGTACTCCAGGTGGGGTCTCACAAGAGCAGAGTAGAGGGGTAGGATCACCTGCATTAAACTGCAAGTCAGAGGGAAGTGTCCTAACCTCTGAACTGGTACCCCTCTTTCCTGTGGTACTCAGTGCTATTCCCTTCCTGAAGGTGTGCACCTGACACTTACAAGGGGAACTGCTGGAGTGTGACACACCAGCACCTTGGTGCTTTGTGTCTGTTAAGGTCTAAATTCTCTTCTGACTGTAGGTTGTAAAAGTTTGTGTATTTCGGTGACTCAGTTAAATGATTCAGTGGGCAGAAAATAATGTAATGAAGTTGATAATACAGTAATAAATGTGGGCATGCACAAAGGTTGAAATTACTATATTTGCATCATAAATCATGATGCACACATAACTCATATTAAATGTCTTCCGCTGACACATACTGCTAATGCTCTTTAAATGTTACTCCCTCTGAAACACGATGCTTACCTTCATACTGTTATATTCAGGTCATGTTCCTTTCTATTTGTTGATTGATTGTTGCAGAAGACTGTCACTCCATCATTCTCACTGTTCTTTTGTGTAATTAGTTCCATGTCATCTTCTTCCTAATTATTAATGAGAAAATGCTGCTAATCAGATATTAGTTTCATTCGTGATTACACCAAAATCTAAACCATTGAAATGGAGTTGAGTTACCGAAATTAAATTTTTCTTGCTGGCTTGCTTTGATGTATCAGGAATAAAAAAAGATGTAGTTTTTTATATCTGTCTTCTGTTGTTGTTGTTGTCCTTTGGTGCAAGGGAACAGGAACAGTTTCGACACCTATTAAGACTTCTCTTTGGAAGATGAGCTTAAAGAATCAGAGAACTTGCGGAGAATGAGTTCAAAACTTGATAGCACCAAGATATTGTAATTACATAGCACAGTGACTAAAATGAGACTACACAAAATTATTAATAATGTAAACTGTACCAGATGCTGTGAAAGCATCTCTTAGCATATGTAATTCTCTTACAGGTTTAAATGTATACACTTTATTTTTAAGTGTTGGGTTTTGGGTTGTTTTTTTTTCCTAAGATTACTTTTTAGTTTGCTTTGTTTCGTTTATAGGTCCAAACAGTGGAAGGAGAGATGGAAGATTTTCAGAGGCAGCTTTCAACTCACCACAAGGGATCGCTATAAAAAATGATGTTATTTATGTAGCTGATACAGAAAATCACCTAATTAGAAAGGTAAATTTTCCATAAGTAAATTTAAAATTTAATCTCTTATACCCTGTTCTACTTACATAGGTGAAAATTTACACCAAACAAATTAGTCCCTGAGTACCCTCAACATCGGGAAGAAAATTTGACCCAATATCTTATAAATAAATGCTGTTGTGGACTTTGTTTTTTTAAAGGGCTAGATATACTTTTGTGCTTCCTTTCAAATGAAGATGATATGCGCTACTTGTTCTAGCATAACTGATTTTAGTTTTCTAGTGACTTTTACTTTCCTATTATGAGAAACAGCTATTCTTAGTGCTGGAAGCAAAACTGCTTTTTTTCACTTCCAGTATTATCAGATTCTTAAGGCCCAACTTAAATGCCTCTATGCAAACACGTAGTATGGGGAATAAACGAGAGGAGTTGGAGACATGCAGGCCTGCAGGGCTATGATCTCATTGGCATCACGGAGACATGGTGGGATGGCTCCTATGACTGGAGTGTTGGAATGGAAGCATACAGGCTCTTTAGGAAGGACAGGCAAGGGAGACGAGGAGGGGGTGTCAGCCTCTATGCCAATGACCAGCTGGAGTGCATGGACTTCTGCCTGGGGATGGGTGAGGAGCTGATGGACAGCTTATGGGTCAGGATTAAAGGGAGGGCAGGACAGGGGACATGATAGTGGGGGTCTGCTACAGGCCACCCAACCAGGAAGACCAAGCGGATGAGGCCCTCTATAGATAGATAGGAGCAACCTCATGTTCACAGGCCCTGGTCCTCATGGGGGACTTCAACCACCCTGACATCTGTTGGAGAGACTGTGTGGTGCAGTCAACATGCAGGAGGGAAGGGATGCCATCCAGAGGGACCTTGACAGACTTGAGCTGTGGGCCTGTGCAAACCGCATGAAGTTCAACAAGGCCAAGTGCAAGGTCCTGCATGTGTGTCGGGGCAATCCCAAGCATAAATACAGGCTGGGCAGAGGATGGATTGAAGGCAGCCCTGAGGAGAATGACTTGGGAGTGTTGGTTGATGAGAAGCTCAACATGAGCTGGCAGTGTGTGCTTGAGGCCAGAAAGCCAACCAGATCCTGGCTGCATCAAAAACACCGTTACCAGCAGGTCGAGAGAAGTGATTCTCCCCTCTACTCCGCTCTTGTGAGACCCCACCTGCAGTACTGTGTCCAGCTCTGGGGTCCCCAGTACAAGACAGACATGGAGCTGTTGGAGAGAGTCCGGAGGAGGCCGCGAAGCTGATCAGAGGGCTGAAGCACTTCTCCTATGGAGAAAGGCTGAGAGAGTTGGGATTGTTCAGCCTGGAGAAGAGAAAGCTCCGGGGAGACCTTATAGCAGCCTTCCAGTACCTGAAGAGGCCTACAGGAAGGCTGGAGAGGGACTATTTCAAGGCCAGGCTGGATGGGACTTTGAGCAACCTGATCTAGTGGAGGGTGTCCCTGCCCATGGCAGGGGGGTTGGAACTAGATGATCTTTAAGGTCCTTCCAACCCAAACCATTCTATGATCCTATGATCATCTAAAGTTACTGCACTACTATGGTTCAGTGAATATCTATACTTCTGTTAGCTGTTTGGGTCTCTAAAGTACAGGTAACTGTTTTAATATCAGAATTGTCTGCATGTGGATTTTTTTTTTATTAAATGCCTGCAAGGTTTTAAACACATAAGAGTTACTCTTTACATATATTGCCATTGGATCTTACATTTGGTTAGGTCAAATTTAGAATAATCAGAAGTTAAGTAGTTTGAAGCAATATAATTTTACCTTATTATTAAAAGTATTTTATGTATCATGGAAGATCTTGTACTCAGATGCTCACCAATACATCTGATTCGTGATCAGAGAAGGTACTTCCTTATTCAGTTTGGGGTGCCTTTGTACTGTTAAGTAGGTTCATTCTGTGTTTCATTTCAAAGCACTGGTCCACAAACTCCCTGCATTCATTGTAGTTGGCTACCAGGTTTTATTCTGGAAAGGACCAAGGCTCGCTGCTGGTTAAATAAACATTGTAACTAAAAATGAGTAGTTTGCTCCAGGGTCCTCATCACTGTAGCCTGGTGACCACAGGAAATTAAGGGCTGCAGGTAGCAAAGACAGCACAGAAACATCTGAAGATCTGGATCATACTGCTTCAGCATTTTTCATTATAATTAGCTGTTCCTTTTCATCTAAATGTGCCATGAGGGTATCCAAGAATTTAAGTAAAACAACAACTACTGACATGCTTTCAAATGTTTGTGCAGGCCATGGGCCTTGCAAAAAGAGTGCCTTTACTGCTACAAAAGTTAGAAGACTTTATGTGTGAAAGACTCCCTTTTTAAATGATCATCACGATAAATTCATAAGAGGTATTGGAAGTCACTTAGAAAACAAGCAAAAGGTGAAGGAAAAATAAAGGGATTTAGGTTGCAGAAATGAAATAAAAACATTTTTTGCTCTAGGGCATGAAATAAACTGTAAAAATAATTTGCTTTGTACAGATTATTTTATATAGAGATGGGAGATACTGTTAAAGTATCTGAATTTTTATGTCGTATTCCTATAGAAGTTTAAAATAAAACATCCACATCCATTGTGTGAGTATTTCTTTAGAAAACTTTGATGCTTTTTTCTACAACTGCTGAGCAAACCTTGACAGAGCAGTGATAATTTTTATTGCATGTGGAGGAGAATACCAGGTGCGTGGCTTGCCTGCTGCTGTGTGCCTTTCTCCCCTCCCCTGCATCAGCAAGCATTGTGGTAAAATTAATTATTTTCCTACATAAACAAATACCTGAAATTTGTTAGGATTTTTTTTTTTTGTCAGCAAAAGCTCTCTGTTTTTGACATCCAGCTCAAATTATTTGTAACTTCGGTCAAGTTAATTTTGTACTTTCAGTGTGTATAATTATGCTTCTTGTAGATTGACCTGGAATTAGAGATGGTGAGCACTGTAGCAGGCATTGGGATACAAGGTGTTGATAAGGAAGGCGGAGCAAAAGGAGAAGAACAGCCTATCAGCTCTCCATGGGATGTCATCTTCGGAAATTCAAGTATTGTATCAGTTAAGCTTTTAGCATCTCATATTTACACATGCATGACTCTTTGCTAAATGTTTCCCTATTTTGGTAATAATCTGAGATATGAAAAAGTAAAGAGTTACTTTACAACTGAGTCTAAAAAACAGTGGTTTCATTTGCAAGTGATAACCACAGTTCTGCTCTGGATCCTGAAAAAAGTGAACTGTTACTTGATGGAAGAAAAATTTTTTTGTACAAGTTATATAGTTACTGGGTCCAAATACAGAAGGAAATTGCAATTGCTTTTGTTAGGCCAGTGCTTTATGCCAGAATCACTTCAGAAGCAGCTACATTTTGCAGGAAGTGAACATGGTCTAGAAGTTCCTTTCCTTGACTATACAGACATGTCTGACCACTTGTAAATATTTGAGTTTAAGAAATAAAAATAATTTTAGTTGAGGACCTCTGTTTATTCCTGTTTAGGTGACATAAAATCATTAGACTCAAGATCATGATAGTGTCAATCAGGTAGGAGAGGAATACCTCAGAAAAAAAACTTGCAATCATCAGAGGATAAAAATCAAATCTTTGCGTAATAGGATGCAGGAATCAGCTTCTGAGGATTTAAGTAGCTTTCTTTCCTGATTCACTTAAAACACACCTGAGCTTGACATCACATAACTGCCATGTTTTCAGCTGTTATTGACTGAGCTGATACTCTATTTTCTCATGTTTCCATTTCAATATAATTTAGAAGTTGAAGGTACCAGTTTGTTAACAATGACAGAACAACACTTTAATGTGGCATAAACCCCTTAGGTCAGTATTTCGGGCGTAAAAATTGACTTCCAATATTGGGACTTCTTGAATCTGCAGATGAATGGGATGGGGAAGTATCATGATTTAAGTCTAATATCTTTAAATTAGAGGTACTTTGCAAGATTAGTGAATTAGAACATTTTACTGACCTGGAAGCATTTGTTACCATCTTGGGACAGTTACAAGGGAGGAAAAGACACTCAAATTAAGTTTAAGGGAACGTGAAGCTAGTTCATAACTGTTGATTGTATAGAAGTCTTCTAGTACAAATATATTGTCAAGTATAAGCAGCGTACCACCAGCAACGTTGACTATTTAAATAAGCAACTGGCATAAATTTTTAGATTTAACACTTTTAGTAACATGTCTTTACAAAAAAAACCCACAACCAAAACAAAACACTTTTTTCAAAGGCTTTGTCAATAACCCTTACAATCTATGTTAAGCATATGGAATCCTACTTGCAAGAGAAAGGAGGGGTATCAGGAAGAGAATCTTACTGGATGTGGGTTGCTATTAATGAAGGCATGAGTTTTGCTGAATTTAATCCAATCTGATTTTCCTTTTGTGAACCTGTAGACTGTTGTGTGACTAGATGGTATAGTTTTCAAGGTATCTTGAACCAGCAAGCTGATCTCTGTGGGATGTTATTGCAGAGCTGTTTCGCAGATCAGCAAAGGAGACTAACAAATCATCAGTGCTTCAGAAACTTAAGCTGGTTAACAGAACTGTTCAAAATATCCTATAATTTTACTTTTCATTTTTCATGATGCTTTCTGTTTCTGCCAGTAGTTGAATATCTATTGATAGGTCTTAATTTTGAAAGCTCTGCTTGTTAAATGTTAATTGATATGATTGTTATCAACATGAACATAGTAATCACTGAATTAGTCACCTGTAGAGGATTAGTCATCTGCACTCTTCAACACTGACTGTTGAATTTTTATAAGTGTTTACATAAAAATCAGATCTTCTGAATGCACTCTGTACAGATGGGTATAGATTTTTTCATATTCAATTAGAACCTACTAGTCAATTATCTATTTAGTTCTCTACAAAATAGAATATAACCTGTCAGTTGAGAAGAGATAAATCAATTTCAGTTCCTTCTTTGAGAGTGTAATGGGCAAAATAGATAAAATGAAGGGGGGGAGTGCTTTCAGTTTCTTTTTAAGATATTTTTCTATGGTTTTGTGTGAGTAAAGTAAGCTAGGAAAAATTTAAATAACTATAATAGCTATATAAAATTATTTAGAAAGCTATGACCAGAGAGAGTTGTCAAAAGGGAGGGTTATATTGAGTGGAATGCTGACAGGAGTCTGTCCCAGAGCACGAGGAACCAGGACCACGTCTTGTAGTCTGCAGTGCATTTGTCTTACAGCATAGATACTGTCATGAGCTGCAGTGACTTCTTCAAGTTTGTTGCCAGACATCAAAATAGTTTGTCAACACTGCAGCCGAGTTTGTCAAAGTTGCACTGTTACTGCAAATTGTTTGAGCCTAGTAGGATTTTGTGTTACTATCCAGTATATCGTAGGATGCATTTCTTATTCAGTAAGTGCATGCAGAGCACGGTTTTGTAGGAAATCTTCACTGGCCTTGGCGGAGGCTCAACTTTCTGTTGGTGATTCTCTGTGCTGTCCTACAAGTTGATACTCATTTGTCAGTATACTAAAACTAGTATGCCAATGTCTCTTTGTGCATTTGGAGGGATGAAATAATTGATGAGAGTTTCAAAAATTACTTTTTTTGCATCCATACAGCAGTGCCCATTTTTTACGTATGCTTATATGTATCTCTGTGCAAGTTGCAGGAGGTAATGAACACTTCAACAACTTAGGGTCATTATTACACAACTTGTAAGTTTGACTTTTGTGTTGTTGCATGGCGTATGGGAAATACATCATACTTTCTCATTTTCCTTAGATCTATGTAGCTTAAACTGTATACAAGAGGCATTTTTTCTTTTCAGAAGATAGATTTATGGATTTTGTAGTTTTTAAACAAGTGATGCTTCTGTGAGTTTCATCTTAATGTCCAAAGCCATGCTAACCAGAACATGAAAGGGAGAAAAAAAGTTTAAATGTTTAAGCTGTTTACACTAGATAGTATTGAACAGCTTATGCTGACTTTTTTCAGTCTCAAGGAAAACCTTACCTCTTGAGAGAAAAATTTTCCTCTATCAGTTATATTTCTTGAGATTACTCCTACGTAAAGAGTATGTATTAATCAATTTTAATTTAAAATTTTCATGTGTAGTTTGTTGTGAAATTAAAAATCTTGAGGAAAAAAGTTCATGAGGGTGCAGATAAGTTAATACTCAGAACAGATACTACTAAGTGGCATGCTTTTAAGCATCCTCATAGTATTTCCATGAGATAATAGGCTTTTATTTCCCCATTTTATACAGATGCTGAGGTCTGAGGCAAAGAGATTAAGTGACCGTGAAATACCATTTAAAAGAAAGTTGGCACAAATGTCTCCCTTTAAGGTAGGGGAGTTAATGGAGACAAAACACATGCTAGGGTTCAGACAGACAGTATTATTCCTTGTCATCTTTTTTATTTCTTTAGTTGTGGCCACTGAGCTTGCGTTTTACCCTCCCTATTTAAAATTCTTGAATGAACTCCATGGATTAAATTCTGGCTTCCTCGAAGTTGGTGCTGAAATTTGCATTGACATAGATCATGCAGGAAATACAGGGGGAGGGCCAGCAGTTTAAATTACTGTGTGCTTTTTTAGCTTTCTCTGTTGTCCCCTTCTATTTTTATTCAGCGAGTGTTGAAAGCAAGTGATACTTAAATGCACAGTTGATCTGAGCGTGAAATGTTCTTGATAGCTGCATTCTTGCTGGAAGGAACAGGACAATGACCTGTGCTTGGTGACATAACTGTGTGTTTCACATTCCAAAATCTGGTCTTAAATTGCATGATTGTAATCTATTTATAGAAAGTCCAAAGTACAGTATTGACCATGCTTTCAGTAAACTAGTTGGAAATTTGTACGTCAGTTTAGGTCTTACATAGATATTATTTAAATGAAAGTACAGTATCTTATCATACTGCTACGATTTTTATAGGCCTTAAAAGGCAAAGGTATGTAATATTTTTTTTCTCTCCATGTTTCTGGTAGAGGATTATTTAGTACCACTGCATTCCAGAGGAAACACTTTTTTTTCTGAATCACTCATGGTGATTCTTCCCTAATTTTACAAAAAAATAAAGCAATAATCACTTCAGCAATAAGCAATTAGTACTTCCTGGTGAGCTCTGACCATATCTGAACTGTTTATGTCTTAACTGTCTGTATCTTGAAAGTATGCTTTCTACATGTCATTTTTCTTTTTCCTTCTAATCTGGTCTCATTCTGGCATTGAGGCCTTCACTGTCCTGTGAAAGGAATTTTCCTTAGTAATAGCTGAAAATAAAAGACCTGCTTTTGTGATCATCAGGGATTTATTTGGAATCATTTTTCTGGACAACTCAAAATTTGAATTACTTTAAACATATGTTGCATATGTAATATGACTGCATGTCTTAACATAAGGATGTAATGGGAGTTGTGACTGAATATCCAACAGTAATCCCACACAATTTAGTTTGACAAACTACGTTTCTAGTAAATTGGACTTCTCTACATCTTGACAAAATGGAGGATGATGATGACTTTCTGCAATAAAAAGAAGCATTTGGATTAGCAGAATTACCATTTTAACAGATGTCAAACTTAAAACATTTTGAAATCCATGACTTGAAATGCCCTCTATAAAAAATGATGATATTTGTACCTAGAGTGATGATTCCTCATTCTCTTTGTTCCACAATCTGTAGTCTTGTTCTGTGAATTAAATGCATGCTCATGATTAAGAAGTTAAAACTACAAAACAGATTTCTAAATACTAGTTCAGGTATCAGATACTGTTTTTAATGCAAAATTCCAGATGCAGAGTTGCTGAAAATAAACATCCTTAACAAGTCTTACAGAGACTTTGTCAGGCATGCTAGGGTCAGAATGAGACACAGTTTTTAACTGTTCTCATTTGACACTGAAAGTGTTTTGGAATATCGAATGTGAGAGTTGAGGGTCAGGGGAGATTGCAGTGCGAAGTACCCTCAAGTGCATGCATTTGCTGTGCCTAAATTGGAACGAATGAAACACATAACCAGACTTAGCTTTTTCTATAGCGATAATGACGTATCCCAACACTAAATAATCTAAATTAGTTCTTCCATATTAACAAACGCTAGCATTTCTACATTGGATTTTTTTAAGTATTTACTGCCATTACAGTTGCAAGGCCTGAGTTAGAAAACTTGGGAAATGATTATAGTCATCATTTTTAGCTCCCGTTTATCTCCCCTTGGTATCTATGTCCGAAGATTTATTTCCCTTGAGAGGGCAGGTATGTTAACTAAGGAGGAAAATTCCAGAAGCATTTTGTTTCATAAAGGGTTATGCTGTTTGCATGATGCAACGCTATGTGAAAGAGTGCCAGGAAAAAAAAAAGAAGGTAGCACAGGGAAAAAAAAAGAAGAAAATTAATTTTTACTCCTCTGAAAAGGATGATGTGTACTTGTAACAGTCCAGACTTAGGGTGCTAAAGCATTCCTTTGAGGCTTTGCTGTCTCTGTCTCACTGAAGAACAATGATTGTAGTTGTTTTGTCAGTCAGATTTGGATTTATTTTGCTAAACTTCCACTGACTTAAGACGAGACTTGTGTTCACGTGTGCACATAAGCAGCGTGCCTGTCTGTAAATCAGAGGATGTGTTATATAGCCCATTTTGCCTCGTGTTTTTGCAGAGGATGAGTGTACCAACAGACTTCTTCCTTGTTATTTCTTTTTTTAAAGGTAAAATTAGTAGGCAGGAATAATATTTTCAAACTTCGGTCTATTTAGAAAATGTCAGTGGTGCCAGCCATAAAATGTAACTTTGATTCCCAGGCTTTTAATTCCCAGACTGGAAGCATGTGGTCCCCAGACGGGGAAGCTGCAAGTGTGGGTAGTCCTGGGAATGGAATCTCTTCAGACAGATACTGCTGTTGACTGGTACAAAATAAAGTCTTTCCTGTGCATTCAGATTGACTCACAGTTAATGGTCAGCAGTATTACTGAACTGTTTAAAGTTGTGTGTATGTTCAAAGAGAATTCTTAAAACACAGATATACAGCAGAGGCACATTCAGGAACTTGAAAAGCACTGAAGCATCATATAATACAGAATGCCAGTGCATTCAGAGCTCCAGTTCATTATTAGTGAAGCTTTATAACATAAGCATATCACATTTGCAAGCCATACTTTGCTTTGATATAGGCAGCACTAAAGATAAGAAAGCGCATACCCTAATAAGGAGAAACTACACTGGATTTTTAAAACAGCTCAAGATAGGTTGGAATGTGGTGCTTAATTGAATAAATGTAAAAGAATTGCTTTGTTCTTTTATGTTGTTTTATAATAAATTCTTTAAAAATAAATTCTTTCCATTCAAGGATGATAAGGAGTTACGATAATGATGGCATTACCATAATTTTAGCATGCTGGTTCTCCCTGGCTGCCTTCCTCCTGCGAGAACAGTACAAGGATGACAATGGTGACATGTCCTCAAACTGTTCAGTCCTTAAAGAAGAGGTTTTTCTGTCTTTTGTTTCAGAACATAAAGCATTAAACTCTGTAGTGTCAGGACCATTGTGTGATTAAAAAACCTTAGCTGTGCAACTATAGACATTGTTTTTATTTTTCTGGTTTTGTATAAATTTTTTTATTAAAGTTCTGGCGTATTTTCCACAATTCAGTATGCTTGTGCTGTGTCCCTGCTTGCGTCCATCCTCTTTGTTCTAATTGCCATCCAGTAGAAAATATTTAAGTTGCATTAAAATTTATGATGGTTATGGAGCTCTTGCATAGTTTTTCTGTCTTGTTCTCTAGTTGGAGAGGATCTTCTTTCTATTGATCTTACATAATCAGTATAATTTGAAATTAATACTGATACTTTCCTCCTGTGTCTCATATTTGAAAAACCCTTCAGTGTGTAGAATTAGAGTAAGAAACTTTTTCAATAGAGCTGTCACAAGGGAGTTTTCAGTGAATGGAATTAAAGCATTGAATAGATGAAGAATGGAATAGATTTTTCTAAAGTGCTCAGTTCTAGTCTTACGCCTTCATTTCATTGGTGGATGAAGTGAATATTAAATAATTACCAAAGCACTTTTTGAGATCCCTCAGAATGAACTTCACAGCATAGCAAGATAATAAGCTCACTTTCTGAATTAACCAGTGATTTTAGCATTGTTCGTTCAGGGGCACTCAGGATAGTGGCAACTGAAAAGTGCAAGATATGCATCATGGAAACATAAAGTCCCGAAGTTGAACATACACTATATCAGAAGCAGTGAAACTAATTTGTAGGGCATTTTTCAATTTAAATCTCTCAGAAACAAGCTCTAATCAAAGGTGATTCTGTGGATTGTTGTTTTTGGGTTTGGTTTGGTTGGTTTTTTTTCTTATTGGGATGTTTTTGGCATGGCCAGTACTTTGGGAATGTCTCTGGCGACTCATAAAACGTGTGTATTCCAACTCATTTTGCAAACCTTCCTGCTCAATGAGAAGCTTTTAGGTGCTTTGGAAGTTTGATTTTTATTCTTGGAGCTCTAGTTTGCGTTGAAACATGGAGCCACATGGAGGTGCAGGAGAGAGTCAGCAGACTTCCTTTGATCACAGTCTTGGAAACTTCTGTCTTGATCCAAGAAACAGAAAAGGCTGAAGATAAATGACATTAAAATCATACCCGTACTACTCTGAAGAGGGCTCACAATATGAGGAAATTGATTCTGGAGACAGAAGGATGCTATTTTTTCCCCTCTCTGTATGCAGGTTTAGGATTAGAACAACAGCAGCAGGATCTCAGTTGGGGAGACTAGTGGTAATTTCATTTTAGGAAGATTGATTTGGACTAACTTCTCAGGTTTAAAATGCTTGCAAGCATTTTGTATATAATTGCTTTATTATGGAACTCCAAAAAAGGGCTGGGGAGGGGGAGGTATCAATTAGATTGTTTGCAGAAACAGCTATGAGCTGCATAGTGTTTTATAAGTTCATGTGAATAAAAGGTTTCTGTGAGCAATTTGAAGGTATTTTTCTGTTGACTGGCTAATAGTGATTCCAATACCTGATACATTCATTTAGAAAAACATTTTAATGTCTGACTAGACAGGACAGTTGTATACAATTCTATGTATAGACTAGTACAGAATTAGAAAGGTAATAGTGTACCTATTTTAATGCAGTTTTTAAATGTCAACTTTCTGTTCCTTAACATTTTCAGAAAAGACTAAGATAAGTAAATTTTGTTTGGGTTTGGTTTGGGGGTTTTTTAATGGTCTTTCACTGCTTGTCTTCATGTGTTCTTTCTTATGCTGTGATATGTTTAAAGCTATAGAGCATTTATATTTTTTTCTCTTTCCATTTGTATCACTTTATTTGTGAAGTATTATCTGGGCAAATGTTGTGTAATTTTACAGATTTGGTTTGGTGAATAGCAGCGTTACGCTTTGAGATGACACATTTGTGATACTACATGTACATGTGCACAGGGAGTACAACTTCAAAACTGGATGGTTAGTACAGGGGAAAATTAGTAACTGCCCACATCACATCTAATCTTTGAATAAACAGCAGTTGTTGCTCTCCAGAGAGTAAATCTACATGACACCGAAGCATCAGTTACCCTTATCTTAAAAACATTATGTACTCTGTACATAATGTAACAAAGGTACTGCCATTATTATTTCTCTCAAAACCTGTATACAATTGCCAGTAGTTTTTTGGAATATCTAATTTTGTCACTAGCTTAGTAAGAAAAGCCCTACGCCCAAAAAAAACATGCTTAGCAAAGATATGTACATATTTGCTGGCCAGTATGAATCCAAAAATAACAGGTGTAGCATGGACCCAATACAAAGTGTTGCAAAGAGTAAATCCCATTTGAAGTATTGCCACTACCAGGTAGGGATATTAAAACCACAATTTTATATTCTTGGGAAGAGTACAGAAGAAAAAATAGCAGAGTTCTTGGTAGATGATAGACATTCTCTCTCCTTTTTCTCTGTTTTTTTCATTGTGGGTTTAGTTTTTTTTTTCCACGTGGCAAAAGGTGAGCAGGAGCAGGGTTGGTTTGTTGATTTCTTTCTTTTATAAAACATTCCCAAAGATTTTTTTTTTTCATCTGTTTTTACACATCCATTGTTTAAAGTTTCAGGGACTCAGGAAGACGATGTTTTATGGATAGCAATGGCAGGCACTCATCAGGTATGGGCACTGATGTTGGAAGGTGGAAAACTACCAAAGGGAAGGTAAGCAGCTGTAATAAGAGACATGTGATCTTGCTGTTTATCTTGATAAAGAGCTTTCAAACCCCAAAGAGAGATATAATCAAATTACACTAAAAATAATTTTTCTCAACCTGTACTTAGCTTGAGGCTTGCTGCTTCTGTTCAGACTTAAAAGGCGTGTGTCCTTTAAAGTCTGCCTGCTTTTTCCCCCATCTGTTAGATTAAATGAAAGATGCTACTTTTGCTATAAAACTATGACTTGGTATGGTACATTTGTATAATTGAATGTTACTTTTCATTGCATTTGCTGAATTATCTAGTGATGAATGATAAACTGAGGTGAAATAAAAGCACAAAGGCATTGAATAATTCCTTGTGCTGCAGTACAGTTGGTTTTATAACTCACAAGTGCTTGTCCTGTAGCTTCTGTTTATGCATAATGTCTGAAGTATTTCAAACCCATTTTTGAACCTGGGTACTATTTCTCTTTAGTGATTTAAAGAAAGGAGTCTGCCTTCGATTCGCTGGGAGTGGAAACGAAGAGAACAGAAACAATGCATACCCACATAAGGCAGGCTTTGCACAGCCTTCGGGTCTCTCTCTGGCTTCTGAGGAACCATGGAACTGCCTTTTTGTAGCAGATAGCGAGAGCAGCACTGTGCGAACCATCTCTCTGAAAGACGGAGCAGTGAAGCACGTTGTAGGAGGAGAGAGAGATCCATTGGTAATCACTTCAAACTTCCCCACACTGCCCTACTAATATTCCTCAAGCCTGACGTGGAGGAACCACTTTTGGGGTGAGAGGGTAAATCAGTTTCCGTGGCCATCAATTTCTTAACTTCACTGCTTGCAATGCAAATGTGTGCCAGTTGTGACGCTCAGGTTGTAGTGCAGATTGTTGCTCCTTTGATAACAAATTACTTCACATTATTTTTAAAATAGCCAACTTGATTCAGCATTGTCTGGTCATTAAAGCCAGCTGGATTCATATTGATAACTTAAATGTGAGAGTTTCCATTTCCATGGTTAGCATCCACACTTCCCAGTTTTCAGTATCCTTGTTTTGAAGGTGTCTTGATTTTTTTTTTTTTAAGTCAGTGAATTTCCATTTAATTACAATCGTTTAAATTCATGCCAACATTGAATAATCAAATGTATTAATTTAATGAAATACTTTTTCAGAATTTGTTTGCCTTTGGTGATGTGGATGGAGCGGGCATAAATGCAAAGCTGCAGCATCCCTTAGGAGTAACATGGGACAAGAAAAGAAAACTGCTCTATGTGGCAGATTCCTATAATCATAAGGTAAGCATATAGTAGCTTTTTATATACAGGCTTTGTAATCTACTATGAAGGATTATTTTAGGAACATACAAAGATTGTGCTTAGTTCGGTTAAGCTGAGTAAACAAATGATATGAGTTCCTTTGTGGGTTCTTTTTCTTTCCTTCCTTCTCTTATGGGTCCTTCTCTTGCCATTGTTTAGCTGTCACATGCTGCTGTGTTGATATGATGGTCCATTGGGGAAGGTGAATTCAGAGTGCCAAGTTACAGTTCAGAATAAAGACCCTTTCCTTATATCTTTCCAAAGATGCTGAGCTAGAGCAAAAGAGCGAGGATTGCTTCATCTAGAATTCTGCAGGTTTGATAAAACTGGGAGAACAAGAGGACTTGCTTTTACTTTAAAAAAAATCTACCCAGGCTTTGAGAAGTATTGTAGGTTGTCTGCACGGAATGCTGAGATAAGATAGATTCTTCTGCATGATTGTTCTTATGTGATGTTGTATAAGCTTTCATGTCTAGAAGGTTGTTAACTGTACATGGGTTAAATGCATTAAAAGAAAAGTAATATGTTTTAATTTGAGGAATAAAGTGTATAACACTAAATGTTTATTGAAATTTCTGTGGCAAATGAAATTTTGTTTCAGGTATTGTATAAAACACTATAAAGTTTTCTGCTATTGCTTTAAGAAAAAAACAGCTCCTCTATTTTTAGAAAAAAAAAAAAGATAGAAGTTTGCCTGCCAGTTTTGTTATGCTCTTACAATTTTGCAAATGTTTCCAGAAGGGCACCAAACATTAGAAAAAGAAGCCACTCAGCATATTTTTATACCAGAGAGGTAGGTGCCTTCAAAATTATGAAAGCGAACACTGAATGAAGACCAAAGGGAGAAGTAAAGTCCAGCAGGGAATGGGGGAGGGAAAGATGGGAGGTGTCATTTGGTAAGGTATGATAACGTAGCTTCTATGACACACACTTGGTAGCCAAGGTGCTCAAAGTTAGTGCTGGCTTCTGAAAATGTGGGGCATAAGATAATGCGGAACTTCTAAATCCTGGTGGGGTTTTTTTTCAGAGAAATTTTTTTGTGTCTTTGTTTGTATTAGATTAAGGTTGTAGATCCCAAGATGAAGAACTGTGCTACCCTGGCAGGCACAGGAGAAGCCAGCAATGTTATTGGTTCCAGCTTTACACAATCAACTTTTAATGAACCAGGAGGTTTGTGTGTTGAAGAAAATGGCCGCTTGATGTATGTTGCAGACACAAATAATCATCAGATTAAAGTGCTGGATTTGGAAACAAAAATTCTTTCCATGGCAAGTAATACTTATTAAACAGGCTGATAGTGGTGTTTTTGATATAAATTACTATTACAGACTTTGGCAAGTGATATGAAAATCATATAGCTAATAAACTTTTTGGGTACAGTAGCTATACTCACAGAATGTTTTGTGATGATCTGGCAAATAAGCATTGCCTGTGAGCACAGTTGTTGAAAAGTCTTTGGAAAGGCAACTTTTGCATGAAAACAAAAAAATTGTGATCCTCTAGAAAAGAACAATACAGAAACATAAGTTATTAAAAAATACAGCCCAGTTTTTCAGTATGAAAAGCATTTCATGAGCGCTTGCCAACTCCCTTTGTAACAAGTAGAAGTCAAAATATTTTACCAAGTCTTGTACTTAAGCTGTAAGAGATGATTTGGGGAGGTCAGTGACTTAAAGTGGGATACATAGCAGGCTTCCAGGTTGTCAAATCAAAACTACAGTCAATTGAGCACTGCTGTATTTGCTTATAAACGTGAAGGCAAAGCAAATTCATGCTCCTGTCCATCTTACAATGGCACTATGTCTTAATGTTTTCATATGTATATACATATCTATATATATGGCATAATGGTCCAACTCTCTTCTTGTATGTTTCTTCATTTCAGTAATACATGATCTTAATGTGTGTTTAAATTCTCATATCATATAACATGTTGGTGGCTTTTCTGGGAAATTATCCTTTACTGTGCAATCTGAATGATTACAATCTTGGATTTTATTACCGAAGTATGCAGTTTACCACCAGCTTAGAAGAAAATACCTATAAATTTTATTTAAAGTAAAAATATAATGCAACTGTTAAAATTTTAAATTAAAGGACACTTTAAGTGGTGGATACTCTAAATTAGTTGCGTATTTTATGATTTTAATAGCAAACATTATTTTTATTTGGATTAATCAGTTTTATCTGTTTCATTTTAAAAAATAATTTTGTCCTTCCCTTTTCCTTTGTCACTGTAGTATTGTTGCACTCTGTCAGAAAGTTTGAATACAATAGCCATAGTATCATGTGTTAGTTTTCCTTGTCCATGTCAGCTTTGAAACCGTGATTGTATTGTGAAAGCCTATTTGCTTTCAGTACAAATAAAAATAAATATTTTGTTCCATTTCTACTCATAGTTGCCTATCCTGAATCCAGAAACATGTGACGTTCCAGATAACCTGCCTGTGCAAAAGGATAAAACAATAAACCTTCCAAAACTGCCTAAATCTGCACCAAATGTTCAACTTCCTTCACTAACTGTAGCTCCTGGCGAGACAATTCAGTTTTTATTAAAGTTGACTCTTCCTCCAGATTCAAAACTGAATGAAGAAGCACCCAATTCCTGGTTTATCACAGCAGAAGGTAAAGTGCCTAAGTTGTTTTATCAGTTGAACAGGAGTAGATAAGTTACAAAGTGGGTTATATCATGACGTGCCTGCAATACAAGGGATCTCAGTCTGATGAATCAAAATGTCCTTCCCAGTCCTGTTCCCATTTGACCTTGCGATGCAATACATGTTATTTAGAGTTGATGCATTTAACAGTTGGAGTGCAAAGGTTTAAAAAAACCCCACCTGGTAGGCTGCTTTTTGCTTGAATTAATATATGCTGCATTATTTATTTAATTTCTAACTTTCTTGGAACAAGCTGCTAGTGAGGGCTTGCAGAGGTACTGATCCCCCTTAGATGCTTGCCCCCTCCACTCTGTCTCTGTGAACAGCTCATCCCAGCCATACCATTCATTTCTGGGAGAAAGCTCACCATGAAGCTGAAGCATATTCCTGAAAGAGATTCCTTTTTTTTTTTCTTTTGTCTCTTCAAAAAAGTATTTGAGGTACGTTTATACTTAACTGCTTTGAACTACTTTGTTATAATTAATATTTGCATATTTCTGCTTGAATATTTCTATAATAACACACACTTTCTTATGTAACAGGTAAATTATGGTATGTCAAGGCAGCAGAAATAATTGGCCTTTCTTGCAAGTTCTTTTGCTGACTTCCTGTGTGACCTTGGACAAATCTTACAGTCGCTATGCACCTTGGTTACTGTGAAATGGGAATATTATTATTATATTGGATTAATGGAAATATTATTTCATGTTATGTCAGTTTCCTGAGCCTAAATTAATCTGTCTCAACTCTTAAGTACTTTAAAAGAGCACATGGAACATGTTCATGTGGTGTGTGATGTGCAACTGGAGTGGTTTAATTCTAGCCATTGTCGCCATCCTTACGCTGGAGATTACTATGCCCATAACATGACTGGTAGCATAGACCGTGTGAGTGTTCCCTAAAATTCTCTTCAGTACAAAAATAGCAAGGTTATCTGAAATGCCTTCTTGCACAGGCTGACCATTAGTGGGTGTTCAGGGACAGTACTTTCCAGTGGTCTAGCTGTACCCAAAAGGGAGAATCTATCCCTGCCCTTGGAAGTACTATATGAAAGCTAATATAAAAATTAACCCATATGTTTTCACATTCTTTGCGTATTGAAACAGTTCTACCTTGTTTTTGAGTTACTCAGGTGTGACTCATTTGCTTTCAGTTTAATACATTCACACTGCAGAAGAAAATTTTTTATCTCAGTGGAACATCAATACTTCTAAAAAGTATCCTATAGTAGGTGCTATGTGCCTAAGTAAAACTGCTACCATAAACTAGTGTTCTTGAAGGTGAAGGGAGGACACTTAGCATTCAGGCTCTCTGAAAATCTTCTGAACTTTAAAACATATTTTCTGTTAGACTCTAGGCACCCCAAAGTAAGTGATGCACGGTACAGAGAACTGTTACCTTTTGGAGGAAGTGAAAAAGCTATCTACAAAGCCAGTCTAGAGCAGAGGAAAGTTTAACTGGTTGTTTAATGAGTTGCTGAACAGTTTAAAAAAAAAAAAAAAAGCTAGAATGTCCTAGAATGTCATTTTCTTTAGTTTTTGTGTTAAGTTTTTGATGTTGATATTGCATCATTTGCACCTTTGATAGATTTTTGAAAGCAATGGAACATTTATATTTCATTTATGTTCACTCAGTTATTGCACTGCATTGGAAAACATTTATTTTTAGAAATGCTGCTGGATTTTAAAATTACGCTAATTTTTAGTAATTGTTCTCTGGCTGAATTTACATGCCATATTGGCTTTTTTAATGATAAATACTTTGTTAATAGTTATCCCTGCTTGTAGATGCAGTTAAACTGAGCTGAAAGTAAGTATCGCCTTATCTTTAGACTCCTCTTTTGTTGGCCAGCTTTCAAAGTGTCCATGTGGTAGCTTAATTAAATTGATTGCTTTTAAAAGCAGTCAACAAATACTGTACAGGCACTGCAATTTGTTTATATACCTCATGATTTAAAGTAATTTCTCATTCCAGTTTGTGCTTTTGGAGTACAAATAGACTATTTCCAGGAGAGTCAGCACACTTCTTGGCCTACAGAATCTCCAAATGTTGTTGAAGTAAAGATATATGTGATAGCTTCAAGGGTTAGTAAAATTGGAGAATGTAAGCAACCTAAACTCAATAAGTCATTTCAAGCTCATGAATTGTAGAGCCAACTTTTAGGTATTCTCTGAAAAATGCCAGAAGGAGCACTTCATCCATCTCACTGCAATGCAGAGTAGAATGCAATGAGCTATGTACGTTTATTGTGCAGTTCATTTTTTGGTTCGCATACTCTTAAACAGTTATTTAAATATGAAACTCAAATTCTGTTGTAACAGTCAGCCTGAACATTGTTAAATTGCAGCAACCCACTTGAAAGCCAATACTTCTGTTTGGAAATGCCATAATTTACCTGAAGTTTTATGCATTTACGGCAGATGTCTTACTTAGAGTATTAGACCTCTGATACAAATGTGTGGCAGCCCATTAATTTAGGGAGATTTTGCTTGTGTGTCTCAGGAAAAAACCACAACACCCTTCTTAAGGGCATATAGGATTGCAGATCCATTTCATTTAAATAAGGTGTGCATATATATACTGTATATATACCTATAGTTCTAAAGCAAAGGCATGGATTGCTCCTTCTTTAAATGACTGCTAAAGAACCATTTACAAATGGCTTTTTCCCCCCTCCCCCACAACTGGAAAAATCAGGAAGGAAATTTCCCCTCATGTTGTGCTATAGGAAAAAATAGTTTTTTCTGTAGGTTTCAGACATGGTGTTAAATATCCTAATGATAACATTTGTTCGTATTTTACAGATAATACCTGGTTACTTCAAGGACAGTGTCTGTCTGGAGAAATAAAGGATGTTTCATGTCAAACTATCATTCCCTTTCAGTTACCCAGGAGCTGTCTGTCCACTGAAGCTATCCTGGCTGTCAAAGCATGCCTCTACTATTGCAGCAAAGGTAGCAGTGCCTGTATGATGAAAGGAATCTCATTCAGTCAGCCTTTGCAGATAGCTAGCACAATCCAAGGCAGCTCGACTCAAGTTGAACTGATACATGCGTTTTTAACTAACTAACCCAAAGCCAGCTAATTTCATACTTGATTTTACTGTCCACAGTTTCTGTAGGAGAATACCCTTTCTCCGTTGTTCATTTTCCTGGAGCTTATGACAAAGCTAATAAATAATATACTTGGTAAAATGAAGTAGTTCCCTACAGCTTAACATGAAAATTTATCATTGCGACCTCATTTCTTTTCATTACAGTAGCAGCAATAATATTGTAATACTCTAGATTCTGCTGCCAATTGTGAATATATTGGATGTATGCCATTCTAAGCAATGAGCAACAATTTTTAGAGTCCTTTTGAAAGAGCTGGTGTTACTTTGTGATGTTACTGTAAGAAGTTCTTTGCACTGTACACACTGTTAAAATAGCTAGATCGTTTTGGGCTAACAGTTACAAATTCCTTTTGTGCCCTTATTAAATTTTAATAGAATGTCAGAACTCAGTTTCTTTCTCTAGGCTGTAAAAGAAATATCTTGCTTATTTTTTTGTAATAGCTTTTATGACACATGTATTTTGAAAATACATCTTAAACTAGGTGCAGCTCTAATTTTATGCAAACTGAGTGTTTTGCTTAACTAGGTATGACTGCCTTATATGAAGAGCATAGTTTCATGGAAAAATTTCTGTTAAAGAAAGTGTTCAAGTTCCTACAGAAGAATTTCATGCTGATTTCTAACAAAGAATGTGCCTCTCTAATCTGTGTGTGTGTGTGTGTATATATATATATATATAAAAAAAGAAAAAAAACAAACATAAAACCATGCTGGAGGTTTTACTGATACATACCAATTTACATTTTATAGTAAGTGGTAGGTAATAGTTGAATATCTAAACTGCAAAAATTAAATGTCAACCATTTCAAGCAGAGTGAATCACTTTCCTATCTTTATGATTTTTCTGTAAAGACTTGTATGAAGACTTCTATCTTGCAAATACATAATATTAAGAAGAATATTACACTCTTGCAGTCTGATTCAGAGTCTTTTGAAGCCACTGTTAGTCCCACGATTTGTAATAGTAGCCACTGAACCAGAACGATATATTTAATAATGGATTATTTGCATTCATGTGCAGAGGTTCTGAGCGTTTGCTAGAAAAATGGTAACCTAATCTTTGAGTAAGGTGCTTTAAAACTGTATTACAAAACTCTGCCTTTGGTTAAGTGTTTTGCAAGTAAAATTCCTTCAATTTGCCATAACAAGTAGTAGGAATACAGGAGGGGGTGCAAGATTTTTACTTGAACTGGACGAGTTTCCACAGTGCTTACGTGGTAATTGGATTAGGCTCTGTGCTCTGGTCATGAGAATCAGTTCTGAGAAGATGATTTTGGTTTAAGTTTGAAGATAGTGTTTTTACATATATTATAAAGTACAGTAGTGAAAGAATTTTTATATAGTCTTTTCTAAAATAATTGTTCCTGACACCTGTCAGTAAATCCCCATTATGATTTGTTGTTGCTCTTTCTTACTTCAAAGCTGACTGAAATGTTGGTCATGAACCCAAGAAGCTTTTGTTTTAAGGGAACCATCCGGACTGGTGTGGTTTTTCCGTGCATTGAAATGCCAGTCTATCTGCAAGTTCTCTGTAGTACAAGAAATGGTTATTATCACCTGTCAGCAAGGCAAGGGCTGAACTATTATTTTTCTTGTGTTTGTTTTTTAAGCAACTTTTCTAATTCAGTATTTCAGCTTCTTTGGTTAAGCCTCTCAATTCTCACATGCCATTTTGAAGGAGGAAAAGAAGACTTTGCTACTTTGTTCACAGATTGCAAGTGCTAGTGGAAGGATGAAGGTAGAGAAACTGATTTGGGCATTTATCTTTTTTTTACACGTTAGTACAACTCCTTCAGAATTTTTTGTTCGTTTGTTTTTGGATAGTAGCCAGGAAACCTTAGATCAGCTTCCAGCCAGCCCACAAATTTTATGTTGCTTACTGAAAAAAACAAGCATTAGTTTCAGAAGTTCAGAATAATGAACCAAACTGTTACAGTTATCTTGAACATATAATTCAGCAGATGGATTTTTTTTTCCCTCTCATTTTCAACTAGAATGACATTATATTTGTCTATTTCAATGGGATGAGATCATCAAATACTGCCTGTATTCCAGTCTTCAAAAGAAAAGAAAAGGTCAACAAATGTATTTCTTATTGACACTTTTTAATTAATGTATTGCTGTAGAGAGAAGTCTGTGTATTCCTAACTTTATTTAACTATGGTGTGTAATGTTTCAATATAGTATTGTAGATATGTTTTCTATCTAAATGTACAAATATAAATGTGTGTTTAAGTGTCATATCCTTTTTCTTTTCAAGTTTTGACTTTTAGTCATTGCATGTAGAAACACTCAGCACCACTATAAGCATACTGGGAAAGGGTGATAGTAGGTAGTAGGAAAACTGTTGCATAAGCATCGAGCTGAAGTCCAGGATCAAACTGTAAAGGACCTTTAAATATTTAGTTGTAGCCAAATTTCAAGCAATAGTATTTCAAGGAAGACAGCTACAGCGTTACTAGTGGAGAACAGGAATATATCTGTTTGAACCAGTTTTTTCTTTATCTCTTAAGTCCATGTCTTGCGGCAGATGACTGAATCATATATAAACTAGGGGAGTGAGGGCTGGTATGCTGTATCCATCCTACTATTACTCTTTCTACAAAGCCTCAGAGCATTCCTTGCTACTGCACTGTAATGGCTTTATGCTAGAGGAGAGGCAGAAGATGTGATACCATCTCAAAAAGACACACAACCCACTATTTACAAAGAAAATCTGTACATCCCAAAATGCTTTCCCCCAAAATCTGTAAGTCCTAAACCCTTTTAGGTAATAACCCCTTTATAGTTTGCAATAGAGAGCTGCTTTTCCTGACTCGTCTTAGTGGGTTTCACACAGGGATGCTGCTGTAGTTGTTCTCCTTCATCTTAGGAGCAGCTGATCCTCAGTGCACTCCAGTTCTCGCTGATGAGGTTACTGGGGTTCTTCAGCTCCTTGCTCACTCAGTCTGTGTTCACTGCGATTGGCCTTTAATCATATAGCCTAAGGCTATGTTTTGTTTGTCCAAGGAGTAGCGTACACATTCCCAGAGTCACTCCTGTTTCGCTTGTGGTATACAGACATTTGAATGTTCTATAATTAGAAAAACATGGCTTTTAAAAACTTATGCTGTTTAGGGATACTATTTCCATTGCTTCCTCCAGGTTTTACAAGATGCTCTTACAGTAAAGTAACAAGTGCCATAAATGTAACCAGACAGGCAAACAGAAGAGCATGTACAAGCTACAGAAATTTATTTCAGTTAAGTACCAGAAAGCATCTTCAAAATATGATTCAGAAAAATAGAAAATGTTACTACTCTGTCTAAATACTGAAAAATCAACTATATTGGTGACTGCTATCTCTTCATATGGTGATTTAGTTTATTAGTGTTTCCTGATATAAAAATTCTGAGCAGGTTGGTATGGCTCAGCACTCACAGATTTGTATATTACAGTAAAAGTATGTAATTCAAGGCCTTTTCAAAACATGTCTCCCTACTGATTTTAATAGGTTTTGCATCAGACCTTAATGAAATAATAAATTACTATAGAAAATCTCTATAAAGAATATTGGTCATGGTTGTATTGTATAAAGGAAACAGGTCCAGTGGCATTTGCAGGTTTTTAGTTGTAGTGTTTGCTTTTCTGGAACAGCTTTTGGTTTTGAATGAATATATTAATAGTTCTATGAGATGGTTTTAGAAATTTTATTTGATTACAGTACAATATTCTTCATTAGAGTAGGAAAAAGATAATGTGGTCTCAAAGAGGGAGTGTAATATGTTTTAATAGCTTTTTCATGTTCTTTGGATTCAGTATTATCTTTCTATAGTTTTTTCCCTTCTGTTGAAGGAAGGGTAGGGATTTTGGCTGTGTGAAACTATTGATGGGCACATATGTATATGTTTTTAGTTGATTCCTTTTTGTGTTAGGTTCTCACGTGTCATTTGGGGCTTTTGTACTGAATGCACTTCATCGTACATGTTTTGCCCCTCGTGTTCCACTTGTAGAGCATTACGTTTGTATAATGCTGCGGTAATGTCGTGATACAATGTAAATACAGACCAGATGAGTAATGCATGAGAAAGGAGTTTTATAGCATCATGTAAATACCTTATCTGCTTAGCCTCAGAAACGGTGCATATGGCTTCCAGTATGTTGTATATATTCTTAATGCAATTTTTTTATTCCAATGGGCAAATCTTGTAGCTCAAACCATGGGTAAAACTATTTTTCATGAGAATGTCAAGAAAAACATATTCCGTATCTCTTGCTCAGAGGAGGGGGGTGATCAGAATGAAGTGACTTCCCTTCTTGTGCAGGGGCATGTCCTTCTGTCCCTTTAATTATTGACTGTTTCTTTTAGCAAAGAGTGTTGTATTATTGACCACAAGTTCTCTTGAGTTTTTGATTCCTAACAAGGTTTTCTACATACATGGAAGCCTTAAATGTCTGACTTTATAGTGTTATGAGTGATATATCTAGTTGAAAATGGTTTATGATTTAGCAGACAATAGCAGAGATTTATGTACATTCTTATGATCTGTAGTTTTTTAAAATCACTGTTATTCATTAAGACTTACCTCAATGACACATTGCAGCTAAAATTCCACAGAAGTGTGTTCATAAACTTTGTATTGCAACTCAAAAATAAGTTTTCTTCCTTGTATAATGTGTGAGAGTTGCTGTGACATGTTGTCTATATGTGTCCTCCAGGCTGTGGTTGTGCTACCTGAGGAGAATTTAGCATGCACAGCAGCTTATCAACCACCCACAGTAACTCTCCACTCAAATTTGCCAGCTCAGTTCATATAATCAGTTAAAATTACTGATTTATGTTAGCAAAGATTTAGTATTTAGAATTAATCATTATAATTTTCATTGAAATCAGTTTGTCAGGGATTAGAGGAGCTTCTCTCCCAAGCAGGGAAAGTATAGGAATGGTGACAGTTGGAGACAGTTGTTGGAAATGTGAGACCTGGTTATTTTTTTAATTAAACCACTATATCTGTCTTTGTATTCTACAACAGATCATGAATTTAGAAATGGTATTTCTAATATTGTACATTCCATTATGTTCACATAACCAAATGAGACTACTGTCTTCCATCAGAAGCAGCTGTTTTTACGTCTTACAGTTTTTGTACTATCATATGTAAAATCACTTTCTCTTGTTAAGGATTAGGATTCATTCTTGCCAAGGATTCAGCACACCTATGATTGAGTTTCCAAGTTTATCTTAGTTTCTTTGTTGTAATATTGTGAGGGATTTTGGTTAGGTTTTTGGGGCTACCTTTTCCTCCTGTAGTTTCCCCAAGAATGAAATGCAGACGCTATCATGTTACCATGGAGGGATCCAAGTAGGATAATTCCCTCCAGCAGCCCCTTGCCCTTCTTCTGCTTTAGGGATAGGGATATAAACAGTGAGTGCAATAGGGCTGTCACGTATAACGATAATGTTACCTGGCAGCTCACTCCAAAAGGATGCAGATGAGGTGAGGATTACAGGATAAGTTGCACCACGACACTGATTCTCAAAATGCATGGGCCTAGTGCATACTGGCTTTCTGGGGTTTCCTGCTTCCTAGGTCTACTTGTCTTTATGGCCTGTAAAATCTTGCTCTGTAAAGAAGGCAAGAATTTTGCCCTTATTATTCCTGCAAAAATCTTCAATCAGTTGGTTCATTAGTACTCGTAAAATAACCTGGTAATAATTACTGGCTTCTAGGACCTGTCTGTACCCTCTCCCATGATTCTCCGTAGCATTAGAATAAGATTATGTCCTCAGGTCAGCTTCATCAAGCTTTACACTGATGCAGCTACTGTCAAAATTTTTACTTTTACCTCTGGCTCTGTCCAGTGAGGTCCTGAAGTTGTTTCTAGATCTCCTAGAGCATCCCATCAAACTTGAGTAGCTTATGCAGGGATTTTGATGGCTCTTAGTTTCAGAAAACTTTGATACTACAAATTAAATACTTTGGCTATTAGGTGATTTGAAGGATACTCCAGTTTGCTATCTTGTTGCAGATTGTTCTTAGTTTTTCAGAGAGTAACACATTTTGTCACAGCTGAAAAACTAGAAACCTTAGATATAAATCGAGGGGTGTTTGTGCAGTTTTGATTACTTATTGCTTAGTGTACCTCTTTGTTGGTCCATTGCTTTCAAGTATTCTAGAGAACTTTTTGTCTAATTGCAGGCCCTAGGTCTAAGCAAAAGAATTACAAGTATTTTTCAAGTCTTGCCTAGTTCCTTTGAAACACTGACAATTTTGAACTAAAGAAATCCCTCTCGTAAAAATCTGTTGATAAGTCTACTTTCGTTTAATGCTCTGTACTCAGCATGCCTAAGAGCAGCAATATTCCACGCTGCATATTTCCCATTTTGACTAAGTATGTAGGAACTCAACCCATCTGTCCATTATCAGACTTCATAGAAAGCAAGATAGCGATTCCCAATTTGATTTTACAATCATATTTTTTTAAAAAATAAGAGCTTGTTTTTCAAACTTTTGATTGAATTTTAATACTTGGTTTTGAACCATATGTTCAAGGAATCTGTCCTGAGAGTTGCCTATATCAGATAACTGGCTTCCAGATTCTAAAAATTTAGAATTGACAGTAGAGGAACTAGAAGAATTGCTAAATGTTTTTATATTTTGAATATTTAACTTGAAAACTATCCAATTTCACTTTTAAAGGAAAATTAGTGCAATTAAAACTGTCTCTTCTGTAAATCATTACCATTTGTGTACCATTAATCATTGTATCATTAAAACCTGTGATGGATCTATGTGTTTTTATAAAAAAATTATTAAAGAAAAATAAAGTAGTTGTAAAACTGCTACTGGGTGAAAACCAAGTGCTCCAAGGTTAGCAGCAAATATCTTTAGGGCTGGTAGTTCAGCCCAGCGTGACTGAAATTCTGCATTTTCATTACATCATCATGGCTGAAGGAAAAAAACAGTGCCTTGCATAAAAATACTTGAAAGTGTATCTTTACAGAAATGTTGGAGTACTGATTGAAATAAGGTATTTGACCTTCATGATTTGCAAGTTTCAGGGTTTTTTTAAATCTATACTAATTCTGAAACTGTGAAGAGTTTTCCTTCTCCTTCATGTTTTTGAATTAAGTTGACATTAAGGTGCTTTTTTTTCCCAGCTGCTCTTCTTACAAAGTACTTTAAAATGTTTTTTTCTCAATGTTGTGAACCCACTTCTGAAACTATTGTTACCTCTTGTACATTTCAAAACAAACTTCACACGGAGATTTCAAACATTTTGCTAAAATTGTGAGTGGGCTGGAGGGCAAAGCATTCATTGATCTAAAAGGGTGAGGATGATGCTTCTTGGTATTGGAGATGTGGAAGGTTGGTGTTTGGTTTTGGTTTGGGTTTTTTTCCTGTTCTACAGGTCAGCAAAGATTCTTTAAATGGCAGAGGGTTGTGTGTAGAGGCAGCTATGAAGGGTCAGGTTATCTCACTGTGAAACCATATAACTTCATTTAGGTTCTGATGTTGGGATGTCTAAAAATCCCAGCAGTATAATACTAGTGAAGAAAGTCAGATACAAGTGCTTAACACCGTAATAAATGTCTCCATGTGGTTTAAGGGGAAAGACGGGGATTTTTTTTCTTCCTTGAGAACATCAGTGTTGCTTTGTGGACATTGGAATATTTTTATCTGCTCTTTGAGATACTAAACCTGTTTTTCCATTACATGTGATGCAAAGCCTTTCAAATATCTGAGCATTTAAAAGGTGTGTTTTATATTTGTTGCTACAAAATATGTGAAGAATTAAAACTGAAGGCACTTCATCTACAGCTGATGCAGATTGTGTAAATTCTTCACATACAGCATTGCCTAATAACATTTTTAAAAATATTCATGGCTTATGATCCTTTTTAAATAAAAGGTAAATGTCCTGTAATATTACAAGTACAAGTAAATACACTGTAGAAGAAATGTCAGCCTCAGATATCAATTCAACAAATAAACAGTGATTAAAGAATGTACTCTTTGTTCTGTTAAACCTCTTTCTCCTTGCAAAGCTTTTTCATGGAAAAATAAACATTAAAAATTTTATCTTTTCTTTCAAGGCTTGGTTTGTCTGTCAATCTTTACATCACCATAGATGTGGAAGTTATGAAATGTGTCTGCCGTAGGGGGTTACAGCTTGATTAAAATCCTTTCATTAACCAGTGCTATTAGTTTCACACTCTCTCCCTCAGGGCTCTGCAGTCACGGGTGTCAGCCGGCTGTTCCGTGTCCCAAGGGCTGGTAAAACTGTGCAATCATGAGGACTCCCCAGTTTCAATGTTACGCAGCGGTCTGGAAACAAGAGATCTGTTTTTATTCCATTTCTGCACGTGAGAGAGATGAGGATGAGGAATGGTGTACTGCATGAGTCACAGACCAACTGTTTCGTAGCCTCCAGTTTATTGCAGAGATCCTAGAGCAAGCTTAGCTACTGGAACAGATCTCACCGCGTTGAGCTCCTCTTTGACGCACCGTTAGCCGTATTACTGTGGCTAAACTGTGCCACAGTCTGCAGTATGTGGGTGCCTGTTTAGTAATTATGGTTGAACCATATTTTAACAGCAGCATCTAAAAAAATATGTTTTGTTATAATTGTGTTTTTTGGATAACGGTTTTGCAGCTTTGACTCAGAACCTATGGATAAAGAGTACTAACACAGGCTTCTCGTGTGCACCAGTACAAGAGAGGACCAATACCAACATACCTACGAAGATAATCCCTTATTTATGCTGCTCATCATGTTTTTATTGATACAATGATTTATCGTTCATGAAAACATTGTATGTCAAAAATTCTGGCATATTAACTGTAGGTGAGCCCTAGCAATAGTAGTGTAGCTATGTGGATTTTTCCCCCTCTTGCTAGAGATTGTTCCTCATGACTATTCATCCATTCAAATGTTTAAAACATTTAGACATACTACTTATGAAACTCAGCTAACTTTCGTTGATTTCCATCCAGATTAAATATATTCAGCTTAGCCTGCTGCAATAAGTCTGAATCTGACAAACATTTAAACAAATTTATTTGCAATTTTTATGTTTTGTTATAAAGTGCACCTAAAGTTTCTGCCAAGCCTAACTCAGCTCTTAGGCAGGGTGGCATCATCTCAGCATCTTAGTGAGCATTTGCCTCAGATTGTAAAGCTCAAAATTTACTTGCCGTCAGTCGTCATCTCTGAAATGACACTTTCACCCCCCTGCTTTTATCTAAGTATTCTTAAAAGAATAAGCCTGTATGTCCACAGACTTGTACGTTCTCTGTGCAAACTTAGAAATGCCTGTGTCTGCAATGGCATTTGTGTGACTGAGCTGGACTTGCGGATTTTGCCAGGAGCCAGGAAGGCACTGCCTGGTAGAGATTTCTGTGCTTGTGAAGTCGCTGCTCTAGGAAACAATTAGGTTGTTTCTAAAAGCAAAGGAAAGGAGCCTTTCATTTGAAATTCCCTAACGGGGCCAAGATATTTTCTTGTTGTGGCAAGGGATTCTGCAATCTCCTGCCAAGAGGAATTTATCCAGAGATTGGGTAGATGGGGCTTTAAAACGCTTCTCTCCCTGCCCTGTCCTTTCCATCTGAAGTAGTTTCCTGTGGCTGTTCAAAATCATGACCCTGCTGCCTCATCTGATTATTTTTTTTTTCCTTTTGTGCCTGTCACCCTGGTATTTCACATACGCAGTCCCACCAGAAACTGCAAATGATACCTGATGGCTATTTTGTGTGCTGTTGCCTGTAGCAAAATTCTACCCCTGCTGTAGCTGGGCTTTCTAGAGCTGTTTTTTTCTCCTTTGTCCTCGTCCTTAAGCACAGAAGTCAAAGCAGAGGTGAGGATTTCAGCCTTCAAGTATAAAAGAATAACTTTCCAAACTATTGGTACAGGAGCACGTGTTGTTTCATTTTTTGGAAAAGCATTAGCAAGTTGTAACCCTTATTTAAATCTCTCCATATTTTTTCTGTCCCAAGCATTCCCGGAAGCAGAGTATGTGGGCTCACCAGTGCTCAGAGCTCCTAACAACAGGCTGTAATTGGTGGGTGTATTTTCCAAACACTGAACAAAGCTGCAATATTAAGTAGTTAGATATTAAGAAGTTGCTTCAGTAAAATCAAATATTTAGTCAGTTTTACTCCTGTGCTGTACTTGTGAATTCCATCCACCATGGAATCGCAATGTTATTTTTCATCTCTGAAGCTATCATTGCAATTCTTGTCCTTGGGACTGCCAAGTTGTTCTAACGCCACCTTTATTTAGTAACGAGAAGGCAGCACATCAGGTTTAGTATCTTCTTTATACAGCAGGGCTTGGGAAAGCACATCCCTTCCCTAGCAGAGGTCTGAACCCTGCATCTGAGATGATGGCACACGCGTGTGACGTGGTTTAAGCAAAGCAAAGCGGAATCAGCAGTTCAATGGTCAGCAGCAAGCATCAGCAGTCGTTACATCAAGGCCTCTGCACCTTCCCTCCCTCTCCTTATGCACACTGACACACTCATGACTGGCCTAAAGCTCTGATGTTTTCCACATTGTTATCTGAGGTTGATACTAAAATACAGAGATTGCTAAGAATGAGATAACTGGGTTTGGTTTTTTTTTCAGGATCTTAATACATTCAGCAAATGGAATCACAGGAGAGAATATAAAATTGAAATGCACCAAACAGCGCGTAGGAGTATCGATGCCTAAATGGCAGTTAAATCCAAGAGAAATTTGCTGGGGGTTACTCAGAAAGCCATCATTTAAATTTTTCTCTCCTTTATGCAGTTGAGTGAAGAAGATGGATTTAATTAGCTTTTTTGCTGTGCTCTTAGCAGTGGAAGTGCTATAACGTGCTGCTGTTACCGCAGACTTGAATCAAAGGAGGTGCATGTGGCAGAACTTCTTAGACTGTATGGAGGAAAGTGCAGAGGATGTACTGGGACACTCAAAAATGGAGTCCCTCATAAAGAGTGACAAAATTTGCCTCACAAATTCACTGGTAAGTGTAAAATGAAACATTTACTGAATCATAAGAGGATTAGTTACGAATTTAAACTAGCAGGGGATTAAAATTTTTTATTTACTTGAGGATGCCGAACAGAACGATCCTCTTTCCAATAGGCTTAAGTTACATGGAAATGCATAAAATACACAAAAAACACAGAACTACCAACAGAAGTGAAGTAGGATGGATGCTATATTTTATACAGAAGTGTAAGCATGTTTTTTCTAATATACAGTAAGCATGCTGATTTTAAAAATACATATTTTTAAATGTTAGTGGATGGAGATTCTCAGCAACTTTGTGACCTGCTCCTGGTCTGTGTATGTGTATTCTCTTTCATATGGTTATCGATTTTTCTTACATGCTCAGTTCAGAGTCCCTCCTGCTTTCACGTCCTGTGGTAGCCTAATCACCGTGACGCCCTCTGGGACTCTTCATATCACAGTTCTGGTCTCGACAGTAGGAGAAACTACCTTATTATAGATACCTGCTAGCAAGCATGCAGATGAACTTGTCGTAGTAATTGTTTTCTACCTTCTCCTAACATGCAGAGAGCTTGTGGAGTACCTTGCACAGCAGCAAGCAAAAAATGATCAGGATTCTTTTGGATTTACTCCGTGTTCAAGCTTCTCGCAGTCTTGAAGGAAATTCATATTTATAATTAAAGTCATCTCAGGAAAGAGCTAATTTGCTATTTGCAAAAAATCCTAATGAGTTTATGTTGCTAGCCTAGAAAATGTGTATATTTTAAACTGAGAAATGCTTACAGTCAAGTAAAGAAATTTTCAGAAAAATTGATCAAGTTATTCCGAAGCAATTTTGACCTGTCAGCTTAACAATCTTGAGGACTATTGTAAGTAATCATATATCTTATCCATTTTTTTGTCAGCCAAGGAAATTAGTGAGGAAAATCTACTAGGATTATGTTCCAGCGCAGCACTTCAATAGTACATCGCAGCATTAAAGTCTGCTGAATTCTCCTCAATTTGAGAAGAGATTCAGATTCAGGAGTAAGTTTGACTCTATGATAGCAGCCATGTGAAGGCTGAACCCTTAGGTGGAATAAATTTTCGTGCTTCTAACTGGACAGTAGGGTTTATACATTTCTCCCAGGCAGCAAATAGATGCACTTGTCCCTACATTGCTGCACTCCTCTCGTTAATCTCCACTGAGTTTCTTCTTAATGACTATGACTTGATCCTTTTCACTCTACCTTCATCTGCCTAATTTGTTGTCCCAAAGCTTGCAGCCCATTGCCTATCTGCTTGTAGCTCTTTCCACTCATGAAAGAAAAGTAATTTAGTTTCTCTCATACTGGAAAAAAATATTCCTAACCTGTACATCCCTTTCCCTTTTCTTGTTATGCTCATGAAATGTGCTATTAGCAAGAGTTCCTGCTTCCTTCATTTCACTTCTATGTTACATCCCACTAATTTGGCTGTCCCCATGCTGACCACTGAAATTGCTCTCAGCAAGGTTTCTAATCATCTGTTGCTAGCCAAATCTCTTCAATCTTCTCAGCCTGCCAGTTGCCTTCAACGTATACAACCAGTCTGTTAGTTTTGAAATTGTCACTTTGTTTGTTTCTGTACTTCCCTTTATTCCAGCTCTCTGCATACTTTGGAAACTGCTCCTTCATCGTATCCTTGGTTGCATAGTTCTTGTCTTCTTCATCTCCAGCTTCCCCTGGAATTCCCCTGGACTGCCACTCTTCCTTCCTTCTTCCCGTTGCACACTTTGTCTCCAGATGGTACAAAGTTCAGCAACCACTTGTGCTGAGGAGTCACAGTCCTACCTCTCTCCGCCAGAATGGTGTCTGTCTGTCAAACTTAAGTCTCATCCTTTATCTTCTTTGACTGTATAAAATTTAATATAGCTGAAAACTCCTAATCATCTCTTTGCTATTTCTTCGTGTTACCCCTTTCTTGTATCAAGCAATCCTGCTGATTACAGACAAGCCTTGGAACTTTGGCATTCGTTCAGATTTTAGTGTTTCGCTAGGTCATTGCATTTGGACAGTATCTGAATTCTTGAAGATTTTTTTTCCATCTTTTGTCTTCGCTCTAGTCTGAACATTTGTTCGGGGTTATCTACCTCATGTCTCAATCACTACAACACACCATGTTAGTTAACAGAATCTTGTCCTGCTCTTACCTATCCAAAATGCGACTTTAAGTGTTGGGTTTGTAGCCCGAAGGGTGATGACTGAAACATTATTTTCTTGAATCCAACTGCCAGCTCTCCCTACTTGCTAGTATCAAGCTTATGCTGCACCTCTGCATCTTTCAATATGCCATTCACAGCACAGTCCTATCGTATCTGTGAGGTTTTATTAATTTTTCAAGATACCAACTCCTGCCTCTGTTTTTTTTCATTTTTCTGCACCATTATCCACTATTAATCTTGCAAAAAGTACCTCTGAGGCTTCCCTTAATTTTCAAAAGGATTTCCTCATCAACACTGGCAATGCCTTTCTTAAAACACCGAAATACTGTCAACATTTAGGCTCTCCTGGACTAAGATCACTCACTCTTAAACCAATGATATTTCATTGTTCGCTGTCAGGCTCTGTCTGTTGGCTGCACCGTATTGTTTGGTACCTGGTGTTGTACATCGGTTGTAAGCTCTCAGCGGATACAGGACTTTGTTCTCCCAATGTGTTTACACAACACCTAATGCCGTGGAGTTTTTCCTGAGAAAAACTCCTAGACACGATGGTAATATAAATTATAATACCAGTTGGTATGACAGGTTTATTTCCCTTGCAGTTCTTAATCTTAGAAAAACAGCTTTTAAAATATATTCAGAAGCTAGAGAAATAAAATAAATCACTTGTACAAAATTTGGCATTCTGCTTCCATCATTCCAACATCTCGCTCTTGCCTATCTGTTTGTAGACAAATCTTCCATTGCTTGTCCCAGTGAAGCTTCAGCAATGTACAAGCAAATATATTAAAAACCTTCCTAAACTGGGGGGATTATGTCCTTAGTCCAGGAATTCCGGAAGGGTGCATGGAATTCAAGTCCTACAGGGTCCAAAGATTTTATCACACTTTTCATAGGGATGTTTGATCACATGCCGAAAAAATGTTGAAATTGGCTAGAGATGCATCCGTCTTCACAATATTTATTGACCTTTTCAGTTTTTTCTAGTGGATAAAAAGATAATTGATTGGAATGGATGGAAAACAAAGAGAATCAGATGTAGGGGTTGATCCTGCACTGTAGTACCTCTGTCTTCCACCAAAGTACAACAGATCCTACCCACATGTGGGTGAAGGGATGGGCCTTCCCATTGTGGGCTGTTGCAGAAGGTGTGTTTGGAGTGTCTGTAGGAGGTGAGGCTTATGGCGAAGTTTAATTCCCATAGGAGTTCACTCCGTAGCTTTGGACAAGCCACAAGGATATCTCCTGAACTGCTGGTTGTTACCCTTATAATGGAGATCTGAGTGACTGATCCATGTTCTTTCTTAACAGCTACCTGACTTTTTCATGTTTGGCACTGAGCATCTGGAAGATCGTGAACAAGTTCATAGATTTTACTTGATATTTTGAGCAGAAGGATTCAGTCTCCTCAGCCACAGGTCTACTCTTCTGCATAAGCTGTTCTCTCCATACTTCTCCACACTCAGCATCAGAAGCTGCTTCCCAACATTCCCGTATCCTTTAGGGGACACACACTACCACTTGCAGAGTGGTACAGGAGGGAGTGGATCCTCCTAAGCAGCCATCAGCTCCCTCTGCCAGGGGGAGGCTTTTGGCTGTTTGGACCATAAGTCATTTCTTCTGAGGAAAGGCAGTGGTCTAAGTCCTGTTAATGCGGGTTAGATGGCACTTTTCCATGGGAAGCCTGTCTCAGTAGAGGAGGGAGACACGTAATGATCTCTCATTTGCTGTTGGGATATACTGCTGGACCGTGACTTTGCTGTAGTTTATGAAACAGTGATGATTTCGTCTTCAATATTGCACAGCTACGGTCCCAGCAAGAGGTAATGAAAGGCATTTGTAAGTGAGGCCAGCAGTCTGATGGGATCGACATCTCCTGGTCAGCCGGAGAAGGTAGGAAGCCCTGCCCTGAGGTGGAGTTGTGCAAGACCTCAGTGTCAGTGAGGAATCCCAGAGCACTCCAGGTGCAGCGAGAATACCTGGCCAGATAGATGGTCAGGAAGCCTTTGCAGAAGTTCCCCAAGAAATCGTACATAAATCTTCTGGCCTGGCCTGGTTTATTTTTACCTTTAATCCTGAAGAATTCCTGTCTGATATTCTAACCTTATTTTCTCATGTTTTATTAGAACTAACTTGCAAGGCCTCATTCCAGTATGCGTGGGATCCTGAGCTTAGCTTTTCACTAAAAGCTGCCTTTTTAACTCTTTCACACTTTCCCCTAGTTGATTTTCCTTTTAAGATAATACAGTATCTAAGGAAAATACTGGAAGGAACAATGTGCTGGTTTCCCTTTTCTGTAAAATGGAGGGACTTGAAGCACCTAGTACATGACATTAACATTGGGAAATAAGTGTCTAAGACACATAAAATTCAGCAAAAATTCTAAGATACTATCTTAGGAACTTTTTTTTTTTCCAAATTCCCTAACATTGGTTTATTTATTTTACTGTCCTAAGAGAGTCGTGCATATACCTTTTAAGATTAAAAAAACTTATAGCTAATGCAATTAATATTTTAGTCAAGAGTGTAAGGCTGCATAACCAAAAATGTCACAAACCACAACAGAGCCCAAGTCGGCTCTTGTCCATTACGGCAGTGGGAGTTGAGAGTACTCCATTCTCTGTGGTTATATATCAGTTTCATAATCCCCTAGACCATAATTAAACACTGTTCTTGTTGGTACTAGCTTATTAATATTTTTTACAAGTTTTTCTACTTATCATTTCATCAAACTACAAATTTATGTGCAAAACTGACAATTTTAACGGCATTTCAATTTTTTTAGTTAGAAGAATGTAAACAAGGTGTTTGAGCTGGCTTTCTAGAATACTTTCTCTTTCCCCTGCCCCCAAACACCTAGCTGTTTAACTTCAGTTGAAAAATATCTTTTGGGGGGTGTTCTCAGTTTTGACATATGAAATCACTTCCAAATCAGAGTAAAATCATTTTCATGTTATTTTTCCTGCTGAGAAAGAAACCTCATTGTTAAGTGTCAGCATTTCCCCAGAGACAGAATTGTGTGTCCTGACGATCTGTATGTGGCAGACGTAGAGGTGCTGCACCAGAGCTCAGCCCAGCAAAGGACCGTGCATAGCAGGAGCTGCCTGCCCGCAAGAACCAACAATCTGAGAATAAACTAAGAAGCAGGAGCTGGACATTACATGCAGAGGGAGTGCAACAAAATAAAAGTGGGACATTTCAGCTCAGCACGGTAAGCAAGAGCAAGTTGTTAGAGTAGTCCTTGGCCTGTGTGATGCCTACAAGTACCACCACTCTCAAAATTTCCAGGGTAGGGTTGATCTGATGGTGGGCCCAGGCAGCTCACGAGCAGAGAGTCTAGTAGCATCTGTGCTCTTCCATGCCAGGTCCTCTCAGTGCCAAGGCAAGGTTCCACACAGCTTTAATTTGCTAGTATTGACATAGTCTCTGTGGCCAGCTAGAAGACAAATTCTACAAAAGATTCATTTGGGAAGACTGTGATCTTTGTAGAGTCTACTTGTTGGCTCCCAGTTTTTCAAAACTGTGTACGTGCTTCATTGTCCAGGCGCATTGCTGCTGATGGCGACGACTTATTCACTGTAGTAGAGGTCTGCCCATAAATAAACACATAAGCACACACTAATTTTTTCACGTGCTTAGCACAGTGGGGCTCTAGCCCTAACTTGGGATTGCTCAGTGTTGCTTTAACAAAAATAAATGATGAAAATCACGGATTCTTTCTTAGATGCCCATTATAGGCTTTTGTAAAATCCTACACTCTTACTTACTTAAAACCTTTGACTGCAGATCACCCCCTCTCCAGGAGAACTGACAACCTGTTATAAGCAGGCCTGTATGATGACAGATATGTGATTATATTTAAATATCCCTGTCATAAAAAGCATTTCCTAGATTGTTTTTTTTTCCTAGCCTGATATTTGAAAGGATGCATTGCATTTTCTGCGTTCTTAATGAAATCCTTCTGAAGTGTGAAAAAGGAGTTAAAAGCCCTGAATTAAGCCTGTAGGTACCATTTACCATACAAAATAAATACGTAAAAATGCCCAAAAAAATCTGTAATGCATCTATGAGAGTTTCTTGTGGTGGCAAAAAAATGTTCCAGTCTGTTCAAAGTACAGATGAATTTGAATCTCACTTCCAAAGAAAGGCTCATGTCGCTAATCTCCTGTGTCCTGCTGTTTGAACTCATCAGCTTCAGAGATGATAAGAACATGTTATTATGCAAACTATGAAGGTTTATTTACACAACTTCTTAAAACAGATTCTTTCGGTGGTATGGCCAGGTGGTTAATATCTATTGTCAAATTTTTTATGCATGCCAGTTCGGTAGTACACATTCTCCATCCTGTAAGCAAGATAGTGTCCACTGTACAATGCTCTGTCATCCTAAATCTGAGGGATTAACACACTATCATCTTTAATCTCCTGGAATCCTTCTTTTCCTTTGATTTTAAAATCTACGAACACTTTCACAGAGCACATCCTTCAAAAAACACAATAAAAAATCAAATAACCTAAGCAGCTTTAAGTTCAAAATTAAGTTATATATCAAGCAGGAATCTGGCAATGCAGTGCTAGTCTACCACAAACTCTTTCATCTTTGCAAATCCTGGGAGCACTGTGGTGTTCCCAGACTGTCAGGTGAGCTCTCTGGTCTAAATAATATTAAGTGGTTTAAGCACTTAAGCATTCAATTCTGGGACTCCCAATTTAATGTTCCCTCAAATGGATCTAATTTTCAAAGGATGGCTGTTCAACGCTTTCTGAACAGCAGGCTGGTTTTCTTCTGGTATCTATAAACTGAGGCAACAGAGATCGCTCATCTTTTTTTTTTAAGTGTAGAACACATTTTTGATATGTTTAATTTAACTGCAAACCATTTGTAACAGCTGTGAATCATTAGGTCTTCTATATTTAAAAAGCTTTGCTTCTGTGTGGGATATAAATCACAGAATAAAATGTATCAGGAAAAATGGGAAATGGAGATACCAATTTATATACAGAGGAATTACTGGAAGATTTATTATCAGTGATTTTCTTAAATCTGCTTAGACAGCCAGGATGACATTTTCCAGAATGGATATGGCTGCAGTTTTCCACATCCGTAAGTCAGCAGTTTGGGGGGGATCCTTGGAGAGCTCAGACTGGAACTAAGGGGCACCAACAGTAATGAAATATCTTCCAATGAGCACCAACGTGCCAGGAGCTGCTGGAAGTCACCACCCCAAATGAGGGTCTTGGCGTCACACCTAAACCTCACTGAAGTGCTGGAGGTGACAGTGGGAGCTTTGTGCGTGTTGAGAAAGTTGCTGACTCAGTGTCACTGGGATCGAGTTTTAGCTGGGAGCCCTTGGCACATCAGGGCATCAGGGTGTTTTGAAAAAAATTAAATATTCTTACGTCTTACCTCAAGTTACAGCAACTTAAGAAGATCAGTTGGACATTTATGGCCTATGTCACCAGCAGGGTTGTTTGAGTGAGCCCATACTGTGAAAGCTACAGTAACTTAGATTACTTTGCAATTGCTGTGGACTAGAAGACCGCAGCTTCAAGGTGGCAGCAATAACAGAAGCAAAGTCACCTCAATGGTATTGGAAATTCTAGACACTCACTGGGAAATTTTAAGCAATTTAACTGTTTTTCATTTCATTTCCATTGAAAAAAAAAAAAAAGAAATGCTAGAAGAATGCCACTTTTATGAACCTTGCACAATGCAAATACTTAACAAACGCTTCCACAACCTTGGAATCCAAAAGTTATTTTCCCTTCCCTGTCTCTTTTGACATTGCTTCCCCTGACAATGACAAGTGCCTCAAAACTGCATATTGCTTTCCAGCTAAATCTTGACCTTTGCTGCTTTTCTTCTTCAACAAGTAACACTGCTAAAATTATACATCAGACAAGAAAGCGAATGAATCATCCAGCTATGAAAGACTTATTTTGAAACTGTAGGAAAATACATACCTGGGCATGTCGTTCTGGAGTTGATTAAATCACCACATTTGCAAATCCTTAGACCCTGTAAAGTTGATTTAAAATTCTGAGAGAAGGACCGCAAGCAAAGTTTGCAGAAGAGCATGCAGCAGATAAGCAACAATATCCATGAACAGTAAACCCAAGATTTCTGATAGTTCGTGTGGTGTTAAGGAGGACAGAAGCACTCACAGAATTTTAGAATCATAGAATAGCTCGAGTTGGAAGGGACCCATAATATTGTGGGTTTCATTCATATAGATAACATTTTCAGTCAGGTTACATCTACCAAAATTCTGCTTGTTCGTGTAAGAAACCAGAACTTCCAAGTAGGAAGTGAATAAGGGTTGCCCACCTCACACCTATTTAATAGCTATTATTGGTGGTGTCAGTCTACTCTCGGTGGTCATGCAGCCACCCTCCAAGAATAAATATATCATCACAGCTAGCTGGCATTAGGCTGACTGCAAAAAGGTGAAATACTGAGAAAAGTGGGAAAGAGAAGTGCCTTTAAGCAGGTCCTTCCAGAACTGAGCTAAAGCACAGTGCTGAAGAGACAATAACAGCCATTTTTACACAGAACATTTCATCCACAGATGTGGTTAATCTTGGATAGTTGCTGCCAGGACTGGGCCTGTTCTGTGGATGAGAGGACTATACCTCTCTATCCCAAACCAGAAAGAATGTGCAGAAAGCAAAGATACACAAATTAAATCCAGCCAACATGTTCATGACTTTATTTTTGTTGGGAAGGTGAAAGACAGAGCAGACTTTCTAGACTATTTTTGTAATTAGAATGATTTAAAAATGTGGCTAGGCAACAGAGTGTACAGACCTTAGGCTGTTCTGCCAGCTCATCTAAGTCATCATCTGCAGCATCACTTGCTATTTGGTTACTAGACATCCTTAGGGTTGAACACTTCAGTCATGCTGCAGCATTCCAAAACCTTTCATCTGGGTTTTTTGTTTGGCAATTTTTTTATAAAAAGGGTATGTGCCCACAAATAATATAATTGGATGAGCAACTTCATTTGCCTTTGTGGTCTGCTCTTGAAGTTGGACCGAGGATGCAATGACAAACCAGTGCTAGATGCACACCAGTTGCAAAGAGAAGTCATTGGGAGCTGCAAGGTTCTGCAGCTCGTTATGGCTCAGGCACGCCATTTGAAGCTGAAAATCTTGGCTACTGTGACAGGGAATGAGCAGCAGAGAGGTAACACCCTGGGCTTCTGATTTTAATTTGAGGCACTACACAATGGTGGCAACTTCTCCTATCTACTGCAAAGTGGGACAGGAAATTTTGTCTGTATGTCAAGTGTATCTCCTACTGTTAGGGTCTGGAAAGTGAGGTATGACACTAATAATTGCAATTGTGAGCTAAACTTTCAGGCTAAACTTTGAACAGAGCTGACTGAGACCAGGCTTTGTGGAAGCGGGTCTGCTGTTTTTAAGGTATACTTGAATTTACGTAGCACTCTTCATCTGAGAGGTCACTTAAGGGCCATACGAATACAGACCAGCATATTAACATACCATTTTTATCATATGGAAACACAATCCTATGGCACATCATACAGGAATCTGACAACCATAACAACTTAAGAGGTATTGCTCCCTGCCAGTGTGTATCATTGCACACACTATCACATGGAAAATACAGGTACAATGAAAGTAGCTGCCTTAGCTGGAATCTGGAGATAATACTCCTATTGTAAGGGCTTTTTAATGACTACAGAAGAGCAGAGCCTTGTACTGGAGTATCATTTGACAAAGGAATAATTAATGTAACAGTGTTAGGTTAGATGCTAGGCATGTGCTCAAAATTGACCTCTGAGAAGACTCAATTGCATGAGTTGTTCTGTCGCACACCCCACTTTAGGGACCAGTAATCCCTAAACTGTAGAGATGCCTCTTCCCAGAACTGCTAACTGATACCTACACCTGTAAATGATTGAGAATGCCTAAACAAAATGCCAGGTCTTTATACAATTGTAGTAAAGGTCAACGGTACCTAAGGGGGACACTTGTCTCTCCTCGCAGAGTGTACAGGAAGATTAGGTGCTTACAAACATCTGGCATGGGAAGTCTTTCTAACATCCCTTTCTTCTCTTGTCCATGAACACCAGTCAGAACCAGTCATTATCCATTTGTCCACCTGAGGTTCAGAGCATGAATGGGTTTTACTCAGATGACAGCCACCTAACTGAGCATGGACTCAGCCAGGGCTCCTCCGCACGAAACCTGCAATGGAGTGGGAGTGCTCGAGCAGGGGTGGGCTGTTGGGCCACTGCTGTCCCAGGGGAAGGGAAGTGCTAGCACCTCCTAAACACATGTGGGTGCCTAAACTTAATGTAGAGATTTCAGCAGTCAGGTATGGAGATGGTGGTTAGGTTCTTCTGGGGTTGGGCACTGGTGGAGTGCAGCAATCTGATTGCTTTCCAAGACCAGACTTACACACCACCTGAGTAAGCAGTCTGAATTTCACCCGTAAGCACAAGTCCTTATTCCAGTGTTGTCTGAGGTCCTTCTTGAGCTTTTAAATCCTTGTCCTGAAAACATATTCTCTTGATAAGATACGTGATTTAATAACCCTTTTAAAAAATAGTTAGTAAGAAAGAAAATTGAGAACCCAAGTCCTGCACAGTAAGGTCAAATACTCAGTTCCTTCTCCAAGCTGAGCTCATCATGCTTGGAAAACTCAGGATATAGCTGTGTTGGTCCAGCTTTTCTTTAAAGAGTTTTAACCTGATGTCCAAAACAAAGCAGTAAATTAGATGAACCTGTCAGCTGAAATTCAATGTCCTTAGCTGAAACTTGGCATGTAGCTTTGCCAGCTCAGTTATAGATTTTTTTTTTTAAATGACTGTTTGGCTTTTTATTTCTCTCTGTGCCTTTTTTTTTATCTCCCCCTTCTTTTCTGCCTTAAAATGTACTTTCCATTACAATAGTTGAGCACAGGAAAGCACCACCTTACTAACTTCTCTAATGTAGCCATTTTACTTAAATATTCTAGACACTGGAGCCATTTTCACTTACACGTTTCTTTCTGTCTGTCTGTCATTGGAACATGCTTTTAAGTTATTTTGTTTCTGAGGTGTAGGGGAATGAATGTAATGTGGAAATTCACTTTGCTCAAATGAGGCGAAACAGAGCGTGGAAAAGGTACAAGAGCCTATATGATCCTGATCAATGCAGGGACATCTTCTTCATTTCCATTGCTGAGTTCTGTAATTCTAGCACCTCTGAAATTAGTTTTTCTCCAGGTAGATCTTAGTTCAAACACTGAATAACAGTGTATTTCAAAGAATGAAGATTTATCAGTGCACATTTTAGGAGTCACTTCACATCAAAGTTAACAGTGCATTGTTTAGAATTACAAAGGAAATATTTACACAGTCAATTTGTTCCCTTTCCTTTCTCATCTGGACCTCATAGTGATGATATCAGCACTTTGAAAAGCCCTATTCGCTGCTTGCTGTAACATTTGAAATATTACATCCTTACTTTACTTGCAGGTCATTACCATCTTGAGAGGAGCCTGGAATGCCATGGGAAAAGGCAGGTTGAATTGTCACTCTGTTCTCCATCCTCAGCTGATTGAGAGCAATGCTGAGTACCAGGGACAGTCAGAGATGCTTAGAAATTTTAAAATTGCTGCCTTTTCTCTGGCTTCTGGATTTTCTGGCTTGTTGCTAGCAATTCTACAGAAGCCATGGCTCTCCAGCCCAGAGAGCAAAATTTACCCTCTTTCCTTGAACTTGCCATGATTTCTTCTCAAATTTTTTTCAATATAAATAAGGGAAGCCAAAGCAAACAAAAAAAACCCTAAGCTTTAAACTTGTCTTGGGAGAAAAAATAAGCTAAGGTAGCTTTCTAAAGAAGCAGAAACTGAGCTGAAGAAATAAAGTTGGCTGTATTAATTTCTGCTTTAAGGCTTGACCTTAAGTTCTACAGGTCACGTGAAGAGCAGCAACGTTTCTATAGACTTTTTACGTACATGTCCTGTTGCTGACCTATGTCCCTAATAAACCCCCAAAAGAATGACATCATACACTTTCACATGGCTACAAAGGGAAGTTCAAATCTCCCAGCATCATGCATTTGAAAGGTTTCCTGCTTGTGATATTAATCTATAGGCATAGCTTTATCTATATCCCTATACCAAGTAAACCAGAATGAGACTGCCCAACCCTTTCATACTTAGTAATTTCTTAATCAAGGTGGAATCTCAATCTTATTTATGACAGTGACAGTCCAAAATAGTCCCACTAAACACAATGGTGTTATTAGAAGTTTCTATATGAAAAATAGTAATCAGTGTGGTAATGATGTGTATATAACTTCATTTAAATGCAGATCTATATTTCATATCTATTAACATATCTCTTCAAACATTAATGTATCAAACTTCAGCTGTATCATGGATATAGCTGTCTCAGAAGGATGTACCTCAGGTACTGAGATACGGAGAGAGAAAATAACCAGCTCACAAAAAGAAAGAATTTAACAGAATTCCAAATGTAATCCTCATCTCCTTTCCAGCCCGTGCTTTTATCATAGGACCTTCTGTTTTCCTGAATCATGGAACAAAAGAAATACAACCTAATGCAGATTTTATCTTCTGTAGAGTAGCTGTGAAATACCAGCTCCACAAAATCATTGTCCTTTACACAGTGGGAGTGACTTAGTAGTAATGTCAAGGGTTGTTTGCTCTTCTGATCTGCTCATTTACAGAGCTGCATCCAGAAGCCTGTTTGCACAGAACTCCTTCCCTATGTTTATTATTTTCTGCTAATAAAAATATTTTCTCCTCTTCATTGCTGGGAGCTGGTACACTCCAGCGGCCGGCTGGGAGGTGGTACCCAGCCACTGGTGGTGGTCCAGCACTCACTGAGGCTCCAACAAGAACAAGCAGATGCTCCACATAGATAGGACTTTAGAGCAGCATTTGAGAATATCAGCAGTTGTAAGAGCTAACATTGACATTCATTCTGGAAGTGGGACAGACCCACTCCATGGGTTTTCAATCTTAAAGCCATCTGTAGCTTTCCAGAGTTCACTTATGTTTTCCTGGAAGCACATCCAGCACATGCCCACACCAGGGCTCCTTGGCTCATCGTCTGTATGTTTAAGTGGATGGCACTTCATCTCAAGGAGCAACCCCTCTGTTGCCATCATTGAACAACATGCAGTAAATAAAAGAGTTAAGGATAATCTAATATTTAGGAACAACTTGACTCCATGTTTTTGCCACATCAGTCTTCCTAACAGAAATGTAAGAATCCATGTGAGGAAAACACTACCCTTTGCGGCATTCATAGATGGAGGTTGCTCAAAAGATTTTTTATGACTAAGATGCATCTCTAAAAACAACAGCAAAATGGATGAGCTAGCAAGCAGGGTTTGATAGGAGGAGGGAGAGCATCCTCTCTCTCCATCACACTTCAACTAAAGTTGGTTAAATTGCATGTTCCTAGTTTATCACAATTCACCCTAAGGCTTTAGAAGTGCAAATACTCACGTGGCCTTTCTCCCTTCTTTCCACTAAAAACTCCAGACTAGTTATTACATGCTATTTTTATTCTTCCTACATCTCTATAGAGTTTTCAATGGGAAACCTTCAGCAGCACCAAATGGATTCTATTTCTCCTTTTACAGCTTTTTTGCTGTGTACATGTTTGGTTACTCCAAAGTTTGAAAATGAGAAAGCAACCTTCCATTATGCATCAGCATTCCCAGCTGCCAGACTGTTAGAGATGAAATATCAAATCACAAGTACTGGACAGAAATTTAAAAGGGGAAAATTAAAAGCTGCAGCATTTGATTAACCTCTGTGTTTCACATTTGAAAATTAATGATAATGAAGTTTACTTTCATGTAAGCCAAGCAATACCTCTCAGAGCATTTGGGAGCCCAGAGCATTGTCATTTGCTTAGTGTTGAGATTCCTCCTTTGCAGTTTTTAATAGTTTATATACAAATCCATGTCTTAAGTGTTTTTTTAACATCTTTACAAGACAGTATCTGCAGTACAGATCCAAATTCTCACCATAACTGCTACCTACCACTGTTCCACAACTTCAATGTTGAACAAGCCTGAAATGGAAAGCTAATGGTTTACTTCAAGACTATAATTAGGTGATGGCTAAAGTCAAGTCCCTGCTTTTCCAGAGACTCTGCCCTTTTCCTTTTGCTTTCTTTTCTGTTCTTTCCATTGAATAGAATGAATAGAAACATCCAGGTGAACAGAATTGTCTACAGCAAATTAGTTTAATGATGATGCCTTTTCCACAAATCAATGATGCACATTAAAGATTCAGCATGCACTTTAAAGCAACCCAAAATGTGGAAAATAGCAGGGTACCAGGGCGATCCCCCTCTAAATTATAGATTGAGAATTAGATTCTGCTCTCAACCATGCAGGTGCAAATCCATTAATTTCAGAGCAGCTGCTTCAGGTTGACATTGAAGTGACCGAGATCAGAACTCGGCTGGGGAGCTGGTTCTTTCCCATTGCTCGTGGCAAGTAGTAAGTACCCGATGTCTTGAGTTGTCCTACCAATCACACTCTTCCCTACCACGCTGAATTATAGCATGCAAACTGTGTAAACTAGGGGATATTATAGGTCCATTTCTTTATGTTGTAGCAGGATGTGCAATGGATTGATGAATATATCTGTGAGAGCATAATGAAATATTTGGAAATCTAGTTGAATTGTTTCCACCTAATGACCCATGGGTCCCTGTGGTTTGGTGGAACATGATGTGGGGCTCTGAAAGTGTTAAGCCTCATGTGGGTCAGCTTGAATTTGCAATAAATGGATCTATGCATCCATTGGAAAATGTTTTACAAATACACAAATAGAAAAAACACGTGAAACAAAGGTTTAGTTCTCTTTTTCTCCACTGCATATTCTATTTTATTTTATTTAGCTTTAGGCTGGAAAGCCTTCCACTTAAAATATTTGTATAAGCTTTGACAGAGTTTTCAACCTTTCTGATAGACCCCAAAGAACCTCTATGTAGTTTTTAAATACATGCTAACAAATCAAATCTGTTCTTAAAAACCCCCTTTCCTGCATCCTTCTGAATCAATGAAGCATAGGATTTCTGACCTTTTTAAGGGACAACAGAAGGACACACTTAAATTATGCATTGCTGGTGAAGGAAGAGCTATTATGAAAAAACTTTGACACTTATTTGGACAGATCCTCAGCTGTGGTAAACTGAGAAAATCAGCCAGAATTCGATACTCATATCAAAAGCAGATCTAAGTCACACACTCGACTGTCATATCTGAGGAGGTCAATGTACAGGGTAAAGATGCATATTGATCTATCATTTTAGATATAATAAAATCAAATTATAAAGAATTTACAGAGTTTCCCCCCCAAAATTAAAAAGTGGTGGTTGGGAAGAGACGTCAGGAGTCCCTTTTTGTGAGTTTAGAGCACTTCCTATCATGAGAGTTAGACTGGGGTGGGGTTCGTATGCCTCGTTTTGCCAGTGTTTGCCTCTATGAGTGCAGCAAAGGGGAGATTTCAAACAGCCTGCTGAGCTTCCTGGCTTACAGCTTCTAAGCAAATGAAAACCATTATGCTTGTATTCCCTTGTGCAGCTAGTCCCAGACTCCTTCAGCCTCAGACAGCAGTCTGTATTTGCAAAAATTTGCAGATAGATTTAGATAAATTTGTCTGAGTAACAAAATAGCATGAGGATTAACAATTGCCTATAAATTGTGAGCTTTGGTAACAAACCAGAACGCGTGGGAGTTCTGCTCTAAGGCAGCAGCATGTCTTGAGGCAAGGAGACTCAGTGAATAAAACTTTCTCAGCACAGTATTGAAATGAAGTTCTTACTGATTTTGGCTTGGCTTCACATGTACGCGATAGATGGGAATACATTCATTTTCCATAGGCAGGAAAGCCCCGTGCGTTTTCATTTCAGGAGTAATGGAAGTGGCAGTACATCAGAGGGCTTTGAGAAGGCAGAGGGAGAGAGCGGAGATCTGTCAGTACTGTTGCATTTGAGCTGCTCTTTGTGCATCCATCGGAGATGCTGCTGCCCCTCGTTACTCCAGGTTACCAGTTCGGCACTGGTAGGTAAAGCGCGTGCTCTGAAAGCTGCCTGATTGTCTTGTGGCAGTATGTCCAAGAAAAACAATGAAGTTCCTGGAAGTTAATGGAAAAGACTATTACAGCTATGTTGTCTTGCACAAAGTATTTTATGCCTCTGAGCTTCATCCGTCTGCTATCAATGAGGGCATTCCAGATAATGTGATTTTAAAGGGAAAAATATCTAAACAACTTGCTTTGGTATGCCAGAAACAGGCCTAATTATCTGGAGATATGCTGGATATGTCTGCAAACCATTACAGGCTCAATTAAATCCTTTTGAAAAGCCAGGTCTTATTCCCCTTTACTGTTCCTTACATCTAAACACCCTGATAAGCCATGCATATTTGTGATAATTGGGTGAGTGCTCAGCAATCTTTTTGTTCCTTTTTTTTGTTTTGAGGAAAAAAGCCCAGTCAAGAAGGAGTGTCCCAGGAGACCAACCTGTTCACACCTCCTTCGCAACCAACATCACCATGGCCAATTACATGGGCCCCAAGCATGAACAAAGGAAATTACAGAAAAGAAGTAATGGGCTCTAAAAATATCTGTTGTCTTTAATCAAGGGGAAGAGACTAAGTGACATGGATAGGAAGCACATGCAGTATCTGGGCTGTGGGCGATGAAGTGCATTAGCAAGAACTTTGTTACATGAGAGTTCAATTCTACCTGAAGGTTTGTTCAAGCTGCTGTGGAAGTCGACACCTCTGATGCTCCCTCTGAACTTTCTCTTAAAATGGAGCTTAAACTTTGTTTTGGTGATTTGTGTTCAGTGTGCGCATGTTGGATCGAAGTGATACTTTCCTACCAAAGTTTCTCCAGTGACTCAATCACTTTCCAAAGAGTCTAACTGAAGTAATTATTCACATCCTTTCGTGTTGCAAAGAAAACTTGAATATAAGGGAGGGGGTTCCTTCTCCCCAAGCTTTTAGCTAAGCAGAAACACTGGAGTGAGTAGGATTCATATGGCTTTTCTTCAGCTCTGCCAGGAAGAAACAGAGCTTGAGAAGCATGAACTGTCCCGCTCCATCTCAGTCAGGCACAGATTCAGCAGCCTAGCTAAAACTCATCTTTGTGTGTGGGTACTGTGCTGGCCACAGACGTGTGGGACCTTCTCCTCTCTCTAGGGTTGGGGGCCTGTGTTTTCAAAGCTGAAGAGCTCATCTGATCATCATCTGTGTTTTCTTTGCCATTTTTGTCTGGCAAAAAAAATTGTATAACCAACAATAATACTTCTAAAGCATGAGGCTGAAAGAAACGCTCAAGTTCCACCTCATGTAAGAATTACCTTGATTGCTGAAGGACTTCTTCCGTGCTGCCTCTGCCACTGCCTTTCTCCTGCCCTTCACTCTCCACTGCTGGAATTTGTGGTGCTCCTCGCCTGTCCCACCCGCCTCCCGCGGCACCCTCCACACCACGGAACTGCCGAGAGCTGTCGAGCAAGATGCAGGTTCAGCAAAGCTGCTGGCCTGACTGCCCCGGCTGGAAAATGTTTGCTGTGGGTTCAGCTCTGTATCTGTGATTTAATGCCATGCTAATATTAAACATCTAACATAATATAATGTTATTCTAAACCAAGCAATAGCCTAGAATTGATGTATGTGATAAAAAGCTGGTTTTTTTTAATTTTCAAGCTGGAGGCAGGTTGTACAGTAAGTCTGGGAACAGCTGGTCTCCAGCAGTGACTTAGGAACCAGAGACAGAAGTCTCCTTTTTACAACCTTTTGATAGACTATTTCATGAAACAGCTGGAGATCTGCAGAAATAGCAGCTACGCTAAACCTGCTTGCTTTTTTCCCACATATTCAGAGAGAGGTGGAAAGGATTGTCTATACCATCCAGTGACCATGATATACCTCTGTTGTTTTAATACAATACCTTGCATTTCTACCACTAAATAGAAATTTGGGGCATAAAGAAGACATTGTATTTCAGAAGACTTAGCATGTTGATGAACATGCTGCAGAACAGACTATTCATGTCAGAAACCAAGCTAGGATGGACCTGTGCCCATGTCCCCATTTATATCCCCATTTATGTTCCAAAGAGGTTCTCAGATCAGAAGAGGCAGGTTTTCCCTCTTTTTCTCCTCCATTACAAAAAGCAAGTTGCAAAGAAGATCAATACAAGGACTGAGAAATCAGGATCAATCTGAGATACCTTCCTGAAATCTAAGTTTGCTCCTGCATTAGTCTATATACATGGACCAGTGTTTAAATTCCAGGTTCCTGTTAAGCCTTTTAGAGAAAATCATGGGATTTCACAAGTTTTGAGCATGTGCACTCCCAAATTGCTAGAATTTGAGAAATGACAGAGGTGGGACCTATTTCTGGATTTGAGTCTCCTTTTACATCAGCCACCAGCCAAAGTTTATGCTGCTTGGTGGTCTGGTTCAGGCCTGTCTGTGATCCAAGTGTTAGGAGAGAGCACTCTCTTCTCTGGAAAGAAGACACCAGTTAAAAGAGACTTGGGTTTCTGCTGGAGAAAACCACACTGTCAAGTAACCACAAACTGCTCAACTCACTGTGATTTAATTCCTTTGCTTAGAAAAACAAGCAGTTTTAAACCATCTATATTCCCACAATAATGGACACCGGCCATGCTTAATTTTTTATTTTAAACACAAGCTATTAATTATAGGACCATCCCAGGTTTCCTGGTCTATTACTTACTGTTCTCACTAAAATGTGACCCGCGTAGCCAGCCCACTGCTATGGCACAGCCAGGCTGACTGTCTCCTGAGGATTTCCCTGGCCGTGCCCAGGTCCCCTCCAATGCCTGGAACTGGTTTGTGCTGTAGCGCACACCCGGGACTGGGGTGTCAGACCGATCTAGGGTCAAATGACAAAGCTGGCCCTACCCAACCTCCACTGGACCCAGAAAACAGAGATAAGCTTCCTCCAGGTGTGTTCATAACAACTCGACGACACTATCGGTAATCTAAATCCTGACCAGGTTGAAACTGAGGGATGTGCACTGGAAGACAATTGATTTGGTCAAAATCAACCTGCCAGGCCAATGGTGAGGCTAAAAATTAAAGCCAGTGATTTCCAGAATCCTACTACACTGCGTGTCCTCTAGGCATATGGGGAAGAAGGTTAAGTGTTCATATACACACACATACAAACGATATATGCAGTCTCCTCAATTATAAACCTGTAAAATACTATATGAGGTTGCTATTAAAACCACCACTCTCCTGACATTTTTCAGTGCTCCTTTAGACTTCTAACAGAGATGCTTTCATGTTGTTTTAGAATTGTTTTCAGATTGCTGAATAAAAATGAAATGCAATGCATTCTATATATGGCCTGATCCCCCTATATCTATATTAAACAATACCACACTGACTCATTTGCTGAGTAAGCTGTTGTGACTTCTTCATGCATTGTGTTTCTCAGCTGCATAAAAAGTTACTAAGGTGAACTGTAGATATCTAGTCTGTACAGGGAGGACTGATAGAACCAAGTACCTTTTCTGCTTCATGACAGGTAGAAATATATTGATATTATAGATGTCATGTTGTGGTCTTTTAATTATTGGGTGAGCGGAATGTAGAGAAACCACTCTGTGTTATACAATAAAAGCCAAGACAGGAAAATGACCTTCTGATCTCCATTTAACATCTATACATATGTTCTCCAAATCCCCAGATAAGGTGGTAAAAATTACAAAGTTGATCACTTTGTCCATAAAGGTCTCAGGACAGTCATACTCCATAACGCAGCACAGCCAGAGGTGGTGTAGGTACCTCAGGTGGTATCACAGGAGAGCTCTGTGAGACTGGGACAGCCTTCTAAGAGGTGTAAGAGCTTGTCTAGCTTAGAGATGGACACTGATCTGTTTTGTCACGGAGTTCCATGACACACAGCGAAGGACAGATTCAATGACACCACAGACTCCTCCTGGTGCTTGAATGTGGATCAGTTGTGTGGTTTGTTTACTGGCAACACAGCTTAGAGATTGAATTGTGCTAAAGACGTAGACAGATGTAGGAGATACACCGAAGCAGTGTTCTCATTTAATGGTATAGATGCTAAAAAGCAGAAAGTGTCAGTGTGGGACCCCAGAACTTTTCTCCAATGATCTCGAGGGAGCCACCGTGCCCCGTCCTTGCTTCATTTTTCTGCAGAGTGGGAATTCATACGAAACATGGTAAGTTAGTGTGCGCTTAGTGCAGTGAGTTTGCAAGCAGTATACTATAACTTCATAGCAACACCAGTTTTCTGTTCATATTATTTATTGCCAATGAGAGTTAATTAAAAGAAAAAGTCTATTTAGGTCCAACTATGTGAATGCACAGTTAAATCTGGGACAAAGCTTCTGTTTAGTCAGTAAGTCTAAACACAACATGCAGCTTTTTGCATCGCCCCACAAATACTGTGCATCAAGAATGTACGCAAAGTCAGCCTTACAGCTACAATCAGTTTTTCAGCTATGTGAAACCCCAGAAGTCAAGCCTTTACCACTGGCTGTGTTGATTAACACTTAGCTTGTGAGGAGAAAAGAGCCCTAGCAGATACAAGATCTTCTGCGGGAATGTTTTCCATCGCTGATCTTCTGCATGCTCCTACTGCCAATGACACACAACGTATCATCTTTCCAAGCCATTTTACTTAGGTTTCTTCAAACAAAATGATCTAAGAGTGGCAAGGGCGTGTTTGTGCAGTAGTCTCTGGACAGGTTTATTGCTGCCATCTGTCTCTGCTCAACCTTTGCAGAGCTTAACCTCCACTCACGTTCTGTAACATTGATGTCCTTTACCCTGTAGGAAAATATAGGGGGGGGTTCACCCAGGGTATTCCAGTGACTCTAAAAAAAAGTCAGAGGAAAGTGGTTTAATTCTGGACAAAACAAAGCAGGAATGTTTCAGGGACACAAACATTTTATTTCATTCCCTTTTAAGCTCTACTTTTTGAAGAATTCATTTAATTTCATGCTCTTTTTTGAGACATTTAGTTTTAAATATAATTTTAGCAAAATATGCCTTTTCCAAAGGGTAAGTTTCATTTGGAAAACATCAAAATAAAAAATGTTTCACTGTTTCCAAGAGGAAACATTTCATTTAAAAAACTGTCAAAGGAAAATGTGTTTACATTTAAGAAAAAAATCCTCGATCAGCTTTTTCAGCCATAAGGTATAATCTAATTCAACACAAGTTACAGTCCCCCTAAAAGTCATCTAATCCAGAAATAGGTGCTGACTGATAACTCAGTCACCATCCTCCTGAAGTTTTCCAGCTACCTTGTTCTATATCTTTCCCAACTTTAAACCAAAAGTAAGGGCAGGCTGTATCCCTGCACCCGGTGCTATTTCTTCTTTTTTTCCCCTCCTCGTACGCCTTTGTAAGCACTGCACGTGTACACTCAGAGCAAGCATCTGCCATCGCTTAGCATGTCTCTTTGCCACCAGGGCTCAGACGTGCAAATTCAGCGTCTCACACCCCCGGTGGGTTGTAGCGTGAAGAAGGAAATTGGTTGGCTGCAGTCAGTGGAGGAGTGTTGCATTAACAGCCATGGAGGCACAAGTCTGTTGCTGTTAGACCTGGCTAGGACCACTCGTCAGTGCAAACCTCACACATCTGTTTGTAGCTCTGTCTGCCGAGGGGAGCGCTTATAGGAGGTGACAGGGCAGTTTAGTTTTCCTGCCCGTTCTTCCTTCAGCCCCTCTGCTAAAAGTACACCATGTTTGACAAAATGTTCTGTAATACAGACAGATGGTCATTAAGAATTAGTGTAAATTCAACAAAGTCTCAATGACTGGTTTGCAGCCTCAGATGAAAACAACTGTTGACCATAAGGAAGTGGCATGGCATTCAAACTGCTGCCCTGACAGCACAGTCTTTGGGTAATGCGAGTCTTGTTTCCCATACATAATGACTTTATGGCCACCAAATGCCATCCTTCTTAACATAACTAAAAGCACCTGCTGCTTCACTGTTGCTGGAGGGGCAGGATAAGGATAAGTAAGTATCATGGCAAAATGTACTCTGAGGACCAGCAACACTGCTTCTTTTCCTCTGAGGAACAATTTTTCAGTTAAAACCCCCCCAAACTTATTTTCTTTTTCTTTTTTTAACTGGCAAGTGTCTTAAAATGCTGATGAACGCTGCTCACTCCGATCCCCAATGCAATCAGTGCCTTGCTATGGGGGGCTGTGTAGGCAAACACAGCATCATTTCACTAAATTTCCCATTAGGAAACAGCTAGATGAACCAGGTCAGCTTGAAATGCAAATTATGTTTCTGTGATTCACAGACATTGGTGACGGTTTTCTCCCAGCTCAGCCTAGATCTTCCCACTTGCTCAACTGAGATGAGTTTACTGCAAAGACACTCAAAGTGAGCTACCGTCACCTGAAAACTTCAGAGCTAAATAAAGCCTTTCCAGATACATGATGCACGAAAGGAAAAGGAAAGGGATTTTAGAGGAAGAAGTAGGATCTGTTGGGGACTTGGATTTATACCTGATCCTACCATCACTGCAGATCCCACCGTCTGTCCACTTCTTTTCCTTTATCTGCCCTGGTGTATGTAGATGCTAAGAACTCCAAGGGGTAGTTGAACAGCTGCAAGTGTGGTACGACCGCAGTGGGTTCTGGTCTTCATTAGTCTGGTAATAATCCTGGAGTGACTGAGGAGTAAGGAGATAAAGTGAGCAAAAAGAGATTGTGCATTTAAGAATGGTGAAGTACTGGAAAATACATGGAGAGTTGAGTTTTAGCTTCATTAAAGTGATTTAAAAACCAGTATTCAGACAGGAACATTAGAAAGACAAGAAGTAGCTAAGGACTGTATGAAGGTCAGGAATGGTGAGTCTATTGTTCCATACCCTTATTCTGCACAGCTCTGAAAAAACATGTTCTCTGAGATGTTCACCCACAAGAACTAAAATATTGTCTTTAACGAACTGATCAGATGTTGGACAAGCATAGAAGAGTGGATGGGATTGGGAAATAAAAGAATGAAATGAAAGGCTGCAAAGAGGCTATTTTTTGCCACAACACCCGATTGTGTCAACCCGGTCACAGCACATTCAGGCACTTGATATTTACTTTGCTAGAGGTAGATATTTACTTTTCTAGAGGTAGAAGAGCAGTATCATACCGGTTTCTGTTTGAAGTTGCTAAGTTATGAAACCACAAGTTCCACAGCAGACTCACAGATGAGTAGGCTTTGCTACCACCTCAGAAGAGTCATGCAATGGTCACGAGGAACAGCAACTCCACAGTGCCCTTACCAGAAAAGGTAAAGGAAAAAGAAGAGCTCAGCTATACGTGGCAGACATAGACAAGCCAGTATAGTTATGTCTGAACAATTTTTTCTATCTGTAGAGATATTAGTGTAGAGCAATTCAGATCATGGGAGCATGGAGACATTAGAGATCCTTGAATGAAGATGCCTGTAAACACAGAGTCCCAGAGCAGCCTTTTTGCAGTTCTCGGAGTTTTCTAACACATAAATGTTTATTCAAAGTGAATTATTTCTCATAATAACCCACAGGAAGTAAAAAGAGAAGGGCACATTGTATATTTTAAACCCACTAAAATGTCAGATAGATATTTTGCTCTTTTCCTGGAGATTTCTGGAGGAATTCAATGGTTCTTTTTCATCTGTGGTTTTAGTTCTCCTTCTAAAAGGGATCCAGGTGCTACCTCCTTAAGAAACAACCTAAAGCTAAAGCTCTGTACATAGTCGTATACACACAGATGAAATAATTTGCAACCCATTTTCTTTTTAGAGGATTATTACCACCAAGCTTAACTTGTTTTAAAACATTTTTAAAATTAAAGTTTAATAAAAGTGTCTTTGCATCTGACTAGAATATTCTCTGCAGAAAACTTACTGTTCCAGTACCAGGAACAACAGCAAAACATTTGACCTGGTACCCTTGTTTCACAATTACATTATTCATAGATACCGTGTGCACTGTCTTCACTGGAGAGTTGTAGCAACGCTTTGGTAATAACGCTAGGATTGAGCAAAAATCCTGCTGAAATGTCTGATGGTTCTGAGAAGATCTGCATTACATAAGTTGTTTTCTCCAGACCTTTTTTTCAGTCTCTCCGTATTTTTGAATGACTGAAGAGATTTATCATGTAAGAGTTTCCTGATAATCTGCTCAACAAGTTATCACCCTCCTTCAGTATGGCATTAGAAATGGATGGTTCACTTTTACAGTTCACTGGCATTTACTGCTCCCAGAGAGAGATATCTGACAGCCTTGCAATAATATAAGACCCATGTGGAAGTTCAGCTAATGTAAGATAGGGTAATAGCAACTTTTAGCTGAGACAAGCTTAACAAAGTCACAGTTTTTCAGGTTTCAGAGCAATTGGACTTCGTATGACAAACTGCAGCTGGAGTCTTATCTAAAACTGTGAACGAGGCACCTTTCTGGCAAGTCCTGCCGTAAACACTCAAGTAATTCATTGATGCTATTCTTGTCTTTTGGTATGAGTCACCAGGCACATTGGTCATACCTTTGTATGCGTACAAAGGCAAAGGAGACAGAATACTGAATAACGTGCATGGTTAAATTTAGTAAAAGATTTTACTTCAGGCTGTTACTCAGATCGACTCCTTTACTTTGACAGCAATGTTGGGAGGCACGTCCAGTCTTTTGTGGCATGCTTGAATACGTGCAGGTGCAAAACAAGTGACCACACCTGCCAGTGCTGATTTACCTGTATGACTTTATATTCTTTAACCAATTTGGGCATGCAAGGAAGTGCCTCATCTGCACCCATGTAGAACAGAGACATTTCGGACACCTGCCTTTTGAGGTTTGTGGGAGATGTGGCATCCTAGATAATATGCTGTCACGTAAATGGCGCACTTTGTCACAGGACTTTGAATGATCTGGTTCAGGCTAGGTGTCAGAGGTAGGCAGCTTTGTGGTCTGTCTTCCCTGGGCCTCTGACTCACGATTTTCAGACAACTGGGCTCTTCAGGTTGAGTGAGAGTGTGAAGTGACTTTGACTCCCATCGTCACCTTTTAGAATAAAAAGAAGGAAGAATGGTGTATGATTCCAGAAGGATTTATGAATTAAAGGTCTTTTAATACCTGCGTTAACCACAGGATAGTTTCCTGGGGAACTGTTATGACTCCTTCTTCATGTTAAACAGTTGCTGCATTTTGCCTCACTAAGAGAACAGGTATCGCTATATTTCTTACAAGAGCACAAAAGCATTTCAATACCCTCTTTAGGTTTATGAATCTCTGTATGCAATGTTTATCATTACTAAATATAGATATGAAAAGCAGCCATCCATTTCAAAGTATTTAAAACACAACGGCTCTTCAGCCTCTTCAGCTTTCCTCCTATTTCAAGTGGGGAAAAAATATTCAGTCTGCTGTATGCTTGTTGCCTCGACTGCGTCAACAGTAAAATCATAAATGCTTGGTTGCCTGAACCTTTAGAAATATTGTCCTTTTGCCCACTGCAAAAGTGATTACTTCATTAGCCCAAGATATACAGCTAAAATAAACATGATATACAGTGAGGTTGTTCTGATTTTGGCTAGATTCTCAGTCTGTGGGGTCCCTTTTACTCTGGGAAACATAAGATATTCTTTTCTGCTTGCAGAACTACTGATAACTTACTCCACAGAGGACAGAAGACTTACGTTGAACTTGATTTCAAAACATTGCTTAATCTTGGGGCACTATCTAGAATGGTCTCTGTTTCAGCTGAGGTTCAAGTTCACGTCCCTTTGATGCTGTAAATGGAGCATACCGGACTGGCTGACGCAGTATAAAGAGTACTGCATGCTTTTATAAGGACAAATTAACAAATTATCTGAGGGTTGGCATGCTCTGCTTTACATGCTGAAAATTCAGAGGTAATGACTTTAAAAGCTGATTTGCGTTTTCTTTCGTGCCCTAGAACTTCATTCACTTATGTTGTCATTCTTGTTCCTTCTGCTGATCTAGAATATCTGGTTATCTCAGCAGTGTTTATACACAAATGGACCACAAGGCTCAAGTGAGAAACAAGATGAAAACTCTTACACCAGTGTTGATCCCCATTGTAGCAATTCACGTGGTATTTGAAGTGGACATTATCTACTAGACGTGGTCTTGGACAACCTGCGCTAATTGACTCTGCTTAAGCAGGATTGGACAAGATGACCTCCAGAGGTCCTTTCCAACCTCAACCATTCTGCGATTTTGTGAAGTCCACCTTCCCCCAAGAATCAAAGCCTTGCATTTATTCTAGCATGATTAAAAGTAGCAAGATTGCCGTATCAGATATACTTATAATCTCTTTCATCAACAAATACTGAAGATATGGGTGAATTTTTAAATTATATTGAAAAAAACCATAGGAGGAAAATTAATGGCATCTCTGCAGTTCTTTACCTCTCAATCATTCATTGGATCAGCTGAGGGTTGTTTTCTTATTTTTCCAGTTATAGTACACATTTTTGCAATTTCAGTAGGAAACAGTTTTTAATATTTCAGGATTTGGCTTGTTCTTTTCTGCCTAGAGTCTTATTTTTTACCATATTTTTACATTGTATCCCTTTCCAGTATAGGAAAATGAATATCAAGCCTTTCTCTGTTCACTGCCAGTGTCAGTATAGCTACAGCATGATTACATCCCCAGTGCCAGTCAAGCAGATAAAGGAGTTGTTCAGCATGAGACTCTCTGTTCCAAGGCCGGTTGCTTTGATACCTGCTTTTCTGTTCTTCCAAAGCTTTCTGCCTTGTATCTTCAGATCTCTTTGGGCTCTGTTTCTTCTCATAGATCATCTTCAGCGTTGCACATATTGTCTTCATCCAGGAAATATAGCACTACAGAAACTTAACAGGGTTCTGAAATACTTTTTATATGCCCATTGACAGTAGGTAGTGCTTCTGGAGTGATTTTTTTTCCAACATCCAAACCATCCAGCGACGGGCAAAAAATTTCATCAAATATCAAGGAGGTGTTGAATTTTCAGCAGTAAGCTAATTGCTGTGTGATCTTTTCTCCATGCTTCTAATGCTAAGAAGCTAAAGATTTCCCAGGTACTGCAAGAAAAGATTTGTCACCCTTTGGAGAATTTTCCCATGTGCAGCTGGTTATATACAATGCTGTGGGAGGACTAAATCACAAACTTGCTGTAAATTGTCTCTTAAACACAACATGCAAAATTTTCTCTTAAAAGAAAGACGTCTTCTGTGGAGGGCTGAAATACTAGAACTCTTGTTGAACCTATCTGGTTCTCATATTAATAAAGTGATTTCTGTGATGTATCTTCTAGTTATAGGCGGTTTACTTTTGTACAGTTTTAAAGTAATTTTTCTTTCAGGTAAGAAAATTCCTGTGGCTGAAAATAGTATCACGGGCTGAGGCACATATGTTGAAAAGATATAAACAATAACCTAGATGCATGGCAGAGTCATCAAAGGTAAGAATCCTATCTTTCCCTTCCAAGACAAGTCATGTAGCTGATTTGTGATGGACTGCCTTTGGATGCCATTGCTGCACCATGAAAAAAAATTCTATCCCAGAAAAATCAATAATATCCAGACCAGAGGACTGAATGGTGAATTGTGGGGTCCATTCCCACCCCTACCTGGATTCCTTGGGTCATCCAGAGCAGTAACTTCATTCCTCTATGCCTTAACTCTCCTTGAAGGATAAAGAGAAAAATTCTGAGAGGGATCAGAAAATAACTATAGGAGTTCAGATGTTTATCACAGGAGGACTGTCTACTGACACTCTCACCCAAAAGAAGTGTCCAGAAAACCTTAAAGAAGGTCCTTAAAGAAGCAAGTTCAGCTGCAGCCCTCAGAAAGGCCATCTGCAGATAGTCCCATGATGATACAAATGCCTGCTTAAATACCAAAGAAAGCTTCAATCTCTGATTCCTTCTTATTCTGGAGTAAAATGCAGTGCCAGAAGATTAATATCTGTAGCCATAAGGGTGTGTTACTTTTTATGTGTCAGTGTAGGGTTTTTATGGAGAGGATGAAGGAGACCAGAGGGAGCTTCTTAAATTATAATGAGCAATCCAGGCAATATCAATTTGGGGTTATTTTCTATTCCTTTCTACTTCTTAATGCCTAAGCTCTACTGCTGATCTTTGCAGCAGGCAGATGTCAACATAAATTTCTATTCTCTTTTCCTTCTTTAGTGAAGTCTGACATATCAGAAAATGCAATCAACTCAGCAGATACAACATTACTAGTGCTGCCACAGATCTGGGAACTTGCCCTTGTAGGATTACGCAGCTGCTTGGGTTGACTAGTCTGTCAGCCTGCTTGACAAATTAATTTTCTTTTAACTGGATAGAGGTGATTGCCTTTTAAAACCTTGGCTGCAGAAGTTTGTCCTTATTAATATTACCATATGAGGAACAGTAAGTGAGATGGTGAAGTGGGAAAGTTGGTGTTTTTAGAGTAGTTTGGGCAGCAGCTATTTTTCTTTTTTTTAATTCAGTTTACTGTATTAAACTCTCATCAGAGATGGGCCTTACAGGAGAAAGAAATAAATCTCAGGCAAAAAACACCCAGCAAATTCTGCTTTGTCTAGTGCAAATCCGAAGCAACTGGACTTCTGGCACCTCAGATAGTGCAAGGTTTACATTGGAGAAGAGGATGATTTGGCTCTTTGTTCCTAGCGATTTGTGTGTACAAAACAAGTGTATTTGCATGGTTTTTTTAAACCAGAGCCTTAAATCATAAGGCTTAACACCCTGTCAGTCTGACTTGGTACTGATCTTTCGGTAGTACAGAAGTTAGGAAGAAGTTACTTCTGCCTCCCGGTAAGGTCTCTCAGAGAGGCACAATCGGAGGTGACACTGCCTCAATGTGAGAGCTGATATTTCCTCTAGCATCTTGGGGCTGTACAGGATTGGTATAGCCTGAGGTGGTGGTGTTTATCCATCGCAGGTCCTGTATCTCACCCTTGGCTGAAATTACAGCTTGTGGTGATGAATTCTCACCTATTAAATGCATCAGAAATGCGTGTGAAAATCTATGTTGAAGTTGCTTCAGGTCTATGCCTTTGAAGAGCAGAAGTCATATGACGTGACAGCATGACTCAGTCAGTAATAAACGTTTTTTGGGGACAAGCTGTCAAAAGCTTATGTCGACTGAAAGGATTGTGCTGTGTACCTTCATGTGGTTTTAGTTGTGGTAATGGTAACCAAAAGACACCATGAAGCCAACTACAATTAAAGGAAAGAGAAAGGAGTCTCCATGTTGCAAATGAAAAATGGAAAATGAATACTTTGGATGTCAGGTAGCCAAGGATGAGAGGAAAATTCTCTATTCAACACACATGACTTAAGTAGATGCGTAAAAACACATTTTCCACATATATTTAATTGTGCATTCACAGCCTATATTTTTTTAGCTGTAATTGGCTTATGAACATTAGAAGAGCAGGGAAGGGAAGGGAAGGGAAGGGAAGGGAAGGGAAGGGAAGGGAAGGGAAGGGAAGAAGAGAAGAGAAGAGAAGAGAAGAGAAGAGAAGAGAAGAGAAGAGAAGAGACGAGACTACTTCAATTGAAAGGAACCTACAAAGATCATCTGGTCCAACTGCCTGACCACTCCAGGGCTGACCAAAAGTTAAAGCATGTTGTTAAGGGCTTTGTCCAAATGCCTCTTAAACACCGACAGGCTTGGGGCATCGACCACCTCCCTGGGAAGCCTGTCCCAGTGTTTGACCACCCTCTCAGTAAAGAAATGCTTCCTGATGTCCAGTATGAACCTCCCCCAGCACAGCGAGTGGCTTCATATCACCCTCCTGTGATGTTTTACTGCTGCACAGCAAGTGCTGTGTGCATTAGCCAGCGCTAGATATTAAAAATGCCTTTTCTAACCTTTGCAGCTGGCACAGCAGTTGTCAGCGTTAGATCCACAGCTGAGCTGAGTTAATAAAAAACTTATCTGAGTGGTGGTAAGCGACTGAGAAGAAAATGGTGGTCTAGGGATTTGGCATGAGGACCATATGATACGGCAAGGCCATGGTGTCAGTTGTAATAGTTTTCTAATATTTATTTAATTAGCCTTCTAACTGCACCTCCTGACGCACTGTAGACCTGGCTCAAGTCCCACAAGAAGAGATACGTTCAAAGCTAGAAACAGAGAGTTATGATTCCTGTGTGGTACTCTGCCTTTCACACTCGGATCTTCAGCTTCGCCCCCCTGCAGCAGGAGAGCCGAGGTGCGCGGTGGGCGTCATGCCCACGTGCTGGGCTGTGGGACCCAGCCAGCTACAGACCGACAGCGTGCCAAGCTCCCAAGCTTCTGTTTGAATGCAGAAGTCAGCAGAAAGGGTCCCGGGTGGTGAGAAGAATCAATGTGATGGAAATAGCTCCCTGCAATATTATGAATTCTGTTATATTCTGTCCGCAGGATATAATTTTTGCCCTGTACTTCAGTAAGGCACGTGAGAATTTGATATACTCATATTAACACTCTTTAAAACTGGAGAAGGACATCATTCTTTGGTTCTAACTTAGTGCTTCTGACTTGCAGTTTGAACATCATGTTTGCAATATTATTATGCAACGTAGGTGTAATAGCACATTACTTTACACGGGCGTTCTGATTTCCATTTGCAGGAGCATTCAGGAATCCTGTATATATTTTAAATGAAACGCAGTGACAATATAAAGCTTTGCAAAACCGGTTATTAGGAAAATAAGTGATATTTTAACTTTGCAGAATGCAAAATCTATGCCATCAATTACAGATTAGGCGTAGTAAATAATGATAACCTAATGAAAAGTAAAACTGCAAATTAACTTTCTTTTTTTTGCAGTGGGAGGAGGTGAGGCGAAGACCAGAGGCGTCTTCCTGACACCTCACGGGCTTTCCTGTGTTGCTTTGTGTTTCTGTTCTCTTCTAAGAATTTTGCCAATTCAAAGAAGCTGTGCTGGCAACAGCCAGCTGGGGTCCTAATTAAGGCTTCTGAATTATGTTCTAATTTTGTTTCTGTGTTGCAAGGGTGGAAATAATTTAGCTTCCTGGACTAATTGCAGCAGCATTCCAAAATCTCAAAATCCTCAGCTAGAAGGTAGGGAATCAGTCCTGTCACTCTCCTACCTTCAAATTGTCCTCTTAAGTTTTAGGGAATTTGTTTTCCTCCATCACTTCTTTGGAACAAGCAGCGAAGAAAGGGCCAGAAGAGGTTTCCCACTCTCTGCCTTCATACTCATCTATTTCCCAGGGTGGAACCGAACAGATGCAGCTCCGGGCTCACAGCATCTCCCAGGCCTGTCAGGATTGCAGTTAGCTGCTGTTCGCAACTTCTGGGGCAGCGTGAGATACACAGGCTTCATTTTTCACCAGCTGCCGGGTATCTTTATAAATAGAACTGGATAGGAGAAACACACTTCTTTTCAAAGATCCTGCTGGTTGACAGGACTCAGTTTCTATTGCGCAATTCACAGTCCTGCTGAAAAAAATATCAACAGAAATCATAAAAATGTAGACTTGTATTCTCCTCTCACAAAAAACCCCCTACTTTCACAATAAGTATACAGACATCATGCAGACAGAACATCATTCATTCTCCCTCATATTTTCTTCAGGTCAAAAATTTGACTAAAATCAAAAAGTACTTTAAAAACTATATATTTTGTCATCATAGATAATGTTTTCAAGTTTCTCTGCAATCACAAAAGGTAGATAAATGGTCTTGTGGGGAAGGGGGCTGCTTGCTTAATTTTTAATGAATGTTGTGATCCTTAACGCCAAAGGTTCCCAGATCTCATCTGCCAGCTACACTTTGCTAAGAGTGACAACTGAATTCAATTCACTCTCCTCCTCCTCCTGTTTATAAGTTGAATTAAGGCAGAAAATTCTTTGGGACAGACTTTTTCTTAATTCTGGTGTGCTAACAATGTCTTGCATGTTCGCCACTGCACAGTTAGTAATAAAAATGCAGACTGAGGCTGCTACTTCTCAACCATCAGCCCCCCAGCAACTGTGATACCCGTTTCCTCTCCAAGGAGAATACCAACCAAAAGAATATCCATGGTGCTTTATAGGTGCTTGGATCTAGAGCTATAGAAGAAGAGTCAGGGATTATACTCCTTCTGCATAGAAACACAGATCTCAATGCCTTATTCCTTTGCTAATGTAGCTTAATGTCTCTATGCCTGACTGTTACTCGTTACTTTTAACTTCCTCATATGAATCTAAATATGTGCATGGAATTAACGCTTCATTAAGAGAATGAAGTCATACAAAGTTTAGCATTCAATGGAAAATGCTGTATGAATGGAAAATACATATGTGTATGAGCTTATGTGCCTGCATAGGACATCTATATAGGTGGATGTGGAGGTTACCTAACATAGCTCTCTGCCAAGTTCTGCTTTTTAAACTTTAACTCCTTTGTTAAGACCTGCAATTGCTGATGTTACATAAACATTGATTTAGATAATTTTTGTTCTTGAAAGAAATTAAAGGCTTCATGTTATGTGAAAAACAACTTTAAGATACCAGCAACAGAAACCAACTGTGGAAGCGGAATTTGTGACTTGGATGTTTGATGCTAGTGAAAATTCTACTACCCACATAATCATTAATAAAAGCACACACTTTTCTGCTTACATTAAGTGCTGTATGCATAAAGACAGCATGACTGGAGGTGAAATAACTCATTGACAAAGAATCTTGAAACCCTGTATTTTATATGTTGGAAGAGTTATGTTAGCAACACCAGTCTCCAGCTGGGGCTTGTGGTTCGATTTTTCTGGGCTCTATGAAGACTTGCAATAGGAAGAACCTTCCAAGCCATTCAGAGTGCTTACCAAGACCCCAGGTGGGAGGTGAAGCAAAGGTGCTGAAAGATGGAGATTTACCATGTCTGCAGTAAGAAGGCAGGTACATCCAGGCAGTCCACATCGCCGTACGACACATAGAGCAGTAGGTACCACAGCACCATTTCACACTGAAAAGAGACCCTATACCAAAGTCCTCACCAACACTCTACAAATCTCTGTTGTACCTCTTTATATCTGTAAGCATTTGTGTCCTATTCCAGTTCCCAATTTAATGCCTTATCTTTTCACCTTCCGAATATTTGCTATTTTCCTTTTCCTAAACCAACAGTACAGTTGTGTTCTACTAAAAGCACCTGGCACACTGATGGATGGGTAGCTACATGGCACTTAGGGCTAACACAGCCTCAGCATCCTCTGCTCCGTGTGTTACACAGAGGAAACACCTCCACTTACTGCTGTGAGATAGCTTGAAGGAAACACGGAGGATGAATTCCTTTAGGGAAAACAATCCATTTAAATATAATGGCACCTAAAACAGATAGTTCCTTTTGTCTGTAAACTCTCTGATACCATTTATGCTATTCTAAGCTGAAATGGATTTTTTTTTTTTTGGTCACAGGTCAGTTGAAAAAAAAAAGCTGGGAAAACACAATAGAAAGTGCCAACTCTATTTTTTCCCCTTCTTCTCCACACAAGCAAGTCCAGAGGTTCAGATAAGCTGGGGAAAAAAACAGGAAATCAATGATCTGTCATCAAGGGCTCCCAGCAGTTCCCTTTCTAGCTGTGTCCCGCAGCAGCAGACAGCATCAGTCCCCAGGGCTCTGCGGAGACATCGCCGTCCCAGAGCTCGCAGTGGCTGCTGGAAGTCTTGCTGGGAGCATGGGCTTTGTGTCACACCAACTTTTGCTGATTTTAGATGTTTCAATTTCCTCGCGTCCACCCAGAATATGTCACAGAAGGCCCATCACTTCTCTCAGCTGTGTCTCACACATCACGGTATCTTTGAATCATCTTACCCTGAAGGAAAGTAAAAAATAAATGTCTGGGTCATTGTAATGCCACTGCTGCTTAGAAAGAGCAGTGCCATTCCTGCTAGGCTCTTTGATTTGAATGGCCTGAGTAGATTGCTAACCATTACTGGTCCTATTTCCTTGGACTCAAAAGGTAGGACAAGGTTTTATGGTGGTAATTTCCAGATATTTAGGAGGTTTTAACTCCGTGTGTCCTACCTTTATCCACAATTGCAGACAGCAGGATTTGACTGTGTTACATGTCTCAGGAGAAGTTTTGAGAGTATTTAATTATTAAGAATGATAGCAATATTATCCAAGGAGTGCGTCTGGGAATAAAAACAGTTTCCCAAGTAGCTCTGACTAGTGTTCAGGAGAAAGCCAACTCCTTACCTGACTGGGCAATGAAAATAAGTTAACGTGACTGTGTCCCTTATAAGAGAAACGAACCTGGATTTTGCCCTCTTGGTTATATGTTAATGGAGAATTTTTTCTAGCAAGTGGCAAATGACCATGGTATTCCCCATGAAAACAAGTCTCTAAGAGTGCTCACATATAGCACACTTCAGAGGAGATGTAAACTCAAGATTGCTCACTCCTTGGGTTAACCAATCCTATGATCTTTTCCATAAAGCTGAGAAATAATGAGCCTAATTGCTTAACCAAAGCCTATGAGTTTTAATAGAAATATCAATATATTTTTTAATTAGCCCAGTGAACAAGGATTAGATTTTCCTGTGCAAAGTCATGGTTTCTCACTGCTAGGCACAGTCTCTCTGCACAACATTCCAGGACAAGGATGATCTCCCAGCTGTGTACGGGTAAAATGAGAGTTTCTATTCTATGGGAGGCTATGGGAACTCTATGGCCAGTATTCCTCTGCTCGCTCATCAACTGAATTATTTCTGGCCTTTTATTGCCATTGAAGGGTAATATAAGATGGAGCAGCTCTGACAGTTCGAGGACACCGCAGGTGAACTAGCCTGTGCTAAGCAGGAACAAAATCAGAGGAATATGGCAGCAATCTTCATGCAGTTTCTGTGTATGACATGCTGACTTGTGCACAAAGCATCGTGGCTATATATAAGAATCTGGCCCTTTGTGTATGAAGCTTTATGATGCAACATTGGCGTCTTAGATGAAAAGCACTAAATCATCAGATCATTAATACCTTTCACTTTTTGTCAAACTGTGGGTGAAAACTCCAAACAGAACTTGGGGCAAAGTTCATGAAGCTGGCAACAGTCCTGTGAACACGAGCGAGGAGATTAAACCCAGGCTCCAGTGACTTCTGTTTATCTGTGTCATTACCCAAAATGGTCCGAGATGGAAAACAACAGTGGACACCATTGCAGGTTAAATCTCTCTGTTTTGAGGTCCTTGTGCGTTTGGGAAAAAAAGAAAAAGAAAAAAAAAAAAGAAGCATTAGCAAAGGAAATGTCCATGTTTAAAAAGCGTAAGTCTGTGTTTCTTGTCTTCTTGAACAGAGAGCAGCTTGAACTTTGGACATACAACTTACTTTCACCCTTTTCAAGATTTTGTGGTCTCTATGCAGAGATGGAGGTTTCTGTTTCATCATTTTCTGATGTTCTTTGTGACACAAATCCCAGGAGCATGTACAGACCACCATTCAACAGCAAAGCTGTTCAAACAGTCATACACACTTTAGTGCGCTCTAGTTATATCTTCTTGCAGCTGCTGCGAGTCACGTAAATTTTTTTGTTCCCATCTTCAGCAGATATCTTACTAGTACTTGCCTGTGGCAGCGCAACATAAAACACACAGGCCAAATTCCCTGCTAATATAAATGGGTGCTGTTCTAGGCACACCAGGGAGCCTCATTCTTTTGTACAAGCAAGTAACTGGCGTGTGTGTGTGTGTACGTGTGTGCGTGTGTGTGTGTTGCAAAATGAAAACAGTACCAAAATTCGGGTCCTCGTGTTCTGTTCCCTGCAAACACCATGGTAACTCCCAGTGGTGCTGAAGTCCTCTGTCCCTGTGGTGCACTACAGGATGCTGAAAACAGCTACGAAGAGCTAACACATAATAGATAAATAGCTAATAGTTATAAATAGCTTTAAGATTTGTCTGAAGGAGGAGACAGTTTTATGTCATTTTAATATCTGTCAAGCCACATGCATCTGCAAACAGCTGCTAAACATTTTTTCCACTCAAATATCCAGTTTAATAAGCTTCTGTTAGCACTATGGTGATATTTCTATGACAAAAAGAGTCAGGTTCTCTTAAACTAATGAATCTATGAAAATGGTTTTAAAAATCAGGTGAGCATGAACTTGCTAATAAAGATATGGGTTACTGAGAGTTTAATCTCCCCTTCCCCGGGATAGGGAAGCTGAAGGCTTCTTGAATGCCTAGGAGAGATTCACTGGCTACTGAATAATTATTGGCATAGCTAAACCAGCCTGTGGGGAGTCCAACTTGCAGGCACCCCTGGAATGATTCAGTCAAGCAAACTGGGTCTTTCTTGAGTTGCACGTTCCAGCTGGCCACAAATCAGCTTCACCTACAACAGCAACCTCTGACTGAGACGCTCTAGCAGTGCACATTTTTATGCTGTAGCACCCAGCATTTGCATATACACTGCAGCCCAAGCTCACACTGTGACCATACCTACTGAATATGCACAGACAACCCTCCGGGTTTTTAGAGCCCTCAGGTCTAGAAAGGTGCTATACCGGGGCTCCTGTCTTCTGCTGCTACTACATCAAGTGATATAGCCCACAGGTAATAATATTGGTAAGGTAGGTACCAACTGGTAAATGGTAGGTTAAGCAAATTGTCCTGGCAGGCCATATGTGGGAGGAGCTCCTCATGATGGGACTCAGCAGAGCATCAGGAGACCTGCCAGCAACGTAAACGTTCTGTGAATTTGTCTCAGTTGTGCTCAAATGTCCATGAATAACAAACCACAATAAATGCTGAAAGCTGAAATTTTTCATGTTGGCAACTCCAGCCAGAACATTTGGTTTCCAGTTGGAAATGGCTCTTAATTTAGAAATTTCATTCCCCATTATTCAAGAAAATAGATGTTAGAACATCCTACAATGCTTGAATCTGAAATGCAATGTTTTCTTTACATCAAATTCCAGAAACTCGTGGGGTGGGGAGTTGGAGGGATTTTAATAATTTTTAAAAATAAACAAAACCATCAATCATTGGAAAAGCTCTCTTCCTGGCTCTGCCTCTGACTTCTGATGGGATCTGGGGTATCTCAGGCCATTTACTAACCCTTTGTTTTTCCAGCTTAATTTGAGCTATAGCTATCCCTCTCCCTGTTTGTACCACACCGGTGGGTTTCTGCCCTCGGATGGGCTCTACTCTAATGAACACTCCAACAGTTCCCCTTCTCCCATTTTGTCCTCCCAAGACCTCCTAACAGTCTCAGCTGCTTGGCCTCACTAAACCCATTGGCAAACCATGGATAAGAGCCTGTCTGCCTTCAGACACCATGTATCTTCTGCCTTCCCCCTTGTTATTCTTGCTGCTGCCTTCTGCAGAAGACTGCGTGAGACAGCGCAGGTAAGTTGCTCTAAAAGGGCAAAGGCGCTTCTTGCACTGATCCCTCCTGTGCCGTCCCCAGAGCACCGCAATCACGGACAAGCCAGCCCTGCCAGATGGGACTGGGTCAGCATAATCTGCCCACATCCCCAACTCTCATGATAACCAGCGCAAGATGAGCCAGGACAGATTGTTCTCAATGACAGACTCTAACTTCTGCTACTCTCTAGTGCCAGCAATTACTTTAGCCAGAGCATGACCATATTCACGCACAAGATTAGCCTTTTCCATGAATACCAGTACAGTTTTCCCTGTAATCCTCTAGTTTCTTTCCTCTTAAGAGTCCTGAGAAAACTTCTGCTGGCAAAAATTATTGTGACTCTACAGAAATCAACAGACTTCTGGCAATTTTTATTCCAAGTCAGGTTCTTCTGCCACTTGGCAAGGAGACCCACAGGGCATTAGGGTAACCTGATAGGAGAATTCAGGTCTTTGTCCCTGCCCCGCCTCACTAAGAGGGAAAGTAGAGTCCAGGGAACGAGAGCAAAAGGGCAGCCCCTTGTTTAACAGAAATGAATGCCATCATAATGGCATCATCATCTGCAATTGCAATATATCTATCTTAACAGCAATGAGTTTGGAGTCAGGATTGCATTGACTCAGTTTGCACAACCTCAAGAAATTCCCATCTAGTTTCTGCTTATTTTGAGTAAAAACAGCCAGGAAGCGGATAGAATACCGCTTTCATTCATTGGATGTTTTGGGAAATGTGATTGATGGGCTAGATGGATAGCGTTATGGTTTGTGCTGTCACAATAACTCTTCATGCCTGATAGCGCAGGGCTGCACAGCTCACAAAACCTTGTCGAAGCAATAGCAAATAGCGTTTTTGAATTAAAAAAAGAGTAAAATCAAGATTAGTACCAGGAAGGACAGAAATTCTTCTTGGAAGTTATTTCCTTAATATTTGGATATAATCTACCTTATCCAGAAACATCTGTCTGTGTGCATAAGAAAGAAATACGCTTTTGTCCCCTGCAGCAGTGTCCAAAAATGAGGTAGTATTGCTTCCTGATCACACACAAATGGGGTTTTTATCTGTGCCAAATTCATAACATGAACACTGGAATAAAACTACAAACAGACAAGAAAAAGGGCACATACCTGAAAGCCTTTAGCTAGCCTTTCCATCCCCGGAGCTTCACTAGCCTCCTCTAAAAAAGCTTCACTGAAGCTTTGTTTTCTGAGGGCATTTATATTCTATTAGGAAAGTGCAAACATCTCTAACAATAGCTTTGCGTCAGGCCACAATTGTATTCCTTGATGCTAATGCACGCTATTAAAAGAAAAAGTTCAGCCAATGCCCCTTGGGTTCTGGGAGAGCTGGACAATTTGGATGTCAAGTTCACTTCCAGTTTCAAAGCTTCGCTATATAGAGGATTTCAAATCTCATGACTATACCTGCTGAATTTGCAGAGGCCACTAAAACTGAGAGGGGCTGCAAATCAATCACAGTTAATATACCAAAATATCTTGGCAAATAGGGAAAAAAAAAAAGATAATTCTATAAGGACTAGAGCAGGGCAGAAATAATCAAACTTAACTGCAGAAAAGGGGACAAGCTGACTTGACTATGACACGCACAGGAGGGAAGCATTTTAAGTAAATCACTCCAGCCTGACTTCAAAGGAAAGTGAGCTGGACAAGATGTGCCAAAGGGTTTAACATCTGCTCCATTCCTATAAAGCATTGTTTTGTCCTTCATACTTAGTGAGGAGACACCCACATGTGTTTTCCACTTTCATTGTGAAAGCAGGAAATATTTAATTAAAATCAAGCTTAACCTACTTTGTTTTCTCTTCATGCCAAAGTAACATCAGCTGCTGAGAGGGAGGATCTGCAAGTCTTGGCACCCAAATGACCTCACCCTGTGGACGGACAGAGCCAGAGAGATCCGGACAGATCCGCTGGGATGATATCTGTGTCCCTGGGGTACGGGAACAAGTTATGTCGTGTACCAGGAAGGGCAGAACTTGCTGTGTGCTGGGGAAATTCAACACAGATAGTTGTACTGGGCCAAACTCTGTTGTCATACAGAATGACAGAAAAAAGGGATGGCAAGAACCTCACCAGGAGATGCGGTCCACCTGTCTTACTCCGGTCTGTCACCCTGATGAGCCACAGCGACTTGGAGTTATGAGAGTTGAAGTGAGGGCAGCTGCAGATATGATACTCCAGGATCCTCCCCGAACCCAGCAGCCACAGCTTGAGGTACCGAATTAGGTTAAGAAACTCGGAAATGTGACTGATTTATATCTTCACTGGATCAGGCCAAAGGAAGGACACTCCATCCACTTAATATCCAGATCTTACTATGTGGCACCATTCACTTGCAAAGGGCTGAAAGGGGGAATGAAGAGAAAGCAAGAAGTGACATCAAAGTGATTGAGGCAAACCTCCACTGTCATAGCAACACAAATGGCAACACAAATCTTTGTGTTATGTGTTAGTAACGCAGAAAACAGTCCTATGTCATAAGCGGTTTGGGAGGAAGTTTAAGGCTGCAGATTCTTTTCCCAGAGACAACTGCACTTCCAATTACATATCATTATGTGTCGAACATAACTTCATCACAGGTGGTGCTCTCAAGTGCTTTTTGCTATGGCACTGCAAGTGCGAGGAGAGGTACTAGTTCTCTTAGGGAAAAATAATAAATAAAGTGTGTAACAGGAACTTTCCATGCAGTGATCATAAGTAAAATCCCCAAAGTGGCATCCACCAGGCCACTTTGGAAAACTGTAGCATCAAGGTAGGCTCTGATCGGTGTATTCTAATTCTAAAAATTATTTCCATTAAAATTTTCACCAATTCAGATATTCTTGAAAATGAAGTATTCTTCAAATAATTCAGTGTTTTGGGTCAAACCTCTCTGTGCAATTTTCTTGCAGAGTGACCCAAGTCTGGCTAGAAGCAAATTAACATTTGCAATTTTAATAAACTTCCCAGCCAGGTGTTAACTTTCTCATTTGCAAGGAAATTTTGAGGTAAGCTTGTCAAAGCTGTGAAGTGCTATTTAAAACCCGTTGGGACTGTCATATTTATTAACATAATCACTGGCATTTTTCTATAATTTAGATGGGGTCTTTAGCGCTTAGAAGAATAGCAGCCAGAATACAGCATTAGCCACGATCCCATTACCTAAAGACACCCCCCTGTCCATGGAAACATAATCCCTGGCTTATGTAGCATATTAAAGTAGGCTAAAATTGCTTCCTCAGTTACAGATGGGGAAACTGAGGGTAAGACAGACAAAAGTTGCTCAGAAAGTAGGATTCCCTTCTTCCATCAAGCTGTAACACCTTGTAGCAAAGGGAAGGCTGACAGACAATGGATTACCTAAATATGTTGTCATGTTTATGCATCCAAAGTGAGAAGAGGATGGATGAGTTTATCCCATATATCACTGCTATGACAGTGGAGGTTTGCCTCAATCACTTTGATGCCACTTCTTGTTTTCCCTTCATTCCGCCTTTGGCCCGTCCTGACAACACCCTGTACTTAAATTGCTTGGCCCCTTCCTCCTGTTTTCCCCAAAGAAGGGGAAGTAAACAGAAGTCGACATTAGCTCAGGAAAGGGCTCAGGGCAGAATGGGAGTGTAAAGTCCTGTGGCTCATAGAGCTCAAGTACAGCAGTATTTTTTCCTCAGCTTTAGAGGATATAAAATGACAAGCAGCAGAGCACAAAGGTGTTGTCATGACAATGAGTGTGATAAAAAATGGGGGATTCTTTGCATGGTTAATGTGTTGAAAGGTAACCAGGACAGCAATAAACACTTGATAGATTTCACTGCATTGAGGAGCAAAGCAGCACAGAGTCTGAAACGTAATTACAGTAGAGACAAATTATCTGCTGTTGATGAAATGATCCAAACTTTCCTATCTGTATTGATGGACACTACTGCTCCATGAGGCACATGGACACTACAGAAGCCATGAGGCACAGAAAAGGGTCTGCGTAGGCTGTTTCCATGGTCCGGCATAGGTCTCATGGACTAATCCAAAGTCCTCCTAAATTAGCAAGAGCCTCTCCAGAAAATCAAAATCTAATCTACACATTAAATGCCAGTCTGTAGAATGAAATATGAGGGTTACAGTGTCACCATGCAGATCTCCACTCAGAACATGGACTGGATTATTGCGCTTGTAGGAAAGCAGCATCAGGACAGGTTCCTTGATGCAAATGACTACTTGCGGGGGGAAGTATCATGTGGCAAACCTCAGGCTGACTGGTTGCAAATGGGCTTAAGAGGGGAATTGTGATAGTGACAGCAGTTGGACTTTCTGTTTACTCTTCTGCCTGCTTACAGGTAGTAGCCAGTTTCTGCAACACCATCAGCTACAGAGTACTCCGTAATACTTCCCTCATGCCCCTGCAGCACTTTCAGTCAGAGGCACTTTATTCAATATCAAGCAGTTACATGTCCTCCCAGTGATAACAGACTCCCTGACACACAACACTCTCCAGAACCTGCACTGATCAGCACAAGGGATGGTCAGCCATGCAGTGAGTCAGCAATGCCTACCTGGTCAAAATCCCAACTCCCTGCCCTACCTCAGCAGGCTATGGGTAAACAGAGGTGAATTAGGAAGGGCAGGCACGGAAGCCAAGGACCTACAGACACATCTTGCCCCCTCTCTTGATGCATCCACCTTGTACAGAGGAAGCTATTTCAGCCAGACCTAACACCTGCAAACTGACTTTTCTGCATGGTTGCAATGCCGCGTTCAACCCATCCAACCAGGAAACGTGCACTAAGAACCTCTGGATCAAACATATAGTACAGTCTAATGCCTTGAGATTGTAAAAGAGGTGAGCGATGGAGAGAAGTAGAAGAGAACTCAATAAAAGTGCTAATAAACACACACGCTAAGCGTGAGTCATGGCACAGTACTCTTCACCCATTCAGACTGGGTGAGTTAAAATTGAAGGGACAGTGTACAAGTCCAACAGTCACAACCTGAAGACCCTGGATGCTGATCACTGCAAGAAGCCAGTGCCTATGAAAAATTCTGAGCTTATTCTTTTTTTTTTTTTTTTTAAACCTATTTCCCTGTTTAATCAGACCAGTGACAATGGGAACACCATGCCATGACCTGACAATAGGCTGCCTCAAAATGTTAAGTTCTCTGGCTAGAGGATTCCTTTTTCCTTTTCTCTTGTGGTCATGAACTATTTACCTTTGATCCTAAGGAAGCAGATAACTGTTCTTTTCCAACAAAGACAAACTGATAGTAATGGACCTCTCAGTTCACAAGGGGGTTTTCTTTGTTTTTAAGTCAAAACCCACTGGCTCAGATCCAGCCAGCTGTCTTGAGTTTCTGGACGTGGCTCTTGAGCAAGGTTTTAAAACTATATCTAGCATTGTTTAATTGATAAAGATTCATATTTTTGAGCTTTGCAGGGAAGACATATCAAACAATAAGGAACAATGGAGGTCAGCCTGCCATGTTTAATAAACTGTGTGGATCAGCCTGTTCATGGGCCTTCTGGTTTTACAAAAATAAATCTCTAGCTAGTGTCCTCTAGTCTTGGCGTTGTCTTTCTCTCTCTCAAAGCAGACAGTTCTTGCAACGTTGAATTCCAAAAGCAGGAATAGTCCATACCTTTCTGCCTGAGCATGACTGAACACATTTGTGTCCTACTTTCTAATGTTGGGGATCTCTGCTGCTTCTCTACTACTCCATAGCCTACTAGATCACACCAGGAGGAAGTTTTGCTTGATATTCCTCCTTCTTCTTCAGCTGGCCTAGATATGTTCAAGTGTCTTGCTCAAAGCCATTCTTCAGGACGTCATCTGAGCCCCATTTCTTTCTGCAATCATCTTCCTGTGAAATTAAGAACACATGCAGTCAATCACATTTTCAAAACTAGGTCCTGTTTTGGAGGCACACCTGCTTTCAATTCCAGAAGGGCACACCATAGCTCACCTACTGCGGCTGTTGAGAGAATGGCTCCTGCTGGTCATCCAGTCACCAGAGACAGAGTGCCAGCTCTTCTGATCTCAATTGGAGGTAAGCTTTCATCTCTGGTGAAACCAGAAGTTCCATACTGAGAATGTGTCTTACTTCTCCTTGGACAACGCAAGTAAACATTGGGGTCTTCCCTCTAAATTTGGCCACAAAAGCCCTCCATGTATTTTGAGTCCTTTCTTTGAAGTTCCCTTTTTTCTCCCAGTTTCCATTAAGAAATGTGATGTTTTGCCAACTGTGCAGGATGTGAAGGACTTCAAGGTCCAACGTGGCTGGAAGATTTTTCCTCCCTGCCCACCTTCCTTCTCACCATGGTTCAAAATCAGTCATAGGTCAGACAGGTGGCCACTGTGAGCACTCCATAAAACCAGCAAGAATAAATGATTGTTACTTACCTGGGACATCAAGCTACCAATGGTCACTGTGTTTACCCAGGGAAACAACCAGGGACTGCTTCGTTTCAAAGCAGGGTCTGGGAAGCAAGGGCTGGAGGGAGAAAGCCAGGCTGATATGTTGTGAGCAGCACCCGCAGACAGACTGTCTCCATTTCACTCACCAAAATGACTAATGAAAGAGACACGGGATATATTTTTTGTAATAGAACTACACTGTGCCGTCAGTAGCTCATGGCACTCGGACTAACAACGTCCCAGGTATTAGCTTACCACTCATACTGGAGGGACAAATCTTGGGACTACAAAAAAATGCTATTTCTTCCTATTCTGTCACACATATAAGGAAATCACTGGGAAGGTTTTTTCTTTTCTAAGTGGAAACTAAAGCATGTTTCCCATTGGCTTGGCTGTTTAGTATATATGTTACTTTTAAAGGTATTAAAGCTCACCACCTCCAGACAACAGGCCACTGTTCTTGCACAAAATTTTACTGCTCAGAGAAGTCGCACAAGGGTTAAATGACTTGTCCAAGGCTGGAGCACATAACCAAGTGGGGATTGTAACTAAGGGGCAACCAAGCTCCTTTCCTGTTCAGTCACACTGCTGCCTGCACTGCGATGATTTCATTCACCAAAACATGGTCACAGACAAAGAACGGACTCTGCAAAAACAGCCCCTTATCTGCTCCTGCCTGCCTCTTGTCCAAGTCATGTGTGATTAGTTTACTGACACAAACACCCCTCTGGAGCCAAAGCAGCTGCAGGAGCAAGCTGTGCTCTGATACAGTTCATGCCTTTACAGCAGTGTAAGAGCAGTGGCTATGGTCTAGCCGAGTCCAGGAGCTTCGCTGTTTATAGAGCTGGAAGAAAAATGCAGCTTGATTATAAGGTATCAAGTAGACCTGGTTGAGCTGGCAATCAAAAAAAAAAAAAATTCTAATTTGTAACAATAACCACAGTGAGTACGAAATAAAGATTAGATGAAGGGAACAAATACAGGACAGAGAAATGTAATTCCAAGGAGATGTTTTAACTTGTCTTTTTTTTTAATTTGTCGATAGGAAGCAAAGGGGTTCACAGTACTCGGGGCTGGGGAGACTAGGAGTAGGAGGCAGCAGAGCCTCTACGTGCCATGACTCCAACCACATCTATTTTAAACAATTACTCTTGTGAAAATTAAAACTGTGGGAAGCTTCATTTCAAATATGTCTCTGCTGTGTGGATTCTTCAATATCTGCTGTGAAAGGAGCTCTGCGGCTGCCTTTCCCTAAGTGAGGCACTAGCAGTTTCTCTTCACCCACCTCCTATTGCCATTAACATTTCTAGGAGCTTATTTTATTGGAGATCTTTTGTCCTCTGTCAACCTTGGTTGAAATTAGTCACCAGGCGGAAAGACCCGTTTGTTTGCACATCACCAAGAGTCTGAGTTTATGTCTTGTTTCCTTGAGAAGACAGGCTAGAACCATCATTGTGCTTTGCAGTCAGCCCATCAGCATTCCTCCCTGCTGCTAACGGGGAGCGTGGAAGCATGGGGATAGCATATGCCATGTTACAGACCTCCTGTCGTGCTGCTGCAAAGTCCCACCATTCAGACAGAACCTGCAGCAGCTTTTCCAGTGTGTTTTGATTCCAGGTTTAAATCTCAGGCCCATGCTTTTCCCAGTTTCAGCTCCAGAGAGTTCATTGGAAATCCTCATCTTTTACTTCCTTATAGGCACATGATGCCTATACAATGCCTAAATACAAAAACAAAGCAAGCACACCCCAAAGTCTCGGGAAAAAAAAACCCAAACAACAAAGAAACAGAGAGTATTTAAGACAGACCTCAGTTTTTCTAAATGTACAACCTCAAGAGTTTTAGGCCAGTATGATTCTTATGGGGAGGGGATCTTTGCTCTGCTACAAAACAGTGTTTGCTATTAATTAACCTTAGACAATTCCCCAGTACTGCCTTTGTCCACAGTAATGGGGTTATAGATAGTTTTTTTTTAATGCTGCATCTTCTGACCTGATAGGACAGATTATTAGGACGTTGTATCTTTTTATTTTTTACCCTAATTGCTCATATTTATGAAGAATCTTTGAAAACTGAAACTAACATCTATTTTCCATTTATCTGGCTTTTTAGCACTTACATTGGAATATGACCCACTAGGTAAAATGTTATTCATTACCAATTACTTTAGAAGAGAAATGGTTTAGCTGATAGAGCCTTCAGAATCATGTTTATATATTCAAAGCACAATTCATTAAACACTTCGGTGTAATAAGCAAATCTTTAACCTTCCTGAAGAACAGGAAATATATATTATGCTAAGGTTGTTCAAACTTCTGTAAAGCAAAGACTTGCTGCTGAACGCAGCAAGGAAACTGAAAAGCAATGATGAAAGCAGAAACTAGAGACCATGACATAGGACCCACAGGGTTTGATGATGAGTCATAGGGTAAAGGCAAGTAAGTCACTGAGGTCCAGATCCATCCCATTTAACTTTAGGCACTTAAATGAATTGGCTAACGTAGGAAACTGGGCTCTCTGACTAATCAATGTAGAGTTAAAAGCTGCTTCAAAGAGAGTTGAAGCACAGCCAGAATTACTATCTCACTTTACTACATATAGAAGAAGTCTCAACTCTGAAGTTCAGTGATGCTCCTCACCTGGAGACCTCACTTAATTGCACAAAGTTACTCCCTTCCCAGGCAACCCAGACTGGAGTCCAGCTGTCCCCACTGCAGCTTAAATGTCTCTTGCTGCAATGTATGCCCATTCCTTCTTGTCCTGTATCCAGTAGAGAACAGTTTATTCCTCTCTTCTTTGCAGGAACATTTTACACTGTCATTGTGTCCCCTTAGTGATGTCTCCGGAGTAAACAAACCCAGTTCTTTCAGTTTTTCCACTCCAGCTACAGTGTCAAGGCCTCTGGTTGTTCTCACTGCTTGCTTTTGGGATCATGCCACTAGGCTCACATAGTTCTAAAAGTTGGCACCCAAATCTGGACACAGGCATTGCCAGCAGACTAATGCCAGGCATTGATTTGCTACTCTATTTTCAATAGAATGGAGGGATTATTTTAGGTCTTGCATGTAACTCCTGCTTGTGATGCTTGTGTAAGAGCAGTCACCATTCCCCAGAGATCTTACAGCATGTGCATGTCAGGATTATCACTGAGGATTTCACTGAGAAAGTAACAAGAGCCCTACCCCCTCAGTCCTACTCCCACAAGAATGTCTTTTCATGGTGCGGTAACTGGTGCCAAGAGTAATAAGAGCAGGAAATGGGTATAAAGAGAAAGACAAGTTCGGTGGAATCAGTAGGCAGTAATCCCACAGACTGAACACCGATGGAGATGCTGAAGGTGTGAGCTGCAGTCCAACCTTGCAACAGTCCCTCTGGGTGCCACTGGGAAAGTCATTTACCCTGCCTGTCCCATTGATTCCCCTCCTAACTTTGACCTAACTAGCCTGGTTTAGGTCTGTAGGAGAGCACCTGTGTTACCATGTGCCAGATTCAGTCATTCTCCTATCTCACTCTCAACCACAGACCTCCACTGTAGTACAACTGCTAGTAGCAACTGAAGTAAAAAGTTGAGAGCAATGCCAGCTGGTCAGCCCAGTCCCCAAAAATATGTGAGAGTGAATTTGTGATTTCAGAAACAGTCGGATGAGAGCTGCAGAGACCTGGAAACAGCAAGATGCCCTAATGTTCATGTCAGAAGCCCTCCTGTGCCTTCCAGAAACACCTTTCCTGGGTTTGAGACTCATCAGAGAACAAAAGCAATGCCACATCATATGGTTTGCAGTGATCCATGAGGTCTGCAGACAGCACATGATGAACAGCAAATAACTCAATTAGGAACGCAAAGAGTTCACAGAGAGACTGTGGCCTGAAATACGTTTGCATAAACAAACTCCTTGAATCATTATTAATAATTAATGTGTAAAAAAACCTCCAATCTCATTCCTGGATAGACTGCAGAATAAAGGGATAAATAAATCATAGGGAACAAGGTGTTTGCTGAGTGAGAATAGCTAAGCTAACTATGAGCTTAGCAGTTTCAGATTTCGAGGCTGCAGTGAGTAGCCTGTGGTTACTGTCAAGAACAGCTTTAACACAGAGGTGTCTCAATAACAGTTCTGCTATTTAAAATAGTAATATTATTCTGTCTATAGGAGACCTTTCAGATGAGGACTGCAAAGTGGTTCAATGCTATTCAGCTTCACAAAAGCTCAGTGAGGGCAGAGAGAGTATTTATTAGATGCAATTACAGCATTGTTACCAATGCATTATAAATTTATTGGCAAGTGTAAGTTTTTGCTACTCAGATATGAGGGATTTATATGCATTAAGTATAATAGTTAACAGAGAAAACTTAAAAAAAAAAAAAAAGGTTAATCTGCCTTTTTGTCCAAAGGCACTGTATATAAGCAGCAGGTATATCAATTTCTTGCAGGTGTCATTTATGTCACTTGGTCATAAATGAATTTAGCTTGAAGCCACAGCGAGGTATTTGTATATTATTAAATGTCTTGCTGATTGAAGAGGAGGGGGAAAAGGGAGGTCTAGTTAAGCTGAATTCCAAATTAGGTTCTTAAAATGAAAATTGAGATAGGACTCAAGAATGATTTTGTTTCATCGATGCTGAACAAAACTAGAGAAGAATAGGACTGGCAGACCTGTGTTAAATGCCGCCAGTAAAGCTCCAGTGAAGTCAGTACAACTTTGGTGATATACTCACACTGACTATCCCTCTCCATCTTTTTTAATTAAAAAAAAATAATTTCTATAATTTGGGCAATTTTTCTAATCATAAAACTGGGTAGAATGGTTAAGGTGGCAAATACTGTGATCTGTTGTCAAAGGCAATGTCATTTCAAGAGGAATATATTTTGTTCTACTTGGGACATCCCTGTGAAGAGGCATCATATTGGGGAGGTTACTAACACTAATGCTGCATGTTGTTTCCCTGCTCTTTCGTAAAATAATTTAAACTAATTACAGCCTGAAGAGTCTCACAAGAAGGCTTTGTAATTTTCGGGGAGGCTGCTCACTGATGGCCTAATCCTGCAAGGGGCCAAGTACCCTCCAATCTTCCCCAAATCCCTGGGAATCTGATCTAACACTACCAGGCTGGATAAGAGCCTCCCCTCTGCCATCTCTTTAGTTTTAAGACCTTAAAATTATTAACCTTATTACTTCACCAGTGTTATGGCTTCACCATCCATGAAGGAGCCCTGAAGTCTTTGGCGTTTTTGCACCACCAGCACGGCTTGTCAGGAAAGGTGTAGGGATGGACTGGAGCTGCCAGCGCTGGGCTGACACCTGGATCGTGGTCTGTTCCTTGGGAGTTTATGGAGTTTGTAACAGAGACAGAAAATCAGATACAAATTTCTGAGCAAAGACTATAGTCAGACAAGATTATTGTCAGACTCCAATGCCAACACAACACAGGGTTTTAAATGCAGGACAGTAATTTAGCTCAAAAAAGACGTTAGGACAATTTATGATGAAAAGACAGACATTGAGACCAAAGCCAGACCCAAGATCACTTCAGCTCTATTTCTAGTCATAGCTGTACTTTAAGACCATGATCATTTTATTGAAAGATGTAGTTATACAGCTTGACATTCTGGCCAGATATTCAGAAGTACAGAACACATGTTTATCCACTTTACCTCCAGGAAACTGTGGAATGCTGAGCACTTCACCTTATCATACCAGGTGTCTGGTGCTAAATGCAGGCTGAAGAGATAATTCCCAATGGGTGGTACCTAAACAGAGGATTTGCCATCAGAAATACGCTGTTACCTGCAGAGATGGAATATCATAATTTAATTTGTTACTACAAATCGATAAGCTAACTGGTGAACAGTGAGGCAATTTATCACTATCTCAGCATGATTTTATGATAGATAGAAAAAAAAAAGTGCATGCCTTGGTCTGCAACTATTGAAGAGCAAAGTGCGTAGGTGACAAATAGCTTAATCCAAACCAGCAGTACCAAGGTCACCAAGAAATGGTCAGCAGAGGTGTCTCATAGCCAGTAAGAAGGGGTTAGTAGAAGCAGATGTGTTACTTCAAGCTACACACAGTGAATGTGTTTAGAAGTAGGTACAACAGGATTCCAGCACTTCTCCTTTCCCACTTGCCAGAGGACTCCGGTGGTCTGCAAGTCAGCCGGGGCAGTACATTAATCGGTAGCAGGCAGTTCACCCAGATCTGAGGTAGGTGCAAGTCGACCTTGTCCTTGATAGGACAAGGGGTAATGGGCTTAAGCTGAAGGAGGGGACATTTAGATTAGATGTTAGAAAGAAATTCTTTACTGTTAGAGTGGTGAGGCACTGGAACAGGTTGCCCAGAGAGGTTGTGGAGGCCCCATCCCTGGAAGTGTTCAAGGCCACGTTGGATGGGGCTTTGGGCAACCTGGTTTAGTGGAGGGTGTCCCTGCCCATGGCAGGGGGGTTGTAACTAGACGGGCTTTGAGGTCCCTTCCAACCCAAACTATTCTATGATTCTATGACCACTTATTCTGTGACAATTGAACCACAGCAGTTTTTACTCAATGACGTGTATTGACCACATGTTGATGTTAAGGATGTTTAAAATTTTTCAGCAGTTTCCAGAAACAAATATCAAAGACATTTATCAGAGAGGTCCAAAGCAACAGGTTAAGAAAAAAAACCCCACAGAATTAGATCAAAGTTGTTACAATAGATTTCCACGGATGCATTTTTTTAAGATAACTGTTGGCTTTTGGATTTTCTTATGTTACATAACAGCAACCTCACATGGCTCTGCAAGCCCTCCATCTAACACTGATGCATCCTATTATTTCTTTCTCTTTTAGCTAATCCTATGATTATTTGCACCAAATAAAAGCAGTCAGGATCCCCACACTTTTTGGAGGGGTACATCCCTCATTACTTTAAAGTAGCTTTGCTCTGTCCAACACGTAGTAAGGGTAGTAACTACCTGAGCATGTGGCACAGCAGGTTAGTGTTGTGTATTTGATACCTAACTGAGAGGACACACAGGACTACAGATGGATGCTAATAGGCAGTGATTACTGCTTATGAAATCTGAGGCAAGACTTGCTTTTCCTCTTAACCAAAAGAAAATAATCAAAGTTGACTTAAAAGTTACCAAGGCAACTTAGGAGGATCATTACTTCAAAAAAGTCTGTCACTGAACATTATGAACTGCCTGAAGGACAGGTTCAAAAAATAAAATTTGCAACTCGGCATTCCCCAAAAGCTTCAAAAGGCACTCTTAATGCCACCAAAAAGGAATAACCATTCAGCTTTTTCACATGTTGTGACACAGTCTCAGCTATTCAGAGCTCTTTCCCAGCATATTGCCCTAAGTTAGCGTGATCTGTCATTGACTTCTCTTGCTTAAAAAATCCAGAATATATTTTCTCCCAGTGGGAGCCCTAACTCATTTCCCTAGAGAATCCAAAGCATCAGTCCTACATCTGGAGGCACTCAGCCAACAACACGGGGCTGCCCAGACATCCAAATCAGTCTTAGCCATGCGCCCACCATCACAGCCAGCCGGAGCTGGACCCCCAGCCATGCTATTCAAGTCAGTCTTTTGCCATCCAGAATGTATCTACAGATTTACCACACATCTGAAAATGCTGGTTCCACCCCTAGCCTTCTGAATTAGTCTTTTTGCACGTTCTAGCTACTAGCTAACATGCTATAGTCCTCCACGACGTGAAGAGGAAAGAAATGGTTTCTTGACTTACACACTTCACTAACCAGCATGTTGCTTGACACCAAAACACTGTCACTGTGCCTTTTCACTGCACCTCACATCCCCATCTGAGTGGGTGCTCGTAAAGGATTAGCTTTTTGTTCAAATTAAAATTTGAAATTATATTTTCCAAAGTGTGCAACTTTCATCCTGTAGATGGGTAAGCTTTGGGATGGAGAAATAAAGCAACTTCTTGCAGCCAGTATGTGTTGAAGCAGGAATAGACTAAAATCTCAGAGGATTCCTAGTCATCACTTCTCTGCTCTGTTCTCCGACCACATTCTCTCTGTATAAACAAAGGCTCTGGCCACTGCAGTGTTTTCTGGCCTGCTGTAAAATGTTTCACCACCCCTCTCAAAGGAATTGCTGATACTTAAAAAAGAGGCAGCCTTTGTCAGGCTTTTCTCACAGTGCCAGGGTCTCTGTCTAGAAGTCGGGTTGTCAACAAAGTATAGGGAGATGCAGACGGTGAGACTTGGCAAATTGTGCATGTAAAGGCAACTCTGAGTTATAATCTGGATTAATGAGTGCATTATTAGTGCCCCAGATTAATATTAGTCCAGATTATTAATAAAATGCTTCTGTCAAATAATTATGGGTATTAACTTTACGGAAGTTGCATTAATAGCAGAAGAACACTCTGCTTCCAGGAACACCAAACCTGGCTTATGCTTAGCAAAGTTTGAACGTTACTTTTGCCCAGGGAGAATTCGTTCCTGCAGCGTGAATGGTAGCACAGTGGTAGAAGCACTCTTGGAACTGGGACATCAGTCAGGTGCCCAGTCAACAACAGCAAGTCTAGATCATGCAGATGGCAAAGTGTCACTAATAAGAATTTCTCCTGGGTGAGATACTTCAAAGCTGAACTACAGACCTCCTCTGAGAGGGATGGAGCGAGGCTGGGGGAGGAAATGTTGAAAACTATCAGCTAGATAGACAAAGACCCAGCTCTTCAACTAGCATAAATTGGTGCCACTCCTTTTGTATTAGGCCTCTGTATGACAAACAAATATATCTGGCATGAACCAGAAGTTTTACTCTCAGTTCAAACTTCTTCTGCATGTACAAGACCAAGCCCATTTTCTGGGAGACACACATTTCCACAGTCACGACAGCCCTTTCCTTCACTCCCCTAATGAGACCTCAGTCCAGGGCCCTACACTTCTTTAAAATTGTGGGTAGGATTATAAAAAGCATCATAATTCTCATGAAAAACAGGAAAAATAGAGAGCTGGCCTCAACCCTACAGTACAAATCAGAAAATATTTAAAATCTGGGCACTTCTAAAGAGCACTAGGGCAAAAAGTCTTCAGTCCATTCTGGGAGGATTGAATGGAGTTGAACTCACTGGTCAAACAGCCTTTTCCTGAGTTTTGGCTTTTTAGCAACAATGCAACACAGATTTCAGGAGATAAGAAGGCCTTGGCTTGGTTGTTCCTCAGCATATTTTTACTCAATGTATGAGAAAGACAGATAGTCATTGCATCTCTTTTATCACCTGAAGGGAATTAATGAATCAGCATGCTTGTAAGAGAGTCTCCTGAAGAAAAAATGCTCTGAACAAGGGCTGGGTTACCGTGGCAGGGTTTTCCAGAGCATCAGGACTTATTTGTGTGTATTCAGATTGGTTTAGAGCTTTTCAAAATGTTGACACGCTCAGTCCTGTACATGCTAACCAACACATCAACCACGGCCTTCGAGTCAACAGGAATTAATAGGCAGTCACTACTTTGGACTCCCTAAGTCAAACTCAGAGTGTGCTTATTAACATAGCACACACTACTACATAGCGTACCTCATGTAATTATGGTGTTGCACGCACAGTATAGGGCTGGAAAGTATGGTCGCTTCTGTTATTTAATACATTTGTTTTATATTTTTGTGGCATTGTTTAACTAAAAGCAACTACATACAGTATTTGGCGCACTGTCATATGTAATCAAGAGATAATGTCAATGGAATTGCATGTTGTCACAGGATAACAGCCTCCCGCTGTTGCTGAAATGCCAAATTGAAGCTGAGGCATTTATGGAAAATAAACGTCAAGTCAAAGCCAAGATGTTTATTTTAAAAACAAGAGACATGGATCTTGTGGCAATGTTCCATCGTGTCTCTATTTCTCTAATAACAAATGTCCAATGTGAATAAAGCCAAGTGACAGTTTCTTCCTGGGACAACACAGAGAGGGTGAAGCCCGATGACTTCACATGAAGACTTGCAGAGCTGTTTCTCATCTGCTTTCCTTCAGGTCAGGTAATAGTCAAACTGTCCAGGTAGTGAACACAAAATGGTTTCTCAGATGTATGCTAAGTTTACAAAGAGATTTAGGAGGACAGCAGGAAGAAAAAGGGACAGCAAATGCATTTTTAATTTGCTTTTACGTAGCTCTTTTTCTCCAGAGAAAGAATGACAATAACATGAAGCTCACTGAAGTCAATGGGAGGCCTCCCAGGCATTTCAGTGGGCTTTCAATAATGCTTTAAGAGAATAAACAGTTAATATTTTAAGAGGTTATTATGTTTATAATGGTGGTGCCTGAATTTGATTGCAATGAGGGCATGACTGGACCAAGGCTGGATAAGGAAGATGAGATCCCTGGCTGCACAGTCACCCCTTGCACCTGGGAGGCAACTGCTCATCCCGGCTGCCGGCCCACAGGAGATTTCTGCTCTGTCCACGCCAGGCTCACAGCCATTGAAACACTGTTCCTTCACTTCATTTCTCCAGTAAAGCTTCCCTAAATCCAACTGGTTACCCAGTAGCAGAGATGACAGAATTTGTTTTTCTTTGCATGTGGAAAACTGAAGGTTACTTGTCAAGACCAAGGTTGCTGAGATATGGTAAGAAACCATGTTAAAGCTGAAAGTAAGACCTAGAAACATCCAGATCTTAGACATGATGCAATCTGATCCAAAGTTGAGAATTAGAGTTTTGTCAAACCTAACTACAAAGGCCTGAGTGATGAGACATACACTGCTACTCCTGGCAACCTAATGGGTTTAACATCCTAAAAGCTCTTTTGGATATTCATATCAAATTTTCCCTTTCATCACATTACCACTCATTAAATCTCCTTGTATTCATCTAAATTATTCCTCTCTCTCCCTGACAATTTTTTCTTCCTCCGACTACATTAAGAGATTATGTCTTCCACAAGCTAAAATTGCCTCTCCAGTCTCCTCATCTGCTAAGCCTACCATCTTTCTTTAAACATTCATCACCTCTCTGCCAACATCCTCCCTCTCCAACCAACCTCACAGGCCACACAAGAGTGCCAAGATGTGGTACACAGAGCTCAGAGCAATCCCTGGAGATCCAGCGATGGTCTCCAGCAGCAAGTCACCTGCCGGTACCCAGGACGCAAAGCTGGCAACAGCAAATCCACTGCCCCCAGTGCTGCCCCAGCCACTGCAAGGACGGTGTTAGCCCCAGTGCCCAGCCCCATTCCCAGCCTCCTGCCCCACTGCTGGTGCTGCTGACATTCCCCAGGGCAGCACTGTGTATGTAGATGCATACCCATGCAATAGGACTCTCATCTTGCAATCTGTTTTGCACGAAGAGAGAGGCAAGAAGACAAGCAGGAATCTGCACAAAGCATCTCAAAGGACTGGGTTTAAAAATATACCTAGATAACGTGCTTCAGTTCCTGCAATATCAAAGCTTCACGGCTCATGCCAACAGGGTTCTTCAAATGCAATACATTTTGATTTTCATCAGATCTATCCATTATACTCTATGCAATGTAAGACTGATCTGTCCCAATAACTACTGAGAGTTTGGGCTTTTTTTTTTTTTTTTAATGATTTCCAAAGGAAAAATAAATTAGTTGCTCATTAAAAACTGTGATCTGGAGAACAAGTAGAAACAAATCATTTCAGTTCTGGAAGCTCTTCTCTTGACCTGACATCCTTAAATAATATGCAAAGAGCTACATTAAAATCATGTTAAGGAGCTGTTTGAAATGCAAAAAAAGAAAACCCCCCAAAAAACCAAGGAAATTTTGAGTTAAAGGAGATTTGCAAAAGGTAACATTCTGAAAGGAGTTAAGTCTACAGTGATTATTTGGCTGCTCTGTGCTGCAAGGGCCAGAGGGATGTTCTGTACAGAAATCGTAAATTTGCTTATTTTTTCCTTTGGAGATGCATTGTTTCCCAAAGACATTCTGGCTCCAGCTCTGATCTGGCATTCCAGATTGATGCTTGTTGAACCAACAAAGATACTGGGAAGCAACAGACAATTATGCGTCTTCTGGTTTATTGCATACTTGCAAGTAATTTCCTTTACTTCTCCAACCTTTAAGCTTATCTTCTCTTATGGTAGGATGAGGATCTCCAGCTGGAGATCTGATAGGACAGCTTGATAGGTGAAGAGCTGACATTTGATTAGGTTATGGTATTTATTAACTGTATAAAGATACTATAGCAATAATGGATCTGAACAGATGACAGATGGATGATGCTCCAGGAATAGCAAACAAAACAGCTACATGGTACCCCAACTCTGCTTCCCACTGTCAGTGTCATCTTGGGAAGAGGATTTAAGATTTTACCAGAATTTTATCTGGCTGATTTTGTGCTAAAATGGACTATACATATTTACAAAATTCATCCAAGCATCTCAGTTGTGAAGGCTTTGGTGTGGTGATGCACCGCAGAGCTTGTACCTACTTTAAGTATTCCATCTAGATGCAGAAAATAAAAAATTGTTTCTATCCCACAGTTCCACTGTCCTAACCTGGTTTCAGATTATTATTATTTTAAATCAGGATTACAGATACCAGTCCTGGACAAATATTCCCAGCCACAATCCTCCTGCTTTTCATTCAGCATAAGTTCTCCCTCTGTTCTTGAAGATGCCATGCCTCCCACTCTTCCCACCAAAAAGGGTTGCGCTTTGGTCCAGCAGATGACGAGCAGCAAAGTCCATGGGAACATGAGAGAATGCTTTGCCAAGCAGCAGGTCCGCACTGGTGTGTGGCCTTTAGTCAGGGTTAAACAAACAGCGTGTAAATAAATAAATAATTTTCTCCCAGGTTGTGACCTTGTAAATCAAGTCTAAGCCTGGAAGGGATTTTTATGGTCCAGCTGGAACAGCGGAGTAGTCTTAGCAGAATAAATATATGGGGGGGAGGGGGGGAAATAACTGTGCTTTTCAGTTGCTCCCAGAGTGCTGTGGGGAGTGTTTGGTGCTGCCGTAAGACACGGTGATGATTAAAAAAAGGACAGAGGGGACATCACTCTCATTTACCAAACAGCTGTTTCACATTATTTTAAGAGGTTTAAAAGAGGAGTAAAACACAGTTAAATGCACCCAAGAGTAATCTTCCAGCTTAGGAGCCAAATAGAGGGCTTAATAACTAAGTGAAAATCCAGCCCAACTAGTTCCTAGCAGCAAGTTTCATGGAAGTGGATGGGAGCCGGGCAGGGATTTGCTCAGAGTTTGTTATCTGGGCATTACAGCCCCGGGATGCTTCATGTAGTTTATTGCTCCTTACCAAATAACGGTACTAATACTTAGAGCAGTCCCTAGATTTAGTGTGGTTTGACCAGACTGGGTAAAAGCTACTGGCTGCATTTTAAAAAATCCAGAGAGACCTATCCGATGCAAAAGAGGAAAGCCAGAAACGGGAGCTGGAACTTCCACCTCCCGGCCCTGCAGTGGCTTGGTCTGCAACGGCCAGGGAAGCCAGAGCAAAGACAGCTCACGATGGGGAGATGCACGGGACAAGCCACAGCCACAGTCCCTGCACAGAGCCGGTAGCATCACCCTGTAAGCCAGAAGGTTTTACATGGGGTCCTGGCCAGCGGGGGTCTGCGGGTGCCTGGGCTGGGGCAGGAGGCACTGATGATGGGGGACTGCAAGTGTGGGGCTTGTCCCTGATGAGGATGTCCCATGGGAGGATGTCCATTGCTTTTCAATGGAGAATGATGCCAACAGTGCTCATATTTGGCATTTTACTTTTTCCAGGTGTAAAAAGGGGGAGCGCCTGCTCCAGCAGCTCGGCACGGGTGTGCCTGGCAATGGAGGGCAGTGGAGGCGTGCGGGCTATCTCTGGCATGAGAGGTGCCCCCCAGCACTTATGCCATCTTCCCACCGCCGGGGATTCGGAATCCACCTGCCTTGGGGCTGTAGGGGCGGTGACAAAGCCTGGCTTTGGACCAGGGTTTGGGGTACAAACCTGCCTTTTCCCAAGCCCCGTTCTGGAGCGTGCTACAGCTGCCGACTGACTCCCTGTTGCTCCTAGCCCGCTCCCACCAAGCATCGGAGGGTGCAGCAAGCACCGGCAGCCACGGCACGGTGGGTCCCCGGTGGTGCACCCCGCGGGCAGGAGCGCACCCTGCCCGCATCCCCTGCCTGCCCCACAGCTGCTGCGCACAGACCCCTCCCCGGGCCACCCACCCTGCCGTACCGGGCAGCAGCAGCGGGGCAGGATGCATGCAGGGCGCAGCCAGAGCAGAGAAGGGCTCCAGGCAGGGCTCCAGGCAGGGTTCCAGGCGGGCCAAGGGCAGCAGCACCGGCGGGGTACGGGCAGGGCAGGCAGCGCGCGGGCAGAGCGGGGCGGCTCGGCTCCGCCCCCGCGATGCCGATTGGCGGCGAGCGGTGACGCGGGGCGGGGCGGGGCGGGCCGGCGGCGCGGCGCGGGGCCATGCGGCAGCCCGGGGCGGCGGCGGCAGCAGCGGTGGTAGCGGCGGTAGCGGCGGCGGCGCCGCCTTCCTGCCCGCGGCGCGGCGGCCGGAGCGCCCCGCACAGCCATGGGCGATGGGTGGCTGCCGCCCGACTGCGGCCCCCAAAACCGCTCCGTCGCCGGCGGCGGGGTGACGGCGGCGCCGCCGCCCGGGAGCAAGCAGCTGCCCGCCGAGCTGCTGTCGCAGCAGTGGGCTGTGGGCATGAGCCTGCTGATGGCCCTGGTGGTGCTGCTCATCGTGGCCGGTAACGTGCTGGTGATCGCGGCCATTGGGCGCACGCAGCGGCTGCAGACCCTCACCAACCTCTTCATCACCTCGCTGGCCTGCGCAGACCTGGTGATGGGGCTGCTGGTGGTGCCCTTCGGGGCCACGCTGGTGGTGCGGGGCACCTGGCTCTGGGGATCCTTCCTCTGCGAGTGCTGGACCTCCCTGGATGTGCTCTGCGTGACGGCCAGCATCGAGACCTTGTGCGTCATCGCCATCGACCGCTACCTGGCCATCACCTCGCCTTTCCGCTACCAGAGCCTCATGACCAAGGGTCGGGCCAAGGGCATCATCTGCACCGTCTGGGCCATCTCCGCCCTGGTCTCCTTCTTGCCCATCATGATGCACTGGTGGCGGGATGAGGACCCCCAGGCGCTGCAGTGCTACCAGGACCCAGGATGCTGCGACTTTGTCACCAACAGGGCTTATGCCATCGCCTCGTCCATCATTTCTTTCTACATCCCCCTCCTCATCATGATCTTTGTGTACCTCCGGGTGTACAGAGAGGCCAAGGAGCAGATTAGGAAGATCGATAGGTGCGAGGGCCGGTTCTACGGCAGCCACGAGCAGCCGCAGCCGCTCCCGCCCCCTCACCACCAGCCCATCCTCGGCAACGGCCGAGCCAGCAAGCGGAAGACCTCCCGCATCATGGCCATGAAGGAGCAGAAAGCCCTCAAGACTTTGGGCATCATCATGGGGGTGTTCACCCTCTGCTGGCTCCCTTTCTTCCTGGTGAACATCGTCAACGTCTTCAACAGGGACCTGGTGCCGGACTGGCTCTTTGTTTTCTTCAACTGGCTGGGCTACGCCAACTCCGCTTTCAACCCCATCATCTACTGCCGCAGCCCCGACTTTCGTAAGGCCTTCAAGAGGCTGCTCTGCTGCCCCCGGAAAGCTGACCGGCGGCTGCATGCCAGTGGCGGGGAGCTGGCCCGGCTGCCTGGGGGCTTCATCAGCACCGTGGGCTCCCCCGAGCGCAGCCTGGGAGGGACCTGGTCCGACTGCAATGGGGGCACGCGGGGCGGCAGCGAGTCCAGCCTGGAGGAGAGAAATAGCAAAACGTCCGATTCGGAGTCCAAGGTATAGGGGGGGTACGTGGGGGGCCGCGTTGGAGCTGGGGCAGGGGGAAAGGCAGGCAGGGAGACACACAGGAGCAGAGAAATCCCTGGCAGCTGCCCGGTGGTAAGGCTAATGCCGAGCAAAGCGGATCCCTGTCTTAGCGGGGAGAGAGCGGGTGTTTACTTAGGAATTAAAGCAGGTGAACTTGTGTACGACATACCTCATCTGAACCTGCAGCAAACAGGAAACCCACTGACTGGAGAACAAAGAAAATAAACAGCCGGTCCCAAAGATAGCCAGCTTATATTTAGGAGAAGCATTTTCGGAAGGAGCTGTGGCAGCACCCTCCACTTGGGTGAGGTGTCCCAGGACCGTGCTGGCGGTTCAACCTGAGTGTGGAGGTGCTGGCATTTGGCCGCCCAGTTTGGCTGCAGCCGGGGTCCCAGCCGTCCCCCGCCTCGCCCGGGGCTGTCAGACACCCCGCGTTTCATTCCCTCACCCACGACACCAGGCGGTTTCGGGGGAGGCACGGGGTCCGTGCTGCAGGTGCTCCGGAGAGTACGGACCCACGGGCAGGATGAGTTCTAAGCTCAGAGTATCTGTGCTCCCCTCTTCCTCAGAGTAGCGATGGAGAAAAATCATGAGTAATGATGAGCACAGGTATATTCTGAAAGGGGGTAAAAAAACCCCAACCCACACGCTTGTGCTTTTTCCCTCTGCATCAGCAAGCAGTGAGTTATAGTGCTTATCTCCTTCAGCCAGACGATAGCTGTCAGGCTGAGAAACTTCTACCTCAAACTGTGCATATTGTACAGGGGAATAAACGGACCGTGTTTATATTAAACAGCATATTTACATACCACTAGTAGTATTTTATGAAAAAGCCGGGGGGGGGGGGGGCGGCGGCGAGGAGCCTTCTGCAGCTTGTTCATTGTAATTACAAATGAACGGGGGGGGAAAAAAATCCTGGCAACAACAAAAATTTACTGCACATTTTTCTAAAATGCCGACAAAGCCGTTTTTTGCACAGTGTTAAGAGTTGTAAAGTTATTTGAAGATGTTACTTGCACACACGTACACACACGCAAATTAAAAATGAGATGGAGGTTTGAATAACACCGCCCCTGAAACTGATTTCTGGTTTTGTCTGATCTGTTACAGTTTTATTGAGAGAGTGACTTTTTTATATTATTTTATGAAGGTACTGTAAATATATCTGTATTATAAATTAAAATATCTTAAGGGACTTTATTATTTTTATTTTTATTTCCAAGTGCCCACGTGAATCTGCTGTTATTTTAGCACTTGTGTGTCATTTCCATTTTCCTCTCTGTGTGTGTTTTATAACATATTTATACTCTGGTGCAATTTACTACTGTGTAAGTAATTGGTCTATGTGCAATAAATACCATTGCAGCACAAGCAAGCGTGTCTCTATAGGTTTTGAAACAATACCTACCTATAATGGGAAGAACAGCATTTGTTTTTCTCCAAAGATGGCTCAGATTACCAATACAACTCTAGCTAATGGCTTTTCCTGACACAGTATTTTAAAAAACGTGTTTGAAACCCAATAAGGTTGTGTTCCTGTTGCACCGAGGTCTGCTGACTTCCCTTAAAATTAATGGCTAAAGACAAGGTGTTTCCACTCTGATAATGAATACACTTTTTTTCTGTAACTATTCCTTTCTGGAATATACTCTTTTTTTTTCCTTTTTTTTTTTTTTTTTTTGTTAGGAGTGCGCATCTAGGAGTCAGGAGACCAGAATATTTAAGATTACAGAGGATGCTTAATTCGAAAGCTAAAAATGGTCTCCAGTAGAAAGAAATCTCCATATGCAGTACACGCCACCCCACAAGTAAGTCCACCTCGTGCCGACAGTGGGCCTGATCCTGCCCAAGCGAGGTGGGCGGTGGGCGTCCCGGTGGGGTTGGGTCCCGGTGCTGAGTGTGGAGGTTGGAGGAGACCCCTGCCTGAAAAGCAGCAGGAGGAGGCTCGTGCCCTGTAAGGGGAGATGGCAGCTGGGGAGCTGGTCGCAGGAGTCCAGACTTTTGTTCCCTTTTACTATAAAAAAGGAGTTGACCTCTGAGGGAATGGCTGGGGCATAACTGGAGCAGGATCGGACTCTGGGACAGACTTAAACGCCGCTGAAATCAGGGGAAACCTCTTCTGTTGTCACTGGGTGAAATAAAACTACCTAGTTTGTAAACTACAAAGCTAATGGTCATGTGCAGTGTGGCGTCAGTGTGCTGCCGACAGTCACGTATTCCTTGGGGGCCAGATTATCATAACTGAATGTTATATTTTGGACTGATCCAAGGAAGGAGGAACTGTGAACAGAAGCACTGCAGCTTTGGTCCAAAAGATTGTCATCCTTTATTGCTTTATGAAGGTATGCTGTATCCTTGTGGTTTCATGAAGTTTTTCATTACTGCAATGAATACCTGGCAGATAGAGCAATAAAAAGGCAGTACAGAATAAAAGTGAAACCATTTTTAGCTTTATTAAACTCAGAAGCATAGTCAAATAGAAATCAGCTCCCAGGAAGAGTTTTTCCCAAAGCCAGTTCTTTAGGGTGGTGGCCAACGGTTTGTTCAGTTGTTTGGAAACTGTTTGTTAATTTTTTTTGTTTTAAATATGAAGGAATTTGTCTTTTGCAATTTCTAATGATGTCTTTTCAGGAAAAGAGAAAAAATACTCCTTTTATGCAAAGACAAAATGAAGGGACCAGGGAAGTAACTAATACTTTTCCATTGATGTTACTGGTGGTCAATGTGAGCTGCAGTTAATATTGTCTCCCTTGGTAATAGTGAAATGGGCTCCTTAAAATGACGGGGTGACATCAGATCAGGTGCTAAATGAAGTAGGCTCTGCTCCTGAATGTTTTTGGTTTGGTTTTTTTTTAAATCTGTTTTTTTCTGTGATTCCAGCAAAGGCAATAGGACCAAAAGGGTGCACGGGATGGCGATGTCTGACGCCAGTAACTGCAGCAAGGTGTTGGCTGCACACGTCGGGGTTGGGACGGGATGGGGAGGCAGCGCTGCTGCCCTCCTCCTTCCTGCATGTTGGGGATCGCAGGGAGCCAGGGCAGGACCGGGTCCCTGCCTGCTTGGTAGGGCAGGGCAGGATTTGGCCCCAGCACCCAGCTGGGAGCTGAAGTGGCTGTTGAGCCCCTGTCCTCAGCAGGGTGCTGGATCCTGGGGCAGCAGCTGCCTGCTGCATGGGGTGGGACAGTCTAATGGACTTGGGTCTTCGTCTCATGAATCAGTTCACATAATTTTACCCATCCGAACACTCATGTCCTTAGACTTCAAAAAGTGATGAAAGTCTGAGCTCAACAGGGTCCTTAGGTAGGAAATTTATGGCCAGAACTTGCTCATCTACTCCTGCTGAGTAGCCGCGCTGGCTCATGCTTCCCCTGGACAAGTGTAATGGCGTGAAGAAGGTGAAAGGTAGGATGAGTTTTACTCAGTGGCCAGCTGTGTGAGCAAAGTGGTCAGGATTTGTCTGCTGTTGAGTTTCGGCCAGTCGACGACCTGCTGGAAGAGTTGGGGCTGGCGTGTCGAGTCCCTCTGTAACCCACCTGGCAGCGTGGATGGTGGATGCTGGTGTGTCTTACACGATGTAAAAAAGATGGTGGCACAGCAGCGGTGTGGACAGAGCAGGACATATGGCACGCACGTGTGCGAGGAAGGGGAGGCTGCTGGCGAGCAGTCTGCCGTGGATCCCGCTCAGAACAGGCTGTTCTCCGCAGAGAAGAAGGACACTCTGAAAAGTGTTACAGGGCAGCTGAAATACTCCGGAGGCAATGAGTCAAACACTCACAACGAATATTTCTTTCTGACGAAAACCAGACATGGATTAGCAATTGGAGCTGCAAGTTAGAAAGTATAGGTGGTAGGCATGCGGCTGCACACGTACGTGGGCAGGAAAGTAACAGCAAAGAGCCGCAGGAAAGGGGCACACAGGTAAAACAGAAATCCACTCGGAGAAAATTATTTGGCCAGGGTGCCTGAGACTTCCACATGCAAGACACCCGATTCTCAAAGGCGCCGGCTGTGCTCTGAGCAGTGTTTGCTCAGCACTTCTGAAAAGCAGGCTGCATCTCTCCACGTGCTTAAATGGCAATATATCGGGTGGAAAGCCTGGCTTCATTTTTCTGTGTGTTCAGGAAAGGTAAGGATGTTTCAGACACGGCGCGCTATCCAAGTGCCTGCAGAAGTACCTCTGCACTGGTGAGAGCTGCACAAAAGCACTTCTGCAAATCCACTGCGCTTTCAGACCGCGACCGTCAGCATTAACTAACTGTAGCTCCCAGCAGTAACTGATGAACGAATGAAACTGTGTGCAAAAAATGTGGCTTAAAATTGTGATCTGAACTGCGCCCACGGTATTTGACAGCATCAGCCGGGTGTTTGTGATATAGCATGCACTGGTTCTTCTGCAAATGCTGCTTTCCCTTTTGGGTATGCACGTGTTTTCAAGTAGAAGGACAACTTCTTTATCAGCTTTTCTTTTTCCCTAAACCCTATCTGCAGTCGACGCTTTATTAATAACTTTTAAGTGGCTATTTTGAAAACTTTCCTTGTGCTGCACACTTTCCTAATTTATTGTAATTTCCCGTCCAATGGAGTGCACTTACTTCCTTTATGTCATATATCAGCGGCAGGGCTGGAAATTGTGCAGCTATGAACTGAAAGAGCAGACTTTCTTGAGGCCAAATGCGGTCAGGCATCACTGCCACTGGGAGCAGAATTTGACCTGATAATCTAATCTTATACAAGAGAGTATCTCCAGAAAAGTATTGTTACCAGCAGTAAATGACCTCTGCTAATGAAGCTGGAGCAATTAGTCCTATTCAAAGCTGTCAAGAAAATGTTAACTGCTAAACAACAGTTAACGCTGGATAGCTCGAATAATGAGTGTTTTGTTTGCTGGTGCGTGTTAGGTGATGTGTTGGGAAATAATTATCCCTTGACTAGCAGCCAGCTTTGTACTAATCAGAAAGGAGAAGTCATGTTCTGTTTGAAGGATTATACCTAAAAATAGTTCAGTTACCGCCACATCAACGAGTGAAATGAAGCAAATTCAGAGAGACGTACACACCTTCTTAACATTTCGCTTTTCATCCTAAAAACTCATTGTTCAGCTGGAACTTTCTGTTTGATCGTGTCAAAAGCACTAACATGATCTCCTGCAATAGCACTAAGCACACTCCCCCTGAGGAGCGTTACCCTATGCACCACTGACTCGCTTTCAGAGCCTGCCAAATTCCCCAACACCCCAGGAGGAAGTAAGGAGTCTTTCTCTTTATATAAACAATTGCATATAATGTAAGATCAACAATGTTTGTGATAGTCGTCTCGCAGAAGAAATCGATATGCTTTTTGTTTGAGATGTTTGTACGCCTGCCCGTCCGCGAGGAGCAGCCGTGGTAACAGCAGGCGATTTGTTTGTGCAATTCAGTAACTTCAGGCTGTCAAACCGCTCAAAAAAGTGACCGAGACAGGAAAAGGATAAAAAAGATGATGCTGGCGAGCAAACGCAAGGTTATCATTGTAAACAGCAAAAACTGGGGCATCTTTTGCCAAACTATGGGTACTGCCTTTTACTGGGAAAGTCTAGCCAGTTTGGATAGGGATGCACCGGGCAGATGCACTACAGAAACGCGGGTTAAGTGTGAGAGGGAAGACACTGTCCATGGAGGACTGTGCCACCAAGGGACTGGCAGCTGGAACACGCCCCAAACATCCCTGAAAGTTTTTCTTCCTCTTTTTTGGATAACAGCAGCAGGCTGAAGAACACCTGAGCAGCCTCTCAGCCAGCATAAAGCCACGCAGCTCCCTGGCCATCCATGGCTCCCAGGACACATGCCTCCCCCTTAGCATCTCCCCCTCCCCTCTGAGGGGCTCCAGCTTACGCTGAGTTTTGCAGGACCCAGAGCCTTCCCCCAGCCCGGAGCCATCATCCTCTGGCATGGTGCCAAACCGGAGGTGCCCCGTGGCACCCCGGGGTGTCACCTCTGCGGGGCGGATGCACGGGTGCTGCAGGGTGCAGGGTGCGCCCGCACTGCCTCGGCTGTGCCGGGCGTGCTGGTGCAAGCTGCCGGCCGCGCCGCTCCCCTGAGTCATGGCTCCGTCCTGCAAACACCAGCGACAGAATCGGGCCCGCCGAGCTGCAAATGGAAAAGTGTTTGGGTTTGTTATGTAAACTGGCGATCGGCTTCCTGGTTCATGAAAACCGGCAGCTTGGTACGCAGGTTCGCTCCCGCCTGCTCAGCTCCTGGGTTTTTCGTGGTGGCGTTTGCTCACTCGGCCTTAGCACCCAGCAGCACGAGTTTTTCGGCTGCGCCCCGGCAGCAGTCTGCATCCAGACGTGAACTGTACCAGATGTCGGGCAGTGTCTGGGTTTGGTTGTACCCTTTCCTTCCAGGATTGATGCTCAGAGTTATTAATACCAGCTGCACCAAAGTGCAAAAGTTCCAGACGAATAGGAAATGAGTCCTGACCTGCAGGTCCACAACCTGAAGCAGAAAACAGAAGCTCACCAAGACTTTTGACATTGCCATGGTTAGCAGCACATCTCAGACATAATGGTGTGCCTTTCCTTTCTGATCCTGTGTAATGCACTGAATCCTGTTGTCCTTAACGAGATAAATGAGGATTTTCTACTAGTTCGGTGCTCCAGCCATTGGCCACTGTTGTGCGTCTCTAGGCGGTGATGTACCTTTGCATGCCTGGCCCAGTGGCTCTCTCAAGACCATGGTATTTAGACTTCTTCCTACCAAAACTATTTTGATAATTGGTCTTAAGCTCATTGACACAATAGTTTGAAACTCAGATTTAAGTGTATACCCCAAAGAGGCAGCCAGAGCCACTGAAGAGCTCAAATTCTCAGCAGTTGCTGGGTGTATAAATATTTCGGCTACCAACAAGTCATTTTGCGGGGCCAGGCGAGTGCCGCAGCCCCCTCAGAGGCTGTCAGCCACCCTCCCTCAAAGTCAGACTGCAGAATATCCTGCCACTGCAAGGAAAAATTGCAGGGACAACACAACAGCTCATGACAAAAGATTTGCCAGGTGGTAAAATCTAAACAGTGGTTTGTGGCCAAAATTTAAAGAGCGCTTGTTAAGAAGGAATTCAGACAAGTGCCTGGCAGGATTTCCTAGTGGGGAAGGGAAAACAGCCTTCAGGGTTAAAGTTTCCACGTGCAGATGAAGAGCCCCTCATTGACTGGTCCAGCCAGAGTCACAGATGCCGCTGGCGCCCTGTGCGAGCCACGGTGGTGGGCAAGCACTGCCTGCCCCAGCCACCCCCAGGAACAGCTCAGGGTGCCCCCACTGCTCCCATTTGGGTGTGTAGGCTGCCCCCCTCTAACTGCCCGAGCATCGGAGGGGACCCCCGAGGAGTCCTGTGACACAAAGGTGTGTGCCAGCCTGTGTCCCCCCTCGGGGCCGGCTGACCCGCCATTGTGCTGCGGAGGGAGGAGCACTTCCTCTTGGACTGGAGCAGGTAAACTGGGAGATGTCCCACAACGCTCCCATTGTTTAACGGCTCACCCGCTCCGGAGCCCGCCTTCGGGGAGGGATGTTTTGTTTGTCTGTTCTTCCCCTAAATACTCACTTGGGAGCCTTCAAATAAAATCTCAATTAGCTCGCTTACAACGTGAAGCACGGTGTGGGATGCGTTCCCTGGCAGACAGCTGCCCTCGCTGTGGTACGGTGGCAGAGGCGAGGGGGAGGCAGGAGGGGCGATGGGGGGGACTGTTGCTCACACCCCCCACATCCCCCCCCCCCCCCGACTGAAGCATCGGCAGTACCCTGGCAGGTTCCCATCACCAGACCAGGACAGCCACAACACCAGTGCGCCCAGGCTGCGCCCAAAATCCCAGATCCTGACGCAGGAACATCTGATCTGCTCATGAACCAGCTCACGTCAAATACTCGGGCTTTTTGGAGCTTTTATGTAATACTGGGCGCAAGGCAGCTGCTGCTGCGGTAACTGCCAGGAACAACAGGTATTGTAACACTGCTCTAAACCACCTCAAGAGCATCCGTGGGAGAGGTTTTGCTCCTGTTTCACTGCCAGGTGGTTCCCAGGTAGCTGGCAACGGGGTGTACGCAGGTCTGCAGTTCTCGGCATCAGCCCATCCAAGCCAGGGCTGGTGCTCACCCTTCCGTTGCATGTCCCACTGCCCAGACTGGCTCTGCCGCCTGCACAGCCATGTGGGCAACGGGCTCCTCTGGCCGAAAACCAGCCCTTTCAGAAAACATTTGTTTCAGCTGATCCGTGCAGGTTGCACAAACATGGGTAATGGCACGAGGGCCATGGGAATGTGCGGAGTGGTGGGGCTGAGATCATCTGTTTTGGTAGAGGCCCCAGTTTGGATCTATCGCTGCGATCACAAACCTCATGTCCGGTGATGATGCTGCAGAATCTGAGATGCAGACCAGCACCCTCTGGCCTGTTGTTTTGCCTGACCTGCGCTGGAAAAGCAGGACTCACCACCTAAACCTTCCCTCCCTTCAGGGGCCACTCCGAATGTTATATTCAGGAGTTTAATGACTAAGCTATTCAACTTCTCATTGCATGTGAAAAGTGAAAAAAAAAATTAGTTTAGTACAAATATTGGTGCAATAGAAGAAAAACATGATTTAAGTCTGATTATCTGCTGTGTTACTGTACCACAGTGAAGAGCATGGGACAGACTCCTCAATTTTTGGCAAAGATCTGGATCAGGGGAGCTGAAAGAGCAACCGGGTGACAGCACTAAGCTGTCCCCAACTGCAAGAGGGTGACATGGCAATGAGCCATGGGCAGTGAAATATCAATTCCCCAGGAAGAGCAGCTCTGTTTGCACAATGTCTTTGTGTGGATCCCAACACTGACGGGTACCATTGAGCTGTTAGTGACTTGTGAGTAATCCCCGTCATGCATGTCTTCTGGTGGATGATGTTTAACTGCTTTTATTCCTGCACACTTCACTCATGTGGGAACAAGGAATGCAGTGATAAAAAGGCTGGAATCATTTCAGTGCTGGATAGCTTCCATTAAGATACTTCTCATTATATAACATTGCCATCACTGTACAAAATCTGCTAAGGTGCCTTTTAGGAAGGTGGAACATTTCTACACAGCCATAATTAAGAAAGTGGCATTGTAGAGCAGGCTGGGCTTTGATCAGATACTTTTTAATTGCACCGGATGTGCTTGGACTTTTGTGTGGTATGGATTTATTCGCCTTTACATTATGAGGCACCTCATAAATTAAGTGGTTGATGTTGTCAAATGCATGCCATTAGCACTCTGAGCAGATAATCCATTTGGTGGCCTCAGCGGAGTCTATCGCAGGGCCCGTCTCCAGATAACGCCCTGGAAGAAGAACAATGGTGCTCCGAGCTCCCAGGGACCTCCACTCTCTGGTTCTGCACTTCAGAAGAGAAAAATTATCATTATCTGCATGGCTCAAGCTCCCTTTGAAATGCGGTTATTTTTTACTCATACATTCCAAGTATTTTTTACATGATATCAGCGAGAAACTTGAAACCCCCTTTGAGAAGAGAAAGATTTCCTGCAGCCCTACTACTAAAGAAAATGGATAGATCAAGTAGTAAAGTTCAATGACTTACTTAGCATTAAATAAGAAAGAGAATAATGAATTGGATTTTGTGTGCCTGTTTTTCCTCTGCAGGGAACAGTCAGGCTAATGGATTTGCATTGCCTTCTGCTTCTGTTCATCAGTCTAGGTGAGTTCAAAACACTGCTGCCCTTTGTGCTCTCCTTTCCCTCATCACTTGTCACAACTTCAAGTATTTGGAGCCTAGCAAGCACACCAGGCTACTACCATCAATGCGATCTGGACCGGTGAGGAAAACATTCAAGGTTGACCCCGCCATGTCCAGCGATGACTTGTGGCCTGCTGCATGGACATCTGTGTTTTATGCTAGGTAGCTGCAAGTAGGCAATTCCTTACTTAGGGTGGACGCTAGTTTCCTACTATTATGAGCTAAGGCCTTAACATCCTTCAAGAGAGACATTATTTCCACACTGGGTTCACCAAAAACTGGTTGGGTCTCCAAACCCCTCCTTTGTTTATGGGCTTTGCCGAGCACACCGTAGGGCTTTTTATTGGGGAAGGAAGGGAGGTGGTGTAGGAGGAAACTATTACAAAGCTATATAACATAAACAACTTTCTCCTGTAAATTCCAAACACTGCTTGGCAAGGAAGAGGTTAAGGCTGGGGGGAGGATGGGGGGGGGGATGACTCATTGGGGCAAAGATATAAATAGCAAGCTGGGAAGCCTGGGGAGGTACATGGGGGAAGCGGTTGACCCTAGATGGGGTGGATTCCCTTGGCTTGCTGAAAGCCTCTGCTGCTCTGCCCTTGGGGTCTGGAGCTGGGTCCTCCCTAAGGCATCCAAAGTGGGGGGGTGCTCAGACAGAAACCCCATATAACTGACCAGGAGTTGTTCAAAGGTGAATCTGAAAGGTGTTCAGCTCACCTGAAGAGTTTCTGCAGAGCCAGAAATGATTGCTGGTGTCCCCTGCCCCTTGCTGCCCCAAACCTTCGCTGGGTCCACCAGTGCTTGTCCAGAGCCGGGGAACTGCTCTCTGCCTGCTCAGATGGTCGGAGCAGGATTTCCGTTTTTCTACCAGCCTTGATGCCTCAGGCTCTCTGGTCTGTTTTTTGTCCGAATGGGAAATGCATAATGAGAAACTGTTTAAACAACTTATGGTACAAGGAAACTCGCTGGAGTAAAGAACATTATAATTTATTTCCAAGGAAATGATGCACTCTCCAAATGCACTCCACTCAAACGCTGCAATTTAAAGTTGCAGGATGCTTGCTGGTCCTCTTCAGTGCTGCCTGCAGCCCTCATCTAGGTCTGAGCACCGTGCACAAGGTGGGCAGGAGCCTGCCAGGATCATCTGTGCTGCTGTCTGCTCTTGCCACCAGCAACCATTCCTCAGCAGGTTATTGCAGATCTTTGCACACAATGAGATGGTCGCTGTGGGTATAACTGCTGGTGAAGAGGTGCCAGGCAATCTATAAACTCTGTGCCAACAGACATGTTAAGATACACACAAGTGTTAGTGCGGGCGTTTCCTTAACAATGTTTTAAACCACCCAGAGCAGATGCGTGGACCCAGATCACGAGGTGCAGAGAGTGACCAAGTGAGGGACCTTCTCCCCCACCCCCCAGGCTGTGAGCAGGGTTGATACTTAGGCCCAGTTGAATGCCTGAGGTTCCAGAGGGCTCTGACAGTTAGAGCTGTCCTAACTGTTGGTTTGCTTGCACGGGTAGGTCTGGACAGCCTGTGCTGGTGAAGGAAAGCCGAGGAGCCACCGAGGCCCCGGCAGCGTTTTCTTGTTCTATTTCCAGCCCTGCTTTTAAAGATACAATGGGCTTCAGATCAGATGCATTTCTGAAGCTTATCTGTATGAATATTTGACTGTTTATCCAAATGGAACAAAAACCTTCAAACCTTCTGAGGTCCATCCATCACGAGCCTTATCTCCCCATGTCACTGTTCAGCTCCCAGCCGCTGCCGCTCAGAGCCTCCTGCCACCCGGGGCTCAGCTCTCCCCACCAGCTTTCCATCTCCCCTCTCTGGGCGGCTTCGCAGCATTATCCACAGTTATGTCCTTGGCTCCCTGGCACTTCAGTGATGGCCTCTGCATCGCATGCAGGAGCAGCAGGCTGGGCTGCTGCACGGTTTACAGCTAGCCAGCATCCTGACAGGCTCCATTTGTGCTGCTGTATTGCAGCCCATCATCTCCATCGTACATATGGCCACCGCCACGACCAGAGCAGAGCACACTGACTCTGCTTGGCCCCAGGAAAGGAGAACATTTGTCTTTTTTTATGGGATATTAATGAAGCCCGGACGAAGGAATGCAGTCTCCTCTAGCTGAGGTTCAAAGACTGAAATATCCAAGGAGAATATTTCTGATCCCCTCTCTGGTAAAAAGGAGGTTTTGTAAGAGGTTCTCTAAATCCCAGCTGTTGGGTAGGGGAGGAGGGGATGTCAGCCCTTACCACTGGTCTCCTCTGGCAGAGGCATCCTCACGACTGCAGTCAGGCTGCTTGAGATCGCAGCACCCCTAAAAACCCAGGTGGGCTCTGCCCCTTGGTAGGTGAGCAATGGCACGTGAGCCACCGAGATGCATGAGGAGCATGGTGAGCGTGCAGGGGGGGCACCAGCATCAAGCAGCCCTGTGGAGGTTGCTGGCCGGGTAAAAGAGCTGCATAGTTAGTGTTATGCCCAACCTATGGAGTGCGTTGTTCAGCCTTGTCAGAAGAGCCTTTGCGGTGCTTGGTATCGGGGCCACAGGACATTTCTTGCTTTGAAGCTAAGCTGGCACAAGAAGTCATCTGCAGTCCTGCCATCCTGTCAAAGCTGTGGCCAAAAACAACAGGGTAAGGGCTTTGGAAAGAGCCACCCATCCACAGCGTAACTGAGTAAAAATGGGGACCTGGCTGGCTCAGGGCTTGAGAACAGCTTTTAAGCACATCAGTGGTTGAAATCCTGTGCACAACGGCGGGGATCAGAGGTCTCTGCTGCTTGGTACTGCCTGGTCTTGGCCCAGATCTAGACAAGCTTTGGCACTGGGGTGGCCTTTTCCCATGGGGACCATTTTCCTGTGGTCCTTTTCACAGGAGATTCTGACCTGTGGGCTGTTGTTGCTCTCCTCCCTGTGGTTTTAATTCTTTTCTCTGTTTTGATAGTCAGAAGGGTAAAACAAATTCCTGTCTCATATATAACAATGAATTTGACTCACTAGCAAGAGAATAAATGTACTTTTTATACTGTGGTGTATGGTAAGCTATTTATAAATATCATATCACTTCTGGGTCATCTTCAGGGTTTAAAATAAAGTTTTAATTTAAACATAATTTTCCAGTGTTGACAGATATGATAAATACATTTTTGTTCCAATAAAACCTAATTTTGACAATGTTTTGCAAAAATCATTACAAGCTGAGGATTAGGCCCCTGATTTTTTTGCTTTGTTTGTCTCCATGTTCCAGTGTTTAGTTTAATGTTACATTCCATTATAGAAAAAAACATCTGCGACTGCAGTAAGTCGTTCACCAAGGCCTCTGCTTAAGGAATGGGAGGGTGCTCTTGAAAAGAATGATGAAGAGAGGAGTTAGCTCATGTCACAGAGACCTTGGGGCAGTTGCAGTAACCCTCTGCACCATTAAGGGACTTGATGCCTTCCTTGCAGCTCCATGGGGGATTAAAAGTTACCACCACTGGGAGATACCTGACCTTGAAGGGGCCCAGGACACTTAATCTGGTGCTGGAGCACACGTGCTGGGTCACAGCCCAAGCTCCCAGGCCTGCATGACCCCACTGCAGCGTGATGACAGCAGTACGTTAGCATTGCTTCAGGGAATTACACACTTGTGCGACAGCCCAGGACCAGAGGGGCCTGTCCCCGGGGCGCCAGTGGCACATGAGACTTCTTTTACACTCAAACTCCCTCACTTAAGTCATGCCCACCGGTGTGAAGATGCTGGCCACCTCCTCCGCTCCAGAGCATCCGTCCCCTCTGCCAAAGACTCTTTCCCTGGCTTCACGACCAGCGCAGAACCAGCCCTCGGGGCACTGCTGCTAAACCCTGCAGCAACTATAGGCAATTGAGCTAACCTCGATATTCAAGGCAATCCCCCCAAAAAGCCAAACAAGAGGGCACAGTGGGACAGATTTCATGTCTGGAAGGTGAGGTTAAACAGATGTCCTCTGTCTACAGGAGAGTTGCATTCCTGTTGCCTGAGCTACCCATCCATTGCTGAGCTGAGTCCCTCCAAAATGTCTCTGGACCTTCTCTGGTTTTCCTGCTTTCCCATGTAAACAAACAGCTCTGAGGAAGATCTCTTTTTCTGTAATCAAATGTTTTCATTCTGCAGTAAAACAGCTCTTACATCAGTATTAATCATACCATTGTACCGTGGATGCAAATGCTGCATAACAAAGCCCTTACATGTTGTAAGGTGAGTGGGTCAGCTCCTGAGCTTTGAACAGCAAAAGTACAAGGAACGATGATCAGGAAAACTTATTCTGAAGTACTTTAAAGCTGCTGTCTGTCTTCTGAGCCCCGCAGCTTGCAGCCCATATTGCTCACACCACCTCCCCATTAGTCAAACAAGAGACGATGCTATTTGGAGAGCAAGTCTGTGTGCTGGAGACATGCAAGCACCGACGCTTGTATCCACATGGACTGGCCTTCACCTGTGAGGAGCCTCCAGCTGCTGTGCTGAAAATACCTGCGAAAGGGGCATCCGGAAGGGGAGGGAGGCCTTCTTCTGGTGGGTTGCCATGTTGCTCAGGCTGCTTTCATGGCGATACCTGGAGGTCGCCATCCGGCACAGCCAGCTATGATAATCCTTTCAGTGGGAACAGGTGCTGGAGGATAATCCTGCCGTTTTTCTTGGTTATGGTTTGCTTCAGTCACTAAGAGTGAGCAAACAGAATTATCATAGCAGCGACTCAGGAGGTGAAGTTACCGGCATTGTGTGTCTGTGGCTCTGTGGACGTTCGTTTCCCAGGCAGATGCCAGCTTTGCTGAGCAGCCTGCCCCGGCGAGGGCAGCGGGTCAGCGGGTGAGCCGTCGGCTCCTGGGGGCTTCACTGCCGGCTTCTGCCAGTGGTCCCCACTCAGGTCCCCTCATGGACGAGGCCTGGATCCCAGATGCAAAGCCCATGCTCTCTACAGAAAGTTGCCTCCCCCAGTTGCAAGTGGGATGGAGACTGCCCAGCCGTGCAGCGGCCGAAACCTGGGCTGGGCCAAGGCACCGGCGGAGGGAGGACGAGGGGCAGCAGCTCCAGCCGGGCTGCCAGGTCTGCTCCGGCGGGGAAAGCCTGAGGCACTGCAACCCCCCTGGGGTTTACCCCTCCCTGTGATACTTCAGAGCAAGTCTGCCCCTGCCTAAGTGCGAGATCATGCTTCCAGCAGACTTTACTGTATCGTCAGGTTTTGTTTTAAATCCCCACAGTGGATTTATCCATTCCCTCTCAGTCCTCCTCCACCGCTCTTAGAGACCAGCGTGCACCCTGGTGACACTCCTTGCTACGCGAAGTCAGTGCCTCTCTGTTCCTGTTTTGCCACCTTTTCCTTCTGCTGATAACAACCCCTGATAGCCCCCCCCCGGCCATTCCCTTCTCCACCAGCGAAGGAGGACATGTGAGGTTCATGGCACCAGCCTTCACGCAGTGTCTACGCACAGGCATCTGCTCCCCTTTACTGGTTTGCTTTGGGACTTAGCTGACACCTAATTTCAGTAACAGCAAAGTAATCGAGCTTGGCTTCATGGTTTTGTGACAATCTTGGCCCAAAGCTGTTTTAAATAACGAATTGCAAAATAAGCATACGTGTACAGAGACGAATACCAAACTGCAGGAATAGGAACTAGAGACGTGCAGCTCAGGAAGGGTTGTTAAAGCTCCAGCTTGTAGCCATGCTGATAAGGCAGTTTCCAAGAAGTTGCCCAGCCCTTAAATTCTAGAAACTCTGTCTTCCCAGGTCAATAACCTTTTATGGACTGAATCCTGGTGTCATCCTACAAGCAAACACGGTCCAGGCAGGACCTTCTGCAAGTGATACGAGAGAAAGGAGAGCATGTGTTGCTAAGAAGGGACCCAGAAACTTTATAGCATAGAAAACCAAAACACATAGTGAAAAGCACATTTGGTAAATCTGGTAGTTTGGCAAAGCAAAAGAAATTGCTTCATGCAACTTCATTTTCTTTGGTCATGCCTCCTCCTTGCCTGAGAGGGGGTCGAGGCTGCTGCTCTGCCCTTCCTGCGCTGCACAGGCAGCGGGTGGCAGAGCTGCAAGGCTTGGACGCCCTCCAAGGTCTCCCCTCTTCCCCCAGAGTGCTCGATCGGCCCCGGGAGCAGGGCTCTGCACCCAGGCTGCCCCGACACCAGCTCCCCCCCAGCTCCACGCCCTGCTGTGCACCAGCCTTAACCTCAGACGTGAACAGAGGCTCTTTGGAGAGATTTTCCATAGCATCCTGCAGCTCCGTTTTAGCAAAAATGTTCAGTGTGGCTCCAGTGAGAGCACTGAGACAGGGCTGATGAGACTCAGTTTGGCACTCTCATTTCATGGGGATTTTTTAAAATATTTTATGCAGGTGCGGGAGTTGACACAACAGAGCATGCACCGTGTTACAGTCCGTCCAGCTTGTGTGCAAACATTGCTAGTCCCTTTTTAAAACTCTTAAGAGTTGTTTCATAAACACAACATATTTTGCTTAATTTCCAAATCATGTGCCATTCCCTTAGCAGGCCCGGTGGTGCAGGAGCCGCCCATGCGGACAGGGGCTGCAGCCCTGCGTCCTGCAGAACACCCGTGTCCCTGCCAGGGCTGGCAGCAGAGCCAGGCAGAGGCTACCACCTGCTGGACCTTTCTCATTGACTCCCTGCTCCGACCCTCTCCACGATGCCATTTACTGACGGCACCGGCCGCTTTCTGGGCAGCCGCAGAAGTGCTGTGTGCTGAGCATCATGGCACAAACACCTCTCGCTAGCTCTTCATCAGTAACAGAGCTATTGATGTGTAAGCTGCGTAAACAGTGAGGATGCTCTATGAGTAGCTTTGTGGGCCTGACCTTTTTGTTCCTCGTTTGGGGTCTGATGCGTGTTTTGCAGAGTCTGGGTGTGCTCTCTTCCTTGTTGGCCCTGCAGAACAGGGGCACCTTTCCGAGCTGAGCCAAATTGCCAGAGTTTTGCTGAATTGGGGAACCTGGTATTTCCTGAAACTTGCTCCTACCAAAAAAAAAAAAAAAAATTATTCTTCCAACAGTCCTTAATGGGGTAAAAAAATCATGCATACCGGATGCACACCTGCCTGAATATGCGTGGGATCCCACCCTTGCATGGGGGGTCTTGGGGGTCTTCATGGGAAGCACCCTTGCATGCCTAGAGGTTTTCATGGGAAATGATGCTAGAGCGTGAACCCAGCTCTGCCATGTAATCGTGCATCATCGTGCAGGCAGCAGTCCCGAGCAGGCAAGTCGGGTCCACAGGGCTGCTGCTTTTGCAAGGGTGCAGGACCTGGCCTGTGGAATCCAGGCAAGCCAGGATCATGTTTGTTCCATTCAAGGAGCTCAGGCAAATGACTCCTGTAGCTCACCCTGACTCTTGCAGGCTTGAGATTAAGGGACTTGGTACCCAGTTTGGATGGGCAAACTCTGGGGCTGAACAACCACTGCTGCCGACATGTCCAGGGGGGCTCATGGTGCTGCAGCATGTGCATTTCCAGGGCAGAGACTTTGTTTTTGCACTCAGCATGCTGAATGCTGTCAGCGTAATTTCCTGATCTAGACTTTTTTTGATTGACCTGCTCTTGTGAACTGCCCTGAGCCTTGGCAGGTCATGCTAGCTTGCACCTACAACACGTCAGACCTCGGCTGCCCAGTTATCCAGGCTCCAGGAAGGTCACTGGAAGGACTCCAGTGGCCTCAAATAGGAGTTGACTCATGCCCCATGAGATCAAAACAAAATGTCTCTGCATATGAAAAAATATTATGGAAACTGTATCATTCATGCACAAAAACCTCACTTCAAACTTTATCATATAAAATACATAATATTGTAAATGGAAAGAAAAATTGCATGAGGCCTGGCGTGCATTAAAATTGTTGGCCTGTGAAAAACATCCCTTCCCATCAACACAGCTGTTTCCTGGGGTCTGGCACACAAGTAGGCATCTGAAGCTAGAAAACTTGGACCCTTTCTGCACTTGTTTCTCTGTAGCAGTAATTAATTTCTAGTCTCATCCCTTGTCTTGTCAGGAGTGACCCAGAGCAAATGCTTACGATGGAGTTATCAATATGAGGCGATGTGGCAGTGTGACAGGTATGCTTCAGGACCTCATAAAGACAGCAGGAGCACCAGAGAGTGATGCCTGGGGCACAGATAGGTGCTGAGGCCACCCCACAAGCAGGCTGCAGCACTTGGCTCACTTAGGTCTTTGTGGGAGGTCTGACTCTGTGGTCAAATCCTGCCCCACTGATGCTGGCCAGGATTTGACCGTGGTGCTCAGCAATGCAGAGTCCCTGCGGTTTCCACAGCTGCCATCTGCAGCTTGATCGTATTCCAGCAATAGCTGATTGCCATGGCCCAGGGAGCAGGATTTAGCATATCACCTTGAGGAAAAGAGCAGAGGAAGGCTTGGCATGCACAGCAAATGCAATTCTTAGAGAAAAAATGAATTAATGTGGGTATTAACCAGCAATTTGTCATACAGCCTCTAAAGCCAGCTTCTGCTGTTGTGAAGTGTGCAGTGAAAAGTGACGGATACTTCTGCCTCTCCTCTGGCTTCTCCAAAGTTCTTCGGCGCTGGGAGCAGGTGAACACCACCAAGGCTGTTTGCTGCTCAGCAGGCAGGAGAAGCCACGATGATGGTTTCAACTGCTGACTGCAAGTGGCTCTTTGACCTGGAGCCATGGGGCAAACTGTAGCTCAGCCTTTCCCTCTGTGCCGTGCTTCCCTCCTTGAGCAGGAGCACCAGGAGCTGGCTGCGGGCACTGCAGGAGCGCCGTCTGTCTCCTCGCAGGCTGGACCTGAAGCAGTTTCCATGTATCGCTCTGCTGTGCCCCACCACCCTGCCGACACCTCTGTGACAGAGAGGTCCCACCGCACGCTCTCCAGCACCTGGGCCTGAATGCACACACGTTCAAACTTCAAGTGATACACAGCCAGGTGAAATAACCCATCTGCACCATTTGTCCACTACTGCAACCAAATTACCCTTTTTTTACCCCAAAACACATGCAGTTCAGGCCAAATGGTCACACTGTACAAACCCATCAGTGATCCGCATGCCTAAAGAGTGCAAGAGCTGTGAGGTGGCTGACGGGCTCTTGGGCTCTCCTGCTCTCCTGCCCCAGTGTTATGGGTTGGCTGTGGAATGTGGCTCAGCTAACTGGGCTATACTGGTTCCCCGCTGGAGCCTCTTCCCCTAACTGACATCAGGAGACATCCAGCTGCGATGACTAAGCTCTTCTTACATTCCAGAAATCCAACAAATAAATGTTTCTTGAAAATAAACTAGTGTTCTGTTTTGGGAAATGAGTGAACCATCAGCCTGGTTGCTTTTGCGTAGGGGGCAAAGCTTTGCAAGGACCCACAGGGCACCAGGCAGTGACACGAGCATCTCGCTTGCCCGCCCTCCCAGCTCTTCTCTCCTCCTTTGATGGGTTTGGAATGAGCTCTGGAGGTCTAACTGTGGAGAGTAATGATGTGTGAAAGCTCACTTTCATTTTTCACTCTACTTTTTTGGAAGGTGGAACATTTTACAGTTGACAGTACCATGCTAAAGCCATAAGAGGCAAGCAACTATTTTTAACCAGACAGAGACTATCTGAGAGTCTATGGCTGAATCATTTTAAACAAGGAAGAAATCATGGGATCCAAAAGTGGTGCTGGGTAGATGGGGGTGGAAACGCTTTTATCATGCACTTGTTCCAATAACTGTTCAACTACTTCAAGGCTATGATGACGACTATCTGAAATTGCCTGTGGGGTCACTTCAAGTAGTGGCTGCATTTTAGAAAACGCTTCTGCTTTGAGAGAGAGGTAGGCGCTCTGGTTAGAGCAGGTCAAGAGGCTACCCGTGCTCGCTAACCCCCTTCGCACCCTGCACGCTGCTCTGAACCGTGCCAAATGGGAGAAGGCACTTGAGCTTCTCGGCACCACCTCTCTCCAAGCCCCCATTGCCCCACGGCACATTAACTAGGTGCAATATGCTGAACGCTTGCAGGACCACAGCCTGGGGAGAGAAGGAGAAAGGTCTGGATGCTCTTCCACCTGACAGTGAAAAGCACCGTTTCTCCCTCCTCTGTCCATGCTAGCGCAGAGGTGGCACTTCAAATTACGCGAGTTTTCCAGGTGAAACCAGCCTTGTGGATAAACTGAGGAATTTTCTTCCCATTTCCTTTGTCTAACATGTCTCAGACTCGCAGCAACAACCCTTCTCACTTGGAGGGCTGGCAGCTATAGACTAAGGCAGCCCCTCGCACGAGGAAAGGGAGAACTAGAAAGTACACCTGAGTTACAACTCCCCGACAGTCCATGACCCAAACTGTGCTACAAGCCTATCAGCACATTGGTGTGAATTAATGCATAGCCTATTTATACTCCCTCGGGGCACAAGGGTGGTAAACACGTGCATTGTGATTAGCTTTGTTCTGAAGTTTGTGGCTCTGTTCCATGTGCAGCATTTGGCCTTGGAACTGTGCTGAGTCCATGCAGAAGCACAGCACTACACCATGGTGCCAGACCGAGGAACAAGAAGAACATTTCTGCATTTGACCCTGCTGCGGTCTGCAAGGCTTTGTGGTCTGCCACATTTTTCCATTTTGCAAGGGGAAATCAAACCTCCTTCCCTGACCTCATTTGGTACTTGGTCACTGGCCTGTCTTCTCAGTGTCATTGAAACCATGGTGGGACACATGTCTCAGCTCCCTCTAGACCAGTCTCTTGGCTCTGACTTCCCAAAAGCTGCTGCTCCTGGGTTCCTCTGCATTGAGAAGAAAAGTCAAACCCTGTCGCGGGTTTGCACTGCAGCATGGCTGGGGCAGAGCATGTGGAGATCATGCCAAGGCGTCATGGAGAGGTCCTGTGTCTGCTTGTCACACAACAAAACATAGTGCCTTGCTTTGGGGGAGATGGGAGAGTTCAAATGAACTCTTTCTCTACCAAGCCATCAATATCACATAAAGGAGGAGTGAGTGCATACCAAGAGCAGTTTTAGCTGCCAACTTGGTGGCAGTCTTGAATGAGGAGCCTCTTGGCCATGGAAGGTGGAAGGTAAGTTGCAGCTCTCTCCGGTGTCCCTTCTGCACTGTGCCTGCCTTTGCAAACATCCTAAATGTGAGCTGTAAGACCAGGTGGACTTTCTGGCTGCAAGGACCCACAGGCGAATTTAGCCAAAGGGACTGGATACATCCCCTTTAAAAAGCCACCAGTGTCAGCGTCTGCAGCATGGGGAATGAAGCTCAAAATAAATGATCCTTGAACTCGATGTTTCTAAGAGCAATTATAAAGTGAGGGGAATGCAGCACAGCCTGCTGCGACCTCCGCCAACCTCTGCACAAACCCCAGAGCGCTAAAAAGCCCTGGCGCCGTGTCGGGTAGTTATAGCTGTCACCGTAGCTGTCACCTCGTGGTTTTGCTCTCGCTGTGCAATGGACAGAAGTGAGAAGTGGGACTTGCATTGCTACCTGTGACGTGAAACGCAGCTCAAGCTACGAGTTCACACATATGGTCTGCAGGGCCTTGGAAAGGGGAGACTTGTGACTCCCACGTGGGCTCTCCATCCCTGGGGAGGTCCAGAACTGCCCTTCCAGACCCTCCTCTTCTCCCTTTTTCCCTGGATGTTTCTGATCTCACCCATCCTCTCAGGGCACGGCTGCAGGGAAGGGACAGCTCCCTGATCACCACCAGCCCGGGGCACACCACAGCCCCGTGCAAAGCTGACCTGGGTCTTTTGCGTGAGGAAACGTGCGGTTCAGCTGATGCCGCCAATTGTCATCCCGCGTGCTCACGCTTGCACGCCACGCGTGGCTTATCCTGTCCCTGCGCCTGCAATCTCGAGTAATGGGGCCTGACACGTGTGTTTTTCCAGAACACAATCTCTTCAGATCAAATTAATTCTGTGATTTCCATCTGCTTCCTCCTCTGCATAAATGATGAAGACTTCCTGAAGCTAACGGCCAAGCTTGCTCAAAGCTGGGACATTAAAATTAATCTTTTGTTCTTGGGTACTTTCTGCAGCCCGATGACTCTGGGTACTGCTTCTCCCCTCTCACCCGCAGACCCGTGGGTCCCCACGCTGTGGGCAAAGAGGCATTTTAGGGGGGGAGAGGAGGGCAGGGCAGGGTGTGAAGTGACTTGTCTGTGGGTTTGAGCCTGCCTGCAGGCTCACACTGAAAGGTCTCTGCCGAGAGCTGCCCTGCTGAGTTGCTGCCTGTGCGTGGGGCAAGGGCAGCGCTGTGGGTCCAGCCTGGGGTCCACCAGAAGCAGCCGCACAGGAGCCTGCAGCTGCATCCCACCCCCAGTCCAAGGGCGAGGCCGGCGGTCACCCCGGCGTTTCTGAGGACATGGTAACTGAGGACTGTGTTTAAAAACACCAGACAATCTCTCCTTCCCAATTTGAGGGGGTGCTCGCTGAATAGGATGTTTGTATTTGAGCCCTAGCAATGCTGTGTCCTGTAGGTCCTCTTTGCATTAAGAGGAACTGAGATTTTGATGGGAACATCTTGTATTGTGCATGCATTTCCCCTCTCCCGCTTATCAGGGGTTGCATCATGTTGCTTATATTAAAGTCTAAAATACAGATGAAGCTGTGAAGCATGAATACTAAATGCTGCTCATCAGTAGATACCCCAGAAGCACATCTCATTAATAAAGGGTATTGGGTGAATAAAAAGCCTTTTACATCCTGATAAAGACATTTTTGTTCACTGCTTTAGCAAAATATAGGGTTGGGTCTGAGCCAGGATGTTTTTATTTTTGTGTGGATCTACACTTGCATTTTCTCATGTCTAGTTTTATAACCTGACTGCATTGTTAGTATAAGTAGTGCTGGCACCACAAAATTTTCATAGCCTATAAAAGGCATGGAGCAGAAGTCTAGAGAACATACCCTGCATCTGTGTCCCACCTGCAGTGCAACCACCAGTACTTATCTTACAGGTAGGATGTCTCTCGACCAGAGATCTCAAAGCCCTTGGTGCGGTGTATTCCTTCTTTTTTAAAAAATGCTAATCATGTCCTTATCTAGCTCTTTGTTTGAGGAAGATGTAGCGTCCTGGTGCCGAGCTGCAGCTTTCTTGGCTTGCTCTGCTCACCGGGTGGGTCTGTTCTAGTGGGATTGTTAAGTGTGTTGGATTTTAAAGTAATTAGTTAAAAATTTACAAACCTGAGCGTGTGATCTTCATGCTTATTTCAGTATCACCCCTCAGAGACCGGTCTGGCTGATGCTTTCGGTAGGGTCTAGTGCCTCCCTCGTTCAGAAGGTGTGTTGCCTCGCAGCAAGAGGGAAAACATCTGTAGCCACATCTGCCTCATTGCACCCCTCTGTTCTAGCACTGGGTTTATTTGCATCTGCTTTTGTGTCCTCCTTTTGCCTGCAAGTTGTGAGGTCTACATCCCTGTTACACAAGCTAACGTTGTCGGTGTTTTCCTTCTTGATTGTTCTGCGTGGAATTTAGATTCCACTAGCAGCATTTAGATTATGTCATCGCAAATTTTAAGTGTTTTTCTTGGCTGCAGGTTTGATTTTCTTGGCATTGCAGTTAGGGCATCTTTGTACACTTGCTAGCTGCACTCTCCGTTTCCCCTTTTGTGCACCTTGCGCTTGCCGCTGCAAATGCAAACTGCAAAGTACTTATTTTGCAATTCTTTCCTTGCTTGTTCACAAAGGCTAACGCAATTCCTCTTCCCCTTTAATTTTTGTATGTCAGTACTTATCAATTTAGGATTAAAGTTGTCCTTATAGTATTTACGTGAAATCTTTAAAGTTTTCTTTTTGATAGCAGCGTCTAGAAGATCCAGGCAAGGATCAGGAACAATTTGTGCTGGTTCTGCACAGACAAAACCCAACGCTCCTGGTCCCCAAATGCTTCTGCTGTAACGTTCACATGGGACAACAGAGGGGTACAGACAGGAAAACAGATGCATCAAGAAATGATGATGCAGCATTACCCAGCGTGATAGACATAACATGCTTGGCACTAACCATTTCCAGTCCTTTGTGAGCTGTGCAAAGGGATTTCAAAGGAACTGTGAAGGGTAACTAGGTACTTTTGAGTGTTTTTCATCACTGCATCCGCAGCTCTACTGTCACACTTTGCTTGTCCTTCTCTGGATGTGCACCTTCCCAACAGAATTGATTTAGGATTGTATTTTTTCCCTGGGCTGTTTAGCAAACCCTGCTCCTTACTCCTGGCAGTTCTGCTTTCAAGGTGTCTCCAGCTTCCAGATTAGGGTAGGGCTTTTGGTGGATTCATTCAAATCCTCACATTTTTCATCCCTGATACTATTAAAACACAATCTGCCCTTTCTTGTACCAGCTGACAGTCAAATCAGACGCATACGGTTTGCCCGTACAGTTGCGTTTTCTTATATTACCAATTATATTTCTTGCCTGTGCTTTTTGTTAAACAAAAACAAAGCAATCACCCTCAAACTCCCCAATCTTTTTCTCCTCTAAACCCATCAGAAATCCTATAAAGGCTTCGAGCTAGAATCTGCATTTTCCTTTTCTTCCCCCTGCCCATATATTGCTATTTCTGTGCTCTCTGCCCCGGCACTCCCGGCTCTCAGCTGCCACAGCCGCAGCACGTGGCTCGGGACGGCCCGGTGCCGGCTCCCGGGACAGCCGCAGGGGCGAGCATGGTGTGTGCCATACTTCCCCCAACACGGAGCAAATTTGCCAAACTCTCAGCCTCCAGGAACCTAGTAGCAAACTAGAAATGCAAGCAGCGTGCTGTCCTCATGACTTCTTGTCATAACATATAGGAAGACACAGGAAGAAAATTGGCCCAGCGATTACTCTGCGAAAAAGCGGCGCTGGAAGCACGAGGTTTAACTCAGGGGATGGTCCCGGCACTGCCGTCGTGTCCTGCTCCTTGGTGGAAACACAACATGAGTAACCACGAAGCTGAGTGAGGTCTGGCAGGGTCTCTGGCTCCTGTGCAGGCAGCAAACTCCCAGAAGCACAGAGAAGAAAGAGGGGAAGGGAAAATTGATGGGGTTGGGAGCCAATGCACAGCCCAGCGCAGGCAGACGCTTCCCAGAAGGAACCTCCAAAGTAAATATGATTGTGCAAGCCATTTCTGTGCCATGTTGCAAAGAGAGCCAGAATTTTCTGGGGTTTTTTTCATATATAAACCCACTCAAAAATGCATGTTCTGGATGCCCTGGGTTGAACAAGGAGAAGTTAAGATCATGCTGTCAGCTGTGTTCCTGATCTGGGCTTGCAGCACCCCAAGTTCATTCTGCAGAGGAGAGGAGAAGCTGTGCTACTCCAAAAGCAAGTGGGGTTTGCTTTTGTGCCAGAATAGCCTTTTTAAAAAAAAAAACAACTTCCCCCTCCCCCCCCCAACTCTTAGCCTTTTACCAGCTAGCCAGTTCCCAGCCCCTTCCTCTCCCTAAACGTGGATTTTAAGCCTTTTCTGCGTATCGCGGCCAGGCAGCTCCCGCAGCCCGAGGAGCCCGGGGGGCAGCTGGCGCGGGCTGAGCTCGAGGCAGCGCTGGGGAGGGGTAAGCACGCGCGGGGGCTGCTCACGCCACTTCTCACTGGTTTAGCACGCCTGACCAGCCTGTTTTCCAAAACCATAATTAACAATACCCAGCCCAAGTTTGCCTTCTTCCGAAACCCATCAAGGACACAAACCCAAACTGAACCAAGGGGGGTTTGTTGTTTTTTTTTTTTTTTTTTTTGTTGTAAGCATGATGTTTTCAGAAATAAACTCTTTGTTCAGGCCTAGCCTCACTGTGTCACGAACCTGCCCAATTCCTCAATTCACAGGCAAACAGCAGGTAGGAAAGTCCCACAAAAGAAAGGCTCGTCACAGGGTCTGCTGCTCCACCTTCCTGACAGCACAAGCTCGGTTTCCTGCTTCCCAAGGAGCAAATCTTCATGGATTCAGCCGATGAGCCAGCAGGTTGGTAAGGGAACAGGAGGTCCTTCAACATCCCCGTGCTCTTGCGTGTATCAGGTCCCTGGTGCCCAGAAGACTGAAAAATTGAGGGAACCATCTCATGTTAGAAAATACATTAATTTCTCATCTTTATATATACGTACAAGTGATCAGGACCCTGGCTGACCTCCCTGGCAGCCATGCGCGAGACAGGTTCCTCACTGGTCACAAGGTGCCCGCACAGAAGATGGTGCCCAGCTGGGAGCTGCTCCTCCGTGCCCCGGTCCAGCACGGCAGGGACAGAGCCTGCGAGGCTGCTCTGAGTCACCCTTTGGAAGGGCCTCGCTTCCTTGCGCTCTGATCCAAGGCTGCTTTCTTGGCAGAAACCTCCCACAGCAGCCAGTGGTAAACTCGCTGCTTTGGGTTGGGAGGGTTGGTCGGTTTGGTTTTTTTCCAGTGTTTGCTCTGATACACAATTAATTAAACGTAAGTGCCTCCACTTACTGCTCTCTAGAGAAACGCTGCTGGCTTGCATGCCCTGGTCTTTGGGGACATTTCTATTGTTTCAGTTGCCACCAAAGCCAAGGAAAGCTAAATTGCGCTCTCCTTCAGTGCGATGAGAGGCAGCTCGCCCGCCACCGTGCCTCAGCGTGGCTTGGGGTTGCCTAAACATTTTCTTTAATGAGACACGCTGCAGTGGATTTGGCATTACAAGGTGACCACTACCAGTAAGGTCTGGGCTCTGTCACCAACCCAAGCAAGGTCAAATCAGTTTGAAATAGTTGACTGGTCTTTCACCGTCAACAAGCAGCCTTGGAAGATTGCAAGGAAAGTCTGAGAGGGAAATGGTTTGACGTAATTCAGGTAACAAAAAAATGTAATCTGTGAGCCTCGTGCTACAGGCTTACTGCCAGAACTGTCACATCTCTTTTCCAAGGGCTTCATCTGCCCGAGGAGCGAAGGTAACTCGATCCAAGCTGTGTTTTGTCAGGTCCTGGTTTAGAGGTACACCTACATTTCTGAAGTGCCAGCGTAGTAGTCGTTCCCTGCCAGCAGCCTGTCTCAATGCATTTGGTATCGGGCTTGCATGGCCCAAAAAACCCCACGAGGGCTTCAAAGCATGGTGTCTGGGACCACGGATACCAGATCGGTGGCTGCTCACTTCACCAGATTGGCTTACGAAGCAAAGGCTTTCCTCCTCCAGTCCTTGCTGATGGAAAATGCCTGCTTGGCTCCAGCTGGATCTTTCTAGAGCCCAGAAATGTCTGATTAAAGCCAAATGAAACAAGGGGCTATGGATGCTGGGGGAGGGTTTACCTGGAGCAGTGCAGGGGTTCTGCTGCCAGCCGTCCTGCCTCACTCGAGGAGCTCTGTCCCCGCAGCGTGGAGGATGTGGGAGCTGAGCAACCACCTCCAACACGCTGCAGGTCACAGCGTGGCGTTGCCAGGGAAAACGTGTACTCCTTGCTTTGCCTCAAAAGGCTGAGCAGGGACCAGCAGCAGGTCGGGTTCCAGAGTCCATCTAATCAATATTTCTCTCATCATCTAATTACTAAGGTGAAAACCGACTGGCTGATTAGTACACGCCACTGACAGCATTAACAGGTTACAGCTCTGAGCCCGAGGTCGGTGTTTTTCAGCCTGTTTGACTTGCCAAATTTTCCAGGGAATTTGCAGACCCACGAAACAGGTTTAGCTGACTGGCACTAGGCTTGATTTTCTCAGCCCATAACTTGGTGATACGCTGCTTCAACCCACTGTGTTGATGTAAGGGATTCTCACCTTACTCGTCTCCCCTATGCCAGGCACTGACTGGAGTTAAAATAATTTCAGATCTAACCATTTCTCAGAGTATTTTTAACCAGCTGCGTTCACTGTGCAGCCTCACAAACCTTTCTGTCTGCCTGCAGACCACAGCTTGAAGAAAACATTGCCCTGCATTCGCGCCTTGCTTGAAGCCATCTCCATCTTTGAAGGCAGCACCAGTTCGTGACGAACCACAGGTCAGAGGGCCCAGGGCAGCATTTAGGAACTCGCTAGCTGCACCAACGGGAAGGGCTGTGCCTGCTAGGCTGGGCTCACCTACCTCATGTCAGACACCAGCATTTTGGTTAGAGCTCACAGACTTCTCTGTGCTTTCCTTTGCTGTTTTTCCTTAGTCCACATGCATAGGATTATTTTTTTAATTAGAAACTTCTTAGGAAGCCCATAGCTTTTCAGACCAGAACAGATTCAGCCATCAGTGAGGTGCTTCACTTGAGGCATTAGAGCACCCCACTGAGATCAGTGGGCGGCTGCACGTGGTAAAGAGCCCTGCAAAACCTGAAGGCCAGCGGGTTTTCTGACTATAGGGCATCCACCGGAGCAGAACAACAACAAACACATCTAAGGGCTTATTTACACACTTTGGATGAGAACAACTTGTTCAGCAGCACCCTTCTACTGTAACAGTTACATTTATGCATGCAAAAATCTTGCAAAATCTGGCACAGACCCACTGTGGTTTAATGCAAAATAGCCTAAAAGCAACCGCAACAACAAAACCCCAACCATACCTCTCTATTAAAAAAACCCCTTAAAATAGAGCAAGGAGGGAGAGAAAAATAGCAGCGCTGATTTCCTCTTTCACAGTCAGCTAGACAAGTACACTGCTGGCATTAGGTTATATATTTATTACCCAACAGCTCCAGTATCGGACCGGCTTGCTTCAATACTGAGTAGTTAACACTACTGTGCCGTGAGAACCCTTCCTCTGCACATATACAGACCTATCTGTAAAACAAGGGTGAGAAATTGTTTGCCAAATGGCTACTTGCATATACCACCAAAGTCAAAATTAATATTTGAGGAAGTTTAGCATCAGGCTGTTATTTCCAAACAGCAGCACTGAGTGCTTGGGGAGCACAAATAAATCTTGATTTTTGGTCACATCCATCAGCAAAAGCGTATCTACTACCGGTGGAAAAGGCTGGAAGAAAAACAGTGACTTGCAAACAATTCCAGCAAAGGGCCATAAAGGTAACAGTAACCAGAAAACTTACTGACCCTGGGAAGCTAGTGGTAGTTTTCCATTAAATTCCAACAGAAAATAGGACACGTCCTTCTCTCACTTAAGGTACTCTGGGAGATACTAGAATAAGCTCTGTAAGTTATCCCCTTCATGATATTACTTCTTCCCTGTCTCCCTACAATCAGGATGCAAGGGCAGGACAACCCATACAAACCTGATTCCCAGATTTTTAATGTAAGTACAGCCACAGTGAACAGCCAGCAACCGGACAGCATCACTTCTTATTTTATTAAAACAATACTATCATGGCTAAAAACCGAACTAAATTAGACCTCTGCAAGGGGGCAAATAAACCAGAGCATCAAATCATGTCCCAGATGTGGAGCTGTGGCCAAGAGAACCAGCCCTTGCTACTGGGACTGCAGGATTGTCAAATTCACAGGACACAAGGGAAAGAGAGGACTCTGGTATCAAGGCCGCTCACCAGGATTGACAGCAGCTCACAGCAGTACTTTACTGTGGCACACCTATCACCTGCCCTTAGGATGGAAAAGTCTCACCCAGTTTCCAAGAATGAAGTACAGTATGAAAGGTGTGCAACCCTGTTTTCCCTAGCTTTGCTGTTAAAACTGACTCACAGTACCAGAGGCATGCAGCAAAGATGCACTGCCACCTCTTGTTTAGATAGTGCAATAGAAAAGTACAGGCTGGCAGCAAGCGTTGCCCTGCGGAGCCGTGGGTAGCAGTGCTGCCTCACACCACAGCTCGTATTATAGAGTTATACAGAGTTATATCCACTTGAGGGGAAACAAGAAGGGGCTTTTAATGGTGCCCTCCTACCACCCATGCCGGCAGGAACAGTCTGCTGGCAATTAAGCTGCTTTTAGCCCAGAGTAGGTGTTTACCAGCATCATGAGGACATTACTGTGCTGTGAGAAGGGGGACTCCCACTCACTAAAGATCCAACTAGGAGCAGCCTGTCGCCACCACCACCAGCCTTCACCGAGAGCTATCAGCACAATCCTGAGCTAGGCAGCAGTAAATCAGCAACGGTACGAACCACAGACCCAAACCAGACTTTCACACATTTGTATGTTTATTATTTCAAAGTACAATATATACATAATGTATAGTGATATCTTCAAAAACTTTATACAGAAACAGGTATCTACAAAATTAATTCAATAGTCATTCTGTGTGTATTCAGACAACATACATATATATACTGGAAGATTCAACATAGTCTCAGAACACAAAAATGGGAAGGTACCCCCCATTCACCTTGGAAAAGCTCTAAACACCACCCAGCTCCCTCTCAATGCAGCAGCCTGCCCTCGGCAGGTTTCAGGTCGTTGTGGAGACACAGTAAGTCTGATGCCTAGTGCCACCTACTGCTGACATCTACCGTCAGAACTGTTTCCATCCACAGCGGGAAGGGTGAAGGCCTGTTCGGACAGACCTTGTTCCCTTAACCCCCCTCCCCGATCCAGGTCTCTGCAGCATGCGGGCACTCAGCTTTACACCCGACTGAGTGGAAGCCAGAGATCTGATTTTTATTTTTAGTTATGAACCAGAATATTGTAATGAAAAACATTGCAAGAGAGTAACTTGAGTTTTATTAGCTAGAGATACTGCAGGTGTTGCTAGCAGTATCCAGATGATGATGAAAACATTATCTGAGGAACTAATCCATCCCCACTGTTTTCTGGAGGCTAAAATTAAAAATACTGCACAAGTCTACGTGGCAGAAAGCCAGTGATTTCTATAGCATAAAACGGTGTACTTCAGAGGGTCTGGCTTCAGACAATGATAGTGCTGGATTTTACAGAGGGTGGAAAAGCATAGACAGCTTTCCTGTAGGGCCTCTAACAACATCTGGATGTGCGAATTTTAAATTAAAAGAGCACCGGAGTATTTAAGAAACAGATGTTTAAGCCTGTAGGACACAACTAGCTACAAGCTTGGAATTTTCAAAAGCAGCCTGTGGCAATTACGTGTCTAATGGACACTGAATTTCAATGACAGGTATGTCATTGCTAACTGCTCCAGGCTGGCTTCAAAATTAGTTTATCAGTTTATCTCTAAAATTTGGTTCATCTGAGGACAGTTTTCAATCTCAAGTTCACAATATAAAGTTTCCAAAACAAGGGTAAGTGAAATGTGATTGCTACACAAGCCTTGCACCAACTCTGCACCAGCTGGTGCTTACCTGTGTGAGCCACTCCACAGAAACACACCTTTTCATTGGAAGCGTTTTTGTTACGTGCACCAACAAAATTACACTCCTGACAATCTACACCATGGAAACAACAGGCAGGTGGCTTGCCAGCAACATTTTTATGGCTAATACACTGCTGCCTCTCAAATGAGCAACTTTATTAAGCAAAGTTGCTGGCCGACCCTGCCACGTATTCATCACATTTTGGGCTTGCTGCATAGAAAGTCATTTGCCAGTGTGCAAGCTAGAATGAACTTTCCATCTCTACTAGGTATGTTTAAAATAACGCTTGTAGAAGATGACTTTGGTCCATGAAAATACCGTGCACAATAAACAACGTGATATTTTGGCTGCTTTATGTGTCTCCATAACCAAGAAAAGTAGTCTGAAAAGTTACTAGTGCTACAGAGGTGAAGCAGCATTTCCAGCAGGGCAGGAGGACAGCTAACAGTTTCTCAAATAACTTAAAAGGAGAAACAATCATACCAAAAAAGTAAGAATTTCCACAATGTCATTGCACTTATTCCATCTGCACCACACCTCTCCTTCATTCACATTGTACATCTGGAGAACATACATTAAATGATTACAATATTAACATAGTATCTAAAATACTGGAGTCATTCAGCTGAGTGCCTGAAAATATCTAAAGATCTGGTACATTAAAGCATGAAAACACAAACATACAGAGCTAAGCTATGTTTCAACATGCAAATTGTTCTAAATACTTTCTAGTTCAGTCACAAACAACTGCCCGTTCGCTTCCTGGAAGCTGATGACCAATCTGTTTCGGCAGAGCCAGGTATTCTCCTCTTCACATCACTTAACAGTAACTCAGAGGTAGTCCCATGACTGGACTGGTCCAAATTCCCTAACACTTCAGATAACCGTTGCTCTCAGGAATTAGAAAAATATATGTATAAAACCCCACCCGGATTAAAGGCTCACAGTTTCTACAATGCTTGGTCAGGTTTTAAATAATTTGTTTCCACTCTCCCTTTCTAAGGAAATACTTAATCCTTTGACACTGAAGGAATCTGCCATCCAAGACTCCTGAAGCTCTCTGGACCACAAACCAGGTCTTGATCCCACCAGGCTTTCAGAGATGCCTATCTCTAAAGTAAAAAGGAAATCTTCTCATTCTCTTCAAACTACTCAAACCAAATCAGGCCCTTTCACTCAATTTGGTTCACTGCAAACCTCAAGGGACTCGGGGGCACCCAACAATGGAATACACACCCCTAAGTCACCTAGGTGCTTTGATAAATTATTTTCCTGTGTGCTGCCAGATTCAGGCCCCTTGCTTTGTGCATGATGCAAACGGTGCCTGCGATAAGATAGATTCTCCTTCTCCAAGTATCCTTTCTAATTAAAATAGCTAAAGCATTGCTATTGTAAATGTACACTGAATCTTTTTTCATTATAATAGAAGTTCAACTATTTAATAAAAACCCAAAGTATATATTTACATTGTGATTAGTCAATTCATTTTGGTCAAAAGGCAATAAATACAGAAATCTATGCATTTACTGCTGGAATAGAGATATTTCAGATCCTGTAAATTAATTATCATTGAATTAAAATGTGAACATGATGTTGTGACTAACCAGAATCTTGTCACCTTGATACTTTTCCTCCATCACCCTCTCAGCCACTGAAGGACTAAGTAACAGTTCTCGGTTCATGCCATTTTGACCAACTAATTCTTCACAACAGTAAAATTAAGGAGCTGCACAGTTTTCTGTGCCACTTTCACAGTCAAACCAATAGATTAAAATCCTGTTTAGCTATATTTCCCATTCTTACCATTACTTTCACTGGCTGGTCTAGCCACAGTTAGTGAGAAAATTTAGTTAGCTTCCATTTGTCTTTGAAAACAGATGCAATCATGATGCCTACCTGTACATACATAACAGGCAGTTGAAACTCCTTCTTTTTAAATGCTGATAGTTATGCAGAAGGCCAGAGAACTTTATTAACCAATTATCTGAGATCAGACTTCTTTAGATTCGTATGTCTAACGATCAAGGGTTTACAGGACTTGTTGAATTGACATTTGTTTCAATTACACCCACTCAACAACTGAATCAGAAAGCATCTTAATCCCTTAGTTTTACTGTTGTTTCACTTCTGAATAAACTGACCAGTTGAATGTTAATCTAAAGCAGAAAATATGCAATATCATGGCCATCACTTAAAAACAAAAATTTTGTGACAAAGTATTTTTCCATGCGTATGTCAAAAATGCTTCATCAACCTAAATATCAGAAATAATATGCAAGAAAGGAAATAATGTCTGAAAGCCCTTAAAGCTCAGTAACACTGGATATGTTCAACAGTAACTAAGACATAATTGGTTTTATTTTTTTTTCAAGCTCCATCATTAAGAGATTGATTAGTTATACAGTGCAAAAATTAAAATCTCACTGCAACTCACCCAAAACATAGTATGTACTGCAAAGCATCTGTACGCCACTTCAAATAAGTGTAGTGTGTAGTAAAATTCAGCAACATCTCAGCTGGTATTGGGTAGACAGAACCATGTTGATGCCAAACCCTGTAGATCTCTCACACAAGTAAGCCTGTATGGTTAAAGGCTGTATATGCAAAATACCAGATGCTTGTGCTGGCAGGTAATCAAATGTCAGGAAAAATGTTAAAAAACAGTGGTCTGTAGCACCTGCCTTTTCTGCATCTTCATGTTGGTTATTCCATAAAAGTTTTAGTTATGTCTGCTTTATTCTCTGTTCCAGTTCATGCTTGTGTTTAATAAGCCGTTCTATTTCTGTTCCTAGAGTTTGAAGGTTTTCCTTTGGGGGGAAAAAAAAAGGATAGGGTAAGTTATACAGGGAAAGTGAGTCAATCAGCACAAAATGCTGTTTATGTCAGCAGGTTGATACATTCAAGTATCCAGAAAAAGCGCAAATGATTAGACAGAGTTGGAGAAAACCAACCTCAATAAAGGACGCAAAACTCTCAGCAAGTCTTTTTTTGCAGTTACTAATATTCTACAGGCTGTCTGGAAAGCATAGTGTTCAAAGGGAATGATAATTGCAGGAAGAGATCTGCAACTTCTGCAGAACGCTGCAGTCCAGCTGGCAGCCTGCACATTTTCCAGCCTGCCATCTTTCCCTTGCAGCAGACACGCTGCCCCAAGAGCTCCACAGGGTACCCAGCTGCTGCACAGGGCCAGGCACACAGAGCCCATGCCCACATTACTGGGGGAAAGCACAGAGAGGCTCTTCCCTCCTCAATGCACAAGCAGCCCAGAATTTATTTCAAGCAGCAGCCCATTAGTGCTGGGTACAATGAGGGTCCCAAAACAGAGGTTCAGCGTAGATTGTGTTACAGAACCCTTTGATTAAGCCAATGCTATCAGCATCACCAATTCACAATGAGCTGACTTCTGAAAAGCCTCCTTCTTTTATTAGCACACATCTCTTTGAAGGCAGTATCTCAGAACCACAAGATATGCTGAAGAACTGGCATAGCTACTCACTTTCAATGTAATATTTTTCAGTAACGTATCTTCTAAAACGGCCTGCAGCTTCCTGTTTATTTCTAAGGAGAGTTCCAATGTGAGACCGCTATCTGCGGGATGAGATGTATACAGAGATGCCATAATCCCGCCCCGTCTACTCAAGTGTACTTTGTTGAAGTCAGAGGCCTCTGATGATAGTGTTCCAGCTTCTTCCCGCAAAATGTAACTCTGAATAATTCTGGGGGGAAAAAAAAATTAAAAACACATTATAGCATTACAAGGCAGTGAAAAGTCAGACATTGAAGTAACTTCAGATTCCTGACATAAGAGTAATTTTATTTTCAAGTAATACTGTATTACTGAAGAGGCAGTAAAAATCAACTCCTGCAATTTCTAGGTCAGAGGAAAACCTGGGATACCACAAGTGTCCTTGGAGATACTGGTAAGCTGAATCACGACAATGCGTGAGGTTTACATATTTAGAAGTATTTTGAGAATTTGAGAAATATTGCTACTGGATCAAAAAAGGTACTTAAAAAATGCCTCTCTCTACTTTGCTGAATGACTCCAGATGGGGAACCTTAAGCTTTCAACAGGTAAGACAAAAATTACAAAGTCTCTGCTCAAAAGTCTTCACAAGCTGTCGTCATGTTCTATGAAATGGTACTAGATGGACATAAATGTATAGGTGCATTAACCAAGGACTATACTTAACAGACAACTGTACTATCCAGAGGAAGGTATATGCCACAACTTCTTCCCCTCCTCACTGAAGTTCCAGACATCACCCTGTAAGATGGTATTTCCATCATGTGGAATCTTGTCTCACACGTTAAATACCGACCACCTTTGGCTCAGACACGTTGTCTGATACACATGCCAGAATACCATCTGGAATGATGCAGATTCTCCTTCCAAAATAAACACTTACTATCAGCATCCTTTTAAGCACATGAAGAGAATGGACTTTTCTGTTAGCCAGTGGCAGCAGTCCACCTCAAATCAGCCACCTGGTGACCATTTTGCTACCAAAAAAACCACTTGCACCATTCTATTCCTCCTGAAATTTTTTAGTAGTAAACAACTCAGCAACTGTCACTGCTGGGGAAAGATAAGGAGGAAAAAAACCCCAAGACTAATCCTACCTTTGAGATCTACTGTCATATTTTTATTGTTTTAAATATTTCCATTTAAACAATTACTTGTCTTACACAAAATTCAGATACTTGTCTAGTGCACCAGTTCAACACTGAAAAACTGTATGAACAGAACTCGGAACGTACTTTGTTTTTTTCCTGATTTCCTCCACGAGTTGTTTAATGTGATCCTCCATAAACTCCATCTTTTCATTTTTTCGAGCATGTGCCTTCTGTAGCCTTAGTATTCTTTCAACCAAGACAGACTTGTCCACCTCTGGGAAGCTGTCCACAGCTACTGAAGATCCAGTATTCTCAGGTGACCGATCCTCATTGCTGCTGCGCGCATTAAGGGACCCTGCCAATACATCCATGTTTGTAAAAGCTCTTTTTGCTTTTATATCAACAAGGCCAAGTGCAAGGTCCTGCACGTGGGTCGGTGCAATCCCAAGCACAACTATAGGCTGGGCGGGGAATGGATTGAAAGCAGCCCTGAGTAGAAGGACCTGGGGGTACTTGATTGATGAGAAGCTCAACATGAGCCAGCAATGTGCGCTTGCAGCCCAGAAAGCCAACCGTGTCCTGGGCTGCATCAAAAGCAGCGTGACCAGCAGGTCGAGGGAGGGGATTCTGCCCCTCTACTCCGCTCTTGTGAGACCCCACCTGGAGTACTGCGTCCAGCTCTGGGGCCCAGTACAAGACAGACATGGAGCTGTTGGAGAGAGTCCAGAGGAGGCCACAAAGATGATCAGAGGCCTGGAGCACCTCTCCTACGAGGACATGCTGAGATAGTTGGGATTGCTCAGCCTGGAGAAGAGAAGGCTCCAGGGAGATCTAATTGCGGCCTTCCAGTACCTGAAGGGGCCTACAGGAAAGATGGTGAGGGACTGTTTACCAGGGAGTGTAGTGACAGGACAAGGGGTAATGGGTTTAAGATGAAGGAGGGGACATTTAGATTAGATGTTAGAAAAAAATTCTTGACTGTTAGAGTGGTGAGGCACTGGAACAGGTTGCCCACAGAGGTTGTGGAGGCCCCCTCCCTGGAAGTGTTCAAGGCCATGTTGGATGGGGCTTTTGGCAACCTGGGCTAGTGGAGGGTGTCCCTGCCTGTGGCAGAGGGGTTGTAACTAGATGATCTTTGAGGTCCCTTCCAACCCAAACCATTCAATGATTCTATCAGGTAAAACATCTCCACTAGTGCAGTGCATGCATTCATTACATTTCAGTAGCTTAGGATATTTTCTTCAGAATGTCAGTTTCCCTTATATATTAGTGGGTTTTTAGATAAGCAATCCTTATACCATTTAAATGATACACGCTCAAACAGCAGTGGGCATAGTTCCTTTAACATAAGCGTGCTTACTTCAGTAATGCTTATTCCTGCATAAGTACCTTCACTTTCATTAATATTACTTCGTAAAAGACTGAGCCGATTTTAAACATATCTGGTTTGGGGTCCACTAAAATTACACCACTATAATAACTGTGTACAGCCTGACAAAAGCCCTATGTATAAAATACTCTGCAGCACTGATCACTTAGAGCTTGAAATATTTTCTTTTCTTTCTACTCTTCTCTCTAAGTATTTCTCTCTCTTATACACTGACAGAACTTAAAACCCAAAGATAGTGAGGAAGAAAACACATGTTGGTTTCAGTGCTAAAGATAACCACTTTACTTCTAACCCGATAGAAAGTAATGAATTTTACACAAATACACTGATGCCTCTAAACATGCTAATTGATTTATCATTTACAGAGTTGCAATTGTCAATAGTGCAATTAAACAACATTGGAAGCCACTGCTCATTTCTGGTTTGCCTCCGGCAGCATTTAAGAGGGTCCTCTACAAACTGGAGTCCTCTGAGCTTCCTCCAAACATAAAAGCAACAAAATTAAAAGGTAGGCATTTAAAAAGAACCAAAATATATAAACATTATAAACATTAAACTTTAATCTTGTTATAAGAATAAGCACTTACAACTGCATTTTGGTGATTAAAGGCTATTTTGTCAGCTGCATACACGCTGCCCACACGCTGCATATGCACAAACCACAGAAAGAGCAAGGCTCACGGCAGCACACCATGGCAACCTTATTAAGATCGAAGAATTGTTTTGGCAGCCCTGCTATGTGCTATATTACCTGATGAACTGGAACGGCTCCCCATGCTGCTGACTTCTTTGTCATAATTACCATTTTCCATCTGATCCAATTTCCTCCGTGCTAAAAGTATAATAAAATGATAGTTACCAAGAGCAGATTAAAAACCCAAAATCATAGTGTTACACAACATACAAAAACTCTAATCTTCTCTGACCTGCACTAATTTAACATGGCTTGACAACTGAAAGATAACAGTAGCAACTAAAAATCTTTGGGGAAAAAACCCAAGACCAAACAACCCCCCCCCCCCCCCCCGCCCCCAACCATGAAGCACCTGGATGCAACATCCACCAAGATCCCTACACCCTGCAGCAGTTGCCAGTTGAAAGGGGTAATATCATACATATTATGAACTGGGAACGGTAAGATTGAAATTTGATTTTACTTTTGATTAGGACTACCATATAAATAACTACTGAACGGCAGCTCTGTTCCAGGATTGCATTAATACACCACTACTGGGAGCTGAGTGTAGTACTTGTGCCAGAAGCACCACTCATTCAGTAGGGATCAAGAAGCAAAGCGCACAGCTGTTCACATACATACACACACACACAGACATGGAACTTGTCTTGCACAATGCCAATAGGATCTCTTATTTCAAATACATGTCAAACAGATTTGATTATATTCAAATCTGTGTTCAGAGCATATGCATTATTGGGTATTTAATGATTTCTACTTGTTGATAAAATTAGTCTTCAGTCTCTCCATAGCCATCTTTAAAAACTGAAGCTCTCTGTTTAATATACTAAAAATAACTGTCACCAGCAATTCCTGATACAGTCAGCAACTAGGAAACTTCTAGCAACTTTTGAATATACTCCTACACAGACCAGGATCCATATATACCCACAGTGACATTTCAGTAGTCACAGACATGATAACAAAGGCCAAGCTCTTTTGAAATAATTCTTTCATTTTATGTCTAAGCCCATCTGAAAAGTTGTATTTCAGACTGAAAATTGACACCAAGGTCTGTTTGCTGTAACTGCAGTTTCCCCAAGATCTAACTTGCTCACTCACTCTCACTGTCTTTAGGGATGGGGACAACTTGAAGGGCTACACTCAGTGTGCATACACAGACAGGACCTTCGTCTCTACAAGACACTGTGAAGGGGCTTACAGATGGGGCTGATCATTATATCTGAAAATAATTTCAACCTAGCTGAAGTTGTTTTGTGAGATCTTTCAGGTTTGCTGCATGTTTGCGCTTCTGCGTAGCCAGTTCATCTTTCATTTCATCCACGTGGGTCTTCAGCGCCGTTAGTTCTTTCTGCTCTGAAGCTAGCTGAGCCTGTAGCGTTTCAACCTCTAGCTTTCGCTGATCCTCCTCCTTCTGCAACTTGGTGGCCTGAAATTGTAGTTTTATTTCAGTCATATAAAAAAAATTCCAGCCTAACCATACTGTATGCTCAACAGCCCTAGCTCTGCACTTCACTTTTCACCTGAGAATCATTCACATTTTACATTTATTATTTAGGCTAAACACTATCACTACAAATGAATATGCAGCACAATGCAACGCTGCAGTAAGACTCCTGAACTATCTCCAAAACATCTACATGATACAGTACAGAGCCATGCAGAGCTGTACAGTGCAGTCACACTGTCTTTCATGACACACTAAGTTTATTAAAAATTACGTTTATCTCATAGTACTAACAGGACCTAAGAAACAGTTTACAGTGATAAATTTCACAGACAAATTGCAATCTTCCAATTGTTTCAGTGACAGTTGCACAGAGAACAACTCTGTACTTAAACAGCAACACAGTAACACCCCCTCATTCCAGTGCAATGCGCCTCAGGAATTCTTTCCCCTTAGAAAGGTGAGGTGTACATATCCTGCTGCTATTATTCTATCAAATTGGCAAACTTAATGAGAAATTGCAGTCAGGTAAGTAAAGACACAAGGTGGAATTCATGTGCCACATCTTTAACAGTATCACAGATCTCACTAGTGCAAAAAACAAGCTGCACACTGTACTCACCAGATCATCTTTAGTCTGTTGAACACATTCCAGCTGATTCTGCAGCTCTCTTTCACTGTAAGAAAGCTTATCCAACTGGCTCTGTAAGGAATTGTTTTCAGACTGAAGCTGTGCATTCTTACTGGTTAATTTTTCAGTGAATATCAATAGCTCAGATTCTCTTTTCCGACTACCTTCAATGTCCTTCTGGAGATCAGCAATTAGAGAATTGAAACCATCTACTTCTTCCTTTAAAGCACTGATTTCTTGTTCATCTCTGTCAAAACAATTGTATCTTATTAGGGATAACCTGAGCTTAAAGATATGAAACCTTATTGAAATAAAAGCATTCAGGTCAAGACCAAACAAGGCAGAGGAACAATTAATGACCCTTGGGCATCTCTTAGTCACTGGATGGTTTTAAATGCCAAGAGAGTTTGCAAGTTCCATTTCATGACATGCTGTACAGCTGAAGTGACAAATATCTGTATCCACAGAAGGACACGCAGTCATTAGCTTCCTCAGGGAAGACCATCTCTCTGTATTCAACTTCATGAGTTTCAGTGTAGGGTATAAAGAAAACCCTCAAAACCAGATCCTGTAGATAAGAGGAAGGTCTGCAAATCCAACAAAGGTGGTCATTCTGCAAGATGGCTTGCCTTTAAGAGATGAGCTCTTCCAGGAGAGCAGTACGGTGACTTCTCAAATATCCTTACCCAAGCAGTGCAGCTCCAATTCAAAGGATCTGTCTTACTCCCCCTATCCTCTACAAAACAAGTTCTTGTTTCTACTGAAGCACTCCTATCAGGATACTTTTGATCTATCACTTGCAAATAATTTGAGTGAGAAAGGCCGTATCTTGAGTTATGATCAACATTTCAGAGAAAGTGATTGAGATTAATTTCTAAATTAAAGAGCTCTTAAACAAGTTACAGATTAAAAATGTCCTCTTTCATTTGTTCTTGCAATATTATTTCATTAATTCTTCAATCATAGGATTTTCTACACCTTTCTAAAACCTTACCTTCCAACATCAGCAGAAAAACCCTCACCTCTCTTTCTCATAGGGAGTGTGTATATTCAAATTCAAAAATAAAATTAAAGTTATACAAAGCAAGGGCACACATCTCATTTAATTCCCTGTCAGCGTAATTACCAGGAGGCTCAATTTACTTTAAATCAACAACCCCATATCAACATGCTTCTTCAAACAGAGGTGAGGCTCAGGCAATCCAAATCATTAATAATTCTGAAAGTGAACTATAATTTTGTAAAACTAAGTAACTGAATTCTACTGGAACTACCAAAATGAAGAGTTCACGTGGTTAATGAAAACAGAAGTTAGCTAGTATTGCACTATCAAAGGATACATAAAATGTAATGCACAGTGCCCTTCCAGTCTTTTTTAGCCTAATTCCACCTTTCAAAAGACTTAACACCTACAGCATTGATTCCCCCCCCCAGCCATTTATGATGCAAAATATCTCACCTATAGCTCCCATTTAAAAACCTATGCCAGAAGGCTATGCTTATATTTTACATTTCCAAATACGTTGTTTCATTACGACTGGAGAAATCTCTAGTTAACAGTCAGGGTTGAACTAACAGGGTTGAATTAAATGTTTAGACCATCCTAAAAGAGATCTCTAGCTTATCCTTAAAGTTCTCCAATGAAGGAGACCAGGCAATACTGGAGGTAATCAGTATCCAGCTCAACCATGAAGTTCTTACCAGCATTCAACCTAAAACCATCCTTCCTGCAAAACTCTATTTTTATCCTTCCTCCTGCGAACAAGGATAGCTAAACATTCCTTTTATCGTAGCCTTTCATACATTTAAGGACACCTCCCTTCTGTCTTCTCCCTAGGCTAAAGAAACCTGCCTCCTGTGTTCTTTTCTCATCAAGAAAATAGATAAGATTTTGTGTGAATTAAGATGAAATTCCTTCCATTTGCTTCCAAGAAAATGAAGGCAGAAAGTTTACTTATTCTACAAAACAACAAGAAAAGCAGTGGTCAAGATTCCAGGATTTCTCTTTCATAGATGATAATGGAAATTTACTGGTTCAAGTTTTAAAACTCTGGTTGAGACTCCACAACTTTATCAAACATTCTAAGGAGTACTGGAAACATGTTAAAATCATTCTAAAAGAGAAGTAAATGACAATATGAAACTTGATGTAGGGATAATAAGTGTTGTGTGGGAAGGATACTTAAAAAAATTATCCAAATCGAATAGGAGTAACAGATATTTAAGCATGTCTCAATTACTGAGAGGAAAAGATAACTGGAAAAACGCATTTGTAGTTTTGCACTGTGATCACAGTCATTTTAATTCATTTGGCAAGATCCCAAGTGAAAAATAGCTGTTATTGATCAAAGGGTAAGCTTCAGTTGTCTCTAACACGTTGCCATTTCCCTAGAAAGGTTGATGACATGGTGCCAATATAGCTGACCAGCACCATAGCAAATGGAAAATGCTTCTTTCTCTAAACCCTGAGGAAGGCATATAATCACTGAAATATTTTTCAATAATAAATAAAAACTATTTAAAAGCACGGGAAGGACACATTGGTGGTTCTGCTTATCTGACATTTGTCTCTCTCCATTTGTGCAACACCAGTAGAATCGGTGGATAGCATTTGTATATTCTTGTCCTTATGTACCATATAGAAACATGACTGTGCTCAGACACTCCTGAAGTGGCCACAAACCCAACTCTTCTGAGATTGTTTCCCTTACATTCTTAAATGAGCAAACTTTTGACACAACAGAATGAATTCCAGTTCATTAAAAATACAAGTGGTCCCCACTATCTGAATACAACATCTGTCAAATATATAAAATTCTTTGTTAAATACGTTCACTAATCTGTTATAATTTTGAAAAAAAAAAAATCTATCTTTCCAGATTAGTTGCTCTTCCCCAATTGTTCAATAAAACCTGTGCTGGGCAGACACCTAGAAGACATAACTTCCTATAAAGTGTGCCAGAAAGCTAGCACTTCTTATTCTAATAATGAAAGATGTTGAGTTAGATTTATCAGTCTCAATTCCCTTGTCTTATAAGGGGACACCAAGGTTATCTAGAGTACTACCAATATTGATTTTGATTAGAAAAACACTTAAATTAGGACAGGGATTCTTCAAATTACAATACATTTTAAAGGATCAATAATTTCAATACAGAAAAACTTTCCACATCCCAGATAATCTTTTAAATAATTCCTCAAAGCTGTACCTCTGATGTTGATCCTGCAGACGATCTACAGTTTTGACTCTGTCCAGCAAATTCTGAATTTCAGTTTTCTGTCTATTAATAATTTCTTTATACTTGGATAACTCATCTTCTGTTCTTAAACGCTCGTCCTCTAGACACTTTACCTAAATAGAAAAAAAAAAATAAATCAGAAACTATTTATTCTCCCAATCTTCAGAGCTGAGTTATTCTGATCAAATGTCTAGATTGTTGTATTCCTGTGTTATTTTTTGGTGGTTCCAAGTAGCTTAGAACAATACACCCAGTATTTCAGATCAAATATAGTCAGAAAAATAAACAGACAAAGAAAAAGGAAAAAAATTAAACTAGTGTGATTAACATTAGTTTTGTTCAAAGACTCAAACTTATCAGTCTACTGGATCAGGATCCAAAGACATCATCTTTCCGCAGTTACCAAGCCAACACTTTATTACATCTTCCTCCCTTTTTCTCAGGTCCTGCTGAGCTAAACCCCTGCTCTGGATAGAGGGACTGGCATGCTAATCTACATATAGACAGTTCAGAAGTTATGGATAGCATACACTCCTTACCAGAGGTCACGCTTACGAACTCTACAAAACTAGCTTCATGGGTTGGAAAAGTTTACAAGTATTTTTCATTTTCCTAAGTTATTCAGTTTACGATACGTTTACTAAAATGTTTCTCACAACTTTTCAATCAAAATGAGGTGCATACCATGAAACAAAACATTGTTGTACTACGGATCAACTGATACTCCCTAAGAAAGGCTACCCAGCGTCAACAGTTACGTATCGCTTCCAGTCTCATGCCAGCCAGTCTTTAATCACACTGTTTATTCCAAAAGAAGTAAAAATGCAATTAATAGATTGCATATAGTCTTGTTCCAAAACCCAACAGTATGCCTTTAGCCCCACTGCATTTCAATACAGAACATTACCTTTGTTCTCAGTGTTCGAAGCTCATCCATGCCTTCTTTAAATGTTCTCTTCAAGTCTTCCAGTTCTTTTATTTTTGCATGATGCACCTTTTAAAGAGTAATAATCTCCTTGAGAAATCTAAATGGACAGTGGCATCTCCTGGGATGTCAAAATAATCTAGGCCAATGTAGGCTAACACAACAGCTGAGAGGGCTTGAGGCAGAACAGGTACCCTAAAGGTTTGTTTTACTTAATCAAAAAGCAAAGCAAAGCTTAGAAGCTTCTTTATTCTCAGAACTGAGAGCAAAAGTGAGCTTACACACTCTAGTTTTAGGTGTACAAATCTATGCCACAACAGCCCCTGGGGAAAGTTCTAGGCAAGCTGAAATGTGGTTAACTCTGAAGATGGCATATGAACGTATGAGCTGTGAGCAGTACTAAATCATTAGAGAATTTAGCTTTTTGGCTAACAAGCCTCTACACAGAACAGAGGCTGTTCCCTGTCACTCCTTGCCATATAGCATGGCAAAATACTGACCAGAGAAAGGCCTGCCTATCCATCTGAATTTGTACTCTAAATGACAGCAACATTCATGTTTGTAAATGAAAGAGCAGTTATTTCGTCCTCATTGTATCATGTTTTTCCCATAAGTTTTGTTTTCAAAAAGCGAATCCAAGGTAATAGCTAAAAAAATCCTCCAAAAGGCAGGGCTGGAGGCAGACACCTGGGATGTAGTAAAGAAAAACATTTGGCAAAAATTGTAAGCAGCTTAAAATAAGATTCTCAAAATTAAAACCTCATGGCATTCTTAACTACTAAGTTGCCAACTGTGTTGACTCCGTGCATCACATATTTACCTCTAGGTGATCAGACTTCTCCTGAATTTGTTTCTCTAGTTCTCCTTTAGTTACTCGGAGTTTTGCATCCAATTCATTTGATTTAATTTCTTCTGACTCCTAAAAGGATTTAAGAAATGTAAGTACAGTATTAGAATTTTACATTCCCCTTTTTAGTTTTATGAGCAGACAGCTTTTCACATCACTGAGTCTTTTCTGTAGGTACACATCTAATAATTCCCAACATGCCAAGACAGACCCCCTCCACTGCATGCCAATCAAGGCAAACAGTTTAGTTTTTATTTAACAACTTTCCAAGTAAAGAAATAAGTGAACAGCCACATCAGCTTTGCAGCTCACACAAGAGAACTCTTCCCTGCTACAGTGTAAGCTAGAAAGAGAAGGAAAAAGACAACTCAGATGCTAAACACTAATTTCACCTCCTGAGAAAATGTGCCTACTTGATAGGTTTTTATCATTTCTTGACAGTTTTTCCTTATCTGGTCTGCTTCTTCTTTTGCTTCAGTTAATTTTGTCATTGCATCTTTGAGACGTTCTTTGGTTTCCTACAAAAAACAGTAATAAATAATGGGTTAAACCTGTTTATCTAACTTAATCTGGGAAAAGCATTTCTCATCATAAAAGCTTCCTATTTCAGTCTGGAAAGAATTAACAACAAGAACAAAAAACCCCATCCAGCATTATTTTCTTCTTGTTTCCATTCAACTATTACTTTATGCAATTTCATTTGTTCCAACACTGAAAGCAGAACAAAAGGATCCTCAGTTATGTGCCATGCACATTTTCAGATGATAGATTTAACTATCACATAAGAACTAAACTGACAGTTAATTCATATTAAAAAAAAAGTTGATCAGATTAAACAGAAATATTAAACAGAATCCCCCAATACATACTCCCCTCACATCCTTTCAACATTTCCATTTCACTATCAATATCTTTAAGAGCATTATTCTGACTTTTGCTGTGGGTATTCAAATTAAACAAAAAACACTTTAGAAACAGATTTTAATACTATATAAAAAGTAAACAGTACACCAACTACATTCCTCTGACTATATTTTCATGCCATGGTATCAGTACTACTTCACTAACCTTATGTGAATCCATTTCTGTTTTCAATTTGTTCTGAGCCCATTTTACTTTGATAACATGAGAATTGATTTCTTCTTTCAATTTTTCCATTTCTCTGTTGAGTCGAGTGGCTTCACCATCCTAAGAAGATTTCAGAGATTTTATTTTATTTTATAGATTTGTATCATCCAGTGCTTCTACAACAAGACTCCTGCTCAAGTGTCAAATGTGGGGTTTGGGGTTTTTTTTCCCCCTTACTATGTGGATTTTGCAAAAGCACACACATACTTGAGAGCGCTCAGTAATGCTTTAGCCCATAATCCAGTGAAAGAAACATTAGTGCTCTGGTTTGAATAGCAAGGTAAGACTGCATTACTGTTAGTATACATTAATGTTACATATCTGTTAAAATGCAAAGAACAGCCTAGAGTTCTGATCTAAAATAAGTACCACCTGGGTAAGCTGCACAGTCCTCTTTTTGTTCCTTTTTGGCAAAAGGATGAGGAAACATAGGTTCAAAGTGGTATAGTCATATATTATACAAGACTACGGACAAAAACCGTGACACCAATAGAATGGTATTACCAACTACACAAGTGCAGACTAGTGTGAGCACTGACTCACAGAAATGCAATGCAAGTCAAATACATACAAAATGTATGCAAGTCAAATCATTAACCTGTGCCAAGAAAAGGATGTTAACAGAAGCCACTGCTGGTGTAACCTTCTATACCAGTATCCACAAAACACTGCATTAAGCCAAATTTCCAAATGTGTTTCTGAAGCAATAGGCTCATCTTCCCGAAAAAGTTTAAAGCAGCACCATATGAGAGCAGTACGATTCCTGTAAGGCTCTAGTGTAATCCTCAGGAGTTATGAAGATAGATAGTATGTTAAGTTTTGTTTAGGAAACCTGAAGTCATGCTCCCACTTCCTGTTCATGTGAGAGAGGACACTGAGGTGATTTTTTGTTTAAGAAGTGTACTTTTTAGGGCTTTTATTCAGATGTATTTTTCTGATCCCTCTGTGCATAGTACAATTGCTCAGAAGAGGGACGAATTAAAGTTTGAACCCTATTAATTTTTCAATTTTGGGATCTTTCACATAAAATAGAGTTGTGAAGCACAAAACAAAAAGGCCTGGATAATTTAAGAGGCTGGTGGGAATCTCTTCATGGCTTCTAAAAAATAACGGCATTTTTTTTTAATTGGGCCTGAAAAACCCTATTGCTTTTTTACTGGTATTTAGCAGTACTAAAGAGAATACAAAATAGCAAAAAAGACTGCAATAATTTAATGTCATTGCAGTTTTTAAAGAAAAAAGAAAATCCAAACAAACAAGCTAGAAATTCCCTCAAAATCCAGGCACCTGCAACAAGCAGTCTTTTCAATTTTGTCAAAAAACCCTAATGTTTCACAAACGAATATTCAGAGAAATATTAAAAGGAACTTCAAAAAGATGACAATGAGAACTCAGTAACTTCTTCCCCTTCCCTTGGAGGAAAGGGGTTTATCAAGCTATACAGCAAAACTAAATGAAAACAGGTTCCTTTCACCAAGTAGAACAGCAAACAAGTGAAAAGGTTGTTGTGTTCTGATAGCGCTTTTAACCATTCGCTCAAGCCATATAGCAATACTTAGAGCACCTTAGTTTCATAGAGCTGGTGCAATCTTCCTTTTTCCTGAGAAAGTTGTTTGATTTTATTAGTATGCTTTTCTATTTCTTTGTTTGCATCTCTCACTCTTCTCTCAAGTATCTCCTTTTCCTTTCGGAGGTCAAGTGATTCCTTCTCCCCTCGGACATATTTCATCACCATTGTTTCCTTTTCATGGCGTGCTTCTTCACATTTCTTGTTTGCCTTCAAAAATATTAAAATAGAATGAATTGATCTTGTATTTCATAATTAGCTTTTATAAGACACTACTGGATATTTTCAATAGTGTAGCATAATAAAGTAGGACTCAAAATTGTCTCAGCTTTGCAAAGTCTAACATTAGATTCCGCTTCTAACTGTGTGTGTGTATATATATATAAAAAAGCACCTGCAGCTTCGCAGATAAACATCTCAAATGACTTATCAATACATTAGTAATTTGGAATATAATTTGTTGTTTCAGAACAAAAAGAAGTGTATTTGGTAAAGTTTTAGTAAGAAAATAAATTTGCAAATACTCAGTACTAGTCCTCTGTCTTCCCTTGTCCACATGACAACTACACAGTCATTATCCAGTGGTTTATTTTTCAAGTGGCTTATTTTTACAGATCCCCCCCTGCCCCAGCACTAACAAATTCTGCTTCAAATTAAAAAAAAAAGCAGCATACATTGAGCTTTAGAATTCATACAATAGAGAAAATACTTGGCATAATATGCTATTAAGAAGGGAAAAAAAAAATAATCTCAGCTCTCAGTAATACATGAGACAAAATAAGAGTTTTGTGCTGGAGTTGAGAAGAATACTAATTTTGTTATAGCCTGCCTGAAAAAACCACTACCAGCTTTTATCTCTTTTTGAATGAAGATCAGCCTACAGGTAAGGAAAACGAGGTTTCATTGAGGGCTGAATTCCATACATATAAACATACGCATTAAAGAGTTATCAGGCACTCTAGAACGTTAACAGCTATTTAGAAATTCACTGATGCCAGTTATCAAAAATGCATATATAACCGCATGCTAGTAGTTCCAATTTTGGAAAATGTTTACTTACCTAGTGATCTAACAACCTAGGCTGCATGTTTCCTACAAGAACCAAGTTTGTTCATAAGATGTTCAATAATTAAAGGTTTTCCATATTACCTGTTCCATTCTAAAGGCCATCTCTTTATGCAACTGCTGAATAGCATTTTTGGCTGCTGCATCTTGAGTTAAAAGTTTGTCCTTATTAGCTTTCACTTCTTTATTAAGCTCTTCCATTCTTGCTTCCAGCTAAAAGACAACATTATGATATAATTATAGGGAAAATAAGACTTTGATCATGTTTTGTACAGGCAGGAACATTTCAGACAAAATTAGAAGCTTCAACAGGTACTTACCTGCATTTTACAGCTGTCAAGCTGCAACTATCCTTATCAACATCTAGCTTTGTATTTCAGTACAAGCATGAAAGATGTCAATTCTTACCTTCAGTGAGACTGAAGATACATCAAATCAAGTGAAACACAGAGCACAGTAATTTACTACACAAAAAACTAGATTCGCAGCAAATGCTGAGGCTTCACCTTCCACCCTTTTGTTGCTATCCCTGTGTCATATCCTTCACTGTGCCAGCAAAGCAGTCATGCATCCATACTGAACTGGACTGGGAATTAATTCATTGAAAAATAACTCGCCAAATAAAGAGGTACTTACTCACTGTGCTGGCACTTGTGTTAGCTGCCTACTGAACCAAGGCAGAGATCTGATCCAGCTGAAGAATAATTACCAATGTTCAACTGGAACATTCCCCACAGCACATTCACTGCACAGTCATGAAAGTTCAGTAGAAGCAGCAGCACTAGCACAAGAGCAAGCGGTGGCTACAGAAGGTGTAGCGCTGCCCGAAGGTTGTTCAAATTGTGCCTTAACACCTATCCTCTTGTTCCAGGGGAAAGCCGATTCACCAAGGTTAGTTTTGTTTAGGGTTTTTTTTTGGTTTGGTTTTTTTTTTGTTTTTACACACATACCCCCAAAAAAGTACAAGATCTCAGGGTCTGTATCTTACATTTTTGTGCAATTCCAAACTGCTACATAAAAGACAAGAACAACCTAAAATGCTTCTCCTACCACTCAATGAATTGATCACACCCTCTTCAGCTTTGCAAATGAATTGTTGCCCGTACAAAATAAAAGTTTTACACACACAAGCATGCATGTACAGTTTGCTTGCAGTTGTGAGTGCAGCCAAGCTTTCATTGACTTGAAAGCTACCAGAAAACACTAGTTTAGCAATTTTAACAATAAACACTCACATCATAAATGAAAAAACCTCAAGTGTTTCACTGCAATATATCTTTCTTACAAGTCCAGGTGTTATCTGACTACAAAACAAGAGTATTACACTCCAAACCAGTATTTTCTGAAATCACCTGCAAACATGTAGTATCACAGATGCTTCTTACCTGACCAGAAAGCAAAATGAACTCCCTCACAGATATTTTTTTTTATTATTTTTTCAGAATGGAATAAAGCAATTGATTGATAATATCGCTCCATGAAATCATACAGTGCTATCATGGAAATACAGACAACAGAGAACGACTAAGCTGCTCATACTGATTTATTCGGGCATATGCAATTCCAATTTGTAGCTTAGAAATAAGACTTTTCAATTCCATTTTCAATCACATCATGGATTTTCAAAGATTCTTTGAAATTAACCAACAACAAACTTTCTACCTACATCAGCACATTCCTCTGGAACACCAGGAGCCTGACACACTGCTTTAAGAACAGATTTCTGTGCGATGCAGACATTAACAGAGAAACCTGACAACTAGGGTAGTATCTCCAGTACTTTGACAAACAGAAATTAGTAATTTAAATACATCTTAGAAATCTGGCAAGAGATAGCAATCAGTTTATAAAGCTAGGCCAACCAACCGCATAAACATTAGCAGATAACTGTGTAAGAGACAAGCAATGACACCTGATGTGATACCTTTTGTTCCCAGACTAAATCCAGCCTACACCAATGCACACTCCATGTTCCTCTTTGGCCTGTCATAGTTCTAACAATTCACTGGGGAAACACCTGTATATAGTAGCCAATAAATACCAAAATAATGTGCAAGACCACCATGTACTCTATACTTCCATACATTGTTAACATTTACAGCTGCAACCACACACCCATCCACTTTATTAGCAGATGCTGTAGTTAACAACAGAGGATAAAAGATGACAAATTAAGAAGAAATCGGGCTTGATAAAACACTCGCATAACGCCTCCTTTATGACTACATACAAGAAATAAATAATCCTATCAGGACAAAAGACCGAACTTGTCATTTTTTGTAAAAAGGCCTAACAGGCCTTGAACATGCAGTGTCTCCAGCAGGAAGCCAAGGTACACACAGCCTACCCACCACGGCAACCCACCAAACAGAAACTCTCTTGACTAAGAGAGACTCCCAGATATGGAACACTTAAGCGATCTGAATCTAGACAGTCAGTTTATCCAAAGACACTAAACGCTTTTAGCCAATAATACTACTGAATAATATTTCTTGGAATGGAAGAGCAGATCTATCCTCTTAGAAAGCTTAGGATACAAAGCATGGGCATTGCTTCTTTCTCTATGCTACCAAGGACATCTTGTTAAACAGTGGCAATAGTCACATGTAGACAGATGAGATACTAACCAGCACTTCTGTTTTGTTATCTGTACCTGTTTAATAATGCTGAGGTGCTGCTTTTCTGTTTCTGTTCGTTTTTTCAATTCATCTTTTAAGTTGTCCTTTTCTGAGCAAATTTCCAAAATCAGTTCCTGATGTTTTTTATTTTCCTTAATCAATCTGTAAAGAAAAAAAAAAAGAAAGAAATGAAAACCAAGGTACATCAGTACTCGGTTGGTTTGTTTTTAATTTTGAGATATATGGTTTTTGCTCTTTGATCTGCAAGTTTTATTGGGAGTTACAGCCAGAAACACTAATGAAATCCATGAGAGCCTTACAAAAACAAAACAGAATGTTGTGCATGTGAAACTTAACTCCAAACCACCAAGAAGCATCTTCCTTGTGAGGAAATTGCTTGTTTCCAGCATTTTGGGGTTGTTATGGTCCATGATGACACGACACATTTGGTACCTTTATGCAACTACAGAACTGTAAATGTTAACAATTTTAAGGTACTTGTAAGACAGTAGCTTCCAGTCAGATAGCTCAGCCAGCCAAATGTCTGAAAACACAAGCATTGCAATTCATTTCATGGATTGCACAGAGTAGCCCTTGAAGTTCATAACCTGGTACGAAATGGACCCCTGATTTTTTAAGTCTTTAAGTAGGTACATAACTACAATAGTCTCTACGCTCATACTTCTTATAAAGTTCAATTTTTTTAGCAATAGTTTGCTCCTTTGCAGCTCAGCTGTTTGAAGCTGATGTACTTGGTTTGACTTTCTACCATTACAACAGAAGATTGTTACACATAAAACTCAGAAGTTACATTGTCAGAATTGCTGAATAAAGAGTCTCAAATGTGTTTAAAAGTTTGAAGATACAGTTAGAGGGTGGATATTTTAGGCCACTAATTGCACAAATTTGTGGGAGGCATGCATTTACCTGAACAAGGTATTTAAATATCCCTTTACATATACACTTTCATTCTCTGAACAAACTAGTCTCCTAAATTACAAGGAATTCAAAACCATCAGTTAAATAGAGCTTAACACTTCTGATCTGTTTTTTAATCTCTTAATGAATATTCCAGTATTACAAATTCTTAATTCACACAATTCCTGCTCACCTATATGTCTTAGATTTGATCACGGGAGACAACTGGGCTATTTCCTGAGCAATGTTACAAGAAATTCTGCTGATCATAAACTAAAGGACAAAAATCAACCCAACCTAGAATGCCCTTTGGACCAAACATAAAGTGTTCCACAGCAGTTTTATGCTCAAGGTGAGTCCTCAAGAGTTAAAGAGGTGCAGCTGATATAGCAGCTGGCAAAAAAAGAGACTAAAGACATGTTTATATAAAAAACTTTCTGTATGTATACATAATATATACATATATCTATATAAACATTTGTCACTAAGAAAGTAGTTGGTCCACAGCTGAAAACACTGACCTGCCTTTCAGTTTACAGTAAACAAGTAAAACCCAAATAACTTGTTAACTTACAATCTCTTGGAATTACAACAGTCTACACATCCACCACTTCAGGTTCCCACTTCTCCTCCTCCCTAATTACTGAATGTCAAACTATGCATTCCCAAGCTTTCCTGTCATCAACTGACTTTCCTCACATTTATGATTTCTGTCAGAGGTTAACCGGTGAGGTGCAAGAGAATACCTTCCCTACTGGGCATATCTCCCTCTGTCTGCTTTCCCTCCTTTTGATGTCCTCCCATACCATGGTATCGGAGTGCTTATATAGGAAGTAGGACACTCATTTCCAGCTCTGCAAGCAGGAATAACCTTGAAGTTAGAGGCTACATTTTGTTAGCAAAAAACATTTCTAAAGTGGTAACAGAATGTGAAACACCAAGTGGGGAATCAAGAAATCAAGCAATGAACTGGCTTTTGATGACTATAATATTCTTCATGTAGTGTACTGCCTGATAGAACTATTAAGCCCAGTTTATTACAGCTAAGTATGTAAGTATGCATTTCATAGCCTTCCTATAAAATGTGGTAAGACAGTAGTTTATATATGACATTTCCAAAAAATAGCTCTCGACTGATTAGCAACTTTGTTGGATTATGACAGGAAACTGAACACTACTTGAAAAAGAAATAAGCAATTTCAAACTCAAACGTAAGAGAGGGAGTTAGTATTTACAAAGGTTCATTTCTCCAAAGACATATATGGACTGAATGAATCCTGGACTATTTTTATATCACCATTACTTTTACAGTATTTAAGTAATTCTAGACTTTGGCAGGCTATTCAACTGAACAGTTGGCTAGTCAGTTCCTGCCAAATTCCACAAGAATGCAGAAATCTAAGCACGCATTTTTATTTGTGAGTACATACCACAAGTAAAAATAATTCCTCACTTGAAGAACATAATTAAAAAAGCTCATTAACTGTCCTTACAACAACTCACAAGAGACTACTTGTCTCACACCAAAATGTTGTATGCAGTTGCACACAACATGCAGGCAAAATTGTTCTGTACATACCTCCAACTGCAATGAGCATACTCAAATACTCACTTTTTTATAGTTTGTTCTTGCTCCAAGTACTTGTCTTGCACACATTTTTCAAACACGGCCAAGGCATGTTCACCCTTCTGCACACCATTTGGCAATTTTCGTTCCTTTGAAAAATCCGTAGATAAGAGTTCAGACTCTATCTCCTTTAGCAAATCCTCCTGTGAGGAAGTATGATGTATTGTGGAAATAAGCTTCTTTGTGCAGTCTGTGTCGTAAGGGCTTTCTGAATAGATTTTATTGCTAGATTTTTTCACGAAGTCAGACTCCTCCCTTAGCTCCTGTAGTATTTCCATTAATGATTGTTCTGTCTGATTAGTTTGGGGATCTTGTTGTTCAAATTCTTCACTAGATATACGTTCTGGCTTTGTGGAGCCTTCTACCTTCCTTTTGGAGCAGGTATTGGCACAGTAGTCTGCCCCTCCACACTGCTGCTCTTGTCTTTCTGCCAGGGCCCCATTGTTGTTTACGCCAATAACTGTTGAATCCTGGTCTGATTCCTTTCCCAAGACACCAGCATCATTTCCAGTATAACTGATGCTTGAGCAGTCCTTCACTCCAGATGTTTTATCACACTTCCCGTTATCTGGGGACCTGGAAGAGGCATCATCTGACAGATTGACTGGGTCCAGCATGCTTTGCATTTCTGGTAAATATCCCTCCATCATTTTCCTTTGGAAATCTAGAAGTAGAATTCATATTACACAACATACTATATTCAAAATCAAAATCAAAAAAGATTGAGAGAGAAGAAAGAAAGACTACAGGAAAGTAAAATTCAAAGGGCAAAAGTATTTAGATACATAAGTGTTATGCAGAGTTTGTTGATTTTTCCAGCCTGACTTTTAAGTCAATGCTCCAATACAAGTTTTTCTAAAAGAAAGTGAGAAATCAAGGACAGCAAATAGGAAGCAGTGGAATAGTAAATGCCAAGACAAAAAAAACCCACAAAACCCCAGAGCTTTTTAGAATTAATAATTCTATATTATTTAAATTCACAAAAAATTCAAGTGATTGCCTCTGAAAAACACTTCAGACAAAATAACAAAAAAACCCCTAAGAATCTAGAGCCTTACAGCTTTCATTTTCCTATGCATGATTTGAAAGCAACAGTATGTCTGGACTTACTATTTTTTACAATATAGGGTGACTCCCTCATCCAGCTAGAATATTCAACTTCCTTACTGTCACGTCCTCACTCACCACCCATACAGCAAAATGTATCCATACCCAGCAATCTAAAGGAAGGAGCTGGGAGAGAATGGGGGTGAGATTCTCTTTTTTCCCATCTGCTTTCAAGGAGCCAAAATCCCTTGCTGGAAGAGCACAGATGGCCTGCGGCAGATTTGCTCTCTCAAAAAGTAGCTTGCAGAACAAACATTTGAGTTGAAAAGCTATGTAGAAAGTGTTCTACTAGGACACCATATTGAGATCCAAATAGCCAGAACACTTATGGAAGAGCCTGGGTATAATGCTGTATCTTCTTTTTCAGGCATCCCAGATGGTCAGGTGTCTGTAAAGACTGATGGCATTTTTAGCAAGCACAAGAAGCCCTTATGACATTTCCATTAGAAGAAATTCATTACAGCAGTCATAACTTTTAGATGCAACACTACCCCCCCGATATTGGATAAATTAAACTATTTAAAAACAGAAGGCAAATTTTTTCATTTATTAATTCAACTTTGCTATTCCAACAATTACCTCAAATGAAGCAGTAGCCTTGCCATCTTGCAACACCAAGCTTGTTTTCATACTTGTTTTCTCATTTGTTTAGCCTTCTCTTACACAGTCATACAGGCTGAGTCATTCAGCTACATGCTCCAGGCCCTGCACTTTGACACAATCTGCTGCTTGGGTCTCCTCCTCCAGCGTCCTGCCTTAACCAACACTTCACACTCAGCCTTACATTGCTAAAACATGAATCCCATTAGGTCTGTGACTAATTGCTACCATTATCACCTTTCTCCATTAGGTATAAAAATCAGATAAGGAAAAAAAGCAGCAGCCTCAACTCACCTCTTTCTACCACTAAACACCATCAAACAAAAACCCCACCACTAGTATGTGAAACCAGCAGCTGAACTACAGCTGCCACTTAATCAACAAGAGGAAAGCATAGGGCTGAGAGTATGAAAGGGAACATGTGACAACTGGACAGCAGCCACAAATCATCAAATGACAATTATACATTTTTAACTAACAAGCAAACCACTTTTCCTTTTTGGTTTCAAAGCAAAATCCTCGATGCTACAGCCCCTAAACTAGTACAAATCAATAGGAACCAGAAATTCTAAGGAAAACTACAAATGAGAATAGAGATGGTGAGTGTGAGAGTTTATATGCAATGGCTCCCTATTTTACAAACAGATCTGCTCTGACATTAATAAAATTCCCAATTCCCCTTTGCTTCAATTTATGCTTAGGTCAACACTGGAGCCAACAAATCCATCCACTTTGTTTGTGCAGCCAAAACAACTGCTCTTTTGGTACCTATTTACTTTCTGATAACTTCTGCCAGTAATGAAAGTTCACACCTTACTACTGTTATTCTAAAATGAAACAAACAACAGAAGAAACAACCTCCACTGAGGATCTCAATCTGCAAGCAAAGAGAATGAACGTAACTGCAAGAAAAAGCATTCAGTTTCGTAGCAGCAGAACACACTGATTCCTACTTCATTAAAAAGCTGTTAAAAAACATAATGTTTTGAGTCTGGTACATTTAATACAGTCAATAAATGTAAGATAAATTGCAAATGATGCAGTTAAAAAGGAAGAAAAATTAACCTTCCAGTATCTATTCCCTCTTGTCACAGGTACCTTATAATCCAAACACTCATCTTACTGTGTTACCTCCTTCTGTAAATAATACTGTGAAATAACATTAGAGAGAAAGATTCATCTGTGTGGAAGCAGAAATATAATTATTTGCGTAACTTAATTAGTTGCATAGCAATAAAATGCCACAACTTCATATCAATCATAAATAAAGTGTAGGTTTTGTATCAAATCCATAGGGAATTTGAATAGTGACTACACAAATTGGTTAAAGCAATGAAAAGTAAATTATGATGATTCAGTGTTCCCTGCAGACCTACTCTAATTTGCAGTGGTACCCAGAATATAGTTTACCACATTAAGAATGTTCACAGCATTTCTGATTCTAGTACACTGGATTTTAGATCTATATGCCCAAATCTATCTGAATCTGTTCATGACCTGAGCAGATTTCCCCCCCCCCACTGTTGCTGGATAGTAATAGTTTTCACGTTCTACTTACTAACTTTTAAACAGAAATAAAATCTAACAATTCGCCATAGGATCACAATTTATCTTCACATCAGAAATATCCAGACAAAGAAATCATGTGGAGCAACTGTCAATGCAAGTTCATACTTATATTTAAAAGTCCCTTGAACATCCAAAGCTTGTTGTGCCTACCTCAGGCAACTGAATATAGCAGATACCTCCTTTAAGGCCAGAGACAGAAAACTGCAGTAACGATACTAAAGAAAAGGCTCCTGCTTGGTAAGCAAAAGGTTTTGTGGGAAAGGAGCTTAAAACAATCAACATTGCCAACCTAGCTGTAGCTAGTTGAAATGAACCATACTAATATTTTACATCAAACATACAAATACAGCAAGCCCCAGATAACATTTGGACATGATATGCATATCCTTCTATCATCCTACCCATCCTTACAAGTGACTCTTCCAAAATCAGGGAAGTACTAGGCTTATGGTATCACTCTCTTCCAAAATACTGCATTAAGAAAACAAAATAGCTTAGTGTCTTTTATGACATCTTCAGAAGGTGTCAAAAGCAATCAAAAAAGGCAAACCCTGACTCAAGCAGATGAACTGTTTTATGTAATGATATGTTGCTTATGCATCAGACAAGCATATGGTATGCTGAGTGATAGCAAAGTGCCAAGTGAGCACTGGCCATCCTCCTCGCACTGTTTTCCTAAGGTTCTACCTTCAACCGTTTGCTCTGCTCCTTCCCCAGGGCTGACCATCATTTGAACCATACAGCAGATGCTTGCTCCTCAGTCCCCTCTGTGGGATGTTTGTCTCACCCTCAGTGTATGTCCCTTTTGCTGCATATACCATAGGAGGATGTAATCACGAGCAAATCAACTTAAAACAACCAGGGTAGGAATTTCTGAAACTACTGCTTTGAGATTAGCCCCGCCCAAGCTTGCCTGCCTGCATACTTTGAATAACCAGCCACCTTGTGAGATGGCCACACATCTAGCATGGCATGTGGAAAGCTTTCTGTCACTGGCTTGGAACACTTTCTGCTGCTGGGACAGGACTCTTTGCACTCACGCAACTGGTTTGACCAGTCCTCCTCAGTTTTACAGCTCACAATGAGTTTGACACTAACACACTTTCCTGCCCCTACTCTAAAGCTAAGGAGATGGCTGTCTCTGTTTCCCCACAATGTACTAACACAAAACAAAGCAAGTGGAAACTCATCAATTCAAAACGTGGTGATGTGAGTAGCAGAGAATGAGGAACACAAACACACATATAGACAAGTTGTACCCTTCAAACCCAAAACTTTGCCTTTTTTTTGTTGTTAAAACAAACACTTCTCCTCATCATAGATGTGTTCTTCAAAGAAGCAAGGAGCATATATTTCCTCATTATCTTGTAATATTCACAAAAATTAAGTTTAAATTTGCATAAGCACATATAATTTCCATTTTAAAATATTACATTACTTGGAGAATTAGTTCAACTGCAGCCACAGGACACACAACATTAAAGGCTAGTACTGGCAAGGGTTGCTAGTAGTGGCAAAGGTTTCTCATGCTACTGTAACCAAGGTGTGCTTATCTCTGAAATTGCTGATAGCACAACTGACTGGAATCAAAAGCAGGGAGCGGAGAGCCTGCCAATACGAGTGGACAGCACATCAACTTTTTAAGGCAGAAATGCCTGACAAACATGTAAGGGAAAGCAAAACCACAGGAAATAGCTTTTTTTTTTTTTTCCAATCACTTTGTTACACAATAGAAACATCCTCTATTAACTGCTAATCAAGTGATAAAAATAAGAACAAGTGTGACAATCATTCATTTAAGCTCTTCAGTGAAATATCTGATACAATGTAAGTATTGATTATCTAGGGAGAACACTGAAAACCTTGACAAGAAGAAAAAGCTATTTCTTCTAGTGACCTTCAGTAGCAGTCATCTGAAGTGTTTGTTCAGCCCTGGCCTCAGGGGTTATTCATTGATATGAAGTTATGAACATATAAAAAATCTTGCAGAATCATTGCATATAAAAAGGTAAAATTTGCAGATGAATAAAATGTACAAGCTACTAGAATTTATCTGGGTATTTCCATTTACATTCTATTGTCTGAAAGTAATCTATCTCAAATTTTAAATTATTAAAAAATAAGTCAAATAATGTTTAATACTTAGCTATTTTAACAGTACAGATCTGCTCTGCAAACTACCAGTATGTAAGACCATAGTTTTAATTTGTTCTACTAAATCAATCTGCTAAGCGGACAAGTCAAGTAACTTAGGTAAGATTTGGTCTCAGTCTTGCCAGCTGAGTATGTACTATGCTACATCATGTTAGTGGGATTTCTGGAATAAAAACTCTAATAATGGTACTACGTCATTGCTATGATAATTATGGTAATTAGGTACTTGTTTATAATTTAATTTTTACAGTGAAATGAAAATAGAATTTCCAGAAGAGCCATTGATACCATGTTTGAACACTAATTTGACTGTTTATTAATCCAAGATTTATTAAGCTACATAAATAACTGTATAAGAAAGTATGTGATCAGTCATTAATATTTAGTTCCTGGACTAAAGCCATAGTAATTACCTGCAGAAATAAAAAGCCAACTAACAGCTAGAAGATACATGCCACTAATTTTAAAAGCTCTTCTAGTTCAAATTCTGATTTTGATACAACTATACATTTTTATAGGTTATGAGAATTAATTTTCAATGTAATAAAGTTAATTATTCTTGTTTAAGCATCACTCTGCCAAGTATAATGTTAGACAGGACATCAAACGCACAGGTGTCAGAACACAAGCCTGCAGTGGATAGCTTCTACAGGTACAACTCTAGAAACAAGATTACAAATAGAAGATATTTCAAGCAATACCTACACTGAGCCACCATACTAACTCCCCTATTCAACTTCACTAGAAGAACACTTTGTTTGAAAATTTAAGAACTCTGTATTTTTCTGTATTAGCAGACAGCTAAGACCTATCATTTTAACATCAAAATTTAAGCCCTTTCTCTCTCCCTCTCTCCTTTTCTTCCCCCTTTCTGCCCATTACCTGCCATAACGTGAAAGAAAATGCAGCAATAAAGATGGGAGACAGAGGGACAAAAAAAAAGGAGTATCAAAGCTTTTCCTTTCCGTACATGCTTTAACAGTAAGTTCTCACTTCAGAGTCCATTCACTGCTCATGGAGAAAAGCAGTTTCTCTAACAGCCAATCCTCCCCTTTCCTCTGCTGAAAAGCACATACCTGCTTACTTTTTAGAGAAGCTGTTGACACTCTCATCCCTTGGCTGTCCATCAGGTTATCTGCTATACCAGTTGAAAATTCCCCCCCTCCCCTTCCCATTCCAGTACTGCTAATTCCCTGCCACTAGAAGGTAATTCATGATGAAAGCAATTCCCTGTATGCTTCCTACTATCTGCATGTATCTAATTAGGAACACAATCTTTCCCAGCTATAGCCTGCTATTCTGTTATTACAGGCATGCACTGAAGATCTGGTACATTTTAATTCAATATTATACCATTTCAAACTGCCTGTCTTTTCAATCTTCTTGTGGAACGCAAACATGATTCTTTTAAATCCCTGACTACACAGGACTTTCCTAAGCAGATGCACTATTAATGCTAGTGTTTATTTTCATGAAATAGATAGCTTGACCCAAGATATTAACACTTATGTTGTAAATAGTGGAGAAAGCGGAAATTGTTTCAGTCAATTTCAACATATATGTGAGATGACATCCAAAGAAACATTAAATGACAACTATAGGAAGCATTTTCTGAGGTGTGGCTGTCTAAAAGAATTCACTAACAATAAGGGAGAAAGAAAATGTGTGCCTTGTCACCTAGTAACTATCACAATGGGGCTCTCTTACAATAAACAGATTAAAGAATGACAGAAGTGTGTGTCTGGGGTGGTTCTGTAGTCAAACAGACTGACGGTCAAGGTCCCGAGAAATAAAAATCACTGCTGTACGAGAAAAAATATTTAAGGTACAAAGCTTAAGCACACTGCAGAGAAAGGGGCAAAAAGGGAAGGAGAGACTAATGCTTTATGGGTGTGTACATATACAAAAACTTGTTCAAACCAAGGTGGATTTTGAAAGAAAATGAAGAGCATTGAGATAAGTGACTCTGAGGCACAAAACCTTCTGAAAGGGGAGTAATAACAAGAACTTAATACAGTAAATGCAGTTCACTGGACATCAGACATATCCAGCCATGCATTATATAATATAATGGCCAGTAGCAGTCACTTATGTCAGATCCTTTCAACAAAAAAAGGGGTTTGCATCATCTTTGGGTAGATGTTTTTCACTCATAGCTCTGCTGCTAAGAGAGACCTTGTGCAGTGACACTGATGAAGAGGGAATCATCTACTCTCCCAACAAGTATGCATGCAATCCACAAAATAGTGAAAACACAGTTCTCACCTCATCAGCTAAGACCATGTACGGTCTTAACCTCTGGATATACAAAAAGCATCCAGATAGGTTTTCTAAGATATGAAACAAGCTCATTTTTAAATAGAAGTACAATGCAAACTTACAGAGCCATTCTCTTTCCTCTTCCATTTCATATCTGTCACAGCACAGTACTCAAATTTCCTTTAAGTAGTAGACTACAGTCTCAAAATGACCCAAAGCTGCAATAGAGATACAATGGATTTCAGAGAGTAGGTGGGGGACAAGGAAAGCAGCGATGAAGCGCTCCATGGCTCATGGGGAGATGATCCCAACAGTCAGCAGGGTCTTAAGTACCATGACCAGGCCAGGCAAGCAGCTAAGTGACAGAAAAATCTGGTGACACCAACACAAGCAGCCCAAGCTTCCAGAGGTCCTTACCACCACTCTTACATGGATGTCACCTCAGCACTCATACAGTTGCATTGCCACTGTAGCCTGTGCTGTAAACTTGCTAAGGAAACACCGCATACCTCTAAACAAAGTCCACATGTTTTCTAGGTAGGTTTTTTCCTGTAAACAAGCCCCTTCAAATTGCTTCAGAACAAGTCCCTTTACATGGTAATTTGAGAACCTTATTTCCTGGTTCTGTCTCTCAAACCACACTGGATTGATAACTGACAAAATTGCTGCTGTTACTCTTTATTTTTCTTTTCAAGATGGCACCTTCTCAAGATAAGCTCCACTGGAAATTCAGCATAAAAAAAGTGAGGAAAGCATAGCTTCATTTTGATACTGGAGGTGCCAGATGCAGACGCTTACAAATCATTCCAGTTCTGGCAAAGCTGAATTTAGGAAAGCAGACATACAGCTTGCCTACATACTTTAAAAGTTGTGGGGTTTGTCTCTGTATAACCCAGGTGCTAGATGAACAGAAAATTCTATACCCCAGGTAAACCAGTTTGAAATGTAATGCTTTCATGATGACTGCCCTGTTTGTTCACCTGCAGTTCTCCAGACAGAAAAGTGAGCACTGAAACACCTGGAACTGTAGCTGGTCTAGATACTAGAAACTGTTTCCTCTATTTTAATTACTCTAGCTTTCCAATAGCTGTCCAAAGATAAGAGGTTTGTTCATTGATATGTGTTATATTTTAAGGTAGTAATACTGGCAACTTAGTTGAACAACCTTTCTAAGCTGATCCAGTAATAAAAATAATAAAAACACCAAGACACACACACACACAAAAAGGCTACTAAAAAATCCAAACTAACAGCTAAATCTAGAATTGGGGGGTCTGAAAGATAGACTTTTAAAAAAAAGAAAAATATTAATGTAATTGAATTATAGCTGTCAAAGAAAACATTGAACTTTTTTCTGAATCCCCTAATAGTAAATTAAAATGTAGTCATGTGAATTTCCAAGAGGAAATTCCATGCATTTTACAGTTATTTTGAAGAGTCATACCACCAGTCACATTGTAATACACTTTCCCATTACTCCAGCCCTCCAACTACCCATTAAAGCTCTCAGCAAGATGCCCAGCCACACCTACCAGCATACACTGCTCTCCTGGACACAACTACAAATGGAACTTCCGTTACATGTCTTTACGCTGTTCTGTGTCTTGACCTAAAAAGCACTGAGCACTAAAAGCTCTCCTTCTTTAGCAAATACACAACTTGGAGATGAGCTGGAACTTCAGCTTTTTGCTAGAATAGAATCTAGCATTACTTCGCATGCAACTGAGGATTGACTTTTCATTCAGTAATATCGAGAAGTATGTCTCAAAATGTGCTTTTCTTCTGACACAATTTTCAAAAATTTATATAGAGAAAGATCAGTAATGTCCTAAATCTATCCTGAGATAGCAAGTTCACACTCATCCCCTGGAAATTGTGATTCATCAGTGATTGTGATTTTAAAGAGGAGTAATATGACATTATAGTGTACATGGAAATGCAGAATCAATACGTACTCCACCATTTAAACGTCTGCCTCCTATTCACTCATGTTAAGCACATGTAATATTAAATTCCAATCCAGAAATTGATTTTTACAAGTGGTTCATTACACTCATGCAGAATATCAACTTGGAAGCACCCCTCTTCATGAAAGCAGCTACTAAGGCTCATAAAGCAAAGTCAAATACCTAACTTTAACAAAATCACATTTGTAATTTATAGGTCAATATTGTGTTGACTCTTTCCCCAATCACTGCAGTATAGACTAAAGGCTCTGGTAAACAGATTTTTTTATATTGCCTCACATTTCAACAAATGCATCTATGAAATGAAGGGACATATGACTGAAGTTGAAACAATCAAAAGGCTTTTCTCGATGAAGCTCTGATGTTCATCAGAAAACCCCAACAACAGCAAAAACCGCACATCAGCACCATTTCAACAGTTCAGTTACAGACCCACTTCCCTCTTGCAGGTTTCCTGAGCAACAAAGAGACTCCAAGTGATTTAGCCAGTCTTCAGTTGCAAATTCAAGCGTTAACATGAGATGTAATATAATCCAGTGTAACAATGGAGTTAGACTTTATTTCAACGAGTTAATTAGGATTTATTGGTGGAAGAATATTGAAGAGAATGATAACGATTTTTAGAGTTTTCTTGATAAGTCCCACCCATATGAAGCAACCAGCAACCAAAGTAAGACTTAAAGAAATTACATGCAAAAAAGCTTCGCAAATGCCATTGCATTTATTAGGAAGACCATAATTTATTTGTCTGAACAGTTTGTTCCACAAAGGACTACTCCTCTCCTTAAAATATCATGCTACAAAATATATTAGAAACATAATCTTAGATGAATCACAATAGAGTAATAAGTACTTTTATTATCTTTAAACAGATTATTCTAAGACAGAGACATTAAAATAACCATTAACAACCAGACAACTGTTAGAATCACAGAAACTGCCACTTCATTTCAATTCAGGTTTAACTTCCAACTAATTACACTTGGGTAAGAGATGAAGCTGTAGGATAGCTTACATGCTATCATATGTACAATGACACTCCAACAAGACTGCTAAAGAAATAATTGATTTGGGGGTATAACACTGTTGTTTTCTTCTTAAAGTTGTGTTCATTGTAAAACCCAAGATGCATCTCTTCAAGAATCTTTCACATTTTTACCAGACAATAGTCATTATTTGAGCAAACTAAAATGCTTTTCCAAGTCAGTGCCAACCTGTCATTACACCAGAACTCTTGCTAAAAATTTTACATGACAATACGACTAAAAATAAAATGGAAGAGAAATCTTACAGTTTGTGTTAGCAGCTGTAGTGTAATCCTAATGATACTTTCACCTAAACTAATTTGTACAGACTGAGCATGCCTTTATGCTTCACTTGTTGGGTGAGGTTTTTTTGTTTCTCTTTCTAAAGCAAAATATCCTCAACTACTGTCTACTGCTCATCACAATGACTAGCAAAACAAACTTTCCTGTTTTTTCCAATTCATACCCAACTTACCTGTATTTTGCATATCTTTCATAAGAACTCCATCACAAATGGCTTTCCCAGACTAAGCATTACACCACCAGGTAACACTGCAAAAGAGGGAAACTCCTTTGAGTTATCTCCTCCTAGAGATAATTCTATTTTCAAGTGATGTTTATAAAGAAATGAAGATTCAGCTAAAGAAGTTCTGTTCTACACTGTAAGATACAAAAAGCAGCTCTATTGTATACCAGCTGTGTAGAGAGACAAATAAAGATTTCAACTAAATCGAAAGGGACTGGGGTAGAAAGGTCCACAAAGCCATATATTTTACATAATATAGCATGAGATGTATAAACATGAAGCCTGAGGGACTGATTGAAATGCATTTTGGTACATCTCCACATGTAAAGGCAATCAGAGCAGCAAGCCACCCAAGTCTAGAAGTGATGAAATACAATAAAAGGAGATGATCTGGACTGAAAAGCATCACAACACCTAGGAAGAAGTCAGAAAAAGAACAGCTTTAAAAAGAGATGAAGTTGATCACCGCTGCCTGTATTCCATACAAAACCGATAGAGGATGGCCATGAGGCTTCATACACTGATGGCCTTCCTGTATTTACAGATCATACATATAGGAAATGAAAGACCATTGATTCCCACCTACACTAGCTCTCCCAGTATTAATTCACTTCTACCCAAGACCGAACACAAGATACTGCTCTAGTTTAGAGAAAAGATTATTGGGTTATCACCTAGTATATTGTTGAGAAGGAAGATGCAACGTTATGCAGTCCCATCTACACAGAAAAGCTAGATGAGAGGACTGCAATACAGACAGGACATTTGTGACTCACAGGACAAGTGGTAAAGCTGGCTGTGTACCGGAACACCTAGTCCTCCAGCCCAGGCATAACTTGACACAGCTCCCTGATTCAACTCACACAAAGACTTGCTTTGATGCACGCACTTGAAGGGCGGGGAGCAGAGGGGTGCATATACACAGTGGGTACTCTCAGGATTTTCTTACTTTTAGAAGTTCAATACTTAATCTCAATTACTTTTCTCTTTTTTAATCTGACTTTAGAGAAACACAGACTGCATACAGTGCCAAGGTGCAAAGCTCAGCATTACTATCAATTCTTTTAACATGAGTCAAGTACTTTAGAAGACAAGGTTTACTCAAATTTTATTTTTGCTTTTCTTTGCTTATGTTACAAGTTAGACAGTTGGGCAATATTGTATAAATTCCTTCAAGGCCTCACTAGGTTTTCTACCGATCTCATGCAAGTGGTTAATATTATGGTCATATTAACTCTACATGGAGTTAAATAACAGCAAAACTCCAAAATAAAGTTCATCAGTTAAGGTTTAACAAGTGGGACTGGATTTGTTCCCATCACAACACAAACTATGGGGTTCACCTTGAGCATGTTATTTCTTGTCATACTAGTCCCCAAGGTTGGAAGCTCATGTCTCAGGGGGAAACAAACAGCATCCTTTTACTGTGAACTTCAAATGAGACTTGGATACTTCAGGGTTTACACATAGACTTCTAATCTTCTGTTAGCAGAGTGTCTTCAGTACAGAACAACTCTTACTCTTAGTAAATAAAACCAGTCTCTCCTTCAGCAATCGATGCAATGCCAGCAATAGCACTACCGTAACCTTTCAGGATTTTAGCATCATGCCTTCAACTCTGCTTATGTCAAGGCTGGTACCAGCCAGTTAGTCACTACCACTTCACTGTCTGCATTCACATTCTCGCACTGACAACATCACCTGTGCAAACAAGAATCTTTTAAGGGAGGGGAAGAAATTAAATTTATGATTGAGTTCACAACCTGGACAAAGCATACATTCTCTGACAGGTCTTCTCCACCTGTAACTGAGTCGTAACTCGTGTTCACACTATAAAAGTTAGAGCACTGGCAGACCTTCTTTGAAATTGTAATGTCATGGTATTGGTAAGATTTGGATCTTAGCATATTTGGCTTTGAAAATGCCAGCATATTTGGTATTAAAGGCTGTTTTCAAATATTGTTTCCAGTACACACAACATGGTTGTAAAATTCCGATCATGGCATTACTGTTTGCATGACCACTGCATGCTGAAAAACACCATTCATGAGGATGGTAAGATTCTACTGTTTTCAAACCTGATTCTCCTACAGAGTTTCTCCAGTATCCCTGGAAACAAACAAGCAAAAAAACTTCAATTCTTTAAGGATGTGAATGAGTCAACTGTAAGCTCTACAGAAGACTGATGCCTGTTAATTAAAATCAGAGGTAGTATTATATACAATATTATTACATTTTTAAAAAATCAGTATTCCCTGTAGTTCTTGAAATCAGGGTCACGATTTTCTCCTCTCTTCTGACACCAATTTGTTTCTGATGAGGTTTTATTTTGACCCTCAATTTGAGGCAGCAGGGTCTTGGTCTATGACTTGAAGATACGAATTACCCATAAGGCTTTCCAATATCGTTTCTGGCAACAGCAAAATAAGTTCAGAACAAGCCAACCCAGAACTAAGTACAGGATATCGCCTACTGGAGCCCACGTTAGCGAAAGTTGCAGACTACTCATTTAACATGTTTTTCCTGCCTAATACCACTACTAAATCCAGAAAAGCACTTCCTTTTATCCATAGCTCTTTAAAAAAGCCAGCTTCAGGAAACTCAATATTAGCCTTGGGTAGTGATTAGCAACATACCTGCTAATTAGGATCAAAGAAACCACTGTCTATATTTGGTTCTTCAGTCCTTTTCTCAACACTTTGAAATAGTGAACCTCACAATACCAACAAACATCTCTCAACAACCCCAAAAATCAAGTCTTATAAAACAATAGAAAATACTGTTTTAAAGCCAAGTCAAGAACGGATCACTGAAGAATTTCAGAAAAAGAAGAAAAGGGCTCAAAGGCAATACAGAATAAGTTTTTTTGTTTTTATAAAGTAGATGAGATTTCAAATTGACAGTCTCTTGAAACATTTTCAGATTTAGTTTCTCATACTTCTAGACCTTAACCATCCCCTCCTAAAGTCAATGGCAACATAAGCATTCACAGCAGCTGATAACTACAGTGATTACATTTCCTTGTCAATATAAAAATGCAGCTGTGGCTCATGCTGTTTCAACAATTTCCTTATACAACAAAACATACTGTGATACCAGTCACGTGGTTTTTTAGTGTATTCTGCTTGCAACATTTTAACTTCTGAAAAGCAGTTTTACAAGATAAAGCAAACCAACAATAAAGCCAGACTACCATATTTCTAATCTTACACACAGATTTCAATTCCGCAAGAGACCATCTCCTGGTCTGCAGAGTTTCACTGGAAATATACCCATATCAGACTCACCTGTGAAGACTATTTTCCAGGACAAGAGCCAAAATCTGCAAGCCTACATCATAATCATCTCGCTGAAGTTGCAGTAAAGCAAGCTTCCTGCTTTCAAACCTAGAAGGGCAAGCAGCTTTTGCAAATACCACCTGCAGAAACAAGGACACATACTCTACCGCAACACTGCAGCTGGCTCTAAAAAATAACCTTCTTACTGGTGTAACACCTGATGGGTTTTGTTATCGAATTATTTAACCACATAGTGAAATCAACACACAGCCAACCAAACAGGACAACCTAATTAGTAACGTGGAGAAGAAAGCTGTCAAGAAACAAAGAGACTATAAGCCAGCGCGGAAGCTACAGCTACCCGCTCGGGAGGTCCCGGCTCGGAAGGCGCTGCTAAGCCAGGTCTTTACCCCCCTGGACCTGATGCCACTTCGCCCCTCTCCTCCCTGCGGAACCTCAGCCTCATCCGCAGACCTGGCGCGACCGCTGCCAGCCAAGTGCCCCCACCCACACATCCAGATCCCCTCGCAGCGGCAGGGCACCCGGGGGAAGCCTGCTTCTGTCCCCGCGGCCACCGAGAGGCCGGCGCGGCCACGTCTCCCCTGGGCTTTACCGCCCGCTGACTCCGGCACGCCGCGGGAGGCGGCCGAAGCAGCTCACTGACACCGCCGGCATCGCCGCCCCCTCCTCGAGCCCGCCGAGCCGTCCCGCCTCGCCCCGGCCCCCTCGGCCGCGGGTGCCCCCGCGCCGCCCCCTCAGGGAACCCGGCAGCGCCTGCGGGGCCGCGCGGGGCTGAGGGGCGCCGGGAGCCAGCCAGCCAGCCAGCCATCCAGCAAGCAAGCACACACACACGCCTGCCTGCCTGCCTGCCTGCTCGCCCGCCCTCCACCGCAGCCCAAGCCGGCGTGGCCTCTCACCCGCTCGCTACGAGGCCGGCAGGGAAGGCGGCAGCTCCCCCATGGCGCCAGTTAGCCCCACCGGCCGCAGCCGTCCCGGCGAGCTGACACATCAACAAAGATGGCGGCGGCAGGCGGTACTCCAGCCCGGGAGCGGGGGGCGTGGTGGGGGCGCGGCCATCGCGGCGGCCTGCCCGCAGTGGGCGGGGCCGGCCGGGGGCGCGTCCGTGGAGAGCCCGGCGGGGACAGAGTGTCACCGCGGGCCGGGCCCGCCCCGCTCTGCGGGATGCCGCGGGAGGGCTTTTACAGCGCTGCCGTTCTGAACGGGCGCTCACGTCAGCTACCTAGACGAGCCCATTTTTTCTCCAGGTCTCACCCTTGCTGGCTCTTCAGAGGTAATTCCCCGCCATGTTCACCGTGCGCGGCCAGGCACGGGAACGGGTGGCCCAGAGAGGCTGGGACGCTCCGTCCCTGGAGGTGTCCCAGAGCCCTCTGGACGCAGCCCTCAGCACCCTGCGGTACCTGATCCCCCGTGACGGCGTGACCCTTCTCCCTCTCCCTTGTACCGCTGCCACGTTCCCACACTCTGCTATCAGGCAGATTCAAGGGAACGAAACGAGACATGAGCTGAAGGTGCCAACAGCTCCAGGAACTGAAGCTGCTGAGTTTCACACATTAGATATTTTACAGCATGTGTATAAATATTATTTCAACTAGGAGGGTTGGTTTCTTTCTTTTTCTCTTCTTATTTAAGCATATATTACAGCCTTTCTGGGCAAGGGATCTCATGGTGCTACACAAGACCTTAGCGCCAAGAAGCTGCCAAGTAGGAGGACTTCTGCACCCCAACGGTTTTTAGAGAGATGGTCACAAAGATACCTCCCCTTTTTGCAAGATGGGTGCAGAAGTAATGACTAATAGATTCTCTTCTTCCCTAAGTAAACAGTATCTCGTTTTCCAGAACTAACCCCTACACACAATGTCAAAAGCCTCTGCACCCACATTGCCACGTAAGAGTAAATCCGGTGATGTTAAAAAACAGAGTCCAGCTTCAGCTACTGCCTGCTGGTATGTCATTCCTTATTCTGATGGGATAAAAAAATGTGAAAAATCTGCTGGGCATCAAAAATCTGGATTATGTTTCAGCACTGAGAGCAGCAATTTCTCCATGGAACACAAAGCTTTTTGGAATCCAGGGCGCTACATAAATGCTATTTTATTTAATAAAAAATAAATTGAAAAAACTACCTTAGCAGACAAGCTGTTAAGAGAAAACAGTTGCATTTACTATGGCAGATCAGGTTAAGTGAGTAACAGCATCTTCCCTGCTGGAATGTCTTAAACATAACAATAGAAAAGCAAATTAAAATCATTGAATAATTTGGGTTGGAAAGGACCTCAGGAGTGTATCTAGTCCAATCTCCCAGTCATGGCAGGGCTAATTTTGATGTTATATCAGATTGTTCCTTTACTTTGGCCAGCTTACTCTTATGTACATATACAAGATACACATAACTATGTTTTGTACCTATAAAACTCAATGATGATTTCTTCAGTTCATACCCTGGATGACTTCGAAAATAGGATGTGCTGCATAGGTTTACTTACAAACATTAATTGTGAGTGTTATTTCAGAGCAAGTTATTTTTCTCCTTATTCTTTCCAGGTAATTGGAAACTCAAAATCACAAATGCAAATTTCGGGGTCCTAAAAAATGCTCCCTTAAAACCTTTTTACACATCCTTAAAAACAACACTGTGATCTTAGAGAAAATCAGTCTGCAAACCATTCAGAGCTCATAACCATAAACTTTTGCATTTTCAGTATTTTGGGAAAGATGATACACTTCACATAATTAAACATTAATATCCTAACCATCACCTCTAAAGCAGTGGAGTAGTCAGATGAAGGCATATGTCTTTAAAAACATTATTTAGGTGAGAGCAGAAACTAGAGTAAGTTGTGGAGAGAACTCGTGGCCTCAGCTTTAACCTCCAAATGGTATTTTGAGGGCAAAAATCTAGCCATTGCTTCGCTCATAAGATGCTGTGCATTCCATATTGCTAAAAATACATTAAAAAAATCAGGTGTGGAATAGAGATAAGCAAAAATTGTCCATTTTCAGAAAGCAGTGCCGTGCAACACTCACTTACTAATTGCCATGCAGCCCAAGTCTAAGCTTTGCTTTCAGAAGTGTTTCTTTGCCACTCCTACTCCTGTTCTGCAGCGGAGCCACCAAGTTCCCCCAGCCCTGCTGCTCTGTAACACAGTCACTTCAGCGCCCAAATGCTTCTTATGTGGTCTTCTCTTCTAGTGATTTAAAGGCAACTGCAGAAACACCAGTGTACTCCGGCCCCCGTCCTTCTAAGATTGATGCATCTGCTTTGCTGTATGCTTTGCCTGCAGTCCCACTGACATTAATTGTATGTGGCTTAGTGAGTCCCACCAGACCTGGTAGAATTTAAACTGATTTTCGCCTTTTATTCTGGACATTTTTTTCAGCAGGACTGAAATCAGCTTAAGAAAATTGAGCCTGGTTAGAGGAATTCTTCCTTAAAGCCAGGCAAAAAGGATTTTCTTGTACTCAGCTGGACTCCCCATGGCTCCAGCCCCAGCAATGACGCTCAGACAGTTCTGACTCTTATAGTACCTGTGCTTAGGCCAAATTTTCATCTAAACAGTATCTTATTCCCAGCAGGCAGCCACAGATACTTAGGGAATGATAATAACAGGACATAAAGCCCCTTCCCTAAACCATGTGCATTCATATTAAATAAGAATGACTGAATTACTGTAACTCTTAGACAGCCATAGATCTCATTTGGCATATACAAATGCTGAGGAAGACAGTTTCTGAGTGAGAGAACTTACCATCTGAAATACAGTCATACACAACAGCCTTCGCTTCTGCTGCAGACATAAACTCTGCATTGCAGAGGCAGAAGCAGAATTTGGCCTGTATATTCAGAAGGTTGTAGTTCTGGCTTTTGGCTCAAGCTTTGTTATCTAAGAAAAAGGAAAGTAAGAGTTCATGTAATTGCTCAATTTCCAGGTGATGTTTGTTAATTATACATAGCATTTTTATAGGTTTGCCCACTGGAGGGGCTTACAATCCTATGCTTTCTCCTACAACTAAAAAAGTGTGAGCAACTCCACTTCATGAGAAGAACGAGGTGGCTGGAACAGCAGAGGTGCTGAACACCCCACACTCCTCTGGGACCACTGGTGCTGGCATTGCCCAGGAGGAGCTGGGAGCAGAGTCCAGGTTGCCTGACTCCCATCCTCTGCATTCGTCAGAGGGCTGGTCTGTTATAATATAATTGCTGCGGGATGATTTGATTACTGCATTTCACATCATGGCAAGATTACATAAAGAGTTATTCTTCATTCCGAATCACTTTGTCTAACTATTTTATTCTAAGCAAGCATGGTTTGCCAGGGGTCTTCAGGGAGCACCATCCACAAAACCCCAGGAGCCCTGTCTTCCCTCCATGTCTCAGGTAGGGAGGGACAGCATCCTGCAGTCCTGGTGCGAAGGCCTTGCCACCACAGTTGTGTCTGATCTATGCACGGTAAATCCTAAGCATGACAGTGATTATACAAGTGCTCTGAGTAAGTTATACCCGGAAAAAAATTACTTTCATTATGTGTTGTTTGGGCTGTCCTTTGTTCAGCATGTAGCACAGTGGTGCCCCAGCTAGTTCCTAGGCACTTAGATCCTACAAATTAGAGCTAATAACACACTGGTACAGTTATTACAGAACCTACATGTAGGCAAGCCCAAAGCTCTCACTAGAAATTGCAGGCAAGCCACATCAACCTCCTGCAGCTCCTGTGATGTTGCTCCTGATCAGCCTCCATGCTAACAGCACTCTCTCCAGTTACCTCTGTCACTCCTTCACATTTATCTTTTTCCACTGCTGCAGCCAGACCCAATATTTTTCCTTTTTAGAATTAATTTTACTGCTGTCATTTCCTTCCCTTTCTTGTTGCAGTATCCTGAGCCATTGAAAGTCCCAAATGACTGACATTAAAAAAAAAAACAACAATGAAAATAACATTTGCCCTGGCTCATCATTCTTTGCAACTTCTAACTGCAAGAAAACTTTGTGCCAGTTCACATGCTGGTAAAGTTCTGTCTCCAGTGAGATACTTGATTTTCCTTTTCCATGCATCCTGTCAATACTCTTCCAGCACAGTCTATATTGTTATTTAGCGTCACTTGAAAAGACTGTTAAGACTGGCAGCGTTGTTTTGATTCAGCAGGCCCTGGGGATCAAAATGGCTAGCCAGCTAAATGTACTAGAAATGTGGATATTATAAGTCAAAAGATAGTCTACATTTTTTTGAGAGAGAGGTTTGAATGACAGAGAAGCATTTCTTAATGTCTCACTGGTATTAGTGCTTCTTAGGCACAAGGATTATTGGGCCAATCTTGCCGAGAGAGAGGAACAAGGTGCAGGGACGTAATGGAGGCTGCATGATCATAATTGCCCTGTCTCCCTGCAACCTCCTGTGTGCAACTGTGCCTACTCTGATATGCAATGCTGGGCAATTTGGCAGATGGATTTCCTGAAATTCCACCTAATCCTGCCTAATTTCCCCTCTTGCTTTCAGAGCAGCCTCCGATACAGTCAGCAGCTATTCAGATTGCAGCTGAGCGCTGGAGGTTCACTGGAGCCAGAAAGAGCCCTTCCTCTGACTTTGTTAAGTGGTTTTCTGAACCACCTAGGAAAAACTCAGCAAACCTTTGATGTGTTGTTCCCTTTTCTTTTGACAATGCTTAGTAGGGAACAATAGTTTGGCAGACAGCATCCTACACTTAAACACAGAAGACTTAGACTGAAATGCTTGTCACAGCCACACCCCAAATGACTTAAGACAAAATAGCTGTGCTTCAGTTTCTTCTCTGTGAACATATTATTCCCTGCCCCACAAAACTTGTAAGAATAAAATCCATCACTGATTTTATACACTTGAATAATAAGTACACCAATGTAGGCACTAAAATAGACCAGATTCATTTATTTCTGGTGAAAGTTTAATTCCACAGCACTGGGAATATCTGAGAGCATGTCTAAGTAGTAGCATAACTGCAGCAGTGTTGAGGATGAAGGATGTTTTCCAGTGTAGATAGAGACATGAGGATGGGAAACAAAAGTTAAAAGAAAAGGGGAAAACACCTTGTATAGAAAAGAAAGAGGAGAAAGTACAAATGAAAACAGAGAATAGGTTGGAAATGGGGCATGAAGTAATGTATTTTCTAGGCTGCAGGGCAAAATTCAAATATTTTAAAATACAAATGCACCCACTTGATGTAATACATTTTGTCATTCTTGCATAGATCTCTCAGAAACCTTTTGAATTTTTATGAAACAAGGTTGTCTAACAGATGCCCCGAGAGAATTTTCATTTTATTGGAGAAATTACAGAAAGCAGCTATACACCTTTCCTGCTGCTGAAGTACGAACATTTGGCCCAAGATGCAGGTATGCCTGCTGCTGTGAAGTACTGACAGGCCAAGTCAGAAGGCCAAGGCTGCTCAGGTACAGTCATAGTTGTGAGTATAACCTGTAGGTTTTTCTTAATTTAAGAGCTAAAGGCAGTGCTACTCATTGCTGTCTGTAGCTGGCATTTTGTAACTCTTAATTACTTTCATCTTTTTGCATCACCAAGAGCAGTACAGTACGTAGATACCCAGGGTAGGCACGGGGTTACTAGTGCAACCATGGATGTTTCACTGTCCCTCACCAAATTTTGCTCAAGAGAGTGAGAAAATCAGTGGTGCTTTTGAGTAATAAAATAAAAGCAATCTCTTACAACACGCCGGGTGTAATATAATTTATGACTAACGCATTTTGGACCAGGGCTCTGACAACCATGCCATAGTTCAAGTGAAAACCAGTCTTAGCTCTCTCAAGCACAGCGACAGGCACTGATGAGGAGATGCCAATTACATTGCCTGCCCACCCACCTGCTGAGGGGCCCTGACCCACCCCGCCCGCAGCTGGGGGTCTCCTCAGCCCTGTACCTGTCGTTTCATCACACAGGTAGCCGCTACACGTGTGGCTTTAAAGCACGCAATGCCAGGGGTGCTGCAGCCGTTCCCGTCACGGTAAGATGGCGGGACAGCAGCAGGCCATGGTCCGTTCCTGTATGCCGCCGGTTCCGGCCGGGCAGCATGTGCCCTCACCCCGCCCCCGCGTGGAGGGGGCTGCCGGCTGGGCTGGGCTGGGCGGGCTGGGCCGGGCGTGGCGCCGGCGGCGGGAAAGAAGAGGGGGTCGCCGGGAGTCGTCTCTTCTCTCCGAGGGCCGGTGCTTCCCCTCTAGCCGCTGTTGGCCGTCGAGTGAGGGGCCGGCTCAGTCCGGGAGGGTTAGAAGAGGCGCCCTGGGGGCGAGCGCTGCCCTGAGGGAGGGGGGTCAGGGCAACGTGGGTGGGCAGCACGTCTGCGCAGCACGTCTGCGGCTCCCTGGCCTGTGCTGGCCAAGCTTTGGGTGGAGGCTGTGGGGTGAGAATGTTTAATTTTATTCTGAGTTAATTAAAATAGCATGTACTGGTACTATGCAGTTGTGAAAGCTTGTTTCTGGTTGAGTTGATTGCAGTGTCAGTTCATGTCCCCAAAGATTGCTTTATTTGCAGGTTCACTTTAATTTGATTTCTCTCATATAATGTAGCAAGCAAGTATTTTTATACTTAAAGTAGTTATATTGCATGTTAGTGTTGGGAAAGCAGGTACCAAAAGTTCATTTTGGCAGGTCCTGGTGCAGTGGTTTCCCCTCAGGCACCGGCTCTGTCCTCAGAAACTGGTGGTTGTCCCAGGGCTTTCGGCCTTGGCCTGTGGCTGTGCTCCCAGTTGTCTTGATCCCATGTGTGCAGCTTATGCTTCAACATAGGAGCGATTTATCTGAACTGGAGTGAGGTCTCAAGAGAGAGACAGGTCCCTCATGAGTCCAGCAAGCTTAACGTGCAGGTTGTGACAGCTGCTGTGGCTCCTCATTGTTGTCCTCTCATAAAGGACTTCTTGTCACTTATTTTTTCATCTGGAGTGTTCCTTGTTGAGATCCTTAATGCAGAAAGAATTTGCTTTTTACTATACAAACTAAAGATAGTAGAGAATTAGCCTTCCAAAATTGATGCTTAAATATAGCTTCAGAATATGACTTTAAAATATTTTAATATTGAATTTGTGTGCCTGCCTGAATTAATCTTTAAATCCATGCTTTTGTAGTTACCTGGCCTACAGCCACCTTTTGTCATACTCTGATGTGAACATTTACGTGATGGCGGAACCGCTTCACATGAAGAACAAAGGTAATAAAGTTGTAGGTGGAGGTTAAAGCAGCAGAATCACAAGTGCCAGCGTCCCGTTGGAAATCTCTCAGTTTTGAGCCTGAATTTCTGAAATATCTAACAAAAATCAGTATTTTGTGAACAAACAATACAAGGGTTTTTTTGCCAAATGTAGGAACAGTACAGAAAGTTTTAACTGTAGCACAGCTGCAATAGAAGATAGACTTTGTCCAAAGCTTGACAAAGGTATCTTGACTTTGTTCTTCTATACCTGTGTTTATGCTTGATTACTAATAAACATCATCAGTATGAGTATGGTTTGTAAATACAGCTAACTCCTAATTATCCAGATTTGCATGGGCTGGAATGTCCTGGATAATTGCAAAAAACAGGATAACTGGAGTACTGGGGAATTTGGTGCAGATACATGCAGTGGGAGGTGGAGTTCTTCAGCAATGTTTCTTGCCTTCATGAGTACCTCAGTGCTGTTTGATCCATGTTCCCCTTTACTCAAAATAAGGGGTAAAAAAACTTGATTCTGGGAGATCTGAGATAGCTTGGTATGCAGCCATCTTGGGTCTGGAGTGTTCATGAAATTTGATTTCATGTTTGGCAAGAGTTTTAGTTTAGGCAAAGTTTACAAGATTAACTTGCTTCCAGGTGGGGGAAAAGGCCATGTAAGCTTTACGTTGGCTCGGATGAGAACTTGGGCTAATAAGTGTGTTAGACTGAAACAAGCTCAGAATGGCACATGTAGTTAACAACTGAAACAAATTTTTTGTAGGTAAATGAGTTGCCCACTTATAAAAACATAGTTCCTAGTATATTGGTATGCAGACTTAGCTGAATGTTTGTCTTGAGTTGTTTGAGAATAAACTCACTGGAAAGGCCACAAGGCTTATAAGGTGCTCACTGGAAAGTCAAAAATCTCTTGTTATATTTTTGTGTCTGAATATTTGTTGATATGAGAAAACTATGCATAAGTATAAACTTTACATAGACCACATGTTCAACAGTATTGAAAGAAACGTGTAATGTTTCAGCTACTGTGAAATTGCATGTTGTACATTTCTGCCCTATGGATATTGGAAATTAAGTAAATTTTTTGTTCCTGCTGAACAACTTTATTTGAAACAATTATGGATGGACTTATATTGAAAGATAAGCACAGAGTGGTGAAACTGTTGCTTTAATAATACCACTGATAGTAGGTTTGAATAAACATAGTGTCAGAGTGATAACAAGAAGTGACTTCCAGAGTGTGTTATGGTCCTAGCATTTCCATTTGTTCAAATGTGCTAGCAGAATAGTGGGAGTAGATAAGAGCCTTGTGTCTTCCTGCAATACTTGATAACACAGGCATGTATTAGCATTGTTCATCAGATCCTTTTGCAAATACTTCTCTGCTTCTAGGAAGTTCCATGGAAGGCATAACTGGTAGAGGGAACGTGCTGTTGAGAACTGCAGCTGATAAAGGAAATACTGTGAGTTATTGCCCTTTATAATTGGCCCAAATATTCTGAGCATTTCTAGACAGCAGAAATGATCAGCATATGTTGCTCGCTCTTCAAGTCTGAAATTTTGACTCTTTTTGTTGTTGCATTTTGGTATATTAGAATATTTCTTCCCTAATGGGCAACTCTTTTTCTGGTAAGAATCACCTAAAATTTTTCTTCCACAGTTGTCGCATTCTGATTTGATTCATGAGAAGCCAAAGAAATCGCAATATTCCTCTGAAAATGTTTTCTCTATTGGCTATGATAAGAGTCTTTTTAGTTCATTAATATCACCCCCTCAAATGAGGACTTGCCATCATTGTGGTCTGTTTGGTAAGTACCTATTGTCCTGTAGTCTGTGATGCATAGCATGCTTATCAGTGAAACTAGAGCAGAAGGTTTGCTTAGAAATGTCTTAAAATGGATGTATATTTTTGTCTTGGGTGCAAGTATAGTGACTATTCAGAACATAGTTGGAGTTATGGAACTGATAAACAGAAGAGAGTATCTCCCTAATGAAAAATGTTTTATTTTTTCTTCCTAAATATAGAAGGAATTTGGGATATCTGGGTCAGCAATGTCTGATAGTTGTATGTGAATACAAATGCTTATAACTGTGGTGGAACCGTGTAGTAAAGCAGTTATTTAATAATACATGGAGTCTGTATCTTAAGATCTGTTGTCTCTTCCGATATACATGTCTCTCTCTGACTTTTCGTTTCTTTTTTTTAGGATCTCTCAGATGTTCACAATGCAAGCAAGTATACTATTGCTCTGCAGATTGTCAGAAGAAAGATTGGCCAGTGCATAGTGTTGTATGTGAACCAATTAAACAGAAGTAAGTTTATTAAAAGTTCTGCCAAAAAATCTTTACAGAAAGACAATATCCCTCCCAATACAACTTAAATGACCATGTAAAGGCATGGGATTGGGATTAGAGTAAAATATGTTACTTATTCTTAGGCTAGTACTGCGTTATCTCATACTTGTCAGAAAACTCAGCTCTGCTGCTTTAGAAGGGTAACTTGAAAGATCCTGTTGGAGTTCTTAAGGTGTTCTGTAGTTTGAATTAAAGCCAGAGCGTTATTTTTACTTGTGTCAGAACTATGTGAGCATGCAGTAAGAATACTAGCTTATCACATGACTTTGTTATTGCTGTTGATGAGGTAGGTGTCATGGTTTAACCCCGTAGGCAGCTAAAACAACCACACAGGGGTTCATTCGCTCTACCCCCTGCCCCCAGTGGGATGGAGGAGAGAATTGAAAAGGTGGGGGAGGTAAAACTTGTGGGTTGAGATAAAGACAGCTTCATAGGACAGAAAAGGAAGAGATAATAATGATAAAAGAATATACAAAACAAGTGACGCACAGCACAGTTGCTCACCATTTGAAACCAATGCTCAGCTAGTTCTTGAGCTGAACCACCTCCCAGCCCACCCCCCAGTTATACACTGAGCATGACATCATATGGTATGGAATATCCCTTTGGCCAGTTTGGGTCAGCCGCCCTGGCTGTGTCCCCTCCCCGCTTCTTGGGCACCCCCCGTCTTCTCATTGGCAGAGCGGTATGAGAAGCTGAAAAGTCCTTGACTGCTTGGCAACAACTAAAAACATCAGTGTGTTATCAACATTATTCTCATCCTAAATCCAAAGCACAGCACTATACCAGCTCCTAGAGAGAAAATTAACTCTTTCTCAGCTGAAACCAGGACACTAGGGAAGGGAGGAGAAATGAGGCTGTGTGCTTCAGCAGTGGCATGGTTAATGGATTGCATTTAACAGACTCCAAAGAGGCACCCTTTGAATCTAACTGTAGCCTCAGTGAACCTCATGGATATTTTATCTTTGAGCACAGCTGCAATTAGAAGAAGCTGTCTCAGCCAGGCCATTCTCTAGCTGCTTGTTACAGCTTTTTGACATGCTGGTTTAGATGCTCAAGAGATCACTCTCTAATCTGTTTCAATTAAAGTAAGCATCATGAGGTTATGACACAGTACAAATTGACTGGCTGGCTTTAGAACAGTTTAGGGGAGTGATGTGAGGATTTAAGCCAACAGTCTCTAGCAAGGAGTGATGACTGCATTTCAGTGAATCTGTAACCAGGTGTCCATAATCAAAGTTTACAAGAGATATTTTTTTTCCTCACGAGTTTTGCCACAGTGAGTGAATGGGAGGGACATGGGAACAAACCGACATATATGTTCTCTGGCTATTACTTATGTATTCAACTGAAATAGCAACATTTCTTTTTTTGTGATTTTTATAGTTCTTAAGATTTGCTTGGGATTACAGTGTGAGCAGAACTCTACAGCATTTTCCATCAAAATTAATATAGTTTGCTGATGGCATCAGGAAAAACACGCCAAGCGTTGCATGACAAGGAACTAAAAAATCTACTGTTCTGCATTTCCTTGGAGGAAGAATAAGGGTTGACAAAACCCCCATACTACAAACACAGCCTTTTGTTTTATTTATGAGTAGGTGTTAGGAATGCTACTTGTCTATCTTTGGTTCTTCAAAATTAACATGTTTTTCTTTAATTACAGTGTAAGTAATGAAAATGGAGGCAAGTTACCTGCTAAAACTGAGAAGGGAGTTTATCTTAAGGTATAGTATATGATATGATTTTCAGTATGTCTTGAATGGATCTGCTGTGAGCTAGTTGCAATATGCTTAATTTAACCTGTATAGGAAAGGAGCAAATTCCAATCTACTCTTTTTAGAAAGATCAAATCAGAAGTTACTGGGAGAAGCATTCAAAAATGTTACTTCTAGAGCCCTTAGCAATCCTATCGGATAACTCATTTTTTGTTTGAAAAAACATTTGTGAAAAGGTTAAAACTCAAGACATGTATGATGTTGCTAGAGAAATATTTTAGGAAGGAAACAGATGTAGCTTGTCCAATTTGGAAAAAATCTGATGTTGTCTTGATTTCTGTGTAGATCATGAACTGATGCTTGGAGCCTTATAAATTATTTGGGAAATATATTTAATGTAGTATTGTGTAGTAACAGATGCATATAAGCTTTTGTTTCTTTGCTGTAGCACGGATTGAATGTGACATATTTCTCCTTTGTAATGTTTTGAAGCCTCTCTTGATCTTACTTTCAGCCAAACATTTCCTGTAGTCTTCCTATGAACTCTTCTGCAGGAGATGATTTTGCTGTCTTCATGGTTCCTTGGGATGATATTTATGAAAGCAAGTAAATGTGCATACATCCAACTAGCCTCAAGTTTGCACTGTACAAGAAAACAACTTTGTCATGCACTTTTTTGAAGTAGCTCATTCATCTGTTTAACAACTTAATTTAGAAAGGAGGCTTTATTTTGTGTCTTTAACTTCTGTTAGTTCATCTTGATAGCTTTCTGCTTTGTGTACTTGTGACCGTGTTCTAGTAAAACTGATCAACTGGTAGTGAGGGACCTTTATATCAAGAGGCTGTACGATATGAATAAACAATTTGTAGCAAACTTACTTTGACCTAACAGAAGGTTTTATTTTTCCCTGGTTCATCTGAATCTCAAGCAAGTTCTGCAGAAGGAAGAGAGCTTATATTGCATATTGAACAATCTTTAATGTATTTTACTGTTGTACTGAGATGTGTTTTTATGGAAAATACTCTAGAAAGATCTTTGTTGCAAGTAAAGAATTAATTTGGGAATTGTAACTAATTTTAGTCATTGTGCGTTGTCTGCATTATGTTGGTTCAAATGAAAAACCTCTTTTACCTAATGATGTGTATAAGATTATTTTTCTAATGTGTTTAGGATGTCACAGATGCAGATGGTATGTATTAGGCAGGTTGCACTAAATGTTTAGACTTTTTAAAAAAATGAATGCCCGCAGTTAAAGCAGTAGCTATAATCTACTCTGGTGTTAAGGCTACAAGGAAGCAGGTGGAATTAAATTCCTCTTATTTATGAGAGCATCACAAGCAGGAAATATAGCTGAGTTGTCCTGTAAAACAGGTGTGAAAGGAAGAGGTGAATGTGTGAGACTTCAGCATTTGTTTCTCATTGTCTGTTCAGTGTATCTCTGTAATAATGTCTTAAGTTCTCTTCAAGAGTAATACAAAACCTGTAAGACCTCTTATTGAAAGTCAACAAAAGCACTTTTTTACATGCTTCTTGAAATGATAAAAAGTTCTCTTTTCATTTGTTACTACAAGGAGCTACAACTGAAACTCCGTAAGTTAAACATAACTTGTAGCTATTTTAAATAGGGTAACTCAACTTCTGTGGATTCCCTCAAGACAGAAGAGCACATCAAGAAAATAATGCTTTCGGATCTCCAGACTCTAGGGATCAAAAAAGCTATGGAAGTACAGGTACTTTTATTTTGGAAGAATCTTACAATGCTTTGTTAGGTTGCATTTGAAGCTGTGTTAAGCATAAATAGCTGTGTGTCATCTCAGCTTTGTCTCATTTTGCTTGCATGTAAAATTCCTTTATTTTTATAAAGATGAATAAATGCAAGTGGGGGCAGGGTGAGTAAGTGAGGAAGATTATTACTGTGAAGGTCAACATAGCTGGTTTTGTTTCCTGTAGTTAATTACTGCTAGATTCAAAACGAAAGAACAAAATCAGGTATTGGTTGAAATGTGTTTATTGAAATGAATGCTAGTCCTGAATGTATGGTAGGTTGTTCTTGCATAATTAACATATACTATGGCTTTTCTCTGTAGGGTACAGTAACAGAGTTCAAGAGTCCAAGAGAATTTTATATACAGATGACTTCTCCAGAAGTTTTAGACCAGATCAGTAAACTTTCTGTGAAACTACAAGACTGTTATGCTAAGACAGTTATTCAAGAGCAATATAGTGCTATCAAAGGGGAAGTCTGCGTTGCAAGGTGTTCTTTGGATCAGGTAACATCTGATTGTCCATAAAATAACCATTCTATGTTGAGCTCATCATGTTTTGCATGTTTTGCTTATGTCTCTACCAGTGAAGGCTGCTAATTAGAGATCAGTTTATTGTGGTGGAATTGTGGTAGTAACTAACTTTATAACATCTGGAACTCAAATTTAAGGTACTGATTTTTTTTTTCCTCCCCTCTAAAAAGCTTACTTCTATGTGTTTATGTACTTGAACCCTGCAGGTGCTGTTTGTCCTACTGTTGCTTGAAGGCTGTGTGTGTTCTTAGCAAATGTAAGCTACTGTAGTTAGAACAGTTTGGAATATGACTGCTTTCTTAAGGAAGTTATTCTTAACTTCTTACCTGACTTTTCTGGTTGCATTTCTATAGCCACATCTAGTTCCTGTTTCCCTTCCCATGCCTTTTTTTGTATTTCTTCCCCTTTTTTCTCCTCCATTGTTAGCAGATTCTTGATTTACTGTACAGTAGCCAATATCCGTAGGAGTAGAATTTTATCTTCACAGCAGTCAACACTACAGTGAGTTGTGTTCATTTGAGTCGCTTCAGAATTGCTCAGTGCCTTTGATAAACAAACCTGATAAAGTAAAGCAAAATATGTTGTGCTCTTACTAAGATTATCACTTACTCCTATGCAGACCTGGAATAGAGTACTGATAAAAGATGTGGATATATTGCAAAAGAAAGCACAAGTATTCTATATAGATTATGGAAATGAAGAAAATATTCCACTCTCCTGGATTAAAGCTCTGCACAAAGACATTGAACTGTTGTTACCTCCATGTGTAAGTTCTATTTTTTTCCTAACAGTGGCTGAGGTATTTTAAATTAATAATTCTGAAATGAGTGTGACTCGTGTCTCAGTGTAGCTGTCATTATCACAGTATTTTGTGTTCAGCAAAAGTGATACATAAAAACTGCTTTAATACACTAAGGTTCACCTTCTGAAATGTTCCCTAGCTATTCCATGGGAGTGAGGAAGGCCACCTGGCTTTTTTCTTCCTAGTCTCAGAATTCTTGGGTTCTAAGCTGATGGAAAAAAAACCCCAAAACCATGCAGGGCAGTTAGGTCTGCATGTCCCTTGTATGCTAGAGGACAGCAGGGGAAAACATTCTGCCTGCATATTCTAATCTGGTCTCATGCAGTAGTGAAAAATTGCTTGTAGTTTGGGCAAACTTTGTTTGGAGTACAGCTGTTGGTCTGAGTTCACTGCAATATTGTGTGAATGTCTTCCATTACAAAATAGATGGTCTAGTTTTAATCCGTGAGTTAAACTAGTATGTTTAACTATGCACAAAGGAGGAGAGAGTTGTATTATTTCAACCAGTGACAGCTATGACTAGCAGCTGTTGGAATAGTGTTTCATAGCTTGTTCCCATGACTTTCTGCTGGATCCATAAAAGATTTTGAGAGCTGTTTGAATCTTGGTGTAAAGCCTTCAGTGTCTGCTGAGGGAAAGTTAGGACACGTGCCTGTGGTCAGATGTGATGTGCGATACAACCATGCCTTGCATAACACAGCATAAATAGTGGGAGAATCGGAGGAAGTGTAGTTTACAGTTTGAATTTAATTTCCTAATTCTTAACTCTATAAAGAAGTTAGTTGAATTGATAGTGCTTCAAATTTCAACAGCAGCTTTAACTTTTATATGCAAGATGGTATTTTTTGAGGGCCTTAATTACTTAGTTGCTTTTTCTACAGGGCAAACAATTTCCTCTTGTTCTAATTTTAATTCTTTTCAGGCCATTAAGTGTTCCTTTGCTAATTATGATCCAAAAGAAAAAGGATGGATTGAAGGCATTGCCAGCATTTCTTCCCAGCTCATGGGAAAGCACTGCTCAGTAACTGTTGTTGACGTATTACAGGAGGAAATGATGTTGAATTTTGCTGTCGATGTTGTTCTTCCAGGTGTTGGTAAGTACTTGGTAGTGTGTGTGGGGGGGAAAACCAACACAATTAATGTCGTTTATGTTTGCTTTCCCTACCCCTGCCTGATACCTTTTAAAAGAGGAGAATTTTTATTTTGCTCTCTTCCCTCTTGTCACTCTCCCAACCTGCCTTTTGATTTTTTATTTTTTTCACCTTTCCATATAGATGTCACTTTAAAATGTCTGTACCTTCAATATCTTGTAATGCTTAATAACCTTAAATCTTAGTAAGGTTACTCTTGCAGTAGAATTGTAATAAATTCAGCATTTTCTGGATTATTTTGTTTATTTTTCTGTTTTAAATGGAACAACGTGGTCCCAAATTTGCATGCCTCTTATCTCATGCATTTTTAACTCTTTAAAAATGATAGTATCAGTTTCTAGTTCCACTAAGGATTTTACCAGCTTTTGTTGTATTTTGTGTATGCTCACTAAACAAGTATCCCAAAGAAAGTGCAACCACTAGATATTGTTTATCTAGTTGGAGAACACTGAATTTTTTTATTTCTAGCTTAGCAAGCCTCAATGGATAGAGACAAGTAGAGCACCTGACCTCTGAAGAGTCTGAGTTCAGATTTTCAGTTGAGCTGAGAGGGTGATTTTGAATATAAAACCAAACCAATATGAGGGTGATTTTGAATATAAAACCAAACCAATATAGAGAAGGTGTGCCTGTTGTCGTTATTTGGAGAGCTATTTTGTTTGGTCTTTTTTCTGTCTCCAGAGCAAGAATGATATAGTGCTAAGAGCATATTGTTTTCATTGATATGCAGCCCACAGAAAATTTGAAGGAAGCGATGGTTGATCATCTTAGCTTGCTAAAATACCTAATGTGCAGGAAGCTTATCTCCATGCCATAGTTCTGCAATCTATAAAATGATGGTTCACCTTAGTCCTGTGTAAATTCAACTGATTCAGGGTTGTGCTGGGCATACTTCACATGTGGTTGCTTTACAGTACACTAATGACAAAGCAATATAACTTGCCAACCTCTTGGAGAGAAAATATTAAAAAAACAATACCTCACTGCATTCATGAAATATTGGATGTATGACATTACAAGCAACTTAAGTTTTCAGTTGAAACTAATTATATTGAAAGTTTGGTATACTGCTTCATGTATTGGGAGTGAAATATGTTCTTAGGTATTGCTAAGAAACTCAAGATTTCTTTGTAAATCTTGGTAACTCATTGCATACTCAGTGTTGTAAATATGGAGGTAAGTAGTGAATCCTCGTGAAAAGCTGTAATCGATTTTTCAACCAACAGTCTATAGTGACTATGAGTAAATGTTGATTGTTACTGCTTTGCTCCTTTTATATAGTCAAACAGTCTTGGAGCTGTGAATGTCTTCAGAAAACTCAAGTAGTTAAGTTACTCTGAAACTACTTCTATTTTACATTCTAAGCATATTAAGTGCTTAACAAATAAGTAGAACGTGTTCACCATGTGATAGGCATATAGGACAGGCTCAGAAGATGGTTTTGAAATAAAAACAAATTATTACTACCTCTTATAGTAAATCACTTTGTTTCTTACATCTGTGTTTTAGGAGACTGCCTAGATAAAGTACCTTTAGAAATGACGTCTGATTTAACTCCAGGAAGCAATGCCAAAGGAGCAGACTCTCTAAGAGGTAAGCAAGCAAATCTAACTTCTTAATAAGAGACAGAAAGAAGTTGGGGAATTTTAAATCCTCCTGTGTTGCATGATATTCTGAACGTAGTACGTATTCCAGCTGTTCACTAGCATCACCACCTACTTAAAAACATTGGCTAGTGGAGCTTCCTTCAGGTCACTAGTGACAGTAGCACATATACTTTATGCTATTGAAAAGTATTTGTTTAGTGATGATTATGTGAGCATTGATGGATAATATGACAAGGAGCCTTCAAAGCCCAAAGAGTCAGCAAAAAGAATAAACTTCTTCAGTGTGTTTAAATTTTGTAGTTTAATTTAGCACAGTTTTTAAGTCTCTGAATCCTGGCTGGTGAGGTTGCGCATATCAAAGTCATCTAGCTTTTGATCAGTAACCTTTTTTTTAACATACAGAAAACCATTCTAAGGGAAGTAAAGAAAAAATACCTGAAGATGAAGAATTTCTTCACTCTGCTCATTCAGTTGCAGAGTGTGTCTCCGTATGTATTGGAGATGCATTTTCTGGTGTGGTTTCCTGCATTCAAAATCCAGAAAACTTCTTCTGTCAGCAGATGCACAGTGCCCGTAAGTGAAGTGTTGAAAATGGGATGCAAGATACCTAGTATGGCGTTTTTCTCTTCAGTAGAGTGGTTGGAGGGAGGTGTTGCTGGTCTTGTAGTTTGACCTGAAATGGTGATTCCCTGTAGCATTGGGCCATGCCTCAGTCAGTTAAGAGCCATGGTGTTGTAGAGGATGTTTTTGACACCATTAATACTGATTACTAACTTGTAAGGAGATAATTTATGGGCAGTCTGAGTAGTGCAAAGTAGAAAGATCGTGTGGCATGGTTTTTAGCAATCTGAAGTCAATTTTTCACACTTAAATGCATTCTGTCACATGTTTCAGAAATGTGTGTGAGTTTCTAATGACTTTGTGTATTCCTGTGATGTGTTATTGCTTTACCACTGGAGGGAAGTGTTTTCATAGAGGCTGGATGTGTGGACTGAACTTCTTTGTTACATAGTATGGGGAGAATGTCTGAGTATGAGAGGGCCAGATCATAGTGCCCAATCCCTGCTTTGGTGTCTTCTGATACGGTAAGACGTAAAACCATAAATAACACTATAGTGGGTGAGAGTGCTGGGCTGCGGGGACTTCTGGTGCATCTCCCACAGTGCCCATAAGCAGGTATTTGGGGAGAATTAGAGCAGAGTAAGTTTGCGGTATGTGTCTTCCTAGCACTATCTGAGCTAGCATTTTTTTCCAGCTAAAAGGGCTTTTGCATCTGGATGTGATCTGGTGTATCTCCTACAGTGGATTTCTCTTCTGTGTACTTGTGCAGCCTTTGAATTCTGGGTAGACTCATAGCATAGCACATCCTTTGGCAAGAAGTGACACTTGTCATCTGCCTGTTTGAAGAGCTGTCTTCCTTGGTTTCTTGCCTCCACTACCTTGCTGTCAATTCCTACTGGCTTCAGTTTTGTTCCTGTGTTGAAAAAGTCTGTGACTGGTTTTCCCTGTCTGTTCTCTTTAACACTGTGATTCCTCAGACTCAGGTGAGGACTCTCTTTGATCTTACTGATTGAAGAGACCTAGTGTCATCACTATTTCAGTATTACGCTAAACATTATGTGAAATAATCTCTATTATACTACAAGATGTTCTTCCAGGCTTTGAACTTAAAATTTGTGTACTTTTGTAATAATTACAAGACGGTGTATGTTCCAAAACCTATATATTTTAACATCAGGTCAACTTGCTGAGCTTCAGATGTCTCTTAATGAACATTGTGACAAATTTCCCAGTAGTCCAGATTTCCGTCCTGCTGCTGGAAATGTATGCTGTGCCCAGTTCACAGGTAATAACAGAAGGAATTTATGTTGCTTTAATTTATTACAAAAACACATTTTATAATTATGTTTAGAAATGTTTCATATAGAGTTTACTTGTGTCTGGTTTTAGCTGTGGCTAGCATTTGGTAGTGACTTTAAAAAATTATTAATAGCTAACAATGACATCTACAAAATACTAGTTTTAAAAAAAAGACCATAAAATGGTCCCTTCAATGAGCAAACTGTTAACACTGGGTTCATTTTTGTATAAAGGAGCTTTTTAAGAGACCAGAAAGAAATCTGGACTTTTTATATGTTGGTGAGCACTGTTTCCCAACTTGAAATTTTAGACCCCAAAAAGGGATAAAAGAAATGGGATTATATGTAATGATGCTGCTCTGATAGACAACTTCTCAAAATGTTATTTAGTTAAGACCTGGTAGTCCTGAATTGTATGTTTGTAACTTAGTTTCTGCCTGACAGTTATCACTGACATCAAGTTTCTATCAGTCTCATGATAAAATTGAATCTCGCCTGAACATAAGCTAGTATTCTGCATAAAGCAGCGTTTTGTGCTAGGAATTGGTAAGTCTATATGAAAGAAATACCTTTTCTTTATTAGAATCTGAAGTCCTGTTTGCCTGAGGGCAGTAGGATGAAGATGAATATCTTTTTTTTTTTCCTTACAGATCATTCTCATTTTCATCTAGCTTTTAACAAGAAAAAAAACCAACTTCCACATATTGCTGCTATAACTCTTGTGATTGATAAACATTCCTGGTCATTTATTTCTTTATTTCCTGTGGTTTTGCTACTTTGGATAAATTAGCTGTGAGACTGAACAAATAAGCTAAAATAGATGCTACTTTTGCATATTCAGAAAAAGCTAGTACTGCCAGTAAGCTGTCTTGGCATTTGAATGGGCAATGGTCTAGGTGCCTAGCTAGGGAATGCTACCAGTTCAGTACCTCAGACATCTTGATAATCTTGAGTAAGCTTGTATTTCTGTTTCTCAAATATTTTTAATTCAATTAAAATACTTAAATTATTAGATCTGTTGTGTGGCCTTTGAATTGCATGTCACTGTGGTTAGCTGAGATACTGTTTGCTGTTTGTTTAAAGGTATTGAACTCAAGCACCACATCCACATAATGTAGGTAATTCTTTGTTGCAGTATGTATTTGTGAGGGGATGGGGTCTTTATGGAAAGAATGGGAGTGCAACACTCAGCTCATACCAGGGGTGATGGTGGTATATGTGGCATCCATAAGGGTTTTGTAAAGGTTTATGTGAACTGTTAAGATTGACATTGTGTTTTGATATTTGTCTGCCCAAAATAATTATTCTGTTCTCAGATGTTAAAGTACAATGAATATTTGTATCTTCCTTTCTAGAAGACAGTCTTTGGTATCGTGCTGCTGCTATAGCATATGTTTCTGAAGATACTCTTTTGGTGGGCTATATAGATTATGGTAATTTTGAAGTTCTTCCACTGAATAGACTTCGTCCTATGATTCCGAGATTAATGGACTTGCCAGCTCAAGCCATAAGATGTACCTTGGCAGGTATGAAACAAATGATAAGCTGTTTTGAACTGGATAGAGGCAAAATAAGTGGGGTTAGATACTACGATCACATCTGTAGTATCTTATATTGAAATACGAGGAAGGGTGGAGATAAGAGTAAGTGTTATTTCCACAGTTCTTAATTGTTGTGGCATATCTACACAACATGACCAATCTTTCCTAACGTACCTGGTGACCTGCAGTTGTATGTTTGGAAAACTGTGTTTATTTTAACATACTTGTTAAGTTTTGCATGTGCTTTTGTTCTAAGGAAAATTCAGTCACCTGCTGGATTTGTGGAATTCTTAAATTTTGTTGTGGTTCTAATGTTATGGGGGAAGTAAAATTTCATTTTATATATCGAAGTTCAGAACTGTACATATCCCCTCCTCTAGGGCAAATCTAGTGAAATTACTGGTAGACTTTTCTCCATAGGCTTGTGAAATCTGTCAAGTTGGAAAGGACTTTGATGCTTCCTAGTGCATCCTTCTCTCTCAAGTCAGGATTATAATCTGGTTTTGACATACTTGTTTAACCTGCTGTTAGAAATTGCTTATTTTCTCTGTTCCATTGCTATGCAAGATGGTCTACCCCTTTGCTTCAGTACCCTTCCTTTAGAATACTGGTTGTCTATCCTTCCTTTACAATACTTGATATTTAAACTACTTTTCAAATTTTTTGGTAAAACTCAGAGCAGTGTTTTATCTTCTTTCTTTGGAGGAAAACATAAAACAATGTTTCCCTTCTATGTAGAGATAGAACTGACACACATGGAACGTGACCTAAAGAAATCGCTTTTCTGGGGAAAATCATGATGCCTATATCTGCTACTGAGTGTTCTAGGACTAAGAAAGGTCCTAAACACAGCATGGACACAAAGCGATGAGATAAGATGTTGCCTGATTAGAGTCAAGGATTACTGCTGCATAAATATATCTTTCTGGAAGGCAACTTCTGCCAGTCTGTTGCTATAAAGTTCTGGTTATAACTTACAGTTTAGAAATATACTTAGTAGCCTTCAGAGTAAATGTTGAAGGAGAAGCTTATACTAGCAGATGCATTGGCTTGACAGATGGTTAATGTTGTTCAAAACTATAGACTTTATTCATGAGACACACAGACTGACACTTCTTAGACGTTCATACTAAAGAACTATTAAATCTGAATTTGCACTTCTCTGTGTGTACTAGACTAGTTGTACATGATCTTTGAGTTTTTTATTAAATCCAAGTACTACAAACGTTCAGAATCTAAATAATTGGGTTTAGAATCTTGTTACAAGCATGAGGAGTGGGAGTGAGTTACTTGGTGTATCTGCTGCTTAATCAATTGTTTTAAACAGTGTTGTTGTACCTTTCCACATATTGTTGAGACTTGGACTATCCTCAGAACCTTTCCATACTATGTGACCTTCTAGGTGTAAAGCCACCATTAGGAGCCTGGACCTCAAAAGCTATTTCTTTTATGAAACAGCTGGTGAAAGACAAAGTGTTCACAATAAAAGTAGTGGATAAAGAGAGTTATAGATCTGTGGTGGAGCTTGTAGATGCATCAGTTACTCCAGTAATAAATATATCAAGCCATCTCATAGAGACAGGCTGTGCAGCTGAGGAATCAAGGATGGCCTTACCAGCAATCAGAATGAGCCATGTTAAGCAAGCAAATGGTGAGTACGAGCATGTCCTGCTGATCTGGTGTTACTTAACCTCCTATAAGACTGCAAGTTCTTAATTAGTAAGAACTTTCCAGTCTGGCTCATGAAGTCTAACCTTCACAGCTCTGAAGTTTAGCCATGGCAACTTTGCCATGAAGAAATTGCGTGTTTGCTTGTGTGGCGCTGTGTGTGTGTGTGCATACATAACAAAGATGTGATTGCTTTTGGATGACCACACTAGTATTTCACTTCCTCTGGTTAGAAGTCTTACAATTTCCAGTTGAAGTAAGATATGACTAGTTAGTACCTGCTTGTTCTTATGCCCTTGTTCTTTAGCTCATATAGTATTTAATCTTCATTGTCCTGTATCTTACACCTAAACTCATATGTTTAGTCCTTGAAAACTTGTTTGACTGCAGTAACTTACACAACTTCAACACTCTGCCTAAAGTGCCTTTTTTGCATTTAGTGACCAAAGCGTCAATTTGAAAGATTTGCAAATTCTATGTCAGATTTCTTTGTGTTATGAGAAGATCCCTAGCCTCTCATATAAAGCATGTTAAGCCTCCTCTTTTTTTTCCATCTTGTCTGGTAAAACTATATATTCTCTCCTGATCTAGCTGTACTGAAAACTGGGGGAAGCCTTTTTGTCAAGGCTATGTCCAAATCCCTTAATTTTGATCTTCCTCACTAGATGTCTCATGGCCAGGACATGGGGTTCTTCAGCCTGGAAAAGAGAAGGCTAGAGGGAGATCTTATTGCAACCTTCCAGTACCTGAAGGGGGCTTGTAAGAAAGATGGGGACAATGTTTTTAGCAGGGCCTGTTGTGGTAGGACAAAGGGGAACAGTTTTAAACTAAAAGAGGGTAGATTTAGACTAGGTACAAGGAATAATTTTTTTTTATAATGAGGGTGGTGAAATGCTGGCACAGGTTGCCCATAGAGGTAGTAGATGCCTCATCCATGGAACCATTCAAGGTCAGGCTAGATGGGAATCTCAGCAACCTGATCTAGTTGAAGATGTCCCTGCTCATTGCAGGGGTGTTGGACTAGGTGGCCTTTAAAGGTCCCTTCCAACCCAAACTATTCTATAATCTTTGAGAAGGGTAAGGAATCTTGTATGAAATTCAAATGAACAGCAGCTTTCATGGTTATATCCAAACACACTTTGATCTATGGCCACCACCCTGGACGTTTTGTTCTTAAGTTTCTTAGTTACTTCTTGCCTTTGTTTAATTTCTCACACTGAATGGAAGCTTTTGAATGCAGGTTCTAAACAGATTATCAACTTTTGTCTCAAGTGTTTTAAAACTTGTGGGTTTTATATTGGAATTTGCACAGATACATTTCTCTGTCAACTTGTGAAATATTTTTTCATTAATTTATTTCCTGTATTTCAACTTAGTGATTAAATCTGCAATTGTTGGATCCAGCATGGTATAAGAGTAGCTTTTCATTAACTTGCCAGGAATTAAGAAACAATGTTTTATTTTGGTTTAGAGGACTAGTTAGAAGAAATTTCACCATTACATGGAAGAATAAAAAAATTATTTCACAGTTGTTAAGCATCCTAAAGCTTTCTCTAAACTTTGAGCCATTTGTTAATCTTTATTTTTCTTGTCAGTCTTTCTTCCTTCTGCAGTGGAAAATTCAACTAGCTTCTACTTCTTTGGGCATATTTCTCAAAATATGCCAACTGTGCTCTCCCCCTTCGAGTAGGGATCTGGCAGTTGCTGTGTGAAGGACAGTTATGTATTCTGCTGAAAATAAAGAAGACTTTAGAGCCTGTTTTGATAACTTTTTTTTTTTGCGGGGGGGGGGGGGGAGGAGGAGGAGGAAAAGGGGTGGCTGGTTTGTGTTTGGTTTTTTCTTTCCCTGTTGGCAATATGACTTTCTAAAGTAATCTACCATCCGACACAATACTGGGCAGGTGGAACAGCATCTCAGTGTGGCCATCCTTGAAGCTCAAAGCTTTCTTCAGCTTCATTTTCAGGAAAAAAACCACCCCAAACTCTTAGAACTGGAAAGGTCTGCCAAAGTCAGAGGCCAACTACTTGAACTCAAGTCTTGAAGTCTGACTGTATTTCTGCATACGGCTGCCTACCACAAGCTGTAACAAACTTAACAGCTGTGAAAAATACAGGAAGGTTTAATAATATGCAAATGGAGGAAAAGATGGCTTTTCCAGTGTGTCATATTTTAGTTGTCACATGATCTATTCTACAACTTGAGTTAAATAGTAAGTTTCTTTAAGGTACTTGAGTATAATACACAGTGCAAATTTCTGCAACCAGTCTTTCTGTTAATCTTTTTGTTTTTTCTCCTCCTTAGACCATTTCCAGTGCTTTTGGTGACAGCTGTTTCCTTCTTCTGTGCCCCCTAGCCTGTTTCCAGGGAGCCAAGGTTTCCCAGAGTCCTTCTTAGTCAGGTTATGGCCACCTAGCCTGTACCTCTGTGTGGTTACTCTTCCTCGCTCATCTATGGCTTGCCCCCCTCAGTAGTGATCGAATACATTAAGCAACTGGCACACTTCTCTTGCTTGCTTTTATTCTGTAAAGAGGGTCTCACTGGTAATTAGTCTTTCGGAATATTTATAACAAGAAATTTGAGGATATGAACGAGCATTCAAGATATGTAATTTTTTCCTGTAAAAATTAAATTAATTTCTCTTCCTTCCTCTACATATCTCTTCTCTTTCATCTCTAGAGGACACTGTGAACAAAAGAATTTGCAAGTGGAGTAAATTAACTCTTAAACAAACAGCAGATGTCGTAGTGTGTACACTGTACAATCCTGGAGAATTTTACTGTCAGATTTCAAATAACAGCGGTAAGTTTATTCAGCTTTCTCTTCTGCTAGCTTCTCTGCTTTCTGATCTGTCACTTATTATAGTTCTAATGCATTACTGTTTCAAGTCAGCTTATAGCACCAAGGCTTACCTCCTAGTTTTTGTAACTAAGAATACAAGTGGAACGATGAAGAAATTGGATCATGGTATGTAGTGACTCTGAAATCTGAAAATGTTGAAGGTAAGCAGTTGAAAAAAATTTAAGAATGTAGAGAAAAGTGAAAAGAGCTACCATAATCTAGGCAAAGGATATCTAAACAGAAGATAGTAAATGAGATACATCCCCTGTGCCCATACAATACTTATTGGAGCTGTCTTCTAGTACCCTGTCCTAACTTATAAAAACTTAAAGATTCAAAAGAGATAACATGAAAATAAGAAACCACAGTTTTTGAGACTTAACTTGCTCTTGGATAAGCTAAAAATTTTTTTGTTCCTCTATTTGCATGTATAAATACTTATGATAGTCACTGGCTTTTTAACCTACTAGGAAAAGAGCATGATGAAAATCAGTGACTGAAAGTGGAAGCTAAATGCATTCAAACCAAAAATATAGGGCAGATCTTAAAAAGTGAATCCCTTGACTTATCTAGCGATAGTACAGATTCTTTGTGGTGTATCGCCTTTAAAACATGACTGAATTCCTCCCTGAAAGTGATGTTACAAAGCAAGCTAAAGGACTTGATATGAAAAATAAATAAGCAAGCAGGATGAGATCCCATAATCTGTTATATGCACTGGCTGAACTAGATCATTCCTGTGGTGTTATCTGGCTGTAAAATATACTTTAGATTTTGGAGTGAAGGGTGCTTGTTGGATTAGTAGGAAGAATTATTGGTCATTTTGTTATCGTACTGAACTAATTTATCAGTAAATATCAGGTATCTCGCCTCTTCCTGCTAACAAGTCTGTCTAGTTACATACTTAACTCAGTGTCAACAGTTCTTTTTTTATGAAATTCTAAGATTTGGGACACTCCCCATCAATTTTTTTTATAAGTAAGCTATACAGTGAACAGTATTAATAAAGTTCAAGTAAGCTTATTTTGTTGATCTTGTCTTTGTTGTTTTTCTTTCTAATTTTCAGAATTACTTGCTCTAAAATTACTTAACAAATCATTGTCTGAATACTGTCAGAAAACTCCACCAAATGTTTTTAAGCCTGAGAATGGAGAACCCTGCTGTGCTTTTTTCTCTGGTAAGTAACAGACTTTTAAAGGGTGAACATAAAAAATAGAATATCTGATAGTTTGCATTGGTAGAAGATAGCAAAGAATTGGATTTATTTACTAAAAAATAAATGCTGGTAAACTTATTAAGCGTGTGAAGTTTTTTGTTTGTTTTTAATTTCTAAAATAGATGATGGTAACTGGTACCGTGCTTTGGTGCAAAATGTTACTTCAGATGGAACCGTTAAAGTATGCTTTGTGGACTACGGAAATGTTGAGGAAGTACCACTGGATAAAATACGGCACATCTCATCCTCATTCCTAAAGCTTCCGTTTCAAGGAATTAAATGCTGGCTTTCAGGTGGATCTTCTTATTGGCTCTTGCTCTTGTAAGAGATATTGCAGAGACTTGCTGCTTCAGGGGAGGGAGGTGATGACAGGGTATACTTCACAGAACTGTGATTTTGGAGGTTTCTTTTTGGTTTTTTTAATAAATGTCTGTGTTCCTTCCAGCCTCTGGAAATTGTGGGAGCCATTGTTTTAGCCTCGCTACACAGTAGACTGGCATTTAGCAGAAAAGAAAGGTGGTGGCTTTTCCCTGAGCTCCTGACAGTGCTGTGGAGTGATCTGCATGGAGGTTACTGATTGACCAGTCAAAGGGAACTTTTTTGTCATAAAGTTCTGTTTCATCTGTAGTGCTTACTAGCTTTTGGTTGCTGCCTTGCTAGGAGTAAATATGTTTTTGTACAACTTAATTATTTCTCAAAATTTTTGCAGGCAAAGGAGCTCATCTGTTTTTATGAAGCAAGTTGGCCTTTCAGTTCTCTGTAGGGATGTTTCATTTGATTCCTGTAGAGTTTGGCACTGTACTGCTCTTTCTCAGTCTTATACCAATTTGCTGCTGCTTCATTTTCCACACCAAAACACTCAATTCTACAGAATTATTATTTCTTTCTGACACAGTCTGCTTTGTTTAAAATAAATAATGTGGAAATAGGAAAAATCTCAAAACCACATTTCATCAAGGCATCTTCTGCTGTTTTTTTGTCTCTTAAAACACTTAGGTTTTCTGCTCCTCTGATAAAAAGGGTATATTAAATTGATTCATAAACAGTCTTAACAGCATTGTTTGTGCTGAGGCACAAGGATTTACTTTGCAGAGTATCATAAAATGTAGAAAACAAAACTTGGGATTCTTGAGGAAATGTGTTCTTAGCAGAAAGGAGGAAGACGATGACCAGTTAACAGGATTAAGTACAATTTGTATCCCTAAAGCAGTAAAAGTAGCCTTGGTACTTCAAGTTGTGCTTTAAAAAAAAAAAAAAAAAAAAAGAATTTTTTAAAAGGAAAATGCAATGTGGAAGAAAGTCACTTAATGGAGATATTTTGAACAGTTCTCATACTTCCTAGGTATAAAGCCTGGTGATAACAAATGGATTCCAGAAGCTACAGCAAGATTTCATATGTACACTGCAGGGATAAAGCTCCAAGCCAGAGTAACTTCCGTTTCCAGAGATGGGGCAGGTGTAGAGCTTATTGACAATTCCACAGGTCATCCAAAAGTGATTAATGAGATATTAATGTCTGAAAAATTGGCTGTAAAGGAAGTTCTACAAGATAAAAAGAACTTTCCAAACAAGTCTGTTGACAAAAAAGGTAATTAAATGAATGTTAACTTTCAGATTCAACAAGAATTTTCAGCATTCCAGCCTTTAACTGTGATCTTGCTGTTTAACTATACATATACAAAACTATGCATGTTTTTAATTGATATTATATTGTGAGTTTTTAAACACAAGCTGTCCTGCAGGTGGCATTATAGACAAAAAGAGAAAGATAAAAATCACTGGGGCTGTCTTAAATGAATGCTATTTGAATATTTGACAGTAGAGAGTTACAAATTTGCTATGACTAAAACTTTTCCCATGTTTACTTCCCAATATCTTATTTTTCTGAGATGTTTTTTACTTTAGCTACTTTTATATGCTAATAGTTTATGAACAGCAAATTAGATTTCTTGAAGACATGCGTTTGTCTCTAGAATTTATAATATGTATGTGCTTGGAGGAAAGTGGTACACTGCATTTTCCTACTGTTTCTATTAGAAACCTCACTTGGGCACTGGAAGCCGATTGAATTGGCTATAGATGAAACCGTATCTGTCTGTGTAACAGAAGTTGTAAGCCCAGATTTGTTTTACGCTGTACCAGTTCAAACTAAAGGTAAGAAAAAGTGTTCACTCTTTTTAGTACCAGTAAGAAGTCACTGTTGCAAGTCAGATAATAAAATGAATGCTGGTAGTGAACTGAACCATGTGGAAATGTAGCTTGGACAGTAGAAAAAAAATAAAAAATGCCAATGGTGGGAGCAGGGGAGCTTAAAACTGAGTGTGCTCTTCATTATACCCAAATGTGGTTAGTTATCAAATGTTTTTTTCCCTGTAGATCAAGAGAGGCTACATAGGCAGTTGACTGAACTAGAAGGTTATTGTAAATCTTGTAAGAACCAGTCCTTTAAACCAAAACTGGGTGAAGCCTGTTGTGCCAGGTTTTCAGGTGAGGCAATCATTCATTCTTATATTTCCTTGAAGAATGTAAAACACAATTTTTGTTTTTGCTTTAGAAGGAGGAAAAACGCCAGCTTTAAAGTGCTTACAGATCTTGTAATTCTGTTACAAAGGATAGCCTGGCTGCATCTTTAGGTCAAAGAAACCATATGACAGTCTGGGAGAGAAAATAGGGAATAAGTTGTGCCCTCCAAAATATATGGAGCTTTAAGAGGAAAGAACAGCTAGTTACTGTTGAAACTGAAATTTGTTTGTGCTGTCCTGAGTCACAGGGACATGAAATTCATGGCAGAGCAATAGTGTGCTTGCATCTATACAGAACCCCTTCTGATTTGGGGGTGCCTGGGTGTGTGTTGCATTGTCCGAGCATGGGGTGGTGACACTGGCTGTGACAACTGATAATTCAGCCTTGTTAGCCTAACAAGCTGTCCATGCTTAATGAACTGTTAGTTCAAGTCAAAAGTATTCTTAACAGTGAGGGAACTTAATTTATTGTCTTAGTCTTTCAGAAGAGGGGATACTCTGCTGATATATTAGCTTGATATTTAAAAAATATAGTGTTGACTCATTAAATGTTGACTGCATGTGGGTTGTTACAGGAGATCTTGCTGAGTGCTGAGAATGAATGTAGGTGCTAGATCAGATAACAGCTCATGGAAAACACAGTAGATGAATTAAAAAATACTAGGCAGACCACAAGAGTATACCTACATATTTGACAGTTGTTTTTAACTTCTACTGATTTTTTGATTTTTTTGTTGTTTATGGCTCTTCAGGATAATTGAGGAAAAAGGATTTTATTTTTTTTTTTTAGTTTTGGTCATGTTTTGGGAGGGAATATGTATTCAAAAACAAAGGTAAGGGTCTGGAAATACAGTATGCAGATATCCATAAAACAGCAATTTAGTAAAACTCTTATGTAATTTGGGCAAAATTCTGAAAGCAAGACAAATCTTTATGAATACAGCAATCAGAAACTATTCCCTTGTTCTGTAGACTTGCTTCTTCTCAAGTGGCCTTTTGTATTTACCAGAGTATTTAAAAATTCCTGGAGAGCTATACAGATTCTTGTTCTTGGTATAAGCTGTGTTTATAAGATGGTACTTCACATGTGATTCTTCTTGTCTCAATCTCTTCAGGTGATGGCCGTTGGCACAGAGCTCTTGTTCTAAAAGCTTCTCAGTCTGTGGTGAAAGTACTATATGCAGACTATGGGAACACAGAAACTTTGCCACTTTCCAAGGTGCTGCCAATCACTGATTCCTACCTAAAGCTGCCTTTTCAGACAATTACGTGTTCACTTGCAGGTAAAAAAAACCCCAAACAAAACCCACCCCCAAAAACCCTTGACTATTTGTTTTCTAGAACATTATTAAGTCTGTATCTATCCTGATGATAATGTCCACTCCTTAATACTGATGAACATGATGATCTGCTGAAATAATATACTGGTTAATACTGTGAAAGCTGTTTTAGATATAGTATCTTTTTAGTTAATTATCTGTAGAATCTAAGCTATTTATCTTAGGAAAATATAGTGTCGTATTTTCAAAAACAGTGATAGCATTGTTCGCAAGATTCAAGTCACATCATAAAGAAATTCTTTATAGAACAAACTTGATTGTACTATTTTTTTTTTTCAGGAATAGAGAAAACTGAGTGGTCTCCATTATTACTTGACAAGTTGAAAGAAATGTTATTGAATAAATATGTCACAATTACAGTGAAAGGGATTAATGGAAATGTTAATTTAGTAACAGTGGAAAAATTCTGTGAAAATGGTAGTCTGAATGTAGCTGACAAACTGGTACTGGAAGGTTTGGTCAAATCCTGCAGGGCTGAAAACTTAAATACTGAAGATCAAGGTATGTACTTTCACTTAATTACTTCTTAATTCAAACTTAATTTGAAGAACTGTGGACACGTGGGATGCCTAAGTGACCTTTCCTTGCAAAAATCTTAGAGAATTCCACGTCACCCCTTAAGTTAGGGAAGCAGTATCCATGTGTATTTTGCTCATTCACTTGCTTCTTTTTTTGTAGGCAATGGAGGTGAGACCAAATGCTGCTGCACAGAATTAAAAATGCAAGTAAGATTCAGTCCAAGCAATACTTGCTTTTTTTTGTTTCCAGAATCTAAAAGAAACCCTATGTGGGAAGCAAATGGGAGTAAGGAGATAATACCTAACTGAAGCATTGAAGATAGGCAAAGTGAATATCCTGACACTTCTCAGTTTGTTTTATACATGGTAATAATTAGAGCACCCTGAAACTGAGGTAGGGTAGTGTATAGATCACAAAGACTTCATTAGTCTGTGTTTTGCCACACATACAGCTCTATTTTTTTTCTAGAGTATGAAGGCTCAGGAGTGTTTCTTTTGTCTGTTGTGTAAAGGTAGTTGCTGGTTTTTTGCATAAACCATGTCCTTTGGAGAAAGAGCAGTGGGATTTTTTTCAGTAATATGCCTGTGTTTTGCTGTGGATGCAACTTGGCAGACAGCTGCATGTCTTAAGAAAATTCTTACAATGTTTATATCAGGTAGCAGAGATTAATACTAATGTGCCACAGTTTCAGTCATGAAACTAGGGCTTAGAATCTGAGTTCAGTAGAATACTGGAATTTGTAACAGTGTTTGCCAGTTGCAAGATTTATTTTTCCTTTTAAAAAAAAATGAAGTGTTTCCTACAGATATTGCATATTCCTCTAACTTTTGAAAGTTTTCTAGTTTTAAGCTTTCTAATTTTTATCTTAAGCTATTTATGAAAAATTAGCATGTTAGATTACTGAAAGTAACTTAAAGTGTACCAGAAAAGATGCATCAGCCTTTCTTGAAGTGAGGATCTCTGTCAGAAGAATAAGCAAAACTTTGAATTTTAAAGATGGAAATGCCTTTCAAGGGTGGTTTGAACTTCCCCTTCTCCCCTCAGCCATAGGCAGCATGGTCAAAAGCAAAAATACGCACTATGATATTTTGGAGGTAGGAAAAGAGCATTTCTGTTCTGCTTCAGAGTGAGCATAGATACCAAGCAGCTTAGTGGCAGAAAGGCAGTAAAACTATGCTGTTCCTGAACATAGTTGATTTCTCTGTCCCACTGTAGGCTGTTGAACCTCCTTTTCCCTTCCCCCTCTATATCTCTTTAATCTTCCAGCTTGATCTAACTAATGTCTTTTCTGACTTCAATTCGGTCACTTTGTTTCCTGCCATCCTTCCTTAGTCTCATGACAGATGAAGAGAAGACAAAAGATTCCCATATAACTGAAAACATAATGAAACAGACGTGTGAATAACCGAATTTAAGATCCTGATCTCAGTCCTAAAATGAGTATTTCATCAGTTTGGTTCAGGGAAGTTTTTTCTTTGGGATGGAAAAGGGGGGAAGGAAGATGGGGCGAGGGGAAGTCAGCTACAATTCTGCTGGCTTTTTTCCCCTCCTCCAGAAGATTTTACAGTAGAAAGGAACTGTATATTTATTGAACTAATATGGGACTTAAATGAGTTTGTAATTTTAGGATCTACCCTAATCTGAAATCAGCAATTAAAAAAAAATTCTATCTGCTTATTCCACAGCTTAAAAAGCATGAACAGATCCTACTCTTCCTTTTAAACAAGTATGGAAATCCAGATGGATTCACTGAAATGAAAAAACTGTTGGAGCATTAAGTCTGACATGTGCCATTTCATTTGTATGTATACCAGGTTGCTGCATTTTTTTTGAAGAGCAACTGTATTTGTCAGATGAAAAATGAGAGTTGCTTTATAGAAATCCTACTGTTTAAGTACCTGTATTTATCTGTATGCTTGGATTGTTATTGTGAAATAAGTATGTAACTTCAAGGATTTCAAAGATGCGAGCTAAATTTTCTGTTCTTTGTTTTATACCATTGTGTGCTGCTAAGCTTTTTTGCTTTTTGCTGTTGAATGCACATAACTTCATGGAATGGCCACTGCATTATGAGTCTATTCTGTAAACTTACATTTGAAATTGTCATTGTAAAGCTTACTTCAACCTCGGTACCATTAATTTTACTTGAAAAACTGAAAATTGTTCTTAAACTTGGTTTCAGTATAATTAAAGGCTGAGTCTTGTCTTGGTCTGCATATAGGTAGTTCTCTCTAAAATCAGTAAACACTTAAATGCGCACAGTTCTTTATTTATGTTTAAGCTGTGTAATATACATCTGTGAATACTGTTTTGCAGCAAATTGTATTAGAGCTGTTTTGTCTGTAGCTATGTTGTGAGGATTTCTACCCCATCAAGTTTTTTTTGTCATAATAGGAACGTCATAATAGGAACATCATAATAGAAAAGTCCCATTCTGGGATATGACAAAAATACTAAATCAAATTATTAACAAATTTTCAGTATTTCTCTAAAATGTAGTTGATACCTAGTTGTCATTTCTGACTAATCCAGTGGTGATATTACTAAGGAATGCCAAATTATTGTTCATAGAGCACAGTAGACACTTGCTTATTGAAACTGCAGGGTCAGCTTTTTTGTCCACTTGAAGTATATATGTATTTAAGTTCGGGCTTTGTGCAAACTGGAAGGATCTTGAGATTAAACTTGTTGTGAAATATTTTTGTTTGACTTAATGTTTTATTACACTTAATTTGCCTCAGATTTTTTCCTGCCTCTTAGATTTTGTTGCATCACACTCTTGCCCTTAGGTCTCTAGAGTTCTTTTTGTGCCCCCAGTTCTGAGCCAAGATTGTGGCTGTCTCAAGTGTCCTCTGACTTCCTGGGACAAGTGTGACTTTCACAAGCATTTCACTCACTGATGCTTTAGTCTTCCCATGACTTTTGTTCACTTTTCCATGTACCACCTCTCCTAGCAACTAACTAGTCATTGCTTTTCAGAAGATGACTTTGATTGCAGTAGTCAAAAGTAGTCACTTTGTCTAGACTTGGTAAGCAGGAGAAAGGAAAAGTTCTACTGGGGCAAAAACCCCTGGAAAGCAGTGGTTGGTGTTTCACCTGGAGATGTACCGTATGAATGGTGTGGCACAAAGGTGTCTGGCAGTAATCCTTCTAAGCCAGTGGAAGGAAAGGGGGAAGCAACAGACTTCATATGGTTTGGAGACTTAGTTCACTCCTTAATTTCAGATGAAATCTTTGGGAACATCAATGTAGGGACAAATCAAGCAAGAAATGTGGAAACCTCTTGGACTTCTTGATGTAGCCTTGGGTTCCTCTTGTTTTGCTTTTCTCTGCTACTTTTAACCTGTAATTGAAATCTGTTCTAAAGTGATAAACTATCAGCTATGGATTATATGTTTTAGAATTACAGGGTTTTAATGGCTATGTTGTGGTAACCCTATCATGAAAGACATGAATGTTTTCTTCAAAGTGGGACCATCCTCTAGTGCCACTGGATTTAAAATTAATTGCTCTGGTGCTGCTTTCTTCTTTGGCTTTTATTGTGGGAGCTCCTTTTTGGTGGTGGGTGTGTGGTGGGGTGGAATGGAGTCTGGTTACATACCCTTTCATCCTGAGTCAGACCTTTGCAGGAAAGAGAACAGCTGAGCAAGGTCCAGATGCTGTGGAGTTCTAGCATTGCTCAGTGTTCATGGGTAAGAACTGTTTACAGGGTGAGCAGGGAGACACTGCATCTCCTGCTGGAGAGAAGAAGTAAAAAGCAGAATAAGGAAAGCTGATCTAGGAATGGGATCTGTTACTTTATAGCTTGTTAGTGGAATAATCTTATTGCATACTTAAATTCCAATTATTCTTAGAAAATACAGCTATTTAGAACTCTAAAATGGATAAAGTTAATTTCTTCAAAAAACGTTGACATTAACCTGTAGATTCTTTTCTGCTCCTACAGTTGCACATCTTCAGTGTTTTTTTTAAAAAAATAATACTGCAAAAAATACCAAACAACAAAAACAAAACCTAGAAAACCACCACCAAACACAAAAAAAATCCAGCCCTAATTTTTAAATGGGCCCCTAAATAATTCCTTTGATGCAGTAGGTGTGAAAATGGTACTTTTAATCACAGATGGAGAATAATTTTCTGTGGAAAAACAAGCATTAGGGAAAACATTCTCAAAAAAAGTTGACTCCTGAATGAAGTTGTTATAGCCATTGGCAGTGCAAAGTAACCTCCAGGCTGTGGTTTTACTTCTCTGTGTAAACAGGCCTTCTTCAGGCCTGTTAGCTCTGCACCAGGAACAGTGCTCTGGGGGTGCTGACATTCAGGTGTACTTTGTCTGTTGGATGAGCCCATACAACAGTGTGACTCTTAAACCTAGAATAATGTGGGTGTGTCTGGGTTGGGGTTTTTCTTTCCAAATCCTAACTGTAAAGGACATGATGTGATGGATGAGGAGGAGAGGCTGTCACAGCTGAACAGAATATGAATCCAGGTGTAAAGGAGGCTGCTTACAAGCTCATCAGGTGTGTAAGGGCTATGCAACACCGAGCCTTGCAGAAGAAAGGTAAAATGCAGCTGCTTTTCCCTTTTTAGTTGATAACATCTGCGACCTCTGACTCGGAGGTCAGGGACCGCGTGGGAAAGCAGAGGTGCTGAGACTGAGCTCCCTCCCCGGAGCTGGGTTTGCGGCGGGGGCTGTGGGTCCATCGCGGCCTGCGGCAGAGAGGAGGGGGGGAGGGCAGCCCCCGCCCGGCTCCTCCTCCGTCTGCCCCGGCGCTCTCGGGCGGGCGGCGGCCGCCGCCTCATCCCAGCCCGGCGGGGGTGGATGGCCGGGCCGGCAGCCGCGGCGGGGTGCGCGGAGCCCGGGTAAGCACATGGGTGGGCGAGCCGGGGGCGGCGGCAGCCGAGCGGGACGGGTAGGTGAGTCTTCCCCGGGCGGCAGCGCCGGGTCGGGTCGAGGGGTCCCAGCCCGGCCGCCGCCCGAGCACTCGGGTCCTCGGGGGTAGCGCCGGGTCGGTCCCGCCGGCGGTGAAGCCTTCCTGGTCCCTCCGTGGGGTGCTGGGGGGCAAAGGGGGACGGCGAGACACCGCTTCTGCGGCAGGCATCTTGCAGCCCGGGTGCCGGGCAGGATCAAGGGAGGTGATGGTAGAAGGCACCCAAGAGCCCCATAGCTCAACCGAGGTCCCGTCCCAGGTCAGGAGAAGACCTGGTAACAAGGCAGGTTGAGCCCCAGCCCCTGCGTGTTTTGCCTTTGGTCCAGTTGCATGGTGCCCCTGAGAGCATAAGCTTTGCTCCCGTGCTCAGTAAAGGGGTTTTGGTTATTAAAATAACAAAAAAATCCACCACCCAAGAAACCAAACCTAGCCCATGTTGTAATGCTTTAATTAACTTGTTTCTAGCAGTTTTGGGGTGCGGCCAGGGGACAGTGCTGAACTTGCCAGGGCAGGCTTTCAGACAGGTTGTGTCTCATGTCCTTAGTGAAAAACTTTCTGCAGAAGACAGAAAGACGACTTGATCAAGAACTGAAGGACCTGGAACGGTAGCTGTAATATGCCCAGACACTTGTACTTAATTGAAGAAATAGGAGTAGCTCCTGTCTTTGAGTGCACACAACAGCAGCTTTTCCTGATGTGGTGTAATGGCTAGACGAGGAGACTCTGGCTGGTTCCCAGTTGTGCTACAAATTCATGGACCTTTGTCCCTTTGTGTCTTGGTTTCCATGTGTGTTAAAGAGGGATGACGATGCCTTCCCCAGTGGCCTGGAGTGGAAACAGGGAGGTGGCAGGACCCTGCTTCCAAGTTATTTGGGAAAATGTGAACAGACATTAAAATGCGACCTGGAAATTGTGAAAATGATTTCACGGGGGCTTCTGCTAAGTTGACTTCTGTTTCGTTTGTTTATTTTGCGTAGTGAAGATGAGGCATTACCGGGAGACAAGACACACAGCCATGTTTTCCTACTTTCTTCAGAGAGGGCTGTGCTGGGGGGGCTGTGTGTGTGCTGACCCGCTCCTCACGGGCTGTGTGCTGGGATAGTTGACCACATCATCTTCAGTGTGTGCTCCTGAAGATGTCTGGGTCTTCTAGGAAGAGTCTAAGGGGAATAAGTAGATGGAATGACTTAAAAAAAAAAGTCTTTTCACCCTACCCCAGTTCTGCAGAAAAAAATGTGGAAGATTCCCACTTTTTAAAGCTTCTTTAGGAAGGGCCCACAGACCTCTGTCCTGAAAATACATGCGGGCAACAGCTTGTATGTGTCTGCAGGAGTGGTGCCATGGAGAAAATTCCCAGGCTGTGGCTTGTCCCTGGGGCTCTCAGAGATGCAGCAGGAGGGTAAGGTGTGAATTTGGGTTGGCCTTGTAAAAGGCGCTGCATATGTGATGATCAGGAACATCTTGGCGTCATGTATGCTGAGATAAGGACAGACTGTCTCACATTCCATGAGTTAAATTGAATACCAGAGATGTCAAAAAAAGGATTTTTTCCTCCCTCCAGCCTCTACTGTAGAGGATCTTTGCAACTGACTGGCTTGAAAAGGTGGAATCTCTCTTCTTCTGCAGTATCAGGTGTTGGGGAAGGACAAGCCAGAATTTTATTTCCTCAAGAGGAAGCTTGTCATAGCAATCTATGTCCTCATTACTGCCTGTGGTACTATGAGGTTTGTCCTTCTAAGCCAGCCGGCAGGTGCCTGTGGTTTGAGGCCTGGCTTCGTTAACAACCAGCTTGATGCTCTTTGGCCAACGGTTTGCTTCTGCCACAGGCAGCGAGCTCCCCTTCTAGTGCTGCCAGGAACACATTGCCTCTGCGTTCTGCCTGTGGGGGAGGCTCTCAGGATGGTGATGCTGCCGAGTGAAATAACAGGTTTTTGCTGTGTGAGATTAGGTGACAAAGCTAAGATCTTCCTGTCCCTCTAGGAAGCTTTTGGACAAAGGCATCTGTTTGGTATGGTGGTACTTCTAAGGAATAAAGCAGAGAGATGTCTTGCTGATGTGCACAAGAAAGCTGCCTGCTGCAGGGAGCGTAATCCTCTCCTGCCTTGTTCTTTGGGAACCATTTACACCAGTGTGGTGCAGGTAGATCATTTGTTGATCAACCTCAGGTGTGGATGTTTCTGGCCAGTACAAGGCAACACAGGTCAGGCACCCAGCTGTAGCCTTCCCAGATTTGCACAGCTCAGGGCAGGGGGTGATGGGGGACAATTACAGTAATTGCATTGGAACCCATAGCCTTGAATTAGTAGTTCCCAGTGGGGTATGTGACCGAGTTATCTGCATTCTTTCATAACCTTAATACAATTAGATTGTTTGTGTATTTATTTTCTTATGCTGCTGTTGGTTTGTCCTAAGACACCACGTTCCTACAGATCACCGTGCCCCTTTTCTCAACCACTCCACAAAGCATTTCTTCCCAGCATCCACACTAGCTGCCTGCCGCTGCGAGCGAGCGCTGAGTGCTTACCGTGCCCAGGCAGGCTCTGGCTCCCTTGGGTGGTCTTGCACGTGGCATCCAGCAAAGGATAAAAAAGATGAGACATTCATGGAAACACTCCTGTTGCTTTAGCCACAGGCAACATCAGTAGCATGAGCACTTCTGTCAGAAAAAACTACACAATAAGTTTAGCACAAGCTCTTGGGTCAGAAAAGTGTCTTCTATTCTGTAACTCGTGGGTTGTACAGGATCTGATCTGTGTTGATTTTGACAGTACCCCATGTGAGCAGTGCTGCATGATCAAGGTCTCTATGTACTGGAACCGTTATTGCATGGGAGAAAAGAGCCTGTCAAAACTGTTCCTAGCTGCAGAACCAGGAGGGGTGAATAAACAAGCTGGTTTTGCAGAAGAGCTTATGGAAATTTAATCTTGTTTATCACTTGGAGAAAAAAATTATCAAAAGTTTTAGACTGAAGTTTGTGATGTTTGTTTTAAGGAGAAGTTAAACATGTCCCTGTCGTCCTCCTCCCCTGTTCGGTTTTGTCTTGTGCCATTAGCTGTCCCCAGCTGGGGCAGTGCCCGCAGCCAGGCAGAGAGGACACCTGGAGTTCCCGATAGAGGTGGCCCGCTGCCTCCAAACCTGGGCAAGAAGAAAAAAGTAAAAATTACTTACGGAAAACAGGCTAAGGGAGACTGAAAGAGGGGACAGCAAAATCGGCCTCCTCTCTTCCCTCCCTACACTTAAACGTCAGACAAGCCCCTCAGCAAGCTGCTGCCGCGTCGTCCCCAGCAGACAGAACAGCGCTGAAGGGAACCGCAGAGATAACTGCAGTGACGGGCTCCCTTGGCTTGTTAAGAATCTGCTTTAATGAATGTGTGACATAATCTGTACTGCTTTTTTCTCCTACTTTTAAGTAAAAGGAGGACAGTTTGAAAAATGAGCTGGAGGTGCCTTTTGTTGCAAGGCAGGTCTCTGATATGAGAAGAGGTGGTAATTAATTAAAGCAGCTGAGTGGTACCTTGAAGTATCTTCTTATCCCAGTACGAGAGTAACATTTGCCTCAAAGCAGTGCATGTGATATTAGCTGTTGGGATAACTGTAGAAATGGCGTGTATGTGTTTGTGATACACGCGGTAGTGTTTTGTGCCAGGCAGGTTGAGCAAGGTACATGGCATCAGCTGCAAGCCTGTTTCCGTTTCTTACAGAGACACCAGCACATGGCATGTTTGGATCCCTTCTCGGCCAGGCGCTTGCCCCACAGCTGGGCTGTTGGACCTGGTTCCACATCCAGGTGACCACGGTGGCCGGTGGTGTTGGGTTCACTGTGTTTTCAGATCACAGTTTGATTGTGTCTCATCAGTAAGACTAAGCAAGCTCAGGTATTTTGCAGAATAGTGAAAGACATGTTGGGAAGGTACTTGTCAAGAAGAGCTTTTCCCCCCTCTACCTCTCTCTCCCCCCTCTCATCTCTCTCCTCCATGTAAGGTACACATGGTTACACTCTTATGTAGCTTTGCATAAGTTGTCATATTATTTATACGGCCAGGTGAGGATCTGGGTACAAAAAATGTGTGTTTTGACTGAGTAAGGTTAAAAAAAAAGATGATTATTTTTGACTCAATACTAATGCAGATATTTTTGAAATTCCATTTCTTAATGGCCAGGAAGATAAAATGAAAAGGTCCTTCACTCACCACCCCATCCACCCCCCAGCAAAGCTGCTGTCTAAAGTTGCTCTGCTGCTGCTAATCCTGGGCTGACGCTGATGAGCAGTGGGTGATGATGAAGCTTTCTTTCAATTCCTGGTGCTGGGAGTCTAGCTGGGCTGAAAGGCAAAGAATTCATCCTGCAAATTAGTTGATTTGAGCTCAAGATAAGACTAAGTTGTAGAAACATCTCGACCTGTCAGTGTTTTGTATGAAAACAACCTGAAATCCCCCTGCACCTGTCACATCTGGTTGCAGGCAGAGGCTTGTCCTCCTTTGGGTGTTGGTGCTATGGAATTAGCTCCTAGAAATGTCCTTGGGGCATGGCAAAAGGATGACCTTACCTCCGTGGCATGTGCCAGGGCTTGAAGCTACTGAGGGACACAAGGGCTTCCTTGATGAAGTCATGTTTTGTGCTTACCTCCCTTTATTTAAGCAAGCTTGGGATCTGTTAATTTGGCAGCGGAAGTCTAGGAGAATATGTTGAAGGGTGATGTTTGTAAAGCACCTGGGGCTGCATAAAGAACTGCAAGACACAGAGTGTTATTGTGTCTATAATCCCTGATGACATGTCTTCAACCCCCTCTTCATTCTGGACCCGTGCAGTTAACTGAGCATGGCCTGCTGAGCATCATGGCCTTGTCTGATGTGAGGGGTGTGAGGTGCAGGCAGCTGCATGGGCTTAACGGGCCCTTGCTCTGACCCTGTGTGTCTGGGATGGGTGCTAGAGGTTCCCCTGGCAGAGGGAAGGGTTGGAGACTGATGATCTAGGACGATGCCTGTTGCTTCAGGTGTCTCACCCGCTCTCCTGAAGAGAAAAGCCTGCCCAGAGGAGTTTCTGTTTCTTAAAGCTTGGCTTCTGTCCTAGAGTTTGAAGTGTTACGTGCCCCTGGACTCACAGGAGTACCCGTAGGAGGGTCTTCCCACCTATGGAAACACAGGGGTGCTGACACCCAATTTAAAAAACTGGGGAAACTGAGGAAGCGAGACACCAGCACTGAACATTAAATCCAAGGTCAAACAGTAAGACAGAGAGAGGAACGACCGCTCGGCTCCTTCCTCTGGCCAAACGTGTTCCTTCCTGTAGGACCTGATACAGGGACGCATCTGAGGGAGATAGCAGTGGAAGGTTGGACTGGGACAGGCAGCGTGGGGGCCCCATGGGACACCCCAGGAAGCTGTTTCCTGACCCCCGCTGCTCTGATGCGTGAGGTTTGCCAGATTACGCTTTCAAAATTGGCACCTGGAGCCGTGGGAATGGGCCTGTTTTGGTGATTTCACTGACAAGCATCAGTTCTTCCCGGCTGCTTATTAAATATATCATTTGTTGCAGAGACAAGTCTTTCCTGAGAAAAAGCCCTCTCTATTTTCTTGGAAAAACAGTTGGTTAATAGAGCTAGTTATCAAGAAATGCACTTATTTTTCTTTAACTATGTGAAAAAAATCTGCTTTTGCAATGACAGGCAGAGACTCAGTGTGAATCTGGTCAAATTTGCTCTAGTGAGTGCACCCAGTGCTTTTAATCTGGAGAAAAAATAAATATACGTGTTTTAAATGAAAAGCCAAGGCCTCTGCTAGACATGCTTAGTCTAAATCTGGGCATGCTTGGAAGTGTCACTGAAGTCCACTTACGATGTGATGGCAGCCATGCTGATTTCAAAGGAAAAATGAGCAGAAAATTGACTTTGCTGGACACTTACACATAAAAACTTCTCCCTGGAAAGCCGGTCCTCAGAAAATGTAAGAAATGAAAGAGCCCGTGGTTGAGCTTTGTTGCAGACCCATGATGAGGAAGGGCAGCAGCGCCAGCCATGGCAGGCCCGGGGGACAGGTCCCCCTCTGCTGTGCTCCACGGCAGGGACGTCTTGGCCAGAGCCCCAAGCGAAGGTGGGGTTGGGCGGACGTGGCTCTGCCCCGTGCTCAGTGAAGCCCCAGAGGAGCTGTGTTTGGCTCTCCACTGGCTCCCCGAGGGCAGCGGGGGCCCTGGTGGGACTTGGCTTTGAGAGGGAGGAGCAGTGAGGAGGATGGAGGTGGAGGGAGGGAGGGAAGGGGGTCGAGGTCCGGGTGGCCATGGAGGGTGGGAGAGGAGGGGAGGCTGGGCGGTCCCTCCCTCCCTGCAAAGCCCGCTCTCTCCAGTTTTGGTAGGAAAGGAGGTGAGTATGTAGGGAGACTTTCTTTTCTATCGTTCCTTCATTTTCATGTTTTGTCCTTCTATCTGTTTCCCACCCTTCTCCCCAGGGTAGGAGTTGCTTTTGCCCCCCAGACCAAATGTTTCTGAAATCATTGTATGAGACAACGAGCGAGGAAGATGATCAGCTGCAGGTAAAGAAACCAGCTTTAGGAATTGGATTAACATTCCTCTTTCTCTCTTTTTTTTTTCTTTCAGATTTGTCACCATGAGCCTCTTGTCATTTGAGTCCATCTGCATTGTCCTGCTTCCCCAAGGTACGTATAAAGTCGTCGTTTTGCGTCAGTGGTTTCTGCCTCGGATACTTCCCTGTCTCTGGCTGGAGTTGTTCGTTCCCAGGAACGAGAGCCGAATCAGGGCCTCTCCAGGAGGTTTACAGATAAACCTCTGAGACGTAGTTTCACATAGAAGGGGAGAAAATAATATCTGAGAAACAGCTTTTCTGAGAATTCAAACACATGTGACTGATATGTATGTGGAGAAAGTCTTTGATACGGGAAAAGCTGATGTTATTATTATATTTAAAGTTCATCGATTTCTCCAGTGCAATTATTTGATGTCTGCAGTGCTTATGACTGCGATCTTTAGAGCCTAAGCCTGGCCTAGCTCTTGTTCTTGTGCTGTCCTTGCGTGCAGTCAGCAGAGGGACTGTCCTTCCATGTGCTAGAGTCCAGTCCTTGGCACTTTTTGTGCTCTCTGACTGTGTCCTGCTAGAGGGAATTTCCTCCCATAGATACGCTGCGGTGCTGTGTCACCAAATTATTTTTTGCGAGTCTGAAATCTACAGAGCAAATCAGCATTTTTGCTGCTATAGATGAAAACCTGCTTGTATTTTTTTCTTTTTTTTCTTTCTTTTTTTTTTTTTTTTCTTTTTTTTAAGGCAGTTGATGAGTGATTATCTGTTTGATCCCACAGTTTTACTGGCATTGGGTATACAAGAAATTCATGCTGACCAGGAGATGATGGGCAAGATCTCAGCTGCTGGCCAGTGTAAGTTTGTTTTTTAAAGCAAATCATCTACTTTCTGAATTCCTTCTTTCTTTGTTTTTCTTGTTTGTTTGAGGGTTTTTTAAAATTATTATTATTGTTGTTTATTGGACCCCATTTGGTCTGTAAAGTCCCCAGCAATGCTCTGGCAAGCACAGCGTTGTGGGTGCGTCTGGCTTTTCCCCTCATTGGTATTAACTCTCCCGGGATGCCAACCTACTCTGTTTTTCCCAAATTGCCTATTTGCCAACCAGCTGGCGTTTCTGCCAGATCCTTCAGAGCTTGTTTCAAGCAGTCCTGATTTAAGGAGTTGTGTTTAATTACAGAGTTGATTTGCCATCAGACCTCTCACGTGGCTGATGCGTTCAGGCTGGAAAGCCAGCACCAGCCACGATGCTGTGACTGGGGTTGACTGGGCTCTGGCTGGCCAGCAGACCATGTTCACCTACAGGTCCCTTGATGTACGTGCAATTGGTTACTTACAAACTGTATCATGCATTCTCCTGCTAGCCTCTGTTTTCTGTTGTCTGTCTGTCAAGTGATAAACTACATCTTTCTTATGCCACTCATGCCCTCCAGCCTCATCCCATAACGCCATGTGTTCACCTCAGACTTTCCATCCTGATGTGCTTTATTTGGATGTTTTTCACTGATGCCAATCACCAGGAGCCCTTTGGTGGGCTGCAGACATCCTGCTTACGAGTCTCTTCCGTGGCTGTGCACCAGTGCAGCTGCAACACGGAGATTCCCGGTCCTTGTACCGCTGAGCTCCAGAGCAACCTGCAGACCATTTCTCCTGGCCGAGCCCATACTGGGATGGGGGCACAGCGATTTTCTCTGTGCGTGCTTGGGCAGGCAGCTGTGGTCGGTGTCTGCAGGCAAGCACCCGCGTTGTTGCATCTCCACATTCAGATGGGCTGTGAGGGCAAGGCTGGCAAGCCAGGATGGTGCTGGCCAGGAGGCCGTGCTCCAGCTCACCCCCAGCGTGCTGCTCCGCGGCGAGGCTGGTTGCCCTGTTAGAGCAACCAGTGACCCAGAAGGGAATGCTTTACAGCTTTCAATCCCTCATAATCTGCTATTAGAAAACCCTAATTATAAATTCAGGTTTTTGCTAGGAGGAATGATTTGGAAAGAAGTAGTGCTAATAAAAAGATGATGATGATAATGGGGATAGAGAAAGGCCACGGGCCAAAAGGGCTCTTGAAAGGTTGGTGTGCTTGTTCCCGGTATTGATTCTGGATTTGGTTTCCCTGAAGTTGGTTCTGGTAAATGCTGCAGAGGTGACTTTAAAATTTCTGTGTAAATGCTTTGAAAATGTCTCTTCAGAGTCTGCGGACTGCCTTTTTTTTATTTTTGTCAGCGAAATTATGGGCTTCACTGCAGCATAAGCACCTCAGGAACTTGTACTTGGGAGCAGTAATGTTCATGCAGGCAGGGGTGGTACAAGGATGCATCTCTGAAGACGAGATGAAAGGCAGATTTTTGTGAAACATGTTTCTGTCAGTGCCTTGGAGCTGTTCAGAGAGTGTGTGTTGAGAAAAATAAGAGCATGTTTTGAAAAATGTGCTGCAGATGAAACACATCTGGCTCTGTGGGACTCCGTACACTTTGCAAGCGCCTTCTGGATTCGCATCCGTGCCTTGGGCTGGGAGAGGCGGCCGGTCCCGCTGGGCACGGCCACCTTTCCCCGCTGTCCACCCCTCCACATCCTCGCCAGGAAAGCAGCTCTCTCTGAGGTTAATGATATCACTGCACTGGCTCCTTGGGGTTGCTGCTCTTGTGCTTTCACTGAACTGCTAAAGAGGACCTGAAATCTAAGGTGAAAGTCTTGCAGACTGTGAGGGCTGAACTGGCACTGGTGCTGGTGCACACCAGAGCAGCAGCGTGTGTGGGGTTTGGGTGGTGAACACGGGGCTGTCCCAGTCCATCCTCAGCAAGCCCATTTGTCTGGATTTTCTGCTGTTGGCTGTCTGCTTCTGGAGAGTGAAATTCAGGTTATTTCTTTTCTTTTTCTTTTTTTTCTTCTCCCCCCCCCCCTGCAAAATCTGCCTGTCTGGATTCTGCAGTCGCCTGCGATCCAAGTGTGAGTGTAGTTTCACAGTGTACATCTTTTTCTCCTAGTGATGCAGTGCTCTGCTTCCTTAGATGTCCTTTTCCTCTTGGATGGCTCCTACAGCATTGGCAAAGGAAGCTTTGAAAGGTCCAAGCACTTCGCAGGCAAACTCTGTGATGCCTTGGACATCCATCCAGACAGGGTGAGTGTCAGGAATGTCTCATTTCAGTTTCAAGCAGCTTGGCAATGGGCGGAAAAGGCCAGTGATAACGTGCTGAGTGAAATTGCAAAATTCAACCCAGCAGCTACTGTGGGCTCAGAGTATTTATTCAGAAAGATGCAGTGAAGGTCTGTGAAGCAGCGGGACTGGAGGACACTTTTTGATTCTTCACGGGTTTAAGCAGTGCCATTTGGACTTGAGAAAAGACATAATCTTTCAGGTTAAAGATTACGATTTGGGGGTTTTTTTACTGATTGTTATTTTGGTTTGGATGCTCATAGATTAAAACAGTTGGATCTTTTTGTTGTTTTTCCCTGTAAAGTTGCAGAATTAGTCTCTGGGAAGTTAATCGCCTTTCTGTACAGATGTAAATGATACAGTCTGCTTGCCCTGCTTCTCCTAGAAGGTCTCTATTCCAAAATAAGCCTAAAAGGCTGGAAGGACGGAGTTCATTGCAAGGCACCAGCTGTATACTGAGGCATTTGGGGATCTGTATGCTGCCGTTGGTCTCCAAGATGTCATTGCACTCCCCACCTGCTAGTGGTGCACTGCGCTTTAGTGCTGGTACTCACCAGAGAGAAGAGCACAGGACTGACCAGCTGGGACTGCCAGCTGGAGCCCAAGTAGCTGATGTTTACAGATACCCAGTATAAAACACACTAAAATAAACAGATAGGTGTGGCTATGCCAAGTTCTTTCCTGTCTGTTTCCTATTCCAGACTTTGGCTCAAATCAAAGTCTAATTTTGGGTGCTGTGTGTCTGAAAGGAGCGGTGGGAGCTGCACCATACAGTCTGGGCTCCCTCAGGTCTTACCTGCTTCCCTGGAGCCATCCTCAAGTCACCTCTGGGCCTCAGTGACGCATCCCGGGGTTTGTCTGAGGGGATTTCAAGCAAGACCCAGCTGCAGTTCCAGCTGTGCATCCAGTCTCGCATCACGGTATCCCTAGCTAGGCGTCTTGGAGCAGGCTGGGATGGTTGCTGTACTTCATTCCCTGCTGGAACTTTTCCAAATAGATGTCAGGTCTTTGGGAAGGTTGTGGCAGGGACGCAAAGGCAGGAAGAGACAGGACAGAACGGGTCTGGGCTTGTGGCTTTGAGGACCACTGGTTCATGTCTGATTCTCCTGAGAGGTCGGGGAGCGAAGGAACAGAGGCAGGTCTTGTGTTTACTTCTGGTTCCCACAGCAGGGATGCTTAGACTTGCACCCAAAAATCTCCTCCAGGCCAACTACCACCACTGCTCAGGGTCCTAAAATCAAAAGCTGCTGCTCTCCTCCTGTTGCAGGGTCTTTTGGAAGCTGAAATCACCATTTCCCTACCATCATTTTCTCATCTAAAATCTCTCACCCTTCAGATCTCAGTTTACAGCCACACAGCACAGGAAGCTTTCCACAGCCTGGGCAATGATGGTAAGGAGTCACAGTGCATCTGCAAGGCTTTGAGAGATGCCAGGTGGCTCAGGTTAAATGGGCATTCACTTTTCGTGGCTTATACTGAATTGACTGAAAGTAGAGACTTGCATCTAGGGACCAACTGCAATGTAGGCTTAGGCAAAAGAATTTGAACATTTAATATTTGCAGATTTGGTGGGTTATTCGTCTAAAACACCATCCTTTCCCTAGTTTTTCTCTTAATTCTCACATAGACTGGACTGAAAATCAGTAACCTTTTCACCTTTGAAGTTCTCACATTCTGTAAAACTTCTTGTAAGGCTTCAGTGAAATATTCTGGATGTATTGCCCAATACAGACAATTTGGTCTGTTTACATTTTCAGGCATTTTCAACTATAGAAAATGATTTTAAAGGAGGTAGTGGAAAAATAATTGGTTTGTGTTGCCTACTGTGCTCTGTGCCAGAGGGAGCTGCTTTTAGTAATGGAAAGATTGCCTGCACAGTGTATGAATGGCTTAGTATAAAAGGTGTTATTTATAAACTACTGTCCTCGAGGCTACTAGCTGCTGTGAATGGATAAATATAGATCTTGAACTGTAACTGCAGCAGAGGCTCCTGTTGTTTGCAGATGAACTTTTTTGTTTTGTTTATAGTCTGTATAGGTAATGCTATGGTTTGTGCTCTTTTTTGAAGTTCATTTAGAGTTGCCAGTGGCTCGACATGGAAAACAGAGGTTTTTTCGATACAATTTAGTCTTTCCAAATCTGTAAATTGATCAAAAGAGTAAAACTCTCACAGACACCTTTCATAATCTTTAACCTTTTCTTTTAGGTCCGCGTGGGAATGATACAGTTTAGCTCAACTCCTCACCTTGAATTCCCACTGGATTCGTATCTAACCAAAGAAGAAGTGAAAGAGAGAATCAAGAGGATTGTGTTCAGGTCAGCTTATTTTACAGCTCTTCTCTTTTTCTGGGCTATGAATGATCTCTGGACCAGTTTGTTGAGGTCTGCACATTTCTGCGTCTGCTGTGCACACACCAATGTGATGCCCCCAGGGAAGGGGGTGGATGAAGAGTGCCTGTGGCCCATAATCCACAGTCTGCTGAAAACATGCAATCTGATCTGTCTTTATTGGTGCAAGTTGATAGGGCAGAAAGTTTTCAGTGTCCCAGTATAATGTGGTAAATAGGGGAGAGTTTTCCATCACTGTCTTGGCAGGTCTGTCTGTCTGTTTGTGCCAGATGGTGGGTTACGTCCTTCCAGGGAAAAGCAAGCATGGCGTTCCCAATGGCTGAGCAGAGGCAGGACAGTGTGCATCTTGATTTTTTGGTGGTTACAATTTCTTTTGTCCTGCGAGGCAGTGATGAATTGCTGGTCCCTAGATATCTGTACACATGTGTCTGCTGAATTCAAGAGGATCAAGTTTTCAGATGGAAACCTTTTCTGTTCCTGAATGTTCAGACTTGGATGTCTTCCCACGACCTCAGGAAATGGAGCCAGAAGCCCAAAGAAGCACTGTCCTTAGAGCCTCTCAAAATCCGAACTTTTCATCTCTGAGAAATACATGTGGATCTACAGAGGATCTGACAAGCACCCCAAAATAACACTTGTTTTGATGATAGATGAGATACTGGTATGGCCTGTGGGTTTCTGCTCTTTCTTCAGCTGATCTGCATTATGGCTAAAGGTTAGCTCAACATTTCTCATGGATGTCTGCTGCTCTCGGCATGATGTACATATTGCAAGCAAATGTGATCACTTTTTCACTTTTTCAAGCAAGATCAATTAGCTGGGTTTCATTGTATTGCTTTTGATAAGCTTACCAAATCAAGAAAACCTCTCATGTAACGTTACAGGAAAAATTACCAGAAAACAAGATGCGCTTCTCCTCTTTGGCTGTCACTTAAAAGTCTGTGAGAGCAGAGAAAATGAAGCAGTGTTTGGTGTCTGGCACTGGAACTCCTTGATGACAACACATGGATGCTGACAGATCAAACAGAAATAATGGCCTTGTGCTCAGCCATTTCATCTAGTTTAAATGAAAAGCTGACATTTCAAAGTAGATAAAATAGTTATGGATGGATTCCAGTTGGCTTGTGAAAAAACGGGGTGTTTAACATCTTGGTTGTGAGGCTGCTTGATGTGCTTCTGATGAGCCTTTGGGCAGCGAGGTGTTTTCTGACTTGAGCCCTGTGCTCTGGGCACGGGGCTGAGAGCACTTGGAAGGAGGCAGCACCAGACTGAAGTGAAGCTTTTGTGACTTATTTGGAGACTGTTAGTCTCTCTCTGTGAATCTCATCCAAACAGCTTTTGAATTCCTTGGCCAATTTCAACAAAATTTGGTGGTGATCTCTAAAGCTAAATTTCTTACCAGTTTCTTTCATACAAGTCAATGGTTGGTTACAAGAGAGAAACCTTCTTAGTTCCTGAGGAAAGGCAGCAGGTAAAGTCCACATCTCCTTCAGCTTCAGAAAATCCTTATTGGAGTAATGCCTTAAACATACATCCGCTGTGTCAAAAACCAGCGAACCTCCAAATGCAAGTTGATAAGAAACCGAATTTAATGAGCTTTGGTGCAGACACTCTTTATTAACTTTTTCTAATCCTCAGGGCTCACATGCACACATCTTAGTGAGTTCATCAAGATTTAGTCATCAGACTGACTATGCACAATATATTTTCCCTCATGCACAGCACTTTTCACTGAAGCGTCTGACAGCTACTGACATCTGGTCAGGAAAAGGCAGATTTGGACATGCTGTGAACACACGGTCATTGAGTATGCTTTGAAATGGTGGAGTGCAGAGGAGGAAGCAGTTCAAAGCAAGAGGGCCTGGCAGGTACTGAATTAAAAAGTTTCTGTGAAAATCAGACGGTAGATGGAAAAGAATGAACTTGAGCATGATCAAATGCTTTTTTAGAACAAGCAAATTGGGAATCAGGTGCTAAAGCAAAATACGGATGTTCAGAAAACAAATAGGGTGTGTTTGTGTCAACACAAACGAAGGAGAACATGATGCATCCAAGAAAGGAGTAACACTTGTGGTTTGGTTCTCCTTGCTCTGGATGGCAATAAAAGCAGCCCTAAAAGGCAATGATAGGAAGTGATTTATAAGACAAATCCTTGGACAGAATTAGAAGACAGCTGGAAATGTCCTCTCTGATCTAGTGGCTTAATTATCAACAAGTCTGAAGCATGTTCCCAGTGAGCTGGGCTCTCTCTAGTATCAAATGTCCGGTTGGGGACGGCACGTTACAGATCTCTCACGCTGTGCAGATGGAGAACTACTATGAAAGGATCAGGGAGACTCACGTCCATGCAGGATTTATCCCTTTGAGATAAGCAAATATTTAACTCTCCAACAGCAACGAGAGATAATGTGTTGTAGGCAGGGATCAAAGCTGGTGACAATAGCTGACGAACTTGCAGTGTAGGTTGCCCTTGTTTTTTACAGAGAACAAAAGGCTTTTGCCCAGTGTGTTGTGTTGTAGCAAGGTCTTAGCCTGTTGATGACTGGGTGGGGAACGTAGGTGGTTGATGTGAAGCTTGAGTTGGCTGTGTCAGGTAGGTGGCAGCGGGGGCTGGGGTGCCTTGGGTAGCCTAACTCTCTGAGTGTGGGAGGTAGATAAGGAGTTGGGGCAGCTGGGGCTGATTTCACCCAGCCACCTTGGGATCCAGCTGCACAGTCCACCAAACCTCACCCTGCAAGACAGAGGTGAGACCATCTTTTACCTCCTCTCCAAGGTCTCTGTTAGGTTACTCATGGCTTTTGCTTAAATAGTACTTCAGTGTTTGGCTCACCGTGTGATCATTCCTGCCTCAGCCTGGCAGAGATGATCATTTTATATATAATTTTGATGACATTTCATAATACATAGAACATGGAGCCCACTCTTGAGTAGGCATCTCTAACACTCATTTAAAGTTAAGTCTTGAAAGCAGAGGAGGACAGTCCCTGCCCCATGTTGCTCACTAGCAAGAAATAACAACTAGAGTAAATGTGCAGCCCATAAAAACAACCACACCTTGTCCTTCCCCTCCTAGACTCTGTGTATGTATAGCACTTCCCTTTTTATTCCCTTCTGCTTTATTTTCAGCACCCTCTGCAATGAGGGACTCCTTCCCAGTTCACATCCAGTATGCCGTCACCAAAGAGACCCTAGTGCTGTGCAGACACTGGCCATAACCCTGCCTACCTGCAGTCAGCATGTCTTGTCTTGGGTGCGTTCTTCTGCCAGAGGGACCTTTCTTTCCATCCCCCCGGGGCTTTGTGGTGATGTGCAGCATACCTCTCAAACAGACACCTCCAGAATCTACAGGCTCAGCAGGGCAATCATGCTCTTAGGTTAAAGAGGCATCCAGCAGTCAGCAAATCTTATTCTTTAATAATCTCACAAGAAATGAGGCTCAGGATTTGTAAAGCATCTTTGACTAAAGCTGTTCTCTGGCAAGGTGTAGCTTATTTTCTAATACTGCATTCAAGGTTGCTTTTCCTTGGGAGTTATTGCATAGCTGCAAGGCTTGATGTCTGCCATTCCCTAACGCCTAGCTGTAGCCCAGTTTACCTGCTGATTTACGTCAGCATTGGCATGTGTCACCACTGGAATGTACCCCCTGTTGCACCTGAATCCTGGTGTGGGTTTAGTACTTTGCTGCCGAGGGGATTGTTGAGTATTGAACTAATGACTTTCTACCTCAGAAATATTCCCTCCTCCAGGGCAGAATTCAAGATCTGCCAAATTAGGGAGGTAGTTGGTTCCTTGCACCACCAGAAACTGCTTTTATGGGGCCAGGCAAGAGGGAGTAGATGGTTTTGTGGGGAAGGCCCCAGGTTGGGTGCTCAAATCTGCCTCTGTCATCTTTGGTCCAAGATGACACTTAGTTTTCATTCCTTCAGAGGTCAGCTTGCAGACCCCTCCATCCTGGTCCCCAGGCCCACTTCTCTTCAGGACCACACTATCAGTTAGCTCTTCTGAGCAGATGGATATGTGCACATTTTCAGACAGGATCATTTGATGCTTTTACAAGTCTGACCCTTCATCTCTTGATATCCCATTCTTTTGTAAGCAAAGGATGGCAGGACTATCTTCATCCCACTTTTCAAGTTACCTGTATTGAAAGAAATTTTTGACAGGAGACACCCCCAGATGAGCTCCATGATAGCGCAGACCTCAGCCCTGAGGGCTCCCAGGCCCTGCCAGGACTTCAGGACACTACTGCAGTGCAAGCAGTATGAGGAGTAAGGCAACTTTGGCATCTGAGCCACAAATGAGCTGAAGTGGATAACTTGTGCCACATTTTAAATGGTCTTGTGCTTCTTCCAGGTGATCCCATCTCCAAAACGAGAAGTGATGGGTACAGCTTGTGTGAATGTCAGTGTCTGGTGCACCTTCTCTATCATACCAGTGCTGCTGGCAAGCAACCAAGCAGATGAGAGTATTGCTTTTAACTGAGTTTAGCATGGGTTTGGACAATTGGAGCATCAAGTGGCTTTTCTTAATGTTTGCTTTCCTCATGTAAAACGTACTGGTGAAGCCCTGAAGAAAGCATGCCTTGTGTTCAGTCCTTCTGAGTTTCCAGGGATACACTAAGAAGCTTTCAGCATTTGTATTTTCAGGATCTTTACTACAGGATAGACAAATGACTTTTTGTAGAAAATCAAATTAACCTGCAGATCAACCAGGGAGAAGAAGGCAAGGAGACTGCTGGACTGGTGACAAGCTGGGACGCATAGCTCCCTGCCTTAGCTCTTGGTCAGAGAACAGCAGAAAGTCCCATGGAGGGAAAGGGATGATACGTGACAAGAATGTATAGCACGTTTATGCATCAAGAGAAAGGAAACTGCTTTGAGATGTTGGTCTTTGTTCATTATGCCCACTTGTACCGTGTTTCTGACTGGAATACAAGAGGTTGTTGTAACCAGCTTTTCCACACAACTCTTAAAGAAGTGACTGCAATTTTCAGGTGGAAAAACAGAAGCAGCTGGTACATTTGTCGAAGCTGGAAATAGAACTCTGATATCTGAGAGCTCTGGTTCCTGCTTCAATTGCAGAAACACCCTGCTCTGTGTTAGAAATCTTCTGGAGACCACTCTGGGTTGGAGAGGAGGGTGGTAAGGATGAGTAGATGGGACCTGTGGGTAGTAAGATGACAAGAATGACAGGATTAGACATCTCTGTGGGCGTGTTCTGTGGCAACAGGCAGAAATATGCTAAGTTCCCCATTACCAGAGGGTGGAAATTTGAAAATCAAATGCTAAATTCAATAGCAGGAGAAAAACTTTGATTTCTGCTTTTCTGATTTTTATCTCCCTTCTTTCTAGAGGTGGGAGCACAGAGACAGGTCGAGCTCTGAAGTACATTCTCCGCAAGGGATTCCCTGGTGGCAGAAACTTGAGTGTCCCTGCAGTCTTGATCATCATTTCGGATGGAAAGTCCCAGGGCAGTACCACGATACCTGCAATGCAGGTGAAGGAGAGACGCATCACGGTTTTTGCAGTGGGAATCAAGTTTCCAAGGTAGGAAACTTCCCAGAGAGTGGGAAATGGAGGCCTAGCTAGCCAAATGGCAAGTCTTAGTGAGCGAGGGGTGGTCTTGTGCTAGATATGAGTTTTGGAAAGAGAAAAGGGGAATTTTGGGGGTAACAGAGGGCATGGAGGAAACACTAATTTGGTGGCTGGTGTAGAGGGAGGACCAGAGCTGGTGAAGGAAGCTCTTCCACTGAGTAGAGCTGTGCTATTGCCTGAGACTAAACACACCAGGATCTTGAAAACTGTTTGAAGGGTGTCATGGTTTTGCATCAGCTCTCTGCTGCACAGAGTTTGTTTTGATACTCAGTTCTTTGAGGATGACTAGGCAGTTGAACTCCCCCCTTGCTCGGCAGGTGGGAGGAGCTGCACATGCTGGCTAGCGAGCCCACCGAGCAGCACGTGCTCTTTGCTGGAGATGCCGACGATGCTGCCAACGGCCTGTACAGCACACTTACCAGTTCTGCCTGCAGTGCCACTGCTCCAGGTAACCCCTGTCCTGGCTCCACCTTCATGCCCATGCTTTAAGCTTGGACTGTGTCCCTCAGTGAGAAAGATGAGGCAGTGTCAGAAAGCGTACAGGGAAATTAGCAGGTGTTGCACTTTGAGGTAACCTGCTTCTGGTGCCCAGACTGGATGGCATGCTTGCCAGCTACCTGTCCGAATACCTGCAAGCTGCAGGATCCTAAATCTTTCTATTGCCTCTGAAAATAGGAATATTGGTCCTTGCTCATGTCACGGGGGATGGAGGGATAAAGGCAGTTGTGTTAAATCTTCTAATGGACTTGGCTGTGTGTTAAGGGGAGGCCACTGAGGGCTTGCAAGAGATAGAAAAGATAGAACTAGAGTGGTCCAGAGGTAGAAGAAAATCAAATACATGAATGACAAAGGCACCAGAGGGGCTGAAAAGTTGTCATCGAACCCTGACCTCAGCAGTGCAAGTTTATTAGCAAAGGAGGCTGAATAGCGAGCACCCCAGAAGGGGGGTAGGCTGGTGAGCTCGTCGACAGAAAATTTCTCTTCTGGGCTTTCATGGAAGGCTCCATGAAGCACTGCCTGGTCTGTTGTTGGCAGGTAGATGAGGAAGACCAACCCATTTCAAAGTAGTGCACTACTCCCACACAAACTTTGTATTTTCAGGCAATTGATCCTAGGTTGGATTTGTTCTTTGCTACAGGCTGCAAAGTTGAAAACCACCCTTGTGAACGCAGGACCCTGGAGACTGTGAAAGAGCTGGCTGGAAACTATGTGTGTTGGAAAGGCTCAAAGCAGCCAAATGCAGTGCGGGCTTCACTGTGCCCTTTCTACAGGTGAGATGGACATCCACATCTCTAAGAATGGAGCTGAGAGAATACGATAGAGATGGTAATAAGGCTTTTATCTGACCATGACTCTTTGCTGGGATGAAGATCCCTCAGAAGAAGACTCGTGCAAACATGGTCTCTAGACCTAGGAAGAGGCTCTCCTTGCTCTTACCATTGACTGATCTGAGAAGCAAAGGGTGAGAGGAGGAACTGAGACAAAGAAGCAGAAGATGATTAGCCCAAGAGCACCACAAATATTATAAATGGAATTGGGATTAGTTTCCTACCTGTTGAACCGAGATGCTTTGAAGTTTACATCTTTGTACTGACTCTGTTCTGCAGAAGGTTTCTAGGTCTGGCTCCCTGTGTTGGTGCTAGTTCTGTTTACATCCACACAGGCTCTCTTCCTTTCAGAGAAGCACTTTTTCCTTTGCTTGGCTGCCCTGGGGGGCTTAGGAAGGACTGTCCTATGCAGAGGCTCCAGTCATTGGCAGAAAATACCCCCCCGGTCATAGTACGGCAGTGCCAAAACTGGGATGCGCACAAAGAGCTGTATTGTCAGGTCGATGGCAGTGAGCTGTGTAAGGGAAATGTCCTCTTGCCTGGGGAGAGGAGACTGGAGCTAAAAACCCATAAAGCATGTCAGGTCCTTCAAATAATACTGTGACTGTAGACAGTACAGCGGGAGAAGTGCTTTAAAAATGAGCTGCGAAGGGAAAGGCAGCTTCGTGCTCTCTGCTGATAAAAAGAGCTGAGTGAAAGTGGCATTGTACAGAAATTGGTAGGGGGATTGGTTTCCCTTTGAACAGATGCTTGATGTGTTTGTTTTAATGCCAGGCAGTCAGACTAATGTTTGAAAATCACTCCGGATCTGGGCTGTGCATTGATGGCCTGCTGCACAGATATACTGGGGGATGATTGTATAGACAATTTCAGACTTGTCCTAATGGCTGTGAGTGTTTCCAGATACCTGTACCTCAGAGCCTACGTGGGAAAGCAGAGCAGCTCATGGCTTGCTTATGGCATCCCGAAAGTGATGGTTTTGGGCCACAGTTGCCATGAGTTTGGGCATCCCTAATGCAGAGCACTGGAAGATTAGTGGCATGATAAAGCTGCAGGTACTGGAGAAATAGAAACCTGATTAACAGGGATGAAAGTTTAAAGCAGAAATCATCTCATTGTCAGGAGCCAGTGTTAGCTGCCCTCTTACGTGTGGCAAATATATACTCCTGCTCTAGGGTGTGGGTTTTTTCATATCATACTAGGGCAGGGAAATGATGGAGGAAGTTGAAAAATCCCACTGGGAGGCACGGCTGAGGACTGAGGATTTCTTCCCAGTCTAAACCCTGCTTGTCCACTAGTTGTTGCAGCTGAATAGGTTAGCTACTAGAATTAATATTGAATAAGAAATTCTCAATGCTGTACAATTTTCTTTTCATTCTAATTTGGAGCAAAAAGTTTAACATCTTTTCTGAAGCAACTAAAATATAATTATTTGGAGCTTTAAAAATACATTAATAATCTTTAAATATAAAATGTTAAGGTAGAATTCAAAACCAAGAGTAGAATTGATTAAATTATATTTTTTTTCTTTTGCCACCCCACTCAGAATGGGCATCTTCTTTTGAAATACTTGTTTTGAAAAATTGTGTTTTCAAAGGAAAAGTTGTTCCATTTAAAACACAGTAAGGTCAACCTTGAAGATACCTTGTTCATCTTTAAATTCATGATACATTTTATTCTTCCTGTTTCAGATGGAAGAGAGTCTTGATAAAACACCCATCCAGGTGCTTCCGAACTGTATGTCCAGGTAAGACTTAGCCTTTTTTAAAATTGTATTTACAAAGCAGGAAGGGTAATAACTAAAGAATAAAAAGATGGGGTTTTATTCTCACTTCTAAAAATTTTGTTCTGAGTGAGAGATTGTGATCCCTAGCAAGAAGTCGATATTACGTCCCTTTTTTTTTTTCCTGTCTCATGGCTATCTATGACCGAAGTTTTTCTGGATTAAAATATCTGCCCGTCATTTCACTTTCCATTTAAGGAGCCAGTTAATCCTCATCTGCTCTTGTTCCTGGGGCAGAGGCTTGCACTGCTTCCCAATGCCTGCGAGGAGTCCCTGCTCTCCAGCTAGGGGAGTATGCAGCAAGACGCCTCCACTTACTCACTTGATATCATGAACATTGTCGGTTTAGCAGGGAACCTGACACTTACTGATTGCCAACTTGTTTTTTTCACTCTGGAGATAGCTATGGTCCTTGAGTTCTGCCCTTAACCCCATCTTTTTGATGGTTCTGGTGACAGTGCCTTTATTTTCTTTGTCAGTACAGCATTGTCTAAGCAGCAGGCCAGACTCTGATCCCTTCATTCCTGGTGTAAATCTGACAGGGCTGCATGACCTTTAGCGATTCTGTAGTTACACAAACAAAATTTCATTGGTGGTGTTCTGAGGCAAATGAAGTGAGGTCACAGTCTGGTCTGCTCTCTTCGCCGTCCCAAAACGGAACAGCCGTGGAGGTGAGGGTGCACATGGCCCTGTGTTAGTTCAAGCTCTGCAGCAAGAGGGGCAGAGGTGTGACCCCTTTTCCGCTAACAGCAATGCTCACACTGGGACGGGAAGGGGCAGGCTCCCTGCTGACTCCCTCTCTTTCCCGTCCCTGGTCCCGTTTAGACCCTTGTGACTCCCAGCCATGCCAGAACGGGGGCACGTGTGTCCCAGAGGGACTGGACAAATACCACTGCCTCTGCCCAGTGGGGTATGGAGGAGACATCCACTGCGGTAGGTGTGAACCCGCGCTCTCCCTCCTTCTTTCTTGGCTGTGTCCTGCCTTTGCGGTGCCTATGGCATGGCCACAGGGACAACTGAGGTTGGGCTGCAGCCTTTGGGTTTTTCTCTGGGAGCCAGGCCGAGCTTTCTCTCATGCTGGTTATGACTGTCAGGCCCAGTGACTAGGTCTTGCTGCTCAGAAACCTTGTGGATATGGAGAGCACCGATACTGACGGTCTCACCCTGGTGTGGCTGCCTTTGTTTCTAAATGCAGGTGCTGTGTGAGCAGCAGAACAGAGAAATTGGGAGAGATGCATAGGTATGTCTGTTGGTCCCCTCCCTGCACGCATGGTCCCAGGAGGGACTCTGATTTTTGGGTTTCAATGTAAGAAACCCAAGAAGGTCCTGATCTTCAGAAAATGCTTTGTACTTCCTCCACAATCAAGACTCCCACTTCAAAGTGTCTCAGGGTGTTACAGATGAAGGTCTGGTGCTTGGGCTTTCTCCTTTCTCCAAAATACGATGTACTGAAACCCGGAGTGTTTTCCCCAGAATACTAAGAGAGTGGAGTTGTCATTTCTAATTTGAAGTTTGCCACCCAAACGTTCAGGAATCCCCCCCAGATTCCCACAGATATTTCCTGTCTCTAAAGGCTTATGTGGCATCCAACCAAAATAAAGCACACGCCTGGCACAGTTGTCCTCCAGCTCCTGACATGCCTGGCGAACCATTTAGGTTACTGGACGCAATGTCCCTTCTCCACACCCCAGGGCTTCCAGCAGGCCCCAGCTGAAGTGCCCAGCACGCTTCTCTTGTTGCCGTGCTGATGACAAATTGCTGTCTCCCTTTTCAGCACCAAAGCTGAGACTTGAGTGTGGCGTGGATCTCCTTTTCCTGATGGACAGCTCGGCAGGGGTCACACTGGAAGGGTTCCTGCGCTACAAGGCGTTCCTCAAGAGGTTCCTCCAAGCAGTGATGGGTCAGGACTCACCAATGAACGTGGGGGTGGCCCAGTACGATAACGATGTCAAGATGCCCATTGAAGTGGGCCAACATAAGGATGCATTCAGTCTCATGAAGAGCATTGATGCTTTGAATTTCAGTGGAGGAGGAACCCTGACAGGCAGAGCCCTGCAGTACATTGCACAGCATGGTTTTAGGAGTACCCCAGTCTTTGCAGACATGCAGGATGATCTCCCACGTGTGGTTGTCTTGCTCACGGACTCCAAGTCCCAGGATCCAGTGGCAGAAGCTGCTAAGTATGCGAGGGACCGAGATCTCTTCTTGATCGGTGTAGGCAGTCGCTTCATGAGGGCAGAGCTGACCAAGGTGACTGGCAATCCAAAGCAGACAATTGTCTACTCAGACCCCCAGGACCTGTTCAACAGGATCCCAGAGCTGCAGAGAAGAATCTGCTATGTGGACAATCCTGAAGGTAAGACTGTGATATGGGCATTGCGGGATGAGTTTGTCAACCACAAGGAGGTCTTCTGAACTCCACTGGGGAGGAGGGAAGGACAGAAGGTTGAATGTCCTTGTTTTGTGTGTGTCAGTCACAGATCGAGGGACTAACCTTCTATCACTGCTTTTTATGGTGGATCTCTGTGTATTGGTGTGAAAGGGTCATAGATCACCCTTCACAGTCAGTGATCAGCAGTGATTAATTTTGTCCACCATTTCCCTCCCCCCCACTTTTTTTTGTCAGAAAGGAGTACGTATATATTCTGAAAAATACCGTGTTTGCACTCTCTTATCCAGGCTGCCAGGCACAGTCTCTTGATTTGGCATTTGCATTGGATGCCTCGTCTGGAGTTGGCCTGGAGAATTTTCTGCGGCTGAGGAGCTTTGTCAGGAGCAGCTGTTTGCACTTCAGCATCAACCGGGATGTCACCCAAATTGCCCTTGTGATCTATGGCAGCAAAGCTCACACTGCGTTCGCTTTGGACACCCACACAAGCAATTCAGATGTCCTCCAAGCCATCAGCCAGGTGCCTTTCTTCGGGGACTTGGCCTCTGCTGGCAGCGCCTTGCTGCATATTTATGGTGATGTGATGACAGTGCAGAAAGGAGCAAGACCTGGTGTCAACAAGGTGGTGGTGATGCTAACAAATGGGGATGGCATGGAGGATGCAGCTGCCCCAGCTCAGCAGCTGAGGGACAATGGCATCTCGGTATTTGTGGTTGTCATCGGGGACGCACGGGCGGATGTGCTGCTGAGGGTAGCTGGGTCTCCCAACTATCTGGTCCATGTCTCCTCCTATGAAGACCTGCAGTATTACCAAGACCTTATCATCGAAAGAATCTGTGAAGGTGAGAGAATGTCCCATCCTTTCTCTTTATGCTGGTACCACCAGCCATTGTTATCATAAGTTTTCTGAAGCTTTACCGAGTGAGCTTGATATTATCTTTTACGTTTTTCAGATGGGGAAACTATGGTATAGAGATCTGCTGTCTGTCCAAAGCAATCCTATAGGAATAGGAACCAACTTTCATAAGATTCAGCCCAGTGGGTGAGGTTGGGCTTAGTGTGACTGGCTCTTTCCAGCCCTGCCAGGTCTAGGTTCTGCTTTCCCTGGGGAAAAAAAAAAAAAAAAAAGTTTGCTCTTTCTCTGATGTTGCTTTAAACATATAGAATTTTGCTGTGCATTACTGTACCCCCTGCAATGTTGTAGGCGGGGCTTAGGGGGACAGATTTCTGCAGTAGTGTTGGTCCCTGGGTGAAATCTTTGCTGTCTTGTTCAACAGGTTTGTGCCCAGGTGTTTGCAAAGTGGCGGGTCTGAAACCTCATCACTCCTGTTCCTCCTTAGTGTCCTGCTACTGAACTTAGCATGTAGGCTCTCCAGATGTTGTTTGTGTTGCACAGGATTTAATCCTAAATTCAGAATCTATCCGTTATGAAGTCCGCAGACTGTTAAATTGAGGCCTTCAGGTACCTTGTGATTAATTTCATTTGCAGGACCAAATCCTTATCTCCAAAGTGTTCAAGGGGGAAGATTTTTCAAATACTCGTGTAAAAGCTTATGGTTGTGCAAAAAAAGAAAAAGAAAAAGGTGCACTTTCTTCAAAACTTTGAGGCCTGAGGGCCAGTCCCCAGCTGGGAAAAAATTGACTCTGATACCAAGTTTGAAACACTTGCGTGCTGAGTGTGAGTGCCTGTGTTTGATGGAAAACAGCTTTTCAGAAAGGATAGCAGCCCTGGTTCACAGACATTAGTGGTGGCTAAAGTGCTCCTAGTCAAAACGCCATGCCTTGTTTCTCATTCAAAATAGTCTGAGTTTAACATCTAGCTATTTGCTTTTGTTATGTTTCAACCTGTTTGTAAGATCACATGAAGAAGCGTGTTGAGCTCCAGCACAATCAAAGGTCCTTTTCATCTTTGGGCATGCCTGCGGCTCCTTCAGGGTTAGAAAGAACTACAGGGCTGTCTTTTTGGGGTGAGTCTCCTGGCAGGTTCTGCAGATAGTTTCTACCTGGAGCTTTTCAATGTGCTGTATTGCAGTGGTATTTTCAGCTGTGTTATTATAAAAACAATCTACTGTACCATGAAATTAACTACAACGCCACGGATGAAGAGGAAGAGATGGCAAGGTTCGGTGAGTTAGGGTAATAACATATCATTTCCTGAGACTGAATTGCTACTTTCATTTCATGTGCAGGCAATCGCTGTTTGTACTAGATAGGCTGGGACCAAGGATGATGTAAAGATAAGCCCTTCATTCAGTCTTGTACTCCAAGTCCAAGACTCAATAACAGAATCATTGTCTGTGAAGGGACTTTAAAAAATTTGTGACTCATGATAAAAGTATGTGAAAAACAGACCCTGCCTCTGGACACCTGAAATACTGTATTTATTCTGAGGTTCAGCTGGGAAGAGACCAGAAAAAAAAAAGATCCAGGCTCTAAGAGAAAAGATTCCAAGCATTAAATATATCTGAATCTGAGTAATGGAAATACAGACTCTTGGGATCATTGAAAGGTATAATCCCTGAAGTGCAAGAAGGTTATTTAAGATGATACTGCATTAACAGTAGGCTTGAGTTCAGAGGAATGGTGTCGGGGTGGAATAACATGATTCCCCCAAACAGGGACCATGGGGTTATGCTGTGGGATAGCCATGGAGGGAAGTGGTGGGCGCATGGCACGTGGAGCAGAGCACCATGGAAAAGCTCTCTGGGGAGCAGCCAGCACCTGGAAGATGGGTGTCGGGTCCCTGGTTTTCATTGCCAGTGGCTCTACCAGCCTGTGGTAAAAGCAAACGTGTCCATCCCTAGGGATACAGTCAGGCAGGACCCCATCTGAGATGTCCCATGATGACAGAAATGTTGTTGAACCCAACTTGGCTCCATATAAAATCAAGAGGAACTAAAGATTGAGATGTCTCAGATACAGGTTTTGACTGTCAAAAAACTGAAATTCAATGATAATTTTGCTGATTGGGTGTAGGTTGAGAGCTGATGTGCATATACCGTTATCTGTACAGGGAGAACACAGTGTGTGGTAAGCTGTAGGAACTGTCCTGATGGATAGTGGATAGAATTCACATTCTTTCCTTCTTCCCCTTTTCCTACTGCCTCTGTGTTTTTTCTACTGCAGAGCAAAGGGCAAGACTAGCAGCTCCAGACTCTACACCATGTAGTTGTTCAGCAGAGGAATTTCACACCCTTACCAACACTGCGGTGGAGTTGCCAGCAGACTGGAAGCAACTCCCTCTGGGATGCTGCTACTTAACCTAACGTATTCACAGCAAGGCAGCATGAAACACTGCCAGCCCTGCTGACAGCTGGGCTCGGCTGTGTTAAGAGGGTTGGGAAAGCTGTCACATACTTCACAAGAACAGGGCTAATAACAGCTTGGGCCGTGGTTGCAGGCTTTTCTCTCAAACCTCCAAGAAGCCCAGAAATTTCTCCTCTGTTATTTTCTATTCACGCCGTTCCTGCTTCCTAGCTGACCTCTTGTCCTTGCTCTTCTCTGGTGGAAACTCAGGTTGTCTCCAGGGCAAAGTGGGGTTTGAAATGCAGTGGCGTTTGGGGTTGTAAACTGCTTGGAGCAGGCCATGTGTCTTGCTCAGCATTGGCAGTGTCTAGATGTGGGAAGGCTTAGAGGTGCTCGTGTGTCCAGTGCACAGCTCTGAAGATGCTCCGTTTTGCTTTTCTTTGATATGCAGCCTAACACGACGTCACTCTTTTAAACTTTATTAGGAATATTATCCTCCAGATTAGAACATCTAGCAAAGCTGTTCCTCTTCTCTAGGTTAAACACAGAGGAGTTTGTCCTCTGCGTCAAGATGGGGTTGCAAGCTTGGACCCTCTGCCATGTTAATGTGGTTTTCCAATCCCATTAGCCCTAGATGACATTTTTTGATGTCTGAGTTATATAGTTGCAAAAATATATATGTTTTTGCAGCATTCCTGATGGATGTGCGTCCTAGCTATTAATACTCTGTGCCTGAGCCTGCTGTTCTGCTTGTGTTTGTTGCAGAAGCAAAAAGCCCCGTGAACCTGTGCAAACCCAACCCATGTATGAACCAGGGCGTATGCATCCTTGGGCCTGGGAGCTACCGGTGTGAATGCCGCGGCTGGGAAGGACCCCACTGTGAGACCAGTAAGGACCAGCACATGGCAACTGCAGATGAAGTCATCCATTCTGCCCAGCCCCTGTGAATGGATCCCACATCTCCACCTCTCCCTTGAGCAGAGATGTAGCTGTAACTCTTGGACAGCTGTTTGGTGATGGGGATCTTGGTGCTGACATGGCCTCTATCACATGGGAAGTGGAGAGATTTGGGCTGCTGAGGCGAACAAGGGCTTCTCTCCAGAAGCTGTGCCCCGTTTCACACATTTACTAAGAGGGTTGACTGTGAGGGGACCACAAGAAGGTCTAATAATTTTGGTGATCTTCCTCCACTCTGTTCTGTTCTTCTTTTCCCTCTGCCCTGCTAGAAGAAACAAACCCTCCTTGACTCCTGGGGTGGAAAGCTCTGGCTCCCTTTTTATAGGAGTAAGCTGTCTCTGTTGGAGTGTGACCCTCTATTGCTTCCAGTGCTTTCCATGGTGCAAAAGCCTCTCCATTGCCTTCCTCCTCTTCAGCAGGGGAGCAATGGCTGGGAGGTGGTGAGCCTCTGGCTCCCTGGAGGTGCTCCTGTGCCCATAGTAAGAAGTTCTCAATTAAGTGGGTTTCTCCCTTGCCCAATACTGTGCTCTTTACCTGAGCCCAGGAGGTTTGATTTCCACCCCATGGCCTCTAACGTCTGTCAGCTAAGGCCAAGCAGGTGTTTGTTGGGTTGTAATGGACTGAATGTGAGCTTATCCTTTGGTCCTAAAGCCCTTATCTCCCATGTCTGTGTTTCTGTTCTGCAATAGGAGTTCTCCGGGGTGATTCTCCAAGATCCCTGGTCCTTCCTCTGCACTCCCATGTGCAGCAGAGTTCAAGTGGTTTGCAGCACTTTTCCAGAGCCTCCCAGCACACCAAAAGGCACGTGGATCAGAGACACTGATGCGCCAAGTGTTCCAGTTCCAGGAACGCTTACTGCCACTTGCAGGCACGATCCAGCAAGCCACCACTGTCCTTGGCAGTGACTGAGTTGCTCCAGCAACAGGGACTGTGCTGAGGCCGTTCCCAGTTCTTTCCTTGCACAAACTGAGCTTTCCAGTGCTCGCTCTCTTTTTAAATTGAAGTAAACATTTTTGTTTAAGTATTTATTATTGGCATTTTGTATTTCTTCATCCAGATTCTCATTCCAGGGTTTTTTTTAAACAGACTTCTTGAGAGCTCTTTGAGTTAATCTAAAAACATGTAGAAGTCTGAGCAATTCTGGATCTCCTTCTGAAGGGGGATAGCGTAGATTATGCACTGGCAGCCATATCCTGGAGTGAATGGTATGTTTCATGCAGGAAGGCAAATCAGAGGAAGAGGAGGGAGAACTAATTATGAGCCTCTATTCTGTTTTGTAAGTTGTGCGTACTGCTTTCTTCTCTGCTTTTATTTGGAGTGATTGAATATGGTTTAGCTTCATGGGCATTTTGTAGACACGCATTTTTGGTAAGGAGAGGTTTGAAAAGGATTTGTTTTGCAAGAGATTTCCATGGTTTATGCAACTCCAAAGCAGATCTGTGACAGTCACTGTGTGTGGCTTTTAGTAGGTGTGTTTTCCTTCTAGATTGGACCCAGGTCAAATCCAGTTACCTGGACTGCAAACACATCAGGTAAAGGCAATCTCTCAACCATTTCCAAACAAAGGTCTGGTCTGTTGTAAGCTCTGGACAGAGCCATGGTTTGCACCTTCCTGCTGGTTGTTGGACCTTGGTCTGTCTGCTTTCAGGTTTAACTCCATTCCTCCCCTTCCAGCCTCACTCTTACCTGCTAGCCCCAGTCTGGCCTGGAGGGGACAGGACCAGGACAACATCCTGAGCAGCTTCACACGAGTGCTGGGAGCAGAGCATGGCAGGCAACATGCAGGTCAGAGGAGGAAGAGGCCTGGATCTCTCCTCCCAGATGCCACCCGCCCTTTCCTTTCTCCTCCTGCTGGCCACCTCTTTGATCTCTCCTTTGCCAGTGCATGTTTTTCTCTTATTCCTTCTTTTTTTGCCCATTCCAGGACCTCTTCTTTTTGATGCTGTTTCCATTGCTCTGTGCTTTGTCATGTCGCTTTGCTCTCCTTTTGGAGCTGGCTGGTGAGAACAGCGTATTTGTCCTGGCCTGAACCCAGATGGATGAGCCAAATGACATTTCTACTTCCCCTCATTGTTTTAAGCTGTTCTTGTCTATGGTGCAGCAGCAGCCTCTGCAAGCACAAGTTGATGGGCCGTGATGGTTCACATGTGTCTCCAAAGACAGTTTGGCCACATGCCTGGATCCTTCAGAGCATCAGTCTCACTGGATCACTAGATCAGTTTGCCCGTAAAACTAAAATTTACATAATTGCTTCCCTGGGGCCTGTGGTTCACACTGTTATGTTGTTCTCTGCTGTCTTTCCCATGGTGTCCATCACCTTCGGAGAGCAGGAACAGGTCTGGATAGGGCCAAGGCAGAGACATTAACTGTGACTGCCAGCGCCGGTGAAAATAGCATCTATTGTTCCAGAAGAAGAAAAATCCCTTCAGCCAGATGTCCTGGCCCCGTGTTTGAATGGTAACATTAGATGCAGAAAGAGAGACACAAAGTACTCCGCAGGTTTATTGTCAAAAGAAGAATGGTCTAAAGTACTCTTGGGGATGAAAGCTGTCACTGAGACAGGAGCAGCTCTGTCATACCTTGTTCGAGAAACCAGGCTAGGAGAAAGGAGAATTTCCTCTTTCTTTTCACTGCCACTTTAGTAGATTGTCTGTGTCCTAAGGCACAGCAGAATAGAGGCTTAGTTGAAGGGCTGGTATTTGGGATAGAAAGAGAAACCAATCTATTAATGTTACTGAGGCATGGCTGTAGCCAAGCATTGCCCCTGCTGTAAAACTGTCAGCCGTCTCTTGTTGTAGGGAAAATGGGCTAGATCAGACTCACAGCTGACACCCAAAGACGTTGATTCATGTTTTATGGTGCAGAAGTGCCCGTGGAGCCGGCTGGATTCCAGCCAGACTGCTCTGAAAACTCTCCCCAGCCTCCCTGTGCATCTTCTGTTGTGTGCAGGGTCAGGGAGACTGCCACTTCGCACCCTCATTGCCCCGTTGGGTTTGCAGCTCCCTGGTGGTTTCCCTGTGACAGTTTGTCTAACGGCATCATTAGTTCACTCCTCACAGGCATTTGTCTTCTGCAAGATCGGGCTTCCCTCTCAAACAGAAACGTATTTACCTTGTCTGGCATGCAGCTATGGAGCTGGGATGTGCTTTCCTAGCCTCATGCAGGTGCTTACAGCCTTTTCCTTGTATCTCCGTTGCCTGCAGGGTAGTTTGTACAGAGCTGCTGAGCACTTTGCCTTGTGGCAAACATGGTTTGGTGTCATTTTCGCTTCTAAGTTCTCTTTGTTTTAATACAAAGCTAGTAAGTACATTTTTAGAGTGCATGGGCTTTACTGGGACAAAGGATGCTTGCTTGGGTCCTGAGTTGGGGGAAACCCTGCATTTGTACCATCCTGCTGGTTTTAAGCACAGATAGACAAACCTCTTCGTGTGATTCAGGAATCGCAGACTCTGAAATCTCATGCTTGAGACAACATTTTAATACTGGATGGGATGCATCTAGCCCTGTGCATTGTTTTCTCAATTACAGATGGTATGATGCTATGGGCTCAGAAAACCAACTGTATCCTGGGCTGCATCAAAAGCAGTGTGACCAGCAGGTCAAAGGAGGTGGTTCTCCCCCTCTGCTCTGGTGAGACCCCATCTGGAGTACTGCATCCAGCTGTGGCATCCCAAGTACAAGAAGGACATGGACCTGTTGGAGTGAGTCCAGAGGAGGCTGCAAAGCTGATCAGAGGGCTGGAGCACCTCTCCTGTGAGGACAGGCTGAGAGAGTTGGGGTTGTTCAGCCTGGAGAAGAGAAGGTTCCAGGGAGACCTTATAGCAGCCTTCCAGGGGCCCCTAAAGGGGCCTACAAGAAAGCTGGAGAGGGACTGTTTACAAGGGCATGGAGTGATAGGACAAGGGGTAATGGCTTTAAACTGGAAGAGGGTAGATTTAGATTAGATATTAGGAAGAAATTCTTCACTGTGAGGGTGGTGAGGCACTGGAACAGGTTGCCCGGAGAAGCTGTGGAGGCCCCCTCCCTGGAAGCGTTCAAGGCCAGGTTGGATGGGGCTTTGGGCAACCTGGTCTAGTGGAGGGTGTCCCTGCCTGTGGCAGGGGGGCTGGAACTAGATGATCTTCAAGGTCCCTTCTAACCCAAACCATTCTATGAAAGATTGGAAATTCATGGAGGAGTTTCAGGAAAGCTGGTTCCTAAACCCAGCCTTCAACCTCTAGGTGCATCTGGCAATGGTCTTATTGCCTAAAACACCCCAGGGATCCCTGGGTGTCAGGTATCTACATGCGCTGCAACTGTGACCTTCCTCCTAAATGCAGCTGATTGCTGAAACCTTGGATGGTTGCTCAGACATGCTCTGGCAGCAGCAGCACCCACCAGATCTCCTTTTGTACAGGACAAAGCACTTTGCAAGATAAGGAAGTGGCAGGGCATTGGAAGGAGATGGGAAAAGCCCAGTTGGTTGCAAGATCAGGATATATGGCATGGTCTTGGAGAGACCTCGTAATCGCATAGTCAAGCAGGATATTGCTGAGCAGTTGTTGGAGCTGTTTTATTTTTGTTTTGGTTTTCTTTTTAAAAATTTGAGTTGAAGATCCTGGCCAATTTCTATGCTCCTTCTCCTGCAAATTTTAATTTAAAAAGAGTGACTTGGGTCTCTGACATGATCCCTTATTAAATTCACTCTCACAGACTTGCTTTAATTCAATCAGAAATACTTAATGAGAACTTACCTGATGGAGCTCATTCCCTTAAGGCTGGGTTGATGTTTGAGCCTGGCATAGCCACCAAGGAGGTGGGGTCCCTGTGAAGCCAGCACTAATCCTGTCTGGCATCAAGGGAGTGCAGAGGATGCTGTCTGTGCCAGGTCGTTGTTAGATGTCTAGGCTGTCACTAACGGAGCTGTGAATTACTTTCGCTCTGTAGGATTGCTGGATGAGCCTTGGCTGGTCGTGGGCCATGTGCTGACTTCAGGGGAGAGCCTATTTCTCCTTTAAGAAACTGGGATTTAAGTAAGTGCCATGAATTTCACCCCCTTTAGTCTTACCTTCCCTCAGCATGCAAAATCATGCCTGTTTTTGGCGAGTAACTGTTTGGTGCCTGTACTGTAAAGGCTGCAGTAGAGGAGCTAGGCTTTGGATTTGGCTGTGCCACCCTCCCTGGGCACCGACAGCCGGGGCCAGCCTCAGCGCTGGCACTGGGTGTGCTGATGCTGTCCTTAAAGCCAGCTGGCTTCTTCAGCTTGCTAAAAGCCTGCAATCTGATTCTCTTCTGTACAAGTAAATTAATTTTATTCATACCCCCAGACAACTTATATAAACATTCAGGCCAACTTCTCTACCAATAAGAGACAGGTTTTTTTCTTCCTCTTTAAAATCTGGCACTTGTGTTGTAGTTGAAAATCAAAGTGTCCGCTAGCTTTCTTGATGTGCTAGGCAGGCTGGTGGGATCTCCCAGTAGCTGTTGTAGGGTTGCTCTGTGTATCTAAAGCAAGAACTGGAGGTACGTAGGTGAGAAACTTGCTAAGAAAAATGGTTTGTAGCAGCAAATTTCTTTCCAGAAGAATATGGGCATCTGCTTGTGACACACCACAGTGGCCCGGCTGCATTGTGCACAGATGAGAATTCCAGTGGGAATAACTAATGAAGCAATAACAGTAAGCATTAAATTGTGTATTTCAGTAGCAGTAGGAGCTCTGCCTCCCTACACAGCCATGTCTTTGGGCCCAATCCTTCAACGCAGTATTTTGTGGGATGGGACTGCATTGGGTCAGGCACGAGGACTTTGTGGTGCTCGGGGGAGCCAGCCCTCCAGCATGGGTGCAGCTGTGCCCCTTGGTAGCTGTGTTTGCTACCAGGATGCTCCACAGGGATCAAAAGGCAGAGATGTGCTGGGGACAGCTGGAGCCGATACCGAGATGTTATAAAGCAGCCATAGGTGATGGGTAGCGCTGCTGGGGAAGGACAAAATCAAGTGCTGCTGCCCCTTCAGCTCAGAAAAACAACAGTCCCTAATTGAATGGTTCTTTTGGGGTTCCTGGGCTGAGGCTGACAGGACACTAACGGGCTTGTTGGCAGGTTTCCTAGGAAAGGAAGGGGAGCGGGACCTTCCCCAGGACTTTGTGCCGTAGGTACGGTGCCTTCCCAAGCTTTCTGCAGGAGTGGAGCTAGTAGTGGTACAGCCACCAAAAGGTATTTCACTAACATGTCTGGTTTGGCGTCTGTTCTGTAAAGACTGGCCTTAACCACTTTCTTTACTAACTTTTCCTTCCTTTCCAGCTAAACCCCCATCCTGGTTTCCCCTTCAGTGACTGCAGCAGGCACTAAGTGTTGCACACAGTTGCTATCTAGTGGCCAGAGGAAGGTAGGGGATGCATTTTTCTCTGCTGGTTTTGTGCAAGGGGACTCTGCTACTGAGGTACAGGTGGGAGTGAACTGCTCTTTTTCAGTGGGTTAGCTGTCTTAAAATTTTTTTGTTTGCAGTCACTATAGAGGACTAAATTACTTAAGATACAGTCCATTTCATACCTAAGGGACTTTTTAGTAACTAACAGGGGTTTGACGCGCTTGAAATCTCCTGCAAAGTAGAGCAGGGACAAGCTACATTACAAAGAAAAACCACTGGTAACATAATATACTCAACATTTTATTATAAAACCCTCTAAAGCGCCACTTTATAGGTCACAGTTACAACAAAGGAAATGCCTCGAGTTAGGAAAACAATGGGGACACAGAGACATTGTTTAATGTTTCTTTTCTGGGAATGTGTGTTGCTCAGGACTTGCCTACATTTACCATCCCCTGATGAAGATACCCCAGCAGGAACACTGAAGCTGACTGGGCTGTGGTGGGGAAAGCAGAGCTGCTCTCATCCGTAGCTGTCTCAGTATCGCTGTGAAATGTCTCAACAGCTTCTGGAGGACAACAGCGGGGTGTATGGTGAGGGCACGGTACTACACATATATTTAGGGTATAGAGAGGGTCTTCTGCCAGCTCATAAAAGGTCAAAACAAAAGCTTCATGGTGTCTGTGGCCTGCCGGTGCTTTTAAGAGGAAAGTCCCCTGGGTCCCAAGCCAGAAGTTTCAGTGGCTTATTTGCATGAGTTTTCCCTGTGTGGAAACCTTGCGTGGGGACAGGAGGAGCATCCCTTTAGAGGTGGCCTCAAGCCTGTCAAAGGTTTTCAAGGGTTAGGAAGGTACAACATTTTGCCTGTTTACCTTGGCTCTGGGTGATGCTCATCAGTGTAGCTGCAGGACCGCAGGAACAACCTAGCCAGGGTACCGGTGCTGCTTTAGCTTTGCAGGGTTGGAAAACTGCTGCAGCCCCCACAGTCAACCCAGTTAATGAGCCTGGGCTCCAGGGCTGAAGGACCATCAGAGGAGACAGGCAGAGGTGTCTCTGGGCCATCAGACATGACAGCAGGTTACAGGGAGGAGAAGGTGCATGGATTTCTGACACCCACCTTCTACACCCCTTCAAATTTCAACGTCTCTAACTGTAGCAGTCCCAGACGTCCAACATCTTTTATTACAAACCTTGGCTAGGGCAGAGGCCTGGGTTTTCTGGGCCACGCTGCCAGGGTCCAAAGGCTATATTAAGTTTAATAATTTAGAAATTATTAACAGCACCAAGATGGCCAGCAGCCCACCAGAGACATGGTGGTGTGACCTCACTTGCTGGGCCTGGAGGAGAGCAGGTCAGACTGCTCTGCCTTGCCTGCATGGAAGGGCTCCTTTTGCAGGGGATGCCTTCAGCAGATTGTACAGCTACGGCTCTGTGGGCACCAGTGAGCATCAGCAAAGTGGTGCTCCCAGCTGGGGCAGGAGCACAGGGACAGCTTTACCTCCCCTCCCCTGGGAAGGGGCAAGCCCTGAAGGATACATTGGGATCCAGCTTCCCAATCAACAGCTGAACAGGCCTGTGCCTTTTTTCCCCCCCACCCCCTGGAACAAACTCCTTGGGTGAAGCAGACCAAGATCTTAAAGAAAATTAACTGAATCTGCTTGGGAGATGATCTTCACCCAGAGGTCTTGGTGCCACCAGCCTGTAACACAGCTTACAGCACAAGAAGGTGAGCAGGGATCTTCCTTGATATTCTGGCAAATCTGCAGCAGGGTGGTAGGAGTAAACACATGCTGGGGTGCATTGGGACACTGATTAAAAATCCCCTGGACAGGCTGCTGTGTGCTTCTCATTCATATCTCAAGCATTGCTCAGGTGTGGGTGTCTCCCTTGACTGAAGGCTGGATGATCTGCAGCTGAGTGATGACCGGCAGCAAGATCGGTGAGCCTTGAATTGACTGTAATTTGCCATGACAGGTTGAAAACCACTGGGGTATAAAGAATAGCGGAGGCCCCTTCTGAAACCACTACTGTCACTAATATAGAAACCTTAACTCATTGATAAACCTTCAGAGTAGAAATACACAAAACACCCCTATGTACAGTAACATTCTTGTTTACATCAACTGGGTTAGGAATTTGATGCAAGGATTGCCACTGGTTGTTATTGTTTTAGCTACGTGATTGGGACTTGTCTGGAAAGAGCAAGATCATTTGGGATAATTTGTATTGGCAGCTGTTGACTCCGTTGCTGCATCTGAGCAGTTGGCGCGACGTGGAGGAGGCACTTGGTGTGTGGTTGTGTTGCACACCCAACCTCCAACTACAGATGATTGAATCCCCTTTGCCGTGCATGGGCAATTCCAGTCTTTAGTCCATCTCTGAAAAACGTGGTTCTAACTAGCTCCCTTCTTCTCCCATTCCTGCCAGGGAATAAAGGTGAATTAGACAAAAGACAACTCCAGCAAGCCACAGTAGCTGTAATGTGCACAGGATCAACCCAATCATCTGGTACCTGAGTGGTTTTGGCCATAGGGTGGTAGGTCAGGGATGTCTCTCTGTTATAACCAATATACACATTTATTCATTTAAATCACAGCCAGGGCAAAACCAGGTGAAAAGACCAGAGGAAAACAAGGCTGGCCTGCTCGCAGTGGTGCTCAGTCAGGGGTGCTTCCCAGACTGAGACACGAGACCCCCCCTGCAACCCCATACCACCACAGCCAGTCTGCTCCACTGCCAGGAGGGAAAAGCAGCGGCTGTCCCAGATACATTTTTCTCCTGTACCAAGTGGCATGTTACCTTAGCTTTCTGTAGGACTGTTCCCTTCCCCGTCACCATGACGGACAAAGGCCGGTTTTTTAAAGCCGTTGCTGAATTGACTGGTGAGTTCTCTGGGCTATTTGCCGGACTCGCACTTTTTGCCTGAATCTACAATAAAAATAATAGAAATTGTGTTGACTGTGAAGAGAGATTGCTGCCTTTCACCACCATCTTCTAGAAAAGCTCAGCATTCCCAGTCCACTTGCACTGAAAGGCATTTTTCAGTGACATGCTGATTTCAAAATACCACCATGATGTGTGGGGGGGTTGAGGACTCAAGCAGAGGTACCGCTCAGGCGGTGACCATCTCCATTTCATGGAACCAAGTTCACAGGAAGGAATTTAGATGCCTGAATCTCCATCCAAAAAAACACGCCTTGGTTCACCTGAGCGCAGAAGGAGCTCAGCCCAGACCTGCTTGACCCCTGTTACTCAAGGTCCCACAGGGAAATACAGCCACTCTCCTGAACCCCCCTTTCACCTCCCCCTCACTGCTGCTAGCTCATTATATTATTATCATAATTATTATCTATAATAAAAATATAATAATGAAATATTTATATAATATAGGAATATAAGCTATAAATATAAAAATATATTGTAATATTACTTTATTATTATTAGTTATAAGCGGGCTGAGATGGTACAACCACACAGCTGCCTGGAAGCTGCTGTGCAGCCCAGGGGTGCCTCCCACATACCCGGGGAGCTGCATTCTCCAGGTGCGTGGTGTCCACCGCAGTGCCCAGCGTCACGGGGCCGGACTCTGCCTTCTTCAGGTTCTCCTTCACCTCCACCAGGCTCAGCTCCAGGTCCACCCTCCGGCTCTCCTTCCTTTTGCACTCTTCTTCTATCTCCTTCAGCCTCTGCTCCAGGCTCTTGTCTGTGAAGGAAGGGGTAACTTGGTGCCAGCCAGGAACTTGAGGAGCTTGTGAGGTGAGCAGGGACCAGATAATGTCCTGTACGTTTTCCTTATATTTTGCCCCAGAGAGACTGTGACAGAGCAAGAGCTTGCTCTAGTGCAATTTGTGCTACGTGGTTTGGCTCAAAGTGCCAGGTCTCCTCCCCACCTCTTCTGGTCCCAGGTGGGCCAGCTTCACCCCCCCCCCCCCCCCACTTTCCCCATGGTCCCACCTTGGATCATTTCCACACATCACCCCTTGCCCTACTCTACCTGTGCTGCCCCCGAGCATTTCCTTCAGCTCCCGCCTCTCCTTGCGCAGCTGGGTGAGCTGAGCCCGGATTTCATCCTTCTCCTTTTCCAGCCGCTCCTTTTCCTCTGTAAACCTCTTCACCTCTGCCTCTGTCCTGTTCTTGCCCAGCTTGGTTTCCACTGCTGCTGCTGGAAACACAACCCACCCGAAAACAAGCTCAGCCGGGGGAAAAAAGCAGGAGGGGAAAAACCTTGTCAGGTGCTTGGAACCAAAATGAATGAGGGGGGTTTGGAAAGTCACCAACCAGGAGACTCACCAGCCCCTTTGGCACTGTAAAGCTACTGTATGGCAGCAGCAAACCGAACCACGGGGCAAAGCTCACACCTGGAGCACCACCTCCCTCCAAGCCCCTGCTGCAGCAGGACCCACTGGCCACCTGTGCAGCCCACTCACCTGGCACTGGCATCTTGGGCCGGTGTGCGGGCAGCAGCTGGGGACTGCCCACTGTCACTGTGCCTGCCGGCGGCTCAGGGGCCGGCTGGGGGAAGGCGATCTTTTGCTGCTGCGTCTGGATTTTGACGGTGGGCGCCCGTGGCAGTGTCTCATCAGGCTCTGGCTGCTCTGGGTGTTTCTGGAGGGGGAAACAAGGTGGGATAATGCGGTGGAGGGATCTGGCCTGCTGATGAAGCCTGGCCCCACTCTGCAGTTCAGGACAGTACCTGCTCCGAGGTCTCTATCGCCTTACTACAGGGCTCGGCTTCCTTAGCCACAGGGGCTGGCTCAGCTGTGCTCTCTGCTGCAGCCTTGTTGGCAGCCCTTTCTAGAGATGGTGAGCTGAGGGGTGAAGTCTGGCATGACTTCTTGCCAGCACAGTGTAGGAAGGACTTCACTGGGGTGAGATCCAGGTACACTCTGTCTTGGTCTGCCTCCAATTTGCTCTCACTCTTGGGTGCTTCTTCCTGCAAAAGGAGAAAGTTCCCCTGAAAAGGGACCATCTGCTGCAGCCCGATGTACGGGTGAAGTCTCACTGCAGAGCGACAGCATCACAGGCAATAGCTGGAGCATTTTTCCGTAAGCCTTCAAGTGCTCTAAAGGAACTAAGTCATGCCTTAAAGGGCTTTTTTGATGTACTGAAGGAAAGTCCCCTCCTGCTCTCCTTCACTAGGTCTTTCCAATGGTAGCAGCAGCCTCACCCAGGGATCTCACATCGTTGTACATCTAACAGCCCCTACCAGATCCTTTGCCTTTCCCAGGATAACAGCCCTGTATCCCAGCATGGCGCATCTTTCTTGTCCATACACACAGGACTTGCTCACACAAACATCAAGAGAAATTTTGATAGGCCACCAAACAATCCACCATCTGTCTCCAAATAATCCATGCTGTTTGCTGATGGAAACTGTGGGGTTTCATCCTGGCTGTTTGGGGATCCCTACAGCTGGAAACCTCTCTCTCCTGTTCCTTAGTGACTCCTCTCCAGCACCCGCTTCTGCCCCATTGCAAAAGCCTGGATTTCCCCAGGGGCTGGGACTCCCCTTTGCTGAGTTTGAAAACTCTCCCCTTCACTGCTGCAGACTCCCCCACCCAGATGTTCACCCATGGTCTCCACAGAGCTCGCTGCACCGGGGCAGCTGCCTGCAGCGCCAGGCACCTTACCACAGACAGGTCTGGCAGATCCACGTCGTCATACAGCTCCTCCTGCTGCATCCTGCCCTTTGGCAGATTGTCGATGTAGGTGTTGGGCTCAGAGTACTTCCTCTGCATTAAGCTGTGAACAGGCAGTGGGACATCCCATCAGGAGGGATCGGTCTCACTGCAGGGCTTCACTGTGCTGAGTTTTGGGGCATCAGAACACAGCGATCCTGGGGTCTGGGTAGGGCCACGTGGCTGGACGCAGGGGATGAGAAGGTAGAGCCATGCAGCAATGTGGTTGCTGCTCTGGCTGCACATTGAGCAGCACCCACCAGAGAGGGGCTACATCTCCCCTCTGCGCTTTTCTTTCTCACCCAGCCCTCGGGCACAGCACCACAGGCAGCACACCTGCCCTGTCCCAGTGGCATGGCAGCTCCATGAGCAGTATGGCCACATGCCCATGGCCCCGCACCCTCGACCAAGCCCACCCCACCAACCTGCCTCTGCAAAGGCCACCTGGGCACATGCCCCAACCTCGTGACAGCTGCGGCTCAGGTTAGACATGTCCTGGTGGGACAACAGCAAGTGCTCTTCTGTCGCAGACTGTGCTTTCAAAGAAAGCGACCAAGTCACAGCTGTGAATGCACCGCCTAACCCTGCAGCAGCCACCCTCTTGCAAGTGGAGGGACCCCACCACTCCAGCTTGCTTCCCCTCCACCCCACTGCAGCCCCACATGTTACCACTGACGTACAAGAAGGAGTTCTTTGCAGCGCTCACAATGCAGGAAACCCGGTCAGCATCCACGTAGTCGTAGGTAAATTCCTCTGGGTCTGTTTTCGAACCTGACTCTGACAAAAGGAGGCCCAGCCAGTGGCCCATTTCCTCCGAGGACTTCGCCTACAAGGTGATCAGACAGACAGTACAGGTTGCAACAGCAGCTTCTCTGCACTCCCAAGGCCGCTGCTGACTACGCTGGCAGTCCTCTGGGCTTGCAAGGGGAAAGACGAACAGCCAGGTATTTATATTAAACCTGAGACTGCATTAAAAGAAGAAATACCGCTCTGTATATAGACTGATTTGCAGATTTGGAAGATACATGAATGCAGCTCTTCACTTAACGCCTTCCTAAAATTTCTAGTCAGTCTGCATTTTCCTTTCAATGATGACCAACTCAGCTGCCTACAAGAGTAAGAGAAGTCTCTGTGGCTGGAGATGCTGGCGGGGAGCTGGCTTTGGAGAGGAAAGCATGCGGGTTTTATTTTGCACCAGCAGAGCGCAGCAATGGGATTGCCAAACACCGATGTGCAAGGAGACCCGAGCACACCAGGGAGCCTGCGAGTTCCTTTGCCAGAGCCCAAACCCCTTCCAGGGCTGTTTGCACAGGGGAGAGGGGAAAGAGAGGGTTTGAAGTGGGATTAGAGAAGAACTTCAGAGAGAGCCCCTCGCTTTAACGTGGTCAGTACCAAATTCCCAGCTGCAGTGAACAGTCTGACATTTTGCAAAATATGGAGTTAAATATGGTGCCTTGAAGTCAGCTCTAGCAAATAGCCACATGTGCTTCCCAGTAGCGGGGGATTTCTACCTGAAGCAAGAAGAAGTGGGCTGATGCAGCCATTTTTACATCTTTTGCTTTAATTTGAGGAGTTAGAGCAGTAAGCAGAAAGTAAAATTCAGGGCAAGTGAATCCCAAACCGGAAGGTATATTTTAAGCTTCCAATCTGTTTTATTTAGCAGAGCCTTCAGTCCCTGGGAAGCCCGCCAGCCAGCCAGTCTGTACGTTGAGTCTGACATCCCAACAAAATACAGCTTCTTCCATTCACAAAATGTAAATTTTCCCAGCACCTCTTCTTCACATCTGTAATTACGCAAAATTTCTTAAACACAGACATACCCTGAATCAGGAGCTAAACAAAAACACCTTCAAACTTCATGGCAGGCACTTGAAGTCCGTTGTTTAGCTATAAATATTCCACCCACTGGAAAAATACAGGAAATTGCTCACATTGTCCACCTCCTACTATAATCATGCTGTCGTCACAGAGAACTAAGATTAGAGATAAACAGTCCAGGATGCAGGCAAAGGAAAGTAACAGATGGAGATGAATTCACTTGCACTTTCAGGGGCAGATCTGTGATCGGTCTACATGGGATGCATGACCCATGGCTTTGGGACTCTCTGTTTTCAGAAGATGAAGCTCTCTGTTCCTCCTAACCACAGACTTAAATCCCTAAAGTGGCATTCCTCTCATCTAACGTTAACAATCTTAAATGCATCCTATATTATTTGAGCATCCAAGCTTATCCTATAGTCAGTGGAGAGAGATGGGCACCTCCAGAGGACCCTTCATCCCATCCTAAGATGAGTGCCTAAGATGAAGGCTGAACGGTCCTCTGGAGGCACCAGCATCAGACAGAGCCTGGATTACCAGCTAGGTGGGACACCTCCTAGGTGACCACAGGCAGATGAACCAAAGTCCCATGCTTCAGGTTCTGTTTTGCTGGACTGAGGGTTCCTCTGAAGGACCTCACCAGCATTTAGGCCTACTAAAACACCCAAGCTGATGACTTAAAGCAGAACTTGCTTGGAGATATACACCCTACCTCTAGAATGACCCGTTCTTCCCCATTGTGCAGGATGCGGAAGGAGTAGAGATGATCAGGGCTTGGCTCTGGGATAACTTCACAACCTGCCAAACTCAGGGGTTGCTGAGCCAGTTTGCTTCGGTTTTTGTCCTGGTAGAAATGGAGGTGACCGTCTTTTATCTGGCACCAGCGGGACTTCCACTGGCTGTTCACTAGCACGTTCAGGTAACCTGCAAACAAGCACAGGTTACTTAAGCATATTTTCCACCTCACAGAGAGAGGGAATCCAAACTCATTTGTATGCACAGGGATGTCTGATGAGTAAGTTCTGAGATCACTGCACAACAAAGCCACAGGCAGCAACGAAGAGCGTAAGCACAAAGACAAGCTGTCCTGTCCATACAAAACAGGGTGAAAAGAGTTAAAGATCTGTTCAAAATGAGACCCTTGAAATTCAGGTTAGGTTTGGAGCAGCAAGTTGGCTTCAGGTGGTTGGACAAAGCTGCTCCCAGATGGTGAATACCAGCTGACCCACACAACACTCTCCCTGCTGACTCCCACAGCCTGGGCTGATGCCCAGGAAGAGCAGCACAGATGCCCCCTGCGTGCTTGTCTGGTATTACCTGCCCTTCCTCTTGGGTCAACCTGTGAGCTACTGCCCGCCCTTGTAAGCCACACAGTCACCTTAATGTGTAAGAGGCACCACGATCTGCAGGGATTTACTGGCATGGACCAAGCACACTGGCCTCTTGCCTCCCCCAGCAGCGCAGCCTGGCACATGGGCGTTTGAGGAGGACGATGCCTGGTGCTCATCCTGCCCTGCACACTGAGATCCAGCCCTGAGACAAGTCCCTGCAGGGGAGTTCGTGTTGCCACTTACTGGAAGTCTCCAGGGATCTCTCTGGGCTATCCAGGGAGCTGGATTTTTTCCTTCCGAGGTTCATCAGGTTGCTCAGTTTCAGGCCAGTTGTGCCCTTCTTCTTAACTACCAGAAAAGAAAAAGAAGAGACGTGTGTGGCTTTCCCAAGCCATAGCCAGACACACAGCCTGTCCTAGCTGGGTGTACTGCCCCAAAGCTGCCTGCGCTGCCGTCCTGCACCCAACAGCACCGTGGCACACACATCCCTTGCAGAGGGAAAATCTGCGACTCAGGACAGGCTGTAATAGTCCAAAGCCCAGGGAGATGATGAGCAAGACGGCACCAGTAATCTCAGTCAAGTGACTTGCCGAAGACGCTTCATCTATATTGCTTTAAACTTGGGTTAGTGCTGACCAAACGCCCGTCACTGCTGGAGCTGCAGGAAGGCTGTTTGCACAGGTCTTGCTGCGCAGGTGCCAACCTCTCTTCACTTTCTTAAACTAAAAAAAAAAATTGAATTAAAAACCATTATGCATACCTTTACTGCCTTCAAGTCTTTTCCTTTCTAAAAGAGGGACTCAAGGTTGGGAGGGGGAAAGCCTATGCCCAAAAAGCGTCTTCAACTTTGCCCACCAAGCACGTAAGTCAGTGCATGAATATGGCTGGGTAGTCATCAGGGATTCCTGATAAGAACTCAAGTTGAATGTTTTTAGTCCAGATTTTCTTTCTCTGTAGCATAACAAAATGATGAAGTCCCAGTGCAGAAGGACTCAGCAAAAGAGCTCCATCATGTTAGGTGACTCCAGTGAGTCCTCAGCATCGATTTCTCTCTCTCTCATATGCAGATGGGTCCCACCATCCTTCTAACAGAGCATCTTCTCTTATAATGTACTTACCTACTTACCTACCCCATCTTATAGATGGAGAATGGAGCTTAAAGCCCAGAGTCAGAAGCCCTATTGCAAAGGTGTAACTCTCCCACTGGAGACAGCTCAGCATTTCACACGTGTATTCTCAAGTTTCTCCACAGACATCTCTGAGGAAAGTCACTTAGGTTGCATTTATGCCTTCTCAAACTGTTCCAAAGTGACTTGCCCTGAGTCATGCAGGATCTGCGTAGTAGGGCAGGTATTACACTCGGGTTTCTCAAGCCCTATCCTAACTATCTAACTGTTGAGAAATCCCAACATCCACATGTCACTATGGAAAAAAACACTGAAATCAAATTCACATGTAGCTTTCACCCTGCATCAGGTCAGTTTGGGGTGGCAGTGGCAGGAGACACCATAGAACACTCGCCGTACATGCAGGGTTGATGGCCCACTTTCCCCCCCATTCCCAGGGTGCAGTTTTACCATCTTTTATCTCTGCAATCTCTGGATGGCCGTCCGTGCTGCTCCCGCTCTCGGAGGCTACAGAGTACCTCTCGGATACCTCCACCTGTCAACAAACACCAGACTCAAGCTCCACAGATGCACGTGACCCATTCCTCCAGCCACCACCCATCACAAGTGCCTTTTCTCCCTCCTAAATTACAAGGTCCCACTCTCTCCATAGCAGGTGCTTTCATACAGACATCCCCTGCCCGCCCACTCATGCTTTACCCTCCCAGTTGTTTCTCAGCCTCACATGGGCTGATCCAACACACGAACCACCCCAGCTGAGCTTGCCTCTGAGGTGATGTGGTGGCATTGGTGGCACCTATGGCCTCCTGCCCTGCAGCCTGGCTGCTGGGGGCATTTGCTAGCCCCACAGGAGGGCATGGGCAGAGGAACTGACCAGGTGCCCAAACAGGTCCATTTTGGATGTTCATCAGAGACTTATGAAGGTTTCTTTCTCCTCCCAGTGTTTTGGAACAAGAGGACTGTCACCTAAACCTGGAGTAAAGGCTGGCCCAAGCCCTGGCATCCAAGGGTCTATGTCCCTTCCAAAGCTCTTGGTGAGCACAACCATCCTGCTGGATGAGATAGTGCTGCTGCCCTGTATGGAGGAGACCCCAATGCCGAGTCAGTCTGGGGAGAAAGATGTTGCAACAAAATTAAGATCACAAAAGAAAATTAAGATTGTTCCAATAACGCTCCTTTTCAGCAGAACAGGGGTCTGGTTACATTCATATCAATCTTTGCTCCGATAAAACTACTGCACCTACAGCTATTATTTATTAAAGGAACAGGGTGGCAAAGCCTGAGTGCTAGTTGTCTCTGTGGAGACAAGGTGTACCTTTGGGTAACTGAGACGCTGCGAATCCGGGATGTACTGGTTGCCTTCATTGCCTCCTTCGCACAGCAGACCGCTCGTCTCCTGTATTACCTGTACGGAAGGGGAAGCCATAACCTGTGAGAGAGCTGCAGTAACAGGATGAATACTTCTCCCCAACCCAGGCAAAACCACAGCAGCCCGGAAGACCCACAGTTTATGCTCCCAGCAACTCCAGGGACTTTGCTGGTGTTGCAGCAGGCAGCCAGCAGAAACTGCTGGATCTGAGTCAGCCAGGGAGAGGCTGCCAGCAAAGGCGCCTCGCAGCCCTGCTGCCACCCCAGGCTCCGCGAAAGCTCATTCTTCTGCTGCCATCTCAGCAGAAAGGGCCACATCTCCCCCGTCCTCAGCCAATTCATGTTGGGCACCCACCCCAGACATCCCTCCTGCTGCAACAGCTGGGCTGGGAAGTCCCTCCATGGCCTTCCGCATGCAGAAGGCAGCAGGGAGCTGCAGGAAGAAGCTATCCCGGGACATGAAAATGAAGTGGTGTATTTGTACACGGGCTTGCAGTGAGGAAGGGAGCCAGAGTACGCGAGGACAGGACTGAGATAAGATATGGTCTCCCAGCAAACCCAGGGCAGAATCATGAGACCACCAGCAGGGCAAGCCCCAAAGGCATCACTGACCCTGAGCCACTGCTCTGCCTGGTCTTTACTCTGCAGCCCCAGCACAATGACATCGGCATTCATGGGGATGATCTTCAGCTTGTGCTCTTTCTTCCTCACTTGCTTTTCCTTGTGAATGACAGTGCAGCCCAGCAAATTCACGTCGAGCTGAGGGCTGTGGTCTTTGGAGCTCTTGTAGCACTGGGAAAGAAGACAGGAGGGCAAGTAAGAAAGAGACCGAAGAGGAGCCATCCCTCTCGCTTGCTGGCGAACTCACCCCAGAAGTGGCTCAGTGCAACCACACGCATTAAGTGCACTGAACACAAGAAGGTCCTACACGTCCTACAAAGCTGTCACATCTACAAAGACTACACAAAGGACATCTCTATATGTATAGAGATACACCTACATCTATGTACATGCATATATAGTCTGAATATAGATACTGCTAGAGGGTCAAGTATGTGGTTAGCCAGTGGGATAAGCATTCCTTCTGCTTAGCCATCTCAGAAGACTTCCCCAAACAACATCTCTAGGCATTTCGGGAGTTTGAGATTATGTCCCCATCAGCAGCCTCATGTTCATGTCCCTTCTGAAAATGCAATGAGATCCCCAGATCTCTGGACGTGGTTTCCGACGCATTACTTCTAGAGCTAGTTTGTTTTGCCAGCTAGTTAATGTGGTCTGAGGTGCTACTTCCCTCCCCAGCTCATGAAAACAGGTTATTTTAGGCAGAGAGTGGAGGATCTACCCACCAGCAACCTGGTATCCTTGATAATACACAGCTGTTTTGCCCACTGTCCCAGCCACTTCTTTCGCCACAGGAATGCACAGATGCGGGCGTCCTTCATCAACTCAATGGTGGCCTCTGTGGATGGCCACTGATGGGTCGCTGACTTGCCTTTACTGCTCTCTTCTTCATCATAAGATTCATAGGAGCTACTAATGGCTTCACCATCTTCTATAACAAAAGCAAAGCTTTATCATTAAATACATTCCTAGGACAACTTTGGACCTACTGCTTGCCTCAGCCATGCTCACACATGCAATAGCTTCCAGCATAGGGACGTGTCTTTTGAGGCTCTCCTACAGGAGGATAATCAATATGAAAATAACCCTCATAGATCCTTTTTTCTTTCTAGCCCAATATTAACCTCATTGCAATGTTTTGTGCCTAATAGTCTTAGTTAGCCAACACTCAAAAGACACTTATCAGTTGACCACAAATTTGAGAACACTCCCTTAGACATTTTCTGATGTTTGCTCCTTTTTTTCCACCCAAAGATGCTTTTTCTACTTTCCACTTCAGGCCAAACACAATTTTTAAGACAACAGCAAGCTACAATCAGCCCTTGTCCTCTGAATGTCAGAAGTAAAAATGGTATTTGCGAGGCCATGCAGCAAGCGATGATCTATTGTATTTGAGATGTCATTCTGCTTTCCCCCTCTGGGCTAACAGGTCTCTCTCTCTCTCTACTCAGCATCTAAGGGACAGCAAGGGGCTTTGAAGTAATCCACTGTTGCAGCAGCAAAAATTAGTCCTAAGTGGCAGCTGTAAATAACAGTAGTCACATTTTTCATGTTCATTCTTAAATGGATTACTACTTTGTTAGGATGAGTTGGGATTTTCAATAGCCAGCTCTAATGTATTGTAGGTTATTCGAATTTTTAGCTGATAGGAACAGCTGGTCATTGGCACCAGATTCATCAGAAACAAGGAAAACATTCCCACTGACTGCAGGGGAATTTGCAATGTTCTGCTGGTGTTTACAGTATGGCTTTTATTCACAAAGTAAGCTCACATAGCAAGATGGTAAGATTTGGGCAGCATCTGTGTAGGGTTTTGTGTTCTTGTCCTACCAAACAGCATGGAGGAATATCATGAAATTTCTCTCACCAGAATTTAATCTAATTTTGATTCTCATCAAATCTTATAATCCATATAAAAGTAACATCATTGGATTAGTGCAAAATAAAAAGAGGAAAAGCAGCCAGAAAAAAGGAAAAGAAAAATAAAAAAAGCATTAGGAGCATCACTGAAGAACATTTCTTAAGTTGGGCTTATTTGTTCTTAAAATAAAAGGAACTGAGATGCAGTAACAAAGCTACAGCCTTACCCTCAGTCTCTTCTGGGGAAATCTCAATCTATAACATCCCTCAAGTGATCAAAGCTGCAGTAATTAAACAAACTTATTAAAAAGCAAATACTCCCTTTCAAAGTCTCTGAATGGTACTGACAGCACACTACTGGCTTACCATCTCCATACCCTCAACCTATTGAACTGTCCATCTTTTATGGGAAAACATTACCCTCCCCATGCATTATCGCTACGCAGACCTTGTCCACAGGCACCCTGGGCAGAAATTCAGTTGGAGTAAAAGTGTTGATGTTTCTCATCCCTATAAATACCAAGAAGCTGAACCTCTGCACTGCTAGGGACCCTTCCTTATGGAGCAGCAGCAGCAAGGACGCCTAAGGGAACCTCATCTTCTAAATCTCTCTCCTTATCAACATGGGACTATTGCTAACTGCCCCTCTGGCCACTTTTGGGCATCTCTAGTGCCCCTCACCTAGGCCTTAGATCTCAGACTGCCACTTTTCTCCTGAGGGAATAACATTTTTCTTCCATGCTCTCAGCAGGAAATCTGGCTGCTCTTTTGTGCATCAACCTCAAGTACCTCATGAGATGAGCTATTCTCTACTCGAAGAGCGGCAGCCATTGCTGGCCTGGTGACACTGCTACAGCCTCATGATGGAAAGGCATTTTCCAGGCTGTGTAATTGGCTAACTGGGACAAATCTTGCCTGGCTGACTCGAGACAACGCTGCCGTCACTACTAGAGCTCAGTCAATCCCAAGTCATACAGCTCAGGCACTTCAGTAAAAGGTCTCCATTTCCACGTACTGGTAGTTTTAACCAAGAGCATAGTTTCATCCTCTCATTGAGGTGACATCAGTGGCAGCCATGTTCTCGTATGTCCTTGTCTAGATCCACCTCTGCTTTCTTGTTTGTCTTCCCAAGGAGCTAAATCAATACTGTGGCGCAGGAAGCTCCAACCATCCTGTACACCAGAGCTTCCTCTGCCTGAGCAGAGCACCTACAACTTCTGCTGAACAGCTATTTGTCAATACAGCCAGGGTTACCACATATTGGCTCTAGATCAGTCACCAGAACCAGAGGAATAAAAGCTAGGGAAGTTCTCTTCTTTGCCCTCTTGAGCATGTGGAAGGCAAAAAAAAAATGCCACCTTGTGTAGATTCAGCATGGGCAGAGAGAGGGGAGAGGTGGTTACCCTCCATGCATGTAATGGTCAATGTCAGGGGGAGGCACCTGATCATCTTTGCTAAAACTGAGGTTTAAAAAAACCAAACCAAAACAAAAAACAAACCAAAACAAAATCCCCCCAAAACCCCCAAAAAGGGCACTTCATGTTTTGAAAGCATGCCATACCCATCGTTATTGTGGCATAAATAACTCCCTCAGTAACCTGCAACCCTGGCCTGGGTCCAGCCGCCGCAAGCCTACCAAAAAGACCTGCACAGTCAAAAGGAAAGAGAAAGGGAGACAAAGAGAGAAAGCCACAGATAAGCAAATGTGGAGAACAAGGGCGTCAGTCTGGCTCAGCCCCGTGCTCCCCCCTCGGCCGGTGAAGCTGTCCTGTCCCCACTGCCAGCGGAGGAGCACACCGTATGGCGAGACTTCAAACAGGGACAACGTTTTCAACCCACTCCCTCAAACGAGGCAATTCCCTTTAAAATAGAATCATTGTCATCGTAATTAAAATCAGCCAGGGCAGCTGTTTCAGCCAGAATAATTATTGTGCAGTTAGCAGTCAGGTTGCCCCTTGCATTTTCACTCCATTTCTTATTGCACCCTTCACTGATACAAATGCAGACGAGGATGAGGACGATAACGGTTTAACACATTTCAGCCCAGGAGGAAAGCGAAGCAGCAGCATTTGCTGGAGCTGTAAAATGAAAGGCAGAGCCACCCACAGCAGAAGGGCGGGAATCCTGCTGATGAAAGAGGGACCCCGAGACCCAGTGGACTCCCCCATCTGCTTCATTTCAATTAATTCATCCACGGTTTGATACGCTGCCTCATCATCCCACCTCTGATGCTGCATGAATCCTCTATCTCCTCAGCCCATCTGGAGGCTTGCTTTGATGTCCTTTCTTGGCAGTGCACCCACTAATTTTAGTGATGTTCCTATTTTTGTTTGATTTCACTACACCCATTTGTTTGGAGACGTGTGGGCTTCTTCCACGGCTTGTGCTGTAATTCTGACAGAAACACCACCAGCAGCTCCCTGGACCTCCGGCCCCTTCCCTATCCAGCTCGTGGGGAGAGGGGGGCGAGCACAGAGGGCTTGGGGGGGTACTGGGGTCAGGCTTTAGCATCTTTGGCCAGGGAAACCCACACATGTCCATACTGCCCTTTAGCCACAGCAGTCACACCACGGCAGCTGCTAGCAATGAGCATCACTCCACGTAGGACAGGTACAGGGCAGTATTGCCATCTGATAAGGAGGGGGGGGAAGGGATGAGGAGCCCACAGAGATTCTCGGTGACATGAGGCCGCTTTCCTTCTCACGCAAACCACTTTAAAAGTCATTGGCATTATAGCACACACCAGGCGGTTTGCATAGAAGAAGGGACCTGCTGGGGCCCGCAGAGGGGACCACGGTCGAGCAGTCACAGGAGGCAAAGGCGCCACACACCTCGGCGGCGAGGGACTGCCTGGACTTGCACATCCCATCTCTGCTCACTTCATGGGCTCCTATCTCCGCTTGCTGCAATATTGGTCTTTAAAACACTGAGCCCACTGGTCGAACAGCCATTCACGGCAGCCACAGACTGCCCCATTTTGACAGTGCTCCCACCATACGGGGCTCTTCTCTCTTTTTCTGACCATGTTTGCAGGGCTCTGATCTCTGGATTCCTTAGGCATCTGACTGGCGTGGATTTCAGTGGATGCTGGGGTGTATTTGCATCTCTGAGCAGTAGGTTACCAAGGAAAAGCAGAGCTTTAAGCTGGGTGTTGTGCTTATCACTCCCACCAGCCAAGGCTCTCAACGTGACGCGAGTTTACGGATCTGCCTGGGTAACATAGCCTGAGCTTCCCAGCACGTGGATCCGCGGCTGCACGCCAGCTAAGCTGGTCTATGCCTTTATATGCCATGCCTCTTAGTGTGTTATCCTCTTTCCCAATGTGCAGCAGGGGAAAAAAAGTCCATTTATCTTACAGTGCAGGCAACTGGAAACCCCCCGCGGGGATGAGGCTGCAGTGACCTGCGCTGCCCCAGCTGCAGGAGGGCTTCACCCCCCTGTGCCCTGCCCTTGGCCAAACAACCCAGAGCGTTTCTGCAAAACCCAGCTGGCATCTAACTACACGCGGCAAAACAGGGGGGACCTCTCCTCTGCACCAAATGGCACGTTTCACCCCGGCTGTGATGAGCCTGCACCTTTTCCCACCCAAGCTGGGCACAATCTTCCTGTTCACCACCGTAATGCAGTTGCAGCCAAAACAGGATGGTTCAGGGAAACGAAGATCTTTCTGCATCTCCCTTTTTTGTTTAGCACTGTAACTCCTAAGCCAGTGTGAGAACAGCAACCCACACTGAGCTATGAGCTGTCCAGAGGCACCAGGTACACAGAGGCAGTGGGGGCTGTTCGGATACACCCACCCCTGGCCACTTCAAGCAGTGGCACTGCTGGTGCTTCCCTGCCAGGCAGCTTCAAAGCCCAGTGGTGCACACTGGGGCTGGAGAAAACTCAGTTTCTCTCATGAACAGCTCAGAGTCAACAGCCAAGGGTTTAGATCCAAGTCTTTTATCCTTAACTCTCACTTCTCTGCTTGCCTTGACTCTCCCCGCAGAGCTCTGCCCCACACCGTGTACGTCATTGCACCCCGCTTGGCTGCAGTTGAGGCTGATGAGCAGAGATCTGCTTCTGCAGCAGAGCGATATAATCTGTCTCATTTGGGCTTAAATGGATTATAAAGCGATGACAAGATCAGCTCTGCTATCAGATCAGAGGAAGGTAATCTCTCATGAAGGGTGTTCACTGAAAGAAGGATGCAGGAATGCATCTTAAAAAGTGAGAATCTGGGAGCTCAGCCTGCGGGCAGCAGTCTCCTCCCGCGTGGGACAGGTATCGGTGGCACGGCTGAGGACATCGCTGGGAGGTGCCGACCCAGGCAGTGAGCAAGTGTGTACAGAGGGAACCCACGCACTGTCCCCTCACATGAAATGTGACTTTTTAATCAAGTTCATAGATGGTTAAACTGCCACAAGAGACAGAGCTGAATAAATAGACAATTATAAAAAATGGTTATCACGTCTAACAGACCAACAGAGTCGGATTTTGAGCCCCAAAGGGACGATTAGAGCACTAGGACATGAATGCAAGCCACCACAGCTTCACTACTCACTCCTGAATAGAAACCTGCATTTGGCTACAGCCTACCTCCAGAAAACCATCAAGACAAAGAGAACCCACAATGGTTTATAATATTTTACAGTGAAGCTATATCAACCCAGACATACTACTTATTTCTACAGGAAACTTATAAAATTGAGTAATTCATTAGCCTCTTCTTTCCAACTAGCATTAAATCTGCAATATTAAACGTGACCAGCATCAGAAAACAAATTTGTCACACAAGCTGTAAGAAACATCCACGTTTTCATGTACTCATTCTCATAAACCTCAAGTCCTCCATCTCCCACAAGAAACCCCCCAGGGAGTCATATACCATTTACAGAGACATCATATGGCTCAGCCTCTTCATAATATCCCTCTGGGGATTCGATCTTGGGGACCGGAGGTTGTTTTGTTTCGGGAATCTGCAGAATAAATAAATATATAAAAGCACAATTTAAGGTAAAAACAGATGCTTGAAAACAATGGGGCATCCTTCTTTTTTTTTAGCACTAAAGTGCATCCTAGTGGATGAGACCTTTTAGATGTGTACACCAGGTTTTCCATGTAAACTGGTTGAGATGACAGGGAAGAAAGAGACTGCTGAGGGTTTCCAGTACACAGTTAGCTCAAATATGAAGGAGTTCTTTGAAATTAGTGTATAATTGTGTCTTAAATATTATTTTCTTTCATTTTGCTGAAAGCCCTGGGAAGATCAGCTCATGCATTTCCTCAAAAGCAGCAATTCCAACCCATTGGCCTTACCGTGAACTGAGACTTCTGCCTGCTGCACTGACCCCCTCCCCTAAGTTGCTCATCGTAACTGGGGATGATCCTCTGTGCTATTGATTATCTTAACAGGGAACCAGAAGGGCGGACGTTTGGTGCAATCCTGGCTTTACACTGAAAAGTGTAGCCTCAACCGTCGCTGTTTGTGTCTCCAAGTCTCTGACTGATAGCAAACCAACAGCTGGAAATCTCTGCTTTAGGAACTATATCAGGAATCTTTAATTGTGCTCTGAGCAAAAAATGAAGGAAATGGATAAACTACAGTGATGGAAAATGAGCCTTTGAAAAGAGTCCAAGTGCTGGAAAATCCCTGTGGTGCCTGCCAAACCCCTCCTTAAACACAAGCAAGGGCTGGCAGGAAAAACAGTGCCTTGATCCTTTAGAAACAGCAGCACATGAGAAAAAAAAAAAGTGAAGCTAATAAACAAACTTTTTACTTTTCAAGTAATAAGCATGGCTGTTGAACGTGAGACAGCGGAGCCGAAGATCACAGTAGGATGAGAGCACAGCTTACACTCTTCTCAAAACACATGGCATCCCACCTCTCCCATCATGATCTGACAGTAGCGTCCTCCCGTTCCCAGTGAGGTGTCCCCTCTCCTCGCCCAGGTCAAACCACACACAGTCATCTGACAACGGTATGCTCCGGCTCACAAGGCTTCAACTGGCTTCTGACCGAGACCTGAGCAAATCCTGGACAGGATGTTCAGTGTGTGCAGGGTTAAAGCCCCGCGTCTCCCAGGAGGACAGGCAGAAGAGCAGGTCTCTCTCTGCAGAGAGAGCAATGTTGAAGGTCATGGACCATGCACACTTCTTCATGCTGGCCCATGTGATTGCTCCTGGTGGCCTGGAGAAGAGGGGCCACCTGGGCACTAGCACTGCAGAACAGTCTAAGGAAGGATCAGTCCCTTTGCAGGTCATGCCAGTATCATCAAATGCAGGTTCAAAGCTGTCCGTGCTACCCTGGATATTTCCACCAACAGGTACTGCTACCCAGAAGTAGGAAGGAAGCTTTGAAGGAAAAAAATGTTCTGGTCAGCAACTGCCAATGAAGGGGGATGCCGCTGAGCCTGGGGGAGCTAGCTACCCTGACCACGCCGGCCCAAATCACGTGTCTCTGATCCCTGATGGGCAAGCTGCACGTGGCTCTGCCAACCTTGTAAACTCCTCAAGTGTCTTGGATGAAATCTTCCTACATGGGTCTGCCAGATGCTGTGAGCAGACTCTGAGCTTGCTTTCCAGAGCCACGTAGGACAAGCTGCTGGAAAACACTTGCCTCCAAATACTTAAAGATTTAGGAACTTGTTCTAATGTGTTAAATTAAAGAAATAAAAATAAACCCAGCCACTCCAAAGCTTTACTTAATCCCTTCCCTGGCCAGGGAATGTGTCTGCAATTGCCATCTGTGGTGGCCTCCTGCGTGTAGCCAGCTCACGTTGTGCTACAACCATAAACAAATTGTGTAGACAAAGAAACGCTGCGGGTTTATTTGACACCATCCCACAAATGTCAGGGAAGGAGGGGCAACAGGGAAAGGGGCAGCTCTGTTTTGTTTCCTACGGACAATGGAAGCCAACAGGGACTAGGTGGGACTGCACCTCAGCTGCCCCAGAAGTTATTTTTTTCTCTTCTCTTTCCCTAAAGGCATGGAGTTGTTTTGTCTCTAGCTTAAGTCAAAGAGTACATGCTGCGTTACCTAACCCAGGCTGGTCCTCGTGGAATATTTGCCTGTTGCATTATGACACATCGGAGCATGCAAATAAAACCATCTTGGGCATCCACATCCGCACCGCGTGACTTTCTCAGTGGATGGCTGCAGAAAGCTGCAGAGCTGCCAGGGCTACCGCAGATGAAAGGACACCGATGTCTGAGCCACAGCCCACAGGACTCATTGTTTAAAGGTTGCTTTGGGACAAATCCAAAGAAATTAGTGGGATCCAGCTGGGCCACCCCTGTTGGGTTGCCCATTGACTGCTGGGGTCAGTGAATACCACGGACAATCTGCTGTGCAGTGCTTTATCACCAAATTTCTCCTCTGCCTCAAAAGTCAAGTGTAGAGCAACACCACGGGGTGCCTTAACATCACCAAACCACAGAAAACACAGAGCTAAAATAGATATATTCCGAGGTCCTCTCCTAACCTCCCCATTTCTGTGTAAGGAGTTGTGCTCTCTCCTCCACCACCCAGGTGGCCATGGCTCCTGCCTGTGTCAGGAGCAGCAAACATGGACAGGGAAGATTCATTTCCCCACAGCAGCCACTTCCACACACTACCTGGGACTGCACCAAAGCCCTCCCCAGCCCCACTCCTTGAAGTATGCTCAGATATCTTTGCTGCTGACAGCTCACTGACGCTCAGATGCTCACAGTGAGGAGATACTTGATTGCTTTATCCAAGGGAGGTTAGCTCCAGTGGTAAGCAGGTGGGAGAAGGTAGTTCCCAGCACAGGCCTGGGAGAAGACAGATGGCTTAGGTACCCTTCTCAGCTAACATCCAAGATGGTTTTTTCCCCAGTTCCCTCATTTAACTTCCTGATTGCCCTATCAGAAAGCTGGGCTGCACCATGCACAAGCAGAGATGCCTTGGGGACACCTGGCTGCTGCTTCTCCAATCTTGCCTTCATTCCACTGCACCACCATCCTCCTGCCCACCTCCATGCTATGGCCACCACCTCCTCCGGCTTTAAGAAGCCCAAAGCCAAACAGTGATTCCTGCTCTGGTCGATGCTCCCAGGCGACTATCCCCGGCTGGCTGTGTGGACAGGGTCCCCTCAGGGCTGGAGCAGCTCCCAGCACTGTGTCCAGGGGTTTGCCGGCTGCATCCCGTCCTACCCTCTTGCTTTCCCAGCTTCTCCAGCTAACTCCAGCTGAGCCACACAGTCCCCTGGGCAGAAGTCCTGGGGCCTCACCCCACATCCTCTTTCCTGGGAAAGGAGCAGATCCTCCTCTGTGGTTGATGGATGCACCAATGCATCCTCCTCCATGCCTCCCCCTCCTCCCCATCCCACTCCCTGCTCTCCTTTCCTTTCGCATCCTGAAATCCCAGCTACAGTGATTCCCACATCTGATCAACTACGGAACAGCAACATCCGGGGTCTCGGGGACGACCCATGTCTCTCAAGGACAGCCGGGATGACTTGCTGGCATGGAGACAAAATCCCACTGAAAGCTGATGGTGTTGAACTGGGCCCTGTCCAGATTTATAGCTGCCTTATGGAAAAATCTACAGTGCTGGCAACTCCTCCTTGCAGACCTGTGGGCTGTACAACCAGCGTAACGCCCAGCACTGTCACCCAATGCACAGTCACCAGGCGCTTCAGCTGGAAGCTAACCTGATCTTCTCTGCTAATGGCCAAACTGTGCAAGGCTCTGCCAGCAAGGGAGATCCTGGTGCTGCCTGGGGATCGCCCCACCACCCCACAGCTGAAGGATTTCTGGCTTTTGTAATTTCATGCCAGCAGCCCGGGCATAGTTACTTTACAACTCGGAGGAGATTTCCTAAGCAACATTTAAGAGCCAATCTCACCTTTGTTTCTTTGAAAACCATAATTCTCTTCCTCCTTTGAGCCTGGATTGCTGTGTGATGGGTGCGGGTTTTCCTGGCAGGGAATACAGCCTGTTTCGCACAGTGCTCCTGCACATGCACGGGAAGCCCAAGGCTCCCACAGCTGCCCACTCCCTCTGTGCACAAGCTTTGGGAACCACAGGGGCTTCTGGATGCCCAGCCACCGTGGAGCATGGCCACCATGCCTGGATCACCAGCCAGATGCAGCACCTGCACCAGCCACACGCTGACCTGCAGCGTTCACAAAGTCCAAAAGTGCAGCTGGAAACCCATACCTCAGGGAGCCCCTGGTTGAATCTTTATTTTATTATTATTTTTTAGAAATAAAGCTCACCAGGACAATTTGCCTCACTCACATGCATGGGCAGAGGTCTCTCCATTTAGCCATGCTGCACAGTACGTAACAGAAGTGAAGCCTCCAGTGGTTCAGATCCCCAGGCTGAAGGCTAGGCAGTGAAAAGCAAAGGATTTGCAAAACGTACCTTTGGAGGGGGGAGGTCTGGCAGGCTCTTCTGAGGAGGGGACGAATGCAGTCCTGAGTCTCCATTGGTCAAGGAGTTTCTCCGATCCAGCCCTGCAAGCCAGAAACATAATTATACCAATGGCATGTGGCATTTCCCAGCAGAGCACTCGCTACCCAGGGCTGTGCAGGAAGAGCGAGGTGCTATTTCGGTAGGAAGCAGAATGACAATTACAGGCAGTGCTGCAGGGCCACAATGTCATTTCAGGCCATACCCAGGAATGTGGCACTTGGAGACCCAGCAGAAGAACTGACCTCTGGGTTTTGGGCATGTTTTTCCTTCTGGAGGGAAAACTATGAAGCTCAGACCCATTGCTGAAACTTTAAAGGGTCTTGAGAAGCAGCATGGGCAAACATTACGCAGTACCTAGAAATCCATAGCACTTTAGTCCTTGCTAGCTCTGATCCCCACTGCTGCGAGCAGACAGATCAGTGGCTGTCCCCACTTCTGCTGCCTGTCCAGAAACCTGGAGGTAATATCACCCCACTCCCAGAGGGAACTGCAAAGGTTGCTGCCTAGCTGGGCTATACAACAGTTTATCAAAGCCAGCCAAGAACAGTAATTGAATTGCTATTGAAGGAAGAGTTGCTCTTGAAGCAGCCCAGGACAAACATGTGAAAGGGCATATGGCAGCAGAACTGCTCCAGGCGATCTGCCTCTGCCTCTGGAAAGTCAGATTTTCCAAGCAGCTGAATGCAGAGTGATTCAGTAGCTAGAGGGTACGTTGAAGGCTCAGAAAGCTTGTGTTCTGTCCCTCTTCCCCCACCACAGAACTCCTGGGTGGCCTCAAACAAGCACCCAAATCCCACGACCTCCAAGACGGCACAATGCAGCAACATTCAGGAACAAGTGGGAGCAAGGCACCAAATGGCTGAAAAATTAAGGACTTTTAAGGTGTTACACTGTGCAGAGGGGAAGTCCCCTTTTACAGAGTGTCTCTTGCCAAATACTTTGGGAGAAATGAGGCTAAGGTATTCAGATCTTGCAAGTCCGGTAAATCAAAAAGGAATTGGGCCCAAAATCTGCAGCAAGTTGATGCTCTAACTCCCGTTGTCACCTGCTGATGCTCCAGCCACATTCCTCCGGCACACACAGAAACCACCAAGGCATTGCGCAGTGTCCGGCAGCAGTTAGTGCTGCGCTCAGAAGATGCAGGCAGGAACTTTGCTGCATCTTTCTCGGTTTTAAAAATAGAAGCCAGAAACCACATTACTTTGTTCATGTCTGAGGCTCGGAAGCCACAATGACAGCTCTGCCCTGCCAGGCTGCAGCCAGCTCCCGGCCTGATGGTGCAAGAGCTCAGAACACAACTCTGGTGACAAACTGCTCCCTGTGACATGGGTCTCCTGGTTGTCAGTGCTGGCTAACTTCAGTAAGTCAGGAGGACACAGAGACCCACGGATCAATAGACACCAACTCCAAGCAGCTGTTTGCACCTGGCAAGTAGGGCTTCTGGATGTCTTGTAAGGTTCAAACAGAGTAAAGTATGTGACCCTATGACACAGACTGATCATGGGGAGATCCACCTACCAAAACACCCCATGATTATACTGCCAGACTCATATCAACAGGCTGCTGTTGAAGATTGGCCTTTTCTGTAAATGGCCAAGGAGATGGCACTCTCAGGACAGACACCTTTCATCAACAGCAGCTGCTGAGGCCATTGCTGCTTTTGGAAACGCCAGAAATGTTTGAGATTTTCTAAAGCCCTAGTGGGCTACTACCCAAGAGGGGATTATCTCCACACTCACAGTGGTCCAGACAGGGAACTTTTTAGAGGCCTCTTTAGCAGAGAGAAACGGACAGGTCAACTCGCATCCTCCTGTGTCAGGCAGAACCTCCCATGCTCAGCTCCACAGAAGATAAATCATTGCAGCAGGAAAAATCACTGCCAAACCCTTTGCAAGTGGTGGCCATCTGTTCTCAACTCTCCAGCAAACCTAGTAATCATCCCACTGAACCTCACCATGCCAGGAAAATGCTATTTGGTTTCTGTACCAGCAGTTCCTCCTCCTCCCACCAACCTTGGAGCATGGGATGGAGACCACAGCCTCGGTCCTCACCCTGCTGGAAACCTGCCCACCTCCATGGACACATGCCCATGTACTCCAGCTGAGGAGCAGAGCAGGATGAGATGGAGCTTTGATTTTCAGGCTCTGTGCAGGAAGAACCACCCCTTTAACATTCATCCTGACAAGACCCCTAGGACATGTTACAGGGTTTTCTGCTCTGAGGTTGCAGAGGGCAGCTATCGCTGTGCCCAGCATATGGGGACAAGAACCTAATGTATGCTTTCTGTATGGAGAGTCTGTACATACCCCTTCCTTCTCCAGCTACACATGCCAGCACCATGAATCACAGACTGTTTCCTTACTGGGGTGGGAGGGAAGGAGTATTTTATCCTAGACAAGTATTAACACTTTGCAGGTGTCTTCTGATAAAGGTGTCTCTCTAAAACTTGAAATTTGGAGAGAATTTAGAAGAGGGAAGGAAGAAGAAAACCAGCCAAAGCCCAGCTAAAAATTGCATCTGTACTAACTGCTATTTATCTGTGCTCTCTGTTCTTTGTAAAAGTGAATCACTCTTGGTATTTGGGCTAAGAGGACCGCAGTGTGCACCACCAGGAGCCCTACACTGCGCATCGGTCCCACCTCCCAGTCTTCTGCACCTCGATCCCTCTGTGCTGACTTCCAGAAAGAGATGGCATTTGGCTCACTGAAGAGTCTCATGGACTTGCAGGGTAGAGACTTGCTGTGTTTTTTCAAGTAAATGAGGTCAAGTAAATGACGGTGTCTTCATCACTCACTGTGGTGAATTCAATTGCTGTGCCATAAAAAGGCATCTCAAAAGCAGCACACTGTTCAGCTTAAATCCTTACCGATGGAATTGGAAGTAGTGAGTGAAATATGTTTTTTGCAGAAATAGCATGTTTTAAGGTTTGGAGGGGGGACTTTTGGAGCTGATGTATTATCACTTCGGAAAGCATTTCTCCCTGCGCTGCTAGAGCATACTGTAGCACAGCTACGGTGATGGAGAAATCCCACAGGGCATTGACCTCAGCCACAAAAGCGTGGTCACCACATCCCACCAAAGGATTTCAGTGAAACAAAGTGCACAGAGTGGCAGTGGATAAAAGGGGTAAAGGGAGCTAAATAATCATTGGGGGATCCATATCACACCCCCGAGCACCAGTGGGTACCAGGGCCTCCTCCATCTGCTAAATTTGAACCTGCAGGTCCCACTTCTGACCAGACAGGCACAGACCTCTCTGCAGTTACAGAGCAGGATCAGGGCTGTACACCCAGCTGCAGCTATGGCTAAGATCCCATACATGTGTCTCACTGGCTTCAGCATTTCCAAATAACTCAGAAGTTTTACTTGGAATGGGTAGGTTGTTGAAAACAGAGAAAAAGAGAAGCGCCAGGTCCCACAGGGAGTGACTGAGTGGGTAGACTCATGGCCTTGAATGGGAAAAGTCTGATATAAAAGAACAAACTCTAAAAATAAATTGTCTGAAATTTGCCCCCATGTTTCAGCATGGTGGATCAGTGCAAGTCTTGCTTTATCCACCCAAATGAGAACTTATATAAAGAGATGTTTCTGTTGCTGCTCAGCTGCTGGGAGCTACTGTGAGGCTGTGCAATCCTGTTATGGAGCATTACGGCATCACCCAGAGGGCCCCGTCACATTGAGGCTGCACGCGTAATCTGAGAGGACATCCTGTCTTCAGGGGTATTTGAAGTTAACCTAAATTCAGCTGCAGGTAGTTCAAAAAATAAACCAAACCAAACAAACAAAAAATCCCACCACAAAACAATAAAACCAAACCGAACAACTCTGGAAATGGAGCTATCCCAACTCTTGCAGGACCAGCACGTCAACAGCAGGCTGCACTGATGCGTCCTCTTGTCTCATGTATGTGGGTTGGAAATTGTGGAGCAGGGTCAGCCTCTGGCTACGTGTGCATTAAGGAGATGTGCGTCAGTAACAATATTGTTCTATGTAATTATCAAAAACACCCTTTGTGATGAACTTCAAAGAGCAAGGACGTTTTCAGAGAACTATATTCTTTCCCATGTTACAAATTCAAAATCTGGGAAATATAAATTGGAAATGAGTATTTTATCTAGGTTTAATTTCTTGGCTTGTACACCACCGAACTCTTGCGTCCCCCCCGGGAGATGAGGGTGCTCTGCCCGTGCACACAGCAGGCTGCACCTGGGAACTCACCTCACAAAGTTGTGACTACACAGACCCTCTGGGCTAGTGCAGAGCAACACACTAAAGACAACAGATGCTTTCAAGGTCTCAGAGAGGTGAAGTGACATGTTTCGTGGCCAAAGGAAACATGAGGGCTTCCTTAAATATTTCGGGCACTGGAGCTGCAAGCCTTAGAAGGCAACATTTTTATCCCAAAATAATGTCCTCCAAAGTGCTACTTCCAGGAATAACCTCACAGCATTGGCAAGGACCATCATTTCCAAAGGAATGTAATGAAAATGGCAGTCCTTCCACACCATCAACTGCCTCATCCCTCAGAGCTGCCAGAGGGGCCTCTGCTGGTCCCAGTAAAGCAAGGCTCTAACCACATGTGCCTTCATCACCCTGTTAGACATGATGCAACCATTAATCTTCAGCTCCTTACCTTTGTCTTGTTTCTCCTGGTCACCCTGTTGTTTATGGATGGTCACTTTGTTCATATAAATATATTCCTCATCGCCACCTGCAACAAAATGGAAAAGTCAACTTTTTACCCACCCGCTGCTTTCACATTTCTAAGTCTTTCCACAAAGACATATCTAAAAAGTGTCTCTGCTGAGTACGTTTTGGGGAGAGCATATTGGTTGAGGCAATGTGCAGAAAAAAAAAAGCGATAATAAAAAGCAGAAAAATTAAATGCTTTATAGTCAGGAAATTCCATAAGTTAAAATTTCTACTTAAACATTAACTTGGCCAAACAGTACATCCTGTGTATCTTACAAAGTGGATTAAATAAACTTAAGGTTTAATAAGGAAAACAGAAAGTATCAGGAATCTTGGGAATCCTTTGCTTGTAAAGCTAAACACATAACTACAGTAATTTTACATAAACAATTAGAGGTCAATGCCAAAATAATCTCAGTTTTATTTTCTCTCTCTAATTTTCATGTGCCCCCTTCCCACCAGCCTCCAAGAAAATGTTGCTTCAAGACCCTGTAGCAGTTCCCACAAGAGCCCACTGCCTCATCCTCGGTTTTCTTTGTCCGTACCGCTGGACTTGGTGTAGACCCGCAGAAGGTCGGAGAGGAAGCTCTTCTTCACAACAGCAGTGCTGCTCAAGTTCTCCTTGTCCAGTATCCTCAAAAAATCTTCAAGTTCTGTGAGCAGCTGCTCGAGAGCTATGACAGCAACAGAGACAACTGTTGGCAAACCAGTTGGGTGGCATGTCAAAAGAAAACATACATTAATTTTGAATTTTCCAAGATCCTCTGCCTTTTTCTGCCCAGGAATAATTAACACTTAGTTTTCCAGCTTGAATCCTCTCTCTAGTTTTGAAAAGAAAGTTGGTCCCAAAACCAAAAAGGCTCCAACTTCCCTCAGAGTGTTCATATACCAGTAAAATCCCATGTAAGTATTTATTCTTCTTCCTATAGGACTTTTTGCTCAAGGAGGGAAAAGTCTGGAGGGATTTTGAACGTTAGGGCTGAGATTACACGAAAGCAGCTAGCAAGATCCTGACACTTGAATATTGAGTCCCGACAAACATAATTCAAACCTCATCTGAATTTGGATCTACCAAAAACTCTGATTTCTGGTCCTTCTTTCCAAGCCTCCTCCTTATTTCTCTATCTGTAATAATTTGAAAACATTTATGTGTGTCCCCTAAATAAAGACAACTGCCCCCATAATAATTCATATTTCAGTAATTCATAATTCAGTAACTTCTCAAGCTGTCTTGCTTGGGCAGTGACAGAGATCACTGCACCACGTGGAACTGAAGACCCAAGACTGAGCAGCATCTCAGAGACCCTCGGAAAATCTGCCGTACCAAAGCATCCCTGCATACCGCAACAAGCACCTCGGACACACCGCTCCCCACGGCTCAGCCAGGCTAATAGGTTTGTTTTCATTCTGAGGAGATGCTACTCAGCTCTGCCACCGACAAATCACTTCTCTGACAGGGCTCAAGCTGAAGCAACAGGCATTTAATTACTTGCTTTTGTTCACGCTGAAGTTTATCGTGGACTAATTAGCAGCAGTGGCAAGAACCCGTTCCAGGGAGGAAATAACAGAGTATTATGTGGAGAGAGGAAGCGCCGCACAAGAATGACGGCGTGTTGGGAAAAGCACGGAAAACTCAGCCGGGGCCATTCCTCCCCTTTGGAGGCTCCTCTGCTACCATGCTCCATCGCTCCCGATGCTAAGGAGCTGCAGGGGAGATGGGCAGCAAAGGTTGGGTTTGCCACCGCCAGGCTGCAAACCAGGCTGTGACTCCTCAGCACACCACCAAGGAACGTGACATATGGATAATTTAACTGGGCAATGCTCCATTCCCTTTACTTAATAGCATTTCCATGCTGTGTGTTCCCATGGTACCCTGTGAGTCACAGTTCACACCAATGAACTAGAAAAGTGTTAATATTTTGGTTTCATAATGCAAAGCATCTGCAGCTTATCTAGTTTGAGTGCTACCATCTCCAAGGTCACAAAGAACATTTGTGTAAGAGCAGGAGAGCGCCATCACCTTCTTACTCCACCATCTTTAGCCACCAGGCAACCCTTCCGTAGGTGAATACATGTTAGAATATTGATAAATAAAGCATAAATTAAACTGTAAAGGTTTATGTTGCTAGCCATTAATTGAAAACCATGCTGTGGCTCTCAAACTGTATTAATCTTCACTTGCAACAATATTAGATACCACTGATATCATTAAACAATGAACTGTGAGCATTTGGTGTCACACTCGTAACCAGCTTCTCTCAGGCTTCAAGGACTATGATTCTTCTAAGTTTAAGGAAACTCCACTGGGGTAAAACACATCCTTGCTATACTCACTCCTCTGCTTCAGTGGCCCAATTCAGAAAATTGAAATTGAGGTCAGCTCCTGCTAGTCAGGCCTGGTGGACAGGACATTTGTGTGTCAAGAATGGTATCGGAAGAAACAACACAAAAAATACCTAACCTTAATTTGAAGCTTCAGAAGCGGGTCAGCTCCCAACAACTGCCCATGTGGATGTCACGATACTGGGTTTGCAGGGAAAGGGGTATAATTCCCATTCCCTCCTCCACCCCCACGACTGCAGAAAAAGACTTTATTCTTCTCCCAGGCATCCACAGCTAGCACACACACAGGGCCGAGCACTTATGAATAGTGCAGCCCATACAGTAGGTTACATTTTCCAGCCCACCAAAGCTGAATTCAGGCTTCTAGTGACTCAAAGCAACTCATTTAGGATGTGATCCTGGGGCCACAGGGGTCAGTGGAAAGACTCTGTCAGACTTCAATAGATTCAGACTTCAGGGACTCGAGAGATTCGTTTTGCTCTTCTTCAGCAAGAAGCAGCATATAAACCATCTGCTTCTATGCAAGTATCTCTTTGATCTCAGCTGGACATTCCCAATCCAAACCTGATACCTGCAAAAACAAACTGCTATTGAAATGAATGGGGCCATTCATTCTCTCATATCAGAAGGAGAACAAGCTAATACTTATCAGAGAGTGATGAATGTGAGAAGAAAGAAGAATTAATATGATGACGGTCTATAAGATCCTCTGCGCTAGCAAGTATCACAGCAGGTCCCAGCAAGTCAATAGGACTAAAACCAGTTCAGATCCCATGTACATCAAACCATCTCAGGATTTCGAAAGCTAGAAACCGCTGCTTGGTCTCAGCTAAAGACCTATCATGTTGTGGTGATGATGTATCGAACATGCTTATGGCAAAACCAGGTTGGTGGTTATCCAAAGCAGCCTGAAACAAATGGCTCTTCCTCCAAGCTGCACTGTTTTGCTCTCCTTATCTTAGCAATTTAGAAATGAGAGCACATAAAGAGATGATTCCTGGAGCTAGGCTTGCTCTGCAGGGCAATAGCTATAGATGCGAGGAACATGTTTGCAAAATCAAATGGCTGTGAGACTCTCTGTTTGAAGGTTGCAACTTTGGTCGCAGAAATAAGCAAAGAATTGCCTGAAACACAACCGATCTGTTTCAACGGCAATTCATCGGCAGTAGGACAGCACTGAAAAGGGCTTCTTTTGGCAGGAGTCTATGGCCTTTATTTGCAGACAAAGTCTCTTGCATTGCAGCAGTGTCTATCCTAGTTCATGTGAAGCTAGAGCCAAAAATGCAGCAGCTTGCAAAGCCCCAATTGAGGAAGCACATTCCTTGCAAAAGAGCTGCCAATTTTGCCTGACACCAAGGTCACTGAAAGGTAAATGACCATTAAACTAGATTATAAAAGCCATTCCTACCAATAACCACTGATCTTTGTCATCGTGCTACAACAACAACCTATGTCTACATCTAATTACTTCATGTCTTGGCCTTATGAGGAAATGGAAAGACAGACTCAGAATGAACTTTCATTCAAGTGTTTTAGTAACCACTGGGCAGGATTATATTAGACCATTTAATCTAAATTAAATTATTTATTTTATCAAGGTAGTGGGGCCCCAGCCACCGGACAAAGAATTGTAATAAGATACATACTAAAAGAGAAACTCTTTCCTCTACTGAGATGAGAAGTGAAAGATAAGGAATATCATTTGCTAACAGGAAACCAAGGAATAGAGAGATTAAGTGGATTTGTCCAAGGATATGGGTGTATTCTCCAGCAGATCAGGAATCCAACCTAGCTGTCCTGTGTCCCAGCCTGCAGATCTCACTCCCAAACCACCCTTTCTTGGATCCCGAAGCACCGGGAGATTTCCCACCCTCCAGCCAAAAGCAGGATTTAGGTTTGGTACTTTTGGTTTCACCCCTCCTAGAAGGGGCTGGGCTTAGCTGCTGGCAAACAGCAAGGATTCAGGCACGTGGTAAATACCTGCAGCCTGCGGCGTGCCAAGCTTCTCACTTGGAAAGTCCAGAGATAGTGAAACTGATAACACAACATGATTCATGCAAGCGTCAGGCACAGGAGCAGAGGGGCTCCTGAGGGGCACCTCGAGGTACCTGCACATCCCCAGCCTCCCCGGACTGCCTCCTCAGTGCAGTGCATCCCACGGCAGCCTTTCGGCCCCCATTTCCCACTGATCAGCCCCGGCTGGCAGCACTGGGATTCCCCAGGGGCTGCTTTGGCAGAAAGCAGTTCCTTTCTTGCCCTGGTTTCTTTTTTCCTTTGCTGCATAAAATCAATAGGGCAGCTGACGAGCGTGCAGAGAGGACAGGCGGGTACAGAGACAGCATTCAGGGCGCTGAATAGCGAGTGCTGTCAGCGGAGCAGGAGGACCCAGTCCAGGCCTCCTTGGCTAATTTGGAGTCTCGTAGTAACAGTCAGCCTTTGCAAGAAGGAAAAGTCACCCACGATGACAGCTAGAGAAGGCCATTCTCCCCAGCTGTGAGGAAAGGCAGATGTGTGGATGGTGACAGCTGTAACAGCTGGATGACCCCCACACGGGGCTGCCTTCCAAAACAGCAAACCTTCCTTCCTCAGGCAAACCGATCTTCCTCATCCTGGCGGCTTTAGGGTCTTGCAGAAGAGCAGTGAAGAAAAGGACACAGCGATGCTTTGGCCCTTCTGCAGGGGTCACGGCCCCTCTGCCCTGCTCTGGGTGCCGCTGGCTTCGGCACACGCGGGCAACGTGACGCAAGGAAGGACACGTGGTGAGCGGCTCACCCAAATACAGCACCAGGAAGAAGTGACATCTCTGTTGAACCCCAGAAAGCTGCTCCTCCAAAAAAGCATCCCCATCACACTGAAACCCCACCAGCATTCACCCAGGCTGATGAGCAGAAAAAAGCAGGCAAGGGTGGACTAAAGTTTACCAGCTTGGTTTTAATCATCAGAAACCAGGCTTCACTTCCCACACTGCGCCTGCAATTACTGGCCAGCCTTCCTTCTAGCTTTTCACGGGAAAAGAATAAGAAGCCCATCTCATTGTTGGTCAGTTGAAACTCCTCCATTTCTTCACAGATGAATAATTATAAATATATAAATATTTGCAAAAAAAGAAATCTCCCCACAGCAAAATGACAAGTACTGTGTTTATCAAAGGAAAGAAAAAAAAAGAAAAGAAAAAAAACCACAAAAAACCTGCACCAAGCTTCTGGTAAACAGTGAACTTCCTCATTGGAGAATCACTGCTAGATTAAACAAAATAAAAGGCAAAATTCACAAACCCGAGACAAGCTAAAATTCCTCAAAATAAGAAAGCTGTAAAATTGGAGAACTCCTATCACAGTTTCCCTATTAAGCCAGAGAAGTGTCAGACAGTTATGACCACTGCCACAAAAGCTGTCTGATTTTCAGATATAATGACTGCTCACAAGGAAGGAAGAAAGAAAAAAAACCCACCCAGACTGCTTCTATTGATCTACCTAAAATCCAGTACCGCCTGGCTTCACACTCACGTTGGGAGCATTAGCCTCCTCTTTGTTGCAAACTATGAATCATGGAAGGAGAGAGGCAAACAATGTGTCTCGTCGGCTGTGGGCTGTGAACTGCGCAGATGAACCCAAGCAGCTCTGCGTGGGCTGCTCTGGAAGTTTGAACAAGACTCATATTGAGAAGCAGCAGCTCTAACCTAGGAACTCTGAACTTTAACAAAACAGCAGCAGAAAATGCACACAAAGCTTTTCTTCAGTTAGCTGAGCAAACAAGAGACTTCTCTTCCCTCCGCTGGAAGGTGGGAAACAGCATCCAAGAAAAATTAAGAAAAAAAAAAAGGAAGAGAGAAGAGAAGCAAAACATAAAATTACTGTGTCGTAAGGAGTTTTTACTGAGTAGTCTTGTACTTTAGTGCCATACTGCTTTATTATAGGTAATAGAGGGTATACGCATGAAACTTCAGGGGCAATACAGCGACGTCTTTGCAAAGGGTCTCACTCTTTCCATGACAGGTCAACTGGTGAGTCATTGGAGGTCTCACGCTGGCAAACAGATTTGTCAGATGACATCTGAAAGAAGCCAGTATCTCTTCCTTTTGTAGCATGCCATATTAGTGGAGTGCCCATCAAACTCAAAAGATCCTCAAAGCTTTACTAGGCTATGGGCTGCAGGTCTGTGCTCAGCGATGCAGGCAGCATCAGCAAATGGGGACATACCACAAAGTGCCATGGAAAACCATGCTGGGATCTGGGGTTGATGAGACTGTCACTGTGAGAAGTGCTGCATCCTCAGCGTGGGGGGGACCAGGTCACACATCACTTGCGTGACACGGTGACTCCTGCCGGGGCAGAAGTGAGCTAGGAAAACAACTAAAGAAACATCAGCACAGTAGCCAAGAGGGTAAGTAAGGATCAAACCAAATCAAGATAAGCACCAACTAAAAAAAATTTGGACCAAGTCAGGCAGGGCAGGATTTTAAAGAGGGTCCTCTTTCTAAGGTAAATATCCCCAAGAGCAGGCCCTAGAGGGCTCCCTTCCCAGCGGGGAGGAAAACAATCCCAGCAACTCTTACAAAGCAGAAATCATGTTTGCTGCCAAGCCCCCGAGTTGAATCCTACAGTGGCGTGACAGAGAGATGCTATTTCCTCTAAAGCTGCCACCATTGATTCCCTTCTCCCCCCACAGTCCTTTCTGCTGTTTTTCCCCTTATTCCTTCAGCTTTCTGCTAAGATTGGGGTTTTGTTTTTAAGTCTTGTGAAGTTTTGCTCTCTCCATCCCTCAATCCTTAGAGGACTCTGCACGGCTGACTTCACTTTGAGTTGGTGACCACTTGACCTGCAACTTAAAGGATATCTGTTTGCTATCTAATGTAATGCATAGCTATATCTAGGAAGGGGCTACTAAGAGGTGTTTGATCAAACAGAACGGCTGTTTTCAAGAAAAAAAACCCATGCAAAAACCTCAACTATGTGACAAAAACATGTGGGGCTCCACTGCTTGAATCCAGCATGAGTAAGCATCCCACAGCCGCTGCGCCCAGCCTTGTTCTCCTCTGCTTAACATGGTCTTTGCTCCACAAAGGTGGCAACGCGTGCTCCTGCACCTCAGCTCAGGTCCTTGCCAATGCTCCTGGGCTAAGGAGCATGGTTGTAGTCAGAACATTGTGGCAGACTTTGCATCAGCCTAGTTCATCACCGCATGGCTACGTCTAGAGGAAAGCACATTTCCATCCCTCTCTGCATTACAGAATAGCAGCAGAATAGCAGGCACCCTGCTGTCCTAATGCCTGCCAGAGTCTGTGACCACCAGACCCCTCTTTCCCATGGAAAAAAGAAGCCTGGGATACCACATTCCCAAAACAGCAACTGGGAAAATGCAAGGTCCTAACGAGATTAAGTATCACAATGATGGTGAACGACAGCCCTGGAACAACACCCTGCAGTTCATACCACTAGAATACAAATAAAAGAGGTTAACTGCCAAAATTATTTGGAGATGGATTTCTTTCTCGCAGGCAAGACACAAATTAAAGGAAGCTGCCAGATACACAGAGGGTTGTGTTGGTTTTTTTAAGAGAGGACATGCACACACACACATACACACACGCACACGCCCTCCAAAGGCCTCATATCAAAGCATTTTCCCACCATTCTCTGTTGATTTAATGGCATCATTTCTCCAACGAACAATAGAAACATAACAGAAGGGGAAAGCAATTATGTTTAAGAAAGCAAAAGCAAGAGCTCTGGGGTCAGAAAGACAGACACACAGCCCTGGAGTCCTCAGTCTTTTCCTTGCCATTTCCTCTGCAGCAGGAGCTCTTCTAGCCATGCAGGCCACAACAGCATTCCTTCAGCTGAAAAGCAGAATGACTGCACAAGGCTATTGCAGTACTGCAGGGGGAAAAACAGGTTTTAAAAGTATCCTGAAGTACATCAAGAGTAGGCTGGCAGAGCCTACAGCAACATCACTATTGCTAGATTGCTTTCTTAATAATCTTGCTCAATCCCTCGTCCAAACATTGCACGCAGTCCTTAGCCATCCTCTTCAGGGTAACCCAGGAGCCCAGCTGCCAGGAAGGAGCATGCAGCTGAGGCACTGAGCAGTGGTGATGCTGCAGTACACGAACCCAAGATTTTCTCTGGAATCCCAGTGTATAATCATCGGCAGACAAATTTGCTAAAAAAAAAAAAAAAAAACAACCAACCCAAAACCCAAAACCAACCTCCTCCCCCCGCAAAAAAAAAAAAAAAAAAGAAAAAACCCACCACACACACAAACCAAAAAAACCCCCAAACACCACGCTCCACCCCCCTAATCTACAGACATCACCAAGGACCAAAGCTTGCCCCATTCCTAACAACTGGATTCAAAGCAAGCTAACATTTACTAAACTGAAGTTTAGGGTTAAGAGGTGTGGAAAGGGCAGGTTTAGGAATGACTAGGCAGTACCTCAGAGGTCACATTACAAACCCTCTCCTGCCATGTGTCACCAGTGCTCAGTATCTCCCAGCAGGTCTCCAGCATCTGCCACCACAGGAAGCCACAGCTCCCACCCACCCTCCCACACGCACAGGGAGGGCACGTATGCCAGAAGGTGACCTGAGGACAGGGCTGGGTGTCCCTGCTCTTACATTGAAGAGATGCCATCCTTATTCCTCTCCCATACCTCCAACATGACATTTCACTGAAGTGAAGGGTGGAAGAGCTGCCTCCCAGGAGCAGGCAGCTCCCCTGTTTGCTGTGGATTAGCAAAGCAGCTGGGCACCACATGAGCCGTTTTGAGACATACGTGCCCTGTGGGGAAACACCAATGTTGTCCTAACACTGCAGTGATGCTCCAGAGAAACAGAGGCTCTGCCCTGCTTCACACCCCAAACATTGCTTTCATCACCCAACAGGTTTTCAAATGCAGTTCAAGTTTTTGGTACCCTTTCACATCTGTGTTATTACTCCCCATGTTGCCCAAGAAACTCCCAAATATGTTTTCGTGGTAGAGCCTCTCTGTCCAATGCTCATGAAAACAAGTATCGGCTGACTTGGGGAAAACAGGTGTCACTCCTGGGTAAGAGCCTTGGAAGAGAGCCTCTCCCAGGCCACCCAATTTCTGCAATGGCTGCGTGCACATCACTCTTCCAATGCAGGTCCCATTCACCGTGTGAAAGAAACATGTCCTGCTAAAACACAGGTGACAATACTTGGGGGCAAAATGATGATACAATACTTCTCAAAAGCCAGGAGTGTCCTGGGATAAGCGACAGTAATATGCAAACCAGTGCAGAACCAGTGAAGATAAAGGGTCAGGATGCCAGTGCCATGGAGACCGCTGGAGCTGCACACCACTGCACGAGGAGAAAAAACCACGAACTCCTGTTTGTCTCTCTAATGGATCCAGGCCCCACATGGTGCAATGGTCAGACTTATGGAGCAGGGATCAGAGAAACAGCTTCTACAGTGACCTACCTAATGGATGGCTCTTGGTTTGACTCATGGTGATGGACCTGTCCCATTGCCCACAGCTTTTTTGCTGCATGGGGGAATCTCTTACAAGGTATGCTAGAGGCAAGCACTGAAAGAGCTGCCAAGACTGAGAAATAAACCTTGTTTTACCATTAGGATCACAGGAGAAGCCACCAGCCGCACCTTGGTCTCATCATCGAGCAGCAGCAAGTCAAACTTATGGAGATGCACAGGTGGGAAAGAGGAGGCTCAGGACAAGACAACTGTATTGCATCTCTGCCTTCTTCCCCAGCACGGCCCCGCAGGAGCCCAGGGGGGCTGAGGCAGCGGAGAACCAGGACAAAGACTGGCGTTTCTTTTTTTCCATGCGAACTGGAAAACTTCTCCCATTCTATTCTGACTGTGAGGCATGGGAAATGAAAGACAGCTCTCAAATCAGCAAAACAACCATTTACCAGATAAAAAAGATTTTCTTACTTCGTCTGTCTTGCACTTTGTTTACATGAATGAGAGCCAGTTATCCAGGCTGGGAACAATACTCTGAATTAAATCTCTGAAACCTATTACATAAATATGCCGAAGGTATCACTAATCCTATCACAGATTTAAGAGTTAGATCATTATTTTCATTTACCATTTCAGCAGAAAATCTGTGACAAGAAACTGCTGATGAACGAGTTCAAGCCCTTCTAGCAAATTCAGCTTCCTTGGAGCTTTTCTAAACTCATATTTGACTCTTTCATCTCCCTCTCAGCAGACTTTGGAGGCATCCTTGTAGCTTGGCTATGATTTACGCAGCCTGGCGTTTCTCTTTTCTTAGCATTACATGCTAATGAGCATTTATGTCATCCTCGGTAACTGAGGATCCCTTCCCATCCAGGTCATTCGGGTAGCAGTGGTTTGGGATCAGCAGCTCATGCCTGGGTCCCTGTGGTTAGGGCAGGCCATGCTGTCCTTGCTCAAAACCGCATTGCTATGGTTTCCACCCAAAAGGTGAACATAATATAGTTAAGCGTCGGCACTAATAAATTAATAGCTTTTAATGAAAGTAATAACTTGAAGGAACTCTCTATTTACTTATTGCTAAGCGCAGCCTGGCTAGTCCACTGCTCTGCCTCCAGTGCTGGAAGCAATTCAATTGAGGACATGATTAGCATCTTGCAAGCAGGAACTGCCCTCAAGATAGGTTTCTAGTACTCACAGGCATAAAGAGATGCATATCCTCACAACTGCGAGCTAGCTGGTAAGGAACGGCCAACCGCAGCCCATCCAGCAGCCTTCCAGTTTTGCAGGGAAGGTACTGAAAACTGCTGGCTGTTCAACTTGCTGATGGCCCAGAAAAAAAGAGGAGGCAGAGATGTTGCTGTGCCTACCTGTTTAGGGAGCAGTACATAGAATCATAGAATAGTTTGGGTTGGAAGGGATCTTGACGATCATCTAGTTCCAGCCCCCCTGCCACAGGCAGGGACACCCTCCACTAGACCAGGTTGCCCAAAGCCCCATCCAACCTGGCCTTGAACACTGCCAGGGAGGGGGCCGCCACAGCTTCTCTGGGCAACCTGTTCCAGTGCCTCACCACCCTCACAGGGAAGAATGTCTTTCTAACAGCTAATCTAAATCTCCCCTCCTTTAGCTTAAGGCCATCACCCCTTGTCCTATCACTACGCTCCCTGATAAATAGTCCCTCCCCATCTTTCCTGTAGGCCCCTCCAGGTACTGGAAGGCTGCTATAAGGTCTCCCCGGAACCTTCTCTTCTCCAGGCTGAACAACCCTGACTCTCTCAGTCTGTCCTCATAAGAGAGGTGCTCCAGCCCTTTGATCATCTTCATGGCCCTACCTTGGATACTTCTTAGGGAGGGATCGTAGGCTGCCACTGCAAATGTCTACTCAACCTTTTGACTTTCCTTCCACCAATTCTGCGCTTAAGCTCCAGCCCCAAAGGCGAAGCTGAGGCAGCCAGGGAGCACAAATGCACAGAGCCTTTCAATCTTCTTGGGGTAGGAAAAACACAAGGATTGTTTCTGTTGTGGTTTATTGCAATTTCATTTGTTTTATTTTTATCCACTTGCCCAGGCTTTCTAAGCAGCAGACAGGCAGGTGATGGAAAGACAAATGACTAGGAAAACACTCCAAATTTTAAGGGCTAGGCATATTTTGTTGCAGAATTCACTGAAAACAATTTAAAAAAAAGTGGGTTTTTTTGAGATAAAGTAAAATTAATTTTGATTTCACAGTTTTGTTTCAGGGAAGAAAAAAAAAAAGAAAAAGAGGGGGCAGGAGGAGGCTGGATCCCCAAAGACAGGGCAGTTGCCCTCTTGCCCTTACCTCCGATGTGGGGAGGTGGATTTAGATCCCTCCCCTGACTGAAGGGATTTGAATTTGTCTTCTCTGGAGGCCGCTCCACCCACTTATGTTCCTACAGAGGGGAAGGAGCATGGCCTCTCCTACCCAGAGAGTCCCACCTCATGTAACCACCATGCATCTCTTTCTGGTCCACTGAAAAGCTTCTACTTACCACTGGCAGTCACCCCAGGGCAGTAATTTCTCTCTCACTCGCACCAATAGGAGTTTGCTGCCTACACACAGTTGGTGCCTCCTGACACTCGCCTGCATGAAAAACTACCCGAGGGGAAAAAGTGCTTGGCCCGGTAGCCAGAGGGAAAGGGTAGGGAGCAGCGATTAGCTCCATCTCAGCCTTCAGCAGCGACATCTGTTACAGCTGCCTGGGTAAGCTGCTGAACAGGTCACACACTGCACAAAATGCAGACCAAAAACCACAGCCACAAGAGCTGCCAAGCTCCCAAGGGCTGCTCAAGCCATCAAACTCCTCAGCTCCTCCAAGGCATTCAAGAAATGTACAACCTAAATTTCCTGTCCATTTTGAATAACATCTGTGTGATATTTCCAGGTGGGACATGCCAACTTATGCTTTTACAAATTCCCCCTCCTGGGGTGCAAGGCAAGTGCAGGGAACTGTTTCAGAGATATATAAGAGAAACCAGATCTATAGGAACCTCTCAGCAACAAAATAATACATTGCACCTTCCCCACCCACAGTTATCCATCCTCACCCAGAGCTCTTTGGAGGCCAGGTTCCAGCACATTTAACCACATCCCCTGTATGCTGTCTCAGGGTATCATCTCAAAAGGGCATTTGAGGCTGAGTGTTACATGTTGGTATAAAGCAGCAGAAGACAAGTGAAATCCCTGATGCAGGCCAATACACCTCGGTGAGGACCAGTGAATCTACCCCTAGCTAGGTGTGGGAAGATGTAGTGGGGATAAAGGAGAGAAAAACACATGTGACAGCTTGTATCCCTCAACGCTGCAGCACCTCCACCTCGTCCTGAGCAGGCTGGCATGATCACACAACACGGCACCATGCAGATCTGGGAAATGGGGTCTTGGGACAGCGTGGTGCTCACAGGCTTTGCCTCTCTGCTAGCTTAGGTATCTCTGGGCCAAACTGCAGACTCACCTTTTGCAACACTTGATAAATTGGTCCTGCAAACCTGGGAAAGGCTACTGTACAGTTAAATACTTCAAGGGATTTTTCAGGACTGCACGTTCTTCAATATTCACCCTTCATCATAAGCAGCCTTTTAGGTCAAAGCACAGAACTTCAGCAATGGGGGTGATACTCTAAGCTTTGACAAGGCTGCACACCCTGAGCTGCCTGATGCTCAGGCTCCAGCTTCACTGAGATGTGTTTTTCTCTTAACACCCCACCTGCATCTAGACCTCTGCATCCCACCTCGGCCATCTCACTTTTCAAATTTTCTGCCCTACTTTAGGTGGCTGCAGAAGCTTGCTCTCCTGGCTGAGACGAGGCACGCTACCTTTCTCGCATGAGTCAGCAGCCAGTAACAGGAGAGCCGTTCTTTGTAAGTGAAAAGGAATTAAGTGATTTTGAAGCAGGGGAGTGTTTTTGGACTAGTTAGCTGACTGACAGCAGGAGCACTTCAGAAAAAGCTGCATTATGAGAAGCAAACTTCAAAAGGAGAAGTGACAAGGCCAGAGTGTTTGTGGTGCCTGAGGAAGTCATTAGAATTTAAAATGGACACAGATTGGGCAAGTACACGAGGCTAAAAAAGATGAACTGCTGCCAAAAAAGTTTCTTTAGCTTTCCCAGTGCTCCCTAGCCTATATTAGAAATACATTTTCATGAATATTGGTGTCTCAAAACATTTTTACAGAGTACTCTTGCAATTGCTGAAAACATGAGAAAGATGCCACCGTCAAAAACTAGATGCCTCCTGCTCCCATTTCTCTTTTCAGCTTACTAATAGCTGTCTTGCTCTCATCACTCCCAAACAGGAGAGGGTTTCTGCAAACCCCTCAGAGATAAGATGTTTCTCAGAGGACTGGTTTTGTTTATGGCACAGGTTATCTTCCTTCATCACAAGGTTTTTTCTGAAGCAAAGGCTTCAAAGGCTTCCAGGGTCCATGAGCACTGATGTTTGCTCTGCAGTGAGAGACCTGCCAGGTTAGGAGCGCTACTCCAGCTGGAGAGGTGGGATGTCAGAGATCAAATGGCATGCAAAACTCGGTGGTTTCCAGTCACCAAGGATCATTGCTAAATTTCTGCTGCTTTGAGATCTCTGCTATGCCACAGGAGGTTTTGAATTGGAGGTTGAAACAAACACAAGGCTGCAACAGCAAAACCACAGCAGAAACATTTGTTCTGGTTTTCCTGAGCAAGCTGAAGCAGCTCACAACAAACTCAATGCTTAGCCCCTTGCACCACGGGGTCTTGACACTTCTGGGAGAGCAAAAGCCATAGCTAGAGGTCTGCAATAAAACCCAAGACCAAAAGATTTGCAGTTCTGGACTGAAGCCAAAGCTGGTGTTCCACCAGGGCCATTTCTTCCCATCATCTATTACCTACCTGAAGGCATTAATGCCCATTTTCTTGACCCTTTTCCCTACAGTAGAGACTCTCTTGCTCAATGGTTCATATCCAGACAGAAACACCTAAAATGAGTCAACAGCCCTCCAAAGGCAAACAGGTCTTGTGTTGTCTCACTGAGTGCAGGTGAGATGTGGTGAGTCAGGCTGGAGGAATGAGCTTGAGCAGCAGCACCTGGCACAGCCAGTCCCTCCGGACCACCCCACTCACAGCTCAGTGGGTCACTGTTGTTGAGGCACTTGAGTTGCTTATCTGTCAAGTGTGCAAGAAAAAAAAAAATTGCTGGAAGTTTGGCAAGCTTAAACAGGCTTCCAGTAACACTCTGAGGAAGCTCACAGGATGTCATAACACAAATTATTTACTGAAAATTGTCTCTGCATTCAAATGCTCCTTGTGGATTTAGTTCAAGCTCTGTTGGATCCCATCTGCTTTGGGCTTGTGGATCCAACTGTAATCTCAAAGGAATGGAAGTTTTCATCCTTTGTCACTTATCCCCATGGATCTCACAGGGCCTCTCTTTCACAAGCTCCTGACAGAATTTTGAGGGATACAGAACAATCTTTGTACAAATGCAGCCACTCCTGAATGAGGACTCATCACAAGAAGGTATACTAAGGGTACCACATTTCCAGACACAGTGGCAGACTGGCAAAGGCATCTTGCTACAGAACCCAAGGTACCACTTCAAAATTTGCTCCAGGAGGTATCAGTGATACCATCAGCCTGACCCACGTGCAAGCAGCCACCTGGGTATCTGGGCCATGAATCAAAGGCAACTGGACACATTGCTCACCACGCTCACCTCTGTAGTCACTGGCTGGAAATGGGTGTTCCTTAGCTATGTCTGCTCAAAGAGCCAGGCAGGTCTACCTGGACCTCTGGACTTGCACTAGACGTTGGAGGGTTGGGTTTAGAATAAATTGGGTTACATATAAAAGGAGCATTCCTTTGAGAGCACAGGAATGCTTGGAATACACATAAAGATCACACTATTGCTATGCAATCACCACAGATATCTACCTGAGCTGTATCTTCACCTGGTATTGTTCTATACAGCCCCACTGAAGCCTACCAAAACAGTTTGAATTTAAGCACAGAGGAGAAGGATGCCCTCTTACTATGAAACTCCAGTTTTATGCAGGCACAGTGCAGAAATTTCCCAGTTCATGTCAGATCCAGATGTACAGCTCTGGAAATCCCAAAACACCAGAGAAAAACCAAGATGAAAGTGAAACAAATGCAAGCTGTATTTCATTGAAATGGGAAACCACAAACAACTCCATGTTCAATGGGAAGCCCAAACTGTGGGATTTTGTTTGTTTTTAAGGAAAGACAGACAGAATCTACCACCCTTCAATAGCCAATAACCCCACTGGGCTACTGGGGCTCTCCTCTAGGATGGGAAGGACTGAGGACAAAAATTGAGCTCAGATTGTGCAGCACCACAGGCAAATCCTCTGCACACCAAACACCAGTTCCTCTGGACCTGCTCTCTCCCATTTAAGTCATTCCCCTACATATACATGTATACATGCTACTACTGTTCCTTGGGGTAGGAGCTTGCCCAAGACAGAAGCCGTGATCTCTGAGGCTCAGGTCTGGGGACTTGGGTTTCCTGGGCAGTACCATCACCACAAAGGCTATTTATAATCAGAAATACCAGCCAGGACTGGAGAAACTTTCATGAAAAATACTTTGGTGCAGCTTCACTTAGAAAACATAAAAATAATACAGCAAGCTCCTGATGGGTCAGGATTTTCTGGAGGGAAAAAAAAAAAAGTCCAGCAGAAAAACTTTCTAGTTGCCATAAGTGCAAGAGGATACCAGGATCAGACCTTTTCATGCCAGTAGAGTTCCCCTGGGCCAGATTCATCAGGGCAGCTCTGACAACTTCATCCCAGAGTGGTGCTGCAAAGCCCTTATAGCTCCTGGTTAACTGCACTAGCAGACTAGGTTAATGGCCCTTTTGCATTAGCCCAAAAGCACAAAGCAGCTGGGAATTACCAATAAATTTGGCCTATGAACTCCAGCTGTATTACCGGTAATCCCTTACTCTCCCAGTGACAGGAGGAGCTTGGAAGTTTTTTAGTTCATCTCCTGATCTCTCCTCCGGCAGAGGGGTCAGTGTTGGCCACACCAACCTGCATCCTGGTGAAGCATCCCAGTGCAGCATCCCGCAGGGAAACCTGCTTTGGTGCTCAGTGAGAGCCCCTGCCTGGAGCTGCACCCAGGAACCCCCAAACGAGCTTCTTCCTGCATGTTACAGCCCATCTCAGAAATTACAGGCTGCTCCAAAGAAGCGTTTCCATGGTCTCCTTTTTCCTACTGCAGAAGGAAAAACTGCACTGATGTCCTAACCTGCCTGCTTTTCTTCCCTTGTCCTGCTGCTGACTGCAGTTAGAGCAAGCATACCCTACTGGGGTGAGACCCAGCAGCTTCTGAGAGGGGCCTGATATTTGGGTTAGGAAACAGCTGCTGCATTCTCAGTCACCTTTCAGAAGACCCTGTGGACAAGGGGTCTGCTCCAACCTCCTCTTCATGCCACCCAGCTCAGTATGAGCTGCTCCTGGTCCAACTAGCAAAAGTTAGGTCAGGATCTGGCCTTTTTGCAGAGGGATGGCCACAAGACTGAAAACCAACACTGAAAAACAAACAACTCCCGAACCAAGAGTCACAAGGCAAGTCTAAACTTCTGTTTGAAAATATTTAGGCAGGATGTCGTGCTGAGCTGACACATCTGGTTTCCAGAAGGACTTCAGATGGGAACTGTGCTGAACAAAAACTTTTCAGGATGCCCACAAAAAGAGGGAAATGGGGAGCCCAGGACACGCTGCTGCAGTCGCGCAGTGAAGGGAGGACTCAGGGATGCAGCCTCCCTCAGGGAGCTGAAGAACCCCAAGGGAGCCATCCCCACAGCTATGCCTGCCCAGCACAGCTATTAGACTTGGATGTAACCTGAAGCAAAGTCCTCTGGCCCTTGCATGTACCAAGTACAGTAGGTGGGTGATCTAAACGCTGTGTTAAATTCATGCATTTCCCTTAATCCATGACTAATAAGCCCATTTTTTAGCAACTCAGAAGGGCAGACATTTACAAAACACTGTACTGTTGCGACTGACCTATTTATGGCCCTGGTTCAACTAAAGAAGTCAAGCGTGTGGTTAACCCCATCCCTTGACTGCGCGTCCTTGCACACACAACTCAATTTTAAGCAAGTCTGTGATGGGATCTGAGCCCATGCTCAGGCTGGGGGAGGGACATCTCAGCAGAAAGGCAGGCAGGAACAGGCAGGAGCATGCCTGCACTTTCCCAACTGGCAGTCAGTTTAAAACCTCCTGAAGCATCCCGAGCAGAGAGGAGAGGAGCTCGTAAGATGTACACTCTGCTCATTCTAACACATTTCACCTTCCAGTACGGGCAGGAAGCAGGATTCAAATTTTCAGTAGGACAAAAATATTCTTTTCTTTCTCTCGCTACATGAGGTGTGGCCTGGTAGCACCAACCAGGCAAAAAAACCTGGCTGGTACGTGCACCAACACAACCCTCCCTGCATGCTTCCCACTCAGATACGCACCCCTTCTCCAAAAAGGGGAGGGGGGGTAAGCAGGATGCATTGTGTCTCTTGCTTACCTAATAAAAAAGAGATCATAAATTATGGCTGGTTTCCAGGTCCTCATTATTGTCCAAGCAGCATTAACAAAGGCGAGAAGGCAAACGCAGCACGTACCCAGGGGACCTGGAAACACCCAGTCGTTCCCAAAATAAGAGCAGCTCGGTGAGTTGCAGCTGGAGCATGGCCGGGACCCCCCTTCCCAGCACCCCACTCTCCCAGGCAGTGCTGCAAGCAGCGGGTCAGGAGGTGCATTCCTCTGACAAAAATACTATGAGAAAAAAATGACCGAGCGGCAGCCCCAGCGCAGCCCCCTGCAGAAGCCACTGGAGCTGCACTGGCTCCCTTCACCGCCGTGATGGCATTGGGACTGACGGACCCCGGGGAACAGGGCTGCTTCTCACGATGTCCCCGCAGAGTGCCTTGCACTGCCTGCGGCCCTTATGGGATGCTGCAGCGCCGAGAACTGCTGAGATCCCGGCTGCATCAGGAAGAAGGGACATATGTAGCAGTGCTCATTGTAAAAAAAAAAAAAAAAAAAAAAAAAAAAAGTTAAAAATAAAAAAATCCTGAAATCAGCACAAAACCCAAGAGCAATCAGCTCATTGCCATAGGAACAGGTTTAGTGTTATGGGAGCCAGACAAGTGGGTCCTGTAGGCTAGTGTCCTTCTGGTAACCTTGGGAAAATCATCGGCTCTTAATTACAAATCTGGGGGAACATCGGATATTAGTGTTTGTACTGCCACGTTACATCTTGGCTCTGGCTAAGGCTTCCCTTGGCTCCCAAGGTGCTGGAAGACAAACATGTATTTTCTTTTCATTTCAAGATAGCTGAAAGCCACGGCCTGAGCAATGATGAGAACTGTATGCAATTAGGGATGAATGAATAAAATATTCTTAAACAAACAGAAATCCCCTGGCCTCAAATCCCAGACCAGGACCCTGGGGAGCCAGAGGGACGCAATAGTGGTGGAAACCATTGGGCCAGCAAGCCCGAATAGATACCTGTTGCTCCACAGCAGAGCAGAGCCACCGCAGCAGCACCCACCCACCTGCAGAACAGCCGGCAGGGCCCAGGGCACAGGGCTTGGGTCTGTGTTTCAGGGTCTCAGTGTAGCAAGTTTGGATCTCAGCATACCACACAACCCTGACCGGACGGGACAGTGAATCTTTACTGAGACACTGGCAGTGTACTTTACAGAGGTCTTTTTCCACCCCAGGGTACGCTGCTTTGCTGAGGGACAGGCTCAGGCTTTCCAGGTGTTGGCTGCAAGAGCACACAGCCCCACATCGGCTGCTGTACAACCTCCCCAAAGCCCAAGGAGCCCAAGACATACTTGCTTTGTATTTCTTCCAAGTGTGCAGATTGATTGTGCGTAGCCATGAGGCACAATGCAGGCTTACTGCTTTGAGGTCTGGCAGAACTGGGGTACATCCAGGTAGCAAGCCCTTTTTAAAAGCTAGCTAATAGCAGTGACCGTTTGACCCAAGAAGCGTGTCCCACAGGTTGCGCCTGCAGCATGTGAGGGAGCCCTTTCCTTTATTCCCTCCTCATTTCCTGCCCATTTGCTTCAGCAGCAAACTCCCTGTTCTCATAGCGTGGGTGGGATATACAGAGAGGAAAGGAGCAATCCCTCTCTGCTGTACTTCTCCTCCGTCTCCACCTCCCATCACACAGTAACAGGACCACATGCCATTTCATCCTGCCCCTTCCAGGAAGGAGGATGCTTGCATACACAGCCGTGCTGCTGAAAAGTAGCTTTTCCAGGGAAAAGCATGGAAAGAGATAACAGCACCCGCAAGCAAGGCTGGACATACAGTTACCACAGGAAATCAATGCAACAGAGCAGGGGGAACTCCCTCCCCTGGGTAAACGGCATCCCCAGGCAACTTTGCTCATTAAGAGGAGATCAGCTGCTGGAGCAGGCAGAGGAAGAAGAGACCCAGCAGAGTAACCCCAACCTTCCTGCTCTGAATTTGTTATTCTAGGAGAAAAAGGGACAGGAGGGAACACAGGGAGGCTGCAAAACAACCAGCTAACCCTGAGGACGCAGGGCCAGGCTTGGCTCGGCCCCTCTGTGTGACAGCACAGGCTGCACGCCCACTGCAGCACGCTACCCCACTCCCAAGCAGCCCCAGGAGCAGCCCTGGTGCTCCCTCTCCCTTAGCATTGTGCAAGTGAGATCAAAGTTACATTGCTGCAGGCTGCAGTTAATGCAAGGAGCAGTTGAAATGGTCAGAGCTACACAGACAGCCTCCCCATCACCTTGAGTGCTGCGGGGTGAATGCAACCAACCCTCTTATTTTGGCTAGAGTATCGCAAATCTTCAAAGCCCTTCCCTGTGCAAGTCTTCTTCCATGCTTCTGTCCCTGCCTTGAGCTCACGTACAAGGTTTTTCAAGGAGGGTAGTTTTAGATTAGATATTAGGAGGAAATTCTTCTCTGTGAGGGTGGTGAGGCACTGGAATAGGTTTCCCAGAGAAGCTGTGGATGCCCCATCCCTGGAAGTGTTCAAGGCCATGTTGGATGGGGCTTTGGGCAACGTGATCTAGTGGAGGGTGTCCCTGCCCATGGCCAGAGAGTTGAACTAGATGATCTTTCAGGTCCCTTCCAACCCAAACCATTCTATGATTCTATTAAAATGCAAGCAAATTTAGCCTAGCAGTTTGATGCCTCATCAATGTTTTTCTTGAACCAGCTCCTGTTGAGCACCTCACAGCTGAAACTCAGTGATCTGTGTCGGCAACCAAGCCTGAGGACAGGAAAGGAGTGTGGGGGGAACCCACCATCTCTGGCCAAGATCTTTTGTGCATCAGTTTCTCCTCCCAGCCTCTGCAGTGTTCCAGCCTTTCTGTTTTGTAAATACACACAGTGCCAGATGACTCAGCCCGCTGCTTCCCCTCAGGATTTACAGCCGAAATACAGGCAGCAGTGCAGGGGAAGGTGGAGGGGGCACTTTTACACCGTATGAAAACAATGTCTTTTGTTTTGCTGGGCAGACTCGCACCCTCTGACAGGAACACTCCCAACAGAGAAGCAAAGCCAAGCACGAGAGCCATGCGGCATCCTCTGCGAGCGGCTGTGCAAGGCCCCTGGCAAGGTGCATCCTGCACAAAGCCACAGTAGACACATGGGATCCTGCCTGACAAGTCCTCCAGCAGCTTTCCATCAGCATAGCTGTGGGTGTCAAAGACACTGACTGAATATACTGTAATTTAAAACAAAACTAATCTCTTCAGTTAAAAAAAGAATCAGTTATCCTGAAGACTTACTCCCTTTCCCTCTCCTCCTGAAAAATCAGAGATTACCAAGCCTTTGGCTAAAAACTGCTTTGCTAGAGGGATGGAAACCTTGACAGTGGTCACACTTAAGGAATAACAGATGTGCATTTCCACTAGAAGTCCCTCCTGCCCAGCTGAACTCCAGTATGTGTAGGAGACCTGATGTGCCAGATGCTCAGGAGATGAATGTCCCAGAGACACTTCCAAACCTCTAAAAATAGAGGGCAGCCAAGGAGGATCGACACGGCAAATGCTGTGCTTGGCTGGGCTGGAGGGCAACCTGGCCAGCAGCTCTGCCCACATCAACCAGGGCTGGCCAGGGGTGGGAGCTCACCTTTCACTCAGGGCAAAGAAGCAGAAAACGGCAGCTTGCGAGTGCCTGGGAAGTGGCTGACCTGCCAAGACAGACTTCATGTTGAACCAACCAAATACATAAATAAGTAAAATAGCGTTTTCCCTCCAGCCAGGCAGAACTGCTGATGAAACCACCTTTCTGCGTGACACGTTTAACAGTGCTTCAAGGAAATCAGGGAGGCAGTAAATCCATTAGCACAGAAAAGCGTCTTTTTCCAGCCCTGACAGTACACTCTCAACACTCAAGATTTTTGCCTGTAGAATAGCTTAAAGCCACAAGTTCACAGATACCTGGAGTGTGCCAAAAGTAGATCCAGTGCGATGGGATGGGTGTTCATCCATGCAGCTGTGTCATGTGTTAAGGGAACATAGGCCCTGCTCCAGGAAGCTAAAACTCACTTGACTGATACAGACTGTGCCTCTATGGAGAAGCACTGTAGGATGGCTTGCATACTCTTTTGTTTAAAAGTTCCTCCTCTGTTACTAAGGGTGTACCTAGCACGAGCAGCTGCTAGGGCTGGAGTAATGCATGCTCCATCCCAGATTTCTCGCTGATCACAGAAATCCTTTTAAAAGGACTGTGCACTGTGCTGACAACCGAGAGGTTTCACTATTCCCGTGGGCGAGGTGAGCAGGCACCTTTGGAGACTGTCTAATCCAAGCCCCTGCTTGGAGCAGGGTGAGCTACGGTATGTTACTCAGAGCAACCTGTTCCAATTTCTGACAGCCCTCACAGGGAAAAAGCTTTTTCTTACACTAAAATGGAATTTTCCTGTATTCCAGTTTGTGCCCATTGTTTCTTGTCCTTTCACCAGATACCACTGAGAAAAGCCTGTCTATTTTCTTTACTCCCCCGCATCAGACATTTGTAATACAGATGAGATCCCCCTGAAGTGACTCTTCTCCAGGCTGAATAGTCCCACCTCTCTCAGCCTCTCCTCCTGTGACAGATGCTCCAACCCCTTCGATCTTCATGGCCCTTTCCTGAACCAGCTCCAGTATGTTCACGTCTGTCTTGTACTGGAGAGGCCAGCATTGGAGCCAGCATTCCCCATGTGTCTCACCAGGGATGAATAAATGGGAAAACCCAACTCCCTTGACCCGCTGGCAACACTGTCTAATGCAGCGTCAGAGGCTGTCCGCCTGTTGCCACAAGGGCACATTGCTGGATCATGTTCAATTTGGTGTACACCAGGACCCTTAGGTGTTGGGGGTTTTTTTTGCAAAGTTGCTTCCCAGCTGCTTGGCCCCATCATGTACTGGTGCATGGGGTTATTCCTTCCCAAGGGCAGGACTCTGCCATTCTTTCTCAAACTTCAGGAGATCCCAGTTGGCTCATTCCTCCAGGCTGGTGAGGTCCTCCCTAACAACAGCACAACCATCTGATGTATTAACCGTTCCTCCCAGTTTTGTGTTATCTATGAAACTGCTGAGGATGTACGCTGCCCCCTCAGCTAGGTTATTAATAAACCTGTTGAACAGTACTGGCCCCAGTATCAACCCCTGGGGCACACCACTAGCGACTGGCCTCCAGCTGGATTTCGTGTCTCCAGTCACAACCCATTGAGCATGGCAGTTTAGCCAGTTTTTGCCTCACCTCCCTGTCCACTTCTCTAGCTTGTACTTCATCAGGTTGCCTAGGAGGATGTTATGGGAGAGTGTCGAAAGCCTTAGTATATGTCAAGATAAACAACACCCACCACTCCCTGCTCAGACACAAGCCAGTTATCGGAGTGTTGCACACATCAAGACTGTAAGATGATAAATCAAGCCAACATTTTCCCAAGCTGTCTACTCATCAAAAACTAAACATGAAGTAGTAAGGTGTGTTTGGGGTTCTTTTTATAGTTAGAGAGAGTAATGTTGCATATCTGTGGGTTGTTTGTGTTACTGTTTTAGGATGCAAATACATAGATAAGAATATTCATATATCACCAGACAGACAGAATCTGGTTCCCTCACCTGTATTTCTAGATGCTACCTTAAACCAAACAACAAATGCAGCAGATAGATATTGTGCAGGCTCATTTTAATCAGCATTCACCTGCATTCAGTTTACAGCTGAAACGTTGGCACTGCATCAAGTTACATCGCACCATTTTGGCAGCATCTGAATGCCTCCCACTAGTGCATCACATATTTTCTCTCTTGGCCTTTCTTTTCATAGGGTTAGAAGAACATCTTGTTCAGATATTTTGTATAGTGTATACAAAATCATACAAATAGGTTGATGCTACTTTGTGAAAGTCTTGGGTGAGATCCAAAGAAGCTCTGACCTTTTGCAGCCTGAGCTTCATTCCAAGAGAACAATTCACTCTACATTAAAGAAACCTTGATTTGAGTTTCACCAACGGACAGGGGTGCTACAAGGGGACTGGCCTATTCCAATCAGAGGGAGGACATCGACCTGGAGATCCCTTACTATACTTGCAGCACTCACAATCTTTGTCCCATTGTAAATCCACACACAAGCAGCTCCTGGCCCCAGGTAAGAGCAGCTTTGGCCAGATAGGATGTGTACACAGAACTCTCACAAAATGTCACAAAATGGCTAAATACAGCTCATAGCCTTCAACCATTCCCTGCAGGCAAGGGCTCTCTCCACACACACTGAAGGCAGCTGCCTCATGATACAAGTATCTTGTATTTATGCTGAATTCAGTGTCTGGCTCATAACTATACTCCCCTTGATGAGATGCATCCATCTCTTCCACCAGGTCAGATAGAGATAGGCCACAGGACAGATCCCTTTCTTTTAACTGGTCCTCAGGTAGAGTACAAACCACCACCATTTTCTTCCTGAGCCCCAAAATCCAGCCAGTTATTTACTCATCCGCAGCCCACCCATGGCCCTGGACCATAACGTCTCAAACTGGGCACACATTTGGGCTGGACAAGGCTGTCCCTGTTGCTAAGCACCACCACTCCATCCTAAGCCAGAAAACATCCAGTTTTCCATCCAAAAACAGGCTTTAAGACTGGGGCAAACATATTTCTTTTTGATTTACAGCAAACAAAATACTTGCTTTACAGAAGTCAAACAAAATATATAAACTTTTGTCCATGTTGTGGGTGGGAAGGGACTTAAGAAAAGTAAATCAGAATAGTTTACTCAGGGTAAAAAGAAAAAAGAAGAAAAAAACCCAAACAAAACACTGACGGAAATTGTATTTGCTGGAACAGAGTCATTTTGACAGAAATCTTCTGTCCACCTCTCGTTCTTTAATTCAGCCTGCTAGGGCTAGAGTCTAATTTCATTGAAGTCAATGGGAGACTTTTCTTAATATAGTCAGAAATTGGTCCTTAGATTGAAATAACACAAATTATGGGTACAGTCAAAAAAATCCAATTTAAGAACCAGGTTTTTAGGTTGAATATTGTATTTCAAACATAGACATTAACAGCATGACTGCCTTGGAGGGCCTGGACAGCTCTAGCCAACAGGCAGAGCCTACAAGGTGCTGTGGAAACGGGGACAGTAAATTCCCCAGAATGATTTTATTTGTTGGCAAAGACAGAGCAATTTCCTTCTGATTTATTTCTACTTTGAAAGAGACATTCAACAGCTTCCCAGCATTAAGACGTTTTCACACTTAAGTCCAAAAAGGGCTTAGAGCTACTTATGCCCGGTTACTGTACATTTCCACAACAGCACGGAGCCTTGGCAGGCTTCTTCACCAGCTGGTGAGCCTCAAATCTGCCAGAATGTGAGGAATAAAATATTTTTCCTCCCAAATTTCTGAGCAGCTGTTTCTCAGGAAAGACATTGGCCAACTTTCAATGGATCTGCATAGTTGCAGGGCAGGAAGTAGACGCAATCACTTTAACATTGCTCGCAAAGCCAAGGGTGTCTTCACCTCTCTAGCACCATTTTAAGAAGGATTATTCCATAGCCCAGAAAATGTTTCTGGAGTTAAACTGAACAGGCTTACTAGAAACGCAGAAGAAATGTCTCAGGAACTGAAGGTAAGTCTGTTTGCTCTCTTCATGTCATAGACCCCTCCATATCCTTTCCATGAGTTCACTCTGGGAAACACCAAGCTTATTTCAGGGACCCAGAAACCTTCAAACAAGGAACCCACAGAGCTAATGAGACCTCTATGCTCGTCTTCCCTCTTCCTCTTCCCTGCCTTTGGCTACTCCTTTGCATTTGCAATGGTATCCATCTCACCCTGCACCGAGCAATATCAGCTCTTATTCAGTGGAAGATACACACAGCATCAAAACGGGGTTTTAGGTTTTAGCATGGTTTTTTTTTTTTTCTCAGCTAGGCTGGCCAGGTGGTTTGGCTCAGAGCATGGGCTGACTGTCAGAGCAGGCATAGAGCAGGCAGCAGAAGTGCCTGGCTAGGGCAAGAGCTAAGAGCACGCACAGCAGCTTCCCTTTCCAGTGGGTGTGAGGTGTTTAGCCACTCAGGTCCTCTCCTGTGACAACACCCTTAGAGACCCCACACTCCCTTCAGGCTCTCACTGGACTGGAAACTGCCAAAGGTCAGACTATCCCACCCCTTTTTCTCTCATTACTCTCTCCCCACCTCTGGCATCTCTGTTAATGCAAAGCCACCCACACACTCACTTCATGTGACAGCTCCATCCACTAACATTTAACAGCTGACATTTTTCCCTAATTTGTTGATTCAGAGGCATGTTTTCTTAGACAGTAACACTCCAGAATATCAAACCTATTTCATGCAGGGACGAGTCTCCCATGAAGAGTCGCCCATTGCGTCCCACCGGAAGATCCCCTTCAGTTAATATGTAGCTGATGCTCATCACTAAAATGCACCTTCAGTAAGTCACAGAGCAGTGCCCTGATCACTATATCAGTATCCAGGTACCCAGAGCATGAACTTCTCACTAAACCCTTACATGCTTTCTGTCTTCCCCCTCCTCCCCCTTCATCCTCACTTACAAACCAGAAAAAAAAAATCTAGACCCCAGAAAACCTGAGAACCTCCTCCTGGCACTCAAATCAGCAGCATGGATGCTTGGCTGTATTCTCAGGGCCAGCAAAGTGCCCAATAACCAGTGGCCAAAGCAGGGATGCTCTAAGTTGTGCCAACCCAAGCAGCTCTTCCAGGAGGGCAGCTCTGCGGCACGGTGTGCTTCCCTGTCCGTGCCGCCTGTTCTCTGGCACTAGCCAGACCGTACACATGCACGTCAAGGACTATGCATCACTGCCACTCTCTCTCAAGGACGATTCTTTAGTAACATCAACTAGAGCGTGCTCAGCCCAAAGAGCATACTCTGGTGTTTGCTGCACAGCTGTCAGGCTAATGATGGCTTATTTTCAGGAACAAGTGACTGCTGCTACTATCAAGCCCCATCACAATAGAAAACCAAGCACAAGATCTTCCTAGGTGCCTTGGCTGCACACCCTCTGTGAGGGTGCTCAGCTGCTCTGTCTCACGAGACCACAGTCATGCCATAAGGCAGCTAGAAGGTCTTTGGGCACTTTTGCAACACTGTCTGTAGTGCAAAAGGCTCAGAGAGATGGAAAGAAAGGGGTAAGTTTCACCCCGAACAAGCAGTATAACGTAGATGTTCATCACAGGCTCTTACTGTTTGCCATCTTATACAGATCTTTTAAATTCAGACCCCAAATCAGTTTCAGGTTAGCTGAAACCCTGTTTATCTCTGCTGGGTTTGGATCAGGCCCGTCCTAGGTAAAAAACCCAACAGTTAATGGAAATGCAGCGTGCATGGAGCTTCCACTCCTATGAGCAGGTCCCTCCGAGAGGACACAATTTTCCATCCATGCATTAAGCCAGTCCAATACTGACATCAGCTCATTTCCATTGATCCTGATTACATAATAATGACTTAATTCTCCATAGAATTGCATTTTCCATATGTTTGGATCTTTTGCAGTTGCTAAATGATTTCCTTGTTCTCTGCTGAATTTATTATCTCTTTGTCCTACACTTAAAAATTATGGTATTCACTGCAAGAAGAAATTTCTACAGACTTGTTTTCGTTTTCTGATACAGTGTTTATCACATCAACTTTCTTCCATCTAAAAGAGATCTCCATAACAATACTGCAGTACTGAACATACCTATAGCTTTGAGGATTGCCACCAGTTCTGAACTGAAGTTACATTTTGTTACAACATACATTAAGAGTAGTTAATAACCATTATGACACCCAAGTTTTCAGGTACATTTACTACTATTTGTAATTCATAAACATCAATTTTATGAGATCTGGAAATTGTCAAAAAAACCCAACTGATTGCAAAGGTTATATAGTTTTATAGCTGTACATGAATGTTCTCACTCTGTGTGTCCACCTCATAGAGACAGGACTGTTTCTGTCAAGAGGTAAAGCTATCACAAGCTCCCAGTGACTTCACTCAGATAACAGTAACACCTCTGGTTGGGTCCTTCTGGCTGGAGGACTGGAGCCCACATCTCCAATCTCTTTGCTAATTTACACATTACCAGTACTACTCACAAGAAAATGTTTTTCCTTTAACATTCACGTGGTGCCACTGGGTAAAGCCATTAGTTTTCACAATATCGCTTTATAGTAAAGGCAGTGCTATGCACTCAAGACAGGAGTAAACTGAAGCATGGGAACATCGAAAGCACCACCAGAAACTGGGAGTACACCCGTGCTGCCATGCTACATACTGCTGGAGGTTTACTCAGGATTAGCCAGAGCTGCAACGTTTTTAGTCCACCAGCCTCTCATTTGCTTATATGCCATTCTCAGTTTAGTTCTGTCTTAATCTCCATTGACACAATCAAACAAAATCCCCTTCGCATCCCTCCAATATCCCTTCCTTTCCCTTCCAGCTTCTTTGAACTTATTTTCCACCTTTATGCTAACTCTAATCCAAGAAACCTTGCAAGCTTCTACCAGAGTCAGTGGAGCTATTCACATACTTGAAGTTAGCAGAACTTCAGCACTTCTGTAGATTAAGGTTTAAAAGATCAATTACAATGTTGATCCCATCTGAGAATACTAGACAACAGGCTAAATTCACCTAACATTTTTCTTCCCATCCTCCCTCCTTATCTTATTTATATTCACACCTACCTCCCAAATTTCAGGAGTCCAGGCATAGGCAATGAGTACAATTCCTGGCAGAGCAAGGCTCAGATTTCTTGTCAAACCAGCACTTTGTTCAGCAGGAATAGAAAAACTGCCCTGATGAGTAACTTAAAAAAGTTGCAGGAAAGGCTACAGCATCTACAACCGCATGAGCAGCATCCAGCTCCTGGCATTAAGGAGTTGGGATGAAGCAGGAGGGCACAAATGGCAGCTAAGCATGGCTTGCACAGCCTGGAGAAGGTCTGGGGGCCTAAGAGCAGTCCTCCAATGTCTACTAGGGCACTAACGAGAAGACCCAGCTCTCCAGAGAGGTGCATGGTGGGAGAACAAGAAGTGGACATAAATTGAAACAGGGAGGTGCTAACTGGATACATGGGAAAAGAATTCTCCATGAAAATTTGTTGTGGCAGGTCTGTCCTCTGAGGTTTTCAAGACCTGACAGGACAAATCCCAAAGCAACCTGGTCTGAGTTCAGTGTTGGCCCTGAGCCTCCGAGCAGGAGGCTGGGGTGGAGACTTCTCCAAGTCCCTTTGGAGTCAAATAATAAAGCCTCATTAAAAATACATTCAAAACTATTCTATTGAAGAGATTGGGATTTAAGGGAAAGACATAATCTAAAAGAAGGATTCTTGGGCTGAAGAAGTCTACTCTGTGGCAGGGAAGCCAGCACCACAGTAAAACTATTTAAAAAAAAAAAAAATTAATGCAATCACCTGCTCCTCAAGTCTTCATGGAAAGAACCTCCCTTCTGTCCCTGCAGGACTTTGAAAACAGTGGTAGTTCCTGGAAATGCATCAGCAAAACAAACCATGATAATGGTACATACAAAGGGAAGTTGGAAGAGGAAGAGAAGGATTTGCTAACATCTGGGAGCTCTCAGCCCTCTCTGCTGTAGGATGGACAGCAGGTGCCATCGCCCTCCCACACACCCCAGGGTGAAAGCACCTGTGACCCCGTTCCTCTCTCCTTGAGGAAGGGATGCAATCCTTCTGCCCTGCTCCACACCAGCACGAGGTCAGTCCCTCACCTGTACGTCCTGCCAGGCAGGCAGGGCTGCCCTGGCCACTTCCCCACCAGCTGCAGCAAGCAGCGAGCATCCTCCAAGCCACAGCGCAGGCAGTCCGGGCTCCTGCAGGCTAGCCCAGCGCCCAGCAAGAACCTTGCTTCTCTCCAACCACACTCTCCACCTTCTGTTTGCAAGACTTGATCTTCTAAACCATCTCTCAGCACAACCTCTGCACTCACGCATGCATGAGCCTGACCAACTGCGCACGGTGACATTACAGGAGGACAGCAGCTGCCTGCTGAGCTCAGGTTGGCTGCGATGCTCGTGACAGCCAGGATGGTTTCAATTCCGTGACAGCATGCAACGTGGGTAGTTGCATCCTCAGCACATTCCCTGGGACAGACACACTTTCTCCAGTTCTCACATCACAGCACTGGCTGTTCTTTGGCATCAGTGAAAATGGCATTTTTTTGCCTTGCCAGGAAAGGAAATTATCTTACTCTTCCATCATATACAACCAATACTAATAATTCAAAGCCTTTATACATCATAACCCTAAGAGTAAGGAGACCTCCCAGACCATCAAATAATCCCCCAGAGAACTGAGGCAAGTCACCTCACTGGGAATATACCACATTTAAATGGAGAGAACACCAGAAGATGCACACTTTCTGGAACATGGGATAAACTAGTTGATCTAAAGGATCTTTTCCCTCTCCAATTTCATCACCTCTATACTGCGCAGCTTGCACCTAATCAAACTACTATTTTGTAAAAATATTCTGTGACCGGGGAAGGCTACAACGCAGACCAAGGAAGTCCTTGCTGCCACGCATCTCTGAAGGACCTGTACATCCTCAACATCCCCAATGAGCCCACCTGACAGTGCATTGCTACCCAACAGACTGGTCCCTCTCCCCAGCACACTGCTCCTGCTCCCGTTGCTGCTGAGTCTGCCAGCAAGCCAAGCCAGCAGAAAAATAACCTGGTGAAAAGCTAGTAGCTGTCTGCTGATAGAGTGAGGGGAGTGAACGCCAGAGATAGTGCAGGCAAGAAGGTGGGACTCCTTCTCAGCAGGAACAAGCTGTTAGATAAGACTTCACAAGGCGACTGTGCCAAAGAAGTCTCCATCACCTACTGCATGAAGCCACCAAAAAGAACGAAGAAATGTTCTCTGAAGCTGTCTCCAGGTAGACACCCATTTGTTCCTAGCCTATAGAGGACAGTAGCACAGAACGAAATGTAGGTCAGTGGCTGGACGTAGAATAAAGCTGCAGAAATAATGAACACCAGTGACACTTTCATACTGGGAATTGCCAGCAGCTTGCTGCCTTGAGCCAGATGCGTTTCACCACATCCCCAGGATCCTGGCCACGCAGCACGCCAACCAAATCGCACAGCTCACTCTACACATGTGTGCTGCGGCAGGCGCAGAGACCCAGACTGGGTCCAGCTGTGTTTATTCGGTCAGCTGCAGTGCCACAAAACACAGCTGCATTGATCCGGGTCTGCACACCTGGCTCCAAACAAAAGCAGCTCAGTAGCAAGAAGTTGGCCATCCCTGCTCCATCCAACTGGAGCCAACCTTGTCACCGAGCGGGGTCTGACTGCATCTGCCTTCTCATCCAGAGTGCTGCGAGGGGTGACAAAGGGGATGCATCGAGTCAGGGTGAAGAGGAGGCAGCATACGTGGATTCTGGAGCCTGACTTGGGGCCAGTTTTCATCCTGGCCCCACCTCTGGCTTGAGCTGTGCTGCAGGAAGTCTTTGCCCTTCCTGGTTTGTCCACGTTGCTCAATATTCCTATCTCGACAGGACTGATTTTCCCCCACCCCCAGTCCTTTCTGGCTTTAGGAAAACTCTTGGCAACCAACATCAGAAGTGTTTTTTCTCTTTTCAGAAGAGCCCACACACTTCATTTCAGATGTTATGGTTTTCATTTTCACATAATATACACTATGACTGACATGTCAAAGCCACCATAGCCTAAATCTTTGGGTTTTATTTCTAAACTCACTATAAAGAATTGTTCCCTGCTATTGACTGAGTCATCTCCTTTAGATCAAAGCTTCTCCTGCTCAAATTGAAACAAAACAGTTTGGCATTTGACTCTTTCATCTAGAAGCCAGCTCTGTCTGCACTAAGCAGCAGCTCCCTTTGCATATTCAAAATAGAATATTTTACTTCCTTCTTGCTGTACTACGGCAGAGCAATCCTGCACGTTTGGGAATAACAGACAAAATGTGAATGTATGAAAGAGGGAAGGCAATCGTGCAATCAAGGGCTGAAAGAAAAATTGAAATTCCAACTCAGAATCTGGGATTAGCAAACACTCTCAGGAGCACCATTTCAGCAGCAGCTGAAGAGGCTTCAGCTCAAAGCATCAGAGAAGTTGACAATGTCATGGACTGACGGGGTCTGTGCTGCGGTGCAGGCTCTGATATCAGCTCCAGAGCCCTCAATACCAGGGCCCTCAACCCTTGCTGAAGTCTCCACAGATGATTTGGCTGCATTTTCATAAAGTGTGTCTCCACTGGGGTAGAGCCTCCTCATCTTTCATGGTCCAAATAATTATGTCTGAAGCAACGGTCAGCCCTGTCTGTGCCATTAGCACCTGGAACGGTTAGCACTTCTGTCTGGAGAAGGAGTTGCCAGCTCTACATTCCTCCTCTATCAAAAGTCAGCTCTTGTTATGTTAAATGTAGATTTCCAGGCATGTCAAAGGCATCAATTGCACCAGAAATATGGTTAAGTAATGTATTAATAAAAATTGGTAAAACTTGCAATAAATCTAATATAAATCTTAGATCCAGTCTGATCCTTGCGGTCAGCCCATTGACTGCGCTGGAGTGACACCAGGAATGAATTTGGCCCTTCCCACCTCCTCTAAATGTGGGCCAACAGACATTCATGTTTATCAGGAAAAACAAGAACATATGCTGAAAACAGAGCATTTCCAACAAAAACCTCAATCCAGCATGGGAACAAAAGCAAACTGCAAAGATTTTGTATCTCATCAGGAGTGTCAGCGTGAGGTTGTCTGACCAGAGTTAAACATTGTAAGAACACCTTAAAGAAAGCATTGGAATATCTTCTAGACCTACACATTTCTTAATGGAGACACCAAGCAGGCATCTCCATTATACAAGACGCCTTGTGTAATGATCCAAGAACGTGTGATCTGGAAGTGGTACGCAGCAGTCCATGGTTCTTATCCTGATTTTGGAGAAAGACTGGTTTCAAAGAGACAGTAAACAGCCTATGTTAACTGCAAAGATACTCTATTTTATTACATGCACAGCACTAACAGGACACCCTACGTACGGTCTTCAGATCCTCTCACACAAGTACCATTCTCTGTGCTCAACACCTGGCTGCACTTCTGCTGGTCCCATGGCTTTGAAATTCCTGTGGGATTTGTGACTGACCACCACAAGAATAACAGACTCACCACAGCTGAAATGATATCAGCAGCAAATGAAAAAACAAAAACAAAAACAAAAAACCCAAACCAAAACAGCACATAACCTTAAGGGGATGTCATTATTTAAGCCAAAGAATTGAAGGAAGGCTGACGTAGCCAGTCTGAAGAAACATGAAAGTTAAATCCCGTGCCATTTAAGACAGAATTTCAGCCAGAGTCAAACCTTGCCTCTGGGTGCTGCCCAGCACCCCGGCTGTGCTCAGGCTGGGTTCACAGGCGGTGCGGATGCCCGACTGTCGGGCGTACCTGTACTCCCTTCCTACAGCACCCCGAGATTTTCAACCCCAGCATCGCCCAAAGCTCGTCGCATCTATTCTGAGCAGTATAATAAAACTGTCATTGCTCTTTTGGTTTAAGAGCTCCAGTGAACTATCAGAATTAAAAATAAATCATTCTGTTTTGGGGAATGCTGAGCCTCCTGGGTCTAGAAAGCATTTGTTTCTCTTCTCAGCCAGACGTGGGAAATCAGCCTTTAGGATAACGTACGGGAGTTTTGATTGCCATTTCGCTTCTCCCCACCCCGCCAACTCCCACTTCAATTTCCAGAAATAGACCTCTTCTACACTCAAAGACAGCATCTGTTTGAACAACCTGATCTGAAAACTATGTTCGCTGCACTTAACTAGTGCAGAGTGCTAACAGACACAGGCTTAAAGCAACTACATCCTCGCCCAGGTCTGTTCTGCTTCATATATTGCCAGTTTCTGCTGGCTCAGTATAAGCCAGTGCAACCCATTTAGATAATTTGATCAGTATTTTGGCATATACAGGTGATTAAATCAAGAGCCCGCTGAGCTGAAAGTGTGACTAGCTACCATGATCCAAGCGCTCAGATGACAGATTACATTAACAGTGCCTCAATACTGTGGGGATCGGGATCAGAGACAGAATTACAACTCAGTATCCCAGAAATCAAGAATATAGGTTAGCATAAGAAATAACACTTCAAGACTGATTTATAAAACTGGAGAATTTTCCTAGAACCAGGCCTTAGAGCTCACATGGATTCAGAAATAACCCAAACCACGCTTGCGAGCGTTGATATCTTTCTGACGTGCTTTGATCTGTTACAGGGTCTGTACAGTATTGCATTAGGGCAACCAGTACCAAACAAGCCAATAATTCCTTTCAGCAACCTAATTTCCAAGAAGTATCATCTCACTAGGGGAACAATTTCAAAGCTCTAGCTGCAGCAAATTAAACGGACATGACAGCTAGGCAACTAGATAATATCATCAGCTAGCATTGCTTGTTAGAGAAATTTGAAAGACGCTATGCATGAATACACGTGTACGTATCCTGTAATATGACTGGAAAAGATGGGACAAAGTTGAAGCAGTAATGAGAACCTGTGTTTATATATAGTAATACCATGCTTAACTCAAGAGTAAATCGTTTACAAGTGTTGCTTTGCTAAATGGTACAGTAGCTGACTTCTTTTTTCTATCAGAAAGAAGAAACGTGACCTTTTGGTTTTGTATTAAGGTGAGTGCATCTTCGCTGCAAACCCCAGAGAACATTTGGGTTGCTCCTTAGCCCATAGAGCCCTGCTCCTGCAACAACATAAATCCTCATCAGCAGAAAAGCTATGTGCATGCTTGGTACAGAAGTGGGATTATATTAACTCCTCAGTGTTATGATTAGTTGAGTTATAGACAGACTCCAGTAACACTTGACCATCATGAGGAGTTAGTCCTCACATTTTCCTACAGCTTTCTCATAGACCAGCCAAAGGAGGTATTGCAAGAGGAATTGGTGGGGTAAGGAGGCAGAGCACACAAGAAGTTGCTCTGCAGAGATGACTTGTTCCAGAGGTCACTGGCTTTTAGAGATACCATGACCGCGCATAGGCTGAGTGTCACCAACAACTGCATTCATCTCACTGCTGCTTGGGGAAGTAAGACAGAATGAAGCAGGGAGCACAAATACCAGGGTGGGGGAAAAGCAAAACCACCCAGAACAGTCACACGCACATTTCACTGGTGCCTTTGCACTCCTCTGGGGTACTTGTGACCATCTTTCAGTGAGACAGGTGAGGTTGCTGAACTCCAGAAGCACCTGCAGCCCCAGCACTGGTTACACTTACAGCCCCAGGCACCAAGTATGACATGCCCCAGATGAGGCAAGCCACCCACATGGCTTGAAAAACTTCAGGCGAAAAAGCACGTAGCTACAGCGCTGCCCAGCAGACTTGAGACCCCCGCAGCAGCAGACGGTGGAGTGAGAGCCACCTCGATCGGCCCGCTCTTCTGTGGCCTCAGTCTTGGGGAGGATGGCTCCTGGCCCACAGGCAGCAGCCAGGCTTGCCTGCCTGCCTTTGCATCACACATCCACTCAGACCTAGTTCATACCATTTCATGCACAACTCATCTTCTTTTAGCAAGAAGAGCTGCCTTCACCCACAAGCACATGCACACATACTGAATTCATAACAGGGACCAAAAACCTGGCTATGGTTAGATGAGATGGGTGCACATCCCACCCCTCAGCCCAGCTAACTACAGCAAGGTAGAAAGATCTCAGCTGCTTTGTAGATTGAACCCCATTTTGTCCAAGCAGTTCCCTTCTCCATCAGGGCTTTATCATACTTTAGCAGCTGCCAAGATCAGACAATCCTACAGCAGATGTGGAACCGTACGTTACAGTCCCAGCTCTCCGCCTGATTCTGTACACCCCAGGGCGATAGAAAAGTCTGAAAAGTATAACAATAAAAAAAGCAGATGTTCCCACCATTCAGGACTACGAGGCAGATGTGGAGAGGCTGCAATAAAACGCAAGATATCCTTGAAGACACCGGGTTTCAACAAAGGAGACAGGACATGCTCCCCAGCCAAGCAGCAGGGATGAAGCTGCTGATGGGATGGATGGGGCAGATGGCCTCCAGCTGTCACAAGCCACTGCAGAAATCTGGGCTTGCACATTTCTGCTTTTAAAAGCTGTCCCAATTTCTATATTTGTGATATTTTGCTACCACAAGTGGTGGCCGCCTAACTGATATGGCTGCAAACCTGTAACCAGCAGACACCAGAGAGCATCTTTGCATTAGTACTGATTTCAGCTCATTCACAGCCGGACCACCAGAAGTCGGAGCTGTTTGGCACTGGGACTGACCGGACACATGCACTGGCTTATTCCACAGACATGACAAATCAACAGCGCTACTGGAAGGCTGTGGGGCTGCAGCTGGCTCAGTTGCATTCCTCAGCAGAAGAAAGCTCCACATTTCACACACACTTGTGGAGGGACTTTCAGCTAAAGCCACTAGTGACATTGCAAAACATTGTGCGACTCATGTTCTCTGTGAGCCAGCTCTTTCTTCCCAAGCCTTAATAGTAGTCATACTTTGTAGCGATAAATACCAACGATGAGATCCGCAGAGCTACTTTGCACCTGAGATTTCTTTGCAGGTACCTTATCTCAGCCCACAGGAGCCCGCACACACGTTTCCCCTCACCACTTGCCTGAGCCGGCTGCCTCGGAGCACACGCAGGCTCCAGGAAGGAGATCCCCTCCTCGCAGCAGCCCAAGACTCACTCCCCATCTAACTCAGTCCAAGAGGGAAGGGTTCAAGCCACAACTTGAGCATGAACTCCAAAAATCTCCTGGCTCAGACCCACCTCTTTCAAAGCACTGCTGCCAAAGTATTATGCAAACTTCTTCAAAAAAAGCATCCCAACTGCTTAGCTGCCCACCTCTACACTCTAAGCTCAGTGCTGAGTCTGGAAAGCCTAGATGCATTAATTATTAGCGAGATTGGGAGTCTAAAGATATTTTTTAAAAGATTCAGTCTCCTAAGTAATAAAAGCCAGTAAAAAAATACATGCACCACGCCGGAGGCGGCTACTGCTCCTGGTTATCTCAGGAGGATTCCTACAATCAGAAATGAGAAGCCCACAGGCTGAACTGCCAGCTAAAGCTTGTGGATCCCTATTTCCCAGGCTTTTTCTAAGCCTTGTGCTATACTTTTATCCTAAGCAGATCGAAAGGAAAAAAAGAAAAAGAAAAAAAAAGAGAGATCAGAAAAATCTTTATGCAAGACAGAGCACAGTCCACACAAGGGGGGAAAATACTGGCTTTTATTAAATTGCAAGTGGCCAAGTTCGTATGTTATGTGGGAGGTTCAGTCTGATCCCATAATTCTGATATATTTACTTCCAGACAGAGCTGTTTATAACCCAAGACAATGTTGCCATACACCAAATCATCCTCAGATGTGCTTTCTATGGAATTTTGCCCATGAAGAAGGCAATAGGTCAGTGGCGAAAAAAATAGAAAAGAAAAAAAAAGTATTTTAGCAAGTCCTGACCCTCGTCTTTTGAACTTTAGACCAAACCAATGCATTTCCCAGGCCTCCCCTCTGCAGCACCCTGCCACACTGTGGGTCCTGCACTGCCACAACAAACCTCCACCGCAGCACCCCAGCCTGCAGCGGCGCAGGCGATGGGGAACCAGACCCTCCCTGCCAGCAGGAATTACCACGCTCACGCCTCCTTTAGCAACAGCTGCTCCCGCAGCCAGCCTGGCCCACCAGCCCCAAGTTTAACTGCTCTCGGTGGTTTCGGTCTCGGTTGTTCTGTCTTTCGGCCGTGGCCGGAGTGGGAAGCCGGATTCGGCCCTAACGCTCAGTCCTGAAGGGGTGCGTGCAGGCACAGCGCCAGCCCTGCTTCGCTGCAGCTTCACAAAGGGCTCAGCTCTTCTGGCCACCCTTAGCAACTTGTGTTTGTTTTGGACTTTATTTTCCTCCTAAAGCTCTGCTCCCTTGATTCAAGTAAATTTATTTATTTTTAAAAAATAAATAATAAGAACTTTGGGTACTGGGAGATCGGTGTCTTCCTACTGAACGCTTCTAAACAGATTTTTCTTTTGTGAACTTCCACAGTCATTCCTCCGGTTCACACGAGGTTTTACCACGCATTGTAGCGGACAGCAACAAGTGCCCAAATTTAACCCCTTTTCTTCAAATCACAGCATAGCTCTTACAATGAAAATACCTTCTCCCAGCTACTGCCAGGGAACTTGCATTTTCACTGACACTTCCCCATCCACCCCCAAACCAGAGCCAAACGAACGGGTCCATCCCAGAAACTGGCTGTGTTGGCATCTGCACCAGCAGCTCCTTGGAGCATGACCATGTCAGACACATCTCTGACCGACAGAGCTCTGCAGACAGTCTGCAGCACAGACTGGACCAGTCTGTCTCGTCTGCTGACCCGAGAAAAAGTACCAATGACTCAACTTCCAAGATGAAGTAAACAACACCATACAGGTTGTCAAACTGGCTGTGTGACTGCAGGATCCCAATTTATTTACTGGGTCTGGATCTGTGCTTCAGCCAGGCAGCTTTGGAGAGGAACACCTGTGGCCCAGGTGCACGTGCTCTGCATCACCTTTAATCACAGATGCACCTCTGACTTTTGGTTCCCCAAAATGTCACCTGCAGCTCTGGGCTCTCTGATTGCTATTGCCTGAAGATGCCTCCTTCCTTCTCAGATGATTCCTGCCTTTCCAGGGGGTACAGCAGATTAATTTGGGTTTACGGGGACTTCTCAAGAGAACAGCATCCCTAATTTCCCCTGATCCAGGCAGGATGGTTGCAAGGAAGGCACTGGCCACCGGTTAGGGAGCTTGGGGTTCAGGTCTTAGATCTGCCATAAAATCTTAAGGGATTCAGTCAAGTCATTTACATCCTTTATATGTGCTGTATGTTGAAATGGAAACACTGTGGAGCAAGTATTCAGTTGAGCAGGTGCCCAGAATTTAGATGTAAAAGGCTGCAGTGCTTTGGTGCGCAGCCCTGCGAAGCCTGGGCTGCCCAGTTGCCTGCTTGCTCTCACTCTACTGCTGCTGCTGGGAGCTGAGCGAGCCAGCCGTGCTCAAAAAAAAAAAAAAAAAAAAAAAAAAGGCAGTACAAGCATTTTTGCATAGACACTCCCTGTGTTCCTGCACTGTGGGTGTTCAATGAAAGCGATCAGTGAAAACCCCTGAACAATAAACTCATTCACATGGTATCTCTGGTCCCCAGCCAGGCACGGCACACGCAGAGCCTGCTGCGGGGAGCAGCAAAGGTGTGTGGAGGAATGAGAGCGAGACTCGCCAGACACACTAGTCAACACCACAAGAGAAAAGCAAGGGCTCAAGCCTTGCCAGGAGCACTCCAAAAGCAGGTGCCCAAAGGCTCGGAGCTTGTGAGCGCTGCTAGCTTTAAGAGCAGGCTCCTGGCAATTTTGGTAGAGACACAGATGGGGCACAGACCCTGTTATGGCAGGGCTACAGGGGTACTGCCTCTGCAGCACGGATCCCTGCCGCTCAGGGTCAGGAGAAGGAGCGATTCCCCGTGACCATTTTGGGGGCGGCAAAAGGGGCACCCCCAGGCCTGGCAGTTAGACACACACTCCAAGGGCCATTGCTGCTCATCAAACGGGGCTGAAGCCAACAGCCACACAGCCTCGTGCCCATCCGAGTGAGCCTGTCCTGGTCTGGAGAGCACTGGAGAGGGTCACGTGTACCCAACACACCTCAGAGCATCCTCAGGTGCCCTGTTTCTGTAAGAAATGCAGCTGTGCTAGAAGAGACAGAAATATACTGGCAAGGGTGATGGTGTGTAGGATGGCTTGGTAGGATGGACACAACAGATATATAATTGAGACAGGCTGTGGTTTCAGTCACAGAAAAAGGTTTCATCTCCTAAATCCCCACTGAGCAAATGACTGCCTATTCCCCAGAGTCCCTTCCCATCTCCAAATCTCACCACTCTCACATAACTGATAGTTATTGTATATGGTATGAGATTATGCAGGACATTAATTTTCATCTGCATTTCCAAGAAGGCTCAGCCTGGCAGCTGAAAATTGTATTGGATTTGGTACAGGGCAGTACATTGCCCTGTTTTCTCCAGTTGCCAATTACACCAAGACAATTAGCTAAACACAACAGCTGTGTTGATGCTCAGCTGAGGAGAAACCACATATGTTTGTATAGAGCCTAGATCATGTTAATATGAATCAATCCATTTCTGACTGATTAACAAGAGTTTATAAAGGGCCTCATGTTGTTTCCAGGGCTCATGTCTTTCATTCATGTCTCCACTTTGCAGCTTAATCCCAAACATATCTCCTTGTATTTGCAAGTACTTGTTAAAAAGAACACGTGCCGAAGTCCCAAACAGGCCCACACCCCTTTCCCTTCCCAGTTAAAACATGTTAACTAGCAAGCAAACACCTTGCCTTTCTACCAAGTCACCATTTTAATCCTCATCAACACTAAACTGTTGGCTTCTGTTAAGAAGACAACCTCTCCTCCAAAGACAAACAATGCTCGTCTCCTTAGAGGAGCACGGCAAACACTAGCAATGCCCTGCCGAGCCCTGGGAGACCCTCAGACAAGAAATGCAAAGCTTGTGTCTTTGCTTGGCAGAGACAGTAAAACAAGAACACCAAACACCTTTCTTTGAAGATCTGGGCTGCAAGTCACTCTGATTTCCATTACAGAGCTCTAACACATTAAAAATACAATAATAATCTCACAAACCTCTCAAGGGTCCCATCACTTGACATTTTAGACTACACTCATGGAGCTGCATCACAGGGGAATCACCTGTGACTGTGGTGACAAGGGGTTGGTTTGACAGGACTTGACAGGGACGGGTGAGTAAGGGTGCCACCAACACACCCCTCATCGGTAACAGTGCGTTCAGCACCTCTTCCCTCCCCCAGAGTCTGGGGATGGCTGGTCACAGACCAGCCAGCCACATCTGACATGAGGGGCAAGGAGTAGGCAAGGAGCCATGGTGCCACCCTAACAGGGAGCACAAGATGGGACAATTGTATGAATCTCAAATTCAAAGGTAAAACACATAGGAAGGAGGAGAGAGGGTGCTTGCAGGGAGCAGAGGAGGAGCAACGGACGAGCAGCTCTGTCCCTGTCACTACGTAGCTGTGGGCACAGCTGGAGCCCACACTCATGCCTGCCCTCTGCTCCCTGCAGGTCTCCCCTTGGGCCGTTGGGTCTGTTGCCCCTTACGCCTCACACGCACTTCCTCAATCACAAGGAGAGGGCGGATTTTCAAACAGCATCTTCACCAATGGCAGAACACACACTTTAATGTGGACTGGCAGGGAAAAAAAACCCAAACAAACAAAATAAAAACCTACACACACTGAAACTATCCTTCAGAGCTTTAATAGCCTAACAAGAGTCAAAGTCTATGTCTTCCTATGCAGCTGGCCTTGCAACCCCATTTGCAGAGGCTGGGAAAGGAAACCCATTCCCCAGAGAGTTTCACAATCCCTCCTTCACTTCCCACCATGTGAGTCCAACAGCCTGAGCTCTTCCCGCTCCATGGGTGCCACCCTGCTGGCCACCAGCCCCAGGCTCCCAGGCTCGCACCACACCTGGCCCTGCACGCTCCACTCCTGTGGCAGCTTCACCCTGCCTTTGAAACAGGAGGGACACCTCTTGCGCCTGCCAGGTTAGAGCTCGGATTAAAGCACATCCCTGGCTGTGTTTAAAGAAAAGAAATGCTGCTGTTTGCTGATGCTTGCAGCTTTCATTTCTTAAGTAATAGGAAAGATCTTGTAGTCATATTCCTCCTCCCAGAACATCAGTTCATTGCTCAACAGCCCTCTTTGAGTCCATCCATCTCTATCATTACAGGATTTCCCTGCACAAACGCTCTGCTTGGCTAGAAGCAAGGATGAAGACTCCCCACGGCAGCAACAAGATATCCCCAACAGAACAGGCACATATCCCCTGTGCTTATTAACAACAACTTGCCTGCCTTCTCCACCTGCTCCTCACCACTCCCAACATGTTCTCCCCCCCTCCAGGTGACTTCAGCCACCCCACCATGCTGGGGACACCTCCCACCCACTAAACGAGTTGTTGCCATCACCTGCAGCTGCCCTGCAGAGCTGGAGATGCCTCGGTACCCTCATTAATGTGCACCCGCTCCCACGCGCACACATTCGTTACCAGTAACACAAAAAGGACTGGCAAGGCTCCGCAATCAGTTGCACTTGCTATTCATTACACATGTGCAGAACACATCCCCACTGCTCTGAGGGAGTAGTGTGCATATTTAAAAAGACAATATACAAAACATAGCTGAATCTTAATGAATCTACTGCTTTGCTACTGGAACTGAATGGAATTGTACAGACCCTGCCAGAAAGGGAAAAAAAAAAAAAGAAAAAATAAACTACACAATATTTGAATTGTAATATAATCTTTAACATCACTTTTGCAGTAACATTACTATTGTACTTATGAGGCTGTAAAATATCCATTGTAAGTGTCAACCCTGTCAGAATACTAAAATACTTGCATAGTCAAAAAAATACACAGTCCTGGCAAAAATTAACTTCACACTATGACACCTTGACATATAAAGTCCCCACCAAAGAAGCATTAGGGAACAAGGGCTATTAGCTTGAACGCATCTGCTGAGGCCCAACCAAACCTTGCCAGTTTGACAGTAAGAAGTCCAAATGAGGTCAGGTGGGAATATATTTGTTTAGTACCAAGTTCCCTACCTAAATGTTCAGGGTCAATAAGGAGGACAGCACTTCCAAGGAGAGCCACATTTCCTCTCAACAGGTAAAATTCACAGCAGACTCACTGTGCTACACAAGTGCTAGATCCACCTCCTCCAGTGGAGGCTTTTATGCACCAGAGGAGGAGAAATTGCAGAGTACCTGCATATGGCCAGGCGTCCCGTGCCTGGGCACCTCACCCCACCTCCTCCCTCCTCAGCCAGCAAGTTTGAGAAGTTTCCAAGCGCTGCCCATAGCACTACAGATCTGAGATGAGCCGTTCTTGGTGACAACAGCCAAGCAGCATCACACAGGAAGCGCCAGAGCCATTGATTGCAGGGAAATAAACGGGCTGTGGGTGACCACCAGCCCGGACAAGATCTGCCAGAGAGAAAGCAGGAAGGCTGTTCACCTACCCTCTCCCTAACCACCAAACCTACTTGCATTTAGAAAACGGGACACTCAATGCCATGCCTGTTAAGCCTGGGAGGGTGGGAAGTCCACGCAGATGGGCAATTTAGGAAGAAAGACGGAGCAGGCAACGTTAGCCAAACTCAGTGCCTGCAGAAAACGAAACAAGACTCTGCTTTTAAGCGGCAAAAAGAGATCCCGATCCGCAGATGGTGTAAAACGAGAGGTCTCCCCCGCTCCTCCCTCCCTTGCTGCCCAGTGCCCGGGGCAGGTACAGGGGGACTCCACATCCCCGTACAGGGCCGCGCTGCCCCGCACCTTCCCGCTGCCCGGCCCCACTCGCGGGACCGCTCTCCCGCCGGCCCCGAGCTGAGAACGGCCCCACTCGCGGGGACTCCGATCCCTGTCCCCACTCGCGGGAATCACCTCCCCCGGGAGCTGGGTCCTGTCCCCACTTGCTGGCCTCCTCCTCTGCGGAGCTGGACCCCCGGTCCTCGCCGCCCGGTCCCACTCACGGGATAAGCCCTTCTACCCCCCGGAACTGAGCTCGGGCCCCACTCCCGGGGACCACCTTCGCCGAGAGCTGACCCCCCGCCCCACTCCCGGGAAACATCGCCTCCGGAGCTGGCCGCAACCCATCGCCACCGCGCTTTCCCACGCGTGGGGACAGCAAGACACAGCGGCCCCGTGTCAATAGGTCTGTCACCCCTTCCCCACCAACGCAGCCCCCGCAGGCGCCCGATGTCCCCGCGGTGGCCACGGCAGGACGGCGGTTCCTGTGCGGAGCTGCCGCGGGGCACGGACACGCGTGACACCCCACCTCACCTTTGTATTTATCCATGGGGGCTGCAGCACGGGGCCACAGCCCACCGGCTCCCGAGGGGCTCCGAGACACAGCGCTGCCACCGCTCCGCTCCGCCGCCGCGCTCCTGGAGCTCGGGCCCCGGCTGCCCCCGCCGCCCCGCCCCGCCCCGCCCCGGAGCCGCGGAGCTGGCCGGGATCGGGGCTCCGGGGTGGGGAGCGGGAACCCGGGATGGAGATCTGGGATCGGGGGCTGCCCCCCCGCCTTGTCCCCACGGCACGGCACGACACGACACGGCACGGACCCTCCTCTTCGGCGTGGGGCCCCTCCGGCTGCCGGTCCCCTGGGAAAAGAGCAGGGTTAGGGCCGGTGGCAGGAGGAGGAGGAGGGTGCCCAGAGTGCTGGGCTGAGGCCGTGGGGTGGCTCCTGGGGTCCCTTGCTGCTCCCCAGGGCAGGGGTGCCCTGTTTGCTCCCTGTGTTTAGGATGGTGTTTGCTCCGGCTGCAGTGGGGCTTTGGGCACTTTCAGAGAAACGCCTTGGTCATCCTGAGAGAGCTGTGTGTGGTCCCGGTGGCTCCTGGTGCTAAGACCCCTGGCAGGAGTCAGCTAGCAACTCACCTCCTGCCCTGCTCTGGGCTGGCAGGCTGAAAAGTTGGGTATTCCTTCCACCTTCCTGGAGCAGCTGCTGGTTGTAACCCCAAGCCAGTGAGTTCCCGCTCCTTTTCCAGTGGTTTCATTAAGGATTCCTGGTAGGAGCTGCCTCCTAGATAGAGCAGGTCTCACAGGAAGATTTCCCTGTCCTTGAGTTCTAGTAACTTGCCTAACTTCCATCACTACCAGACAGAGCCACCATGCCCAAAATGCACAAATAACAACAAATGGAGATGTGGGCATCCAGTCTGTCTGCAGTATAAGACACAGGTGACTACCTTCCCAAGGCCAATATTTTGGAGACACTGCAGGAATTCAGTGTTTATATCAGTAACAAGAATATCCAAAGTTACAATAGACAAGGTACACAAGGATTATAGAGGAAGTTTTCTCTTGAGAATTAAGATTAAGCCATCAGTGTGGGGACAAGGGAGCCCTACCTGCCTATTACAAGACCTTTCTGTAGAGAGGAGAGGCTAGGCATCTGACCTGGATGGGCAGCTCCACTGGTCCTGTGGAAAAAGTTACCTAGAAAATCAAGGACTCTCCTTGGGAGCTGAAAAATAAGGAACCAGAAGTCAGCTCTGCATCATTGACCAGAGCCATATCTGCTGGCTGGCTGTGTGAGGATCTAGTCCTTCCTCCAGTGAAGAATGAGGGTCACACCAGGATTGCACCAAGGTCATGTTATTCTGAGGTCAATCCTCATCCTACTGCCTTGACCCTCACGGGACTCACAGGCATTGGGGTCTGGGCAAGCCAAATGCCTGAACCGTCAGATCCAGCAAGCAGATAGCAGTCTTAAATGACTGGAGAAAAAATCAGGTTAAATAAATATATCTGTCATGTAGGAATACATGTCTTAGAGCTCTTTCCAGCTACTTCTTGGCTCGGCTTTCACAGTCTAGCAGGGTAGGCCCTGATCTTGCAAACTTTTGAAGCGTGCCTGTATCTCAAAGCAGGTGAGTAGTCATTCTGAACTCAGCAAGACTAACTAAGGATAATACCAGTTAAACGAACTAATTAAAGATGATTTGAAAGATCAAGACGTCAGATACCTGTGATTCCTGTCTTCAGGCCCCAGAGCGTTTACATCCCCTGCTTGTCCCTTCCTTCCCCTCCCCAGCCATGATAAGGATACTCTGGAATCCCAGGACTGCTGGTGAGGCCCATGGCAATTGCTGGGCAAGTGACAATGGGACGAATACTAATGCCAGAGGAACACAAGTTCTTCCTGTTTATCCCCTTCCTCTTGCGGTAGGAAGTACCTTAAATCCTTTAGGATATTCTTTTTCAAACAGGCTGTTGTGTTCTGGGGTTTAATAAAACTGGGAAATACTCAGACCCTGCTTAGTGTGAGGAATTAATATTCTCAGTGTTGGTGCTGAAGTCTAGATGTTTGCCACTATGGTCAGGTAGAGCAAATACTTGCATTCTGGTTTTCCTGGTGGAGCTTCTTGAAGCCAATAAAATAACAGCCATCTGCCTGTGTAGCCATATATTTCTTGCTTTTTTTCCTGCTTATTATTAGTGATGATTATTATTAGTGATGACTCTGGTGTGACAAGCCTTGAGGGCCAAGCTCATCCTGTTCAAGTCTTTTCTTTTTTCACGTGGCTGACATCCTATCCTTTGGCAATGCTAAATGCTTTTCTTTTTTCCCAAATACTGACACTAGCAGGTGTACATTGCTTCATTAATATTATTGCTGTTACACTTACCTTTGCATCAGCAAAGTCTTTAATGTCTAATAGTTGTCTAAATCTTTGCTATGACTTTCTTCTCTTTGTTTGCATTTGACTTGCTCTTTCCCTGGTTAAGCATGAGTCAAAGGCCAGTGAAAGTTGATTGATCTCTCCGTTGTGAAAGCTGGAGGGAATCCTACCATGAGAGCTTGTGTGCAAGTGCCCTCCACTGACTTCAGGAGGTTATGCTTGATGGAGACTGTCAGGAAGAATCACACCTGACTTAGACTCTGTGGAGCTGCTCCCCAGGGTATTTTCTGCCTGATGTTCATCCCAACTGCAGCAGTTCATAGTGGTGAGGCTTCTGCCTTTCTTTGGGGCAAACATTCCAGCTGGCAGAACAAAAGGTAGAAATTTCCTCCATACGTGAAGGGTATCTGTCATTTCACAGGGCTTTGCTTTTCCTTTTCCCCATGCATTTATCGAGGCTGTGAAAACCTAGTTCAGGAGTCTATTCAGCAAGACCAAGCTCAGTCAGAAGTAAAATGAACTTGGTATTAAACTCCTGAAAAGTGGGGAGCCATGTCAAATACTCCATGTGTGCAGGCACCTGGAGGATAGATGGAGAAAGAAGATGGCTTGGCACACTAGAGTTAGCAGTGAGATGTGCTCAGATCAATGGTGGCGCACCGGTGTCCTCTTTTCTCCCAGGTATCATCTCAGGTACCTATTTAGATAAGGGTGTAACATCTCTGTGGACAGTAGTGGTCAAGGAGGCATAAAACTATTTCAGAGCAGTTGACACAAGAGATCAGAGCAGAGGTGGGTTTATCTCAAATCTGAGCTGAGATTAAAGATGAGGTTTGTCCTGTGAAATGCCAAGAAACGAGGAAGCCAAAGGCTTCTTCACTTTGGCATCCTTGGCCACAATGCCAGGCTGTAATGCTGCTGTAATCTGGGGCAGAGGGGAAATTACTTTTGTCCGTACATGGATCCCTCTGAACATCAATGAAGCCTGTGGACCTAGGGACAGCTGAGCCAGCAAAACAGCATTGCTGTCTCTGAAAGGGAGAAGTCTCTTTCTTTCTCCTCTCTCTGTTTCTGGCCAAATGATCTCTCTCTTCCTAGCATAATTCTCACAGTTACTGGACCAACTTCCATGCTGAAATGGTGGAAAATTAAAATGGCAGATTTTTCTACCAGCTGAGAAAGCCAAGTTGGGTCGCAGTAGAGTCAAGGAAGACTGAGGCAGTACCAGCTAAATGGCAAGCACCTGCACCTGGAAGGAAGGAGAAGACCACCTGAACATGTCCACACAAGCAGGAGGGACCACACAGCTGGGACCTGTTAAGATAGATCATCAGTCACAAGCTCAGCTGTCTTGAAAGTCCTCCCTGATCTTCCCTCTAGCCAGGAGCACAGAGCAGATGCTCAGTATGTTTATGGAGCTCCCACCAATGTCTCTTACTCCTGATCTGCTGAATCCTGCCTATCTTGCATAAGTTCTGATTTGGGGGGTGAAGGGGACAGTTGGTGTTGGGAAATCAAACTGAAGCCTCCATTTATTCCCCAGGGAGGTCTAAACAGCTGGACACTGCTAACTGTCCCAATTCATATGATCAAAGACTCTACATCCCATGCTGAATCCCTGAGCCACCCAGGCCCTGGGAACATGGGTTTGTGAGAGGAGCTGTGATAAATGACATTGCCGCGTGGCTTATTGCAGAAATGTGTTAAGGATCCCAGTCTACCAACTCATGAGCATGAGCAGCAATGAAACATCTTTCCCCAGAAATAACCTTTAATGGTGCTTTATAGCAGATCAGACTAGTTCCTTGGTTCCAGGAAGGCACTGGGAGCCTGCCAGGGCTCAGTCAGTGAAGAAAGGGCCAGGAGAAACAGAGAGGCAGATGGGTCACTCTCTGGGATAACATGGTTGTTGCAAGCAAAGCTGCTTGGTGGCAGAGGAGTGAGCACTCTGTTGCAGAACAGGACGTGAATCTTTCACTTTACAAGATTTGCAAGCATCCTGTCTAAAGGTGTCCCTTTTGAGGTCTTCTTGCTTCCCTGTGAAGCGCTCCATGATTTCTGGCCATAAAAGAGATGACCAAATTCTCCCCCAGCATAAACTGGCCTTACACTGGTGTTGCTCCACTGACTTCTGTCCAGCCATTTCTGACTTTCACCGATGAAAGGCAAGACAATCAGCCCTAACACAAACAAACCCAGAGCTGTTTAGCTGCTCAGCTATACAAAAGCTTCGTTGCTGATACATTCCAGCAATGTTTTGGATTCTCTCAGACATTAACTGTTTCAAAAGAGCGTGGCTGGGAAGAGGGTGGCTGGAGGGAGGGGGGATTTCCCATTAAGGACGGCAGGACCAGATGTCTTTTTGATGAGCTTCTGTTGGCTTCCCATTCTTCGACATTTCCTTTTCAGTTGTTGAGTCCAAACTGCTTCTAGACCAAATTACAGGGAGCTCTAATGGCACGAATTGTTTTCTTTCCCCTGACAGAAAGAGTACCTTCTTCTGGCCAACGTACGAGACATGCTGACCAGACAGTGTGCTCAACAGGCAGGGCATTTGTTCCTCCTGGAGACATTTCTTCCTTACACTTATTTTCCACTTCAGACCCTCTCCGCCCTCCAGAGAAGCTCCTCAGCTTTCCTTTAATAGTGTTCAATATGTTAAAGAACTAAAACCATTCTTTATTCCTCTCCCCTCCAAACTCCACATGGGGATGCTCACACCAGCCGACCTCATCAGGTATCAATACACAGTATTTCAGCATGTAACACGCACAGGCACCACAGGACGTGGCTATCAGCTTCCTAAGAGTTTCTGATACAGATTTCTGATACAAAACTAGCCATGGTCCTGGTTTTTGAGGGGATTGGGTAGGAATTCATGAGTTTCAGCTGAACAAATATTAGAAACTTCATCCACACTTACATATTTTACCAGTAAACCAATATTGATCAAAATCTTTCCCAAGTTGGTACAAAAAACCCTGTGTGGAGTATCAATCTGTCAATGGAGGACTCGCCTCAACAGAGCTGAACTCTTGGCACCTTTCAGCACCACTAAAACTTACCCAGGCAAGGGGAAAAATTAGTTTTATCAAAATATGGGAAAACATTAATTTTTACATCTTGCTACATTTTCATGGGGATTTTTTTAAGCCTCTCCCATCATCACCACAAACCGTGGTTTGATGTCCACTGTGAGCTCACAGAAGGCTATTTATTCTGGCATTTTTCCCAAAAAGGAGGTTTTTTTAGCCCGCAGCTTTTTCTTTAGGCCTAAACCACTTCTCCTCAGCCAAAGTCAATAAGCAGAGCACACTTCAGAGGTCAGCGCTGCTGAAATGGGAAAGGGAAAAGAAGGAGAACCTGTGGTCCATACAGTAGAGCACCACCTAACTGCAATTTGTTTCAGTAGAAGCTAAGTACTACGGAGGAGTCCAAGTTTCCTCCCCAGCCTCCATGTCTGCTGTTACTATTAGATGTTAGGGTATGTCAGACGACCTGCCAAAGTGGAAGTAACCACCAGGTAATCTGGTTGAATCAGTCGAATCAGTTGAACCTTCCACTTTTTTTTTTTCTTTCTTTTTCCCCCTGTGAAAAGAGATTTAATTAAGAGTCAAGAAGTCAGCCCCAGTAAATACCAAAAAATGTAATTTCCCTTTTCCCACATAGTGGAGCTGAATTTCTCCTGCCTTTTCGACTATCATTAAGTATTCTGTTTAAAAAAGCCAGCTTCATGCCATCTATAATGAAGTTATAGTGTATTGCTCTGTTATGAATGATGAAGCTGTTGTGTCCTACGGGGAGAAAAATCGCTGTAATCCAACTTTCCTTTTGAAAAGGCCTAATGTATCCACATGAGATCTTCTGGCAGAGACAACTGAGAGAATATAAATAGAAGCTTAAAAGAAGAAGGAGGGGAAGGGGAAAATAACTCCAACAGGGCTGAGTAGCTGAAATTCACAAGTTTAATAGGAAGATGGATGACTGAAGAGCCTGTTCTGTGACACAATTAGGACTTTATGTAGGCCTTTTTCAATTATTTGTAGCTGACAAAATATCACACAAAGGCTGTTTCACACTGCAGGCCAGGTGCCCAGAAATGGGTTTTTTGGAGCGGGGAGGGGGGAGCAACTGGGACAGTCGCCCAGGGGCACAGGCCACTAGGGTCGCCACTGGCTAAGTTAGGCAATGGTGTACGTCACCTCATGCACAAGTGGCAGGAGCAAAGAGCGTCCCACAATGCCTGAGGCCCCTGTACATCCAAGCCATCATCTCCCCATCCCCAAAGAGCTGCAGCCACAACAGACAATGTGGGGTGCGTATTATGGTCCATCTTGGACCACACCTTTCCAGTCCTCCCCACAGACACATACAGGAAGAGATTATACAGGTTTCTGCTACAGGAGGAGGTTTCTGCTAATGGGCAATTCTCAGTACTGAAGTTTTATCAAGAGATCTTGTCAAGGAGCCTGTTCAGTGCAGGTTCTGCCCACCACCCAGCTCCTCACTGGCCACCCACCAAATACTTCTGTTGTTGTGGTGCTTCATTCTCAGCACAAGGCTACCACAGTTCAACCACTAAGGAAGGTTGCTTGAAATAACCTGCCTGTGTTTGCAGGCAGTGGTCACCCCTTCATTTGCTTCAGTGCTGCAGCTTAAGGTAGAGACATACGGCAGAGGAGTGGTGGTGAGCTGGTGAGCAGTAATGGCTTTACTATCCATGAGACCCACAGAAGATCTTACCAAACCTTCAGATTTTAAGCATCTTTAATTTGTTTAATTTTGCTCCATTCCACAGTGAGCTAATCTGACTAAAGACATTTTAATCCAGGCTGAAAATGCCTGGCGGGGGGGGGGGGGGTTGATTAGTAAATTTAGTTCAGATAATTTTGTGTGAACTTGCCTGGGTGTCCCCATGAGGAGAAGTCTAAGTTGAATCCCAGTACCTGTAGGGGGGCTAACTGTGCTTTGATGGTGCTGTGGTGGGGCAGGGCCAAGCCTGTGGCAGCAGACACAGGCTTCTAGGAGTCTGCCAGGCAAAGACAAAGCAGGGTAATGGACATGTTTGTCCGTATGTAACAACCTGATTGTGGAAAGAAAGACCAGATAAGAGGGGCAGGATTTGTGGAGAAAAGGGATGTCACAGGAATGTCCCCCTTCGAGGGAGGTGACTCCAGAGGCGAGAGCAGAATGGAGGCAGCAGCAACAGGCAGGGACCCTTTGGGCAGCATTAGCCCTTAGTAGGGCAAGATTGTCTCTAGGGAGATGTTTTCCTGAAGGCTCATTCTTGATGCCAATCTTCAATGAATGGTTTACAAGTTTTTCAAAGACCCACGTGGCTGAGTGGTGCAGTCACCACAGGAAAGGGGCACAGGGCCCTGTGCCTGCAGTCACGGTGGCTCAGGGCACTTTCCATCATGGCCTCCATAGGGCCTCCCTGGCCCTCAGCAAGACTGGGAAGGGCCAGCGCTGCCAGGCAGGACAGCAGCAGCTGCACCTTCAGCTCACGTGTCTATGGACTTGCGCTGTTTTCAAGTCACTTAAAAACATGTTGCCACTGAATGGTAATGACTTCCTTCACCTTATGTCGCTCCAGCAACAGGTTGGCTCATGTTGGACTTACTGATATGACTAAAAGCTACAAGTTTTTTTCTCACAGGGTCAGATTTTCAGCTAGCTTTTCCCCCCGGTCAGATGGCTGGTCTGCTTGCCCTGGTGGTAACTCCATTGTTGCTCGAACTGGCAGAACACAGGAAAATTCTCTAGAGAGTCCTCTGCTGGGATCACTCCTGAGGGATAAAGGGCACAAACGTACTTTTCAGGAAGCTGAACAATTAGTTACGGAAAACCCAAACTTAGAGTGCCAAGAGTTCAGAGCAACGTCAGAGCATTGAAGCGGTGTGCTCGGGGCTGCCTGAGCACCGTGGCAGGCCATTTAGTTGATCCAATATTTACTGGCCTCAGCAGAAGTTTACTTTCAATTACCTACTATTCTTTCACAAACCTGGCCAGTAAGAGGATTAAACTTTTTTTTTTTTTTTGGAAGCGGGGGCAGATAGAGGGAACAGCAAAAGCCAAAACATAAAAATAAAACACACACTTTTAAATGAGGCAAAATATCAAACTCTGGCTTTCCTCCTCCTACAATATCTCTGCTCTTAAATGCATCATTGCAAGGGGAATTATTCATATAGTCACATCAATAAATCTTGCTTAAGTCTTTTATATTGCAATCCTCATTCATCTAGCTGGGACTCCTCTGTAAATGGTAATTAGGGTAAGAGCTAACTGAGATACCACACAATTTGCTCCTGGCAGTCATTTAACATCCAGTGTGGTATCAAGGCTGTAAAGTAGGCTTTTCTCAGCAGCAGTTCGTTCATTGTAAAACCTGTTTCGATTATTAGCTTGTCTCCTGTTTCACAGCAAACACTTACATTCACATAAAGACCTCAGAGTATTTGTCAATGAATTCCTTGAATGGACTCTGCTGCGTGTCATTTTTCTCTGCAGTATCATCTAGCCTAAATGCAGAAGAGTTGGCCCAGGGGAGTGCTGTTTCCCTCCAGCAGCCTTACTGGGCTACTCCTGAAGAGACGGTTGGTTCTGCCATCAACTTTTCTCTCCAATACCTGCTGCTGTGGGGGCTGGGAGAGCCCAAATAATGGGAATAGATAATGGATCTATTCCCAAGTGTGGAGACCCTCAGCAGCAGAGTCAGCCTCCAAGTCAGTCTGCTCCTGCTAGACCTGACTTGCCGCTTGATGTTTCATCATTGTAACACCCACCAAGCAAGCGTGTCTAGCAGAGGCTCTACCCCATCTTCTGCCCTGAACACTAACCTAGCACAGACTGCATGGCTCTCAGAGCTCAACCTGTTCTCCCTCCAGCCTAACACCCTCCTTCAGGATGTCACTCCCCCAGCCTGACAGGGGATGGAGACTCTCTAGCTTAGCAAAGCCACTTGGAGAGACAATAACTCGAGGACAATGGAAAATCTTCAGAACTCTTTACAGTTCACTATCCAATGTGAGCCTTAGCTCTCTGACCCACAGGCCCTGCCTGCATCATCCCCTCTTGACCAGCATCTATCAAGGCAAGTGGCAGAAGAAGGCCAAAGCTTCTGGCCAAACTTGCTCTTGCATTGTTCAATCAAAAGCCTTAGTGGGGCTTAACCTGCCTTGCAGACTGGATTGATCCATGGAACATGTGTTGGCTGTCTCTGGCAAAAACAGACCACAAAGTGTATGAGGGAAACCTGAAGCCTAGAGAATTTCGGTGATTTGCCCGAGTTCAGAAAGCTGAAAGCATTGGACTTAGGTCTCCTGACTTGCTGTCCAGCCTCAAGACAATGAGGAATATCTAAAGGGGAAAAAAAGACAACAGTATTTCATCCCCTTGCACTTGAGCACTGTCCTGGAGTGAGTGGAACAGTTGGGACAGGATAACATGCCAGCAGAGTGGCTGTCCAAGCAAGGCCAGTATGCACCTGGCTTACTCTCCCAGCAGAACAGCCATCTCCTCCACAAGATGTAAGTTGAAGGTGGGTTTCAGTCCACCTCCTCGCTTCCCTATTTCATTCTGGGGTGACAGCTGCAACACTCCTGACTTTGCAGAAACATCCTATTCCAGCAGTGTGAATCTCGAAGGTCTTGGAGACAATGATACCCTTCTTAATTGACTAATAGAAGGTGCGATGGTACTGCTGGAGTTGAAGGAACTAAGGGAGGACCACCACCTGCCCTCTCTGCCATGAACTTGAGACTGTGATTTCATGACACTACCTGTGCAATATCCCTAGCAGTTTAATGTGTTCTGCTCGCTTTCTTCAGACCCTGTTCACTTGTGCCCACCCCATTTTTCATGCCAGCACAACTGCTTTGTCAGGCCACTGCTTAAATCAAAGCAGGGAACTGACTCCATTTAAAAGAAAAAAAAAAAAACAAACAACCCCCAAACAACTCTATACGATGAAATAAAAAGTAAAAAATGTTTTTTTAAGCAGGATCAGTTCCCGAATGTCACTGAGAACGACCCCACAAGCAGTCATGCTGACATATCTGATGGCAGGAAAAAGCTGTGGGGGCGTGGGAATACCTTAAGCTCGCTGAACAGCCGCCCAGTGCTTTGTCTTATGAAATCACAGCCTGAGGAGAGACTGTGCTGTGCCGTTTTCCTGCTCCCCCTCTCTTCCTTTCCCCCCGAACCCTTGGGCCCCCATCACTGCCATGACTACATCCACTCCGGGATGTACATTTTAATCTGCAGCGTGTATATAAAAGAGAGCCTGAGACCCACCTGACCTTGGATGTACAGCAAACTTCCTGTTCCAGTGCTGCCGGCTCTTTAATCTCCCAGTCCTTAAAAAATAAAAGTGAGCCTATGTGAAAAAATGCTTTGTAATGGGAACTCCTGGAACAACTTTTCTCTCTCGCCCTCTGACTGAGCCATAGAAAACAGTAAATATCTCTCCCAAGAGTCCTTTTTTACAATAGAAAAATGGCAGGCAAAACTGAGGTTTCATTTCCCAGCCTCAGACTCGGCAGCAGACAGGCACAAAAGCTACAGAAAAATAAATCAGCAAGGGGAAAAAACCCGCTCTTGTTCATTCAGAGTTTGGGGAGATTTTTTTGGTGGGGAACAAGCTGCTTCTGACAGTAGAGCAAGTCACGCTTGGGAACGGGGTTTCTCTTTTTTGCAGGAGGAAGTGGTCTTGGGCTATATACTTGACAGCAAATTAGCATTGACATTTGACTTGTTTTGATCTGAGCTATTTACAGTGGTATTATCTGTGTATTTTTGACATGCTGTGAAGATTCCCATTGCCAGATGCCTTGCTATGGCTGTGGGATGCAGTGCATTCCACAGTCGTTACTCAGGGGTCATAAACCTCACATTATTTGTGGGGAGGAGGGAAGTAGGGAAAAATGGTCTAACAATTTAAAAAAAAAAAAAAAAAAAGAAACCCTGGACTTAGATTTCACTCAGCTTGTGTATTCAACTGGAGGGAAATTAAAAATGTGCTTAGGCTGGCTAGCACTGTCACGTTGTGGAGCTGACGACTGGAACGGATCCTTGTGGATGTGCTCTACGCACAGGAGAGCACTCATGGCGATATTCCCAGCTGCTCTGGGCTGGGGAAGGCTGTAATGAGGCAACTGCACCGTTACACTGCTGGGTCACAGCTCCCCAGCTGGGGGGTTGCTGCTGGGGACCTCCAGAGCCTGGGTGTGCAGGGCAGGTCCTAGGGCTGGCACTGCACCATAGCTGTTGCTACAGGGAAGGAGCTGAGACTCAGGCAGTGGATTTTCAAGAATAAGTGAGACTGATTCTAAAGGGACACTTTGGTTTTTTTCTTTTCTATGGTTGGGAAACTTCCAAAAAAATGTCTGAAGCCAAATCATAGACCTACACATGTAGGTTTCTAAGAAGATACTGCATGCACAGACCTTCCTTACTCCCTAACCATGTGGAGATGCCCAGGGAGGCTAACAGGAGATAGATGCCCAGGGAGCACCCAACATGGAAGTGCCTGGGGGCTGCAGGCTGGCAGGTGGGGAATGGGGTCCTGTCCTGCACAGCAGTGAGGAAACATCTCCCTGATGTCTGGTTGTCCAGGGGAAGGTGAAATAAGCAGCACAAAACCTTTTGAAGAAAGGTCTCTCTTAGACTCTACGTTTGCCTTTCAGACAAACAGGCAGACATTTAAGAACGCCCATGTGTCTTTTTAACTCTGGCTCAGGTTTGGCCAGCACTTCTCACCAGTAACCTGCACAGCACCATGTGCTATCAACTGAGGTTTGCTCACAAGAGGCTACGGTTTCCTAAAACACCTGAAGTTTCTCAGTGCTGGCCCTAAAAAGAAGGGGATAGAGAGCGGGTTATTATGTCCTCATTCATGTCTGGTCTGACAGCTCTGAGGGCTGTGACGTGGCCAGGCAGGAAATGTCTATAAACATGGAGGAAACAGAGAAACAAGGGATACTGGAACACATGTACCAATCTGCTGAAGTCCATGGGCCTACAAGCCTGTTGAAAATTAGCCCATTAAATGTTCAAAGCAAGGGTCATCTCCACCCTGTATGTACAAACAAAGTTCAGGATTAGGGCTCTTCCACCTAGGCACTGCAGCAATATAGATATCAAAAAACCTGTGTTTAAATACTCTGCCCTTCATGAGTCAGGTTTCCAGCAGCTGTAATAAATGAATCTGTTTTTCTGATTTTCATTTTATTTTGTCTCACCTAGACCAAAAATGCAATCTCTGGAGTAAGCCAGCCAAAGAAAGGAAGCATCTAACTGCCACCAGGTTGCTGTGCTGGATTTGTCCATAGAAGAGTTTCTCTTGTGCAAGTTCCAGCACACGTTACACAACAGAAATCTAGGCATGGCCTGGGAAGTGAATGGGGCAGACAGGAACTTTGCTAAAGGCTAACTTCATGGTGGTGTTGAATTCCCCACCTCTTGTTCTCCAAGTGGGAACCTGAGCCCCCACCTCATCTGAGACTCAGTCCTTAGATCTACCCAACACAGTACATTGAAGTAACACCCTGGGGGAACCTCCACCTTTGTTGTGAGAGAGAACCTGTGCAGAGTATCAAGGTAGGGCAAGGGCAGGGATGAGTCTCAGAGGGCTGAGGAGTGGAAGAGAAGACGGGGAACACGCTGTCTGCAGGGCAGAGATCTTGATGCTGCAGGGGCTTTCTGTAGGCTCCAGATGCTGTGCAGAATGTGTGCTGCATCGCTTCTGCTGCTGAACAGAGGGCTGTAGCTCAGATGATCAACGACCTGAAGCAGGATTCTTTCCCCCTTCCTTTGAGTTTTTTTTTTTAGGATTGATCCCCAGTGGCTTCACTTCAAATAGGAACATCACCCTGCCCTGCTCCCCTTTAACAAACAAGCCCAGAGGCCAATACTAATGAGGCTCCAGCTCTGGTTGCTCCAGGTCCCATAACTGCAGGAAGCTCAAATTAATTCAGTGAAGATGTTCAGCACGTCATCTAGAGAGCTGTGTATGAGTGGCAGCTTTTCCAGGGGAAATCTAAATGCAATATGGACTGAAGTCCCTTGATATGTCTGTCTTCTGAGGCCATGACAGGAATTGCTACTCCTCTGAGGTATAATTCTGCTGCTGCTGTGGTCTACTGGAGACTGGGGCATTCAGCGCATCCACAGGTGGTTTATTGCCCCATTTCCTTGAATGGCATCATCCCCCACCTTCCACACCCAGACCAAGGCTGGGCAGGTATAACCCCAGGTAATTAAGCAAACATCTAACTTTAAATACTAAGATACTTAAATATCTTTTCCAGCTGTGGACTAAAATTTTAGCTGAACTTGCAAGGATGAAGAAAGGAAACCATTTAGATTGTGAAGCTGATCTAACAGCATGACCTAGCTGACCTCGCTGATATCTCAGGTCCTTTTAAACCACAAACTCACCACACAAAATTAACACTCCTGTGTGGTTTGTATGAGTATCTATTTCTAGTGACGTAGTTACAGGAAGTCTTGTATCTTTTCAAACCTTTCATCAGAATTTCACTGAAGCTGTGTAACTCTTCCATGCATCTTGCTCTGGTCATTCATGCCTCCTCCCCCCCCACCCCCCCCTTGACCACACTCTGTTTTGTAAGAGGACTTTGATACAACTCTGCAAGATGAATAAAGCGCCACATAAATGAGGCAACATGAATCCAGCAATTAAGAATAAAGCTCCAAACTTTATTCATTGACTTGAATACAACAGTGATGCAGATTACAGTGGCACAGGAGTGCAATATGTGCTGTTTGCAGTATGACAGTGGAAACACTAATTGTACAGAACAGCAACCCAGCTCAACTTTTCATTATGCATACAAGCAGACTCACTGTACAGACAAGACATTGATTCACTTTTACAGAGACTCAGAAAGAGAGTTGTCTCACAGATGAACGGAAAACACAGGGACACCTCCCCAAAACGCTGGTTTGTAACATGTGGAGGGAGAAAAATAAAATAATAAAATATCCTATTGCCAAAATCTACTGATTTAAAGGAAAATATACCTTTGAAAAATGTTTCAGTTTCCAAAGCTTAAAACACCCCCCTCAGCTGTAAGCCCCCCTTACAGGAAGAGTCATCAGCAATGACCAAGCGCACCACTTGGACAGGACTGATCCGCTGTGAGCATACACAGCAGTCAGACTTGGTCTAGCCAGCCGAGAAAGAGCCTGCTCCAAAGCATGCGGGTGTCAGTGAGAGGCTCCTCTGATTTCAGTGGGTTTACATCTGGGGAGGGGGAGGCGGGGAAGTGCTTTCTGAAAGGTGTTCAGTGACAAAAGCCCAGGCAAGTGTCCAGTGGGACCTATCAAAGCGCCTAAGGGAGCTAGAGGCTCAGCCTGGTAAGGCACCGCTGGAATTCCCACAGCTGCTTCTGCTGCTCAAAATGCTGCATTTCCTAATGCCCCGGAGCAAGGGCCTGTGGCCATCAGCTTTGCAACTCTGGGGGGCAACACTTGTATTAACTGTGGTGATCCCGACAAAACAGGTTACTGTTTGCCTGCAGTCATCTCTTTTAATCGCCAAAGACAGACTGCAGTGCACATGGAAGTGGTATCTCTTCACGTGGACAAGCATTTTTTAGCAAATCATTAGCAGAAATCTATTTCCCTGTTAGAAGCCCTTTGGGCAACAAATAATTTATTTTGCATACAGGCAAACAACATTAATGGCCAATTACATTCCCACTTCCTGCACTGATGCTTACATTAAAATTAATAATACTTATTCTCTCCCTGCCAAGTGCGAGCATCACATAGCTCCTGCCAGCAGAACTGTCTGACTAAAAACTCTGTATCTTTGCATTAGATTCTTTTTCTTTCTTATTTTATTAAGCACAAAAAAGGTGTGTGGGAGGAATCACAAGGCAAAACTCACCAGCCCAGAGCAGTCCCACAACCCACAGCGATAAGGGTGTTTCTACACTGAAAGAGAAAGGCGCATTGTACTACTATCACAGTGCTCAGTAGCTCTCTCTAGCTCTTCATTACGTAGCAATGGGGTAAAAACACACCACATATTGTCAGGACCAGCCCGTGCTGTGCGTCTACCCTGAAGATTACGCTGGACTCTAGCAGGTGTGTTGACAGGGCTGAAAAATTTGACAGAATATGAACTGGACCATGACCTGGGGCTAACTGAATGGGGAAGGGGGCTGTGGAGGCAACCCTAAGTGTCTCTCTGACGTGGAAAGATGACTGGCATTTCAGGACAGATTAGTTCATTTTCTGGTTTCCCGTACATTTTATTGCATCATCATTAACTAGTATTTTTTACTGCTGTAGGTAACTTCCAGGATGTAGACATCCTCCTCCACAAATACATTCCGAAGGAAAGCAATGAATCATGGACTGGGAGAAAGGCTGGTTTCCATCTAGTCTACAAGGCTCTGGCCCAAACATGCCAAGATCTCCTCCTAAGTCAGAATGAGCCAAGCTAAGTCATTCCAAGATGAGTTTAGAGGATGTTCATATTTTTAATGTTTTGGCGGTTAATTTTGTCACTTGTTGTAACAGCTTCATACCATTAATTTCAGCGTAGATGCTCACAAGCCATGGGCTCCAAACTTGACAGTTTGAAATAGGTACCACAGGCTCATGCCTGTGTTTTCTTCTAAGTCTGCTAAACTCCACCCTGGCAAACCCTGGAGAAATCGAGCCTATGCCAGCCGTCCTCCTTCCCAGAACTTAACCCTTCTCCATCCATTGATATTACCTGACCAGGAGAAGCATGGCTCACAGAGAGGGATTTCACTTCAAAATGTGTCTAATTTCAGCGTAACAAACTTTTACGCAAGACTCCAAATGACCTACCCTGAACTACGTGGCTGAGAAAGGGTTTCCATATTGCAACAGGGAAAGGGCAGCAAGCACTTCAGTGCTAGGCGCACAGACTTAGGACTTTGTAAGGAGAGATGACATCTGTATTGACAGAAGTAAAAGCACTACTGGAGCCACAGAGCTATCTTGTCCCACGTACAGCTATTAAGAAACTTACTGTTTTCCTAGTCTAACCTTTCACAGCACACTGCAGCTATGTCCACAACGCATCGCAAACTGTATTTAATGAAAGGCTACTAACCAAACTGAAAATAAGTATGTTTCTGAGATGCCACTAAAACCTGTCTTAAATGACACCAGCATGAGATGATAACAAACAATTAGAAAAAATAAATCTGTGAGCAAACTTCACAGGAATTTACTCTTCCAGTTGTACAGAAATTCTAGTGGGTTTGGGATAGGACACTGGCAGAGTTGAGATGCTACATTCTGCTTCCTAAACTGAGGCCACAGAGGATCACATTGCTTCATTGAGAAATAGTGGACAGTTTAGTAATTTCCAAATCTGCTCTTCAAGTTGGCTTAATTCTACTGTCTTCAGAGATGATGAACAACATATTTATTTCAACATACTTATTTCAACTTCTGACTCACAGTAGGCTGGAGCTCACACTGAGTTAAGGCACGGCTACAGAGGGCATGGTCAGCTGTTCCCACTGCAAACACAACAGTTCTCTAATTGTTCATATGGAAATTATCAGACCAGTATCTGGAGAGGGCACAGAACCCAGTAAGTCAGACCTCTGGATTCCCCGTTAATATGAAGACTACTACATGGGGAATTACCCTTCCATCCAAGCGCTGCCAGGGTGGGTGCTGCAAATGTTCGCATACGAGGCCTTTTAAAGGATACTGCCTGGGGCCAACCTGGCACTTCCATGATGTGGGAAACTGGCCCTGCCTTTTACACACTTGATACATCACAGAACCAGGTATCCACAAGCCTCACAGATACGAGCACGTGTGCCAGTGACAACCTTCATAACTTAATGACCACTATCTATTAAACACTAGGTACTATTTGGAAATTCCAGGTTAACTACTCACGTAGTATCTCAATTCCAAATGGGGAGTGTGCGTGCTACATGTGCACCTGTGTACGTAATCCCATTTTGCACACCTGTGGCTATTTTGCAATGCCATCCCAAATAAATGTTTTGACAGTTCTTTGCTCTTACATCACTCCTAATGGAGAAAAGGGGAAAAAACAAGACAAAAGCAATCAGCTTTCAGTCCTCTCAGCAATGACGTTCTTTTGACAGCACTGAGTTTGATGGGACTTTAGCAGAAGCTCAAATGCTTTACAGGAGATAGAAGAATGTAAGGCATATTCATAGAATCGTAGAACAGTTTGGGTTGGAAGGGACCTTTAAAGATCATCTAGTCCAATCCTAACAGGTCTCAAGGGAATACTGAAGAGGGGAATTACAAAGAACTGCCCAAGAAAATGCTATTCGATTGATACTAGAAAAATGATTCATTGCTTACAAAGAAAATTCTCCCTGGGGCTACATTTCTGTTTTTATTAGGTGGGCAGAGCAGATGAGAGAACAGAAAACATTGCAGTGACAATCGCTAACAGCCCACTGCAGAAAACACACTCTGCCTGCGGCTGGCTGCAGCACGGTTTTTATGGACAGGTAGGTGGTTGGGATAGTTATGGCGAATTAACTACAGGCATGAAATTAAAGCTCAGAAAACCTTTCATGTCCTTAATCAGAAATAAAGCAGTATTAAGTCTAGTGCAGAGAGCTGTGAACTGACTGACTATGCTCCACACCAGTGAGATGCTAACCAGCAATGGCCCAAAAATCCAGTTTGAAATTAATTGTTTCTGCAGCATCTAAGCTGGCTTCTCTTCATTCCTTCCTGATCTGCAATTGCAGCTTTAAATTCTCAGTTGCTGAGGCAGATACAAATGACCCTGTCATTTTTCACAGGCTAGGAGGCTGGGTTCTTATTTTTAATTTTTTTAAAACCTTTTTTTTTTCTCTTTTTTTGGGAGGAGAGAGAGAGGAGAGAAGACAACCTGGCTTAGTCATTTTTTGAAATGACTGGGTAGTGTATTCATGTATGCTGTGAGAAGTTCAACAGTAATCTAGAGATGGGGACAGAACGCGGACTGGCAGCTCACATCCTTGAGACAACAAGTAGTCAGATCAAAAAGGTTTATTGTCGAGGTGACTTGGGCTAAAGGACCCGTGATGCCTACTATGTTTGAGAGGCAGCAGCACAGTATCATCTAGAGGATACAGGCTGACAAAATTTGGAGAATTTTAATACTTCAAATACATAAAAACTCAAACGTTTATCTCAAAGTTAAGCCACACCTTGCAAGTGACAAAACCTGAATTTCTGAGACTCCAGCATTCCCAAAGCCTGTGACTGTAAACCACTGCTGTTCTTTTGTCATATGGATCTGGTTTCAGCAGTCACTCAAAAATGCATCTCGAACTGCCAGTGTCCCTAACATTCCCATTTACTTCTCAGTGTTTCTCTAAAACCCTTTCAGATGCTTATACTGAAAAATGAAGTAAAAGATGCTGAACTGATCCTTGCTGCAATCTCAGTGAAGTCTGGAGAGCTTACTCACAATTGCGCGTGTCAGTGTTCACCGAGGACTTCTGTTCAGTGGGGACCGTGATGCCAGATCTGCATGGTAGCGTATTCTCCAGCTTGTCCCATAGACTCACCGTTCCCTGAGCTCTAGGGACGTGGAGCAAGTGCTGACCCCTTGTCTCTGTCTCTCAAATGCTGAATCTTCAACTCAGATTTTAGCAAAGGAACCACAGTGATCTGTTGCAACAGGACTTCCTAAACCAGCAAAGAAGAGGCAGGATTTGGGCTGCCCTGCACGTTTCGTGGTGAAATGCCATTTCGTGATACAGAGAACTCAACACAGTGATACTGAATCTCACAACTACATGGACTGTTTCCCCTTCCTGACTTCCAGATTTTAACACCAATGTCTCATATAACTGAAAATACAAAGGTTCTGATGTCTCCAGTGCCAAAAGTTTCTGCATTGAAAATGAAACCTTGATATTCTTTGACAGACACAGAACCTGAATGACCCTCTCCCATGCCAGGAGACAGTCTCATTAGTGCAGTATGCATTGGCAGTTAAGCACCAAGGAAGAGAAAAAGCTGACCTTGCAGCCACAATGCATTCATTTGATTACTTTGGTGCTCATGTCCTCCTCTGTACAGGACTTGCCCAGAAGCAGTTAAGGTATATACAGGCAGTTTTTTAAGCTGCAGCATATTGGAAGAAGACTGAAAGCAATAAGGAGTTCAATGCAGCTCAGAAACTGTCTTGCATGATTATTCTGTCTTCGCAAACCAAGTCAGGCACAAAGGGAAATAAAAATAACCAAGGCTGGAGCTTTGAAGCTTCAAGAGAGGGAAAAAAAAAAAAAAAAAAAAAAGCCTGTGCCCTCTTTTCCAAGCACAAGTGAAAAAACTATGTTAACCAAAAAGAGTGCTTGGCCCCATGCACTGTGCCATATTGACAACAGCAACTGCAATTTAATCAAAAAGCCTCTATTGGCAGAGCATGGCACCTTGGTGGCACCTTTTAATTCATAAACATTCCTCCCACAGAGGGATGAATTCATGTGTTAGCTTGCAGAGAATCATCTTCCCTGCTGATGTAAAACCTACAACCCCACTGCAGTCTGATGAGCTGTACTAGTAATTACTAGCAGGGAGTCTGTCCCGAAATCTCTGGGTGCGAACCAGGGCACACTTAAAAAAGCATTTTCTCACTCTGTCACTCCCACCCTCATCCACCCATCTCCTGGACTAAATCACAAGAAAACTGACTCTTCTCCATCATTCCCATTACTTAAGTGATCTTAAATTATTCAAATGACTGGTTAAGCTCCAGCCTTATTAATTCAAGCAGGAAGTGTGAAGAGGGAAGACTGACAACAGACACAGCAATTCAATTCCTACATCCTAGCAAATATATACAAGCACAAGGAGTCCATTTTCCAGAAATTCAACTGGTATGTACTGGAAGTGAGCAGAGTGCCCACCTTTGCAGATTGTGTCACACGAAGAAGATGCCATTTCAAAAGAGTGCCAATTAAGAAACAGTTGTGTGAAAAACTTAACGTGACCGTGTGGATATGTTACAAAGGCTTTCTGCTTCACTACAGAGCATCTATCTTCCTCTCCATATATATACACATATATACACATACATACACGCACACACATAGATAGATGGATAGATATAAATACATGTGCGCACACACGCAAACACACATATATATATTTTTATATATATATATATATATTCTTTTCCAGTTCTTGGAGTGGTTACAACTACTTTAGTCTACAAGGCATCCTAAGGGCACTTCCTGGCTCTAGCAATAAAGTCCATCATATTGTGGAGAGAAGTAAAGGGAATATCATTGAGGGAGAAGAACAGAACAGTTTCCTATCTTGTGTAATATCATGTAACAGGTCGACACCTCTGAGAACTATCATTGCTCTTTCTGAGCCCAGATATTTTCTGTGTTCCAGGAGGGAAAATGTTCTTGTTCAATTGCTGTGTACAGAGGTGCCACTATGTGATTTTCCCTTTTTGGTGGATAAGTAGTTGCTTCCAAATAGTTTGGACTGGATGATACAATATCCTATGTATCATTTTTTTGTTGATTTGTTTAAAGGGAGATTAAAAGAGTTTTGCTTTTTTCTTCATGTCGTTGCGTCTCCAAAGAGGTAACTTGTCAAACTCCTGTATCGTCATGCCAAATATTTCTTGAAAAACTTCAGGTGCTAAGTGACGCTTTAAAAAAAAAAAAAAAAAAAAAGAAGGAGAAAAAAAAAGAAGGAGAAAAGGCAATGGTCAGTCAAAGCCAAAGAAACACAACAGGAGATAGGAGTGCCTTAGGGATTCCATGTCACTGTGTAAGAGCCATTGCAAGAAATAATAATGCTTTGGCAATACACATATCCAAGTCCTCATGTACTTGGGTGCTCAATGAATCAATAAAATTTTGCAATGTAAGTCTGAGAAGTTTACAACGGAGATCAGGAGAACTATTTCAAGTTACTGAATAAGCGAGAGACAGAAAAATGCTTTGTCTGAAGTCACCCAACAAACAGCGATAGACCAGAGAACATTAGCTAGTCACCTCTGCTTACATATGGAAGTTCAAACCGACACTGGGCTTCAGGAGAGCTTTGCAGAAAGGCTGCAGGTTGACATGCTCCATTTGAAGTTCTGAGAAGAAAGATGTCTGGCCAGAATAACTGTCCAGCACATTTCTCTACTGCCAAGGAAACACTTTTCAGTGCTGTTTTGTGCACAAGTTACTTCTTGTTCAGCTGCTTTAGAGTGCACTGGATGGGGAAAAGTGTCTCCCTGTGGCACTAAGGTAGCACAGTGTTGAATTCTGATTAGTGATCACATATTTACTAGTCTAAAAATGTGCATAAATGGTTACTTACTCAAATTCTTGTGGCCTCTTCCATTCATTTCCACAGATTAACTAACTACAAATGACTTAAACATCCCCAGCCTTCCATTGGGCTGCTTAAGTCTTTCTAATCCATAAAGTTGTAAACAATTTTTATTTGTTGGCAGAGATTTAAATCCTCATGTTTTTGGACATCAGCCAACTCACAGGACTCATGGATGAGTTCAAGAAAGTTAGACTTTTGATCCTCAGGGATGGTTGACACTGACTCTTAGCTAAGAAACGATCCAAGATCAAACAAAGTATTGCTTCATGCCAGTATGGATCCTATGACTACAAAACACTTCACCAATTTTGGGCTTTTTACCAATTTACAAGTATATAATTAATTGCTTGAAAACATAAGGGGGTTGTGAGAAGCTCAGTCCAGGAGCAGGGAGATAGAGATGTGGGACTCCTGGCCCAGCACTGTTCATGGAGATGTGGCTGCTTCCTCCCCCTGTCTGACTCTGTCCCTGCTTAGTGCTGAGAAATCTTCCCAGTCTAACAAGGACCCACACTTCAGTGTTTGAGCTTTCAAGTGTGCAACAACAAACAACTTCAGCAGGAAAGAGCATTTAGGAACTTGCTTCTCTTACCTCGAGCCTGGTTCTGTCTACATCTTTTAGTATTTTATTTCGCCCTCTGTTGGTCACCATGAGCATTTCATATGGAAAAATCTGTTAACAATGTATAAAAGGGGGAAAAAGAGATGTATTTACATTCTAAGGCAAAAAGAACACAACGTGTCTCATTTTCATAACCACACAAACATTTGGTTTATTTTTCAAAGGAAATCACAGCATTTTTGTCCCCTAAAGCTGCATGAGAAGCAATCTGGACACAGCAAGAACTTGGTTAGTAGCAAAATGCCTCGTAGTGCAGAGCCACTGTGTACTTGCCCACCCCGCTGATTTTTATGGTCCATATAATACAGCTGACTTTGGTCAGACAGTCCTCTCTAGTCAATATACTTTCTCATCCAGCAATGTATAAACTTAAGAGTTTATTAAAGTAAATATATTTGGCACTCACTGGTCTAACAGATGGTTGCCAAAGTGTGGACAGCTCTAAGGAAACAGACTTAGTGGACTGTTAAAAATGAACCACATGAAAGTACATCAGAAAAAGCAGCAACTTTGAATAAGCAAGCTATTGATTAGTGGGGGCCACTGCATTCAACAAAATTCATCACTTGATTTTCTTTGCCTTTTTGGATAGTTAAAGAATTCAAACAACTGCCCACTGCGCTTGCTGGCTGTGCAATTCATATGTGGATTAAAGGAGATACTTTGTCTTACACACCTTCATGTACTTCAGAAGAGTATGTGTCTGGCACATCTCCCATTAACATTCCCCCCACTTTCCCTTTACATTGCAAAGAACATCCAGAACTTATACAGATCAGTTATTAGCCAATAATCAATTCCTGAATGCATAAATGATTTTAGTTTTGTTTTACAGGTCCTTTGTTTGAAGTAAAACATTTACTGTCAGTGGGTCTCAAATCAGTTTAATCCAACAGAAACAACGCTGCTTAGAAAGGATTTCAGAAAACCATGTGCCTTAAAATCAGTTTCTGGAATCATCTCTGGCAAATAAATAAAATTCTGTTTTAGGAGTTTTTCACTGGGCAGACACTTCCATAAATGTCTGGAATGACTTAGGAGAGTTCATACTCCATCTGACAGAGCCTCTCTATAGCCCTTCTCATTGTGTGTGTCTGCCGAGTAGGAAAACAGCATTCCCTGTGAGGTTCTCATCCAACTCCTACTGAAGTCAATGAAGACTTTCTGCAGACCTCAGTGGCAACTGGCTCAGCCTTTACTGTTATTTATGGGCCTTGTTTTACTTGCCCGCTGGGAACAAGAGTGAGACCACCAAAACTCTCCTGGAGAGACAGCTGAGCTATTAGCAAATGCTATTAATTCAATTAATTTAACATCAGAAGAAATTCAACCTGATCAACTTCTGTGCAGAATTAGGCAATTAAGTTCATTCCATTATCAACAATTATCCCAATGAACTTTTCAGAAATATAATAAATAAGATTCAGGCATCAATGAACACACCACTGAGTTTATTGTAAGTAATAATAATTTAAATGACGTGTGCTTACATATCAATTGTAAGATATGATTCTTAGGAGATTCTGACATTGTCACAATTGTACAATTATGTCTATACTTTGAATTACATTGTTTATGTTTGATACTGGAAATGGCTACCATATACAGCATTATAGGAAACTAAAATGTAACTTTTCGTATTTAAACAGGCAGAGTTTAAGTCAAGATCTATGGTCATAAGTACATTTTATATTTAGATATTCACAACAAGGCATGTCTCAATCTGGGGTGGCAGGATGCACAAATTCTGTCCTTTCTGGAGAACCATTTGGTAAGATTTGGTCATTCTTAAATTTATTAATTTTCACTTTTCACGTGTTTCAGGTTTAAGTTAGTGTTGGACCATTGACGTTAATAAAAATACTGCCAATTCACACAAGCTAAGGGTCTGGCATCACCTTTATAAATATCAACAGAACCTATTATCTCATGAAAACTCCCATAACTTTTATCACTAATAATACCGACAGAATTTGTCACCCAAAATAACATTCCAAATCCCTGGGTGCATCAACAGCAGTGGTGGCTGTAAGAATTACTATTGCACTGAAAGAGAAATTATTTGGAATAAAAAGTAGTATCTCAGAAGTCGGGGATGTCCCCAAGGTCTTATTTAGATAATATATAAAAACACATGTTAATATACATTGCACTGGGGTCTCAGCTTATAAAGCTAGGGTTATTGCCTTGTACAGTTTGTCTGGAGGTGGCTCAGAAGCACAAGTAGGAATCTGGTTTGCAAAAAGAGCTCCTCACTTAACTGCAGAAATGCTGATCCTTGTAACTTTGGCAAAATCATGATTTTTTGGAAGGTTCGCCAGCAACAGAAAAAGTTTTAAGATTTAAAACACAGCCCTGATTGAATCCCCTCTGTATATTATGTTAATTTTTGACTCAGACATCTCTAGACATAGCTGCAAAAGCACTTTAATTTATATCTTATGTTCAACTGACATTATTTCTTCTTCCAATAAATCTCCTGAAGAATTTCTCATATAGGGAATTCAACATTATTGAAAGGTGTCAGACTAACAGTGCTGTGAGCTAAAGATCAGATCCAGACAGACATGTAGGTATCTAACTTCCAATTTGAAACAAAGTTCCATGTAGTCATTCATTTCTAAATCAAGACAGCCTCAACAGTGTGTTGCGAACCATGATATTCTGCATCACTTTTCCAACCTGACAGATCTGAGACTTTCTCATCGAGTTCGGCCTGCTGTTTTGGCTAACGGAAGCTTGACAGAGAATGAGCTTTTGAGCACCTACAGTATCTTTGTTTTGTCTCTGGAAAAGCCTCCTTAACCTAAGAAGCACACCTGGGCTGCCCTCAGCCTGCCCGAGTACTAACACCTGTAATGGGCAAAGTCCAGAACAAAGGGAGAGGTTTGGCACATAAGGAGCAGGGAGCGAGGTGAGTTAAAGAAAAACAAGGGAACTAAGACATTTCCTGTATTTAATCTGCATTTCACAGTCAAATCTTCACTGTCTTGAAGGAAAGTGAATAACATCTGCACTTGCCTTTGGCTCCAACATGTTAGGCATAGATACTCCTCTGTCCATTCTCATTCCAGGGACATGACCATCCGGAAGGGACTGCATCAGATACAGGTATACATCAGACACATAGGTTACACACACAGAGGGTAAAGGCACTCAAGTAGGGGTGAAAACAAAGGTGAATTTGCCCTGAGACTTCCTTCAAGTCTTAATACTTAGTTTTTATCACACAGATCATTGCCGTGGCTGCTGTTTACTGCTTCTCTGAGGCATGCAGAGGGATCCTTCGATCCTCTCTGCCACCACAGCCTTCTGTCTCTGCTAAGGCTGGTGAAAGCTCCCCATTGAGCCTACCAACATCACTTCCCAGGCGGACCTGGGGACCCCAAGAGAGTGGTGGGTGCTTTCCCACCCCAGCAACTAAATAGAGTTCTTCTCTGGACAAACACACAGAAGTGTTAATTCAGATCCCACCCAATAGAATGCCAAACACTCTTACACTTTCCTTCCTGTCACTTACTGTACCAGCTGAGGGATTTTTTAAATTTTTTTTTTGTCTCTACAATGGGAAATTTTTGCTATGAACACAAAAAGGGACAGTGTAAAAAGGTGCTGTTTTGACACAGGTACTGTTCCTAACAAAATAATGTTTTGAGCACAATACGTGGACAACTCCTCTCTCCTCCCACAATCTTCTCTTTCCAATCATCATGATTTTGATACACCATTAACAAAATTATCCAAGTAATTAAACCCTTTCTTAAATTGCTATTTCACATTGTGATTGTGCTGAGGAGCCAGCCAGACTCAAAGCATTCTGTAAAACCCTGCGGACAGGATTTGGAGTAAAAGGTTTTATGTTTGCAATCACATCTCTTACTGGCTCTTCTGTGATGACAGCACTGTAGAAAACTATGGATCACTCCTCTTGTCTGGACAGCAAATTCCAGGGCAAAAATTAGGAGTTCAAGACTCCTGGTATGGGAGAAAATTGCCTCCAGAAGAGACTTTCTATATGTCTCTGGGGTCAGTACTAGAGAGGCTGGAAATAAATCCACCCTCAGCTGTCCAGAGAGGACTGTTACAGATAACTCATATATCAACAGACAGTGGATTTTACAGAGCAAGTCACAGAACTGGTGTGAGCTGTCTCAACCCAGCTCTGAGGAGGTAACAAGGAGGAATCTGAGGCTGTGTCTGGTTTTTCTTGATAAGAATCTACATTGGTGATTATGCTTAAACATGCAGGAAAATCAAAGCTATTGTCTTAAGAAACCCTTCCCTGTAGCAGAAATTCAGACTTCAACAAGAAAGTAGGTGGGTTTTTGTTTCTGTTGTCAGTTGATTGATGAAAACCCGTACTCTACCTGGAAATCTGAAAAGCAAAAGAGAAAACTCATCAGCTTCAGAGTGTGGAAGAACAGGAATCAGTCAGTCTACCAGCTAATCCTTATGTCTTCTGGTCTATCTGATCTTTTCCAAGATCTCTAAGGCCAGCAGCCTTCCTACTTTTGGACTTAGTTTGTAAAGAGTCAAACACTCCAAATATTGCAGCCCTTTTATTTCGAGCAGGCTTCTCATTCAGGAAAATCAAGTCACTTTGGAAATAGTAAGAGACACAAAACTACAATCAAGTGAATAAATAGCCAACTAAAATACAAATGTGTAGAGCAGGATTCACCTCACCTAACCTCTGCCATCAGGTAGCTGTCTAGATTCCTCCACAGTCTATAAAGAGACACAAGCACCAAGAGAAGACGCCTGATGGTAAGGTATCTAAGATAGTCGGGATCAATCTCACTTTCAAGGTAACTAGTCTCTTTCTCTCAGCTCAAACCATTTCAAAACATTAACTCTCAAAGTTTCATACCTTCTATAAATGCTTATTGTCAATTTTTATCAGGCAATGACTGATAGGACATCTAGCTCAAAGTCATAACAAAAATCATGAGCAGCAATGGGGATCAGAAGGCATTACCCTCCTTTCTTCACTGCGGCACATTCTTTCAGACTGTGTCGTGGATGGTAATTTTCAGAGAAAGAAAACACCGTAACAAAACTCGGTACATATTCCTGATAATATACAGGTTACCTGCTTTCCATTTGGACCAATGCTAAAGCAGTCCCTTGGCATAAACAAGGATCAGCTCCACATGGCAGATGTAGCACAATAAACCCAAACTTTTTAATAGGTATTTGCAGAGTTTGAGTTAATTGTTGAGTTTACCAGAGCAAGTTAAAATGTACCGAGCAAATACAAAGTAACCACCTCCACAACCTTAAAATAAAACCGCAGAAATGATCAAACATCATAACATGTTCAGTAATGAAGTGGCATGTAAAAAAGCTCCTCAGCCTTACCTCTAACACCACCACTCACATCCCCATAACTGTTGTACTGACCAAAATCTGTGGACACCGGCTGTAACAGGAAAAGAGGGACATGCACATAAATTCACAGTTCATGACTTCACAATCACGTTGGTATATGGGGAGAAATAAATTGCTTTAAGCCTTTTATTTTCCCCTCAATTTTCACAACATTTCTTGCATTGCTTTCTTGCCTTTTTAACAATGTCGTTTGTGGGAAGGGCAAGAAGGTTTTGTCTGACTTCGGATGGTCTTATAAGAAACCTTGATCAAACTGAAAATCCAATACAGTTAATACGGAAATAAATATTATGGATAACTAAAGCCACCTTTCGCTTCTCAAAATCACCATCTCCTTACCCTATGAAGTCCATTTTTTCCATAGCCAGGAAGAGAAGAGGTTTTGGAGGCTGAAGCATGTGCTGTTGAATGAGGAAGGGAAAAATCTTTTACTGGAAAAATCCCACGGAAACTCAAAACCAAGAACATTTGAGGAATTGACTAGCATAAAAAACACAGTTTAAAGAGCTAAGCATATACATAACCGAGACACACTGACTTTAGAAACCAATATCTCAGCCCCAAACTCATCACAACCTTCCATACATTCTGTAAGTTACACACAGCTTTATCATGCCATGGTGGCAGATCATCAAGAAGGGGAACTGATTTTGCCCAGCTCACAATCAAACTGGTCTCCACTGAGTTGAAAGTAATGCTCAAGGATCAGACAACAGAGCAAAATAACTTTTTAGTCCTTAGCTAGATCAAGTACTGCTGTGCACCTTAGGATGGGACCAAGATAAAGGAAAAGGAGAATCCAAGATTGGCATTTGACTGGATGGGTTCCCTGTTAAGTGTCCCATGCAGGTCAATTCAATTCTACTCTCCTAAGTGGCACACCGTTTATATATCATCACACCCTCTGAACCTTTAATGAATTTCCTTTCTATCCTTCCTACTGCAAATATTATTGCACTCGTGCTCCCAGATTCTGCTGCTGCACAAGCCAAGATACATTTGACTAGCACACTCCATTCTCTCTGTATTCACATGCTTCAGCTTGCCGTTTTTTGCTATGAAGGAGAAAAGGCTATTTCTTTTGGTCCTGTAGCACTGTAATTGAGAGATGCTTTGGTACTGACTTCCCCAGGAGAATGATCAGAACGGGCAGTGCTGAGTTGCAGTTTAAGCAAAATGTGCTATTATAATTTGATAACCCAGCCTATTAGCATGTGTGTGATCTAACAGTCACTGAATATTTTACCTCACTCCTTATCTATATTAGAAAATCTCCTCAAAATTGCCTGAAATTCCTCAACCTCATATTTCTTCTAATTAAGAAACAACCACGACACTCCTCACCTCACCAAAACCAGCTAATCAATTAGGCCACTCTTTCAGGGGAGACACCACACATATACTTATCAAGCGGTCTTCCCAATGGTCTCTCTTCTGGGAGACCACTTGGTATGTGTATACATGGTGTTAATTATTCACTGTTCATTATTAGCTTTACTGCCTACATGAATTACCTGGAGAATCGTAACGGCTGGCAGAAAGGGCTGACCTATCGCGACTCTCCTTTTCCATCTCTTCTTTCAATATCAGTTGTCCCAGACCAGAGTTGAGCTATAAATGACAATTAAAAAAAAAAGTCAATAAAATAAAACCGACCAAGGCATTAGTAGAAATTGCTTACAGAAAACAAAGGGGCACTATTTGATGGTGTTCAGAAACAGCATGAAGACAAGCTCATAACCACCTTCATGAGCTGCTCCTCCTGCAGCTGCCGGCGTCTTTGTAGCTCCTCATCATCTTCCTCTCTTCCACTTGATCTGCGTCTCATGTCAGCTCCTGCTCCCATAAAACCACAGTACAGAGAGAACTTTGTGTATCAGTTCAACGCAGCTTGAAGATTTCAATGCTAGTTCAAAGTATTGGTTGATGTACTGAATGAGCAAAGCAATATTTTCTTGCAGGCTCAAAAGACTTTTTCAAAACTCACTCTTAATGAAACTCAGATAGCCTGCCCTGTGGCTATCAGGCTTCTTATAAAATTAACAAGAAGTTAAACTGCACATGAATTCTAAAACCAAGCAACAGTCCTGGATGCAAAAGCCATGAATCCATGTAATAGAAAAAAGGAACTCAGATTGCTAGTTCTGGAAACATGGGGTTTAATGGCATCAGTAACTGTGCCAGTGGCTGAAAACATGAAGTCTGATTTACATTTATCAGAACGTAAAGACTTTTTTAGTCTTTTTTATAGACTCAGAAAAGCAAATCTGAATTAACATTTCAAATGGAAAAATCAAACTACAATAATCTAAATGGACACTCTGGAATAAACGAGGCATTATTTTTAGCCTAAGGCAAACTAATTTGACCCATTAGATAAAGCTAAAATTAATTAAGACACAGGTGTTCTACATTTTAGTTCCTTACTTGAATATTCTGAAGAAATAGTCCAATTTGGACACCAGGATACTTCCAGGAATACATAAATATGATATTGCTGCAAGCATTTAGACAGCAGTTGTATTTTTTTCTGCACAGGTTATATCCTGATATAATTATTCACCAGTCCTATGCTAGACAAACTCAGTGTTTTATTTGAATGAAAACTAAATTTTGCAACTAAAGTATCAGAAGTTTTACATCAATTAAATATTTTGTACAGCAGTGTTTAATTGATGCTAACATGGAGAGAGATGAAAAGTTATGAAGAAATTGTTTGTATTTAAATTATTATTTTTTGGTGTCTCAAGCTTTTGCAAGACTTTTCAGTACAATAGCAGTAATACTAATTTTTTTGACGGTTAAGCTCATTCTAGCTCTGTAAACAAAATATCACACTCAGAAAATCAGACAACAAGCCAAAAAAACTGCGGCTTGTGGGTTTGGTTTTTAGTGATTTAGTTGTCATCCACTGCCTAGAGACTGAGCCGAGAGCCAAAATTTCCAAGAAAGGCTCCTCCACCTCCGACATGCAGCATAATAACGCTGTAGTTATCGCAAGCATTGTCAGGAGAGTTTCAGGTATGTAGATGTTATCACTGTGATTGTAATGTTTGCCAGGTTGCAATCCTATATAAAGGACATTTCAAAAAAATTGCTGCTGCATACGCAGCCCCTTCAGTTGGTCACTGAGCTCTCCCAACCTGTGTCTCCTCTCCCAGCACTTCTATGAAAATCCCATTGCAATGAAAAGCATACACTCCTTCACAGAAACCGGAAACAGGCAACACCTTCAATGTTTCAGACATGGCTTCACAAATGAACCAGGCTAGATAGCTTTTTTTATGCTATGGGGGTCAATAAAAATTAATAGAGAAAAAAACAAACCAAAACAAAATTAAAATGATCATGTGCATGATTTAAAGAAAAGAAGATACCTGTGGTGCAACAACATACAAGAAAAATACAAAGTCTGTAGGAACAGTAACTCTGAAAATCAGGACTTTTTTAGTCCATTAACTGTTCCACTTCAGTCATTGCTTCTTGCCATGAAAACAGTCATGTGGTTTAGGGCTAAAAGATTAAATAGACAATAACTGAAAGAAGTCAGGCTTGTGTGTCACACCACACTTTTTAAGCTACTGCAAAACCTCTTCTGCTCAGTGCTATTCCATAGTTTTAAATTCACAGACACTCAGAGGTCTTGCCAGGAGAACTGCACTTTGTGGCAAACACCTGGAGTGGACACAATCTTCACTACAGCTCCAATATTAATCTACTTTGGTTACCAGTACCTTTTAAGTCGCATCGCTTGTATCATATTTTTTTGCATACCTATGGCTGCAAGGGAGGGAGGACCTGGCCAGTGGTCCGTCTCAATCTTTGGTATCTCGTTGGGTGCTGGTGCATGAGCTGCTGGGAACTTGGAGGACTTGATGATATCCTCGGAGGACTTGCTCTGTGCTGCCAAAGCAGCTGCATCTAGATGGCAATCAGGGAACTTAGCTATGTAATAATCTGTATCAATATAAAGGTCTTCCTTATTTTGGCAAAATTTTATACTTTACCAGAAAATTTTCAAAAAGCAAACATTTTCATGTTTTGCTTTTCTAGCTGCAATTTGAAGTGAAGTAATGTTGTTCTCTTGCCAATAGATTGGAATCAAACCTTCCTCTCCTCCCTCATCCCACCCCCAAAATAGCCCCAAATCAGCTTTGGATTTTACTAGGGTTGCAGAGTGTTAGAATGATTAGGCAAGAGTATTTGCCAATATCTCTTAAGGACAGCTGATTATTAATGAAGATGAAACCAGATTTATGTACTGATCTGTCTTCCCTCTAGGGCAAGAAAACAAATAGTTCAGAGGAACAGCACTAATTTTAAGTCTACCGATGCTAATTATTTCCTATGTTTCTGTGACAAGCTGCAAAGCAAACAAAAAAAGACATTTGAAACAACTATGTTTATTTAACCAGTGGATTTTTTCTGCTGCATGCCCTTGCTTATTAGCATGCAGTAGTAGTAAAAGCAGATGTGAATTTATTAATAAATACTAAACTCCATTCAGATCAACTTGGCAGAGAAAGGCACTTGCAATGAAATGAACCTCACCAATAAACTATCTCAGCAGTGGGGCATCCACTTAGGATTCAAATCTAAGCCAAAGTCTCTTAAAAGCATGTGAGGATGTGCATTATGGCTTTCACTTCTTGATATATATATATATATATATAAATCCAATAGGATTCGGTTTACATTAAAACCAGCCGTAACTACCTCTTATCTGCAAACTGTTAGCTCTAATCACCTTCTCTTATATGAAACTATAGTATCAGAAGCAAGGATTCTGGAATTTTGTTTCCTTTTCTCTCTTTTTTTAAACAGAAATACGTCCGTTAACAAAGTGAAGCACTGTGTTGTTCATCCAACATGTTCAGGGTAGTTCAGGAACATCAATCTTAGATATTATTGGGAATTCTGAGTATTTTATGACCGGGAAACTCTAAGCATAATTGCAGGTATGGAGGAATCTGGTCAGAGTTTACAAAAGCATGACTTCAAACAGTACTTACGTATTAGAATTGGTGATGTCAGTGGTTAAACATTCACATGTTAATGGGAGGTGAGGAGACCATTAAAACCATAAAAATAAACAAAAATAATGTTAAGAATTTTTCCAAAATGAGCATATGGTTTGAAAATTAAAAAAAAAAAAAAAAAGAGGGAAAAACCCCCTGATGTAATACCACAGCAGCGTTATTTGCAGTGCTCACTCCTGACTACAGAATGGACTTCCCAGGCTTTCCAAATCATCTCAGCTCAATGGTTCTCAGCCAACTTTTCCTCTAAACCCCATAGTACTGCTAAACCCTAAATACACTTCATTGGATAAAGAGTCTGAAAAGGGATGGAAACTCAAAGTCTTTAAAAAGTGGAGTCATCCATCTTTCACCACATTACATAAAAATCATCTCCTATTCAAAGTTTTCTATTCAGAGCAGAAGGGAAGAGTGAACACCCTCATTATAACCGGGACCTCGCTCTGCAGTACTAAAGACCGGCAAGACAGTGGGCTTCTCTCATCATTGCTATTTCAGACCTGCTGTAACAATGTCTACACCGAAAAGATTAAAGCACTAACACTGCTGTCGGACTCACAATCCAAACACCCGGAAAAACAAGTACAGCGTACTACCTGAGCTGTATCACCGGGCCTGAGAACCAAATTAGCCCTGTCAGCGATAAGTCACCTATATTATCTCCAGTAACTAAAGATTCTTATTTAAAGCCACAGGTACATTCGGAATTCCAGTCTGATAATAGCATCTCCATCTTTGCTGTTGAAATAAATTATTGGACTTTGTTTAAAATAAGGACATTCCATGAAGTCCCTGTCAGAGAACAGTCTGTTGTTAATCCATTCTAACATGATCAGTACCTGTATTCTGAAAATATAAAGAAGTGAAAATCAGGAAGGCATCATAGTGCTAAAGAGACAGCAAAATCGCAGTTAATGCCAATTTTGACATAAATATCAATGCGGCCAAGATTTAAACCATATGATCCAAATGAAACAACATGCTTTAAAACATAATCACTCAGCAGAACATGCAATAACAGCTGTTTCAAGCTTGGACTATTTTTTTATGCTTACAAAGTAAAAACTGAATGCTTTTCACTAGTCTGCATGCCTTTTAATTTAGTTGTCGCTCCAGTTTTGAAATAAAAAGGTAAAGATCATTTACCATGTTGTTTGTAGATGGGTGGTTTTCTGTAAATGTTGACACCTTGATCTGTGAAATTGAGAAACAGAAAAATGGGAATATGAAAACTACTTCAGTTGTACATAAAGATAACTCCAACACTAAAACAATAGACAGACCAAATCAAGGATGTAGCATAAGAAAAAGCCAGAAAGCTATTTCTAGTATTATACAAAATCAGATTATTTACAGAAAAGAAAACATAAGAACAAGTGAAAAGTCAAAGACATGTGGCATGAAGTCCTTTGGAGCTAATTCTGTAACATGTGGATGCATCCAGGTCATGAAGCATTGATTTTAAACATTTAGAAGATTATCAGTGGGATAAAAATTAGAGAGGAAATGCAAACAAGCAAGACATTTCAATGGTGAAGATACAAGCCATTTGGGAAAAACTACCCCAAATAACTTTTGTGGAAAATTGTGCTTCAGTCATAACAGCTCAATTTTCTTTCCAACTGGCTGGCTGGATTGAGCAGAGGAGAATGCAGTGAGCCTACAATTCACTTCAAAACCCAGACAACAAAATAGCTGCCTAATACACTGTTTCGAATAATCAACAACAGCTACACTTCAGTGAGTCAAAGGGATGCTTTACGCAGTGTCAACTGATACAGTACTAATTCTCAAACCACAAGGATAGATTTTATTTCTTTTTTGCAATTTTTTTGTAAAGCCCACCACATTGCACATTATCAACGTAAATCAGAATATAAACACTTCCCAGAACTCTAATGCAGTAAATCTACAGCATGTCTAAAAGATACCATATTTTTACAAATAATAATCCAAGACACAAACCAGTTTATTCTAAACTACCTTCCCACCCAAGCCAACACTTCTTGTATTTGGCACAGCTACAAATACAAAAGTGAATCCAAAAATCAGTGCTACAGTGCAAAAATCTGTCAAAATCTTATTAGAAGACCAAAATGAGCTACTGGGAACTAGAAAATTGTCAGAAAGCCATTTTTCTACTTCACACTGCCTGAAAAAAGTTTTCAGTTACATTAGAATGAAAGATGGAAAAGCATTTTAGAAATACAAGCTGTGTATCGCAGATCCAATTAAAGTGCTACAGGAGACAACTTAGCCTTTGGCATTAAGGAAAACTAACCCTAAAAATCTATTGAAACAGAGGCAAATCGTACTCTGCAGAACCCTACACCCTCGACTAAACATGCAAATTCACTGCACACAAAGACACCGAGGTATTTCATTCTTGTTAGTGATCTGTTATGGCTACTTGACCAGCAGATAGGTATAAACATTACAAGGGTAGTCATGCAGTACTTTTGCGCACATCTACACCAGAAAGCTGTAAGGAGGATAGGAACGCAGCTCCTTCTGTGGCTGCACTGCGTCAGCTGAAGAGGACAGCTCTCCCACCATGCTAGAGATTATTACTCAGAGCTATTCATGCAAGTGCGCTTTAGCTTACGCAAGTCAAAGTGAGCCAGGTTAGCTTAAGCAGTTAAAACAGCCTACCTTAGCCAAGCCAGGCCACACTGACTGCAAGGGAAGTTCCCACAAACAGTTTATCTGCCAGATCTGAGGAAAGGAGGAAGAGCAGTAACCTCTGGCAGTGTGAAGGGATACTAGACTGAAGGGGACCTGAAGAATAACTGGATATAGTAAGGCTTTCAGCTAGCACTGATGCAGTCAGAAGATGCATGTCCACAACCCTAGGGACATACACCCTCATCTCATCAAAATCCATGACAGATGATCTTCTCAGAGGCTGGAAGAACTGTGCAGCTCACTTAAAAGCAGAGACTGCCCATTATAGAGAGGACATCCTAAGGCATACATATCCTTGTGGATTTGCAGGTTTGTCTGAGGACACCAAGCCATTGCACAAAACAAGTAAAGAAACATCCTCATCTGCTTTAACAAAAAAAAAAAAAAAAAAAAAAAAAAAAAAGGGAACACTAAACTAGAACTGTTGGCTTCAAGACTGAAACAAGTCACAACAATCTGAATGAACAACATACATAATGGCTCACTGGCCAACTCTTTTCTGCATGTGAAACAAAATCAACTCCTCCAAAGTTAGCAGAGTTATGCCAGTGCTCAGCTGGTGCAACTGGGAGAAAAATCAAACCCTACATAGCTCATGTCCAGCTCACAGGCCATCAACAGACCCTGAAAACCAAGGTGTTCTAACAGTGAAACACCTGATCAACAGCATACATAAAAATCACAATGAGCCCCCCCCCCCCCCCCATTTCTTAACGCACTACTCCTCTCAGCAGCCCAGGAGCAGCAGTTCCAAACCCTGAGGGAGCACCCCATGGTAAACAGCGTGAAATGATGGAGACAAGACAAAAGTTACAAAGGCTACATTCTACACTGTGACAGGACACCGAGACACATACAGTGCCAGCTCCTACCTGGAACATGGAAATGTTTAGGGGCCTGAGCGTAAGTTGGAGTGAGAGGGCGGCTGTCGGGCCGATAAGGGACAGGGGAGTTCCGACCGCTGGATGGCTCATTGCCTCCAATGAAAGAATGGAGAAAACAAAATGAGAAGAGGGAGAGCAATAAAAAAAAAAAACACAAGCCCAATCAAACCCAAACAAAAATGGTGGAATCAAAACCTCCAGGGAGAGAAGAAGTTGAACCAAAATTATAAATACAAACAATAATGAGAACTGGTAGCCCTGGTGACTTTTTTTTTTCCTGATATTCCTGCAGAGACAAAAATTCCTGTTCAGGCTGGAGTTGAGGTTTGAGCAGCTGAGATTCATTCTGACGGCATGCAGGCAGGAGCTGTGTGCTCACAGCTGGTGATTAGATGGGCAGCGTGGAAAAGAAGAATGGAAGGTTACTTGGCAATGATTTAGTACGGAGATTGATATTTGGAGTTAAAAGTCGCAGACACAGAACATAGTAGTTGATATGCAAACCCAAAATGAAACCAATTCCCAAGCAGATAGAAGCAGATGCTGGCAGATACTAAAGTTCCTTAAACCAAAAGCATATAGAAGCTAGAGATGGAAAATAGCTGTTAGGTCACTTGGCCCATATCAAAAGGCATAACTGTTCCTTACACACTCTTTCATTGGTTTAGCTCTCTGGTAGGAAATTGTTCATATGGCAAAATAATTTGTAAAGCAATGGGCTGCACCGATATTGTTGGTGCCACCCCAAATCTCTGTCAATGCCAAATTTGGCTCTGGTGATAATACTTTACCACTGCTGATTTAGCAAATCTGAATCTAATGTCTAAAAACTTAAGTTCCACTTCACACACACAGTTTGTTCCATTTGTAGGATTACTCTCACCAGGACTATTTCTTTGCCTCCCAACAATCCACCACAGCAATCCAATGGCCCTGCAAGTTTCCGTGTCTGTCATGGCGAGAGGGCTGTTGCAGAACCATGCTGGTTGATCCCCAAGTATTAAGACTTAACAGTCAGATATCCAAACACATGACTGCGTGTGTATCATAAAAGAATGTTGCTGCCTTTTTGTGCCATTCTTCACACTAGTGCAAACTCACACGAGCAAAAGCCTTCCATGTGGGTGCTTATTTTACATGGGTGTGGGTGACCACAACGGTGAAAAGTGGGGGAGCAAACAACCCCTTCTATTTTTCAGGTATGCACAAGGGCTTAAAACAAATCTAGAAAAGCTGATTAACAAAGCAAGAAAAAAAAAGGGAGGGGGACAAGTACAGGTGGGTTATAAAACGCAATAAAAAAGAAACTGCAGGCATCCTTTCAGCTACAGGTTTCCTATGTCCCATTAGAGGACCCAAAACCTTGGACTCAGCACACTACTTAGTTATACATTTGAGTGGCAGGTGGGGAAGGAAGTTTTCTTTACACTTTACGCAAAAATTCCTCTTACTTGAATGGTCATCTGCCAATCTAAAAGGCACCAAAAGGGAGAAAAAAATGCTCTTTAAAAACCTCCCTGAGAGAGATGTGCCATAGAGGCCTCTGTCACTATACAAGTTAAACCATCTGCACATACAGGCTTTAAAAATTACACGCACAGTTCAGGGGACTTGGCTGTACAAAATTTGTCCAGAAGAATGCACGTGCAAAATTCTGTATTTACCACTTAAGACATTTCAGCCCTAAATGACAAGAAGTTCTTTCAACCACATGCGTTGATGGTGGGTTTCTGTGCAGCGATACTGAGCTTCTGGCCAGGTAACAGTAACTGCTAGGTTTACTAACTCTGAAAAGCAGTATGAACGATTAGTTAAAACAGTATCATCACATCTCAGTCTATGGCCCTTTACTTGGCAATTCCAATATTGTGTTCTACTTGCCCAGCCTTTGAGATACTGTGATGGTGAAACAGCTAACTTGGTTAAGCTGATTTTATTTACGTCTTTTGTTTTTATTGAGAAATTATGAGTTACTTTTCCAAAAAATCATTGTTTTATAAGTGGGGGGGGAAATCAATATTGAGATAGCCTCAAGATATAGTTAATTCTAAAATTTATAACCTTTATAGACATCTCATTCTGCCTTTCTGCTTCCATTAGCAATTAGTATATTCAATGAAAGAGAAAATCAAAAGGTATTTATTGACCTGTGGACTTGTCACAACACAGGAGTCACAAGTACATTTTACCTGTTGGGAATTGCTGGTCAAAACGTGGGCATGTTCAATTTACAATGCCTCTATCACCACCACTACAAATACAAAGAAGAAACCCTTCTTATACCCCCCCCCCCCATCTCAACTAGACACAACTAAGTATGTTCACATCCATAAACGTACGCAGGTTAATCTTGTATCTGGTACACAGAGAGAACTGCTAGTGTTGTATAATGCATACAGCACCAGGCAGACAATTTGCACAGCATCATCTTGCACGTGTTGCTTTACAGATGTCTCTGTTGGCTTGTATTTCCTGGGGTTCCTGTGCAGCCTCTCTCCTCCTAATGACTCTGACTAGTACTGACAAATAACTCTCCTTTTACACTTTCTAGGATGGCAGTCTCATTACCTCCAACCACTGCAGGAGGGAATGGTACATCTACTTAGATTCTCATTAGATCATCCCTGAGGAGCCCACTCTCATAATGAGGCTTAAGTGCTTCAGATGCAGCTGTAAAATCACCCACAATTTATGAAAGCATTGCCAACATCCATGGAATGTGCAGGAAAGCAGAGCTGCTAGCCTGCCTGTACCTGCCTCCCAGGGCCTCATGGCCGGCCTGCTTGCAGCTTTACATAAAAGTAGGGGCTGTGCATGCTCTGAATTTGGGTTCCTTGCTGTGCCTGCACAGGAGATTCTCCCTTACTATCTCAGATATGCCATAGCTAGTGTTAGCTCCACAAAGCAGCAAGAGCACTCCAGTTTGCCAACACTAGGAAAAACTAGTTCCCACAGCCCTGGCATGAAGTTGAACATGCGTGTGGGTAGGTGGGTGGGGGATGTTAAGAGATAACAGAGTAAGTTTAATATAAAAATCAATCCCTTGAGCATAGCAGCCTCAGAAGTAAAATTCAGAGGCTTTTTTTCTTTCATTCTGTTTGCTCCATCAGGTAGTTCCCATTTTCTATAGTTCAATTTGTTAAGCAGGTTCCCCCAGCAGTCAGGAATATAATTGCTTGCCTATACACAGCACAGCGTAATGCAGGTTCCTGCTGCTTTCTGAAGTGTTCACCAGTGGGCTCACGGTGTGATTCACAAGCTAAGTTCACAGAATCAGGCCAAAAACCTGATGTGCAATGAACACTGAGCCTTCTGTCAATTTGCAATTTTGTTGCTCTACTTCTGAACAGAGGATAAAGAACTCAATGGCACCTGAAACCCTAAGTCCTATTCATGTTTTGTCAAACTCTAATTCATCACCTTGTCCAGATATGTAGCTCACATTTCCAGCACAAAACTGAAAGTCATGAAGCAGCCAAAGCATGGCTGTTTTCCAGAGCAGAGCTTTCAGCTGCATCCACAAAACCCTGGAAATAGTTATCACACACAGAGAGCATTTGATTTCAAAGACTTTCCTCAGGGAAGAAAAGAAGGAACATGTGAAAACCAAAGCAAAATTCACTATGAAGGTGGGTAGATTCCTTATGGGAAGGTCTGTGAGCAAAGGAACACACATTACTTAGGAGCTTGTTTTATGTGGAAATCTTAAGGGGGCTTTGCAATATTCCTGAATGCCTCTGAAAAATTCTAGGCATGTGAGATGAAATCCTGGCTCTCAATGAAAGTTTTGTCTCTGATTTCAGTAGGGTCAGGGCTTCTTTCATTCATGGACTTGTTTTGATTTTTTCATAGCAAATACAGTACTTTATTGAGACAAGACCAAATTCAATGCAGTCCAAATGAGATTAAATGAGGTCTAAGATGACGCATATTATACCCTCTTCCAGCTTGTTCAACGTGTATGCGACATTAACAAAGTCTCACTTAGACTTCCTGAGGCATATTTAGCCCCTTCACTCCTCAAAGTTCTTTACATTTGGTCTTGTCTACAAGGCTTGAGCATTACACTGTTTAAGCATTATGCTGCATGAAAACACACTGAAACTGGTCTAAATGTCTACTTTTCTGGCTTGAAATAACACAGGTGTAATGTGTCACATGCCACTTTCATTATGCTGTTTGAAAAATATGCTCCTTTACCTAAAGAAAAGAAAAAACCAAAACTATAGCTTTATGAAATCTTTCTCACAAACTTACACCAAGTTCATCTTCCTGCTAAAAGTACAAGAGGCTTTGAGGAAGGCTGACCAAGTACAAATATGATGCTGCTTCTTTGAATCACTGCAAATTTATCTATCACATCCAACTAACCCCCACAGTGCTATAGTTCTCAAGTCAGATATAGTCACAAGGGTCGAATCCCCTAGTTGACATAAAAATGCTACTCTCAAGGATAAAATAATGCAGTTCTTTAAACTTTGGAAACAGACACCTAGACTACCCAAAACAAACCCCTATGAATATCAGGGAGTTGCATTACATGCAGCCAGTGACAGACTAATCTCTCTTTTCTGCTGCACAGATATAAAAAGGGGGTACTTGGACACACGTGGTATGCAAGGAGGACAAATGAAGAACCATGTGGGAAATCCAGATCAACCTCATCAGTTGATAGCAAAATATCTATTTATGAACATGAAGTAGTGAAGAGGACGTACAATAGTGTAACTGGACTTCATTCAACACTACTCAAATGTTAACAAACCTTGACACAACCCCTCCAAATTATATACTGGGCAACCTATATTATCTCTTCCTATGAAAACACTTAGAACTACATGTTGTAATAGTAGAGAGGTTTATTTAACAAAAATATTACCAGTCCCTACCATTTTGTCTTTCTTTAAGTGCGTTTGCACTGTTAGTACCGACGTACTTATATACACTACGTGTATTTTCAGAGTATATCTGATTAAGAACTGTATTCCATCATATTCCCTTTACAAGACAAGCCGGAGCTTGCTCTGACTTAGGGAACATTATGAATGTTTGTTCCTCTAATGTTTTGTGAGCACTTCGTTGATCACTTAACATGCTGGAAAAATTACAAAGGTCTTCAGGCCTTTTGACCTTTTGTACCTTTCAATATTTTGTAGTAATGGGAAGGCAAAACCTTTTCCTAAGCTCTTTCAATAGCTACTTATCTTCACCTTAAACAAGTCAGAGAAATAATGATGATTTTTATCTAATTTAAGTGTAACATAGGATCTTATTGTATCTTTGCCTGCTATACAGGATAACCTTCTGTTACCACACAGGTACATAGACACTGAACAAATCACTACTGAATCCCTCCATTTGATAGTACTAATACATTACCAGCCATAACTTTTCTGTTATGAGATTTGAATTATTTCATGGTCCTTCTCTGAAGCTTCTGCAGTGTTTCTTATGTCACCCATCCTGCTGGGACTGTGGATTTAACAATTCCCTGTAGATCTTATTCAAGTACCTAACATCTCTACTTAGTTCTTTTAGCTGCAGCGTCTCTTTCTGCTGTTCTATTCATCCATCCTAACATCTGCTGGAAGAGTCAAATCCTCATCAGAGTCACTGCTCTTCCCAGCATGTACAGATGGACAACATCACTTAGAAGCATGGCTTATGTTTGGCTACACTGTTCACTGAGAAAACTATTGCTCATGTCCTTTATCGACTACTGTTCTCCCTGCATGCCATCAGGGAATTCTGCAATGCTATTTCATGTTTTCTTCCAGATCATTACCAAAAATACCTCAAATTAATTTCTCTGTGTCCATTTTATAAATGTCTGAGTTTGGCTCAATGCTCTGAGGGAACTCATCTTGCAGTGTTCAACGGAAACACAAAAGCGTATTTTTGGATTTTTTTTTAAGTAGTCACCTTCCTCCACAGGGGAAAAGAACAAAAAGAAATTAAAACCATGGGGTTATTCCCTCCACATGAACCCAGGCACAAAACTCAGGTCACCTTAAGAAGGTGCTTCTTTTTCTCAACCAAATATTAAAAGACTACTCTTTCAATTCAGCCATATCGATTACAAGATATGGGAACCTGCTACTTGCCCCTTCTCAAATGTACCACATCCTCAGCTGGTGTACACTGTCACAGTGATATGAACTTGACCTTTCAGGAGCTTTGTTGAGTTACAACACATAAATCCTGTCCAGGCCTAAGACTAATGTAACATTTTCAGAAAATCATGGATGCTTACAATGTCTTATGTGACATATCTGATAAGAACCATAGCCATCCCTTTGTCTAGAGTGCTTGTAAATCCCACTTGGCCTTTTGTACTGATAACTCAGATACCTGGCGTGTAGTTTAGGTATGTAATTCTTTCAAATCTGAAAACTAGACATGGATTTCCAATAGTTCTTCTGATTCATCTGTTGAAGAAGCTATTTTCTCAACAGAAAAAGAATGAAAATGCCACTTGAAAGAGTGTGAGCATTAAGTTGGACTTACAGCAAACAAATGTTGAAATTGCAAGGATTATGAATTAACTGCATGCTGAAATGAGCAGTGTATCTATTTTTAAGGGTCCCACTCTTTTAAGTTTGAAGTGAGATTTTTTTTTAATATTAGTGACATAATAGGAAAGTTGAAAGCGCACATTAACTAAAATCACCTAAGAAAAGGCAAGAGTAAAATTAGTAATGGTGATCTGAATGCTTGAATAGCTGTAACATTGAGATCTATTAGCATTTCTTGAAAGTTCATGGCAACAACTTCCTTGCAACTGTTTTTGATTATCTCCAGTTTATGATTATCTACATTAATCAGTGGTGCCAGAATAGAATCTATGTTCAACTTACACAACTGCCTCTTTTTGAGCTCTTGTAGGTGATGTAAGCTATGACCTTCTCCAACAGAAGAGATGGCACAGCCAGAGAGTGCTCCAATAGAAATAAAAGTAAAACCACATTCACAGAAAGCAAGAAAGAAAACTAAAAGCTTATTGACCTCAATGAGTTCCTTGAAGGGACACAATGAAGGAACAACCTCCCCCCAAATCAAACCATTGACAACAACAGATTGAAAAAAAGAGAAACGACCAGATCCTCAGGTAGTGTAAACCCCTGCAACTCTACTGCTTCAGCAGAGTCTGCTGATTCTCACTAGTTGAGGAGAGGTCTAGAGATTTTAATTTTATTTTGTTGGGCACTAATTATTGCCAAAGTGATTAACAATTATTAACTTCCTTGTTGCCATTGATCTTTACAGAATCTTTTTTTTTTTTTTTTCTTCTCCATATTTTCGATCACCTTGCTCTCATCCAGGCAATATTTGTAGTCAATTTTTAAATGCTTGTTTTAAGAATGTGGAAATTAGAATTAAATTTGATGTGCTAACTGCTGTAGTGATTGTTTTGTACTGCTTTAGAAAGAAGCTAAATTAGGCACATATAGGTTGTAAACAGTAAATGATAATGCTTTCCTGTATATTTCTAACAGGTAACTGCTTGGTGACTCTTCAACTAGGGCCCTTAGAAATGACATATTTCCTCCGAAAAAAGGACATTATGTCTATTCTAATGTTGTTTTAAGTGTAACGGCACATTTCGAGGCATGCGCAGCTATGCAGCCAATGACAACCTTACGGAGATACACCTTATTAGCTTTGACAGAATGCTAATAAATCTCCAGCCTGGAGGGTACTCCCTGGGGATGCCTGGCGCCTTACCTTTGACATGGGGGATGAAGTGGTGTCGGAAGGGGGAGTTGGGGCGGGAGTCATGGTGAGTGGAGCTGAGACTGCTAGTGCGCAGGTATGACAACCGCTGCACACCAGTAGAGAGCAGCTCTGCGGCAGCAGGGAATCGGGGGGCAGAACAAAATGAAAACAAAGAAAAACAATAAGAGAAAGGCAGGGAAGGAGGCTTCAAAGGAAGAAAAAAAAAGGCATTGAACAATTAGGATTCTGAAAAGAAGGAAGGAGAAAAAAAAAAGGTTAAAGACATACCAAAGGGTTCATAAATGTTAGACAAAATTACAGGAAGTATTAGAAGAGAGGCTCAGATTTGAACTGCAGCACTAATTTAGCATAACATTTATTCGCTTAATGAGCTTCTGATCTATGCCTTGTTACTTAAAAGTAGCCTGCTACCAGCATGCAAACATCAGACATTGACGCTCAATCAGTTAAGGAAGCAGCTGTTTTGAAAAGTACCTGACCAAAAACGTCAGTCAAGAGGTGTGTAAGCTGCCTTCTATTGTTTTAAGACATTTAAAAAACGCTGCCAACATCAGCTAGGGCACTGTGGGAGGAAAAGGCTGCAAACTTTTTCAAAACTTGTAGCACTCAAATTTTTTAAGACCCTTATGCTGACAACGTCAACACACTGGTTCACTTCTCTCTCAAGGGCTAGCTGGGAGCCAAAGAGAAGTTATCTGGGGTCACTGGGTTTATTCAGAGAGAAATTATTCTTGCAAATAACATGATGATAAGAAGTGCCATTAGGAGAAAAATGGTAAATACACATGTGCTATTATTCAATATGAATAATTACTGTAGGAAAATTATAAAGTAGCATTAACAATTACCCCAAAGCAGGGTAGCAAAGATCAAAATGATAAATTCTACAGAATTACTTCTGTGTCATATGAGAAACAGAAACAGGTGAGCCAAAGATGAGATCATCTGAACAGAGCTAAGTTTGAACAATTATCTTCTCAGTAAAGCCCTCAGGCTGCAAACTTTTGAAGATTTTACACATGGATCCAAGCTCTGGCTTGAGCCCATCTGGCCATCACAAGAGTTACATAAACAGAGACTGCTTCTGGGGAAGGTCCTTGACTGAACGCAGACAGTAAAACTCAATCACAGCAAAGTCTGGAGTAGAGCCTGGATTTGTTCATATCCCTGACACAACTGATACAAATGGAAAAATCCCCTCAGAATTGCCAGAATCAAGAGACAGAAGTTTGCAGCTTTTTCACGCTTTTAAGTCTCTCTCAGTGTCAGTTGTAACATCATCTTAAAAGAGTCATGTTTTCAGCACTAAGCATCAGACACAATTTGCTTCTGTCCCACCTCCCCTAGGTCCCTTAAATAAGGCATTCACTGACAGACACAATTAGCTGCTTTCAGCCCACCCCCACTAGGAAATAGCTACAGCGTTCAAGTTCCACACTGGTGGCTCTATTATAAATCTTTAATTTTAAAAATGTAGCTCCTATTGTATATGGGCTTTTGGCATCCCAACTGTTCAGCTGTAATCACCAAGGAAGATGGAACTGCACAATTTTATCACTTAATTTAAAAACAGATCACAAAGACTTAATTCATTACCATAAAAAATAAAATCAGTCTTGAAAAGTCTTCAATGAATAGCATTTAGAGATAAATTTTTTATGCAGTTTGGGTGTGGATGAACAGTTCATTTTCATATCTTGCTTTTATATACACAACCAGTAATTTTGAATGCACTGGGAACCTGATATTGTACATAGAACTTGTACGTCACTGCTAAACCAGTAAATGGAAGTTTGTGGTTTTTTAAATATTCCCAGGCAATTGCCTACGGCTTTAAGAAATCTACCTTGTGAATGCTTTAAAAATGACTAGCAATTTGGAGTATCTGAGGGTTTTGCTGCTGAATCTGAGACTCCATGGCTGTACCAAGCTTTAAATGAATTGGGTTTTAGGAGGAAGGAATCCTACATCACTGACTTCTGTATAGTCAAGCCATAACTTTCGTTTCCAATATATGATACTTTTCCAAAATTCCAGAATGAAGTTTGTGATTCACTGCTGCAAATTTTTTCTCGCTTTCAGAAACATACAAAGTTTTAAAAAATAATTAATCAGAAACAAAACCAGAAGATCCATATTTATGATGTAAGAAACACTCATCAGCCTAATGCAAAACACTACATCAATCAAGAACAAAAAAAAGTAGAAAATGAGATATTAAAATATGCAATAATTTTTCAATCCTAAATTTTCACTGCTAAGAGAAACAAGTGCTTCGCTGAGCCACTAAGTGACATAATAAAGAAAGAATAGTTTTACATATACTTCTAATGCAGTTGCCCTTACCAGGTCTGTGGAAATGCTGAGGTGAACGTGACATGGTGGGTGTGTAGCTATGACGACTGTACACAGGAGAATTAATGGAGCCCTGACTAGTAGACCTGTGAATCATGCGATCCCGAACATCTTGATAACCCTGCAGAACAGAAGCATTCACTAATAAAGGTAAATGCACATTACACATTTTTAGCAGCACTTAACTTTCATGGATCTGAAGACATCAGCAGAAGCTACTGAAATAACAATATCCCTTAAGCTCTCCACCTACTTCATTTTTACTGTTCTCTAATGATCTGTTCCAAAGACTCCAATCCATTTTTATAGTCTGAGTCAGAGTTCAGTCTTGGAAGGTTCCAACTCCACCTGTAATTTCTATTAAATTCTATATAATCCTAGATTTGCCCACATTCCTGTGACTCCATAAGGGAAGCTGCATTCAGAGTATGTCTGTACATTCAGAGTATGCAGTGTACAGCACAAGATATATGAGCTAGTCTTCAGCTAGCTGACTTGGAGATCAGCAAGAGTGCAATAGCTGCAGCACAGAGCTCTCTGTGGCTTAATTTACCATGGGTCTTGACTAGCTACATCAAAAGGTATTTAGTATCAAAATTAGATTCCCTTTGTATCTAAAAAAATGACACTTTCTTGTATATAATTCAATTTACTTAGCTTCCTGGGAGAAAAAAAAAGCCAATTAAAAAAATCCACCAAAAAAACCCTCAAAACAAACTCACCCGCCCCAAAAACCCCACAAAGCAAACCAAGCCAGGACCAAAGGGACAGGACTGATGTTAATGCATGAAGATTTACAAGGAATTTTATAGTCACTTTTTTTTAACATGTAGCAATCACTACAACTTCTACATTGCAAATAAACAACACTCCCCAGACCCAAAATGATAATGCTTCTGCAATGGCATCTATTGTATCCTGACAAATGACTTCCCAAATGTTTCATGTTATTGTGATGTTCAAATTAACTCCCAGGAAAAACCAAACCAAACCAAACCATAGTTATGTTTTCTTCAACAAAAAACTGCAAATGTTTTAGTAGCAGACATGGCTTATTATTTAGATACTCAGAGCAACATTTTAGCTCATGTAAATCATCCACCTCCTGAGATCCGAGTCCACCTGTGCCACAAGAAGGATGAATGTACAAGAAGTGACCTCTACTGGAGAAATGACTCTGCTTTATAGACAGCAAACAGGTAGGAGCGGTAGCTTCAGTTTTTGTACAATCTGTCAGTAACAGCTTAATGTTTTCTTTTTAGAGTTAATTTTTGTTAAGTTTCAATATCCAGAAAATATGTCTATGTGTGGCAAACAGAGACAGATCAGACTGATAGCAAAATCAACACCTGCATTTGCTGAAGTGAATAATTCTAATTACGGTAAGATACTGCACCCAAAGGTTCCATCAAACTTACTTCTGCAGAAGGGGTAGGTGATAATGTCCTTGGAGACTGCAAAGACATAAAAATAAGGTTAGCAAAACATCATTGCACGTGCTGGGCCAGAAAATGGCAATCTAAACATTGCTGCAGATACACAGATATATAGCAATGCAGAAATTACTGAGGCCATTGCAGCACTGGAACTTGCTTTTTCCGCACTGCTCAGAAACTGGTCCATAAATCATTGAAGCAATTAAAGTTTCTGGGAGAATCTTTATAAGCATGATTAATTCAGTCAAACATCATGCAACATCATCTCACAGCCACCTAATCATTGTGGTAATTAAAACATAGCTGTAAAGATCAACATCAGAAAGGTTTATTAATTTAATAACCATGCCTGTTATGAAGAAATCTTTAAAGTGGAAATCAAAAGTAAACAATCTTAACTCAGAGCTTTGCATGGAAAATCAGAAAGATAGAATAACTTCCAGGATGTTTTTCCTCTAGCACACATACTCTGGCAAAAATGTGCTTCTCCCCAAGGCCTTACATTTCATACCCATGCAAATGAGAATGTAGTTGTCATCAACATTTCTTTGATATGATCTCCTTTAAATCTCTGTGTTCTTCCATGGTTACGTAAGGAAAACAGACAGGAATGAGAAGCATGTATATTGAAAGAACTGTGCAAAGGCTGGTGGGCAGAAATACGCACAATATTATGAAAAGTTTCTATTATAGAGATAGGGAAATCGAGGCAAGAAATACCTTTAGAAATGAAACATAGGATTAGGCACACATTGATGGTACGAACAAGAATAAAGGCTGTGTATAATTACCAGTTACCTGCCCTTTAATCACAAGACAATTTGAAGCTGGAAGATTAGGATTTAATTATTTTCTTTATGCACCAAACTTCAATATTATTTAATTGCCATAATAAACTGGGCAAGAAATTATGCTTTTAAATAAGACCACAATTATTATAGAATGATACAGCTATTAAGATAACGTCTCAGAAGCAAAACTGCTAATTCTGGTCTATTACAATAACGTACAACAGCAGTAGTGTAAAATGTATGCAGAATTTCTGGTAATAAATATCCAGCTATACCTTTTGCATTGAGAGACCATTACCTCTCATGGAGCTGGTGATGCTGTAAATGTGAAGTATCCCAACAACGGAGTGATATTTTTTATTTGGGTACAGAACATCTCCTTTTCAGCAAGTTTCCATAAAGCTTTTTAAAGACTGCTTTCATTACTTCCCATCAAAGCCTTGAATGTCTTTTACATTCTTGTTTTCCTAATCCTTATAAATGCACAAGTTCTATACAGCAAACCACCATTTCATTATAGATCTAACAGCAGCAGCTATAAAAACTTTGCTCCACATGAAACATATCACACACAGTACTTTGTAGCATCATTCTCCACAAAAACTGAGATCTAATCTAAATCTTTCAATATGAATGGAAAAAGCACATGTTGTGATGTGCACTCCCACGTTTTTCTACTAGTAATTTATGTGTTATTGTAAATAGACAAATTTTCATAATCTGCTGTGGTTGCCTAGATGCCAAGGTAATGACTACTGTAAAAGGTAGTCACAGGAATCTAAGACTGGGAAGGCATCCCAGAAAGTAACGTGCTGAATCTATGAAAAACCTTTCATGTATTTTTATTCCACCACTATCTGACATCATCTCGTTGCTTTTTGGGAAATGGAACCCCACTTTGCAGCCCACTTACTGTTTTATCGTGCACAGTTGAACTGCCATATCTCAAACTTTTGAGTCTGCCAAGGAATGCTTGGTTCTTCAGGGTTTATAAGGTCTTTTAAAATCTGGTCTATCACAGAAGTCTTTACACAAGTCAGTTAGAAATACACCATGCAGTAGACTGAGAAGAAACAGTTCAGTACTAGAATAGTAAGCTAGTGGAAATACAGTGTGATGACTTCAGATTAAAAAGAAAAGAAAAAGTCTGGATAGAAAGCCTGTTCTTACCAAGTTTACACTAAAACTTCTGCTCACTGCAACAGGTTCAAGGATCTATCGCTTTGAGATCTAAGGGGCTCCTCTAATACCTAAAGTCGTACTGGTCATTTTGTGCTCTGGGAAAGTTCTGCAAACTTTTACAGGTGTCATTTTATAACACACGTTCCAGCATTTCACACTGACCTAATTTTAACTGTCTTTTTATTGAACTACCAGGTAAGGTGCCTGCTCCATTTTGAAGCATCTATCACATTAGGAAAAATACTTTTCTCATTTTATGACGTCTTGTTCACTGAAAGTTGTTACAGACATTCACTGCTTTCAACAGACAATACCAGAAACAAAGGACATGCAGGTAAAATGCTGCTTCTCTCAATGTTTATGCAGCAAAAGTCAGAGCTGAGAAAAGACTTGACTTCAGTGCTAATCAGTTTGCTGCTAGCAGGGCAGAAATTATAGGACGTGAAGAACCTGAGTAACTGACGGTTTCTGGAAACGTTATCACGAAGCGTCTCAGTAGCAGAAAATGTATTTACGATCTCATTTCATATCTCTTAATCTCTTTTATATTAGAAGCTAAACCACCATGAGCTCCCTTTCTCTTCCCCACTAACTGCTGGTGGATTTGTAACCAAAATGCCTGGTCCCACTAGATGGTGCTACGTGATAACATTTTTCATCACAGACTTCCAGAAAAACAAGATTGGGATTTAAATGAACACGAGAGATTAAGAGTGAGAAACTTTTCAAAGTATTTCCCTTCCATTGCAATAAAGAAGAAAGTTTCATGCTGTCTTTTCTCACTTTCTATGGCTAAAGCATATAATTTTCTTGTAGCCAATTCCCTGTAATTAAGGTTTGTCTCCACTACTGGATTAACTTTGGTAGCTCTTGCACATCTCCCTGGTACACCCAGAAATCTTTCTTAGCTTAGTTTGGTGGTTTGTTTTGGTTTTTTTTTTTTCTTGTTTTTCCTTTTTAAAATCATGGTGAAGGGCATTTCTAGTGTACAAGCTTTAACTCAGGGACCCCTTTTATTTAACACCACCACATACACACACTTTGCAAAGAGAATGCAGGTTAAATCACTCATAGTCTGCAAATCCCTGCCATGACTAAACATGTCACCTCCTTTGCTTTATAAAGATGATAGTGACTGATGTATGATGTACCGAGATTGAGGTATCACTCAATTACCACAACACAAACACAAAGTAAGAGATCACTCCACCTCAACGGGCTTGTGTTCTCATTAGGGCAAGGGAAGGGGCGAGAAACAGATACAAAGAGGTGAGATAACTTGCCCAAGGTGACAGAAGTCAGCAGCAGCATTGGGTGGAAAATCCAGATCCTCTGAAAAGAAGGTGAGAGCCCTTCTGTTTCCAGAACAAATTTCTGTAGTCACCAGAAATTAGTTGGATTTAATGCTGGTGAAAATACAGGGTAAGAAAACCCTAAAGGCTTTTGTTTATCCCCAGAACAAGCATAATGGCAGACAGCTTCCACCATACTGCTTTATCATGTTCCAACAAACTGCTTTGTCAGTGCGAAGCTTCCCCTTAAGGATTAACAAATAGTTCACCTTCTCTGGGTGAGGTTAGTTCCTCCTCTGTGCCTAACAAGAGACTTGTGTTTGTAGAGGGTTTTGTGGAATGGGTCAGGCCTGTTGGAACTGGTCAGAGGTCACCAATGCATCTCACAGTGGTTTTGAACCGGATGTCAGCTGGATTCACTACCAACATAAATTTGAGGGGGGAAATTCTGTAATATTCTGACCTGTTATTCTCTTATCTTATTCCTGAGCTGAACAGTCTCCTGAATTTTCAAGTCATGTTATAATTCAAAAGCCTAATCCTACAAAACATTAAAGAACAGAGTATAAAAACTGAGGCAGCTCTGATCTGTTGCTAAGAGAGCAGATTATGAGGTGCTGATCTGGGCATCTTCAGACCACTGCTGCCTGAATGATTCACAGTACTTCGTTTTTCCTCAGCTCATCTTCATATTCAATTCAGTTACAGTCAGTCAAAGTTACTGAGATTGCAAGGAAGTAAACCCATTTCCACCTCTATTTAAATATGCATTCTGCAAGTCAGATGGTATTACATGACAAAATCTGCTTCATGATCTGCACTGGAACCATATAAATAGTAATTGCAGCTATGGAAGTTCACCAGAGAAAAGTGGGAGACCCTACAACGTGGAAGGTATCTTTAAAAACAAATTTAAAAGAATAAATTAGATGTTTTTTTCTATCACTGCAGGATACAGAATCCTTACTAAAAGTCAGCAGTGTAAATGTGAGGCAGCTATTTCCATACTGCAACTAGCCTGCTTTCCCAGGTGGAAGAGCCCTTCATCCTGACCTCATTCAGATTTTATCCAGTATGTCTGGCAAAGTGCTCTGGAAATACATTTCCCTTCAATATGTGTGAGAGAAAGCATCCCGCTGCTCTTACTCCTTTTCCTGCCACAGAACATCACGCTATTCCTCACATTCTGTTGTCAATACCGGTGCTCTACAGCACAGCACCGGGTTGGATTTGCCTCACATTCTGGACTTTGCCGTACCCGAAGACGAGGATATCCACCTGAGTTATGAGCATGCACGTGCAGACAGGCTGCAAATCTCCCCCATCCTATTCCTCTGCCAGTGGCTGGTGTCAGTGTAGGTGTTTAATTGTGCAGTTTTGCACATGAGGCCTCATCATGATTAAACCCAGATCAAACAGACAAAAAGCACTTTGAACAGCAGCAGCAACAATACCAGGAGTGTCAGTTAGAAACTGTTTCGAAAGAGGGTAGAAGCGAAGCAGGCTTTGAATAAAGCTTATAGCAGAATGGGTTGCTTGTGGGTTCATTACCTCTCCAAGACTCTGTCTCTCCTGTCTGTCCTCGTAGGCGGAAGTGTAGAATGGCTCATAAGTAATTAGGTCTGGACGTTCAATGTCATAAATGGCCTTGACTTTGGGAATGGCTGCTAAATCCTTGTAATCAAGGATCTCATTGTCTACTTTTGCCTGAAGGTCAAAGACAGAAGATAAATTAACTTACACAAATGCACTGGTAATTTCTATTTTACACAATTAATGATTTTTGTGTATTTGTTGTCACACTGTTGCTATGGAAAACCCTTTTTGGCACTTTACATGCAAAGTGATTGCTTCTCGTTCTTCTCCAGTAGGCCTCCTCTGCAAAAGCACACAGTGTTTTCAGTTTAGGAAAGAAAGAACATGGTGTATATATAGATCTAATACAAAAAGTTCTTAGCTGCAGTAGCAAGCTGGAAACTTCAGGTCTGCAAGTGATTCATTTTGTGGCCTCAGGCAAGTATTTTCACCTTTCTGCTCTTGTTTTCCCATATGTAAAATGTGTGATAACATCAACTTAGTTCGCATATTACAGAGATTATGAGAGGATTCCATGCAGAAGACCACAGACAGAAAGGCAACTAATAACTGCACACGAGAGGAAATACAACTTACTACAAGGAAATAAAGAGGCAAGCAGGACCATTTGTCAGGACTGTGTATCGAAGCTTCCAACTGAAATTACTATATTGCACGCATCATTCAATCTATACCCACACTTCTGACTAAGGCATATGTTGCTTACTAACTGCATGCTACATAGTACTACCATTGACTATTTTTCAACTAAAACTGCAAGGAGCTCTTAACTAGTTAAAAAAATGGAAATAGGAAATCAGTTCCAAAGAAAGCTGAACCCACCAGAAGGAACGAGAAAGAGGCCTTACATATAGTTTAGATAGCTAATACCTTTCCTTACTTAAAAGAAGACTTGTTAAAAAATCATCATATATTTTTACCTACCTTACAGAAATACATTTGATGATTAAAACTGAAAGAGAATATTCAAACTGATTTTCAACTCTTCTACTAGATATTTTATTTATTCATAGTAGGATGCACAAGGAAATGAGGCTGATGTGTCCTAGTCACATTCAGTTCCATTCTTCCTGAGTACTAGCACCTAATATTTTCAGACTTAAGTGCATTTGCCTTCCCAAGCTCTCCTAACAACCACTGGTCTTGGTGGTTTTTAAGCAGTGCTGAAAATTAGAAACAATACAAAACATTTTTTGATAGAGAAGTAGGGTTTGAAATAGTTGACTTTCTAAAAATAGCCTCCAATCTGTTTAGTTTTGACTTACCAAATACAGCAAAATAACATAAGCCAATTTAACCCTTAAAATACATAGGTAACGTGTGTTATTTCTGTAATAATTTTGCCACAGTCTGTTAATAAGCTGCAAATCTGTCTGGATATTCTTAATCAAATATAAATTACCATTGATATTTCTGTAGACCCCAGTCTAGGCCACCACGTTGCCCTACAGACTGTGCTGTTACGCAGCACTTAAGTTTCATAAGCTACAGCTTATGAAGTTGATACTCCCAGTAGAATGGCAGCTCTCCGGGACACGCTCTGTGTTTTGATATCTGCAGTGCGAACATTTTTCAGCCAGGCTGACCCTCCTACTCACGTCCTGCAACTGCAGACAGCAGACCTCCCAAGAACAGTGTATCGAGGTGCACGGATCTCCTCACATAACCCCTAACAAAGCCAAACGACCTGCCTGCCTTCTGTCCCTCTTCACATCACCAAGTGACTTCAAGAGATATACTGTATCTTTCTAAGGGAAATGTGATATGGAAAAGGCCTGCCCTGCTCTTGAAATTCTGTAGTTGTAAAAACAGTGTCTGTCCTGGTGAGAACTTTAACAATTTAACCACTACAATGACGGCATTAGCATCAGTATAAAAGTGATTTATTTCAGCATGGAGTATTTCATGTGCCAGCAAGGGATCGGGAGCTTATTCATCAGAGGGAATACTTACATAGATAGTGTGGCCTGGAGAGCCAGGTATACTGGAACCTGGTCTGGAATAAATGCTTTCTGATGATGTTCTTGTAGGCTGAAAAACAAAAAGTAACTTTTCAGAGCAACCTGAAGTCATTCACACTGGTAATTTTGGTTTTAAGTGAAGAAATCTGCATACATCTTGAAATTAACTGATTTTAGGAAAAAATGTCAACACAAATGCAAGCATTCTGGCAAATTTCACAATCTTGTCAGGCAGGTGGGCTTTTTTTTTGGTAGGGGAAGGAGTGTTGTGAGAGGGGAAGGAGGTTTTCTAATTCATACAATGTTGAAGACTGACAACAATAATGAACAAAACCAAACAGCTGCCAGAGACACTGCAAGGAGCCATACAACGTCCCATCCACGATAGTCCTGCTGGTCATTTTATCAAAACGTTAGTTCACAAACAGCTAGAGGTATCAGCAGTTCAGCAGACAAAACTGTTGAGAGGAGCACAGCACACACATTATCACTTTCCAGATGTTCCATCACTGGATTTCCATTATGAATACAGAACTGAATTCAGCCCTTCTAAGTAGAAGGGCCAGAAAAGGGCTTGGAGCTGCTCCCTACATCTGCAGCACAATTTAGATGCAATATGAAAGCTAAACTGTTGATTGAAATTTCATGATTTCCCATACTGCAAAAGCCCTGATATTTAAGGACAATGCCCTGCAAACTGAAATTCATGAGAACCCCTACAGAGTGAGTGCAGTTACACATTTAGCAGATTTTCCAACACTTCATCAGGACTAAACAGACACTGACTCCCTGAGGGAAGTTTTGTGAAAGAAGACAAACTTATCACTGAGATTTGGGGATCCTGAAAACTTGATGAATTTGAAAAACATCTATTTGATCAAAAGTCACCCAGGCTATTGTGGCAACTACTCCTAAATTTGGCATGCAGCAGACACGCAAAGTCAATGAGTCCCACTCGCAACTGAGAAACCATGAACAATTTTTGCTCCCTAATTGACTGCAAAGAACCAAATCCCATCACAAAGCAATACATCAGCAGATGACTCTGATGACACTAGGGCAGTGGCATACTTCAAAGTCACTAAAAATTAAATCTTGGTAAATAGGCCTTACCTCGTCAGCTTGTGACATGCAACTAAGGGACCTTCACGTACACACTGAAGAGAAACAAGGCTTGACAGCCTGGCTCGCTGATTTTTCTTAGGAAATACCTGGAGCGAACACAACAAGGCTACTGGACCTTTCTTATCTCTCAGCATACATTTCCTGAAAGGATCCTTCAACAGACCTCAGAGTCTTTCTACCTTGTATTTCATAGCCAGAAAAGCTATTGCAACCATCCATATAAAAACTGCTGAAGACTAGTCGTGGATCATAACAGCAGGCTTTCTCTGACTTCCTTAGTGGAAATGAAATCACGACATTCAGGGAGGGTCAGAGGAATAAAGGCTTTGAACATGTTCCACCAAAACCCACGAAGATACAGATCAAACAGAGAGCAGATGTGGCCGTGGACTGACACAGCCACAAATCCTCTTCCACAGCATGTCTGACAAGACTTTCTCAGCTGCACCTTTATGTCTGTCTTTCCTTTTCTCTCTAGTTGCAAACTCCTACATCCCAAAATGGAACAGAAATTTCTGTTGCCCTCGAGCTCCTCCCATGATGCAATCAAAGCAAAAAAACCCAACAAAAACCACTTGTTTCATGGAAATGTTACAAGAATTAAGCTGGAAAATCTGGCTGCTGTTGAGAAACACTTTATTCCCCCTTTCCATTCTGCCATTTCACACCACTGTCTGAGTGGAGACACATGTAACATGTTGCTACAGTTGCTATGGAAAACAATTGTTTTCATTACAACATAGGGAACAGTATTAAGTAGTTGAGGTACTGCTAGGGGTGTCTCCGGCTTTTGGCAAACATACTTTAAGAGCTTTGTCTGCTCAATTCTCCCTGTTGTAGGAAAACAAGCATTAGAGGCAGTTACGGCTTCTTCCCACCTGGCAGCGCTCTGGGCTGCTCTTTGCTCTGGATCTGTTATAATCACTCCAGAAAAGAAGAAATTCTCAGCCCTCGGTCCATCTCCTTAGTCTCATCTCTTAGCGTCACTGCTAAAAATCTTTTCAGCAAAGGAAAATTCACTTGTGTTTACCACTTCAGTGAATTTATATAATAAAGTTAGACACCTTAAGAAGATAGTTTCAGCCACATCCTGCTAACAACTTTCTTAGGTGATCTTAACCCTGGAGTAAAGGAGCAGTTGTTAGATTGGACCAGCAAGTTGTAGTGCCTGTTCTTCATTTCCTCACTGTGTTTCTGCTCCAAGTTCCTCGTTACCATCCCATTAACCCAAGAGCCAGACGTGACACCCTTTAAAACCAGTTTTCTATTTTCTGTAATTCTTCCTGCACACATCCATTTTACCTTCTCTCTATTGCAAAGCTCCACATTCCCTGGGCAGGAAGCCATCCTGCCAGCCACTGTCTCAGCACACACTGTTCCTCTCCTGAGGAGCTTAATCCAAGCAGACCTGGAACTCTGTGGCTCCTCTATTCACTCCCAGTCCTATATCTTGGTTAAGTTTATGACATACCCCTGAAGACAGTGCATGAAAAGGAGGACTTCTACATCTGCTCTCACCCTTTCTGCCTCACTTTGCCCTACTTCTTGTTTTGAATTACACAGGCTGTTTCCATCACGGATGGCTATTTCCTACTCTGCTGCTCCCATATGGTCTGGAATCCTTCACAGCTTTGCACTTTCCCCTGAAGACAATTGCATTGCATTTAAAAACATTTGTGCTGCTTGCCTTAACAAATATACACTAAAGATTCCTTGATATAAGCTGTTCCTCTGGCATACTTTCAGTTGCTATGGTTGGCTCCTCTCCTAACAGACCTATAATAGCTCCTGACTGAAAATCTGTGACAGGGTATGGCTCTTTTAGATTGCACATTACATCTTCATCAGCAGTGGGGAATCCCTGACCCTGTGTACCACTGTTGTGACTTTCTATCTTAAACAGGTGGCAAGAGACACACTGGAGGTCAAGTTCTCTACTGATGTAACTGCAATGGCATGTGAATTCCACCCTAGAGGAGAGCTGATCAGTGCACAGGAGAAACAGGAGTAGCAGCTATCCCTGATTTAACCTTTAACCTTCAGTGGAGATATCATGTGAGCATCTCTTGCACACATTATTGGAAGAAGACAGGTAAAGAAATCAGAGAAAACATCCTTTAATATGAATGCACTAATTTAGAGTTATTTCCTTCCATCACAATAGTTCTACACTCCCAACAACAAAACAAGTTAAGCTGCCTTACTTCTTCTACAAACAAATCTGGAAAACTCTTCATGTGATTCTTCTTGTAGGATTCAAACAGAGCTTTTCATAATGCTACCTTTGTGCAGAGAAATTTAAAACAAATTTTTATGAAAAACTACAACTAATTGTTTTTTTCTTTTCTTGTGGTGCATGGCCTTTCTCCACATTTTCTGAGAGTAGAAGAGTCATCTGTTTTTTTCTTTCCTCTTCCACCCAAATGGATGTTAGCAGTAGCAAATATATCAACATAGAATGTCTGTACCAGATACAGGAAGTCTATGAAGTATTTGAAAATAATCAATAAAAATTCAGTCAATAGAAATTCATGCATGTCATTAAAGGAGCCAAAGGAAAGAACCAGATCACAAAGCATCTAAAGTATCTGCAGGACCTCTCAGTATTTCCCACTTTATCACAGACTTATTTTTATGTTTTTGTTCTTTATTGCATGCATTTGTCTTCAATGCAAAAGTTCTTTACCAACTTCATTTGCAGACTGGCAGAGGTAACACCGTCATGCTCATCCTATTAGGTTCACTGTGAATTTCAATGCTCAATTATCATATCACCCATGCATATGCCCCAAAATTGATTAACTTGTTATTTTAATGATAGATTGCAAAGCTTAAGATGTTAATCTGCATTTACCTCCGTTTGTCATGTCATCATGCATGGCACATCATCTAAATAAAAAACTTCTTTTAAAAAAACCCCAAACCCCATACTAAAGCCATTCACATCATCCAGATGCTGCTACAATGTGGTGGCTCTGGCTTTCTGAAGTACAGATGTTCAGAATCATGCTCTATAAAAACTTACAAGTGCAGGCAACCAGATCAAAACTGATCCCAAGAACATCTGGCCAAATGGATGCACTGTTGTTTAACAAAGGCATCGTCAGCATTTTTTACAGTACCTGCCTTAGTTTTTTGATAGAGTTCATTATGCAAGGCGGTGATAATAGCTGCAGAGGAATGAATATGTTTTCTCTTAACAACATTTAACATTATAGCTCAAGCAAATTCTGTAAATCTCAGAAGCTACTTTAAGTGAAACATGTTTATAAATAAACTAATAGATTAGGATGTAATTTATTCTACTAGGCAGACGGAATTTTGCAATAGCAAGGAATTTGGCTTTCTCAGTACAACACTTGCTACTCTGACTACCTGCAAGGTTTTACAGTTATGTAGGACTTGGAACCAGGGTTCATTAAACACAGGTTTCCTATGGATTTCAGTAATTTTCAGCATCTGTGTGCAAGGCCAATAAAGCACCTTAGTGCGACAGCACTCATTGTGCCTGTCTGCTAGTTTAACTGTACCCCTCTCATACAAGAGTGTTTCCTTCAAATGCATGCATTTGTTAGTTCTCTGCCTAAAAAATCTACACTATGTATGCATCAAGACAAAACTAGTGAACAGGTTAAGTTCAAACTCACACAGACACACATATTAATAGGTTACAACTAATTTTTCTTTCCTTTCTAGACAGAAAGGCCAGAGAAGGGAATGAATTTTCACACATTGAAGGCACACTGCTACCAAACTTTTACAACACTACTCATGCAAATGTAGCCTTCACCAAGAGGAAGTTAAGTGGAAAGTAGAAGAAAATCAACTAGGAAGTCCAGAATATACTGAATTCAACAGCAAACTTCTCAGAGAATTCATAGGATTTCATTCTACAATTTTCAACCTACCATTTTCATGTAGATTCAAGCCTTTGGCCCATCTTTATCACAACAGCAATGATAGTACCTTTGTGTCTACTCTGCAGAAGAGCATTTGAAACCAAAATCTGCCTTGAATTACATTTTGTATAATTCACATGTAAATCTAAACAGAATTTAATAGTGACCAAATTTACACAAGAGGATATTTATCTGACTCTAAGCTATTTGTATCCTACACAGTCTACAAAGGAAGAAAGAGAACATATCTGTAGTTTGACATGGGCTGCTCCTATTTTGCCTTGCATATTTTACTAACACATTGGATAGGATTTGGTTTTTTAATCCTAAGGCTCCTGGACTTCAGCACCGGAAACTCGGACTCGTGCATGCTAAGCTGAATGTAAAAGGCCACTACATTGGCGTAAAAGATGAGTGAAATGGTCCCACAGTTTGCTGTTTTCAGACTCCAGCATTTGATCCCGTAAAGCCTAGGACTGCAGAGACACTGCCCTCCATAGGAACACTGATAACACATCGTTATAGCTGTATTTTCTTGATATGTATTTCTCCAGCTAACAGAGAGAGTGGTGTTCAAGAGTGGTTAATGCATTGCAAGGTCCTCACTTAACTGACAAAAGAACCGTGCAGGACAAAGGGCACAAGGCTTGCATTAACTCCCACTGAATCACAGCATTGCATTCAATCGTGTAACACTATCCTGTGCTGCTCCTAACACAAATATCCTGCCCTGGCTGATAACATGACTATGTCTGCTTTGCAATGAGAGATGTGAAGGCAGCTCAAGCAGACACAACGGAAATCTAGTGGCATGGACTTTATCAGCCTGTCTGCCCACCGCAAGCCTGTCTGTACTAGTACGTTCGTCCTTCGTTATCAGGTGAAAGCTACCTGGTGTGTACCTGCATGCAGTACAGCCACATGTTCCCCCACAGCAGACACAACTAATAAATACGCACTGCCCTGAAGGAGAAGAAAGGGAAGTGGGTGGTGTTTGGAGGTGCAAAGCAAACTCAAGGAAGTCTGAAAGTAGAAAGGTAGTCCAGAATCAAGAGGACAGGGAGGACCTCCCAACTCGGATGTGGATGTGCCGCAGATTAGAGGCAAATGCTCTCAGGTAGCATGTAGAACATGTCCAAACCTGGAATTTTGTAAATATTTTCTCAACTATGAGTAGCTGGTCAACACATATAAAAAAGGAACTGAATCAATGGATGAGGTTTTTTTTTTTCTAAAAAGCAGGAGTCACTGTTCATGAAAAACTATTTCTTTTTAACCATCGCTTTAAAGTCAGTTGCTTTCCACCATTTCCATTTGCTTCATGTTTGCACTCTAATTTTTTTGTTTTAGAAGAAAAATTTTCTGCAACACTGGAAGAACAATACTGCAACCCCAAAAATCTCATCTGAATCTAAACCGAATCAATTTTAAGCATTTTATTAAATAAAGAATGTGAGAATTAACAAACAACACTGCACCACATGATGCAAAATACAGCGTCAGTGCCCATGGTGGCAAGTGAGAGCAGGAAAGCTGTGTGGCAGTAGTAGTAGCAAGCACAGCGAATGACAATAATGAAGAATCTTCTCAGTAAAGAAGACCATTATCAACACTATGAAAACATAACAGCAAACCTCTGCAGAGCGTGGCCTGCGCAGAACCAGACTCTTTGGATAAAAGAACTCAGATGAGGAATGCTGTCATGAAACACAAAAGGGAAAAATGAGTGAAAAGGAAAGCAGTTTCCCCAGCTCAGTGGTTAAGCTCTTTTTTCAATCAAGTAACCAATATCTACTTGCTAGATAATAATCTGTGCGTTATAATACATATGTTACTTACTGATCCCTGCAGAATCACAAACAGTTCTAAAAAAACTCCTAAACAATGTACATTTTTGTAATATACATATGGTGCCTTGATTTTCTGCTTGTTTTGGCTTTGTAAACCTCCACAAATATCCAGTGGGGGGAAGATCTAAAGCAACCATTGTTTTTATGAACTCCCTTCTCAGATCTTAACCAGCTAGAATGCTGATTAGTTTATATCACAATTCAGTTACCAAGAGAAAACAGAACTTGCTGAAAACTTCTGAAGTGACTTAACGATAAAAGGGCTTTTTGTTCTGTTTTGCTCTATAGGGAAAGGAAACCCAGCAGAACAAAGAGGCCATGTCACTGGCTTTTTGCAGAACCACCAGAAAATCTAGGCCTGACCCTGAAAGTGGCTGTATTATATATTTGTCAACTCACAAACCAGATTCCAATTCTCACATCAGGTCTAAATGTATGTCATAAGAAACTGAAAGTCAATCAAAGTACAGCTCATAATTTAGTGATGACATGTTCAAATAGCACATAGTTCCCCTCATTTCATTTGGTTTTGTACCTATCTGCTACTGCCTTCGAGTCAGCAGAATGAAACATGTGTCAGAGTCATCAAAGTAAACTCAAACTCATTTTAAAATAAGGTGTCTGACTTTGCAGGAGAGTAGATAGAGACTATCTGTGATGTACTGTTGAAGCTAAAAATTCTCCATCTCTCCAGGTAGCTTCAGTACAGTGCATTTGTCAATGTCTTTTAAAGACATATTAAACCTCTGCATAGGAGCTCTCATCCGGGAACATGGTGACCTTGGATAGCTGTGCCATAACATTCCTCAGACTTTCCCTTAATATGCATTCTTTTGCTTCACTTCATTTTCCTGCAAGAACTTAGGCAAAGTCTTGCAGGTGGATGAATTAATTTACTTCATTCCAATTAAAATTAGCTGGGGGGGAAGAAGAATGACATGCTTGAATGTGTGACGGAAAAAAAGAAAATATTTGAAGAGGACTTTGGCCATTTCCATAGGAATGGAAATAAGCCAACCTATTTTATAAGGTCAGCTGGAGAAGGTTCGTAAGGGCTGCAATGTAGTCAGGAGTGCTTTGATAAGACTCTTGGGTCCAAGTGAAAGGGAGGTATTGTACCCCAGCCATTCACTACAAAGCACAAGTACTCTGACACTTAAGTAGGGCCAAAACACTGTCTTACATTCAAATTGTTAAATGAGGAAGAAAATCCAGTCTGGCATAATTTTCCATTTTCTTATGGGAAGTCAGGACAGAACAATGTGCAAATGCTGGAAGGTACTACAGTGATGTTTGGCTGTGCTAGATCCCATGCCCATCTAGGGCCAATTACACTACTTATTATCAGTACAGCCCAGACTAACTCAATTCTGCTCAACAAGAATTTATCTGCACGTTACCTACAACCATAGTAAATTCTCCGCAAGGGATGTTTTACAGATCAGTGCACCTGAATAAATTCTAAAGGACATGGCTTCCTGTGAACGAGTCACACATAGAACACAACCCACAGGATATCCCATGTATCTCCATGCCAGTACCTCTTGGTTTCCTTGTCTGAAAGACATTTTATTGATATACGGTCTCTAATATTGATATCCAGAAACATTATCAAAGTTCAAAGGACCAACTGAGACATCAAAAAGAGTAAATTGTCCAGAAGATGAGTTGGTGAATATGGGCTTAGAATTGCCTGGTGCGTGCAAAAAGCCAGGCTCCAGCATTTATCGGTGCAGTGTTATTGCCATCAAGGATTTGATCCAGAAAGTTTGTCTGGATATGCTGAGGTGAATCCAAGGGTAGTTCTTCTTGGCATTCAAATTAGAATCACTTTAGGCTAGGTTTTATTTGGATGGCAGAGTCCATATTGTCTAAATGCTGTAAATAACCATGCAGAACAGGGGATAACTATGGAGCAATAATATAAATGTGCAAAACTACAAAAATATATTGTAGCATTTGCCCTGTTCACATTTCCTCCTTAAGAGTCTCTCTCATAACTGAGATATGAAATGAAGTGTGTTAAAGACTTTGCCATGTCTGTATGTCAGTAAATGATACTATCTTTAAGGCAGTGCGCTGAGACAGGTATGTGAAGGTGGTGAGCCTAAAAATCAGAGCAATACCTCTGAAGTGTCTCCACTGTTTATTCTGCCAGAGTTGTGACAGCTATGCAAAGAAAACATGGAAAAAGTCACTCTTTTAAAAACAACATTCAGTTATTGAGTGCACAAAATATCTGGTGTGTCATTGCCACGAATTCAGCTTACCCGTAGCTTATCTTCAGTCTTAGTGGATTGCTTACAGTCGGGATGCCAGACAGTGGAACCTGAGGGAGAAAAAACCCATCTTTATTCGGAGTAAAGCAGATGACTTCTGGTCATGACAAGTCAGTTATTAAAGAGAATCCCTTCATTGCATCAGATGGTGAAACTGTATGAACTATGCAAGTAATTCACATTCAATTCTAGCTCATGAGCAATGCAAGTGAAACAAAAAAAAAAAAATCAAATCCTTGGCCCATCTACAGCAGTCTTTTCCTGAGGCTGTCAAAGCACTTGCATGCATTCTTAATTAAAACTCAGTCTCAAGCAGCAAGGGAGTCAGCGAACGCCAGCTGGAGGAACTGAAAGACAGAGGGTTCTTCTTGGCAGGATGGAGGGTAAGAGCAAAAGAACTGGGCCACGGCTACCTGATCTGTTCTCCCCTTAGGTACTGCACCACACATAAAAAGGAAGTCCATTAATACTGAGAAAGCCCTGTCTATGACTTCCTTGAGGAATAGGTATCATATTCAGTTACTGTAAAGTATTACTCAGATCACCTCTCCCCTGCAATTATGCAAAACACAGCAGGAAACGTAAAATTAGAAAATTCACAATGCAGCAAAGTATCTCACCCACTGCACTAAGCTAGAGAGGCCAGTATGACGCAGGTGGGACAAAGCGAAAGAGCCTCTCCCTAGATCACAGTGCACCATACTTGCCATTGGCACAGACATTATTTCTACCCCTTGCTCCGCAAGGTCACTGGCTTGTGTTCCACTGGCATTTCCACATGGCATATTCCAGCTACACATCCTGCTAAAAAAGGCAAAATCTCTGCTGTTTGTGTCCCAAAACATGAGATTCTCTCTTATGCTGTAAAAATGGAAATATCTGGCTGTCCCCAAGGGCTGAGCAGTGTCAGGGGCAAGGAGCACTTCCATCCCATTTCAGTTCTCCTTTGGAACAGAGTGTAAACTGTGGTCACTGCTGGGAAGCTGCTGGCGGGTATCAGCCAAGTTGAAATGGAGCAGAAGCTAATGCCGATTTTTAACACTGACTGCAGCTGCAGTCAAATTCAAACTTCATTCCAGTCACCGCAAAGCCAATATAGACCCTTGCCTGTCTGCAGGGGAGAACATCACCTCTTCACTCTGTCCACAAACAGAGCAAAGTCCAGGTCTCCTGCTGGTGACTATTAGCTCAAGTGCAGTCAGGGGAAACCCCACCCTCAGAGCCCAGGAGAGGTATGGGTCAGGGCCCCTGGAAATTTTGTTCTAATAAGCCCTTACATGGCTTGGTACAGAAGTAAAAACCAGCAGGACTGATTTCACTTCCCAGCAGCACACAGTATAATCATCATCAGGAAACTGGAGGGAATGCTGTGACTCTGGATCAGGGGTCTGAGATGTTTGGCTTTGAGTCTAAGCCGAGGAAGAAGAAACTGCGCGTTTGGCAGGGAGAAACGATCAGACAACAGGGAGAAGTGTACCAACAGCCTTCTCTGTAAACAAACAGCAGCCTCAGAGCCAGGACCCCACAGAGCCTGCAAGATCAGGAGAGAAGCATGCCCTGTGCATTTGCTCAGGAGGTCAGACAGATCCAAGCACTCAGGAGGAAGGGAGTTCGTGTTACAATGCTGATAAACTAAGACTCAGAAGGTTTAGGTTCAACTCTCAAATTCAGCTGTGAGCTTCCTGTGTAAGTCTCAGAAAAAGAATCTCTGTTCCTCTGTACCTCAGTTTCTTTTCTATTAAACTATCCCCACCATAAAATAAAAAGCTGTCACTGCATTTTCAGGCAGTATTTAGCACAAACTGGCACAATTTTAGGGACACGCCAGGAGAATGTTGGAGCTGCTGAAAGTGAACAAGAAACGCATGGGAATCTGGATGTCATTTTCATGGTGAAACTTAGCTAAGGGTTGTGAGATTTTGGTTTTTTGTTTTATTTCGTTTTTCCACAAAGTGATAACAGGTTTGAAATATGTAAAATTTAAAAACCCAAATCAGATCGAGCAGGCTTAAGAACTTAAATGTAAATATTTTTCATGATCTTGAACTCTGAGCCACCTACAACTTGTCGATTTTATTCATCTAAACATGTCAATCTATTTTGAAATGCTTGAAACGGTGCAAATTCTCAAGCTGCACTGCCACTCTTTTTCCTATCAGAAACAGTTCAGCAAATTGTGGTTATTCCCATTCTCAACATATGTTTTCTCACTTGGCAGACACCAACCAACATGTTCATTTATTCAGCTTTTTACTTTGCATGTACCATTGTTTCACCATACAGCGCTCTCAAAATCAGTAACTCATGCTATTATTTGCACATTGAATAAGGCTGAAAGCCTCTGTGAGAACCAAGTGAAGCATCCCTCTAAACATTGAGGAACATCCTAGCTCAGCAACAGTCTTCTGGGGCAGTCTATATAGTAATATATTACTAGGAAGTCAATGGGAAAGAAAAAGTTTCTGATGCTGCTTCCTTTTCATTTTCCTGTGTTGGAGCAGAGTGCTTCTGCTAGCATTATTCAAACCATCCTTAACCTAGAAGGCCCCAAAATGGACAGCTTGTTTTGCCACTTTCTCTTTTTGCAGGTTTCCCACACATTTCTAATACAAGCAGCTACCACAAACCTGCCAGGGTCCTCTATTATACAAAGCAATACCAACACCAGTGCTTTCATGTCCTGTGCAGAGGACAATTAGAAGTGAGATGGAAGCTGCCTATTTTCAAATATTTTATCAACAATGTGATTTTGGTTCTAGCTTCAGTGTTGTGGTGTCGTATTTTTACTTCAGAGAAATTCTTGGAATGCTGTTATTCTGCACCCTAGAGTAGACAATTTGGATGCAGTCAGGATATACATTTCAGCTGAGAGCTTTGCACAGGAAAAGCTTTTGGGTCACTTACACTTACAACCATGCTGAATTCAGCAAGGAAAGCTTTGGCAGGACAGTCTGGAGCACACTCAGCAATAACATTATTTAGTCAGAAAACAGCTTGTGAACAATAAAGCAATGCAACTTGGGCTGCTCCTCCTACGAGACACAGTGAGCACGAAGAACATTAATTCACAACCACAGAAAGGCAGATACAGCCAAGAGGAGACTGATGGCAGATGCAGGAGCCAGGCGTCTCTCCCCTCAGTATAAGAATACCTAAGTATGAGAACACTCTTGAAGGTAGGATGGCTATAGTCCTCCTTGCCCATATTGCATGGGGATGGTTTATAAACTCCTCAGGTCTGTAACAGAAAAATTACAAAGTTTGATTTTCTTGTTCTGGAATGGAGAGATCCTTACCTTGCAGATACATTTCTTCTCCTTCTGTGAACATTTGGTTGCACCTGCTGCATCGTGCACAGCTTGGATGATAATGCTTGTCTCCTGCCTAAACAAAAATAAAAAAGGGAAATGAGGGACCATTGCATTGCACTGCTTTGTGAACACTCATTATTTGCTGACATTTTCCTTCTGGTTCATCTGTTATAATACAACATTGCCCTTGTGATGTGACAATAGTGATGAGAATATAAGATCTGCCATACTACTTCAGCCCAGAGGTCTGTCTGGTACAGTATCCCATCCTCAACAGGGCCAGCAGCAACTACTTGGGGTAAAAGGCTGTAAGAAACAAGACAATACAGAACAGCCTTTCTTCTTCACACCTTCCCATTCGAGTCATCAGTGGTTTAAAGCTTTCCTGGCTAGAAGCCACATCACTATCTATTCTCCATGATTTGCCCAACATCTTTTTAAATCTCCATCTATCTAACAGTTCAAGGCAATGGCTGTTACACTGCACTTAGATATTTGTGTAAACCTGCTGCCTCCTCATATTGTCAAACAGCATGTATTTTCTTAATTACTCAATTGTTATGGATGAATTTAGACAACGAATGACAGTTTTCAACCTGCCATTTCGTTCCTTGGCCTTCTTCCCGACACTGCTGATTATAGGCATTGATAGAGAGAGCTTTTTAGAGCCACTTCTGGGACCATCACCTCAATTCACAGATGCCTGCCTTCAGAAGCTACACTAGCACAGACAGCTTGTGCTGAATTTGAACTATTGATGTAAAGATGCTAAATACTCTAGATCCTGTTACCCAAATCCAAATCCACTGAGCCATTTATTCTCTTTAATGCATCGATACCCATAATAAACAAAGCTGAGCAGATTTCAGGCCTATAACGGACAGGAAAAATCAAGGCACAGATATTAATGTGATTTCTTCTCCTTAGGAGAGCAAAGCAACCAATGTACAAAGCTCCTTGCATCAGAAACTAAGCATGCAAAATCCATATCAGGTTTTTTTAATCTAAAAACAATTAATCCTAGAAAATGACCCTTAATAGTGACAAGTAATGAATTCTAAAGGTCTTTAAAATTGTGTCTGGCTTTCCAAACAAGTTAACCTCAAATCCTTTTTCACAAAATATCCCCTATCCACTGAGATGTTATATGCACAAAATATCTGTTTACTCTGTAGCTGCCTTTTAAAATGTCATCAAATCCACTTCCTACTTCATTAGACTTGAGACTGTAACATCACTAAATTCAACCTTTCCTTATGTCTATTGAGATGAATAACAACATATTTTTGGTTCACATTCAACATTGACTATACAGGCTTAGTATTTAAAAGCATTTATATGAGATGATAAAGTATATGGATTAACATACCTGACAACTACCAGACAACCAGATCTACCACCCAGCCCTTCTACAGGTAAAGCTGTACCATTTAATTTTAATGTTCTCATTCATTCCTGCCTTAATAGCGCAGTACCTGGTTTGATTTCAAGGAAGGTGGGGAAAGACAGTGGTGTTTGTGGACATGAATATTTATTTTTCATTTTTTTCATTATCACTAAGAACAATTCCTGTCCAGGAATTTCAGCATTACGAGGCCAGAGAAGAGGACTCAGTGTGCTGTTAGTTTAGCCATACACTCACTCTTCAGTTGCAAAAAACCTGCACTCCTCTCATTCAGATACTGCCTTTGCTGCTGATTCCTGCTCCTGAGAGGGCAGCATCCACCAAACGGGGAGACTAATATGATTTAGTATTTTTTGCACAGCAGATTTAACCTATCAGGCAAAAAAAGGGGCTCTGGTAAAAGGGAGCATGAAAGGTCACTACAAGATATGCCTATTCAAGAAAGAAAAGGTAATGAGGGAGGAAACAGAAATGATGCTTGACTTGCAGCAACAAAACCAATATTGAACTGAGAAGGAAAAACACAGTTAATGCTCATTCTCTTTTTGTCATTTTCATTATTGGCTGTCCTCTTTGTCTCCGACTCTCTCTAGCAACTATTAAACCCCTGAGGTGTCCCATCAGTTCCATTCAAGAGTGGAATTTAAAAAGAAAAAAAAGAAAAAACTCTGAATGTATCTGAAATGTAATGCTGGCATCAAACCACAGCTACTGTAAGCTTGAATGCAGATGTGCAAAGAACTGCTACTTGTATACAAATATATATATGCAGCTTAGGGCTGTGAATATTGAAAAGGGGTCAAAAGTAGATCTCCAATTCAGACAGCTCAGCACTCAGCAGATGCCAACGTCCCTTTCTGCACTTTCTGCCTCATGCAGACAATATTGTACATACAGAGGAACAGCAATTTTATCTGTGTTCGGTAAAAAAAAATCCCCACTTTTGAGCATTCCTAAAGTCCTTCAGCAGAGTGGGGCCCACAGAGCTGCTTGTCACAAGCAATTTCAGATGTATTTGATGTAAAGATGATGGCAAATCTGATGTCCTGGGAACTGCTCCCAGTTAATGAGATATAAAAAATTCCTAAGAAGGCTGAATCACTGCCGGAAAGGATCTTCTTCAAACAGGAAGACAGTAATTGAAAAAATAGATTTGAAATAATAAACTAGGAATCTTTTCTGGGCTCTGCCCGTCTCAACCAACTAAAGAATACCTCTGCTGTATAACTGTGCCACTACTTTACAGAGCTCAGATTTTCTTTAGACACATGGATTTTTCTGAAATAAAATTCATAGCTTCTCAAAGAGTATTCAGTAGGGTGGCTAAGTAGTCTGAACTGGAAAGAGTACAGGGCTTGTTATATTACTATTAATTAACCTCTGAGATATCCCATGTGAGGTGGGATTGTGTCCTGTGAGATGCTTACCACATTCCCAGATGCAAAGGACTGAAACCTCTGTACATAAGTATTATCAGACGAAGTAGGTTTTATAAAGAAATCACTCCCTACCAAGCACCCTGATGCTCTAGCTTTAAGAAGGGTAGTCAGAATCCAGCAGAGATAACTATACTGTGAGAGGACCATGGCATGTGGTCAAAGAAAATCACACATTCACACCTGTACAGTTTCAGCTTCTGTTCTTCCAGTCTGGCCTTTGAGGTGTGGGGGTTTTGTTTAGGGTTTTTTTGAGTTTTGTTTGGGGTTTTTTTTTGGTTTGGTTTGGTTTTTTGTTTGTTTGTTTAGGAACAAGAAATCCATATTGCACCTATGTTTTAATCAAATGCTAGTTTTCATTGCCATAAGCAAAAAGTGCCAATTCTTTGGGTTTTGCATAGCTACCCTGGCAGTCCTAGGCTTCTGAGGTTCCTGTTCCTTGTTTTGCAGTTAATTCACTATAACTTTGGGCCGTTACTTCTACTAGCTTGATCCTAAAAAGGTCTGTATCCAGTCCATCTAATGCTAATATTAATGAGTATTTCACTTGCTGTGATCATCCAATAAACTTTCCACTTGTTTTTCTCCTCATCACAAAGCTTTTCTTGAGGGTCCTTTAGAAAAGGGCACCTGAATTCAAGTACTCATCTGTTAATTGCTAAAAGCAGTTTACATGTTTTTAAAAGCCAGGCTATTTATAGGAGAAACAAACCCAGAATTCATCATAATATTATGTGTAGATCTGTGGCCTCTCTGAAGATTTTTTCCTGGAAAAACTTCTGATATGCTACTGTCAAGAGAATATAGTTTAAATGACATACATGTGTCTCTTCAAAACAGTCAAAGAGACCGATTTCAAGTTTATCGGATCTTTCCCAGAGGCTGAAACAACTGACCAAATTTTAGCCTACTGTGACTGATGATGAATGAACACCACACCCCAGATAACACAAGCTTGCTAAGTGGAAGTGCTAACACACCCTGCACTGGAGATGTTTGGGGGGAGTTACATACCACAGCAGCTGCAGATACTGCTGAATGCTTCCAAACCAGTTTCTTGAGTTTTCCACCTCAGTAACGTGTTTCCACCTCAGTCAGGAGTGGAGGCCTTACTTCAATGGGTATCCACTGGCAAACAATCTGCAGCTCAACTAACTCAAGGCTAATCTTCTCATGCCTGACTTGCTATAAACATCTGAGAGAACTGGTTGCTAAAAATCAGTCATTTACAAGGTATTAGGAAAACCTTTTCGGATCTACGAGGGGGTGAAATATTCACACTTTTTAGAGATCTGCTCTTGCCCAGCTCTCAGGCTACTAAACCCTCATTCAGTATGGCCAATGTAGCTTCCTGTAACCTTGTGCTACTGTGCTGTGGACTGAAGGCTTGGATCTCAGCCCTGTTGGCTGTGAACAAGTAGCATTAATTCAGTGCACAGTTGCCCTGAAGATTCTTCAGCCAAGGTGCAAGAGGGTTAAAGTCACTTCCTTCCCACTGTGCCTAGCTCTCCTTACCCCTTCTCAAGATCACTTCACGTCCAGAAATCCCTTACAGTTAGCTCTGCTACACAAGGACTTCTCAAGTGGCATCTTGCACCCCGCCATCAGCAAGACATCACTTTCTTGTTCAAAATACAGCTACACAGCCACTAGGTTTTGGTCTATCATATTGCTTGTGATCCCTTCTGAATTATTTCAGCTTTGGTTGAAGTGTTCAGGACAATACAAACTATCATGTGCAAACTATGACCATACCTTAGAGGACTGTCCCTAAACTAAGTTTGAGTAAGCTGAATTCATTGCTGAAAATAACTTGGTTTTGCTTAGCTAGAAGTGCTAAAACCAACCAAAAGAATATTGCACATTATTACTCTTACTTTGCATATAAATTCTTAAATGGAATTGAATGAATTGACAGCAAAGTTTCTTGTCAAATGAAATATTAAACCTATGTGTTACTGTCATTGTTTATAAATTCTTTGTTAAATCAACTGGCACTTGCATTTGCAGTAAAAGCAAAGAACATCAGTTATCAATTTATAACAATACACAATCTCTTCTGACTTTCCTATTTATCTTCTACCCACACTGACAAATCTAAAATAGGTTCTCAGATTAAATCTTATTTGAACACAGTAGACAGAAAAATTTAGATTAAAAAAACGTAGTAGTATATACTCATTCATCAAATACATCCAGAGCCTTAGAACAGTGGCCAAAGGTATAGTATAAGTGTCATTATAAATGTAAATACACAGAGGTTAAATTTAAGTAGCTTTCCATAGCTCTGCAAGCCTCTCAGATTGGTTGTTGACCAGCAATATATGCATTCCATTTATTTTCTATTACACATCTACTATACACAATATGTACATTATATGCATATTCATGTACCGAAAATAGGTTTTAACATTATTTTACATACTATTAAGGTTTTATTTATCTGGTAATTTGAAAACTTATACTAGAATCAAGTCTTTAGCAACACTGAGCTTCAGTTTCCCAATCTAAAACCAACGTTAAATAACATTTAATGTCCTTCATAAAATATTTTGGAGAAACACTACCAAGAAAAAACATCACAGAAATATATTCCTCATGACCAGTCCTGAGAATAAAAACACATAATCACCTCTCCTCTAAGGCTTATGAATGAGAGTTGGAGGCTCAGTAGCCAGGATTCATGGATGATGGGCTACATAGGGGACCTTGATGTGTATATTGTGCAGAGGACATGTTCCAAGTAACATTAGCGTAAGTACAAGCTCTATTATGTATTATAACAATACCAAGACCTATAGTAATAGTTGATAATGACAGACTCAATTTTTCATAGATCACCTTTTCAGACTGAGCAGCTCTCAATTTTCAGCCTTCTTCTAGCATACTATTCTCTTAAATGACTTCAGCTTAGACATACAAATCCTCCTTAGCTGATGAAACCAGTCTTCAATGCCATTTTAAAAGCTACTGTGTACTGTTCACAGAAGGCTTTGAAGGCTCCCTCTAATGGGAGGATAATAACTCTGTACAATTGTCCAGAATGAGAAAGCTTGCAGAGCATAGCCATTGCATTACATACTGCGTGCATCAAGCTCAGAGACACCTCTTGCAGTTTAAAAAGTAAAAAAACTAAAAAGGCTGGGAGGTAGGGAGGTGTTTGAAGCACCTAAACCACAATGCTCTGAGCTCCTGTACAACCCCTTCTCATACCGCTGACGCTCCAACTTCTTCACAATATGCACAACACCCGTTTGCCTTCATTTTATCAAGATGCCTTTGGGGACCTCCTGAAGCCAAAAGCGTGCTGTTACTCAGAGGTGTCAGGGAAGGCAATGGTGGGTATTGCAAGAATGATTCCAACCCGGGAGCCACAAATACAGCTGCACACAAGCTGATACAGCGTGCCGCAGAAACCCAGCATAAGTAGTACCTGCGCTGAGCACAGATACAGCTTTATCCCCATGGCAATAGTACTTCAAAGCCAAGGACTGTATATTTCAAGTCCATCCCTCTGTCCCCACTTCCCACAAGACTAACTTTTATTCTCTGAGTGCTTGTAGAGCTCTAGTCTGATTAAATAAATGTTTTCCTCTTTGGTGAACGTGAGAGCTTAAGATTTCCTATTACTCATGCCTTCAGTCCTGTCCTTCCTTCCAGAACAACAGTGAACAAGAGCCAGAGAGAACAATAACAAGAATCCTGCTAGGAGAGCTCACATGCCAGTGGGTCTGGTAGAGGAAGAACTAATTACCAACAGACATTTTCTGCTGGCCAAAGGACACAATTAAGTGCATATTTGTTGCGTTACATTTGCACAGCTGCACTCACTCTCCATTCAAAGATATCTTAGCAGTCACCTGACAAACAGCTATTAAACATGTAGAAAGCTTTACTTTTCTAATACTATTTAAATACCACAAAAACTGCTATGTAGTTGAAAGAGTACATTTAAGAGTAAAAGTCTCCCCCCTTCCTTTTTCTTTAAATTTTTATGAACGGGTATAATGGGCCCATTTGATGGACAAACCTAATCAAATATTTAGTTCTACCATGACTCTGAGAAGAATGACCTGATTTGTTAAGTCTCTTAAGGACTAAGGAGCAGCACAAAGAATAACTCAGACTCATCTTTTAAACCCCTTAAGTAATGTTGTGAATTGTAAAACAGGAACTGTGGCAGTAGCCTACCACTTTCCAGTGAAGCTTTATTTTAATTACTTGCAGAGGTCACAGAACCTTCAACCCTGTTTGATGTTTGGTATAACATCAAATTCCATTGTTTCCTTCTCTGCAGGCTTCTGTGATCTCACGAGCGGCTGGAACAGAACAAACATTATGAAGACCAAAATTTGCCTCTAATAACATCCTGACCCAAACTGTCCACTCATTTTTCCCAGGCTCTTATCTGTTTATTAAGTCAATACAAGTATCTGTGCTCAGATACAAAAATACAAATGCAGGTCCTTTGCTTCCAAAGGACTTCAGAATCTACCATAATTTTCTGTTACTACCAAAGGAAGGAAAGTGTAACACAATTTAAACACTGAAAATATTCTAGTCCGATAAAACCTTGTTTGATATGTATCTTTAAAACCAGGACCTTCTAAAGCTGTTTTTAGTACTACTGTCATAGTATCTCAATAGAAACAGCTCTCAGCACAGTCTCTGCCTCCGTTCAACCTGAGGCAGGACAGAGCAGCGGGAAGCAGAGCTCACACTGGCAGTTCCCAGGCTGATGGGGCTGCAAGACACAAGACACCACACCGGGGGACAGTGGGAAATGGAGCGTGAGGCCACAACTGTAAATCTGAATGACAACATGCATGCAAGGGACATGGAAGACCCTCAGAGCCTTCCATCACTTGCTGTGCTGCCTTGGGTAAGCCAAACTGCAGCTGTCCCACTGCTTGAACGCTTCTACTGTTAATTCATGCCCAGTTTCTGATTTTTATACAAAAATACTTCCCAGCATCCCAACAGTGACTGCCAATGTTATGCTAGTATATGCCTTAACAGATGGACTATAATAAACTTTGTAACTTATTAGTGTTAATTCCGTCAGCACACAATATTGTTATACCCATTAGTTGGTGCTAACAGCAATGCAATTATTAGCTGCTTGGAATATAATTTTTCCTTATAGCAAAGATGATAGTAATGATTTAGGCTAAATCCCCAGTTGTGCAACTGCTCTGGTGGCATGAAGAAAGAGTCCTCATGGCAGCTGAATATCAGCTGGACTTACTTCAGTAAGATCTCAGCAGTCACCTGTGATTGCACTGTCAGCTCTGCCTTGAGTTCTCACTGTACTGCAACATCCAAATGTTAAGTTGCACACACAGGTGAAAAGCTTAACTACCAACTGTGGTCTTTATGTGAGCTATTAATTCTGTCTTCATGGGGCAAATCCACCTATTGCTACATGCAGGACCAAAGCTATGAATTTACATTACCTACGTAGCTAACAGGGGGAGGTTGGTACTATAAATAAAGTAATTCCACTCAAGAAACATAGCCACAGTAGCCCAAAGTGGCCAGTTAGAATACCCTGGGCAGTACAGAGGAGCAAAACAATAGCAGACACAGCTTTATGGCTTATTGCCAGGATTTCAACAACATCCCTGTTAAGATCCTGGCTTACATTTATGCACAGAGAAACCTAATCCCAGTGACTGAACATGTAGTTAATGAGAGACAATCCAGAGGAAATGTACTAGATTTTATTAAGATAATTAATGTGTATATTCTGCAAAAAAGGAAGGCTAACCATTGCATGCATGCAGTGCTTTGTTTAGGCACATGTTCTGTTTTGTAGTGAAGAGGTAAGTGAATTGACAGGATTTTCTATGTAGCTTCACTCTAATCTAATTAAAATAAAAATCTGTGAATTCACTGCCTTCATTACGTTTATATTAGGTGCATGTGAGGGGAAAATCCAGCATCTGCCATTCAATTTTCTTTTAAACTATGTTTATTGCACTTTTTTTTTTAAATTTTTTTAAATTTTGAACTACCCAACAGGAAGTATTTGGCAAGGCCTGATACAAATCCCTCCTTTATTTCTTAACAATGCTGGAACAGGTCCAGTTCCTAAGTACAGGTGTGGACTTTCTACGCATTAGTGAACTAAATATTCCTTTATACATGAAAAGATACTTCACCTAAAGGACCTGACTACAGCCACATTCATATTGTTGGATTAGTTTGGAATTGGAATCAACCAGCAAAGCTACTTTACAGTAACTTCACCACAGGGCCAAGGGCCTTTTCCAACAGCCTAATACTGGCTTAACGATAACTTTGTCTCAACCAGTCAGTAAAACACCTCTGCTGACTACCAAAACGGTTGTGTAGGTCTGCGGAGCTGTACAGTTGAGTGATGGGTTTCTCTGCAGCAAGGCAAGAAAGCCATTCCAGCCACAGCTTCTAACCTGCTGAAAGCAAGGTAAAGCCTTTAGCTTGGTTTGCTGCTGAGTATGAGTTATATGGCACAAGTCAAGGGACAGCATGGAGTCTCATGAATGGATTAGGTACCGGATGCAAGAGATACCCAATCTTTCGTAACTCCAGGAATCTCCCACTTTCCAAGTCATCTTCGTGGGGTTTTTTTGTTAGGTGATAACAGGACTGGTGAGTTATCAGGAATATGTGAGTTCAAAACTGAAACAAAACCATGTTTCTCCTTTTAACCCTCTGCATGAAGTGATTGTGTCCCCCTCGACCTGTCCCTCTGGCTGAACATCTAATAACAGAGCTTGAAGTACATGCTTTAGCAGATCACGTTAACTGAAGTATTATTTGCAGTGCTGCAACGTTATCTCCAAAGCAATGGGAAGCAGAACTATAGCTGACTTCAACCTGCTGAAATATAGCTAGAAAAGTTAATAACAACTTCCTTTGTATCTTAATAAACCCCCAACAGAATTATTTCATAAATCAGAAACTCTTGCATCTGACAGCAGGTAATAAATACTAGACCTCATCCTAACACGAAAAGGTTAATTGCAATTCCAAAGATTAGCAGTAATTTCCATTCCAATCATGATTTGATTGCATTTATGGACAGACAGAAATAAAGAGCAGTGTTATATGTGCATATATACATATATACATACATATATGTGCATGTGGAATTTTAAAGGAACATATTCCTAGATCTTAGTATAACCATAAGAACATAAACTCAGGAATTTTTAAGACATCCTAATGAATGTCAAAATTCTGTATTCAAAAATACAAACAAAAACATTATCATGGTCTATACACTTGAGGCACAGAAAAATCATAAGAACTGAGATACTATTAATTAAAAAAAAAAGGGAGGGGGGGGAATGACTAAGTCATTAAGTTAGAAATAAAGATAACTGATAAGAAAGCTAAAGTTACCAAAGAAGTAACTATGGATAATATGTTTAAAGACAGTAAGAGTCTTTAATAAAGCATGACAACAAAAATAAAAATTTAAAAAAATCACAGATCAGACAAAGGTCCCTGGAGAGCTGTAAAAGAAAAACGATGAAAGATGACACAGAAAAGGCAGGAGTACTCAGGCGGTGTATCTTTCTGGTCTGTATTTGACAATGCTGAAAGATATATTTTTCCTGTTTGATACTGTTTATTGAGCGAGATTTTTTGGAATAGTGTTTGCCATGAGTCAACATTTACAAATTAGGAGACTTGAATAATTTGCATTCAAGAGTCGTAAAAAAACTATAGCTAGGCAGTTGTCTGACAGATGGATGTGTTAGCAGGGGAGGCTCTGCTGAGCCAGACACCTCAGAGATTACTTCCTTCTACCCACAGCATGAGGCACCTCTACTACTGGCCAAGACAAGAACGTAAAACCTTTCCTGGTAAATCTGTAGATGACTCAAAGACATGGCTTAAGTTATCTAAATCCAACAAGTAAGTTTTAATCATCTAACGTAACATGCCTGCAAATCAAGAACGCAGGGCCCTGTGAGATTGAGGGCCGTGTTGTGGGGAACAGCAACTGAGAGAGGCATTTTGAGAACATCCTTACTCAGCTCCCAAAAAATGTTCTCAGAGTACCTGAAATGGCTGGCTCTTCCGATCATTTAATGCATACAAAGAATATAAAGGAAAAGCAGAAAAAAATGGTTTGCTTTTGACAACAGATACTGCAACATCACCATTGTAACACTGATAGGCGCGAACATGTGGATTTACAGAATACAGTTCAGTGGAGAGCCATCAAAACAATGTGAGTCTTCAGCTGTGAACCTGAAGGACTCAGAGATCACTATTCGGAGAGAGGCTTCAGAGGTCACTAGATAACAACGGACAGGTGATTAAAAGCAAAGAAGGTAGGTAACAGTAGGAATGAACATGAGTTTTTCAATCCCATTGAAAAAACTATGACATCAAAAAGCTGAAGTTAGACAAATTTAATCTCAAAAATAAGGTGAAGTTTCTAAAAAGTAAAGGTAATGTAATCAGCAATTTTGAAAAGAGAAGGTCAAGCAAGATGATTTTAGCAGTTTCTCTGACCTTAAAATCCATTCCAATGGGCTTTACATAGAGAGAAGCTTTTACACATGCATCAGGCTGCTCCTATGGAGCACAGGTCTGGACTAAACTGGCAGAATAATGAGTCAGAGCGTAAGGTTACACTGGAAAAATCTCCAATAGAGTTAAATCAGTTCAGTGAGAGCTGTCTTGGCTAAGCAGAAAAATTCCTGGTATAGCAGGGGCTTTGCTGCCAGAAAGGAGCTTTTGTTGATGTGGCTTGCGGTTCAGAGAGACAGTTCAAGTGCAATCCCAGGAGAAGTTCTGGGGCTGGGTGTGCTGCATCAGCACCGGAATTGCTGCTGACCCAGAGAGTCCAGCATTGAAACTGGGCTCTGTGAGTATGGTGAAGGCTGAGGAAACAGGTCAGTGTAGCAGTAGGCAAAACTCACGTTAACCTATTCAGTGGGCAAGTGCAAACCACCTTCGAACTGATGAAGCAAGTGAGAGCTTGGGAGATGAAGCAACACACCTTGGATCAAAGTTAATGTTTGCGGAAGAGCCAAGCAGACAACTCAAATTCTCAGACTCCCAGCCCTGCTGGACCTCCGCATAGCGCACCACTAGATCCAAATAACTGTAGCTGATTTTCTTGTTCATCTAACACAAAACTGCCTTTCCAGTTTTCTGTCAGAAGGGTGTTTCATGAACTGTGCAACCTTTGGCACATGATTTAGCAAAGCCTGGTCTCCATTCTGACGTCTGCATTCAGTTTGGAGGGAGTGTCCCAAGAACAACAGAGAAACAAAAGTTGCGAAGGCCAAAGGAAGGGGGAAAGAAATTAAGCATGAGGTCACACACAGTACATCCATAGAAAATAGCCAGAGAATATAAAACAAAAGTAGCCTGTAAGAAACAAAGCAGACATGAATAACTCAATTTACGCTAATTTATACCTGGTAAACTCATACACTGTTCTAATAGGAGAACATGTTAGAAGTGAATTGAGCAGGGAGTATTTTTTTCTTTTAATGACTAGAGCCTGCTCTTGTAGCAAACTGATCCTAAAAGTCACTGTCATTCCAACTATTCTGATCCAATAATACTTTAGAAAGTCTAAAGAACAGGTTTTATCATTGATTAACTGCAATGCAACCTGCTACTTTGGAAATCTCTTCCAGCAAGAGGTCACAACAAGCACCAGATAAAAATCCAGGGAAGGGCCAGATTTTCTTCAAATATTTTTCCTCCCAATCACATTGCTCTTAACTCCAGAGTCACCCATATGTAATTATGGGCCTGGATTTGACTACATGCAGACATTTCTCAGGAATTCTTGTTTTGTAATTCTGGTGAAAGTGTTTATGACACACTAAATTTAAAATGGAAATATCAAAGGACATCAAGGGGACCAGTGGATAGTTAGTGCAGAGAAATAGTTGTCTCTTCCAAATAGAATAACTTTGAATAAACGTCAGACTACCAACATGTACTCTGCTAAAAGCAGAGCCTTTTATTTTTGGCAGAAGTCCATTTTTTTGTCCTATTTGTAGTTTTCTCACTGCTGATACATGTGATTTCCAACTACAGATGCAAAACTGTGCAAGCACACTTTTGAATCTTAGCTGGCAGGAACATCCCATCAGAGCATGTTTGTCAGAACCAAGACAAAGGGATTTTACTCCCTACCTTGTTTTCTTCGTCTCTGTATAAAATCAAGATTTCTAGTTACCACAGGAAAACTCTTGCAACAAAATAACCATGATACAACATATTACTGTGGTGATAAACAGGAAAGAGGTGATGGACATAAAGCAGAAAGGGATACCTAACATCATTTGCTGCCATTCAGTTTTCAACTGAGTACAGGATCTCCATGATCGTTATCTCAACAGCAATAGTTCAAGGGTGCTGCCGAGACAAGTCTGTTTGAAGTTTTTTACTGCCTCAGTTCTTGATCTCCTCATTGCCAGGAAAACATATGTGCCAGCCAAGATGCAACTGCTTTACAGAGTTCAAAGCAATCGCTGATCCATCTATATACATAACAAATCTCCCTCTCCCAATCCTACATGTAAAAGTCAATTTCTTAACATTTCAACTCATGCTCAAATGATTTATGACACTAATTTCAGAGTCCTCTGCAAACCACAAAACATCCCAAGCTAGTTTCACAGACAGTTTAAATGCCAGAGTATCTGTGTTGCTGGTGATGAAAAGGTGCATCTCTTGCTGTGTGCTGTTTTTCCCTCTTACAAAGAAAAAAGGCTTGTAATAAACGTCACACATCCCAGATATCTATCCAAAGAACTATTAGACCTGTATGATCATCTAATGTAGCACGAGCATATAATTAAAACCTACCCATTTTGTGCTCCAGGTGGCCGTTTCAAACATTTAATCACTCACAGATTACTCATGTGTATCATATTTCTTCCTCTACAAAGCACCTGCTCAGTAAAGACAGGTGTTAATTCTGTGGACTTCAAAGTCCCGAGAGATTCCAGACATATCTTTTGGGTTTGTTTTTCTTTCCCCAGGAAAGCACACTGACAAAGTGGACAAAAGAGATGGGGGACTGAGTGCTCACAGGGTGAACATTGAGGACAATACCCGGATGGAGCTTGTTGCAAACAGGTGACAGCTATAGACTTGCCCTGACAGGCTCTTCTCAAGTTCCAAACATGCTACTGCTGCATTCTTCCCAACAATTACTTTTTAAGAGGGACAGGTCTAAGTCCTATCCTGCTCTTCTAGAAGTCAATAGCAAACTGTCCACTGGTAGGAGGGCTTAAAAATGAAAGATTACAATCCTGAAGAAAAATAAATGTCGCCACTTAGTCCATTTTTCATTGTGATCTCAGTCTGGGAGAAACAAAAAGTAACTGGCTGAAATAATTTCGTATTGCTACATTCCCCTATCGCTACTTCCCAATTGACAGACTGCGACACTGGAGGACGTTTTGTTTTCAGTGTAAGTACTTTGGTGCTGGGAACATTATTAATTTTATATCTCTGTTGTGGGCGATCATGGCAGGTAGCACTAGCACAATGCAAAGGTTTAAAAAATTAACAGAAGCAGCAATGGGAGCTACAAAATAAAAATGGAGTACTGTGTTTTCCTCAAGGCAGACTGTTCCAAGAGGAGAACAAGATGTGTTCTGCAGTGACAACCACACAATTGAATTCTTAATACAGCCGTGTAGAAAGAAAAACAGTCATCCGGGTAAGTTACTCTTCTACTAAAATCTGTTATGTGTTATGTGCACCTCTAAGACATGCAAAAGCTACTTGTTTGAAGTACCTGTTGTGTGTTACTGGAATACATGGCTATGTATCACAAAGGCTGCTGTTGGTGGCAAGAAACTTTATACTGAAGTGTCATTTTAAAGTATTTTGATCACCTTGCTGAACTTTTTCAGTGATATTTAGTGCAAGAAACACACTATACAGTATTTAACGAAATCAAAAAGGTAAAAGCTAAAGATGCTGTGCTAGGAAATATAGATCCTAATCAGCAACATCGTACTCACAAAAGCAATTTATACAGATAAGCCATATTTTTTATAAGCGCCTGCAAGATTTCACAAATCCCTTTGTGGTAATAAGGAAGCTTTAATTGGTTATTTTCTCAAATTACTTGTTACAACTTGCTCTTCTTATTCACCATCCCCACATCCTCTTAACATTCCTCCCCTTCCTATAGATGTTCAAATTGACTGAAGGATGGTTTCCAAACCACTGCTGAGAAGTTAATGCCTTGTTATTATGCTGCCATAGCAACTGAACTTCTGTTAGGGCTGTCAACTTCAGGTACTCTTTTGTCATCTTTGTGTGTCAAGTCTTTCCCAACTATAGATATCCCTCTTGCCAAATTCAAACTTTTGAGATGGGGGGTGGGGGAATCACCAAAATCCTGTTAGAAAGATTTTTACATGAAGAAATTTACATTATTTTACTGGAAAAATATTTATTCTAGATTTTTGACCATGTGCATGGTGTGGTGTTCTAGGCAATTACATCTAGCATATTTTTCATCAGGGAAGGGTAGTCTAAATTAAGTTAAATCTATACTGCTACTCAGCTACATAAACAGCCTGTCTGAACCATTTACCCATATCCTGAGTTATTATTAAACTTTTCATTTCCCCATTTTTATGCAAACAAACGTCATTAGGAAAAAAAAAAGATGAGTGTTCTACGTTAACTGATAAATCACATTTCTCAGCAAAAAGGCAGGGAAGCTGGAAACAAACTCTATGCAACAAATCTCCAGAAGTGATCAAAAGAGCCAACAAACTATATTAAGAATTATTCGTGATAATCATATTGTTCCTCCATACATCAGCAATCAGGTGCAATCAGAAACAGCCCAAGCTCTGTGCCATTCTCCTCTCTTCCAGGCAGTTTAAAAACATGTTAGCTGCACTTTCTTTATCTGAACCACAGAATCACACGCAGCTTTTTAAAAAATCCTTCTGGTACACAGGAACAAAAGTACAAGTACCCTATTCTGATATCACTGGCAAGCTATTCAGTCACGTCACAAAGCTGCACATCCCGTGCAAAAGAAAGCCATGACCCCTTCCAGTTCAGATCTAGTTTCACAGGAAGGGGTTTACCTTCTGATAATAATTCTTCAGTCTAAGTCCATTCCCTCCTCAGCCCGGCAGGCAGACTCCCTCCACCTCTGTTGAAATTTGGAGCACTACCAGAAGCGACGTGCAGACGGCTGGTGTTCTCACAGACCCAGCTCACAGTGAAGTGCCTGTAGCTGCACCCAGCCCGCAGCCTCACTCCTCCTCTGCTCGCACTCACGCACTCTCCTGCACACACCCACCGAAACAAGCAAATAATCCTTCCTGCACATTAAACCCATTCTGGCAGTAACTCGGCCAACCCATTCTGTAAAAAGCAAAGGGGGAAGAAGAGTGGCCCAGGCAGGGGCAGGACCATTTCTCATCACTTGTGTGTCACTGATGTTAATACAACCCAGAACGTTTTCCCTTGGGGACAGGCATCCGCTGAGTATGAAATCAGCACTCTCTTTCTCTGGAAGTTATTAAATATTACTTCCGTGTCTTCCGAAGAATTTATACAGCCTCCTGGGTGTTAGTACAGTTTTGTCAGTTACACTGAGAGTGTATTCTAGTCCAATTCAGGTTAATGCAGGCAGAGTGCTGGGGCCAGTTCTCACATTGGTACATGTATCCCTTTATCCTGTTTGCATGGATACTCTACACACATACACTCTATGAACATCTGATGAATTTACAGTGGGCCCTGTGCACTGACCCTATCTGATTTCTCAGCAGGTATTTTCCATAGTCAAACAAGTCCTGTGGTCTGCAGCATACACCCATCTGACTAAGGGCAAACGATCATAGCACGTGCTTCTGCTTTTTCTTATCCGTCTACCTGGGACGTTCAGGCAACATGTTCATGTTTTCTCATTTATTGTAACAGCAGTAAAATTAAACACAAACAAAGCAAATCACAGAACTAAAAAAAATACGCACAAAACTCCACTGCTGCTACTCATGTGTAGTGTAGCCTTTTCCCCTGCATTTTTATGGTGTGTGAAGATGACAATGGTGCCTGGGAGATACTGGTTGAGAGCAAAGTCTCTCTCAAGCCTCTAAGACACCCAAACCCGTAGACACCTAGCGATACGAAAACAGAATGGTAATACATTCTTCAGGGATATTATTTATCCCAACTTCAACTTTCCACCAAAACCAAACTCATTTGGATACATCTTATTATCAGTCTTTGTTCAAGTCATCAATCAATCAATTTATAAAAGCATTTTAAAATTTAAATCACCTTAACCTGTATTACCAGTACAGGTTGCATCATTAAAGTCTAATAAATGACACATTTTGTGATACTTCCTGCATAACTACTATGAAAACAGCCTTGCTAAACATTCATTCAGCAGAAGAATATATGTTAGCCTTTCATTTAACATTTCTGAATGGAACTGAAATAAAACCCTGTTTAAAGAGATTCTCTACACAGTTTCTCAATCTAGAAAGCACACTGGTATAAGAACACAGGACATGAATGTACTGAAATACCTAACTAAACTCTGTACTGCGTGGATCTTTGCAGAGAAAAGTGATGTTTTTACGTGAGTTATGAGCCTAAACCTCCTCCAAATGTAGGCTACTGAGTTTCCCTGAAAGTCAATCAGCTGAAGCATCTGAATACTACTACTCACATGAGCAAAGTTGCTTGCATGGTAAAGCGTTGGCAGAAGGCACATCCTTGGACAACACAAACAAGCATTGTTTGAATAGATCATGTATAGTTTGTATGGGAACCAGCAACATTGTTACTGTCATTTATTTGTTATTTATTTATTTATTTAGAAAGACTCATTCACATGTAAAGAATCACCAGAAACTTCTCTGAACCCCTCACAGCCCATGTTTCTAAATCTGTTCAGAAATCAATGCTTAAAGAAACTTACAGGCTCCTCTCACTCACATTCTTTGCCTCTTCCATATGGATACAGTTTCCTTACACAACCATAGTGGCTTTCCATGTTTGGGTTTTTTCCTCTCATAATTATTGGTTTTTATTTATAACTTCAGAAGTCCAGGTGTCTCAGAATTGACATCTCTCTGAGTTAGCTGCAGCACAGATGAGACACCTTAAAATTCTGGCACATTAAAGTAACAGTATCTACAAGTACTAAACCCCCTACCACATCTTAAATTACCACTCCTCTTTAAAATCAGGGGAAGCTCAGCATAAATTACAATATCAAAAACACATTTAGAACTTGACCTTGCAGGCTGAAGTCAAGGGAGCCTTCTGGTGCCCTGGCATTTCTCTTTTCAAGTCCATCTGTTAAAATGGCGTTATGCCACCACCTACAAGGTGGGGTGCAAGTTTCAACAGTGCACAGGAAACAAACACCGGGCAGGCAGCAGCCCATCAGAACAGGAACTCGAGCTATGCACAGCCAGGAGAAATCACACAGTGGCATGTTATTTGCAAATTAACATTCAGCAAGTAGTATTATAAAAATAAAGAGAGTAGCAAGACGGTTGAGGGATTTAATAGTAGATATATACATCTTGATTTGTAGATCATGAGATCAAATCCTGTTCGTATCAGTAACAGCCAAAAAAAGTGAAAATCATAAAACCTGAATCTTATTCTTAGGCTTTCTGTATGGTTTCATGCAAATTATCCACCTGTTTCGGACCTGATGTCTTCTTTCTGCAGAATTACAAGAATGCTACGCAGAAGTTTTGTAAAGCACTTTGGATAAGCAGAGATGAAATACATGGATGTAGGCCTGACACACCATTCTCTGAAGTCAATGGAAAGCTTCTCATTGATTTAACATATTTTGAATTAAGCCCTGGAGGAATAGCTATGTGGTGTATGATAACCACATTAGACAAAAATTATTTAGGCCAGCATCTTTCAAATAGTCAGACATGTGCTGAAGTTTACTTAGATTTGTGGAGTTACACATGTCACACAAATTCACAGGATTAGAATCAGATGGGCATCTTTCAATAGGCAAGCTTTGAAGCTATGAAAGCAATAGCTTAGTGGAAAGTCTATGTGAAAGTCCTCACTCTAACTCTGCCATTATTGCTGGATAAAAATGTTTTTCACCAGAGTTAATGGAAAATGAGTAATTTTTCATAAATAAAGATTCCTCTCTGCTGGAGAAACCCACAGAACACCGATCTCTGTTTCCTTGACAGCATTTCCTGAAACACTCAAGTATTCAAGTATCCGGTATGCTCAGAAAAGTTGCAATATCTATTTTGCATTGGATACTTATCACACTATTGTGTTGGCATGCACTCATCTATTATCTATGACTATTTGTCACAGAAAGTGATGTTCCAAATAATATATAAGAAATATCTGAGCTGACTTAAATGCACATGGTATTTTTCCTTGCATATTTTCATAGCTACTGAAAGTCATCAGATCTATGACCTAGAAAAAAGAGCATTCGTCTATGGTGTGTGGATATTAGCAAAGTAAGTGCTGTTTTTCTAGTAATGCATTTCTAAACTGAGCAGAGGAATCACCTCTACAGCATGGCTGGAGGAAGTCCATCCTCTCATGGCTTGAATCTCAAGGTTTGACCTCAGACCCACTGGCTTTGCTGAGGGGGTACAGCATAGCTGCTTCTGAGATGAGGACTCTTAGGTCCACATTAGGAGTGGTTCTCTCTCTTGCTGGCTGCTCACTGTAGAAGACTGAAAGCCTGACTTTTCAGAGATGCTAAGCTATACTGAGGGACAAAAATGAGTAGGAGCTGCAAGCCTGCAATGCTGCAAAGAACCTCAATTTCTCTTTAAATAGATTAAAAAAAAAAATCTTACTGGAAAAATAGATACTACTAGCTTCTGTGAATCCAAACCTAAATTTTATCCTTTAATTTCCCTTCAGTTTTTCTATAGACTGTCCCAGATGTAATAAGAATAAGCAGAAAATAAAGCAGCACTACAGTGGCATGCTGCTAATCGCTTCTGATCCATTAGAGGGAAGTGTTTGCATACAATGTACTATATACTTCCCTCCAATCTCTTTTAACCATTTCTTTGGATGAGGATGATGAAATAGTATTCTCTGCTCCTGACATAATAAATTTGATTGTATTGCCAAATAAAATCAAAGATACTGATCAGTGAATTTACTACTACCATTTTTATTAACAAATGCAAAATACAAAGTGTTTTGGTTTTTTTCCCCACCAGAAGTTAGTAGGTATAACTTGGGCTGGTCAGTGACGCCATAACCTCTACCTAGACAGTTCCTATAATTGTGCTACTTCACACTGAGAATGTGGTTTCCTTCCCAAGAGAGCCAGCAGGACAAGAGACATCCCACATGATATAAATCATAAAAAATACACAAATTTGCCAAAGAAACGTTGCCAAAGAAAACAAAGAGGGAAGACTGTAATCTTCCTGTGAGAATCTCAAGCTTCGTCTAAATTAAAACTTCAGGTGTACTGAAAGGTTGTGGGTGGTTTCCTGTACAGGATAAGGAGATTGTTAATTGTCCTGCCTCAAACAGGTCTGCTGCCCTCCCTGAACTGTGGCATCCTGTTCTGTGAATTATCTTCTGTGGCCCTCTGGCTGCTTCCGATCTCTCATCTCCGTTGTTACCAGAGGATTTATGTCATGCTCTGACCCCATCCTTTAGACTATCTTTTCTGCCCAAAAGGGACACATGTGCTGACACATGATTTTCTCATCCTAAGTTTTGACTTATTAGTTCCGTCAGTCTAACTTAGAGGCATTAGTAGTTCCCTTAGTTCCCTTTGGAACTGTGCATCTCTGACAGTGTAAAAGGTTCCTAGGAGGAGCCAAGAAACTAGCCCTCGGTTCTGATAAATTGCTGATCATTGAACGTTAGCACCTCACCTGTATCTTTTCAAGCACCACCTAATGACAGAAAGTGCTTGAATGTCTCTCCTGCATCTGCATTCCCAGATATGTGGAGAACTCTATCCATGAACTATCCAGGCTGCTAATACATACCGTAATGCAGTTAAGCCAATGTCTGAATGGCCTCCCTGACTACACAGTACCGATTTTTTCTGGTGCAAGTTTCTAAGAACTTGTCCAATCTACATCTTTCGGATAGCACATCGGGGAAGAGTTGCACTGTGTGAGTAATTCAACTTCTACAGGCTTTAGAGGAGTTTGGTCTTAGTTACATATTGAGAACTACTGCTGCCCTCTACTGTATTATTCTGGGTTGTGCATCTGATAATCAATGAAAGCCACAAATATTCAAGCAAGATTTCTAGTCTTACCCAGAACTTAGCATACTTAATATTTCCATGTATTGATAAAAGCATTCAAAGAATCTGTTTCTAATTCATGAACGTATTCTGATTCTGCACGGCCTAGGTCAAATGGAAAAATCTTTATCTATTTTATCTGATTTTGACTCTTAGAAGAGACAGATCTTTGCAAGAGGTTGCACATGTTTAATTGCTGCAGCAAAATGTTGTCTTTTCTTCTGGTAATAAATAGCCATCAGAAGAGTAAGAACTATGGAGTGAGAAACCAACCTTGGGGCCAAAATGACTGCATCAAGGTTCTGTCTGGGACACAATGTCTCTGATAACCTGAACTTCAGCTTAGATTATGATGGCCAGCTAAGTCCTAGTTCAATTGAACTAATCTTTCTTTAGTCTCGACTTATCAGTTTTGAAAGAATATAGCTGACTATCCTCTCAAAAGCTAAGTTTCTTTCTCACTGATGCTAGGACAAGTAACATGAGTGCAACCTTGCTATATTCACATCCACTACACAACAGGCTCCAAACAGGAGTAGCTTGTTTCTTTCCAGCTCTTCAGACTCCAATAACCTCTTCTTTTATCACTTTCATCTCCATGCCTCTGAGTAGGTTGCATTGCTTGTAGGTTAGAGAACTTATCATGTTCATCTAAAATAATTTTAGAATTATTTTATGCTTCCCAATCTCACAAATCCAATTACTTCTCTCCTGCAGTGCTTCCTGCACTAGAACGCAACTATGGTGTCACCAATACATAGTACCAAACTGAAAAACTCATCAGTAGATGGGAATAGATAAGCAGATGGTAGCAGACCACTAGATTAAAGCCAGAGACACAGTCTTCCTATTCAAGGGAAAGCTCAGACTGTTCTCACTAATTATCTATGCAGGTCTCTAAAGGAATTAGATACACATTGCAAAGGAGGCAGACTAAGAGCCTGGCTATTTAAAAAATTGGAACTTCCTTCCAGTAGATGCAGTGACAAACACACTGTGTGTCCACATGTGTTCTGAGTCCCTCATTTGGTGGTGACCATCCTGGTTAATATTCTGAATACTGAACCAGAGAAACCTCCAGAACTAAAACCACAAGCTGTTACCACTTTATGTCAAACCTGAAACTTCTCATATGAGGGCTGACACGGTCTTATATATGCAGTAGATGGTACACAAAGAAGAAAACCTGTAATACACATTCGCTAGCGAATTCCAGCTGCTTTTATTTCTGTAACACTTTCAGGTTTATTTTCTGTTATTCACTATAAAACACCCAGTTTCTTCTTCACAAAATACACCTGTAACTGAAGTTCTTCATGGTTCCTCATTTCTTCCACAAACTTTATTATGTAAAGGCTTTTCTTCCAGGAAAAGTGGAGTATTAAAAAACACTAAAGCTGGAGTCAAGCCATACAGCCCAGCTCCAGACCTGAGCTGAAAGCTGAGGTTCTTTCCATTGAACTGAGTTTGCTACAGGGGAAGGAGGTAACAGTTTTGCTTCTCATATCTTAATGACAGTATGACAAGGAAGGTCGTCTGCATTTTTGCCCCTTAAACATTTCAGTGATGACAGAGGGATCCATGCATAGCTCAAGGATTCCAGCTCAAAGGGGACTCATCACAGCCATGGGAGATGGAGATCAGTACTGACAACAAAAGATACACGTCTCTAAAAAGATCTGGCCACTTTCAGTGAGAATGCTGAGGACTTCAACTAAGAGTTGACAAAAGAGCTAGTTCAGATGTTTTCTGCCTTCTCATTTCTGAACATATAATTTACCTTTCAGCACATTTCTCCATCTCACCTTCTCAGCATCATTCATATCATCTGGCCTCATCTGAGAATGGAAATCTCACGTCGTAAGTTTTGGCAAACTTATGGCTGCCAAAGGTGATTCCAATACTCAAATTACCTCTATAAATATATCAAATCTGACACAGGATAAGCAGTGCACATCACCATTAAAACAGACACATAGAAATCATAGACCCATAGAAACTAGTGCAATTAATTCCTTATTGCATAATTTTCCTGATGACTGCAAAGCTAAAACACTGAAAATATTTCTGAAAATTAGCACCTTTGCTCTAAAATCAGCAGAAAAAACCCTTTCCTACGAGAATTTTTTGTATTCCTTGCAGTTGCATAAGGACATAATGGGACATGGCCCAATTGTTAAACTCTAGTTTACAAAACACCTACCTCCAGGACTTTCCCAGTAATGAACTGGTGACACGCTTCGCATTTGACTCCAAAAAGAACTTGATAGTCCTTTTCACAATAAGGAGCACCATCTCTGAAAATGAAAATCCATAAATTATAAACCACCTTTTAATAAACAGGTTACAGCATGACTTACACTCTTCCCTTGTCTTCAGTCTGAAACTCCTACATACAGCAACAGGCAAATAGGAGACAATTCAAGGGATATATTTTGTAGTAGAAGAAAAAAAATAATATTCTCATTAGTGTGTCTTATTCCTTAAATTCCCATCGAGAAGAGGCATCCATTACAAATCACTGAAGTGAATCTCATTCTTTAGAACAGACTCTCTACACCTGCAGGTGGTGCAATTCTAGGGAATCAGTGGAACTATGTCCATGGGGATGAGAGAAGATCAGGTATTTTTTATTCACTTCAGCAAAAAAGTCTTTGGTAGTCTGCAAAAGTATAAGCAGTTACTTTTAAGTGTAAGGTTATGTAGTTTTTTAGTCTTAACAAGGAACATATAGTAAAAGTGGAAATACTAGTCAGCTTAGGAGTATTTCTCAGGCACTGAACTTATTTTGAGAAATTACAAATGCTACTTTTTATTAAATATTATACATCCGTTAATGACAGGTTTGTGAAACAGTTTCCCTACTTCTTCTCTTTGTTATATGGGGGGAACAGAGACTGCATCTTCATTCCCTCTATTTTATCATTACACCGCTTTTCCCCATTCTCTTCCTCTATACTTCCACTCAAAACTCTCTTCATTAACTTCTTATATGGAGATGAGAAACACAGTGTCAGGTCAATCCCATCAACATGTTTATTCTCTAGCAAAGGCAAGCAATGGACAGGTTCTTACTTTGGTCCTCAAAATCACATGTTGGAAAGCAAAATGACACAAAGCTTCATCTCGCTAACACAGAAAACATATGCAGGAATTCACCTAATGCTTTGTGGGAACGTGGACATAACCCCCCTTCTGTACTGGTATTAAATACCATTAAACAGCACCTTTCAGTTGCTCTTTTCCATTTCCTTTCCCAACTTGGCTCTCACTGGGAACACAGATTTTGGTGTATATGGAAAGGTGGTCAAAACCGGATTTCAAAAGGTGAACTTTGCCACAAGCTCCTCTTCATTGGCAACTCATGCCAAGAGTGCAGAAGAGATGCAGAGGTTACTTACTTGCTGATGTATTCCCCAGTTAGGACCTTCCCGCAGGCCTTGCACTTAAAGCACCCCAGGTGCCACTGCTTATCCAGAGCTAGCAATGCTTGTCCATTTTTTATGTCTCTTCCACAGCCAGCACAATCTGCAAATAAACAAACAAATGCATTTGTTGTCAGTTACGTGGTTCATTAATCCTCACTAACCACCCGCCAATTGCTACACTTGGTAACTAAATGAGAGAATTACACAGCAATGCAAAGATACGTCTTCCTTTCCTCCGACGCTTCTTGGGTCCTGTATAAAGATTCAGTCTTTGTCCTTATGGACATACTCAGCAGAATAGGGAAGGTACCTCTTCTGATTTTCCTGCTGTTTCTGACTTAGAGACTGCCAGGTAAGCTCTGTACAAACTTCAGATTTTGCTGAGAATGAGCTACATGAATTATCATTCAGAAAAGGTCCTGTCTTCTAAAGCAATCTAAAGTGATTTTTCTCAGTTTGCTTTTAGCAAAATATTGACTGCTTATATGAAGCTAAGCAAGGAGGCCTGGGTGAGCATCACCAGGACTCTGCACTTCCCCGTTGGGTGGCAGCAAAGCCCAGCGTGTCCACCCAGCTCAGGGGCGGTGGCACATCTCAGCCAGGAACGGGGGGAGATCTTTCCCAAGGCAAGGGTGACTGCAGTATGACAGCAGTGAAGCTGCGTGGCAGGGCATATTGTCTTCTACCTGCAGGTATGGGAAACTGTAGTTCTCATTGTCTCTAATCGGCATAAGGACTCTCGCTCAGAGATTTTGGTACTATCTTGGTAGTACCTTGGTAGATCACTTTTCACTGCAATTCTGAAAGATTCTTTGGTGACAGAATGCTAACCTGAAGCCACGAGCACTGAATGCCCTCTGTCTCAGAGAATGCCACAATGTCTTATGTCACATCAGAAATCTTTGGTTCAGCCCCAAGCTCCCATTCCTCTCTGTTCAAACATAAAATACTCAAAGAGATTTCCTGGTAAGGGGCAGTTCAGCACATGGTAAGATCTGAAGAGACTGATGTGGCAGACAGCACTGAACTGCAAGGGTAGTGCTACAGCTTCTGTGCCCAGCCTCAGGGGACAGAGGGAAGGGAAGGCCTGGAAGACCAATGAAGCAGAAAGAGAATGCCCATCAGCTGAAGCCACAGAGGAGACAGCCTGGAACAAAGGATTTTCCATACTTTATTATCCCCAAACTCAGTGTTCCTTTGGTGTATGTAACGTCCTCTCCACACACCCGAAACATCAACGAACAGCAACAGAGACTAACAGGAACAAAGCAATCTGAGCAGTTAAAGCCCAGGCACCAGGGGAAAGATCAAGCTGACTGAACAGGTACAGCCGTGAAAACCTTCATCTCCTCAGGGAGTTACAGCCCAGGCAGCACCACACCTTGCAAAAGGGTGAGTCCAAGTTCATTATCACAACTGATAATGAGAGGAGAGTCACTCCTTTTGACACTAAAGGGCCTGACTTCCTGCTATCCAGGGCACCATTCACAGCACGTCCCTCTTTCTGTCAGCGTTGTTCTCAAATCTTTCCAAAAAAAAAAAAAAAAAAAAAAAAAAAAAAAAAAAAGGGACAAAGCACCACGGTATCTTGGGATAAAACACAAGTCACAGAGTGTTGACACGACTTGGAATTGAAAAGCAACCCTGAGATGTCCTAATACCAGGACTTTGCTCTAGAGGACAAATGTTACAAATTGAAATCACGAAATGACAAGGACTGACAGCGTGTAATGGATCCCTCTGCTCTTCCGTGCCAGCTCAAGGCTCCATGCCACTCCGTAACAACAGCAAAGGCTGGAATGGGCCACCAAGTCAGGCTCTGGAATTTCCAGCATGGGGCTGAGGAGTGGACAAGCAAACATCTGTCAGGATGGCTTTGGGACACTGATCTTGCCTTTGCTTTTGGGAGGATACTACATCATCTCTTCAGGTCCCTACCAGCCTGTGTTTTCTTATGCTAAATCTGAAATCATGCAATTTGCGTTCCGATTGTGACGACAAATGGGATCTTTCCTCCAGTCTCAGTGGGTGCAGACCTGCAGTTTTAAACAGCACCCATTTCTCAGCTTCCTAGCACTACTGGGCTGGCTAGTGTGCCAGTTTCCACATTCCTGACCTGGGGTCCTGTCAAACTGATACATTCCCTGTTACATTAATCCCTCAAAAAATCTGCTGTATTTTCCATGCTTTTTTCAGCTTTATCCAAGAAGCTTCCATTTAGTTGAAATTTCTCAGATATTGAACCAAGAAAGAGATTTTTAAAGCACTTAGTTTTACTTCTAACTGAATTGCTGAAGCAGTCAGAATAGAAAAATTGCCTTACACAAATGGTCCACCTGGTCAGGTATCTCTGTCTTTGCTGGTGTTAAAACCAGGTACATGGAGGAATTAGGGATCCATGAAGTATCTCTACCTGTTTAATTGCTTCTTGTAAGCCTAAGGTGGTGTTGCTCCACTTACTCTTGTGCTCATGTGTGATACAAGGGGTTGATAACATGCTTTTATTATTCTACAGTGACAATGACATTTACTTACTCTTTCTGGGTTCCTTGAAGTGTTTGCAAGAGTAAATTAACATTATTATTTCCATTCTGCTAATATCACAGATATGTTGAGTGTCTAGAATCAAAGTAAACTAATAGCCCTGTACTGTCACACTAGGCTGAGATGGCTTTTAACTAAACCTGATTTTAACTCTGGCAAAACAGTTGGGTATATACATGAAAAGCTAGCAATTATCATTATCTCCTAAAATAGAAAGTAAATAAGGCTGGGCTGGGCTAAGAAAAGACCATTTGTTCATCCAAATTCTACAAATAAAAGCCATTTATGATCTCAGGCCCGCATGAGGCACATTAAAGCCCTTGGCTGAATCTCATCAGCACACAGCATAAGCAGGCAGGATCTCAGTATCACACTAAACACAATCTGCATCAGCCTAACCTATAACCAGCACATGCTGCAAATAAAAGGGCCGGGAGGTAAGACTAGTGGTCCACAAACATATGCCAGAGCAGACTTGTACTAAAAAAATCTGAAAACCCTTCCCAAAATTTTGTGCAATAGTTCCCATCATGGTTCTCTCTCATTTCATATCTGGGTCTAGCAGACTGCACACCTTGACCTTTCTCATGCTTTCTTTTTGTCATATAATCCAGATTCTTCCCTACTCCCATTCCTTGCACATCCACATGTTCAGCTGTGCCAGTATAACAAAGAGGAGGAGGAGGAGGAAAGTGCAGTGTACTGGTTAAAATGCAGAGTGAGCAGTACAGTTCCTATATGCACTTACGATCTAAAGAAAAGTATACTGCAGAAAAACCCTACATGGAATTGTTTGAGCTGAAGGAAGACTTAAGACTAGACATTCCATGGCATTAATTCTCCTACGAAATGTCAAGTAACACGTGTTCATGTGAGTTGTGTCCATGTCCAGAATCTTCAGCTCTATGACAGCGGTTTCTCAATAAAAGCACTGCAGTATGACTTTAATAAGGACCTGATCATTAGGTGGTTATCCAGGAGTGTCAGGAAAATAACGTATTCCCCCAAAATCCATTCCAAGTGGGGAAAAAAAGATTCTATCTGAGAGCACTGGATGTATAGTTACCCAAATCATGACATAGTCTCTCTGGGCTGCCTGTGATGCCACCAGCTGCAGCCTCCACAAGCAATATCCACTTGCTCAGACATTGTGTACAAAAATTGAATTCACTCTCTCATAACAGCATTAGCTGACAGCAGCATTTTTTAGCCAAGTAAAAGCTTCTTACCCGATTCTCTGCCAGAGATCCTTAAACATACCTGTTGTGTCTTTCACATACTCTGGCTAGGCCTGCTCAATCTGTAGATATATCCTAACATATTTAAGCTACAGCTCTGGAATAAAAGAGCCCAGAAGGGTGTCACATTTTATGTGTCCAGAAACAAAAGCAAATGCCAATACCTGGACAAAAGGGCTGTGATGTGGAGTCAGCCAGCCCAAAAGCACGGAAAAGTGGGGGGACAGGACAAGAGAAAGTAGCATGATACTATAATATTCTATATGATTAAGACCTCCACCCCCCAAGCACCTTAAGCAGCCTCACTACACGATGTAGACCAGGGCGAGCTGCCATCCATGACACCTTGCTTCTAAAGATGTGATGAGAAAATGCGTTTCCTTTTTTAGCATCTGCACCACCCCAGACATCCAGGAGTGAAACATCCTGCACAGCAACCCATTCGTCACTGCCTAAATTAAGCGGTGGATTTTCTTCCTTTGCCTCCCTCCCCTGCTCTCAGCCAATAGCAGAGAGGTCTCAGCACAGCGCAGGCGGTGGGCTCAGAACTGATACAGCTGTATTAACCCTAAGCACACTGCATATAACTTTACCCACTCCCATTTGGATTGCTTTGAAAATTTACTAGCAATTATATCTTTATTTCACATCCTCTGCTCACCCCATATAACTTAGGAGAGGAAAAATCATCGCTACCAGATTTTGTCCTAATGAACATGGTTATGAAAAGTCATGTGCAGGGAGAGTTTACGTGAGCATACCAACTCTGCTTGGTGCAGGGTTAGCTCCATAGACAGAGCTAAGTGCAATCTGACTTAATGATGCATAACTAAGTCACCAAAAAGTTTCTCTCGATCCTGACGGTCATTAGTAGCACGTCTAGATAAAGTCTGAAGCTGCCACAACCCCTATGGGTTACTAAAGTAATACTCTCTTTATACTTCTTTTGTTACTGTTCCCCTCCTTATAAAACACAGAAATATTCGTTTTATAAAGACAGCGCCAGCAGGCTTCTGCCCTGAAACAGGTAAAGCAGGGCAGAATGAGGGGGATTTATTATTATCATTTTTGAAAGGAACAAACAAGTTTTCATCGGACTTACACAGAAATACATTATCAAACATAGCTGGACCTAAAGAGCAAGCTACAAGGAACAGTGATGTGGAAGTGAAGAAATAGGCAAATATTACCACTGAAGTCAAGGTCAAGAAATCTCTAACTGTAAATAACTCTTAGCCACCTTGAAAAAGAACTTACATCCAATAATTCTTCTGCGGCAATCCAAAGGTTGCGCAATTATCATTTCTCATAGAGTTAGGAAGACCAGAGTTTTCCCTCAGTCACCCTTTAACCACAGATCAGGCAATGCCTTTTAAAGCTTTGTTTTAAAAATAACATTTTGATGATATCACACAGGTTTTTCCAGATCATCAGGATATTTCTTTCAAAGCTAAAAATACAAACTCACTTTGTCTGTTTACAGCACGCTAAATGCTTTCAAAGTTTAAAGCCTAACCATTCGATCATCAGGGTAGTTATGAGTTCTGGAAGTCAGAGAGGGTCATACAATATTGGGAATTTTACATCCAGGATTTAGATCCGAGTATGTAACTCAATTTTGCAATGCAATCTGCTGCCAGACCCTTCCTCTTTGCCAATGCAAGGATGGGAAATGTTTGTCAGAACAAAATACACTATTGCCCTTTTGCTAAAGGCAAAACAAGCCCGTGCGGGCAGCCTTGTACTCCTGAAATCTTAACAATAAGAGGCTGGGCACATACAATGGAGGGAAATAAATTTCCCATGGGAAGTGGAATATAGCTCTGACGGTTTATTATAAATGGCAAGTTAGGTAAAATTGATATTTTCAAAATAAATAAAGAAAATAAAATTATTTTAGTTGATTAAACATGGAAAGAAATCACAATGGCATGAACCGGCATTCTTTGCTTACAACACAAGTCCCTGTTAGCCATCTGTGAGTGCCTAACATTGACTTGCCTTTTTAAGAAACGGGTTAATATACATCTTGGATGTATCATTATTGTAAAAAGCTCTTTCATCATCTGATGTAATTTACAGTGATTTGGAAAGACGAATGCTCTTCCCCAACTCTAGCTTGTTAACATGACATTATTTTATCAAAGGAGTTTTTATTTTGATGTAAGCATTTGTGTTAGTCTTCTACACAGGAAAAGGAAACAGAATTTCCCTTCTTTCCACATCTTTCTACACCTCCTTCCCAAAGGAGGCCAAATCAATTGACCTTTTAACCTCTTACTCCTGCAAACCATCCCTGCAAGCAACTTACAACCAAGTTAACCTTCTCCCGTGATAACAACCTCAGTCCCTTCTTCAACCCAATCTTTCATACAGGTGTCTGAACTGAAGACCAAAGGGTGATGGAAATAGGAGGAAGAAGAAAGAGCAGATGTGCTACAAACCACCTGAGAGAAAATTTTTTAATTGTTCTGTAAAAGAAGGATACAGATTATTTTATTTTCCAGCTTAGCACCCCCAGAGTCCCAGCTGTAAAACTACTCTGAAGGATAAACCACAGCCAGGTATATCTAAGCTGAGGCTAGTCTTTACCCTGTTACTGCTGTTACCACACCTCAGTACTCAGTTCCAGATGAATTCAAATTCACAATTCCAACTCACAGTACCCCAAGTGAATTGCTCAGTTAGCAAACGAGCTTTACAGTTTAATACCCAGCTCATTGTGAAGACTGCAGACTATTTTGGGTAACTTTCAATTGTTACTGTTGGAAAACAAGTAATTCAAACAGGGTACAACCTCCAACAATAGGAATGAAACATACGGCAACTTTTAGGAAGGTTTTTATGCCCTGAAAACTCATGGCAACCTGAGGTCTAGCTAACAACTAATTCACTTTTCATATTCTTTTTAAGTGACCTCTGATTCCTGACTTACTACCTGGCAGGCTTTTTGAACATGACAATGCCCAGATACTCTAATCTCTGGATGTCTCCTCTGATAGTTGTGTTTTCCAAGCTGGCGATGCCACCTCATGCAACACCCATTTACTGAGCAATTCCTTGTACTTTCCCCAGAACTTTCTTTGAATTACCTTTTGATCAGTACTTCTCTGGTAAAAGCTAAGGAAGTGGACATGTTTTGATTCCAAGTTCAAGATCGGGTTACGCTTAGACAAATAAGAACCGATACTTATTTAGTACACTCATGTAATCTATTCACAATTGTTTCTGCCCAATTTACATGTAACACAAAAGTATACAAAAGAAATAGGCAAACTGGATGGAAAACACCTTCCTGAAAAACAGTAATTTTTGTGAAGGAACATTTTCTGATAGAAAACTCGTAAATCAGAAACTTCCCACCCTGCCACAACTCTATTCTCAATACAGTTGCTGCTCTCTGGCACCCAAAAGTTAGTCTGTAATAATGCTTTTTACAATTGCAGAGAAGTATCTAAGGCAATTTATTATAAAGCAGCAACGAAAATACTCATCCTTCTAAAATAACAAATAACTGAGTAAATGGGGGCTAAGTAATTTAGCCATTGTTATGAAACATAAGCGAGGACTAAAATTAATCCAAGAAAGCAATTCCAATGATGAAAATGCCTCAAAAATTGCAAACATTCTTCAAAAGAATAAATCTTCTTGGAGTAATCATAAAAATGGGCCTGTGTCATTTGAAGCATTTATCAAGGAAGAGCTGCATATTCTTAGGCGTAATCTAATGGCTTTTGCTAGAAAGGAACTGTGCTTAGGTTTGCATAATTTCTCTGAATTTTGCATCATTTCATGCATGTTGATTTGCTTATTTTATTCTTAAAAAGGTGGACAGGGTAGAATTTTAGAGCCACAGTATGCTCGATATATTAAGTCATAAATTTAGTTGCCCTGCAACAATATTACAATCAAATTTATATTAAAGTAAGGAGAATTAAAATACTGATATTTAAAAATCAAGGATTTAAGATCATAATTTTAAATTTTAATTAAATCAAAGTTAAAAATCCAAATGGGATCTGAAAACACAGAGAAGAAACTTGCTCTCCTTTTTCCATCTATGAGCAAATTCAGGTACGATAAGATCTGCCACTTTTAAAATCTTTAAGGACATGGTGATCCAAAGTAAATAGTTTTATAAACTACAAATCCTTGACAAATCAGCAGTTCCAGAATTAAAATAAATGATAATGCATTTACTTTCTTCATGTCTCTAGTGGATTTCAGGTAGTTTCTGAAATTTAAAAAAAACAAAACCAAAACAAAACACAATGCTATTTCATGCATTCTAATTGAATTTCAGTTTCCATTCAAATAGAACTTAACATAAATCATGAGCAAAAATTATCATTAGGGAAAAATACAGATGTTAAAGATTATGATGAATTTATGCAGAGCTATATTAGTTTAAGTAAATATGTACAGATATGAAGTATCCTCATGCTTATCAATTAGCCTTTTATAATTAAAAATCTAAATGTAAAACAAGGTTACAATCAATTATTCTCATCAAGGTTTCCTAGGTTCTTAGGTAAACCATCATTAAAATCAGTGATTTAAATCACAGTGTTTGAAATCAATCCACAATGATGTCTGTGGCATGTCTTGATTCTATGGCAAATCAAAAAAAGAGAAATAGGACTACATGAGCCCCTTCTGTTAAGTGCCCAAAATCCTCAACTGAATCTCCAGTACCTAAACATAGGTATGTAGGATTGAATGCCACAGAAGCATGTGAGTGTTTGGGTATTTTTAGCAGATAAACCAGGAATTACAAAACAAGAATATCTGTGTTATGGCACACACACAAAAAAATATTAAATCTTTAAGGTTCAAAATCTTACATAAGATTTTTAAAACTGTATTTTACAAATGCACGTTCAATACCAAAATTTTTGAGCCCCCTGAAATTCCCCAGTGCATTCACTGAACTTTATGGATATTGTGTGTATCCCTTAAGGCAAAACCACGCTCAGTATCTTACATGAAGACCTTTCCACATCTGTGCCAAGTATTTGTACAATACCAATACATACTATGTAGCTTTCACACACAGTGTGAAATTGTAGGATGTTTCCTAAGAATGAGCTCAAAATCATGTGTTGGATGTTGCTTAATACCCTTTAAAGCCAAAAATCACTGCAGATAACTTGCTTACAAATAGCCAGCCAAGTCTTCGCCTTCACTTTTCAAGTGTTCCCTATGGACTCGAAGTTTTCAGACAACTCAGGAAAGAAGGTTAAAGAACAAAATAATGAAGTCTGAGTCAAATGTGGCTAAATAATTACAAATCCTAGCTGCAGCCTTTTCCAAGAGCTATGATTAAAAGGAGTTTTGCATCCATTTTATTCACTCGGCTAACCTCTAATGGATGCCTATAAATCAGCTCAGACACTATTTCTGAACACTGGCAACAATCACCTATATCTAATGAAGGGACAGCTATGTCCCAAATATAAAACTTCATTAAGAATTTAAAGGAGGATTGCAAAGCAAATTTGCTGCTTCTCTATTCTGATGCTTCGTTGATTCAAGAACAAGCTCACTTCCCTCCCATTTTCAGGGCAGTGAGGCAAAGGATGATTCCCATTTTTTTCTGCCCACCTTTTTCTGCAATAGGTAAGGTATGTTGGCCCTGCTTTACTTGAGCATTACCAGAAACCTTGGAAGTTTCAGATATTTACTAGGAGCTTTACTGCATCTTATTTGAAGAGATAAGGCTATTGAATAATTAACAAAGATATCTTTCTCCCAGAAGTTCATTAAGCATTAAGCTTATTATTTCTATCACAATAGAGCTAAGATCCCCAGTTGTGAGCCACGATCCAACTCCATTAGACTCTGTACTGATAGGCATGAAAGCATTTGTCCCATGGAACTTACATTCTTTGAACCAGAACATAATGTGCAAAACAGACAAGGACAAACATATAACAGTGTTGTGAAATCTCCACATGGACGCTGGCTGGTCAGGGAACAGCTGCATCAAAGATTATTTATGCACGTGTAACACTGGCCATTTTGAAAACTCTGGTCCATGCCTTGGCTGTACTGTAATGCTCCTAACTCACAGGAGAGACTGTTACAAAGAAAGGGGAGTCAAAATATCTTCCTCGTGCTTCTTTCCAAACAGTATCATCACTGGATATCTCAGCATATATAGGACACATATCTATTTCACTGAAAAAGAGGAAACTGTGAAAGTCTCTGCCATCATTTTAAAAGAAGATGAATTTTTCAAATGAAAAAAACTTGCTAGGTGATTGTAACGCTTCAGTTTCTTTTGGATAGGGAGTTTTCCCTTATCCATCTAGAGAGTCTACTTTTAATTTGAAATGCAATTTCTTAATTAGTTCATGCACATCACTAAAATGATCCAACCTTTCAGCAAAAAGATAATCAGAAATAACTAAAACTTCTTTACCAGCACCCAGACAAGGAACCAACAGAGAAAAGGCTCAATTTCAGGTAGAGAAATAACATTCTTATTACTGAAGTGCTTTATCATGGAAATAGTGAAGTGGAATGCCTAAGGGAAAAGTCTCTGGCTGAGGAAGAGGAAAACGTGTTAAACTTAGTCTCCTCAGAATTTCAAAGATGATCTTGAGCCAGCAGACTGCTGGTTCGAGCTCCACCAGCGCAGACTGCTGGCACCACCTCACTCCCATGCCTACCCCGACTGCGGGGGATCTCCCTACGGCTGCTCTGCTCTCAGCTGTACTTTCTACACCACCTCTTGCGCATTCAAGAAGCAATGCAAGCCAGCGTGGTATCTTTTAAAAATGACGGTCTTACTAAACTAGGGATTTTTATGTTCAAATGTCCGCACTTCACTTACCAGCTGTCTTAGTGAGAATTCACTGATAAAATGCCCTAGTGAAGAAGTATCAAAGAGGGTAAGCCTGCTAACATGGCCAATCTACTTGCCTCTGCTTTACACACCAATGCTAATCGAAATCCAGAGTGCGTACCCTCAGCCCACTACTCATTTGGCCCTAGAGGAATAAAATAGTTTGAGATGCTGGGGGCTGGAAAGATGTATTATAAAGCTCACGCTACTCTTCCAAAGGTACCTAACCCTAACGTGGATGAAGAACAGGGATTTAGGCAGACTTTAGGTTCTTGACTTTCTCCTTACACAAGTTAAAACCACACAAATTTTCTAATTTTTATGACTTTAGCATCAAGGGTAAGACTCAGTACTTAGGACTGCATCATCAAGCACCCACCATCTTCAATTTGCTCACAAGCACAACATACTAGGGTAGCATTATTTTTTCATTTTGCTGGTAGAGAAACAATCCCTGAAATTTAAATACCTACCCTGATACATAAAATATGTATGAAAAAACCCAGAAAGCTACAGTCAGACTTCCCAGGTCCAAGGGAAGTAACTACCAGATAATCACTCATCTGACGACATAATAAACCATGAATCCCCAAACAACGTAAAATAACAACAACAAAAAAATATCAAAGTTTGACTTTGGCTTTGACTCTTTTTCACTCTAAATTACAACATGAAAATAGCGAAAAAACTTCATATAATTTGCAGATTTTTAAAGGTGGCCTTCAAAAACAGCCCACTGAATATGCAATACAAAATGCTGAGCGACAGTGAAATGAGGCTGCAATATATGGAATAGAGATACAATACAGGAGACCTTAATTAAAAGAAGGTAAAATGGGGAGGAGGAAGCAGGGGACCAAGCACACAAGTTGCAGTCTTGCCTAAAATTCCTAATAATATAATAAAGATGCCTGCACAACTGGTTCTCTGGAAAGACAATACCGACCATTACAAACGTATATGTGTTAGCATGGAGCTAGAACACAATAAAAAGTAGAAAGAGCTTAAGATAGCACAAACCAGGCAATCATGATGTTGTATATAAAATCTGGACACTGTTTAAAACATAAATAGTAAATACTGGAATACATTGCTTATATTACTCCTTTACCGGGACCTAAAGAAAATAACTTCCTGTCTTTGGCAGAATCTTGAAAACCCTGAACTATCCAAGCCATCAACATCACACTTTTGGTCAGTGTCGTCTAGTTGTCCCCTGCTTCTGTACTGCTCTACATCTGTCCCAGTTACTTTGCTTTACAGATCACATCTCATTTATCAAGCTGCCATATGAAATAAAACAATAACAAAAAAGAACGCCACCCACGTCATTTGTCTGCAAAGCTATTTACAGGTATTTTGCATTAGATTTCCTGCTGAATGAAATGAATGACTGAAAATCCCAAAGCTAGAGCACTGTGTATATCTAGCAGTGTCTAAGGAATAGGGTTGAATAAATTATGAATTATTACTACTCTATAGCATCTGTATACTGAAAAAGATTGTCTCAGAAAATTAGAATAAAAAGGAGTCACTGAAATAGTTCTTCAAGAAAATCGCTGTAATTATTCCAGATAATATATGTGCAGTGAAAGAAATATATTATTAATATAAATAAGGTAAATAAGCACCATGGACCTAACTAATATTAAACAAAAAAGGAAAATTAATTATTCAGTATTTTTCCTTCTGATATTCATCAGTGTGTACTATAAAAGAGAGTGTAACAATATTCAGGTTCATATTATTCAAGATGTTAACCTCTGTATTTAGAGGCATTTGATTTTCCTTGAAATCACCCAGGAAAAGCAGTCAATCAGCCTTTCACCTATGTGAAGTAACAGACATCAGAAAACCACATGTCAACATTAATGCAGACATTCTAGTGGATAGAATGCTTTTTTTTACATTACATAAACCAATCAAACTTCACATACTTTCAATCTATTGAATTTCCTCACTTCCAACCTTCCTTTGTTTTAAGGAAAGCCTCCTCTAGTAATCTACTTGAAAGTAATCAAGGGAAACTGACAGCAATATAGGATATAAAATAGATGCATAGTATGAATGACATTCTCTTCCAAAAGAACTTGTATTAAAAATATCCATCCTTTCAAAAAAGGGCAAAGCATTTAAAAAAAATAAATTATGTGTCTGATTCAGCCAGCAGGAGAGACATGGAAGCAATCTGGAAGAACTTACACTAATTAAAATTTACTCTTCAGTGCCAGTAAGAAAGACTTCTCCATGTCTAAGTCAGCTTTTGCACAAAGCTAAAGCGGCAGTTGGCATATCTTTGAAGACAGAGGACGCTCCATTAGTATTCTTTTAATTGAGTTTTTCTGAACTTACAAACACATGCTGGTCTCACTTTTATTTGTCTGTTTTGGAGAGCTTTTTTCTAAAATGACCAGACACTCTATACTATATCTTCCTACAAGTCTTTGTCCATAAAAGAACAAGATGCACAGTGACAGGTACTTGCAGATTTTGAAGCAGTGCACTCTAAACTGATAAGAGCAGGAGCTCTCTTGCTGTGCTTACTAGTAAGGCAGTTTGCCCAAAAGGACCCAATTTTGATTAAAAAAATATAATAAATCCCATCGCAAGTAGCAAGGAAGATTGGTTTATAATCCTTGCTACCTATAGCTTCACTGTGGAACCCAAGAAGCAATTCAAGCAGGCTATGGCTATCAGAAAGTGACTCTCCAGCAGTTTCGCTTGCTAACTATTGGACAACTTTAGCCTATCATTTGCTATGGGGCATTCTGGCATCTGGAGTCTCGTGTCCGGGAAGTGGCCACGCTGCTGGAAAAGCACACCACTTTTTGAGAACTAGATGCAGAGCGATCCAGATAGTTCTGTCATGGAACGCCAGCCATTTGGGAACCAGTGCTGTGACACATTTAGAATAAGCACATCAGTACTGTCCAAGGTCCCTATGCCTTGCAGTTCCTTGCCCATCATGCCTCCTAAATATCAGTAATTCAAACAAATACAATTTCTACATCATTCCTTTATCTCAGAAGGATTCTCTGGGTGCCTGAAATACCTCATACATCTCCATGTTGGTCTGCAGGTTTTGTAAGGTTTTTTTCAGGTTCCTAAATTCTTGCTGTGCAGTGTTATTTCTAAATCTACAGTTATAGTGGAAAAGTATCACTTAACAGACAGAAAAGCAAGATTAAAAAAAAAAAAAAGCTCTCATTCTCCATTTTGCTAAGTGTCCGATTACATGTTCTCAGGCGAATCAGATAACCTGAGATTCACTTGACTCATCTGCTGCGCACAAACATTATCCAACTTTGCCTTTACATTGCACTTTATAATCCCAGGATCTCAAAGCCAAGCACCAGTACGAAATACACAGCTTTTCCCTGAGGGAAACCAACATTGGTGGAAAACCACCTAGTGTTAAAAGGAAATCTGTAGCCATTTTGAATTATAAAACTGTACTGGTTATTACAGATTAGAGTGCTAAGTATGATCTAGTAGTCAGAGAAAGAATCAGAAATCCCCAAAGATTTAAAAAAATAACTACCAGAGGCAGAGATTAGTATCAGTAATTTACAAATCATCTTTTAAAAGCATTAAAACCCAACGGCAAACCAAGTTAATTTCCCTCTCAAACTTTCTTCATGCTCTCTCTTTCCCCTTAATTTGCTTTCTCTCTTTTTTATAACGGTTTCTTGAGGTTCTGATCACAGTATCATTGTGGTATCAGTCTACTAGAGGCATAATCCTGGCAATACTCCTTTTAAAAGATAATTTAATTAAAGTGTTAAACTGTAGAAGAAAATTAATTTCCTCTGACTTTGTCCTCTTTTGAATACTTAAACCTGTGCAATTACACATGAAAATAATGGAATCTATCAACTCTGAAACCTCATACATAAAAGTACATACTTTTCCAGTGCCTATAAAAGAAAACCAGCCCTTTTAAAAATCAAATCACTGGGGAAAAGTCATTTATTCATACTGAAATGTGTAAGTGTCTCTTCCCACCTGTAGCACCACTTTTCATGAAAAGGAGAAAAGCTGAAGGAAAAAAAAACCCCAACAAAAGATTGCATTAAGTTAGTTTCAACCAAATGTTGATGAGCCCAGGAAAGTAAGAGGCTTCAGAAAGAAGGTGGCATACTTACTGCTTGAGGCAGACAATTCTTTTGGACTGGAGGACATTGGCTGAGCACACATCTGACAGAGACAGTCCCTTCCATTAAAGGTAACTCGATCGCCTGGTGGAAACGGGCGCCTGGAGAGTTAAAGAGAAAAATGTATTTTAGCGGAGGTTATGCCAGAAATTTTCTTCTGTTCTCAATGCCTTGAGTTTGCTGCCTTCCCCCAGTGCAATCAGTATTTTACAGAAACTCAGGCCAAATAGTTTCTGCAATGTGGCCTTGGCAAAGCCAGGCACTGGAAGAAATCCAATCCGTGGAGGCAAGCAGAGCAGAGGTTAGACTTGCCTTGTATTTTGGTTTAAAAAAGTTATCAAACGTACTTTATCTAAAGAGTAGACAACAGTATAATTTGCTTAGACACAACAGCTACATTTATGATGGTCTCAGTGTGATGTTGTGAATAGCAAATGGTACAGAAGAGAACTCGAAGGAAGAACTGGAATTGGTCTTGAGGATAGTGAAAGGATGTGGAGCTAGTCCTCATAAATACACTAATTTCATCCGTATTCAGCAATGAAATGTATGACTGTATTACAGTGGATGTAGCAGTTTGAAAAAAAATGAAATGTTATCCACATTCATTCTCCTAGAGCTTTACAATAGGTGTCTATACTACAGAACCATCACTGTCATTGCTACTTGCGCAGATGGTGTTAGGAGGAAGGTAAAGGCTAAATGCACTATGGAAGTTTGAGATTATTTGCTGAACCCACCAAAATGTTAAGAACGTGTGTCAGGCAGAAGTTGACATTGCTCTTAAGTTTTATTTGGTGTATAAAACAGAGCATTTTACTAAAGTGAGAAGGTTATGTAACTCCAAATCTTCAGCAAGCAGCTTTACCTGCTGAGTACAGACCCCCTACACCACACCTCACTCCAAAACAGTGCTTTACAAGTGAACATCTGCTTGTTTCCACAAAACATAGTTTAAGGCATTTCTATTGCTGTTCCTAAGTGGGCCATAAATAAATCAGTACCAATATTGCATTTCATGAATCTATTCTAATGATCCATCTTTTCTTCATTCAACATGAAAAGATAAATGTGAATCAATGTACAGAAAATTGATGTTATGTCTCATACTGTATCATCTACTTTCACACTGTCCTTGGGACATAAATATGAAATATATACAACATATGATTACCAACATGCAGTAAATTCACACACCATTTAAAACTAAATGGAAAAATGATCAAAATACTTTCAATGAAAGAGGTCTTGAAGAATGTACCAGGCTATAGGACAAAGTACTTAAACTACTCATCAAAGACAGCTATGAAAGATTAGGGAACCACCTGGCAAGCCTGCCACACTAATACCCAGACACATCATATGATGGGATCTCCAACAAGGTACTATTTCAGAATGTAGATTCTTGCCTTTCTTATTCATGTCATCCTCCTGCATTAAGCTTCAGACAATTCAACTACTGTCAGATTCTGACTTGTGGAGAACTCCACTGTTCTATTTAGCTCCAACACTACAAAGGAATAGGCTCTGTCTTTTGGGTCCTCCCTCTCTACGAAATCTACTTGTATCTCTCTCTGATGCTTCTGATGTGTCCCTCAGGCATTACACTGAAACTTACTTAAGAAAAGTTCCTTTTTACTTGCAGGGCTCAGAACTGCAGAAATAAAAAACCTAATGGCCATTTTAATTCCAGCTTAGTAAGCAGAAAGCCAACTGTATCATGTGTATACTTATTGTAGAATCATGATGGCACCATATCCCTTTACTTTCACTTTGTGTCTAGAAGATTATTTTTACTACTATAAAAATGTGCCACTACTATAAAAATCTACAGAAGCTTTATTGCCCCTAGTGTTTCCAAAATACTATACTGATCACCCTAGCAATAAGGTACATGCCTTATTTCCAGCCTAAATTCTAGCACAGCCTCAGTGCCTACAGCCAGCTAATAGAGAACACTACGCATACGGACTTTGGGTTGAGATTAGGCTATAAAGCACAGCTGAGATTTTCAAGCACAGAGTTGATTAAATGAGCAGGCTATGAGATCATGTGGAAGATTTGCCCAATGGTCTCCTAAATTGTGAATTAATATTTTAGTGAGAGTTTAAACAACAATACAAGTTAAAAATGCTACCTTTTGCCCTCTACACACAGCCTTAGCTAACTTCTTTTATTCCTGTAGAACTGAAGACTGGTTCTCTTACTGGGGACAAGAAATAGCATTAAGAGGGGGATCACAGTTGTCTCAAAGCCACGCGTTCTTTCATGACATGAAAATGAGTCTCCAGTATGTTTTCAATTGTTTAACTGTTCTTGTAGCCCAAATTACTTCTCTGTTGTAGTACCTACAATTTTGCTTTACCTCATTTCTCCCATCAAGCTGGGCTGATCACCTGCGCTCAGTTCAACCCACAGCCATTATCTCAACATGTAAGCCTGATACGTAATTCTTTCATATGCCAGAGTAACTTTCTGAGAACAGAGAAGTAGATGTAACAGAGAAGCTGTGTCCTCCAAATAAGTGAGTAATATTTTGAAGACCCTCAAAGTCAGACTTTGCAGCAGATCTCTTCCAACCAAATGCTTCTCAAAGAGAAACATGTCTTGAAACTTGTGTCTCATGGTGATACCTTTCCTCCCTGTTTTCCTTGTACTGGGTTCGCACCACGGTAGTTGAAAGGGATGACTTACTTGCAAACAGTACAGGCAAAGCAGCTTGGATGGTAAGTTTTTCCCAGAGCTGTCACTACTTCGCCTTCCACGAACTCCCCACAACCGTTGCAGCGGGTACCATACATGCGCTGGTAATCCAAGGTGCAAAGATACTCCCCATTCTTAATGAAAAAGCCTCCTTGTGCCAAGTCACAGCCACACACTGGAAGACAAAAAGCCACACAGATAGATTTGAAAAACATGCCTACTAAATATGTTAGTAACAGTCTAAGCTGCTGACAAATGAGGTGATCCAGGTGGTCTTGCTCCCCTCTGTCAGGTTTTTGCTTTCTCCTCCTGTCACTACATGCCTCAACAAAGCAGGAGATGCTTGGTATTCTCTAGCTACAAGTCAGCTTGTAATAAAGACTTTCCTTGGAGGAATCTACATAACTTGCAGGTACTTGGTCCTCACCAAGACCTCAATTAACATGACTAACTGGATCATTGGAGCTATCAGTTATTTGTACCAGTGCAATCTTGCTTTCACTTCTGGGACTGGAGGTGAGCAGAAGAAAGGATGTGATTCCATAAATAGAACAGATTTTACTATTTTATACACTAGCATACATTTTCCTCAAGCATGTGCTTTACTTTAAGAAGCTTTCAAGGTTCTGTGTCTTAAACAGTGAATATTTTAGAAATGTTGTATAGTTTAGATTAACTCCTCCAGTCCCTAGATAACACTGAGCTGCTCCACCATAACTGCAGTAATACTTTTCATTTTTCTTTAAAAAGTATGACCTTTGAAATGTTCAGGTTGATTTTACAGTATTAATTTAGACATAAGTACGGGGAGAAAACTGCAGTGAAGAGACAATCAAACATTAAAAATCTAGCCACATCTCCACGATACACACTTCATGATATATAACAGTATATAGGACACTGAATAAAGCAAATAGGAATAAAGAGCATTCCCCACCTGTATTCTGAACAACTTAATGTCCCAGTAACTACTATTACCATTTAGTGCCTAATTTGCATTGGTCTTGTGTTATTCTTTCACATACTATAGTCCCTGTAATTCATGGATTAGATAAACAACTCTAAAATTTGGATATAGACTTGTGGCCATGTACAACTTTATTGGGAAAAATAATTGTATCAGTAAAAGAGTGAAGGACCAGTCAAGGACTTCTGTGACTCAGCAATTTTTCACTGTTAAATGTTTACTCATCCAAACCAAAACACACCAAAACTAGGTTTCTGTTTTTATATATAAATATTCATAGCGCTACATTGGCATTTCTGGTCAACACAGGAGACAGAAAGCAATCCATCCCAGAACAGCCAACTCCAATGAAGATAAAGTGCTATGGGAGATGTGAGACTGAGTTTCACAATTCTGCTTTAGCTTGGGTTGAACAAAGGACTTGAACCGACCTATTTAACATCCCACAGTAGCACCAAAAATACTATTTGATTCAGGAGAGCTTTAAAAAGTCCTTCTTATTCACCTCAGTGAGAAAGTATAAATAGGAGCTGCTAGATCAATTCTTAAACAAATACATACATGGCAGCTCCAGGCATTTTGGCTTCAGCCACTCCTACTGCTCCTCTGTATATTGCTGTGTCTGTGTAATTCAGTAAGAGAAACTACTCTTCACAGCAGTCTAGGATACCAGTTTAACTCTTACTCTGCAAGCAATTCCACCTCATTGCTCTTCATAACATTCAAGTACATTCAGATCAAATATCAGAAGTATCAAATATCAGAAATTCTGATTATTACGGAAGAATAAGTAAGCAGCATTCCAGGTCCCTGCAGGTACAGAGTCCTTGAAAAATTAAAATCTGAAATACAGGAAGATTATCAGGGGAACTGGGTTCAGTTCATCTCTCTGCCACAAATTCCGAGCACAATACCACACACAACATTCGTTCTCTCCCTTGTTATAATGGGCTAATATCTTATTAGCTACCTGCCTTGAAAATTAAAATTGCAAAGTGTTTGGGGCAGGGAGTGCAAATTCTCTGATTGTTGCCAAGCCCCAGAGGTCTAATGAGTGTTACTGTAACAATAATTAATAGAATAACAATAAACTTAACGCACTAACATGCAACTTAGAATTAAAGCAGTATCAGTACTAGCATTTTTCCGGTTTCACATTTCTGCATAGAACAGTGTTAATATTTCATGTGCAAACAAATTTTATTTCCTGGTGGCATTAAACCCACGAGCAGCCAAAATTCAATTATTGTTGACTTAGGAGAATTACAGAGAACTATTGTTAAGGCTCTATTATAATGCTGCAAAATGCTCTAAGCTGGCTGTCAGGTACACCTCTAGGAAAAAAAAAACCCTCTTTCATTCTTCCATTTCTTCCTACTGATCTCAATATTTTTTAAAATGTTATTTTCAAACCAACATTAAAATATCACGTAACCATTAGGAAGAAAATACTGTGACCTCTACACCATATTACCCTTTCACCTTAGACTCTTCCTGAGTTAGGGACCATCTAGACATTTTCCACTGGAGGTCCAGAGGTGAAACCTAAGCCTACCTACAATAGGTTTGCTTTTCTAAGTTACCTTTGGTGGATCCTTATGATTAAATCATGGAGTAACTGAGAATTCTACTTTAATGCCAGGAGTTGTTAGGGATTACTTCAGTATTCAGACTGTTTTAGATCCTGTGGTTACAGTGTAAGAACTGGAGTATTGCCATGGAGTGGTCAATATTAGATGCTTCAGAAGCTGCTAAATTTCATAAAGAGCTATGGAGTACTCATGCATCTAAGCTAAAGTTTCTTGCTAACCTCCTTCAGTTTGTAATTTAGCTTGTAGCTTTAACATCCAAGTCTATGTATAATTTCAGCTTGAAGCTGCAGACACTCAGCATGCTGCTGGATCTGCCTCAGAAGCTGCATCTATGAACTCTCTGGCTCTTTACTACGGTCCCCATCTCTACCAATGAGTCACTATTCGAAAAACTCGCTTAGTCATTTTGGCTCTCATTACCTGCCTAGGCCACAGGTCTAATAAGGTAGGATGATCACAAGTAACTTTCAATGCAACCTCTGTTCTAGCTTCTTCCGAAAATCCACCTTCAACCTATCACACAGAGATCTGTGGCAGATCATTGCTTGCAAAAAAGTACTACGAACTTTGAATTAAAGGGTATGTGCATTCACAATTATTAAGCTCCATCCCTTTTGCATGGCCACAGAGAGTCAAGCCTGGAGACAAAAATGGGGGATAAAATTATTCAGTAAGTTTTTTTTTTTTAAAGACAGCGATTACTATTATGAAAAAGAAGCTCCGTCTATTACCCTTTTCTTTATAAAGTCTCCTTTCTACCCCATCTCTTATTCTTTTTGTCAGTTACTCAGAAGGAGTTAAATTCTCTCATACTGGCAAGCCATGAATTCAGGCACAAGCAGAACTGCTTATGATGTGAACCACCAGCAGATTCATCATCTTTGGCGTACTCACAGCAGGAAGCACACACCAATCTGCAAGAATTAAAGACAAGTCCTTGCAACCCCACATTACAACGGGTTTTTGCAGACAATTTAGCACATGTGTTCCCATCACTAATCACAGCTTTAAGCTACATGGGCGAAAAGGGTCACCCAGACTGTTAACATCCATGGCTGGAAAAATGCTGTTCCATCAGGCTGCTTTCGCTTTGAGTCAGAGATCAAATCAGAAAGCATGAACATGACTGCATCCACACTTGGCGTACAATGTGGTGTGCAAACAAGGAAGGGATTTAAATAGCTTTTTTTTTTTTTTTCCTTTTTACAACTGTGCACAAGTCATGGTTCTGACAACAAATCCCCTCAAGCTTAAACATATTGCCTAGCACACACACTTATGATCACTGTAGAAATACCACAGAAAAGATGGACCAATTGTGATTCTTTTTATTAAAAAGAAAGACTGTCTGCCCAGCATCATTCATGCCACAAACAGAAGAGGCAATGAAATCAGCTGTGATCACTACATACGTACAATAAATCCCAACAGTGTGATCTAGACAATTGCTGTGATACAAATATCGTGCCATCAAAGAAAAACGAATACCAAAATTATGACAGTTAATAGGAAACATCAAATTATGTTTTACTTTTTCCTATGCTGATGGGAAAAACAACTTCAAAAGAATTAATTAGCGGAGCCAACAGCGATGCACAAATCATGCTTGAGAAGCAAAAAACAAGATGCATTCTGTAAACATCCATCACATGGAAATAGTTCTACAGAATAACATTTTCCCAAGACCCTTCCTGCTTGATACGGTGGAAGAAATTCTGTTTTACAAGAGCAGAACCCCCCTTCTGAAACAGAAGACACGGGAGCATTTCTATTCCTTGAGGTACCACAAGCATTGAGACCAAAAAGTCAGCATTTTTCTTCAAATAAAAAAAAGATAACTATTATGTTCAACTGCTCCTGGAGGAACTCGGCCTTTTTCTCAGAGTCTGTATATCAAAGGATTTCATATTCCAAACTGACCATCCTGCTTCTCTTGTGAATGGAATAAGCTGGAATACAGTCCTGCCTCATACAGTATGGAAAACAGACCTACAAGCTTTTTCTCTCTTCAACTACTCTCTGGAGCTATTATTTTGCATCCTCAGAGCACAGAAAGAGTGGAGATACTGTCAGTGCTGCTGTCAGCTCTTAAAGCTACAAGGCCTGCGTATGCAAGCCAGGGCTATTAAGGGACTCTGATCATTTTTAAGTTGAGTCACTTCCATGCTTTAACGGATATGATGAAAATGAAGAGATCAGGTTTTTTCAAAATGAACAGAAGTAGGATTTGATCCTACTGAGCATTATGTAGGATTTCCTTAGGGTTATTGTCAGTCAGAGTTGAAAAATCAGGCCCTAAGTAAAAATTGTTTCAACACTGAAGAAACAAAACCACACAAACAGACATGACAAGCATGGGCTCTCAGTTTGCATGCATTAAGGAAAGTCTAGCGATCTGTTTTGCCACCGCACATTAAATAAGGTGCAAATTCAATTTCCTGTTGGGGTTTTATTTCTTGTATTTCTGAGCTTCATAGAATAATGGTGCTGTTCTCAAGCAGGGAAATATTCATACAACATTTATTTCTTAGGACATAATGGATTTCTTGTTTGAAGGTAGAAAGGAATTTGGCAATGTTTCAGTTTATCATCTACATCTAAACAAACACACAGGAAAAATCTGTTTCTTTTTGCCTAAGAGAGAGCTTAACAAATCCTGTATTGATGAAAGCAAGGTTCATGTTCTTATTAAAGTTTAAAAGTTTCCACATTTCAAATGAACTAAGTCTTTCTCTGCCTCTGTTATATTCCTTTTATCAACACTTTTCTTGATGGCATAACCTCCGGATCCTTAAGTTATTTAAAGAATGAATGTACATCAAAGTATCATCAGAAGACCACATGAGAACAGTAAATCTCTGAAGCCATACTGCAGCACTACCATTGCAGAAAGATTACCAAGCACCATTAAGGAACTGAATACAGTTTTTTGCAAAAGCTGTAACGGAGATCCTGATAACTGTTTGTCACACTCCTGTCACTGGAGATTTTTTTTGCCACACACTGATGAGAGAGGCATTTTGATCAACGCTATTTGGAACTGTGTCCAGCATTCTGAGTGGTTCTGGAATCTCTTCTCATTTCAACAGACTGACTTTAGAAACAACCCTGGTAAGTCAAAAGAGCTTTACATGCATGGAACAAATACAGGTGATGTTAATATTTGCTTCGTTATCTAACCACCAGCTGGAAGAGAGGTTTAGCGGCTAAAATACCTCCTGAGCAAAAGATGAGACTGCATTTCTCCTCTCTTCCCCTAAATTGCTCTGTGATCCCCATGATCATCCTCCACCCTCCAGCCAGGCCCTTCTCCTCTTCCCTTGAAAAACCTTGACCCTCTATTTCAAACATCCTGCCTGCATGACTACGGAGTGCCACTGTCCTTGTGAAACAAGTAATTCTCAGTGGGGTACTTCAGTGAAACTCCTAAGCATTTAATCGTAGAATGGTTTGGGTGGAAAGGACCTTAAAGCCCATCCAGTTACACACCCCCTGCCATGGGCAGGGACACCCTCCACTAGACCAGGTTGCCCAAAGCCCCATCCAGCCTGGCCTTGAACACTTCCAGGGAGAGGGCATCCACAGCTTCCCTGGGCAACCTGTTCCCATGAACAGAAGCATCCACTCAACTGAAACCACCAGTGCTGACTGAGTTTCAGATGAGCTCAGAGTTTCAAGTTAATCAACTTCCCAATCAACACCACGACACTGCCTTTAGTCCTACGAGGTCAGCTTTCTTTTGTTTTCTCCTTAACACAGGAGATAGATACAAATAATACTGCACAGGGAAACCTTCCTGTCCACACCTGACATGCATATATTTCAGTCTTTCTAGCAATCTAACAGACAATAGCTAGTACCTGAGCTCAAGATCAATCAAACAATAGCCATATATAATGTAGCAATGTGACAGCTTCCCAACTGAAATATCAATGTTTTGTGCACCAGGCTAGAAACAATGGCAAGAATCATTCGAGCATTTACAACACCTTTACATTAAACTAAGCACTAGGTGGAGATCAAAGTCATTTACAGGTCTGTGGGAAATGAACCTTGAAGAAAATGCAATCAGTGGAAAAATGTCAAGGTTTAGCCTGGGATAGCTTGGCTGTAACTATCTAGATGAGAGATCTCTCTAAAAAGATTATAAATAAGCAAATGAAGGATGTAAGAACAGAACAAAAACAAACCTCATCCAAGCCAGGCAAATGAAGGATACATTGACAACAAACCCAAGCAACTTTCCATATTCTCATAAGGATGCTCTGCCCCACTCATCACGCACCTGTAAAGCATCCTGCTGGCCCTCTACTTTCAAAGGGATCCTGCAGCTTGTTAAAATCTGACATGGCATCTGTCAGCATTCCTCAACATCAGCCAAGCCGTGCAATTAATTTCATTTCCCATCAAATTTTTGGTCACTGAAAGAGAGCTCAGGTCCAACTAAACTAAGATCAGTGTCAACCAATTGCCATTAATAGCATTAAAACCCCAAGAGCAAAACAAGGATCCACTTGAGAATGGGATGAAACCACTTGGGATTTTTTCCCTGTCAACATCTAAAGCAAGAATTAACAATTCAGTGTTTCATATGAAAATGGAAAAAAAAATTTGGAAAAAAAGACCCAAATAAAATAGGACATTGCTATTTAAAACAAGTAGAAGGGCAGGAAAGGGTCAGAGGATGGGAGAACAGCGTGAGATAGAACTATGAGTATAGTCTCAGCCGACTGTCTAAGCCCACAGTCACCTCACCCACCATGCCTCTTCAGCAGGGAGCAAGGGATCCTCAGGAATTCTTATGGAGACACAATGTGGAGGATGACCAGTGGCTTTCACTGCCAAGGGGTTGGATATGGTTTAAAATCTGCTGCACCCCTGAAACAGCCCATTGCCATCTCAAAGGCTACTGTCACTAATGAGACTGAGCTCTCCCTGCTGCTTATGAGTTACAGGAGGGTTAGGGTTGTTTTGCAGGAAACTAGTCTATCCCACAGTGATCTTCCCAGGCCCTTACCTGAACCAATGTGAAATACCAACAGGAATCACTGCAAGAAAAAGAACAGGCTTCAAGACACAGCAGCTAAGATAAGCAAATATAGAAATGGCAGTTACTCTCACAGCTGCAACTGAGGCTTGCTTTCCTATCAAGCTACCTGAATGCACGAATTCACATCTGAATCCCACTTCCTGTCATGGGAGAAATTTTAACCTCTGTTAGCTTCCCAGGAACAGCAGAATCTCATCGCTCCCTGGATTTTCTAAACTGTTCACACCTGATTTGCTGTCCTTAAACATGTCCTCGCTGTCCCTCATTAGTTCTCCCTATGCACACAGATAACAGCGTGCCCACCTTTTTGCTTTTTCACTTTATTTGTGTACTAATCTCTTCAGCAACAACTACTTCTCTTTCATTTTAACCCTTAATATCTCAACTTTTCCTCATTCCCTTCCATGCGACATTCTACCATGGATGAAGGATGCAGAGTTGTAATCCTTCAAGATCTTGAGTCAGATCCTCAAAGTCCTGACCATCTAAACCAGGATATTGTAACATTTCTGCTGTTAGAGCATTTCAGGTTCATATTTTCCAATGTTTTATATTTTAATGACTACAAATGCCCTTTTCTTTAAATGAAAGCTGAGACACTCAGGTTTAGAAAAATAAAATACAAACATTCTTGAGAAAAAACAAAAGACTTAATAACGTTAAAGGCTGTTTTAATAATCAAGCTGAAAAGGGGAGTTCACAAGCTGGCAAGCAGAACCATGGGGTACTGGAAGAGAATTACAAGCTTAGAGAGCTTTTCCATAAAGAAGGTTCTTTGGTTCTGTGATTCAGAGCTTTAAGGGACCTCATGTAATTTCCCGATGCTCAGGAAGAAGCACATTTTATCCACCAGTTATGTTACCACGTCCACATGTCAGTCTCTGTTTCAGAATTATTTGTGAAAATGCAGAAATCTTTTTAAGCAGTGCACTGCATATCTACTACAAAAATGTCCTCATATTTAAACTTTTCACCCACTGACACCGAACTATTAATAGCACTAACTACCCAGCAGCCAGTTTGCAGTCTCCTCCTGCCGCCACTGAAGGAATCTGATGACAGATCAAAGGTCAAAGAACTAATGATTTAAAACACATTCCAGTCTGTTGATACAGTGTCTGCTTACGTGACCCTAACTTCTTCCCAGTCCTTCAAGGGAGGAGGATCCAGTTCAAAGTCAAAGATTACAGAGCATCCCACAATCTAAACATAGGAACCCTCCCCCTTCCCCGTCAAGCTCATTGAGCTACAGATGATGTAGCCTTGCAAAAGTCATCACATGAAAGAAACAGACCCGTGCCTGGAACCTAAACATACCACAAGGGATTCTGGAAGTACATATTGATGTGGGCTTTCCTAAATAAGCTTGAAAAACATCTGACTCAAAAGAGGAAACTTAGCACATTTGTTCCATAATTAAGAAACTACTTTATGCTGACTCATAACAATGTTTTAATAGAAGCTAAAAGTTTCTTCTCCATGGGATATTCTGGGTTTGTGGAATGCTTCCTGTATGCCAAGACTTGACTTTGCCTTATAATTAGCAAGAATATTAGCTGGTAATTGCCTTTTGATATCTGATACCGCTATAGCGTGTAAAACATTCATACACAGTGAAACATTTCCACCTGGCATAGCCTAATCAAATTACAGACATTTATGCCACATAGTGAGGACTAGAACATTTTAGGACACCATCCATATTCTCATGGTAGGATTGCTTATTTATGAGTTGAGTTTTTGTTTGGTTTGGGTTTTGTTTTGTTTTTTAGTTTAGGCTAACATATGGAAGCTAACTATGTTTTTCAATTTATATTTGACATCAAGAACAGAGACTGTATTATTTGAAATACGCCTATGACAAATACTGCATTACCTTGTTATACTACATTACCTTGTTAAGATAATGCAACCAATCTCTACATGTACCAAACTTAAACTATGTAAACTTTTACATTGTTACTGTGAAACCTTAAAGCTTGTTCTGATAAACAATACACTGTATTGAAACCAGCATTTCCCTCTAACCCAGAAAATGAATCACGGGCTTAATAATAAAGTCTTATAGCAATTTTGCTAGCCTCAAAGTTTCCTCTCCTAATACACGCAATAGGGTAAAATGAACTGTAATCAACTGACAGTGATAGAAAATTATCATTTGGATCAGATCACAATTTAAACTGAGATATTAAAATCTCTGATCATGCACATTGTAATTTAGGGCCTGATCCCACACACATTTACATATGTAACAGATATTGCCATGAACAGTCTTAGTTTTTCCAGAAAAGTTATTCATGTAAATAGATGCTTACAAGAAAAAGTTTTTACTTCTTGATAAGCTTCTAATTCATTCTTGTTAATGTTAATGCTTATTAAAGACAAAAAGTAAACCAATGAGGTCTCCAGCTCAGTCTGTTCTCCCTCCAACCTCCTCATCTAACCCTCCCTCCTCTCAGCCTGCTGCTCCTGGTAACCATTAACAATTTGGTATGGTAAGAGTAGTGTACTCCTGGTAAAATAGAAATTAGGACTTATTTATTAAAACGGGAGGTAGCACAGAATCCAACTAAACTTGCATTTGTAACACACAACAGCGTAATTGCTTAGCAAGGTAAGTGACTTTGTTATAAAACATCCAAAGACACCTGGTCTGGACAGTGTTCCCAGAGCTGTGCTCCCAAATGTCTCTTACCCTCCCCTGTCCATCACTCCTCTGTTAACCCCAGCTCCAAGTCAGCTGCTGACCGCCTGAGATTCTTTGCCTATCAGGAGGCCAGCAGAGCTCACCTTCTGGGGGACAGGCCACACACCATTTTCAGCTCTTTGTTTTTTTATCAGCTCTTATCTGGTGCCACAAATAGAACTAGCCAGCCTTGCCAGGCAGATAGGACAAACCAGCTGCATCCACTTGGTTCTCAACAGGCCGGGACTAACAGCTAGATGCATCTTATCATTGGGGTATGGGAACATGCCAGTCGGTGGAGGTTTTATTTGCCATCTTCGACAGGAAGCAGTTACTATGTTCTGAGAAAGATTCCAGAGATGGACAGAGCACCAAACTACAGGGGAAGATGATCGTTCAATCACATAACATGACACATGAGCATGTCCTGAGCTGGCTGATGCAGCACAGAGGCTTAAGTCACCATGGTCCTGCAGTGCAGCAACCACCGCTGACAGGCATGTCAAGCAATCATGTAGTGTCTGTGTATCTCTGGCATAACCTAGGGATGCAGGATTACAATCATATCAAATACGCTTAACAGTATGATGTAAACACAAAGTTGAGAGCATGGATGGCAACAAAAAAAAAAAAAAAAAAAGGAATCCCATACAGAGCAAAGTAAGAACAGGTTCACACTGAAACTCTGCTATTATACAACTAGCGTGACAGCTTTATGAGGAAATGTTTTTTTCCCACACCTTACTGGACTATCAGACTAAGCCTACGGGTAAAAGCTTAAACTTTTTCACCAGGTATGACAGGAGTCAGACAAGTACATGCTTGTTCAAGTCTTTCACTCTGTAGATGTATGAGTTGAAGTCTCAAGAGCAAACGTTAGTATACAGAAAGGAGAAAGCTGCATCTACAGGTGGCTTGGTTGTCTGATATGTTCTGGTCCCAGTATCAGGAGTTGTTTCCTCTGGCTAACAACAAACTGCTGTGTAAGCTCAGGGGGTCTAACTCCACCTCCTGTAGAGTCGCAGTCATGTCAAATTAAAAACCCATTAGATTAAGAGGGGAAAAAATGCCTACTTGAACAGCTGTGTCCCACTTGTATGAACCATATGGTCAGACAACACACAACGTGAGTAAATAACTATAAACAAAAAGTGTATCCACTTAAATATGAGAGGCCAACAATAACCAAGCTCTGCAGCTCAGGCATAAGATTCAAAACAGGACTTGGAGCAAGCTCCCAGATACCCTCCTTTCCCTCCTCTCAGTGAAAAAATAAATAAACACAAAAAGATGACACTCAGTTGCTGGAAACCCAACTAATAAGGCACAGACAGAATGACCAGCAAGAAAAACGTCTCTAAGATTGAGCACTGTCTCTCTCAGTTCAAAGTGGGATGTGCAGATACTGCAGACAGGCAGAAGCCACACTGTCACTCCCTTCTCCTAACCAATAAGTGAACACATGTAACCAGTTACCTTCCACAAGCTCAAAGTTTCCTTAACAAGCCAATGATAAAAAATACAGCTTCATTTCCATCAGAGAGAGAGATTTCTATAGCTCTCCCTTCTCTGGTCATCTTCATGCAAGCAGTCATGAGATCAATAATATTATAGAATACTAAACTGTCATCAGCTTGGAAATATCTCCATAAACAGAAGCCACAATGAGTTTAGATACTGCCCAAGGGGAGGGGAAGAAAAAAAAAGTACCCTGCTAAACCCATGCCTGCAAGAGAATAATCACAGCATAAAAGCAGTGTATGAGTAAGTAACTAAAAAACAAGTGAAAGAAGAAATTAGACCCCCCAAAAATAGCAAGATTAATCTGGTGCATTCAGCAGGAGAACAATTCCAGAGCTCTGTTCTGTCTGCACCCTTGCTTTATCAGGAGGCTTTAGGCACGCTGTTTGCCACCTGGCCTGAATTCCCACTCTCCTCCATGACTCAAAAGGTCTCAGCTGGCCTGCTGCTGGGAAAACCCTCATCCAGTGTCTTCTGTAAAGGCAGAAACGGTAAAAGAAACAGCTTGTTGCTGGTTTGGAAGTGCTTAGGGATTATACAACATCAAGTACTGCTTGAAATACAGCAACTGTAATACAGAAAGACACAGGCATTTCAGGAATAGTGCAGATAGTGCTCCTCTCTGTGTTTTGAGCTATCTAGCTGTATTTAACTAAAAAACACAGGTAACAAACACAGAATTTCTTAGATTCTGGTCATCCATTTTTCAGAACGCAAATAACTGAAGTGACTTTTTAAAAAAAACCTTTAGTAACACAGGAAAACAAATATTTCTAATTTCTGCTATATCCCATCATCTGTGGATGAGGCTTTGGGCAACGTGGTCTAGTGGAGGGTGTCCCTGCCCGTAGCAGCAGGGTTGGAACTAGATGATCTTTGAGGTCCCTTCCAACCTAAACCATTCTATGATTCTATGTAGGAAGCAGAACAACAGAGTTACAGCAATCACACTACTATGCTATTCCACCTGCATCTGGAACATGAAAAATATAACTGAAACTCACAGACTGGGCTCGAGGCACTTATCGAAGTCTGGATCTGCAGTATACATGCTAGATACAGACTTTCAGAAAAGATAAGCGAGGTTTAAAGGAAGCGAAAAACTCCATAGTACATATTCTGCTACTCTGTTTTAGTTACTCAGTTACTCTGATTTACTTCAGCACCTTTCTCCATGTTCACCACCAGATCCGCCACGTTCACCTCAAGCCTGAAGCCCTTTCATTGTATCCATCCTATGTTATGCTAGGACTGATGCGGCAGACGGTGGCTGTGCAACTCTTCCTTTGTTTTATGTATTTCTCCATATTCTCACCTTTCATCCTACATACTGTGGTTACTTAATTCAGCCAAGTCTATATTGTTGTCCATTAAACAGAAACTGTATGAAGGAGTCAGGTTTGCCTCCTCCTTCAAACACCCATCTTCAAAGGTGATGATTTCACAGAGTAGTCTTACAATTATTTAATGCTTCATTAAACCTCATTTTTGTAAAAAACCCCACAGTGAGTCCTTGTTGTGGTCACAGAGGGCTCAGTGGCATGAGCTGGAGCTGCTGAGAGTCCCTCAGGTCCTCACTCTGGGGAGCGGCAGGGCTCTTCCCGTTCCCAAGGCAGCTCCCCAACCCAAAGCCTTAGAATCCCTTTGTGGGAGGCCTCTCCTGACAGGGACAAAGCTCTGCAGTAACACAGCTGCCTGCCATGCGGCTTCCTTACAGCTTTTAGGCAAATATAAATACAAATATAGAAATATAAGAGACACTTATATCTGGGGGCAAGGCTCAGAGTAGCTGCTCAGTGCGGGGCAGGGCCATGAGTGGGAGAGGCTCGCGCAATGGAGGTCCATAAGCCTACGAGGCCCAGGCCAACAGGAAGGGAGAGGCAGAGAGAATGGCGGCCCACAGAGGGGGAGGCCCAGTGAGCAGGCAGAGGCTCACACACTGAAAGACCCATGAGTGTGTGTGTTTGAGGCCCACTGGGGAGGCGGGGAGCAGAGTCTAAAGAGTTGGACGCCTGAAAGCACGGGAAGCCAATAAAAAGGTGGGAGGCTCTCATAGCAAAGGCTTATAGAGAGTCGGGGTGGCCAAAATTGTTGGAGGCCCCACAAAAAATTGGGAGGCTCACAGACTCAAAGCCCTCACAGGCTGAGAGCAAGAGAGTCAATGAAGCCCAGAGTGAGTGGGAGGCTCACGAGTGGAGCCCCCAGGTGAATAAGGCTCCAAAAAAGGGGAGGCATCCATAAAAGTGGGAGTCCCAGAAAATCCCAGCCCATGGGGAGGGAGGCCCAAACAGTCAGGGAGCCCCAAAAGCATGGAAGACCAAGACAGGGGGAGCTGGGAAGTGAAGGAGGCTCACGCGGGCTGGCCTGAGGCAGCGGGAGGCTCAGAGGATAAGGTCCCATGGATGTGGAAACCTAGAGAGTCAGAGAAGTCCATAGCAAGCAGGATCCGAGGGTCACGGTGTCAGCATGGCTGCTAGAGACACCCCTTGTCTCCTGCTCGTTCCCCTTCTGTAGCCATCCCCTGCACCGCTGCCCCTCTGAGGGTGCCGCTCCTGAAACGCCTGGCTAGGGCTCCTGCTCGCCCCGGGACGTGCTCCTCAGCAACCACCCTGCACCTCTCGCTTGGATGTCAGTACCCATAGGGGTCTTTTTGGTGGGCTTTTCTGGATGCAGGTACTTACTTTCAGCAATCAATTAATTTAAAAGGAACTTCATTTTCATAACTATCCCTAATGAAAGGCAGTGGTTGCTACTAACAGTTTAAAAAAAAAAAAAACAAACCAGATTGATCCAAATCCTTGAAAAACACTTAGATCATAAACTATAAAAAAAGATAGAATTTTGTTAAGTATTCTTACGCTATATTCCTTTTCATCACATCACACTATACAATCTCAACACACCCTTGCCCCATATATGAAAATAACAGGAAATACATATAACACAACATTTGGAACCAACCCAAATATTTACACTCGATTCCTGAGTGGCTGCTAGGGCTATGCTTTCTGTTGCTATCTTTTCTGACTCTCCATAAATCATTTCATCTTGGATTTTTAGTGTTGTTCTGTTGTTTCCCTAATAAACAGAAAAAAAATTCAAAGCAGCCAGAGTGTAATTATGGCCTAATTCACTATTCAGAAAATATGTGAAACTGACTGTCTACATAGAATTGTACAAAGCAAATAAAATTTAAAATAATATTAAAAAGAGCTAAGACTTTTTTTTTCCACCTCTTTCAGGTATAATTATCCAGTGTGTAGCTTGTACCCCGGGAACAGTAGAAAGGAACAAGAATGAAAACATACGTATTCAGAGGAGAATGTGCTATTTTGAGTCTTCTAGTGGTGGCAACTTTACCCTCCCTCCCAATAAAACCAGATGTCTCCTATAATTCAATTAAATTGTAGATGCTTGCATACTGAATTTGTTTGGTGTCTCGCCAATCACCTTGCTGCTTATACATGTGTGATTCAGCCATTTCACCCTCCATTCTCTACCCTCCCCACCCATAAATCCTTTAGAACTGAGCAACGAGAATATCCTGTCACTGACCAGTCGCAGGAAGCGTGACCTCACTGGTTCAAGGTACATTTGCACAGTTTGACTCATTTCAACCGATGAATATCACGGTCTTACCTTTACAGGTGAAGCATTTGATGTGAAAGTGTCTGGCCTGAACACGGAGTACTTCACCTTTACATGGCTCCCCGCATTTATGGCAGTGGATGACTGGCTTTTCAGAGGGGTGGTGAGGCTCCTGAGGATGGGCCACTGTAAAACAAAAAAATATGATTTAAACCCAAACAAAAAGAATATTTTCTCCTGTACTTAAATGTGTGTTCTCAGACACTTTTCATCACGATACAAATGTATCTGTTCACATCTTACGCTCATCTAAAAAGTTACCACCATTTTTTTCAAACATAGCCTTTTCATAAACCGGTAGTTTAAGCCATTTACATCAACCACCACCTCTTTCCACCAAGGCTGCCATGGAAAGATGAGGAAAAACTCCCTCCGCAGTTTCAGTGCCGCAAAGTGTTTCAGCCTGCCTAAGCCTTTCTTTCCAAGATGAGTGTGTGTAAACCATTCAATGAGCGCACAAGGCAACAGGAACTGGGCTATATTAATCCAAGAAAGAATACAATCCATGCAAAAAGAATGAAAGGAAACCAACTCCAAATCATGTTTTGGGAAACCAGATGAACCAGGCAGCCTGACTTTGCATGCAAATTACTATATTAAATATAAACTACAAACATCTCCATTTCACTATAGCATGTGCCTAACACCGGGAAAGCACATCTATGGAGAAAAGAAGCCAACGTTATTTGGTTTTACTCCCATTAATTCTAGCAGAAACGACTCTCTGCATGCAAATTAGAGATATTATGAGTAGACAGAAATTACCAAAGCATCTGCAATATAGTCAGGGAGACAAAATTCCAGGTACTGGTAATTCATCAGCTATCCCACAGCCCTGAGCAGAGCTTAGATGGAACAGGAAAGGTTTTTGTCAGCTTTATTGTGTATTTCATTGTCATAATAAAAGTTTTATTGCTCCATATTTGGCTTCTGTAGAAAATGTTTAACTTTTGCTTCAGATGTCTCTTGTAGCAGCTTGGGGCCCCAATAGAAATGAACGGCTGTGAGCTAGAGCAAGATTGAGTCTCAACTGTACTGTCTGAAGTGGAAAATATTACCCAGAATGTTCCCAAACAAAACTATGTTCCTTCAAATCTCCTTCCCACATCCCATTCTAGCAGTAGAGAGTTGTCCTCCTTGTAATATTGTTCTCAAAGCAGCGATGCTCATCAGAACATTTCTGAGAAAACTTACCTCTGTACCCACGCCTCTGCCTTTATACCATTCCTGGCCTGCTTTTCCTGGCCCGCAAAGGACTGACTGCTGATACGCCTACAGCACTCTCACTGTCACTAGAAATCTTCTTCGTTATTTTAACTCTGTGTTTTCTGGAGCTCTTTTCCTTTCCTGATCAATTCCTGACATGTCCCCAGCCAGAATTATGCTTTTTTGTTTTAAGTTACTGCTTATGCAGCAACATAACAGATACCTTGCTCATATTTACTGCACAAGTTTCCTCCCTTTCCTCAATGAATTTCTAGGGAAAAAGCCCCATCGCTTCATGAAGCCCTTCTATATTACTTTCCTTTATAAATGCCTTAGTGAAGAAATGCTGCTATCATTGGGCATTATATAAATACAAGATTAATAATAAAAAAAGCCTAATATGTGATTACAGGAGTAACAGCACCAAGAATAAAGGATAACAAATATTCCAAGCAATAATTTCTGCTCTAAGTCTAGCCAAACTGCTATTTTGTTCTTCACCCTTTCACATGCCCCCACACCCCAGTCTTCAACGAAAACGGCTGAATTCTTCTACTCAAGCTCAAAGTTTTGTACACCTCCTCCTCTGGTAGCCTCATTCCAACTATTTCCCTCGAGCGGTTATTCAGCCCATACTGGTGAACAGAATGCAGTTGGCAATGCCAACCAGTCTTTCAATTAGCAGCTCCATTTAAATAAGAGCCCGGTAAATGCCTTGCCTTGAGTGAACCACATCTAACAGTCTGCAATGCAATACTATTTCTGGAGTGGAAGTTATTATTCTTCCAAACAAGACTATTAACTATTAACTTGTAACCAAGGAAACACATAGTTTATGCAGTGAGAAAGAAAGAAAGAAAACAAGAGGCAAACATAGAGACAAGTGCTAGCAAATTAAATTATTACGAGGAAAATTCCCTCTCAGATCCAGACAGCCTGAGATGGGTCTGATGCCAACTGAAGAAAAGGTAACAGAATTTTTAAAGTTGCTCAAATGAGGAACTGGATCAAGGAAGACACCCTAACAAATTCTGCATGCCAGCATCCAGATCTTCTGGTATTGATCTGAAAGACAAGTTTCTGCTCTTTACTAGACAGTAAATCAATGCTTTCAAGACTGGTCCAATGACACAACTTACTTACAGTTCTGCCTTTACAGCCATTTAAATGAATACAAATACTGCTAGTTGCTATTTCCAGACTGATCTCGTAAGCGAAGCTAATTATGGTACTTGTCTGACTGGCCTCACTTTGGCATTGTAGGTCAAGATTGAGTAATTGACTTTTGTTCTCCTGCAAGGAACTGATGGCAAGCTTTTTCCTCTGGATATCGGCAACACACACAAGGCTTCTCAGTGACAGAGGTGACCCTTTATAGTCACCAGTGAGGACAGAGCAGGGAATAAAGAAAAAGAAATACCTTTACAAGCAGCTTATTTAAATGCTTCTGACCGAAGTCCAGCCAGCTTACAGGACATTTGATGTCCTGACATATTGTGAGTCAGTCCCGATGGTCACATATGCCACAACCGCCATGTTTCTGGAAGCAGCATTCATTGGAAAGTGCATGAGCGAACAAACACTAACTTGAGGAGATGCGTTGCCTTTATTGAAGTTTCAAATCCAAATATATTAACACCACTACTATCTTCCAAATTGAAAGAACATAAATTAATAGCTTTCTGAGGGAGAGGTGCTACCAGACCAACACATTCTGGGTTCAGTACTGGGGCTCACCAGTATCATAAAGCACATACAGCATGGATATTGTACTATAAACACAAGTCAAGTATTTACCAGTTCCAGTATACTGATGTGAAATGATACTTGTCTACGTACAAATCACGTCAGATTACGTTAAAATAGGATTTCACGTCAGTTCAGCCCAACCAGTATAACAAGGCGCATGGATCTTTTTGTGTGAGATTAACCACAAGGTATCAGTCTAGCTCGCATTAGCAAGGTGCAGATGCCCCCTCACACAACGGCTCCAGTTTCAAACAAACGTCATTCCATTAAAACTACCAAGGCTACTAAGTGAACTTGTTTTTAAACTGGCACTAGTTAAACTAGTGCAGTGTCTGCACTTGAACCAAGGGATGCTGGAAGCAGGCACCCAGATCAAACAGGTGGAACAATCTCTTTGAATATTTAGTCTTATTTGTATTCCTTTAGCACTTTTCAAGATTAACTATGAAAGCTACAGTACCTGTAGAAGTCTAAGTTGTCACAGTCTTTACAGTTTTAAAGAGACTTTTTTCCAAAGTTTCAGGTTGATTATAACAGTTTCAACTTCCTATGCTGCTGGGCACTGCCTGAAGACATTTTTTTGTTCTTTATTAATGAACACGTCAGATACGTAAAGGTGAGCCATGTAAAGGTCTATAACATGAGATATACACAGAAAAACTTCTCAAGACAAACTAGGTTGAGACTTCCACTCTTGTTTACAAGACCAGCTTAAATGAATAATTAATGCTTTCTTAAGCTCATTTGGGTTTCCAATAAGACAAATCAACGTCCCATTAAATACCCAATTTAGCCAGAGAACATGTACACTGCCTGGGACAACTGGGAAGTCTGGATGATTACATTGTTTAATTCAGGGGAGGAAGGAAACGAAAGAAAAGAAAAGAAAAAATCAATAGCACCTTCTTGTATGAGGAAGACAGTTTTTGTCATTGGAGTACTGCTTTGTGCTAACATCACTCCACAGAGATATCACTACGATTTTTGTCATTCCTTACGTTCCCTTGTGAATCACGCAATGTTGATTTCATTAGATTTTGCAACTGCACTTTATTGATGTAAATTCAAAGCAACTCTACCAGCTTGAGAGTACTCATTACTGCATTTTATGAAAACATTTCAAAATAATCCCAGATCTGCAAATAAAACAAAACAATTAAAAAGAGATAGAAAAGACCAATAACAACCCAATGTTCATATGAGAAAACTAAGGTACTTTCTGATCAAAATGAAGGAATTAATTTGCTGTGCAAAGTTTAAACCTGTCCACGTAGAGCAGGTCATTGTACAAAGGTTTAACAGCAATTACATGTTTTGCTGCATCAGCCAGAAAAAGGACCTCAGTACTCATAACAAACCCTTCTGAAATGGAAATTACAGCAACTACCTGAAGAGTAACAGTTGTTGAATAAAAAAAAAACCAAGGGAAATAAATAGTGCAGCCTCCCTTATTGATGATTCTCTCCCTGAACACAGAACTGTTAGGAAACCAAAGACTCAAGCTAAGTGACTCTTAGCTGCAGATTCTTGCTGGCAAGACTCCATGTCTCTGCTGTAAGCCACAGAATACTTCGGTTTTTTACTGGAAGTCAGAAAGAAGCTTCTGGGAAATGCCTTGCTATGCGTATGCTGCAAAGCAGAGGTCATCGCAAAATACGCTAGGTTTAGTTCTGCTCAAAATTAAATTTAGAGGAAGCTGCTTTTTATTTCAAACAGAAGGAGGATACAGGCTATTCTTCTTTTAAAAGTGAATTTTTGTAGTTTTCACATTTGCATGCCTACCTTCACAAATAAACTTGGAGTTACGCTCAGTTAACTCTAACTACATTGTAGCAGGTGTAACTTCAACCTTCATGCTAGGAAATGCAATCTCTATGACTTCTAGCTCCACAAACTCCGGGCAATTTTGCATAGCGCTGGGGATACGCTGTGCCCATAGCAGCATAGGCAAGGGGACTCAGGATTTCACAGCTGTGTCCTTTATATCTTAAAGAGTGGCCTAATACAGACAGCACGATCTGAAATGCTAACTTGCAATTGGCTGCTGTGGGTTTTTTGGCTGAAAAATGAACTATTAAGAAGGAAAAAGAAAGCAAAAATTTAATGGCATGAAACTATTGCATATTTTTTGCCATCCTGCTTTAAATTTCCTCACTCCTCTCTGCTTCCAGGAATGAAGGTAAGATGACTGCGCTATAGATTGCCAAGGCACTAAATGCAACCAAATCTTCCCACAGGCAGCAGCACGCTCTGCCTTCTCTCTCTGTAATACCTGATATGGCTTTGGAGACCATTTCTTAAATTAATTTACAGGATTTGAAGTTCAAAACTTGAAGGTTTTAAAATCAAAATTCCCTCAGTCTCTGATGCTGTCAAGTGGCTGTCCTGTAACCCCAGCTGGGCAGCCGCTTGCATGGGACAGGACAGAGGGACTGTGCACAGGACAACAAGCTATGAAAAAAGCTGTTCTGGGATGAAAGGCGCTAGAGAGACACCAGAGAACTAAGTTCAAGAACCAGATCTGGCTTATCACTTCTTCTCCGTGCTCTCTCTGTACAGAGAGCAGAAGTAATTTTCTCCCGTCCTTTGTGCTTCTCGCAGAGGTGACCGTCTGTAACCTCTGGTTAGTAAAGCCTGTCTGTGTATAGCCCATACACTCTCTGAGGCACTCCTCTTTCGTAAAAGCCCAGTACAGTGGAGTCTTGAGCAGTTACTGAAATACCTATTAAAAAGAAGGGATAAAAAAATGCAGTGTCATTTTGCTTATCTGCAGACTCAGTTCTTGAATCGTAAATCTGTAAGAATCCTATCAGCTAAAGTGACCAAACAGTGACTGAGACTGAAATCAAACCTCCCAGCTGCCAGGGACAGATAAAGAAGTTATGGTGCTCACTAGACACAGGTATCAGATGGGATCTTTGGGAATTCCAGGATATCCTGGGAGGAGGCACTCCCATGAAGAGATACTAGTGAGCTGCATGCCTACACATGTACGGAAAAGCCTAAGGCAAAACCCTAGACTGTTATCTTGCTCATACTATTGCCATTCAAATCATATCTGAAGAATCATTTTAAAACTCTCTCTTCCTGTAAATTTATCTGTATTACTCCCACAGTGTGCCAATTTGTCTTAGAACTATTTTCACTGTCTGCATATCACCAGAGTATCTATTTTTAAAAAAAGACAGAAAAAAACCCCACCTCGTAGTTATTTGCCATAATTTTTATGTGGTTTCTGGTATTTTCCATAAAAGTATTGTTATTTTCCCCTTACAATTAGCCTGCTGCTGAAAACAGCAGATGCAAACGGGACCAACAGTAGCAATCAGAACACTGCAGCACAGTATCTCTTTGTGCCCTAACCATGGTGATCCGTGGTACGCACACAGATGGGAGCGCACGCTGGCCGGCCAATGCATTCATACTGACCGAGCAAGGCACCTGCAGCTCTCCCCCATGTTGACCCACGCTCCTTTTTAGGGGCTGTTGGTGGGATGAAAGTTAAAGCTTAGCAAGTAGGCTTTGAAAGAAGGCTGGATTATGTGAGATAGCCATGTAAAGATGGACAGTATAGCCCACGTCTGTTCTGGTGTAGATCCAGAAAGAAGTACTACTAATCCCCCAGGTCTTATTCTCTACTTGTTTAACAAAGACAAGACCTAAGAAAAACTGACACTTTTCTTATGTATCCTACTTAATTATCACCATAACATATGCTTCTCAGGCTCACTTCTTCGGCTGGAATAAACAAAGTACATCAGAGGTATCTATCCTCTACATAGCATCTCACAGCCTAGGGCTGACTACAACATAGTAATGAACAGATTCATTATCAATTCTCTCCACACATTCCCAAACCATTTGGCAGGTACTTGTAGCAACTGAAAGATTTTCACAAAACACAAGCAGAGGACAAGGCACAAGTCCAGCCTAGGCATGGGTTGGATTGCTATCTTGAGAAATAGATTCTTTAAAAGGAAAAATAAGCTATAAAGATATTAACAAGTTTAACTAGTTAAACTAGGATAATAGTTAGGGTAGTTCATAGAAAACAGTTGAGAAAATGTTTTAAGTAAAGATATCAAATTTAATTTGCATGAAAATAGGATGCAAAGATTTCAATACTAGAAATCAAATTTTAGAAAGAAGAGATGAAACGTATACTATTTCAAATAAGACAGCCAGCATTTAGATACTTTCCTAAATATTTGTTAGCATGCATAACACATGGATAGAGCTGATACAGCTAACAGAACAAAATAAAAAGGGCAAGTGTCAGGTAACAACCCAAACTATTAACAAGTACAACTTGAGATCAAAGTGAGAAGATTCCTATGTTATTTACAAACAAAAATAAAAAGCTTTGTGCCACATACATACATATGTGTTAACAGGCTAGGAAATAATGAGATTTAAAATACAGCAGGGGGGAAAAAAAATCATATTTGTTTCACAGTTTAGAACATAAGTGCAAACATGCTTATTTTCCCTGTATTTTGCCTGCTGTTTTCTATCCTTCTCCCATCTCTCTTCTTCTATCCAGAGCTTTGATATCGCAATTAATTCCCCACAGAACAGCCTGCAAGATCAGAGCCTAAGGCCTCAGCCCTGTAAAGATTTAAGCATATGAACGGTTCAGTATTAAGGGAAATATTTAACACCAGCACCTGCTTGATCCTATCTGAAAAGCAATCACCTTCTACACTGTACACAAAACATCTGTGTGCTGGAATAAACCTGTGCTGGTTCTGTGATTAAAATAAATGTCCTTGATAGATCCAGTTTATTATGCTTTTGATAGGGATTGAGAGATTAAGTAATCTTGTTGCATTTACTTAAGGGTAATAACCTTAACTGGACTCACTGAGGATTACACCACAGATTCTGATATTCTATAGCTTTAGTGTACAATTTTCACAGTTTCTCAGTGCCAAAGCATAAATCTTAATGGTTTTCAGTAGGCACTTACACCTGGCTACCTAGGCACCTTGCGATATTCTACTCTTGCTTCAAACCTGAAGCACTTTCTCAGTTTGTCAGGTACAAACACACCTTACTGCTAACTCAGCTCTACAATCCAGTTCAACTGTAGCAGTATTATTGATGCTGCTTTCAATACAAGAGCATCAGAGCCTATTTAGAAGAATTTGTCGTTGTCTAAAACACCAGCAGTACTATCCTTCATTTGCTGAGCAACAACAGCTTTCACCATGCCTGTCCAGGCGTGTTTGCCTTTGGTCACTTGAGAGGTGAACAAGAGCACCTTCTACAGCATCGTCTGTACGGCTGAAACAAAATAACTTGACAAAATTATTCCATTTATATTTGTTACATGACATATCTTATATGACGATTACTGTTTAAGAAAAATTATAAGCCTTTCAAAGAAGAGTCATGAACCGCTTGTTACCTGAGCATGATCAGTTGTTTTAAGCTCAAACAGGAAAAGTAACAGGCAGTTTTAAAACTATTTTCAGTAACGAAAAGGCACTAATCTTGCAATGAAGTATGGAGCAAGCTAAGATGTGCTGTGAAACAGATGATGTTGAAACAAATGTTGACTAAGTTAAGCCAGTCTTTGAATCAAAAACTGCATTACTCAACATGATTGTTAACAGATGGAGTACTGATTAGTGGTTAGCAAACCAAAGGGAAGAAGCATAAAGTTAATTTAGTCTGCCATATTTCTACATTAGTACAGAGTAATTTTTCACAAAACAGAACATGATACAAATTGGGTGGCAAAAAGACTGTCTTATCTAATGTTCTGAGAACACCTTTATTGATCTTCATAACACCCACAAAAGTTCTCTGCGTTTACTTACACAACTGACTAAGGGATGGTATTTCAAGATAATCAATTTACCCTTCAAAACTCCTCATTGAAGGGTTGGAGGATCATGCTAAGCACATGTTTCTCACCCCTAACATCTGCAAGCCTGTAACATGTAGCAACTGTTTATCAGCCTTGTAAGTGGTAAAATAATTTTGTTTGAGTTATGCCTTCAACACACCCCCCATACACAAGAGGATCCAATCATTATTTCAGAGGACTATTTTGGGTTGGGTTTTTTCCTAACATAGGACAGGGTTAATTAGAAATTCAAATTCCTAAGAGTACTCTGAGCAACCATCTCATACACATCACTTGATGTCCGTATCAAAATCTTACTCAAAACAATGAATAAAAAGAAGTGTCAAATTATTCACTGCAAATCCTCAAGGATCCTCAAGGCTCTGTGAAAGCAAAGTTGCTGAAGTTAGCAGAAAAAGCAATTGCTTTTTCCAGACAACATGGAAATTCTGGCTTACTGATGAGTGGTGGTTACCCATAATAGCACTCAATTGTCAAACAGGCTTCTTTGCTACCTTGACAGTGACCCACGTGGGGATTTCAGTCAGCAGCAACAAACTCCAGTTAGAGTTCCCCTATGCTTCCTTGTTTGAGGCTGCCAAAAGCATTCCATATAGCAAAAAGAACTAAATTCCCTTTTGAGGTAAGTCAATATAAAAATGCTAATTTTAAAAACCAATTCTGCCGCTGCTTATCCTGAGATTATCTGAGGAGGACCACTGACCTACTTAAGACAGTGGTCTCCCAGGTACCCTCTCGTATCTTCGTAATGACGTATCATTGCTGCAGTTTGATGCATGTATGAAAAATAAGGGAAAGCCTGCATAGAAACAGGCCTGTCAAAGATCTTTCAAAATAGAATCTGTAGTAAAATCACCCCTCAGTTACCACCAGCAATCTCACCAGGGGTTTTGTACAAGACCTTTGCAGACACCTGTCCTCAACCATGGAAGCTCTGTCCCCCACACGTAGAGTCTCTCCTTCAGTCAAGGATCTCGTAAATGCCCATCACTCAGTACTGCCCTCACTTGTGGCATTTCTAAGGACTGACCTACACAGCCCCAAACTAAAACTAGACAGCCACATTAATGAGCAACATAACTCATCACGTGGCTCCTGACTCCCAGGGTAGTTTGCCACGTACAGAGCTGATAAACCAGACATTTCAGAGGCCCTGCCCTGTGGTTAGCTGCCCATGTTGGCATCTAGACCTTCCAAACATTTGCAGCGTAGAAGTCAATTCCTTGAGGTACGTTATTTCAACAAGTAACAGTGTGCTCTGAAAGTCTGACTTCTAACACTACATGGTAAATGGGCTATCATAGAGAAAGCACTGACCGATACAGTACTCCCGAATGTCGCCTGTTCCTCTGGCTAGCACTTCAAGTGCTGGATAGCAAGTAGGCGCTCTCAAATCCACCAAACCCTGTCCTGAGGTGCCTTTGGAGAAAAAAAAATACAAATGCAACTGCTTCTTTGAACAAACAAGCCTCTTATTGACTTGTACTTGACCCAGCAGATCACCCTCACTGTTCTGCTGCATTTATATTTGGATCACTGCTTTAATCTGCTACCATTTTATGATCCTGCTTCTGTAGCAGATCCTGAACTAATACAAAGTTCCACAATGCTGCCATGTACATTATACTAACATCTGTGATACGAACTGGTGCTAACAGCACTGGGAATTAGGGAGCTATCCCGTTGACACTGTTTATAGAACTTTGCCTATTAGGCTCTCATATAACATAAATGCAACAACATTTCACTTCTGAACAGCTGGCATTACTTGACCCTTATTTTAGCACTTGCTCCTTACTTTGCAGCTTTGAGCAGATTCCTCAGCTTTCCAGCTTCTGTCTTCCTGTCTATATGGAATATAATAACATATAACATTGTTATATTGAGCTACACAAGGCAACTACAATTTCTGGGTTTGCAGCGCTTTATGATAAGCCCATATAAAACCCAGTATTATTTCTCTCATTGTTGTCTCTTACACGACAATGCAGCTAACATACAACACAAAATAATCGTCATTAATAAAATACAGGACTTTGCTGAAAAAGCATCACAAAGCCTCCAAAAATGGAGTCTGACTTTGAGACAACACTGAAGCACTTACTTAGCTTTAAATCCCAGTGATTCAATTAGACTCAACAAGATACTCTGCTGAACAGAATAGGCTTAAGACAATGCCTAAGTGTTCTCCTCAGCCAGATCCCTAGTGAGCCTGAAAGCTATCCAGGCTCAACGAAGGCAAGGATTAATCATCCTTTTGGGGATACTGACTGTTCTCTAGGTGGAAAACCAACTTTGTTATAAATAATCCTTTTCAAATTAGTTATGGATCGCCCCCAGAAACAACGAAATCCTGTTCTCTGGGTTCTCCCACCCAAAGGGCACAGCGCATTTTGATTAGTGGAACTTGGTCTTTTCCCCGGGTATGCATTAATTTTTTCCACAAAAAGAACTGACTCTCCTACAGTGGCAAGCCAAATTATCATCCTAACTTGCAAGTTCTTTCCTACCAAGGTTCCTATCTCCCCTCTTGAAAAATATTTCTTTGCCCTATCTTAATGTATTTTAAACACGCAAAATTTCACACTATGCCAAGACTCTATCTTTAAAAGCCTTGCCTTTTGAATTCTCATCCAAGAAAATCAACCACATAATTTGCAGTCTGCTCACTTGTATTCAACACAACAAGCAGGGCTTTGGTAACGATGGTGCTGGAGTGGTGGCTTGTGTTGGAGTTGGTCATGGACTGCGCTGTGCTGGTCACAGTTGGTTCCAACAAGCTCAGCAACAGACCAGACTTACTCATTGCACATACAAACACAACCAGAGGAACACATAGCACCTCTGCAAAAACATACACATAAAAAAGGGCAGTAAACGTTGAAAGGACAGACACTCAGCAGGAGACACAAGAGAGATGCCAGAACAGCAGGGATGCTGCAAAATGGAGAAGACTCAGGAGTCAATGCCCAGGCAGGACAGACACCAAAGCATGGGTAAGAGAGAAACAAAAATGATGCTGGGGCAGGAGGGCCAGCAGGGCAGGAGAAATGCCGAGGCAAACAAGCTGCACCGAGCAGGGACAGAGAAGAAACTCCAGAGGAGGTACAACTCTAAATGGACTGTGGCCAGCAGAGGAACCCATGGTAGAGTAACTGAGTAAGAAAAAAGGAGCAACAAAATGAAAGGAACAACAACGCACTGATCCCAGTCTCCTGCGCCACCCTTGCCTCACCAGAGGTACTGAGTACCATGTGTGGCATGGGGACTGGAGACCAGAAAGGAGAAGGCAAGTGTCCAGAGAGAAGCTGAGGGGTGTTTCTCTTGCTTGCTTTTATTTTCAATACCAGAATCAGTAATTAAAATTTATTAATTGCCAATAAATTAAATTGATTGAATGTCTCCTACCCCAAACTGGGGTTTTTCTGGCCCACAATGCTCACTGTTTCAGATGGAGGAACAGCTTAACTGCCGCTACCGCTATCTGAACCCATGAACTCTGTGGTCTCAAATTTAATGACTAAAACCACTAAGCCTTCCCCTCCAGTGAGATCAACAGCAAAAGTTCTCTCGTTTCTCAATATAAAATAGCTGCCATCGTATCTTGAGAGAGCTGGCTCCTACATGCAGCTGGGATGCAAGGAATGTATGGAATTTCACTACTGGGAAACAGGGGAAGCCATCAGGCACGGCAGGACTGCACACTGTGCTTGCCTGACCCTTTGGACATGAATATTCATTCCCTCCTGTGAACTAAGTTGTATTTAAAAAAAAATAAAATCTCCAACAAACATGCAGTGCATGAGCTGGCATCTCCTTGGTTATTTTTGTTTCTCTCAGCACCAATGCTGCACACCAGAACTGCAATTTGAAACCTAATATTAAAAATAAATTTAGAAAGAGAAAGTACAGAACAAGCAACACCATAAATTTGCCAATAAAACATAATTCCTTCACAGTTGTTTTGTCTTTAAAAAGTAATAAGATGTTTATAAAATATTCACATACCACTGGATTATTTTTTTTGTGGAAGTAGTTAAATCCCGAGCAGAGAAACAAAGTAAAAGAAACTCTCTGCTCCAGAGACCTCTAATTCAAATAATCAAGGCAGACAAGAGGAATGTTCTTATCCTCATTTTACAGATTAGCACAAGGAGAGATCAAATTACTTCCCCAAGGTCACCTTAAGAGTCTCTAACACAGAACTGTTCTATAGTTTAGTACTTTAATTACAAGAGTATTTTTTTGTTCAACATCTACTACTATGCATACTTATAAAATGACTTTTCTGTGGCTTGTACAAGGTAGCACATTGACTTAATCAAAAGAAAACCCCAAATGCCCGGCTCCAAAAGCAAACTGTCAATCAAAACTAAATTTAAAACAAAGTAAACTGAAGCAAAAAAGAAAATAAAACTGCCCAGTCCTCCCTCTGCCAATGTGTGATTGTATAATCTTGTCATGTGTTCCAAAAGCAACAAACTTGGAGACTTTCCCAGGTCACCTGGGGTTAAAAGTTCCAAAGTCATGAGTTCAGATCAAGACTATGTTTCATTAACAACCATGACCCAAATCCCATTATTCAACATTTTCTTGACTCACACTGGGAATAAATGTTAAGACTGCAAGTACACAGAGCACTGGAGAGATAATGTTCCAGATAGAGAACATTTTTAAATTAACACAGGTAACATTTTGCATCCTTGTCAAGAATCATTCCATCTAAAGCTGTTCCATTTACATCAAAAGAAAAAGTTAGACCAAAAGCTGCTTTGGAGACTCATGGTTCTTGGGGCACGCGAATGGAAAAGACGACAAGACTGGAGCTACTGCAAGCATAAAAAAAAGTCCTCTTGGTCATAACCTTAAGGGTATCAGCATCATGCTTTATCAAAAGTATGAAGAAAAAACAACAGAGAACTAAATCTCTCTGCAAGACTGAACTAGACCATAGGACAAGTTATACAGAAAATGTTGTTGACATTTTGGTGAACTGTATTTTTTGTGTTGCTAACAGGGAAAGCCAGCACCAACTGAATACCAACACAGACAGTTGTGAGAACATGGAAACGCGATGTAGCTTACTGCCAGTTGGTACCCAGCAGGTGCCAGCACCTACCCTTCAACAGAATCAGGATGTGAAGAACAGAAATCATAAAGCCTCTGTACCTGATTCCTTAATCCAAAACATCTTCAACCCTTCCTTTTTTCTCCTCTTATCCTTCCAAGCATGGAGAAGTTTGGCATGAATAGATACTAATCCACTTTAATAGGTGTTCACATATGATCCACTCCAAGATCTCATCAGGTACAAAGCCGATTCCCAATATGCTTTCACAGATTACCAGGTGAATGCTAGGATGGTCTTATCAACTGGTCAAGAAATCAAGAATCAGGGCTAAATCCTCAGCTTATGTGAACTAATGGATGTAAAAATGAAGCTACAACACGTATCATCCAGCAACGTGTCTAGCAGCCTTGCAATTACACATCTACTTCAACACAGAAGCACTAAGAATGCAGATAATTCAATATGGGTTTTAAATTGCAGAAGAGAATAACAAGACATGCATAAGCATATGTAAACTTTATTCTGTTAAATGATATAAAGAGAAAAAGTTACCCTTGGATGCAACACAGTATCAATAATTTAGTTGAGTAACTAGATAATAAGGGCTCATAATTGGAAATAGATAAGTACACAGTCAGAGACATGAAAATGTGGTATCAGTCAGACATAATTTAGGAAGCGCCATTTGGTGTCAGCAGAAAACACCCTGGCCTCAGGATTTTTTTTGTGTATGAACTGACCAAGCAGACACTGAAATCATTCTACAATATGAGCATAATGAAGCATGCTAATTTGCTAAAAACTGTTACTAACCGTTTTGCACTTCAGTGAATTGGAATTGCAATTTTCTAGTTGAAACCAGCCCCTCCAGTGCCTAGTTAACATGTTTATGAACTGACAATGGACTGAATGCATTTTCAGCTTGTTCAAACAGTAAGTCAGTGGCTGGAAGGGAGGGTACCAGCTGTACAGTCCTGGCCTGCATTCTGCAAGTGTACCACTCCAGAGAGTGATATTTGTAGCAGCTTCAATGTAGCATTAACTCCTGATCTTCTGACTAAAGCAGGGGAAAAAAAGCAGGAAAAAAACCCAAGGAACAAACACAAGAAATAATAAAGAAAAAACTTTGCTGGAGAAATTATTTGAAAGTAAAAAGGTAGAAAGGCAAAATACTAAAGAGGTACTATCCTTACTCACTTTGCAGCCATGAGACATTAAATATCAGTAATTGTACAACAAAATTAAAGATGACATTTAGTTATTTTAGTCCATTATCTGTGTGAACAGAAAAAATCTTTTATATCCAACATCAATATTAATAGTCATTGTAAATAATGCATTAAACTTGGTGGGGAGGAGAAAAGGAACCAATTTAAACACAAGTCTTTTGTACATTTTCAACCATTTATTGTAAACTTTTCCCACTATTCTAGGAAGTTTTCTCCCTTGCATTTTTTACAAAAATGATGGGCTTCTTTTAATTTTCTTACAGGTATATGACACCTTTCGTGGTGTAAGTTGCTCAAACTGTATTTACAGAGTACTCCTAAGGTACAGCCCCATGTAACACAGGGAGCCCAACCAACCAAGCATCAGCTGGGTGGAGAGCAGAAACGTATCAAAGGATCAAAATTGAATCACAGCTAAAAAGGCTACGCATATTTTATGTACACTTCAAGAAAATCAGCAGCCCAATTATAAAATGTATCTTAGAAAACAAGCAACAATTATGATGAGCTGCATGATAATACACTTACTTTTCTGAAAAGATGAGTGGCATGGTTGACTCAAATGTTTTGAAAATTTGCAGTTTCAAGGATTTGGGGTAAAATTGCTACTGAAATCATCTCTGGTATGGCTTACTGATACTGGCAGCAGGTCAATACTTCAGCAGTATGACATTATTAAAATGATCCTGTAAACCTGAAGTAGGGGATGTCAAATCTGCTAAGTAGCCAATATTCTTTATGCTGGGCCAGTTCTTTTTATCAGCAAAAATTATCAGTAGACTGTATAATGGTTACGACTATAACTCTTTTGATACATCTGATGCACTATGGCAGGCTATCGAGGCGTTTGTCCTGCTCTCTACAATCTAAACATCTATGAAGCTAAATTCACTCAATTTATTTCATTTACAGCACTAAAAAAAAAAAAACCAAAACTTAACGTGGGTGTTCAGAGTTGATAAACTGCTCACTCTTGCTCAACATTACTACTTCTTAGTTCTGTTTCTTCCCTAGTTTGAATTTATCCCACATTATCTTTTACAGAGCCCTCAGAAAAGTAAAGAGCACAGATCCTCCTCTTCACTAAAGAGAGATTAAGTCTGAATCTATCTGTAATGACGCAATGCTCCAAACCCACATCCAATCCACTACTCAAATACAATTCAGAACATATTTCATATCTTCATAATGCCGTAAATGATTCAGACCAGTATTACTGCAAGGAAAGACCCTACAACCATTTCTAAATTCTTTGACTAGTAAATGCTTCAGTAGGAGGCTTAAAATGTTATTTAGACATAATTGAAACTGATATCTAATTTACTGCTGCAAAATTCATACATCATGCAAAATCTCATATAATCCATTTTTTCATTAAAAGGTAAAATATGACTGTCAAGTCCAGACTTCCTGAATATATCAATATTTATCTTTAAAATTTTAAGCTAAGTGCTTCGGTGGTCCAAGCTTTTTGAACTGTAGCAAATACAGGTAAAAAACAGTCAACAGCAAACTTGGGTTAAATCACATGAAAAAAAAAAATACATGGACACACAGAAGGAAGCCAGCTGTGCAAACGCTCTAAATTAGGTGCGTTCCAGATTCCACTCTTATTAAAACAGGTACAAAGACAATCAATGCAATCCACTGCAGGTTTTGGCACATCACTTTTATAGAAAGGAAAACAGCAACTGTCAATCAAAGCGCATTTCATTTTAAATTTGAAGGTTTAAACCTCAGGTGATTATGGCTGGCACATTAGGTCGTTTCAGCTCCAGTCTATCAATAAACATAATTACCTTTTTCTTTCACCATGGCAAACAAATTTTCTTTGTAGTGGAAGCAGCAAGAATTAGCTGAATTAATTTAATCACAATCTCTTTTCCAGCAGTGTTTGGCTGAGGTGGGATAAAAAACAAAAACAAAAACCCAAACCAGCTTATTCCAGATAATTATCTTCCTCGGTCAGATTTCCCACAAGATCTGATCAAGTCCTATTGCTCGTCGCTGTAGCTTTTCTTCTCGTGCTTCTTATCTTCTTCCACCGTGGTCTTTTCCTAATGGCAGCTCCTTACCCTGCTTGTGGACTCTGCCCCTTGTGCTGAAACAACCAGCTCCAGCTGCTGCTGTGGAACAAATGCTGAATTCCACCGTCCCTCATTTCCAGCCACTGACACAACCTTGCATTCCTCTGCCCTCGCAGAACTGAGCTGGCAAGGCAATTTGCTCCCGAATGACTGGCAAAAGACTGCAAGTGAGAAGATGTGAGAGAGAACAGGAGAGCTGTTCAAGCACACACAGAAAGCTAAAGTGGTATTTCTGAGTTTCTGATTGTTTTATTTACTGAAAGGGAGCTAGGATCAAGAGAGAAATACAAGATGATCACGGGCAAGTCCTGAGGCAGGCTGCAGCACAGTGGCTTTTCTCTAGTGAGCACTGTTTATCCGCTCCTGGTTTTACTTTAAAGCTGTTACCAAATGCCAATTATTAGCTCGATGCCTTCTGACCATAGTACAGAAAAGAGTAATATATAATCTGTGCAAGCTGGGAATACCGACTCTATTTACTACCTTGAAATAACAATACAAATAATAAAAATGAGAACTGTCACTGCTTGGTGAGCACCTGGGTTTAGAAGCGTAGCCAGAGAGTACCACAGGCAAAATTTTTGCTATGAGCCAAGGTCAGCACTGTATTCTGAAATACCAAGTAATTGTAAACTACAATTCCTCTTGCGATGATAGTCCTAAGTACTCATGGAACCGAGAAGAAAGAAGGGTACTAACACAGCAGCACTTACACATGAATTTCACCCCCCAAGACAAAGCACCGGTGTTGAATTTGGGCACCAAACTGACCTTCCAACTTCTGCTTTTCCAGGCACTAAACTCTACCCGAGAAAGGACTAGTCATTAAACTGACATTAAAAAACAAACCAACCAACCCTTTACAATATTGCCAAGTCTCATCCTCTTATAGTACGATTCAGAATATTTCTGTTTTCTATTAAAAGATACAGGTCAGAATCAAGTGAGAAGCAAAGCTTTTCTTTTATAAGCATATTTTTATTCACAGTGGTGAAGAAAAGCTTGGAAATATGATTAACCAAAACCCTGAATACCCATTAAAAACCCCTTAACATGTAGTATTTTTAATACATATATACTGCCAGTATCAAGACTTTGGGGAACCTCTATCACTACTACTATATGCCACTTTTTCCTTATTTATAACTGACTTCATTCCTCATTTTAGCTAGCTACCAGTGACTTCACCAATATAAACCTACCCCATCATGCCTTTGCTTGGCCAGGAAATTTTAGTATTTGTGGTTTAGAGGTGGAGAAAATGACAAAGGGAAATGAATTGACTTGCCAAAGACAGAGGTGACCTCAGTAATAGAGAACTGGGTCAAATATAAAGATATTCTGGGCTAGGTTATGGGCAGATTCATTGAGCTATAGCTTCAACTTGACTACAACTCAGCGCAAAATGTGCTTTAGGTTACACAATGGAGGTGCAATTACATTTATACTGCACCCTACAGCAAAAGCTATGTTCAGCCCAGAGTCGAAGGAACGTCTATTGTTTGAGAGCTGGACTTGAACTGGAGCTCCCACCTCCACAAGGGAATTCCTTCTCAATGCTACTGTATGTAGGGAGAGAGAAATTAATGTAAAGAAACAAGCTGTAGGCATCAGCCAGACAGAGCAGCAGATGGCTGATACCTGCTGGAAAAAATCAGAACATGCACTCAGCGTTAAAAATATTTGCAGTAAATAAATACAAAATGTTTTGTATAAATGCCACCCAGAACAACAGAAAGAAATGAAACAAACCAGTCTGCCTCACCCAAAAGATCTCTCTTATTTAGTGACATACTTTAATAAATAAATAACAAAGAGAGAGAGACAGAGACAGAGATTCAGGCACATGCATGGAAAAAAATAGTTACTCTATTCTAACAAATCTAGGCTGGCTTTCTATTGTTAGCAGCCTAACGTGTAAGAGAAGCACAGCCAGGCAGTCTGACATTCTTGCTTCTATGACTCAGTGGGTTACTATTAATAGCATTTGAGGCTCAACTGGGGAGCCGGGCTGAACCCCACCAACGCTGAGGCATAATCCATCATGTCACATTTCTGACACATTAGAGATGTCAGGTTGTAACTCAACCTGGCTGTGTTCTTTTTCAAACAGTATTTTGTAAACAGTTAGGGGACAGCCTCCTGAAAGGGGCACATCTGACCTTCATTCATAAATATTTCATCTGATGTGCAGAGCGCAGGCTACGGATACACATGCACGGATACCGTTAACCCCTTCCTGTGATCCTCAGACACCCTCAAGAGCCTTGCAATGATTATCACTCATTTTTTGTTCCAGCAGCTGCTGACACAGAAGCTGCCTGCCGGTATCTGGACTTTCTGTTCTCCGAGTTCATTGCCTCCATTTTTCACATGTGCTAGAGATTAGCACTGCTCTATCTCATCTCACCCGTAGCTGAAGAGAAGCCTTTCCTCACATCGTTCAGCCACGGAAAGCTGCAACGTTAGACTACAGCATCCACAGAAAAATAAATTTAAAAATACAGACTGCAGTAAATTATACTGGAGATTTAGAAGTCAAATGTAATTTACTCCTGAGTAAAGAGATACAAAGAGCGGATGTTGGTACTGTAAATAAAATCTATCTACAACAGGATGGTTTCTGGTTTTAATCTCATTGTTTTAAGGCTGAAGACTAAAATTTACCCTTCTGTACAATTCAGAATCTACTCAGATATCCTAAACTGGAGATGAAAGAGGAATAGATAGCGATTCTAGAAACAAATCCCTGGCACTTACTGTTATTTAGAGGTGCATATTTTAAAGGAAAGCAAAATAAACTTTTTTCTTTAAATAACCTTTTGCACTGCACAAATTAAATAGAGAATCTCCTTGAATATAGTGTGGGTGGAAGAGTCGCAATGAGTACACTATAGCTAAACAACATGCTTCTGTTGCTGTTATTTTCTGGTGAAAAATATCCTGTGTATTCAGCAAGAGGCAGAGGAGCCATACTGAGATCACTCCACAAAGGGAAAGAGTTAAACCAGTTTGTTTTGCTTTTTATTGTACCTTGATAATGTTGAAAAAGTATGTGTGAGATACTAAGCAGTTTAGCCATGATTTAAGATTTGTTATTCTCATTTTAAAAGCTCGCTTTCATATTTTTATCTTGTTCTCATTCTTCACGGATGAGATCACGGCTTAGAAGTTTCAGTGCACGGTTTTTATACAATTTCTTCAAAACTGACTGATACCTCTTGTTCATCAACCAGTGAAGGAAACAGTTTGCTAGAAAACAGAAAAGGAAGGGGGAATAGTTGTTCTGTTAAGTAACATCCAGGAAAACACCCTCTGTTTAATGTCCTTGCTTCCAGCAAAAAGCCTGGCACAGTTTTGACGAGAAAGCCTGCCACAGGCTTCCACAGCTTAACCACTGTATAACCTAGGTCAATTAAGAGCCATCACTTCTATAAAGTCTTGATTATGGCATTTTGCAAAATGCTCCCTTCTCCAGGAAGGAAACGCCGCTCTCTCATAACCTGCTCTAATTGTTATCCTGACTTAACTGTGCCAGCTCAGAGGAAAACCAACAATGTCAACACGGGATTTCTTGCAGAAGACCTGTGACCCAGCAGTGGTCACAGTGCCCTGACAGGGATGCCTGCAGTTTCCAGGTCTAGCGTTCTCAAAAGCCATACGATTAAGTATTTCCCGGCTTCTGTTTCTCCTGAACATAGCCTGCTCCAGCAATCTGACGCCTCTCCCTCAGCCACTTGGACAACTGACACATTTTCCATCTTTTGAAAACAGCTCAAGCAGCAGTGCTTCTTAAGGACTGGAGTATAAAAGAAAGCAGGCAGCCGACTTGGGCAAAGCTGATGATGTTGGTGGAGATTTTCAGCTTCACCCAGACACACTGCTGAGCAGAATTCAGCCTGTACTGACAAAACTGTTCCCCATACTAGGTGTGAATAGCTGGATGTTGGCTCCTGAAGACAGGCATAAGGTGTTTAGTAAGGCTGCTCTTGCACGTGTTGCTCTTTTGTCTCTCCAGGTTCTTACAGCACCCCTCAGCAAATCTACTAGTCTTCCCAAGTCTGCAGGCAAGCTGCAGGGGAAGTTCCTTTATGGCAGTCATCCTATAGCCTTTCCATACCCTCCCCACGGTTTTTGCTCTGTAATGACTTCATACTGCAGCTTGTGCAATGATCTTAGGCTGTCAGCCTCTCCTTAACCCCATCTCCTCACCACACCGCCCCATGTGGAACCAGCAGAATGTTAGGGAGCTATGAAGGCCCCGCAGACCAACCTCACCAACTCAGACCCTCCATGTTGCCCTATCACAAGTTCTAAACAGTCTAGAGGAGCGTACACAGACCCACCAGAGAGGAATATGGTTCTTTCTCACGGGGTACTACGGTCCTGCAATCCTACATCTCGCGATAATCACATTATGCTCACTGATAAGACCAATCCTCAAGCAAATAATGCCTGATGGCCTGGGTCCTACCTACAGCGTTTCTGCTATGCTGGGCTTTGCTGTGTGGCCTGTGTCATGCTATTTTGAATACAACCAGTCTGTAATACTGGTGTTTACAATCAGGTGTCATCATTCTTTTAGAGTAAACGAAATAAAAATTTAGCAAATACATCAATCAGTTCAGCAAAATACATAGTGTATCCATTCTGATCCGCCAGGATTTGGGGGTTTAGTGCTTTTTTAATAGAACTATTTAATATTCTCTCAAATTAGACTCCTCAGGAATAAAACATTTCTCAGGTTTTAAGAGATTAAGAGGTCTGGATTTCTTAATACAAAATTTGATTTTCTGAGGTTCTTGCAAGCAAGATTTTCTTAGTAGGCTGCTATTCTGCGTAACAGTAATAGTCTGCAAAATACAGATAAAACAGTTAAGAGTAATGTCTAATTTACTGCTAAACAAAATATGGAAACAAGGACACTTGGCTTTGTTCTAAACATTAAGAAGCCTCTAACATACACACTCATGTAAAGAGCACCTGAAACCTCCAGATCATCTTCAGAAACAGATGAGGAGAGATGGTTACATTATCCTACCTTGCAGTGGCCCCAAAAATATACAAAGCTCACTGATGGGTAATCTTCTGACGGTAGGTATGTACAAACATTTACCTCTGAACATACATTTATTTTATTGATATAACTGGCTTCCAAACTGCTTATGTTATTGCTAATCCTTAGAAAGGAGATCATGCTTTCTTAACACCTGTCTGAACTTTTACACTAAGCACACACACTTGGCACTGAACTGAGATATAGTAGAATAATATGCTGTAGTGACAGTGGTTTAAACTCTGTATTTTTTTAAAAAACTACCATATAAAATCATCACTATTCACCTGCTATAAATTGAATTCATCTAGCCAAATCATGATCACAACCAGTGATAAAAATATGAGTGTACTATCAGTAGCCGTTACTGACAGTAACCATAATTACTGCTGAAAACCACACATAACTTTCACACAGGCAGGAATCCCCAACAGGAAAGCATATATGCAAGTGTCATGCTTTACTGTGCATGCCTAAGGTTAAGGAGATTTGATATTGATAATCCACTTCAGAATTGGATTAACCCTGCAGAATAACCCCCATGGCCTGTCTTGGGAGATTTTGGCTCCGTGAAATCAGCAGGAAAGCAGTAAAGACTCACTAGTCTGAAGAGCTTCTCCATGAGAGGTCCACGAAACACCAGATCGAAGCAGCTTCCGGCCAATCCGTTAATTTGCAGAGCACAGAAACAAGTTCTTTGTTTTGCAGTTTCAAGAGGTGTGACAGAGTACCTCACTAAGCGTTGACCTTTAGTGTATGCCTCAGCAATACAACATACAGCAAAGTATGCAACAATGCAAGTCCACAATCCCTGAAGATGAGGCAACCCATCATGTGGACAGTGGATATACACCACCCTTACATTTAAACTGGACTAATCAACAGTATTAGAATCAATTTGTATCAGAAATAGTGTGGCCAGCAGGACCATGGCAGTGATCGTCCCCCTGTACTCGGCACTGGTGAGGCCGCACCTCGAGTGCTGTGTTCAGGTTTGGGCCCCTCACTACAAGAAGGACATTGAGGTGCTGGAGCGTGTGCACAGAAGGGCAACGAAGCTGGTGAAGGGTCTGGGGCACAAGTCTGATGAGGAGTGGCTGAGGGACCTGGGGTTGTTCAGCCTGGAGAAAAGGAGGCTGAGGGGAGACCTGATCGCTCTCTGCAACTACCTGAAAGGAGGGTGTAGCCAGGTGGGGGTTGGTGTCTTCTCCCAGGTAACAAGCAATAGGACAAGGGGAAACGGCCTCGAGTTGTGCCAGGGGAGGTTTAGATTGGACGTTAGGAAAAAATTTTTCAACCAAAGGGTTGTCAATTATTGGAACAGGCTGCCCAGGGAAGTGGTGGAGTCACCGTCCCTGGAGGTATTTAAAAGACGCGTAGATGTGGTGCGTAGGGGCATGGCTTAGTGGTGGACTTGATGGTCTTAAAGGTCTTTTCCAACCTAAACAAGTCTATGATTCTCATTTTCACTTGCCAAATGACAAATTCCTTCTCTTCTGATTCCATATTAAACTATAAATAGGGCTCTAAAAAAGGCACCTAAATCTGTCCTGCAAATGTATGTCACTCCCAACAGCTATTTCCCAGTCCGGCGTCCTATCAAATGAACCACAGAGGACCTCAAAGAAAAGATACAAACATGCTTTCCAAGTAGATATGACTTGGCTACATAGTGTAATATTACTATACTCAAACCAGCTTTTACAACTAACAATTTTTTTATCACCTCCAGCTTCTGGAACTTTTCTATTAGTGGTTTTGATTTTATCTGCTAGCTAGGGAGGTCGTTTGTTTCAGCATGTAAAAACTTATATATTTGAAGCTTTCTTTTAAGTTATTTGTTGCAGTTTCAACAGTACGATCACCATAAAAATATTAAACAGATATACAACAAATTGTTAGTCAAAACAGAGTAGGCATAACTGATTCCAACTTCTGCACCAACTGGAATTTTTAAAAGATAACTACAAAAAATGTTTTGCTGCTGCTGCTGCTCTGTAGGAAGGTTTGCTCACGGTTAGTTTACACCAAACCGGATGGGTTATTGCCCCGCTCCAAAGGAAAGTCACGTATTTTATAGGAGAGTTTGCAAACTAAAAAAATAAACAAACAATATTGAATCTTCCAAGTACTGATGTAAACTGATAAGCTAATTGGGTTTATATTTTTGCATTTTACAGTGTAACGCTATGTTTTACATTGAAAACTGCTCCACTGTCTAATTCACACAGTAACAAACGAGTGATAAACATTCCCTGGTACCACGGTGTTTCTGCATCCCACCATAAAGACCTGCTCTTTAAAGAAAAATAACTGAAAAATCAAAAGTAGGATAATGCACAAACTGTAATCACAACCTCCCATTCTAACATTGTCTTCTTCCCCTCTCAGCTGCCCCTTGTCTGCACCGCCTGGGTGAAGAACATTTCCACTTCCCTTTCTTCCCTTCTCCTCCCATTAACTATTTGCCCTTTTACTGAAAAAATCCCACGAAGGTCTACCAAATATCTATCATTCTCTCAAACTAAAAGTCTTTTTTAAGGTGCCTGTCTACAAAAGTCTACTTAGCGATATCCCCACCTCTCAGGCATAAAGAGAAGGAGCCAACAGCAATCAGCATTCATTCTCTCCTCAACCAGTACCTGAGGGATGTACGGAAGTGGGTGAAGCAAGGGAAAAGGCTATGGACCAAGCTTCTCTCTCTCCTCTTCTGCTCTCTCCATGCCCCAAAGTCAAAGTTGGAGTGAGTGAGGACAGCCATTTCCTATGCCCTTCTCTTTGCTCCGAAGTTTTCCCACCATTTCACCTTTTGGATAAGCAGAGCAGGCACAAGGAGCGGCTTTCAGAGGAGAAGAAATAGCAATTTCTGCTTCTCTTTTGCCCATCCCAGTGCCACCAGTATTTTACTCACTGGCAGAAAGGCTAGAACTTCTTCAGCTTGAAAACATTTTAGATTTACCTGTATCCTTCCTGCCTGCAAGAGGCTGTGGTGGCTCTGAACCCCGCCAGACTGCGGGAAAAGGGGCCGCTCTGCTGCCATGAGAAGTGGGCAAACCACACCAGCTGTCCTACTTCAACCCTGCCCAGGACGGGACTGCTGCTCTCTTGGCTGTTTGATTAAAATACCAAGGTTATACAACTGCAAGTGACGGACACAGGAGAGGAAGTTTCAATCAGATACAGAACAAAAGCAGGACTCCCTGTAAACAACCGTGGGGATGTGTAGCCACAATATGCTCCTTCCAGCGGGAGCTGCCTGCACCCCTCACTATTACAGAGTTGTGGAGCAAGGGAGATCTTTGCTTCAATTCCCCTTAACAATCTTCACACTATGCTATTGCCTGTGTTTATAGCCACAGAGGAAACCACAAAATTCTCATTATTTCTTTCTACTTAAAGCTGATTTAGCTCATCTTTCTTGCTAGCATCTAGTTGGAACTGCAATTTTGTTCTTGTTTATTGGATAACAGATAACAAAGAATTTAGATGGAGGGAGCACTGAGCCCTACAGAGGTGAATTCAGTGGCTCTAAACCATGCTACATTAATGCAGATTAATGCTAAACCACTGATGTACTACTAAGCAAATTAGCTTGGATTGATCTCGAGCACTGGCAACAACTTGTCCCACAGCAAGTGGAAATCTGAAACAAGAAGCCAAGGGTTAAGAAGACATTAAATGCTGAAATATTTTAAGTAACAATGTGGCAATGATTAAATTGGAATAGAGATAATGCAGAAGGGCAGAGGATGAAAAACTGGTCCTAAATAATTACTTTGTCTTTTAAATTTAATTAAAAAAACCCAAAAAACCACAAGCTAACGGTGCATATTTACAGAAGCAGAGATTATCAGGGTCTAACTCAGGGAGGTTCAGCTGTACTTCTTACTCAAACACAAAACCACCACTCAGTGTTTTTCACAAGCACATTTGTCTGTGCCTCTGAGGACAATGCAGAACACATCTCCATTTGAGAACCCCTTATTCATCTGAAGATTGACTAAATCCTTCACTTATCTCCACCCTTCTAGATGGGGCAAACCTAATTCTATTAATCTTTTCTCGTAAGTCTTTTTTCCTAATGTTATTCTCACTGCCTTCTGCTAGTTTCCCTCCAATTTATCAGTATCTTTCCCAAAATGCAATGTCCTAACCTGGAAACAGTATCCAGCAGAGTCCTCTTCAGTAACAGGCAAGAGAAAAATTACCTTGCTGTATATATCTCCTGCTAAGACATCCCAGAAAAAAAATGGCTATTTTTGCAGAAGTATTACTTACCTCAATGTAAATATAGATCAATGGTGCATCATTATCCTCCATATACTTTTCTGGAGTAGCGTTAGTTATTTTCCATTTCTTATCAGTGCAAGTCCAACACTTTACACTTGTAGTCACTGAAACTCAACTGCGTGATTTCAAACCATCTAGTTGACCTACCAGGACTATTCTGAATTCAGCAGACATTGTCCTGCAGGAGAATGACATAACACTCCTAAACTTGGATTACCACAAACTTCAAAAGCATGCTCCCTATTCAATCATGTAAATCAGCATTCTAAAAAAATGGATTACATTGACTGAGGCCAGGGGAGATCGCTCACTTGAAGGAAGACATTTGAAAAGCTATCAAAAAGAAGAACCACCTTATCTGAAGCACAGGAGCAGTCTCTTCAGCACCTCTCAGTATCTAAAGAGTACCACCCACTACAATGCCAACAGAATCTGGATTTTTCTCTCTCGTATCACCACTTGCCACATTCCAGATTGCTGAGCTTTGGACACCTGATACATTCACACAGCACCAATAAAATCCTATGGCTGTAGGTCACATCAAGTACACATTCTGTGAGGAGCACTATGAACACCATTAGCAGGTAAGACCAAAGATTAAAATAGGAATTCCTTGTTTCCATCTATGCCTTCCTCCTTTCTGTCCAGGTACCAAGAGGGACTGGTGCTAAAGAAACTGCAGTCTTCAGGGTGACCTTGGGCACTCCTTGGTACTAAGAATGGAAAAAGGCAGTGGGGCACAAAAGAGTGCCTGTTTGTTTCCCTAGCTGGGGGGTCTAGCTTTCTTCCCATAACACAGCAAGAAAACCCCACTGATGCAAGCAAGCCGATGTGTGGGAACTTAGATGTAAAAGAAAGATTCAAATGATTATGCTGCAGCTAGTATTTTATAATTGGACATTTTATATTAAATCTGTAAAGCCCATTCCTCTGAAAAACACCCTAATTCTGTGTCTTCCCTCACATCACCATGTTGATCTCTTGGACCTTTCCTCCCTGCAAAGGTACACACAGGAAAGTCAGACCTTCTTTTCCCCAGATACCCGCTTCTCATAGAATAGACTAGATTATTTCAGTTGGAAGGGACTTATGACTATCATCTAGTCCAACTGCCTGACCAGTTCAGGGCTGATCAAGTTAAAGCATGTTATTTAGGGCACTGTCCAACTTACACGCTCACGGCATCGACCACCTCTCTAGGAAGCCTGTTCCAGTGTTTGACCACCTCCTCAGTAAAGAAGTGCTTCCTAATGTCCAGACTGAACCTCCCTGGTGCAGCTTTGAACCATTCCCACGCATCCTGTCACTGGATCCCAAGGAGAAGAGCTCAGCACCTCCCTCTCCACTTCCCCTCCTCAGGAAGCTGTAGAGAGCAATAGAATCATAGAATCATTTAGGTTGGAAAAGACCTTTAAGATCATCAAGTCCAACCAGTAACCTGGCACTGCCAAGTCCACCACTAAGCCATGCCCCTAAGCACCACATCTACGCGTCTTTCAAATACCTCCAGGGACGGTGACTCCACCACTTCCCTGGGCAGCCTGTTCCAATAATTGACAACCCTTTGGTTGAAAAATTTTTTCCTAACGTCCAATCTAAACCTCCCCTGGCACAACTCGAGGCCGTTTCCCCTTGTCCTATTGCTTGTTACCTGGGAGAAGACACCAACCCCCACCTGGCTACACCCTCCTTTCAGGTAGTTGCAGAGAGCGATCAGGTCTCCCCTCAGCCTCCTTTTCTCCAGGCTAAACAACCCCAGGTCCCTCAGCCGCTCCTCATCAGACTTGTGCTCCAGACCCTTCACCAGCTTTGTTGCCCTTCTGTGCACGCGCTCCAGCCCCTCAATGTCCTTCTTGTAGTGAGGGGCCCAAACCTGAACACAGCACTCGAGGTGCGGCCTCACCAGTGCCGAGTACAGGGGGACGATCACTGCCATGGTCCTGCTGGCCACACTATTTCTGATACAGCCAGGATGCTGTTGGCCTTCTTGGCCACCTGGGCACACTTGCTGGCTCATATTCAGCCGGCTGTCAACCAACACCCCAGCTCCTTTTCCACCAGGCAGCTTTCCAGCCACTGTTCCCCAAGCCTGTACTGTTGCATGGGGTTGTTGTGACCCAAGTAGAGCCTTCCTACCCACACTCCTGTCCAGCTTGGTGTTGTCTGCACTTACTGAGGGTGCACTCAATCCCCTCGTCCAGTTCATTGATAAAGATACTAAAGAGAACTGGCCCCAGTACCGGGCCCCGGGGAACATCTCTTGTGACCAGCCACCAACTGAATTTACTCCACTCACTGCAACTCTTTGGGCCCGGCCATCCAGTTAGTTTTTTACCCAGCAAAGAGCAAATAGGGTCTCAGTGCTTCATAAATTTTCCTGCACCACTCCAGTCTGCTGCCTGGCTCACCACTGAACAGTTTTCATGCTCTCTGGATTCCCCCCATGCCCTTCGCATCCTCTCAGGTTCCCTGTGTCTTCCTTTACATCCAAGTGACCCAACACAAGCAGCCATTCTCATAAGTGCTGCTTTAAATTAAGACTGTTACATAAACAGTTACTAAACTCATGCTTAGATAACGGTTAGATAATATGGTAGATATCTCCTTTGCCTCTGGTATGTATCACTGTCACATCCAAAGAGTAATCGGTTTGGAGGGGTGCATATGGTGCCATCCGTACATGCAACGGATGACAGCATCTCATACAAGAAGCAACATCACACAGTTTCTAGTCAATTTTCTCTTTTAAATTCCACTGCTCTTTTGCAACCAACTTTCAACTTTTGCTAGTCCTGAATACCATTTTTCCACAGAATCCTTTGTATATGAGTCTGGCCTCCAGAGAATCAAAGCCACACGCTGAACCAGGCCACCTAGGCTAAGACAGATCTTCTTGCAGCAAACCACACAGCCGGCAATCCCTCTCGTGAGAAGCAGTCCCTTACCACTGCCCCTAGAAATGAGAAGGAAGGTGGCTCATCAGTGTTTGACCAAATGAACTCAAGGGAAATGCAGGATGAGGATCCTTTCAGTGATTCAAAGCCTCTTTTGAACTCCTCTTTTTCTTTTTTTTAAAGTTTTCTTCAATTTTTAGAGTATTTTAACTGTCAGTATCATGATGAGTCAGTAACCTGATGAGACAAGTTTAACCTCCAATATTCCCCTTATGAAGGGGATGGAACTTCATGATACGAGTGCTAAGTAAAAACAAGTCACGGCTTAAATCAGTGAGACTCAGAAGACTCATTTCCTGAATACTAAATAGCTCTGCACTTGTTGATAATTTCTGACCTTCCAAAAACCTAAAATATGGGTCTTTCCTTATTCCACTTACAAGCAGCAAGGAAAATATTTAGTGAGTCTCCAAATGCCTTGTACAGGGTAACTTCTAATCTCTGTTTGTAAAGCCAAATACAGACAGTAAACTGTCTTTCAGCAGGGTATATAAGCTGCTAAATCTTGTAGTACTTGAAGCACCATAATCCCCAAGCAGGCACATGGCCTAAGAGACAGACTCATGCGTTTTGCATCTTAAAGTCACATACAACCTTCACAACCAGGCCGTTTTCAATAACCATTGCACAATTTTTCTTCTAAGTAGGTGAGATTCTCATTCCAATCATTGTAATTTAAATAAAGCTGAGACACCAGACACTTTGCAACCTTTCAGCTAGCATGATTCATGGCACTGGAAAGCAGGACCACAATACACATCCTTTTGAATAGTAGCACCCAAATTGTAGGATGAAAGGGAAAAAAAGCCTCAGTGGTTATTTGCATTATCTATTGCAGTATAATCCTAATCAGAACCTGTCCCACTATCTTTTGATAGCTTACAAATGAGTGAAGAACTGCGAAATTGCAGATTTCTAGATTGATTTAAGCCCTATACAAAATAGAAGAACGTTGCACCTGTGCAAAAGGTGGCTCCCAGCCTGCTACAATGGCAAAGAATTTCTTTGGAGTCCTGCGTGGATTGATCATATAGCTGGTCACTGTTCAATTCAATTAATTTTCTATCCTAAATTGTGGTTTATAAAAATGCCTAAATTGTCTGTAGAAGTTTTCTGCAGAATACCAATGTGAAACACTGGGGGGCTGGCCAGACACAATGATAGTTGTTTTTTCTGGCTCAAAGCCACGTTAAACATTGGCCTCATGTTTTAGCAACACCTTGATTCAAATTTTAGTTTTAAAATAATTGATTACTCAGAAGCTCTGACTATCCAAAACAGCGTATGGGTTTTGGCCAGTATTACTCTTACAGCATGCAGTTCATTGGGTACAGAGCTGACTAGCAAAAAGCTATTTGCACAGAAAAAAAAAGTGTTATCTGGCAGTGATGAAACGACAAGCTTGAACGCAGATCTTTGAAAACACTTGCCTACCATATGCAGTCACTCAGTATTAACATTTGAGGAGTGACAATTACTTAGCAGTTTTCTTTATCTTCTAAGTACAGGCAAAATTCCAACACACAAGCAGTTTGGGTTATCAAACCTGAGGTCCATAACACAAATCCTAGAAGATAATATCTTTGAAATTTATCTGAAGGCTTCAGATTAACATTTATAGCCAATTTCATAGACTGGAGTTTCCAGAAAACTTTTTTTTTTTAAAATATTTTTAACAGATTACAACAACTCAGTTAAGCTGATGAATTCCAGATATAACTTCTCCCACAACTGATAGCTCTATGAAGGAAAAAACCAGCATTCAATATTAATTAAAAACACAAAGGAACTACTGGGAGGAAGAAATAGCATTGTTATGACTCTGTATATATACCCATGTTATGCTACATGTTGAATATAGTTCTGTTCCCCAATTTTTCAAGGGTTATAGTAGAATTAGAAAAATAAAGGTAAAAAGGATAATCAAAGGCATGGACTGGCTCCTGCACGCAGAGCATCGAAATAAATTATCACTGCTTATCCTGGAAAAGGAGGTATCTGGATAAAAGATACAACAGAAGTCTAATAAATTCACAAGTGACAAGAAGAAGGTGAACACAGAAAGACTTTTAATCACCTCTACCAATTCAAAAATGAGACAGCTTCAAATGAAACTACTTGGCAATAGGTTTAAAACAAACAAAAGGGAATACAGTTTCATAAAACCCATAGGAAAGCTCTGGAACACACTATGACAGGATGTTGTGCTTTCAAAAGGTATTTTTCTAGCTTGAACACTTCTGCAGATTAAGGCCCCCTTTGTCCCAGGATGGCATAGAGAGCGCTGCACCTCTTTCGACTATTCAGATTCTAATTTGGCTTTTTATTCTTCTTTCCTTCCTCCCTGTTTGCAATAAAATATTTCTCTACACCTGAGCACACTTGCTGTCATAAAGCATCTTGCTGCTACACAAAAAAAATAAGCTAACTGTAAAGCAATTTACCCTATTCACCAACCAAAACTCAAGATCCAATGCCAGTCCTCTCTTACCCGGATCCTCAGTTGTGTCAAATAACCGCTCGCATAAGTAGTAGTCATCTGGATTCAAGTAGGGCAGTTGCTTCAGCAAGCTCTGCTTAGGAACGAGATACAAGACCTCTGCAATATCCCCATCCTCAATAATCGACATCCTTTTGACTGAATTTCGAAATTTCACCTTTTCCAGCACCAATTCTTCACTTTTACTTGATCCACACAGCTTCCCAAAGCTGTTTAAGATGGGGAAGGATGGCATTTCTATTCAGAAGCAGCTAGGGAAAGCAAACTGTAGTGCACGTAGTCACTCTACTACTCACGGCACACTGCCCTTACCAATCCTTCTCTTTTTCTCTTATCCAGCAAAGGAGATTAAGGGAGATATATTTTTAGTGATTATCTTCCAGAGATTAAGACAGTATGCTTGATCAAGTGACTTCCATCTGAAACCATTGTAATCAGTTGCAACTCATCCCTGGGAATGCAAAAGTCAGAAGCAAAACCATAAAGAGTATCTGAAAATCAGATTAATATTCAGGACAAGAGAAAGAACGTAACTGAGGTATATAAGAGGATTAGTTTAAAAGCAAAAAACCTTGCTGTGTCAAAAATCTTATTATGGAAGAATCATCATCATAAACTACAAATGCACATCTGTGCATTTAATCTACCATGCCCCTGTTCCGTGCCAGGTGTGTACGTGTGCTACGGAAAAAAGGTTACAGTAAAGGTAGAGCGTGTTGGTCCTCCTTTTTGAGGAGCATACAAAGGCTGGCTAGCACTACTTCATAAGCAGATTTCTTTGGAGAAATCCTTTCTGCAGCTTTCACTGCCTATTTCAAACAAAAACACTTAAGCTTTCCCCTAACTATTAGGGATTGGTTTGCTTGTGCTCTTCCTCTCCACTTTCCTGTGTAGCTGACTGGCGAAGCTTCGCAGATACTGTGCCAACCCTTCCTGCTTCACTTACAAGAAGTATTTACATTAATCCAATTTCAGTGATTTGCTAATCTAATCATCTAATGAATATTTCTCCCTGGGTAAAGGCAAAGTTAATCATCAACAGGGCACTGGAAAGTCACAGGAAATTCCAAAGCAAAAGATTAAAAAAACCTCTAAAAACCTAAACCAACATTCATCATCTGTAAGATAAAGTTGCAGGTAGACCCCAGACCAGGACCTGCTCAGAGACAACTTCAGATTCTTTACTCAGCCAAACTGCCAGAGACAACTGCGCAGAGAGTCCCCTTAACATACAGAAGTTAGCTACAGGTGCAAAATGACCTGATGTAATCATTGCACTGCTTCCAGCAAGGCTTTTGCTAAATTAGAAGGTGAAAAAAACCCCACCAATAGGCTTATTGAGCACAGTGAGAAACTGTCATTTAATTCTTCCCTCAAAACCCAAAGTTCAAGTACCATCTACAGATGGGGACAGGCTTTGAAGACTGCTTTATTTACTATTTTAAAGAGAAAATATAATTTCACAAATTCAGACTTTGATCAGCTACTATTACACACCTCCTTGAGGTCAATTGCCTTTTATTTTTCAAGTAGTAAGACTTCTACGTTATCTTGAAAACAAGCCCGTTATCACAGTTCCCCTTAAACAGTCATTCTCCTGGGTTTTATAATCCATCACGGACACAGTGGGTCAAAGCCAGAATAAATCTGCACCACTGTACTAATTTTTATGGGGTGATACTAATGTATATTTGAGGAAGAGCTGGCTCAATAAATATAGTAATTTGAGTTCTGCCTTACAGTATCTTCTATGAGATCAGAGATCTCAGCAAATGCTGAAAGTATTCCCCCTAGGAAATGAAGCTTTGCAGCAATTTTTCAATCTCTCCCAGATTTCACAACCTACTGACCTGCATGCTACAGCCACTCAGTGGAAAAGACAGATCTTCTGAAACTCAAAAAGCTTCTACTACTTCAGCTGAAGGTGGATCACCATTCCATGCTTAGAGCAGAGGGCTGACTCATGGAGATGGCTGGATGCACTCTTATACTGAACTGAGAAATAATTGTGTTAGTGTCATATGCTGCTGGAGAATTGGTGAAGGATGTTGGCATCTGACAACAGCAGTGCCACCAATCCAGCCTCACCAACACGTCAAGGTGGACTTTGCCCTTTGAGGTAAGTGAGGCAAAAGCACACGTTGCCTTGACGTTAACTCTGCTGCAGAAGTTAATCCTCAGAAAGCAGAAAGGTGAGCTCTGCAGTAATTTTTTAAACTGTTAAAACATTTGCTACAGCTTGGCTGCCTAAATCCTAGAAGAAAAGCTTGTCCTCCATTGGAGTTTGAGACTGAGTCCCAGTTTTCTTTTGTAGCCATGCTGATCCCAACCTTCCAGCTATTTTCACCTAGACAGTCGTTATACCAACTATTGCAATAAGTACTAAACTAGTATGATCTGTTGTGTAGCAGTAGTCAGAAGAAACTGCATTCTTCTCCCACATAATCAAACACCATGTAAGCTGTGCAAAGTCTCTATCGATTCCTTTAACTCGCAGTTTGCCCAGAAGAGCTGCAACTAAGTGATACAGGTGAAAAGGCAGAGCAAAGGCACAAGAAGTTGAACTCACGCAGGGATCTGTTCCTGCACTCTGCAGGCAAAGCCACTCCAGCTTTAGCTCGGGAGGCAGCAGAGATCAGTGCCCCTTTCCCACAGCATCTCCGCTGCAGAAGCAGCCAGCCTGTGGCCGCTGTAGAAGGGTCCAATGTTATTTCAAATAGCAAAGTGCAATCCAGTCCCCTTCCACCACCAAGACATGTGGGACTGGTGGGGGACCACGGGAACAGCTCAGGTTAGACTAGCAGTTTGTGACCCTAACATGTCACTGTAGAAGCATCCTGTTTAATTAAAAATAAGGTCCTCCTTCCTCTGAGAGAGATTACTCTAATGATGCCCCTTTCCAGCCCTGGCTATTGCTGCCATTGTCTAATAACTACAATCTTAAAGACCACATACTAGTTGCTGCTTATAACACAAAGCAATATGATTTGTTAGTGTTTTTTAAGTACAGGGTATGTCCTGAAGAGCCTCCATCCTGTTAATATGTGATATAAGAGGACAAGAAGTAGAAGTGAGCAGAACAAGACCAGGAAGCATCGCAGTGGCTGCCAAAGGGCTGTTTGGAGCAGTTGGTTCCGAGGGTCAGATCCTTGCGTGCAAGGTAAAGGACAAGGCCTGAGACAGCCTTGCACAACACATTGCTACCAAGCCTTAGCCAGAATCAAACAGACAGTGGCAATCTCCTACCGCTTAAGTCAAGCAGCCCATTAAGTGGAAAAGATTGATTTCTAATATTCTTGCTGAAGAGAAAAGAAAAAGGCAGAAAACACAAGGGCACAACCCTGTCCTTATGTTTCTTGAAACACATTCTCAGGAATCCAGGGCACCCAACCCAGAAGTAGCGTTGATGAAATTTCCTCAGTACCTGCCAAGTCGCAAAATATTTTTAAATCACTGCCAATTCAAAGCCGTGCCTAATCCAAGTATTCAGTGCTGGGGGCTCGAGCCTTCACAGAGCACAGTTTGAGGTACGGGCACTTTCCAGACTCACAGTTTTCACAAGGGACGGGATATGAGACAGGAATTAGGCAGACTAGCTACTTTAAATATTTTATCTCATTACCAACTTTACACATATTTTATTTATAAATATTTTCAGCCGTCTCAAGACCATTTCCTATTCAATCCCCTCTGAATTCACCAAATCAACTGGCTGCTCAGACAATAAAAATACATATATGTTTCACATACAACCAGGAATAGAGGCTTCTGTACTAATGCTACTAGAACAGAAGTAACAAAAAAATTTAACTGCAATCCACAAATAAATTGCACAACAGAATTAGACACCAAGGTCTAAAATAATAGCAAAAATATCCCTCCATCCTCCTGAGCAACCCTGAGGATTAAACTGGCCCTGCAGCTAAAGAAAAGGCAGAAATGTGTAGTGCACTAATGCTGTCTTTAACTGCTTCTGCCATCAGAATTAAACCTCCTGCAAATGCATTTCGGTGTGACTTTATTCTTGTACTGAAAGCAACAAAAACCCAAGAAATTGAAGTCAGTCATACTGGTTCAGCAAAACCTAGCTGCAAAGAAAAATCAAACTAATACCACAGAAAACAAGGTAAAACAAAATGAAATTTTCCTTTTTCCTTATACCACTTCAGAGAGTAACATAGTTATTGCACAGGTAGATAGCCCCAAATAATGTTTAATACATCTGTCCAAGGCAACAGGATTATCTTCTCCCATGTAAGAATTCTCAAAGATACTGAGAGTAAAGAGAGGGAAAAAAAAAAAAAAAAAAGACCTTCACACAAATGAAAAAATGAGCAAGCACTATGTCTATTTATACCAAGAAATATAGTTATCCAAGCAATAAAAAAAACTAAAACAGCAAGAGAGAGAAGAAAAAAAAAATCATTCTAACATTCAAGTTCACACATTACTTGCAGTAAAATTACTCTGTACGTGCACCTTTTTCACTTCTGACACACACAATTTACTTACTCAAGACGGCAGGTTGACGTACAAAAACTTCAGCTATTTACTGTAAACTTGAGGGAACACTTCATCCACATAATGGAGACCAAAAATCCACATGCATATCTTTAATTTCTTTACCTAAATGTCCAAAACAGGCAGTCATCTTCTGGGCATACTGACACAAGCCATTCTCACTGCAGGGTTCCTCACCAAGGACCTGTTCACTCATTGCTTCGGAAGGAGCCGCCTTTCTCTGCTAAGTCAACCAACTACTGCTTGCTCGAGACTGATAAGACAACAGAGCTTCCTCTTCCAGTTTATCTCCATTAATAATTCAGGTACTACATAAATTTTGCTGAGCTTTAAAAACCGGTAGTGCAAAGCTACTTTGTGGCTTTTGAAGTAATCATGTTTTAGTCCTTAAAAAGTATCTCAGCTTGTTTCATTCCAATAGTTCACAGAAAATATTTTTAAATTGCGACAAAATCCATTCTTTTGCTGCACAAGGGGAAATATTGTTGGGATTATGCTCAGATCAGTGAGATATTTAAAATATTCACCCAGCTCAAGCCCAGAAAGAGAATTACCACCACTACTGAAATGTGTTATAACACACTCCAGCAAGCAGACCTGTCCACTGCTATAAAAAGCATCACTAGCTCATCCTATATTTACCATGTACCACTTCTCAATGCTATATATCTTCTGGGGTCTAAAAACAAAAAAAGAGCCCATCATCATGCTTTCTGCTACTTTCTAGCAAGTGTATTTCAGAAGAACTAAGGCACCACAGCCAGAAGCAAGAGAAGAGGGTTTTTTCTCAGCTCACTCACTGGAGCATGAAGCCCATCTAATCTTGTTGTTATCTTGGCTGAGAAGAAAAAAACATGAGAACTGACTCAGAAGTCCTGCTCCTGGCCAGCTGCAGTGGCCACACATACCTGTCTCTGTTCCGCTCTTCAGAGAGAAAGGCAGAGCACTGTCAGACTGACTAGGGGAGAAAGAGCATAAGAAAATCCACCCCAAATCACACAATCAGTGACATCTACTTAGCTAAATACTTGCACAATGGCTTTGGCTATACTCTCTTGACTCAGGTGACCACTACCAGTCAAGAATAGGTGTTCCTCATAAACAAATACCCTCCTTGTCCATCGCACTTGTTTTTTCTCCATTGACTTAACGCTTGTGGCTTCCTCACTAAGATCATATCCACTCATGAATACATGTTTAGTAGGGAACATATAATGACTGCTGATGTCCATATAAGCACTGTTACTACTAAGTAGACACTTTACAATGATATCTGTGCTAGTACATCTAGATGTAAATTTTACTCACAACAGATTGAAAAGTCCAAGTTGTTAACATTTACTATTATTTCAACAATTTATTGTCTTTAAAAGCATAAGGTATATTTTAAAAAGAACTGAGGGGCATTGGTATCTTTTATTGTGCTAAAGGCTAAGAAGAATCCACATAGATATCAATTCTACAGTCCACAGGTCTCTACCAAGTTAACTAGTTTCAACCCAGACAAGGTTCCATATGGTGAGCTATACTACTGCCCAGGGCAGGAGGAACATGAAGCCCCCAAAGCCACAGGGCATCTCTATACTGGCAAAAAAAAAAAAAAAAAAGAGAGGGGCTTACTGAAAAGGGCTAACTCAGGTTAAAGTCCTATCCAAGGTAAAATGATTTGTGTTATAACTCAGCTGAGCAACCTAATTAAGCACGAGTCTCCCATATAGGCTTGTTATCAAGCTGCCAAGTCAAGATTTTTTCTTCACTTCTATTACAGCTGACATTTAACTATTCATTAGCTAAACTCCATCCAAAACACCTGTTTTTGCAGCACATGCATGCAAAACACAGTACTGAAGAACTGTTACGAAGACTGTCAAGTTCATGAAGTCACTGAATGTAGTATGAAAGGACAGTAGCAAGTTCAAGTTTGAATAGGATGAAGCTACATTTGCATCATCTTACACTGCATCAAACATTAACTCTTTGAAAACCCTGATCTCCTGAGGTGGCCACTGCAAATTGGATCTCAGTTTTATACATTAACAGCAAGATTTGCATGCACCAACTATTTTATTAAACTAATTCAGAAATAAGAAAGCAAATGTTATTTTAAATATTGATTTCTTCTTGGTGCTCATTGCAAAACATACATGAAACATCGCTTTGCTCTGTATTCTTCTCTTACAATTTGCAACCAAGAGAAAACACCAGAGAAAACACAACTACATTTCTGTCTCAGACTTAACTAAGACCACATGGTGACAATTTCCTTTCCCAACTGATGACATTTGCAAAATCTTTCAGCTGAATTAAGGCATTGTGCTCAGCTTCCTGTTATCAACTACGTATGATAACTTCCATGGCACACGAGCCTTTGATAACAAAAGACCAGCTTTGCAGCACATTGTAAAGCTGGACAGGCAGCATAACAAGCTCTTGGGAATGCTTTTCCCTTTGCTGTATGTTCAGAAATTGAATCTGACTCACTTCCCTAAAGCCAAGCATCCACCAAGTTTATCCTTCAGTGAAGCTGTGCATATAAAGATTAAACAAACAAAAATATCTAAACAATATGCTTGAGATTACATCTAATCATCTTTTTTTCTTGGACAAAAGAGAGAGCAACACCAGCCATTTACCATCACGTGCAATTATTAGCTGGGCTGAAATAGTACACTGAAGAATCAATCACCAAATAAAATATTTAAATGATGGTGGGGGAAAAAAACCCAATAATGTCAGTTAGCAAAGTACTGTCTACTACCTCTGGAAGACTTAAGACATTCCCTTCAAGCATCAGGTACTGGGCACCGTCAGGGATCAGATACATATCCACTGGAAATGAAAGACAGGTTTAAATCACTTTCACAGCTACATCGTTTCTATATTGGATAATCGACTGCAACTAAGAATACTGCAAATAAATAAACATAAATTGTTTTTAAAAAGCATCTGTTATCATAGAATCACAGAATGGTTTGGGTTAGAAGGGACCTCAAAGATCATCTAGTTTCAACCCCCTTCCTGTGGGTAGGGACACCCCCCCACTAGCCCAGGTTGCCCAAAGCCCCATCCAACCTGGCCTTGAACACTTCCTGCTATAAGGTCTCCCCGGAGCCTTCTCTTCTCCAGGCTGAACAACCCCAACACTCTCAGCCTGTCCTCACAGGAGAGGTGCTCCAGCCTTCCGATCAGCTTCGTGGCCTCCTCTGGACTTGCTCCAAAAGCAAGCATCAAAACTATCTGTAGAACTTCAAACTCACTAACATAAAACAAAATACTAACACTTTCTACATTACTGTTCTGTGAAACTTGAAAAAAAACCCCAAAAACCAAACAACTTTCATTTTCCTTGTAATTCCCAAACTCACTTATTGAAGCATTTTTAAAATCTACCAAAAGATTTCTCAAATTATTTTTCTACCTTCTGCAGGAAACTGGTATCTGTGAAGGTTATCCAGTTTCATTTTAACAATTATTTCTTCTACCAGGTTTAAAGCTAAAGCAGAGACAGACAACTAAATCCCCAGCTGTGACACAAACTGGGCCGTGTCTTTGGAGGCAGAAAGCTGAAAATTCATATATTTGGAACTGGACCTTCATCTGCCAAAGGAACCAAACTAAGTGGCTTCATCACTCCCTTTCCATCACTTGATCTTCACGCGAAATGAATTCTGCGATCAATTCTGGCTCCAGCTGTCCTTTAACAAAATAAACAAACAAAAAAAAAATTCCCTTTACTGAATCTTGAAGTGTCCGTGCTTTCTAACACCTATGCCTAAAGGCATTTTTTTCACCGAGGTCTCCATTCCATGTCCCGCTGTGCACTGTTCATGGCTGGCTACTGCCACTACCCAGAAATGAAATGCAACTTCTGTGGCACTGCACCCGCAATGCCGATTTATTTTCCTGTTAATGACCAAAGGCCTCAGGTATGATGTTACAGTCAGAGAATTCTAGTGAAGAACGTCACCAACAGCCAGATGAATTACTGCCATATCCAGAACAGCCTATGGAGACCCTATTCTACTTGATTTAAATAAGCAGCAAAAGTATTTGCTGAAATCCACTTTTAGCATTTAATGCAATCACAGCTACCAAAGTATCTGCCTCCATAATCAATTATTTAATTTATTAATAAATAGTGAAATTAATAGTAAGAAAGTAAGACTGAAGGGCTGGACTGCTAACCTGGGATTTGAGAAACACGCAGCCTCTGCTCACCCACAGACTTGCTGTTCATCCCTGAGCCATTCCCTTAATCTCCTCCATTGTGTTTTCCCGCATCACTTTCCCCCTCAAAAGGGATTTGTAACAATAGGTACATTAAAGACTGAAGTTTTCAGATTCTGTGATAATGGGAACTATAGAAGTACCACAGACAATAACACTAGGGAGTAACTGGTCAGCTCTAAAAAGAGGTCATGTAAAGCACAGCTGAGTGCTTCTCCTTGATCTTAATTACCTTCCAACTTCATTACCATTAGTTCTTAATGGTTTTCCAATAGATTGCAGCCCTTATTTAACACTACAAGTGCTTATTTCCCCTGGAGAATCATGTTACCAGATAAGGCAAACATAACTAACTCTGTACATCTTCTCTGATCTGAAAATTCCATTTTTAGCTATTCTGCCCCAAACAAGCAAAATCACTGTTAGTCTGGTTGCTGTGAGTAGAGTGCACAGTTATCAGGTTATGACAAAAGGCGTGATTCAACCAAAGGCTATTTACCTTACTTTATCAATTCCAATGTTTATTTCAGACTAGTCATGGAAAAAACCCACCTCTGTCCTCGACTATTTTCAGACACAAAATAACAGCGTGAGCATTAATGGATCCGTCTATTGCATTATTACAAGATGAGGTGGCTCAGCATTTTATTTCCTGGCAGCACAAGGCTAATCTACTGATCTATAATGTCAAGAACACTGCACCATGTATTATTACAGCAAAACCAATCCTTTTTACTTACACGTAGGAAAAAAACCCAACTGTAATTGCTGACAACTGATGCAATTTTGTAGGTAGGATATAGTGAGAGCTATATGAAATATAAATATAAAAAAATGCCGCACCTCCAAGACTCTGTATGTCTGAACAACTGACTCAACAACACAATTCAAGTGCTCGTCTATCTCAAAGCTTATAAATAATCCCATGACTTCTGTGGGGCTGTACACTTTGCTTGAAGTTAAAGAGATGCCTAAGCCACTCTAGGGAATAATTAGCAAAAAGGATCCTGGCAGAAGCTGGCAGTCCTTCAGATATTCAGTAGGAAACTGTTGTTTTTTTTTTTTCCTACACCTCAGCAATGTGTAGGTATCTTTTATTTAAACAGATATTTGAGAAGCAAGTAAGTACTGTGGAAAAACATTTAAAATTTTTAATTTTCTTCTACTTATGGTCATTACTATGTAACAGTTCAGCCTGTAATAGCCTGTAAGGAACCTCTTAAAGAACAACAATCAAAATAAACTGAAAAATCAAAACTAAATGACATTAGCTAGAGGCCCCAAGAGTTAGAGATGGTTCATTAAAATAGCTCCCCATTGTGTCTCATTTTCATTTTGCTTTTCCAGACAATCACAAAGGTAGCTTCAAGTAAGCAAAGACTTTCAAGACAAATGTAATTCCTTTAATCAGATGTTTTTTCTTTACTTTTCCTTTCTTGAACTTTGACATTTTTCTTCCAGCTGAGAGGAGAAACTCTTTGTAACATTCTCTTCGCAATGTAGACTTCATAGTAACTTAGACAGAAATAAGCTGGGGAGCGAAGAGATCAAAGTTGAAAGCTCAGTGTTCCTTCAATCCTCATATTTATTTCTTGTACCTTTATAAAGAGTGATGTGCTACAAGCATGACACCAAAGAAAGCACCACTCCTCTTGTTATGTATTAAAATAAACTGGATATTATTATACTCTCTCTTCTAACAAGTCTCAGGATTACAGAAATATACACAGCAGCTTTACTCAAACGCTGAACAAAGAAGAAAGTCTTCCCTAGGTCACTGCAGGACTTCCTGAACATCTTAATTTAACGTTCCCCATTCTCTCCTAACAGTGGATCTTCTGCTATAGATGTAGAACCAGCACACATGATCATAAGAAGAATTAGGTATTTCTCTTGCTGCATCAAACTCTCAAGGTCTCCAACATCATAGCCATTCTCGGAGCATGGTGTAACTCTAAAAGGATAACTTTTGCAGCCATACTGCCCTCTCCTAGCTTCAGTGAAGCCCTAGAGAAGATTCCTTCTTTGTAAAATAAGGACTAATTTAAGTACCTACGGGCAGCCAGTACAAACTTTTTGTCAATGTCCGTCAAAACTAAGAATAGGAGGTTACCTTTCTATATAGTGGAAAGTATGGTGCTGCTACAGGATGCCAGAAATGACATCAGATCAGTTAATCCACCGCCAACATTCCTACTAAAAGCAGCTTTAAACATGCTGCGTTGGCTAATCTTTGTTTTGTAATTAAATAAATCCTACAGCACTGCTGAACCCTTCCCCTTGTGGTCAGCACTATCTTCTGGTTAAATCAGCTGCACGCACACACACGAGTGATCAAGAGCCGTGTTAAAAACTAAGAAACTGTCAGTTAAGCAAAATGATGACTATGAGCAGCTCACTTCTCACACAAGGATCACTTTCTGTACAGGCAAAAATGAGGCCTGGACGCATCTGAAAATACATGGTTGGGGCAGATGAAAGGCTTGGAATTTAGTTCAATTTATTCATGACAGGAAATGACATATAACGTTCCATATAACTACTAGTATTTGATAAACTGAAGTTTTGGTCCTCTTGGGTATCCCATGGTCTCATTTTGCTTGTTTTTTTCTTGATAGTAAAGAGGAATCTACTCAAATAAGCTCTGTAATCTGGCACCAACAGGAAAAACGACAATCAGAGAACCACATCAAACTTCCAAAGCTGACAGGACATTAAAAAGGAGAAACGTGTCCCTGACCTGATGACAGGTACAGCTGGGTTTGCTCTTCACCAGCGCCGCTCAACACAGAACAGGCCTTATCTTACGATATTTCCCTGGCATGTACAAGGTTGTGAAGCTCTGCCTATCAAACCCTATGAGAGTTATTCAAAGATAATACTAAATCAAGAGTCTTGATCCTGCAATGGAAGTGGGGGGCGTTCGGCATCTAGAAAGCTACACTTTTGGAATAGAAAGCAGGAAAAAAGGTCTCACAATACTGGGAAAAATTGTTCCACTGGTGGTATCAACTATAGGAATGATGAATGAGTCATATGGAATAGCTACAAAGAATCTCAGATCACTATGCCAACTGCTTGATTGATATTTACCATATTATATTTGCAACAACGATTTACAGCAGTTTTTCTTCAGCAAGAATTTCTTGATCTTATCCTGTCACTGCTTGACCAAATTCCACTTGTTGAGGTTATTTGGTTTTGCCAGTTAAGGTCACATGTGTTGTGGGCAACTAACAAAAGTAGTTTTTCCAGCAGGTGAACTTTAAACAAGAGTGTGGGGGTTTAATTATTTTTAAATAAACTGTAACTAAAACATAACATAGAGTCAAGATGGCCCTGGCCATCTTGGAGAGAGAATCTGCTGCTGCATGCTTACTCATCATCACAGAGTCTCTACACTTCCTGGTACTTAAAATACATTAAATGTTGCATGTAGATAGTTACTCCACAATGGGTGATCTGATTCTTCACTTTATGGAGAGTGCAAACAACTACTATCAGCGCATACTAGGAGGTTGGTTTGTCTGCGTTTTTAAGTGTAAACACTCCCTCAGTCTAGAGCAAAGCTTAGTTTTCTTTTATTTGTGTTGACACTACCACTGTGGTACTTGTTTAATATACAGATTTACCACTGACACAAATCAATGACCAAAAAAAAATCCCTTTTCCAGTTAGTTCAGCTTCAGGATCCCTTCTGGTATTAACACTCTCTACGCATCTTCAATCTTTTGGTAGGAGTTTTTCCCTGGTAAGATTTAGGAATAGTTCTGCAATTGAGAATAGCAAAACAACAACAAAAACAAAAATTAAAGAAAGTAGGCAAGCCAGCCAACCTGTCAGGCTGTGCTAATAAAAATTGATTGATGAATTTCTTCTAGCAGTACTGAGCAATTTTTTGAGATGAATCAGTTAAAACAGGTGCTGACCACTACAGGATTTATCAGTAGGGAACCTTATGTTATAAACATATGTTGTGCATATTTTCAGACTGAAACTAGTTGGCAGCTTCCAGTTATTTCCTTTTTAACTATGAATGAATGACAAGATAATGCATTATTTTGTAGTGGTTTTCTGATTTTTTGTTATTGAGTTTTTTCCCCACATTTATGCTTCCTTTGGAATCCAAACCCTCCCAGTACTTTTCCTAGAATCAATTAATTGATTCTGAAGAAGTAAAAAATTTCAGTTCTCCAGCTGCTTACTGGATTATCATCAGAATAAGGTCAGGCCTTCCAACTCAAAATAGACAGCCAACAAAAAGAACCAGTGGATCATTTTTCCAGAATGTGAAAGCCAGCACGCGAACCTGATTTAAAACGAAAATAAACCAAACCAATCTGTTTTCATTACCCACTTTAATGAAATGACAAATAATTATCCCCAAAAGTATCTCTCAATATATATTAAGATTTCAAAAGGGCCAGACTCTCAACCTCCTCCTAATGCTCGGGAAGCGAAAATACAAACACCGCGAGAGTAGCGGGGAGAAGTAAATCTTCTCTCCTGTACTTCATCAGCATGGCAGTCAGGAGTTCAGCTACTGGGACACAACAGCGAGAAGAGATTTCCAAAGCCTCACAGGAGATCACCTGCACTAGCCAAAGCAGGCACAGATATCAGCAGGAATTCCCCAATTCTCAGCATATCTGGTCAGGAACAAGGACCAGCTATTCAGCCTCAATATAACGCATCCCCACGGGACTTGGACAAATGTTCGTTTGAGCCGTACGTTCATGCAATGATACGGTAGTTTCCCACATCACAACGATATAGGAGCAGCTGATTTCAACCAAATGCTGTTGTATTGTACTTTCGTGGAGATTAATTTATACTAATGTAATAAATCCAAAATAGTACTTTAAAAATAAAATAGTAAAGAAATGAGGAGGGAAAAAGAAGTAATTTTGCACACCTAATTCAGCACACATTGAGAGAAACAACAGAAATAGAACTGTTGTATCTAGTTCAACATTAGGTTAAGTGTTTGGCCTACGAAGACTAATTAGCAATGGAAAAAACATTTTTTGATGTTATAAACAGTTGGTAGAGAGTTTAGGTTGTGGTTTGGGTTTTTTTTTTTTTTTTTAAGGTAAAGTGATACTTTTCATAAAGAGATGTACGCAGTTCTTTAATACGTCTACCTCCATATTTTTTAAGGTCCAGAGCCATAAAGATAGATGATATCTGTGCAAGACATTATTTTTAAGTGACAAATATTGGATTAGACAATGCAAAGAAAAAAAATAAGATTTACTTCTTCCAGCTTTAACCCCTTATGTCAAATGGGTACCCCAAGGGTTTATTTATCTGTCCAAGCATAACAGAGAAAGCAACTACCCACACTTGAGTTACCCAGAAAGCTAATTATATCTTTTCTTTTTTTTATACTTATGCCTCTTCCCCCGCCTTTTGCTAAGATGTGGCATAAAAAGAGAGAAATGTTTACTAAACAAACTGAGATTTGCATGCCTCTTGGATGCAAAGAGTATCCACTTGGTATCACTTTGCTGTAACTCACCACCAAAACTGTGCTGAATGTGCTTTTGGTGCTCAGAAGCAAAGTGCTTCGAGTCTAGTAACCCCTTGCAGGTTGCTACACGCTGGCATTCTGTACTGCACAGTCATACCTGCAGCACCTCTGAACAAGGAAAAAGCACTGCTCACCAGCAACAGCTGCTCGACGTCCTGCTCAAAAGCAAACAGAAATGACAGACGCTTGCAGGACAGCCAAGAACTTGTAGGTGTGCTCAGTCAGTAAGTCACAGATTGTACAATGCTTCCTCAGGTTAAATGCCAGAGCAAGCTGCCCTCAACAGCACCCCATAACAGATCAGTTATCGGCTTTTCATTCAAAGCATTAATTAACAATACTTTGAACTTTTACGCCACCTTCCATTACAAAACTCCAAAACCTCTTTATGCCTACCCCACAGCAACAGCACGCTGTCATCACCTTTACCTAGAAGACAGAGAAACTGCAAAACAGAGCAGTGAAGTACCTCTCACAAAAATACACGTGGAGTCAGAGCCGGATAACAAGCCTGTTTAATTCCACTGAGTTATGCTCTGCTCCTTATATTAAAAATATCCAGTCCAGGGGAGAAACACATGGATGCATGCACACGCCGCGCGGCCATGTAACAAAGTCCACTGTTCATAAAACACACCAGACTGGGAAGGTGTTTAACTGTTAAGTCAGTAAAGAAACACAAACTAAAACAAAGAAATTACTCTAACAATAAATAGCCCAATTTCAGTCCCGCAGAACTTCCTCAGCCTGTTTTCCTTCTGTAAATCCAAGAACTAATGTCCTGTGGATGGCTTAACCTGTGTAATTTATCAACAGAGATTCACACAGCAGAGCTATAGCCCAGGACAAACCTTTGCCGTTTGCGGAGCCCTGATGTATTTCTAGTTCCATTTGTGCTTTCAAGCAGTAACGTTTCTGGATCTCAAAAGCTACAGCCTTTCCGAGTACAGATGACAAGCTGGAGGAACAACCGAGATCCTTCAGAGGTGGCTCACTCTATGGCTTTACTCCTAGTATTTCCTGGGTTGAACAGTACTAAAGGGAGTGGCTGGAGCAGAATAGGTGTGTCTGTGTTCCCAAACAGTTTAAAGGAAGAGTGAGTATTTTCCTCTAGATATTCCATTAGTCATCAGGACCATGGTATGTTGTCTTTCAAACAGTGACCTGGTCCAATGTATTGACAATCTAAAGCAGCTGATATTGATAACTTACTTTTTCATACAAAAGGATCCTTACCAGCCTCAAAGGCTGACTGCAAACAGCCTTGATTTTGTCCTGAGACTGTTTTCTTTCTATTTTACTCTGTGTCTCATCTCCACTGCTTTTCTTTTATGGATATATTGCACCCAAACAAAAGAGTAAGAGCCTGTGGAAGATGGGGATCAAAGAAACACTGCTACCACTTTCCACACACACTTACAGCAGGGAAAGCCAAAGCCCCAGGCATCTCCCCTAGGTTCCCACAACACCCCACACGGACAGAGGCAATGAGGCTAAGTGTAGACTTCCAGGCATCTCCTTCCACGCAGTTGTATATATCCAGAGACAAACTGTTCCAGGAGCAGCTGAAGTAATGAATCTTTTTTTTTTTTTTCCTGATAGATTTGTGTCCAACATCCTCAACACCCATCAGGTTTGCCCTACCTCTATGTAACATCTCTTGGCAACACCATTCCCAGAAATACTTTCAATTCCCTTCCACGCTTCTGCTTCCCGGGTTCCTCTCCATGTCCTTTAAATCCATTCACAGACCCAATAAGTTTTTCTTCCTTAACTGCTTCAATTTCCACCCATACCTCCTAAACTGCACACTCCTTCCTCATCTTTCTCCTGTACCCCAACTACTGGTTTTGCCTTTAAGTTCTGTTTCCCTCAAAGGAGGAGAGAGGGAAGGCTACAGAGCAGTTGTATAACCCTCATGTCCTAGGAAAGGAGGCCAAAAAGCAGCCAAACACAAGGTGCAGAAGCTGGCTACTTGCAGCCCTCCCTAGAACACACTGTACTCTGCACGTTCTTATGGACTGAGAGATGCTGCTGTAACAAGAATCCCATTTTAGCCCTAAGATTTCACTTTAGATGACACCCCACACACACTATTTCTCCTCTAAACATGTATGAAAAGATGCCAGAAACATACAAAAACTTTTGAGTTCCTGGGTGGGAACTGCTAAATCAAATCACATTTTTAGCCAACTACTTTTAATTCCCTGCTTCAAACACTAAATCCTGAATTTCCTGAACTCTTGACTTCATTTTCCCCACAATGAATCGTCATCTTCTCAGCCAGCTTGTTAAAAATATACACTCATACAGACCCACAGACAAATGTAAACACAGGCACAGAATCTGGTCTCTCTTTCTTCTCAGTCTGGCATTCTCCTCCTCTGGCTTTATACATTTTATTTGCTGCCAAATTAAGTGGAGTGCAGGACAGGGTGTTCATTCCGTTTGGACTTCAACACGCCTGACTGAAAATGATTAGCTCATCAGAAACACTGCTTTCTCTCCACCCCCATTCTTCCTTTTAATAATCAAAGCTCTCCACACTTTAATTGCCATTACTACCACTCTGATGTGGTAAGCAGATACAATTATTCCTGTTCTACAGACAAAAAAATAAAGCACTGCATTCCCAGGAAGTGTTGACCACTTGCATTTATTTATTTTATTTACTCTGCTCCTAGATACCACTGTGTATTGTGTATCTGTCTCAGATAAAATGGTGAAGAGGAGCTCTACGGGTCCAGAAATAAGTTCTTCTGTCCTCAGAGACAAATTCCTGGAGTATGCCAGTGTGACTTCTGCAGTTAACCACATTTATAACATTTTTGTTTAGGTGAAGAGATGAAAGAGAAGGAAGATGAGAATGATTCAATATGCATCTACATATTGTACAAGTCATCATGCTCACAGCAGCTATGTATTATTAGTAGCTACAGCATTAGATGCTATATTTGAGCCACACAGTAAGTCTTCTGTATGGCTCTGTATGTACATACACATCATCTCTGTAATACCACTGATTATATGTTGATTTTCATCTATGTTAAATTAACTGAGCGTACCTAGTAGTTCAGTACACAGTGTGAGAAGTGATCACTTCTCACACGTTGTACCAGTCCTGAGTCTCATCTCAGTAATTTCTGTACACGTTTCCTAACGCTGAAGGTCTAGCCTCCAGAAACTCTGGAGAGTTCGAAATCCGCCACTGTGCTGTCATAAACATTGTATGTTGTTCCCATGAAAAAACAACACGCAAATCTCACCAAGTGACAAGACTTTGAAATACTGCAGTCATTCTGCTCAGCAGAGAGATGTTTTTGTTGGCTATTAAAGCTCAGCAGAGACTTGCTGGCTATTAGTTCTCCAGCAATTTCATCGGATTTAGCTTATTCCATCCTACACAGTTCTCAGGCTTATTGTTATTCCTACAAAGCGATGGAGAATAATCAATCCCTGTGCTGCAAGGGATATGCAGAACTACACCGGTGCCAGAAACCAGAAAGACAACAGTGTTCTCCATGACTCCATTACACAGACCAACAATCTGACATTTCTTAAATTTAAGAGTTCATTTGTGTGCTCTTAATTTTCTTTTAATGCCTTTTTTTGCCTCCAGACTTCATGTAACCCAAACAGAAGCACCCACTACCTACTATCAGAAAACCTACTAATCGAGAATGTTATCAGCCACTTCAGCCAGCCATGGATTCATGGGGCAGCACATTCCTGTTGTGTCTAGTGGGAGACACGCAAGGCATCGCAATTTCTCCTTCGAGTTTTAAAAGCAGTTCTTCCTAGACAACATTAGACCATTTTAGCTCAGCCTGCTCCCTGGGAGATTTTATCCCTGTTGAGTTATTCTTTCCATATTACAGATGAGGAAAACACCAGGCAAAGTACGTGATCTGTCCAGGACCACAAAATTCTACGCCCAGCTGAGAAACTGAGTCTAGGTCTTGTGAATCCCAACCCAATGGTCTAGGCATTACACCTGTTTAAAGAAAATTATGTAAAACAAAACCACAGAAGAAAAAAAGAGACTTAAGGAGACCAGTAAGTTCTTATCAAAGGAAAATAACTTACCCTGTTCCTTCATAGCTTATCTCCTTATTTCTTCTCACTCCAAGCCCCACATAAGAGAAAATGCCACTACACAGCGTCTGCGGATGCCACAGCCTTTTCACCGGAGCTGGTTCGTAAGTGACAGCAGCAGAACCAAGAGATCACAGGAGGAAAATTACAGGCAGACTCTTCCTCCTTACTTCAGCAACTTCCCTCACCTCTCAATCTAGGCTGAGACTCCTGATTGCTAGTAACTCTTCTTCTCATTTACAGCTTCCAGTGGTGACTCCTCCAGAATTTTTTCCCCATCCTGTGATATTATTGCGTCACTGTCAGTGCCTCTGTCTCACAGAAGAAGCAAATTTACAGTAACTTCCTCAGAGCTTGTGCACAGCAATTATTTTCAAGTGTAACTGCTTAGAATGAGTGTTATGCCATGTATTCTGTGCTCCAGAAAATGAAACTTTATAGACATATAAAGTGTAGCCAGGCAAACTCTCCTTTCTTGTGCATTGCTAATTGCATCTTAATTATAGCATTTTACATGTATTTATGCACCTTTCATCCTAGTGTATCCCAGAGCATTTTGTAAACTGTCACACGGTTTTAAAAGGAGGCCTATATTAATACAGAACTACTAGTACCCAGACATCTCTAGAATCCAGTGCAGCAGCCTGTAGATAATAAATTCATTATGAATGAGATTTGAGCCAACGGCAGAACACTGAATCTCTGTAGTTAGATAAAGACCTTCCCTCCCTCTTCAGACATCATTTGAAATTCTTGCATATCCATTTCATTTGATGATCTCAATGTTTTAAAAACATTAATTAACTTGTACAGTATTTTAATTAGGTAAGGCATAAATAAAGATATAAAACCTGCAATGCTTCTGCTAGTAGTCAAGAGGAACTGCTTAAGGGAAAAAGCATATGAACCAGGCCAAATACTGAGCGATCCTTCTAGATTCTCTCTCACATTGCAGCAAAGCAGTAGTTTGGCTGGAGAATGCCTCCACATCAGTGTTTAACAGCCAGCAATGCACCTATTCTCTATATTTTTATAGAATCATAGATTCATAGAATGGTTTGGGTTAGAAGGGACTTTAAAGACCATCTAGTTCCAACTCCCCTGCCATGGGCAGGGACACTCCACTAGACCAGGTTGCCCAAAGCCCCATCCAGCCTGGCCTTTCAAATTCCTTTTGAATACCTCCTTCCTTTTCATTGCTTTACACTCTGAAGAAGCGAGTTCCATCCTGTATTCCAGCGCTATATGAAGAAACAGTTACGAAATAGCTTTTTTTGCTTTTAGGCCTGTCACCTGCTGATTTGATCAGGTTGAAGCCAAAATTCTTACATCCTCAGGAAAAAATAAAATAAAATATCATTCTCTACAGGCTTTCTCTGCACAAAGATTTTAGAATATTTTGTTGTGTCTCTCAACACCACTCAGTTTGACATGTAAACAAACATAGAAGCCAAATTTTTCCAACAAAATAATCTGAAACAAGACTTTACATCTTCAAGAATACAAGCTGTTTATTTTTAGATGTCTAATTTTAGGCAGCTAGTTTTAAAAGTTCCACCCATAGAGAGGCTAAGTTATTTTCCAAGGTCACACACTGAGCTAGCGACAGCCCTGATGAGAAAGCCCAGGCATCCTTGTCCTTACAATCATTATCAGAAGGCAAAGAGAAGGAGTAAATTGCATGTTCCCCAACAAATCCATGCAGGAAGGAAGGAGACTGAGTCAAGTCTACTGGGATTTCAATGTACGCTTGCAAGAAATGCAAATACTTGGGTTCTGATACACTGAGCTTTAAATAGTTTCCAAGACTAAAATGGCAGTCTCCCATTATACTTCATTTAAAGATGTACTTAACAACTTCATCTTTCCTTAAGCCAAGCTAAGGGTTTGCAAAGCTACAATAACGTGTAACCTCCCTCTGCTTTTCCACACTCAAAGGTAGCTCGGGAACTTGCTGATACTGATTGCTTTCCCCTGACTCGGCTTTTAATTCAGGCGCCGGGCAACGGATCACAAATGGATAACTTGAAGAGAAAACATTTGGCAGACACTTGACTGTCATATGCTTTCTGTTGCCAAGAAACAAAATAGGACCTACTAAAATCATCTCACTAATTAACTTTTCTATAATTCTATTTTTATTGGCATCTTGTTGGTTAATCAAATGCTTTTTCTTTCAGAAGGAAAGTGTGTTAAGCTTAGAGTGACTTTTAGTATCATCAGAGGCTGGCATTTAACAGATCCTTACAATAAGTGACTTCGGGCCAGATCCTTAGCTAGTTCTCGTTGATTCTGCTCCTTGATACTAAAAAAAAAACCCCACAAAACACTTTTCTCTTTGAGAAACATGATGTTAGTGGAGGGATCAGTTTATATCAGTTGACAATACGAATCCTAATTTCTTACTATCTTTTTTTCCTTCAACTTTGGGGAGTTACTAAGTGATGTACTGCAGTACCGAAATCCTCATCTGTTTTTTCAGACATTGCCTTTACAAAATTTACTACAGATTTCTCTGAATGGTCCTAATTTTATACAAATTGGTTGCAAATGTGATCCACTTGCCAAAAAAATCTCAAGGAAAAGAAAAATATTTACATTCTGTCAGTAGCAGAGTAATATTCACATCCTTGATTTTTTCAAGGAGGACGCTTAACCCTCAAAGAAGTCAGCTAAGACCTAAATGAAAGGCCTGGCTGAAGGATTAATTCACAATGAGTAATAGCTGTAAAGACTGTCAGAAAGCAAAAAACTGGTCTCTGTTACACTGACATAAAGCCCAGGTCTGTAAGCACTGTACATGAAAGAAAAGTTACTGATGCATGCATCTTGCACAGGTGAAAGTTTGCTACAGCAAGCTAAAACAGAGCAGAAATGCAAAAGACAACTTTCAGGGTATGCCATTGCAAGCACAACAGCCTTTTTTTAAAAAAAGACGACAGTTTAAACAGTGCCTCCATTTTTCCTGTCCACTTTTTTCCTTTAATGTCAGTGAAAACTTTTCCTTATGTTCTGCGTGTTGTTCAGAGTGAGGCAGGGTTCTGTTTGTGCTCTGCAAAGAGGCACAGAAAAACAGGGAAGTAAACCCATCTTTCTCTATAAAAACCTGCATGAAAATGTAGAAGTCACTAGCCCACAGCATAAACAGCAATAGGCAGAAGTCAATATTGCAGATGTTCTTCTTCAGCCTTAACAGAAGTAACACTATCTGTGTTAGGATTTTTAGTATGATACATGGAAGTTTAATTAATTTACCAGTGTCTTTGTGATATTACATCTGTTGCAAGAATGAAAAGGATATGCTAATGCAATCTCTAAAGTGAAAACTTCACTGTTCTTTTTTATAAGAAATTTAAGTGTGACACTGAGCAGAAAAATATCCTACCCAGATGGAAGGAACGGGTGCAACTTTCCAGTGTATCATGTTCAGTTGTCAGCAATCACAGGCTGAAACACCACACAATTCCTTACAAAACTTGATCAAGTTCCAACTTCAAATACGTAACATTTACAAGTTCCACTGGAAGGCTGGTCTAAGGATTCATTTTCTTCTAGTTCCTACACTAAATTTGTTAATGGGATGTTCATGAATTTTTTTCTTGTGACAACATCACCCATTAGTTAAAATGGCTCTTCTCCCTTCACAAGTGTCATGTACTTTTGGATGTATGTCCTGACAGGTGCATTTTCTCTTTTGTGGGGCTGAAGCAACACATACTTGTTTAGAGACCTACTCACCACCATCCTGCCATCAAAGCAAGGATCAACGTTCTTCTCTACAGTCATTGTCCCCCCACTGTAAACTCCTACTTACAGCAAAAATCCTTCTTCTTAGTCCCCAAGCGCACAAAGGTCTCTTATTTAGCAAAACTGAACTTCAACTTATTTCTACGATTTCCCTAAACTCCTCTGTACAACACGCTAATCCCCACCTGACACCAAATACGCCTCCCAAATGTGTGTCACCACTACACTTCATTAGCAGACCTCTATGTTTCTCTTGTCCACCTTACAACTCATGTACGAACTGTAATCTCTTCCACCTTAATTAGTAATTTCTCAAGAATATTCAAGTTTATGAATTAGTCCATCCTTCATTTGCCCTGTTTTATATTACCATGCCAAAAAAAGACCTCTTATCAGTCACTCTTGCACTAAGCTGTTCTGGTGGCTCTGGGAGAGTCAACAGCATTCTGTACCCAGAGTAAAAAAAAAAAAAAAAAAACCAAAAAAAACCCCACAATGGTTAAGTTCTGTCCTTAACAATTTCTTCAAAGGAGTGTTCAATTCAGCTGACACCCTCTACATTTCCAGAATAACAACAACGTTGTTTTAGGAGAAAACAAGAAGTGTGGCCATTTTCATTTTTATTTCAATAACGCCCACAGGCTTCTACTGAGTGTAAGCACTACTGGGCTAAGATGTGTAAAAAACACACTAACAGTCCTGTACCTATTTAAATCTGAACAGGTGAGATAACTACTGGACAAGAGACAAAATCAGGACATAGGAAGAAAGGAATTAATTAGTCTAAATTTGCACACCACAGATCAGTAGCAAAGGCAGACAGAGAACCTAGAGGTCTTAGAACGCTCTAGGCAGGAACCCACAAGACAGTTTTTTTGGGTTTGTGTGTTTGAAGTACAGATGCACCTGATGGGAATATTCAAAATGAGACCAAATGAACAATAGAGTCCAACTAAAAAATTTGTCTCGCTATGATAAATGTTGTTTGGATAAATCACCAAAATATCTGAAGACCAAGGCTCAAAAATCTGCTAGAAGGGGCAAATCTGAAAGAGTTGAAGGCTTTTATAGTCCTCCATGTGCTTTCAGTATAAAGCACAGTTGATAAGGCAAGAACACTGCAAGAATTCAAATGATGCCTTATAACTTTTTTTTTTGCTGCAAGGCAATTTTTATCACAGCCTATTGGAATATATTAAAAATTCTTTCATTAAAATTTTATTACCAGTGAAATTACTATATATGAGATTTGACTCTAGACCAAGAAAGTTTTCTTTCTTATCACAGTGATTAAAGGAAGGTGATACAGAAACCTAAACAAGAGGGGGGTTTACAACCTTAAATTCAACACCTGTACTGTCAATAGCCTCACTGGAAATATCAGGATGTTAGCCACAAGTGAACAAGTAAATCCTGTTTGGGGTTTGTTGTTGTTGTTTTGTTATGGTAAGCAGAGAAAACAGAAAGTGCTACCATGAGAGACCTCAGGAGTAACTGCACTCAGATACAAACAAGCAGTAAAGAAAGTTAAACAGTCAGAAATATGCGGGATTAAAATCGATAGCAGGATTAAAATTGATAGAAGTTGTTAACTCAAAAGAGAAGGAGATTTATTCTTCTTTTAACTGACATTCACATGCTTTTACACCTGCAAGTTTTATTTAGAAGTAGGGCAATAGCATTTGCTTCTAGTTAAAATGCATAAGGGATGCGTCACAGTATCAGTGGTTCTATTTATTTATTCATTATCTGTGTTTCAAAGGACATGGTTCTCATGTTCGTTGCTACTTGCCACTTCTAACCAGTAGTTCCACATTTCTATTCTTATCACGCAGTGCCCCACGTATTATAAACCAGACACTAGAAGCAGAGAGCTCACCTGAATGCAACTCCTTTCTCCGTTCTGCCCAAGTTTTCTGCTACAGTAAGCAGAATTCTGGCCAGGACTTACATGTGGGACAAGAGACCAAAGATACAGAAATTCACATTGACCATCACTCATTTGACAGCTCATTCACCATCAGGAGGACAGAGATTAAAAGGAAAAGCCCTGACAAGCAAGAGCAATGCTTGGGGGATGGAGAAGGAAATCATGGCTTATGGGAATGCTGAAACTCTTCCGGTGTCGGATTCTACCTTATGGCTAGTGCTTTATTCTACAAGCAGCCCACTGATATCCTTCCTTTCCCTTAAGATACGAGTAAGGATGAAAAGATTTCAGCCTAGAAAAAGTACAGCCTGTGCTGACCGGCTGCAGACCACAGTGCGTGGACTGGATTGCTGAAGGGCTGGAGCCCCTGCATTCAGCAGCCTGCTGCCATCAGAATCCCAGAGACTTAAAAGAGAATCACAGAATAAACCAAGCTGGAAGGAACCTCTGGAAATCTCTACTTCAACTTTCTGCCCAAAGCAGGGCTAGTTTCAAAACCAGATCAAGCTGCTCAGGGCCTTTTTCCGTCAACTTCTGAAAATCTCCAGAGATTGCACAACTTCTCCAGGCAATCTTATCAAGGGCTCAGACACGCTCATTGTGAAAAACATTTCCTTCTATTTAGCTGGAATTTCTCTTGGTGCAATTTGTGACTGCTGTCTTCCGTCCTTTCACTACGCACCAAGGAGAGTCGAGGAAGGGGGCTACATGGAAAACATGGATCCGTTCAGGTAGCTGAAGCCAGCAATTATATCTGCCTTAGCCTTCTCTTCCCCAGGCTACACAAAGCCAGTTCCTTCAGCTTTTCCACGTAGGTCACAAGCTCCAGATCCCTTATCAGCACTCTGCTGCAGTTGCTCATGTCAGTATCTTTCTTGCACAGGAGGGTGGGGGTAAAACTGGGAAAAACTGGAAACCATTCCAGCGGAAGCTCTCGGTGCTGAACAGCGGGGAGCAATCGCTTCCCTTGATCAGCCAGCTATGTTCTTGCAAATCTTGTAAATCTCGCTCCGCTCTGCAGTAAGGTTTCAGTGTCATAAAGGCACACTGCTGACTCAGATTCAACCTTCTCATCCCAACCTTTTCTGCAAAGGTGCTACCTGGCCAGCTGCTCCCAGTCTGCTTGGTTATCCCATCCAACGTGCCACGCTGCGTTTGTCTGCCGAATGTCGTGAGTTCCCTGCTGGCCCATTCTTCCAGATTGCTTAAGTTCCTCTGAATGGTGGCCCTTCTCTCCCTCCCGTGCATTGACTGTTTCTCCCAACCTGACATCATCTGTGAAGATGCGAAAGGCGCATTCTGCCCTACCTTCTAGGTCACTGATGAAGATGTTGAACAGCAGTAACCCCAGCATCAAGCACTGAGGTACGCTCCTGGTCACAGGCTGCTAGTTGGACTTCAAAACACTGATACTTTGAGCCTGAAGGCCTAGCCAGTTTTCCCACAAACTTTGTAGTCCACTCATTTGGTCCATAACACCCAGTTTGACTACAAATATGCTATGTGAGATCAATTTCTTTGTGTACTGGCTTGGAGAGTAGTGAGCACGCTCAAGTTCAAAGCTGCACCCCCACTACACACCAAAGTCCAGACAGAACAGGCTAAAGGGTGGTCACCACTGGGTGACACTTTGCAGTTGTTTGTGCTAAGAAAAGCTGTTTCATCATTTCAGAAGCCCCAGGTGTTCATATGCTTTCATCCCAAATAGAAACAATCAACGCTTGGGTCACCAACTGGCAATTCCTCCCTTTTCCCGTATTACTAGTAACAACTTACTCCTTCTGAACATTTTTTTCCTATTCTATTCACTAAAGGGATACCAGCAAGGCCTTTTAACCTCTCATTCTCCTATTATTAATTAACCCACTCTCCTCAAAGAACAGAGAGCAGCTAAGATGTGGTTTGTTTCTTCTATTTAAAGAATGAGCTGTTACAGTTAGCCACCCATCCCAGATGAATCAGAAAACAATTCCACTCTTTGGCACCTGAGAACCCATGGAACAATTTTATGAACAAAAATTAATACAAGCCAATGAGATTTAGCTGGCATTTAACTGAGCACTTTTAGTCAGCAATTTATGTACACAATTTATAACACCCACACAGTAATACTACTAATTTTCATCATAAGTTTCACATTCGTTCCATGACAAATCAAAAGTGAAAAAACACAACCACCCAACAAATTGTTTAGCCTTTCAGCAGGTTGTTTATGTACGATGAAGGGAATCAGAAGCCTAACTCAAGGTCAACTGTGTTGCCAAAGAAAAGGCAGTTCGAAACAAATCCCACCCTAGAGTAAGTCTCTCTGATCAGAGGTTTGAAAGGCTGGATAATGCATACCTTACAGACACCTACACTGGAAACACAAATCCTTTGTTCCACTCTGAGCATTGTCCTTTTTACGTAGACACCTTTACATGGATCGCATATTCTCAGAAGCTCAGTTTCCAGATAGCTTTATTATAGCGTCACTAATTTTTCCAGCTCAGAACTATTTTCAGCTTCAGACCAAATGCTATTTTTAATCTTAAACTCTGGCTCATTGCTAGGCTTAATTTTATTGTGTACTGAAAGATGCATTTTGCATTGTTCTCATGCTTTTCAGTGCCAAGAAAATTCTCCTGATGATCTCTGGACTAAATTTAGAATTACTATTCTTTTTATCATCAATCTAAAATACTAAAATAATAATAAACTATGGTGTTATCCATCAATTAAAAAAAAATCAACTGAACCTTAAGTGCTATATTGAGTATTATACACCAAATTCAAAAGATAGGGGACTTAATTTTCCTCATTTCCAGGCCACCTATACCATATTCCAAGAGGCACCAGAATACCTTATACAACTGTCTTTTAAAATCTCCAACTGATCTGACCATACCAATTGCCCCCTCACTTCCTAGTCATCTGTCTCAGCAAACACAGACATACATTTCATTATTATCATCAATTAATTTGCAAAGCAGTAATTCCTGGAATTCTAGAACGAGAGTCCCATTTTCCAAAAAGTCAGATTTAGCAAATTTGAGAGTAGAAGCAGTTTCCAAACTAAACAAACGAGTTGGGTCATCACAGAAAGTCATTCTTACTGCTCTTCAATTATAATCACATAAGATTATAAAAGAAAAAAAAAATTCTAATTCTGGGAATAATCAGCAGTTCCTATGTCCTGATACGCACTTTACACTGTCAGCAACTAAAACCACTGCTCCTCTGTGCAAATGGTGTTGCTTTTGGGTAAAACTACACTAAAACCAGAAAAAAGCCCAAGTGTTTCTGTCCCGTTGAAGTTGTTTAAAAATAAAACACTTCTAGCATATGATGCAGTTAAAGCAGATGAAAAATCCTGGATCTCTAGAAGGTACTGCTTCCTACTCAGCTCTGCCATACCAGAATGCATGCTCCTTTCCAACACAAACACACACTCCAAAATCTAAAGGCATCTTCTCATAAATTTAAATGCATACTATGAATAAAACTATCGTAAGGCAATCTGATGGGAGATGAGTTGGAAATACCTTGGAAATGTTTTAAATGGCTCCAGTGCCTTGGAGAGGTAATTAACTGTCCTGTGCTAGAACTAAATAATACAGATGCTTATTTAAAACTAGCTGGAATGGATGTTCCAGACCTGCCTGTAGTAACAACTCATGTTTGCAGCTCAGGGGAAAAAAAAAAAAATCTAAAGAAAAAACTACCTTGGGGAAGATGGCTCCAAATCTTCCCTTTAATGAATTCCCCTTAAACTTCTTTCCTCCTGTAAACCCCATTACACACTGGGGCAGTAAGGTCTCTGCAAAGAAACACTCACAGACTCACAAACCAGGGCTGGACAAACAAGCTTCCGTTGTTGCCAGTCCAAGTGACCTCCAGGTTATGTCCCTGGTCGCTCCACCAGAGGACCAGAAAAAACCAGCACTGTGTTCCGAGATGACAGCATCTATTCCAGAACTGGGGACAAATGCCTCCGCTTTTGAAACACATGAGAGAAGATTTAGCTGTCCTCAGAACGGAATGAGACTCACCTACACAAGCCCCGCCATGCTCTGGAGAATGCTGGGAAGCAGAAAGGCATTAACCAGCCGGGGCCACTGCTGGCACGCAGAGCTGCTGACAGCCTGCCAGCACACATCCCAGGCACTGCAGCAACAAAAACAACTTAATTAGCGGGCAGCCGCAGTCTACACTGACTTCAGCTCCTGGACCATTTCCATATATAATTCTGTGCAAGGGCTCAGTCTTTGGCCCAGTGTCGCTGCAGCTTCACAAGCAAGGCTTTAAGGTATCAGAGAACTTTATGACTTGGTAGCGCCTATCACAGCGGAGACCAGCTCTTTATTTGTGATCCTACTGCACCATCTCATTGCAGCATATCCCATCACTGCCATAATCCACAGCAGTCCTATTGTGGAAACAATCAATCCAATAGCAAGGGACCGTGACTCGGGAAGTCAATGCACTCAGCATCTGAGAAGACAGAAGATAAAAAACCACCTCTGCATATCCCTTAGAATTCCCCCATAAAAGCAGAGGCCTTTTCTAGACAGCTTTGAGTATAAAAGGGATCTCCTGAGCTGCTGAGTTAGTGCCTGTGACCAGCACAATCCCTTAATAATAGCATATGACAGGGCCCTGAATTTGAAGAGATGTTCAAACAAACATCCTGCTCCAAGCGGCAGAGACAGGAGTCTGTCAGAATATTCTCAAACAATTTTTCCACGTGGCAGCGTGGCATAGGCGCAGCACAAGAGTGATATTCCAGCTGTAATTTAGAGAGGGAACGTTATGAACAGCTCAGAGCAGTTCCCATGCACCCATCCTTTCCTCCTTTTTTACAACCTTCCTGAATTTAAAAGGAAGATACAGCTTTTTCAAAACTATCTTGGCTGAGTCACTAATAAAAACAGCAGCAACAACAAAAAATTACACGCTGGGACTAACTGGCAGGATCTGGCAGGACAGGAAGCCTTCAAGGCACAGAGCCAGACAACTGGAGCTCATTGGCCAGGTGATGCATTCGTTCCTTGGGGAACCTGGCATTAGTCTCACCCAGCAGCTGAACCACAGAATAATTCTGGCTTAAGTGTTGGAAAAAGTGTTTAAAGACTTGCTCTCTCAGCTGTGGTGGCATACATCAGAGCCAAGGTAAAGGCAAATGTAAATTACTGCACTGGGAGTAGGAGGCAGGTAAAATTTATCAAATTTAGAAAGAGTCCTTAGTCCCTGATGCAGGCTCAAGGCAATCATTTCGCACGGAGGAGAGACTTGAACACTGGGGACGTGGCACTGTGGTGTAATACCCACTGGGACACCACAGGGTCTAATTACCTGCTGTGGCACTGAGGACATGTAGCCAGGTAGATGTATTTTGGAGGGCTTGCAGTCTTCACATACGGACTGTAAAGAGTTTTCTGCCTGCAGACATTTCAGAAAATTAATTCAGATTAACTTTTGAAATCTATTACAGAAACTACATTAGAGCCTTTTGTGGACACTCTCGTTCATGAGTAACAGTGACCTTAATCAATTTCAGTTAGCTCATTACAAGAACAAATTAAGATCAATCAGAGCCCCTTCAACTCTGAATTCACTTTCTGTAATTTGGATTAATTGCTCCTACGTCTCTCCATCAGACTGTGTCAAACTACATGGCTGGAGAACAAATGGAAAGAAACAAACCTTCCTGCATTATCTTCCTGGTCATTATGCTGTGAGCCCCCTGTACCATAACATGCTCTTGCACAAGGCTGTTATATTCCTGTTTCTAACACCAAAGTAACCACGGCTGTAAAACTCACTGTTTTGGATAAAGGGGAAACACCCTAGTAATATCTCAAAGTGATACATTGCCAGTGGGTTGCTGGAGACAACACTTCCATTGTTCTATTCATATATTTTAGCTTCTTCTTTAGGGCTCTGGCATCCACAAAGGTTTCTGAGCCCTTGTAACTCCCCAAGAAGGTCTCAGGCCAACGACAGGAGCAGCAAACAACTGACGAATCTGTCATAGCTAAAATCCTTCTATCATCCAACTACCTCCTAAATCCCAATACCAGAGCTGGTTTTGTACTGGTGACTCTACTGATTCATGTGAGACAGCATACCCAGGGACCATCTGCAATTACAGCATTACAAAAAAATGGGAATTGTTTAGTATTTCCCACGAATACTTGGCAGCAAAAGCCTTGTGTACTCCAGAAGAACAACCCTAGCAATAGCTAGGTGCAGCCTTTCTCCCACCCCCCGTCCCCTGAAAAGGTTATGGCTGGAGGTCAGCGAGGGACAAGGAACACAGGCTGTCAGAAGTGACAGGCTCCCGAGCCTTCACGTCAGAAAAAGCAGCAAAAGCAAATGACGCATCTGCCAGGCATCGCTCCAAAGGCAACCGCAGCTGAACGCTGTGGATGATGCCAGCTGTGATTTGAGCCGCACTCAGCAGCCCTCAGCTTCTCCTCAAGTGCAGACTATATACAGGGACTACAGAAGGAGCTCAGAGCAAACGAACCAAAACGGCCGGCGTTTTACAGAAGTCTTCAGAGCTGGAAATAGGCTCAAGGATCAGGTAGCAGTCCCTGATCACTGAGACTTTTCCTTACAACCAGGGCTGCCAGCCGCCTCATTTGGGGACAGGAATAACCTGTTTTGACAGATTTACCGCTCTTGCTATTTCCCCCTAAACCTTTAATGAAGTTTTTATGAACCATTTCCTTCAAACACCCTTTCACCAGTCGACAATGCAAGGAAGTTACATTTGCGGAGTGGAACAAAGTCAAGCAGACAGATGGAAGGCAAAACAAGCTGAGAAGAAACTTGTGCTGCTTGCCAAGCGTCTTCCTAATATTTTCCACAAAAAGCTGTAAGCAGTATTCTCCACTTTCTCAAATATCACATCTTCCCTAGGATCACGATTTTTAAGTCACTTTCTACTCTCTTAGAGCATTTCTAAAAGAATTGAATTAGTCAGACAACCTTTTTGCCTAATTGGAAGAGTAGCTTTCTTATACGTGCCAAGAATCTGTATTTATCCCCTATGCATCTATATAGCAGTGAGCAGCAGAGAAGTTGAGTGCATTCCACTGATCAAATCAGCGTGACATTGGCTTCCTAAAGAAAATCAGCCCCAGTGGTAGCGTGTTAACTGAAGGCTTCACCAGTTACTTTGAAATTCAGATGAGTGTAAACCTTTGGTACTCCAGAGACCGAGCTGTACTGTCAGTGAAACTTGAAATTGCATAAGCCCAGGAGAATTTCTCTGTATGTTGCCACCTATTTAAATTACAACGGGTTTGCAATATGCATGCTTGCCTGAGTGGGTGTATTTAAGGGTGAGGGGGGTAATTGTGATTCTCTCTCTGTGTCTTTAGCGTTACTTCACTGTGTTGTTGTGGAAACACCAATATTACCAGCACACAGCTCTGAGCAGAAAGGCAGCAAGAAGGAAGCACGGAAGAGCAAGGAGGAGGTGGTAATGAAAAGCCTGCAATGGCATCCAAGATGTGTGAGCTTAAACCCCACCTCTGTCAGACCTTTTGAAGAGTCTTGGGCACATCACTTCTGTCACACATTAAAATATGCACTGGAAAACAATGGCTGTTTTTATTTGCCCTACGCCTAACACGAAGACTGACAAAACCCTATAAATCCTTAAGAATGCTTTGTCGTCTTTAATTGTAGGTTTCCTGAAAGTTCATATGTAACACTCATGCAGGAGAGGAAGGAGGAACAGACCAAACTTTACACTGTGTTACAGAATGTGTGTCAGCCATCCACACTGTCCTCTGAATTACACAAGTAGCGCCATTTGTCCCAAAGAATTCCAAGAACTTTACAACTGTTAGTGGAATATGAAGTAGGCTGATACAAAGTCCTGATACGCAGAACTCCCACTTCGGTGAGCAGGGGGGGCTTTCACATTCAGAGAACCTGCTGGGTAGGACTTGCAAATGCAGGAGCAGCAGAGTACTGCTTGGGGGTAAATCCATACCCTGAAAGCACAGCAGATTGTCTGAAGCCTATGAACTTCACAAAATGATTGAAAGGATTATTTTTAACCATGAACAGCTTCTTCTCTTTATTTTACTGTCCATTTACATTTTGTCATAGAATGAAAAAAGGTCAAATATTGACTCTCAGAAACATGCAGGCACTCCTATCCCCTTCAACACAAAAAGAACCCAAGCCTCCACTGACAGACCAGGGAGGAGAAGCAGTGATGAAAAGAGGTAAGAATGAAGGTGACCTATCACTTTGCTGAGTGTTCTCCCCGCATGCATTCAAATCCGCAGCCTAATGAAGACAAGTTCAAGGAAGACAGTCTTGTGGGCGATGACTGCTACCAGTAAAATTGTAACAAAACAACAGGAAACAAACAGGCACATGCAATAACTGTATAAGCAAACTGTAATGCTTAAGACTAGAAGCTGTCTCTTATACAGAATGTAACGATTTCTTGCAACACTGAGACAAGAAGTGAAAGTACCATAATCAAGTAACCAGAGCCTACCGTATCTATAAAGTAAACTATTCAGTGATACATCTAAAAATATAGCAAGCAGTTATATGTGGATTAGGAATACAAATAATAACCACCTCATTAAAATTTGATCTGGGATTGCTGAAATGCAGAAGCTTCACTGCAGTCAGAATCTGGATTTTACAAGGGGTCAAACAGCACCTTCCCCATAGCTCAGGGTCACTGCAATGCCATCTCAGCCCTGACGCAGGAGAAGACTGCGCCCTGCAGAAGTCCGGCCATCCCCTTTCGCCTTTGCCGAAGCTCATTCGAGGATGAGTCAAGTCTGACCGCCTTACATCACAAAGATCACATGAGAAGCGAAGTGGTGATGAGAGCTAGGATGGAAGAGATTCACAGAGAACAGAAGACAAACATCTTTAAAATTTTTAAAGTATAATTAACAAATATCCAACGTCAATATCATTGATAGGCCAAACATCCATCATATTCCTACTCACAGCAGTTTCCTGGTGAGAGCTGAAAACAAAAAGCTCAAAGTAACGTCTTCTGTGGAGTGAATTTTATGTCTTCCTTCCTCCATCACGTCTGTTTATTATTCTAGTGTATTTCTAACCTTGTCAATGGGCAGGCAACCACTTGTTAGAAGTACTGCTCCCAGACTGACTGGCTTTGGTGCTCCAGTACTCTACGGTAACTTTCTCCTCTTGAAAAGACTAAACAAGGAAGGAAAGAAGCAAGCCTGGGGAAACTAAAATGCTATTTGTCATGATGAGGCCTCAAGAGAAAAACTGTAAGTTTTATTTTCCTCCACTCTGTTGCATCTGAAATTTGCTAGTAAGTCTCAAATTCAAAAAGCTCTTCTAAGCCCTGCTGCTATTAGGAGTTTTGAATTCAAACTCATTTGTACTTACCACCTTCACTGGCAAAAAGGGAGACCGTGAGGTATATCTGCATTAAGGAAAACAAATGTGACATTGCTCCTCCTTTCACCTTATCAGTATTCAGCAAGTGTTGAGGTAAAGCTGATAAGTAACCCTGCTCATGGGTACGGATTCATCTTAGGATATGTCTGAGAGACAGTTTCAGTTGAATAGGAATTATTTATTCAGGAAAAAAAAGGTTGACAGATCCAGATACGTAGTCCATATTTCTTTAAAGCATTTGGTTTAAATAATTTTCTTTCTGTAAATGAATATTTATATGGGACTGTATGAGAAGTCTGCCCAGAAAGCATACCAAATATCATAGAATGGTTTGGGTTGGAAGGGACCTTGAAGATCATCTAGTTCCAACCCCCTGCTGCGGGCAGGGACACCCTCCACCATATTCCTATTTCTGAGGCCATCCCTGATACTGTCTAAAACAGGCAATGCAGTGTGGTAAAGGAACAAGACAGGGATGCCAACAGAACTGGAAAACAGACTTTCCAGGCAAATTATTAGATCTCATGCTTTGCCTGATTAAAGTCAGTCTGTGTGTCACCTCTCAAAAATCAAATTCTAACTATATCTGAAATAGGCACCCAAAACCAATGGTACCCAAATTTAGTAGGTATCCTAAGTAAATTAGCCAAGTGTTTTTTCAAAGCTTTTAAGGGACAGAAAAGACCCACCCCCCACCATTCAATTTCAGTTAAATCAAAATTCAAGGAAAAAAACCTCACATACAGACAGAAATATAATTTGCAAGTATTTACTTAAACTCTTCAATACTCCAGCTTTTTCATTTGTAAAATGCTGTTTGTAAAATCTACTCCCTTACAACTTCATATAGCACTGTCACTGCTGTCTCCAACTACCAGAGTGCCCAAATTTGTTCAAAGCAGCTTTCAATATTAAAATCTAAATCCTGCAAAACACCCTAAAATCTTTGGAGAAAATACACACAGGCTTATACATATTCTCTCAGCCCCATGCTATACTATTATACATATATTAGTGCTACACACTTGAGAGCAGCTATATGCTTCAGTAGCGACGGATGAAAGCAAGTTGCATTTATTTTAATTAAAAGACAGCAATTATTTAAATTTTTAAAATGAGAGAGAAAAGTCAGAGTCATCAACAATGGCAAGTCAGATGTTCTGAAATGAAGTGATGCTGACAACCGTCTAATCCTCCTCCCTGTTACAGGCATTCTGGGAACTCCGTGGGGCAACAGCCAGGGAATTCTAACAGCAGAAAGTAAAGTCTTATAAATCTGGCATTAAAGTTGTACATCTTCTCTCATCAGGTGAATTTTCTAGACAAGATAAAATAACATTAGGCACTACAGACACAAAGCCACATAAGCAATATCTGCCTAATTTAACCAGACAGCTGAGAGGCAGGGGAATATTCCTAAGTCTTTCTGGTTTTCCATTCCTTAGCTGACCCTATTTATTTGCCTATTTATGCATTATTTCTCCTATATGAATTGTAAGGTTTTACCTCAGCTGCTTCTGTGACTTTTTAAAGTCTTTTTTGTGTATAGTAAAACATTGGTGTCTGCTCTTTCTGCCTGGGTTTTATACCGCAGTAACACAGTATAGCTTTCAAAACAGAGACAATTATTAAACACACAATTTTCACCGCTCCCAGGCTTTTGAACTTTCAAAATGGAAAAAAAATAATTACTGCGGTTACAGTTAAAAACATACTGGAGGAAGGTTACTCTCTTTAAAAGAGAAAACATGGGGGTTTTGTCCTAAGTTTTGTACAGCTATGGAGACCACGCTGTAAAGAGTCCAGAAAAGTTTAGGCCTCTTTAATTTATGACTTTGATAATTACTCAGAAGCCCAAAACAAAGAGGGCATAAGTGATACAAGGTTTAAAACAAAAAAAAACTTAAAAAGAGAAAATATCTTCCCAATGTCAGTCTCATCTGTCACCTAACCATGCAGCTACTGTACAGTCTGCCTTTTGCCAAATCCCTGTATAATTGGTAAAGGAAATACTATTCATTTGCATGCAGCTGCAAAAATAAAGAAGGTAATCTTCTTATTACTCTGATTTGAATATGAAATAAACCACAATGGTTTAAAAACCAGAATCTCAATATTTTTAAAATAGGAACAGATAAGATATTATTGATTACCTAATGTAAAATACTTTAGAGAACGATTATTCAGAACATCAATTTATATAATTGCAGGGAATTGCAATGAGGTTTATCTGCCATGGTCCCAGCTCTCAGGAAGGTTCTACTCTGCTGCAAAGTTAGAAACAGACTACAATGAGAAGAAAGAGATACAAATGGCAGGTGTAACGTTTATACTCGTTCACTCAAATGAATCCCAGAGAGCATTACACACTTAACTAATGATTTGAAAATTGCCCCAAATCTTACAAATATTTTGCTGGCAGTGAACTAATCTTTTGGCTTTATCTGCCACTAAAGGCAGCTTTCCCTGGGCTAGAACAGTATGGCAACCTAACTGTACTTATAATTTATATATATAAGGAAATTTAAAAAAAAAAATCAACTAGAACACTGGACAGTGTTTATGGAAGAGGAATGAAAAGAATACATAAATAATTCTGCATGAGAAATAGTCCAGAAAAAAAAACATTCTTCTCTTCTCCCTTCTATTAAACAAAGGCCAATAAGAGATTGTGGAAAATGCATGTCTGCTTTACATGCCTGTAATTCTAGGCCCCTTAGATTCATAAAAATTACTTCAAAAATCAAAGGTAAGTCAACATTTCCAAGCCTGTTCATTTCACCTCTAGTATTAGCAACATCAAGTATTTAACATGGGATGCAAACATTATATGTACAGATCAGTAGCTAAAAGGAAGTTTCTAAAACTAAGTTTCACACAACATAATTCCATGAAGATTTAACCTCTGGAAGAACATGGAAGTTACTGAAATACACTTTGTATTTTCTTCTTCTAAGCTGACAGTTGATTTTCATTTGATGGCACGTGGAAGTTTAGAATCCCTACATGGAAAACTCTTAAATGCTACTAACAGAATGAAGGCACCACTGTTTCAAAGTACCAGCAACTATGCAAGGTGGGCTTGCCAAGCTTCTTAATCCTAAAAGATATAAATTGAAGGTCTCACATAGCTTGGAGCGCACCTTCCCCATTGCACTGAAAGAGAAAGGAGACACAGGAGGGGCCTGAAGGATTCACCAGCTGCCAAGACACACTTCAGACTGCCAGCAAGTGCCCGGAGGCGTACAAACCTTCAGGCAATGAGCTCTTAGCCTCTGCATCCTGCTCCTAGGCAGTACCATCACCCCTACAGCCCCTGCACAAACAGGAATCACTGGGCAAAGGCAGCCGCCCGCAGAGTGCTGGCCAGCAGCATTCACAGCACATTCAACCGCTCAGACCCCGAGGAGGAGTACGCCGTGTTCATGTCCACGTGTCCACACATGTCCACACACGTCCACAACGCGTCTATGCTCTGCAAACAGAAGCATCTTTTCCGCAGGCAAAAGGTGAATGTACTTTGAAGGTGGTAACAGGATTAATGCTGCTCCTTCAGAACACCCCAAAACCACTGACTGAGCAATGTGCTGCTCTTTGAGGTGATTAGCATGCTTGCCATCATCTGTTTTTACTGTATACAAAAGGCACTTTCTGCCAAGACTTCCACAAAATACAGTTTATTTTAGTGAATTTAGAGAGTTGGCTACTGAGAGGATTATAGGACGTCTACCAGTAAACCGGATCTGTGCTCAGAACACACAAAGAGCATAACACATTTGAAAAGATGTATCATAAGGCAAAAATTGTGTAAGAGTGACATTTACAAAATATATACACTAATTTGGTCTTGGGGGAACAATCACAGAAGAAAAAATCTGTTCTAAAAAAAGTAAATACTATATAAATACATAATATATTGCTTTTCTGGATTTTAAAGTAAGTTCTTACAATGAAAAGCAAAGCCTTAAACTTTAAAAAGAAAAGCAAAGGATGTACAGAATTTTTCAGACAAAAAAAAAATACTGCGCTGATGTTAATACTCCAGTGACAATTCTTTGCATTTTTAAAAGGACACAGGAAGTGTTTCTGCAGAACAACACACTCCTAGGACTGCATTTCTTGTGATGCAGACAGGTAGATGGTTTTCAAGGTTCCACAAAGAAAGCTAATATGAAGACTACGCAAGGAGAGCGTATGGACTGGCAATCTGCAGAAAAAGTACTGGCCTTAGCAACTGCATCTCTGGGGATTTATTTCAGATGGAAATGCAGCTCAGATTGGGACAGTCCTAGAAGCACAGGCGCCAAGCCCAGGGCTGGACACCATACAGGCTGTTTGCTAGCCCATAATCTTAACTTTAAAAAATATGCAATACCACACACAGCTATAGCACCATCCCTTACTTTTTTCAGTCTTATAATGCTCTTAAGATAGTGTGCGAGCATAGCCCTCTCACCTTATGCCCAGGACTTCAGAACCAATAATTTTCTAATTTCACTAAAACTAGGCATTTGGATAGATTAGTCTCACAGACTCAATTTCTCTCTTTGTTTCATTAATTTCTTGATTTCATCAAAAGCCTGTTGCAATGAGTTTCAAAGCCTTACCAAGCACTTTCATTTTTTCCCTCTACAGGTTTCCCATGATTTGAACTTAACTGAGTGCCCTGATATTTTTGTTAAGAGGAAAGAAAATAGATGGTCCTTATCTATCTCTTCTATACCATTTATAATTTTAGCGACTGATATGACACAGAAGGAGGATGAAGAATGGAGCCTAAGACGATAATCCCAGGGGGGTTTAGTCTTTCATCATGTGTTTCCAGCATAGATCATGTTAGTGTCCCTTTTCTGAACTTTCTCTAGTTTAAGATGAAGTAATCAGAACTGCAAAATATTCCAGGAAAACCTGCATCTCCAATCAATATAAATGAACAGTGCTTTTTATATGCCACATTCCCTATTCCTTTTCACTTGCTGCTTCAGTCCTTATAAGCAGCCTAAGAAAAGCAAGTGCTTGAAAGATAAACTGAACACAGAGTATTCAAGTCATGATGAATATTTAAGAAAAAAAAAGAAACCTAGTCTTTATATTTTCAGCTTCTACTGTACCACCTAACCAATAGTAAACTATTTCTAGTAACAGCTGCTAAGAACTCTGAAGAGTATTTTTAGGATGTAACCAAGCTCAGGGTATTTTTAATCTATGATTATACATTGTCTAAGTCAGATGAGCATCAGTTAGGAGGTTTAGCCAGACTCTGTTCTTGTTGTCATACCCTCATATAACTTGAGACTGCTGCAAAACAAATCTTTATGAAGGGCCACTTAAGAAAGGGTATAACAGAGTAAATTGGGAGGTCCTATCATTTCTTGGACAGGGAACATCTTCAGGAGAGCTTCATCTCTTTAGACTTTGCAATAATAATGGTAACTCAATAGTAACTGCAGCTAGATAGACTGAAGTTCTCCTGAGTTCATACACTGTGACACGGTGATTTTAGCTGTACTGGGAAAATTCATTAGTTTCACAAGGTTACTTCAGATTTTCTCCAGTACAGCATGAGATGAGAAAGTGGCTAATGTGATGAAAAATGTAGAATTCAACAGCCTTGAGGAGGGGACACCGGGTCTTTTCTCATGTGTTTATTTCCTCACTGTTTCCAAATACTATACAACTGAGGTGACAGAATAATGTAGCCTCAACCTTTTGTGTGTATTGCCAGATCCTGCAAAAGATTAAAGACAATTTTCCAATTATTTTTTCTTATCTTTGGGATTCTGAGAGAGCCTCTCATGGAAATGAAGAGGTAGGAGGTAACTATCTTTGTTGGAAAGGCAAGCCAGCTTTGCACTGAGTAGTAAGGGTATCTTTTCCACCTCCACATTAATTACTTTTCGCTTTGCGCAGTATTATGTAACATATTGCTGTGAAACCGTCTTGCAGTTTAAGTTTCCCTACCCAAAACAAAGAGGGACCTGCTCCCTTACTGCCAGTGAAGTTGCGCATTGGCAGGAAAATAGAACAGATCAGTTGGAGATGTCCAGACTGCACTGCTGAGAGGAATGAAAGAACAAGTTACTGTTAAATGGCTGCAAGACAGAGGAAAGGGATCACAGTCATGCCAGAGTGTTTAACCAAACTGAGAGATCCAAAAAAAAAATACTGCTTGCTCCTCTCCCAGAACACCCAACTGAGGACATAGGAGAAAGGATGCCAGCAGGCCACCAGCTCACACTGGCAACAGAAAAAGCAATATAAGTGATTTTAACAATCCTCTCACGCTGTTCTCTGCTGCAAGCAGTAGACACAGGATGCACATACATCCAAATAAAACCTGTAATGGTTTTAAATTATTTATTGAGACTCTGAAAAATTTTCTCTTCTGTATGAAGCCCAGCTGCTTTTATTACACCAAAGAAGAATAACAGGAACAAGGAAATATAACAAGGAAAAAAAATACCACTACAGCAACAGAGACGCAAATACCTTGATACCTTCCCCGCCCTATTGCTTCAGTATAACATTATCTGGTATCTCCGACCTATTTCAGCAGAGGAAAGCCCACCTCAATGGGTAAAAGGTAGGGAAGTCCAGCGAAGTGTTAGTGTTCCAGTTTAGGGTCACTGCAGTTCCCTTACTCTCTCCCCTGGAAGCATGAGCAATTTCACAACTGAGGGGAAGGGTGAGGGTACCAGCCTAGCCCAGACAGGCAGACTGCTCACCCCTGACACTTCAGTGTTTACTGGGAAGAAACACAGCTGCTGCTGAAGATGACTCCTACCCTAGGACGCTGACCCTCTGTGCCAAGGAAAGTGAAAAGTGATTAAAGGAGTTGGGAGAGTCAGAGAGGGAGCACAACTCTGAAAAAATATCTGGGATGTGGATTCCTCGCTCCAAGACCAAACTGAACTTGTGAAACACTGTGTGAAGATCTGTAGAGTCTAAAATTTCTCCTTACACCTACTACACTGTGAAATAAAATCAACCTCTTGCTAGAACTGACTTGCCTGTTCCTTTTCCAGGTGAAGCCTGTAATTCCAGAGTCATAACCTGGAAGGATGGAGGTGCCCTAGGGAGGTCACACAGTGCAGTTGCAATGCTATGATGCCTGGATCAAAGCTTACCTGCTCCAGGGCTAGACCACCTGGCATGAGAGCTGCAGATGCAGCTCCAAAAGACTTCAGAAACTCAACTACAGGCAGCAAGTTCCTTTGGACACAAGAATGTCTAACAGTGGCTGTAAGTCATTTCACCTTTCTCTCACTAAGCCCATTTTATAGCTAGGAATGCAAAACTATTTCACAGGATTTCTGGGATGGCTAATGCCAATCAAATCAGTATCTACAAATCATTTGTTCCCAAGGGGTGAGCTGGTTACACACTAGAACAGCATGAAAGCAAGGTGATTAAACTAAGTGAAAATCTGGTAAACTAGAGAGAACTACTTACAGATGTCCAGAGATCCAAAATCTGCCTTGCAGATGGACACGAAGGAGGCTGAGTTTCAATACAAACATGCATAAACTATCTGCAATCAAAGCCAGGGTGAAAAAAATCTGATGCGGGCAGGCTCCATGCTTACCCAGGTAAGCACTCAGCCCTGAATGACTATTGAGAGTAACCAGAGATAGAACCATGAAAGGGTGGTCAGAAAATTTGGTCTAACGCTCTGAGAGGTCAGTATGTGCAGCCTAGTATCTAAACAAGCCCTCCACCTTAATTTTCAGTAACATCAAGTGCTGAACATACAGGTCATACAGGGAAAAAAGCATACAGGTACAAAATGGGAAATTCCCACTAAACCAGGGCATGCTGCATTCGGTGTATGTGCTCAAACCAGGAGAACCTGGTGATCTTAGAACAATGAAGTGACTAGCATATAAAAACCACAAACTACTTAGGAAAAAATCATTAATAATCTATTCATTTAGAGGCCTATCATAAGAGTGTGCGAGAACAAACATCATAGCTGTGGTTAAGAAATGGAAAACAGAGATCCAAATAATTCTAAACCTGGCTTTCTGATCTAAATGCACCATCTTTTTGAACAAAGTTTATAAAAAATAGACTGTACCCCACTATCTTTTTGGATAATTATTTTTAGGTGAGGAAAATTCAGTAGATGTAGTTTAGCAATAGCATTTTATACAGTGCCATTTTACAGCACCACAAAGGAAAAGATGAGTGTATTTGGAGAAGATGGGAAAATTACAGGTGAACAAGGAATTGACTATAAGGGAAGAACAAGAGGTTATACAAAAAGGGATGTGTGAGCTGAACGCCAACAAAAAGCTGAGAACTATTTGGCTGCATTTTTGAGTGCAGAAAACACTAATGGTGGGGTCCTGCAGGAAAGCTGAGAGGGAGAGGGCAGCTTAGGGCTCAGAGCGCTGCCTCCCACCTTCTCCTTCCCCAGGCATGGGCACAGCACAGCTACTTGTCTGGTCACCAAACAGCATCACAGCCAAGGATGGCCAACCACCACCCGGTCCTGGCACCAAGACCCTTTCCGAATAACGGAAACCGAGACACGTCCTGAGCCTGCACAGCCTTTGCAGCCTTGCCTGCACGAGCCCCAGCCTGCTTCAGGGGCCACCGTTTCCTCTGCCAGCTCCATCCCCTGAAGGAAAGGGGTTTCTCACACCCAACCTGCTGAAGCCTGCGCTTTTGCCCTGCAAGCAGCGGTCAGAGCCCATGGCAGGGGAAATCCATGCTAGGACTCTGAGAAGCCATCACGAATCCTGGTGTAACTTCTCCCCCCGGCACATCAGAAGCTCTGCCTGAGGACGAGGGAGGCCGCCCTGCCAGGCAGTCAGTCCTGAAGTACCTTCCTCTGCCTCTTCTGCTGGCACTAAGTCATATTTAAGAATTTGACAGCCTCAGTACTTACACTCTGAGGTTACCTAAATCTGTGGTCACCATCTGAAGATGGCAAACGGCCTCCATGCACCAGTTTCAGCTTTCAGTTTTTCTGGAAAATACATTTAAGGCTGATGTTCTAAATCTTGTGATTCTTAATGCTTTGATAAAGATCAGTAGGTACATTAGAGCTAAAATCATGCCAGGTGGAGCTTTATTTCAACTTTCTGATCTGAATAAAATAAATTGATTTAAAATGCCATTTTTACATGGATTCTCTATGCACCAGGCTGTAATGGCCAAAGTTAAAAATGTGCCAGACAGATATTAAAGTCTATCTCACAACCCTCCTATGGCAGCACACCACCAGCACATACCTCCGATTAAAAACACATCTCCCTTTATCTGCAACAAAGAATCCACTACTCTGCCATGCAAAGTGAATTTTATTAACTTGATTCAGGGTCTGTCACTCATTTTTCAATATCTTACGTGTACCCATATGTCATGGTTAATCCATTTGATGAATTGTGTTTGTTTGTGCTTTGATGAACTCCGCAATTTGCCCATCGGTCTAGCTTCTTTATGACAACTTATTGGAGTCCAGTTTATTACAAAAAGCTTTACATAGCTTGCTTTATTAATAAATAAGGAAATAAATAAAGGCTACAAACTGTTTCTCTGTTTCTGCTATTTAGATTAGCGAGTCCTCAGGCATTGATCTTTCACAGTGTGTAAATGGTACGTGGCACAACACCCATCACTCACCCCGGCCATGCTGGGCTCCCCAGTGCAAATCTGGCACTATGAACCATTTTTTAGAGCAAGATTCACCTTATCTATCAGTAGTTGCCCAAAAGATAAGCATCTCCTCCACGCTAAATCATGGGGGAAATGGAGCGGGGCGGGGGGAAGGGGAACGGCTTGAACAGATTTAAATGAGCTTAAATCATGTTTCAAAAAAAGTTTGTTCTTCTGCAAAAATTAAACCTTGCTGGGCAAGTGCTCTCTCATGTATCACCACCAAAATCCCTATGACCCTGCAAGTGCAGCCAAAAGCAGGCAGGTTTACCTCAGCCATAAAGTACAATTTCACTGTATGTGACCTAAACTGGATGCAAACAAACAAACAAAGATAGTACTGATGAAATCACTGCCTTCATAGACCAGATCAGTGTCAAAGAAGGAACCATGCTTTGGAAATTTATATTTATTCTCTTTTTAATATCTTGACCTTGATCATGTCCCTCTTAAAACACTGAAATTACATGTACTGTTTTGAAGGAAAGGCACATCTAAAGCAATACAGCTGCAAACGGATCATTCCCGAGTTAGCTTTGGATTACACAGGGCTCCCAAAATGCAGCACCAGCTGTCCCTAATATCTTTCAGGAAGCCTGAACCTAATACAAATCTCCTACCAATATTTTGTAGGTTTTGCAATAGCAGATAGCAGGGCCCTTCTAACAGATATCTCAGCACCCTACAAGGCAGGATGCCAGCTCATTTTTTATTTTAATTTGCCACCACAAAGGCAGGTCATCTGTAGCAGGATTAAGTACATCTCGGGGAACACTCCAAGCACGGGGCACAGCAAGAGGTTTTCCCAGGTACCACCAGGAAGGTCACTCCAGACTGAGGTGGGCTCCCAAGACCACTATATTAGCCACAAGCCTGTCCTGAAAAATCACTGGACAAACTCAAAAATCTGCAATGCCCTACTAATAATACACAGCTCTCCCCTCCCCGCAAAAATGCCATGGAAATCAGTTAATTAACAAACTAGGAAGAACATAATTACAGATTGTAGGATATCTTTATGAATATGTCATCGTATTTATCACTGTTTCCTGCCACCACATACAAAGAACATGTCTTCAGTGCAGTTAGTTTAATTTACAAGCTCCAAAATAATAATTTCTCACCTCTATTGACATTTCTGAAAGTTACTTTTGCCATAGAAAAAGCCAACATGAGGATCTGTGAGGCACCTTACACAAAGCAGCTTGAGGCTTTTATCCGCCTAAACAACCAAATAATGGTGTGAGGAAAGTGTTACTTCTGCTCCCAAGCACGCTCAGAATCAAATTTCACAAAGAAAGCGAGTGACCCAGTTCAGCAGTGTAAATACATGTCATCTCATTAGCTTCAAAGTTTAGCAGAAATAACATTCAGACGCTACAGCCTGCACTTCAGAAAATGAATTCCATAAATATTCCTTATGATTAACAGGACCAGATAAAGAGACGGTCAGATCACGGCAGGGGCAAACTGGCAGAGGTCACTTCAAAGCGCACGTTCTTACAGCTGAGGCTTTGCTAGGGAATCCCGTGAGTTGTATTCTTCAGATGTTTGCACGGTTCCAAGCAGCAGGTCAGCAAGCGGCACTAAGGAAAGAGTAATAACCCTACAGTGAAACCAACATCCCCAGAGCACGCAAACTATTCCCAAAGCCATCCCAGGAATAATCTCTCTACGTTTGCCTAAGAAAACCATTCTGGGTATCTGCAACTTATTCCTAATATGATCTGTCTCCTTCACCTGTGAAATTTGTTTTTAAAAGTTATTAAAGCTGGATTAATTTCATTCATAAAGCTTTTTCTTATAGCTGAACTGAGGAGTTGAAGATGACCTGCTTTTATAGAGTTTGATGTGTTTTATATTTTTTTTTTGGGAAAAAGCACCACCATGCCTTTAAAAACAGGAACATACAAGAACCACATGCTTGTATTAGAATCCCACAGCCCTCACACTGTAACACAGCTAAAATGGACTTTTGGTCATCAAAACTTTCCCACTTCTCTGCAGCTGTTTATAATGAGAGTAAAGAAACCCATCTTCTCTGCAATCCAGCCTGGATGATTAATTAACTGATGCAACGGCAACACTGCAGCTGCGTTTGCCAAGTTATCATCCTCAGGACCATAATTAACACAGAGGAAGTTCCAGTGGGAATCAGCCTTGAATGACATCAGTGGTAACAATTAAAGCTCCTGAAGTTTTTACAGCACTTCAGAGAAAGTTCTTAGTTCTCTGAGCAACCCTTCAGTTCTGCCAAACGCCTCTTGGAGGCAGCTAAGGCTCAGTATGTTTTTACTGGACTCATAGATCATCCCAGCTGACAGAAACCTCTGACCTAAGGTTTTGCTTCCAAAATGAGTGCCTTGTGTATACTTCCCCTTATCCCCATTTCTTTCATGTAAGCAATGCAAGTGCAAGAGGGAAGTCCACAACTAAAACAGGAGTTGGGGGGAGAGTTCTCCCTTCAGCCTGCTTTGTGGATTTGTTGGTAAATTCCGTAGTTCAAGGAGGCAGGAGATCATAATGCTGGCTAAATGTACTTAACTATACCCTAGTATTGTTTTGGCTTTCTTCCCCCAACATCCACACTCTGTAAATCCCTACAGCTCTTAGCCACATATTGTTACATGCATATTTGTGCTCCATGGCATAAAATCCAAACACCAGACTGAAGCGATATGTTATAATATGTTATAGTGGATTTCTAATGTCTTTGTTTCACCTAATGGAGATATTGCCACTTTCACCCTTGATTAATCAATCCATTGTGCAAAATTTCCCAATTCCTCCCAGAGACATCAGTTCACCCACCGACAGCAGTTCCTAACGAGGCAACGCCGTTCTCTTTCCTCTAAAACAAATGCAAAGAGAAGACATCCTTGATCTTTTATTGCCTAAGTGCTTCTGGTGCAATGATCTACTTGCAGCTGACATTTGAAACTTGAAGCTAAAAAGAAATCTGCAGATGGGATTTGAAGGTCATCCAAACACAAGCTTTAAACCTGCTCTATTTTGCTCCCTCGATACAAGCCTCTGACTGTAAGTGATCCTGGACTTTTTTTTCCTCTAAGTTGATCATCTGGTATATCAATTTATGACTGGGCAGGTAAGAGAAAAAATACATTTACAGAGATTTTCCTAATACTTTCTTTTAAAGCAGTAAAGCTGGAAAATTTGATTTTGTCTTTTAGCTTACCCTGTTCAAAGAAAAAAACCCTTCTCTCTTTTTCTCACTAATCACATGACACCTAACTAGAAATAGATTTGCATCATAAAATGCTGTGGTAAATGTCTGTTACATCTTTTCAGGACAGTGTGTTAGAGATACTGTGACCCTCCCTGGGCTGCCAAGTGCACTTAAAAGAACTTGTATTTGTAATTCAAAACTTGATTTTTGTACCGTCTACATTTGAGTAAAAATGCTAACTATGTGTTTGCATAAAAAGCTGACTACAACCCCATGCAAAGGATTAGCCCACATCTGCATGACACTTAAATCCTACTTAAGCCTATTCCAAATATCATTAACGTTCTTCTTGCACAAATGAGACAGCACCCCTCTGGATTAGGTAACGGTAGACATGCTTAGCGTGCTGAACTAGATGACAGGGAAAGAACAACACAGCATTACTAGGTTATGCTATCATCTGTGCTTTCTAACCCCTTGTATATAACAGCATCATCTTATATATCCTCTCCTATATCTTGACCTGCACCTGACATCATAGATCACACTAACCACTGACACCTCGTATGTTGAATCACAGAGTAGGAGAGAAGCTGCAGCGTTGAGAGAAGCCTGAGTTAGCCTGTACTTAGCAGCTGAGCATCACGGAACTGGAGCCAGCTCCGCAGGGCATCAGTGCTAACACTCACAGACATGCAACTGCCTAATTGCAGTGCTCTGAATCTTGTTAAATACGCTAACAATGACTTGCTATGAAGACCCGACTATTTTAAATTACGTACTTGCTTAGTTAAAACCACAAATTCAGGCTCACTTAGGAAGTGGATAAAGCTAAGTAATAAATGCTTCTGAAATAAAATCAAAAAAATCTAGTGATGCAGGCTGCTTCACACTGCAAACTCCAGTCTGAGTTTGGACCATGACAGTGAATGCTGCCCGGCGAGGCCTTGAGCCACCTCAACTGCCCCACATCCTCAGCAGGCAGTTCTGTTCACCGGATTGGCATGACAGTTTGCATTCACAGGAAAAGACCAATTTATAGGTGACAGCTGATGGCTATGATGGTGAGGGGTCATGCTCAAAACATGTTCCATGACTGCTGTCTCAAATTATCCGCATTCCACAATTCACTGATTTTAAGGCATCTACCATCACCCAGTCTGACTCCGGAATAAAATTTATGATGGTGCAGGTAAGTCCCAGGAAATGCCTGCTAACCAGATACTTTACGATTAACTTCACTAACACTAGCACAAGTGTAAGCATGTTTTCTCACTGAATGCTTCTATAGTATGTGGGCTACGTGATACTTCATCTCCCATGATTTGTACTTCTTAACCATTTCTCTTATACAAAATCTGAAAATCCTGTAAATACAGGTGAGATGATTTTGCAGATCAGCGTCTACAATCTGCCTGAAGATTCCCCATGCTGTTGAAAGTGAAGTTGTCCTGCAGTTCCTGACCTCTCCATATGGCAGCAGTTAGGTTCAGCCCACAGCTCATCTGCACAAGAATAGAAATGCTTGTGTCAAGTCTAGAGCTGCTCTTCTGGACATCAGGAAAGGCAGAAAACCACTACAGGCAATCATTTCAATTATTAAAGAGCTTGATCACCAAATGAGGTAGCATTGATTTAACAAAGTTCCTCTACTGTATTGTGCATTAAAATCATTAACCCTCAAAGCTTTGTAATGGACCCAACACAGCTGTTTGCAAGCAGCTGTCTTCAGTAGACAAACCAAAGTCCAAGAGGAAAGGAAGTCACTAGGTGTTAGTTAGACTACATGTTGACAAAATAAAGATTACACCTGAAGCTATATAGATTTATAATCCTGCTGGTTTTCACTCTGTGCAGCTGTGCCACACATGGAGAAAAACTCAGTAACAGGCTGGGCAGCATACTGGGTAGAAATTTGCAAGAATGCAACCAAAAAGGACAGAGGAATTCTGAAATTCATCTCAGGGGCTTGCCTAAAACCCCATCAAAAGCATAACCATGGCAGCAGTAGCCATACCCAAACTCCTACGAAACGTGGGAACTAACAACAATTAAGTCACAGTGATATGGATTTCAGCTCAGCCTATTCACCACAATAGGTCCTTTCCTAAAACTCGAGCCACTGTGACTTCCCTTGTGCTGTTACGCAGACTATCCCAATTAAAGATGTTATGTCATATGACAAGTTACAATCACACCTCTGATCTGTTGACAGGAGCAACAGAAGGCTTTCATTCCTGCATACCTGGACTTCAGCAAGAGCAATACAGTTGATACTCCTGTACGTGGCACCACTTCCAGTCTCCTAACCAGGCTCGGCCTTGGTACCTGCCTTCAAGAAACCATGACAACCTCGTTCTGGTCCTAACAAAACATTCACAAGGCCAACTTATAACTAGAGGGAAAGTGTCACGACAGTAATATTCTTCCTCACAAGGAGATACACCTGAAACACAGGATTGATATCAAAGCATTCAGGTTCCTAATGTAAAAGGGAAAAGGATACAAGCTGCTTTAAAGTTAGCAGATGGGAGACACAGGCCCATCGCTGCTGTGTTATGGGAGGTATAAAAAACAGTCATGGGCTATTCACGTGACACGGAAGGAAGCTGGACGTCACAATCAGAGGAGGACACCTCACCAATAATAACGTTTGTGGAATATACACTTTTGCCCAGAAAGGTGTTGCCAACCTCATTTCCAAGGAAACAGAAATACCGTTATATTAAGGGAACTTGTCCACTGAATCCAATACCATCCCCTGTACCCAGTTCACAATTAAAATCAACACACAAACCAGCAGTAATAATTCAACCACCTAATAATGCTGTATTCAGTCTCTTCTGCCTTTGGAGCCATCCCTTCTGGAAAAGCTGGTGCAGAGAGCTACAGCAATGCAGGGCTTGGGGACATATCTATGGAATAAGATGCACCCTAAATGCAGACTGAAAGTATAGTGCTTGTAAGCACTAGCTCTGGGCCATTGGCAGGTCCCAAGTGCCTTACAGAGCATTACCAGGAGAGAAGTACTTATCATTTGTTTTAACTTGGATAGAAACAAACTACTGGAAATTATTTGACCGGTTTGCATTTACTTGTCCAGCAATTTACCCCAAGCATCTTCACGCCAAGGTCCCTCAGAGCTCAGAAAACAAGACGAAATTTCTCAGTAAACTCCATAGCAAATGACCACCTGAAAGACCCAGTCCAATCCTGATGCAGCTTTGCTAATTTTACTGTACTTACTTTAGAGTTGAATCTGGCCCCTAGATCCTACATTGCTGCACTTAACACAGCTAACGTGTGTGACTAAAGCTCTGCTCAGCTCCAGATGGCCAAATGTCAAATAAATTGAAAAACAGCCATTGCCAAATCTCTGCTTAAAGAGAAAAAAAAAAAAAAGATACAGAGGAAATCAAAGAGGAAACATGAATTCAGCATCAGAAAGCATAATGTAACACACTGCCTTTCCTTTTGTAGCTCATTTTTACAAGATATTTACCTTGTGAAAGGTAATGAAAAGATGCAAAGGTAATGAAAACATGCAATAAATCTCCACTCCTTGCTACTTACTGCATAACCTCTTAGCTCACTTCGTCCTGCTGAGAGTGTTCATGTCTCCCAAGACAGAGGGCCACCAGACTCTGGATTAGGGGTAAGACCTCCATGCTGCTACTGGCTCACGAGCTATTCCAAACAGGTATTAAAACTAAATAACTATATCCAGATAATGCACTTTCTTTAGAGAATACAAAGCATGACTAGAAAGCAAACTATGCACTAGGCAAAAAAAAAAATTAGTACTTGCCTGTGGTTCAGCTAACCCAAAAATCGTGATCAGCAGCAGCTGATCACGAACAACTGAATAAAAGCATCTATATATATGCACATACAATCTGTAGAGTTTCTCGTCTTTCCAGCAGTTTTCCAACAGGTCTGCCAGGATGGCAAGAGAACTCAACAGAGCTACTCAGTTCAGAGCAGGGTTTAGCCTGGAGGGAGGAATGGAAAGAGGGAGGAAGGGACAGCAATATTTTGATTAATATACAGAACTGGAACTCATTAAAGTAGAATCAATTTCCAGTTTTATACTTCTTTTCCCTGCACTAACCTACATCTGACATCAGTCATAACACTCTAGAAACAGCTAAAAGTATTTTTCACACCTTCCTTCTAGGGTAGCATGTTATCTACCATGTCCTAGATCAGATAAAGCAGGTTGTGGATGAAATACAGATTTTACCTAGACTCTTTTAACTGCCAGGATGAATGATTCGCCAAAGATGACAATGCCTACTCTTGTACTTTCAAATGGGGAGAATACTTATTCAGCTTCATGGGGCTTAAGAATTGCTATTAACATTCTTTTACACATGCCAAAGTATAACAAACTTCATTATCAACGAAATTTCTAAACAACAATATATGACAGCAGTACAGAGAGCCTCAGCAATATACAAATGAACATGTAAAAAAAATTTGTTTTAAAGAAAGTCTCCAAAACAGAGGTTCAGACCAAACACAGCTGAATAAACCCGTGTCCCCCATAGCACAGAACTCTAGAAGTTAGCAATTTGTAACGGTGAAAGGGACTTGAAAAAAGCTGTGTGCCTCTTCCTGCCTCAAGGCAGGATGAGCTGTCTCTATGACCATTCCTCTGCTCAATGTCTTCCTCAACTTTGTATCATTACCAAAAATCTGACCGATTCACCCCTCTGATTAGCACAAACCTGGAATTACTCTGCTGGCCTCCACCGTTACTCCAGATTTACACAATACAAGACAGCATAGCTTGTCTTCAAAGAATTCTGCTACTAAAAAAGACTTTTTGCCAATATATTCTTTGCCCATAAAATAAGCATTGCAGTTTCTAAACAGTCATTCAGGCAAGAAATAGATCAGAAATAAAAGGCATGCTGATTCTTTTTTGAAGCACTTAGGAAAGATCAAATTGCTGTGTCTGATACTGCAGAATACTATGCTCAAGTGTAACTAACAGTACTGCCTGACATTTTAAAGACATATAAAACAGGAAAATAACCCTTTTAGAAAGGCTTTTAACTTCCAGTTCCTAGTGGAAAATGAATTTGATGCTAAACATCTGCGCTCCCAAGGTAAACTATTAAGAGTAGCGTGCTTACAGAACCCATAAATATTAGTGGTAAATAATGTTGGACAGAATGAAATGCTGAATTAAAGATTACTGGGTTATTTTGCATTACAGAAATAAGGAGGGTGGGGCAGAAAATGAAACATCATAGTAGTCAAGAACTATTTCAGTCCATGATGAGTATTGTTTCTGGAATACAGTCTGGGGAAGAAACATCAATGAATGCTTCATTAACAACTGCCGACTTGAACGAAATTCCAAGCAGGCACACTAACATGCATTTTAAATGGACCAATGCTCTCCCATATGGGTGTCAAAACATCTTTTTTTTTTTTACCCTAGAATTCAGAAAAATATCAAAAACTCTAACTCTTATGTTGCCCATTGGCCACACTTTTGATACAGCATTTATTGCTGGAAATCAGAAAATGAGAACAGACTAAGTAAACTGAGCTCTCCTGCCAGCATCAAGAAAGATATATTCCGACTCCAACTGTTAAGTTTGGAACTGTTAATAGCATTGCTAGTGCTTAGGCAGCAGCAGTGATTCCTGTGGACTTTATTTTCTCTTCCAGTTATTCTTTCTGTCTTTCCGATTTCATTTACATAAAGTGTATTTTGCAAATAGAAAAACTACTTGTTACATTCACAAAACCACTTTTGATCAGCTCTGGCTGCATCTGTGGGGCTCTTTAGACATGTCAGAAATCAAAAGGACATCGTAGCTGATCTCATAATTAATCCATTCTCAGTGAGTTAACACAGGACTTCTGTTGGCATTACGCTTTCTAGCTTCTTTACATGCCCCAGCTGATGGAGTTTCCTAACTGTGCTAGGAAATTTCTTAAGACTTCTGTTTGAAATGTCAACTTGCAGTGCAAAAAAAAAAAACATTAACAGAAAAGAATTAACTATGTACTCAAGGAAAACAGCCGATTCTACAACACAGACCATGTAACTCAGCAGGATGGAAACGCACCAGGGCTGGAGCTGTTCAGTCTCATTCAAATCAGCTCTTTGCTATGTGAACACGGAAACACGGCACCAAACAATTTTATATTTTTCCCCTCAAAAGTCATATGCTTGCACATGTGCTCCCTCCTCCTTTTCCAGGCCCTAGGCTTGTGTGATATTGCTAGAGAAGCATAACTTCATAAAGTTGGGAGAGAAACCTAATTGCTTTAAAATAGGATCTGGCAGAGCACCAGCTCCTAGATCAGTCTGTGAAGCGTTCAGAGATTTTAGGCAGCTAAGAGTTTTTCCTCCGGCGATTTCAAACCAGTACTTTCCTCCACTCTCTTCAGAAAAATCACAAAAATTTTTGCAGCATTTGTAAGGACAGTTACTCCAGCACACACTCCCCTTGACTGACTGCCAGGCTACTTGGGGTGTCCAAGAAACAAAGAAATAAAAACAAAAAGCTTTTTGACAACAGGACACTTACAACTCCTTTCTGTAATCCTCCAAACATTCTCTACTCCCATCTCTTTTAATCTTTTTTAGGTTCAGGGCCAGTTCTGGTCTGTGTCAGTTCTGCCTCTGTACCAGCTTGAAGAAGGATTTCCACACACACTTTCTTGCCTCACTGTTTAAATACATCTCTTTTGCTCACCACTCCCAGGTTCCCTTCTATTCCCCTTCCACTCTCTACAGTTCTTACAGTCTCCTTCAGCCACTGCTCTCGTGACTTCTCAGTCTCCAGAGGAAAGTGTAGGAGGTAAATTTAACAAGGGCAGAACAAGGTTCAATCTCGACCTTGCTTCCTTAGAAAACTGAGTCATAATCTGTATTAGCAACATACAGATCTTGCTGGGCCTGTACATTCGGAGGGAGGGTTCAGCTATGGAAACTGAGCATCATATAAAAACCATTCCACGTAACTCCGATAATCTTTCAGGAATAGGAATTGTGTGGAACAGAGCATGAATTCATCGCCTCCCCTCTTTCAAATGGCTGCAGTGAGCACAGGCAATTATAGTTTCTTTAGTTGTTTCCTATACATAGACTCCAAATCTGTTTATGTGTACACGTACGCATTCACACACATGCACACAACCACCAAAGGGATCTTTGCTGGGGTTACCCCTTCCCTGCAATTCCAGCCATAGCACCCATTAGTTTCGGCTGCCTGCCCGCTGACCTACCCTCTCTCAGCCATTCCCTTGGGCAGCAGTGCCAACAACCTTTACTAAAAATACCTGCTGATCATCATAAATAGCAAGATGGTAGGATTCTTAATCCCCCTTCAGGCACACAGTCTTTATGCTTTTGATAAATACGGAGTGGCAACAATGGATAGAGACTAAAGTGCATCTTATAGTACTGGTCTGCTTGGCCTGTGCGCCCTGCAGAAAGGAAAAATGAGAACTCCCAGTATCCACAAAAGTTGTCACCAGAGGACAAGAGAAAGAGGGGGAAATTGCTATTGCAAAAAGTCATAAAATCTCTCAAAACTAAATTTTTAACATGTTTAACTCAATAGGATTTACTGCCCAAAACACGAGACCAGTGTTATTACAGAAAACTTTACATCCGCAGATTACATACATCAAGCAGGGAGCCAGACAGCAGGAGAACTCACGGCAAAAGCCGGGAAAGGTAGAGTCCTGCCCTGCCGACCTTCTGCACCACCGCCAGCTGCACAGAACAAGCCGAACACACAGCACCACGCCGACATGGCGAAGGAAGAACACCACGTAGCCCTCTCATGGCACTTCACTCTTGAAACACTATATTAAAAATTGCATGAACCTCTCAATGTCCCTGCCACACTGATTTGAAAAAGCCCTGCGTTACCTAGGGACTGAGGTCATGTTATATCCAGATATACAAAATATATTAAAGGTCCTAAAATCAACTGCCATTTGAGACTAAATTTTCTGCCATTTTCTTTATTGAATGTATTATGGATAGAAATTCAAAAGTACCAAAGAAACTTTACAAGTCTGTGAGCTTTGTTGGCCCATACAATTCTGGAATTTTCAAAAATCTCAATTTATGATGAAAAAAGGTTATACGTTTTTTGTTGTTTTTTTTTTTTTACATTCTCCTTTAAGTTTTAAAATACTCAATCCAGAAAAAGTTGCCGCTGTCCAGCTGCAGCTCTAAAGGAAGAGCATCACAAGTGGTGTTTCCTACACAAACACATGCAGGAAAATATTTACTATGTTGCAAGCATGGAAAAAAATATGGTATTACTGTGGTAACTATAATACAGTCATAGACAATTTCAGAAAGATAGAAAGCAAGATAATGGCATCAGAATTTTATTGTAAATTACTGATATTATGTGTGAACATAATCAGTTAACCAGAGCCTCTTTCTCTGAAACACTAGAGAAGTGTTTCACTTGCATTGCACATCTAAGTACACAAAACATTTTTGTCATTCATCTCAAATATTAAAACATCTGGCAACAGAAAATAGAAAAAACTATTTATAGACTTTTTTTTGGACAGAGATTACTTCAGGTCAAGTCACAAAGCATCCCTAAGCTGCAATCATCAAATTCTTTTATCAGTTACTTTGGATTTAGCCAGTGTTACGAAGAGAGAAATATGACATAGGCTTTTTATAGCAGCTGCCAATTCAACAATGATCAAAGTTTTATTTTTCTTCCTTAGATCAAAGTCTCACTGGATAATTTTGGGATATACTCCAGCTCATGAAGTAGAATAAGCAGGTTTGGATAACCACATTATTATATAACAATATTGTCCTCCTGCAATAAGTTTTGTTCTTATTTACATATGCCACAGGTTTTTAATGGATTGTCTGATTATCATTTAATTGTTTTATTGGCTTACTACGACAATAAAAGAGAAAATTATACAACAGCAGCAGCAGGCCATAGAAACATTTCAATCCTGTCTTACGTATCTACATTCATATGCAGAGGATATTAATGAGAACAAGTGAAACTAAGACTAAAAAAAATAAAACTGGGCACAATTTCAGGGAAAGGTAGTAGGTGGTACAGCTCTGCTCATTATAAACCACTCAAGACATGTGGAACAGAGACATTCACACACACCTTGGTGCAGCCTGTTCATGCCTGTACACACCCTCCCAACTGGACTAAAGTAAGTCCTCAGCAGAGAAAATTAGTATACTTACATTATATCAACTTTCATTAATAGGCAAAAAAATATTACTTCATGGGTAATACTCTGCACAATTCCTTTTGCAACTAAACCTCATTTTAAAGGTGCTTAGATTTGTGCTTCACTCAGGTGTGCTGTCATTTAAGAAAAAAAGGGTCATCTTTTGGTTTTCATTCCGAGAAAACCACCGATTTCCACACGGCCTATTGACCATAGGCTCGGCTATATTCCTGTTCCCCTGAGCAAGGTATTTACCAGTATCTTCAGTGAAACAGCAAGTCCTAAATCCATCTCTTCTTTTACATCCTAATCCTATGAAATTCATTCACCCTACAGTCTTTACTGAAGCCAACTCTTCCACAAATGTAGATTAACAGAAGTGGCACCCCAGGACACCAGAGAAAGCCAGTACTTTGGCATAAATTGTAGGGTCACAGAGAGTTAGAGCTGGAACATCTTTCTCAGGGCTGAAACATATGGGCTGGAACATCTTTTTCAGGGCTCTTAACTATGTTCCTTTATCATTAACTAGGTTTCAGCTCTTATCTAACCTGGTTGTCTCCCAGACTTTTGAATGCCCAAAATAAACCAAAAGCTTTCATCACTAGTTAAAAGGAAACTGTAATTTGAACAGCAGTTTTGCTGACTTCTCTGTTGATCAAAGATGCCTTCTATGAGCCTGATGCAATAGAAACAAAATCAGCTTTATAATAACAGTAATTAAAGCAGAATTCTTTCATTGAGTGGAATCCCACAGTCCTTACTCGTACAAGACTTACACTGGAGGAAACAATAGTTAAAATGAGAGCACATTAGAAATTATTAAGTTAAGGTTCCAAGTATAGAAAAGGGAATGGCAAGTACTAAAAAAATGTTACAGAAACTGTTCCAGCTTTGCACTTTGGATTGAAACCTGTCCATCTCTATGGCCATACTTGACCTGTTTTGCCATTCCATAAACAGAATAAACATCTCTATTAGTAACGAAGCAGTAAATCACAACTTCTTATCATGCTGTCCTTGTGAAGTCCACTGTGATAAGATCACTCACTTCTCTCGTCCATCTCCAAAAGGATCACTGCTAAGCACCATGCCAATCAGTTACCAAGAAAAGTCTACGAGCATGAAATAGAAAAAGACATCGTTGGCTTCATCAATAAACAGCAACACGTACTGCACTTTTCAGCATGCTCCAAAAAGAGCTAAGCACAGGTCTAAGTGTTTCAGGGAGTCAGAACCTCCCAATTTGCTGGCTAGCTTGGACTGGTTGGCTTGCATCACCCTCTAAGTTGAAACTGCAAATATACCACAGGAAAAAGAAAGAACCTTTTGCCTCACCTTTGAGCACATTGTGAAACAGGAACCATCCAGAAGACACTTTTATACATCAGTCTTTCTTACAATGATGACAAGAGATCCTCCTTCCACTTTGCAATGTAGAACTCAGATGAACAGATTAATAGTTTTCAATAAACATGAAGTGCATGCCATCTTTTCTAGCCATGGGGAAGTAACTCCAAGGCTATGGAATTACATCGTGCTCATCACCACAGCAGAGTTTGCTGACAGTGGCCACAACAAACTGTTTGCAACAACACAGAAGTCAACACGGGCTGCAAATTCCGCACAAGAAATTGGGTGGGTGCTCAGACAGGTAGCTCATATACAGCTCTCGCTAAAGCTCTGAGCAATCAGCACCACGCTGGGTTTAAGTCTAACTCCAATGTGTGCACACAAACAGCAGGCATGGCATTATGGATGTGGCCACATTTCATGGTTTACATGAAACAAACTGACTCACCAAAAAGCTAGTTCTGGCTTACGAATGGGAAAAGGAGAGCTGAGACTCCTCCATCACAGGTGTACCTTGCTGAAGCCTGTCTGGTCCAACCTTGTTTACAAATCCAGGATTTCCCTACATAACATATGGGACTGGTAAACATACCAAATGCAATGCTCAATAATGTTTACAGGATTGGGACTTTTATTTGGGTTTGAGCTTCTAAAAATGAAGTTCTTTCTGAAAACATGCCACAATAAAGACTGAGCATTTAAAAAACAAGTGTGTCACAGAGTTGTTTTCTGCTATTACTATATAATGTCCAGCAGTTTTCTTTGGGTTTTAATGAAGAACACCTATTATAAAGACATCATAGCCTAAACAGTATGTGATAAAAAAAATTAGAGGCTACTTGCTGGTCTCAAACTTACAGATCAGCGTCTGCTTTCCACTGTGTGTTTCTGCCTTTACACTGCAAAACTAAGAAATACTACACCAGTCACATGAACTAACCATGTGTGGGTTTCATTTTGAATTACTAACAGATTAGATTAAAAATAATTCAAAATATTCAATTCAAACCTATTAGAAGAAAAAAAAAAAAAAAAGAAGAAATCCCCAAAAGATTGGTTTCAGAGACTGCAAAACACATGAGGTTCTGGTGTTCTTCACTTAAAGTAATTTTGCTGGCTTTTCCATCCATAAGCTGATGCTTATTTTCCTTCTGTGCAATTCCTTTCAAAGCCATGCAGCTAAAATAGATTCTACCTCATTGTCCCAGTTTCCTCTTGTTGTTGCCATTAGTCTATGCAACTTTTTCCATGCATTCAGGACTAATTTTCATTAATCACAAAAGCTAAACAGCACAGATTAAGCTTTGTCGAGGGGAAAAAATGATGGGACGAAGAGGCTAAATTGAAAAAGAGCAACTTAAAAAAGATACTACTGTTTAAAGTCAGATATCTCAGTAAAATATTCTTGTTCCTCATCAAAACAAAAGATCTACCAAGCCTAAAGATTCGGCTACAGGTACTGATTCTCATGTACAGACAAGTACAGCTTGTAGTCACAATCCAGGTGCTGATCCTGAGCTATTTAAGCCACTAAATTGAGGTTCAAGCCCTAAAATGAGTAACTGGAGGAGAAAAAAAAAAAAAAGCCATTACATATATTTGGAAGAAATAAACAGAAAGTGCAGATATGATTAAATAACAGTATGAAATCAGTGCAGAAGAAATTCAGGACAAAAGCTGAGGAGAGAAAAACCTTCAGAGGCAGTTCCACATTCTGCACTGCATAGGTATTCAAAGTGGGGAACAGCCGCGTGACTGCATGACTGCACAGACAGCTCTGTCTCAGGTCATGCTGCAGAGCACCGAACCCTGCCAGGAACGTGCTCCTTCAGTTTATGGAGCATTATTCCAAGGAAAATCGTGGAAATCACTAGGACTGGAAGCATTTAAAGCTACAATAATTACCTATTTTAAAGATGCTAAAATTCTCTAATCCTAAAATTAAAGTAGTGTCCAGCCCGCTTACATTGCCTCCACTCTCCAGGTCTCTCGGCCTGAGAGCATTCGGTGATAGCCATGCACTAGTCATGCTACAAATTAAATCAACAACAGATTATTACATGCCTGAAAGAACTCTGACAACAACTAGAAAAACGTAGCAATAGATTTCAAAATGGATATGGCAGACAATATTACCACCTCTTAAGTGTCTGGTTCTTTTAGGTATGAACAATATTACTGTGGGAAGCAAAGGCCATCATAAAATGTTGTCCAGAAGCTCCCAGCAGCTAGTTTTTAAATCAGTCAGCATAGATCTCAATCACAACCACCACTGCCAGCAACAGCAGCCATGTCTACGGCTATGTGAGGAGGACTAGAAGATTTGGAAAAGAAAAATAAAGGTTATTGGTGGGATATGTAGGAGCTCAAAATTTAGTATGTAAATATCTCATAGAAAAATCTGTGATTTCCTCAGACAAAAGTTCACAACTGTGAGCTGGATCAATCAAGTGATGTGCACAGTGCGGATGAAGAAAGAACTGTTACCAGAACAAAATGTAATGAGCTGAAGTTTATCACCTTCTGTTAGAAATCTATTATTGACTTGTGTAAAAACAAACGAGGAGCCTGAGAACAAGCCCAGAAGGCAGAAATTCCCTGGTTCTGACCTGGCTCGGAGCCTCAGGGAAAAGAAAAAGAAAATTTCAATTCTGGTCTCACCTGTAAAATAAGGAGAAAATCTCTCTCACACCAGCATTAACAGTGATTTATTTGTCTGAAATAAGAAGTGTTTTATCTACATTTGTTAGAAAATCAAATAGGAAAAGACAAGGATTGTAGTATAAAATAAATTCTTAAGCTAAACAACCCTACTACTTTGACTATTGAGTAGGCTAAAAAATGTAATTACCTTCTCTATGACACCCACACTTGCAGCATCAGAGTGGCACAGTACAACCTGTTAATATTAGACAGCAATAATATTTCTTTAACACTGGTTTCTGTCAAAATTCAGTGATTTTTGTTATGGCACAAAAAAGACTGAAAAGACATCCCTATTGATAAACCTATTTTATATGCCTTCGTTCTCCTGAAGAAGTTGACTACCGGACTAAATAACAGCTACTTCTCATGCTAATTCTTTCAACGTTTAAAAAAAAATTTAGCAAAGTTCTTTGTATTTGACCAGACCAAACACTACCATTTGTTCCTGTTTGCTCTAGCATAACTGAAGATTGTAATAGTTAAAACCAGCCATTTTTCCATTGACTTAGACCTTCATGATAACAAGTAGTTTTGACATTTTTTAAGCAGTTTGAGATAACATGCACAAGTAGGTCACAGTTTTTTTACTTGGCTTTAGAAAAATGTCTTTCATCCTGAGAATTTACAGCTCTCTGCAAACAAGCCCTTAGGTTAGCAACAATCTATAAGGCTTACTCTGACACCCAAATTCAGTCATGTATGAGTCCAAATAACAACTGCTTAACAACAGCTGAAAGTAGAATATGAAGCCTTTTGCAAACTGCAAAATTGAAAAGCCCGACTGACGTCAACAGCAGCTCTCCACTGATGCCAACAGGCTGCAGAACAGGTCATGAGAGTGCCCTGGGAAGGACTCCAACTTGATAGAGAAGTAAAAAGGGATTTTCAAAGTTCATTTCAGCTCCCAGTTCAATCACCAGATTTCCAAAATGATTGTATGTTCAACTTCTGGAAATACACATCTATGCTGCTTCATCTGGCATTTGGTCAAAACATCTGCTAGAGCTGGGCTATGAGGAAAACACAGAAGAATGTTAGGGACCTTACACTTTCATAACAGCCAGAGGTGAGGGACAGGTGTGAAGCACTGCTACAACCTAGCCTGTGAAGGGTGGAAGGAAATAAAGGAAAATTTCAGAACATTCATCTTAAAGCACAGGTGAGCCATTAGTCCTCACAGCAACCCCTCTGAAAAAGTTAGCTACCGTTATTTCCATTGTACAAGTAAGGAAACATAAAACTCTTCATCTGGAGCTCCATCTAAGGCAAAATTACATGAATTTGTGTTATTAGTTATACTTTATGTACTGACTTACAATCTGTCAGAATGTCACTGACTATATGGGTAGTTTTGGTTAAATAACAACAGAGAACTAGAGCAGAAGAGTTAAAAGGAACAGTCCAAAAGTACAGAGGTACCACTGGATTTCAGGAGTTTCTTCTGTCATCTGTTGCAGTCAGTTCACTAGACCATGCTGCCTCCTGGAGCAAAAGAGATGAATAGAGCGCTGCACAGATTGAACACTGATAAACACTGATGGTTTTTTACTATCCCTTGAGTATCTTCTGCAGTTTAGTAATAAAAATGGCACAGGTAAATGTTTAACTCTTTTGCTATTCTTGTTATGCTTGGTATATAATCAACAAGCAAAGAGCTCCAAGTGTCTGATGCATTCAGAATAATAATGATCACCTTTTTGGACAGCTAACACAACATAAAATATTAACAATCAATATTTGCTGAGCATGCAGACCCTAATGATATGGTGGTTTTAATGAGACTGCATATGCATGAGGTAATATGCCTTCCTGAAGCAAAGGGTCCCTATCTGACATTTGAACAAAGCCCTAATTCCTTACAGACTTACTTTTTGAGCTACATTCTCATGAGTAACCTCATTAAGATCCATTGTACCACATCATAAGTTTGTAAACGTTCATATATAAGATTTTAACAGCAGTAGTGTTTAAAATGGTTAATAATAACAATGGTCTATACTGCTTCACACACAAATTTGGTCAGTACTGAATAACTCTATTTGCTTGCACAGACACACTTATTTTCCAACTAAGTCCATTTGTTAAAACTGAAAAGCAGATATTGATAGAAATTAAGATATTAATCTCTTCTATGAATCTTATTCACTACTTCCCTAAAGTTCTATGGACTCTGTCTCTCTCCAATTAATTAGTCTGAAAAAACTAGATGGCAGGGGAGAGACTGAGAAAGAATTCACCCTTCTTCTCCAGGCAGCTCTCCAGCAGAATCAAGTAGGCATCAAACATCATGTGTTGTGCAGATGAATAGGAAAGAGGGATGGTGGGGGGAGGAAAAGGGAATATGGCCAGTGGAAATGTTCCCTGGCTTCCCATTCTGTACGGTTCAGTTTTAGGGAGTCATCTGCAGAGCTGAAATTGCAAAGCTTTTCTGTCGCTTCCTCGAATCCAGGTACCCCTTTGAAGACAACAAATCTAATCTATGTTATAAAGCTCTGCCGGGTTTTCCCACAAGTACTAATGCAGCCTTAGCACAGCACTGATGCGAATATACTTATTGTTCTTCCAGAAATGGGTTCTTTGGGGACTGATGCAGTCCATTTCTTCCTAAAGCAAGAATTCTACTGTGCAACGAAGAATTATACTGCTCTAACACCATTTATTATTTATATCTAAAATGGGTGTGATGCTTTAGGAATATGGTCCTAGCCACAAAATGCTGACAACCTTTCAGCAGTCACACGATGCCTTCCACGTGCATGAAGCTCATTTGGATGTCAACAGGAAGCCACGCAAATGAAAGAGCTGGTCCATACTGAGCAGTGTTTAATACATGAAGATGCAGAGAAATAAAGGGAGGAAAAAATAAGACGTATCCCTACATTCAGAGGTTTGTTGACTAAGTATTTTTTCAATTCAGAGGTAACTGGGGAGTGTTCTTACTTGTCACTATTGTGCAGATAATTTTCTCTCTTCAGGAGATGCTTACAAGTATTTCTGCTTTGTTATGACAACATTCAGAAAATGCTTAACTTTATGCCTCCAGTTCTTTAATTGGTACTTACTATAATTAAAAAAACCCTAAAGCACCAGTCTTTGGGCCACACCTGCATCAGTTTTTCAAATCAGAAGCAGAAGTTTGGGACACGCCAGGATCTGCAGTCTATGCAGGTTGATCTGTTCATCTCCAGTCCAGAATTACCAAACACACAGAGTCTACGCACAGATGCACGCAAAGGACAAAAGCTATTCAAGTTCAGGCCATTATTAAAACAAATGCAAATTTGAAGTAAAACTTCAAAATGTTAATTTCAAGCCAGATGCAAATGTCCACCAGAGGTATAAACTGACGATTGGATTTACCACCACACCCTAAAAGGAGCACTTGCTTTACAAATGACAGAACAAGCCAGATGCCTCACTAGCGCTCAGCAGACACACCAGCACCAATCGCTTAATATTTCCTGAGCAATAATAACCACGGAGTTCTGACCCTAACCCCCCCTCACCACCATATTCCTTTCTGCACATACAGAGACTCCCATCACCATTTAAAAGGCACCAATCCGCCGCACCTCCCTGGGCGCCCACAGCCGCCCCCCGGGCGATAGGAAAAGGCGAAGCGGGGTTCCCACGCCTCGCCCGGCAGGTGCGGCCGGGGGCCCGTCCCCGAAGGATGCTCTGCGGCGCTAAGCCCTGCTCCAGAGCCCCAAAATGGTACCGGGCAGGCGACGGCCGGTGGTGGTGGGGAAAAAAATCTCCTCGCCTCCCCCCGCTCCGATATCGCCCGCGCAACCTCCGCCCAGCCCAGCGAGCGGGGCACTGCAGCACGGCAAGGCGCGCAAGGTCAAGCGCGGCTTCTCCGCCCGCGCCCGAGTCGCTCGCAGGGACGCGGACCGCGGTGCGGCGGAGACCCACCTCTGGCAGACATGGCTCAGGCGGGCGAAGAGCCGAGAAGGAGCCGCGGAGGAGCCGCGGAGCTGCGGCGGCGCACGGCCCGCACCGCCCTATGCCCTCCGCGCCGCGGCGGCCGATGCAGGGGGCGGCGGCGCTGGGCCGGGCCAGGCGGGTCCGCGCCGCCGCCGCGCTCCCTCCCTGTCCGCCGCGGTGCGGGGCGGTGCCGGGGACCTCCCTGCGGTGCGTGGGTGGGTGTGCGTGGGTGTGCGTGTGCTGCCGCGGAGCAGCCTGCCGGGGCGGGGGGAGGGTGGAGGGGCCGCGGCCGCAGCGGCTCCCGTGAGACGTGACTGCGCGCTGGAAGCGGCGCCCGGCGGCGGGAGGGGGCAGAGGAATAAGGCGATATTCGCTGCTGGTGCGGCTGTAGGGAATGTCACACGCTGGGTGTGCAGTGCGCCTCTCCTCGCATGGCGATGCGCTCCCGAAGAGCCACACCGGCTGCAAAAGTAACACTAGAACAAGCACCGCCGGACCTGCTGCTCCTTAAAGTGCTGGATAGACGGGTCGTCTTCTAAAATCACTGACGGCGCCGTTCGGCAGCTATGCAGTTCATTTATGACCTGACGCTGAAGTCTGTGGCTCAACTTGAAATTCACCCATCGAACAGCAACAGAGCATTGCAACTCTATACCTGCCTATCTGTATGTAAATAGTACATAAACATAAAACTTATAGCAATGTTGTCTGCAAAACAATCTTGGCATTGACACACAGAAAAGAGTACTCAGCTTCCTCCTGGCACCTTAATAAAAGTAGCAAGCAACCAACAGCAAAGCCTCGAAGAACAAGATCAGTATCTAGCGGATAGCCTAGCCTCCCATCTAATAAAGGCCAAATACTCCCAAGCCACACTAAAAAGAAAACCCCTATGCCACCGCTTTATTAGATGCTGGCAAGAGTTAAGCAAAACAACAATCTAGTTTATCAAGAATAACAGGTTAGAAGACCACATCAGTATAGTGAAGTTAAAACATTAGAGTAGGCTCTTATCAATTTCAGAATGGGCAACTATGAAGTAAGAAAAAGAAAGTGCAATCTGTGATGTTCAGTGAGGAGCCAGCATGCAAACTAAATGACAGGAGAGACTGAATCACACTCCTCCACTCTGCTCTACCATACACTATACATCTTCATACTAGCAAGAAGCCTACACGATTTTTCCATCAAAAAAAAACAATTACCAAAATCTTTGTATCTAAGAGAGGTGGGAAAGATTACATCACAGCGTGTCCACGGAGCAGAAATGGATGCTAGTAACAGCCATATCATACGTTCCCACTGCCGTTTGAACGCGGAGCCTAGCCAGCGTATCAGCTCTATCAGACCAACCCTCTGGCAGTGCTTTTGTGCTGCTCACCTCCCCATCACACCAACTCAGCAGGGAGAACCTATGTGTAAGAAAGCATGGAAGCAGCAGCAGAAAGGACAGCACACGCGTGCCTTCTCATCAGGTGACAGATGCACAAAAAAAGAATTGGCACTTCTGTTTGTCTGAATTTGTGTTCATGCTCACACACGGCAATGACTTTTAGTCATATCCAGCTCTATTTGCCATGCATTACCCCAGTGTCCCCCACACTTCAATTCAATCATACTTCTTATGTCATTCTGTTTTCTTGCCCATTGCAAATGTGTCTGAATCCTGCAGCAGGAATGAAATAAATCTGAAGCTGTTCTTCTTCCAGACTCCTATGGCATTATCCTTAGTCAGTGATCTGACATCCACTTGAAAAACAGAACCTTTCCCTGTCTTCCTTTCTGAAATGAGTAGAATCTTCCACTTGCAAACAACTCAGGTTTTCCTTCTTGTCCAAAAGAGCCAAGGTTTTCCTCAGTCAATGTAGTATGACAGCATTTTGTATTTTTTATTGAGTAATTTCCTATGCACTTCCTTCAGTGAGTTTCTAATGAGCACTATCAAGGGTTCTCCTGTGTGATGGCTTTAAAAAGAAGGTTCAGGAACATGCAGAAATTAGCTTTTTAATCAAGAACTTCCTTTCTTTATACTGCTAGGAAGCAGGAAGGGAAAGGCGTTTGTAACTTGGGTTTCTATAGAATGCAAAGAGTTTATTCCATTCACTGTGCAAAATCTCTAAGGCAGAAAAGCTGAACAGACATGTTGGTCAGAGAATGCTAAAAAGGATCAGATACAGCACTTATTTATTAAAAAGAGCTTTTTAGCTGGGTTTCTGGAGGAATTGAGGCTGATAGAGTTTTATTGTCCTGTCTGTCCATCAAGTCCGCTCCAAGAATTTTCAGATTTGGATATTGAGAATTTCATTTCAAGTTGACTAAAAGGTATAATTCAGAAAAAGTTCTACATCCCTACAAGTTTTGTAGGAATTAGCACTTAAGAAGGGAAATTAAAATGAAGGAGAAAAGCTGCAGTGGGAACTCAACAGTTACCCATTCTGGAGGGCATGTCTTCATTAGCCAGCAGCACCCGTCAGGCAATCTGCATGTGGTGTGCAGCTGAATCAGCCTCTGCAGTTGCTGCCTCAGATCCTGCCAATATCTAGGGAATGTAGAAGGGAGCTGAAGAGGGGGGAAAAGGGAGGTACAGAGAAGTGAGACACTATTATTACTATTTTACAGATGAAGACATCAGATACTTAAATAAGAGATGTTGAGTCAGAGAACAGACAAGTCAATCCAAAAGTCCACTGCTGCTTCTGCAGGAGGTGGTCACATACTCTCCTATGAGCTCCCTCTTCTCTTCCTCCAACCCATCTGCTCCTGCTTCCCTCACTGCAGCACCATCGCCACTGATTTGATCCTCAAGGAACTACTTTAGCTCATTAACTAGCAAAGAATTGCTCACTTTCTTGCACTGGGTTAGTTTTCTGCCAGGTAAGGGTACAGAAGGATAGAGAAAGAAACCAAAGGCTTAGAGAGACACTGGAGCTGACAGAAGGTGAGTGCAGAACCACACAGCCAGGAAGGGGTGAGGAGGAACCATTAGAGGGAAGAGATATGATCCTTTTGAGCAGCAGCAAGCTGTTGAGCTGTTTGATTGACTGAGCCATTTCCTGACTACTTTAGCAGTCCATTAAGGAGCAGTGATTGACATTGTTCTATTTCAGGCATCTACCTGAGAGTTTCTGAATTAGTCAGCTGGGAAGCAGGATCCTACTTCCTACATTTTCCTATTGACTGCACAGACAGCCTAGCCACCTAACTCAAGTAAGACAGTGTAAAAAGATCCACCAAGGTCAACATTCTTTAAACATCTTTGGGCTTTAAGGGATGCAAACAGACACCTCCAGATTTTTTAGACACGCCCAGATTAATATACTTTACCAAATAATAGATGTTTTCAAACCACTTACTGGTATTTTCAGATGCCCAAATGCCCTTGAGGAGCTAAGCATGTTGTCCAAGGTCACAACATAGCAAACACTAGAACCTGCATCTTCGAAGAAAAGTATCCTAAATATTGGACTGTATTCCAGCAGCATACCATACTGTCACTTAGCCACTGTGTGAATATATAGAAGAAAATTCAGTTTTCCTTCCATTACGTAAACTTGGTTTAGACGAACAGAAAACTCTTAAAAGAATGACAATGTCCAGCTAACCCCTAATTTTGAAATGTGAAAACATTAATCATTACTGAACTCTTACAGCCAATACGTTGCCCCACTCATCATCTGCACAGCGATGTGGGTGAGAATCTCTCCCTTTGCTTTTCGGCAGCTTTTGGACTGAGACTCAGACACCTAATGTCAGACACTATACCATCTTTGTAATATACTGTATATATGTAATACCTCACTGCAAGTTTTGTGCTTTGGCTTTCCAACAATTTGCTGGTACCAGTCCCTTCAGTCCCTGGCCTTCTCCCTACCCTCTCCCCACCCCCTCAAAAAGAAGAAATAAACTATTGATACTTTTAGCATCAATTCTTGGGAAAATGAGGTTTATAATCTCATTGTTTGTCCCTCATCACTTTTGAGCCAGTTTGTCACATACGAAAGTAGGAAATTAGTTTTTAAAATAATTACGATTCCATCAGCTGTAATTTTTTTCTCATGAAAATCAGGGGAGAATGACTTAGCATGGATGAAAAAGCAGGTGGAAGTCAACATTACATCTTTGTCTGATGCAGATAACTCATCAGTCAGAACATACCTAACTTTGCACAGCACAGTATGTTTTCTCTGGAAATCAGATCATTGTGACAAAAGTTAGGGGTTTTTTTGGAACAAAAGATAAATTCTTAAAGAAGTAGGCTTCAAAGAACAACTTCTGTGGGCAAGACAAATGGCAAGGATGGCCAGGACTGGCCTGAATAATCTATTTAACTTATTTCACTGAACTGATATTGGGATGCTGAAGAATGATGGAAACTACAGGATTTCTCTGCAAGTTTTTACCACATGTTCCACCATAACTCCACTGGTTCCTTTCTTAGGGAAATCAGACCTATAACAGACATACTAGAAACCAACAAAATCTACAGCATTACTAAGCCTTATGATTTAATCAGAATTTTAACAAGCTCACAAGAAACAGTTCTCTGTGACATAAATGACATGAAAGCAAGACAGTTATCTTACTTTCAATATAAGACTCTTACTAGAATCTGCAATTAGTCAGTAATGGACAGCATATTCACATAAATACGTAGCCTTTCACTGATTTCAGTGAGCTTCAAGGGGAGCTCCCATTAATCTCTTTTGAGAAAAGTTCCCATTTATATCTTTCAAAGGAGAATTGAGCTCCAAATTACTCACAGAAAATATTAATAGAAATGCTTTATTGAAGTTTTTTCCCCCTCCAAATATCTCGCATATACAGAGAGACTTAACCATCAAACAAACAAAAAAAAGTTAGAAAGTTTCCCTGAGTAAGACAAATGCCAAAGTCACTTCCTTATTTTTTTCATTGTGTAGAACCATTTTTCTTAATCCTCTGCATGTTATCCAATGCTCCATATTGTCTGTGGTATATACTCTTTTATGGAAAAAATACAATGTTGAACTTATATTAACTTAAGTCAGCACTGACTACTGGACTCAAGAACCCCAAAATTTTTACACGGATTATGTAAGATCATGCTATCCCACAAAAGCTATAGGTTTTATATAACCGAGAAATATTGGTGATCCTGACAGCTAAATAAAAGCCCCCCAAATAAGCCTGTTAATATCCAGTCTATATTGCTCTTGCATCAAAATGGCTAACGTATCTGTGGGAACTTAGGACACAAGGGCCAAAATGACAAATTCGTTTCTGAGAGTCAGGTTTGGAAAGATCAGTTAAATGTTGGCCAGCATTTCCTGCTGAAGAACTTCAGCATCACCCCTATGTGTGTATCCTTATCAGGAAGATCCCAACAAAGAGCTCAGTCAGAAACTTAATCAGGTTTTGCATCAGGTTCTCACAGGCTCACATGAAGTAGGTACCATGAATAAGAGCTGTGAGTCTTGACTCCTAAATAATTTTTCCTTCTAATTTTGTATTCAGTACAGGCCTTCAAAAGATATGTAGACAATCCCATAAACTGCCTTTGTTTTCAATTATAAACTAGAGTTTTTAGACCTGCATCAAGTAAAGGCATTATCTCACTATGTGCCCTACTTAACCCTTTACCCTAAAGAATTTGCTGTGGCCAAACTGAAATAAATTACGCAATCAGAATTGGTTAAATGTGCAAGCATTTTTACACAGAGTAACTTTTACATCATGCTATCAATGTAAAACATGACAGATATTTCCTTGGTCAAACTTCACGTTAGCAAAGACTTTTATAAATAACGTGGCAAGAATAGCAAAGAATATTCTAAATAAAACAGAGTCAAAATCTCTCAGCAGTGCTATAGTGAAAAGAGAGAGAATATTTTAGGAATCAGAAGTGACAATTCACCTGTAGTTGCAATTACAATGATCCAAACTGAGAAGCGTACACATTCTGCTGTGCACGGCCATGCTTAGATGGGATAGAAAGTTTGGGGCCAAAGAAATTAATGATCTAAATCAATGTGAAAGTATATCAGTAAGTAATTTGACATCTGATCATAAGAGATACTTAGGTTTCTTCCCATGCTCCTGGAATTCACCCATTGCTGAGGCTGTCTTAATTACTCAAATGATACTTTCTTTATATGTATTTTCTACTCTGAACACTGTATTGCAGGGCCCTCTGGCTGAGTATAGAAATGGAGTGGCCTCCCTTCAGAGCACATCAAGATCATTCCTTAATTAGCTGGTGGACGCAATTTGATTTGAGACACACAAAGTACCGGCTCTTTTTCAGGAACTAAATGCCTTGTTCCTTGTCATACTAAGTCAAGACAGCAACCCCTTGTCCCGAACCTGGCACCGATCAGTTTTACAGCTAAGGTGCAGGCCTGCATGTAGACACATCTTCTTAGACAAAACCTCCTTGAAATTGTGGTGGCCATTTCACAAGGACTCAGGACACACTTGGGAAAGAACGTGGGCCAACCAGCCAAAGGCACAATCTTACAGTCATGGTAACAGTAACTTGAATCTTGAAAAATTCCTGAAGAGATTTGGACAAAAAGAAAAACCCTTTTCTTCTCCTGTTAGTCTTGTCCAGTACATTCAGGTATACATATTCTGGATATTTTCTTTCTCTTAATTATTGACAGCTACCAATAAACTTATCTGTTGTACATGTGAGATATTTAAAGCTCAGGCCTAGTTGAGTTTTCTCATGCAAATTTTTTCCTTCAATATATTTAAAAAAAAAAATCTAAAATGAGTTTTAATTTAGTCACGCAATTTTTATTTTTGTTTTTTTGGTCCACTTTTGAATCTGTTTGAGTTTAGGGCTGATGCTAATTCTCCACAACAGTCAGTTGTTTATTCCACAGCCAGTCACACTGATAGAGATGCCAGCAGATGACTGAATTCTCCAGTCGAGCACATTGCTGGAGTAAAACATGAGGTCAGGCTGCCCTCTGCGGGCTATGATCTAGCACTGGGATGAATTGTTTTGCAACAGCTCATGGAAACTGATTAATGCTAGTATAAGATTTGTAAATCTGAATACAGAATTTTGATATATGCTGTACATGTAATGCCAAATATAAGAGTTGGCTTTCGCTGGCTGGTTGTTACTGCTGGAGAGAAAGAAGGAAATGCAGACTGCATGTGTCTGATTGCAGCAGTCAACACTCCAGGTAGAAATAACAGCTCAATATGACACCACCTGGGAATTCCCAGGAGACCCACAGACTGGGATTAACGACTTCTGAACATAACACCAGAGAAACTAAACGGATGGAAATACTTCACTTGGCACATGAGCTGCCAGGCAGGAATCACAGACAGTGCATTAGAGCACCACTCCAAGATCTAATCAGGAGCAGGTTCCATTATATTAGGCATATTACAAATGCAGGTCTGCTTACTTCACCATTTCACAACATGAGGACTGAATGTCAAACTAGTCCAAAGCAGCCTGAGGCAAAAGAACAGGGATGAGCAGCAGAAACATTTCTGGATGACCCTGGGTCTACTACAGACTTCATTTTCTTTCCTTGTTGTCAGTAGTGCCTCCAGCTCAGTTCCTTAAAGGCTTCATCCAAGTGCAGATGCTCGTTCCTACAGGGCTGATGATTCACAAAGAATTACAAAGGATCAAGTTGTACATACTTTTTCTGGAAATGCCATTTGGCTCAGAGTACAGCTTCCAAGCATGAAATTCTAACTGGAAGTGTTCAGATGGCTCCCCCTACCCTCACCTACAGGTAAAATAATGCAATGGTGATGTACACGGTCACTCTCACCTGTTTGGGAACCACACAAGAATTCAGTTAGTTGTCAAGAAGGGCCAATCTTTGAACACAAGACCCTTCCTAAATTCATTGGGGTTTAGTTGTTTTGAAGATGCAAATATCACGTGGGATGTGATAGCCAAAGGGGTAAGTCAATGTCTTCATAAACTCAAACCAGTCCTGTAGCTTCAAATAACATCATTTGAGAACCAAGTGTGACAAGTGAACTGTTAAGATGATGGGCTGTCATGTGTAGCAACCAAAGCTTTTACAAGCCAAGTAACACGCAGCGGTTAGGCCCAGAAGTAACATTACTAGTTGGCATACGAATTCATTCTACACAGGATACACAGGGTTATTTTTTTCCCTAAAAATTGCTATGAGGATTTTCTCTAAACCTTGCTGCTTTGTGTCCTACAGATGAAACCAGGTCATCTGTGTCCTCTGCTGCTGAGAGGCAGGTTCCTACCGTGAAGCCATGAATGGAACTCAGAGTTACTGGCCACTTTCCTGGTGTAACAAAATACTGAAGAACATCACTGGACTTTTGTCATCTAATTCTATGGATAGTGAACACTGGAGAGCATTGTGACAACAGTATTTGGGCCCTTCAAGATAATTGTGCCATCAATAATTTAAAATCAATCATGAAGCCACTACCAAGTAGCTCACATCATAAACATTTTAGACACTTGAAAATTAAGACATTTTACAATGCCAAAATTTATTATCAGACTCCATGAAAGATTTCAATTATGCCTCAGGACAAAGATATATGAATTGAAACTCTGACAAAAACCTACTTTTAATTGTGGACTAATGCGAGAGATCTGAAAGTTTCTATACTTGCATAGTAGTAGTGAGTCTGAACTATTTTGCATAACACATATTGACTAACAAGATCAGCTTTTGCTTATGATTAAACAGATTATCTGATGACATTTTAGGTATTAACAGATCATAGCCCTAAATCCAGAGATGTAAGTAACAATGAAATCTTATTATGCATTAGAAAACAAACAATGCAGTCAGAGCTGATCTGAAAATTACTCAGAAATCTCTTAGGAGGGTCATGGCTAAGCATCTAAATTCTCTCTAGAAATACATGCAGATTCTGGTTGCTAGACTTCCCTTTCTGCAAGTACACAGACAAATGATCGAGGGAATCAGTTTATAGCAGGTGGACTGCTCTATTTTTTCCCAATATTTTGTGGCAAAATCCAGTTCTATGTCTATTTATAGCACATTCAGCCTCTTGCAGTCATTACAGTTGCAATACAGCATAAACCCAGAAGTTTATCCTTAATCTCTTTGCTTCAAGCTTCCACTACCACGTGAACAAGTAATCTTCTGGTTCTGCTAACCTGCAGACTTCAGTGAAATTGGCTAAGCTCTGACTGAGCATATATGAGAGTATTTTATCTGGTTTCAATAATTTATTATATGCTAACACTTGCAGATACTGTATGGCAGTACGGTATATTTACTTCTAGAAGAAAGCTTGGATTATAACACTTCCAGTGCAATAGAAACATTTGAGGAAACCATGGCGTGTTTGGAAAATAAATGTCTCATTTCACTGTCAACACATACTTCTGACCTCCTCGTGGTCTCCCTTACGACCCATTATATAAGCTAAAGCAGGGTAGCACAGACAGCGTACCTGAAGTACCAACATAATAAATAGCCTACTGGACATTGGGTATTTGTCCATCCAGCCCAGTATTGTGTCTTCCACAGCAGCAATGAGTAAAAAGACACTTGCAGGTATGACAGGTAAGTAACTACACAATAGATTAATGACTAGGAAGTTTGTAACCCATCAGAAGACAAATGAATGTCTCTACAGAAGGAGCAGACATGCAGATGTGGAGCAGGATGCACAGAGCAGGAAATGCCTGAAAACGGGATTTAAAGAAATACTACATGAGCTGATTACATGGAGTTACTAGTGAATCAGCAAGGAGGGAGGTGTTGCACAATGCTGAGAGCACAGACAAGCAGTAAATGAATGATGGAAAATGACAGCAAACAGAAGCACATATGATACAAGACACTGATTAAACTTGGGAGAAGCATGGCTTAGACTTCAATCCCACTAAATGGGATAGATACTCTTTGGTATCCAATGCACAGAACACTTGCTTTCTATAATAAAGCCCAGAATCAGAACGATATGAAGATGATTTTAAACATCTCTTTAGCCCTCCTCAAAAGCAGAGATCATGCTAAGCCACTAACACTTCGTTCTTTATTTCATCCAAGTAGTCACTGAAAACATAGATATCAATCTGGTTATTATAAACACAACAAATTCCTGCGCAGAATATAAACACATATTATGCAAAGCTCTGCCAGCATGTTTTCATTCTAGGATACAAAAATGTACCTTCCAAATCCTCAACCACTCCAAAGCAAAAGTCAAGACTGCAGGAAGTTCTTCTGTAATGTAGACAAATACATCCATTAGAGACTGGCCTGGTGCCATCAATCTAAATAGCAGAGAGATTTTCAGATAGAAAGGCTAGCACATTATCTCACTGTCTCACTCCATTTAAATTGATTTAATCTAGACAATTTCATTAATTTGTAAGAAGGAGGAAAGTTCCCAAATGCTCTATCAATTAAAACAGCCTTGCTTTCAAGCTGTGTCTTAACTCACATTCAAGCAAAACACTAACTCACTGCATCTGCCAACCCAAAAAAAGAACTACCTTGCCAAAAAAACCCAACCCCAAACCAGCAGAACTCTGCTCCTAAGAGTATTAAAATAGGTAGTAATACTTGTGTTTATTTCAGTGGAAACAATAGCAAACACGAGCAGGTAAAGATTTATTGTTGCATAAGACATGACAGTGGTAGCCTGTCCATAACTGAGTGATCTCCAGTTGAATCACCTCCAGTGAGAACAAGAAGTATTCCAACAGACTGTAACCTCAGCTGAGCTCTTTTGCACTGACACTGGTGAAATAATTTTTTTCATTAGTTTCCAGTGATTTGCATTACTACTGGTCTGCCCGTATTTATCTAATATTCCCAGATATGAGAAATGCCTCCATATACTTGAGAAATTTGAGACTACTTTAAAAGACCATTAAAACCCCCGCAAAAAGGTATCTACATTTTGCAACATATATAAGCACCACAGACTGGATTCTGCAGTATGGCTACAAATTCAAGCTCAGTATATTGATAAGTAAATGCAGGGTTATTTTCAGAGACTCAATTTGTTTAATAAACTTAGGGATAATCATATAATTGTGATATTGTCTTTGTTTCCTTTACTGCAAGGCATTTCATATTAAGAAGTCCTAATAAGAAGTCACTTTTACAACCAAAACTGAATTCCAACCACAATGAAATGTTCTGTTTAAAAGAATGTTTTTATATATATACACATCAGGCACTCTCACAATAATAAGAGACCCTCAAGCATTAGAAAAGCTTTACCTCACCATCTGTGAAGAGGTGACTTATAATTTCATAAATTATGAAGTACACTTAGGAATACTCTCACTGTTATAAAACTGTCTCCTTTCATATTTTCATGATATCTTACTGTTTCTTTATTCATTCTGCTGCTCAGAGATGGGAAGTTCCAGGCACATTCAAAAGACATTTTTGTAAAAACAAATGGATTGCAAAGAACATTTTAAATTATCATGTTCTCTTAGATACCTTAATCAAGAACGTGTGCCTTAAATCCACATTTTCTTCAGAAGTGATGCAGGATCCAAAACAATATCTATGGTGAGAGAATGGGAAGGTCCCCAGTAACATGGCAAACACTCTCACATTGATGGGAGGAAAGCTATACCACTACTCAGCCCTCTTGCTGACGGCATGTTTGCATTCAAACCTACACCTTGTCATTTGTTTTTCTTTTTGTAATGAAAGCATACAAACCTGCAATACAAACCACATAAGCAAGCTGGATGTAGCTCCGGAATTGTACTTATCTTATAAATGAAAATAAATATAAGTATTTACATATAAAAATGTACATAAAAATTAATAATAATCTGGATGTATTGAAAAACTATAGTAGACACCACTTAAATTCATCTGAAGAAGGGTTTGCCTCTTAAAGCACACTTTAAAAGTCTAATAGAATTTTTTATGTTAAATCGTAGAAGAGAGACACCTTCCAAATGCAGCATCCACCCAGTTAACCATTCCCTAAATGCAGAGACGGTACATACGTTTCATCATATGACGACCCACATAGAAAATTTACATTTCCTAAGAACCTCTATAGGCTATAACTTGACGAACCCACAATAAGCAGATTTAAGAAAAAACATACATAATTACCTTTTAAATTTATGTTACTTGATATGTCTGGATTTTGAGAAGGCACTTCAGCAAAGGTGTCCACATACAACTAGTATTTACTTCCATACAGTACTTGGACTGTAGGTCTCCATGCCTGCAAAGCATGGAGGTAGTAGCAACAATCAGTACAGCAGAATCATTAGTAAGACTTCATCACAAGACCAACAGTCATAGTCAGATTTCCCAGATGACACAATTTAAAACACAGAAGTTAAATAATAGCTTTGTCCTGTCTTTTGATTCATCTCTCTCTGCTTGGTCCTAGCATATGAGGAAGTTGGTGTTCACTCCTCTCCAAAAACTGAGAAAGTTTCACAGGTTCTCCTCCCTTTCCCATACTGGTCTGTCACCTTCCCAACATTTCACTCTGCTCCCCCAGTGCCAAACCAATCCTGTTCCCCTACTTCCATTTGCCCAGCGCCCAAACATTATCCCATGAATTGTAGCTGTTCCCAAAACATCACACTGCTCACCAGCTACATCAATAACCTCTGCTTGCCCCACCCTACCTCTGCTTTTCCAGCGGCGTGGGAAAATGGCAGGGATGATCTTTTTCTCTGAGGTATTTGGCTTGGAAGTGAAGTAAAGCCCCCTTTGTCTCCTTCAAAGCTCTGGGGAAGAAAACAGCAGTGAAACAGGTAACATGCGAACTGCCACAAGCCCTCTTGTGCTGCAGTACACTGCAAGTCCCAGAAGGACCGCAGCCAGGCAGGACCACGCCACCAGCCCCACCGGCCTCTCACCCAGCAGCACCAAGATGTCACTGACTTTCTGAGCTTATCACCCCTACGCTGCTTTGTGGAGAGCTGGGCATTTCATTGTTTCCCTGAGGGCCTCACAGTCCCTGTAGACGGTGTTGGATCCCAACCATGCCAGCAGGCAGCAAGCCAGGCCGTTGGCCACTCACACCAGGGCTGCTCCTTATCTGCACCACGGTTGCAGGCACGGGTGGAGGCGGCTGTCTCCCAGCCCTCACGAAGCAGACGGGCAGGTGTAGACCCGGAGACCTTTGTCGGAGCCTGATGGTAGGCCTCCGGGCACGGAGACAGCGGTAGTAGGCGCACCTTCCCCCTCACCTCCCTGCCCGGGAGTTGCCCGCAGAGGCGGGGGCCTGGCCTGGGGTACCCAGAGCTCTTTGCCCGCTCCCAGCCCTGGCATTGTCCCGCACTGCCCGCAGCCTGGGCGGCCGGCAGAGAGTCCCTGCCGTGGGCAGGCCCGGCACAAGCGGCCCGGTTGGATCAACAATACCAGGGCCACGGCTACCGGCTCCCGCCCGGGCGGGAGGACGGCGCAATCGGCCGCCCAGGCCCACGGGCGAAGCGGGTCAGGCTGGGCCGGGCCTGGCCGGGCCGTCCGGCCGGGTGTCCCCGCGGCGCGGCTGGCTGCGTGCGGGCGGTGGCGGCCCCTGCAGGCCGCGCCGGGGCGGACACCCGGAGCCTCGGCAGCCGGCGCTGCAGCCCGGCGGTGTCAGTGCCACGGTGTCCGCCGCGGAGCGAGAGGCAGAGCCGGCGGCCGCCCGCCCGCCCGCCCGATCGTCGCGGCCAGGCCCCCGCATGCAGCCCTCACCCTGGAGCGGCGCCGGCGGATCGAGGAGCTCTCGCGGTCCTCCCGGCAGCGGCTGCTCCAGTCGCGGGACAGGATGTTCTCCAAGTTCACCTCCATCCTGCAGCACGCCGTGGAGGCGGTAAGGCCGCCGGCGGGCCTGGCCACGCAGCGCCGGGGATGCAAGGCGGGCCTAGCGGCCGAGTGGGCCCCGCGGGGAGGAGCGGCGCGGCATGGGGGGCTCGGCCCGCTCCCTAAGCGCGGCGCCCCTTCGCCGCCGCCTCCCCTGGGGCCTGCTGCTGGGGCAGGGCTGGCGGCGAGGGGCCCCGCCGAGCCGGCATATCCGCCGGCAGCCGCAGCCCTGCCGATCCCGGCTCGCCCCTGCCGCGGGGCAGGGAGGGGGAGGCCGATCTGTCCGGGCGAGCCGCGGCCAGCGGCGGGCCCTGCGCCGTGCCCGGGCAGGGAGCGAATTGCCCCAGCCGGACGGGGCTGTCGAGAGCCGGAGATGCCAGGAGAGGAGGGAGCGGCTGCTGCCCGGGGCTCCACGGCGGGCCCGGGCGGCCCCAGCACAGTCCCCTCGGCCAGCAGGAGCAGCCCCCCCGGGCTGTCACCGCCGGTAACGTGCCTTCCCGGTAGGCCCCGGTGCCCCGTGCTGAGCGTGAGGGCTGCCCTTACCCGGCCCAGCCATGCCGGCTGCTTTCTGCAAAACAAACGAGAAAGGAGGTGAATTCAGGAAACTCCTCAGGATTTTCTTCTTGTCGTGACCAGCAGACAACAGTCGCCATCTCCGGTGCTTTTGTGTGATGTTGTCTCTTCCAAACCGATGTTTTCATTCCTGGTTTCTTTTTTAATTGGACAGCGTGGAGGGGGAAGCCGAGGGGACGTTGGGTTGTGTGCGTTCAGCTAGATTTCATCATGGAGACTCACGTCTGTGCCCATCGCCGTGCTGGGGGGAGGAAAACAGCAGGGCCTAATTCTGAAGCTGCCATTTCTGCAGGCAGCGTTCGGCTGCCTGCTTATCAGGACTCGTTTACTGTCTACACCATTTATTTTTGTTTGCTTTTTGGTGAGGTGGAGTCCTGGTAGTAATGTCTCTGGCTTTCAGCACCTTTCTCAGTAAGCAAAGACACCTGAGTTTGAAGAGGTGCATCTTTGGTTAGGTGCTAAAAACTGGTAATGAAATACTGCTGGAAGTGAAGGTGGAAAGCGTTGAAGAAAAATGGTTGAAAAAGGAGCCTGCAGGCCAAATCCTAATGGTTGCAGAAAGAGCCTGCATGCCAAATCCTACCTCATGTGCAGGGTACTCTTTTTGCATTAATGTATGCCTGGATGCTGCTAATACTTAAGCATATGCTTGACTTTATTTGTGCTGTAGTTCTGCAGTCTTTAGCAGGACTATTCAGGTTCTAAAATTAAGCATGTATTAATTAATTGTAGGTTCCTAGTTTGCTCTTTTAGTGGTAGAGTGGCAATTGGAAAAAAATGTTTTAAATAATGGTGAGACAATTAATTTGAAAACTATCTATGACTGCATATGAGTGTCTTCAATAGACAGTGCTTTCATTGGAGAAGAAACAGAAATTAGTGGCTGCCTGACTAAAGAAATCTTGTTATGGTGAGCTGTGCAACATTTTGAGTAAGAGTGGATGACTGAGTGATATAGGAGTGGAGGAGAAATCATTTTTTCAGGGCTACTGATTCAAGATACCCAATAAAAGTTATTCCTAGAAGAATGTTTACGTTATTGATGGCATGCAAAAAACCAAACAGGACTGCATTTATTTGAGATCCATAAAAGACTAGGAAAAATGAGTGAGTTGAATGGAAGAGGGGAAAAGTAGCGATCATAGGGACTAGATGACCTTTTTTTAATTAAAAAGTAAACAAAGCCCACAACCAGGTTGATATCATTTTGCAAGTGACTGCTATCAAACAAGGTGCTATATATTCTTGAGCAACTCTGGTGTCCCTTTTACAATTGCCTCGCCCTGCTAACAGTGCTGTGATGGGCCTTCTGATAATAAATACTGTGCTGAACTGCATTTATGGGGTTGTGACAAATGCCAAGCACCACGTGCTAGGAATGAAACATGGAGTCACAAAAGCAAGAGGATGTTAAGAATGTTTCTTACTTTAGCTAGGAAATTTGACCTAGTAATTCAAACGCAGAACTAAGAAATAGGAACTTTTAACCAGTTTTGGGGCCGTATGACTTTAGGTCATTGTTTCATTCTCTCTTTAACTAAAGAATGTGGGTTACTTAGCTCTGCTACTCTGAAAGTGGTGTAAATCCTAAATATTAGATAAGTCCACCTTGATGTTGCCTGCTGTTTTCAGAACCTAGAGAATTTGGAGCTGCATTTTTACTTGCTGTTATTGCTGCAAAGCAAGTATAGCTCATGCAGCCTCAGGTGGACTCTTTCAGCCCTGAATATCAGCAACGGAACTAGTAGCTAAAATATAAACTCTCAAAGGTTTTGGGTGTTTATCTCCCAGAGAAATTCAGTTGCAGCTGAACAGTTTTCAGCTGAGCTGGACACTTAAATACACTTGAAGTGCCTAGGCTTAGCTTTCATTGGTGGGACTACTTTGAATCAGAATTGTTCCTAGCCCTCTTCTGCTGTAGCCCTTCTCCACTGTCGTTTCTCCTCCACATCACTTAGATAATGCTCCTGTCCTGTCTCAGGGCCCATGGGCCTGCAGACTTTGGAGAGACGCACTTAAATAGTAAGAGTTCCTGTGTTATTAGATAATTGTTGTTATCTTACCCTCAATGTGTCATCTCTCTGAGCTATGACGAGGAGTTCCAAAGGTTGACAGTCTAATAGGAGTATTTGCCTTTCACTTGTGAGTGTTCCGCTCTTTAATTGACTGCCTTCGTGACAGGACCGTGATGAGGCAAACATAAGGGATCAGATGCTTTTTATTAAGACTTTTTCTTACCTTGATTAACTAAAAACTTTCTGTCTTTTCTGCCTAAATTGTCCAAGTGTGTGGAATCTTATTCCTGATTTTCATTACAACTGAATCCTAATTTTTGCCACCTCTTATGCTATGTGAATCTCTAGATTTCTCTGCAGCATCCAGATGAGCAAGCACCGCTGTGGTATTGTACCAACAGAGCGTCCTTAAATCAGGTTGAGTGGGTTAGTGAGAATGGTGGAGGGCACTGCAGTCTTTGTTCTGTTACCTTACTTCAGGGCAGAATAGAAATGGTGTTGCTTTATGGGGTTAATATTAATAAATTTGTGGCAGTTTATGTATGGCTTGTCCCCAAGATATTTTCTCTTTGCTGTGCATTTCTGATATACTTTTATCCCAAGCATATTCCAGGAGTGCTACGTTCTCATCAACACACAAAATTTAGTGTACAATAACAAAGCAGTGAGTTGGACTTATTTTTTCTCTTATCTTGTGCTCTTATTCATCTTTCTCTAGACAAAATAGCTTGTCTGTAAAGCGGTCACTTGATATTCAAAGGACTTTTGTTTCTGTTTGATTTGGGCTCTCAGAAGTTGTTTCATCTTAATTGTCAACTCAAAAGGATGTTTTTGAGCTGTGTACCTTGAGCAGGAAAAATACAGTTTTGGTTGTTTTGAATTTTGCAATTTGCTTTTGTATCACTCTCTTAGTATCTGAGAGTCAATTTAGATTTTGGTGTCTGATGCACATTTTTGGGACCCTTCTCTACCAACCTATTATTCCACTGTATCTCTTAAACTGGTACCTTAACATACCTTTAAGTAGCTGCTTTTCTGTTTATGTTTTGAGGCAAAACTGAGCTTTGAAAGAAACTGAGTCACTTGCTACAAAGTCTTTGTAGCAAAATCTTTAACTGCTTTATTCTTCTTGAACCCACTTTATTTGATGTAATGACCTCATATTACTGATTGTTTTAACGTTGTGCTGCTATTAACAAATTATGATGACAAAATGTAATGCATGGCTTGCAAGTATGTGCAGTCTTAATTTTACATTAAAAGCAGTGACCATTATAAACTCTGTGCATTCATCAACTGAAGAAATAAAGTAAACCTTCAAGCATTAGTCCTTTTTCAGATTTTCCCTCAGGGCAAACATTCACACTGGTAAAGTAGTAAGAAGAAAAACGTGGAGTGACTGCTGTAGTTTTCCTTGTTTCAGTCAAGGAGTGTGGATGCACTTCTCCTTCATTTCTCTTTGACCCAGTTTCTGCTTTTTTTTTTTTTTTTAACTCTGGGATCTGGCCAGACAGTACCTGTTATTCTTTTATACAGTGGGTTTTTTTACCTTGTGAACTTGTCCAAAAGCTACTGAGGGATATCACCAGCTTCCGTTTTTCCATTCTTTTCAGTATTGAATTGCACTTCTGAAAAGCATACATGAAAAATATGACAGTGTTTTTTACATGCACAAAGGAATTGCTGTTAAATACTGAATTTACAGGTTTCTTTGTTCTTGATGATTTTTTTTTTCCTGCCTAAACGCATATTCTATATACTTTTGAAAACTACGTGGAATTGTATTTTGGACAGATTTTATAACGAGCAGACTATAGTTCTGGTCAAAGATCTATAGTTCTCCTGAGAACAGCACTTTTCCTGGGAGGAGTGGGGTTCGATATTAGTAACGTATTGTCACCAGAATGATAAGGCAGCATGTGTTAAGTTTAGCTCGTAAATGAGAACACTCACTCCCAGGAATCTCGAATGCTGGAGTTGGGGACCAGATGGAAGAGCTAATCAATATCTGCTCAAATGGGCTGGTTTTTGGTAGTGTTCACTGAGTTTTGGCTATTTGATATACCAACACCCACGCTGCAATCTTTAAGATGTTGGGGTTTGTTGGTTGGGGTTTTTTGGTTTGCGAAGGAGGAGAACTTCACTTTGAGATTAGGAATCAATAGCTCAAAATTATTAAGAAAATATGTAATTACATCAAAATTAATTAACACAACTGTGAGAAATGACTGCACTTTTACGGTAATTCCTTCAAATTAGACAAATAGGAGGAATTAATTGCCTTCACAATGAATTTTGTTTTGCTTCAGAATCTTTATACAAGTAGGTGTATTTTTACAAAAGTGTGGTTACTCAGATTGGCAACTGTAACATGTATTTCATCTCAGCTGGTAGCTAATAATTCATCCTAAAATAGAATCTACAACTTCATCCTAGAATTACCTGTCCTAGTAGGGTTAAAGCATGTCAACTAAGTGTTTGGGAGCTTACATTTTTCTAATGCTTTCCAGTGCTGGGCTTTGTTTATGCCTAAGCTGGTATCTTAGTCTTGGTCTTTACCTCACTTTTGTATCTGAATAACTAAGTTAAGAGGGTAGGGCTGGGGTTTTTTTCATTTTTTTGTCAGTAAAACACTTCTCTCAGAATAATACATAGCATTGCTGGAGTTACTTCTCTGTTAAATATTCCCTGGAATAGCTGTGCTGTAAAAAGCAGATTTATACTAGGTCTGTCTGTGGTAGGAAGAGGAATTTGGGGGTGGAGCTACTTTAACTGAACAAGTGAAAAAATACAATTTTTCTATATTACTAGGAGTTGCTGAGCCTGGTAGCCCAATGCAGGCAAAGTCGCCACAGCTGTCTATCACCAGGTCCAGTCGGTGGCAAGGTTGATCCTGTGTTCCTAGTAGGCATGCATGTACACACAGGCATAGGTGCACACACATGCTAATGGTATCTCTGGTATCTCCATTTTGCAGTCCTTGATCAGAGAATACTCTGTGAAATCACTGAGTATTTTAATCAAAAAGGGCAGGACCTGCCCCTGAATTACCTCTTCAGCTCTGAGAGGAGTCCCTGGAGGCTGTTTGTCTGTATCCACAGTTCTCTCCCGTGGTGGATAAATTATTGACAGTGCTGAGAAGTGAAATCCTTTTCCTGGCACTGCTCAGGGGCACTAAATTCGTCTTGAGGCAGATGAGGCTAGAAGAAGTGGAGAGGAAAATCACATCAGTCAAGGATAAATCTTTAATGTTATCTATCTCGTGTTACTTTGGAAATAGAGTGGTCTGAGAGGCCTGGTATTCCTCAGAAGTAGTCTCTGTGTCATTCATCAGCCAGAGTTGAGTTGTTGGTATAGTTTTATTATTATTATTAAAGTCTTGCATATCAAAGTCCTGTGTGCAAAGGGTCGTTAATAATTAGCGTTCCACTTTCTTATCACAGCAGGGTGTACTGTTCATATACTGGGCTTTAGGTCTTTGCCAAGACAAATTTAAGTGTCATTAAATTCAAGGATCAGAAAAAACTGATGCGGAAGACTTTCAAGGCTTTAAAAAAAAAAGCCTCGAGCAAGTAGGATTAGACCTCGGTAACAACAGACCCTCATATGATCTGTTGAGTGGTGGGGGGTTTCCCTATAGGACTGCTGATTTTGCCAGCTCTGAACATTTTATATTGTGGTCACAAAAATCAGTGTTTGCCTCTGCTCTCACTTTGGAGAGCAGAGTGGTAAAATGATCGTGGTCCTTCTTTTTTCACTTGCTGCCTGTGGTGTAATGGGCTGCAGGGCACCCAGTTCTCAAGCTCAGTGAGGAAGGAGCAGTACTGATGTTGACAGGGTGGGAGGCTGTGTTTCGCTCTTGCAGAACACCAGTCATGCCCAACTAGCCGTCCCAAATTCCTCCAGAAAAAGAGGAAACTTCATTTTCTTTCAGAAATTAAGTAAGAAATGTATTTATATTAAAAAAAAAAAAAAGAACAATCCGTCATGGGCCTGATGTGTAAAAAAATGAAACAAAGGTCTTTTAAAAGTTGTGGTTAACAAGAAAAAAGGCATGGTAAAAATGGTGTGAAGCAGCTCTTCAGTATTTTCAAGGGAGCAGAGGGAGAGAGAACAGAGGATACAGAAAGGGAAGATGGTATCGAGCAGATGTAAAAGAACATGGGGTTTTTTTCCTACAGAACAAAACTCTTGAGATCTAAACAATTCAAACCTATGTTTCTAGTGTTACTTTGCTGTATGAGCAGTTGCTTTTGTTGCTTCAAATAGATTGTCTGGTCTTAGAGACATCATAGAGATTATTACTGGTGTTCACAAGCTAGGCAGTATGACATGGGGCTCATGCCTGGAATAACGTATGTAGTCCTTGTTAAAGGTAAAAGAGCACAGAGTAAGAGTTGTAGCTCTAGTCTGAAGCAGTTTACTTCCAAGTATAAGATAAAATTCAATTTAATCTCTGAGGAAATATGTTTATTTCATTCCTAACTGGTTTTGTTTGTTTGTTTTTCCCCATAGCTTGCACCTTCCCTTCCATTACAAGAAGATTTTGTTTACCACTGGAAAGCAATCACCCATTACTACATAGAAACATCAGGTAATAGAAGAAAAAATTCTGGTTTTGTCTCTTTATTGTGAAAACTAGAATTCCCTAATTTCCCTCATGAAAACTAGATTAAGAAACACTAAAATGAGTCATGTCTTTTATCAAAATACCAACAATAATCATTAGTAAATAAAAATATTGTGTACCTCCATTCATCCCGTAAGAAGTAGGCATGAAAGACGATTGAGGGAATGTCTTCTTTACTGAGTACCGTGTAGAGAATTGTACCTTTTCACATCCGACCCAATTTCTGTCTTCACATTTTCTGTTTAGTCTAAAAAGACAACTACAGAAATGTAGTCACTGCTGTTAACGTTTTTTTTGTTTTGGAACAGGGATTTTCTTTTTCTTTCCAAGGTTTTAACAAAAGTAATTTTGTGGTCATAGATTTTACCAGGCATATCTGAATTCTGCGTGTTCAGTATTAGGTATTTTTTCTTTAGTGTTTTGTCTCCACGAAAGGTATTTGGATAACATAGCTCTGAAAAGTGAATTCGTGAGCAGATTTAGAACACATTTTGTTAAAACTTATCCACACCTTATTCTGCTCTTCTAAAAAGTGGGTATTCTGATGAAATACGACTTTATCTTAAACTTTTTCCTGGTTTCCTACAACATGTATGCAACATTTAAATTTTTAATTTTTGTTCCTAGTTATTAAGCTATTATGTTTTAAAAGTGAATGTTACCATGGTTTTCTCCAGGTTATTACTTCTGCATTTCTGCTAGAGTAGCTATTGAATATGTGTTTGTGTCTGGGACTGGTGATCTTGTTTATGTCAATATTTACTCTTACAAGCTGAAACTCGACCCTTGTTTCTAAATACCCATCTTTTGGAACGCTATGTGATGTTTCCTAAGGTAGAAATGACAGGGTGGTAGGGGAAAACTGATACCTGCGATTATGTGGTGCAGAATAAAAGCTGACCTCTCTCCTAGACTTTCAAAAGTCTTGTGAAAAACAAGTTTCCACTCAGTGGATATACTTCTGTCCTCTGCAGCAGGAGCAAACTTATGCCTAGGAAACTCAAGTAAAACACTGTAGGATAACTGGAGGTTGTAGAAACCAAAATCACTCTGATATGGCAGTTTTCCTTTGTGATCTTGTTGCCATTTGCATGCAAGCGACAGTTATTTTTAGATTATTGCATAAGAAGTAGTAACCATTTCCCTAGTGGGGTATTTGTTCAAGTAGAATTTAACTGAAAAAAATAAAAAGGAAAATCTCCACGTGTGGACATGCTCTACAACATGGTAATGCCAGCTCCCATTGCCAGTGGCATAAATCTGTGACAGTTTCATGACTTTAATATAATGAAATCATTCTTACCTTTTCTGTCATAAAGTTTGATATAATGTTATCTTAATCCAGAAAGTATACAAGACAAATCAAAAAACTTTTGAAGAATAGCACAGAGTTTGGGTTTTCTTTGTTTTTATCATTAGAAAAAACTTTTATTTAGTTATCTAGTTTGTAGAGGAACTGATCAGCTGCAAATTAAGCTGATGTTAGAGGCTGTTTATAGATTTCAGAATACTATGTGAAGAGTCAAAGAGGAAGTTGTCAACACAAGGTGGATACTAACCAGAACATTGGGAGTTGAACCTTTCTCTCCCTAAACTTGGTTTCTGGCTGTAAAAGTTTTCCTTTTTGACTGTGTAATGTTTTGAAATTTGGCATTTCACCTTTTCCCGATTGCAAGGTTAGATACCTGCCTACTGCATATTCCATTTTACATTTCCAGATACGGTTCTGAAAATTCCATTTAAGACATGTTAAAAAACTTATGTACTCTACGTAAGATTCTTTAAATGAGTGGTCATGTTTTTAAATCTTAAATTTGGAACTAAACTTAAGAAAAGTGAGGACAATATTTTAATCATTCTTAATTGCACATCTCTTCTATTTAGATGACAAAGCTCCTGTGACTGATACAAACATTCCTTCTCACCTGGAACAGATGTTGGATATTCTAGTTCAAGAAGAAAATGAGAGGGAATCAGGAGAAACAGGACCGTGTATGGAATATTTGCTACATCACAAGATTTTGGAGACACTCTACACATTAGGAAAAGCTGATGTACGTACTTCTCAGCAGAGCAGATTATCTTTTGTGTGAGCTGCTAATTGTGATAGGGACTGAAGTTCTACAGTAGGTGGTAGTGTGGGACACTGAACTCTAGCAAATAGCTGTTTGCTTATGTTCCCAACATATTACACATAACAGTCTTTTACAAGTGGGATCGAAGTGAGACAACCAGTGAGATCCTGACTAAGGCAGAACCCTGAAATTTGTTACTCCCCACTCTGATAATATTGACTGTGAAGCTAGAAGTAGGAGAAACATTTTTGTTCGGTCTAGAATTTTTCTGGCTTCTACAAGACAATATTATGTCTCTCTGTCCTTTGTTAAGTGTTGGGAGATTCTTGGGTCAAAAGTGCTGTATTAAATACAAACTTTGTTTAATTTTTCTGAATGTGATGAGTTACTGCTCAGAGAGACTTCCATGTCAGAAAGCATTAATTTAAGCTGATCCACAGACAGCTTTAACATCTGAGTCTTTGGTATGAGTGCAGCCCTTGGCACTGTTGTCTGGTTCTTCTCAAGTCTAGTTTGTGGCACAAGTGCAATTAGCACTTCATGGCCTTGGTGATTTCTTGTTGATATCTTTTCTGGCAGACTTATGAGCTGAAATGTATGGTGTTGGATGGATCATGGGGTAAATTAAGTTGGCAGCCCTCGTGCTAGAGCTTTTTGTATCTGGGTACAGATGCAGTTAGGAAAGCGTGGTGTGTGCTGTTCCAAGGATAAATGGAGCTATCCATATTTTCATTCTCAGTCAGCCTTTTGCATGTCGTCATGAGTTCTTAATCTGCTCGATTTACATATATAGACAACGGAGGGTACTAGCTGTCAGAGACTGGAACGATTCTTGCTCTGGGAGGACCAGAGCTCTGCAATTCCTGTTACTATACCAGCTGTCCTATGATTCACAGATTCACAGAATCACAGATTGGTAGGGTTGGAAGGGACCTCTAGCGATCATCTAGTCCAACCCCCCTGCTACAGCAGGATCACCTAGAGCATGTTGCACAGGATTGCATCCAGGCAGGTTTTCAATATCTCCAGAGAAGGAGTCTCCCTCTGTTGGGCAACCTGTTCCAGTGCATGATCAGGCTAGGTTACCTGACGTATTGAAAATACTTGCTCAGAAATACAGCTTGTTCAGTAATCTATAAACTTTGTCAAGAAACCAAGATGAAACAGAGACATATGTGAAGGGGGTAATTAGTAGTATGTTTCTGAGAGTTGAGAGAAGTCATTTCGCACTCATGCAAATATGCCTGTACAAGCAATTCTTGTACAGCCTGTCTTTATACTTTGCCACTTGTGAGTTGATACATCTGAAGTAAACACACAGTTCAGTGCTTGCAAGATGTTGCAAAGATCTGTTGTAAAAAGAATAATATCCCTTCACAGCAATCACTTAGACTTATTACGTTAGTGTAGATGCACCCTGGTAGTACACATTTTGCCATTCTTTTTAACGGATTGCTTCACAACTCAGTGATAACTAGGGATTAATAATCTAGGGATAATTACCTTGGAAGGAGAATTACGTTAGACAGTTGTCATTCCTGGCTGTTGCCATCCATGCTTCATTCACCTGTGCAGTGAACCAGATGAGGGAAATGATGTGGGTTAAAATCAACCTATGGAATATCAGCATTCATTAGCATGGTAGAATACCTTAGAGTCAGGGGGGATTTAGCTAGAAACAAAAGTACATAAAGGACCACAAGCCATCAGATCTCATGGAGATAGGAAAGTACTTTCATGTGATGTGATGCATGAGGGACAGTAGAACATGGGTCTGGATGTTCTGCAGATATTTGTGATTTATATTCTGCTAAATCTCAGGGAAAACAGCAGCTTTCTCTTGTCCTGGAACATTTGTGCATTTATAAACACTTTATCTGTCTAAGGTTAATTGCTTATGAATTTAAAAAAACCTTTTGTAGATATTAAGATGTTTCTAGTTTATCATATATTTATATGTGCTGACTCATTGAATTGCTAGGTTTTGTGGCACAGTCAGTGGACCTGTAGCCAGTTAATTCAGAGGTAATTATCCTCTTATTGATAGGGAATATTTCCTGAAAAGATTGGTAGAAGTCTTCACTAGAGCAATTAACTGAAACTATGAATAATTTGAAAAAGAAAACAGTAATGAGATTTATCAATACTAACAGAGATCAACAAAAAATGTTCAAAGTGATGTGTTAACAGATGATGATTTTTTTAAATACTTTTGCATAAATTATTGCTGTTTAATTAGTGATTTTGAGTGACAAATTTGCATCTATGTTTCTATCCACATTTGCTATATTTTTCTTATTGTTCATCTGTTTTTCTTTCAGTGTCCTCCAGGAATGAAACAGCAAGTTTTGGCTTTTTACACAAAACTTCTTGGAAGAATACGGCAACCTCTTCTTCCCCACATAAATGTGCATAGGCCAGTGCAGGTAGTGTTCAAATTTTAAGTAAACTGTGTTTTTGCATGGCAAGTTTCTCTTAGTCTGCTATAGCTAATGGTATCTTTTCTTCCATTGTGAAGTGAGTTACTGCTCGAGTGTAATATCAGTTTTAATGTATTGATGATTAGAGCCTTGAACTACCACTGCAATGCAAGTCATAAATAATAAAGAAATCTTGTTCTTAGTAATCTAAATCTAGTGCAAATGTTCAAGTCAATAATTTTACATCATTGTAGTATGTATATAGAAAAAGAGGCCAGTCCATCATTCCTAGAAGAAGTTCTAACTTACTCCCTGCCTTAATTGTTGATTTTTCTTTATGTGACAGAAATTAATCAGGCTGTGTGGTGAAGTTCTGGCAACGCCAACAGAAAATGAGGAAATTCAGTTTCTCTGTATAGTATGTGCAAAGCTGAAACAGGATCCCTACCTTGTCAACTTCTTCCTTGAGGTGAGTAAATCAAAATTTTCCAGGTGTATCTACTGCATCACTGACAAAACATAATAGAGAACTGGAGGTGTCACATTGTGCTTCATAGCTTAGTTTTCATTCACTCTGTGATTTTTTTTTTCCTGTGATACTATAAGTTTGGGGTTTTTTTCTTCCAGAGACTTGTTACATCTGATTATTTTTACTAGAATTTCATTCAGGACTTACAAATATACCTGTCTGAGGTCCTTATCCTTTGTAGTGAAAGTTCCTTTAGAGTAGGGATTTCTTACGTTGTTTTGTCTTCAGCCCAGTGAAGACTAAGGGACAGATTGCATGGGGCATTGAAACCGTGCAAGTTTCTAAGTGTTCTGCAGGATCGGGCCCTTATTTGGTAGTGGCACATATGGTCTAGCTGCAGTGCCAGCTCACAATCTACAATATGACATTATTTTCTATCTGTAAGAAAGCCAAATATCTTTACTCCCTCTTCAAACTTAACATGTGGCATTGATGAAATCAGAGTGGGAGGAGAAAGAATTTCTAGACTGACTTTCTGTTCCCATTTGGGAACATATAAAAGTTTAATTTATAAAAGTCCATTTAGAAATGCCTCCTGCTCCCACTTCAATGTTTTCTATGGTGACACAGTATCTATTAAACATGTGATACAGAGGTGAAAAGATACAGATAGTGTGTCCTCCAGGAATATTTTACAAGCTTTCCACAAACAAGATCTGTAACAGCAGAGGCTGTTAAACTGCAAAGATATGTTATTTTCCACTGAATATAAGAATATCACTTATAAGTCAGTAGTAAAGAATCCATCTTGAGTTTATTTTTACCTTAATTAAACACCACCCTGTTTGCCATTGTATCCACTGTAATTGTACAAGCAGTACAAATGGTGTAAGGATTAAAAAGTTAGTATATAAACATTGGAAGCACTCAGAAGCAAACTACTAGATAAGTTACATGCAGAATATGGTAGAAGTCCAAACCAAGATTACTTTGAATGTCATTTATGTAGATGGTATGGTTTGAAAAGAACCTTATGAATGACTATTATACTCAAGTAATGCCCTTGAAATCAAACCTGAGAAACCCAATCATAACCACAAGTGTTTTGTTAGATATCAGTGTTCTTCCCCAAAATAGCAAGATTACAGTAGTAAAAATCAGACATGGAAAACCAGATGATTCCACAAAGAGATCTCTAGTTTCACAAAATGCTGGCTGTAGAGTTCAAGCAAGCTGAAGAACATTTCTGGTAGCTCCGGTTTTCTTCACAGCATCATTCTAAATGTCATAGCCTAAGGCATATGTCTTTACAGCTTCTGATAGTTGTTTCCAGATAAGGTATTTGGGGTGCAGAATTGTCCTTTATTAGAATACAATATTCTGGTTGTTCACATCTATGCCTCCTGGAGGTGTTATTGTTGTGACTTGATAGCTGTTTCTGACGTTCAAATGCATTAAAGGGTAAGTTTACAGAATTCTGTATGGCATTTTTCTCTCAAATCTCCAACACATATAAACCGAAATGCAGATACATCTCTCCAAAGCAGTCTGTTTCTATCTGTTAGTTGGGCTTCCTTCTTTGACTTTTCTGATCAGTTTCTACAGTATTTTATGAACATGAAAAACTGAGTATGTGCAAACCCAGGATTTCCTTTGTATGATTCCATATGAAATAGTTTGTTGATAGAATGCTGTTTATATTTTAGTAAAATCTTTCACCTGTATTGCTTAAGGAATGAGGTTATATGGCATAACTGTATCTCTTGGGCAAATTACTTTTGTTGTGGAAATAAGAACTGGAAAAACTGCATTCTAATTTTTTTAAACCTTTAAAATCCATATACCAATTTTATTTTGGCTTTAATTTATCCTTTTCTTTAAACTGAGTTTTCCTTGTTCTTGTGTAGAGAGAAAGAACATACATAGGAATGTTTGACTTATCACCTCCATCTCAGTCATCATTTTATGCTAACCTTGTTACCTCATGTTTTTCCTTATTCGTTTATTCCTTAGTTGCCCTATCTCATCCCATCTTATGAGAGATACTCCTAGTAACTGATTGTTCCATGCAAAGGGACACTTGATTCTGTTTCGATTTCTGCTCTTGAGACTTTAAACAAGTTCTAATGTAGTGTCCATTAAAAAGTTGTACCTTGATTTTATAAAATGAACAGTAGCTTCACTATTCACTTCTACTTTCGTTACTACAAATTACCAGCTTTATATTTCTCACCATGCATTAAGCAGACATTCTTATTAGCTGTGATATCACTAGATTTTTTTTTCCAGAATTCTTTTTTAAATCTGTCTGAGCTTAGGGCATCATCCACCACAGATTTTGAAACTCTGATAGTTACATATCATGAAAATACAAAAATGTATTTTTATATTGTCTGCTCTCTGTTGATGCTGAATTCATTAGAAAGCATTGAATATGTGTTTTATGTAACCTTTTCTATTAGGTCATTCAGGATCCTGTTTTGCACCTTTGCAGGAGGCAGGTGAGCAGCTAAGCTGCAGAATTGCATGATCAGACAATAGGAAGCTTAAATACATGCAAAAACTCTGTGTTGTTCAATGTACAGACTGCTTTGTGTCACCTGCAACGTAGGAGTAATGAGCTATGGACAGATTTCTAGGGGAATTTACACATTTATATATGTTAGGTCTTCTCATTGATGCCTTAGCTAAACAAACTATCGCCTTTCAAATGACAGAAGAGTCCAGAGGAAATAAGCTGGTGTAAGATAAAATAAGAATTTTACAAAATATTATCTGATTCTTGGAAAAAAGTAGCTTTTCTCTTTGGTAACCCTGCCTGCTACTTGAGTAGCAGCAGCAGCAGCAGCGTATAGCACAGGATTGAAATGCAGTTCCAGCCTTTAGTTCTGCTTTATATGCCAGGCTCATCGCTGTGATTCAGATATTCCCGTATATTGATAAAATATATGGGAGGATACTGGAGGACTACAGAAGATTTAGGGATAGACAGACATGGTTCAGACAGACACATTTTGATTGCTTTGCAGCCTTATGCATTTCACACTGTAAAGAAACTCCATATGTTGAAGGAGTAATTTTTCTACTGTAGTCAGAAATTGTACTTATTTTATAGCCTGCAGTGTGCTGCTTTTACCACTGGGTTGCCTCTCCAGGGAATTGGTTATATGAGTGTATCACAACATTCAGTACAAATTCTCCACAAAGAATGCACATCAATCAAGCAAGCATTCACAGCAGTTCTCTGGTTTGCTGCCTGTAACTGTCATGTAGTTAGTCCCTGCTGGTTTGTATGTACTAAACGCCATTAACCCCAAATGGTTACTGGTTTAAATTATTAATGCTTGAGATGTACTTGTAATAATTTTGGTGTTATCATAGAGGAGGGAAACCATTTGGATTTATAATCTCACTACTCTACTCACTTGCAAAAACGTCTTGTGCTGAAGTCTAATTTATGGTTCTAATAAAGTATTATTCACCTATGCTTATGCCAGAAGAACACTGAATTCTTGCCTTGCTGTGAGTTTCTTCTTGGTATCACAGACCACAAATTTAAATGTCTTTTTATGTGCTGGAGACAGATTTATGGGAAGACAGATGGGTTGCTTTCTTTCAGGCTAAGTAGAGATGCTGTGTGGCTTCCGAGAAGGTTCTCTGTGATCTGTTGTAGTATCCAGTGCCCAGTGCTAACTTCTGTTATCTTCTGTCCATTCAATCTACTTGACCTTTTGTTCATGAGAAATGCAACTTGAGAGTACTCTGCTGTCATAAAAGATGTATTTTTCCCTTTCTTGTTGAAGATAAAATCTCAAGAAGTTTAGAATGAGTTTAATTGTATGACTCCAGCTGGAATAGTGTTTCATACATTAGATGAATTTGAAGCCTCAACCTAGAAAGGAATGTTTTATAGTATGTGCTGAGGTCTAAAGGTGCACTCATAAGGTAAATGAAAAACTTCTATCAAACAGTGGGCAAATCAAGTGAATATGTGCCTTCAGCGGTGGAGAGAAAAAGACGCCATCTCTTTGTAAATGGCATATTCAGCCTTGAAACAAAGTGGTGCAGGGCTTAAGGGAAATTTAAGCAGATTAAAAAATGTTCTAGGTTTAAAAACTTCCTTGCTTCTACAACCCGTTACATTCTACATAGTTACTTTATCTAGCCTTGTAGAGAACTCCTTCAAACGTTGATGTAAAAAATTTGCATTTAGTAAATTTCTGCTTCAGGATGAACAGTAATTTCAAGCGTGTAATTCCAATAAAATGCTTTGCAGAGTAAGTTAAAAGCAATGGCTTCCAAAGGATCAGCAAGTGTAATCACAGAGGACATGATAAAAGGCCAAGACTCTTTGACAGCAGACACAGGACAGCCCATTCAGCCTGAAGAAACACCAAGTGCTGCTGGAGCGGAGCAAATGGAGAAGGAAGATGACCTCCTGCAACAGGCAGATGATCTCTCTTTCAGTCTGGATGAACTAAATGTCACATCGTCACCTGAGTCCTCCCCTGTTTGTCCAAATCAAGACTATAATTTAGTGAATTCTCTACTAAACCTCACTAAAAGTCCCGTGAGTTGTTTTTTTGTTCTGTTTAATGTGATAAAATGAAATAGTTTGAATGCTATGTGAAGTGGGCAGAGGGAGTGAATATACATGTATGCCCACACTGTATTTTAACTACAAAAAGTAAAACGAGGTTGGTTTTGCAGGCAGTTTTTGTAAATTGGCAATTTTCTTTGCCAATTCAGATTAAAGTAAAAATATTATTTTAGAAAATTAAAATTGAGTTTGTTGATGGTAATGTAGGTGGGTTTTGAGCAATTTGTATAGGATATCACGTTTCACAGATAAGCTACATAGGGTAATCATTAGCTTAAATATACCACAAGAAAATATTTTAAAAACTGCTTTCAATTGTACTGACTTAACCAAACCCATTTTTTTTGTAAAGGCACCAGTCTATCTCTAGGGGTTTGATTTCTTTACACAACTGCCGCATGTCTTACCATCCTCAAATTCATCCTCAGATTCTTTCAGAAAACTTAGAGGAGGGCTGGGTAAGCCTGTAATTGCTACAGCAGTGTTGAGGGCAGAAAACCGAATCTACCGATGTACCTTGTTATTGTTAAGCGATAGCTTACATTGTTTAATATCTTGGTCTTAAGCTGACCTACAGCAGTAGTTCTATCAACCTGAAGGTTGCAGTTGCATTCTTAGTATTTGACATGGATTCAGGTGAGATTCTTTATTTTGTACTGTCCAAATTCAGTAGAAATAAATTGTAATCACTGGAAAGGCAACAAAAATAAATGCATTCACTGACTGTGGGGGAATGGAGAGGTTTTATTTGGGAGATGTTTGCTTCTTGATTTCAAGTGAGCTTCATTCACCCTCTGATTAATTCTTCCATGCCCTTCTGCCAGGACGGCCGGATAGCAGTGAAGGCCTGTGAAGGCCTCATGCTTTTGGTGAGTTTGCCAGAACCAGCAGCTGCCAAGTGCCTGACTCAAAGCACTTGTTTATGTGAATTGTTGACAGACAGGCTGGCCACCCTCTACAAAGCCCTGCCTCAGTCACTGGATCCCTTAGACATTGAAACAGTGGAGGCAATTAACTGGGGGTAAGAATTTTATTTTTGTATTTAATACCCAAGGTGACTTTACACCCCTCCCTAAAACTAATTTTCTGTAGGTAGATGAGATGTATAAAATATTCACACCCCCATGCTAAAGACTCAAGAGCAGAGCTGAGATCCCAGCTGCAGCATAGTGATACAACTTCAGGCGTCCGATGCATGCCTGATTTCTGACGTGGGGCCAGGTTTGGCTGACAGTCCCTTGTAGAGATTCCTCAGGGGGGCAGGTTTTTCCACTGAATTACATGCGCAATTTATAGCGGTGTAGCTGCAGTATCAGGTACAAATTATTTTCTTGTTCAGATGTTAAGGATTTAGGAAACATAAACTTCTCACTATACACAATGAACACTGTAAGCTGCTGCAGGGGGCAGAAGGGATGTCTTTGATAACAGGCTGTTGTTGCAAAATTTTTGCAGTAAAAAAGAAGAAGGAAAGAGTTACTGCGTAACTCATCAGCATGAAGCAAAAGATACGTGCCTGTTATCCTAACTGCTTGCGTGTTAGATTCTCAAAACATTTCTCTTCCCCACTCTGCCTTCATTATTATGAATTGTTCGTGGTCTTTTAGTACTGAGACAAAAAGTAGGTAGATGCAAAATAACTACCAAAATTTCTGGTCGTTGGAGTTTGAAGTTAGAAGGGGAAAAAACCACAACTTTGGATGAGATAAATAATTATTGGACTGCTTTGCCAAAGAAAATGGTGAATTTGTTATTCTGTAGAACCTTTAAATTGAGATACATGTTTTTTTCTGAAAGATACAATCTAGTTCATGTATAAACTGTAGTTTTGCCGTACTTGATTGGGGTTGCTTACAGAGTAGAGAAGAACAATTCCCTTCATTTTATGGTTCTCTGACTACAGGAGTTATTGATTCAGTTTCTGTGGTCTGTGTTTCCTGGGAGAACAGACTAAGATAATCAGTTTTCCCTTCTGACTCAAGAAATACTTAACCAGAGTTGTTCTGCTGTACCTACTCTGTATCCTTTAGCACGCCACTGAAAACCTGTGTAATGATAACACTGCCAGATTATTAGACACCAGCAGAAAAGCTATTTTAATGTTCACTTCATTGCAAGTAGATCATTACTTTTTCTGTTAAGTTCAATAAGAATAAAGTCCAAGATTCTTCAATTACTTGTAGACTAAATAAGTATTTTTCCCTGCATTCTCTAGTTTGGATTCCTATAGCCACAAAGAAGATGCATCTGCTTTTCCAGGGAAAAGAGCGTTGATTTCGTTTCTTTCATGGTTTGACTACTGTGATCAACTCATCAAAGAGGCACAAAAGGTTTGAAATGTTTACAGATGATACAAATGTATTCAGCAAATAAGTAGTTCCAGTTGTTTCTTAGCTTTTGAGTTTGAGATGTACCATTTTGTACTTTTGTTTCAGACTGCTGCTGTTGCTATGGCAAAAGCTGTGCGGGAACGATTTTTCATTGATGTTATGGAACCCCAGCTGATGCAAACGTGAGTAGCATTCTAGAAGACATGGCAGAATAGAGTCTGAGTCAAACATTTTTTTTCAGCTGAAATCCACTACATTTCTGACACGAAATTTTTCGTTCAGTTCAGAGATCGGAATCCTCACATCAACTGCACTATTGCATCGCATTGTTCGTCAGGTGACTTCAGATGTCCTGCTGCAGGAAACAGTTTATTTTATACTTGGAGAACACAGAGAGCCAGAAACTTTGACAGACATCAACAGACATCCGTTGCGACACAGGTTAATCGAACACTGTGATCATATTTCTGATGAGGTGAGAAGTGATGATGATATAATAATATCTGCTGGCCAGTTCTGTCTTGCATAGAGTCTGTAAAAACGCCAATGTGAGGTCTTTTCATATTTGTGTCAGCTAACTTTTTTTGCCAAGGAAAAGAGTTCTGACTGCCAGCCCTACGAACTCCCTATAGAAAATGAAAGTCAAGCTGTTTTCTCCAGCTTGCACATTGTTCCTATTAATTAAGATTCTTTGCTAAATTTGCTTGCCCCCTGTGCATACCTAGTTAGGCTTGCTCATCTGTAAGGTAGGACAAAATCAGTTTCTGGATTGCATTTTAATTCGTGCTTTGTTATATGTTGTATCGCTGTTATTTTCTGTGTCGTGTCAATTCTGTCATGTTATCACCTAAGTGGTAGTTAAAAACTTACTCTTTTTATATAAAGTAAGTGTGGTCAGAGAATACACACAATGCCAATGAAAAGATGATATAATAACTCTAAGCACTTTACTACACAGTAAACATTGTTAAAATTATTTACTTCAGTAAAATCCCTCCTCAGGAGCTGCTTGTTTCATTTTTTTACATGAAACAACTTCCAGCCTCTGCTTTTTCAAATAAAACCCAAGCTTGCCTGAAATACAGATCTGTGCCTTCACATATCCATTTTTTTCAGCAGGCTTACCAGCTCACCCTGTCAGAATGAGTTATCTGTATCTTTGCAAAGCTAAGCACTCTAAAGCTGTCTTTAAAAACTCTTTATTGCTTAAAGTCATTCTCCTTTTAAAAGCCTACATAATATCTCCATGTAAAAATCTTAGCCTATAGTTCTAGTCACAATGTCCTAGTATTACTTTGTTTTACTCTGTGTATTTATTAGTAACTTGAAGTCCCGTTCTGTGTCTCACTTGCACAAGGCTAACCATCTTCCAGCATGGATCTGATTGTAATATGGAAAGCTAAGTCGTAAGTTCTCCGGATGTTCTTTGTATTGTTATTTTGGCAGATTTTAGAACAGTTTTTATTTTACAGGAAAAAAATACCTCCACATATTGATTTTCAAATGTATGTGAACTCTTATCCATGTTTATACCACATTCAGCATAACAATTTCCTAATTTTTCTTAGGATTTTTGCTTCCTTCCTTAATGTAAATAAATAATTGCAATGTTCTAGGATGTACAAACCAGATATAAGGCAAAAAGCATCAGGCAGCGGTGCATCACTTTGTTGAATTTTTACTTTTTATGTTACAGATCAGCATCATGACTTTGCGAATGTTTGAGCACCTTTTGCAAAAACCCAATGAGCACATTCTTTATAATTTGGTTCTGAGAAATTTAGAAGAAAGAAACTATATGGAATACAAGCCTCTCTGTCAAGAAGATAAAGATGTGGTAGAGAATGGACAGTTTGCAGGAGCAGTGTAAGTTTCTTTTTTAAGGGAAATTTTCACAACAGTTAACTTGGATCCTTATTTTTAGAACAAAACAGGGTTTTTTTCAGTAATTGAAAGAAAAGTGAAGGTAGCTAGCACTTTGAGGGGTCGATGTATTAATCCATATCCATAAATTGATGCAGGAATTATATCAGCAACTTAATGGAAATTTTTAGAACAGTAACAGAACAGCTAAAATTATCAAAAGCCTCTTTCCAGAACAGTAGGCATTCAAAGGTCTTCATATATCAATTCACTTCTGCATCCACCTAGCTTAAGTCTACGCATATTTGCATTGTTTTCAGTGAGATTATTCTTGAAGTCAGTCACTTAGTTGTCTTGCTTACATTTATGTTCTTGAATCATTTTTTGATGGAAGAACTTCTCTGGGACACTTTACATACAATCCCTTTAAATACCCTGCGTAACTCATGTAACTCCTTTTTATACTGATGGAGGGGTAAGGACTCATCACACCAGCCATTTTAGGCATCTTAATTTAGATATTTCTGAGTTATCTAAAATAATCTAATGGTTTCCTGAAGTATAGCACTCTCTCATGTAAAAAAAGTGGCTAAAGAATTAAGCGATTTAACGCAGTGATTTTGTAGGAGCCAAAAATGTCTACTCTGTTGTTCAGATCAAGAAGTTATGCTTTTCTTCAAAACACAGTTTGTTGGATATTTGTAAAAGTTGGTATTTCTGCGTATTAATTAGGTAAAAAGATATGCATATGATAGTGTTCTGGAAAACATCCTAGCTGTTCAAAGAAAAATAGAAGGTATACATTTTGACCCAGAGATTTTCCTGCCTTCAGTAACATTCTGTGAATGATTATGGTTTTGTCTAATATAATCTCACAGAGACCTAGAGGAAGATCCGTTATTTACTGATCTGTCTCCAGATAATACATTGTCAACTCAAGAATGGCTCAGTGCTTCTCCACCTGTCAGTCCAGAACATCCAAAAAATGATGGGAAGACTGAAGTTCACAAAATTGTAAATAGGTAAGTTGAAACAAACACTTAAAGAAATCACTGAATGTGTGGGTGTCTGCACATACTGTGCAAATGTACTCTGTAATGGATGTTATTCAGTGCCAGCTGGTAAAATGACTCCACAGAAGGAAATTATGTGGCATTTTATCAGAAAGCTACTCGTGAAAGATTAGAGCTTACAATAAGTAAAAATAATTCAACATAAATGAGAAAAATAGAAGAACTTTACAGCTAATAGTCTAGTTGAATACTCAGAATTCATAATAAAGCCTTACTGATTATAAAACTTTCTTTTCTCAGAAATATTTGTATACTTAAACTGCTGTTACAGGACTTGACCTTCCAGGAGAAGTCTGGGGAGACTTGCCATAAATGTTTTAGGGGAAAACAACCCTTAAACTTCCTAACGTTCCTTAAATACATATATAAAAGCAAATAATTGCCATGCTAGAGATAACCTCCTATTCCCTGAAAATCAAGGGGCATCTCTGTCACATACCTTTGTGCATGTTAGATGTACTGCAAATTGGATATCACAAAGAGGACAGGCTCCGCTCTAAGCAACTTAGCAATGGTAATTCTCTTAGCAACTAATATTAGGACAAACGCTGTTTGCTCTGTTAATACACGGTAGCAAAGCAGCACTGGTATTTCAGTGCTGACCTATCTACTTATCCAGAAATAATCAGAGGTGTTAGCCAAAGGAAGCAAGCAGCCTGAGGACAGTCAGCATAGAATGGCATAGGCGTTTCTTGCGCTCTTTCCCCCAGTGCTGCTATATATAGTTTGTGGTGGACATGGTTTCAAGCAAAGACGCGAAGAACACTCTCCTAAATTCACGTCATGTCATCTCCGTCAGTGAACAGAAATGTTCTCAGGATTTGCAGTGTTCTGCAAATTTGTATTTTTTCAGACAAAATGAACTCCATATGAAAAGTCAGCTACTACTTATTTCTGCATATAAATCTTTGAGGAGCCTCCAGCAGTTCTTGGGGTGTGGATAAAGCTGGAATTTGGAAACAGAATCCAAAGACCGAGTTATATTTTGCTGTCCAGAAATTTTAGGGGTTTATATTTATTTTTTAAAGAGAGCTCCTCTCTAATAAGATTCAGAATTTCCTGATGCTTTGTAGGTCAGATATTGGTGAAGTAATAAAGACGTATAGTACTTGCACTACATACCTGGCAAAGGCAATGATATTCATAACTGGGATATTTATATGCAAATATTCCCGTATGTTCTTAGATGTTCATTTTTACCACAACAACCTACGGTAAGTAAAACTGCCTATGCAGTAGGTTAAGAAGAATGTTAACTGTAATTCTCCTTCTCTTTTGGCTTGTTTATTCGCCAGTAAATTTTCCATATGCGCTAGTAACATGGAGTCTGACCCTTAGCAAATACTTGACCTGGTTATGAATATTCCTTTTCATCTCCATTCTGTCTGCTAATTCTCAGAAAATGCTTCCACTGAGGCTTTTACCTCTAGTGCTAGATACAAAAGTTCTGAAATATGTGTCTTGTTATTTCAAACAGTAGTTAGAATAGATGTGCTTAAACAGATTTTGTATTCTCTGTTCACGTAAAGTTATGGTAGAATCTGTGAATTAATTGGCCAGAGAATTCAGTATTGTGTACACTGTTACAGATGATGAGAAAGTATCGATCTAGTGCTCTGTGGGTTATAGATACTCATTAATGTACCTTTTTTCTCTATAGTTTTCTCTGTCTTGTACCTGATGAAGCTAAGTCATCATACCATGTGGAGGGTACAGGTTACGATACTTACCTCAGAGATGCCCACAGACAAGTAAGTGGGTGAAGTCTTCCTTAATCCTTGAGAATTTGAAATGCTTATGAGAATGTACAAATGGCTCTATAAATAGTTCTACTAAATGCATCTTTTGGTAATGGAAGGTGGGAAAATTCAATTTTTATTTTCTAATGAAAACTTACCTTTGGAGATCTTTTGACGGTGAATCCATCTTGTATTACTCTAGTGGGAATAATGGATGACATTAAATGCATTAATATTCATATAACAAATACACTGAGAGAAAATCTGAACTGCAGATAGATTCTTAATTTGCTTTTGCATTTATCCGCATTCTCTTGGAGAATTGCCTGCCAAGCTGTTTGAAAGGACTAAAGGGAAATTAAAATGCTGCATAGGAGTTATGCAATCTGGGACTTTAAAAATAAAGGCTCATCACAGGGAATGCACAGCCCAAGGCATTGAGGTTTGAAGTTGGGAGTTTTGATTTACTGTTTTGAAATAAATGTGGATTTTGTTTTTACAAACATAATCTAAAGTTTCCTTGGTCAGAGGACAATCACTGTTTATTTGCAGCTTTCTTATTGAAGCCCTGTGAATCTTCCAGAATAGAAAAAAATATGCAAAGGAATAGAGTAACTGAGAGAGCTATGTTTAGTAGCTAATTTAAAAATTCCGTAACCTCTGAATTATGGTATAAGCAGTTTAAGATGGGAAGCTTGGATTTCTGTATTTATTATATTGTTTTATCTGTAGTCTCTCCTGAAAAGAAAGGGAAGAGAAAATAGAGAATAAGGAAACAATGGTTGATGTAAAATTCCCCTATGTTCTATTCTTGGATGCCAGAAAACACATATCATCTTTGTATTTCTTTCATGCCTTGGGAAAAAGAGTATTCTGGGAGTTATTAGAGAACAGAATTGGTTTCTGTCACTTCCTGACAATGATATGGCTACTCTTAAAATATTTCCCCCCTAAGAATAGCCCTGCCTATTGCTGTTATTACATCCAAATAGCTGTTCTGCTTCCGTATTTCTATTCCTGGAAGCCTGCACAAGTAGGTAAGCTACATGCAGTGAAGAATTTCTGAGTCTGTTTTGTCTCTCTCTTTCTACTTATTTTCTGTTCCTTATTTTCACTGCTATAACCTGTGCTCCTTTCAAAGTATAATTCCTTGAAAGTGAGACATCAGGCAGCCCACAGCAAATCAGAGGCAGTGGCAGAGGTTGAGAAAGACTGTTACGGGTGATGGGAAACAAAGAGAGGGAAGAGGAAACCCTGAAGTACTTTTCATTTGTAGCTCCTGCATATACACGTGCCTTTCCTGTCCTGGAATTGGGGAGCAATATAGATTGGATAGCAAGATAAGCTACATGTAATACAGTGAAAGTGTGATAAGAGACTGACAAAAATAATGTATATGAATGCAATTCCTGCTCTAGAAGACCCCTGATAAGGATGTGTATTGTTGGCTTTGCTTTGTGTTTTGGCCCCAGCTGCTTTTTGGGAGCTCTGTTCTCCACTCATTGTTTCTGAAACTCCTCTATTAACATGAATGTCAAGAAGAAAATGAGGTGCCTGCATAGAAACTGATAATGTTTACTTTAGAATTACTCTTCTTTTTGAGCTTAGATTTATCATTTAGCTACAGGTGATGGTTTTAAGGTGTATGGACTATTAAAAGGAAATTAATTGGTTTCCATGGAGGTTTGAGTCTATTTTCCTCACTACTTTTTTCTAGTTCCGGGATTATTGTGTCATCTGCTTACGGTGGGAGTGGCCTGGATCTCCCAGATCTTTGGAAAAGTGCAATTTAGAAGCATCATTTTTTGAAGGACACTTCTTGAAAGTCCTGTTTGAAAGAATGGGCAGGATTCTTGATCAGGTAAGAAAAAGCAGGTTATGAATTCCATTTCTGATGCTTTCATCACTACTAAAGGGCTGATCTCCATAAAGTCCCATGGATTCCCATCACACAGCTGTCTATTATAGCATCATCTTATTGTGTAATGTGCCATGTCCTTGGTGCAGGTTTCTGTAGATTGCAGGATGTTATCGTGATCAGTATTATCAACTTAAAAAAGTAGAAAACAAAAACTCCCTTTTCTTTGTTAGCCACCTTTTTGTGTACCAAATGTTTTCTTGACCAGAAATATCATTTAAATTGATGAGTAAGAAAAGAATATCCTTAAGATAAAAGATGAGGGTAAGATAGTATCTTAGGAGTCCTTTGGTACTAGCATCACTGGTTCTATTTTCATTTTCTAGCATTTACACTTAGAAAGCATGTACATTTTTCAGTAAATGAAATACTGTACAGCTCCCTTCTGCCACATTTCGGTGAACTTCACTGAAGTCTTGTTCAGGAAGCAGTTTACGTCACTGTGTAAGATGAAAGAATCACTGCTAACATTTTCCCCATTTTTTCACAGTTAGAAAAAACTGTTACCAGTGCATGGAAAGTTTCTAGAAGGTATCCTTTTCTATCTGCAATGTAAAGTAGTTTTTTTTCCTGTTTGACTATCTTCAAACAATAAAAGTGTAGCTGCCAAGGGCAAGCAAATGAGATAGGATCTGACTGGCTCCTTGTTCTGAAAAGGTGGTGTGACATGTCAGACCCAGATTAGTACAAAGGAATGTAAAGAAAGTGAATTTCCCTGATGTGTTTGTTTCTGCATTTAGCCAGCCTGCATGACCTAGTCTTTCTGGGGAGAAGTGAAGTGAAGGCTCAGGGAGGTGAAAAGGAGGTTGCCCTGTGTGAAAACTTAATATTTCTTTGCCTTCTCTAAACTCTGGATTTAAGTTAGTCAAGTCAATGTTGCTGCTTTAGATCAAGAAGATAGATAACTTTTCTTGCCAATGAAAACAAGCCCTGAAAGTCTAGATTACCTTCCCTGTAATACCAGCTGGAGTTGCTACAAATCCAATAGTACCAGTTTCATAAATTTGTACAGTTCTTTTCTGGTTCACACGTGGAGCTATTTACAGAATAAACAGTTAGCTGTGGTGGTACCACATTTCCTGGTCATAAGCAGGACAAGAGCCGTTTGAACACACAAATGCATAGGAAACACATCAGGAAGCCAGGAGTCGCCTCTGTGTCAGCTCTGCAAGTGTTCAGGGGAGAGCGATGTTCGAGAGTACCAACTTTTATAATTCAGAAATCAGAAAAGAAAACCAGTTATGTCCATTGCTATATTGTTTCTTATCAGAGTTTTGCTTTCAGTAAATGTGTTTTGCACACTTCACTGTCTGACACGGTCATACATTGGAGTCATGAAGAAAACGGCATCAACAGCTCTTAAGAAAAACAAGCCACATGGATACAAAAAATTTGTCTGTGCAATGACACATAAATTATAAAAAGTAAAGAGCATCCCCCAAGAAACACCTGAGTGTCAGATATGTATAATTACAACAAAAGTAGCATCTGGCATGGAAGCACAGTGCCCATTTTGATATATTACCTGTCAGCGTGACACACATTTGGGTTAGTCAAGCAAGGTGTTACAAAATGTGGTGTCAAAAATGGCTCTTGACTCCAGAAGAATTAACATCAACTACTTGAATCAGACAGAAGGGGCAAATTCTTACATTACCCTACCAAAACCCTGTCCTAAAACCCAAACTGAAATTCCTAGGGCTTATTCACAGTGAAACACATAAATCACATAGAAGAAACAAACAAACAAAAAATCCAAAACAACGAAACCTAGGTCCTATCCATGACAAATTTGACATAATGGCTGCTAATGTCCAGACAAAGTGAAAAATGTAGAAAAGCTTTCAGTGGGGATACAGTACTACTTACAGATTGTGTTCAATGTCTTTTCTGCTTTGTCACAATACAATAGGCAGTTGTGTTTTTATCAGGTTTTATTAGTAGATATCAGAAAACTTAGCAGAGGTGGTAGGTATCATTAGCCTAGTTTCTGACATAAGATAGCTGAGGCACACAAGTGGAGTAACTTGTTTCAGTGCTGTTCAAATCCGGTACCTCATCTGCTAGACAATACCTCCTTCCTCCTGTTAATATTATACATTTCTGTGGAACTGACTGTTTCCCGAGAATTTTGTAAGAATTTCCTGAACTGCAAATTTTGCTGGTTTTAACCTTTTTAGTTATAGAGAAATTTTTTAGGATATTATCTGATACAGGGCTGTCTTACTGTCTGCTGACATACGGACAGAAATAAAAGCTCTGTGTGAAGAAGCAGCTTTCCTTAATGCTCTCAATTAGTTCCAATCGCAACAGCAATCTGTCTGAACAATGCAGCACGTGGTACTACTTTGTTTCCTTCTCTTCTTGTGAACACCAGATAATGCTCGTGGCTTCAAAGCTTCCTGATGAATTGACTGACTCAGACAACTCTAAGGACCTTGTCCTACAGTTCAGCTAGGTAGCCAGTGGAATGGTTTTATGGAAGGAATTTGTGTCTCTGCAGAGTAACTTTTGCACAATAACTCAAAATGTAGTAATCTCTTTTATCTATAACATCTCTGGTCCAGGGTCTGAAAGCTTCATTTGTTACAAGACTGGGATGAATCTATTGCTGGAATATAAAGTACAGAAATAACTGCCACAAACTGGGAGAAGTATGTGCTTTCACTTCAAAAGATCTATAAGACAACTCCCTTTGCAATGGCACAGTGGGTGGTAATGAATTCGGGAATAAGGTACCTAAATGTTAGTTAGGTGACCACGTGTAGCCAGTGGAAATGTTGTCAGAACAGCCCTGGTAGTCTCTGGAGCTGTTAGACTGAAAAGCAAGTAGGTGTCTCCTTTAGTGCGAAGTGAATCACCGTCTCAGGTTCCTTGACTGTATTGACTGAAAGCTCGACTCAGTTGCCTGAACTGAGGTCTTTGTTGCCATTTTTGTGATGCCCGAGACATCACTGCAAGCTTGTGATTACAACATAGAACTTGCACCCTCTGTGGAACTGTCAGAAGATCAGCAGATACTCTTGAGTACCTGGGATGGCATGAGATGTTCGCCTGTAGGCAAGTGTATCAGATCTCTGTTGAGTAGGCTAATGCGAGCTTAGACATGTAGATACATCTAAATATATCTGTTTTAATCTGAAGCTGAATTCTTCCAAATCTCACAACCTGGTAAAGGGAAGAATCTGTTCTCTAATTCTTAAGTGGGATGCTAACTTGAGAGCATAAAGATGGTAATTTGAGGCCATGAAATCATCCTCTTCTAGATCTGATTATGCCACTGAGGATGTTTCTGCTGATACGCAGTCAAAGGGATTGAATGAGGGCCCTGTCATCCACTTCAGGTAACATCAGCAAGGTTAAGTTAAACTGTCTGGGTGCTGGTAACATCTTCAGACTGGCATAGATGTGTACCAAGGGAATGTCTGTCCATCTCTTATCAATGTAGTCTGTTCGACCACTGAAGAGGTGGAAGGAAATTACACTAGTTTGCAAATTTTGGGCTGAATTAAAATGTCAGCTTGTTTTCACTGTGATGATAAAATCGAAGATGGAAAAAAAAAAGTACTTGGAACATAAAGAAGCTATGGTGAAAATACTTGCTTTTATGGAAATGAGTTTCTTACTGGAATGGTAAAATCTTTTAAGCTAGGCACTATTTTTTTCCTAGAAAGTTAGGTACTATTTTTTTTCCTTATGACTGATTAGCATCTTCCAGCATCTGACAGTGTTGTCTCTCCCATTTGGTTGATTTGGGGAAAAGAGGTAGAGAAGAAGCTCAGAATTTCATGCTGCTTTCCCAGCCTAGGACTGTCTCATCTCCTGTAGCATGCTGACACAAGATGGCCAGGCCTTCTGCAATGTTTTCTTCCAAGAAAAAAGAAAGTAGAAGAGAAATACCATATTAGCCGTAAACATAGATTTCTGTCTCTCAATTTCCTGAGCTCATACACTTTACAGTTATCCACGAGAAGCAAGCAGATGTTTAATCTAGGCTGATTCTATGCTATTTGTTTAGCTACTGAGCTGAAGAAATGTTTTACAAGAGGACTTATCATACAATAAACAAGTATGCAAAAGCTTCAAGTGGTTGTAGCGGTTATACACATAATAAGATGTAATACTTAGCTGTCACATTCACATCACTCCTGTTGTGGAAAGCAGAGGTTTTTGGCCTGTCTTCTAATCTAACTTTTTATATATTCATAACCCTGTATATAAGATTCTAGTAGTTAAATAAGCACTGACTGGATGAAAAGAAGCCAGCACGAAAATAACTAAGCACTGTGTTTTCCTTTTTTTGCAGCCCTATGATGTAAATTTACAAGTTACCTCAGTGTTGTCCAAACTGTCCTTGTTTCCCCATCCTCATATACATGAATACCTTTTGGATCCTTACGTAAACCTAGCTTCTGGCTGCAGGTCTCTCTTCTCTGTTATTGTCAGGGTGAGTAAACACAGTTAATATTTACATATGGCTATAGAGCAGTGATTATTTGGTAACTTTGTAGTTACTGGTAGTAGTTGCTGGCTAGTTTAAGTTGGCAAATGGCTTCTCACTGAAAGTAGATACTTATGCTCTTGATTTGAATCAAGATTTTGGATTTTCTACCATACATGTTGGAAAATATATTTCTGTGTCCTCATGTCTTGATAATTGCTTGTTTGCTTAGTTTCATTGTATAGGTCAAAACATCCCCTCTGTCGATGATGTTGCTTTAAACTGGACTAGGTCATGTTGTTGTCGCTTGCAGGCAAGGTCAGGTAGTGCTGTAAGAACAGGCCAACTACAGGTTTGCACTTGGATGGGAAAGAGATGGCTTTGATTCACACACAAGCAAAGGACACTCCTGAGTACCCTGTGCCTGGATGAATATCTCTGCTCATCCTGGGGTTTTTTCCTGATGAAGGCTGTTCTTGACAATGAAGTCCTGGATTTATCAAAAGTCTTCTTCCTCTCCCTCTCTGATTCCCTCTCTTCTTGCCAGACCTGCATCCTAGAAGTGCTGGCGGGGTGCCTGTCACACTGCAGCCTTCTCAGTCAGAGATCCCTCACCTACCCCACGCACCAGCTGTTATGAAGCTGGTCAGGAGCCTATTAATGGTGCTTGCCCGATGCTAACAGAGGGCTTAGCTCCCTTTTTCCCAGCAGCCCTCCCCATTTCAAAATGTAATCTTCACTCTCTCCCCTTGTGCTTTCCCTAAACCCAGGAATTTACTGATCAATTGCCTGCATCAGCATTTACTAAGACAAATTAATCATCGACATAATTAAATAACGCCATTTGTGGCAACAGCAAGTAAGGCTGAGAGTTTTGCATCTCTCTACTTTCTGCGCCCACTCATCCTTTTTGGGGGCAGAGCAGGTACCCTGCATGTTGTTCTGTGAGCCTGTGAGGGTGCTGAAGTGGGTCTGTATCCTGGGCACTGCTGCAAAGGTGTTAACTTTATGTGTTGATGGCTTCTTTATGCTTTACAGGTCGTTGGGGACCTAATGGTTAGAATCCAGCGCATCCCAGATTTCACTCCCAAACTTCTACTGGTCAGAAAACGCCTGCTGGGCTTGGAGCCAGAAGGGCCCATGTGAGTAAAGACGCTGCCTGTTCTCCAAGACCTATGGCTGGTTTTTCTGTGTGCCAGTCCTGATTCTCTGCTGATTTTTGTTCTCTTTCTCAGCATTGACCACCTGACGTTACTAGAGGGCGTGATTGTGCTGGAAGAATTCTGCAAAGAGCTGGCGGCAATTGCATTTGTCAAGTATCATGCCTCATCTACACCGTAAGCAGCCTTGATGAGTAGCCAGGCTGTAAAACCACCTCGCCTGTTTCAGACTATTGACAACAACCAGATAAGAAGAGGTGGTGTGTCCTGGCAGAGCATCAGTTGACATTTGGCAGAATGGGAAGACAAGTTCCTTTCACCAGATGTTGACATTGCAAGAGAGAGGGATTCAAATGGACCTAGAATGTGATTGAAGGCATTTTCGGAGAAACCAATACATAGCATTTCTCGCCACTGTGTGAAGAGCTGCAAAAGCTGCATGAAGAACCACAGACATCAGACCTTGGTCATTCTGTTATAATGACAGTGTTTAGAGAGTTAGGTCTTTTGTATGTTCTGGGGCTCACGTGCGCCGATTTGCTTTTTGTGACCGCATTACTTTTAAAAAGCAAATTAATTTTATAAAATTTTTATGTCTTAATTCTTTTTCTTTTCAGTTGGATATATGAAAGGAAATCACAACTATACTTGCAATGTATATTATTAAAAATGAAGAGGTTCAAAAAATCCACCAATCCATATACACTGGGATATATCAATGAGGGATCATTTTTGTGATCTGAGCTTGATTTCCCCAATGGATTACTCCAAGAGATATATCAGTATAAAATCAATACTAATGGAATTAATCCTGATTCAGCATCACATCCATAACAAATATATCTGAAGTGCACATGTTTCTAGCATGTTTGTCTCTGTCATTCCAAGGGATTACTCTTCAGGTCATCTGTGTAACTAGATTTGCGTTAGGTTTTTGCATGTGAACTCTAGTTGCTTGACTTACGTCACCTTTACAGGGAAGTTAATTATAGGCTATTCGTAGATGTTGCTGAAACAGTATATTTAATTTCTTTTAAATTGGTATTTAGCCTGAATTGGTTTAAGAATCTTTTGTGCCTTGAAAATTGGCAGCATAAACATTCTGTCATTTTTAGAAATTTTTTATTGCTTATCTAACCATAGCAATAGTGCCCAGCAAAAGATTGACTGATGCCAATTCAGTTAAAGCGTTGATACCATATACAGGACCAAAATTGACGCCTGCTTTTCCCAGTGCTGGGGTGCAGAAATGAGATGTGGCATTGCAAGCAGAGGGCCATTCGCACTTCAGCACGCTTTGTTGCTTCTCTTTCTCTAGCGCGATGGCAGCCGGCACTTGAGACAGTTCTTGCTGCTCACTGCCACGTGCACCGGCAGGTTTGGGTGGCTGTACTTCAACCTTGAAGTCACACTGAGTGACTTGGCCAAGAGACCTGTCCTGCTGTCCTCTGCGCGGGTGTGTTGTACCTCTTTCCCTTCCTGTGAACATAACAGCACAGGCAGGCAAGGGAGAGTTTAGCTCCTTGTGTTTACATTGTATTTCTTCCTTTGTCTTTCCTACTATCCTATGTGCACAGCTAATGCCCAGTTCAGATGTGATTGCTCATATACAAATACAGACTAATTTACTCAGTCGCTAGAACTTTTCTGGATTTATATGACTACCTAGAAACAGATTCTGCTCTGAATCCATGCCTTTGAGGTCTTGGGTTTTAATGTTTATGGATCTTGGATGTTGAGAGGCCTTTTAAGTTAGCAGGTTAATTAGAACAGTGTCACAGTTAATGGGCTAAATTTATTCTTGTCACAACAGTGAAGAGGGTCCTGCTGTAAAAGCTTCCAGTGCAGGTTCAGCTGGAGAGAGCAGTCTGGAACTGGGGAAGCATTTTGGCAGGTAAACCCTGTATTCAGTAGCTCCCTGTACTGGGAGGCTTTTCTACAGAGTGTGGCATTTATCTGGCAAACAAAAGCATGGTTTAGTTCCTCGCCTCCTTTTTTAGGCTGAATTTAGCCCCAAAGTGTTTTCAGGTCAAAGTAGGATAGTAGGATAAAGTATTTTAAAATTACACTTTTTTCATTATTGTTCTTTAGAAACATACCTTGCAAGTAGCAAATAATTTTTAGTGATATGTATTGTAGTCAGTCCATATTACGAGCTTCGTTAATGCAACATACTTGACACATAGTTTAGAATATGTAAATGTCTATGCAGAGTGATGTTCAATACATACATTTGTTATAAATAAGGTCCCAATTCAGCAAAGCAGTTAAACATAAACTTAATTTCAAGAATTTTATTCCTAAATCACAATCTCTTACATGAACAAAGTTAAGCTGTTGAGCACAAATGCTGATGCTTTACTGAATTTGGATCTTTGTTGGTTTTGCTAGAGCTTGATTACTTTTTCCTCAAATTTTCTATTTTCATTATTTATTTTTTTTAAAGTGTATGTTCCAGAATATTTCTAATGTCCCAATTTCAGTGGAAACTGGAAGTGATAATACTACTATAAATGAAAGTGAGAGAAATGTTAAACAAAACTTACAAGAGCATTCCAAGTAATATAACAATTTATAAAGCCATTCAAGAGATGCCTGATCTCAAATGAAAGCATTAACATCACCTCTGTTGTTGTTGTTGTTGTTTTCACTGATACCTGAACTCATTACACTGTAAGGAATTGTATCAGTCAGCTTCTGGAAGGACTGCTGCAACCTCTGTCGCATTTTAATGTGAAACAGTCTAGCGAGCTGCAAACACAGTTCCTTCATGCTTGTCCATGAAAAAGATAAGTAGATGTAACTATAAGCACTCTTAAATAGAGGATATAGTTGTTTGGTCTCCAGCAACATTGGTGATGTTCTTGCAAACAAAATGTTCTTTAGTTGACAAATTTATAAGACATGGATCCATCCTGATAGAAGTGCAGCGATCCTTAAAGTTGCTTTAGCCTAAACTAATTTTGTGAGTGCTACCTACAAACCCTTAATTACTACACACGATGACAATAACCTTTATTTTTGTAAAAGTGATTTAATCTTCCTTAAGAGATGGAACTTGTTTATTTTATGTGGTGATATTTTCATGCACTTTTTTTTTAAAAAAAGGTTAGAAGTTAGTTCAGGTCCATGTTTTCACCTTTCCAATCTATGCATGTCATTGAGGTGCCCATTTTGTTTCTGTGTGCGTGCATTTGTAGGTGGTTATTTATTACCCAGAGATGGACACCTGAGCAAATACATGGCCTGAAGTTCACAGCATATGCAGATCCTCCAGATGTCACTGGGAAATGCAAGTGCTTATCACCTTAGAAAATACGGCCACTAGTAATAGATTGAAATACTCGAGAGGTAATACTAGAATAATTCTTGATTTCAAAATGCAGATCCAAACCACATTTTAACCCTGATGCACATGGCTGTAAATAGACACTTTTTTTACTTTTTTTCCATTTATAGTATGTATTTAATTTAGACTCCAATATAGCAAATTTTGTAATAAGCCATGTGCTAGCTCTGGTAGAACAAGTTTGTCCTTAGTTTCTCATATGACTGTAATATTCCTGGTATTCAGATCTTGTCTGTGTAATGTTCTTACTATGTATTTGTCTGTGCAATATAAAAGCTGTGATTTGATACACAGCTTGAGTCTGGTTGTACATCACCTGTGTGTATATATATATATGCTGATATATATATATATATAAGGACCAGAATCCCGAGCTTGCTTACACTATGATTAGTGTAAAGATTGTCGCACTTGATTTTACAGGGCACAAGTTATCACGGAATGGCTTTGTAAATGCATGGTAATTTCTACCATAACCTGCTGTGTAATTTCACAGATGACATTTTATTAGTGCTATTTGTCTTGCTAAAAGAAATACTAAACCGAAGTGCTAGGTAAAATGGAAGGATTATGTAGTAGACTTGGGGCTACATGGAAAATCCATATCTGATACTGCGTATGATACAGGGTTTTCAAACCATGATCCTTAATACTTCCTGTGCCCTGTAAAATAGTGTAACTATATAAAATATATACTCCTTGTTTTGCCTCCTGCCTTGTTTACATTAAACAGAGGATATTCAGTAAAATTTTTCTATTAAACTTTGTGTAGGTCACTTACTGAGAGTGTAGCCAAGGTTTCACAGGTGTGGGATTTCCAGTGAGGAATTGTTGAAACAGCCGCATTACCAGACATATTAAGTTTTATGAAGGAGGTTGTGATAAATTCCAACTTTTTGTGCTAAAAAATGCATGGAGGATTAAAAGGGATATTCTCAAAATAAATTAATTTCAATGAAGCGACTGCTTCTATTATTACGGAATCCATAATAGGTTTTGTATGGATGACCTTGAGACAGAAAATGTTTTAACATTTTACATCACGCCTTTGATCCTGAAGTCCTTTCATTTATTTTTATTATATCCTGAAGTCCTTTCATTTATTTTGAGTCTGTCACTGCAGCATCTCCTGGAATAAACCTGTTTCCTGTACTGTACTGTGCAGGGCTCGGAGTCAATCGGCATGCTCTTGCCCATGAAATTTGGAAGCCAAGGGAAATGGCCAGGATGGAGGCATCCTGAACACAGATTAACGTCTGCTTTTCCTGAGAGCCCTAATATCTTTCAAGGCTGCAGCTGGTCAAGACCTTGGTTCTCTATTGCATTTGAGTGCAGTGTGCGTCAGTCACAACATTAGTTTATTGAATTGGGTACAAATGCCATGTACGTGAGTAAGCATCATTCCTTATTTCAGGGCTTTTGAGGAAGGCTTTTACACGTATGTGTTTATATATTTTAAAATTGTTGGGTATTTTTGCTCAGTATCTCATCTGGTGTTGGTGTCCTTCAAGTTTTCATCAGCCTTTTAAAAATCTTACCGCTCTGTAAGATTCCCTCTGAGGACTACACTTGGATGTTAAGCTGTTTTTCCTTCTCAGTATTTAACAGCTGGAAGTGCTCTTGCATCTTTAACAAGAAGAGAGCTACAGCAAGATGATACACTTGACAGCTTTTTTTACAGCTCTCAGCATCTTTCCCCCATCCTCTTGGGTCTCAGAGATTGTCATCTCCCACCCCAGATCATTTATTTGCTGTTCCTGCATGTGGCATTTAGAGATTTAGGGACACTTTGCTTCCTCAAGCAGTGAGGAAGTTGTATCAAAATTGCACGTTTTATATCTTCTTGTATTTTTCTCTTACTTTGATATCCTTGAAATGACTGGATTATTGAAGCATGGCAATCTTATGGCACTTGCATTCTGATGCAAGATCTTGGGACTCTACATCCTATTGGGAAAAAAACCAGAGTATTATCGATGTGTGGTCTCTACTTCATTCACTCATTTTACAAATTCTCAGTCGAAGCTCTCGATGTAGATACAAGTAGCGCAGGATCTACTGAATTTGTTAACCTTTAAATATTAACAAAACTGGTGCTGTCAAAGCCTCAAGGATTTGCTAGTTTGGTATGTGATCCAATTGGATTAAAGTGGATTAATGCTCAGGGAAGTGAATCTGTCACAACTTGTATGAGCCCTTTCAGCCTAAACCCATGTGTTCCTGGTGCATCCTTTATCAGATGAGGTTCCCTTTGAAGAACGAGAGAGAAAACCGAAGAGCAATTTAGGAATCAAGTGAAGCATATGGTGGATTAAAGTTTTCAGGTGTCATAAATTTCTTGGGAATGCCAAAAAAGAAAAAGTGTGAAAAGTTAAATTTTACAAGTTCGTACCAGTTGCTGGCATTGCCTTTGGAGTCAGATCCGTGAGCATAAAAAGATACATCTTGGAACGCAGTATCTCACCAGGCTATTTAAATTGCCCTAGCTCGCATGGTATATATATTCTGATCTATGTTTCATTATATCCCTGCTGGTTATTACAATAAATGCTGCTGGTGGTATAAAATCTGCTAGAATAGCACTGTGGAACTGACAACTTTGTCAGTGTCTTGTAACTTTGATGAAGTAGATACATCTTGCTGGCTTTGCCTTTCTGCTCTACAGCACCATAATTCAGTAGGGGTTTGTATGGCGAACCCTCCCTCTGCTAAAACATTTTATGTACTGAAAAGTACACGTGAAAGGAAGGACCCTGTTACAGTGCTGGGCTGCAGGAACATGAAGAAAAGCATATTCTTCTTAATTCACCTTCATTTTCAAAAAAGGTGAACCTCATTATGTTCTAAAGTGAACGGTTCTCTGAAATAACTACTGTTGAAAAGAGGGAGGGTATCCTCCACAGGGAGCCCTCGGCAGTAAGTACAAACCTGCTTTAGAAATTTGCACCGGGGACAGCAGAAACAAGCCATCTGTGTAACGTGTTTCGAGGTGTATAGTGCCCCATTGCCAGTTTGGAGAGATGAAGCAGCCAAAAACGTAAGTCGTGCTGAATAATAATGTATGACAGGACTACAGGAAGTTCTGCAGAAAACAGCAAAAGATATTAAATTAATTTTAGAGAGGAGGCCAACAGAGGTAACTAAGGTTAGCATAGTTAAATTATGGCTTAGGGTTAGAGGAGCATTACCTCCCAATAAAAACATCTGAAAGCCTTAAGCACCAAGAGTGAAGGAATTACAGAGCCTAATTTATCAGAAAGCAATTAAGAATGAAGTAATGGCATTGAGGAAAACTGATACTCATCATCAATGAAAACTTCCTGACCATGAATGCTGTTAGATGAGAAGAGGAAGGAGCCTGTAACCTCACACTTCTAAAACCAGACCGGACAAAACACAGGATGTTTCAGGAGGAAACCAGCCTGTGCGGGTAAGGAGATGAGGTAAACATGCATTCACATCCTCAGACTCCCAGCTAGTTAATGGCTCCTGAGTAACCTGTATTTGTTCTGCTAGAAAGCAGTGAGATGGACTGATCCACTTGAGCGTCACCTGTAAATGAGGAAAGTTGCTGCAATCTGAGAAAAGCAATTTTCAGCCTTCCAAAATGCGACTCACTTACCTAACAACCTCTTTGCAGAAGCGGCACCCATTACACACAGCGGGCGGTACAGCTTGATTAGTGGGGCCAGGATCCCCCCCCATGCTGAGCTGCCTCAGAGAGAAGAAACAAATTACCTGCGCTCTGAATCGTCATTATCCTTTACTTGAGAAACCCACTTCTACTTCCCTCATCTCCGCAGCCACAGGAAGCACCTGTCAAGTTTGTATTTCTTAATTTGGGTCATGAATTTTTATTTCCTAAGGTTTTCGGAGACTCCTATTTTTACTGTTAGTAGAGTGTCCATCAACACTGTGCATATTTCCAGACAATTTTCCTCTCAGCTTCCTGTAAAGGAAAGAAACCTTTGTGTTGTTTATCCTGCTTTTTGAGACTCACGTTCTCCTGCCTTGTTAATTCCATCTTTTCAAATCCCTGAAAATGTTTCTCATCGTGTCCTTCACCTTGGGGATTCTGCAGTCAGCAGTTTGCGCGGCTCAGCAGGCAGGGAGTGTTAAGGACAGTACAGACAAAAGCAGAGCTGCTTCTCTCCACCCAGGTCCAGCTGCTGTACGGGAGGATCTGTACGGGAAATCCTATCTACGTAGCAAATGTGGGATCAGAAGGAAAACCCGAGCACACTGAAATCAATGGAGATTTTGCTGTCATTGGAAATGATACGAAGTCTTTGCTCTCTGCTTCTCAAACTCATTTTGGTGTTTCTGATAATGTTTTAAGTTTTGCAGAAGGAAAACAGGAATGAAAATTATCAGAGAAGAAAAAATTGGGTTCATGAGTTTCTTATGATGCCTGAAGAAAACCGCATAGCTTGGTCGTGTTTAAAAGACAGACATTTAAGGAGACACCTTGTATTGATTTAAAGAGCGTATCTGTACTGGTAGTGACCCGGCAACAGTTCTGAGCTCGCCAACAGCCGTATTTGATACCAGCTCAGCACAGGGACAGCGGAGCCGCCTCTGATTGGGCAGGTGTGGGACAACTGGTGTCTGGGACCCAGGGAAGTGCAAGAGTTTGTAACCCTCAGAGGGGATCTTACAGCGTTACCACAGAAGTAAAGCATAAGCCAAGGACGAGAGAATCATATTTCCTATATATATGAAATATATACTTCATTGAGTTCATATTTCTGATTGCTCAAGATTTTATTGGTTTGATGGTGCTTCTCTGTTCAAATAATCAAACAGATTCCTAAGGAATCGAAGCCTGAAGAATTTGGGATCAAAATTGAGTCACCCAGATCTCTTGGCCTTGCTTTCATAGGCAAAAACTTGTCAGGATCAGGTAAGATACGCATTTAAGCCAGTGATACCTGAAGTATTACCCTCTCCTACCCGTGTGCCCGAAGACCGCTTTGCTGTTTGTAAATAAGACCTTACATTAACAGCTTAGAATTCTGCTGTTCCCTGACTTTTTGGTGAAATTTAAGAAAAGTAATAGTAATACTGGGTAAATCATGCATCAAAATTGTGTGAGCCATTTCAAGCTATATATATTAAAAGTCTGCTTCTCTGGAGCCATGATCTCAGCTTGGATCATTAAATAAGGAGTTGGTTTAATATCAACCAACAAATCACAATAAACCTTGATGTTTCCAAGATGGCAAATATGCAGGAGACTAGATTTATCAGACCTTATTTTTACGTCCTAAAAGATCAAGACTGAGCACAAACCCTTTTTTTCCCCTTCTACAATTAATTCCAAATGTCAATTCGATCTACTAATATGATTCTAATTGCCAAATTTCTAGAACAGGGTTGCCTTTTTGTTTCTAAATATCAACCAAACAGAATAATGAAAACATAAATGCCTTGATATGATTAAATGTGGTCTGTTCAACCAGTGAGACAGTACCACAGCTTCAAAGCCACTCTCTCCAGTTTATGTCTCTCAAGGGAGATGCTGACGAGGAGTGTTCTGGCTGGTTTTGTCTAAGAGGGGAAAGCTGCAACACCTAAAAGTTTCTGTATTTTACTTCTCAGATAGAAAGTGGAAGTACATCATCATGAATAGTTTGGGATTATGGTATATAAATTTATCCTGTAAATCATTATTTATTTCATTATATTTCAGAAAGGAGCAAAGGTATGGGAACTGTAACTAATGTGATGCTAATAATTCCAGCCAGCATATGCAGCAGTTGGTGCCATTTCAAGGAATATATTACTTTTTACCCCTGTTCACTCTGTCTTGTTCTGCTAATTGTTTAGGTATTTTTAAGCAGTTTGCTTACTATCTCCATACTGAGGTAATGCTGAGCAATCTGAGCAATTTTGTTGGGTTTGTAGTTTTGAGTGACAAATACGTTTTTTTCTGCATGTGACAGCTGGATGACTTAGTCTATTAATAGAGGAAGCTGTCACAGAGGAATTACATATATAGACTTCATTTAACTTTTTAAAGTACAAGCTATATAGGTGCAATTCATCTTTTCAGCTCTTCTTGTATTAAACTGTGTGGCGGAAGGGGCTTGACTTCTGAGTCTTGACTCAATTTTCTACAGAAACTTTTTTATGCTCAGCAACTATATGAACAATTATCAGAAGACCCTGAGAAGTTGCTCCAACATTGGCGCCATTGCTTGTTACTTCGGTGGAAAAGCATGGACTTCAAGAACTAGCTGACCCAGATGCCAGATAAAGATCTTCTCCAGTCTGAAACAGAAATTTGATAGAACTTGCACCAAGGTCAGCCAAGGTTGTGAGCCAAGGTCAGTATAACTGTGTAACTCAACTATTTTAGCATCTGAAGATTCCACCTGATTAACCTATTTATAGCTTTATATTAATTCAGTACCATTTATTCCAGAGGCTCCATGAAATTTTGTAAACATCGCCAAGGAGGCACCAATCCTGCATGCAGTATTTAACGAGTTGGTTTTCGTTAAGGCGGGTGAACAGCAAACTGCTGATGTTGGGCTGATTGCCGTACCTGCAGCTCCCTGCCTTGGGCGAGGAAGCCGGGTATTAGTAGTTGGATGGGAAGAAGAAACTTAGGAATAGCATAATAATGCAGCTGTGTAGCCCTGTTATATCGTATTGCCATTGCCAGTAACAGGCCACAGGTTTTGTGCTGAGTTTGCAAGGCCTCAGGGCTGAAGTGTGTCAAGCTTGCTTTGTTTGAACTTTTATTGACCTGCCCACAGCTTTGTTTTAATTCGATTTAGCTGTAACATCAATTTTTCTTCTGACCAGGTGGCTATAGCTAATTTGTTTTACTTTGCTTATCATTGCAATGGTACTGCTGTTGTTCTACACTCTAACGTCATGATGTAGTACAGAAAAATAAATATGAGGAGAGCTTTAGAGCAGAGGAATACTGGCATGGGGCGAAAAGAGGTGGGGCACAGGTTTGGCACTGGAGACCTCACAGCGGTGAACTCACCCACGGTCCATTAAAGAAATGCAGACCTGGAGCTGGACAAAACTGGTTTTAGGGATAACCAAGACAACAAAGAAATAGTATATCTACCATACTTTAAAGATGCTGTACCTAGCAAATTCAGATGTGATGTGGAGCTGCTGAAAAATGAAGAAAGAGGAAAGGTGTAAAACAGGTTAGCAAATGCACTAAAATGAAACCAAGTGGATCTTAGAGAGAGGAAGATATAACCATCAACGGGAACATCATAGCCCTGGTGAAAGACTCCAGATGCTGATGACCTGCTGCAGCAGCCCCACCACCACCACCAGAATGACAGCACTGACCACAGCCCCAAGGAGCAGGGGGAGGGGGCCATGACGTCAGGAAACGGGGCAGGACGCAGGAAGAGCAATTTTAACTGGTTTATTATTAGCACTGAAGTTTTTTTGTGCCTAGACAAAGCTGCTTCTTTCTGTAATAATTAGATCTGGGCTGATAGTGGCTCTTGGAACAGACTGCAAGGATTTCCACTATACTTACGATAAATTCTTGGCTTTTTATATAAGGCGTGTTTCCTCTTTGCCTATAAACAAATTTTGGGACATAACAGTAACAAATACATTTTAGAACTGCAAAAAAAAAAAGCAAATACCAAGATGAAGCACCCCAGTAAAAGTTCATTCTCATGCTGTCAGGGAGAAGATTCTGACAGAGCAGGGACAGATATTTCTATCTTCTGATGAAAAATGTCATCTATTTTATTGTTGTTCTTGATCCTGATACCCTCCATGCAGTGGAAAAGCTGCTTGCGGGTTTTTCCTGCATAAAAGCAGTGACATTTGATCTGAAATCTGTCTGGAACTGAGACGGGGGATATGCATGAGGCTGTTGGTAAGTATCATTCTTCAACCTTTAAATGGTGCTGAAGCCCCAATTTGGAGACCTTAGCTGAGTGCAGCCACATCATCCCTATTAAAGAAACAAGAGAACACCTGAGTCCTGCCTCCAACCAAGCATTTTATAACAAAAGCTCTTTTTCTTTGGTTTTAATCTAGACATCTCTACTCAAGTCAAATTCTACTCTGCTACTGCCTCCAGGTTTAACCAGAATAAAAAATGACCGCTGTGACAGTTGGTACGACCTGACTGCAGAAATACAAACACAGAATTTCATTCGGATGCTCATCATTATTTAATCCAGCAACCAGCAGACATTAAAATTTCATTTTACCAGAACATATTTTAATTTGGATTGGGTCCCAAACAATTTCATTCCCCGGTTATTACATTGTTTCAGTGACAACATACCCACACCATAATTATTCTTAAGGGGGTCAGTGTGCGTGTGGGAAACAAAGCGCTCATCAGTGGGTACCGTTCTTAGTATCCATTTGTCTCTTGGGTCCCTGAGTCACTGTTACAAAGCATTTCCAGGGAGCTGATACTCATGTTTTAAACCATTATGCTTCCTACCATTTATAAGCATGTCGGAGCCAGAAATCATTCAGTGGCTGTTGCTGCTGCATCCTTCAGGGACAAAATGTTCTAAAGAGCTAATGTTGCTCTTTCATTAAGAAACCTATTCAGAACCACAGAGAGTGATTTTGACAGTGCAATTGGTAGTTGCTCTAGGGTAGGAGCTTGACAGGAGTCCTATTTTAGGCTGAATGAATGTATACTGTTTATTTAAAGAAGCAAAGTCAGTTACAGATTTTGGTATGCATACATAAATATATACCTGTGTGTCTCATGCGTTCTGCCTCTCCCGATTGCACAGAATAATTCTGCCTTGATATATGAAAAAAATTTGTTGCTTGTGGCCAGTCCTTGCATGAAGACAAAAATAAAAGGGAAGAAAGAAAAGGAAATGAAGAAAAAGAAAGGAAGGAAAAAAGGAAAAGGAAAAGGAAGAGGAAAAGAAAAAAAAAGAAAAAGAAGAAAAGAAAAAGAAAATCCTACAAAACCAAGATCAGTCATTTCACCCTAAGTATCTCATGTTTTTCTACTATGAACACACTTTGCTTTTTCATATCTTTGGTGGGTTTAAGCGTGGGTGGAGAGAGAAAAGAAGGACATTTAGCAAATAAGGGAATGTAAAGTGAAGGGCATTAAGGCTCAGAATGACAGAATAGATTAACTGCTTGCAAAGATGAACAAGGATGTAGTTCACATTACAGTTCTTCTGGTGGCAAAGCTGGTTTAAAAAATTTCCTATCCTTAGCTGGCGGGCATCATGTTTTGTTCTTGTTGAAAGATATATATAAACAAGAACATTTCACTGATCATTGCAACACAACCCAACAAGTTCAACCAGCGCAGGCAAATGTTATAAACTGCTGCACAGAGGTGGAAGGATGAACCAGGGTGGTCATGAGCAGCAGTCCCCGGCAAGGACGGATAGTGACGTGGCTGAACCGTGGTCTGGGTGCTGGAAGAAGCTTGTTTCTGTCCCTGACCCTGCTGCACAACCCCTCACCTCTGTTACTATAGCATGAAAGAAATATTACTGAAAGTATCTCTTCAGAAGGGTGTAGTTACGTCTCATTAATGCAAGTTTAATGGAAGATGGTATAAAAACACAGCATTGTTATCGGTCCCTCTCATTGTTATAAGTGTCACTGCACAGGTAACTGCAGGCTTTCAAAATTAAATCTCCTGGTAGTGCTACTGAACACATATGCTTGCGTCTTAGTAAAATGTTCTTTGCAAGGGCTTCGGAGATCAAAGACAGTTTGGGCTTGATTGGAAACCAATTATCTACTGCTGTGTGGACCTTTGAAAACTAACAGGATTTTTATTTTCTTCATCCTTTGATCCCCAAAATGAGCAATATAAAGATAAGGAAAAGCAGAACAAAAAAAACCAGATGTACCAAGCAAAGAGTGAAAAGGGAAAGCAAGAATATGCCTATAGGTTAGTTGGATACATTAAAAAAAAATAAATAAATCAGGCTGCTGGATTAGAAAACCCCAACAAGCTACAAGCGTAAAGAACCTATCTTCCAGCTCAGTATCTTTGTAACTCAGCAAATCACCTAAATACAGAGTTGCAATATGGATTAACCATGGAAGTCTATAGGAAGAACATTTTTTTGCTCCATATGCAAATGGAATTACAGAATTACTTGTGCAGTTGATGCTACTTATGGTACCATTTCTGCAGCAGCACGTTGCTGTACCTTTGATCTACTCAGTGCCTAATTTCTTTAGCCTTTCTCCTACTCTTTTCCTGGTTTGGCTTCATATTCCAGGAAGAATCAAGTGCCATCATGTGTGCTTTATGGCTCCAGCTCTGACTTGTTTCCAGAGCTGTCAGCAGACTGGGGGCCAAGGGAAGCAGCTGCAGACCCGTTCGCTTCTGTAGCATTGCACCCACTTTTATGGCTCTGTTACTTTAATTTTAGTTTCGCTGTCTGGGGTCAGTCCTTGTACTGAGGCAATTAACACTGAGCATCCGAAATCTGATAGGGATTTAAAGCAAAGGGTGAGTGGTTGCCACCTGGTGAGAGGAGGAGAAAAGAGGGGGAGGATGAATGAGCTGGACCTTTTCCTTTTTTTATCCGGCGCACATTAGTGGATCAATGACTGAAATGGATGAGGGTGCTGCTGAAGTGTCACGGCAGTGTAATGATGTAGCTGCTATTAATGGCTAGAGCTCCAGCCCGGAAATTATAGTGAAAGAAATGGAAAAAAAAATTTCTGAGGGCTCTGAATTGGTGATTTGAGGATTGTAATTTAGTGCTTGCTTTCATATTTCATAAAATGGCTACTGCACACATTTTCAGAAGTTTGCCTATTAGTTAAGGAAGGAATAAAGTCAATAAAGTGTGTTTGGTGACAATTCTCTTTCCATTCCCCATCTAAGGTATGACACACAATCAGCGATGGTGGCTCTCCTATAAATCAAGATCTATTTCATGCTTTTTAGCAGATCTGTTTGCAGTGGAGAAACGTACCTTCAGCCCTCTGGCTGTCTGGATTTAGAGCAGATGTACAAAATATTATAGTTTATATGGCCTGTGAACTCAGCATATTTCAAGATCAAATTCCTGTTACATTAAAATCATTGGCAAAACCATGCTCACCTTCAGGCAGCCTGGATCCAGACATAGTGAAAAACCACAACTGACCAAAGGAAACCAAAAATCCCACAGCTAAAGCACCTCGTCTTGCAAAATTGTTGGAAAGGACAAATCTGCTGTTCTCAGCTAAATCTCTGACCTCGGGAAGGCTGTACCCTTCCATCAGCAGTTTGACTGATATCAGGATCCAACAGGTTTTTTTCCATATTGACTTTCTTTGGGCTCCCCTTCTACCGTAATTAGACAGGTCAGAGGCGAGAGCATGAAAGGAGGGAGTTCAGCTCCCTTCTCACTGAAAATGAGGAATGTCTGCTTCTGAGCCATTAAAAAGTGAATATACAGAAGTCTGTAAGAAAGAAAGATGTCTATAAGAGCACTGCTTCCACTCACACCTTTCAGCACTAACCTACTTTCTGCCCCCTGCTCTGAGGCTTTTCCCTTTGTCCCTGCTGCGGGAGGCTGCAGTAGCTGCTACCGAGGCTGCGGCTGCCCTTTCTACAAGCAGGCAAGGGGAAAGCATCCAGCATGGATTCTGTGAAACAACTGACCAGACCGCTTGGCAGTAAATAACTGCTCCCGAAAAGCAGTTCCCACCTAAACTCCGCAGCGGTCAAGCCTGCTGAGGCGAGGGGAACACCACCCTTCACATGCTTGCATGACATTGCTGGGGCACCCGCTGTTTCCACTCCCAGCCATTTCTGCCTGACCAATTAATTCTCCACAGCTCTCTTAGTGGATGCTTCAATGCATGGCTAGAAGGTTTTTCTCTAATTTCAGACTCCTAACTTTTGTTCTGTGCCTTCTAAAGAGTGGAGACTGGTTGATAAGGCAGCTTGAGGTGAGCAAGAAGAAGAGTCCATGAGGTAAACAACAGCGTACGATCAGGCATAAATATTTCAGAAAAATGTGCCAGCGTAAAAGGCTCAGCTGCAGCTATTCCTCCTGAGGGGTCAGGTTGCAAAAGCCTCTTCCTCACCCCCAGCATCTGCCTCCCTGGCTCTCAGGCATGGACACAGCCAAGTGCGTAATAAATTTCAGGGATGGAGGAAGCAGGAGAGCAAGTATTTACTTTGCACTATTAAAACAGTTCTTATAATTCTGCCTTGTCGCTGGCTAATTAAAGCTTACGCGGCCAGTTCATCATCAGTCAAAGGCTGCAAACCCTGTTCATTGCCAGGCAGTTCTGCAGCAGTTAAATCCAGCCCGATGTATATCTGACTGTTTTATTGTAATTGAAGCGATCTGTGTGAGCCACGTTCCGCATGGCTGCGTGGACACTCACCAGCGGTGGCTTATAATGGTAATTGGCACATCAGCAGTTTGACCCTTTTCTAACAGACTATTTCATAGAAGATGCTTCACTGCAACTGGTATTTATCTCAAAATACGCATTATACTAAAAAAAAAAATCTGTAACACACTACCCTAATGATCCAAAACACAGATTCCGTGTACCCTGGGGGTTTCTGCTGCACTGGTTCAAGAGGTTGCTCTCCCCCCACAGCCCCCAGCTTATCTGTCCCCAGAGCAGAGGCAGCAGAAGGGGATGATGCATCTGCTCCTCACGTACCCCACTTGCCAGGCCAGCTACTGCCCTAAATACATCTGGCATATCCAGCAGAACTGTAGCACGACCATGTTGCACTGCAGGATGGAGAGCGTGAGCTTTCAGCTTTGCTGAGAAGATGGGAACATCTTTGCTCTGCTTAATTTTAATGGGAGCCGGAATCCGAGTCCTCTTAAGCAGCCTGCTAGCGTAAAATATCCTCTTTATAAAGATTGGTAAAGAACTTGGGAAATTACTGAAGACTGTGGGCTGTACTCCCTGAAAACTCACAGTGGCCCAAATGCTGTGCACACAGAAGTGTCTTTAAACCACTCAAGTCGTGTGAGTTAGGGTACATGCCAGCTTGGGAACTCTTTCCACGGATGCATTCAAGCAGCGGGACTGCCCCGTAAATAAGAAGGTTGTTCACAGTCCAACTTCATGTAACATTTATGTTTTCTACATATGCAACAATCAGGTTGCCTGGAGAAAGGGAAATGCAGCAAATCTCAAGTTCTGGGTTCATCTGAGGGCTCACAGGTTCCACTTGTGCCCTTGAGAGCTCAGCCAGCCTCCGTGCGTCGCAGCCCCACAGCCATGAGACAAAAAATCCTCATTGTGTTCCTGGAGGGAAAAATGCTGTCAGGGTCTTGAGGTTCAGAGACTTTGCTAGTGGAGCATGGAGCATTTTAGAAAAGCTTGGTAGTATATTTAGAGTAAGACTTTAGAGATCAGGAAACATCCAGCTGTCCAGCAGGTGGTATGACCAAAATTTGGGTCCATACACAATCAACTAAACAAGCTACTGCCCTTCCCTTAAAGAGCCTGGCTTCATTGACTGACCGTGTCTCCGAGCTGGGTCTGATATTGAACACTACTAACCCTTGTCTGGGGTTATGCAGCTTCTTTAACCACTGTAAGGAGGAAAATATTGATGACATCTCCTTGCTCATTGATAATTTTTCCTTCTGGTTCTGATTATGCAGAACGATACTGCTAAATAAGACATTAAAAAGTGAATCAAATGTCACAAAAGATACAATAAATATCTATTCTTTCTTTCCTTATTTCTACTTTTTTCCCTCCCTCTCTCTGTAAACTCACCTGATTATATTTACATTCAAGATATACAATCAACATAATTTTAAACTCCTTTATGGGAGTTAGTTTCTCTACTTGATGTATCTTGAGAAAATACAGCCAGAATATGGGTTGTCCCCCTCAGGCCCACTGCTTGGAGATAAATTATTAATCTTTTTTTTTTACATGTAATTTATGAATTTTTAATTAATAGTACAGACAATACTGGACAATTATTTTTTCTTCTTTTGGCCTTTTCCACTTAGCATGGGATATTGAAAAATACAGCTTAACATATTAAAAAAGATTCAACAAAATTTAACAAGGAAAAAATACTCCTTCTGACATTGTGTAACCCTCAAGGTTGGTTTCATTTCACATCATACAGAAAATAAAACTAAATCTAATATGCATTATTTGAAACCGTAAGGAAAAAAAGCACAGAACCAGCACAGTGGCCCCAGCTTCTTGTCCTCTAAAGGTCAGCTGTGAGGATGTGACACAGTGTTAAATTGCCAGTGCAAAAGAAGCTGAAACACAAAAGAAAGTATTGAAATACAAAAGAAAGAAAGAAAAAGAAGACTTGAAGAATTCCATATTGTAGTTCTCAGAACATCCAATTGCTCTGTAAATATTGCTTAATTAAATGTACTTAGATTGACAGCAATATTTAACTCCAATTTCATTAGAACTGAATCACTGCCTGCAATATTAATTCCAGATACCACAGCAGAAGCAAACTAGGAGTAGGTCTGAATTTACATCCCGATCAAGAATTTATGGTGCAGGTCCAAAAGCATCAAGTCAAAGGACAATATTAATTTATTACAAGGTCATACAGACCTCTACCTCCTTGATTCATGTCCTCTGATCCTAGCTTTACAGAAGACCTGTATAAAGGCCAACTGTTTAGTCTGAATGTCATGAAGAAGAATGAAGCAAATATAGTCACCCTTTCAAATTTTAGCTTCCTAGAGAAATCTGGTACTACATCAAACAGATATTTATCTTGGATGCTGCAGGAAAGGAAAGGCATTTTGGTGCATGGAGCAGTGGCTGAATGGGAAATCTGATGTGACTACAAAAAATGGACTTGTGGTCTGTAGCAAATGAAGTTCTGTCAATCAGATGAAATGTCAGACTCTGCTAAACTAAATGGGCTTGTTTATCACTGTAATTATGTAGCCTTACAATGATAAGGTATTACATATACATGTCTTAGTCTGTGCCAGGAACTGTTCCGCAGAAACCCGGTAAATTTAATTACGAAAGGAGGAAAAAAATTCCTCTATTTCATGATCTATCCACCCCTGCAATGATTACTCTGGGGAAATTCCCACTGAAGCCAAGCAGATGGTTCCTACCTTGTTGTACGCCCAGCTTATTTTCTTTTAAGCTATGAAGTGGTTTACAATGCCATTTTTCTCTGGAGCTGCCTTGCATTTGGCAGACTTCTGACTGTGTGTGAATTCCTTTTTATTGTATATGTGAATGAATTGTTTGGGGTTTTTTCTACCCCAAATAACAAATCCCACTTTGGATTCATATAAATAAGGACATGAATCAGACAAGTATCTAGCCCAAACATGCTTTCACCAAGATGACTCCCATTGACTCTGTTACAAGGGAGTCAATAATCAGATTTTATGTCACTGAGCCACATCATCTCTGGTGTATTTCCAGAAACACCCGCATTCGCCTCTTAAAGACTTGCCTATGGACCGATGATGTGTATTTCTGCTTCTGAGCAATCCCTTACTCCCTTTTTGCACATACATAAGTTTGCAGCAAACTTGAACAGATGTTGGTTCGATGAGGGAGCTGCCTGCTTTCTCTGTGCCTGCTGATAACCCCCATTGGTCCTGAGGGCAGGATGAAATATGACTGGGATACTCTCCAAGGCAAACCTTGTCCTTGCGTCAGAAGCCAGTTCAAGCCTTACACACTGTTCAGGGGATTTCCCCAGGCCAGAGGTGTGGTATTGGATTGTTTTCAGCAGAAAGGTAAATTTGTGCTATTTCTCCTTTCTTCTGAAAAGAATTCCAGGCTACTGGGGGTCTCAGAAGAAACATCGGGCGGGCTTTGGAAAACTGATGAACACTGATGGTATCTCTCAAGAAACTTTTCTTTAAGTCAAATCTTTGTAAAACTAGATGTGCCCAGATTAAAGGCTAAACCTAAATTGGCAGGTGCCTGGTCAGGGAATGGTATCTACTTTATCTGATTTGAGACTATGTAGCTCCAAGGAGTTCTTTAAAGAGAGATAAATCATTAATCCCCACAATCAGTTCAGAGCAGCCAGAAAAGAAGATAAAGTTCCTGTGTCTTTGTGCCACATATACCTCCAGGCATCTTCTAACAGATTTCTCTGCAGTTTGAATTCAGCTCTCTACTTCAGAGTCAGAGACACAGAGGGAAGCGGTGTTTGAAAGCAAAGCAAAGAACTGAAATCTCTCATGAAATATAACTTAGAATAGACATTGTTGGGGGGAGGAGGGGAAGTTATTTGCAAGCATTATGGCATATTTTCTTCTCTGATATCCATTAAGAGCATACACAATACCTGGATGACTTAACCTGTGACCATTATTTATTGTAACCTACTTTGTCCCCAGAGTGAATGCTTGAATTCAAATCTTCCATTTATCGCTAAGTGCACTTCTGGGAAGGGTAAATAGAACAGCAAAGGCCTGGATCCATGGGCAAGAAGCACACAGCAATCAAGACCAGAAAGTAGAAAAGTGGCTTTAAGTGTCCTCTTTGCTCCCTGAGCCAGGACTGGCTGTCTAACTCTGGCCCTAGCAGAAACAAGAAGACCCTGCAGCCTGCTCACTCCTCCAACAGTTTGCTTCAATCTCTCACTTTTTACTGTGGAACAAAGACACCCCCCCTTGCAGGCTTGGGGGAGAAAAATGCTCACCCAGGAATGGCTCCAGCACAGTGATTTGTGTGATGCAGTGATTTGCCACAGCATCTTTGATGCAGAATTGCTGCGATGATCAAAGCAAGTTTAATCAGCTCAGTGGTTTATAAGTGTCTGCAGCCTCTCCGGCCTGCCTGTAACCGGCCAGGATGTCTCCTTCACTTTGGACAGCAATGATGCAGGGAAAACCAATAATAGCTCTGTGGCCAGCCTTCCCCCAGGCATGTTTTCACCCTCATCCTTCAATGGGAGGACAGATGGAAATACAAATTAGGAGAGGGAGACGTTGCCAACTGTATCTGTTGAGGGAAGGGTTTCTGAGGGAAGGTCATCCTTTCTATCTGTTCCTGCCCCATGAAACCTCTGAAATGAGCTCAGATTTTCAGAAACATTTAGGAGCGTGCACCTATGAACTGAAGCTTGGCCTTCCAACATCATACAAGGCTGTTGCTTTGGCTGCCCACCCCAGGCACAAAGCACAGCTGATTTTGGAGACGTGGTGATTCTCTGACATGCAAGCATCTTCCTGTGAGCATCTGGTCTGGCTCCACTGTTGTTTTATGCTGGTCAGACAGTGCAAAGCTTTCTGGGGAAAAGCAAGTGTACTGTCTTGCTGAATCTCACAAAACCCACAGTTTTCAGTGTTAAAACAGTTGGACTTTGAAGCTAAATCTGGATGAATGCTTCTGAAGAGGGAAGCAGATCCTTTTTTAGTTGTCTGAACCATTAAGGTATACTTACAAGAATGAGGAAAAAGTCTCACAAGTCTTGTTTAATACAAGCTACTATTGTAGGTTTCATTCTTCCCTCAGCTGGTATTTCCAGCTCTCTAAAATGCAGGGGAAAGCTAAGATGTTATTTAATGGGATTTATCTGAAAGAGGAATCCTTAAACTTTGCCTTGGCACGAGGAGCGTGGGTGGCTGGGGGAGCTGCATGGCTGGTACCTGCCCAGGAGTGTGTGCTGTGCAGACAGACCTGGTGAGGGAAGAGCAGTGAGGCTGCTATTCCATAAATCTGCCTCTGCCATGTCCTAGACAAATCTAATTTAAGCTTTATTTTTGAGGATTTAAGTGGGGAAAAGCCTTGCCTGTGTTTTCTGCACAAGAGGTAAGTTACCAGCAGCTGGATCTGCCAGCTGTGGAGCAGCTATTGTAACTGTTCTGCTGTTGCTGAAAAATAACTTGATAATTTGATTATGAAATCACAGATTACTTTCAGAGTCCCTCTCTCCCATTGCCAGTATTGAATGGGCAGGTTCCCATATTAACTTTCTGAGTTGCCGTCATTTGCGGCAGTTCATCTATTCCAACTCTTTCCCCCTTAAGCTCTTTTGGACTGAAACAACTATAAGCTCCTTGTAGTTCATTCACTGGGGCTCTCAGTTTGGCAGAGTATCAGACTGATGCCAGGATGGCCACAGCCATGGGATTTTTTTAAGGACGTTTAGTTCCTGCCATCTGTCTGTTGGCTCAACTCTAAGAAATGTAGATTGTGTTGCCTTCCCAAAGTTGTTTTTTTCCCCCTTGGACTGCTGTCAGGATATGCAATCTGTCTCTCTGAGTGTTCCAGTGAGACAGCACTTGAGATGCGATAAAATGCCTCCAACTCTCACATGTGTTACTTTAATAACAGGTAATGATAATGATGCGTTACTATGCACGTCACCTGAAAGGCAATAAGTACAAAGAGGTTCCAAACTTTTAATGGGGACTTACTGTATTTTAGGAGCGGTGTAACAATATTTTCTATGCTGTTTTCTCATTTTGGCCATTTATAGCAGGTTGGTTGGTCAAGCTGAGGTGTGGGAATTAGTGACTAGTTTTTGTGCTGCCACTCATCTGGACTGGGGCTTTCCACAGTGGGGTCATTTCACTCTTGCACACTTGCGGTGCAGGCAGTGAGGAAAAAGTGGGGGTAGCTGCGCTGCATCTGCATTCTTCTTGCTTGTGTGTAACGTAGTTACACCCCATTTTATTTTTCATATTTCTTTTCCCCTGTGATGATTTGGAAGGAGGTGGTATTTCACTGATGCCCTGGTACCCCTCCCTGTGAGCCTGGGTTTGCCCCATGTTGTTAGACAGCCAGCCAGTCTGTAGTAACACTTAGAGATGAACCTCTGAGCCAGTGCCCTAGGTACCTGATCCATTCTGATGCTGGGCATATGTACATACTCCATTAAAGGTTTAAACTCAGAATTGGTTTATGAACCATTCCCGTGAGAACAGGAAATCTCTACTGGAAGATCGGATCAGAGGATGCAAGTCTCCTTAAGTGAGCCATTCTTAGGAAATTTCTGCTTTCGGGAAACTTGGGATACATCTGAACTGAATTGTATTTTGTGGTCCTGTTTTCAGATATGACTTTTAAGAATGAGACATTCCCAGTGATGAATCTGAAGGTGTGACAGATTCTGTCTGTTTTGATAAACAGATTATGAGCCCACCAACATTTAAGATATGATTCTAGACTCTGCTTGAGGGGCCACCTAGGCTTACATTAGACCTTTTACCTTACAAGGTTTATTTACTCTAAAGACCCTAAAAATATTACATTGATAGCGTGTTACTGGATATAACCCATATGAGAGAGACATTTAGTTTATAGAATGAAACCATAAAAATCTAAAAATGTGGGAGTGCAGCTGGTTAATATCCATGTCTTTGTCTGACAGTTTTAAAAATCTACTGTCTTAGCTAGAAAATACAAGCACTGCTTTAACAAAACAGATCTTCCCAGTCTTCCTTGATTGCAGAGCTCACATTTTGTATATACAGCTGAAGTCCAACTAAATTATCTTTGTTTTTAGCTGACTGCAGTAATTCTGCAGAGAATGATGATAAATCCGCAACAGATAAAACCTGGATGTTTTCAGTTTCAATAAAATTAGATATTTTTTAAAGTGGGAATAACAACAGAGGCACAAATTAGACAATGTAGGATTTAGATAAATTTAGGGTTACAACAGCTCTCTTGCCCTCAGCCAGTATAATGAATAATTTAGAGCCAAATATAGGGGCACTCCAGGACTAAAGTATTGCATTATCTAATTTCTGTTGTTACTGTGAAGTGTAAGCAGCAAGCTTATTAAATATGAATGGAGTAATCAGACAAATTCTATGACTGTGTGCGTGAGCTTCTCATTAATGTTTCACAAAGAAGCATCAAGAAAGACTAAATAGAATGCACTGGATTTAAAAGTAATAAATATACTCCAGAAACAAAGTAACTTAATGACCTTCCTGTGAACAAAAGGGCTTAAACCAAAAGGATACTCCAGCAGAGTATCCTTAGTGAAGCAGTAACTCAAGTAGATCATCTTTTGCACATCCCCAGTCACCTTTTGATTAGCATTTGCCAAAATACCATTGCCATGGTACATCCATTTAGTGGCCCTTTTCAATGCTACAGTTATGCACTGGCAGTCTCGGCCACCACAGCCTACTATGATTTTATTACAGCACAGGATGATTGCTATAAACTGTAGGGTGGCTTCTTGGTAGGACACTGAATGTACCTAAGTTAGCAATTAGGGCATGATTTTGAGCATCCTTTAACTCTCACTGACTTCAACAGATAGCACTCCTGGGATCAAGCTCTTCAGCTGTGTAAGTGAATACTGCTTCAAAGTGAACTTCTGAGATAGATAGATAAAAAAAAAAAATACTTTGGCCTTTTTTCAGCTTTCCAGGAAGGAGTTTTCAACATCTAACGGAGGAAAACATTCTTTATTTTATTTTATTTTATATTTTATTTTATTTTATTTTATTTTATTACATTTGAGATTGGACGCACTGATGTTCTTTTCAGAAGTGGAATATGAATCAGGATACCACGAATAGCAATTCCGTCCCTCATCCAACAGTTTAAACAGAGGTTCCGATTAAAGGAAATCAGTTTAAAGCAGAAAAATCTGGACTGACTTTCTAGGTGATACCAGATTCATACTTCTAGCAAATAGAGTCTTTTTTCTAAGCAAAAATATTTCTGAATAAACTTCTCATTATCATTTCCCCATAGTGATTACTAGAAAAAGCAAACTTTCTCTTTGTCCATCTATCTAGACAATATCCTTACAAATCCTGCAAGATAAAACAGCCAAGGAAAGAAGATACAAATACATGAAAACCTGGAAGAAATGTCAGAAAACTTTCTTATTTTGAAGGAAAGCATAGGGCTTGAGACATGACAAGCAAAAATATAGTCTCATCTTAGAGTTACCCATTGTCCATGATCAAGATATGGGATGGGGCAACCCAGATGGAGTGGAATATTGATCTAGATATGTGTGCTGCTCAAAATATTTATTACTTTGTTCACACACACAGATATGGAACGTCATTTTAATGATCACAACCCAGAATAAAAAAGCAGAACACTCATCATCTTTTTGATCTCATTTTTAACAAGGTATCTGTAAAATCAAAGTCTTTCTTCTCTCTGCAATTTTAAGTCCAACTTTACAAAAATAAAGAGCAGACATTATCAGTTTAATCTTACAGTTGTCAATTAGCATCTTTACAGACTCCAAAGCCTAAACAATTAAAAGTTGAATAATTTATGGCAAATGGAACAATTTCTGTCAACAGTATTATAATGTGCATTAGAAATATACTTCACTGCCTGGAGCTGCTTGATTATTGATTCTGGAGTTCTCATTAGTGATGTAATTGGCAGACCCCGCCCATGGGCAATGGCTACTTTTGTTTGTCTGCACTTCTGAATTAATTGGAACTAATCCATGGTTCCTTGTGCTTGTTTAGGGTGAAATTCCACCAATAAAAGAGGATGGAGGAGGTGTGCTATGGTTGCTCTCATGGCAGTGGGTTATCTTCCAGGCAAAACCTGCCAGAATGGCCACTGACTCCTCTGGCCAGGGAACACAGCAAACACCTCCTCAGCTTCAATTTCATTCTTGGGACAATGGATAGCAAATCCACAGCTTTGACCTTCTTATCATAGGTATTTGCTTGGGCTCGTGATGTTTACAAGCGTCTCACGGCAAAGCAGGTGTTAAGTGAGGCAGATATTAAGGAGCAGTTGCAAGGGGTGAATGATCAGGTAGAAGATCAATATGGGGCGTGTGTTGTTCTCTGAAAGAGTTAGAGCCAAAAGGGTTGAATCTTTTCTAGGAAACCAAAGAAAGAACGTGGCTTGGAGAAAACTGTCAGAGTTAGGCTGAGAAAGGCCAGGTTCTGCTGTGTGGGGGATGACTGTTGTGGGGATGTCTCCAGTCAGAGGAGAGATTTATTAATTGAGGTCATGTCTTGGGGGAGGTCATCTACTTACATTCCCACTCTTCTTGTCGTGAAGAGCCTGAGATGCTTAGCCATTGACCTTTGTAGGGTTTCTGGACAGCCCTTCTTCTTCAGTGTGAGGAAAGATATCTTTTCTTCTTATGAGCATATGGTAGACCAGCGTTTTTAAGAAATTGTTATATTTTGGGCTGTAACTCCAAGACCCTAACGTGGAGTGAACCTTCATCTCAGTACTTCTAACTGCCTTTTGCAGAAATGCTTTGCAGCTGGCTGTTTACTTTCTTGCTGTGAGTCACCCAGTGCAGACCATTCTTGGGAGGGGTATGAAGACTTGTCAGACTTGGAGGAAAAACTAATAAGCAAATAATGACATGTGCTATCCTACAGAGAAATATTCTTCCCCCCCCAATAATACAACTTGTGTGCTTGTCCAGTAGACCCCCTAAAAATATCCATGCAACGGAAGATGGAGGATGCCAGGAGAAAAAGAACAGCTATCAGGCAGCTTCGTGTGCAGTATATGAAGTGTCAGGCATTCAGGAAAGTGTGGTGAGGGCCTGAGACACCTGCTACCTTCTATCCCCAGCTCTGTTAATGATGCTACATGACCTCACCAGTGCTGAAAGAGTCTCTCCAGCTATGCCCAGGAAGTCAAGCTTTGCATTTCATAAAGAGATCAAAAAAGTAAGCATAAAGAAATCAAAAAAAGTAAGAAAAGCTAAGAATTTTGGGAAGGAATGGAAAACACAACAGAAGGTCTTGTCATGCCATACTATAAAACCATAGCATGGCCATATTTTAACTGCTGAGTAAAATACTGGTCATCCCATATCAAGAAGGATGTTGTAAAACCTAAAAATAGATGGAGAAGGTCGTTACAGTCATAATGCAGACTCTAGCCAACAAATAGCCTCTGTCTGAGGAGTGACCAAATAGAAAGCTTCAGAAAGACTTAATAGGATTCTTCACAGTGAGAAGAGACAGACAAGGGGAGAGTGAGATATGATTTAAGGCCTTTCAAATCATGAGAGAGATGGAGGAAATAAATGACTGAGTTTTTCATTTTTCACCGTACTAGAATCAGGAAGTACCTAGTGCTAGTCAAGGTAGCTCGAAATGAAGGACAAAACAAATAGAATACCTTCATACAACCTCCAACTAACTTGAGTAAAAGCTGAACGTACATATGGCCTCAAAGCAATTAGGCAGAGTAGATAACAGTGGGAAGACCCATTGTTAATGGTTAAATATAATGGTCCACATTCAAGCTTTGGTTAAAAATACCTCCAACTGCTGACAATGAGAAGCTGGGAGGGTATATAAGGGCAGAAGAACATTCCTTGTGGTCTTCATTCTCATGCTTTCCCTAAGAGTTTGCTTCCAGTAGTGGGCTGGGGACCTAAACCAACCCAGTTGTTTGTGTAGAGGAAATGGCTCTACCACCGCTGCAGTTACAGTACATTGAATCTGGAAGTGCAGGAGTGTTTTTGAAGTTCTTCACTCTCCACAGGTGGGGGCCTCATAGGCTTTAGCTTTCTTGTGTCAAGAAAATGACACAATATTTATTTAACTTTGACATGAGTTTAACGCTAGGTGTTGAAGGTGGCTTTTTTCTGGAGGAACAATCTGTTCCTTCACTCAATGAGTAGGTGAGGAAAGGAGGTCATTTCAGGAGCTCGGGTATTCTCTTTGCTGCATATCCATCACAAACTGTTAATCAGAGACTATATGTATGCTCACAAGACAAGAATGAGTCGCCAAAGGGCTGATTATTAACATGCTTATCTGAATGCTGAAATTGTACAAAGCCAGTTGAGAAAACGGGTATAAATTTGAATTACTAGTGAAGCTACAGATCTAATTTTTTTCCTGTCTCCCAGTATCAAGACTGAATGTTTTTCAAGAAAACACACTTCAGTTCAACTCATATTTTCTAGCCATGGCATTTAGCAGCTTCTCAGATTTAATAGTGTCTAGGTCCTTCTAACCTCATGCTCTGAATTTACAGAGGGGCAGGTTGGAATTAAATTGTCCACATAAACAATCCTTCATGTGATGCCTTCTTTCTTTCATATGCACATCTAGTAAGTTCTTCATTGTTCCTGATTAGGATGCAGCTTCTTGGAAAATTAGTTCTTTGACAGCAACTGTAGTAAGAAACTGCAAATTTAAACAAGAACTGAGAATCCCACTGAGACTTTTATTAGCAACAAAATCGAAGATGTGCAAAACGTATTTTGTTTTTCTTCCTCTCAGCATCGCTGAATCTTCTGATTCCAGACCGTGCTTAGTCCTCTGTCAATACAGACACACCTGGACATGTATCAGACATTAAAAGTAACTTCCCAGTCCATAATAGATCTGTCCTCACTTATTAATGCAATATGTTTAGAAAGGGTCCATAAGGAGCAATTGAAATTATATCTGTATCATATCTGTACCTCTGCACCATTTGTGACCTACCAATGATCAGGAAGAATTGCTATACTTTTGTTTAGCTAACTGCCAGAACTGCATTTCGCATAAAGAAGGAACAGCTAAAAACATTTGGATGCTACTGTATTCTGTCCAGTTTAACTCAAATTGACACTATAAATCTGCATTAAATCAGCTAACCAAAACCCTCACCAACCCCTCTTCTTGTCTAAACTATTCTCAAGTAAAAGTAATCCCTCTAATATCAGAGAACCCAGAATAAAGGTGGAAAGAAAATATTCCTACAAATAAACAAAAGCCTAGATGTAAAATCCAACTTAGTGTAAACCTTAACTACTGATCTTGTTCTGAACAAAATAAAAAAAATCTGCTTAAGAAATACTTGCAGTTTAGGAACCTTTTCTCATGGGGAGAATGACTAACAAAAATTGCCAAACCTAGGATCAGTGTATGTCATGGGTAGTTATATCTTTCCCTTGCATGCAATAATTGACATTCTTATTTCGAAATTGCTGCAGTTCAACAAAATACTGAAGAACCTACTTTTGTTCAGAAGAACCACTCAAACATGATGAATTATGTGCTTCATGCTCATCTGAATGGGACCAAATGAACTAACAAGTTGAAGAGTTATTTATCTACGCCTTATTATCCAAACAGATGGAACCATTAGAGGAAAAAAAATTCTATGTATTTCAGGCTTTCATAGTTACTATTACAGACAAAATTTCACTAGCTGACAAGGGAGCAGTTTACATGTCTAGGACCTAAACTTTCAAACAGCTGCAATTCTTTGTTTTTACAGGAAGAACATGAGCCGTGATTGACCTCCTTGCAATTATTTGCTCTGATTTGGATACAGATGATAAAGCTGGAATCGTAAAGTGAACACAAATACTGAAATGGCCTGTTGCTACGGAATCTACTTTAAAAGCTGTAATGCAGCATTTTTTTATTCTGCATTGTGGTCTGTGAGCATGACCTCAGAAAAAGCTAGTCTGAAAGCACACAAAGAAGTGAGCGTCTTTCTGGAGAATGCAGAAGGAAATTTTGTGTCTCTTCTGCACAGGCAAGTAACAGAATTCTCCTCTTCTGCAATACCACTCATCTGCTCTTTGCACATACTACAGCTACTACCTATTATCTCTTCTCTATAAAGCATAATTGTACCAGATCCTCGAGGCATTACTTTGTGCAGTTCCAGTGACCTGAGTGGAGGATTTGGCCTGCCTCTACTAGACCTGCCATGTTCCATGCATAAAGCAACATCGTCCTTTCAGCCATTTACTGAGCTCCTTTATTAAGGTTGCAAATAAAGTCAGTAACTCTAATCATGCTTTTGGTTGTTGTGGATCCTGGCTTGGCTAGGAATCATTGGAGATAAACATCTCATTTCAAATAGGCTACTGAGCAGATGGTAATGACTTTTAATCACAAGCAACATGAGGCAAATCTGAAATAATGCCCTTGAGATGAACAGTTTGGTACATCATTCCCACCATTTTGAATGCTGAATAACCTTGCCCCATGAAGAGAGCTATGTGTGATTTATGTACACTTATACTTCCAGCTCACTATACTGACAGTCATTAATAGGTTTTCACAATTCTTATTTTGGGCCCTTATCCAATGCCCACTGAAGTCAAAGCAAACCTTTTCTTTCTAAGCCTTCAAAGACTCCATCTGCTGCAGTAACAAAGTGTTGTGTTTTAATTGCCAGTGCAGAATTCTGGGAGACCTGCAAGAACTTCCTGCTCAATACTAAAAATGAGAGTAGGGGGTACTTTCTTTAGACATTGAAACACTGTCCTCAAAAAAACCCCAACAAAACAAAACCAAAACCTAAACCTTTCTGCAATTTGTGGAAACAGTACTGGGGGGTCAGACACCTTCAGCTCATGCCCTGTGCCCGTGTCAAGTTAATTACATCATATCAGACAATTCTCTGCTTAGGTCAGTCCTGAGAAGGCAGTACAGGGAATGTTTTCCCAGGGCCCATCTGCCGCTGCATTATTGGAAAGCTGAGGTGCTCTTTGCATTAAGGACATCTTTATGCCGACAGTGGGGCTCTCATTTCTGCATAATCTCCCTCTGATCCTTTGTGATGTTTTCAGAGCAGTCTGCTGACCCAACAATACTGCTGGGCATGACAATGTGACAGGTTTGCTTTTCAGTCCTTGTGCTGCAATCTCCTTGCTCAGAAGCTTACTAATACCATTTCTTAATAGTAATGTTTAAATAGTTTTGCTTGAGCTCGCTTACAGAGCAATCTGTGTTTAAGCTCTTCGTAGCAGAGAATTGGTGAGAATAGTCCATGTCTGCAACAAAAAAATCCATCACAGTTTACAGCATGCCTTCGACAACTCTGTTTAAATTTTAACTCCACGTAAATCAGTAGCAATTTTCCTGTTGACCTTTCCCCCAAGTGCGGCTTTGCCATTTTACCTTCTGGAGAAGGACTCTGACACTTCATTTCCACATCCTGCAAAGACGGCTGCCTGTACCACTCACCAAGGAATCCACCCTCGCAGCTTATGGTAACAGCAAATATTTCCACAACCAGATTACAGCTATGTAGACGAGATCTAAGCAAATAAGGTGCCCAATTAATAATATGCACAAGAGGCACGCAGGGGAGGCTGGCTGGCATTGCTGGTGGCAGGAAGCCATTCCCTGTCTCGTGGATGTGGCGGTGGCAGCCTGCAGCTGGAAGCTCTGGGCCCCCTACAGCTGCTGCGGAAGGTGTGAGCAGGCATGGAGTGAGCCGCTGGCTCCGGTGGTACAGGCTGAAAAACCTCACAGGGACCCTGAGCCTGCTCTATGCAGAGACAGCCATTGACTTCAGCCTGAAGATTTGCTTCTCAAGCTCTGGGAAGGACTGAGAGCATGCATAGCGTGTATGTATTTCCCTGTAACAGTGTCTCTTCATGGCTTCATCTTCAGGCTCTTACAAATGAATAAATGACACACACACAAATGAAACGGCCAAGCTCTTGGTGCCTTGCTCGAGCATAGCTTGCTTAAATGCCTTGGGAGTGTTGTCAGAGAAATGAGTCTGTACAAATCAGGCCTGAACAGAAAACCCACACACTGTACTTCTGTACGGAGGCGAGACAGGGATTTAGCTGGATCGTATCTGATTCCCTGATGTGAAGCCTGCCTTCCCAGTATTCTCTTACATGACACACACAAAGGCAAGAAGATTAATGCGACCAGTCAGCAGAATGTAATTTTTTCAAGTGGGGCAACGAAGATACGACAACTAACGTTGTGATGGCTGGGACACGCAGGCCGGTTAGCAAACCCCCCAGCAGTGCCTGCAGTAAGCCCCGTGTCTGGTGGAGTTACTGACCCCAGCGGGGCGGCCCACAGGAGACACCCCACCGGTCAGCCGCTCCCTCCGACGCGGCCGTGCCGCAGGCTGCCGGGCCGTGTGACGGGTGCCCGGCTTTGTGCCCGGCGACCTCCCCTCACGGCCTCCCCGCCGCGGCCGGCGCTCGGGCGGACTACATTTCCCAGAGGCCCCCGGGCGGGGCGGAAGGCGGGCGGTCGCGGCGAGCCGGCTGCCCTGGTCGGCGGGGCCTGCCGGGAGCATGGCTGCCAGGGAGGCGGGTGGCGTGGTGCTCGGCAAGTCTGCCGATAAGCTCTTCTCTCTGAGCGGGCTGTTCGCGGTGTACAAGCCCAAGGGGCCCACCTCGGCCGGCGTGCTCAACCTCCTGAAGGAGAGGCTGCTGGCAGGTAGGCGGCCGGGCAGGGCGAGTCGCGGGTTCCCAGGTTGGGTCCGGAGGGCTGAGGCAGGGGTTTGGTGGAAAAGCGAGGAGATCGTGCCAGGGAGGCAGGTGTGGGCCCTGCCCGCGGCCCTAGGGCAGGAGCAGCCCGGCCTGAAGCGAACACGTGTTTAGCCCTCGAGCCTTTCGGCCTGGGAAGCCCTACCCGGCATGGCCGTGGCACGGGTGACATGCGGTAGCGTGTGCGTTCCTTAGGATGCCGGAGCCACAGCCCCTGTCAGGCTGCTGCACCCTGTTTCACAGCGTTCAGAAAACTAAAGGAGAACTTGAGGTTTGATTTTTTTTGGTGGTAGTTCACAGCCATGGCATGGCCCAGATTGGGGAATGGAGCCGTTCCTGGGTACGTTCTGGCTCGTTGTGTGGAGCTGCCGGGTCCCTGCAAGACTCAGTGTTGGTCACGTTGCCTGGTGTGCTGTAAGGCCGTATTCACTACTTGCTTGTTTGGGGCAGGCATCTGTTGCTGCCTAAGGTACAGCATGATGTGAGCCTTCATTTTGAATGGGGGTGAGATTTGCCCCAGCAAAAAGCTCCAGTCCTGCAGTGTACAATGCCGGGGTTCCCAGCTTGCTTGGAGAGCTGTCGAGCGTGGTCCCAGGAACAGCGTGCACCCACCTCCCGGAATGGGTCTTAGCAGCATCGCTGCAGCGCAGCACTGGCAGGATGTTCTGCTTCACTCCCACTGCCTATTGCCATTAAAAAAAAAAAAAATCACCAAATGAATGAAAACCACAAAATGTTTCAAGGAGTTTGAAAGTCTTGGGCACAGTCTGCAGAAACTGGGTTTTTTTTCTGAATACAGGGAAGCCTGGGTGTCAAAGAATACAGAAAAAAATGTGAGAATTGTAGAGGTGTGAGGGACTATGGTCTAGATTATCTTCATAATGGATATGGGGACTTGGTTATATAATATGGGCTTTTGGGCACTTGCTGATTAAGTGAGAATATGGGCTTTTGGACAGGTGGATGCTTATTTAGGCTGATTTACTCTGTAGTGAACTGTAGTGTAGGCACTGACTTCAATTCAGCTTTGTATGGAAGAGATTTAGCTCGATCATATCTGATTCCCTGATGTGAAAGGCATAGTGAAGAGATAATAGGAATAGGTAAGGGAGCTTAAAGCGTTTGTCATTTTTAATGCTAATAAATAAGGGGCATTGGAATCTGCAGAATTCCTGGAGTGGACTCCAGCTGCATAGAAGGTACGGTGGGTTGAGATGCTCTGACAGCAGGGAGCAAGTTCAGTTCATTGCAGAGTTTCCATAGGGCTGCAAATAAACATGGCCCATTACATGGAAGTAAATACAAGAAGAATTACTCAGATTGTGTAGCATAAAATTTGTTTATAATAGATGATTTTGGGGACTCTGCTGCTAGTTCTTGCATGGTTTGTTAATGAAACTTCGCAAGTGAACTGTCTGCCAGGTTTTCCAGTAGTTTTTTCTGAACATCTTTTTATAATGGTACATAAGATTTGATTAGAATCTAGGTGAAAATAGCTTAAAATTGTTTGAGGTTGGGAATAGATCTAGATGAATCATTGGTCTTCTTCAGTACAGCAATTTCTGCACTACTAATTCATAGTTTAAATAACTGATTTTTGTCTCCTTTAGCAATCCGGAAATATGTGGGATTTTTTCCTATGTTCTAAGGCTGTCCTATAATGCTTCCTTTCAATTTCTATTTGCAGAAGCTGGTGTGCAAACAAATGGGAACAAAAGAAACCAGGTTTTGAAAATTGGACATGGTGGAACTTTGGATAGTGCAGCAGCAGGCGTTCTGGGTAGGTAATGAAAAATATAAATGCAGTCATCAAAAGTTGATTTCAGGAAACATTTTCATGCCTACATGAAATCAGAGGTGGAGGAACAATTTGGGATACACATGGCAGGCTTTGTGGTTTTGGGGGAAGGACACATTACTGTGGAAGAGTGGTCTGGGTTAAATTTCCTCTGCTTGTACTTTTACATGAATATAATGTGTTTCTTAACAGAAGGCTATATTTCCACCCCCCCCGCACCAAACTCCTGAAATAACTTGTGGGTTATTACATGAAAATACAGACTATTGTGTAATGAATTCTAAATTACCTCATATTACTAAATTGATGGCTTTTTTTACTTAATCTGGGGATTTGTAGTCGTCATAATTTTCTAAAGTATTTGTTCTTAAACTAATGCTTTTCTGGGATTTTGAGGGAGCCTTCTGGGTTGGAATACTCGCCAAATGAAAGATGTCTAAGAGCAATTCAGCTGCTGCTTTTTTTGAGGCTCAGCACAGAAACATTTTTCACTTCCTGCCCTGTCTTGCTCAATACAGAAGAGTCATCAAAGATATTTTGTCTTTTAATTTTGATAGCAATCCATTTATTGAATTCCTTTGTTTTATTAAGGAACAGGATGTGTCAATTGCTGGTGTTGAAAAACTCAGCTGTGGGTGTGACCATTGGGCTGGATTATTTCCATATACATTACAACCAATTGTTTTGTTGATGAGTAACATGCACCCTACAGCTTGCTTAAAGCGTAGCCTTGTAGCTCTCCTTGGCTAGAAGAAATAACAGCAATACTTTTTTGGTACTGAAAATCAGCAGGTACAGCTATGAGTATACACTAGAAGTAAATCCACTGAGTTTTGATGTAGAGACTTCTCAGGAAGAGCTTTGCTTCAAGGGGATGTTGGTTGCTGAGACTGTTGCTCGTAGAGGCCGATAGGCTGGTAATTGTCTCTCTCTGTCACCTGTGAACACTGCAAAATGTAAACTCGTTTTGTTCCAATTTCCTGTACTGTGTGGCTGCTCACTGGAGAATACCTTGTGTGTTACTGAAGCGGACATTTTCCTTTTACATAGATGTTCCCTTTGAGCATGCTGCTGCTTATTGTGGGAAGTCAACAGCATTGATCCGTAGGAAAAGAAAAATCACTCGTGCTTCTTGATTGCTTCTCCTACTGTTCTCCGATACCCAACAGTCTCCAAAGCCTGCTCCTGTAGTGTGACAAAAAGTACTTGGGCTTGATGTGCTTGGTAAAGACAGAGAAGTGCATCACCTTAATATGCTATGGATCAATTAAAAAAGGCACAGGATCTTTCATTCCACTGCCATGCAAAACACATAGAGAAAAATCAAAGGTAGCTAGATTGGAAAGAACAAAATTGGAGAGGAATGGGAAAGGTTATGTGCTCAGATTTCTTGTGGGTTCAGGTAGGATAATGAGGAGAGAGGGGAGGACACAACAGAAACAAGTGATTCAGAAAATGTGTGCTGCTTTTTGGGATAGAGTCGTGGGACAGAAAACTTTCTTTCCTCGTGGACAGTAGCATAATAACCTTTCTTGATCTATACTGCTCTTTCCTAAATTTTAGGTACTGCATGTCTGTAACTGTTCGTGGGAACTAGCTGATCCAGAGTCTTGCTTTGTGTGCCAAGTGTACTGCAAATAGCTGGGTAGTGCTTTTCATCAGAAAATATACTTTTGTATTTCTTTTCCTACTGACACCAACTGTAGATGAGGAAGGACCTTGGAGACAGAGATCGGTGATCTATGGCATGCGAGTGGAAGGCACCTTACAGACCAAGTGGCATGTGATGGCCCTGCCCTGGCAGGAGCCTGGAGTGACCGCTGTCTGAGAGGCAACATCTTTTGTCTGTTCCCATCTGTGGCTTCCATCGTGTTTGGAAGGTGGTGGGAGCTGGAAGTCAACTTCTTCTCACTGTTAGGTCTCACGTTTTAGATACAAGAAGTAAAGAATTGTAGGTCAGGTCTTAGTGAGTATCTTCTTTTAGTATCTGTCTAGAGCTGTGGTTCCAGTTTAGTGTTTCTTGCTGTACAGTGGGAATTGTAAATATTTGGCTTGTTTCTGTACGCAGTTACGAACTATGCTTCTATAGTAGAAGGAAAGATGAAAAAGTATCAAAATTAAAACCTAACAGTAAAGTTTCTGAGGAGAGCTGTGATTACATCTTTTGAGAATGAGCACATCTTCATAATGTGCACTCTACTTATATAAGGAAGATTGGAGGTCCTCTGTCCTCAGAGAATCTAAGCCATTTTTAAAAAAGGCAGAGGAAAGTGAGTGATGGTAATTCTTTTGAAATGGAAGTAGATATTATTTAAGCCAAGTAGTAAATGCCATTCAAGAAGTGGTTTAGAGGCTGGCAAATTCAAAGTAAAAAATTCATTTAAACTTGTTACACTCTGTAGTCTGGCAAGTTTCGTTTATGTCGCCTTTCAACAATACACGAGCTACACAAACTGATGATTAATTGGGAAAATTGTTACTGTCTTGTTCACAAACGCATTCAATGTCTCTTTAAAATTATTCTGTTGAATGTCTTGACACTTTTCAGCAAATTTCAGCTCAGCAGTTATGGTGGTGTCAGTGATGTCACCACATTGCAAGAGAAGTGCTTGGTTATAAAGTTTGATCTGTGTGCTTATCTCCTTTTCTCAGCCATGTTGCAGCTCTTTCCTGTCTGGTGAATATGTCAGGAACAGACTGAACTGAAGGTACACAGAAGAGCAAGCACAAGGGCATGTGTGACTAAAAACCCTCAGGAACAAGAGGAGAAGTAATTGAGAATAAAAAGTAGTCTAATGAGTCTCAGAATGTAAAGACTGAGGAGCAGTAGAGCACACGTGCTTGTTTTTAAAAAAAAAAAAAAAAAAAAAAGAAAAAGTTCATTGTCTGGTTTGATGCTTTTGGTACTGGTTCCTGGTTAACACAAAGCTGATTTCCTGCAAGCTCCCTTAACTCCTGGATTTTTATTAAAATCAAATACATAAGCTGTTATGTATTCCATGAGTGGTACATGAAACTGATTTCCTTCTACAATTTTCATTGTTGCGCATCTTCCTTCTGTTGTCATTGTCTCTTTGGACTGCTGTATGTAGAGAAAATCAATAGAAAAGCATATTCAAGGAAAGCACCTTGTTGTAAACAGCTTTAAAATAAAATATCAAATACAGGTCTTTTTCTGTCTGGTTCTTTTATGAAAAGCTGACTGATTGTTGTTTTGCAGAATAGTGGTTTAAGATTGAAAAGGCAGTAGTCTGTACATACACAATAATAGGAGGGTTTGATTATAAAAGATTTTTGACAGAGGCAGTTGGACCTTTTGATTATTTTACTTTCTTGCTGTAAGCCTGATAAACAATTTTATTATCCTATCTTGGCTGTCTTACTCTTGGTCACTATCAGCCTTTAAAAGGGCTATTTAGTTACAGTGAAGGCTAGATTCATTATTAGTGAGCCATAGCTTTCATCAAAGCAGAGACGGTGTTAATTGCACTATCAATTTCTTTGGTGATTAAAAGATAAATAAATCTAGGCATTGAATTAAAGCATTTTAACAATAGATTAAGCTTATTTATCTTCTGCTTTAAATTTTTTTCCTTTCACTAGTCTTGTGTTGTTTGAACTTCAGAGATACTTTCTCATAATCATTGACTGTATATTCTAACAGAGCATGAAAGGCTGTATTTCTGACCAGCATAATATTTAGCAATGAACGGTGCTGAGTAAGGGAACTGCAGAGCTGTTTTTGAAGTGGCATTTCTCCTTCTGTCTTTGCAGTGGTTGGTATTGGAAAAGGAACAAAAATGCTGAAAACTATGTTGGCAGGTTCCAAGGTAAGGTGTGCTAAATGACTTGTATTAGTGGGGGTTTTTATTTGTTTGTTTTCTTTTTTTCTTCTACTGAAGAGCTGCATCAACATACAAATATCTCAACCATCCTGCATATTTAGTTTAAAGGTGTACTTCAGTTCCTTTTTGCATTTAGTCAGAAATTTGATATTAAGACTATATTAAGACTTTTATGTCCAGAGTGGTTATTTTAAAGCCTTTGTCTTGTTTTTTCTACAAAATGTTAATAAAGACCAAAATCCTGTTTCACAGGAAGATATCTATAATGCTTAGTGTTTAAAAAAAGAAAATGTAATAAAGATGGCACTGTAAATGATGTTTTTGGGATGTAATTGTGTATGAAGGTTCAGTTTGTGGTGGTTTTCCTTATGCGTAGATAACATAATTGTTATTTAGCTTGCAGTTAACAGATGGTCTTTGTTTCTTTTTTCTCTTCTTAAATACCATGGGGCCTTAAGAGGCACCTTTTGGAATGAAGAGTGTTTTGCATTTGTGATAGTAGCTATCATTCCAGATTGCATCTCCTGTAGACGAGTGCTCTACAAACACATGGATAGGCACATGTAAGAAGCCAAAGGTAACAAAAGCCCTGTGGCTGCATGCAATAATCCAGACTGGAGTCTTGACAGATAGCAATCTTGTTCATTGCTGCTTTTGATTAGTTGCATTATGTCTTTGGTGCGTGCACTCCAGATTGTAGGTGTTAAGTACACAAACAAGTCCAAGTACTCCCAAGAATAATCTACCAGTGTTGATTCCTTCTTTGCAAGTACAATCCTGTGGCTTTAGCCATTATTTTTAAATTAGACGTTTAGGTAAGAATGACAGATGCAGAAATCAATTAAGTCTTCCAGATCCAGATTTCATCTTATACTCAGGGAAAGTCAATAGTGGCTCAGTAAATTGATAGTCTTTCTAATGCATTTTATTCTGCAGTTTTTCCCGTTCTTTTCTGGTTTGAACACTTCAGCTCTTCACAGGTACTGAACTGATAACTTGAGGTAGAATTAGATTGACAATCTTCAGTTCAACTCAAAGGAAAATAATTTGGCAGAAGAGAATACAATCAGGATGAAAAGACATAGCTGTCGAGTCTCATCCAAAACTTACTGTAGTCAGTATCTGCACGGACTGTAATGGGTTTGCATTTGGTTTATAGGACCTGATTTCAGAGGCATCTGCATTTTGAAACATGCGGTAAGCAGCTGGAGCTGGATTTACAGTGGAATTGTAAGCAGTTACCACCTGACATCTCCTTTCGAAGAACTTTTAAGTTTAAAAAAAAGCATTGAGATACTTCAGCTAAATTAAGTCATCATAGCTAAATGCGTGAAAATTGTCGATTTTAAAAACATGTGAAGCAATTGAAGTATCTCTTAACCTGATGTTCACAGTGAAAACAGCTGTGATGGATGAAGTAGTTTCAACCTTTTTAGCAGAAGGGAATGTGTGCAAGCTCCTTCGCAACTTCACTGTGAAGTCCTGTAGCTAGTAGGAGCGTTACCTTGCCAAATGTTGTGCCCAGATAGCTCAAGAAGGCTTATAGCTGCTGCTGAGGGACAAAGGAGGGGAACACAGAGGAGAAATGGGCAGTGGGGCGGTCTGGTAAGCTCTACCCCAGCTAGATCCATCGTCTCTCCCTCACCTGGCCTTAGGTTGCTGTAGGCTGTGGGCAATGCGGAGAGTGTGAGGTGGCTAATAGCCATGCCAGGTGGCGTGGCAGTCATGAGCCTTCATTTGGAGCTTGTCTTGCCTCTGCTTTCCTATTTTGTATTTATACTTAAACTAGGCACGCAATAATTTGAGAGGCTTAAGGAAGTTGAAGGATGTCTCACAGATATCTGCCTATGTGGTTTTTTTACCACACTGACAACAATGGCTCATAATGTAGTGAGAAATCTGATACAGATAATTCCATGACTGTCTAAATAGGTTTGAGTATCTTTCTGCATACTATGCCATGTGCTAGGAGTTTATTCTCTAAATTAATCTTTTTTTTTTCTTTTTTTTAACCATTGTGGATGCTAAAGTGTTTGTTGAAGTATGATGTTTTTCTTTTGTTCCTTTTGTTACTATAAAGATTCAGATGAACTATCTGAGCCTCTCTGGTTAGGAGTTACTGTTTGGTTATAGGAATATATCTTGTAAAGAAATAGTTCAGTCTATCATTGTTGGCAACAGAGCTATGCTGAGTGGCCAAAACTTATGTTACTGCAGTAAACTCCATATGGTGGCTCTGCCAGAGTTTGGACTATTTCTGATTTTTTCCCAAACGTTGTGTGAAACTTTCCTGACTCTGTGTGGCAGCTCTGAACATTATCACTTGATTTGCAAGTCATACACATTTTACAAGGAGTGTTACTCTTTCAGCGTATATCTAGTTCACCATTGGTTTGACCTCCTTATGAATTAACTCAAAATAAATAGAAATGTGCAGCCAAGGGCAATACCTACTTAGTGTTCCAGATTTCTCATTGAATTCTTAATATTTATCCAGAAATAAAAATATGTGCAAGCTGGCTTAGGTTTTGTTTGTTTGCTTTATTTTGTTTCAAATGTTCCAAGTAAGAGGGAGAAGCTGAATCCTCTTGGATCTGGAATTTAAATACCGAGCATGTCATACCTGTTCTATAGGAGAATCACTTTTCCTTCTTGTGTTCTGGGACTTGCACTTGGTCTTGCTTGGACTTCTAGCACTGTGTTATTTTGACAGAAATTATTTTATCAAGTTTGCAAAATAAAGATAGTAGAATGAAGAAATATTTCCTGCTTTACCAGTAAAATGAATATGACAGTGGTAGACCAATTTTTATCATGGGAAATTGTTTCTGAAGGACTCAGTCTTATGGGTGACTAGTCTGTCTCAAACACAATATAGAAGTGATTTGGGGGGGGGGGGGGAAATGGGTTAGAAAACGCTAGCTAGCAGCACAGTTTCCAAAGCAGTAATCCTGTTTTAAAACCTCTCCTCTACTAGAATGTGCTGGTATATAGAAGCAATGAGGGAAATGATCAGGGATTCCTCAGAGAAGAAATAAGGGAAGAGCAACAAGCAATGAAATTCTACGTTGTTCAAATACTTTCCATTGTGAGGAGATGGCTTTCAACACATGCAGCCTTTATTTTTACATGGGATAAAAAAGGATAATTGAAATTTTTGTACTTCAGTTCTGTGCTTAATTTGTGTATTTTTCAGTGAGATAATATCTGGGTTTACCTTAAGAGATTTTTAGTCATACTAGTGTGAATGAAGCCAGAACTTGGCTATCCATCAAACTGTGCTTGAAATCACTGCCTCTCAATGAACAGAAAGCGTGGGCGTATTGTTTTTACCTGAGGATGCATTTTTTTGTCATGGTCCACATATAATCTGAAACCCAAGCGCTCACTGACACGAGGGGAATTACCTGAGTATTTTGTGCTTGCTGCACAAGCTTGGGCAGGGACTAATTAAAACAGAAAATTTAATCTCAAAAGTTGTGGCTTTGCCAGAATGGAAGACTATCCCCCCCCCCCCAAAAAAAAAAATATTCACTGGATAGAGTAAACCTAAACTCCAAGTGATCACAAGGACTAGAAAGAGAAAAAGAGATTATGGGTGGAATGAAGATATATCAGTGACCTGGTGTGTGACAACTTTGATTTATTATAATTGGAAAACTTAGAGTTCTTAATGAATGCTGGATGAAAAATGAGCACTAGTTCAATGACCAGGTCTCAAAACTTGTCATTCACACTTGTATCCTATGAGAGAGGGCTTGCCTGAGCAGGAATTGGTTCAAATCATGTACGAGAATTTCTGAGAGACATTTAAGTTATTTCTTGCAGCGTGATTCTGGGATCAGAGTTTGTATATTGCAAAATTGTTTCTCTAGAGAGTTGGCACCAGATGCTGCAGAATAAAGTGTCACTAAGAAGGTTGTTTCTTTACCTCCTGTGATTTTCTTACTGTCCTAAAAATTAGGCTTTAATTTGTATCCCTTAACTTCTCAAACATAAACGTTGGTAGCTTTCTCCCTGAATTAATTTTTTTTGAATTAAGTCCTTAGCTTCCATCTTTTGGCAATGAGTTCAATGAATTAATAATGCATTAAAAAGCACATCTAGTAGTTCTATAAGGAGCAGAACTAATGAAGCCTTTTCTTGGGACTTTGTTTGTTTACAGCTCGTTAGACACCAAAGCCCCATGTGGACTCTCTGGTATCCAGTAACACAGTGGGTCTCCCTCTGGAGCCTTTTTCTTAGAGGAAACTGTAATAGATTTATTTTCTCTGTCTGTTTTCAGGAGGCTTATAAGAACTCGGCATCTCTGAGACCTCTGTTCTTCTGCCAACAGTTGTGTGTTCGCACATTAACATGCACACCATGATGGTGTAAGTGGTATTTCTTTGGAAATCCTGATTTTCTTTTTAAAGAGCCTCACTGTGTGTTTTTGGGTTTTGTTTTTTAATGTATTTCAAAAGCGATTTGTGCTCCAGTTCATATATTTGAGTTACGAGTACAAGAAAATAGAGTTGACCTTTCTTTTGAAGGATCTTTTTGGTGGTGTGTGCTCTTACTTTTAATCTTAAAAAATTCTTTACAGTATCACTATCTGAGCTCTTTGCTTCATCTTGCTTTTTTTGGAGTTGGTAAAACCAAAGTTACTTATTCATACAGTGCATAGTGTTGTGTTCTGTTTTCTTTTTTATAGTCTGATATTGATTTAACGTTCTCTTGGAAGGGCAGGATCTGTGGGTAGTGGTAATACTTTTTATTAGACTAACTGGTATAGTACAGAAAACCAGGCATTTGGATCTGCAAGCCCTTTCTCAGGTTTAAAATAGAAGCCATGGATTTTAAAACTAAGTCTATTTGAGATTTGCTTAGAGTTTAGTGAAGTAGGTATCTTCTAGACAATTTCTGAAAGAAAAAGTAGTGCTTATGAGCGTGATACACCAACAATTCTGGGTGGGCAAGCACTTACAGGTAAGACCCCAAGGCTGTTCCACACAGATGGGCTACATTTCATTACCTGCTTTAATAAAAATGAGTAAGAAAACAGTTTATCCCCTACCTGGGGTAGCAAGGTTTTGTTCAAAACTGATTAGCCAAGCTTCCAGTCACAAGGTGAGGGGAGCTGTTACTGCTTGCTTGATGATTCTGCAGATCCCATCTTGCTTGTGTTCATCTGTGGGTTTAGTTGGACTTTTTCTTCCAAACTGCAGTATTATCATATCCAACTGTCTGTATTTGTCTTGGAGCAATCCAAGTAAAGTGGTTTATTTGCACTTTAGCTCTTTCCCTAGGAAATTTTTCATCTTCAACACCTTCTCATTTTTCACTCTGTGGTTCATGCCCTTTTACATTCTCACACCTCTTTGTTTATGGTATCCCATCCACAATAACCAGGGGTCTGACTGAGTTTCTATTTGTGTTGAGATGGGAGAGGTAACAAAAAAAGAGTGCAGTATGTGGCCTGCTCATTTAAGCAAAATGGATTGTAGCTACGCAAAATGTCATTACTTTGCCTCTGTTCAAGCCCAAAGAAATTATTGTTTCCTTACAAGGGAGGTGGGAGAGGAAAGAAGGAGATGATAAGGTTATCACCTAGGGGAAAGAGAGAGCCTGGTAGATTATACATTGTGGCATGTGAAGGGGTTAGTGTGAAGTAACGTTACAGTGCGCCATAAATCCAATATCTCTTTTGAGCCCATGGTTTTTTCCCTGAGCCCAGTGGAGTTATGAATTTTAGTTCCCAGGCTTGTTTTGAAAGGTGTTTTATAGGTTTCCCTTGAGGAACAGGACTGGCAGATCGGAGACGGAGTGATTGTTTTATGAGAGATGTTAACCCACGGGCAGATGGATATGTTTCAACCCTTGTAGGCTGGCTAGGTGAATTCTTCCTGACATGCAGTGGTTGCTTAATTTCACCCATTCAGTTACCGTTTTGTACATTAGATGAAGTATATTACATTCCTGAAATATAGGTATAGGATGGAGAAGTCTTGACATTTCTGTTACATGGTATTTCTTACGGTATCGTGCAAACATTCAGGGAATACTTCAAGGAAGTATTTGCACAATACAGTGCAAAGATGTCATGTCTATTAATAAAACTTGTCCTACTTATGTCTGTAGTCTGTAACAGCTATATCCAAGTGCCGCTGTAATAGTTTGCTTTTTTTAACCACTACTGACACCTGAGAAAGTTTTTACAGAATCAGAACTTTCTATTGTAATTCCACAACGTCTTTCCAGAGCAGAGGAGGTTGGTTCAGAGACCCATCGTTGTTTATGCAAACTTAGCATTGGTTTCTGTCCTGTGTGTGTTATTTTACGTTCTGACAACAAATTTCTTGTTCCCTGAATGTCTCAAGATATTAACTAGAGATCAATGTCAGTTTATGAAAGTATGGTTGTCTTCCTTATTTTGTCACAAGGAAAATGCTTATATAAAAGGAAGGCTGGGAAAATGCATGAATGATGTTGGGTTTGATGTGTTTTGAGAATGTAATGTAGGTGTTATCAAAACTTGAAGTGGTGTCTGTACAAAACAAGATGCACTGAGAGAATGTTAAGCCTGCACAGTAGAGCATACAGGAATCAGGAACAGCTAAAATGGTCTTAAATGTGCCCCTTACATGTTACACACTGACGACATCTTTAATTACCTGTTACTGCAAAACATATGATACTTTTTTTTTTTAAACCTGCTTTTTTAGTAACAAATCATAAGAAGAGGCTGGTTTGAATATCTACTCTTCCTTGCCCTGGCCAGTATCCTCAAAACAAAGTTGTAGAAGAAGCTGTTAAATAGTATAGATACACACTTTCCTGCAGTGGTACCATTAGTAAGCTGGCTTAACATGCTGTGTATTGCTCAAGTCTCTTTTATGCTCACCCCAGAGGCCTAATCTATTAATAGCTCAGCTTCATGCTCTATTAATATTCACACTTTTTTTAAAGTGTTGAAAATCTTGAGGAGACTGCACCTATTGTGCTGCAGAAGCTCTTTCCTCCAAAAATACAGACTATTTTAAGAGCATGGTCTAGTGTGATTTTTTTTGTTCTTCCATTCACGATGTCAGTGTCGCCTTCTTTCCTCTTGACCTTTCTGTAATTGTGCATATGTCTGTGCTACATGTACAGCTTTTGCTTGCATTTGTTAAAAAAAAAAAATCAAGACTGCAACACAGCAAGGCTTTTTTTCTCCTTCTTAATAAAAATCATAGGAAAAAAAATGTTAACAGATTTAAACTAGCCATTCTGCATTGTTTTCTGTAGTGTTCCTTTCTAGTAATTTAGAGGAGCTCTTAGCACTACCTTGTAGAATTTACTGCATCTTAGCTTTAGCAGTGTTTTTGAATTCACCTAAAGGCTTTCATGCATTCAATTTTATCTGTGAATTTGTATGTACCTATAAAGTCTTACCCCTCTGGAAGGACTGTCTTCTATTTCTGGGCAGAGAATTATGAATTTCCTTAAAACTCGGTTTCTCAGATAGAAGCCGAAGGTCATCTTGGTTTGTTGTGTATAATCTGTGGTGTAGTTGCTAGAAGACAGAATGAGGAAGCAGGTAAAGAACAGGTATTGAAGCTGAAGATAAAATTTAAGAGTCAACCTAAGACATTTTGGCAAGCGTGATAGGTTTCCACAGAAAGCAAGTGTCAGAAAGGTTTGCATGAAGAGGCTGTGGGTTACAAGCAGGCACTTTTGCACATAAGCCTGCATCCCCCCTTGGATGTTGTGAGCTGTATTGTGTTTGTGACGTGTGGCCATGGTGCTATCTCGGGTGACCCAGTGTTTCTGTTCATGTTGGGATTGTTCCCCCTCCCACCCTCTTCTCTGCCCTCCAACACCAGAATTTAAACTTGCTACCATTTTTAACTACCATCATAAAGCTTCTCTGAACACCAGGTAAAGTATCTTCTGTGGGTTCCCCTATTACAGGTGGTTCTAGTCCTTCACATTGAAAATCTAGTCACCCCATATGTTTGAATTTTTTTAATAAGCTGACATAAGAGGTCAGAAAATCCTGTTAGTCCAAGAGTAAAGATCAGATAGTTCTTCAGCAATGACAGTACAATTACAGCATCTAGCAGTAAATAAAATTTAGTGCAGGCTTAGTACAAAGTCAGCTTTTTCTTTTAGGAGAAAAAAATGAGTGGTAGAGAAGAGAAGTTGTAATGTTTGTGTATATTAAGAGGACATGTTTGGTGTTTGATAATTTTGTATTTGCTCTGTTGTAAAATATGGAACTCCTCCCTCATCCTACAGGTCTTTATTTTGCCTCTGTGCAACCTGCTTGTAAGAGATTAGGGCTCTGTGTTTTTAATATATTGGAATCTGCTTAGTGAGAGTGCTTTGTTTTGGAAAATAATTGAAACTATGGCAACCCTCAGGTTTTTTTCCAGCTTATTTGTCTACCTCGTGTACTCCTCTAGTTTGGTGAATGATTAGCATACTGGAAACCACTGGTAGCTAGCTGCCGATGTTATACAAACAGCAAATACAAGCCATGTAAATATTATATCCAGAGCATCTTAGTTGTGCTTTAGAAATCATTACACACAAACAGAATGTCACTGTAAAACTGAGAGTTAAAGGCCTCTTCACTATCTCAGTGGCCTAAATCACAAAAATCTAAGTGCTCGCACCGAGCGTGCAGGCTGAATGGGTCAGGCACAGGAGCACTAATTCCGAGCAGTGCTTGCCTGCTGTGTGCTCACTCTGATTTCCTTCAGGCTCTCTAGAGTGCTTGTTTTTGGGTTTTTTGTTTGTTTGTTTGTTTTGTTTTATGTTCCCTCAAACTTGTCAGCCACACGCAGGCATCAGTTTACATAAATTGACTTTCTGTTTCTGTCGAATATGGTTTCTCTTTCCCAGCTTTCAGTCTCTTGCTCAAGGGACTGTAGCCTTTATTTATTTATTTTCCTTTTACACTTCTGTGTTCAGTTGCTGCTGTGATTAGAAAATGGGTCATCCTTGGATGAACTCTTGTGAACTGCCTCTTCCAGAGAGCTCGCTTGCCTGGGAAATTCTTGCAGTGGGAGCCATCTTAAAATCTTCCTGACAGCTACTAGTGACCTTATTTCATAATTACTTGTGTTTCTGTCTAGCTCTTCCAAAGTGTTGCTTCTTGATGTTTGAAAAAGCTTTTAAAACGTGTTATAATTCAAGATTTGAAGTCCCTGGCTTCTTTCCAAATAAAACTTTGATATATTAACAGTTAAAACTGAGAAGCTCTGTTCCATGGTCTGTCTGGCATTTGCACTGATAAGTGGGGCAGACATGCCTGGCAGTCAGCCCAGGGGCTTCAGCCTCCAGGAGCCCCCCTGAGTGGGTTGTGCAGCTAATAGCTATGGGGTCGTACAACCCCTCTAATGGGAGGGGATTCTTCTTCCTTCTCCTCTTCCTGCTTTCACAGTTAAGTAAGTATACTGATAAAGTCTTGGCTTTTTCTCTCTCTTTTATGGATATACGTTCCCCTTCTGTGTTACTATAAGGATTTTTCTGATACTGAGTATGAAATGAAAAAGGCAAATGATAGCTATTCTCTTAATAAAACATTATGGTAAACATCATATGGTTTATTGTTTGTGAGACTTTTCACTGTGCCCTGTGGTTGTGACTCTCAAACAAAATTCTTCTTCCCAAGATCTGTCAGATTTATTAGAGGGTTTGTAATTTGTTTCTTAGGGGTCGCTGTCTTCCTGTTCTTTTTCCAGTTTTGGCTTTTATGGCATGTTTCTTTCTAGTCATGAGTATGGTAGTAAATGTATGGCTGCTAGGGCACTTCCCTGACTTTCTGGTCTTGTTGAGGTAACATCCACCATGTCCCCCAGTCCATGTGACAGATTTTTTGCATTACGTCATCATTGACCGAGGCCAGTGGTTTGTCACTGTAAAGCATCTTCTTAAGGCTGTCTCCTCACTAGTGTGAATGAAAGAGTTGCTTATACTTGAGGGCTTCTGATCACGTTGCTGCCTTTTGTTTCAGTTGCCATAACATCAAGAAAATGGTTTTCTAGATGGCTGAGAGATGTAGCTGTTCCCTAATGCAAGATAGTTTTGGGAAGGTCTGTATGCCCTCAGGGTTGCTGTACTGTTGTATAGTTGTGAGGCTCTGCTTTGGGACCGTGCAGACCACCATTAGAAGCTGGAGTTAATGCACAATACTGCAGTGCTTGCAAGTTGTGACTGGGAATGTTTGATCTTAGCTTTTAATGTGCTACACTTGCATGTTGTGGAATCCCATTGGGAAGCTGAGGCACTGCTTTTAATCTTTAAATGGTTTGGGTCCTGGTCTCTTGAGATGAGTAGGGGGCAAGGACGGAGGGGCTATTGATTGGCAGCGTGTTCTCTGATGAGCTGCCGATACAGGGACGTTTCCTGTCACAGTCTGCACTTGCTAGGCTTTTCCACTGCCTGCAACACCTACTACCTTGCTTTTTTTGTTTCAGGTTGAGTGGGTTGAAGGCTGCGTGGTTGTGAGCAGTTGCTGTCTCTGTTCCTGCAGTGATTTGTAATTTAAGAGTACAGGAGGAAGGCCCCTAGATGTATTTTATAAATCTGGAAGAAATAAATGATTGCCAACGCGGGTGAGAAAAGGTCACCAAAGACTTATTAAATGACTCGGAATCCATTGGACGCTTCTGAGGGCAGTGTGAGTTAGAGTCTAAAGAGAGCTAATGCTGAATTTTGACACAAAATAAGAGGAACAATAGATTAAAGCTGGACTCGCATGTTATCTTCTACAAGCTCCAGGTCCTGCACACTAACAAAGGGGAAGTAAACCCTATTAAGTGGCTAGTAAGAATTATGATATATAATTGTAGATACCCAAGGGCACTCCAGAGACTGATCATAAACCAACTGTAATTCTTAATTTCATGACCTGTTATAGCCTTCTTTGTGGACTATTGCATTGCTGACTTGAGTCTTTTGTGACTCTTTAAAGGCCCCTGTAAGGAACGAGGATTCGTGAATAATTTTAAGGACGCTCTTTTTACAAACTGGATGGCTTTTTGCCCTTTTGGCAGAAATTAAAGGGGAAGTCAAGTGTTGGGATTTGGATTGTATTGTTCATACAGTTTGTGTTTACATATAAACAAGTGATACTATCTCTCCGTGTTATTGTAACAGACAGCCTGAAGCAAGATAGCCAAAACTAGAATTAAGAGGAAGAAAGTAATTCAAACTGAAGTAGTATTAGTGCTTTAATTTAGAAACATCTGAAGACGGTGTGTGAGGTCTCAAACTTTCAGATTTAAACTGAATTGCTAAGATCATTCATCATGCTAGAATTATGAAGATCTGCTCACGTGTTTTTATTAACCTCTAGAATAGTTGCTGAATAGTGTCTCCTTCTAGCTATGCTATTAAATGTTACGAACTAGATGATTAAATGTCTCAGAAAGCAGGCAATTTTATGGTCCTAAAAGCAGATAATATACTTTAAAGTTTATTTAAATATTTGTTGTGGAGCAGCCTTTATCCATTCTTCCTTTCATTTCTTTTCCATGCATTCCAAAAGTATGTAAACTTCAAGAATTTGGGTTTAAAATGCCTAATTGTGCAGAGTTGTCAGGGGATTCAGACATCTGCAGTATTTAGGAAAAAGGTAGCCTTAATGTGGTAAGCAAGGAATACAGTTATTTGTATATTAAAGTCTGTACTCCACTGCCTTTTGTTTGACTATTCCTGCTGCTTCCATTTCATGGCAGTTGCTTGAATAAATACATTCAAGTGGTAGGTTGTCACACAGAACAAAATCAAGACATCTCTTAGTAGTCCCCTTTGGTAGGTGTGATTTATATGCCTACACTATTATTACTTGAGCTTGTTTGTACTTCACAAGTACATGGAAAAGGATGCCGTGTATTAAAGAGTAAGATGTTAGTGCTTATACCTATTTGGATGTGTTCCAAATTTGGTCAACCAACTTCTAGAAGATACATCCTTTTACAACTTGGATCAAATTTGTATTAGCTTAGTTGGGAGCAAGTTCATTGAAACCTCACTGGGAATTAGGTGTGTGGAGCACCTTGATGTCTTGATTTTTCTCTCCCAGGCTGTGTAATGTTTTTCTTTGACGGCTCCTGGGCTTAACATAGGGCTGAAGGAAATGGAATGGAAAGGGATAGGCAGGAGGTCAAACCGCAGATTTTAGTACCTGAAGGTATCTCCAAACTGGACCCAAACTCAAGTTACAGAGTGATTCTTCACGTGTTGGCAGCCTTGTGAAAAGACATGAGGCAGCTGGTTCATGGGAAGCCTTCTGTCAGCTTCAGCAGGTTGTGCTGTATGCCCACAGCCTGGCAGTACTTAGGGTGGAAACATGGAAAAGAAGGACAGCAGGTAAAATGCAGTAAGGACAAGAGTTACTGGCTTGGGAACAGGCTAATTCCTTCTTGCAAACTACAGATGCATACACTGAAGAACTGTGTAAGGAAAAACCCTGAAACAGAAATATTTGGAGAACCCATGAGAGTAGAGATGTCACTCGGGGGCCTTGCACTCCTTGTGCTGGTCACAAGGTCCTTACCAGATTCCACGTGTTCAAAACTCCAGCTTTAGACTATTGCATATTGCTCCATTTCATGGCAGAACTGTTTAAACACTTTGCCTTGGAAGTGGTTGTTTTGTTTTCAGAAGTAAAGGTCTTTGTGTCTTTTTTTTTAAATTGTGAAGGAACAGAAACATTGCGTGTGAAAGGTACTCTGTGTGCCTTGCTTCAACAGTGACATATGACACCCCACAGAGACTTTGATTTTACCACCCTATTATTTTCTGTGTGGTATTGATGTATTTATAGTAAAAAATAGATTCCATGTTGCTTCTTCCTGGGGTTTCTAAAACTGAAATCATAGACACATGTAATGCAGGATTTAATTTTTGTTTAGTTCCATGTCTTTTCATCTTTGCTTTTGCTTACTCTAGGTTGCTGGATTGACTATTCAGATAGTATTCTTCCTGTCCTGATTTGAAGTACTTGTACTTGCAGTCTTTACTTAAAAAAAAAAAGAAACAACTTTGAAGACCTGACTCACTAATCTCTCTTTTTCCTTCCCAGAAGTACACTGCCATTGGACTGCTGGGCAAAGCTACTGATACATTAGATGCTACAGGAAAAGTAACTGAAGAAAAACCTTATGGTAAGTGTAAATGTATCTATATACTTGATGTAATATGAAGTCATAAACGGTCTCTATCATGGAAAAGTGGAAGAGATGTTTGGCACTCTGTGAATTAAATTTAAATGTGAAATCAAACTAAGATTATTTCATCTTCAACTTCAGCGCTCATATAATTCAGACCAGCTTCATGCAATTACGTCCAGTGCAAGTGTTCATTTCTGTTGGAAAAAAACAAACCAGGCATGAGATTAGGAGGGAGAAAATAGAATTGGACAGGATGGTGTCATTTTGAATCTTTGACAGGCTGACAAATGACATGCCGTGTCCTGTAAAATTTTCCTCTTCCAGTGTATAGTCCCATGAGTGCTCTTTTAGTAACACCCTTCAAGGCCAGTGGAGGAATAAAGTACTTAGATCTTCCCTACAGGACACCCCCTTAACTACAGACTGCTCAACATAAAATGAGGCATAAACTACTTTCTACATATGTTTACCTACCAAATCTTGCTCTTGCTTGTATTCTGCGTCCTAGCAACTTTAATAAATGAACTTTTCTGACCCACAGAGCACAGTGCAAGAGTTCTAGGCTTCAGAACTAATCCTAGCTTTGTTGGAGTGGACATTCCACAATACCCAGGGCATCATAGAAACCAGGAACACACCAAATGTATTTGCCATTAGTTCCTTCACAACCTGGGGAAAAAAGAAGAAAACAAAACAAAACAATCCCAAAACAAGAACAACAAAAAAACCAAACAACAACAACAAAAAAACCAAACACACACACCCCACCCCCCCCCAAAAAAACCCACCACACAAACCCACTATAGGCAACTGCTTGCTTAACAGCTCTTACAGGTCCCACAGTGTTTGTGGTACCTGCTAATAGGTACATGAAGTAAATTATCTTTTTTTAAATAGTATGATGGAAAAGGTACCCTGGATTCCACCCCTCACCCCCAATTTCCTTTCTTTTGCAGTTTTTCTTTTTGCATGAGGCAAGCAAGTGTGAGTTTCTTCTCCACATTAACTTGATGGCTCATTCTAAATAGTATTATTTACTAGGTGATGTTATTCGGAGATGTTGGATACTTCTCCTTCAGGACCAAGTTCTAAGTCTCTCTCTGAGCTTCTGAAGGACTGAGCACCCACATGGTCTTAAAGTTGTCAACGCTTCACGATGCTTGGAGAGAACACTTCCTTGGTTTTTATGTATACCTCTCAGAAAGTGGAATGTTGTGGTTCCGCTATACTGAGTAGTATTCATTGTAGATACTCACTCACATATAAACTGTGAAATATCATTTCAAGTAGATGCAAATCCTGTGGCCAATTAATTTAAAAAAATAAATCTGTTTCTTGAAACACTAGTTTTGCTTTTTTATATTGTATTGTTTACTGCAGACAGAATTTACAGTATTGTTTTCATGTGCGTTTCTTTCACTGGCAGCTCTTGTTATAGTAGTTCCCACCTCTGCACCACCTCCTCTGTTATGGTGGTTTAGCTTTCTGTTAGACTGTGTCCTTGGGGAACTGATTTTGGTTAAAAATACTCCCTTTTTTTGAGTTGCTTATCTTTTTAAACTGAGGTGAGTTGCATGATCCAGTTCATTGCGTGGTCTCCTCAAGAACAGTATTGGCATTGCTGGGGCAGTGCAGTTTTAGGTGCTGGACAAAGTTTCCTTTTACTGAAGCTGATGGCTGGAAGAAATACTCATGAAATTGGTCTCGGTTGCTTTCCATTTTTGTGCAAATCACATTTGAATTCTTCAGAAAGAAGAATGAGAGAACATGCATACTCCTCCTTTTTCTCTATGCTACCTATGTATTTTGTATTTCCTTCCTTCCTCTTCTTCTAATAAAGCAGGTATTTCTCATCTTTTCCAGTGTCTTCTCCAAAGCAGCTTGGTTTTCTGCAGGATTCTCTGAGTGGCCCACCATCCCTAATCCCTAACCCTAACTGGTACTCCAAGAGTACAGACACATCAGATATTTGAGCTGAATTTCAGCTTTTCTTTGACACCTACAAGGATCCTGGAAGAAGCAGAACATCTGCTAGGGAATATAAATCCTGCAGCGCCAGCAGCATTCAGGATTGGGCCTTAGTGCACTTAGGGCACTAAAACAGCTTGCAAGATATATAAAACATTTCTTGAATGACTCCACTGGACCACAAGAGGAAAGTGCCTGCAGAAAGTTGCCTGCTATATTAACTATAAGAAAGTGTTACATTTCAGTCCTGAACGTGTCCCTAGACAGCAGTTTAGAAAGCAAATTGTTGTGTATTACAGTTGGTCGCAATGAAAGGATGTACTGAAGAGAGCTCCTTGGGTTTAACCCCTCCTGAACTTCTCATAGTTTTTTGTTTGTTTCTTGTCAGACAACAAGTTTGCATTTCCACATGAAATTAGGTTATAGTTTCATACTTCTCCCAGGCTATCAGATGCTGACTTTGGAAGCAAGTAGTGTTTAGTGTTCCTCTGATACCTTCTTGAGAACATTAATGTTTGTCGCGCTTTTTTAATGTTTGTAACTAAACACAGGAATGTGCAATCTGAAATCTACTTTCTCTCAGCTGCCTACAGACTATAGCCAGACATGGAGAACCAACAAAATTCACAAGGATTCTCTGCTGATTGTGCTGAAATGTGTTTAATAGAGCTACCTGAATAATTTGAAAAAAGTAGCCTTTTCAGCATTCTGCTTGTCTGTTTGCAAATAATTTGTGCTCGGCCAGATTGAGTGGAGGTCATCTGCTATAGTTTTGTTGGGCTGTCATGGATAATTCTTGAGTTCTTTTTTCGTGTAGTTTGTTAACAAGCACAGGACAGTATTGCCCTTCAGTGGATGCTTCTTGAGGTTGTGGCACAATTGGTACCTTTTGGTTTGGTGACGTTAATTAACTTCCTTTATCATTATACCAGGAAAAATCTATCAACAGTCACCAGTGTTCAGAAGCACAGCTGTTCTTTAACATTTTCATATTGGAAGCCAATAGAGTAATTTTCAATGTTTTTAGAAGCATTGGAGAACTGAAGTTTTGGGTGCTTTGAGATGCTGATAGACTCATAAGGAATAGTCCACTGGAAGATGCATAGCCTGTGCAGAGATCACATCACCCCACTATTGGTCTAAAGGCTTAGGAAGAAATTTAGAAAACAGTGTTGAATTGAATGTACTCACAGAGCAGGTACAATCTTTTTGTTCTAAGCTATGGCTAATCGTTATTTCTGGGGACTGGATGCAGCTATCCCATGGGCCAAACCTCAGCAATCCTCACCGAAATTGTGAAACAGAGTGACAGCCTCCACACCCCTCTCTGGAAGGACACAGAGATGCAGTTTCTAGCCAAGACTCATGGTCCATGATGTATCTGATGAGGTTATTTGATATTTGCGATGAGGATATTGGGGGGAATAGGCTTGCTCTTGGTAGCAAGGGCAGTGACAGTTGTGTCCTGCAGAAACATCTCTCAACCCCTTACTCTCAGGGAGTGGAGAAGGATAAGTCAAATGGGGAAAGTTTTGGGACTGTTGATGCTAATTAACATTTATTTTCTTGCTTGATGGAGGGTTGAGTCCAAAGGCTGCCCTAAACTTGCTGACCGGACAAGCTGTTAACCTACTAAACGCAAGTCCACAGCCAGGTGGGGGAGACAAGGTGGCCGAGGGCCTGAAGGGAAAGAGTTCTCCTGGGCAGCATCCCCCTACCTATGCTGTGGGTGTAATGGCTGTGGGAGCTGAAAGGTGGTGAAGGAGCTGGTTCCCTGTGTGGGCTGTGCGCCCTGCAGAGTCACAAGTCCAAACTGATGCCTGGGACAAACAAGTAGTTCGGACACAGTGAAACTGTGTTTGGGGCAAGACTATGACTGAGAGCTGGATGAAAGCTCCACCAGCTTGTGTGTTGCTCTGGGAGAGGGCAAGAATCCAATACAGTCCATTAGCACAAAGGCAGGGCATGCTGGAAAAAACCCACCGCAGCACATGGTTTTAGATTTTCAGAATGTAATACTAGCCACCTTGTGCCATGGTGTATCACAGAAGACAATTGTGATTTATTCTAGATCTTAGCAAACTCATCTGTAAATATTTACTTTGATAAGACACCATACAACTTTGTTTGTTAATGGCTTAATACATCATTCTTCACGGGGAGAATTTTTTTTTTCCTGAGATAGAGATTGCCTATAGCATAAGTGATTTCCTCAGAGGCTAGATGTAACCTCTCAGTCAGGTGATTATGAGATCAGAGCAGGAACTGAACTCAGGTGTCTCATTAAATGCCCTAGCCACAAATGCAGTTTATGGGGTGAAAATTGAAAGAGAACCCCAAGTGATGCTTATGCTTAGATCTGAAATACTGAATTCTAGCCTGAAGCAACCTGGGGTTCACAAGAAGGCTGCCAGGATCACCAGCTAGAGCTGGGTCATGCTAACTTTCCACCATGTAGTTTTGTTGTGATATGTTGCTAAACTAGATTAATACAAATAGAAGATTAAATAATCATGGAAGAAGCTCTTCAGAAGAAGATCCAGACTTACTATACAACTGATTTTGTTTTCCTACCCTGTATTCTGATGTACATTGGTCTCTCAGCATCCCTGACTGACTTTTGTGCCTTGCAACCTCGCTGTTAATGACACTTCTTGAGACAGCTGTTGGGGCCTAGGGACAGCATCTGCTCTTGAGGGCACCTGTGAAGGGAGCTTTGCAAAAGTGAGGTACCACATTGCCATCTTCCAAAGCTGCTGTGGAAAGAAACCTCTTCTTTTTTTACTTAAAGCATGAAGCACATCTGTTTTGTAAGGTTTGCAAGTAAAGGTCTGTTTCAAAACATAATGAAGGCTCGGTAAATAAATTTGGTTGGTTTATGTTCGAGGATGCTGTTGACTTAGCAGGATGACACTAATTGAATATAGCTTAGGAGAAAGAGAACTAGTCGAGTCCTAGACAGTAGAAATGCACTGAAGTGCATTGTGATTACAGATCTTATGTTTGTACTCTCTAAACAAATTAAGGATGAACATCATCTCTATTGAATAGTATTGCAAAAGACCAATGCAATCAGCTACTTAGGTTATAGCCTTCTAATAAAAGTGGGACAGATGTGTATGTGTACTCTTAAAAAAGAGTAGATTGCCTAAAGCAGCTGTCTTTCTTTTACAGGATTTCTTCAGTAAAATTGCCTTACTTAATATATAACAATACCCTGGTGTGCGTTTGCAGGTTAGTTGTTTGATGTAGAAATTTGATGTGTTGTTCCAGATGCAGTCGTTTTCTTCACAAAAAAAAAACCAAACACATGATGCTTTTGTTCTCTAATAATCTGTTGTATTTTTCCCTGCACTGAGGTACTCTAAAAGAGAAGTTGCCAAGGTTAGATGAACATTTTAATCTTTTTAGTCCTTTAAAAAAATTGGAATAGGACAAATTTTGTAGTTTTTGCATAGTTCCCAAGAAAAATGAATTTGCAGTCCCAGGAGGAGAAATTGCAAAAGAAAACTGTATGTATTGGGATTTCTGCCCTTCTGAAAGCGTCCAGACTGTCTTAATCACCTTGAACGGTTTGTTCCATTCTTTTTGTGATAATTCATACTCCTACCTACATTCTGTTTTTCATCTCTTTTCTTTGGTGTTTTTCACCCAGTCTGAATTCAGATGAGAGGGACCTCTTCTTTGTATCTGTTTGCAGAACATGATTGATGCCATTAGTGCCATGTGAATAATCAATGCTAACAGACTTGCTGTTTTCTTTCTACAGACCAGATAACAAAAGGAGATCTTGAAAATGTGCTGCAAAAGTTCACAGGGGACATAATGCAGGTTCCTCCACTGTAAGTTCCGCAATATTCAGACACTCTTGGCAGTTGTGTTCAGCTGTCGGGACTTGCCAACAGAAGTCAATTCTCTCAGAAATAAAAAGACACATTTTGGCAAGACGATAGAGGAAAGGCAGACCTAGGAGTTTAACATTTGGAACTGCAGGTCATGCCCATTTGAACAGGAAGTGCAAATGGTAACCTGGAGTCTGGTTTTTTATGGTAAATGTGAAGTAGCAAAGCAGTCTTAAACAGCTTTGCAGGGCTCGGTGGCTTCTCTCCTGTCTTCCAATTAGAAAGCAAAGCTCTGAGTCTTTAATTTTCGTTGTGGGGTAAGGGGAGGCTTACTGACATCTGTGCTTTAAATGACTTTGAATTAGTTTGCTGAAAACTTGAGTATGAATGAGTGATTAGTGACTGAGCTTCTGTAGCTTTGCAAATTTCTTCTAGTCAGGTGAGCCGTAGTAGCTGGCAATGTGCAAGCACTTAGCTTGTGACAGATGGCTTTTATGGTGATTTAAGCTAACATACTTTCCTTTGTATTTGCAATGGGTTGGTTACTGTGGTTCCAATGTGAGCCCTGTAAGGTTAGTAATTCGGTAGGTGTTCTGCTTTGTGTGAACAGTTTCAAATTACCCTCTGCTAATTTGAGCAAGATTTTTTTGATTTTTCTGTGGTTATCTTTCTGGCAAAACTAAAGTTGGAGCTTTGGATAAAGTTCATGTGATCAGTAAAATTAATTATTTTTTTTTGTCCTACAGTGGTCCCCTAAACACCCTAGAACAAGGCTACATAACTTGGCAGTTGTGGTTCAGGGAAAACCCTGGTGTGAGACGGGTAAAAGTGCAAGACAGAATTACAGGGTTGCCCCAGCAGCTCCCAGTGCTCAGCTCAGCGTAACACTGAAACAGAGTACACCCTGCAGGCTTCTGAGAGACAGTGTGATAGAGGCAGCTGCAAGTGTGTACCCCTTACAGAAACCCTTTGTTTTCATAAACTACAAATTGAGTGATGAAACACTTTTAAATCTGTACAGCAACAGATAAATACAAGACTGTCTCTTGTTTCCCAGTTTACATAGCTACTGGCAAATGAGATGATTCTGTGTCTAAGAGATTTCAGAAGCACTTACTAGGTTGGGGGTTTTTTTTGTGTGAGCACTTGGAGAGGATTAGAAGGGTAAAATATATGGTACTCTAGTACAATATTAACAGGATCTGGAGGATGGGAAGCTTGTTCTATTACAACTGTATGACACACATTTTCATGCTCTGTCTGATCAGCTATTCTGCTTTGAAGAAGGATGGAGAAAGGCTATCAACTCTGATGAAGAGAGGAGAAGCAGTCAAAGCAAAGCCTGCTCGGCCAGTGAGAGTGTACAGCCTCTCTCTCCAACAGTTCCAGCCACCGCTATTCACACTGGGTAAAGGCCAAAGATTATTACATAGAGTGATGGTCCCAGCTTTTTAGTGCTTATTTACACTCAGAATGGGAATAAGATAGTGAAATGGGTTTCATTTCCCCCAGCTACTTACTTTGGTGCGAGCCCATGTGCAGAGACTTTCACTTTGCGGTAAAAGCACAGTATTTTGGTTTTACGTTAAGCTGATTATATGTAATCTTTCTGTGAGGGAAAATTCTGAGAGGCTGGTCAGGGGATTATTTGCATCTGTCCATGATTTCGCAACCTCCGTCTCACTCCCTTCTCGGGTCTGCTTGCTTCACTTTGCTGGTTCTTTTACCCAGATGCCCAGAGCTGCTGCCATTTCTCTCAGGGCGCAGCAAGGACCAGTATCGGTTACTGTCAGACCTCTTTCTCAGTTGAGAAGGCAGGGTCTTATCCTTCCTTCTGTCATACATGAAGAAACTTGGGTAGTACATTAGGAAGCACATTAATAAATAAACCAAAAAGACTGTTGTAAATGTTTGATGCTCCTGTGAGGTCGAGATAATGTCTTGCATTGATCAGTTACGTAGTTGACCTATAGTCCTCTGGCAGACCAGATGTTATCATAAGATGAGCAGGTATGAGTGACAGAGCTCAGGGCTGTGTTACTTTACTTTATGGTTGGGTGACTAGCAGCTGATCACTGGCAGAGGAGGAAGGGCAGGGCTGAGAGATCAGGGAAAGTTAAAGGTAAATTTTAAAATTTCATTGGAGCTGCCTGTGTGCAGTATCTTAAAAGCATCGATAGTCAGTTTAGACTATACTTGAAATCCCTTTTCATTATTAGAAATATGAAACGACCTTCTGAAACCTTTAAAATGAATAGGACTGAAGCATTTGTTAACATACCACAGCAAGTACTTAATTTCTAGTGAGTTAGTTCAGTTGCCATTGTATTTGCTTTCCCTCCTGTCTGGCTTAGCAATCTCACCCGCACATATGTTACAGGATGAATAATTGATGTTGCATCCTATAAATATTTTATCACTGGGTTGTTTGCTTAGCGCATTTTTACATTTATGTGGGGGCATGGTTTCTGTGTAAAGTAGATTTCGGATCGCACTGGCAATTTACCATGTCACTATTAACATTGCAGATGTTGAATGTGGTGGTGGCTTTTATGTCAGGAGTCTGGTCAGTGACATTGGCAAAGGTAGGCATGAAAAAAACCCATGACAGTTTAAGGAATGAACGTGTCTGTTTATGGAAAAAATTTGTCATTTTATATATATTCGGCAGCCAAACCTATGTGTTATTTTGCAGAATTGTAGTGCTATCACTTGTTTTTATATACTAAGGTATTTTCCTTGGGAGCATGGGGAAACAAAGGCGAAATAATTGCCAGAGGACCTTGGGGGCTGGGGGATAAAAATGGAGCAAGTAATAGCACTGAGCAGGATAATACAAGGCAAGGTGGGCATATTTTTTTTTTCCCTCCTCCATATGTTAAAGCTAACTCAGATTAAGCGTGAGAAGAAGAAAGATACTGTCTTTTTAAACGTTATTCATCACATTTTGAAAACAGATTGCACAGAGCATTACCATGCACATAATAAACCCTATCTGCTGCAAAGACTTCTACATTTGTGATGATTTTTCTAGTGTTTTCTTTCTCCTTTGCCTGAACTGTGAATGGTTTTGCTTTCCCACAGGGTTATTTGTCTTGTGCTCTATATCTATCACACTGCATGATGGAGAACAGATAATCCATTTCAAATTTTATTTTTTTTTTAAATGATACATTTGCAGATCAAGAAAGCAAGTGATGTGGGATAACCCTATGAATTTCAATGTTGTTATTGTGCTTAGGCAAGTCAAAGATTCTCTTTCTGTTACTGCCTTCTGAGCATACTGGCTTATGTTTAGTCCTTTAATGACAAACCAAGATAAAGTCTGTCCTCAGCTGGTTTCTTTTAAAAAATTTAAAATGCAGTAAAAATCCTCCTGCATCAGAAAGGATGGGAGAGAATATTTTAGTATACCTGTGCGCTTACAAGTCATCTCTGATTGCTGTTATGTTTTGTAGCCCCTCGTTATGTAATTCTGTCCTATTGGTATTTATTTAACATATCAGAGCATTTGTTTCTATTTTTTATTTTTCCTTTTCTTAATTTATATTGTCCTGATAGACGAAATAGGATAAAAATGTCAAAAGTCCTTCTTGAAGGCAAGAAGTGCTAAAGCCTCAAAGTCTATGGAAAAATAGTACACGGTCTTCTACGTCATTTGTGAATACAGAATGTTCTGCTTACATCTTATGTCATTATTTCCTCTCTTTTTATTCTGATTTAAATCTGGAAAACCTTTTGACAACTTTCTGTCAGATTTTGAACTCTTTACTACACTGGAGATCTGTTGAAATCAAAGGAACTCCTTGGCTCAAATTTAAGAAGATATAAATGGGTGATAAATCTTCATTAACTTCCTTCTCAGACAAAGCAGAATAATGTAGAAGGCTACATGTAAAAATACAATTTCAGTGAGTTGCAAGTAGATAAACTTGACCGTGCGTTTTTTCTAAATCCTCTTTTCTGCTTTACTGTAGAACTCTCTACCTGTGCCACAATGCAAGAGCTGACCCGAACCAAACACGGGCCATTTACGCTAGAGGAGCATGCCCTTTATGAAGACAAATGGACAATTGATGAAATTGCACGATCCTTAGAGCATTGCACGTCTCTTCTCCCGGGAGAGCCATCTCATAAAAAATTGAAGACAGAGCATCCTGGTGAAACTGCTGTGAGCTGTGAAGATAAGTGATAAGTTGGGTCAAGGAAAAAGACTGAATGATTGAGACATTTTAAGATTGGATTGGGATTGTCTTGCCTCCTGTGTAAATTTACAAGTCTGTCCTGGGAGGGTGACAAACTGCAGTGCAAGAAAAATGGTTCTTTTGTTTTCTGGAATTAGAACATGCACTGAAAATATCCAGCACTTGCTGTTTCCTGATCTTTTTATTTTCCTTCTTGCACACTGTAAATGGGTCTGCCACTGATGTCAAATCTTTCGCAAACTTTTAAAGAACTTGTAGGGTGCAATATAGCCATTGCTGCCAATTCCTCAATAAAAAATTATAAACATTAAGGTTTGATAAATGTGCTCAAAAAAAAAAAATCTTTTTTATTTTCCCTGTAGCTGGTAATCAAACCCTGAAATACCATGATGACAAGACTGTCATAGCTTGAAGGATACAAGAATGTGGTGTAGCAATTTGCTTTCTTGGAATCCATTTCAGGATATGTCCATTTTACTGCAGTTTTTCCTAGGCAGATTGTTCTTTTAGTCAGATGTTATCCAGAATGCATTAAATGTAGATGCTAATATTTTATGTTAAGTCTGAAATATCAGTGTAAGTGAATAGGTTTAAGTGTGAACAATCCCCCAAGATAACTGTTTGATAACAAATGCTCTGAAGAATGCAGTTGTCGTTACAGGTGTACATATCTTATTCTGGTACAATGTCCCAGTTGGTGGCCATCCATAATTTGAAGCATAGTTAACTGTTAAGCCCTTTGTAGGGCTTATCGAATTTACTTTTGCCATCTGTGTACTGCTTGAGCTGTCTCTCGTGGGTGGGGTAGAAAACTGATGTGTTTCTGGGCTTTGACTGATTTGGTCCGTACAACTTCCAGTCAGCACAAGAGAGGGATCCACCATCAATGATCCTTGCTGAAACCGTTTTAATTCACTGAGGCAGTGAGGGCCTGTTCCGCATTTCAGGTAGTCAGCAGAACTTGATTGCACTGATTTTTTCTCACCATTGCTTCCCTTGGGATTTTCAAAATGACTACAAGACAGTGGTTGCAGAATACTAAAAAGCACTCTGGTTTGTTCCCATGGGTGTAATGGACTATCCTAAAAGGTCTTCCCTATGTGTCACCCTATAAATTAGTAGTGTCTCTACTTTCTTCTTGTTGTAATGAGGAACACGAAGAGTAGTTTAAACATGTGATAATCTGAGAGAAAGCCCTGCTTTCGAAACTGTCACTGAAATGTCACCAAAGAGGAACGGACTGGCTGCTGTTAAGAGTTCTGTGCGGCCACTGGCCGAGTGGCCTGCTGTGGCTTTGTACAACTCCTACACCTTTGGGTTTTGGCTCTGGAGTACAGGGACTTGACTTTCTTACTCTTGAGTGACTGAATGCCAAGAGTTTGTGCTTATATTAGGGTGTAACTTTTACAGAGAGACATGAAAATTTGATTTAATACTCTGTGTTAATGGACTTGGTACTTTCCATGGTAAGTTATCTTGGTGGCTAATTACCTCTATTTCTTAAAAGAAGTTGTGTTTTATTCCCAACTTGACTTGAATCTCCACATGCTGCATGTTATGTCTTTGCGCCTTACAAAAAGCAATTTCTCCGTGTGCCAGTATTAAGTGAAATGATCAAGTTCTAACCTTACTTTCAGCCTAAGAAATGAAATAAATATCCTGAAGTTTCTCATTGCTGGATGCCTTTCCCAACATCTTTAGGGTTTTTTGTTTTCTATAAAATAAGAAACTGAAGTCTGTTCAAGATTAATGAAGCTTTTGTTTAGAGGGAGGATAGAGTTTATGTTTCATTGTTCAGTAAACAGTTTTCTTCTTTTGTATATTCTTATAAGGAACTTAAGGGGAATGTTGAAAATATCACAAGCAAATTGAAATGTTAGAGCACTGTAGCAGCAGCATATTTAATGTACAATACGGATGAAGTAATCATTGTAAGTAATTTTGATTTCAGAGATGGGAGAAAAGAGTTGTAAGAGAACAAGAACACTGGGAGATTTTAGTTGTTTATTTTCAGGGTGGGTTTTTTGCTACATTGGATAGGAACAGAGAAGAAACATATTATTTCCTAAAGAAATCAAGTAAAGCAGAAAATGTCATTTTCCAGTATACTTATCTTGAATGATCAAAGACTTTGATTGAAACAGAGCTTCTCTTATTTTCTAAATCTGTTTTGGTTTTTGGTGTTTTTTCCAAGAACCTAATTTATGTTATCCCAGTGGTCTTCTGGATTAAGTTCTCATTTTCTTTATCTTTCTGCTCTTTAAAAAATCGCCCAGAAGATGTAATTCTGTTAGTTTTCTTGTTTAATCTACGGGGATTTGTTTCTTTAAAAATTAGTGCAATTGAGAAATCTTTCTATTAATAGGGTACATTTGTATACAGTGTTATAAGTGTCTAGCACGTTTTTTCTCTCATCTGTTTGTTTAATGCTCACCATGGCTTTCTTGCTATTCCGTATAAGACCCCCTGATATTTTTAATTTCAAAAGGAGAATTATATTTTCATCAGCTTTTAGGTTAGCTTGCAACTGGTCTGTTGTAATTATTGCTAACAGATCTGTGATCCTGAGAAGACAGGATCTGTTGTATAGTCTAGTCACTTGAGAGAAATGAAATGGCAATCAAAAGAAAGCATCCTGTTGACATCAGCAAGTTTTGATTTAGGCTGCAAGTCCTCATGCATATGGAAAGCATAGGGAGAGGAAGAATGCAGTTGTACACATTCAGGAATCTGCATAAGGTGTATAGGTAATGTTTCTAAAGACTGGAGGTATCTTTCAGTTTACAAATGCAACTTCCCTCAATGCTTTTATTCTTCTGTAGCAAGTAAAGAGACTTTGACCAGCTCTAACTAGACTTGTTTTTTCCTGTGGTTCCTCTCATCTTCCCCAACACTAGGTTCTGTCACCTCCAGAAATAAAGGCAGAACAACTTTATCTCACATTAATGACAAACTTCTCTTCACATAACTTGTACTGAACTACAGAAGCTATTTATTTCATTTACAAGTTGGTTAGAAAGTATGTTTGGTTGTAGTTGTAAATGGCCGGATAGCACGCAAAGCTATGGCAGACAGCAGATAGCTGCTCTTAGAAGACACAGTGTAAAGGGCGCATAAAGTCATGAACAAATTGTGCAATAACAGCTTGTTTTATGACCGCTGCTGAGTGTCAGCCCTGTTGCAGCCCTAAACAGTTGAGCTATCTTTTCAAACATTCAGACTCCTCTGGCTACATCCCAGTGTGTTTCCTAGGTGCTTGAACTCACTTGCATGCTCTTTCCTAGGTACCCCTGTGATTTAATGAGTCTCTTCCCCTTGAGCCATTCATCCCCATGAATAGCAACCAGGAAGCCACTGAAAAATCTAGGAATAGCTTTTTTAGATATGTTTTAATAAGTGCTTAACCCAGTATCTTGAAACTATGCAGATCTGGAAGTAAGTGTTGTGTTCCCATGGGAACCGAGGGACCTACTCATTTTAACTTCTTTATTCTTACTAACGTGCATGTCCCTGAGATACCAGACTTCAGAATTGTGCTATATCCACAGAAAAACATAGTTTTTTCCAGAACAAAATATCCTGTCATTCTGGATCTTGATTACTGACAATCATGATATCTTAACATTAAGGGCCATTTAGAGCAAGAGGACAAGTGTGTATACAATATTTCTGAGACTAGTAGAAGAGTTAGTACCTAGCTGAGACAAATGGTAGTTAATAGGAATTCTGTGCTACTCTGGCCAGGAAAATATGCACGTCTCTGTGATTTACCATCTAAAATATATGTGTGACACAGAGTGAAAGATTTGTCTCATTTTAATGAGTTGGTGTTCATGGGGAAATTCCTGGTAGAAGAGCCTGTCCTGCTTTTGGAGCTGAATATTGTCCATCTTGAATTTGGACTGGTGATCTTTAGTCCATAGCAGTATGCTGCCACGGTCTGGCCCTGCCTCTGCCTCCAGTGCTGGTGCTGCTTCGATGAGATCGACAAGGGCTTCATCATTTACCTCCTCCTAATGTCTTTGCCTGACTGGCTCTCTTTCTTCCTTTATTTAAATGGTAGTTTTTCTGTGCACTTCATAATATATTTCTGCTGCCAGCACGTTGAGCATTTTTTAGATTTTTTTTAAGCAAAATCAATAGGATCTTTTTTATATATATATTAATCAAGTCTGAACCATTAGTGAAATATTCTAGGAGTGCCTTCGTCAATAACTAAGCATTTAGCATCTTACCCTGCAGTTCTGTTTTTGATTTATACGTTTATTAGGAGAAAATAAAGTCAAACTTTGAATCACTCCCTGAATTTTGGGATCCCTTAGGATTTTATTTTTTTAGTGTAATAGATGGTGAAGTTGCTATTCTGGGCATGAATGGCTCTGAGACTTTAATGGTTGGGGTCATTCTGTTTACCTGGCAGAGTCAAGGAATCAGTTGGCAACAGTATTAATTCTATTAAAAAGGCCTTAGAGAGACAAAATGAGAGTTCATGTGTGTGTACGTGAGAGTGTGACTACAATATACAACCACAGAGCCAGTGAATGGATTCAGCCAGCCTGGGCAAAATTACTGTCCCTATTAAAAAGCAGTCATTGTTTCTAATAGCCATGGATTTAATTTGCTTCTTTGTGAGACCTGATTAAGTAAATCACCAATACTTAAGAGCATGTCAAACAAGCAGGTTTATCATCCAGATGCTTATGTCTCCACTCTGGATGATGAGATAGCACGTCTTTTCTTTCTGTCTCTGAGATCAACTGCTAATATTGTATAGGTGTTATAGGTTATATTAGGAGTGGATGGTTTAGTCCTCAGGACAAAAAATGGCCTATATTGCAAGAAGGAAATCATATTTTTTTCCAGTTCTGTTTTTGGCGAAGCGTTGAAGACACTGCCATGGCTCGGAGAAAGTATTAACGTGGCTGCCTGAGAGAAGCCTAAGGCTTTTGATATGGGTGTGAATGTCTTGGACTGTAATCCTCTTCCCTCCTCACCTCTAGCTCAAAGTGGGGTCAAGTCAAAGCAGGAGCCTCTCCCTGACTTTTTCATGTCACATTGCTCTGTGTGTTCTGGATGCTGAAACAGTCCTGTGCTCAAACTCTGGGCTGGAAAAGGGCTTGCGTGGCTTCTCCCAGAAGTTAACAGTAACTGAGAATGAGTAGGTTGAGAAATGAGGGAATTGAATTTGTAGTATGAACACACAGATGTCTTTACAGACTACAAAATAGCCTTTGTCTTACCAGATGTATTCACCTTAGGTTACAGCTCTGTGCCTGGCCTTTCCACTTTGCAGCCCATTAACTTACCTACTGTTTGACACAGTTCATCCTAAGACTCTCTCATCTTCTCTTTTGAATTCCTTTCCAGGTACACGTGGTCCTTGGGAAAGCGTGGAGCAAAAATGCTGTGTAGTTTCTGGGAGGACAGGAAAGCTGGTAACAAAGTAGAACTAAAAAGGATGATGTGTGTCTGGTCTGCTTCTTACCCTGCTCTTTTCATAAGAAAGATGTAGTCCTGAATGCTTTAGTGCCATTTCTCTGGGACATAGGATTATTTTAGATATTTCAGAATTAAGTACTTCAAAGTTAGATCTGCAGCTGAGTGCATGCATTAAAAACAAAATGCATCATTTCACAGATGTCATGCTACTTTTAGTGCCTTCAGAATATGATTTTACAGCTTAAAAGGAGGAGGGGTAGGAAAGGAATGGCAAAAGGTAAATGCATATTTCAGTCGTTACATTTTTGAAATAGATGAAGTCATTTTAGGTAATCATGTAAGAAAATACTTTAAGTATTCAAATGGAGAAAAGCTAAAGAGAAAGGACGCAAGTCTTACTACCTTTTCTGTTTCTTTTGGCACATAAAACAATTAGCTTAAATACACCATTTCAAAGCTTAAGCTTTTATGTGGAAATGCATGAGGGATTGTTACTGTATGCTGATGTGAAAAAAGACATTTATTTTCCTTTCAGCAGTTGAAAAGAGTGTCTTCTATGATGCCCTTCAAAAGGCAGTGTTTTATTTTGCTTATGTTGAATTGCCATAAATCCTTAGCATAACTTACTCTTTTGTGAGTGGTATGTTCGTATTAAATCATTTCCTGCAGATGGCTTTCCTAGAGGTCAACAAAACTGTTTCAAGTTCTGCAGGTACATAGTACACATTCCTAGTGTAAATGGAACATTGTTTACAAACACTAAATATATTTAGAAAACAAGATGAAATCTCTGTAATCTTTGCTATGCAGATAGCTCTTTCAGTAAAATGTTATCCAGATTGCACTAAACCTAGCTGCTGCTTTGCTGCATTGCTTTGTATACAGTTTCTTCTTACTTTTATACTCTAATTTGACAAAGGGCACTGGCAGACTGTTGATTTCTTGTCCAGGTGATTTAATTTCACCTAGCTGCTGCTCATACAGAGAGAGAGATTACTGGCTTTAACTTCTGTATTTACTAGTTATGATTTCTTAGTACTGTGCTCAGCACTTCTGCCTGAGACTGCCTCCAGCAGCGCTAGCAGAGAGAACTGCCTCCACCTCGTCTGTCCCATTCAGAGACTGGCATGTAAAGTGTCGGTGGTGCAAATTCTGTGCAAATAAACTCGACTGTGTTAGGAAAAGACCATCTGTCTCGTCGTGTTGCTCAGCTAACCTCCAGCAAAAGATGGAGTGGGCAGCAGGGGATAGTGATCTTCAAGTACTCCTTCTTCCAAGGAAGAGTTGGCGGAAGATGTCAGCAAGGTATATGGGTACATAGCTAACTTAAGAGAAATAATCACATGCTTTAACCTCAGTGAGAGGACTCCTGCCCTGTTTTACTAAATTATGTAAATTACTGAATTTACTGAATTAAGGCCTTATGTATTTCATTGTCACCTATCATGTTTTTTGTCCTTTTTTTCCCTATTCTTTTTATTTTAGTAATGCAATGATGGATTGAAAAATTGTATTTCTTTTTACAGGAGAAAAAGAAAAGACAGTAAAATAAATATTAATGGTGTGGCACAACACTTAGAGTTGTTCCACATCTAATGAATATGTAACAGTTCTATTTTCTACTTAAAAACAAACACAAAAATTGTCAGAATATAATTAGTGTTATTTTTTAAAAATGTGTTTATCTAGGAAATGCATTTCTCTAGAGAGTGCTATTAAAGGCTGTGCAGAATGGATAAACCTATTTGTTGAGTGTGTTGGTGATCTGTTTCTAGAGTTAGGAATGTGTAACTTGTATTGAATTCTATACCGTCTCCCTGCACCAGGGAAATGTTCTCCTCTGCTGTGTTGTAGATCTTTATTACTAGAAAGAGCGTAGTCATATGATTTGAGTTGATATTCAGCCATTCCTTTCTGTCACTAGAGTACTCATCCCCTCTCTCACCCCCTGCATTAATGAATCCAGGCTGGTGCTTCAGAATTGTAGAGGACCTAGGAATAAACCATCGTGCCATGGGGAAGGCGGTATATGGTTAGGATTTGAGGAGACAAAATTTATCTAGAGGCAGAGCATGTTTTATGGCTGCAAAGAGAGAGGAATGTTCAGCCTTTCCCATCCATCTGCAATCTGATCCTGAACACACCAAACCAGACAGATTTGCCAAGGAAGTGCATCTTTTAGAAGAGTGTCCAGCCGTTGGATCACAGGAGCAAACCTCCCACCATTTTTCTGTGTGTCAAAATAATTGAGTAAACTTTCCACCTCTTCTTTGCTAGAGGAGCTCACTGATGGTGTTTTACCCTTGCATTGCAAGGCTGTTTTCCAAGCCCTTCAATCAGCTCTTTAAATTTCTGCAGTTTTGGGTGTACACACCAGATGTGGTTGGGAGAGCTCCTCTAGCACTCTCTTTTGGTTTTTTTAGCTCATTTAATTTGAAAAAGAAAACAAGAGGGAACACCTGGCAGCATCTCTTCTGTTATAGGCACTGACTTTCTGCTTTTTGCCTGTCCCTGTGTAAGATAAAGGCAGCAATGGGAGAGGACACTCCACGGCTGCATCTCTCTCGCACTGCCTTTCCAATCGCCCTGTGTAAGAAAACCACGATCCTTCTCTTGTCTCTTCTGGAAGATGTGCATGCTTGTTTTTCTTTAGTCGGACAGTCTTTCCCAAGCCCTTCTGTTCCTCCGTACCCAAGAATCATTTCTCTCTCGCGGCAACGATCCAGTGGTTTCATAACTGGCCTGAGGCTGTGAAGTGAAGTTACAGTCCAGGGGTGTTGCTGCCTGTGGTCCAGAAGAGAGGAAAAAACTGGCCAGGGACAAGTAATTGTTGAGTGGCAGAAACAACTGGGAATTCTTGGTAAATCAAGAAAAATGGCTAGTGTCTGAAAACACTGGTGTGATACAAGGCTGGGGAAAAAAGTGTGCTTCAGCTTTCTGAGATGTTTTTATAGCACTTTTAGCTTTGTTCTTTCTGACAGTGTTACAGTGCTCTCAGAAACGCGGTTTTATTCGAGTCAGGTCAAATCCACTTGCAGGTTTTGGGAAGCTCAATTGATACAGCATTTGTTTATTTTCTGGCAAACTTTTATGTATTTATAAATCCTTTAATAAAATGCAGTAGGTAGTCAGCAAAGTTGAAATTGGAACTTGTACACGCACCTTTTCCAGTGCATTTCCCAAAGGCCTCAGCTCCAAGAGGAGCGAGTACCCTGTGGGTCCCCTGCAGCTCCTTCTTATGGGGTGCAGAGTAATTGCTCAGGATGGCATGGGCATTTTAGGGAAGGGGGTGGCTATGAGTAAAAAGAAATCTTCAGACTCCTTATTAATATGTGTAATCCTTCAGTGAGGAAAATGTTTTTTCAGTATTCATTTTGAAGTAAGGTCAACTCAGCAACTTTTTAATTATACATAAGCCAAGCAGCATGCTTCCTCTTCCTTTCTGGAGATTTATTTGACCCAGAGAAACCAGTGAGGAGCTGTTTTCAAGGGAAGAAAACACTTTGTGTTCCACAAAACCAATAAAATACCAGACACGCGCCAACGCTAGAAGACATTTCAGGCTACGTTCAGGTTTACTTTTACCTGAATTCATTGGCATAAAGGAATAAGAAACTTTCTGAGGTGTCAGCTTGTTTTGATTCCCAGAATGTTTTCTCATTATGGGGAGTTGCTTCACTGTAATAATTATAATTTAACCCCATGGTTACGTGCATCGTAGTGTATGACTGCACAGAGAGACTCAGTTCTTGCCCCTCAAGTGTACAGTCTGTACTGACCGCAGCATAAGCGTCTGACCTCATGAGCTGAATGGTAAATACAGAGAGCTTCAACCAAGCACAGCTGCTTTTTTTTTATTTTGATGAGAATGAAAAGCCTTTAAAAGAAAGTGAGTATCAAAGAATAATTTGAAAGAAGAAAAATTTGTATTTTGAAACTTTTGCTTTGGGAAAGAAGCCTGTCAGTAAGCTCCTGGGGTTTCCAAAGCATGGGTTGATGTCTGTTTAGAGAGGAGGATTATTAGACATGCCATTGAATATTCTGGTCATTTGATTCAATGAACTTCTGCTTTGTGGGCTTGACTACCAGCTAAGAGGTTGTTCCTAACTGGGGTCCTGTTAAGTCACTAATACTTAATTTGAGTTTTGTGTTTCTGTCATGTGGAGTTGGTGTGTTGGCCAGTCTGTAAAGGTCACAGCACGATGTATCAAAGCTTGAAAGCTGCCACGCAGCTGGCTGAATGTACGTGATCAAAATTAACTGTAGGAAAGATGCATCTTATCAAAGAACACAAGATGTACTAGGCATAAGGGCACACAGAAAAAAAAAGTGTAAGGAGAAGGGAAAATTTATTTTTTGCTTTAAAAATCTATTTTATTATAAGTTATCCAGCTTTGGTTGATCAACCTAGCACTGGTCTGTGCAGTCTATTGCAGGCTGAAGGCAGAATGAAAAGAAACTACAAATTCACTGAAGTTGTCCAGGTCAAAACTATGATGTTTAATTGAAGAATTGTCAGTGTAGTAACCACGCATCATATGAAGGCTTAGATGAGAAAGACGAATATTAAGGTTCTTCATCTGCCCAGCTACATATCACAAAGGGTGAGCCTTGGAAATGAAGATATTATTATTATGCTTTAATTTTAGAAGCAAATGGTAGAGTCAGGACTGTTGACTCATGGTCACAAGGGTGTCAAGCTGGGCTTTAAAGCAATTATTGAGGTATTTAGTTCACTTAGAATAGGACCTGGCATGTGTATGTAAGACATTATGTGAATTAATGTGAAACATCAGTGTTCTTTTCCCAGACTATGTACATATCACAGCAGATGATAATTTTTACCTCTCCATATGTTTCCCAGTTTAAATAGAAAGCCAGGCGTATCATGAGGAGAGGAAATAAACATCCATGTTTATGGATGTGAGCTCTTAACAGCAGCTAAGCTCAATGGATCGTTTAGTTGGGCCAAGATTAGCAGTTACCTGGATCATGGCTCTTGTCACCAAACTCAAATGCAACTCACAATATAATTTAAGATTCATATAGATACGGTTATTGGAAATACAAGCTGGTATCTTAGGGTAGGAAATGCACTTTTTTGGATAAAACTATTTTTAAAATATTTTTGGGAGTAGTTTATAGTTCAGTGTTATGTGCTTTAAAGCCTCCAGCTTGCATGTGATAAAGCCAAATCTGATCAGAACACCACCTTTTTCAGAGCATGCCCACTGCTGTGCTCCCCTCGCCCGTTAACTAATTGTAAAATATCTGCTTGTCTCTTCTTGTAGTTACATCAGTTTTAACTAGTTGTGCTCAAAATTGTCAGTGTAATGCCCAAATATTTCCATTCAATTCACTGACATTATTCCAGATTTATATTGGTGTGATGTAGAACAGAAGTCTGCCCCAGAGAATATGGAACCCCAAAGGCATTCACTAAACCTTTTGGTTTTTTTAATAATAATAATAATTTAAAAAAAAATGCCAGAGTTGAATGCCATTTGTCATTGTGTCCTATTTGCTTGTATCTAGTTATAAAGGAGGAATGCGAGAAAGCTATCCCATTAATTGTTAGTTCAAAAAGAAAGCCCAGTGCCTCCAGGAGTATCTTTCCTGATCTCTGCAGGTTACTGTTCAGAGTTATTTTAAATCAGCCTGTCCTTCGGCTTTGCTGGCTAGAAGTGCCTGTTATCTGCAATCCTGTTTAACTTGTGACTTTAAAACATAATTGAGGATATTATTTCAAAGTACAGTGCTTTCTGAAGCTCCATTTCTGAGAAGGATTTTGCACTTTTACAAGTCATCTTCTGATGCAGTGAAGTGAACACAGACCTCTGTCCTCTTTTCAGTAAAGGTAAAGCTAGAATGGAAAGGCTCTGGCATTCTTTAAAATGTTTCAGGTAAATATCCTTTAATGTTTCTATGGTCAAAAATGCAGATGCAATTTAAATTGTCTTCTATTATTTTCTTTAAAGAAGGAACTCGCTAATGAGCAAATTATTCCATAAGCAATTAATTTTTCTCTGCACTACTAAGGGAGTTCAGACATAAATGCTCTTCTTTTATAATGTCACATATTTGTATTGCACCTGTGACTTGGGGATATGAAAATAATTTGCAAATAAGGATTCCACCCCAGTCAAGTGGTAGGACATCCCTGGAAAAAAGTGAGTTAGGGGTTGGCTGGCAGATGAGCAGGACGGGGTCCTGGCAATAAGGTGGGTACTGTCTTACTGCCCTACTTAACCTCAGCTTACCCTTCTGTGACTTTGCCCTCCCTTTACCTGCCTCTTTAGTCTGAAGTGATGTCTGGCAAAACCAGCTTCCTAATGTGCACAATAAAACCGCAGTTTCATTGTAGGTTTCTAGAGTCACCGTAACGTAAATGGATTTTTGTTTGCGGATTCGCCGTGATGTAGCTGCCAGTGGATCTCTGAGAAGGAGCAACTCTTGGGCCAGCAAAGCTTAGGCTGAGCTTTGTGTCGTGTTTACTGTGCAAACTGGAAGGCAGGCCAGACCGCGGGGTGTGACAGCACTGCACCTCGAGATTGGCCATGCTCAGTTCTTAGGTGCACGCGGTTGCCTGCACAGCCTACTTCTCTACTTTTGAAGGTGACTGTGTGTTAGGCAGGGTGAGAATACTTCTACGTCATGCGCCTGCTGCTGTGAGCAGCTGGGGCAAGGTGCACTCAACTCTGCAGCTGCAGAAACCGGGGAAGAGTCTTCAGCTGGCTGCAAACTCAGCGCCTGCAGTCCTGACTCTGGTGTGTTCTGGCACGGTGCTCAATTGTTATCATGCCTAATAAGCACTGAGAAATGGCCCGTTTACGCTGCTTGCTGCTCGCTCTGTGTATCAGCAGTCTAAGGAAAAGCTTGTAATCAGCTTGTGATTAGGAGGTAGGGAATTTTGCTGAGCAGTGAGGAAGAATAGTGAGGGACTGCCTGATTTAAAAGAAAGCTCTGTGGTACCAGCAGATGCCAGCTCTGCGGTTACACCACTGCAGCATGGGCTACACCAGGTCAATACAACCAAGAGAAAATGGCGTCATGCAGAGGCCAAAGGCAGGAGAGACTCAAACCTGCAAGTTCCTGAAGTGTCAGGCTCCTAGGATGGGAAGACACTGAGCAGTTCCCAGCTCTGGAGAGGCATCAGGGAAGAGCTCCGTGACCCAGCTCTGACTACCCTGTCAGGCCGCCCGCTTGTCCAGATCCCTGCGGTCACCGCACTGCACACAAAGTGGAAGATGACACATAGGACTCGTAGGAGCTGCAATGCCCTGGAGCATCAGGCTGGGTAAGAAAAGATTGAAGAACTCTGGAAATGTGCGGGTGGTGAAGGAGAAACTTCAGAGCTGTTCCATCAGCAGCTACAGCTTTCACCCAGCAGAGCACAAAGCAGAAACTTCATGGCAGGAAACTTCTTCTTCGATTCCTACCATCCTCGTGGATGGTTTCTGAAGGGTCTGACCTGGACTCCCTGAGGATATTCTCCTGCCTTGTCCCAACCACAGGTGGAGATTTAAGGCCTGTAACAAGTTTATGCATTATCCTGAGGGAAAAGCCAAAATTCCTCCTAGGTTCACTGCCAGGTTGCAGGAGTGTGCCTTCTGTTAGGAAGGTTAAATTTAGACTCTACAGATGACATCTGCAAGCAGAGTTCAAGGGTCAGTCTAGCTTAGATCTCTGTTAGTTCAGGTCCTAACCTGCAGCTCCCGTAGCCTGCTGTTGGATGCCTGGGGGTGGAGGGTGCTGCAAGGTTACGCTTGGTTTTAGGCCAGTGCAGGAGGACAGAGAGAGAAGTCTGAGAGCGTATTAATTGCAGAATGTAAAACTTGGATTCTTCATATGCTTATGAGTGTGATTCTGATTTTGCAGCCATGGGAGTTATAGCACATAAAGTTCAGGTGGTCAAACTAGATTTTCTGGAAGAGATAAATTGTTTGGTTTTCATTTTATGCAATAGTGGAATGCAGCTAGGCTGAGGCGCTTTGTGTCTTTTCAGAGATACTCAGAAAGTGGAGATGCTGACCCGTCAATTGTACCTGACACTACTGTTACAGAAAATTCTCTTCTTTCCTGCCAGTAGCTACTATATACTGGCCTAGTTTCCTCCCAGCAGCTGCACAGCATGGCACCAGCAGTGTAATTCAAATCTAAATTTATGAATGTCTTTTAAAGTGCGAGTTGCACTCTTATGCACTGCTTGTTCTCAAACATGTTAGAGCAGTTAGAAAATAAAGGAGCGGATGGAAAGAAGGCACAGTAATGTAATAATAGTGGAAAGCACATTTTCCCTTCTAGTCATCTAAGAAAAAATGTGTTAAAAGATTCTGAAAGAGTGCTGAAAGCTTGCTGCGGTAGTACACGGCTCGGAAATTTTAGAGGGGGAGTGTTCGTCCTTGGAGACATTGCCTGCTTCTCAGTCAGAAGAGCTGGTGTGAGCTCAGCTACAGCAGCAAAGCATAATCAGTTCTGTGCTCCTTCTGTATTCGGAATTACAGTTGAAATCATCAATAACCTGGGATGTGAAGGCAATGAGGGCTTCAAGTTGTCGAGGAGAGAAAGCTTTCTGAATACTTTTGAAAATCCCAAACATTAACCACCACAATCCTTTTACTAATTGGTCCCATGCACTAATTTATAGCTAACCTGTTTTGGCAGTAACTAGCTTTGACCCTTTCTAGGGTGAATTCTGCACCAGGGGTCCCCTCGGAGCGCGTTTCCTTGTGAGCTCTGCTGTGGCACTGTTATTTCCCTGCCTCAGCACTTTCTCTTTGTAATGGTTTATAGCTCTCTGGGTCGCTCCTTCACCCTGCTCTACTGTTTCTATACACTATCTTTTCTTTTTTCTTTTTTTTTTCCCCCTTTCTTTGCTTGGCATTATGTTTTCCCTCTGTTTTTGTTGTTGTTGCTGTAGTAAGGGCCAAACCAGCTGGATTTTTCCCTTTCGTGTATCTCTTTGTATTGCGTATTTTTCTTTTCACCTCAATGAGTATTACACTCCATAGGTTTTCCTGAACAATGTAGGGATTCACCAGCCTTTTCTTAAATTATATTGCTCTTAGATGTATTATTGCTATTATTTATTGCTTTTTACTTTCTCCTTATCATAGGGTCCATAAAGAAAAACAGGGCTTCAGCTGTGATAAGCATTGCACAAATAGAGAGATTCTGTGTCCAAGAAACTGGGACATGAGTATAAAAGATGGGAGGAAAGATGGGATGGGGTGTGGTGGGTGACACTGGTCATTGGTGGTGTCTGGGAAATTTCCTGATACTTGATATGGTGCTTTTTAACACTGTATGCCGATACGTAGCACTCCAGTCCCTGAGGAGTTAAAATAATAATATGCGGTGAGGAGGAACATATATTCGTAGAGGTGTCTTCCAATATGCACCCATGTACCTGGGAGAATGGGAGAATGAAGACGAGACAATATTCAGTCTTCAAAGTGATTTCCGCTCCCCCCCCCGCCCCCAGTCCTTTATTTCTGTCTCTCAATATCCATTCTTCATGTCTCACCGTTACCTATGATCATATACCAGTACAAGCCCACTGCGGACTGGGATGCCAAAGTACTAGATGCTGGATAAACTCAGACCAAAAATTCAGTCCGTGCCACTGCTGGGCAATAGTCAGGGCATGAGAACAGGATGAGCCTTGGGGTGGGAAAAGCTCACAGTGGAAAGGTCACAGAAAGGGACTGCAGGGTTTAGATGGGCATGGGAGAACTGTTTCTCAAAGGTATCACTTACCAAGTAATTTGTAAGATACAGATGTGGTCTGGCTGGCTGTGAGAGCAAACAAAAGGAGGGCAACGAACTCACGATCACGAATGCCTACTGGGAGGGCGGTGATGGGCACTGGGAAGAGGAGAGGAACTGGTGGGAAGGGGTTGTGAGTGGGAAATGCTGAACTCTGTTGTAGTTGGAAGGGATTGCTAGATATCTGTGATGCACTGTTGGGCTGTGACTTTGCTTGAATAAGGGAGATAGATTCGCCTCTCTAATTTAGACCTGAGTCATCAACAGAAACGGCTGAAGAATTTGTGGTTTTTGCAGACAAGATTGCCCAGAGATAAAGCATTGAGGGACATCGGGGATCAACAATACGTCTCATGGTGACCCTCTTTTTACTTTACCTCCCTTCCAGACCCGGGGAGGGAGATGAGCATCATCCAAAAAATGCACTGAAGGAGCAATTAAAGATTAAAGGAATACTATTTCTCCCTTTCTCCTCATTTTCTTCTTTTCTTTAATTTCTTTTGTTTTCGGTTCTTCCTTGCCAGCACACTTCTTCCAGGGGTTCCTTTTGCCTTCTAAATGCTGTCACTTCTAGCTCTTCCCTTCCCTTGTCTCTTACCTGCTCTCTCTCCAGCATCTACCTCTTTCCAGCCTCGCTTCTCCTTCTTCAAATCACTTTCTGAGAGCTTTATCTGTGCCTTTCCCTACTTGCAGACTGGGGAAGGTGAGGGCAGCTTTCTTTAAGCGAAAGACATGTCTGTGGACATGTTCTTTAACTTTCTGAAAAGCAGGAGAAGTTGAATTGTCATTCGTGTGGTTCCTTAGCTCAACTGATGCAAGGCAGTTTGCCATGTAAGGGTGTTACAGGGAGCTGTAGTCTTAAATTTTGAGTTAGAGATGTCAGCAGCGGTTACCAGGGAAACTTCTAAAATTACACTGGCAATGTCTCCGCTCAAATACTGTATCAGATCTTTGGGAAATGGCACCAAGTGAACAGGCATAGATTGGGAAAGTGGCACTGTGTTAGACTCCGGGATGCTTTGCATACAAGTAAAATAAAAATCCTTAAAGCTTCAGGATGATACAGGCTCACTAGCTCTGCAATCCTAAACCAGGAAAATAGCATGAATGAAGTAAAAAGCATTGGTTCTGTTACAATTTCATACAGACAATAGCTTTAACAAGATTATATTTGTTAACCTCCATTTTAAATTTCATGCAGACAATAGCTTTAACAGGATTATGTTTGTTAACCTCCATTAAGAAAATAAGGGTTGCTTCTAACAGGTAATTCACAAAAATTGTAACTTGTTAGGAGAAACTAATGGGAGAAGATACCCTGTGCACTGCCACCCCTGACCCCCCCAAAACAAGGTAAGCGTATAGACATCTATTCATGCATATTTAAATGCATGCTAATCAGAAAGGACATTTGGGATTAAAGGAAATATTGGGATAATATTGTAATCACTACATATTTTCCCTATCCTGGTTCTTTTTTGGCTATTCATTGTTGTCAGAGGATGGTCAAAGGTCATTTATCGGGCTCGATGCTCTTGGGTCTGACCTGACACAGCCAGGCTTATACAGGGACAAACGTCTGTCCTTCCTGAGCTGTCAGTCCACTGCTCCTGGGAAGGGCTGGCCTGTTATCCCGGGCGTGTGTCCCTGCCGCCCTAATGGGAATTTGTCCATGCCTGGAATGGAGGTACAAACGGTATTTCCCACATATTACATGTCTAAGTTGTGCGTATTTTATTATTGTCTTCACTCATCCAAGTCTCTGCTTTAGAACATGAGCTTTACAAAGGAGAAAGGTGTATATTTCACATTACTAACTAAAATAGATGTTTGTGCATATAAGGCAACTTTGCTTTCAAAATACATTGTCTGGCCAGGTAAGCCACATGTATTTATCATCTGATAACCAATGTTGTTGGATCAGCCTCTTGATTCAATAACATTTGTGGAAAGTACAGTTACATTTTAATATATGTTAAAAATATATCTTCTTGCACGGTGCTGACTGCAGCATATTGGTGTATTAACGGGCTAACTTTTGCCACTTTTGTGCAAGTCCTCTAAGAACATATTCAAAACATATGAGGAATGTACACGGGAATATGGTACATATACATCTAGTGACAGATAATTGGCCAACTTCAGAACTTGGGAATATGCTGCTGTGAGAAGCTGATTGCTATGCTGAGTTCAAACCATACAGAGCACAAGTAATTAATCACCATATAATTAATCAAAAGCTCATCATGCTCTGGATGTTATGCATGAAACAAAAAGTGCCTTAAGGAGCAAATTCCTTTGGGGTTGTAAAGAAGTTATTCTAGCTGCTGCAATCTGAAGAACAGTGGTGCTGCTGATGAGAAGAGGTGGATGGCTGCTCTGGCTTGCAGTACTGCTCTAGGAGTAGATGGTGTTTTGCTTAACATGGATGCCCTGATATTGGAGAGTGACTTTTCTTTTAAAACTTAGTGATAGTGATCTTTGAAGATAATATCCATTCAAAATTATCAATGAAAGATGAAGCTCTATTTTAATTTCACCTGCACAAAATTTTGTTTCTTTAGGTTTTAGTATGACAGTTTCTGCTGGCAGAGAAGGTTCGTGCAAGTCTAGTCCTGCGGAGGTGGCAGGAGGAAGGCTTCAAAGGGGAATGGTCAGGTGCAGTGAAAGTAGCTTGTGGTTGTAGGAGCAACTTCAGGGGTATGTGTTGACCTCCTGATACCATTTCTTTGTGCTTCCTATTGTTCCACCAGGAATAAATATTTTATTCTTGATGTGAGAAGCCAGTGTCCTGAAAACTTCAGCATTTTGAGTCACATACGTGCTGAAGTGGTGTTACAGTCGTCTTTTATTTTTTCTGTAGCAGAAAGCTAGTAATGATACTGCAGCTCCCTTCCTGAGGAGCAGAGCTGACACACAGATCAGCAATTCTGAGCAGCCGTGGGAACGTTCAATGAGAGGTACAGCAGCTAGTCATTCGGTTGAATCAACAGCAGGCTGCCGCGCTGACAGCTCGTGGGGAAGGGGCAGGTCATCGAGCCCCTTTTGGCTCTCCAGTTGTTGCCGTGGTTTGCTGGGTGGGAGTAGGCAGAGCTGCGCAGCAGTGCGTGACAGGACTCCACGCCGTCTTGACCCACCGTTGCTCATGCTGTCGTCTTGCTTAGGTGTGGGGCAAAGGCAATGCATTTGAAATGGTCCTTTCCCTCTGTGAAGCAAAAATGCACCTTAGAGAGAGAAGAATGTTTTTCCCTAGCTCCCCAGAAAACCCTGCAAGAGATGTAGGGGTGTTCAGCATCACATGCGGTTTTTTTCTCAATCATAAACTATATTTTAGGCGTAGTTATTTGCAGTACTCTGGTGTAGACAATAAACACTCCAAGTTATTTTATGATAATTTGGAGCTTTTAATTTAAATCCTACTTTTGTTCCTTCATCTTCACAAAGATGTGGAGAAAGGCTGAGAAAATGTGGGTGAGTATATTATAAGATATTCCTGCTTCTTTAGGGTAATGTTTAATGATCAGTCAGTGACTGAGTTTACATACATTAAATATTTATTTTTCTTCTGTGGAGCTGAATGGGGAAATGTGCTCACATTCCTGCCAGATCACTAATTGGGTAACTGCGGATGCTTAGGGTATTTCTGAAGCAGCAGTTTCATCTGTGGTACTTGTCTCATTAAGGATTTTACTGTTTGTATTCTAGGAGTCATGAATTCTCCAGCTGGGGCTGGGGCTTTGATAAATTGTCATTTCATATGCTTGAAACGTAACTTTATTACCTCGGAGTAATAAAAATTGTCAGTTTGCATTTTTTTTTTTACATTTTTACAGCACAAATTTCTGTTCATTTTCAGTGTTTGCAAAATCAAGATTTTGTTGAAATCAGTGGGTTTCTGCTAGTTGATCTGGCTGCAGAAGCAAGACTAAATCTATGGGATGTGTGTGATTTACTGCTCCTCTATTTCTTTAATTTCTGTGCTCAGATTTCTGGTGGGATTGTTTTCTCAGACCTCTTGTTGCTGTACTCAGACTGAGACCATTCTTCTGGCAGGTGCAAAGCAGCCTTAGCTTTTCTTCAGGGGAACAAAACTCAGGTGGTGACTGGCAGCCGCGGGAATGAATCCTTTGTACCTCTGTTACTGAGGAGTCTGACGCCAGCACCAGTCTCCGTCTCCCATCTCATCCATCCCTGGGATATTTCTGGGAACGCCTTCTCTATGCTGTTTGAATTCTGCCCCAGACACAGTCCCCACCACCACTAAGGGCAACAGCATTGGTTTTTAAGGTGGTGCTCAGCATTTGCTAGGGAAGGCAGATTGAGGCTGTAGTAGCTGATCCTAGTAAAGTTGTAGTTAAGGTCATCCCATGTCCTGTCTGAGCTTTTTTCCCCCCCAAAGGACAAGGATTCCATTCCAAGCTGCTTCCTTATGCCTGCCCTACCCCCAGTTGTGATGCTGGTGGCTTTGTTTGTTTTGTTGTCCTCTGCTTTCCACGCTCTCTCCTTTAATTTTATGGGGATAGCCCTCCCCAGGAGCTCTCCTCTCTGTCACAGCTGAGCCACAACATCCCTTGAGCCCAGCAGAAAGGTGCTGAGCTTGCACAAGGTGTGCAGAGAAGGATCCTCCTGTCCAGAAGGATCTGGACTCAGTGAATGAATCACGCATTTCTCAAGAAAGCTGTTTTAGCTACTGTTTATTTTAAGTTCTGCCCCAGCTTCACTTTAGGAGCCTAAGAAATATCTTAACTCTTTCTTTTCAGTTTTCAGGTGGAAAATAATGTTCAAATAGCATATGGGTGCTAAATTTCCCAATTGTTTGCAAAAAGCCCTGAGATGCTGAAATACTGAACTCGTCAGAGAAGAATATTTATTTATACTGTGCATTATTCTTATAATGTCACCCTTAAGTGTGCACCATTTGCTGCTCTGAATGTTATTGCATAGTCTAAATACCACTTTAACATTGACGCTAATGTTAAGTCTTTAAAAGAATTTTCCCTAATGGAACTTTAAATATAGATAAATGAACATGTGAGATGCTAGGTCTTTTTTTTTTTTTTTTTTTGAGGTTTTGTTAATCTTAATTGTTTGGTTAGTTATGACTTGTTCTTTTTCTTGGCACATTAATGATATTTACATATGGAGCACCCTAAGGAGGCTTCATAGCCAAAATATATGAGTCACAAAGGGTCAAAGCTGCCATTCTAAAAGCTCAGTTTGGAGTTACATTAATGACATCCATAGTTAGTCATTTCTAAGGTCACGTCGTGGCAGGTTTACTTACCTCTTTGTAGCCCATGAGCAGTCTATTTAATGACTGCTGCTTTTCTATGGAAGAAAAAAAAAAAGAATTCAAGACAGATTCTTTGGCACTTTCATCTTTAAAAATATTTAATATGTATGCTATCAAAGTGAAAACTTCCTTAACGTAATGACAACTGAAATCATTCAAAATATTCCTGCAAGAGGTAAGCTGTCAGACTGACGGTCTGCTTTCGAGTACCGCTTTCTCCTTAACCTGCCCATCCCCCTGCTGCTTTCTTGATTTATCTGCCTTGAAGCTCTTAACTCATATGAATCTCTCTCTTGCCTGTGAGATTTCATATAATTTTTTTATGAAACTAAGGTGATTTGTAGGGTGGTTTCTTTTCTGCAGCCAAAGAATTATTATTTATCTGAGCCAATGAAGCACTTCACATTTATAGTGTTAGCCTTAAAAGCAAGACTTTTCCTTTATAAGTACATCCTCTTAGATATACAGTAGTGTATGTCCCTCCTCTTTTAGTCTTATTTATGAAGTATAACAGCATAGGAGGGTCAAACATCTAACTAAACCAAATCATTTCTTGTTGCTTTGGTTTGTTTGTAAGAACGTTTTTTTTTATTGTGGTAAGATACATATAGAGGGAATCCAGCCTCAGAGTGTTCTGTTTTCAGCATAATGTACTGAATCAATAGTTTCTATAAATAGTTTTAAAGCTAAAGTACACATTCATGGATCTGCTGTCATTAGCCAGTGGTTTTCAATGCCTAAGTTATGAAATGGATCTCACTTACAGTGCTTTTTTGAGTAAAGCGACTGATCTCAGTGAAGGTGCAGGAAAGTGGTGAGCTGTTTCTGCAGAGGATTCTGTTTTTAAATAAATTGTCTGAGCTTGAGTAGTCAATTCATTTTGATAGAATCAGGTGAGTTTATGCTGATTTAGGTGCCTAAATGTAATGTTAACTTTGTGTCCGTGAACTGACAAATTTATCATTATTTTACACACGTAGATGAATAGGTACAGATATACACATGAAAATGAACCACTAATAGATTTACATAATGTCACATACTGAAAAATTATCAAGAAAACCCTGGGAGCCCCTTAACAAGACATTTAATGCTAGAGATCAAAACTGCTGCCCGCTCTGCCATGGTGTCCTGATGCCAACGAGTAACCGATACAATAACACCGCTGCCAATCAGTACAAGGTGCAACGCGATCAGTTTTACTGTTTGAACGAACAAGAGAAACACTAGCTTCAGTGGGCTTCGTTTTAACTTGTCAATACATTTGTTTTTTAGAATTTAGATCCTATATTTGATAAAGCACACGGGTGTCATGCCCAGCTTCAGCATCCGTTACAGAAACTGTTTGACAAGACAGCGGAGTTAACCCGAAATGCAGGTTGTAGTGTGTTTACAAAATCTGGGCAGTAAGTGATGGTTCAGCTCCTGTAGCAGCATTGCTATGGTAGCTCGTTCTTTTAAGGGTACCAAAAAAAAAAAAAAAAAGCAAAAAAAGCCAGTGGAGAGAGGGAGCATCTATTTAAGATTTTAGACCAATGGATACAGAAATAGATGAGATCTGAGGCCTGACAGCTTGCAGTTTCCTTCGCTTCACCAGCTTGCCTATCCCTAATCTCTAAAATTTCATGTTGAAGAAAAAGCAAAAACTGAAGAGCCCCGCTATGTTTTACAGTCGGGAAATGTGCTTTCAGACAAGTGTTCGCAGAAGCTCTGACAGTTTTGTCAGCCATAAGTTGGTGGTTCCTATGCAGAAGGCTGGAAACCTGAGAGCAGAATGGGACCCCCTGTCTTCAGTAAGGTAGTTGTACTTACTAATACCTGAAAACTAGGCTGTAATGATTCTACTCTGCAAAGAGAAAATGAAAGGTATATTATAAAATCTCTGAATTCTGCTACTTCTAGGAAACCTGACATTTTGCCTAGTGTGGCCAGCAGGACCATGGCAGTGATCGTCCCCCTGTACTCGGCACTGGTGAGGCCGCACCTCGAGTGCTGTGTTCAGTTTTGGGCCCCTCACTACAAGAAGGACATTGAGGGGCTGGAGCGTGTCCACAGAAGGGCAACGAAGCTGGTGAAGGGTCTGGAGCACAAGTCTGATGAGGAGCGGCTGAGGGACCTGGGGTTGTTCAGCCTGGAGAAAAGGAGGCTGAGGGGAGACCTGATCGCTCTCTGCAACTACCTGAAAGGAGGGTGTAGCCAGGTGGGGGTTGGTGTCTTCTCCCAGGTAACAAGCGATAGGACAAGGGGAAACGGCCTCAGGTTGTGCCAGGGGAGGTTTAGATTGGACGTTAGGAAAAATGTCTTCGCTGAAAGAGTGGTCAGGCATTGGAACAGGCTGCCCAGAGAGGTGGTGAAGTCACCATCCCTGCAGGTGTGCCATTTAAGACTCATGTTGGTTTTGGGAAAAAGTGTCGTTTTATTCTGCATGTCTTTGTGAAAAGGTAATACTTAAAGTAGATTAAAACCACTTTTTCCTCCTTTTTTATTTTAATGCTTTGTCAGGAAACATTAGTGCTCCTGTGCCATGGCTTAATGGTTTTGTCTGTTTCTAAAGGGGTCAGAAGGAAATATATTTCTTATATTCTCTTCAATTTTTAGAACTTATTTTTGTATCCCATGTGTATTATCTCAAATGATGATATACACTTTTCATTCTGTTTTTGGTTTGTGCTCTTCCTGAAAGCAGTGTTCTGTACTGCACGTTGCTCTGTAATCTTCTTAAGTCATCATTTCACTTGCACTGTAAATAGAAATCCATTTGTGTAATTAATGATTTTATTATTACAGGAACTTTAATTTAATTTCTCTTATTCATAGATGTCAAACATGCCGTCTTTAGCCTAGAACTATCTCATATAATGTGTTTAGGGGTCTACTACTTATTGAAGACAAAGTGGAGGTAAGAAGCTAGTTTTGACCTCATACTTGCAAGAAAGATTCTTCTGAAAGTAGAAATCAAACAGCTGAGCAACAGTGTTTGCCAAAGTCAATGTCTCTGAGGGAGCATGAACTTCCCAGTCCCATTACTCCTGTATAGGAGTTAATCCCCAAATCTAACGTATAGACCAGAAATCTGTTGACTCTCTTCTTACAAGTGTAGGAAGGTGTGAGATGCAAAGCTCACAAATGAAGGGAAGGAGTGCAGAGGGCATCAGCAAGATGATGTCTCATGGAAGAGACTACAGAAACGCAAAAGGTACTAATAGCAGTGATCCCAAAAGGAACAGATTTTTTTTAAAAACTGAATTATGCTGAATGCAAGAACACAACAGTGGAAAACTCACGTCCTCAGTGTGTGCTCACAACTGATTATCTCTGAAGGGTAGTTTATATTCAACTTTCCTTCTTTGCGTCAATCTTTTCCTGACAAGAGAGCACTTTCTGCTGCTGGCAAATAAGCCTGCAGCATCTTCAGTTCTTATCGTGTACACGGACTTTCACCAAACATGGAATCTGCGTCTTTGGTAGAATAACCCGGCTAGGCTATTTAAGAAGAGGAAACATGCACAGTCTCTGCCCCAAGCTTTTTTTTTCCCTTAGCCATAGCTAAAGCAATCTAGAATATTCCTAAATTGGGGTGGGAAAAGATGAAAGTAATTCCAACTTTACTCTAAAACTGTTAATTGATAGCCTTTCATTTCCAGCAAGATGGGAAAACTCTCCTTATTCCTTTTTAAACAGGAAAGTGGTTTCAGGAAGTGCAATTCTTAATTCTCTGCCTGCTGTAAGAAAATATAGCTGTGGTTTTCTCTTGGATCAGTCACATAACTGATTGAAATGCATGCATTTTTCAGTACAATGATATTTAATTTCTTTAGAGTTCCCATATCTGAATTTGACATTTTATATTAAAAAGGAATTACCCCAAGCCCTTCATTATAATGAAAAACCAGAAACCACGAGATGTCAGACACTGAGGTAACCATACTCTTTTATGACCCTGTCTTGCCCTTTACAAAAGCCAGCTTAAGTTGGTTAGAACTGCCTGTGATTGCTCATCTTTTCTAGTCATTACTTCCTGCATACACATAGCAGAAGAAAAGTCTTGTGCCAAAGAAGATTAATGAAAACCTACATTACACTTCATTCAAAGCATCTGCCTGCTTTGGAAGTCATGCACTGGCACACATACTAATTAGAGCAGAACAAAATGTGCTTTTTTTTTGCTTTTTTTTTCTTTTGGGGAGGAAATTGAAAACTAAGAAGCTATTTTCTTCCTAATTTTTTTAAATGGTAACACCAGCTGTGCACATTAAATATCTCATATGCAATGTGCGTTTTGTAACCGAGACTGCTGCAGGGGTTAAGTTAATAATTCCAGTTTCTCAGAAAAAGCAGCATCTAACAATCATCCTTGAAAAGGGAGAAATCTACTTTGCTACAAGTGAAAAAGTCAAAATGATCACTAAAAATATATCTGCAACCTGAAAGAATCCACTGATGCTCTTGCAAATAGTGCTGTATACTAGCTGCTGACTAAGGGGCAAAACAGATGGTATATTATGACTGATTTTTAGAGTGGGAATAAAACACAGGTAATAATATGCCTATTAACAGAGAGGACTGTTGAGGAATTTCCTGAAATTGTGGAATGAAATGTGCAGAAATACATGCTCATTCTGAACTGATTTTCCTGCCTCATGGCTGGGAGGGGAGGGAAGGGGAAGAATGCAACTGAGTCGATGAGAAAGTGAAGTTGTTTAACCAGTGCAGGTGTTGCACTGGGACAAACGCTCCTTGTCCCTTTGCATGCCTGTTGGTTGCACGCTCTTCTCAGAGGCAGGGCAAACCCAGCACATCAACCCCATGCGTGTTCCTGGGCATGGCCTTGCCCTCGGCGGTGGGAAATTCCTTTGCTATGAGGACCAGGACCCAGGAGGTGCAGGTGAGTTGTTGCAACGGAGCATTGCAATCACTAAGGGGAAGGCAGCAGAGTTCCTTTGAATTTAGAAGATCCCCCAGTTGTCCTGTCAGGTATGAATGGCTAAGAGCCGTCAAAGAAATGATTGCACATGATAGAGGGGAAAAAGGGCTGATTCTAGGCAGTCAGTTTAACATTTGGGAGCAGATTTCTGACAAAAAAAGCCCCCAAAACTTTCCACCAAATGTATGTATTAAAAAAAAAATTAAAAAAAAAATCATAATTGCTCTCCCAGGTATCCAATTCCATGAGATGGATGCGCTTGAAAGAAAGAAATCTTTACAGAGCTCTTCATCTCTTCATCTAGCTTGCTACATGGCAGAAAAACATCCTTCAGTCTGTCAATTTTTTGCCATCAAAAGGCTATGAAATTCAAAGAAATGTGTTCTTTATACATTATTCAGTGTAGCTTTCCAGTTGCATACTTTGTAAATAGTATTTTTAGGGGTTTTGAAATGATGAGAAGACAGATGCTGGCCAATTTTCATTAGACTACCTTACAATTTTCAGCAGAACACAAAATAATTCTCCAGTGCTATGGAAAAAGGGATAGTGGATGAGGAACACAGTCGGGTTTTTTTCCTAAGTGTGTGGCTACAGAAAAAAAAGACCCTTCTGTCAGTGAAATGTAGTTTGAGTGAAAAATCAGAGCACATTAGCTATGTGGCTCCAATTTTGTATATAAATTACCTTCCCACACCCTCTCAGTGCTTTGGTGACAAGCGAAGAATGTAATTCTGTTTTGAGCTTTTTATCTGATAAGTCTCTGTGCTCACTGCTCCCGAACTTGTCACCACTGTGGTGAGATCGATTGCATCTTAAGTGCTCCAAGTCATAAGATATTTAGCATATATTCATTAAAATTCCTTATTTTCCTCCATTAATATTTTTCAAGTAACTCCCTAAGGTTTTGGGTTCCCCTTGGGGTTAAAGCTAATTTTCAAGGACTTGTTTCAATAAATTGTTAGAAATATTTGCTTAACATGAATTTTTTTGGCAGAGGCAGATTATTGCTTTTCTCCAATTCTATTGAACTTGGGGGCCTCAAGGAGCCATCCAGATAGTGTTACACTTCAGCAAATGGGCCTGAAAGATTTTAGGTTGAAAAACTGGAATTGATTCCACCTCAAAAATTCATGACATAGATATCTGTCTTTGGTTTATAAAACCTAGACCCAGAAAATAAAAACGTGAGAGCTTGGATTGTCCATCTTAGTCAAGTCAAGCCAGAGAAATATTAATATTGATAGCCATGAAGAAATTGTCTGGGAGAGGAGTAAACACCAGAGAGTGACAGAAAGTATTTGAGGTAGAACAGATCATAGAACACTGGCTCGAGTGCAGATAAAGAGCCACTTGCTCCAAATACATTTAGGTTGGAAATTAGACGAGTTTTAATGATTAAAAGACTTTGGCTTTGCAAATAGTTTTATAATGGCAGTAGCGAGAGCGAACTACCCGGCAGATGTCAGACTGGCTAATGGTGAATTTACGTTGGGAGCGTTACGGCATTCCTCCTGCAACTGCAGGCAGCTTAGGCTCAGGGACCCAAAAGCCCCCGTTCAGTCCCAGGTTTCCAGAAGCTTTCAGCCTCTGGATCTCATGCAAATCTCCAAAGCAAAGATATGCGCTGGAGGAGGCAGATCCTGAATTTCAGTAATACAGTATTTACAGAGTTCAGGATCTGTCGCAAACTGTCTGGTGTCCTACAGAAAAAAGGGGGAAAAGAAGACTTGTTTTTTCAGAAGTGCCAACAGAAGAAGCTTAAAATGATGCTAAAACCATTTACTACTTTCTGCATTGCATCTTTTAATAGTGCTCAAGAGTTTGAAGAATGAAGCTGCACTGAAGGGATGGCTTAACTATAGCATCTTTGGCTGCTGTACTGATCGCACGGGCTTGCAGGCAACTGTGGCTTCAGGATAAAAAAATAAGGTTTTATTGTGTTTAGAAAGAGACACTTGTAAGGCTCTAGGATGGGGCTGTGGAATTAACCTCCTCACTTTCCCCCTCAAATGTCATGTCCTGAGACACAATGAAGTTTTTGAATATGAACAAATGCACCTTCAAATTGAGAAAGCAGCCCCTCCTTACACTCACACACCTTGTCACTGAGCCTGAGCAAGAAAATCCTGCCTCGCTCTGTCTCTTTGGACTGTGCACTGGTTTTCAATGTGCACTATTTATAATAAGTAAATAAGTTATGGAAATGGGTCTGATGAAGAGTTTTCTCTCAGAATCAGAAGCCAGCATCCTATCACAGCAGGTGCACCTTCAGAGAGAGCGTATCAGGACTTTAAACACTGCTATTTATCTTCTATATTAAACTTCGCGACTGCAGTGGGGAAAGGAATACAAGTTCTCTGTAGTTTCAACATTAAATACCACAAAAATGCCTGATAATAAGGGAGCAGAGAAACTCTTCCGTGGAACTAAGCCTGGCATGGACTGTAGATAATGCTAATAATGTGTACTAGGTTGTGCTTTCATGTCTGTCCTCTTTTTATTTTGATTGTTATAAACAAATTCCTATCACTTCATTGTGTCTTACAGTGAATGTCTTATTAAACTGGTCTCATACACCCTTTATTCTCTCTGATGTATTAAGATGGCTTGACATACTGTTATATTCCAATTTTGAGATGCTGGAGGTATAAAAAAATGAATTCCTCTTTAAAAGGTGGGTGGTATTTTTTTACTTTTCTCTTTCACTTCCCTGTGGTGCTGGGGATGAGAGCAGGCAGATGCCAAGCCATAGGTGCTACGGGACATATTTCTTAATTCATGTTCTATCTGGCATATCAAAGAGCCTTAGGGCAACCGAGGTTTGGACCCTACAGGTTACTTAGCATTGCCCAGGATGAGCAGTGGCTGAGCTATGCACTTCATTTTAGAACAGGCTGAGGTTGCTGCAACAACTCGGGAACGAGCGCGTTTGCTAAAACCTGCTCCAACGTGTCAAGCAAAGACAGCCTAGAATTAGACAAATCTGAAGAACTTAGGCCTGTAAACCTGCAGGAGGCTGCTTAGGATAACAAGTAAATCCAGATTTAAATATTTAAACTTGTAAGTATCTGAACATTAATACGTAAATTTGAAGCCCTGGAAATCTGTTTGTCAGCCTGTGGGTAAGGTGAGGTAGCGTAGTTATACCATAGCGTTTCCTCTGCGCTTTCAGTGCAGTATTTTACTTCTGTCAAAATCAATTGCCTTAATGTGTTTAAATAAACACAAAATTAAATAACTGTCTCAGTTACCGATGGAAATTCTTATAAAATAGGTCTCCTCACTAGAAGGGCGATCCGTAAGAAAAACAAGTGCACTCTTAGTTTCTGCATATTTAAGAAATGCACGAAAAAGAAAAGTCTGTAGGATTTATTAAAGGATATGGTTTTAACTGTGAACTAGCAGGAATATGTCAAGCTTGCTTACTTAGGAAATGCTGAGAGCGTAACTGTAGAAGCACTACCATAGCTGTGGCTTTGTGTTTCATATAGACACAGTTCTTTTTGGAGACAACTAGCTATGATAGAGCTCGTCACTGGAAACACAACGTTTGGATGAATCATTGGCTTTGCTTGTGTCCTTTCTTGGATGCTATGGACTTAAATAAAAATGAGCTGATCTGGCTTTGGCTAAGAGTGGAAGAGTGGTCAAAAATATAATTCTACTCCAGAAATGGACAGTGCTCTTCAGCTTCAAGTTTGGCCTCAAATTCTCACATTTCTTACGTAAGAGGGCAGTGTAGGCTTGAACTGGTTGTTCAATTGGTTTATTGGTTGTTTGGTTTTGGGGGTTTGTTTTTGTTTTTTGAATAGTGGGCTTAATGCTACTGTAAGGCTTGAACCAGAGAGACAATTTGTCACCTCATAGTGCAGTCAGATAAATGCAAGGACTGGAAGAGCCTAGTCCCTTCTGACCTAATAAAATGATGCTGTATCTGGAAGAAGGTGTAAAATTACTTCCTATTTATCCACACCCCTGCTGAGACTAAAATTAACCTAAAGAGGTGCTTAATGGCACCTACTAAGCCATCATATTAATTAAACAGCTTTATAACGTTCACTTCCGGGAAAGCACCTTTTCTTTTATTTGTCATTATTTCTTTTATTTGACACTGTAGAAATGATATATACTAATAACTTTCATGTCACTAGTGACTTTCAACATTTTTTTGGGAAACAGCTCCCACACTGTTCTTGGCTATATATATATGTATATATATCTTTTCATGAAAATGGTGCTGGCAAAACATCTCCTGCCATCACAGACATTGACAGCTGAGGCAGCCTGGAAATGCAAGTTTGGCCATTATAAATTTTATTCTAAATTTTTAGGGGAGTTGCAGGGATAAAGTAAAAGGGAAAAAGGCTGGCCAAAGGAGGAAGTGATGAGGGTCTGCTTATAATAATTCAAGCAAGGAAAAAAAAAATCTAACTAAATACAGTGATAAAATATGCTGAAGATGATTGGTGACAGTTAATATTAATTCTTTGCTCATCTTTTAGTTTCTTTCAGTATGACATTATCTCAAGATTTCAGAGATACCAAGGAGTGCACCTTTCCCGGAGCCTGCGGGGCAGAAAGTGCTGCTCTGCGGGAGCATCACAGGAGCAGAGAATCATCACCAGGTCTCTTGCTTTGTAGTCCCGTATTTACATGAACGCTGCTCTTCTTGTATGCCATAGTGAAACTGGTGCTGCTCTAAATGCATGAGAAAAAATGAGATATGCGACAGGAAGGTAAAGCTCAGTGGGGAGTTGCACCAACACGGGTGGGCTGGATAACAATCTGCACAGGTATGGAAACATTTTCAGGGATTTGGTTCCCCCTTTTTAGTGTTATATTTTAAATGGAACAGGCAAACCTGGCTGTGTAAAGGTTTCAGTTTACTTTCTCTCTCTTTATATATACCTTTGAAAATTGCTGCTTCTCTTTCTGGGTAAAGATGATATACATCCTCGTGTTTCCAGACTTTTTGTAATACAAATCCCCTTGTGCTTCCTTTTAGCCATTTCAGTAACGCTCACGGCTGTAGATCTGTCTCTGACAGAAGCCTGAGGGGTGCACACACCTTTTGCCTCTGTGGCCACATATTTCCTAGCAACTTTTATCCTTTGTCCTGCTGTGCTTCCTACAAGTAATCAGAAAGTCATTTTCCTTTTTTTTTAAACTGTGTTGTTTGCAACTAGCCTGTTATTTTCCACTCAGTTCTTAAATCTTCCTTTTCTTTGCAAGTCTAATTTGACTGAGGACTGGACCCTACATTTCTATTTTCTCATCTAGTGAAACGGCAGTGTACTCCTATCAAAGAGCATAACAGGCTCGTGCTGTCAGTCTGGATTCAGAGAAGACGTCCAAGCCAGCTTAAGAAACGCAGAGTCGGGAGGTGGGAAGGATCAGTGCTGCCCATCCACGTGGGCACACGCATTTCACAAAAGGGTGATTCTGAGTCCGTAACTGATTACAAGAGGAAAGCTTTCGCCAAAACGGCTGTCCTCAGGCATTTGCCAGTGCCAGCACAAGCAAGGCTTTTCAGGAATGATGCCGTGCATTCCTAAAGCCATCCGTATAAATGCCTGGAATTCAGTCCCTGGACTATGGCTGAAGCCTTCTGCATAAAGAAAATAACAAGTCTGATTTAGGAAAGAAACCAGAAGAAATAGCTACTACTCAGAAGGAGTTATTGAATGCAAAGCCCAGGATCCCATGCCAGCTGGCATGCTGAATTATCAACCAGATTTTCATCAGAAGGATTTGGATCACTTTGAAGTGGGATGCAGGAGCTTATAGTTGGGTTGAAATAACTAGTCATCTAAAGCTTTGTATTAAATAACCACTCAGCTACAGTTTCTGAGTCAGTCCTGCCCACCCTTAATGCCTTTCACTAGCTTGGATCCCCCAAACTGGAGCATTGTGAACTCGGTGAAAAATATTACATTTCTCTGTGTATATTAAAAAAAAAAAAAAACCCACAACAAAAAACCCCACAACTTTTTAGAAATGATGAACGGTTGAACTCACACTAATTGTCTGTTACATTGTAACTTGCATTTACAGATTCCCACTGTGATACAAAAGCTGAAAGTATTTTTCCTTCAGCTCGTTAATGTATGCAGAGTCTTTTAACTATGGCTGGAAGTGATGAAAACATGTCATTTTTCTGACATGTATTCTCAACCAAGAACTCTTTACTTGTCTTTTGCAAGTACAATAGACTGTCTATAATAATATCTCAGCTCTAGCTGTGGTATTTTTGAAGCAGATGCTCATGTTAGTCATCAACTCTTGCTCATATCAGTATGCCTTAGATACACCAATACCTCGTTGCAGGCAGTGAGATTTTTCATGGCATAGGTACACTCCGACATGCATTGGGGCTGCATTATCCAGTCCTTTGTGTCGAGATCTGTGCCCACGGCAGAACGTAAAATACTCCCAGAGAATGTAGCAAAAGGAAATTGCAAAATTTATCTGAAGCATATTTTGTAGGTAGCATTCACGGTGTATTTGGGAATGGCTACCATATGAACTCCAGTGGCTCTAGGCTTTGAAATTTGTTCCGGGGAATGAACATATTTTTGTCTTTTTTTTTTTCTTTTCTGTACAGAAAATAGATTTTACCTTTTTGTTTGTTTGTTTAAATTTAAATGGAAACAAACAGTAAAAGGAGGACTTCTCAGAACTTGTTATTTCGAACTTGTTATTTTATGTATGATTTCAAACCCTTACATTACAATTTTATAGCTGTTCATAAGGACAGCTGGAGCACTTACATATTTTAGAAATGAGGGCATATTTAGGGCACTATACTGGTATTGTGGATGAGCAAAATCTATAGATAAATAGCTATAGAGGAATGGATAGGTACACTAGCATACAATATGTTCAATGTATAGCAGGAAAACACTGTTGTGGTACCATGTATCCTTGCCTTTAAGTTTGACAGCCCACACTTGTGCTCCGTTGGGGTTGTCCCCATCCTTTGCAGATGCAGCTGGACGCCCGCTGCCCTGTGACCTTGTTCTGCAAACGTTGCCGAGCACAATGCTCAACGCTGAGCTCCCTAGGCCACGTCAGCACAATCCGTCATCCAAATCTGAAGCACAACATCCGTATGCCCATTTGAAGTGCCCCAGGTACGTGAATCCCGAGGCGGTGTTTGTGAAATGCTGTGAATTGCCACAGAAAGAAAGGATATTGGCTGCAATATTGGCTGCAACAGACACAACTACTTTTGAGGTCTTTTTCTGGCCCATGTAGCTTCAGGGCAGTTGTTGTGGTCACGGGTGGTCAAAGCTTAGCCCGTGTATTGTCAATGATTTGCCTTGGTTGCTGGAAATAGTGCTGCGTATGATGTACGCGTAAGGGAAGTAGTTCTGTGGCTCTACAGTAAATTGATTATTTTGGGTATTGTCATTTTATCTTTCTCCTGTGAGCATGGATTTACACATCTACAGAAACTGCAGTGAAGAGTTACTTTCTAGAAATGTTCACCTTCTAGCTGAGACCACAGTGAAATGATTCAATTAGTTTAAAAATAGGCATTTTTAGAAAGTAAGCTGACAAAATGGAGAAGGTTCACTACGAGGCTACAAAAATGATTCAAGGGTTGGAAAACCTGCCACGTATTTAGAGGCTTAATTAGGTCACTCCTTTTTAAAAGAAAATAAAGAAGTGATATGATCAGCCTACAAATCCTTATTTTGTCATTTCTAGTGACAGCTTCTTTCTCTCTCACACAAAAGCATAACAAGATCCAGCCAAACTACTCGGTGCCTAAAAATAAAAAACAATATTTCTAATTAGATAGATAACTGGCCAAAAGCAGAATGGATACTTGAAATCTTCAAATCAAGACCATTGACTTCCTAGAAGGAGGAACTTAGCTCAACCGCAGCTTGATCGGGGCTAAAGGACATTCACCACCCAGGATATCCAAAAGATGGGACTGAAGGAGGAGGTATGACGATGACAATTCTTTCTGCCCTTGTAATCTGTGACTGTACATATGGGAGATGGATAGGTAGTAGAGAATAGAGCTTATTTGGAACAGACACTATTTTACAGCCTACTGAAGACTCAAGGCCAAAGTGAATTCTGTAATAATGGCAATTAAAGCATAACTGGCTATCTTGCCAGGTTAGGCTTTTGAGTTAATCATGCAAGGGTCATTATTAATGCCACTCAAGCACAGCAGAACATGTAAAACCACCTCTAAACCACCTCTGACAAAAACGGGTTGCAAATATCTTTCTCCCTAGTCAATTAGAAAGTGTAATATTGGGTTTTTTTTTTTTTGTTTTGGTAAATTGTACAGATTATTTTCTTTAGAGTGACTACTTTAGAATACAAGGTCCATTCCTACATATCTAAAATATTTTACTGGAATTTCAACTGTACAAATAGAATTTACTTAAAACAGTATCAATGAAGATATGCTCTTCTTTTAGCTCAAAAAAGAAAAGAATTTATTTACTTCAGGAAAGTAAATAAATATGGAAGTGAGATAAAGAAATTCTGCCTGAATAGGCAGGCAGACAGAAAAAGAAATAAAATCATTTTGGAAGCATGCTGCATGGGATGGTAGTACCAATTGTACTTCTGTTTGCAATCTTATTCATAGAGTTGCTACCCACTATTTCATGCGGTTTGCAAAATTCTTGATGAAGAGAAATATTTTCTTCATTCATTGTAGAGGAGCTATTTCTATTCAGATACATAGCAAAAGTTCTAATTATTAAACCTTCTCTTAGTTTCTGCTCCCATTGCCTAATTTTATATCCCTCAATATCCCTTTTTCTCCACTTCTTTTCCACTTTTCCTCCATAATTAGGAAGCAGACACTGAATCTTTGTTCGTAGAGCAGGACCTGCACTGTCAGGGGTTGAGTCTTTTGCAGAGGATGAGCTCTCCGCTGTGCCTCCGCAAGGAACATGCTGCCAATTATTTTTAGAGAAGAGCCGATTTACAGTAAACATCTCTTTTTTTTTTTTTTTTTTTTTTAATGGTGACAGACTTAGCTAGGAGAGTGAAATAATAAATTTTATAGAAAGAGGGAGCTGACCAAATTACTGAAGGAGAAATCACTCCTGCCAGGTACTAAAAAATTTGGTGACAAAGCGAAAAATCTCCAAGCCCTGGAAGGTTTTATCCATCTCTTGACTAATACTATTTTGCATTTTTAGAGCATTTCATGTCTTCAAGATGCAGAACAGATGTTTCTTAATTCTCCTAATGGTTCTGTGAAGCGGGTGAGCATTATCTTGGCTTTACAGATGGGCAAAGGAGTACAGAGGGGTTGAATGATTTGTCTCGGACCACGGTGTGAATTGATGTCAGAACCAGGAATAGGATCAAGAAGTGCTTGGGAGTACATGCCCGTGCTGCAACCACTCAACCACACTGTACCCGTCACAAGAAATGGAAATTAATTTTTAATATTCCCACTTCTAAAGCGAGATTCTGGATTTTAGAAAAATTAAATATTTATTTCACTATGTATGACTTCATAAGCTTATAATTTATACCAGATAGATTTATTGGCTTTATTTCCCCGTGATAATTATATGGTCCTTGTTGATCTAATGGGCTTGTCATTTTTAGTAATGTATCCATCTGCCCAAAGAAACAGCATTATTTGCCTCTTATGTACTTAGGAACAGAGTGGAACAGTATGCACATAAAAATTACACTGAGCTTCAATATTAAAATGAAGGGGTTTTCCTTCTCCTAAACGCAGATTAAATATACTAAATTAATTTGCGACTACTTCAGTTTCCTAAGCAAATTTAATCCCCTGATATTTATCAGGCTGGCAGCATCGCAGTCCTGTATTTACTTAAAATATTGAATATTTAAACTGCTGATATGTAGCAATGACACCAGCAGATTGCAAAGAGTTTACAAACATTAGTCAGTCTGCCTTTAGCAGGGGATAAAAAAAAAGCAGCCGGTGCCTCTGACAGGATGGTCAATCGGAGCTACGTGCGGGATAGTGTTTGGCACTGGGAGAGAGAATATTCGGGACTGAGACCACTACAGTAAGAGAGGTTTTCCCTTAGTCCCAGCAATCTCCTTTTGCTTCAGAAACTCACGCGTAGCGCTGATAATGTGATCCCGAAGCCTCGGCAGCCATGGCGTTACCATGAATGTAAGTTTAGAATTTTACCCGGTCAGCCTCAAAATTAATTTCTTTCAATGGCTCAGGTTTTTTTATCAAAAATGTCCCTTCCCAAAGCCACACGGCTTCTACTTTCCCTGTGCAGAAATGAGTCTCAGTCTCCTTGCCCAACAAGTCTAAGACTCCTCTTGTTTCGCAGGGTCCCTACCATTTTTTTCTGGGTGAAAACCAGGTTAAACTGCATCTTCTTTTATATAAATAGTATATCGGAAACTGGGAAAACTGTGACATTCAACATAGAAACTCTAAAAAGTATCCTGACATTTTCCACAAATTAACACTGCATTTTCAGCTAAAAATTAAAAAAAAAAAAAATTAAGCATTATGATATTCTTCATTCCTGCATTATTATGCTCATGATAAATTTGGAGACTCCCGCAGGTGCATTCAGCCAGAGAGTCCAAGGAGGGCCCTGCTGGGTATTTTTAAATAAACGTCTCCTTTAAAGGTTAAGTACAAATGAAAGGTTGTAGCATTTTTGTTTAATCACACTAATGTTTTAAAGACAGCATTACTGTCATATAATTCAAGCCAAATAACATCTTAGAAAAAAACAAGGGTCGAGGGAGGGGGAAATAGTGACACAGAGGCACCTGGACCGTACATGGGTATAGGAAAAGGGACAACAGCGGAAAGATGGAGTGGACTGGATTGTGAATGGATATATTGGTTGTGATCCCGCTTTTGCTGCTGCTTTCTCTTTCGGTCCCAAATTAGACTTCATCAATCTGAGTCCGCACTCATTCCCCTCCCCTGCTCGCCAAATTTCTGCTCAGCATTGCAAGGACCAGAACTAATTACCAAAGCAAAAGATTCTCATCCGTTTCCCTCCCTTGACCTCCCCGTCGGCGCTCTGCTCCTCTCCAGCCTATGCACGCCTGCGAGAAAGAATTTGGCCAGCGTGCTACCGAAAGGGGAAGAATTTAAAAGGGAGAAAAGTAATGCAGATGGCTAACAATCACCTGCCCGGGGTTCCCAGGGTGCAGACAGAGTAGTGATGCTATTTACTGTCGCAATAGATGCGACTAACTCTTCGCCACAGAGCTTAATGTGGACGAGATACCTGCTACGGGTGTGAGTGGTAAGGATGGTGGTTCCCCTTTTGCTTCACCTGTTAAATGGTGGATAAGGGGACACATAAAAACCAAAAAGACTGGAGAAATCAGGCTGTTTATGATAGCCGATATTTTCTTCACTTCACATGATCTTCTATTTCTCTCGTAATAGGGTAGGTATAATTTTTTCCTTTGCCTATTAAAGGCCATCCTATTGTAACTGGTTTGACAGTCATATCTTTCTTGTTTATAATACAATTTGACTGACAATAAGTCAGGGGACCGCGATTTGAACTCCTCATTGTAAATGGCCTGACAATCATCTCTTTCTCATTTATAGTGCAGTTTGATTGACAATAAGTCAGGCGATTGGCAGCTGGTTAGTTGGTTTTACCCTGAATGCATATTTCGAGCTAAGACAAGATGTCTATTCCTAAATAGTCTGGTAGATAATTTGTACAGAATGCTAAAAGGGCGATATACCTCAGTATTATGATTAAAATAATATTATTCTTTGGCTTTGTACCAATTTCACTTTTAAGATGATGGTTTTCTTTCTTTCCCCTCTGCCATTTGTGTCTCTATTTTTTATCAACATTATTAAAGCATTGTAGAATTACAGTTTATATATTAGGAACTGTTACATACGTTCTTGAAAATTTTTCTTCTTAACAAGTGTTGTGAAAGCTATTAGCTGCTTTGCAAAAGCAATGTCTGTGTATTATAATTGGGATGTTTGGGGAATTCTTTTCAGTGGTTTCTGCTTGTGCATTGTTGTCTGTAGCCAGTCACTTGCAGGATATCTTCTTTATTTTTATAGAGGAGGAATTCTGGCATTCACTATGAGGTTGATAAGTGTCATCTCTAAATAAATATACACTTTCTCTAATACTTGGCACGCTGCTACCTTCCACTAGCGGGTCTCAAAGCCAAAACCAGCATAGTTTGCGGCGATGTAATAGCAAAGGGGTAGTTCGCAGTGACCTTCTCCAAAACTTGGCCAGGAATCAATGCCAGAAAGGTCCATGAAACCTTCCCTCCGCAGTAGAATAACGACCTGTCAGATGCCTAATGCATCTGTACCTTCCCTGCAATGTCCAAAGGCAGAGGAAAGTGAGAGTACGGAAAACAGATATCCTAAAAAGGATTTTTCCTTAGGAAGAAAGAAAACAGATATTTGCATATTAGCGTTGCTCTGCAGTTTCAGTCTGATCTTTAGGTGCTCGCAGTTGGATATACTTCAGGAGCGCAGCCACTGTGGAGGCGGGTTGAAGGGCAAGGGAGAAGGGTTCGGGGGCAGGAAATCAATACCGGTGCAATTCCCAGGATGAGGCAGCAGATTCTGCAGCCACTTACAAGTCCATTATTCACAGCAGTTCTGGTGTCCGGGGTTTGCAGGGTACTGCCTGTGTTATAAAGGGCATATTCTTCATACCCCCCTCAAAGATGCATTTAATTAAAGTAGTAATAGAGCTACAGAGAAATACTAGTTGATATTTTTGTAGAGCACCCATGAATTTTTTACCTAGAGGGATACAATCTCTTCACAGTTTAAATGCACCACCTTCACATGCAAATATTTTGTATACAAATATCGGAAGGTTTTCTCTAGTCATTGAGTAAATATGCTGCTCAGAAATAGTTTCAAAATTCTTCATAAAGAATCCAGTCAGCTACATCATTTAAATATGCTTGAGGGACTGAAGATTGAACAAGCAAAAGTATAAATTGCTCTTGAGTTACCGAGGAACAAAAAGTAGAACAGGTATGCTTGTGTCTACTCTTGTTACTAAAGGATGAAAGGGTGAAGAAAAACTTTAAATTGATACCGAAAAGACATTAGACTGCAGAATTCTAATGCAAAAATATTCAGTAGAACAAGAAGCCTAAAATGAGAGCTAAAGGCACTAAGCCAGAGGATTGAAATGTAAAGTTTGTTCACGGTGGAGAGAAAAATATTTATTCCTTGTTTTCTATTCCAAATAAATTTCTTTCAGATGCTGTAATCTCATGCTGCTGTTTATCTCAACCTGTGACTTTGCTTATTCCCTCTTCTCCTCTAAAAATCATTGCAGCTAGTGGTGCGTTTAATCAGCCTCTTTCCTAGATGATGCCAAATAGGGAGCATCTTCCTGTTCGCACTTGAACTGGTGAATTCCCCCAGTTCACCACCACCATTTTGAACAAGGAAGATTAACACAATAAAAAAATCAAAAGCAACAGAATTAAATTTCAGGGATACTCAAGGCTAACGTAACACAGCGCTGAGCTCCGTACTCTCGCAGGGAACTGTTGGCTTTAGCCATGCTAAATGAAACGTGTTTTACATCTGGATCAGGGTTAGAAAAATCTCAATACTGCTATCATTTCTTGGGATTTTTTTTTTTTTCCCTGAACAAATGGCAAAGAATATAGCAGCCACTATTGCTATAGTATGGGTTTTATAAAACAGAACGGCTGTGTTTTCTCACTCCTATTCACTTCAGCACTCAGATAGTAATATTCACTATCATCTTTTTCAATTAACTACCGATGGGCTGTTTGGCGCACAACAGTAGCCAGTTGTGGGGTAGAAGCACACACAGTTGTTCTGCCACCTTTCCAGATCCCTTTAAAGTGGTTCCTACTCCATGACTAGGAGCTGAAGCAGCTATCCTAGGAGCTGGGAAATAGAAGCATCCATGAACTCTGTCTTTTTTTTCTTCCTGGGGATGCCTTAAGCTGCGCTTTCACTAGTAGTTAAATTTCAAAAATTCTGTCAGTTATGGAACCCCCCTAGTAAAAAGTGGGAAAATAGACCATTTTGTGCTCTGGGGAATGATAATGGATGACTGTAGTGCAGGAAAGAAAAATGCAAGACCAAAATTGGAAGCTTGTAATTTTTTCAATATGAACTCTCTCCAAGGCGACTATATGAAAAGGGAAGTCTATTCAGAGGGAACACTCCTTAAAGTAAATATGCAAAGACAGTAGCGAAATATACTACTACGATTGTCATTTCTCTAAGAAACTGCCAAACAGCTTCCTCTGATTTATTACATTTATTAACATTTAGCCATTAAACATTATCACAAGTGACATTTATTCTTTTTTCCCCAGTACTTCCGATTATCACGTCCAAGTTACATGCTCATAGTTTTAAATAATAGGGAAATTCTTATGGCTATGTGAAAACCTTTTCCCTCATCCTTGTGTTACTACAAATGTAGATTCTTGCCTGCTTTTTTTTACCTAACATAATACAGCCCATATAGTACAATATTTGGAAGACAGATTTAGGTGGGTTTTTTTTTTCAATTGGTCACTCCCTTTTTTATATTACTTTTTCACTTTTAAGGAAGAAAAGGATATAGCTAGGCAGAAAAGACAATTTTCACTCTTTCCACCACTTCTGGTAAAACATATTTATGTTATATGATTGAAAGAATTGTCTTTCAGCTTTGATAGATTATAAATAGAATGCATTGTCATTGTCTAGCAGTTCTCCTGCAAAGGAGAGGTAACTGAGTAGAGGAATAAAATACTGGCATTAAAAAACATTTTAAGTTAAATTTCAAAGTAGCTGATTAAATATTTCTATAGCTGTCCTGTCAGCTCATGCTCCAAGTTGTAACTTCCTTTGCTTAGTTTGTGTTTTTATGGTGGGGTTTTTTGTTGTTAGTTTGTTTGGGGTTTTTTTAAAGTAGTTAAAAAACCCCACCTGAAATTAAAATACGTGAGTTGGGGAGAGTATGAGACTTCAAGTCAGCTGAGATGGAGACTTTTCCAGACCTGCCATTCACACAGAGCCTGTCGAGGTGCTTTGCTCTGTAGCATCCATCTCCGACCTCATAGTACCTGAACACCTTGCAGTTTAGCCTGCTCGTTCTCCGACGAGTCGGCGAGGCAGAGATGTGCCGTGTTCCCTTCAGCAGGTAGAAAGCTTGGCCTCCCTCTTAGAGAGGTCTTGGGTCCAGACTCGATGTCTGTACCTGCCGCCTGCTTGAAGGACCACAGTCCGCTCTGGCCAGCGCACGCTGGGGAAGGGAAGGGCACTCAGGCCTCTAAGTTGTGGGGCCCCATCAAACTGCAGCTGGTTCTTGGGGTTCAGGTTGGATATGGTGCGGAAGCAGCCGGGGAGATGGGCTGGTTTGTCCAAACTGCTCCAGATCTGCGGCTGGGTGGCGGGTTGAGGGTCCCTGGGGTGGGCTAGTGCACCGCCCTCCTGTGTGGGAAGAGGTGAGGGGAACGTAAAAATAGTCTGAGAGATTGTTAATACCCTTAAGGAGGCATTAGCTTTATTTAATATAAAGTGCAATGTGTGTTATATAAGGTCTGGTGTTTCAGGGACAGATAATTTAAAATCTAACAGCAATTTCCCAGACTAGCATCAACCAAAACATCTCTGTTTGGATTTTAATTCTTCTCTAGCTAAGGGATGACAGCATTGAAGATTAAAGCTTTTTTTACTTCTCTTTAAGATCTCAGCAAAGTGCAGATTTGAAACACAGAAAGAGGTTGACCTTCGTATTAACCTGAATCTCTTTTCCTGTTTCTTCTTGAACATATTTTATTCTCTTTATGCACAGTGGGGCTCTTTTTTCATGCGCTCCACCGTTGAACGAAATGCCAAAAAGATGGAGTGTGCACTTTTACATCAAAGAAATGATGAGACCATAAAAACTCATTTCCCTTGTGACTTCTTAAATTGTTGCTAAGGAATTGAATGAGTCTGTTTGAAACAATGTGTCCCTTTAAATTCTGTTTTCTTATTTGTCTTAAAACACAAAGCCACAGTTTCATGTAGATCCTGATCCAAAGGCCACCAAAGTCAATAAAAGATTCTTGGTTACTGCAGTGAGCAGTAGGTCAGATTTTTCAAGTATTTCACTATGTAAAACCCAGGACAGGTTTAAAAAAGAACTGGCTATCTAGAGGAAGAAAAAAAAAATAATAATTGCTTGGTTTATTTTGTTTATTCAGCTAGTTAAAAAAATTTTACCTTCACATGGGCAAGAATTAAGTGAACTCCCTTCTTACTGAGCAGAATGGATCTGACAAGGACAAGAAAGGTCAAGCAGTAGTTAAATTCAGAAATGCAAACCAGTGAAAACATTGGTTTACTTCAGTTTTTCTCATACATAGAAGTGATGTGCGGTAGAAACAAACACAGGAACAAAAGCCACAATTTAGGGTCTGTTGGAGGGCAACTTTCCCCAGGTCTGTATAGCAGTTTTGGGTAATCATTCCCACTGCTGGGATGAATGATTGGTTAGTACTACAACCCAGTAACTTGCTAGAAACAGTCTTGATTGGAATGAAAAGGCGTTGTAAAGCAATTAAGTTCTGACTATTAACAAAGCTCCCACAGGGAGCATTAATTTTTAAAAGTAGACAAAGACTGCATTTAGTAGCTGTGACTATACTGAAATATGGAAAAATGCTACAGCAAGTCTACACTGTTGGAGATAGTCCTTATCAGTTTCCAGAAAAAGGTCATGAAGTTCCAATTTAGAAAAGCATTTAAGCATATGATGAACTTTCTTTCGTTTTAACTGGATATAAATTAAACAAATTGCTAAGTCCTTTGCTTAATAAGGAGCAATTTAAATATCTGCTTATAGCCCAGGTTCAGATTTCATTGAAGTCTCCTTTCCTCTGAACTGGAGCCTTAATCTCCTGAATTGTTATGGTATTTTTTGGATCTATAATCGAGAAAAATCCACTTTTCTCCCAGACCCAAAGCAGCCGCCTTCTTAAAGATACCCATAGTGCGTATCCACATTCCTTTCCAGAGCTCCAGCCTTCTGCTTTCTTTAACTTACAGTTGATTTCTCACTCCAAAGGCATGTATTAATTTAAGCAGGTAATTTTAAAACTGTGCAAAATAGTGATTTCTTACTCTATGAGTTCAAGAAAAATCCAGTGCTGGAGAAGGTACTAAACCTTCTCCGTGCAGGTGTCTATCTCTGATCATGCTCAGAGGTTGACACTTGCCCTCTTCCCTCCTATACATTGCAGGCTCCTGTCACTCTTCCACCCAGTTTCTTTCTATTTTATGCCTAGAAAGAGACACTAACTTTTATAATCCCACGTTGGGATGGCAGAACAATGGAAAACCATTGCTACCCGTAAAATCTGTTTAAGTATTTTCAAAGCAGTGGAGTGAGCCAACAGTTCATATCAAAGCCTTTGTGAAGGCATCAAGCCAGTTTCTCAGATTACAGTGTTTATAATCTCACTTGGGTAATTTCCCAACAGCTTAGAAAATGTGTGACACTCTTTGTATCTGAAACGAGTTTGTCCAGTGCCAAAGTAAGAATGTGAGATATTTACAAAACAAGACTACCTAGCATGACTGGCAGTCTTTGGGATTCTGATTAACTGAATAGCTCTAGCAATTCTGTTTCTGAAGATAGTTCAATCATCTTATGAATTACATAGGGGGGTTGGGTTGGTTTTTCAGTTTTTGGTTGGTTTGTTTTTTTTTTTTTTTTTCCTGGTAGCTTAGTTCTAAGCCGAGTGATTGAGCCAGGTTTTGTTCCACACTACTGGGTCTGAAACCGTCAATGTAGCAGATGCAGGAATACAGGTTCAGAGAGTCCCGAAGGGACAAATGGGCAAATTTGCTCAATGCTTCTGATTGCAGAGCTCATGTGCTAAGCATTTATTCTCTGGCAGTTAGAAAGGAGAAGCCCAACTATACAGGCACTATGTTAGAAAGAATTTCTTATAAACTGCACTGAAAGTTGGTTGGTTTATTTATTCATTTAGTTAGTTATTTTATTATTACTTAAAACTCAGAGCATTATAATTTTGATTTCAAATCCAAAGAAAAGGGGCACCTATTTTCAATACCTATACCTAACATGCTGTCGTGTTAGATCCTGCAGCCCTGATTCCGGAGGATGAAAGGTCACTGGCTTCAGTATTCTTGGAAACAGAGAAGAAAAGCAGTTTGGACGGGAAAAAAGAAGTTTCCAGAAGATCCAGTTTTCATTTTCAAACCAGTAGGTTGCATTTTTAATATCCCACCTTGGTATTTTTTTCCTTTGCCATCAGAACCAAGTATATAACAAGTTCATACCTTTTAATCTAAGAAAAATTGTCGGATCTCACATGTTGAAAGCCTGCTATATAAACAGTTGAACTCTTCAGACTTCTAGGAGTAATTTCACTACGGGGGTTCTTCTGAGACACTTTTTTAATCTTAAAAAAATGGTTTTCCACCTGACGAAATCTTTGACATGTTTGTAATGCGTAATAATCACTACCATTGGGGTTCCTGCCCATTTTTCATCATAATTCATTTTTTGAGGTGAAATATCTCAATAAATACATTTTTTCAGGATAAAAAATGACTTTGAAGAAGAGGGAAAAGAGAAACTTTCTGCAGTGGTGTTGAAAAAATTGTTCTTCTATTTTCAAAATGCACCAATGCCTTTTGATTAAAACTAAAAGTGAAAAATCTGACTCTAGTTAGAGACCGAATTCCTTCGGTGAGCCAGAGAATGAAAAGAGCGTCAGGTAGCATTGTGAACTTCTACATGGTCTCAAAATGCGCTGTTCTGGAAGAACTGTTTCTAGAAGCGTAAGGGCATTTTTCTGCAACCACTCCTTAAGCCCAGGTGCTGAAGGTATCTGTTATCTTTTGCTTTCTTACAAACGGATGTCCAGCACAAATTCAACTGAATGCTAAATTTGGTGGCCAACTAGCTATTAACTGGTAAAATCTGTGTTGAAACAGTAGCATATAACAGAGGTTAACTCCATGTGCATGAGGATAAAACCCAGAAGAATACGTTGTGCTGTCTTTTTAGAAGGCAGAAGCCCAGTTTTCATTACTTGTGCTCCCAGAATGTCATTGGCCTTTGAAAATATAGAAGGAAAGCACTTCCTTTTCTGCTGTGATGCAGTGTGAGGGATTCTCAAAGACTATGCTTGCACTTTGCTGTCCTCTCTAATACATCTCTCTCTTGAAGAGAACGTTTAGACTTGAGAAGAACTGGTAATGCAACAGAGCTAGAAAAGGCAAGAATGTTACTGACCTCAACCTCGGCTTGCAATAAGCTTTGCAGAGTACTTTGTCATATCATCTTGCCACCTGGTTTCATTCCAAATGAGCACTGGAATGTGTAGTTGCATAGTTTGTATTTCAGAACTTGCCTGTAAGACCTACAATAGAGGAACAGTGCAACTGAGCTAAGGAGTGATATTGAGAATAGTAAGGAAATAATGACTTCTGCTGAGATCTTTAGTAACGTTTATTGATTTCATATCTACTTAGCCATATAGTTGAAACCAAGACCAATCTTTACTTTGCAGAACTGTAGATTTCAATGTTCACTAAAACATCCTGATTATCTTCATAAGAGGAGTATTTTCAAGAATATTTCAAAATAAGTGCAGCATCAGAAAGAACAGAAAAGTATTTTCATAGACGTGATCACAGTCATTCATGATGTCCTAATTTGTGCCTATGTTTTAGGATGTTTATGATTACTATATTCGTTTCATGAAAACAATAGAAATGTACTGATTTTGTGCATAAATCTTTTCTTATGACTGGTTTAAGAGAGTAATCTCAGTTATCCAATGGTAAAAATTATATTGCTCAATTTCTTCATCTTTAGTGCCTGTGGTAACACAGAAATATCACTTTGCAAAGTGCTTTATGTCATGGGAATTCCAGGCCACTGTAAAGGAGCGCATATAGAAATAATGAAAAACATAATTTGGGGCTATTCACAAAAGAAATAATTATTGTGTTTATGAACATTAAACTCTGTTACTCAGCTATGTGCCAGTGAATTATGCAGACCTATAAAAAGGGAGCATGCTTAACACTGAGGACAAAGTTGTTATGACACTTAGGACATGTTATAACTGGAAAAGAATTTTTACCATAGTTGCATTTACCCTTGATGAAATAAATAAATTAATTAAAAAAAAAGACAAAAGGAAAAGGAAAGTTAAATAATAAATTAAATTTTGCCTTAGAATCAATTCCCTTTCAGTACGATGGAATAACTGTGACAGTGCTTTTGGAACAGAGATGTGAGAGATGGTAGAGACCAGTCAGAGGTCTAGAAAATATGATCTCTGAAGAAAGACTGTGTGGACTGGGGCTTTTTTAGATTAAAAAAGAGAAAGTCAGGACTAGGTGACCTCCCTTCCAGCTTTATATTTCTATGGTAATAAAAGGAACCGAAGGAGGATCACTGCATCCAAAGACATAATCCTACCTTTCAGGAAATGAAAATTACTTCTGTATAAAAGGTGAACTGTCACCTACCCTACAGACTTATAGAAAGAAATAAGTGGATATCAGTGTTCTTCTACTCCCAGAATAGGCAGGAAAGCATCTTGCATGGCATGGCAAGATTTTGTTTATATGCAAGAGAGTGGGGTGTTGATTAAATTCTTGATTGTTTTATTATTTTATTAATATTTATTCTATAAATATTTAGCTAATAGATCAGGTGATGCTTGGAACTATGTGGTATTAAACCAGTAAATAAATAACTGTTTTTTAACTGTGGGTGGTAAATGTGTTTACAAATATCTTCACAAGGAGCACCTGGTCACCTCAGCAGGTCTTGACCACATAGCTTTCTAGCAAGGCTCCTAATCCATAATATACATGAAGTATGTGCCATATGGCCATATACTTTTCACTGGGATAATAAATGGTATTTTAGTTTATGAAAATCATCTTTTTAAAATGGAAATGACTCTTGCAAGCAATCAGATAAAAGGTGGAGGAAAGTGAACCCATACAAAGCTGGTATAACCTAATTGGGAAATTCTCTGTTCACTGTTCTCCAAATAGTCTGATAACATTCATGGGTCCCTTTTTTGCTTTACCTACAGGAGTGCCGAGAGATCCCTTTTCTTTTTGGATGGCAGGTGGTATTGCGTACTTGATGTTGTGCGAACAAGCAGGCAGAGGAGGGAGAAGATTGATGGATGAAAGGGTGCGTTAAAAAGGCTGTTCAGGGTTTAGAAATTAAAGGGAGATAAATATAACGCTGTGACCTGCCCATATAGAAAATCAGTTGCAGAATCAAGCCTAGAACTCAAGTCTCTTGATGACTTGCTTAGTGTTTACTCTCTGCTGTGGTTTCTCAAAACCAATCCTGTTTTTCTTCTTTGACTGTGCTTATATATGTAGGTTGCTACTCTGCCTCTGCACTTCCAGCCTGTCCAATGCAATGGAGAGTTAGCAGTATAGAAAGTTTGAGAGAGATGTTTTTTCAGATTGTGTTCACATTTAGCTTATTTTTTTTTTTTAATGTAGCAGGAACACTCAACATGTGAAATATTTTCAGTTGATTAGACAAAGAAACATTCCAAAGATTGCTGGGTCTGTTTCTGAGAAATTATAGCAATGCACGTTGTCTTTCGGACAATTGCTGCAGAGGTTTGTATAAATCCGGCACATTTGTTCTTGTATTTTTTAAATTTTATTCTTGAGATTCTGCTTGGGAAGGAGTTGTTTTAAAAATTCATTACTATTTGATTGCAAGTTGGATGTCAGCCAACTAAATTTTTGAATTTGAAAGAAAATGCAGCATCAGCTTCTCTGGAAGTATAATGGAATGAAACCCTCCAAGCACTCATTAAAAGGGCTTCTGACGTCTAGCAAAATTAGATGAGGTGTAAATCACTGAACTACCATATGTGGGTTTGAAATAGAATATTTAATTCTGTAGAATCCAAACCCAAGGCAAAAGGGAAATTTAACTACACCAGCATAATATTTTGATGATGGAAGAAGTAATACTATTTTAGAGGGTTAATGTTTAATGTTTAATTTTAAAAAATGTTTATTGAGGGAATCTCCATTGATATCTACACTGTTATCTGGCATATAGGCAAATGCTTGAGGAATTATACTAAAGAACAGTAATAACTTTCCTCCACTGAAGAGTTTCTAAGGGCTGTAGAAATATTATTGGAAATTCTGATTATAGAAGCCTGATCATAATAATTAGTTCTTCCCTTAGCTTCTTCCTGATAATTTTATGCCCTTTCATACAGCTGATATCAGGGGAAGTTTGCTATTGCTCCTCAGTCACTGGAGTTGGTTCTATTGTGGAAGTAGAAGGAATCAGGAGCTATGAAACAGCCTTGCCTATGATTTTCCTTGTATTCAAAATGTAGCTGAAAAGTGCGTTTCTTTCAATAACAATGACAGTAGTACTATCAGTAAATATTTCTATTCCTGTTCTTTCCATTGACCTTTGTTGGCATTGGGGTTTCATTATTCTGATGCCATGCAAGTTTCAAAGAAAAAAAAAATGCCTGGCCCGAAGTCTTTGTAAACATACATAAGGAAAGGGATGTGGATGCGTCACCTGAATAAATAAATGCACAGAAGAACAGGTTTCATGTTGTTATACATGAGGTAAGTTTGATTTTGATCCCTCCTGGCTCTATTTGAACTATAGCTTTGTGAGACGATGTAGTTTATTATATGGTTTTATAGTAATTTAAGCTGTCAGGCTGTGATTCAGCCTTTAACTGAACTCTCAGGAATAAAGGTGAGATGGTGCTGTTTTATCATTATTATTATCTAAATGCCTTTATGAAAGCAGGCAAGGATTCATTTCACATGCCACAAAAGTGTAACTGCCCCAACATGAAAACCAGTTTAAACAGAAAAACATGTTTGTTTTCTTGTTTATATTGCACATAAGAATGGAATACTTCTGTACAGAAATGTACTTCCTTGTGATGAGATGGATGAATAGACTTTGATTCCTCAAAGAGAACTATTTGTTTGTCTCTTCAAGCCAGACAAGGTGGGACTCATGAATTATATTTTAAGAGGAATCACTTTGAAGGCAAGGGAGAGATCATGTGAGAAAACTGGCATTTGAGGAAATGTTATACAGTTTCAAATTTATTAGGAATAATGACAGTCTTCGGAAAAGGAATGAGCTTTGAAAGACTCAGCATGTGCAGTACTGTGCTGAGAATAAGGAAGAGATTTGGTCCAAGGAAGAGATTTGGTCCCCTCGCATTGTTCTCTGGAGTGGGGAAGCAGAGCAGTGGGAGTGTGTAGGGATCAAAGGATGGCTAGTAATTTATTTTGTGTCCTTTTCTACAGCTACTTTGATATCCAGCATAAGCTGAAATGAATAATGTTCATTTCTTGAGGAAAATATGGTGCATTTGAAAACCAGTGTTCAAATGAGCAATAATCCAGTCTGGCTTCCTTTGTGTTATCCAAAGCAGCAGCGTCTTCAGCTCAAGATAAGGGTAGGAAGACTGCTTAATTTCAAAGGTTTTCACTTTTATCTTAGACTGGGAAATCTGAATACTTTAATGGGTTTAGGTTTTTAATTTAATTCCAGGTTGCTCATCATTTCACCTTTCAGCTGGGCTATAGAGATAATTCAATCATATTTCCCTTGACAAGCCGTCTGAATTACGCTTATATTTCTCTGCAGATGTGAAAATCAGCTACCATAATAGAGAGTGTGACAGACACTTTTGCCTTCCCTCCCTCTTTCTCCCTTAATTTAGGGACTGTTCTGGTCTTGCTCCGTAATGCATATGTCCTCTGACACCGGCACATGAAAGACAGCCCTCGTATGAAAATGTAACGTGGTACTTCTGCACAGATACAATGCCGAAAAGTTTGGAAGTACGGCCAGAGAGCAGTCATCAGGTAAGAAAGGGATCAAATATGCACAAAGGGTGTATTTTGGAGGTTTGGGAGTGTGGGCTCTATTTATGCCCAGAGTAGAAATAGCGTACTGATCTGTTTACATACTTTCTTCCTCTCGTAATTGTTTTCCACGAAGGCTCATTTTATTTTCTTTTTCCAGAGCTCAGATAAGTTCTGTCTTTTTAATGTTCATCTTCTGTAGCAGCCTTCCAGTACCTAAAGTGGCCTACAAGAAAGCTGGAGAGGCACTGTTTACCAGGGCATGGAGTGACAGGACAACGGAGAATAGCCTTAAGCTGGAGGAGGGGAGATTTAGATGAGATATTAGGAAGAAATTCTTCCCTGTGAGAGTGGTGAGGCACTGGAACAGCTTGCCCAGAGAAGCTGTGGAGGCCCCCTCCCTGGAAGTGTTCAAGGCCAGGTTGGATGGGGCTTTGGGCAACCTGGGCTAGTGGAGGGTGTCCCTGCCCATGGCAGGGGGGCTGGAACTAGATGGGCTTTGAGGTCCCTTCCAAGCCAAACCATTCTAAGATTCTGTGATTCCTTTTGAGGTCACTAAACGTGAAGACAGTTTTTTTTCTCCAACATTAGTTTCATCACCTCTGTTTTATGCTACCCCTGAAGGCCAAGACAGTGACAGCTACTTGGGATTTAACCAGTGCTGAACTGCACGGTGCTTTGCAGCTTTTAGAAGTCCTCAGGTGTGAACTGCTACCATCATCCCACTGAGACATTCCTGCCTTCTTTGCTATAGGCAGCCGACTGTACTACCAGTTTCTTCTAGTTAAGAGGCAAACAGGCATCAAAGGCGCATAAAATACTTTTCCCTTGAGACTCAGACTGTAATTCCCGAGTTTATTCTCTTTAATTTAGACTATACAAACTTGTGAAAGCTCAGGGTTTAAACCTCCCCTTCACATGATATGCTGTTGTCCTGCTGGTATAGTTTTCTGACATTCTTCAGAGAGATGTGGGCATTCATTTTTGCCCAAAATACTCACAGGAAACATCTATACTCTCTGCTACAAATAAAATTGGCGTTCATGTTATATTTGGCAGGTGTTCATACGCAACCCTGGACATCAAACAGCCTTTTTATTCCAGGCATTTTTGATAGTCCCTTTCAGCTGGATAAGTAGCACCAGGATCTTTCTTCTTCATATAGGCATCTCCTAGAACAAGGTATGTATGTAGCTGAGGGTATGTGAACCAAAACCAAACCAAACCAAAAACCAACCTTGGAAAAATTACAAAATTTTAAAAGTGTGCTACTATGTGTGTGCGCGCACATGTGTGTTTATGTGTGTGCACATGTATGTTCTGACAGAACCATGTCAGAGTAACACAGACTGATGGGTGATGTAGGAAACAATAGAGTGTCCTTTTGTAAGGCATAAACACTAGCCCTGTTCTTTACATGAGATCTCTGTAGTATGCTGCTTGGATAGAACCATGAATGCTAACAACAGAGTAATTAAAAAATTAATACAGGTTATTTTCTGAGTGTTTTTTTTTTTAAATAATTCAGATCATGCAAAACAAGAGAGCAATAGGTGGACAGGTGAAACACGTTGAAGAACATTTATTTTAAAATCCAATTTAAAAATAAAGGTAGACTAGTCTGTTAAACAAAACCTCATGAACCCAAGAGAAACTCCTCTTTCAAATATCATAGACAGTATTTTGGTCTCTAATGATTGTCAAGAGAGTTCCATAAGCTCTGGTTTACTCTACTACATTTTGCTTTGAGAGGGGGCACTCTAAAATTCTCCTCATGTAAGAGTGAGGAGTATTTTGTATTATTTCCATTAGTCTAGAATTACTTTTAAATGCTCTCAGACTAATAAAAAACCCTCTCTAGTTTTCTAGGGTCGACACAGAAAATAAATAAAAGGCCAAATTTTGAAATAATGGAAAAAGCGTATTCAGGTTGATATAAACAACACAGAAAGTGAACAGATAAGGTCAAAATGAAAAATTAAGTGAAAAATTTATAACTTATCTGACCTTATGGTAGCTTTCCAGTCAGTAAATTATCTAGACAGAGTTTATTACAAATTATTTTTGGCAGTGGAATTAGATATTTGAATTATTTAAACAGATGGAAACTAGCCCAGACCAAAATATTTTTTTCCTCACTTCGTTTTTTGATAAACAACAAAGCAATCTTCCCATAGTCTGGAAAAATGAAGGAATGGGAGAAAATACAGAAGCAGTAAATACAGTAAGCTTAATTTACTGATGCGTAAAAAGTGTTGTGAAATACAAATACTCTGCTTCCAAATTTTTTTCAATGAGATTTTATTAAACTTCCTTATTCTTAGACTTCCTTATAGCCTGGAGCTATTTGTCTTCATGGCATAACAAAATTATTTGTAGTTAGTGGTATAACCCATCCAGAGTGTTACCTTTGATAATGGGTTCTCAATCTTGATACTGATGCACACCTAATAACTTTTCTTGGCAACGATGAAGCCACAGATCTGCTCCAGGAGATGGAGTCGAAAATCGTATTTCACAATCTTGTTTTGAACATCATTTTAATATTTAGGATGACCGTGTGCAACTGACAGAAGTAAACCGTGATACATGGAATTAATTTCAGTGGGCCAGCTGCGTGCCTCATCTTGTAATGCCAGTGGACAGTTGAAGTCTACAGGGGTGGGAAAGGCACCTGAGAAAATGAAACCCCACCATCTGTTTTTGCTTCAAGCTTGTGAAATTACTTTTAGAGGACTTACAGAAGTACGGCATCAGTATGAGATGCAGAATTTGGAGAAGAAAACGGGTCAAAACCAATTGATGAGCCATTGTAACGTGGTACAATCCTTGTAGAAAACAGCAGTCTTCTGATACAAAGCAGTATAGGAGTTAGTACTATTATTTCAAACACAGATGCATCCCATTGGAACTGAATATGAATATTGTCATGCCACTTGTGACTCATTCTGTTCTTCAGCATTTTTTATTTTATTCTGGCTTGCTTGTGCTATTTCTTTATACTTATCACCATATATGTGTCCTTTTTTCTATATTTTATGATTTTCTTTTAGATTTTTCAGATTGTTAAAGAGTTCTTGATGCAATCATGTTAATTTTTGATGTACTTCTAATCTTTCCTCCATGTTAGGATAATTTGCTGTTGTGCCTTTATCTCTTGCATTCTTTTTTTCCTTATCACTTCTGAGATGATACTTGCATTTCCCTGAGCTATTTGAAGTCCATTACCCTTATTTTGTTATTCGCAATTTAAAGGAAGAATGGAAGACTTATCATTTTTATGATCTTTTTCACTTGAATTAACTTCCACTTTAAGATTCTCAACCACTTCCTCCTAAAGAATTTGAATTAAATCTAAAATAGCTACTTTCTGTGTAATTTCCTCCACTTCATAAAAGAAAAAAGCAGTCCCTAGCACATCTGAAGAGTTGAATAGACAATCTTTGTCCTGCCTTACTGCTTTTTCAAACAGATCCTCAGACAGTTGTATTCCCATCTAACCACTAGGTCCTGCCACGTAGGTCTTTCCAGTTTCTGCCCCTTGGATACCTCCAGTACTTGATATATTGAAAAAGCTTCCTGATCAGAAAATGTTTGGTTTAAACCTGTCATGAGATGCACTTTACTCTTTTTCTCTCCCATATTTCACCTGGTATTCAACAAATCTTCCCGTCACTTTTTCCTAGACTTCAGGAGAAGTAAATATGCCCTTCACAAGCCACACCACCCGACCTCTCCTATGTCAATATGTCATACCTGCAGTAACACCGGCGCCCAAGTACACAAACAGGAGATGCCTCGTGTGAAGATGGTTTGCTCTTTTGTGGCAATATCCCTCTCTAGGTATGTGTAAAACTTACTACTTCAGCGCAATAAGGTAATTCTTAATAACAATTACTTCTACCATTATTTCAATCTGCAGATATGGAAATTGATGTCTTCAGCTAATTAAATAACTGCTTGTATGCTTGTCAAAATATTATATTTATACATGAGAATTATTTCTTCAAATTACTGAAAATAATATCATTGAATTAGTACAACATGCCAGTTAGATTCCTGGCATATAATGTCTGGTTCGACTTTAATACTGAGAGAAAATTTAATCTAGTCAATTCTTTTTTGATATCTGTATAGTAGACAAGACAGGGATCAATGCATGCATAGCCTCTCATTTTTGCCAATTTTATGCAAATCAAAGGGCAAAAGAGAGCATCACTTTATTCTATTATTCCATTATGCCTAGTACAATTATTGTGTCATTATCCTTGTTGCAGCCTATTTGATGTACTTGTTTTTCCATTTTTTGCAAGTATCACTTTCCAAAGTTTAATAGCACAACTACTCAAGTATTAACTGAGAAAAGAAAGAAGTAATTTTTTAAAATACATAAAAGGGAATGAACAGGAAAATTCACTAGGCTCCAAAAGTAGTAACTGGAAAGGAGAATGTGATTTTAGGAAAAGCAAATCATTTCCTTACAGTATTCAAAGACAATATTGAGAAATTAAATATTACAGAGGTTACTACAGTAGCCATTGTTTAAAGTTTTTTAAAAGAAAAGTAAGAAATCAACATGAGATAGAATCACTAAGACTAGGCAGTATCAATCCAAAGGAGCTGAAATATGATATAAATATAAAGATGGAAATGTTATTAATCAACATATTGATTGTACTGTTGATTTAACAGTTACTCAACATTTCACTTTTTTTTTCTTCCCTAAATAGATGAAATTTGTCAGCCTGAAAATATGGACTGAGAAGTCATGCTTCAGTAGCCTTAGTAGAAATTGGTGTAGGACTTACAAAGCTCTTGGGTAAAGTGTAATGTGATGAGGAAAAACCAGTAAGCCACTAATAATAAATGCAGTCTTCCTAAGTCTTGCAAAGGAAAAATAGTGGATAAGAGAAAATTGGAGCATATGGTTTATTTTGATTTTCAAAATCTTTTAGTAAGGCTTTTTTTTACATCATTCAGCAAACCAGCCTTATCCAGAAAAATGTGGAAACCTCTCCTAAATTCTGAAGGAGGGGTGTAAATCTCAGTAAGGTCAATGGAATTTCATTACCATCAAATAAATTTTTCAGGGTTTCGCTGAAACTTATGAATAAAAAGAACAAATACAGAAATAAAGGCAGCAGTGGTATGAATCCCAAAGATAATTTCCTGATTTAGAAAAGAATGAGAGAAAATAACTCAAAGTAAACGCTTTCTCAGCTAGAAAAACTCTAATAGCTGTGTCCCCTTGGGATCATTAAGGGTATTGGATAAATTCAGTATACCTACTAATGATGTGTAAGAAAGGTTGAATTGTGAGATGGAGCTTTGCTGACAAGGAAGAAATACCCTAGCTTAGTCAAGATTAAGCAGGATTGTGGAAAAACTCCAGAAGGAATAGCAGTGAAAGTAAAATGCAGCAGAATGGGTGCAGAAAAATATTCAGCAGAAGGGACATTTGCAGTGGAAAGTGTCCGTGTTTTCCAGATAATTTGTAATATCCTGCAGGATGCATCAAGATTTCAGCATGGCATACAATTACACATCTATTCAGTAGAAAGACATCTAAAAACTTTTTCTTTAAAAAAAAAAAATGAAGGGATCATACTAAGAGTCAAGATCAATGACAGCAGACTCAGTCATAGATGGAAAGGCTATCAGGTATAGCTTGGCTATTTAATTTTTAACATGTGTACAGAAAGTATATAAAAAAACCATAATATGATTTTATTTCCTGGTTCAGTAGACTTCTATCTGAAAGCAGACAAGTGTTTCATAGAATGGCAATGTCATTGTCAGTGCTGATAGAACTTGAATTTGTCTGGTCTCTGTTTTTCTGGTCTCCTTCATCTTTAAATGGACCTGAAGCCAACTTGTAATTTACCCTATTATTCTTGATCTAAAGTCCACAATTTTAAAGTAAGTGTGCAAAAACGTAATTACTTTTTTTCCTGATCAAAAAATTCTGCAAAGGTACAAACCTTTCAGTAAAAGTCTGATTCTTTCTTTGTAGAATAGATTTTACACCTCGGCTTGTGCCCATGCATAAAATATATAGAACTAACCCCAACATTTTTTTCTCCAGATATTGGTTTTTCATAAAATAACATAAACATTAATTTCCCCCTCCTTTGTTTTGTAGTTCTTTCTGAGTTTGTTAAGCTCCTACAGCATTTACAGTATTTATTGTATGGCAGTTTGCTGGCCAATACTTATTGGAGATGATGGCAACAAACATGACTTACTGCTGTGGCAAAACACATGCATGGGTGTTAAGAAAGGCAAGATTTTCTATAAAGGTTCCACTTTAGAAGGGTGCCAATGAATTTTCTGTGAACTTTATTTCTTTCTAATTTAAAAGAAAACAAAACAAAAAAAAATAGGCAAGGGAAGGCTTATAATTTTAATCTTAAAATTGATGGCTCCCAAGAGTTGACTTACCGGATAAGACAAATATGAACAGAGAATTGTAACACGTATTATTCTGTTAGCACTAGAATCTGCTGAGTAAGGATAAATTTGTTTTACCTCATGGAAGAGACCAATGGTTTTCATAATATCCAAAAGGGTTATATGGAGTGGCTCAGGTGTCACTCAATGAAAAATTACCGTGGGATTTAGGAAAAAAGCCTTATGTTGTCCTCCGTCCAAAGTGTTGTGTGCACATTTGGAAAGAAAAGGGAAAGCCTACACCCAAGTTATACTGGTTAGGTTCAGTAAGAAGCCTGTACAGTGCACACCACAAAGCCTCATTGCTCTCATGTGTTAAGCTAGAACAGCTCTTGAAACTATCACATCACCCTGCAGCTGTTACCTCCACTATAGCAATCTACATGCTAGCTTTACCAATATGTCATAAGGCCAACTCAGATCTATATATCCCTGCCCAGAAGCAGTGCAGAGCTTGGCTCCTTTTACTTAATGAGTCTGATAATTTCTGTCCCAAGGAAAAGGGAAAGGGCATAGAAAACATTAGTTTCTCTTAACGTCCTTGTAAAGAGGTCAACCACAAAGGTAATCTTTTTTTTCCTCCCTCTTCTGTTCAGCTGGTTATATTGTTCTTCTCAACATCACTTCAAAAATATGTCTGCAATAGATATCCTAAATAGGACTAAGCATCCTTAAGGAAAGATGTTGTCTGCAGCAAGGCTTGATTGATATCAGGCTGTAGGAGAGGGCCAGCAGAGCAGGGAGGGGCATGTATGGGGGGCGGTATGGAGGAGAGGATGGATTCTGCTACATGCTCATCCTCAGGGTCTTGCAGAAATTCTGAACAACTGAAGAAATCTGTGAGGGCTGTTTCCCTTTACCCACTCCACTCTGCTTCAACAACAGATCTTTAAGCTGTTTTGCTGAATGAACACAAATGTATCAGCATTTTTCTCCTTTTATACCAGTGCTTAAGTTTTGATAGTAATAGCTAAGAAGCCTTTCTAGTTTATACTTGTTCTTTTTATTTTGCTTTCTGACTGTGATGGATATTTTCTTGAAAGGTTTTGTTCGCATAACCTTCTACATCATTACTCTAGCCTGTAATCTCACCTGGTTTTATTCAGTAACTTAAAACTTTTGATAAGTTATTCAAATGCTTTTAAGTTGTAATTCTACCCAAGAGGTTTTAGTACATTAGTCCTTTAAAAGTGTAAATGATTTCTGTGTCAAGAACCGGAAGGATGAAAGGTGTAAAATGTTACACTTCCAAGAAAAGTGGAGCTTACAGATATGCACGTAACGATGAAAGGATTGACAGATCTGACTTCTCTCAGCCAGATCTGTTAACTTCATCTGACACCAAAAAAATCCCATCAAATCAGCACAGAAGAGAACCAATATTGGCATTTGCACATCATTCATTTTCGAGTGTTATGAAATATCTACTGCATTGATGTGACATACAGCAACCAAGAGGTTTGCATTCCTTTGTTTTCGTAGTGTGTTACTTTTTAGCCAGTAGACAGCTGCCCAGCGTTTCTTCCTCGCTGTTCTAAATCTAGAAACCTTTGCAGTTGTGTTTAGGTTTTTAGTTATGATTGTTTATGCAGTAAAAATACTGTCATACTATTCTCTGCACCTCTTATAAACACCATAGTCCTTTTCTGATGGCCTATTTATTTTTTTCCTCCAGCTTCACAGAATTACCTAAAAAGCTATTTAAGCTTGCCCAATGTAAATTTGTATTTCTCTTTTCTTTTTCTTTTTTTCTCCCCCCCCCCCCATTCATTACTGAAGAAGAAAGTTGGCATTTAATGGACAAATGCACACTAATCATTCTGCTTTTGAATAGAACTCTTGCCTGGTAAAGGATTGTTGAGATCTTAACTTTGCTGTGAATGTTAATTCAAAAAATTGGCTGACTTCTGTAGATCTGAAGCAAAATCTTCCTTCCCTCAGAAAAAGATGATGCTGGCTTTAGAACTTTTTTGGTTGGTATAAAAGAATTGAGAAAGCGGAGGAGGACTGTATCTCTGTGCCATGGTAAGCAAATCTATTGCTTAAAGTGTTTCTGGATTAAAGAGTAGTCTTGAGCTGACTTCTGTTTTGGACTCTGATCTCCTATTAACTGCTTTTCTGGTCTCATAATGTTATTTAACAGAGGACAGTTGTTCGGGAGCCTTAATCACATGTAATGCTGTACAATTAGCAGACTGTTCGACAAAAGCTTCAGCCTCAGCTTTTTTTCATAAAATATAAAGCAGCAACACAATTTCCATTTCCTTTCTTTGCATGAACTCACCAATTCATTACAAAACACATACAAAGAGATGTCTAATAGCAAAGAAATGTGTCTGATCCAGCACAATGAAATGATCTATCTCAGCTCTGCTAGGAGGACAATGTACAGACTCCTGACATGCTCTGGAATGAAACTGGACAAATCATTTCTCACCTCTTTTTTCCCCTCACACTTTTGAGTATTCCCTCCGTCAAGACTGTAAACTCCTTAAGGCATGGACTGTTTCTCTGTGATGTTTGTATTGCGCTTAGCTCTGACATCCTGGTCTTGGTTGGACTATTATGTCACGCAAAGTACAAATAGATACTGCTAGGTGTTATTGTGCTCCTTACTGTAGTACTGATGTACTGGGAATTTTTTTTTTTTTTTTTTTTTTTTTTGGAAATTCAGGGGAGGGTTTAACGGTATGCCTGGGAAAACAGGCTAAACCAAAACCCAAACAATTTCTCCACACTCCAAGGATAAGAACTGCAGAATCTGGAGAAGGGTCGATTCGGGTCTAATTTCAGACTCTGATATGGGTCACTTTGGACCTATCTGTTTCGAGATGGTACCAGGAGATGAAATCAAATATCTTTTTCTTCTTGGAATAGAGACATCATGTCATAAATCATCAGTTTCAGTGTTAGGAGAAAGTTTCAGAGGGTTTGATTGCTGTTATTTTCTTCATTGCTTGGCAGCCAGGCTCATTATATTTTTCTTGTAAAAAAATCAGAAAAGGAAAACAGATTATAGCAAAGTTTAAAAAGATGGGCTGCGTATGGCACATTTTGCAGAAAAAACAACATTTTAGGCAACTTTATTACAACGATTACTTTCGTACTGCTGTTTATAAAGCTAGGAACTTTTGTTACCACTCATCAAGCTGTAAGTAGAAGGCAACGTCTTGATTTGAACCTAAACTGAGAAGATAGAGCAAGTCTTAGGAAGGTAAGGATTTCAAAACATGCTGTGACATCTCTTCTAGTATTAACCGTGATGAGTTCAAAGAAAACTGCCTCTGAACTTTGCAGGACCTCAGGCAAATACGGGAGCCGCCCGACACCAGAGCCCTTGGCCGCCGGCTGCTCTCCCCGCTGACCGGGGACCGGGCGGTGGCGAGGAGAAGCGGCGAGTCGGGGACTCCCGGCGGCCGTGCCACCGCCCCTGACCGACGGACGGACAGACAGACAGACGCCCGCCCGCACACCGGGGTGGGTCCGCCCCCCCCCGCCTCCCCTCCTGCGGGGCCGTTCGGCCTCTGAGGTCTGGGCGGCGGCAGCGCTCCGCCGGCTTTGTGCGGCGGGTGGCCTGCGTGCCCGGGGCGGCGGGCGGGCCCGGTGCCGTTTCATCTCTCCCCACCTTTTCTTCTTTTAAGCGTGGGCGGGGGAGGTTTTTGTGGAAGCGCAGGTTGCCGTCGCTGGGCGCAGGGGAAGGGGTGGAAGACGCGTGTGGGGCGCGGGAGCTGCCGGTGCGCGGTTACCCCGGCTGTACCTTCCCCGCTCCGGACGGAGGGGAGGCTGGTATCCCGCCCTCCCCGCGCCGCCGGCCGGGCCCCCCTCCGCGGCGGAGGGACGGATCCAAACGGACCGAGGGGCGGGGGGCGTTAGAACGAGCGGGCGGCTCTGAGAGGAGATGACAATTAGCCTTTAAAAATGGCTGCTTGGAAGCTGTCAGCTGGGACGTGGAGGGGCTGTTAACCCTCCTCCTGTCTCTCTTCCCTGCAGGGCTAATAACGGAGAAGGGATAAGAGCTCCTCAGCCCTTTCCTCGCTGCCGAGTCCCGTCCCCACCCCTCACCCCCGGCCGGTGCGGGGTGCCGTAGCGGCTCCGGGGCTCGGCCGCCCTCACTTCCCATCTGACTGGCGAGAGGACGGCGGCAGCGGCCCCCGCCTCCCCGCGCTCTTCCTCGCTGCCGCCTGCGTGTGTGCCGCGGGCAGAGGGACTACAAAGGAGAAGGGGGAGTCGGGGGCTACATGATCGAGGGTGGCGTGTGTGAGTGTGCACGCCGGTGGGGGGCATATCTGGCGAGGAGAAAACACAAGGTCAAGAGGCAGTTCTCCTCCTCCTCCTCCATGGAAGAAGACGGGAGCGATGAGCCCTGAGGAGGACGACGAAGAGAAGGGGCGGATGGCTGAGGGCTGCCGCTGCCGGGCTTCCCCTCGGGAGTGACGGGGCGCGGAGGGCTGAAGGGGCCGGAGGAGGCAGCGCTGGGGTCGGGAGGGAGGAGAGGAAGGCGAGAAGGAAGCGGGGGGTTTGAATCTCCTTGGCTGGATTATTTCTCCTCAGGGGAAGCTGCCCCTGCCCGGGGTGCTCGGGCGGCGCTGCCATCGCTGCCCGCTGCCGGCCGCGCCTCGGCCCATGGCCCCCGCGGCGAAGATGGACCTGGGCAGCGCTGCGAGGAGAGCCGGAGCTGCCCCCGCGCCCCTGGGCGTCTGGAGACCTTTCCCTTCCTCCTGCTGCTGCTGCTTCTCCTCGCTTCTGGATGTGAACAGCTGGCTGCTCTTCTACGGCTTCTTGTACCTGGCCCTCTATGCCCAGGTGTCCCAGTCCAAGTCCTGCGACAAAATCTCCTGCTTCTCAGGTCATTGTGTCAACTCCACCTGTGTCTGCGACCAGGGCTGGGTGGGAGACCAGTGCCAACACTGCCAGGGCAGGTTCAAGTAAGTCTCTGTTTATTATGATTCCCTTTTTTCCTCCCTACACCCTTTTCCTGTTGTTTTCACTTGCCTGTTTTTTTGCTTGTGTCTGCTATGATTGCTTTCATGCATGGTGGAAGTATGTGACAGAAGTTAAGGATGAAATAGGCTCCTCCACCTCATGGTCCCTCCCTCTAAGAACACAGGACGCAGTCCTCCGATGGAAAATTGTACCCGCTGACTTAGTGCTGAAAATAGGCTGCCCCACTTGATGGGAACTGAGAGACAAGGAGAAATCAGCCTAAAGCTGTGTTCCTGCTGTCCCTTCTGGAAGTGTCATGGAAATGGCATGTGCACTTCATGGGGCTGCCTGGGGAGCAAAAATTACTAGTGGATTTGAATTACTTTTTCCTTCTGGAGAGTGAAAGTGTTTTGCTCATTTCAGTCTTCCTCCCTTTCTTTCAAATGTTTTAGGTAAGCGGGTATTAGTCAGGCATGTTCAGGATACCATAAGTACAACTTCTAGTGAAACATACATCACTCATGACAAGGTTTGCAACAGAGGAGAGAGTGGTAAATGTAAAACAATAACATTTTTGCAAAGCAGTGAGTGGTCAGTGAAGCTAGAACTACCTTCTCACTCTAAAAAGTGGATGTGATACAGAGTCATTGATCAGTGGGAAGGAAGCATGCCCTGACACTTGCTTTTCTATACATAGTGGAAAAGAAGACTAAATTTATAGGGCTGTCACTCCCCCGCCCCCTTTGGTGTCAGTATAAAGACAGGCTGTGAAGAATACTGTTTGCTGTTATTTTGCTGTATAACCTTGGACAGGACATCTCATTTCATTCCCTTGTAAAGCACCTCTTAAAAGCTGGAACTCTATTGAGTATATTAACATATACAGCTGGAAAGTGTTCTAGTATCTAGCTAATAATATATTGGTGAGGCTGTGTCTTAAAGAATTAACATTCCATCTTTGGAAAGTACTTTAATAGGTAAAAGTATTAATAATTGTCTATTTTAAATTGTGTTTAAGTTTTCTCTTTGGAGTCCAAAAATTAACCTTTATAACTTACATCTTTTAAACATTTAATCCGAAGTCACTAATCGCTAAATGAACAAAAAGTAAATCCAATAACTTGTTAGCTTGGGAAGTTGAGTAGCTGGGAGTCAGACATGTTGGCTGAAGTAATGTGCACGCTGCAGAGCAAGAAACAATTTACTGATAATATCTGGTGGATTACTCCATCAGTGAGACTATAGCTGAGCTGTAAAGGTAATATAAGGCAAATATAATACATCTTATCTGCATATAAACTTGCTAATAAGATTTTTAAAGTTGGTCAGTTGTTGCCTGTGTTGTTGAGGATTTGGAGTTTGTCCTGCTCTTTGTGGTGGAACAACGGGCTAATTGCATAGGGGTTGAGAGTGAGGAGAGGAGGCTCAGGTGAATCTTCTTTGTGCATGATGATCTGCAGGGGACAGGCTTGCAGAGCTATTATTTCCTTGCTTTAAAGAGATTACTTGTATCCTTTGTCTTGATGCTACTTACAACAAACCCTAATAGTGCAAGGGCTGAATCAAATTTTAATTTCTTAAATTTAAAAGTTTGTTGTGAATTAGTATGTTCTCTGAATGGTTACTTGAGCCTTTACCCAGTCCTTACAGGTATTTCCTTGATTATCTGTTAAAACATCTCTGTTTCTTTACATTGGTTGTATTTGGCTGGTGAAGAGGCACTGTGGTTACATTTTCACTTCTGGTAGAAAGTTAATAATCCATCCCCACCTAGAGGAAGTTCTGCCTGGATGTTGAAAGGGCACCTCTTCTGAGCTAAGCTAGCACAGTGGTTAAGTGATGTACCGTTAAGGGTTTTGGTGAAATCAGAATAGGTTTCTTACTAACTCCTCTATATTCTTTCTTCTTTAGCTTTAGGAATGGCAGTGATGCTTGCATTATGATTTTTATGGAAGTAAGCTGTTTCTATTATGTTGGAGACTTTTTTTTTTTTAACTGAGGGCCCTTTCATAGTTGAATCTTTGATAGCTCATCTTTAATCTTTATTCATAGAAGCGAAATTTACTCTGCAATGAAAATAAGCATTCTAAGATATAAAGTCCTGTGAGTTGGGGATGGCATGAAATATGTTAATGTGTGTTACAACACAAGCAGCAGCTCGGGCTGGTTGTATTTTGAATCATGAAAATTCAGATGGGTGTTGAATGGGTGATGAGTCAAATCGATATATTTCCAACTGAAGAGCTGGAAAATGAATGTTAGTCTGCCTTACAGCCGGGTGATCAAAACCATTTCTGACTTCTGTGGCAATTGATGGTTTGACTTATTATTGTGGAACATTTGCATATTGTTTCCATTTGTCTGTGAAGCGTACCTGCTTTATACACAAATAGCCATGGCACGACTTTTGCAGCAGTGGTACTTTCATTTGACAAGTTTTGTTGGTGTTTATCACTCTTGCAGCAGTTGCTTCTGGCAGTAAGAATTGTTATGAAGAGTGTTTCATAAAGATTGGAAAGTATGTTTGGCTATTATAACTGCATTAACGATTAATTTATGGACTGTAGATAGGATCTCTGCAAATGTTAATAGAACAGTGTGTATTATTCTAAACAGTTACATTGTTTCAAAGTTTCAGCAGTTTGAAGTGCATGAGTGTCTGTTATGCAAGATTAAAGTTGAACTTCTAATGACCTAAATTGGACAGGTGTAAAGCCTGTTTTCTGTCACTAAATTATTTGCGTAAAAAGATTTTTAAGGGCAGACTTAAAACATATGAATAAAAATAAAGATGCTTTTATTTTTGTATAAGTGCAACATGATTATTTTTGCTCTTCATGAGTGCCTTGCATCAGAAACATTATCTTGAGAGAAGTACTCTACCTAGGGGTAACTTGGGACCATTAATTCTTTGGTGCGAGATGTGTAGTATTTTGGTTTTATTTCTTTTCTATACTGAGAAATAACAACATAGCAGAGGCACATCAAAAATAATGGATCAATCTTAGTAAGCAGGTGTCAAAATTAATTTACAATACTATGGTAACCTTGCCTTTTCCCTGTAGGAGAAATACCGAGTAAGTAGACTACTTTGCAAAAGTTGCTCTGGACTGGATGAAAGAAGGGTGGATGGGGGAAAAAAATGGACAAAAAGAGAAAAAGATTCTCTACCACTATTTTATTACTCTTATTTATCAACTTTTGTATTTACTCCTTATACTGTGAAGCGTGTGGCAAGTTGTTATATAAATGGAAGTGGTATTATTCTTACTGCATTGCATTCACATCCATGTCAGTCACTTTTCAGAATGATCTAGGCCTCATCTCTGCCTGGCAGTAAATTATTTTACTCTCTGTTCAGGAATGCAATTCTGACTTATTTCCTTCTCTCTTAAATGTTTTTTTTTTTCTTTTTCTTTTTTCTCTTCCCTTCTGCTCTGATAGAATGCAAAAAAAAATTTTTTTTTGTACCAAAATAAAAATGGGAAATTTCTTTATAGAAAGAGGGGAAAGAAATTCTGTCTGCCTGCTTACAGAAGACAGGTGAAAGATAAGAAAGCCAAAGGGTGAGCAGGTTCTGTGTTAACAGGAGGGAGCTTCAAACAACACAGTTCCCAAGATGTAAACAAAACCACAAGTGTAAAAGCACAGTGGCCATTTTTATTCTGATAGATTGATTTATTAAGGAAATGAAGCTTTTAATGCTACATCCGCCACTCTTCCCCCTTCCCCCCCGCCCCACCTTTGAATTTGTTGGTCAGTTAGAGGTTTCATGATGATACGAGTTTGGACAGAAGGGAGACGAAAAGGCTGCCCCAATCAGTTGCGCTGTGAGACTCCAGGGAATTCAGAGAGACAAACATTATGAATAGCTCAACTGCAGGAAAAGCTGCAGTCACAGCTTGTGCGTATTTAGATGTCAAAGTCAATCAATCAGCACTATGGAAAAACAGGTTTCATTAGTTTTGCTATTCACAGAGTGACTCCTGTGGGGGAAAAAAGTTTCCTTCAGGTTGGAGCAAAAAGTTACCCCTTTCTTTAGCTCTGGTTTTCACACTGGTGTGTGGAAGAGCATTAGGAAAAAAAAACTGCATAAAACTGCTCTTCCTCTTAAGTTTTTGAGTACCTGAATGACTGGAAATATCCAGTCTTCTAAAATGCTGTCTTTAAAAAAGTAGATTGTGTCTTCACATGGCTATCATTGTTTATTTGATAACTTGTCCCAATTAGCATATGTAATGAAGCAGACTGTACAGGATAGGTGAGCACCTCTGAATACCTACGCTTCAGTTAATCTGCTTTGCCTAGTCCTAGATACCTAGTAGTTATGGAAAGAGTAAGAGCAAATTGATCTGTTTGATTATTAAACCTTGTCTCCAGTTGTTCTTACTGCACTTCTAAATTACCTCCTGCATATTCTTCTTAATTTGTAGACTTCCTATAGAAGATTCTGCTTTCTTCAAGGACAAAACAATTTCCAAGTACAAGAACCTTCACAACTGACATGTTAAAAGGGTATCGAATGTTAGTATTCCAGGCAAAATCCTTATTTCTATCTAAAACTCTGAATTCTGCTGTCTGCAGAATGACTCGCGCAAGGAGAGCATCCTTAAATTGCAAATTGTAAATGAACAATAATGTTGTATAAGAAATGATCTTTAGAAGAAGGTTTTAGCTGCAGCCAGTTGAAGTTCATGCTGCTGTGAGAAGGGGTGACTTTATCCTTTATGCTTCTCTTTGATTACATCTTTCCGCTTCTTATGCAAGCATTAATATTCCTACTAAGAGCTGAAAAGTATCAACAGGAACATACGTCTCCACCTCCCATCCAACTCTTTTCTTTTTTTTTTTAAATTTTTTTTTAAGCCAGTTCAGTTTGCTCATGTTATTTCACTTGTCTAGGTCTCTTGCAGACCCAAAGGAGGTAACAGGAATGAGAAGGTGGAGGTGGGAAAAGAAAATTGTCCCTTCTAGAAGTGGTACAGACCTAGTTTGCCTTTAATATGAAACATCACCACCATTAAACTAGTGCAACTTCTATTATACAGGATGAAATCCTGAGTCAGGCTACCAGTTGCAAAACTGCCTTTGTCACCAGCATGGCCTGTATCTGATTCAAGGCATATGCATAATTGTTCTTATTGACATCAGTGGAATTGTGTGTGAGATTTTACACCTTCAAATTGCTTTTTTATAAGTCAACATGTGAATGTTAATATAATTAAACTAGTGGAAACATCAATGATTATGATTTTATCCTTCTAAAATGTCATCCTTAAGTTGATTTTTAGTGGTGATGCTCTGAAAAATATTTCTTCCAATGTGAGTTAATCTCTCTGTCTGTATTTATTTTAAAATAAAACGATAGTTTGTGTGATAAAGAGATTTTGAATTTGTAAGGAATATTTTTTTTTTAACTCAAATCTTGTTTTGAAACGTAGAAGCATAAGCCATACGACCATACTAAACTTCTCCTACAAGCTAAACAATCTGCACTGGAAAGTGTTTTTTTGAAAGGAAAGCAATCTTTTTGAAAACTTTAAGAAATGATTTTTATTAGCGTGTATTTTTTGTTGTTGTTTAATACTTCCTGTATAGAATCATTCAGACTGGAAAAGTCTCTTAAGATCACGGAGTCCAACTGTTAACCTGACACTACCAAGTCCTCCACTTAAACCATTTGAGTATCTTTTTATGGGTTTTTATAGACAAGACCAGCAATGAACTCTCTGATTACCTGTTCTTACAGCTTGCATTACGCAGGCTGTAGGGTAACTCTGAATTAAATACTGCTTGAGTTGAACACGTGCTTTAGAAAAGCACCTGTACATGTCTGAAAACACTTCCAGTGACTGAAAGTCCATTACAGACTTTTCAAAATTCTTCTATTGGTTAGTTATCCTTACCAGCAAAAACAAATGCTTAATCCCCCAAATCTACCCTACCTCATTTTTTGTCTCTCTGAGTTGCTATTTCTTGTGTTTTGAGTCATGCTTTTGTTGCAGAGTCGTCAGTATGTCAGGTCTATGTTTCCTGTGTAGGTGAAAATATTGTCACCTTTTCCTCACAGAGAATGGAGGAGTAGTGCTCCTTGACTCATCTCAACATAAAACAAATTTTCCCGTCCTTAATCGCTCTCTTGGTTTTTAGCCTTCCCTGTTTTATCAGCATTCTTGAGCAATGAATGCCAGAACTAGATGCTTGTCTGTTGGTAACGGTTGTACTGGTGAAATGCAGAAGCCGAGTAACTTCTCCCCTGCTGCTTGGTGTCCTGCTGCGTGCAGCTGCAGAGAGTGCTTCGAAGCTCAGCACTGTGCTGGTAGCTCAGTCTATTATTTTCTGCCTCAAGACTTCTCAGAGCTGCTGCATCCTCAGTACCAAGTGATTGATGCATGGCCCTGCTTTTCTCAGGCCAGTCTGTGAACTGAACACAGCCTCCCCTATTCGGGGTGATGTTTAATTCTGGGGCTACAAATGTGTATGTGTTTGGGATCGAGCAACGCTCTTTTAAAACCACCCCTCTTCCCCCCTCCTCAAGCAATAGATAATTAACAATGTACAGAGTACTTTCCTGTGTGTAAGTCTGCGATGTGTTGATTTCAATCCTATAGATGAATTTAGGCAAAGGGCTTGTTGATTCCGAGTCTGGTTTGTTTGCAGACTAAGCGGTTTGTTACTTAAATAAGTGTGGGAACAGATGGCTGATGACCCTGTCAGGCCTTTAGACAGCACCAAAGGCTCATTGCTATTGCTATGGGTGTGTAAAAAGCTCAGTTGTCTCAAATGGATGCTTAAGTCTATCCATAAATGATACATGAATGCCTGTGCATGTTATAGCATTAATATTTATTATGTTTTTAATCTAGTTTGGCAAATAAAGTCTCACACTGTGTATCTCTTACTTCCTTTAACCAGAAAGAAGGCTTTGCCATAATTCATGTCATCTTTTTAAAATGAGTATGCATAGTTTTTGAGAGATCAGTCTATGACACTGCACTAGAAATTGATTTAATTGTATCAAAATGTGGACAGAAAAGGTGGGAGGTAATATGAAATGCTACAGGAATATCCTTGGGATATTCTTACCACGTACTAACTGAAGTGCTGGGGGAAAAAACCTTACTTTAAAACACTACTTTGTAGACAATAAAAAATGCATTGGAAAACTTGTACGGCATTGAAGAATAATTATCTGTCAGTGTCCATTGAATGTATTATTAACTGTATAGTCTAGTCTTGGAAAACATACTCCAAAGTTGATGTAATGAGGAATAAATGATGGTGATACCTGAAAACATGAGCACTCCAGTGAACTGCACCTGTTAACAGTAATAAAGGGACAATAGTAAACTATAAGCGAAGTGTATGTGTTCATGTGAAGTGGGTTAGCCATGGCAATTTTCAAACTAGTATTATAGGTTGCCCTATATATTATTAAAACCCTAATGAGTGAACGTAAGAGTTGCATTGACTTCAGAGCTCCATGAAGAGTAAGACCCTACTGAGAAATGATGGAATTGAGCTCTACGTTGTTACTTAATGTTCATTCACAAGGTGCAAGAACTGTGCTTGGCTTTTTCTGTCTGCAGCAGACTTCAAACCTAAAGCTTTTAGACCTCTGAAAAGTAATTTAACCACCAACTCTATAGAATATTCTAGAGTAAGCATGTTAAAATCTCTGCTAAAGCAACAGCGTTCTGCAAAAAATAAATGTATTGTAAAATCTCTCCCAAAATTTAGAGCTTATGTCACTCATCTGGAAGAAATGGATTCTAGGATCTGTTTGAATCACTATTTTGTATTTCTTAGCTAAGGATGGTAATGTGCTACTACCATCATGTGATGGCAAAATATCTATTTGTTCATGATAATGATATTTAGAAATGAGCTAGCTGTAGAAATTTTTTTTCCATGTTTTCAGCAACATGTGCCTGAGAATTGTGATTTGGGTAGGGAATTTTGAAGCCAGGTTATACTAGGATTACTTGGCAACAGAACAAGTACTGAAGTACTTAAAGATTGGATGCAGGCACATAAAATGACACTCAATATCTACATTTTCTTATGGATTTCTTCCATAATTTATGTGCTTCAGTGTCTCATCTGTAAAAAAGGAAATAACACTTCCTGTAAGGTTAAAGACTTGAGGTGAGTCACAACCGTAATAATGAGGAACAGCTAATGAGCTAGGTACAATATTAAGAGAATGCATTTCTTCCTAGGATGTGATAAATACTATGGAATGAAGTACTGTTGTCCAAACTCTGCCATATATGTCAAACAGGTGAGTAAAATCACTTCCTTATTAGATCAGATGGGCAGAGATAATTTAACCAGAAGAATATCTTGCTAGTCCTGCTGCAGTTTAAAATACTTTCCTTGTTGTAATGGATAGTAATGGTGAGTAAAATATGGTAAGCTTAATTTTCTTGTTATGCATCTCAGCCTTCAAAACTCAAGAAGACTTTGATATACTCTGACTTCTATAAAGGAATACTTGATAGTTTCAGCTTTATTAGTGAAAGTAAGTGAAACGCTGAGTAATCAAACTGCAGGATAATTTGCACCTTTAATTATGCTTTTCTGAATCTAGAGAGTAGGGGTGTTTGCGTGTGAAAGTACCTATTTCCTACAAAGAAATCCAAAACAATAAAACCAAAACAAAGGCAAAATAACTCATATTCATGTTTATTTGTGCAAGCCCACTTGATGAATGCACTTTGTAGGATACTTGATAATCATGTGTATTTGTGGTATATGCAAGGTGTACTAAAGCAGTTACGGAGAAGAGGGAAATGAACTGTGTGTTTCATAGGAAGTACCATAGAGCTGCTATAATTGCATTAAGCTGCATGCTTCTGTGGTTCTCTCATATCAGCAGATCTGTTGTGTTTGCTTCCTAAGTCAACTGAGGCTTTTCTAAAGGGTAACATAAAACCTTGAACAGGAGCTGGAAGGTATTCTTTAAAAATGACAAATAGTGGACAAACAAACGACTGCTTTTGAAAACATACAAATTTGCACTTGTGTGCACAGCTGTAATATCACGTTGACAGCTGTGTTAGAAAATATTTTTGCAGATGTTTTCTAAAACCTAAGGCTGATGTAAATATTAAATCCAGAACATTTGTATTTAAAAATCTGGGTTTTTTTCCCCTGGGTATTTTTATCCCCTGGGTATTTTTAATAGTGTAGCACTTTGTAGGAATAATCTGTGAGCATCTATTTTAAAAACAAAATGACACAATTTTTTCTAGAGTTTTTAATTTCCAAATTGCTTCTACTATTTTAGTTTTCATGGGGGAAAAACCCCCACACCTATATTCAATGAAGTACTTCTGCACATCTCTGTCATACTTTGTATCTGGATATCTTATTTAAGCATGAGGTAGCTAGTCATCACAATGACCTTGAGAAAGAGACAGTTATTTTTTGAGCTGTTTGACATGTAGGAAACCTGACGTTGTGTGGTTGTCTAATGTAACAACGTGTGACTGAACTGAAATGGAAGCTTGGGAGTTTACACAATTTTCTGTAATTCTGTCCCAGTCCGCATTTTAGGAAGATTGAATTGTTTTCAAATTGCACATTCTTTTTCTGCACGTATACAATATAGATCGAAGTATTTTGTTTTCTCAGAGACGTTTACTATGTAATGTAATCAGATATAGGAGAGGATATGAAGCTTGTTATTCAGGTATGGATACACAGCTGAGCAGTTTTGTGATGATATTTTAGACCGACTGTTCCAAAGACATACAGTATATGTCATTTAATGAGTATATGGGGTACCTCTGTTAATGCAGGTGTAAATGCTGATATAGGTTAGAGGTTGATGAATACTTAGAGAATTGATCTTGAAAGGTGTTCTTGATTCAAATGAGCCAGGACATCAAAGCTGGACTGTGTTTGTAGTTTGTCTATCTTCTTCTTTTTAAAGGGGCCGGGGGGGAAGATGGGGAAGAAGCAAACCACAGCTTAATGTATTCAGTTCACAAAAGCTTTTAGTTAACAGGAATGTTGCTGGATGATTTTATTTTCAATTTTATATATGTCCTTGAAGTGCACTTGCTGCTTTTGGGGTTTGAATTCAGAAGTCTGTTCTCTAACATGAAACTCTCAAGTGACAGGCTGCTGAATGTAAGCAGAATATTCCTTTAAAGTTAGACTTAGGTTTTCTAATTTAGATTGACTCCATTTATAAGTAGCAATTGGACTGGAAAGCAGAGCCAGTGTATGTTAAATTCTTTTGGAATAATGGAGGCTTGCAGTGTTGCACTGAAATGGAATTTGAGAACATCTTCCTCTGAATTTTTCCTTTGCATTGTCTTAATAGTCTCGAGGTTATGCTCAGTAAAGATCTTAAAAAGCCTTACCTACTCTTATTAAAAACCCCTGTGTTTAAAATTCTTGCCTATTAAAGACATTCCTTTTAAAGAGTCATGCAGTTTTTTAACTTATCACCTGTTGGTCTTCACAGCCATTATTTTTTTTTATCATCCTGATAAATTTGACTCTTCTTTCCATCTGCTAATGAAAACCAAAGCAGATGAAGGACATGCTTAATCTTACTCCTTATTTTTAAATACAGCAATTAAGATTTAGTCTGTTTTTCTGTGATGATCAAGGAAAGTACTGTGCAATGTGTGATATTTTAGTTTATGTTGTAACTTTCTAATATACAAGTTTCCTTATTGTCTTTATGTAATTCACTTTATTGTGCTTCAAAGCTGGGAGAATGACAAAACTAACGTATCCTAATTTTGGTGAGTATGAGCATAGCTGCACAAAATCTTTAGTAGAAGAAATATTGTTTGTTCTCATAGTTCTGCTGTTGCAGGCTTAGACTTCAGTATGTGATATCACTCTTGAAGGAATGCTTTCTTTGAATAAAACAACACTACTTAATGAAGGAAATTCTCAAGTATCCTATGCTTCAAAATCTACAAATTTTTAACAAGCAACAACTTTAGGGTTTTTCTCCCCTGTTGAGAACTTTTTTGTTATGTTTTTGATTCTTTCTTAAATTCCTCAACTTATTTTTTTTCTGTATGGTTTTTTGTTTGTTTGTTTGTTTTTTTTAACAGACCAAAAGTATTTAGGATGCTTTCTGAGATGATGTCAACCTATAAGTTATGCAAGCTCATCTTCAGTATATCATGTATTTATGAAGTATGTGTGTTCAAATGATAGGATGCCTTTATTTTGTGTTTTTTTCTGGTTTTAAGGACAGCTGATCATCCTCATTGAATTCTCTGTTCTTTGTTCATTACGTTCCTCTTGGTAGGATATACTTGCATTATAGTTAAGATGACATTCTAGTCTGAAAGATCTTGTCATTGTTTCCATATAAAAGTGGAAAATGCTGTTAAAAATCTGTGTGGAAATGTCTGGTAGCCTGCAAACCAGGGCTCTAAAGGGAATTATGGAACTGAGGTTAGCAGGTTTGTGTGTAAGGATGTTGCTGTGCAGAAACAGTTGCATATTCTGGTCAATGCATACTAGCATTACACGTTTCTGTTTGTGCATGTGCTCAACAACATAAGCTAGTAATATTATTCAAAGCATCTGTGTACTAGATTTCAATGGTAGCTTGGGTTAGAGGTTGTGTAAATCTGACCTGCTTGCTGCTGTGAATCTTAAGGGTGAGTTTTTCATACCAGGTATGGGAATTTTGGAGGATATTGTCTGCGCTTAAGAGTATTAGAAGGATTTTTATCTGTTGCTTCCCCGCACACACCTCCCCCCTCCCCCCCTTCCCCTAATGTTGAATTTTACTTACTTCAGATTCACTTGTGCAGTTCTTCAGGGCTTTGTGTGCATGTATGCTTTATGACTCCTAAGTTATTCACTCAGCCAGCAAAGAGAAAATCGCATAGCTGTGTGGATATGTGTGATGTCTGCATATCAGAAATACTATATATTTGCTCATCTAATTAATCATGTTGAAGTTTTGGGAGAGGGAAATGGACTTCTTCAGAAAGTAATTTTGAGAAGCTGTGTGGATAATGAACTCAGTTCAAAGGTTCCACGTACTTGCAAAAGTATTTGCTTGAGGCGGGATTTGAAAGAAACTCTCTCTAAGGAAGTTACTCTATGCAAAGTAAGGAGTGTTGTAGAAACAGGTGAAAGTTGAGCATGTCCACAGAATAGGATTTGGGGCTTGCAATTGATTCAGGATGGGAAGCACATCTTGCTTTTGGAGACAGGTTAACTTTTATGAAGATATACACCATCAGAAAGTATTCATGGACTTGGTGGTAGTTGTAGGATAAAAATTTAATGTATTTCATTTAACAAGTCAATAATAAAATTATCAAGAAATAAATGGTATTAAATCTATTTAATTTCTATTAAATTTATATTTATGGTATAACAAGGAATAAGACTGTTCATAATTTTGCACTCGCAATTAGACTGCAGGCCTGACCCTCAATTGCTATAGTCCTAAGATGATGTAATTAATCTTTTTAGGGTTTGTTCTTTAATTTGAAAGTAAACTTCAGGAAACTCCTATAATGGAACGGAGACTCAGACTCTAAAAATTATATGTATATAGTAATAATGCATCTTTCATGTATAGGTGGTGAGATGTTTGTTATGCTGTAATTTTTTGAATAGATAATGTGTATCTATGTACATGTGCATCACCTTGTTATGTTGTTGAACATTGAGTTACTTTACCTATTGTGCATCATTTTTTAAAAAATTACAATAAAATGAAGAAAAAGGAAATTTCCTCATAAAAGAATGTCAGGATAATAATAAGGAAGAATGACACCGACAATCAGTGTTTGTGATACTTTGTGCCATTTGCTTTGGAGACTGTGTGGCTGGTTACAATCAGTCTTTTTAGAGGGATTTTTAAATGATACAAATAAGAAGTTGTTGAAATAATCTTTTCACCTAATGAACTGTTGGGGACTGTATTTATCTTCCTGGTACTTTTAAAATCAAGCTGTTAAGGTGTTATCCCATGCTAAGAAGGTCTTTGTTATACAAACAGTCCTCATAGGTCTGATTTAATTACATCAGTGTTGCATTCAGAAGGAAAAAATAGTTACTAACTGTCTGCTTTTAGTTAGGACTGGCTCCAGATATTTTCCTTGAGTTAGAGATGTCTAAGGGAATGTTCTCCTTAAGCATGTTTTATGCATGTGAAGAAAGGGAAATGCTAGCTTCTGTTCAAGTAGAATTCCCTATCCTCTCTTAAAATATTTTTTTACTTATCCTTGTCAGAAGCTTCTTTAGAAAAATAAGAACTGTTACTGTTATGAAATCTCTGGGAGCTTTACTGTGTTTGGATGCAGAAGAGAAATTAGAATCTTACAATGGAACAGAATGGGTACCTGAAGAACAACAATAACTGGACTATAGCATATGACCATTATTTTGGAGTAGTTGTTTTTTTAATTTATGCTAAACAGTACAGAAAGGAAAACATTCAGGATGAACATTGTTTTTTGATGGGGTTATATGCTAAAGGGTAGGAGAAAAAAAATCTTTCAATAAGTGTGGGGTTTTTTGTATAACTAGTATGAAATATGAATATTTGATTCTGTATCTGTTTAAGCCTGTTTCTGTTGCTTCATTGAACTAATGCAACATCTTATTTTATTAATTCTCCTCCTGTTTGCAATAAAATAGCAATGTCTGCATTACTCAGGTGTGGTGTATGTATTTGTCAGGAATGTCTGAAGTTATTGGTGTCATGGGAGACACTTGTTTCTCAACTAGTCTTTTCTGTTGTTGATGTTAGGCACAACTTTATGTTCTAGGAATCAAGCAACAGTCTTTTGTAGGTGTCTAAAAATGTTATCAAAGTGCATTTAGTTGTCTGATTTAGTGATGCCAGGACCATATCTGGTGCAGAATTCTGCTGTTTATGTGTCCAATGGAACGTGTTTGCAGGATTGTATGAATAGAAAGGCCCTTTGTGTTAGAAAACTTGACAAATGCATCTGACCAACAAGTGTCAGCAGTTAAAGCGTTAGACCAGATTTTTTTTTTAATTATATGTAGAGGGCCATTTCTGATTGAAATGTGTAATAACTGAGCATCTTCCAAAGATTTCAACTTTTTTTGTGTGGAGGGGGAAAAAAACACAGATAGAAAAGAAGTGAAGTTTATGCAGACCAATAGATTTGATCAGCTTTCCTTTTTCATATATAAATCTATACTTTGGATAGGTGGATCCTGCTATCTGTATTCTGGAACTGCCATTTTTAGCAGAAGGAGTCTCAGCTCCAAGGAGACTCATTCTGTTTGCAAGAGTTCCATTGCGAGTGTTGCTCTGTCCAGTTGAAACACTGACAGAAGGTCTTCGCAAGAGTCCTGTGAGTACTCCACTTCAGTCAGCCTTTCAGAGTCACAGACTTTTTCCGGTCTGTGCCTCAGAAGCTATAATTTCTTATTTTATTCTGGACAAAAAGCCTCAGGCAGGGCCTTTCATATGCTAGTTGTATATCATTCCTGTATACAACTGTATGATTCTTTAAGCATCGTAAAGACCAGCTTGCAATGGCTAACACTCAGTTGTGACTCTGCATTGATTGCCTGGTTTCAATTATTATTCTTAGAAGAATAACTTTTAGTCTATGTAATGTTGTGGTAACTTACATGTAGAGATTTATTTGCTTATCTTACATTCCTGTGGATAAATGCTAACTTTTCTCAGAAAAACTGAGAAGCTTTCTTATTTTCAAGTAGTTTTTCATATGGCTTTTCCTGTTTGTTTGGCTAGGTGCACAAACAAGTGTATCAAACAACTATGAACTGTTAATAGTTACGTTATATTATTATTGAGTTTTTCGAAGTGAGAATGGGGTGATCTGCATGAATTAAAGCTGAGTATTTGATGCTAGAGTCTGGTTTTGTTTCTTCCTGAGATATCAAATTTTAAGGAAAAGCAATTTGAAAGCAAATAAATGCCCCCAAAAATCAATAAATGTAAGATCATCATGAAATTTTGAGGGGGGAAAAAAGTGTAAAACAATCAATCAAAAAAACCTCCTTTGCAATATGGTAATCAAATCGATTTTTTTTTTTGAAAGCTCTGAAATGAGTACTTAAGGATTGTCCCTATTTAAACCTGCTATGTGATAGTGAGTTTGAGAATTTCATTTCTGTGAAAAATGCTTTAAAGGTTTTCTTATTGCCTTTACAATAAATTATATGCTTTCTTTTCCTACATCTCTTACTGCTGTATAAATCTGCAGAGAAGTTATGAATTTGTTTCGTATTGCTGTGTTGCAATGAAACTTATTCTGTCATAAATAGATTTAATTACATAATCTAATGGGTGAGGGGAGGTGGACTGAAGGGGGAGAGGAAACATAAATAGCATTAGAAATTAACAGATAAAAGGAGAGAAAGTTTTGTTACTAAGCTATACAAGCAATGCATTACTTCTGAAATGCAGAACCAAATAGTTACTTTGTTTTTCCTTTAACTTAAATAATAATTGTAAATGACAATTTACATATAAAGAAAAGATGTCTAAATGACAGAAGACTTCGTAGCACCCTTCAGAGCATAGCTAAAACTTTACCTATGCTTTGTCATTTCTTGTCTCAACTACTGCAGTTTTGTTTTCTTTCGAGCTGGCTCCTCTCCAGTGTCTTTAAGTGCTGAAATAAAATACTTTTGTTTATGACTGAGATTTCTATCAGCCACTTGTGAATCTCTTATAAGGACTCCTGCTCACCTCAGTTCTGTACTAAATGGGAGGAAATGAAACTATGCAGCTTCACTGGACCTCTATTTTAATGATAGCTCCTCACAATTTAGGAGACAATCATTAGATGGTTTCTAACCTCTGATTCTGGAGCTACAAGTCTTGCATGTTTTGTTTATGAATGGTACGGCAGTGTGCTCACTCTGGGTACAAGTTTACAAGTATGAACCACTGCCTCACTGATGATGGTCTGTCACCACCAGTGCACAGTTATTTCACCAAAATGAAATGTTTAAGTAATGACTGAACTATTATTGTAAGTTTAAAGTAAAATTAGTGACTTTAATTACAAATAGGAGAAAATAGGTAGGATTTGTAAAGTATGCTTTTAATTTATAGTTCTCCAATTATCATTAAAGCTCTGTTACTTTATTTTTTTAATTTCTTCTCTAGATGAATGTTGCAGTTGTCTGAAACTGCTAAAAAGTTATAATCCCAAATAATGGAGTAAAGAGGTAACTCTGAGACTTATGGAGGAAGGAACAGGGCACCAGGGAGTTTTAATGTAACAAAAAATAAAAATGTGACCAACACTGAGAATGAAGATTAAATATCAGAGCTCTCAATTAATGAGCATAAATGTTGAAGTTTGTTTATTATTTCTGTTATGGTTTAGATTTCCTAGGATATTATTTGGCCTTGCATTAGAAATTGCAAATAGCAATTACTGTTGTATTTGTTGTGGGATAAATGAAAATTATTTGGTCCTCGTGGTATGTTAATTTATAGTTGTCATTTGTAGAGTATTATAATTTTCTGTTATTTAAATGTAAGCTTTTAAAATTGCTAGCTGCTTTTGCCTCAACTTGTGAACTTTTATTTTAACATGAAGCTTCTTGATGATGCCTAGTTCCTGAAGTATTGTTGTCTTTTTTTTTTTTTTTTTTTTTTTTAGTGCTTTGATTTTTCTAATGACTTGCCTGCCTTTTCAACATTCTGGCAAGCTGGGATTAATTAAGAAGGTGGGCAAGTTGGGATTAATTAAAAAGGCTTGTCTGTAAAGCAGCAGGGATTTATATGAGTTAAAAGGTGAAGTCTTGCATATAAATATTGCAAAATATTTCTAAAACAGATCTGTGTATGTATCTACTTGTATATCTATGTATGTATATACAAATATACTTGAAAATAGAATTTTCTAGTGTCTACATAAAAGTCCAGATTCCATGCTGTTGGTTCTTTGACTTGAAGCAGCTACATGAGTACTGCAAACCTTTGCTTATCAGGGGTTAGTGCCTCTAATCATTGCGCTGCTGAATGAGAGTGAGGAGGAGGAAGAGTTTCATCTTCTCCTTATATGCTCATATTTTAAAATAAAATCACTGCCACTGCATTTCTGTGTTCCCAGATTGCCTATCAAGATCTCAGAGGACTTAGGTAGGTAGATTGATATGTCAGGGTAGACATGACATCGAACTTCATACAACCAATTATATCCTTTTATGAATGCCTGGAAGCATAGCTATTGAAGAGTTCACAAGCTGCAATGTGATAAAAAATGAGGTGGCTGTTAAGAATAGCTCTCTTCAGGACTGGACAGCAAGGCTAAGCATTTTGAGTTGCAATTTAGGCTTGGATACTGCTTTTATCCTATTTCAGTCTACAAACTACGCTGTTCTTCCTTTCCCTCCAGATTTCTGTCTGATGTTACCAGCCAGAGCGATTGAAAATGCTGACTGTTGACATCTCTGCAAAGGGTTCATCTCTTTGGGTTTTGGTGTTGTTTCTCCTCCCCCCGTTCCCCCCAACTGTCCAACTATTGCAGGATTACCGCACTAGTCCATGTACGCTATTTTAGAGGCAAAGGCATCAATTGTTTGCAGGGACCTAAAAACTGTGTGAAAATGTAATATAATATTTCTGGGTTTTTTAGTTAGTGCAGTAAAATAAAGCCTTGACTACTTATATGTGGCAAACACATAGTTTCCCATTATTATACTCAGGGGCATTTTATATGGAAGGGGTGTTATGTGTTTAAAAAAAAATAATAAATAAAAGAACAAAAAATCATACCCCAAAACCCTGCAAACAACTCTAGCAGAAAAATATGAAACTTGAGCAGGTATTTTTTTAAAAGCATGCCTTAATGACTTTGTATATATGATTTAGATAAAAAAATATTTAGTATACTCTTTACTTATGCCATAGTCCCAAACTCTGTGGAGTGAAGTGGCAGTATTCTGTAACTAAATGTGCCATAAACATGTTCAGAAGTTCTTGAATCTCACATTTCTGACTGTGTGAATTCAGACTGTTGCTCTAAATTTGTTCATGCAACCTCCTTGATGCACGCCTAATTTCTTGTGCATATAGTCACTTAGTCAAAAGAGCTGTTCTCTTTCCATGTGCTTTTCCTTTTGTTCTCTTTGTATGTACAGTGTGTGTCACATTTTTACCTTGGACTTCATCATGCTAGGGTAAAGCAAGTGTCTTCTTACTTGGCTCTTATTTCTTGTAGTCACTCAAATAGCGTTCTCTGTTCATGTTCCAGTTTAATCTTTTCTTTCCTGTCTCCTGTGCTGTGATACTATTTCTGCCTGACCACTTCTGGAAATCCCACATCTGGATCACTGCCTGATCTCTGGAAATCCGACACTGTAGGATCATTTCTCTTTTTTTTTTTTTTTTTGGCTGTATCCCATTGGTGACATGTAGTCATTCTGCTGCCGTTTCAGTTATCTTCTTTCTTCTCCAGTGGACTAGTTAAAGTTATTCCCCTCACTTCAAAGTGCATGATTTTACAGACTAAATCACTAAATTTAATCTCCTTTCTGTCAGTTGAGCATCAACATCACCTCACTCTTTGCATGGGGCATATTAATCTCTAACAATATGAACAATTTCATGTCATCAATAAATTGCACTAGCACACTTGTGCCATCATATTGTTAAGTATCTGTTTAAGATCAGCTTTTGACTACCTCCACTCTGCAATGTTAATCCCAATATAGACTGAGATCTTTTCCTTATGGGCGACCTGTTGGTCCCATTTCTATCCAGCTTGTTACTTGCATTATAGTTCCCATATTAACTTGGTCTCCAGGTTCAGCTAATTGCACAGCTCATTACTGAGTCTTCATATAATGGTAATTTTCTTTATGGTTGCTTTATCAAAGATAAAGTGTGTGATGTTAATAAATTTATGATCCATTTTATTCTACTTTCCTCTCACAACCATATTTTTAGATTAAACTACGACTAGAATAATGAGAAGCTAAACTAATAGGTTCTATTAATTCTGAGCAATTCCTTCCCTTTTTGCATTAAATTTAGGTACAATATTTGCTAGAATATGACAGATGGTATAATTTAATATATATAACAAAGTGCCTACTGCTTAACTTGCATGTTAATGTCTTGGGTCTTTTGTTTCCCACTGTTCTTGCATAGAGATTCTTGTCTCTCCTGGTAGGACAGTAAGTTCTTTGAATTTTGTTACTACTAAAATTGTGATACTATCCAATTCTATATTTCCATGCTTATTACACGAGCTATTTGCAAGATAATACTTTACATCATCATCCTAAGTGGAAACTGCTGAACATTTGTTTTGTGTTCTCTTTAATTTCTGTTGCCTCATGCTTCCTGATGCTTTTGCCAATTGTTTGACAAGTTTGCAATCATATAAATATACACATATACTCATACAAACACATGATCTAACAAACTTTCCTTATCTGAGAACATTATTTTTTAAAAAATGTGGAGAAGAATTGGTTCTTCTAGTATTATTAGTGTTACGCATTAAAGCTCAGATGTTTTAGTTTTATGGTTGTTTGCCTTGTCATGTATACATTCCTTAATTAAGAAAAAAAGTGGAATTAGAACAGGAGGTAATGCTGACAGTTACAGATTATAATCACAGCATCCTAGTTTATCTTTTAAGATGTGATTAGTTATAAGTAATTCAAGGCTTCTTTAGATTTCTTAGTTATGATGATTTTAGCCTAACTTGGAATTTGGGCAGTATTTTAGTTCTTGCCACCTCATAAAGCAATTTTCACGTTGGCTATGAGGTAAATAGTACAAGGTTGATCTCCATTGCTCCATAAATTTGAAATATTTAGAATAGAAAATTAATTGTGCTGAATACTACTAGAAATACACACTTTCCATCTTGCTTCCCTGTTTGGTTTCTATCAATTGTCTGAATTATTAATTGCATAAATGAAACTATGAAATACTTCATAAGATGCTATGAAGTGAACAAACACTAGCTGTCACTTGGAGAGCAAGTTCTAACTGGCATTAACAAAGAAATAATATCTACTTCTAACAGGTTTGTGATCCCATGGCATGTGTTTTGCAAAGTCATTTGTAAAGATGAATTTTCTGTGCTTGTCTAGTTATTAAAGGTAACAACTTAATCAGTGTATTTGACTAATCTTCATCTCAGATTACAGCTGGAGTGCTAATGAGTAGGTACAGCTGCTTTGGTTTTTCTATTATGTCCATATAGATACTCAAATTGATAGTGGTCCATCATGCATGTGTATAACACTTCCATCTTCTTTGTTTTTTTCCTGCACTAGAAAAGTAGTCGCTGATGGAAAATTTAAATGGAAATATCTAAGATTTAAGGATAATACATACTGACTTAAAAAGTGCTAATTAGTTACACTTAAAAAATAATTATGCAGTTTGCCCAATATGAAAAGCTTTGGTGCTGTAATATGCTCCAGTAATAGCCCTACTGTTAAGTACTTACTAAATCTGATGTAACAGGTGTGTATCTCTGGTTGATAGGTTGTCAAAATAAGTGTTTGTATTGGAAATGTGTGGCGGAGGAGAGATTTGTAACGAATGATATGATTTTTACCAAATCCCTCCTTGAGCAGCAATAATATTTATACAGGAGAAGGTATTAAAGTGTATATGCATCCAACAGTACTGTTCACAAAGATCTGATTTTCATGAACATCACTCTCCTGAAAATGTATGATTGAAAAATAAAAAAAAATACTTGCATAATCTGTCCACACCACAGCTTTAGATGGTAAACTGTATAGTTTCTCAAGACAGGTTCTTTTGTGTTTACATGCAAATCACTTAAAATAAACAAACCCAACACCACCTGACAAACCAATCTGCTCTGCACTCCAAAGAAAATGGAAGTTTTTCTGTCAGTGTACATTTGAAATATAAACTAACTTATCACTACTTCTGTGCATTTCTGTTGGTTTATGTTTCAATCTTTATTTCTTGTCAAAAGCAAAGAGATACAGTTTATTACTACAGAAGGAACCCTCCACCAGCTCTTGTAAGAAGAAAATAAATCAGCTTTGGAGAGGTTTTTAAAATTTGCTGTTGATGAATTTTACATGCTCATTAACTGTGACACTAAGATCAGTGGATTAAAGGAATTTTAAAGGGACTGGAAACATCTAACTAGAAGAAGTTGGCAGACATAGCAGATAAACCCAGCATAAACACTGTAAATCTTCTGGGGTTTGTGGTTGTGTGGATTTTTTTTTACTCATTTGTGAGATTGAATAAGTTGTGTGTCATTTAGAGCAGCGTGTAGTCATGATTACTTCTGTGTGTTTGGTTTACTAGCAATGTCATGATGAGGCCAAAGATGTCTGTCATCCTGATATTTTTATGTAATTTTTAAAGGAGGAAACCCCAAGTAATACAGAGAAGACTAGAATATTATACTGTTTGTCCATTTGTGAAAGTTGACTACTTCTACTGGATGCATAAGGCAGGGAATAGCTGTTTCTGATAACTGTGAAATAAGTACAGCAGCTAAGCGTCCACTGGCAACTTAAAATTTTGAGCCTTGACATCTTTTTGAATAGAGGCTTATCTGAAAACTTCTGGATTTATTCTCATCAAATCTCTGATTGGATAAAGTAACCCTTCACGGTCAGTTTAGTGAAATATTAGCATGAATGTCTATCTGTGTCCAGAGATGAGAGGGTGAGGCTGACTGTACCTTTTTGTTTTAATTAAGCAGAGTGACTTCCCTTTCTGGATCCTTAGGGGGGCCATTTGCCTGATTATATGTTTGTGGTTTGTTTGGTGGTGAGGTATTTTTTGGTGTTTTGTTGTTGGTGGTGTTTTCCCTTTGCAACATGCTTCTCATACAGAAATCCCTGTTTGCAATACCAGTGATGTACAGAGAATGCATACTATCCTTGTTAAATATTGCCATGTTAAGCTGGAACCAACAGCTCTTGCAAAGCTTGCAGCCTGTAAGTGATCTGGGACATAATCCACATGTAAAACCAGTCCCAAACAGGTAATACTGAAGATCTCTATAACCTTATTTTATAGTTAAGTTAGTTTTATAATTATTGTAACCTTATAAGATTTTAGGAAGGCTCTGGTTTTGAAATGAGAAAAGCAAAGACTATGCAGACATATGGTTAGATGAGTCAACACGTACAAGATGCTGTATTTGGCATTTCTTTCCATGTTGACCCCTGCAGATATTGGAGGTGGGAACTTATTGGCCTCTTTGTCTATGCAACAGGGGTGCAACTGGGACTTTTCAATGTTGACCTAAATTATACCATCCATCTTCTATCAGTCTGACTCTAATTTGTCTTTGACATTGCAGCTTTTTGAAAAGAAGTCTCCTTCAGGGTGTGGTGGTTGTGGGGTTTTTTTTATCTTGTGCCTTTACTGTTGATTGTGCAGTTTCCTTGAAATTTGTTTTTTTCTTTTGACTTTCTGGATAGAGGTATCTCCTGACTTGAGACTCTCAACTACTGTTAACTGCTGCTTCAGTGTCTCGCTGGATTATTTTCCTTACCAAGGCTTACAAAAATCATTGAGACAACTACTCTTCATCCTTTTTAAACCATCATTCTCCACTTGATTGCTTGTCTGCGTACTCTGTCTTTTGCTGCTGATTTTGAAATATGTTCTACCATCTCAGCCTGTTTCATATCTTTAAATAATCATGTTAATTCATCTACTGAGGTGATCGAATGGTTTTAAAAGTTTCCGGAACTCTAAATGTCCAACAGTTCACTAATGTACTTAGCATTTCTTGTAAATCTCTCAGGTGACATTAAAATAGTCTTAGTATATTGCTTTACCCGTAAATTAATCCAACTCACACATTTAAGGTAACAAAATTAATTTTATTGTCTTATTAAGCTCTTATGAGTGAATCCACAGTTCGAGAGTCAAAAATCTGCAAGTAGACATAGGAAAAATTAGTCTTTCGGATATTCTTTTTTAAAAGAAAACCTTCAAGAGCTGTATTAACCAATTGTCATGATATTTTTCACAGAAATTGTAAACCATGTGACCAAAATTATTCTGAGCAGTTTGGTTAATATTAAAAAGTGGCTATGGCAAATTCTATATTTTGGCTGCCTCGGAGTAGAATATGCTGATACAGTTTTGCAGTTCCTGTGGACTAGCTGTTACTTAAAATTTTTGAAAGTCTAATTCTTCATGAATTTTTGAAAGCTCATATGCCTAAAAAACTGTGGTACTATACATCCTATTGATTAATAAACATATTCTCAAGAGCACGTCTACTGAGAACAGGAATGTGACCTAATAGATTCAATCGAGTACCTACCATTGCAGTACAGCATAATTTCTGCAGAACATAATGTTTTAAAATCTGGGATATGTTAGTGTTTCCTGGTTTTTGTAACTGATTCTAAAATAATTTGGATGTTTTTCTTATAGCTTAAGTTTCATATTGCACTTGGATCCTGTTCCATATTTAACACAACCATTGATCAATGTATCAATGAAAAAGTACTTTCAGAACCTGTCATGGCATTCAGGATTATTTGAATGTCATTATATATGGGCTACACTTTGTAAGTTACCTGTGTTTTAGTCCACAATTCTTCCCATACCTTATTTTTTCCTTTATATTATCATATACTCCTGAATGTTCAAGTAAAAGTATTTCTGAATTCAACATTGTGATTTGTTTTTCTTTTCTTTCTCTAATGAAGCATGTTGAACAGCTGAGTTGTTGCCATGTTTTAGAATGCTGGTGTCAGTGCTGAGCATTTAAAGATCTCTCCAAAACACTAAGATACAAATGTGGCAGACTTGGAATTCATATGTAACTGTTATTTTAAGATCAATGTGTGGAAGAGGGGTCTATTCAACCTTATTCATAAGAGACATGGCTTTGCATTCTGGTCTTGTCCATCATCAGGGGCTGCTTAAAATTGTTAAATTCTTTTTATGCAGACATTTATGCAAGGTAACCTGTGACCCAACAATATGTAGCCACTCTATTTTCTGATGGAATAGCAGGTGGCTACTCAGTGCTTCCTTATGACTTATTCATATGTCCCAGTATTCACTTGTGTCAACATATTAAATGCATTACTAAAGAGAGTTCTTTCCTATTTCAAAGCAGACAGATGTTACTGACCTCATTTGGGCTGTTACCTTATCTAATATATAAAGCAAATGTATCAACCTTTTATGCAGACTAAGCTGCAGTATGGTGCTTAGGAAACCCAGACAAGTACAGGTGAGTAGCATAGATCTGAATGGCTGTGCATAGCATGGCGGGGGAGGGGGGGAAGCTGGATAAATGGAATAATATGGGAAACCACTAATCCATACAAATGGATAATTGCTGTGAAAGCTTCCTAAAACCATGTTGCCCCCCTCCCCAGTTATATATTGTCTGCTTAGCAGCTTAAATCATCTTCTCAAGATCGATGCTTTCTTGTCTTAAATATCTTTATTTGCAATTTAGCCACCCACTTGAGACAAGTCACTTAGCCTGACTTTCTCCAGTTTCCTCAATTGCTTCCTCTTTTGGCATGTGCAAAGTTTCTAATGTGTTTATACCACGCATTAGAGAAGAGTGGTAGAAACACGAATGAGAAGAATGTTCAGAAATACAGCTCAAAAGCGTTGAGAGCCTTCCAACAAGTTTCCAAAGCTGGGCTTGGCCCTGTCTTGCCCAGAAGACCCAATCCTGTATGCCTGCAAACCCATGCCAGAGGTAACACGCCTGGGGTATGGCTAGGGATGGAGAGAAGGAAGGGTGACTCTGTGTGTGTGGCAAATTTACAGAGAATATATATTGAGACTGGTGTTCTGTAGATTGTCTGGAAAGGAAAAGCTCCCTTTTGCAAGTACCAGCCAGACTTGGTTCTCTTCTACACAGTGATCTTAGCCCAAATATGATGCTAAAGTGAGATTTTGTGTGAATCATTCTGCTGTGACTGGTTTTTTGATCATTAGTATATGATTGAAAAAACAGTACAGTATTTGTATCTTTGTAACAACAGGTAACTCTTGCAGATTTATACCAAAGTAACTGAGACAAAGACTGTGTCCATTTTTAAGCTTAGTAAGCTTAGTTTTTAGGTCTCTTCAAGTTTTTGAGATAGTACAGGGCATGTATTGAAACTCAAGAAATATGAGTAAATACTTCCATAAAGCTTACTTAGCAACTGAAAGCTTTTTAAAGCAGCCTTGTCAGTTTAAATTCTGTAACAGTATCATATATAAAATGATATACGTGTGCTGTATAATCCTATCCTTAGTAAATGGATTTACAGCCTAAGAACTTCTGTGAATCAGAACACTTGGATCCTTAGGATGATTCAAGAAAAAGCATTTTAAAACGTAAAGGGATTAAAAACTTGTATTCCTAGTGACTTTGTAAGCAAAGATTTAGCTTATTTTATAACTAAATGCAAAAGCTGACTTTAGGCTGGCAATTCCCAAAAGCCAGGCTGAAGAAGCCATCTCAGTCTTGTGTCTGCAGATAACTTTTAGACTTGGCATTGAAAAAGTAACTATTTTATTCAGGTAGTTATTAGAGGGGGAGAAAACGAGACAAAATCAAACTGAACTAGAGTGTCTCCCTTGGTCAGGAGATGAACTTAGTCTACTGTCACCCTGGATCTGACTCCAAACTCCCCGAGGTGGTGGAGTGCTACTTGATGGAGGGGTGCAGCTGACTGACTCAATGCATTCACATTACAACTCGCATCAGGCTTCCATCCTGGACAGAGAAATTGGGGGGAAGGGGGATCTGTTTCATTCTTGTTTAGGTAGGATGCAGAGATGGAGCAAAATAACCTCTGTAGAAGATGGTGCCTTGTTCTGCCTCTGCTGGCTGGTAGTGTGTTATACAGCCATATGTGTATTCCCCCAAAATAGGTGCCAGATGTTAAAATATAAATGCAGGTGTGGATTTTATGAACAGTAGACAAAAGTGAGCAAATTCACAGATCAAAATAAAACTCTTTCCAAAAGTATATAATTTATTTACTCAGTATAATTTGCTTTAATTTATGTAAATTTATATTTATATAATTTAATTTATATACTTTGTTACTGGAAGTAAGCTACTGCATGTTTTGATGAACACTTTTTTCCTTTCATTTCTTTGCCTAAATAACTTTATCAAAATAGCTATATTTCTAAATCCCAAGTCTTAAACTTTTGTCTCTTAAGGCAATGAATGAAGTATCAGTTTCCTAATTGTATATTTTGAGATGTTGTAAAATATATCTAGTCTTGGAGTAATTTTCCTCTCTTTGGAATTTTCTGTGGCTATTTCTTTTTTTTTTTTAATAAACATTGTGTTTTTTAAGTTTTGAAAAAATGCATATTTTGGGAATGACTCAACAAGCCCTCCAGCTCTTCTTATGCCGATGATAACCCTTCAGCTTCGTAGAATCATTGAATGGTTTGGGTTGGAAGGGATCTCAAAGCCCATCTAGTTCCAGCCCCCCTGCCATGGGCAGGGACACCCTCCACTAGCCCAGGTTGCCCAAAGCCCCATCCAATGTGGCCTTGAACACTTCCAGGGAGCCAGGGGCATCCACAGCTTCTCTGGGCAACCTGTTCCAGTGCCTCACCACCCTCGGAGTGAAGAATTTATTCCTAGTATCTAATCTAAATCTCCCCTCTTTCAGTTTAAAGCCATTACCCCTTGTCCTGTCACTGCATGATCATCTTCTCTGGACTCACTCCAACAGCTCCATGTCTGTCTTGTACTGGGGCCCCCAGAGCTGGATGCAGTACTGCAGGTGGGGTCTCAGGAGAGCGGAGTAGAGGGGCAGAATCCCCTCCCTTGACCTGCTGGTCACACTGGTTTTGATGCAGCCCAGGATAAGGTTTCTTACCAAAAGACAAGCCATGTTAGAATTAGTTTAAATTGGAACATATTCTAGATAAAGCAAAATTCAATGACCTACTAACAGCGCTGTCCTTGGAGAGTTGGGGTCAGGAGTGATTGAAGCTTAGATTAATGATTTTAGAGCACCTTTGGGTGACTAATCAAAGGCCAAAAAAAATTCTTGTTTTGACTGTGGGTGCATGTTTAGAAATATATCCAGAAGTATATCCTGGAAACAGATTTGATATGTTTTGTACAGGAGAATATACTGGGATATAGTTTTTCTTAGCCTTTCTGCTCTAGAACCGCTCCTCTCCTCGCCCCCCCCAGCTCTTAATCTCTTCTGCTATTTGTAAGCATTGCTGAACAGATGCTTCTGCTAGATAAGATCTAACAAAAGAGTAGCAATAACTGGAAGCTGTCAGGAACTGAGGCTCAGCTGTGGCCTGAGGTGATGTACCTTTTTTCCTGAAACAGCATTGAATGTTCTTTTGTCCATAACTCCACTTGCACTTGTCTTGATTTGTAACATTTTGGTTTGGAAACAGTCTCATGTTGAAAGAAGTCTGTGTTATACATTGCAAAAATATTGAAAAGGCTTAAGGTCAACTGAAAGTTTAAGGAAAGCTAAGTTTCCTGTGCCTTGTTGCTGTTACTAAGCTTGCATGAATTCATCCTTGGAATTATTTTTTTTAAAAGAGAGATTATTTTTGTATTGATAAACATTGAGTTGGTTTTGCATCAATGTTAGCTGATCAACGGCAACTTTAGAGTCTTGAGATAGTAGCACAAATGCCAAATTCTAGTCCACAAACTGAGAACTGAATAAAAGCAATATTAAGACTTGCTTTTGTTGTTGTGAGGGGTTTCTTCTGATCTGGATTCTAAGCCAGTTTTGAAATTCTAGAAGAATACTGCTTTCAGACCATGTTAGTAATACAGAACCTTTCAAGGAATATTTGATGAGTTTTCTTTTGTCCAATAAAAATTAAGAACATTTATTGATGTTTGTGTGGCCTTCTAGGATTTAGAAAGACAGTTGGTTTTGTTGGTTTGTCATATATGCTCACTTATTTTTGCCTATAGCTAAACTTTCTGAAAGGGAAAATCAAGCATCCAAAACATTTAAAAAGAAATTATTTTTATTCCCTTCTAAGGAAAAACAAACAGAAACCTCCTTGTTTGTTTTAATCCAATTATTCATCATATAGAAGGTACTGCTTATGTCAGTGCATGCCTGTTGTTTGGAATAGTGGACTGGAAAGGTACTCAAGGAACCATTCAGTAGAGCAGGTAAGGTCATGTAAGCAAGGAAAGTCGATTTTATTTAAACAAGATTGGTTTCAGTTGTCATCCTTCCTGCACTAATAATCTTCCTTCAGCTAAATACTTTCCTTTCAGATGTATGTCTCTTTTTTTAGGCAAACTGGCGCACTTCTTGCTGAATTTGCTTTTATTGCAGTTTTGTTTAAGCCCATGAAGTAAAGTAATAGTTACTCTTTTTTTTGATGCACCTTTCAAAAGCCTTTTGATAGAAATTCCATCAGTGCCAGGAAATTTACTCTGTGCTTTACTGTGAGATGACTTGGCGAGTGACGTGACCAGGGCAATTTAGATTTCTGGTTTGATACATTGCAAGAAACAAGCTAAATGACAGCTGAAAGAGTTAAATGCTGACAGGTATACTTGATGGCATGTTTGTAGGTTAGTATATTAAATAACAAAAGTGTCTCTTTTGAATGATTCTATTCTACAGTTGCTGAGAGTTGGGGAAGCTTCTCCCACAGCATGACCCACAGAGGGTGTACTGCTAGTACTTCTCCTTTGGCATATGATTCATGAAATTCGGGAAGGGGCAGCGTCAACCCCTCCTTCTCATTCTCCCTAACCATTCAGCTGCCTTGAAGCAATTCTCTGCTCTAGTGCATTTAGCTACCCGAATCATCACTACTTCTCAAAGCCTTAGGTTCACTGCTTTTTTTCCCTGACCCTATTTCAGAGTGATTGCTTGCCTTCTCGTTCCTTTTCCTCTACTTGTTTCCAACAGTCTAATTTACTGGCTTTAGACTTCAGTGTATGGCTTCGTTGATTCGTGCTGGCTTTCAGGCACTGTGCTGTGTAACAGAAACTCCTCCCTGTGGACAGGTATAGTTTCCATTTATATTGTCTTGATGAAGAGTGGGTCCTCGTTTCTGATCTATTTTGCATTGTGTTTGAACGGAGTGAGAAAAGATCAGGAGCAGCTCTGAGAGCTTTTCATAGCAGAAGTTAGATCATCACTCACTGAGAGGGAAGTGGGTGCAGCCTGTTATCCTAGGAGCAATCCTAAGAATTTCTGTTCATGAAAGATGGTCCTAGACTTTCTTTATCCTTTCGCTGATAAGACAGGCTGACTGTGTGTCCCATGTGCCGTGCTATATCCCTGTAGGGATAGCATGAATAGGCTGGGGATGCACAAGAAGTTGGGAGGGGACACAGCTGGGACAGCTGACCCCAGCTGACCAAAGGGATATCCCATACCATATGGCATCATGCTCAGCATATAAAGCTAGTCAAAGGCAGAGGAAGAGGGGGGGATGTTTGGAGTGATGGGGTTTGTCTTCCCAAGTCACTGTTACGTGTGATGGAGCCCTCCTTTCCTGGAGATGGCTGAACACCTGCCTGCTGATGGAAAGTGGGGAACCAATTCCTTGTCTTGCTTTGCTTATGCACAGCTTTTGCTTTACTTACTAAACTGTCTTTATCCCAGCCCATGAGTTTTCTCACTTTTTTCTTCCAATTCTCTCCCACATCCCAGGGGGCAGGAAGTGAGTGAGTGGCTGCGTGGTGCTTAGCTGCCGCCTGGGGTTAAACCATGACATTGATGGATATAACAGACAGTCCTGTGTGTACCCCTGTCTTCTAACACTTCTCATCGCTATCTGCAAACTGTTCTTCGTGTTTCATTTCAGTTTAGAGCCTATGACCTCAAAGCTAAAATTGCTGACAAGTTTTGTTTGTAATTTTAAACTTGGCTTCAGTATTTCATTAATTCTGGAGGTTTTACATTTAAATACAGAACAAATTGCAAGCTAAAGGTATGCTCCCTCCTGCCCACCAGAAGCCCCAAACCCCAAAGAACTCATCCAAACAAAAAAACCCCAATCAACCAAACTCCTCTATCAATGTGTGAAATGTTTGATTCTGTGAAACTGGCAGCTGGAATAGTTAGGACTCAAAATATAGTCTTTAATTTCTGATATCTGTTCATCCATTTCTAGAGGTAGTATTGGAAGTTACTAACAGTGTTACAACTTACCCATCCATTAAAAAGTCAAGCAGAAAATATGAGTGAAATGACACCTGCCACAAATGATGTGTTCTAAAATTATGTATGCTTTTTTTATTGCTAGTAAGAATCTTTGATATCCCCCAAACAGGAATGTCTTGTCATACCGCAGAGACATGAATGCCATTATTTCAGCTCTGTACAGCAAAGAGAGGGATGTGCTTTGTACTTAAGGCACATGTGTAATGTCCTGATAATCGCTATAGCAATCAGGAGCCAGAAAGTATGTGATTATCTATATAATTATCTAAAAGACAGTACTTGAAACCTAGTCAGCAACCAGCCCTTTGAATTTATTAATCAATTAAGCTTTTGAAAGAACTATTATCTCTTCTTATCTCAACATTTGTACTGTTTGAGGTTGTGATCAGGGACTGGGAACCTCTTGTGAAGAACCGTGTGTGCTGATAGGAGGTGGAAGAGAGGAAGAAGTAGTTGCAATATATATATAAAAATAGAATGAGGATGCTGAATTAAAGTGTTGAAAACCAAACAAATCATAAATAGTATAAAATGAAACAAACTTCTGTTAGTGTGGTCTTATGGATGTTACGACATACTTGATGGTTTTGGTTTTGTTTTTCTTTGGAGTGTGTGTCAAACTTTACTGCGTTTCAGAATTAATATAGCTAGTGGGAGCTAGCCAGGAGGACTCTGTCCTTAACATACAATGCAATAGTTAGGTATTAATTAATCTAAATGACTGAAATGTAGAAATAGCTGCTTCTTGATGAGCACAGGTGTTTATTAGAAACTTGTCATACATAGACAATGAGAAATTTAGGAGTAGGTGACACTGGATTTAGAGCATTTGGCTGTTACCTCAGGAAGCTTAAGTTAAAACCCTGAACTAGGTCATAAATGAAAATGAGATTTATAGTGATGTACAGTGAAAAATTGGCACAGTACATTACCTTTTTGCCAAGTACTACAGTCTGCATTGTGTATCTGCTTTGTGCCCCACATTTTAAGATACTGTAGCATGTTTGATTAATTATAGAAGTCTTATAAAGTACATATATATGGCTCAGTATATGAATATATAGATACATATGGTTAAAGTATATACAAATACATAAAAAATCATAAGTAACTTTATCATTCACTTGTGTTAATCATAAAATCATAGAATGGTTTGGGTTGGAAGGGACCTCAAAGATCATCTAGATCATCATGGGCAGAGACACCCTCCACTAGCCCAGGCTGCCCAAAGCCCCATCCAACCTGACCTTGAACACTTCCAGGGATGGGGCCTTCGCAACTTCTCTGGGCAACCTGTTCCAGTGCCTCACCACCCTCACAAGGAATAATTTATTTCTAACATCTAATCTAAATCGACCCTCCTTCAGCTTAAACCCGTTACCCCTTGTCCTGTCACTACACTCCATGACAAACAGTCCCTCACCATCTTTCCTGTAGGCCCCTTCAGGTACTGGAAGGCCGCAGTTAGATCTCCCTGGAGCCTTCTTTTCTCCAGGCTGAACAATCCCAGCTCTCTCAATGATTAAATCAAAACCTGTAGACAATCTCACTTTAATGTAGAACTTGCTTGGGTTGAAATCTATTTTTGGCAACAGAGATGAAATAAAAGACATTAATATGTTAGAAAATACACAACCATATTACTTTTAGAAAGAGGGCTGCCTTTTTTTTAAGCACTAGGATAACATAAGAACAATGCATTACTTCTGGGTAATCTTAATGTAATCTATTTGGGTATAGAACTTTTCTAAATGAAATAATAACAATATTACTGTAGTAGGAAAAAAGTAAGTAATAGGACCACTTCAGTCTGGTGAACTGTGAGGTTTTTGGGGTTTTTTGTTCTGTTATTTATTTCTTCATTATCTTGGCAACATTTGGCCATAAAAATAATGCTTGGCTGAAGCGAACATTATAAAATATTAGAGCAATGAGGTATCTCCTTGCTTCCTGGCAGATTCTTTTGTAAATACTATTTGCTTCTAATAGTAGCTGTCTGGGTGGATGCACAAGAGAACTTTGGGACTGCTGTTAATATTCTACTGAATCAAGGCTGAATAGTCAGAATTTTGAATATTTCAAACCTTAACATTTTCTGAGAAAATGGGTAACCATGATATGAAGCTGTGAATGCAAAGAGTTCAGTCCATGAATTGGGTACATGATTTGCTTCTTACTCCAAACAGGAATTATTTTTATACAGCTTTTTAACCTTTTGGATTTTACATCTAAAGTAGCATTTGCAGCCATAATTAAATGAGAGTGATACAGGGAAATACACTATGTCTTCTGTTTATATCAAATGCCAACTTGATTTTCTGTCAATTCTTAATTTTAACCATGGTGGCAAGCCTGGTTGTAGGCAGAATTTTGGATGACATCTATGAACTGGTGTGGGCACTTGTAGTAGGGTAGATGTCTGTCTCATGATTTTGTCCAACCATGATATTAAAATAGGAAATACCAAATGTGTGTATTCTTCCAGATAAGAGAGATGAAGCTAAATTTCTTGAACTTTTTTCTAAGTCAGTGGAGGATATTGTGCTATTTGCGGCATCTTTTAAAAGGCACTGATTTCCGAGTTGAGGCGTGGAGGACCACTGCCACCTGGAAAATACTGGCAAGATTGGAACTGTTAATTGGTGTAGCAATTCTGTAGAAAGCATGCAGTTGGCTGTTGAACTCTGTACATTGATTCAACTCCACTCAATTTTATAGAAACTTTGCATAGATATTACATGTAAATCCATCTGTGTGAAACTAGAGAGCATAAAAACTTTTCTAGTCGTTGATAACTTATAAATGAATGGGACTGTATTTAGTAGTTTGGGTTTCTTAAAATGTAACATAACAGCCCTCCACCCTGCCCCCCAAATGGAGAGATTTGCATTTAGAAAGTATTTTCTGACTTCAGGTTAAACCTTGGGAAAGCAGGTCAACCATTTTTCAGTGAACTATGTGTACCTGGGTACGTGTGTTGAACAATTGGCTGTTATCTCTAAGAATCTGGTTTTGTTCATCTCACAGGTACAGAATCAGGTGCTTTTGAAGTCATATTAAAAAAAAATCCTAATGGATATCTACTGTATTTATTAGAGGAGGAATAGGAGCACAACAAGAGCTGTAGGTTGGGAGCAGTTTTCCTGTAGATTGCCTGGGTAATTTGTTAAGAATCTGTGTGTGGTGTTTGGTTCTCATTACAATATGTGAATATCACTATTCAAAAAGACTAAGGATCCACTGAAGGGCAATAATGCATTTAATGAGAGATTTCTGAGTGCTGATCTATTTTTTCCTTGCTGCCTCTCTTTTCAGTCAGCTTCCTAAAGTGTTTATCATGCTGTCTGCACTCTGCTATTCTCTCTCATATTGTATTAGTGTCTTGGTAGACTGGATTTTCTTGGGTTTTGCTGTCTTTCTTAATTTTTTTTTTTTTTAGATTTGAGCCCTCTCAAAAAATTGTTTCTCTTTTTGGAGTAATTCTGTTATTTCAAAATTTGAGTTAATTTCTGTAGTTATAAAAATAAACAAATACTTGATACCAGTAAAGAAAATAGTGTGTTTCTGTGCTTAGATTCAAGGCAATCGGCATTTGGATTGTTTTTTTAGATAGTTATGGCTTATAATCGCATACTTTAAAGAATATATGTATGTACTCTGAAGAGCAATCTGAAGATAGAAGCCATACTGACTTTTTCAAGGCCCATGCTGTGAAGCTACACTTTCAGTGCTGTTATTTGTTCCATTTATATATCAAGCTGTTAAATGAAAAGTCTAATCATTTGTGCAGTAAGAGGGACTACCGTGCCTGTTCTTCACCTTGTCTTGGCCTCTGTTCATCCAAAATTCTGTTATTTTGTCAAAGAAACTTAAAATAGAGCATTTTGACATTTGCTGTTGCAGGAAACTAACAGGAAAATTTTTCTGCATGTAGAAAAAGTATAGAAAGCCCTTTTCTATATGCATGTCAATATTTTTCTTCAGACTTAACATTGGAACTGTGAGGAAGAGGAAAACCTTGTGTGTTTGTGCCTCTCATTTGCAATGCTGATGTCTGGCAACTGCCTAGTTTTAACCAACACAAAAAATGTTGTAATTGGTTGAATGATTTGCATTATAGTGTACAAAATTAATGCAACTGTCATGATGGGGACCTTCCACATATGTGCTCTTGAGTTTTACTTTATGTTAGTGCCTCATAAGGTGAATGAATAATGCATATGAATAATAATTCAAAAACTGTTGACACAGTTGAGTAATAGAAAAATGGCTGTTATGGACAATGTAGGAGTTTTTTTTAAAAGAACTTTATGATAAATATAGACAAATGGAATTTCATCTTTTCTTGTAGAGTCCATTGATTTTCAAGTAGGATTTCTCACTATGCAGCATGGCCAGGACTTACCATCTCATCTTTTAAGTGAATGCTTATATCACAGAAACAAAAATAGATTTTCCTACTGAGAAAGTGATTATAAATTAAGCTTTCCGTGCAGCAAGTTCCAGATCATGCAAGCTGCATTGATCCCACACAATACTGCCTGAAAAATGCTGTACTGACAGAATTGGATTCAAATTTCTACACTTCAGTAGGCATAATTAACCCCAGTAAGATGAACTGGAGTAATACCATTTAGTTCCTCCTCTGGAGGAAGTTAGCAGTTACAGGGAATTCCAGGCTGTATACAAATCCACATGCATAAAGGCTGTTATTCAGGAGAACTGGCTATATCAAGTACATTAAGTAATTCTTCTCTGGTAGCTATGCTGGTCTGAGTACAGCTGGAGTAGTAGGTACCATTTTGAGATGCAGATGAATTGGAGAAGTTCTGGAGGAGGGAAGTCTAGAAAATGATGAATGATGAATGCTAGATTAAATCATTTAATTCAGCAAAGAAAAGCCTGAAGGTAGATGTTTGTAAAAGGTAAGCAGAAAGAAGAAAGGAATCACCTGTTTTCCAGGTCCGCTCTGAGTACGACAAGAAGTAATATGTTTAAGTTGAAGTAAGAAAAAAATTAGACATTTAGAAAAACTTTCTAACAATAAGGATGGGTGAGTACTAAAACAGATTGCCTAAGAAGATTGTAGACTTCTGTCATTGGAATTGTTAAGAACAGATTAGACAAATAACTGCAAAGAAAGATTTTGGTATGGTTGATCCTGCCTTGGGTAGGCGTTGGGGTGTGTTGTAACTGAATGGCAATTTCAGGTTTTTAGCCAGGAAAAAAAGTCAAGTAACACGTAACACTGAGGACATAGAAGAAAATCCTTAGGTAGTCTTATACAGTATTTCCACAGTAATTTTAATTTCTAATAGAATAAATATTGGTATTACCTTTAATGTTACTATATTACTTTTTTCTGCATCTGGTTGTTCTAACAAGTCTTCAAAAGACTGTGCCCATATTTGCTTGTTTCTAGTCACTTTATAGATTACCTTTTTAATGTCTCACAGTTACATGTTGAGCTATCCTGTTCCAAATGAATGGTCTGTGTTCTGTGACTTTATATAATATTACGCAGCCTAAGGGAGGGAACAGATTTTTTGAAACTTATGTAAGTGAAAATGCATTGCTTAAGTAAGATACCATGTAAGTTTGTACTTTGAGAGGCACATCTACTTCTATGCAGTATTCTTTCAGTGGTTTTGGGGACTATTACAAAAATGTAGTATAGAATAACTGCCTTTTTCAGAAACAGTAGAGGAAACAAAACACCTGTTGAAGTTAAACTTTAATGTTTTGCACCAATCAAAGATTATAACCTTGGTAACTTTATTAAACAAACAAAGAATTTTCCCAAAACCTAAACACTCAAGAAAGAATAGATTTGTGTCACACATAAGTGTTAAGCTTCTTGAAATACAGAATATATTCTTATAGGGAAAAAATGTTGTTGTAGTCTTCGTTTTACTTTTCTGGGATTCTTGGATTGTTTTGGAACCTGGTTTTGTTTAAGTTAGAGAGAGAAAGTGAATACTTAAATTAAGCAGTAGGGACATTCTACAAAAGAAACTGTTACTTTATCAATGGATAAAGTGGAGCCTGTTTAAGAGTGTGCCTTTGATTAGTTGGCATGTGGAAAGTTGTGAATGTCCTTACTGTTTCTAAATATACATTCTTCTAGTAATGCAAAGCAGTATGTAACAATTATAGGAGTGTGATTGGTGTACACAAATATTTTCTTAATGTATTAAATGTTTATTCCTCTTGATTAGTCATTGAAGAAAAATTACAATACAGTATGTTCAGTATATTCTGTTTTAATAGATGTTGTGAAAAAAGTTAACCAACAGCAAGGTTCTACAATAAATGTAAAAACACAGGAAAATCAAATGCAAAGTTTTAGAATTTTTGTCAGGTGCTGATCAGTGCTTAATGACTGGAAAATAAGACTCTGGCTTTTTTTTTTTTTTTTTTTTTCCCCAGAACATGTTGTTTATCAGATCTTCCTTTGAAAAAGTTCTAAAAAAACTTCTTAGTCAATATTACTTAAAATAAATGACTTAACAAATGGGAGTGACTCCTGCAGTGAATGGGCTGTCTCCCCTGCACAGCAGTGGTTTGTATGTCTTAGCTTCTACTTGAGACCTGAAAGGGTTCAGTTTAGGCCTTACAAAGTTACATGTATATTCCTTGTGGTGCGTCCATCGAGACGACTCCAAAGTAGTTGTTGCTTCCTATAAGGGGTGAGATCTCTTGATCTCTTCTGTGTTTCTTTCTGATATCATAGTGCTCACTGATTCTGGTTTGTCCTGTAAGGCGGTCCAAAAGTTTTTTCCTTCTTCTTCTTAATGTATTCAGCTGATCTCATACTGTAAAGGTTAGGTACGAGATCTCGAGCTAGAAAGATTGCCTCTACTTGTATTTATGAAGGATTTGATCTTATAACTTTGAAGCACAGTTACTGATTTTTATGAAAATTTGTTTTATTAAAAAAATAAAAGATGAAAAGGAGATGGAGGAAAGTTTTGCAACAATGGAGAGAATAGTCCTTGACTGACACATAAATACTGATATTAAGATGAATCCATGTAGCAAAAGATGCTCTGTATCTTATATTCAGATATATCTGAAGTAGGAATTGCAAAGTAATCCAGCTTTTCATAAAATTCTGAATAGAAATATGACACTAAGTAATATAGAGATAAATGAACCTCTGCATAACCCCTGCTTTTATTTAACAGTGAATATTTGTAATTTTATGAATGTACCTTATGCTTTGTTTCTCCTAATATACCTGTATTATAAAGCAGACCTCTACCTGTCCATTTACCAGCAGTTTTGTTGGGTCTTTGTGTTCTGCTGATGACAGAAAATACCCAATGACTTCTCTGATTTCAGTTAGGGCCCCTTTCAGAAAAGTTTGATGATACTATTCATTTACAGGAAGATACAGGAGATGACATGACTGCATTTTCCACAGGTCTATAAATACTATAGCCAGGAAGGGCCATTTTAATAACCTGCTCTGATGTGTTATGTATTGCAGGCCATAGAGTTCATCTGACTACGCTTCATTTTAGACCAATAATTTCTGACTGAACTAGAACATACTTATCTTTTCTCTTTTGTTGAAATGTATCAGTCTTGATTTAAAGTCTCTGCAGTGGTAAATATAAATGTTAACACTGTGAACTCTAACTCAATTGTATTTGCCGTTATTTTGTAACAGTGGTAATACTCCAGGGGAATATAGATTTCCCTTTGTTTCATGTTTTAGTTGCCCTGGGGTGACTTCAGCCTTTTAGCCTTTGCATTTCTGGTATATGTCTGCTAGATGAAACAACCTATAGTGCCACATATCTTTCATGTAGGCTGCTATTGACCGTTAGGCTTGGTGCATGACTATCTCTCACTGATGCTTCTGAATGTCTTTAAATGCTGCGCAGCATCCTGACTTCTTTCTATAATTCCGTAGATTTGTTTTACAGTGTACAGAGAAAGGAAATGTTCTGTTGGCATGCACCTCTAATTCTCTATAGATTTTGTGTTTAACCCTGCCAACTAAAAAAAATATTGTGGTGTTTATGAAAGCTGGCTTGCAACTTAAAATGACAATATATAACATCAGCTGCTCCCCTGTGCATTCTGTTTAGAAAGCTGAGGTCTAGGTGTGATAAACCTGTGGTGCTTAAGCAGGCCACACAAATTGTTCTGGTGATCCCCTCAATCCCGAAGCTTTCTCAGCGATGGACAGAGAGTGGGGTGCAGCACGTAGGCATCGTTCTGGGAATTCCACTCCTGTGACTAAAGAGCATGTATTCCTGTTGGCTCATCTGGATTTTGATTATTTGACAAGGATCACTGTTAGTCATAGAGCAAAACTATGTCCATGAATACCTGGTGTTACATGATAGAGAATATTGCCCTTGATTTGGTAAGAGGTTATGTGAAAGTGGTACTGCTTATCTATGTGTTATTTATGGCACTTGGGATTTGATAATGTTTGGAAAGAAAAACGATACAGAAAAGTTCTTGGTATGACTCAAGAAACTTAATGCCACTCTGTCTTGCTATGTATTTATTTTAAATAGAACAGCCCCTTTATCTTACCATTTTCCACAACCATTATTGCAAAGCAATGTCATGCTCTTATTTATTCTTTACTTTTTTCAGCAAAGTGCAATAGCTGTTTCAAAGGCTATCTACTCTTCCAAAAGAAACTATTTATCAAAAAATTATCGGCCTAGGTGAGAAGGGAAATTGTTTGCACTTTACTAGTGCCAAAGGGCTGATCTAATAAAAACAACTCTTGTAAGTCACCTCCATTGCATTATACAGCTACTAAGGCGGCAATGGTCATGACTGCAAATGAATGCCTGTGGTATTTCACACTTCTTGCAGCAAAATAAATGTTCTGTGGCTTGCTATATAAGACTTTACATCTGAATATAAACCATATGACAGCACTAAAATTATTTAGATTGGAATTTTATGCATCACTTCCTTCCCCCCCCCCCCCCCCCCCCCAAATTAATGACTTAAATCTAGCACACAATCAAATGTGGGATATGCTCCTGTAATCAGCTTTACTAAGGTTCTGCTAGGGGCCAAGCATCAATATTAGCTTCATTTCAAAATCAGCAATGTGCAAGTTAGTCTGCTAAATTATAGGTTGATATGTTCAGCATTGTCCAAACAATGTAACTGAACAAGCCAGAAATAACCCTGAGAAACCTATTTCTTGTGTATATAAACATGAATATATACCTTTAGGTAAAGTTGATATTTCTCAACAAAAAGAAATATTGTAAACTTAAACTGCATGTGTCTCTTGCTTTCTTCAAGCAAAAGTATTCTGTGGCCAGACACTGGTTCATGCTAGAGCACCTGGCAGGAGCACGGTTAGCCTTTCCCTGTGGTCATCGCTGCGGCTTCTCCAGTGTGCGCCAAAAGAGGAGCAGAAGTTACCAGCCAGGCCTCCCCATTCACTGCGTTGCTTATGAGCTGCAGGAGCTGTTGCTTTGCAGGAGGGGGTGTTCTGCAGCATCTGGCCCAGCTCAATGTGTTGGGCTTTAGTAGGGAAATCTTCTCTCAGCTGTCAGCTGACTGAAGTATATGATTGTTGTTTTTATGGGTTTTTTTTTCCTCCCAGTCTGTTGCTCGTGTTACCAACTGTTTATCTGCTTTTCTTCTTTTTGTTCAAAAACATAAAATACACTATTGATATTACTTTTATGCCCTGAAAATGTTTTCAAGTACAATTATTTGGACAACTCCCCATATTAGAGAGCTTTCATCAAAAGGAAAGTGTGGGTAAAGATTTTCATTCAAACACTAGTGATTTGAGGAGCATCTTACATGTGCCTAACAAACTGAAGCTAGTTCTTGCAGGACAGGTGAAGGAACTTGTTTAAAAACCTAAGAGTTTGCATGGACCTTGTCTCATAAATTCTTTCTTGCTCCCTTGTTTTTATTTCCTTTTTGCATGTTTATAGTTTTATGTTTGGAATTACAGATCTCTGTTAATAAGTATGCAATTAGTGTTTGATGAGTTGAAATGTAAATAATTTGCAGAAGATGTGGTAACGAATATTTTTAAAATTGGTGTATACAGCTTCAGAGTGAGTAGGATAGCAGATACTGAATTCCTGTTCAGCTAGACTCCTAGTGAGAAAATTTAGCTTTTACTTGGTCAGCTTGTTCTGCATTGCCTCTGGACTTAGGTCTAGCCTATTGATTTATTAAGAAAAACTGAAACAAACCAGAAAACCCTGACTGCTTCTTTATTCAATGATATTTATTCTTAACGATTATCTTTCCATACTATAGTGAAAGAAATGAGTGTTGCTGAGTATATATTTATATTCCTTACCATTGTTGTAGTGTTTTAGAGTAGAATGGTCAGTTTTCCCGGTGGAATAAGGCCACTAGAGATGTGTGTTAAGGCCTGAACTATAGAATATAATCATAAAGGATGTAAAAAATGAGGTAAATAGTGAAGTTGTAGTGTGCTGAAGATAGTAAGCTCTTTCAGAAAGCTTTTATGGTAATAGATTATTGAATTTCATCTGCTATTTTATCACTCTGTATAGATTAATGTCAAGTAATATATATGAATGGAAGAAAAAGTTTCTATTTCTACATTAAATTAATTTCTATATGTAACAAATCTTGAACTATCTATTATCACTCAGAATAAAAGTTATAGCAGCTATTTGTGTTTAAAGTGTCAGCATAGTAGTTGTCAAAAGTGGAAATAAAATGTTAGGATGGGAATAGAGAACAAAGTGGAAGTAATTATTATGCTACTGTACTGATTCATGGTTCCCTTGCATCTTGAATACAATATGCTGATCTCTGTTTTGCATCTAAGAAAGGATGTAGGAGAATAAAAATGATATACTAAATACCAGCTGTGGGGATGATCAAATGTAGTTATTCCGTATGAGAAACAACTAAATAGGCAAGGATTTCTCAGGTTGGAAAAGGGACAGTGAAGAGAAGGGAGGGGAACAACATAGATCATTACATTTGGAGTGGGATAAAGCATGTGAACAGGGTACTGTTATTCACTTCATCCAATACCAAACCTGAGGATGTCAGATGAAATTGCCAAGAGGAAGGCTCAAGGCAAAAACAGTTGAGTTGTGTCTTCGTATATGTGTGCAAATCATTCCTGCAGGACATTCTAGGTGCTGCAAATTTACGTGACTCTACATGGGCAAACTCCTCTTAGGAGAAATGCTAACCCAAAACCAATACAAAGGCACAACCTCTGGCTGAGACTGTCCCTGAGCTGCGAGTCGTTGAAGGTGGTGTAACGCTGTGGGGAGTATCTCTAGGGACTGAAGTTCTTGTCTGGGTATCCACTGTAGGCCACTGTCAGAGACAGGATAGTGGGCTATATTGGCATTTTGGTCTGACCTTTTATAGCTGTTCATATGCATTTTATTTATTTTCTATGTAGTCCAGTGTTGTTCTGCTTTCCCGTGTCTCACCACTGACCAGGAATAAGAGAGGGACAGGCTGGCAGATATGCTTATTTAAATTTATAATTTATGTCTCAATTTCTCTTGATCTAGAACAGTTCTCCCACTGCTGCTGTGGTCAAATTTCAGAAGTAAGATGTAAGGCAATGGCAAAAGAAACAAGCAAAACAAACCAAAATACTCTTAAACAAAAACCCCTTTACGTTGGCTTGAATCCACTTCGTGTGAAGGCTAATTGGAATTATATGTAGTATTTGCTTGCTACTGAACTAGAAAAATTAGAAGTCTTGTGATTGCCTAGGGGAAGAAAGCAAATCAATTATATGGAATAATCAGAATTCTAGTTTTTATGAGCAAAAGTAGTGTGACAAGAAATATGAAGAGATGCTTAACTCTTTCCTCCCACCCCCATTTTTCTTTCCATGCAGAAAGAGTTTATTGGCATGATGATGTGTGTTCTGTTGTGTTGTCTTTGGTTTATTACAGCACTGTTTTTTCTCTTGTAGGTTAACAGAACCTTCTGGATATTTAACAGATGGACCAATAAATTATAAATATAAAACTAAATGTACATGGTTAATTGAAGGATAGTAAGTATTTATTTTCATAGCTTAAATTTTTGGACAGTTTGGTACTGTGTATTCTAGAGATCTAAAGAACTCCTCAAGTAGAAACTGCATCTGGATACAGTATAAACAGTTTGGGTTTTTTTTTTGTTGTGTTGTTTTTTGTTTAAATGTTATAAAGTTTTAAAAAAAAAAAAAAGTTGAAGTAAGATTTTCAGGATTGCTCAGAGTTGGCCAAATTCCATTGCTATTCAAATTGCTGGCAAAAGTTAGGCTGACATTGGAATTTGGCCAGTGCTGCAAGCTCTCAAAACCCTATGATAAATTTGTTGCCTGTTTGAATACCTTTACATAAGTTCCAAATGTGGTTACAGAATCCTATTATTTAACTCATTATCTTACACTGCAGTGATCGATGAGGAATGGCTTCAACTACAGAATGCTTCCAGTCTAATGATAATTATTCAGTAACACATTGCTCAAAAGTTAGTGCTTCTATAAACTATTTTCTCTTTCATTCTAGTTTTCCTCATGTACTTAATTTTAAAATCATATTGTGCCCACAGTTTATACAGTTTTGATGTCTCATGTCTGTTGTTAATATTTTAGTTTGTGCACCACAGAAACACACAGACATGCACAAAGAAATAATGAGACATAGACACTAGTATGGCTAACTGTTAAAGGCACAAATTTGTTAAATTTCAGTAGGACCTTTCCCCCCCAGGCTACGGATCAGGATTTTGCTGAGGAATTTAGCTATGTCTGAGCTCTACGAACGTTCTAGAAGAAAATTACCCCCTTCTGTATTTGCATATTGTCATAATCTCAGTTACCTTAGATGTCTGCTCTGTTGGTGCAGTTCAGTGATCTAATTTTGGTCTGCTTATATGCAGATAGCAATTTAAACACAACGGCAATGAAGTTACGGGTAGTTTGCAAAATCATTTCAATAGAAGCTTCAATATTTAGGTGACTAGACTATAGCTGAATATCTTTCTGACATAGCTAGGGGTTCTCTTTTTACCCAAGCTAGCTCAGGAATATTTGCACTGCGCTACACTATGCTACAGTGGAAACATGCCTCAGGTCTGTATACAAACTCTGCTTTGAAGTTGGTCTTCACTCTGTTCCTCCTCTTTGCAGGAGATGGTAGAGTGGGTAGCTGGAGGAAACAATATGCTGCACAGTATGTGGAAGAGTAACGCAACCCAGTAACATAGTGCAAAATGTCAGCATACAAGGAAGTCACATATGTATACAATACTCTCTCAAAAAAAATGAATAGACCGCGCTCTCTCCAAACGTGTTCTCACAGAAAAAAAAAAGCATGTTTTTCAAACTGACAAACTGCACTCAAGACTGTCAGTAGGAGGAAAAAAAAAGAAATAAAAGAAAATCATCAGTATGTTGCATGGAATATAATTAGGAGTCTACTAATTTTGTTACATGAGAAAATTCCCCTTTCAGAAATCTTACAGTCCCCGTCTGGATCTCTACCAAAAACTGGTGAAATCTGACTCCCAGGTGTCAGATGGGGTAAATGGGGGAGAAAAAAAGAAATCTTGCACTAATATTGCTTGCTGTTTTAAACTTGTGTTTTAAGATTTTTATTTTCAATAGCTAGTATAATACTGGAATGAGGATGTGTAGGTGATCGTTGTCTTGAAAGACACTCTAACCCTCGTAGTCCTGACACTGTCAAGTAAAGCTAGCATATTGAAATGGGATATTTTAATTGCTCTAAATTAATTGTTCTGAATACTGGTAAAACCTCATAAATTTAAGTCTTTTGTTAACTTTAGGGATTATTAGACTTGGACTGAAGATGGTATTTAAATTTTTCAAAGATAAAGGGAAATATTTGTTTGCCTTGAATTTAATTATCTAACTCTGAAATGTTTAGTTAGTACTCAAGATGTTTTAATAAAGTTATGCTGACATGATCAATTTTGTTGTTCTTTATCTTATGAGCTCAATACTTCAGTAAATGTTTTACATCAATGTTCTTTTTTTTTTTTTTTTTTTTTTTTTCCCCAGCCCAAATGCAATACTAAGATTAAGATTTAATCACTTTGCCACAGAATGTAGTTGGGACCATATGTATGTCTATGATGGAGATTCAATATATGCACCTTTAATAGCTGTATTTAGGTAAGAGTATTTATAAACCATTTAGTCCAAGTAGTCATGTGTGGACATTTTTAGTTTGTGGGGTAAAAAATAACATTAGAGGCTCTAATTTGCTAAATATCTTGCTTGCTTTTGTTAATATCGTAGGAGCGTGTATGTAAAGTTATATTAGAATAAACTGCAAAACTACTTTTTCGGTTAGGTGGTCATAGCATAAATCGCTTATGTGGCTTGTACTTAATGGTGACATCACACGGAGTGTTAATGCTCATAGACAAGCAGTCACAAATGTATTTTCCAGTAGGCTTTCAACAGTCGCTCCTGAGTTTTAATATGCATTAAATGTGGCACTGTCCAGTAGTTGCACTATCTGATCCTACTTGAGGATTGCAGTCTGTGGCTCAGGCAATGCTGCGCTGTGTGTAAGTTATGAAGAATGGCTACTGAATGCCTTCTGCATTTCTGTATGAAGAATGAAGAGGCTTGTTCAGGGCATTTGATACAAAGGCTATCTATCTTAAGCACTCATTTTGTAACATGTTTCCTTAGATTGCTAAACTGGGCATCCTCATGGCTAACTCTGAGTGGGTAAAATTATCAAATTCTTCAAGGTCCTGGAGGAGAGCTCAAATTTGCTATCAGCTGAAATGGAATTTCTTTCCTTTTTGTTATGATATCATTAGCGTATGAGAATTGCTACACATCCAAATCTTTTTTTCATATCTTTTTTTCATTTATTGTCTAGAATCATAGTATTACTTTGTAGCAAGGTTTAGAAAGAAACATAAACCCATCAACAGTAAACAATGAGTGTAAAAACTGATACTGAATAAAAACTAATTATTTGCCTCTCAAATGCCTATAAACAATTGAGGTAAAGAATTAGATCCATGCACTGTGTTTCTTATGTGTCCAAGAGAGAAAAAGTAGGGCATGTGAATTTTAACACTTGTTTCCTCCATCCCTGGACTTTACCAAAATGTTTCAGTTGATTTATCCCTACCCTTCCATTAAAATTTTGGGAGACATTCCAGAAAGAATATTCTTTGCAAGTCGGCAATAGTTTATTAGAAAGAAAGCACAGGATCCTAATCCTCTGAAGTCAGTAAATGTTTTATCTTGGGATATCCATTGCGTGCAAAGCTGTACTAAAAAAACCACAAACCACCAACCAAACAAAAAACCACCAAAAAACCCACACCAGAAACTCTTTGTGCATATATACACACATTCTCTGTGGGGCAGAAATTGTACTTTATTTTCTGTTATGAAATACTGGCTATGCTGCTGAAGTTTAAGAAATACTAATTACATAAATGATAGTGCTTTCTCCTAAGGGAACAAAGCTCATGTCAGCCCTCTTTCCTGCCCAGCTATAGCTATCACACCACCTTCTCTCCTAATTCCTCTGAATTGTTACATAATTTCTTGGTTTGTGGGTTTTTTTGGTGGGTTGGTGTCCCATCCCCCCCCCCCCCCCCCAAGTTGTATTTCTTAAATGTGTCTAGCTATTATTCAGCCTGACTTGTAGCAGGAATGGAAGGAAAGGAGGTTCCCTTTCCCATGTTCTTTACTTCAAATGTCTTTCAGTTTATGGATTGTTAGTATTTTCCTTAGGATTCCTATAGCTTTTAATTTATATTTGTGATGCAGCAGTCTTTTATGGGGGTGATCCTTTTTCTCAGTATTTTAATATATTGCTTGTTTTCCCTACTTCAGTCTTATACTGACAGTGCATGCACCCTCAGAATAATCTGACGTGAAATTTTGCATTACTGTGAGGGAGGAGGTTTTTTGTTTTGTTTTCCTGCAAAAACCCTACCTTACCTTTCAGAGGTGTGGACAAGTTTTATATGCATTTTATTATTTGTGTTTTAAAAAGAAGTTTTAAAATGAGATTTATGAGTTATCTTGTCTATATAATTAACAACCAGAATAGCTAATTCCTTGTTTTGTGGTTTTTTCTTTTTTTTTTTTCCTTTTTTTCTTTCCCTCTCCCAAAGACTGATTAGAAACATTATTCTCACCTTCTTTTCCAGTGGTCTAATAGTCCCTGAAGTGCGTGGAAATGAAACTGTTCCTGAAGTAGTTACTACATCTGGCTATGCATTGCTACACTTTTTTAGTGATGCTGCTTATAACCTAACTGGATTTAACATTTTTTACTCGTAAGTATTTTTTGATAAGTAATTACTTTGTTAATTGGCCTATCACTTCTTTCAGGAGAATTACAAACCCAGGGAAAGTGTTTATCTGTTGATTTTATTAATGGTGTAAGAGTTATGCTTAGTCATATGTTTCTAAGACCAGGGAGCTGGGGTTGAAATGGGTTGTCATTAAGGTACTAGTTTAAAAGAAACAAACAAACAAAAATAAAAAAGAGAGTGAGTGAGATAAAGAATATTGTTCTGAGTGAAGCCACATGGCCATTCCAAGAGTATGTTTGTCGTATGCCATATGGAACTAGAATGTATGCCTTCCAGTATTTATCCAACATGGGTAGTTTGTCATATGGAATAGAAGAGAGATTATATCTGCTGTCATGTCAATTCCCTTTTCTTGAACTAGGATCATCTGTTGCTTGATTTTTCTTGCTGAATGTGCTTTTATGGCTTTTGACACCTTCACCAAAGTCCTACTTTTATTTTTGTGCCAGCCACAAGGGCTTTATTCCGTTTCTTCTCTACTTTTCAGGTACTTTCCCCTCCTATTGTCCATCTCAGTCTACATTCTGCCTTCATAGTTCTTATCTGGGCTTAGTTTCTCTGATGGTAAAGTCTAGCCTGGTATAACTATGCTTGCTTTCCTCCAGTCTGCTTTTCGTGTCAGCAGCTTTAAAGATACAGCCTTTTCCTTCTTATATGCACCAGCTATGGACTGCAACTTCTGCCTCATTTGGGACATGCTTGTGACGCATGATGTGGTGTCTCTTTGTACTGGATGATTTAGTTCAAGAGAGGGTTGCTTAGTCCCGTTGGACCTGTTTCTTCATGTGATTTTTCCCGTGATTGAAGATATTTTTGTTCCTTTCTTTCAATTCCCTCAGATTCTGAAATACCAATTTTTGGGATGTGCTGCCCAGCACTGCACTTCAAATGTGGAAGTACATGTAATATTTTTGTCATATTCTTTATTAATTTAAAATTCCTATTTGTGATTCTGACTTTTCTCTTGGGAGAGGTCTTTGATAAATTGTCTATGGAAAAATTGTTTCTGTAATTTGCAGCAGTTTGCCTACCTTTTAGCAGTTAATAAATTCAGAGTTTGGGGAACCTCACTGAATATGTTGTATTGGAAATGGCAGTCTAGAAGACTGGGTATTTTTAATTTTCGTCAGTTGACATCAGTAAAATGCAGTCACCTGGCAGACTTCTCTACTCTAATTAGATACATTTTTCAGTTATCCCTGAAGCTTTTTTGTACTTTTTTTGTTTGTCTTGGGAGCAAATGGCAATATGACGTGGCATTCTTAAGAAATGAGTGTATGTGCTCTGCATTCTTTTATGACTTGGTAATCTGGTGCACGCTACGTATCATTACCTAATTTTTTTGAAGATTTAAAATAAATGAAAAAAGAGCCAGTTTTTAATTCCATTACATACATAACTCACAACATTTTTATGTATACTGTTCTTTTTCTTCTATTGCAATGGATACTTCTAAATTTTTTTTTTAATGAGCCAACAGTAACTCTTTTTATGCTAAAAGAAGTACCTATAATTGCTTTTTATGGCTGCATTAATTTTTTTTCTGTCACTGATCTGTTGTACTCCGCTTCTGTTACCCTCATTCTTCCTTGGTTTAGTAACCCAAAGCAGTTTTTGACTTCACCTTTTGACTTCATCTTGATGGACCACTTCTGTTCCTTTATTTCGTGGAAGACAGAAGCACAGCGTCTGTGACTAAAATGCCACGCCAGTTGCAAACAATAGTTAGTCCAGAACTTTCCAAGTACATTTTGTATTCCTTGGAGTCAGGCAACCTACTTCCAACTCTGCCAATCCAGTTTTTCTCATTCTATTTGAATCCTTAATGAACCCATTGTAGTGGGACTACGTCTACTTTTAACCTGGTATCTCTGTTGCTGGAAAGATGTAACTATTCACCTTCCTGCAGAACACTCTCCCTACGAAGTCAGGGGGAGAGGTTCCTCACAGCTGCTGTATACAGCAGTTAATGCCATCAATGGTTTTAATGCTGCATGTGTTACTAGGAAAAGCCTGCAGGACGTTTGCAGTTCAGACACTTTTTCAGTGTGTAACAACAACAAAAGTTGTTGTCCTCCGAGTCCTCTGAGGTGTGAGTCTTTAAAAAATGAAAACATGTCTCCTGACTGTCCTACATTTGGCCAAAGGCCAGCCTTGAACAATTCCTCACTAACTTTTTCAGTTCTTTCCTCCTTTGGTAAGAGCAAGGAAGGCTATGAACAGCATCCAGCTCTCACATCTACAGGGATCTGCGTTACCATCAGGGGTTTGTAGTAACAGTTTATTCTGAGTTCCAACCCAGCCTTTTGCTGTGAGTAATCAAAAAAATTGTCAGATCCTTTTTGGACTTCACTGGGCATGTGCTTCCTGACATCCATATTCTGTTCATGGAATCTCTTAGATCCACGTACTTCAATGTCCTCCATCCCTCCTCATCTCCAAGGAATTGCCTGCACTTCTAGAACCAGCCCGCATAATTTTGTGGAGTCCAGTTGCCTGTGATCTCAGTGTTCAGTAGGGTGTGTCACAGAAATGCTAAATCCCGTAGCAGTCACAGACTTTTTCCAGGGTGATCTTTCCTCTTTTTGCATCTCTTACTGCAGAGTTAGGGAGGCAAGGTTAAGGTGGCTCTGTTATTAAGGATTCAAAGCATGAACCATTGCTTTTTGGTACTTTCAGGTAATTTCAATTTTTCTTTGCTCATTTTTTCCAATTTTATTCTCCTTGGATGTTAGACATTGTTTTATAGTATGGACCAGGGCCAATCAGGAAACCCTTCAGCTATGTGCCTGTGGTGGAGAGTTAAAGGGTTCCTGTTCACAGGCACTTCCAGTGTGGATGATCCTAGAGATAAAAAGCATTTGAAGGGACTGACTAAAGAGTGCTTATACTGTAACTTGAAAAAATTAGATGGTGGTCTTTCCAGGCAGGGCCTGTCCTTCTGATTAATGTCAATACTTCTTAAAGTACAAGATGTTTGTGATCCAGATTTCATCACAGACTTCGTATGCCAGCCTGGATGAACACCTTTTCAGCTCACTTGCATGTAGAATTGTAATTAAACTGGTGTTTTATCGGTAAACAGAAATTTTTCAGGGGAAAAAAAAAAAAAAAGGTACTTTATCTAACAAATACTGTTGGAATACTGTCAGATAAAACCACTGTCATCAACTCTTGGCTTGTCATTTCCCTTATTTTACATATTTTTTTCAGAATTAATTCTTGTCCTAATAACTGCTCAGAACATGGGAAGTGTACAACCAGTGTGTCTGTACCAAGCCGGGTATATTGTGAGTGTGACAAGTATTGGAAAGGAGAAGCCTGTGATATTCCATATTGTAAAGCCAACTGTGGCAGTCCAGATCATGGGTACTGTGATCTCACAGGCGAGAAGCTGTGCGTTTGCAATGATAGCTGGCAAGGTAAGGCTTTGTTATTTGGAATGAAGTCAATCTTTAAAAAAGAACTGCTTTTAAATGCATCCTATCTATTATGCATATTAGCATCTTTAAAGAATAAACATAAATGAAAAAACTTCTGGCGTAAATTTTCATGTGGACCTAGCTGTGTGTACTTGAATGCCGTAAAAGGCTCACAGCTTTGGTATCTTCTGTCTGAAGATACCGTGAAAGTATCTGACCTAAACTTTCTTGTGGTGGGCATTCTTCTCTTTGGATCATTAATTTGAAAAAATAATGGCAGTAATTACTCAAGAGTTGTGAGCACTGCTGAAGACTAAGTTCCTCCATAGCCCCATTTCCTTTCCTATTAATTTCTTTAATGTCTAAATAGATTTGATTTTCTTCCCTCCTTTCTTAATGTCACATCATCACATCATCTTTTTAGTGCTTCCTGAAGTAAGTATTCACTGTCTGGTTTTTCGTTGTGTATTATTTGTATAGCCTCTCAATGAAAAAGGAAGGTAAACTGTTTTGTTACAATGCTACAAGAATGTCTATGTGGACATGTACTGTGGAGTAATGGATGTACTATAAGCATGTGCTGTAGTTTTACTCCCAGTACTATAAATAATTGCTTCTTAATAAAGATCAATTATTTAAGATCCTAAATGTTTAATTCACTTACTATAATTATGCTAGATGTTTGTGAATTTTTTCTTTTTATCCTTTACCATGCCTATTAGAAGTCTTAATTGGATTAGCTTGCTATGCATTGAAATTGCCATTCTTCTCTTAAAAGAAATATTAAAATACCTCCAGATTACTTAGCTGGTATGTCCTCTTCCCATTACTTCCTGCCTCTACTTTTGTTTTACTGCTGTTCCTTTTTGCATCTCACAGGAAATGACTTTTTTACTCCTATTAACTGTCACACCTATTAGACCAAAGACACCATGAGATTTAATACAATTCTCTTCTTAATACTTAATGAAGTTGTTCGTTAAAAGGCAGTCGGTGCACTCACAGAAAGGAAGTGGGTTAGCAATATGGTCATTGAATGGAAACAGTGCAGACTTGTTACTGAGTCCTTTAGAATCTTCCATGCTTGTAGTGCACAAAAAAAATCCTGAAAGCCTAATCTCTGTAATGGAGTTGTGAATAGAACTTGCAGCAAGAATATCGCTCTTTTATTTGTGCATTGATTACTTGCAATTTCAGATTCTGTGTACAAAATGGGGAAAAGTCACAAATCTTTGGAAACACATTTTAGGCTATACCTTCATTTACAGTGCTATAATCTTGATTAGAAGTTTTGAGCATGAAATAAAACTAAAATCCTTGCACTGTTAGTCCTTTCTTCTCATGTAGCAGTTCTGTGCATACTGGCTTCCTATTCTTTCCTACAGTGAGCAGGATTATATAGAGATAAGCCAGATGAGCTGGCTTGGATACATAATTGATTTTCCTTATGAAATACAAAACAATACCAAACTTTCTTTAAGCTCTGTGGGAGACTACTTGCTTCTCTGTTCTATTTATTTATTTATTTGCATCTATATACTCTATAGTTTCTAAACTGACAGTATCTTTTATGTAGGTTATTTGCAATGCTGGAATCATAAATGTTTCTACTTATCTCTTACTACTCTTGCTGTCTGCCAAGTTTTTCTTGTGTTTGGTAATTTAAACCAAGTGGCTAAAATAGGGTCTTGATTTCTAAGTTTTTTAAGAGAATTTTATGTTTTGGTTTTTTCACATTTTTGGTTTCTTTGAGTATGTTTAGTTCCTGTATTAAAAAAAAATAATCATTGGACCGAATTGATAGACAACAAATCAAATCCATGGTTTAGAACATAAAAAAGGTATTTCGTATTTTACAACACATGGGTTTCTTTCTTTTACAATAGTGACATCTTGTGGATACTATGGAAGGAGCATCTCTGAAGAAAATTTCACATTTAAAACAAATATTCTGGGAAAAGAGAACACTATTCTTTGGGATAGAATAATTGTTTTGAGGAAAAGGTGGGGTCCTCTTGTTATTAGCCACATTTTGTAGAAGCAGGATCTTTTAGATATTTGCAGTCAGCTGCTAGTCGTACAAATACAGAATAACGCCATGACAATAAAAACTTGTAGACTTGGAAGGTAAGAAATTTAATAATTTTATTCTTAAAAAAAAGTACATTTAACAAAAATGTACTTGTTAAATGTACTTTTTGTTAAGAATAAAAGTATTTTTAATAATGCTGATAATGTTTAATAACGTTAAATGTTTCTGAGATGGTTGGTTTCAGAAGTACACACAGGAAGAAAATTTAGTATTTAGTAGATATCTGGTTAACTTAAAATATTCAGGCAACACAAAGGAGGCTGAAGTTTTTCCTGACAAGTGATTCCTTTTATGAGTACTACATCATATTACGCTGTCCCATTACTGGCTAATCTGTCTTGGTATTCTAAAGCAGAATGTGTCAATGCCTGCTGATACAGGCTGTGGATGTAACTCAGGGAGGAAGAAAAGATGTCTTAAAAGTACCAACTTCCTCTCTTTTTGTTTGCTAGGCACAGATAACAAAGAGATGGGGACTCGTCTGAGACAAAAGTGGTGGCTCTTGTACGGTTTGACCTGTTTATGCACTTGAAAAAGATAACTTATAGAAAGATGTTATCTTGCTACCTTTTGCCGAATATGTGTTTACAGCCAGCAAATTCTCTTTGATACCAGGAACAGTGTGTCTTGGATTGTCTCAGGCTGTAACGTGAGCAGAGGAGATTTCAAAACACTTAACTTCTGTAAGGGGTTTAAAAAGTCAGGATGACTGGAAGGATTGTAAACAGTTCCACATTTTTAAAAGCGTTAAGTGGACTATCTTTGGAGATGCTGAAAGTATTGCTAACTACTATGAATGTGTTGTATGTTTTTTGAAAGTGATATTACAGGTCTTGTTGATAGAGTTGTTCTTTGATTTCTTCAAGGAGCTTGATTTAATACTAAGTAAAGGAAATAACTAGCCTGCCACATGTTAAATAGGTTAAAAACTGTTTCATAGAAGGAATTAAAAATATAGTTACCTGTGAAATATGCAGTGGCCAAGTGCTTAATTGGAGAATTTTCCAGTGACCAGTTTTTGTCTTATGTTAAACAACATTTTTATAAAAGATCTTGATTATTACATATAATGTTTCCTGATAAAATTTTCAGGTAAGATGACAAGATTCACTGTGTGGTAAATAAAGGAAGATAATAGTTTCATTTTAAAGAGCTATAAATCATCCAGTTCAAAGTCTTAATTTAGAAAATTGTTTTAATATCACTCGATGTAAAGTGATCTGGGAACAAAGGCTGCAGGCTGTGTCAGCAAAAGAAAAGCTGTCTTAGAAAGCAGCGATTGTTAGAAGGCTTGCAAATCACTGTAGGTAATAATTTTTACATGAGGAATTTTGAGTAGAGAGGAAGTGACCCTTTCAATGCGATAGGCATTTGAGAGATAACATTGGATTTTAGTGCCCAGTTTTGGGGTCAGCACTTTAGGGACGGATGTAAATACGAGCAAGAACACAAGTCATGCCACAAAATTGATATGCTCGCTAGGAAACAATCTTGTGATGGGGAGATTAAGGAGTTATTATTCCCACTAATGCTTAGTGGGAATCCTTGCTGAGAGCTCCTGCACAGGCACTGTATATGTGTGTGTGTGTGTGTATATATACACACACACACATATATATACGTCCTCTCCTTTGTTCAGTGTGATATGGGGATGGTCTTGGCGCCGGTACCTTTCGTATTAGGTTGTCACGGATGAAAGCTGTTTGACACGGTTACAATTTAGTCAATTCAACATGAGTGCAGACAGGAAAAAAAGAGTTGTAGATTCTATCGAATTTAAGAGAAACTTTATTGGTACATTCATCATTAACCATCAGTACTGCAAGCAAAAAGGGGATCTGCTAGGGAGGAATTACAAGGTGCATTTACATTAGTCTTTAAGAGGATCAATAGGGAACCTTTGAATCAAATCTGATCCTCCATGTGTAATGTGTTTTGGTGAGGTGGTTTGAAAACACAGGAACTGTGTTCCTTTTAGATGAAACTACACCAGAAGATGAGCTCCAGGGTTGCATATAATGCACACCAGCCACAAACAGGCATTCAGTCCTCGGGATCAGATCAAGTCCAAAGTTAAAACACCAGTAAAAATTCTGGAATGTTGTATAGCTAGTTGTTTCTCACTACAAATCTGTTCCTAGCACATAGAGATGTAGTGGAAGACCAGATTCTGAAATTAAACTAATTAACTTTGAAATATGTCTATTAGCAATTCAGGCAACTTGAATTTTATAACATCTCTCTAGGGAAAAATGAGCCTTTATGTAAGGAGAAAAGTAAACAATGAAAGTATAAAAGGAGCACTGTGACTACTGCAGTGCAAAAGTCAGTATTTTGCCTTGCTTATTACTATGACATTTATTCTAACAGCGTTTTGAGTATGACCAGAACTACGATGTCAATATGTGTCTATATTTGACTTAGATTATCCTGAAGGGACTAACTAGAGTTGAGTTTATTCCCACTGCTTCAATGGAAGGCTTTGAGGTCATACTCTTTTGTTTGGCCTGCCTTATTCCTCGATGCTGAGAATTTAGCAAAGCTGTCCTTGTGTGGTGGTGGTTTATTGAAACCGATGGAAAGGTTTGAGATGTGAGCTCAGGCAGCGACTCCTGAAATGCAGCAGTGGAAAGAGCTTGTGCCAAACCCTGAGAGGTCTGAGATCTGAAATTTTGGCCTGTTGTGCCTGAATGTTCCTGAACGGAAAGCATACAAGTATGTGTTTTCAGAGAAGATGATCTATGATGTAACATTTGCTTTGGACAAACCTGTTTTTGGAAGGAAAAAGAATTAGAAGCAGGTATCTTATAGCTGTTCTGCCCTCTGATAATGCCCTCTTTGTCTAGATTTTACCTTTCAGGTTTTCTCCTGGCCAAATATCAAATCAGTCAAAAGAAACTGGAGTCTTACAGTCTGGGAGATGTCCTGTTAAATATATGTGCATTAATACCATATATGCACATAAAACCACAAACCCAAGGAATTCTTTCATCCCCCAATTTTAAATTAAAATCCAATTTCTGGACTCCATATTTATAAATTTCATTATGTATATCATAGCAATGTGAGTTGTCTAAGGAAACTTTGCGTATGCAGAATTCATAGGAAGGAATTGGCTGAACAGTTATTTCATATATACTGGAAACATGTTCTTCAGTTTTATGTTCAGATTGAATTTATTAATTTGTCAAGCATCCTTGGAGGACTTCATGCATTTTGTAAACAAAATACCGGTATCATGATTAGTAATTTACTGTCTGAAAATTCTGTGTGAGAAAATTAAGTATCCTTATTGCAAAAAAAGAATATCATGGTTAAATGAAGAGCCAACTTCAGTTTTAAATACCTTTTGTGGTGTCATCTGGTGATTAGTGAAAACACGTTTAGTAGAACTTATTGGATTCACTTCAATAAATGGTTGGCCACATTAAAGCAGCTGATAATACTCTGTATGCGCGATTAGGCAGAGATTTAGGAAGGGAGTCCTCTACTATTTGTGAGTTTTAATAAAAAAAAAATGGAATAAATTTAAAATAAATCTGTGACCTTCTAAATATACATTGAAATGCATTCACATAAATGTAGCAACGTAGAACATGCAAACACTTGATTAAACTAATGAACAAATGCAATACTGTGTCTTGAGCACAAGAAGGGTATAGATAGTGCTGATTTCCCTGATAAAGGAAAACAGTAGATTCAGTTCGTTATCTGTAGCACCTTTCTTAAAGAATAGGAAGAAAGTGATTCAGGCAGTTCAGAACTTTTTAGCTTGTTTTTCAGCAGTGTGTAAAATTGTAGACCATAATTGAGGAAAGTAATAATTAAACATGGTGTGATTGAATAGTGAAACAGTTGAAATGTGGATTTATCAATGTAGTTCATACTAAAATAATTTGTAAGAAAAGTGACAAGAAAATGCAATATATTTTATCTGAACCTCAGTATTTCAATGATTGAAACTGAAGAAATCAAGGAGCAGTAAGGGACACAGCTTCTTAATTGTGAAATGTGAGTGGGTGTGCTGAACAAGTAACTTAGGATGGAAATATATCAGTACTACTTAGAGACTGATCTTGGGACTGATCTCGTTACATAATTTTTATAATCTACTCATAAGACTGCTAATGAAATCTGGTAATACAAAGGTGGGAGTTACTTTAAATATAAAGGAGGACCAGAATATCCTGAAAAAAAGGGTTAGAGTAATGTGTGGGCTGTAATTATTTCAGTATGAATTGTAAATTCATACATTTAGGGACTAAGAGTATTACTAATTAGTTTTATAATCTCGGATTGAAGTGTGAAAGGTGACATGGGAGAAAACTTGCTTGTCTATCTCAATTACAATATGAACTAATTAATATTCTTAATTTTATGTATTCTACAAACTATGGGCTGTAAAGTGTCAAGTGCATTAGTAGGATGATCAGTCACAGAATCTACAATTAAATATATGAAAACTTTAGTACTGTACTTCATTTTTTGTTACTACACTTTTATGAATACAAACTGAAACAGGCTGAGAGGGAGAACTGTGAGGATGGTCAGGGCTATGGAAGGTACTAACAGAGCATGGTTTGTTTAAACAAGTAAAATGAAGGCTGTGAGGGAATAGTGTTGCTGTTTATAAACAGTTGGGGGGCATATAGACAGACCAGCTCTCAGTGATATCAACACTGGTAGAAGAAAAATTGGGGTAAACTGGCCATCAATGCATCTAGTTTGAAAATCGAAAGGAGGCTTTTGACTACTAGTGCTGTGAAGGTTTCTAAAAGTTGTTAGCATAGATATTAGAGCTTGATATCCTGCTGGCATTAGCATGGAGTCTCAAAATCTCTAGTCCAATGGGTACTGACAGCTGCTGCTAATCTGAAAAGTCCCTGTTTCTTTTAGAGACTAAGAAACAAAACACTTTTTTTGTTTAATATTAAGATGACAAATCTCACGCACCATCTACCGAAGAGTATACTTGTGCTTGGTCACGAGGGACTAGGAAAGCTTTCCATGCACTGTGCTTCCTGCAAAGCCTGCCATGGCATCAAGCCTCATTCTGCTGTACTGCCCTAGCTGATCTGGAGTTTGAGACCTGAAGTCGAGCAGTTACGAGCGCTGTGGAGTAGCACGCACCAAGCGAAGTGCAGCCCTTGGCTTGCCTGCTCAGACTGACCCTGCGGATTCATCAAGGCCAGATCGCTCTTGGATGATCCACTCTTCCTGGCTGAGGAAAGAAATGGGACTGAATAATAGCAACCAGATGGCATTTCAAGAACTGCATCAGCTTGTGTGCATTAGGATTTCTGACTGTTTCATTCATGGAGGAGGCTGAGTCCTGGCACAGCTTGTTACCATGCTGCTCTCACTGGAAACCTGTCCAGGATCTCTCTGTCTACCATTAAGTCTCATTTGGAGTGAGACTGTTTTGCAGGAGAGGGGAAATAATTACATCCCCTATGGATGTTGCGGAGCTGTGCAGTGGCAGTGTAGGGATACATGAATGTACCTACTATTAGAATGCTGATGAGCCATTCTTGAACATTTATCTTTTCATTTACAAAGCAACTTTGTATTTTTATGCAGTTAGTACCTCATCACTGGCCTGTGAGAAAAATGATATACTGCTTTGAAAAACTTCCAGTACAAATTTTATTGAAAGTATATTCAGATATATGCTCTTTTCTCAAAAATGTTTTTCATAATCTTAAATTCATTATCATATGAAGATTTTATTGGGTACTTGAGAATAGTGATATTTGGTTTGCATTTGTGGTAGTTGAAAAATTATGTTAAAGCAATGATTCTCAACTCAAATGATCAGATATAAAACAAAATATGGGAAAATAACAACAAATACTTTATTTAAATGCTTTGATTAGATTGCATGAAAAACAGGACTGTGACATTTATATTCAACACATCAATACTTCTGTTTTTTTCCCCGCCATGATCCCAACGGAAAAGATTAGGGTTGAAGACAGTAGATGATGTTTTCTCATTAGGTGGAAATTGATCTTATGACTTGAACTACTGGAACAGATTGTTACTTTGGCAGTTCATGAAACTCCTCAATAAATAGAAATTAGATTCCTTCTCTTCTGTTGTGTGGGTAAATCACTTTTTTAAACCTATAGAATTTTTTCCTACCTTTGGAGGATAATGTAATTGACTTCCAATTCAGGTTTATAAAGTTGTTTGCTGTTTTTAAAGCTTTTTTTTTTTTTATTGAATTGAGTGACACATTAGGAAGATAAGAAAGAAATCCAATTTTAAATAAATGGAGAAAAATCATATTTGCATAGAAAATAATAAACCCTATTTTTCATTATCTTTGTTCTGCAGCTGTAGTGCTCTCTGTTGCACAAAAGGCGTGTGATGTTCCCGAAAACATATTTATGCTGAAATAATGGTGATGTTTCATGGTATATGTAATTAAGTAGGAAAATCTGTAAATGATACTTCTAAGTCCTACATTTACCTTGCCTGTATAAGGCAATAGCCACACATAAGCATTTGCTTTTTAAATGATGCTTCAGTAGAAGTCAGTATTATTCTATTGCTTTGGGCTTTTTCAACTATATCTTCCATTTTTGTACTGATTGATACATCCTGTGATAACTCCATGAAAGTTTTATGCTTTCACTGAAGAGGCAGTCCTGGCCATGTGATATTACTTGCATTGGCACAACTATGTGTGCATGTGGGCAAAGTGAAACATGGCTAAAAATAAAAGCAAGTTTTAACCTGGATGCATTCTCTCATCTGGGTCATGGTGCAGCCATGTGAAAACTGGTGCCAGTAGCAATGATAGCTGAAGAATGAGCAGTGAGAGGAGGCCAGGGGTGCCTCTTCTGGTGGCAGTGTCAACTGATGTCACTTTAATGCATGTGTGCGTCATGCACGGGGTATCATGTTCTTTGAAGAAAACCTGCTGCTTTCAAGCTCCTGAGTTCAGGTGTGTCTGCTTAGAATGCATCCTTCCTCCATGCCAGAACAAGACCTAGGTACATGGTGTTTCTCCTTTCTATCTCACCTTTCCTGTTCAGTGTAGACCAGCAATGAAGCACTGATGTTGTAGAAAAATTAGCTATGACGTTCTTTCAATCACTGATCTGGTTAACTATATTGTTAAGTTTTTTACATTGTTAACTTTGTATACAAAGTTTTTGCTTGTCCTCATTTTAATACAGTCAATGTAATCTAAGTATATTTCTATTTGCTCTGTGAATTCTTGCGGTTCCCTGTCTCCAGAAATGAAAATCTCAAGTCAATGGGCATGCGAGTGGTTTGTGGGTTGTATTCATGATTTGCCACTAGGGGACACTGTTGACCACTACATTTCTGTGCAAGGACGGCAGAAGTGATGAAAGGCATAAATGTGTTTTCGTTTTCTGACTGGAGGCACCGTTTTCATAATTCTAAGCTCTTCCCTGATCAAAGAATACTTAATAAATTGTTTATTTTTAAGCACTTTTAGATTCAAATTAAGTGTTTCCTCCAGTGATTTACCAAATCAGAATCTTGCTGAGGTTACAATTCTATTACAGTATCTATTATTAATGCTTAAGAAAAAATATACTGAATTGTTCATACTCTCATTAGACCTCATTCAAATACCATTAATCTTTTCTGGGTAGAAGGCGTAATGAACAATGGCAGTTGAGTGTCTACATCATTTAACAAATGGAAGATAATTTGGATACAAGTGGACATCATTCTTCTATAGAGTACAAGGAAAAGTCAACAACTGGTTAGCTACAGATTATTTGCCTGGTTGTTGTGCATAAGAAGTAATTGTGACAAGTTGCCCTGAAAATGGTAATACACATTGGAAAAATATAATTCCCCCCTCCCGCCCCCAAGGTTACTGTAATTACGAGCTTGATGTAAATCACTTTATTCAGTAAATGTCAGCAGCGATCTCTTCTAAATGCTTGTCCAGTCTCTCCTTGACTCAGTGTAAACCTTTGCAGCCACAGCTTTTTGTCAGGGGTCCTTGCCAAGGAGATTGGATACTTTTTTGCATGAAGAACTACCTCCCCTTGTTTTGAATGTGGCTTCTTTCAGCCTCCATTTGATGAATCTCAGTTCTTCTATTCAAAGAGAATGTAGACTCTTCATATCCACCCTGTATGTCACTTATTTTATAGACTTTTATCATTAACTTCCAAATTTATTTTTTTTCCAAGTGAAAAAGTCTTAGCCAACTCATTAGTTCCTGTTACAGAAGCCATTCAATTCCTTTGAACATCCATATTACTCTTCTGTAAACGTCTCTTCAGCCCTATCTTCTTTTTGAGTTTTCTAAGTGTAGGCAAACCACTGATTTGTACAGTGGAGTAATGGTGTTCTCTGTTCCTAACATATGACTTGATTTTTTGACCATTGCTGAGTGTTGAGGAGATATTTTCATGAGTTATCTTAAAATGAGACTTTACTACTGACTAGTGGTGGTTAGCTGAGAGACTATTTTCTTTTTAGTCAAGCTGGAACATAGCTTACATAGTTTTAAATTTACCTATATTGAATTTAATGTGTAATTTTGTTGCTCTTTCATGTAGTCACACAACAACTTGTTCTGTAGTTCTTCAAACCTGATCCTACTCTTTCTGCCCTCCAGTAATTGCCTTTGTTTGCATTGATATAAGCTTACTCTGGTTAGTTCAAATGCAGTATAGTTTTTCTCCAGAGGTAACATGCAGTGTATACTGTGCTACACATTTTAGACCTATACAGAGTCTAAAAATATGATGCATTATGCCTTTTTTCAATTTGTGACTCATACAGTATGTTTTCTGAGAAGAATGCAGAAATGTATCATTATTATTTGAGCTAATCTAACACATTCAATTTGACTGACACCCCTTGTTGTCAGTTTTTTTTATTGAGCATCTGTTAAACATAAAAGTGTATACTGTATTTTATCAGAATGAGCAATCCTGACATCTGTAATTAAGCCTCCCTTGTTTCTGCTTTATTGGCTTTAACATCCCTGTCTAACAGATTGTACAAATTGCACATTTGTTTACAAAACAGGTCCAGATTGTTCTTTGAACGTTCCTTCCACGGAGTCTTACTGGATTCTACCAAATGTAAAGCCCTTCAGCCCTTCTGTGGGTCGGGCTTCCCATAAGGCAGTCCTACATGGGAAATTTATGTGGGTGATTGGTGGATACACTTTTAACTACAGTTCATTCCAAATGGTGTTGAAGTAAGTGATTTCTCCTTTGTGATGTCCCTTCTGATGTGGCTTAATGAAAACGGATCTTACCAGGGAGGTAGCCTCTATCCTGCAATTAGCTGAAAGTTTTATATGTTTTTAGATTCTTTATTAATGGTGTTATTTTCTGCTTGCAATTTTCTTATGATGTAAAAAAAGTTAAAATATGTGTAATATTGATCTCTTTGTGATACTAACGTGTAACTTCTTCAGTTTTGTGAAAACTGCCATTATACTTTGCTGCAAAGCATAAAAATGTTTGCAGTGATAAAGCAGTAAAAGAAATCCACGGGCTGATATTTTCAGATAGTAAATCTCGAATGCTATTATTGAAGCTAATTTATAATTATAGGAGACTTGTATTTAATGCATGTACTTAGCTTGTTGGTGCCCTGCCAGTAGGGTCAGACAGGTCATCCATATTTCACTTCTTCATGTTTGTGAGAGTTTGTATGGTGACTTGTATATACATACAGGCCCTAAATGTGGTAAATGCAAGTATTAGGATATGTTTATTAGCATGTTTACTCTATTTTTGTCTACCTCTTGTTTTGTTCCACACATTTGCAATCATCCAAAACAAATCCCACTATCTTTGGTGATTTCCTTTTCTACCTCTGTCGCCTTATTTTTTGCCTCTCTTCCATCTTGTTGTGTTTTAATCCATTAATGGATTAATTGCTAATTAAAATTTAATGGAAATTAAAATCAACAATACAGCTGAGGGGGAGCGCAACAATAAATTTTCAAAGTAGTGCAAAAGAATGTGGCATAAGCAGTTTAGTGTTTGGGGTTTTCTTTTGGGTGTTTGTTGTTTGTGTGTTGGGTTTGTTTGTGTGGGTTGTGTTTTTTTTTTTTTTTTTTTTTAATGTGACTGATAACAGTGAGCTTAGCAATCTAGTTTCATAACTTTCTTGTAAGTCTGGTGATTTTCTGAGATAGTCCTATTTTCTGAGATTGTTGATGGGTCCCTGAAAGAGCTGCCCCTGTTTTCATTGATGAGCTTTTAGTACACTATCACTGTTGTGTACTAACTGCTGCTAACGAATTACCACATTGGTAAACAACAGTGACTGATCAAGCATGCACATTTTGCCAAACAGAAGTTAGTTCAAACATACAAGAGTCCCTATTTCTCTGCAGGTAGAAAATGTTTACTTTTTCTATTTCTCTTCTAGCTACAATTTGGAAAGCAGTATATGGAACGTAGTACCTGTATCCAAAGGGCCACTCCAGAGATATGGACACACTCTTGCTTTATATCAGGTTTGGACTCTTCAGCATCCTATTTAATTAATTTCTTTGTGTGTGCTGTTAGTGATCTTGAAATGATTCATCATGAACATAGATTTTTGAGGATAATTTAATTTCTAGTCCCTAAGCATTTTGTATTAGTGTCGTCTTCAGTACTTGTACAATCTTTTTCCAAAAATTGTGCAATACATCCAAGTCACTTATTAGCTAACCATAACCCCTCAAAGCTAAACCCACCAATAAAAGGGAGCTAATATAATTGGAACTGCGGTAAGGGAATGTGAGCCTGGAGACAAGGGTGACTCAGCATGGGCAGTGCCCTCGTTGACCAGGCACCATGCCCAGAGGCTGAGCCCAGCAGATGGGTCTGAGCCCAGCAGTCAGAGCTGGCTGCTGGTAGCAGGGTCCTTTGACTTCCCTGGATGTGAGAAGTGATGCCCCAGGTCCAGGGACTATCCAGGGAGTCCAGTCAGGAGCAAAAGGAGACGAGGCCAGAGGCAGGACTGGAGAGAAGGCTGCAATGTGTGCCTGAGGGATGCATCCAGGAGACAAGCTACCTACAGCACAGGCTCAGGTCCATTCAGGAGCCAGGATCGCAAGCTGTCAGGGACTGGGTGTCCATGGCTGAGCCCCGCACGAGGCTGGTCAGGGCCATTTAGGCTTGTTAAGGACCTAAAGGCCATGACAGTAAGAAATAGATTTTTGTTTTATTTTTCTTAGTAAAGAATCAGATCAGTGTTAAAACACAAACTGTTGTTCTATAGTATCGTTTTACTCTCAGCTCAAATAAATATGAGCTATTGGAAGTTTTGCTTCTGCTTGTATCATGTAGTCTGCATGCTGCTTTGTTGAAAGCACTTTTAAAGGCTGATTTCACATAAAAAAAGAGAAAAAAGGATTCTTTGTACTAATAGAATATAGAGACAGAGATGATCTTAATTAAAAAACCCATAAATTTCCTTTTGTTAATTCCTTAATTTTTGGGTAGTGTTAGTCAAGTCTCCAAAATATAAAGGACCAAAAGTGAATGCAGTGCATAATTTAGCATTGTACAAATAATGGCAAACTTGTTAACTGGGACAGAGAAATACAGAATTTATATCCCAAATTTTCAGTTGTTTGTGTAAGACATATCCAGTAGGGAAGAACAAAAAAGATTGTATCAAGTCAGACCAGAGCGTTCATCTAACCTGGTAACATGTCTTGAATAATGGGTAACAGCGAATGCCTAGGGAAGAATATAAGAAAAAATGACAAGAACATATAGAAGCTTCCTCAGAACACTGTCCTAGTCAGCAGCTGAGATTTTCTAAGATAGGATAGTATTTTTGTGGAAAGATTATGAATCCATGCTTTTTATTTTTTTCCACATTTTCGGACCATATACTTATTTTAACATTGAAACTATCCTGTGCCTAAGAATTCCAGTGTATTTTGTGAAGAAAAAACACTTTTTGGGAAACTGGTACTAGATAGTTTAATTTTGATCATCCCTATGTCTTATACTGTTTTCCATTTATTTTCTTTGTATCACTCATGATTTTTTTTTTTTTTAAGTAAGTCTATCATATCCTCTCTCCATGATTTCTTTTTCATGCAGAAACCTCCTTGCTTTGGGTTGAAAGGGACCTCAGAGATCATCTAGTTCCAGCCCCTCCACTAGACCAGGTTGCCCAAAGCCCCGTGCAACCTGGCCTTGAATACTTCCAGGGATGAGGCACCCACAGCTTCTCTGGGCAACCTGTTCCAGTGCCTCACCACCCTCACAGGGAAGAATTTCTTCCTAATATCTAAATCTTCCCCCCTTCAGTTTAAGGCCATCGCCTCTTGTCCTATCACTACACTCCTTGATAAACAGTCCCTCCCCATCTTTCCTGTAGGCCCCTCCAGGTACTGGAAGGCTGCTGTAAGGTCTCCCTGGAGCCTTCGCTTATCCAGGTTGAACAACCCCAACTCTCTCGGCCTCCTTTCATAGGAGAGGTGCTCCAGCTCTCTGATCATCTTCATGGCCTCCTCTGGACTCGCTCCAACAGCTCAATGTCTATCTCATAGTGGGGCCTCCAGAGCTGGACACAGTATACCAGGTGGGGTCTCACGAGAGCAGAGCAGAGGGGCAGAATCCCCTCCCTCAACCTCTGGTCACGCTGTTTTTGACACAGCCCAGGATACGGTTAGCTTTCTGGCTGCAAGCGCACACTGCCGGCTCATGTTGAGCTGTTCGTCCACCAACACCCCCACATCCTTCTCCTCAGGGCTGCTCTCAATCCATTCTCCAGCCAGCCTGTATTTGTGCTTGGGATTGCCTTGACTGATGTGCAGGACCTTGCACTTGGCCTTGTTGAACTTCATGAGGTTTGCACAGGCCCCCCTCTCAAGCCTATCAAGGTCCCTCTGGATGGCATCCCTTCCCTCCAGCATGTTGACCGCACCACACAGCTTGGTGTTGTCGGGAAACTTGCTGAGAGGGGACTCAAGCCCACTGTCCATGTCACTAACAAAGATGTTAAATGGCACTGGTCTCCATATCAACCCCCCTTTCCTCTAGAAGGAAGCTATTTCATACTTCAGATAACATTGTGTCATTGCCTCTACCTCTTCTAGTTCTGTTACATCCCTTCTAAGATAAGGGGGAATCAGATTCTGTAGTGTATTACTACCTCAGAGATTGATGTTATAGAATTAATGGTCTAATTTTTTCTTATTCTTAATCGTATTTTAGCTTTTTGAAAATCTGCTGTTGGGTTTGAACTGATATTTTCACAGAACTATCAGTTATAACCTTAAGATCTCATTCTAGTCAATTCAAAACCCACCACCGTATATACAGACTTAAAATTGTTTTTTATTCTTATGCATCACTTCATGCTTATCTATGAGTACTTTTATTTATCCTTTTATTGCACATTCAACATTACGAGATTCTTCTGCAATTCTTTGCTTTTGACCATTGTCTCAGTTATTTTAAGTAACATAGTATTGTCAAAAAAAAAAGTTATTTTTCCATTCATCCCTGTGCCAGATTGTGTTTAAGTATGTTGAAAAAACAAATCTCAATTGTAGGTCTCTGTGGGACACCACTAATGATCTCTACTCATTTAAGAAGTGAGCATTGTTTTTCCAAAGTTGTCTTTATTTAGTTATTTACCCTTGTGTTATTTGCCTTGCTCACCCCAGAGCAGCTTAGTTGCTTTAACGCATGAAGAACATTATCAAGCATCTTTTGGAAATTCCACGTAACTGTATCAACCAGACCTGTGATTCCTTCAGGAAAATCCAATGATATGCAAGATATAACTTCTGTTTTCAAAAGCTGTTAGACTTTTCCTCAGTCTGTCTGTCTTAGCCATGCGTTCACTGAATTCCGTCCTTTCTATCTGTTGCTTTTCAGTCTCTTGGTACTGACATATTTCTAAGGAGGGAGTTACACACTACGGACAGGGTCAGCTGTTTTGTTCTTAAATTCCTTCAGAACTGATCCTGGTGACTTGTTGCTGATTATTTTGTCAGTTTTGTGTTTTGGGTGGGTTTGTTTTTTTTTTTACTATAAATTGTGTATTAATTTCTGCTGTGGAAATAGCTGTAAAGTCTACCATGAAGAACTCACATGGGAAAATAAACTTCATCTTATTGTTATGGCTTTATCTTTTCAGAATACTCCTTCAGACTGTCTGTTGGCACCACATATTATCTAGTTGGCTGTATTTCTAATGCATTTGAAAAATGATGTATTAGGACTTTATAATTTTGCAGGCAGCTCATTGAACTATTTCATGTCTTGCCTTTATATGTCTCTGTGTTTTAATCTACTAGAGTTTTTGAACCTTTTTTTTTTTTGAAGTATATTTTTTCTTCTAACAGTCTCCATTATCATCCTGTTAAGTAAAGCTTGCTTTATTTTGTTATTTGTTATGGGAAATGTTGGGGTTTTTTTTTTTAAGTGGGAAGTATTCACGTGATCTGACCAGATGTCCTTAAACTGTCTTCATATTGTCATTACAGATTTTATCCTTTTAGTTGTACCTTTTAGTTTCTCTTTATGATCACTCTTCCTTTTATATAGTGCTCCTTTTGAAGTTAAGCAGAATTGTTGGAGTGGGTGGATTTTTTTAATTTTTTTTTTCCTGGCATCTGTTGCTCTTCCAGAGATGTTGAATCTGTACCTGCCATGATTAATATTGTAAAGGTGTTTTTCAGTAGTAATATGAACTAGATTCTGTGCATGCCCCAACATCAACTCAAAAATTGCTTTTCTTCTCGTCACTTCCCTGATTCATTACTGATATATTATGTGTTCTTTGAAAGGTCAGATCTTTCTGACTGGTATCTTTGATTATTACAGTTCTTGTAGAATGTGAACCTTTTACTTGGGAAACATTTAAGTGATGTATCATTTAGCAGTTCAGAATAAAGGCTTAAAATATCATTTAACCTTTTTATTTGACAGTGCTACTATTTTCTTGAGATATTCCAGACTAAAGGGTAACCATTTGAGAAATACTCCTACCAGCAAATATTGAATATAATAGACCTGTGTTAATTCAGAGACCTTTTTGGATCTCAGTGAGGAAATGCAACTCTTGTTAATATTAATGAAAGCTACAAGCAAGTGCGTAGTGAAGAAGCTGTTGCTGTTGTCAAAGACACATGTTAATTAGTAATTAGAATTCACTAATAATGAACACAGCACCACTCATGTCAAATAATTAATATATTGCTTGTACTAGTGATTATGTCAAATGTCAAAAATTACATGGGCCAAAAGGAGCTGATCATGTAAGCTGAAATTTCAAGTGAAAAGGTACATCCTTTTGAAATAAGTTCTTAAATTAACTTGTTAGGATAAACTTTTGATGTTTTTCCTTTCAGGTGTTCAGTCTCTTGAAAAAACAGAAAAATAATTTAGTGTGAAGAATGCTAGAATATAATACCTAGAGATGGCAGCTTTGAGCTGTGTTTTGAGCTGTGTACTAGTCATTGTGAAATGTTTCCTTTATAGTTGAGAGAAAAAATATCCACAGAGAAGAAATTAGATTAAGTTTCTGACTTGAGCTCCTGAGATTTCAAAGCCTAGCGCTAGACCGGAGTGAGAGCACAGATCTAGTATTGCCTGATTGTGGTGCAAGGTAAATTGAAGCTATATAATTGACTCTGTGGAGAATGAAATAAGTTACTGTGCCCATTTCCCTCAGAAAGCTTCTTTAGTTAAAATTGAAGTACTGTACTTCTTTATTCTGAAGAAAAAAAGATCAGAAGGCTCCTACTGATGTATAGTTGTAACAAGTGACTAAGACTTTTTATGCATTTATAGAGGAGAGAATATAAAAGTGTTCTTGCTTTCAGACCAACTAAACTGTTAGATAGTATTACCTTCCGTGCCTCTTCAGACTAGTTATTGGAAAGGTGCTACCTATATCTGTTAGCAATTGGTTCTCCTGGATCTCAAAGATTATATATAGTTCCTGGCACCTTAATACTGAAAAATATAAACATACTTTGAAATAATTCATATAAATAATAGGATTATAAAGAAACGGGAGAAAATGGCTTGTGAGGTTTTTAAAGTAGGTACATACAGCTTTGATAAACAGTGACTAGATAAGGAGTTAGAGAGTAAATTGAAAAATACTAGATCCCTGGAATAAAGTAGAAAGGGAGTTGCATATGGGGTGACTATATGGTCACGTCTGCGAGTTTACTTAGTAGTGAGCTTGTGGCTGTATCACAGAATTTGACCTCGCAATTAAACTGTTGCTACTGGTCCCAAGACAGTGGAAGGATGACTGGGCATTGAGATTTGTTTCCTTTGAGACTGGCAATAGGAGTGAAGCAAACAGGCAGCTTAACATAGTAGCAATCGTAGGTAAGTTTTCCAGTATACAGACCATTTTATACATAGTCAGATTTAATTTGACTCATTTGAGTTTTATGCATGTTATTTCCGATTTTAAAGCTTTATTAAAAAAGGGTAACTGTTTTGATTCCTTTTCCAAATCAACTGATGTTGAGTCTGTATATCTCTTCTGGTATTTTTTATTAGTCTAGTCAAAAGCTAGTGTTAACAAAACAAAAACAGAGTAAAAACTTTTTCTGCTTTAATATGAGTGAGACAAAATCTTTCGTCAATTGGTTTGTTATTATTTTATATGCCTGGTTTTGTTAGCTATTGTAGTATAATTTGGAACAGCACTAGGGATGTAAAAGTCTTTTCTAATTATTAATTATTAGCATGTTGTACCACAAAGTTGCATAGTTTTATTATTTTATGACTTAAAATTATATCTTATGCACAACTTGCTTTCTCATTCTGATCTGCAGACCTCAGAAGTATATGAGAAGTATGCTAGATGAGCTGTCATACACTTATTACATGTAGTCTAGACAAAAGCATATTCAGAGTTCCTCTTCAATTAAGTGGACCTTACTTATCAAGAGATTGGTTCCTTTACATAAGTGTGATATTTTTCCTCCCTTGTTTTCAACATTATATTCCAATAGGTTTGAAAGTCAAAGTCTAAGCATGATCAGGTTTTATGTCTAGCAGATCTGAAAACAGATGCCTAGTTAATACTTTTCTATGCAGTCTCCATTACTCATTCCTTCCTTCCAATATGTTTAATCCAAATATTAAATGTACAAAAGATCAGACCAACATCTCTGCTAAAATTCCAGCTTATACCTTCAGCAGTTTTAAAGCTCTGTTCACATAGTTTTATTTGCATGCTTTTCTTCAGCCTAGTCTTCTGTAAATGTAGAAATGTTCATGCAAACAAGTACGCTTCAAATTTTGGGTATTTCTTTTTTTTTTTTTTTTTTCCCCAAAAGCACACTACCTTATTTTCCTGTCCTATATTTTGTGGTCCAGGAAAAAAGTTATGGGCCTTTAAAATATATAGGAGCCAACTTAATTGAATAATAGAATAATACCTTTAATTGTAGCCAGCAACAATGTGGAAACCTGTAAAAATAATGAAGAAATAAAGTGACAGCAGTCTTGATTACGCTAACCTCCTGACATACAAATTGCTGCAGTATGTACTGTCTTGACCTTGAATTTGGTCTTGTTGGGAAGCTTAGGTTATAACATGCTCCTCCTCTTGTTCAGATTCTTATTCAGTGAGGATATAGTTCCACAATAAGCTGAGAATGACAACGCATGCTGCAGGAAGAAGAGTTAAGTGAAGACTGGTTTCCAGTCTGTCAGTCCTGATCTAATGGGAGGATTATGGGATCGAGTGGGGATGTTGATTATTCATTTCTTTTCTTTCGATATAACACATAAAAGAATGTTTTTGATGTTGTTGCCATATTAAAGGAGGTAATGGTCTGGGGAAAGGAAGAGGAGGTATTAGACAATCCTAAACCAGGTGGCATGTATTGAATGCAGAAAACAGGCTTCTGATGGATGAGTTATTGCCAGATAACTTTTTTTGAGTCTTACTTATATTTTGCTTGACAAGAAATTTCAGAAATTTCTTATTGATGTACAGCTTTGACTAAACTTTTAGAAATTTCAGGTAAGCATAGAGAACAAAAGTTCTGATGAACTTTTGAGTCCTGTTAATTTACATAAAGTTAATTGATATAATAATGCACGGGTACAGTCTAAGGGAGGAAACCAGACTGGTAGTCTTGTTTCAGGAAAATGGAGAATGACTGTTCTTCATGTCATTTGTGAGTGGCATTTCTTTGGCCAAATTTTCAGGAACAGATTGGACTTATGTAAGAATTAAGGCAGAAAACTTCTTCCTGAGAGAGAAATTTTATGTGCAGCCGTGATATGGTTAAGAAATGTTAAAATAATGACAAAATTTTTGTTTTGCATGATTAATTTACTTCCAATTCATTGGAAATGGATTATAAATTACCACCTTTTGCATTTCCTTTACACTTTTTTTGTGGCAACTACCAGATAAGATTCTTTTGGAAAGCAGGCAGGATTTGCATAACAGCGTAGTGTTCCCAGGTACAGTCAGAGCAGCTGATAAGTATTGTTCTTTTAGGAAAAAAGAAAAATTGCAAAGTCTAAAGGAATAAAAACGTAAGTTTTAGAAAAGTCTTGAATTACTGCATTCACATGAAATATAAAATCAATATTAACACTGAGGTACGGTGTAGGGAAGAGAGCCCGTCCAAGGTCAAAGGAACTAATGATTTTGGCCACCTGTCTGTTCAGGATTCAATGTGAAGTATTAGAAGAGGAACACTGTTCTGCTGTGTAGTTTGTTGACTGTGGCTTATAAAACAAGTGGGTGCTCTTTCTTGCTCTTTTGGTGATCTTGTTGAGTAACTTTCTTGCTCTGCTTCAGTTTTCTCACTGTAACATGCTCCTCTGCGAAGCCATTTAAAGTCTTGTTAAAACTACTGTGCCAAAGCTAGGTGATACTGTTGGGGCATGGTTTTTCAGGGATTATCAAGTACGCAGCCTTGGAAATCAGGAACACGAGACAGCTGAAGTAAAGCATACTGGATCACCGGTCATTTTTGCAATTTTTTATTTTCTTACCTCTATTAAAAATAAGTATTCATTTACCTATTTTGCGGAATTTCTGTGATTTACTTTGTCAGTTTTTATGAAATCTCAAATGCACAAATCACTATGTTGATTTATGATTACTCACTTAAAGGAGGATTTATTTTTGGATTTGGAGCTTTTATTAATTTTGCAGAAAATAGTGCTTTCATGTAGATCCTGACTTTCTTAATTACTTAACTCTAAGGATAAATGCACATTGAAAGATTTTATTCTCTTTCTGCCTTCTAAATGAAATTTGTCCTCAAATTATAAAGTTCAGACTGCTGAGCCAATTGCCATTTGTTTACCAGAACTCTGCTTTTTGTGAGTCATCTATTTAGTCAAACAAAGTAAGTGACTATTCAAAGTTTTGGTTTTTGTTTTTCTTTTAAAGAAAAGTATTTCTACTTTTACAATTTGGATATTGTCCATAATCTTACAATAGATCATTTTTGTTATTGTTGTAATAGAAAATTAAATTAAATAAAGAAGATGGTTTCCAGACATGTGCCTGTATTAAAAATTTGTTTTCATGGAGAATAGTTGAGGTTGGAAAGGACCTCTGGAGATCATCTTAATCAGCCTCTCTGCTCAAAGCAGGGTCAACTACAGCTGGTTGCTCCAGACTTCTTCCAGTTGGATTTTGAATACCTCACTGTAAAAAGAAATACTTTTTCTTGCATTTAAATTGGATTTCTTGTAATCCAGTTTGTGCCTATCACCTGTTGTCTGTTCACTGGGTAATACCAAGAAGAGTCTTGCTCCCTCTTTTTTACCCTCTCCCACCAGGCATTTAATTTTATTTTAATTATTTGGTTATTAAAAAAAAAAAAGTATTCCCCAAAGATGCTGATAATATCAATAAGGTGAAGAAATGAAGAGGTATTTTACTTCCTTAAATTGTCTTAATTCCTCCACCGGGCTTTCCAAATTGTGACTTAAATACAGGAGAAGAACTCAGAGTAGAGTTATTATCTTGTTTCCATTTTGGCTAGTTGAAATGTGTGTGTCAATCATTACTCTGTAAGAGAAATACTAGATCAAATGAATATTATCTTCTTCTCTTGAGAAATGTGATTTCACTGTTTTGTTCAAATCCTGACTTTGGTCTCACGATTCCTGCCTTCTGCTCTTATCCTCTCTGCCCAATATGCACAGTCAACTATTTGCAGATCACATACATTTTGTCATCTTTCTTTGTCATTACGGTTCATCAGAAATTTCTACTGAAATATTTTTCTCAGGGAAAAAAGCTGAGAAAATAGAAACATCTATTGGGAAGTTTTGGTGCCATTGAAACTAACAGGAGCTATACTGGCTGTTTTGTTGCCTTGTACCTGAACAGTTGCCAAGAAACCAACTGATGTGATTTGTAGGTGGGAATGTCATGAATGAGTGAGCTGCCTACTTGCTTGGTTTACAGCAAGAAACTTCTCATTTTTGCTGGAATTCCCTGCTGAGCAGGAGCTCTGAATTACAAGTTCAATATACAGTGTAGTTTTATATACTTCAGTTTGCATATGATAATATTTATATGACATTTTCATTGAAAAACACAAGGTTTTTAAAGGTTTATGTAACTTCTTAGATAATTCTGTTAATGTGAAGTAATATATCTGAAATGACCAAGGTTAATTTATTGAGTAAATACCTTCATTATCTGCCACTGTGATTAAAAGTGTTGCTTTTGACATGAGGTATCAAAACTTTAAAATATGAATGTGTTGGAGGCCTTGTATCTTCTTGGTGCTTATCTGCCTGTTGTTTGTTATCTGGTCCTTGGACAGTCTGCCTCTTGTCTTGCCTCTCCTCCAGTATAACTTTTAACATCTTTCATCTGGGCCAGATTCTTGACACTTTTTCCTCACTAATTTCACAAGGACTCTGAGTTTTATACTCTTTGGTGGTTTTTCATCTCATTCCTGTCATGATATGCTATCTTATAATAAACAAATATCTAGTATGCTTTATTCATTTAAAGGTCAGTGGTTTTTGTGTACTAACACTCTTGAAACTTGGGTGTTGTGTCTGTCAGAAAGCCTCACCTTTAGCATATACCTTAATTTATACTTAGTTTGTAAGTAAATTATAAAGGTAGTGTAAGTTTATAAGGGGATTCCTCCTTTTCTTTCACAATCTTCAGGCTGCTTAGGACCATTTGCACTTGTATCCTTCCTACAATCTCTTCCTGATTAGGATTTCCAGATATATGTCCACCGTGAGGTGCCTAGGGTGTTAGTTTTTGTCTTGTATAACTATGCATGTAACTTTTTTTATTTATTCTATATTTCTTCTACTGACTTTGGTCTGTGAGCCGTTCTCCATGTTCAGCTGATCATCACTAACTTTTAAAGTGTTTTTCAGTAGCACCAGGAGCTTCTTAATCTCAGAAACAGCCCTGAGTGAAGCTTAGTTAAATCTGTTTTTGTTGTTGATAAAGCAGTTGCCATGACCTTCTTGTCTTTTTCTCTGTGAATAGTCTTGTGTACAGGATCTGCTGTGTCATTTATAAAGATTGCTCCTCACAGAAGTGTTCTTTTATCTGAACTTTGAATCATTTAAGTGGAACTGTGAGGAGGACTTTCTTACTGTCAGCTGAGTAATCATTTCAAAGTTCATGCAGCTCTTTAGGTCACCTTTTATTGTGTAGTGTCTTTCCTCAGTGTCAGAAATCTTTTTTTCAAATACTGTTATACATCACCTGCAACTCCCCAATTAGCTCCATCTTTCTGTAGTCTGTTATCTGCATTTAAAAATAAATAAATAGTTCACTATGTCAGCGATGCTGATTTGCCTTTTGAGATGGATGTGGCAGTGTAATGAATGAGCCATATACAGTCATTTAAAGAAGAATATTTATTCAATCCATTCCTTTGGATCAATGCACAGCCTCCTTACAGCTTTTGTGGGTCTTCACTAAGCTCTTTGAAAAGTTGTTTTATCTCATAGGAAAAGAATGGCTTCAGATATATATATCTAATCCTACTGCAAATTCCTATTGAAGGATGTGAACATCTTTTGTTGAAACACCACCAGTTCAAACTAATCGGTAACACAGAGTATCACTGCATAGGAGCAACTTTAAATTCCAAATCAATAAATGTTTCCCTGTCTCAAATAAAAATATAGTTGAAAATCATCCAGAAATTTCAAGTGTACTCTTGAAAACAGGTCAGACAGTTTGGTCAGTCATTTACTGACTAATCTCTGAGTAATGAAGATGTTTTTCATCTGGTCCTGGACTCTGTTGTTTACCATCATCCGTAGGTATATAGACAGCATTATAACCCACTCAGGCCTTTATTTTGCTGGAATAAATAGACTGTTATTCTACTGATCATCTATTTTTTACATGCCTGCCAGTTTGAGTTCATCTTTCTTGACATGCGTGATGATAATAGCATGCAGTTTACATTTCCATTTAGATCCCATCAGCTCCTTGTACAATAAGTCTGGAATTACTGCATGGTTGATCCAAACTTCTTGTATTAGGTAGTTTCTTTATCTTCTAGTCTCTTTCTGAGGCTCAGTATTCCATGCCAAGCCAAACTTTGCCAAATGTGCTAAGCTTGCAGCTGCTGCTGCTTTTTTTTTTTTTTTTTTTTTTTTTAACTGGGTAAGATTGAATTTAGGGTAAACCCTAGAATAGTACATTGCAGTATGCAGAAGACAACTGCCAACTGAACAAACACCATACAGGTGGGATGCAGATTGTATGTGGTTCTGGTATGTCCTAGTGAAGACTAAGTATCATTCTCAGAACCAGAAGCAGTTTTTTCTACTCAGGATAAATTGTCTTTGAGCTAGTCTGTGAAGCCAACAAGCTGGAGTTTGTTCTGTGACTTTGTATGCCTTGGTTTGAGATTTAGTAGAATTTTCTTTCGGTCAATAATTAAGTAAATAATTCATTGTTTATCAAAACAGATGACATTGCTGTTTGTGGTATGTGGTTCATGAGGACTAGAAAACTGTTTTGCATCCCTTTAAAAGAACTCAAAGTACCCCCTCTGTGGCATTTGACTTTTAGCAAATGTGCCCAAGAGGATGCTATATGCACTTTGTCCCTTTTCTTTGGGCTCTCATGACTCTGAAGTTTCTCAGGATTTAAGTTACTTTGCTATTAAGAGAGAACGTGCTCTCTCGCGCACATGCTAAATGAAATCCCCATAGACTGAGCATGTGGAAAATCACGTTTTGGTTCTGTGAACTGTTCCTTAAGGAAACAATATAAGATCTTTTCTGTTTAGTTTTTTCTAATAGAATGCTGCAGCATGACTTAGAAGTGTCATGTAATTAAAGTTTTTCTGCTTGAAGTAATCCAGTTGAGATTCACTTTGGTGTCATTTTCATGGCTGGGTTTATTTTTCAGAGAAATAGTCTCCTTATCATTGTTGGTTTAGTTTAAATATCATTGTCTGGGATTAGTGTCTGATATTGAGCTAGTTAATGTAGTATTAGTTAAATGCGAAGATTTAAATCGGGTTGTTCAGTTATGAAATATTACACAGCACAGAAGTATGCAGTTCAGATGTTATCTTTCTGTAATCCAATATTTGCTTTATCTTCTCTCTCTTTCAATTTTACAGGAAGACATCTACATGTATGGAGGCAAAATTGAAACAAATAATGGCAATGTTACTGATGAGCTGTGGATTTTCAACATACACAGTCAAACATGGAGTACCAGAACTCCTGCTGTACTTGTACATGGCCAACAATATGCTGTGGAAGGTCATTCAGCACACATAGTAGAGCTGGACAGCAGAGATGTGGTTATGATTATTATTTTTGGATATTCTGCCATATATGGTTACACAAGCATTGTGCAAGAATACTACATCAGTAAGTCACTTTCAAATCATTTTCATCATGTACTGATAAAAAAAACCTCGTGATTTTTTTTCAAGTGAAGAACACTCCTGTTTTTCAGAAAGAAAAATATGTATTTTGCAAAATAAATAAAACCTCATCTTTTTTCTTTCAAATGATGTAGATCAGATTTTTTTGTTAAGAGGTAGCATTTCATATATGTTTGGAGTATAATGGCTTTGGCTTTGTGTTAGTGTGTACGTGGCTGTAGTACTCTAAGGGGTCTAAAGGTAAAAACCAGAAATTCGATTGAGTGGTTATTGTTGTGTTTAAACTTACTCTTTTTTACTCTATCTACTCCGTGGTAAAAACAGTAAGTCTGTGGTAAAAAGGTAAGTAGAGCAAAATGAAAGGGCAAAACAGAATGCAATGAACAGTGCCTACTACAATAATTTAGTTATTTTGAAGGTTCTTTAATGTTGCTTTAATACTTTCATTCTGATTTTTGAAATGTAATAACTTAGTTAATCATTGTATATAGGGTTCTCTAAAGTGTATACATGTAGCTACTTGAGGAAATAGAGAAAATTAACATTAATTTTTGTAAATAACCTGCCGTGTCTGTCTGGAATTCCCTTTGCAAACTGGCAAGCTTTTCTTAGGGGTGATTTTAAATGCCAGAATTAAATAAACCACGGCAGTTTTTTATCCTTTCAATAAAATCAACTTGAAAATCTATAACTATTGATATGTTTTTTAGGAATATTTATATGCCCACTAATTCAAATTATAATCTTATCTTACTTTTTTTGATTCCTTGTTTTCTATAGAATTGATCTGAGTCCGTCAGTTATTTAAGCAATCACAGAATGCATAATATAAAATTGCAAAGTAATATTTGTATGTTAAGGCATATTTTTTTAGATTGTTCCATTTTACTTTTTTTGCATGTATGCGTGTATAGAAACACTGTTTAAGCAGATTTATGGGCTGGGGAAGCCCCTTCAAAACTCAGAAGGTTCTCATGGTTCCTGGCATTATCTCTGATGGTAGTGTTGAAATTTTATAACAATGTTGAACAAGGATAAAAGAGAATGGGAATAAGAGTAAGAGCACCATGATGTGCTTTATCCACACTGAAAAATTTGATTGAACTGCATAAAACTACTATAAAACTCTGGTCTTTGAATGATGTTTCACAACGATATTATTAACAATAACTATTAAAGGCCAGGTTTTTTTGAAAAACTTAATTTCTGAAAATTCTTTTTAAATTACCAGAGATATTTTTTTTTTTTCTTGAGAACAAGAATATATTGTTCTGGTTTTTTGTGTGCTCTTTCACAGTAATGCCTATTGGAACTTTGTATTATTTGCTTCTTCACATGCTGCTTATTTAGTCTGGAGTAGAAGTACAACTATTCTCACCTATTATTGTGGTTAGTTTGAATATGAAGAGGGAAATGAAAAGGATGAGGAGTACATGATTCACTTTGTAGTGTAAAATTTTCTGTCTGGTGGATTTTATTACTGGCCTTATGGTTGAAATGTACAACTTGTTCCTATTTTAATATTTTTTTAATGTTAAAGCTATATTTGTGGAGGATTAATAAAACAGACTGTAACTAAGTGTATATAAAACAAACAAAGAAAAAAATCCAAACCTTTCATGCCATGGCAATAAGCTTTGAGTAAGAGAAAGTACTTATTTCTCTGGCAGCTGTTATGGGTCAGAATTATTGTCAAGTTTTTATGTCTCCTTTCTGAAATGATCATTTTATCACATACTGGTGAGAAATTCAATTTTTTAGAGAAAGTATGCTTCACTTGCATCAAATATGAAGTAAACTTGTAGCAATATAGGGTGGAAACCCATTGATTTCAGTGAGTCTACTCAGGTGATGAAGGATCCTTGGTGCATGCAGCGCTTCACAGAACATGGTCTCTATGCTGTAACTGAACCATTTCTGCTGTGGATAATTCTCATGTTTCATTTTACCTCATTGCATCTCTTTCCTTCACCTCCCCTCAAAGTTAAATGAATTTTGTGGCAAATTTTCCTGAATTCTATGTCAGCCGTAGCATTTCTCTACAGTTTTGCAGCTGTAGGATCATTTTTAACCATAAAATTCCAGATGGTGCTTTGAACTAAGAATGACTAGACTTTTCTGGAGACTTTAGCAGCTCATTAAAAGACATAGGAAGTGATAGAAGTATTGCTGTGAGCCCACCTGAATTGGAAAGAAAATTTGTTATAAAAAAGGGCTTCTGACATTACAGAAAGAAAAATTAAGAGTCCCATTTTCTCTCTCTCTGCTTGCTTTTAAAACATACATTGCCTTAACATTTCAAATTGTACTGCTTTATTCTTTCTAAATGTTATCAGCCATGGCTTTTAGTTCTAATGAAGGCTATTTTTCAAGCATTTACCAGATGCCTACTGAAAGAAAGAGGCAAGTTACCCTTTGGTTCATGTGAGTTGAAACCTCTAGTGATCTAGTCCTGTTAACGAACTTTGATTAATGTGATATGTGGCATTCTGGTGCTAAAGCCTTCTTTAGTTGCTGTGACCCTGATTTCCATGGGGTCTGGATCAAGAAACCTCTGAAGAAGTTTTAATTATTTGTGGATTCACTCGCTTTTCACACAGGTATATAGCTCTTATTAACAAAACATGAGTCAAATGTGTGTATGGTCTGAAAATTTCTCTGATGTTGTCTGATTAGTGAAGTAATTTCTAACAAAGTCAAATAAGTTCTGGAAAAAATTGGAGATGGTTTGCAGGCAGATTTTCACCATGCAAAAGCACAGGAATTCATTTCTACTCCAAAGGTGTGGTGGTTGTTACAGGAACAAAAAAGCTTCCTGTTGTCCTTTCATGCTATACCTAGACTTACGGCTTTTGAGGAACCAATAAATCCTGGCGTGGGAATTATGTGAATGATTTTACTAACTTGAACTGTAAAGCTTTTCTGGGTTACTCCCCAGGGAAATTTATTTCCCTTTAGGTTAGCAATACCTCATAAACCTTCTAAGAATCTCAATGTGAGTCTCAAGGTGAATATAATAATGGTGGTTTGTTTGCAGCTGAGCTTTATAAAAGCTCCTTATATATTAAGAAACTTCTGAGTACGTCTTCTGTGATTTTATTTTATTTTTTTAGAAGACAGAGATTTGTTTGGATTAGCAGCATATCACTGTTTTTAGGCTGCATTTTTTTATGACTTTAAAAGTAGGTTATAGGTTGCTTCTGTTTTAAAACGTTTCTTTGAAATAGCGTTAAAAGAAATGGCCCTATGATGTAACATGTGCTTACTCTTTTTTGTAAATTAATGTAAGGTTCGTGGTTGCTCAAAATAATTTTAAAGTTGGTCACTGCAATGAAATGTAGATGGCACACTAAGGTGCTTCTTGGACATTTTCATTTTTTTACTTAGTCTGTTTGAAGGTTATATTGTGATAAGGATGGATCGGGCCAATATATCTACCTTTCCTTGGATTTTTTTAGTGCATTTTTTTTTCCCCCAAACATTTATTTAGAAACAACTTAATATCAAAATGTTATTTAAAGTATTCCAATTTGATTGGTAAAATTATTATTGCTCAAATTTGCAGTTTTTCTTGATTTGGCCATCCTAATCAGTTTCATACAAGGAAATGATCTGTAAATCTTATTTCACTTGCTTTGCATTCTTTGATGATGGAATGGTGTTACATCTTTGGATGTGATAAACTTCCTGTGAACAAAAGGCTGGAATTTATCACCTTGGCCATCAAAATCAGTGCTTTTTAAATGTAAACATCATATTTTATAATTCCTTTCAAAAATATATGAGGATTAATCTTAAAGAGTTTGGGTTTTATTCACAGTATCATTGGAAAATTGGTTATAATTTTAGTGACTAGGCATCTAATTCATAGCCTACATTTATCAATAGCCAGTTTATATTCACTATTCATTTAATCTGAGCAGCTCATCTCCCTTCTTGGAATTCTCTTGGAATTATATTTATAGATACCAATCCTCCCTTTTGCAAGACTAATTAAGGCAACCTCATCTATTCTGCTCTCATTCTAATACTTCATCTCTGTACCTTTTCCCCAAGGAGTTAATCTCTGTTGAACATAGACGGTTAGAAAAGCCTGTGAGATATTCTAGGTGAGATTTCACCAGGGTCTGGCTAAATAACCTTAATCCTACTTTATGGGGAACACATCACTTGGTATGAAGTAAAATGACATTTGTATTGCATCTATGAGAAAGTCATTAATGGCTCATAGACTTTCTCTGATGAAGCAGTACTCCTACTCATTCTTCTCAGTCATTAGCAACTGATGATCTTCCATTTTAGAGAGGTTCATGTTGCTAATCCTAGTGCACAGTATCTTTAAGTTGTTGAATTTCGATCCATTTTTTCCAGTAGCCAAGATCATCCAGTTCATTCAGCACGTTCCTCTGCTGCTTTTGTGAATTGATAGTGTCTAAATTTATCCAATTATTACACCTTAAGTTTGTGACAGTGTCATAAAGTGCACCCGTTCTGATCCTTAAGAAGTTCCCAATACCTCTCAACAGCGTTCACTGCTGCTTCTTGTTTGGTGCCAAAATTCCATTCCATTTTAACGGCTCATTTACTAATTTCCCATTGTGACAGTATAGTAAGGATGTTACTGAAGCCCAGATACTGAGAACACCTACGCTTCCTTCTGTAGATCATTGTTTTTTAGGTAAATGTGATATAAATGGTTTGGGACATTTATATTGTCCAGTGAAACAGTTTCCCATTATTTCAACATTTGTTATTTATCCTTTTTTTAAAAATAAACTTTGTTCTTAATCTTTGCATATTACTGAAGTGAGATTAAGGTGTACAATTGTCCAGAAATTGTCTCTTCTCCCTCTGATCTGTAATGTCAGCACTATGGTTGCTGTTCTTTGGTAATACCTAACCAGCTTTGTTTAAAATGCTTGCTGCTGGGCCTGCAATTTCACTTGCTGTGTTTGTCAGAATTTTGGAATGGAGTCATATCCCCAGCTTCAGTACATTAAATTAATGAGTTTAGCTTCTATCTCAGCTGTGATTTGTTTTTCTGTTTACATGTTTTTGTAGATGCCTTTTCTTCTTTTTTTTGCTTTCACTTGATCAGTCTCCTGGAAATGGTCGTGGTAAAGCTGGACATGAACCGCGTGATTCTGTTTGACAAAGGTGGCCAGAATATTGCAACATGTGACTGTGTCCAGCCGTTTAGTACCTGACAGATTTAATTATCTGAAGTTATCATAGTGACTTGCCTAAGCATTTTAAGAGAAACTTTATGTGGTAGAATTGTCTGGAAGATAGCCCAGATGTTGATGAAAAATGTCAAGTTACAAATGAAAAGTAGAAGCCCCTATTACTGGAATAATTTTCTTTGTTGTGATTTTTTTTAAATTCATTTAATCTTATTTTTACACTGGCTATTAGACATACAAATTGGGGAGTGAAAAAACTCCTATTATTTCTGGTTTCTTTATTCATAGAGCTCTTTCTGTATTTGGCTTTTCATCTGTTGAGGATGCAGAATTTTGCATGATTGTTTTGGTCAATCGGGTACTTCATCTGATCTAATGATAGAAAGAGTGGGATCTCTTTGAGTATGAGACGTTATGTAAATACCTTCAATAAAAATTACATCTGTTTTAAAAAAAGATAGGTGAAGATCCATATCAATGAATTGTTTTTTTTTTTTTTTTAAAAAAAGGCAAATCATATGCATAGTAATGTCTTTACATTAAGACAGGAGTGTATTTTCTCTCTGAATGATGCAATATTCAAGATGCTGAAGAAGTGTGAAATACATCAAAACTGCACATACACATTTCAGTATTGAAAATTCAGGCAGCTCAACTAAATTTTAGAATAGGAAATAGAAGGAGAAACTGTAATACTGTTTTTGACTTTTATTTCAGAAAGATGTTGCTGGAGCTCTTTTTTCTCAAATTTAGATAGTTATCCATAGCATATGGGTTTTGTTACGCAAGGAGGAACAGCTATTCACATTTCTGCGCAAGTCATGTAAAGCTATGCAATATGCAGTTTCACCGTGACAGTGTTTTAAATGCTACTTGAACCAGTCAGATATAAATGCAAAATATTCTATTATGCATATGATCAACACCATTGTGTAAATTTATGTGGAGAAATAGTCATTTTTCCCTTAAAAGCATATATGCCAATCTTTAGACTGATCACTATTCAAATGAAAAAATGAGGATGGTGTTGGTGATAAAGATGTATCTGCAGGTTGACTCGTCACCTATATTTTACATGAATTGTATCAAGTAAATCTATTTTTTAGCAAGGTAATATGTATGTAAAATACAGTATTATTGGTACAAATTTGATGTTTGTGTTCAGAGTTGCAGTTCTTAATAGCTTGGTAACATCCAGGTAGAGATTGGAATAAAATACTAGTTACATTACACTACATATAAATAATGTAAATATACTGTGTCAGATATAAATAGTGTATTACACAAATATTAGCGTTCATACGCACAAAAAATTAGCACAAGTCTTCCAGTTTAATCTATGCTTTAAAACTTGCTATAAGCACTCATTACTGAAAAAAAAAAAAAAGTGACTTATAGCGACACTACCTGGAAACCATTTAATGAAAGTAGAATAGCAACAGTAATAACTGAAAGTCATGGGTCTTTTCACTGAGCAGAAGAATCTGGAGGAAAAAGAGGTAATCTTAAACTACCTACATAATATCAGATAAAAATTGAAATGGACTTTAAACTAACTTTTAGATGAAGCAAGGTGTGTGGTGTTGTGTGCCAGCCTTGGATAAGTTACTTTATAATGGCAGCCAATTTAGGTTAAGAATTAGGAGACTGCTCCGTTTTGGAAGTCCTTGGCCACACTTTCTGTTCTTCTGACATAATCTTTAAGAGGCTGTAAGTGAATTATTTCTTCCATTTCACATCCATAAAACTGGCTGCCTAATCATCATAGGCTCTTTTGAATAGGCTGGCTTCTACAGGAAATACCTCCTGGCTTGCTCTTTTTGTGGCTTATGTCATCAGCTGGGAAGATGGAGGGGAAAAAATGGAAATTTCAGGGCCACAGGCAACAAAAAGTCACTTAACCTCTCTGTCTTTTTTTATTGCTATGGTAAAATAGTTTCCAATTGTGTTTTATTCTTCAGTCATAACAGCTATTGTGAATGGTTTTATTTGGTGTCTCTCTGCAGTTATTAATGATGTGATGTAAAATGTGGATTTAAGTGCCAGTTTAATGAGCTGCTATCAAATTATCCTATTGTGAGTTTTCAGCAACTGAGTAGGTATATTTGCAATTAAATAACTAGAAACAGTAGTTGGAAACTGATTTCATCTCAATAATTTTACAGTTTACCAGCAAAACGTCTATCTATATCCATGTGTACTTTGAGGTACCTTATGTTACGCACTCCTCACAACTCGCAGCAGTTCAGTTTCTGCCAGGCTTCTCCAGACAATTTCCCCATGACTGAGTACAGGTGTTCCTAATGCAGGTAATGTACCTGGAGCACTGAATTCTTATCAGCCATCTCTGGTGGAACAGAGTTAAAGTTCAGAGAGAATTAATTGTAACTCTTCATTTCATATTTTCCAATAGGCTTGGGCTTTTTTTTGTTTTGTGTGTGCGCGCTGAACTAACACATGGGAGAGTATGAAATACTGCCTGGCACCTGTAACAATGATGTATTTGTGATTTAATTAAGAATAGCAGATAATAGCCTAATAATCCATTTGCAGATATTTTGATACATTAGTATACAGTTACTTCTTAAAAAGAGTCCCTAGTTATTCCTATATTTAGAATTACAGTGGAAATGCTTTTATATACTTAAAACTCCTCGTATTATGTGTTAGCTATAGTAAGCCTTAAACCTATGTCTTCTGTATGTCTGTTCCAGGGTCTAATTCTTGGCTTGTACCAGAAACAAAAGGAGCAATTGTGCAAGGTGGATATGGCCATACTAGCGTCTATGATGAGCTGACAAAATCTATTTATGTCCATGGTGGATACAAAGCGTTACCTGGCAATAAATATGGATTGGTGGATGATCTTTACAGATATGAAGTTAATACTCGGACATGGTAAGTGGGATTTAAAGTGTAGGAAACTGTTAGTTGTTACTGAAAAAGAAAACATAAGCATAAAGTAAGGTTCTAGAAAGTCACATAGGCACCTCCATATCCTTTGCGTGTTGCAGAACAGTACATTCTTTGCAACAAAATGGAAGAATTGTGGTAAGGGATTAGACTTTACCCAGCGGATTAATGGAGCTACACACCAAAGGAATGGCAGAGAGGAAGCTTTGCACATGTTCTACAAATTAAGAAAAGGTTCTCCTATCCAGACATAACCACCATGCAGGAATAGTACACGTGTACTGTTTTCACATGGTGTGCTGATGCACCTTCAAGTACCTGTTATATAAATAAGTAGAGAAACATAAGAACTGTGGGAGGTTATTTTTCACAAAACTATCAGAAATAAGAGAGAAAATTCTGGGAATTGTATAGAGATCCTTGGTTATTAATGTTTTTGGTGTTTCTTTTTTTGTTAGTTCCTTGTCCCTCAAGTTTATTGTAACTTATGAATGCTGCTTATATGTTATGTACAGAAGGTGACCTTAACTGTTTTTTCTTGCCTTATAGTTCTTGATCTCAAATCATCTCTGTCATGGAACATTTTATTCTTGCAATTTAATATTTCTGTTGAGCACTAATGGCTTAACTTTAGCACACAAGACTTGCTCTCAGATGGTGGAAATGTGGGTTTGATTTCACTAAGGCTCTTGATTTTGAATGCCACTAACTCATGGCACTTGGAGACCTTATTACAACAATTTTTTGTCCCTTTTAATGTATTTTTAAATTGCTTGAATTTTAATTTTCTCTTATTATACTCTATTCTTGGAACAAAATGATATTGTAACCTTTGAAGGTCTGTGCAACAATATAATAACAATTATTGGAATATTTTTATTCATTATTCATATAAAAACTTCTATCTATACTAATGTGGCATTTTCTACATCTCATAGAGAACTTAACTCTTATTTGTGTCATGAGTATTACACTGGAAACCAATTGTGCTATGGGACTGAAAACTGGCTGAGAGGATGGGGTAATGACACTTATGTAGGAAAAAAAGTCTTTGTTTGCTGTATCTGTGACATAATCAGTATTCAAAGCACTCAGTGAGGCAATCGAGCCTGAACTGACTAGGTGGGATGTGAGGAAGAGGTGGAATCACGATGGCTTTCTCATGCCCATGTACATGGCTTTTTTCACACTTGTATTTGCTTGTCCTCTCTGTCTCTGTTTTTCTCTTGCCTTCGCTTCCCCTCTGTTTCTCTGTCTCATCTGGCTGAGGTTCATATGCTTCACTAAGTCTTGGCATACAAAGCTGATTACTTGTTTTATTCAGTGGCATGCGGGTTTTCATTTCTTCATATCAATTAGGCATAAGCTTTATGTTTCTTGGAATGTGAGGGGGCGATATCTTAATTCCTAGTGTGAACATTATTTCTAATACATGATGGAGAATTACAGCGTGTGTGATACTGGCATTGCTTTGCATTACTTGCATATATTGCTGCAGTTGGCAATTGGGGGGCAATGTGGTGCTGGGCTTAGATAATGGCTTGAAACACTGGAAGCACCTGCTGGCTCCTGGGTATTTCTATTACTGTTATAATATCATGCTGTTGTAGGCAACGCTTGGCATCGGTATAGTTAACATGGACTAATGTTTGGAGATACACGTATATGTGCATTAATAATGAATTGCGTGTAAAGTGTGCTGAGACTCTCAGATAATTTGCATGGCGTTGATATGTGTTGGAGAGTTCTGAAGATTGCTCTCATCACTGATGATAATGAATAGTGAAAATCACGGCCAAATTAACGAACTTGATCTGTATTACACTTCTGCTTCTGCTGAATCTTGGGGAAAAGTTACTGTTATCAGGAGGGATGAAACTCAGCACACAATATGCAAAAATTAGGCAAAAAATCCACCTGTAAAATGTGGGGACCAGAGCTGGGGCAATGCAGCTGGGTGGCAAGTAGAAAAATGAGTAGCCCAAAGAAAAGCTGCAGAGATTGCTGTTATATCCACTGTAGAGAGGAGAGAATCCTTAGTTTTCCCCAGAACAGTGTATGGCTCTTTAGGCCTTTGGTGATCAAGACAACTATTTGCAGACAGCTGCAAGGCAGGATAATCAAGACAGAGCCTAGTGTATAGCAATTAATGTAAATTAGGAGGTAGGAGCTGTAGAAAACTGGTAAAGCAAAAGACAGAAAGAAATCTATAGTCCAAATGGATAAGGACAACGTGTTCTTAGTATATTATCATTCTTTCAACTCGTAGCAGCAGTATTCCTCCATTACTAGTTGAAAATAACTGTTAAAAATAATGTCTTGTTCTAGTTCCTTGTCATTCCTAATTTTGTATGTTGCTGACTGATGAGTTGAAACCAAATATCACATTTTTCTGGATAGGTACCATAAGTATTCTTTATGAAGCTAATTCCTGGTTAGAAAAACACACTTACGTAATGTTCTACTTTCAAAGTATATTAATTGGAAATACACAACAAAAGTGCAAGTCACAAAAAAGGATTAAAAAATCACAAGCAGCACATTGATGGGTATGCTGGTGGCTTGAAAGAATTATTGCATTATTTTAAGCAAATAATGTGATTTTTTAAAAATCTTTTTACTTTTCTGTTTAGTCTTTGCTATTTCCTTTGATATTACTTCCTAGGAGTAGGGGGGAATCTGTTTAAATGACAATATGAGAACTTAAGTTTAATGCCTTCCTATTGGCTTTTTAAAACATAGGATCTCTTATTTAAATATCTCGAGTTTATTGATTAATTTATATTATTATATCAAAACAATGTGATGTACTTTAAACCCTCTCCCCCAAACCTTATGACGATGTAAAAATATTGAACAAATATTATCAGCGTGATTCAGGAGAAGTATAATCAATCAGAAGGAAAGATTGTCAAGTCCGTATGTTCATTACAGGAAACGAGTGACAAAATGGTTGAATTGTAGCTACAAGCAGTGTGCAGTAACACAAGTGAAAGTGAGAGTCTAAACTTGAAAACTGTTAGATTACTGAGACAAACAAAAGGTTATTAGGGGAGCGTAAATAATATTCTGTACAGGAGATGTAATCAGCTCTTCACATACATGTCTACAGCTGGTCTACTTAACTAATTCAAGCTGGCAAATCCCACAATTGGTTACTCGCTCGCTTGGTAAGATTTATTTGCTGTGATTAAATCAAGTTTGTATTCTGTTCTCTCTACTAGCCCCACACCTGCCACTTTAAAACTGTGGTATTGATAGCTCTTGGCTACTGTTGGGCCCTTGTTATTGCTCTGGCACAAAGCAAACTGCACAGACACAGGCTGAAATGAATGAGGACAGATCAAAGACTCAATGTGCATGGACTATTTTTTTGGTACTGAAATTCTGTATCTTTGAGTCTGCCAGCCTGAATATATTTATGAAGCAGTGCAAGTGTTTTTCATCATAACTAGAATGACTTCTACCACTTCTTTTCCAGGTCTGAGTGTTCAATTAATAACAAAAAAAAAGTTTCTCCTTTTCGAATACTTAGGATGGTCTATAGATTCTTTTAGCCTTTAGATTTCTATATTGCATTTCTTCAGCAAAAAACCAGCATGGCTAAGAATATATGAGAATAGGAATTAATAATATGAATGGATTTTCATTCAGTTTTAAATAAAATTTACCATATTATTCACTTCTGAAGAATGTAAATATGACATAATTTAGTTCTGATATGTTATTTGACATACTGGATTTTTAATTAAAGAAAAAAAAGCATGATGTTTTAAATGAATGCTAAATATATTTGTTTTAACATGAGAAAATTGATAATAAAAGCAATCAGAATACATTTCATTGTATTTACTGAGTAGTAGCTTTAGTGTTTTCCTTGTATTTTATATTGTTGTAATCTGTAAATTTTCTAGATGTGTATATGTAGGTTTTCACATGTTAGTATGTATTAATTTATTTTTTTATATTTTGCAGGACTATTTTGAAAGAGAGTGGCTTTGCAAGGTATCTTCATTCAGCTGTCCTAATCAATGGAGCTATGCTCATCTTTGGTGGAAACACTCATAATGATACTTCCCTGAGTAATGGTGCAAAGTGCTTTTCTGCTGACTTTCTTGCATATGATATAGGTATGTATTGTATTTTTCTCATTTGAGTTTTAAATATCTTTAAAGTCTTGATCCCAAACACCTTCAAATTATTTGTAATTTATATTGTAAAAACAGGCTTTTGTTCCATAATAGTCTTAAGTTTTTGATTTATGGAACAAAGCATAGTAGCTAAAATGATTAATTTATTAAAAAGCACCTAAAACTGTCTTATGAATAGCAGACATGTTACTAAATGAATTGCAAGAATTGGTGCATTTTGGTGTTATGAAAGTGTGTTGAACAGATACCCTAGTGGTTATTACTTCCAAGTGTTGATTCATTTTTCATACTGAATATCTACATAGTGCTAATAAAATGTGATGCTGGAACTTAAAAAAACCCCCACAACAACCACCAAACAAAACCCCCACAACTCCCTCCCCTAAAACCAAACCCAAAATATTTCCTCATAAGTAACACTTGAGAGGGTCCTAAAAAGTTTAGACTTGGCAGTTTGGAAAATGCATCACTCAGTGCTTATATCAAGGCACCACAATGGGCCTGAGTTGAAAATCATGGAGTGGAGAAGCCAAGGTAGGCAGCAGTCTGAAAGGTGAGGCAGGGGGAGTCATGCAGTCTGGTATGAGCAGTCTTGCTGGGTGGAAGGAAAATTCTGGGAGATATTCCCCCATATACACTAATAGGATGACATTAAATGAATCAGGGCAATAATAGACTATGGAAGACTTTTGCATCGCTATGTTAAGGGTAAACTGTGTTTGCATGGACAACAGCGCAATGGAAATGGCTAAGCTATTTGTGCTTAGTTTCATGGGATAAAAGATAGTCTTAGGAGGATGGTGCTAAAAAAAAGGTTTACTTGTGAAGCACCAAAGCCTGCTAGTATGCAGTACAAATGTCAAAATACAGAATTCATTCCCAGTTACCCGAGTTCAAAAGTAGAAGTGAATAGTAACAAAAGAAGCCCACAAAACTTTGCTGACAACTGGCTGGGAGGAGGCTAAACTGTTGTTCAGGGACAATGAGGTGATTGGTAATGACAGTCAACATGAGATAGTGTTTAATGGAACAAGGTGCAAGTCATACACTTAGGGAATGACAAGAATTTTCTCCTACAAACTGAAGGAAATGACAGAGGCTGTGTGTCCGAGTCAGGAGTGGCATATGGCTGTGGAAGTGGCCTATGCAGTCCTAATGACAAGAAGACAGAAGCATCGATGCTGTTCTCAAGGCCCTGGATATTTTTGTAGAAGTTTGGCAAGAGGCATTTAAGAAAGACAAACTCAAACAGGGCCCTGCGTAGCAAATGGTATTAAGTCGACTGAAGCATGAGGAGCCTTTAGGAGATAGTAAAAGGATGTGGTATGTTTAATTCCACAAGAGAGTGGTTGAGAGCAGACAAAGATTGTTGTTTATAAATATATGATAAGAATACTCTTTGGAGGAAACCTGTTTAAGGTAAAAGAGAGTCTTGAGACAAGACTAGATGGGTGTAAGAGAATGGTTCCAACTATTAGAGCTGTGCAGTTATGGAAAAGTCTCCCTATAGGATTGTGGAGGCTGTAAATCTAAGGGAGTTTAATGAGCCCATAATCTGTTTCCTGTCTTGTTTATTGCCACTGCTGTTCTTACCATAAATAGTTTTCCCTTCCCTAATGTTCATGTCCATATTTTATGCATAGGCTGCAAATATAAACACACAGGTCATATTTGGGCCAAAAAGCACAGCCGCTTGCCCTGGGAGCTAGAAATTGGGAAATGTGTCAGAGCAGTCTGGGGAACGGACTCCTGGATGATCCTGTTGAGAATAGCCTGCAGATAGCGCCTGGAGCTATTTTTGGCAAGCGTTTATCAGCTGCCTGCAGTGGTAGAAGAGGGTGAGACGTGATCCTTTTTGTAGGACTAGCTGATGACTCTTTATGGCTTTCTGTATAGATATCAACACAATGTGTTTGCCTTCATACGAAAATAATCAGTAAATTAAGTACATGGAACATATATGTGTTATTTCCTGCCGGTTTCACTGAGTGTGCGAATAATGCCTTTTCAAAACGATTGAATTTTTTTGACTGTATCCCTTTATTACATGTTCTGTAGCTTCTTGTAGGCCTCTGATGGTGTTGAGCTATTGATTTTGTTCGCACTTCAGTTTACATCTGGCTTTAATTTTTAATGAAACAGAGCTCCCTCCTCATTTTAGAGGATAATATTACTTATTGGTCTACATTTATTTGTAGAATGTGCACTTGAGAAGCAATAGTATGAGTCCCAAGATCTAAATAAGTGTAGCTTTCTGACTTTCACGCACCAGGAGTTTTTTATCCTACTTCATGAAAATGTTGTATGCTCGTTGGTGGTTTTTGTTTGGTTTTTTTGTTTGTTTGTTTTGTTTTCAGGTGGAACAATATTTTGGTGTTTCTAGTTGATAACACAGGGAGAATGTGACTTGCAAGAAAATATGAATACTGTGTTAAATATTGTAATCAAACTGATGAATTACAAAAGAAACGGATGTAGTAATTATTCTTTAAAAAAAGAATTAAATCTATGAAGATTTATTTGATTTAGGCTTAATCTTCTGTATTATTCATTTCACCAAATTAAAAACACAATCTCACAGCACGCATTAGATAGACATACTTTTTCAGAAACCCATAAATACTTATTTTACTAAGAATTAAATAATTATAGAATGGGTATATTTCAGAATTTTATTTACTTTGTAGTATGAGTTTTTGAACAATGCTTGGAAGAAAAAATATATGATGCTATCAGTATCACGTTTCCTAGATACCTTGCAAGTGATGGAGTGTTATGCTCTGTCTTGTAAAAAATGGGTGCTGTCTGGAAACCAGCTGAATCCTGGAGATAGAGCCTATACTATTTATGTTCAAGTTGGGCTACAGAGTACTTTTGATTATATCTCTCTTATATGTGACATAGTCTTACGGATAGATTGCTTCAGCTTTTTATTATCCATGAAAAAGCTTACTGTTTTTCATATTAATGTGAAATAACTATTTGAAGGGATTCATTTCAGTTAAGTTTAGCTATCTGAAAGGTCAGTTTCTAATACAATCTGGTAATCCAGACTCCTCCTCTAGTCAATGGAGGGAGATAAGGATCTCCTGAGCGCAACTAATTTTACCAAGCTTAGGACAGAGTTGCTCTCTTTTTTTTCTTCTCTTCTGGAACCAGTCATTGCCCTCTAGGTACTGGACTTAGTCTACATGCATAAGTTTTAGACAGTTAAATGTAAGTGTCATGAGCCAAGAGCTCAATTCAGTCATTTTAAATGCTTACTGCATCTGAATATATTTGTTAAAGCTGAAGACTCAGAGATCTGTAGATGTTGTAAAAACTGTTATGATGCCCTAATTTTCATAATTTAATATTGTTTGGTGTATTTAAGTATGTTTGCTGCTATTGAAGTAAGTGATGAGAAGTCTGCTGCATAAAATGAGCTTTAGAAACGTGACCTTTGGTATGTTTTTGTCCTCCGCTGATATTTTACCACCAGATTTGCTGCCAAGTTGCTCTGGCAGCTCCTTAAAGATCCAGAAATGGTTATCCTCATAGAGCCGAGGTATTTTCTGACCGCGCTGTTATTGCTTACATCATGCTGAAAGAGGAACCTTGGCAACGGGGACAGGGCTGCCACTGGGCTCAGTCTTGGATGCTGTGGTTGACCTGCAGTTTTCCAATTCATGTTGGTTATTGCTTTTCTATATTTACTGCTCACTGGAGTGCCATAGCTACCTGTTCAGTACGTGAAAAGGTGAAGGGCCTCAACTGGTGAGATCCTGCCTATTATGGATGTAACGTTAGGGTTCAACCTAGAATCTTTATTCAATTCTTCCATTATAGCATTTGGAAAGATACCTGTAGCAGTTTTCTCATTTAGAGAAGGAAATTGAATAGGTGTATATAGCAAAAAAATATATACATTGCTTTGTGGAAAATCTGCGCTCCTTGACAGCTCTTTGGAATTTGGGGAGTTACATATGCAAAGGACAGTTTGTGTATAGTCATCATATATAATCATGACAGCTAATACAAACTGGAATGTGCCTGTCTGAAAATCTCGCTGTATACTTAATTAATTAATAGGGATTTATCTTTCAAAATAAGGTATTATCTTGTTCTTCAGTCTTTGCTGTGTAATTGGGAAACTATATATTAGGACCTGTACCCTGACTTCTCCCAATTTCTTAGCAGTGCTTTGTAATATATAAAAATTGCATACCTTTGGGGGACTGAGACATGGTAGAAGGAAAGTAGATAATCACCACTGACTTTAAATTCTACAAAGCGCTTAGCTCCCGCAGAGATTAGTTCAAATAAACGTGTAATAGAACTAGAGAGAAGTGTGACATGCATCAGTATTGATGTTTTCTTCCTGGTACAAAGTTTGTCATTAGTTCAATCTTTTTTTTTTTTTTTTTTTTTTTTTCTTTCTCCTTCAGGAACAAACTCACACAAGTTGGTTACTGTTAGCCTCAAGGTCACCACTGTGTGTTTTGCCTACATGGTGGTAGAGTGGTGGGGTGTTTTTTCTGAATACTTGATTAATTTAATTATGTACATTGTATAAGCAATAGAATACACTTCAGAGAGAAACCATGGTGATCTGTCTGCCACACAAAGTTCTAGTCCAACTCCTGCTCCAAACAAAGTATTATTCTTTTGCAGAAGTTAACTTAGTGAGTACACATCTCAACAATTTGCTGAATTCTGTGAAAGGGTAAGAGTAGTGAAATAAATAGCGTTCCATGCAAAGTAGTTTGTAATTGTTTTAAACATTAATAAACAAAATGAAACCACTTCTTGAAGACATGTCATTCCTTGACCATGACTAAGGATTATTTGATGCAAGGTAGGAAAATTTGAGGACGTGCTTTTACATAAATTTACATGAATTTGAGCAAAAATAGCATACTTGGATCAGCTATTGGATGGGCTCCAGTGTAATCAAAATGAGCTAAAAGCTGTTACAGATTCTGCCTTGCTGCTATTGGCCTTCTGGTATTGCAATAATCATGGAAAGCCGTCCCAGAGAAAATAGAACTCTGTGGTGGTGTCCTGAAAAATACCAGCAGTTACACTGTGAATATTCAGTCACATTCCATCTTTTGGGCTATACCAACAACCAGCTTTTTGGAACAAGGTTATATCTGGTAACCAGATTTGGAGCAAGAATCCTACCTTGCTCTATTCTTTCCTGTAGGCCTGGGAAGAAAAGAGGGGTGTAGCATTACAGCTTTGCTTTTTCACAGTTATCCTTAATATTTATATCTGGTATGAACGTTTAAAAAACTCATCATGTGTCTTTCTTCCTCATGCTGCCCTATAATTAATGTTACAGTGCTGATAGATGTATTGTATAAATCTGATTTATACTGTGTATCACATTAGAATTACTGGAAAGCTGCTCTCTCTCTAAATGTGCAGATGGGTGGTTGGAAGGCCACGTCCATGTGGGTTTTAATTTTCTGAAGGAGAGCTCAATTTTCAACCTGGGCAACCTTGTGAAGGACTACTAAAAAAAACCCCAACCACCATGCTATGTATTTATATACATCTGTGTATTAAATACATATTTATGTATGTATATACTTAAATGTGCACATGTATGCTGAAGAACTTGTTTTCAGCCCAACTGCAAATAAAAAAATTCAAAGCTGTACTCTACAACTTTAGGATATATTTTTGAAGTATTAGTTTGGGATTAATAAGCCACCTCCCCCCCCTGCTTTTTTTAATTGTAAAACCGTAATACAGTAGCCCCACCGTGCTTAAAACTCTTGCATTTGCATTCCGATCAGAGCTTAGGAAAGTAATTTAGATTGTATTTTATGAGTATTCAGATGCAAAATTTGCAGATAAAAATGGATTAAGTGGACTTAGAGAATCAGAATTTAAAACAGAGATTCTAACTAAGGCTAGTATTAAAAAAAAATAAAAAATAGAAGAAGAAGAAAATGCTTTTTGTAAAAGTAAGGGCATGGATTTTAGTTCCTGGCGAAATATATTTCTCTGTGCCTAAGGCCATTCCTGTAGTTTCAGTGTATGAAGTATTCAGTCTCTGTCCCTTTGTTTCACATATGCCAATTGCTAAGGTACCTGGGTACCCTGGGAACGTATACAGAATGACTACAAGGGAACCTCTATAAAAGCCAAAACCTGAAAAGCATTGGAACACAGCAGCTGCTTGCATGTGCTCTCCTACTGGTAGGTGTAGCTCAGCATTGTCTGTATCTATGGGAGAAGTGCAATAATCCATACATTTAAGATAATAATATACTCTGTAGTGTTTCTTTTGTAAGTCTTGTTACTGTCTGGATTTCAATTTATTATTATGGATTAAATAATATGCAAATTCAATTGCTTATGAAAGATAATATTGCATGTGAAATATTAAGTTTCTTCTAGGGTATTCAAACAAAGCTTAAAAACTTTTTCCTGTTTGGAAAAAAAATTCAAGATTATCTCATGAGATGAACTTTCATTTTGTTTGTAATCAAACATATTGCTTGTATTTTGTAATAATAATTTTTTTTTTATTCCTAAATTGTTTGCTTGTAAAATAAATTGTTTCAACTCTAGTCTTTGTCATCAACAAAATGAGTAAGTTTAGATGTCTGTAAAGATTCCCCCCCTCCCCCCCCTCAGTGCAAACCCATCTATTTTTACAATTCTCCCTCCTTGTGGAGTTACAAATGGATTATCAGTGTGCTATCACAAAGAAAATGTAAAACAATGACTGTGATAGATTAAGTTTTATGCGTTTCTGAGCACTTAAGTCATAAATGTAGTTTTGGTGTAGTCTGTAGTAGTAATTACCTCCATATTACTGTACTATTAGAAGAACAAAATCATAATAATATAATGCACTAATTGCTCCATTTAATAGTAAAGCTCAAGGTGGGTTAGGTGGGTTTTTTTTAATATTGCTTGGGGAGTCACTGTTATGTATATAGACTCCGCTGTAGATGTTTATGGATCTATAGTTTAAATTCAATTCGTGCTGTTTCAAGCATGTTCGCCTTTATGTTTTCCTGAGAGTAAGGAGATTTTTATTATCTGAGTAAAGAAAAATATTTATGCAGTGTGGAATGAATTGGAAAATAAGTTATTTGTATCTAATTTTCATGGTGCTTTAGCTGTTGATAGTGTTTAGTTGTCCAGGGTTACAAAAAAAAAAACCAAAACCAAAAAAAACCCAAAAAGAGAACTAGACAGAAGTATAGTGTCCATACTTTGTGAACCAACATTTGTTCTTTCACCAGAGTAAAACTAACTGAGTAGTTATTGAAAATACGTAAAGAGAACATAAAACCATAATCTGACATTGGATTCTACATAGTACGTAAGGATGCACTACGAGTGTTACTGAGAGTGTGATTGAGCAGAATCATGCATATATTGGCATTTCAAATTTATTTAAATAGTTTAAAACTGAGAAATGAATTTGATAATGTAAACCAAGTATGTAGTTGCATATATCTTTTCTTAAAGCATAGCTCCAAATGTAGTAAGAGGTTGTGACTAAACCTGCCTGCCAGTGCAAAAATACAAATGTGAACCTGGAAGTACAGAAAACTGGTTGCCCCTTTTTTAGAGACTGTCCTAACAACTTTTGTTCCCTATTTCTAAGAATATTTTTTGTTTTTCCTGTGCAGTGGAACAGCATTAACTTGGAGTACTGAGGCATTGCCTGGCTTGAACAATTAGGGCACTTCCCTCGGTTTAAATCCTATTGGGTAGGAAATGAACCTTTATCTCCTACATATTGGATCATTACTCTAACTACTGTTAAACTATATAGAATCAGTCTTTTTTCTTTTATCATGTTTTGGAAGTACGAACCCTTTTTGTTCTTTAAAGGCAATAGTGAGACTATCGCTTTGAGAGTTCCACCTAGAAGTTCTGAGGGGTCATGGTGCTTCTGTTCTGTTCTGTGTGGTATTGGGCATTGCAGGGTGGGGGAGGAAAATGAAGATGAGGTGTAAATAAGCTTCTTTTCTATTCAGTGCTTACAGTTTTTCATCAGTTTTCCCGTAGTGTTTTCTGCAAAGGGTTCCCTGATGTTCTCATATTTTTTACAAAGTTTTGTAGATTTGGGAGTGAGTTGTCAAGATTTTCAGGGTCATTCTCATAGTCTTTGTAGTTGTTGAAAATAAGTGAGATGTCCATAATACATTTAATAAATCAGATGAAGAAAGAGGAGAGTAATCATCTTTAAAACTGTTTGTAGATGTGCGGTTCTCTTAGATTTTCGTAAAAAGAATAGAAGTTAGAGGTAGTTGGATGCTCGAGTTGTATAATTTTTGAAACTTAATTCAGACATGAATTTAACTTGTCTGCTTCAGTTCTGCCCTAATGTTTAAGTTATACATTGTTCAAAATCAGATGTGAGTGATAAGTGCAAACTTTATGCTGCTCTCCACGCCTAAACAGGTTTTTAATGGCATGTTCAACTGTATGTCTGAAAAGCAAAAGTCACTCATAAAAAAGACTTGCAGGACTAACAGGATAGAGCTAGGATGCTATATTTCCCCTATTTTTCCTTCAGTCACATTTTGGTAAATCTTATCTTAGTCGCATCAGCAAAATACTACAGTATAGATTTGCTTTAAAATATTTAACTATGTTGATTAGAAATGTGGTCTTATTTTTCTATAAAACCATGGATAGATTCATGGGATACGTTCTAGTAATGTGTGAATATATTATACTGGTACAGCAGATTCCACTTGCCCTACTGTATATGCTATTATAGTACTTTTGTATTGATGTAACTGGTTGTATTTTTAGTGATCTCAGAAATGGAGCCTTAATTGTACCGCAGTGAATTCTCAGGGACTCCTTTTCTGTGTCTTTACGTCCCTCATAGACAGCCTACGATCTGTCTAAGTTCAAGCTCTGTGAAATTGTCCTTACTGTTGCAACATTGAGAACTTTTCTATTAAGTGCCTTGGTCATCTTCTCTGATACCAGTCATGCAACATTACCGGTAGGATGTAGATGAGAAGGACATATGTGGCTGGACAAAGTGTAGGGTGTGGAGGCCTATCCTGTTGCAGAGTGGACCCTGGAGTGCTCTACCCTGTGCAAAGTTCAACTGTTTTTTTTTTCTCTGTCAGCACCAGCTAGATCACCTCAAATCTGGTGCCTTTCTGTGGTGTGTTTCATCATGTAAATAATTGTATGGTTGGAAAATTCAGTCTCAGAGTCACTTCTGGTAACCATGTAATCTACACTAGGGAGGAGTGTGAATCTTTTTTTAATAATGATATAATGTGGTAGGACTAGTTCTTGAAGCTGAAGCCTTTACTAATAGGAAGAAAAGACCCTGCATTTCTCCTTGTACTTTTCAGTGACTAAAAATTCTGTTAATCAGGTTGGAATGAATAGTGTCACTTATTCATCTGCTTAGTAACTGTTTGTGCTAAAAGCAGTATACGCTTCCATGTGCTATATATTATACCCAGATGCATACAGAGACAACGGTAAATACAACCAATACCATGTCTTCCACTTCTTATTTGTATAATACCTTAAGAGCGCATGACATTTTACAGAGGAAAGTATTTTATTCTTTACTGCATAGAGCTTACCATCCTTATTAGCCTTAATACAACAAATAAATGCACAGAAGGCTGAAATAGCGATAACGAATGTTGAAACTCATACTGCGTTTGCTGTTTGTCACTTCTTGCAACTGTACAGTAAGCCTGGAAATTTGGGTACTTTGAAATGTTCAAAAGACCTTTGAAGATGATGGGCAGGGATGAATTCTGCTTGATTATTTACCAAAACCCACAAAAAATTTGTTGGTTAACTATCTGTATTTTGTATTAAGCAATCTGTGCAGAGAAACTCAAATCAGGAATTTAAAGCTGAGCAAAAGTATTATTCTTGCACAGTACTCCATTCAGTGTTCAGTAGTCATTAATAAGGCTAGGAGGAGATAAGAGGGAAGGCTATTTGTAACGTGCTTCCCTCCCCCTTTTTTTCTTGTACTCTATTGAAAAGACCTGCCAGTTTGACAAATACCATCAGCAAGAAAGGAATTATTATATCTCCAGCCCTCAAGGGTTTCTTATCTCAAAACTGGCCTTTATTATGGTTTTATGGTTTTCCTTCAGCATTAAATCCCACTTTTTCTTAAATAAATTTCTAAGTACAGGAAACACTATATATTTGTATGTATGTTTGTAAAAATACAAAATACACTTTCCAAGATCAGATGAAAATTTAGTATGTTTTTTTAAAATCATTTCCTTTACCATCAAAGGCATATGAGCCCAAACATGCTGTTTCTGTTAAAGTGCAATGATTTACAGCAGCAAGAACTTGATTTTACAGTATAACAGCAAGATTTTGCTGGTTGCTTGTAGCGTTAAGATGTTTTCTTTTTATAGCTTTTAAAAAGGAAATATTTTCTTGACATAGTAATTGAATTAATTATTGTTGATCACTTATTTCCAATAAATAATATTGCTGTTAGTCTGAATTTCTTATATAATTTAAACATTATGGAGGCATCAAATGCCAATGTTATGCTGTTATATGGGGAATACGCAACTTTTATGTTTAATACTACACCTACCTTCGTCTGAAGCTTGTGATCGTAAGTAGTTAATTGGTGCCCTAGTACTGTGATCTCTTCTGTTGAAACTGTTTCAAGAACAAAATCTCTGACTTGTACGTACTTTCACTATTCTATTTAAGTAGAGAAAATAAAAAAAGAGTGATTGTGCAAGATGAAGTGTATTAATAATACCATAATTTTATGATACTATAATGTTAATGATAGTGAGAGAAGGTAGAAGTTAGAAAGAGGCAAGATTTTAGGCATGTGTTGGTCCAATAAGTGAATTAAACTTACTATCCTTTCTTTTTCTTCAAACTATTAAATTCATTCTAAGTTCACCATCTAATGTTGAAATTATTGCTGTTTGGACCATCTATGTTACTCGGGTAATAATGCCCTTCCAGTTTCTGTTTCCAATTTATGAGAAGACGTAATCGATTTATCTGTCACAGCCACAGTCTCTCTCTGACTCTCTTTACGGGCTCAGGCTGTGATTTCGTGGAAGCCCGAGTCAATCTAGTGGCTTGTTACTCCAGTTTTTCCTGTAGCCGTGCTGTCCTACCGCCTCTCATGTACCGAGTCCACCCTTGCATGACCTTGCACCGAGCTGTTTCAGCACGGTATGCTAACAGGATGCTAACCGGACAAAGTGCTGCGGTGAATCATTTTCTGCGTTAGAAGAGCCAGAGATGAACTGTTCTGACAGTGGGAACGAGAACAGGACCAGCATAGCCAGCAGTTAGTGACTTAGGCTCGGTACGACACCAGCCTGGAGGACGATTTGTCCCTCGTGGATTTCCTAATAACCATTTTTGTTTTAAGCTGAGGAGGGAAGGACGAGAAGTGTTTGGTTTTGGTTGGGTTTTTTTTTTTGAGTGGGTTTTTGTTTTTTTTTTTGCTTTAACCTTAAGCAATCTTCGTTGAAATAGGTGGTCTGATGGTTACAGATTTTAATCATATCTGTAACTTATATAAATTATTGCAAACTTTAAAATTAAGTAAGTATACCTTATTTAGATATGACTAAATTGGAATCTTACAGGTAAATGAATTCAGGAATATTAGGTAAAAATCAACCTGCGTAATAATTGCTTTAAGACCCTGAGAACAGTTAAGTTTCAGATGAGCTCCCCACAGCCCTGCTGTATGCCAGTGACTTTTTCTGACTGTTGGTCTTTATGGGACACTTCAACTTCTTTGTGGTACTAACTCTGACTGTGCAGCTTTTCTCTCCTTTTCAACTTTGATTTAATCCTTATCTTTGTGTGTATAGCAGATTTTCTTTTTTTAAATGAGCAAACTGTAATGCTCTGTCTGATGTGAAAGTTTTCCTGAAAGTTTACCCTACCTGTCTCCAAAACCTGTTATGACGACAAATTCCATAAATGCTTTGCCTGCTTTGTAGAAAAGTACTTTCTTTGCTCTTTTTTTAAAGATTGAAGTTTCAATCTCTACGTGTTCCCTATTTCCATTACGGTGCAATCTGAATATTTGAAGTCAGTAAAGTTCAAGTAGGAAATAATGAAGAAAGGAACTAATTGCTCCAAAGAGCTAAAATCCCAGTCAGGACAGAAAAATGAAACCACACCAAAACCACATTTGTAAATGCTCCTGCAGCAGTTCTAAAAGAAATATACTTGAATAGTTAATTTGAAGCGAAGATACTGATACGAAATTAATCTCAAATACTTGGTGAAAGTAATTAGTAGTGTACTTAAATCAACATACCAAAATTAAGACGATAATGAGATGGGCTGCACAGCTGGAGGAGTGGTAGATTATCTTAAAGCACTTATAAAAAGAAATAAGTTTGCTGTCACTGTTGCTCAATGAAATAAATACAAATGGAAATCATTTGGCTGAATTGAGGGGGAGAAATGTTAGAGCAATATTACTGATCACTTGATGGCAGTGGTCACCGTTGTGGCTGTTGAAACGGGCTGTGAAGACAGAGTACTGTATAATAATGGAACGCTTCTGAGAGTGTCCTCTGGCCTTGATAAATGCCATGATAGATAAGTGTTGCTGACAGGTTCTTGGAGCACCTACTCAGTAAATGCATCTGAAAGGACTACTTGTTGATTTAGTCTTGAGCAATGCAAATGTAGCTATTAGACTTAGAACTAGTGACTACAGTGTGCACAAATCCTGCAGGTTCTGGAAGCATCTAGAATCTTTATGTGTATTAATCCTGTCTCCAGAAAATCCTTTAAAAGGGGGATCTACCTAAACGTTTAAAGCCTAGTTAAAAAGAAATAAAAAGAAGGACGGAAAATTATGAAATGGCATTATAGATTGTGTTTAAAGACTGATAGTGTGTATATCACTGATCTGTCATATACATTGATAAATGTATATCACTGTAAATAAAGACTTTAGAAGGACCCTATGAATTCCAAACAAATAATATACTTAAACAGCAGAATAAAGCAGGTTATTAGGAATAGAAAAATCAGCTTAGCTGTCACCTAGTGACAACAGAAAAAAACTCTGTCTAATCCTGCTGATTTTGCAAAACAATTTTAAAAAAACCTAAACAAATGCTAGAAACTAATATTAAGAATGGTTTTAAATATGTTAGAATATTTGTTTCAGAGTTCCTGAGACCAGTAGGTACTGAAAACATGTTAAGAACATTTGAAGGTCAGGAAGTATAGATCGTCTGGGTTTACAATGGATACAGCAGGGATTACCTGCACCATTCCCTCTGGGAAAGGAGGGTAAATGGGCAATAAAGTTAGTTGATACTTAATATACAGAAGAGTGTCTGATAAAATCCATTTTGGATAAATTTTGCCAAAAACTTTTGGAATTATTTTATAATATGATATAAGCATATGATTTCATATGCTTTTGTCTTTCAGCTTGTGATGAATGGAAGATTTTACCGAAACCAAATTTGCATCGAGATGTCAACAGATTTGGTCACACTGCTGTTGTCAGTAATGGGTAAATGAAGTGTATTTTAAATTTTTCTGTCTGTTTTTCTGAAGGATAAAAACTGTGGCAGAAATTATACCTATGAGAAGTATGGTTCAATGATATACAGCTGATGTAATTTATTAACATGAAAAGTCGTGCTCATCAGGGACTTTATTTGTCTTAGGTAATCAGTACAGCTAATCATGAGTTTGACATGGTGTGGAATCTGTCCAGTGGCATTTTACATGAACCTTCTAGTGTACTGATGTGTTTCCTCTGTATTGTGAGCTGCTGGGAGTTTGAAATTCAGTACCAACTATAATCCTCACAGATGTAACAGGAGAAATCTTTTCTTCTTTGCAGCATGCTAGAATTCCTTGTTCTTCTACAGCCATAAAATAAAAAACATGTAACTAAAATTTCTTGGAAAAGCAAGATTTTGAAGATACTGATACAATGATTATCATTAACCACTTGCGGGGGAAAAAAAGCTTGCCACCATCTAGACTATATGAAGCATATTGCTCAGTCTCTATAAAATGTAGCATACTTTCATGTCATTTGCTGAGTAGAGGAGCTCGGTAAAGCTTCATCATCTAGAAACGGAGTGGATCTGGAGTTTCCTGGATTTGGTGACTGAACTCTGTTTCCCTCATTCCAAGCCCCAAAGATAAAATCATAGGACAAACGTCCCCTTTTTGGTGGAAGAGTTGTAGAAAACTGTAGTCAGGTTTAAAAAAACTTCTACTGTTTCTTTGTGTGAGTTTTACTATTGCTGGTTGCCAAATGGCCTGTACTGCAGTACTACAGGTGACTGTGCCACACTGTGTACTACTGATCATTCCTCTTCTACATTATTCAGCACCCTCATAAACTCAGTATTTGAGTACATGCAGGCAACTTATAGATCCTCTATGTATGGATTTCGTATAGGTCAGAAATAATGGAGGTGATAAGTAATACTACAAATAAGAGTTTACCAAACGTTAACAAAACCAGCAGTAAGTTCTAACTCTGTACACAGAGCACATGAAATTAATCAATGAACAGATTCCTTCATTAAGAGAAAATTGCTTGGAATTAATGAATTCAGCAACTGGTAGTTTTTCATTCTGATTTGTGTTGTTTTAAGACATCTAAGCTATGTGTGATAGTTCGAGAGCTGTCACTTTAAATGAATTGGATTCAAGGTGAAAATGCAGTCCCCCCCTTTCTTTTTTTTTTTTTTTCCTTCTGAACATAATGTTTTTTTTTTAGTTGGGTTTAATGTACAAAAAAGTGTAATACAAGATACTGTCCAAAGATTTCTCCTATTGGTAACTGTATGATTAATTCTGTTTTAAGAGTATATGATACAACAGATGTACAGGTTCTTTCTTGTTGTCTTTTAACTGAGAATGTTCTTAATTTTACATGAGAAGGGTAAAGTCTCAAGTCTTGTCTTCTGGCTCTGATGTTCAGCAGCGAGGAAATATCCATCTGCCAATTACTACTGGCTGTCTTTTAAATCTTCTTGAAGAAAAATGTTCTCATTTCCTGCAGCCCATTATTTCACACTCTGTTCTCCATTTTCTGACTCCAAAAATGAGTAGTTTCCTCCACAGCTCTTCTTTCTTCTTTCCAGGCATTTGGTACACTAATAGCGCAGTGCACTCTGAGCAATTTTTTTGTTAGTCTAAACTTCCATGGAGGAATACATTGAAAACTTACCAACCTTTATAATGGAACCACTGACAGAGTCTTTATTAGAGAGAGCTGAAGATTTTTTTTTTATAATATTACATGTTATTTTTGTATTGTATATCAAGACAGCTAAAGAAATCAAGAAAATGTATCTACAGTTACAATAACAGTTATATTTACCTGCTTTTTCCTAATAGGTCCATGTATATATTTGGAGGTTTTTCAAGTGTTCTTTTGAATGACATCCTTGTGTACAAGCCTCCAAACTGTGAAGCATTCAGAGATGAAGAGCTGTGTAAAAATGCTCGTCCAGGGATACGGTGTCTGTGGAACAAGAAACATTGTGAATCCTGGGAATCTGGACATGTTAATAACATCCTTAGAGCAAAATGTCCTAAGAAAACAGGTAAGTGAATTCTAGTCTTACAGTGTCAAAATTGCAGTGCGATGTAGAAGATGGGAGGGGAAGAATACACCCTAAAATGCCCCTGCAAAGACCCACCAGGTGGAACTACTGATTGGACTGTTAAGACTGTTCCTCTCCGAGAATACCTAGTGCAAGAGGTTTATGGATTAATTTCAAAAACCGTTCAATTCTGCATTTTTTTTGATTTTAAATACAGGGAAGTAGGTGCAAAAGAGCACAAGTTAAAGGCTCTGAGGGATACAAAACATAAGATGGTTCAAAGAGAAGAATTTACGTCATTGGGGAGCTAAAGTATAAAATTACTTTAGATTGGATTTGGCTCAGGGTATTTGAAGTGTTTATAAAACGGTGAGCTTTGAAAATGTAATTAAATTAATTTTCCTCTTTCTCTACCTTCTGTTTTGGGAAATATATATATATATATACATACACACACACACAGAGATGGACACACACACAAAAGTATATGTCTAAAAGCCTTCATATTTTTCTGATTCCAAGAAAACATAACAGCAATCAGAGCACAAGTGGACGCTGCAAGTGATATCTGGCATTGTAGGCATATGGCACTCTCACGTCTGTATGTATCGGTAAGAGAGAGGGAAAGTGTTGCTGCTTCAAGTAGATTACCTATCAAACAAGAGTATTTGTATAGAAGGTTATAGTATAATCACAGCTGGAAAGAAACTTGAGGCAAACAAGCCCTTTGCTGTAGTATGGCAAAATGGGTTTGTCATGTGAATTTCTGTGTGGCATTGTGATAGCTATATTGTTTGAAACAGCAATTTAGTGTTATGAATAACTGTTGCACCCTATTCCTAAGTATTTTGGCTTGTCACAGAAAAATTGCTTGTGAAAGTCTTGTTCTTATACTTCACATGAACAGAGTATGCTTCCGTGCTACACACACTGCTATTTTGTCTGTGCATCTTTCAGCACAGCATAAAATTGCCAGTCAAACTTGGGCTGTGTGCTACATATACAAGCTACCATACAATTAAACTGCCAGTCTACTTTTAATGTTTGTTAAAAAGTATTAGCTCTGCTATTAATCAATGCTTCAAGACAGTTTATTTTTCTGTTAGCTTTTATTTGTTTCTGAACTGGATATGAAGTTGCAAACTCAGAAAAATGGTGCATTACATAACCAAAAGGTTATCCAGGCGTAAAGCTTTCTGAAGAACTGCTTTTGTGCAGTTTCATGACACTTAGAGATCTTGAGTCTAGACTAAAGTTTCATCTCTTTGTAAAATGAAAAATTCTGAGACGCTAATTTCAAAAGTAATAGAGATGAAAGTGGGTCTTGTAAGAAGCTGATCGTATCGACAGGTGTTTAAAACAAACAAACAAAACAAGGCACAGACTGTCTGAAGGAAAATAAAAAAGTTAGAGCATTTTCTACAGTACAGCTGCTGCTGTGGGAGTAAACTACGACTAAACTCGCAGGAGGTGAGTTGTATAGAATTCCAGTTCCGAAGAAGCTGTGTGGTCAGCACTGCTTCACTGCTGTCAAATCCTTCCAGTTCCAGGTGGTAATATTCTGCCAAAAGCCAGTTTTTCATATATTCTTTTATACCGCTTGGCTCAATTGTTATCTGGTTGACGGTATCATCTGAGAAACTGCTGATGGTCAATATTAAAGGATAAGCAGAAATTTTAGTGGGTTTTCAAAAGATGAATTCTTGGATAGCAAGGCTTCCCTGGCAAGAGAATGTCTTAAACTTGCACAATCCCAAGACTGGAGAAGCCAAAACCACACAGGAGTTAAACACGGTAATCGGTGTAGGAGATGATAGGAATTGTCCTATTTTGTGTCATGGTGATTTTTCAGACTTTTGCCTCCTTTAAGCAAAAGTAATCATTTGTGTCCCAAACTGTTTTAAATAACAAAAATTTTAGTCCAAGTCCTGAAGGCTCGTATTAAGAATCTAACATGAACTCTTCCTTAAATATTTTTTGTAGAGAAAGGGCAGAACTATAACTTACCAGTTATTATGAATTAATTTATAAAGAATTACAATGTCCGTGGTAATATCTATCTTAGATTTTTTTTTTTATTTACTACTTTTACCATTATATTCTTGCATAGCAATCTCATGTTTTTATCAGAAACCTCCATGTGAAGAAAATCTTTCTTCTATGTTAAAGGAGTGAAGAATGAATAGTTTTTCTTAAACTTTCTGATGCTCTTAGTTTAAGCACTGTACTAAGAGAATTTATATGCTGCAAATCAGTGAATATTCCTTTAATTGATGTGAGACTTACAAACCTTCAAATATAGTTGTTACTAAAGGAAATTTTAAAGGAGTAAATCTTATTAACTGAATAGAATTAATTTCCTACAGTAACTTTATGAATGGCTAGAGTTCAAATGAAGGATGTAAGAGAAAATACTCTATGCAAGTGTTTTAAAATGTGGTATTATTCTCCTTTGTGTGATGTTTCTTTTTGACTTTCATGTGCATTACAGCTGCTGCAGATGACAGATGTTACCGATACGCGGACTGTGCGAGCTGTACTGCCAATACAAACGGGTGCCAGTGGTGCGATGACAAGAAGTGCATTTCAGCAAATAGTAACTGTAGCATGGTGAGTCTTTGCAAATCTACGATCATGTTATTAATATCATTTCTTTTCTAGCTAAACCAGAGGCCTGTTGCAGCAAATGAAAGGAGTATACTAGACGGATAGTAGCTTGTTTTGAATACAAACATAAACGGTTTTGCCTGTTTTTTTGTGTTAAAAATGTTGCAGAGTGCAGAGTTGGACTGCAGAAAAGATATGTATTCCAGGGGGAAAAAATAATGAATTTTTTAGGATTGTATTGTATATCTTTTGAGACAAATACTATTATCTCCTAATTAATGATGTTTGGAATGTCCCGGAGATATTATCAACTTGGATTTTGTGCATATGCGGTGTACAGTACGCAGGCAGAAACCATGGAATCCCATGAAGGGTGGCTGTCTTTCTGTCTTTCAAACAGAACCAGGTCAGTCTCATTAGTCTTGGTATTCTGATCATTGATCATCATAGAAATGTTTTTCTTTAAGTCATGGAGTTACTTGTCATCTCATTAAAGGAATATGAGCCTCTGTCACCATGACATTAACTGGCTTGTGATGACTTGATTAAGATTGTTCTGATCTCTGTATAGACAAGCAATACGAAAATATAGATTCATACAGGTTTATATTTTTCTATTTTTAATATTGCCTAGTGTCATGTTTTATATTTTACATTGTTGTCCACCAGCTGCTGTATCTCTTGCTTGTTCATTTGATTTTTGACAAGCATATAATAGTATTTTAGCTTTATAGATTTTACCTCCTTATATTTTTTTAGCTAGCTCCAGACACCTGGCTGTACATGAGTTCAAAATCCTTTCTTTACACACTTCCATTAGTAAAAGTAGCTTGCTCTCTGGTTTGAACCTGATGCAAATCAATCTTGTTCTCCAGACAGACAAATTAATGTGGGAGTTGGATTGAGTCTGACTCAAATCTTGCCCATTCAGAGTGAGTACAGCCAGCTCTAATCACTGGCATCCGTAGCTAGTCACTACTAATAAAAGCAATAGAGACACGAATTCATCAACTGCAGCCATGTTATAAGTCTGTCAGAGTGATTTCACATTCCAGGCACTAATGGTTAGTTTCCTTTGTGATCTTCAAGGGCTCTTCCTTTCCTAACACATTATACTGTATTAGATGCCAATTTTCTAACCGTGGTTTTCAACTCTTAAGCAAGGAACATTTGCTAAGGAGCAGACTGTCTTCATCCCTAATAAATGTGGAGCACTGGGTATTTTAGCACAAGCTTCTCAGTTCAGTATCCTTTGACAACCTTTCATGGCTGTGATTGTCAGCCTAATTTACCAACTGATACATCAGTCTTCTCTATATCATTTCCTGTCTTTTATTCAGGATTTGAAGTGGATAGCAAGGGCTGTTACTGGAGTTGCTAAAGAATGGGATAGTGAAAATTCATCGAAATAATTTCTGAAAAGAGTTGCTATCAGAAGTTGAAGGTGGCTATTGCAAAATTAGTGAGACGATGGAGGCCGAATTTTGCAGCTATCAGCATAAACTCACCAAAATAGCATCAGCAGAATGGCACCATGTGGAGAAATGGAATGGATCAGGCTGATTATCCATTTCCATAGACACTGCTTCTGGACTAGGCCCACAAAGTGAAAATATTGGGACAGTACTGCGATAGTAATATGGGATAACAAGCTGTAGTCTCAGAAAGATCACAAGGAGAAAGCCCCATTTTTGCAGCTGTACAAAGACCTTGATATATTACTTAAATCATAGAACATCCAGATAAGAATGACAATAATGTTTTAGAATCTGTTGCTTTGGCTTCACGGAAAGTGGCCAGTGTACTAAAGATATGTTGGCAATCAGTTTCGCATTGGTCTTGTGGACATGGATATTTGCAAAGCAGTGACTGTTCCACTGATTGGAAGGGCTGTAAAATATGGAAATTTCCCTGAAATAACTCTGGACGGATGGGCTTGATAAGTAGTACTAATGCATTGATGATTCACATATACCTGCCTATGCCTACCATCAGATGTGGGTCAGCACATTAACAGGACACTATATTTTACTGCTACGCAGACTCATGGATCATCGAGGTGTATATCGCTGCACTCGTATCTGATGTAATTGCAAGCAGAGGCTTGCAATGCCAGGTTGTTCTGGAGGTCTGGCTCATTTCAGCACTAGTAAGCTGGTTTGTTTTTCTCCCGTAAAAACTCATGTAAGTGGGATACTTCTGCATACCATGGTTTTAGTTGACCCCATCATATCTGAATGCAAATATTGAGGGGTGAATGCTTATCCCATCTTGCCCAACTGGGAAACAGTTTACTTAAGATGTGGAGTAGATCAAGATGGTACTAAAATTTGGCTTGTGAGTAGATTGAACAGCGTGCTAGCAGTAGTATGTTGTTTGTTTCCTACTTTTAAATATATCTATTAGACATTTTGAAGGTTGCCTTGAGAAATTACACCATTGAAATTCCCCAGACTGCTTATAGCAGTTTTACATAATACACTGAAGTTATTCCATAATAAAATGTAGTGCTTATAAAAAAAAGTTATTTAATTTTTATCCTTGTTGAGATTGATGGATGCTAAAAAATGGTACTCTACTTTTTTTCAAAAATGTGCAAATACAGATACTGCTTTGCCTTAGGGGCAAAAGCAACTATAGTACTGTCATTGATACTGTCCTATGCCATATACAGATTTCATGAAATATGACATACTAGTATCTGTATAACTTCCTCTTTCAAGCTCTTCCATGGAGCCTCTAGTATCTAGTCCAGGGCTGTCTTCAGCTTTCAAACATGGAATATTGTATAAGACTTTGTCACAAAGAAGGAAATGGCATCATTGATGTACCTATTCTTTTTCTCCCATTCATTGGGTGTCTGCATCAAAGATGGAAATTTAAATAGGAATATTTTGATTGACTTGTAAAATATTGCATATGTGTCCCTCTAAGCACTACACATCACTCTCTTCTAAAATTGGGAGAAACAGCTTTCTATCGTGCTTAGGTCTACCTTTTTTCCTTAGCTTCTCTGTCTCACGTTTTCCTCACTTTTGCTTTTTCAGAAGAAGTTCTGCATCCTTCTTGTGGTATATTTCTGACTTTTGTAGGAGTAGATTGTATTGACTTTTACTAGCAGTTCACTGCCCTTAAGTCTATTATATTGATCTTGCACTGACAGTTTCATTTGTACTCTATAATATCCTAAGCATCTGTATTGGGTCTGGCTGAGCTGGAGTTAATTTTCCTATTTTCCCCATAGCAGCCCTCATAGTGCTGTGCTGTGCATGGGTACCGAGCAAGGTGTTGGTAACATACCGGCGTTTTGGCTATTACCGAGCAGTGCTGGTGCAGCACCAAGACTCTCTCCCCAACATTTTCCCCCCTGTCCCCAGCAGTAGGCTGGGGTGGGCAAGATCTTGGGAGGGATATTCCATACTGTATCACATCTATTCAGCAATAAGAAGCTGAGAGAAAGGAGGAGGAAGGGGGGAGTTCGTTATTTACAATGTTTGTCTTCCGGAATAACTGCCACGCGTACTGAAGCTCAGCTCCCCGGGAAGTGGCCAGACATCACCTGCTGATAGGAAGTAGGGAATAAATTTTTTGCTTTATTAAACTGCCTTTATCTTGACCCACAAGGTTTTGGTGGGTTTGTTGTGGAGTGTGTGTGTGGGGGTTTTGGTGGTTTTTTTTTGTTGTTGTTGCTGTTGTTTAGGTGGGGTTTTTTTGTGGTGGTTTGTTTTTTTTTTTTTTCCAGTCTTACTTTTCTCTCCTCCCTGTCCTGCTGAAGAAGGGAGTGATAGAGCAGCTTGGTGACCATCTGGTTTCCAGCCAAGGTCAACCGCCACAGCATCTTACTGGTCCTCACTGATTCTGATGCATTTTGCCTGTTTCTTGATAGAAGAAAACCACCAGATCTGCTCAATAAGTTTATGAAACCGTATTCATTTTGTACATCTGCACATAAAAAGCTTTATCCCTCATCCTGTGAGAATGATAACCCCTTGCTGATTGTGCTGTTCATAAAATTGACTATTGATATTTTGTAATGGGAATATTCTAGGTAAAAGCTGTTAATCTTACAATTTTACCTTCCCGTTCTTACAAAAAAAAAAAAAGGGGGGGGGGGGGGGGCTTTGGGGAAGAGATTTTTTTTTTTTTTTAATTGCAGTAGCATGGAAGAGTAAGCAAAGAATTGGGCTGCTCCTCAGCGAGGAGCCATGCTATGAAAGCAAAATCTTTTTGTACCTTGTGGCAAATAAAATGGTAAATGACTGAAGAGGCACCACCTGTTGCAACAAATGGTGAAGCTTCCTTTACTTACGAAGACTGGAGAGCACCTGAATTTTAGATTAAAAAAAAATTACTTTATCAGCTGGTTTCACTCTTCAGAAATGGAGCAAAATATTGATTGATAAAATGTCAGAGAGCCTTAATATATTAAGAGAGTAATCATTGTTAAGGATAGCAATATAGCAAGTCCACATTATGGATGTAAAGCAGGTACATTCAAAAACTATGATTGCATTGAAGCCCTGAAAGTACTGGAATGCCTCCTGCTTGCCAGTTGTCTTTAACCAACGTACTTGAGAAAGAGGAGGGTGAGCTGGGTTTGGACAAGTACCATGCCACTTCTATTCGTGATACTCTCAAGTGCTGATAGACTTATAAGCTGAAAAATGTAAAAATATTTATGTGCACATCTTGATTGTTACTGGTCAATATATTGGCTTCTTTTTGATGTTTGTAATGTGAAAGAATTTTGAAGGTTTTCCCTTCTCTGTCTTTTTTACCTTTCTTTTTTTTTCTTCCTCAACCCACTTCTTTGTCTCCTCCCTCACCCTGTTTTCTGGGAAACAATGGAAAATGCTTGCACTAGTTATCAAAATAAATTGGTTTTGATTCTTTATATCCTCAAAATCACTCTTCCCATTTCCTGGCTCCACAGCAAACTCCACTTCAGATACAAACGGCAATCCTGGAAGGCAAGCTTCAGGAATTAACACGAAATGGCTTCCTTCTCCCCTTCTGTTGTTGTACTCCTCTACAGTAAAAATTGAAGTAATCACTGCAGATAGGGTAGCTGTAATAATATGCTCCACTGGTTGTCTACAGCATTGGCCTATAATCCTTCAGTTTATAGAAATGTTAACTGCCCACACTAAAAGCTTGCACATAAAGTTATTCGCATGTTACTTAAGGAAAGTATTTTGAAGGCTTGAAATGCAGCAGTAAAATAATGCTAAAGTTACTTGAAAAATGTTGAGAGAAAATGTTTTCAAAACTATGCAAGTGCTTGGGAAAAAATTGAAAAAAACCCCCACTTTCCTTATAAAGTTTCAGTTCTTATTCTGAATCTTCACATTTAGCTTGATAAAATACCTACTCTTTTACTATAACAAGCAGCAGACATAAGGGAGAGCAGAATAAATATGATAACACTTAATCCATTAGAATCAAGAACACCAGGCAATACCATGTGAACGTAATGCTTTTTTGGTCAGAGTATGGTCTCTGTCGCTTTTCAAGTGGAGTGCATGTGATTTTCCTGTTTGGAGAGGCTGTGATGGGAAGAGGCACAGTTGAAGTATTCCTGCATCCAGTCTGTATGGCATTTTTGAAAGACCCATTGCTTTCAAAAGCTACAAGGGGAATGTGTTCCTTCTGTAACTGTGACCTACCGCACTCTTGCCTCCAGTAGCAGGCTCTGAATTTCTTGTGTGCCAGTCTCCACATGCGCAGTGCAATAAAACCCCAGTTGATATAAGTAACATAAATACAGCCCAAACTGGTATGTGATTTAAAAGCATTTTACATCTGAGTGTGGCAACAGAAACTAAACGTTGTAGAACCCATGAAGGGTATGATAAAGAGTATCTTGCTGAGGGATATAGGATACTAGATAACGCTTCAGAGAGAGCTATAGTCCTACATTGTTAAATATGTTCACACAGTGCCTTAAAGACAAGAATCATTGTCTTTTTCTAATGCTCGCACTGCTTCCAGAAAGTTAACGTTCTCTTTCATGATGGGAGTCCTTGGACGCTACACATTCTGCCTACATTGGAGGAATTCAAAGAATAGTCAAGGGGAAATGTATAAGGTAGTAGAAGGAATTACAAATAGAATCAAAGTTATCTTGGAAGAAAAAAGGAAAATTTAAGACTAAGGAGTACCCAATAGTAAGATTTGGGAGTAGCTTCAGAGAAATAGTAGCAAATCTATTAGATTTATAATTTACGGTTAGACTAGGCAAACTAGACAAGATTATACTGTTAACCTGAAAAATCCAGGAGGAGGAGGAGAGGTACATTATTTAATAACAATTTCCAAAATTCTAAGATAAACTACTGTAATATTTTCATTCTACAGTGGATATGCAGAAAATCATCACAGTTCATAAGTCTGTCCATATAGAAACATATCAAGATCAGTACCGAAAAAATCTAAGTAAATCGGACGTAAGTGGGAAACTTTATATATAATGTGATTTATTCATACTTTAGTGTGTAAACATTATAAATATCCTACAGCAATATAGAACTTCAGTAACAGATGGGCTGTCATATTTCTGAATTTCATTGGGTTTGGTAGCTTAAGTTATAACCTTAATATTGTGTTAATATGAATTACCTATTGGATTCACATCTACATCGAACTAATGAGATTTTCAGGCAAGCAATGTTTAAATTGGATTTAAGGGAAATAAGTGCTGGGAATAAGGGAATACAACAGAGAACATTATTACAGAATAGTCACTAGTACTTTGAATTTTATTTTAAACATTAAATAACCAGCACACAACAAGCTTCATGATTAGAAAGTAATAGAACAAATATCTTGGTGTAGTCGGAAAACTGTAATCTGTATGTAATATCACTAAAGAGTATACAATTTTCAAAAACAATCTCAGTGCTTAAGGATTTTGACTATGTCATCATGACGTGTTAAAAGTGAGGACTGAGGTATTGTAAATGAGCAGTTGGTAGTTACTCGTGCTCTAAAATTCACTTTAAAGCATCTCTCAGGCAGTTTTGTGAATACGCATCATGACTGAGTGAAACTGAATGTGGGTTTGTACCAAAGGCTTTTTGTGTTTTACTCTTCGTATGCATTTATTGGCCTAGAGAGACGTTCTATTACTTTGTGGCATTACCTTTGGATCTCTTTCATACTGTGGTGTAGATGCTTTCTCCTAGAATGGCTTCCCTGGTTCTTTTTGATTCATAGTAGCTTTTTTCAGAAAAATAGTGAGTACCTTTTATAATAAGTTCATTGATGGGCATCTGATCCAATAAAGACAACAAACAAGTCCCTAAACAGCAGTGTTCTTCAGCAGGAATGTAGCTGTTCCTGTGTGAAATTGAAAATTCATTTCAACAATTGCATTATTTCAGGACTTTTAAATAATAATAAAAGGAGGCTGGTTTTTTTCCCTCCTGACTGCAGTAGGTTGATGCTCTATCATCATGATCATTCCAGTACCAACAACTGTGTAACTTATTGTCATATCACCCTTTTAGATGTACGTTATCGTAATCCAGGAGACTGTTAGAAAGGAAAGCAACCCAATTTGTCATGTAAACCATACATTGTACAAAAAGTACAATCCATTTTTGCTATGATGCGTGAATGAATCTTTTATTGTTAGAGACAAGGGTTGTTAGGGTTGGACAAGATGACCTCCAGAGATCTCTTCCAACCTCAACCACTCTGTGGTTCTGCGAGTATAAAGCTGTCTTGCGTTAGGACTTATTTTTAATTATTACCTTAAAATTAAGTTAGTAGAGACAGCCTTATGGATAAGCTATTGAATTGGCTGAGGATTTTGGGCAGTTTATTAAATAAGATAGCAATGTTATGTCTTAAGTAAAAGTACTATGCAGGGGAAAAAAAAAAGATTTGTATTTGAAATGCTTAGCTTGGAAAGGAAGACCTCAGTTTTCAGGAAAAAACCCAAACACCCCACCAAACCCAACAAAAAAAAAAACAAGTAAAAATTCCTTCAGTGTTTACTGCTTTTCTTGTATACTAAGGTACCAAAGGAATAATGTTATTGCTGGTTTTATGTCACTGTTTGACAAAGTGGTTTCCTGTAGGTCCTGTAAATTTTATACTAGCTATGTTGCATACAAGTTTGTGGTTAAATCTGTAAAATAACCTGACTGAAATTTTTGATGAATCCTTCTTGTGTTTTTGTGACTACTGGTCTGTAGCCCCTATTTTTGTTTAATACAGACAAAGCAAAGTAGAGCATATTCTTTCACCTTCAGCCAACGATATGTAATTATCTTACACCTGTATTTTGCACCATTTTTTATATCCTGTTTGATTATTTTGCTTGCTTTAACTTGCAGAAGATGAAATAATTTAGTGAGAGCATGTCCCTGAGCTATCTAAGAAAGATTTAGTTTAGTTATTTAAGGTCTTCCTGTGCTCTGTAGAGGGAAGTGGTATCTTCAAAGTACTGTTTGACCCACTCAAAGTTAGTTGTGTAGGACAGGTGGGATGATTTGTGCTCTAGATGTGCATTTCGTACTCTCTGCGCCTGATACGGGAATTGAGACAGCTTAAATTCAGCCTAGCTTTTTTTAGGTGGTTGTAATTTTTCTGGGAGGGATCCACCTGCTGTGTATTTCAGTTTTGACTTCTGGTTCATTGATGGTTTGACATATGTTTGAGATGCTGTTTTGTCTGTTTTGTTATAGTCGGTTAAAAACTACACCAAATGTCATGTGAGGAATGAACAGATCTGCAATAAACTGACCAGCTGCAAAAGCTGCTCGCTACACCTGAACTGCCAGTGGGACCAGCGACAGCAGGAGTGCCAGGCCCTACCTGGTAGGTCATGCTGCTTTTTGTAGTTGTTTTCAAACCCAGTGGATCTCCTCCATTATTGCTAAAGAATACTCGTTCAATGAATAGACCTGGATTTGTTTTACTCATGCTGACTCTCCCTGCCTGACCGTGCCTGTACAGGTGAACACAGATGTAATTGCATCACTGATTGGTATATCAATGCTACGTTTAATCTCGTTACGAGAGGTAATAATATTAGCGAAGGCATAATGGCATGTACCTCTGCACAAGCTAGTGACAAGTTCTAGCCTGTGAGGATCACTGAGTGCAGAGCTGAATTGCCATACAGAGTCCTTTATTGTTACGTATTCACTGACACTGTTACTTTTACTAGCTGGGATTTTATCGTATAAATTATACTTCAGTTCTCCCGCGCAGATAGGGCCTAAGGTCTAGGTTCTTGATTGTTGAATGTTGGTAATACTATGAAAGCAGTGAATATTAAAATGCTAATATAAAATAGTATCAGAAGGTGACCGTTAACATTCTGAAATAATATTTATTCTGTTATTCATATTCATAACTACGTATAGGCAGTTAGATAGCAGAACCTTTTCCATTTGATCTTTATGTCCAGATGAAGGTAATGAACACAGGGTGGTTTTTTTTTTTTGCAGAATTTATTCATTAAATAACTTTAATGAGTTTATTCTGTGGAGTTTGAAACTGCATTTGTGTAATCTTTGTAAAGATTAACTATAATTGTTGTTCTGAATTACTTAACTTTTAATAGTTATCTGAATCTGAGTAATGCTGAAATATGTTGAAGAGGAAATATTATCTGAATTTCCTATCATTCTGATTGCATTCATATTTAGGCAAAATCAAATGCAAAGATAGGATGATAAAGCAAAGATAGGATAAATTTGTGATCTCTTAATTCTAGGACAATTGCTTTCAGATTTTGAAATATACATAATATTTAGGTAAAGTGATTGGTAAAGTGCTATTAATTATGTACATAATGTAATCTTTAACGTTTAGTTGTAAATAATTTAGTCTTTAATATTTAGTTGTGCACAAATCTGAACACAGAGAAGAAACAGTGTCATAACAATATTGTTATACTGAAACTTAGCATATGCCTTCAATATTTTATAATTTGTTAAAAGTTTCTTTTATAAAAATACACTATTCAATATGGTACTACTTGGTGTGTTAGAATTTACGTGACGTGAAAAGGGAAATTGAGTGTGGGATATATTTTATATTATGATGTCAGGAAGATGAAATTCAGACTCCCTTAGGTTTTTTAAACATTTTTTCAAATCAGCTTTAATTGTATGCTTTTTACACTAGCTCATCTGTGTGGGGAAGGATGGAGTCATATTGGAGATGCCTGCCTCCGCATAAATTCTAGTCGTGAAAGCTATGACAATGCCAAACTGTATTGCTACAATTTAAGTGGGAATCTTGCTTCGTTAACAACCTCAAAAGAAGTGGAATTTGTTCTGGATGAAATACAGAAGTATACACTTCAGGTAACTTGAATAACTATAATTGATGCTCATGTGAATTAAATTTGCTTTTGAGAAATCTATTCTAGGGATTTGTCCAAAGAGAGGAAAGTTTATGCCTTCAAAGAAATGTAGCGTAGTGCTAAAGACCGGTGTAAGTGGTGTGTAGGATATTAAGGAGATCTCATGTTTAATGATAATGACGCATTAGTTCCTAAGTGTTTCTCCTTAACGGATTTAGCTGTTGCAGGTTACTGTTACTTTCAAGACTTGAGAGAATGGCTGGAACGCTGATCTGGGAAATCCCAGCCCTTTCCAATACACTGTGACAGCAGGAATCAAACCAAGAAAAAATAATTTTCACTATAACAGAGAAAAAAAATCCAGACTTTCACACCAGTGTCCATAAAACTGCTCTCAGGATTGGTTTTGGGTGGTGCATAGCTTGGCTAATTCAACAGGAAACTATAATGACTACTGACATGACATGACTTTTCTTTCTGCTCTAAATTGCTCATTTTAAAAGGGAACTGACCGTGCTCACACTACACACAGTTTTAGGTGGTGAAAAACCCCCACAGAAATGGAGAATTTTCTTTGAACGTTCATATTGTAGGTATTTAGGGATTTCTTCAAGTCCTACACAAAAGCATTACTTTTAATTGCCCTACAGTTATTCTTACTATATGTTAAATGCATTTTCTTCCTTCTGGTAGTAGCCAGAAGAGACATGTGTGGACCTTACTATTAACAGTATAATGGTGGATCTAAAAAAGAAAATTTCGTTAAATCTGCTGCCTGAAAAGACCACTGTCGTTAATGTTGAAGATCAAAAATCTCTAGAAGTTAGTGGCAAGAACTGTCTTCAGGAAATTGCAACTTATCATCATTGAAATAGATGGTGATACCACGTTTAGACAAAGTATTAAAAAATACAGCACGTATGGCAAAGGTTCCTCCAATAACCTAAGATGATGTTTCCTGTTTTTAAATCTGGTTATAATATTGCAATAGTAATGGCAGTTTATGGCTGAGAGCAACCTATCCATACCAGACTGTAGATCTGTCTGCTGCCTTTGAAGTGATTCAAATGAAGTGTTTGTTGTGACTGCAATGTCTAGTGAGCAGGTGGGAGTGGAACTGGTTTGAATAAAACTTTTTAAAGACTTTGGGAGTCCCAGATAATTCTAATTTGAATGTTCTCCCAGCTCCAGTACGGGCTTCTCTATTTAACGTTACTTACTATTTTGTGGAATGTATATCTACAGGCGCATATATATATACACACACAAACATGTATTTATACATATGTGTATGTATCCACATATGTACAGATGTACACATGCCTACATATTTCTCTGCATGTCTGTGTCTATGCATATTTATGTATAAAATGGACCTGTTTAATTTCTATTACAAATAGATATGTGCTAGCTGGAGATCCACGGATAAAGAAAATACTTTGTTGGAGAGAGGATGTGTGCAAAATTGCTTACTTTGAATTGCAACTTCTGTACTCTATAGCTCTTGTCCCTTATGTAGCAATCTGTGGTGCATCGTAGGGGATTTTTCCTCCATTTCTCATACTAAATGCTTAAATCAATGGGAGATGGAATATATCTGCTTTCCCTGTCTGGGCCTTAGCCGCCTCAGAATTGTCTTGTTCTAATGCTCTTTGTTGAGGGACACTGAGGGCAATGTCCTAAACTGGTAGTTTACAGGCAGTGTAGAATACAGAAGCTTTTTTATTAAGTGCCTAGCTGCATTGGGGAGTTTAGTGTCAGCGCTCAATTACATCAGCTGTTCAGGGAATTGTTTTGGTAATTCAAGGTTCTGGTTTATTTTGACTTTCAGATATTCAAATTGCATCTCTTCACACTGTAGTTTCCTGGAAATGCAGTCAGTAGCAGAATATGAACTGAAGCTCAGACAGTACAAAAGAGAGCAATCATGGAGACAGCCATGATATCAATGAAAAAATCTGAGCCTCTGGTAGCCTCACGCCATGCCAAGGGTGCATGTTTCCATGCCCCTTCATTTGATGCAGGCTGCAAGCAGTTGAGGGTGGGGATGTGCTAAAGATGTATACTTCTCTTCTCTGGAAAACCCTGGCTCCCTATATAACTGGTATGTGGGATCAAAGGGTCACAGAGAAGCTGTACTAGTGTGTGAGGCATGTGGAAAATCCCTGCGTGGCAGTGCTGGAATGGGCCAGGAGCTGTTCAGCTATTTCCGTGAGAATGGTGAGGAAGGGAGAGGGCGGAAAACTCTTACGTGCCTCTGGCAAATACAGGAAGCTGCCATTAGAATAGTCTTTAGAAACACGATCAGTATTAATTTCTCAATGGTGGGAAAAGAGAAGGGAAGTTGAAGATTAATTACCTGTCCATGGGTGGTCAGGTTCAGTTTTTAGCAGTTAAATAATCAAATGTTTATTGCTGTGTTTAAAGTGTTGGAAAGCCTACCCACATCGTGATACGGGTGTGTGAAATATATGTATGCTCAAAGGACGTCAAACCTCATCAAACCTGAGTGTACACCCAGACAGGATGTCTTAGCAGAGTAAGAGTCCATTACAAGAAAATCAGTTCATCTTAGCAAAGGGCATTTTTAAAAGTGTGTATTTTGGTTTGTAGAACATGCAGCATTTCTTTGTCTATATAAACCCCCTAATTTTTAAGTAGCTTGGGATTTCACAATTACAGGAAAAAGATAATTATGAATAATAATTAAAGCTTATATTAAGCTAGCACGTGATTTGCAAAGTTGTTATGTTGCAGATGAATTGAGATGCCTGCAAAGCGAATGACAGTTAAAGTTTGCCTTTGTGTTATACTAAATCTGACTGTAAGAGTTTAGGGACATAAATATTCTATATTATCCTTTTTAGTGTTCCAGTATGCAAACAGGTTATGTACTTAAGTGTTTTGTTTTTCCCAATAAATGTAGGACCTGGACATAGCAATTTTTTTTTTTTTTTTACTAGGAACACATGTATTTTATATTATTTGCTGATAAAGGAGAGAGAGAAGTAATTCTTTGTCAAAAGATCTCCCCTGATATTGTACTTACTGCAGCCTTGAAACACATTCTGTCTGTCCACTCTTTGATATGAGATAATGTTGAAAATGTAATTGAAATCAAATAACAAAATCACAAATGGCAATGATTTCTCTAGTTATTTCTTTTGCCGTCTTTCCCCCCCCCCCCCAACCCTTATTAAAATACTGCACAGGAGGCCTTCAAATCTAATAGTGTGTGATAGGGTATTGATATGACTGATATTGCCTGACTGGCTTGAAGTGTAGATGAGAAATAGCTTTTAAAAGTGTTTGGAAGCAAGATTTTTCTTATATTTGAGAGCTTAGAATTTCTACAAGGTGACACCCTGCTGGGCATATCTTTATTTAAATGATGTATGCCCTGAGCCAAAGTGGTGATGTAAATTTGAGATACTTCACACACAGTTTATGCAATTATAGACAAATGTATGCACTTTAAAAGCATATTTTGACTTACACGATCATTTAGTTATCGGAATCTCCAATGAAATGCTACCATGACTTATCCTGGTGTTTTCAGTGGCATTTAGAAAATAAAAAAATGGTGGTCTTTGGTTTTTTTTTTTCTTCATTCGTATCTGTCTGTCCGGTTAGATTTATTCTGTGTGAGACAGCCTAAATGTCTTATCGGGTGTGACAGGCTCTCTGAAACTTCTTGATTTTCTTTTGTCTGCCTTTTCTTCTCAAACTGCAATCATAATGATTTAAGGAGTGAGATTTCATTTTAGATGGCTTGGTTTTGTTACAGGTGGTGGTGTGGAGTTCACAAATATAGTTAGAGCAACTGTAAGGTGAACACTGTCCCTTTAATCTGTATTATCTATGGTGGAGTTTTTTATGGTGGAGTGTTGTTGGTATCAGAGGCTTTAAAATCTTTTGCTTATGTGAAACAAAAGCTTGCAGGATTAGTGAGTGTGCCAGAGCAAAATTTGGAAATAAGAATATAGATCTGTTTTTATCACTGCTTTATTTGATATTCTTATACTGAGAAAAGAAAAACAATGTTGGTAACTTGTGTATTTTGCAAACTGTTAAAATAGTGTCAGTAAATACTGCAGCTTGGAAGGACTTAAGAATTCTTTATTGTTCATTGAAACAATGTGGGACTTTGTTTCTAATACACAAAGTCCTTGTTCTGGGACAAATTTAGGACTATTTCTTCATTGTGTTTAGAATAATATAAAACATTGATGCTTTGAAAAGATTCAGAGGAAGGAAGCTGCCATTGTCTCCGCACCCTGTCCAGACATCATTGGGATCAATAATTTCTCTTAATTCCAATACTAAATTGGAAATCAATACATTGCCTCATTTTAAAGGAGAAGGAGAAGGTTCATTTGGGACAAAAGAAAGGCCTTTGTAGTAGGAAGTCAAAACACTGTGGAATTTGCTGATGTATTCGAAAACTATCACCAATAATTTAAAGTCTAATTTGTATTTTTCATTGAAAATAAATGAAATTCTTTAAGGGAATGCCAAAGTAAACACAATGGATAGACTGCAGATTCCTGTACTAAAGCAAAATGCCACTTGATGTTTTTTTCTTATATGCTGTTTTATTGAGCTAGTAAGCAAAATATTATGAAAGGGAAGATTTGAGTTTTTCTGCAAAGTAGATTAAACAGCAAGATAAGGTTAATTAATTGTTCCTGCTAATATTCAAATGCTGTATACTCATTTAAAAGTGCAATTAGTTCTCTTGGGAGTTTGCTCACAACTCTGGGATTTAACTAAAAATAATAATGTTCTTGTTAGCATGCAATAAATTGAGAAGATTTAGTTTTGATGTAGTAAGCACAAACAAAGATGAGAACAGTTTCAAACAAAGCCTTTCATTATATAAACTGTTTGCAACTTTTCCTTTAACTCACTGTTCTCAGGGCTAAGCATCCTTTATAAATGACACTTGAGTGTAGGTTGCAGTTAATTAGTGAGCTTTGCATGGCCACGTTATTCCTTGGTAGCTCAAAGTATTCTCAGAGGGCTGTATGTTTTTATGCTTTTATCATATGTTTGCTTGTAATGAAGCTGACATCTACTTTTTTTTCTGAATTAGTCTCTTTACTACAGTTTCTAGCAGTCCCACTTTACTATTATGGTTTTGGAAGTCTAACAAATGATTTCTGCATTTTATTGCCATATTGGAGTAGTTGCATTGACTGCCTGTTTGTTCACCTCTAGTTTACCTGTCTTCCTACTTTGAGGAATTGTGGAGCTCCACTCACTTTGGATGCCTGAGAAAAGAACCTGAATTTAAAAAAAAAAAAAAAAAAATGTAATCCCCTACAAAGAAGAAAACTGAAGAGTATCTAAACCAAAGTCCCACTAGAATACTAGCTATAAGCTCTATAGATGGAAATTGGGGAAGTTGTAGTCTTTTCAGATTTTATATATTTTATTTATATATTTATATATTTTATTTTTTCTATAACCAATGCCACAACAGCAAAATTTGAAGACACTAGGGGAAATAAGTGTTCTTATGACCTAAAGCATGACTTGTCCTACTAATTATGTCTGGATTTCATCATTTGTGTCCAATAGATACTGAGACACTTAAAAACCTGAAGCTTGCTTACACTGCTTATAATGTGTCATTCACTGGGTAAATATTTACAAAATATGACATGTGTAGGTATCTAGCATAGTTAGAATCGATACATAGTTAAAGAGTAGAAACCAGGCAATGAGGTAGTAAATAAAATTAATGATTTCTCTTCATATAGGTCTTATTTTCAGTAAGCAGGATTTTTGTTCATAATGATGCAGAAAAGAGGCAAACTAACTGCAAGCCCTTCTCAAAACTGTGAATGTTGTGGAAATGTGAGGACTAAGGGGCTGCTATTTTCAAAGTTTAATTGTATGTTTCTTCTTAGGGTAACTATTTTTCTAGAAATCAAGGAGTTCAAATGATATTGAAAAGTTTGTTGAAGTTTGATAATAACACATTGTGATGCACACATTAGAAAATGAGTCAGAAGTGTATTGTACACTTCCACGACAATTTAAGATCCAAAATGAAAGGACTTTAAATAAAGGTGGGGATAAATTTCTGAAAGAGATATATAATTTCTTAGCAGTTTGCATAATTAAGAAACAAAGGAGAATTTTGAGCCTCAGGAGTAATTGGCTATTCAGTAAAGGTAGACTTGCTCATTTCACTCATCTGCAAATTATTCGGCCCTCATTAAATTAGTGCTGAGACAGCAGCAGTGCCTGAAAAATGTGTCATGGCTGTAAATGGTGCCCTTCACTGTAGATCTCAAAGCAACTTAGCCTGACTTAAATTTTTCAAGTAAACAGTGGATTTAGCATGAAGTATCAGCTCTCTACTTAAGGTTACAAAATTTTCCTTTCTTAACATAGTTCCGTAATTACTGCTTAAAAGAAGATTAAAGTTGGGTTGTTTAGAATAGGAGAAGAGCACATTTTTGAAGTTACTAGTTTTGTTTTTAATAAATTACTGTAGTGGCTAAAATCTTGCCTTATATTCAATTAAATAGGACTGTAGATGTGAGTACAGAATGATGTTCTATTGGCATACATCGTATAATTGCCATTTTGCTCTTCTGTCACATGAAAATAAAGCCCTGTCCAGCAATTTGTCTCAGAATTTAATAATTTCTAAATCTTTTCTAACTTAACATAAAGGTTGATTTCTCACTTAAAAGGGTTTTTGGCCACTTGTTATCAGTGTTATAAAAGATTGTTCCATAAAAACAGATAAACTGTGACTAGCTGCATTTCAAGCACAAGTATATGGCTTCTAAGATGAGCCGTGTGTTCTAAAACCTAGCCTAGAAAGAAATAGTTGAGAGGAGAAACATACTTTAGGGAATGGTTCTAAATTTTAAGTAGCGTAGTGGGATAAAGCTATGGAATAGTTCTGAAGATATATTTGATTGCATTCTCCAGTGCAATGTTAGTAAGGCCCGTTACAAGCTTTTCCAAGATACCTGCTGCGTATTGCATTGCTTTGTCTCACCTCACTGTAATATCTTACTTTGATCATTTCTGGGTATTTGTTTCTCCCCCCCCCCTCCTTTTTTAACTGATAACTTACATAGAATGCTATTGAGTAAGCTTGATTGTTGATGTTATTTTAAAATGAATTATATATAATGTATAATGGGAGTCTTCATAGATATACCTTGGAGCATGTTTATTTTAAAAAATTCTACACTGAAACATTTATGGGTATATATAATTTTTCAGAATATGTTGAGTGATAATCCAGAAAAAATGGTCTTAATTTGAACAGCCAAAATATGAGCAGTGGTATTGTATAATCGTGTTTCAACAGATTCTGGCCTATACATGTTGAATAAAAATAGAAAAATAGTAGATTGAAATTCCTATTTGCTCCTATGAGCCACTGTTTCCTCCCTATCCTTTCCTCTTTCCACACCAAGGAAAAATTAAGTCAAAGTTTTATGAACTTTGCCATTTCACATAAAAATCTATAATGTAATTGAAATAATTCCTAAATCCTATAAAGAATAATTATCTGTATAATTTAGTCAAAAAGCTGCCATTTGTTTTGATGACTTTTTGTAGATGTATCATGATGTAGATGGAATGCAGCTTTTAACTCTTAACGATTTTAAATGGGAACAAAGATGTTCAACTCTGATGTCCAAAGTAACGATAAATCATTCGTTACAAAGATAATGGCATTGAAGGTTAAAATATTTTAGAGGCATAAATAGAAGATCATTCCCTAGATGCAGCTGAGAATCTTGGTTAAGAGGTTCAAACTTAAGATTATGATTCAAAGCAAATGGTTAGTCTCATGTCTATGCAAAACAGAAGCTTTTCCATTACTTATTAATAGCAGTAGTAGCAGGTAATAAGGCTCAAGCATTAGGGAGGTGAAGACATCAAATGAAGTATTTTGATAGCTAATGTATAAAAATATGAAGTGCTGTTATTTTAATTACTAATATTTTCCAACTGTTAATATATTTTCTTTTGTTTGTTTAAAAAATACTATATGAAACCAAACATGACAATTAACTTTTGCTAGCTAGAAAAGAATTTCAACTGAAATAATTTTAGGTTTTATAATGTCAACAAAGAAGTAGGAGATATTGCCTGTCGTCTTGTTCCATATTCATGGAAGAGTGGTAGAGCTGAATATTAATAGAACATGAGTAATACCTTTTTCTGGTAGAGTTTTTGTATGCACTATATCACTGAAAATCCACTGGTCTGTCTGTATGTTTGTGCATAGGTGTATATAACATCAGAAAAGAAAATCCCGTTTACACTACCTCTCTGTGCAACTGCAATCTTTATGAATAGCAATGTCTGCTTCCACCCTGCATGCCTGCTAGTGTTTTGTTAATCAAGAGATGAGAGGGCAGAATGACCAAAATTTTTATCAAGTCTCTACATACTAGCAGCTGTAAAATGGAGCTGTACCATTTCTTTGGCTTCGAAGTAAGCAAAGGTAGATATAGTCCCAAATTGGATTAGATTATCTGTTCTCTGTTGAAAGCTAGAGCATTGCAGAGCATACTTTGGATTAAGAATTCTTATGCCTTCTCTAGAGACAGCAAGCGCTCCCTTCCTTTACTGTTTTGGCGCAATGAAGGAGGAGGTAGCTCTGATAAAATCTTTAGCTTCTAGCAAAAGATACCAGCCTTGCTGAAATCAGATTCTGCTAGGAGGCAGAAGAGTGTAGGATTGGGTCCTGCTGAGCTTAGACAGCAAAGGTCTCCAAATGACCTTGGTGCCTGCTTACTATTGCAAAACATGATGACCATGCATTTGGTATTAAAGAAAAATTCTAGTAATAGTAGGAACCACATGGATTTGAAGTTCCCATTCACTTCTGTCCCCAGTGGACTGGCAACTCCAGAAAGCGTGGACTACTTTAAAGCACCCAGGAAGATTGTGACATACGTTACATTAGTTACTGTAATAGTCAGCTTGAAGAACTGAGATAGGCACAATCAAATCACATAGAAAAAGTTTCAATACTTTTTCCACTCCTCTGTTGTCTGGTTCCCTTGTAGTAATCTAAGCAGCAGGACAGCCTTGGTGTGGTGAGACAAAAGTGTCTTGAATAAGAATGATTTCCTGAACTAGGTCACGTCATTGTTTACTGACAGGTTCTTGCATGTGTACATGTTCACATGTGTGTTGGTGCTTTTCCTCTTTCCTCAAATAGAAAAGGAACTCATTCTGAGTTGCAGGTTCCTCTTCAACTCAGAATCTGAACAACTTACTAAGTGCCAAATACAGTGAGGATAGGCTAGGTTGCTCAGTTGTGTATTTTGGACACCTTGAAAGTATACATTCGTCAAAGCCTTGGGAAAGGAAGAACAAGTCTTCAGAACTCTCTGAGGAGTAACTTTCTTCCCAGTTGCCCAGAATCACAGAATAGTTTGGGTTGGAAGGGACCTCAAAGACCATCTAGTTCCAAGCCCCCTGCCATGGGCAGGGACACCCTCCACTAGACCACGTTGCCCAAAGCCCCATCCAACATGGCCTTGAACACTTCCAGGGATGGGGCCTCCCCAGCTTCTCTGGGCAACCTGTTCCAGAGCCTCACCACCCTCAGAGTGAAGAATTTATTCCTAGTATCTAATATAAATCTCCCCTCCTTCAGTTTAAAGCCATTGTGCCTTGTCCTGTCACATGTTGAGAAAGATCATCTGACCTTCCAATGGTATTCTCGAGAAGAAAAAAATAGACATATTTGGGGCTGATTTCATGTCAGCAAGTATTTTTCTGAAGTGAAGAGTTGATTTGTACTGTGTTTTTCATCCACCTGGTTTGATAAAAATATTTTTCAAGAGGCATGGACGCTAGAATCTTACATCCGTGAGTTCTGGGTACAGAGAACAGGTAGTTTGGTTTCTTTCCTGTCTGATCCTCTTCAGAAGCATCTTTGGCAAGATGTAAAGGAATCAGTTTCCCACATTCATTTTGCATTAAATGAAACAACCATAGAGTTCAAGTGATGGGTGTTCAACTCATTATTTCTTAGGGCTGAAGAAGAAACTGGATTGGCTTCATTTGGCATCTTTGAAGTCCTTCAGCTGCTTCAATTACTTTGAGACTCCCAGCTATTATGACTAAACCTTTCATCAGTTTGAGAGATAAGGACTAGATTTATGCCTTTTTTTCTTTTTTTTGGTGAAGAAATTAGTTTGATAGTCACAGCACACTGGTGACTGCAGGTGTCACAGGTGGATCTTCCTCGATTCTCAATTCATTATTTGTTTTTTTTTTTCCTGTTGGCTTTCGTGCAGCGCAGCAGCAGTCATTTTTGCTGATAAGCTTTGGTGATATCAACACTCAGTCTCTGCTACTGCCAGCAGTCTTCAGCTGCAGTTCACTGCATCATGGAATTAATGCCACATAATTGATTATGTGCTTTAAGCATGATCTTGGAGCATTTTGGTGGCCTACTTCTCAGCTAGTTACCATATTTTAATCAAACATTACAAAAAATGTTTGGGATAATCTGTTTTGGGCATCCTAAGAACATGCCCAGAGCAGCATAAGTGAGCCTGCAAGGTGGTAGCTTTGTTGGTGTGTATTTGATAGCGTGCTAATCAGTGTTCAGGTCTGTATTTTGATGTGTTACACTAGCAAAGAGCCAAAGATGGAATTTAAGATATCTGACACAGCGACTATAAGTTGTCCAGATATTACAGCTATTAAGAATGATGATGATGACTGTGATATGTGTGGCTTTTGCTTGAAGTTTTTCATTTCAGGGGTGCTGCTTTTATCTGCTAAGGCTGCTCTGGCTTTCATGATCCTCCCTAGGACTTTGTCATCAGTAAGGTGTTCTGAGACACACTCCTACTCAAATAGAAGAATTCCTCTCCAAATGTCACTGCTGCACCATCAGTTTTTATTATTAGCCTGACATGCTTTTCACCATAGCTGGAATAGGATCTTTGTTTTCTGTGTACTGACGCTGAGGCTAAATTATTTGGCAGTGCAATTGAAACAGTCAGTAATATGTTGAAGGTTCTTTTGGCTGGAATTCCTCAGCCCCAAAGTAGGCATTTAGGGTTGTTTTAGGTCTGTCTTTGTCAGCAATTTATTCTACCTAAGCCCCTGACATTTTTTATACGTGCCTGGTGAGCACGCTTAGAGAGATGTCTAGAGATGCATAAATATCTAAGGTTTTCTCATGCATGTGGACCACATATACAGCAATCTAGGCAACTAAATAACAAATAAGACAACAGATGTATTATCTGCCACTTTCCAGATGCCCAAGTTCCACTTTTACTGCTTGCATCATGTACTTTCTGGTATCCAGACCATGGGAGCTCTCACAGACACCTGGAAAGTTGGTCACCTGGGGTAGCAATGAAGTTATGAAGTAAATACCGAAGTAAGACGCAGGAGTGGGCGGTGGCATTTTTGTTGGATCTTCTTGTTGCTGTTCAAGAGTCTCCCAGTGTGCATCGCTGCTTATGAATGGGAACTTTTCTTAGTTGTTTTCTGGTTTATTTATGTCTGTTCGTGCATCTGTAAGTCTGTTAGTTGCTGTAGCAACACTCCCCCCCCCCAAAAAAAAAAGGTAAAACTTGTGGGTTGAGATAAAAGTTTAATAGTACAGAAAAGGAAGCCAATAATAATAATAACAATAACAGAATATAAAAAACCAGTGATGCACAGTGCAATTTCTCACCAACTAAAGCCAATACTCAGCTAGTTCTCCAGCTAAACTGCCTCTCAAATTTTTCTGAAATTTGATTTCTATGAATTGTTGTTAACTTATGTGTATTTTATTATTCACATTGGCCTAGCAATTAGTAATCAGTATATTAGCTACTGGAAAAAAACAATTTTGTTACAACCATTTAGCCTGGTTTCTGTATCAGACAATAGTAATCAGAATTGACTTTGTATAGAACAAACACAGATTTTTAGTAGAACAGAAGCATATAGTGGGTCGTTTTTTGGTGTTTTGTTTTGGTTTTTTTGGGGGGGCGCAGATTAACAAGATAGAACAATTAAGATAAAAACTGTATAGACAATGACTGATGGGATGATAAAGTGAGAAAAGAACATGGTGAATTCTCTCAAAATGTGAAATTGTTTCTGCTGAGCTATTCTTTGAAATCTTTTAATAAAAAACCCCAACGTTTTAACTAATTATCTCATATTGATTTCATTCTGATTTACAGAAAATTTCACCTTGGGTAGGTTTACGCAAGATCAACATCTCCTACTGGGGATGGGATGACATGTCTCCTTTTACAAATACAACTCTGCAGTGGCTTCCTGGAGAGCCAAATGACTCTGGCTTCTGTGCCTATCTAGAAAGAGCGGAGGTGGCAGGTCTGAAAGCGAATCCATGCACTGCAATGGCAGATGGCCTTGTGTGTGAAAAACCTGTCGGTAAGAAATCTCTTATACTCGGTTACCGCTACTGTCGTGATGGTAAGGTGTTTGGGTTTTCATTTGGCTAAGAGGGATTTTTGGACATTTTGGGTTAAACAATTTCAAAAATATTTACTTTTTTATTTTTTGAAAAATATGGAGCTTTAATCTAGAAAACAAATCATGTTCCTAAAGCAGTAAATATTTACTTGTGAATTAGTTTACATGGCTTAGTTTGCATTACACCAGAAGTCTTACAAGTTGCCTCTAAATCCATAGTAGTCTGTAACAACAGTGATTGTAGTGTGCGAGTATCTGTGGAGGTGCTCAACAAGGCTAATGTTTTCTTTTTGAATCTTGCTGAACATCAATGAACATTTTAATGGTCTGAAAGACTGACAAAACTAAAATTCTTGTTTCTATCTTTTATGTTTGTTTGTGTATAAAGATCGCAAATAGTCACTCAACAGTTCAAATTAGCATTTTCATGCTCTGATTGTCCTATGTTTCTCTTCATAGCTGTGGGGATTGAGCACGTGATGTTCTTTAAGTTTCTCATTCAGATTTATTTTGTGCATTGTCTGTGCAAAAGTGGAAAATATCTGCATTGTTGGTGTGTTGGGAACACTGCCTATCAATCTGATGTTTTTGCTGTGAAGTTGTCAGAGTTGTTAACTTGCGTAATCAAAGCGTGATCTTACCAATCTTTTATTTTCTTGTAAGCAATTACAAATAGTGATGTATTTGCAAAGTAAATATTGTACACTTGTTGCTACTGCCATCTGTGTTTCCTAAAAATTTCATCCTTCATAATGCTCTTAATTTTGAGTTAGTAGTTAAGTATTTAACAGATGTTTATCAGAACAGTAAAAGATATAGTCACAATGGAAGAGAAGTTTCAAAATGTAAAGGATACACAAGGTGGAACAGAAATGACATTATTAAGATGCAATATTTTATGATTAGATCAACATTATATGCATCTGTTACTCGTGTCTTGTTTTAGGTGGGTTCTTCAGGTGCTTCGAAGACTATAGAAATCAAAGAACTTCAACCTTATGAGAATAATTCTTAGTTAAGATGATTTTTGTTAGGTTTTTCTTCGTATTTTTTATTAATTGCAAACCACAGCTTGAATACGTACATAGCAGGTCAAATCCAGGAACAGCCTTGGTGAAGTAATTTGGCATACTATATTAGCAGATGAAGAATGGTTTGAGAATTTGGCTTCTATTGAATATGAGTCAATAATATGCAAAACATAGGAAGGCTTAATCCCAGTATTTCACAAGGCGCTTCTGTATGGAAAATATAGTGCTATGTATGCTTTTGGGTTCCTACCTAAGAATTACTATACTCTTGTTCTTGTACGCTGTACAGTTTTATTTGAAATCAAAACACAAATCAGGAGTTAGGTATACAAGTTCTTTTTGTGTGTTACAACTTTTTGAGATGACATGCACCACTATCCTAGTCAAAATGTGCTCTCTAGTAGAGAAAAAAAAAATAAAAACCAAACCAACCAACCAAAACAAAAGCCCAACCAAATCTGTTTTGTATTGAACAATGTTTCACTTGTTACTTAGGATTCTGGTGACTTTCATATCTACGCTATAAGGTAAAATTTTAGGGTATAAGTCATAAGTAGAATATTTGTTGCTTATACACTGTTAAATTAATGAGAACAATAGACCCAGAACTCTACTGTACTTGATATGGAAGTCTGAGACTTATTTTGTCATATATGTACAAGTAACTAAGCTGACATTACCAGGCAATTAATATTAAATTTACTATTTCAGTATATAGATAAAATTACTGGGGAAATATTTAAATGGACTCTTTAGAGCTCTAGTATGACTCATGCTGAATATTACTTAATAATTTTTATGAAATATTACTGTATTTACATACTGCACTGTAAGTTTGGACTGAATTATTTATAGTTAATTAAGGAAGCAACCGCTTCCACTTTAACAAGAATTTTTCTAATGGGACATATCATTAAAGAAAAAGGAGATTGCACTTGTATTCAAAATTATAAATGTTTGTGGATCTTTTCCAGTTAGTCCCAACCAGAATGCCAGACCTTGCAAAAAGCCATGCTCCCTGCGAACAACATGTTCTAACTGCACGAGTAATGGTATGGAATGTATGTGGTGTAGCAGTACAAAACGTTGTGTTGACTCAAACGCCTATATAATCTCCTTCCCATATGGACAGTGTCTAGAATGGCAAACTGCCACGTGCTCCCGTGAGTATCTTAATGAACCTTCATCCTATTAAATATGCCATCGTATTTTTTCCACTGATAAGAGCATCTATGTGAATGGGATTCAGCACATTCACTAAAGATAAAAATAATTTCAGATTAATCATCTCCTATAGCTACTATTGTGAGCAGTCAGTACTGTGTATGTATTTTCTAGATACAAATAAAATATTGGTAATTCTTTTATGATGAAAGATATTTAGTCTGTTAAAACAGATAGTAAAAAGTGTTTATTATTTTCAGATAAAGAAAAAATATCATGGTTATTTCTGCAACCAGCATTAGTTTGTCAAATAATGGCCATGAGTTGGAACAAAATACTGTTAAAATTAGACAAGTAATATTCAGACCTTAGACTTATATCACATCAATTTATTTTAAAAAGGAGATGACCTGAATTCAGAGGTTTTAAGATTCTGATTTATTTTGTCAGTAGATTCAAAATAGTACATTTTCCTAGTGTGCAAAGTTAAAAACAAGGCAGGTGAGTTCTTTGTCAAGCAGTCAAGGTACTCCCCAGTGTCCCCTTTGGGAGTGCATTTCATTAGAAATTGGTACAATGCCTGTCTAAGAGACTAATAAACCTACTCAATGTACCTTTCAGTATACCGTTTCGCTAAAGGTATTTCCGCCCATGTCTGTAGTGACTGGACTTTAAGTTCAGCATCATGCAGTTCCAGTGTGCATTGGTGCCATAATTCATGTCGATGCTGGAGCAAGTGGCCCGGTGCTTTAGATTCTTGTCTCAGTCATGGTTTATTTAGAAGAATTCCTCAGTTGCCATCCTACAGGTTCGTAGTATTTTTTCTGTCCTTCAAGACTTGATGAAAATATTTCCTACCTGTAGAGGACTTCAATCCAAACTTAATATATAGGACTTCTCAAGTGTCCCGTTGAACTCTCCTTGTTGCTCTTCTCTGTGAGGGTGTCTTTCTAGTCACTTGTGACTTCCTTTCCCTCTCCATAAGGGTCTTTGATATCAGCATCTCTGGAACATTTTATTTCTGGATATGTTGTGGCGGGATTGATGATGCTGTCCAACAAGAAGCAACTTGCTTTCGGGTCATAATTAGATCATTATTCCATTTAATAGATTATGGATGCAAATACAAAAGGTAGTTACTTGCTTTCACCTAAACCTCAGGAAAATATTAAGTAAAATAAGGTCCTACCATATCTGTAATAGGAACCATTGATATATTCTAATCTTAGGAGAGAATAATGGCTTTATGTACCAGGCCACTACATATATTTGGGTTAAAGGAAAATAAGGCATAGGAAAATTTTTCTTTCAGGTAAAACTAGCCAAGCATAGTGGAACTTGCAAAGCCTGTATTTTTAACTTCATAGAAATTCCTTCTTCATCCTTAGTAATCATAAAACGTAATAAATCAGTACAATGTTGATCTGTTCTGGTACATTTTTATGCTTAGTAAATTTCAGATATTAATCCAGGTTCTAGTGTCCGGGTTCAGTGTGGACTGGAAGTAGGGTTTACGTGTTCCTTGGGTCCTTATGTCTTCTAAACCCAGCCATCAGCCCACGTTTGGTCTAAGAGCAAAGAAATAATAGGAGCGCTTAATCTCTTGTCGCATATATTTAGAATAACAATACTGTAATTATGTAAAGGTTTCTTTCTCATAACAGTTCACTAAACATTTTTTCACTCCTATAAGGAATCAATTTTGCAACCTATAAAATATTGATAGAGAGTTGTGGCAGAAGATAAGTAGACTCACGATTTGGAGATAAAATACACCACCACATGAATGATGCTTAGGTTTTTAAAATAGCATATATTATTTCAGTCTGAACTTTTAATTCTGTTTTGTGTAGTATTTGCACATTGCAGATTCAATTTATTTGGGGAACACAAACTTTTTTTAAATTTAATTTTCATTTTTTGTGAGGTCTATAAAAGTTTACATTAAATAAGGCAAAGGGGATTTACTATATATCAGTTCATCATTATATAAAGGCAGTTTTGTATGAAAAATGTATTTTCTATTCAACAAATTAAAGAAGAAAACCCATGTCTGTAAGTAGGGTTTTTTTCAGCATTTAAAGCATTAGATATTTTGCATTTAAACAAGAAAATGAATGCCCAAATGAAACTGGTTCAAATGTTGTTTCAGTCTAAATGACTTGAAAATTTTATTAGGTAGATATATCCTTATGGCTGCTGAGGTAATGAAGTATTAAGTGGATTCCCTTATCAAGGGGGGGTAGTGTTTCTACTGGAAGAATGGAATATAACTATACCTTTAAAAAAATCCTCTTTTTTTATTTTATTTTTATTCTGAACAACTAATTTCTGACTTTTTGGATGTTTTGCTCTGAATGAACAAAACCCCCCGAACTTCAGACAACCGTACGTGACTTATAAGAAAAAAAAAAAATATAGCAACTGAGAACTTCACATTTATTTTCACAACTTGGAATTAAAATGAAGAACACTGCTTTATTGGTGACACTTTGTCATTTTAATACCTGCTTGCCAAAAAGTTGCATTCCACTTTTCCCCGCATCTTCCATTCATTATGACTTTTGATTGAATAGCTGACAGCTGAATAATCTTAGACCACCTCTAGAATTTCAAAGAAAAAAAAAATCTGCTTGAATATCCCCTTCTTCCATAAACAGTAACTTCTCAGTTAGCTCTCTTTAGTTTTCCAGCTGAATGCCACTGCAAAGAATATCTGAAGATTTTCACTTTTGGTTCTGTTTTGTCCTCTGTGAAGATAGTGCAGATGATACTTCAGAGCTCTTTTCTCCTAGCTTTATAAATAGCAGCATGAGAATTGTTTGGAGCATTTACAACAGTGCATCTCTGAAAGGGCAAGCCAGCCAGTACAGAATGGTGGTCTTTATCTTTCTGCTGATCTTCTAATGTATTCCAAAAAAACAAAATTTGTATCATTCAGCTTCAGATCTGATGAGATTTGGTTTAAAACTGATTTGTGTCACATGATTGAAGTTGATTTCCAAGCACAGTTGAGCTCCCTTTTTTTTTCTTTTTTTCTCCTCCCTTTTTCCATATTTGGGAAACTTGAAACATTTCCTCCTACTCAGCCTCTTCCAAGTCTAATGATACAAGAGCTCATACTCCAACTTTCTGTGCTGTTATAGTCCTTTTGAGATTTCATTCAGATTAACTGCCTGTTTTCTTGATATCTGCATGTATCTTTAGACTACTGGAGTATTTTTTCTCTGACAACTTTCATTACTTTTAAACAATTTTAATAGTTGTTGAGGTCAGAGTAGCTAGTTTTCTTATTTAATTAGAAATTAAATTGTTCTGCTTAACATAGCCTTTAGGCTATTTAGGTAGGATCTTCCTGGAGTTCATGTATGCTTTTAAATTTTATTTTTTAAGCGTCTACAAAGTTAATGTGAGAAGAGACAGGGACCCGTAGTGTTCAATGTTCAAATGATTCAGATGTTAACTTGATTCAGTGTTACAGCATTAATTTAAAAAAAAATCAGATGTAACTGAAAAAAGCTCAAATAAACTTGTGAAGTCTAATGGTGTTCCTGAAGATACTAAATTGTTAATTTGTTATTAATAAGAAATGGCAGTAACTTCAGAATATGAATTTTATTTGGTTCAAAACAGGTTTCTTAAAATATGACGAAGGCCATTTCTATGAGAAATTAAATTATTTAAATAAAGAGTATAAAAGAGCTAGAAGGAGATTTAATTTTTAGTATGCAAATTAAAAACAAAGCCTTATTTACTCTAACAGATGAGACAAGGTATAGTTCAACTGAATAGGATTGAATTATGACTTCTGGCTTATGAATCTTTTTTTTTCTCCCCTCCCCCTTGGAAAGATGTGTATTATGCTGGTTGGCTTCAAAAGTTCTATACAAGAACACTGAGTCATGTTTGTAGATAAGGACTCAGGTGCAAGCCTAGGATGCTTCCTACCCAGATAAATTTTTTGGTTTGAATTTTAATTATCACAATTTTTGGATTATTATCACTCTTATTTGGATTATAGACCTCGTCTTGAATTTCCTGTTGGAAGAACTGTTTATGTCAGTCAAATTAGTAATATACACATCTCATAATACATAATAATAATAAACACAGAATATGAATTTTATCATGGGATTTAATGAAGATGTGTAATATTGTTTGCCTCATTATCTTTGTTTATTTGAAATCTTTATTGCTGCATTGTGGTGTAACAAACACCTGCTGTGTATTTTGTGATCTCTGAAGAAGCACAACTTTTGAAGAAAACAGAGATATTCTTACTAATGTTACTGAAATTTTTTAATTTGCACGAGGAAATAGAAATGCAAAATTGTTTCTTCATCAGCTGTTGTAAAATCCTAGCATCTTTTTTAAAAGAAAACCCCTAACCCAAAACAAAAACCCCCTTGCATTAATCTTGTATTCCATGCAATAAAGCTCAAAACTGCTCTGGACTGAGGACCTGCGGACAGTGTTTGGAACAGCCTGGGTGCGGGTGGTGTAATGATCCCAGCAACACTGGCAAAGGACAATGTTTGGAAGGATCATCAAGAGGCCCAATGAAGCCTGTTGGCATGCACTCTAGTGAAATGGTGCTTGATGCTGGTCTCTGTCCAAAAGAGAAAAATTATGAGTGGTCTTTTATCCAGTGCCCAGGTAAGGTCTGCTTCTATTCTTTCTTATATGAAATAAAAGATGTTTCTTTGTTTAAGCACACCAAATTAGCATAATGATTTTGAGTAATACAAATAACACTTGCATGACAGATTTGTTTTTCCAAAATATTTCTAAATATATAGTTTGTTAGTCTCTATCTACTGAACATAAATGTTCTCACTGTCATGAAGGTTCACATGTGAAATTTAATGCAAATACTTTAACCAAAATTGCCATTTATTTGTAAATAAGTTTTCACCCATCCCATCCTTCTACTTTTTCAAATCCAACTACATGAATTTGCTTCAGCTTTTGCTTTCTTCTGGCTTCTGTATCCATCAAAGAAGAGTGCAGTTGGGGAGAAATTATCAATAGGCAACCGCTGATGGCCAGGAGCAGGCAGTTCTGTGTCCCAGCTGCTCACGCAAAAGTCCAGCTGGCTGCGAGAATGGGGGGCTGCCAAATACGGGACCTGTGCCTCCAGTCTACCTTTGAGACATTTTGAGTAAATAAAATGTATGCTTTTGTAATCTTAAAGAGAATCTCTGAAGTCTAAATTTAAGCCATACCAATCTGATTATAGTATTTTAATTTTTAAGTTCATTGGAAAAATAAGCAAGACGTCAGGTGTTTTACGAGAGTGGAAGCTGAGCTGGTACAGCCTCCCGTGTGGAAATACCGAAATCCTACCGAAAGCAGCGTAGTAGTGCGGGCAAACGAAAAGCGCACTGGGGAGTTTGACAGACCTCCAGTGGTAGTTTATAATAAATAATACAGTTTAAAAGACAGCTTGAAAAGTTTTTTTTAGAAGAAATGGTGTAATTGTGCTATTTTTCCAGCAAGTGTTCCTACTGCTGACAAATTTGGGAGCTGGAGCTTCTCTAGGACTGAAACTTTTATGGGTGTATGCAGCTGTGTTTCCTTGCTCTCCTGGGTGCTTTTTCCATCAGCATGTTCTCTGTGTGTATGCATATATATGCATGCTTATATATATATATATATATTTATATGTATGTATGTGTATCATATATGTATGTGTATATTATTTAGAGAGCAGAATCTCTGAAGAAAGTTTTATTTTGGCAACTTTTTTTTTTAAATACATAGGTAGAGAGTAGAATTTTTTAAAAAAAGTTTTAGAATAACGAAGTGAAATGTAAAACCAAAAAACTCCAACCCATCTCATACTGTTTCCTGATCAAAGAAGCCTCTAGTAAATTCCTGGAAACAATAGAATGACTCTACATTGTATGGAAACCTTAGTCTGTATGTTAAAATACAGGTATGTTGATAAGAAGTGCATTGTTAGACTTTCACTGCAATGCGTAGTATCTAGCACTGGAGATATGTTTTGCTTGCCAAAAATGTTTGAGTTGGAAGATTTCATCACCTTATTGTTTAATATTTATTCTTCATGGATAAAATTCTGTATTCATGGTGTGTTCTGACCAAGAATTCACTGAAGTTCCACTTTAGTTTAAAAACCCACTAGTTTTATGAGTGTAGGAGGCAAATCCTACAGAAGTCATAGAACTAAAATCTCAATTGATGTGAAATTTCTTTTTGATTGGTATAGGCTGTAGGCTTTATTCCTTTTGGCTTTTGTTTTCGTTTTCTTAAAATATTATCTGTAATGGATTATACTAACACAGTTTATTATTCTTAGCACAACAATCATTGATGTACTTGAAATAAGATAGAATTGATACTAAATGTTTATAAACTTACTGAACAGTTTGGGTGAAAATAAAAACAAATAGGTTATAACATGTGCCTTGAAGATTGTTCTGCCACGTTGATGAATAGTTAGTTCAACCATTCATGTTCATTCACGTATGCACTTAGTTTTCCTTGTAGTTCATATCCATGCCTTTTATAGTGACTCTGGGCAATTGTGTTAAGTATTTAAAATGCATTCTCATTTGCTGTTTGTTCAAATTTTTAAAACTGGTATTGAACAGGTAGCATAAAAAATTTGTTTCTTTTTGTTACTGGTCATTTTGAAATCAATATTCCTCAAATCAGCTGTCATAATATTTCTTTTGATATCAATACAGGTTTATTTTTTTGATCAGGTTTGTATTTTAACAGAACTATTATTATAAATAAAATTGCAAATATGATATAACAAAAAAAAAATAGATAGTGTTGGGGTTTCCTCTTATGAGAAGAGCAGTTTAGGAGGAATACAAGTCCAAGTTTGTCTTTAAAGCCTAAATTTCTCCTCTGAAAAGTAATGTGAATTGATTCTAATTAGATTGTTTAAAACTTGTTGAAGTATCTTTATACTAGGTCCAGATTGTAATGCAGACATGCTTTTTATATATTTTTTTCTAGTATTAAGTTTTTCTTAAAACTGTAATTATCAACATTTGTCAGCATCACCAACTATTTCAACGCAGAGGTCAAAAACAAATTAGACATATTAATTGCTTATCTGTGGGGCAGCCTAACTGTAGAGTCAGCTAAATCACATTTCTATATGTGAGGAAAATTGTTCTGTTGCTGCCAGTGATGTACATTAAAATCACTTAAGGAAAAAAATCACTTTTAAAAATTTAACTCCTAGTTTTTATTTAAATGCTTGTTACAGCATCTGTTTATTTTAATTATTTAATACTGTTGTCTCAAGTTTGATTGCAGAAAGTTGTTGAATTGTGCAGTTCTGGATTTTCACTTTTCTCAGAGATACATATTTTTAGGAAAATCAGCAAATATATAATATCATTTTTAAATGGTGTGCCATGTCAATTGTAGATTGTATGGGCTCTTATTGTATATATATTTTTTCAATTTGATTTAAAATCTCTTCCATTTTCTTTGCTTTAACAAAATATAAGAATTAAGAGCTACCAGCTGTGACCGGATATGATGACTTGCAGTAAACTAAAACTCACAATTAGAAAATTGTTTAATTAAGATTGCTTTCACCAAAATTAAGAAATACAGAACTAAGCATTAGAAAGAATAGAAAATTTATAAATCAATGACCTACTAGTTAGAGAATGTCAGAATGAAACTTTTTCCCCACATTATGATACAGTCTTAATTAAGCAGTCTTACTTTACTTTAATAGAACAATTATTTAATGCATTATATGTTTTTACTTTTGGTTTATTGGGCTGCATTTTTTTTAACATTTGCTTTAAGTCATTCGATGTCTAAGACATATAAACAAAGCCCAAAATGGAGCTGCAATTCGTGCTATTTTCGTGTAGCTTTTTCTGAGAAAGGCAACAACAGCGCAGGATGGCAAACTGCTTGGAGGAAGACACCACAAAGTTGTCTAAAAATAGAGTATTCTTAGGAAGAAGAAAACTTGTATTTTCTAAGGACGTTTATTCAAGACAGTGAGAAAACTTCTTGTCTAGTAGTACAGAAATGTTTGATACTTGTTTATAAGATTCTGTAGCCATAGCTACAGAAAAAGGAAGAGGTTGTAAACTTGGGAGGTGTAATGGTTTATGAGCCAAGCTGGCCTGGCAATGACTGTAAATTTATTAAGTTACTAAATTCTAAAACAGCTCTAAAAACTTTTAAATCATGCAGTGAGAATCTCTTTTTTCTTTTTTTTTTTTTTTTATTCCTAGCCGAGACACCAGTCACTGTGACATTTAGATTAAGAATCCAAATAAATAAATAAATAAAAACTTAGAGTGATGTTACTGAGATAGCTGCTCTCTGCTGAGTCTTACTCGCTGATAGACAGGTTTGACATAGTCTGACATTCGACATGCTGCTGTAATTGGCAGATCGCTAATCTGCTGCGCACTGTGAGCTCTAAGGTCCCGCTCTCCAGAGAGGTCATCCTTCAAAACCTCTCGGTCGTTCAGCCGAATCCTGGCAGCAGGATCGACGGTTCTGGCAGCGTTCGCATTGTGATTTTGCTGCAGTAGTGATCAGTACTTTCTGAGTTTCTCCCAAGCATGCAGCACTGCAGAGGAGGTGTGGTACAAGATCAGTGTTTTGGAGTTTTGTTGTTTGACAAAAACAAATTTTATGCTTTTAAGTTCAGATGTAAAAAAATTATGTCAATGGGAGTCTAGATTTTTACTTTCACCAAAGTCAGCTATAGTGAGGAGGGACTGGAGGTTTTGGGGGATCAGAACTGTTAAAAATAAGACCGTCTTTGGTTAATTTTTTTGTAAGTTCTGTCTCCCCAGTAGATACAAGTTGGAGCGTGTTGTTCGTGCTCTCCATCACAGTAGCCTTTCAAATGCTTCACAGCAGACTGCATGTAGGTATGGAGGTTTTCATTTGGTCTCCGTTGGTGACTTACTGCCTCTTGGCAGTTTCTTAAGTAATTGGGCAGCATTTTAAAGCTATGAGGGCTGAATTCAGTCACTCATAATGGCAAAAAAAGACTTTCTCACACACCTTAAGCTCACATGTCACTACACAGTCAACTTCTGTGGTCTTTTGTGTGAATTCATGTCTTGTCACAGTGCTATTCTAAAGAGGTTCTGTGTCAAAGTACAAATACATATGCTGGTCATTAGTCAGGATTAAACTCCTCAGAATTACATTCTCCTGCAATTTTGTAATCATGTAAGAATGATTTTGTTCCCAAGAGCAATTTAGTAATGGCTTTTAAAATGTTATATTCTAGCTTGCCAGTGTAATGGCCACAGCACCTGCATCAACAGTAATGTCTGTGATCAATGTAAAAACTTAACAACAGGAAAACAATGTGAAACGTGCATGCCAGGATATTATGGAGATCCCACAAATGGAGGACAGTGTACAGGTAAGTCGTTCTGCTGGGCAGAAAAAAAATTTTGAAATTACGTTTTTATGTAAGGTGAATTTAACTTTTTAAATGTAATATGAAATTAACTTTTCTTTAAAGGGTAAATGTTTATTCAATAATACAGGTGAGTTGATCATCTAAATTAATGACTCAAGAATCAGAGTAATATTTTTAAGAGAAACTTTGCATTCAGAATCATCATTTTGCAGTTGTTGTTTGATCTGGATGCTCCAAGAACAAGATGGTAATTTAAAAATGCTCTCCCAGTTAGGGCAAGGAGGAGAAAAAAACCTGTCTTGTGGGAGCAACTCCTTAAATCCTGATATTTCAGAGAGTCGTCATCTCATTCCATGTAAACAGTCCTCCTAAAAGTGGTGAGAAAATACTTACGAATGAAGTTCAGTATCTACCGTAATATCTGATAGCACTGATTTGTGTAAATGTGTGATGCTAGTGGAAAAATTATGCATTTAACAGACTGACAAGTCTTATTCATGTATAGTTCAAATAGCAAAGCCTGGTACACTGTGGATGGTAAGGTACCCTAACCTATTCAGTATCTTTAGTTTTGTAATTGCTGCATTGGAGGATTCTCGTTCAAGTGAAAGAGGATGAAGTCCAATACTCCAGGTGGCTTTTGTATATTGGCGTAGGGCTGCTTTTTTACCTGCATGGGTGATTTTAAAGGTGACAATAACTCCTTCCCTTAAGACTAAGTGGGGGAAGGGGGGATGTATTCAGTACAAAAACTCATTAAGGTAGTTGAGATTGAATCTAGGAGGGTGCTAGAAACTTTTGTCCCATGATTTTTTCTTCTCTATTATTAACGTTTCTTTAACTGGACCTTTACTACACAAGGAATATTTATTCCTTCAAAGGGTTCATTTGTTCTTCAGAACTTTAACATGCAGTAGTCAATGCATACAGCTGCACATCTGGTAAACTCAAGCACAATATGTAGAAAGTGCGTTCAAGGGGATGAAAAGATTAATGTCTACTCCTATTGACAATTGCACATTTTGCTGGTGCTTTATGACGCTTTAAATAATTCTTAATAGTTCTCTTATTTCCTGAAGTTGACAAAATGTTCTTTTGCTGTCTATAGCACCTTTATGGCAAAATGATGCATTAATATAGCTTTCATTCTTCAGGGATACATTAGCTATCAACCAAATAAGCATTCCATCACCTTCAGTGAATTATGTGTAGTGCAATAATGGCTAAAATCAATTTGTAAGACCAGTAAAATTATAAATTTTATGACTTGTTTTTTTAACCCTAGTCTGTAAGAGTATGTATTTTTATAGATAGACATGATTTTAACAGGAGCTATTTAGACTAAAGAATGACTTAAAAATAAATATGATAATTATTTTGAGGATTTATGTGCATTGGTATGTTATATTTTGTAGTATAGAGCCCATAAATCTGTTAAGTCTTTAAGACATTTTGATAAAAGTAGTCATTATGAACTGTTAGATTTTCTTCAGTACCATGATTTTTGCTCCTGTGATAGAGGTGCCCAAATTGTGGGCCAGGGATTTCTGCAGGAAAAAATATTGTGATCCATAGATAAGTCAAATAAATTTTACCTGGATTTAAGATGATTTTGGAACCATAGTTGAGATCAGGCAGTGTGCAAATAGAACCATCTCTTTCTTACTTCATATTTTTTTTTTATTTTTTATTTTTCTTCTTTCTGGTAATGCTTTTGGTAACGCAGAAAAAATATTCAAAAATAGCTGCAAATTAAAACCATAACTAAAGTAAAAGCACCAGAAAAAAATATGAGAGGAAGAAAGGGCAACCCGGTCAAAAGCTGAACTTCAGTGTGACTGAAATAATTAGAAAATGAGGCCAATCAAAGAAAAAAAAGAAATCATGAAGAACTTAAAAAACAGTTGTCCTCATAGTCCAATCTTGTGACACTTTGCTGCAGCCAGCTGAGTTTCTGGCTGGACTCTACCAACATTTCTTTTCTACTAAGACTCATCCTTCTGTACGAGGGTTGAGACTACCTGAGCATGTGGTGTTTTTTCCTCAGAGCTCCCGAGTTATTTATTTGAGGATCCAGATTGAAAACTTTTTTAAAGGAATGACAAGATAATGACTATAACTCTTAAAGTGCATCTGTAATACTATAATATTCATATAACAAGTTGCTATAGTTACAAGAGTGTAACTTGGTTATGAATTGGAGAGCAGCTGAAGCTGGGAAAGGAGGTTGTACTCAGTCTCTACAGTTGAGAGACAAAGTGGTGTACACTGGGAGAACAACTAAGAATTATTCTCCTAACATGCTCGTGACATATGACATAAAAGAATTTTTTTCCCCACTTTCCTGGCAAAAGTACTTATGTATTCAGTACCTGTATTCTTCTGCTGTGATATATGTAGAGGTAGAATCTGACCTCCCAACTTAGTTTGACTATACATGATAGAGATCAAAAAGATTTGCAAGAAAAACTTCCTTTTATAGGCTGGATTAACCTTTGTTGTTCCTTGGATCCCTGATGATCTTGAAAGGAAGGAGAAGGAGATGCATAGCAAGCCTTTTAGTCCTTTTTTTTTTTCCCCTCCCCCGTAACTATGCCAATCCTGTCCTAAACCCTTTCTGTTTATACTTCTAGGAGGTATTCAAAAAGATCTAAAAGAAGGTGACTGTCCACCCCTGAGCGATCAATTCTGTTCTGACCTTTGTCCAGGAATGGAAAACTCTGTACAAATATAACTATTTTCCTTATTCTACTCTGGGAATAATGATGCCTTTACAACTGTCATCAGATAACTGATACATTCATAGTGGTATTGCATAGTGTTATGCTATCAAATTACTATGAAATGAGTAACAGCTGTTATAGGAAAAAGATATAATTCATGTTTCAGAAGGTTTTGAATAGTTGTGATTAAAGAATGGATAAAAAAAATTGACTTTTCTGGGTTTTCGCTCACTATAATTGCTGACATTTCAATAGCTTTAAAACAAATCTAAGGACTCACTTTGCATCCTGATATGCCGGCTTAGTAGATGTGACAAACCTAAAAAGGACAAAGAAAAGATGGAGGCATAATAACAGGCTTTAAATATGTGAAAGGAAGCTGAAAAGAGAGAATGATAATAAAGTGCCTTCCCCCATGCCCCTGCTTTGCTTGAGGAAGAGGTAATAGGATTAGGTTGCAACAGGAGAGATTATGGTAGAATACAAGGAAAACTTTCTACTGATTAAACTGTAAAATACATTGCCTAAAGATGTTATGAAATCTGCATTATCACCTACGCTATATTTTTAAAATTTTCTAACTTGTCTAGCTTTGGAAAAGGGCAGTGGACTAGCAGATGCCACATTTTCTTTTCCAGTCCTAATTTTCAAAAGATTCTTGGAGTCTGAGAGCTAGAATGCAGGGAGGTATTGATTAAACATAAAGTATTCCGATTATAAAAGAAAATGATCTATGTATAGCAAAATGACTGTGGGTATTGGCCATACTATGAGCGCTTAATAAAGATATTCCTAAGTCTTACATATTACTTACTTTAGAATCTGTAGCATTCTTGTTATTGTGGCGATAAAAAGCTTTCCATCTAGTGCAGGTTTACTCTGTAATTGGCCCTCACTCTAGTTTATTTTTGTGTCAGAAGTGTGGTATGTTGGTTGTTGATGGGCAATAGTTTGATTGTATTTTTTATACTTAATTAATCTAATTTTTCTTCTTAAAAAAACATGCCTAATATCAATTATTCATTTAAATTTTGTCACTTGAAGTCTCTCTTCTATACAGAGAAAGTTAGAGTTCGTATTCTTGGTGTATACATGATTTTTATATTCAGTAGTCCTAACATGCAGCTTGCAGTAAAGATGTATGTACTCCTTCAATTCTTTATAGTATTTCATGATGCAAATATCTAGTTTGGATTATTTTTATATTTGGTCCATTGCTGCATTCTATTAAAAAATCAGTAATAAATAGTGAAAGCCTTTTATTTTACATTAAAAAAGTTCTATAACTGTAATTTATTACAGTTATCTGTTCTTATACTAATTAAGAATCATTTCAGGTAGTTATGATGTCTGTGATGTGAAACGGGTAGCCAAAATATAAAATGAAATTAATTTGTTACCTTACATTGTGATATATTTTTAGTTACACAAAAAGATTTGCATTCTTTGTTGGAAATAAGTGATACACAGTGCACAAATTAGTAAGTCCAGACCCTGTGTGCATGCATAAGATTTGTAAGCTAAAGACCCTGTATCGCAAAGAAAAGTTTAAAGCAATAGTAACATCAAAGTTACCAGATAGTTACAGCATCCTCTTAAAGAGTTGGCTCAATGTGCAAGAAAATAAGAGTGAATTCTGAACATGGAGTAGAGCAAGGGACAGGTTTTGGGTTCCAGACCAAGCTGCAGTTCTGTTTATCCCTTTTATCTGACTGGTCTTGAGTGCAAATGCATGAGCAGCCCTTGGAGTGCTAAAGGCAGTGCGGTCAGTCTGTGCCGGAAATATTTAAGGAATCAAACCCTCTAGTTGTTTTACAGAATAAGGCACGCTCTCACTCTGCATTGTGGTGAAGCTTGGGTGAGAGATGCGCAGCTCAGCCTTGTTTGCCTCTGAGGAGGTAAAGCTATCCAGATGTAGGAAACCTAGGAAGCCTTGTAGCCTGAGATGGTGAAGAGTTGGAGGACAGATATACCAAATCACTTCGATAAAGTTTTTTAAAAATTATACTCAAGTCCCATTTGAGGTACAGTTTTGAAGGCATGAATATCAAAATTCAGTGATAGAAAATTAATCATTAAATATTGATGGATTTTGGAAATAAAACAGCTCTGTAGATGGGAACAGATACTGTCTTGATGTCTTAGTGGTTTCTCTAAGTGTTATTTTCTTCAAGGTCTTGTTCTGTCGTGTACTGCGTGTCTGGGAAATATACAATGTTTTTATAGAAATTCTAGAAAAAATGGAGTTATAGGTATACTACAGACTGCAGCATAAAGTAACAGGAAAAAACAGTATGGGAGATTGCTTGGAACAATTTTATGTCATCTTGGCGACATTTTTTAGCATTATTTTCAAACTTATTAATCATCTACTTAGTTGTCAATGTTAAAAAAAATTACTCTAGCTGCTTATCATCTTGTCATTTTTGTTATGCATGGTATTTTTAAAAATTATTCTTAAAATGTATGAGATGCCAGGAGAGAATTCTTTACAGTAACTTATGAGACACGCTGTGAATGTATAATACATTTAATAATAAGATAACATAAGCACTTTGCTGTAGTGCCATTTTTTTCATAAAGTGATAACATCCCAAGCAACCTTCAGTTTTCCCATAATTGTACTACCATTGCTGCTGCTTTTGCAGTAGGAGTAAAACTGAGTACCAGTGCAGAAGGAACACTGTGGTTTAACTTGCGCCGCTCGCTCTCTAAGCAGCCTTAAAAGCCATGGTGTTTAAGACACTTGATGACCATTCTATAAAAGCCTCCTACCAGATGAGCTGTATGGGTGAATTTTTTTACACAAATCTGTAGCATTTCTATTGCCTTTATAGATCTGTCCCCTTCTCTGCTATCATACAGTTGGAGATTTTCTATACTAAAGGCAACAACTTCCTCCCACATTTGATTTGTAATTGTTCTGTTTGAAAATGTGAAGTTAATTGTTTATTGGAAACATTGAATTTTTTACTAGATCTAGAAACTATTAGCAAAAACGAACAGTGAGTGTATGCCATGTGTGCATCGAGTCAGTAGCGTCTGCTGCAGCAAGATGAGAGGTCTGGGTGCCTTTTTTGTTCCTGCAGTACACAGAGTGTGAAGGACGGTATAAATCTGAGCTGCTTTTGTACGTTGTGTAACTCAGTACTTCTCACCTATACTGATATACGTGTGTGTACGTGTGTACATCTACACATACTACTTCCTGAATTTGTTCCACATGAACTTGGGCATCTATGCATTACCCATCCAGCTTACAGATATATACTGTAAGTGCCTCAAGAGAATAATAATAATAATAAAAAAGATAGGCACCAATAAAAGACTAGATTGTTAGACTATCTTTGAGGTACCTTGACAGGTGAAATTGTGCCCAGCAATAAAAGAGTTGCCTATAAGTATTTGTGATTATTTCTGTTGGTTAAAAGAAGAAAAAAAAAAATAAAACTTACTAGTTACATGTTGAAACCTAAGATGTATCTTCAGTAACAAGAGGAAAATCCATGGTGTTCAAATCCTGCTGCTCAAAGAATGTGATTGTTCTGCTGAGTAACTGACATCTGAGATGTGGGGGTTTGGAGAGAAGAGGCAGAGGATGGCAGAAGTCATTACATCTGGTGTCTATGAGAGAGACACGTGAGAAAGATGTTAAACTCATCGTGGCAGCTAACTGAAAATTATCTCCTTGGGTTTTAGGTTCTAACTAACTTTAGAAGATGTCTACTGGGTAGATTGATGGATGGTTTTTCTCTGGCACTGTTTCTAACAGTTTTACCTATTCAGCAGTAGCAACCTTTGTAACATGTTTTCATCATGACAGTCCGTGGAGGAGCTGATACTTATTTCCCTCCTTCCTTCCTCCCCTGTCTCTGCAAAAGAAATATTGTTAAAAGCTACCATGGGTGCTATCAAGAACAGAGCGCTGTTCCTATAGTGCACAAAGGACAATCAGTGTGTTAGATATTTGGAAAAAAAAAAAAGTAAATTAATTTTTTTTTTCTTAAGGACCACATGTGTATTAGAGTGGGGTTTTTTTGTAGGCAGCACATCTAAGGAACCTTGCAAATTCTTTGAAGTAATCTGTAGTCTGATTTATTAGAACACATCAACCTGAAGAAGATTATCTATGGAAAACTAGGGGAGATGTACTAAAGAAAACCAATTGGAAATAGATCTACCTTTTGCTACCAAATAATTTCAAGGTGGGTGTCCCATCCCAGTTTTCTTTCCAATCCAACAACTTCTTGTTATGTCCAAGCTGAGTCAGACTCCATACAATCCACACTAGATCTTGGGAAAGTCTCTTTTTTTTCCTCTCCTCCAGTTTGTTTTGATTCTGCTCTTTGATATCGATAGGCCCCTTCTTTTCTGAAAAATATCCTGGTTTCTACTCCTGTTTCAGGTGTTCTGCTTCTTATCATTTTTACTTGCACCCATGAAGAAGTAGTTTCCTCTCCCATCTAAAGAGTACAAAGTAACCCATAGTGCCCAGGACAATTTTACAGAGCAGTCTTTCTGCTTGCTCCCCAGCCATACTCTTAGAATATATATACGTGCACATATATATATGTGTATACATACACAGTGCACAGCATTTCAATATTAAATTGTAATACAGCAAATTACATAGTTTCAGACATTGCAGAAAGCGACCTGTCTTTCGTAAAAAAAAAAAAAAAAAAAAAGTTGATAGCGTGACAACGAAAACAATTTAATATTCAGTTTCTTTTTTAAACTAAAATATGCTGTTGTCTACTTAGTTGATAGAAAGATACCTGGTAATTTCCCTTTAGACTTATTTTTCTGGATTTCAGAGAGTTATGCAAGCAAATGAGGGAACAGAAAACAGCAGTCTTAATTTTTCACTTCAACACTATCACTACATAGCTTTTAAATTACCTGTAGTTCAGGACTGCATAGGGCAGGCGTAGAGAAGCATCAACCTATTCTGAATATAAGTATTTTATGACTGTGTTTATGGCAGTAAACTTAAAAGTGGAAAAAATTATTTCCCTAAGAATCATTTTATTCAGTAAATATCATAGCACAATGACATTATATTTTAGTCTCAAAACAACTGGAGGCTGATATAACATAGTATTGGGAACTGTGGTGCTACTTTAAACAGGCAAAACTAGGCAGATACTGTTGGCCTGAGAAATAGTTTTTGGAAGGAGAAATAAAATCTTACATTTAAAACCTCATCAAGTGATTTTTTTTCAGTAACCTGAAATCACTTTGGTTTTGTGGCATCTGTTTCTGCAGATTCTGCAGCAATCCTGGCCTTTGCAAATACTTTCAGCTAAAATGAAAATTGAAGATCCTGTCTGTCAGGAGAGTCCCATCGCTGACCAGTGGCCCAGATGGACGTTGGTTACTTTTCGGGGCTGTCACAAAATGGCTGTACAGCTGGCGGATTTGTTCTCTTTAACACCACACTTAAGTATTCCAGTTATTTCTAGTTGTTGGAGATAGTTCATGCCACTTGTCTAAGCAGTAGGAAAGTGATAATTGTTTTGTTTTAGATGAAATTTATAGTCTGCTTTTGAAAAGGGCATTTTAGTGTCCTAAAAACATTTCAGATTGCCCAGAGAGGTTGTGGACCCTCCCTCCTTGGAAATATTCAAAAGCCTCCTGGATAGCATCCTGGGCAACTGGCTCTAGTTGGGGGTTGGACCAGATGACCAGGGACCAGGGGTCCCTTCCAACCTCAACCATTCTCTGATTTGAAAACAGTGCTGTATGCTGAGGCATTAAAACCCAGAGGTTCAAAACCTCCTGTTCTTCACGTCCTGTTGTTTTACAGGAATGCAGCACCTGTAATAGATTCTTGTAGTAGCTTTAGGCTCATCATGTTTTAGATCCACAAACCAGTCCTAAGGGAGGATAAAGCCTATCTTGGAAAACCTTGCAAGAATTTTTCAAATTTATATTTAAGTTACCACTAAGCTCCTGTCTTGTCAAGTGTTTAAACAGGGATTTACAAGGAACCTCTGCATTGTCTTCATAGTCATTGGCTTGTTGAAGATCTTCACTACGCAAAGTTGGAATAGTGTCTCATAATACCTTGATCCAAGTAATTGTGTGTTTGTGGGGGTTTTTTTTTGTTTGTTTGGGGTTTTTTTGGGTTTTGTTTGGTTTTTTTTGAGGGTTGAGTAAGAGTTGACCTCTGCTGGTATTGAGTATTCATGCTGGTTTTTATTTTTTTTTTTATTTATGCTGTTATTTTGAGGTCTGGCAACCAGTACATTTCTTCATAAAGTTCAAGTTGCCTTTTCTGTTTGGCTTGGGGTTGTTTTTGTTTTTTTGGGGGGGCGGTGTGTGTGTGTGTGTTTCCCTTGTTTACCAGGTTCTGGATCTGTTAAACAGCTGTGCATGTGGTAAAGCTTTTATCCCCAAAATTCTTTCTCTTTTAGTGGACTAAAAAGTCGTAAATGCTAGATGGACTATCACCTAGTAGCTGTTAGAGGATCACAGTATTGAATTCATACCGTGAGATCCAAAAGAGCATTTGATGACTGATTTGCAGTTCTGGCCAAATCAAAGAGACAAAGAGCAGCCAAAAAAAAAACCCCAAAACCCAACACCCCAAACAAAAAATGCCCCCCAAAACCCCAACCCACAATAAATTCCTGTTGCCTGATTGTTCATTACAATTCTTAGCATAAATGCTTGTACTGATTTTTCTAGCCCTGTGATCTGTATTTTGTGCCTTTATTATAAGGTTTTATGGTCGTATCCCTGTTTTTTGCACGTGCTTTTAGTCCTGACCTGAGTGAGCCAAATGGTTGCTTTTGAATCAATGAGTAAATAAGCTTTTTCCAGAAGACTGAGGCATCTAATAGTTTTTACCTGCATGCACCTAACTACTGTTCTTGATGAATTAACCATCAAAGCACCTATTGCCTAAACTGATTGTACTCTGAAATGGGGCATTCTGTGCACATTGCCTGAATTCTGTGTATAGTATGCTTAGGCTACCCGTATATAAGCCCAATGTTAAGATCAGCTAAGAGCACATGAACTACAGTTAATTTTGTTTAAAATCAAGGTGCTGGAAGGAGCATCCCCCTTTTGCATAAGAATTTCACTATTAGTGCACCTAGGGTCATTTCCATCCTGACAACCAGTTGAGTCAACACTGGACTTCCTTAGTCAGTGTCGACTAAACCTTCAGTAGTCAGAGCAGATGAAATAATTTGATTTTTGCGCAATTTAGGTGTCAAACTCCCAAACTTCCAAGGTGTCAAACTTCCAAAGCTGGAAGCCTAATGCCTTAGTACGGAAATCTCGTTTGGTAACCTGCCCTTGAAGCCTCTAATATCCATCACTGGTATCACTTCCAACATCTGTTAATGGTAATTCTCTGTGGGGAACAGTCATACAGACCATCATTTTGATGAAAATATGTGGGAATTATTATAAGCTGTGATAACCAAGGAAACAAAAAAAAATACCTGAGCTCCATAAAGCTACATGTTAAAGAGAATTAATTGATCGGTTTTTTATAACCTCTAGAAAATTATATGCTTGTAGTTGGAACAATTTTTTTTTAATAGAGCTAGTTTAACTAGTGTATTCATTTACGTTATTTGCATTAATGCTTTCTGCTGCTATGACCACGAAGTGGTGACACATGTCCAAAAGCATGTTTTTGTTAGCCTGTAGTAATAGTTAGTTTTAATAACGTAAAGGTTGCTGTTCTTAGCTATTAATCTTCAGGGAGTGATGACCTGATGTTTTGCTCATATCATGTATTATTTAAAAACAAAAGACAGATCTTCACAGTCCAAATTGATATAACATAATGCATTTCTATATAAAATGATAATTAAATCATTCTGATAAAATAGGACATCTAAATTTTGCCTCTCAAGCAATCATCAATCTTTCCTCCCATTGAGTCTGGCAGTCATATAAAATTGCTTATTGAAGTCAGGTAAATTAAAACCAAGCTGGAGCACAACATTTAGTTTTGTAATAAACAGTGTATAGATTATTTCTAAGAGACTTTAAAAAACCCCACTTTTTCTGCATTTTTTTTAAAATGGTTCCTCTATTGTATCTAAATTTTCAAAACAGGCAAGCTGCGATGTTTTCAGCTGCATGAGTCCAGTTAGTACTAGTAGAAGTCTCATAGGTTTTGGTCAAGTTTAAGCTGTCTTGTAATCATTGATACATCTCATGCTTTTCAGCGGCTGGTGATAACAGCAGCAATTTTTGCAGCAGACGGGTGTGTACACACATGTCCCTAGAACGCAGCACAGGCACAAGAGGAAAATATCGGGCAGAAGCAGTAAAAGATATTCATTGTCGAGATAACACTAACAAGCCAAGAACACTTAGTTGCTAGTAGTTGGAAAAGATGACCCTGTAGTTTTCTTACACCTGGTGTTTTAGTTGAAGCTAACCTCCTCCTCTGGTGTCAGGTGGATCCGGACTTGGTGCTGTGTTTAGCACAAGCAGAAAAATGAGAGAAAGTTTGGGTAGGGACCAACTCCACTACCCCCTGTTTGCAATGATGTATTACTCTTCAAAATGTTTGTTCCTGTACATTTCATCCTGACTTTGCCTGGAGTTTGGATGCTTTTGTCCAGTGTTGTCCATAGAAGTCAGCACTCACACTGTTGTGAAACTCAGAAGAGGTGAAAAGTAAACTCCATCACTATATAGAGTTTGTTTTATTAGTTTTTTAGTAGCACTATTAAAGTGATATTCATTCTTTAAATTGATATCATAAAAGAGGTGAGTAGGTGAATTGTACTAGTGTTGTAGACAGCTGTAAATTTAGTCTTTTTTCTTCTACAGGGGAATTCTTTGTTGAAAAGGTTTCTGGTCCAAAATCTTATAATTCAGGGGCCTTGAGTCCTATGTAAGGTATGACTAAAAGTGAGGACGAAGAGCTTTTAACTCTCATCTGCAGGACAAACTAACAGAAATGTGGAAAGCATAAAGGAACACGGTATCCTTGACTAGCAGCATAAACAGCAGCAAAACCGTGTTCTTCTGCATCTTCCTAAAGTAGAATTAGGAATGAACATGAGTTGGTGGGAGTTTTGACTCTTTGAGAGAATGATATGGCAATTTGAGATACAGAGGGTTTTTTATACAGTTTTTCTGTTTAGCCATTTTAATGTCTAGCATATAGAGAATTGCATTTATGGAATTCACCAATGCATTAAAGATCGTGGGTTTGGGCATTCCATCATTAGATGTCTAAAATTTAGATGAAATTTTATATTGGGTTAAATATTATGTTCTAGAGGCCTTCTTTTCACAGTGACTAAATCTATGCAGTTAAAAATAAAAAACATCTTTTGGTCCAGACACTTTGTGTTTACTCACATAAATGACAGATATTCAGTGGATCGGAAGCTTATGATACAGACCCTCGGAGTCTATGTGAATAAAGAAATTTTACATAAAAATGGATAAATATTGGAGATTGGTGAAAAAGAGAGTATGGTATGCTTCATACCATCTTCAGGTACTAGAATATGGAACTAAATAATAAAAAAATAATTCTCTTCCACTTCTACTGTTTATCTTGTACCTTGGTTTCTAAGAAACAGTGGGTCACAAGTTCATAGCAAAACTCTGTGATAAGAGGCTGTAATTTAAGATTATTCAGAAATAGAAAAGCCTACGTGTGGTGGTAAATTCCAGCAGAAAACATTTGTTTATCCTATACAAACAAAATAACCCAAGGTTTCAACAAATGAGGGAGCTGTCAAGAAATCCCATTTTGCAGTAGTGGTGGTGGGTTTTGGTTTTTTCCCCTTTCTTTTTTTCTTTAAAGTGTTGAATAGAGATAATGACACCAATTGCTCATTTTTATACAATACATTATTATAGAATAAAAACTCAATATTAACTAAAATGCTGGAATATGTTTTTAGTAGTAGGTAGAGAGCTTCTTGGTGCATATGAAATACAAAGAAAAGAGATCATAGCACAATAAGGTATTCAAGAGAAGCTTCATATTGCTTTTTGCAGAGAGATTGTTAGAATAGTTAGAATAAGCACTCTTTTTTTTTTTTTAAGACGACCTTTTTCCCCAAAGGTGATTTGAAAATTTATTTTCCTTTCTTTAGTGAATGCTGTTTATTGAACAGTGTTTAAGATTGTCTGAATACTGAGTGAAGAAAATGCCTGTACTTGGGCTTAGATATGAATTTAAATTAAATTCACTCCAATCAGAATATATTCCAAGTTCTGTACTGCTAAAGCAGAAGAAAAGTGGATTGCTATAAGAAAAAGTTAGTTGAGGAACTTGGAAAAAGGCCTCTTTAACAAATTACTGTTCCAGTTATTTTTTGACTGCAAAGCAAAAAGTGCTAAGCAAACTTTTCAGTCTGCTACTAATTCTCATGTATACATATAATTTTCCTTCTGCTTTGTTGTAGATTAGGCCTGTATTATAAAGTATGATTTCTAGCATAATTAATTGTCAATTAAAAGAGAAAACCTCAACTAAAACTAGGAACCTTTTTATAGATATATTTGTATTCCATAACCTACTTATGCTCAGAATAATTCTAGGTGAAGGACTGGAGATATACTTCAAGGAAAGTGTCATTATCTATCTGTGTTTAGATACCTTATAATTTTATAGGAGGAAAAAAGAAAAAACTGTTGAATGTAACATTCCCCATGATTAACCTCCAGAGAGAGGTTATTTGGGTGGCTGTAGGATTCCATAAGGTTTTGACTGGATGTCTGTTCAGTGTATTTAATCTTTTTGATGATTTTCCTTGATTACATACAGAAGACTTTTATAAACCTCCTGTCAAGCGCAACTTTTTTTTAAGCTAATGCTTGATTCTCTAAATTTGATTTTACTTACTAAATCAGGATATGGGTGTTGATTGCAGAGCGGTCTGATTTTTAGGAACATGAAGAACGGGAAAGTACTGCTCAAGCATCAGCTTAGGATTGCCATTGATAAAGTTGGTGTTCGTGCAGAACTGCTACCTGGCAGTGTGGTGGGTTGACCCCAGGCAGCAGCTAAACATCACTCGGCCACTTGCTCACTCCCTGCCCCCCCAGAGTGGGGTGGGGAGAGAATAGGAAGAGCAAAAGCGAGAAAACTCAGGGGTTGAGGTAAAGACAGTCTAACAAGGGAAGGGAAAACGGGGAGAAAAGCCAAACCAAGTGAAGGTAGTCACTGACCACCTTCCCACAGGTGGACCAATGCCCAGCTAGTGTCCGAGTGATGGCTATCTCCCAGACCACTACCCCCTCCCTCAAATTTTTATTGCTGAGCATGACATTATATGGCATGGAATATCCTTTTGGTCAATTTGAGTTGGCTATCCAAGGTGGCATACCTTCCCATCCCAATTACATAACATTTCATTGTCACCGTAATCAGAAAGTAATAAGTTAAGTTCAACCAAGTCTTGTGGTTTCAGACCATTAAAACTCTTTTTATTATTCTTAAAAGTGATTAAAATAAGTTAGTTGAAGTGTCTTTTTGAGTCCTTTGAAGGAGATTTTTTCTCTTGCATAACAAAGTTTTCTTTCCACTCTGCACAACCACCATGTCATTGTGTAGCTATGTCTAGTAACCAATTTTATCAACTATAGTTTTGTTCCTAAAGCTGTTTGTTACAGTATGTTGCTTTGCATAAAGGTAACTTCACCATCCAGCAAAGCTGATTCTGATTTATGCAAGTGGAGTGAGAACATGGTAGCTTTTTAAAAAAGAAAAATAAAAGAAGGCAAACCTATTTCTGAAACTTTACAAATGTACAATGAATACTGCATATTTAATAAACTTAATCTAAACTTTTTTTAGGTTGATTATGCAACAAATATCTGAAATAGTAAAAAGAAGAGCAACAAGTTGTACTATCTTAATCTGTTTTAGTAGCAGGCATTTTGTGCTTGTTCAGCATCTTAGCCTGAGATCTAAGAATTCAGGCATCCTTTAATTGATCACCACTTATTACTTTTATAGATATTGAAGAGATACAGTAGTTTGATTTATATTGTATTCCTTTATCTCTTTGCTTATTTTATCTTTTCACAAGGATTAATGACAAGTCTATTGCTTTCACTGATGTAGGTGATCAAGTCCTCCTGCATGTTATTGTGTAACATAGTTTTTGGCAGTGATAAGTTGCTCTGCATTCTTATTTTTGTGGGTTTTTTCAGGTTTACATGCTATAAATTTATTTTATGGAATAAGGAATATTTATAAAATATATTTCTGATGTGCTGAGCTGTGTATCAATATGTTCACCTTGCTAATGAAATTTGTTTCATTGCTTTCCAAAAGATGTTCCCAGACGAGTAAGGCGGGGTGTGATTTAGAAACTTTCAGCAGTCCAGAAGTAGTGGTTTTTGTCTGCCTCTTTTAAGAAAACATATTTTACCTTGTGTGGAAAGAGATGTCAAGAGCTCATGTAGCTACTGTGTCTAGTCTGAGAAGGTGCAAGCCTCCGACTGAGGGTGGCAGTTGTAAGTTGAAGATGACATTTTCTTAAGTCACTGTAACTTGATCCTCAAATAAGCATTTGACTACAGACAGTGTCATCTTGTCCCAAATGCAATAGAAATTAAAAGAAATTAAAAAAAAGGTATGCGTTTTGTTTGTTTGTAATTTCTGAATCATAGAATCATTTAGGTTGGAAAAGACCTGTAGGATCAATGTTTCCAGATGCTGAGCAGCTCTCTTGGTACTGCAGCCACTCACAGCTTCCCTATTCTCATAGTTTTAAATGCAAAGACATCTACAGTCAGTCAGAAATTTCAGCATCTCTCTCTGTAATCCTTCTCCAGGAAAACCCACAAATATGTCTCCTGACAGCTGGTGACTCTGACATGTAACATGCGGCATGGTATCTTTTGTCATTGGCTGCAATTTTACAGCCTAAAAGAATTTTTTTTTTTCTTATTTTTAATTTGGTTAATGTACCCATCAGTTTAAATTAGATCGGAGACTGCACATCAGTCAGAGAAGTATGACAGAACCTCCCAGTGTAACAGGAGACCATGGAGTTACCTGTTTGAATCCCTGCACGTGAATATGCTACCAGGACAGAAAAGTCAAGAAGTAGTCATTTTGCATTGAAATGGTCATCCTTCTCCCTAAGGAGCCTTGGAAACACCCTAGAGGCTGTTGAGAAAATAGCTTTTGAGGTATCATGCAACTCGGTTTCCAACTGGTAGAATGAAGATTCTCAAAAAACTCTTGGAATGGCATTTCTGTTTGATTGCAGTCGATTCTGCCTTCATTTTCAGAGTGGTAAACGCAATACATTACAATGGCAGACCGCATTAGTTATTTAAGGGGAAAAAAGCTTCAGTCACAGTTGAATGCATTAAAAATCAGCTGTATTTTGTACCTTCTAATGGCTAACACAGGGAAATGATTTGCTGACTTCTTTACATTTTGTGGCGTTTTTGTCTGATAAATTGTGTAAGGCATTTCTCTTTGGGCTTTTACTCTGAACGACCAAATACACAGAAATAGTTGCAATCACTAGTTGTTGATTTTAGTTGTTTTTCACCTTAGATTGGATTTTTTTTTTGACATTTAAAACCACTGTGAATAACTACTGAGCGGTTTTAAATTGTTTTGGTTTTCATACTGCCTTATAATAATCTTTGATTTATTTTTTCCTGTTATAATCTAGAAAGTTAAACATTCTCTTTAGAGAGAGGGGAAAAAAATAGCTGTCTTTTGATGAAAGGAGGTTTTTGGCCAAAATTTTCAAAATGGCCAGTAGAGAACCTGCTGTCTTTTTCAAGAAAATTTAAAAAACCACAATTTTAGAAAAGTAAATGTACAAAAGCCTTTGGTGTCTGAAAAAGTCATGTTAAACACATCTCACATTGGACATGCAAAGATGAAGGTATTCAAAATCATTAGTTTGTGTTTTTCCTTTAAAAAACCCCACAACAAACAACCACCCACTGTTTTAGTTTTTACTAAACCCAGTAAAAGTTTTAGCCTGCCAGATTTAGTAATTACTTCTTTTTCAAGCAATTCTAATTTTTCTCCAAATAAAGTGCTCTTAATAATGTTGTTTTCTTTTCTGTGCTGTTATTGTACTGTGAAAAATAAGTTGGTTTGAGAGACCAAAGAAAGATAAATCACAAGGTAAACCAAGAAGGATGAAAATAAAATTAGTTATATATGAGCTAATTAGTCTAATAAGACTGATTTATTATGAAGATTAATTATGCCACTATAAAATGACAGTTGGATAAAAGGACAGTACTGCATGTCCAACAGTCCTAGTACCATCTTTTCTGGTTTTTGTACATTTATTTTTATTGCTCATAGGTTCACAGAAGTTCTTTAGCATAATTTTTATGCTACTCAATTAGTGATATTGCGTAAGTGTTGTTGAGCGCATCTGTTTGCTTTTACGTTGTCTGTCTCAAAGGTTGAATGGATATATTTCCTGTAAAAGTAATTGTTGAATGCTAAAAGGGTATCAAGGGCTTCCAGTCGAATATACGTTTCTAAAAAAATAAGTGATTAGACAGTTTTGTAAAATTACTACTGTAGGCAATTGTCTCAGAAGGGCAGTTCTCATATGGGTAGCCTAATGGGTTACATAAGTGAACATTTAGAGTGAAATTGAGCATTACAATGTTATATCTAGGATATGTTTATACTTGCTATTTCTTAGTCTAGCTGCCTGAGAAAGCCTGTATCTCCTTTTTTAAAAACCTATACAACATATATACATTCTGTAAAAAAATATATGTGTTTTGATGCATAAAGAATTTTTGATACATGTGTATTTTTTAGATATGTATATGTTTTTTTGATACAACTTATGCCTTGCACATTACCAAAATTAAAGTAGCGCACCTCAATATTTAATGGCATTGTCACAGCTTTCTTTTTTTAAAAAAAAATCAGCAAGGTGTCTTAAAGAAATTATCTATGTGCCGCTACTTGTTCAGTAGTCTTTGAAGTAAGCAAACACATTAACTTAAAGTACCATTTGTAGTGAGCTCCGTTTGAGAGAAAAATTGCTCTTGCAGCTGTATGTTGGAGATGGGGGCTAAGCAATAAGTGTTTTTAAATTCAATTGTCTAAAATGCATACTTCATGGAAATAGTGATGGGTATTCTTTTGTTGTCAGCATCAGCAAGAACATTTATATGCTGAGCAAGCAACTCCGAATCAATCATGCTGTGGATTTATTATTTAATAAATTCTATAGGGTTGTGATTTTGCAGCATGGATTTGCTCTACTGGATTATATTGTTTTCATATGATCTTTCTGTTCCACTTAGAATCTGCATGTTTTACAAAAGAGTAGTGCACAGCTATTTCCCTAAACATAGAGTAGATACTGCCAAGGTGCTTTTTTTGTTGTTGGTTTTTAAAGCTCTAATATCATCATTTCAGTTAATACGTAAAAATAACATGACAAAAGTTGGTTAAAAATTCTGTATTTTAAGCAGATTTTTATTGTAAGCCATAGATTGATTATTTATTTATTTAAATTAGCTAATGATTGATAAAAACTTTGCATGGTACTTATGTATTTAAAAGAACTGTTTAAACAAAAGCGTGTGTGCATAATATAAATCCAAGTTGGAGATGAGTGCATACAGTAGTACGGGCAGACTCTTGAAGTTGGGCTGAACTCACTGTTTCTGTCCAAAGGTGGAGCACAGAGTACATGTGCACCTACAGCAGAGCAATATGTCACCCTCCTAGTGAAAAAGTGTTTTCTTCTGTTTTGATGGAATTTCTTGGGCTTTAATTTGTGGCCGTTGTCTCTTGTTCTGTCAGCGGGCACTACGAAGAGTCTGGTTCCCTCCTATCAGGTATTTATAGGTGTCAATAAGATCCCCCCTGAGACTTTTCTTCTCCAGACTGAATCCCAGCTGTCAGCCTCTCCTAAAATGAAAGATGCTCCAGTCCCTCAATCACCTTTGCGGTCCTCTGGCCGTCTTCTGTTTTGGTTTCATTCCTGTGAAATTGAGTTCATGGACATGGAATATGGTAGAAACCAAAGCATGGTAGGAGGGGGATGACTGAGAGATTTGTTACAAAATTTCACTTGTTATCTCTACTAAAAAACTTGGTATTAATGAGATATTAACTTTAAATCCTGCCAGTCCATCTGGGGGATCATTTCCGCCGTCTACAGAGGATTGAATTTCTAAGGTGTATCTATACCTAGAACATAAAAGTGATAAGAACTCATTATTAAAGCTCAACCTGGAGACAGTTTATACAATTTTGTGTACTTAACTAATGTTTCTCAGCCATGATGGGGGTGAATGAATGGTTCCAAAATACTGCATCTCAAGTTTCCGGTCTTACTTGCAAGAAGAACTTTTGATGTGATTTTTTAAAAATATACATATCATATAGTTTATATACATTTTGAAAGTTGATTTAAAGAATGTACATGTGTTTGGGCAGGAATTTGCAACATGAAATAGTCTCCATCAGAGTTGTACAATATATTTTGAATTAAAATATATATCTATGTCTATATTCTGTGTCTGGCTTGAAATATGAGCATTGGTAACAAGTTTTTCTGTGTTTCATGTACTGCAATTTATTTTGGAAGGTGTGAGGGTAATGATAATTCTTGCCTAATAGAAGGTTCTGAAATCCAGCAGAAGCTGGCAACTATTTTGAGTCTAAGCTTGTCCTTATAATTAAAAACTGTTAGCACTGTGTGAATTATGAAATAGAGAATGACAGATGTAGTTCTTTCCCATGAGGGAAAAGGAGGCATGATATACTATCAATCCCTGTTGTATCTTGGGGGTGTGATTATCTTATTGAAAATACATCACCTGGAATTAACTTACTGTTATTATTTAATGTCAGTAGTGTTTCGGGATGCAGATTTTTTTTTTAAGAGAATAAAATGCTGTATTTCATTTTAACCAGAAATTCATTTCTGAATTTGAATACTGAATATGAGTACTTAAATTAGGAGGAAATAGGGAATGTGAACAGACTTTAATAAGACCGTTAGAATGTTATTGTATATTAAACTTGCTATAAAGCAGGATTTCAAGCTATTGTCTGCATTGATGACAGGGAAGATTTGAGAGAGGATTAGCGTCATCATAACCTCCTGAAAGTGTTTGAGTATGATGCGGCTGTGAGTGCTGGAATATATTGTAAAGGAGTAGAATCTGAATCTGATGTACCCTGTAGATAATCATGTCTCTTATCTAACAGTTATGTAATATTGTTAATATGGCCATACTCAGGAAAAGGTATAATGGCATTGCTGAGGCTAGTTTTCTGTGTTGCTGGTGTGGGTTTTTTTGAGATTAGGGCCACAAGTTGAGTCTAGATTTCTTTTCAAACAGACTATATTTCAAATAAGGAAAAAAAAAAAAGGTTTAGAGAATGTTTTCCTATTGGGCTTATAAGTGTTACCTTTAAATTTGTTTCTATATTTCTGTTAGGGATGCAATATCCTTATCCAAAAGCGTAAAGATTGTTTCTGCTTATATTTAATTTCTCTTAACCCCACAAATCTGTGTAGGTGTGCTTCATCCTCTAATTTTAAGGACACTGTCAGTGTCTCAAAATAATTCATGTTAAGAATTGGACATTATTTCAAGTATAATCATGATAGAGAATGTGTTGCTGTCAAGCTAACATCACTTGTGAGATGTGACAATGCAAAAGATTCACACTGTGCCTAACCAGACGTGTGAAAGAATAGTGGCTATCAAAAATCCACACCGAAGGACATGGGAACTACATGGCAGAAAGGAAAGCAGGTAAAAGATGCTGAAACTTGGTAAAATGCTGGAGTGTGGCAGAAGCTGAAACTGTCCTTATTGACTGAGCATCTCCATGGGATGGCTTAGCTAACTTCATAGACAGCCACAAAAAATACGATGTTGTAGGACTTCCTTGACAGTGTCTCAGATATGTTAATTAAGACAGAGCAGACAGGCCCAGAAAATCAAAAGCGATAATGCGATCCTCCCACCATCTAGCATTAAGTAGTCTGAGCCTGGGATTTTCAATCAGAAATCTCTGCTCACCACCATGTAGTTCTACTCAAACTCTTAAACCTTTTATTAAGTACATGGGGGGCGGGACACAGCACACACACTCTCCTTTTCCTTCAGCTTTAGGGAGTTCTTACAAAGAAAAATAAATTTAAGCATTTCTTTAGATCAACATTAAAGATAACTGTCCTTTTTTGGAAGAAAAAAAAAGTTACTTAATACAGACTTTAGTTGCAGCTGTTGCTGCTGGAACTTAAGCCTCATTCCTTGAAAACAAATGCATGAGGGTGGAGAGGGGTGGGACCTCCCAAAAATATGGAAAATATAAATTGCATCTCTTGTGCTGACTTGTACCAGCTCAGAATGATTGGTACAAAATATGCTTCTACAACTGATTGCAAGATTTGGCATATTTTCTATTAGCATTAGACTGCAAAAGATACTCTGGTAGCTACGGTTTTAATGTTGACTTACAGTAGTATCAGAATAGAAACCATTCACTGAGAATGGTTAAGCAGAGAAAAACGGGTAGAAAATATTAAAGAAAATATGGAAAGAGGAGTACGGAAATACCAATGTAATGGAAGAATGTAAATATTCTGTTACTTTGAAATAAAATATACCTTTAGGTTGCAGTTTATTAATTAGTAAACATATTTCATATTCAAAGCTCATAATTTATTTTGTATTATTCAGAAGTAGACCAATGCAAAAAACCTGCAGTGAGGCACAAAGATAATGGCATCTAAAATTTTTTTCCATTGAATGTACTATAATATCGTCCCGCTTCTGCTGTTGCATTTGTTTGATAACATATATTCACATTTGCTTCAGTAACAGGAGGGATGGCTTACATGTATTTTGTTTTTTGAGTAAATCCCCACATAGAGGTCCACAGATTGGTAGGAATCCATTTTTCATCACAGATTTGCAAGCCTGAGACTAATTAAAATATGCATTCACTGCTGTTAAATAAAATTTGTCCAGATGAGATTTTTAAAATAGTGTAAATGTGATTAGCTCCTGATGTCCTTTTTCAAGGTATTACCCAGGGAACAGTTAAATTACTAGCAACTTGATCAATGAGAGTAATTTCTCTTCATCTTTTAATAGAAGAAAATTAGCTGCTGGGCTTGTCAGAACTAGCTTTTTCATTGATCAGGAATCCAGAATACAACGTTCTGAATCTTCTGAACTCCTCCTTTCTTCTCCTTTTCCAGCCATACTGATCTTAGCACTATAGAAGCTTCATTTGTGTCGTGAAAATGCAGGTGAGGTAGAGCAGCCATGTTGGTGTTTTTGGTGAGAGAGACCAAACTATGAATGTGTCCTCTGTTTCTGTGCGCTATGAATACACATAGGTTAACATTTAGACATGAGTCCACAGGAAAATAAATTCCGTCAGATGTTTATGTTATTTAGCGATTCTCCAGTATAAATCCAGGAAACTCCAAAGACAGAGTGCAGCGACTAAAACATGGTGCAGTTTAAATGGAAGGCGATACCTGGCTGATTGGAGAGACGTCTCTGGATTGCTGTGTGAGCGAGCACATAGCACACTAAAGTGCACTATATAGGTGCTGATTTGATTTAGATGTTCCTGGGGATAAATAGTGCTGAAAAGTTTGATTTATCGGTAATTCCATGGACTGGGTATACAAGTCATGTCTGAGCTGCCAAAGGAAATGGTTTTGCCCATCCACAAAGTCTCATATGGCTACATCTGTTACTTTTACTGTATAATCCATTTTACCCCTCCTTCCCCCCCCCCCCCCCAAGAAGGCGATAAAGATGCATAGTGTCCAAAGGCTTTTATAACTTACTAAATAAAAGCCACTCGAGTAAAGGAAGTTCCGCTTTCACATTTGTGATCTACTTCCTATTAAGTGAGCAATAACTATGGGAGTAATCAATTAAGATTGGTTGGCAATATCTTTTGTGTTTGTCAATATATTGACAGTTTTTAGAATCTGATTTGCAATTCAGCCTTTTAGGTCCTTTATAACTTTTGTGCTGTCTTGTAATGGTGCATCACTGTAAAGAGCAATTAACCATAAGCAGAATAAGGTATTAAGAATATATTCCTTTGTTTTTTACTCAAAGTATAGCAAAGATTTACACGATTGAAATTAACTTTTGAGAAGAGGCTTTTCCAGCTTAGAGTGCCTAAATAATCATTCCATAAATGTAGAGGGGAAAACATGAATGGATTTAGGGAAACATAACTGATTATATAGTAGCAGCACTTCAATGAAAATTTATTGTAGAGTGTCGAGATCATAGCACAATTACAAAATTTAGCACTCTATGGTAACTGAAGGTGTTTTTCAGAAATGTTGTTACAAGCTGTATTATGAAAGAGAGAAAAACATCACACATCACTATATGCTGCATAGAAATTTCTGGTATGTGTGTCCTGCAGACACTGAATCTCCAGTTACCTCTTCAGTAAGAATTGCTCCTTTGGCTTCAGCCAGCTATTTAACAAGTTCTGAAAGCTGAACAAACCATAGAATTCTTGACAAGGAAATATTCTGTCAATAATATCTTATGTTTAATTGTGGTTCTACTCTGTTATATTACCTTTTCCCCTATTTGTCTTAAGCTGGGGCAGGAGGTTAGTGTGTGCACGGTGTGGGACACTGTCACAGAAATCTTCATTGTGTGTTATTCCTTATCAGTAGAGTAAGAGCATTAAAACTCAGTCACTCTGATAGAAATTCAATATCAGGATTATAAAGTGGAAAATAAACTTTTATTATATACAGCTCACCACTTAGTATTGTATCTGTTCCCAAGCAGGAGCCCACATATTAAATCTTTTGTCTTAGTCGTAATTAAAACTTCAGTGAAAGCATAATATGATCATCAAGGTAGGTTCAGAGTTACTTTGTATTAAAGAAAGACTTTAAATGTAGTGTGAATATTAGCAGGTAATTATTCCAGTATGATGTGGGAACTTATTGACACATTTACCAGAGGGAGGTTATTAAGTTTTGTACGCTTGGTTGGAAAAGAGGGAGGGCTGCCTAAACAAGATAGTCATTCGTATAAACATGGGAAGGGAAAGCAAAAAGAAAGCTGAAGAATTGGGAACACGAAGGTTTGGTTTGAGGTGAGAATCAATCAGGCAGCAAGAGTGGCAGCGAGCAGACCACTGAGGAGGGATTTACTTTAGCCGCTGAGTTACAAAGGAGTGGAGGGAGTGATGATGTTTCTGTGATTCTCCTCAATTCAAAATTCAGGAGCTTTTAAAGGTGCCTGGATTTTGCTTCTGGAATATTCCTGTTGTGGACCATAATTGTAGTATTAATTCTGTCTTTGTTCAAATGGTTTCAAAGCTTTCTTTTTCTTTGCTTTTGTCAAAAGCAGGAGTTCCAATTATATTAGACATTTTACCAAACATTTGCAATAATACTTTCTTTAATTAGACATTTGAAACTAATGGAATTTTGCTTTTGCCATTGGTCAGGGTTTCACCTTGTATAGAAAAGAAATATTGTTAATAATTTTCTGTATTGTGCGTTGAAATGGTAGACTTTAATGGCTATTCTCAAACTGCTATTATTTAAGGTGTGGAGGAGAGCCCCTAATGATATATGCATGGTTCCTAACTCTATAGAAAATAAACTAAATTATGTGCTAGTGAAATGTTCTTCAAAGAAGCTTATAATTGAAGTAGGTTTGTTGGGGTTTTTTTAATACAACTTGTAGGAAATTTGTTTAGGACAAAGTATTAAAATCCATGAAAATTCCTTTAGTTACAAAGTAAAATATGGGTGAAGAAATCTCACTTTTCCTTTTTGATTTTATAGCTTGCACGTGCAGTGGACACGCAAATATTTGTCACATGCAAACAGGAAAATGTTTCTGCACAACTAAGGGAATCAAAGGAGACCAGTGTCAACTGTGAGTACAATTAAATGCAGTGCAGTTATTGCAATTTGTGCCTATGGTATAATCACTTCTTTTCTGGTTCTGTTTTGCTTTTGTCTTTGGGTTTTTGCGATTGACTTGACAACATTTTAGGGATGAATTTTGTTTCCTACTTTTCTTAGGAAATTTCAATATTAGTCTTTTGTTACAGCATTACTTCAACTTAAGATAGAGCATAACAAATAGGAGGACTAAGAACAAGGAACTACTGGAGGAATTTCTCAAGTAGGAGAAATAACACATTAAACTATGAATAGCCTTATATTTAGTTTCTTTCAGTTCATTCTATCCTGTACATTGCGTTATCCAATAGGAACCTTATTCCTTTCATGATTATCGTTATTTCAAATAGTATTTGTCCCCCAAATTGTCTTAGCAATGTTGGTTGGAACTGGGGAAAAGGCATAAATATGGTTTATTCCTCTCCAGCAGGGAGAGGTGCCAGAAGGTTATGTTCTGCCTGCCACGAGGCCTTGTTCTTTTACTGGATTTGGGGATTCATCTCTGATACACTTAATGAACTGGCTTGAATCCTACCCTTAACGCTTTGCTTGGTAAATGTCAAGAACCAAAAATATCTGATGCAGAGACTATGTGTGTATTTGTGAGAAAGAACTGTGCTGGCAGGTATACTGTTTCAGTGGTACCTCTGGGACTTCTTGTCTACCTAACTGAAGACTCAGGGTGAGACGGGAAATCAAGATTAGGACTAAATGATGAATTTTTATCATGACAAAAGCTGAAGAGGGATAATATCTTTAAACTCTGAATTAAGTCTTCACTGAGAAATTTTTTCCTCTTTTTCTGTCCAAACAATTAATCCGTTCTAGATGTTAACAAATGGTTTCATTACCAGTGTGCTATGGGCATATGTTGATGCCGTTCTACATATTTATAAAGAATGGAGGGTGGTGGTGGTGGGGAATCTAATCCTCAGTACGTGGTACCACTCAAACTACAGGAAACAGTTTCTTTGCTCCTAACTCCAGTCCTCTCCGAACTACCGTTCAGCCTAGTTCCCATTAGACATTAGACCTGTTCCCAGTCTGTGTGTCACATACCTTTTTTGCTGTTTCCCTTTGTCTCGTGTCTGTTTCATCATCATTTTCTCCACTCTGATTTGGAACTTTTGTCTCATGCAGTCAGTCGTGTTACTCAGCCATATCAGTCTGCTGTCCTGAGTTTATGGCTGCCATAAACAGTTCTTTTATCCCATTTACAGAACTAGAAGAGCAAAGGTTGATTTGGTGGTGGATTCTTCTGTCCTGGTCAAGAGTTATAGCAATTCCACAAAACGAAGGAAATGGAGATTTGAATTTTGGCTTTTCCAGAGTAAACTTAAAATTGCAATTTCAGACTGTAAATCCCTGGTTTGGTCACGTGTAATACATCCCACTTCCTAGATTCTTACATAGACCAAGGACTTAGCCAGGCAAGTTGTGGTGTTTCTTTGGGAGAAAGTAAACTCTGCAGAGCAGCCATTTTCAAATTGGTTTTGGCTGTGATCATGTTTCAGGTTGTGAACTTCACATCTGTTGGGTTCGTAGACACCAATATTAGCATAAAAATAGTATTTTTGCTCTAAAGTCTTTCCTAATTCTGTTCTTAAAAAAAAAAAACCAACTAAAAAAAAAAAGGTTATGTAGACTATCTAGTTTATGAGAGCGCATGTAGACCAGTTCCAATGACAGACACTTTGACCATATGAGGAGACTATCTAAGATAAAATTTCAGTACTTAGAGACTCATTATTAAGATCACTGGAGGTCCTGAGGAAAGCTGATAACCACAGATTTAGAGGTTTAGTACATGTCATCGGATGATACACTTAGGATTTGTCATTCTACTCTGATGCTTGGCTTGGGAGAGTGACCCATTCACGTACGGAAGTTACAGTCAAATGTTGTTTTCAATTATTTCCCTTAGAACATCAGGAGATGATAAACATAAAAAATAGGTCACTCCTGTATGACTGAATCCAGTCCCGTACTGCCATCTAATTTGTAAACTTCATATGAAGAATGCAAACTTGATCACATTTGTATTTTGTTTAAAAAAAAAAAAGAAAAACTATTTTCTCTGTAAAAATTACCCTTACACTCAAAACCTGTTTTGAAAGTATAGTATTATATTGTCAAATTACATACACAGTAGTTATCAAGAAGATAAGGATTATTTTAAATCAGTTAAATGCTTTACTTGTATTTATTACTTTATTATATTCTTCATAAATCATCTGGAACGTGATTCAAAGTGTGAATACTGTTCTCCATAGCTCTGGATAAAAATTGGGGTTTTTTTGCCACTCGTTAGATATGCTGTTGTGCAATCTCAGCAGCAAACCTATAACCCTGTGATTTCTAAAATAAGGATTTCTGTGAAAATTCCAAACTCTAACTGTTCGGTGTGAAAGTTAGATTTATATTCCTGTCAAGAATCCTATTGATTAGAAAGTCATAGCTGCAGGGTTGTACGTTATCTCCCTCCCTTCCTCTGAAGCTTTTATATCTGGTCGTCATGTGCAGTACATGCCATGCCTTGGGGCAGAGATTGTAGGAAATCAAGGAAACTCCACAACACTTTTTTTTTTTCTTCCTTCCTTCCTTCCTAGCTTCAGAATAGCTAGTTATTTGTGTTCTTATGGAAGATCTTTATTTTTTCTTACTTTATATTTATTTTTAATTTGTTTTAGCATACTCATCTCCCAGTTATATTAATTTCTGAATTGTGCTGTTGGAAAGCATGCAACACAGTGGCATTTTAAACCAAAATTTGTCTTCTAAAGCAGCTTTGAGCATACATTTACATTCTATTTTACAATGCTATTTTAATGACATATGATAACATTTTTTCCAAAAAGAAATATTTTTGTTTTCTTTAAGTAGGTAGTTTCAGTTGGTAAAATGTTCGAGTAGAACTGATTAGAATGGTTTGATTATTCAAAGTAACTAGACTGTAAAACAATAAAATCAGATATAAATAAAAATACTTAGATTTTTTCCCCCTTAATTTTAATAATGGAATGTTCCATTGATAATAATAGGAAGATCATATTGACTTAAAATATATTTTTAGGTGAAAAAAATATTACTTTAAAGTAATTTTACTTAAATTTCTGTAATATTTAATTTGGTAGCTGCTAATTTTACCCCCTCATAGAATTTTGTCTACAGAGGTTTTAAAATTTCCATACGTTTCAGTGTATCCATATGCAGGATGATATACACAGATAAATTTTCAGAAATAGGCGTATGGAAATGTAAGGAATATGACAAGGGGATGTTTCAAAGTTCTCTAATATCAAAATTTGAACTTTTACTGGATGCAGGGAGGAAAAATATGAAAACTACAGAATTAAGTGAGTAGTTAAATCATTCTTTGAGAAGTTTCATTATTTCTGGGCTCTTCCAAGACATAGCCTTCACCTGGAGATGTGATTGTAGCTTTTGTCATCCCTTGTAAATCTGTGTAAATCTGGACAATTTATGAGCATCTGGAAAGGTTACAGGGTTACAAATGCTTGGTGGAAATAAGGTTTCACAGTGAATTTTTCAAATTGTCAGTTTTTACTGGATGTACTGTAACATTTATTGCACTGTACTTCCCAGTTACGGCCATTGCTGTAGTTTCGGGGGAAGGAAATCAATCTCTCTTGTGAAGTACTTTCCGCTGTGGCAGATTTTAGGCTGTTGGACCTGTCCTGGTGGTATTGAGACTGTATCTTTGAATGATGGGCAGGTTAGATACCATTTTAGTGTATCTAAGTTCCCAGGCATAAATCAGAATACTAATTCTGTTACCTAAATGGGAAACATTAAAATGTTGTGAATGTCTGCTGTGGTGTGTTAAAAAACAACCAACCAACCAAAAACAAACAACAAAAAACCCCAACCACAAACCCACAAAACCCAAACAAACAGACAAAACAAACCACAAAACATAGCTACCAAAAAACCATGTAAGAACTGGGCAAAAACTGGGCTTCAAGACTTCTGTAATGAAGAACTGCTGGGTGGAAATAAAATATCGGGGGGTGTGTGTGGTGTGTGTGTGTCTCCTTATTTTTAATATCATATTTCATAGTATATTTTATGTAGTTGTAAGAAGGATAAATTTAAGAGTATAAAATGTATAGAGCCAAGGTATTCTGGAATGAAAAAGTAATGTTTTGCTCATTTTAATTCTAATAAATATTCAGACTGTTCATTTCTTAGTCATACCGTTATTTCTTCTGAAGAGGTGAAAGAAATACTATTTTATTTATAAAAATATACCTTGTTTCTTTGGTAAAATCTTCACTCTATGCAAGCTTTTAAAAGCTATTTAATAATGTAAGGATCTGTGCATAAATAATAAGCACTTATTGATAGTTTGATTTACATAAGAATAAGATTTAAAAATATCCAGCTGTCCTCTTCTGTATAATTCCCCTCCACAGAATGGTATAATTCCTCTTACCAGATGGAAAGGCAGTTTAACATATACTGGCTTATGAGTCAAATTCACCATTCTATTGATATCACTGCAGCTTTATTTGCTGATAGCAAAGTAAATCTGTTTCCTCTCAGAGCTCTGCTTTTGGGTATGGGAAAAATTGACAGCAAGCACATAACAAATTCACTTTATTAGAACTTTCTTTATCAAACACACACACACACACACACACACACACAAAAAACCAACCCCAAACAAACAAAAACAACCCAGGGAGATTCCAGTTGCTGGAAGTTTAATAAAAAACCTTATTTTTCCTGATAGAGGGTAGAATCCATTTAATACTAGTTACTATGGTGATCTGTGCTTTTCTTAAGTGAAGTTAAAAAGTATGATATTTAATGTTTTAAAATATTAAAGGAAACTGTATTTTAATTTTTGCTTTTTTCAAGATTTTTTTCATTTTTCTGTCATTTGGTCATATTCCACAATTTACATATTTGGTTGTGTTTGACATCAGTTTTTTTCTCCTTGCTTATTCTGAGTCCAGTCCTTGAGTTTTCCATTTAACAGAAAACTTTGACATGCCTATGGATGTTACTCCATTACCTATGGTGTTTTAGGGGGAATTCCAGCAAAATCTGGCATGTAGATCTAGGTGGATTTAGCGACTGCCTCTGTTCTTAGTTAACTGCCTGAAAATTTTAGCTTGCTTCTGTAAGGATAGGTTCAAGCCTTCAGCTAGTTCTCAAAGAGCTAGATCGTTAGGTTGCTAAGGAGAGCAATAAAATAAAACTCCCACTTCAACATTAAATATATGTTTTAAATGTACTAATTTTCTGCTCTACACATAGTAATTATTGCCAGATCTATCAAGGACTTGAGATCCTTTTTTTTTTTTCTTAATTAATGTTTCTGGCATCAATCATTTTTGCTTAAATTGCAGCTTTCATTTAAACAACATGTCTAATAGCAAAGCTTCAGAACATGACCCAAATGCACTCTAATGGCTTAAACACTCAGAAAGCACTTGAAACATTTGAGATAGTTTTTAATCTAAAATTTGAAGAAAAAAACGTTTGTGATTCACAATGGACCTTGTGCGGTATTTTTTAAAATGGGTTTTGCCAGTATTGTATGTTACTATCAGTCTTTTTGTTGATTCCCCACCCCATACTGCAGTAGGCTCACTTTCTCTTCTTTGACATATTCAGTACATGATATGTAAAGTTCATGAGGCTCTCTGGGATCTTTCAGAGTTGCAGGCTCCCTGTAAATGTGAAACAACACTTTTCGTAAGCATTGTTACATTGCAAACATGACATTTTTTTTGGGAAATTGCCCAACTTTGTAAAAAAGGAGAACTGGACTTGGAATGTCCTCGTTCCTAGAAGGCAGTGTGAGGAGTTAGTGGCTGAGGGAGCAGCTGCAAGCTCTTAGCCAAGAGCTTTGCGTAGTGATACTTTCTTGTGGGACAGTTGTGAATGTGTTAAATCTGGGGAACACTGCAATATTGATATCGCAATGTAAAACTAGTTATGTTAGCAAGATGTCTCTTGCCAAAAGCTGAATTAAAAATGGTACGTGTAATTTTCTTAGGTGTTCTGTTCCGATGAAATATGCCTTTTATCTTTCTGAGTGCAATACTAATTGTCTGGAAAATGGGAACAGTTTGAGGGTGAGGGTTTCTCTTTAATGAGAATAAAGTGTTTTTGCTCTTGGCTTCTGTATTAGGCTCTTCCATAACTGACTGTATGCACATATATATATATATATATATATGTATGTCTCTTGGTTTGGCAAGCTCACCAGAGCAGAATCTGCTCACTGCTGGGCTTCAGTTGTTCTCTAAGGTTTTCTATATTCATTATTTCCTCTCCAGGCTACCTCCAAAAAATACAAACTGCAGAGCAAATCAGACTTTCTTTATAACTTTCCAGACACTCCTGGCTGTAAAACAGGAATGCAAGCACTATACCTGTCTCTTGTGCCTAACTGGTTTATGTTAGTGTGTGTGCTGGATATAGATTTAATTAATATATTTTTTGTTTCGTATTTGAAAAATATATGGTGCTGGATTTTTTTTTTTTCAAAATAAGTGAATCCAAATACCTTGTTTTTAAAACATTTTTCCTCGTGTGCCAGGGCCATGCCATCCAGTGATTGGCGTTTGAATAATCTGTTTTGCTTAGTGCAGGATCTATCAGTGGAGCAGTGGAACAGGGCAGGCTGCCTAAGTCTTTTGCAGATCATGTGTTTTGAATTCCAGTGCTCAGGACATGTCTGTTATAAAGCAAACCATTTTTATAAGAAGTGCTAGTAATTTTTAGTGCCAAGTGTTACTATAGTCTGGATTGTCCAAAGATGTATAGGTAATGTAATACTTCTATGTATTATTTTTATAATAATAGAGTAGCAAAGCTGACAAGAATAGACAAGTTTACAAGTTCTTTAGGTCTGAAATAGACCCATAAAGATTTAAAGCTAAATATAATCTGAAGACAATTATTCTGCCTTTAATTAGGTACGTATTGAGTCTGGATGGGCATGAGTTTAGGAGCAGGAGTGATGCTAATGGTTACTGTCATACAGGAAAAAAAGAAACAGGGATAGCCTGTGCCGCATGAGAGAGTTACTGGGAAGGGGAGAGGAAGGGAGGTTATGACTGCCGTAAAACTGCTTTATTATTGAGTCTGATTTTTTTTGTTATCCAGCAAAGTTGAGACCTTAGCTTCTGTGCTTGTTTTTAGAAAGTGTTTGGGAGGTTCTGAGGCTGTTCCCATGCAGCTAAGGAGGGGTGAAGGGCTTGTGGCTTGGTATGGCTTCACATCTCATCTAGGGCTAACTTTAAAGCAGAATTGCACGTATCTGAGTAGCAGACAGGGTCACAACAGGTTGTGAAGACTTACAGTTTGAGGGTTTTTTTCTCCCAGTTCAAGCTGCTGAAAATGGTGTCGGGGCTGTGCTGCGTTGCATCCGTTAGGGTGTGCAATGAAGGCACCTGGGAATGCTTCTCTGCGGCCAGGACCAGAACTGCAGTTAAGAGCTAGTAAGGCCGAGGCTTATGAAAAGTAACAGAAGCCCAAATCAGTATGAACAGCTCTTCTTATAAAGCAACCAGCCCAGTGGGAGAGGTGCAGGCAGTTATACCACTTCTTGGTACTGCGTCTCTGGGAAGGTGTAGAAGGAGATTAAAGCATTTCTAGTACGACAGGCGACGTAAGGTGTTGTTCAGTTCCAGAAAAAACTTGTAGGAGGTTTCTGGCAGTGGACACCAGCTTCTTTTCAACATGCAATTCTACCAGTCAGTTGTCTCTCCTAATCTGCATGAACCAAGTACCCCCATAGTGTATTCTTTCTGTCCAGATAAGATGCTGGGGTCCCCACAAATCATAAATCCATCCAGTTTGAGTATCATGGTCACTAACTCTGTTAACCATTGATATAATTATTCTGTTCTTTTCATGCTGCAGTGGTTGGATTATAAACTGTCATTGTTCACGGGACTCACAATAAATCTCACAGATCATAAATTGTCATGTATAGGATAACATCTGTGAATTACTCTACTAGAGTACTTTTAACTACTCCTTATTAATGAACTTCTCTGCCTCAGTATAGCCAAGGCACTGTGTGCCTGACCTAACCATTTTACATTTTCAGTGTTCACTATTCACTATAGATGCTCTCAGATTCGAGCTCTTTTTCAGATAGCAACAGCTTGTCCACCTGATGTCCTGTACGTCTCTCACCTGCCCAGTGAATACGCTGATCCAGCCATTGCTTTCCAGAGGAACTGTATACACACCTAAGTCCAGTAAATGGTTTTGATCTGTAACTCTGTCGTGCAAAACGCATTGAGGCGAGTGTACAGGTACCTGAGAAACTCTCCAACCGTGGTGTCCCTAGGCACCTAACTGCAACCTGTGTGCTGTGCGAGCAGTTGTGGTAGTTGTTCTGGGCTTGGGAATTATACTCCAGCACTGGGCATCTAACAATTTGGTGGTGGGACAGAAGCATTACAGCACATATGTCTCTCTCTCAATTCAGGGGCTCCGATCCATTCAGTTTTGATGCTTTTTTTTTGTTTTTTGTTCCATTCCATCCCTCTTAAGGAGACAGTGAAGTTGGAATTGTCTGCCTAAGTAATTGTCCCTCTTTGGAGTCTGTTAAATCTTTCTTTACAGACTTTATGCCATAAAATGAACTCCTGCAGATTGTTTTAAGAGTTAAAAAGGTAGCCTATTTTTTTTTCTAAATCTCAAAGACAACAATGCTTAATCCTCCATCTCTTCTTAACCCAAAACCTCACAATTTTTAAAAGTTAGAATATTTGCTACAGGCAGAGGAGAAAAAATAACACAGATTTCCAGTTGAGCATGAAGTTGTTTGGGCCTTCCTACTGCTTTGGCTGAAGATAACAGGTTGTCTTTATAGAAGAAAAAGTAAGTATTTGGTGGCTTTTCTGGCTACTCATCCTGCTGTCATCAGAAGAAAAATTTCAGCAGAATTGTGACTGACAAAACCAGATATTTGAGGGAGCTCTTATTAAAAATTCTAGTATATAGTGCCATATTGTAACTGATTAAATTCAATGTATGCTATGTTATAGTAACAAGCCTATCACTATTATTATTGCTGACTGCTGCTACCAGAGTCAGCTTTGGACAATTAACTATGGAGTAGAAGGGAGGAAAGTGATATTTCCTTTGTGGAAGGGGAATATTTAAGGAGATGGTTTTTTTTTTTCTAAGATTTAAGAGGAAACACTCCTACAAAACTTTATGGAGGACACAACGTTTTCAAGGTGAGCATCTTCCAGAAAACAAATGTTGCTAGTGGAGTTTTTCATGGGCCCTTTCTCTAGAACAAAGAATTTGACATATATGGTTATTTTTGCCTTCGTGAAACACAAACGCTGGTCAGCTTTAGTATATGGATGCATTTGAGAAATCAATGCTATCAGATTGATTTTAATATTTTGCTCTTCCTAAGGAGATCTTGGCTTGTATAGGAGATACAGATCAGCCTTCAAAACTGTTTATCAAAATTTTATGTATCAATATTGGCCCTTTGTGCTGGAAAAGAGCCAAGGAGGAGAGCCAAAGAGTTTCCTGATGTGCCCCCATCCTTTCTGTTGCTCATAGTCCATATCAGCATAGACAAAGGCAGTTTGTCAGTTGTAGGAAAAGGAGAGAAGGGACATAAGGCAAGAGGGGCTTATAGCAATATTGTTGGAACCTTAATCAAAACTATATTTAAAAAAAAATGAACCCAACAGTTTTGGCTGTGTAAAGCCATCAGTTTTCAGGTGCTTCATAAACAAGCACGTTCTTTTTTAGTTTTCAATTTAGGGTAAGATGAATCATTCAAAATTTTCAAAATTGTGACTAAAAAAAGTACTTAGAATGATACTGGATAGCGACAATGATGAGGGCAACAAGAAGCAGCTAATCAAGAGTCAAGGCAGAATGTCCATCAGATTCTAGGAGCCATACACCACCCAAACGTTCATGTGGCAATGACTCATAAGCACATACTGCTCACCTGGTGGGGAGTGAAAGCTTTGTGAATATTTCCATGAAACCTTCCCCTTCCCCTGACTCCCCAGGAATTCCACTTCTCCATTGCGAGACAAGATGTTGTGCTGAGCACGCAGCTCGGTCCCAAGATGTCCTGCAGTTGTTGGCCTTGTTGGCTTCCTGCTCCCTGCGAGCACTTTGGATTAACCGGCTGCTTCTTGCCCCAGTGCAACGTGACTGCTCATTACTTACAAATGGGCACCGACATGAGATGTTAAGTAGCAGATGCTGATAGACTATTTAGATTACTACATCTGGAGAGATGTTAATTGTTTATGATCTTCTTTGTACAGCTTCACTTTTTCTCCTGTGGTTTCTACCAAGGATAAGATAGATACTTAACATTTTCTGGTAGAAGTGCTTAAAAATATTCTAGTACAAAAACTTTATGAAATTCTTTCCCCTGAATCATTCAAGGTAGTACTGGGGAGCTGGCAAGACTTTTTACAGAACTTTTTTAGAGAAAAAGGAGAATTGATCCATTTTCATTAAATGATTAGTAACAGAAATGAGGTTTGGGTGGCTGAAGTTTAAAGAGAGTAAAGTTATATTGTAAAAAGCATTATGATTTAAATACAGACATTGATTTCAATATGCAGAACTGGTATTTCATTATGTACTGTTAGACTTTTAACAGAAATTCCAGTTGTGAGAAAAACAAGTGAAAATTGTTGTGGGCCACAAGTATATTGAGTTTTGATACAGATTATGTAGTTTCTTCTCATCCAAAACTGATTTGTAAAAAATGAGATGATTTCAAAGGAACCCAGCTGTTTTGGCACATAGTTATTTTTGCACGTTCGTGTAAATTCTGAATTTTTTTCGAGATTTATGACAACAAAGATTCTACAGTGAGCTTATTAAATAGCATTGGATGTCTCCCAAAACACCTTTTGTGTGTGGTTTTTTTTTTAAATAAGACTGTTTCTTCCTGAAATGACTACATTCACTGAGGCACAAAGCATCAATTCTCAGTAAATGATGAACAGCATTTGTGCTTTTTAAATGACTGATAATATTTTTTTCTTTTTGCTTAAAAGAAAAATAATTTTAAATCATAAGGAGGAAGCAGTTATTTCACCTGTTCTCTACTTAGTATGTCTGTATATTGTTAATATCCATCATTTTCTGAGATACTTGATTAAATGTAGTCTGAACTGTATTAAAATGGATTTAGTTTTAACTATAAAATAGCTTTGCAATTAAATCCAGTAGGAAGTATATATAGGAATTACTTCACTACAGTTGTCATTTGAACTACCAGACCATTTTAAAAATAAAATAAAAACATTAGGATATTGCCTGTCAAAATAACTATTTCCCTTACTATTTCAGTATGTGGAAAATTCAAATTATATACCTAATGGGAGGCGAGTTGGAATTCAACCATCACAACATGTTTGTGTACACTTACTTTACTAAGTGTAACTGATGTAACACACACCTCTTACACATTCAAGGTTTTCCTTTTTAAGCTAGGCAGGGAATGTGTTCAAGGAGCATTTACAATGAAAATAATATTTTTCAATAGAATCTGTGTCAAGTTTTCCATTTTAAAAGAACATCAAGTTGAATGATTTGAAGCTGATACTGATTTTATTAATTGACAAGTAACTGAAAATATTAGCTGTTATAGAGTTGTTCTCTGTTGAAAACAGTTTTGTAATACTGGAGTAAGCACTTGGTAGCTTTAAAGTGGTTGTGGTGCTGATGCTGCTTAATCCAGCAAATTGATCACATAATTTTGACCAGGACTGAGCAAAGGCTCAAGGGACTGTCTGTGTGTGTCTGCTGTCAGGGCTTGTGCTATCCAAGTCAATACCTTGCGGTGGATATGCTTCTACACGTAGTTCAATCATGATTTGCGTGAATTAATTTGTAGTGAATGCAGGAATATTTAAAGCAGAAAGAATATATTGATGCTAAACAGTAGGCCCAAGCAAATATTTTTGTTTTAAGGAATGAGAAGGGGTCTGCATGAATTTTTTTTTTTTATTTCAAGGGAAAGCAGTTTTCTAAGGCAGACCTGTCCCGAACATCCACGTTTTCCTTATTTTCAGTGTACAAGTTTAATGTATATAGTAATACAGACATTTGATTCTTTTTAATGAAATGAATTGTGACTTTAACAAAATAGATTCTATGAATCTTAATTTCTTCTTAATAGATCTTTGGTGCTTATGACTTTTTCAAAGCTCTTGAAAATTGTTTCAATTTTCTCAAATCTTAACCTTCAAATAAAATATTATCCATTGTGCGGTATAGACCTGGGCTTATAATTTACATTTGATAGGCCATTAGTATGGTAATTAGTAATTGGTACAAGAGTTGTTAGCATTGAAATAAACATCTGGCTTAATCAATTTGTCATTAAGCTAGTACAAGTATGTAGGTAACAGTGGGAAAAGAAAATACCAGTGTGATAGCTCATAGCTATCTATAAGCTATCAAGACATAGCTAAGTTTGCAATTAAAATAGTGCCTTTTTATGTTGCTTGATATGGATTGCTCAGCACTCAGCTTGCACAAAATACCCTGTCTTATTTCTGTTTTTAAATCTATTTTCAAAATCTTACAAATAAGTAAAAGAAATGAAGCTACGTTGTGATGAAAACCCTGTTGATAGATATATCTATCAGCTTTGGCTTGTGATATTTATTCATTTTTTTCCACTAAGAAAGGGGAAGAAAAAACAGGTTTTAGCCAGCAATAAGGAAATGCTAGGTCAGATGGATACTGGTGACACTATTTGTTAGAAAGCTCCTGGTGATGGAAAGATTGCTTTTCTTCTCCTCTTATGGTCTGTAATAGAAGTAATATGCATCTTCCTACTGCTGTTTTCATTTTCTGTTTTCTCTTTTAGTCAATTGTACACCTTTACATATAGATGAAAATTTAGCTGCAATAGTTATATTTCTGGTTGTAAAGTTAAAACCTTTTATTTCACTTTGCTGCCAGTTATTAGTTTTAAATTGCTTCAGTAGTTGCTGAGAGTGTTAAAAGAAGTTTGCACATAAAGGATTAAAATTATGCATAGGTAGAAGTAAGAAATAAATTTTGGTATTAAGACATGGGAGTGAGAAAGGCATTACTTCTCATTTCTTTTTTCATGAAGCTGCTGATAATTATATAGACTAAGCCCATCAATTACACAGTGCTAAATCATGCTTAGGGAGTCCTCAATTTGAGGAGCCTTCCAGTTAAAACGAACTTGCTTTCTTCTGCAGTTGTGTGTGCAGACATCTAGAAGTCAGGCAGGTTTTCTTCTGTATTGTATCTTCTTTCCATCTCGACTCTGTAGCTGCAGTCGTTGCAGAAGAGCCCATGTTCTCGTGCTTCCCCGTGCCCCGAGTACAGGCAGTGCTAGAAAAGCTTTCTGTAACACTAGCTTCTGTGTTAATGATGGGCTAACTAAAATGATATATTCTTTTTTATTCTGTTATGAAGATAAAGGTACCGCACGGAACATTTTAAAGACCTACTTAGAAAACAGTAGATGTTTCAACTGTATTTTTACAATTAACATAAAAAGAAGGGGCTATAAAAACTATGTTGGTTCAGAAATAGGATTAAAATCCTATTCTATAGTTGATTGGAGACATCTGATGTGATTACCTATATTGTTATTCTTCCTTGCTGCAGATTTGTCTAAGAGGAATATTTATTTCACTCCTGTTTAAAAATCTGGAGATACACTACCTGGGATAATGAATTCTGCAGGTTGACCATATGTAAGCACGTATGCATATATAAACATCCTTTTTTCTTTGCCTTTTTGTTCTTCGCCTGGATTATCATGTGAATGACAAAAAATAAACAAAGTATGAAAAGCCAGTAAGTTAAAATAAACAGTATTACTGAAAAGTGCCTGTAATATTTTACCTTTTATAATGTAAACTAACAAAGTTTGACAGCAAAAGCAAGTTCTCCATCACATGGAAGGTATTTTCAGGGAACGATAACTGATAGGGCAACAACAAATAGCATAGGACAAATCCTATCTGTACTCACCAGCTGAAAGATAATAATGTCTCAATATTAGAAATGCTCCCTTATTCTTTTCTTCTTTTGTATTGAAGAATCAGTTTTAGAAAGTATAAAATATAAATTAAGCTGCATAACCTTTGCATGCTTTGAGCTCTCTATTTTATTTTTTTTTTTTTTGTGGATGTGTTGAAAAGTAAGTGGTATTCTTTATCTAGCTTACTAGATAATGGGGCTGGGGAGCTTGATTACAAAGGCATAAATCAATCCAAGAGCCCTGATGATATCCTAAACTTCAACAGTGAAGCCTGAGTGCTTTATTAGATTATCACTTCAGAAGGATTGATTTACAGCTTTAGTTCTCCATCTCCATCTATTATTTTTGTATTACAAGAAAAGGAATTTTTCAGCAACTTAAAAAAAGAACAAAGTACCAGAAGTCAAAGTAAATACTTAGCTAGAAAAGCTGTTTTAAATAGCGACAGGACTCTGATTTAGAATCAAAGCAAACATAAACAGATCTGAAAATTTGACCTGCCACAACACTTTTCTTTTACTCAATATTACACAGAGCAATGATAAATTTAGGAATTCTAAATTACAGCAGGAGGCCAAAGGGAGAGCAGCGAGATTGCCAGACTAACAGAAGAAAAGTGTCCAAAGTGGTACGTTGTCCTGGAAGACAAGTTGTTGGGCTGCTCACAGCAGAGTGACAAGAATTAAAGGGTAAAGGAACAGTCACATGTGCCAAAAAAAACCTGAATAAATCAAGTTTCATAAAGAAGGTTTAACTTAAAAAAAAAAAAAAGAAAAAAAGAAGAAAAAGCACCTGGAAATGAGTTCTTAGAAGATCCAGAAGGAGATGAGGGCAGCAATTACTTTTTAACAGATGCTTCAAAATGTCTTTCTGATCCTGTTCTCATTTAGGTCATTTTATCCTTTCTTACACATAGTCGTGATTTAATCACAGATTTGGGGCCTGATTTAGATAAATATTTCAATACACAATAACACCTTTTTACTTAAGTTTAAGAGGGGGTATTTCCCTGATTTGGTATGAACTGGGGAACATACAGTTTACTTTTACTTTCTCTTGTTCTTGAGAGGCTAATTGTAAACCGTGACGTACAGAATAGCAGCAAGAGTTTTGCAAAACTAGTTCACAAAGTTCTTCCCATCCACTCTTAATACTTTGATTCTCTTCATCCATTCTTTGTCCTTCTCTTTATTGTTATGTCTTGTTTTCCGGTGTTGGTAAAGGTAACGTTTTCTGAGGTAAGGTAACATTGAAGGTGACAAATGATGATTGTAAAAAATGAAAAAATACGTAAATCAATCCTGCATGTTGAACAGAAAAATTGCCGCCTCTATATTTATGAATAAAAGAAGAGGTAACAGCACATCTGAACAGATGAACAACTTTACTGCTGTTCAGTGCCATCCACATAAAAGTAAAATACCTCTAAGATTCAGAAATGGGAATTCTGTAAATCCATTCTTTGGGGAAGACATGCATTATTATTTTTATTATTTTTTTAAAGAGAAAATGCATTTATTGTTGGATGGTACTTAAGGATTTTTTTCACCTTTTTCTATTGTATTTAAAACGACCCTGACGTATAAAATCAAATGCAATTTCCAACCCTGCTTTTAGGGTAGAAAAAGGGTAAAACTTAATTATGTTTTTTTTTTAATGCTCTTGTCTTTTTGTCATTGACTTTCATGAAGCCTTTCCTATACCATTAGTTTGTTGCTTTTGTTATTGCTTTTTTGGAAAATAGTTGCTTTTTTGAAAAATAGTTAACTACATGATTTAATAAATGGTTTGGTGTTTACCTTTTGGAAGCTTTGATTAGAGCTTTCTCTGTGCTTGGTTTTGTAGAATTTTATCTGCCTGTTCTTCATCATCTACTCAATGTTCTTAAGTATTTCTATGCAGTTACATTTCCAATAACATTGGAGGTTGTTTTGAGACTTAGTTGTTATGCCACAGGATGTTGATTCTTTTAATTGAAATATTTGAACCCATGCATACGCTATACCTGTCCACAGCTTTTACCTTTGTCACTTAATTTCTGCAACCTAGAAATCTCTCGTCTCTTGTCTTAATTACGTTTGTATCATATGAAGTTTTCTGCAACACGAATGTCATTTAAGTACGGATCTTAAAATAATTTAAAGTGAATGTTCAGCAAACAGGACTTCTTTCATTGGGGAAAAAAAGAATGAAAGAAATGGTGACTAATGTAGCTTCGTTATAAACATGCTAAAAGTTCAAATTAAATTATTCCAGTTAATTGCATGCCTAGAAACAGAAAAGAAGCACTGAGTAGTACAACCCAAACATTAGTCTGATACATCTTCTTCCCCCTTAGTGGATATATTGAGCGTACACCAGATACATCCAGCTTCGTATGTTTCTAAATAGTATATTGTATCCAATTTTCTGCCTGTTCGTAATAATATAGTAGATTCTCATACATTCTATTAACACACTGTAATGAAAACTACCAGGTAATGTTTTGTGTGAGAATTTTCTTCTTCAAATTCCAATCATAGCTAGAAGTCATAAATATTCCTTAATATTCCTATAGAAAACTATTCTTCTTGTTTTCAGAATCCAAGTCCAGGTACCAAAATTTTTTTCTGTTATGGCTGTAGGTCACGCAGTGCACTTTGGTTTTATTTTTCTCATGGTGCGTAGGTCTTACTTATCAACTCGAGTTGACAAAAGCTAAAAGTTTTTCCTGGTTTTGGAAATCTTGATTTTATTTTATTTTTTTCAAAATGACATGGAAACCATGTCTTTCCAGGTAAAAAAGATAAGGAACACCTGCACATTTTGGTTTTAAAACAGAGTATTTCACTATAGTTCTTATATATTTCTTATGAGTAGTTTATGTGAATTTGACATTTTGTCTTCTGCATATGTGCTCATTCTTCTTGATAGTGAACAAATAAATGAATCCAAGATTGCTTATAAAATATTCTGTCATTTCAAAAATGATGTGGTGCTTAGGGCACTTCTCAAAAGCCACTTTTGAAGTAGAACTTTGAAATCGCAGGGTGGTTTCAGTTATATTTCTTTAAAAATAAAAATCCAAAAGGGAACCAAAAAAAGAAAGAAGATGGAAAGCTTAAAATTGTAGGACAGAAGATACCATTTTTTTTTTAAGCCTGTCTCATCATGGTCACTGGAGAATTTTAAAATTAAATGTTTAGATTTCATCCAAGAGTGAAATGTTTGGTATGATGCATTAGGATGCTCTGCAAACATAAAATAATTGTAGAGTGAATTCTTTGGATTTTTTCCCACTCTGATCTTCCCAAAAGAGCATCCACCTCGGAGTGCAACTTTCCACTGTGCTCTCAGTTGATTTCTCTGTCTTATTTATGAAAGATGTGACAAGTACTTTGTTTTTCTGACATGATGGACCATTTCAGTCACTAGAATTGTGTTTGAAGTGACATTAAAATATTTTGCATTTCTAATTTGTGGGTAATGTTACAAATTATAGCATTACTTTTGCATAAATTAAAAACCCAATCTGAAAACAAGTGAGGAAAAAAGACCTTAAGAACATGAGAACACTTGAGGATAGGATTGTATTTTAAATAATTTTAAAATCACTATCATAATGCAGAAAATATATATTTTATATATATTTTACTGACAAATATTGTAACTGAAATTTTCATCTTAAAATATCTCAGTTAAAAAAATTATCTGAATATTTCACAATATTAAAACCTTTGGCTAAATTATTGGACTGAGGAAGTTTATTATTCTTTGACTTAAGCAAAATGACTTGGGACAGATTTTCATGCTGGCACGCAGAACAAATTTAATTCAAACTGAGATGAAAGGCGGTTAATGTAATTGTAGCCTATTATCCTATGCAGGCTTGAGTTAAGAAGCAAACCCACAGACAGTCAGAAAATGATGGATAGAAAATAGAAATGCTCAAGGCTGGTGAAATAGAGACTTGTGAAGGGATTATGCCGTAACTGTTCCCACACAATCTCTGCATCAGTAATATCCCACCTCTACCGTATGTTTGGATTACTAAACAGGATTTTTGTATGCCTCCTGGGTTCTTTTTATTTCCCTGTGACGTCAAAAAAGGTCCTCGTTTAGTAAATTTCACTACTCTGTAATCCTGATTTTTTTGCCCTTAATCTACCACATTCATAAGTCCTAGGGATGCAGTAAAGCATTCTGTTACAGAACTTTTTCCTTTTTTTTGTTTTTAAATTTGCTCTCAGAGGCAAATGGTTGCTCACATACATAGTTAAAATTTTTGATCCAGAGCATGACTGTGGTGCTCAATGCTAGCAAGAAACTATTCTTTTTACTAGAGTATTTAGTTAAAAAATAGGAAATAATAATCAGCTCTCAGTTTTTTCAACTGTAAGAGTGACTGTTTGGTTTAGCATGGCCCTTTGTAAGTAGCGTATTTCAGGTGATCAAGTGTGGATTTGGTTTTTTAGGACTGCATTCTGACTACCTATTTTTTAATTATTCCATTTTATTTTGCAGTAGGTGGTGTTTGGATTTTTTGGAATACATACCAAATTTTGCACTGAAAGCTTTTAAAAATCAGAAAGACATGTCTCAGTCTCCTCAGAATACTTCTGGAAAGGTGCAAAGTTTTGGAATAATTTGAAACATGTTAATTACAAAAATATTTGGACAGGTTTGTTGCCCTTGGCATAGTCCAGGAAGCAAAGCAAGCACCTTCTTTCCCGTAAAATAACTGACCACACCTAGTGTAATACATACATCTCAGGTAAATCCAGGGATAACTAGTTCAAGCATCTAATGTCACGCTTACAAAGCATAGGAGATCAATTACTAATCAGAAGTCCAATAAATCTGCTGTTTTACAGCCTCTTTGTAGAGGGATTGAGTCTTTGAGGTACACAAACTGGGATGATAAAATGTTTTTTTTTTTTGAGGAGTGTATTTTTTAGCTTTCCCAGTCACTTCCAGCTGGGATGCAAGAATTTTCTCATCCATTGCAAGTTATATCACCAGAGCTCTTGTAGTAGCTAAATCTTTTTTTTTTTTCTTTCTTCCTCCTTTTCTTCTCATTCTGTCATTGTTCAGGGTGAGATTTTGTGCCCCCCCCCTTTTTTTTTTTTTTTTTTTTTTTTTTGAAAAATGCTTTGTTGTGTGAATTTCCCTTTGGGAAATCATTGGGATTACTTACAGAGTTAAAGGCTCTGTTCTGCACTGTACTCCTGTACTCAGGCAGGAGCAAGCATTGCTTTTCATGGTGGTACTCTGCACCCTGCCTATCAAAACCAACGTAAACATAGTTTGAACGGATCAAGTCTGACAGACCAGGACTCCTGTTATGAAATACTTCACAGTGCCCTGCCGCCAGGCTGTAGTGTCGTTTTAGACAACTTTTCTTTCCATTTTTACAGCCGTTCCTTTTCAGTTTTCTCCTTAAAGGGCAGATAACTTTTCGAGGAGAGTCTGCCAAGACTGGAAGTGTTGGCAGATATAGTATTGTTGTTGCAACATAGACAGTAACATTTATTTCCACTTATTTGGCACTTCATAAAGAAATATCGGTGTCATCTCTGCTCCAGGAAATTCAGAGATTATGTGCTATAATGGACTAATGGAGACTGGGGCTCTTGATAAGAAAGGGACCAGAGTAAAGCGAACGTGTGTATTTATCTTCATACTTTGTCCAACCACCTATACTCTTTTATGTCCTCTGTTCTTAATAGATATTTCTGTATCTCTTGGATTGGTATCTTTTTTAATAAAGTCAAATAAAAGATGGTGCGGGTTAGATGGGGTTGATATCCTAGATATTAAAAAGAACTTAAAAAGAGGCCAGACATGGTTATGATGGAACAATGGTAGGCAATAAGGCATGAATTTGATGGATTTTGCCATGCAGGGGAGGGGGTAAAGAAAATTCTTTTAGGCAGGAAAAGAACTTGTCCGAACAACATATTGGACAGATTTATAGACATTAAAATGGTCTGATGGACAAAAATCACAGAATGGTAGGGGTTGGAAGGGACCTCTAGAGATCATCTAGTCCAACTTCCCTGCTAAAGCAGGTTCAAAATGTGGTTTTAAAGACCAGAAGGACAAGAAGGAAGCTAGGAGTCTGGAAATTGCCATGCCTCCGTATTTGGTTTCTAATGATCACTCTCCCCTGGGTCACTTGTGGTGTTTTTTTGAAGGCTCACCATTCATTGTTGTTCAAGGAGGAGGTATGATTCTCTGAGAATTTCTGTAAATGCCACAGAAAACAAGTATAAGTAAATATTCTGAATATACTTTCTGAATATCTAGATAGAAAATCCTCAGTCATCTAGAAATATTGGAAGTAATATGAAAACATTATGCAACAGCTAGAGTTTTGGCCTCCTAAGAGTAAGAATGATAGCTTACCAGTTGTACTACATATTATACTTAAACCTCTGTAATATTTCTGCCTCATGTTCCTTTTATAACATGTCATTAACACTGTAGAAGTTGTTGTTGCAAGTAGAGGAATAATTTAGATAACGTCACTATTTTCTAAAATTCCCTAGTACTGTCTAGCTGACAGCCTAGAGAAAACCATGATGTTCTGATTTATTAATACCTTTACCTTCATTTAGCATTTAATGTTCTTGAACATTTAATATATAAGCAGCATTTGGGCATGGCTAACCTGCAATCTCCACTCCCAAATGGTTGATGCACTTTGCTTCTACATTGTCATCTTTGTCTTGGCTTAGTCAGCATTTATCATCTTTTTGAAAGTATTAATTGCCATATTGTGATAAATTTTAGACTTAAAGGACAAGAAAATGATCAAAGTTACCTTATGTAATTTGAAGTAGAAAAAGTAACTTGCCTGTCTTCATACCATCTTCTGGAAATAATAGTGTGTGCATGGCATCCTCAAATACATACTTCTTACGAACTTGAATTTTTAAATGCAGGTAACAGTGCTATTTGAAGAGCAAGATTTTGAAATATGAAGAAATGTAGTAATTTTAACCAAAGACCTATACTTGTTTTCATGATTATTTGACTATTATTTCCATGAAATCATAGTGAAAATAAAATCAATGTTCCACTGAGGAGAGCTTTATGTTAAAAACGATTGCAAAAGAAACTGTTTACAAACTGCTTATGCTTGGGGATGCAGGTTCATGAATACTCTGTTGTTGGTATTAAGTTGACATTTAACGCATTTCATCAACATCTATCTTTTAAAAGAATGAAACGTGAATTTTGTCATCTGCTCACTGATTTTTGCAAAAATTTAGGAGGAGCTGCATTTCAGTTTAAGCAGTAATAGGTATTCATAAACTGTGGATGGTTATTTTGCCATTGTTTCTATCTAATTCTTCTAGAAAAGAAATGAAACAGTTAAGAAAACTATGCTAATATTTCTTGGTGGTTCAGCTTAGTGTAAACGTATCTTACTTTGAGCTATCTAGGATATTGCTAACATTTGCTTTCCAAGGGCTAGAGAAATGTCTGAAATTGATCAAAATACGAGAGAAGAAATGTGCATAATTTTCCTCTCCCACTTTGAAAGAACAGCTTCCAATAGGCAGGAATTCTGCTTTTCCAAGTTCATCCTTTTACATATATAAAAGTTCATGTCATCACTGCCAAACCCCGGGTCATTCATAAAGGAGAGTGCCAGTGGTAGAGGGTAAGGCCATGGACATGAGATTTTCTGATTCAGAGTAGGCACCATCGAATCATTGGTGTGTGAAATTCATTTGGTCTCTGATTCATGAAGATTAACAAAGATTTATTTTTTTTCCCCAGATAGTTCCAAATGATGGCTATAGGTTACTTAATTCTTGCATAGAAGGAAAGATGATAATATAATCTGGAGTTTATTAGAAAAACTTATTTCTTAACCAGCTTCTATTAATTATATAATTATGTGATAAGTTTGTCACTTGTTTAAAAGTTTATTTTCTCCTGTAGTGCAATGTATTTAGTGATTTGAAACATCATTACTCCAGAGAGTACATAAAAACCCCTATAATATTATTCTTGATCTTACAGGGCAGAAGGATTTTAATATCATGAGGGAAATCTGGAAATGAAAAACTTGCTTATGAAGCTAAAATGTTTAAGCTTTTCTTTTGGTGAGATCAGCCTAAATTTAAAAAAAAAAAAAACAAAAACAAAACTCAAACCCCAGTATTGCTGGCCTAGGTCTCTTTCATGAATTATATGAAGAGGAGACAAATTAATCTGCAGAAAAACATTGTCTCAAGACATCATTATATGCACTTACAAGAAGAAACAAATAAATCATTTCCCCACATTATTAAAAAATCCTAACTGGAAACATAAATCCTAATACCTTTTACACTTTTAGGTTATCATTATCTTAAGAGGTAGGCGGATAATTATATCTAAAGCAGAAAGGTTGCTCATGACTGGAAGGATCTTGGCACTAGGAGGAGTGAAAGTGTCCAATTTTTGCATTAGAACTGAAGATGCTTTATTGTAGCTCAAAAAAATTGAGAGAACTATGCATGTACTTCAGTATTAATGGAAAACATTGGGACAGTATAGTGCAATGTCCATACAGTCAAGAAGCAGACCCTTACTATGAGGAATATATCTGCATTTAGAGATTATTAGTTTGTGTATTTCACCGCAGCAAAATAAAGATTATAGTAGCAGGATAAAAATACAATAATAGCAGTTAAACCTATTCTATGAAAAATCATGAACTTTGCTGACAGTGCCTATTTTTCACTAAATATATCATCTAAGCTGAATTATCGCATCTGAAGTCTTAAGTTTAGCTTTACAAACACGGTTTGAAGTTTGGCTATGAGTTGCCCCAAGTAACCAAATTATGCTATGTTAAATAGTATTCCACTATTCAAAATCCCCGTAGCATCATATCACCATGGTACCAGGAAAATAGAATGAAAACAGGAGCCTGTTGTGCAAGATCAGGAACTGGGTTAAGGAGATCAGAGGCAGGAATCGGTGATGGAGGACAGCCGGAGCAAGACCACTGGCTGGATAGGGGACAATGAGAAGTAAAGGCTAGAAAAGAGTAAAAGATGAGCAGAGGTTGAACAGTAGTCCCAGAAGATATTCTTACTTATCTAAAAGCCGGGGCAAGTTGCCAGTCAGGGCCCAGGAATAGTCAGGTAAGTCCATTAGTCTTTATTTATCAGGAACCTATTGTAGATGCAATGCTGAGAACCTAGGCAAAATCCCAGATGTGTCTATGACCAGCTGCAGACCAGAAAGATGACAGCTTTTCCCCAGAGTCTGTGGAAGTGGCCTGTGTTCATTTGCACCTATTACAAATCTCAAATGCTGAGGGACAAAAATATGAGATAAGGATCATCAATCTCTACTCAGTACAGTTGACAAGCCTGTGCTTTGGCCAGAACAAGGTACAACTGCCTCAGCAGTTGAATAAAAGGATAATTTCTTTTAGAGTGATCTGACATACTTATTTTTTTCTTCCCTGAGAGTTTGGCATTAGAAACAAACTCAGCTAGAGGACATACCAGCCCTACTTAGGTTACTCTTCCCCTGTTCATCTTTTTTTGCTTCACTTTTAATTGAAAGGAAAGGTTTACCAATTAGTGGTGGCAGCAGAACTGCAGAAAATCCTGCCCTCACGATCAAAGGTTAGATGAACCGTTACAGGAAAGTTTCCACACAATCAAATCACTAGTCTAGAAAGCTGTAGATCTAGATTGGTGTTCTATTCTGACAGTTTTCTTTAGGTGAGAAGCTTGAAGGTATACCCTTCCTTAAGGGAGATATCAGTAAGCACAATAAAATTAGGCATTTATATATCTACCTCCCATTCCTTAGCTTTTGTAAGGTTAGAAGATGTAAATATAGTGCAGATGTAAATACCTTACACACTGCTGGGCTTCAACACAGGGTCATTTGTAAACTCTGTCCTATGAAAAAGCCTTTCATTCATAAAAAATAAATAAATCTGTGAATATTAATGTAAACATGCTCTTGGATACCTTTATTGTATTTAAAGACAAAGCCAGAAATTATAATTCACTTGGTCATAAACATGAGAAAAACCGGGTTTTTTTTAAAAGCATTTGTCCATAACTTTTATTTTGAACTCTCAGGAAATACAGGGAGAAAAAAAAGAAAGTAAAAGAAAATGGTTCCGTTTTGAACGGATAACTGAGGGAGAGGTTGGGGAATAACTGCTAATAGCAGGCCATCAGAAGGTCAGTGAGCTTGATGAATTGAATACTTCTGTATTGGAACAAACCATAGAACTTGTACGTAACCTGGTAGGAGCCTTCCTCCATTTGTCCTTGTAAATGGGAGCTGTGTCTTTGGAGGCGTGCCAGAGTGGAACTGCTCGTTCATTATTACCACTTAAAGCAAATGATCATAGCCCTGTGGCACATAGAATAACGAGTCTAGCTCCCATTTCACAGATACGAGGCATATATTATACTTCACATATGGTCAGATGTGTGCTGGCTTTTGGAAAAGGTACAAAAATTACTACAATGAGTAAAGCTCATAAGGAAATAATTCAGCGAATAGGATATTTTGTAATTGGAACCATAATTAGTGACTAATGCAGAGAAATACATATGCTTAATGAAATAGGATAGGATTAAAAGACAAAACTAAATTTATTCAGAACCTACCATACATACTCATGTGAATAGTTTTAGATGTATTCCCAATCCTATTAGTTTCATCTTTTCACTCTGCTGAAAACTAAGTGTTTAAACAGCATATTTCACTTGAATTCGAGCAGGCTTCCCTAACTAGTAAGAACTCCACCTCATGCTGTTCCTAATAAACCTTACGGAAGTGTTCTGCACTGGGGGATAGAGGAGGGAAGTATGAGAGGGGTGGTGCAGGGTTCTGTCTGTATCTCTGTAACACCTGGCAGCAAATGATGTAATCGACTAGCTGTTTTAATAAGAGGGAATAAAAAAAAAAAGGAGTACAGATAGCAGGTAAACCTTATGCCCCTTCAATTGCTGGGACCCCTGCGTGCATGCAGCACTGGATGGACCCAGCACAGATTTTCCCCTGTTGTGCTGCATACATCCCATCCATGGAGAGGTTCCTCCTCCCTCCCATACTGTGGCGCCTTTTATTTTGTGTAAAAACAAAACCCTGTATCTCCCCCTGACAAGCTGGAAGGTTCTCTTTGATAACATCCACCAGTGCACAGCGCAGGCTGGCACGGGGCCTTCCAGCACCTTCCCTTCCCCTACAGCAGCTACTCATAGAATCATAGAATACAATCATTTAGGTGGGAAAAAACCTTTAAGATCACCAAGTACAGCCATCAACCTAACACTCCCAAGTCCAGCCACTAAACCGTGTCCTGAAGAACCACATCTACGTGTCTTTTAAATACCTCCAGGGATGGTGACTCTACCACTTCCCTGAGCAGCCTGTTCCAGTGATTAATAACCCTTTTGGTGAAGAAATTTTTTCTAATATCCAATCTAAAACTCATGCTCGCAGATGGCTTCTCAAGCCTGATGAACAAGGGCCAGTAGGTCCGACATGCCTTGCCCAAGATCTCTACCTCCTTGAGTCCAATGTCTTCTGTGAGGCTCCCAACACAGAAAGTATAATATATATGATAATACATCAAAATGCTTTGCTGTGGTGTAATTGACTATTCTTTTTTTATTATGCATATTTTATCATTTCATCATGCATTATGCTGAAACAACTGAAATGGCTGGCTGTAAAATTGCATTGCCATTTTCTATTCAAGATTTCTTGAAGGTCACTTCTATAATTGTCAAGGAATTAGTAATTATTTGGATTTGAATGAATAGTTATGAATACTTGTATATTGCAAAATATTCTGTACCTAGTAATTTTCATATTAGGCATTCTTTTGTGTGTTCTTTTAATTAGTGAAACCTGTGGTTCATTAGATAGATTTTATAGATATTTTTATTTTATGTATTCTTGTGGGTTTTTTGTAATATAGATACAGAAAGGTATATGCGATGCTGGAAATTCCAGGGTTCTGGTAATTATTGATCCACAGGAGGTGGTTTCATCTGATTAGAAGGGCAGCAGAATGGAGAAGGGAAACTATATGGAAATAGCTTACCTTTTCATAAATATTGTCAAGAATTTTTTTTTTAAAAAGTCCTGTTTTGATTCAGGAGCAAACTAAGTTTCTTTTAGACCCTGGGTCACATCACCACAGGTGAGTGCTGTGGCCGGCAAGAGTTCACAGCAGAATTTGTTTAGTCTGTCCTGATGGAAAGTTGTACAGCTTATTGTTGGTCGTGGTCGGACATTGCTCTTCCATATCATACATAAATTAGTGCTATTATCAGAGAGCAGCAGGGTAAGTTTCTTGCCTTCTTCCCCAGACTCTGAATACACAGTTATTTATATATTTTTGTGTTCTAGTAGAATACTCCAGCATATATTAAACACTGCCTATATTTAATATTCTACTTTGCCTTTGATATAATTCAGAAGAAAGAAAAAATTCCTCTTACAATAATCACTGTCATGTTGTTATAATTTCTTACATGATATACTATCTCATTTATGTGGCCATCTTACAAGGAAAGAAAAGAAAATTCTTTTAAACTCTTCCTTCAAAAACGATCCTTTTCCCTTAGCTCTTTCTTCAAAATTGCCAACCTAAAGACACTTTCAGACACGTGACTCTATTTTTACAAGGCTAATCTGTTTAAGTAGTGATCTGCTCTTTCAAGAATTTAGTTAGTGTTTTGTGATGTTTAGAAAAAAAATGTCAGGCAGACTGATATTACTTGAGATTATTTTCTCCTTTCCTTTGTAAGTACATGCAAGAGAGAAACTTCAGCATCAATCCATCTTCTAAATTCTGTGGAAAGAACTGTAGGCCCAGAGTGTCTGTACGGACAGGGCTACAAATTGTGTGCTGCAGTTAGAGTCGAAGCATATCATATTTTGGTTTCTTGGAGTTTAAGGAAATGTTTTTTTTCTATATTAAAAAAAGTTGAATTTCTGTATAGTTGACCGCGCAAAGAATTCTCACACTGATGTGGGACTGGGACTGAGCAAGGGCAGAGTCCAGAACATCTTTTTTTTTTTTTGTTTGGTTTTTTTTTTTTTTTTCTTTTTAGTGCTACTGTTGATTATTTTCTTTATGATATTGTAACAAAGGGTCAAGGAGATTCCCTGCCTATTTTTCAATAAAAATGAGCACGTTAAGAGTCACCAGTTGGAAACTATTGAAGAGATCAACAGAAATAAAAACACTATTCTACAGTCTGCAACTTGTTCAATGATATGACATGCAAGTTAGAAAGTTTTTTAATATTACTCACAAATAACATAACACAAAAAAAATCTCCTTGCAATTTAAGTTTCTTAGAAAAAAGTAATGAAAAGGTAGTTCAAGCCATTGCATGATCCAGATTTCCTCTGGGACAATATTTATATGGAATTTAATAGGCAGCGATAAGCTTTCTCTTTGTTTTATGAATCATTCTGTCTGTTCAATAGAAAATTATAATCTCGTTGGAGACTTCTGTGGAATAGCCAAGAAAACCAAACGCAGGATAATAATTTTCTATTAAGGTACTTGGCATTTTTAGAAAAATATTATAGAACTCAATTTGATCACTGTGAAATTCTGTAGGATATTTCATGTCTGAAAATAACCATATCTCTTATCGATAAGATATCAATAAGAAAGATATTTCTCCAGCTCTTATCATGTATGCGTCTTGCCAGCAGCATCAGTACATTGTATTCAGTCTGAATTTCACCTATTGCACTAGGCGGTCAGTGAAGAGAAGCGATTGCCTCTGAATTTCAAAGAGGCTACGTAGAGGAGACACTTCTGTCGTTATAGTGCTATATATACAGCTACAATTTCTGGCCCCATAGCCAGTTGCCATGGTCTGGTTGCAGCTACATAGCTTAGGACCACCCTCTCTAGAGCAAGACGGCATAGCTTTGGATCACCTCTAGGTCCTCTGTGGTGCTGTGAAAATGTAATCACTATTTTATGCTTAGGAATATTTTGGGGGTTTGGGTTTTTTTGGTCATGTTGGTTTGGTTTTTTGTTTGTTTGGTTCTGTTTGTTTGTTTTCATTTCAAGAGTTGGAAATATGAAGGATGTATTGCAGCCCACCAGTGGTGGCTGTGTGACTGGAAATGGAGAGTGTATGTTCCATCGCTGAAGGGATGGCATGAAGAGGTGTGGAAGGTGTCTGAGGGTGCAAAGCCTGCTCTCGTAGCTTTTTAGGACTGTGTATGTTAGAGGGAGAGATATTTGGGAACATTTTCTGCAGTCAGTGATCCCCCTGATGGATGCTCAGCTGGTGTCTTGGAGAGGGCCAGATCAAAACCAGCCGAGGGAGTAAGCTAGCACTGATGTGGCATGGGTAATTAGAGATCCAGCGCTCGGCCTCCCTGCCTGCCTCTCCTTTGTTCCTTACTGGAGACATACCACCTGCTCTAAGTCCTACACCAGGCACCGACGTTAAGCACATGACTGAAGTACCCTATTCAAGACCCTAGTCACTCTGGGTTTCATTTATAAGAAGAGAGGTGCCTCTGAAAAGTAGCACATCCTAATTAAGAATTATATCAAATACTTAATATTTTAATGTATTTGTGCTACTAGTAATGAAGTTCATGCTATTTGAAATAAATATTCTAGCTGCGTTTTTATTAAAACTATCCTGTGTTTAATGGGAATGTTTGGTTTTGTCTTTTTTTTTTTCCCCCTGCAGCTGTGACTCTGAAAATAGGTATCTTGGAAATCCACTTAGGGGAACATGCTACTGTGAGTACTCACATTTTTAATGTTCAGTACTTAAATGCTGTTTACATATTATGCGATAATTTCATTTCCTTGGAAAACGGAATATATTTCGTAAGATTTGCTGAAGTTAGGGCACGTTGATATTTTGATTGAAAAATAAAATGCCACACTGGGTTACTTTGTCCACGACAATGTAAATTAAAGAGTACTAAAAGTTGATTCTTTACTCCTAGATTGGAGGGAATGCCCAAGCCAGTGATTGGGTTATTCTCTGTATCCCAACATCTGTGAACGAAAGGAATAAGTAATTGTGGTGTTGTTTAAAAGACACAATTTGTGATGGGGAAATGCAGATAGGCTGAACAGCAGTACTTCCTGGGGACATTCGGAATGGTTTAGCCAGTCTGTCTCCCAGGGACATGATACACAGCTGCTCTCCAGAGTATCATAAAACGGTACCGTGTGTTGTCTCCATGTTCTTATTGTTGTACAAAAGGTACCTCTGGCAAATTTACTTTAAAGCATTACATGTTTGACAGTCATAGTGAAAGACCTGAAGGGATAAGAATGCTTATTACCCATGTGCAGAAATCTCTTAGAGAGCTGTGCCTGTTTTGCTGTGCCAAGGTGGATGTTAAATAGTAATTATAATCGTCATAAAAACGTATGTGATGTTACAGAACGTGGTTTTAATTTTTGTGACTTTTGTACATGCCTGCTCCATGTCAGACAATTGGATCCATTTGTCTATTGTTTCCTAATGTCATCCCTACCTCAAACTGAAAATTCCATAAACTCATATCTCTGAATGTATTTATAGCATCCGTTCTGATCTCTGGCCTTGGTTTTTAGCATTTCATTTTAGAATGTACACAAAAGCTTTGTTTTAGAATCTCTTTAAGGCATTATTTACCTAAGAAATGAATGCTGCTTCTCTTTACTAATGTTTCTTTTCTACCTTAACTGGTTTGCATCTGCAAGGTATGTTTTACAGAACAAAATTGACACATACTGTCTTACAGATGCTGACATATCCCTAGGCCTAAAACATTTATTCCTCTTGCCAGGTACTGAAGAAATTTGGTGTGGGTTGGGTTTTTGTTGTTGTGTTGGTTTTTTTTTTTTTCTTTCCTCCTTACAGACAAGTTAAGTTCAAATGTAATACTTTAAACTGGAAGATAATTTTTATATATTGTATTTTGAAGATACTGTTAACATTGTTGACATTTTACATAAAATAGACCAATTTGAAAACATACTTTAAAACTTTGCTCTAAAGATATGATATGTGACATATTTCTTATGTCACATAAGAAATTTTTTTTATTTCAAACCAGAATTTTCAGTATTTAGAAGCATGTATTTTTGTATTTGTGAATTTTATAAATTTTGTAGATTTAGAGCTAGATAATGAGTACATGAGAAGTTCATACAATGAAGAGTGCGCTATATGGTCTATTTTGGATATGTGCATCAACATTGGTTTTGCCCTTTAAAAATAAATGTTATTAAATTTAAGAGATGGAAAAGAAATGACAGTAATGAGATTTGTAGACCTCAGGCACCTCCATGAAAAACATTACTTTTTTTGCTATCATGTTGCAGGTTGGGTCTATAAATCATGTCGGAGACGAATTGTACTATATCAGGATACCCTTTCACCTTTCACTCACTACTATTATTTGTCTTCTGTCAAATTTCAAAATATTTTAAAGATCTCATTGTTCTGGAATGATAAATCTTCTTTTAATACTTTCAGTCATTTAAAATATTGTATATAAACGATTTTCTGAGTTATTTTATCTGGAGCCTGTGCTAATTTCGAATAATGGAATTCCATATTTCTTACATGTAGTGGCTGATGCATCATAATGGGAAATAATTTGTTAATTTGTGGATAACTGACTGACCAAGATTTCAATGACAATTGCTTACCAGCACTGTTCATTACCTGGTAAATCATGTATTAAAATACGTATATGTCATAGAGATGCTCCAATTTCTTACCTGTATAAGTATTTCAAAATGTGGCCTTACCATGGACTATAGTTTGTATAAGAAAATGTTTCACTTTTGTACAAAAGACAGGCATTTGGATGTATTTTTTCTGTGCTTATTTCACTAATCTGTAAGAAACTTTATCTTTAGACACTTATATTGCTGTTTTGCTTCTCCTTGAAGTGAAGAATATTCTTACTTTTTACAGTACAGGAATAGTTATTGCTCAGAAGAGAGGAAGATACTGAGGAAAACCAAATTGTATATACTTATGAGCAGCATAAGTTTACGAGAAATAAAAATTCTAGGCATATTTGTTTCTACCACTTAGAATCAAAATCAGTGAATGGTAGCAAAATAGGAATATAACTATTAATTTGCTGTATGGTCGAGATCTTCAGGAAAGCTTTTAGTCACATGCTTGAGTTTAGCTGTCTTCAAAATGACCAGTTTTAAGTGTTCAAATTTCATTTTTTTTTTTCACTTGTGCGAACACTATCCTAAACTTGAATGCTTTTCTAAGCCGAAACCTTAGAATTCAATCCTGAGTGTATGGCTAAGTTTTGTACGCTATTGGATGACCTCAATTTCTCTTTAAAAGCAGGATGTGGATAGAGAACGCTTACTGCCTTAAAGAACCTTCTGCAACTTGTGATATTGTGAATACCCACTGCCCTATAGAACTTTAGCTGTTTTCATCTCTTTCAGCTCTCTGCCCAGTTTACCTAGTTCTTGCCCAGTCCTCTCCTCCCTCTAGCCTGCCATTGCCATCCTCAAGTCTAGGAAGGGGGAAGAGACTTGTGTTGATGTAGGTACTGGTATTAAGATCAAAAGATGGTTAAGATAGTAAGTAAACAAAGCTTAATAGAGTAAGCCAGTGGGATAGCACAGATTGTTTTAGTTTCTTCCTTATTTGTTTCCTTTAGTAGTGATATAGGAGAGTAAGCAGAATATTAATGCTCTATGTGGATCATGTAGTGATCGGAGAAGTGATCTGAGCACAAATGAAAACACAGGGAAATTACAGATAGGTCTAGCATTATCAATGAGAATGAGATTCATATAGGATGTAGCATGCTGAAACATTGCAGGGACTTAATCTAAATACAGATACTATGCCAAAAGGATAAACACAGCAGCAAACCCATCAAATCTTGGAGATAACCGGAGCAGTTCATTAAACATCAGAATTTGTTCTAATACGGCATTTCAAAACATTGCAGCACTGGACATGAGTAGTTTTTCTACTTTAAATTACCAAAACTTAATAAAAGTAGAGTAGGAAAAGCATAATAGACAGGGCATGCAATAGTGCATTATCCAGATTGTGTGAAAATCGTTGCCTATTGCTTCTATTAAATTTATTTTCATTTCATTCTTCATGACTTCACTGCATGATTGAAAAAGCACAACAGAGAGAACAAACTTGTCTGAGAGTAAAAGAATGAGAAGAAGCCTCACAGATATAAAAATTAGAAAAATATTGAATGTATAAGAACGCATTAGCAGCTGTATCTATCTATTCTAGTACCTTGTTGTCAGTAGTGGCTGATTATGAATTCCGAGTGAAGAGTATAGCAAATAGACAAACATACAGTGATATTTCTTTCTTTACATCCAACAATTTACAGCTCAGGAACTTTGTGAGAGGAAGGATTTCTTGAGCCAAAAGTGTTCGATGTGCCATTGTTTAGGAATATCAGAGGAAATCTTACCAAATATTTCTTACACATAATAAAAAGAATATAAATACAAAAGAAGGCTTCATTAATTTAAAAGCCACGATTTTGTTTGTCCATGTATATATTCCTGTCAGTTGAGTACAAGTCTGCTTCTGGGTTGTGTCTCTGTATCCCTGGTGGGGAGGCTCTGCATCCCTAGGCCTTTCTGTTAGAAGCCAATCTTTCTGTGCACGATCGGAAGCTGATTCAATCCATAGAAATGAGTTCTGAGTGGAGGCCAGAGATGGTTGTGCAGCTGACTTATGCATGTACACAAACCATAAATATAACATTTTGTCATGATGCATTCGTATTTGTTGTTGTTATAGTTCTTTGGTATCTCAGCCCGCATGATGTATAACAGTGACACCTAGATAGCAAAGCGTGCATCCAAATTGCTCCATTAGTTCTTCGTGCGTCAGCGTTGGAAATGCATTGCTGTCGGAATCAGTGCACCTTAGTGCAAAGAAACATGCAGCAAAACCAGATGGTTTTAGACTGATTGGGAAGAATCACTGGGACAAATGCCACTTCTGTGATTTTGACCTGGGTTATATAGAGACGCAAAGCTTTAAATCATAAATGGATAGATAGTAAAGTCAGTGTTCTAGAGAAAATGAGTGTTTAAATTTACAATTCATGATTTGTTACTATACAGAGGGTGAATTATAGACTTGCTAACAATCACTTGTTTTGAAAGGATGTGATACTCTCCTTCATAAACCGCTTTTAGTTATCCATATTTCTAAGGTTAAAAACTTTCCAAAATGTCTGTTTTATGTACATTGAGTGTCACAGTTCCAATGCTACATTTCAAACAAGAAGTACAGCTGATAAATTCTGATATTACTACATGCAGAAGCATAAAAGCTTACAACAAATAAGTACTGTGAGTGTCAACCATATTGTTTGCCTGCATAGTTGTTAGAATTTCCAGATGAGTTGAGCACTCAAGTTGCCTATTCCACCAAGAGAATTCCTAGCTAAGACCACTCTAGTAGCCAGCTAAGAAAACGTAGTTGAAAAAATGTGCACAGATTTACATACTTTAGTTTCTTATTCCCTTTTACTCCTTAAAAAAAATGTTTAGAAACATTTGTTATTATTTCTGGGTACTATCATCAGCAATGAAGAGAGGAGAACAAGTAGCTTCTCCATTTGGTTCTGCAGATTGGTTACTCTTTCACAATAGGCAGCAGTAGTGGGTTACAGGGCAGCACACTTTAGAGTATGAAACTTTCATACATTTGAGAGGTTTTTCTCAGCAGTGCACAGCAAGAATATAGTCACGATGCAAGAAAATTGCAATAAATTAACAATTTTTATTTATGTGGTGCTTATCTTTGGGCTGGACAGACAATTTTGTGGGTCTGTGACTATCTGTGAATGCAAAAAGAAGCAGAAGCTTGCCTTTTGCATTCAGGAGTGCATTATGTGTCCAGGGTAATGCTATAGAGTTTACTGTGCTGCAGAGCAAGCCTACTTTTAAATTTGTTAAAGATTAGAACATGACCTTTGAGAAGGATTAGAGAATCCAGGAATGAATAGAGGTCAGGAGGGATGGGTCATTTATGAAGAGAAAACAAGGAGGGGCTGAATGATTTTGTAGCTTTTTGTAGAATTAAAACCTATTTATTGATTTATTCTGCATCTCCATGAGAATACATGCCTCTCATGGAGATATCTGTTGGATTTACAGCCTTTAAAAAAGAGGAAGCACAAATATCTGTACATAAAAGAGGCTGAAAGAATGTACAAATTTTATTTTAATCTTTTTCCTAGGTTCATTGTGTTTCCTTCCACAGCTCTTTCGAATCTTTCTCTCACCTCAATGTTTTATGAAATGTCATTTGTGGATGGCTTCACACAGTGACTCATCAGCCACTGTTTCAGAGGTTCTTCTGGGATGAAGCATGCAAAAAAGGAAGGTGGTAGGCCCATCTGCAGAAGCCTTAAGGGTCAGGTGTACTACAGAGCACTGGCACCACTGAGCTTTTCTAGTCAGCCTCGTGGACATGGAGGGAGGAAATGGAAAGCCAGAGAAAACATTGCTGAGTTCTCAGATGTTTATCACTTCAAAACCTAACATAATGACTAGTGGGAAAATAATATTCATAGATTTTTTTTTTTTAAATTGTCTTTGGATAAATTTTAGTAGCTTTTTTTTCTATTTAAAGTACACCGCAGGAAAAATATGCAATCATATATGAGCTACTAAATAATTTGGAACAACTTTTTGGGGAGTGACCTGAATAATTGGTTTATGGCTTTACTGTGCCATTCTAAACTCTGAGCCGTAAAATCATTATAGCTCCTAACACTATTGCTTGTTTCCTTGGTATACATACAGAAAGGATAGCAAGCAGTTCTCTCAGAGTATGTCAGCAACTCACAAAGAATGATACTTTCTTATCCAAAATTGGTGAGGAAGCATGAAATGCACATTCAGTGAAAACTCTGAAGATAATATCTGATATCTGTCCAAGGAGCTGGGGAGGGAGAAGGAAAACTTGCTTCTGGCTGTAGAACCTCATAAGGATTCTAGGCCAGTCCTGGAGCTGCGTTAACCCTATTACTGCTGACACAGCAGGGCTTCACAAAGGGCAAAGGAAAGTGCTAGCCCTTATAGACATTTTTTATTATAATTTAAAACTTTAAAATGATATTGTTATGTAATATGTATTGTGCCTGAGACAAAAACAAGCACTCATTTCTTGCATCCCATGTATTTAAAATTCATCTCACTTGATTAATTAAGACTTCTTTTCTTAAGTTTTTTCTTTTTGATATCTGGGCTTTGGAATAAAGGCCCTGGTATTCCTTTAGAGCTATTAGTTTATATTTTTCCTTTCTGACTTTTTCTTTGTTTGCAGCAGTAGTAACTAGAAAGATGGTTTGATAGAGGACAGATTATTAAAAGTAGCTAATTTATGACAACATAGTACCTCTAATGACTTTTTAGAAAAATTGGTTCGATAGTGTCTCAGAGCAAAAGGGTCAGATGATACATCCTTATTTAAGTTGTCAAAATACAGTTTAGGCTTAATCTGACCTAATGGTGTGGTCTGCTGGTTCATCCTACGTGATGTTTCCTTATTATCTGAACATATCTTTTTTCTCTTTTTTCTGGGATTATTCACAATGAAAGTTCTGATATAAGCCAATTTGCAGTAGCAGTCGTTATATTACAAATGTTATAATTTCATAAAAAAGGAGGAATTAAAACCATTAAAAGAAATCTCTCTAAATACTATGTCAAATTTTCTCTTGTGGTCAGCCGCCTTGCAATGATCTAGCGGAATGAAGGGGCAGAAACCTAGGACGTCATCTTCACGGGAGAACAGGAGGACATAAGCAGACATAAGCAACCTCTGTGAAGGGAATTGTTCTAGGGGCTGATGGGTGCTGGATCTGGAATGACACATTGCTCAGTTTGTGAGTGGCACACTGAGATCTACCATCAGTCACTTCCTGGGCTGCTTCAACCCTGCTGCTTGGAATTGTTTGTGTGAATGGAATCCGTTTATGCTTCCTTTTGCTCATCATTCCCCAGCTTTTGTCTTCCATGTAGGGTGCCACTACTATTTTGCCCCTTCCAAAGAGTTGTTGCCCCTGGATGCCAAGCATGTAATCTCAGCAGGATTTGGTCCAGAGCCCCTTCCAAGGTGTGCCTGTCTTCAGTGCTTCAGTGGTACCCTACCACACTGCGATGGCACTCCTCACAAAATAAGAGCCTGTGTATAGAACTGCACTGGGCCAAAGAAACATTGACTTCCCTAATATTTTTCATACTATACTGACATGATATCTTTTTTTTTTCCCCCTTCCTTTTCATTTTAATAAAATAAATTACAAGTTTTACCTTTTCGACTTGTACCAATGAGATGTCACAGACAAAGAGCACAGCTCCAAGATGGTTGTACGCTAGTCAAGAAATGCATATATGGTCTAATAGCTGTTGAAACATGTAATGCAACCTGTCAGCAAGGAGATACGATGTGGTCTTTAAGCAGTGAGTAGGCAAGCATGCATGCATATGGATTCATGGACTTAGAGCATGACATCTTCTATTCAAAAATAGTAATAAAAAAAATATCAAATGAAACGCATACTAGAGCTGACCATAAAGCACTAGGTGGCAGACTTGCTATACTTAGAGAAAAATTAAACTCAAGAACATTCCAAGGAGAGTATTTTGGAAGATAAATAGCAAGTAACACTTTTAATAAAACTGTTAGCAGAGATTTTCCAGATATTTAAAAATTATGTTGAAACTTAAAGGGCATAAACAATACATTGTAGCTATTGAAAAAGGTGTTTGTTTTAGTTGAGTTGTGAGATGTATACCAGCAGTTAGATGCTTTGCTACTGATTTGTAGAATTCATGTTTCCTTTTGGGACAGCATTAATTTAAACTAAATACATATTGTAATTGTAAAACTGTCATGCTTGACTTAAAATAATGAGTTCCGCCAATTATATCTAACACTGATTGACTCTGATACAGACTGAAACAATTTTTAGTATTTATAAGTACAGTAACAATAATGACTCACACTGCCTTTTGAATCTATGGGCTTATACAAATAAATTCTATTTAAAAATAAATCTTCTTAGTGTTTAAAGAGCCTACTGGAACAGATTATGGTTTAAATCAGACAATTCTAGGATGGTTTGAGAAAAGATTAGCCTCAACAAACCTACTAACTCAGAACATCTAAAGAGTAACAGACAAACAGAGTCTTTGCCCTGAGCTAAAATAACCACAAACCAATTGTCACCTTCCAGAGAATTAAAAAAATAACCACACCAAAAATCTGAAGCTCCTGATAAGGTATTACGATCTCACCCCAGGCTCTTCATACTCATTTGTCAAATGCTAGTTTGGTTTCCAGCTTTTTTGGGCAGGCTAAAGAAAGAGTTTTGGCTACCAATCATTTTCAGCCTTTACAGTGAATTGGAGAATCTTTCCATGTATGTATTAACCACTCTGGACAAACTAGCTTTCTAACTCCTAAGAAGAAAATAATAGCTAAACATACATTATAATGTATGCAAATATAAGTCTGAATTAGAGGCCTTCATCACCTGATAGACTGTTCCACAGATCCCATAATTATTTTTATATTATTATTTATCTTTCAAATATAATATGTAGTATGACTGTAAAATATCTATTAGTATAAAATATGAACCAGTATCAATTATGATTATTTATAGAACTGTAAGTTTTTCAAAACTTGATAAGTCAAGAATGAGAGAGACTCAGTGGCTTGGAGAACTCATTCAGAAGAAATACTTTGCTTTGCAGGGGACTCTAGCCCATACATGAAGCAGTTTTTTTTAAATGAGAAGGAAACCAATGTAAATATCTACATATACACAATATTTTATTTTGTCTGTATATTGAGCTGGGGTTCATGGGGATGAATACTTTCTGAATCCTTGTACTACTGTGTATACGATATGCTGTGTGTGTTTGTTTCCCTAACACATCCACAAAGACAGGAGCTGTCACTTCTCAAACACCCAGGAGGCCTTCGAGCTCCCCAAGACTGGAGTTTTAAGAAGCAAAAGGAATAGGAAAGGATCCATCAGTGTCCCCTTACTTTACCTTCTGACAGTGAAGGGAAAACCTTTGTGGTGGTTTTACAGTTGCATTGCTTCCCATGCTGACTTTCCAGGGAAAAGAGAGAATTCTTGATCAGTGGGACTTCAAGGAAAGACCTGTAGTGAAATCTTGAACCAATTGAAATAGGAAAAAAACAAACCCGCTTCAATAAGTAAGTGGCTTATGGTTTTGGGGAGAACGTGTGTTGGTTCCTTTGGGAGTTCTTGGACAAACTAGCGCGTTATTCCATGTCAGCTGGGGTACTTTTCTCCACTGGCAAATATGAAGCACTTGAAGGTAGTTTAGCCTCTTCCATTACTGCAGGCTGAACACCTAATGCAACTGTCTCGTCGTTGTAAGGTACGCTATTCAGGTGCCTGGGGTCCTGAACCACTTAATAACTTTTGTGAAGCCCTTGCAGAGCATGAGTCAGGGGCTCTGTAGGATTGTTTAAATAAATTGAGGGTTGTTTCTATCTCAAGATGACAAAACCTTGGATTGTATAAACTTTAAGAAATCTCTTATTAGGTTAAATGTGGCTGACTGCCTAACTCAGCTCAATTTCAGCATATTGTAGCTGATGAGTCCTTGATATTAATTTGTTGTCACTTTTTCTTAGCCTGAATTGTGAATATTGTTTCAAAATATGTTACAGAAATATAACCCATTGACTGTAAAGTGTAATTTGCTAGTCATTTGATATAAAGGGTAATGCTGACATAAAATGGAAGAGCAAACTGTGTGAGGTCAAAAAGCAACACTACACATTAGCAGAATAGATACAATAGCAAACAAGACATTAAGGGAAAGTTGAAAAATGTATCTGTCAAGGAGTATGAAGATACACTGGTAGAGAAGTAATATATATGTATTTGATTTGTCTTTTTATGTTATGAGTAAATAAATACGCTTTACTGTGTTACCGCTTTAAGGAAATGCCACGGCCATCAGAATAATTTTGGAAAAATGACAAGCTGTGCAAAATGTGCGGAGAAAAATCTGAAAAGGGCAAAAAGCTCACATTTTTTCCTTGTTAATTAAATGAGAATTTTAGAATTATACTCTTGTTGAGTAGAAGGTACCACTTCTGAACAGGTTTGCAAAAATATAGCTAGACAAACTTTGAAGGGTTAGAGCTTTTCACAGCACTAGGAATAACTAATGAAAGAGAAGACGAAGAGAGGTCATTATTAGAATGAACAGTAGACTACATGGTGGAAAGAGTAAAATTAAATTCATCTAGGGAAGACAACATACAACTACATCATGCAAATATGTCGCTCTATTCATGTTTGTTGTCAAGGATTGCCTACTGCAATGTATGATCTGTGAAGATCAGGTGTAGATGATAGGAGCAATCAGTGGTTTTCAAATACTGAAAGCAAACAGACTGTCAGTATTCACTACAGTTTGCTGTTCGTTTTTACATGATAATCCATTTCTTAGAAAAACTATGTCAAAAAGTAGTGATATCTATCAATTGTTTTGTATTAAGCTAATCATCTGAAAAAACCGCAATAAATGAGGAAGAAGTTTATTCTGTTTGTGCATTTCAGTTAGCAGTACTTTCTTTCCATGGCCAAAAAAGTCATGAATTAATGAAAGTACAGCAGTATCCACTTCTTGGCTTATAGAAAAAATAGTGCTAAGAAAATAGAATATTTCTTTTAATCTCTGGCAGCTGTTTGAGGTGGAAATTGAGTATTCCCAGTCACTTTCAGAAAGGAGTCAGTGAGCCCTGCTGCGGTGGCCAACGTTCCCTCTCTCAGGCAAAGAATAAATCTCCTCTGAAGAGTGGGTGACTGCTTTGGGGTTGAGAAAAACAGCCTTTTGGGCTCCATTTTTCCTTCCTCTTTTATCTCCATTTGCTTAGCTTAACCAAGCAGTTTATTTTATGTACTTAACTGCCAGCCCTACAAGCTAAACTTGTAGAAAGTAGGGAAAAGAATCTGGGTTTATTTTTTCTCAAGTTTGTCACTCTATGTATTACTCTTTACTTAGGGTTGAGGTATTTCCTCCTATTGAAAGGCTGTGTAGACTGGATTAGGCAATATTATAGATATGTAATCTCATCTGCGAATGTTTGGAATTTTAATATGTCAATGTGGGGGTTTTCTTCTGAATTGGCATTCAATTCTTAGCATGAGCAAAAAGCAGGGAGAAAATGTTGTTATTTAAATCAACAGATTTTACTTTAAATATACCTGATGGTATTTTAAATGAAAAGGTGCTTGCGTTACTTTTCAAACTTGTAGTGCAAAAGTGTTCTACTGTCCATTATGCAAGTATGGTGATTTAGCATATCATATTTTTTACAATACAAGTATTTGTCATAATTCATGACTTCAAAATAGAGGAGACTACAGAGTGCTGGTATACGACATGCATCATTTCTGTCCAATATGAAGTGCAGGTTTGCTGAAAGTGTTCTGGATTTATTTGCTATAAGAGATTTTACTTCTCAGAACTAACATGTTAAAATTGTTTGAGAAATGGCAAAAAATATCAGCAAAGTTGAAACATCTCAACTTCAATTTATATTGTGTATTTTATACAAATCACGTGTAGTCAAGCAACGTGGGGTAAGATCTGACATTTGAACTGTAGATTTAAGGCTTCTTAAGCAAAGTTCAACTATATAATGAGAAAAAGGAAGGAAGAGAATTTTGAAAATGTTGAGATATTACAGGAACACCTGCTTATCTGTGTATATTTATAGCCAATTTAAATACTGCATGTTCTGTCTCCTTGAAAGACCTGATCAACCAGAGGTTGCCTCTTTAATTGCTGAAATCTGTGTTGAATTATTTGAGAACCAGGACAAAAACTCTGCTAATAATCCAAATAGAAGTTATTGTGTGAATAACTTCTGAGTATTCTGAATTTATGTGAAAACTTGAACATATACATGTATAAAAGCATAAACAATTTTAAAAATAGTATTTATATTTTTGCCATGCCCAGTGTAATTTTATGGGCATTCACCCATTTTAGAAATAAAAATAAATTTCTTTATTTCTAAAAGGAAACAAAGTACCTTATTTGTAGGGATTATACGTTGAACTGAACATTATAAGAGCAAGATTTAAAATAACACTAAAGTTTGACTGCTCTCATTAACTATATGACAAGAAACATCCCTCTTTGGCAATAACACATGAACTCAATAATATAATGTTGCTGTTTTAGATGTGCCATTTCAATTGTCAGAACAAGCAAGTCAGAGATCTCTTCAGTGTGTGTACACTATACAATTAAAGAAAAAAATTAGAATCAAGTTAGTGAGTATTGATGCTAATACATTGCAAAATGTTGTTGCATGTTAGAATTGTAATATTAATACAAGTGTTGTAAAGCTGGTGATGCATGTAGATCATTAAGAAGAAAATTTCATGGAGAGAGAAATTTTAATTTCTGCTATAATATTTTAATGAGATTTTTTTCTTGGCTTTGTTTGTACTTTTCTAACACTTCAGAATATTACAAGAATTAAGATATTACAGAGACTGTCCGTTGTGACAAAAGTTCATTTCCTGAGCAGTCCTTATGATCAAGTAATAACACTTTTATTTTTCATAATGCCTGTGCCATGAGTTTTGAAATGCTCCATCATCAGACAATTCTAGACCTTTTTTCTAAAATTGATGTTTAAGTTACTGCCAATTGATGAACTCGCTTTTCTTTGTTGTTTCTTCTTTTATTTTATTGTTTCTTCTTTTAGTCTTTGCTCATAACTCTCTAGTTCATTGGTTTCCAAACTCTCTTTATGGACCATGGTCCTGTGCAGAACTTGTAAAGGGTTTGCAGCTGTTCACAGAAACCCCGTCAGTTATTGCAGTGTTTTCAGTTAAGATTTTGGTGAAAAATATATATGAAAAAAATTAGATCTGGCTGTGGTCCATGGTTTAAAAACTTTAGAAACATAATCTTTGGACTGAATTCTTAAAAAAACCCAGGTAATTATATATGTTCCTCAGTTTTTATATCTCAGCAACAAGTCTTCCCTTGCTTACCATAATATTTACATACCTACATATTTACTTCTATGACAGTTACAGTGAGATGCATCTCACCTAACTAGCTTTTTAAAACTTATGTGTCCAGCCTTAATTAACCTTCTAGATCTATCTATAGTCAGTAGGGAGAATCAAGGGTTAGTCATCTAACCTTTGTGCATATCTGTCTTAGAAAAAGATGTCGTCTTCAGAAAGTTTTAGTCAATACAGAGCAAGCCTAGACTATTAGTAACATTTAGCTGAATAAAATTTTTACACAGGTCAGATTTTTCTGTATCTGGCCCTCCCTTAGGATCAAAACTGAAAACTTATTGGACCTTTCCAAATAGCAGCTGAAAATTTCATAAGAGAAAAGATTTCTGTTTAAAATAAAATTTGGTATGGGGCTTTGAGCAACCTGGTCTAGTGGAGGGTGTCCCTGCCCCCATGGCAGGGGCGCTGGAACTAGATGATCTTGAAGGTCCCTTCCAAACCAAACCATTTTATGATTCTATGATTTGCTGATTATGACACTAATCCCTATGTCTTTTTGTGGACTTTTTAGCCTAGTACATTTTTTTTTCCTTTTTAAGTACAGTAAAAAAACCAATGAATTGTTATTGCTGAATGTTTTTTATAAACTTTGAACTTCTGTGAAATTCATTCTCACATGTTCTTTCTTTACGTGGAAAGAGAGGCATATAAATAGTAAGTGCTGGAGTACATTTAGAAAAAATGCAAGTTTTGCTAGTTGATAGTAAAGACTTCACAGTAAATGACTTTTTGTTTTGTGACAATGGACAAGTAATGTTGGACACCAACATATTTCAATATAACAATGAAAATGAGGCAGTGGATGACTGTTAGATATAGACAACAGAGGAATGAATCAGGCAGCTACTCTGAAAGTTCAAAATAATTATCCTGACTGAAAATAGGTCTGATGGTAAACCCTAACTTTGATGTAATTCAAGCAGAATTTATTTTGGTCACAAATGAATATGATTTATAGCATTTGATAATGGAACTTGGTTTCAAAAGCAACATTTTTGCTGATAGAGAGGAATATGAATAGGACTGTTCTCAACAAGCTCTTACTGGAATTAGAGAACAATCGCTAGAAAGAGCAGGAGAGAGACAAACTGCCTGTGCAATGAAGAGGCGAGAGTATGAATTTTGGAATCAGCATGAAGAGAGATATCCCTAAATAGAAAAATGTGGGCAGACTGACTGTGATGGGTCTGATGTTGCAATCATGAGGGAGGTTCCTACTCTAACTTTAAAAGTTATTTCAAGAAGTAAAAATAGAAGAGCACTATTTTATGAGGTTTCTATTCACAAAATTATTGTAGTTCAGTAATACAGAATTCTGATGAAAATGTACCGACTCAGGCACATAATTGTCTGTTTGCCTTTTAGTGTAATGAAGATATTGAAATGATGTTACTCGTGGAAGTGAAATATAATTTCTTATACTGCAGTCTTAGAAGTTTTTATTAATATGTATGTGGTTGTACATAAGGCTAGCCATTTATTCAGTGAAGGAAGAAGGTTTCTATCTTTTTGTTACCCATCCTTTGCTATTAAACATTTTAATTTTCTGTTTCATGCCTAGTACTCTTAATAGTGTACCAACTCTTCCTTCAGATTTAGTGACTATGCATCCATTATCATTTCAAGTTGACCATAGGGATTCCCTTTGAGTAAGGACACACTGACATCTTTCGATGTCTATTACTCTAGTTTACAGCATGATATAATTGGTATTATTAGTTATCAGAAAAAAAAAAGTGAAAAAAACCACTTTAGTCACTGACTGGGTAAGGATCTTGTGATCCTCACCTAACATTTATCAAATGTGATAATTAGGTTGTAGTTGGGAACGAGGCTATGTTGTGAGTGGGTCTGGTTGCCCGCTCCGTTCGTATGGCTGTCTGACATACATTGCAGTACTTTTGGCTTACAACTTTTGCTAAACTTTAACTTTTGGAGCCAAAATGCTGGACATATTTCTCAGAAATTTTGTATATGTATGAAAATCTTTTACCATGTTGTTCAGTTTTGGAAATGTGCATCAGGAAACTATGTGATAGGAGCCATGGGAGAATGGCCAGTAGCCAAAGGTAGAAAACCCATGAATATGTCCAGTTATGCACGTTCTTGCTCCCCTTCTGGGAACTCAGGTTCATTCTTTCCTCTCTGCTGAGAGAAGTGAACTGGGATGCTCTACTGGAAAGATTTGGTGAAAGGGAGAAGTCATCTCAAATTTAAAGCAGTTCTCTAGAAATTAGTCCAGCCTGACTCTTAAAATTACTTAATAAACCCCCTTTATTGAAATATACTGTTTAGACAGTGGGTGCCAGGATAGTGGAAGAATTAAGGTTGCTGGCACAATCATTTTATATTTGCTTCTTTATTAGTGCACGATTGTACGATTTTTAATAACATGGTACATACTATTTCCCAAGGAGCTTTCCCTCTACAATGTGTGGAATGAATTTGTTTGCAAGGGATGAATCAGTGATCATGTAATGGAAAGATGAATGTATGTTCCTTTCCTATTGTGTTGTAAAAGTGGAGAGAATTGCAATGAATGATGGAAGGAACTGCAAAATAAGAATGATTGTATGTGGTGTTATGTAATTTGACATATTATGAAAAATCAAACTCTAGGTATTTCAGATTGGCTACTCATGATTAATGGCTGGTTTTGTCCTTGGTCTCTGTTTCATTTCCTGTCCTATAAAAGGGGACTAATAATGCCTGCTCGTCTCACAGTAATGTTGTGACAAAATCATTAACTTTTCTGAAGAACTTAGAAAATGATAGTGATGAATGCTATAGAAAGCCGCGTTAGAAATTAATTCCATCTTTAGAAAGGGATTTATGTAGTATATAGTAAATGAGGCATGGGCCCAACACTGAGTACTGAACATAGAACAAAGTGTTGAATAGCTGTCCATTAAGTAAGCACTCACCCAAAAATAATTCACAGGCATCCTTGATGGTAGTGGTTCATTTTACAGACATAATATTCCTCTTTAACATACCTTTGTGTATATAACTTTATCACTCATTTATACTAAACATCTCATTTAAAAAAAATAATTACAAATGTAATTATATATTCTTAGAGAGCTGTAGTGGCACTCAAAATAGTGAAGCAGAATTTAAAGTATCTCAAAACTTCTCTCTGGCCTTTGTTCTTCTGGGAACATTCTGGCATTTTAGAAAACACAAATTTCTTTTAATATATAAGCTTGAGTATGGGAATAGCTCTGTTCCATATTAATATTAGCCATATTAAAAGTCATGGGTCTTCATTAACGAAAGAGAACTGTTTCTTGAAAATTACAGCAATACTAGGATTAAATGATTGCTTTGAAATTTATTTTTCTCATTTAATTAAATAGCTTTCTTCGCCTAATTATTGTTGTGTTCTCACATGCACTCATTATTGACATTTTGAATTGATTTTAATGACTCCTTTTGACTGTGAAAGCAGGCAAGGGTTTTGAAAAAATCAAAATAGAGATGTGAAAAGACTCAATAACCATAAATCCTTGTTATATTTGACCGTTGATGATGTCAGGATGGTATTGTGGTCTTATCTCCCAATGTTCTTTTTCTACTTTATTCAATGATTTTTGATACAAAATGAAGCAACATGCCTGGGAACAGAAATCAGGCTGTAGGACTCCCCTCTCCCTGCCGAGTGCTTGGGTCATTTGACTTCCTCTGGTCTCTTTTTCTCTGTGTGCAAATTGAATCTTTTTTCCCTGGTAGCGTGAATCTTTCTACCACTTCTCCCTTCCCCGCACTAAGGTGACGGGGCACACACCCTGCTAGGCAAAAAGAGGAGGAGTTGGATTTAATACTGTCAAAAAGAAGGCAGCCTCCAACATGTTTTCTTGGTGAAGAGGAGGCTACGCTGCAGTGACGTGGCGGCTGATGTTTGTGCTGAACTCTGTAGTAGCCGTGTTTAGGATGCGCTAGGCTGACTCCTGCAGAAACTTTGGCTCAAAAATACCCAGCTTGTGGATTCCAAATACTGTGTGTGGTGGGGAATTAAGATCTGAGCTGTGGGCTCTGAGTTTGTGTAGATTTCTATGTCCTCAAGAACTTTTCCTGTGAAACTTTAGTTTTAGACATAAAAGTTCAGGGTGCTTACAGATTATACTCTAGTGTGTGGCTGTTTAAATTCCATCTGGTTGCCGCTTGAGTCACCTGTATCTTATGTCAGATTTGCGTTGAAGGTCGGGGCCCCATATCCGATCCAACGACAGACTAGACGTTTTACAGTCACTTGTACCAGCATGAAGTAGGAAGGGATTGTTGCTGTTGAGATGTGATAGTGGTTCAGTCTCTTTCCCTGGCCCATTGGTTCAGGGAAACTCTGAACATCAGGGTTTTTTAAAACATATTTATTTCAAACATATTAAGTTTGAAAATGTAAACATGGAGGATATTGATGGTATAAAAAAATTTAAATGCTGGATATTAATATTTTACTGAAACAATCCAAAACTAAGGTGGAACTGTCTTCTGCCTATTTCCAAAAGACTGGGGATATGTAGAAGAGCAAGTAATTGTTAAAAAAATGGTGTGTTTCAGGTAAATTCTTTTTCAGTTAACTTTTTTAAAAATAAAAGAATACAACACTCATTCTGTATGTCATTAACACTTTTTTGCATAGTTAAGAGAAGAGTCTATGAAGCGCTCAAGATATGTTTACTGCTTAGTCTCTTTGGAAAATCATTATAGCTCATTGACACTTTGTGAATTTAAAATGTGTTGAGAATTAAAGGTAGACAGAGGAAATGTGTTTTGAAAAAAGGTGGGATTCATATTCTAGATTTTTTTAATTCTTACAGAAAAATGAAAGTCACCAAAATAAACCACAGAGAGCTTCAATGGTACTTCTAGAAAATTGAGCATTTTCTTCTATAATTCACTGAAATAATTCTATAAGTTTGTATATTTAATATTTGGATGTAAACAGCCATTGCTACCTCTTATGGAAGGGGGGGTGTTTGAATTTGTTTATTTTATTTTCAGAGTTCACCAGATTTTAAAAACAGTTTTAAAATCTTGTTTCTGTAGGTCAGCCAGATGAAAATCATAAGATTCCTTTTATCAGGTGTTGCTCATATGGCAGTTTGATGAGTATGTTTAGTATTTGTTATCTTTGTGCTTTCATTTTCATCCTATGCTACAATATAAATGCAGTAAGATTTTTTTTAGTTTCTGTTTATATGTGATCCAAATTTCTTTCCTAATTGAAGCAATCTGTTCTGCGTGTGCCTTTATAAACAGAAGCACTTATGAAATGTCTCGTGTTTATGTAAAGGGTAAAAATACTTATGGTGGCTTTTCAGAGGTTTAAAGTAGAAACAAAAATGCATGGAGGCTTCTCTAAATTCATGATTATAAATATACACAACAATATCTATCAACAGGATATACTGAATGTACTTTAAATAGCTATTTCTACATTTAGCGGTTATACCTTTGGCTATTTATACATTTAACTATTCAGAACAGGTCGTACTCTTACAACTAAATTTTACTTTAAATTTTGTATTTATTTGTAGGCTAAGCTGTCTAGGCTGAATGGCACTATGAATTGGGAAATATGGTGTGATGTACTGTGTAACTGCTTAGTTTGTTTATGTGCACTTACGATCTATTGGCATAGATTATGTTTTAGGGTTACGCTCAGGATGGGGCTTGGCGGTGAGAAGGAAAGCTGTTCTGCCTGCTGCAGTCTGTAGAAGGTGAAGCCTTCTGGAGGAGAGGGCAGTGATATTTTCCTTGAGAGCTGCTGAGTACATGTGGGGGAAGAGTCTCCTAAGGTGTAGGATGAAACAGATGGAGAGGGGGAGGAAGGAGAGCGAGACAGACAGCAGCAGGATGCAATAGAAAGAGGAGAGACTTCGTCACAATCCCTTTCGATTTCTACTGTCACTTTAAATTTCCTCTTAAATTAGTTTTAATAAAATCTAGCTTTAGAGCCTTCCAGGGATTTGGGATGTGCAAGTTTTGGCCAACCAGAAAGTATCCTGAGTATGAAAGCGAACCTTCCTCCAAACTGTGAAACTTCTTCAGCATACTTTTGCAGTCCTCAGGAAGATGGGAAGCTCAGTGTCATCTCTTTTGTTTGCACCTGCCTTCATTTGCGCTGTTGAATCATACAACTGCATTAGGCAGTGCTCTTCGCTTGATTCCAGTCAAGTCATATGCACTTATGGTATGTTCCCTGAATTAGAGTCATCTATGAAGAGAGATGTATTTCTGCTTCGCAGCATCTAGTCTGAGGCCAAGATAGAGATTTAATGGTTTGTCCCTCTCTCTACTGCAGGTCTCTCTGGAATAAAAACTTCATCAGTTGTGTTTGTTAGTGCTAAGAAATGTGCTTCTAAATAGATTAGTGAAGATCATCTCTTCCCATTTTGTAGGGCTGGCTTGGCATGAATTAAAGGTCCTTTGGCACCTTTGAAGAACCCCAGGGCAAGTTCCATGTGTTGACTCTCAGAACTCTTGAATAACACAAGCTGTGTTGTTCAAGGCTCTTTGAGTACTACAGAGGAGACGATCGCTACTGTGTGGGATGTATCTTCGATATATCTTCGACACTATTAATGGAGTGATTACTACTTAATAACACCATAAAATGCTTTGGGATATCTTGAATATAAAAGGTGCTGTACATAATCAACTCTTACTGTTTTTCATGATTTACCGTTTCAACTGTATTGTAGGTAAAAATGCAGTAAAAAAGTGGCAGTATTTTTCTGATTTGTTACAGATGGTAAAGTTATGAGGAACTGTATAGTTAAACATCTTTTATCAATGTAAGGACTTTTCCTGCATTCCTTGAAAAACAAGTTCCTATTTTATTGGCTTTTAGCAAGTAAAACATAAATTAAAAAGTCACAAAACAATCAGAAAACAAACAACAACAAAACAACAGCAACAACAACAAACCCTGGGAATAAACTCGTCATATTATTTTAATAATAAATTACTTTGAAATTTTCTTAAACTTGTGTACAGAAAAGTGTTCATTCATGATTGGGAGACAAGAGTCCTGTGTCTATGCCTGAATTTGTCTTATGATGAGATCTTAACTATATATCACTGCTGGTCTTTGGCTGATACTCTGCGTAGCTGAGAGGACACAATCTGGTCTTAGAAGAAAACAATGGCATTTTTAAATAGTCATTTTCCATGTATTGTGAGCAAATCAACAATCTCTTGTCCTTCTGGACAAATTTTTGCATCTTGTAGCCTTTGCAGTAGCCAGAATTTCCGTTGGAGTGCATGTTGTGGTGCTTGTCCACCATGCATTTACGATAACTGCAAAGCTAAAGCGTGCTAAAGCACTAATTTGTTCTTCATGGGACCAGTGTATTTGAAGTTGACCAGATCAGGAGATTTAGCATATCTATACATTATTCCTAGCCTTTTGGCCTTGCTACTCATGATTGTTAAAGGGTTTATTAATTTCTTTAATAGGGGTCAATCTCTGCTTGCCATCTTTTGCTGTCCTGCTACCTTTAAAGATGTTCTGGTGCAATGGTAATCTTACTGTTGAATATGTAGATATAGCACACTGTTACTAATAGAGTCGATGAGACTTTATTAATTAGATTTGCATAGTTACAGAAGACTAGAGTAGTATTAATAAATGGGGTCTTTTATTTTAATATTTATTCATCTTTTGCCTTCATAAGCTTGCAAAAACCTGATCAAAACTCGTTATCTAAGACATCTAGATCAACTTATTCTTATTTGAATAATGGAACTGTGGTGGCTCATAATAGAGACAGTAGACTTTTCAGCTTTGAAGGTCATGGTAATTCCTTTCATGTAACTCCTTTATTTTCTAATTTTCTTTCCACACTCAATGTAAAAAAAAAAAAAAAAGAAGAAGAAAAAACCCATTTTCTTTAACTATTAAGACAATACAGTGAGTTGTATTCGTGCTTCATTGACTAGTAAGCTTTTTTTCTTCTTCTATGTCAGGCTTCCCATGGGATACAATAGAGTGTATTTTTTCAGATGATGTGTTGCTGCAGAAAAGGTGATTGTCAGCAGTAAGCAAACTATTGAGTCCAATAAAAGGCTGACACAGCTTTTTCCTGCTTTGACTTAATCTTTCACTCTCTTTGTATTTACTGATTTTGTTTTTATGATCACATATTTTTTTATTTGTAACACACTGCTTGTGTGGTGTTGGTGACTAGTAGAATGTCATCAAGAGAAGGATCAAAATAGGGCTTCAAAGTTATTCACTAGGATGTAGCATCAAAGATGACTTGCATCTAACCATATTTTAATGTGCACAAAATAATAATCTGAATCACATACATTTACAAGGCACCTCCTTATTTCCTGTGACGGAGGAAAAACCAGAATCCTTTCATCCCTATAGAACCATAATGGTCAAAGAGACAATTTATTCTCTCAGATCTGAAGATATCTGCCTCTGTAACAGAGCATTCCAGATCCATCCACCACATCCACCTCTGGTTCACAACTGACTGTTGCACAAGGACTGTTAATCTGCTAACAAAATTTATGTCTCTGAGGGCTCTGCTGATTCTTGACTATCTGACTGCACTGAACATTGCCTGCTGGGATTCTACATTCTACCCTCTATGTATTGCAATAACAATCATCCCTGGTGACTGGGTCTTTTTCTTACGTGAGGTGCTAGAAACCTGCTTCACCCTGCTAAATCCACCCCTACCCCTTCCCCCTGCAGAAAAGTTCTTTTTTGGTCATTCCTAGTGCTATGACCCAACTAAGGGTTAATCTCATTCCTCCAGCTTCAGGAACACAATGGGATAGCTCAAAACTTATGTCTTCTGACTTTTCCCAATGATTTTATGCCCCTTCCAGGAAAGGTTAAGCATGGTTTGGGTCATCTGAGGATGGCCCTTTCTCCCTTCTGCACCTGTGCCAACTTTAGCTGGCCATCAGGACAGTGCTGTTAGTGTGCGGTGACAGGAATGGCATGCATAGGGACTGCCTGGCAGACTCCGTTTCTTTCACAGGTTCAAAGAAAAATGTGTAGAATAAATGCCATTGGGAAGTGAAATATAATCTTTTTGAGTCAATACTACACTGCCACTTTTTTCTCTTGTATAAAAAACTTATATCACTGGCCACTTAGAAAATCTCTTAGAATTTTGGCAATTCAGAAAGGATGTGCTTGGTGGTCACATAATTTTATTCAAAATTTCACTATGTCATTTTATTATTAGCAATCTTATTTACCATAATATCATGCCTTCATATTATATAATTTTACTGCAGATGCAATGTTTTTTTTCCAAAACTTTAAACCTAGTAATTCTAAAATGTGTTATAGTAATGTAGATATGTAAACCATTTATATAACACAGTAAAGCATATGACTGTAAACCAAAAATATTTAAATGCATTTTGAACAGAATATTTGAATAATTATTTCAGAGTAAAATTAGGGAACTGATAACTTTTTAACAATACTTTATACTATATTTTGGAATAATTACTTTACAAAGAAAGCTGGAGAGGGACTGTTTACAAGGACATGTAGTGATAGGACAAGGGGTGATGGCCTTAAGCTGAAGGAGGGGAGATTTAGATTAGATATTAGGAAGAAATTCTTTACTATGAGGGTGGTGAGGCACTGGCACAGGTAGCCCAGAGAAGCTGTGGAGGCCCCCTCCCTGGAAGTGTTCAAGGCCAGGTTGGATGGGGCTTTGGGCAACCTGGTCTAGTGGAGGGTGTCCCTGCCCATGGCAAAGGGGTTGGAACTAGATGGGCTTTGAGGTCCCTTCCAACCCAAACCATTCAATGATTCTGTGGTTTCAAGTTATGTGTAATAGCTGCTCTGACTCCATAATCGAATCTGTTTCTTAATTTTGTTATTTTTCTTATTTTTTTTTTTGTTACTACTTTACCTAATTTTTTTTTATTGCTTCAAGACAGTATAGTGCAAATACTTAAACAGTGAAATGTATTTTAATAATTCCAATTTGTAGATTACTCCATGCTTTTTAAAATAAACATTTTTAGGTGCTTGTGTTACATATTATTAATATGTATACACTTGAATCTATTTTATTTTTAATTTCTGTTTTACCCACAGACAGCCTTTTGATTGACTACCAGTTTACCTTCAGCTTATTACAAGAGGATGATCGTCATCACACTGCCATAAACTTTATAGCAAATCCGGAACAGGTAAGAAAATGTTATTAACTTCAGACCAGTTTTGGAGAGTCATGATCAAGATTTCCATTGTATTTGACCATGAATAAAGATTTTACAATATTGACCTATAAGGTATTAGAATATTTCAAATCTTTTTCAAAACTGAAAATTATTCCAATGCATTCATTGAGAAAACTTTCTAAATGGTAGATGTACTTCAGATGAACTAATACTCAAAAAAATCATCAGTTGGTTTATTTTATTGTTCGCATGGATAACAAGTTTTAGTATCTTCCTGAGATGAATTAAAGGAGTATACTCTTCAGTTAAGAAATCTTTATTAGCAGATGAGAAAAGTAATTTTTGAATTGCAATTAAAATTTAGCCATTTGCCATGTATTTTTTCTTTAGTTTTATAAAGAAAATTATTTCATTATTTTTGTGTCAATCCGAAAAGATAACTGATTTAGTTATATGCTTACTTGTACCCTGTACTTACTGAAGCAAAAGTGAGTATTGCCTTTGGCTCTGAATTATTACCATTTCTATTTATGTTTAAAATGAAAACCAAAAGATGATTAAAATGCTGTATTCAGTTATGTGCAATAGAGGTATATTCAATTCATTCTCATATATTTTCTTAACTTGAATATATTTTCTTTTTTTTTATCCAGTCAAATAAAAATTTGGATATATCAATTAATGCATCAAACAACTTCAACCTCAATATTACATGGTCTATTGGTTCTACAGGTGAGGGTGAATTTTGGTATGATGACTTTTTCCCATATGATTTCGTGATCCTTTAAGCTATTTTAACCTGATTGTCTCTTTGTTGCTAATTTTGATAATAAAACTTTACCAAATGTGGGGTTTTTTTGCCATTATCATTATGCCATTATTAATTAAATTATTTAAACCTCAGATGATAATTTTCAATCTGAACGAAGCTTCATTAATATGTTAACTTTCTCTCCTATTCAATTAAAATTACTTTAGTAGGAAAAGCTTGTAGTCTATTTAAATTTTTAAAATGACAGTGTTATGAAATGCTGTGATTTTAATTAAGATAAATTGCTTCCTTAACTACTGCAGAGACTGAGATTTTAATTTCTTTGTTTCAGTGTTCAAGCTAAAAATTTAATTATTAACCTTAACATTGATATCAAACAATAAAGTTCTTCTGTGTCTGCTGATATAAGGAGCTGCTTATCTGTTTTTCTCCAACTTTGAACCCCATTACTCTTCTTTGTTTTAATAAGAAGGAAGAAAAGCTTTATTTAGACTGTTTCTCTGAATTGGTTCTATTGACTTTCTGAAAACACATCCAAGGAGAAGCATGATGCTTAAAATGAAATTGTACTAAAATCAAGAAAAAATCTTTTTAGAGGAAGTTCAGTTACATAAACTCAAGAATTTCTTCATCAATGTAATTCTGAAGTATTTTAACATACATTAGTTAGTAAATTCTATCTATTCCTTTATTTTAACTTAGCACAGTCACCCATATATTTGCAAAAAAAAGAAGATACATATTTATTAGTAGGTATGTTATTAAAGCTTTCATGAACAGTTAAAACTCTACAGCAATAATGTAAGAGGTAGACAAATTCACTTTCACACTTTATTAACCTATGAGTTTTTATTGAAATGTAATGTATAATTAGTGGAGGAAAGCATATTATCTGTTTAGCTGACCATAACAACTTTCTTCTGAAATTCATGTATCTTCTATCAATTTTATGATTCATTCATAATATTCTGAAACCAGAGTAAGATTTTCTATACATACAGGGAATTCACAGGAAATATACCTGACGTACCACGTAAACCATAATAAAGGGTTATTAAAGTTGTAGAATGAAGGCATCAAAAGTAATTTAGGAATTTAAGTTTCTTGTGCAAATTGACTTTGGCATAAATATATATCTACATATGGGTTGTGGTTTTTTTTTTTTTAGCTGGAACAATATCTGGAGAAGAGATTCCTGTTGTTTCTAAGGCGAATATTAAGGAATACAGAGATAGCTTTTCCTGTGAAAAATTTAACTTTCGGAGCAACCCAAACATCACTTTCTATGTCTATGTCAGCAATTTCTCCTGGCCAATCAAAATACAGGTTAGTATGACTGTTTTGTGCTTACAAAGATGTCTTAGCTTTACACTGAATTTATTTTTTCAATCATATAGAAAGTATACAAACAGTATTATTTGCATGCTCTGTTTTCTGTGTTTAAGAATTATATTATGATGCTTGTGCTTTCCATAGTGATTCAGACTTCAGACCATTGATTTTAAAATCTGAAGTTAAAATTATTGAACATAAATGTTTATTTGTGATATACCCTAAGCATTTAGATGTATACATAAAAGAGGGCATACAAATACGTATTTAGCTAGATATTTGTGTGTAATCTTTCATTAATCATGAACTTTCTTAGCCTCTGATTTTCTTAAAGGTTGAATGTCTACATCATATAATATTACAAACTTCAGTTAACACTAAGTATATTTGGTTAGAATTTATGTTCTTCTTTGACTTCATTGGAATCAATTTCACTGAGTATTTTCTAGAATAGTGAGATACTGTCCAGTGGCAGGCTTAAAAAAAAAATCAATGCAATGATGGTTGGTTCCTCCCCCAGCCCCCGAAGTTTCAGCAATATTTATGGTTATCATTACTATAGCTGCATTCGTAAATACTGTGTCCCCTGCACCAATGAAGGAGCTCTTTATGTGGATGACCAACGTGAGTTTTTATTGAAGTGGAATGTAAATTAGTAAAGGGTATTATTTGTTTAGCTGACCATAACAACTTTTGGATGACCAAAATTTCATAATTCCTCGTGAATTCCTACATGAATGTTAACTGCAAATGTGTTGGTGTTGAAGGATGATTTTGTGGAACTTATTAACATTTATGTATGTACTATTTTATATAAAAAAAGCCCTGAAGGTTAGCTGCTTTCTTTTACTCTTCATATTAGGGGTATTTTTTACACTCAACAATCCCACTTCCTAAGGACAGAACAACTTTGATTGCCAAACAGCCTTCTTAAACAAACCCATGGAGCAATTTAAGCTGTAATAGCATTACATACTCCTTTCACCTTTAAGATGGGAAGGTCCCTATGTCATCATTGTAAGACAAACGTTATTAAGGTGATGTATTCCTAAGGTGTACAGCTGTTTGTCAGATGTCAGCAGATTGCAGCTCCTTGTGCTGTTTCCACTGCAGCGTAACACCTTAATGGCAACATGTTTTGATGCGTGATAAAGGGAATCCCTGATCAGTGGTTACATCCCTTCTTTTTTTTTTTAATCAGACTTCCTTCTCTCCCACAGTTGCAGAGATTTTTTTTTATTTATTTATTTTTGAGGCATATTGAAGTTCATCAGTCTAGATAGTTCTGTCTCTGAGATTATGATGCTTGGGTATTGCATTCTTTTCCTGTCCTGCTAATTTTTCATAAAATTCTTCTTCCATCTAGAAATTAAGTCACTCCAATTTTATTCAGTGGAAAAGGAATGCTAAGGTGCAATTATGGAAACTGTTTCAGGATGTTAATGTCCTTTGTATTTGCATTCCTAAATCAACAAGACTATTATTTTGTGCTCAACTTTTTTTGATTGTTCTTTTCCAAGAAAATATCTCAAGTTCACATTACCCATATAGATTTCTTATGTTTGGTGCTCTAGCAGTAGATAAGATCTTCAAATGGTAAATGGAGTAGGGAGCTTTTCAGAGAAAACAAGTTTAGCTTTAGATGTTAACTTTACAATTCAGTATATAATAGACATTTTAAAACTATATGAGCCTTCCTATGACTTCAGGTTAAGAGAGGGAAGTCATGGTTCATCCCTACACAGGAGCTGAAGTTTCCAAGGCCAGTACTAAATGGGCTCACAGTTCCAATATTTATGATCTTCTACATCTCTTAGTATACCAGATTTCACCTTCACAATATGCAAAAGTGGTTGATAGCAGTCAAGTACTATATTAGAGAGCATCCGTTTGAAGGATGATAATTTTTACAAAAATGATGTTACTGTTATACTGATGAAAGGACTCTTTGGAAGAGTCAAGATACTGATGATGGATTTGAGTTCTGGTTCAGAATGAGGAACTCTTCTAGATGGTCTCTGAATTAATTTTCAAATGGTCTAGAAATCAGTTTCCTGAATTAGCCACCTTTGCCTTTCTGTGGTGATTAGATAGCTCCGTGTTCTAGTGCAGGGCTTTGGATGTCACGGAAGTTGGCCTATGCATAAATGGTCTTAGACACCAAACTATTTGCACTGGAGTCCTTTCCACTAATACCGTCATGCTGCATTGGTCAGATTGTATTGGGTAAAAATGTAGTGGTATTCTGTATCAACTCAGCACTGAAGGTTTCATTTAATCCTTAAATCCTTAAAGTTAAAGCTAAGGAAATAACTGTGGCTTCCTTGAGAAGTACTTGTTCATCGGAATAAGTAAGATAGCAACATGAAATTTGGCACATGCCTTTTACACAATAATTTTGTAGAGGACTAAATACTCTTCAGCACATCTAGCATTTTTCAAATACAATCAGAGTACCAGTCTCCTTTATTTACATTATTCATTGTCACCTGTCAAGAATAGATTGTATAAAGAATGACTTCCCAAGGAAGCAGAAATAGTGACCTTAATTCCCTTGTAACTGATTTTTCAAGTTGTGGTGTTGATATGCATTTCACCACTCTCCTTTTATGCCTCCTGTTATGCTGACGCTGGAGCTAAGATTACTTGTGTCTGTCACTGGGAAGGTTTGGCTCTTGGTGTTGGGAGTTACTGCTCTTACCATTTTGGTTTCTGCTGGAGAAGGAACAGCACTTGTTGTACAAGACCGTTTCATTTTCTGTCAAAGTCACCTATATTATCTCTATTTTTGCATTCAATTCTCTTCAAGATTTTCATGACTACAAGGAAAAACTGTACATCCCAGCAGGTGATTGTTTATTTGGATCAATGGCTCACAGTTGCTTCCTCAAGTACTTTTATTATGCATGTTACCTATTCAGCAAGCTTGGAGGTTTTTTTCCTAAATCTTAATAAATCCCTGGTGATTCTAACACAAAATATCTTCTTTTGCAACATAATTTCCTGACTTTGAAAAAAGGATATGTGATGGTTGTGTCCATACAACAATTTCCTGAAGATGTGCTGGTTTGTGATAATTCTTTGCCAGCAACTACCCAATGGCCCATTTTATTTTTGTCACTGGTGAGCCTAATGACCTCAGAATACAAGTTCTTCAGCACTGGATAGCAGTGAATTACTTGCCAATCATAGAAACCATGTCGGAAATTTTCAGTTTCAGATGAAGTCCTGCTCTCTCTATAAAATTGCACTCTAGGTTCCCATTAGTCAGCACCCTTCTTCTGTCCATAATGGCTACGGGCACACAGCTGGGTGCTCAGTCAGTCAGAGCTCTGCAACCCTTGGGGAAAAACGCATTTAAATTTACTGATGCTAGAAGAGCTGTTTAGCAATAAGATCTTTTCTTCCTTGACATCAAAGGAGAAGCAGAAATGTGAAATAGTTGCATAAGGGGTCGTTAGAAAGACGGTGATATAGGACAGCTTAGAGCTGTTTCCACAAATAGACCTGTTATTGGGTGTAACGTGGACAGCTACCAGTTTTTCTCAGAAGTATGTAGTACTTATATGCTGGCACACAAATATTGGATATCTTCCTGTTGAATTATTGGAAGAGTTTATACCGCACGTTCTTCCATTTCCTGTAATGCAGAGTTGACTGGAGAGCAAGGATGAGTACAGACCTTTAAGCTTAGCTGTTCCAGACTTTCACAGGCAACAGTAGTTTGTGCATCTTTTCAGAGGAAGTCTGTATAAAGTATATTTATTATTAGAGGGTTCAAGTGTTGAAGTAATAGGACATGATTTATCATCCAGGCTTACCATCGCTATGTTTGTCTTTGACAGTCCCAACCCTTTTGGTGTACCGTGTCTTTTATATCTGTTAAATAGAACTCCATGAGAAAAAGCTTAAATAGGCTAGATTTCTGAACAGAATAAGTGGCAAAGCCCTATAACTTGTTACTACTCATTTTTATTTTATTTTGAGAGTAGATGTAATTCAGACTCCACTGGTAATGGAATTTGAAGGCCGTAACATTTATTGAAAAGCGGTAACTCAGACTGTAGCCAGCACCTCAAATAATGGTCAGTGGTCCCTGAAGTAGTAAGCAGTCATAAAGCCTGGGCTTCTGACAGCTATGCAAATATTAATAACAGCAGTAGCAACATGTTCTTCAGTCTCAGGAAACTAATTTTATAGCAAGGGATTTTTGACATTGAAGCTGGTAACAGATGTCTTTCCTTTTTTTTTGTCAGTTGCTCCCATATTCTGAAAAGCAGCGAGTACAAATGAAACAAGCAAATACCCTTAAAACGCTGTCCTGGCTATCCGGTTGATGTACTCTGTCCCTAAGGACAGCAACAGCATTCCTGCTTCTGGGTCAGCTGCTTTCATGCACCTATATCTCTTTATAACTGTCAAACTTGTAAGTCTGATCTCAGCTTGTGCCTGAGCAGCAAAATTTTCTACCAGTTTTAAAGCCACATCTGGAGATAATAATAACTGTTCTCCTAGTTATTTCCTTTCCTCCATAAAGTGTAAATGAAAGATTCACAAGTGTCTGAGTTTTAATTGGCAGGGTCAGTTTAAATTATAAGGTTCAACCTGAGCAGCGAAGCACTGCCTGGCAAAAATAGGTTTGTGTTTAATGAAAAAAAAATCTTGTATTCATTTTTGATCATAGAATAGTTAATTGCTTACATGTTTCCATAGCATAGGTCAATTATTGTTACAGCAAAGTTAGACATGATGTTAATGTACATGTACAATGCCCAAATGTGTTGGAAAGAAGGAATTTAATTATTCTTAAACAAGCCTACTGCAAGCTTTAGTAGCATATTGTTGGTTGGGTTTTTTTTTTCCTGCAATGTTGTTTCTGAGGAAAACTATCTTTGGCACCCTGTATTAGTTTGTATGCCAGAACAGAATAATGAATTATGGTTAAGATTTACATTTTATTTGTATGTAGCACAACAAATAATCAAAACTACTTCATATATAAATTTTCGAGGGTTTGTTTTTTTTTTTTGAAGGGGAAACTAGTGTTCTTTCAGCTTACTGGCTCCTTTTTCAGAATTGATTTTCTTTCCCCTGTTAATAGCCTGCCTGTAGCAACTAAAGAAGGAGTGTAATGTAAATCAAGAAGCATATCTACCCTTGTAATAAAATTTACTGTGTAGCATAATTTATTTCATCCTTTTTTTTTTTTTTTTTGTTTTGGAGTTAATTTTGAATTTTTAACATTCACGAATGACTTATACTGTTGTAAAAGCTCCAAGAAATAAAACTTGTCAGTCACTGCCATTAGAAGTTACAACAGCAGCACAAACCTAATTACTAAATTAACAAATAAAGATAAGAACTTTTTGGGTTTTAAGAGCTTTCCAAATTTTGCAAAGGTCATTATTTGGGAATCTTTGCTTGGGAAATGCGTATTTATCCACACATAGTTGTGCTTGTACAGAACCTCCTCCCATCGGTGATTGTGTAGCTAAATCTAATCTCTATGATTTATGGTGAACGATTCAATTTCTAAGTGCCTTAATGGTTTTCATAGAGGCTGCTGAGTAACTGCATATAGCTATGTGTGAAGACACTATAATTCTTGAAACACTAAACAGGTATTGATGATGAAGTGGATACATTAGCTTCCAAAATGACTTTGATGTTTTCTTACAGTAAATACAAAACCCCTCTTGAAAAGAGGTTTGAAGGTAGTATACCAAGAACAAAAACCTGGGACATCTACCAAATCGTCATTTAGTTACAGTTCTGCAAGGAGCATCAAATTTTTTTGGAACGGAAAAAAACCCAGGAAAAGACGACATCTAGCAGTACAGGGTGGGTTAGAGTTTATAGATGATTGAGGTACAGCCTAAAATATAAATATATACTTAGCTTCAGTTTTCAATAGGGATGATAATATTGATCACAGTATAAAGTCAGGAATAATAATAATAATAATAATAGTAAACAACCATATATTTATGAAAATTTTCCTCAACAGAGTTGGAGACAAAGCTTGAGCTTAATGTGCTCAGACTAGGCACCAGGTAATATCCATCCTAGAATCTGAAGGAAGTGACATGTGAAATTGCAGGGCCAAAAGCAGGAGGGTAGGACATGACACTGGAGAAAAGCAAATGCAAGTTCATTATCTGAACATAGCAAAGAAGTGATTCAGGTAGCAACAGATTTAGTGGTATACAGTGCTTTGGAAAAGATTTTGAAGGAAAGTTTTAGTATAGTATTTAGTATTTTGCATTGACAGTAGGCATTAAGTTGGACAGTAAGGGGATTAGCTGATGATTGTAAAGTAGAAGAATGTAGATCTAAAGACACAGAGATTTCGGTAACAGATCGTGTGGCAGCTCATGATGTATTTGCACTTTGATATTCAGCCAAAGTGGCTCATCTAATTACCTTTCTGGGCATGGCAGAGTGGAAACATTAGTTTGTTTGACAGAAAAAGTCTGGAGACTCAGATTTATATCTTGCATAGGATTGTTTGTTATATCTGATTAAAATATATGAAAAGATGTTTTTATGGTTTCTCAATTCAATGTAAATAGAGTTATTGCTCTAGAATTATTTTTAGAAAAACCAACTCCACTAAGTGAAGGAATTAAAAATTATTTTAAAATTGAAATCAATGGGACAGCAGCATGGAGGTGAAGGTTCAGTTCTTTCAGTACTAGATTCTAAAACTAAACTCCATTCTGTTTTTCAACACATTAAATACCATCATTAAAAATTCTGTGTTATAGTTACATTATTACAGGTATATCCATTACATGTATAATTATTGCATTATATAAAGTAGTTGAAAATTACCACCCAAATGCGGACTGTTACAGTAATTATGATTACCTTTTTTCTTTCTGAGGTAATCAAATATAATTCTAGAAACCTACTAGTTCTTGCCTTGGAAAACTGACTCTCTATAATGTCTATAATTTATTTCCTTGTAGTTGCAAGGCCAATTGTGTGGAGAATAATCAGAAGACTGTATAATATTCCCCAAAAGCTTAATGTGCCCAAATCCAATATAGCGTTTTCCAAAATGCTTCCCATGAATCTTGAAGTATTGCTAAAATGAGGAGGTGTTTTCTGATGATTAGGTTATACTTTTCTTCTTTAACAAATAATGGTAGGGCTGTTAACATTTGTCTTAAAACATTCCGGAACGAGGTTGCCAACCATATTGTGCCAACTTCTACGCCACTCCAATAAACGTAAAAGTTAATTTCATTACTCTCCCTGGTACATTTCTTTTCCCAATCACTTTAGCGAAGGTTTAATATGAGCCACCAGAATATCTGTAAATATTTAACATAGTTGATATATTTCTCAGAAAGCAGAAGCACTATTAATAGTTCAGCTGATCATTTAAGGGAACCAAAACACCTAATTAAGAGATAATTAGTCCTCAATGATGCATAGTTTTAATTGGTGTATAATTTGAATGTCTGAGATAAGAACTGCTGTAACTGATGTGCCAATTGTATAGGGTTTTCTTTTCCAGACAGACCAAGGCACCATCTACTGGTAGCTGTAGAACACAATAGAGATGTATAGATATGGTATTTGCTAATAAAAATTATCTCCCTGTGATGTTTAGCAAGTAGATATTGAGATTTTTTTTTCTGTAATTTCCATTTCCCTTATCTACTTAATTAAGTAAATTTTAGTTAGAACACTTAGAATGAAATAGAAAATATTGCTCGGAGATAGCTTTTATTTGTTCAGGACTTTTGATTAGCTATAGAAAAATAAATCAATTATTCATCTTGGGATTTTGGGAGGGAACATATGATAGGGTATAGAAACCTGTTTTTTTAATAATAAGAAAAAACCCTTCAAAGATTAAGATTCTCCCTAAAGAAAACATCCATGCCTTGTTGAACCGCAGAAGCCTATAAAGGTCATACACAGTGGCTCTCACACAGTCAGAATAATTTTAAAGTAAATGTTTGGCTCATAGGGAATCAGAATGGAAATAGGAAGATAGTGGTAGGGAATAGATATTTTCATCCTATTTGTCATGACTGTCCGTTCCAGAAACCTTAGTTACCCTCTCTAACCAGGATTTTATAGATAAATGTGAACAATGTGCAGGATTTCTGTTTCTCATATTTTTTGTTTAATTTTGGATTTGTGCCATGGACCGAATCCATGTTTTTCAACATTTCTTAATAAACAAAATGTCAGTGGCCCAAAATCAACTTAAAAATTCTAACGTAAGATGTTTGTGAAGAAGGCTTCTCGAGAACCCCACATCTTCTGAGTAATGATGACAATCTTGTCAGCCTCACCAACATGATCATGGTCCTGACACAGGTTTTCAAGTTAGAGCAGCTTTTGGGTTTCCTAAGGGCTTCTGGTTACAGCTTGTTTGGCTGATCAGGCTGCTCTGAACTGTCATTCAGAGCTACAAGGTACCTGGACTAACTGGATCCGCTGTCTGAAAACACAAACCAGAGCTCCTTTACGTCATAGCATTGTCCTTCAGCAGCAGCACGTGGTCACTTGTCCCATGAACTGAAGGCTCCAGATCTGACCTCCAAGCACTGAACCAATAAAGTATGTCATAGTGAACTGTCTCTGAGCAGCGACCCTGGAAACAGTAGTTTCCAGCTCTAAGTTAAACTTGACAGCAGTAAGTGGAAGTACAGCTCTAGGATTTTGTTTAGGACTCCAGAGCTTAATTCCTCAGCCTGTGGCAAGCTAGCTGGAAACTGTAGAGGTACTCACAGCTGAGTTTGCAGAGCTCTCTCACTCCCAGCTTTCCAAAAGCACAGAAACTTCAAATGTTGAGGCTGTTTATCTGCAGGAGCATTCTCAGGAGTGAGCTAAGGTGCCATCAGCATCCTCAGCATAAGGAGTCCTACCTTAGATTAAGCAGGCATTCATGCTTAAAAATGTTTCTTTTAGTGATCAGTATTTTTGACGGCACTCTGTGTGGGAGTTATTGCAGTCACAGGTGCAAGGAGTTAAACTTTTTATATGCTACTAGAAAACAATCCTTGAGAATGGGAAATAGTTGTCTTATATTGATCTTTGGGACCTCTCCTAAGTTTTTGTTGTGATGAAATATTGCATGTAGACCTCTATTTTTTGCAAAGCTAGTATTAATCTTTTAACCATATGATCAATGCATTAAATTCTGTGACGAAATAACAAAATGAAAATATTAGTCAGTGAGAGCAGGAATTTTAAATCCGGAGCCATTCCGTGGTTCTTCATGGGTTAACTAATGCTTATGTGGTTTGGGCTGGGCTAACCAACGTGAAGAGGTGAGGAAGTCAAAGTCCACAAGTGTCATTCCTGAGAAACACAGAAAGAATAGCACAAAGTTCGGCAGAATCACAAGCTCTTTGTTTAGCAAGAAGACCAGCTCAGACCTCCAAACAGGACTGTTAATTGGGCAGATATTGGGGAGCTGTTTTGTTAGATTATAGTGTGAATGCTCAATTTTTAGACTGTGCAAAAGGATGGTAGGGCTGTGATGCATTTTATTTTAATTATGAATTGTTGATTGTTAGTTTTTATTTTGAAATGCTTTAAGGACCTTTATATTGTGGTAATGATGTAATTTAAAAAATCTCTTGAATTCTTTGTTATCAAGAAACTAATTGCATATATTTTGAAGAAATGACGGGGGGGGGAACTCAAACCCAAACCCACCAAAACTGCTTGGTCTGTATTAGATAAACAAATTCTGTACCTTCAGGGAAGCAGTGCAAACAACTATGAGGCACAGAGAGCCAGATAAGCGTATTAAACAAGAGGGTGGAGAGCTTGCAGATAATCTGCTTTTTTAAAAAATCTGGCTTTAAGTACGTTAGTTACTTGTCATTACTTTTTCATGTAAGCACTTCATTTCATTGCTACCTTGGTGTTATATCTCATAGATGATAAATCCAGAAGGGGCTGCTGTGATCATATAATCTGAAATGAGACATAAACTAAAGCATAGACTTTCACAAATTAATTGCTGTTTGAACTAGATCATATATTTAAAAAAAAAAAAAAGATCCAGTCTTGGCTTAAGTATTTCTAGAAATGGGATGTGCACTAGACTCCTACTAAATAGTTCTGACTGTTAATTATTATCACTGTTTAAAAACATTTGATTCATGGTAAGTGTAGCTTTCCACGGGCTAGTCTTGAAATGTAGTTTTACGCTAGAAAGAAGAGCTTCCTCCTATAAAGGATGTGCTGCTGTTGTAAATACTTATAATTCATCACCCTTTCTTTGGTTTTTCTCCAGTTTTACTGTCATTCTTGTGGCTTTCCTCTGAACCCTCCAGTATGTCAGTATCCCTTGGGAATTATGGATGCCAGAACTAGATATGCTTTTCCAAGCGTGATTACATCTGTTTCAGATACAGAGTTAATGATGTGCTTGAGGGGGCAGAAAAAGTGTGTTTTTCAGCAGCTCTCCCCCATGGGCCAGGCTGTGCTGCTGCAGGAAGCAGAGCAACCTTAGCACCACCGTTCCTGCTCGTTCTTCTCGTGACTCCAATCCACCCTTTTCATGAAATTCAGTATTTTCTGCTATACATCAAGGATTACCATAACCCTTTCATCACAGCACTGGGAATTTAATGATTATCTACCATAACCCCAAATGTTTTTCAGTGTCACTGAGTCCAGAATAGCATCCTTGAGAATGATCTTCATTCTTTGATTCCACATTTATACTATCAAAGGCAGTTTTTATTACTTCTACCTTCCCGTTATCCTTCTGTACAAATGGCTTGGTACACGTGGCCTATTACTTTCACTTTCTTCTTTCAGCATGCCAAATCAAAATATATTAATAATGATATTGTTTTCTTGTCATTATTGAAAAAAGCTTTAAATAACACTAGAAAACAAAGACCCAAGAATGTTACTGTGCCTTGCATTAGAAACACGCTTGTACAAATGCAAATCTCTCTTTGCAATTACATTTCACGTTAGTTAAAGTTTAATACGTGCCATATTGAATTTGTATTATTATAGTTTCTCATAGTGGTGCTTTTGCCAGAAGGATTAATACAATATCTTTGTGTATATAAATAGGAAAATATCCAGATGGAGTAGAAGTTCAGTTACTTGTATTGTATTGCTGTGTGTGTTGTCGGAATGGGTTAGGAGGTGGTCTGTGTAGGCATGAGTTGGAGAGTAGTGATCTCCTGTGAAAACATGTCAGAACTGCTGGCTGTAGAATACTTGTTTTGCACACGTATATTCTTAAGATTGATAAAATGAATTTTTAGACAAACATGCTCTACAAATTTTCAGTTCTATTCCTACATTAGTATTTAAATCAACTTTATTCATAGTTCTAATCTTTCATTCTGCTACCCCTTGATGAATGTACTTTACACAAAACTGGGAGAACGTGAATCTTCTGCCTTTCTTTCCTTCCTTTTTTCTTCTTATTTCATGATGTCCTCATTTACTTTCTTGTCTTTCCCTTTTATTATTATTCTTTACTGTGACAAGAAAAATACGCAAGACTGACATTGTTACAGATTGAAGTCTTGTTAAAATTGCCATATTAACTAGCAGTCCAGGTAGTGAAAAACCATTCAAGCTGTCAGATATTCTCAGATGAGTGAAATAAAAGCTGTTTGTATGTATATAGAATCATCATTACTCCTTTGTCTCGTAATGCCATCTTTGTGCAGACTTTGAATTGTTTTCATTTAAGGTAATTTTATTTTTCTTTTATTCCCAGTGGTAGTGTCTGACAAATTCTCTGCTGGGTGCATATGAGAGTTTTACAGAAATGACTGATTTTCACTGATAACAAAGTTTTTGTATTAATTATCTCCAAATGAATTGTTTCATATGGGGTTTCTTCATCAAATTAATATAAAATTCCCTTGCTGTGGATACAGAAGTTCTGAGTCTGGGAAATACAGAATAGTTTATGTTGGAAGAACCTCTGGAGGTTTCCAGTCCAAACCCCTGCTAAGAGCAGGGCCAACTTCAAAGTTAGATCTGACTCCTCAGATCATTGTCCAGTCAATTTTTTCCCTTGTAGCTCATGTTGCAGTTTGTGTCCATTGTATCTAATTCTCTTTCCGCGCACCTCTGAGAAGAGCCTGACTTTTTTTTTTTCTCTGCAACTCACCCATAAAGTCATTGGAGACAGCGATAAGGTCCCTTCTGTGCCCTCTCCTTAAGACAATCAAAGTTAATGTCTTATTACTGTGTGGTAAAATGAGAGCTCAATGAATTGACAGAAGACATTAAGATCGATCCCAGGAATTCAGTGCAATTCAGTGCATTCTTCTTGAAAGTCCCTCCAACCCCCAAGGACTTAAAAACAATGAAAGTGGTTAAAAATCTTGAGATCATTATTTAAAATAAGAAGCTGTATAATATAAATACAAGATAGCTTTTTTTTTTGGTATTTATCCAGCTGTTAGGCCTTTTGAGCTCCATATGTATATCTGCCTTCCTGAAGAAAAAAAGGTTACTCAAATGGCATCCGGATAGTCTCCTAAGACAGAATGTGGCTTTTGTAGACACTAATTCTAATCATCACCATAACAAAATGCGTGAACAATATTTTCTGAGAGAAATGTAGTTCTAGATTTTATCCTGTCAGATCTTAATTTTTTCCCTTTTGGAGTTGCTGTCTTTCAAGACCATAAGTTGCTTATTATACCTGCAAAGGTGAATTAACATGTAATGCTCGAAAGTGATACGAGCAGATGTTTCTCTCCAAAAAACATCTGAGAAACTTGTAACTCTTAAGATGGAGGGGACTCTGTACTACTTGTAGTTGCAAGCCACATCCATTGTACAGAGCATAACATATGAAGTGCCTTCCCAGTTCAGTCTTAGTCTTCAGCTGGCACCTGTCCTGTGCAGCATAATCATTAACCTTATTAAAGTCAAGATTTTTTTTTCCCCCCTCTTTCTGGCATATGATTATTTAAATGTATATTCCTGTATTGAAAATTTAGCAGTGCTTGTGTGTACACAGCAGAGATTGGAAAGAACAAGGATGAAGTGTATATCTTCAGTAACAGCATGGATAAAAAAGGGGGAAATAGTGTAAAGCAGCATTTAAACTGAAATATAAGGGTGGAAGCTTACCATTTTTTATTGTTACTGTTCCGCTTTGCAGAGTTAGTGGTGAGATGTCAGTTGAGAAAGTATTCATAACATATTTAGATGGTTTAAAAGGAACTTGTCTCTGCTTTGTCATTGGGGGTGTATTGCAACACCGATTAACGTGAGCATGGTGTAACTGTATCGCTGCATCCACGCCAAAGCGAAAGCATTCGGTAGCATTCTTTGAACTGCTTATGTCAGCTCTTCAGCGAGAATACGACAAAAGATGTGTCTGTGTCTTCTGCCCTAAGTAACAGGTATATTAACGCTCTTGTGGTTAAGTCCCATGTGCATCAGTAGAAATAGATTTTTCCTTAGCTGTTGCCTTCTCTTTAGGTAGTAGAAAAGGAGAAAAGCTATTTAATTCACATCATACCTGTATTAACTACTGTAAACTGATAATGTTTTTTTTTTTTCTGTAAAATGATTATACTGTTTTTTTTTTATTTTTCTTTTCTGAACTAATAACACTTCATTTGTATTCTATGGGCATTAACCACAGAACTTCATTTGATTTGAAAATCCTTTTTAAAGCAGTATTCATCTGTGGTAAGACTCGTGGTGGTAAAAAATCAATTGCAGCTGTATTATTTGCAAAGTAATCAATTCACTTCTCCATTCTAACTAGAAGAGACATCCCGAGGAGCTGGAAAAATTACACTAATCTGATATGCTTGATCTTGTCTTTGTTTCATTGTAAAGACTGATACTCATCTCTTTATGTCCACTTCCTTTGAATTTTATTTAGAGCTCGTATAAATAAGGGCTACTTGAAAACATCTTGAGCATGGATATAATCACCCTGTTCTTTTGACAGTCCTTTGTCTTATTTAGTCTTATTTTGGCTCATATGAGCTGGGCATATTTAAATGATGTGTTCATCTTTTGTGTTAATTATTGTGACCTGAACAGTGTATCAAATTATGCATTTAAAGTAAGTTTAGAAGGAAACATAGTAACTTTTCAGTCCTTGGTTCTCATGCATACTAAGCATTATTCTATCCAAGGTTTGATTCCAGTATTAATCTTTTCATTAAAATATTTTTTACTAACTGCCAAAGTATATAGTAATTTACAAGAAGTGAAGGGCTACAAGTTTTATCTGCTGGGCTCCAAGTCTTGCAAATACACGTGGAACATAAAAGTCATCTTCAGACATCTTAGTAACGTAGGCTTAGGGCCATCAGGAACATTTTCCATCATCGAGATGATGTTACCTGATGTTGCAAGCAAACGTTTTCATAAACTCATCCATCTGTTTTTAAAAAGCAGATTTGCTCACTATTTGAATTTAAAATATTTTCACAAGCTCCTTTATTTGCACAAATGTAATAATTCAGTTTATACACATTTGTTATTGTGCAGCCATTTTCTGTAACATCAAGAGCTCTTCAATCTCCCTGGTGTTTACCCCCTTTCATGTATTTATACACAGCGATCATATTCCCTATCAGCCTTTGATTTACCGGGTAAGGAAGCTCTAGTCTTTGCCTTTGGGAAGATTAATTTTCTGTTCCCCTCCTGGCCACCCTGATGGTTCTTCACCTTCAGTTTGAATCTGTCTTTGAATAGAGTGACAGTGCAGTGTACAGTTATTAGTCTGTCAAGACATCATTTTGCAGTTAGAAGATTAAATTGCACAGTACCGTTGTTATCGTTACAATTTTGGTTACTCCATTAAGATGCCTCACATTCCATTTGTGGTTTTCTTTATGCTTGGTTGGTGTAGTTTGAGGAAGTTGCTTGACTGGTGACTATTTAATACCTGTTGTAGTAGCTAAATGTAAAAGAGCCAGGACTTCTGATTTTTGAAAAAACCCACCCCACCCAAACAAACAAAAAAGGCAGAATAATTTAGCATAAAATAATAAACTGATCTCATTTGAAGTTCCACGTTCGAATGATATTCTAGTATGACAGAATTTAATCTTTTAAAGCAATCAGTGAAAATCTGTGTGCATAATTGCAAGGCATAGACTCCTTATCATACTAGTACTGATGTGAATTTATGCTCCTGAATTTACAAATGCTCGATCAGATCATTAAATGGAGTTTCGTCTGTGGGATGCTTTCTCATAGTTTATCATTCACAGTGATGAACTGCATGATACTACGATGTTAAACCATCAGTTTCTGTTCAGGTCCACTCTCTCCGTTAGCAGGAATACTGAGCTACTGGGGTTGCACTCACTGTGGATGAATTGCTTTGTGTGTGAATTTTTATTTTTATGAAAAACCCTACTGCTTAAATTCTCTATCATATTTTTAAACCGATTTTCATGATACTTAAACATTACCTTTGTTTAACATTACCTTTGTTTAACTGCATTCTGTATGGTGAAATCAAGCAAATTATGGAGGAGGGAATTTTTTATTTTGGTATTTTCAATTTAAATTGACAAACATACAAGATACAGTAATGACAATTTACTAACAATATGATAGCAGGTGTGCTAAAGTTAATTGTGTTTTATATCGGAAGGAACTTAATGGTAAATGGTACATCATTGCCATAACATTTCTAGAGTTTGTAGAAGGAAAGAAATTCAATTTTTATTAATGATATATAATATTAACAAGGTTTTTAAAGGCTTTTTAAGCTTACAGTGGAGTGAAAGCAAGTTGTTATTTAAATGATCATACTAATAATATTATACTTTTAAAATTCTATTGCTAAGCTGACACTTCTTGTGTTAATGTTGTTGAAACAGTAACTCAGGATACAAAGAGAACAAAGTGGAAATGAATACAAAGACACAAAGCAGGATGAGTAGTTACCTTGAAGACCAGTGTTTTAAGTGGAACTTGTAAAGCAGTCCTTTTGCTCTGCTCAGCTTTTTCTGGTTTCAACTTGAAGAGTTCAGAGGATAGTAAAAATTGCAAAGGGATCTAAAAAAAAAATGACTTGAAGGAATGCTGAAATGATTCCACTTGTTAATCTCATGAAGGGAAGATTTAAAGGGTGATACCGCAGTCAGGCAGCTAAAGATGTCTGGCTGCTGATGGGGGAAGGAGACCGAGAAAGAGGGCTAGAAGAAGAAATGGGCCTAAATATCAGTAAGAAATGTTTAGTTTAGCCATGCTAAAAGGAAACGTGGCACGGGTAGCTTCTGATATCTCTAAAATAAGAGGTTTTAAAAAGAATTTATATAACCACCTACCTAGATAGGTTAGATTCTCCTTTGGGGAAGCAGGTATGTCCCATCTGCTGTACTTGCTGAGCTTTTATTATGTTTTCTGTGATATAATTTTATTTTTTTCAATATTCCATGTTTTTTCCTTTTTGATGTGAATATTTGTAACAACAAAAGTGAGGTGACTCCACTGGTGTCATCTTAATAAAGGAATGAAATCATCCTTCTCATGATGCCCTACTAGTTAGTCATTCCTAGGAATTGTAGAGGGAAAACAGTAGTGGGGATGAAGAGTGTTTACAGTTGTCTCTGAAGTTGTTGAGAAGGACCAATAATTCATAATTTTAAAAAAAAATCTTTCATAGAACTAAGCACTGATTTCTAGAAAGCAGTTCATGGGCGTCAGAAAAGGAGGATTAAATATTTTTCGGCTTTAAGTTTTGTGTGAACGTTTTAAAAACAAATGAAATTGGTCTTTTACCAATTGGCTCTTCTTTCACTGCCAGTTTGTTGACACTTAGAGCCCTTTGCTCCACAAGGAACGATAATACAATTGGTCTAGTACATACTCCTTGATTGAATTGACTATTTTGCCCTGCTGCTCAGGGAATTGATAAATTGCTACAACCTTCTGTTCTGAAAGTTGGTGGGTTTGTTTTGGTTGGTTTTTTTGTTTGTTTTGGGTTTGGGTTTTGGGGGTTTTTTTGGCCTTTTGTTTTAGGAATAGAAAGAAAGTATGAAAAAATAGCATTCAGAATTGGTTAAAGACACAATTGAATTTGTTTTGACTAATGATATCATTGCAGTCTTATTTCTGTGAAACATTTTAGGAATTAATCAGTGTTTACTGTCATTTCTGTTTCTGGTTTAATCATGTAGATAAAATAAACTTTCATATTCAATATGCCACTACTGGTAGAATATAACTGAATGTTATGAACTTTCAACAGCAAAGTTATTTCTTTGAACTGAAAATATTGTGAAGGAGAATTTTTTCCTTGACCACATCAGGTGAATATTAATATTGGTTCAATAAAAGGCAGTTAACCTGCAGACACAATTTGAATGGCATTTTATTTTTAAGCAGGTTAACTAAAGTTCCCAAATTAATGATTTAGTCAAGAAAATATGACAGGAAACATTTTTTTGTTTTTTAGCTAAATCAATATTTTTATTGATAATTGCTAGTGTCTTGCTCCCTTCTTCACAAATATATTTCCCACTTCTCAGATTCTGTAAGTCACAGATAATAGCTAAGTAGCTTTTTTAAAGTCATCTAGATATTTGGATGCTCGTTTTCTGGAGAGGTTGGGACATCTGAGTATTATCGATGACTTCAGAAATATCAGCCATTATTTATCTTTGATTTTATTTCATATTCTGTTATGTATAGATGCTTTCCAGTTATTATGAAGCAATGGAGGAAATTGAAAGGATTGCTTTGCCTGAAGTCATGCATTAGGTAAATAAGGGTGGATCCCCATATTAATCAAGCATAACGGTGTTGATTATTCTTAAGTGACAGTCTTTTATCCTTGAAACACATCAAAGAAGATGGGGAAGTTGGGGAAGAAGAGAGAAAATACATATAGTGTCTCCTTTGGAGGAATTGTTGCAGACACTTCATTTTTATCACTTTCATGTCCTTCCCTTAAGTCATTAAATTTTGCATTGTGGAGAGGTTACCCATTTATCTACTCATAGAATGGGACCACCATCATTTGCTTTGTAAAATCACCATACGAGTTTTGGAGAGCTCTGTGGGTTTGTGTATCCTCTGCAGCTGAATCCATGGCTGGATATATCAGGGGATTTAATGTCAGACTACAAAATTTACATACAAACCTATCTTTATCGTGCTTGATCTTTTTTTAGTCTACTTTAATCCCAACATATCAATAATTTATTAGTTGTTAGTCAAAAATATGTCCAAGTCCAAAACCATGAAAGCATGATTTAGTAAGTGATGGAAAGCGTTTTCTCAAAGAAGAGGAAGCTATGTTATGCTGCTGAAAATTCCTTTTCTCAGTTTCTCCTGGGGTGGTTTGGTTTTTTTTGGTTTGTTTTGGTGGTGGGTTTTTTTCCTAATTATGATGTCTGTGTAAGTACATTTTACTCTGTATGAAATAAACATGCTTTCAGCAAATGTTAAAATGAATATTTGATCTGAGGAAAAGCTTAACTATTTTTTTACAATGGTAAACCCTTGTTTTACCCAAGACAGACTACAGTTCTCACTAATACAGAAAGAAAAGCACATCATTATGCCACAGTTGGGAAGTTTGTGGGAGCGTTTGCCATGCTTTTTCATTTGATTAATTTTTAACATTATTCATGATTATAATTCATTTAGAAAATGCACTAAAAATGAGGGTTTATGCCTTCTATTTGAAACTGTGTAAAACACTCATGTGACCTTTAGCAGATGCAATGTACTATGTATTTCCTGGAAGGCTGTCCATTTTATATTTTTAAACAGTTGTACTGCACTTGTGCTTTTATAAGGCCCCAGACTTTTGGGGGAGTTAACTGCCAAATATCCCACTGCTGCAAGAGGTATTTGATTGACCCCAGACCAAAGATAACTGTGTCCATGAGGATATACAGAAGCTTAGTTAAACTATTTGTTTTTGGTAAAGGTTCCAGGAGTCGGAGAAGATGCTCAGCAAATGCTTATTAATCAGATAAACATAACTTTTTTTTTTCCCCTTCTATCAGTGAAATAAAATAAATCACAGCCCAAAAGTTAATCAAAATTGCTACTAGGGTTTTAAGGCATGACTCCATTAACTTAATGTAGTTTGCATTACTCATGCAAGAGGTGAGTTTGCCATTTATTTTTATAAGCTACATTAGTTCCTCAGAGGTTTTTATTCCTTTTCTTCAAGTAATACTGAAGCTCAGCTTTTGGTCATCATGGCAAAATCAGATAAGTGTTCCATATGGTTTTACTTCAGTTCTGTGTATTTTACTAGTTAAAAGCACACTTTTGTCTAAACAGAGTATAAAAGGCTTTGAAGGATGCCAGATTATAGTAAATAATAATGCATAGCATCTCTAACTGTGATTGAGGAGCTGGTAGTTAATGGATTATTTTCCATGAGCCAAACATTCCTTAGATGTTCACCATGCTTGTGTGTATGCTGAGTTACCTTGTTCCAGGAGACAAACTAGAATTATTTCCTCTGTCTGTCTTATGAAGGTGACCATCCATTTCTCATTAAAAGAGATCAGCCTTCATTTCATTCATCATGTGAGTAAAGGAGAAGATTAAATCAATCTATTGAATATTATTCAGTCAAACTGTGTGGTATATGTTTAATTCTCTCCCTGGTTTTATAGAGTTTAATTACAAAGCTTTTTTATTTTGTCCTGTTACTACATTGAATTATATGCCTGAAACAAGTAGTCTGGATGTTGTTTAATATTCGATGCTGTTGAAACAGTCCTTAGGATTTTTTGTACTTGTTATCCCAAATAGTAATAAGTAGCATACAAGAAAGATTGCTCTCCTTTAAAATAGGACTTTGACATTTCCAGGTAGAAAAGCCATTAAAGCTCTGTAGCAGTTCTCTGTTTTCAGAACCTGGTAGTCAGTAAGTGCAGGAGGACATTGTGCCTTGAAAAGATCTGCTGTTCTGGGCTATTACTGTGCTCTGAGAAGATAAGAACCTTGTTGAAGGAGATTCAGAACTGTATGCTAGAACTCAAAAGAGAAAAGGAAACTCGTACTGAGGTTAGAGCTAAGAGGTTTCAAGAGGAAGATCGGAGTGGAGACTCCTTCAGGTCATACACTCAGATTACTTTTGTACTGAAGAAACAAATGGAAGTAAAGGAAAGGCATGGAAATATCAAAAAGAAGTATTATCAGGATTGATATGAAGTATTATGATTTGATTAATTGCAGGTTTTTATTGAAATATAATAGAAATAAATTCCATGTTAACTGTCAAACTATGTAATGATGGAATTAAGTTTTTGAGGCTAGTAAAACTGCAGCTTTGAAGAAAGTGCTTGATAAGCTAAGGAGCATGGTGTTTCTACCAAATATGAGTTTCAAACAAAACATTCTCCTTACGTCCTTGTCTACTTTGGTTTTCATATATGTTGAGAGTTTTGCTGCCTGTCAGTGTAAATGGTTGCTCTGTTTCATCCTTCTTTCTCCTAGGATAGCTGATATGAAATGCATACGAAATACCTTGTGAAGAGCCTTCAAATGGACAAAAATTCTTTGAGATCAAGAACATAAATAATGTTGTTTTTACATAAATGAGGGTGGTAATTAAAAAAAATAGAAGTAATTTAGGGTTTTAAGTCTAATAAGGGCTGTACTTTTTGTTTCTTATTTCCAAGTGTAAAGACATTTGTACCAATGTGTTCCATTTTACAAAGTAGTCAGAATGATCTATTGGCACCCCATAGTCATTAAGAAAATTTTCAAAGCAAAGTTTAACCAATTTAAATTCTATGTCCTAATTCCAGATTTCTGTAATAATATGATCCTGTATTTCTGTACACATTATTTCCCTCAGTGAAGCGTTCTATTATTCAGAAGCTGAAAGAACAAAAGAATTTTCTGTCTTCATCAGTCATTTAGTCTTCTGAAATGAAGGTCTCTTTAATCTTCTGGGTAGAATTTGGTAGCTGTTTAGTGTAAAAAATATCATTTTTTTTATTATTTTGTTTTCCTTTGAATCATCCCTTGTCTCTACAAACACAATACAGATAATAGCTCTTGTTTAAGCATCGTTACACTGCTTGTAGTTACATATCTACTTTTTCTAATCTGATAGTTATCGTATGCTAAACTCTTCTGAAGAAATCAAGTAGTGTTTGTGTGCATGCTAGGAGGGTAGTTTTCTTCCTGTTTCTTGATGTCTGTGGTCTGAACCTATTTTATCACATAACATCTGTCTTCATTGTTTTCCTGCTGTCAGATAAGCCTTTTTCTGTTCCCACCCTATCAACAGTCTCACCTTCTTTCTATCTGTTTTCCTTAAAAAGTTACTCTTTCCCACAAGCAATGGGTGGTAAACATGGGCATTTATTAGTGTTATTCTATTAATAACAATCATTGTGATGTGGTGCCAGTCCTGAATCAAAACCTCAGTATGGTGGGCTGCGTAAACAGAGAACGAAAGGAAATTATTTCTCAGATTTCTTCCGTGTCAGGAATCCAAAATGGCTTTCACCAGCTGTTGTCCTGGGTGGTGGCTGTCACGTCAGCAGCGTCACTCTTCATGGCGGTAGCACATACATCATGGACAGTAGCTGTGTTGGCAGTCTCTTCTGTTCTGGCTTCTGTTGAAATGTCATTGGATCCCTGGGTTTTCAATTTCTCTCCCTTAACTTTTGAAGAGCTATTTTAATCACCCTCTTTAAATTTGTGTAGAAACTCTTTCATTTAAGAAATGTGTAGTACAAATCTCCTAATTCAGTTTTCAACAACATTACTGTACATATTAAGCTCAGTTTTTACAGAAAATTTAGCTTTAGAATTAGTTAGAGGTCTTCTTTTGTTAGTTTAGGGTAATATTTTCATGTCTCTTCAGTACCTTCTTTTCAAACCCCTATCATTAACTCAGTATTCATATCTCAGTGAAAACAAATTCCTCCTGTGGTTGGGGGCTGTAATGAATAGCTTGAGTATGGCATGTTGATTGCTCAAAAATTTCTTTACATATGAACTCCTTATTTTTGCTTTGTGATCAGCTAAACAAGATATATTATCTTATATAAAGGAATGAATGTAGTTAATAGAAAAAGTGGTATAAGGAATTACTGGTCCTTTTATTCTCTCAGGAAAAAAAGACAGGAAGTGTTTGTTCAGCTAGGAAAAGCTAAACTGCATGGATTGTGGAGCTTATAGGACCTTTTTAAGGCATTTTCAGAACATGCTTTTTTCTGACCTTGTATAAGACATGACTGCCAGAAAAATTAGGTTCATATGACATTCAAACTTAGTTTCAGTTTTAAAGCTATTTTCCTAATCGCACTCACAACCATAACAATCTGCTGCAAAGCAGCATCAGCTTTCTGCAGTAGGAATTTACTAATCCTTCTTTCACCAGAAACAGATTTCATTTAGTCATAAACCAGATTTTTAACTCTAAGCCTGAAACTAATTTTTCAAAAGTACTGCCTCAATATTCAAATAAAGTTGTTCAACAATATTAACTCGATTTTATTTAATACCTTCCCCTTGTCTATTCTGTTGTACTAGAAATAAAGTATGTCAGGGAATTGGTTATAGGCATAAGAAGATACTAAATTGAGGAGATAAACTGAATGGGAGATACAGATACCTAAACCTGAATGTGGCCTGGTGGGCATTTGCCTGATGCCATTTACTTTGCACTTATATATGTTTATTAAAAAAAAAAAAAAAGTAAGGAAAATATATGTATGTTCATTGACATTATTATTTTCCATACATTTCCATATTCATTTCCATATCAAGTCAGAATTATTTCAGTGTCAGAAATGTATATTTTTACAATCCTATTTGTCCTGAGGTTAAATTAAAATCTGCCCATTTAGGCTGTTCATTATGGTACACTTTGTTAGTAAAATCATCATTTGTGGAATAATGTTTTGAGTTTTAATGTATTCATCTGGATGATGGGGCAGAGCGTACCCTCAGCAGGTTTGCTGTTGACACAAAACTGGGAGGAGGGACTGGTATGCCGGAGGGTTGTGCTGCCATCTGGAGGGACCTGGACAGGCTGGAGAAATGGGCTGACAGGAACCTCATAAAGTTCAACAAAGTGAGTTGCAAAGTCCTGCACCTGGCGACGAACAACCCATGCACCTGTGTATGCACGGGGGGCTGACTAGCTGGAATGTGGCTTTTCAGAAAAGGCCCCAGAGGTCCTGGTGGACACCAAGCTGACCATGAGCCAGCAACCTGGCAAAGAAGGTGAATGTTATCCTGGGCCCAATTAGGCAGTGTTGCCAGCAGGTCGAGGGAGGTGTTACTTCTCCTCTACTCAGCACTGGTGAGGCCATGTCTGAGTACTGTGTCCAGTTCTGGGCTCCCCAGTACAAGAGCTCAGGAGAGAGTCCAGCAAAGGGCCTCTAAGATGATGAAGGGACTGGAGCATCTCTCTGTGAGGGAAGGCTAGGAGAGCTGGGATTATTCAGCTTGGAAAAGAGAAAGGTTGGGGCGATCTCATCAATGTACATGAATGCCTGAAGGGAGGGTGCAAAGAGGATGGAGCCAGATTCTTTTCAGTGGTGACCAGTGACAGGACCAGAGGTGATGAGCACACAGGCAGTTCTGTCCGAACATTGGGAAGAACCGTTTTTACTGAGAGGGTCAAGCACTGAATGAGGTTTTCTGGGGATGTTGTGGAGTCTGTCTGGACATGGTCCTGGGCAACCTGTTCTAGGTGGCCCTGCCTGAGCAGGGGAGTTGGACAATTCCAGAGGTCCCTTTCAGCCACAACCACTCTGTGAAACCCTGATATACACAAAAAGATTTGAGCAGGTTAAAGTTTGAATACAGTAAAAGTATGGTGGTTTTTCCCCCAGCGTCCTGGTTTTGGCTGAGATAGAGTTTATTTTCTTTCTAGTAGCCGGTATAGTGCTGTGGTTTGGATATAGTATGAGAATATTGTTGATAACACACTGATGTTTGTAGTTGTTACTGGGTAGTTGTAGTGTCTACAGTAAGTCAAGGACTTTTCAGCTTCTTGTGCCCTGTGAAGTGCACAAGAACCTGGCAGAGCACAGCCAGCACAGGTGACTCTGCCCAAAGGGATATTCCCTACCATGTGATATCATGCTCCGTATATATCTGGGGAGGCAGAATTGCTGAAACAGTCTGGGTATCGGATTGTTAGGGTTTTTTTCCTTCTGTATGTGGTGAGCAATTGCATTTGTGAATCACTTGTATTATTATTATTACTACTACTATTATTATTATTCTCTCCCTTTGTTATCCTGTTAAACTGTCTTTATCTCAACCCTGAGGTTTTGTTGTTTTGTTTTTTTTTTTCCATTCTCCTCCCAGTCCCCTTGGGGTAGGAGGGGTGAGAGAGCAGCTGTGTGGTGCTTAGTTATGAGCTGGGGTTAAACTACAATACCCAGTTAGTCACCACAACGCTCGGATTTTTGTCCTGCAATATTTGTAGAATCATAGAATGGTTTGGGTTGGAAGGCACCTTAAAGCCCATCTAGTTTCAGCCCTCTGCCATGGGCAGGGACACCGTTCGTAGACCAGGTTGCTCAAAGCCCCATCCAACCTGGCCTTGAACACTTCCAGGGAGGGGGCCTCCACAGCTTCTCTGGGCAACCTGTTCCAGTGCCTCACCACCCTCAGAATGAAGAATTCCTTCCTCATATCTAATCTAAATCTACCCTCTTTCAGTTTAAAGCCATTACCCCTTGTCCTATCACTCCATGCCCTTATAAACAGTCCCTCTCCAGCTTTCCTGTAGGCCCCTTCGGGTACTGGAAGGCTGCTATAAGGTCTCCCTGGAGCCTTCTTTTCTCCAGGCTGAACAACCCCAACTCTCTCAGCCTGACCCACGTGCAGGACCTTGCACTTGGCCTTGCTGAACTTTATGCAGTTTGCACGGGCCCACCTCTCCAGTCTATCAAGGTCCCTCTGGATGGCATCCCTTCCCTCCAGCGTGTCGACTGCATCACGCAGCTTGGTGTCATCGGCAAGCTTGCTGAGAGGGGACTCAATCCCGCTGTCCACGTCACCAACAAAGATGTTATACAGTGCAGGTTGAATGAAATGGTAAGACAGGAAAAAAAGAGTCACCTCATTACCTGTCCCTTACACCTCTGGTGCTTTTCTAATAAAATTTTTCACTTTTTTAAAATATATTTCAACAAGTAAAGCATCTGTTTTCAAAGTGCTACAAATATATTGCAGAGAAATGTGTCATTGCTTGAGGGCAAAATATTTTTTCAAACAGTGAGCAAAACAATGAAAGAATTATATCCCTAACCCTCAAATGTTTAATAAACTTAGTGTAGAAACTGAAAAAAAACCCTTTAAATTGTACAATAGGTATTGGTGTAAATACATTTTGTGATTCTTTTGTATCCCAGAGGCAGAGCTTCTTATCATGAATCTTGAGTGTTATCATGGCAGTTTTTGAATTTTAGTGAATATTGAAAAATGAATTTCTAATAAATTGCCAGATTAAAGTATTTTATTGCTCTTTGTAGCTTTAGCATAAGTACAACTATGTAAATAGCAACTGGCAGTTACTGGTGGGTTTATCCTGATTTTTAACAAACTTTTATTTGTGAAAATGTGTTAGATACAGCTTGTCATAGCCCAGTTTTTACGGATGTTCACTTGTCTTGAAGTTAAGACCAGTAAGTGCAATCTTGTTGGGAAAAAAAGCTAATGGTGTATGTCCATATTTTTCTTTAAAGTGTCCTTTCATCGTACTTTCATATAGTAGTATTAGAAGATCTCAAAAGCGAAAGATGACAGAACTCTGTAAAGTCACTCTAACTCCCTGAAGATCTCAAAATTCAAGCATATTCGGAGGGAGGGCTTGAATCATGGATCTGGGAGGAACAAGAGGCTCTTTCATTGTCTCTGGGTAATCAGAAGGCCCTCTGGCACGCAGCAAGCCTGGGAGAGCCCACTTGCTTGTGGAGCGTTCCCAAGGGGGTGGTTGCAGTAGCAAGCCTCAGAGAAGATCATCTCTCCTAAAAAATCCTTGTTGTCTGTTTCTGAATACTCACAGCAAAGTGTTCCTGTCCATTTCCTTCAAACCATTTTGAGAAAATAATTGGTTAGCAACTAAAGTCAGTCACAAATAAAAACATCTAGTCTGAATAAACCAGAAGTTGCATCTGTTAAATAGTTGTCATCAGTGCAAATTAGCAAAATGGCTATATACCATGATGTTAATACATGCTATTATGATTTGGTGACATTACAGTTGCTGTGGCTAGCATCCAAGATGCATGTTGTCTTGTGTTGGGGTTTTCAAGCAGATTAAATATGAAAACTCTGGGTACAAGTTGGGCTGTGCATTTTTATACTTTTAGATTTACAAAAAATTGTGTCAGTAAGAGGTCATTGGGTCACTATTCTGACATCTATGCAGAAGTATAATGTACCATTAATTATACCTTGATATCATTACACTTTTGCATGATAAGGAATGCAACATATTTTTTCAGAGACTATTGAATAGAACTGCTCAGGGCTGAAACAGTATTTTGTTTGTGTTCAGGTTTTTTTTTTGTTTTTTGTTGAGTAAACTAAAGAGTAGACAATGAAGGTATGTACTTACATTGCAACCCGGCATATGCAAAGGTCGTGATGAGATTCAGCAAAAGATTGTGATCCAGAAGGATCCTATTGATTTCCTAATGTGATAAGGTCTTTGAAGTCTTTGGTTGCCATTGTCTTTGCTTTTCAAGGTAACACGTAGTTGTGAGATCCATGCTTTTCTTATTTTTTTTTTTAATTCTCAGCAGCAGCGAAGAACATAAATTGTTCACACTTTCTATGGCAAGGCTTCCAGATTATAAAGGCAGCAAACATCATTGCAATAGCAAGATATTTATAGAGTACTAAAGGCTATTACCATTGTGGAAACAAAGGGATTTTTTGCTGTTGATTTCATTCAGCTAAGATGCTCAGCTACAGATTAATAGCTTTTCCCTCTTCATCTCATTATTTTCTAACTCAAGTGGATCATTATTAAGTGTTTAAATTATCTTCATTCCTTAACCATTTTACAGCCAAAGGTGGGCATCCAAAACCTTGTCCAAGTAAGATGAATATGAATATTTGTGTATATAAAAGATAAATTTAGAGCTGAGAGTATTTTTTATTTATTCATCGTTGTACGTAAAAGATTTTTGGAAAAGCTTTACAAGTTAATCTTCCCAGGAGGAGGGTTACAAGAACTGGGTTGTGACTTTGAACCACTGGTCTATTTTATTTCAAAAATCTCCTCTATTTTCTAATAATTTGAAAGATTCTTTTATTCCTTTAAAATGTTCTTTAGAAAAAAGTAAAATACACTAAATGTTTTGTTTAAATTAAGTTTGAAACTATGTTTTATGGCCACATGATAAAAAAAATAAAATCTAAATTTCAAACATTAGTATATTCCATTTCTGAAGAGCAGTGGTTGTAGCTGTATCTTTCACAAGGATAAGCCTATGTCAGTGTGGCCTGTTGTATAACATATGGAGTGCATTTGTAGCTCAGTTTGTTTGCAAGATATTTTTTCTGCACACTAGAAAATTACGCTGTAGAGTTAATTGGCATGGATTCCAGAGATAATTTTATTAACATTTGTTTTTATGGTTTCTACTAGTATTCGGTTCTGGTTTTGAAAGGAAAAAAAAAAAAAGATAAAACTACTGTAGCTTAAACAGTAGTAACATAAGTTTCTTAAGTACTTTATATTCTTATGCAATAGTCTACTAATCAACATTTATATATAACAGCTAAAATTGAATTAAATTAGATTGAAACTAAATTACAAGGTCCTGAGTAAATTGGATTTGGTAATTTACTATTGAGCCAATCTGCATCTGATGTCATAATTTAGATTTGCTTCTTATGTGAAAATGATGCCAAGAATTATTCTTCCCTTTACAGTTTCAATTTGTTAGTGTGAAAAGGAATATACTTTTGCAAATGATCATGCTTGAAGTACAAAACTAGTAACTGACCGGATGTTAATAATGAATGTGTCAAGATGCCATTACGGGTCTTTCAGCTCATCTTTTCTTGAACTTGAGAGACAAAGTTGGGAGTCAATGACTCTCAAGAATGCTCAAAGCAGTGTGTTATGGTTTGTATATGTAAACCAGACAAGATTCAAGATGTAGGAGAAATGTTCCAGGTGTCATATTTAACTGTATTTATAATTGTTGTTTTTATATGCATAAAAGTCTGTCTTGTGAGCTTTAAGGAATTTTTAGCTTTGAACCACTGACCTGTTTATGGTTTATCACCCTAAATTCTGACAGCTGGCTTACTTGTGGAATGTGTGGGAAATTATTTTTATAACAGGTATTTGAGGGTGAGGTTCATATCAACTTTTTTTCCATTTTAGTTAGCCTGCAAAATATATATTTCATTTTTTTGAATCTTAGGAAGGGAAGGTTTGACATGATTTCCTACTCTCAGATATAAATCAGGAGATTGTTTTATTACATAACAGCGTGGCTTGCTTAAATGCACTCCATTTATGAAACCTCTTACGTATTTAGGGAAATTTCGTAATATGCCATATTACTGTGAGTTGTTCTTCCCAGCTGGAACAATGGCCTTGGGCATGAAGCCACACAGTTGGGCCAAATAATGGCATCATTTTATAGCTTGATAATGGCACCATTAGCACAAGATATCATCATATCACCTTTTTATGGATACTTATATTTTAAACCAAGCTCTGTTATATGACATATAAGTGCACCATTGGAACAGACTTCAAAAGATGAAAGTGCAATTTCTCTTTCAACAAGTTAGATATTGGAACATTTATGTAGCTATTATCTTTATTCTTTATAAAACAGCTTGTCCTTTAGATGTTTAATAAACTGAGCAATTTTGCATCTGAAATAGGTACTGAGGTATAAGAAGTTTCTTGACCCTTCAAGTGTGACTTTTACTCCCAAACAGATGGATGAAAGGTCTGCTGCTTGGCCAGTGTGATGCAGTTTCAGATTCTTCCAGTCTGGTAGAGCTGCTGGTGCTTTGGAGATTATACAAACCACAGGTTCAAAAAGTCAATTTCTGACTGTTCTGGAACTCCAGTTTTTAACTCTAGCCTCAGTTTCTAATTGTTAATCTACTTACAGACTGTAGCTTCATATTTTGAACTCAGGCTTTGCCTCTAATAGCACGTCTCCAATTGCAATTCCAATGTGGTGGAAGATCTACTCAGACAATCAGCTTTATTAGGACAGTCAAATTCACAGAAATAAAGGTTTCTGAGAGATTTTCTATTCTTTAATAGATCAGTCTTGACTATGAATGAGCTACAAGTACACAAGGTCTGTGGACAAACACTCATACCATAGACCCTAAAAACCTGGCTTTCTCCACACTCTAGCAGTTTTTTTATAAGTCCATTTAGCATCCTAGCTTGTCCTTTCTTCGTACTGAATCATGTCTTCTGGTTCTTCTCTTCTGAAGCTGCCAGCAAATGTCTATATCATAGCATTTCAGTCTCATCATCTTCAAGTTGCCACCACTCCCTAAGTTTTTTTCTGTTTCCTATCTGGCGATACAGTGCTTATTCTCTCTCCTCTTGAAAGTACAGTGTGAGTGTACTGGTTTACTCTTTCTACAATACTCAGACAACAAATTGGAATTTGGAGGTTCATATAGAGACACATACAGATTAACAGTAATTGGTCACAATCCACAGTTGAATATCAAGTTTTACAAATTCAAGATATAAAATAAAATGCAGCAAAATAGCTCAGGTTAGTTGAGTAAAAATATGAAATCTGGAATAACACTTATTTCATAACACTTTAGGTTTTGTTTTTTTTAAGGAGTGTATTGTGCAATGTTATTGCAGCTTCTTTGAACAAAATTTAAGATAATCTTCTTAGCTGTTTGAAGTTACCTATCCCAAAGAATAGGTGAATTATTGCTTAAATATGTGATCTTGAAATTTGTTGGGCAGCCTGAAGTTTAAAGTAAAGAACACAGTTGTGATAAATTGTGTTGAAAGAGTTATGGAAAATTATTAAGATTTTGGTTTGATTTGGGAGCTGTAACTTGCCTTTCACTTTAGTCAGAATTCTTACATTCCAAAACCAACATCTATAAGAGATGTGTCAGATGGAATATTGCTATAATGACTTTGCCTAGGAAATAGATCAAAACCTATCAACGTTCAATAAAGAAGTTGACCTGAAATTGCACTTGAGTTCTGGTATCTTTGATTCCTGTCAGGCTTTTAAATTTATAGCACAATGAATATATGGAGACCTTGAAGAGTCAGTAAAATTTGCAGATAGAATTTTAGTAGATAAGATGCAAAGGAAAATAAGGATAAATTCTTCCTTTAATAAGAAGGCAGCATCAGAAATATTTATGGTGGAGATGTGATTCAATATTGAGATGTGTGCATCCTTGGCATTAAGATTTTTTTCATGTTAAAGAACAAGTTGTTAAATTGTTCAAAAATAAACAACATAAAGATTACAACAGAGCAGCACTTTGTACTTCATATAGTGTTGACTGAAAAGATATGTAAAGATTTATTGTTAATAAATCCATTAATCTTTAATTTCAGAACACGTAAAATCTCTCATTTGAGTTGATTAATTTTGGAAGGATATTAAGCAGAATTGATAATTATATTTTTCTATTTTTGTTTGGATTTTTTTTTTAAGATTAAGGTTGGAAATTTACCAATTAAGAATGAATAAACTGCTTTTTTTGTTTGTTTGTTTGTTTAAGATCATTTTGAAGAGTTTTAAAGCTCTAATGCCTATGACTTATTATTGTATAGTAGCATTGTTGGAAATCGAAAGTCAATACATGTTTTAAATACCAGAGTACCAAAAGGCAAGATCCTGAACTCCTATGGAAGGATAAGGCAATCCTGGGTCAGATAATTTATAATATAAATTTAAAAAAAGAAAAAAAAAGGAAGATCACAAGCAAATTACATTTTTTAGAATTTCTCATTTCTAGTGTTCATTCTGAGATTTAAAACATAGTTCTAGATGCTTTGCCTTCTAGACATTCCATATTTAAGCTATGTGAGACTTTCTTGCCATAAAAATGAAATTCTAGGTCTGGTTGGAAAAGAATTATGTTTCTGGTATGCTGATACACCATATACAGCTTTTCCTTCAATTTTAATTTGACTATAACTCATAAATATTCTTTCTTTGAAAGGAGAATGTGTGTGTGCATGTGTGTACATATGAAGACGCTCTCAATATGAAGCAGACCTAGTGTGTTATGTCTTTTGCTTTTTTCTGTAGTCATTCTGTATTTTAATTGGTACATTTTCTATCCATTTTTTTTTAATCCAATCTTTGAACTGTCATAAGACATTTTCAAATACTGATGATGATGAAATTAAGACTCCTATTTTCAGTAAAGAGAAATTTTAGCTAAGGCTGGTACAGTACAAATGCAGAGATGTGAAGGGATTTTTTTTTTTCCTGTGCTTTATAAAACTTCTAAATTTTATTAGATTTAAGAACTATAAATCACCAGGGATTAGTTGTGCAAATCAGATGGTTTAAAGTTTCATGCTTGTGACTCACATGAAGAACATGCTGGTGACTGCCATTGCATTTTATCTTCAGCTCCTTTTTTTGGATTCTAATGTAGTAGCTTTAGGAAAGTTTGTGCTGGGCACAGCCTTATTAATAGATTTTCTGGTAGATCCAGTTGTAGAGGTATTGATATCTGGGATATTTCAAGCAACCCATGTGTATATGTGCATAGCATATATCAATCTATATTATTTTTCATTCTGTATTGAATTTTGCAGCTATTGAATTTCTAAATTAAGTGCAAAGAATTTTAATACTGTAGTTAAGATTTTATGCATACCAAGAATCAGAATGGAGAAAGATAGACTTACTGCAGCAATTTCAGCTCTTGTCTCTTTATTGGTATCTCAGAATCACACAGTGGTTGAGGTTGGAAAGGACCCTGCTCAAGCAGGGTCAGCTGGTACAGGTTGCCCAGGACCATGTCCAGATGGATTTTCAATATCTCCAAGGATATCTATCAGGTGTCTTCCCTCCCCCTCTCCCTCTCTTCCTCCTTAACTGATGGGGTTTTTTATTCCCATGTAAGATTTTATTTTGAATACCAGCAAATGCAGCTTGTGTCTGAGTTACAGCATGAATCTTGAGTGTTCTGTAGACCTTGGTAAACTAGCTATCACCCTGTTCTGTTCTCCACATTCCTATTTTTGTACATCACATAAATTCGAGTGTTCTAACTTTGTTCTGTGTAAAATTCAACCTGCCATCACATTCACCTAATTCATGTAAAGGACATGTTTAGCATTCAATTACAGTACACAGTTGTTTTAAAAGTTCTAAATTACAACAGTTTAATAATAAGCAGTTTAATAAATCCCTAATCAGGCAACAGGAAAAGGGGCCAAAAGGATGCCATTAGGTTTGTGGGCTCAATGAATTGTCATAAAATGTGATAAGTTTTCCAGCTTGTCTATTAGGAAAAACAATTTTAACTCTTTATGTAGGTTAAATTTAAATGAATAGTATTGTATAAACATTGAGTCATTGAATAGATATAACTTCACAACACAATTTTTCAGACCAATAATGAAAAAGCATAGAAGTGCTCTTTACAAACTGTAAACATTATATTGGTGCTTCTGCAATAGCATGTTGCGGTAAATGTATATTAGATTACATTGTAGTGTTAAACATTTGTTGTCATTACCAGAATCAGGGCATTTTTCTAGGAACTTTTGGTATAACAAACTTCAAATGATTACTCTGTTTCTATCAAAATATCAGTTGGAACTTTTTTTTTTCCCCCAATATAAATAGACATTCGCAAGATATCCCTTATGTTATGAAACTGCTTGGAAATTAATAAAAAGCATAGGTGACTTTGGTAAAATACATGGAAAAGGTTAAGTTTGGTTTGGATTAGATAGTATTTGTTGTTTTAAATTAACAACTTTAATGTGGATGTCTCTGCGCTTGTCAGCTTTGGAAGAGTGGAGAGAAAATTAAATCTCTCAGAAATCCTTTTTCTGTCTTGTCTCCTGTTACTGGCGCAGGGGCCTATGTAACCATACAACCTGTGAGAAGGGAAATAATCATGCCTAATCATAGCATCACAGAATGGCTGTGGTTGGAAAGGACCATCTGGAGACTGCCTGACCCCTCAAAGCAGGGTCGACTAAAGCAAGTTGTACAGGGCTTTTTCCAGTCAGGTTTTGAATATCGCCAAGGATGGAGAATCAATACCCAACCTATCTGAGCAGCCTGTTCCAGTCTTCGATCATCCTTACAGTAAAAAAAATTCTTATGTTTAAATGGAATTTCCTATATTTCAATTTGATCTGATTTAGGTTCAGGTTTAAAAAGGCAATTGGTATATAAAAGACTGTAACTTACCATTTTTTAAAAATTATTATTGAGAATGTATTTGTAGTGAAAGAATGTTGCAGTATAGAACATCTCATTTGTGAAAATCCCCTGTAACCTTTGAATGGTCACGTGGTTTATTTTCGTTGAACTGTTTCCCAACAGGCTATAGTCAAGATTTCAGTAAACAACATAAATCAGCATTAAGCCCTCTACAGATGCATAAAATAATTACAAAACAAACTCACTTGCAGCTAGAAAGCAATTAAGCATTAGTTTTCAGAAATAATAAATATACAAAATCTCTATTTTTTTATAAGTATGTTCTTCTATCAGTGAAAACTATGAGTAAAATCTCATTTGGACAAAAGGATGTAGGGTACAATGGAACAGTCTTGGGAATATCTGTAGCCATTGGGGGGGAAAAAAACAACCCTTCTTTCTGAGTGTAGTCAATGCGTTTAGTTGAAGATATCTTTCTGCAGTATTCTTGTCCCAGAAAGCATACTGAAAATCTTTCCTGGAATACTCTGAGGATATCTGCTACATATGGCTGTTGGCAAGAACGATACCTTTAAAATCTGTATGTGTACCCTACAGAGAGTAAACAGTATGATTTTAATTCCTTAACTTTATTTTTCAACACCATGTGCTTGAAGCCAGATAGTCTGGATTGTCTTTTAAGGTATTCATCTCTCTGGGGATGGCAATGTTAGTATTTGTTCCTCTGTGCCCTGCTCAATACCACTCTTACAAAAGCCTGCTCAGGCCTATAGATTGCAGTAATTGGAGTTTGTCAAATATGGTGATTTTGCAGGAAAATTCTGGGCAAAATTACTTTTTTTTATTTCTCAAAACTTTCCAGGAAAATATTTCAGTGTTAAACCACGATTTCACTTCGATTTTTTGTAAGCAAAAGCTTTTTTCCATTTTCACATTTTAGAAAAGCAATTTTTCCCTATAAAGGCTGTTCAAAAGTCTTTTATGTTTTTTTGGGCCAGCTCGGCCAATAACAACCTTGTTGAAGTTAGTAGCTACAGGAGCAAGCAGCAACCTCAAATTTCCTAGGTTTCTGCAGAAAACCTGATACTTCGTGCTGACATTCTGTCTAAAATTAATGTGAATAATTGATGCTTTTATAAGTATTTTGTTCCGTTTGCCTCTGTGATGTCTGATAATGTGTGCACTTGTGTAGGTGTCTGTTGTGGTTTAACCCGTCAGGCAGCTAAAACAACCACACAGCCGTTCGCACACTCCCTCCTCCCCCTCATTGCAGCGGGATAGGGGAGAGAATTGGAAAAAGAAAGGAAAATTCATGGGCCGAGATAAAGACAGTAAAACAGGACAGAAAAGGAAGATGATGATGATAATAATAATAGAATATACAAGTGATGCACAGCACAATTGCTCACCCCTGGTTGACCAATGCTCAGCTGTTCCCCAGCCATGGTCACACCCCCAGCCAATTTCCCCCAAGTTACTGACCATGATGTCATATGGTATGGAATATCCCTTTGGCCAGTTTGGGTCAGCTGTCCTGGCCATGTCCCCTCCCAGCTCCTTGTGCACGCCCAGCCTCCTCGCTGGCAGGGCAGTGTGAGAAGCTGAAAAGTCCTTGACTTGGTGTAAGCACACCTAGCAACAACCAAACCATCAGTGTGTTATTGACATTATTCTCATCCTAAATCCAAAACACAGTTCTATACTAGCTACTAGGAAGAAAATTTACTCTATCTTAGCCAAAACCAGGACAGTGTCTTTCCTTCAGTTAGGCCATCTGTCTTGTACTCTTGTTATGAATCTTGTAGGCACTGAATTTTTAAGACCCTTAATTTTCTACGCAATGTGTATGAAATCAACCTTTGAGTTCAAAGCTGTTCATGCGGGACTGGCAGAGCTACATTCTGTAGCTTTGATTCTTAGGAAACAAAGTTTTGTTAAAAGATTTCCTAGAAATTACCATATTGCACTTTTGAAACATGTCCCTAGTTAAAAGTACAAATTATTTTACTGAGGCATAGAAGGTGGCTGGAATATACCCAATCTTTACTTGACTTACTCTTCCAAATACGTTTCTTGCTCATTGCCTAACTCCCCTGCCATATAGGTTCGGTACAGCAAATGAGATGTTTCAGAATTCCAAATATACGTCTGTGTAACAGAAACTGAATTCATTATCTTTCTGAATGTTTTTTACATGCAGGATCTTTGCCCTGACTCATATACTTGTTTTGTCAGATGTTATTCATTATTTTGGGATCAAATTCTGTTCTGCAGACAACCTCTGTGCTCCTACTCAAATGAAAAGAATCTAGATAGCTGTACAAGTACCCCCAAAAGCAGATCTTAACATTTCTGCCTTAAGTTGGTAAGAAGTATTCAACATGAAAAAAGAAAAGGCACTACCTATGTCTCGACCGAATTCAGGCCAGCATTATAATTATGTAGGGCTCTTGAAAAGTATTTTCCTTTGCTCTCTGAAAGCATGAAGTGCTCTAGCAGAAAAAGTGTGTTCATTTTCTTTGGATTTGGATTTTGTTAAAGCTGTTGAACACCTGAATGGTTACTGTTCATTTACACGTGCCTAATTAAACAATTGCAGTTACTGGAAAAAATACCTGGAAATACATTTTTTTTAAAAAGTGAGAATAAAAAGTACTCTCAGTGCTGACACCTTTGAATATTTTTTTTCTTCTTAACTAAAGTCTTTATGAATTAAAGTGAATGTGAATGAAGTGCCTTACCATTTGTCCATGAGGTGGAAACAGCCTGTTCTGAACTTTGCCAGCAGCCTTCAAGGTCAAGGTTCTAGGTGGTACATCTCATATATTACACTGTCATTTCTATATTTCAGTTACAGAGCTTTTATTACAAATGTTGTTTCATGGAAATGACGGTTGCCAGTACCTACCAGTGTAGTTCATTGTGTCATTGCCAAAACGTTAGCACAGCTAGCCTAGTTTCTTGGAAATAGGTTTCAGTTGAGCAGTTCCTGCTCTTCTCTTTGGTTTGCATCATTCTGAATCTGCCTGAAACCCAGTTACTCATCCACTTTTCCGCACCTAATTACTGGAAGCTATTAAAAAATATGATGTCAAAGGTTCCTGCTTACTAACATTATGCATTTCTCTGCATCTTTTACAAATACTTTCTTGGATCTGACAGTGTATCAGTCAATGATATGATATATGATATATCAATGATATATCACCCTGACTTTACAGAATGTATTACGAGGTAGAGTAAAATCTAGAGCTGTCAGTTGTCTCTGCTTTTTTTTCAAATTTATTACAGCTTGCAGTATAATAGGAGTTTCAAATGAAGGATAAAAGTTAAATGAAAGAGAGTAAAATTAACATAACAAAATTGGATCACAATGTGTTCTGTTAATCCTCATCATTTAATTTTCATTTTATCTTGTAAAAGTCTCAGTTGTCACTTTCTGGATTTTGATCACCTCTTCAAGGAAGAACATTAAACTCATTTTCTTCCTTACATGTTATATATTTTCCTTCTTAGTATGCTGAGGGGTTTTTAGGTCAGTTAACCACTTCCAGTTTATCTGAGGCAATTAATATTTTTCACATTAGTGTGATCTGTTGTTCTTTCAGCAGCAGATCTATTAGAATAGTCTTGTCCCTTGTATACGTAAATGGACATCATCCCTTATGTGCAAAACCCCACGCTTTTCCTTCAGTGGAATATACAGATAATACATAAAGCTCAACCTGTTTTATTTTTTCCTCATATCTTTTTTAGGTTGGATATTCTAAATTATATAGGTCATGATGTGTCCTCTTCACTCTCATGCACACGCATGCGACTGACTCCTGTACCCTTCTTTGTGTACCTCAGTTTCTCTTACTATTAGTTGTGGATGTTCAGTAAAAACTGAAATAATAATAAAGCTGATGGACATTTTCTCTGTACAGTTTAATGAGGTTTCTGTGTCTTCATATGTCATCATTTCACAATGATGATAAAGAAGTTTCACTTGGGTACCTGTAGTCTTGAAAAAACCATTCTGCATGAGCTACCTTCCTGACTTCTTTTTTGGCTAGTTATAGCCTTTCATGAGAGGCAGGACTAAGCATTTCAATGTCTTGTCTTAGCATTCTGCTCTGAAATCCCAGTCTTTCTGAAGCCAAAAGGAAGCCACTAGGTGTTCACCATTAATAGCAATGTAGTCGGCATTCACCTCTGGAGAAAGAAGGGAGACTATTATTTTAATTCTAGGTTTATTCTATGATAGTGTTGTTTATAGGATGAACAAAATTCAAATATTTGTTCTCTCAACAGCTGCTGGAATACAGATTCCTTCCTCTTTTCAGAAGTTTAATTGGATCACAATGACTTCTACTCTCATTGTAGTAGTGCTGTTTATATCAAGGAATTAAAGCCTCTGTCTTTCGTGGCCTTACCAATAGGTGAGGAGGGGAACAAGAAGATGCATCAATGAATTTCTCTGCTGAATGGGAATGTTGCTTTTTGGTTGTTTTACACATTAGAGAGGGGAATCACCAAGCACCACGCAAAAGATCAGAAAATGTAATTTCTACAAAGTGGTATTATATACATAAATCTTCTGAAAGACAGATACCTTTGGGATATCGTAGGCCATAGACTTCTGTGTAATCCATTACCCATGCTGATATAAACCTTTGATTTGTGGGTTTAAACCTGAGGCTGAGTAACCTCATAAATATGCTAATCCACAGTAATCAAGAAAAGTGCTATTGCAAATACAAATTTTTTATTCCACAGTTCCAACAGCTTTATAGCATGCTCTACATTTATAACAATAAACTTTGGGAAATTACTCTCTTCATGTTTAAGAAAATGCTTTGCCCTTTTCTTGGCATCTCACCAATGAGTTTTACATACATTATTTTGAATGGCATGATCTTTATGCAAAATTCAGTGCATGTTTTGCCTTTTCTAACCAAGTATTTGATTTCTAAAATGAACAAAACATTGCATAAATTTAAAAAATCCAGCTTTTGTAGCCCTATAAAAATTTTATTATCATTTTTATTAGGCTGGAGACCAACCAGTGGGTTAACTAGTAGATTGTCTGGCAAAACTGTCTCTACTGTATATTTAAGAAGATAAAGACTTAGCAGATTTTGAAAAAAAAAAAAAAATCTTATCTCTTTTAGCAGCACATTTTCCATGCCTGTTATATGTATTTCTACACATACACATAGACATGAACTTTAAATGCCATAGCCATCATATTAAATTCTACACTCATTCAAATAGTTCTTTTTTTTTTTTTTAAGGAAAAATGAAAAATATCTTCCATGCAGTAAAGAAAATAGGACATTTTTCTTGTTTATAAACTTCAGAATATGAGAATTCTGCTTTTCTTTAGGGGTGCAGTTTCTGTGAAATAAGAAATCCTCACTGAATGCTGTATAGAAAAACAGTTGTGTTTAAAAATCAGTCTTTTCATGAAATAAACAACAGTTCCCAGATACTGAAATATTAATATTTACTTGGCTTGTTTGAGCAACCTCATTTCTAATCCATGTCTGAAGAATATTGTGCTACTTTAAAAATGAAGGAAAAAATAATCACAGTTCTGAAATAATTTATTCCTTAGTTCATATAAAATATCTGTCAAAAATGATTATTTTCTAGATTCTGTAATCAGTAATTATGATTTTGTATTAGGTGCCTGAAGGTTTGAAATCTAAACACTGGCAATTTGAGCAGTATAGTGTTTTCCAGGGTGCTAGGTTTGTGCTTGGCAGATTAACTGTATAATGTAGATGTATTTCCTTGCATATGTATCTAATTTATATTTTTTTTATTAATATGAAATCAGAGTCCATTTTTTGGTGAGCTGACACTCGCATAAACAACTAATTCACTCTTCACAAAGTAAGATTGTATTTTAGGTTTAGGTTTAAATGTGACATTTTGTAGAAACAAGACTGCTATTAGCCTCTTTAAAAAGAGAAAATAGTTCAATACATATTCTCTTTGAATTATTTCAGACATTTTAACTTGAATCTCATTTACTCTTTAAATAAATTTGGTGTGGTACTGTACCACTGTTTAGATTTCTATACGGAGGAACATAGTAAAACTGAAATCCAGTCATTAAAGATGAAAAGCTGGAATCAGTTGCTCTATGACCTCTCTTAAGGGAGCTCCTTGCCCCTGAAAAGCTCTTCTTGTCTTCTAATTTAATCTGATTACTTTTGAATTTTATTTTGTGTAATAGTCCACAACAGTAGACAAATTACATATTGATAAATAGTAAAAGGTCAATTATGTGAAGTGTTCTGGACAGCTTTGTAAATTAAACTCATTTGAATAGTATGCATTTTAGTAGAGCCAAGTACAAGGTTATTAACTGCCTACAGGTTTACATATTTTGACACTTGTGTATCCTTCCACAACATCCAATACCCCTTGCTTTGATCAGAAGAGCAGGATATACAGACTTAACAGCGTTAAGATGTCTGCAGCCTTATCCTCAACTGTTAATTTTCTCCTGTAGGCTGTAAGGAGCAAGTGGGGGGTTTAAAAGTAATCATATTTCCAGCAGACATGCATTGTAATAGACATGGGAATGACTACCTAAGCATGCCATTTTGGGAGACATTTTGTGTTCCACAGAATTATGTTTCCCCTTTCATTTGCAGGCACTTCCCACAGGTTGCTTCTGCCCAGTCTGTGAGCATTTCTGTTCAAAAAACGGAGATGATTTGCTTCAATGGTAACCTTTGTGGACTGTGCAAACTAAGGAACCCAACAGACTGTTCTTGTAGAATTTTGGGTCCCCGTATGCTGTATGGCAGGATGGTGGTAGGTGAACATGATGCTGCAGAAGGATTCCCTGAGTCAAGGGTCAGCAAATAGTTGGTTTTGATATGGCATGTCACGTGTAGCTGAAGTGGCTTAGCGCGAGTCAGGCATTACCGATATTTGCTTTAGCTGCCCTAACAGAAACTTTTGCCCAACTTAAGAAGATACAACTTGGTGGCTTTTCTACCTGTGCCTGCAGTGCTCTGTCTGAGGTTCACTAGAGAGAGCTGAGATCTTGCAGTGCTGACTGGTGTGTACTGGACCTTTGTATTTTTGAATTTCAAAGATTTTTTTTTTTTTTTTAACTCTTCATGTGGGAAAGAGTTCTGAGCAGCCGTCTGCACTTTATGACAACTGCTGTGAAGTGACCCTTTCACCTCAGTGAGATGTTCTCAGATTCATCAGACAACTTTATAAAGTTAAATATACCCTGACACAGTAGCATGAACTCTGTGATTTTGACTTCATCCTCCAGGAATTTTTTCTTTTAACAATCTATGTGGATTCTATAAAATATGTATTTCAAACAGCCATCCCATCCCATCAATAATTACAGAAATGTGACTTACAAATTAGCTATTTAGTGGTAGTGGCTAGGCATTTTCCTGGATATAAGAACCCTGGAAGAAATCCAAATTGCTTCATCAACTTAGCCACAGTTTGACAGAGCAATATGATAGTAGTGTGCCAGCACCAGCAGATTTAAACTTGCACCACTAATTTCATTTTGACATTGATGAAAACATCATATGGGTCTTTTGCATTTGAGGAGGTATCTTTTAGACTGTCTTTTGAGAAGAGATAGTACTTCAGTTTTGCTGTGTTGAGTTGTGTTACTATTTTTTTAATCCAACATTTTTTATTGAACCATTTTTCCTCAGAAATATACAGCACTTTGAGGAGTGAAATTAATCTGTGTAGGCAACTGGTTTGTATAGAATCATAAACAATGTATAAAGTTGGAGAGTTCCTATGTTTATTTTTTGAATAAATATAATTTACAGTTTTGACTTATTATGGTATCCTAGAGCCATAGTAGTCTGCCAGTTGTTTGAATAGGGTTCTCTATTATGGGGAAGGATTCCTGATGCTTTTCAAGCCCATTGGTCATGCTTCACTAGACGAGAGTGAAGGTATTAGGGTGAAGCACCCAGTTAGTTTCTCACACTCTTTAGATGCAATATCACCAGCCTGTGCTTGAGCTAATTTAGGTTAGACGTGAAAAAAAATCTAAATTACGTTGACAGAATGGAGATTGTTTTTTGAATCGGAGTGAATCAGAAAGGGACTTGAACCCATGCTTATCTGAACATGAATTGTAAGGGTAGCACCATAGGTCAGAGGACCATGGAATTTTTTTAAGAGGGTTGAATACGAGCGTGCAGTTGTCATTGTTTCATCCTTAGTGTGACTGTTATTGGTACCAGCTTCTACAGATTTAAAAAAAAAAAAAAAAAAGATACATCAAGGATCTGAAAAGGATCGAGAATCTATTTTACTTTGAAAAATGTCAGTTAAAAATGTTTTGTTTATCAGAAGACCAAGATGACTTGATGTTGAGAAGGAGAGGGTTTGATATGCCAAACAGTAGAGCTTTGATTCAGGATGACCTCAGGAAATTTGATGACTGCACCAACAGATACCTCATGAAGTCTGACATGAAGTGTGAAATTAGGTGGAATTACCTAACGTCAACTTGAATATTAGCCAACAGTATGCTCTCAGTCCTGTTCAGGCAATACCCAAGTGTGGGGCCTCAAGAGAAAATTATCCCCCTATACCCAGCTCTGGTGAACCTGCATGTGGAATGAGACTCCAATTTTTGGTGTCCCAGTTCAGAAAGGATATTGAGAAGCTGAGAGGGTGCAGGAGAAGTGCCACAAAGATTTTAAGGGGCCTGAAGCACACAAGCTAGGTTGCAGCTTTGGAGCTTGGTCTTGTTTTGTCTGGCAAAGATCCTCCAATAGTAGGCTACAATGACTTGTAGAGGAGTTACAGAGATGATGAAGCTAAATTCTTTTCTGTAACAGCAGGTGGTAAAAAAGGGGGAAGTGGTCACAAGCTACACCTTGGGAGATTCAGATTGAACAACTGAAAAAATTCATTATGTTAGCAATACTGCATTGAAACAAGTTTCCCAGAGAGGCTGTGGAATATCCGTCCTTGTAGGTTTTCAAAACTTACCTGGAAAAAGACACTGTTGAGCTGATCTGGTGTTGACACTAGCCTGGCTTTGAGGGGGAAGTTGAACAACGTGAGCTTGCAATGTTTCTTCCAGTCCACATTTCTATTTCTATTACTCTGTGATGCTAATGTATAAAAGCACACTCCATAACAGGTGCAGCTTTCCTAGTGGGACACTCTTTAATTTATCAAGTCGTTATAAGATGTCATAAGAAGTCATCCGATTCTAGCAAGTGACAGAAATGGCTTTTCCGTAATGTAATTTGACAAAGAAAACCATATGATCATACAGTGCTTCTCTTTGTGGTAGAATTTAGTCATTCAACTCTGCCTGACAAATTCCCTGACTCCATTCCCTTCACTTCTGTATTTAATTTTGCTGCCTATCCATTTTATCTAGCCAGGCTTTAAAAAAACAGAGTTTCAGAAGATGTTGTCTAGAAATCTGCTGTTTCACAGTCAGTTTCTAGGAGAACTCAATCCTGCAAAGATTTATGTCTAAAATAACTTTCCAGTGCTATAGGTCTTTGCATCAATTACTTGTCATCTTTTTTTTTTATTTAATTTTGAAACATGTCATTTCTCCCTTCTCTATGCCTTTTAATTTTCTTTCATTTTCTCATTGACTTTAATACTCAATATTTCAATTTCTTAATAATGTCTGTATTAATCATTATGAAGATATTGTGCATGCTGAATTAAACTGTAAGTTAGATAACAGTTCCTCTCCCCCAAATTTCCTCCTTCATTTCTTGGAGGTTATTAACTCAGGGTTTCTCTGTGTGGTATGTATTTGTTTGCATGTGTACACAAACAGAAAATTAAATAAAGTAGTGAAATAGTGGTGTATGCATATTGAATTTAATAGGCAAAGTGCAAGGTAGGAAAAAATTCAGCTGTAAAAATCTTCTTTAAGAATGTCATTCATCTCACCTGAATACAAACCTAGGTTGTCTTTCAGCCTCTCATGACTCTGAATAGTGGAAACGATATCCTGTAATTATTAAATTGTCTGAGAAAGAAAGGGGTGGATATTTGGATAATCTAGTGTATGCCATCATGAGAGAAAGGTCTTCAGCATGCAGAGGTAATCTATGGAAGCTGTTTATCAAATCTTGATGGGAAGGCTGTGATTCCAAGTCTAATTTTCTTTAAGTTATCTTACATTTTCTATTTATATTATCAGTATAAAAGTTTTGCTATCACTAATTATCATCTGGGAGGACTGTTTGTCAACATTAGACAAATATTTACCGGCATCAACACAGTAGAAAGCAGTAGGATTCTGTGAGCAGGCACTTAGCTCCATATTTCTTCTCTGATCATTTCATCCCAGCAAGAAGAAATATTTCTTTTTCCTATTTTAGCATTACATTATTTTGCAGAAATACCCAATCAGTACTTAGAAACTATGGGAGAAATTTATCTCACCTAACATTATTTATATTCTAAGTTTGACATTAGATCTATAAACTAAACTAATCATCATCTCTCTGTGTTGTTAGCAGAGAGAAATAGAAGCTCCATAGGGGAATTCATTCCCCGTTATGAGAGTCCCACATCTATTTTAGAGTCACTCACCTATGAAGTTCCTTCCTATCTCTGCTGATTGTTATAAACTAGCTGACTAATTTTGACTAGATTCACACATTTGACTAGATTTGACATGTTCCACATGGCAAAATTTAGATAAGTTTTCTTTAAAATTTCTTTTTCAAGTTCTAGGAAAGCCAATATATAGAATAAATGTATGGCATTTTTAGCTTCTGTGTGAAAGCATGTAATGTTTCTTTAATTTAGACAGAAGTCATTTGGATTCCTTGTTGGTAAATTTGTCCTTTTCTTACCATGTACTCTTGGAATTTTTGTTTTCAAACAGAAAAGAAAATACATTTTGTGCTTTGCCTGTTAAATATTTCTATTGGGAGTTTCCTACCATCTACCATCTACCTTTCACTGCTGCAGGTCACTTCACATTCAAAGTCCAATGTGAAAGAACAGTCATTACCATTTTTTACCTTCTCCAAAAAAACCCCCAAAAAACACCCAACCCAAAAAACCCACACGTAACTGTAGCTATATTTAAGAAAAAATCAGGGTAACTAATCTTTTGTTATTTAATTACTGATTATTCAGTAATCATGTATTTACTGAGTGTAAAGATATCCATTGGGGTTTTTTCCACCCATTTATAACATACCACATAATAATGTCTTTAAAATAGTTTCTACTTGGGTTTCTGCAGTCATGTTTCTGCACAGTATATATGTAAACTTCACTTCATACAACAAATAGTAAATATGAATATTTATTATGTATCTAAATTTTCCAGCATCGTTTCCAAATTATCACAGTCTTTGATCTTTCCCATTTTCCTGATAAAAACGTAATACACAAAAATATGGCCATCTACACAAATATTTTCCTCTTCTATATTTGTAGCCTAAAGTTGCCACAGTCAAAAAGTGTTCCTCAAGAAAATGTAAAAGAGGATAGACAACCAAGTGAGTTTGTCTTCATGTCCACTCAATATCCATGTCTTTTGCTTCCGAACACACGTAGTGCCAGTGTGGGAGTGTGTAATAGTTTTATCCAAGAAGAAATTCAATTACAGTTTTGATGATACTGAAGGAAGTAATAATTCTGTAGTGCTTAAGTATGCATAATCCACACAGTCCAGGCAGTTTAGTTTGGGTTATGTCTGACCTTATTGTATTATGTTTCCAGGTCTAATAATTAGACCATATACCAAAGTTTTACCATGTATTTATTTTAGTTTCTCCTATTTGCTCGTTCGTAATTTATTAACAGTGGAAGAGGGAAGAATTGTATTAACAGAAGTATTTGTCCATTGCCTGAGAACCTGAGCAGATAGAAATTTACATTAGTGGGTAATGTCATGAAATGGAGAATAGATCAAAATTGCTTTTTGTGTACATTATTTGACTATATGTACATTATGTGAATATGTGAACCATTTCATGGATTAGGTTCATGTTTATTTCAAATGTGGAATTTTGACTTAATGCACTACTGTTGTGCCTGATTTTCCCTTTCTTTTTCCTTTTGCTAGATTGGTTTCGCTAGAATTGCAGACAAAGCTTCTCGACACCTATATTTCTGAAACTAAACCACAAAATTTTGAGGCCAGACTTACTATTTTCATATGAAAGATGTCCCTAAGTTAGACTTTCAAGATTGTCTCATTTTCGTGGTGGAAAAGATCTTGACCTATTGTTCTGTAGGACTGTATTATTGCTGCATGTGACAGTCAAGGTGAACATGAAATGAAGTATCTAGAGCAGTGGAAAAAATAATCTGTTCCTGCAGACATTGACTTTTGAACGTTGGAAAAATCCTTGTGTTCAAAAGTTGTTCCTGTTTCAACAGACCTCTCCCATCCACCGTTATTCAGTGTAAAGTGTATTTCCTACATCATGCCTGTAACCAAAGCATAAAAAATTAAGAAATAGCATACACTGAAATGTTGGTTGCAATGCATCCTTGTATGCAGTGCCTCTGGCATATCTGCTGGATATTTGGTTCAATTGTTATAAAAGATTAGTCAGCAGTCACAATGACTTGTCTTCCAGTTAGGTCACGTGATGTAAAGATCTTAAATGCTTACTTAGGGTTTTATGAGTGGGTTTTGTTGTTTTTTTTTAAATAAATATGATTTTCAGAGGCCTGAACGTGGTAGAGAAAAAAGATAGACACATCAGTAATGGTTGTTGGAGCAATCACCACAGCTCATTTATCACCCATCAGATTTTTCTTCATGTACCTATCTATCTTTTAGGACTATGAGCTGGAACACACACACACACACACACATATATATAAAAAAAACACATTTTGCTTTGAAATCTTTTCATTGCCTCTTAGAGTCTTTATGACTGTGGATTTCAAAATGTATCTACAGCTATTCTGTATATTGGTATCGGTATTGCTTTGATCTAATAGAATACAAATGTAGTGCACTGTAAGATTGTACATGAAGATTAACTTTATAATATTTTAGTTCAACCAGATAAATATCCAGGCAGACATATTGATAGAAAAAGCACCTCTGATAACACTATTCCTAAAGTTAAAATGGTAAGACAGGTTTTGTAGATGGAAGTTTGTATCATTTATTAAGGCAGTTGGATACCTGGAAAAGTTAGACAAACTTTCAGACACACAAGTTGTCTTCATGTCTGATACAGAAGCATCAGACGTCAAAGCTAAATCCAAGTTGAAAGCAATTGCTCAGGGTTTAATTATAGAGAATTTTTCATAAAACAGTCACTGCAGTTCTTACCTCTTGATCCTGATCCTCACACCTCCTTCACAAGATCAACCTTGAGACTAGGATACACAAAGCTTTGGCTTCAGTAGAAGTATCAGTTTTATGACATGTTATAGTTTCCTTGCACATGCTTATCTCTTCATGTTTCATGGGTTATAAACTATCCATGTCTCTCTTTCGTTACAACCTGCCTACCTTATCAGCGCTTCTTCCTCCCTCACATATCCCCTCTACTCCAACAAGAAAGATGTTATATGATCTAATATACTAAAATCAGCAGTCTTCCCAACTTCTATTTCAGTTTGAAGCCCTCTATTCTGGGTATTGAAAGGAGCTTGTATGCTCAAGATCTTGACTCATTTTTATCTTGTGGAAAAAAAAGATTGATGCATACAACTCTTTCTTGCTATCATAGATCCTCATAGCTGGAGTTTCACCACCATTAGAACTTTCCAAACTACACCACAAATATTCATCTTTTGTCATATTGCTCAAGGTAGAGATCTTCTAATCATGGGACAGCTTTCATTCTTGATGGAGCTTATCTCTATTTATTTATTTATTTATTTATTAAATGCACACAAAACTCAAACAACTAGGTTTTTCTGTGAACCAGGTGTTGCAATGAGACTTTGCCCTACTGGAGTACAAAGCTAGGAATTTCTATGTCTTGCAATGTTTTTGTTTCAGAAATTTTATTTTAGCTTGATAATCTAATAATCAGGTGCTAGTAGTGTTTTAGCGGCAAATGACAAAACTTTAGGTCAGCTACAAATCAAATGGCATTGGTTGCATTTAAGGAATATTCCAATACTGTAACCAATTTCTAGGGAAAATAAAGTTGAGTAGTGTTAGGATATCAGAGTAAAGATTTTGTTGTATATGTTGAAGCCCTCTTGGTTCTTTTCTGTTTGGGGTACAGATTTGGATGTCTTGTGAAAATAATAAATTCTGATTCACCTTAAATTTTCTAATTAATTTATTTTTACTTGCTGTCAATAGCAGAGTATTTAAGAAAAATAAACCTCCATTTTGTAGTTTTTTTCTAAACCACATGGCACTTGGTGATTCTATTCCATAGGAAATGATGGAGATAATATTTATATTGATCTTCGTTTGTAAGAGAAGATACAGATAATATTTGTGGGATCCATAGGCTTATTAGACATTTTGATGAAACTGAGGGCTACTTAGGCATGATACAAATTAACAAAGATATTAATCTCCAGTATCTTTAAGTCCAAAGTAAAAACCTGAGATTGAAACGATTTTCCTTGTCTTGTCTCTTGTCTATGTAAGCACAATAAAAAAGACAATAACATTCATATCTAGATGAAAATCCCATGGAAATAAATCTTTTTCATTGTATTATGTTTCATTGTGTCAGGCTTAGATTCACGACATTTGCTTGCTCCTTCATGATCTACTTATAATTAAAATATGTATTCTTGTTAATATTCTGTGTTGAAATTAGTCTGAGATGCATAGTACTGTTTCTTCAGAAAATACTGTAGTTCATCTTTTAAACATGAAGTCTAATGTAATCATTAGAAGATAATGCTTGATTAAAATCTGAAATTGCTTCTGCAATGGAACTTTGTATTTTACTGTGATTTTGCTCTAAAGTATGAGTGCTTTCAGGAATATCCCATACCAAACAAGTAAGTTTTACAGACAGAAGTCCTTCCATAGGTTTGCAAACATGAATTCAAGCAAAAGGACATCACAATCGTCTTAAGTAGATGATTCGATTAATAGAAGGTGGAAAATGTAAAATCATTCTTTCTGTGTCTGTTTTTGTACAAAGGCAATCTATCCCATCTTGAACTTAGGGATATGCAAATCATATTTAATCATTAGTAGGCATCTAAAATCACTAAATTGTTATAAATCTGCCTATTTCATATTCACTGTGTGGTCAAAAAGAGAAATAAAGGCATTACAGTTTCTCAGAAAAAATTGATATGAAATGTTCCTGATATGATTGTGATCAGATAGCGGTTTCTGATTGCAGGACTTTCCCTCAAATGTAGTGGTTTCCAGACAAACTGACACTGTTAATGAATGCTGACACCTTGAATGAAAATAATTGGAGTAATGCAGAATGTAAATGCTCCTTCAACGAACAGCTTTTTAACAGGTCACAAAAGGTGAACTCTGTTGAAACTGGCATGGTTTTTTCTCTTTGTGTTAGTTCATCTCCTTAAGTATGATACTCTTAAAAAACATTCTGGAAAAGCCAGCAGTTAATGTGAATATTAAATATAATTTGAAGGGAATCCAGCCTGCATTTGAAATAAAGCTTGAATATAGAAAGCTTTTGTTTTTCATAAAAGGTATTCTTAAACAGTTGTTTATGCTCGGGATGCACTTTATATTGGGCCAAAGAAATCTTCAGATCTTTTCTCGGATTTTATCTTTTCTGTGTAAAATAAAGGTTACATTGGCATTAACAGGTACTGTGACAATTTTGACCACTGTAATTTCTCTGCAACTTTTTCATATTTTTACTCCCTAATCTCTCTTCATTTTGATACAGTATCCGTCATGACAGTAGTCTAAGTTAAAGTTTCTGAGAATTTAAAATTTCTGCTTATTTTGAACAAATGTGAAAACATTTGTGGAGTTCTTTTTCTCTCCTCCTTCCTTCCCCTGTGGTCTTCAGCTTCTTGTCTTTCCACAGGCTCCCTGGTCAGAATGTAGGCTTTGCCCTGATCCAAACACAGCCTCTACTTAAGCTAGGCACGTTTAGATTTCCTCTCTAGAGAGGAGGTAGATGATGGTGCTCAAGGAGTTTAGTACACTAAATTATATTCTGATTCATTTATCAGGTATCCTTCTCGATAATTTGGGCTGAGAAATTTGAAATATCTGCTTTCTGTACTGAATTGCAGAGCTCCTAGAATTGTTTGCATTGCTTGCAATTGTACCTTATTAGTGAAGATAAAGGAGAGATGATATTTTAGAGATATGTTTGCATGATGGTGGTCCCAATGCTTATTCCTGGAATTTTACATGCTGTTCCTTCCTTAGACTTTTAAGTGATCTCACCTGTGGTTAGCTGTGTTTAGTTGGCACAAGGCACAGTGACATCATTATAATACTAAAGTTTACATTGTAGCTTTGCCCTAAAATAAAAAAAAAAATTCTTGACTATCATGTTATCATTTCAAAAGTTCACAAGTCAGCGGTGAAAGGGCATCAGAGTAATTTGGTATAATTACTCATCGAGATCAGATCTTAAATGCACAAAGATCTCTAAAAACAAAAATTCTTTGAACAAGCTAGGAATATAGTTAGATAAACACTTCGTGCAATTCACAGAAGATTCTGTATATGTTCAGTTTGTTAATTATACACTGTGAAAAACTGAACAAGACAGGGACTCAAGGATATTTGTAGATATAACTTAAATACTAAGTACTGTTCTTAACATTAGCAAAAAGTAATTATAATAATAATTATAGACTCTATTGCATGCAAGTGTGAATGTCCGTCTGTGTGTATGTGCCGTCTTAGAGATAATTATTAAGTCTTTGTGAAAAATTACAGTCAGGAGTTGAACTAATGCATGTTCTGGTGAGGCTGTAAAAATGTAACCGAAAAGAATATTTGTTACCTTGTCTTTAAAGTAATTTGTTTTGAAACAGTTTGGTTTATTATGCACCAGATTTATATGGGCTTTTTAAAATATTATGCAATTAAAATGTTTTAAATACATTAATTTTAAGTGCAAGACGGTTTCTGTCATTTCTAAAACCTTGTTTCAGTGTTATTAAAATGGAGAATGGTGATAGCTAAAACAGTTGACTATAAAGAAGACAATTTATATCAATATGCTTTCTTAATATTTTGCATGTTGTTTTCATTGTTTATATCAAGCAAGTTTTACGTGGATATTTCTATTAACTTTGCTTCAGTAGAAAGACTATGTTCCATTGTTTGTATTTTGACACAGGCAGAGACATGGGAGTTAGTTGCTCATGTGACTTTATGGTAAATGCAGGTGTGTGCACACTAGACTGATATTACACTTGAAATTAATCATCCATGGAGCCATAAAGCCCTAGCCTAAAAAGAGCTGTTGACTCTGAAAATGTTGTAATTTACTTCTATTTTACTTGCAGATTGCCTTCTCGCAGCACAATACTATTATGGATCTGGTGCAGTTCTTTGTCACCTTCTTCAGGTAAATGGCTTTTTCTGTCTTCTGACTGCAATCATGCTGATTCTTTTCAAACAAACCGGTATCTTAACCAGCTTCTTAATCTGAAGAAATGCCTGCAAGGAAGCCTTTAAACTGTGTTCTCTAATTTGCACCAGTGGAGGATCCAGGCCATTGCCCTGTAACTGCAGGCAGCTCCTGGCATCCTTCATATATTTCATTTTCACTGGTGCAGTCTTCACACTTACTTCATAAAGATTAGCTAGATATGTACTCTATATTACAGCGATTAAGAGAAGCCAGCTATAGTCACTTAAACTAGTCATTTATGTGTGTGAATTTTTTGTAAATTCTTTGAAAGAATTATTAAAAATAATGGTTCTATTCAATAACTGGTTATTTTTAATAAAGCACTACTAATGCTTTCGTGTGTTAGAGATTAATTGTGAAAGGCGGTAGGTGATGCATGAGATTTGGTTGTGGCAGCAATGCAGGAATTGGCTTCAAGTGCAAACGGACAACTATTCTAGGATCGGAACAAAACTCCACTGAAAGACTTCTTAAAAGTTCAGCTGTCATATAAAGCGTCACAAACTTGAATATACAGGGATTAGTTATGGTGCTTAGAAATCTTGCTGTGAAGATATTCCCCAATAACCATGAAGTGTATGCAAAATGTGAACAGTGATAGACGAGTACGTTCATCAGACTTTCTGTATTTCTAGAACTGCCATGCATTTATTTCACAAGTTCGCAGTAGAGCTTTCCGCTTTGATCACTGTGCTCTGAGGACCTGTACCTGAAGAATTAGACTCTTAAATGCTGTGAACAGACCAACTTCTGTTAATTGCCGTCCCCAAAAAGGGGGCAGAAATGAGCAGACCCTGAAGTCTTCTGTACCCAATGTATTGACTAATGGAGAGTGGGTTAGTAGCTGATGCGAAGCATCCCATTTCTCCTCATTCACCTCAAGCAGAGCAATAAAATACTCATTGCCTAAAGGTCAGTCTATTAGTGTTTTGGGAGGTTGGTGTTTGGTTGTTTTGTTTCTTGGTTTGTTTGTTTTGTTGTTGGTTTTTTTTCTGGGAAGCCAGCAAGATCTAAAAAATAATGATGCTCATGCAAAAGTCAAGATGATAAACTCCTTTAGAGGAGAGCAAAGTCTGTCCAAGTACGGTAGAACAGAGGGACCCTGTGACAAATAGCAGACATAGACTAAAAGCAATATGTTTCTGCTCGGTGCCCTAATGCAGGCTTAGAAGTGGTCAACTATGGACTCTTCGATGGTGAAGCCATCTCTGTAGATACATTGCATTAGCTGTCCTGGTGTGATGGTCTATCTGATACAGTTTGTTCTGAGTAAATGCAAACTCACTGTGATCCTGATGAATGAAGATACCTGTCTTCTACTGGGAAGGCAAGGCCAATGTGATCCCCCTTACAAAAAGGTTGTACCACTGCCTTTGCCTCAGTCTAATTGTATGACCAAGGCTTTCAGCCAGCACTCAGTTCAGAAAGGGCTTGCAGCTATCTGCAGCGTGACGTTAATGATCAACCTTAGGAACCTTGTTGCAGATATATGTAAAGGATTCAGGAAACGCTGTGAGTAGTGCATTGCAGTAAACCAAGCAAGGTAAAAAATTTAATGACAAGGCACCCTCCAAAGGCACATACAAATCAGGCTAAGGTTTGATGGTTATGATGAGAAACAGAATGTTTATCAAAATATAATTTAAAATCTTTGTGAGGTTGTATGGTACTCTTCCTCAACTGAATCGGTATTAGGGTGTGTGTAGACATAGGCAGGATGTCTAGGAGCTGGAGCTCTCATATTGTGTTTCTAAGAAAAAAATAGGAACAGAAAGAATAGCGCACAGTAGGTTCACACTTTGCAAAGCAGAACCTGAGAGGAAAAAGGAAGGGAAGGGAGAAGAGAGGTGAGGCTCGAGTTGGTTCTGAACAAAACTACTGCATGAAAATAGTTATTTAGTTGCATTGTGTTCCCAAGGTGATTAACTCTGCTGGGAAGATTAGCCCAGGCCTATTGCTTGGCTAACCAGCTCTTTCCAAGACAGGAACCGGTACCTTCTGTGTGGTTTTTTTTTAGTGTTATGTCCCGAGGCATGGGGTTTCCACAGGTTTTAGAAGTCCATGTATTTTCTCATCACAGAACCAATACATTCACACATAATGTCATAGCGACACTCCCGACTCGTAACTGCAGCATCCTCACTGACATCAGAGCTTGCAAATGGTCAGTCCATGTAAATGATCCAAAGAAGAAACTATCAGGTTGTATGTCACTGAGCTAGTAGTTGCAACGTGTTGTAAATAAGTGTAGGAAAAATCCTTAGTGTGTCCTTTACAGAAAACCAGACTGAGAAATTTAGAAGAAAAAGTTTCCAGTCTAGACACCATTAAAACTTTCAGTAGTTATTAAATTGGATGTTGTTTCTACAGGATCACTAGTCTAAACAAGCTGCAGAATAATTCTAATAGGAAAATGTAGCAATAAGTAATTTATTTGTTTTTCACACTAGTAGACAGAGTTAGTCATACCCAAAGACAGTATCAATATGTCCTCTCAAAAGTGGTTGATAGTGTTCAAGCCTTTATTGGAAAACTGGGTTTCAACAGTTTGTAGCCTAACAAAATTATTTTAGTAAGTGCTGGTTTGTTTGGGTTTTTTTGTTTTGTTGGGTTTTTTTGTGGTTTGTTTTTTTGTTGGGTTTTTTCCCCCCCGTGGATGAGAATGCGGTATATTAAAGCAGTGGCAAATTATGTTGGTAACAGTAATAACCCAAGTCATATTTGTTAGGATTATTGACAGAGAAAATAATTGTGTTTAAAGACAATTTGAATGTGCTTGATAACAAAACATGTTTCAACCCGCTTTGATAAATGTGCATTTGCATTTCTCCCACCTAGTATTATATTTTTCATATTTCTGAGCACATGGTATAACCCTGTTCACCCTGGCCACCTAGCCAAACCAGCAAATAGGTTTATTTGACAATAACAGGTTTTTTTTTTTAAAAAACATTCAAAAGTATAGTTTAAAACTGTTCCTTTATAGGGTAAGTGTTCCAGAGTAAAAGATGCAATGCACATTTCACTGCTTCAGTCAGAAACATCAGACAAGCTTTTTTAGAATTTTCCCAATATATCAAGATCAACTATTATAAAAATAATGCTCTGTAAGGAATTTTTTTTAAAACTATACATAATAAAGTGCAAAAACCATTATTAGATCTGCAATTAATGTTTGATCTACCAAGGTACTGGTCTACATTCTAGAACAGAACAGTTATAGAAATGAAAGTTCTTTTGAAAAAGTAAGCAGAATATTACAGAAACTGTACTGCTCCAGATCATGATATTCATAAAAAAACCCCCCACAACCCACAAAAACCCCAAAACAAAACACCCCCACCCCCCCTATTTAATTTCATTCTTTTTATACTGGAAAGTTACATTTTATCTGCACCAGTACAGGTTAGGGGTTGACCTGCTGGGAAGCAGCGCTGTGGAGAGGGACCTGCAGTCCTGGTGGACAACAAGCTCTCCATCACCAGCAGCGTGCCCTCGTGGCCAAGAAGGCCAATGGTATTTTGGGGTATATTAAGAAGAGCGTGACCAGCAGGTCAAGGGAGGTTATCCCCGCCCTCTGCTCTGCCCTGGTGAGGCCACATATGGAGTACTGCGTCCAGTTCTGGGCTCCCCAGTTCAAGACAGACAGGGAACTACAGAAAAGTGTCCAGTGGAGCGCTATGAGGATGGTGAGGGGACTGGAGCATCTCTTTTATGAGGAAAGGCTGAGAGAGCTGGGTCTGTTTACTCAGGAGAAGAGAAGACTGAGAGGGGATCTTATCAATGCTTATAAATATCTAAAGGGTGGATGTCAAGAGAATGGGGCCAGGCTCTTCTCAATGGTGCCCAGTGACAGGACAAGGGATGAGGGGCACAAACTGGAACACTGGAAGTTCCATCTCAACATGAGGAAAAACTTCACTCTGAGGATGACAGAGCACTGGCACAGGTTGCCCAGAGAGGTTGGAGTCTCCTTCTCTGGAGAGATTCAAAACCTGCCTGGACATGATCCTGTGCAACCTGCTCTAGGTGAACCTGCTATAGGTTGGACTAGATGATCTCCAGAGGTCCCTTCCAACCCCTACCATTCTGTGATTCTGTGACCTACTGGTTCAGTAACCTTTTCTCTAAGAGGGGAAATGCAATCAGATCTGCAAGAGTAGTAACGGATTCCTAACAGTCTGGTAGAAACTGTGGCATCTGTGTTAGTTTAGTCAATGCTTTTTAGCTCATGCCTTGAAGACTTTTAGCTGTCACACAAATTTGAGTAGTGTGTGACTTTTTTTTTTCCACCTGCTTTGAAGCAGTACAGATCTCATTAGAAAATTTCACAGCCAGCAAATGTGAATGATCTTTCTTCTTATACTGAAGAAATTCAGTCCCCACAGTTAAAGAAATTCTGTTCCTGTATAACGCTGACTGGTAAAACACTCAATAAGCTACAGCCTGGTTGTTGGTTGTTTTTGGGTTTTTTTCCTAAAATGTAAGTGATAAAGAACTTTTCAGTGTTTTCAAGTCTTACATGAATATATTGTTTTAGCTGAGTAGGTGGCCAGGACATTTTAGGTATTTCATAATGGTATATGAAGTATCTTTAGTTTCTGAAAACATATTTACTTTTTCTTTAGATCATATTTTATCATGCATAAAAATTGACAAAGTTCAAAATTTGTTAGTTTTTATTATATGCTGTTTGACTAAATGCGTAACTGAGAGCTAAGAAACTCTCTGGCTAAACTTGCTTCTGAATAAAATTATAGTTAAGTATTTCTAACAGTACTCACACATTTTTCAGAAACCTTTTTGTATCAAGAATCTGAAGCAGGAGTTCTGGCAAGAGATGTTGTTTTGTCACATAGGCAACCATGAAATCGATACAGGTGGCAGAGGTTAGCTATGAGTATTTTTGTGATACGTAATGATATGTAACTGCTACTGTCATAACTATTTTTTAAAAGCCCATTTCAAATACATAATGCCAACCACTAACTAATTGGGCACTTTCTCTGAGCGTACATCTTCATGCTCTCAGAACGATTCCTTCCTTTGCCTCTGGTTTAGCTCTTGGGGTGGAATTGCCAACTGGTGGATTTTATGACTGGTTGGAACAGTACATGTTAGTCACTTCTATAACATCTCTCCTTACTATCATGAATTACAGAATTTCCAATTTGTAATAAGTAGAATGATATTAAGAAATATGGATACTTTAAAATTTTGAAAATCCTTCTTTTGTGTGTGTTTTAAGAAATTCTATGAAAAATTATGGTCATTTAGGATCAGGGGTACAATCTTTCTGACAAATCGTTCTGTGAGCACGACGAGTGAGAGATTACAATATTCAAAATATACCCAGTGTTTATTGCAGGAGGCAGGGATGGGCATTCAGGTTAGGACGAGGACTAGTAGCATTGCAGCAGTTACTGAAGAACCAGATTTATCACCCCCGTATGTGTGACTGTGTGCAAAAATGTCAAAACAGTCATTTCAGTTGTGTTTCACGTAGTAGGAGTGGATGGCTGCGTTTCAGCGGGTTGTGTCAGAGCTCCCCAGAGCTTTGGTACCTGAATCTGCCATTCTTGGCGTAAATTTGCAACGAGTGAATTCCTTCTCTTTACTGGCATCCTTTGGTGTATCTGCTGACTTCAGGTTTTATTTTGGTTAAAATAAGGGATCATAAATGAATGATAGATTTTGGCATGCTTTGCTTTATGAGATCAAATGTTGATCTCTGTAAGAAAGACATAACGCAGTGTGTCAGGATCAGATCACGTCCACCATGGCTGGGTTCTCAGGAAATGCAGAACTCTTATAAATCTAAATTAGAATATTTTCTGGTAACATGAAAATCAAGTTATCTTAGCAAAATGGATTTTACATTTGGGGCTAGAATAAAATTGATTTTTACTTAGTGATGCATTAAACAGTTTTCACCTCACTTAGAAGCAAATAGTTGTCTGACTTCCACTGGGACAAGCATGTCTATACTGCAGTGGGCAATCTGAGTTGTTTTCTTTTTTTGTTTAAAATGTTTGTTTTGAATTGTGGAATGTAGTTTTGTGACTTCCACTCTCTGAATCACCTGGAAACTTTGTCATCACTGTAGAGTTATTTGATACATTCATATTACCTGAGATGGCAGCCAATTGTTATTGGCCTGCAGGCAAAGGAGATTCCCCAGGACCACTGGATCAGTTGGTCTTCAAAACAACGGATGAGTCATTTAATCCCTTGGTGAACAGAGCTGTTTTCCATTATTTCGTTCTGGTTTTTCTTCTTTCTGTGTTCATTCTCTGAGTCATTTGGAAGTGCATACGAGTGCACTAGCACTTGCCGTATTTTGATTTCAGCATATACTGTTCCTCAAACAAAATAGTTGCTCAGCTTGATATCTGAAGGTGGCCTATGTACTTGCTCGATATACAGCAGATATGGGCTTTTCCTTCCTTCAAGTAGGTGCATTTAAAATTCTGTACTTCTCACTTGCTATGTGTATCAAATGCAGTGAGAGCTGTTCGTTGTGCCTGGCGAAGTGCTTAATCCCAGATTCTGCTCAGGTCATAATAACTAGAAATAAGTTCTGGAGTTGCTTAAGTGCAGAAGGGAGTTGTAGGGTGAAGGTTTGGATGACAGTAATAGGATTTGAAACATTTCTTTTCTTTTTTTTCTCTAGTCTTTGTTAGAAAAAAAAAAAAAGTCTTAAATTGCACTCTGCATTGTGTATGATGCTGTAGCCTAGCACTCCGAAAGACATTTTGTCACTACTTCTGCTTTTCTAAAATCTCGTTGGAATCAAAGCTGCCACTTACGTAGTAGTGTTCACCGCAGAGGTCTCAGAAGGTGGCACCTGAAATATACTTCCCAAGACTCCTGAAGAATGTATGTCTTTTTTTGAAGACTCTACTTTGCAGGCTCCCTTACTCTGAGACGGTTCTGTAATGTTCTCCTTTCAGGGATGCATCTTTTTACAGCTGCTTTGTATTTTGTTTCCTAAGAAGCGTCATAGATAATTCCTATTGTGTTTGTGTTTTGATTCCCTACATTTTCTATTGTATTTTCTTTAAATCCGATTAGTCAATTTTTTTCTTAGACTAAACCAACGTTGGCGCTCACAGCTATTTGTCTTCCAGAGTGCTTAATCCTGGTCACTTTTTTATGAAACTCCAGTCCACCATAATTTAAACAAAAGAACTAGAACAGGTTTTCATCTGTGATAAATGGACTTGAAATTTTGCTTTTGTCATTTTAATTCAAAAGAGAAGCAATTCTGTCTTCTGATGACAGGGTATATGTACCAATTGCAAAGTTAACTGCAGAAGTTTGTTTCCAGATGTAAGTGTATAGTGAAGTGGGGCGAAAGCTGGTGAAGAAAAATTATGACAAAAAATAAAGGAAGTAAAAAAATATTAGGGTTTTCCTTTAGGCAATAATGTCATTGTCCATTATAGCAAGTGACAAGCAGCTTTCTCAAGCAGTCTGCCAGTCTGTCTTTGCAGATGCAGTCGGCATGGCATGCTGTGAAGTGAGTGACATCGAAGAAATGAGCAATCTGTTTATGGCAGTAGAGAAATATTCAGGGTCCTTGTGTTCAGCTGTAATAACTCATAGAAAGAGAGCAAAGAGAGTGCTAGACTGTGTGGTATGCTGCGGATTTCATTGATACTAAAACATTAAATCTAATTATTACTTTTGAGAAGAGACATCTGAAATCAAAGGAATTCATCTAATGAGCTTTTTAAATAGAATATTAATAAAAATATTGCAGGAAAATTTCCTAGTACCAAATGAAGCATTTTCTGTGGAAGATTTTGGGTGTTTTTATTTATTTATTGGGGTTCAAGACAGGGAGGGATACATTTTGTCAATAAGAATCAAAATTATGGAAACACCGCTCTGGACTCCAAAAGCTGCACTAAAATTACACATTAAAAAGTAGTTAACAGCATCTATTTAAATTTTTAAACTTGTATTTAATCTGCATATGTGGCCCAATTATGTTCTATATCGTAATTGTTTTTCTATGTTTTCAATACTTTTTGCAATATTTTAGGAAAACACTCTATAGTTTCAAAATGATATTTCTTTCCTTACATGTCTTGAGTCTTTTCAGTCAGAATTCTAAATATCAGGTTGAGGAGTATCAGGGGTTTTGTATTCTTTACACAGTACAATTACAGAAAAATAACGATGCTTCTTTGGCTAGGAAATCTAAAAATTCCTACTCTATCTTCAGGAAAATTTCATGTTAATAGGGCTGTTAATAAGGAGAATTATGACTATTTTACACCTACCACTTCAAATATATTTCCCTCTTTGGAAGAGGTATTGGAAATGTTACATAATAAAGGAAAAGTCCTTTAACAATGTATTAAATTTCTTTATTATATTCGAGTCTAATATGCTGAACAATGCTGACATGGCTGGGTGAGTTTCTAAATGTATTTTATTTTTCTCTGATTTATTATCAGAGGATAACATCTGCACTAGAGAAACATTGCAGTGAAAGAGAAGAATGAGGGGAAAGCATAAAAGAAATTATTGAAATAATATGAGTCTTTTGGTTTGGAAAGCTGATGAAATGCGGCAATGGTTGGCAGTCCTTCTTCCTCAAATTCACTAATTGACCGTGATTGCAATAAATGAGTCTTTTCCCTCTCCCTCAATTTTAAATCTTAAATTAGTATGAATCAGCAAAATCATTGCAAAAAAGCATGAGGTGAAAATGAGTTAAAAGCACAAATATTTTGAAATAGGAACAATATATTCAATTTCCAATTCTTCTTGAATGTTACTGCAGAAAATATTAAATTCTGTATTTCATAATTTGTCTGCAAATCTAATGGACATATTTTATTTTATTTTTTTCTTTTTAGATCTGGGGGTTTTATATACAACATCACTTGTTGAGAGAAATATAGAGCATTTCACCCATGAAGGGCAAAACCATAAAATTATATGAAATATGAAAGTATTTTCCATGAGTAAAAGAAACATAATCACACTTTATGGGTGTGATGTTCTATTTATTCTATGGAGATTAATTTCAGTTTATGTTAGATTAAGTCCCTTTGCTTGTAAATCTTCTTTATTTGCTGCTTCAAAGAGGTGAAAAGAAGAACTGCTGAGAGTTAAAGTTCACATCTAGAGCTTTATTGTGTAATATATTTCAGAATCCTTTTAAATGGTTCACTTTTGTTTGATATTGTATTGGCAGAATGAAATGTGAATGTTGGTCTTCCAAATAGCATCCTGATGTACACTATATCCATTTTGCCTTTTTAGTTGTATATAAAGACTGTTCATATAATTGATCATTCATTCATGCTTTACTATAGTAGCTTCTGGTATGGCTTGTGGTATATTTAATATGAAAAGACAGTTTTATGTATATATACATGAATTATGTCTGTAGGAAAATATAAATATAGAATACGTACGTGTGAATTTATACATTATATAGTTACTTTTAAATCATTATTTTATTTGGTACAGTTATTTAACACCCCCCCACACACACATTATCTATAACATTTTGGCACATGTACATAATGAAAAAAACAATAGGGTTTGGTTTTTTTATAATTATTTTCCTGCAAATAACAAATTCTCTGCTCAAACACATTTCTTTCTTCCTTACCTTCAAGAAGTATTTTGATGTTTCATTGCACAGCAAAGACCAATAAACCCAGGCAGTTGTCAGAGATGATTTTAAACTATTATAGGAGTTTATGCCTCAGGAGATGAAGGATTAAGTTGGTTTTCTACATTCAATATATATTAATAAACGATTTTATGCAGACGTGGTATCTGTTCTTACTAATGAGCTAATATGTATTATATTGGTATTTCATTGATGCTGCTTACTTTAAAATGTAATTTATATAAAATGCAGTTGACACCGTTGTTACTTTAATCTCTCTGTTTTCGGTTAAGCATTCAGACCTTAAATTGTGAAGCTTTATTAATAACATTATTGAAGTTTTAGTTCATTATTTTACTTAATTTTGTCCCTCTTCTTCAACAAAATAATTTTGTTTACATTTTTAATAGTAATTTTAAATGTGCTCCTCTAGAGACCTCTTACAGTGCGCTTTTGGCAGCATACTGTTTTTTTTAAGGCTCGTTTCCCTTTCTTGTATTTCTGTTAACTTCAGCAGAGCAGTCCAAATGTTCTGTGCGACAACAGTCAGTGGTCCTGGGAACACCAGTCAGAAAGCTCCATGGCACAGGGCTACCGCTTTAAGTTGCCCAAGACCTTTATTTTGGCTCCTCTGCAATGCTACAGATCTCCACTGCCAAAACCAGTCTCAAAACAGAAAAGTTGCTACCATCACAAACACTTACCACAGCCCCCAGAAGGCAACAAGCATCTTTTACTGCAATAAATCTTCGTTACTTCCGAAACAAGTCACACTCTACATGCAAAAGAGCTGGAGCATCTCAGCCTGTGCATCTAATCCTTTGTTTATAATTTGTGGTGTGTACAAAGCATGCATGGTCCTACCAAGTGTCAGTGTTTGGGTGACTCAGTCCATGAACGCCTACCGTGAATACTGAGCTGCCCTATTCTGTATAGGTGTTCTGGGTAGAACTACTGGAGTAGAGGCAGCTCATACACTTTTCTTTGATTTTTTTGTTGTTATTTATATTGCTATTTATCTAAGCAGTAGAACAACCACATTCTATAACTCTATTCTTCTCCCATCAAACCTACATAATTTTATTTTATATTTATATATATAAAATATATATTCACATATATATTTCACACAGGTATACTTAATTTTTTTTTGAGTGGAGTCGCAGTGTACATACATAAGTGGTCCAGATAGCTGTGGTGCAAACTTCTCAGGTATTTTAGAAAATAGTGTTATTGGGATAATTCATGCCTTGTGGAAGTAATAGTGAGCTTGGATCACACATCTCCATCCTTACTTTTTGATTGTTGTTTCGCTGGGAAGCTAAAGATGCCCTGATCATTAGTTAGTGAGAATTCCTCAAAAAAGAAAAAAGGTATCAACTATGCAACAGAATCCAGCTGCAGCGGATCGGTGGTATCATCTCATGATCACAGTCAGGTCAGAGTTGTTCAGGAAGTACCTAAAATCTAGTGCTACCGTTGTGGATTTGGGATAAATTGTTTAATTTGAGATTTCAGAAGATTGAGCCTGTAGCCATATAGGAGGTATTTCTTAACGGGGCTTTCCTTTGAATACTTTTTGGGATATAGCTGTAACACAGGTCATACGCTAAAAGAAATGATGGCTCAGATACTTGCTAGGGGATATGAAATTCCACACCCTCCTCAGTACAACTGATTCAAAACTGTTATGTCAAGTTCTGAGATTTAAGCACTCTGTGTCATTTTTTAAAAAAAAATCACTTAAGGATTTTTGCTCATGTGTATGTGTGCCTCCTGTAGTGGCCAGTGTAGCGATGCAGTTATGTGGTATCTTTAAAGCTAGGCTGTGTCTGAGATTTTATTAGGGGTGTCTTCTTTAAAGTCAGTTACAATATCCCTGTGTTTTCCAGGTATTTTTCTTCATAAGACTAGGCAATAAGATTTTTTCTGAGGAATTCCTTTACAATCTTCCTGCCACAGTCAATAACAGTCCTCCAAGATAGAAATAAATTTTCATCTTCATATGCATCTACTCTGTGGGAAATGAAATTCTGTAGAAAGATCTGTTATGCTGATCTGCCAGACTTCTCCTTGGCTCATAAAACCATCTAATCTCTCTGATTCTAATGTAGGGACAAACAGGAATTTTTTTATGTGGGAGTTGAGTCCCCGCCTAGCCCATTTTCTCTGAAAATATTTCATTTATACAGCTTGGGATCAGCAATGATCAATGTCTCATTTGCCAGGGAAGGAGAATGTGTTGACATACTTTCTGAACTGAAATTTTACTCAACAGCCCAATTACTCAGTCCGTGGCTCCATCTCAGCCTTTCTTCTTCCTTCCTTTTTATTTTATTCTAAGTGAGATAAGTACCAGTTACATCTGTTCCCAAGCAGAAGTATGCAGTTTGTGTGTGATTCTGAGACACAGATGTTATGAAAATAAGAATTATAGTATTTTCCCACACCAGGAGTGGGAAATTCTTTAGATGTGGTCTCCTGTTCTCCTCAGTTAAAAGGACTGATCTGATACTGGTGGAAATCTTCACAAAGGTTTGAGTCTGCACTGATAATACTTGATAGGCGTTAGGCTGGCGAAGAACACTATGTTGAAATACAGGAATCTGAAATCATTGAAACCTATAAACTACTTCTTCTTCTTCTTTTTTTTTTTTTTAATACATGGTAAATACTCAAATAAATAGAAAAGCTTATACCATTTAATAGTTGAGTTTATTCTGAATTCTGATCCCTATTGTATACACCGTCAGCCTTTTCTCACCTTAGAATAACCATGTATTAATGTTTTCTATACCTGCAGAGCTGTTCATGGCAATTACTTTGCTGTGTGGACTGCAGGAAAGGATATACAGATTTCCTATTGCCATCTTTAAGAAGTTTTGCATGTATTAAGTAAAAATGCTTTCCGTTGACTCTCCATGTATGAATGTATTTTTTAATCCATGAGCTAAGGTATTTCCATTATGCCCTTTTAATGTTTGTAGATCTTCATTTAAACCCTTGGTCAGTAATTTTATGAACTTTATCTCTGTGCAGATGTCATTCCTGTTAATCAGTCATGACATAGTAAAACAAATCTAATGTGGATATCCTCTACCTTGCATTCTTGCCATAGAGTTCTGCCTGGGAGGACCAAATTAGTAGAAGGCAATATATACTTCTCTTTAACTGTTATTCTTTTTTTTATGAGGTAGGTAGTTGTGGACATGTGAGAAATGAATTTTAGGGGCAATTATGTGACTTTCATGAGACACTTCATGCAAGATTTATGTATGGGAATATCGGGGTTTTCAAGAATGCATCCAAATATAGCATTTTAATCACTGTCATCTGGATAAAAAAAATTATCCATGTAATTAGTTTCAAATGAACTTGAAAGGTGTTGCTTAACTTGTGTAAATTCCATCTGAGACACAAATAAATAAATACAAATTTGCAGTTAAATGATTTTTGGAAATACTTGAAGTTTTAAATACCATCGTAGATAATTTACTTCATATTCTGACATTTCTTTCACTTTCCAGTTTGGAAAGTGTGAACTGAGGGCTTGAACCCTTTATATGGTTTTAAGATTAGAAGGTTCACAGTTGAGTTAAATTTCCTTTGGGTTCATGGGGAAACAGTGGGGAAAAAGTTGGAGCTCAGGAGCTATTGCTTTATTGAAACAGCAGAGGCAGGATAAATCTGACTCAGAATGGGACATAGATCTAGGCTGATGGAAAAAAGCCCTGCCATATTTAAGTATGTACAACAACAAAATATGCGTAGCTGAAGAGGGAAAGGTTGCCCAGGTATTAGCTGATCATCGGTTCCAGAAAACGGAGTGTGGGGTGCAGCCAGCGCATGGACCTGCTGGTACCGGTAGTACAAGAGTAAGAGGAGGACATTCCTGAACCACCTGACGGTAATGCTGGCTTGGGGGCTGTCACTGCCTGTGGCAGCCAGAGCTCCCCTGGGCCAGGAGACAAGCACTACTGGTGGATTTAGCTCCACGGCGTCAGCCAAGATTGATTTCCCTGACCCTACACACGGCATTACTATGGACTGGGAGCTGCATAGCCTACTCCATTGTTAGCCAAGACCACTTTCCCTCTAGGTCTTCGCACGTTTTAATTTGGAACCGTAACACTTCATTCCCAGAATCATTCAGAATTGCTAGTCATTGAAATATTCCTAGTTATAACAGTGTTTGTAAAACTGTGTGATTCAGAGCAATTTAATTAATCATTAAAAACATTAAAAAAATTTCTACTGCTCTCATACATATCAGACTCCTAATATTATGTTTACAGTGCTTTGTACTTCAGATAATCCTGTTGAAATCTTTGGAGCTGCTTGTCATGTGTATATTAGTTAACACGAGTAAGGAAGGCTGAACCTAGCACATCATAATCATAAACACGGTGTTCTTGTCAAGTACAATGAGAGAAATCAATTGCTGTGACAATAATTGCTATTTGAAATAATGTTTTTTTTTAAAAAAATTGTTAATTTATTTTTGAGTTGTGCTTGCTTTATAACATATCAATTAAAATGTGCTCTATTTGCCAATAAAAAGATAGTAAATAATATGTCAGTAAAATAGTTCTTAGAAAAACGTATACGTGATCTCTTAGGAAACTTTTGCAATATTCATTTAAAAACATTAACTTAGATATGAGACTTGTTTTCTTTGCATGTATCTATATTAAAAAGGTTTTAGTCATCAGGATTTTTACTGAATGCTATTATTTTTTGTTCATGTTTTAAACCCCCATAGTTAGTATGAAAGAGAAACTTTAACACAGTGCGGGGTCACTGTTAAGATTGCTGTTTAGTGAAAGGTGCATTTTTGTGCTCTTGGCGAGGAAAGTGAGATTAAGGGGCATGAGATTTGTGGATCCAGAGGGATATTTATCGTCTCGCTCAGCGCAGCAGGGTTCAAGTAATTAAGCACTAGTTGCCTTGATGGCTCAACTCCTATTTTCAAAAAAACCCACTTGGGTGGAGCTTTTAAAATAGGTGTAAGTACACATATGTGGGCAGTCAGTGAGAGTGCTATGCACCTAAATAACTTTATGAAAGTAATCTTTGGGTGCTTACGTCTCTATTAGTAAGCAGTGGGGTGAATAAGAGATCATCTGTTGAGTAAAGTAGTGGTGAGGACCTGACATCCACACTATATGCATCTTGTCATTTTTTTGCTTTGGACTAGCTCTAGTTTGGACTGAAAAGCCCATTTGTCGGACTGAAAGCCCATTTGTGTCTGGAATGTACGTTGCACGTCCAAAGGTGGGCTTAACCGGGGATGGTTTAGGGACTCTCTACCACACTCAGCCGTGTGGAGCTGCTGAACTTTGTCCCCTGTCGTAAGATGAGTAAACATGACCGGTGCTTGAAGTAGGATCCCACACAATTTTTAATTTTAATAGAATTAAAAGTATACCACATTTAAGGTAGTTTGAAAAAGTGTTTGCTTTCACCCAATATGGAAATTTATACTGAATTATTATGGAAATTAGAGGCTTAAGTAAAATCGTAGAAACAACAGCTATTCATGCATGAATGTTTATATGCATTTTTGGACATTTTAATTTCTCTTTGCATGTTAAATAATAAGAGAATGAGAAAAGCAATAGCAAAGGATGGAACATTTTGTTTTGTTCTGTTTACCTTCCATTTACAATATTGGTCCTTGAAATATTTATATTTAATTCATGCAATAGTTCCTTTTATATCACTGCAAAAATAAGTCAATTATTTCATTTTAAAAAAGATACTCTTTTGATACAATATGTATCAACTTAGAGGCATTAATATGTAATTAAAAAAAAAAAAGGAATTCTGTAGTGTTTTTATAATGCATTCATGGAGCTTAAGGCACAATTCTTAATTCATCTACTCCAACCACGCTGACCACAGATTTTCCGCTGTATTTATCCCTGTAATTTGAGATTGTTTAAAGGTGATCTATGGGTTTTGTTTTAATTTGCAGATACCAAGCAGCAACACGTCCACTAATTCCCTTTACGGTTTGTGATAGATAGATGCATTGAAAAACTACTTATGCAGGCAGCAGTTATTCCTTGCAGTTTTCCTTTTGTGTGTTCTGTTAAATCAGTATTTCTCTTCTCATACCACCCAGAGTCCTTCTGGGAAGATCATATGTCAAGCCTAGACCTTACTGCTAGATCTTGTTCTATTGCAGCCCTTCCATGGCTGCTTCCATCTGCTGCATTGGACATAAACTACCTCTATTCAGGGCTTCCTCTTCAGCTCATCTGTTCTCTAATTGTTTACTGTCTCCTCGTGCTAAGATGATAACTTTCAGTCAGCCTGTAATACACGCTCGGTGATGAATTGCTTGTTTTCAAGCATGCTTTTTTTAGTGTTTGTTCCACGTGGTTTGAAGGGGCAACAGTGCAAAGCTATGTCATTATCTTGTGGCAGATCATTTCTTAGTTCTAGAGACTACAAAATCCTGATGATGCTTGGACTGCTGTGGTGTTAAGTGTGTCTTAGCATGATAATTGTCTTATTGGAAAGATTTACATTCGTAAGTGCAGAAAGTCATTCACTCTATCTGTACTGTGGGTCAGCGTTTCACAAGCCATCTGCATTGCAAAGGCATCTATCTGTGTATTCAGATGTCATTCAGAGTCTCAACTACTGAGTCGGAAATGGTGCACCAAATCTATGACCATGTGGATGAGTCTGTGTAAGCACATTAATTTTTTTGTACTCCCTGTTTACCATTCATCCATTTTCTGTATCTTAGATTATCTGGTCATTGCAGCATAGTCAAATCTTGTTTTTTCAGTATATCTAACATTATTTTATGATATAGTAAATAAATCATGTGAGTTTAATTCAAATGTGTCTGCTTCTAGCCGTTGTTTCTTACCATGTGTTTCTGTGCTAGATGAATGAGCGCCTTGATATTTTCTCCCCATCGAAACTCGTACACACTGTAGGCAAGTCACCACTTGATCTTTTTGAAAAGTGAAATGATTGAATTTGTTAATTAACTGTCAGTAAAAGATTTTCTCCAATCTTTGAATATTTTTTTACTCTCCTCTCTATTCTTTCCATGTTTCCAACCTCCTTTAAAAAAAATGCAAATACCAGAATTTCAAGAACAAGTCTGATAGTATCTGTTTTGACAATAGGTTGTAGAGTGATAAATTCATCTCCCAAGTACTGCTTACTACTGCACACTTGACTATTTAAGGTTGTTTAAACCCTTTTTGTTTCAGCATCCCAGCAGCAATCCGTAGTGAGTTGGACATTTACACTGATCTCTAGGTTATTTTGGGAATTATTTTGTTCCAAGGGGAATCATGGAATCATAGAATCATAGAACCTTAAGGTTGGAAAAGACCTCTAAGATCAAGTCCAACCGTCAACCCACCACCACCATGTCTACTAAACTATGTCCTGAAGTATGAGGCCTGGATTCCTTGCCCTTGTGAATGCAGCCGAGCAGGCGTTATGTTTAAAAACAATAAAAAAATTTGCTGAAATAGGTGCAATTGACCACTTGGCACACTGTATGATTTCTTTGTCCTCATTACCATTAACCAATTTTTTTCAGTCTTTGTGTCATGTATAGATCTCTTAGCTATTATCAGTCTCATCAAAACTGACTGGATCTGATACTCTGGGAACCTTGCAAATCTGTCTTGAAATTTCCTTTCCTGATGTTGGCCCCTTTCTGACAATTTCTTTTTGAGCTGTCAGCTGGCCAATTTTTAATTCATTTATTTTGCACAGCACTGATCTCTGTTTTGCCATGCTATTTGTGTTTGTGTTTTCTTTTACATTTCTGTCTTAAGGAGCTAAGAAGTATCCTGGGGGATTGGAGAGCATCAATCTATACTTGTCCTGCTGTTATACTGTTTCCCTATGATGTTAATGTCTTTATCATGTCTCCTTTCAACCCCCTGTTGTTTCAAAACCAAAAAGAGCTTATTTCTACTACCATTCCATTCCCCTAGCCAAGCTGACTGTACTCCTTTATACCTTTTAAGTTCGACTTTGTGTTTTTGAGATGAGATGATGGGTGCTTCAAGTTACCAACATACTATAGATTTATGCGCTGGCAGCCCAATACTTTCTGTTTTGTTCTTTATTCCTTTTCTAATCTCTCCTAACATCCTATTTGCTGTTTTGACTGCCGCTAAACATTCAGTTGATATGTTCAAAGAACTATCTGCAATGACTTCAAGACCATTTTCTTGAGTGGTAATGGCTAATTTAGAACCTATCATTGTGTATTTGTAGCTAGAGTGGGTTTTTTTTCTTGTGCACATTGCCTTCAGTTCATCGGCACTGAATTTCATTCTCTTATTTTATTGCCAAGTCACTCAATATTGTGAGATCCTTTGCAGTCAGCTTTAATTTTTATTGCCCTAAATAAACCAAGGCTATTATCGCACCACAGCCTGGAACCAGGTTAGTTTGACAAAATCTATTTTCCATGTCTGTCTTCTCTTCGTTAACATGAATTTTGATATTTTTTTCTCCTGATTATTTGTAGTAAAAAAGAACAGAGAAGAAAGTAAAATATTTCATGTTTACTTGTGAAGAAACACTTGTTTCTGATTTTGACTTTGCACACAAGCCAAATAATGTTTTGACTGACAACAGGACAATTCAATGTGTGACCCAGCTCCATTGACGTGTAGAGCACAGAAGCAATGTGGCTAAAGTTTTTCAGCCAAAACTCTCAAGTGTTTTTTTTTTTTTTTTTTTCTACTACTAGCTTAAGAGAATTATTCAAGAAATTAATAAATGTGAAGGACACAATTTTCTAGGGAAAGAGATTCAGTTCCTGGTCATAATGAAGCAGTCGCACAGTGCAGGACTCTCTTAGTTTCTTGTGTCCGGCTCTCTTGAACGTATTCATCTTTTCAAATTCCAACTTTGAGTTCATAATTTTAAACAGAGTTGCTGATATTTTCCTAATTCAGTGGGTTTTTTTGAAAGACTGAAGAGGAGGAGAGGAGCAAGTGAGATTGCTTACCCTTACTTCATGCACAGCATGCTAATTTATAGCAACATGTACTCCGATGCTGCCCCTAAGCTTCTGTTGCAGTTACTAGCTAGACAGTACAATATATGGTAGGGAAAACCTACTGTGTACTGTAGTATGCTATTTCTGGGAAATAGTATTTGTAAGCACCTATTGGTTGAAAAATCTTAAAAGATGTTGCTGCAAAACTGGATTTATTCTGGTGGTCAGTGGGTGTTTTTTGTTCTGCTTTTCCCTAGACACCAAATATAAATTCACAGTCAACTTGTGCTTGCTTTCAAAGGAGACTGGAGAAAGGGAGCCTGCCAAAGATAAATTTTAAAAAGTGAAATCAGTGCATCAACTGCAGTGATGCATTAAGCAAAACAGTGATCATTCTCTGATGATCAGTTTCTGTCATAACATTCTTTGTGCTACTTTGATATTTTGTCGTACAAAACTCTTAAGGGAAATACTTCTAGTAAGAAATACTGTGTTAGTAAAGTGGTATATCAATTAAAATGTTCTTACTGCGTTGGTTCATTTCAGTGAAGACCCATGTAGAAAGATGATTTACACTAAGATTCATTAAAGTGTAAGGTTGAGATTTCTCTTCTGAATTCCCTAAGGTTCTTGAACTAGCACTTGCCCTCTCACATCCTTTTATTACAGATCATTGACTCTTCCAAGAATTTTCTGTTGGCAGAATGGTTCTTAGATCCATTGATCAGAACCAATCAAAATTCCAACTATCTTTGTTTTTTAAAGGATCTGTGCCAAAAACAATAAAAGCTCAACGCAGTATTTAACATGGCCCTACAAGGAGAAAGGGAGAATATATCTTCCTTTCCATAAAAATCCCTAAGTCCCAAAGAGCATTAAAGAACTGCTAAACAAATGCTGGTGGTTGACATTGGCTGTTAAGAGGAAAGTCAAACTTTGCATCTAGAAACAGATCCTTTAACCATTTTTTCCTTTCAGGTTTGGAACAATCAGCCTTCTTGGAGCTAAACAGACAGAATTAAGTCTCAAGTAAAAAAAGAGCTGTTAATTTTAATTGAGCACTCTATGCCCAAACCACTTAATATATTTGGTACTTTTCGTTTTCAAACTTGGCCTCACTCTGGCAGGCTTTCTCAAGGGTGTTCAAAGAAGAAATTGATAAAAAAGAATTTTGAAAGCCTGTAGTGAAAAGAGTTTTAAGTAAATAAGATGCTGATAGAAAGTCAGATTGATTTGTATTACTTTAACCATCAAGGAAAGCTTGTGTTATGGAGACTGACTTTCCAACATACTCAGAGCAATGATACTTTTTGTCGTCAAATATTCCGCGGTACAGTTGATTCTGTTGCTTGCAGACCAAGGAATGATTGGGTGCTTTCATTCCATTACCTTAATAGTGACATTAAACTATGGTTGCCATAAACAGGTTTCTAATAGTCTCAGTGTTATGGATAAATATTGAATGCCATGAGCTGTTACTTCTGAAGATGTATCTTCTGGGTCATAATTTCAGTTCTGTTTACAGAATGATACAGGGAAACATTAGTATTAACTGCATGGATAATGATTGTATTTTGCATTTATGCACAGTACTTTTATTAAAAACTTAAAAGATCTTCTGATTGCTTACATTAGGTGTCAACTTTAGAATCCTTTTGTTAGTATCCAGAAATTCACTAAAAGAGATTTAGAGTTCAATGATTTTTCTACGAAAATCCTTTCTGGACTAAATTTTACGACTACAAAAATATTGGAGCAAGAGAGAAGGCCTATGCTCTGATTGTGAACTGCAGAAGTTTAATAATGTTGATTTTTATTTTTTTTTTTCTCCTGTTGTGTCTTTGGACTGTAACATAGTGATGTTCTTTCAGATGTTTTCCCTGGACGATTCACTATAGAAATACTCAATTTGATAAAACAGACCTATTGTCACGTGCAAACCTGGTTTCTCAAACTAATTATACTCCCTGCATAGTTACCTTTCCTTCATCCCAGGAAATTACTCAGAATTTACAAACTGAGAGAAGTATAAATTGGTACAATTTTTTTGATATAGTTCATCCACTTTTTACATCTGCTAAGTGTGGAACATGCAGTGCGTACTTGTTGAGACCGTTGTGGGTATGTGGATGGTTGTAATGAAGCTTATCCCATGCTAATGGAGACAGTAATAGCATTTTATGGAGACAGCCACGGTATCAGAGGTGTGCATTCTTTTTTGACTTTGAACGTGGATGGTTGACTGTTGTTTGTCATCCTGGTGGAGTTTAGTTTTCCTCTATATTTTGGGGTTCTTTTCAACGCTTAAATGTATTTTCATTACTTTTGATACCCTAAAAACATAAGCTTTTTCAGACCATTATGTTACAATTACTTTTTGTTTGTTTGTTTGTAATTGCAGTTGTTTCTTATCCTTACTGCTGGTAGCCGCTGTCGTTTGGAAAATCAAACAAACCTGTTGGGCTTCTCGACGGAGAGAGGTATCAATAACTTTAAGATTATTGTGGTAGCTTTATCTTTCAGAATAAATTGAGACCTTTAATGAACAATCACACCTCCACACTCTCCTGTGTACACAATTTAAATATCCCTCTAAACATTTTTTTTTTTACCCTGGGCTTTTTGTGGTGAAGAAGAAAACCTTGTTTCTTCCTCCTGTCAAAAAATAAAGAAAATGCATAACTAGGTTGCAGAAAGCTAAATTTTCTTTATGGTGGAATATATAGAATAGGAATAGGTGTAGGATAGAATTTCTGTGGAAGGGGCGTACAAGGATCATCTAGCCTGACCACTTCAGGGCTGACCAAGTTAAAGCATGTTATTAAGACCATTGTCCAAATGCCAGTGAAACAGTGCCAGGCCTGAGGTACTGACCACCTCTCTAGGAAGCCTGTTCCAGTGTTTGACCACCCTCTCAGCAAAGAAATGCTTCCTAATGTCAAGTCTGAACGTCCCCTGGTGCAGCTTTGAACCATTCCCATGTGTCCTGTCACTGGATCCCAGGGAGAAGAGCTCAGCACCTCCCTCTCCACCTCCCCTCCTCAGGAAGCTGTAGAGAGCCATGACGTCACCCCTCAGCCTCCTTTTCTCCAAACTAGACAACCTCAGTGTCCTCAGCTGCTCCTCACAGGACATTCCTTCCAGCCCTGTCACCAGCTTTGTTGTGCTCCTCTGCACACATGCAAGTACCTGAACATTCTTCTTAAATCGTGGGGCCCAGACCTACACTACAAGGTGAGGCTGCACCAACGCTGATTACAGCAGGATAATCCCCTCTTTTGACTGACTGGTTATACTGTGTTGAATGCATCCCAGTATTCTCAATAGTCTCAAAATAGTAGTGCAAAAACATTGGTAAGTTGAGTGAACACAGAGGATCATAGTGTAGCATCTCAGCCTTTCTAGGAAGCTGTTTGATGCTGTGACTTAGTCTGTATTGTTATCAACAGTCATCGGAACATATAGTAGGAGACAACCCTCTTGACAAAGAGTTTATGCTTTCTTCTTTTTTTCTTCTTTTTTGTTTCTATTTTTTTAAATTCTAAGCAAAATTCTATCTCTATTAATAATCAGTAGTTCTGTCATTAAAACCATGGCACAATTGAAGCTTTTCAATAAAATTTCATACATAAAGTCACCTTATTCTTGTCCAAATCATTATGCCTGTGTTGGGAAATTTGGCCCAAGTATTTGTTCTCAACTGTTTAACAAATGATTAAATTTAGATGAGATTAAACTTAGGTTATGTATACTGCTACATGTGTATAGCGTGATTCAGATTATGTATACTGGCAGTTTTCATATTTCGTTTAGTTCTCATAAATAAGATGCAAAATTTTGAGAGAGTGATTTTTTTCCCCTTGAAGCTTCTAGTCTTGATAGTTTTTGGAAACAGCACTTTCTTAACGGTACTGTAATCTAGGTGTAAAAAAAAAACGAAAAAAAGCCACGTCTTTCTCTAATTATTTTTTCTTAGTATACTGGCACTATGAATGTTTAAATAACTTTTTTTTTTTTACTGTAGATCTACAGTGAATTTATATATGCTTTAAAAGTGCCAGATAACTAGCACTTACAATTTTCCTTCACTGAAATTATAGCCTACTAATGCCCAGGTTTAGTTTTGAACTGGTGCTACAAAGGAAAATGTATGTTATCATAGTTATTTCATTTAGGTATTTTTTTAATTCAGATTAGTATTATTAAGCATATTCTCCCTCTAAGGGCAAGTGCTCATATATTTGTTATTACTTGCAAAATACAGATGAAAGTCACTTTAAACTACAATATTCTATTCAACTTATTAATATTTCATTTGAATTTCTCTCAATACTTAGCTCGTTAATATTTCTGTGCAATATTTTATTGGGATGGAATGTAGCACATTAATAAGGTTGGTTTATTGACATATTTAAGAACAAATATGAACATATGAGTTTATGGATCTGTTTTCCATGGTTACTCTCCTAGATGTTTGAAATATAGTATTTTTAATGTTGTCTATAGGCATCATCCTATAAAGAACACATTCTTGTATAAAAAGTTTTTTAAGTTTTCCAAGTTTTATTTTCCTATTGTCATCAAAAGCATGATGATAAGACTGTATGAAAGCTCATAGAAGCTGACTGATAAATACAACATAAACATAAATCAGCTTATGTGGAAAAGCAAAATAGAAATACTTGGCAGTTAGATTAGAACTCTCTGAGGCCCACGCTTCAGTTCTGATCCTTGGTTTTCCTTGATTATAACTAGAGAAACTTAGTTGCCTCTCATGCAGAAATGTTTCTTGTTTAATTTCAACATTACATGAGTATGTATTTCTTCTTATTTTAAATGAGGTGTGAAGCAGTACCTAGATTGTGGTGGCATTGTGAATTGTGAATGTTTACGCCAATCTCCTTTATTTTTAATCTGCTGTTGCACATCAGCAGCAGTTCATGTCAAATACGAGTTTTCAATAACGTTCCACGTGATATTTGCCTTTAATCTAGATCAGAGAACTTGTTTTTATAGGTAGCATGTTTTGTAAGGTTTTGGAATGAAGTGTTACAAATAAATTGTATGAATAGCATACGAGTAGAAGGCAATCTATTGTTGAAAAGAATTCTGAAGTAGCTACTTTTAAAGCCCACCCACTTAGCAGATGAGCTTTCCATCTCTTTCATCATTCTCGAAAGACAGGAATGTTTGACTCTTCAGATGTTACCTTCGATATGGACACAAACTCCAGTAAGAAGCGAAATATAACAAGAACACAAGCAAATGTGAAAAAGCGTGCTGTTAATAGCTATTCGTCCATTTATTGTTCATCACAGTCTCTTTTCCCCTAGAGGAGCAGAAACTTTACTGTCCAGTTCTTGTGATCTTTTAGTAATGAATTGTATCAGGCTGTTGAGGTAAGAAAATAATTTTTTGAAGTTTTTGTAGACTTTTATGTGTAGTGAAAATTTAGAACTTTGTACTTTTTTTGCCTTCTGACTTGAATGCTTGGCTAAATTGGGTCATTATTGATTCCAAATTGAATGTAGCATGGCCTCAATCCAATGCAAAGCAAAAGCAAGTTGTTTGCATTGTGTAGTGGGAATGTCTCAATTTTCCCATTAATTTAGAAATCTCCTCTCCAGTTTCTTTCCTAATTCATTGCTCATTGAGCAAATATTTGCTTTCCACTGCTCAGAGCACTGCCCAAATCTTACTGCCCAAAAGCAGTTTGTTTGGATTTAGGCTCTATTATATGCACCTGTCAGAAACTACTATATATATATATATATAAAAAAATAAATAACTATATTGTGTCTTCCAAAAGACTTTAAATGATGTTTATCAGCACTGAATTTAACTTCCCTTTTCCTATATATATTGGTCTTTCGATTTAATTAATTGAAATCATTTTTCCCTAAGCCAAGTCATTGAGTTTTGGTAATTTTTTTTTGCTCATAACAAAATTTTGGTTCTTATCTTTTTCCTACTTACGTTGCTGCCTCTTAAGATATACTTTATCTAAGGCTTTTTGAACATCTATATTTAACTCCTGGTTGAGCTTCTCCTCTTCTTTCCTGCCTTCTGAAAGAGCAAGAAACAGCAGATAGACTCTTTCTCACCTTATACCATCAAAGTTATCTTCTGCATTGACAGAAAATAGGAAGTATCATTCTTTTATTTCATAGGTCTAAAAAGATCAGTGAAACTTTGAGCAGGAGAACACGAAGAACCTCCTGCTGGCATCCCTTGACACCTTCCTCCGCCCATCCCTCCCATGGATCTGTGACACTTAAACACCCAATTTTTAAGAAAGGCTGAAGATAGTGAAATATTGCTCATCCGATCCTTGAAAGGAATAATACAGAATATTATTATTTCAAAAGCAGTATTCTTATGGCACTATCTTTCTTGAGAAAGAAACCAGAAGGAACATTCTTATGGGTAGCAAACCTCAAACTTCCTTCCTACTTACAGAGTGGGATAACATTTGCAGGCAAGCATGGAAATTCATGTAGGAGTAGACAAAGGGCAAGATATATTTGTTTGTCAAATAAGTTAAAGGAGTTCCTAACTATTGGAAAGTTTAGGAGCAGCAAAGCATTTTTAGAAAAGTCTTATACTACATAAAAAGATCAGAGATGTACTCTAGGTTTTAATCTCTCATCCTTCTTTTCCTCCAAGGACTCACAAATCTTTCTACCAGTACCTTTCTGGGTGAAATTTCTCTTGTTAGTTCACTGGATGAAAAACTGAGAGCTGTCATTTTCTCCCAAAAGATTTGTTAGACCCCTTGCATTTTATACCCAGAGTTACCCAAGAGCCCATCCACGAACTTTCAATCTGAGTCTGCTTTTCTTCTTTATCAAAAAAAAAAAAAAAGATATATCACTTAGATTTACTAAATAAGAAAATTGAAGAGAATATTATTTGTTGTCTCTGCATGTTTCATATCTAAAGTGTTCATTCAATCTTCTACAGAGAATGAGTAGAAGAGAATCTGTTCATAGATCATTTTACTGAAAAGCTTGATAGGTTGCCTGCCAGTTTTGTAGTGGCTCAAAGATTTTGTCTCATGAACTTCTGATTGAAAGGCACCACACTGCAGATAAAATTTGCATCCAAATTATTTCTTATTAATAGTGTGTTGAACTTTTCTTTTTGTTGACAAGATTACACTGAGGTCACTAACAAAACTCATACAGATGAGATTATAAACCATACAGCTTCTAGTTGAGGTATTTTAGGAAAGTATTTCTCCTTCATAAGGTAAAGCAGTTGCTACTCAGATAGCCTTTATCCTATTCATTCAACTAGATGTTTTAAAGAATTGTTGCCTTTAATCCAGAATCATGCAATCACTGATGTACATACAGATGCATTCTTCCTCTCCCCACACAGACACACACAAAATACATTCATGCGCCAACGTGGCGTGTGTCATTACATACATTTGTGTATATTGGATCAGTCAATTAGTTAAAATGCCGTTTTACATCTTTTCTTATGCAAATCTCTTTTTTAACATATTATTATAATTACACACTAGAAAATGCTTACATACCTTAAAAAGATCACTTAGAATCTTATTTCCTCATGTAATAACTATAAGTCTCTTGAGAAATAAGGAAATAATGCATGATTGCACATTCATGTAAAGTGTTTGAAAGCATAGTATTGTATGTGTAAAGTGCTTGCCTGACTTTAAAGGTTAATATCATTCCCTTATTGGAATTTTCATATTTATATATAGCAGTTCATTATACAGTCAGCTGTGCACCATTTGCCTGTCTGAAAGAATAGTATATACAAGCATAAAAACATGGAATTATTGAGAATGCTTGCTTTATACAGTGTGTGGGTGCCACACAACTTATTGCTTCATTTTATTAAATAAGCTTATGTTTGTTTAAAAAAACCTCCCACCTTTCTAGCCTTAATTTTAATATCAATGTAGTTTTATTCTCTTGAATATTCAAAGATTCTTTAAAACACACAAATGAAACTAAAATAGACTACTTCTTAATAACAGTAACAATTCATGTAGTAGCTCTAGGCTCATTTCTATGGTAACCCTAATAAGAACAAGAAAGTTCAGTTATGTCGATAGTACTAATGAATGTAGACAATATGTGAATTTCAGCTAGAGCTTTTTTACTTTATATTGTAACAACACTTGCATTTTTAAAGTATTCTTTTTAGAAGAGGCAACAATGGGTTTTGGTCTATGTAATACTGTTTATAGAATGCACCGTGTTCAGTTGAGGAATATTAATACACATAGAATGTGGTGTGTGCTTGAACAACAAACGAAGGAGCAAAAGGAATACTTTGGTTCATCTATAGGTTTTAATGTGGGCCAAGGACCACAATAGTAGATGTAAGGAAACCAAGAAATATTAATACATATAGTTAAAGTACCCCAATGCGTAATATTATTCATCTGTGTAGGTGTCTACAGGATTATGCTTTACATTTAAAAGTTTTTAACCTCACAGATCACTTTTCTTTTTTGGTAGCTTCTTGTCTGTTGCTTAGCAAATATCTTACACATCTATATGTACTTACTCATAGACTGTGTGAGTAATCCTACTGAAGTCAAAGAAGCTATTCATAGGACCAGAATCTCAACTTGTTATATTGCTCTAGCTCTTCTGAAATCAATAGAGCTATGACTGCTTATTTCAAGAGTGGATCTAGTTTTATTGAGTATAACTGGGGCATTTATTTCAGGCTGACGTTTTCTACATTCTCTCCAACCTAAAATTTAGGTTCCTCTCTGAATGAACCTGTCAAGTGATATGCCTAGTTAGTTGACACTACATCTTGCCTCAGGACTCCCTCTGCAGTCAGTATAAGAGACACCTCCAAATGACAACTCATCCCACCCAATTTTCTCAGTGTTCACTTTTATAGTCTGATACTTGGCGGGGGGTGGGGTGGGGGTGGGGGATGACTTGTTGTTAAAGATATAAATAACCCAATGAGTCAAATCTCCTATACTGAGAGTTAATCTTTGCTTTAATTCTGTAAAACTGAGGTTGTATTTATAATACTGTCACTTCATAAAAATAAGCATCTGATTGATTCCTTTATTAGCACTGTTCACATCATGCTTATTCTCTGTAAAGAAGTGATACCGGTGATAGATTCAATATTATATTGGAAAGATTTATTTTGGGAGGTGAGTTAAAGTTGATCTAATGCAGATATCTCAAAACATCATACAGTGTTAAGAGGCTTCCATGAATAATTATTGTAAGAGTAGGGACATGGGATTGAAGAGCCCATCTTAGTTATTGATGACTATGTATCTTCTGCCAGATGCATTTATTCCAGGAAGTAATCCTAGCTGTCTTGTGTCAACTCTACTTATGAATTACCATCTTTAGCAGGAATTCACCATGACTTGGGTGCATAGAGTTGACCCAAGTTTTGTTTGGGCCCCACACAGTTCTAAAGCTCTGTGCCCTTTAGGAGGATGGCACGGCCCATGGAGGCAGAGATCTGTTGGAAAGGTGTTATAGTATGTAGACTGGAGGAAATTAACTATACTAAGAAAATCACCAGGGAGGTAGAGATAAAAGCAGAAGCCAAACTATGCATCAAGTGAAAACATTTCTGTGAAAACACTGTAGGTAGACAATGGGAAACTTGAAACACGGAATGAATATGTTGTGTGGCAAAAAGTAGTGATCTGGTTTTCTTTGCAGACTTTCCCTTTTACAAGTTTATCAGTTTTACCTTAAAATCATCCTGTCCAAAGGAGAATTGAAGAACATTATATTATTGTATAATTTATCTTGTCTCTTGAAGTTGTCCTTTAGAATTCAAATAGGTATGTAATGTTCTTATATATTCTACTACCATATTCTTTGGCAGGATAATCAGCAGGATAATTTTTTTTTCCTACCTTTTTTTTTAATTCTGAAAAAAATCTGTAAGTTGGAAGTAGAGAGCTGGCTTTTGGCTTTACTTTTTCTGATGACCAAGTTTGGAACAGAAACAAATAAAGCCAAATCAGCTATTCAAGGATGTACACCTGAGCTGTGAAAATTCATTCCTACCTCTAGTCCTTTTTTTATCAAAGTACGTACATGTAAACATGTTTTTTTAAACAATACATGTAAAAGACACTGGACATCAGTGTGTGTGTGTGTGCAGATAAAACACCCACTTTTAGCTAACACAAGGCATTTGTGACAGCTTGCTAGCAGATTGGTTTCTTCATTCCACAAAAATTCAGAAGATGAAGAAGGTAACAGATGACCTAGATAGATTTTGCGAGGAAAATTGTGGGCTACTTTGCTTCATTAAAAAAAAAAAAAAAAGGGAAAACATAAACTAAGTAGGTGTTTTAATTATATCTACATATGACCAGGAGAAGAAAATTGTTCACTTAACATAATAACCAAAGTTCCTTCTTCCATTTGCATAGTGTAGATAGCCTGAAGAATCCCAAAAGGCACTTATCAAAACAAATTTCATATATATATATGATTCCTGGGTGTATGCATAGAAGGAAGCTTGGATGAAGTTATTAGTGATGACAACAGTAGTTTAAAATTAATAGTTGTGGTATTCTATTCAGCAGAATTTATTATCAAAGTTGAGATTTCTAAATATTAGTATAAAATACTGCTGGAGATAATAGTACTGTCATAATGGACTATATTAATCCCTGCTATCTGTCACAGACCTGGTTAAATCTTGCATGTGTACTAGGTTAAGCTTCCAAGCTAACAGGAAGGTAAAATTAAAGTTATTTAAGAGAAAGAGGGAACTGGCCAAAATGAAAAAGACTGCCTGAGGCAACTGGCCATTTGGCAGAGCCTAAGGAGCCTTTGAGCTGTATGGTCTGAGAGGTTTCCATGGGACTGGTTGTAAACATAAGAGCATTAGAAGAATTTTTTAGCAAACTACCTGTCAGCAAAAAGCAGCAGACAGTGAGAAAGGCAATCCTTAGTGAGGCCCTGGGAAGAAGCCAGATAATTTCTTTTGAATTTCCGAGAAGTCGCCTGAATTTGTTTTCCACAGTGTTAGAGGGATCAGGATGGTGAATATGTTCTTTGTAAATAAAGAGGATTGCACCAAAATAGATGATTCATTTTGGTCTCTTAACAAAAACAAAAGAGCAGGTGTTAAATACTGGCCCGAAGTGGTAAGACTCCTCTTTACGTTTGCATTTCCTCTGTGTTTGCAGTGTTGTGTCAATTTTTTGTCCCCTAGTAAAACAGAAAGAAACCTCCCATTCCCCAAATCCCTGTAAGAAAGAAGTGAGTGGATTTAGGTGCAAACAACAAAAATGCTTAGAAATCTGGAAGAGCTCTTCTATGAAGAGAGAGTGAAAAGGTTTGAGAGTTTTACAGTAAGAGCTCTTTGAGCGAAATACAAATGCTCCTCTTTAGCTCCTTCTTAGCTTTTCTCAGAGTTTGGAGCAATTTTAGTGGCACTGGGTAGACAACTTTGGCCCAGGTGAGTCACCTGCAGCAGGGGAAGCTTAAAGGAAACTAAGTCAGAATTGCCCTTCCTCCAAAGAGCGGGGAAGCAGCTCAAAGTCCAAGCCTAGAAGACATATATAGTTCCTCTCTCTTCTTCTGCTCCTCTTGTCTACCTAAAGTTCTGTCTGTTTACAGTTGAATGTTAATGTCTTCTAAAAATTGTATTAAATCATGGCAAATTTTGATTGCTTATAATGCATGTAACATTTGCTACCGGTCTGTAGAGAGCTGATGTCAGTATTGTTGGTGTACTTTCACAAATATATCTGCTTCCACCAACATTCAACTTCTCCTTCCAAATATATAATTTATTTTTTTTTTCAGAGCTGCTTTTTAGGTACATTTCTGTATGTGTGCAATTGAATAGCAGTAAAGAGGGATTAATGTCAAGCCTGAATCTATTCCAAAGTGTTTGCAGTTCACTTTGGCTGGCATGGACAGTGCGTGCCTTCTAAAATAAACCACATTGACCTTTTTCTGTCTTACAGTTAGTGCACAATTATTTTTTCTTTCTTTAAAAAAAATTTGAAGGCACTGAAGTTTCTTATATGTGGATGGCTCCCTGCTAAGGACAGAGCTTTAATAATTTTCAATGTAAAGAGAACGCAATGATCAATGCAACTGGACCTTAGTTAACTTCACCAACTTATTTTTTCAGTGCCGGCACTATTAATTGGTTTACTCTCTCAGCAGAATGTGTTTAGTGCCGTCAATGTCAGTATTGTTGCTATCAACAAACTCTGTGGGTCTTCTCCATTTTCTGTAGATATTTGTGCATACAAACATTCCTCCGTGTCATCCCTCTGAGCAAACAAACGGTGGCTGTGCAGTTCACCTGGACACCTTCTAGACTTCTCCCCCTTCTCTGGGTAGAAGGAAATAATAAGTGGGTACATGGTGACAAAACTGGCAAACGGATGCTTCTTTCTTAATGAACCTGTAAATACAAAGTAACAGTGGAACCTTAGGCTGGAAAAATACAAACCCAAAACCCTTTAGAAGAAAGCATGGGTATACAACAGTCTACAAAAAGGTAGAGTAGTTATTCTTTCTCAAGGGTAGAATGATGCGATGTTTATCCTTCCTGGAGCTGTAGTTCTTATTGCTCCAACAGTTCACAAACAATAGTTGAGAGTTAGTGTGACCTGATATAAACTAAGCTTATTACGTTCATTTTCAACAGATAATTAATAATTAACATATAACCTTTGGCTTTCCTTTTATCTTCAAGTATTGACAGAAGTTGCATAAAAACATACTATGTGTGGAAAAAAAATGCTTTGAAATGCAAAATTTAATTAAAATGAATGTAATGTTATTTTGGGACAGCTGTATAGTAGCAAAAGTACTATAGGGAATATGAATATTTGAACAGACCATTATTTTTATTCGTGCTGTTCAATTTATACACAAGTAATTTCTGGAAAACAGAATGCCATTTGATATTTTGGTTGAAATTCATTGGATTGAGTGCACCATGGCAGTTAAATTGGAACATCAGTAAATTACTCTAGACTGCTTTAACAATCAATTGACCCACATCTAATTAACACAAATGAAACTACAATGAACCCTGTAACTTGAGCTTTCTTGGTTTTCCGTGCTCCACATACATTTTGAAAATCCCACTTAATTAGACTTATCATATCTAAATAGCTGTAGTTTTTTAGTCTTTTATATTTGTGCAGCCATGGTCAGAAATACTACTGGAGGAGGAAGGCAGGGCATAGCAGGTCCCAGTCAGGAGAAGTTTGGGTTTGGAAGATGGTCATTTGCTAACTGGTGTTATAGGTGCCCTTGAGCAAATGGTTTCACTGCCTGGGCCATCAGTTTCCCCAGCCGTAGAACACAATCAGGTGTACAGGTCTTTAAATGCTTTTCATTAAAGATGCTGTTGCTATTAATTGAGGGAGCCTATTCTTATGACTGTTTTGCTTTATTCCCCAGTAATCCCATTTGTCCCTGGGCAATTTATTTAGGCATCTGTCTATGGAAAAGCCGGTGAAATGGACAATGGATTGCTCTCTCAATGTTTGTTTGGGTGCATTGCTACTAATCAGAGATACAAATATATTATGAAATACGGTCTGTTATTTTAATGTGTTATATTTAATACATATTTCAATATTTGTTAAATACATTATGAAAGTATGAAATACCTCATACATATTTAATTTTCAGCTTAATTAAAACCAATCACCCATTTCTTAGGATTTTATGCTTTCTGAGTATGCTAATGATATACAATACTGATTCTGCACTATTTTTTACCTACCATAATAATTTATACCTTAACAAAGTTAAAGAATAATATTTCCAGAACAATGGGAGCATGTTACCAAAAACCCCATACCCATGCATATGTGACCCACACGCAAATATCAGACACACCACATTTTGTCATAATACCTTAACAGTGTCCATTAGTAATATTCCTGAACTTGTCCTCTCCCCCATTCACATGGAAAGCAAGTCTACGTTATTAATGTTGTTAATGACTAAATCAACCGTGCATGAAATGTCCAAGTTTCACCTCTGGTTAGAGCATGGAGTATAATGTAAGCTCATAGAAAACAATGAACATAAATCATTTTGGTAGAAAGGGAGGAAAAGAGGAGCCAGAGAATTATGGTCAGCAAATTCTCAGAAACATCCTTCAGCAAAAACTGAGCTGTTTATAAGCACCTATGAAAAAAACAATTAAAAGCCTAGATGCTTTTTCATGAACCAAATCACATGAAAAGAATATGCTTTTCTTCCAAGATAGGATAACAGTCCTTTTGAATGGAGGGGAAAGCATCTGATGCTTGTACAGTTTGGCATTATAAAGGCTTGTAAAAGTCTATCACATGATATTTTAATAGGTAAGGCAAGGAAACATTGTCATGATTACATAGCTGTGGAGTAGGTGCAAAACTGGTCAGAAAAACCTACTTAGATGTTCATTATCAGTAAAATGAGGTATCAGCTACATTTTGACTGTAGTTAATTATATTAACTACAGGTTAATTACATTAACTACAGGTTAACTTCAAAGATTTGGCCTAGCTCTAGAACTGGTCAGTGTTTTTATTAACGTAAGTTATGCAATTGGAGCATACATTGATTAAATTTGCAGATGCTAGAAGCTGGGTCACGAGTGAGTTGCAGGCAGGGTTAGACTTCAAAATAATCTTTACAAATTGGAGAGACTATTCATACTGGTGAATGCAAGCTTTTTACCTGGTAGAAACAACATATTCACAGAAACAGCATGAGGAAATAGCTGACTGCTACAGTTCTTCAGAACTGATGGATGGCTTAGAAAGGTTCACAGGCTGAATGTATGTTGACAGCAACCTAGTTACAAAAAAGGAACGTATTACTGACTTGCGTTGGTAGAAGTAGTAACTCTAAGGCATCTAATTCTTGTGCTTTACTGAGTATGGCCTTAACTGGAGCATCATGTCCAGTTTTGACAGTTCAAAAAGTATATGGAACATTTGGAAATGTTCAGAGGAGAGCAATTGGAAAGTATGGCTGTCTATACTTGTATAGTGGAAAAGAAGAACATGGAGAGATGTGATAACAGCCTTGAAGGTAGGGAATGGAATAATGCATTTACTGTCTCTTTTGTAGAAAGGACAAGCGAGGCACCTGTGTTGCAGCAAAGAACATTCATTCTTTAAAGATCACCTAGTCCAACCCTTGCTGCTGTGGGCAGGGACATCCTTCACTGCAGCAGATTACTCGGAGCCCCATCCAACCTGACCTTGAGCACTTCCAGGGATGGGGCATCCACAGCTGCTCTTAGACTGCCTACTGCTAGGTGATAGGAAATTACAGCAGCATATATCTGTAACAGTGCTGTAATAGTACCTCCACTTCCTCATTAAAGGCTATTTTAAAATCTACATGAATTTGATGTTTATACTTTCATTGCAAAACTGTGTCCCAAATGACGTTAAAAGCAAGTAATTATCCAGAAGTTCAGTTGTTTTTCCATTGAAAAGGCTTTTAAGTGGCAGCTTTCTTCTTTATAAATCTCATATGCATAAATGCAGCCTTTGATGTTATTGATGTCGTGTACCATGGTTAAACTTGCAAAATCTCAGATACTAGAAAATTAGGGTGAAAACTAGCCCCTTACATTTTATACCATTTAAGTTCATATCCATGATGTCCATCCATCTGACTGACTGAGCCACCCTGTATTTTTTTTTTTTTTTTCACTTTAACTACTATTTGGGGTTTTTTTATTTCATGATTTGCACTGGATTAATTATTCTGTACCTGACATCCTTTTCATTGTGCAATTCTACTGGCTTCTCCCTAAGAGTGGCAAGCAAGGCAAGATAGCTTATTTGAGATTAAAATTGAAAACCATACACAGATCAGAAATTGAGCAAGCTTTTTGTTGTTTGTTTGTGGGCGGGTTTGGGGGTTTTTTTCTGTAATAAATATTTTTTCAATTATTCTGGTTCTCCTTTACCTGAATCAGTTTCACCAGTATTTTAAAATACACGTCCACATTTTTTACAACAGCACTGTTTAGCACATGTACAGAATTCTCATCAAAGGTGAGTCGTCATTCTTGCTGTCCTGTTTCCTATGACAGATGATTTATCTGTCCTGTAGATGGACAACATGTTATGTTTCCGCTACTTTCAGAAAGGCTTCTTGTTTGCTAACATGAAGCTAACATAATTTAAGTGTACTTGCTTCCTTTATATAAATAATGATTTATATGTAACCTTTGGCTTTCCTTTTATCTTGAATCATTGATACAAATTACATAAAATCATACAATTTGAGCAAAAATACTTTGAAATGCAAATTCTAATTAAAATGAATATATTGTTAATTTAGGACATTTGTGTTGTTGAAATATAGTGTTTGGGACATCATCAGTATTTGAATATACTATTAGTTTTTCCATGTTGTTTGTGCCTAAAAAGTGGTTTAGGGTAAAAAATTTGGATCAAGCACAGTGTGACATGAGCTAAATTATAGCTTTATTAAATTGCTTTAAATTGTTTTACCATTTGAAAAGCACGTAAATAGTAAATGAATAAAACACCTACAATTTGCTTTTTATTTTGGTTTTTGTATATCTACTTACAAGGCTGTTATTAATTGGAAATACTATGACAGCATAGAAGCTATTACCAAACACCTTTTCTTGACAAAGATATTTATCTACTGGCCAAAACCCCTCACTTTTAGTGGAAGGTAAGCAGCTTCATTTAGATTAAACTTTTTTGATGGAAGAGGCAAGTAAGTATATATTTCTAACATAAAGAGATAAGGTGATTTAGCTGGATTGCTTACAAAATAGGATATTAAGAAATATAGTCTAGTATCCTAGCAGTAAATAGGTTTTTCTAGTAGTCGATACAGTCAAAAATTCACTGTCAAGACATATAAAACTCTCATTCATAGCTAAGACTTACAAAGAAGCATTTATATCCCTCTATTTTGCTAGCATCTTGCTCAAGTCAGTCTGCTATCATAATTTTGAAAAGTTTCCACTATCCTTGAAGGATCTTTCTCTAATTCAAATATTTTACGGGATGCTATTTCTGCTACCAGCTTGAGCATTAGCTTCACTTTTTCATTGCATCCCAATTCTTAAGCTCCCTAAGTGCCCATTTACCGCTCAGTCCTGCAGCATTCCTACATCCAGTACAGATATTCATAGTTTATGGGACTTCTCACTCTAAGAGCGAGGGAAGTATTGTCTGTTTGTGTTTTTTTTAATTCCTTTCTTCTCTTGTTTGATTCTTTCCAACATGAGCTGCGGGATATATCTGTCTGAAAATACTAGCTTTGTTTTTCTCACCATAATGGAAGGAGGCCTCAGGCAACCAGTTGTCGTGCAGCACTTTCTTACTATTTTGCTCAGTGTCTTCCAGGTGGGAAAGTAGTGTAAGTGTTTACAAAACGTTTCTCTGATCAGAGATTCGGCTCCTTGTAGGCTTAGTCCCTCAACAGGACTTGACCCTCTGTTAGCAGTTTGGGATGCAATTAATTTCAAAAGCAGTATTTACTGGACTGCTACCCACCAGCTGAAGAACGTACTTGAAGCTGAAGTCTGTCAAAGATATGTTAGTGGTATTTGTAGGAAATCAATTGTATTTTTTACATTTCATATGAAAAACATTGACTTGGTTCACACACTTGTTTCTGTATGAAAACTCCTTCCTATTTTACTCAGGGTAGTATTTTCCCCAGAGTTCATGTTAAGAGCTAGCTTTATCTACTCATCATATTACTGTAATAAGGAGATCAGATACAATAAAGGTTTTCAAACTATAAGTAAGCAATCTTCTGAATAAAGTATTAGTTATTGCCAGTTAGGTCTGCCTTGTGGGATGAAGTAGCCTATAATATCACAAACAGAAAGTATAACAATGCAGAAATGGGTAATGACAAATAAAGAATATGCAGGCATAACTCCACCTACATTTAATGCTTTTTCTGGATGTTCTAGGAGGCAGACTAAAATTTTGAATAGATAAAATTCCTAGAAGGAAAATCCTATAGGGGTTATTATCAGATTCCCTATTGATTTAGTAGGGTTGAAACTTTGCCCTTTAAAATTATTTTATTTGCTCTAATCTAGGTAGTGTTATGCCCCATCATGATATTGTATATAAGCCTTCTAGCCTTTGAAAAAAGTTGAGATACACAAGTGCTGCAGTATGGTGAAATGTGCCTGGAGACTTCGTATTGTAGCTGTTCTGTACCTACCTCTGCTGTCCTTTACACCAGATTGAAGAATCCAATACAGATTGTAGTTCACACCATTCCCAAACACTGATTTTATTTTAAGCAGGGAAACAAAATAATTCTAAAAATATTTTCTTTTTATTTTTCAAGGGAAAAAACTGTATTTTTTTATCATCTTTTATTTATGATTTTCTTTGATTTCCATACCTCAAAGTACCATAAAATCAGCTTTTGATCTTCATACATTCTTAAAACAATCCAGTAATTAAGTGAACAAAGGGAAAAGGTAAGAAAGTAAAATTGTTTATGAAAGATAGTGAATCAAATGATAAGTACAGGGTTTTTTGGTCTGATTTAATTAGAATAATGTTTTGGCTCAAAAAAAAATTACACTATGACAGTGCCCCCCATACTCACATAAAAGTTTGTCAAGTGGTGCTTATGTGCTTTTGATAATAATGAACAAAGTTCTGAAGTTCTGGAGAGTTTTGTTCCCCTTTTAGCTCTTGAGCATATTTAATATATCTCATTAATGTACTTGTAGAGTTTCTTCTTCAAGATAAATGTTTGGAGAATCCTAAGTGAAGGTGCCTTTGGTGTTGAATGGCTGGTGCTTGTGATAACAACGAAGTAGTAACTTGTGCAAATTCCAGTACAATCAGGTCTTGCAGCTGGTCATTGTTATATGTGTGTGAGACCAGCATACTTAGTACGAGTCTCTGAAGAGATTGTCTACCTCTATACATTAGGACACACTGGTTAGATAAGAAAAAAAATGTATCTTCCTGGTGTCTTAAGGAGTTTATAATCATACTTTTATTCAAAATGGAAACTCATCATTTGACGAAGTGATGTTCTGTTTGGATTTAATTTTTAATAAACAGAAAATAATACTAAAAAGCAGGTTTTTTAAAAATTCCACATTTATTTTCTTTCCATGATATTGGTATCAAATATCATTCTCCCAGAACAAAAAAGCACCTGTGTTGCTGCCTTAACATTCATGCTTAAATATATACCATTAATTGTATCACCTTTGTGTGAATAAAGGGATGTACTTTACTCCACAACAGCTGGAAAGCACAGGCAAGCTTTGGGACATACAAGTTCTCCTGCAGCAGAAGTGACAACCTTGAAGGTAAAAACAGGCTGAGGATGGTGGTTCTGAATTTTGTGTGGATTATCAGTTAGACATTCAAGAGAAAAGGTTAGAGGTATCTGGGGACATTTATTAGGTGATTGTGTCAGTAATATTTACACCTGTAGATTATTCTGGCACTACCTGTTTGGTGTTTATTGCTTCATGGGAGATGCCTTTGACGGCTAGTTAGGCACGGCTGGGGCTTATCTGAAGGCTGGGACGAAGAGCGTTCCTGCAAAAACAAATTGGCACAAGGAAACTAAGAACAGTTGGCCACTGACTTACTGCCGGGGAGCCACAAATGCCCTGCGGGAAGGGGAGCTGGGGTGACTCCAGCGTGGGCAGTGCCCTCACCCACCTGGCACCATCCTGCAGGGGCTGAGCCTGGTGGGGCACGGCCGGGTGGTGGAAATGGAGTCCATGGCAATGAGCCAAAGCCAGGAGCCATCCAGGGACTCCAGACAAGTGAAAAATGGCGCAGGGCCAGACACGGGGTTGGAGATAAGGCTAAAAAATGGGTCCAAATCCATCGAGATGGTAGGGTCACAGCCATTAAGACCTCTTAGTGCCCTCAGAGTCCTGACACTTACCCTGAAGGTTGTTGCTATGATTTTAGATAAGAGGAATAGCATACGTTTTCAACTATATCATTTTGTGCATGGTGGTGGGGTTTTTTTGTGTTTGTTTTTTGGGGGGTTTGGATTTTTTTCAAAATAACGTTAGCTTTCTCTAGAGATATCACTTTATTTGTATCATCACGCTATAACAATGCTTCTTTCATGTTTAGCTGTAATTCAGTGATAACTAGTAGTTTGTTATATAAATACACAAATGCACACTCTATCTGCCACTTATTCAGAGAGCTTCCAGAAGAAAAAATTAGCCACGGCAAAGCTTTTTCATGAGAAGCCCCTCCAAGTAAGTGACAAAATTGTTCAGTTATATTCATTTTCTTATAATATTAGTCTCTGCCACAAATACGGGAAGAAGCCGTAATAAGCATATTAATTCATCTTATATCTTTCTTCACTTGTCCTCCTGATTTTGATTGTATAGCTATTATCTTTGATTTTTCCCCTGTTCTCATTCCCTCTCACATCACATACATCAGTTTCTCCTTTCTGTTATTCATCACTAGTTGTCGTCTTTATTTTGCTAGTACTTGAATATGCTCTTACGAAACACATCTCAGCTGTGTTGTGTTTTTGTTAAAATTGGCACTTTTAAAAGGTTAGGCCTCTGCCTTTTGGCTGTTATACTTGAACTCAATTGTCAAAATGATTTCTTTAGATTGATGACTCTTTAGAGAAAGCACTGCTTCTGCCTAAGTGCATTGCTGGTACATAATAATCATTAAAGATTAAACTAGCTCTTGACTGTCAAAACCACCATACAAAAGGTTTAAGAGGACAGAAGGGACAGTGCAACATGGAGCAATGAAGAAGAGAGAATGCAGCAGCGTAATATTATTGTCGTGTGCCAGGAGAGCACTTGCCTCACTACCCAGGGCCAATGCAGGAAGGGAAGTGGGAAACTGAGGACTCAACCTCTCTAAGTTTGAACATGAACTTTTAAGGCTCTCCTCATCCATAGGGATCAAGCTGAGGTTTGAGTATGACCGCAGGGAATGGTATTTTTGAGTTTCATTTATGCCAAGCAGTTGGAGAAGGCATGGTTCGGTATCCACTCAAAGGGTGAGCATAAAAGGAAATACAAACGAATGCAGTAGGAAGAGATTTACATCAGGTGGGTGTGATTATGTTATTTTATAACAGGGGCATGAATGGCTTAAAAGCATATACTATCTAAAAAGGTATCAAATAATATAGCACAAACATCATAAAGTTTCTGTCAGTGCATTGGTAAAGGATTATACCTTTAATTCTTCAGAAAAAGTTCATTTGCTGGAAGCTTTCTGAAATAAAAGGAATAACTATTTGGATCCCCAGATGGTTATTTACATTTGACATTTTTTTAATTTAAAAATATCTACAAGCAGCTTTTTATTAATACTTTTAATTTAAAAAGTTGTCTCCTCATTAGTGGTACATATACAGCAGAATATGAAGCAATGCAGAAATTGAAAAAGCAAACTAATACATGGTTTAAATAAGAAAAAACAAGTTGCAATCTATTAACATGAATTTCAGACACAGCTAGCAAGTGAAGATTGTTTCTTTCAAGTCAATGCATTTTTTTGAGGAGTACAGGTGAAGGAGAAAATGCAGAAAGCTCTCATCCCATCATCCCATCATTTTGTTTGATGTTAGGGATGAATTTATAGGTCATTACCTACATATTTTCCCCACACTTATTTGCTTCTGCAGCTTAAGCCGCTTGAATGTATAAATGTATTTGCCATCACGGTGTCTCAGTGGCTGCCCTACACATCGGAAGAGTGCATTTGCAAAAGTAAAGGGCTGGCAGGAGGCTTGCATTGCCCTCTGGAGCAGCATGCCTCGTTCCACCAAGGCCTGAGGCTTGATTTAGATTCCTAAAATTACAGCATAGGAGTTCCCTTGTATTATAAGAAGTAGCATAAACTGAGAGTAATCCGTGATGCCAGTTTCTCATCATTACTGCGTACCCTTGTATCTCTGTCTCTCTCTCTCTATATATATGGGTATTCCATATGTTAAAAAAACAAAAAAACCCACCACAAAATAAGCCCTTCACCCCCCCCAGCACAGAAACCGCAAAAGGAGTGAACTGAAGGGCTGCAAAAATACCAATAAGTACTCATACCACTTTGAGTGTGTGCCTCTGTGGTAGGAACTACTGGGAGTTTGGTTCTTGGGGATAGTACTTGGCTTTGTTAGATGACATGATAAATGGAGAACTGCAGTGCTCACTCTTTTACACCCTCACCCTTAGAACTTCCTCTGTTCCATATGCTCCTTTTTTTGTTGTTGGTTTTTTTGTTGTTGGTTTGGTTTTGTTTTTTTGGTCTTGGAACAGAGTATTAATATCCAAACCCAGGTTGTATTCTGAATTGTATGAAGGTTGATTCCATTTCACTGCATATTGTATCCAATAAATGTTCAATAGCTTGGGAGAGAGTCAGCTCCCCCTTCATATTAGATTTTAAAGTTGCCAATTGCTACTTTAACTCTATTTTTTTTTTTTTATCTTTTGTGTGTTTTCTTATCCTTTTTTAATGAATTTTGGGACTACAGGTCTGAAACACAACTTTATGTCAGGGCAGTAAGTTCTGTGGCAAATTCTGCCACTGTAGGATAATTTTATTCATCAGTATAACTAAAAAGGTCTGAAAAGTAGTCATAGTTAAATTGTTTCATTTTACAACTATAACCATACATACCCCATATATTTTATGTAATTGGCATGATTCCCAGTCTTTATATGTTGAATTTTATTGTAGGTTACACAAAGAAAACAGGCAGTGATGATCACTGGTCTTGCTTTAAGTAGTTGGGGTTTTTTGGTGTCTTTGAGAACTTTTATCTGGTGATGCAGAGTTGCAGAATCTTTCTACAATGCACCTTGGAGATCGCTTTTTGTTTTTTCATAGCACGGCATTTTTAAAAGAGTGCAAATGAAAGTTACCAGTGCAGCAGGCATTTTAATACCTGAAGCAATATTTTCTGTTGTTCTGTATTACTTTTGGCATGCGTTTCTTCTGTTTTTAATCCTTTAGAATGAAATCTATGCATATTTGTCACATATTTCACAACTTTCCTATATTTTGAGGTACTTAACATTTCATGTTTAGTGCTAATTGACATTTTTCTTTTAGTACAGAGGAATAGACTTAATCAGTGTCAGATAGTATTTTGGGTTGTGTCTCTTAAAAATGAATAGGTTTGGATATACAATATTTAAACCTTCAAAGCTTGACATCACTGAAAACTAAAGACTTGTTTACCATTAAATTGGGATGTGTCAAAGGCAGCAGAGATTCTTAGCCACAGTTCCCAGTGAATTTGCGTTGCAATCAGTGCTTACGTCCCTTTAATCAGTTTCTCTTATGAATTGCCCACTACTGTACCAAGTTTGTTTGAGGTTTTTGTAGCACAGAGAACTCTGTATAATACTTTCGGTCCAAAATTAATTAAAATCAATTTATGAGATCCAGGTGACTTCAGTGAGCGTTGGATTCTGCCCCATTATCTGGCCTGATGTCCTCATCACCTTTCACATCAATACCAGACATACTTTAGATAACGACACTATAATAACAGAACACTGACATCACTGAAAATGATCGCATTATTCATTGTTAGGCAGGACAATAACGGTTGCAGTACTCTTCGTACCTTTATTGTAGCTGAATGAAATGGCATCATCTAAGTTTCATAAAGTGTACCTTAATAAGAGGTGTGTGAATAACAACAATTCTACCCAGCAGATGAGCACAGATATACAAATAGCTCATAGATTTTGGGTTTGTGGAGAAGGGTTGTTTTTCTCAGGTGATTAGAAAGGCAAAAACGTTTTGTGCCCTTGCTAGAAAGTTAACAAAGCATTATATTGCCACCTGGCCATCTGTTAGGATAAAATGGGTGTTATTTTCAATGATGTTGCTTTGATTTTTTTTTTTCCAAACTTGTGATTCACATTTCATGCATTATACAAAGGGGCGGGTTTTTGCCATGCATTCTAGTTGAAAGCTTGCTGATAAATTCTGTGTGCTCATAACTAAATACCCACTTTCACTATTTGCTCACGGAGGGTGACGGTTGTATTTTATGCATTGTTTGAATTCTCATAGAGGCAGCTACCATTTTTTTGCTCAGTGTTAGGTAAAGCAAACCTACGCAGTTATATTTTCCAGGAATCAGATTATGTTTGCTCGCAGCCAAGGTGTCTGGCCAATTCTTTCATGCTCACAGAGGTGCACTCTCACCTTGCCTGTGTCCCTCCCCAACTGGCATATGCTAACGTGGCTGTCTCTGATGTTGCTGTTGTTCTCTTAGAGGCTGTAGCATATACTTAGGTAACCTTAATTGCACCAGAATGATTCTGCAATTTATTTTTAATTAGTAATGTCATAAACATAAATAATTTCATTTATGTATAGTGCATTTCAGGTGTTTTGAGACAGAAAAACTCTTGGGTTTGGAGACAGATACACAGTATAGAGATCTAGATACACAGTATGTCAACTTATCCTTGAATATAATTCTATTGTCTCAGGTAAAGAAAAACTGAGGATTAATATATCCCTGTAAATCTGTATATCTTGTGCTGGGAATCTTGATTTTGCTATTCTCTATAGTTGTGATGATCAAAAAAAATGCTTTCAATGTACAAAAAAGCATAAGATTATGATTAATATTTTACTGAGGTTTATCAAAACTCTGTAAGTGAAGACAATGTTTACTCCTCCTACCCACAAAGAGGAAATACTGCAAATGGTCTACGCAAGAATTACATTCACTTTGTTTGCGGATCTGAGCTCCTTTGTGTTTTTGAGGATTATACAAAGTGAACATATGTGGAATATTGCTACCAGCTTGCATTCTTTGATAAATCCAGACAGGCAGAAGAATGCTGGTGGCATAAAGTCTGGGATACTGGTGTTTCCTATGGTTAAAACAAAATCTGGAAATTCTAGCCCTTTTGAGCAACAAATGCCAGTAAGATTAGAACACAAATTGTTGGATGAAAGTGTTTCACATGTTAAATATCAAATGTTAACATCAAATGTATTTGGCAATAAATTGAAGGTTTCCATTCCGTGATTTCCATAGATCTTCTCTAGTATATGCCTGTAGCAGAGATACAAGCAGAGACATTTCCATTCATAATCAGAGCCAAAAAGTGTCTTTTTGCACAAAACATCTGATTTGTACTGAGAGGCTTTTATATGCCAGTAGACTGTTGCAGCTGTCTTGTAGCTTCCAGCAGCACAGCGGTGGTAGGGGTCAGGGTCTGTCAGTTCAGACCTTTGCTGTTCAGCAGACGTGAGCTGGTATCATCACGCAGGCTGTCGGTGCCAGCCTCCAACTTCATGGGGTTTCCTGTCACTCTGAATGACCAGCTCTGGAACACCATTGCTGAACTGAGAGAGGAACTATGAGTACTTCAAGGAATATTGTCTAATGTATGACTTTGGAGAACCTTCTCACAAATTTTTGCCTAAGGAAATAGCGACTATGTGATCTTTCTCTGTCTGTATCCTCCCAAAATTTGTAATCCATTGGTCAATGTCACACTTACTGGATAAAAAAGGAGAAATCACAAAGAAAATTAACTTCAACCAATGTCAGGAAAATAAGTGGATGGTTAGAGGACAGAGACCCATCCCATTTTTCTCATTAAAGAAGGGACCAGCACACCTACACGAGTTGCGGTTGTCAGTAACCAGCAAACCACTCTGTGTGTAGATGCAATAACCAGTCCCCAAGCACAGCAGGACTGACAAAGAGAACCCTAGGGAATCTGATATCCTTATGAGTGAAGGAAGGTGAAGACTCAGGGGACAAAACCTACAAATTAAAAGGAATCAAAGCTTCATTAATTCTGCTTTAATGTAATTTGTGTTAAATGTTTTATCCCGTCCAAGTAGCGGGACCTTAATCATACAGGATATTGTGGCTTTTGGTAGAAAACTCCTGAAAGTGGAAAACCAGACCTTGTTTAGAGATTTTTAAAGTCTCTCTCACAACATGCATGGCAATGACTTAAGTGTTTATAGGTTTTTCACTTGCAATAAGTAGAGAGGACTTGGAATGGGTTAGAATCTTTTGTGTTTTAACTGAGGCACTTTCCATTAGTAGAAACAAAAATTCTTAATCTGTTTTTAATGGAAATGCATGCTAAAAATGTCATCTTTTCATAATAGAGACATTATAATCTGGTTTACTTTCAGGTTTCAAATGCTGTGAATTGGTCTTAGCCTGCATTTCCTTGGTGGTCTCGATAGTCCTTTGCTGAAAGGCATTGTCAGCATCAAAGCCATCACAGACAGTTTAACTGGCTGCTGTGATTTGCTTGCATACATCAGGGTTCTAGGACATCCTCTTGCTTATTCATTTGGCACATCCTCTATTTCTCTGAAAGATCAGAAGGAATCTGGAATTAAATCAAACTGCTGAGTAAACTGGCATAATATATTTTGGAAACATTTAAGTTGCTATGTAAATTAATCGGGCTCTATTATCAAAATATTGTACAGTGCTTGTCATTAATTTCACCTGCTCTTTTTTAATAGTCATCTGATGTAACAGCTTTGCCTTTTCTATTAAACTTTTTTGACAGTATGGTCTGTTAAATTTTGCTTCCATAAAACATCATGATGATGATTCTATAGATTCGTTTTCTTTTCTAGCTAAAACACGTTATTACCTACACAAGAAAAATTTTGAAAGAGATATCTAAAATGAAATACAAGCCTTGTACATAATACTTATTTTTGTAATATGGAGTACGTAAATATAAAATTATGCCACATTCAACTCAATTTTACTTTCAGGAATAAATATGTGTGAGGAAACATCCAATTTTAACTGAGTTAACTTTCTGTGTCACTAGCAAAATACCATAGGAAAAACCAGAGTATTCAAATCTGTATTGGCAAATATTATTTGCTAAAAAGAGAGTAGTAACAACCTTCAGCCCAAAGTAGAGCTGAACATCAAAGCGTGAGCGTACTCTTGCATTTGTTATCTGACGTCTGAGGCTTAGTGTTGCTGACATCTGGAATATTTCTCACTGTGTTTGTGTAATGTGTTTCTCTCTTTCTCTCTGTTATTGATCATACATCCATTTGCCATGCAGTCAGATTTTCCTAACTGTTTGGAGCCTCACTTTTATTCTCTCTTCCTCTCTCACTGCAGCAATTTTACATTTGTTAAAATTTTCCTCAACAAACAGTGAAGAGTCAAAAGTTCAAGAGCAGACCGAAGACAACCACTAAATGGAACTGCTGCACATGGCAAATGTAGCTGTGGTGGTTCATTTGGATTTAAGGGAGGTTAAGTTTGTGTTACTTCTCTCTGACCAGGTCTTTAAAATATCATAGTTTTCGCCTGTGTTGGAATACTGACCTCTTTCACTGATTTACTGAGGAATCCTTTCATCTACTTCTGTGGATGTAGATTGTCCTGGGTTTCCACTGGGGTCAATGTTATGAGACACCCATCTGGCTCCCTGGCTTTAATAGAGAGACTGTACATCAGTTTAGAAAATTTTATCCCTTTGAAACATGAGTGAGAATTTACATTGTATTAACCTGTTCCTTTAAATTACTAGCAACATTAACCTGAATATCCTAATTATCTGTACCTTAGTATCCACAGTGAGTATACAAAAGAGCACTTATAACACTTGGACTAATACAGTTTTCTATTTATAATTTGTTTTATTCCTGTCAGAAAATATTCTCCATTCTAATGGTGAGTATAATTTACTTCATATCTTGCAAGCATGCAAAGTAGCCTAGTTTAATAAAAGTTTGGAAGGTTTTATTTTGTTTCAGTACAGTTAGTTTTAAGTTTCTCTGAAAGCTTAAGGTAGATTCTGCTTGCTCAGCTACTTACTTTTTTTTTCCCATCCCATTGCTGAAATCTCATGGGCCAGATAATCTACAAAAGCCCAGCAGCATAGCTACTGTGATAATAAACACTTAGATTCCCCAGTCAGATTTTATATTAAGTTACTGTGACACACTCTGCTCTCGAATAAATGTTTTTATTTAAAATGTGTAATTTGTACTGAAGTCTTTTATAACCGAATCATTGAATAATCATAAGACAAGGCCCCAAACTAGCAATAGAAAGGTCAAGAGAACGTGGTCAATAATTATGTGATCATGTGCGACTTCAGGCAGCAGGCTTTCTACGTTGCCACAGTTTATCAGGCTTTTTTATGCGATGAACAGAATTGTAGCTGACACAGCGTGTGTGTTAGATCTCTGTCAGGAAGCTTTAACAGAGAAATGTATTCCAATAATGCGAAACATAGCACATAGGGAGTCAAAACAAATGAGTTCGGTTTGACCATTGTTGGGTTGGAAGCGTGGACTGCAGCAGCCTTAAGAACAGATCTGAATTGCAAAGAGCCTGATTGTTAAATGATTACAATCGTTTACTGCCATAGGCTATAAAAATTAAAAAGGTCTAAGTGCTTCTTTCAGACAGAGATGCAGAGACTAATTTTACATGAATGCATATCCTAACAAGATTAGCTGGCTTATTCAGGCGTATGAATTGCACTTCTGTTCTTCGCGTTAAACAAGCTTGTATCATCAGAGCCACTCGGAGCTTATCGTGGTCTCAATCAGGCCTGTACTTTCACTCCGTGCTTTTCCTGTCTCACTATCCTAACGCTAGATCTTGGAGGTTTTGCCTATTTTCATGCCAACCTTTGCTATTTGTTCTCAGTTTGAATTCTTCGTTAGCCATACTTATGTTTCTTTATTTTTAACGTATTATTCTCCTAATAACCCTCTGTGTAATGCAGGATGATGTCATAGCTTAGTAACACTGTGCTAACGAAAGAATGGAAATGATCCATTTTTAACAGCATTTTCTTTGTTTTGGTATATGCTATATTCCTACAACTTCAGTGGTGCAATTAGGATAGCCACTGTTTCTGCAGCAATTATGCAAGCAACAAAGAATTCTTTTCCTGTCATGGAATTAAAGATTGATTTTATATGTTGGCTAATCTATTGATAGTGAAACATTAAAAATGACTAGATTACTGCAAATATGAAAAATCAATTCTTCTGAAATTTCTTCAGCTTCTAAGATCAAACACAATGTGCTGCTTAAAACTTCATGAAGCAATCTGGCTGAAAAAAATGTTAAAAGCATTAATATTTTTGTCATTTTAGATGGATTAAAAATTCTGCAATATATTATGCATCAATATATTTTTAAGGGAGCCAAACAGAATTTTGTTTTGGACAAATTTGGTTTTCTTTTCTCCTTATTTTCAACTTTTGCAGTTTATACTTCACCTTTAAATTCAGGGCTAGTACATGTCATGCATCACCTCACAGGAGTTTGAAAGTTCGTATTTTTAACATATCTTGAAAACAGCGATTCATTTAATAACTTAATTTTTTTAATAATCCCAAATCAGTAAGTATATGGATAACTAGTATTTTTAATGTCCCTTTTTTGTCATTCTGTGTTCTTACCAGCTTGAATATAGTTTTAGTAGTATAATTGGAATAATTAGCAGTAGCAGTCATGAATGTGAACTTTACTATCTAGAACTTAAGCAAGGCTTCACAGAGATAGTTGCTTTATATATTTGTAAAAAAGGGTATGCCATTTTCCAAGACATTTGTGTAAACCTGTGCGTATGTGTGCCCACATGTACATTTTTCTAGTGTTATGAAATTGTCTGGATGCCAAACTATGCTGATTTCTTTTTTCCTTTCCACTTTTTTCCTAGCAAAATGGCAAATAATTTGCTTACGTTGTTTAAAATGTCATGGACTTTAGGTACAAAGGAAAGAATAATAAAGCTTACTAACCCCAATTTTTATAAAAAAGTTCATATGCGAGAAGGTTTCTATGTTGTGCATTCATATTACAGCAGTGATAACAGTTATTAATATTTATATTGCATAATATAGTACTAATTTTGCATTATTTTAATCTGATTACATTTAATTGTATTCTTTTGAGTACAGTTTGAAATCTTGAATACCTTGGAAACCTCCTGTTCTGTTGCCCTGTTTTTATTATTACTGTTGACACAGTTCTTCCTTTGTCATTTGGCCAAACGTGTGAAAGTTTAAATCTTACATCTTGTGCCTTAAGAGAAACAGAAAGGAAGAAACAAGGTGACTAGATAATACAAGGCAAAATATAGAGGCAAATAAGTAAGGTAAAAAATTATGCATGAGTATTGGAAACCATGTCAAAAATAGAACACAATAACATCTAGCAGTCAATGTTAGATCTGTCTCAGAAAAAAATACTTCAGTTTTGACTCTCAGATATTTTTTTTGAGTCTAGGAAGGAGAGATTAATGAAGCGTCTGACATATATTCCTGTTTTATGTGAACGTGGTTTAACATGACATTGGATATCTTTTTCTGGACCTAGATAGAGAACATTTTATGTTCATCAACTTTCTTGAGAAGTTCTCAACTAGTAACCTCTGCAGTGTGACCCTCCCTATCAATTTGATCTTCAACAGTCAAGAAGTAGACTGGTTTATTAGTCATACAGTGAGGTCTTCTGCGATACCCGTCATGTTTCCACTGCTCATGAACCATGAAAAGAAGTAAATTGCAAGTAAAGGTTTTGAGGTAGCAGCTGCCTGGTAGCCCATCTGAGAACAGCTTTAGAAACTGGTGAATGCAGCATCCCATCTCATCGCAGCTACTCTGACAGGTCTAAGAAGAGGCCAAAAGCCTATACATATTGACTGTACGTAATATGACTGTACATATTATAACCAACACCAGCATCCTAGAGTATGGTGCAGTATTGCCCTCACTCTTCTCAAGTGAGCTTCATGTATTAGGAAAAAGTTGCTCCATTCTGCATTTATATGAGTCTTTCAAAGAAAGAAGACTTTCTGTCTTCAGAAACAACCAAATCCAAAATCCAAATAAGCCAGATTTTGAGATGAGGTGCTGTCTGAGTAAAGGATAGCAGATGAGATCAAGTTTACACCTTTGTGGCTCACTGTATAAATTTTGGTTTTTTAATCCATGATCAGCAAAGTACAGCTTTTATTGACTTCATTGTTGAGGTTTTTATATACAAGTATCAGCATATCCAAGCAATAAAACTTGTCTCCTATGAAGAGGCAGCTGGTAAAACAAACTCATGAGTAGTTTCACATCCGTGTTAGCCATAGCAGCACTTCGGTCTCAGTATCACAAAGCCACATGCCAGGCCTACTGATGTAAGGTTTGAAGTCAGGTATTCAAAATTCAGATTAAGCCTGAAACCTGGCCCCTTGTAGTACTCTTGCCTTTAGAACGTGAAGTCTTCTCCTGTGCAGGTGACTGGGTTTTCAAATATGGTGTCAGGAACAATTCCTGTCTTGACTAGAGTGAAGGTGCTGTTTGTCCTTCAACTATGGGAGGGACATTGGTAACTCAGAGAACACTAGGAGACACTGCAAACCAAATGCTATGCACAAGATGAAAAATAAGTGCAACAGCGGGTTTTAAAACCTATACTTTCTTCAAGTTTCTCTATATTATTCTGATTGAGATCCCACATGCTGTTTGTCTGAAAAATGTATGGGCACGTCAGTGACTGAAGATGAAACCTCCAAGGGATTCAAAGCCAGCCTGGGATAGCCCTCAGGCAGAGCGCTGCTGTTTGATGCTCCTGGTGGTCCAAGCCTGGGTCAGTTACAATGAATGAAGAGCATCAAGAACAGAGATATCATTGCAGTAGACCTTAGGATTGTTTTTCTTTCCCTCATATTGTGTGCCTGCTTGCTCCCTGGCAGCATCCTCACCCACTTGGGATTTTCCAAGAGGGAAAAAGACAGTTAAAAAAAAAAAAAAAAAGAGTTCTGCATTATTCAGAGCTGGCAGTAAACAAGTTATCATGAAAGCTGGAGATCAGACAGCTGCAGTAAGATACACATCTTACTAGTTTTGGTGTAGCCCCATGCTGACATGGGTCTACTGATTTGAGACTTTTCTTTTCACGAAGCTGCACTGTACCATAAGCATGTCTTGCAGAATAAAACATCTCTCTGAATCTTTTGCCAGGCTTGAGCAAATGCCTTATTACAGCATTTGAAAGAAAATAAGCATTTTGTTGCCTTATGTTGCCCATCGTGACACATTTAGATAGCCGTCTGAAAGCTGGATTTTTCAGCAAACAAATGTGCAAAAAGGGTACAGAAATATGTAGACTTTTTATGAAAGAAGTATCATGAAAAGGGTCTGTTAGGGGGAGTGGTGTCCAACTATGTGGAAATAGTTTTTGTTTAGCAGGACAATGGCATTTGCTAATTAAGTGCTGTAAATTCCCTTTACGTTCAGTTGTCTATCTACTTGCTTGGTAACATAAAAGCAACCGCGTTCAAAGTTCTGAATAACCAGCTGGCTGCTTTTCAAATGTACAGCCTTTGAAATTGATTTGAAACTCCTTTGTGCAGTAAAACAAATGTAAATTGTTGACGTATTGATGACACTGCACATACTGCATTTCTGTGAAAGAGCAGAATCAATTATTTTTCCTTCCACAAAATGAATCACCAAGATGTAAACCTAAGCAGGATCTTTTCTGGCTTGAGTAGAAACAGTAGATTAGTCAGTGTTTTTCCAGAGGTGACATTTATGATTCACATTTTCTGTGAGCTGATTCATCTTGTTTCTCATACATTAAATTATTTCAACAATTTAGTGATAGATTTCTAATTCACATAATTAATGTAGAACACAGTTATCTTGAAGTGTATTGCTTGTATTGAGATGCTTGAGTGGATGAAGAACTGTCTCGGTTTTGGAAGCCTGCATGCACATGTGTGTGTTCTCAGGTGGCTCAGACTAGGAAATGCAATGATATGATGAAGCACTGTCCTCTGTGGCCAGCTAAGACCACATTTGCTTATCGCTACATGTAAAAAAGAATCTGTCAGCATGAGTTAGTCAGTAGTTCATTAAACTGTTGGACTTTTTTTTATTAATCCTGTCCAGAGGTTATATCCTTAGATATAACCTACCATTTTTCTTATTCTGACACTCCAAATTATTAGTAAGTTAGAAAATGGGAGTGAAATCTTCCTTTGTGCAGAATGTTGTTGTAGCCTTATCTGTGTCTTTGTCCTTCTCAAATCCCGTGCAAGATGGTTTTGGTACGCTTAGATGAGTTAATCCAAGTCTTCAAACCACAGAGCTGCTGCCTTGTGATGTTCATTAAGGATAGCTACTAAAATATTTACTTGAATACCAGCCAGCTATTTCAGCTCACTTACTTTCCATACTGCTGACCTATAGTGTTGTGAAAATCTTGGTTATTAACTTCAAAGCTAACTGACATATGTCTGTATTACTTGGATGAGCGGTACCCTCAATTGTTCTTGCAAGTGGTTCTGTAATGGTTACCCATCTTCATTTCTAAAGTAAGTCTAATGAAATCACATGTGATCAGATGTATTACTAGTTTTTATTTCTGTTTTGTTTTGGGTTTGGTTGTGTTTGGGTTTTTTTTGTTTCATTTCGTTTTTTTTCTTTCTGTGTATCCCTTTAGGCTTATAGGAAAGGATGAACACTGAGAAAAGCAAAATATCTTCCTTTTAAAAAATTAATCTAATGGGTAGCGAACATGTATTAATAGGACTATTTGGCACAGGTATGGTATGTTCTTGTAAAGAAAGGCTCATTTTAAATTGTGGTCTCCAAAGTTGAATATTATTTGGAAGATTCAGAAAGCTAAAGAATTTTTTAGCTTTAGATACCTTTAACACAGACACCTAGATCTGCAGTAACAATCAGCTGCATGGCAGAATTCCTGCCGCTTGCTGTACCTGTTCAGAGCCTTGGGAAGCCCGAGGGTACCTGCTGCCAAATGAGGGGTGAGGGTATGTGAGGCAACCATCAGTAGATTTGGTACCAGCCTCTGCCCCCGTGGCTATAAGCTTGACTCTCTGAGGACACCTCCAGCTCTCCATCCCAGCAGACTCTTTCTCTTCCTTTTCTTAAAGGACAGGGCAGCAAGAGGCTAATTTGACATTGATCTCCTCATCCTTAAAGTGACAAAATAATGTAGTTGTTCTTACCCTGCTCAGATTTGGCGTTGAGATAATGCAGAAGATGATGTTTTATGTAAGCTCAGACCTGTAAAGCTTTTGAACATGCAGCAATATCGTATATGAAATGTGAGGCATCACTTTTAAGGTACCTCCAGCTGACATACATTACAACCACCATACTGCCTAACGTAAATGGTAATATAACAAATTCCCTCAAAGGTACAGTATAGTAGGCAGTCAAATACAGATCTCAGCTCTCTCTGAATCGTTGAACTCCCAGCCATATCACTGCTGAGCTTGCTTCAGCACTACTTCATGGCATATGAAGGACAGGAATAATCTTTCTCAGTAACTCTAGTCCCCGCATGGGCTTTATTAGAACTTAAGGAGGCAAATAAAGATATGGATATGCTTTGCTGAACTGGGATCACTTATGGTCTTTGTGCAGTGAAGAATGATCACAGAAGAGAAGGTGAAACTCTGTTTTAGCTCTTTCTTTGTTCTCCTTCAGCTGACTGAAAAGAGGTAAGAGCGCCTCGCAGTCCTGTACAGTTTCCTGGCTGTCACTCAGGTGCATAGATGAGACAGAGTCCACTAAGACTAAATTTCTCCCTCACTGCTAGCAGTCAGCAGGACACAGCAAAGAAAGGGCCCTGTGAGAGATCTTGTAATCCTGCAGTGCCATATGCCTGCCTTTGTCTCTCCTCATTTAATTAAACACATTCCTGTCATGCACATCTACGTCCTAGAAAAAGATATATAGAGCCGGGGAGGATGGAAGTATTATTTATGTTAACTATCACTCATAAAAACAGTGGAGATCTTGACCTCACTGGCCTAGACCTTATTGTTTCTTATCATGTATAAGCACGTAGGGGAGAAACAGTTTTTCCTTCCAAGTATGTTTAAGGTCAACTTGGAAAGGAAGAAAGAAAGGCTAGAAGAGAGAAAGTAGAAGTTTGTTTAGCATAAGCCTCCTGCTATTTATTTACATACCATATGCTTCCTCATGCACATTCGCACCGGATGATTTTATTTGGATAGACAACTGAAACATCAAAAAAGTAACAACAGTTTTTGCACAGTGTGAGGCTTCTATTACAGCAGCTTGCCATCCACTGCTAAGTTCACTTCTCAGCTGAGCGGTTTTGAATGCAATACAAAGAGAGAAAGCTGGCACTTAGTTTCATTGTCACAATATTGAAAACCACCACAATTCATAACCATGCTCATTTTCCTTCCTTTAAAGCTATTCCACAGCTTCCAATATCACATTTTAGCTTAGTGGCCTGAAAAATACACTTGTGCAAATACTCTGTCTGCTGACTGTCAGTAATAATTTCTGAACCCAGTCGCCAACTGCAACTGGATTGCTTAGATGGGATGTCCAAAAGTGCTCGGCTTCCACCAAGTCTTGTGAAAACTGACAACAGTTTAAGGGAAGCCCAGATTTGTGAGAGCAAAGCCAAGAGAGCTGAGCATTTAGCTGTTCTGTACCCTAACCAGCCCCCCGGTTAGGGGACGTGTGTTACCCAAACCATCAGCAGAACCCCAACGCCAGCCACACAAGACAACCACACGCTGGCTGCAGCACGTGCTGTTTGCCCAACTAAAGTAGTAGCGAACATGAAAGGGAGGAGAAAGAGTTTTCCTGGGAGGTACTAGGGGTATACAGTGAAGCCAAGGATTTATGTGAGGGGCCATGTAGGGTGGGTGTGTAGAGATTTTAGACCACGTGTGGATTTGAGGAAGGCTTAAGAGTGATGAAGCTATAGGGGTTATGGGAGAACTGAAAAAAAAAAAAAAATCTATTAGCATATCTTTCCTCTCTCCTGCATCCACTTCTGTTTCTCTGGGGACTTCAAGCAAGAGATCGTTTTGTTTCTGTGCCTAAGAGTGGTGGGAATTTAGGATACAGGAATAAAGACATTTGAATCCAAAAGCTTTGTGTTGTACCCAAAAGCATTCAGATTTATATTGCATCTATAGAAATGGATGATTTCATAGTTTCCAAATGTGCTTTCTACTTCTTTGAAAATACTTGAAAGCAATGTTTGGTTGAGCATAACAAACAATGTGTTCATTAACAAGGATGTATTTAAAAATCTTTACGAGGGGAAGAAAAGTTGGGGGATGGAATGAAGTGAAAGGGAAAGAAGGGAAGCTTTATACAGTAGCATAATTAAACCATTAACAGCTTATGCTGAGGTCTAAATGGACACATGATTAATTTCATTTTCCTGAAGTAGGGCTCAGGTCTCCAAAAGATGTCAAAGCAAAGCTTTAGATACCCATTAAACCTACACAAAGAAATACTGCTTTGCAAATGTTTGCCACTCCAAGTTTCAATGCTCCTTGTCAGCTGAAAATTAACAACGTGCACAAAAATAGTTGCTAAATCAGCATCTCCAGGACTTCCTAAACTCACATTTAACTGAACAACCTGATTTTTTTGTTCTTTTGCATATGTTACCTACATTGATATGTTATTCCTTTCATCATGTAGGAAGACTCTGACTAGTACAAAAGGGATCTGTCCTGTGATCCAAGTGCCTTAAGTACAATTTCATAAATGAGGAGTGTTTGTTCTGAGTGGCTAAGTGAATAAAATTTGGACTTGCTGTACTGGAAATTGAGGTTGCAATCCTAGCATTGCCAGAAGTGAACACTGTACAAACAAAACTTTCAGTTTTGTAAGGTAAGAGAAATGAGATCTCTTCAATATGAAGGGCTCTAAGTGGCCAGAGGAATCAATACCAGTCAGTGGCAAAGCTGAGAGGAGAACTCCTGTCCTCCCACTGGAGGACTCCCATCTACTGAGCCACAGGGATGACAGTAATAGCTGCTGTTATTATTTCCAGAGATGTTGTTCTGTGTTTCTGATGAAAAAATGTTTAGTAGAGGCTTGCAGCAGTCTCAGGCTTCAATTCAACAAAATATTGACAAATATATTTTAGACTCATCATTCTGCAGCAAAGCAAAAAAAGAAATCCTTGTGTCCCACTGAAACTTATGTTCAGAAGACCAGCCCGTACCCCCTCTGTCACTTAAGGAGAACAGAATTCTACCTAATTAAAATAAACACTCTTTGAAATAATGATGGTAATTATGGATACATCAACCAGCTGATTATGTAGGTTGAACTCTATAAATGTCGTTAATGTGCACACTTGCATTATGTGACTCAAAAGATCAGGATGATTCATAAATATTTCTTATTTCAGACATTAAAAAAAATGACACTTTCCAGCATGACACAGAGGTTTCCAAGCGTTTGAGTCAAATGACCTATTATCTAACAATGCATTGTTGCATTTTGCAGGAAGTTGGAGTCTTTAGAGACGTTTGCATCCTTATGGTAAAATCAACATACTGAGAAATGCTTTATATATTGGTTCAATGGTGTTGATCAAATCAAGGGTTTTTGTAGTATTTCTTTGGGAAGATTAACATATTTCTTTCCTTTAGCAAGAACTAGCAATACTGTATTAATGTAACAATATACATTCTACCGGTGTAAATAGAAATTCAGTTTATATTGTAGAAGAGTTTTACAATTTATTCTAAGAATTTATTTCTTGGTCATGCAGACACATGTAAACATATATACCATTACCAACATGGACAATTCCATTGTTTTTGGTAGCTCTGGTTAGGTATTTGCTTTCAAGTTTTCGGCTCAGTGAGAAAACTTTATCAAAGTCTGAGTAATATGGTTAAATTAGTTTTATTCTCAAGCTGAACTGTCTTTTCATCCTGAAATAGTAAAACTGTTGAGGTATCAGGGAGCAGCAGCGGGAGTGGGCTGCCCAGCAGGGAAGGATGAGCTGGGAGCTGAGGATGACGTACATGGTACTGGTACCGGCACAAGAGGAGCGGAGTAGGGCTGGTGGCTGCCATCAGGCTCGGCCACCACATAGCGAGTGCCAGACAAGCCTGCAGTGACAGGGCTCAAGACATGACGCCGAGTCAGCAGGGCAAGTTCAGGTTCTCCAAGGTGCAAGGCCAGGCAGAGCCGTACCTACAGCCTAGCTTAGGAAGGACCGGATCCTGGGCTTATGTGCCGAGCCAGGGGCAGATGCCCCAGGCGAGGGGGCTAGCGCGGCTCTCTTCCACACCTGGTCCCAGCTCACACAGCTGCTCTGGGTCAGAGCTGACCTTGAGTACCAGCAGCTGAACTGCTTGGAGCAGGGTAGAAGACACAAGGCTCAACACTAGGGTTGGCAGAGCAACTAAATTAGTGCAACAGCTGGTAGCTCTCAAAGCACACAAATTGCATACCTAGGTTATAGCGCTCAATGTGTTGTCTCTTAAAGAACCCTTTTCTAGTAAGGCTGACTGTTACAGGCTATGCCTGTGTTACAAAGTAATGCAGCACCCTGGGGTACACCAGCAGAAGCAGCTGAGGCTCCTACTTTTTATGAAGTTCAGGAGATTTCAAACTAGATTTAGTCTCGTTTGCCGTACTGCACCTTCCTTCCCTGTGTACAGCCCAGTTTTCCAAAGGACCACTCGTACGTAGCACAGGATACTCACAGACTCGTTGGGATTGTAGCAGTTATTGTGCACACATGAAACAATTTCTTGTTTGGTTTCCTCCAGAAAGAGTTTAGTTGACCAAAGCTTCTCTGTGAACCTAGCCAAAGACAGAAACAGGGAATGATGGGGGATTAGCTTCAAAGTCCCGCTACCGTATTTGACCGAAATGCTAATGGTACTTTTTATGTTCCCCTCTCTCTTTCTGTCTTGCCAACTCCTTTCTGCTCAGCTCCTGTAGACAGTTCTGCAACACTTCCATCCAAGATATTTTTTCACAATTGGACCTACTGTTAAAAATCTTGAACTTGATATCTGTGCCTCTTTTGAGTTAGAAATTATTTGGGACATAAACTGTATTTCTGCTTTGTAGTTTTCACCACAGCTGTAACATTTAATTAAATGGTAATAATGGAGATCAATACACATTGAGTTCTTTGTAGCAAAAATGGTATGTTTCTTTTTTATTCTGCAGTGTCATTTTTTATATTAAAAATCATTTTACTGTGAAAAAATTGTTATAGATAGGTGCCAAAAAAATCTTTTTAATCTTTGCTTTCAGCTAAGAGCACAAAAAGAAGTCTCTCTTTAAAATCTGTTTTATAGAAGGTTTGAGTATGTGCCTAATAAAATTCTTTCTGGACTGCTGTCCTGTATGCTTAGTTTCAGATTGCAAAAAATTTTGTCCTGAAGTTATAAACCCTCTGAAATAGGAACATAAAAGAATATCTAACAGACCATTAACTATAGGGGTAGTATCAAGCGTAGCTTTAATGTCATACAGATCTCACCTTTTAGAAAGTTTCAGTACACAGTGATGTGAATTTTAAGTGTGGTAGTCAAATATTTCTAACACATATATAGTCAGAATTAAACAAAAGAAAAATCTTGTTGGTTTTTCCCCCTACTTTGAGTGAAATAAAACCCCCAAATACAAGAAATATACTTTGAAAATTAGCATTACATCTTTATTGGATGTAAAAGCTGAAAACTGAAATAAGGAAGGAAATACTGTTGAGGAGATACAGTTAAGTATTTCTAGTTCTAAACAATTTTAATTAAGATGTTGGACTTTTTGAAACCTCAGAAGAAAATAAAGCCATCTTATTTTTGTCTTTGCCATAATAGAATGCTAAACTCATTTAGGACCCAGAGTCTTCTCCCTCTCTGAAGACCTCTTGTCTGGAAGAAGCACTGAGAAGTGAAAACCAAGAACACACAATGCTAACTGCAGCTTTCAAGTGAACCTTAGATCACCTGTCATCTCTGTCAAACTCCATTTTCCACTGCACTAAGTGAAGGAAAAAAGTGGTCACCGTAAAAATGCCTTTAATATGGCAGTTTCAAGTATCATTAAGCTCTGTTCCATCTGCTTAAAGAGAATGTGGCCATCTAATTGTTAAGAGCATTGCTGCAGACCAAGCAGTGAACCACATAGATTTATCATATAGCGACTGGAAAAAAAGATCAACTCAACAGAGTTCTGCTGCTGCTCGTTGAATTATTATGAATTCACTAAACAAATTTGTAACTTCTTCATTTAGTGTGTAATCCATACAGAGAAGATAAATAAGCAATTGAAAATTGGGGGGGGGGGGGGTGTAACTGTCTGGTATATAGTTCTTCATCTTTTGTTGACTCAATAATTTTATTAATGTTCCTTTAGGATCTTTTAAACCATAAGACTCTTTCCAGCAGTAGGTAGATATCATTTCATTTTACAGATGAAGACAGAGGTGTGATGGTAGTTGGTAGATGAAATGGCATGTACACTGAGCAAGTTCAGATAAAGATCTGAGAGCTATCTACTGAACCTTGTTGCTGCCCTGCATGGTCTCTGTACTACGTGTTTTTACCTCTTCCTATCCTTCTCCACCCTTTCACTGTTCTTCACTTCTCTTTCACTTTAAGCTACATCTGTTTGTTGAAGTTGATGCATCCTGAACACTTTAGAAAACCCTGTGTCAGGAAATTGGAAATATAGCATTACCAACTAAATAAAAAGAAAGGTCTTGGAAAAGATTCAGTATTGACTTTGTCAGCTGCCTCTACTGTATATTTGATTTATTTGTGTCTCTGTTACTTTATTATTACTTCTCTCCCCACTTAATTTGGCAAGGAGTAAGGAAGGCTTAGTGGAAAAAGGGAAAAGGAGGGAAAAAAGAAATTAAATTAAACGGATGTTCAGGAAATCTGAGATGAAACATTCCTAATAAATATCCCTTAAGACATCATTTTTTGCCAAAGAAAGACATCAAATGAACAATCCCATTTTTCCTGCATCTAGATCAGCATTTTAAACAGATATAAGTAAAAGCTCTACATACCCCAAGTAGTATGAAATGTACTGTCAACATATCCTGGTGTGCTGGCTGGAAATGTTTATAAGTTAATAAAATTGAACTGATTTTCTTCAAAGGTGAGCTGTTTTGCGATTCTTGGCAAGGTCAGTCCAGATTTGAGTTTGAAGTGTTTAGCTTCAACTTCTGTGAGTAAAGAGAGCGCCAAAAAGTTGAATTAGAACATTCAGGAATTGTATGTCCTTTTATATACATAATAATCAAACGAACAACTGAAGCAGTTAAAATATTTTTTTTTCCAAAACATTTCACAGAATAGAAGGAAAGAAATCCCAAAAGAGTTTTTTTGAGAAAGTTCTGAGTAAAATAAACTTCAATGAAGCATCAAATGTAACTTTTTGGCAAAAAGTTTAGTATAATTTAATTGTAAATTCCAGAAAAACATTTTAGGTGAGATGGAACAGAAGTATTTGTAGTCACACACATGCTCCTTCAGATGAAGCTTTTTTATCAAAATAGTTAAAAGCTATAAATCTAATAATATTATAGAATATGATATTAAAAACCTAAGTTGTTTCTGATGCGGCAAAGATCAGTTGAAGCAGCAACATACCCATAATTACTATCACTTCTGAATAATGTTTGTAAGTGTATCTATATACATGCACAAATGTATTTATTTAAAAAAAAAAACAATTAAAAAGCATAAATAGAAGCCTTTTGAGTGCTCATTTCTCACTTAGTAATGATTAAGAATTTGGTTTGTTCCAGAGTGCTAGTTCATTCCTGGGAGTATTTCATATCATATCACATAGCTGCATTAAAACTCTAGTTTCCTGAATGAAATTGTGTTTTTATAATCCTTTTTAGAAGTAAACATTCTTCTTTATGAAAGAAATGCTCTATATTTTGCCATGCAAGAAAAAGAAGCAGCTTTTAAGAGAACGTTGAGTTCACCATGTATATGTAGCATGTACCTGATTGGCTGTAAGGAAAGTTACAACGCATAAGATTTTCATGTTATTTTGGCCACAGATTAAAGTATTTCTTTGTGTACCAAGGCAGAACTGGCCTTCTGCTAAACTGCAGAACAGCAGGTAGCTATGCACCTCAAAGTATATATATTTGAACAGAGTGCTTGAATTTGCAACTATATTCTTTGAATTAAATGCACACTCATCAAAATAATTAAAGAGGAATTGTAAGCTAAAGTTAGTACTGGTGGGAAGATGCAGTCCTCCTTTGTGTACTCGTCAGCTAGATAAGTTGTAGCACTTGAATGTAATTTACTGATTTCCAAATGAATATTTAATTAAATTACTTCAGAAATACTTATGGTTAATGAGAAAACTCATTTTGCAGAAAGCATACTCTTGGAATACTTTTGTGACATTCCAAACGTGATTCTTCATATGCCATTATTATATGCAAATATTACTGCTTTGGCAAATGACCTTTGCCATGAGTCGTTTTATAATTGAGCAAGGTTATCGAATGCTGTAGATTTTTAGGTTTTTGTTTGGTTTTTTAGCAGTGGTTTCTGTGACAATATTATACATAAGATACAAAGACTAATTGCTGACAGTAAAAGCCTCTGCAATTGTAACTGATGCTTTTCTGCGCTTTAAAATGTCAGGAAATGAGACATTTAAAAATATTTAAAATTTATTAGTTAGTGTTTCCTGAAATATGTTTGCTCTGGATGGCAGCTCATCTTTTCCAGTAAATGTGAGAACTGTGATTGTGTCCAGCTTTTCTTTTCCAGCTGTCACTAGCAGAGTGTCATAATATTTAGAGATATGCTCTATACCTGTCAGAGTTTGTTACAGTTCAGTGATGCATGATGAAGGGTGAGGGACATAGTCTTCCTACACTACTAACGGTATAAATGCAGTGATGATACTTCACAATGACTCCTTGTTCAAGGTCAGTACAAAGAAACTCATCTATAGTGTTCAACAACTCACTTATTAATTGTTGAGTTCTAGAATGCAAGGCCACATTCTTTAATATGTCTATAATTTTATGGAAATGTTCCTGTGTATTTCTGAGAAATACAACAAACTTTTATAATAAGTGCAATTTTCCCCTACAATTTCTCTTTCAAAATGAACTGATTTAATAATCTGAATTTTTTTTTTTGCTCAAATCCTTTGATATGAAATATGATAGCATTAAGCTTTTTCTACTGTACCTGAGGATTAGTCCTGCTGGTATATGAAGGTACAACTGAAGGGGTACCTCTGACAAATACTTATTCTAGTAGTTTTTTATAACACGTTGAAAAAAATTAAAACTTGCTAGCTAAGGGGTTATTATAAGCATATAAGAATAATATACAACTAACGCATTAGCCTTATTCTTCCGTTTTGCTAAAATATGCAATTTTAGGGCTTTAACACCTCAGGTGCTCTTGGCTTATTTTGTGAAAGCCATTTAAATATATGCTAGTGTGAGTTACTCCATAAGAATATTTGCATGTGCTACTTTTCCAGTTGCTAATTATCTAATGAAAATCCTTGCTAATTTACAGATGTACTGTTACTGCACTATTGTCCTGAAACCTTTTTTTCTCCTACACTGTTCCCTTGAAATCACAGGGCCATAAAGGAGGCATGACTAATTGCATTATTAATGATATATGGAGGTGTTTAGATCCCTGTAAAGGCTTCTTTTTACTTATCTTTTAATATAAATAAGTACATACAAATATTTCAATATTCTGTTAAAAATCTACAGATCTGCAAACTTGAGCTACCTTTCATTTTAGCAAAAAATGCTGTTTAAATCATACAATAGAAAAACATCCTTTAGACAAAACTGTTTCAGGTAGAAAGTAGGTTTAAAAATCTTGAGAGAAAATTGTTCTAAAAAACATCTTTAAATCACAATAAGGATGAGAAAGCTTTGTGTATTTTCTGAAGAGTGTACATCTTTGACAAGATCTGATTAAATCATCTCGGTGGGTTGTGACTCATAACAGAGCAGCAGTAGCAGAATTCACCAAGCTCCTGGGTGGCATCTCTCCAAACCTGCAGATGAACCAGTGCGGCACCGACCCACTGGTGCCACTGGGGCTGAGGTGGATGAGATCCTCTGAGTGGGCTGTCTCCTACCGTGCATCCTTCTCACTTCCACGCGTTAAATTCCACAGCATTTTTGGGGGCAGTGAGGGGTTCTGACTCTCCTGATGTCTTTATTCATCATCTGTCTTTCGTCTTGTATTGCAAGATTTGAGAGGAAGATGTCATATTTTCTTGCTATGTTTTGGAGTAGGGTTTTTTTGTTTGGTGGTTGTTGGGTTTTTTTAAACAGTACTGAGTATAAAAGGGGAGGAGAAGTGGGACAAGACTGAAACATGATGTATAGTCTAGTACATTTGCTAGCTTAAAGTGTCTACCTGAGACTCTCAAAGTCAGCAACTTGCTTGGTCAGTTTGTTTTCTGGGCACTCACGTGGGACGAGAACAAGGAAATGTGCCCTTACTTGCTACAAGTTTTGGCTCCTCTTATATCACTTTAAGCTCCAGGGCAATGATGTATAGGAGATCAGGACTTCAGCTTCCAACAAAGGGTCCCTTCACAGATTTGCGGGGGAAAATAGCATATATTTCTTGCTTATGTTACAGAAGGAAGCATGGATGCCTACTGAGACCTGAAAAGGTAGTAAGATTGACTGGGGTTGGGTGTATTTTTGCTTTTGGTTGTAATGTAGGTTAGTTCACCTACACATCAACTGATGTTGACATCAGAAGTTTCTGAATAACTTAAAAGTATGCTATGGAGATTACAAAGATTAGTTTAAGGTATAAATTTTGCTGAAGAACTAAACTGCTTTAAGCCCTGAAAACTTTACCCTTATCCTCAACATTTGTCTTGCTTATTGAAAAACAACCCAATGTCTGTGATATATTTCGTGATTTGACATGAAAACAGAAAACCCTAAAGAGCTGTATGGGTATGAACTGAAGGTGTGAAATATTAGCCCTGAAGTCCTACAGCAAAGCTTACAATCATTTAGAGAATATACCGACAGCATATATGAGCTTACAAATTACTTTTATTATAATCTATTAATCTATTTACCATGTTTTCTCCTTTCCTTAAATATTTATCTGAAATATCTCTGGCTGGATGATTGTGAAGGGATCAACAGAAGAGAGACAAGAATTGTCTAAGGTTTGAAAAAATGCTTATATAGACAGAGACTGAAGATCTCAATAAAGTTAGCAGAATGAAGATTAAGAGGTGATCTGATTAGAGTTTATCTCCTCTTTAGGGATTACCAGATCCCATTACCAGATAAATTACCAGATTTAAGGTGAGGTCTTTAATGTAGCAGTAAATGGTATAGCAAGATCTTATAAGGAGAAATATAATTTCTCGAATGTTTCAGGGATTCTCTATTACTAAATAAATGTTGTACGGTTGATGCATAAACTACTGGGGGCAATTCTTTAAAGTATGTTACGGATCAAGTCAGACTGGATCATCATAACAGCTCCTTGGTGGGCCATTGGTTTGGTACTTATGTAGGCATTAGAATGTCACCTTCTCGGAAAGTATGCATCATTCTTCTTTTATGCACATACTGATCTATTCTTGCATTTTCTTCGTTTATGGGATCTGATGTGTCTCATCATGAGGTAGGACAACTGCTGACAGATCTGTATTACACTTGTCATAGCTTGCTTGAAAATAATTGCAAGTGCCAAATAACTACAATTAGTTTGTATGTCTTCTATTATGTTTATAGTCAATACAGGTAAATATTTTTTCTGTTCAGCCTTATCGTGCCACATTATAACCTATTTTGCTTTAAACATTGCAAACTTCTGCAGTCGTATAGCTAAGGAAAATATTGGAATATATTAACAATGGATTGTCATTAGTTTGAGGCGGTCTCCTTTCGTGAGTGAACTATGTATTGGCTGTCAGGTTATGTGTGGAACAATTTTGTTTTCACTGGTGTAACATAAAACCCTGCCATGCAATGACAATTACTGAGACCTATATCCCATAAAATGTACTTTAATTTTTTCTCCCTCTACAGTGTTTAGGAGCAACTTAGACCTCTTGAGCACTTGCAGATTTACACTGAAATTATTGCCACCAAACTGGGGTTTTTTTTAAGCATAGATTGCAAATCTTTTAAAGCATTTATTAAAATCTGTGTCATATGCTGCAATTAACTTGCCATTACTTGCAGCTGCCCTTTCCAGCAAAAAGATTAGAAGATGGGAATTTATAATCAGGAAACCTCAACACAGCTGTCAAAAAAGACTTGGGATCAGTACAAGTAGTCTCAAGGGACAACTTGAAAGGCAGATTTGAACTGTGAACTTCTGTGTCAGAAATTTGATTGCCAAGGACCCTCCTAGGTCACACAACAAGGATAATGAGTGCTACAGACTTAAATGCTCTTGGACAAAAGTTTATTATAACCGCATAGAGAAATAGCCCAAATATGTCACAGTAGATTCATGGTTATTACTGAAACAATGCATTAATGTTGGCAGTCACTTGAAATATGGTATGTATATAATAGTTTCATTTAGTATCACTTAAAGGTCTCTACTGCAAAGAGGCATGACCTGTCACTGATGTATGCTGCTAGAACAAAATATGAGAGTTATCCCTTTCCTTTGACAAATTTCAGATCTCTCATCTACTCTGCAAAATGAGAGGAATGTAGGATACATTATAAAGAACTTAATTCACCACTTTGCTGAATGGTTCTTATTCTAGAAATTCAGGTGATTGTCCCCAGAATAAGAAACATCAGAAGATTAGGTGTAGTTTTTATTTTAATTTAAGCATATGTACGCATAATGAAAAGAGAAAGTAGCTTTAAAGCTTGTTGGTTTTTAATGTTTGGTTGTTTGGGGTTTTTTTTCCTAATGGCCAAAGATATTTAATTTGAAATAACATTCTCAGATGTATATGTAGTTTATTCTGAGAGTCTTAATTCAGAAAAAAAAAGTAGTATGCCAAAATAAATATATAATAAGAAAGTGTCTGTGTCTGCCATAGAACTGACACAAACTACAAGAAATTATTGCTTTCCTGAAGGAAAACAAAAGTTGCCTTCTCTCGTCTCTCTCTGCTGTTACCTTTGGGAGGAATCAATGTTTATGTTGCTGTCGAGCTATTATGACACAGTTTTCAAACTGACTTGCATGTCATGCCATGGTAGTTGGGAAGATAGTGGATGTCACCAGTTTTTGGTAGGAATATGGAAAACAAGATTAGTGCCTCCATAAAATGCAGTAAAGAACTTTGTCATTGTAGCCCATGCTAGGAAGACTGTGAGTTTGCATCTTACCATATGATAGCATCTGAAGTGACAGAAAGGATTTCAAGATCTCTACTGCTGCAATTTTTAAATCACTGCAGAAATGAAATAAGGGAAGACTGTGGAAGTTCTTGGAAAAAATTACTGCCACTTTTGTTTTACTTTAAAAGAGCAAATGCAGTTAATCTGATAATGAAATCTATCAAGTTTGAGATTTTATTCCTAAAATGTATTCAGAAGTGTAGCCCTATTGAGGAGACTGTATTGATTGTGTAATTCAGGATGCAACAAAACAATGAAAGAAGAGTTTAATAAGGTGGAACTGATTGGGTCGGACATTTGTATACCTCTGTGAGTATTGTTTAATTGTCCATGAGATTGAGTTGTTAAATAAGCAGACTAATATAAACTGAGTAACACGAGAAAGAGAACTATAAGAGATCACAGAAATAATTTCGTTTCTAATATATAGTTCTTAATTATAGTGTTCTACACTCAATGCTGTATGCTTGAAAGCTTACATTTCATGTCTTTGTTGAAGGAAGCAAAATAAATGTTGTTTACCAATACCAATATTCTCTCAGGTACATACATTATGTGCTTGACTTTTAAGACATGCAAGAATTCCCAGATTAATTGAAATGCTGGTTGACACTGTAGGTGCACCTGGAAGGTGTAACAGAGAAAAGTTTAGGATGCATTTGTGATCTTATTTTATGAATACACGGAATGAGTGGTTGACTGATAGATGTCCAGATCAGGAATGCACACAGTATTGATTTTTCATGCAGGCATGATGCTCTCTTTCAGATGCAAATGGATCTGTTCTCTCTCATCCAGCTATGCCAGTGGAAAAGGTTATAGTCCTGTTTCTGACCCCAGCTGCTTATCGCTGTCGTGTGCTGAAGGTTGTCATGCTCTCAGCTGTGTGCAATGAGTTGCCAGGGCTCACTTAGCCCATTTCAATCAAAATGATCTGGGCTAGCAATGGCGTACTGTTTAAAACACTTAAGCTATCCTGGGGCTAATTATCTTTGGCAAAGAGGGTGACAATTGACTGCGTTGGCTGTCACCACGTCTGGAAAAAGATATGTGTCTACAGCCTTTGATTTCTCATTATTTGGTTACTCCATCCAAGTCAGGAACTCCTGAAGATGATTCTGGACAGCAGCTGGCTGTTGTCCTGGGGGAGACTTTTCTTTAACTATGTTGGCACTGACCAAGCTCACATATACCAATGAGAAGTTTGGCAGTGGGGTGGCGATACAGGGGGATTCCACAAAATATTTGTGCAATAGTATACATGTAGTCTGTATATTGGGGGGGTGGGGGTGGGTGGTGTTGCTGATCGTTATTGTTCATCTGAAAAGATTGTACAGTAGCTGAACAAAAATCTGTGATTTTTACTTTGCCTTCATTTGTTCACATGTAAATTAGATGAGTTGGGGCGATAGAAATGAAGATATTTCATTTATCTTGCTTCTAAGCCAGCTTCTGTGCTTTCTACAGTCATGACAGAATTTGAGGTAAAAAGCAGGTTAAACGTAAAAAGACAAGATCATTTTACATGTTAAGAGTTCATGATAGTTCTAGTAGTCTTGTGCAAGGGGAATCTGAATGAACTGTATATGGTGTGCACTTTAATTGGTCAGAGTCCCTGCAGTGTGATTAAGGAAAAAGATTACCACGTATATTGCATGGGTTGTGGCAGTCTAGTTTTTAATTTGAGATACGTCTGTGGCATAGCACTGTGCCATCACAAGAAATAATGTCCCTAAGGCACCGTTGAACGTGGACATGGCAGATGAAGGTGGCAGTTGGGATCACCGACATGCTTGTAACAAACTTGGTCAATGTAAGATCTTATTCCTCATTGTCCATGATCAGGCATGTATGGACTACACAGAGACTGATACTGATTTCAGCCCAAGGTGATTTCTCTTTAGTGTGTACACATCCTGAAGAGCAAGGGCCAGATATGTTATCTTCCATGTGTCCCACACAATGTTTTTCTCTTAGAAGATGAGGCTGTCTTTCTCCAAGCTGTATGCTTCTCTGTAACCATTGTATTTGACAATAAATGAATTAAGGCTTCCTTCCTAAAGGGTTAAGTGACCTTCAGTGCATCTTTTCTATGTTTTCAGAAGTCAGGAGGACGATTTCCAAATTCTGTTCCCTTCTTTCTGTTCTGATTCTCAAAGCAGTTGATGCAATCATAGGCTCATCTCATTTCTTAAAACTTTCTCCTCCTTATTTAATGTTTTTCTGTGAGTTGTGAATTCTTCATTCATCTCTCCTCTTGCCTTATGGGTTTGCTGAAAAACACAGTCACCAGCACAATCCTCCTGTTGTTACTTCCAATAGGTCTTCAGTTGTTATTATAATTTATAAACATTATATTTGGACCTGACCATTCCATTTAAGTTAACCCAAATAAAGAAAGCTTGAGAGCACCATAGGAAAAAAATAAAAACCACCCACCCAAATTGTTTCTCAAAAGGTTGTTTTTGTGGGTTTCGTTTTGGGTTTTTTTTTTTCCAATAGAAAAGCAACATAATAAAGCTAGCTCATTTAAGTCGTAATGAAATGGTATTTTCCTAAAGACTTTTTCACATGGGAAATGTATCTAACATTGTGATTTTCTCTTTTTGTAATTTAGGCTGTATTAGGAGCAAGCTGTTAGATGGTTGTGAGGAAAAAATGGCTGCAAAGTTATTCAGCATAAAGTATTTATGTAGTGGTTAGTCCTTCATTGAATAGTGAAGGGAAGGAAGCATAAAAGATAATGAACTTCAGCTGAAGTATCACTTGAGCATTAAAAAAGTAGTCCCCTGGGACCAATGTTGACTAAATTTTAGAAACACAGATTTCTAAATAGCTGATCTGATGAAACGTTCTCTACTGCACTGTTTCATGGTGAATTGGGTAAGATGCTCTGAGAAGCTACACAGCATTTTGGATTTATGGTAACTGACATGGGATATCTGCCATTAGTGACTTATTTTGTGTGAATTAATACTTACAAATTTCTTCACAAGTGTCCCTTTGTAGACCAACATACAGTATGTGTAATCTGATTTCTGTTAATCATGAAAACAGCTGTTTCATCGAATCATCATCTTTTGAAATCTGCCAGCATTAACAAGCATGCAGTGACGAAAATGCTTTCCAGGTAGAAACACTGCAGGATCCTGGGTTAACAGAAACACATCGATGGTTTACACCGAGGACGATCTGACTCATTATCATTAGTATTTTACCAATACTCTGTAAAAGATAAATTGATTCTTCTTAGTGCTAACAGTGGACACAAGATGATTTAATGTGTTGGCATTGATGTTTGTCAGAATGAAGTTTAAGAGTCAGAATGGGATGGATTTAAATACCGATGGTGCACTAGGCAGACTAATGATGTGAGTTTATTTTGACACAATATGAGTTACTGGGGAAGCATCCTGTTATGAGGAGTTAGTTCTGTCTGTAGCTACTCTTTAGGATTGTTGGATATGAAGGCTTGTACTGTAACTCACTCTGAAACCTTGGGATACCTCTCAAGTGAATTACAGTGCAAAGTTATAAAATAAAATTCATTGCATTAAAAATAACTATTTAAAATACATTGCCAAAAAAGAAGCGTAGAGCAGCAAAGACTGGGTTTTAGTGTTACTTTTATATGCCTTTGTAGCAGGCAAACACAAATAAGCAAAAAATCAGAAATGATGCCTCATCATAACAGGATTCAAGCAATGTCACTAGGATTCAGTAAAGTCAAATGAAATGACAACAGCTTTTCAGCTATTTGAATGAGTTCATTAACTTATCAAAATCAAGCATATGCATTCTGCATAAATCAGGTAAAATTGTGACTTCGAAAACATTCATATGAATATCTCTGACAGAAAGGTGTGGTAGAGTATAAATAATTACATTCATAATATAATGTGGTATTCAGGAAAGCCTTTTAAGGGACAGTTTTAGGTTTTTTTCCCCACTTTCCAGCTTCGGATGCAGTCACACGTTCTCTGTGCTGCCCTACCTGTTTATTTGTGTTGATTCTGGCTCTGGCTGTAGGAGGGCAAAATATTCTGCATACACCAGGAGAGCGAGTTGTATGCTGCACTGAATTTACTCTGCAAGAGAATGCTCTCTTTGTATTTTTCTTGGCAACCATTAATAGACACACTAAAACACTGCCAGGGCTCCGAAGAATCCTTGCTATCAATCTTATCTGAGGGAAATGTTGTCTACTACCCTGGTCTTGATTTTCTCCAAGCGTAGTGTGTTCCAAAAGAGCAAATTTGACGCTGCCTGGTGACATGTAGTGTTAATACAAGTCAAAGAAAATAAAAATCTCTTCATAATAGACTTTTACAACAATATAGTAACAAAATCAACTGGGATAATGCATTAAGGTTTCTATAAGATTATGTATCGTCCCCAGTGTACAAAATTGAGAGCCTTTTGGCACACCTTTCTGGAAAGAAAGTTGGGGGAAAGAGGAAAGAAAGTACTATTTGTAATAGACAAGTGAAGTAGTCGCTGTTTTGCTTTGTGGAATTGTATTTACTTAGAGAGGAATCGTCATGACACTGCCACTGTATTACTGCTAAGCACAGGTGCCAAAAAGCAAGAGTTTACTATAGACTCGTATGTTGGAAGACCTCAAAAGTTTCAAAGAACATTATTCCAAAGTTAAGAAGTCCTGAATGTAGGTTGCTCAAGTTCCTGCAAAATTCCTGTCCTTTATATTTGTGTTAAAATAATCTTTTATTATCTGATCACAGATTTTGATCTTTTTTATCATGAAAAAGGCAAAAGTCATAATATTAATATCCTGCTTGCCAAATTTCATTTATCTCCAAATTTATCTCCAAAGTATTAGAGTACAAGATCTTCTTTGACTATAAAAAATAGTCAGGTTGTTCCTAATGTCTGTGTGGGGAAATGTTTATTTTATTAATGTGTATTAATAATTCTTAGGAAAAAAGGATACATTATATCTGAAATTCACTCTAGCTGAAGTGTTAAATATGGAAAATTTTTACCTTAACAGTTAAAATTTGGTGAAATTATGAGGAATATAAAACTATTTCCTTGTGATAAGAAGAATTGAGGGATCATACACAAGAGATACAAAGTTCAGGAAAAGTAACTAGAGACTGTTAATACAAGCTCAGACCATATAAGATCATAACTGTATATGTTATACATGCAAATGGCTGAGTTTTTACTTTTTAATATATTTTGTTTTAACTTTACTTCTCTTTGTGGAAGTAGCTTACTAAAAATACTAGAATTACCTAAATTTTTGATCTGCAAGTTTATGGAGTGAGTTACGTTTGCATACAGTGATTATCCCTATCATTTTAACAAACTACACGTATTAGCCTCCTCGGTAATTTTTCTACAAAATTAAAGAAATATTTTGTATTTCCCGTTCATGAAACAATTGCTGATGATAAGTTATGAGAAGAGACAATGTACAATTCTGACGCAGAGAAATAACGTAAGAAACCGGAATCAAACTTGTGGATGTTGTGGTACAGTTACTCCGTTCTAATACAGATAGACTCACACCCTTTTAAAAGGACTGAACACATTTTGGGCTGGTACTTGAAAATCAACATAAAGCATTAGAGTAAGTGATGTAATCCCAACAGGAAATGAGATGAGGTAGACAAGAATGTGGCAGCTACTCCATGCTGAAAAGTTTCACCATGGGGAAAGGCTGAAGAGGTGGTTTATTGACTTGGAGATTTCTGTCTGTACGGAATTCTTTGAAAGGTGGCACACCATCCTTGTACCTTTGTTCAAGTGAGAGTCCCTCAGCTTTTCCAGCTGGAAGGAATAACCTTGCCAAATTACATATTTACAAATCCTGCAGTGGGCTTTCTGGTAAAGTGCCCACTATTCATTTTTCTTGCTGAATAGTAAATTTCTTTCCTTTTTTTCCAGCTCCACACAGAATACTTTTCTGTTATAAAAAATACTTCTTAAAGGCTTGTAAAGCACTTTTAAGAACTTTAGTTTGAATGTGAGCATGCCGTTTGGACTCAGAAATAAAAGAGGGCTAAACCAGGATATTCCAAGATCTCAGGAAATTATAACTTCTTCAAGAATGGATTCCATGCAAGATAATGGACTGATAGATAACATTCCAGAGTGAGATCATGGCATCTTCGCGTGCTAGCCCCGAAAGCGGTTTCTTTCTCTGTCCCTCTTGCTGCTGTTGAAATCTATGGTTGTCTTCAGTCTGGTCTCACTGGGAAAGATAAAGTTAGTGACCATGTGTGAGACGGCTGTATGTGTAGTTATGCCAGCTCTGCTGTTGTGACCCATATTTACCATAGTACATATTCATTCATAAGTGACGTCTGCAATGACCGCCTGCCTGTGGCAGAAGAATACATTTCCTTGGTGTCCAGAGTTTATGATTTGAGTGGAAATTGCTGGGAATAGTTACTTCTCAGTGTATTTGTAAGGATGTTCTTGTTGATGGTCTAAGCAGTTGAGTTTATACAGTGTCTGCAGGTAAGAAACATTTTACTGACCAATATCGAAATGGAGAGCAAGAATGTTTCTGACCAGGAGGAAGAATCCTGCACCTTTGGTAAAAGCACGAGTGGGAGCAGACTGCCCTCTGTGATCAAAACCAGTTGTGCTGGACTATAGGCCATACTACCTGTTGAAAGCAATGTGACTGTTGCAGTTTCTCTTTATGTTAAATGATTTGGCCAGAAAATACAGACCTATTAAAAAAAAAATTAAAAAACCAAAGAAAAGTGGTGGAATACAGAGGAGAATAACCCTGCCTTTTCATCCCAAACTGGAGACAGTGCTCCAGGTGTCACAAGGCATATGCTACAGGTTTTGGAATAGGAAAACTTTACATTACTTAATACTTTACATTACTTCTGGTAGAATTTTCCTCAGTGTTCACTGTTTGTTGTAAATGTAAAAAGGCATAATAAAATTATGCAACATTTAGGAATTGTATCCCAGCCAAAGTGGCGTACATTCATTTGAAACATCATCTGTCTCAGTAATTAGAATACTTACAGTTAACAGCGACCTGGCCCAAGCTATTTGTTTTTGGACTATATTCTGTTTAAGCATCTGCCCTTGAGTTAATTTTTTAAAATTTCTCAGTATGTTCTAGCTGTGGTCTGCATATTTAATTCCTCTTGAATATTGTTCTATCACTGGTGGATGCATGACCCTTTCAAACTAAAAAAATCTTGATATTTTGTGTGTGGATAGAATATAGAACTATATTATTTTACATTATGAGCAATTCTTTATTTATTTTGTTCCACAATATTTACTTAAAAAAAAAAAAATTAAGACCTTTGGGATGTGAGTGAAAGAATCTCCATTTTCACTTCACTGTCTTCCCAGGGTATAAAAAATGCATAGAAAGACTGGAAATTATGTGACACCATAAGCAATAAATGGTATGCCAGGGTAGTAGATAATTATATGACATTTGTTATTTTAGAGTACAGTCATTTCAGTTCAATTACAGACTTTTAAAAGTATATTTTGGGAACAGGTTGATATATTTGCATAATGTTATCCTGTGAGTTACTTTACTGATACCTCCATTTGACTTATGAGTAAAGAAGAGATGCAGAAGTCCTGTTTTAGAGTATTAAAATATTTAAGAGCATTGAAATATTTGTCATTTAAGATATTTGTCAGGATATCAGTCTCTCAAAATCAAAGTAACATGAAAATATTTACAGGTTGTTTTTTAATTCCAGAAGTTCAAAAATCAACATTTTTAATAATGAGTAGATAGAGGGAAAAATCGCAGTACCTTTTGGCTCCATTTTGGATCTCTTTTCTTTCTGCAGGGGTAAGAAGGAAAGGAGAAAAATGTTTAAAAAATAGAACATTGCTGATGTATGTCAAGGAACTCTGACAGAAGCAGTAGATGCAAAAAATGGGTCAGAAATTGACATAAAAAGCTTCATCTTGTACCATATTTAATTTGTAATGACAGTATAGTGCGTGCCTATATCTGCATCTATGTGTATAAATTTACCATACAAGAGAGATGCTTCTCTTTTCCCAAGTTATAAGACCATATAGAGATTAAAATATAAGAATTTTACCTGCCTGACTTTTCATTCAAATATCTCAAAGTACTACACAAAAATGAAGACCATCAATCCAGTTTAACAACTGGAGAAAATATATAAGGTCTGGGTTGTCAAATAACACGCTGCAGCTCACAGGTGAAATCTGGGCAGAGATGGGAGAACACTGCTTCTCTTCTTTCCAGTCTACTGTCAGCTCTGACAAATACCAGCTTCAGTGTATTCCTGTCACTAGGCCATTGCTAATGACATTTGAAACGTAGATGTTAAATGGAAGTGTGAAAAATACTTAATAGTTGTTTTGTCAGGAAAAAGTTATACATAAAACCACTTTGTACTTTTTATTGAAACGATTCAGCTATTAAAGCATATTTAACAAATCCAATTTTTTGATGCGTGGTATGCCATAATTACCATCAACTTTTATTATCTTTGGCAAATGATCATTGCTGTTCTCTGAATGACTTCACCTAGACAGATTTTTCCATTTCATGCAACACAAAGAGCAGTTAATTTGTTCCTATAACAGTGCTTGTATTCAACCAACCATATTAAGCAGTGACCTATTAACAGGATGGTTCAAAGGCTTAGAGATACATGTGTTTGGATTTCAATTGACTTCCACTGTGCTAGAAGTTAAACTCAGTCTTTTATAGCTCCTAGAAATTACCTTGGAACAATGACTTTAATTGACCACTGGTTAGTAAGCAAATAGTATGTAGAAAATCTATATAATTGAGTACCCCTAAACCTAATGGAGTTGCTGTCCCCATACTACGGAATCCTTAGCCGTATCATATTTTAGGTCCAGTCATCAAGCTTTGGTTTACTAGTACATATTCTTCTAACAGAACTGAGGGAATATTGTGAAATGCTTATGTTAGCATTTTCACAAACCATCGTCTTTTGCATAAGAAAAATGAATTAATTTATGTTTGAATTTTACTGGTATCGTGTTAGACCACTCCCTTCCCTTTGCCTTCCATAGATGACTGCAGAGAAAGAAATTTTAGAGTAAATGGATATATTTCTAGGATACTTAAAGACGTTATAGTTCATCTTTGTGATGAAACCAAAGATGAAAATTTGCTTTGTATTTCTGGTTGATGTTTATTTTCCAGGGAATAAAGTAAGAAATTTTTTTTGTATGCTTTTGATTTACATTACTTATTCACTACAATTATATTGACAATATGTTATAAATTGTCTAGTTATGTGTAGTGTTTCCTGCTGTGTGGCTGTTTTAGAAGCCCGTTGTTTCCTATTGGGTTTATTTAATTTCAATAGATGCAAAATTGTCTGTCTTCTGTACAGAGCATTTATTTTGTCATTTGTTGTAAAGCTAGAGGTACAGTCTTGCCAGAGTGAGGAGTATGCTCCTTCTCCTAGGAATGGTGTAGGCTCACGAGGGATCAGTAATGGAAAGTTTTCCTCTAGAACCTTAGTTATGCTGATGTGCTGCCTGGCTGTTGTGAAGTTTGACCATAATTCTACCCTCGGTGATTATCATATCTCATCATAGTTTTGCTTGATTTTGCTTGCAGAGGATTGTGGCTTTGCTTGTGTATGTTTTGCTTGTCTTTTTCCAACATAACCAAATGATATGTTTATAAAAAAATGTTTCTTCTAGGTATTTCATGTGGCTTAGTATTTAATAACTTCAGATTTTGTTATAAACATAACCCCCCTGATAAAATCATACTGTTAATAGGCTTTTTTTTTAATCAGTAAGATTCTTTTTTAAGTTTCTGTTTCCATAATTCTGTGTTCTAAAGATATGAAGATAAATGTGCAACAGAGAACTTAGAATTGTCAATAATTTCTATTTTGTGACAGAATAAAAAAAGCAGTTTGATGACATCATTTTCCCTGTAATTCACAGTCATATTAATGAAAACCAGAAGGTGTTGATCTTGAGTAGGAAGGAAGAGAAAGAGAAGTATCAACTGAACATGTAAAATAGTGGCTCTGGAGACTAGAAGATAGAAATCTTAAGAGTTCTCCTTCAGTGAAGGAGACAACTCTTTCAGTGTTGGCCAAAGGTGGTGTTCTGACAATACCCTTTCTTCCATGAGTCAGACAATATAAATTAGTATTAATGAAAATTGTTTTTAATAGTTTTTCATACCAGAGTTCCCGAAGGGAATATTTTTTCTGTTTTATTTTCCTGCATTTGCCTAGCTTTAATTGGAGAGCATAGCTCTCCAAGTTTCAAGCTGTATCTCCTGCAGAGCTTTTATACCTGCTAATGATGGATACTCAAGCTGTTTGTTTTCTTTAGGCTGGAGAGATTTGAAAAGCAACCTTTCACTGTACAAGTCCTTATTTCACATGAAAAAAAAAAAAGAGTACAGTTTTGTTAAGCTATCACTTCTAAGAAAATAATATATGCTCTTTTTCTGCCCTTGGCAAATCTCTCTGAAAAAGTCAGAAGCTTTAAGTGGAGTCTGCATTGCCCTTTACAGATTTCTTCCAATAAAAGGGATCTTTCTACCTCTTTCACTAGAAGGGCCACAAAAGAACCAAAACACCTTCCAAAAAGACTTGCTGGAAATCAGAAAAGGCTCTTTTCATCTTCTCACAAATATATTTCATACAAACGCTACTGTATGTTTCCTAAAACCTAGTAAGATTTACAATGGAAGTAATACCATCACCAATTCATCAGAAGCATGCCTTGTGTCTCTATAATAGTACCTCACTACAATCTTACAGTTTATTTTTGAGATTTTCTTCTTTCCTGGGAAGTGGTACATAACAGCTAGAACCATGCAGAATATCTGATGGATTTCCACTCTCGGTCAGATGTTATACTGTCCCTTCAGCTCGGTAAGAGTGAGATTATTTTTGCATTCCTGTCATCTGAAATGAGAAGACTATTTGAATGTGGACTTTTGCAAATTCTTTGAGAGTCCCCTGCCCGCACGAGGGTGCAGCGTTATCTTTCATTGCTTTATGGAACATCATGCAGTGGGTCAGACTTCCTGATGCAGAGCAGACCTTGTCAGGTCAGACCTATGTTTAGTGTTTCTGCAGTCTGAAATTCCTCCATCCACAAAGATGGTTTCAGTAATGTATGTGGAATATGCAAAAGAGAGATAATGGTTACATGTCTTTGAAGCAATTTGGGATATTTTCGGGATGTGATGGGTATTTGGGACGTGAGGCAGCTACGTCCATTCCATTCGAGGCATATCCGGTGCACTTGAGTTACAGCATTTGTTTGCAGAATTCTTGGAGACTGCTGGGGCGACATAAGCCTTCATTGTTATTGCAGTCTCAGCTAGTGGTGTTGGAGGATATGACCGCCTCAACTCCCACACAGTTTCTAAGAAATTAAGTATTGTGGAAGGCTACTCGGGAGATGCAAGGACTAAAGGCAATGAGAATAATGACAAAATATTTATGGTTATGTTGGCCCAGCGTGCATGTTAGGTTTTTTTAAATGTAGCTTCAGCTTTTTATTGAAAACTAAGTATTTTTCTTTCATAAACCTGAGTATCATACACCTACTCTTCTTTTACTCTCCCATGGAAAAGAACAAGACAAACAATGCAGCCATCTACCTACAAAATGCAGGGCCAGGAACTAGAAACAACAGAGCACCAGTCTCTCTCCCGTTCACTATCCTTTGCTTGATCTTGAAACTTGGACTCATTCAGATCATTGCACAGTCAGACCATCTGCCTTCCCTCACCCGTGTGCAGAATCACGGTGCCTGAAGCATCCTAACTAGAGACACACTTCTACAACTAGTGCAGGGAGGTGATTGGAGAAGTCCGTGGAGATCTCTGTGTTAACTAGGTAGGCTCTTACAGAGAAATAGCTCCACTTTCTGGATCTCTATTCCCTGTCTCATTACAAGTTTGGTCCCAGCTCACTAGCCCACAACTGGTTTATACGTCATGCTGGTATTGAGTCCAGACCTCCTCCTTTTTTATCTTTGAGTTATTACAGTCTGCCCCATGGCATTTCACCTTTCTTTTCTTCCCCAGTAATTTCTTCCCTCTGTCCCTTAGGTAAGTACTGCCTGCCAGGGACCTTTTTAGATCCTTCTTTCTCCTGTTTTCCCAAATAGCTGAGTTTGCTTTCTTCCTTTCAACATCTTTCCCTATGGATGGATATTCTCCAGATTCCACTTTCTCTCAGCAAAGTTACTCATCAGCTGTTGTTAGTTTGTCTCTCTCGTGTCCCACTCACATAGTTTTGCCAGTAATATAGGACCAGCTATTTCTCTCCGTGGGTTTTTTTTTTCTGTTCCTACTATGTGGGCCCAAGTTTTGCAATAATTTAATTATTTTTAAGACAGAACAACAGCAGGATCTAGTAGTAATTTAACTCCTAAACTGTCGATGCAGTGGTGAACTCAGATGCTAGCTTATCCCATGGTAATTTCGCAGTCTAAAAAGCAGCATCTTCTCATATCAGCAACATATCTCTGATACTAATAAGGTTTGTGGGATTAAGCTACTGACTTTAAGAGAGAGAAAAGAGCAAACCTGAAATGCATTGCTTCAGTATCGCCATTAGAATTGCACTTTCACTGTTTGCACCATTTGGTGTTGTGAACAACGCGCTGGGTTAGACACAAGTCAATAGTGGAAACAATAACATATTGGCAAAAATTCATCCAGCTTCCCTTGGGTGGCAGTGGGTACCCCTGCAGTTCTTTTGTTAGTAATGGGTCTTCATAAGTAGATCTGGTCTTCAGATTCCCTGAGGAAGATTTTGTCCCCTGTGCCTGCTTACCCAGATGATGTCGGAGACTTTCAGGAGCTTTGTCATTGTCTGGCTTGTAACTAAAGGACGTGCTCGTGGCTGTGGTCCAAGATAATTCATTCAGTTGCTTGACGTCCTGTAGCCTGGGGATAAGGAGAAGGTGACTCCACCAAATGATGAAGACTCTAGTCTTATTGGCTGGATGGCAATTCTGTACAATAATAAAATAAAATAATTAATGTGTTTTAATTATAGTCCTCTTTAAAATCCTTTGCCTTAGCATATTTTTCCAATAATGCTCAACTGAAAGAACAAACCCAGAAAATATACAGATGTAACTTTGTTAATAATTCATACATACATTTTAAATGCAGTTTGGAAAAGCTACAGAGACACAGGAATACTGAGCGCTTTTTTGTTGTTGTTTTGGTTTTTTCCCCTTTTGAACAACGTGGTGATATTACATTTCAAGGAATCTTTTTGCCATTGTATTGCTTTCAGGATAATGAAGGCATTTGAGACCACCATTGCTTATCTGCAGATTACGTTGATAACTGTTGATTTCTTTAAATGGCCACTAACTTAAGATCATCAGCAAAAGTAGCAAAGATTTTGAAAAATATGAGACGATATCTTCCCTGAGTTTGTGATAGCAATGTATATTTCTGTACAGAAGAGATTTTAAGAAACCTTAGTATTTGGCATTTCATTTCATTTCATAAATCAGAAAGCAAGTAATTCTAGACTTCCATTCTTTTCCTTCCAAAATTGAGAAAACAAATGTAAATGATTTGAAAGCAATTAGTTGCATGCATATTGTCCTGGCAAACCATTCTATTCCTTTCTAGTATGTAAATTTTGAGACAAGCTTGATTCATCTGACTCATTGATGTGAAACAGGGGAAAACCAAGGCTGCCGTTCTAAACTGATGTAGGTTGTTTTCCATTCTAATTTTATTGTTATAGAAAAATAAGACAATTTCAAAATCAGTTTGAGTCAATTACAGTGTAATAGCATCCTAAAATGATATTATTATTTATTCATGCTTAGTTAAATATAACTGTAACATGAAATAAATGATTATCTATTTTCGATATAATTTCATAATAAGGCCTTTGAAGGTCGTTTGAACTACTGCACTAATTAATGTTTTATTTCCAGCCTTCCTTAATTATTCTTGCCAGATGGTCCTTTATTTATGTTATTGCTTGGAGTTTCCAGCTGAGGTTGTTTGATTGTTGAAGAAAAATCTGTGATGGCACCATAAGATAACTGTAATTGAATTGTTAGGTATGTTAGAACATTCAAGCCTTCTGTCCCTGCTTTAGCCACATCTGGGAAATAAGTTTGTTAACAAAGTGCTTTGGCACCTCATCGAATACTTGATGTGATATATGAAAATGTTTTAGAGCAAACTCAATTAACATAAAAGCCTTTAGAAAAGAGAACTCTGGTAGCTTCTCATTCATTTATGCATTACAAAATCTTCTGGGTAAAATGCACAAATGGGTAAATTACCAGGTGGTTGGTTTTGTTTTGGCTTTTGTTTGGTGTTAGAATCTAACTCACTTTTCCCATATCTAGACAGTATCGGTTTTGTGTTTGTAATAGGGTATCTACACTAGACAAAATAATGTGATAAAAGCATAGTAAGACTCATATTCTTTGGATATTTTGTGGCTAGCTTTTGGTAAATAATATCTTGGGAGTGCTAGTATCTAAGAGTTAAATTCCATGCTAGGAGATACCAGATTTGGAACAGGAATGTAAAGACAGCATTTACAGAAAACCAGCAGGTTTGTTTTAATCATCGTTTGTATTATGCTAGTAAATAAGTATCTCACTTGTTCATTGAAAGTTCCATGGTGTCAGGTTCTATATAACAAAACATAAACGTGGATGTTCTGAAGAATAAGAGGAAATAAGGGGGAAAATGGTACATGATATTACACAAATGCATAGTTTTGTTCCAACAGTGTAAATAAAAGATTTGTTGCATCTCTTCTCTTTCAAACCATTGTTTTAATCATTTTTCTGTAATCGTTGCAAGAAGCAGTTTGGGGAAATGGAGATGAAGAGGATGTTGAATATGTTTTACAGATATGTGTGTCAGGGATAGCTGGAAAGAAAGAACTGAGATGTTTGTGTAGGAAATTGGTTAATGGATAAACGAGAAAGGTATTGACACAAAGGCTCAAAATAAAAAAAATAAATAGTCTCATCTAGAAAATGAAAAGTGAAACATATTTTTGTCTCACTAATAGCTGTGTGCTCCAAGAGACTTAGGTAAAATGCACTATGAAAAAAAGGTAAATCAACCAGAAATTAGAAGTTATGAGAAAAAGCTTACCATAACAATGGATAATAAGAGCTTTTTGAATGAGAGGAATCTTACAGAAGATGGCTTTTCCATGTTTTTCTTGTGTTTTGATTTTATTAGCACAACAGAAAATGCTCTGGAAGAAAATTATCGTTCCACTTGTGGAAATTGGCTCCCAGTGTTGAAAATATGGATGTGCTATACAAAGTTTCACCAATCTAGCAGAGCATTTAGAGATATTGGTAAAATTTTGTGTTGCCTTTTTCTATTGGAGTACATGTTTAACAGCAAAATATATTTCCTTGGCAAATCCTCCTTTGGTTGCCACATGTAGTTTTCCTGAGCTGTAGATAAAGTCTGGGTACTCAGGGAAATGCTCTCTCCCTCGGCCTGTATCAGAGATGTGTGTTCTTGGCTGGTGAGTACTCTGAATGTAAAACTCTCTTCAGATGTTACGGAAGATGGGAAGCAGCTGCTGTCTTTCAGAGCACAAATGTAGGGCTTTCAGTGCGCACTCTGTCTGCCATGGAGCAGGATGGAGTCCATACAATGGAGCCCATCACACAATACAGATGTATCAAATTAAGGCTCTACCCGATTGGTTTTTGCTTCTTCCTGTGTAATTCAAGCTCTTTGTGATTTATTAACTCATTCGGCTATAAAAACATTATAAATATGCATTATCTGAATTGCTGCTCTGAAAATGGGACCCTGGAGCTGGTGGCAACATCTCTGCAGCAGTGGTGGAATGAGTGAGCACTTCTGTCAGCTGCAGGAGATCTCCCCATTCATATTTAAATCTAGTCCTTGTGCCAAAACAGAAATGCAGACTGTTCCTGTGCTCATCTTCTACCCTGTTAAGCATACGTGTCTCTGAACCACAGACAAAAGAGAGAGGTGAATGTCTTTAATGACCAATTAAACTGACCAGAAACTGCTTTTAGCAACTCGTTGCCCAAATGAGCAACATAAGTAAAAGAAACAAGATTACCAGATTGATTTCACCTTAACAGTTTTTAAACTCTTTTCACTTTAAGCTTTCTTGGTTTTATCAATTCATCATTTGTCTGCCTTCCACTTCCCTCCCTCACTATGCAAACCAAATTTCCCCAACAATATTGCCTGGTATTTTTAAATAAAAATTTTAGGACAGTATATGAAATTCCTTCACTCCTCTTCCCTCTTTCTATCTAGTGTTGCAAAATAATAAATCAAGGCCAATGCCCCCAAGTTCCATAGCCGCTTTGTCATCAGTGTACTTAATTCTGCTGCTTTGTAGACAGCACCTTTTCCAAAGTCTCACAAGAGGTTCTGCATTTTTGCTGTTTCCACTTGGTGCAGCAGGAAGGAGGCTGGCCAGCTGGGACGAGAGACAAATCATAACAGAAGTGAGCTGACCTCTGACTTGGGTATCTGTGTGAGTGGGAGGTTGGTCCCGGACAGTCTCTTACAGCAGCAGGATATCCCAGTGTGAAATGCCAGCAGGAAATTACCAATTATCATGCTTTTTAACTTCAGGATATGCTGCTAACTTTATATTTTAGTAAAGTCACCATGGTATTACAGAGGTGTGCACAGAAAGAGGTATTATCTTGCTATTGTGACACTAAATTTTATCAGAGTAATTTAGCAGTCTTTTGTAACACTTATTTTAATACTTCTGCCTTTTATAGGGATTTATAAAATTTCTGTGCACAAAAAAAAATTCTCCAAGCAAAAGGTTAAGTGGGTTTTTTAACCTTATTGTGTAAACCTCTAAATTCTATGACATTACATATGGTTTTTCGTGGTGTAAAAGATCAATATTAGTGTTTCTTCTTGCCCACAATGCAAGATATATTACCCAAGATACATGACATACTACTCCACCAAAGCACCCGCTGAGATTTGTAGGTGGTGTTGGGTTACAACTGTTTTTTCCTGGAGGCTAAAATTGCCCAAATCTTGGCTCTTACTGTGCTGTTTTTTCCCTCATTATATATTTAAGAGGGTCAAATCATTCATCATTCTCAATTACTGGGATATAATTCACTGCATGCAATGTGAGCTACAGACCAGATGCCTGGAAAATTCCTGCACTGACCGATAATCTTAGGTCCCAGTACACATTCTGTTTTTAATACAGCAGCAACGTGTTTGTTTCCTATTGAATTATTTGCAGAAGATGCATACCCAATCAAAGCTTGGCCAGACAGGTGGTTATCAGAATGGGACACAATCAGGGAGACTCAGAGCAATATAAACATTCCGAGCTCTGTTCCTTTTAACAGCCTATAAAATGCCAATAACATTTAAAAGGAATAACTTGATTTTATTAGAGGGCAGGATCTGTCATGGGAACTTGCAGCTCCAAGGCGTTTAAATGAATGTCTCTTAGCGAACTGGAAGTCCTGCCCTCTAGTACAACTGCAGGTACTAGAAAATAAGTGCTTTCATTTTATGTCTTTCAGCTTGTTTGTAGTCTCTTCTACTATTGTTGCATAAAATCATTTGTTCTTCATGGTGTCACACAGTAAATTCATCTGAGCTAAGGTACAAACATCACACTAAAATAAAAACAAAATTCAAAACGATCTCTGCGTAAACGACTCAGTCTAGTTTTGAATTTTTTAACTTGCTGCAGCATGCCAACCTTCATACGTTTCATGCCCATTCTTGAATCATGCCAATGAATCCAAGGTACTAAAGGAATTTAAAGACTGGGAGTTTCCCGAGTAAATGAAGTCTCAGTATCTGGGATTCCCGAGTGGTCAACACTCAGAGCATTTGGTTCTTTTAAATATGAATCTGCAGCATTAACCTAGTTTGTGTCCAACAGAGCCTTTGAACTAAATAGTTTTTGGAAAGCTAAGAAGTCCAAAAAAGAACAAGTGGAAGCAAACTGGAAGTTGGTCTATCGCAAAAGAGTGTGACAGTGTGGAAGCCCATACTAGTCATTCAGCTCAGTACACCAGTGCCCTAGTCTAGCCCAGTTTTCTGGCGACGTAGGGTCAGAGCTGAATTTTAAGGACTGATGGGAAGGCTGACAATGGCCTACGTTTTTGGGTAGCCTAAGGGAGAGTGTAGGAGAAGGTACAAATGGTCTTCTAATTTCAGAAGGCAGCATTAATAATTCAGGAGCCGTAATGATAGCATAGGAGAAAGTGCTAGGTAGGAGAGAATAAATTGCAAAGGATTTTAAAATTGAAGTAAAAGGTATTTGATATGATGTGGAAACCGAGAAGCCAGTGAAAGGATGTTAAGCAAGGGATGATATGATCAAAGTGATAAAAAATAATGATCTCTCTAGAAATGCTGTGAATAGACATAAGTGTGCCAGGATTGCATTTGTCAAGGCTAGTGAGAGGGCTGCAGTGGTCAAGGTAAAAGCTAATGACCGCATGAGTGAGAAACAGAAGTGTAAGAGTTATTAAATATGCTCACATTGTTCTATAGTTGTATTTTTATCTGTGGTGTTGGTATTTGCAAAGCCAGAACTCACATGAACTAATCCTTCCAATCCTTTTTAACTACAGTTTTGTGAAATACGGAAATTGTCAATTTTTTTGTTGTTCTTTGGCAGTCCTAGAAATGGAGAAGAAATTTATTTGGGTCAACTCCAGTGATTTTTTTTCTCTGGGATTCTCACTTTTATAAAAGATCAGGGGAAATTAAATGCCAAGTTTAACACGACATGTACTTTTAATAGAAACAAAATTTGGAAATGAAAAATTAGAATCTTAGACTTCCATGCCATTCACAGTCGAGAGGAGGAGGAGCTTGCATCCAAATTATGTGCCTTGTTTCATTGTTAAGGCACTTATGTATGTGTAAGATAGGAAACCACAAACAGAATTACTCCTTTATCTTGTCTGGAGCAGAGAGCTGGAAATAAAACTTTCTGTTTCTTAAAAGAGCTCCCTGGTTGCTAAGTTAGAACGTTCTGGAGCATCACACCCTCTGAGTCTGTCTTGTTAATGTTTCTCGCTGAGGGTAAATACTAATTGGACCAAATAGCAGGAAGTGATGACTAGTGCCCTCATCAGTTGGGGGAGATGCTAGTTTCCTTTTTTTTTTCTCTTCAAAGAATAATTTAATTATAGATATGAATTGGAATGACTTAAAGAGCAGAGACTTAGGGAAATCTCAGGCTATCCCAAATATAAACCACAAATTTTCAAAAAGTAGCTGGGAAAGTAGGAGGTCTTTGTATGAGCAGGTTTTCTGTGGTTTGTTTTTGGGGGTTTTTTAACATTATAGTTGCTGGTGACTGAGAGGCTCCTCTAGAACTTCGTGTAGAACAGGAGTTGGATTCAGGTGTTTTGACTTGCCCTGTAGAGAAGCTTGCCTCTTTCTGTGGAGTATAAAGGAAACCCAGCCTTAGATGTCCAAAGCTATATGTTACAAGTGCCAACATTGTTTCCCATTCTTACACTGAATCAGCTGTAAATGACTCACCAATTCTTTATGCCTTGTTTTGTTCTCTAGCATGTAATCTATATAAATTGTCTCAACCTCCCTCCTTCTATGCAGAGACCATGTGGGAGAAATAATCCCAGAATTTCCTGCAGAAAATCCCATGTTAAGACAGATGTGTCGTCTTTGTTTCTCAGACAATTATGTAACATAGACATTTTCTATGACTACAGGTATTCTCTTCACCGCACTGGTCACTGGGCACCTAAAAGCTAAAAACAGTGTTTCAGGATGTATGTTAATATAGTGACAATAAAAGGGAATATTTGGAACATATGTAATATTTGAAATATATTTTTTTAAAAAAACCCCAAGATTCTATGTTAAATTCATAAACATGGTAAGCCTGATGTAGTTAGCTGCCATATGTGAGGAAAATTCAATTAAACAGAAACTGAAGAACTTGAGTTACTTTTGAACATGACAGTATGTCATGTGACATTTTGGCTCAATATCTAGTTTCCAGTTGTCAGATAAAGATGATTATTTGCAGACAGCCCTTGTTCCCTCTGGCCTGTATTACTTCTGTCATATGAATGTGGTGCTTTGACTTTTTTTAGTTTAAGTAAACTATGTATGGAACAGGACAGCCTTTCCCCTCTCACTGCAGACTCCACATTTTTCTGTCACAGCTATACAAGAACATATTTCCAAATGTCTGGAGGAAATACGATGATGTAAATGCTATCAGGACTGAATGGTGATGTCTTAGGAAAAATGAAGTCATATCTGATTCAAATAGTGAAGTACAATATTAAAAAAAACCCATATCCTCAATTTTCAGTTACTTAGTCCACACCTTTCCCAGTGGTCATTCTACCTTTTCTTTCCCCTTACAAAAGCATCAGTTCTTTATGTTAATATCTTTAAGTTAATAAAGTTAAGTAATAGTGAAATGAACTCTGAAGATAACCCTTCTTTAATGTTTAGGTAAACTGTTACATTTAACCTGAGATCTGATTGACCAAACGAAATATTAAAGCAAATGTAAATTCAATTTCCAAACCTTTCCTAGTCTTCAGTATCAGGGATTTCTGATTAATCTTAAATACCGATGGAAGTGCCATCATTTTATTAAAATCATATCATACCATATATAAATTACTTCTGCACTATTATTTCAAAGGTTTGGAAGCATGCATTAAGTACCGACACTTCTAAAAATAATTTCCTTTAAAAAAGAATAGCATAAGTTTTCCATTTAAACAAGAATGAGGAATGATACAATTACATTTGCTATGCATAAAAAAAGAGTTTTGCTGCTCAATTTGAAAATGAATTATGAGGATTTTTAATGCTACTTATATTTGTTTTAAGACTTATGAGGAAATTGATGATAACTATAATAATGAATAATCACTTTATATAAATATACATAAAATTCCTTTAAGTATTGTAATGAAGCATTTAAAGATACATACTTTTCACTACATCTTTAATATTTCACATAAATAGATTAATTCATCAATAAGGAAGTTGATAATTGGACCATGTGATCCTTATCTGAACTTTTTACGTTATGCTTTAAAAGTTGTAGCCGTAGGGACTAGAAATGCCAAACATTCTCTTCATAAAGCAGAATTTTATCATTAATATAGGGACTTCTGCAAAATCTTTCCATCTCCTATCACTAGCAATGAAGTATGTGCCATTTGGTTGTGAGCTAGCCTACTCATCCATTTTCTTAAGATTTAATTCAATTTCACCTGCTCATTTGTATATATAGGATAGATGTAAAACTTACTATGCAGGCTGTTGACTTTGCTTTCATATTTATTAATGCTGCTTCTGTCTCCTTTATTACCCATTTGGTGGGTTTAGCGAGTAGTGGGAGAGTGCTGTCCTCTTCAAGGGCCGCGCACTTCTGAAGAACAAGTAGGTAGGGTGCCTGTGCTCTATTTCAGGAACCAATTTCACATTTTATGTGAATGTCTGATTTTTTCAGAAGTATCAAGGATTATGGAGTATTGTAAAATAATAATGACCGAGCAGAGTCTAATGTTCTGACATTTACTTGATTCTTTGGTTCGGGTCTGAATATAACATTGTTTATATTTGGTTGAGTATAAGGGGTTTCTTTTAGGCACTTAAATGTCAGTAATTTTTTCTATTCTTTCTATATAGGCTGGCTATAAAGCCCATGTGCTTTTAAAATGTATTGCCATTGCTATATTATGTGAACACTTGATACTATTAAATGGTTGTAACCTCAAAAACCTTTTGCAAAGTACAACTGTACATAGTTTATAGATGGAAAACTGAGATTCGGAAAGACTAAAGTCCTCAAAAGTGTTTAGGTACTGGCCTCCTTCTAGACATAACTCCTGCTGGACCCATGATCATATTAAGCTCTTCATCTCCTGCAACAACTTAAGAGATATTGTGGATACAGGAGAAGCAATAAATATGGAGTATGTTGTCTTCAGGAAACTGTCAAAGAAGGCTGGAGGAGGCAGCAGCTACATTACAAAAGAGGATTATAGTCTTGGAAAAAGGGAGAAATATATATTGATGCCCGGCTGTAGTGAATATCAAGCTGATCATGATTCAAAAGTTAAGCTCAGGGTGAGGGGGGAAAGAAAGTTCTATATTAACAAGTAAGAGATCTGGAAAAGGCATGAAGTACTTATCCCACTCTGCTTACTTCATTAGAGTCCTATGTTAACTTCTCAGCCCTGCAATTCAAGGTGCAATCTGATTTTAGAGAATACAGAGAACAGTATTATATGAAGTTTCTTCCACTGTGGGTTTTTTGTAGTCTATGACTGTATATCAGATGTCCTTAGAAGAACAGGGTCATGAATCACTGAAGCAGTGACCCATTCATTAGACATCACGGTAATATATATTCTTCCTATTATCTGGTCCTGGTCCAGACTGGGTTACATTGTTTTCTTTAAATAGAAATAGTTTCTCTTTGAGATTTCAATGGTGATTTTGGAAGGATTTTTTTTCTACTGCAAAGACTGATTTTTCACAAGGGTCCAGTGGAACCTACCATACACAAAATATGATGTCACCAGGAAAGGGAACACGCAGTGTAGACTTCACTGTCATCAGTATACTGATGACCTGGGGTTGTGTGATTTATTTTCATTAAACTTCATCAGTGAAAGGTCTCCTTTGTCTCTGCCTTCACAGAGTGTCTGTGAAATTGGATTCGGATGACAATGAGCTGGCTAATGCTCTGACTAGGAAAAGCAGACGCTCATTTTGGGAACTTGAGATTTGTTCTTATCTGCAGGGAGCTTCACCAAAGATTCAGTTTGTTCGCTGAGATCTAATAGGCTTGGTGAACAAGATTGGATTTTTGACATGCGTTTGGATAGGCATCTAAAACTTTTTACACTGGAATTTGTACTTTGCCACGTTAATCCAAGTTTATGTACCTGCTAGTTCGATTATTGCAGTGATCTTAGTTGCTGTTCTTGCTCAAGTCAGAGAGAGCACTCAGGTGTTGCTCCAAAGGTGGAGCGCTACCGTGTGGCTGTTATGCAGGATAAGGATGTTGTCGGACGTTGACTCTTTGGGCAGTCCCTTGGTGTTTCAATTATTTTTTTGTAGAAGTGCAGGGGCCAAAGTGGATCCTTAATAGTCTTACATGACTTAGGTCCTGTTACCTCCACAGATCTTTGTAGACTGCTGACCCAAGTGGCTGTGCTTTAAATGTGTTTGTTGTGGCAAGTGAGCGTGCTCAGTGGAAGAACAATGATCTTCTAAGACATAAACCATAATCTGTCTCTCCTCTCATGAAGATAAAGCTAGTTCTTTTCATTTACTTCTCAAATAAAAATAAAAGGTTTTTGTTAAATGTTTTGTGTGTATCCCCTCAGGAAACAAGTTTGTAGCAGACCTGGTTGTTGTGGCTTTTTTGTGGGGTTTTGTTGTTGTTGTTTTGTTTTGCTTTCTGAAGGGTCTTTGTTGTCTTATATTTTTCTACAATTCTATTTTTTTCTATAAAGATTTTAAGATATTTATTTTTTTGCTTTACCCTGGCAGCAGAATAGCTGGGAGGCATCCAGATTTACATTCTGTAGTTCTAGCCAACACCTCATGGAAAGTAAAGGGCACTCAAAACTATACAAGTAATCTGTTCTATCATTTTCAGTGATTTTCAGAAGTTACATGGAATAAACATTTCCCAACTGGAAATCACAACCTTTTTTCCTCTAGAGCATATTCTATTTGAATGAGCAGAATAGCTGAAAATATACACTTCAGTTACAGTAGCACCAGGCCCAAATCTGTTCACATAGTTATGGCCAAATTACTCATCTCATTTTGGAAAGTCAGCAATAAGAGCAAATTACTGGATCATATTATGTTGTTAGTTTTTTCCTCCAGGTAGTGTCTTGTGCTCTTCCTTTCCATAATCCACCTGGGCTGCAGGTGGCTAGTTGCCACTATTAAAATTGGACATACTGTATTTTTTTTTTAATTTTACTTTTAAAGTACAGATCCCAGTTCAAGCCTGGGTTCAGGCTTAAAATGCATATAACTTAAACTTGCATGGATTTAACCAATCCAATCCAAGTTCTGTGCTGCATTGAGGGTGTGTTCTGCAGCATGGAAACCAGTTTCTGTGAGGATAATCACTTTCTTTCCCAGTTCCTGCAAACCTGTGTTTACATCGCTGCATCGTGCATACATGTGGCAAATAGTAAAGCAACAAGATAGTAGCCGAGCTTTTTATGTTAACAGCTACCGCCTAGTTCCTACCTGCTTTGTATAAAATACAGATATTTGAAGAAATATTGGAAGTAGCTCTCTGTTCAGGAGTGATGTTTTATTGTAGGGTCATAGGGTCTTCAACTCATGGAATTTGTCAGAACAAGGGAGGATCTGTTTTGCTCCGATCCACACTGTATTTTGGAATAAATAGGCACTATAAAGAACGTATAAAAATAGAGATTGAACCATAGACAAATAATTGTTTGCTTTTGCTATAATGAAAGATAAAGATTTAAGATAGACAAAGATAAGGGTAAGAAGATCTGTGAGTGCATTATCATTCTGCAATTTAATTTAGTTTAGACAAATATTAACTGTTGAAGGAAAACTGACACAGCAGATTTATTAGGTCAGGCAGCAAAGTACATCAGAAATTACTTCTTTGGAGCTAATGGAATTTTCTTCACGTATACTTTTGTATTAAAATCTTTCATTTTCAGTAACCTACATTTCTGTACTGGTCTTGCTGTGCAGCCACCTGGTTTGAAAGGTGTCATTCGCATTTTCTTTGGAATTTGTCAACAATTAGTTTTATCCAAGTAAATATTTCCAAAATATTTGCTTTATAAAATTATTACATTTTATTTTCAAATATGTATGATTTTTTAATGTTTATTTTAATGCTCTAATTTTGTAAATGATCTTGTAAACATGTAACGACACTATTTGATAAAAGGACTTGGTAGCACCTAATATCACTACAACACATCACATAATGTGCTACTACTTGCTGGTATGGCATACTGTGAGATAATATACTTTCTGAAATATGTTTTAACTTATATTCATGTTAATTACTATTATGTTTTCTGTTTCATTCTTACAATCTTTACTGTTGATTGCAGTTATCTCAGGGCCAGCACTGTAATGCCTTGGCTTCTGCCTAAATCAGGCAAGATGACATCACAGACTAGGTACCAACCTCTAACAGTATGATCCTAATTTTCTGGTTAGGCACCTAGACTCCTCATGCAAACCCAACACATGCAGCTAAGCTGAGAGATTAATATGTGTGCCTTTGAAAGGCAATCTGTAAAGCCCCCATGACGAGTAGAAGGCTTTTTTTTTTTTTTTTTAAATGTGATACAAATCATTTGTTTCATAAATAGAATGACTTTAATCTGAAATCATTTCTCCCTTGGCATAGCAATCATTAATTACAGAAATCTTTGTGCTTTTATACAAATATCAGAAATAGTTCAAAATTAGTTCTTAACATATCTGATCTGATCTGTAAGGTTGCTTGTGTGTCATTAAAATGACTTGCATTTAAATCATGCATTGGAGAAATTCCTCTACAAGGTGTCTAGCTTAATGAACTAGTTGAGAAAATCTCTAGCTTTTTGTTTTGGAAGCTAGAATGTATATTTTTATTTAAACACTCTGTAACTAAAGAAAGAAATTATGCAGATGGGCTAAGTTTCTGGAGTTTTACCAAACACAATACCTACAGCTACAAAAGATAGTGTGCCTAAAAGGATGTTTCTGTCATTTTTCACAGTCTGATTTTTAACAAAGTCCTACATATTTTTGGCCCATCAGTGATGTATGTTTTGGTCTTTTTAAGGCAGTGAAGCTAACAGCCTGATGGCTGATATTGCACGTTTATCCATGAAAATGAAATTTAACACATACGCTTGCCCTATACATAACACCGCATAAAAAGATAATTCTGAAGTGAAAAAATGCAGACAGCTGTTTTTCTTCTCCATTTTGTATACCAATGCACATGCTAAGTGGTAGTTAGTCTTGCTGATTTAAATTGTTATTCTGTGTATGTATAAGACTCGGGACGGCTCAGTGGCACTTACATTCAAGCAAAGAGCAGGAAATTTTGAGTAGCATAATGTACATTTATATTTACATTTATTACGTTTTCATAATCTCTACAATTACCTACCACAAGAGAAAACCCGGAGGAGTTTCTTCTGAACAACTCCTCAGTCACATTGTTGGTCTACGTTAAATGTGCTTTCTCACGACTCAGTTCTGGTAACACTGCCAACCTACTGTCCATTTACCAACCCAGACTGACCTACTTTCGATCCTGCGATATTCACCTTTTGCCTTTGATTTATGCCTATACTGCAGGCTCTTAGAGACAGGACTTGTTTTTTTCTTCAGTGTCTGTAAGACACCTATTGTTGAGGAAACAAAGCTGGAGCTTGTAAATGGTACCTGAAGGTGCTGCCGTTAGGTGGGTGCTGTCCTTTACAACATGGTGCCTCGCTAGGGATGGTTTAGTTTCTGGACATTTTATATTCAGAGATGCAGTCCAACTTGTATGTTTCCATTGTTTTCATACACAAAGAGAAAAGTTTGGGTTGCTAATCAGACAGTCATAATTTTGTAACAATTGTGCAGAATCGCTGCCAAGAAAAGCATCTTCTGTATATTCATTGGATCACAAAACCCAATTATTTTGATTAAATTGGTAGTAATTTTGTGTGATTGTATTTGGACACCTTTTCTTCTTTTCTTGATAAAACTTCATTTCTGTTTTTTCCTCGTGTATTCGAAAGTATTCCGTGTGGGTGTGGATATGGTGTGAGTATGAGTATTCATTTGTAAAGATACTCAGTTAAGTTTCTTGAAAGAAAAAAGAAATCCAGTTAGAAAATTTACAACCGTGACGTGAGATGTGGGTGGGATGCTGGATCTGAAGGTTCGATACTGCAAAATGCAGAATGTCCGTAATGCACATTGAAGTGAATGAGGGTTTTAGAATGGGAGCAGCAGTACATCTTTGAAAATCAGGGATTAGTTATAGCAAGCATATACATAGACTTGGTGAATACTTTTGTTAAGTAAAAGCTTAATTGATCTCTTCTTTCTGCATACTATAGAGAATTTGATTTCCTAGTTCTTTGTTCGCACATCCTTCAACTTCTAAAGAAAGGTAAAGCATTGTTTGGAGTGGTTCTAGGAGAAAATAGCTATAAGTAATTACTGTATGTTAATTTAAGGGAAATCGACTAAATAGTATGAGAATGTCCTTAAAGTGAGGTCTGTGATTTTTTTTATGATTGAAGATTTTGTTCTTGATGGTGAAATGTGCATGCCTTGTTATATTTTAATTGAAAAGAAGGTGGGACAAAATCCTTAGACGTAAGTCATCATACTGTCCCTGCAAAAATGATTGACAGCTGTATATAACCAAATACACATTTGGGTAGTGAATGCAACTGTCAAATAGTTTGCAGGAGTTGTGAAATGGGTTGTGAATGGGTTATTTCAGTCTGTCTTCTTAGCACTATTCACATACAACAGTGTCATTGGCAGGCATAACATTTTTGTAATTCCATGAACTTGATCTCATGAGAGAATATGAGTTAGCTCTAGGACACAGTACTCATTTGTTTTGCTTATCTTAACTACCAAATGATCTTACCAGCTATCTGATCAGCAGCTGAGACAGTAAAATATTTTGGATTTTTGTACCTTCAGTGTGTTTATTTCAAAGGAAAGCAACTGGCCCACAATCTCCTTCTACCTCATTCAAGTGAGAAATGCTACTGCATGTGATTCTTAGTAACTGAGGATAACACAGTACTGCCTTGTTCTGGGTAAGAATGCTTTGCTCATGTAAATGCGTAAATCAAACCATAAGCTGGTTGTTTAGTAAGACAAAAGTGTACAGAAATGATTATGTGACTCCAAAATGCATCACAGACATTTGCCTACGTGATATTTTTCACCTTTACTCACGATTACCAGATATGTATGAAAATGTTTCTTGCTTTCAACAGACTTCCATTTGCTTCTGAAAGAAATGTAATAGTCTAATAGTCTGCTGTCCCACTGGCGCCTGGAAGTGCGTACTGTAGCTTCTTCTGAACTTAAGGACGGATTTCCTTAAAACTAATTTATTATATTAAAATATTAGAAAATTGCCAACTGCATACAGTTGGACGATATTACAGATGGTAAATAAAACCAAAGCACATGGTAGAAAAGGTAGTAAAACTGTGGGTTGAAAAGATTTTTTTTTTCTTTCATTTTGCATTTCCAGGTAAAACCTCAGAGCGACAATCAATTCAAAAGTCCATGGAAAATTTTCACCAGAGGTTATAGCTTATCTCTGTTGATATATCCTGGCACTGTTCTTCCCATCTTTCCATCTCAAGCAGAATCCCAAGTATTACTAGTTGACAGTATACGCATTTAGAACTAGAACCTTTAAACTGTGACTTGGTTTGGTTTTAACTAGAAGAGCTGAAGCAAATTACAAATATTACTTTTGTAGCTGCATTTCACCTGTTGCCATGTTACATTTTAAAACTGTGAGGGGTTTTAAATAATAATGTTTTACAATCTACTGTATAGCTTGGTTGGAAAAGATACCTTTTCCTTTTTTTTTTAGGTAGGTATTGGCTTCACATCGCTGTCAGTCTTCAAATAAGATCATGTAATTTTTTTTTTTTAATCTGAGATTAATAGGAGTAAAAATATGATTTTAAAAGTCTTCATACTAGGGAAGACATTTTACATTTTCTTAAAACTCAGTTATAGTATCAAAGATTTAGAAAACTATCAGGATTTTTATCGACACTGAATTATTTGGAGTCTGTACATGGTAATCAAGAGTAGTTACATACCTTTACAGAGATGTTATATTTTTTTTTAAATAAAGTGTACCATCCCTCAATATCAGAATTTCATCTAGTAATTCAATGGCTAAATCTAAATTAATTGTTCTGCCACAGAAGTGAAAATTTAAAATAATTTTATCTATATTAAATAAGGTCTGCCATTTATCATGTTCTATGTATCATAAAGTAAATCCTGTGCATAGTTGTATTTCATTCTTCTTAGGGCTTTATTTCATGCATTTTTCATGAAGTCATCAAGACTTTAATGTTTTCCTTGAAGCTCGTTGCTATAGGACTATTTATATAGTCCTATAGTGTTATTTTAGCTCACTAAATAACTTTCCCTCAGGCAAGTAGGATCAAAGTGCTTTGTGCCTTTAGTTATTGTCAGTAACCAGGACAGTTGCTGTTTGGATCTTTGCTAAGCAATGATTTACAATGTTTTGCTTGAAGTCACACAGGATATCTTTGTCTCTTGAGACATAGGGAACTCCCTCATCACTTAAGACAATCTCTAAGGATCGTACTTTATAATTATTAGATCGGCATACAGCCACTTGGTATTGGTATCTGGAGTTGTGTCATGATGAAAGCTCTTCGTGATTTTCCATTTTCCCATAATTGTTTGTTCTAATAAACTAACTTTTGGTGGATAAAATGAACAACAAGATTCAGAAGTTAATGAGTCTAAAGGAACATCTGTTAGAAGGACCTTCATTACCATACATTTCCAGGGAAATGAGAACATAAGGCAAGACAGAAGTTGATGAAGAGCCTGTTTGGCTTAAGCAAATGAATAATGTGGCCCAGGACAGAGGATGAGCTTTTCAGTCGGATACTAATAAGCATTGCATTGTTTTTGGCAGTTAACCCCAGATGTTAATCTGGTGTCAACTGCATTGTTCTGTCCTTTTTTCATGCCAGTGTAATTTATTCATCTTGGCAGGATCCACTTTTCCCTTTATTTTTTCCAAGACACCAAACCCAATATATTTCATCCAGTAGGCTTAAAAAATACCTTTCCCTTCATTTAGAATGTAAAATGGTTACCAGTCTAAAATTAAGTTTCTTAAATCAACTTTATGCCATGTTGTAGAATCCAGAGAACGAGCAAAGAAACATTGGCGTCTTTATATTAAGAAAAAGAAATCTCAAGGTTGTTTGCATAATGTATCTTTTTATTTCTCCCTCTTTCCCTTTATGATCAACTGTGGTAGTTAAAAATGCATTTTGTATAAGTGGTTCTAGACACACAAAACAAGCTTTCACACAACAGGCACTCTGAGATGAAAAAACAATTGCAACAATACTTTTCACACAGTGAAACCTAAAGCACATGTATTAATCACTCAGTCCCAGATTTAGTATTTTGCAGCTAGCACTTTTATTCTGACATGGCAAACAACATATAATGAAATAAAATTATGTCTCTAGACAGATCTGGTATTTATAATGAAGAGACAAGAGTCACTCTTGAAGTTCTCATTGATGCTAGTTCTCCATTATAGGACTGATTGACTTAAACATCTCTTTATTACCCCAGAGATACTAAGCTTCTGAAAATTGGCCAAGTACTTTTTTTTTCAACAGACTAGACATTTTACGAGAAGTTTGATAGAACTAATACAAAGAATTTAAAAACTTGAATACTCTGAAGTGAGGTTGTGGTAGATTTTTAAATCAATCCGATCCTGGGGGATGTGGGGAGTAATGGTATCTACAGAATTACAGCTGAAAGAAAGAGAAAAATATTTTTTCCCATAGCTTGGACTAAGGAAACGCTTAAAAACGTATCTTGGAAAGTTCACAGGATGTTTCTAAGAACATAAAATAAATCCTGTGTATATATAAATTGACTTTGCATCTTTTGATTGTAGCTGGTTTTCTAAGGCGGAAAATTGATTGGAGACGGGAGGACAATGTGGAAGAGAAAGGGATACTAGGAAAGATGCATCTATGCATAGCAACACATTCAGTTATGTGTAGTGACTCCTGTGGTTTAGAAGAAGGCAGAATACCGATCCTTTCCTGTGCAGACTGGAAGCCTCCAGTCCCTTCTGGTATTCCTCACCACTAGCTGCTTCCCCCAGATCTCAGGGCTGTCCTGCTTTCCTCCAGCCTTGAATTCCAACCTTGAAAAATTTCCCCATATCCAGCTCCTGAGTCTGAATATTCTTTTAATGCTAAACAAGACTGTGTGAGCTGTTTCTTTTGTTGTCATTTGGTGTAGTAAAATTGTTCCTATTTGTTTTGAAGGTGGTTTAGCATACCCTGGCTCAGCGCTTATAATTTCTTTATGACCAGCCTGATCCATTTTGCTTCATTTTCAGAATTGGATATGTTCCTTGATATTAGAGGCATCAAACTTGCTTTCCAGAGCTGTGCAGAGCAATTAAAATGAGAGTTTTCAAGCCAATTATTTCTTGATATTTCTCTGCTCTGCTGAATAATAGACTCAGATGATATCACCCAGTGGTGGCATTATCACAGCACACTGCACGTTCATTTTCACTTACATATAATTATTAAATCTTAAAGTAATTTTAAAGATGAATTTCAAAACTATTGTATGCAGATGCTGAAAGAATGGTTGCTTTATTATTAGAATAATATTTTTTGTACTAGATCCAATTTTATCTTCCATAGTTTTAAAAATTTCTATTACTTTTGCAATTCTTGAAAATACAATGTTTTCCTCTTTTGCTCAAAGGAAATTACTTAATGGGAATAATGACCATGTAAGCAATTTGCTACCTCTTACAATTCATCTTGAGAATATATTTTAGTCACTTTAAAGAAATATTGCTATTCACCATGAGGAAGCAGGACCAGACCGGCAGTGTTTTCATTTAATGGTGGAGTTACTTTTAAAACTCAGATTCAGAGATATTTCATGAGATTTTGAAATTTTGACAATCTCACTAGTCACAAGGTTTTTGTAGTGGTTGCGATTCCCTTCCTGCAATAATTATTCATTTGGGAATCTGATTGTTGACTTTTATAAGAGAGTTCAAGTCTAGTATTATATTTAAAATTCAATAGTGATGATTACTTGTTTAGCTGTGTCATTACAATAAATACAATTGGGTAATGGCTACCATCAAGTGCTAAGTTTTAATGTAAAACAACATCTACCTTATGTTATCAGTGTTTTCAAGAAATAATATAAATGTAATATGTCAGGATATGGAACTTGTGACGGTGTATTTTACCTGATTATGTGCTTAGTAACTTATGAAATTACTGATGTATGGGTAGATGATTGTGTTTTGAATTTAGAGATGTCCTTTAAAGGCAGCGGATAAAGATCTTGGGAGGGCAAAGGGACATGACTCAGTATTTCTACTTTTAAATAATGTTCTGTTTTCCAGCTTCAAACATTTCCAGTTGTTCTAAATCTTTATCGTAAGCATACAGGGGCATATATTGTATGTGGAAAAAAGTACTTTATTAATTTATAGTAATCACATACGTTTATTTGTGTTTCCTTAGTTTCACAGGGGACATAAAACCATACCTCCTTAGCTCTGCGCAGTTTTTCTTAGAGTGCCCCAATGTTCACAACAGATGGAAAAGTACAGTAAGCACCACTAGATTTCTCTTTTACCAACCCAGAACCTGCAATGAGACTTTGGGTCCAGAAAATGGCAGTTGATCAGTAATTGTAATTACTACTTCTATTTTATTTTTAAGTAAAATTAGTTTTGAAGTTATAGGAAAAAAACATTCTTCTAATGGATTGTTGTTTGTGTGTACGGTTTTTGTTTGTTTGGCTGGGGTTTTTTTCTGCTGCCACCTTTTTTTGGTAGTGGATCGAAATTCTCTTGTAAATAGGCATGGTTCCATTGACGTTAGTAGTAGTAGTTCAGGCATTTGTACCTAAAGAGAATTTTATCCTCGTTACTGTCAGTTTATAGCAATGTTCAGTCTGTCTGGTAATGGTGTTTTCTGAACGCAGACTGAGAATTGTAATAGGAACTGCATTATATAGCTAAATGCTTTCTGTTTCTGAATGCCTGAATGCCTCATTCAGATTATCTCTTACTCTTCATCAAAAATTAACAAATTATAATATAAACTCTCTGGACCATAAACCCCCTCTTTCCTTTGTTTGCACAGCAGCTAATGCAGAGAAGTCCTGGCTCATGGCTTTTGGCAATATAATGTATATAAAAATAATAATACAATTAAATTAAACTTTAAAGGGAATAGATTATATGCAGTCAACATCTGTGACGAGGGGCTTTGCCTCTATTAACAGACGTGTTAGGTGAAATGGTAGTTACTTTCATTTCATAAAGTATTGAATTTCTCTTTCTTGAAATTTGCCTTCACACATTGCTTCCCATTCTGCTACCGCTGTTGAGGCAAAGCTAATGAAAAAGAACAAATGATAATATACAGTGGAGATCAACAGAAATGTTAATCATTTGGCTTTGCCAAAATAAAAAGTACGGACCTATTATTGGAGTCTTATTCTACTCCTTTTTCTGATGCCTGCCATTGTATTAGTACTCTAGCTTTTCATAATGAGGCCCTCATGCTGATTTTTATGCTAGTTTTACACGTATTTGCACACCATCCATGCTACTGCCATTTAAGTTCTTTACACAACACCAGGATGTGAATGTAATTTCAGTATTTCTCCCTTCTTTTCAACTTATTCCTCCTTAACATGGGGGCCATCCATACCTTCTTCATGGCAGAGTTCACGCACATTCCCAAAGTGAAGCCAGGTGCAAATTAATCTTTTTTTCCCAAAGTCAGGGTTTTATCCAGTCCCCTGCTTTTGCGTAACACATTCCAAAATAAGGAGGCATTCAATCTGATTGAATCACTTTTGTCTAGAACGCTCCCTCGATAAGTACACGTGCACTGTGTTTAATGCTGTGGCTAAAAGCACTGGTGGAAATCAGAAGATTCTTATTTCTTGGTTGCATATAAAAACAAAGTCATTTTTCCATCCCTGCAAGCAGTGAATTCTGACATAACAGCCTTCATTTGTTGTGTTACTGTAGCAGCCTTGGTCTTCCTAAAAACATGTAGGATGCTGTTAGAAGGTGAGATCATCCACTGAGACCTCTATCCTTTAAGGAATTTGCTGATGGTAAGATGCAGGATGGAAAAACTGAGATTCTGAACCGCTGGCTCAGAGATAATCAGCAGGCAGATCAAAAACTTGAAGAATAAATTGGAGAACAGCAGCAGTATGCTGAGCTGTTATCAAAAGCCACAGACCTTGAATAAATGTTTCACAGAATAATGTCAGAGGCAAGTATCATGTCACGTTTAAGAACATGTCCCAGTTGGTTTCTCTGTACCATAAGTGCTAGATTTTAAATGCCTGTATTTTTTTAAAACATTACAGTATAAAAATCAGTGAGTAGATTTTTACTCATCCCACGATATTACGTCTACCTTCTATTCAACATGTCCAGGGAAAATAGAATTAGCTTGTTTTGCCTGTTTGCATAGGAAATGTTCTGTGCTTGTGCTAGTTGTGGACTCTATCTGTGGCAGTAAATTAATACCTGAAATCTTCGTTCTTCAGCTCAACTGCTTTTTAGCCCCCTTTTTGACTTCACACTTTATGTGCTACTTTCATAAGACACATCTGCCTGTACATATATGTATTGTAGTCTTAATTCATCTCTGCATTCTATTAAAATCCACATAATTTTTGTCCCACAGCTAAGGAGAAACCAGATTAAATTTTCAAAAATGTTATTTTCCTTGGAGAGTTACTGGTCTGTGTGTGTATCTGTATGCATTGACCAATATTTACTGCTGTGGTATGGCCTGTGCATGGGTCCTTGTCATCCCAGAAGTTGTCTGTATATTTGCAGTGTATTTATTTCCTATTTGAGCACTATCCATGAGATGGAAAAAAATATTATGAGTTTATTCTTTTTTATAATTTTTTTTTTCTCACAATAGTTGCAGGTAAAGAATGGTAAATTTTAGCTTTTCTCTTTTTTGCCGGTCGAGCCATTCTAATGTTGGTGACTAAATCTCCTACTTTCGGTTTTTGTTTTGTTGATCTTTTGTCTCTGAGTACACTACCAGCATGCTCCAACAGGCAGGTCCCACGTAGGGTCAAACCAAGGATGCTCTTCTTGTGGTCTCTATTCCTAAATTGAGGGAATAGTTGGCAAACCAACCCAAATAGCGCAACACCACCGAGTGCACAGCTTGGGCTCCTTGCATCACGTCTGCCTCTGCATCACGGCCATGGGAGGCCATCAGGGAGGAGGAAGCGTGAAGGAGTGCAGAAAGAGGTGTTCCCCACACCCATCCTTGTCTGTCAGAAACTCAGAACAACTGCTCTCCGAGGAAGCAGGGCAAGGAAGGCCTGCGCTGAGCAGGTTCTGCTCTTTCTGAAGGGAAAAGCAAAACCATCCCAAACCTGCCCTGTCTGAGGGAGAGGAGAAAAGGAAGGGGCATCATGGCAGAAAACCGAGTTACTGTATTATCTGCATGCAAGGTAGGACAGGAGGGACAGCACGGGCTCCTGCGGGGAGAGGAGGGATGGCCCCTGCACCCCCCGAGCTCCCCGCGGCAGAGCGCTGCACCCGGGCGGCAGGGCAAGGGCTGCAAAGCCAGGACCTCGCCCCAGCGGGATGGAGACCCCCCCCTAAAATCTGTTTTGTAAGGGTGATTAGCTGGAAGCCATGTTGCTACTTAGGAATTCTGTTACATAGAATATTAAATACATTTTAAAGTGGCTACAAGAGAGCTGGGCAGCTGAGCAAGAATCTTGCAAACATTTTCCGTTCGTTTTTTATTTGCTATTGCTTTTGTTTTGCACAAACATTCTTGTGGTTATAATCTCTTTCTTGGTAGCATCCCCCGATGATGTTATTCACAGTAGTGCATTATAATAAGAAAATGGACAGTCTTGTGCAGATCAGTATGTGCTGGTTTTATTAACAATAATAATGAATGAATAATTCTTCTATTTCTCTAGCTCCAGAGATTTTAAATATTTTTAAGCATTTTAAGTATATGTGTGTTTCTTTTGCATAGATTGTGATTATTTTGTTTTAATATAGCACGAAACACTTCCATAACAGTTTCAGACATTTTCTAGTTTAATATTAAAATGGAGATAATAATAAGCCACATGGAACTATACAACAGCAGTGAGTTAAATCCCCAAAGTCAGCATGATCAGAAAGAAGGGTGAAATGTCAGACCTGGCGTAACCCACTTCATTATGCCTCGTCTTCACAGTGCTCACACAACGGTGGATGATCTTAAACATCATAATTGAATAATTATGACTCAGGATGTTTTGCCTTAGGGCGTAGTTTCAGCTTTTCCCGATGTGGCAAATAATGTTCCGTGTCATTCTGCATTAAGAAACACAGTAGCCAAGCTCCCTGTTATGCACCGGTAGTTTTAGACTAACAGCACGCAGTTGTCTGCAGTATCGAGTTAAAACGCAACGCTCCAAAACCACCTCTATGGAAAGCAGGCAGATATTTAAGGAGACTTTCACATATCCTAAGCCTGATTGATGTCTGCACACCTTTGCATCAAAGCTGTGTGTATTTTTAGCACAAATAGCGATATACCCGCAAGTAATGCCCAGTTGTTTAAAGTATTTGTGTCAACTTGGTGTGCAGGTTGGTTTGTTACAGCTGAGAGTTGGGCTTTTATTAGAAATTGTATGAAAGTGTTAAAAAAATTCTGCATTGAGCTATGTATATGTACAATACCATTGCTGATGGCATTTCTTTTAAACAAGTAAATTAACTTTGAGAAATGCAGCCGACAGAATGCATGGCACACAGTAAGGTTTTGCGTAGAAGTTTACTCTTTGAAAAATAAATGTAATTTACATCCAGGTGAAGTGGCATTAGATGTCCTTTTCACATATAGTAAACTGGAGGTCCAGGCTCTATTTTTGCTTCATCACGGAAATAAATGACGTGCTCAGGGAGTGCTAGATCTCATCATATCACAGCTTGATTCTTCTGCGCTGCTGGTGAGTTTGCCAGTGGCAGCTGAGGTGACATTAAATGAGTTTGCTTCTGGAAAAGAAGCGCCCCAGGAGAGGAAAATATGAGAGCTGTTTTGTACAGCTGAGTCACAGCTGCCAATCTACAATTTGTATGAAAAAGGGCCAAAACATTGTCTGGAAATACAAGATTAGCAAAAAAAATCCTAGAGTCCATTCAGTAGACTGGATGTCACCTTTCATCTTAGCTATGTCTTACTCCACACAGTTCAGTTGGTTTTTTTGTGCACAACAGTTCTGTGGTGTATGTTGGGATCAGAAACATTTCCGAATGACTTCAAAATGCGTATAGAGTGAGTACAATCCTGGAGATGATGGCAGTTATTATATAACCGTATGTAATAGTAAGTTCCTCCATATTGCAAATATTCAATGTATGTTTTACATTAAGATGACTATGAAGAATTTTTTTAATTTTCTAATTAAGCCAAATAAAAACTATTTAGATGCACAGTATAGGTAGTGGATGAAAATGTAAAGGCAACGTTTTTATTCCATGAGATTTACCTGTGTTTTATTTACTTCTAAATACTTGAGAGTGTTCCTTTTTACAAATCCCTGTAACTAGTTAATAGTATTTTCTTATGTTAATACTCAAGACAAGGTGAATCAAAATGCAAAATAATATCTACAGGTTCCCACACTGTCTATGCGTGGTTGAATGCAAAAATATTTGCAGAAACAGGACTTAAAATTTATCAGAAAAACAAATCAGAATTTATCATTAGCTGAGAACTAAAAAAAAATGGGTATTTTTCATTGATAATATGGGGAAATGCCATTACACATTTTTTTGCCACATTAGTGACATAGGAAGTAAACATCTGAGAAAAATAAACATGAGATTTTCACAGCTCGTGCTGAGCATTTTCCCTGATTCTGCTTTTCATCGTTAACTTTATTTCTGGTTTAGTATATCTTGGGCCTCGTCAGTCTGAGTGACATCAACTCTTACTATCAGTGTAGTTCACATTGTATGCTTCACATGTTCTTTTCTGAAAATTGGGCAGGACATGATTAGGGAAGGACCTGATCTCTGCTGTCTACATAATGTGGTTAGAATGCAAGGACTTAAAAAAAAAAAAATAAAAAATTGAGATACTCAGCTGCAGTAAGCCTTGACTCATTGAATATAAATGAAGGAAAGAGGACTAAGTAGCTGGAGTGTTTAGTGTATACAAATCTGTGCTCCTGCATCTGCGAATTCCAATGATTTTTTTCCTCTAGACTAATTCAGATACAAACACCATTCATTTCTGAGTTGAGCGCTAAATCGTACAACTTGTACTTGTGCAATCAAAGAAACCAGAGTTTTTAAAATAAAACCATATTTTTAAGTCTGTGCTGGAGAATACATAAGCCGGTTGTCAGAAATATTGGGTGCTCGACAGGTCAATGGGACCTATTTTATTTTCAGTGTAGGAAGAGAGACTACAGCGGAGAATACATTTTAAATTATGTATCTTAGAATTTTTTGCCTTTCTCAGAAAAAAACATGAGGATTCTGGTACCACCTTATATAATACAGAAGACCAGATATCCCCACAAATTGTTGTGATTGGTATAGTCAAGATGTATCTAAAGTGTTGGTACAGTAAATGGAAGATTACATTTATGGGATCTGACTGGTTCCACTTTCAAAGAAAATAATTTCATCTACCACAATTTTAATTTATTTATTTTTATTGGAGCACCTTTTATGGCACTTGCATTTAAAAAGTTATGTTTAAAAATCCTTGACATCTTTTGCCTTTAAAGCTGCAGAGAATTAGGTCAGAATTTCCCTGCATCAAAGACTCAGAAATTCAGAAATGACTTTTGCCTGTAGGACAGGAATGAATGCACGTTAGTTTAAAGGCCAGTGAAATATAACTGCAAGCAAATCTTTTCTGTTGAAATCATAAGGTTCATTCATCAGAACTGAAATGGAAGAGAATCAAAATGCTGATAAATTATAAAGCAAGGCAAATTTTCAAGTCCTTTTTCAAAATTATTTGGTTTTCTAATAAAGCTGTAGTCTTACAATCAATGGTTTGTAGGTACAGGAGTATCCCTATATGAAACTAAATTTGCTAACGTTATGTTTGCCTACCTTTTGTGTTGAAGAATGGCCAAAGCAGTAAGTGTTAAATGGCCATTTTTGAGTACTTATATAGGGTAGATTTTTATATTTGAAACCTGGATATTGGCAGTTATAACTTGATTTTAAATATTTATATTGTCAGAAAACAAAAATATTAAAACATTTCCTACTTCATCTGAGGATTCATAACGTGTTAAAGAAATAAACTCCTAATTTAATAATCCTTATCAAAGAAATAAATCCTTTCAGATCGTCACACCCCACCATTGCTCTTGCCCTTCACATATTTGTGGTCATTCAGCTCACCTGTACTGAGAGGACTCTGATCTTTGCTTCACAGAGAGGAACTGCCTCCTCCACAGCGTGCTAGACTCGTCTGCTATCATTTGGCAAATTGAAACTGTACTAGATCTAATGTTGAGAGTGATCCTTACCCAGAGATAAAGATAGAAGGTTTGTCAGTTCCCTTTTAGATGGGAGAATGTAAATGTATCTCTGCAGAGCCGAATATCATCCTTAATTCATGCATGTTTTTAAACCACACCTATTTAAATAACAATAGTTCATGTAATCAAGAAATAATGTTTTCCATGTTAATAATCAAGCAACCACCACAGCCCCAAGTAAGAAAATAAAAACTCATGTTGGAGGGTTTGAGCATTATATGCTAGAATATTTCCCTCAACTCCAAGTACGTAGGGAAAATTAATTAGCCAAATCATAGTCGTCATACTCTTTTTAAGAAGCCCCTGAGGGCGAGTCCTTGCTTTGCGTGCACTGTGATAAATATAGGTCTGTTGAGGAAAATCAATGAGATGTGTAGCACCTTTGACTCATAGATCATATCTTTGTTTTCTTTTCTCTCCCAATTAAGGATGTTGTTGGTTTTTTTCTTGGTAAATAAATTTCAATTAATGAAATTCCAGCTGTCTCATACATTATGGTGGTGTAAATTTGAAAGCATTTAGCAGATGCCCATATAAAAATCCATTAACACATAGCAGGTTCCCTGACATTTTAAACCAATATGTTTCCAGCTGGAACAAATAATGGAAAACAAGTCCACATTCTTGAAAAATTTATGGCGCTCTCTAATGCAGGTAAAAGATTCCTACACAGAAGGGGGCATATTGTGGAAGAATATAAAAATGTCATATGTTTTCAGATTTGCAAGAGGAAAGTCATGAATACATTTTGTTGAATTAATTTGCTCTTTATACAAACTGTATAAGACTGCATATAAAAAAAGGGGGCCAATTAAGATGCCAGGTAAAAGACAATACTGTCTCTAAGTTTTTATTTAGTATTTATCAATCCTGAAATCATGCAAGGGTCTCTAAAAATTATCAGTCAGAAATTCCAATAAGTTACTTGTCTCTAAGCATTTTAATCTGATACAATTATTAAAATAACTTTAAAGCTGCCATAAAAAACCTATTAGTAGGTCACTACTTAAAATCCTACCAGCAAAGTCAAGCTTGGGGAGAAAGTAAAGGAATGGGAAAGATGACCTTGACTTGCCTAAAGCTTGCAATATTTAAATTGGAAACGGGCCACGTTAGAAGAAAGCAGGTAAAAGAGATATATTCCGTGCCAATATGCATGGAAACTGTGATGGAAGTGTATGGAAATATACTTTTGGAAGTTTGCTTATTCTGGTGAAGTAATCATTGGGAGACGTGCATTTTTAAATGCCTATTTTCATTTGCCTGTATTAAAAAATGTTTTCTTTAGGAGAAGAGGAAAACTGGATTCTATGTGGAAAACAGTCTATTTGTTCTTTTGGTTTCTTAGTATTTATTGTGGTAGAAACAGTAAAGCTGGCTTTTCATCCCTGTTGTACAAATTCACCACCATACAGAAGGCCAGCGCAAGGCCCATTTTCCATTTTAATCCACCTAAGCCTCTAGACCTCAATTTAAATGATGCACAATGCTTGTGATCACATCCATAGCAAATGGATGAATTCTTAATATAAAATATTTTTTAAAGTGATATCTGTGTAAGGTTTTCCAATACTTTTCTGTGTTTCAATGTGATTTAAGTTACTGCACTGTCAGTGTCTTCAAACAAGCATGGCAAATTCAAATTTAAAGTCTGTCAGTTGGAAGGCAAATTCTAACAATTTACTGATAGTGATTTTCCTTTAAAATAGCTAACCTATGTCCTAACCACATACAGTTACAATGACATTCCAGTAGCGTACTCATCTATTTTAAGGATTTAACTGCAAAGGTAAATCACTACGTAAGGTAGATGTTTACAGAACAGTGTCTGTAGAAAGGCAGTGACTGCAGGACTGCTAAAAAGATGTTTAGCACATTGTTTTCTTAAATGAGGATGAGGGTTGTCAAAGCAAATGAAATAAACTAATTGTGGCTGGAGATTTGGACCCAGCTGAAGCAACTGCCTAGAAAAGCCTACGATTCTTGCGAAGCAAAACTGCTGTGCTTCCCTTTGACTGTGTCATTGCTACAATCCCGTACTTGGCTGTCCTCTCTTGTAAATTAGAATAGATGAAAGCTGTCGAGCCAAGCCAGTGATGGAGGCTAATTTGATGTGATATAATTGATGAACTCTAAATTATCCCACTTCTCTCTCTTGAAACAGTCTGACTGGAGCTCAAAATGCCAGAGTACTTTGATTTACACTCTCTGTCACTTCTATATTGAAAGTCTCGGTGTGGCAGCAGTGAGGAATTAACTTCTTCACAGTATTTTTTTCTAACCTGTAGAGTATGTACACACACGGACTGGTGCAACCCCTTGTAGGAACACTACTGGGAAGTCTGATTTCCTTCTTTGCAGCTGGATTGTGCACAAAATTATTATCAAGATAAAGAGAATAACAACCTGACTTCTGCTGCTACAGATATTGTCAAGATGGTCTCTTGAAATTAGCGTTGTGCTTCTTATTTGAGAACTGAATTTTAGACTGTAGGATTAGGGTATTTAATGCTTGGAACCCCTCTATTTCTGAAATTCTGATGTAGCTTAAATATTTTAGGAGATTAGACAGGTTCTAGTCCCTTCAGTAGCTGTAGATTACTAGGTAGCAGTGCAACTCTTAAAATAATTCTCCATTAAACTATCGCAAGCTTCAGACTTCCTTATCTCAGGAATTCGCTGTAGTTGATACTTTCCTGTTCAAGGTACTTTAACTCAGAGCAAACTGCCTCGGTTTCTTGGTTTCTTTCAGAGGTAAGGAATGGTCAGTTGCCTTGCTTTCTTAGGTCTATAGCAGGAGCTATAATATAATATAATATAATATAATATAATATAATATAATATAGCTTTAATTCACATTATTACTCTGATCAGATAGCAGAACTGCATCTGTTTCAAAGCCGTTCGCTCCGCTGCACAAAATGAGCTGGCTGTGGCCACACGCCGCTCCCACTAGCAGTGCGTGCCAAATTCTTGCTGACCTGAGTGTACTAGGTATGGTGAGCAAATCTGTGAAGTTTGGAATATTTCTTTGGACAAGCACCCAGATTTCAGATCAGTATCCTAGTTTTATAGTGATTAGCTAAACCCCTTCTTGCTGAAAATGCCAGGTGGACAGCATTTGTTATAAGGATTTTCTGTGCATTCTGAGTAACCAGATATTTTTTCACACTTCCTGATCCTGTCTATAACTTAAAAATATGGCTTTACTAATGATTTTTAATTGGGTTGTTGATGTGAAAAATACTGGGGTTTAGAGCCTCTCCTGGACAGGGCAATTGAACTAAAAAAAGCTATCAGTGGCAGGATGAGCCTCATTTTTTAATGAAAAAGGAGGTAGGTAACCAAGTAACACAGGGTTAACTTTTGTAAGGATTGTCTAGAAGAGCTTTACTCACCCAACACATGGTACTGTGGCATGCCCGTTCAGCTTGTAAGAGCAAGGCTATTCAGCTCCTTACACTGAGGATCCATGTAGATCGGGGCATTTCCACTCAGAGACAGGCAGGACTGCTGGTAGGTGTACTGCTTTTTTGTCCCCATTACAAGGCAGTGAACATGATGTTTATTTTGCTTAATACCTTAAGAATTAAAGCTTGAAAGCATTTAAAGGCATCAATCAGTCATGGTACATCACCAGTTTACCTTCCTTAATGGTAATGTCATTTGTGCTTTAAGTAGCATCTAAAGTACCGCTTTAGAATAGTTGTATAATTGGCAATGGTGCTGCACTTAAAATGTTTCATTTACATTGTCACTTTATCAGTGTACCAGTAATCTCAAATAGTAGATGGGTTTTAAGAATTAGAGGTGATAATAAAGGCAAACTTCACCATTGTTGGAATACAGGCCCATTTTCCTGCTCAGTATTTTTTATTTCTCTTCTTTCATAATTTTTTAATTTATATGTTACAATTTAATTTAAAAAAAAAGGTAGAAAAAAAGTAGAAAGAAAATAGTGAATAAAAATAAATATAAACTTTGGATTCAATGTCATCTGAAAAAAATTCCTAAGAGTTTGGTCATCTGAAGTCACTATATGGTCTAGGGTCCAGGTATGTTTCAGAAACTTCAGCTTTTTTAAACTGGCATAGCTTCAATTCGGTCGTTATAATTTGGACTGTATGTTTTCACATCAGTTCATGTAGGAAACGAATACAGTGCCTACCCTTTCTGTTGTCTTGCAGGTTAAAAAAAGCATTGACATTATTTGTAAATTAAAATATACTTGTCCCGCACTTGAGCCTCTCTTTAAATTAATAGTATATACACCCCATCTTTCTGACTTTATCTGTGCTAGGAAAAGAGTCTGTTTTAAAAAGCACTTAATTAAGGCCTCTTTAAAAATCTGTTAGTGTCTGCAGTGAAAAAGGGATACAATATCAAGCACTAATATAAAAATATGGGCTACAGAATACTTGCTAAATATTTTCAGATGGGATAACCTGACTAAATTTATTCTAGAATATTTAGAGAATTGGCTAAGCACGTATGTGATCTCAGAGCCTGTAAAGGTTCTGAGACTTCAGCTAGGACCACTGAGGTTCAAGAAAGGGATGATTGTAATTCCTATCTTAGAAAGGAAGGGGGAAGAGAAAGGGCTGGGTAATTATACACTAGCCAATTTTTCATTAATTCTTTGGAGAGTACTGGAATAAACAATTTTTTTAATAATCTATAAGAATTTAGAAGAAAGTGAATATGTGAGTGGCATTTAATGTTGTTTTTTCAAGTACAAATCACATCAAGCCCAATTTCTTGATACACCAGACTAGCAGACCTTTTAGATAAAAGGAAGTGAAAGGGAGCACAACTATAGGCTGGGCAAGGAATGGATTGAAGCCCTGAGGAGAAGGACTTGGGGGTACTGATTGACGAGAAGCTCAACATGAGCCAGCAATGTGCGCTTGCAGCCCAGAAAGCCAACCGTGTCCTGGGCTGCATCAAAAGCAGGGTGACCAGCAGGTCGAGGGAGGGGATTCTGCCCCTCTACTCCGCTCTTGTGAGACCCCACCTGGAGTACTGCGTCCAGCTCTGGGGCCCAGTACAGGAGAGACATTGAGCTGCTGGAGAGAGTCCAGAGGAGGCCACAAAGATGATCAGAGGCCTGGAGCACCTCTCCTATGAGGACAGGCTGAGAGAGTTGGGGTAGTTCAGCCTGGAGAAGAGAAGGCTCCAGGGAGATCTAATTGCGGCCTTCCAGTACCTGAAGGGGCCTACAGGAAAGACGGTGAGGGACTGTTTATCAGGGAGTGCAGTGACAGGACAAGGGGTAATGGGTTTAAGCTGAAGGAGGGTCGATTTAGATTAGATGTTAGAAAGAAATTCTTTACTGTGAGGGTGGTGGGGCACTGGAACAGGTTGCCCAGAGAGGTTGTGGATGCCCCCTCCCTGGAAATGTTCAAAGGCCAGGTTGGATGGGGCTTTGGGCAACGTGGTCTAGTGGAGGGTGTCCCTGCCTGCAGCAGGGTGGGTGGAACTAGATGGGCTTTGAGGTCCCTTCTGACCCAAATCATGCTATGATTCTATGATTCTATGAATGCAAAACTTCATTCCTGGAGTATTTAGCTGTAAGTTGTTCACTGTGAAAAGGGAAAGGTAGGTATATCAAGTGGGCTTCTGCAGGGATCTGATTCAGGTGTTGATTTACGTGATGGACAGTGGTTGTTGCATGTGTAACTGTCATTGAAGTAAGAGAGACTGCAAGCATACTATGGGACAGGATTATAATGTGTACAAAAGTAGATGGGAGAATCTGAAATAATTGGCTGCAAATCTGCAATTCCACAATTCTGTAATTGGCAAAACCATGATTCTGCACAGAGAAAGAAGTAATCATCTGCAAAAAAAAAAAAAAAAAAAAGGCAGGGGAAAATGGGCAATGAGCTTGGTAAGAATATTCAAAAATGAGTTGGAATGATCATGAATCAGAAGTGAATATAAGTTACCATACTTCTGTTGTAGCAAAGATGCTGGCATAATATTATCAACAAAAAGATCTGTAAAGCCCTTAAAGTGACTCTTCTATTCTTCTGTGTAAGGTTTGGGTCCCACTTTTTAACAAGAGTGTCTGGCACTTTGAGAGCATGGAGGGGAGCACCGAAAATAGGAGGAGGAGTGGTGAGATAATACTTACATACCCGCATTTGTTTAGAGTTGAGAAGGTTAAAGGGAAAGTTCAAATTTATAAGGAGCTCCTGTAAAGGAGAAGAGAGTTTTTGTGGGTTTTTTTCTCAGTTGTAGACAAGGAATGCTCTCCACTGTAGACAGGACAAGAAGCAATTGGCTTAAATGTCAGCATGGAGATTTAATTTAGATTTTAGAAAAGACCTTTCCAGCATTGGAATCATCAGGTAGTGCGGACTTCTGGAATAACTGTGGAACCGCCATCACTGGGCCTTTTTAAGAAATGTATACATCTGCTAGAAAGGTGATTATCACACTGCAACCTGCCTTTGCGTAGGGCCAGTGCGCAGCGGTGGACAAAGTGATCTCGTGAGGTACCACTTATTACCAGTTTCTTTTATCAGATCATATTAACTATCTTTAAAGCAATCTGAATTACTGTAGGAACAGCCTAAAACTTTATTGCAGAGCTGAGAATTATCAGGTTGACACCTGTTGTCTAAGGTAAGTAACTAAAGCAGTTTTTAACAGCTATCATAATAATGGATAATATCCATCATGCATCATTTCAAAAGCAGTAGCTTAATAAAGTGGATAGGATGCACTGAGATTTTGTTAATATAAGGTAGTTTCATACTGTATCTATTCAGTTTATAAAGATGGCACTTATGTTTAAAGTACTACGCTATCAGTGTTAGTAATTCTTTAGAAGACATTTTGAAAAGCATTATTTATGTGAAACCGTATGAAAGAGTAAATGAAAGAGTTCCAAGCAGTAGTTTGCATAATATGATACTTGAATCTCTCTTTCATATTTTGAAATAATTTTAACACATATTTTAATATATTCATTTATAAATAACTGTCCTTGGGCAAATACAGTAGAATGTCTTATGTACAAACATTATAACATATATAATTAGTGGATCCAGTTCTCCTTTTCTCTGTACACAGAATTAGTTTGAAGAATAAGTATTTTTAGAAATTTTCTGTGAATTAAAAATGGCTCTGCTAGCTCACAGCAAAATAATCAATAGTTTGATTAAAGGATTTTTTAAATGCACTTGATTAGGATGAAGAGTGCAATTCTGGGGTTAGCAAGGCCTACAGAAAGACTTAAGTACTCTAGAGGAACTTTTAAAATGTTTATGGTTACAGAACTGTGTAAATGTGCAACATGGATTCATAGTGATCTAAGTGAAAGATGTAATAGGATTAGGTCTTGTTTAGCACTTCTTAAATTTGAAAGCAGTGAATTGAATTTTGAGCTTATTATTGATTCTTAGCACCCAAAAAAATCTTCCTGTGCTAAATTAATCTCTAGGGAAAAATTCTGAAGGATTGATTCACAACTTTATTGTAACATGAGGCTCCATAAATTACTGGTAAATAAGCATAAACAGGGTGCCATTCCATTGTAATAAGCAGCTTTTCATACTCTGTTTTGGAGATGGGAATTCTCTTCCAGAATCAAAAAGGTCCAAAACCTGAAGTCACAGTAGGTTCACATTTTGCTCTTTGCTTGCTAATGTACAATACTTTAAATGTCTGTTCCTTGGATCTAGCAACAAAATGACCTTTTCAGGGCTCATCTTTTTTTCTCATTTTTGATTTGTTCAAGGGAAATTACAGACGACTGGTATTTGGTTTCCAAAAGGGATACATAAAAACTTGACCTTTTGGAACTGTTATTTTTTGGGATGTGTACACTGTATTTTAAGTATGTCTTAGCTGTTGTTTGCTGGACTATGTCTAGTTTAAATAACCCTTCATTTTATTCAGTATAAAGCTAGGACAAGAAGTATAACTCCTCTCATTTTTTCCCATGGCAGACCTTTGCACACACCTGAGAGCACTTTTTCTTCAGGCAATTTTAAAAGAAAGTAGCATGGAATAGGCCCTGATATCTTAGGAAGTTTCCATAGAGTCTGTTTTGCAGAGTAAATAGCATGCTATACTATGTCCATCATTGTAATATCTCATTGCCTACCTGAACGCGCTCTTGTGTCAGGGCGCTTTCCACTTAACAGAGTGGGAAATGAGGCACAGTGAAAGCAAGCGACCAGGATTATTTAGGAAGTTCATGATGGAGAGAATGAATGGATCCAAATTGTCAGACTACTGTTGTAAGTATGGCTATTCCTGCTGCTTGGTTTCCTAAGCCAGCTTTTGTCCCTCTCTTAAAGTCACTATACCTCCTGTAATCATGGAATGGTCAGTTTATTTCACCTAAAAGCCACAAAATAGTTTAATGACTATGAGATGCCTTTCCAGTGAAATCAGCTGATTTGGAAATTAACCAAGTCAAATAGGTTATTCAACATGTAAATGAGAAATTGCTCTCCTTTCCAGCTATGTAAATAGCTAATTTAATTTGAAGAGATTTGTAACACCAAGAGTTACAATGAGAAAAGTTAGAGAGAAGGCAATCTTTGTGTTGTGCAAATTAAAGCAAATAATCAGAGCTTCATTGAAATATGACTATGTATAATTCAGTTTGAGAATGAGAATTTCTGAAGAGAATTAAATTGTGTTTCTAAGATGCCTGTGGTCCACTCAGATCTGTGTAGTCATGTAAATCCATTTAAGCTACTTCTGTTAATCAACAGAAGATATGACAATAAGAAACCTCAAGAATATGCAATGAATGACTGAATTGCACTGCTTATAGAGACTCTCTGGTTTTGCAGGGCTGTCCATTTATTTCTATTTTTAATTTTTTTAACCCTTGGAGTTTGGCAAATACTATGTGATCAGAAATTAGTCAATGCAACTCTCCATGAGGTTTTGACATTTTTCCTCGTTGCAAACACTTTTCCTATAAAACTCAGATTTAATGCAGTGGCATTGTTAGCACTTTTGCTGTAACCTTTTGGTGTTATTCACATCAGCATTTGACAGCACAGAAACAGGAGAGGAGGAGACCAAGTTGTAACTGCAGACAGGTCAGAGATGGGTGATGAATAAGCAGAATAGGAATTTCAGATTAGAAATTTGGAAAATCTTTGTCACCAGGAGGGTAGTTCAGCACTGAACTGGACAGCAGTTGCCAGAGAGACTACAGAATTACCATTCTTCATGGTTTTGATTATTCATCTTGAAAGAGTCATGGATGTCCTGGTACAATGTTGGTAGTGATCTGATCTAGGAAAAACACAAAAAAAAAGAAAATCTAAGATATGAAGGAAGAAAACCTAGAAAACCTAGGCAGCTGTTGCTGTTGTTAAAATAATAGGCACCCTTTCAAATGCCAGATCCTTCCTTATTTCTGAAATAGGGTACTGAGAGTGTCTGGCTCTAAACACCCAGAAGGAAAGCTTTTTTTGGTCCGGCAGTCAGAAGTCTTCCAAATATGTTTACAAGTGTTTGCCACCTGCTTATCCCTAGCCTAGCTTTATGGCACACTCTAACACGTACCTTACTTGCCAGTGGGCTAACCTAGCCCATAAAGGTGCCAAACAGCAACAGAAGGGTCTTTGAAAGGATTTTTCTAGTCATCCTATTACGGCACTAAAATGGTCTCATCCTTTTCAACTCTCCTAATCTATCAGTCCCTCAAGAATGTCTGTTACCGTATAACAAAGAGAAAGTACACCTGTCCTAGTTCCTAACAACTCACGTACTTTATTTCGGGTTTGGGGTTTTTTTCAGTTAGGGCTTTTCTAGGACAGTTATGCTGGGAGGTGAAGAGAAGAGCATAGAAAAAGCAGTCCTAGTCAGAAGAACAGTATTCTATTCCACATGAGAGACCAAGTCTGAAAAAAAGAAAAAGAAAAAAAAAAAAGTCTTCTAAATAGGAAAAAGAAGCAAAATGGTAACACTTCCTAAAATACAAAAGATCTGAAACATGTCAGCCTGGGATTGCTGAAATGTTGTATTCTGTTAATGTTAAATCATTGTAATATGTGTTTTGCATTGAGTGTTTTATTGTACATCAATACAATATAGGCGTTAAAATATTTTGAAAGTAAGTCTAAATGTTATCAAGCAAAATAAAAAAAAAATCTAGTGAAACATTTCTACTTAAATAATAACTTTGCAGCAAATCTGTTTTCTCATAGAAGATTGCACAAGATGATATGGAACATTTTAATTCCCTCCAAACTGCATTGATCAGAGGAGAAGTAGCCCCCATGATAACTTTTTTGATCAATGGTAAAATTAAATTGTATACCCAGGCAAATACTTTCCTGTGATATACTTCTAGATGGGGAAGCAGGTCCTATTTCAAAGGTATTTATTTGACTAGCACACCAAAACTCAAAATTAACATAATCTATGGGCAAAGTTGGAAATCAGGTGAAATGTATATTTCCATGACAAGGGAATAATTATGCCAAAATGGTTGGTTTTTAAGAAAAGTTCTCAAATTATATGGGTTTTGAGAGAGAAATTGAACTAATTTATAGTATCCTAACATCTTACTGTTCTTCACTGATGACAAATACAATTCTTTATTTACAAGAAAATCTCTTTAACAGGGTATAAATTAATACTTTGAAATTGTTGTAAAATAATAGAGATGCCTAAAAAATTAATCTTGTCAATACTCTTGGACTTAATGAGCTTTAAAATTATGGTAGACCTTGAAATCAGTTGTCTGCTCAGTCAGATAAATGCTCATTGAATTTCTCAGTCCTTTGCTGAGAAAGTAATATTTTGAATTTCCCATAGTTTAAAGTGAATATTTAGGCATGTGCTTAATTCTTAATATTATAAATTAAATGTGTGATAAAATATTCAAATATTAAATCTTAATAATGTCCATATATTCTTTGTCTCCAAATAAATATCCCTAATTACTGAAGAAGTTTTTGGGTTTTTTTTTTTGGTTGTATGATTTTTAAATGCAGGTTAGGGTTTGGTTTTTTTTTTTATATGAGTATATAAGTAACACCAGTGTAGTTCCATTTTCCACTATCCCATGTTTATTCTACCTCAGCTATGATGAAATCTGTGTGGGTTTTTTAATCTCTTTCACTGTTGAGAAAAAGGTAAGAGTTTTTTTACCCATACTACCCATGTTTGGAGAGTTTCCCTGTTTCTTGGCCTATGGCTGAATTGCAGGAATTTCCCCATACCTGTGTGGGCTACATGAAAACAGCGTGTGACTGGAGCACGGGGTGTCACACCTGAACGCCACCTGCCATGCAATAATCTAATTTATAAGATTTTCTATTACTGGAACTTTGCCTTTGTCCCAGTCTTGATACACGGAGAGGCGCACATAGTGGGATTTAGTGACCTTTTCCAGCCACAAAACTAATTTGAAACATCATAATATCTTCCTGTATTTCTCCTCATTGCATCTTATTTTCCTGTTCTGCACCTTACAAGGAGCTTTAAAAAGCTGAACAGCAAGAAGGAATATTTTGAATAGAGCACTTTGATGTGCAAGTGCTCAGCTGCCAAACTCAGCAGCGCTTCATGGGCAGCCGAACATTTGAAAGTTTTCATTCTTGTTTACAGAGCTAATTAAGAATCTTCATAAGTACTCTTCACAAATTACAGAGTATCAGAATTACAGTGTCTACCTTGTGAATGAATAGGTTTTACCGAATGCATGACCAGGAGCAGAGGTGAAGAAAACTGCTAGCCTTGAGAAACAGAAAGCATATCAAATACACATTCCTTTATAGTCTGTATTAAGCAAATCTTTTAAATAATCATTTGTGCATTTGGAGCATAGGTTATTCTGCTCATTTAAGTGCTTTCCTCAAGGAATTCTATTTGTTTAAAATGTTTGGTTTCCCATTAAAAAGTAAGCATTTGCCAATAGCTCTGTAGACTTACAATACTGTAATTAGTTCCATATGGCAGGACTGCTCTAATAACATTGTTTTCTTTAATTTTTGTTATTTTAGGAAGAAAATGAGCTAGACAGAGTAATTTTAGCATGTAGTGACACAGTATTTTATGTTTTAAATTTTCGTGGTCTTTGTCAAGTTGTTGGTAAGACTGGAGGGTCATAGTAGTTCTTTCTGGCTGTAAAATGTATGAATATATTGTAGTGATGCAAATCAGTGCTGATGTAAGTCAGTATACAGAGACCACCAGTTTTACTTTTAAATGAAAGGTTAAAAACGTAACTTTTAACCATCTAGCTATTCATACTAGGCTTTTATTTATTCTGAATATAAAGCATGCAGTTTCACACCGCAGACATACCGATTATCGGTATGATATACAGGGAGCCCATTTGCGCAGGTGCTTACTGACAAATACACTGCATGTTTATAAAAACCAGGCCTTGGGAAGGTACTGGGTATGCATTAGGAGACTGCTATATTGTTTGGATTTTTAACGTTATGAGTGCTGCTTTAGATTTCTATAAGCTATCTTAAAATGCAAGTCAAGAAAAAAATGCATGAGAAGTGTTACAAAATGAACTTGTTGCTTTGTAACAGACCTTAAATCAAGAGTATTTATTGGTAAGCTGCCAGCAAATATTTGCTTGATTCCTTTTATTATTTCAAAGGCTTTTATGAACAGTATGTCACGGTGCTAGTGTCATTTACATTCAAATACTAGTTTCTAATGTTTTAAGCTTTCCAGAGATATAATAGGGAGAAATATGCTATGAAAATGAAACTTAGATCTTTTCTAATATAACATTTTTGCAAGCATTTTGTCTCTTCAAGATGCTGTGACATCCTGTTCAGTTGAAGGAGCACACGACTTTAATTGCACGACTCATTCACTTTAAATATTTAATAATGCTTTTATTAGTTGCACTGAACCAGTGAAGTAAGATCTGTAATATGTAGTGCTGGTCATCATTTTTATTCATCATGGTTTAATAAGCATTATAATTACAGATTGAGGAAGAAATATGAGTTAGCTTTGTGGTTTTGCCTGGGACTTCTGTGCACACTGGTGTGATTGGAAAGGATTATTCAAGCTCTGTGAGCATAGCTGATCGTATTCAAATACACTGATGCAGGCTTCCCAATCCTGACACATTATTTTTCATATATAAGTAACTGCAGAAAAGATACTGCATGAAATTATGAGTCCTGACACTATTAACTCCATCTGGCTTAGTAGTGAAGTATGAAAATTGGAAGGCCAAGTGGACTTGTTCTTGGCAGGTGTTCTAATGCACGCATTATCAGTGGAATTAGACTTCAACTATTTTTACCAACCATTTCCTATATTTGCTTCCCACTTGCACAAATAGCTAAGTTATTTAGAGTGAACAGTCAGTTAGGGAAGCTTTAATTTGGAGATTTCATCAGAGTTCAAGCTGAAAGACCATTTGTAGACAACACAAGCCCTCCGGGCTCAGTTCTGGAGTAAATATAGATGATGATACTTTAGTATAACTTTCTCCCTTTAATATTACAAATATGACTTTTTGCATGCTATTTGCAGTCTTATGTTTAAATGGGAGGTATAGTAGGGCAGACTAATATCTGGTGCATTTTTTAATGTTTTGTTAAAACATCATTTTTTCCTCATCAGCAACTTATGCGGGAGCGACAGCAGATGGCCAGCCGCCCCTTTGCTTCTGTCGATGTAGCACTGGAAGTAGGAGCTGAGCAAACAGACTTTCTACGAGGGCCATTAGAGGTAGGAACAGTGGTGCTGACAAGGGACCATTGTGATTTGCATATTTATATTGCTAGTCTCATCTGCATCTGCTTCTGAAACCAAGCAGCGTCTGATTACCTGGAGCTGACAAGTCTCAGCTACATATGTTATGCCATTTTCAAGGCGCGGAGTTTTAATAGCATGACATGAGCTGTAACAAAAGCCACTGGAGAATCTATTAGCCTGGGCTGGAGTGACAGTCAGCTCACCTGGCAGTCCTTTCCTGATGGATGTGAGCTGAAGGAACGCAAGAGGAAGGCATTTAGGAGGGAGCAAACCTCATGCTCGGTCCTTCGAGTGCACAGTGCCCCCTAGTTAACATCTATCTTAATTAACAGAGATTACAGCAAACAAACAAACAAACAAATACAGCAGCTGAGAGTCGCATTTCAGTGTTGTGTTGTATGTGTGCAGGTTTAAAGAATACAGACTACACTGCATATTTTCGTTTGTAGATAATGGCTATATTACTGCATTCTTTTATTGTAATTGCAGTACATTGGAAAAGAAATAATAATATGCAAGGCAATGTGATATTGGAATAGTGTAATAATGCATGAAATGGATTCTGGAAGTTTCACCTGAAAATAGAGGGAGAATTACAATATGTGGATAATAATGAATATCTAATCTAGGTTGGGGTTCTGGTAGATCGTAATCCTCTATTCCTTTACTTTTATTTACAATATTGTGTTTACAGTTATTACTTTATCTTATTTACGGTGGAACCTGGGAATGAGGTGTGATAGCTCTGAAATCTTTCAAGATCGTACTTTTCATTGCTGCCAGTTCCTCTTAAATTCAAAGCTTCTCTTACTTTTCTCAATAGCCTCTTTCAATGGAAGATTAAATACACTCTATCAAATCTCTAAGGTTCATGGAGAAGTGAGCAATGTGAAAAACAGATTCATAGCAGAAAGAAAAAGAATCAGCTCTTGAGTACTTATCAAATTGAGGCGCTCTGTCCTGCTGCTGTATAGGAAGCAATCACAATTGTTCTTGCTGGCATAATTTAAATACTTGGAATAGATAGTGAATAAAAATGCCATATCTCTTTGAAGAAGCTTTATTATTTTCTGACCAAATACTAGAACCCCCACATTCTTCACCAATATCACCATATTTCTGTCTCCTTTTATTTTGGAACAGAAGACCTCTCCAGCTTCCCAGGCTGAGGACACATTACACTGTAGTTAAAAGTTAACTTTTTTTGAATGTGATTTCATTGTTTCTGCACTGGTATCTGGGAACATTTTCTCTGTTGTCTCTTCAGAGGAAAGCAATGAGTGGGAGCTGAGGCATCCAAACTAATTCTGTACATACTGATTATTTAATTAAACTTTAGAAGTAAACATCACAAGTTAATTGCCACATTTTCTTTTCTCGTATCTTTTATTTAGCACTAAAAGATGTAGATGCTAAAATATTTTAATTATATTTTACAGTTTTTATTAGCTTTTTCTTCCTAGCCTAGCATTTTCTAGTAATTGTTTAGTATTCAGTATCCATCACGTTTTTTCCTAATTAATACATAGTTATAACACAGAATGAAGTCCATTCAAAGTTTCCTTGGAATTACAATATACTGATCTATATCAAAACAAAGCATTATGCTGAGGATTAAATGAATGTGATTCAGGGTATTGATTGTCCTTTGATGTATATTCTGTAAGAAAGAGCTATATTAAGCTTCTATTCCCAGTCTGTCCTCAATTTGCTAAAGGACAGTAAAAGTTATAGTTGCCATTCCGTTCTTCATGCCCAGCTCTCTTTTGGACTGAAGGAAATTTGGATCACACATGTATTTCCAGGAAGCAATGCTTAAACAATAGGATAGTGTGAAGTGCCTATAACTTCATTTTGTTGTATTTAGAATCATTAAACTATTTTAATAATTCTGTGATATCTGATGCCCATTGGGATCTTTTAAAGTTAGAGATCTTTTGGTAAAAATGAGGACTACACACTAACTCTCTTCAGAATGTTCTACCGGCATCACGGAGATCTTGCACTGATATACTAGGGGTTCCAATTTTAATGGTGGTGCATTGCATCCCCTCACCTCATCCTTTTATTGACATTGTAATACCTCCGGCACTTCCAATGATATTGTATTGATCCGTGAGTCCTTTGGGCACAATGTAACGTCACTGAACTGTTCCAGACACTACTGCAAGTCTCCCATTCAACTGCACAGTAAGACTGCTGTTCATTACTGTCATCTGGCTTACCTGATGGTGGTTTTGTACAGCTTGTGTTCTGCATTAATACTGATGGTCTGATACATGTCAATATTCATGACTGTCTTCATGGTAATTCCATACGCTATTTGGTTAGCTTTTGTTTTATTCTTTGCATTTATTTGTAAATATCCAGAGCAACTGTTTCACTGTAGAGTTTTAGTTTGCAGTAGTAAGGCACTTTTTGCCCAGTGTTTAGAAAGCATATCTAAAAAAATCGGGGTATATACACTGTACTTAAAATGATTGCTTAGTTTAAATACTTACAATATAACTAATAATATTTGGGTCTACTTTCAGATAGCAGCAATTTGCAACAGATTAAAATAAAATCCTGAAAACATTACAGAAGAGAGTTGAATCTCCGTTATTTTGGGCTTTCTTTCTGCTTTGGAGTCTTTACCAGCCAGTCTATCTGTCTTAATGTTTTGCCATAACTTAATGACTTAATGACAGTCATTTGATATCAACTCCTTCAAAAAACTTTAATCGGCATCATATTTGTCCTGTTCCCTGGTGTCTGGGTGGGTTTTCAGGCATTGGAAATAGCCTTTGCCCTTCCCAATTTAAACTGTATTATTCATCAATCTTTACCTCTTCAGGCTGCCTTTCTGTGTAAGTGATTCACAACATGACATTAACAAGTCTCATCTTGTCATCCATTCTGTCGTGTTGGCCTTATATCAACTATTAAATATCTCATTGTCAGCTTAAACTTAACACAGGAGAAATCAAGCTTAGTTTTTCCCTTGCCCTCCTTCCCTCTTGGTATCACATCAACCACTATCTTGCTAATGATATTGTAGCATGGTAGTATCCTAACTCTAAATCTATGAAGCAATACCTGCTCCTGCTGTGGCGTGATATTCATGATACTAAACTTGCGCACGATTTAACCCATGCCAGCCCTTCATCTGCTTCCATTACAATTGTCATTTCCCTACTTAGAAGTGATGAAATCTGCATGAGCTCTTACAAGCGAAGGGGAGAAGGAAGGCCACCCCTCACTCTTCTTCCTCCCTCTTGGGAAGGACAAGAGCAGCCTAAAGGTACTCTGCTGGAGGAGAGGAAGGGAAGTCTGGAAGGCAGTGAGTCTCTGGATCCCAAGAGAGGTACAGGCAAGGGGGGCACCAAGGAAGTGGCCGGTGTCCCAGGGACAGGTAAAAGAAGAGAAAGAATTCCTAAGGTCCCCCTGCTAGCAGTTTCACATAGCACAGGCTGTTAAGGAGCAGAGTAAGAAAACACCAGAAGCACCTCGTCCGGAGAGTTTGAGATTATTGTGGTATTTTGTGATACCACCGTAATTTTTTTTCGCTATCAGAATCATAAAAAACTTAAAGTAGCATCATAGATCGATACAACGTTTCTTGACGCTCAGTGCCCTCAATGTTAAAGCATTTTTTTATTCCTTTCATTTCTTTTTTCTAGACATCTAAGCCATTTCCAGACCTGGTTGCTTTTTGCTGCTCAGTGGATCCCAAAAGCTAAATCCTTTAGGCTATCTTCATATTCTAAGCCTCCTTCAGGCAACATTTTTTTCACCCAAAATATAAATCACTTTTGTAGAGTCACTTCCACTGTGCTGCTGGCAGTCATTTTGGTTAATCTCTATGTTAAAAGTAATAAAAATACTTTTTCTTTCCTGCTTTACCTAACTTCTGTGTATTTTTAAGTTCATTCAGAGCCTATGTTTTGGTTTTTTTTGAAACAGGGGCAGATTTGTTCTTTAGGCCTGTGAGACAAGGTGGGCACTACTGTAAACTCAAATGTGTGGTCATGCTAAGTCTCTGGACAGCAGCATCTACTGTGCTACATCTGCTGGAGCAAAGACAGATGTGTTATAACCTGCGTAAGAACCAAGCACAGATTTGCTCCTATGATGATCACCCATTTGATATCTTTACAGTATAACTGGGATATCTATTTTTTTAGCATATCAATGTTCTTTAATAATTATTTCTCCAGAAAAACATGCAGTAAATCTTTCAATCATTTTTTCATCAAGTTATTGCATTTCCTGTAGAATAGTCACAGATGTTAGATTGTTCTCTAGTTCTGACAAGGTAAGATGATCTCAAGAATTTTGAATTTCAAATAAAATATATCCTTGTTTCTCTAGTAAGCAGTAAGTATGGTACATTAAATAAGTTTTTAATTTCAGATGTTTCTGTTAAGTATGAAGCAAAGATTGGCCATTATTTCTCATTTATTTGAGTAAAAGCATTGGATTGTATGCACCAACACCAGTAGCTATCATTACACCAAGACTGGCTATTGGAAATCAGGGTAACTTATTAAAACACATTAAAATCCTGTACCAGAGATTTGTGGGGTTAAGGTAATTGAAGTTTATACTAATAAGCTGTGTTGCTGTTTTTTCCTGCCAATAAAATGTCAGGACTTTTTAGCTTGCTTTACAAATAAATCCAGTTAAGTTGGGTTCATTTTCTTGTTTAATTTGAATAATTCAATGACTAATTTTTGAAACAGCAACCTAAGCATACTTCATTATTTTGTACAAAATGAAACTAGTCGTATGCTTCATCAGCATTACACCTGCATTATTTTGATGACATAATGTCTAATATCAGGGAACATACTCTTCCCAACTCTTTGTTAGAGGTCATCAGATTGCCCCTTGATATTCTCAGTTCCTAATTTTAGTCTCAGTGTCAGAGCATAAATTCAATCTCCTTGTAAGAAAGTAACAATTTATTGAAGAGAATGATGAAATTGTCCTTAGAATGGTCATCTTGTTTTCGGTGACCACAAAGGCAATACATATTTGGAAACAGGAGCTATCAAAGACCATTATACTTGCACTTCTTGCTTACTTAAAAAGTCATGCTATATAATTCACAAAGTTGCAGGTGTTACTCATGCAAGCTTATTGGGAAGCTGAACTCTGGGAACTTCAAAGAAGATATCAGTATATTATACTAATTATTTATTATAAATTTTGTTTAAAATGCAATCCAATCTGATTATTCTTTATTGTTATGATGGGATAACTGGACATTATCCCACACTACCTGTAGGAAAACCAGACATTCTCCTGGATGGGGTAGGATAGTTTCACTGGCTAATCCGTGTTTCTATCTTTGTGATGGTTAGTGCTGAGGAAGGTGTAATGCCAAGTGTAGGATACGGCCTGTGAGCCAGTTCAGCCATGATCACATAGAACAAGTTGCAGGTTGTTCTGAATGATTCCAGGGACTGCAAAAACTGTAGCTGGACTCAAGGGAGCAGAAACATAGTTTAGAATCACCTAACCCATTCATTCTTTTCAATGTCATTCAGAAATGAAGGTTGCATTGTTTTTTTCTAACTTGCCCCTTAGAAAACTTTGGATATGTATATGAGGAGTTGGTGTTTGTAGCACTCTCATCCTTAAGTTTAATTGTCATTTTCCTAAATAATATTTTTCTTTCCTAGCAAAATTGGGGAGTTTTTTACCCCTTGTTAATTTCAAGTTTGGACTATCCATATTGTCCATATGTTATGCCTGTCTGCCAAACTCTGCTTGGCATTGGAAAAGGCTTCTACGAAGTACTGTGTCTGGTCTGTGGCACTGCAGCTCAAGGAGGACCCAAGGAGAGAGAATCTATATAACAATGTGAGCAATCAGAGACTTAGAAAAAATAACTACAAGGAAAAGTCAAGGAAATTGGAGTAGACTATTGAAAGGAGTCAAAATAATAACCTTCAAATATGCAAAAGGTTAGTAGCAATCAAGAGGGCAACAATCTTTTCTTTGCATGCACTGTAGGCAGCCAAGGTGTAATGGACTTAAATTGTGGTAGAGGAGGTTTAGGCTGGATATCAGGAAAAACTTCTCATAATAAAGCTGAATCACTAGAAGCAATTGCCTAGGGAGGTGATGGAATTTCTTTTATTGGAGGATTTTTAGAGCAGGTTAGACAAACATTTCTCAGGTACCATGTACCCATAGCTCCATTAGCTTCTCTTCTTTCAGCCATCTTTATTATTATTCTGATTGCCACCTAGCTGTTCCTTCTGCATATTTTCTGAAAATTTTTCATTTCTGTTGTTTGAACACCTTAATTACCTTCATTGCACTAATAGTTTTTTGTTACTGAATATTTCTGATCCTTCTCTTCACTTTTGCTGTTATCTTCATTGATTTATGTCCTCCGTTTTCTTGCAATATCAGAAACTGTTAAGTCATCTCTGACCCCCAGTTTCTCAATGACTGTAAGTCTGCCTAATATGATCTCCAATCCATTCTGGAATAGCTTCAATATTCTTCTTGAAGTCTGTATTCATGATGTAATTATTTTTCTCTTAACCGGTGCATTACCATTTTTATAGTCTTTCAAAATACATGCATTCTACACTACTAGATCTCAGAGAAAAGTAGTCAGATGATACACCTGACACTGAAGAGAAGAATCTATATTGGATCACATTTTCTGTTTTTCTGTATTACTCAAAGTTCATGCTAAATTTGCTATCCACTGCCTTAAGAACTCCATTATCTTGTGCTACACTTTGACCTTGGTGGTTCATTGTGTTCTTCTCTGCCCACTCCCTCAGTCCTGTTCATCTGGAAATCTTTCTCTTAAACTATTGAGTCACTGTATTTTGAATCCTACCTTCAAATATTTTTTTCTTTTTTTTTTTTTTCATCTTTGTTTGCAAATGATTGATTCACCTTGGGTATCCTTTTCTGATATCATGTGTGACGGATGTTGTCTCATATTCAAAATTCACATTCAGTAGTTCTTCCATTAGAGAAAAGCATTTACCTGAAAGCAGCATTGTTTGGTCTCTGCAATAACTCCTTCCTCATATAATGAACTGTTTTTCATGAAATAAAAATCTTAGATTTCACACTAATTCTTTGTTCAGTAGTCATATACAAAAGTGTAGCTCTGCCCAATTAAATATCTTTACATTTGCATAGGGCTTTTGTTGCTTCTCTTTAAATTTATTCTAGCAATGTGTGAATGCTCTGAGCCTGTGATTCAGAACAAATGCCTAATCTAATTGCTTATGCATACTGGTCACAGCTATGATTTTTTGTGTATTTTGTGTATACTAGCTCTATTCAATGTAAAGCATATAGATGTTCAATTCCTTGCACAGAATCAAGTAAAAAATATTTTAAGATGTCTAAGTAATAGTTTTCTCCTTTGGCATTTGGGAAATCTAAAAATAGTCTGAGAAATTCTGCCTGGAATAAGCCACATACATAGTCCATATTTTTGTGTGTGTGTTTCTTGCTAAAATATGTACTGACACCTCAACACTTGTTAATGTTTTGACAGAGTCCTCAACCTAAAGAAAGTTTTTACAAATTCTACATTGGTTCTGGAATGTATCCAGTCTCTAAATTTACTGAAAACACATTTTAAATCTCTACATTCTCTTGTTTGCTGTCTTATTTCTGTTGAGTCAATTTACCCTCATGGGCAAACAGACATTGTCAGAATGCCTTAAACATGGTGTATAGGAGGTTTGTCTACATGCAGGTTGATGTTCTAATATTTCATCCTAATGAGAGAGTAAAGCCTCTGCTTATTAGTTTATGAGCTATAGGATGTCTGAATTCACAATTAGTTCTGAAAACTTCATTTTGTTCATTGTTTTTTGATAAAAATGTATCTTTCCACTTCACAAACTTTATTTGGCACATGTACTGCATAATCAGATAACTATAGAAATTGTTTGGATAGAAATATATGATTTGTGTTCAATGAAATTGCCAACAAATTTCATGCTCAATTGGAACAATTAGCAGGAATTTTGGCTGACTAGCTAAATGTAGGTGTTTCAGCAGTATTGGCATGCTGTGAATAGAAATTGTTAAATTATTGTATTACACATAGCTGCAAATTGAAAGTATCAAAATAAATATTCTGACTGTTTTCAAGCAGACATGTTTGGATGTGTCTGTAAATGTTATGAATAATGACACTGTACATGTCCTATGTTCATTAAAATCAATAAATACATTTTTTCCAACATCTTATTTCATAAGGTAGATAGGTACAAAATTCAGTGCATGCGAAACGAAATAAATATTTATGTACCTCTAGGATTGTCTTGGAATAAGGCTTGCTTATAGGAATCTTGCCTTTGGATAGCAAACCCACGACAATGAGATTTTTCCAGAATTGTTTAAACTGAACATACCAAAGCATGGAGATAATTGTGCTATCAGGATAACTAAAAAGCATATAGATTGAAATTTTTCTTGATTTGATTGACTGGGCCTTTCTGTACTCCTGATTCGCACACGCCATTCTCTGATAGGCTGCTCTTTCTAGTTATATAGAATTTCTTAGTATTTCTTTTGGGTTTAGATCAAAAGTTATTACTCATCTCTAAAGTAAGACATTCCTCTCTTTAAAAGGAAAGGAGAAGAAGAAGAAATAGATACAGAAACTATAGTCTTTCATCAGCTATTTCCTGTGTTTCCAGGTGGAACTGGCTACTGAATAGTGTTTGATATTTGGCAACTTGTAGTCCTTAGCTTTGCTTCAGAGACATGACCTGCACGCGGATTTCCTAGCTCTGTGCTTGAGTTTCAGTTCTTCCTGCCTACAACTATACATAATGAAACTGCAGCAGACCAGAGACAAAAGTGCAGTGCCTTTGCTTTTCTTCACAGAACTTGACAACCTGCATGTATTGTTGGATAATCTAATAGGCTACGCCAGTTTTCACTGAAGTTTTATCGTTCTATAACTTCTATCAAACTAAATTTGAGTCTGAAGTGAATATAACTTCATTGCATAGAAGGCAATACACCTGCCCTAGACAGCAGATGCCTAAACCTCGCCTAAGCTTCAGAGCACCATCCAATTCGCTTACTTTCCAAGACTTCAACCCAGCAGGCACTTTCCTACTTGGTCTACAGACTCAGCTTTCAAAGTTATTATCTAAGCTTTGCCTGAGTCCACAGAAAAGACTGAAATACTGTCTGGTCAGGACTGCAACTAAACTAATTTTGAAGATGGCAACCTTTTACACAATAATATAGTGAGAACAGCATTTGCCCATGAGGTAAGAAAGCACTGAGCCTAAGGGGACTATGTCTGCACAGCCCTAGGCATCCCACGGGAGCACACTCTTATTTTTACAGCTACAAGAGTGGATTAATCAGGTGGCGAAAGGAGAACAGATTAGAGGGAATCTGACTGCTTGGGTGACTCGGACACTCCTCTGGAAAGGAGCAGATGTAAAATGGCCCCTGTGGGCAGGATCCAGAGCTCCAGAGTATGCTCTTTGCATCTTGGTGTCTAACCAAGATGTTCAACCTGCTGCACTTTGGGCATCGTGGCTCTTGAATTTCTGGTTGCATGGTGGCTCAATTTCAAGAAGGATGGAGCATGTTCATGTTTAGGTAGACCACAAGCACCCTGGATTGAGTAGAGCCTGAAGCTCAGCTCCCTCCTTACCTTGATCACTGTTCTGAGGTCTGCTCTACTGTACAAAAGGCAAATGTGGGTCCTGCTCTCCTTATGTGCCCATCATCAGAGCTCAGGGAATTAATATAAGTGTGCTGCATAGCATTCGTCCTTGCTCCCTATGTTCTCAGTGGAAGGCCTGTTTCTCCCCTTGCATATTGTGAGAGGCAGTTTCCTTTTTCACACTGATTGTTTAGAAAGGTATGGTAGTAATTACAGGCAGACTAGACCACTACTTTGGTGTGAGGAACCCAAAATTTGAAAGAGGCTGTGAAGAGGCTGGGTATGTAAGTTGTAGGGCATGGATTCCATTCACTGGCTTTAGCAAAGCAGAGGTAGGAACATTGCATGAAGTGTTAGTTTCAGTAATAATGTCAACACTTTTTTTATAACAGAAAATACTGTAATATTAGAACTTGAAAAATGAGTGAGCTCACTTAGGATTTAGGGCCCAATGGTATGATTCTTTAAAGGTCCTGAAGGAGCCTTCTCCTTGTATAATTTCTTTTGGAAATCAAAAGATTATGAATGGTTTACTGCAGTAAAGTAGAAGCTGCAGTAAAATAGAAGTTACAAAGGCAGTTAGACTGCAGTGAAATTGGGAAGATCAGTAAGTTTGTATCAGGGCCATCTCTACAAGAGGAGCTCCTTTAAAAAGTAAGCAGTATTTGTGATATGTGATCACTTCCAGTTATAAATGTAGTGTGCTTTACAAATCTATTAGAGTTTCCTATAACAAAGACTGTAAAACATTATTGTTCATTAGTGTGAAGCAGTAAAGTTTTTAACAGATATGCATGAAACAAAATTTTCCTTTTTTCATCTTTGGTATATGTTCACGTTATTGGAATTATATTTAAAGTAGAATTTTGCCTTTCCAAATGCTATTCCTGATACTGTATCCTTGGCAAGATGACCTTTTCCTTATCTTTATTATCCAGCTTTCAGTAAGAAAGTCAGCTTCTTGTCTCAACTGTTTAGGCCTTTGAAAAAGATGTATCAATATTGAACCAGCTGGAGTTAATAAATAAAGTTATTGTGTTCTACAAACAACTTAATGGTTATTAAAGGAAAAGCCACTGGGCTTTTGGAAAAGTAGACAAGCAGTTTATTTTATATTGAGAAATTTTTCAAATTGTAGGAATCAGAAGGAATCAAACGTACCCTTCTGAACACTCTTAAATATCAGTTTATGTTCAGAAAAGAAAAGCATTATCCAGTGACTCACAAACATAATTTGTGTTTTGCAACACAAAACACACAAGTGTAGGACACTCTTTAAGATATCCAGTAAATATACCAAGAGGCGCTGACGTGACTTTGGCAATGACATTCCATGAGATCATTTTCCTCTGGGCATATGGATGCCACAAAGTGCATATTTTGGTTTTTTGCATGAAGAATATTTTTAAATCATATTAAAAGAAAGAAAATATATTACCATTTTGATATAAACAGAGCCAGCCAACCATCATAAATTGAATATGCATTAAAAAATCTCAAAACTTACTGTCGTGTACCTTCAGGGCTTAATCGTGAATGTTATTTGAGTTACATTCTCCCATCACTCACTTGCTCTACTCAAGAAAGGCAGAGTTGCACCAGGTCCAAATCTAGCACAACGTATATCTGCTAAAGCGCCATTAAAACTAGGCTGTGAAATAGTATACCTACTCTGATGGATTTATTGCAGAATAGTGGATTTGCATGTATGGTTAAATGCAGAGTAATTGCAGAAATATATTTTTAAAAAATTGAAAAAAACCCTTTTATTTTTCTCACTTCCCAGTATATTTAAGTGGTAGAAGTAGTACTACAATCTGAATATTTAATTTTCCTTTTCTCCAATATAGTTACAGCATCCGTTTCTGCTCTAGCAGGAAATTACCATGGACAATACCCACTGCAATGAATGCAAAGCATAGTGCGGTTTATAACCAGTTTGCCACTATTTTGCAAAAGAAATAGCTAAAGAAGAATTTAAATAAGCTTCTCTAACCCAGATGTTTGTCTTACTAGTGACTTTCGTTTACTTTTAATTACATGAAGATGTAACAGCTCAAGATGAAAAGGAAGGAAGAGAACTGGAAGGGGTGCACAAACAGTATAGGACCCTGAAGGAAAGCCATAATTAATGTGGGGCCATAAAGGAAGATATTTTGATGCTTTGAGAGCAATAATTATATATCTGTCAAATGCATAAAATACAGAACTGCTTCTATATCACCTCAAATGTCACCTCTTCACTGAGTAATATGTTGATAAAATTTGCATGCAACCCAAACCATATTTCCCAAAGCCTAGACATAGTGCTACAATGTGCATATGCACTCATACAGCCATTGATATTCACAGCAGGAAATGGCATAAAACCAGTGCATTTAATGTAGAAGTGTGTGATGTCATACTTTGTTTTGTTTGATGGATATATTTTGCCTTGCATTTATGTGAGAGAGGGCAAATCCAGAGGAACTTGTCTAGAATTTGGGGTAAATGACAGGGAAGTTTGTGAAAGTCTACAGACCGAGTCATATTTCAGTAACATTATTGACCTAATCCTAAGGAACTTATGTCTCCTGTGATACTTGGAATTGGTTTTGTTCCAAAAAGTTCCATTGTGCAAGATGAAAGAGGAAAAAAAAAAAAAAAAGGTTTGATCCCAGACCTTTAGGCAGTGTTTTAGATGTGCCGTCTTAGCCACTATCTTGAGGATAAGGTCTGAAACCTTGAATTTATATTCTTTAGAAAGCCAGCACAGAAAGCAAAGGGTAGGTCTGACGTTTTTACAGCAATTTCTGCAATAGCCTTTGCTACTGAGGTATACTCTATTACTCTGTTTCAGATAGTTTTTCAAAGGGCTTAAAATGTCCACGTATGTCATAAAACTGTAGTTGCCCTGAGAGATGAAAATAGTACAATCAACTCATTATCTTCCAGAATGTGGGGCAACAACTTGAAGTCAACTGGGAAAGGCAGAAAGCATTATTCAGAAATGCTGCTTAATGAGAGCTGGGACTGAATGAGAAATCCAAAAGCCACCTTATACAGCGGGGTATATTGATCATTGTTTGTTACAGCTTCTGTGTCATTTAATTGTAGGATCTTCCGAATGCTTGCCCCTGCTCACCTCTGCTTGCCCAGTTTTAACTCTCTACCTCGGTTTTCTTCATCAATATGCACATCTTCTCCAAGCACCATTCTGTGTCAGCATTATGATTACTAAGATAGTGACATGGCGATCACTTCTAACAGATGACTGCAGATATGTTAGCTGAGTATTTACAGCACTGCAGACCTCATCTTCTCATCAGCTGTTTTGGAGACTTTATGTTAGTAGGACCAAGGAGCTGATCCTGGTTAGAAGAGGTCATGTTAAGCTGAAATTAAATATTTTTACTTACTGAATTTGAATTAGGCAGTAAATCTAATCTGTAGAAAACAACATTCATCATGAACAATAGAATCATAGAATAATTTAGGTTGGAAGGAACCTCTCCTAGTCATCTGCCACTCGAAGAAACTGGGGATGAGCCAAACCCTGGAGCAAAGTCAGGTCACCTTTGGTCAGGTTGTTTAGGGCCCTGTCTAATGGTGTTTTGAATATTTCTAAGGATGATGATTTCAGAAACTCACTGGCCCCTGTTCAAATGTTTGACTGCCCTTATTGTGAGAAACCTTTTCTTAATATCTCATCAGAATCTCCCTTCCTGCAGCCTCCTCCTGCTGCTCGTTGTCTTATCCCAATGAGAAAAGCATGGCATAGTCGGAGTTAGCGATAAGATCCTCTTCTCTTAAGATTGAACAAATCCTGTATTGTCAGGCTTTCCTCCTAACTCCTAGGCCACCTATATCTCACTGTTTTGTTTACAAAGATACCATGGTAAACTGTTTGAGACTCTTGCTAAAGTCAAGGTTAATGCCATCCACTATTGTCTTCCACTGAGCCAGTCACACCATCACCAAAAGTAACCACGTTTGTGTAGTAAACTTTGTCTTTCATAAATCCATATTGGCTATTCCTAAAGAAATTCTTGTTCTTCATGTGTCAGGACAGGGCTTTTAGTGGAATTTCCTTCCTAGTCTTCCCAGGGAAGCAGGTTAGGCTGACCAGTCTGAATTTCCCCAGATCTTCCTTCTTCCCCTTCTTAAAGATGTGTGTAACATTTGCCTCTTTAAAGAGATCAGGAACTTCCATTGATCACCATGACCAGTCAAAGATGATAGCATTTTCTCAATAACATTGGCCAGTTCGCTCAGCATCCCATCTGGTCCTGTGGACTTGTCTATTTCCAACTTGCTTAAGTGGTCCCCAGCTCATTATTTCTATACTATGGGTACTATGTATACTGTCTACTAACTCAACCAGATGAAAATCATTAGGAAAACCCAAAGTTTTCATTGCTCAGGCTTTTTTATATGTGTGGAATAAAGTTGGATATAAAGTTCTTGCATAAACTAGAGGAGCTTTGAGGTTAATGAAATCAAAAACTGCTGTAAAGGCACTTCCTTCAGAAGTAGCATGCAAGAGTGGTCAATGTCTGCTTTTCTGCTGATATTTCTTGGTGAGACATATTTTTTGAGTTTTTCTTTTTATGCCACCCTATAAATTCCAGGGTTTTTTCCCGACTTTTACATTTTAGTAGTTGCAGTGTTTACCTTTGTATACAATACGCGATGTTTTTTAAAGATTGTGTTTAAATGTTGGCAGTGTGCGTGCAATTAAAAAACACAGTTACAAGTTTGTGGCTCGTGTATGGTGAGATGAGTTCAGTTTTTTGAGGGCTTTTGTTTGTTTTGGTTTTTTTTTTTTTTTTTTTTAAGAGGCTTTGTGGTAAACTAGGCACAGTTCACAGGATAACACACCAGAAAGGGTTAATAAAGATCCCACTCACAGGCTTTTACCTATCCTCAGCTTTGCCCAATTAGCCAATTAGAAACAGCAGCTGTAAAAGCCTAGGTCCAAATAAACAGCAAATTTTCAGGCTTTCCTAAAAAGGGTGCAGAGTGGTGTTGAGAGATGCTGCAGGAGTTTTGTGTGAAGAGCAATGGCTGACCATGGAAAGCAGCCTGGAAACTTGGTGAGCTGTGGAAAGAAAGGTCTCTCATTTTAAGGTGGGGTTTTTGTTTTGGTTTGGTTTTTGGGGTTTTTTTTTTTGATGCAGGGTGCTGTGGCTGGAATTCAAGAAAGTTAAGGTGAACTGTACTAAAACTGTTTTCTACGTTGTACAAATTGGCAATGCTGTTTTGGTTCTTCAAAGAAGAAACAAAAGAAAAAATAGGTTTCAAGTACCTATTGCTAAGACTAAATAAGAAACATGTTTTTCTCTCTAGGTCTGATTTTTTTTTTGCTTGGTTTTTCTTTTTTTTTTTTTCTTAGTTATGTGTCAATCCTAGTCTTTGTATTTGTGTGTCCCAGCTGCACTTTAAGAGAGCCCACTATTAAAAAACTCTCTTTAGTGCATGCTAGTACTTTTTCCACTAGTGTCCCCTCTGAAGCCTACCAGGTTGAGGTAGATGTAACTTTTCTCCCTTGTATGCGTTGTCTTTTTTCCATCTTCAAGAAATAGACTGGCTGCTTTTAATAGCAATAAAGCTTCACTTAAATAGGCAGTACCTCCTTTTTGGAATAGATGTGTTCATCTGACTAGAAGATCCCTGTCACATCATAAAGGCATCATCTTCTTTCAGTGATTTATTGACACATTTCAGTGCTGAAGTGTCTAGGCTATGTATCTTAGGTCAACAGGTATGTTAACAAATATAACTGATATGTACAAACATCCGATTAGCACAAGCTGCATCTTATTACTGGCTCTGCCAACCAGAGATGATGGAATTGTGTACTCTCAGAGTGAGTCATCCCAAGTACCTTTTTCCTAAGCATGTTAGATCATAAGCTATATGAACAAAAGAGTCCGTGTGTTAAAAGGATGCTCTAATTGTTTTCACAACAGAGGTGGTCATGGAGTCTGAGTCCTTGTTTAGGACAATCCTTCCAATCTGGCTTCTGATTAGTCTTAGCAATCACTTTGTGTTTGTTCTCATGTAGCTAGCACCTCTTCTTTTTTTGAACTCTTCCAACAGATAAGTTGTATTTAATGACAATCATTGCTATATATTAATTTGTAGCTGTGAATAATGCAATGTGGGTCCTAATCTTTCAAACTAATTCCCATGCAGAACTGTCCTTCATAAAGTAGTCCGTCTGACTTAAAAGTAAGTAGGCAGCTGCATTTAATATTCATAAAATTTAGTAGGATCAATTTAATAGGCAGTTGCACTATGATACAATTTACGAACAGAATTACTTGTGTGATTATTGTATCTGTACTGTGGGAGCAAACTCTTGAGTACATGATATAAAAAAGCTTTGGAAAATGGAGAAGTAGTTATCTTGAAAAGTAAATATTTAGCATTGTGTACAAATAATTAACAAAGCAAAAGTAATGAATTTGAGCTACAAATTGAGAAACTATCTTCTGTTTACTACATATGATCTGATGTTACTATTGCAGACCATTGATCTACTTCTACAGATATTTTAATCTACAATGAATGTGATCATGAATGTATTAAGTGTTAGTATTGGTACCCTGTTTCTCAGTTGGAAGTTTCAGTGAAGGCAGTGTATTAATAATTATGAGGTATAGAGTGAATCTTCTCTAAAATTTGTATTCAGATATTCACTGTCACTAATTTCATAGTCATAAGCAACTTGAAGTCAATGTGACACAAGAAATGATACTCAACTGTCTCATCTCTAACAAATGACAGTAATTAGCCATACTTCAAGCAAAAGATAATATATCACAGATAAGAAAGTTCATATTTCATACAGTGCCCATTACCAGAGATATAGGGCCAAATGAACTCTCATGTTACACTCCTTTATAAGCTCTTCTGTCACAGAATATAATATGAAAATGATACTTGTAAAGTAAGTTTTAAGGCAGGGGAAACTCTTGAAAATTGATGGCTTTAGTGAGTAGTCAGCATAGTATGTACTTTGGTAAGGACTAGGAGAATACTCATGGGAACTAAAGAAAGCCTATGCATCCTTCTTGCTGTGTTGTCTTCCCCACTGCTGATAAGGGAATAGCAGTTTGGTTCACCTCTGGTCGCTTCCACAGTGGCTCAAACAGTACCAGCTTTGCCTTTTTAAAAGGCTATGAATAAAACAATTGTTCTCAAGTGTCTAAAAATTCTTTGCAGCTTATAAAGCCTAGTATATGTCACTGACCCTATGATATGGGCAACTTGGAAACAATCTGTGCAATGGGAATAAAGTTTCCCACACTAAGTGAAGGTCCGAATCTTTCCCTTTCAAGGTTACAGTGGTCTGAGGTTCAATAGCAAATAGCTGATTAATGCTTTAAATAATTTTGTCCCAGTCTCAGTGAATAGATTGAGTAGTTGGTAAATAAAACTGATTCCATTTATCCACCGTAAATAAAAGGACAGCAAGTTGTGCAAGGAGAAATGGTGAGTGATGGAGTAAGTAAAAGGTGTGATCTAAGCCAAAACCTGCCCATTGCAGTAGCTACAATAAGTAACATACCTATAAAACTATTGCAAAGCAAAAGAAAAGGGGAACATGAATGTACCTACCCTTTATGCAAAGCATTCCTGTGTGATGACAAAATGCGTGTAACACAGGTGAGTGAGAAAGGTGATGCATTTTGGAGGGGTATGGTGGTAAGAAGGCTGTGGAGCAGCATTATTACAGTCCTGGGAACATGCACACAAGTGAGGTGTAGTATCTACTGCTACAAAGGACCATCAGCTTGATAAAGATGGATACAAACCAGTTTATGCTGCTTTGTGCAGGACTGAGGCATCCTCTCTGGTGCTAAGACATACAATCTAGGCTTTTTGGTAGGAAAACTATAGTATCACCCTGTTTGATTTCTGATGTGAAAATGTAACTTGGTATATATTTTTGTGTTCAACTTCTAGAAACTCAAGATTAGAAAGCAGAATTAATGCATACCAGGCTATGTTCAATAGAATCTTACTGAAACTATTCAGTCATGCCTATGATTTTTTACATGTGGTTCTTTAACAATTGTTTGCTAGGAATTTCCCTGTTTCATAGAATAAAGAGGGGGAAATATTTTTAGCATTCTGAAATCCCTTGATCTGCATTCCTGATAAGACTTTGTTACTGATTCTAAGGAGAAAATCCAACTAACTTTTCTTAAAAAAAAAAAAAAAAAAAAAAAAATCTTAAAATCTGTCTGCATAGAGATAATATATAGAATCTTTTCTAGGATTAAAGATTCCTTATAAAATTAATGCATGACAGTTATTTTCTTTATAAATTAGCGTATTGTTTAAACAGACACTATATTTGAAAAAGTTATGTAGCTTTTCTTTTTAAGCAGTACTTGCAATGGGGTCTTGGGTATTTATACATGCGATGCATTCAGATAGTAGTACAAATATGTATGTTACGTGATGTGAGCACTGATCAAGATTAAAAGGAGTGATTTCAAAAAGTAAAGGGTGTTCTTTGTAGTGGAGTGTTCATACAACAGGAATATTTGCTATCTGAAGCATCCTGTTGATGTGTTTGCATGTTCAGAGAAAATTAACGCTACTGATGTTTCCTTTCTTACAAGATAAAGCTGAGTTATTACTGTACGGATGTTGTGGCCCGAAATGTTTTTGAAGTGCTGGCAAGGCTCCAGTTTATCTTGGTTTTAAGTGTCACAATTAACTAAGTGAGGTTATTCCAGTATTATCCAAGAGTCAGTGTTATAATCTAAGTGGTACTTGTGGGGTATGGAGTCAGGCTCCCTGAAGTGTGAATGTCCTATTACTGATTTATAGTTTTGCATTATTTAAGTAGTAAATTCTGTACAATGCAGATTAGAACCTTTGAGGGAAAGCAAATATTATAGTGATTCAATATTTCAGTACCCCTGTAGCTGTTTGAAACAGTCTGTTAGTAAATTATGTTTATTTTCGTCTTTAGGTATAAAAATGCTTCTTATGCGTCAGTAGATATCCATCCCACTTTACACACAGGAAAACTGACAAAGAGAAATTGGAAGCAAGCCCAGGTTTTCTTCCTTCCTATCTAGTGACCTACTCGTAAATGACAATATTTATACTGGCCCTTTCTGTCTTCAATCTAGATATGGCTTTCAGCATAACAGAAGCCATAAAATATAACCCAGTAATTACTACAGCTCTTCCTAAAAATACAAGGCTTAACTTGAACTCGTTCAGAAATATGTTGTCAATTTAAAAACACCAAATGAAACATTGGTATAAATTTCTCCCAAAAGATTTTGCTATTGTAATGTCTGTTGCTGTAGTAATCCATTTTTAGATGCCTGACTCATAGCTGAATCCAGAGCCACGTGTGGAGCAGAACCAACAGGGAATACTGAAAAGGGATGCCTCTTCAAAAGTGCCTAAAACAGGCTGCGGAAAGCTTCTCGTGTTGTCAGGATACACATCTAAAAATGGTCTCCCAGAGCTAGGTGCTCATGCTTCTGCTTTCACAAACAGCATGAGTGCTGTTGCATTTGTACTTTGTAGAGTAGTTCAGTCATTGAAAATATAAGAGGTGGGTGTTACAGGCCGTCGTCAGCTAACAGTCAAAGAATCATCGCTGTGACCTGAATGTAAGGCTATGGGCTGCTCTTGTCATATAGTGTCAGAGCAGTGACTCTTCTATTGTAGAGAAAAGAGTTCTTGATCTTAACAAGCTTGGTGGAAAAATGACCTGTGACCTAGACTGCTCTTCTGGGAGACAGAAGATATTGAGTATGGGTTTTCTAATCTCTGCACCAAGTGATGTCCAAGCCTATAATCCAATTGTACTGATGTAATGTGTTGTTTGTGAATTGCCCTTTGAGGTAGAATCAAAAACTTTGTCTCTCCAGTAATGTATTAACAATAGGTTACAAAATTGTACTTTGTTCTGGATTAATTAATCCTGAATTTGTCACTGTTCTGTAGGAAGCTTCAGCAGAGGAATGTTTACTTTGGTATTCCTGCATGTGCTTATGCAAGACATAAACATTGAAGCAATTAAGTCTAAACTGCAGTAAATTCTGAACATGTGAAAATTTCTCTATAAACCAACAGGAATTTATTGGTTTTGGACTTAGGTGCCAGTAAAATAATGCAGAGATTTTTTTTTTTGGGGGGTGGAGCATCATAGGAATAGGTACCTAAATTGTACACATCTTGAGTCCAGTCACAGCTGACTTGGATCTACAGTCTTCCAATGGTTAATACTTTTCATCTGGTTTTATGGGTCTAATTAAAATAATGCATCAACTTGAGCTGTGATAAATTTAAAGAGCCACTTAAGTTTGTTTTGCCTTCATCTATTAAAGTAGTCTCAAAGTCTTGTACTTTTATTGGTGCTTGTAGATTTTGATTTAATAGTCTTTTAAAAGTTGTCCAGTAAAGCAAATGGAGTCCTTCACATTGCAAAGTACGTATCCCAGACCGCTGACTGCTCTGGAGCTCTTCTGTGAATGCAATGCAATTCTCCATCTTTTGCCTTCCTTCTTCAGACTAAGACTAGAGCCAAAGGATGAAATATGAAAATTGATCATAAGCTGGTATGGTTTTGTTAATGCTTCATGCTTGGTAAGGCTCTGGTCAAAAATGAACATAACGTTACAAATGCTGTATAAAAGCATCACTGCACTCATCTGTTTCCCAGTTCCCCCTTAAGGATGGATAACATCCTGTGTCTAGGCAGGACCTTGCATTCAGCTGTATTGTGGTGCACACATCTTCCTTAGAGTTGTCTTGCTACATAGTGTCTATCAATGGTAAATAACAATTTCTTACAGATCAATGTTATTTATCAGCTGAAAGCTTTATTAGAAAGGATTTATTACCATGTAATGATTAAAGGATTGTATGGAGTCAAATATTGGTTATCACAGGTTGCCAATAGAAATACTAGTTGATACTTCATCACAAATACAATTTATTATAACCTGCCTGTATTTCAATGTATACTCTTACTTGGATAATCAATTCTGGTGTTGAACTGAAAGTATGATCCACTCATGGTTTTTTCAGTCTTGTGGTAATACCTTGTAACCTTTGGAATACTACCTTTTCTGAAGTAATTGAAGATTCTTGTAGTTCTAATTTTGTAAGGGTTTAAGATGTGATACAAACTTCAAACTAATGAAGTATGGCCACATTTCTTTATGGAAAAGTCCTTTCAAACAATTTCTTCTGAAAACTGAAACATTTAGTGTTTTTTACCAAGGTTATGACATACTGGGGAAGGAAGAGTGCTTTTTAAGTCTACTATGTGATTATCTTGATTCAGTGAATATAGGTAGGGTTTTTTTGAACCTTCTCAGTGTGGTTATAATAAATATATAAAATCTTTAATTAAGAATACTTTCCTTCCTTCCTCTGAAAAGGAAAAAATCAGATGCCGTATTCCTTCCCCTTGCCTTTCAGGTATCAGACATATGCTGACAGGGCTGGAAATAACCATTTGATTCCTGACAGCATAGGTATGTGAGGTGTTAGCTTTGGTAATGAAACTAGATTAAGAAGTTTCCCATCTCTGACTGCCTCTTCATGTGTGTCAGTACAGCTGTGGATCAATACAGTAAAACACTGAAACAATCTGGTTCAAAAGTAATCCTCCAGGCAAAGGGCTATTTCTGTTATTACCAAAGGCTCTTTGAACATGGTCTAAATAACTCTCTATTTCACAGGATTTTTGAATTGAATTTTTAGAAGTTTCAGTTGTATGTCTGCAATGTTAGTGCTAAGCCATATCTACTCTGCAATGGTCTGCTTCCAAAATGGGCTTCTGCAATCTGTCCTTGCTCTGCTGTACACTGACAGCAGTTTAGAGCATTCCAAAATAGTCATGGAAAGAACTGTGTGACTTCCTGAAGCTGGTCATCCTAAGCTGTTCCTGGAACAGTAAGAACAAATGGATCTCAGAAAATCCAGTTAAAAGTTCTCGGGGAGAGGAATATCAGACTTGTAGAAAACAAGAATTTTTGAGTTGAAGTAAACTGTTCTGCTATTAGTCTGACTTGAAGCTAAAGCTAACATATTTCTTCACTTATGAAAAGGTTTCCTGGGAAATGTAATAAACAGCAATGCTAGGGTAGTGGTGGTTATGTGCTGTTGTATTTTAACTAGGTTGGTCAATATCTGTGTTGCGCCTGCAGGGTTTTCCCAATGGAAGCTCAGTCATTAGCTCTAGGATAGGCTTAGTCAATGGATTCCTTCTTGCTAACAGAAATGATCCATGGGAGCTCCCATAAGGAGAAAAGTCATGAGGCAAAATGCAGCCTTTCATGCTGTAAAAGAGAAGCTAGGAAGTAAGAATCTGACCTATTTTTGAGGTGGCATTTCAAAGACTTTGCTGTTGAGCGTTTTTCTTTATTAAAGGAAAGTTGAAAAGGCTTTTGAAACCTTTTAGTTTATTCTGCTTGTTTGCAACTACAGTTGAACTTGAAGTCACAGATTACAAGACAGTATTAATAGAATAGTTATTTTGAAATAGTCATCTACATCAGCTAATAACATACTGCATGCTAGTGTGATTTAGTTACGGTAAGCCAATGAAATTGGCGGTAAGCTTTGTGCTCAGTGGTGTTTAACAGGTATGAATACAAGTTGGTTAACTTTGTCAGGTACCTATTACAAGCATGCTGTAACATGACTGGTTTCAATTCCTTATTTGCAAAGTAAAGAAAAAGGCTGATAGTATATTGATTTCCAGAAACTGCAAACTGTTGTAAGAACATATATTACAATTGTAGACATATATTGGCAGGGCTCCTAGATGTAAAGCTTTATGGAGATTAATAAACTATTAAATAATTATGTTATCTTAGTTTATTGTTATAATGTAACTGCATATTTGTACTTGGGCAGCGCTAACTGAAGTTTAGTGGATTTTTGAAATCTGGAATGGGAAGGTCTTTTCACAGGTGTTATACAGGTTTTAGCTGAAAACATCCTGGGAGCCATTAGGAAATTGATGTTTTGCATTGTTTTTCAAAGGTTCCAAGTAGATTGCTTTTAAAACTTTCCTTATTCACAATTGCCATCAAATAACATAAAAGATGTCAGCAGTAGGATGGAGAAAGTATAGGATGAACTAAACTCCTCCCTTGCCCTAAACCAGAGCAGCTTTGTGTCCCTTCACTCTACTTATGAACCTATGAGCAGAATTCTATTCTCTGCATTTTCTTCTTCAGTGCTGAAATAGCGTAGTGAATGCCTCCACATGTGGTATATTTGCTAGCATGCATGAACTAAGGGAACCCACAAAGTATTTTGGCTGAGTCGACCAGAAGCAACATTGGACACTACATCATTCTCAATGTTATTAAAAGCACAGAGTCAAGTCTAATACTGCAGCAGTAGGGAAGCATTTCTAATGAAACATGGTGCCAGTGGGAGGAATGGGGGTGTCTGGATGTTGAATACAATGCGTAAATATTTTCCAGGTAATCAATGGCAAAATTGAGTTACAGGCTGCTTTAAATTATTTACAGAAGAATTTAAATTTGCAAGCTTATTACAGCAATCTGCTGCTTTTAACAACACTTGAGTTGTTGAAAATTCAATGCTAAAACGAGTTATTACAAGTAAGTTAGCTGTCTGAAATTAAATTATGTGATAAACAATCCATTTTTCTGCTGTAAATTGGCATTCATGACAACTAGTTGTAATATGCACCTGAACCCATTATTCTTGGCACTTCATAAAGTGGCAATTGATAGCAATTTGTATTGACAGACTCTTATTGAATATAATTTCTCAACAGGAACTAGCTAATCAATTAATTAATCATAGCATTACTCAAGTTTGTTTTTATGTTACTCTATCATTCAGAAAATTAACTGTTAACATTGTTTTCTATTAGTATAACTTAAACATTTTAGTTTTCATTGGCTGAATTACCAAGCTTAGACTAATTAAATAAGTGTTAAAGCTGAGTTACTGGCAAAACTTAAAATTATGTGTGCTAAATTGCAAAACACACAACAAATCCTAATTCCATTATACTTACTATTATGCAGTGTTTCAAAATAGAATGTTTAGTCTTGCATTCCCCCTTGAAAGCTCCTTGGGCACACATGGAAAGACCTAGCCACTTCTGGAAAGGCTTGAGGTAGTAATCACAAACAATATTATGATGAAAAGCACCATCAAATAATGTTCTTCTCAGGCTATGTAATAAATATTTGCATCTTCCTTCACATTTAAATAAGGCTTTCTTAAAAGTCAATATTGCAAAGAGATAACTCCATCCTACTGCTAGGTCATTCTGGGCAGATGCTCTAAGTATATGAACTCCACTGACTACAGTGACTGTGCAGAGAACGCCAAGATTCATCAGCCTGGAGTGCCCTTGGAGTCAGAAGGGGTTCCCTGGAGAGCAAGGGTCAGCTCGCCTGTCTCCGACTGTAGTAACAGAACCTACATTACATATTTTGATTTGTGTCAACATAAATTTGTTTACATAATATTAAAACCTTAAATTCCATTAAATGAACTCTTGCCTTAATAAACATGAGTCTTGGCCCAGAGCCCTACTTTGCCCGTGTAAGTGCACCATTCCTCTGACAAATTAGGAGAATGGCCCTGATTACCTTTATTTGAATAAATAGTGGTAACACTGAATGTAGAATACAGAAAACAAAGTAATCTAGTAATACTGACAAACTTGTTTGCCAACCCATATACTCAGGGAAATGTTTTGAAATGTAAATTTAGATTGTATTTTATTTGTCCCTTGAAGAACTTGTACGTCTTCCTTTTTCTAGCATAGCTTGGTAAAATAAAACCTGCCAGTCATTCTGTGTCTTGGATCTTGTTTGCCAAGTGACAGTTTTCTTAGAATAGGGATAAATTAGACTTCCATCAATACACTAGTTTTTCAAGGAAGTGTAATTATTACTTTGTAAAAATATTAAAAGTTTTCTGAACTCTTTTTTTTTAAATAGTTAAGATGAAAATATTGAATTTTATTCCCTTGCTTGGTATATTCCCAAAGACTGCTGTGATAAGAGACCTTTGGCATGGAGTAAACCAGCAGCTATAGCCATCTTCTAAGAGAATGAATTCTCTGCTTTCCTCCATGTCTATCTTATTCTTCAGAGTTCTCATTGTCACTGAATATCTTTTGGATTATTTTTTTTCCTTAAGTATTGGCCTGAAGCTGAAAATATGAAATAAGAAATGAATGTCTGAGTCTTCTGTGTAGAACTGGGTTTGTCCAGGTTCTCAAACATCTGAAACCAATAACGTCAAAAAGCATCAGAAGCAAATTAATCGGATGAATCAAATGCCTTTTGTCTTCCTTTCTCTGTGCAGTCTGACTTGATTTCAGATAGCCCTTTTTTTTTTTTTGTCAGTAAGATCAAGCCTATGTGCCTGACCAGTGCTATCAAAACCCTCTTTTTACTTATCAAACTTCCAAGACACAGGGTATACCTGAGCATTTTATCTTCAGCTCTTGGTAATCTGAACAGTTGTAGTAAAAAATAACATGTTTACCATGGCCAGAAAATGAATAAGAGATTGTAATTAATTGTGTCAATATAATAATAAATAGCCCAAAGAGAAAGTTTAAAATAATGGACACTCCCTTTTTAAAAAGGTCACTGTATAAACACTTCTATAGTGAAAACAATTCACTCTTCCAGTTGGAAAACCCACAGAGAAATTAACAGTGGAGGAGGGGAACAGGACTAAGCAGGGTGATGGTGTTCAATCCCTTCTCATTACCCCCTTTTCCAATGAATTGATGGAGTAGAGCATCTAGGAGCCTAGAGGAGTGTGCCGCATGGCTGGATTTTGTAGCTGCTGATATTGGAGAGAACTCAGTGGGTCCATGGCTGGCGGAGCAATTCATGGATTGAAGCTGGGTGTCATGCAGATTACTCTGGGTTTTACAGCGCAGTAAGCAATGACTTGCCTGAAGGTAATGCATTCAATTTAAATTCTTCTCATTGTTGTGTGTGTGGAGGGAGATAAAATTGATGCCAAGTATGTCCTCTCAGAGTAGGCCATGATCTACTTGATATTGACAACTTTTGGGGAGATAAAGGTTATTAACTCCTTGGCAGAGGCAGCTGAATCTGCATCTCCCACTTCTGTGAATCTTGTGGCAACTAGGCTGTACATCCATTTCACTTTTTTGAGGAAAAGCCTGGTATGTCTGTCTGAAAGAACTCGATCCTGAAAACATAATGTTGATTGGCACTGAAAGCATCTGCTTAAATTAATTCTTTGGTGGAATGAAGACCATGGAACTGTAATTTTGCACCTTAACCTGTATTAGCATGGGTAGACATAGGGCTTTTGCTGCCAAGCCACAGATGCCTTTATTTGTGTAAAGAAGTAGAACATACTACTTTGGAGAGCTCTAGGATTAAAAACTAATACTGGTCTTGTCTAGGTGGCAATCAAGAGGATTATATCTTATTTAGGTCCCTGAGTAACGTTTGGGTACTATTCTGATTACCTCTGCTTCTCTTCAGCAGTTTGTACTGAGTGAATACTTTTTTAAAGATTATAATGATATGTAAGGTGTGGGACGTACCTCCTTTATTTGGTCGCTAAATAACTGAATACATTACCAGAATTTTACCAGTTAAATAAGAGAATTTTTGTCTTATAAGTCATTGTTTTAGGGAGGTGTAAGGTGCTGTGAAGTCATCCAAATACTTTCTTCCTGTAGCACTGGCAGGAGTAGACGCTGAAGGGAAGACTGGGGCTCTGGCTTTGTATCTGATCAAGACTTGGTATGTCTTAGAAGGAATTCCCCAAACATCTCTTTCTTTGTTGCTAGCTTACTTCAGAAACAATCAAGTATTCTCTCAAAATCACCTCCACTGTCTACTAATTACTGTTAGACTGGGTGTGAGAGGTGTTGCACACATTGGTATATTCATATAATATTGAAGTAGAGGATATTTTATTTTTCTAGTAAATAGTGTAATCTATTTTGAAGTCTGACCTGTGGAGATGGGGGAAGGCTTAACGAGAAACACTACTCCAAAATTTCTGATGCATACTTTTTGTCAGACCTCTTTTAACACAAAAGAGCTAGGATGTAATAAATCAGTTTAGATACCAGAGAACTTGATTGGGATGCTCAATTGTACTATAATAGCCTCATCTAAAACACTCAGCCCTTTTCAGCTCTTCTGTTCTCTTCCAAAATTGTTCCTAACAAGAACAATCTTTAAAAATGGGGCATTTGAGACAAGTTAATGATGCTATAGCTACTCAAGATAACCATTGTCTAAGAGTAGCATTTGCTGCCTAAGCAGAAGGCTGGATACAGTGAATAGTATTGGAGTTGTTGTCTAGCAGCTTGGAGAGGCTTGAAGAGAAAGATGCATGAGCCATTAGAAGATCTGTGCAGTTAGACAAAACCACTGGTTTAAAACAAAAACCCCAGAACTTCATTGTAAAAAGAAATGCAAAATGAAAGAAGTTAACCTAGTTTTAAATTTCACTTCTGCTTACATTTTGCACCAAGTTAAAATCAAGGAATTGGGTGTTTCCTTATTCTGGCTTAATATCACTTTCAACATTATTTCTTTGATATTTTTATGAATGCTTATCCCACTTGTTCAAAGACAGTCTCATTACACTACTTCCTCACACTCTCTCTCTCCCAGATTTTCATGCAATTAAATGCTTGCCCCTGTACCACCACAGTTGGTAACTTAGTGCTGTATTGAAATATGTATCCTGCATAACTTAACTTGCTGTGAATGTTTGATTTGCCCTATTGATAAATCTAATTTAAGTGTTCAGTGTGACCATTAGCAATTTCTCTGTAATTATGTGAAAAGATAAAATAACATGAAGAAAGGAGACAGTTTCAGGCTTTGAATTTAGTATCTCAAGGGAGATTTGTGTGTGAAATGGAACTGCTAAAACAAGGTTTCTCTACTGAGCTGGAAAAAAAATGAAAATTTTTTTCCCCAGTCCATTTCTGTTGTTTGTCAACACTCTAATCACTTCAATATTTAACTGAATTTTGTTCCTTTTGGCAGAGAAAGGGAATATATCTGAGTATGAGGAGATAGGGGTAAATAGATTTATCTTTTTTAAACACATCCCCCCTTCAAAAACAAAAGACTCTAAACTTTCCCTTGTGGCAAGACTAGCCTGAAATTGAGGAAGCAACTGCTGTCACCTTAGACCACAATATTCCCCTTCCAGTAGATTGCCTAACCCAATTCCAGCCCACTGATGAGGAGGTGCATCCCTGAGATGTTCACTGGCATAACTTCCCCATCTCTACCCGTTGCCAAGTCTCAGTCCTGCTTTAGGAAACGAAGCGGCAGTATTGGAATATCTTTGCAAACCTCTTTCATCCTGGCAAAGAGGCACGGTTGATTCATTAGTGTAAAACATTAGAACACTGTGCTTTTTACTTCAGAAGTTTTTGATCTTCAAGGTTGTGTGTGTATTTTTAATCAATTAAGAAAAATTGAAAGAATCAGGAAAAGCAGTATATATTGCATGCAGAGATGACATCATGTAAGTTATTGTACCTTTTATTTACTATGGTATTTGAAATACACTTACAAAGCCAGAAAATTTGCTCCTGTTTATCATCCACTGTTAAATTAGTCTAAGCAAATAAGGCAATGGGGGCGTGGGTTGAGTAATTTGGTGGACAGGGAAGAATCTAGCTAAAAGTGACTTCTCAAGAAAAAACAGTATTCATAGCTAAAAAAAGCTGAAAATTCATTTTTTCTTAATGGGAGGTCAAATAAGAATATACAAATAAAGCTGTGCTTTATTTGCTGCAAGGCACAGCATCACAAATGGCAAATCTACCTCCTAATAGAGTTGGCACTGGGAGCAATCAGATTGGTGACTGAGAGAAGGCATCAAATAAAAATAACATTGAGAGCAGTAGATTATCTTAAAAGCATGTGTAGTGATAAGAAAAGCTAGGTCTTCTGCTGTCAAGCTGTTACTGACCCCCTACTAAGTGTTATATACCCATTCATGAACAGACCTGCCTGGCCAGGTTGAAAGGGTAGGCAGTTACATAAAGTCTGCAACACCTCCTCTATTCCCATCACCTTGTTTTATTTTATGTTCTTGGTTTTAAGTTGGATCAGAATCTGCCCCCAGCTTTTCACCTGATTTGAATGAAGAGTGATTTCCTCCCACCCCAAGAGTGCTACATAAGCACTTACATTTTCTAACAATAACATTGTCAGGGTATAGGACTGCTTTCTTCTTCCTTTATAGTGTGGTGTCTGACCTTTCATTGACATGCCAGTATAATTAATGATGCATAACTACATCCCACCGCTGACAAAAAGCTGCAGTGTTTTCTTTTGTTAGTCAGGGCCAATTATCTGTAAATTCATTCTTTTTGAATTCTCCACATTCAATCATCATGTATGTATGTAAACAAAAAAAAGCTATTTCGTCAAAAGGTTGATTCCCCTACTCCACAGTCGCGTGCACACATACAAGAGTGTCCTGTCTGTCAGCTGTGTTCCTCAAGTAAGCATTGATTGCCAAACTCTCACTAGAGTAGTATATCAAGCCTTCCTACATAAACTTCCCTCTATAAAGTTGAAATTCAAACTTTACCACTAGGTTAGTTCCTCCTTATAATTAAGATATTTCTCAATGAAGGGAAAGCATGCAAGTGGTGCTATAGTGCTTGGGTTGCACATGCTGTGATGCTACTAGGACCTGAAAGTTGGACGGGACCACTGAAGGTCAGGAGCATGGGGGAAGCAGGGCAGTCCCTAGCTGCTCTCTGGACAACAGACTTCCAGTGACTATGTGTCCCTGCATGCATTTTTGATGGAAACATAAATCTCCTCTGGATGTCAAGATTTGATTTTATCTTCGCACTAATACACATCAAACCTTTCTAATCAAGAAACGCTTAGCGCTTTCCTTTCTAAGGAAAGCTTGGTGCAAGATGAGGAATATGTATTCCTTTTATTGCATAGTTTACTTGTAAGCTCTATTATTCTTAATGGATTATCTTGACTTTCTGAATTGGTTTCATTTTCATCCAAATTTTAAAAAGAAATAAAAATTTTATTTAAGTGGGTAGATAATTGTAATTCTAATGTTGATATTATTCCTAGCTGTACATCTGTATAAGATTTGGCAGCTTTCTCCCTTTAAAAACAGCATTTCACTTTAGTTGTTTGTGTTATATGTTTGAAGATAAAGAGCTGAAAAGAAAAAGCTACAAATAAAGAAAAGCTAGGCCTTTAGGAAAGATGGGTCCTCTTAGAGGAGTGTGCTATAAGAGGTCTTTTTAAAATAATTCTATATGCTGTACTTTGTGCAGGGCAAAACATTGAACCCCTTAAGAAAGTACAGCTGTGGAAATGTTAGATCTTAATGAAAGTGCTAGAAATCTGACTGACACTTGCAAGATTACTGCAGATATGCTAGACTTCTACAGTCACTGTCAGTCAATCTGTGACCTGCTCAGATGCTAAGCAAAGCAATGAATGCAACTTAATATCCGTCCTTGAGATGAATACAGTAAATTCAGGAGTGGGATGAAATCTAGTGAGTGAATGTGGTATTTTTGTTCTTAAATAAAACTGAGCAATATAATCTGACTACAAGTAAGATCTATACCCCTATTATCACAATAGCAGATGAACACATAAAAACTTTTTATGGCTAGTACACTTAATCAGACTATTCTAAAAATCTTTATATCAATCAACAGGCAAGTCTGTCCTTTAACTATGTAATGAGTGGTGAAAAGGCCAAGTCAGGGTACATGGTCCTCTGTATAACATTTGTAGGCTCCTTAACTACTGAAAAAAGCTTAATAGAAGTCCATTTAACCAACAGAGCACCGGAGTGTTTAAATTACTTGGTGCCGGTTATATGGGAACAGTAATAGGATTCCCACTATCAGATTGGTTGCAAAACTTCAGCTTGCTTGCTTACCTGCATTTCTTCTTCCTATACCTTTCTAACACTTGGATGGATATAGTATTTGTGAGTGTGTGTATATATATATAGGTATTTGTGAGTCATGGTGTGAGCACAGACAGCAGAGTAGTATCTGGAATTTCAGTAATATAAACTGTGCAAGTTACAGATTGGTAGGGGTTGGAAGGGACCTCTGGTGATCATCTAGTCCAACCTCCCTGCTATAGCAGGACCACCTAAAGCAGGTTGCACAGGATCATGTCCAGGTGGATTTTGAATCTCTTCAGAGAAGGAGACTCCAACCTCTCTGGGCAGCCTGTTTCAGTGCTCTGTAATCCTCAGAGTGAAGAAGTTTTTCCTCATGTTGAGATGGAATTTCCTGTGTTCTGGTTTGTGCCCCTCATCGCTTGTCCTGTCACTGGGCACCATTGACAAGAGTCTGACCCCACCCTCTAGACATCCACCCTTTAGATATTTATAAGAGCTGATAAGAATAATGTCACTTTCCTTGGTGGTGCTATGACATCTTGTGAAAAAGTAATCAAAACTTCTTCCTACTGCAGCTCTTAAACAAATATGACAATAGGCAAATGTCCCATTGCACAAAATGCTAGAGTTAAAGCAGGGCCCTAGAGCAAGTCAATTATTTCAATTATCTGGAATTCATGATGAAAACCAGCAGCTTTCAGGAAATATGCATGAGTCTGGCAATTGCTTGATCAGTTATGACAGTCACTGCCAAATATCATGTCCCATCAGGTTTTGCAAAGGGAAAGCTTGGAACAGGTGGATTATTTTAGTTACCTATGCTCCATCGCAGGAGCGCAGTGCAGTTCTCAGGAGATCTAGCAGGCCACTGATTGCTTGATTAAGTATGACATCACTGGCAAATATCACAAGGCAGTCAGTAATCACAGTAGAGGCAGAAAGACTACATAGAGCAGATGGATTGTTTCAATTATTTGGGCCCCTTGATGTATAAGAACTTCAACTGCTGTCAGCAGATCCTGTGGCAGGCAAGTAATAACTGCATTGCTATGACATCACTTTAAAATCTGCTATGGCTTAAGTATTTCAACAGCTGTAAAGCTTAGATTTGTCTTAGCATTGACTTGACCCACAGCTAGCTTCAGTGCTGAGAACTGAACACTGAGAAAATTGTTTGTGAGTGCTTCCGAGCACTTCATGGTATTTCACTGCTGCAGGGAAAACATTGAGCCAGCACCAAGCTCGCTGTTAGTACTTTGGGGTTTTTTGTACTGCATTTTTCAGCAGGAGTCAGCAAGGGAAAGCTAAGGACTGCTTGCTGTCAGGTGCCAGGACAGAAAGTGACATCTTTGATCTGTTTATGAATAGATTTGGGAAGGCCTGAGCATCCAGGAAATAATCCTTAATTACATAATATACTAGGCCCAAGATCTGATGGGCATGAAATTTGTTAGGAAAAATTGACCTAAGAGCACACTCCTTCATTTTGCCTTCAGTCTTCCTCCAGGCTGCAGCTGACACAATCTACCTTAATTTCTCTTTTTACATTTGTTTTGATGATAAAACCAAGTTTATGATGATTGCTTTTACAAGAAGATACATGGTACCTTATATCACTATCCCCTTTCAGCTAAAAGTTATTTATTGAGTCTGGTGCACAGAAATCTAGTTTATACAAAAAGCTAAAGAACAGAGGACACTAAAGGATTAATAAACTTTGAAGCCTGGAGTTGTTGATTTTTTACAAACCAAATCCCATCTGAGTTTTATCAGATTTAAAGTCTGAGATCTGCTTTGGTCAGGCCTTGAAGGCAGAATGGAGAGTCAATAGGAAGCTTCTGTTTGAGCTAATATGTCTTGTTAACATCTTTCAAAACATTAATGTTAAAAGGATTTGATATCCAAATCCTTCAATGTCTTTAAATTCATCTCAGCACAGAATTGATAGAGAAGTATTTCCTTGGAGTAATTAACCCAGTTATGCAAACATAGCCTAGTCACAGGGAGTATCATTTATGTTAGAAGATGAATGTCAAAGTTTCTATTCAAAATTTTAATCCTTTCTACTCTTACCCTGAAAAAATAGATAGGACCATAAAAGAAGAATCCCAAGGGCAATTTAACTATATTCATTCTAGAAAATAAAAAACCATAGCAATTAAAGGTTTTGTGGAGGCTGAGTGGAGTAAAAAACCAAAACCACCCCTTTTCCTTCCCTATCATATTGCTTTGATATAATTAAGGAGGGGTATTGATTACATTCCATCCAAAGAAAAAGTAATCCTCATTAGTATACTTTATCTAACCTGTCCATTTCCCATTACAGGGGAAGCGGCTTCTAATTTGAGATCAAGAAATTACTTTTGATAGGAACAAATATCTCAAATTGATGAGGAAAACTGAGCTTTTCCTCCATTTGGTACTGGTTTGAAATCTGCAAAGTACCAAACCCTTGTTACTTCTGGTCACTTCCATCCAAAATTGAATAAAAGTTACTGAGACAACATTGCTGCCAGTTTTTACAATTTTAGTGTAATGAGTGACATTTTAATGGCATTCATGTGGTGATTGCTTGAGATTAGCTTTCCTTTTTTTCTTCCCTTTGTTATTCTGACCATACAGTACGTAGTGTTAATTCAGAATAGTTCAAAATCACGTCAGGACTTAAGCTGTAGTTGCACAGTCTGCTCTTCTATTCAGGTCAGGTTTATGTCTGTCCCTGTAAGTTAGAATGCTAATAGTTACACAGTAACTTAAAAAATTGTAAGACTAAAATATAGTATCTGTATATCTATTGGTGTCTATATTTTTATATTTTTGTATCTATTGGCCCATAAAATATTAGGGTTGAATTATGCCCTTTCTCACCTGTGATTCCTAAGTTAAGACAAGAGCATGTTTCATGCTTTTCTTGTAACCGTCAAAACTTGAAATTTTCTTTTGAGAGGTTTCTTATGGATTTCCTTCAGAAGCTGCAGATTTAGCTATATTTATTTAGTAATAAATTTAATTCAATTATAATAAAAATTATGAGAACCGACAGCACTGCTAGCAGAGAGAAGGTTTTGTGTTGTTTAAAAATTATGCTGAAGATCAGCTCTCATCCAACTTAGTCTTGTTATACTATGAGAGCAAGGCAGGATTGGTCCCTTATGCTAGAATAAACTGTTTGTGACTCAGTTGTTAAGCAGGATGGTGCAATAGCAGAAGTTTGGTAGCATGCAAAAGAATAATTGAGAAGATAGGAAATGACTGGCTTTTAGGTGAAAGACAGATGTGAAGTGAATACTACAAAAATAATAAAGTCAAGGTGGAACTGGAGGTGACTCTGGGGCAATAGGTTGAAAAGGGACAGGAGACCCAGAACTGGTAGAGGGACTGTGGAGACCAAACCAGAGTTGTGAAAGATGTAGGAGGAGAAAGGCAAAGACTAAAATCATAAAGAAGCCTGTGGACCTGATGAGAAGGATAGTAGGGAGAGGCTATCAGAAGAGAAAAAGTAAAGAAGATATTTGGACAAAAGCAAGAATGGAAGAAGTGAATAGGTAGCTTACGGAAAATTTAAAAAAAAAAAAAGAATGGAAGACTTCATATTAAAAAATAGATGGAGGAAAGTTAGGCTAGATAATGTGGAATACTGATGGACAGGTTAGAGTGGGATTGGTTTTGAAACCAAGATTATCTGACACTTTTTTAGGCAATCATAAGTTGCAATTTTATTTGATTGGGGTTTGGGGTTTTTTTGTTGTTGTGTTGGTGGTTTTTTACTTTCCGTCACATTATCATGCACTATTAAGTAACTGTCTTGTTTCCTCACAGAGGAAACTCTGCTTCTCCCTATTCCAGTAAACCAATTTAAGTGGATACAGGAACCTCCTAATATTCTAGAGCTTTATATTCAGAGCACTTTGTAGTTCTGTAGTATACAAGTAGGGTCTTCTATCACAAGTTTTATCACTTTAGAAATGTTGTCCAGGGAAATCTAATAGGTAGTATTTTTAAACTGGTGTCAGTATAAGGGAAAAATATTGTGTGCATATGTGTGGCTTTCCAGAAAGTCTATTTAATCTTGGAAACCTTATCTAAAGACTTGACCAAAAACAAAACCCCAAAAACTGTTGAAAGAGAAGCATTTCAATGTGCTGTGGTTTTAATTGAAATATCTCTGAATCATTTACCATTTTGCACCTTTGACACGATACACTCATACAGTGGTCCTAGAGATAAAACCATTGAAGATTTGATTTGAAGGAATGAAGATAGTTTTTATTGGTGTTCTTTTAGGATCGACCACAAGGACTGAATAATGCTCCCAAAGAAATACATTTGGATGAAGATGACTGAACAGGCAGATCCAAAGGCCTTTAGGATGTGGTGAACCTTTGGCCTTGGATGAAGAATGTTCTTGGATGAAAGAACTCCAGCTGAAAGACTTTGTCTTTGCCTTTTGCCTTGAGAATTGCAAAGATATGAAAGACATAAAAGGAAACAAAGATTTGCAGCTGAATTCTTGCAGGGTGCAGTTACAGTGGCTGACACTGGCACGCAGCCAGCCTGCCTCATTACTGTGGAATGTCACGTCTTTGTACCCCTTACCAGTTGTCTGCAGCTCCCCAAAAGCCCCTCACACATTTTTATTTTCTACTTTCTATTTGCAAATTATATTAGCAAATTTTAATTGCATAGTTTCTATAGTGAAATTAGCACCTCTGGGATTTATGTATATTGTGTAGCTAAAAAGTAAATGCAGAAAATATTTATTATGCTTGGTTCATCAGATTATAATACCATGCTTGTACCTGCAGCTGAACAGGTAGTTAAGTAATAATCTTTGTTTTTCTTCATGGTTAATGACTTGCCCAGGTTTAAAATGGCAAGAGTCACTAAGTAAGTCAATGAACTGACATTCACAATATGGTCAGCCGTGGCTACCTGGGCATTCGAATGGATTTCTTACTCTAACATATTGAACTATGTTAAGTCAATAGGAAGACATCTAGTGACTTTAAGTTTCCTCACTAAATATTCAATATACTTGAAACTTGATTATACGTTTAACTATTTCACTTCTTGAAGTGTCCTTATTTTCACTTTATAATAAAATGCAGTTCTGCTAGACTGATTCTGCTTAGTATCTTAGAATGTGCTTTGAACCACAGATTTCACACAACTGTGTTTGCTAAGGTTGACCTTCAAAGCATGTCTGTATACAGACATGTTACCTAACATGTTAGTTACCTAAGTAATTCTACTAACTTGTCAAAAAACAATGACCACATACAGAGAAATGTACCAAAGTTAAAGGGTTTACTTTGCCTTTGCCTCTCCTGGAATCAATCCACATGAAGAGAGGCTTAGTGATTTTTTTTTTTTTTTTCACTGTCCTCTTCTACCAACTACCACACCATAGTACCTTTTTGTGCCAACTGGGTTTGCTTGGTAGGTCTGCCAGAATTCAGAATTTACAGTAGCTCTGTTCTCAAATGTGGCCGCTAGCATACGTAGTCATCAGACGGACTTCTCAAAAGGACCAACCCAAACAGAAACTACTTAATTGAAAAATACATCCTCCACCAGGATAACTTTGGTGAGTCTAGCCTTATCAGATGAGTTGCCCTCTGCAACTTCTGAAAGTTTTTCTTCAACAGCTATTTCTTCTTTCCCTCCCACCCTGTCTAGTTTTACAAACACAGTTCTAGAAGCTGTTTTTAGCTTTAGAAGTAGACTGTTCTAAATGATAATATGGACACTGTCTCCTAACAACCCTTAGCTTTTGACCTGAAGAACTGGGAGGCGATAGCCTATCTTCAATCAGTGATTTTGCTTGCTTGTCTCTTGTCCTCACATCTCCCTATATCCCTTCCTCTCTTATCTGGCCTTAACTGATCATAAAAATTGTGCATGACTATTGGAAGTGTCAGTTACTGCAGGGTCTCTGTGCTGGGCTGATTAATATAAAATAATTCATATTGAGATACATATGTATGTGTTTGTGTGCAAGATGTTAATATAACCTGCTACCAACTAGTAAATATGCATTGGGACTATTGGAATGTGTGTATACATAAAGAAAGCTATGGCTAGAACTTCAGATATCTAGATGCTGGACAGTTAAACTCCATTGTTTACTATTGATTATTAATGTACTAATTCTGTTTTGTTACTGCCCTAATAAATGAAATGTTTACCAATGCTTTGCTATTGAGTAGTGTGTATGGCAAAGAGGCCCAGGGTATTTCCCTAATAGGAGACAAAAAGCCAAAAGACACATCTGGCTTGACCAAAGCAATGTGTTTTTACAGTGATCATGCCCCAAAAGAAGTCAAGTCAGTCACGGGTTAACTTGGAACAGCTGTGTGACTTAATTTTTCCTTTCCTTTGGCTGTCATTTAAATTGACAAGCATTTCTGATTTTACATGTTTCTTCCACGTCAGACAAGGTTTTTGTGTGGTTCTGCAGCCCTCCCTAAGAGTGGGGCTACATCTGTTTCTGGGTCAGCAGGGTAGTACTTGTCGTTATTACAGAGCCGTTTTGTTTTCCATGGGAGTGTTCTAGACACTTTACTGAAGATATAAACCAGCAAACTTTTCTGGTTGGGTATGTGGCTTTCAGTCCAGCTTAGTGCTTTGTTCTTCTGTTGCTGGAGCTACCATGCTCTTTTAAAGTTGCTGCTCCAAAAAGGTGAATAACAGAGTCAGGATGAGACCACAAGATGTTTTCTTTGTGTATTTTCTAGGAATTCCTCTTACCCATTTTTTTTTTTCACCTCATGTTAAGCATCAATAGTATTGCTGTGTTGGCAAATCTTCATTGTTCCTCAACAGGGAGAATGTGTGTTCATCTCCTTGGTCACAAGTGTGGCTTCCTCTAACTTTGATAGAAATGCACCATGCTTATTTACTAATACTCTAATTAAAAGCACTATAAATCTATGATATAATTGTAAAGACCTTTAGAGGGATAATTCCTAGTTTTAAAGTTTTGTGTGAGGATTTCCCCTTGTATTTCTCCTTTTTGCACATCCTTAGAAGTTCTTTACTTCAATCATCTCTGAAAGGACATGGGAAACAACTATGAGGTCCTTCCTTTTTCCCCTTTTTTTGGGGTAGTGTGGAATGGATCTCCCTTTGTCTTCCTTTAAATCCAAACCTCTGTGCTTGACTCTTGATTCTGAGATGGAAAAATTCTAAATCCATCTTTTGTTAAAAACATTGAGCCAACCTGAACAAATTCATATGAGGGTTTTCTCTTCACTTCTGTTTTCTTCTATTTGCTTTTTTTTTGTCAAAGAAAAGCATAAGGGGTGACATATCTACTCCACACTGAATAGATGCTTTGTATTGGGGATTAATTTGTCATGAAGACAAAACATAAGATTCTGAGGCTGAAAGAGAATTTGATCAGGAAAGATGATGTCCATTTTAAGAAGCCAAAGTATTTTATTATTGGAATGCATCATTTGGGGAATATGATAGATTTTTCCATTAGTGGAAGTGTTTAATCAAAACTGCATATCTTTCTAAAAGAAGAGGTGCCTCAAGAGCAAGCAGCTGAGCCTGATGCAAGAGTTATTGAATGAGGGAGTCTTGCCCTTTTCTTATGCAGGATGAGTCAGATATGGGTACCATAATACCACAAATAGTAGTAGTTATTGTAGAAAAGTGAGATTAGACTTTTGCTACAGAAGTGGCACTTGGAGAAAATTATTAAAATGGCACCTAAAGCAACTGCATCTCACACTGCTGGCATCAGAGAATGTTATAGTTAACTTTGTTATAGGTAACCTTGTTTCTGTGGTATCTCAGAAATGCCAGTTGAGGTAGACAGGTGCTTTTGTGTAGGCAGGAGACTGTTAGAAAAAAATTGCAGTAGTTTTGAGCTTCACATGTCCGAACTATAAGGTCACAGGGATGATGGTACTGTGGATTTCCTTTAATGGCTAAAAGTTTACACAGAAAGTTTTGGGTTCTAGGCCCTTTTCAGTCTGAAGGGTTTAACCCTGTCAGGAGAGAGCCACAGCTATTTTTTTGTTTCAGTGACAGATAAATGAGATTGCAAGATAGTGTAACATGCATGCATGGAGCATGGTGCAAACCCGTAGTTTCCTCTCAGCTGAATGAGGCTGTGCCTTGCCTGCACTCCTGGCCCATTTCCACTTGCTGCTGTCCCACCTCCTGGTGGTGAGGTGGAGGGTGCTGGTGCCTAGGACATACTTGTGAGGTGACAGCTGAGAGCCAGGCCTACAGCAGTGGCACCCCTGCTCAAAAGAAAAAAAAAAAAAAAGGCTAAATTGCCTGGATTTCAACTAGGTATATAAAACTTGCATTTCCTATTGGTATTCCTTAGTCACTAGGAGAAAGAAGATATCTAAGTTAGGCAGAATGGGTCAACACCCTCTGCAGTCTTTGCAGGTACTTAATTCTCCTGGTTGATTTTATAACAACTTGAGACCTGTTTACAAGGGTATGTAGTGACAGGACAAGGGGTAGTGGCTTTAAACTGAAAGAGAGTAGATTTAGATGAGATATTAGGAAGAAATTCTTCCCTGTGAGGGTGGTGAGGCACTGGAACAGGTTGCCCAGAGAAGCTGTGGAGGCCCCCTCCCTGGAAGTGTTCAAGGCCAGCTTGGATGGGGCTTTGGGCAACCTGGTCTAGTGGAGGGTGTCCCTGCCCGTGGCGGGGGGCTGGAACTAGATGGGCTTTAAGGTCCCTTCCAACCCAAACCATTCTATGAGTCCCCTTAAAAGCCTTAGCTTTCTTCTTTCTTTTCTTTCTCCTTCCTCCAGCTGCCTTTGCCATGGCATCTGTGCCCAAATAAGTATGTGTGTTCACAGGATTTCCACTAGGTAGAACTCTGCTATCACATGAAGCCCGTTACAGGATTTAGTCACAGCATCATTTTCACCACTACTGGATTACAAACACATTATAATATCAGAGCATGCATAAGCTTAATGCTGGACAGAACAACTCCTGTTGACAATTCTGGGGATTTTGTTCTAAATAAACCAAGTTACAGAATTAATTTTTGCAGACTTAGATGTCTTATGTCTATGTACCATCATAGTATTTCTATTGTAGCATCTTATTCTTCAGAGTTCTCATTAGTGGACACGGTTAATAAAATCTTTAAGTGCGACAGAGCCCACTGTTGTCAGAAATGAGACAATTTTCAAACTGTTGTGTTTTTTTACAGGCACCCTCACATCTTCCAGACACAAGGACACACTTTAAGTACATAAATTTTGAGTTGTTTTCTACACTTTCAGAGATGGTCTAGAGGCTTTTTCTGCTCTGGGTAGTAATTCATTTCATTCCTGGAGCTATGTGATGGTCTCTGATCTACCAGATCTTACTAATCTGGCTGCTTTTTTTTTTTTTTATCTGACTTGTGCACAGACAACTGGAACTAGAAAAGTTCTGCAATGCTCAACTCATTTTTTGTCTTTCTGGGAAATCTAGTCTTTGGAGACAAAGTCCCCTAGAATGTGAGAAGTATTAGCCTTAGTATATTGTAGGCCTTTTCTTTAGCCTTATCCCATGATTTTGATCTTGTCTAATGAATATCTGTGGGTTGTTCTTCCAAGCAGTGGTATTACTTACACCTCATCTCTTTAGCTTCACTTTTACAGACTCAGTTGTTAGATATTGGAGATATTACCAGGTGATAATTTTGTTTGTAATAGTTATTCTTTTCTCCTATTACATCTCTCTTCCTTTCCTGAGAAATTTGGATGCTTTTTTTTACCTTGCTGTGTGTTACTTTATCATGGAAGTCTGTTACTGTAAATGTGGTCACATTATTAACTGTTATTGATAAATGTGTGCTATTCCTGCATCTGATAGGTGGAACCATTATGCTTTCATTGACTGCTATTGCTGTGTGATGTGGGAGAAAGAAGAGAGAGAGGGGAGAGTAAAAAGAATCTGCAGAGGATAATTTTCCTTTGGGAGATGGGGAATGATTTTCCTTCATCACAGTAACGGTTTTTTGAGTCTGAAAGGCTATTTGCTCCTAGATACTTTCTAGAGGGGAAAGCACAAACTGTAAAATGATCTTGACACCAGTACCAAACGCGGCAGTTCTGCTGGTCTCATTGTGCCTTTCTTCTGTTGTCCAACATGCACAGAGCATGTCACAGGCAGCTTTGATGTTGAATTCCTTTAGGGTGTATGAGACTGTGCTGCAGTTCTGAAATAAGTCAGTATTTCTTCTTTGTGTGTTGAGCTTCATAACAAGCCATGCTACCTCCTCGTTATTAGAAATGTCACTTTTTTTATACTTCCTCCTTTGTATGAACTTTTGTATTCTGTTGCTCTTCAACAATACTTCAAAAAAAGCTATATGCTTCAGAGCCTAACACCTGAGTTGTTCCACGCTGCTGCTTCCAAGCAAGAAAGGTAAAATATAATTTTTAAAAGAGCAAAACTAAGACTTGAATGCTGCAATTTTTATTTTTTTTAAGTACAATCAGGTTATCTGGAAGCTTTGCATGGGGCCTTCAAAGGCACGCTGAAGTTGATGGAGGAAATCGTGTATCCACAAACTACTCCATCTTTTCCATGAAGCTTCTACAAAATTTTCAGGTGTTGCTCTGGCAATTTCAGCATTACTTTTGAATATTCTGAGGTAGGATGCCAGAGGAAGACCTTTTGTTATTTTTTGACTTAGCTTACATCTAGTACTTGCATAGCAGGATTTGCATCCTGAAAACAAGATGTGAAGTGTTTTTAATGTTCATAAATTAGTATATTTTTCCCCCAAGAGCACCATCTTCAAAATTCAGTGTTCACATTGAGATCTAAATGTTTTTATGATCAAAATTTTTCTCCGTTTTTGTCCTTCACCCCCTACCTCTCTCCCCCTCCTCGCCCCAAGGTTTCATTGCATCCTCACAGGGCATTTACGTTGTGAAAGTATCCACAAGAAGAGGGGCTAGAAGTGGTAGTCAAGTGATAGGCTTTATTTTGTACCAAGTCATACAATTTAGTTTTCAGATAACACAAAAAACCACCCAAACCCAAAATGCAATGTAAGTTGTCAAAAAGCTGACACTCTAAATACCAGAAAATATTAACATCTATTGTCAAGAAAAATAAAACGTATGAATCACTCCATCTCCATGACACATTTCAAAACTGCTATACACAGCACAAATTATAGTGTATTTGATGGTATCAGGGATAATAGTACTTGAGAGTTCCTCTGTGAGCGCCTAGCGTTACTACTAAAAGGGTTCAATTGTCTTGGCTTACACTATAGAGCTGCAGAAAAAAGATTAAGGTTCTCTGAGGTCACCTTTGGTAAAAATAAAAGCTGATACAGAATTATTGTTAATAACTTCTGTCAAAGGAAAATAGTTTCGTATTTTGTGTATTACATTCTTCCTGCAAAACAAAAATTATATCTACATGTGAAATATAATTTATTTTCTTAGCGCCTTACAGAATATTTACGATGCGATCTCCCCTTTTTCACCAGTTATGTCCTACACAATCCTGTATTTTAATTCCTTTTATTGTCAAGTTTCTGATAGGCAAACCAGGAATGCTTCCTGTGCTCAGCAGTCACATCAGTCCTAAACAGGACTGATATGTCAGAAAAGGCTAAAATAGAAAAAAATCTTGCCTGTCTGAAAAGCTTATGAGGAATTGTCCTTTAAAAAAAGGCAGTCATTTTTGATTTTTTTTCTTGCATTGCCCTTAGCTGGTGGTCTTCTGTGCTGTGAGGAGAGGGAGAAAGTGTAGGAGATGGAAGTCTTTCTCAAAGTGGCCACTTGTAGGCAGCATCTTGTTTCATTTCCAAGGAGAGCAGTGAGAGATGATTTTGTCCACAGCAGTTCCTCATGAAAATTCTGGAACAGAACATGGTTATTTGGCAATACTGAAGAAGGGGGAGGTTGGGGAAAGAAGTAAACTCTGTGCAGAAATCTCTGTTGCTTTCAGATAAAACTATTCAAAATTTAACTCTTCAAGTCTTGTAAGTCCCCCCCTTTTTTTTTGGTGGTGGTGGGGAAGTGATGATTGGAGTGGGGTTGGTTTCGTTTGCTTTTTTTAGTTAAAGGACCCAACTGTGATTTATTTTAACTCAAATATAAATTCTACTTTTAATGCTGAATTTTGCCCTAACTGCAGGGGTGCAACTCCTGCCTATGTAATGAAAAGTTTGATAGAAGGAAACCTGGAGAGGGTGGTTGCAAAATCCCTGTGGTTAGTGAATGTTGAAATGGAGCAGATAGCGAGAGGAAGAAGAGGGTATAGAACATCATAAGGCTTGTTGTTAATATATTAACCTACCTGGAAAGAAAATAAATTAATTGTAAATCAGAAGAGAGCACATCATAGATTGCCTGACATATGGTATACATCTTTGAGGATGAAAAGGTAATTGTAAAAGTGTTTTCTGAACAGGTCTGTTTTCTGTGTCTCTGGGGTTAACTGCAGTATTAAAAAATACAAACAAAAAAGTTTTTTAATTATGTTCTCTTTAGGTTGCCTTCATCATTACAATGTCCCAATTGCCTCCAGCAGTTCATTAAGGAATGCAAATACTATGCAACTTGTAGTTTGTTCTTTTGACCCTGCACATATAAAGCAACTGAAAAGGATGGCAAGTAGCTGATTCTGTGCAGTTTTGCGTTTTCACCGACAGGACTGCATCCCTTAATCCCGTCCCTGATGCCTGTACAGAATTCTAGGAGTCAAGGGGCCTCCAAGTGCCATTAGAGGAAGAATTACAAAGAGCTCAGCTGAGTGTGCAATTGCTACAAGTCCTTTTTCTTAAACTACTTAACTTGAAGGCATTTGGTGTGGACATGATTAAAGTAGAATGGGAAGCAATAAAATTCTTTTTTGTTTTGTTTTAGAAATTGAGGTCTGATGGAAGCTTAGTTTTGTCCAGTAAGATCTACTTCAGTTCTTTTCCTCAGTGAAAGAAAAGAGAAGGATGCTACAGTTAAATCTGAAGACATTAAAAGGGCAAATCACACTTTTTTTTTTGAGGAGGAAAGGTGCATGTTGGATATAGTGGGGCAATATATGGTAGAATAACTTGCCAAAAAAAAATCATAAGTACTGCTGTTTGAGAGAGGTGAATGACATAGGTTGAAAATTATGATTGAGTCTGGAGAAAATCGGTGTTGAAAGAAAATATGAAGTGGCCTGTCAATATGGGTTTAATTTCTGCCATGACTTTATGTTATTTTTAAAACTTTTTTTTACCGCAGCGTGAAATTGCTTTCAGAGATCCCATCCGGTTCAGTGCTGGCCTCCCTAGTCCTCAGGATTTTGTCTATTTGGGTGTCTCTGTGTATTTCTGTCATGAGGCAGAGTTTTACAGTCATAGGTGCAAATAGGATTAGTTCTTGTAATAACATTTCAAAGAGAAGCTTTCATTGGCAGAAAGCAAGCTTGTGCAAAATGCTGATGACATAAGCAGTGTGTTGGATGATATAGCCTGAAAATGAAGCTGCTAAGAAATCTTCAAATCAAATGCAGTTGTGTCCAGGAGGAAATCATTTGCATCAGAAATTTTGCTCTAGCTTGCTGCACAGGCTTGGCAGCCCACACTCCCTCTGCTCTGCGTTATCTCATTAACATTATTATTTGGGAGCCAGAGTCAAACACTTATATCGGGTAACAGTTATGATTACTTGACACAATGTCAGTAAAATGCAATTTTTTCATATAATTAGAATTTTGACAGGAAAGAGAGGAAGAGACAGAAAATGAGAAATTAGTTATTTCCTGTACCTCTGTCATTGCGCACATTAAGCTTCACTGGTGCATTTTGCATGATCTCATGGCAGCCCCTTCACAGCGGTCTGATCCTGATCTCTGCCAGATTTAAAGACAGGATAAGTAAAATAAGGAGTGATGATGAGTCAGAAATGTTGCTGGTTGGAACAGTAGACCTTTTAGGTTTTTGAAATCGCAAGGGGTCCAGGAGAGAATACTGTAATTCTGATCTCACTGGAATTCTGGGTTTATGAAAATACAAGTTTTAAGTAAAACTTCCCTAAATTTTCAGGTACAAAATGGCACTTATTAGCCTGGACCCTCTGTAGAATGATAGTGAAGCTTTTTATTATTAAAGGGAAGTCAGTGGGAGTAAATTCTTATGAGCATTAGGACCATAATAAATTAAAGTGTATATATATGTATATGTTTTGGTGTGTGTTTTTGTTGTTTCTGAGAGAGAACTTATTTTCTCACTCAAAAAGAAAGATTCATCCCCAAAGTCTTTAATATGGAGCTCAAATTTCAGAGATCAATGATCTCTGCATAAAAGCAGACATCTGCCACCAGACCTCCATCTGGGACAGATATTGGTGAGGCTAATGTCCCTAGAATTAAAAAAAAAGTCAAGTTATCCTGTGTCATCTTGGGAGGCGTTCATTAAGAACTGGCATGTCTGCTTATAGGAGTAATCAAATAATAAATAAGGTTTTCAGCAAAATGCATTTATTCAGCAGTACTCACAGCACTATCCAAATGTCGTCATTTGATTTTTAAAATCAGATTAATTTATTATTTTTTTTTCTCTTGCTGCTTTTTCTTATCTTTGTGGCTGCATAATTCTGTGAACTCCCGTTATGCTTTATTTAGGTTTTTACACACGTTGCGGTCCCAAGTGAAATCAGAATTCACACTAGGCTACGCACAGTGCAAGCTTGTGTTAAGTCTTTACCCTAAAATGTTTGCTTTATAGTTGACTAAAGTAGGTAAGGACATAGAAACATGTAGAGGTGAAGTTACTTGACAAGGGTCACAGAACAATTAAGTGGCAGAGCAGAGATTTTTTTTTTTTTTCAGCAAAATTGATCCATTCAGGTGATATTGAACTCAGCAGTGTGGAGTCTCTTCCTCTGTTTTAGGTAGACATCTGCTAATACAAAATAAGCCTGCATCAGAACAAAATACTGACTCTTAAGTAAAAACCAAATTCCTTCCTTTGGTTCCTCTGTTCCTCCAGTTTTCTTTATAAGATTCACGTATTGCTTCTATATATAAAATTACTCCATTCATATTTAAAGTTACAAAGTTATTATGATAGGCTGCTTCTAATTCTTGTCCTGCACCTCCTGAGATTTAAAATATTTAGTAATAAACCTATGATGCTGCTGCCTTTCTATTTTTCTTCTAAGATCAGTGAAACTGGTATAAAAGCTTACCTTTTAGTTTCCTGCAATGCTTTTGGAAAAGTTCATACAAAATTACAAGTAACATTATAACGCACTCCATCGTGTGCTCCTCCAAGTTTGACACTAACAAAAAAAACCCCTTAACTTGTTTATTTCATTGGAAGTGGAAACTGAATTTTGATAGCTTGTGATTTGGTCGATATTGCATCTTGCTAATGATTTATGGGTTTAAGTGTATGTTTTGCTCTTTGGGCTAATGCTCTAATCAATATGTATGAACTTGCCCATTATCTGTTTGTATTGTATTATTCAAACCTAAATGCTGTGTTCTATCTGATAATCTAAGCAGAATTCAGTAACCGCAATGTTCATTAATCTCTCTTTCCTAACTCATGTCACTTTCTTTTAATCTGATAGTCTGATTCACCATCTTCCTCTGACATTTGAAATCTTTGACAGCTTGCTATGTTTAGACAGTGTCGTGGCACTTTCTGCAGATGACGACAGAAACTTTTTTTTGGTGTCTCATGTTAACAGATGTGTATGGCTAGATAGTGATCAGGTTAATTAAAATGAAGTGAAATAAATCTCAGTGTGAAAGGTTTGTATCCCATTGGAGCTGTTGTTGTAGCAGATACAGGAGGTGAAGCTTGAGTTGAAAAGTCCCTGTTAACGTAGGTTGTGCCGATGAAAAGCATGGCATTTCATCTCTCAACTGACAGGAGCCCAGACTGATCTATGAAACCAAGCTGCTTTTCTGGTTAGTCATATTTCTTCAGAAAAACATGCATTTGGACATACGTTGGGAAAAACATCATGCTCAAGATTGCGGTGAATCCAGACACAAAATTTTGTTTGAAATTGCCCCTTCACGTATGAATTTCTCCTAAATATTGATCCTCTCACTCTAAATCCGTCAAATCTTAATGAAGTAGGGATGCAACTATTCAGGTAATGAGTGCAGGCTTCTACTTAAAGTAATGCAATATTCAAATGACAGGATTCCCTGAATTCTCAGAGCCTTTTATTCAATACTGATGCTTCAATAAAAAGTGGGGAAAAAAGTGGAGTTCAATAGATGCTATGTTTCTTTTCAATGACTAGCTAAAAATTGTCCTTACCAGAGTCATTTGTTAAAAGAATAAACCTATGCTGATGAAACAGACTGGGGGGTGGGGGGAATTCAATATTATTTTTCTTGATTCTTGCAAAGTTTATTGTATTAATAGTGAATCATAGAATGATTTGGGTTAGAAGGGACCTCAAAGCCCATCTAGTTCCAACCCCCCTGCTGCAGGCAGGGACACCCTCCACTAGACCACGTTACCCAAAGCCTCATCCAACCTGGTCTTAAACATTTCCAGGGAGGGGGCCTCCACAACCTCTGTGGGCAACCTGTTCCAGTGCCTCACCACTCTAACAGTCAAGAATTTCTTTCTATCATCTAATCTAAATGTCCCCTCCTTCATCTTAAACCCATTACCCCTTGTCCTGTCACTACACTCCCCCTGATAAACAGTCCCTCACCAGCTTTCCTGTAGGCCCCTTCAGGTACTGGAAGGCCGCAATTAGATCTCCCTGGAGCCTTCTCTTCTCCAGGCTGAACAACCCCAACTCTCTCAGCCTGTCCTCGTAGGAGAGGTGCTCCAGCCCTCTGATCAGCTTTGTGGCCTCCTCTGGACTCGATGTCTCCTGTACTGGGCCCCAGAGCTGGATGCAGTACTCCAGGTGGGGTCTCACAAGAGCAGAGTAGAGGGGCAGGATCACCTCCCTTGACCTGCTGGTCACACTGCTTTTGATGCAGCCCAGGACACGGTTGGCTTTCTGGGAAATAAATAAAATTAAGAAATGTTTTGAAAAAAGTACAAGTATATAAAATGAGCTGGGTTGGATGTTTGATGAAACATCAAGCATATGGTGACAATTCCTGCTGTTGGTTATTCTATAAAACAGGCAACTGTAGAGAAGCATTCATTTTCAGAGTTTTCAAATGGAAGGACTGTGTACATCTTTTGATGTTCTCGTGTTAGAACAGCACTCTCCAAAGTGTCACAGTGTACTCCTAAAAGTATTCCATGGAACTTTTTGCATAGATTTCAATTTTTACACCAAGAATCATGCGTTTCAAATAACTGGACTCTCCTCCGGGTGTGAAGGTGATAGAAGAATTCTGTGGAATACCTGTAAGGTGTATTTATCTGTATACAGTCTGTGCTTGCATGAGGAATATACTGTAAGAGAAACAATAGCTAATGCATGCTCAAATCAATTGGCCAGTTATTTTTTCCAGGTGTTGCTAGAAGTATTTTTGTGTGTATGTTGCTGGTAGAGCAAAATATATTTTGTGACTGAAAATGGCTACCCACTGCACCGCTACTGCACCACCGTTATCAAGGGATCTGGAAGCCTCTCTGCTTTCTGTTACAAAGCTCTGTCTTTTTGCCTGTGCATTATGTGTCTAACAAGTTTTAATATTTTTTGATTGTTTTGGATTTTAGATTTTAATTCAGTGCTTTCAGTTAGAAAGTGAAGCAAATTAGCAGGTATTTGCACCATAGGTAGAACAAAGCATCTGTACAGCTCTATGGAAACCCCGCTAAGAATTCCTGAAACTTCATAGCATCGTACTAACATCAGTACAGGCTCCAACAGACATAACTGACAGCTCTATAATTTCACCTTCCAACATAATATTCTTGGAACCTCATAAAAATGCAAAATGAATTCTTGCTAACAAATCTGTGATGTTATATGTAGTTATATGCTCCTCACTTACCAATAAGAATTTTTTTTCAAAGACAACTTAAAAGTTGATGGAGAGAGAGTCGAATCACACTTAGTCTTGAAAAATGTTACCAAAAAAAGGAAAATTATCATTCTAAATCAGAAACATTTCAAGTTGTACTCTGAAACATCTCCTGTTTGTTGTCTCGGGATCAGTGATGTGCAAGTCACTGGAAAATGGTTTGGGGAGTGATTCTTACTCTGATAAGAAGTATATTAAAACCTACTAATATTTCATAATAGTAGCATAAGGGGGAAATAATTGACTGTATCTTGTCATATGGGAATACCTTATAATCTAACCAGAAATCAAACAGAATCATATTCATCTATATGAAATGTTTATAAGCTGTCAGAAATTAAGTCATAGGAGAATAATACTAGGTCATAAATCAGTAAATGAGATCAGATAAATAGATTGGTGAGATTTTGTAAATGCATGTGGAGTGCTTTTGTTCTCTTTCTTGGCTTGCTCTTTTTTTTTTCTTTTAGGGTTGTTCTTCCTTGGCTGAATGTTTAGAAAGAGGAATATATAAAATGTAGAATTTATGAGAGCTTCTGACATTTATGGTATTTTTGATTAACACTTTTATTAAACTTGTCTGAATAATAATTCATTATTTCAGCTTTTCTTTGTAGTTCTCTAAAAAGCTGCCATGATCATCAAATACATCAGGGTGTGTAATAAAAGCCATACAGCCAGTAGTAGAACATACTGTCGTATAACCATTAAGACTGTTCTAAGAGCCAAAATGTTGGAACTAAAAGTATTTTTAATGACTTGAAATTGCTTGAAGTGCTTCTGAGAGTTGAAGGGTGCTGATTTATTTATCTAGTGTACTTACCTAAATTAATTTGGATAGAACTACTTTGGTTTTATCCTCTTACAGTGAAATTTATGTTAATATTTTTAGATGGTACATCATTTATTCTGAAGGATAGAGTTAAATAATACTGGTCGAAGTATTGTCATTAAATAAGAAAATGTGAACAAACTAGCCAAAAAAGTATTAAGGATTGCAATCTTACCTGGATTATAGTAATAATTTTTAGAAGTGACCTTGCAAGAAATGCAAAATTTTGGTAGTATCTTTTCTCTTTCTCCTTTTAATTATTCTTTTAGCATGGCAACAGTTAGTAATGCAAGTACATCAGTAGCTATTTTAAGTATTTTGTATCATATCTATATGAATGAATTTATTGTTCCACCTTCCTTTTCTTTAATACACGTACTGAGAGGAAGTGTATTAACCTGTTGGGACATATTGTAGATGTTGTAATAGGCAAGTTAAAGGACTGAATGGTTTGGATTTTCCTGGTTTTTCTGTTGGTAGAAAAAGACGGCTCACCTGGGTTTATCTCCTCAGCAGCCATTTTTTGCCTCATTCTACTCACTGCACTGCTTCTTTCAGGAAATTTGGTAGCCTGGTGTCCAAGCTGCTTCTTTGTTAACCATCACTGTAATAAAGCTCATCTTCACCAGTAAGAGTAGCTCCTATCAAGACTTTTTTCTGTCATACCGCACAGGAGCAATTTCCTCCCAGCTCCCATCTACATCTTACTTTCTATGTGGCTGATAATCCTTTTCCGTTCATTCCTTCTGACCACTGCTTCATTTCTGCCACGTGTCTTCATTAGCTAGACCATTATTGCAATCACTGTAATGTCTGAATATCCTTGATGAATATCTGTCCCTTCACTGACAAGTTCACCTGCCAGTAGATGCGGGCTTTGCCTTGTACATCCACTTGTTTGCCTAGGTCTGGCTCTAGTAAAACAGAGCAACCCACTGATTTAGACACAGATTGAAAAGATATTTGTTTCTATTGACTCTTGATTACAATCCGTACGCTGCCAAACTGCAACACTTTGTTCTCTTTGGCAAAAGGAGTTGTATTATGCAGCAGATATTGTTGTCAAAGTCTCTGGGAACTGAAAAAACTGCAAGTGCCACAGAAATTTTACCAAAGCAAAATCTCGATGCTGAATAACAGATTTATCTTTCCTCTTATCATGAACTAGAAAGTGCGCCCCATATCAATATATATATCCATATAGTGTATAGATAGTATAAATAGAAGGATCTGAGAACATGAACTTCCATGTCTAGTGGAGGGTGTCCCTGCCCGTGGCAGGGGGGTTGAAACTAGATGATATTTAAGGTCCCTTCCAACCAAACCATTCTATGAATTAGGCTTTCTTTTCTGAGTCATATACATAGATTCCTGAACATTTAAAGGGGAAAGACAGAAAGTAACCTATCAGGGTTTTAAGGAATATTACCCCCCCCCCCCCCCAAAAACACCAACAAAACCAAACAAAACCCCCCCACGACAACAAACAACAAACCAAAACCTGTGGAATATTTCACTACCTGATGGGGACACTTGATGTCTTAAAATGTCTCAAAAAATAACCAAACTGCAATGAGATGACATTATGGAAGATTTTATGATTTTTGGAAACCTCATGGAAAGTGGTATCTTTCCATTTCTACGTTATCTGTTCTAGAATGTCCCAGGCCAATAAAAACTTAGTTACTATTTCACTCACAGCTGAAGGTTATTATGGGAGGTTGTGCCTATTTATTTTCCTACTTAAAAGTGTCTGCTTTATGCAATCTTTGCCTAAACATCAGTACCTAAGAACTTGTTTCTAATTGCAGAAAAATGGGGCAATACTGCAGGACTCTGGTAAGCATAGTTCTTATACATTTCTGTGAGCAAGTAGCAACAGGAGTTACTTTTGAGCTGTTTTCTTCACGGGGCGGGGGGGGGGGTTTAGATCAAGGAAGAGCTGATGTGAAAACCAAAACAAAAAAAACCCAAAACAAACAAAGAAAACCCTAAACAAAACAACCACCCTCCCCCTAGGAGGGCAATAGTGGTCATGTTTCCAGTAACAGATCTAGTCTTCCAGAGAAAACTGAGACAAGATGGTTAATAGGTTGGAGAAAAACATCCTGCTTACATAAAATTTAACTCGCCTGTTAACAGCCTGTTAATCGCATACTCTGTAGGAAAATAAAGATTTCTCAGAAAAGCCATGTATTTTATTAAACTAACAATATATTTCTGAAATAAGACAGGTCAACTTTCTGGCAAACAAGCCTTCTTTCAGTCTGAAAAAAGAAATGTCAATCTTCAAGTGAAATATAGGTTGTAGGCAATTAGCCTAAGTTTGATTAATATAACTAACATAAATGGTTAGTTTGAGAGGAACTAGCCCATGTGAGCGGAGAGGCATGCTAGCAAAGAAATATGTAGTTAGATGTTCTCACCTGGTTAGGGGCAGTACTGGCTTATAATATTTCCAGTCCTCTGCATCAGGCCCCTGTCACTTTACACCCTTTATCTCTATGCTTTTGCTTGTGTCCCCCAAAACTGATTGAACAACCACTGTGTTAAATGAATGAGAGAAATTATCCTACTCTAAAAAAACCCTCAACCTGCTTTTTTTATTTTCCTGGCTTATTTTCAAGGTAGATCATTTCAGCAGTCCAGCTCTCAGGGTATGACTCTATGAATTGCTGGGCTGGGAAACCTAGCAGGGCAGTGTGCTGCGATGCAGAGATGAGCAGGTAACACCAATTCCCAGCTCAAAAGAGCTGAGCAGCTAGTGCACATGGAATTTTAAGGGAGATACTGTGCTCTAAAACTGATATCTTAAGACTGTTGGGTTTTGTATGAAATAATTTACAGTAATTTTTACAGTAAAGAAGCATCAGCACACATGGGATGGCACAGCACGTATTGCAGGCAGGGATATATCCTTTAGCCTTTGAACTAGAATATAGCATTGTCATTAAAAAGATTTTTTCAAAAGTATCTTAAGGACCTTAGGACCTGAATATGTTTGGCAGGGGAGCAGGGAACTGGAGCTCAGGTGCAGTGGAGCAAATGTGTCTGTAAGGAATGAAAAACTGAAATTAATTTGGGTTAATGGCCTTACTTCTGTATTATTTGAGGTATTCAGTATACCCTCTGCTCATTAGAAGAGCCTTTCCATAAAAGAAAGCAAGCTAAAGGGCCTCATAATTGCTGTGCACTGTTACCACAGGTGATCATATAAATTATGTGAAGATTTGCTGAAACGCAATATTTTTGTTTACATCTGTTTAAGGGGAAGGAGAAAGGAGGGGGCTAAAACTCCCAATACAAGAAAAGCAACAGCAAATCTGCAAAGCACTCATTCATTGCTCATCCTTTTTCATAAACAAACACAAATTAGGTGTAGCCAAGTTGATGGAGTAGGTTTTAAACCTCTAGAAGAAAGCTTGCTAATACAATACTTTTTTTGCTTCAGTTTTATATTTAATGGCTTAGAGGTTGTTGGGGTTTGGGGTTTTTTTTACATTTAAGCTAATAGTTAAGGAAATCTTGATGCTGGCTATCACGTAACTTCTGTGCTTTATTGTTATGAGTGATCTTTTGTTCCCCCCTTTTTTTTTTTCTTGCTATAAACCCTGATCTGGTGTCATTAGTTCAGTCCCATGTGTGTTTCTGCCTATAAGGTTGGCACAGCACAAACTGTGTTTCTGCAGGAGTTAGCCTGCCAAAGCACAAATACTTGGTTATTACAGAAATTGGCAGATGGAGGTGCTAATAGCTAGAGACAAGGTTGGAGACAGGGTTCTGCTTGTTTCATAAAAAAAGCCCAAAAAACCCTCTAGCTGAAGATGAGGAGTACAAGCTGGCAGCTCTTTTTGAACAGGAGAAGTGCTGGTGCTGCCCAGGCAGCTTCTGTGACTGCAGGGGTAAACGCAGGGGGTTTGCCTTGCATCTGCCTTGCGCTCACTTGCCAGTAATTTTGTTCATCTTTGTTCCCATGAGGAATGTTCTCCTTTCTCATCAAGTGCCTCTCCTTTTCCCTTCTCAAGGTGTAAGCTGTGATGCTGAGGGCACAGTTCAGCCTCTGAAGATAGGTCATGGCAAGCATCACTTACTGTTTAACTTTGAACAAATGCCTCTCATGTCACACAAATATTTTGTTTAGAGTATAAAAAGCAGATATGAGAGCAAAGCGAACTAAATATTTACTACTTAATTAAAGGTGAATGCCAGGTCATCTATAATAAGCAGTTTCATTTAATCTGTCATAAAATCCAGGCTATTGGGGCATTTCTCTTTCCTTGTCATGGCTTTTCAGGTAGAGGCGCCCATCCATGACGTTGCCTGATGGAAGAGGGGACCCAGTTCCTTCATAGGATACAAAGCTTTCAAATATTCTGTGACGTAGATGTTCACAGATTAAATTCATCAATATTTCCTACTTTGTGTCACATTTATAGCATCACTTGTTTCCAACTTTTAAACTTGCAATAAGTTTTTTATATATTTAATTCTATTCAGAATTTAAAAGATATTTGACATAGTTGTTGAACCTGCTATTGTCCTCAATTCCAAAAAATCACTTTAATAATAACCTGTTCATTTTTAAGAAAAGGTTCACTGTAAAGGAATAGACTTGTTATAACCTGAGTTTATATGCATTTTTCCCAGCACGCCACCTATTCAACATTCAATACCAACTGCAACTATAAATTATCCTGTAAGATCTACAGATATCAGGAACATTTAAAAGTTTCTCACATTATTGCATTTTAAGCTTTACTAACTACTATATATTATCAATGAAGCAGGTAGTGCACCTTCTTGTTTTATTAATTGCAGGGTAATAATCTGCATATAGGAATAAAGGAGAATTATATAGCTAGCGGCTTCTACGCGACAGTAACATAACTTATTTTGATGCTTCTGTATTGTGTTTCATACATGAGTCCTTCAGAAGAAATGGTCAAGAGATGTTATTTTTTTTTACTCGGCGATTTTGTGAAAAACTCCTTAAAAGAAAGATATAGATCTTAATGCATAAATTTTGTAGAATGACTGCCGAAGTTGAAACTTCATTTCAAGAAGCACTGGGCTTTGTTTAACTCTGTATTTTTAGTATCCAGAGTTACTGAACCAGACTTTACTTAATTAATAACTATAGGATGTGAGGCAGTTCCAGTGCTGCTTTTTCTATTAACTTGCAATTTCCTTTAGGAAATGAATAAACTGGGGGGGAGGGGGGGGAGGCAGAGGCACGGCTGCTGAGAATAAATGTGGTACCACTGTACATTGCCAAATTCATTTGAATGAGTTAACAAACATGGTTTATAAATTGAGTAAGTTTAATTCCATAACTCACGCAACACGTTTTGTAGGAAGAACAAAAGCAGAAGAATTTTTGAGCTGAATATGGACTGCGATTAGGAAAGCAAGAGATCATTTCTAAATGTTCATTAAAATACTATTCTAATATTAAAATCCACTTGGTAGTTTATGTAAATATGGCCTTGATAGTGATAAGGTTGAAAACAGTGATTTATATATGTTTTAATGTAATCTCTATTGCTTCCATTGAATTTGTTCTTTGTCACTGAAAGCAGCATCTGGAGTGCTCCGGCTGTTAGCAATTTTGTAAGTGTTGGCTAGACTCTAAAAAGTTACCTTTGTTTGGCTCCAAAAATCTACCACGGCAGTGTAAACTGCTGAAGCCTGTGGCTATTTCCTGAAAGTTGCATTAAAACTAGAGAGACTGAAGCTTTCCAAACGTTTTCCACATGGATGAAGGGCAACACTAATATTTGATATTATTTAATGAATATTTTAGTCAGTTTTGGCCATTAAATTCAGTATACTTATATTCTGAATCTGTTGTAAAGGCTCTAATTTCAGGAGGTTATCACTTATTTATAGGGAGGTTTTGTAATTAAGTCATTAATTGTAAGGACTCTTAATTGAAATATCTTGTTTTCAATTGTTATCAATTAAGAACACCACTGAAGTAGCAATATTGTGTGTTTGAACATCTCAAACTCTGCAAAATTTTCCATTTTCTTAAATGTTGCTGGACCTACATTTATTGCCAATATTGGCATTTTTAGGTATATTCAAATAGGAAAGAACCATACTAGTGTTTCTACAAAACCACCTATTGAATATGTACAGTGAGTTTTCCACAAATACTACTTATTTCCTGTGTTTATAATGCACATTCAGTGAATGTGATTGTTGAAATCAAAGAATTTATGGTTAGGCAGCTATCAGAAATAAAACTTAAGAAGTCTCACATTTGCTGCAATAATTAATCGAATGGAATGCTAGTGCATTTCTCATCTGAAGAAAACCCACCTGTATAAGAATTTTTTATTGTCTACATGTAAACATAGGACTACTAGCTCTGAATCTATAGCATCTCGTATATGGCATAAACCGCAGAATGACTCTCAATGGAGTTGCACTGTCGTTTCACATGTGCTCACTGAGGAATCAGCCCTGCTTCCAGTTGATATTTATTAGACACCTATGGTCGGTGCCTGTGTTTATGGTCTTTAATATCATAGATTCATCATTTATGTGGATACCAGCTTAAAACATTTGTCTTTTGTTTAATTTAGGCTGCGTATATGCACCTAGTCACTTGTGTACCTGAAATTATTTCTTGTTCTTGATTAACATGTGCTAGCGAGTTCATCTGAGTGTGTCTTGTTATTAAGATTCTTTATTAAAGTCACCTTTTAATTTCCTGAGTTAATTAAAGATTTCTGTTATTTTTACAATCTCCCTAGTTGTGTGATGGCAAGTATAGTACCTTTTACTCATTTGGTTTCTTGTAATTTATCACGCTGTCAATGAAGTTGTTGAACTATTACTTTGTATTTAAGTATTAGTAATGAGTGACTGAAACAAATGATGTTATAATAGCTAACATATATTTGTAAATGATATTAAAGTACTATCTTTAATTTGTGCTGAACATAGGCATTGAATGGAAAGCGACACTTCATCATTTTGGTCTTTGTCAAAATGCAGTGTGATATGGATGCAGTGTAATGAAGGTGCTGGTTTAGATTAAATTTTGCTTAGTACCAAAGAGCTAAATGTATTTTTTTTTACCTCCATTCTTTGATTTCTGTGTTCTACATTTAATCAGGACTAGTGGAAGAGCACACCTTCGCCCTACCTCCTCCCCCCCCCCCCCAAATAATTTTTGGGTCAAATTTACTATTGGCTAGTAATTTGCAGGTTCAATATGCACCTGTGTGCCTGCAGATGAATGAGCAGTCAAAAACTGACTATCTGTGACAGAGGCAGCTGGCAAGAAAGTTGACTTAAATTACTTAAAAGTCATGATTTCATTAAAAAAGTAGAGGTTGAAGGTGGGCCATTAAATAACTACAGTCATGTATATATCCAAAACAAAAAATGGGAAAAGAGGGTAATTTGTATCCTACTGTTTAAGCACTCAGATAAGAGAGGGAGTCCCATTCCTGCTCCTACTTACTGTCTCATCTAAATCTTGCAGGTGGTCTTGATTATAGCGTCTGTCCAATGTGTCCTGCCACTAGAATAATAAGCCTCCCCAGTGAGGACTATGCCATACCCTTGGCGTACCCTTGTGGGAAAACTGTCTCCAGAAAATTGGTAAGGTTGTGTTTGAGTGCCCCCAGTTTATAGGAATTTGGATCCATGATTTACACATCCTGGATGAGTACTTTAGTTTAAAAGATTGTTATGCAAAATGCATGTGATATATCCATTTTTAACATGAGGTAGCACACATTTTTAACAAATCAGACCCCTCTGTGTGGTTTAGATGAATTACCCCTCCTAAGAGACTCTAGTTTCAGCAGCATGTAGATTGTAACTAAACACGTAGTTCCAAATGAGGACCTCTTCTCTACATGGAGACAGCTTAAATGATTAGAATGGTTTCTGACCCAGATGGAGAAGCTCAGTGAGGGACCTCCAAGGTAAAGCAGCACAGAAACATAGGCAGGGAAATCTTGTTGCTTAAATTACATGTCTAAATTCTAATGAGGTCTGAGGCATCAAAGAACCATGGTAGATCTCATCCCTGTAGCAGTAGCCTGGCATTCCCTAGGAAAGTACCTTGATTAACATGCTATAAAGTACTATCTTACAGGCAATCCATCCCAATTGGAAGGAAGAAAAAAGAATACCACCATGTGCCTTCAAATCTTTCTTAAGAGCTGCCCAAAGCAATATAATAGGCAGGTCTCAAATCTGTGAAGCACTTCACCATGGGCTTATAATCATTTTCTAACAGGTTATTGTGCTAGTACAACATCAAGTGGTTGAGTGATGTTAAGTTCAATGGGGCAGATACAGTTCAATCATTTGTTTCAATTTGGGAAGCTGGAATTATGTTGTAATTAGCTGCATCAGTTCATTCTGTTTTCTTACTATGACCTGACCACTATGGCAGAATATGAATTGCATGGCTGCAATTTTTAGAATGAGCTAGTTGCCAACTCTTTGATTTTAGTATTGATTATGAATAATTTAAAATGTATATCCTAAAGATTTATAAACCATATCCTATGAAGAAACTGAAAGGTCCATACATAGCTTAGAGACTTTATGAATCAACATTTAAAAAATTGTATTTGATGTTTAATATACTGAAAACACTTCTTTAATAAAATAATAATCTCTGATTTATTGCTCAATGTTTCACAGCAAATACTTAACTGTTGAATATATAGTTATATTCCTATACATCAAATAAATTCCATTAAATAAGAACCTTTGGAGACAGTGTAATACAGCTTAAAATTTGGGATATTTGGAATTTTTAGAGAAATTGTAGTGACCAACTATAGAAAAAAATAATATTTTAGCCTTAGTTTTTCAAAATTCACAAAAACTGAGCACGTAAATATCTACCCCTAATCATTACATCTTGCAAGGATGTTGATGGTGAAGGCATCAGATGTCTGTGTGTACTGGAAGTTGTAGAACCTTGGTACCATCAAACAAATAAGAACTAGAAATATATGCTATAGAAAACCCCTCTTATTTATCAACTGTAAATCAGACAGTAAAAATGGTCCTCGCTAAAAGAAATTATAAACTCAGAAAATTTTACAGTCCAGTTCTCTATTTTTCAGCTTTGTGCAGCTGAATTTGACAGAAGCTAAGGCACTGACTTTTAGATCCAAAGTATACAAAAACTAGCATGAGAGGAAAAATTTCACATTTTTTTCTAAATTGTGGGTTTTTTTCTAAAATGCGTGATGTATTTGAAGTGCGTAATTGCGTGACGTCTGTTAGTGTTATGCCTTCTTCAGCATGACTTGCAAAAGCTGACATTCAAGAATAATGTGGCCTTCCTAAAGTGGTATTCATTGGATGTTTTCATCTTTTATATGTGTGTGAGCAAGAGTTGGGAGGACTGCATTACTCATAAATGAGCAATATATGAGTTATATAGATCACACCAAACAACCATCAATAAAAGCTCTGTAGATCGCATTGCCATACATTATGCATATGCCACATGTTTCACATCAGAAAAAAATAGAAATTAAAAACTATGGTATGGGTTTAGTTCCTATATTCTTAGATTATAAAGCTAATTCCTTCATTTGTATCAGTCTAAATTTGAAGTTCTGAAGCAGATGCTGCGTATCTCAGTGGAAAGCTGTGAATCTCCCAATTTAGGTTATCCAACCCTTTAATTTACAGCTCCTAAGGTCATGAGATAGCAGGCCCAAAAATGCTCACTGGGGCAAAATGAAATTTCAAGCATATGCATTATGAGCTTTTAGATGAATTCCAGATCTTAAAAATGGAAAAGTGCCTTGGCATTTTGAGTTGGGAATAACTATTACAAAATGTTTTTAGATTTTTTTTAAAGTCAGAATAGGTCTCCAAAAGAGTGTGGTGTTTTGTTGTTGTTGGTTTTTTGGGTTTTTTTTAAAGTATGGAACAGGTGAATGGAGGCATGCAATGGGTTCTATCTGACACAAAAGGTATGATAATGGCCTATGTGGGATACAGGAGAACATCAATTTAATCATCTGCATGTACATGGTAATAGAAAGGAAAGACAGTGGTAGGTGCCATTTTTAAGAACCCTGGTAACAAGCTTTTAGATTATTTGCTTAGTTTACTTTCAGAAGAATCTGGAGAACTGCAAAGAGATGATGTCTCATGTTATACAATCTGTTGCAATCAGTATGAAATAGATGTGCTATAACAAAACTGGATTTTGAGGGAGATCACTGAGTCAGAGAAAAGTAGAACTGCAGAAAAAGGAAGATGAACATCCTCAGGGTAGATCTCTGATTTGTGGCTCTGCTTTCCCCCTTCATAGGTTTTGGTGATTTGCTTTTGTCGTTTTGGAGGGGTTTTTCCTACCTTTGGTGATTAACAAGTTCATTTTATTTCTTTATTTTCCTTTCAACTTCTAATGATCCTGCTCAGCTCTTAAAGGCTATATAGTAGGGAACTAATTACATACAAGTGTTGTCCAGAAAACAGTTCTAACAATTGGAGAATTAAAAACAAAGTGCTTCAAACATGTCACAATGATCCCTCTCTGAAGTATTGGTGGAAAGCATAAAATATTGTCACTGAGATATTAGCATTAAATCAAAATGTGACTATCACCTCTAAAGTCGTATAATGCCAAGTTACGTGGATTCTGTCATGTTTTCTGTTTGCTATGTAAAAGCAGTCTCTTCCACGTACATATTTTGTGCAGATGGTCCAATATTCATGGTCGTCACACAAAATCTTCTTTGGTGTGGGTTAGAAGGAATCTAAGTAATAACCCTAATTTTCAATAGTTCAAGTACGGTACTGAACAGAATAGGGAAGGATGAGAAATAGGTATGGTGGCAGAACTGGAAGTGCCTCAGAGTAACTCTAATCCCTTCCGTGTGATTGAGTGGCATCCTTGATCTGCTTCTGTGTGGTAAAAATGAATAATGCCTACTGACACACATCAGTAAGTTATCTGCTTGTAAGAATGGAGAAGATGGTTTCCTTTTGTGCTAGAAATTGCTCTTAAGTGTGGACAATAACTTAGTGTCTGTCTCTGTCATGGCTGTGAGCAGCCCATAAGAAAAGAGCTAGAGGCTATGCGTCAAGTCTTTGTGAACATATGTGGTCCATAACAGCATACTGGGTATGGGATATATATATAAAAAAATATATAGTGCCTTAAGTATATAATGCCTTGCATGTTATAATAAAAAAGAAATCCTCATTACATCAGTGTGCTTAAATGAGTGTGCTCCCCAGGAGGCGGTGTGAGACAAGACTTATTAGGGAGGTTGGTTACCCTGCTCGAAGCTGTTCAGAAACTCCTGCAGTCACTGCAGAGTGTGGAAAGTGCTTCAGTATAGAATTAGGTAGACGGCAGCTTTGAAAACAATACTAAAGGAATATAACTGATAAACATTGATTAAAAACTAAAAAATATGAAAGAACTTTCTAGTGTGTGACCATTGGTGTTCTGGAAGACCAGGATCTTTGTAAAAGCTCACAACAATGTGTCTTTCTTTTTGGGAAAAAAACAGATGCGAATTGGTTAACATCTATATCAGCCACGTGAGCAGCCATTAATAAGAAGCTCTTACAAGAAAAATAGTGATATATCCAATTAACATCTTCAGCTTGCTCAGCAGTTCACTGAATATTAGGAAACTCTAATGACCAAAACCAGGCAAACTGGAGGAAAATTACAACTATACGAAGAAGCCTTAAAGGTGGACATGAAAATTTGTTATAAATAAAATGTAAAAGTAAAACTCAATAGTATGAAGATCAAATGGATTAAACGTTAATCCACCAAATTAAGTTTGTCATTATGTATGTATTCAGTTACCTTCCATAACTGAAGGTTACACAAAGATAACTTTTTTCTTAAATGAAGAAAAATTCATCTGTATTTTAACGTACATTACTTATGGTAAATTCATAGAAGTTTGAATGAGGACAAAACCAATTGGAATGTGAAGGGCAAAGATTGCTTGAGCAAAGAGTGTTAGCTGATAAACAGACCAAAAAAGATAGTGTTTGGAATTGCAAATTTCAACACTAGGTGATTCTGCAAAAACAAGGACTTTACAACAATCAGAACTGGAAGTCATCCAGAAATGTCACAGCAGAAGAATCAGGGACAAGGGAACTGGAAAGAACAGAAACCATTCTGGCAATTTATGATCAAAAAGAATTAAGAGACATCTATGAAATTCTTAAATATATTGATGGCTCTAGAACCTCTTAGTGCACCACATTTCAATAGACATTTGGGGAATTACGAGAAACTGCTCTGTCTGCAACTGAGGAAGTTTTCAAGACAATTTCTCTTTCAAGGTCTTTGACATAGTTTTTGTTATGCTTACATTTTTGCTTCAACATAACATTCTAGAGACTTCTGATAGCACAGTTAGAAATAATGACATGTACTTGTGTGTGTGGTATATCAGCATGTGTGTATAAATGTGTACGTATTTAATTTTTTTTTTACATTGTCTCCTCTCGATATGGAATACAGCAAGAAAAAAGCAAAAACCAACTAACCAAAGCCCTTAGAAAAGCAAAGTTGCTGCACAATAAGAGGAATAAGTTTGGCTTGCTCTAGGCAGGTACTGGAGGTTGCCCTAAGTCAATGCAGCTGTAAATGGCAACCTGCTCAGTTAAGCTGGGAAATAGGAGGAGGTCAGAATTGTTGCTATCTGTTGTAATCCCTTGAGGGCCCCTATCCAGAGGATCTGGCATGCTTTGGTCATGTTAGACTCAGCTATCTCTAGTTATCTGCAACGATCTATAACTTTTCCTCCATGGAGAAAGCATGAAGTACTTCAAGCTTATGTAATCTGTTAAGAAGTTCTGAGTATAGTGCCTAGGTAACTACCATTTTAACGGTAGCTTGTATGTTCTCTGAACCTTTAACCTTCCTGTAACTACAGTGTTTAACTACAGCACTTTCCTTTCTGGATGTTGGTCCATCAGGACATGTGCCATGCCTTAATTGCATTCTTTGTATTCAGTCCCACACAATCGCTTCTAAATTGTCGCTGTCTTCATAAAACGTGCCTGCAGTACTCTTGCTTTGTCTGTGATCTGTTTCCAGAACATCCTTTGCCATGCATTTTTCATGCTTAAAATTTTTTACAATTATTTTTTTTACTATCATCATCATACCGTTGCAGAAAGAACAAATCACCACAACTAAAACTTTAACTGGCTCCTTAGTGATGCTCACTCTTTTGCTTAATGCTTTCCTCACTAAGGCAGTATTGTGTGTTAAAATAGATACCAGTGGTACATGTAGTTCCATACTTCTGTATATTCTTATGGAAATCTAATTGTGCTCTGATTGTATCACTGCATTTTAAAACAGAGTTGTTTTAAATACTGAAAGGCAGGAATCCTCAATGTTACCTGAGTCAAGGCCAAGTTTTAAATTAAATTGTAAGCCTCAGATAGAACTGGTGTTAGGAAAAAATTGTAATTGTTCCACATCTCAAAGATAGCCGAGAAGTTTTCGAAAGACTTGGGCAAAATTGTCCTGTTTGAATAGAAACACACTATAGAAACTTAAAGGAGATTGCCACATGACAATAAGTTGAGAATGAAACAGCTTTGGAATTTTAATTATAATAATCAGAAGTTGCTACCATACCTGTCGTGAACATCTCTATATTTTGAAGTATTAGTAGCATCTTATCCTCTCTAAGGGTTTATCTGTGAAAGGAGACAGGCCTCAGAGAAGGAATATTTCCAATATCCACATATGATGCATTCATTCTGTAATAAAATTCCTTCTAATTTCCTTGCATATCCTTAAATACAGATTTACTTTCCACATGTTATAACAAGAAGACAGCTTTCACTTGCTTAACTTCAGGAGTTTGCCCTGTTATCTGGCTGTGGGTTGTTTAATTGCAGCAAGAGATGGAGGTGGTTAAAATACCAGGCACAGGTTGAGCTATTGGGACTTTTGCTGCCCCTTCCCACTGACGCAGGCTGTTGCATTTTGAAGTCACCTGGCAGTGATGGCTGTGACCTGGTCCAGCCCTGGGGATGCACTGCTGGAGTCCCACTGACTTCCCTGGAACCGGGATTCATTTTTTTTCTTTTTCTTCTGGCATGATTAACACATAAAGCAACAAGTCTGAAACTTCTGCTTATGATATGACGAGCCATTGAAAGATGCCTTCTGAGTGACGCACATGCTTCACAAAGTCTACTAAGAATGCAGCATGGTTTAATTGCTAAAGAGGCTGGGGCTGGCATTTAGGAACCACTGCTGGTTTTGTGCTGCTGATCTAACCACAGGAATTAGCAGTGGGTTCCTGTTTTTCACTGTTGCTGAACAGGGAAACACTGATTTGAGTGGCTGCCCACAGGAGGGGGGAAATGAAACAGACGGGAGTTTAGTGCTGAATGAGTACAGTGTGTGTCATTTTATGGATGGCTGGTATTGTGATACGCTATCTTTTAAGACCTATAGAAATCCTGTCTTGTGGTTACTACTGAAAGCAAATAACCAGAAAGAAAATATGCACGGTTGATAACTTACCGTGGGGTGCAGCGTAATGCAGAGCGCTGTAGTTACAGCGCAGGCTAATAAAGAAGTGTTTGTTTGGAATATTTTACAAAGCTTGGTTTCTATAGTAACAATCATCATGAATACTTTCAGCTTCAGAAATAACATCTGCTTGATGACTGATCTCAAATCTCGACACTTGTTTAAGTAAATAAGTTCCTGCTCCTTCTGCTTAGTGTTTTGGTCAGTGGCATTTCATATGGGGCGTTTATTTCCATGGAAAGAGCACCCTAAAACTGGAAAGATGTGGGGAAAAGGGAAGAGGAGTCAGAGAGCAATGGTGAAATGCAAGATCCTTAGCCTAATAGTAGTAACTACTAAAATAAATCAGAGTTTACATATAGCACAAAAGTAAACGTGTGATACTATTCTGCTTACTAAAGTACAAGTTGAACATCACTCTGTTTTACTGTTGGCAGTGGATTAAACTCTATACCTAACATTAGGGGAAGAGAAATCATTTGGTTAGATATGAAAAATATGAGATGGAGTACAAAGCTTCATGGAATGCAAGGATTTGAAGGAAACTCTATTGAAAAGTTCACAAATCTGTGAATCTTCAAGGAAACTGTTTAAAAAAGGTGGTCAATCTGCTGTGAAAATGGTATATCTTTTGAAGAAAAGATGTTTCAAGTGTCATCACTGCTGCTAAATTTTACAATGTAAAATTTAAAGTGAGAACATTTCCTGAAGCAAAATAACAAGCTTTTCTGCACTTTCATGCAATAAGGATGGGGACTATAGAATTGAACATGAATGATGATTTTTGTTGGTAGTGACTGTGTACCACCTTACTGAAGAAAATAATTAAAATATAAATAATTGGAAGCTCCTGCTGTGCCATAGGAAACACACATGGAACAGAAGTGTAAGCTGAGCTAGACTATGTTTCTGTACTACTCATTTTCAGTCAGCAGTGCTCAAGGGGCTAATCAGGCTTGGAATATGGTACTTAAAAAAACCCAAAACCCCACACTTACTTTCCATGTAAGTGGAATAAGTAAGCAGGGTTCAGCAAATACTTTATGCAGTAGCTCTTTACTGGTGTAGTAAAAATGATGCAGATATTGTCATATTTTCAAGGAGCAATCTTTTTCTTATTTTGTTACATTAAAAAAAGCTACCTCTTTAAATAAAACAAATATTCTGTCAGTTATGTTAAGGTAACATGAGTAACATGCATAAATAATTTCATTCATGCAAGTAATCCTGTTTGCTTTAATGCAGCAGTTTCTTTAAACTCTAATTCTCATGTGTCTAATTTGCAAGATTAGATCCTGTAAGTTTTATTTCTTCTGTATTTTCAGTGAAGTTCCTAATAAGTTTGTGACCACTGTAAGTACTAACAATCTTGATGGGGAGCATCTTGGAAAGCAATATTAAGTGATAATACTTGAGTTTGAATTTATTTGCAGAATTCTTCAAGGAGACCGTTAAGAAATTAATAATATAGTATCAGATTCGCAGCTGGTATAAATCAGCATAGTTTGTTATTCGAGTGTTGTGCCGATTTAGGCAGCTGAGGATTATCTCATAGATACTTGAGATGTGAATTAATTCATAAGATTCAAGTGAAAAACTGTACCCAATTATGCTTTCAAGTTGGTGAATGGGCAGAGTAGGTGACAGAGGTCTTTAAGAGAGGAAAGTGAGACGCATCTCGCAACACCTTGAAAAAGCTCTGCTTTGTGCTTTCACAAGCCTGCCAGCCTGCCCTCTCCCTTTCCACCTCGTTGGCAGCAACTACTGCCAGAACTGCTTCTCAGTTTAGCACATCCTGCTGCTCCTGCTATGTAACGCAGCAAAGCTAGGTTCCCTTTTGCTGCCATCACATACATTTTCCTTGGGATAGAGAAATCTCTTGTTGTTTGTTTCTTCCTGCTGCTGGAGCAGCTATGATCCGATCCGCAATATCCACACACAGTCACTAGAATGAAAATTTCTATAGACTTCCAGATCTTAAATAGGGATAATTTGTTTCAGAGTGTTTTTGGCTATGGTGTACTCATTTTACAGCTGTCCTTGGACCATGGCAAGGACAAGCAAAATAAAAGCTATGTCATGCTTTCAGATGTTCGGTTCGTGTCCTCCCTACATTCAGTAGGCTGTGATCTGTGTAAGTTGTCATGATAGAAAGTAATTTGTTATTCTGGTGCCATTAGCATTTTATCCTGCATTACGAATATTGCCAATTTTGCACTTTAATCCCTTCTGCTGACAGCTAGTTTTCACAATGTGTCTTGATTTAGTTCTCTTTTTTTATTATTACGATTCCAGGTATAAATGTTTTAATTTATCATTCACTAGGTATCCAGCATGTGGCCAGGAGGTCACAAAAGAGGTTTAAAAGGCATTGCTGAAGAAAAGTTCACTAAAAGTGTATTTTGGATGACATATGGTGTGCTATATTTTCTTTCCAATTTTGCAAGAAATGCAAAATACAGCATAATAATTTTGGGACACTTGCCTTTCCTAACCCTCAAGTCTGGCATAGATTACCTAAATAATAATCAAACCTTAGCTTTAATGACTCTAGGATGCCGCACAGCTGCAGGAATGAGATCTCTGTGGTCACAAAAGGCACCTGCTACTCAGAACTTTTGACTTCTGGCCGAGATTCATTGCCACAATGACAGATTGAAAATTTATGATCCACCCTGAGCAAAGGACAACCCGAGTTTATCCACCTCATGGACATTTCAGAAATCAGTAGCTGACTCAGTTTGCTTCCCAATGAAAGTAACCTGTACTGTGCTCATCCTTAGCTCAGCATTCCCCTGCCTGCCAACAAAGCCACCCTTGTTAGCAGAATTTAAACGGTGCCTAGTACGTCACCTTTCCCACCCTGAAAAGGTAGCAGTGACTCTCGAGGGACCATGTCCTCTTCTGCCAGGCAGTCTGGGGTAAAGTTAACCCACTGTGATATATGGGAGTGATGATCTCTGGTCTTAAGTGATTGGCCCAAGTTCAAACAGTGATGGACTGTCAGTAATTTATCACCAGAGAAATGTGAGTTTTCACAGATGAGAGCCTTTAAGATTGAATTGTGAAGGAATACCAGAGTTCTCCATCTCTTGTTTCTAATCTTTGGAGATCCAACAGACATACCCATCTGGGAAACAAATGCCCATTAGCATCACTTCACTGCACAGCACCACTTTGTCTTACAGAATTTGAAATGGAAGTAGGAAGAATTTACAGGAAAGTATCTGGGGATACATGATGCTTGGTATGTGCCACAGACAGACGGTCTCAGGTGCTTTTCCCAACAGGATCTAGCTAGCTACTGCCAAGATAAATTTCTTTTCACAAACTGGACGCTAGCATTGCCAGCCTTTAATCAGACTCATACAGCTTAATAGGGGAATGTTCCGGAGGCTCTTGGGGCTACCTCTGGCAGTAATCCAGTGCAACTACTACACACACCATCCCCTGTAAGTTATGTTCAATGTTTTCCAGATTCACCTGAAATTAGTCTTATTAATGGGCAAGATGGAAAAGTAAAGTAAACCCAAGTTTATTTAACAGTATGAAGAGACAGGAAACTGCATACATGGACACACAGAAAAAGAAATGAAATGCAACGTGCCTTGCAGCTACCTGATATTTTGATTTAACTTCAATGTCTTGTGTTCTGTTCAGCCACTTGTGAAAGTCAAGAAAACTGCAGGATGGTTCACGCTAGTGTCACAGTTCAGAAAAAGCAACCTCTAGGCAGTAGGATGAAAGCTGAATAGGAAACCTGACTTGCAGTTCTTTCTGGAAACCCCATTGAAAATAAATGTGTCTGCAGGTGTTTCTCATAGCTTTGTCTTAATAAATCAGTTTTAATCAGAATGTCAATTCATAACTGTCTTGCTAATGAAATGCTATATGACACAGTATTATGTTTTGAAATGAAGTCTCTTACTAGATTAACTGAGAGTAACTTTGTTGCAAATAAATATAGTTCTTATAATAAAAATATGGCTCTTCTGAGCATAAACACTTTCAGATTAATACATAAATTTAACATCAGTACATAACCTTTGATAACTAACAACCATATTCTACTCGGAAAAGACTGCAAAAAAGAATTCAGTTTATCACTGCTTATTGATATAGTTGAGATAGGTAAGACAATAAATTGAAGGATAACAAAGTATTTTGCTCATGGGGGCCATAATCATAGCTTGGTAATCATAATGTGTTCTTTTTATTGTTAATTCCACTGTTTTTCCTATGGAAAATAATGTACCAATATATTCTAAGATTTCCATAGCTATTTCGAAACAAGGAAATTAATGGAGATTTATAGTCTACAAAAACAATGGGGCAAAATTACTATGGAACGATAATTGACTATTAAAAAAACCCCTCTAATAGGAAACGTTAGTATAATTTTGGTCAGGTTGCATTTTATTATCAATAAGCCTGTTGGTCTTGGCTCCATTAGGCACTATAGAAGTTTTCAGGGAAAACTGGTTCATTCCAGCACTGGCTGGTTGACTCAGTTGCAGGAGCAAGGCAAGAGACCTCAAGTCTCTTTCAGTACAGGTGGAAGAATTGTAAGATACTCCAACATGTTCTCCAGTTTTTACTGCTGTAGGCAACGTGGTTATGTACCTCGCGTTGGTTAGTGGGACCTAATTAACCAAAGTTAGAAATCACTGAGACATCCTCAGGCAAACAAAGGTGCAGTGTAGAAGCCCGAAGTGTTGAGGACACTCAGGCTCTGTCCCAATCTTGTAGGTTTAGATGAGGTAAAGCTTTCAACTCACTGATTGCAAGAGAGGAACTTTACGGGATGGATTAAATGAAAATCTTTAGTGGATGCTTATAGTTTCAGTAAAACCCTAGGGTCATATGAAGAACTAGTGTTTCCTATGCCAGTCACAAAGCAATGTTCAGAACGCTAGCCTTGCTTATTTATTCTGTTGCGGTATTTCCTAAAGTATATTTGTCCTGGCACACAAATGTTTGGTGAAAACTTTTTTTTTTCTTGTTGCACTATCATTAAGGCTCATTACTCATTGAATAAATCTGTGGAGAAAATTGTCAAAACTTTTGGGTGGGTTGGAAGCTCATACTCAAAGGTATGTTAATGACTTAGTTGATAGGTACCCAACATTTAGAATAGCAATGCGGTATAGCACCGGTAGTCTAAGAAAACAGCAATACTGATTACAGTCTTTGTTTCTGTCTGAGGCAGTGCTTTAGTTTCAGCACTCTGCAACAAGTGCCGGGTTCTCCTTAGGGCAGCAGCGGGTGCTGTGAAAGTGGTGGGCTTCTGCTGGGAGGAGCAGACAACATTTATTCATTCCTATGACATTACTGTTGGTTTTGATTTTCTTGGCACATGACCGTGGAGAAAGTCAGGTGGGGATAGAATGGAGGTGTGTTGGGTTTGCGTGGCAGGGTTTTGGTGGTGGTGGGGCTACAGGGGTGGCTTCTGTGAGAAGCTGCTAGAAGCTCCCCCTGTGTCTGACAGAGCCAATGCCAGCCGGCTCCAAGACGGACCTGCCGCTGGCCAAGGCCAAGCCAATCAGCGCCTCTGTGATAACATATTTAAGAAGAAGAAAAACACTTTGAGAGAGAGCTTTTGCAGCCGGAGAGAGGAGTGAGAAGATGTAAGAAACTCTGCAGACACCAAGGTCAGTGCAGATGGAGGGGGAGGAGGAGCTCCAGGCGCCGGAGCAGAGATCCCCCTGCAGCCCGTGGTGAAGGCCATGGTGAAGCAGGCTGTCCCCCTGCAGCCCATGGAGGAAGGATGAGGGGGTGTAGAGATTCCACCTGCAGCCCGTGGAGGACCCCACGCCGGAGCAGGTGGAGGCACCTGAAGGAGGCTGCGGCCCGTGGGAAGCCCACGCTGGAGCAAGTTCCTGGCCGGACCGGTGGACCCGTGAAGAGGGGAGCCCATGCCAGGGCAGGTTTGCTGGCAGGACTTGTGACCCCGTGGGGGACCCCACGCTGGAGCAGTTTGCTCCTGAAGGTCTGCACCCCGTGAGAGGGACTCCATGCTGGAGCAGGGGAACGATGAGAGGAGTCCTCCCCCTGAGGATGAAGAAGCGGCAGAAACACCATGAGATGAACTGACCGTAACCCCCACTCCCCGTCCCCCTGTGCCGCTGAGGGGGGGAAGGTTGAAGCCGGGAGTGAAGTTGAGCCCGGGAAGATGGGAGGGGTGGGGGGAAGTATTTTAAGAGTTGATTTTATTTTCTGATTCCTCTACTCTGTTTTGCCTAGTAATAAATTAGATAAATTCCCTCTCTAAGTTTGGTCTGTTTTGCTCGTGCCAACAATTAGTGAGTGATCTCTCCCTGTCCTTATCTCGACCCACAAGCGTTTCGTTATGCCTTTTCTCCCCTGTTTGGTGAATGAGGGGAGTGAGAGAGCGGCTCTGGTGGGCACCTGGCCTCCAGCCAGGGTCAACCCACCAGAGGAGGTTAGCTACAGGTGGGAGTTTCCCATCTCCTTCTCTGGGCAGGATACTGTGCTAGGGACGTTAGGAGTTTCTCTAGCAAAATGGCCAAAAAAGCCAACAACGAATGACATGAATGGAATTCTGTGAATTTGAAAGAATGAATTTTCTTTTCTTCTTTTGCACTGCTGAAAAATCTGCCTTTACTGCACTGAAAATGGTCAGAGCGATCACAGCATTTTACTCTGCAGCTTTAACTACAGGTCAGAGTATTTCACCTCAAATAAGCATTTGTTAAAAGCAGAAAAGGAAAACCAGGACTGATTCTCCTTCCACGAAGAACAGAGCTACCCCTGCCTTCAACCATCTTTTAAAAGAGGCTACAACTCATTTGGTAACATGGTTTGAAAAGAGCTACCTAGCCTGAGCTCTGCATCCAGGGCAGCTGGAGGCATGCTAGTGAATCCTCAGTGGGTCTCAGAGAGACAGGGATGGCCTGGGCAGGTAGAGGAGAGCTTCAGCTATTGGGAAACTTTTAATGTTGAAACAAAGATTAACAGGGTTTTGAGTTTGCATGTAGATATCTAAATCTGACCAAAATCCAACTTAGTTACTCAAGTGCTTCTCTGAATCTGAGATTTCCTTGTCACAAATAAATCAAGCAACCCAGAAAATAAGCAAAGAATTCAGGAAAGGAGCCTGAAGTGAAGAGAAATGAAGATGTGAATACTTGTAGTACAACAGTCTAAGTTTTACCTTTCCTCCCTTTCTACATTTCTTACCTCTTCAGAGGACACAGTCTTGTTTCTTGTTTTCTTTTCTCCCCTCTGAAGTCTTGCATGTTGAACTCCAGAAAAGTCACTATTTACATTCTGAGTCTGGTACTAATCCTGTCATAACAATTTGATTGTTTATTTGCCGAGCCATCAAGCTTAGTTTATGTGGAATTCACCAGATTAATTCTGTTTTAATAACATGATTAAAAACTAAGTTTAAATTGGCATCATTTATTACTAAAACAAAAAGTACAAGTCAAGCTGTTTTTTTAAGAAGAAAAGATGAAGTTTTATTTTTAATGAATTCTTGTAAGTAGTACTAAGACCATTTTAGTTGGGAAACGTTACAGTGATTAATGCATAGCTGTTTGCCTTTTAATACTTGATTTATATATCAGATCTGTATTTGTGCACACTGTCAAACTTTATTCTGTTCTTGTCAAAATACTTATTACTGCTGACAGGTGTAACATGCTCACATTAATCCTTAATTCCTTGATTCAATTTTCTAATTGCTTTTTTGGCATGAGTTTGGAGCCATTTAGTCTTACGTGATCTATTTGTCTTATGGTATAATAACGCACTTTTAAAAATTGGATGCAACTACCTTAGAATGCTGAACAGAAAATATATATAGATATTAGTACTGAAAATCCAAAGTTTTATAGCACTTCTGAGACACACCGCTTCTTGGAATACAGATAGAGCCAAAACACTACACTTCCCATCTTCCCGTATTCGCAGTATTAAATATTTTCATTGAAAGATACAAATCCGTGCTAAAGTTTCAGTACGTTTCCCCAAAGAGGTTCTGAACCCTTATAGCAGCTCCATCAACATCCCCTTAGTCATCGTTGTGTTCTCCTGCTCTTCTCACCTCTTCGTGCCGCTGCCTTCTGTTGCCTGTCCTGCCCTCCAAGAATAAGAGCACACACCTCCCAGCTTCTTTTTGGTCTGAACTCTTAAAGCTGCTCTTTTGTGTTATTCCTAAACAGCCAAATAACACAATGCACTTTGCTACTTTCTTGTCATTACAAAGCAGATGTGCTAAGTTACTTAAAACCAAATATTTTTAATACAGCTATGAATATGACATATACTGACCTATGTTTTTATGCCAGTAATGGTAGTATTGTCATCTGTCCTTTGTACAGGGGAAAAAAAAATCCAGCCAAAATTTATTTCTCATAGAAAGAGATTGGGAAGAGCAAAGAGGCTTTCCAAAGCTCACAGACTCACCCAGGCAGCTGGACTTTGGCTAGGACTTTGTAGGATTTTCAGGGAAAAAAAAAAAAAAAATAAATCTGGAGAATGGAGAACCTTTTCTCTCATAAAAATGTGGGACCTCAGGAAGATGACTTCTGCTGCTTCTTTTCTGTGAATAAAGATATGACTGCACGTTTAAATTCTGGATAAAAACTTATCTTTTTTTAATTATTATTCTCTGTTTTATTCCCTACAGTCTCCCCTTTTTTCTTCTTTCTACATCCATTGACTTTTCTTTTCTCGCTATCAGTAATAATATATGCTCTTTCACCCTTTTATTCCTTCTTGGTTCTCTTCCCCTTTCTGTTTCACCTTCCCAGCTGACATACCTCTTTCTCTCTGTCATACTGTGTGTAAGAAAGCGAATATGAGAGCAAAACATTGTTTAATAAAGAAGTGTTTGTTTATTCTGTCTTCTACAGATAAAGTTTTATTAACTCTGTGATTGTCATTTGTGCTCTTTGGCAAAAATGTAAGTCACTTTCTGTACAAAGGGGAAAAAAAATAATATAATTGTAGCAAGTAAATCATGGTAGCTAAGTGCTTTGGGCAAACAAACACGTGCCTTATCTCTTCAAAAAAACCTGTGGAAAATGCATGATAAATGGCACATTTCAGAGAACATGTTATGTCACTGTGAAATAACTTTGATTCATGGTTATGTATTTATCTTTAAACAACTGACAAACCTCAGGGTATCTAAATTATTATCATTTGCTCTGTGCTCCCATATGGGTTTTTTTGCTAGCGAATCTGAACGATGTGAGGTAAGATAATGCATCTGCTTTTTCAGTCACAATGTTCTGTAAAGAATCCTCATTTTTCAAGCAGAAATAGAAAATTCTTACTGTATTTGGGTTTTGGATGAGGTGCTCTGAAAAATTTTTATCAGAACTAATTTCCTCCAATTGTGTTTTGAAAAGCATTAGTGTAAACTTCAAACAGAAAAGGACAGGGCCTGTTAATGAAAGGTTTTATATTACACAGCAATAGAAAATATCATCATTTTGATTTATAATAAAATAATTATTCACCAAATTAAAAGGCATAATGGTAAATTTGTTCCTATCAGTTGTGTGTCTGCATAAACTGTGTTCTGAATTACATTTTAAAATGAAGATTTCATTTTGCCTGCCTTTTCAAATAGAAAGGAATCATGTTATTTGATTTACCATTGTGACAAATCAGGAAAGATGACTTAAACACTCTATTGCTTGCGTTAGCAATACCAACTGGTTTAATCGGGAATGCTGTGTAAGGATTCAGGTTCTAATATATAGTGGAAGATGGTCCATGACACCCCATGCAAAAGTATTTATTTGTAAAATCTGTTTATCACATTAGCAATTCCATTAGTGTCTCCATGGACGTGAAGAGCACCTGGTCTGCTCTATTCACAGCTCCTGCTCCAGGAGCTTGCCTAGAGCTGGACAGGCTGTTTTGCACTGAGGGTGCAGGAGCAGTGCCAACGCAGGGTGACGTAGAAAGCACGGGGATGAAGTGAGACGAACTTAACTGGCATGGAGCTGCGTCCCTATCTGGATGGTTGGGGAAGAAAGTTATAGACAGAAGTGCTGGAATGAAAGGGCACGTATTTAGGTCCAAGGGGAGGTGTGATATGACTGTGTGACAGTTGGGAAGCCTTAGGTTTTGACAACTGAAAGCGCAACAGGTAGGAGTGAATGAAAGCGCGTAATAGTGGGAGAAGTAAGCAGAAATGTCTACGCCACACTGCTGTCAGTGCTGTGTTATATTATGTTATTCCATACCTACACTTGTCTGATTAGATTTAAACAGCCCAGGGCAGAGACTAGCTGCTAATCTGAATGATCTCATCAAAGCCCTTTTCTATATTAAATGTTATCATCGGAAGAATTACCATTACTTTTGTATGGTTTTTTACATTGCCCTTCAACATATGCAAGTCAAAGAAACCTTAATAAGAAAACTTTCCCACACCATTTATTTTCCAATAATCCACTTGTACTACTTTTGTGTATGTGCAATCAATGCTGCTAATATTAGCAGGGTTCTTATTCTGTTTTCCCCTTTTCTGTGTTGCTTTTAGTATAGAATCATATCATCCAGCAGTGCCTGTCTCAATGTTTTGCTGATAACAGATCCATGGAAGTCAACAGATATATACTAGCTTACCTAAGTTCAGAATCTGTTCTCTTCTTCTGTTCCTTTGGCCTGCATTGAGCCAATGCATTCCAAAAAATTATTATTAAATGCTACAAATCCAGTACACTCAGAAAATATTTCTTATGTTGGTTTTTAAAAAAGTTATTGGTTTTAGCTGAAGCTTTTTGGGGCTTTACTTTTCCATTTCATCATTTGGTAAGGTTTTAGTGAATATAAGTTGTCATTCATTATGTCATGGCAATTTTAAATTAGGTGACATTCCTCACTCGAGTTATTTTAATGCTATCACCTCGAATCTATAGAAATGCCTTTCAAATATGACCATGAAGTAAAAAACCCCTATATTTATCTATTCTTCAATTTATTGCTGTATTCTCTGTTTCCTTATCTCCACTGAGCAGTAATAAATGTTGGTTACTTGGAAGTAGAAAAATAGAAAATGATAATTGCTTTACATGATGGAAGCGCCTTTGTTTTCTTTGTATGTAGTACTTTGCAGTGTACTTAGCTTAGCTAAACTTTCATTTTTCTTAGTATACTTGAATCAGTTGACATTTATATATACATTGCATTTTGCATGTAAATGGAAAGTTTTTTGGCTTTGAATTTTGAATCAAAACATCAAACTTGTATTTTGCCTTGGGATGTGACAGACAGTCTAAAAATTTACAAACAAAAAAAGAAACAAATGCTTATGCTGATTTTGACCTAACGTTTTTAGAAATATCTTTAGTGCTTGACTAAACGTTTTAGCTCTCAAAAGTGAAATGCCTATCTCTTAGTGAGCACAAAACGTGGAAACATGTAAATATGGAAACATTGTCATATTAGAAACTTATTATTCTATGGCTTTGTAGACTGCTTTGCTTTTTTTCCAGCTCCTAGTGTCCTCAGTCTTGGTAACTTGAGAACAATACGGCAGCAACCATTTAGTCGAAAGCTAACTGCAAATTGGAAGATCTCTATAGCTAATGAGAGAGAGATGCTTGGTAACAGCACATACCTCCTGCCAGCAAAAACACTGTTATCATAGCTTTATATAAGACAAAGTAAGATGATAATTGCACAGGCAACATTTTCAGAGAGTTTCTAAGTTTATTTAAATATAGTAGCACTGCACCTGTTTTCTGCGTATGAAAAAAAAAAAATCAGGAAGGTCCTACCTTAAATCATTTGCTTACCAGGAGAGACACACAGAAGGCAGACTTACTGGTCTGGCAAACTCAAGAAGGATTGGCTGTCTTTATATATCTGTATATAATATGGATTTGCTCTTATTTTATTGTTTTGGCATCAGGAGGACTAGGTTATGGATGCTGTTGAAGCGCAATTCTTTCACATGAGTGCTTATTAGAATAGGTGAAATTCTGGTACTCTCAGCTATAAAATTAAGTATAATTTTGTTGTCTTTATGATCATTTAATATTTTCTGTTTGGTTAGATTTACAGTGTGGGCTTTTAAAGCCCATTTTTCAGTCAATTAACGTAGGTAGAACAATCTGTTTAAATGCAAAAAACTAATTGGGAAAAATATATTTCTTCTGTTGCAGTGAACCCGAAAATAAATTCAAGATGTACAAGTGAAAATGTAATGGAAATCTCAGATGTTACATAGGTATCTTCCTTTTTCAGGGTGCTCCTAAACCGATTGCCATTGAGCCGTGTTCAGGAAACAGAGCAGCAGTCCTCACGGTATTTTTATGTCTGCCCAGAGGATCATCGGGAGTCCCACCCCCGGGTCAGTCAGGTAAGGCTCGTGTTGGTGAGCATCATGTCTGTCCTCATTCAACGCGGTCTACTTAAACAAATGCACCCATGCAGATCCAAGATAATGTCACAGCAGATGACTACAAGGGGCTACTCAGTGAAGTTGATAAGTTTAGGGCCAATATTTAATGAGAAATTTTTGTTTGGAATTTGATGTGGTATCCCAAATGAAGCCCACTGATCAAACTAGTCTGGTGTACAATGGTATATCTCATGAGGACCTTCTGAAACAATCCGTGTGCATACCGATCTGCTTCAACGTTTTCTTTCAGGGCAAAAAATTTCATATGCGTCCACTTCTACAGTTGCTATAAATGAGGCTATATAGGGAATACCAGTGAGTATTCTCAGTTCAAGTTGATGTTTAGTGCACTAACTTCCAGTTGAGTTCCTTTGCGTTCTGAATCTCAATGCTATGCTGTCCAGAGTTCAATTAAAATATTAGCATTTCCCAGAATGCCTGTCGGATGAAACCTGGGATTGTGTGAGTGAATGCATGTGCTTCATTAGGAAGGTGTTCACTTTGGAAATGATCCCAGCTCATTTTAAAGCAGCATTTGCATTATCTGGAAGCACTTCTCATGGCAATCTACCTTATCCTATCTATGCTAGATTGTTGTACAAAACCATTACAGTGACTCATAAAATACTTCCTAAACAGAAGGTACCTGAATATACCTTTAAGATCTTTGAAATAATTGCCTAAATGATATGATACAAAAATGGTCATGACAACAAAGTTTAGCCAGTACTGTGGCGCCGCACAGATGACCAGTTTACTGTTTCAGTATGTATTGGAGTTGTTGCCAAAATGAACACCTTTGTAATGAACAGTAAGCTGCGTGATATGTGCCCAAAATTCTCCTGTAAGCCAGAAAATATGCTTTAAGGCTAACTTATTATTAAGAGCCAAAAAGATATCCTTTTAACCTTCAAAAATCCATTTAAGAGATTAAAAAGTATTGAGTAATGATGATGAAGGCAAATTCAGTTGACTTATGTTGGAAATAAACTCAGCTGAGTGTTCCTTCTTCTCCTTTTGGCCTGATGACTATCTGTTATTTATGTGGGGGGTTTAGTTCATTTTTGGGGGGAGAGGAGGGTTATTTATTTAATTTTTTACCATGACTTCTGAGATGAGGACTTAGTTCTTAAAATGGTGTTTATGGCTTGGAATATCATTTCTGGAAGTGCTATGAAAATAAAATTGTTACTGATGCTTTGTCAAATATATTTCCTGGAAGAAGCATATAAACGTAAGTGGTCTGAAGAGAGCAATGAGGGAGGGAGGATATTTAGCATATTCCCTGTTCATGTTTTAAGGAAATGAAAATGAAACAAAGGTGTTCATAGTCTTACAACAAGGAAAAACATTACGAAAGGAAATTAAAACTAATTGTTGAAATTGGCCCTTAACAAGTTTGGGTTTTTTTTCTGTTGTTTTCAAATTTACTTATGATGTGCATATCAACAGTAAAAATGTATTTATCTAGTTACTTCATAATCAGCTTCTATTTACTATATTCAAGTATGGGTTTTTTTAAAGCAAATGCTGTTCTTTGTGTGTGAAACGTGGACAGAATAGGCTTTTTGAAATAGGAGTTGGGTTTAACACCACAGCAGATGTGTCATTTTGAATGTTTCCTGTTGTCTTACTACTTCGTCATCCCTCAGCTTTGCAGGCTTATATTTCAAATGCTATTCCTTCATTTGTTGTTATGGTCTCCGTCAGCCATTTAGTATTTAAAAATATCTAAAATTTTTAGTCCTTTCACTTTGTTCAGGGTCAAAAGCAAATAGAAATGCTTGAGGTGTGCAACCATGCTGATTCAACCGTTAGATTAGATTATATTGCTATAATCGTTTTTCTTGTGCGTAATGAATTTTGATACTCGTAGGCTGCTTTCACTGTATGTAACCATGCATAGTCTAGGCAGAAGCTATTATGCAAGTTTGTTGGCATACCTGTAGATCTACTAATTCACTTCATTCCTGTCCTGCAGCACTACCTGCTGCTCCTTTCCTGGGCTTCCTGGGAGCAGATGCTGTGCACCGTGCCAAGTTATTTGAAATGATGTGGAAGCTTTGTGCGGCAGACATATGTTTGCTATGCAGTTGGTTTCCCTTATGACCTAAGCTAGGTTAAAACAATGATATTTAGGTGGATGGAAGTAGTGTGTTCAGTAATTATGTCTTGCCAAGCAATTTTAGAATCCTCTCTTACTTGCATATAATGATTTTTAAGCTCATTGGGATCATTCTAGCTAAAACTGACAGTGTGTCAAACATATTTGTTTAAATGATACATCAAGGATACTGAGTCTCAGCTCGCAATGAGAGACCATGGATTTCATTTATGCATGTGTCTGAAATATAAGGAAATGCCTGTATTGTTCTGCATTACTTTTTCTCCAATATCAAGAAAGCTGATTCCACAAATAACTAGTCTACGCTCCACTGGACTTGTTAGAATTGTATTCCTATGTTTCTAAGATCTGAATTTGATCAAAAGTGAGTTTTACTTGTTTCCAAGGTTTACATTAACAAATATGTTGTTGAAAAATGTCTCTGAATATTAAAAAAACCCAACAAAACAAATCCTAATGTAAAGGTTACTCTTTCTGCAGCATATGTTCTATACTTCACCTTTATCAGCAGCTGGAAGAAAAGTTGAAACTACAGATGGTGGGCTTTGGCCAAAGGCTATTCAAGGCAAAAAATTCTCTAGGAGAGACCATATGTCCTGGTGGAGATCTGAGTGCTCTCTGCTTCCTGCAGAAAATACTCAGAACTTTACAGAACAAGACATCCAACAGCATTGCTTAAATCTAAGTGTTAATCCTCTTAAGTATACAAATAACAGCTAGGTTGACACAATTAAACTGCTTGAGATTATTATGTGGTTTAAGAGAGGTCTTATACGGATGAGTCATATAGATTCAGAGGAAATATTGATAAAAATGAATTTATTGCAGAAAAGAAACACTACTCATTGGGACTCATGCTTTAAAAAGGGACTTTTTTCAGTGAAGGAATGATTTGTAGAATTAAACATCCTAAAAATCTGGAATGTCAATAAATGTCACCATCATAGTAGGTTAGGTGTAGCACAGTAGACCATACATTTTCTTTTAGGTGTAAGTTTTGAAGAGGATCCTAACAATTTGATTATACTTCTCTAGAGTAACAATTGTTTTTAAATGAAATTTTGTTTGGATTAAGGCAGAAATTAGAACCACATTATAAATTAGAATGATCAATGAAAAATATCATGGAAGCTTAGCAGTAATAAAAACTAAATTTCTCAGTTTCGGATTGACTGATAGAACATGTGGTTTCCTCATTCCTCAGTTGTCCCATTTGGCTGCATTGTACCTGAGTGATCAGATGGAAATTGAGAGGTTTGAAAAAAATAGCATTTCTCTGTACAATTCATATATATATCAATACGCATGCATAAATATATGTGCATATCAGAAAAATCACTTCTTCAAGCAGTTGTGGGCAGATTATAATACACAATGCATATACATGTCTTACAGATTTTATGACACATTGGAAACTAGAGATCATCTATTATTGCTGTAGTGTCTGACCCCATGCTTTAAATAGCTTAAACTCTTCTTAATATCAAAGGAGATCTAATAATGAGAGCAGCTGCAACCAGATCTCTAGAAAGAACTAAATTATATATCTCAAAGGGTATTGAACAAAACAAGCTAGACAAAAAAAAATAAAAATAAATAAAACCAAAAAACCCACAAGAGGATAATATATAAATTACTTAATGCAGAAAAAGGTGCCAATGAATTACCAGCAGTGGAAAGACCAAGAATAACTCCTTCAAGGTCTTAATACAGTTCTGGTGATATATTGGGCCATACAGAAAGAATAGCTTGGTAGTGTGATAAATTCTGTTAAAAGAATTGTGATCATGTCATCATTATTATTAAAGCCAACTAAATCCCACACTTTGAGTTATCGAGGTATTGTACAATAAGTTTATAAACCTCTGATGTTTGCATCGTTCTTGGATAAGGCCACTAAATGCTTTAAAGCACAATGTAATTTGCGAATTATTTACAGGTTCTGTTACTTTCACACAGCAAAATTTCCCTACCTACCAAGCAGGTAGAGGTGGTAGAGCACCCAGTAAAGGTGTTTTCCGAATAAGACAGTGAGCTGAATGGTTCCTGAAGGTGTATGTATATGAGTATCTATCTATTAAACCACGGAGGACATCTAACATCTAGATGGCTATGACTATGTGAGGTGAATCTTACTTAATAGTTAAAAATAACACTTGGGAATTAAAATCCAGAACTAAATACAATATAGTAATTAATAGAGCGACTTCAGTGGAAATAATTTTGCAATGGAAGTTGTAGAATGTGCATCATGGAAGACTGCATGCAATATTCTTTTGCTATAAGTATAAATGAAGATAGCAAAATCTCATTTTGGCAGGCCTCTCCAACAGTGCTATCTGAAAGTTAGTCTCTGATATCCTTGAATCAAAACAGAATTTCATGTAATTCTGGCCACACTAACCGTGGTGTTCAATCCTACTTAATCAGCAAGCTACAGTAGGATCACAGAATCAATAAAATTACCATGCCATCTGCCTTCCCTGTACTCACCATCATAATGAATAACGACTCATTTAGTGTACTACAAGACAATTAGCTCTGGATGGGGGGCAGGGGTGTTCAGTAACAGGGCTTTCTTGGTTCCATTTCTAATTTTCTCTGATGAAAATACAAAAAAAAGGTAATACATAAGAGGTATATTAATATAAATATGAAACAACGGATAGGTTTTATAGAGTATTATAATTAATGATATTGCTCAGTTGTTCTAACCCTTGGAAACAAACCATAGATTAGAGGTTTTCTGTGTATAATGAGTTCATATGTGTACCTATCTCAGTATGCAGTGAAATAGTTGCAGACATACACCAGGGGCAAGTAAGTCCCATGAATTTCTACCTGCTACAAACACATTCCTTGCTCAGTCCCTTCACACTTACAATATAACCCAATAGAAAGTCAGTAAGGCTACAAGGATGAGTAAAGATTTTCTTGTAGAAAAACGTTAGACGTTGATGAAAACATACTGTAGATGTACAGAAGATGGTTTAATCTCTTTTGGCCTTTTTTCATGTTGGAGGGTCTTTACAGAATACTAAAGGAGTGAAAATACAGGATGAATTCATGAAAAAGTTAATAACAGATAGAAATTGCACTGTACAGTGTGATGTATGGAGTACATATTATTAAGGGCCTGTGTGTGCATGTTGAGGGTTCTAGCATTTCTCATGTACTCAAAGGGAAAAGACAAGGAAATACAGGGAAATGCCTGAATCTGATTCTGCATTAGCAAGTAAATCCGTGTGCCGACTGAGTAGCAGTGAGGCTGATGAGGCGAGGCTGAACTTCAGAGGCTCATTTGCTAAGGACCATTTTAACCCCTTTCTTCTCAGACATACATGTTCTAGTACACTATTTCACCTCTTTGTAGACCTTTTTTTATACTCAGAAAGAGGAAAATAAAAAGGGCTTGAGGCTTGCTTCTGTTTAGAGCTGAGGACTAGTCCACATCATTAATCTTGTTTGTCCTTAGTGTGGTCTCTGTTCAAGCTGGAAAACAACAATTTACAGCTTCAAGAGCTGTATGTATGGTATAATGTCAGGTAGCTACTAGAGCAGAGTGCTGGCAAGGTATCTGTTTTGGAATGATGCTTACAATAAGTATATGTTTCATGCTATATAAATTGTGGCATTAAGTATTTATAGTCTTGCACGCAGCATTTTGAAGGGCTACGTGGCCTAATACCTACTGACAAAAAAAGAAGCCTTTAACTGAGCAAAAGGGACCCAGGGAAAGAGAAGAGCTTAACCTAAAGAAGAGGTACTGAAGTCATATAAAAAGGCTTTATTTCTCTTGTTCATTCATTTAGAAGTGGGACTTCTAATTATTTATATATATATATATATATCAGGCTTTAGTGAAGAAAGACCATGAGTACTGAATGCTGGGAGAAGAAGAGGAGGGGTAGAGGTAGAAATGGGAAAATATTCATAACTGGTAGGTTATTTAGACTCCCTAAACATATAAACAAGAAACTTAAAAGTGATATTGCAAAAGAGAAAAGGAAATCTGTGAAAGGATGTGAGTCTAGATAAAACAGTACATAGTTCTGCATTCTGTTTTTTCCTAGCCAGTTTATTTGTCCCATCAAAGTCGTATCTGGGCATCCTACATGTGTATTGAAGTAAACATGTTTCTCTGCATCATCCTGTTCTTTGTTCTGTACCACTCCACCTTTCTAGACTGTCATCTCTCCTTCTTTGTAATTCTGGAGACAAACTATTGACTTATTTTCATTATTTGCTGTTTTATTGACATAAGTTCTTACTGATGCACCAAGGGAGTAGATTTTTATATTTATAATCTAACAATATTGTTTAGATAGAATAAAGTGATGTGTAAACAGGGAAAGCATTATAAAAACACTGAGAAAAAACAACTTCACAATATCCCTGGAAGGGACATTCCCCCCTCCCATCACAAATAACAAGATTTCTCCTATGAAATATTAAAAAAAAATCTCAATTCTGTTCACTTCTCTGAAGTGCCAACGTCCAACTGGAAATAAGCCAAACTATGTACTACAGCAAAACAGTGCAGATGTCTAGAACTTGTATTCAAATACAGGAGTGAGTCAGGCATTTTATCTGGGCCAAAACCAAAGTAGGGTTTACAGTGCCATATAATTCACCATTCCTAGGAAAACACCTTTCTCCAGAAAATATTATACATCTGCATTATATGAATGATGCTTCCACGATGGATATCACAGTGACAATTCACATAGCTCAGTTTGCAAAGGTGCATGGCCATATTCATTTGATCAGAAGCTCTGCAGATAAGGTGGATTATTTTAAAAGGCTTAGGAACAGATTTTTTTGAATGTGTACCTTTACTGTTTAGTCTGTATAAAGACTGAGTTTAATCTGCCTGTCTAACCTAAGGCATGCCTAAAGCATTTTGTACAGAAATGTAATTTTGGTAATTGCTTTGAGGGATACTCCATATTAGTTACCAATATACTGCCAGTTAAATGCTCAAAAAATAGAAAAGTTCAAAACTGTGTGAGAAAGTCAAAATGGTCTTTGTAAGAGTTTAATAACTAAAACTAAACTCCTATTTAATAGATTAAGCAGGAGCTTCAACTTATTTACAGTGAGAAATTGGTTTGCCAGGTCTCAAAAGTAAAATCTGGAGTTCTTTTTAGTTAACTGGAGATGCTTAGCAAAATAGTTCTTTAAGACTTGGTGGAAACTGAAATAATCTATTCTGAAGATCATTTTACTGAAGGAGTTGCTTCCTTTTAAATAGTAAGCCCTATTTCTGGAGTGTCTATTTTCTGCTTAATTCCATTCTTCTGCACTGCATCAAATGAGGGAGCAGACTGTGTTTATAGTATTGACACTGTGAAAAGAGCACAGTGGTAAGTGGCAGATGGTGCTGATGTTTACTTAAAAAATATTTATGGCAAAGCAAAAACAAAGTAGATAATAAGACCCAGTAGCCACCATCACCCCTCCTCCAGCCCAAACCCAAAGCAATTATTTTTGCAGCCTGCAGGGTGTAAGGTCTACCTGAAAAGCGCTGTGGTTCTTGGCATAGTAAGCTTTGTAAGTGATGAAGAACGAGGTGGTTATTGATTTTGTCTGGTCTTTTAAAGCATTTTAGGTGATTCTGTTATGAATTAGTTTTTACATCATTCTCACCATAGAACCTTGATTCCTTTATATTCTGAAGAATTTATCTGAAAAGGACATAAACACTTTAATATGAAGGACATGCAGTATAATGTTAGCAATGTCTTCCGCAAATCTTGGCAAAAGTAACTTATTGATTGGACAGTAAAACCTGCATACTATAGAGCTATCAACTGAAAAAGAAAAGAAAAAAAATGAGAACGGAGGAGGTAGAGATGGTTGTTTTACAACTTTATCACTGGATTTCCTGCCCTGGAGGGACTCAATAAAATGAGACATATTAATAAAAACTGTTAAATACTATGAACATTTCTTTGACAGCTAGTTATTCATTGTTCAAACCAAAACTGTCACTGTTTCTCCAGAGTATCAGAAATAGGCTTTTTTTTTCTTTTTCTTTTTTCATTTGGGGTCTTTTGCAGCTTTAATTGCATAAAGGGAACTGAAAGAATGTCTGACGAGGCTGTAAAGGTTTTGAACACTGTGAAATGTAAGTACAGTTGTGTACATCTCCTCCCCTGTTTATGGGGATTGGCTGAACCATTTTTAGGTTGCATCCAGATGGCAATTTGGTGATTTTTCTCTCCCCACTCGTGATGGGGAATAGGGACACAATGATGGATGCCCATGGTCCTAAGCTTCTGGCTGCGAGCAGACACACTAGAAACCAAACTTTCAAACTGAAGGCTCTGACCTGGAAAGAAACCCCATCCTTCAACCATACCTGCCTGCTGACCGTCAGCTGGAGTACTCAGGACTCCTGACATCTATCACCCACAATGTTTTAACACAGCAATCATATCTCCCTCCCATCTTTGTTTTGCCAGGCTAAGACAAATGAGGTCTGCTTTCAACATGTCATTCATACTTGTGAACACCTTTGCAGCACTGTCCCAGTTTCAGCTTCCATTTGGCTTTCTTTACCTTGCATGGCCAGGTTGTACTCAGTGCCATGTGAAGTCCCATCTGGCCTTGTCCAATAGCACTAACATTTCCTTGCTGTATCCCATTTAACTTTTACTTAAACAATTTCCTCTCCTTCCAACTCAGTCACTCTGTGGCCAACTTCTTAAATCCCTGCCTTTCTTCTCTTCCTCAGTGAACTTGTAGTGTATAAGTTTCTGCTTGTTCCCAAAATACATAGCTTTGAATTTTGCACTGTTGAATACATGTACATTTATATTCCTTATAGTTCTTGAGGTCATGCATCTCTTTCTGATTTATATTGTACTCCTTTTCTGTATTGATGGTACATACCAATGTTTGTCATGATTGAATTTCAGCAGCATACTCGTACGTTTGTGCCAGGCTCTTTAATGAAAATATTAAAAAAGACTGGTCAAAAGATTGATTCTTGTTGGCATGCTATACCTTCAGCAGCCACCTTCTTCCTCTTCAGAACTACTCTTTGTTGTCTCTCCTTCATGCAATTGTCCACTCTCCATAACTCCTGTACTAATCTCTCATTGTTTGTATCTGTTGATAATTTCCCGCATTATAAGATACCTTTCAGAAATATAGATAATCTTCTACATGTTCTTACCCAGAAAATCAGTAAACGCTGTAGAAAACTATCAGGTTGGTCTGGCAGAATCTTTGATTAAATGTTGATGTGGTTTGACCCATTCTCCGTTTACCTGCTTTTAATTATTCTTTCTTGCCAAGTATCGTATAGCTGACTCTGATTAATAGATCAGTAAAGAACTGTGTTGGGTTTTTTTCTTGGATCTAGACAATTTTTAGTATGTAATAAACTGCACTTACCATTCTCAATTTGTATGCCACTGCATTTGACATGACAGATTATTAAATTTCCCTGTTACCAGCCTTTGTTTTCTTGTATTCTTACAGAACAAGTGTTCTGATTACCCTAATGTCAATGCATAAAACTTCTGTTGTTTCTATTTCCATATCCTCATTCCATTATCCATGTTGATGGTACCTTCTTTGATAAATATTATCTCCCCCTTGAAAACCATCAAATGATTAACTCCTGGAACAATATCTAGAAAATACTTATCTCCATCCGCCTCATTCTTTCTACATAATGACTCTTTTTTTTTTTTTTTTTTTTGTCTCTGTTATTTATACAGTGAAAATCTTTAGATGCTTGCTTTAATAAACCTTTACAAGGTCTACCTCAGCTTGGCTTTTGGCAATTCTTATTTCACTGTTACATGTCTTTACCTCTAAAACATAGCCTCCTTTGTTGCTTGATGCTTTTTATCCATTTTCATAGGGTTTCTGAATTTAAAAAATGTGCATAGCCTCCTTCCTTTAGAAGGTCATTGGCTTCCATATAGCACAGTTATATATTTCTTGAAAGTCAGGGAAGAGTCAAGAATTTTTCTTGATGAATGTATTGCAGGTCAGCAGTAACTTTGCACAGTGTGCTTTTCTGTTGATGTAGAAAGTGACAGATTTCTAGTAGTGATTTGTCCTTCAGAGGGTCCGGGCAAGATTTATGGTAGCCACAAGCTTTTGCTCCCTACGTTGTCAAATGGCAGGGACAGCCTTGGGATCCCACAATGGGCTCCATGTGGAGGAGTAGGGAACTGCTGTCCCTTAATACTTTGTCCACTTTCTGCTCACAGCTCTAATTTCCTCGCCATAATCACTTCCTTTAAACAAAGTGGTAGTTAAGAGAGTTTGGTCTTATTTTCTCTTTTTAGGCTGTGAAATCCTATACTTGTATTAGTGGATGTGATGGTTTGGTTTTTGTTTTTTTCTTTTTGCCTAATCTGTGACGAGGAAGGCCACAGGATTAGTAGGATTAGGAAAGTCAGAGTAAAATTGATAGGATGTACAAAGAAAAGTAATTAATGAATAATAAGAAGAAAATATTCTGTAAAGTTAGGTCTTCAAATTTGATTGGCTCCCGGGCAGACCCTTAGGCACTCTGCAAGGCTAAGCTTTTCATAGTTGAAAGACATTGTGGTGTGCTTTTCTTCTTTGGACATGAACTATACAGATGTCGACAAAGGAAAAAAAAAAAAGAAAAGAAGAAACAAAACCCCAAAAAGTGATGAAGGCAACTAGCAACTTGTGAAGTTCTCACTTGAGAATTTTGCTGAGAGAGGTTATATGATACTTGTGTCATTTTTTAACAGAAATCTCATGAAAAGTATCTTTCACTAGTATTATCTGTTTTACACAGATGGAAACATTGGTGATCAGATAATGCTATTAAGCAGTGTTTGTTCTACTCTCTTGTTATTGACACAAAGACCCAGCGTTTCTTACATAGAAAATATGCAATAATAGGGCCTGTCTTGTCTGCATTCAGCCCATATGAATGTACAGCTTCACCTTAACAGAGCATCTTATTCGGCCATGTTCCTTCTGAAAACTAAGCAGATGATTTTAATTTTGTACTGTTAAACTTTGAGGGTTCAACAGATGTCTAGTTAGAGTTGCAAAATTAGGTAAAGTGAACAAATCCCTGTGCAAGTGACACAATGGATGTGTCCTTTCTATCTGAAATTGGTGGTCTAGTTTTATATTCAGTCAACACATACTAGGTGGAGCAGATGGCTTACAGTTAAATTAGAACCATAAACCTTTCAGAGATCAAGTTACATATGATTTAAATCTTTCAGCAGGGGTCCCATCACCTATTTCTCCTTCCTCTAACTTTGAATTCCTTGAAAAGAAGCTTCTTTTTTTCTACCAACAGAAGTCAAATCTGCTCAAATCTCCCACTAAAAAGAGTTACATTGAGACCTGTCCTGACCCTTAGTCATACCATCATGGAAAGTTTCATTCATCAATGGGACAATGCAATTGCCCATAATCTACCTTCCCACATTTATTTTATCACACTGCTGGGGTGAGATGCTTCCACTGACTATTTTTGGGATAAAACTGTCCAAAATTATACAGAGACCAATCAGATTTATCATTCTGTGGCATTTGATGGCATCCATCTGTTTATTTACAAAACCATTAAAGACTTATTGAGTTACTAGACTACAGAGAAAATAAATTGAGTTATCATTTATAGTTAAATTCAGTTCTTGCATCTGCTGTCTTTTCAGCCTGTATGGTGTTTTCTGAAATTACACTGGCTTGCAGACCCAGGCTTCAGGAATACATTTACTTCACAGGCTTTTTATGCCATTTCAAGTGAATTTCTAATGCGTGAGCAATTTGTGGTTCAGGAAAATGTTGACAGAAGGATGTCAGAGCTTTCTGTTGTTAGCAGTTTAAAAGCATGATAGGGAGAGTTCTTGCTTAAAAGTAGCTCTTAAAAGTTTGGAGCTGCTCAATTTCTGGAATCGTTTGATCCAAACCCTTTCAATCAATATTGTGCAGCTACCATCCGTTTAAAACTTATGGACACAAATAAATTAATATCATTATTAAGTAAAACATTTTTAAGTTGAAGGATGGGAGATGAACTACTCTTAGTGCTCTATATATTCAATTACTATTGTAAGTACAAAGGAAAAGACATAGGGTTTAAAGTTCAAAACTTTCTGTTAATAGAACTGAATAGCAGACTGAGGAAATATTACAATAAAGTGTCCTATTAAGATGTAAGAGCGAGTTTGTAACAGTGAACTCAGTTATTGCCTGCATACTTTCTGGTTGTGGATTAATTGTCCCTTAACTATGAACTCAGTAGAAATGTCCTTCTAAAGGAGCTGTTTTGGATCCAGCAAAAAAATTAACTCATACCACCCACAGCTCAGGGCTGGTGTTAATTAGCTCACAGTTGTTAGAGAGGTTGCTTGTTATGACATCTTCCTTTACTGTCACAACTTCTCAACTTCTCTTATTTGTGTGCCTTGGATATTTGTGCTTCATACACCTACGTGCCAGCTCACGTCCTGTAGGGATATAGTAGATCCAGGTCAGTAGTGTCTGTACAAGACCAGGGTTGAGTTCTGCATCTCTCTGCACTGTCCTTTTAGCATCTAGGTACGATGCTCTGCCTACACATACAACCAGCTAAATGGTGCATCCAAATGACTAAGTCTTTGTGGAACGTGAAATGGTGAACAGTGTAGAAACCACCAAATGCTGCTTTTTGGAATGAGATTGAGCCTAACGAGGCTGTTGGAGCTTGTACACCCTGGTGAATCATACCTGACTGCAGAGCTGCTCAAGAATTTCTGCAGGGTGCACCACTATACATTCTGTAATATTTACACTAGGTGGGCTTCTCTGGTATCAGGACTATTCCTGCCTGCAATTATCCAGGTTAAAAAAAAAAAAAAATAATTGGAAGGTGATTTCTCTGATCTTCCTTACAAAATACAGCAAAGATGAAGGTGTGCAGAAACGAGAAGGGATAATTTTAGGCGTACAGAATGAACAGGTCCATAAAATGAAAGTAGGCTGTTTAAAAGTTTGTTTTAAAAAAAACCCACAAAAACCCAAGTATCAGTTAAATACATAAAAATGAAGATAAGGAAAATATAAAATGAAATGCAGCTAGGTTTCTGTAAATATTATTGGACCTGGCAGGTAAGTCACACACCAAAATGCATATATTTTTCATTCTGGAGAAGATGAGCTTGAAAATGACTGAGAGCTAGTTAATATGGAAAAATGGCAGACATCCAAAAGAGGGGCATTTTAAACTAGTAACTGTATGTGAATCACTTTTAAAAGAACACCTTTTTATAAACCTAATCGTTCTAAAATTCTTGGATCTGAAAAATGTTAATATTAAGTGAATTTTCCAAATTGCTAAGCATGAGTCTGAACAGTAGCAGGAAAAGACCACTCTTGTCACTTTAAGTCTTTCATTTCAATAAAGTTGTCTTAAGTGCTCAAAACATGCTAGGGTGTAAATGAAAGATTACAAAGAAAATTACAATGGCAAACTATATTTAGGGTTGAGAGTGACTCAACGTGACACAATCATGGAAAGTTTAGGATGACAATGTATCTACCCTTTTCACCCATTCTGTGCTTAATTCCTACTATTTCTATATATATTTATTACTTATAATTCAGGATTCAATGATACACAGTCTTGAGTATCTCCTGTGAAGTACTCTGTGTCCTAAGCTTTCTTTGACTGCAACTGACTGTAAGTGGGAGTTAAAATATCTAGTATCTTGCCATAGGGCAAACCCAGTAAGGCAGTACACTTGGATTTCAGTCATTAGTTAACCTCCTTGTCCTCCGAGACTGATATACCAGCACGATACCCATCACGGCAGTTCAAGGCTTTAGACTTGTCCTTGGTAGCATCGTTCAGGGCATTTGTCCAGGTACATAACTTCTCCAGGCTTGTGCTGTCTTTTCCCCCTCAACCCTTCCCCTTCCTACGTATTTGCAGCTATATTTGCCTCTGTGTCTTACTCTTTCAGTTCAAGTTCACACAACAGTGGGTTCAGCAGAACTTGCTCCATAGTGCAATGGTTTCACTGACTAGAGGTAAGCATGGAAGTTTTAAATGGCTGATTGTAGTTAATCATATCCAAAAGAAAGAAAAGGCTTGCTGGGACTTGCACCTACTGGAACTTGTATCCAAAGTAGACTTTAGTTCTTGCTCTATTACCGGATCCCTGTGTGTTTGTGAATAGATGGTGTTTCTCTATGCTCTCTGTAAAACAGGAATACTACTTTGTGAGGATGATGTGGGAATAAATTAATTAATGTTTGAGATGTTCTCAGATTCATTGTTGTAAGTGTAATAGAAAAAAATATAAAAAAATCATTCATAGCATGGTTTAGTGCATCATTCATTAATTTCCAGATCCCTGTATTGCCTCAGCAGGAAAGTTTGACTCAAGGATGGAGTTAAGAACTCTTCTTCAGTATTTGTTGATGAATTTTCAGATCAGTATCTCAATATATAAGATACTCTCTTTTGTTTTGTTTTTTCCAGGGAAGTGAAGATTAATTCATTATTCTTCCTTTAGATAAATGATTCCTGTCAAATATACTCATGCAGGAATCTTTGCCCACAACAGAGAAATACTGATTAGTCATCATGAGGGGAAAAAAGATAAAGAATCTTAGACAGCATATTGCAGCTAAGAGTACACAATGAAGTTTTTTGTAGAGGTATTTTGGTTACCTGAAAATGTATCAATATGCAAAAAGCATTACAAGAACACTACAAACTATTAGAGCATAACACATTACATTCAAGAAGAGACTTCATCTTTTCCTGGGGAAGCAGGAAGGGAGTGTTGGCCACAAAGTACAAAATTATCTAAGTATAAATGTGAACTTCAGATGGAATTTTCTTTACAATTTCTGGAGATTGTAATTATTAAATTCTAAATACCAACTATTGAAGAAATATCATTTGAATAAATTCTATTTGCATTTGTATATAGAGAGGATGAAAATATTGGGATTTTTTGAGAAAAAAACAGCAAACCATGGCTGGCAGCACAATAAACCATGTGCTGAGCTGCATCAGAGGATTGTTCAGACTGACATAGGAGAAGAATTATATGCAGCTTTATATGATCTGTTAGATTGAAATTAAAATATATCCTTTAATTACTGTTTTCTGATGATTTAAGAATATTTCTTCAGAAAAATATTTAGAATGGAAAAAGCTCTAATTTATGTGAAACAGTGTATTAAAATCAGTTACTCATCCATCTAATAAACATTATAAGCTACCCATCCGCTTCAGTTCAGCACAGAATTTGAAGAATGGCCTGAAAGAGGCATCAAATTTCTTCTGCATTGTAAAGAGCTTGGTAATGCAAGATACTGAGTGTGGCAAATGCAGCTAGGTATAAATTACCACCGTTTCTTCTTGCAGCTACTGGAGCTTGAGGTCCCACTCCCCTCCACTAAAATGCATGCAGTTCCACCTTGGTTTGTACTGGAGGAAATCTGGAATGCCATTACAGAACACTCTCCCATTATTTTCAATAGGAGTGATGCCAAGCTCCTTTCAATGTTGATTACAGAATCATAAAAAAAAATAAGGCTGGAAAGGACTTTTAGAGATCATTTAGTCCCATCTCCCCTCTTCAAGGCAGTATCAGCTGCATGTAAACAATTCCTGGCAGATGTTTGTCTAACCTGTTCATAAAAGCATACAAAAATGGAGTTTCTGCTTCTTACCTAGGAATTTTTTCTTCACATACATTGCTGTGCTAACTGCTAGAAAGTTTTTCCTAATGGTTAACCTAAATTTTCTCTGCTATGGTTTAAGCCCATTACTTTTTATCATGCCCAAAATGAGCATGCAAAAAGGATTATTTCCTTCCTTCCTCTTCTCAGCAGCCTTTTATATTTTTATGTTTCCCCTCTATCACCTTCCTCTATATCAAAATAATACCAGTTCCTCCAAGCTGGTCAAGGTCATGTTATCTAGACCTGATTGTTTTGTATTAGTCCTCTATATTATGCCAATGCAAAGACAGATACAGCAGGAGCCTAGAATACTGAGGACTGGAGGGGGAAATTGGGTATTTTAAAAGGAAATCTTTCTAAAATTATACCAGGCATTCAATAGCATTTTTGCAAGTACATCAGCTTATCTTTCAGTCTCTTCTTCAGTGTGCGCTTTTCACATGCACAACTTCCATTCTCCTTACACTGTTAATTACTGATGTCTGATATAGCTGAAATGATTTGCTGAAAGGCTGGCATACCTAAAATGAGAGGTACGTGATACGTGACATTGTAATTCTGAACCTGGGCAATATGCAGGATCTATAGAGCAACAGGAAAATCAAGGCTGTGTTCAATTTAGATTTTCTACTCCCAAAATATTAATTTTACTAAGTGACTTGACACTGAAACCAGAAAGCTTACTCCACACTTCTTCCTAAGTCTGGCTATTTTTAGGATTTCCTGCAGAGATCTTGGCCCTGGGCTTTAATTCCTTCTTCCCACAAACATGCCCATCTCTTTCCATACACAGTGGAGTCAATGATTCATGTCTGGTACAGTCAGCCAGCAGGGATCAGTTATTTCTTCCTGCAGGGTTATGACACTTTGTAGCAAGGTGCAATGAAAATTGCATTTAATGAAGAGGAATTTGTCTTAGGAAGCAAATGTGACTTAGTTCCCCTCAGAAGTGGTGCTTGCCAATTTAGGATCTATGATGTGCATTTTGCTTACAAGGATGTATAATTCATTCACAAGGGAATTTGTAAATTATGCAGGTAATCCTTACCTGTGGGAGAAATATTTTCTCCTAAGACTCACGTATAGTTGAGTATTTGATAATCTATCCCTTTAGTATAGTACTGAGAAATTCTGTGATAAACTTTCATCAGTTGTTGTTAGATGACTAGAGCTTTATTTAAATGACGTTTCCCTGATACTATGCTTCAGTCATGCTTTCTCTGATTTTTCTCCTTTGATCAAAAGTAGTGACATGAAAAGGGATTTTTAGAAAGCACCATTCTCCTGCATCTTCTTATCATAAATTATTGGAGGTTTTCTTCGATGGTAGGTACATGAAAATATTCCAGATAGTCAAATGAACAATCAGAAACCACGTCAGGCGTTTAAGGCTGTTTTTGCATTAGGCTTAGAATTTGGTTTTGCCAACTTCAGCACAAATAATTTTTCTACACTTACAGGAGGCCACTTTGCACATCTTCCCTGCTGTGATAGTGCCTATGAAAAATTCAAGACATATTGGATTTTATATCCCAAACCAGACAAATCCCTACAGTGCACTAGAATATGAACAATGTAATACTCAACAAATATGACCACAGTCACAGTCTGTCCCACTCAGTATAGCCCAGCTATCAAAGAGTTTTCATCAGCCAACAGCAGACGACATCCTGACATTGTGCTCCACAAAGCTCAGAGAAGACCCAGTGCCCTTCATGTTGGAGCAATTACACTGTCAAATCTTACTCAACAGCTGAGGGGTGCTGAACGTTCCCCGTTCTCTAATCCCTTGTTAGATCCTATCCAAAATGTCTTAACGTGGAAATGCTAGCAAACCTAATCTGGAGTGCCTGACTGATTTCTATGTAAAGCCTGTAGCTGCCACTTATCCATCAAACTGGAAACTAGAAGGTACAATCAACACAAAATAATTCACCTCAGCAAATGCCCCACTCTATATCATAATATTCCATGTATTTTATGCTTTTATATCCTCAGATGTACCAAATGCATCTATTTCTATAGATACATATAGGTGTAACTAAACAACCACAGTGCAGCAGAGTGAATTTACAATCCGTGGACAGAAATTGTTAGCTACTGGTAAAATAATATATTTTCCAAAATTCTAGTTCTGTCCTGAATTATGTTAATGTTGGGTCTATCCAAATAAAAATCAATGCTTCCACTGAATGAAAGATATCTAGCCACCTGAAAATTATGAAATTAGTTCCCAAGCTCATCTTCTAAATGTATTTTATGGGTGTACTTTTTTTTTTCCTGGCCTATTTCAGGTGTTCTAGTAAAAGTTAATCTCCCTTCAACCATATATCCTATAGTTGACTAAGGGATGGAACATAATTTTAATTGCAGTGAAATTTTTATTTATTTACGCATTCACCAATGATACAAAAATAGAATAAATGAAACCTTGGCTTGGACACTGTTAATAAACTAATAAATCAATTATGTTTAAAATTATGAGTTCCAATCAAAAGATCTATGCTTGCATAGTGCAGCCTGTGTGGACAGAGTTAAAGTGTGCAAATACACCATATACTGAGATAAGCTATTACCCTTCTCTTTCAGAAGTAAGATCTACTGCTATGACTACCTTTATATCTGCAGATACATCTCCAGAAACTTTTTCGCATGAGGAATTGTGTCACTATAGTGATACTACTGTCATTAAATCAGTTTACGTTTTTGAATTAAAAAAAACCTTAGAAAAGGCCCAAGAAACTTCACAAAACAAATAATTTCTGTAAGCACTCAAATTAACTAGCTTATATGTTCCTCTTGGCGTCTGTTCCATGTTTTGACTCCAGCCATTTTCATGCAGTATTTGGTCAGACTTTAGATTGTGTTGCGTTGCTTGGGTGCTTTTGATGAAGTGCTTGTTACATTCTCCTCTTCGAATTTCCCTACCTAATCGCAATAGCTACTACATGCATTTTCTTTTCCCTTTTGAAAAACAAAAGTCGAGAGATTTTGCTTCCCTAAATTATTTTTCTTTTGATATCAAATTGCATGCATGAATTTTAATGCTGCGTTTCTTGCTCTGAGAGCTGAAACTTTTGTTTATTCAGCTGAGCACTGGCAGCACTGGTGCAGTTTTCCCAGCAGGGCTCACTGATCTGTCTGGTCCCTTCCTTTGAAGGAAGCTGTTTCCACTTATTCCTTAATGCTCCTAGAGAAATTGCCAGCAAGTATGGAGGTCGGTAAGGGCTATTGAGATTCTTGTAATGATTTTTCTGGTAGAATGAAATGAAAAAAAATACCACATTCATGTCACAGAGAGCACCAAATAATAATCAGATGGTAGTAGTAATAATCTGTAGCAGAAGAGGAAGACCACATCTGAGCACCTAACCTGCTTCATATTTGAAAGATTGAACTAAGCATAACTTGAAGTTATGAGCTTTTAACTGTTGGTTGGGGGTTTTTTTTATTATTATTTATATCTTTTGGATCGCAATACAAGGGGCCCATTGAAAAAGTCAGTAATGAGTAAAAGCCCCACCTTCAAATCAGTTCTAAGCACTCTCCAAAGTAGAAGGAAGAGAATACAATATTGATTTCTCAAAAAATCATGTATTAGAAGATGAAACAGCTTAAAAAAGGTGGGGTGAGGTACCTCATTGGCAATGCTTCATGAAGTGCGTTCTCATCTTCTTTGCTTTTGAATGCCGCTTACACCACAAATCTACCACTCTTTAATTAGAAAGCTATTCTGCCAGAGCTTGAAAAGGAAACTTTTTTTTTTTCTGTTCAAAGCATTTTCAGCATTTCAAGCCAAACAATTTATGTAGAGGAATAGATCTTCATTTAAAGAAACAGGAGCAGACTGCTTGTATTGCATCTGGAATCTCACTTTAACGTGTTCTTTGTTTTGGAAGCAAGGCTGTGAATTATGCTCATTTTCTGACCTGACCAGTCATGAATTAAAGAGCTGGCTGATTTTGTCTCCATAGTTATGTGCCTTTCTTGTAAACTCTGAGTATGTTGTAATACCATTTTCTTGTTCCAGACTGGTAAGGTTGAAATGGAAAAAAATGAACTTGATTGAAGTTGCAGGTCTACTTGTAGCTTGTTTCATTCTAGATAGAGTTGAAACCAATTTTATTTCCCATTAGTGAAGAAGGAAAAAAAGCATCCAGTGTTATGTACACTGACTGCACAAAAAGAGACAGATATGGTACAGTTCGATTTCCTGGATCTCTCCCTGACTAAATGAGAAGGCATTGTTAGACGAGGCTGTAAAGTTAAATACCCCATTTGTAGGCTGAAATGCCAACATGGGATCAAATTGTTACAGTAGACAGGTTTTTTAACTGTGATGTTGCACATGGGTGTACTACTGGTGTAAAAAGTAGTAGCTGCTTTTTTTTTTTTTCCTTCAAATTGAATGTGATCTTCGTATTGAGAAATATTTAACTGGGAAGAAACTTCTGACACTGTCCTGCACTTACAAATATCTTCCAAGCTAATGCCTTCTCCTCCTTATGAACAGCTGAAGTGGAAAATGAAGTCAACCTTAACAACACATACCACTCTTTCATGAGCAACTTTCATTATTCATTGTCTGCATATAGAATGGTGTGTTGATATCACAGTATAAAATATTCTGACTTCTCCTAGACTTTTAGGACACTTCAAGGTGTGATTATAGAAAGTAGCATTCAAGAGATTGAGCAAGTTATGACATATTACTCAGAAATTACAAGAAAATGACTGCTTCGCTGAGGAGGTAGATGTTGCTGCAAGTAAACATCCCTACACATATGGGAAAATGTAATTTACTGTGTGTGGAAGTGGTTATTTTTATTATTTTAATGGAAAAGACAAGACAGTGTTATTTGGTATTAGTAAGTTAGCTCTTCTTTCCACGTACTCAATTTTCTTTTACACATACCTGCATATGCTTTTTTTGGAGAACATGATAGAAAATATGGCTCTATAAGGTAAAGGATTTCCTTCTGATGCGAACTTGGCTAATAAAAAAACCAAACAGTTATTAGGTTTTAAGTGCTCTTAAGCAGATGCTTTAGAAATTACTTCCATAGCATACTTCCATTCCTTCTATGCATTTTGCTAAAAAAACCCAAACAACCCAGATAACCTGTACTATTTTAGAAACGTTGAAACATTTGAGTGCATTTTTAAATGTGTATGCACGTGCATGCGTGTGCATAGATAAAAAATTGACAAGTTTTCATGATTCTTAGCTGAATCATAACACCCTTGGGAACCCTCTCCGTTAGAAAGCTCTAATCTGAAGAAGGGGTCCTGTTTAAGAAAGTCTGTGTTTTTCCAACTTTATCAATGGGTCAGTACCATCTCTCCATGCAAAGCCTACCTCAGTGTCGTTCAATGATGTATCCCTGTGATGCATTGTTCAATACTGAACCTTGATTATGTGAGTGCTGCAGTACTTAGTTTTGTTCACTGTACATAAAGACTTGTGAAACTTGGCCAGTAAGTTCCACAGTGGGAAGAAAAGACAGGAACATTTTGTGATGATGATCTTTTAAACAGAAGTTATGTATAAATGAAATTGGAGATATGTAACAGTGCAGTTTGCAGATCTCAAGAGCTACTCAGAATAAGTGGACAGAAGTACCTCAGTACTCTGAACTCTGTCATTCTGAACTATCTGTGGGAGTTACTTCAAATGCTGTAAATAACAGGGTTTTAACTGACTGCTTGTTCTTATTTATGCGCAAATTCTAATTCCTTAGACACAAAGCAGAACTTTATTTTCTAATACTATTACCAATGCAGTCGGGCTGTGCATAAGGTATTAGTAACTATATGTGAGGTTGTCTGTATCTGCAGCTAGCTATTTGAAGCACTTGATAAGTTTAAATGCACTTGCTGTCACATGGGTGCCCATTTTATCATGTTTATAAACTTGTTTGTGAAGTGCTTATGTAGTTATATGTGAAACATATATTTAGACAAACTTAAGGCTGATAACTTTCCCAGCACACTGGAATGAAAGATTTTTTTGCAGAAATATCAAAGACAATTTCTAAAACTTCTGTTGTTTACAGCAAACTTTTACATTTGGTCAAGGAAAAAAAAAAAACCCTGTGAACTAAAGATGTGCCGTTTCTTTGTTCCCTGAATTCAGGCCAGTTTAGTGGAATCGTAAACAGTAGAACATCACAGTTTTCTTTCTTTTAGCTGCATTTCATGAGAAAAATTGGCAGCAGGCCAAAATAATAACTGAACTCAAACATTTTTAAAGATTCAGGTTCACATCGCTGCCAGAGCAGCTGTTGCAGCGCAGGCTGGACTGGGAAGTATCAGAGCTGCTGGAGCAGCGGGGAAAAGGAGCAGGCACAGTCAAGGCACTCTGCTCTACAAACACACCTCTCCAGATCTGCCACGGAACTTATCATTTTGCCCCGTCTGGAGGGTGATAGAAAATACAATTTCCCCCTGTGGGATTATTGTTCACAATTCATACATTTGGTCCTGAACATAACGCTGAAGAGTTGTGTGATGCAGCTGGTATGTCCAGCATCAAGTCCTGGGGCTTTGGGGACAACGCTGCAGTTAAGCTAGCAAACTTTTAAAGCCTTTTCCTTTAAAACAAACAAACAGCAAAAGCCAGAAAAAAAATGCTTCAAAGGTTTTTTTAAAAGGAAATCATTGAAACTGGAAAGCCAAGTTCTTGGAAATAATGGTTTGCCAGATTTGGCTGCGCAGTCACTATTCAGTTCCCCTGGGTGAGTGCATTGCGATACAGCCTTTAATAACGTAATATTGTCGTATGTTTCTGCACAACACCTGCAACATTCATTGCATAGGCTGGACATAAGAAAGGACAAAATTATGTTTGTACAAACAGCTGCAATGTTTGAATCCTTGGTATTGCCACTTACATATGTTTTAACGTATGCTTCTGAGTGTGGATGCTGTCGGTTGCACATATACTTAAGGGTGCACAAAAAGAACAATCAATTTCTCAGAAGAAGGATGCTGTAGGGCCAGCTTAAACATTTTAGTGCTGTAGATGTATGATTTTAAGCCCTGGGTAAAAGCAGACTGAATATGTCATAGACATGATTTGTCTTTGGATGATAGCAGCATCTCTCATAAAGCACTTCACTCAATCTATGGAATGATATTAGTAGTGAATGTGGAGAATGCTCTTTTCCAGTAGCTTGAGGTGTACTTATATGAAACTAGCTGGTGAGTGACATGGTAAATAAAATCCAGACGAAAAATGATATACAGTTAAAGAAGTATTTTAGTGACAGGCAATGCAGCAGCAAAGGCAAACAGAAATAGAGCCCTGCAGTAGGCATGCAAAAATAAGAAAGAAGAAACAAATGCCTTCTAGAACTAACGGTCCCTTGAATGTTTTATCTGTTATCCCAAATTAAACTAAGAAAGATCTATTTAACAGGAAAAAAAAAAATTGTAGTTCATCTCTTACTAAATCATTTATATTCCCCTCAGTACCAACACTTATGAAATGCATGTTAGGAATAGAATTGCTCCTTTGGAGAAAAAAGTGTCATGCACACATAAACTGTGTGTAGGTCCGTATTGGTATTATTTTACCATCTAGATAGTTTAAACCACATTTTTTCATATTCTTCTGACACTAATTCTAGCACTAGAATTAGCACATTAGTCCCCATAGTGGATCTCCCTTCCTGACAGTAGATTTCTCAGCAAATGAGAAATCATCTAGTCATTTCTCTCTAATTATGTGTGTCTCTAAATACCTAATTATCATTGGGAACAAATTGCATGCTACAAAGATAATATTATGGAGAACTGTTAATCCATTAAGATGCTGCTTTTGAGTTTTGAGCAGTTGATGCAGCTGTTAAAACAGAATTTTTTCCACCTGGACATATCATTACCATTTTGTTGTAAAATTCAGAAGCAAGCGATGAGAAGCCAGAGTACTGGACTTAGCTTCTTTAGGCATTCTGCATGTCAGATAAAGAAATATATCTATATGTCCTTCATAATCTACTCTTTCCCATGCTTTAAACTACTTTGGCATTCTTAGAAGGTGAGTCTGTGGCAGCAATAAATATTAAGATATTAAATTTTCTTTCAGGGTTATTTGGTTTGTTAATAGCTTGGTTTGCATTGTCCAAATACACATGGCAACACAGAATAACACAGTGGATTCATGGAGCTTTCTTATCAAATACAATCTGCATAGAAATTACATGTTTCTGTAGAATACTTGATAATTGTGCTTAGGTGGCTTAACTGTAATTAATGTGTAATGTGCACTTTGGCTAGAAAAGAGAAATTACCAGGTACTTATCTCATGATTATTTCAGCATGTACTGCACAGTTGTGTTTTGTGGTCATAGTAGCGCAGGCTACTGAACATCCTCAGCTCCTACTAAAGTCCACTGGTGCTGAGTATCTCTGGAAACTCCTAGATGAGGTCCTGAATCCCTGAGAAAGATATAGTGGCTGTATGTGAAGCATAATTTATAGCTGATGCCTGCATACAAGTAATGCTACTTGTTAATGACATAATAAAAAATTCTCAGCTCAAGGGCATTCCTGATCACTAGAGTTAATAAAACTTTATTTGTAGTAAAACCTCCTTCTAGAGCTGAACTTTTGGATTTCCTTATATTCTTTCCTTTTTTTTTTTTTCATATCAGTTCTTCAGGCTGAAAGTTTTTAAAGGAGACGTGTATGAACTAGAATGATTTCAGTATTAGAGGTAAACGCAGCTGTACCCACATTGCCTATTTGTATTGAGCAGCTAATATGAAACATGGAAAAAGGTGGACTGGTAATAAGTTGAGAGTTGAGTTCTAATTAGCAGTCATCATGCTGCCACCTCTTCTATGTAATCAAATCAGCAAAATACTATCAATGTGAAAAAGGTGCTTGAAGAAATCTATGTTAGTGAGACCATTAATAATCTGATCTCATAGAAATACAGCTAAAATTTATTCCCTATTTTACTTTCATGAAAAAGTTAATTAAACTAATCAGCACTTCAAGAACCACAAGAGAAATCCTGTCCCAAATTCTGCTCATCTGTATACAGGCAGCCTTGAAATGGGAATAAGGATATAACCGTGCCATGTCCCTTGCCAGAATCTTTAGGCGACTTGTGAGGATAGCTGCAAGCGTTGTGAACTAACCCAGTTGTGTCGGTCAGTCCCGTTGGACTCAGATTCCGCATCCGTGGAGTTTCAGAGATGTTACAGGATTCATCATTTGCTGCATCCAGAGACACACATGCGGTGTTTTGTTTCTTTGCTTTCCTGGGATCTTCTTACACTGGCTTCTTAATCTTTATGTCCCCCCGACATAGTAGAGATTTGACTGAGTGACCATGAGAATTCTTTGCACTGTTGTGGGGATCTAGGCAAAAAAGCCTGAGGAGCTAGGCTTGGAATCCAACCTGGCCAGGGGTGGACAGAAACCAACACATAAGCCGTTTAGCTAAGTGGCTGAGAGAGCAGCACTCCAGGCAAGACCAAGACAGACAGGAGGAGGAAAGAGAGCGTGTAGTTTAAAACTGCCACAGGAAGTCGCTCAAATTAAAGGTCCCAGACTTTGCACAGAGCAGCTGAGGAGCACTCACACATGCTGTTCTTTCATCTCTTCTGTGAATGAGGTATGGGCCAAGGCATGGTAACACACATCAGAAAGCAGCAATACCTTAAACCAGTGAAGCTGTGAGTGAACATCTCCTTACATCCAAGCTGGCTTCAAGGCAGCTGGTTTCAAACTCCAACTTTTTCTGGTAAAACAGAGAAAGGGCGATTCTGAGCCTGCTTACTTTAGAAGAGCCGAGACGTGGGAAGTGGAGTCCCAGTACCTAAAGAGCACAATGCAATAATTTGACAAGTTTTATTTAGCGGAGAGATTATTTAGCTAAAAGCCACAACTGTGAGCTAGATTGAAAAGCAAGAGGAACATGAAGGCTATTTTGCAGTGATGACCAAATGGACCGGTATTGCCGGGTAATTGAGTTTTGGTGGAATTTGATTCCTCCATGTTGTGATGTCTGCGAGGCAGTGTCTGTATCCGGCACTCCAGCTGGGTTGTGAGAATGTTTGCTTGTTTGTATTATTCTAGTGCTAGGAAGCCCTAATCATGGGTCAAGCCTGCATTGTTTGAGGCACAAAATGAACTCAGAATGAAAAGGCAGTCCCGCTGCCATGGAGCTTATAATCTAAGTACGAAACAAGAGACAACAGATGGGGCTAGACAGACGGGGGAGCATAAGGAAGCAATGTGACAGTACTGGTCAGCCAAAAAGTCAGTGTTCAAAGGAGAGCAGCAGGCCAGCTATGAGTTTTCTATAAGCAACATATCAAAGACAGGATCTGAAATGAGATAATTAAGACAGCTTTGCAGATGACTGTAGGGAACTCCTTCTAAGAATGAGGCAGCTTGATTGGGAAGGGCTTTGGAAATAAAGCCAAACATCTTGGGGTTTAGGGCATAGAAAGTAGGAAACCAGTAGAAAGCACACAGATAGTAGCAATATCACCAAAATTTTTAGGTAAGTACATGTTTTTTGCAGCAGCATTCTGTATAGATAGAAGTGAGCAAAAGCTGCATGCTTTTGATCTACTTTGTAAGTGTGGAGCACACCCTCCGAAGAGTGCTCCTTCTTCTCATCCTCATTGAAGGATTTCTCCCGTCATATCAGCAGACACTTCTTGGCCATGGAGAGTTTGATGAGATTCACTTTTGAGTGCATGAAATCCTTTGTTTGGCCAAGGAGGTTACAAAATACTTCTGTAGTCCCAGAATTCAAAGGCTACGGGAACAAAAGCCTGGATTTGGGAGTCAGATGAATTTCTTTTCTCAAGCAGAACAGGAAAATAATCACAAGACCATGTTTGATTGTACTGGACAGTTGGTAAACAACTTGACAGCAATTTCATCATACGGTTACATTAGCTATTATTTTATATGCCAGTTGTATTTGGCAAATTACAATTTCTCTTTGAAAATGATCCTTGGAAAATAATACATGACATTTTAAAAAGCCATGATCCATTTATGCAAACCAATAAATGCAAAATAACTATATACAGCTAGATGGCGTTAACTGAGTTAAAAGAGCCTTTACTCTGAGATCTCTCACTTCAGTATTTCTATATCCCATTGCTATATTAATAAAGTTGTCTGTATTTAAAATGACAATTGCTTGCAATAATATATGATGAGCTTTATGTTTGCTTTCAATTTCCATGCTATACATAGGGAAGATAAGAGTTCTGAGTGTCTCTTGACAAAATGAAATCCCTCCATATGGCACCCTTCTCCCATTAAGAAGTATAATATGAACCCAAAAAGCATCTTTTAAAATAGTTTTATAGCTGAAATGAGATTTTAGTTTAGCTTAATTTGTGAATTGCCTGAAGCAAGAATTATCTTTAATGCTGTCTGTATAAGGCTGCTCCCACAGCTGTTCTTAACCGATTCTATATCAAAATAACCAGGAGCTGTCTCACATTCATCTGGAAGTTAGGTTTCTAATCTAAGCTAATCTAAGTTTCCTTGATAGTCAACAGAAAGAATGAAGCACTTGGAGAGCATGTCTTGTCCTATTGTATTACATGAGCTCAAAATAAAATGGTCTTTTAAATCTCACTCTTGAGGTGGTTCTGCTCCTCTGACGTCTACAGAGGGAGCCTAGATGACTAGCTCAGTCTAGTCACCTCACTCTAGGCAGCTGAAGTTGGATGAGATTAAAAATAGCCTTTGAAACTGAACTGAATTGTCTTTTATTTTAGTGTGTCGAATGTACTACGGTGATGAAGGTAGCAGATATATCTTTGACCAGCAAGTGTGGGAAGAATGTAAGGAGAGGCTGTATAGAGCCAGGGTAAAATAGTTGCATTACTTAATCTAGGTGTTATACAGCCAAAGGATGGCCAGGCTCAGTAGTGACTACTAGTTTTAACAGGAAATCACCTTCAGACGCTCTAACGTTTGACGTAATGTAAGAACAATGTCAGATATTGAGTGCTGTGTAATAATTCATAATATCGCACGCTATGATTCCTACATTAAGGAAGCTTTATTTAAAAGAGCAGTATGTTTTTGCATGACTGGACTGCTCTCATATCAACCTCACTACTTCAGCCGTGAAGTCCTCACCTCTCTGTACACTCAGAGCACTCTTCTGCGCACTAGATTACTGCTGGCACCTTAGCGTGGCACGATCCGTTATGCTACAAACATCTGATCTCTTGAATGCAAATGGGGAACTTGCAAGAGCGTTTCACCAGCTGGAACACGCTTAATTCTTAGAGCTATTTACCAAATGCAGACACATTTGACTGAGTGCAGGGACCATGATTCTGTCTTACCTGCTCCCATCCGTCACCTGTTTTATTACTTTCTCTGTCAAAAGTTGTGGTAGCCCTGCTGTTTGAAGGACTTTTATGTAGTTCTCAGAGACTATAAAATAAGCCTTTTTCATAAATCATACTTTTAAAAGGGTTGGTGCAAGTGATTTGACATTTTTTCAAAAGTAAGATAAAAGTTTACGTGCTTGGAAATGATGTCTCTAAGTAGTATGCACTTTATATTTTATTCATTTTGGTAGCTTATGATACATTTGATAGATTCTGAAAAACACTGTCAGTTTTAAAGATACAACCAATAAACTTTCGTTAGTGATGAAAATGTGCTCCATAATGATCAGATGTCTCTGTCTATGCAAAGAGATTGTATCAACCTTATGACATTTTTTCATTTCCAAACATTTTTTTGTTGCATGGTTTCGACCAGTGTTACATAATATATTCCAGAAAAGGAACATTTGACAAACAATTGAAAGAAAGTCAAAAAGTAAAGTTAAAAAATAACACTTTTGCAGCTGAGGACCATGAATTCTCTGAGATGATAATCCTTAAAGCAAACAAGTACAAGACAGTAACAATATCATTTCTTATCAAAATTTGTTCTGAAAATTGCAGAAATAAACCCATATATATGTGTGTGTGTATATAGTTCCAATACCTAGATAGTGCAAGTAACATCAGTTAGGACTTTAGCGGTTTGCTAGCTAGGCAGAAAGAGAACCGGAACACAACATTATCTTTCATAATAAAATATGCTGTAGATTTATTGGGTTTTTTTCCTCATAACGGAACAAATTTCAAGGGAAATTCAATGAGTTGAAAATATGAATTAATCAGTAAGGCTATTTAAAATAACATTCCTGACAAAAAAAGTTCAGTGAGATATATTTTTCAGCTAGAAAAGAATTGAAATGCCAGGTGGGAAAGATTAAACCGATACGTTAGTTTCTGGCATCCTTCAACCAGTTTGATGGTGGATTACAAGGTGAGAGCAAGACCAACAAGTATTGTGCGTGTACTGAGGTACAGCACAAGCAAGAGTGCAGTGTGGAGATAAGAGACTACTTAAAATCCTGCCAAGCAGTTCCTCTGGTTTTGCTCTATTTACACTTCTTCAGCAATCAGAGCACAGAAGGATTTTTCTTTGTCTTGCGAAGGACCAATAGTTCTGATATTTCAGGAGAGATTTTTGCTGAAGCAGGAACCTCCTCATTGCTGTGTTGAGCTTTTGCAGGCAGTGAGAATACAAGCAGTTGTTACTGTAGTTGTTTCACAGAATAATATAAAGTAGTTGTTTACAGGTGTATTTTTAAACTGAGAAGAGATTTGAGTGTTTTATAGCTGTAAAAATGTTTGCAGTTCTGCCAGAGCATGTCTACATGTGCAATGTCTTGCTAACATCTCCTTTCCACGTTCATGCTGTATCACGAATATCTCCTTTCCCTTCCCCTTCCTACCAAATGTCACAAGACATTTACTGTGTCTGTATCCACTCAACAATAAAAACAATACCAAATTTGAGGTATTGGGCTGGGAACATAATTTAATTACCTTTAATAGTTATTTTATTGAATAAAATTTCCTTATGACAGCATTTGATTTTTAACACCTTTTCTAAGTGTCTCACTCTCAAAGAAAACTTTAAGACTAACCCAGTGGAAAGTTGCTGTCAGGTAGATAAGAATTATTGCATTTATTTTTTCTTGAGACAGTGGACAATGTACCTTGGCAAATTTATGGTCTGCTATAGTATGCAGTTGAGAAGCATCTCATTTTTGTTTTTAAAATAAACCATCTATGAATCTGGGAGTTTAAGGCAGGCAGTCATAGGAACCCCCTCCATGGGCAGATGTTTCTGAACAACCTAAGGTTTGATTTCCCTACTAGTATTCCAATATTAAGGTTTTTCCTAGTCAATTCATGAATTGCCTGTTTGTTTGCATTTATCATAGAATCACAGAATGGTTTGGCTTGGAAGGGACCTCAAAGCCCATCTAGTTCCAACCCCCCTGCAACGGGCAGGGCCACCCTCCACTAGACCAGGTTGCCCAAAGCCCCATCCAACCTGGCCTTGAACATTTCCAGGGATGGGGCATCCACAGCTTCTCTGGGCAACCTGTGCCAGTGCCTCACCACCCTCACAGGGAAGAATTTCTTCCTAATATCCAATCTAATTCTCCCCTCCTTCAGCTGGAGGCCATCACCCCTTGTCCTATCACTCCATGCCCTTGTAAAGGGTCCTTCCCCAGCTTTCCTGTAGGCCCCTTCAGGTACTGGAAGGCTGCTATAAGGTCTCCCCGGAGCCTTCTCTTCTCCAGGCTGAACAATCCCAACTCTCTCAGCCTGTCCCCATAGGAGAGGTGCTCCAGCCCTCTGATCATCTTTGTGGCCGCCTCTGGACTCTCTCCAACAGCTCCACGTCTGTCTCGTAGTGGGGACCCCAGAGCTGGACGCAGTACTCCAGGTGGGGTCTCACGAGAGCAGAGCAGAGGGGCAGAATCCCCTCCCTCGACCTGCTGGTCCCGCTTCTACTTAGCTATATTCATTAACAATATACTATGATAGAACCCTGTTATATGTAGAGAAATCACCACTTTTCCTTCTGCTTTTTTCTGATGTTCTTTTGCAGTGATTTATATTTCTAGTTTATTTATGTTCTGAAATAGTGTGGGAAAACAGTACATATGAAATTATCTTAATACTAAAAGCTGAAGTGTTTATAGTTGGTAAACCTAAGTATACTGTATAATTAAAACAATTATTTCATCAAAAGATGCTTTTTTAAATTGTTTTGCAATTAGTGCCATTGAAATAGTTCTATTATTTTACATGCATTTAATTTCTGTTTTGGTCTCTCCAAAGCATATTTTTTTCTAGAAGGCAAAACAATTTAACATCTATAATTATAGTTTAAACAATTAGGGGTATGCATGATCAGATTAAAAGCCTAAAGTAAACCTTACCGCACTGGCACCAAAGCACAGGAGAATATACTGTGATGGATAACTCTGTTTAAGGTTATGAACATATGTGTATGCTTATAATATTTTCCAGTTTCAGTGATATCACTCTATATTCCCAGAGAGTTGAAAAAAAGAATTTCCCACTCCTGACACATACCTTACAAGTTCTTGCTGAATAGCACAGTACTGTTTTATATATTGTAGCAGTAATGGATCCCTTGTTATGGGTACGTTTAGAATATTGATTTCCCTTCAGTCAGGTTTTATAAAGAGCTTCACATCCTTGTTGTACATCTCTGGTCTAGACACTCCAGATATTAGCCTCAGTTTGTGAAAGAGACTTGCAAAGAGAATGTTTTCTTCTGCACAGTTGCATCAAGGCTGATGGAAAATTGGTTTGAAGGAAATGCCTGCTATGCTCGAGGGTCATTCTGCAGTTCTGATGTTAAGTGTCCCGAAACCTGTGGGCAGATCCTCTCTTTCCACAAATATTTTTGTGCAAGATAACTGTAGGGAAGGAAAAAAAACATGTGAATCTCCTAGAAGTGTAATTAGATGTTGCCATTAAGGGGTAGATACTTCCCCCATTGACAGGATGGGTCTCTATAAGGTTCTGATCAAGATGCACGTGTAAAAGTTTGAGCATGCAGTGAATGCATTGACTCGATGGTAAACATTTGTGTACATATCTCCAGGAAGAGATTAACAATATGAGGAATATTTCTTAAATCAAGAGGAACAAAGTCTGTCAGCTAGGAAATCCACGCAGGCCCTGTCCCTTCATTTAGCACTAAACACCCACTTCTCTTCCCCTGTTCGATCTGGCAGGTTGTGGGGAGGCTGTTATTCTTGGACAGCAACAATTCCTCTCAAAGCTCTCTTTTCAAGAGGAAATGGAGATCATCTTGTGATGGCTCCACACGCAGCTGAGCCCAGTGTTGAGGTTCACTGTATCTCCGTCGCACGCCTCCACGGGAAGACAAGGAACGATCTAATAGGGACAAGCCTAGGCAGTGGAAGCTGTGCACCAAAGTCCAGCGATCCTTTCATACTGGAGACAGCAGAACTACAAAGAGGAGGCCTTGTGCATCATTAATTAACCATTCACTGAAAAACTTCAAAATGTAATCAAGAGAGATTAGTCATGCAGAAAATGTCTAAAACTTAATTTCATTATCGCAGTAAGAAGCACAATGTACGACTATATGTTCACTGTCTGGTTCCTGTACAGGGTTTGTACACTCCTGGCACAGAGAACAGGGCTTTTTTAATAGCAGAACACTCCATCATGAAAAGGTATCTCTGAAGGGCTACAGTCCTACTTTTTTTTTTTTTACTTTTTATTTTACTTTTTTTTTTACTTTTTTTTTTTACTTTTTTCTTTTAAATGACAATTACAACTTCTTTTTGATGTCTTCTGATGTACACAAGCTTTTGTCCATAATTCCCCAAATCTATGAAGATCTTTCTGTAAACAGTCCCTCTCCAGCTTTCATCCCACATTATTGTTCCAGATGTGTAACTTCGTATTTTGTTATAGTGGCAAAGGAACTAAAAAGAAAAAATATTTAAATATAACCCATTTGAAAAACAAAGAGGTTTTTTTCCTATGGATGCCATCTTCGCCACTGCAGACTGTTCCGTTGTACCTATCTCTGTCATTGCCACATTTTACTATGAATGACAACATTGAAGAAAACGGGACCTGTTAGGGGTGCATTGTGAAAAAAAAGTTCAATAACAATTCCTAGTTTTGCAGATAATTATGTTTATTGTTCCCTCCTTTAATCTCTTTTATAGCAGTCCCATCTAAACCCAAGGTTTCACATAATCTGTGCATATTATTTTAGATGTGTTACTAATTTGATCACTTATGTTTCTTTCTTAAAGCTCCTGTCAAAGGGCAATTCAGTTCACCTACAATCTTGATTCCTCTTTCAACATCCCTCTCCAATGATTTTTCTGGTGTTATACTTTCCAGATTTGGACTTCTGAGCTAAGCGCCTAAAGGCAGACGGGATGAATTTGAGACCTTTGTCCCCATTACAAAGACCCAATCTACCTTGATCTGATGGATTTCTCTAATTTAAGCAGTCTGTTCCCACACATTTAATGTCTCTCTCTCAATCTTCACTTCTTAATGTTCTCTCTCTCTTTCACACTCCCGTCTCCGCAATTTCTCTCATTTCAGAATATTCCCAGTTGCCCCGTGCACAGCGTAGCTCCGCAACTGCCCCTTTCTTCCCTGCACTGTTAGCTTCATCTCTCCCTGCCCTGTCCTGCCTGCTATGCCCATTTCCTCTCTGTTCCCTCAAATGTTTTGTTTATCCATTTGGGATAAAGCATACTCTTCCTGTGTTTTTAAAGCACTGTACAAATTGATATATCTGTATCTTTTTTCATAATTATCACATTGCAATTTCAAATAATACTGTGCCTGATTCTCCTATTGTGTTATTCAGTTTACCCAAGATTCCTATTTCTATTTAACTGATGTTGTAGAGCAGCGTGTTGGTCAGAAAGCTTTGTACTATAATTGAGTAACAAATTATTATTTTCTTCTCATGTGTTCAGTGAACTGGTTTTGCAGATCTTTCAGCTCAATTCATTATGATCAAATGGAGAAGCATTTGTTTCAATAAGATTTTAATCTCTAGAACTATCTTTTGCATCAGTGACTTTTCATTGTTAATTGCTTTCTTGTCCCCCATTAAGGTGTTCTTGCAACTGCTTCATCCAAACTAAGCTCCTTGTCTACACACACAATTTGAAAAGACTTTTTTCTGCTTTTTAGGTAATATAAGCATTGTTGCCTTCTTAATTCAGCAGTATGGGGTTTGTGTATTTTCCTCCCTTGATGCTGACAAAACCTATACAGAATCACCTGTCAAAGGAATTTTAGAAATATCCAGAATTCTCTCCAGATATATCAGAATATAAAACATAATTTTATTATTTCACAGCACCAGTTAAGAACAGCAGGGCACCTTATCTGTGCTGGATGTTTGTGAGTGAATTACCATTAATATTAATGATTTAAAAGGATATGCACTGACTAGAGTACACCCCTAATGTCTGAGAATGATTTTTATTATAACTTCTTCTGTACCTATTGCCGCTTCAAACTCCATAAAGGGCATAGGAAGCAAAGACTTCAAACACCAATTTTGAATATGCCCCCAATTTTACATGTTGAAATAAGAAAATCAGGGGATGAGTTCAAGTGATTCACTCCTTTTTCAAAAATCAATCGGTTGTGAATTTATTATTTTAACACAGCTGGCAGAGAACATACAGAAGGAATTCAGTAATGAAAAGCATTTGGGGTTTTGACAGGTCTTGGCTGAAATGAAGTCCTTTGAGACCAGCATTTGGAGGAAGAGGTGAAAGTAGAAATTGGTTTACCTGAAGATCTCTGTATACGGAGTCTAAATTTTCAAGGGAGACTGCCTGCCAGTGTCAGGGCTTATCTTTTGACACATCCAGCCTGAAATCTATCAAAATCTGGAAACTTCTTGACTTTTCATTCTAACTTCTGTATGTGTGATTTTCTACACAAAACTTCGTTTCCACAGGTCCTAAAAGTTTTCCGGAAATTTTGTGCTAATCTTGCAATCTGTTCAAAACAGCAAATCTTTTTTTTACCTACATATTCTATGCTTAGCTGCAACCATAAACCATTATTAAAATAAAACTCATTCACTTGTTCTGATATTAAAATTAACCATACAAGTCATTGAATTTTCCAGCTTATTCATTTATTAGTTTTCACAATAATATAGTCCAGTTCTCTCTCAAAAAAATGTTGATTAATGCAGTCTTATTGCTCCATAGATCTATGCAGCATTTATATTGACAATTTTTAATGTAAAATAGCAATTTTTTGCTTGTGTTAGAACTGCAAGGCCAATGTAGATAGGCAGGAGTGAGGTAGATTGTGTTCTTTCTTGTACGTCATTAATATAGCTATTTACAAAGGTCTGCTCAGTAGTAGCTGTGTAACAGGATGTCAGAAACATAATTTGAAGCCTCTACTACACAGTGTAACTGAGAGCTGGTAGCGATTCTCAGAACTTTTATTGCTTAGTGGGTTATTGCATAAAAGAAAAGTCTAGCTAAATTTTCTTGTTCAGCCTGACTTTAAAAGTCTGTGGGTTAAGGCAGGCTATGAATATGTTTCTTTTCACGTGAAAATTTAAGCACAATGAACAGTTGTTAAGATTATAAGCTCTTTGGTGCAGCGCTCACTTCTTACACCCAACACAGTGGGAGCCGTATCCCTGGCTGGGACTGATAGAGGTTACAGGGAGATGTCTGAGTAACAGTAATAGCAGTTGCACCAAAAAAGAAAGTGACAACCCATCGCACTATTTTGAAGGGACATTCTATCCATGCATGTTGTAATACGTAACATATGTAGAATACATATCTGTGTAATTTTAAATATTATTCTTAAGTGCATCTAACCTAGCAATTCAAATCTGTGTGATAAAATTGGCTGCGTTCTAGGAATTTTTCCCCAGCACTCAGAGCATGCACAGAATTATACCATTATAAAATAATCCTTTCTTGGGGTCATGCTTATATATCTTTGGAAATCAGATTACTAGTTGTATATTTATTTACATGTTCAGTATTTACTATCTGAAAAAATTCAGCCTTGTGTACTTATGGCACCGAAGGCAGAGCCAAGCCCTGAAGCTCGCAAAGCTGAGTCACATTAGATGGCACAGTGATGCACCATATTCATCCTGAATTGTGCAAACCAGAAGATATGGCTTGCATTTGAAAATATTGGCAACAAAGTGCGTTAACTCTCATGTGATCACTGGAATGCTCTGTGCTAGCTTTTGAAAACATAAAATGTAAGAAAAATATGAAGAAAAACCCATAACCTCCTATCAGATGTTGCAACAGCTAGAGTGTTCAGCAGGAGTTAAAGATGGATAAAAAGTAAAAGGTATAATCCATAGCAAGGAGTAACAGATGAGCTGCTTTCAAGATAAACAGATTCTTCATGAAAATGCTGTGACATTTATTTTCAATATTAAAAATTCAAATGCAAGTGTTTAATATGTCTCATACACATCAGCTCTTTCTGTAATTCTGGGACTGGCGCAGTTTTGCCCTTAGTCATTTGGGGATTGCTTTTCCATCCGCTTTGATCATATTGTGCTTCTGCAATATTCCCACCAGTTATCCTAAGAACTCTGATAACTGAATCTTGTTTCATCTGCCCTAGAAAATAAAGTATCACGAAGGAGACTCTCAAATAAAACTGTGGAGGAGTAAAAAAACCAAACAAGCACCACCCCAGAATGCTTTTTAGCACCTTTAATATAAACATTGGTATTTATGAGGAATTAACCAAATCTCTCAAAAAAATTGTAGCATGAATATATAGAATGCACAGCCAGTATCAAACCTTTTCTTTCCTACACAAAGGGAAGCATTTATCATTCTGGTAACGCAAGGGACAGAAAACAATGCCAATTCACAAATAAAACCTCTCATAATTTAATATTGTTGTTTTGTCCCCTGCGATCCTAGAATGATAAATATTGTACCTTCTTTTGTCAGTATCAGACACACTTTCATAGGTGGAATAAAAGCTCATTTATTATATTCATATTAGGGGTTTTTTCCAGATTGCTTTTTCCCAGCTGTTTCAGTATGCATCTGACCAGTGATATTGTGCCACCGTTCTTGCAGTCATTCCAAAGCTCCAAGAATACCTGTGATGCTACCAGTTTCAGTTCTATTTATTACTATTTTTTTTGTTATTATTATATATATTCTTGAGGCTTTCAGAGACCTTACTGTAGCTTTGGACCTCATTACATTGAGAGGTGTACAAACATGTACCTAATCTAGCCTACGAACACTGGAATTGTACATACCGTGAAACTGTCCATGGAGTATGGTCCTCTGGGAAGCCCACAGGCAAAGTCTGTTTGATTTGTTACTTCTTTCCCCAAAGAAGAAGGGAAGGGATGGCCCCGCAAAGGGGAACGCGCTTTCCTGTCTACTTTCTGTGCTATTTGCTCCCTAGAAGGTGCTATGAGGGGCCAATGCCTATGAAATTTATGCAAAACACAGTAGTCATCCCAGCTGAAATGTCTGTAGCTCCATCCTCATCCCACCTAGCCAACAATAATCCATTATGGATTTGCCTAGTATTGCAAACTTTCAGTAACTCAAAGCATAGTTAGATTTCAAAATGTTTCTCCAAAAGTAGTTGTCTTTTGCAAATAATCTCAGTACTCTAAATAGACTTACATTATTTTCAGTGGGGAATACACAAATGTGAAGCACATTATGCTTCAAGAGCAGCTGTCCTCGCTTCAGTGTGATACCAACCCATCTCTCATTGAATGATGGCATTAGGAAACACAGTCATTGCACTAAACCTAGGCAAACTACCTAATCACTGTATTAGCATGCATTAGTTAATTTGTGTGTAGCACTTTGGAGATAACAAGCTCAGTATTTTAATACTATTTTTCCTCCCTGGACGCATCTCTTGTCTTCATATTTAAACCAATATGGAAAGATCAGTAAATAGTGATTTTGTAAATGACAGCTCTAAAATATGACTTGAAAGAGCTAGTGTTTTGCAGGGGGGGAGCGGAATGTGAAAATTCAACTTGTTTATGTCAGGCCTTCAATTTGGGGGGCAGATTTCTCCTACCAAGCTTTAGATCTCTTAACAGGCTCGTATATGGTTAAGCATTTGTTTCACTAAAAAATTCTCATAATGCAACTGCTGGTATGGACCAGGAGAGGCAAGTTTCAGGGCAATAGGTTGATTTTACTTGAGTAAACAGAAAGGCAAAGAGTAGGACGCCAGATGAAAATGTAAAGACTGCATTGTGATTTCGTCCTAGATGAAGCACCCAGTTGTCTAAACTACTGAGCATATGCAGCCTCAGCAGAGCACAGCAATGACGTACCTCACCCTAAAGGCTGTTTGTTCCTGCAAGAGCCTCCTGGCCCAACTTCCCTCCCCTTGAAATCCATCTTGGTGGATCTGGAGAGGACTTAAACCACACTGCCTCAGCCTCTGTGGACCTTCAGCAGCTTCATGCACATCTCACACTGGCACAAGGGATAGCTGTATCCTTGAGGCCATCCCTGTGAGAAAAACACATTTCCGTCACTTTTTCAGAATGATTAGTGAAAGTACAGTTAAACACATCAAAGATTAAAAGTTGCATAAAAATGTGCACTAGTTAGCACACAGCTTTTAAAATCTTGAGAGTAAATACTGTTCTTAAAGCACATATGGGACTCAGATAATGAAATAAGGATGGTTGTATTTAGATTATTCACAATCTACTTCATCGCTCTTAAAGAAATAATTAGATCATAGTTCAAATGTGAACAGTTATTTTTATCTCTCTGTAAATAGCGGACGTGTGTATTTTTCTTGGAAAAGAATTGCCAACTAAAATGGGAAGTTAGGGGAAGGACAAATAACATAAATGATTATTAAGATGTCTGCAGCTTTTAAAACCTGCCATACCACCACCTCCTCACATTAGTACAATCCAAAGAGATGAAAGAATGTGGAAGGGAATTAGATTAGTCTTAGTAACTAACATCAGATTCACAAAGAGAATTCCTGATTTTGGAAGTCTAAGTAGAGAAAAGCAAGTACTTTGTAAAGGCAGTTAAATAGTGTGGGAACTCAAGCTTAATGGAACAAGAAGCAGCAAAACTAGGAAAGGAAAATGGAGGGCTATTTGGAAGGAAGGCAATGAAAAATAGTGTAGGAAAAAGCCAGGAATCCTATATATTTCACTGTCATTATATTGAATGCTTGTCCGGACAAGGCAGAACAAAGAAAATCAACTCACAAGTTCACACGCCTGAACACAAACCTTACAGAGGTTTAGATAAGTCCCACTCCTCTCTGATACTTTCTCTTTTGGGGGATAATACCTTCTATTGCTGAACCTCACACATTGTCAAATTCCATTCCCACAACTGGGGGTTTTTTCCCCCTCACCTTTTAAGGTAGAGGTCAAAAAACACGGTGCCCCATCTGTTAGCAGCAAGGTGCAGTTTGCCACTGATTACCTACTATTTCTTTGCACCCAAGCTTGCAGCAAGCTTTTGATGAACTAATCCTAAGCAGGAACCATGCTTTTCATTATCACGTTCTTTTCTGTTCTTTGTGAAAATCAATGTTTGCTTATGGCTGCTTCAGAGTCTCAAGTGTATGGTGTCTAATGGTATTGCTTTAAAGTTTTATATTTTATCTTTATAACTTAGGATAATTATTTATAGCTGCAAATCATAATGTAGCAGCATTATGGGAAACAGAATGCTGGATTGCATTGCAAAGGGAAGAGCAGATTCAGGGTTTATTATATTATTATATTATAGAAGGCACTTCAGAGGCTATGGAAGAAAGCAACTCAAATTGTAGCAGTTCTCAGAAGCTGGGATTTTCAAAACAGATTTCATTCATAACACACTCTTGGATCATCATCACTGTATATATAGCCATTAAAGTATAATTGAAATATAGAAAATCAGGAAATGAGAGAACTGAAGATAATTTTTTCACATGTGATCAAAAAGCATACGGGAAAAAACAGAGGGGGGGAAGGTCAGCAATTAAATAGAAAATAGAAGACTCGGCATAATCTCTGCTTTTAAAAAACAGATGGGAGATTTGGAAAATTGCAGTAAGGGAATTATAATGTCCTGCTGCAGGTTTGTTTCTTCTTCATCACATTGTAAAAACTTTTTGGAAGCACGTAAATGAAAACTAGCTCCTAATCACATCCTGGAAATGCAAAGCCAGCATGGCACTTTATACAGCATGTCAGTTTTTAATGAAAATATTATGAAGACTAATACACAGAATTGCTCTGAATTTTGCCTGTTGTCTGAAAGAACCATCTAGACATTGGAAAACTCAAGCAGAGTGTATCTCTTGCTGCATCTTCTTCTCCCTGGCTTCATTTCTGCCATTTCTTACTGCCATGACTAGCAATGAGGAAGGGCTGCTGTAGTAGCTCTTCAGTATCTGAAGGTTTATTTTCATTGAGTGCATCTTCTGGGAGCTGACATTGCTGGGAAATGGACTTCATGAGAATTTCTGGTCTGTATCTTTCACTTGGTTTCCACCTTTTTACTTTCACATCCATTTAGCAGCATGAGTCCTGTTCAACAGGAAATGAGTGAGAGATTTTACTTTGTTGTATAAAACAGTGGTGTGCACATCAAGCTGAGATTTATGCCAAATTTGATCCCAAGAGAGGAATATTTTACAGCTCCTGTATCTCTTGTGGATGTTGTTCCTAAAAGAAGAAACACCGAATGTGAATTTTGTGTGTCAGGACGATCTTTCTCAGGTTTATCCAGTTACATCCTCTAGATGCAAAGGGACATCTAGTGGAATGCTTTAAATGGCAAACGTTACAGTTTGGTAATCTTTGCACCAGAGTAGTGCTTTCAATTTTTTTTTTAATGGGATTGGTAAATGAGACAACGAGTGCTACTTGCTGGAGTGTGAGTACACACAGGACTAGGTAACAAACTGTGACTATCTACTGTCAGTTTTCTAGTTTTTCCTCTCCAAACTAGAAAGCATGCCTAGGCCATATAATAGATTTTCAGTGATGCGCAGTCATAGTAGTACTGTCTCGCAGTTTCAGGCATTTGCTCTACCTGCATGTGTCACACAGAGATGGTGGCTCTGCTACTATAATTTTACTGATATTTATCTATATTGACTGTTCAGGACCAAATGTATATAATCAATTATGAACATACAATGTTTGAAATGGAACCCTATTTCCATACATTTTGACAGTAACCAGGTCTAAGTGTGTCATTTTGCCTGTTAAAGTTATAATATAGTGTTGTCGCTGTAATATAGAAGATTCAGGAAAGAATAAAGGAGTAACTGTATAGCTTACCTGTGTATGCTGGAATCCCACTCAGAATTGTTCTCTTTTGGTGCTGACTGGGATTCTGGTAGGGTTAGTTTTATAAAATCCTTGGTTTTTTAAATAGTTTTTATGGTTTGAGCTTTTCAGCCTTTTACCAAGCTTTTCTGCTAGAATTAATAAAAATCAGTGTTCTGTATAAGCTGAAGCTAGCTTTGCTGACAGAGCTACCCTAATACTGACAGCAGGGCATTCGTGTCTTTTTTTTTTTTCCCCCCCTTATTCTTTGGCATTAATAGGTACTGAAACTACAAATACCCTTACGTTAGAGATCCTGAGGACCCTGAAGTTATCACTTTAATAATATTTCAAAATATGGTTCAAAATTCTGGGCACGCTTTCCGTCCTGTTGACTTAATTCTACGTTACGTTCCCAAGATCGTTTGTTTTGTCAGAGTGACTGCTGGCTATGTAGCCGGGGATGTACTGAATGTCTAATTGTGGAAATCAGCAGAATACTGAAAAACTGGCATTGTTATTTGGCCAGAACCAAATTACAAGCCAAACGGTGGTTAGAGCGATGATATATTGCAGCAGTATGTTAGAAATGGAAAACAAGTCCAGTACTTCGTCAACCTTGGAAAGCAAAACTTAGAAGTGCGAATGCATTCTGGGAAAGCACTGCAGATATCATGCCTACTTCTGATTAAGCTGCAGTCCTATTGAATTTCTGGTGAACTGTAATCATTTTTTTGTATGAACATATTCATCACTTTCTGGTTTAAATAAAATTTTTGACAGTGGGAAAAAAAGCGCCAACACCTGCAAAATTAAGGTGCAAGAGAGAAACAGCATCTTTGAGGATTATTGCTCTGATCCTCTCCCTTAAAAGTAAATGATAATGTAAGCAGTATTGTTTTCTCTCCAGTGGGGGCAGAATTGGCCCCTGTTGGGCCCTTAAACCTATCGTCTTTGAAGTTGTGTGTTTTGTCTTGAGGAGGAGAGTAGTAAAGCTGCAAATCTGACAATATATGTTAGCACCCAGATGGAACATTAGGGACTTATTCGCAAAAACTCAATTTCACCTGGTGAGGTTAATCACCCCAGATTTCCTCCACAGACAGGAAGAGATCTGCTTTAAATCACCCCTGCAAATCAGGCCCCTCTGGAGGGAAGCAAACCCCAGTGAACACCTCTGCCTTGTCTCCTTCTAAATGTTCTCCTGATTGCTCGGTTGATTTCGAACCTTCTCTCTGTTTCCCTGATACTCGTACACGTATATGCACACACACACGTGCAGATATTCTGATTACTTTATTGCATGAAACGATAGTTCAGCATCGTTTTAACGGAGTGTCGATCACACTCTTTATATGAACAATAAATCTCTGTCTCATGGGTGTTCGTCCTACTCACGATGTTTAGTACGGCTTTGGCTTTCATCACAGTGCTTAGAGAGTCCAACCTGCGTGAATGGATTTGGGTAAAAAGCTTTAAAAATGTTATAACTGAAGCTCACCATTTTTTGCAGTTTTCATATCTTCATTTTTCTCTGATTGGCGTGGTGCGTGATCCCAATAAAAGGAGATTGCTGAAGACAGAGGCAGAGAATAAAATAATGGTGTACAAGTAACCTCAAGTGTATTGGTCTGGAGGAGGCTTTTGCAATCCAAATGTGTCTAATTACTATAGAGAGGTTCATAAACTAACCCCAACTGGGTCACAGCTGTGATACTGACTTCTAAACAAAACCAATTATAATTTCGTTTGTATTTACCCAGGTAGTGCTAAAAGTAAGTGAAAATAGTGCTTCTTCAGTACTCCAAGTAGATTTTTTTCTCTTCTACAGAAATAGGTTTACAAGACCAAATTAGATTCTGGCATGATTAATGCATCTCACCAAATTCTTGCAGAGTAGCAAATTAGTTTATAGTGATTTTCTTGAAAACAAATTAAACGGCTGCACAACATCACAAGAATAGAGATCTTTTTCATAACATATGGATAAATGATTCAATGGAAAGGAGATGTAATCAAACTGCAAATTTAATAGTTTGTGCGAAATAAATCCAAATGTTTCAAATATTACTGTCCATTATAGAAACCTGTGTAATTACTTGCATTTTAACACATGATGTGTAATATGTACTGGGAGAGGATCAAGGAATTAATCTGCATGAGGTTTGTGCATATTCTAAGCAGATTATTCCTTTTTAGGTGTTTTTATAGCCATCAGTTAAAGACCAAACCCCTTGTTTTGCTAAGAACTTCAAATAACAATTATTTTATGAATTACAGGTGGTGTGCCATACATGTACTTGATTGATAGCTTTCTGAAAATGTTACATATCCTATAAATTTGCTTTTTCCCTCCTAAAAATGTAAACATATTTTGCTGCTGATACACTTGTTTGAGACTCCACAACTTATATTCAAGAAATGCAGGATAGAGAAAGTCTGATCACATGCATAGTTATTCATGCAGTAATTACTTGTTGCTTATTTTTTAATGTAAAGGGGGGAAAAAAATTGCACACAAAAATCTGCCATCATTTTGCATAAAATAAGCCATGATGAAAAAGACAATGGAATAGTTAGGGTGATTCTCAGATTTGTCTAATTACCCTTTGTGGTCCAGGGTCCAAACATAACAATAATTGAATAAAATAATGGTCTAACAATAGATCACTTATCTGTAATTACTGCCAAGGCAAAACTTCTTAGATAAAAACATCAAGATGCTTTAATTCTCTTAGCTCTGCTATTCTGTGAGAACAATATATTTCCTGACTAAATGTGATGTCTGCTTTATTAATTGAAATGTAGTATTGCAGCTTTAGGAGCTATTGCTAAACTAGTCCAAATGTAACTGTTCCGAGAAGAATATTCTATCTTCAGACTCATCAGTCAACTACAATTTTTTTAAATTTTTTTTTTTTTTAAATCTTTGGGGTCATTCTTAACATCACTAGACAAATCCGTGACAAGCTTTACCAGGGAACCCCAAGGTATAGGGCCCAAGAATTAGATAATATACCTAGTAATGTTGTTTAACCATCAGAGTTTAAACTGTGATTTACTCTTCAAAGATTTTTTTTGGACAAAGTAATGAGTCAGAAATCTTGGGAAAGTATCCATAGTTCATTTTTTTCCCTTATTTGTAGAAAATGCATGTATTTGACTTTAATGGAAGTCTGTATTCCATATGCTGGATTTGGGTTACCCTTCACCAACAGGTTACATAGTTTATTTTTCATTCCTACATTTTGCATTTCTTCATATTAGTTTGTATTCCACCATTTTCCCTAGAGTCTGTGTTAATGGTACTGTTACCCTTGCTGTCCCTCTGGTCTTGCCCAAGTGTTCTTTGACTGTCATTCCTTTGCTTCCTCACTTCCAAACTCCATAGTCTTGATAAATTCTGTTGCTGCAGCGTCTCCGAAACACCGTCTTCCCTCTGCATCACCCAAAAAAAGCCCTTGCCTGGGATCTCCACAGCTTACTGCCACATTGAACAACTGCTGTCTTGACCACATTTATGTCAAATCTTTTACTTGACTATTTTTTTTTATCACAGAAATAATTTTTAGTAGCTCCACGCACTTCCTTTTTCTATTGCCTGAGATATCACTATTCATCTTTGAGACCCATCATGATTACCATTCCCCTCCTGTCATGTCTTCCAGCTTGGATCAGCCATTATCTCAGTCTTTCTCTCCCAGTTGTTGAGTAAGTGCATTTCTACTTCCATCTGTGCTGCCTTCCCTAGGCAAGGTGCACAGGTTGGATTGATGTACAGGTCTGACAATACAGTCCAGCTAAATGCAATAATCTCACATTAGTTCCTTTGAAAAGTAATCAGTAAAGTCTACACATCTTGTCTTCCAGGAGGGCATGAGTTGAAAAAAGTGGGTGGGAGAAAACAGCTTCAGTTAATCAACATTAGATTGCACCAATCCCAACCTACTACCATCGTGTCTCCAACACCTTACTGTGTCCCCTTTGTCACTGCAGTGTTTGTTTGTCCTGCTGAGCAGACAAGAGATATCCCACAGTGCTTGGATAACTATCCCAGATTGGTGCGGGTTAGCCTGTCCTTCAGGAAGTTCTTGTGCACCATGGTCGTATCGTCAATCCCTGCCTGTCCATAGCCAGAGAGACCAAGCAGCCCATGCGGGCTGGATAGTTTACAGGCACCAGATATTGTACAGACCCGGATTACAGACTAAACTAGAGATATCTCACACTGAAAGGGAAATGGGAAACTGCCTGACTATATTAAAAAAAAAAAATAAATAAAAAATCACTACCGGCCCCTTGGAGTACAAATATTTCACACAAATATGTAGGGCCATTTCCTTTTCAAAATAAGAAAAATTGGGAAAGGCTGAACATTTCGTAAAAGATCCTTTATTGTATAGTCTGCATTTCCCACAAACTGACAGCAAGTAATTTATAAGTCTGTTCTGGGAATAAGAGTTTCTTAGCTCTTTATAGATAGCTGTTATTACTAAATACCAAGGGTATAATACAAAGGAGCATGACATCTCCTTTCTACTAGTGTGTGGCTATTTAGTTCCACACTATCATTATTTAGTTTATTATTGTTCTGGTTTAAGCTCTGTCACCTATTTTACTTATTTAATTAAGTTATATGCATACGAAAAAGAAAACGTACCTCCTGGAGTCCTGGCTGTCTTCCCATCTAGCAAAAATTATCACTGAAAAAAAAAAAAATGATGGGGTTGCTTACCCAAAGTAATTTTCTAGTTAGTTTAGTTTGTTTAATATATCTTTCTCATAGTAAGAGTGGTGTCAACTTAAAATACACATGCATGCACCAAGCAGGAAGAGAAGCCCATAAAAAGACTTTGTGATTTTGAGGTGCTGTCAGCTTGTCCTTTTAAAAATTCTAATTCAAATTAAAAAAAAAAAATCTGTATGTCAGGTCATGAAGACACTTATTCTTCTTGGCAGTTGCTTATGATTGGTTTTCTCTGTGACTAAGTCCATGATGTCTGGATATTGTCTAGGCACACCTGCCAGATCAGGACCCTCAGATACACATGAAGGATTTGACTATTTTCTGACTTTGAAATTAATTTAGCTCTCTTGTGAGATACAGTGGTTCCTCTGGTGATGTACAGTCTTGAACTTCAGGTGACTCTTAATTTTTCTCATGGAAAGTAGGCACTTGAGCATCAGGTTTGTACGTGGTTAGAAGGTTTTTTGGATTGTTCCTTTGAATCCCAAATTTTGTTCTGGTTCCATTTTATGAGTCTTTTGGATATCTCCAGACATGACTTGTTCTATAGCACAGGAGTGTGCAGCACAAACACCATTGTAGCCTTTTCAGTCAAGAAAATTAATCATGATTTAGTCCATTTGAAAAAAGTTTGAGAAAACAGGAAAAGTATGGGAAGTACCAGACAATCTGGAAAATTTTACCAAACAACTAAACTGAATAAGAATATTCCTAGCAGAATGTCTCATAGAAAGTGAGAGAATATTTTCAGTGGGTACTCAGAAACACTTGCCTAGTAACAAGTGTCTTGAAAGTTATGTTCTTCCACCATTATAGGCACTATAGCTACCATATGTATTTCCTACGAAGAATAAATGTATGCAGTCCTGGTATGCATCCACAAAGTTGATGGTGAATGTGACCTGTTTCATCAAATTAAGAAACAGATAATAAACCCCCTGCATTTTTAACAAGGTGGTTTTGTATATAAAAGTCATTTATACACACATAATATACATTGAGTATCTACAAAAAAGTTCTTTATAGACTTACAATATCTATAAATGACAGAACTCATAAAAAGTCCCCACATGATAACTGGTAGTTTTATTGATGAGCATGAAAATGTCTTCATTGGCTTCGCTGTGTGCTGTGGTCATCTTCATGAGGCACTGGAGGCTATAATTCTCATCCCTCGGTATGTCTTCAAACTGCTGAGATCCTTTCGTACAGATACCCTTTACGATAAAAGGACTCCGTCCACTGTTAGGTGAGCATGTACAGTAACATGTCTTTAAAGAATTAACAAATGGAAGTGACACCAAGACTGCTGGGTGCTGAAGGGTGAAGCTATTCCTTCAATATACAGCGTTTACCCAGTCTTTCCCGTTTAAGTCTCTTTGTATGGCAGCTGTCATTTTATTTTCATTGCTTAAGGTCACTTTTAGCAATGACGATAATTTTGGTTAAAATATCAAACAAATCTAATTGATCTACTTGAGTTGTAGTTATTTTATTGTCTTCAGCTTTCTTAACATTCTAATTCTGTGCAACAATGAATACGTGTAGAATTTAATCAAATGAAGACATCTATCCAAATGTTATCTCCCAATAATACATATTTAAATTGAAAAAACATTTCCAGTTTTCCTCCAGAATCTGAGGTCATTCTTTGTTCCCTGACTTTTAACAAAGAGGATAGTAAGAACTCAATGCATTTCTCATTAAAATGAACAATAGAGGAGGATAAAAGGTGTTTTAAATATGCATGCCGGTACGTAAGACTAACTTTTTCAATGTTAGGATTTTCTTCTGCTTTGAGAGATAGTGTAGCCTTACATCAGTTCAAATGTAGCTGTATACAATCAGAGGAAAAACGTTTAAACATCCCAGCATGGGTATTTCCATTTAAATCTGATTACAGTGAAATAAAACTGTAGCTATTAAAGGTTTAGAAGAACTACAAATACAAGCAGTAAAAGAAGACAGTTAGTAAATGAGGTAGTAAAACATTTCAGCAGGGCAAACAGTTTATAGCACTCAGCCTTCCTGTAGCAGACTGTGCTATTCACTACAGACCCGTGCACTGTTCCCTGAACTGCACTTAAACCTGCAATTAACCTTTCACGCCTAATGAAGCTGTTTTGCTGCAAAATTAAAATATATAGTACTGCCTGTTTTTACAGAGACTGGGAGGAGAGCATCTCAAAATGAATGACTTTTTCAGATGCTTTTGTTCAAATGCGGAATTAAAGTGCTGTTTGTGTATAAATCGGGAATGCGCTTTTCAAGGCAATCTCATTTGATGTGCTGTATTTTATTCCTGTACTTATTAATTGTTTTGCATAATTGTAAAAAAAAAAAAAAGACAAAAAATTCACACACCAGTAATTTTATGATTAGACACTTACTTCCTGAGAATAAACTATTACCATTTAACTTCCATTAGGAAAGACAATAGTTCTGCTAAAGATAACCAAGTTCATATTGCTTTCTCTGGTATTTTTCTCATTGTGGATGCAATTATCTCTTACAAAAATATACTTTCCACTTATGTATTTGACTGGGCTCACTTTTTAATGATCTTTCCGTACATATCCTTAAAACAAGCTAGGGATTGTTTTAGCTGCATAGAACTAGGTCAGGTTATTTCTATAACATTTAGTAGAAAAACAAACTAAACTTAAAAATAGGCCCGGTTCTGCAGCTAAGCTTGAATCTCCAGAAATTAGACTATTAGAGGTGACCCATTGGTTCTCCATGTAGGGTGCTTCCTGACTCCCCTGTTCCTTTCTGCCACCTTCCTCAAGGGTCAGAAGCAACCGGCGAGCACGTACTGGTTTGGAGAATGCCAGTCTGGGTGGCAGGTAGGGCGCTTAAATGGCAGCGTTCAGGGAAGGCAGGTAAATGAAATAACTTAGGAACTGAGGTAACGGATACAGAACACCATACGATTTACAGTTCCAACTTTAATGACTATAAATGTATTCACATTTGTTGTTAATATACAAAACCTGTAAAATAAAGGGAATGTTTTGTTGGGGGTTTTTTAATGAATATTTAAGCTACAGCATTTTTATCAAATCTTCTGTTGTATTTTGATGTAAATTCTGCTTGCTTGCAGTGTCTGTGCATCAGCTTGACTTGGTAAATGAAATTCCTTTAGACTGCCAGTCTGAAATAATGAATTGTTCCCCCAGTTAATTGTATTGCTTTGATAACAAGGAACTGTGCTGGGCGTAGAGAACATAATAAATGAATTTCATCAGATGATTTGTGTGACATTTTGAAAAATGATCTTTCAGAGTGACCCAATTTTAATGGAACTCTAATAGCCTGCCAGTATATACCAGTATGCAGCATTATATTTGAAGGAAATAGTTCTTCCTTTTTGTTAATTGTTATGTAAAGCGAGGTTAGCATCATACATCCAAGTATATTTTAAAATCTCATAAAAAATGGAAAACCTGTTTCCCTAATAGTATTCATTCCATTTAGCATATTCCCTAAGCCTAGCTGCTAAAGACAGGATCACATATAAGCAACCATCAAAATGTTATTTAGGTTTTATCCTTGAATTTGCTAATACCGGGTACCGCTGATACTTTAAAGGTGCCTCAAAGATTTCAAAAATTCAATTTATCAAAGTCCAATTTAAGGCATCGCTAGCTCATGCCAGGAAAGATATGTGTATGTGAGAAAAATGACTTAATTAATCTTGGCTCTTACATATCCTGAAATGCAGCAATGATAATTGTACTTAGTGTTTTGTAGTATAGTGCCATGTATTTTCAAAAAGCTGTATGCACATTAATTGATTCTTGCAACACTTTTGTGATTTAAGAAAGATAGCATTACAGGATGCAATAGCATAGACTTTTTCAGGATACTGGAAACTTGAACCAAATCTGATGGTATATCATATACTAAAAAAAGAAACCCGTAGAAACACTTGTAGGTGAAAAATATTTTTGGCACATTTTCTTAGTAGGTAAGTATTGTAATAAGTGAATGCATGAAAAATATTTGCAAAATGGGATTCTGTGATAGATAAACTGAGTTTGCTATCGGTCTGAGTTAAAAAATAGAGATTGCCTGTTAAACATGGTGAAAAGTATTTTCAAAGGTTTCCTTGCGGAGCAGTACTGTTACTGGTTAGAGACTGAAACGTACTGGGCAGTATGGAAAACTGGTTTTTACTGCAGCCATGGTGAAGTAAAACATGAATGATGTGAATACTCCTAATCTGTTTCATTGCAATATTGCCTGTGTGAATTTGAAAATTCAGAACTACCATGTATTAAATGTGTGGTCTGTAATACCCTGGAAGGTTGTAACAGACCATGAATATCAACAGCTTAACCAGAATTTGAAAAAGAGGAGTTTTGGTGAGTTGACAACACTTAGAAATTATCCAGGCCAACACCATCACGGTTCACTGTCTGTTCACAAATCTATGCATTCTGGAAAGATATTTTCATATCTTTTTGTTCATGGTAAATGCTAACCTCTGAATATTTCCAAATTAGGAAGGTGTATATATGGCAAGGGAAATATTCAAGGATACAATTTCGTCTTAACTGTGGTCTCCATTTCTCTTTTATTTTCTGATTTGATAGTCTCATCCATTTCTAAATATAATGCAGAAACATTTAATAAGAGAAAATCCATGTCAGAGAGCTGCTGGTCCACATAACCAAGATAATGGTGATAAAGAGAGGTGATGCTAAGATCACATAACAAATCAATGAGAGACTTAAATGGAACTCAGTTCTCCTGATTTCCACTCTAGTATCTTAACTGCACTTTTTTTCTTCCTCCGTTTCTTCACTGTTACCAGGTAGCATTTTAGAAAGTGAGAACTTGTTATCTAACTCTGAAATAAAACTGATCACTTCTGGGAAAGTACAAAAACTTGGCATGAAAGGAACCACCACACTGCTCTGGAACTCTTCTCAGGAAAGCTGGGCATTAAATTTTGTTTTTCCTTTATTTATCTTACAGGTCTTGCAATTGCAAGTGCACTGATAGACATTTCACAACAGAAGCCTGCGGACTGTAAAGATAAGAGTTCAGGAGTCAGAAATCGAAAACATCATCTTTCAACACGTCAAGGAACTTGTGTCTGAGATTCAAAACCTACAATTGTATATTCTGTAATGTTTTCTTTTTAAATGGCTTCCATTGAAAGCTATACTACAGCCTCAGTTTTTAAGGAGGCAAATCTATGAATGAACGTATGAGGTACTGTGCTCTGTTATAGTCACACAGCCTACTATACCCCAAAGCAGAACAAACTTATGGTAGGTATGAATGTGTTTGATGAGCTTTAATAAAAAGAGTGGATCCTGATATCAACAAAATACGAAATAAAATACCTAGTATTCTTAATCCTGAACATATCAGAGCAGGGAAAAACCTTAAACAGAACTAGGAAAAACTGTACATTGTTTTGTAATGTAGAAGGAAATTGTATAATTGAAAACTTAGCAAATTCCAGGAAACTAAAGGACATTTTTGTATAGCTTAATGTAACAATGAGAATTGTACAGTTCTTTCCTTGTAATCAGCATTAAGATTTCTTTCCAGCAAGCAGGAACTAAAGAGGATCATTTGGATTTATGTATTCTTTTATCATTGCCCAAAATAGGCAGCTTTTGAATTTAGCATAGGTATAACCCGAGAACACCATATGTAATATTTGAAAGATAATTCCATAAAAAGCCTTGATTTGAGCATTTCATGATTATTTTTCTTTACCTTGCAGAAGGCTCGGAAACATAATCTGAGCTGCAGCAGAATGATGGGTGGGCTTTCATGTTTCTGTACCTAAGAGTCTATTCTGAATTCTGAATGATATATTTCACAAAGAGCACGTGTGGGTCCTCCATGCCAACTAACTGATTAGCAAAATTAATTGAGCGTGGAGAAGGTTCTTCTGCAACCAAGTTTGCTGTTTTTTCCCAGAGAGTCTCCCAGATCGCAAGTCTAAGGAGAGTTTAACTGCTGTTATTCTACCTGCTCCCATTTCAATATTGAAATTTGCTAGTATCTATATAGTGTCCTGACTTCCAAGCAGAAGAAATGAATCCCAGTCAGCACTTTGACCCTTCTTTTTATAATAAAGTGTGGATAGTTTTTGTTCTCCCAGCTGCAGAATTTAATCTCATCCTCAGCTTCACACCAGTTAAGGAATGACCCTGCATACGAAAAATTAAATAAATAAATCTTTAGAAATCCAAGTTGCTTCCACCAGTGGTTCTCAAATCCAACATCCAGTATGGAACCTCACACAATCAGTACTCAACAACAAAAAGCAGATGAAAGAGTTTCCTTTCTACAGGACATTAGTCTTTTGGGGGCTTGGTTGCCACAACAGGTAACCTAGCAAACAGCTTTCATGGCCCTCAGTCTTTGTATTTACTCGAAATTCCTGAATATACAAAAGAGTAAGAGAATGCTAAGGGGTAGGTAGCAGACGTGTCATATTCTCATTTACACATTACATGTTGACAGCAGTATAATATGAAGCTAGTAGTTTTGTATGAGCTTGTTGAAAGTATAGTTTCTCAACTCCAGATTTGCCACCATACTAGTACAGGAGAATGATACAGAGGTATAAATGCCTCAGGTAATGATGGACTTTTGGTAAATATGAAAGATATAAAAAGATAATTGATGTTTACTACTATATCTGTATTTTTCATGTTTTTATTTCAGGAAGATGCTGACACTTTACTGTTTCTAGTTGACTACATAGTTACTTGCATGCCATGGTGGTGCAGTAGCAGTAATAAAGCCCTGTTGTGAATCGTGTTTATTTCGTAACGCCACTCATACATAGAAGTACTCAGCTTAATTTGGATGAGGACTAAATGTAAAAATAACTATAAAAAGGAACGACTGTACAGTATGTAGTTATATCTTATACAGGAATATTAGGTTGCGTCTAACCATGACTGCTCTATTGTTTTGATAAATTATGCACTTATGAATTATGGTATAATTATTTCTTATGCTGGCATGATTGTTTCAGTATTTTCATATCTTAACATAAGATTGTTATCCTAAAATAATGCCATCAGAATCTTGTGACTTTTATTGCCTATTCTGACCTCAGTCTCTCATATCTTAAAACTTTAAAAATTCCTTTTTAAAGTTTCTGTTGGGAACTTTCAATCAGTGCTACTTAGCATAGTGAAAAAAAAGGTCTTTTGAAAACAACCCTTTCCGTCAGTTTTAAAGTTGATCTGTTCAAATGAATATAAACCGATGGAACTGGTTTATATGATGCATACAATTATGAAAAGGAAAGAACCACTTGAACATATTCCAAACTCTATATTATCCTCAACCTAAACATTTCACATAAGAAATATACAGTGTGTGTTTTGTGAATGTACTGGAAACCCCGTACACAGAAAGACCATGTAGTCTTGTAGAGCAGTTTTGACTGTACTCACTCATAAAGGATTACATTCCTCCGTATCTCAACCAGAGTTTGACAAATACTTGAAAAGCAGGTACGAGATTTAAAGGGATTAAAATATTTTATTGTAACACTGAAGATGGGCAAATAGCTATCAGCTATTTTCTTGTGTTAACAGTTAAAAATGTTATTTTAATTGTACAAGAAAAGCATGTTTGTCATGGGATCATTCAGCATTTTCATTCACTCTGAGAATGTTTTTTTCCTAAAGTATCTTTCTTCTCCTAGGATCCCTGATTGCATGCAAATTAGTAAAGAAATATAATAGTTAAATAAATAAATAAATAAAAATACTTGTATAATGGCCACACCTAACTACCAGAAGTTTGCCAACACACCTCAAACCAAAGTTGCAGAGTAACTGTTACAGCTTTCTATTGTAAAGGTATAAAAATAGCATAATATGTCTGACAACTACATTTGTTAGTTGTTGGCAAGTGCAAACTTTTTAACAATGACCACTGTACATCAGATGAAATGTTTTATCAGCTGTCGCATTATGATTGCTTCATGAAAAAGCCAATTTTTAAAAAAACCTCTGTTCTCCAGTTTAACTTTTGAACTCTTTCTTAGAGTCAGAAAATGTTGAATGGCCTGTTTTACCCCTAATGTGATTTATGTTGGATGAAAAATAAATGACTAAGCGCTGTTCTGGAAAGTAAGCCCCAGTGAAGTTCTAATTGTCAGGATTCCACCTCCACCCCCTCAGTCCGTGGATTCTGCTGAGGGAAATTCAGCAGCTGTGAATTACTGTTGAAAATATGAGATAGACTGTCCATGGTAGCATGGGTTCACCAGTCCTTCAGTTCCTCTCTGTACTTGTAGATTTATACAAAGTTCTGAAACTACTTAAATCAAATTTGTGCACGTATAAATAACACTTTAGAATACTTGCTTCCAGTCATTACATTCCTATGAAATGTAATGAAATGCTAGTCTACCTGTACAAAAAAAAAATGGTTATTTGTGTTACCACTATTAAAATTATATCTAAAATAAAAGGCCAAATTCCAGTTATGTTAAGGGATGAAGATACCATTAATTAGGAACATTCAGATTCATCTGATTTGAAAATTTTCAAATTCAAATCTGTAACAATAATTATTTTCTAAATACTCTAATGTAGAGAGCTGGAATCCTGATAGTAAGAATTTTAGTTTGGGATCACTCTAACAGATGTTCAGTCTTTACGCATAATAACTTTCATAGTATTCATCTAAATTATAAAGTCATTATGTATCTAAATTCATTACCAATTTTTTAAAAAGCATCTGAAAGGTTTCTTGACAATAAAGGAAAAGTCTCTGTTAAAGGTAATTAACAATCCCTCTTTTTTTTTTTTTCTTTTTTTAAAGCAAAGTTGTCCTATCCAGAATGCTTGACATTACGGGGGAAAATTAAATAAATTAACTCTATTTTTTCAGCCTCTAAGGTGTAGCATTACCTGAAAAGCTGTAGTTTACTGATACTTATTTCAGATCATCTCTAGAGTAAAGTTTAGGAATACCTAAAGCTATTTTAGGTGCTGATAGCAAATAATAGCAAACCTACGGTTGTCTACAGGTGGCCAGAACTTCCCATATTGTCTGCAGCTGTACTTGGCTGCTAAATACTAACAGAAAAGCAGCCCTTCCAGAACCTGGGCTTCTGTAGTTCAGGGCCATATGTTGTTTCAGCTTTGCCTTGCTTAATTGTATTTCGCTTCCAAAATGAATGCTTATATTTCTATGCAGCCGCATATATGGCTGCATGTGGCTATTTCTATGGCTACAGATAATTCGCATGTAAAAAATCATAATCTTGTATATTTAGTTGAAATTCTAGTGACCCTCTGAAATTTGTTGTGAAGCTGAAAGGGACTGTTATTACGCCAGGCTTTCTTAAATTGATACTTCTTTGGTCATGTAAGTTGAAGCTGAGTCATGTTTTGGTAAAAAACATCTCTTTGCACCTCTTCAGGTGTGTTCAGAACTTTCTTTTTCTAAAATAAGAAAACACAGGTGGGAATGATGAACAAAGAAAAAAAAAAACCCACAAACCAAACAAGCCTCTTTAAAACATACAGGAAGCTTATATATTTTTATATATATGGAATTATGTAATTGGTTTCACAGCTGATCCAGATCAGAACATTTTTCAGTTTCCTCACATACTGTCACATATTATATTGAACAATATGGAGACATTAACTGAATCAGTGACTATTCATGTGTATACTAATAGTCATTTCTACAGAAATAAAACCTTAAATGCATTTAGCCCTCTGAGTAAGGATATAGAAGTCTGAAAACTATATAGAGAATGTTATTTCAGGGACTTATGAATCAGCTATCAGTATTTTCAGCAAATGCCTTCCATCCTTTTAGATCCTCTATTTTGTAGTACATTTTCCTGTAAGTTTTTGCAGAGTTAATAATACAGAAAGCTTATATGAATTTGGAGTTTGAGAGAATTGTTAATAATTTAACAATAACTGCTTATCTTTCTATGTTATCAAAACAATGCTTAGCTATGTTCTTTTCCAATTTTAGCAAATGCTTTTTTCCAAAAGGCCTTTTATTAGACATGAAGCAAGAGAAGAATAAGATAGAGCTCTTCAAACGTGCTTCCAAACCTAGAAGATTTCTTAAACATCTTATTCTACTGAAAGTCTGAGTCTTTTTAGTATTACTTTCCAGGTCAGTATGTATCAAAAATCATTGTTACAACATGATTTTTAGTGGTAACATAAAGGACAATATTTTTCTTTCATATGAAGTCCTAGAGCTCTTTTATGATATTCAGCTATAAAACATACCTGAGAAAAAATAAACATAGTTTTGGAACATAACGTTAGGATAACCACTATGGATGTTCTTAGGGCAGAGCTCTACCCAAATTGTCTATGTTCTAAAGCTTTCTCTCAGACATGAATTTGTTAATATTCCTGCAAGCCTCCTCTTCTCCCCTCCCCAAAGCACTAAGAGCCAAATGGTCAGGTATAAAAACCTTTCTAAATGTATTAATGTAGGTAATTTTGTTTCTGCTTCTAAATAGATGGTTGGAATATGGCAAATAATTTTTCTGCTGTAAGTTTCCTAACTGAATACTTAGGGATGATAAAATTAACCTTACTAATGACATGGGAATATTGAAGATTAATTAATTAATGTTTAGAGAGTACTCCGAGCTCTTTAGTGATCTAAAAATAACAGTCACTGTATGAGTGCTAAGTGTATTTTAGTTATTTAGTATCAGATTTATTTAATAGTGCTAGATGTTGCCTCAACTTGTGGTATAGAAAACTGCATAATTAAAAAAAAAATAATTGCTGGCAGATATTAAATAATTCATACTCTGTGGCTTTTCACACAATAGGAGTCACAGAATTTACTCTCAATTTCTCCTATCGAGGCCATTTTCCCATTGTTGGTAAATCATTTTACAAATCTACTCAACTTACTGTTATCTTTGATTAATCAGGCTTCTCAGATGTCTGATTTTATGTCCAAAACAGCACATGTTCTTTGTTTTTCTTCTTCAAGTAGCCATTCTTTGTACAGTACCTTCTGCTTCATTCACAATTGCCCAGACCATAGGATCCCAAAGGTGCTCCACTATTTGGATGTTCATTGTAGTCTGAAAATGTCAGTGATTGTACCATTTTAACCATGTTGAAGAATATCAGGGATAATGCATTTCCATGCCTTAATTCCTCATTTATATTAAATGGGCCAGAGATTTTACACCCTTGTTCTTCATTGCAAAAAATTTTTAAAAATGTTTTATGAAGCTATAAATTCTTCCAATGTAGCTCAAAGGCCATGATATAGCATCATACATAAGATTTCTTAGAATCTGTAAGTCTGCGTATTCATTCTGATTATAGTGTTATATATTATCAAGTATCTCATGAAAATATTTAATATGTGGTAGCACTCTTTTCCAGAATCCCCAACTGTGTTATTGAACTGTTTCTGCTTTATTTAAAAAAGAAAAAAAAAAAGAAGAAAAAAAAAAAAGAAAAGAAAAAGTAAAACCTCCTGAGAGCGCTTTATAGATTTAAGAAAAAGACAGGCACTACACTAGCTTTTACATTGCATTTATGAAAACCATCTTCCATTGCTCTGAAACTTTTTCAGCTATCTGAAATCAACAGAATTACTCTGTACAGCCTTTGGCTTCATTTACCTCCTCCTGCTTTTAATAATTTAATGGCAACCCTGTCAACACTCGGTGCCGAGCTCTACCCAAAGGGTTGTAATTGCTTTTTGGATCTCTTCAGAACTGAACTCTACAAACAACTCAGGTCCATCCATCTGTAACCTCCTCCTTTGAAAATAAAAGATTTTCATTTTTAGCAGATTTGCAAGAAAATTATACCCTTTCCTCCAGACATAGATCCTACCTTCTCAGGCATTAACATTCCTCGTCTGCTCCATACTCTCTGCCATGCCATTCAAATATTGTCTTTCACATTGGCTTTCTCTCTTTTGACTCAATCTCATCATGAAACCGATCCAGCCTCATGCTGATCCTGATTCCTTTCCAAATTCTTTTATCTTTGCTCTTGGAAGTATGCTGTTGGTTTCTTCAGCAGCTTTCCTACTGTATCTACGATCATCTTACACTTAGTATCAGCATCATCTGTGCACTTCATATAGAGATCTTCCAAAGCTTCAAACTTGTCCTTAGCTGCTGCTCAGTGATTCCCAAATCCCTCAGAATTTGTAAGTTTTATTTGTAGCATATATGTTTAGTTTGACTCTGATGGGACAAGGCTGTCTCCTGTACAGACCTTTAAAGTTTTGATATCTAGCCAGTTGTTCCCATTCCCCCACCCTGCATTTTCGCTTCTTAGACCATATGCACTCAAATCATTCTATATCCTCAGTTTCCATCCTTTCCTTAGACCTATACAGTTTTATCTGCTTTCCTAGGACTTATTCAAGTGTTTTCTAAGATTTTTATGCTTCTTTCTGAAGAAAAGACCTTCAAATCCAAGCCATGTTACTTTAATATGACCCCATTCCTTTACGCTGCCCAGGTTTTTAGAGTCAGCAGAGCTTTCGGAGTCACACGTATTCTGTTATGTCAAGATCCAGGCAACCCTAGCCAGAGCAGGTGTGCTAAACCATTGCCTAATTCCTGTAGTAGTCTAGATCTGGGGGGTTGTTTTGTGCAATACTTGGAGGGCAAGGGGGGGGATGTTTGAGAAATTTAAATATTTTAAGTGAATTAATCATATTGCTGTATAGGTGTTCTCATCTTACTTAACCTGACTGCCATTTTGTATGGTTTGTCTCCCACTGTGCTTCTCCCAGTCCCATTGAAAGGAAAACACAGGTTTATGGTCTCTTCACCACTGAGTCACTGATATTACTAATGGTAGACTTTATGTTATTAATTAGTTTACTTTATAAACGAATCCATTTTTCAAAAGAGACCCTTAAAACTGTATGGCTCAATGGTAGCTCAAAATCGAAGCATTCAGAACTTGTGATTTACCCTGTCTTTGCTCAACCTTCTGTTACAACAAACTGCATTTGTTATAAAAATTACCAACGCAAAAGGAGTGCCTTGAAGCTTAGCTGGCTTTTGCCTGCTTTGTAAAATCTTGCTTTGATGGCAAACAACATAGAATTGCAAAGATTTCTTTATCTGTGTTCCTGTGACAGTGCAATGTGCAAGCAGTAGTTTTGCCGTCTGGGAAGATCAACTTGGTCGGTTTATAAACTCTGAAAAACGAAGGCCAATAGGAAGGGCATAAGTAGCTGTATCGATACAGATGATGATTTCAACAACAACAAAGCCAGCGCCACTAAACTCTAAATAAGTAAAACTTAAACCAGTAGTCAAGATGACATTTTGCTTTCTGATTTGTCACTTGATCGTTAAGAGTGTGATATACAGGTGAAGTTCTGTTTCACAGGAGGAGACAAAATAAAGTGCTAATGTAACTCATATTTACCCAAAACGGTACATTTTTGCCCACACACACAAATTTATATATGTGCCTCATCTATAGAAGTGTTAGTTTGGCTCAAGGTCTGTGGTTTTGCTTACAAATATATATGATATATTTCTGCATAAGGAGAGCAGTGTCCTCCAGGGGCTTGAGGACTTTTCTGACTTTTCTTTTGAGTTTTACATAGACTGTAGCTAAAAGGGGGTTTTGCTTTATGAGTGGATACCATCCTTAGTTATCTAGGAGAAGAATGAGCCCTGATTAAATCTCTTCAGGCTTCCAATTAGATAGAAATGAATGGCTATGGACCAAAAAAGGATCAAGCAAAGTGGATTAACATAAGAGGCCGGATGGGCCACTCTTGTCCTTCAGGTGCCATAAGACTAAGGCCAGATTGTAACATTTAGTTCAAGTTCTTTCACAGATTTTAGGATTACCTTTTTGAGGTATGTCAGCAAAAATTCATTGATGATAGAGGAATGGCACAGGTTTATAGGAACTGGGAGCAAGCCCAAAGCTTTCCTGTGGTGTAGGAACTCTTTTTAAAAATTTATTACTATGATGTTTGTCCTTTATAATTGGGATTGTCTTGTTATGTCAACTGCACACATTGTATTACATCGCATCAGGGGTTTGTATGCCAAAGATTGTAAGGATACACCTATATAGCGTAATGTAGTATAGTGCAGATGTCTCCAGCTAACTCTTGGGGAGTTAGTCTGGGTACCAGAAAGGCATAGCTGCATCAGCACTGTACTGCACCCCTGCTAATAGCTTACTGCTCAGCAGAACTAATTAACTCAGTGAGAGAGCACAGGATCCTGGCACCGGTATAAGCCAGCTTGTTCCCGGCTAGCTCAGGTACTTCTGCACAGCGTCTAATTTTCCTGTCTAGTTTCTAAGTTAGCAACACTTGCTGGATTAGCCTTAGTGACAAAGCGGTGTAAATAACAGCCCTACTCCAGGAATACGCTCAGTGCTATTGAGTGACATTTTTCTGCAGGATTTCTTCTATGAGCTGGTGAAGCAAAACAAATGTTAAGATATTCATATTAGTAAGTATATTGTGCCCTTAAAAAAGTCAGTTACTCCTTCTCCTATGAAGGCTGGCACTGACTGTGCTGATCTGTGAAATCTGAGTCATAGCTTAAAAAACCCAGCAGTCAGAAGAACTGTGTACCAAAGAACAAGCAAATATTCCTTGGATTCCTTTTGAGCCAGGTTTTATGAAAGTTTGTTGCCTTTTTGTCTGCTATTTCAAGCTGCACAGTTACTCTCTGTACCTACGTGTCTGACATTTTGTTAGGTGCTTCTGAGTAAAACACTCCAGCTCCAGAGGTATTTAAATTTGTATCAATAACGAACAGCTTTCATTCTTCCTCAGTCAATGTTGGCATGTGCAAAGCAAATTGAAAGCTATGATCAACATAATAAACTGAAACATCTATCTCTTCCAGTCAGCCATTACCTTGGTATTTTTTTTTTTTTTCACTTTAGATAAACAATCTACAATGTGTTTACTGAGGCTTGTACTGATATCCCTCAACGGTATAGGCGAGTCTACTTTTATTCCAGCAGACACAGAGAATAAGCCCACGGTGCACAGTGCGTGCAAACCCCTTTGAAACCTAAGATTATTTGTTCTCTGACTGTTCTAAGGTAATTAAGGAGCATTGCATGTTTCTCAATTAATGATTCCTCATTCAGCTGGGGATCTTTGATGCTAATTTGTTTTAATCAGGACAGAGACTGCTAAAAAACTAAACAATTCAGTGAAGAGGAACTAGGAATTTTTAATCAACTGGAAAAGATCTAAATGCTGTGAGGGACACATCCATCATAAGTTTTCACTTCTTGTTCATTTAACTTTGTTCTTTCAGGTCTCATAAAATGCTGTGTTAATCAATGCAAGAAAGTTTGTTAAGATGAAGAACGCGCAGTATTTTTTCCTCCAGCTGATGTGAACATTTGAGCAAAAATGAGGAGCTGGAACAAGAGCCATGATATCAAAAACTGGTTCTTAGTTACGCACTAAAGTTATAGTTTCACGTTTTGTCAAACATCGTATAGAAAGGTGTCAATCGTTGTGGTCTTAATATACTGAGGAGTCACTGGAAAAAAATGCTGGTTTTGTGAGGGATAGGATGCTCTCCATTTAAATGTTAATTTTTTTATTATTTTGGTATCACACTACATGCATATGTTTGGCAAAGTGACCTTCTGTATTCTTCTGCACATGGAATTAGTATTTCAAATGCTGCAGCCCATGCTACATGAAATCACATGGTTTCTGAGTAGACCATGTATATGCTTGATAAAGTAATGTTTTATTCCTAAGTACATTTATTTATAGCAGTGAGGCAGAAGCACTTCACAGTTCTGCCTCCTCCAGCTGCTTTACCACGATAGACTTCGTGTCTTCCACCATCAAAATAGTACCAATGTGCATCGTCTACTCCCGTGGTTTCAACAGGGCGGTGTGCTCCCGAGCCTTTGCTTCCAGGGGTCTTCAGCTGTCTGACAAAGTTAAAGCCATGAAGGACACCAAAGTCCAAAACGTAGATCTTCCTGTATAAGCAGTAATTTAGCACCTACTCAATTAAAGGCAAATTGTAGGTGCTAAGGAATTTCCAGATCAGAAGGAGCAGCACTTAATGGCTTTGAGGTTTTTAGTGTTAGGAAACATTCTCAGATTGCAAATTCTCATGTGACCGCCAGCATCTTCCCAGTTACTGCTTTTAATGAGTGAATTCTGTTTTGGACTGGTACCTAACTTCGAGTTCTGAATTGGTTCCTGGCGAAGTGCTGTGTACTAAGCTCTAAACAATGCCAAAAATCCGCAGAGAGCCATGATGGCTTCCTGCCACCTTGCCCTTCTTTCTTTATGACTGTGAACTACTGGGTTTATTTTGTAGTTCAGGAGTCCAAATCAACAGAAAAATCCTGCTAATAAATTCCTAACGTCCTATCTTAAGGATGAACTTTATGTAATATAACAGCAGCAAACTCTTTATTTTCTATAGTATTTTTTTTAAAGCAAGCTTAAATATATGACAACTAAAAGTAGAATTCTATATGTTAAATGATTCCTGTACAAATGGAAGCACAGCTGTTTAAGATTTCTGCAGAAGATGGCTTTTTTCACTCAAAAGCTGTCCGTACACTGTGAAACACAGTTCAAATGCTTGAACTTATGCTAATTGAAAGATCAACATTTTTCTTTCTTCAGTGAGTACCCTGCTCTTTTCGTCTTCGAGATGGCTTTCCCATGTGCAAAAAAATGAGCTGTAATTATGCCCAGCTCAAGGCAATCTCAGGATCTAAAATATCCTGCCAACCAGTGTGTTCTCAATCTGCCTTGTTAGTTCACAAAATTGTGCGTGTGCCTTTGCTACAGTCTCAAACCTGATAATGTCACATCATTGGGACAGGAAACATTCTCTGATCTTATCTGAAGTGACACTTGCAATTTCAAGTCCTAGCTTGATGAGATCACATTGTCAGGGCTCCACGTAAGTGTGATCTTTCCTGATTTGCAATTGTATCTGTTTTGAACGATCTTTACACTGTTCAAGCAAAAACATATGATAATGTATTTTGTCAGATGCAAGGATGATGAAAGGGTGATTTCATGTTTCCACTTTTAGCAAATCCGATTCATGTAACTAAACTCAGTCAGTTTTCTTACCAGTTCCACCCCATCTGTCTATTTCTATTTGCACCTGGAAACTCTAGTACCCACAAAATATGAGCATGTCAAGGTAGCTCTTCCGCTTCATAAAATAGATGAGCCTTATTACCTTTAAACCCCTATTAATTCCATGAAGCTTAGGGCTATAAAATGGTTTGCACATGCTAGAGTTTTTAAAACATATATTATGCCTTCAGTGAAAATATTTAACATAGTAAAAGCTTGTAAAGTTGAAGAATACTTAAATACCCACATTGTGTTACTGGCAGAAAGTCTGTAATATTTAAAACCAGGAGACTCCGAAGTCACATTTCAAATGTTTTTATTCATGATATTAATTTTCTTCAGATGTACAGCATACAGAAAGGAAAGAGCTGTTGTGAATGCTATATTTCCCTTTTTACCATATAGATTACCGAATCCTGTAACACCAAGTAAAAATAGACAAGGGAAGAAATATTGCATATAACTAGCCTATTAAGATTTCAGGAGTTTCTGAACAAAACTATGGTGGTGAGGTACAAAGACTTAGACATTCAACCCCCATTTAATATACATTATAACAGAGCCCTACATCAAGGCAGATGACCAAGACAAAGAGCCAAGTTTTGACCTCTCTTTTAACAATAACATAATAGCATATTTATTTGTCTAGATTGTGGCATACAGATCACAGTAACAAGCAAGACAGACCACAGCTATTTCACTAAATTACTGCAAAGCCAAAAAGTGAAAAAAAATATTTATTTGTCCATTTAAAGTGCCAAAACCAGAAGGCAATAAGAATCTAGAGCATTTGACTTCTTGAATAATAAGGTGAGACTGGAGTATTGGTCCTGGAACGCTGGAGGAATGGAAATAGAGGACTTTCTTGGCAAGCAGTTTTGAAATCCATACAAAACCTTTGACAATTATTTTTTTTTCAGCTGAATATTATTCCTAAGTAGTCATGTCCAAGCCAGAGGGAACATGATTTATTAGAGTTATTCCCATATTGCAATAATAATTGGATCCCTCCTACTACAAGATTAGATAAATATACAGTTTTGTTGTATATCACGTCCTGATATATGACCCAGATAAATCACTAAAAATTAAACCTAAAGTGTTGCATTTGGACTGACTAATCCTAGACAAATACTATTTCTTTAATAATGAATCCAAGGCCAAAATGCATTGTATTGTAAGGGAAGTGACAGTTCTGCCAAAACCCTACATAACTTGCAAGATGCAGGCTCATGTGAGATTACTGTGTACTGTGCTGACTAAGAAAAAGAAAGGACAGAATTAGGTTATTGTGATGCTACCATATATATTAGACCATTGCTGTGATGAGAGATGCATACATAGCGCTGCCTCTGTGCATCCCTTCCAGAGTCAAAGGGCGCTCCGAGTTTCGCTTGTACTTTGGTGACGAAGTAGGCAGATGCCTCTCTCTATCAAATATGTAGCATATTAATAGTTCTTTTACTGAATATTATCATGTCGTATTTATCGCAAAGCTACCCAGATTAATACAATTGAAGGAGAAAACTGTCTTGCATTATTTCTAAGGGACTGGATTTTTTTCTAGTTGCACAATGTGGTTTTGTATTTATTCCCATGCTGGTGTTCGAACTTTATGACTGGATAGTCTAAAATGTTATTAGATGGCAACAATAGCTTCCTATCTATTGCCTGGTCAGCTAGATTTTTATTGTTTCAAACAGCTTAACCTTTTCCTACCATTTTATAGTGTATATAGAGCTTATTCCAAACCCGTTTATGCTTTGACTGAAAGATATATTTAGTGGATAGGTTTCAAAAGTACTGTGATTGAAAATCTGCATCCTATGGAGACATGTGCAGTAATGTGTTCTTGGCCTAATGCTAGTTATTCTTCAGCAATCATCTGGAAGAAAATACAAAATCTCTGCTGGTAAATATTGCAGATGACATAAAAATTAGTGGAGTGGTAAATAATGATAGGACAGATCATTTCTATATTCTGGATTTGCATCATTCTGTAGGGTGAGCTCATGTGAACAATATGCATTTTAATACAGTCAAATACAAAGTCATATGCCTGGGAACAAAAAATTCCAATCACTCATACAGAATAGCAGAAAAGTACCCTTGAAATACAGTGGTACTGATGAAGATTTACAGTTTGTGGTAGGTAGTGTCTGAATATGAGCTCCCTGTTCAATATAATGGCTAAGAGAAAAACATTAGCTTTGAATGGGTAAGCAGTGAATGTCAAGCAGGAGGGAGATGAGTTCATGGTATGACTGAGATAATTGCTAGCATTCTCTGTCCAGATCTTGTTTTCACCCATTAAGAAAAATCTGAAAAATAGAAAAGGTTCAGAGAGGAACAAAAGAATGATTCTGAGCCTGTGGAAGAAAAATGCCAATAACATGTGATTTAAGAAAATTAATCTACCCAATTTATCTAAGAGAAGGTTAATAGGTGAATTGATACCAGTCTTCAATATGCATGTAAAATAGCTATTTTATGATTGTGAAGAAGTGTGAATACATCGCTAAAAAGGGTAAGAGTATCTAGCTGATTAAAGCTGGAGCTAAACAAATATGGACTTAAAATAAACCACACAGTGTTTTAAAACTGAGGGTAATTGATTACCAGAACAATTTATCTAGGATCAGAATGTATTCTCCCACTCTGATTATCTTTTTGAAAAATGTACTATCGTTTAAAAAGAAGTTAATTTAAAATAGATTATCGTATCAATCCCTTTGGTTTTACAATCCATTAAAGAGACTTTACAAATCTCCAAATATGACCCAGAATGCAGATTTTCATTTGAAGAAGAAAATGTTTACAAAATGAAAGACCTATAGGAATATGTGCTTGTTTCCTTTTAAATCTCCCAGAGAAGTGTTTAAAAGAAATAAGAAACCTCCAGTGAAAGCTGCAACCCAAATATTACGCATCAGAATTTAAAAGGGAAACCAGAAAAGCAGTGACATGAGTTTCTGTTAACTGTCTAAGCTGTCCAAAATGCCGAACGAACATATCAAACTGTGAAGGTACGGCACTAAGAATTGAATGCAGTAATCGCATAATTATTGGCCTATTTCTTGTGATGCATCTTGTTTATTGCCCTTTTTAACTTGCCACTGACTTTATCTTTTTACCACTGAAATGTAGCCAAGATTGTGACATAAAACCATAGCCATTAAATGAAAGAGTTTTGATAAGACGTATTTTGAAATATTGGTATCGCTGCTCTATATTTCTGTGGCTTGTCATGTAAGAGAAATGAAGAAAAATATTAGTAAGGCATTAGAAAATGTTGGGCTCTAGTAATGCTCTGTACTAAGTCATGCGAAAGAATTGCTCCCATTGCTGAAGACACACAAGGTAAAAGATATTAGTATGGTAATGACACCAGGAAGGGTCAAAAGATGAAGAAGTAATGAGAACAGACATGTCAGAAGGATGAATAGGTGTGGTCATTAATTTCAGTTGAAGAGGCAAAAATGTAGATTCTGGCAAGATTTAGAGGACAAGTAGAGGCTGAGTATGATGCAATAGCTATAGGACAGACAAGAGTAGAACACATTTGGATAAGGCAAGAGAGAAACACTCTCCCTGCATGTAGCATTTATTCTTTTTTACAGGGTAACACCTCATTCTGCTACAGGGTGAGCTCAGGGACAGGAAAGGAAAGAGAGCTGCCAAAAGGCAGACTGCTTTTGTCTACCAGGCATAGCTTTTCAAAAACTGCTCACCTCAGTTGATTCAGGGTAGTGTCTGTTTCAGAGCAAATGATGGTAAATGCAATGACTGAACTACTTGTGAAAGAAAGTGCTTAAGTACAGAAACTCGTGGAAGATAAATTTCCCAGGCTCAAGAACAGGAGCAGTAGCAAGGAGGAGTTTATCATTTCATACCTCTCCTCTTGCTTTAGAGCCGTTATTAACACTGCTAGGTAACAAGAATGTATATAAACTAGGGGCAAGGATCTCAGCAGGGTACCATCACAGCAGCCCTGAAATCCTGGTGAGTGCATATGTTGGGTTTATAGCATTGATATGCGTGATACTCGCCTAATCATTTTTCTGGCTGAATACCTACAGGAATGTAGTAATCCTAGAAATGCAGTCAAGATGAGAGGATATGTATGTATATTTTAATGGCAAGGTCTTGAGCACTGATGTAATAGAAATAATTATCCAAATATCTTTGACATTCTGATCAAAGACACCCAAAAGCAAAAGGTTCTGTTCTGTTACTCATTTTAAGCTCCCACATTTCAATTAACGCTCAAAGAAATCTTTCCTTCTAGGATGAACAGAAATGAGTTATTGATATAATTATACCAGTGAGGAGAAAAAACTTAAAATACTAGTTTTACCAAATGGATACTAGGAACCTATTTGTTTTCAATATCCCATTAAATGCTTTTTCTTTTTCTATTTGCCAGGGCCTCAGTTCAGCAAAACATTTAAATGTTTGAGGTAACTTATTGTATTCAATGAAACACAGTTTCATACTTACCCATATGTCCCATTGACATTAAGCACGTACTTAAAGTTAAACACGCAATTAAGGGCTTAGCTGAACTGGAGATTAAGCTCTTTTTATAAAAGAAGTTTGTCGCAAAGGGAAAATGAGCAGGGGTTCATTTCTACTGAGTTGCACTTTAGAGCTAGATCTGTGTTTAAGGAGTATAGTGTCTAGAAAGAAATAGTTAATCCTAATACCTCTTGCAGGAGTCTCTCGACAGAGCTCGCTGCAAAGGAAGACTGATTGGAAAATTAGGATTTTAGGACTGGCACAGCAAGGACCATCAATTCTAGTCACCCAATTACTGTAGACAACCGTATTGCCTAACCCTTGTTAGCTCTTCTTTGGGTCTAGTGGCCAGGTAGATCCGGAACCAAGGAGCCATCGCCAGCTACTGTCTGGTTACTGGGGCCAAAACCAAGTCTTTGGTGGCATTTTATAGAAGCTGGTATTTCTGGAAAAGATGTCACAGTAGTGTAAAACGATGTAATATGCATCCCTTTAGGTTGTGAAATCTTTAACTAACTTGCATCTTTTACTGCTTCCTCACTTCTCAGAGTTCTTATTTAGACTTAGATGTGATGCAGACCCATCACCATGGTTAGACAGTAAAGTTCATCATTTTAGTGGATTAAGTTGTTGCAATTCTTGAAAACTGTTTGGAAGAGATGGTAATTTTCCTTTTTGAACTGTCAGGCACTTTTCTCCTAAATTCCCTAAACCACAGATTGATATCTGAGTGTGTGTATATGTCGTTATTTTTAGGCCTCATGCCATTCTCATAACCATTTATGATTACTGTTATTAATTTTTGTCACATATCATAGTTTGGGTTTCATATCACCTACAAGTCCTTTCTTGTAATAAACAGCATTACTTATGTACGCTTATCTAATTTGATAAACAAAAGATTCCAAGTGAATCTTTATGCCACAGTTGGATTCAGATAAATAGTCTTTTCAGCACTGCTGTGAGTACAAGTGACATTTTTGAACCAAAACTTAATAGAGAGCGACTGGAATAGCTGACTCCTGATTTTTTGTGGAGATAAAATGAAACTCCAGTCTTCAGACAGTCCTATCATTGATTTTAGTCTTTTATCTCCCATGAAAACATCCCCCTCAAAAATCATTTAGCTGTGGATTTAGCAAAAACAGAAAGCAGATTTTTGTCTGTTTTCAAGCTATCCCAGTAATACAGTTATCTGACTTTATTAGGGCATACAGATGCTACTTGGAGAATAAACCCACTTCTAAGCTTACCTAACCCATTTCTTACCCTGACAGGAGGAAATATATTTAGTATGTATCCTTGGCAAGTCACACAGAAAGAGCTTGGTGCTGGGAACAAAACAGATGGCAAAAAAGAGCAAATGGAATAAGTGGAATGAAGTGTCCTGGCTGAGCCATAGTCCAGAATTCTGGACTTCATGTGTGTCACTGCAGCCTTGCTGCTGACTACGTAGTACAGTCCTTCTCTTCCTCCTGCCATCCATCCTTACCTGTCACGTTTACTTGAGCATAACTGTTATTGCAGGCTTCATAGAAGCATCTGATCACCTGTTTCCCATAGGTTCCCAGGACTCATCAAGCCCATGGTCCTGGGATAGGCCAGTGTGTATGGCCTATGGGTCGTCCCATGCCTAATGCATGGAACCACCTGCAGCTGGGAGGCAAGAGCCAGGAGAGGAAGACTGCTAGGTTTCATCAGAAATGTTGTGCTCTTTCCTTTGCTGTGGCCAGAAATGCTGTCCTCACCGAGGGCCCGTGTCAGTGTTCCTCTAGAGGTGCTGCGTGTTTCCTAGCACAGAGATCTGTCTGGTTTGTGTCCCCTGCACCATGACCTCCAGAACCCAGCTATCGTTGTGTCAGCCCACTTCACCCACGTCCATGTACTCTGCGGGCCTCCTCGTAAGTTAACACACTGTTGATAACCCTTAGGCTGTGCAAACTCTGGGGCAAGGCCATGGACCAAGGCTGTCATTCTCTGGTCAGTTCACAGCATGCTCTGCTTCGCGGGAGGAATACAGTGATACGTAATCTACTCATACACTGGTCAAAAAGTACCACTTGTGATACTGTGGTGTAGGGGCACACCTTATCTTTACATTGAAAATGCTGTGGATGGTGACTGTGACCATGTGAAGCTTGTACCTGGGCATGATTCTGTGGGTACTTCCCTTTCTTGGACACTCTTCCACTTGTGCAATCAATCTATCAGAGGAATGTGCCTGGGCTGCAGGCTGTAGGCTGCCAGTGTGGCTGGTTTGGTGCGGTGGAATCATCCTATTAAAAATGAGAACAGTACATGTCCTGCTTGTGCCAAGGAATATGTGAAGATGCATGCTACTAACAGCATGCTCTTTGCTTGTGCAGGCCTTATTAATGGGCCTTATTAATCATCCTTGTCAGATATATGGTGGTGGATATCAGGCATGAAAGCCTTAGAGTATGGAACATGCAGATTTCACATATGAGTACCTAGGTCAGGTCTTCTCCTTCTCTACCAGGGGCATACAGCCTTAGAGTACTGTTGAACAGGAGTGCGAGAAGTCAAAGGTCTGAACTGCACAACCAGACAGTGTGGACAGTGCCAGGTAGCCTCTGCATTGCTGCATGCTCTTCCTGAATGACTCTACCTGCAGGAGCGGACTTTCAATGCGCAGACTTTGCAGGTGCCTAGTTTCAGGAATGTGAGGAGAATTAAGCAGTGGAATTAATTTATGGATGCTCGGTATGATAACAAGGGAACAGGATAAAAGCTTCTCTGTAGTTCAAGATGAACATAGGAGGGAAGGAGTGAGGAAACAGAATTTGCTTATGAATGCATAGTAAAGCCTGAAGCAAGTGTACTGGATGAAGGAGCAGAGAATCTATTTGCATTAGCTTAGCTGTGTGTGGTTATGTTTGTCTAGTAATTGGGCAACTAAAACCTTTGGGAAGTCTTTCCCTAGGAGCAAGTTAAATGAAAGGCAGCAGTTACAGAAGGAATGTATGCAGAGATGTGGAGAGGAGGAGGGTAGAGGTTGGGTTTGTCGGCATTCTGCGGAGTGAGGCGGGAAACTGCTGCTCTTCGTTTAAATGTCTGATCCCACTGTGGAAATTCTTCACTGCTATTAAAAAAAATGCAGTGGGGACCGAATTTAATTGCTTAGTTACTGAAGAGGAGAAAATGGTGACTCTATTGGAAACAATGGTTAAAAGGTGATAGCTCATGATCCTGCCACAGGCTTTTCTTTAGTAGGGTCCTGATCCTCAAAGTTGCTGAGCGCTGAGGGAATTTGTGCAGTGGGACTCCATAGGAAACAGCTTGGAGAAGGTCAAGTTTTCCATGGTGACCTTTGCTACCACCACCAATCGGGTGGTGCCTCGGTGTATCGCTCAGTATGGCCCATTGTGTACACCTCACCGTTTTCCCAAAACTGTACTACAGCCAGCTGGTAGAGTTGGCATATTTGCCTGTCTGATAAAGGTAAAATGTTGAGGAAGCCAACTATTGCTTTCATTTTGATAAAAATTTGATTGTACATCCTGTGCTAATTGTAACAGAGCTCTTTTGCTGTCTGTCTCTGCACATGCATCTCTTGCAAACCACTGCTTACTGCAACTCTCTTCACAGCGCCTAGCAGCTGGTGCTGCGAACAAAGAGGCTTATTGAGCATTTCGTGATGCTGGGTACTGCTCTGGTGGCTGGAGCCGAGAGAACCGCAAGATGATTCAGTGTTTGTTGATCCCACCCATTGCGCTCTATACTCTGTCCTGAGCTTGAACCCCAGCTTTCAGAGCTGCCGTTCAGCCACCCCATATAAAGCACTGGGACAGCTGCTGGTGGTAGCTTTGAACTGTTACAGCACCATGGGCTCAAGTTAGTCTCCAAAAATCACCCATGGATGATTCCCATGTCCCCATGGGGAGATATATACCCATATTTCTTGTCTCTCTCCTGTACGTGCAGAGTGTGAGGACAGGGAGGAGTGAGAGCTGGGAGCACAGCTCCCCCTCCCCTCCTCGCAGAGCACAGACTGCTTCTGGCTTGCCCATGCTGGTTTGTTTTGTTTTGTTTTTCTCCTCATCTAACCCCTTACAAAAAATTACTGAAGAGCTCTAAATCCTAGGGGCAAGCCATCCTGCTCAGTGCTTTGTTGCAGCCCATGTTTGCCTAGTGCAGAAAAGCCCATGTGCAGCACGAGCTGTGTACAGTACATGACAGATCTCAGAGCTGTACAATGCTGAGATCATCCCGGGGATGTGAAAATAACAGGCAGGCAGTGAAGATCTCTGACAGTCAATACATGACACCAAAACTGGTAAAGGGAGAGTGTATGTGAAAGAAAGTCATATGTAAAATTTAATGTGTTGGGTTTGTTGTTGTTGTTGTTTTTTTAAAGCTAGATATGCAGTTTCCATGGACACCCATTTTTATCTTATAGTATGTTTTCTTTTATTAAATATGCATAACCAGGCTTGCTCAGGATGTGAAGTCTGGTGTTTGATTTTCTTTACAATGTCACTAGGGAATTACTAATAGGCAAGCAGATTTCTGAAGACATTTGGGACAGTTTTACCTTCCTGCTGTCGAAGATGGCTTAACCCTTAGGAAGCCAGCCAGGTAAGGGAAAGGACAAAAAATACGGGGAAGGCAAACTCCTGTATGCAGGATGAAAGGCTCATCTTCCGCTAGCATGTCCCATTTTTCCGCTGGGTCGGTCTTTTCTTTCATCAGACTTTCCCACCATCTACTCCTTCTCCAGTTTTGCCTTTTTCCTGAGCCTTGATAGCAGCAAATAGTTATTACTGATAAAATCTGATGCCATGGGACTTGAGAACTTGTGACTGCATGGGGAACAAGTATGCGAAGCAAGAAACCCCAGTGTTTAAGGGGGGAGGACTTGGGGGGTTTTTGGGTCATTTTATTTTGGAGATATCTTAGTTTAGAAGACGAACCTTTAAAAAAAGAACAGGCCTCATCTACTCTTTAGGCCAGTCTGGGAGGTACAGTGGTGCTTTACTAAGGTGTCCTACTTCAGAAAGCCTAAGCAGTGAGTTACACTGAACTTAATACAGTACATAACCAAAGGGAAAGAGTAGGTGTGTATGGGGGTGGTGTCTTTTTTGAGTTTTCTTAAATTTTAGTGCAGAATTATTCCTTTTGGCTTGTTGATGAGAGGGAGTTATAGGTGGCAGACAGTTTTCTGAAGTTTTCCTTCTGTTTTCCAGTTAGCACCAAAGCTCAGTGTTGTGAATAGCTTCAACTTAAGGCACAGCTCTCTTAAATGGTCTGACCTTCACTTAGTATACCACAGATGAATGGTTATGAAAAGCTATCTTGCCCATATGGAAACTTAGCTCTGGCCTCAGAGTGGCGGGGGGGAAGCAAAAAACAGCTAAAATATCTTGGTATTTCATATGCTTCTGTAAAGTCAAAGATAGAGAAAAAATGGTCATGATGTTCTCTTTTTTTTTTTTTTTTTTTTTAATCCAGATCCCTTTTTAAAATTAATTTCTTCTTTGATGTTCAGGAACAACAACTGGTGCCAAATTCAGCAAGTTTATTAAAAGCTATTGATCCCACATTGTTCTGTGTTCAGGTCCCCACCTGGTCATATGGTTCAGATTCATACTGCTTTTTACATTATTGCAGCCTTCTGGAATCAGGGAACATATATTTCTCTGTCAGGTTTAATGGTGAGAACATTGTCAGTGTCTCACTGATGTGCCATTTAGAAGAGAGAAGGTGAAAAATTCAGAATTATTCTATCAACTTAACTTTACTCTTCCCATTAAAAAGGAAGAGTATAGGGCAGGTTCCCCACAAATGTCATCACTTATATCTGCTTATACTGCAAAGTCTTGTACCTGAAAGCTCTCATGAAGTTTTTACCCATTAGCCCCTTCTTTATCAGGTCCATTTTATATTATCTTGGACACCGTGCCGAGCAGCAAACTCTGAAAGCCAAGAACCAGAGCAAAGGGCAGGTGGCATAGAGGCTGATGCGGAAGGAGGTGACTCATTTGGCATTTCATCCTGATCAGATTACTACATTTAATTTAGACATTGGAATCTGACGTCTTCTGACACTTCTCATGGCAGACAGGAGGAGAGGTGGACGGGGGGAGAAATATGCTGTACAATGCAGCAGAGCAAAAAAATTTGTTGCCATTCTTTTGTATTGTTACACTAGCAAATACAAAATAATTGCTTTCCAGCACAGGCATAGAGTCCCTTGGATGTGACGGAGAGGCAGGTTGTACTGAGCCCAGTCCATGTCCTCTCTGGCAGAGGAGATCAGGCCTGAAAATGCATCTGCGGAGATTGCCTAACTCTGTCTTCACGAAAGGCATGGACAAAGCAATCTGAGTTATATGAGGCCCTGGTGGCCTCAGTTCCTTCTCTCTTATATAGCAAGCACAGGATCCGGGCGAAAGTCATGAGGTCTGACCAGGTGTATGGCCATGTGCCTTAAAGTCCCGTTATTAATCGGTGTTAGTTGGGTAGTTCTTCAATAAGGCAGAAATGGATTCTGCATGGTGAAACCTTGAATTCCTTATCCCACTGCTACTGATGAGAGCGTGAAAAAGACTAAGAGAGGTATGTTTTTATCCCTTTATCTGTGCCCAGGTAAATGCACACACCTGTCGCCTACCTGCCTCAGGGAGCTCCCTTCTGCATCTTGCTATTACCATCACTGTCCCGCTGTCTTGTGGGAGGCAGGGAATCAGAATTAGCAATTAATGTTGTTTCACTAAAGTACCTTTAGAAGAGATTTTGTTTTTAGCTGAAGCCTCTCCAGTGATAATGATTTCCAGCAGGGCTGACTGCCCAGCAGGGCTAGTGATAACCTGCCGCCAAAGTACTAAGCGACTCTTCCATTAGCGCAGCTCACTGCAGTATGTTCAATTTGCATTTAGTATGGACACAGTCTTGAGTTACGTTTCACACCGATCTTCTTTGGCATGGAAGGGTAGTAGTGAGCTGCACTGCATAAGGCATGTAGACATGTAATATATGTAGTTTTGATGACAAACAGGGATCTATATCGATGCCCCTACTCTGAGAAGGTGGTCTGTGGTCTACAGCTGCCAGTGCTGCGTGTGATTAGTCAGCCCTAATGCTGAACTCTGCAGATTAATGTGTTGCTCTTCTCCCATTATATCCCTTCTCCATGAGGCAGTCTATCTCTTGCATCAGTAATGACCAGCTGCAGAGCCTCAGGGTTTTCTCTAGCTACTTTTAACTGATCTAGCACTTCTTATTTTTTCCATGCTCTGCCCTTTCCTTGATTGGTAAATTCCCCAATGGCTTTAATCAAGCTGTGTTGAGCCTAGCAGCTCTGGCAAGTTTTCTTTTGTTTTAATAAAAGGTGAGTTTGTTCCCCAGGCAGGTTCTGCCAGCTCAATTTCAACTATTGCACATTTATCTTTAAAAAAGGGGCCTCCCATCTCACAACCATAGGCAATACAATATCCTCAGTGAACTCCTGCAACCTGCCCTTTCCCCTTCAGAGGAAAAAGGGACTTTTTCCTCCCACTTCACTGAGGTCAGTGTTTTGCCCAGTGCATTCTTCATTCACACCTTCAGGCTAACGGACACAAAGGATTTAGTTGTGAGGCTGATGTTCAGCCCAGCCTCAGACCGCAGATGGCCACTTGGGCTCTCCAGAAATGTCCTTAATTCGTATTCTGACAATAATAATGTTCAAATTTGCAAAGGCAAAGTTAGGAATCTCTGAGATCTTGCTGCCTGTCTCAGTTCTCAGCCTCTCCCTTTTTCAGGCATTTGATCAAACCTGGGAGAAATGTTTCAAGTAAACAAACTCTTTGGAAAATTGCACCGAAAAGGGCAGAGCAAAACTGCTTACAATGTTGGACAATGTAGGTGAGTGGATTTGATTAAGAGACTTTTTTATTATTATAATTTCAAGCTCTTCTTGAGATATTACCTTTGCAGCAGCTGCTAATATTTACAAGTAGACACGCTGGTTATGGAACTGGAGGGCAAGTGAGGGGAATCCCAGATAACTCATGAAGACTGAGAAGCCCAAGTAATATAGACTATCTCAATTCCTGAGTATCCCTGCAAGTTTTCCTAGTGTTCCCTCTAGGATATGTTGTTCCTTCTGCCAAGGTTGTTTTGAAAAACATTGTCAGATTTATACAGGTTTTGTTTAAGATTTCAGCTATCAGTAAAGCCAGAAAATAAAAAGGTAAATTTATCAGGAATACTTTCAAAATTTAGACACTAGGAGTGTGCAAATTGCTATTAAAAGCATCTCTGTAATGCATCTAGCCCTGTAATGCATCTAGCCCTGTATAAATAGAATTGCAGTGAGAAGTCAAGATGAGTGCAATTTAGGGCTGTTTCAGGCAGGAGAAATCAAAATTGAAATACTGAACCAAATGGTGTGAGAAATCATCAAAATTTAGAAAATGCAGCAATTTATTTAGTTCTATGGAAAATAAACTAAAATCTGTCATTCTTTAGATATTGACTACAGCCACCAAGTGATGGCTAATTAACAAGCGTAGGAGGCATTTAGATACCATCCTCCTCTCATTCAGTAGGTCATTGACTAGAAATAGTCACCACAAGGTTGAGATCCAGACTTAGCTTCTTCCCTGCCTGGTGGAGATAGAAACCACCTCCCCACCTCCCAGGAGAAGCAGCTGCTGGATGCCATGCACTGAGCCTGTCCCACTTGTGTGAAACACTTCAGCGCTCCTAGGAAGAGTGAGGAAGGGAGGGAGAACGTGTGAACCTCAGGTTAGGATTCTCAACTGGGATGTGGTACTGGCTCACAGTTAATTAACTGCTCCAATTAACATATGCATGGACAATGTCAGAGGACAAACTACCTCGTGTCCGAGGATGGGCTGGATCAGATGCTGTACACATTTCTTTGATGCATCACCACAATATCAGATATGCAATTCAAGAAAGAGACCCCAAATTTCTTGCTGCTCACCATTCTCTAATGTCTCGTTAGGCGGGAAGGCAGGGAAATGAGGGAACAGCTGCAACGGTCCACCTTGGCTGACAAGACAACACGCAAATCCTGGCAGGGTGGGAGATAGCATACTGCTTTCTGCTGAGAGGAAGTGGACCTCAGTAAAAATTAATTGAGTGGGTCTGCATTAAACTGTTGGGTAAAAGGTAACAGACCCAACTACTTTCTCTTCTGAGAGTCCTAGCTCAATGTTTTTTTCTCAGGTGGAACCATTAGGAAATTTGACCTGAATTCAGAAATGGTCTCTGGACAATGGAAAATATGTTTTTTTGGTGACTTTATTATTGACTGAAAAAAAAATATGTTTACCCAGCACCACAGCAATATAAATAGCTTTTATCTCCATTGCAAACAGGCTTATTTCATCTATCAGTGATGTACTTTAAATCTCATATTTCCGTTACAAACAGGTTTGTTTTACCGGTGACTTTAAATCTTGTAGTAGAGTTCTGCCAACCCTAATTTTCTTTATGGCCAGGCGCAGACCAAAGAAAAGTAGGTGCCATATACTCCACATTCACAGTCAGGAGAATAGTGGGCTTGGCAAGCTGTCCTTCCCTGTTCAGACTTCGTCTGTACAGAACGGAATGAGAGGGAGGTATTGGGGCGATTCCTGAGGCTTTCCAATCATGGAGGAGGGAGAACTGGGGGCAAGCGGTTAAGTTTTGGGAGTCCTGCAAATAACGAGTAAGACACAGAAGAGCTAATGCCTAAGCCACCATGTGGGGCTGCGACGACTCTAATGCTCCCTCTGCATGGACCACCAATTGTACAAATGTCATTAGATATAGGACGCAGTATGTCTGCATAAATAAACCTCCCAGGCCCAGATCAGGAAATTATTGCACTTGCTTTCCGAACAGAACAAAGATTAGTGTGGTGATGAAGCTGTGCACTTAGCATTGAAGACATGAATGTATGAAGTCAATTATAAAAGGAAAGCTCTGTGGTGCACAAATAATTGGTACAACTACAGTGGCTCTTCCGTGTGGAATATATCCTTCGTGTATTGCTGCAGCCTTCCTACACAACCCAAGAAAAGCAACTGATTAGAAAAATTCAACACACCTTACAAAGTAGGTGTGAATGGAACAAAGATGGGGAGTTGGGGATTAGCAGTGGGGTACCTATTAATTAATATTTTGAAAGCCCCAACTATGAATTTCCATACTTTGAGATATTTGAGGTTCTTTTAAGTACAGCCAGAACTCAGTCATCTGAGTCATTAATGGCTGTGGTGATCATTAATGCCAGGCACCCAGTGAGTGTTAGAAACAAATAAAGACATAGTTTATGTTCAGAAGTATTTACAATCTGAATTGAAATAGGGCACAGTGAGCAGAAATGATGAGTAAACAAAATACAAGAGAGAGGTTGTTAAGTCAGAGTTTTGGTAGTGCTCCAACACTTCAATGAGACTATTTTAAGTGTGCAGGTTGTTGTGGTATTGCTGCATCATTCCACTCCATCCCTTTGCCATGGTGCCGCTTGGCCAGAGATAGTACCCAAGGCTTCTCCTCAAAAAATTTCAAGGGTATGAAAGTCACATAAACTATGATAACATCACGCCCTCAAATATTTGAATTAGCTGATCTAATTTAGTCATTTAGGCCATGGTCATTTCCGGGTATACAGCCTGTCAGAGAACAAGTTCCTTCAAAAGTTCTTGTGGTGTTGATTCATATCGATACCTCTCCTGGCAGCTCGGTGAGTCCAACACACTCTCTTTGTCCTTTCATATGTCTCTTGAGTGCCTGATTTCCCTCTCATCGGTCACTGATGTAAGAGGGCTGCAGATAAGCAGGTCTTGAGGGTGCTCCGTCTGAAGTCTTCCTGGTGGGAATGACCAGCAGGCAGCACCAGAGCTGGCCGTGAGAATTCTCCAGGTCACAGAATCACAGAATGGTTTGGCTTGGAAGGAACCTCAAAGATCATCTAGTTACAACCCCCCTGCCACGGGCAGGGACACCCTCCACTAGACCACGTTGCCCAAAGCCTCATCCAACCTGGCCTTGAACACTTCCAGGGAGGGGGCCTCCACAACCTCTCTGGGCAACCTGTGCCAGTGCCTCACCACCCTCACAGTAAAGAATTTCTTTCTAACATCTAATCTAAATCGACCCTCCTTCAGCTGAAGGCCATCACCCCTTGTCCTATCACTCCATGCCCTTGTAAACAGTCCCTCTCCATCTTTCCTGTAGGCCCCCTTCAGGTACTGGAAGGCCGCAATTAGATCTCCCCGGAGCCTTCTCTTCTCCAGGCTGAACAACCCCAACTCTCTCAGCCTGTCCTCGTAGGAGAGGTGCTCCAGCCCTCCGATCAGCTTTGTCGCCTCCTCTGGACTCTCTCCAACAGCTCAATGTCTCTCCTGTACTGGGCCCCAGAGCTGGATGCAGTACTCCAGGTGGGGTCTCACAAGAGCTGAGTAGAGGGGCAGGATCACCTCCCTCGACCTGCTGGTCACGCTGCTTTTGATGCAGCCCAGGACACGGTTGGCTTTCTGGGCTGCAAGCGCACATTGCTGGCTCATGTTGATCTTCTCATCAATCAATACCCCCAAGTCCTTCTCCTCAGGGCTGCTTTCAATCCATTCCCCGCCTAGCCTATAGTTGTGCTTAGGATTGCCCTGACCCAGGACCTTGCACTTGGCCTTGTTGAACTTCATGCAGTTCGCACAGGCCCAGCTCTCAAGCCTGTCCCTCCAGATAGCAAGTGGCTCTTGGGAGCGGCGCCGTGGCTGTGCCCCTCTGCAGAGCTACCTACTGGCTGAAGAGGAAGAAGATATTGCCTCCCCAGAACTGAGGGCTCCCCTGTTGTTCATGGAACTTCCCCCATTCATGAAGTTCCATATTTGGGATGGAGGATTTCACTACCTAGATTAGATTTTGGGGAAGTCTCGTTGCTAAGCAAAGCAGTGGTTAATTACAGCTATATCCAGAGAGTGTAAGTAAGTACCACATTCCGTGCCTCATCTGTTATGTCTCATTAATGAGATAAGTTTAAAACTGTTTAAAACCCAAAAAGACTCACGCTAGCTCTTGCTTCAAGAAGCAGAGGAACACAAGAAGTATTTAAACAGGGTTCAGTATCCAGTATTAAACTCAATTTAAACAGGATTCTGTGCCTAAATGCTAGGCAACCTTTTCCACAGCCACTTAGGCTTGAAGTGGGGCTAGCATATTACAGACAAGAAATTAAGCCAATATTAAAAAAGATGCAAATGACATTTCAAAGGAACTCTAGCTTCACATGTAGTCACTTGCACAGTGGATGGTCCATCTGGCAAGTCATTAGAAGGCTGGAGAAAAAGGAAAATGGGCACTGAATAACAAGGTGGTATACGGTTTTTAGCCATTGTTTGTCTGTGTTTTCTTCTCTCCTTCCCTCTTTATTTTTAGGGTTTATCATTTTGTTCACTGTCATAGTCTTGAGGGAATTTTGTGGACTGTTTTCCATGTCTTGTTTTTTTAGATTTCATTCATTATCTCTCCTTCCTTCATCAGCAGTGGGAGGGTGAATTTCTGTCCTATTCCAGGCCAGAAGGAGGTGTTGGAGCTTGAATGGCTGCAGTGACATTTCCCATGTAACGTCTTGGCCACCTCTTCTTTGGTGGGGGGTAGTGACAGTGGAGAAGCCTTCGGGCTAGTTCCTACCACATATGATTACTTCTGTTCAGGAGCAGAACCTGGGCAGGTTGTGGGGCTCTGGCAAACTCTCCTGGCTCAGAGGTAGCACAGCAGGATTTGGTACACCTTTTGTCTTTCTCTGGTGCTTCTGCTAAATAAAAAGCAACTTTCCCTGAGCTGCCCTAGTACTGTGGAGGTAAGAAGAGGTTACGAACAGAAGTCTTAATTCTCTGCACAGCATGGAAGTAACACTCAGCATCTAGTTGCCAAGGAACAAAGTTCCTCCTAAGGAATAATGAACAATGGAGGAGCCAAAAATACTATTAGAAACTATTTGGCAATATACCATGTTTTTACTTTGTCTCAAGCCTTCATCTTATGATTGCCTTGTAAAGGTGTGGAGCACAGGATAAAATGATGGAACTGGCAAGAGATACATAGATCATTTGTTTCCTGTTCTGTGTCACTGTTCTGCAGAGACGATGTTCCTGCCAGGGGATGTGTGCATCATTTTTCAAGTTCTGTGTCAATCTTCTAAAGGAGTTATCTGTTGATCATGCTCAAATTTATCTAGGGAGTATATCTATCTCAGCAGAGAGCAAAATAATTCATTTTTTTAGATCTGCCAGTCAGAGCAAACATCTGTCCTTACAGTGAGGAAAAATGATAGCATCCATTTCCATATCCTCTCTGACAAGTTGTCCCTAAAGAAGGGATGAGTCTCACTGTTAACACGATCTGCAGGTGAAACAGTGGTATGCAGCAGCAGCAAGAATCACTTTCCTAAAAGAAAGAATATTTATCCCTAAAATTCCTGATTTACACTCTGCCTCATTACTGGGAGAATTTTACACCATCCCCAGAAAACCTTCAACCCTTTTTTGTCTGCATTATTGTTCCGATTTAAAGAAATGGAGTACTGTTTCTCAAAGAGAGAGATCTCATGAGCTGCATGAGACTACAGACTGCAAGGAGACACCTTCTGTCTTTGAGTCCCAGCCATAGACTTTGGGCTTCGCAATCTTATCAAGGTGTTTAGGACAATAGAGTGTCTTTAAAAAGTAAATCAGACTTTGAAGTAAGAGAACAAAGCTTATCATGTCAAGTGGGAGAACACAGGAGTAAAGGGATAGTGGCTATAAACTTTGGTGAAGACATGGGAAGGAGAAGGATAAAATGAATGATAATCAGGTTGTCATGTTTACAGTTTTATGACCTGTACAAGCTTAATAGAGTTTAATAGAGTGGAAAAGCCATACCTATGAAGCTGCTGTTGGAATGCATATTGCCTTATGGGGTTAATTGAGGAAAGCCCAGGATTCTGTAAAATGGGTAAAATGGATAAAATATACATTCATTGTTATGTTGACAGAATAAAACAATTAAAGCAGTAGCTCATGGCTCTACTCACATGCTATCTGCTGTATATTATCTTATCCAACTTTAGTGTGTTTTCTTTATCCTCCCTATGTGCTGGTGCTGTCAAACCATACCTCTCCCACTTTCCTTGTCTTTTTTGTAGCTGTAGGTACTGTTTTCCTCTCCCTCCCCTTTCTCTGCCCTCGGCACTGCATTCTGCTCCCCAGTGCCTTTTGCCATAGACTACACAGGGTGCTCTGCTTTGGAGCCCTAGTTACAAGAGAGTAGACAGACAAGCAGTAGCACCTACTCATAAAGCTCTGGAAAGCCCTTTTGCCAAAGCTATTGGGATGTCATGTCGATCATTGTTGGCTTTGAAAGTTTACAGGAACATGAGGCAGAGGTGTTGATGCAAAACCTTTATTACAGGAGGAAGCTTTAAACTTGAAAAAATATGGGAACGAGAGTGGCTACAATATTTTGGGGAGGAGAGGGGAGGTTTGTGTTGTTTTTCTCTGCTGACTCTTTAAGTTTTGATATGTCTTCTCCTTACTGGGTTCATTACATTAAGGCTTCTCTAGGGTATACCTATAAAACTCTAGTTCTTAAGGCTCACTAGCTATGTAGTCATATTTAGATTTTTGAAAACAAGTAACACATCCTTTAAGGCTCCTAAGTACATTAGCGATAATGATAACTGAAACAGTGAGAAATCTTTCCTTTCTTGGGTAAAATACTTCTGCAGGACAGTGCCACAGCCCTGGCTATATTCCATTAGTCTCATCTTCCCTGGCTCACTGTCATGGCTTGCTAGTCCGGAACAAAGCTCTCAGACATGTTGCAAGAAATAAAAAATCTTAGAGAGAAAGAAAGTTAATGACCACAGTCAGAACTATTAACATCAACCAAAGCCAACTTAAAGGAACATGTGGCAGATCTACGCACTGGGCTCACTTTGCGTCTCTTTGATCCTGTGCAGCTGTAGAACAATTCAGCATAGTAACACCTCCTGTAAAACAGCTCAGTGACTGTGCTAATTGCTAAACTGAGGAAAAACAGCATTAAATAACATGAGGGTGACCACACTGTTTCCGCCTTCAATCATTCAACAACAGATCAAACACCGAGCTCTGCTGATGAAATGCAGTGAGAAGGAACAGGAGACCTGGCACTTGTGCTGTACTTAGAGCCAGAGTCTCATCTAATACACTCGGGGGAAGAAGTCGAGGATAACTTTAAGGCATTTTGGGTGTTTGGGGGCCCTCCTTTCTGCTCTTCCATCAGTGCAGTATAGGTACGTATTCCTGATGAATGAGTTTGGGGGCTGGGAGGAAGCAAGTGTCTGCAAAACCCTAAATGCACATCGGCCGGACCCGGTTTTCTGATGAAGGAGAGTCAGTGAGGAGCCATGAAATCAGCTTTTCACAGACGAGACAAAACTTCTGGCCAGAGGGATTTTTCTGGGTAACGTTTTTGGCCCTGCTCTACGAAGTCTTTAGGCAAATAAAGAGACCTGGAAAGATTTTAGCCTGTCTGAGAATTGGACTGGTAGATGCTGAACTGAACTACATTGAAAAATGTAGTAGACCCCCTATCACAGATGCAGATACTTATTATTCAAAATACAGGGTATTTTTCATTATGAAATTAAGGTGGGTTTGAAGTACAGGAGCAGGATATTAACTTACGTGCTTTTATTGTCTTGCAATAGATGTTATACAATTTGCTATTTGCAGAGCTGAAGCAGGCAGCCTTTTGTCAACTACAGTCATTGCAGGTATTTTCACTGTAAAGAGCTGGTGAATGCAACAAGATGGAGATTAATTTGCAGGTCTTACCTAAAATAGCCCAGTCATGTATTTTAAGCACTCCTTCCAGTGTAAGACAGTGATAAATTAGAAATCCCTGCCGTAGTAAGGCTTGTTAGTAAATCTGATACGCAGTTAGCTGACAACTCTGATGCATGGAGTTTCAAACCTGCTCTTTGGAAACCCTGCCTTCTGCCCACCTCCCACCCCATTGTTAGAATGTATATCCATCAAATTTTACATGGGATAGCTCAGATTACTATCTATCTGGATGATAGCAGCAACATTTTCTGCATTAGCAGCTCTCTACAGATAATGTCTGGAGGATTGAGAGAGGGAGATTAAGTCTGAATAAATATCTCATGATATTCATATTTAATCAATGTACTTAGAGGCTGTCTAATCAGTCAAAACAACAGCTCTTACTGTTATACAGGTTTCATAAAAATATATACTAAACAGAAGCAATAAGCTTTGTCCCTTTAAATTAACCTCGAGCCTGTAAGTGGCTCCCAGACAGAACAAACTGTGACCTTAGAAATAGGAACTGATGGCTGTGATGAAAGAGCCATGTTACTCAGGAATGACAAACATTAACTTTGAGTGTATCTACATGGCTGGAGGAAGGAGAAATTGTCCTTTGAGTAGCTTGGGCTGGCAAATAGTATACATTTGTAACCCTATTAGCTTCTGAGTTTGGGACAGATTAATGCTGTTAAACCCATGTACCTAAGTACACATTTTAAGATCACCCCCTTAGTTAGAGTCTTTTTCTCTGGGGTATTTTCCTCCTCTTGGGAGGAAGGGGGGAAAGAGCAGGAGGAGAGGGGGATGGTTTTGGAGAGACTAAAATGTTTCTATTTCTCTGGGTACAGAATTACAATACTTGGCAAAAGGCTGGGAAGTGACATTTGGGGGAAGAAGGAAGGAGACAGCGAAAAGGCCTGAGATAGGGATAGAGATGGGAAAGTTGAAAATTTCTGGAACAGACGGAGCAGATATATTTCTGATGTGCTGTAAGTAGAGTGTACCATAACCAGTTCGGCTGAGGTGAGCTGGCATGTGCTTTCACAATGAAATTTGGCTCCTCCATCACATGAAATATTCTCTGGTTGCTGCCCCATCATTTAACAGCATGGCATTCTGCTTAGGACAAAGCAAGCTGTTTTGTACCTTTGAAGACAGTGAGTACGTGTAGCTATGTCTTGAATGTTTTCACTGTAGCATATAATAGAAAACCTCTCCACTGTAAGCATTAGCAATGCAATTTCATAACTATCTGTTCAGACAGTGCACAGGAGCTTGAAAAACAACTTGAGACACTTTATTCCCTCTGGGAAATGCCATCCGAGAATATGTTAATCTGACAAATATGTGAAAGGCTGTCCCCTATTGGTGAACCATGAAGAATACCACCTTCTTTTTTTTGTATGTATGTGAGATGTGCTCCTCCCTGCCGAGAGTGGAACAATCCTTACGCTCTCATCAAACCAGACAGCTGAAAAGTACAGAGACATTGTGCTGCCTCTTTTGCCTTGCAATGTGAATTTGATATTATCCGTACCACCTTTCACAATGCACTTGAAATTAATCAGAGGAGAAATGTCTTATTTGATTATATTTAACCATGAACATTGATCAGTTGCAAGCAATTTTAACTTCAGAGCTGTGTGTCCAAAGTCCTTTCTAAAAAGGGCAAAACGTTACCCAGAGATACACGGGAGCTTGTATTATTTGAGTCTCTGAAAAGACACACTCAGGGGAAATGACCGTACATCTGGGAAATTAAGAATCATTTACTATGAGACTCTGTGAGAGATGGACAATATCAAACGAAAGATCCCCAAAACATCAGTCGTCTGCCCATTCCATGTTTTCATTGCAGTTGTCTTAGCTCATTTTACTTTAAGATTCTTTCATTATTTTCTGGCAAACTAGAGACTCTGACAAGTCTCTGAGGAGACCACAGCAAAACCCATTGTTCCTCAGCGTTTCAAGCAGCCCTGGAAGAATCTGACTGCCCTGCCTGCAGTCTGAAAATAAGCCATGAAAACTACATAGTCCTCTAATCCCTTTTCAGGCTTCCTTTCTGCCACAGGAGACTTCCTGTGGCCTTAGGTATAATAATCATTTGGCATCCTTAGGGCAGATCAGTCAGAGGATCTACTGGGCAGACTCAGACAGAGTCAGGTGGGCTGAGACATCTACATCTGCACACTACGCAGCCCGAAGGCTTTACTTTGGATGTAGTCTGGTCCCCAAAATTGGACTTCCTCACCAGGCACATCGTTAAAAGCTCTCCAGAGGCCTGGTTGTTGGTGCAGACCAACACATCCCCATTAATGGTTGGGCATGTTTGGTACACGCCTGGACTGGGCCTTTTAGCTGCCTCTAAAAGCTACTTAGCTAGTGTGCACCAAAACTGCTCTGCAGACTGAACCAGTGCTGAACTGCACTACCCTACCAAATAAAATGATTGTGTTTGTGAGTACTTTGTAGGATGGCAGTGGAAAACTTTCCACTGTTATTGCTTGTATCTTAAATAGGTAGAGATCAACACTTGTCAGCCCTGGCCCTTCTCCTCCTGTGTCTTGGGACAGGGTAGATCTCCCAAATTTGGTCTATACCGTGATGCTCAGATAGGCCAGCACTTTTCACTGACAAAAAATATTTTAACTTAGGGTGAAGAAGGAAGAAAGGCAGAGATGAGCTGTTTATTGTAGCATGTAGCAAGACAGTGGCCTGAAGGTCAAAACATGCCTGCTCTAGTCTCTAGTCTAGAACTTGTGATGACTTACCATTCCTCAACCGCACAGGATCTGTGAACTCAAATAGCACACATGCTCAGGCAAGCTCCTCTTTTCCTGAGTTAGGACTGCCATATTTCCACCACCTTTCTCAAAGGCACTTCAGTGCAGTGAGGCAAGTTTTCATGTCCTGACTGGTTTTTCTTAACTATCTCAGATTCAGCATTCCTTCATAAAGGGCAATAGCTTTTCCTACCTCTCACCCCTTAACCTTCCTGCTTTCCAGACACCCTAAGGGTCTTGGATTGCATTTCCCAGAGGGAGTAAAGTGTCTCAAGCTGTTTTTCAATAGTGGGGTTTTTTTTTTGAACTTGAGGAGGAATTAATATTTCACAAAAGTGACTGGGTGGGTGGAGGGGGGAGCCTGAATACAAAATCCACTTGTTGATTGGGATTCTGGGGTGGGAGTAAAGGAAGAAAGCTTTGCAGGGAGTGTTTTCAAGCTCTTAAGAGCATGTTTTTCCAAGTGCTGTTCTTAAGCATAAAACTGTTAATAATAAGAGCACAGTAGGGTAATATAAATGACACAAAAGGCACTCTCTCATTGCAAAGCTGAACAGTTTGTGGTTTAGTAGATTTTTATGATAAAAGAGACAAAGGAATAAAAGTTTTTCCTTCTCAAAAGCTACCATGCCTAGTAACATCTTTTGCTAATAAAAAGAACCCAGCCTCCACCCCCTCCTGACATATGTTCTTACCCAATTAAAGTCCTCCTGCAGATCTGGAGGCCTATTGACAACTTGTTCCATGTCACTAAGCTTGGTTTGCTGCCCTGCTGCAGAAATAACAACACAGTGCCTCTGAAATGGTCTTAGTGTTAATAAGTGGCAGAAGAGATGGAGTTTTGCAGGCTGCCAGCCTCCTACCTGGGATCTTCATTCAATCGTTTATCTTTGTCTTTGTTTTCCCTTCCATCTTATTCTTTGTCAGCAGCAGGGCTTACATACCAACAGGAAGAGATTCAGTTTTCTTTTGCATTGTAGGAAATCAATTGTTGTTGGTGGTGGTTTTTGCTTTTGGTTTTTTTTGGTTTTTTTTTTATTTCCAATTTGCCCTAGGCAGGTTGGAGGTGAGAAGCTCTGAAGTGTGCAAATTTGCCACGAAGGTACACAGAGAGAGGTTGCTGTCTGTGAGCACATGGAGAGGGGAAAGAAACTGTGGGAAAGAGTAACCAGCGTTCCTTAACATGAAATCAGTCTGCAAAATCTTGATGGAAAGGAGGCAGTCCTTCTCTGTGCACAATACTAGGAGCCCAATCCTAGAGCAAGGAATGAAAGCAGTAGTTGTCAAAGTAGACCTGTACATAAGCTGTGCAAGCAGCAGTAATGCCAACTATTATTTCAGCTGCAGCCCACCAGCTGGTGCAGGCTATTTGTAAATCTGTGTACACTGTGTATGCTGTTGAAAGTGGGGCAGTGTCCCCCATTAGCAGTTCAGTCACCTTCTCATACAAGGTATGGAATCCAAATAAAACTGACTTCACTCCCTTTTCAACAGGAACATTAGGAGCGAGGGTGCCATGAGTTCAAAACATTGAACTGAGGTTCTCCGGTCGTGTTTTCTTCAAGTGTTCACTTGGTGAACACTAAGTTCATCTAAGGATGAAACCATGCAGCTCTAAAGAGGACAATATGTATGATTGTAATACCTACAAGAGGGCTTTGTTGTCTTTTCCCATCTCTTTCACAGACTGTATGAAAGGCTTGGGTGGGTATCTGGCATGGTTTCTGTGAGCCACTCCCGTATGTAACTCCTACTGAAATTAAGGGAAAGTCCTCAAATAACTTTCTGAGGAGCTGTGCTATGTTTTATTATTAATATATAAAAATTAAATTATAATACTTTTTTTTTCCTTTATTTGTGTATATAGCCTGTTTATGGTCCTCACTGAATGAGCTTTTTCCAACCACATACAGAGCTTGGCACAAGGAAGTCCTACCTTTTGGCACCATGGTAGTTCTAGGCATGCCTCTACTATATGGCCAGAAGGGTCCAAGCAGTCCATAGTCCCTGAGTTACCAGGATCTAGTCCACTGCTCGCAGCAGAACCCCTTCCCTCTCTGCCCAACAACTGGATCCAGTCCTGGTCACACATCTGGTACGATAACGCTGGGTGGATCATCCATGGTTCTGTAAAAATGCATGCATGAAGGAAAGAGCTGTACCTTGCTGCATGGCTCTAGGCCAACTTACTCTGCAGCATGAGAGAAAATGCCTAATACACTGTTACCTTGGTCTTTGTTTCATTTTTCTGATTAAAAGCAAACCTTTGTCTCCTCTGCTGGATGCATTTGTTATCATTAGTTCGTTGTCTAGTGCATATACAGCTGGTTTTAGCCACCATTTAAAATGCAGTGAGTTTAAATACTGATGTGTAGAGTGCAGCAGGATAAATAAAGACATACTTGAGCAAACATATATTTAGCCATTTATTTTTCTACCAGCAGTTTTAGAGAGTTGTGGGGGTTTTTTTAATCTAATCCGTTCAGTCAGCAGTCTCAAGAGTAAAAGCTTCTGCCGCAGCTTGGTGTTGATGCTTGGTCGAGTCTTAAAGCTTCATGGTTTTTTGACACTGCACTGAGTCTGACGCTTTGATGTCTGAGACTGCTGCCTGCACAGAGTAAATCATATTTTAAAGTTTATCAGTACAAAGAGTGTGCTGTTTCTCAGACATACACACATGCATCCACACACAGCATCTTTCCACTTCTTTTAGCTACCTAGAAGTTTCCTTAGGATTAAATGCCTCTTTCACTTACTGTTCCCACACAGACGTTGCCATCTTTAATTGAAAGCTCACAGCATTTGTGGGCTAAGGTCATAATACTTGTGCTTAGCAGTGCCAATTGAGGGCCTAAAGAGAAAAAAAAATGTTTTTCTCACTCAACTGCTGTAGCCAGTGTACCTGCTCCACGTTGGCGACGCATCTCCATGTAAAAGCAGCTGCTGAAACTGGTGGCACTAAAGTGAAGGCTGGAGATAGCTTCTGCGCATCAGCAGATACTTACTCCAGTGACAGCGCTGGCTCCCTCTGCTCTTAACAGTGTCATGAAATAATAAGTTTCTTCAATGTAAACCAGGAACTGCCACAGAGACTGACGGTGACTTTTGGTGGATAAAAACAAGACCAGCCTCCACGGGCCTCCAGGGAGCTCATTTCATGGGTTGGCTCAATCACTGTGTAGCTCCTTTGGCTGCAACCTCGCTGGTCCCCTTTTAGCTGGGTCTGGGGAAATGTATGAGCCACCTCTCTGAAGCGTAGAGTGCCACCAGTTCTGATAGTCCAAATCTGCCTTTCATGGGCTAATGGAGCACATCGGGGCACGGGATCAGTGGGATTAGCGGGATCAATGTCTGACCTGTAGCTGTTCAAAGCTTTCTCCAGTGTACAGATGACTGCTGGGAGGAAAGAGCCGTGGCTCCCCATGTGCAGGGCAAGACACTGACTAAGCAGCCACTCTTCTGTTATAATCAATTTCTCTCTTCCCAAATGTGCTTTATATAAGAAGCAGATAGTACAGTTTGCACATGCACGTGTGCCTTTGTGCCAGATGTACACTTTTTAATAAACTGTTCAAACCAGCGGCACTTGTGATTGCCCTCGTGCGTCTCCTGGTTTGCATCCACACAAGCGAGAGCACAGAGGTTGTGCAGGCTGAAACTAGTGCTGAATTTCTTTACACAAAGTTGGAAATCAAAGAGCAGCATCCAACACAACTCAGCGAACCTGGCATTGGGGGCTAAAAGCATGTTGTGATTCAGTTCTGTGTCTTTTGAGGAGACACTGAAGAGATGGTATCACCAGGGAGAGAGACTATAAAGGATGACTAGAAGTGGGAGTTCCTGGTGAGTGTACGGTTTGAGTCACAGCCACCTCGTGCCCAAGCGCCCTTAGAAACGTGAGGCCGTGACTCTGAAATGCTGAGAGAGCAGAACTTCATTCCCAGCACAAGGAAAAAAAAAAAAAAAAATCTCTTAGTGTAATAAAAAATTAAATCTAATCCAACATCACCTGCAGTCATGAAGGATAATGCACAAAATCTGCTGTTCCAGGTGTTAATTGCGGTGTGGCATTTCAGGCAAACCTAAGGAATGTAATACCTGTCAGTGGGACTTATGCTCCTAAATCCCATCAGTGCTTTAAAAAATCCTCACCGGCCCCCTCAACCATTACAGTTACCACTGCCAATGTCTCCTGAGGTCCTTTGCACCTACTGGGGAATGTCTGGAAGTTCTCAGGGCAAGAAATAAAGTAGAGGGGTTCTCTTCTCCTGTTATTTTTAACAAAACACTTTCTTTATCAGTCATTCTTTAAAGAGCTGGGATACTCCCTCTTCAGCACCTACTGTCTGCAGTTGTTACCTAGAGGAAAAAGCCACATATTAAGGCTTTTTTTTTTCTCTTTCTTCAGAGTAGCTGCACAGAACTCAGATGAGGAGTATATTGAAATACATTAGTAGCATAGAAATCCTCCTCCACCTACTCCATCATCTCGGCATTTTTCCTCCAGCTTCTATTTGTCTTCTATGTATAGATTCCCAGAATGAAGAAGATTCTTCAGGAATTCATGATTCAGGCTGTGGGGCCGGGAGGTAACTGGGGAAAAGGAAAAAAAGGGCAGGTAAAAACATAATTAATTGTCTGTGCATTGCTTTCCCTCAGCCATCTATATAACTCTTTCCTATAGAAGTGTAAATGCCTCGGTATAAAGGTCAAGATATTAGCGCGCTGGGCATGATTCAGACAATCTTTGTTCAATTCCTGCTATTGACTCTTTGTATGACCTGAGATAGGTCCCTCATTTCTCTCTGTCTTAGATCTCTATCTGTAAAATAAGGATAACCGTATTTCTTCTCCTTTTTCTAGTCTATTTGGACTGTCAGCTCTTTAAGCCTTGGCGTTAGGTGTGGATGCAAACACATACACAGCCATGGCTCTCAAAGCATAATGACAGGAATGCAAATATGTAAGACCGTACCTGAGCTTCAAAATCTGAAATTAGAAGAAACAGCACAGTTTATCTGGCCTCAGTGTTACTGATTTTTTTTTTTTTTAATTTGTATTCTTTGTATCAGTTACAATTCATGCTTTTAAAACAGTAAACTAGGTATGAACCCTTCTGTAAAGAACAGGGTGTTCGTAATAATCTTAAGCCACCTTCAGATCACTGAAGCCAGTAAGAAACCTCCCAGGCACCAGGTTCATTTTTAACTGCAGCTTTGATCTGTAGGGACTTTCTTCAGCAATGTCTTCCTGGCCAGTGTTTACAACAAGGCACTGGTCTACAGAGATCATGGGCTGATCTGGCATTGAATTCCCTGTCATCCTCAAAGGTACTATAAGAAAGTGTAGCAGAAAGTGATATGCTATTTAAATTCACAGCAGTAACAGCAATAAAAGGTTTAAATGTCCCCATGAACCAGCTTCTTAATATCTATGTGGATTTTAATATCTTAATATCCCATCAATGCTACTTCACCAGCACCCCAGCTGTAACTGAGAGGAGCAATCCGGGAGATACGGGTTTCAGCAGCAAAGCTGGTCGAAGACACATTTTCCCCCTGGCTAATTCCCACCTACCTTCTTGCAGTTCATCGCCCCTCAGCTGTGTTGATACAACAGTTTATTATTAACAGCTATTTTCAGGCTGTTCATTTCAGGAATCCAGGTTACAGCTCAGCTCCACAAACAATCACGATGGCACAAGTGAGGCATATCAGACACGGGGGTCAGGAGGCGATGTGCGGAACGAGCAGCTGGGGAGCAGGGACTTCTGAGGCTGGGCTTGCTGCTGAACCAGGACGCAGTGCAATGACCCAGGCTTCACTGCATGCAGCCAGATGTCATCTCGTTAGCCGCATGTGAATGAGTGTATGTTCTTTCCTAAGGTGGGTGCGTAACAAATTCCTAAGGCTATTCATGGCGTAGCATTTGCTGGGAGAATATCTCTGCTAATTCAAATGTTCATCTCAGTATCGAGGAGTTGGAGGCACTGCTAGGAAACATAAGACATCTGGACACATGTGACACGCTGCGACAAATAATGGGGAGCACTGAACATACACCCTGAGAAATCATAAATGGGGGAGTCAAATGGGAATCATTATATGACTTTTCATTAATTTTTATGTTTCCTTTTATTCCTTTTTAGAGGGTCAATGGGGATAGCAGCTCGCTTTCTGGCTTGTGACCTGTAATTTTAACAGTGATCTTAGTAAAACATTGTCGAACCTCATTATGCCCAAGTTACCAAAACTGACTTCAATTTGCATGCTTGTGCAGAAGCTTATGCTAGGTAGGATAGGAACATTTATGGTCTCCAGATGGCAGCTGTTTTGATAGATGAAGGTCACATCTTTTTAGATCCGTTTGTTCCATATCCATAGGCAAATTGGTTGAGATTTGGGACTGCTTTGAATCAGAATGAATGGCTGAATGATGGGACCTCAGCTTCTATGCAGGACAAGAGGGTAACGACTGAGAGCCACTAAGGATGTACCTATTGATCAACAGATTGGCCAATGTCAGCAAGCACTTTTTTAATCAGAAAAAAGCCATACCTGGGGACACATGCTATGAAAATTACTGGCAGGGGAAGGAAGTAATTTCACAAGGAGAATATTGCTAAATTTAATGTTCCCAACAGAAACTGTAGAGATAAGCCCATTAACAACCTTCTGTTTCTGCTTCTCTTTGCATTATTTTTCTCTTTCTTAGTTGCAAAGTTTAAGAAAGCATTTAATCTCTTACAAATTTTATAGAGTTTTATGCCTATTTGTCTACTTACTTCCATTAGCTTTTGTCAGTTATCATATCATTAATCCTGGGCTTCTAGGCTTGATTTGACTATTGTGAATAGAGTCACTTCCAGAATCTATTTGAAAATTATTATATCCGTGCTTTTCTTGTGCAGAAAAATCGGTGAGCTTTCTGACAAACAGTGTGCACAACACGCAGTTGCATTCTTATAGGTGGAACATGCAGCCTAAAAAAATGACACAATCAAAGCCCAGGAGAAAGTACAGGCTGAAGAGAGCAGAACAAGGCTGGATTCTCAGAAGTCACTAATGATAAGAGGTGCCTAGGAGAAGATTCGGCTTTCAGCTAGCTTTGAACGCCTAACCTCTGAAGATTAGAAGCATTTAAAATGTCTCAAACCTGAGCCAAAATCATCTTCACTCTGGAGTTTGCTCACTGATTTTTCTCCTCTCTTTGGACTGATGACTTCATTTATCCCACAGGTCCTTTATCCTTATGCATTTCCATATCGTGCCTGTACTCCTTTCATCTCGCCTCATTTCCTGAGAAAGCTAAACTACTTGGAATTCTTTTCTTTTTCCAAATTGAGAGTTCAAAGGATGGATTTTTAATTAACTATTCCTGATGAGTGGTTTCATTAAACGAACAGAAGGGAAATTGTTCTAATAACCTTCTGTGTTGCAGAGGAGAGGGACAGTGAATTCGAGATCCTATGAATAGAAGGGCAGCCTCCCACGATACTGAGAACTTCCCAGAACTGTAATATGTTGTTTTCTGCAGAATGATGCAGGTGATTTGGGCATGCTGCTACACCTCTGCTTTGTTGAAATCAAGATAAGGTCCACTAGCAAAGACAGTGCTTCACTGTTCACGGCGGGGATTGTCCCAGTGTGGTCAAAATGGTTCACTAGAACTAGGGGAATTTCTCCACAAAGAAAGATCACAGGCATAGAGCCAAAATCTTAGTGCATCGCAAACCTCTGGGGTCATTAAGAGAATATTTGTACAAGAAAATGTAGTATTTGCAACCACTGTGACTATTTTGGGGTACCGTACATGTTAGTTATAGACCATCCAGTACAGTTCCTTCCAAGATAATTGGAGTGGTGCTGCTGTACACTGATCTCAACTGCATCGATAAACATGGTGGAACTTCTAAAGCTGTGATGGCATCAATCACGGTCTTGACAAAAGACATGTAGGCTTGTGAAGATTTTCAAATTATTATTAAGATAGAGAGGGTCAGATATCAGCTACTGTATTTAGAGATATGAGTAGCCCAGGAGAATCTGTACTGTATAAAGCTTAGAAGAAAGAGTAGTACCTATTCACTAACAGTTACTGGGTCAGCCTCCAGAATGCCTGCAAACTTCTCTGAGAAGTCAGAAAAAGGGCTGCTAGTAATGGATTTTCATGCACTAACCTTTTATCTTGTCCTTTTCAAAATGCTGTCATGTAACACGAGTTGTATGCTACCAGGTAATTTTCCGAAAGTGGTTACAGTACGCACCAATGATAGTTATGCTCTTTGTCTGGACTATCATTTTAGAATATGCTTTAACTGCATCTTCTGTAGGATGTAGCCACTCAGAGAATCTATTCGGGCCAAGCAGGGCCTAGTCTCTGGGTTTCCCCCGTTTTGCAGAAGTTTTTAAGAAACAGAATTAGCAGCACCAGCACAGCACCCTGCTCCGGCAGTGTTTTCCGTTGAGGTGTTTTTCCACGCATCCCTGAGGTGTGACAGCACTTTAGCTGGGAGACAGGCACCTTTCTGCTCCACCCAGGGAGCCTCCCACCATGCAAAAGTGCTTAATGAGCTCCGGAGTCCAGCATGAAGGTGCTGACTGAATTAAGTCATCTTTGGGACTAGGCAGCGTGGAGAGCAAATACTGTACATCACCTTCTGGGAGGCTGGCTCCAAACTTCAATTTAATCCCTATTTAGACTGTTCAAATCTTTATGTCCTCATCCATAAAATGGATTTAACAGCATTTGCCTGCTTCTCAAGACGGCTGAATAAGCACATAAAGGTGGTGGTGTGCTTTAGCATGCATGAGATCTTATGAATACTGTAAAAGAGTACCCTCTAGATTAAAAAGCTAGGGGGCTTTTCTTTATTTTGCTGAAAACAATTGACTCACTAAGATCATTTTGAGGGGATATCCCAGAGGAAACCTTTACGTTTTGTGGAGGAAACAGTGGGGCAAGAATCCATCAAATGTAGAGGTACATGCATAAATATGCATAGAGCAGTCCAACATTTTCACCCTGGGGAACCCATTTGTTTTGTTTTATTATTTTATTTATTTTATTTTATTTTATTTTATTTTATTTTATTTTATTATTTTATTTTATTTTATTTTATTTTATTTTATTTTATTTTATTTTATTTTATTTTATTCTTCCACAGTAAAAAGACTCAACTAGGGGGACTGCACTAGGGAGAGATGCCTCAGATCACTGTCCTTGGGCTCTGAGTCCCAAAAGCGATGGAAAAATTCCCAGACCTTTCAGTCCTCCCTTTCTCATAGAAACAGAGGGTCAAATGAGAGAAGAAAAGAAAAATCATTGTTTCATACACAAATTATTTAATCCAAATCCACCGATTATGATGATATGTGCTTACAGACTTTGCCTAGTGTGAAATATGGCCACATCTATTCTTTATCAGAGTGTTTTTATTGCACAGAAGAAGGGACAAACATGAGTTTGAACTGCTTATGTAGGAGCAGACTGTACCTGCTTGCCCAAAGGTACAGCCGAGATATTCTTCTCATGCCTGTTTTGCCTTTTGCCCTTTACTCATGTGCGTATCCCTTCCTATGCTTGTGCCCGTTACTAACGGTTGAGGCAATAAAACGTTAATTTGGATCAGGAAGCCATAACTCTAAGCAAGAGAGGAATATCATGGCATAAAATGTTGAACTTTAAATTGCTACTTGGGGCTTGAATCCAATGGACTTTATCGCTTCTAATTTGAAACTGAACAAAACATTCTCTTCTTTTCTTGGTTTTCTTTCCCAGGTGTTTGAAGTACGATCTTTTGAGGCATCCTCTGCTGTTCATTAAAACCCGCTGCAGAGCAGAAACATGTAAGACGTACAAGGCAAAATGAATAGATGTTGTCATTCTTCCTGATTTGTCTCTTCCTACAGGCTTTCTGAGGTTCCCTTGCAGCGATACCAATCATGTGTGATTACAGTGAGTATGTTTATGTCTGCACGCTTAGTACCAATTTCCAAGCTGAAGACTATGATTTTATTGTGTATTATTTATAAAGTTCCTGCTAGGCCTAATGCTTGCTTCACAAGAAATCACTGCCGAACACTTGAACTGAACGTGTCTCATTCCACTTAACAACCCACTTTATCAGCATACTGTCCACAATAATGCTGAACCGTGCCCACTTCACGCCAGGGTAAATTTTAACTGTTCCATTACTTTATCAGAAGATTGGCCTTCCTTGTTGATAAATACCTTCCCAATACCTTGTACCGAGCGTGCCACCTGACCAAGAGGGTCGGGGTTTCTTGCACGCAGTTGAATGTTATTTCATTGCTGGCATTTTACTCTTGAAACTTTGGACTATTCTCAGGGTTTTTGAGTCAGCGATTGGATCATATTTATTTAGGTCTGGCTGTGCAAATGTATTGATTTGTAGCCTGTTATTGTTTAGTGCCTTGTATTTATGTGGCTCTAATGGACTGAAAGTGTTTCAAAACTGAAGGGGATTAAAATATAGAGCTTTTTCTCTGAGTTAGTGTAGGGAATATTATTAACTTGAAATCTGTTTTAAAATGTGAATTTACAGCATATATACTGTTATTTTAAACCTAGAGATACTCTGCCATCCAGTAATTGAGTAGAAAGCCATGCAAAGAGTAGACAGAACCAGCGTACAGAGGGGAAACAATGAAGTTGGCAACACAAACCCTTGTCAAATGTGAGGAATGAGCTTTGAAACACGCTCTGACTCTGCCTCAGCATCACTTGCTTGGTCGAACAATCTCACCCCCTAGCCAGACATCACCATATGGCCGGTGACTACTTTCCATTAAAGGCCTGTCGTGTTTATCATCTCCTTTTGCATATGGATAAAAAGCAGTCCTGTGTTCTGCTCGGTGCCTCTGAGAGGCGTTTGCGCTCCTTCTTTAAAAGATGTGTGTGCCCAGTCTCCCCCCAGCCTTAATGCTTTAACTTTCCAAGCCCTGTTCAGCCACTGCCAGCCCTGAAAACTGGATCGAGCCTGCATTTTTAGCAGTCCCTGGGTACTGAGGGTGGTTTGTGGAGAAGCTTACAGCTTAACTCCTGGCAATGCTGAAAACGGCATCGTGGAGTTGACTCAAGCCCCACACGTTGCTGCAGCTACTTTGGCTGCCCACTTATCCAAGGGCCATTTTCAGAGCGTGGCTACACAAATACAAGCGTTGCATCATGCACCTCAACTATCAAGCAAGGAACCTACTGTATTGTAACAGCACCAGTCACACTTATTAAGGAGTCCTGGCACCCTTAATGAATGAGGGAAAGGTGCTAATGATCCAATCACCTGCTCATTCTTGAGATTGCTTAATCTTTCTACAACAAATTTGATTATAGGAATTACCATGTGTTTTAAGTTAACTGGATAGCCTCATATGCATGGCTGGGCTTTCCTAGTAATCTTATACAGTGCACGTATAGCTAAGGCACCGTTCAGCGGCTCCTTGCAAATCCCCACAAAGCAATCACTGGCCTTTCTACATATTCAGGAATTGTCAGTTTCAGGTGCAATTAAAGTAAAATTGCTTTCAATAGATACTTGGCTATGATGACTTTTGCTGGTCATAACTCTTCCTGCGCTTTGTTGTTTCTTCAGATAAAAATTATATTTCTCTTGTGCCCTGGAATCCGAAGCTCATTTTTGACCCAAAGTATCCTCAGAGAGTTATAAAACTTAGATGATATAACTGCACATTACCTAGTAATGAACATTGTGAGAATCAGGCCAGGAAGATGAAGAGATATGAATTAATGTTTTAATAATCTTCCTCAGATTAGTACAAGTCACACAGGCAGGGATCCCAGTAACTGCTGGTGAGTGAAGCAGCTCCTCCGGTATGGACCAATATTGCTTTATAACTCTCCAAGGAGATGATACTCTAACATCTGCAAGGACAGATGGTCACTCAGCTACCAATAAAGTTATGACCTTGTCCCAGCAGTATGGTGCCACTGTGTGCTTTGGACAGAACTGATATTTACAATGCCATAGCTTTTGCTGAAGACACAGGAAGCTAATTAGTTTATTTTTACTTCTATTTAATTCTAGGCTATGCAAGACATTCTTTTCTACCGATCCAGGGCATTCACCATTTTTACACTGGAAAGCGAGGACCTGTTCAATGTCTGATAGACTAACACTAGATTTGAATTGAAATACAGCTGTGAATCATGCCACTTGGTTCTACAGTGGTACGACAGAATAGTTATTGGAGCAATATCTCTGACTGCGCCCTGCCGGTGTTATCCTTCTCCGGTACAGGAGTCAACCAATATGAGACATTTTGCAGACCTACACAATGCCAGTCTTCCCACACATACACGTATGCTCTCAGTCAGGATCTGCTGTGATTGCTCCATGGTTGAAATAACCAGAAGAATTGTGTCTTGTTCTTGCACTTCAGAATACAGAGAATCTTCAAAGTCAGTGCAAAGACTCTGTTCTGACATCTCAAAGTGGCAACCCCAAACACTACAGAACTGAATATTAGAGAAATGAGTTTATCCATTATAGACTAAGAGGCTGTCCTCTGGCACTGTGCAAGGTGTAGGACGTTCCTAAATCATTCTTTGAACACAGCTTTTCTCTGGGAAAAACACCATGTCTGGTTTTAAAGATTTTGTTCAATGGTGGAGAACACAGTACAAATCTTGTTTACTTGTTCCTATGTTTACTTACCTTCTCTGCTAAAAATGTGACACTTTTCTATTCTGAACTGGTCTAGATTTAACATCCATCCAGCCAGCCTTGTTAAAGCCTTGTTTATGGGCTGGAAAACTTTCTATTTATTTTCTAATTTATGTTCCTTGTTAGGTACCTACAGTCAGTGTTCAAGACAATACATAGTGGTTTTGTGATGAGATAGCACTGTTAGACATTTACTATTAGCCATGCTTTTCACAGAGTCTTAGAATCGTCCTTTTGGCTCTTCTCGAAGCCATACTCAGTTTTTCAGCACCAGTTTGATGAAATTTGCTGAAAAGGGACAATACCGACCCAGATGGCTTCCCAGCCAGGGCTTTCAAAACAGATAACACAACTTCCATTCCATGCACAGTACTATCAGTATAGCAACAAACACTGAAAAGGATTTAATCTCACATTTTTAAGGACCTCACTGCTGTGAGATGGGGTCAATGCCACAGAAATAGCGCTCGATGAAGCCAGCGTACCTCAGTTGACTCCATTCCTTCATTCGGGTGGTCTAGAAGATTTGGCTTCGGTACAAAAGGGAGTACATCTGCAGTGGCTCTAGCAGGTATAGTCTTCTCAGCAAATTTCACTGATGTTGGTAAACCAGAAAATTGGGAACAGGGGGCAGTTAGCTGAGAAACTGTTATAGCTGCTGCAACCTCCTTTGTTTTCCTTAATATACCCTCTTGATACGTTCAGTGTTCAGAGTTACCTTCCAGTTCGTCAGCCACTGTTAGTCCAGCTCCTGGTTGACGAGTGTTTAAAAAAGTCAGTTAACCAATAAAAACCTCAGCCAAGCTCCAAATGAGCAGCTGGCTTTGGTTGTTCGGATGTGTCTGTGAGTAATAGCAAGCTAGAGGAAAGCCAAGCCAGTATTCAGACATTACTTTTTGGCAATGGGATTTGCTGTGTTGTTTCTCTTCTGTATTAACGGAAAGGGTCTGGCTTTTGTTTTTTAACCTTGTTGTTTCAATGCCAGGACAGTAGAAATATAACACAAGTTAAAACAATAGCTCTTAAAAGATGTGATATTTTCTTTCATCTCCTGTTTAGTAAGCAGCCTTGGTAGTGCCATTTCATATAAAGAACTGCAAAAGTCACAAGGTCCAGAAATACAATAATTCCAGCAATGACAAAAAAAATGACCTGCTTTGTCTTTTTATTGTCCATAAATGTGGTGAAAAAGGCCATTCCACATCCTCAGCCATAACTAGTTAATTATTTTCTGTTGTTTTTTGTAGATGTTTCTAACCAACATTAAGCAAAATGTACATTGTGGAACAAACCATCCATAGAGTATATGCCATAATTACTGTTTAGCAATTTCACACTAGCAAAAATTTATTAAAACTTCACGACTCATTAATAGTAAGTGATCATAATCGCTTAATAGAAAAGGAAACTAAGCTAATGATAGAAGTGCTGATTAATGCTTTTGACCTTAAGACAGGAAGTCAAGTGAAATTAATGTCACTGGGTGTTGAAAGTTAAGTTATTGTCAAGTGTAGATAGTCTGTAATCATAAGAGAAAGCCCTCAACTACACAAATTTTGTGTTCTTCAGCAAGAAAAAAAAAATCTTCCTTTTCTGTACTGAGTGGCATTTTTAAAAAAATCTCACTGCAGTAAGCACACAATTGTTTCATTTATTATAAAAATTGCTTTAAAAAAGTTATCTAAACATGCATATATGTGTTTACTTCAAGAGGAAATCTCACAGCGCTACTTAAACTGATAGCAACCAATGGGCATTTTGTGCAGCTATTTCTCTCTTGTTTGGTCAGCAGGATTTCTTTTATGAGCTCAGGTTAAATATTATTCATGGGAATAACACAGCACAGCTCACCAGTCAGTTGCTTAATCACATATCAGATACTTGGGCACCACCAGACCTGACAGGACGACTGTTTCTACAGCCAGCTGCGTGCCTGGAAAGCATCTTCCTTAGCTTAGCATCTGGCTGCTCCTGATGCCCACGGGGGCTGTAGCAAGTGGTGGCATTTGAGGCACAGCAGGCATTGGACTGCACTAAGAGATCCTGTGACCAACCTCAGGTCAGATTCATGTGGCAGTACAACATCTGTGTAGGTGCCGATGCGCAAGGGCCGCGGTGTCTGAGGTAACACAGGTACCAGGCTGTAAGTGGAAAAGTCTCCTGCTTCAGCAATAAATATTTTCTTTACATGTGCTGCTGCTTTTTTTTTTTTTTTATTTAAACGAGACATTAATTTAAACCAGAGTCACCAGGACACGCTAGTTCTTAATTATGCCACAGCCCTGTGTATGGCGTTTAAGAAGGATGAAAGTTCTGGAGCCTGTCACAAACTGGTCTAATCCCATCCCGCTGAAGAGGTTGAACGGAGATGACTCAGCCTTTCACCCAAGAAGGCACACTTCTTTCTGTATGTTAATGCAGGTTGCTGGCACTTCAAAACTCGGTTTGAATAATCATCTTCCTTAGATTATTCAACAACTCCCATGACTGGCAGAAAGGGAGATACTGTTTCTTGCAAGTACGAGCAGACTCCTGGCTACGTGTTAGTGAGCTGTAAGTTCATTTGCCATCAAAGTCACAGAGGGAAGGACAATGCCTTTCTAATAATGTCACTCAATATTTAGCCTACCTACATTTGTATTAATAGTAAAGCCCTCAGGCAGCAAGTTATGTACAGCCATTGATCTGCTCAAAACTCAGCACTGCAGTATTGACAAATACTGTTTTGGAGACAAATAAAAGCTAAACTGTATTTATAACCACCAGATTCTGACCTCTGACAAACAGGTAAATACCAGTGCTCAGCCAGGTTAATACCGCCTTTGAGGCCTCTCCCATCCAGAATGAAACCAGCAGTGGATTGGGGAATATAGATTTATTTTTTTTAAATTTTGTTTTTATGCTTGTATATCTCTGTGTGTGTACTTTGTGAGACACTTTCACAACTGCCTCTCTTTAAGATTTTTGCGTTAATGTCGCTTTTGAAGAGAGATGTGGCACTCTTGCAAACCCAGAGATAAATACCATCTGTTTAGCTAACCTCACTCAGAATGTTGGTGGAATGTTCTTTTTTTAAAAAATATATACAGTAGCAATTCAGAGGCTTGAATGCCAAGTCCTTCCAAAGCAATTGACTACCAGGCTTTATTTTGTAATTTACAAAACATAAATGTGTTGTTTATTAAAGACTTTGTGAATTATGCTTTCTACCTCAAAGCAACATATTTTCTAGCATCCTCTTTAGAAAAAACAAAAACAAACAAACAAAAAAACCCCCAAACCCCTACCAAACGAAAAACCTTCTGCACAATTACTTTGGAGCAACATTCCCCAGTCCCTATTTTGGCTTGTTCCTGGCTGTTGCTCTGCAGTTTTCTATAATTAATATAGATAAAAAAAAAATTGGCAATGCAGAGTTAGGGGGTGTAATTTGTATTCGGGGCCAACAGAGACACGCGTATCACCAAAACAATTGAGTTTATTGTTACCAAAAAATTGTTTCAGGAAATCATACTCTTGTCTCCGAATGTAGAACAGACTACAGCATGAAACAGACAACAACCCAGACAGGTTTTTGTTGCCAACACAAGGCGCTGTGCAAGTGTTGGGGCTGGCCAATTGCTTGGGCAGAGTGGCTTGGAGAGCTGTAGGAGCTTGCTTGGAAAATGGTCAGGACCACCTTTCAAAATCCATGTCCTAGACAGCTGAGACGCTCTACTGGTTTAGTGGCACACTGGAGCTGCATCTTTAAGAAAACTCCAACGGGAAGCTGGCCAATTTGCCCCCCTCTAACATGTCCACCATATGCCTGCTTTGAAGATGTCAACTTCATCTGCTTACCAGGGTGTCATTTAAAATGTTTCTCCATAACTCAACCCATTTAATGGAAATAGTTCTATAAATGTCATTAAAAGGAGTTAATCCTGCTTGTCTGGGCATCCCTAGACCACAATGTGACCTTACTAACATTCTCACCGAAAGTCAGCCAAATTGCCGGGTGTGATGGGTGCTGTGTGTTTAACGCCCGGCATCCAGGCCAGTGGGGAGGAAATGCAATTTCCTCATGAGGACACTGGTCCTCTCTGTCACGACGAGAGATTGATGCTATGAGGCATCATTCTTTATTAATGGCCTAATATATACCTGTGGAAGAAGGGCAATGTGGCACAATGGCTTATGTTTGTGCACCTTCTAGGCAGGTGCTAATTTACCCACTTGGCCTTTGTCCAGTAAAAGTAGCCCTGTTGCCATTGTCTCTCAACCCAGAGGGAAATTGTTGAAGGGCGACTATGTGTGAATAGTAACAATTAAAAATTAAAAAAAAAAAAAAATCAACAAAAACCCCAAAATCAAACCCACAGACGAAGCACACAAAAGAACCCATCTGGTCATGAATAGCTGGCTGCTTAGTGGTGTCGAACACAGCTCGGTTTCATCTGTCCCCGGAGAGGCTGCTGCTCAGCGAGTTTGTCACGGAGTTGTACCTCCCTCCCTATTCTCCTCTTTCACAGCGCTGGTGCTGTAACAGCAGAGAGAAAGAGGGAAAGCAGGTAGGCAGGACAGCCTAATGCTAACTCATACTGTCAAACATTGTGATTGCTTTTGTACATCACATTCCCCAACTCTGTGTCTTTGAAATGGTTAAACACTTGGAACTGTCACTGCGGGAGCTGAAGTACCTGCAGCACTTTATGCACAGGACCATAGCAGCAGCAGAGTGACTCCTACGTCCGAGCGACCACACTAGGTGCCCCAGGAACCCAAGCTGAGCTGATGGATGCTCCCATACAGATTCTGCTGCCTTCCCTTCCCACCTCCAGGAGCACAGAACACCTGAGCAGCAAATGATGCCGGGACAACTCAACATCTCCTCCTGCTCGCATCACCCCATGCAACTCTAGCCCCTTCTGGAGCTGCCCAATGTGATGGTGAACATGTAGGATGGTGACCTGCTTCTGTGTTGGTTGGGAAAGCATTTTCAGCCCTAAAAGAGCAGCCCTTTCATCTTGGATTAACATACATTTCTACCACTGCCATCTTTCCTTCTTGCAGCCTGCCCCCACACCTTGCTTCCTTTCTCTGAGGCAACAGCAGTTGAAACAGTCTGGTGTTAAAATGGTAGGAGGCTCTGGCCTGCCCTTTGCTGCGCAGAAGTTTTTCACAGGAGGGTGTGATTGCTCTTTGCCCATAATCTATTCACTTGTTAAGTCTCAGTTTGAGTATGGGTAAATGCTGAAGTAATTTTCCTCGTTTCCAGTCATCAACACGAGCGAGTGCATCATGAAAGCTTGTTTGTCCCCCTTCCCTTTCCCCTTCCAGCACAGTGTGGGTTTCCTAAAACATCTCCCCACAGACCCTTTTGTCTTCAAAGCCTTTGCAGCTCTTTTGCTCCCATTGTGTAAAAACAGGAGCGAGCCCTTTCTTTCCCGCCTGGCAGGACGAAGGGGTGGGATGGTGGGATGGGTGTGGAGGCGTGCGTGCCTGCCAGAGAGTGAACAAGCATGAATAGGGCCAGCTGGCCACTCTCGTGCCCAGCTTTCCATCATTTCCATCTGATAGTCCCTGCTCATGGTAATTTTGTAGGCCACATTCACTAACACAAAAAGACTAGGGAGCAGGCAAATGCACAAGTATTTAAAGGGAAAAGCTTTATTTCTTATTTTCTTAGATCATAGTGGACTGCAAAACAGCAGGGAACAATGAGATCGACCTCTAATAAGCTTGTTTTCTTTTTTTTTTTTTTTTGCCAGTCAAGCTTCCTCTTTTTTTTGGTATAACTCCAAACAGAACAACCAACCAGGAAATTTTTCTCACAAAAACATGCTTTTTAATAAAAAAAGATAATGTTGTTTATTGAGAGGGATTGTTTTCTGGATATGTACAATACTAATGCAGGAAGATTATGCTAACAGAAAACGCCAAACATCATGAGTTGACTTCCAAAGTGTGGACAGTCCAAAGAGCAATGTCCTTAGAGCAATGTCTAAGTAAGTCAACAGGAACAATTGAACAGTGGTTTTATTTTTTTACTACAAATTACCAGCCATTATGACTGAAGACCTGACACATAATAACCTGCAGTGAGATGTACAGAAATCCGTAAGACAACAGAGAATTTACACAAGAAGGTAACTATTTGTGTAAGAATTTCCTCCAGAAAATGGAAGCATGTTCTAGACAGATAGTTTTGGAAAAGGAGAAGGAAAAAAAAAAAGGCAAAAAAAAAAAAAGCAGGAAAATACTAACATTGGATATCCTCAGTTCACAGTGAATGCCAGTCTTCCTGGGTCTAAATCCTACTTGTAACCTTTATCTGTATCCTTTCTGCCTACCCTCAAGTTATCCCTTGATCATTGTGATTTAACAAAAATTACTTTTACCTGAGCCTTCCCCTACTATTTCCTCTTTGTTGCAGCTCTTGTCACCTTGCACTTTAGACAAAAAGTGCAAATTTAGACATACCCTCAGGTGAAAGACACATACACCCTCCCAGCATGAGCGCTAGTAATCACAGCTAATCATTTCAGCACGAAGTAATGCTACACAAGACATCATACAAACCCCGTTAAGCAGACTCAGTAGCAATAATCTTGGGGGAGGGGAGAAAACAGAGATTAATAATTGCCACCAGTTAAATTTCCCACGTGTTGCAGTGCTTTGAAGCAATTTCTTCCACTGCCTGCCTTTTGGATTTATTTTTTTCTTATCCAGAAACAGTGGAGAGTACTGAGAAGAGGTAAGAGGTTGATTTTACGCCTCACTTCTACTGTGACCCTCCCAGAGAGGAGGCAATATAAAATTCAAGAGCATATTTTTTTGCTTTCAATTTTTACCTCCACTTACTTTTCTTTACAAGCAGAGTGTGACTCAGGTCAGTCCAGGTTGCACGCTCCCCCCTGCCAGATGCAATCCGCTGTGGGGCTTTGTTCCACTTCTAACAATCCTTAGAAAAACTCTTCCTGAATTACCTTTTGCTTAAGGGTTAAAATCTCTGTCCCACCCCAAAGCATGCAGAGGATGTCATTACTAATAATCAGGTCTGGGGATGTGGGAAGGAGACCCTGAGCTCCCATCAGCTGCATTTTGGTTAGCATACTCCCAAGAAAATTGCTTCACCTCTCAAAAGGGGAAACAGTTTCCATGGGCCAGTTCACAAAGTCAAAGAAAAAAAAAAGTGTGATTTCTCTGTCTTCTACCTAGCGGGACATACATTTCTATTTCTCAGCAGTGTGCTCTCTGCAGTACCTCCTGCTAAAATAAATGATGGTTCCCTAAACAGTAATTTTTGCATCTTCAGGCTTTCTCCCATTTTTAACAAAAGCTTCCTTCTGTCATATATATCCTATTCCATAAACATTATCAGGAAAGGACCATGATACTTTAATTTTATTTTGAAAATTACTCCAGAGTTTCAGCAGATTTACTGGCTTCTGTGCTTGAAGGAGTTTACATCTTCCTGTGGTTCAGCAAATCTATAGGGTTTAGCTTTTGTTCCTTTCAATCTTCTACCCAAGGACAAGCGCTGTGGTCAAAATCAACTTAATCTGTGCACACCAGCTGAAGAGTTGGAGCTAGCAAGCCAGGCACAGCCTACTTGTCAGCTGGTAGCTCTGAAAAGGTTTATTAGTCTGGTCTAATTAAAGTTCGCACTGGCTAGACAGGCCTGGGTGATGAAGTAGATGCAAAGACTAGGTACAATACGGACCAGCTGGTGCCAACATACCTCGTGTGACCAGTGCATGTGTGGTCAGCCAGAAGAATGCTGCTGCCTCTTAGTGCCCACTGTGGTATGGATTTATGGAACTGGCCAGTAACTATGGACTGAGACTACTGACCCGAGATGGACTTATGTTACTGAAACTGATACCAAGAACTCGGTGGCATCAGGCAAATGTTTTCAGCTCTTTGGTGCTTCCAAGCAGATGGAGCAAATGAACTCAAAAAACGGTGGATTGGGGACTGTATTTCAGACAAGAATAAAACAATAAAAACCATAACATTTGTGCGCTTACAATAGTAGAACATGGAATGTCATCTCCTACTGTCAAAGCAATGTCCAGCTGAAGGAGTCTTGAGGAACTTTGCATCATTAGTACCACTGCTGGAAAACTGCTTGAGATGAGGTGGCCAACACGGGGAGTAGTGTAATGCTGCGGCACCATCTGTATTTACTAATGTTGTTCACAGAATGAGTGGCTTGAAGAAGCCTGAAAACAAACATGGCCTCATTTACTGGATGCTGAAACCCCCCAAATCCTGCTCAGTTTCATAAGGACTGAAGGTGCTAAGCAAGGGGTATTCAATGCTCTGGAGGATAGAAGTCCATAAGTAAAGAGGTCAATTATTGTGGCATTTTGGCAGGAGGAATTTGCAGAAAATTGCCCTTAATTCTATGACTCATTTTCTCCTGGATTCTAGGGAATTCTCCTTTTGCCAGATTAAAAAGTAGTGCAAAAGAATGAAAGTGTGTTGGAATCACTAAAAGCAGGAGAAAATGGGCTATGGGGAACCCTTGCTGAAGTGGGATCAGGTTTGGCTGCTCTAAGCTAGGCAGCAACGAGATCTAAGTCTATTCATGGCAAAGCTCAGCTATTGGCACCTGGCAAAGGTAAACCAGCAGAAACTGCAGCTGCTCTGGTTAAATGTGCTCAGAGAACTTTAGTGAGTAGTCTAGGTGGTACCAATTTATATCACAACCTATATTGATAAGAAATGCTACTAAGGAATCGGTTGACTCTGTGCTCTTTTAAACTTCAGGTAATCTTTAGGCTACATCTTGAATTTGTTGCTCTGGCTTTTATGAATGCTAAAAGAGATGGAGCATCTAAGTAAGAGTTGCAGGACTTGGCTTCTGATTATTGAGGTGACCGTATCTAATATGCATCTGTTAAGCATAACCATCCCCGAAGGCAAAGATACTCAGATGAAGAGAACATGGAACGAAGGTGCATGAAAGTCAAGATAATATTGAGTTAAAAAGGGGAATTCACCACCCTCCCTGATTTTACCTTAATAACGGACCCATCAAAATTTCCCAATGAAACTTCTTGCTCTTGAAAAAAAAAAAAAAATGCTTACTGAGGCTTTATTTATCTGATCGAAATTCTGACTGGAAAATACACTAGAAGTATTTAAATATTTCTAAAAGATTGTGAGACTTTAAAACTTTTTAATCCTTATTCAGTACCAAACTAAATTTTAAATTCCATCTGGGGAATAGCAACATCATCTTTTAGTGTGTTCCGGTCAAACCAGTGCTAAACAGATAAAATAGGAACTCGCGATTTCCTCCCGCTGTAAAGGTGTTGGTCATTCAGTAGAGACATATTCTTGACCACATTTTTTTCTCAGAAACAAAGGCTGTAATTAAAAAACAAACAAAAACCCCCACAAAAACACTTAGGCAAATCTATAAAGTGGATTACTGTAGAGTATGGAGAAAATGACCTTCCGAAGTTAAAGAAGAAGCTGAAATAGCCAATAATTGAAATGTCATAGAAAGAACTGAGCTGGTAAGAAAAAGCAAATATTGAAAGATGAGAAATATTTAACAAGTCACTGGATTAATTTCTCTGCCAAGTTCATCAGGAGCAAATATATTCCTATTTGGTGTCAGGGATCAGGTAGAATCTGACTAACCTTATGAGTATCAAACAACCTTGGGGGCCTCTGTAGCCCAGAATAGGTTTAATGCAGAAGTCCTGCCAGTGAACATATATTTTTCAGTGAGGTAGATCCACCTTGGTGTTGAAAACAAACAATTACATTTTATAAAAGAAAGTTATAATTGCTGTACAAATAACTGCTCGTTCTTCCATCTTTTTACTGCTTGCTCTGAAGGAGCTGCTGTTCCTAGCAGAATCCAGCTCTTTTATTTCAAGCTAAGTATGAGATACTCCTGTCACTTGACATACACAAAATTATGACCCATCAGGGAGCTGTGCTGAGTTTTGCTCTTCTCCTTCACTGGTTTCTCACCATCTCTCCTCCGTGGAAATATTGCGGTGATTAAGCCAACAATCACAAATGAAAATTAGATTGAGATTTCAAGGTGATTCCTTTTCCGTTTTCTTCATCTCCAGCCTAATTGCACACGCTTAGCAAAGGTGTATACTTTCATGTTTTCAATCTACTGATTCAAACTGCAACATTGCTCAAACTGTGAACAGCCTCATTTTCAGAGGGTTGGGTCTTAGAGGGACAAAATTTCATTTAAGGAAAAGGCTGGGAACAGGTCTCCAGACAGAGGCTGTCTACGCAATGCTTTGACATGATGAAGAATTCCTGTTCCTCCTAATTCTTCCTAAGGACACGGTGGGAATGCAGCTGTTGAATGGGAAGTGGCCAGTGCCCCAGTGAGGACGGACGGACGGACGGCTCCTGCTCACTGCTCGGTACCTCCCTCCCCATTCTCTTTCAGCAGCTGGGATCTCAGAGAGCGGAGTCCGTGAAACGAGGGCTGCGCTCCTCCTTACTGACCAAATCCCTGCGCAGACACTCCTGCCCGACTGCTGCCCGCTGGCGGATGTCACTGCCTGCACTGGGGCCAGGGAAAGCCTCAATTATTATTTTTACTAGTATCTGAAAGGTTCATCTCCAGTGCTTCTTTCATTGGACTAGTGTGTGGAATCAGTATCTACATTAGACAGTGCAAACCCTTAGCCACATTCAGTCTGAATTTTATCTTTATGTGTACTATTTTTAAGAAGAAACATAAACACAATAATCAGGTTAGTTAACATGGCAGAGTATACACACTCCTCGTAATACTAATGACAGTGTCTGTTCCATTATGTTCAATGAGAAAGATGATTTGTGTACGTTTACAGTACCCCATGATTTAATTCATACACAGCTGAACTGGTTAAATTTAGAATTTAAACAGTAGATCATCTGTATGTACATCCCGTATTTGGCCAGTTTCTCTACTATTGTTATATTGATAAAATTAATGTATTAAAGAAATATATATAACAAAGCCTAAGCTTGTTCACTGAGCACTCAACACATGGCATTTTAGTGACTGGAAGGGGGGAAAAAAATTAAACAATTTGCATACTTCAGTACTGTAGCAAATGACTGCATTGACAAGGTCACCACGCTAAATTGACATCATCCACACCTCATCCAACTTCTAAAAATCCTCCAATATTTGCACGGTGATGCCTGTAAAAACCCCATTCTGTGTCAGACTCAGAGGTTTTTTCCCTCTTGCCTGTTTAATAAGCAATTTATATTTTTTAATTAGGAATTCAGTATGCTTTTAATTTACATGGGAAAAAAGCTTGAGTGCTCTGTTTTGTTTGGTAACATGGCTAGCAGTATGAGACACCATTTCTTCCTCTACCACGTACGTAATTGTATTTCCAAAGGTAACTCTCATTGAATCAGATAACCAGCAACTTCTTTTGTAATCAGAACCTAATTAGGTTGTTGTTTACAGTATAAGTGATCAATAGCTTTTATTCTGGATCACACAGTGTCAGAGCTCTAATAATTGGTATTAAATGTAATAGAGATACTGTAATCAAACCAAATGTAAAAAAAATCTTCAAAAAGTATGTACTATACTGGGAGGTTATTAAAATTCCTGATACTGCTTAAAATGATTAATGTGCTGAATACAAATGCTATTTTAAAGAAAGCTTTGTGGATCAAAGATGAATTTAATAATTGTACTGTTTATGAATTTGTTTTGAAAATATTTTTAATTGGATAATGTCAGACTTTTGAATTACAATGCTATGTTCATTAGCATTTCAATAGGTTATACTATCAAATCCTTTTGACATAAAAGAATTTATTTTTTAAATCATGAATCTCGTAATCTTTTTTCTGTTGTCACTAGTTTTCAATAATTTGATTAGCTGCTACAAGAAGAGCAACAGGAACCACATGGGCTTTGCTGGTAATGATGTGCTATATGTTTCTTCTCGAAAGCAGCTCTAGTGCCTTTGAAAGTAATTTGCAGTTTCTTATCAGCACCGAATTAAAGAGTAATATTGTCTAATTTGTTATGTTCAGTGGCACAGAGTATCCTAGAATTCTATCACATACACAGTGCTTTGAAACCTATATTATGTGACTATAATCAAGACTACATAAGTGAATTTCAGAATTTATGGAAGAGTTTATTATTAGCTAAGAAAAAGCTCAAAAAATGAACTTGTCAATAGGTTTAATAATCTTTTAGTAAGATGTGTATTTTGCACACTCCCAAACTTCATCGCAGTTTATAAAACCACAATTTGTACTTTATAGCTGTATTGCAAATAGCTGATCTGGACATTTCAGAGCAGGCCGGGGCATAACTGTGTAAGCCTCAGTGTAAATCTGTAAATTCAACATGATGAACTCCTTGCTTGGCAAAGTTATCTTCTACTTTCCATAGAAACAAAAACTGATTACTGTTGATCATTTAGACATAACTGCTTGTAACAGTCAACAAGCCATCACAGTTAGGTATAAAGACAGCTCTTAGGAGAAATGCTGCCTATTTGATGACATTTAAAGCTTTAAAGAATTCCTTCTAGGTACCGCAGAAAATCAGCATGAGCCAGCACGGGCTGTCAATGTCACTGAATGAAAACCAAAGCGATCAAACCATGTACACTGGCAATATTGCCATCCAAACCATTAAAATAATTTATGGAACTGGTCTTGCAAACAGTTCATCACGTCAGCAGTGCCAAGGTCTGCAGGAGGAACTACCAGGGTGAGAAAAGGCTGTCACATGGGTGAGTGTGCATGACGCTGCCTTGTAATTGGATCAACCATCCTTTTGTGTTGATTTTAGCAGTTTAAACGATAACCTGCTACCTCTCTTCCCTCTACAATGCTGTGATAAGTCATGAAGTTCCTGTGACTTTTTGAGCTACTATCAGCTATGTATAAACAGATAATGCTGGTTTAGTAGAGCAAATAAATTGTATGTCATTTTTTTTATTAGACAAAGAGTATAATAACTGGACTATATTATCACAATGGAAGCATAGAGGACCACAGACTGTACAGCTGAAACCCTGTAGCAAAATTTCTTTCTACCGCTTATCCTCAAATTTAAAGAAATGTATCGTTATCAAGCTTTCACAATGGCTGCTTCGTGTTAATTTAAAGAATCTTCACCCTTGTTAAGGCTAGATGATTATAATTAAAAGATAAATGTACTGTTAGAAAGTTCTATGCCACACCCTATTTTTATGAGAACTTAACTGAAAGACGTACATTATACCTGTATGCGAATTATAATGGCTTCTCAGCAGGGAACGCAGAATCACTTACAGTACGTAAACATTTAAAGAGGAAAATGCTAATACACTGAAAGAGTTTAACATCAGTAGCAATTTATCAAACAAAGTTTCATGAAGTCCACTCTCTGGGAGAACATTCACCGTTAGACAAAAGCCTGGCATCCTTGATAGTCTGAAGTTCAATTAATTTGAAAACCAAAACCATTCAATGAGATTAATAGGATCTTAAGAAAACTGCCATCCTCCTTCTCAGGTAAAAGCCAGAATTAAAATAATTATTACTAAAATAATCCAACCAGGTCGCTTTACAGGCAAATTTACACACTGTCTCTTTAAAACACTGCATGCCCAAAAGCCTTTTGGGTTTGGAATGTAGCACTGCACCAAGTATTTCACAAAGCCTCTAAATATCACAAGAAGCTTTTTTAGAGAGAAAAAAAAATAATTCCAGCTGACTGAAACTGTTCTAGCAGGAGTGCCTCAGCTTAGCTCCCAGACCTGGAATTCCAGATAAACAACAGAGGACAGGAAACAGATTTTTTTTTTTTTTTTTTACACGTCCTTTTGTAATGCAGCTACAAGACGACTGATGAGCTTAGGAACAAACAGAGTGAGAGTGCAAGTGTCATCAGGGTGAGCGGTGTGCTTAGATAGAAGCTTCTAGGAAGGGCGAGTGAATTCTCTGAAGATATGTGACCGGTGGAGACTCCTGCTGTGTTGTCTTTCCCAATAGCATTCTGCAAGACACAATACTTTCCTTGGTCACCATTACACATTTTCATTGCAAAATATTTAAACTGACATCATTAAATTAATCTTTTGTTTGTCCGTGTCCCGCCCTCCACTGTTACCTATATATCGCCATCACAGATCGAAAGATACAAAAGGCATAAACCCAGATGTTAAAGTATTTTAAAGTTAGTTTAAAGGATAAAAACACCAGTACAGCACAATTTAAAAAAAAAGAGGAAAGTATTAAGAAATCCGTACTTCAGTAGTGGTTCCATGTGTAAGCCTACCCTTGTTAAGTATAGCAATTTTTTTAGCAATCTGTGTTTATCATGCCAATTTATTTTAAAAAGCAAATGCAGGACCTGCAGAGAAACTGCAACTTCTGCACAGTCAATAGAACAACTTTGTTTGTAACAAGTTACTTCTGGATAACAATAGATAAAATCTAATCCAGGGGATCAGAAAAGATGGAGGTTTCTAGCTTATGAAAAGTTATCTTTCTCATGCCTTTTTTCTCTTAACTGCTGCATTATTTACATTTCTTGTCTTCTTTGCTACCAATGATTAAACAGTATGCTGATGCAAGCACAGATTGGCAGATTAGTGAGCTATTTAAGGAGGAGGTGCAAGAGGAATATTTCTCACTGCTTATCATCCTCATTTAAAAAAACCCCACAAACCAACAACAAACCAAACCCAAACAGGTATAATCACAGAATCAGAACAATATAGGCTAGAAGGGACCTCTAACGTCATTAAGTCCAACCTACTCCACCCAAAGCTGATCAGAGCCCGAAGAGGGGACAAGTGTCCCCTCATCCTGGAGAGGCAATGTGCCAAGGTACAAGCTAGAAGTACCCAGAAGAGCAGATACAAAGAATGAGAAAAGAGCATCAGTTTCCACGGGAATGACTGTCTACAGAGCCAGGGAGGCATTCAGGGACAAATCTCCGTGCCATTCCCTTGCTTTGCCATCACCTGCTAGGACTGGCTAACTGGAAAGCCTTGAGACGTAAACTCTCGGAGGCAGTAGAGGCATTGGGGGAATTATCACAATATGCTTTCTTATACTCAGCCCTGGGCATCTGCTTTTTGGAAAATGTCATAGACAGAGTATGGAAAAGACGGACCAGCATTTCTTATGGTAAGCTACAGTTACTAGGGCCTTCTTGTGAAAGGTCTTCTAGCCAGCACAAGATGTCAACAGATCTGTTAATGTTACTGCATTGTTCCCTCATGTGTTATTAGGCTTCATTCTAGTATCTACAGGAAAATTTTAATAAAATCTAAAGAGTTAGGAATGGGCTATAGAATTGTCATTGTTTAGAAGAACTGTGCAAATTTGGACTGGAGAAGGAGAACCTGAAAGATGGTCACATCCATGTGGTGGCTTATGCCATTACAGTTGTGCTTCCTCCAACAGCTAGGCTATGTGCTTCCACATCGTAAAAATTAATTTATGTACATCACTAATTATTAAGCTTCCTGAGAGGCTCAGTGCAAAGGATATGGACTGACAGACAGGAAACGGATGTACTGTTTACGTTTGAAAGGGGGCCTTGGAGGTCAGGCTGAGCAGACCACTCCAACAGCACTGGGAGGTTCATTTCTCTTGGAGCTGTCAATCTGTCTCCCGATGTAGGAGCATCACATCTCCTGATGTGAACATCATCTCATGCCCTAAACTGGTCATATTGGTTAGCCACAGAATGATGTCCTGTATGTTTCTGTGTATTTGTTAAAGCCGTACCAACTTGTGTTCCTGCAGATTATTAACTAATTATACTTGCTGGATGCGATAGTAATTACCATGGGATCTGCCTAAGCATGTACTACACAGCTATTAAAATATACAGTCAGCAGAGGCCACTTGGAGCCCAGCTCCAGGTTTCTCAGTAAGATCATTCTTTAATACATTACAGTATCCAACCATAACAATACTAACAAGGCTTCAGCGTGAGGTAAGCCCATTATAGTCTTGACAGACTTTGAACATTTTTATATTACAGGGAGCCACCTGTGCTGTGAAACATAGAGGATCCACACTCTTACCTCATTAAGACAGAGCTCTGTATCTAGAGATTCATTGGATTTCCGCTTCTTCTGTGCCTATGAACAAATGCAAAATTTATTCCCTGTAAAATTTATACATACAGCAGCACAACACTATTAGATAAATTCACATGGGTTGTCATACTCCTGTAATTTTGACAGTGATTTGCACATGATTAGCAAATAAACTCTCCAAATGTAACTGCATGTTTTCCAGTAACATTCACATTCTGATTTGAATTTACAGCAAAACTTCAAACAGTCAGCTAAGAGTACTTAGTAATTACAATGATGAGTGCCATCAGCTGCAGAGAACATGTTATGTTCTGTGGCCCCTTAAAAATGATGCTGGATGTTCATGGGAAGAAATTAAATATGACAGTTAATAATTACCATAATACCACTGCATATTAACAAAAACCCTATCATATTCCTCAATTTTAGGAAAATAAACAACACAGGAGTAATTTATCCTTAATTATTGTTGCCATTTCTCCAAGTATTACTATGAAAATGCAAATATAGTTTTAATATATTGCATGGCTGCCACAGAGTCTCCTCTAGAAAGTTACAAAAAGAGCATTTCATGTCTTTTAACATATATACCTGTAAGTAAAATTGAGTTGTTTGTTTACATTGCAATCACTGATTATTATACACGGAATATTATTAAATGCAGGAATATTTTAGATGATCAAAGCCTGAAAAATGAATCCGCTATATATTCAGCCATGACTTACGATGAGCATCCATCTGTTGCTATTACTGTGTGCTCTCCACACTGACTCAAGTAAGAAACATTTCTGGTGGCAGCATCATACAAAATGAAAGCAATAGTAGGCACTCTGTCTAGCATCATGAGGTGTTTAATATTTCCATTGCTCAAGTGAACATGACTGGGCTGGGAGTTTTCTGCTTTTCTATAACGACAATAGCAATCCCCATGGTGTCGAAGATATTTTCAGTAAATGGTGCTGTGGTTGATTTAAGTACTTCAGTGATTCTCGATATCATTTCTTTCTTTGTATATTCCAGAAACATAAACAGCACTTTTTTATAGGAGCTATCAGTGTTAAATGTACAATCAAGTCTTATACCAGAAGACTTGGATTTATGCACCGAAACTACTGACTGCACTGAGCATGTCTGACACGTCTTGGAAGTTTTGTTGTACATGCAATTTATTCCCTGCAAAAAATGAGGATCTGTGTTGCATTCATTTTGCACTGCAGAATCCCACCAGTTTTGGCAGAGATGGACTGGACTAAAGTTGATGTGAGGAAGTGCTGAGCATTCTGATTTTATACCCTCAAAAAATTTAGTTCCACATACGGCTATTTTATTTTATATCTGAGAGCCACTGGTGCTGCCTATGGATATAAAATAGTCTTCAACCTAATTACTGATTTTAGAATCCAAATGAAGGAACTGAACTTCTCATTAGGAAGCACATTCCCTGCTTTTCATTATATTTTCATATTTATAGATAGATATATGAGATACAACTGAAAAACTAAACCAGCTGGGATTTAAGAGAAAGCTTAGCTATAGTAAGAATGCTTACTGTATATATGTTGACAGTTTTCAAATCTATGACAAAATAATAGCTCAATTCATTAATAAACACCCTCCATGAAATCTCTCTCTCACATACCCTTTCTTCTAATTAGTACCATTAAAGTGGTTATGGTAAGCATAAATTTAACTATCTAAATGGAAAAAGAAATGCCTGGAAGGAAATTTGCTACAAGAAGCAACACAGTGAAGCCTTTCTGCCGTGTTTGCAGTGGTGGTGGTATTCACAGAGGTTACGAAACTTCTTTTAATGGCAGCTGGGTAGATTTCAACTCCTAAATGGAGACGGGTACAGAAGGACAAACTGGATTTCAATCCTGATTTTCTTGTATCCTAAACTCCCATACTGCATTGAATTAGAATGTGAGGCTTCATAGGAGGCTTCAGGTTCAGAGCTTCAGGTCGTGACAGTGTAAACTGTAGGGACTGTACAAGCCTCATACTTCCTAGTTTGCCATTCAGTACCAAATTTCCTAGTTCACACAAGCGTCTGCCTATTGGAAACATTGTGCTTTGCTACTTACGCCTGCGCTGGATTCATAACACTGTGCTAACTACAAGTCTACTCTTCGTATTTGATCTCAACACCAAAGGCAGAATTTATGTTCCTTCTGTACTGTGTTTCTCAAATGAGAAAAGAGAAAAATATCATTATTTTGTCTATATGCAGTAAAGTCTTCCTTTTCTTCATTCAGCCTGATAAACAATAGAGTGCGGCAGCTAAAACATATTTACCTTTGAGAACACTATTTTAAGGGTAAAATCAACAGCTAGAAACAAAATCAACATCAGAAAAAGCTTTTCAATCATTTTGATCAATATTCCCTAGCTTTCATTTGGAAGGTAATACTTCTCTGTATCCATATACTTAATGTAGTCATTCTAACATCAACACCACTTATTCACATGTATGCTCTATTATAAAGTCCTCCTTTCTTAGAATTGAAAAGTAATTTTAATAAACAGGCAGGCTTTTCTCTTATCAAAACAGAAAGGATAATATCTTCCATTTAAAAATACAGCAAAAATGCAACTTCTTTTGGTGAGGGGGAAGGCGGAGGGAAAGAAAAAAATACCATTTTGAAGATGAGATGAGACATTATATGCCAAGTTTCAAATTGGAAGAGTACGTTTTTACTGTTGAGTTATAAACCTGTAAAAACGGGTTATAATGGAAATGCTGGCATAGGCTGCACTACTATAATACAACAGCGCACCACTAAATCATAAGTAATGGAAAAAAAACCCACCTACGTGTTGAAGAGAGTGCTATAGAAAGTTTATGTCCTGTAATTACAACCTAAGGGGAAAATTCTTCCTGCCCTACTCTTGGGCAGGAAGGACACTACAGGTAGCAGAACTCCTGTATTTCTGCTACAGTGAGTGAACACCTTATTAGAGGTAAAAAGTCAGGGTGTGGTGGGTTGAGCCTGGCTGGGGGCCAGGTGCCCACCAGAGCCGCTCTCTCACTCCCCTCATTCACTAAACAGGGGAGAAAAGGCATAACGAAATGCTTGCAGGTCGAGATAAGGACAGGGAAAGATCACTCACTAATTGTTGGCATGAGCAAAACAGACCAAACTTAGAGAGGGAATTCATCTAATTTATTACTAGGCAAAACAGAGTAGAGGAATGAGAAAATAAAATCAACTCTTAGAACACTTCCCCCCACCCCTCCCATCTTCCCGGGCTCAACTTCACTCCCGGCTTCAACCTTCCCCCCCTCAGCGGCACAGGGGGACGGGGAGTGGGGGTTACGGTCAGTTCATCTCACGGTGTTTCTGCTGCTTCTTCCTCCTCAGGGGGAGGACTCCTCTCATCGTTCCCCTGCTCCAGCATGGAGTCCCTCTCACGGGGTGCAGACCTTCGGGAGCAAACTGCTCCAGCGTGGGGTCCCCCACGGGGTCACAAGTCCTGCCAGCAAACCTGCCCTGGCGTGGGCTCCCCTCTTCACGGGTCCACCGGTCCGGCCAGGAACTTGCTCCAGCATGGGCTTCCCACGGGCCGCAGCCTCCTTCAGGTGCCTCCACCTGCTCCGGCATGGGGTCCTCCACGGGCTGCAGGTGGAATCACTACACCCCCTCATCCTTCCTCCATGGGCTGCAGGGGGACAGCCTGCTTCACCATGGCCTTCACCACGGGCTGCAGGGGGATCTCTGCTCCGGCGCCTGGAGCTCCTCCTCCCCCTCCTTCTTCACTGACCTTGGTGTCTGCAGAGTTTCTTACATCTTCTCACTCCTCTCTCCGGCTGCAAAAGCTCTCTCCCTCTAAGTGTTTTTCTACTTCTTAAATATGTTATCACAGAGGTGCTGATTGGCTTGGCCTTGGCCAGCGGCGGGCCCGTCTTGGAGCCGGCTGGCATTGGCTCTGTCAGACACAGGGGGAGCTTCTAGCAGCTTCTCACAGAAGCCACCCCTGTAGCCCCCCCGCTACCAAAACCCTGCCACGCAAACCCAACATACAGGGGTTGGCAGTTGTGCTAATAGCCTGGGTGGAAACACACCCAAGCTGGGAGACGTATTTGAATTATGAAAGATATCCTCATCCATCAGATATTTACCTTATGTCTTCCATTATCCAAAACGATTAAACAATAGAAATGTGTGCCCATCACGTACTGCTGCAGACAATTCTGACAGGGAATATCTACGCCATCAACAAATTTGGGAAATGAGAGTTGTTATACAAGATGCCAAAGATTCACTGCCAACCTCCATCTCAGGTCTCCTACATGTGTAACATATAGGCAAGAAGGTACCTTCAAAGGTGCTAGAAGAACCTAATGCCACAGCAGTAAAATAGCACACACAAATGGCTAATAAATCTGTATTCCAACTTATATTTTTTTAATTTTAATATAAAGCTCTTATCTGGTGACAAAAAAACTATGGGAATTTTGTCGTTAAACAAAATATGAGCAGAGTTGGGCTGATAAAAATAATAATTAAAAAAACAGCGAAAGAAAAGCAGCTTAAAATAACTGGTTAAACATATGGAAAGAGGTATGAGATCTTTTCTACTGAGGTAAAATAGCATTTGCTAATGATACTCAGCTGTGACATGCCTCTGACTGTACAACAAAGTTATGTAAGATGGGTTGACACTCACCCCAGCTTCGCAGGGAACTGTAATTCAGTGATGTGGGCTACTCTGACAAAGCTGCCCCCATACTGCCAACAACCTTGCACTCACTTAAGCTTTTCTATTCTGTAAAAATGAACATCTGCTTTTACAGATAATCTTATCACTGTGGTAGCACAAGCAACAGATGATATTTAGAGATAATCATATTCATGCACCTCCTGATGAGCTCTTCAGTATCGTGTACGTTACTCACACAAGCCTTGTTTTGGTCTTCGCAACCTTTAGCTTTTAATACTCAAACTAAAGTGTTGGACTTAGTCAAGGGCCGGTAGAGAAACCAACTGCATGTCCAGAAAAGAAAAAAACTCTCATGATCAGAAGCAGAATATTACTTATTTCTTCACTAGAAAGAAAGGAGAATCAGGGCCAGCAGAAGAGCTAGTGGTTTTCTGAAGGGAGAAAGAAATATTGCTTATAGAGATATTTCTCCTCCAGACACAGGACTCTGTGGGCCTCCATGTTTCCTTCTAATCCCAATGACTCCTAGATGAGTTCAATCATATGTCCTTGCTCAGACACACCCTAACCTAGTCTGCTCTTGTCCTGCACCTAATAACCACCATAAGATCCTCCCAAACCAAGTAACTCTCTGCTTCCAGTCCCCCAAATCCCTCTACCTCCACCTTTGCAGACACTAAAGCCCTAGATTTATTCCCAGAAATACTATCTTGCAATTATGTGTCCAGCTTCTACAAATCACAGCACTACATGGTTAATAAATGCATTAAACACTGCGGCAGTATCTCACCAGGAGTCAGTACACACATTATTTATGGCTTGTCACCCAGCAATATTTTTATATATCCACTATAGCATGCATATCTATGTTACTCACAGCAAGGCAAAGGTCTGACTGGGGACGGCTCCAAACGGAGGTGAACTTTAATTTGGAGGGCGGGGAGGGAAGGAGAAGCATGTAAAGCGAACTGAGCACGTTGGACCTGAATGCAAACAGGCACAGAGCGAGCGTTCGAACTCAGAAACCTGTCCCCTTCTGTTAGCTACACGCTTCGGGCCTTATGGAATGTAGTGCTTTGACATCACAGTGCGAGACAACAGAAGTATCATTACGATAGATATCTGTTATGGGGGTTGTTTTTTCAGCTAATTTTAATGAGCGTGCCTTTGTCCTCTCCTGAGATGCCTGGTTAGTTATGCCCATATTAACAAGCCTTTCTGAAGAAGAGAGACGAATCTCCCAGAATACATCCTTCAAATGACCACGCTTCTGAAGTAGCTACAACAAATGAGGGTGCTTGTTCTTTTTGTTCTCCTCTTGTGTTGATTAGAGAGATTTACCATGCAACTAACCTGTTCTTCCAACAGCAGGACACAAACAATAAGCAGAGAAATATACGGATTGTGAAAATGCAATCGGTTTAATTCTTCTGCGCTCACTAAGTGGTGGGTGCATCTATCACAATTGTCAATAGTATTTTCTTATTAGCACGGTAGTAGTATGCCACGCTGGAGTATAAATTACTTTCAACAGGTAAGATAAGCAACGTGTGGGTCAGAGACACAGGCCACTAAAATAAGGATCCAATTCAGCACAGAGTAATTTTGAAACCCATACTGTACAGCCACGGTGCAAAGCTATTTAAGCTATAAAAACAATCAGCTTTGCACGATCCTATAATAAAAGAAGTCAGACCTTTTTTTTTCTGCTTCTTTTTTTTTTGCGCTGAATCAGCCCTCAAGATACAAGCTTGGGGCATGAAATTATCGGTCATCATTCTGCATAAAAGCACTATAGCGCTGTCATCCCACTTACAGAGTGAAGAAAGTGTCTTTTAAAAACAAGCATTATCAAGACACTGCTGGCACTAGTCTCCAAAGCTATGTAGATAACATCCGGCACAGTAAGAATCAAATCACAAGTTTTTCAGCTGGGAGACATTAAATAAAGTAAACCAATTATGCCCTTGTGCCCAAATATGCTCTGGGGAAACACACAGAGAGTTTTACAGGCTGTAGTGCAGTGCAGTCAGCCAGTCCCTTCAGGTCCCATCACATCCCAAGACCTAAGCTCCTGTCCCCCATAGCTTTGTACCTGTCCTAAACCCACACAGTTTGTCCCCATTCCCCTGCAGGGGTCTTGTCTGGCTTTCCCCCCACAGCTTTGCCCCAGCTGGGCAGGGCAGCGGACCCCAGGCAGTCCTGAGCATGGGAGGACACCCCGACTGCCTTCGGGGCCAGCCACCCTCTGGTTTGCCAGTTCAAGCATTCAGAAATCATGAGTCAAGTCCCACGCAAAACCAGCAGACAGCTGCTCAGTGGGCAACACTGCGCAGTGACAGACCTACCGAGCTTCACAAAGCTCTGGCTTTCTTAAGGGAACACACATGGCATTTAAAAAGTCCCCTTATCCCTCAACATTAATAGATTGTTGCTGGTTTTGAGTACTTGAGCATCAGAAACAAGGGATAGAGGGCAACCTCAAAGCAGGGACGTTTGTTTTCTGGTCAGGAAAGGGAAAAAGGGATGGTGGGTCTCCTGAGATTGTTTCCATGCATTCCTTCAGGAGGAAAGGGGGTTGAAAAGAAAAGGCTTCGCCACAGGGCAGGCAAGAGGACTCCTCTGGGAAGGGGGGCGGGAACACATGTAGGTCCCTGTTTTGCTAAAGCCAACTTTCCAGCTCTTTGGTCACCAACAAGGTAGCACTGCCCAGTCTCCTCTGGATAGGGCCAGGTGGGCTGGGAATGGTGTCTCTTCCCCAGACCACTGGGTAACGATGGATCAATTAACTCTGGTCTAACAGGTGTCCAGTGCAGAGACTTGGGTCTCGTGATAGCTGTAGATGGAAACACACTTAGCAGCCGACATCACTTCAGAAATCTGAGAAATGGTCCTAAAATTGATAAAGTGTGATACAGATAGAGAAAACCATCCTCCCTCCAACCTCTTCCATCTTAAAATTAAGAGAAAATTTGATTGGGGGGCTGAAGTGGTGGGGTGGCAGTAATCCTCCCAAAACGATCAGAAACAAGTGTGGGAAGAAGGAAACATGACATTGTACCATATGAATTATTGCTGGACCATTCCCCGATCCTTCTGTTCGTAAAGATGAGACTTAATTAAGCCCCATCTCTCACTGCACTTATACGGCTGGGACAATATGGCACAAAAACTGCCCAACAGCAATCTTAAACGTTTTATAAAAAACAGATCCTATCAGAAACACCAAACTGATCAAACGGCTTACAAGGACCAGACACAGAGATCTTCAAATATTTATTTCAAGCAATTAGTCTCCCAGTGAGCACAGCACAAAATAGACACCCAGCCAAGACAGCAGAACTGACTGACTTACCTTTCATGGCAGTACAGTAACTTGCTAACAGTTTTGGTTATTCATTCAGTCATTCATTTATCTGAGTAAAATGAATTTCTATAGTCCTTAGATTCTTGCTTCCTATTTTTAGGGAATATTATGCAATTCTGCTAATACGGTCTTTTTATGGATTTGCCTCAAGCAAATATTTTTGCATTAAGAAGGGCAGAGGAGAAAACAGAATACTAAAAAACATAGACGGAATAAAAGTTTTGTTAGGTTAATATCTCAATGGCTTAGGCTGCCTAGGTGTTTTGGGTTTTTTCCCCTCTAGTTATAAAACTGAACAGCCATGTAATCCAAACTCGAGATGTTTGGGATTTTATTATTAAAACCCATTTCCCTAGTGATTCATCACAGCTATCAACCCAGTGCCATACATAGCAGTTACAGGTAGCATCTGGCTGTCGCACACTGAACAGCATCTAAAGAAAAGCAGCAGGAACACAAAGCCGTTGTTACAATCGCAGTTAAAAGACATACTCAGCTTTTAATTTGGAACAAAGGTAAGCCATTGAAGAACTACAGATCCCACGATGCTTCCCCAGGCTGGAGTGTGTGCCCTTGCGTGTCCAAGTATGCAAACAAAGTTGTTCTATTTGGCAGCAGGCGAAGTACCTACCTCCCCTATTAGACCGGGCTACGTGGTGCACTGGAGTGTGGTGTAAACACTCCTGAGCAGCTGTCAGCCACGGCTACTCGGGGACTAAAAGCAGCTCAGCCAGAACAGCACAGGCCTGCATTGCGCTAATGAGCCTTGAAAAGAGGCACCGTACTAATGGAGCTACAGTGCTCCTACACCGCATCTCGCACCTCCATGTGTGCCCGACAGGTAGCTGCCGGCTGGAGAGCGGCTGCGGTGTGCTGCTCTGTGCTGGGCAGGCACGTGCTACGTACGCCTGCTACTCGCAGGCAAGTTCTCCTTCGCCCCGAGCAGATGACAGGACGGTCTGTGGCTGGGACTCTCTGCTAAGAAAAACTTGGGAGCCTCTCAAGCCACAAGCAGAGAGTGAGCTCGGTAGGGATGCTCGCCACATCGGTCGGCCTCATGAGACATCCAGCTCTGAGCTGTCAGTCGGTGGAAGAGATTAAGAAAAGAAGGTCACACGTTGCCTGCGCGCTCGGGCAGCAGGACCAGGGGTGGTGTGCTCTGGTTCTGCAGCTGGAAGGAAAGATCAGGCAAGCTTGCTTGAACACCAGTCTGCACAAAGCCTTGAGCGCTGAGCATTACAGGAAGCTTCCATTCGTGCTATGCCAACCTTAAGCAACTGATATTATTGCTGGTTTCTTGAGCACTGTGTTCACTCATAAATTTTAAAAGGGAAAGGAAGAGAATGACCATGAACATCTGCTTTTGGTTAAGTGACTAATAATGTTCAAGACTTTTCTCTTTATTAACCATATGTGTATGTGCGCGTGTGTTGTGAGTACTGGCATGGTTACGCACAGAAAGAAAACACGGAAAGCCTTAAAAGGATTTCGAAACACTTCAGATAACAAGCGACTTTGCTGCAATTACAGAGAGGCAAAAGCAAAGGCTGCAGATATTAAAGTAACCTTGCACAGAAAAGTAGAAGAAAATAGGCACTTAGTTGAGCACCCACCATATAGTTATGCCCTCCACTCCTCAGGCTTGTTTACACATTTAAAGCCTAGTCTATTAGTTTTCTTACATCCACAGTTATGTTGCTATGCCTGTACCCGAGTCCCATTAAATCATGACATGATTTAGAGACTACGGGTTTTTTTTATTTTAAAGTAATTCAATCTTGAACAGCTGGGATTTGGATTAATTGGTGAATTTTGCATTTTTGGCACGATCTGCTCTCCGAAAGTGCCACTGAAATAAAAATTTAAAGCATTTTCTCCCTGTTCCTCTAATCCTGTAGCTGAATTCTGCAGGTGCACAGATGTATCCTCAGAACTGGCAGGGCTGAAATTTCAGTGAAGTTGTGGCAGTACTTGCCTCAATATCCATGTTCCTTTTTACCATGGAAAATACCATTCGGAATAAAAATATCGGGAAGATTATTTTTAAATAATGCAATGAAACTTAGCAAGGTGAGTCTGTAACAAAACCAGGCTATGGCACACTGCAGTTTTGACCAGCAGCTGTTCCCCAAGAATTCAGCCAGAGCAACACGCATAACATGAAAAATGTCACCCAAATAGTTAATGTTTTGGCAAAGTTCAAAGTTACTGAACACAGGATTGTTTTAATGTGAAATATAAGACAACTTCAAGCATAGCTGCTAGCCGTGTCTATTTTTATTTTCATTAGAATATATGCCTTTATACTTTTGTAGAAAGGTACTGAAAGTCACTGTTAGTATTCCTGATTAATAAATTCTGATAGCATTTTAATTTCTAAAAGTGAATTAATATCATACGATTTTGATTGTTGGCATTTTATTTTCTATGACAAACATGTTTCAACAAACTTAAGTCATGACTGATAAAACCATAAACATCCAGTCAGTCCTGTCCACAGAACTCCATCAACTAAGCTAGACCTTGGTTTGTCACCTTCCTAAATGTTATTAAAAGGTCCCTGCAGTATGGATCTTAAAACTCAACACCTGTGAGAGACTTTGATCTAGCATCCTACACTCATTCTTCCCCTGCTGAAGTGAGGGAAGGAGAGAAAAATCACCCCTTCTCAAAAATACTAGGAGTGAAATCCTAACACTAATTCTCTTTAATGGGCTATACTATAGTGGCGTATACTTTAATGGATGATATTATATCGGCCTTCCTCGTATCCATTATTTACACATGAACGATGCTCTCACACACAACAGTTACAGTGTTGTTAATGAAGCTATTCAAATAAGCAGAGAAACTCTCGTGTAAGAGGAGTTTGCAGAATCACGACCTTGTTAGAAAGGTGCCTTGTTCTTTACACCACACCACGGGAATTCTTCCACTGGCCAGGCAGCACCAAGTGAAAATGAAAAGTAAGTTCCTAATATCATCTGCATATACAGCCTCAAATTTGAGCTCAGTAATGTTAGATGTTTAACATTTATAACCCTGTTAAAACAAATCTGAGCCTATAATAACCAGATTATGCAAATAATTATCAGATTATGCAAAATGGTATTTGCAGGATATGTGCCTGCTTTGTTTCATCACATGAACCATGCACAGAAGGCCAGAAGGCTTACATTTATGTTTACAGTTAATAAGCCAGAAAATACAAATGGACGAATGCTAATAATGCAAGTAATGGAGATCAACAGGATCGCTTTGGGTATATTTTGTAAGGTTTCCATACTAAACTGGAAGAAGCTTTTGAAGATTTATTGTGACTAGTTTGCCTACTTTTTGAAGTATTATGGTGTGGCAGACTGGATAGCTCAGGGGATTATTAATGGGATATACAGCCTTATATTCTGAGGTAGCTAGTTTAATCTAGCTCAGGTCAATACTGACAACTATTCTGTAGTATTTTTGAAATGAGGCGGTGGTTCTGGAGCACTTCTTCTCTTAAGAGGACAGGTTCAATGCACAAAAGTGGCACTAATTTGCACCTCAGGCAGTGCACTTCATCAAAGAGACTGAGGAATTAATGGGATATAGGTTGATAACGTTGCAAAGCACTCAGGATGTTTGCCCATGTCCTTCATTTCCCTTTCTGTGAGATGAGCTGCTCTGTTAAAAAGGGACAGTCCTCCTATATTCTCAGATTTTTCTAATTCCATTGCAAACCCTACAAGAAAAATCTTGAAGGTGCCCTATGCTACCAAATTTTAACATCCTTTAGTGGGACCCAAGAGAGAGATTAGAAGGTATCAGCTAGAAAAACATCTTGAAGAGAATCTTGATTGATGATGGTTGGCAGCAAATATTTCGCTGAGTGCACAATGGTTTTATTAATAGTTCTGGACTGAGCTGAAGCAAGTAGAAAACAGCACCAAGTGAGGGGTGTTTTTTGTGATCTACCTACTCACCCATCTAACACTTGCAAGCATCAGCTTTGTCTTGCTAGCAAGTTTCAGTGTCAATATGACGTCATCAAGTTTCCAGAGAGGAAAGATTCCAAAAAAAATACATCTCTGTGTGTGTGTGTCAACTACAGCAACAATATGGCTTCGTGTGTTACTCCTACCTACAGACCAGTGGGTGGAAAGTCAGAACTAACAAAGCGTTACTAGAGATGAGGGATGAGTGTAATGCAGACTGCCTACTGTATATTAACGTGTGTATATTGTATACGCAGGCTGCATATGCACACCAGCACTGATGCTGCACTAGTGTATCGAGCTGTCCTAGAGAGGAGTTTAATGGGTTGAAGAGATGCCATGTCCAGTGGCCGAGATGGGATTAGCCTCTCTCGTATTTGAGAGCAGCATGCTTAAAAGGGATCTGGGATATCACTATGCTGGTCACACTCAGCGACCACTTGAACAGCACAGGACATCGCGTTTCTGATATGCTGTGCATGGATGAACGTAATTGCACTACAACAGGCTTTGTACATAACAAAGGGCAGCAGATGATGAATGAGGACTTGCAGAGCATATATGAGCAGATGCGTCTCACTGGCTTGGAGATTATTTGGAGTTGCGACTTTGCCAGTTGCTCCCTTTAAATGTTCATGAAACCCCAGAGTCCAGTCTCCCGTTACACTGATGTGAGCCAGCATGAGTTGTATTTCAGGGGCTGTCCCTGAGATGTGAACCCAGGGGGACCGGTTCAGCTTCCAAAGAGCACAGCTCTCTCACTAAGGGCACTTACCAAAGAGTTGTACTGCTACTGATTACAACATCGTATCTGAGCCATCAGCCTGAAGGTGAAAAGCCTCTGCTTAATTAATGATTCCTAAGTATCCTCATTAAGCTGTTCTCTGGGTATAGACTGGGTGTGTTTTTTATCTAAACCTTCTCAGTTGTGCCTATAACAATCTGAATTTCTCATATGCAAATAACCGTGACTGAATCCTTAGGAATAATCAGAAACTCTTAATTAAAAGTAATAGGGGTTAGGCCAACTCTTGATAAGAGCATGATTCTGCAAATAGTTGCAAGAATTTGTCAAACTAATTAAGTTCAAAATCAGTATGAAAAAAGGGACAATTTTTCCTTCTGAGTTTGCATTTGACTTCTGAAATTGTACACAGGCAGTTAGTTCCCTGCAGGAACAGATCCCAGAATTTGCCCTCACAACGGGATAATTACAGTGCATATGTGACTGAAGTGTGCAGAGTAGCATGCTGACATAGAATCCATTATATAATGGTCTCCAAGAATTCCACTCGGATACATACAACTTTTAATGCACTACTTTTTCCAGAGGAGGGCAAGCCATTGTAAAAAAACATACTAAACACTGTTGGTTAGAAAAGTTCTGATCAAACCACTTTTTTTACATTTGTGCAGGCACAAATTTAGGAATGCGTTTTACAGATACTCGTAACTGCTTTGCTTTCATCCATGCACACAATTCAAGTGCCCACTTATCCGACTCTCTGCACAAACTAGGTACTTATGACCGCAGGTAGCTATTTAGATCCTACTTGATACACGTCTTACCTGTCATGTACATAAAAAATTTGAATGCATACGTTTCAAATCTGAGCATGAATTCAGTACATCCAAATGTTTATGTGCATGTGGTAATGCATATCTAGCCTTGAATTAGAGGCAACTTGAGGCTTCTGAAAATGTCAATCTGGAAAAATAAAGTAGTACCATGTAATTCAGTATTTAGTAAATTACTGCCCTGAATACCTAATTCTGTTTTAAGAAAGACATGAGGGAGGATAATCCTATAATTCTTTAGGACACATGCTGAGTGAACCTATGAAAAAATATCCTGCATTATGCACAACAGTCAGACTGTTTACGTGTGGCTCACAGAAAGAGCTAAGCACGCGGGAGGGCTTAACCTGAGGTGGGATTATTAGGCCAAGTCCACTGATTAGAACTACAGTTTGGTGTGAAATAGTTAGGATCTCCTCGAAAGTACAGACTAAAATAAACATTTTGAACTCCTATTGATTTCGAAGGCAAGGAACTGAAATGGGTGACAGCGTCTCATGTTCTGGAACTAAACAGCAAGTTGAAAAATGGTGTCGAGTAGATGGTTCGAGGGTAACATAGGAATCTAGTATTCAGGTAAGACAGCTGATTAGGAGTCATGGGGATAAAAAGTAACTAGGAGATAAAGGGTATGATTTATTTCCAGTATTTGATTATTAGTGTACAGTGAAGACTATAAGTAAAATGAGCGGACAGGTTAAAAGCAGAACAAAAATATATTTATGTTCAGATGTCTTGTTATCATTAATGTTTTTTATTAAGAGTATATGTTAGCCAATTTCGTTAAAAGACTGCATTTCATCTTCTGTCCTATAAACTTTGTTTGACTACTTGAAAAATTCAGGCATGCTATGGAAAAGGTTCCAAATTTTAGCTCTTCAACAGTACAATATTTTTTTAGCTATGCTGTCTTGTCACCAATGTATGATTTAGAATTATTACTCATTATTGTAGTCTAATTTCCACTGGGCTTTTCTATATTTCATTTGCTGCTGGTCACAAGAAAGAAACTATTGCTAAAAAATCTTCTTTATTATTACTGAAATACTTTTGATCATACCTGCCACACGATAGCTGTGAGCCTGGGGGGGTTATTTGTTATGAACATTAGTTTATGGTTTACACATAAATATCAAAGAATCATGTATATATATGTAAGGAGTAACTGATAATTACAATGTACACTTAAGGCTAATTGCAATGTACACAACTGTGGAGTTATTTCATTTTTACAAGTGTGTAAACAAAAGCAGAATTTGATTAGGTCGTGTGATTGCCTCTTTCAACTCAAATGACTTTATATGCATAAACATACTTCATGTACTTGGGTTTGCTGTTGGCAGAGGAAGGCAATATATCCTCTTTAATCAAGGATAAGGAAGCAGGGTTGCCTCAGACTTTTTTCCCAAATCAACATACAGACCTGCTCCAATCTCTTAACTGCACCCCAGCACGGCCACAACCCCCAGCCCCTTTCCCAGTGTAGCTCCCAAGGCAGCCAAGCCAGCGATGGCACGGAGACTCCTCCTGGGCCATACGGGCTCAACATCCTCCTGCTCAGTCTTGTGCAGTCTTTTTTTCCCCCTAAAACTGCACTTTGCCATTACATCATTAGAGGAAATATAGAACAATGTACACTGATAAATTGCATACCAGAATAAGTCTATGAGGCAGTTGAGTGCCAAAGATTACAAAACAGATCTGCACGAAGAAAGGACAAAAAACCAAACCCACAAAAAAACCAAACCAAACCAAAAAAACCATAAAAGGGCAGATAGGAAAAGGATCTAATAAAGACTAATGGTTAACTGGAAGTGAGGTTTCAGAGATGGAGTAGATATGCCACTAAACTGAGACTAATAGTCTAACAACTCAGGTCACATAAATAGGCAGAACTAGTCTTGGTTATCGTTTCCTGAAGGGGAACTTTCCTCCATGCTAAAATAGTATATTTCTTGAATTTCTATTATTTCCAGCAGGGAGGGCTTCCAAGAGTAAGGAAGGTGTTTAAACAAGATCTTTGTGTTTAGAGCTGCTATCCATGTATGAGGAATCTCTCTCTCTAAAAGCAGTGTGATTTTCTTTGCTGGTACCGCACAGATGTTTAGACCTCCAGAGGAAAGGTTACAGTTCTGTGCCAGGGGAAGTAATGTTGCCATGAGACTGAGTGTAAGAGGACGAACAAAGCTGCCACATCCGCTTCCACAATTGGCAGGTTCTGCAAGATGCGTAAAATGAGAGAATTTTCATCTGGTGGGTAACATTAGGTTATCCTTTCTATTTTTCTGAGCACTGGAGTACTCAAATTCATACACCTTCCTCAAATGCTTTAACTCTACTATATTCTTCATAATGATTCAGCTAAAACCAGCAACAAAGCAATCTGAACACTTGAAACTACTAAGAAATAGACAATTAAACATGTGCACAAGGCTCCTGAGGCTTGTGGAGAAGTCTATTTGCCTGATAACTGCTCAGGACCTACAACAACGAGGCAGCGGCTTCTGCATACTACCCAATTCTTGTCTTCTTTAAAAAACTGGTTTGGACACAAAATAAATCAGAGCTGTAAGCATAAGACAGTGAACTTTAATTGACACTTTGCTGTAGCAGTAGACAAAATACGATCAACCACTTGTCCCAACAGCAACATAGGTTTGGCATGCTCTAGGAAACAGATAGCTAATCTATGCAAACAACCTCTTGATCATTAAGAAGTGCAAAAGTGTCCAGAAGTGTCTGCAACAAGCAGATTGCAAGAGCCAACAAGGGTGACAGCAAATGAGAGAATTATAGTGCAATTTGAATGCAGTAGTCATCTGTTAGCTCTTCTCTACCCACTCATATACCAAGGACTCATAAAAATACTGAGGAACAAAGATTTGTGGAAAACGACTCTGTGGCGAGCAGCCCTACTCCAGGATCTGGGACCATCTCTCCAGCCTCTGGGGCTTTCAGGGAGCAGGACAAGAGACAAGGCAAACCTCGTAACTCTGCACCAGAACTGTGCACAAGGCATCAGGGTCCTTCTCCAGGAGCAAGCCTTCTCCCCCACAGACTGAGGAGGTTGGGCAACAAATTGCTGTGCTGCTCCCCTGACTTCTCACGCCCTCTGCACCACCCACCACGAGATGGACAAGGCATGTAATTCGTAAAACTGTATGCATCCGTGATTAAACCGTCACAGTACAAACAAAACCATCAATACCTGCTTCAATAACAGTGTTTAAAAATACATTTCAATTATAAAAGTCTTGTGAAAACCTTCTGCTTGCCTAGCAAATAACAATTATTTGCAAAAATGGCAGAATTGATAAAGAAAGATTTTATTTGTAAAATTTTGATCAATTCTGGCAACTGCCCAGCTATTTTCATACTTTAGAAAGAAACATCTCTGTATTGGCAACTGTATCAATTCTCCGAGACAGAACCAGTCTTTTACTTTGGTTTTGCTCATGTATCTCTGTGGATATACTTTTTGAGGATAACATAGTACATTAACATAGTCTATAACAGTAAAATATTTATTGTTTCTAGAGCACTCAAATACACTATGTGGTTTTCAGAATAAATAAAGGCTACGAGGTGGTATCTTAGCTTCACCGACGTTAACTGTAATTCATTGGGTTTTTAAGATCAGGAGTATCTTTTCATTATGAGCCGGTGGAAGAGCTAGTATGATGGCATTCTGGTCTGTAAGTAGGACTCCTGCAAGCTACTCCAGTTAAAATAAAAAAGTACTAATGATTTGAAGGATTCTATTCTCGTTCTCTGTTCCATTAGGAACCTGGTGGCACGATCGCTTTTGCCTGCATTTGCTTTGCAACGGGGTCAGCCTGCTGGCACAACCCCAGTTACTTTTACTTGCACAAGTATAATGGGAAGCAGAGTCACGGCTAAAACCTCATATTTGTGAACAGCAAACAATATTTCTTAAACAAAGCACTTTGTCAATTCCCATAACCGCACAATATATTATGAACTAAACTTCCAAAGACGCTATGATTAAACATCTACCATCGCAATGCAATGACCTAGAATTTTTATTAGTAGCAGTTATGCCTTAAAATTAAATTATAATACTGTACTCCATTTCATGGCTGTTTTTGCAGGCTATAGTGAGCTATCTGTTTTAAAAGAGAAATACATGATGGACTAGGTATTTGATTGAGAACTCAAGTTGGCTGACATTAGGAATACCTTTAATATGATGAAGAACCACATAAAGTAATAACATCGGCTATGAATAGTTTGATTTGGCTTATCTGATGTGATCCAATTTTCTGATTCTGGGTTATTCTAGCACTTTGTATTTTTGTGGGTATTCCTATAAGAAGATACTGATGTGAAACATAGAAACAACTGTGGCTTAGGGGAGCACTGCAAATGCTACATCTGCTTTTAGTAGCAATAATTTGCAAAATTCTTTCTGAGGATAACTATAATCTGACCATAGAAATTTCAATTTTCTATAAAGGTATGTAGTACATTTTAATAAAGTTGTATTTTTGTAAGTCATTAAATTAGTTTTTAGTAACCTCATACTCATTTTCAATTGAACAATTATTAAACTATAAAACAAAATTGCATGATTCCTAAAACTGTAGTCTGGAGTTTTACAATCTGCTATAAAGCGCTGTATTATTATAATACACTAAAGATGCTCAGACTATTAAAACTTTTTTTTTTAAATGAACTGTAAAATATTTTATCATTGATGAAATAATTCTAAAGTATTAGGCTCTCCAGCAGTATACATGCACCATATTTCAGTATAATGAAAAGCATGCTAATCAAAAACCCATAATTTAAACTGTAATTCTAATATGCAAAATCAACCATTTTGCTGTCTTTCAGTAGCAGTTTATTACAGCCGACATCCAACAGTAAAAATGTTTCATCAGAGTATTGATCATTAAACATGAGGTCCAGTCTTACAGAGAGCTCTGCATGCCAAAGACGACTGAACATTAACCGCTGCACATCTGTGTAGCTCTGATGGTAACAACAGAGATGTGCTGCTCACACTGTCAGAGAGTTTTAGCCTGTATTTTACTCCACAAATCGTGACTGATCTTGCAAGGTGGCCCAATGTTCAACCAAGGAGTTCAACCAAGAACAATTTTCTACTGACTACTGATGGCTGATGTCTCATAGCAACGCTGACATGAATATGATACATCTGAGCCTATGGGGTATGATACTGGGCTACATCCTCAAACTGTTCCTCTGATGTTCAAAAGAGAGGCAAAAGACTTAGAAATTAATCAGCTGTATTAATCAGATCTTTAACTTCAGCAGGATTTCAACAAGCTTGAAAATGATCTATCTTGTGTGGTCCTGAAATTCGTTGGCAAAGAGGGGGAAGAACCCAACCAAGTGCAGCCTTGCTCCAAGTGGGAGCAACCTACATGATCGTACCATTAGTACATATGTACGTATACGGTGACTGCAAAGCGGCCTTTTGCCACTGAGGTCCACTGTTCGCACAGTAATGCAAGCTGACTGCCGATCGCCTTCCTGCCCAGGAACACCGAGATCGCCATACAGACTGAAAACCCAAACTTGTCCCTTGCTCATGATGACCTGATCTTCTCTAGTTCTGTCTGAAAGGTGCAAGAAACGTGCAGTAAATCAATACAGTCTCAGGGAATTTTATACTTGCACATTTTCTGAGGACCCACTCCAGCATGGTGCTGAAGCAAACAAGGATTAACTTCACTGAAATCAATGTCAATTAAATCAATGGACAAAGCAGTCTCTGTTTCAGTAAAACACAGAATTTTCTTCAGTGCTCCCCAAATTACGAGTATAAGATTAAAGATGAAACTTTAAATTATCCCTGGCTGTCAGATTTTAATCTGAACATACAAAGCACATAAGACTTCTTTGGGTACAACAAACATTTGCTGAAGCAAATGAAAGATGTTGCTTTTTCAGAAAAAAAGGCTGCCAATAGGTGTTCTCTAAATCACTTGTACCAGCAGGATGACCCCATTATGTCAGCTAATCCTGGAAATACAGGAGGTAAATTTAAATCTTTCAATTCAAAACATTTAGTCAATATTCTTTTTTCTATTTTGTTTTATTTTGTTCTGACTCAGCATTGGGAGTTTTATATTCCTGTCCATCTTTTGGCCTATACTATAACTTTCTGTGTAGTTGCAATGCCTGGAGGAAGAGGTAGAAGTACAACTTCTCCCGAAGGACAGAGCAGGCAGGGCATTTGAAAGGACAGCGCTTGTTTTTCACAAAACAAAAAAGAAACAGAAAGATCACAGGCTGTGTGAAGGCATGGGGAAAAGAGGGTGCCAGGCGTCTGGGCGAGCTAATACTGGTGCACAGGGCATAAATAAAGTTCCCTTTGTCTCTACTCCAGCGTACTGTCTCAGCAGTTGTACTATCCCCTCATCAACACCACACCTACCTGCTGCCCGTGTTTCCTGCTTATGTTCACCCACCACCCAATTACCAGTCCATGAAGCTCCACACCTGCTGTGTTTTCATCCTCAGAACACTACACTGAAGCTTTTAACCCTCTCCAAACACCTACACAATGCTTTATAATAATAATGTTTAGCACACGGTAAGCTACATTAAATAATTACAGACAGTACTTCAAACACCAGATTAGCAGATCCTTACACAGTGCTGAAGATCTGCAACAGATAGACCTACAAAGGAAAAGTACATTCAGTCTGAGCCATGTTTAAGTCCTAGTCTCCTCAGAGAACTCAGTTCTGTCTCCTGTTCTTGTCCTAAGACTCACCATAATAGAAATTTTTAAAAGTCTCAAGTTTATGTGGTGAATTTGCAAAAGAAACAGCTTGCAATATGACCCACGTTTGTTCTAAACACTCACTAATCTTAGATGCAAATAGAAATAAATGACATGTTTAAGTATCTAGATCTCTCTTTTCCTACTTGTTCCCCACAAAATGTTTGAGCTTTTTAATTCCTATCTCATATTTTTTTAATTTGGCTGCTGACAGTACAAAGACATTCACATACTCGACTGAAAAGTACTTGCTTTCAGTCTGAAGGGCCATGTATCTCAATTACACACATCCATTACTCACACTTCTTCAAAAGCACAAAAACCTTAAATTCCCTCTGAATGCTGAACTAAGGTCAACTAGAGCAAGACATTTATAACAAACGTGGGAAAACAAAGTATAGAACTAGCTACGGAGTTGATAGGTTTCGATGCATAAATTTAGACTTAAACATCCTTAACCATCTTGACTTCTATCATTTTTGTCTTGTGCAAAATGTCCTTTAAAATATTATAGCAAACCCAGTACAAAAGTCTTAGTTTTTTGTTTATGTCTGCTGATGACGTAGCAGCAATTGATCTAATCTAGTCTAATCTAATCTATCACTTGAAGTTTATTTCATTATCATCTTTCAGTTCCATGCATCTCTCCTAAATGCAGAAGCAGCATTTTTCTTGAAGAATACATGGTGTGAGTACACATCCAAACTCATTCTTTTGTCCTTTTCAAATAATCCAATATGACGGTTCAAGCAGTGGTGGAAGAACGTGAGATGGAAAGACCATAACAATTTTTTGACTGGCGTACTGAACACAAGTTACGATTCAGAATGAAAGATAGACAAATATGTCAGTTAAATAGAAAACATTAGAGTGAAGCTATCGCAAAAAAGATAGGGATGGCAATTAATTAATAAAATATGCCTGTATAAGGAGCATGCTGTCAGCATTCATCTTCCCTCTTGTTCACAGTATTTTATAAATTATTTTTATGTGGTGCTGAGGATCCTTTGCGAGAGGTCAAGCACCTCAAAAAATACTTGAATTCAGAATTTTATAGAAAACTAACCACTATTTACTCTCTGTGTTTAGCAGACTTCATCAGAAGCTACGTTTATAAAAGAGTTTATAGGATGCTTGACGAAGTTAAGCATCTTACTAGCAAAGATGGAGTGCTGATTTAATTTAGGGATAGTAAAAAGAGTATATTACACAAATCTATGCATAAATAAACATAAAATAAGCATAAAATTTAAAAAAATAAAAATAAATAAATAAAAAAGTAAACATAAAATAATCATGTATCAGAAATCAATATTTCTCTGTATCAGTCTGAAATAAGAAAATACCACCATAATGGAAGAACTGTAAATTCTTGTAGCAATGGTAAGTTGAGATGAAGAACAATCTCTAAACACCATCACTGAAATAAAAATTATGTAGAAGTCCAAGCCTTCAACAGCTATTTGAAATAAATACTGAGTACAGGTAAACAAAGAGTATCTCATATTTTCTTTAAGCATTCACAACCATTCCGATTTCCAGGTTTGTATGCGTGCAGGAGGACATGGCACAGCGACAAAACCATTAGTGTATTCTTGCTTTTCGTACAACCCTTCTGAACAAGTCAGAAAAAAAAAAGTATCAAAAAACTGCTCAGCCGCCGACACTCTTGGTAGTTTGGGTTAGTGCCCTGTATTTTACAACCCCAGGAGGTTAGTATTTGTTCAATTCGATGGCAATTTATACTAATCAATCACTTCCTGCTCTTTCATCCCTTACTGTATTTATTTCTATGGCAAATTATATTAATCAATCACTTCCTGCTTTTTCTTCCTTCACTGTATTTTTAAACCCACTAACTAGGATACGAAGCCTTGTAGCATCTCAGTGATCATTTCCTTATCCCCTCTCTGCCGTTGTCTTTTTGCGCTGAGACTAATGCTTTTAATTCTACTTTTCACAGCGTCAAGGCTATATTGCCGTTTTGAAACCTTTCAGCTCAACTGCTAAGCGTTTAACAAAGCCCTTCAGATTGCTTTTGGTCGCAGTAGTTCATGTTTTGAAAATACTACAAAGGCATATTTTCCATGGGAGGAGAGTCTTGGAATGAATACCCTTCTCCAAGTGCGATATGAATGCCTCCAGTTCTTTTGTAAAATTTGCGTTGAGGTTTAAGTCTCACATGCAAAGTGGCACCATACTGTCCAACAAACACAGGTTTCTTTCTTAAAAAGTGTGGGCTTGTTTTGGCTCTATTTGTAAGTTATTTTTTGAAAAATGTGTTAAAATATAAGAGCAGCTTTGTTCTTCATGTTTCAGTTCTGACACAAGGAAGTAGCGAGCTCCAGAATGTTGTATTTCACAAGAATAAAACTGCTTGAGTCACATAACTTCAGTGACCTTTTAGTGCAGACTTATCTATAGCTTCTACAAAACAGCAGAGATCATTTATTCAAAGGAGGCTGTTTTCCCTAAAAACCTTTACTTCTTGTGTCAAGTATATCAGGGGTGCACCTGAAGTCATAACATAGCTTTAAACCAGTGCTGGTAAACTCATGTGGGATGTGACTTCAAAATGCCAGAGTTACAGGAGTAAGGACAGGAAGAATTCCATTTATTTTCAAAACACTGGAACATCTATTCAGGCTTGAATAACATTTGCAAATCAAACTGAATCCAATGGGATCTGTGATCGCTTGCCATTTCTTCAGTTCGCTATTTGTCATGTGTACTTTGGTAGCATCTGGAGGCCTTACTCTACAGGGGACTGTACAATCACTGAAGGAAAACGTGATCTCTCCTATAAAAGAAATTTTGAATATAACATCCCATCAAGGTCTTGCTTTAAATGCAAGATATTCCAAGTTCCAGGTTTAAAAGGTTACATTCCTTTTCAGCATATTCTATTTGGTGAAATGACTACTGCATATAGAAATATATACCTACAACCGTCTCCCTCTCATCAATAACTTACAAAGCTTGACTAATAATGAATGCACAGATAGAACAAAGAGAATTAAAACAGAAGGACCTAAACTCAACACCATCTACCATTAAGACCATGTATTTTGTGACTCTGTAATGCCTCTGAAAAATGTTAATTCATATGCATTTGTCAATGCAAAATAAATGGAGAAACTAGAAAAGGATGAAGATGAGAGAGTGGTGCAGGAAAAATTAAGAAGCAAAATACTTTTCCAGGGGATACAAACTGTCCATTTTAGTGAACATGCAAACTTTGATACAGTTTAATATGAAGAATACAAAACCAATTTTTTATAAGTGAAATGTGAATGCTGCAAGTGTGGAAGAGTTTGGCAATCCAGAAAAAAAGTATCTTAAAACCAGATGAGACCTTAAAACTTGGACACTTTCATTTGTGTCACATAGAGCAATTTTCCTTCGGTAAAAACAAAAATAAATAGGCCCAGCTGCTCTATTCCTGACCTAATTTTGCATTTAAACCACTAGAAATTTTTATAAACCAAGATTCTATTCTGGCCTAAGGATGTTTTCAGTTTACATTTCCTGTTACCTCTTTCCTGCCTTGACTTTGCAGTTGTCTCCTGCCCAGGTTCTTCAAACTTTCTAAGAGCTGCATATACAGCCCTCAGCAAGTGATAAGCCTCTTTAAATCCAGAATCAATGATGCACCATGAATAGCCTAATTGAAGTGTCAAAAAAATCGCTACAGCCATTGGCCAAAATCACAGCATGACCTTGACCCCAGTTCAGGAACGCATCTGATTCAAAATAGCTCCTATCTTTGTCCAGCTTCTTCACCATGAAGTTTGTAGCACCACTCATTCTCTAATATCCAGATCTACTCAGTCAAAAAACCCTCTTAAGTTCACTAGCAATAACATAAGAAAGAAGGCAGCAGGACATGCTAGCTGATATCAGGAGTTCCCTCTGAATTTGGATTATTCAGAGGATTAATGTAATCTGACATATCCTGGCAGGATTTGGAGAGCGCCACATTCACATCCAAACCTGTGATAACCAATTAAATACTATGCCCTGTTTCTGAGTCAGACAGGCAATAAAGTCCACTTTGAAATATGTATTTTTCTGATTTAAAATAAGATATTTTTACAATATATCTGGCTTGTAACTACAACATGGGAATAAACAGACATTCCAAATTAAGCAGGCATCTATTTATGCAACAGGAGACTCCTCTGCATGCATATCTATGAAAAACTTTCATTTCTGCACTGCAACAAGTACAAGACTCTCTTACCTGCAGGTTTGCACATGCTGGTGAATCATTGTGGGTGGGTATTTCATTGTTGGTGGTCTCTGAACCTGTGTTTTTAAGTCTGGAAGCTATTGTAGTTGTGGCTGTAGTGGTCTGTACTGGTAAGATTGGCTGCCACACATTCACATCAGTACCATTGCCGAAGGCCTGAATTGCATTTTCTGTAAAAATAAATTACAGACACTTTTCTATTTCTAAACAAATGGCAAAAAGCAGAACTGACTTTTTAGTCATTATTATTATTATTATTCCATTGAAAATGTGTATTTACAGAAACTCAATTTTTATGCTAAAAAATGTGTCTTAATTTTGAACATATCAGAAACATAAACTGAGAGTCTGGGGTCACACAGTTATCTGGTGCAGCCTCTTTGTAATGTTCCCAGTAATTCTTGATGGAAGCTCTAGGACTTACGGTAATCATGTTTGTTAATATCTGAAGGCCTCAAAAATTTCCTTTCAAGATTTAAAGTACAGTTTGAATGGTATGTCCTAATTCAGGCAAGTGATGTTACACAGCAAACTAAAACCAGAGAGCAGGCAAAATATTAATTTATTTCTACAGCTCATTGCAGTAAAACTAATATGCCTATAACTACAAAACGGTTTAACTAAGACAATCTTTTCCTTACAGTTTTCAATCAAAATCTGCATAATTAGGTGAGGGAAGCATGCTTAAACTAAAACTTTAAAATATAAAAGTTAAAAAGCTTATCATAGTTTCATGGGATTAAAGAGTGTGTTTATGGCAACAGTAAATTGGTTGGGGTTTTTTATAAACAAATAGAAAAACAGGTTTTAATCAGGTCTTTGGGGATTCAACATGGATTTAGGGATTTCTTATTTCAAATTCTTTGTACAAGAAATCAAACAATTTCACTAGGGACTAATATGTGGAAGTTTATTAATACTTCTTCTCAGTGGTATTCCTTGCCTTATAAAATAATTTACATTTAATTCTCATCTGAAAAAGATGTATTTTATTCTGATATTATTTCTTAGGACTCCAAAATGCAAAGAGAAGAATTTGTAAAAGGCACCACAATCAGCTGGGTTGATGGAGAAAAAGTGGGAAGAGTGGAATGATATTTTTCTTGGTTTTACCTGAATAAGGCAATATATAAAGCAATATTTTCCTATGATTTCCTAAATTAACAGTAACTCTTTGTTTCCATTATTGCAAGAAGGATACAGAATTTCATGCAATCCTTCCAGTTTTCTAAGTAAAAGTGGTCTTTACAATTAGTCGGTTTTAATTATTTCATAGAATCATACTTGATCCTTATGGGTCCCTTCCAACCTGAGATATTCTATGATTCTATGATAGAATGGTTTGGGTTGGAAGGGACTTTTAAAGGTTATCTAGTCCAACCCTGCCCCCAAAGGAGCAGGGACATCTTCAACTAGATCAGATTGCTCAGAGCCCCATCCAGCCTGACCTTGAGTGTTTCCAGGGATCGGACATCTATGACCTCTCTGGGCAACCTGCGCCAATGTTTCACCCTCCTCATCATAAAAAATATTCTTTGTTATATCTATCCTGAATCTACCCTCCTTTAATTTAAAACCATCACCCCTTGTCCTATGACTACAGGCCCTGCTAAAAAGTTTGTCCCCATCTTTCTTATAAGCCCCCTTTAGGTATTGAAAAGGTGCAATTAGATCTCCCCGGAGTCTTCTCTCCTCCAGGCTGAACAACCCCAGCTCTCTCAGCCTTTCCTCATAGGAGAGGTGCTCCATCCCTCCTCATATTTTTGGAATATTTCAAACATATAAATTATATTTTAAATATGTATTATATATATAATTGTCATATATAATTCAAATATATTTCAAAAAAACATAATGACTGTAAGGAGGTGCTTCAAGTGTCTAACTGCTCTAGTAAAGGTCCTTTCAATAATTTTTATTAACTAACTCACTGCTTTATGCTTTTACTCCCACTTGCCAATTATTTTTACTGCAGTATAAAGCAGCTGTGAAAAAATCCTTTGAACAGATAGGTAGATACACTGAATCCCATTCAGTTCAGTAGGAATTCTAGAGTATGTAAATGAATGTCAGGACATTCACTTTCAGAGTAGCTAAAATAAAGTCTTAAGATGGATTTCCAAAATTTAAGATTGGCCAAACCCTAACTGGACAGGCAGCAATTAGGATGAGAATAATGTTGATAACACACTGATGATTTTAGTGGTTGCCACGCAGTCGAGGACTTTTCAGCTTCTCATACCGCCCTGCCAACAAGAAGGCGGGGGGTGCCCAAGGAGCTGGGAGGGGATACGGCCAGGACAGCTGACCCCAACTGGCCAAAGGGATATTCCATACCATATGACGCCATGCTCTGTGTATAACTGGGGGTGGGCCGGGAAGCAGCGTGGCTCAGGAACTGAGTATTGAGTCCAGGTGGTGAGCAACTGTGCTGTGCATCACTTGTTTTGCATATTCTAATTATTATTATTCTTTTCTGTCCTATTAAGCTATCTGTATCTCAACTCCCGAGTTTTATCTTTTTTTTTTTTTTATTCTCTCCTCCATCCCACAGCGGGGAGGGGGGAGTGAGCGAATGGCTATGTGGTTGTTTTAGCTGCTTGCGGGGTTAAACCATGACAAAGGGGAAGTACATTTTAGCAAAACAGACTAGCAAGAAATTCCCCATTGTGGAAAAAGAATTTCTGTTCTATCTAAAAAAAAAGTGAGAGGGATTTCAATCTCATCCAATAAACAAATGACATTTTCTTCAGGCACTGTAAGGCCCATTAATGACAATAACAATTAAAAAAAAAATGGAACTTTTCCCATTCTCTGTAAGAAAAAAACCTTTTTATTAAACCAGAAATATCTTTAATTTCTTCATGAAGAAGACATGTCTTACAGCTAGGATGACTATAATTTGTCTCACAGTAACCTGTAATGTCTTTGATTTGTCTTCATTAATGCTTTTATACTGATAGCAAACGAAAGAACAAGGGATCGCTCTGCCTTTATGTTCTAAAAGGAACCTGTAACTTTCTAGTAACTAATACATTCACAAATGAATAAAATCTGATGTATTACAGTATATATAAAAGGCAGCCCCATTAGGTTTGAAGAAGGTCTGATGCTATATTAACTTTTACCCAATCATAGTCTGAATTGTTTTCTGGGTTTTTTTGTTGAATGATCCTGATTAATTGATTCATTCTTCCAAAGTTTAATAAACAGTGTACCAAATAGCAACTCAAGTCACTCACTTTTTGTATGCACATCTCCCCATGTCTTCACAACATGCTGCCTGTTGAGAAGTTACCAATGGAGATTTTCAGACTAAATTCATACTAAAATACAGACTGAACCCTGCATTAGCATTAGTTCAAGTATATAGGGCTAGATGGGACAGTCTGGATTATCAAGTTCATTTGCTATTTTTGAAAAAAGCAATGACGTATCCTTCTTTTCATAAGCTGATGAATTATCATTTTTAAAACCAGTAAAAATTTGTTACCCTCAAAACTCCTTTTGGAAGCCTAGTTCTTAACTTTAGTCTGATGGTTAAAAATTTTCCAATTTTGAGCCTAAATATGTACAGCTAATACCCCCCTTTTTGATCTTGTGCCAACATTGTCCTCTAGGTTTAAGTAATCCTTTTCCCTCCCTAGGCTTGCCCCTCTAATGCAATTTCAGAGGACAATCACGTATCCTTTCAAGTTCTGTTCTGCTAGGCTAGGGAAGCCAAGCTCTTTTGGTCTCCTCATTTATCTGAAATTAAAACTCTGATGCACACTCCACATCATCCAATTATGCTGCTCCAGGCAGACAGGAAATTTGAAAAGAGAACCTGCCAAAATCGACTCCACTGAGCCATTCTGAAATTTATAATAGTCCCTAATTTGGAAGAGAGTTTGACTGAAAAAAAAAAATCTATAATTTAACAAAATCTTGAAAATAGGTACCATCCAGACCTGTGTTAAAACCAGGCATCTGAGATCAAGTAGCCTAAAAAACCTGAAGCTTGGCTATAAATTGCAAACACAATCCAATTTATACTTACCTACAGCAAATCCTTCATATCATAAACTACATGTCTTTTTTATATGAAGTTCTTAAATTGTACAGAACCCCTCAGGTGTTGCAACTTTTTGGTACATATGCTGCTTGACTATTATGATCCAAACATGATCTGTGATGTAAACATGTTTCTATATGATATGACCCGACTTTGAATTTTTTTTCCAAGAGCTTCTCATGTTTGCAATATTGGCCATAAACCATAGTATCAGGCATATTTGGTTGTTTGTTTAATTCTAACACCTACAGCAGAACCATGCTTACTATGTGCAGAGAGATGGCCTTGATGTATCTTAATATACTTAAACAGTAAAGAAATTCCAGAAAACGTGCCAAAACACATTTAAAGATATGTAATTTTGTACTCACTAAGGCATGTATTGTCCTGGAAGAAATTCAGAAATTTCAGGCATTCAGCTATGTCATTACCGCTGTTGCTGCAGTCACACCACGGGGCAACGCTGAGACTGTTTGAGTCTATGTAGTTTGGTGTCATCACTGTGCCTATTAACAAAGAGTGAAGTAAAGTACTGTGAGCAACCTCTGTATTGAAATATTCTTTCCAGACTAAGAAGATAGCAAACAGCACTTGGTAAGTCATGTATTCAGAGCTGGAGTCACAATGCAGACCCACGGCAGGACTTTAACTTCCAGACTAAACAGTTCCTGTCTCCTTTTGCCTTTTGACACCCAGCCCTGTGCCACACTTCACACCCCAGGTTGTTTGAATGCAACCACTTTAGGGACCGTAGCGTGACTCATGCATTAAAGACCCGTTCTTTTCCTCCAAAAAGGTTTATATTGCATTCCCTCAGAGAGCTGCATCAGCAGAACTGACAAGTGGAAAACCGTGGCACAAGGGAGGGATGGATTGAGAGAAGGTGGGAACCTCTTAAAAGGGCTTTGCTGCCAAATCAAACATATTTGGACCTGTGCCCTTAGAGCTGCACTCTAAAAATCCTATTTTTCTTTCTCTCTTCTGTTTTTTCTCATTTCTGAGAAAAAACTTTGCAAATAGATGCCTGCAACTGGACATCCAGACCTGAGCTTCCTCCCTGGGTCTGCAGCCAGCCTTGAAAAAACGTTCTGAAACACACGAGCAAAGAGAATGCTAGTCATGCTGAGAGGAGCCCTAATACGTCTTGGAGGAGCGTTGACCCCAGGGTGCTCATTAGGGACCTGCCAACAGAGTGGGTTATGGCGATGAACAAAGCAAAAACATGACCAGCATGCATAAAACGGCACAGTACATTCTTTGCAGGTAGTAAATTACTATTAATCTTGCTGTGTCACTAATTTTTCAATACAGTGATTGTTTCCTAAACATTGTCAACAACTTTCAGCCACAGGTTCATTCTAACTCCATTACAAATTCTTGGGTAAACATTCTCACATTTATATGTCAACTCAAGACTACCAAGAATGAAATGAAACCAGATGATGCATTTTGTGTCCTAAAAGATATACAACAACTGTTCATCACTCATCTGGATCAGGCAACTGTTATATGATCAGCACTTATTCAAACCAGTAGTCTCACTGAAGGCATTGCCCCAGCTGGTCAGAGATTTCAAACTTCCCTAAGGATTGAGAAGTTTGAACCTTTCTTTTATTTGTCTGACCAAACAGGAAAAATTACATAAAAAAGGGCAGGTTTTCTAGACTTGTACTGATGACAGCTGTTTCAGGAAACATGTTCCTCATTTGGTACTCTACAGTTCCAGGACAGGCTATATATCATGAGGAAATGTGATCACATGTCCTCAAAACTGACATCAAAGTAGTCATTAAGAAGATGGAATAGATGAAGGATAAATATTAGAGACCCAAAGTGTACACTAGCAGAGAAAATTTGGCCCATAGGCCCAGGGTCCCAGAGTCTGCAATACCACCCAGGAAAGGGCTATCAAACACCAAGCTAAAAAAAGGAACATTAGAAATAACACAAATCACAGAATGACGTCAAATAGCTTTTCAGTCACCAGGCAGTGCTGGGAACTGAACAAATCAAGATGCAAACTGCTTCATACATGACGTGGGAGACAAAGGAGAAGAGACATTAAGGGCTGGCCTGAAAAAGGCAGTAATGTATGTGAAAATGAATGCAGTCCCACTGCCAAACTCACAAAAAGCATCTTTTGTCTTGTTTTGGGATGTTCTTAAATTAGAATTCAATCCCATACCTTTATCTACTTCCAACTTTTAACTGATAGTTGCAGTAATAATTGCTCAAATTCTACATGAGATTAGCACATGAGTAAATAGCACAGTTCAAAATTTATTAAATGGAAGTAGAGAATTTAGTAAAATAGGCAAATATCATTTGCACCATTAATGAAAATTTGACAGTAGATAAATAAGAAGAGAAATGACGTTAAATTAAAATAAAACAAATGAAAATATCTGTCCATTATCCATTTGATGGTTCAGTACACTATTTCAACCATGAGACATGATCTGAAAAGGAGTGAGAGAAAACTAAAATCAAGAGAATTTTGCAAATGGAAAGAAAACAGTAGGCTTAAAAAAACCAAAACAACTAAGCAGCAAATGCTTAGTGAAGGGTTAAAAAAATAGAAAGGTATTGAGGAAGTTAAAAAGGTCACTGAGGTAAGACATTCTTATCACAAAGAGGTAACAAGGTAATTAAAATGGGTCAAGACAGGGGCTACAAGTGTAACAGATACCAAGTTACGATTAGGGTTGATGAATACAGGAAAGACAGGACAAGGAACATGTACACACAGCACACAAACTGTACATCCAGCAAAAACAGAGTGGCTGAAAGAGCAGCTAGTAGAAAATCAGCCTGTCATTTAAACCTGGGGGCAGATGTGAACCCAAGCGGATTATATGCTTGGTTTCCTGGGGTGGATTTTCTTTTTTCCCTGCAATGTGTGTGCTTTCCCCTCCTCCCCGCCCTCCCGCTAGCTGGCATCTTGGAAATTCTGCTGAAGGACACTAACGGATCAGAGAAACCATGGTGGTTGACAGTAAAATAGGGCATGCTTAGTTTTTTGTGTTCTCTCTATCAAATAGTTCTGTGCTGGTCTCAGTAGGAGACAGTCAGGTCTCCAGATTTTAGACCTGAACATAGCCAAGAAGTTGCTCAAATTAGGGTCAATTAAGAATGAGGAGATGGATGGTAAGTCCAGGAGGAGGGTCGTGTGACTGGAGTTCCTTTGACCCAGTGCAACTCCAGTTTATTCACATAAACTCTCATGGAATTCCTCGGAATCCCAGGGAAATGAGATGGATTTTATGGAAAACAAGTGAAAATGTGTCAGAAAAAACTCTATGGAGGTGCAATTTTTGCTACATTTAATGAAATAGCTAAATGAAATAATATTTTATCTTAATGAACAATATTTTATCGTAATTAAAACACCTGGAGATCCTTAAGCTCTGATGAATGAATGGCTCTGTAACAGCTTCTTACCCACAGTCCATCTATCTCTTCGTCCTGTGTTTTATATGTGTTAAGCAGATATTTGAAATATTGCACCTCTGATTTCTATCTCAGCATCTTACAAATTTGATGATCTTCACATAATTTACTCCACTTTTATACCAGCTTGATATCAGAAGTAGGAATTTACTGCTTCAGCACATAAAAGTTTTGGTTTATCAGAATTACTACGAAAAAGTAAAAAATTGGGTAACACTAGTCTGTACCCATCTTTTCGCACGTGTCTAGGGGCTAGCAGGAAGGAAGAAAAATGTTTATTTTTCCCTTTGAAAATTAGATCTCCTTTTGATTTCAGTTCCTTAGAGATCCATTCCACATTTCTGATGTGTGACACTGTTTTGCAGCATGGTCATCCACAGTAACGCAAAACCACCTGACTGTAGGAACTGGGTCATCCTTGGGGTTAAATTGAAAAATGGATCCAAGAAAACTGCCAGCAAAATTCACTAGGTCCAGCAAGAACTTCTTGGCAGCTCTTACCCAGAAGTATCTATTAGTAACAGTTACTCTTTGCCAGCAGCTAGACTTCTTTATCTCATTGACTAGATCAGATTTCAAGGCTATTCAATTCTTTGTTTTAGAGTCAAATGACATTCTGTCATAACTGCTTATATGTTATACCCTTTGCATATTGTCTTCATCTCTTAAGTCATACAAGCATATCCTTTGAAACCATCACATCTTATTTTACCAGTTGCCACATGGACTTACCTCACTTGTTAGTTGCTAGAGTAGTAAGAATGATAACAATAAGCCAGTGAATATAGCTTTCAGTCATTTTTCAGCAAAACCAACCTATTTTGGATATTATCTCCAGAGACATTTATTTAACAGCAGGATCTGCTTCAGGGCCTCAGCTGGGACCTTCATGCCCAACAGAAGGGGATATTACTGCATCGCAGCAGGTGCAGGCTGTAAGCTTAAAAACATCTTATCTGGTGGCCTTTAAAATTAGTTTGTTTCAGAGTTTTGACATTCACTTATTCTTTATTGCCCAACCATGGTATTTCTACAAGTTCACCTTCCCTGAGATGATCTCTGTCTTTCAGGAATCAAAAACCGCATGTGGTATATAGAATCTGGCTTGCATAAAGGCATCCTTGTGCCTGTTGACAGTCAGGAAGGTGACAGAAGACAAAATTAATTATTTTGGGGAGGGAAGAGGATTTCAGAACATAAATTTGGTCTCAGTTCACCTCCATTACCAGGCATCTCAGAAAACATTTAGAGTGGACAGAAGGACATCATGGAAAGAAGTGCAGTGAAACAAGGCTGGGTTAGTCTGTTGTCTCATTCCTCAAATGTCCTGCAGACTTCCCCTGAAGACCAAGAGGTATTTACCCAACATTCTGATAACAGCTGCAAAATCAACCAAGCTGCAGTTTCACTCATTCTTTTTAACTTCCTACTTCACAGTCCTGTCCAAATTCAACCACCTTAATGAACTTTACTTTCTAAGCTTGAATTTATTTCAAATTCAAGCATCTTTCTCTCCTTATCTTCTATCATTAATTTCCTTGCAATGCACAAATTTACCCCAGGGATCTCTATAAGATAAAACAAAGCCAATACACTCAGGTGGAGAATTTTGTCTAGTATCATACTGTACAGTATTATATTCCACAGTTTTTATTTCGTGTGGGCCTTCAAAATATAGTTTTTATTAGACTGAGCAAGCCCCTCACCCTTCCCTCCTTTCTTACCAATAAGCCCCGAGTAAGCGAGGAGGCAATCAGCATAGTTCTCCTTCAGACAGCTACTAACAGACCGTGACTCAGGCTGGCAGTTTGTGAAGAAATCTGCAAGGCGAGATCTGCAACATGAAGAAAAAAGCATATCTTTAAAAATCAAGCCTGCAGGCATTCTTACCTTTTACACTCTTTATTTCTGGACCAGACTTAATATTCTTTAACTTAAATAGATATTGGACACATTTCAGCTGATGAGAGTCTCTTTCTAAGATGCAATCTCTTTCCGGAATCCATTTTTGAAGTGAGAACAAAAAAGTGTAAGAAAACAGTGAAAAGGGACAGAACAACAGGGAAACGCTTGCCCTTTACTAAAAGAAATGCTCTGCATTTTCATGCCAAAAAAAAAAAGACAAAGAGCGATTTTATCATATGAGCAGATATTTTGCCTGGATCTGACCTCTGACTGGAATCTGTTATTCTACAGATTCAGAACACAGTTTCTGCTCTTTTACTGATTAAACAAAACGGTATGTTTGTGCTCACAGAGTCCTCTTGCTACATGACTTGAGGCAGCACTTGCTTTGGTACTGCCCTGAGTTTCCAGGGAAGGGGCTTACCCCTGCTCTGGACCAGCCTGCAGAACCAGCTGGCTGAACTGGGGTAGCAGGCAGATCCAGATGGCATGGTCTCCACAGCCCCCCGGAGCCATGGTACTGAGAATCTATTTGTTCTGTAAAATGTGCGTTTATCCAAAGTCTACAGTATTGAGCCCAGGGCTGAGAAGAAGGGCATGTGTGCTCTGCATCAAGTTCTGCTGCTGAATGGCCGTATTATCTTCACTTACCTCAGTTACGCCATGTCCAAGAGCGGGAGAGCTCTGCTTACTTATAGAAAGCGCTTTAAGACCAGGGCTGAAGCTGTACTGCAATTAACTATGATGTAGGAAAACAACAACAACAAAAAGGACTAGCAGCCAGGAACTCTTCTGGTTATTTGCACTTTAAAGGCCATATAATGCTCCCATTCAGGTCTGTAAAATTTGAGAGGCATCACTGAAGCGGGTCAAGGTCCCACATCCTACAGCCGCTCTCCTGCCCATCTTGGCCTGCTCTCTTCAGCTCCACTAGTGCTTTCATTTAGACTTGTAAACTTGGAGCAATGACTTTTGTTTATTTATAGGGTCATTTAAACCTTTAACTCCATGAACAAATTAATTTAACCTCCCTACTTTGATCTTTGAAAAAGGGGTGAAAATATTCTTTTGCATATAACAACTCACAGTGATGTTTCAGGATCAGGTGCTTAATCTTTGCAAAGCCCTCTCAAAATCAGAATAGTATAATCTATGCATTTTCAGCACTGCTCTAATATGATGTAGATTTGCAATATAAATGCTCTTCTTCACTTTTGCAACAAAAACACAAAACTTAGCAGAAACCAGTGATTTGCAAGTGATTTTCTTTATTTGTTTACATGCTCCAGAGACTAATTATCTTTGTTCGCTTTATTGTTTTACTTATCTAAGAATGGGATTGGATGTACAGCATTAATTGGCTTGAAAATAGTGATGGGCAAACTTCAAAAGGTTCACAGGCTTAGTTTGAGAAAGCATCCTATAAATAGACTGTATGCAAACTGCACCTGAATTTATCTGAGCTGCTCTCATGACCTCTTTTTAGTTTCATCCCTCCCTAACTGTACTGACACCAGCCAATCCATGGTTGCCTTTAAACCCCAGTCAACTGTAAGCTTTTCACTCCCTCCCTTCCCTTATTTAACCATTTAACCTTGAGATATATATCTGTACCCAGTTGCCTTTAACAGCTTTAAAAAGTCAAGGTCCCTACCGATCCTTCAAGACATCCTATATGTATATGTAAATTTCTAATTTTCCATAAAATCTCTACTTTGCCAGTGAATATATACTGTACCTACTAGGGGACAGGTTGAGAAGAAGTGGATTCCAAGGTATGGGAAAAGATAAATAGCAGCACCATGAAGAAAATCTGCCAAGGAAACCCTATGTCACTGCAGTGATTCCTCCTTCGGTCAATAATTAAGATAGTGGCTTGGATCCACCCTTCTGAGCAACTGGGAACAAAGGCAGTTGACAGTTCTAAGGTTTTTACAAATTCTGTAAGTACGTGGATGAGGTCTGTTTTAGGACAGAAGAGAGCCTATTACATCTATCTAGCATGAAATACCTTTGCCATGGTAGAAGGAGCAAGCCTGCTCTACGTGCAGTATTTTTGCATTTCTAAAACAAAGTAGCTCCTCAGATTTAAATGTCATTATTTATGTGACCACAAATAAATCTTTCTGGAGCTGCAATTATACGATCAGCATCTTGAAAATCCTGAAAACCTTTCTTGCAATCATTTCATCATTCTTAAATGTCCGCTTCTCCCTTAGATTATTAGATGCATTGGTCCAGAGATCATTTAATACATTCCTCTTCTCCAAATGTTTTTAAGGACTGATAACTATGGAATAATATCAGCCATTTACTACCCAGGCCGCTTAAAGAATTTATTTGTTGTAAACCCTAAAGGAGGCTAAAAACTGCTCTGCTGATCCCTCTTGCATGCAGCTTGATTTCTGTGTTAATTTCTGAAGAATTTTTGTGGTCATAAAAGGTAATGATCTGACAACGTTGCACATTTAAGTTTTCATAAGCCAAATATAATTCAGATAACTCTGGTCCAAGCAGTACTGGACATCATCACACACCTCCTCCCTAGTGAGTCATCCAAACTTCACACTATCAAAGTTCACACTCTCTCCTGAGCTGTTAACTATACCTGGTATTTATGTGGATTCATTTCCACTGGAGATAAAGTTAAGGCCAGCAAATAAAAACAGAGGCAGACCTCCATCTGCCATAAAATAACTCCATCATTTTCAGTGAAGACTTCCTGATTAACGCTCACTGAAGATCTAGCCCCAAACATTTCCAGTACAGTGGCACTGATGAAAGTGCACTCATCAGCAATACCAAAACAGTGGTACTGCTATTTATCCAGAGAGAGACAAGTTAGCCTAATTAGGAACCATATTATAGTTTATCCTTAAGTATTGCACATGATATTAAGAATTGCTTGGGTAAAAGAGACAATCCTTTCAGGGATGCTGAAAAAGAACAATCAGATGATAGCGGTCCTATAAAAAAAGTGTACTGTGTTAACTTAGTGTTCCTTCAGCAGGAAGCAACTTGTAGGTAGTAACTTGTGGGCAAGCATCTAACCCATGATTGAGCAGTTTGGCAATCTAGAGAACAAACACAGCTTGTAACATGTGTGCCTCCAGGTGAGCACAATTTTACACGTGTAAAAATACATATATGTATCTATTTACTAGATGGCTGGATAGAGAGAGACAGGCAGTTTTATATTGTACATATAGCAGGACTACATTTAAAAGGAACTATTAATTTCTTTTTCTGTTGAAGAATCACAAATCCTCTTTGTGCATAGCAACATTAACGATTTTTTCCTTTCCCTTGCATAAAAAAAAGGAACTGAAGAGAACCACCCAGAAATCATCTTCCCTGGAAGAAAAAAAAATAATAATCTTCTCTTTGTAGGGCAAAAAATCCACAAATTAAATGAGTCCTATCTTAGCCCTGGAAAATCTCCTCAAAGTAAACTGCAGATCTTCTGGAAAGCTTACTTTAAATATTTTGTATACCACTAACTGAAAAAAATAAGAATAATCCTACTGGCAAATTCAAAGAAAATCTGCTCAAACAATAAACAGTCTTTCTGAGTAGAAGAGAAAAAAATCCCAAACCTGCTATTCTCTAATGCTTTGTATTAGGAGCAGTAAAATCATTTGTAACAGTTAAAAATACAAAGAAAACGAAGTTAATTTGTTTTCCTTATGATAGTGGTTCTTCAAATACTCAGCAGGATAAATAAAAACTTTCACATTTTGCTTACAAATAAGCTTTGTTAATAGCAGTATTGTGCTTAATCTGCATATAATTTTTGAGGCAATTTAATTTTATATTAGCACAGCCTGTTGCGTAGGCAACATTGATTAGGTTTTCACTATTTTTTATTCTCCAGGTTTTGTAAAAGTTCTTTGATGTTCTGAAGTTATCTTTGATATTTATCAGTTCTCCCTCTCTAGAGCTGGTCAACTCAGCTTCAGTACTGGTGCAATATTTAAAAGCATGGTATAAATGATGAAGTTGCAGAAAATTTCTAAAACTGTAGTTTTAGTTTGGATCTGGTGTAAATCACGGCCTATTGGAAAGTAACTCTACAAACCAGATATATGAGTCCTCCCCAAGAAGGACTCAATTGCTGGTACACAGGGGCTGAGCCTGGAGAGAGAGAAGTCTTCTCTTTGAGCTTTGCCTTTGCAGAGATGATCTTCAGGCCAAGAACGACATTGAATCCAGATCTCCCGCTGACCGCACGCACATACGCTGCGATGTTCAAGTGAGTGGTCACAATTACCTGCCTTGTTAGTGAATGCAGGGAGTGACGGCTGCTGTCCTCTGCGCTCACCTCGGTGATGTCAGCCTGGATGTTAGACCTCGATGATGAAGACTGGACATGCTCACCTCTCTTTAGGTGGACCTAAAGAGACTGGACTGGACATGCTGGACTTCTCTTTACGTTGCTGCTTGTGTTTAGGTACCTATTTATGGCACGACAGCAGTAACATAAAGAGTACGCAAATGCCAAAGCTGAGTGACTGGGGTGACTACACTAATTAGTCAAAGCTGCTCTAGCGTCTAGACACCATTTGGCAGACACAGTACAGTCACGTAAGGGAAATGCTGCATCAATATTCAAAACAGAAAAGAAGTATAAATCTGACACTGAAAAAATTCAGACTAAGTCAATGAATATGTGTCATAGTGATAAATGACACCATTAGGGAAAAAAAAAACAAGCCAAAATACTTGTTCTTCTTTTGTGGGGGTCAAATGCAGTATCCTCCTCTGTAGCTACAAATAGCTCCTGTATAGCTTGGGCGGTGCTATTTCTGCTGGGATGCAATAGAGGCAAGAGGGGTTGGTATGGGGCCAAACTAATGGCTTCAGTGTTGGAGGAGCTTTTCATTTTGTCTTTGTTTCATAAACACACAGTGAGTGGGCAGCGAGAAAATGAGGCAAAGGCTACATAAGATACTCTATCAACCAGTGAGCCGAAAAAAGCCTCAGAGTAGCTCCATCCCAAGAAAGATGACCCTCCCAGCACCTAGTAATATAGTTTTGACCCATTTTTTTTTTCATTAAAAGCCACTAGAGCCGTGTAATACTAATACATCTCATACCTCCTTAGTTACGTACAGACAATATTGAGCACCTGTGAGCAACTATAAATTTTGACAGTTTTTTTTAAATGGTCATTTTAACATATATTTATTAAACAGCAAAAAGGTTCGTTTTCCTTTGATTGCTACCCCCCTTCTCAAGCAATGACAGCGTCCAGGCCCTGAGGGCACTAATGCCCCTGCCCAGCCCTCAGGCTTCCCCTACCCAGCCATGGCTCAGGACCCCGTTCCAGTCCCCCCAGGCTTCAGTCGCTGCCCCAGTGATGCTGTAGGACCCTGCTCTCCAGCCCTGCCCTGCCCTGCCCAGCCATGGACCCACTGAGCCAGGTCCCCCCATGGGCTGATGTCCCAGCCCGTCCTCAGGGCTGTCCCCAGCTGCCCCACACCCTGCCTGTCCCAGGGGGGTCCCCACAGATCCCAGGGAGCCCCCAGCCCACGCTCCGCCCTGACACACAGCTCAGCATTTGTACCTTTTGGGAAGTGGGAAGGAAGGGTAAAAAAGTAAAGATGTGATGGCAGACCATTTGGCTCCCACGACCTGAATATTGAAAGCAGTTTCTCCCACACGAGCAGATCCAAATCTTTTGTAGCACTGGCAGAAAACATTACAGGATCTTGGACACCAAATACCAGCTACTAACTGAAAGAAGCTGGTTTTTATCTGGTTTTGCTTCTGTTTTGTTATTTTAAATGACTGGCAGCCTAAGCCCACGCAAATATTTGATTCTGGATTCGATTTATCTCTAAAAATTGTGTTGATCATCTGGAAATAAAACACAGACAATCCCCAATTACATACAGGCAGCTTATTTGGATTGTGGAATAACTGGATACAGAAACAACCAGAGACCACACAAGATTCATTCAGATGCCTCTTAGCATCACAAATGCTTGCTCAGAGCACCAGGCACAGACATGACAGTCCACCAAAGCTGGGTCCTCCAGCGGAGCACCCACACTCGATCCAAAGCGGCTAGCTGACTGTCTGCACCGTGTTCCCCACCATGTCTGCCAGCACCTGTGCTATCCAGGCTTTGTCTTTACCAGGGCCCTTGTAGACATCTAGTACCCCAGATAATGGAGACCTAACTGTTAGAAATTCAGTCATGCAAAATGAAAAATATTTCCATCTATGTGTATCTATATTTTAAAATTAACAGTACAAACATTCTATTTTTCTGCTAACAAACGTAATTTTTCTGAGTAACAAGTGCTCTCAAGTAAACATACCCCACACCCATGTTCTATTATTGTATTTTATGCAAAGCAAAATAAAGTGAGTTATATACCATTTTCTGTTAATATTATCCTTTCCCCTTGCTCATGTCCTCTGCTAGATGCATTAGAACTTTTTACACAATGTCTGCTACAGAAAATCAAAAGAACTTAACAAAACACTAATCTCATAGTTTATCAATGTTAGTTAAATCCTCTAAGTGACTCAAGATCGTGCATGAGAGTAATTTTAATTTAATATATTAGCTCTCCTTTGGGTTTAAGGAAAACTACTAAGCTCAAATGTGATTCTAAACAAGTATGATTTATTTGCAATTAGGTAATATAAATATTTTTATACTACTGACCTTTTGTGTAATAAAACCAATTTTGAAAAATACGGTGCAAATCCTGAGCACAAGGTAATGCAATAAAGAATTAGAACAGTGATTCTCAGATGCAGTGACACAAACCAGAATTTTCTCTTTCTGTTTGCAAAAAAATTACCTCACATCATTTTTTAGAGGCCTGTTTGAGAGAACATCTGGAAAGCATTCCACAGGAAATCAAACCTATATTAAATATGTTTTGCAGGGCTCTGTTTCCTTGCATTGACTTTAAGCATGCATAATGTGTTTCTGTCTTCTCAGCTGCAAAGAAAACACTTCTCTCAGAATCTTCTACAAAATGATAGGCTGAACTGTCAGTCTGTGATTTCTATCAGGGGACGATGGTAAGATTTCTATTATTTAGTCTATCTGTCTCTATACCAAAGCTCTCCAATAACATGAACAAATCCACTAGCTGCTTTCCGAGTACCGTGAATTTGTATATTTTCATTTTATTTCATTTCCTTTATGCTGTTTAATTTGAAGCTTCTAAATATAAATGACTGTCATGTTTAAAGGTGTCCAAGCCTCAGACTGTCTCTTGATAGCACGTTACTCAGGAAAGAACTAGTGCATTACGGATAGAGTTGTTCTCACTTCATTAGCTGGGCAGACAGGAGTGTCTTTGAATTACAGGCTGGAAACCTAAGAAAATCATTGTCACTCTCAAAAAGCAAGCCAGAGAAATTAGTGCCACTGCAAGCCCTTGAGTGCGCCACTGGATGCTTAGGTGTTTATTAACAACTATATTGTGAGTGCACGCTGAAAGGATGTGGTTCCAAGTACCTGAGAAAGACATCCATGACAATAATATTCTCTCTAACCACTTGAATAAACTATAATAGAATATTGCTGGCTCAAGCCTGAAACTGTTGTGGAGTTTGGAGACAGAAAGTAATCTAAAAAGTCCAATACAAGTTCTCTCTTTACCAGAAAAGTTTCTCTTGGATCAGCACTGGATCATCAGGTTTCCTAAGGTTATGTAGGGATGCTTTTTGGATAGGAAAAATCCCTCAGTGGCACTGTGGTACGTGTGGTGGCATTCCTGAAGGGAATAGCTCTGCGTCCCCTTGTCAGAGACCTGGCTGAAGGAAAGAAAAGGTGCCCAGTGTGTCCTGGCACTCAATCGTACAGGGTCTGTAGGCAGCCAGCATAGCTGAATCTCATCCTGAAGCTACTCTAAAAACTGTTCTGACTTTAGGAGTAAGACAACAAATATAAAATCAGAACTACAGCAGATAAAAGCAGATTAGAGTCTCTTTTATGTGAACCTTTTTTCCCATGCACAAAACAAGCTCCATCAAACAGCAAGTTGAAAAGTTCTGGCACTAGCAAACCGATATAGCATTGATCTTATTCAACATGTTTTGCTTGCTTTTAGAAGCTATATGGATATATAATGCTAGCACAAAAAGCACTGATTTTTAGTATAAGACTGGAAAATAAACCGTTTTTACCAGTTAAGGATGATGTGACTATCTTAAGAGGGTTTTTTTGTCTCCACTGTCAACAAACCTGAACGTGGCCACTGAGGCTGAGAGCTGACAGCCTGTGATATATCCATATGTTTACAGAAGTTGCTCTGAAAAACATTGTCCATTCTGAAGGATATTTTTCAGTGCTGCATGATGGCCAGTTACTGAGCTGCATCTCCAGCATTTCACAATGCCTAATTAGTAAAGGGAGCAGCGTAACTGAGAGGACAACCACTGTAATTTATGCTTGAATTGGAAAAAAAGAAAGTGAACTGAACATTCAAACGATACAGTCAAGTTTTAATTTAACAGAGGTCTTAGTCACATGTGCTTTATAATAGAAAAGCTCGTTGTAAAGGTTTATAGAATGTGCTTGAACAAATACAGGGTAAGCACAAACATGTGAATGTAAGGTCATCTATTAATAATCTTAGGCAAGGGTCACAGTCAGCTCACACAGAAAATCTATATTCAACAGTAAACACACACCAGAAAACTTTTTCTGTGTCACTTGTTTTAAAGCCAGGAGATAATCAAAGCATAGGAAACAACCACCGCCTCTGCCAGAAAGTCTTTGTGAATACTAGTACATTTACATCTGGCTTCCACTTAACAGTAGTTACTCCATCAGTAACATGGTAGTGCTTAAAACATAATGAAGGCGATGCAATTTCTATTCAGTAAACATTAAAATGCTAGAATTTGAAATTATGCATGTGGCTGTCACTTGCTCTATTGAGAAACAAAGTTTTATTTTTAGTTCCAGTGCTTACATTTTTTTGCAGCTATTTTAATAGATGAACTGCCACCAGAAATATTCTCTTACTGGGGCCTGATGTAGAATGATATAAATAACCTTTACAAAGTCCAGCATAATGGAATGGTAAAATCAGTTGACATTCTTTTAATTAGCACTGCCTGAAGATTTACCTACATAGAACAGGAATAGCCAAATTCATCCCTGGAATAAATCCACTGAAGTCACTGATGTCAGAGGAAGCACACTGGGAATGGACTTGATATAATAGCTCTGTTATTCACATTAAACATACAGCAGCTTCTTGCCTGTAGCATATACATGGCTTGAGGTAAATGAGAAAACATTTTGATTTATTGAAGAAAATGCTATTGTGTGATATATATACACCCTTTCTTGGCCCCAGAAACAGCCAGTTAGCCAAATGTGACTGGGTGTACATTAAAAGGGATCAAAAATCTTCTCTTCACCACATTTAACAGATTAGCGTGTGAAAACTACTCATGCAAACCGGTAGATGCTTAACTCCTGTTCTCTAAAAAAAACCTCTCAACTAACAATTCAACAAATCAGCGGTAGCAGTGCTCTTAGTGGAACCCCATCCAGCAAAGCAATTAAGTGCTTGCTTATCTATAAGAACATGAGCAGCTCCAAATTTAGATCTCTATTAAAGTTTAATACCAAATTTAACTTTCCTGGATTTCAATATTTTTGACTAAACATGGGTGAAACTGCTTCATTAATATATGTAGTTTAATCTTTTTCCCATGATAAATGAACAAAACAAAATGGGTCACATTTGCCGTGCTGTAACCCCCTTCCTGGCTTGTCTTTTGAATCTGTAGTCTTCTCATTTCTTATGTTATACAGGTAGTTTTCCTTTCTCACTTAAAATAACAAAACAAGCCTTTTCAGACCAAATGGTACACAGAGATGAAGGACCACATTTGGATGATACAAACAGCCCCAAGTTCTTAAAGTTTACTGGTGGCTGTACTGGTGGGGTACTTCAGCCCGCTAAATCATTTTGGCTAAAAAGGGACTGACATGGAAGGCAGGGTATCTCAATACAGCCTATAAAACTCTAATCATTTGAATCCCAGTTTATTTTATGGTTGCTGTATGTTCATACACACATACTTTATTCCCTCTTTCACTTTTTCAACCCTGTAGACAGGTAGTGAGGAATATTGAGTGCCATGGTTTGTTCTTAACCTTAAAAGTAACCAGAAAGGACTAACAGGACCTCAGTCACATCGGGGATACTGCCAAAGCTACACCATGCACACAGAAGCCATCTGAATCCAATAGTCCTGACAATGTTGAGGCATAATTTGTGTTTTACAGATAATGGGCACAAAAGAATTAGGCTCCTTTTCCACGGGGACTGGGTTTCAGGAATCAGCAGAGGTTCTAGCTGACTGAAGGAATGCTGCTTGGAGAGTTTCAAGCTTGCCTGACAAGGGACCTCAGTGTACAGATACTGCCTACTTACTGCTTCTTGGAGCATAAACCCCCTGTGTGCGAGGCTCTCTTCATTGTTAAAGCACAAAGCGATGTGAAAGTTTGTAGGAATAAAGCTGAGCCATTTTTCTAATTACTATATCCTTGCGCCTTTGCTTCTTTCAGAGAAATGTCAATCACCCAGCAAGCTTTTAATCTTGTAGACCTTCTTAAGCAGAACAGAGAGAGTATAAATGAGGACTGGCCAAGCAGATCCTGCGCTGCAGAATGAGATCCATCTACACTTTAACAGGGAAAAAGCAGTCTTGCTTTCCTCAGTATTCTGATTTTTTGGATTCCAAAGGGATTTGTGGATATGTTTTAAGAAGGAACTGCTTGATTCATTTGGAGTTTTATTCAGAGGGAAGAAATTTTAAATGACCTTTTTTTATGGGGGGAAGAGTAATATACTAATACTCTGTCTATTATACTCTGCTAACGAAAGACAACAATGTAATGAATCATGTAAAGGACTAGAAGGGAAGATAATAATACAATATTGCAACATTTTCTATCTTTGCCTTGACTTGAAAGGGTTTTTGCTTATTTTGCAGAGACTGCATTAATATTTTTTTCCAGGCTAGCAGTTCCCCACACACATACTCCACCACACCATCATGTTTCCTCTGCAGAGCGCACTGTCTTCTGTCCCACTTCCCCCCCCGGATTCCATTTTTTTAATCTTATGAACTGTGATCATTCCTCACTATTAATTCATTAAAATGAATTAATACCTGGGGTTTTAAATTAATATGGTACCTCTAGCAATATATACACATATGCATACAGTTGTATATACATATAAAAATCATTCTTCAAATTCAGGCTATGCTTATAGACGTGAAGTGAGCTTGTGGGCATGCTGCAGTATATGGGCCACAAGGTAGCTTTACATTTTTTCCTATCCCACTCGAGACCCTTCCTAGCAAAGCCCTGATGTCACGCACTGAGAGCAGGGAGGATCTGCAGGTAGCCCGATCTCCGGCTAACCCTATTACACCCTGCAGCTAGCGCAGGGTGAGTCAGGCAGCACAGGAGGGGTTTTGCCCACTGTCTGACTCAGTCTCCAAACATACAATACAGGCAGAGCCTGCACGTCTCTAGAAATCAAGAGTGTCCCTGTTTTAATGTCCTTAACAGCATCACAAAAACTATGTTGTTGTCCTGGTTTTGCATACCCACAGCAAAACAATCATCTCAAGGAGCTGCCAGGCAGCTTTGAGTGCCAAACTGATATGAATACCCCGGAGGGATGCAAATCCAGCTCTGTTATACAGAACTGCATAATGCTGCTGTGTCCTTCATGAAAATATCCATTAAGTGTCCTTCTAACACGTAAAGCTAGAGCCAGTCTGAGACTGAGCAGTCAAGCTTAGTAGCTGGCCAACTGAATTGTAACCAATATAAGCTACAAGGCTCAGAAGGGGAGGTAGCACCTCTGTTTTCCCTCTCATTTGCTGAATTACAGATGATCGCTGGACTGTGGCAGGATATTGAGGGAGGAAAAGAACAACACGCAGAGGAGCAGGTGAGGAGGTACTGTAAGTGGCCATAATAGAGAGAATTCAAATGTGGCAGAGAGGTGGTGGAAGTCAGATAATGACTGGGAGATGTGGAAAGAGGAGATGAAAGGAGACTAAGCAAGGGGAAGAGGCATGAGAAAAAAGTAAGGGAGAAAGTGAGAAAAATCAAAGAGAAGTCTAAGGAATAGAAAAATTGAGGGAAAGGGCATATTTCTTCTTCCCCTGTCCTGTCTCCCCCCACACATCCCTTTAGTGCACTCTTCCCTGCTACTTGTTAATGCTGTAACTGAAAAAGGCTCCCTCCTAACAGAAGATGCTGGGCTCCCCCTCTCCTATAGCAGCACAAAAAAGGCTGACTGCACATTTATAACATCTCATCGTAGACTTGCCTACAGTGTTGAACCACCCCCTCCTCTGGCACATTTTATCCGTGAGGGTGTAGGGTTTGCAGTCAGTAATGGCACATGTTGCAGGAACAGCCCTGAAGTCTTACGCAGAGAAGCCACTTTTACAAACAGCTACTGGTATAAAGCACTTGCAGATTTGCACATGCCTTATGGAAAAGGAGCACAGATACAGTGACTCCCTTTCCATGGAAAATTATCATTAAAAATGGTCGTAACAGAATATAAAGAAGGAAAATTAATTTCTTGGCAAGTTTCTTACGTTTTCAGGAAATGTAGCAAGCAGCTGAGCTTTTGTTCTACCTTTTACTTCGGATGAACTCTTTTACGCACTGATGGAAATGTTTGCATATCTTCACACAGTGTTCTTGTACCTGTAGATGCAGATATCTTTCATACAGAATTGAATGGGTGCTTGCAACAAAATTAAGACTGGATAGGATAGGATAGGTGACCAGAAACTGGTCAAGAGATAAGAACACACCAAGGAAAGCACATTTATAAAGATTTAGCTCTCTGAATGCACAGTGCCGAAAATATCTTTATTGTATTTTCAGGCAGATGAGCCACCTACTGAAACCTAATAGGACATTTCATTATTATCCTTCAGATATCCAATGAGGAAAACTTATTTAAATATATTATGCGGCCATTTTATCTTTTTTTCTTCAGTATCAAATAGCTGTGCCAGCAGCATGTGCTTTTTACAGAACTAAAGGCAAAGCATTAAGAATAGTATTTATTTTAGCCAAAAGAAAAGGTCCAAACAGCTGTCTTCTGAAATTAGTCAAGAACTACTTTCTGCCTATCTCACTTCAAAAATGAGCCTCAATGATTTGACCAATCATTTTGAATATAATTGTGGAGGACAAGAAACATACTGTTACTAGATTCTTATATTAACCAAAAAATGCTCATTTTATGCTACCTTTCTTTTCAGATCTTTGCAGCACATGACTGGATGGATACTGTTCTTTTAATAAATCATGTGTCTGTATCATTATCATTCTGGTCAGTGCCTTCTGAACATATCCAGGAGACAGAGGAAGTATGCAAATTCAAAACACAGATTATTAAAAAGACCAGACTAATGACTCACGCTTTCATTACTCAAAGAAAATAGTATTTGAAATACTGTCAAATGTGATAGTGGCAAAAATGAAGCACAGTGCCCTGCATTTACAGCTGAATTAAAATTTTAAAACATGCCAATCAACTTTCTGAAGTTTAATTGGTGGCTGAAGTGGTCAGAACAGGAGGTTCCTCAGGTTTGAGCTATTCCAGGACAACATCATTGGTGAGAGTTTTTGACAGTATATTGACTTTCCTCAGAAGTTTTATTTATGTTCATAATAAAAAGGAACTCTAATGGCTTCTTTTTGTTCTTTGGTTTTTTTGCTTTTCTTTTCAGTGAGCATTGCCAGGCATGCCTGAGAGACTCCAATTGGTTTCAAAGCTGGATATGGCCTGGGATACAAGTAGAGACAGCAGAGAAATGGTAATGAAAGTGAACCATTCAGTCTTCCGATGAAGTTGAAAAATTAGGACTGTTCACATAAGTCAGAACTTATTTGCATTTCCTGACATTTCTGGTCTCTTCTTCCCTTGATCAAGAGTTTATGTTATATAACAGATAGATTAATGAATAAAAAAGAAAAAAATAAGCAAAGCATCCTGCCATCTCAGTTAGGGGTACCTGCAGTTTGGCCAAATCACTTCCCTGCTCTTAACTTTGTTTCAAAAACAGATTCAACGATATATACATCCGGGACAAAGCTTTTTAAAGAGCATCCTAAACCGAATGTTTAAATACTTGTTTGCACAGGCCCAGTTGATATTTTATACAGAGAATGGGCAGACTTAAATCTTGCATTTCTGAGTAAGAAGCATTTGTAAACCATTTGCGAGTATACTTTCAGAAACCCTTTAGAACTTGTCCCCGGTTTCACAGTAGGCAGAAAATTATTCTCAAATTATTATTCCATTTAGATACTCTTTCTGATTTCAAAATGAAATAGAAGTTATCAGAGTTAGAATTATATACCTACTGACTACTGCTTTTAATTATTCTAAACATATCTGGAATTACTATGTAGAGTGATGTTGATCAGTGCCAATACTTTCAATAGCAGGGAGGAAATCTTCTCCCGTTTCTCTCCTCCTGTCCAAGTCCCTGTTTTTCTGCTGGACAAGGGGAACAAATCACACCAACTCCCTCTTAAGTGCACGAGTCACAGAGACAAAATGTCTTTCACTGTATTATGGATAGGCTGGAATAGCTCTGCTGCTGCTTCCTCCTCTCCATGACAATAGAGAGGGAAGGTATTAAATACACTAGCAGTTTAGACAGCCCAGGAGGTATTAACACCTATGTGAGATGACTCTCAGCACACATCAAACTTGCTTTACCTCCAGGCATAGGACCTAAGTGCTGCACTCACTCACTCTGCCCCAGACCTCACAGGCATTTGCCCACCCGTTCCCTTGTACCGGTCCAGCCCCTCGCCCTCACAGCCAGGTCTCACTGTGCCTTGGAAGAGTCCAAACTTTTTAATTGGTATTTTAAAGCAAAAGAAGCCACAGGAAGAACCTGTAAATAAATCCACTTTCACCCCAGCGCTAGCTGCAACTTAGGGCAACGGGAACAGAGATTTTACCAAGCATTCTGCTGCAGCATTGCAATGGAGAAAGCACGCTGCCGGACTTGTGAAGTCAAATTAAACAAAATGCCATTAAAAACTTAGCTGCTGAGACAACATTAGATCAAAGCTGACCAAAGGAAAATACAGTCATGAGAGATGTAATGGCATTAATTTAACTAAGTAATTCCTGAACACTGCAGCCTGAATAATAGGAAGAAGTCTCCCTATAAAATCCTCTCTCCCGTTTCATTGGCACTGTTACACACTGGAAGTTTGGCAGAAAACACAGTAAAGATACTGTAACTACTAATTAACAGGGCCTGTGTATAGGGAAGACAATATATATAAGCAAAAAGACGAACGGCACAACATGGAAATGGGAAACAGGTGGTTCTGAGACTACATGTATCCAGTTTCCATAAACTGCAATAGCATCAGCTGTGAAGGTGCTGAATGCAACTCAATGGACTGAAATGAGAAACCTGCTCTGATTTAAATCTGCTCTAATTTGGGTCAGCAGGAAACTGGCTCCAGATTTCCCCTGAGCCATCTCGCCTCCCTGCTGCTCACCTCTGAACACCACTCGGGCCCATCTGAGGTGCTATGGCTAAACGCTTAAGATCAGCAGTGGAGATCTCATAAACAAACTTCAAAGTAAATATTTTACCAGGCACATGTAAGTACTTATTAAGATTTATATCATATCTTCAGCATCCTTGACATTTTACAATAGTGTTTATTTCCTTGCTTGCTAATTCACAGAACTGGATAATCTACAAGGAATTTACACATTAGAAATGAGCAAGATTCTCGGGCATAACTTCATAAATATGACATTAGCACAATGATGTTCTAATATAAACATAGACAATGCTAAGTAGGACTAAAGCATTTCCTAAGGGCAGAGGAGTTCCTGTATGCCACTGAATAAGCATTGTGCGACAACCTGCAGGGAACTCAATGCAGGTGAAAGGACCCAGTTTGTCCTGTGAAGCTCTGCGCTGCCTCTCCGGGCGGGACACACAGAGGAAAGAGGCTGGGAATTAGGGCAGTGAATCAATGACCCTCCAGTTCTATCAGCCCAGCACTCTTGTCAGGGGAGGGGAGATAAAACAATCCCAAGGCTAAAACAGCTATACGAAGATAGAGGGATCTAGTCTACAAATGTGAACTTTTTTTTCTTCACAAGTAGTCTGTGTATTGTGACCATTTATGAAGTCCAACACATGGCTTGTAATCACAGTTACTAGTGCTTACACGTAAGATTACAATGAAAGTAAATCGCATTAGAATGAATGATTCTATTATCACCTGGTCACTAATGGGACATCAAAATCATTGTGAGGCATCATTTCATGGAGACATCTAATGAAAAGGTTTCCAACAAAAATCTGTAAAAATTAAACTGGGGGTTTAAGGATTCCTCCATAATGCAAGGGAGTAGCTGTGGACAGTTTTGGAGAAGGCACCCACTGTAACCAGATGCAGGCTTCTGTTACTCTGTTAAGGACGTCAGAGGTGTGTGCTTTTTTCCCTGACTCATCCTTTTCCCTAGTGGATATTCTGACCCTTAGTCCTGGCAAATCCAGCAGTACCAAAAAGTTGTCTCTGGTACCTCATTAATCACTCCCCTGCCATGTGCTATCTTACCTGCAGATGTAATTCTTCTTGCAGGATTCTTGTAAATTCAGGCAGTTTGGTTTCTCCCTGTCCTCATATGAACACACAGGAACAATAGTCTGCCGTCTCCTTTCTGTACAGGCTACGTCTCGACAGGAGCAGAAGAGCATCCCGTAGCTGTGCTTTGGGGGAACTTTGTCAAAAAATAGCCGGAGGGCCTTATGACACTTCCGCTTGTTACAGATTTCATTAGACGTGCTGCTGGTGCAGGGGGTTATGTAAGCAGATCTGAACCTCTTGCAGGTATCATTTAGGTTACAAGCTTTTGCTGCATCCAAGCAATTGTTCCCCTTTGAAAGTACTGGCTCCACTAGAAAAAACAACACAACAGCAGTAAGAAATGCGTCACATTTATATTGTGTTTTGATGTTTGTGTTTATTTCACTGTTAATGAGATCCTGATTATATATTTGTTACATACAAAACTTTCATGGCCAGAAACTGAAACCAGTCCATATGTTTCTTAGGGTAATGGTTTAACGAGTGAACGAGAGCAGGCATGCGTTAGGATCAGAATGCTGGCAAATAAATGACGGTTACACCAGGCAGGCTGTACTTCATCTTCTGTGTGGCAGACATGCAGAATGAATATTGGGTAAGACTTGGCCTCACTAAAAGGCTATTAAAATCGCTGGTAAATTGGAAGGGATACGTTTGCCCCATGGCACAAGCACACAGTGAGAACATGGGCTCCTAATGTTTTGTAAAGCTCTGACATTTTTTATTTTTTTCCTTTAACAGCATAAATGACATTCAGTGTCTACACCAGGTAACAACATTTAAATGCAATTTGTGTACTCCGCAGAATGTAAAAGCCACATGCCTGTTACTACAGCTTTTGCAGTATGAAAACAGCCCACCCAGACAGAAAGGAAAGCAGGTGCAGCCCCACGACTGTGAGCTCTCTAAGGCCACCCACAAGGCCTGTAAGCTCCATTCTTGGTTAAAGACACTTTTATAAAATTTATAGATGCTACTTCAACCCTGGAAGTTTTATGAAGTTTACAAGCTTTGAAGAAGCTGACGTACTATTAACAAGTGACTGTGAGAGAAACATTTTAAACCAAGGAGTACGTGTCTCTTTCTCTCTCTCTCTCACACACACACACACGGTACAAGAAGTTACAGAAAAAATTAAACTCAGATAAAAGTTAAGCCTATAATAACACATTTAATTTTGCAATACATTATCCAGATATTAAAACCCAATATATGCTTTGCTTGAAAATGAAGGCAACTGGTATTAGAATGCAAAATTCAATTAAGAATAATCGTAATGCTGCTTTGGCTATTAGGAATGCCAACATCACAGATCCAAGAAAAGACATTAACTTCCCATTGCTACAGAATTTGCAAGCTGAACAAAACATGCTGCAAATATCTAAAACTCTGCAGCAACCTCTTAGGGGGTCTGGCCAAAGATAAAACATCTCAAACACTCCAAAGCTCTGAGTTCCTCTTAAAAAAAGCTTTTTTTCTAGATCTTCCGCCTTTCCCCAAAAATTCAGTCTGCTCAGTGCCGCTCTTCTCCATTCTCCCACCACTTTGCCTCCCATTCCCAGATCAGGACATCAACCTTTTATCTTTTTCGATGGCAGGAGAAGATGTTGTATCTTGGCTGGCACGCTGCACTGAGGTACTGCAACTGCCTGAACCGACTGTGCCCAAGCCAGGCCTTGGTGCCTGCACACGCTTCACGCTATTCAAATCCATCACCAGCTACTATCCCATCTATCTTACCTACCCAGGACTACCACAACACATGAGTAGCATTAGATTTGTTTTTCACTCTAGCGACATGCTGTAACTACATTCAGTGGGTTTGTAATCTTTGTACATTTAACATCCACACTCCAAGTCCTTCCCAACCTTATTTTCTTGCATAATAAACTGCAACTTTTTGCTGCTTATCTTAATTTACAAAATTATAAACATGCAACATTTGACTATAAATTAAGTCAAGCATTTCTTATAATAGCAGCCTATCACAGTTTAAGCAACACCAGATACAGAAGAGATGATATCCAAAATACAACCCTCTTATAAAACTGTAACATTTTTATATAAAATGTTGTACTACATTAACATACAGCTATAATCTTAACTATAAACTCTCAAAATTTTTTTCTACAGTATATAGAATTATATGTTTAGTACAAATATAATTACTACGTAATCTGCAGGGCATATAATTATGCAATATATGAATAGTACATGCTAATTACTATGTGATTGTAGAGTAATTGCATGGTTATTTGTGCCTGGGAATCAACTGCTGAATTCCACTCTTTAAAACAAGATTCTGTGGAAGAGCTCTGAATGGGGCATTGCAATACAAACAGACGTCAGCTTACCGTATATTATAAAGCATGCTTTAAAAAAAACCCCCAAGATGTAATAAAGCACCTCTTTGCTGATAATCATATACATTTATGTATATGGAGAGAAGGGATGCCGTCCAGAGGGACCTTGACAGGCTTAAGAGGTGGGGCCACGCAAACCTCATGAAGTTCAACAAGGCGAAGCACAAGGTCCTGCACATGGGTCAGGGCAATCCCAAGCACAACTACAGGCTGGACAGAGAATGGATTGAGAGCAGCCCTGAGGAGAAGGACTTGGGTGTGTTAGTGGACAATAAGCTCAACATGAGCCGGCAATGCATGCTTGCAGCCCAGAAAGTCAACCATATCCTGGGCTGCATCAAGAAGCGTGACCAGCGGGTGGACAGAAGGGATTCTGCCCCTCGAGTCTACTCTCCTCTTGTGAGACCCCACCTGGAGTACTTCATCCAGCTCTGTGGTCCCCAGTACAAAAGAGACATGGAGCTGTTGGAGAGAGTCCAGAGGAAGACCATGAAGATGATCAGAGGGCTGGAGCACCTCTCCTATGGAGACAGGCTGAGAGAGTTGGGGTTGTTCAGCCTGCAGAAGAGAAGGATCTGGGGAGACCTAATTGCAGCCTTCCAGCACCTAAATGGGCCTACAGGAAAGATGGAGAGGGACTGTTTACAAGGACATGTAGTGATAGGACAAGGGGTGATGGCCTTCAGCTGGAGGAGGGGAGATTTAGATTAGATATTAAGAAGAAATTCTTCCCTATGAGAGTGGTGAGGCACTGGAACAGGTTGCCCAGAGAAGCTCTAAATGCCCCCTCCCTGGAAGTGTTCAAGGCCAGGCTGGATGGGGCTTTGGGCAACCTGGGCTAGTGGAGGGTGTCCCTGCCCATGGCAGGGGGGTTTAGAAGTAGATGATCTTTGAGGTCCCTTCCAACCCAAACCATTCTATGATTCTATGATGTTTTCCATTAAGGGTTCAAAATGTAGTAAATGCTGGTACAGAATTAAAATGCACTGTGAATATGAACATCTCAAAAGTCAAAAGGGAGAAGTTAATCAATCTTTTTAAAAAGCAGAGCATAAGCCAATTCACTGACAGCGCAAACAGCAGTGAAAGTTATGTTGGATGAAAGTTGAATTAGGTACAAATTGTTCACAAACAATAGTTATGCACATTCATATCTTTCATGAAATTTATATCTGCCCAAGACTCACATTCCCCTACATGTCAATTCTGAATATGGACCAGGTTTTTTTGTTTTTATTTTTTTAAACTAGCCCTGGCTGTAACACGCCACTTGCCTTTTCTATTTTGATACATATGTCTCTAGCTATTGCTTCTGGCATATTTATCATCACATTATACAAATTACTTTTACCTTTTAAAACCAAGACTAACATACAACACATAAGAGATATTTATCAACTGCATTTGAATTATACAAGACTGTCTAAATCAACTCTTCTCATTAACGCCAACTTCTCCTAAGCTTTAAAATCATGTTTTAATACAAAATTTACAATCCAGAAGAGACTTTATGCTTTATTTTTATTGCAAAAGTACATCATAATTATTCCTATGTGCTGTGGTAACTACAAACAGTTAACAATACTGAGAGCGTTTCTGAGGATTACTTACACAGCAGTAATACATAAGGTCAAAATTTCACCCAGCTTCTGTTCTGCAAAGCTTAAATTATTAAGACAGGCAGGAGTTTGGCTCTTACTAGGCACTGACTATGTTAAGAGCAAATGGATCTAATCCAGAGCTACTTCTCCTGCCAGCATCCTTTGGGAAAGGTTTGTGTAAGGAGATCCTTCTTCAGTTCACTCCCCTCTTGGGGCACTTGGATATGAATTGAGGGCGGTCAGAGCAGCAGCCTGGGACAAGTAACAATTCCTTCCCACCACCATTTCCCCATGCAGAGCTTCCCCTCTCCAAAGTCCGCTTTGCCTTGGGCCCATTCTGGAAATCTCTGCCAAACCATGCAGCGCTCTGGTCCTGCCAAATCACTGCAGACTCTGAGGTAAGTTACTTCCAGGCAGGTGATGTGATGCCTCATGCCTGTGTGCGAGGCACTGGTTCCCGCCTGCGGCAAGGGGCCCAGCAGAGCAGATCTGCAAACACCAGGATGCTGCCTCTCATCAGAAGGCACCAGCAGCTGCGAGCTGCTCCGCTGCTATGGGTGCTACCCTGATGCAGTGCAGGCAGAGTCACGGCAGAACACAGCCAGAGCCAGGAGCTGCCAGCAGCAGCTCCCAACATCCATAGAGTTAGGAAGCCTAAAAATGCCCTCCTAGCAGGCAATTTGCTGTATGCTATGCACAAAAACTCTGTGACAGCAATAATTGGCTTACTATGACTAACTGACTTCTATAGGGATCACCAGCTACCAGCACTTCTACTGTGCATGTAACACTTGCATCCAAGGCGAGATGTTTCTTCTGATAAATTTTACTGATGAAAAAGCAGGCCTTGTGTAAGTATACTAGGTTACTACTGGTTACACCTTATACTAGGTGTAACCACTTCGATATTTGTTATCTCCCAAACGTCCCCCACACCGCTGCCCCTGGCTCAATGCCGTTACAGCTGCAACAGTTCTGGACTCAAGCTCGCACACGACAGCAGAAAGAAGCCAGCCAAACACTCCACTCTTTTATCCAGAAATGTTTCTCAGGTTTTAATAGGGCTTCCTCTGCCCTGTGTGATCTTATGCTTCACCCTCTTTCACAGTCTCTTCACTTAATCTTTCATCTTCCTTGCATTTCCATTTCTATTTCTGCACCTACTGAGCCTTTGGCTGTCTCTTCAACTTCTGTTAACTCCACAGCGCCCAAGAAGGGATTCTCAGTGGATATTGGGAGCTTCTTATTCTTGCTCCCACTAGATGGAAGGAGCAAAAGGACTATTACTTGTTCTATAAGATTCTTATTAAACAGCAAAATGGACACTTAGTTTTCAATTTTCTTACAGCACATAAAAAGCAATTTACTGAGGTTGCCATTAAAATGACCATTACTATTTGCAAGTAATTAGCATTAGTAGGTTTTCCAGGGAGTTTAGTGAAGGGAATGCTGTAAAGAGAGCAGTAAATGTTAATGTGATGGAAGGCAAAATTACAAAGTGATAGAGGTGACTGCATGGGTATGGGCCTACTCCAACACAGGTGCAGAACATAGGAACCAAAAACTGACCAGAATGAAGAGGAGAACTGTGATCCCACTTTAACAAAAGTGCTGCTATGAGGTTCACCAAACCACTTCTGCTTTGTAAGAAGAGCGGATTAGAAAAATAAAGAAAGCATGGGAAATACTGTCATCTGCATCTTAATAGATTCAAATAAACTAACATTTTCCCGGACAAATTATTTCTAATCCCAAAGGGCAAAGAAAAAATGAGTCATCCCCAAGAAATCATGAGACTGATACACATATATGTTATTCTGAGGTTCTACTAGTCTTCTACTCAGCATTTAGAGAACAGTCAGACCTACTTCAAACCTCTTCCATAATCATAATAAGCAGGTGCTTTGCTTTTTAAATTAAAGCTAATACATTATCAGCTATAACCAGGGCTTTCAGAGTTCTACCAAATACAATAAATGCATGTTGAAATTGCAATTGATGGCAGCAGTAGGTACACCAGGTGACAAGGATGAGACTTACTCCTGTGTGCAGATGGGCACACCCAGGGCTAGAGCAACAAAAGGACCTAAACAAACAAAACTGCCCAAACCAGGACTTTAGGTTCCTGAGACCAAAGCTGGAACATCTTACAATCCTGGTCAGTCATGTAAGTCTTTGATAACACAAATTCCACAGGTCCCTAGAATTATTTTCTGAATACACCCATAAATCTACTTGAGGAGGTAAAGACTGTCTCCTGTCCAAACCCTATAGAGATCAAGTATATTTACATTGCTTAACAGACATGATTTGGCAGCGTTCATCACTCAGCTACCATGTTATGCACAACTGCTACGCCCAAGTCTTTTTCAAAATACCTTGGCCTTTGTTTTTATGAGACTCCACTGGTGAATCATCAGTCAGGATCTGGAAGACTTTGGTTCAATGCCTTCCTTGACCTGGAGACTTAGAATCACTGTTCACATTTCCCAGAAGGGTTCTCAAACCATCTTGCTGTAGAGTGTTCTCAGGAAGGTGCACGGGAAACAGAGCATATTGCAAAACACAAGAGAGAGCATGACGCTTCAGCCCAACGATGAGAGCTCTCCCTGGGAGGCAGATTGCTGGGTTCTGGCCTGCACCCAGGAAAGAGAGTTATTTCTCTTACCAGAGCAATGACTGGAAAACAGGATTCCCTCCCTGAAGATGACTCCCTTAACTGTAAGTCTGCAGAGGCATGATCCCACTTGTGCTCACTTCTTCTAATCCCTTCTAAAAAACCATAACGCTTTCTATACCGCAGCTCCTCCCCTTCCTTCCAGACCTACCAACTAATCCACAGGGTACCCTCCCAGGCTTTGTGAAAACCCATAGAGAAGAGGAGAGAGCAAAGGCATCCCATTTCCTCAGAGACTAACTTAATGAATAAAGCACCATGACATCTTCCGCTAGGTGCCCATTAAAAGAAGAGTGTTTCTCTACTCCCAGGAGCATACGCTGATGGCTGTGTGGACAGATGCACCTGCCTGAGGCTGTGAATCTGGCTCCTCAGGTCCAAAGTCTTCCAGCAAATCTCAGTTCTGTATTTCTTATTGTCCACCCAGGCATTTATTGTGCAGGGAGGTTTGTTGGGGGGTTTTTTTGGTTGGTTGGTTGTTTTTTGAATTTTTTACACAGTATTCCTTGTGCGCTTTATAAGGATTCTAAGCATCTTGCTAAGGATTTTAGATATCCCCTGGAAGCAGGGGCTCCTGACTTTTAGGTGGATAAATCTATCTCTTGGTCTGTTCCTAGAAGTTTAATTCTACTAAGCGGGCCACATGCCGTACGTGCTGCATGTTGCATTGCCCAAGTTCACCACTGGATGTGGGCTCTAATACTTAGCAGGACTCCTGCCTCCATTTAGAGTTAGATCCTGCTACCTTTAGTTGACCATTTTCTGGTGCATTGCAGATAAAGATTGCAAGAGACAACTCCTATGCTGGATATGTGTTTATGAAAAAGGGTAGAAATGATGTCTTAAGATTTTCTTTGGTACTTTCAGTCTTTTCTGGGGAGGAATGGGGAAAGGCTGAGTGGAAAACTCAGAGGTGGCTGAGCCCTGTGGGTTGGCTGAGGGAAATCTGCTCGACTCACAGGTTATATAAGAGGAAAGTCTTGCAACCCTACAATGAACTGGTTTAAATTTTTGTTCCATGAGAGCAGGGAGGGAGAGGAAACCCTGCTCCCCAGTGTTAACAACATTGCGGTCTGCTGCTGAAATTCTTTCTGTCTTCACTCACACAAATATCCTGATCTATCACCTTCCGTTTCTGCTACAAATCTAATGAAAGGTTATGCCAGGGTCCCTAATTCTCCATTTGGCACTGAGGACAGCAGTTTTGCATTATATTTACGCCAGCATAGTTAAATACAATTTATTCACTAGAGTTATTCTGAATTTTCAATAATCTAAGTTCAAGAATTTGGTTCTTTAATGCTACTTTTACTTCTTCTGTCCAAGGTATCTCACGCAGGAGGCAGAAATGCATGAATAAAATCAGAGGTTGCTAAACAAAGACACTTCCAACTGTTGCAAATTGATCCAGTCACTGTTTCTCACATTACGGCACCAATGATTTCGGTTCTACCCTAAAGAGTTTTAAGGTGTAAAGGTCATTTTAACGTATCTACACTGCACTAGCATTAGGGATGGATTATGCATGACTGGGACCATATACAGAATATATTTTTTTCTGAGGGAGTAATCTTAGTCATTCCATATACAATTCATGCTCTGTACCGAGTCAGAGGCTGGTTTTGTGATGTGGAAGGCTATCGCCATGGTTTCAGCTGAGTTCTTCTAATTAATTTCCCCTTAAAATATTCAAAGTGAAAATGTGTTACTGCATATGCTCTCATGTTCAGTATTTTATTATTAGCTAAATACTAAGTCAACAGAATTGAGAAGGAACTAGCACACACAGAAATACAGAATAAACTTGAGAAAATATTCAAACCTACACGGTTGCCATGAGAAGTGATTTACTGCACGCAAGTTCTCAAGACACAGTGAGGGACTGTTTACCAAAGTCATGCCAATTTACAGGGCAACTTTCAGCATTTCTTTTTATTACTGCAGAATTGAATTCACAACTTGCTTCCTCTTTTCCTCAGACTTGATTAATTACCATGTTAACATAACTACTGTTCTCCGGCTTATAATGGGCTCCCTCTAAAGTGCTGCCCCAGCAAAATAAACCCAGAGAAAGCTTCTAGCTCTTTGCTCTAGCATTGCAATCCTTTCTAATCTCACTATTTTTCAAATTTATGTTCCATTCCAATAAAGCTTGTGTGAATATTATAGCAAATCAGATAATACAAGGTTATGACCCTTGTAATTGATCCTTCAAGGTTCTTTTTGCCTTTTTCCAGTTGACATGGTAAAAATTACATTTAGATGTGCTTGTTGACACTTGAGAATTCACTTTGTTGGTCATATACACTGTTTCAGAGAGATCACGTTACATAATGATGTATTTCTAGTGCTTTATTTCTTCTATACCTACAATCCCATTAAGCTGTAAGCATACCTCCCGTGGGGCTGTAAGACTACAAGTATCAAGGGGGCAATGCTTCCATACTGGTCAGAGGGACTATAGCTGGAGAAAGTATTATGGGAGGATACAGGGTTAAACATTACCTACTACTTTAAAATATTTCCAAGTAAATAAAAGCAGCTTAAAATAAAAAGTTAAATTTCCATTTGTAGAAAAATACACCTTTTAATGCACATAGACCATGTATGTCAGCACTAGAAATCAGTTATCTGTAGCAATGGTTTCTGTATCACATGACCACTGGAATAAAGTGATTAATTGGACTGTCTCAGTAAATGCGATCATTACACTTTTAATTAACCTTTTCAACCTCTTGCACCTTTTAGTTTTGTTATACATTAGTTTTTTGCAGTTTTCCAGTTATTATGCTTGAATAAGCTTAAAAAGAAAGATAAGATAAACAATTCAAACAGCTCTTACTAAGAAAATACTGCTGATACTGTCATAATAAGGGTAGTTGTAAATCAGGTGGAGGACAGACATTCTGAACTCCGTGGCTATGTTCCCACCTAATTTTTGTTTTGGCAGCACACTTATTTAATGGCTCTGGCTACCAGGAAACTAGCTTTTGAAAATTCTTTCTCAACCTAGTTATAATTACTCCATATAAATCATACAATGATCAATTATAATAATCTTAGCTTCATCTATTATTTAAACTTAGCATCTGAATCTACACAGCAGGACTGCAGGAAATTCCGAACTCCCTTCTCTGCTCACTAACAACTGCTTTACTCCTGAAGTCATGCCAATTACAGAAAAGAAGAGGCCAGATACGCTCTTAGCTATGACATCGAAACCTGAAATAACCCCAGATTTCAGACAAGGAAAGGTTTTTGGCCCTGAATATATTATTTTTTCTAACCCCAGTAGCTCCCTGTTGTTGAAACTAAATTCAATATGAGATTTTGCTTTCTTTGCATTGGTGCACCAAAATCAGAGGAGTTCTACAATTATATACACTGAGAGCACAGTATATTCTTACTTTAAAATGGCTTAGATCTTTCTCATATATATGCATACAGACCAGACACATTTGTATACACACGTGTATATGTACATAGAATGTTTCAATACTATTTGGCTGCATGTCTCATTTCACAAGAAAGCTACTTATATATTTATTAATAAGTATGAGAAATAATCCAAGTGTTTTTGTTTAATTTAAGGCTGATTCTAAGATATCTAAACTCAGTGTGATTGGAATGATAAATCTGATGGAAGGAGGAAAGACATTAAATGGAAACAAACTTTCACAAAGGATCGAGCAAAACATCCAAGCATTTTTCAGAAAAACTTTATAACTGGATTTCAAATTAGTAGCAAGGATTTTTTACAGCATTTTAATAAACTAACTATATATTTTTGACTATGCAAAATATTAAGCTTATGATTATTACTTTTTTGTACCTTGTCCTATTTCAGTCTCAGCCATAATATATGCTATAAGATGTAAACATAGGGTCTGTTTTGAGGTTTAATATTTTGAAATTTTCCAACACACAGTGTTTACACTAAACGCCAAGAATTGCTTTGTCAATAAAGCTGTATTTTTCTGTTTTACTCTTTTGATTTAATTAAATAATAAAGCTGTTAAAATGTGGGAAGTGAATGCATAAAAAGTGTGAGGATTTATTTAAAAAAAAAAAAGTGGTGCTTTTACACATACAGAACCGCACTGTTTCTCAACATCAAAAGAAAGAGTAATAGGTGAACCAAACGGAAAGAGGTCAAAGGTGGGAATGTGAATACTGTCTGGCACAACAGAGAAAGCCTTCAACTTAGACTATAGATGTAGATACAAGTGTGCACAACTCCAACACCAGGAACAAAAATATAAATTCATATGTCTAAATTTGGGCATCACATGAAATTTGTCCATGGACAAAGCACATGCAGAAGCTTAGCAAATGGTGCACAAGTAAAAATTAAATTAGGATTTTCAAATTAGATTTTTTTAAAATAAGAGGTGAATGACCCACAGCAATCCTTTTCAGGAGATATAAAAACTCTTCCTCAAAAATCTCACTGAGAACTCCATTTAACTCATCAGATGGATAAATGCACAGTGGAGGAACCAAGGAACGTCTCTGTGCTCCTTGGCTGGGCAGACTGGTCTGCCCAAAGTCCTAAAAAACCTTCAGCATGTAGGTTCGAGCCGAGAAAGGAGATGTCAAGGAAGGAGAGCTTGTCAGAGCGGGAAGGAAATTCTAGACAGACAAGACCTCATACGTGATAAAGCTGGCATTTATATTTGATCTTAGAATCTCAGGGTGGGAAGGGATTTCATAAAATAATCCACCCTCCTGTCCCACAGCAAGACCAGCTATAGCCAGAACAAACCCTGACTGATGCTTAGACACAGCCAAGTATGAGCAAGCCCTCCTTGAAGCCATATCCATGCACATAAAGGACAAGAAGGTGATCAAAACCAGTCAGCATGGATTTACCAAGAACAAATCAGGCCTGATTGCCTTCTACACCGAAATGACTGGTTCAGCCGTCAGAAGGAGAGCACAGTGTCAATTTACATTGACTTGAGCAAGCCTTTTGATACAGTCTCCCATATTAACCCTTGCAGCCAAATCAGAAAAACAGAGTTTGGATAGGAGGACTACAGGGTGGAAACTGGCCCTGTGTGCTGGTTTTGTCTGGGATAGAGTTAATTTTCTTCACAATATGGGGCTATGTTTTGGATTTGTGCTGAAAGCAGTGTTGGTAACACAGGGATGTTTTAGTTACTTCTGAGCAGTGCTTACACAGAGTCAAGGGTTTTTTGCTCCTCACGCCACTCCACCAGCGAGGAGGCTGGGGGTGCACAAGGAGCTGGGAGAGGACACAGCTGGGACAGCTGGGCCCAACTGACCAAAGGGATATTCCATACCATATGATGTCATGCTCAGCATATAAAGCTGGGGGAAAAGAAGAAAGGGGAAGACATTCAGAGTGATGCCGTTTGTCTTCCTAAGTCACCATTATGCATGATGGAGCCCTGCTTTCCTGGAGATGGTTGAGCACCTGCCTGCCAATGGGAAGTGGTGAATGAATTCCTCGTCTTGCTTTGCTTGCTTGCATAGCTCTTGCTTTACTTATTAAACTGTCTTTATCTCAACCCATGAGTTTTCTCACTTTTACTCTTTCGATTCTCTCCCCCATCCTGCTGCAGGGGGAATGAGCAGCTGGGTGGTGCTTAGTTGCCAGCTGGGGTTAAACCATGACACCTTGCTTTGAGTGGGACCTTTATGGCCTCCCAAGGTCTCTTCCCACCTTAATTATCTGCCTAAGCTATGTTCTAACCTGTTTTTCAATAACTCCACAGCCTCTCCAAATAGTTATCCAGTATTCCCTATGCATCCCATTTAATTTTTTTCCTGGTATCTAATCTATCACTTCCTGCAACATAATTCCCTCGTTTCCTTCCTAACTTTACTCCTTTCCTCTTAGCAGTGGCTTTTTAACTTCTTGAAGATTGTCATTCTCCCATCACTGCACTCTTCTTTTAAGCCAATCCTCCCCAATCTACTAATTCTTTCTTCATAAATCATGTTTTCTAGATATCTAAACTTATGCTATTTTATTCTCAGATTTGAAAATAAAATATTGAGATAACAAAAAAATTCATTGACCAAGAGTTACTGTATGAGTTGTACTCAGGAGATCGCTACAGACAGACAAAACCTGTTAATTCAAGAGTTGCTGAAGCATAGCTTACTCCAGCCTCAAGCAATACCAGTGTAGGTAGGGATGGTTTACACACATTGACTGTCTACTGCAGGAGGACATATTAGCTTATCTATGACAACAGCTTGCTCCTGATGGCTATAACCTGAAAAAAGAGTCAAAGTATATAAAACCTTAGTAGAAAAATTATCCTGCTTATTCTGCGGTATTACTCTTTTAGAAGGAAAATCAAGAGAGGACAGAGGGCTGGAGAAGTGATTGTGAATCGAGTCTGACAACAGCAGCTGACAGGATAAATCAGGAAACGTTTGAAAGCAGAGAGTGGGGAGAAGGACTCTCTCCAGCATAACAAAAGGAAAGCTCTACCTTCTCTAAAGCTCTCCTGCAACTCCTATCAGGTAGCCACAGATGTCTCTGTGGTCATGACGAAAGTACATTAGCACAAGTAAAAGATGAAGCTAAAATCACAGTGAAAGCAGCAGTAACAGAAACGGGGCAGATGCTCAATTAGTGACAGCAGCAGTAGGGGTGGGCCGAAGGTTGCCGTCATGGCAGCAGAGAGAGCAATACAGTCAGAGAACAGCAAAAGTCACAGCAGCTGTGGAGGCACCGAATCACCCCCTCTCCCCCTTTCCCTGCTGCTAGTGAAAACCATTTGGGGCATTTATCTAGCCTACCTACCAAACAATAAGAGCCTCATTCCATTAATCCACCACCAGCTGCTCTTCTTTTCTCTATCAGTTCGTCCCAATGCAATCCTGTTGCATATAAATAAATGCACCATAATGTTTGAAGAGGGCAACACTGGTAACTCTTGTCTATTCATGGATTTGCTGTGGATCAGCTTCAGGAAGCTTACATGAGCTGCAGTCCCTGTGTTGCTGCTCACTTCATCTTAAGCCTCGTTGCTGAGGCTTCAAATGCCAATGGTCAAGGAGATGCGTGCGTTGAGGCAGGTGCACTTAATGGAACAAGGGAAATAAGATACTTCAGAAATAAGTAACTGAAATGATACTGACTTAGAGATGTAATAATGTTAATGATGGTCTCTATCCTACCGTGTGTGCAGAAGATAAAGCAGTACAAAATGAAGGTAAGGCAGCTCTGTATGATGTACGTCACTTACGTACATGCAACTGGGGATTTATTAACTTGAGATCATTCTGTTATCTAATAAACTAGACTACACTAATAATTAGATCACTGCCTACTGCAAATTCCCTTTCACTTCCACTTACGCCATGTACGACACGTGACAACGGACAGAAAGCTTCTTTCTGTTCTGGTCTTTCCTCTGTTCTTTGCTGATCCCTCTCCCTGAGCTAGTCTAGTTTACTTTTAATTATCTCTTATAAATGTCCAATTCCTCTTTTTTTTTTCCAAACGTAGTTCTTCCTGAAAAAAGGCAAGCAGGAAATCATATTATTTTGACTTCACTGTTAACTACATAGCACTCATGCCTCTTTTTTGAGGTGCTGCCCCCATGCCTCAGCTGTCTGTTATTTAGTGTCCAATCTGAAGCCCATTGAACAAAGTATTTTGACTTCTATTTGCTTCAATAAACTCTGGATCAAGGTTGAATAAACCCTGGATCCAGGTTTTGTGCCCTAATTTGGCCTGCACTTTAAATCCATTTAAATCAACTTAAGCATTTGATTAAGTGCTGTCATGAACTGGGCACCAGCTGACACTCTCCTTGGCTCCATTTTTAACTCTTAAAATACATATGGAATGCAGTGGCTTTTATTTAGTGTACATGTTTACAAATATGTGAATGTACACATAGATAGGAGGAAAATAAAAACAACTGAAAGAAAAGCAGTGTTATACTAATATTAATTATTTCAGTGTTCAAACACTAAAGTAAAATAAATGTCCTCCTAATTAGTGAGAAGTGATCCTCACCAAGTAGAACGACAACACTATTTACATTTAAATAGTCTACTTATTGAGAGTCACTTCATAACACATGCACACGTACACTACTGAATTGCAGCCAGTTCTGGAGTGGAGAATTACAGCTATCCAGCATCAGGAATGCTGTCCAAGAGGCACTGGAGGGACATGGATAAGAGATGAACTAAGGGCGTATAATACTCCTATAATCAAAACTGTAACATTTACCCAAATCAGGTTTTTTGTTGTTTTTGGTTTTTTTTTTTTTTCCCAACAGTAACACTCCTTATCAGGTAAAAAGTGTTACTTCTGCCAAGAATTCAAACCATGAGACTGACATTCCAACTCTCATCCCGCTGGGACACTTGTGCAGTATTGACCTAAATGAATGGGTTGGAAATACTAATTCACCACTATTAACAATATTAATCACATTCCCTTCATTGCGGGTGCAGCCAGTACAGTGCTGCTGAGGCAGCAACTGTACAGTGCACAGAAGTTGTACAGTAGTAGAGTCATTCCTCTGGCACATAACGCAGCCCACTGATCACTGTATGATGTGGTAACATGGGGCTACAGCTCCCTGAACCTCCTTGCCCAAACACAGGTCTAGCTTATGACAGTTGTTCTGACTTTCTGTGCCACTGCAGTTGTGAATGCAGGATGGGTGCGAAGCCTTTGTATTGCTAATTTCTGTCTGCAAATCTTGATGCTTAACCAAACTGAGCAGAAAACTTTGGCGAGTTTTAATTTCCCATTTTTCTCTACTCTCTTTTTCCTGAAGAATGGATTCAGTAATGCTGTTAGGAAAATTCTGGCAGAAGGTTAAAGTACTTAGAACCAGTTCCCCTCACAGTGAGGAGTTTCTTCTCAGTCCTGTTGGAGATAGAAGATCAAGAGAACTCTATGTATATTTGCTCTTTGTATTTACATGCTTCTTCATCCCCACCAAAACCAAAAGAATTTGCTTATATATCTATTGATTAGTGTCAACAGCAGTATTTTTACTTTTGAAAATACTTACAAATGCATATATTTAGTTTAAAAATAGTACCCAGATTAAAGTCTGTGACTTAAACTAAACCTGCATCTTGAAGCTAGTGATGTTCTAAAATTATTGTGATGTATGAGATATCGAATAATAAAGAAAGAGCCCAAAGCCTCCAAACAAGCACAACACATAGAATTACTGAGGAGAGAACAGAATCTCAAAATTCGCTACACATTGGATACTACCATGGACATGCATTTCTCAATCAGCAATAACTTTTGCTCTCCAAGGCCCTCATACAACTGTGGAACTTTCACACGTCCAATTAAGTGTACACCCAATACAATAGCATAGTTTCCTCTGTAATTCAAGAGCATGAGAAAGAAAGATTAAAAGCACTATTGAAATCAACACCAAAACTTCAAATAAAACGAATCGTGATTAGCTGTTAAAGCTAGAACGATGTAGAAACAAGAGATATCCACAGTACAGTAGTGCACCAGTAAATAAATAAAGTACAAAAGTCCCGCATATTTGACATTTGAAGAACAAAACTATCCATCAATGTCTTGGCACAGATCGATCAAACAGAATGCTACTGCCGAAAACCTAATAGTATGATGGTAATAATGTAGCCATAAAGCTTCTACTCTATAATTGACTGCTTCCACTTCAAGCTAACATGTCTAAAACAGTGACTAATGTTCACCTAAAGATTTCACTTGCATTGAATGACAATCAGCTACACCTCACGCTATTCTCCGTACATTGCTTATGCTGGGTAATTGTCGAGGGACATGAGCCAGAGGGAAACAGTCTACTTAAGGAAATTTATATGAAGAATGGTATGATAATCTCAAAGGAAAATTGTAAATTGTAAAACACAACATGATAGTCTACTTCGGCCAAAACATTTCTTTCCTAAAGCAGAAGCAGAAGCATCAGGAGTGACTCCATAAGTAGGTCAAAGTAGGTCTTATATTTCAAACAGGTATTTAAACTTTCAGCAAGGTATAAAAAATACACTGTATGCTTCCCAAAATTACAGCCTATATTCTTTGAATATTTCTGGGAATTTACCAATAGATTTTATGCTTTGGGCAGATTTTCCTTTGGTGGAGGGCGAAACAATGCAATTTCACTGAAACTCAATATAGTTAATTAGTGGTATAAAACCAAACAGAACTATACACTTCAATGACATGATCTGTCTTTATAACTTACTTTTGTGATCTCACAGAGCAGACTATTTTAAAAATAGTCTGAGATAATACACAGTTTATTTAGTTTTAACTCAGGAGACTAAGATGAATTTAAGCATATTTTTGTACTTTCCTGAATGAAAAACCTGAAAAACTGAAGAATAAGTTTGGGGGGGGGGGGGGGGGGGAATCTTTTTGAGGCCAGAATGAGAAATTTAAATTTGCTTTGTAAGTTTCACTGCAGATAAAAATATATTTATAATTAAAATGTTGGGAACTCTCTAATGGACCATGAGTGGGAGTCAAATTGCTCTGTCGCCTTTGATATATACTTAAAGGTAATTGGCTAGTCTTAGTGATGTATTTTTAAAGAGCTACCTATTGATTAATAATGTTTCAGTATTAATATAACCACTTTGTGTGGATCAAGAAACATCAATAGCAGAAACCCATATTTATCCACAAATTAACTGGATATAGATTTGTTGCTTTAAGCCAAATGGGGTGCATTCACTCATTATTTTACAGGAGGAATGAGATAACTGTAACAGTGAAGATTAAAGCAAAACTTGGTTTTATATTTTAGCTGCATACAATGGATAAAGTTCATGTTTTTATGCTCCTGCAAAATGAATAAAGAAAAGACACAAAAACAAAACTCCCACCTGTGGTAGTCTGTAACACAGTAGGTTTGTAGTTTGGGGCATTCTGCACAAATGCTGGATAAAATGAAATGTATAGTAAAAACAGAGGTGATTTTGTCTGTTGGGGGTTTTTTCCTCATTTTTTTTAATCCAGTTAAAAATGGATTAAACCAGTAAACGATCTTGTAATCTGATCCATATAGCCAGAGCTCTTACAGTCACACTCATGTCACTGTCACCCAACAGGCTCCATAAGGACACAGAGGTTTGCTGATTGAGAGAGATATTTGAAAATAATACCCTGGCCTGCATGTGGTCAGCCATCACACAAATATATAAGTGAACATGAAAAATTGCTTGCAGATGAAAGTTATCTACCTGAGACTACAGTGTACATTCACACAGTGTATGTAAATGTGTGAGCAAAAAACTCAGTTAATTTCCATAGGAAATAGCAGAAGAAAAAGTGTTGTGCCTTCCTACTGCAAACTCTAATGAATAAATTCAGGAAAGCCCCATTGTCAAGTATTTAACCAAGCAGTTCAAAACCTGTATTGTGCTGCGAAATCTTAACAAGATCAGACAAATTCAAGGCTGGAAGGAACTGTAATGGCTATCTGGTTCATCCTCCTGTGGCAAGCCCATTCTTTGCAAAATGTCTGTCTATATGTCCTAGTAAAGAGGATGCTACAGCCTCCAGGGTACTACGTTCAGTGCCTAGTTATTCTTAAAGTTAGATTTCTTTTCCCTGATTTCTAACCTAAACATCAGATACTACAATTCAGACCAATTGACAATTACCCTGTCACAAAGGATATTAGACTGCTTTGACATTTGTTCTTAATGAATCCATACTGACCCTCCTTATCACCTTACATCCCCTGGATGCTTTTAAATCAATTTTTTTAATACTCTATCATCCTTCCAAGCACTGGCTTTGGCAACTGGATCATAATTCCCTGAGCCTTTTTGCTAGGTTTATTTTATTGATGGTGTGTGTGTGTATGTATATATTCATTTATTAAATAACGTTATAAGACTATTTTAGTCTTTCCCCAGCCTCCTGGGATCCCCTCTTTCTTCCATGAGTTCTGAAAGATAATTGCTAATGGTATAGTGACAGCTTCAGCTTATTTAACTACTCTAAAATGAATTTCATCAGGATTTGTGAGCATTTTCAGGCCATCAGACAGAAAAAACCCTAACATTTCTTGTGCGTTTTTCTTCCTTTATATTCAAGACATGATTTAACTTGAAACTGTTACTGTTGTTTCAGTTATGACCAAACACATAAATGGATAGCAATAGCCTTTCTATTCAAATTAAAGCCACCTATGGCAAAAACAGGATCTTCCAATGTGCACTCACATTTCTAAAGCTTCGAAGCCACAAGCTTATTCAAAATGTTCTTATCCAAATGTCCTTATTCAAAAGAGTCCACAAAGCCGCCAGATTAGGGCAACCTATCCACCACCAGTTGCCCCATCACCCTCTTAAACTTGTATCCAACCACCAGGAGGAATAAAATAAGGACCTCTTGAATGTGAAATGCATTAAACTGCTTACCTTCATTCCTATTTTCTTGAACAGGAAGTTGTAATCTCTCTTAATCTCCCTTCTGGTCAACATACAGGCAAACTATTTGAGCTAGGACAGCTAGTGGCTAAGGCTACTGCTATAAAGAAAGTGATACAGCTGAAGAAACACAGCAAATCCAGATGGAGTCTCAGCAACAGGAAGCAAGACAGCACAAATAAGATTACTCACTGCCCACAGCAAAGATGGTACCTGAGTTATGATCCCCAGCGCTACACGGCTGTGGATCCAGCAAGTCAAGGACTTCCACAGCATGTACTTTACAGTCAGAGCAGCAAGGAACTTTTTTACACGGCATCTATCCTCAACAAAATTAGGTGATTTATTGAGCTTTACAGATAATAGGATCTCTTCTATCTGTAGAATCATAGAATGGTAGAATCATAGAACGGTTTGGGTTGTAAGGGACCTGAAAGATCATCTAGTTCCAACCTCCCTGCCGCAGGCAGGGACACAGTAGTGTCACACTGTAGTGAAAGCAGTGAAAACAACTGGACTAGAAGAGCTAACCTGTGCCCCAAAGCCCTATCCCCACAGAGCTGTCAGTCATTCAGAGCCTGGAGAGCTCCAAACCCACTCTCTTAGCATTTCCTATTCATCTATGAAACCGCACGAAGCTAGTGAAGGGACAGTGCCAGGAGCATCAGTTTCCATTGCTGAAGGGCTCCTGGAACAAGTGTCAGTCTGCTCAGCATTCAGCCCCTGAGTCGTTGGGAGCCGTAAAGAGATGGGATCGGGGAATACTACATCAAAAAAAAAGTAATCTGTGGCCTTCAGATGAGGGCCATATCCATTAACTGATCCTTCAAGTGCAAAACTATGGAAGGCCTTGCTATAAGCAAAGGAGATCTAGGTCCTGGATGAAGCACTTTGTCCCTCCCTAATTAGTAATTCTTTTCAAGGCAAATTAAAGTGTTGGGATAGAGCTACTACTATATTAGAATGTCTCTTAGAAGAGTTCCCTTCTCCTCTGAGTTTGCAAAACTTAGAATAAGCTCAATAACAGGTTATCCACTCCACATTACGGTAGACTCTGCCATCTTGATGCTACAGCTGGATCCCTCAAGCTTCTGAAGCAGCAATAGCAGGAAGGGGAAAGTAAAGGAAGCATAGTTTATTATAATCGACAACTTACTTTGGATCTGTATGTCCTAAAATTGCAGCTACTGCAGAAGCAACACAAGGATTAGCTGCTTCAACAAACATAGAACTTGCATAAAATTTCCCTATTTTATTTGTTTCCTAAAAATAATTCTAAGGTCATTTTTCCTTTCTGTAAAAAATTAAATAGTCAACTTCTCTAGTTTGTCTTCATCCAAATATTTCTGTAAAACTCATTTATGATTGGGCTGCTTTTGGAAAAACTCTGTATGTAAAGCCTGCTGCAAAGTATATTGTGAAGAAGTGACATGGCACTACATTAAATGAAGTTTAACATTTTCCCACTTTCTTTTAACCAATCTCAGAGGTGCTTTACATTTTGCTATAATATTTGATGCAATGCAGAATCCTAAGTCGCAATGACCCACCCAAATTCCCAACAAGTTCAGCCGATGCATAAGAAGCAATTCAGAAAACAAGCAGTAACACTAAGAAAAAGGCCATTAAACATGCAGAGGAAGCTTTTACCAGGGCAAAGGGATAGGTCAAGTTGTGCAAAAAAGAAATATAAGGAGCAGTTTAATGGCCTTAAATGCATCGGTAATTTTACAGCATTTGCTTTTTTTTGTAGTGAAAGGATGTACTCAGTACCTAAAAGCTACTATATTTAACTGGAAAAATGAGTGACCATTGTTTACTACTACAAAATCCAGGCCCTAGATCCATGACAAAAAATTACTATTTACTTCAAATCAATCAGCTAAAAGACTTTCATATATTTAAAATACATATTTTTTTCTGAATTTTCATCCAAGATTCCTCATTGTCATTTTTGAGAACTTGCAGCAAATTAATAAGGATCTCTATCCATGGTTGAAAATATTTTTGTATAACAATGAAGTCATTACTCTTTTTATTTCTGTAAATTCCATGAGAGCAAGAAATAGAAGCACAATGAAAATCTTTTTCATAACAGTTGATTAGAAAATATGGCCTGCAGAAAGTCTAGATCTCTTTGCACTTTGCACATTAAGAATCCAAATATGTTACCAAAGCTGGGATTTTAACCCCCCACAGCTTTAGCACAAAGAAGCACATTAATAAGATACAATTTAGATTTGCATTTTTTAATAAGCAAGGGGATCAAAGAAAATATGAATGCTGAAGGGATGTTAAATCATGTGCAAATTCAAACATCAAGGTATACTACAGAATGAAGACACATTTGCACTAAAGTGTAGTAAGGTTTTCCAGAAGTTGTGGTGAACAAAATGGTTTTTGTGAACTGTTTGCCTGGACCTAGTATGTCTGGGAGAGAAGTAGATGCATTCAAGTTGTACCAAATATCTTGAGGACTTGCATAATGTTAATGGTTGATGGCAAATCAGCAGAGATGGTGGAGGACCAGCAATAAAATGATTAATCTTTCTAATAACCTAGTAATGTTGTCTTTAAAGACTTTTGCCTGTTTCTACATGAATATATGAATATATTGAACTACCGTATATTTTCAGTCAGACATCAGGATGGCATATCTAATTAAGGTGGCCACACTGCTGTAATCTACTGGGAGTAACCATTAGTATTGGCATACCAACCACAATGGACTGGTACAAAAGACTGCCGATGACCTGCCATTATAAAGGGTTGCATATGCACATCTTCACATCCCACGAGGCGGCTGAGCTACCTCCCAAACGGCAGAATGCAAACCAGTACCAGCACTTCTGCCATTTGTACGTATCTAGGACAGCTGACAGGTACATAAAGGGGTATACGGTTGTTGAAAAGGGCACCAAGAAAACAAGGAGGAAATGGCCTTGACAGGCTAATGACAAACACTCTTTTCTGTAAAACTGTTTTACATTTTTTGAAGAATTGAGTTCAGAAGCTAAAGCTGCCTCCAGGCGTGACCAGCATTTACTCATCAGATCACCACAGGCCTCGATGACCTTGGCAGTCTTACAAGGATCATATTTTTACATGGCTGAACTGTTCCTGAACAATTTCTCCAAACAGGATTTCCATCAATGTCAGGCACACTTTTCTTTTCATTCTACTTCCCTTTCTTTGATTAAACATATTTATAGTGGACATTTAAGACAGAAAAACAAGTCTTCACTAACATGTAGGTTTAATAAAATTACATCAATCAATCATAGAACTAACACAGTGTTTGCAGTTATCGCACTCTTCACTGCTTGCATGCTTTGTCCCTTGTCTATCCTAGTGATTTACTTTGTAAGTTCATGAAGATAGGGTTTATCTCGTTTTCCGTGTTTGTACAGCCCGGCAAAATGGTACCTCATTCTCAAATGGCTCTTGAACATTATGTAATAAACATCATTCATATGTGTACCATCTCCATCATTTTTACAAAGAGTGACAGAAGATAACACCTTTTGAAGGAATCACTTTCAACACTTTAGCGTCAGTGTGCAGCAATGACGTACACCTATTGTAAACGTCCAGTCTAGGAGTTTCCCATGAATTTTGAGGGTAAAATGCTCAATATAATTGGAGTATACGATGAACTATATTCTCTGCTTGCAATTAGACCCTCAAAAAAAGAGTAACTTTGTTGCTTCACTGAAAGATGTCAAATTCCAACTCATTTCATAGCCTTCTCCCTTCTTCAGAAGAGACTAACACAGAACAAGAAATCTAATCTACAGCTCTTTAAGCAGCACACAGAAAAAATGAACATGATCTTTATTCCTTCTGTGCATAAATAATGAGTAATAGAAATCTGTATATTAAGTTGGTGAAGAAGTCTGTTCTAGGACCCATAGAAGAGCCTCCGCTCAAACACAAATACTGAACTTATAAGCAGAATTTAAGATTTAGTTCTTAATTACCATTTCCTGTCTTGCCTCCACCTGTACTAACAGAAAATTAATTGATACCATGCCACATACACATCTATCTTGCTACCGTTGACTTTAGCGGAGAAGAAAAAGTTACAAAAATGTCCTGGAAAGCAGTTGTTATTGGCTGCTGTCAGACAGGGATAGATGGACATCTGTTGTGATTCACTGCAGAAATCTTTCTATTCTTAAAATCCTAACACGTGCATAAATCATAAGAGGCTCCTGAACAGAGCAATTACTCTATATCTGAACATTATGATTTTTTTTTTCTTTTTAGTGGAAAATAAACCTGGACTAAAACATCACCAAAAAAACTTCTAAAAACTTGCCCTAATCTTTGCTAATTTTCAATAATATATTTACTAAGTCATGTTTTCAGTCACAGAAATACAATAACAAATGGACAAATATGCTGCTTTGAAAGCAATAAATGAGTTGAATTTCTCGATTCAACAACACTTCAGCTAGTGGCCTGTGAAAATTTTAAAGCTTGGCTGCCTGAATGTAAGATGGCATGGGTATGACATGGCACAGTAATCATCCTGGACACACACTTGAATTACTCACTAGGACAGATCTATCAAGCTTTATTGAGTTGGTAAAAACAAATGGCTATAAAGATCAACTTTGGTTTATGAATCTGGCCCATAGAAAGAAAGAAAGAAAGACACATTTATTCAAATCAGTTTCCAGTACAATAGCTGAAAGCAAGCAACAGACAATAAAACAAATTGGTGCTTGACCTAGTACTATTCGATATATTTTAAATATTTTTCTAGTATGCACTGTTATATATGTCTTATTCAAAAATTGCTCCATTTAGCTCTTGAAACAATACAGTATAATATTAATGGCAAATCTTAACAAAAGATGTTTTGGCTCAGCCAAAGGGGAAAACAAAAAACCCCACAAAATCCTAATCTTCTGTACAGCACTGTCACTAGATATATAGCACGGATACTGAATTGTAAACTAACTAGAACAAAAGAATCACCCTTTTAATGAGTGTAATATATCATGACAATGTCAATTTGATTAATGTAATGGGGCCACATTTCAGAAGAAGGAAATTACAGGTCGTTAGGGTAAGTTAAAATTATGTTATAGATTTAAATGATTTTCTTCATTTTGCTAAGAATTTATCAAATATTTTTCTTTGAATATCTTATGTTTTTTCTTTAAAATCTCACATCATTCTTCTTGCCTCCAGTTTTAACACAGAATATGAAAAGGATGAGTTGTAAAACTTTGTTTGATTATATAACAACTGCATCAATTAGAAAAGAAAAAAAACACCTCGTGAATCTACTAGGAAAAATAACTTCTTTCTATTAATATAATTATACGTACAAGTCTCTTTTTTTTAAACACAGATTTATAGTAAGCATACAGTTGGGTAAGTTTTGTGCCTTGGAGACACAAACAAAAAATGACAAGCAAGACAAGGCACAAGAGTTTAGAGGATGAAAACGAAGATTTTGGAGGCAGAGGAGGAAGCTTGAGGAAAGCACAATATAAAACAACAAGATGAAAGGCAAAACAGAAGGATGCAATAACATGGGGAGAGGCAGTTTGGATAGAATATGTATGTAGTGGAGAGTGAGGGCAATTGAGGTTTAAACGTAGAGACAAAAAGCCTGAACGTCATCTGGTAAAAGACAAGAAGATCCAAAGGATGCACAAAGCTTACAAAACCAAAGAAACCGCTAGACTGCCAAATATGAATTATTTCATATTTTTCTACTCACAGAGTTCTAAAAAATTAACTGGATGTAAGGAATGAGGTTTTCCCCACTACCGAGGATGGCAGAAAGCATTAATACAAACAGAGGGGAAGCATGGAACCATCAGGGACGCAGAAGATGCCCCAGAAGGCAGTGATGGAGAAAGAGGACATCTACTCATGTACACCTATGCAAATGTTTTCTTTTGGGAGCAGAAAGGATGCCTACTACTTTGTCTTTAGTTAACACAGGGAGGCATAAAGCAAGACTTCTATAAATCCATGGCCAGCTCCAGTCATCTCAAGTCAGAGTGCAAAAGAAATGTGTCAGTTAAAACCAATTCAGCTCACCTTATGTCAGTACACTAAATACTGGTGTGATATCCCGCACTGAGGGAGAGTGGCTCCTTTGGATGCTATACCACCTTCCTGCCCACCCCATGGATCATTTCCCAAATGCAGTCAGGTTTCAGCAATTTTCAGAATTTTGGAATCTTGTGTGGGATTATTTTGCCCCATTATCCACAGTCAGTTTAAAGTAAAATTAAATCCTCTCTTGACTCAAGCTACCGGGAGAAAAAAGGACTGATGAAATCCAGCAAGTTGAAGATGAGATTTCATCATGGATTTTTGCAAAATCTGGTTTGTATTTGATTTGAACCAGGCAAATCAGAGTTCAAATCAACAGATCTAAACATAGGTTTTTATATTTGATGTTTGAGTAATTCTGGTATTTTTAATCATTACATGTTTTTTCCCTACTACAATAAAATATTAATGATTTTATTGTTTATCCTCCTAATATCTCAGAGGGGCAACATTATAGTTTCAATTTACAGCTATGGAATCTAGGCACAGAAAAAGTATTTATGACTTGGTCAGACCACACATGAAATCTGTGTATTCACAAGGGATTTAAGAGATACCTTGAGCAGAATTCTTAGGTCCTCCAGTAATTTCTTAATCTTTCTATACAAAATTTTAATATATCCTAAGGTCTTAGTTGACACTGCAAATAGATGGACCTAAACATTGTCCCAAACAGTATTAAAAGAATGATTCTTTTGTGGGTCTCAAAATCCAAATGCTAATAAAGCTTTTAAGGTAACTTTATACATTGTTAAGAAATCTTTTCCATGCATTTTAGAGAAGAAATCCCAACCAGTCTTGAATGATGTCCCAAGTAAATCTGAAACTTATATTTTCACCCAGCTAGTGATTCATCAGTCAAAGCCACGTTCCCAGTCTGACAGATATCCCAGTAACATTTACAGAGGAAGCCAAGGTTAATTTTGTTCAAATGTGGACAGTTGAAACAAGAGCTCTTACCCTAGTTAAATCTTTTCTTCTTAAAATGGCCATGACAGTTTTTTTCAGGAAACAAACTTGAAAAGGTTGAACACTTCACTTGCCAGTGGTAAAACAATGATCCATAAACCAGAAACCAATACACATTATACAGCATGACAAAGACTACTTTAAGTCTACTTTGCTGTAAGGGTTATAATTCTAAAGGGGATAAAAATCAATTACCAATGTACAGAAAAAAACCCCACCATATATATACTATCTTTAAACCACCATACATTTAGAAATTTCAAAGCAATATGGACCACTCAGCATTTAGCTATACATAGATTTATGATATTCTTATGCATACTGGTATTAATTAGGTATTATTTTCACATGTTTTCTTTGAAAGCAGAAAGGCACATGTCAATAACAACTATAAATGATTAATTCTTCTCTTATAGGATCTTAATTTACTTAGCAGGTAACATAAATTTGTCTAAATTGAGCCCTAAGTATATTACAAATGTTAATAGAGGGCCAGGTCACTGTCTACATTAATTTGATAAACAAAGTGATGTTTTTCATTATTAAAATGTGATTCCCTGAAGTATAGATTAAAAAAGATGGAAGGACACTACAGAAAACAGAGGTCGATGAGATTCAGCTTTGCACTGCATTGCACAGAAGTAATCTCAATGGCATGTAATCCAAGACGGCTTCTGAAAAAAACAGATGAAATCTGTTTGGACACAATAGATCTCCAAAAAGATGACCTCCTTCCATGTGAGCACTGTAGTGAGAGAACTCAAGGAAGGAAGGAGTCGGGGGAAGGATATCTACAGGCAAAGGTTTGTGAAGCTCAAATGCAGCAATACCCTGCCAAAAGGCCTGATGGCATCAGGTCTGCTCTGTAGGTCTTTAAATATCAGCTCCAGTGCCTAGGGAACAATCAGTGCCCAAATCAACTAGAGACATAGAGAACTGAAGGCCTTGTAAGTGAAACATGCTCTCAATAGTACAAAGATACTCAAAGTTCATTATCATCTGGGAAAACTATTTCAGTGCCTTTGGATGCTACAACAATTCATAAGTTAATCAGGTTCCTATTTGTCACTAATATTCTTTTATAGTAATATTATTTAGAAACTCCCGTAGCATGCTATTCAATATTCCAGCTTGGCATGATGTGTAACTTTCTAGCATAGTTTTTAAACAAACCTACTCTGAAAACTAAGGCAAACCACTTTGTAGCTGAGACATGACATAAGATATTTCCATCCGTGATCAAAACTCACGGTTACACAGCTGTCGCTTATTTTTAAGACTGTTCAGTTAAGCCATCCTTGACTTGGAATGAAAAGAAAAAAAAGAAACTTTGCTGGTCAAAAATTACACATTTTTACCAACAGGGTATTTAACAGGTCATGTTCTTATTGTGGATAAATGCATCCACATATGGAGACACCCACATATACACACACTAGGTATACAGTGGAACGTGAAACTCAACATGCTGCTGTATAGTAACATTTTGTAACTAGGATTAAGTGCAGTGAGACTTTACATTGCTCAGCTGCTACAGTAAGCTGATAATGCTGTTCTTCCATTACCTCATGAGAATGTAAGTACCAAAACACAGCAGTCTCTGCTGTAACGTGGAGTACACAGAGAGACTGAAAGACAATGGGAGGGAGGGCATGAAAAATGGCAGAGGGCACTTACTAATGAATAAAGAAAAAAACCCCACTGCTAATTTCCCAAGGGTTGGGTATATTTAACTGTCACATCTGGAATCCACGTTTAAATATCATTAAGGGAGGTGGTTTCAAAGACAGGTTATAAACTGAAGTGTTCTGAAATCACTATGCAATGCTGTTTACACAGCAGAGTGGCTGCAGGTTTTACAGCTGTGTGTTGGATACCGATAGCCACGAGAACCAGTAACCCCACAGGGATGCTCACATGGATGTCCTCCCTGCCAAAAAGGGATGCTTACAAAAGCAAAGCAGCTTAACACCAGCCAAAGAGTTTGAAAGTCTCAGACACAGTTCTAGAGCTATTAGTACAACAATAGCCTCTCCTGGGCCAAAAAAAGCCACGTCAAAGTGCTTCTTTTATAGATCCTCATCATGACAACTACACTCCAGCCAAGCGAGTGGCTGAAAAAGCAGCAAAGGACAACACTATGAATTTTAGTGATGTAGCATTTGAAAAACACTTCACCTATGAAAGAAAGTCTTTGTTTTCAGAGGTCTAGCAAAATACAGGTCCCAGTTTACTCAAGAAAATCTTTACTCCAAAAAATATCTTCTAAAGACATTCAAGGTTAGTGGGAACTCTGAATTACTAAAGGGCCTCAAGATTCAACCTCTATTCATCTGTGCATACGTGCACTTCACGTTGCATTTAAAAGCCCCCAAAACAAACAAACAAGCAAACCTCAGTAGTTTTTTGGAAAGGTCAAAAGCTCTTCGATTATGAACAACATTGGTGAAGTGTTTTGGACTGCCAGTGTAAACATCTTTAGCATTATGGTAAAGATGAAAAGATAGAGAGCGGCAGACAAGGTACAAACAAAGACACTGTATTTCTCTTGCAAATGCATATGTGGATTCTGCATGTGCTAGTTTGCTTTGAGCTATGCTAGGTCATGCTGTGTGACACACATTTGATTTGATATAAGATTTAGAAGGACACACCTATCAAAATATGTTTATAAACTGCCTGCAGAATTAGTCAACTGCATTTTGCCTACATCTGAAGTAGATGTGGGATGTTTATTTGTAGACCCAAAGGCTAACTGCAGTCAAGGAATGTTGCTGGATTCAGTTTTTGTAGGAAAAACAACTGGTGTTCATTCCATTGCCACCATATTTATCATTATTTTGTCTGACTATGGAACTTGGGAATTAAGGCTATTTCCCTCAGCCTGTTAGAATAATACAGTGCAACATCTTTACTTAATTATTGCTTTTAAATTATAACACAGCAGAGAAAACATAAGACGAATTAAAAACCAAAATGAATTAATCTGTTTACATCTGTACACTGGAATGAATGACACTGATTGCCATTATAAAACAACATTTACGGTTGAGTAAATGAGGTGTTACACTCTATTGGAAGAATATAACTGTTTCTTGGAGAGCACTGTTTAAACAGCAGCATACACAGTTCGTGTTTATAGAAATTCATACTTTCATTTCCATCTATTACTGCACAGATCTGTACAAGCCAATTTTTACCTAGTACAAAGGTGTTTCCAAGGAGAACAACTATGGGCTTTCATCTGCTTATAGACTTTTTCTTTCTTTAATGTTAATGCCCTCAGAAAGGGGACAAACAGAAAAAGGTATACAGATTGGAAGGGACTATTCCTATACAAGGGAAGTTTAACATATTCTCCCATCTTCCTTTGGTGTGGTATGCTAGTCTGGATTTTCTCCCATGCACCCAAGGACCCACAAACCCACTTCCTCGTGGTACTTCTAGAATGCAGCCACTTTTGAGTTTAAGTTGCCAGGCTGCAAGGAGAAAACGTGCTCCATAGGTAACGTCTGATGAGTATGGGTAATCTGTCCAATTTTAATTTAGTTGATATATTAGGTTGGATTTTAATTCTGTGTTTATCTGTAGACAAAAGACTACGTTCTTAAAAACATGGCTGAATTGTTCAAGTGAAACAGAGATCGAAATGCTAATTGAGTCTTCTCCCAGAAAGGTTTTGCTTAGATCTGTGAGAATACAAAAGGCCAGTTAATGGCAATATATGCAAGAAATTTTGTTTATTCGGTTCAAACCATATAGACAGGTTAATTAAAAATTCACAAAGGATTTGTTTTCCATGTATCAAATCTAAGGGTTCTTGGTGTTGTGTTTAAACAGGTGCATAAAAGAGCAATGAAGGGAAAATAGATATGTATCCTGAAAGAGGAATTTAAAAAGAAAATCAATATCCCAGGCAATAGAAAAGATGGAATTTATCATTTTTGCATGCAAATGAGAGGGTAGTTGGGATAAGAACTAATGTAAATTTCTTATTCCTTTTGTAGTCCAGTCTATTCTGAGACTTCAAGTTTCAGCATTCTATAATGAACTGATAAAGATCTGTATCATGAGAAGCCCCCAAGCAAAGAAGTACAGAAGAAGTAGTGCATCCCCCACACCTTGTGAGGAAGCAGGGGGCCCAGGGCCAATAGAGCTAGACAGTCTCCCTTTCTAGCCCAGAGATCAAGTAACACACTTCCAAGAAACACGTAAGTTTGGGTAAATTCCTTTTGGATATTATCTGGGATAACAGAACAGCTCAAGTTGGAAGTGACCTCGAAAGATCATCTGGTCTAACCTTAATTAGGCATACTCAGGACGGGAGCGAGTACCACAAAAGGACTGTACCGACCAGACATACTACAGATCTGACACTGAAATCAGCTCCAGTGGAAGCTGGTCATTTCATATCCTGAAAACAACTTTTCAATGGGAAGAAAGATTGTTCTTATTTGAAATTTATAGCTATAACTAGTTTTCTTTTCTTATGTCCAGATCCAAAGTATTTGGGCTCCCAAGAGGATGAAAACATAGGGGCTGAAACAGTAACTAGGTGTGCAGGTACTTTGTTTGACTGAGGCCCTGGAGTTTAAGCCAATTCTCATCAAAGTCAAGAACAATTCCATAGATTTCATGGGTAAAACACTGATGTGTCATCGACTTGTATTGTCTATTTTCTCACTGTTCCACAAAAGGCTGTTTAATATTTCTATTGTTTAATCTAAGATGAGAAGTATTTATAGCTGGCACACTTGAAGGAAACAGCTCTGTCCTCCAGAGAAGCAGAGAAATATCAACTTTAACCACCAGAACAATGATGCGAGAGCCACACTGCACAGGCAAATGCAGACAGTAGCCCACAGCTCAACTAGGAAATACCAAAGACATGCCTCCAGTGGCACACACCCTAAGCAAGGGGCACAACATTACTATATAATTGATTTTTAGAGTAACGGGGTCTTCTGGCATTCCATGTTCCAGAATTCCATACTCCTGACAGAGTAATTTTCAAGAATAGAAAAGGGCAGCCTTAAATTCACGTACAAAGTTGGTAAGCTTCGAAGAGCAACGTTTTTTTTGGAATGAAGTAACAAAGCAGAGGCAATGAAAGTAGAAAATGGCATGTGTAAACATATGCTGAACTAACACAGAAGCAGAAGACAATGAACAGGTAACAGATCATTCAATATGACTCATTTAGAAAAGTATTCATATAATATGCAGAAGCACTGCTTAAAAAAATATCTAAAAAGATTACATGCTGATTTTTTACATGTAGCATGCTGCATATATGATTTATGAAACAGATTAAAAAAAAAATTTCAAACATACCTTTTTTTCCTCCCCTTTCTTACAGGTACAGAATTTTACTGTATATTGCCCACTTTTTACCATTTCTCTGGATACAGTTACAATATTAAAAAAGCAAACAAGGATAACTGATATTCCAGCAAGTACAGACAAATCTGCAACTACAGGCTGAGCTGGAAGCTCTCTGTGGCAAGAGAGGAATTGCAACCATTAATTCTTTCAGAATATAAGCTTTTACTAAAATAAAAAGCACATTAAGAGCAGAATGGTACGCCAAGTTACCTCATGTTATGCTTCTCAATAAAAGCAATGTTTTTTTCTAGAGATATGCAACAAACTGAGCTCATCCTGAGTTACTGGTAGCTGGGGAAATGTGGCAACTCTGAAAATCATTTTGATCTGAATACCTTGAGAGGAACTGAAATGCCTACCTTCACATATGCAGACATGACAAATTCGGTCACTGTTTCCCAGCCCTTATGGTTACAAAGATAACCTTCCAAAAGAGAAGTGCACACAAAGCAAATGCAAAATTGTCCTGTTGAAGCTGCTGGGGTGGAGGTGTTTGACACAAATCAAAACCCCAAACCAAAAAATAACTGAGGAAACAACACAACCTCCACACCTCAGCTGCTGCTTACAACTTTTGTAACATGGCAAAAAAAAAAAACCCTAAAATTGACAACACTCCTGTCATAACATGGATGCCATTAAGAACTTTGCAGGGCTCAAAAGTGATGTCATTTTGATGCTGCTGTAAACTGGGAAATCTGGGAACTGAAGTATAGGTTAGCATCAAATTCCCCTTTTTAAGGAAGAAAACACAGCAGAATTGGAGCCAGAGGGGTACTGCAGTGACTGAGACCACTCCTTTCTAAATCCAGAAATAAAGCGGGAGTGAACATTAAGCAGTAGAGAGGATATAACCTTTACCTATGCCAGAAGGACTGGAGGAAAGGTAGAAATGGGAAGGCAGAAAAGTAACATAAGGACACCTCACCTTCCACTTCAGGCATGGTTATGCAAATCTGAGAATATGCGTAGACAGAAGAAAGCACAAAGAAGGAAAAGAGTAGCAAAAAAGGTGTAATCTACCAGAGATTTACCACTTAAAAGTTTGTGTCAAATCTAGGCTTGAGCTCCAAAATAAAAGCTGGTGGAAGTTGCAAGTGCAAAGAAGGAAAATTACATTCCCTCTGAGGGGCTGTCAGGTCAAATTTTTGGTCCTTGCTTTCTTTCTCAACTTTAAATGCAGTTCTCTGCTAGTAGCTATCTAGAATCAGCTGTCTAGTAATGTTTCAAACATATCTGTGCTGGGTCCTAGCTGGAAACTAGGTGGTTAATCCACAATTATGAAGTTCCAGGCCCCCACTCAGCTGGTACAAAAGAGCCCTGAAGTTTCCATGTGTTTGAGGTTAGACCTTGGACTTTTGGTCACGGCAATATTGCCACTCTCGCATTACTAAACTGTATTCTGAGTTCAATCTCTGCACTTGTCCATAACCTCACTGTTAATGGGCAGAGCAGCTTTCCATTTAGCTGATAACCAAGTCCCTCAAGATCCACAGAGGAAATGTCCTTCTATCTCCCAGAGCCAAGAATCTTAAAGCCTACTGAAATTTATTTGAACTTGCTTAATAAACTGGGTGCTGCAAAATACGCAGTCATTTTAACAGAGGGCCAGGACAGAGAATGAGATAGTGACAGTCATCCGATTAAATTATTTCTGTTAAATGCATAAGCAATCCTTGGAGCAGAACGGGAACTCTGTACTCCACTTCCCCAGGAGAAGGCTGACCACTAGGTTACAGAAGCATTATCACTCTTACATCCCCTCATCGCCTTTTTGTCACAGGGCCTAAGTCCTTATGTGGACATAGGGCCCAATTAATTTTGCAAACCTGACATAACATTAGTGTCCAAATACATTTAAGCAATTTCCAACTAGGGGGAAAAAAAAAAAAAAAGGGAAATAAAGAATACTTGAACCTAGAAAAACTACCCTCCCCCTCAAGTTCTTGAACTGCGTCCATCACAGCACTGTCTCAACACTTGAGGGCACAGGAAAATCCTGATTAAATGGACAGGGCTTGGAACAAATCCAAAACATCAAACCTCAAGCTTAGTTAAAAAGTACCTACTATTGTGTAGGACTTATTCTCAGTGCTATGTAGATCTTAAACTAAAATAAAGACAGAATTGTACACTGCTTGTTCAAAAGAGAAGGACCTTATTTTTCGAGTACAAATTGTATGTGACTTTAATAGTATGAATTCTGTCAAGTGGTCCATAGAATAAATTTGCACACAGTTCAACATAACATGTGCACATTAAATAGGATTTGGCATTAAAAGACCCAACATTGAATGGAAATCGAAAATAAATGCCCACATTCTCCCCAGAAGACTATTCACCCCAAGGCCTTAGGCATTAATTTAAGTGAATGAGGAAGCCACTAGGGCAGCTGTCGGTAGCTTATTTGATTTGTGAATAAACAATGGCTTCATTTTAAATGCTATTTACTCCTACTCCATACTAATGTAAAAATCGAAAACACAAAAAAGGACTGACTATTTAAAAACACACAATTTTAAAAAAGCTTTTATGCTGCAAAGTTCTTCATTTCAACACAGTAGGAAAATAAAATAGTAAGAACTTCTGTTGCATTATTAATTTTTACTGCTACTAATGTTAAGAAGCCCTGAGGTTGTATCTTATACCTAATTGATATTGTGCATTTGGCTGTATATTAATGAGAAGTTAGGGTATCATAGGTCATTCCAATAAAATCTTTGGGCTTGTCAGCTTGAATTATGTATCTTTACATCTGTAGAAAACAGTGGCAATATGATAATTACAGTAGTTGATACATGTTGTTATAACTTGTTAGTACAATCAGGTACACTATGTCCAAAGTGCAGATGCCAATCCAGTCTGGCACTAATAATCCATCAAACAGATTATTAATTACAAGTAGTTTCTATGCAAAGAGAAGCATTTAGCCGCACCATGAATTTTCAGATTGGAGCACAGTCATTTCTTCTTGATATTCTAAAGATTTAATTACAACACAAAGCCACCATCTCCCTGGCACTACAAGATGAAAACGAAGACCTCTTCGCTATACATCCACATACAAAGGGCTGAACTTTATGTCTAGGTACGCCCGTGGGTTTGCAGATAGCTATGTATATAACCTCATGCAATCATTTAGGTTTCATATGAAACAGGTTCGTATTATCAGGATTCATATCTATAAGTAGGTTTTACCTTGTGCAGAATTCATAGAGGGTCTGTCTAGAAAGACACATTTCTACAGCCTTCCTCTAGCAGAACATACACACTGAACACTTTTTGGTTTCCATGTAATTTGTAATTTAAAAGGCAATGGAACTCAGCTGCCCGAACTTCTATTTCACATATAGACATCTTGCCCTATGATACGATTCTTGTTTGACATGTAATAGAGGTATGGGAGTCTAAGAGAAGATGAAGAATTTACATAAAAGGAAAGAAACTGTTCCAAACAATAAGCAAATTGTATCTGTTCATGAATGCAAAATCTGACTATAAAGCAAACTGAGTGCACAAGTTAAATATGCCTTTGTGCAACTGGCACTTACAACAGCCGACAACCCAAAATGAAACTGTCCTTGAAAGCACTGCAGTGACAATCTAAGGATAAATTGGTCTTCAACAATATACATTAAGCACAAAAAGGCTTGTTTTCAACACACACTACACAAGTTCAGCCTTCTTGGTTTTCCCAGTAAACATGAATATGCAGGATAGCAAAAGAAAGGAAAAAAGTCATCCCACTAAGCAGTTCCCATGCTGATCTCTGCTGCTAAGATGTAAACCGAGAAAGACTGCGCTGAGATCCAAAAGGTGCTCTGAAGTTACAGTCTGTTTGTAACATCAGAATCCAGCCCTAGATATTCAAATACATGGCCTCCAAAGGCCTGAGCCCACATATATATTACATACGAACATTTTTACCTTATTCATTTAAATTCACCCAGGCTGTCCTGCACAAAACAGCAGGGTTTAGGGAAAGAAAAAAGCATGAAGAAAAACCGACTGCAGGTACTGCTGCCCATGTGCAATGAACCAGTCCAACAGCTCAGGACATTTCCATGCACAAGTCAACTGTGTGGTGCACGTGGAGGGAGGGAATCCAGCTCCTCCCAGTGTTTGCTGTACATGCCTGTACAACATCTTATGTATACACCAGTTCCAGCTGGACTGCCAGATGTCTAAGATTTATGGACATATGGCAGCCTACACAGTAGCATCTAAACTTCTAGGACATCCACAAAACCCAGACTAATCTGTTAAATTCTTGAAATCTACATGGACAAGAATGGTGCGTGCAAAAGGGAAAGCGTCCAGGAGAATGCAGATGACTGGCAGTCGACATGGATTAATGGCCCAAACAATCTAGTCTCTTATATTCAGAGAGAAGCCATGATCCCCACTAATTTTTCTTTCTGAGTTACGAAGTTGAGCTCACCAAGTTGTAACGGCATATTCGATATATTAAGAGCATATTGGCTGTAAGCGTGTTGTGTCTTCCTGAGGTATTGCTCAGGTGATGCAGTTCCATATTTCCTCCTCCATGGGCTGATATTTAGAGCAAGGGAGGCATAAGGACCCCCAGCTGAGCGGGTCAGGGTTAGTGTAATATGGACAATAAATTATTGCATCTACAGTAAAGAATAAAGATAAGAAAAGAAGGTGGAGTGAGTTGCTTGAAAAAATTCTCTCTCATCTATGGACTCAGCTCTACAATCGAGTTGCACACTACACACTGTTTCAGCACGTTACCTCTGCTGAGCTGCAGTCGCTGTCTGCGTGCACGCTCTGGGGGAGTAGCGTCAGGTAGGGCAAACTATGTCTGTCGTCAACTTCTGAACCACAGTTTTCTGTGCCAGGCTTCAGAGAAACATGAATCACAGCACAGCGGGGGGAGGAGTTTCTGGCAGCTAATGCGACTTACCAGAATGATGTGTCTAAAGCATCTGTATTTTCACTTCCTATTTTGGTTCAAGTGTTTAAGCAAAAGAATTCTGCTTCTGGCCTCTTGGATTCCAAAAATTAAGCACTGAATCTGTATTTCAGTACCTAAACAGAGCTGGCCTGTTTCTCAGAATCATCAAAGCTGTACACTTTCAACCAGTGCTTTTCAAGTTCAACTGTTCTTTCCCACTCTTCAAAAATTATTCGTCTTTTTCCTTGCATAAAGAATGCTCAGATTAATAAGACAAGGAAGAAATGCCCTTGTAAAAGAAAAAGAGGGGGACAGACACCACAGTCACTTAGGCCTAACAACAGGCCTTTTCATTAATTATCTTCCTAATGATGGGTTCTCTAACAATACTGCAAAATTTCATTCAAAATCGAACTACTCGCTGGGGAAAGAGTGCATTTTATCTTGTTCCCTCAAGAACTCTGAAGCCATCTTCCTCATATTTATATTCTAATCTTTCTATGCTCACTTGTAAAAGCTGATAATTAGGAAAGCCTCTTTGATGGTCAGAAGCTGCACACTCTTTCTGTGTGCATGGTAACAGGATGAATCACTGGCTGCACTAATCCTGTAAGAGTGTTAAAGGTCCCATGTGACAGTTACTGTGAATGCTAAACCTGCCCTATATTATGCTATTTCCCACTAATCCTAAGAAAATTAATGTTAATTTATCATGAAATAAGGTTAATTATACATTTACTTCTGATTTAGGCACATTAGACCAGACTCACAAATAATACAGACTTTTTTATTTTTTATTTTTGAACAGGAGGATTTCTCTTTTAGCACACGATCAGGGACTATACTCCAAAATCATATCAGGTTGGGGAAGGGGGGTTAGCAGAGGCAGGACAATGACAAGATCCAATGGTAATTCTAATTATCTTTCTGATCCAGTTTAAAAAAATTTAGCTTTCGTTCTTTATGCAAAACTTGCAGCAGTATCTGCTTCATCTCTTCTGCTAGTAGTTTTCAAGTATACATTGAATGCCAATTCTGGTTCAGAAAATGGATTCAAGTTATTTAATTATCTTTTCATTGTTTATTAAAGTAATAACTTTAATAAGAATAGAATAAAATTTGTTCCTTTATGAAATACTTTATTGTAATTAAATCACAGCGTTTACTTGACATGAAAAAACCAACAATAAACCCCTATATTTTGAATGATTTATTAATATTAGCAGACTCTAATCCTTAAGTACAATCCTGGCACTTTACCCAGGGTCACATAATAGCTGCACTACATACTATACAAACCAACTTTCAGAGATTGCTCCCTGTTCATCCAGTAAAAGCGGGAGCCTTTTGTAACAGGCTGTTTGTAAGGTTGTTCAAAGCATTTCTGACAAAGGAAGAGATAAATTAATAGAAAGCTCTTTTGCTGAACTACACAGTATATCAATTCCAATACTGATGTAGCTAACTGGTACTTGTATGACTTGGCCACCTACTCTCTTCAGAACTAAACTGAGATGCAATTTCTATGCTGCGGAATATAAGCAGCATACCTTTTTCAAATTAAAGGTTTAGATAGCTATTATATCTTCTATCAGGTACCATAGTTTCCATACTACAGTGCCAAAAAGGGTAATTTTTTTTTTTTTTTTTTTTTGCCACTATTGCCTAGAAGGAAATAATTTTTTTCACACTATGCTTAAAAGTCACTTCTATGCTGGGAGCACGTCCTAAAAGGTTCCCCCTCACCAGATGTCTGACCAAGTTCATTTATGATGAAATTTACACCCAATTTTGACAGGTGCAGCTCCACTAACTATAGAATCTTGTATTTTTCTCTAATTTGCCACTTGTCTTAACTGTTGGAACTAGAAGTGTTTGAAGCAATTGCTTTGAGGGCTATTTACAATACTGTTTAGACCCGCTACCTCATAGTAAGAACTATAGACCTTTGTCTCTTCAAAAGTGCATAATGCAAGAAAATAAGTGTTTGGGTTGTGGGCTTTTTCTTTTGGTTTATTGGGGGTTTTTTTTAGATCAACAAGCAGTTGGTTTAATTATTGGCTTATGTACCTTAGTCAACGTCCATGTCTTCTGAACATGTCCCTGCTGCAAGACTCGGTGTCCATCTACCTTGATACTTTTTCAAGGAGATCAATATTTGCGTGTTTGGGTTGTTTTCACTGCACACAACATGAGGTGAAGAGGACGGGGTTTATGGACAAGGGATTTAATTCACATGAGGCAGCTTCCTTAACATCTAAACAGAAAAAAAGCGTTCCCTAAGCCTCCCCCTTACTGCTGAAGTTCCTAAAATTATCTTTTGGTCCAGTGCTCTAGTATCTCTCTGTCCCACCACACAGAAGCATCTGCATATTCCTTAAATTTGGCACAATTTGTGCAGTACTGCACAGTATCTGCCAGGAGACAATACCAGCGGGTCCCCCATTGCTTCCAGCCAAAAACCAACGAACAAAGGCAATAATGTACATCACTAACATATCTCAGTTACAGAAGTTAAAATTTAATTGACCAGAAGTGGAAGAAGTTAAACAGACATAAACTATATCATTTACATATATCCCAGTGTTTTCTCTGGTAAACCTTAACTTCTACTACATCACTATTTATAGTTAAATGCATACTTTCATAACATGATGTGGATTGGGTCCAACTAATATTACTAAAATCGCGTTTACATTTTTGCTTACTTTTATATTAGATGTGCCATCATAATGTGTGATGAAAAACCATTTCAAATTCAGCTGCTTTTTGGAAAAATTATAACACCCAATTATTAACAGACAGAGTCTATCCTATTTCAGGCATCTTCAAATAGCCTTTTGAAACCATTTCTCTGCTTAATATGTTAGAAACATTCTTCATTGTCTATGATAGGAAAACTGTGCTGAAAATCAATAGTCTGCATACTTCTTTGCCTGCAATACGTTATATATCATAATATTGTTTTATAAGCGTCTAAAATGAGTTAAAACCGATTCAATTTTAAGATTCAGAATTCAGACTAATAGGTTTTAATTTAAGAAAATATCTGTCACTGTGAATAGGCAAACAAATGGATTAGTTTCTCTGGTTTTATTCCTTAGGCCATAAGTGTTAATCTCTCAGCAGAACCAACATAATATACCACTATAGATTATCAAAAGTGACTACTTGTGGCCATGAATTATTAATTTGAAAGGTTATGCACCAGTGATAATATAAATTATATTTGAAAAATATTCATATAACATTTTAATAAGCTTTAAAAAATGATTTCTTTCCCAATGTTTAAACTAAAAATAATATTTAATGTCTCAGAAGGAATTATGGATTTATTGGATGTGTTCAAAAGTCCTGCCATAAGGTATCTGAGACTTAGAGGGAACTGATCATCTAAGTGCTCTTTAAGATGTACTTGCTCCATAAATTAAAGATAATACATGTACATTTCCCTCAAAGGCCTCTATCAAATTATTCTCATGCATGTAAAGAGCTGCTGACTGTTTACAATTTATGATAAAACCCAGGAATTCTTGCCTGTGCTGCTGGAGAAAAGGATCTCAAGGAGAAACTTGGCACCCAGGATGGGCAAATATGTGCTCCGACATTGGGTTTTGCATAGCAAGGCAAGAGAACCTCAAGTTTCATGAGCAACACCCAGTGCAGCACCTGAACTCAGCCCAGTGTTGCACTGCTCCGTCCAATACAATTAACCTTCTGAAAAAGAAAGTTTTTTAAGATTTTGAAAGCATAACAAGAGTTTTTAAAACATAGTGATTCGGGGTACGTTACGCATGGTGAAAAGTGCTTAACAGACACTGCTGAAGAAGCCTGATTTTCTCTGTATCCACTTACAGTGGTGAAGGCCCTTTTAAAATATATTGTAAAAGATATTCTGAAATTGAAACATGAAAAGTCTGTACTCACAGTTGAAAACCTTGGTCTTCAGTTCTTACATCATCTTAACATCGCTAAGTAAGAGTTTTTATTTATTCTAGTGTGTAATACAAGATTTGACAATAACTTACAGTTATATTTGAAAATAAAGTGGTTGAATCATGGAAGGAAAATTTAGAAGTTCTTCATCTACCTGTTGACAGCAACATCTGACATCTTCTTCTACTGACCCAATGATAATAATCTGAATCACATTAGACCTGACCTGAGGAATGAATCCTACACATTGGATAGAAAAACTACACTAAAATCTAAGGACACTTCTAAGCAGCAAGAATGGAATGTCAGGGCATCCCATTTGGGCTTCTACTAATTAATATAGATTCCTTCTCCTAAAAATCAGAAACCAGCATTTTAATTACGCATGTAATGGGAAGGTATTCTACTTATAAAATGCTTCTTGTCTTGCCTCTTCAGGTATACTGCATAGGCACTTTAGGCTTTTTTGTCTTCAGACTCCGTAATTATTCTAAACATTCAATTTACAATCTCTTTCTAAACTCCACATTCAATATGGTTTTCATTTGTGTATTTGATTTGTGGCACAGCTATAGCACACTCAGTATTTACTCCTCTTTCCTACCATGGTTGTCCACTGTAGGATTTGACAGGTCAGGGCCTTTTCTTCCTTTTACTTTCAGTGATCTCCAGTCCAAAACCTCAGCCAGTCCTCCTCCCTACTCCTTTCTCAGTGAGTTCACCTGCCCTTGGTTTCCAGCACCATTTCGACACTGATGAATCACCAATCTTCACTTGCATCTTTCATTTCCCCTATGTTGCAGGCTATCTCACTTCTTTGCCTGCTTCTCAAACACACAATTTTGATGTCAAAGTCAGCCTCTTGAAAATTGAACATCTTATCTTTTCTTCCAATTCTCACCTCCTTGCCATTACTGTTGACAATACCCCTATCTTTCTCAATTCTCTAGATTTCAAATTTCATGGCCCATTCAACTCTTTTCTCCATCACTTGATCACAGCTCAAACTGTCATGAAATCCAATCAGTACTTCTCTGTATCTCCAGTATCCACCCTGTCCTTTCCAATCCTTTCACTAAAATCTTTGTCCAAGACTTCACATTACTTGCATCAGTTACAGCAAATTCCTGTTTAAGGTCGTCTTCCTAATGTAAAATATAGCTGCTAAAATAATTACCCTCCTTGCCTGTGTTGACCCTATGGTTGTCCATTAAAAAAAAAAGTTACATGAAGTTACTAATTACTTTCTGTATTAAGCTCAAGGTCCTGACTCACAAAGTCTTGTACATCTCCACTTTTAATTATTTTTTTCCACATTTTCTCCTTTTCTTCTCCTTTCTGTTTCCTACAAATTGACTTACTACTTCCTTATTGGCTTTCTACTTCTTTCAAAACCTCATACATGTCACCACAATGCTGAATATAAAAAATGTCTTTGTTTATTCCCTTCAAAAACACAACACTGTCACACTTACTCAGGTATCTCTTCTTAAAATTCTCTGCTTCCTTCCACCTGCAGTTAAACAGTGGAACATAATCCTCACCTTTAGTTTGATAAAGGAAGTAAGCATCCTAATTGAGCCACTTCTTATTACATCCAGAATGGTTCTGCTGTTTCTGCTTGGAGTTTTTTCTTTTAAACTACTGCAGACAAATCATTCCACAAGAGTGACATCTTCAAAGATTTAAAAAAACCCAAGCAAACAAACACAAAAAAAACCTCACAACCCTCTCCTCCTAAACAGAAATAATCAGATTAAATCACTGTGTATTTCATTGAAAATCAGTGCTTACTAACAACTAAAAATCAATCTTTCTTTAGAAAAATCATGAGACAGTAACACACAAAGCAAAATTTAAATCAATTATGCAAATAGAGGCTACTTTTAAGCCATGATTGCAATAAAGATTAATTAATTATATTAATCCACTCCAGCCCGGTACGGTACCATAGTACATTACATTACTTCCATAGCAATGCATATATTCAAAGTCCTTTATAAAAAGTTGCACACACAGTTTGATCTGGAGGAAAGCTGAAGTTATTTTATTCCCATAAAACAGATGGATAAGCTGAGACAGAGATATCAGTCAGTAAATCAGTGCCATATCTAAAGCCTTGAACTAAGGTCTGCTGATCAGACACCCTGCCTTCCCTAAAGAACATGGGTGATGGTCACCAGTTGAGCCCCCTTGAAGATCGTGTCTTTTGTCTGCACATTTGGACATTGCTACTGAACCAACAATTGAAGGTGTGAAACCTGAACAAAGCCTACAGGAACAGGCCAACTTCAATATCATATAATCACCATTTTCCAGATAAATTATTTGAGCATGGATATACAATAATTCCAGAAACAGCTACAGTGACTTATCAGTCTATCACCCACAATGCACTTGACATGACCCCTACAGAAGAGACATGATAATGGATTATGTGTCTTTCACATGAAATCACCCTGCAATAGTAATTCAAAGTTAGCTGTAGAGAAAAAGAATAAGAATCATCCCATGACCTATTAAAGAAGCTCAACTATGGGGAATTTAACATCCAGGAAAGGAGCAGTAAGAATAACTGAGTCCAGCAATTTCTTAAGTTTCACCAGCAGCTCCCCAGGGAACACCAGAGGGATCTCTAGCTACACTTCTGATTGTTGTCACACCTCGTTTGGGGCAAAAGATTTTCTGGAAAGGAGCCAAATCAGCATTATTATAATCTATTTTACAAATTCAGCACTGTTTTCAAACTCCTGATAGCTCAAACACAACTGGAAGCCAGTGTTTTTAGAGCAGTACAGCAAACAAAACATTTTCAAAAATGAAAGACACTTCCCCAAAAAAATCCAACTCCAGGATTTTCCATGATGATAGAAAAGATTTAAATATAAATGTCATATACTGGTCAGAAAGCCTCTTTAGACCACAAATGCAAGGAAAGCAATAAAACTTTTTAAGCAACCTGGTCTAGTAGAAGGTGTCCCTGCTCATGTCAGAGGGGTTGGAACTAGATGATCTTTAAGGTCCCTTCCAACTTAAACCATTCTATGATTCTATGAAAACTTGAAGTGCACTGCACTTCAATTAAGCCTTTTACTATTTCATTATTTCATAGGTACAGCCCCAAATTCTAATATTACAAGCATTTAATTCAAAGGTTTTTCTAGTTATGAAGACTCTACTGAGCACTAAAGCAAGAAGAAAAACAGATCTAAACTAAAAGCGCAATGAAGTGATTATGATGGTTATGAATCAGCCCTCCTTTATTGAGCCACTTTAGCAGCATGTAATAGATTCTGATTAAGCTCTTTAAGCTGAATTACAATGTACTATTAGAAGACTACTCAATTAATATTTTTCAAGGCCCACAAGCTAATTCTACCAGCATCCACTAATTTTTACCAAGGCCTGATCAGACCTTCCCACAGTCTGCTCAGCAGGAAGCAATGAGCCAGCTCCAACTTTACCAGGCTTGCTAATAGAAACTTCAAGCTGATGTCAAAGCTCAGAGCTCTGTCACTGTGTGGGAGCTTCTCCCCATGTCACATGTGAGAAATACAGGATTCCCCATGGGAAAGTTAAAGGCATCACACACTTGTAACAGGCAATTCCAAGCAAAATTTGCCTGTTGATGGGACCTGGTCTGGAGTTTGCCATTTCAGAAGCACTGCACTACTGTAAAGCTATTAGATGCCATTGCAAACATTCAGAAGCTGAGACAAGAACAACTCAAGCAAGTTTTCAAATCAGTTTATATGGTGCTCCTGGCAATGGAAAGTGACAATCACAGCACACTGTTGCTCCTTTACTGCGCAAGAGATTTTGAAACACTTCAATCGTTCATGTTCCCATTGGAAGAGATACAAGATGCACACAGTATTGTCTCCTGTTATTCACAAAATATAAGCAGGACTAGCCACATTTATTAGAAGCGGCAAGAACTACAACAAAAGGGCACTCCAGCAGCTCCATCTAGAGAAATCCTGGGTACGAAATTACTGTGTCTGTCTCAGAGACAGCAAACAGCTCGCTCTGACCTATGGGTCATGTTAACATCCAGGGAGAAAAAGGTCTCTTTTATGAGACTCTTAACTGAAAAGATATCTTTCTATAACATTGTAACTTAATTTTACCTAACCATTTTCATCCTAGTACACATTATCAATTCTTAGTGTAAATATTTCGTTAATAAAAATAAGCACATTTTCTCCTGAATTACTTCAAATAGCTAGTTTTGGTATTGAGAATCGGGTAGCCAAGACAGTACAAGTCTAGCATTAAAAAAGGGGGTTTTACCAAGTTTCCAGATGTACTTTTGCAGTCTGAACTATTTTGCATCCCACTGAGGCTACATGACACCAAAATCCAAATTTAATTCAAATGTTTGCACACTGAATGCAATGTAGACACAGCCCATCTAAACGAAGAGGTCTCTCAGATTAATATATAAAGCAGTGCATAGTCATATGCTAATTCATATGAGCCTGATTATAAAATCCCCTTAGCCTTGTAATAAAAGGGATTCCTCAAGAAGGTTTGTCTACATAGATTACCCATAATCATCTCTGAAAACATACTGAGTAGAGTTTACTTTTCCAATCCACTCAACTGTTATCCATTTTTGAGAATGTTGTAGTCACTCTTTACGACTTCTACTCAGCAGAGCCTTTGAAGCCAGGTTCTTGAATGGCATGGTTTAACTGCACGGCTATCTGTTTTTAATCTTGTCTCTGAAAAATTTCATTTTAACTTTTAGTACTTATCAGTAATTGATAAAATATGTTTCAGCATCTCCTTTGTTTTATAGTATTTTCTGCTCTGTGCTTTTGTTTCACACAGAGCAATAAGTAGCAGGTGTATTTTCTTACAGTCCATAAATATTTACGGATTGTGAATAACAAAGACCACTGCTTTAAAAAAAAAATCCTCTCTCATATTTTTACATACAGCAGGAGGAAAAGGAAATTTCCCCTCCGGAATCCATGTGTGGGAGTGAATGTCTTGGCACTGTGTATTGTGGAACCATCTGAGACAAAGGGGCTATGTCCGTATTCTTACAGTCATCCAATTATTCATATATATAAGTATGCATGTAAGTCCACGATATCATGCACCTTTAATACATTTCCTATAAATTCAGGCAGCTGGTCTTTGAATCAATTTTTGAAATCCCACCAGCCTGGAGACAGTAGGAATTCGGAGCAGGTGAGTAAGTTGTACTGGGAATTTCTCAAGTCCTACACTATTATTTCATTATTTTAGATTTCCATTACAAAAGAATTTGAAATAGTTAGTTTACATATTAAAATCAAATCTTTTAGTGTTGGTTTAGTGCCAGCTAAAATTTGTGCAGTCCCCAGATATTTACCGCTAAGCAGTGGCTGGAATATACCTTAGGTGATCCGCACTTCTGTAACAGTATCTGAGACTAGCTGTCTCTCAAGGAGTGCTTTCTAAATTTGTATGAGCAACCTGAGTGGCACACAAGTGAATAGGGAGCCAATTCTTCCTTTGGAGTGGTGCAATATACTCTCTGAATGTGCTACCATGAAGTAATGTGAACAGTTGCACTGAGGACTAGCTGTGAGCTTCCAAATCACCTTTGGGGTTACCCAGTACATTTCGATGCACTGCAATATTGAAATGTGGGGTTCACATGGGTATAAATAAACTGGTTCACAGAGAAATGACTACAGTCAGTAAACTGAAAAAACAGTGCCAACAAATTCTTTTCAAGGGCTAATGTTTACAAGTTTGAATAGATGTAAATATCCTAAATCAGCTCTGCATTGTCCTCTCCCCAGCATGGAGGGTTCTTCCAGAGAAATGGCTGTATCTCCGTTTACTTCAATTATCTAATTGTCACTTAGGTTTTGATCTTGTCTAGACTTCAGGCAAGCAGGTCTTTGCACCACCATCATTTTTAGTGGAAGAGCACAGCTCAGAGTCACTCACATAATGTCATTCAGGCTAAATCTTACTCTTCCCCCACTGTTTTTACACAGATTAGTAAGGATCCCACCAAAGAATGATCATGGCCCAGCTGAGCGTTAAAAATGGACAAAAAAATGTTCGGCACTATCCACTTACACATCTCTGAAGGAAAAGGGAAATTCTCCCACCCACTCCAACTGGAATTCACGGGTAGGTCACTAAAACCTGTATATCACTGTCACAGAGCTGCTGGAATGTTTACAGTAGCTTTGGTTTAAATCTATATACAACAACTTTTAAAAGAAACAGGATAGGCTTCCAAACATGAATTAAAAGTAGTGTCACGCCATGTGCTTGACCCCAAATCTGTACATATAGATATATCGTTCCTCCTTTGCTGCTCAGTTGAAAGGCAGCAACAGAACCAGTGAAGAAGGCTACGCACAGAGTGCTGTTGCACATAAAATGCACGCCTTGGAGAACAGAGGAATTGTGTCCTTATAAAAGGTGATCTGTAAGAGGGTAAGTTTGCAAAGACACTCTTTTGATCTGCAGAGAAAAGGATACTGAAACACTATCATCTAGCAAGATTGTCCATCTTGTTTGCAGCCCATGCTTAGAATGGTTTAATGATTTCTGGCAGTTCAGTTACTGACAGCCATAACTTCATCGTGCCCTTCGTTGTGACCATTCCCCTAATGGATGAACAGCCATGCACTCAGAGAAGCCTGTCTGCTAAAAAATCACCAGTAAATGGCTTGCCATTGACCTTCTAAGCATAAGTGCAAATATTCCTTTCAAATAAGAAACCGACATATTTTTCAGTTCTAAAGTACATGCTCTCAATTGTATGAAAACTAAGTATATTAATTAAACACTATATAGAGTAGGTTGCTTTGCAGATGTGTTACCTCAAGAGCAAACCTTCATATATGCCTACTGGATAAAAAGAAATGTTTGTAATTATAAGTATAAAAACTCTAAACTTTGTGATATTTTAACAATTCTGTATAGACATCTTGAAGTGTCCAACTATGTTTGTACTCTAGGACAGATGAAATGTGATATGTGATTTTTTTTTTTCCAAATAGCAAAATAGCAAGAGGGAGAAAAAGTGTTATTCATATACAGACAGTGACAGTTTCTAATTATTGATGCATCACTAAGCAAGGTTTTGCTAACAGCTAAATGAGCTATTGCACTTACAAAATGAGGGCACGTGGCATATCTGATTAGTTTTACTTATATGTCTATGATATTATGTAATTCTAGAAGGTTGATATCTCTTTATCTTTTGGAAAAATGTGCCACTTAAAGGAACAGTTGTATTAAATGCCATATTGTTTTCTACCCAATTATCTTTTGTTTTCAGCATGCAAATGGCAAAATGCTGAGTGCTCATTTTAAGTCCTATATATCATCATAATTAATTGTGACCTAGTGTCTGCTTGTGCTTGTCACATACAGAGCATAAAAGAAATTAAATATTCCTGGCAAAAGAAGGTACAGTATTCCAAGAAATCTGCTTTTTGCAAACTAATGAAACAATTTTTAACATTTTTTATTACAAGCATCTGTGAGCTCCCACCAGGCAGCAGCAACAGACCTGTTTCTGCTTATATTGCTCAGTTCCAAGCTAATGTCCCCTAAAGCTGTTAGGCTGAAAGCCAACAGAAGATATATCCACAGAGAGACCTGACCCTTATCCCTGCAACTAATAATGTCTCCTGGAAGTTTTAAGTTAATAGTCTATGTGAGATTCTTATTAGCGAAACTTTGCCTTTTTCCCCAACCATATTTGGTGAATTATACTCTTCAGGCAGTAGAAATCATGTACAGGAACCAAACACGCTGACGTAAAAGAAACAGACTGGCTACAAAATGTTTGAAGTCTCTTAAATAAATAAATAAATAAAGTCTAAATCTAGAATTCTCTTTTCCTTTCTATTTTTACTAAACATGGTTTTACTTTTCCGCTTACCAAATCTCAGGTGAGAATCTCTGGTGAATTTGGGTGTCTGTGAATTCTGTTCTTAATTTCTTTGTTCCCACACTTCAGATAGGCGAGGGAATCTTTCTGTGGACTAGTAGATAGCATGAGGTGTCAGCTACTGGAATACCATGGTTGTTCATGGGTTGTGGTTTTATTCTTTTTTTAACCTGTATTGCTCTAAAGATTCTGGCAACAGAGCCTTTGACCCTTATCAAATGCTCTTGCTCTTGAGACAATTATACGTTTCCACTACTGCAACCCGAAAAAATACTGAACAAAATGGCATCAGTAACCTTAGCAAGTGAAATGACTGAAAATATTTGACTTTACAGTGGGTAAATTATGTGTAGTTGAGTCTCTGAGCATTGGAAACTGAAGGGGAAATAAAAACAAAGAAACCACAGAGGTCAAGACTTCTAGAGCAAGAAGCCTCAAATTAGGCTTCCTTGTCCATATTTAAATACTTAAGCAAATAGTAGTTGGCTCTTCTGCAACAACTTTGACCTATGCTTAAAATGAATCTAATTATAAGTTGCAGGTTATTCTGTTGATTAATAGTCAAATTCAGAACAGAATCTGGTCTGGTGACTCAGAGGCCAATGCCCTATCTGTAGTAAAGCACTGTCTAACTAGGAATCATTTAATGCATGACTGGAAGTTCCTCCTGTGGAAAGAGAGAGGTTAAAAAAAAAAAAAGTAAAAAAAAATTAAAAAACAGTAAAGAATTCTGTAGAAGAAGGAGCAGAAAATATTGGCTGCCTGAGCCAGTGTGATATGACAACAATTCCAAGGAGTGGATCAATTTCTAACATAAAGTATTATTTGTAGGTAAGATCCTTCCTCTGAATACTGTCTCTGAGAAGATCTGTCAGGACACAGACACAAACTCCTTGCCACAATGGGAGCAATAAAAGTACTAACCAGCCCGGTCTTCTCTGAAGCCATTATTTGTTCCATGCTGCAATTCAGAGTACCTTGCACAGGACAGAGCAAGAGGCTATTTGTTAAGAGTTTGGAAATGATTATTTTTTGAGTTGTGGAATAAACTGCATTTTCATTATGTGAAAATTAATGTGAAGTACCACCAAGTCTGTCACCATAAATTTCATATGTATGGGATAACAGAATGTTGTGCAAATACCTGCTTATCTCTACCTATAAGTTATCACAGTGTTTACTGATAAAGAAATGCAGATCACGTGGGAAGATTAATTCAAGGAGATTTTATGAATTTAACCCAAAATGTATCTTCCATCTAGCTACACAGGACAACTATACTTCACAGTAGAGATTAACGAAAATGTACACCTTCAGTTCCAAATTACTTTGTTTGCTGGAATTTTAGGAGTGCAAGTTTTACGAAATAGGGCATAGAGTATCTATGAGGCTTTACAGCTACCAAACCTGAACACCAGCTTATTCATGATTTGATCCCAAATAAAATTTAGATTCAGGCTTTAAGGGGTCATTTATCTTCTAGGTTTTTTGTGGGGTTTTTTGTTTGGTTTTTGTGGTTTGTTTTGGTTTATTTTTTTAAAGAAAGGTCTTAGCCCACATTAAAGGATTAATAGATATATATAAAACAACTAAAATAGATTTTACAGAAGGCAGTAACACCTTCTGAGTCCCTGCACTAGGGTGTACATAGGAGTTTTACAACAAACCAAACTACTAAAGAGAAAACAGCTTGTATATAATGATGTAGAATTTATTCTCATAATAATCAAATTCTGACACTAAACATTCTGAAAGGTACAAATGGCAACGAGGCACCTAAGTCATCTGAGAGTTTTCAAATTTCTCCTTCCATAATGAAATTGAAATCACCCCAAGAAAAAAAAGGACATTTTGCTATTGCATTTTTGCTACATCCTCATAAGCATAGAACACAGATGAAAAAGATCTGATAAAACAAGGGGAAGATGGACAGAACGTTAATTTTTAAAATTTATTCTCTTCCCATATAGTAAAAGAGCAAGTGCTTTGTGCAGAACAGTTTGGCATAAACAAAATAATTTCTGGAGAGCCGCCAGTGCTAAGGTTAAAATGCAACATTACAAGGCTTCCATGATGACAGCCTACTGGGAGACATTTGTTGAAAATTGCTTTGCCTATCATTTAGTCAGCAGAAAGAAAAAAAAAAAAGAGAAAGAAAAAAAAAGCTTTGCAGTACTAGTTATGTTAGAACTATATTCAGTCTGTATCTATAAATGATTCAAATTGTAAGCTTATAAAGCCCCCATACAGGTGCAATCAACATAAAAGCCTAGCATTTCTCTTCTTTTCTTTTATGTCACAAAGTTCTATATATTTTCACTATATGCTGTTCCAATAAGTGTGTGTAATTATAAAGGAAGTATGACCTAAGATTTAGATTCAAGTTTCAAAAATTAAACTAAAATGATTTTTTTGACAACAGGCAATAAAGTTTTCACCAGTTCCACTGTGAACAAGTAGAAGGCTTAAATCTTGCAACATGAAATAAAACAACATGTTTTAACTATACTCTTTTACTCTGCAGGAAATGACAACTTAGGCGGAGCAAGTACTAAATTGTAGTATTTTAACTGCACTATATATGTCTGCCTTTGAAAGTCCACTAAATACGTGAAAGTCTTCTACAATAGTTTGAAAGAAATAAGAATAAAGAACTAAGCCTGAAATTTTCAGAGAGGTCCGTACAGACTGTCATTTGACTCTCATTTAAATTAATGGGATTCAATCAGCTACTTCCCAGAATACTGCTTCAAAAACTCAGGGCTAAGTGATCAGAAGGGTCTTTTCAATATGGCTAACAAATTAATATTCATATTCTACAACAGCTTTTATCATTATATTATCTGCTACTGACAAAGATAAATTAGAATTTGTGATCGGTATTTTGGTATCGCTAAGTGATTCAAGAAAATACCTTTTGTGGTTTCCTTTTTTAAGAATTAGCCAGTATCTGCAAATGAAACTGGAATTAAAGTGATTCTACCCTGAATTCAATGGGCAAGAGTTTATGCATATACTACTTCAAAATATGGTTCATTTTACAGCTTTTCTTATCTTTCTGGGCCAATTCTAAGGCAAAAGCATGTGTTTTTGCAACAATTTCAATAATTCATTTGATCACTTATCCAGACCATGTGGAAAGCCTCCACAGTTTAGTGTCGTCACTGGGGACTCAAAGCATGTGTTGGTGGCTTTTTGTGTTTGAGTTTTGGGGTTTTTTTAATTAACTTTCTACCTCTTTCTCAAGAAATTACTACTTTTCCTAGAAAAATGAATACAGACAATCTAATGATGAATTCCTAAATCCACAGAGAATTCACAGCTCTGTCACTAGTTCCCCTCTTTGAAAGGATTACTTAGAAAGTTTCTCTCCAAGACCTGACTACAGTAAAGTAAAAGAGTAAAAATTGTTATTTGGTATAAGCAAAGGATTACTTTATATTAGCTTGATTCATCCTTGCGACAATTGGATAAGGGTTCATTGTAACTCAAATAAAGCCAACAGAACAACTATCTACTCTAGTACTTCAAACATAAATTGGTCTCTGATCCTTAAGTCAAATTATACTTGTGTATGTCATATTTTAAACAAAGGGAAAGACAAAAATGATTGTCTAATGCTGGTCTCAAGTTAATATTTGCTTGCATGGTGTAAGACAGTTTCTGGCTCCGTGGTAGCACATAGTATAAACTTCCCTGTAAGAAATAGGAACTCTGATATTGTTTTTACACCACTGGTACAAACTATACTTGGAGATTAAAACAATGAGTTTTCTTATTTCATACTTATGGAAAACAAATGGTAAAACAGTTTGGTAGAATTATTGCAATTTGAAAAGAAATCTTTTTCACAAGACTTTTAGTAATTATGCTCCTACTGGGATCTCACATTGTTATGCATCCATAATTATGGAAAAAAAAAAAAATTTGCTTCTGCAATTCCAGAAATGTTGATATGGATTATATTTGAGTTTAATTCATATTCTCTATCAAGTGTTTCTATCCCTAATGAGTTTGTATACCAAAGTCCAAATTCAGCATACCACAAATAGCTAAAAATTCAGTGGTGTTTTATTTACTTTTACACAAAGTGATGTTGATCCTAAATTTGACCTCTATCATACCAATCAGTCAGTGACTGTCAGCCTTTTTTAGTTCCCTAAAAGCCATGAAAAACCCCCAAATGTCAAATCTGTGCCATCATCCACAAACTGACTAGAGATGGATACAGAGATGGATGCAGAAATGCTACATGATACTGACAAATTAAATCAAAAGGAAAAAACAACCCTAACATGTTATGTAGAAAAGAAAACCCTAAAATTAGTTTTATACAAATAAACCCTGACTTGACAAGAAGTTAGACAAATCTAGCTATAGTGGGTGACATGCAGCCATGACATTCCAGATAAAAAGTTTATTTAAAGAGAAGTGGAGAAATTTCCTTTTTTCAGTTGAGCATCAAACAAATACAAGTGAGAACAACCTCTTGGGCCTTTGGAAGAATCGTTTCTATCACTTTGTGCAGCTGTTAACTACTTTGCATGGGTATCATCACCTCCTTCCACTCAGAGATGTGCTTTCCCATAACATATCTTCTGCCTGGGTAACCTGATTTGGACAATACTAGTAAAACCCAAAGAAATTTATCATATATGTGCAAATTTTGAGTTAGTCTGGGTAAGTATTATTTTTATTTTAAAAGGCATACTGAGAAAGAAAAATGTGAAGGAAGGTGAAAGGTACGTAATGGGCAAAAGGAGGATTGTGGTGTCAGGGAGGTGCAAAAAGAAAGGAGGACAACAACCGATATCACTCAGGCTTTAGTCCAAAGTTGCAGAATTATCAAATGTGACATCAGGACATTGTTAATATTGACAAAAAAGTTTATATACAGAGGCTTCTATGTCAGAGAGCCCAATGATACTCCCCTGAGGAAGGAAAGCCCAATGCAGAGATTGGGTAGGCTTCACTCACCATATGTAATGTCACAGGACGGGTGGAACAGCTGCGGAGCTATGACATATCTATGCCTGCTATGTAGATGTTGTGCTGGGGCCAGTAATTTGTATGCTTGCAGGCTCACCAACTGCTACTGCAAACCTTCTCAACATCTTCAACACACCACTGTGAAAACAACTACCATGGAAGTTATCAGCTCTCTACTGCTTGCACCTATCCCATACATCTAAACACTGCAGCTGTAATGTTTTTCATACTTTCAACACTTGCACTCCAAAGGAAAGAGAGATTGGATTTGGTCCAAAGGATGTTACATCTATATGCTTTTAGAAGGATGAAATAGATAACAATTTCACTCTGACCTCTAATGTTATAAAAGCTGTCACCAAAAGATATTAAAAAAGCTACATGTCTGGCAACTGGAAGTGAACTCAAAATCCACTGACTACTGCATATACAGTGCTCATCTAGGCCTTTCTTGATTTTACGCTGACTGCTGCGCTGTCGTAATGCAGAAAGCACCTCAGGATGAACACAGACTTGCTTATGAAACACATGTACACACAGGTACAGAGCCAAGCGGCTTGGTAATTTAGGCTATTATATACCTATTATCACACTTCAGAAGACACATCTCTGAATATATTCCAAGCTGGTCTACGACAGGAGACAGGGTGACAGGAAATGGTGTCAAAATGCAATAGCACTTTCTCAGTGAATGCAAAATGGCATCTCTAAGAGATGTAACTCTAAAACTTAAAATCCACCGACCCCAGCATTTACAAACCAATTGCAGGGAGTTTGAGAAGGATATGGGTCATGAAAGGATCTCTGTGACAGCCTGGATGACAGAATTTCTAAACTAGAGAGACACTGGGCTGTTATTTATATTCGACAGTAAAACATATACAAACATACAATTAAAATTAAATACTGTACAAGCACCATACTACTTAACATAAAAATGGAAAGTAAATCATTGGTAGGGTGAAAACACGCAATAGAGAAAAGGGAATGCACTTATGTTTTACAGTGAAATAAATACCAACTCCAATAAAATAAAGTTTGCTGTGTAAAAAAATCTCCCTCTTCAACATCCAAATCCATCAGGCCTTGTCTCAGGAAGTGCTTCTACCCCTTGTATGGAGCACTAAGCATAAGCAGACTCCCCTGTCATGCTGACAGTGGTGGGAGACAAGAAAACCCCAAGCATGGTGGCTCCCAGGGAGGAAATCAGGGATCTGCTGTGTTGAAAAAAGAAAACCCAAGAAATCACTGATATTTTCCATGCAGGCTAAGAGCTGTAGCTACAGCTGTAAGTAGAATTTCAATGAGACAACAAATATTATTCAATGTCCTGCTTCTCCAGCACTGCAAAGCATAAACCCTCCAAATGTATGCTTTTTTACAACAGTGCAGCAGAAGCTACTCTGGGGATGCGTTTGGCCCAGGGAGGGTTTCTTTGCAGAGTACTCAGGACCGAGTACAGCAGCAAACTCCAGACCAGAGGGTACCAGGTGGTACCAGGCTGCTAGAGAGCGAGTCGGAGCGCAGATGCCAAGCATCTCTGCATGTGTCCTGTCTAGTGGCAGAGCGAGAGGCATTACCAGCAGCCTCACAAACAGCTTATGCCACATACTGGCCAGAGGGCGAGTGCTGCGTTGGTCATGGCAGCTGGGAAGGAGTGTGTGGAGAGGGGAAATAAAAATGGGGAAACATGGAACGTCTCACTAGCCAAAAGAGATAAACACACACACACGACACAAATAATCACTGCAGCTTCAGAGCCTGTTGGAAAGCAGCACTAGCTGTGATTTCTAGATCTTTCTGTCATATTCCTAATACTCAGAAACAGGCATAATGGAAAAGATTAATTTTAGAGGATTTCTTAAGTTTGCAATATTAACTGGGGTGAAGAACTAAAAAGCCCCCACAAAGGACTACTGTAGGACTTATGCAAATATTTCCATCTGGGTTTAGAATAAAAATCAAAGCCCTGAACCAACCAGCAGACACTGTTTCACGCACTGCTAATGAAGAGAGAATTCAATTCTCCTGTTTGCTGAAATGAATACTGAACTTGTATCTTGATGTTTTACAAGAATATGGTATGTGCGTCAAAACAAGAGTTTCACAAACAATCATAGGAGCACTGGCAGCTTCCTGTAATGCTTAAAGGCTAGATCATGGCTTTAGCCTGAGACCTGAGTAAAGTACATTGAGTAGCCATGCCCCTACCTAGTAATATTTGAAATTCATACAGTTGCTGATGTGATGGCTAGGTGCCAGCCTGCCCTTGGCATGGCCCCCTTCCCTACTAAATGGATGCTACACACATACAGACTGGGATACATTTCACAGCAGTACAGGTTAACCTATATCCTAACACATGCTCCAGCACCTGAACCTGACAGCTATTTTCCACAGAAAAAGGATGGTGAAGAAGCTGAGCTGAATGGAGCCCATCCAGCACATAGGCAGGGCGACAAAGGGACAAGTTCCCGTCACTGGGCAGCAACGGATGAGCACATGCATGTTGCTCATACAGCAGCCTGGAAACAGACAGCAAGGGCAGGATCAGAAAAGGAGGAGGGGAAAATCTGTTGTTTCACACTGGTGATAGAAAAACTGAAAAAATGGTAGGATGATAGATGACTCATAAAAGTGTTAGACTACTGCCAAAAGCAGTAGATTTGGCAGCAATGCAAGATACGCTGCCTCAGGAGAGACACGCTTCAGTCCCTTCCTCCAGCGGGGAAGCGAGATGCATGAGCTCCCATCCAGGGCAGCTTCCTTCCTCCCCGCCGTGGGCTCTGTTGTACCACCCTGAGTTTGCTCTCCGCAGCACAATGGTGGTGTAATTAGCCTGTCTTTTCCTCCTTGGTCCCAATGCTGATATAACACTTCAAGTAACAATTTGACAGTAAATTAATAAATGAATTCCTACACTGCTAACTTTGAAATGGTTTATAAATTCATTTTTTCCCCCTTGCCATATTACTAAAACTCTGCTTTCCTTCCTCTGTCCTTCACTAAAATATTTTGTCTTAAATTTTTCATTTGTGGCATGTGGACTTGGGATTCTTCCCTCCCCCCCCCTCCCCCCCCCCCAAAACTGTTCAATATAAATCAGACAGACATTTGGGAAATAAAGGAGATCTGAAAAATAAGAGGAGCTGAACTTTTGGAGAGGTGCCAAAAAAAACTTGAGACAAAATTAAGGCAGTAAATACATATCGATTACTCAGGGGAAACTTTTTATAATGCTTTATCAAAGGTTACCTGCTCCCAATCCTTTCTACTCTAAACCATTATACTGGCGAACTGCAATACTGTTTCAGCATTTATCTGTCCATTCTTTAAGACTACAAACTGACTCTCACGCGCCATAGGCAGGCAACCAACCCAAACAGACATTCCTTTGCTTCAGATGCACATATATTGACTTGCAAGAGTCACAACAACTTTCTCAATCCTTCCTTCACCTATAAATGCAGGTTACTGAAGCAGTGATACATTAGGACACTCACTGGCATCTCAGGATCTGTATCTGTTAGGTCTTTGGCATAGGCTGATAACAAACATATTAATTCATATCAACATACTTTTTACTATATTTTTCTAGCAGGCATTGTTTGGGCTACAGAGCTATACAAAAAATCCAGCAAAAGTGACATTGCCTGTTGGCACTTGAGAGTACAACTTTTTTCAAGCAGTCTCTGGAAATAGACAAAGCAAATGGTGTCCTCCTGATACTCTGAAGACAGGTTTTAAGGCAAAAGTAGGCACCCAAGTGGGTTGGTTCTTTTGTACAGGAGGAGACATACAGAGAGTCAGGGACAGAAGAAGTTTCATGTAGCTTTCAGATTCAGGGAAAGCACAAGCGCATCTGGACTCCTTCATCCACTTGACGGCTATTGTACAAAAGGTCATTAACAAAAAACTGGGTTTGCACATATGTTTATGTGGTCTTCTGTAGCTTCCTGACAATATTGTCTAAGTGAAGATTTCTTACTGGCATTAGGAACTCCCTTCTGTAATTTGATTCCTGTCTCACACTAACATTAAAGCAGAAATCAAGTCACCATCCCAGAGAGCTCTGACTTTAGTGGCCGGAGTTACGAAAGCTCAGTCACTCCCTTGTCTCTGAAGTAAGAATGACGTAGATGTTGCAACTGAACGTGGTATATTCTCAGCACTCTTAGGCAACAGGAACATTGATATTGCTATTCTGCAGGCTACAGTCATCTTTTATATTGTTAAATTTTTGTTACTTCCATTTACAGCCAAAGAAAACTCTTGACGTGACCTTCACACTGCTGGCCCTCCAGCCCTTAAAAGCTACAGTACAGGTGATGCAGCAAAGCAAACATCCTTCAGGGCCAAGTAAAGTGTTGAGCAGGACTTCCCCCTATTTAACTTGTACCCAATGCCATGAGGAAGGGGAGACACCAAATACTGCTGGCATGAAGAAGGACATCACTGCTGAAGTGAGCTGAGGTTGTACTTACATCAGTCAAGGTGCAACACTAGAATCCCATCAGCAGACCCTGCAGTTCATGTGTGCAATGTGGTCCCATGTTTCAAGGCCTGCCCAAGTTCTCACTTCTTCGGAGGTACCAGCCCATTTAAGAGTACTTCTGACACTTGATGAGAATTTTACTATTTCACTGAGAAATTTCAGAACTCTAGATGTTTCAGTTATCAACCCATTCCTCCCAGAAACTTATCAGAGAAGGAAATAAGAAGGATAAAAGGAATGAAAGTAACAAAAAATATTTACTACTGATTTAAAAGACAATTAGATATTTTGGGAATGAGGGCTACATAACTGCAGCAATTATGCAGATATTGACAAATATAGACAATTTTCAAAATTCTTAAGTTTTTCAAAAAGTGTTTCCTCAGTATTTGTTGCAAATTAACCCATTTCAAATACCCACAAATTGTCTAAAAAGTTCTCCGTGTCTCCCCATTGAAAACTTTTTAAAAATACCAGCTGTTGTGTCTATCAGCTTGATGTATGTGCAAGTGTATGTGCAAACACGGCAGTATTCAGGGGCTTGGCTGTGGCCCTTTCATTCAGACACAAGCTACACCACCACTCTTCCTTGGTTTTTTAATATTTCTTCTCTCAGAAGTTCAGAATTAAGCTGTTGTTATATACAAAGTTTGGATTTTATATGATACTGCCAAACATCCAGCACGCTACTATGCAATGTGTCATTCACAAAGCAATTGTATTTATAACTTTTCAATTACACTTGCTGAACCTAACACCAACTTTATTTGGTCTTTGTTCAATGTTCTAAGCAAAGATTGAATTAAAATAGTGACAGCAATAAACCATATATCAAGCCCAACAACTCTAACTGCCTTACATCTAAAAACAGAAGAAAACTATAAACACAGAATTGCTATGCGTTTACACAGTGACTTTTAAAGCACTGCCTTGCGCAGAGTAAAAATTTTGAAAATGTTTTTAGTACTTTTGTGTTTGTAATGTTAGTAACTCCTCCCAACAAGAAAACTGTTCTCATATAATAATGTGAGGAAATAACAGTGCAACAACTGCTCCAGTCTTTAAAAAAATGCTACTGAGTTTCCACTTACGAGGTATTTTCATAAGATTCTGCTTAACAGCATATCATGTTACTGACTGGCAAACCCTACCAACAGAATGGCAAATTTTACAAAGTATGGCAAGCTATTTAGTAATAAACCTAAACTTATTCTTTGCATTTCAATGGTGCTCACAAATAAAGCACTTAGATTTTATCATCATAAATGATAAAACTATCTTGTGTTTTGCACACAGAAAGATTGTTTCATAGTATAAGTAGACAATGTTGTAACATGAGAAATACAGTCTATACTCTTGGTTGTGGTTATTTCTAATTTAAAAAATATATTATAGCCAAAGCTGCCTAGATGGCTCAGGCCAATTAGAAAGATTCCCAATAGATAACGCATTCCCACAACAGATATTTCATTAAAAAACCAGCCTCATCCCCTTTTCAGTTTTGTTTGTTCAACCTCAACTAAATATAACCTCTAATGCAACTTACAGCATGTTGGGTTATATGCATTACACAGAAAGTCTCTGTAGGGGAAAAAAAAAAAAGAAAATTATAATATAGCCTCTGGAAATAAATAATGGATAGCCTACAAACAATAAGCATCTTCTTTCCCATACCATTTGTCCCTAGTCATCATTAATACATCCTGACGTTCAAGAGACAGATAGACAACTGTGTAAATAAATAACTACTACGGACTGCATTTTGATAGCTATATAAATGCAAAGTGAATTCACTATTTAATGAATTTAATTAATGTACCAGCTTCACAAATCTTTGGGAAAACATCAACATGCCTATAGCTATCCATTCCCAACGTTAGGTACTTATTTAATTTATTAATCTTAAAAGGATGTCAGAAATGGATGTCATGGATCTGCAATAGCAGCAAGGAGACACTGAAGTCTACACCCCTTGTTTGGTGGATCAGTTCTTCCCACCACAGCATATACCCTTCTTTGAAGGGTCTGTGAAACAAAGCAAATCAGCAAGAAGAGGAGAAACATGAGTCATCCTTCTCTGTGCCTCTTGCCCGCAATGTCCTTGGAAAGCACAGTGAAAAACATTCAGGCCCAATCTGATTTGATAAAATGTTTTCTGCCCATTGTGTGCAGGGACAGTGACTCCATAAAACAGAAGGCAATAGAGAATATGACTCATGAATTGTGAATGAGAATTCTGAACCTCCCCTCTGTGGATGGCAAAACTTTCAATGACTTTTACCCACGAAGAACTGGCCTTCTATTACAATCTGTTATTCATACACAGAGTAATGCTGTATCACAGCATTATGAGATCTGTATATTACATCCAGATACCATTTAGGAAAAACTCAGTTTTGCCGTATTTAACAAATGCAATATACATGTATTCTCAAATGTTGATTGTTCGTTCATAAAATCACAGAACAATTCAGGTTGGATGGGCTCTCAAGAGGTCTCTCTACAAAGTACTGCTAAAAGCAGGGTCAGCTGCGGTATCAGCCCAAGTTGCTCAGGGCTCGTCCAAACAGGTTTTGAAACTTCCAGGGATGGAGAGTGGACTTCACACTGTACATTTTATAATCAGCTTGCAGGGGTGTAAGCAAATGGATAACCTGTGCAACTGGCTTAACAAACACTCTGTCAGAGGGCAGCCAGGAGATAGGCTGGGCAACATAGCTGGGGAGCCAAATTTAGTCCTTTGTCCATACAGCCCACTTCATTCTTAATAGCCAAGTACATCTTCCATCTCTGGGAGATTCTACCTTACCTGCTCTATGAGCACTACAGGTCGTCTTGATCTCCTGTGTAAATCAAGACAGCACTTACTGTACATTGCCACTGACCACCCCTCAAAAACCAAAAAATTGTCTTTAAAAAATCAGAGATTTGAGTACAATCACTACTCATGCTACAAAATTTCATTTCTGCTTTTACAAAAGTATTCTCCTATTGACAAGAATATCCTAAAATATTAATTGTGACCAAATAAGAAAAGGAGCCTTAAACAAGAACAATCCAGAAGAGTTTTTTCTCTTTGTATCTTCCTTTAAGCGGGCACTGAACTAACTCCAATCCATAAAATTTTCTCCTTTGTTCTCATACAATAATAATATCAATAGAACCAATACATCAGTTAGGATTAATTTGTCCAAAGATCCATTATTATATCAATAAAGCTACTGGTCTCAAAACAAAGAGGACAGTATGAAAGCACGAGCACAAAGTTTTTGCATGTTGAATAAAGCTTTTGAAAATGTTTTTCTCTAAAGCAAATGCTGGCAATGTGAAATTTTATGATCTTAGCAGCAAGAAACCCATAGGTAATTCGAAATGAAAGATGAATCCTAGGCCTAGGGACATGGGTCTTCTGAAGACAAAATATCCATTCCTGGACTCTTTCCCAAAGCTGCTGTACAGAAGTTGTTTCAAGAATTCTTTCTTTATACACAAACAGTTGTATACAACGTAGTCATGAGATTTTTAAAAGTAAGAGTTATGTGGGTGTTCTGTTAGTTTTTGTTGTGGTTTTTTTTTTTAATTCCCTTTGCCTGTTCCAGATATATTTTGTCTGCAGAAATGTATGTGGGATATTTATATCACCTGTTGCCTGTTTTCAAGGAGTATAATAATTTCCCTTTTCTGCAAGAACTTTCACCCTCACACCTTCACATTCTGTCTCTAGTAATTAATTCCCCCTCCCACCCAAGCTCTTTTCATTCCCATAAGCATAAGGATCAAAAGTACCCAAGAAAACACTCAAACATTTAAAGCTGCTTTATCTAAGAAAATTGAGATTTACCATGAAAAAAATCTCAGAGGTCATTCATGTTTGGGAACAGAGCTGCAGCTCTCAATGAACTACACCTCCTCTGTCCAACTGTAATATTAAAAAAGAAAAAAAAGCTAACCTAGATCTGATTTTTTCTGTCCTAGACATGTATCCTCACAGTGCAGCTCAGAAAAGAAGACTCACATGATATCAACCAGTGTGGTCAAAAAGAAAAGATTTCTCTCCAATTTTAAAAAGATTCCAGTAAATTCAGTTGATGTACATTTGGATAAAGTTCTCTGTCTTAAGCCACAAGATACAAGAAGCTGGAGTAGCACAGGGAAAGAGTCATGCTGGAAGGGAACATAACACAAAACTAGTTCATTTCTGTGTCATATGAACCTGATCAGATGAACTAGAAGGAGACTTCCTTGCTTAAGGAGTATCTCTCGGCCTTCCCTACTGAAACATTACCTTCTTCCTCAACCAAGCAAAGATCAACTTTCTACCCTGTAAACAAGGGCAAGTAAATCAAAGGAACAAAACCTTTCTCTTCCTCCAAAATGACATGAAGCCCAGACTAAGCTTTCTCCTTGCACTTGATCATTTCAAGAATTGCCCTAATTTGAGCTTTCACAAATTTCACAGTTCTACATGCTCTTTTACAGTATCTGTGTAGTTCACACCATGCCTTGTTTCCTCTGCCATACAATTATTCTCATTCTCCTTTTATCTAAGTCAGAGTTTAATCACATTTGCCAAGTAAGCAAGCATTAAGCTGTATCCCTGGGTGAGTTTCTAATGCTAACAGCATGCAACAAAAGTAGAATCCCATCACTTTATTGATTGTCTCCACAGAAAGGCCTAAACCTGATTTGGCATGAATGGGACCATTTCCTATATTTAAAGGCTACGTCAGAATGAATGCTTATATTGGTTCTGTACATAATCTGGGGAAAAAGAGGAGCACATTGCTCAAATACATAAAGTTAAACATAATACACATTAAATCTATTTCGGAAGTCCCTCAAAACTGTGTAATGATTTGATTGCCATATGGGAAATCATGTAGAAAGGTAACAAAACTGGATGATAATCCATGTTCCAAAATAAACTACAATCATTAGGACATGAATTTAGTAGTCTGCTTCACCTGACGGTAAATCATATCACAGAGTGCAGGGATATAAAAGCTGTAATTTGAGATAAAAAAGCCCAAACAAACCACTTTTCTTAGAATAAACCAAAAGGTATTTCTAAAATAATAGCATAGGAGCATAAGCCTAATGCTTATTTTACACTTGAATACTTTCTAATATCCAGACAACCTCAGTGTGCAAATTGGCGTAGTTCGTAAAACTAATTAAGAAGACAGGATAGAATATCTAGACATTAAAAACATTTTAGTCAACTGATAAAGCTTCTCCATCTTTTCTTAATAAGTATGTTCAACTATTTTTCCACCCATGAGAACATTTTGAAGAAAGATTATGGAACAAGACGCATTTATAAACAAAATAAAATAAAGATATGAACCCCAAAAGACAACCACTTCTTCAGTTCATTTTAGAAAATAAGATTCAGGAGGAAATAAGACAACGAGACACAACAGAGGAAGGATCACCCTGTTGCAGATCATTACACTGTGACTTCATGGGGTTCCTGCCAGAAATTAGTTGCATTAAATGGAATTCATTGGTAATGATGTGATTTAGGGATGAGAGATAGGGGCTGTGAAGGAGGAGGAGAAGTAATTTCTTTCATGTAGGGGCATGGGTGCTTATGATACTTAACACTAACTCCCAAAAAGTGAAGATTAGCATGTTTTTCCCCTGATCCAGACATCCAGTTCCTGCCTGCCCTGTCCCCTACTACTGCCTAGTCTGAAAAGCAGCAAATCAAGCAGTTTAATGGCAAAGATGGTCAGTTCAGACAGATAAGCTCTGAAGCAAAGGGCCTTGCACTGTTACACACCACTGCCTGCACCCTGTTAAGTTTGCAACCCACAGTTGCCAATGGCAGTTGTTTATAGATATATAGATAGGTATATATGATAGATATAGATATCTCTCTAGATACAGAAAGAGAAAGAGGGACTGAGAAGCTCTATGCATTGAATACAGTGCTGCAAAAAGTGAGAAAGAGCTTTTCCTATACACAAAAAGCATTACAAACCGCATCCCAGCTTCGCTGCAACTTGCACCTTGGGAGAAAAATCTCTTCTCTCCACGGTAGAGAAGGCTCTCCACTTCTCTCCTAGAGTGGAAAGCTAAAGCTCCGCTGCCTTTCAAAGAAGGACTACATACATTCTATAATACCACTCAGGATCTGTCTTTTGTACAAAAGCAAAACATAAAGTAACTATATTTCTTTTCATATATGATTTGGGAGAAAGCACAGAAATTCTAATATGCTTTTCTCTTTATACAAAATATATCTGAATGAAGAAGGGATGAGGTACAATGTCGCAATGTGGATCTATTTAAAAGAAAAAAATATCCGTGCTCAACCTCACCTTACAGCATAACTACTGCTGCAGAAAAGAAGTGACAAAACACGCTGGCTATCATTTGAGGTCCTCATAAAAATTGTAAAAAGATTGTTCCTCTATACCCACATGTGATAACTGAGAATATTCAACCATTGGAGCTGTATGATTTCTTCACAAGGACATAATAAGTCAGTAGCAAAGTTAAGACAAGTTTGAAGTCCTACTTTAAAGTTTAGAATGCAATCCTTTCCACTGTAGAATTGTTGAAAAAAAATCAAAAAACTAAGGGTTTTTTTAAATACATCTAGTAAAAAATCAGACTAATCAGACTAATTTATATTTATTGGGTTGCAAATATCTGTGATTTTCAATGTTTCCTAAATATTTTTCTTCTGGGGAAGAGGTCTGCGTTTCTTGGTAACACTAAAGGTTCTGGACAGAAAAGTACAATTCTTTTCTCTAGGTTTTCGGGTCTTGTTTTGTTCTGCCTCATGGAAACCAATTATGACAGTATTGTTCTATTTTTGCTCCACTGAATTATCATTTTTATACACGTTGTAAAAAGATTTGCCATTCTCCTGGTTTCAGCTGAGATAGAGTTAATTTTCTTTCTAGCAGCTGGTATAGTACCATGTTTTGTATTTAGGATGAGACTAATGTTGATAACGCACTGATGGTTTGGTTGTTGCCAAACAGTCAAGGACCTTTCAGCTTCTCCTGCTGGCCTGCCAATGAGAAGGCGGGGGGCACTCAAGACACTGTAAGGGGACACAGCCAGGACAGCTGATCCAAACTGTCCAAAGGTATATTCCATACCATATGATGTCATGCTCCATATATAACTGGGGGGTAGGCCAGCAGGCGGTTTGGCTCGAGAACTAGCTGAGTATCAGCTTTGAGAAGTGAGCAATTATGCTGTGCATCACTTGTTTTGTACATTTTATTTTATTATTATTTTTTTATTATTGTTGTTATTGTCTTTCTTTTGTGTCCTGTTAAACTGTCTTTATCTTAACCCACAAGTTTTACCTTTTTTTCTTCCTTTTTGATTCTCTTCCCCATCCCACTGGGGGTAAGGGGGTGAGTGAGCAAACAGCTGTGTCGTTGTTTTAGCTGCCTGCCAGGTTAAACCACAAAAGCCATTTTTTCTGCTTTTGGTCTCCTTTTTTTATGATTAGGAACAAGCCTCTACTTGCTATTTTCTTTGTTTCGGTGTCTATTCTGTCTCCAACTAGTATGTACAATTGAATATATTTTCCACTATCTCAGTCCAGTGCTGTCAGGACCCATCTTCTAGACATTTTGCTAGCATCCCTTGCAATTCACAAGTTTCAGAATATCAGAACCAGACCTCTTCCCATTTTCAATATAATTTAAAATACAAGGCCATTCTGCCATTGTTTTATCTTTTCCTTCTTCAAATCTTTAAAGTATGATTCTCTATTAGAAGAGCTATAAATGCTAGCTGTGTTCTCAAAGAATCATGGAGAAAACATATGACAAAAAAGAAGGCTGGACCTCCTCTCCTATGAAGACAGGCTGAGAGAGCTGGGATTGTTCAGCCTGCAGAAGAGAAGGCTCCAGGGAGACCTTATAGCAGCCTTCCAGTACCTGAAGGGGCCTACAGGAAAGCTGGAGAGGGACTCTTTACAAAGGCATGGAGTGATAGGACAAGGGGTGATGGCCTTCAGCTGAAGGAGGGGAGATTTAGATTGGATATTAGGAAGAAATTCTTCCCTGTGAGGGTGGTGAGGCCCTGGCACAGGTTGCCCAGAGAAGCTGTGGCTGCCCCTGGCTCCCTGGAAGTGTTCAAGGCCAGGCTGGATGGGGCTTTGGGCAACCTGGTCTAGTGGAGGGTGTCCCTGCCCATGGCAAAGGGGTTGGAACTAGATGGGCTTTAAGGTCCCTTCCAACCCAAACCATTCTATGAGTCTAAATACCTCATATACTTGCTTGTGTCGCATGGACTGCTTTTTGTTACAGTGGTTTAGAGCTTTGATTTTTTTTAACAGATTATACATGTAAAAATAAAATAATAAAAATAGCATTGAACTAGTAATACATTTACAATTTTTATGGAAGGCTTTCATTGTTATGTATCATACTAAATTTACAAGAGAACCCTGTTTAGTAGTGATGTTTTTAAGTGCATACAGTGAAGTGCAATGTTCTTTTCAGTTCATAAACTAAAAGCCAAATTCAGAACAGGGCATGTTATTAGTAGAAGTATGTGAATACCACAATTTATATCCATTTAGAATTTCTTAAATTGAATTACTTTTTAATTACAATACATATAATTCAGGCATAAGGAATTCAAGTACAAATATTTGGGCTGTATTTTTAAAGTCTCTGGGATATAAAAATATATTAAACTCAATCCCTCTCGCAGTTACTGATGACTTATCTGAGTCTAGCAAAGCAATATAGATTACTTTTTTTCCCAAATACCTTGGCAAGGTCACTTGTTTGAGAGTTGAAATGTAAATTACTTATATTACAGCAGTATCCTCAAAAGTTTTCATTTTGTGGATTAGCTCCCCCTCGCTCCATCTGTGCTATTTTAGGATTGTAAAGTCTGAAATGTTTGTTTTCATAAAAAGACATGTTAGGACAGAACTCAGACAACGCTGGAAAATGGGTTTTCCTTAATGTTACCAATGTGGCCAAGTCCTCCCATTGCCAATTCTTCTTCACCCTTGCCTTACAGAACTTTATATTTATTAAGCAATTAATCTCCCTTTGCTCCTCATGGCCTCTGCCACTCTAACCTCTCAAGGTCATTGCATTTTGGCCTGGCCACAAGAGCATTTTTGGCCCATCTGGTTTTGTGTCACCAACAAATTTGATCATTGTTGAAACTGCATCAAAGAAATACCCAACAAAGAAGATGTGAAGCAGCTGCACATCAGACAGAAAGGCAAGAGTTTCTAATTTCCATCATGAAAAGAGCTTCTGTAAATGCAGCTTTCGAAAATAGTCAAACACTACTTTAGAACCACTACAAATTTCACTAGGATAACAGATGCGGCACACCAGCATGGATTGTCATGCAATTTGTCCCCAAAAAGGTATGTATTGTGAGTAAGATCTTTCCCAAAACATGCACCACTATATCAAAGTTATGTTACTGAAAAAGAAACTATGAGTGTTTCATTAAATGATAAACTACAACATGATATCCTCTATGAAAATAAAAACACGTGCAAAAAGCCAAATAGATATAAAGATGCATTTATAATAAGACCACCTTGTTTAAGCACCCTGTTCTTTGAAACGGATATTCCATTTCTTTCTCCAAAATCACAGGCCAGAGGGAAATACTTCTCCAGTACAATTGATATGTCCCAATTCACCAATGGATTCAAGTTGCTAAACTTCACAGATCTTTTTTCTAACTTTCTGAGAAATGTTCTTTCAGCTGCATTTACAAGTCAACTGATAATTAAATCACATCTATATATTCCCTGTGTAGAATACATGAGGTATTTCAAAGAACCTGTTTAATGTTTACAGCAAGTAAGGTCTGAATTCAAACAGGATGGTGACTGACACTCACTGCACATACTGTCTTGCTCTGACTTAGCATTTATTTCAACACACAATTTTAAAAATAAATCTAGAAGAATGACAGTAATCATTACTATACTAAATTGGCACCAAAATACTGTGTAATCAGAATCTCTGGATGTGAAATGCAATAAAAGCTTAGATACTGATTCAGTTCCTAATATCGAATTCTTGTTGGCCTGCTCCAGCGGAAATTGATATCCAGAAAGTTTTACTGGTGTAAATGGTAACTGCATTATTAATGATTTTACATTTATATCTCACTTTTCCTTCAGAATTATTTTTTTTTTTTTACCAAACACATACATGTTTAATGGGAGAATCAGTTTATACATCACTGATACCCAAGCATTTTTTTAAGAGGATACAGGTGATATAGTCTGGCTACACAGCAACAGGCCTAAACATGAAAACTGCTCTAAGAATGAAGGTAGAAGATTTCAAAAGACAGGAAAAAGAAATCCCTTAATTTGGACGTGATGCCACAGCACCTCTCCTATGAAGACAGGCTGAGAGAGCTGGGATTGTTCAGCCTGCAGAAGAGAAGGCTCCAGGGAGACCTTACAGCAGCCTTCCAGTACCTGAAGGGGCCTACGGAAAAGCTGGAGAGGGACTGTTTACAAAGGCATGGAGCGATAGGACAAGGGGTGATGGCCTTCAGCTGAAGTAGGGGAGATTTAGATTGGATATTAGGAAGAAATTCTTCCCTGTGAGGGTGGTGAGGCCCTGGCACAGGTTGCCCAGAGAAGCTGTGGCTGCCCCTGGCTCCCTGGAATTGTTCAAGGCCAGGCTGGATGGGGCTTTGGGCAACCTCGTCTAGTGGAGGGTGGCGGGGAGGTTGGAACTAGATGATCTTGAAGGTCTCTTCCAAACCATTCTATGATACGATTCTATGATTGTCACTGCCCTAGAAACTATAATGTGATCAATTTGTCCACATCAGTTACATTTCATGGTTTTACATGGCAAGATGTAATACAATTTGCTCAATTACACAACAAGCAAGTCAAATGCTTGAGAGAAATGGGACTTCTCCAAAAGTAGATATGAGAAAGTAAAAAACAACAAAAGTATTTCTAAAGTTTTTTGGTTAAAAACAAAGACAACTCTGGAAGTGAGTCAACAAACATTGACTGAGATGATCTGGTACTTTGAAAGAGAAGAATTTCAGAATACTAGAAACCTGATATAGTCTATAGCGATGATTACACAGAGTAATAAAAATCAAGCACTCTATTGACAAGTTTTATTTAATTTAATATAGAAGCAAACCTCCTTTGAAACAATGCAAAATATTTGAAAGGTCAATAATATTGGCAAAAATATAATAATAATTAAAAGTCAATGGAGGAACGAAATGCAATTGCCAGATACCTCACAGAAAGTACACCTCTATCCTTATGCTTGGAAAGTTCAATCTCAATCAAGCCTGAACATAATCAAAGACAATGGAGGCGTTGAGGATTGCATGGTGAGAGTCAGCAGACAGTGCACATTTGCTGGACAGTCTGTGAACTATTGGGGAAAACACTCACAGCACCTCTTCCTCACAATTAATCCACTTAGTTCAGGGTTTCACAAAGAATCCTTCTTCCACCTGTGGCACATTGTCTTCATCAATAAGTTAAATTTGGAATCACATATCCACCACTAAAGGATAATTCCTGCAGTCTGTATACACTATATACTATTTAGTGTATAGTCTATATACACTATACACTAAATATACACACTAAAACAGTGCTGTGTATGCTGTATACTGCAGTGTTTTAAACAGCTCTTAAGCAATGCTTCTTCTTTTCGATTAACTCCCTAAAATAACCCAGTTGTGTTGTTCTCAACTCCTTTATTAAATATAAGACCTTGGTATCATAGGGTGTGTCTATATAGCACAAATATACGTTGACTAAAATAACTCAGGTTCCAGATAGCTTGAGTAGAACAAAGTGCTAACGCAGCTAATTAACTGTAAAGATACACTTTTCCCCACAGCCTGTGATTCAAATCTGACTTCTGATTATAAATTCTATTATAGAATCATAGAATCATTTAGGTTGAAAAAGACCTTTAAGATCATCAAGTCAAATTGTTAACCTAGCACTGCCAAGTCCACCACTAAACCATGTCCCTAAGCACACATCTTTTAAATACCTGCAGGGATGGTGACTCAACCACTTCCCTGGGCAGCCTGTTCCAATGCTTGACCTTTTCCGTGAAGAAATTTTTCCTAATATCCAATCTAAACCTCCCCTGGCACAACTCGAGGACATTTCCTCTCATCCTATCACTTGTTACCTGGGAGAAGACACCAACCCCCACCTGGCTACACCCTCCTTTCAGGTAGTTGCAGAGAGCGATCAGGTGTCCCTTCAGCCTCCTTTTCTCCAGGCTAAACAACCCCAGGTCCCTCAGCTGCTCCTCATCAGACTTGTGCTCCAGACCCTTCACCAGCTTCGTTGCCCTTCTGTGGACACGCTCCAGCCCCTCAATGTCCTTCTTGTAGTGAGGGGCACAAAACTGAACACAGCACTCGAGGTGCGGCCTCACCAGTGCCGAGTACAGGGGGACGATCACTGCCATGGTCCTGCTGGCCACACTATAGTTGAATAAATAATAAATAGGATGCTATATGCCATTAATTTTTTTTAACACAATTTTTTATAGAGAATTATTTTATTTAGACTCTAAATGGTAATTAACTTAGGAGTACACTCAGCAGTTGTAAAATTCATGCTGTTCTGCACTTGTAGAGGTACAAAAGGTCCCTTGTTTGCAGTACTATGCTGATTGATTCCTATGGTAGAGCTGTTGATTCTCTGCATGAGTTTTCTCAGATAACACATGGCCTTTTAAATATTGGTGCACTGGGTATTTATAAAGCACATATTTTCTACAGATAAGCTGGGCAAAGAAAGCTTATTGAACTTTGTAATTTAAATCAAACATTGAAAAATTATCAAAGTTTTATACAACCTCTTTTTAAATGATGAATACAAGTTTTATTCTGACAAAAATGACCAGTATCAAAGAGAAATATATTATAAATAGCATTTATATACTGGAAATTTGAGGTACTTAAAAAGTGTATTTGTGACAAATATACCCAAATTTGCTTTAACATATCAAAAATAATAATTGTCTGACAAACATCTGTGATTTTTGCAATACTGTAGTCAATGGGGCAGCACTACAACATATTGACAGTAGGCAAGCACCTCAGCTGTCTGACTGTGGGACCCAGTACTGTGTATTGCTGCATCTGTGACCTCTAACTTTCAGTCCCTCTACACAGAGAGATAAAAGGTGGAGCAGTAGTTACTCTCTCTCCCTTTCCTTGTAATTCAAATATTTTGTTAGCAGCGTACTTCAACTGACTAAAGCATCTCGAAGAACTGAAGCAGCTGTAGGAAAGCTATCTTATTTTTCTTTGGGTGCATGCCAGCATCAAGCCAGGCAAGAGTGACTGCTAAGCTGGAGTCTTTTCAGTGTGTAGCATGAAAAGTGCCAACATTATCAATTAAACAAAGATGGGAATACTGGTATCCCAGAGCATCAGCTCTGGATCTAGCAGCTGTATACTTTACAAATAGGAGCAGCTTGTTCTGTTTGGGAGCCTTCTAACTTTCATAAACTAGATGGCTTTACAAACAGGACAAGATGTTGCTGAGGATCTGGCAATGGAGGAAAATACAGCTGCTATCTGATTGCTGAGCTATAAACTGAGTTTTCCACATAAATAATCCTCTCCATCTGTAGCATGAGGTTTAAGGGAAAAACATAAGGCCACCAATTCTGTTCCATAAAATGCAGGCACCATCTTTATGAATTAATTTCATACAAGGTCTCAGTACTATTTGTTCCTGATAGAGCAAGGCATATAGCTTTTATACCGTAACTGTCTAAAGCCTGCTTGCTCTCCTGAAGTGAATATCAATTTTAAGAGTCAGACGATGATCACAGCAGTGCTTAAAATACACACAAGATGCATGACGAGCATCACAAACAGGACATTAAAGTGCTCCACAAAAAACTATTTTGTCACTAAAAGGGTCTTTAAGAACTTTCAGCACTATGAGATAGAAGATCAAGAAGTAAAGTACTGAACAGTGACACACATGTGTTACCATCAGATGAACTTTTTCAATGTAAGAGAGGGTACGGAACATCCTATGCATTGTAAATAATTACAGATCTTTAATTTCAAGAGCTGCCCACATGGAAAATCTCCTGTGCTTGGAAGGAATTTTCCGGACTCTGCATGATATAGTCTTATCAGATTGCTCAAAGCAAAGAAGCAGTAGTCATAATATAAGAATAATTATAAAGAACAAGTCCTGTTCTGTGGAAGAGATCTCTAGGATTATCTGTCAGAGGCAACTGCATGAAAGCATACATAAAACATCTGAGAGCTTTTAACCCATATTTTTTATGACTAATGAAAAATACTATGTAGAATTAGACTAAAGATATGAAAAATATTTTTTAAAATATTATGGAGCTTAGAAATATAGCATAAAGGGTAAACACAATCCTCTTTCCTCACATAACTTTGAGGGAAGGTAATAGCTGTGTCCCTTTCATGTGTGAATAAAGCAGACACAACACACATACGGAGTTCCAAAACATGCAATTAATCAAAATACCTCCAGGTCGCAGAGCCGAGGTACATTTGCAATCTAGAATACACAGAGAAACATCATGTTGACAGGGGTTATTCTGCAGCTTGCTTGGGAAAGCTTCATTTGATCTTAACAAAAATTTTGCCCAAGGAGGGACTAAAAATCTGATTTAGTAAACCAGATTTTGATCCAATTCTGATAGAAAACAACTGGAGACTCAGTGGTAGCTGAGGGCCTACAGTACTCGTAACAAGACCATGATAATATTATGTAGATGGCTATCCTGTGACCATAAGCAAAAGAAAACACTCTTCTGCAGTTAACTATAAAATATATTCTACAATAAATATTTGTCATAATTTAATGCTACAAATATGGGTTCTCCAGATTAAAAAAAAAATCTTTCCAGATGAAGGGACAAAATCATACAAATGTATTTTGCCCCAGTGTTTCCTCCATACATGAATGGAAAAACAACAAGAAGCTAATTTCACAGGAGCTGATCTAACCCATGCATTTTAAAAAAATCTGTAATTAAAAGAAGTAATTGGCATACTACTATAATTACTGCAACATATCCTTCAAAGAACAACGTGACCTGATGAAATAAACAGGTTTAAACATGCAAGTATCAAGAACTATTATGTTGCTTGCAAAATGGCTGCTGCAATTTGACTGGTCTCCATACAACCAAATTTCTCTGTAACATATCTCTAAGTTTCCCATAGCGACCAACTGACAACCAGTGAAAACAGCAACAAATAGAATAATGTTTATGCTTCATTACACACTAGGATTGATCATATTGGAATATAATGTAATACCAGACTTTATGGAATTCTACCACATTAGAAAGCAAACCGGTCATCTCTTGCTCTCCATCACTGAACAGAGGCAATACACGTTCTCCTCCAGGAAAATGTTGCCAATTCTCAAGTTTTGGTACTTAGTGGAGTAGCTTTTTGATACACATTAGAGTGGAAATGATCAGAGGATTTTCTGTTTAAATATGTCTTTTACACTACCTGAAGCTCTTCAATTTAGAGTTTGACAAACTCTTTGTTTATTTGCACGCAAACTGTTACCTTCTTCCCTTCAACTAGTCTGCCTCATTTCAGATGTTACTTTTTAAAAAATTATATTTCAATTTATTATTCAACATTTACTTGTCACCAATGAAGAAAAGAAACTGCCAGAAATTCAAGTATTTAAATTCTAAGTACAGCATAAAAATTAATGCTGTATGACAGTCATCACAGGATACATTCTCTAAACAACAAAAGACAGATTTTCCTTAAGAAGCAAAAGCAGCTTGGTTCTTCCTTGTTTGTTTTATTAAATAAAACAGTGGCGTGATTGTCTATCTGAAGTACAATTCCCTTTATGAATTTTGATAAAATAAATAGGCTCTGAAAGCCAGATGAAAGATAGGACTTCTGCATACTTGTTCCCTACCAACTAACACCCTTGAACTCACTTCACTGTGATGCAACAGGTACAGACAGAAGAATTAGTACAAGGGAATAAACTGCGATGTAGCTTGCAATCCAACAGCAACAAATACTGCTTTGAGAATACTTGGCCTTACACTGCTGGTGTCTTTAAAAACATGCTGACCTAATACCCTATGGTTTAAGGACACCACATTGTATTACAAACAGGAAGGTTCGGCTCTTTACAAATTGCAAGCTGTTGTTCAGCTGTATGAACAGGTACGTACAGACGCATCTCTTCTGTACAGTCCTTTCTAAAGAGCACTATGGCACAAACTGGCAGCCCTTCTGATACCACCCGTAAAGGTTTTGAAAACTCCTAGCAGGAAGAAAAATGCAGTCTCACCGAATGACACTCACAGAGTCAGGAAATCAGGATAACTGCTTTTTTTCTCAATAGAAAAGAGCTATTTTGGGGGAAAGGTCTGGAAGTTTATACAAATGAGCCTTCTAACCTTCCTTTCAGTAAACCTGCTGTTGAATGATTTATGAAAAGAAACTTTCCAGTCAGACAGGCCCAGAATTAGAGATGTGTTTGTACCTTAACTCTCCCTTTAATATAAGTATTAGTCAGATTTTAAGTACATCAGCAAAGGTGATCTTAGGCACTGGTACAACATTGATTCATATCACATACTGGAAAAGGAGTGTTTGAATGTAATTTCAAGCCTGTGTTAGAAAGGAATTGTACAAAAGAAAAAAGCTAAAGTCATAAGTTTCCTGACCTCCAAGTGCTTGTGTCTGCCAAATATACATTAGCTCAGCTTTTACATTTAATACAAAAAAAAGCTAGAGGCCTGCCAGCACACATTCACTCAAGTCTTAAAACAACTAAGGATAAAACAGTCAAAAGGATGAACTCAGCCACATCTTCTACAAACCGAGCAGCTTCTCGTGCTAGCGCTAGATGTAAAGGGAAACCACCTGGGTTAACATTTGGGTGTTATAATGTGAAATAGATAAAAACACTAATTAAAATTAACATGATCTTCTATAACAAATAGGCTGGCTGCACCTCTTCCAACACCAGTGCACCCTCCACCTTTCGGGCAAAGTCAATCATTTAAAGCAAATCTGGGGTACTCCAGACTGTACAGAAGAAATGTGAACAGCAGGAGTCCCCCAGTGGTAAAAATACCTCAGAGAAACCTTCTCATCTTCCCAAATACCTACTACATGGTATTTTGGGCAGCTAGCCAAAACCTTGTCTCCAAATAGCTGTAGAGTGATTTAGAGATGTATTTTAATACTTTTGCCACTCTTTAAAAATAAATAGTTCAAAATAATATATTTACTGCACACTAATAATACACATCTGAGAAGTTAACATCTTTAAAAAACGTTTCTAGTTTTTGTGTTATAGAGTATAACAAATTATTCCTAATATGCACAGTAATTTCTAGATTTTTATTAAAATAATTTTCTGTTACTGTATCATGTCACACAACAAAAAGTCATTACCCAGAATTAGACCACTGCACTGAGCTGCTATCTCAGCAAAACATGATTTGTAAAGTATTACTCTGAAATACCAAGGTTTTCTGAGCTTAAACATATTTCAAATATTATAAATCCTTTTAAAATTCTGAAAACCACAACGAAGGATAAGTAATAAACCTTAATTCTCTATGACATGCTCCTTGAGACTCTGATCTTGTTCAACATGTGGCATTCAGGCTCAGGAACATTATGAATTGTCACCCTCATCTATCAGCGCCACTCTTTGCTGTAGAAGTAGTACAACCTGCTCCGTAGATAGAGGAGCTATCTGTTACGAGTGGTTTACACATCTCCCGTTCTGATAGCTGCAGTGGGAAGTAGCTCTTCTCACCACAGTCCAGGTCCAGAATCATTTATTGTATTTCTCATTCTGGCTAAAGACAGAAACTAGTCACTTTAAGTATTCTACAAGCTTGAATATTGACTCTTACAAAGCAATCCTGAGTCCTTCAATTAGCACATATTACTGCTCAAGGGGAGCTTACTATTGGCTTTATTTTATTCTTTTTGTGACAAAATAATTCATCCTGTAACTTGTAAATTATATTTCTCTTCACTGTCTAGACCAGATATTGCATACTGCCTGCATCACAGAAATCTGTGCTTTTTTTCTGAAGATCCTACTGAGAACAGCTTTAGAGAAAACATTGCCATTTATGAATTCAATTTCTTTTGCCTCCTGTTAGTGTCCTAGATATTCTTTTTTAGATATTTTTTCTTTTAGGTATGACTTTAGTTTTATGATGTCTGTTGTGTAGAACTAAATACATATTTAAATCACCGAATTAATTTAAAATAATGATAAAAATTAGTATGTAAAGTTGCAATGTTACAAATACAATTTTGAAAGGCAAAATAGAATAACGTTTCTTGGTTTTTTTAGCTTCACAAAGTATTGATATCTGAAAGATTTTTATGGTGATATTTTCTCTTTAAAGCAGGACTGAAAGTTTGCAACATTTAAATCCTTGTCTGAATGTATCAGGAAGGAGATAACTCTCTTTTTAATAATCTGAGGAATTTATAAACGTACGTGCAATTAACATAAATGAAAGCTAGTATCAGACTCTATAAGTACTGTACAGCAATGGAGTACCTAAGCCTTAAAGATGACAGCTTCAGAAGTGCAACCATTCTCTGTCTTGTTAAGTCAATAATTTAAAGTAGAGAATTAAGATCACTACAGAGTGGCTGCTTGCAGTGGATATCACTAAAAGTCATCTGTTTTCAGAAGTATCCCTATAACGTCAAAGATGCCTAGATACCAACACATTTTTGAATGAATAAATAAAGCTCAAGCATCACAATTATTCACTGTTTATGACTGTGGTTATGCCATTAACGATGTCTTTGATATATTGACAACCTCACCTTTTAGTTGCTAGGTCAACCACAGTCCAAGAGGGTAACGACCAAAAGTATTTATACAGCTGCACAGTGAACTACATGGAACAAGCTGGGGCAAAAGAGGTATGTTATGGGATAGATATCTGAGCTACAGACATCATCGTTATAATTGGCACCTTTGCTGGCAGCTTCCGCAAGGAGGGGAAGGACCAAGTGGGCAATGAAAAATGAACTACCTTCTACTAGATGAACTACTACTACTAGAGCTCTGCTCTAGTAGCGGGTTGCTTTGCTCAGCTCTGCCAGACTGGACATGTTGTAGGATTGACAAATTAATACCATTTTGCGGATAGCTAACGCATTTGGTACCATTTTTCTTCAAATAGGCTTACTCTAAATTTATTCTCATTTATGCTTTTTAATCTTCCCACAGCTCTTAGAGAAAGGTCAAGGGCATGAAGATAAGATATTTTTAGCTATACAGCAGAAATGTATTGAAAAGTTAAATGAAGCTCCAAGTCAGATACAAATAATTCTCTATTTACTAAATTATAAAACATTGTATGCCTTTCTCCCAATACATTAGTACAGTTACAGTTAATACCTTCACTTTCTACCCAATCCAGAAGAGACTTGTCCAGATATTTTTAAACTGTGCAAAAATTTAAAAAAAAAACCATACCCAAACACCAAGTCCTGTCTTCAACACTTCTCACACCAATTTATAGACAAGATTAAATACACTAACACACCACATTTCTTTGCAAGTCTTCTTTAATTTTCTATTGTGAAGGTGGGATATTTGGCAAGGGGAAGAGACAGCTCGCGCATCAGCAGCCTTGGGGAATGTTTGCTTCGAAACACACACAATTTGACCTCTCAAAGGATCAAAGCAGTTTACTTCATCAGGTCATAAGTGTTATCAACTGCTGCAAGTCTGTGTCTCCATTTCACTATTCAGGAGACTAAAATTAAGTAAATAGATTATGAGAGAAAGAACTGACACAATTTCTCAGTCTATATGGGTTTATTGTAAAGCTGTAATTTTCATTACTTTTCATATGAGAATACTATAGGCAGTTCTTATCTATGCAATCCTTTAAAGAAATCTTGACAAGCAAATTTATCAATTTCTAATAGAATTTCAAATAGTGCAGACACCTCGCTGTCTTCAATCATGTCTTGTTACATGACTGTGTATGTGGAAAAAAAACTTGTTTGTCTGGGTCCTAATGGATAACATGATGTACATTCCTATGGCAATATAAAATGAATAACAATAAAAATTATAATTTACTTTGCTGTCAGGTGCTGATCCTGTAGGTGTGAAGGAAAGTAAGTAAAGCTGCAGAGACTGGGTTTTGATCTGGTATTGTATTTAAATATTCTGTAGCTGAGATCTAATTGCACTTAATCTGCTCAATAAAATTATCTTCACTGTTATTAGTATCCCAGACTTTTGTTATTATATAATCCTAACCTATTTTTTTAAACAGACATTTTAATCTGCTGCTTAAGCATTCATTAATGCAAAGCCACTGCTGTGCAGAATACATTCCTCTCTATTTGCAAGTGGCAAGCCTGGGGAAGTCCGGGTATTTGGACATGAATTCTTTGAAACTACTACTAACTGCTAGTATCGTCTTTCTTAATTTTGTTTATGACCTTATCACAACAAACATCAGCAAAACTTTATCCTTATTCCTAAAAATATTCCGCATGAAAAAGATGACTCTAAAAAGTGCAGTGTCATTTGTAAATACACTGTGGTATCCAAATAGTCAAATGCAATATATATGTTCATATCCAACAGCTTTTGGATGGGTCCTTTCTTTCTTGTTTCATTTCTAAATCTGAATAAATAATCTTCATGCCAACTAACCTAAATGCATGAATTATTTCCCATTTTGAGAATCCTGAGATGCTCAATTATCTAATACAACTGTCAGCCATCAACTGCACTTAATTGTCTGCATGTTTCAAGTCCATTGCATGTTTATTTATATCACTTGCACAACACACTAGATGTTTGAGACTAGAATATGATATGGCACAGTCTAATGCTCAGCGATATGACAAGAGCGATATTTGCTTTTCTTAATCCTAATTTTTCAAGGAAATGTAGGTAAATTGAATATTAGTCTCCTCTATCTTCTCCACACCCCTCCCAGAGATTTTTTTAAACGCACAGGACATACTCAAACAAATTTGACAGAGGAATGAATAGGAAGTTCTTACAAATCTTATGAAAAACTGCAGGTTTTAGACCCACATAGACCTGCCTGCTGAGGACAAGGCAGGCACGTCTCTGGCTCTGACTCATTCCAAGAGGGAGCAGGTGCCCGCCCACCCATGCAGTCCTTTAGTATGTGTGTAAGACCGAGCCTGCCACAGCACGTGCTGCCCCACAGAGACAAGAGACATGGGACAGCATTAAGGATTGGTGAAGTGACAAGGGAGTACATGTGGAGAGGTCACAGCATGGGGAGAGCAGATAGGAGCTCTGTCTGTGCAGAAAGCAGGGGCATTCAGGAGATGGAGTACTCTGGCAGGAAACCAGGCTTTATTAGTTCCATTACTCAGGAACAATTCCTTTTATTAGGCCACATCTCAAACTCTTTACAGGGAAGGTGAGTGAACAATTTGGGAACGCTAGGAAAAGCGGAGTTTAAGGGAAGGGAAGCTTTCAAGGAACAGCAAAGATGTTGCCTCACCAGATATACCAAACAAGGGAAGACAGGGAGATGTTGGGGCAACGGAGAAAGGGAGAGCAGGGTGGAGGGCTGAGGCAGACCACAAAGCAAAGGCATCAGACAGGAGTGCAAAGACAAGCCTGTCAGAAAAAGGAAAGGTAAAAACTGTGGTCAGATTTCTGAGAAACGAGTAGCTGAGGTGGAAAGCGGAGCCACTCCATGCTGTAGTGACAGAGGAAGAAACCACCAAAGCCCTACAGCCAGTGGGAATTTGGTGGAGGAGTTATGGTTTAGAGGGAGCAAAGTCAACAATCAAAGAAGACATGGCAGTACGGAAAAGGTATGTCAAGGCAGGAATGAATTGTGGTTATTAGCTCAAGAAAGTGACAGTGGTTAGAGCTAGCCTGAGTGGCAGGGCTAAACGTAAGAAACATCAGCAGTGGGCTGGAGGCTGTGGGACTGGGGAGCATCAGCTACTGTCTCCTGCAGAGGAGGAACAGGGAGACGGTGATTTCTGGGTTGGCTGAACTGAGCTTTAGCACTGAATTTAGGGTGCAGAATTTAAAAGTAAGAGAGTGGAAGCTTTTAACACTTCTGAACCTCATCAGCTGCATGACAAAACTTTAATGGGAAGATGCATTTTATGGACACCAGACAGTGATAAAATTGTATAACCAGTGAATGCAGAAATTCATCTTTATTTATAGGTTCCTACTCAAATTGTTTGATATCTTCAACTCTCTTTACAACCCATCATTTCTGCAAATTTCTATGCAGGAAGAGCTATCTCTATGCCATTACACTTTGTGTCATGCATCTCTCATGTTAAATTTCAGGCTGAGTGCAGATTGTACAGGACAATAGCCTGACATTTATGAAAATTGTCAAAGCATCATAGTAACTAAAGAACTATTCCAAAAATAACTTGTGTTAATGCCCTAACTATACTGACAGCATTATTGCTGCATTAGTTTCATCCACAGAAAATGTAAGAATATAAAAATAATGCCAAAAAAAAGAAGATAAATTACAGAATTAGTTTTCATAAACAAAAAATGGTCACATTTCTAAAAAGCAAAGCTGTAAACATGTTCCTTCCTAAAGGTTAAAAAAATATAATGTACAGCTTAAAATAAGAAATGTTGGATACTTATCACAAATAATCCAGAAATTCTTATTTCATCACGCAGGCATTTTACTCAGCATTTTTAACATACTGTCAGCTCCAGACAGATACCACTGGCTCTTCCAACACTGTCAAAGTTATCCCTGAGAGTCAAATACAAATAGGGTTATAAAAATAAAGTTTTACATTTTTTAAAAATGTAAAGACCCTGAGTGCAAATCACCTGCCATAAACTGCACCTTGCTGTGCCATCAAGAGACAGAAAGCTGCAGGGTGCTGCTCTTTAGGGCATTGTTCTCTGCATTTCACCAGGGACACAGCTTATAGACAACGCACTTCAGGAGCCCTCTGAGGAAGACTGCCATAGAAATATGCCTGCTCAGCACAGGCTTCTCTTCTGCACCAGCCCTTACACCACTTATCACCACAGTATTCCCATCAGTATGCTCAGCACTGCATTGAAGCTATGCCACATGAACCACAGGCTTTTTCTCACTCCTGCCATGTCATGCCTTCAGCAGCCCCATTAGCAGGCTCGTTGTGTCCAACCGCTTACCCTTGCAACACAGCAGAGGCTGCAGATACCTGACAAAATTGGGAACTTCCTGGCGCGTTCTGCCTTTCTAAGGTCACATGGCAGCACATGCTTGTTCTGGCTCACCATGTCCTTGAAATGGCGGTAACCAGATTCTGCTTCCCTTCTCAGTGACTATTAAGTACCTGATCTCACCACGTAATCCCACCAATACCGCTAGCAGTACCCGTGTGCTTTTGCTCCTACTTCAGAGGAACTAGCATGGCACTTACACAAACCATAAAGCTGGCCTGTAATGGGAAATATACAATTTGCTGCTCAAAAACACATACACATTTGCTCATTTGATACCCGGCCCACCACACTATAATTGAGGCTTTCCTGCAAAAGTACAGATTAAAGGGATGCAATTCCACTCTCCAAAGATGCTATTCTAGACAAAGAAAAGGCGCGTTTCACTGTATACATTATACATGGTAAGCAAAATGTCTGGCCATGCTTATTCAACTAGCCATCTCCCAACATCTTCCTTTGTTGTTTCAGGAGAATCCTGCTCTCCTTTGAGTTTCCTTCAAGCCTCCTAAATATTCTCTCTTACTACTCCCAGCACTCAAGGAGACGCATGCATAAATGCTCTGTGTTGCATCATCAGATGCTTCCTCTTTCCACGGAATGGATTTCGTCGTTTCCCATGTTGAAACAGGTTGACAAAGCCTGCCTAGACCAGTGGCACAGACAGAAACTCTACATTTGCTCAAAGCTGTGCATTTTAAATACTTGAGGAACAAAGACCTTTTCTTCTGTTTTACAGATCTTCAAAGAAATTAGCAAAAAAGTTCCAATAATCTCACCAAGGAAAGAAATGTGGACTAAGCTGAGCACATTTACATATTCCTATTTGGGGTTTCAAGGCCTGTTCATATTCTTGCTTAAGTTAAAGTGCGTAGTCACTGCCTTTACAAGCTAGTCAATCAGTTACTTCAGCAAGGTACTTAATTCCCCTTTCATAATCAGACCTAGCTTCAAGAAATGTAGAAAACAGGAAATTCAAAGAGCTCCTGCAAGCCAACAGTCACCAAAGTGATTTTCTTTTGTGTGAAGTCTAATCTGATTATGAAAATGCAGAAGTGGAAATCAGCAACTAGTATCTATGCACCCTTGATAACAAGTTATCTGACTGGAAGCCAGCCTAGTTGTCTCTGCAAAGAAAATCTGCAGGCAAAAATGTCAAAGAACACAAACATTGTACATGCTCATATTAGAATTATTTTTGTCAAACTATTTTCATTTTGTTAAATGCAGCTAAACTAGATGCCTGTGTTGTCTGGGTCTTGTCTTGCAAGAGGCAAAAGGCCACAAATTCTCACTGAGAAAAGAAGATTTAGTCTTGATTTATAACTGTAAAAATAATATTATGTATTGGTTCAAGGACTACTACTTTACTGTATTACCTCATAAAGGAAAGTATAGTTGTGCATGTCACATTCTAGTGTAGGCAAAATTAACAATATATTTTTACTTTTCTGCTCACAAAAGTCTCAACCTCACATTAGAAAACCAGAACTAAGCCAAAAAATTACAACAGGAAACAGAATGCAAGTAAAAAGGTTTTGATGTGTTATGCTTACTTCGATGGGAACAAAATCCAATTGCAAGACCCATATTAACTTAATAAGATCTGGTTTATTGTTTATGAAATCAGGTGAACGTGCAAGGTAACTAACATGGAGGATCTCTTTTTTTTTAAATAAAATGCAACAATATGGAAGGTAAGAGCTAATAAGAACATTGTAAATAGTCAAGAGAAATCACCATTTTTAATATTTTGTATTAATTTACATTTAATTAATGTAAATTAAATTGCTCAAATATTCTTACAGAAATGTCGGAAAAAGACATAGTGTTAAATTAGAAAAGTATGTAGCATTTGAAACATCCACAGATTTAGGAATAGGCCCAGGATTAGAGGCCTCAGGCTGTAGGAATTGGGGATGTCATACAGTATTAATTCACGGGAGAAGCCACTAATTTACATGCCACAAACCCCAAAAGGAAAAAGCAGTAAATCTGTTGGCTAGGACAGAGAGTCTAACTTATCTTTTTGATAAACAATTTAAAAAATGCTATATATGGATTCTACAAAAGAAAAGTAATGTACCAAATTGGAAAAAAGAAGTAAATGATAATTAAAGTGTCGGGGACCTGCTACCCAGAACACAGCTCTTACATTTGTTCAAGAACTGCAAAAACAAATGGGCAAACATTCAATTCTTGATTAAAAGAACTTTGGAGTTATGAAAGTTTGGGCAAAATTAATTCCCTCTGACATGGTATTTTCTAGTTCTGCAGTCCCTGCTTTACAGAAGTAGCAGAAAGAGAAGGTATGAGCGATCCTAAAGGACCTTAAGCACATAGACAAAGGAAGCTCTGTTTCTCTGGATCCTGAGAAATCACACTGAAAAACCCCAGCCTTCCTCCCCTGCCTCTGCTGGTAGCAGCTTTTCCAAAGGAAACACTTGCAGTCCATTCTTTGTGATGTCCCTACTGCATCCCTGGGAAGGGTAAAATAACGGGGAGGGCTCAGATAGCTGTTGAGAATACTCAGCGCAGGCTTCATGCTGCAGAGAGGGAAGTCTCCCCATATAGAAGTCTGCTAAATCATGAAGGACGTGTTTTCCGTACTGGACTTCATTCTTTCCCAGCACTGACTTTCTGATCTGTGAATGCCAATGGTTGAGGATGCCTACACGATTTTGAAAAACTCAGGAGAAGAACAGAAAACTACTAACCCACTCTTTCTTTCCAAACAACTTAGAGAACCTAGAGAGTCACCTTCATGAAATCCTACAAAGTGTACATGAGACTGCCTAATTTAAATGCCAGCAGCACACAACACTCCTTAGGAATTCCAACACTGCTAACTTTTTATAGGTTTAACTTTTGAAATACAATAAAAGGCCATCTTACTGACCATAATTGTTTGTATTTGTGCTTATAGTTTATTCAGTATGCAAATCAAACATGCTAACTTCATGTGCTGTGCTACCCATGTTCTAATGTGAAATGACACACTCCAGTAAGAAGCCCTATGTGCTGTGCTGTCTACTGAACCCTTGGGTTTAATTAACAAATGTACTATAATAAACATAAAATATACCCTTTTCTAAATATAAACTTCCAGATACGGTCTGCAACAGAAGATTCCCCAAGTTTGTAAAAAGTAAACAGCCTCTCAGGAGAACAGCACAATTGGGAAAGACTTCTTTTGACATAGAATCATACGAGCCAGTTTCTTTCTCTCCTTTGTTAATGATACAAAAGGCACTTTGCAAAAACAGTTTACTACACTAAAAAGAAATATTGGCAAAATAATGAATTTCTACCTGTCGTGCACTTTAGCAACTAGAAGCAAGCCGTAACTAGCAGCATGTAACCGACCAATTCTCCACAGATAACCAGCAAAACCTACAAGTTTTAAGAAATATTTATGTAGCCAGTTAAGATTATTTCTGAACACAACAGAAGTAAAAGAAAGAAGATACACAAAGCTGAACAATGGGATAATAAGCCTGTGATTAACTAGGCAAGTTAAAAGTGAATCCATGTGAGGAGAGCATTATATTATCCTAAATATGCTGATCTAAATAGTCAATTCTTTGTAACATTAAGTATTCTATTTACACCACTTCACAGATACGGCTTAAGGCATTTTATTCAGCTTTAGTGGCTCTCCATTTTGTTTTTAAATGAATGAGATATTTCAGAAACATTTATTTTGCAAGTATTTCTACAGGTACTGTGATGCTACAGTTTTTATGCAGGATATTTTCTTATAACATATCACACAAGATGACCACTACACTATGTCAGCTGATACCAAAATAATAAGATATCTTCCAGTTGCAAGGCTCAATGTCAAATGCAATACAAATTCAAGAGGCAAGCTGTTCCCCAGGTAGTAAAAAAGCTGTAGATAGCTTTAACAAGTGACTAATTCAAGCATCTATCCTTAATTTGGTGTGAAACTCACCTCTGAAATCCAATCAACAGATTCTGCATTTACTGTAGTTGTGACAGAAGTCAATGGCCTTAAAGTGTTTTCACCTCTCAGAAGTTGTTAAGGTTTAAGCAAAAATGTCTGTTTAAGCAAAATCTTTACATCATAATAACTAACCCAAATCTGTTATTCTCTAAAAACACACACACACAAGTCTTCAGTAATTTGAAGAGCTGCCTACCAGCAAGAAATTCACACCCTTGAGGCAGAAGCACCACATCAGACATAGTTATTCTAAAGAAAATTCAGACCTAGACATGCCCAAAACAAAAAACCAGACAGCCCTGTCCTTCAACTGGGAAGACTCACAGTCCTGGATTTGGCCATGTGAGGTGTCAGAGGACTAACTTTATAGACGGAGCTGAGTTATGAACTTAAAGCACAGACAGAAGAGAAGGAAGATCAGACCCCTGAATACTGAGGATACATCATCACAAGTAAATCAAACACTTAACATTCCTATTTTAACCATCAATTTTATTATTTTTTAATAAATTACACTTTCCTTGCAAATTTAGCAGTGATTCAAATGCAAAATTCATGCTTGCTAGTATCTAAATATATGATAACCTGGGGTTAACAGCTAGTACTACGATAAATAATTTTGTGGGTTTAGATTTTTCTTTTCTGTGTTGTTGGACATTGTTTTAAATTTTATATAGAACACGTAGCTTGTCCTTCTAGTTCTAGACTACACCACTAGTCCCAGTATAACATAGACCACTTAAAAAAATTAAAAAAACTTTACTTGAATATCACGACTGCATCACTTGTTCCACTGATGTAAGGGGAACTGGAGAGAAACTACAAACTTAGTAACAGGTTTAGCAATATATTCCTGATTCTGGTTTTAAATCAACACGTTGATGCTTGAACAATTAATGAAAAAGTGGCATCCTGTTTCCATAGAAGATGCAATTTTGAACATCTTTCAGTATCGATTTTAACTGCTTTTAAAAACTGTCCTCCATTTCTTAGACTTATGTATGCTACAAAAAACTTATGCAACATACGCAATAGTCATCTTAGCCAATGTTTTTCCCCTTTTATGTACCATAAAAGACAATTGTTGTGATTTTCTATACTGTCTCAAAAATAAATAAAACAGATGGCAAAAGCATTACACTGGATATATACCGAGTCATACAGTACCACAGAATGGCCTTTATGAGATGAAAGGGTTAATCGCTGCTTGTGATTACACCCAAGTAACTTTAATGAGAGTAAATACTGCAGCAACATCTATAAACGCAATGATGACATTAGCAGAACACCAGTTATGAAACCCCTGCCAACACTGCTTGTACAGGGCTTTGTTTTGTTTTGTTTTAATAAAGATACAAAAATCTTACCAAGTTCTGCTGTTTGGGCTATTTGCAAAGCCCTGCAAAAAAAACTGTAATACTAGGCAGCTTTAAAGAATGTAATATGCAGTAGTAACCATGACGATAAGAAAAATGCTTTTTCTAATCTTTTTCTTTCAGTTGACAATACTTCCAAATACTGGTGGTCTTCCACTGTATTACAACTTTTGTTTGTTGCTCCCTCTGAATCTAGGCCTCCAGTCCTTGTAAACCTGAAGCTTCTGACAAAATGAACAGGAATTTGGGGTGCGCTAGTAACACAGAATGAGTCCTAACCAGTCCACCAGCATCTTAAGTGGCTGTGGTAGGATGGATGTCATTTGTTGGCAAATATGTTTTATTTCATTTTTGCACAGAACAGGTAAAAAAAATAAAGTTACAATTTAAAGATAATTACTTTGCAAGTAGATGGGGAATCGAAAAGAATAACAGGAAGGCAGAGTGTACATAGGATATTCCTATGGAGATCATAAAACTGCTAAGGTAGGTTAGAATTTGGCCCTCAGCAGACTGATCATAAGCTTTAAGAAACCAGCCTGTAATTCCTCTGCATTGATTTTTGCCTTTGTTTTGTATTAAGTTGGGTTTTTTAAGCAATACACAATAAAATAAATAAAGATTCTCCAGAAATTAATCTTTGCTCTCTGCTCTTTCTCCAACAGACTTGCTCACCAAACTAGGATAATGCTTTCAAAAGATGTATGTGATTTGGATCTCAAGTCTCATTTTGAAAAGTGACTAAAAGGCTGATTTTCAAAGGCATTAAGATACCTAAAGATGCATTAAGCACTTAGAATTTTTAAAACTGCCTGGGCATCTAAAGCCTATTTAAATCACTTAGTCCTTTCTCAAAATCCTAATGGGCAGTTATCTACATTTTATGTGTCTATATGCCTTTGAAAATCTGTACCATCGAATACTTAACCACGTTAAGTCCCCCGGCTTTTAATGAGACTTAGGGTCCTAAAAAGTGTAAGTACTTCTGAAAATTGGTCAAGCCACTCTCTCTGGTCTTTTCTTCTTTCTTTTGAAGAGCAATCTACTAATGTTTATCTGTAGCATGTCAGTTAACCACAGCTTCAAGACTGTCAGACTTACACATTATACTGTGCTCATTCAATTTTTATGTAACTAAACAAACAAAGGTCCTGAGTACAGACTGTATCCTTACAAGACTTGCTGAAACTCCAAAAAAGAAAATTAATTCCAACATGTAACCCCGTCAATGTGCAAAATTCATTGTTTCAAAAAATACGATCAAAAATTAGTGTAATTTAGGCTGATAGAAAACAAACAGCATAGTTTACTTGCTGAGCAACATATTCAAATTACTACAAACAAGTTCTGAAAGACAGCCACACAGCAACAAAAAAATGTTCAGAGAAAAGCTAGAAAGAAGTTGTGAATAGGCTCTTTAAACAGGCAGCAGTTCCAGAAAAGAAGACAAGCCTGAATTCTGAAATTTCTTTTTAAAAGGAAAAAGTATGAAACTGTAAAGCTTTCTCTTATGCAAACATTTGAAAGATTTATCTTCTGATCTTCTTTAATGTCAATGGGAGGTAACTTGCACTGACCACGTTCCCAAAAAGGAACTGATTTGTAAATTAGGAACGCAGGGAATCAGATTGCCACCTACAGGAAAATTTAGCATTTATTGTCAGGAATGATTCAAAAAGAATACAAATTGCCATCCTGCCAAGCACTCTTTCAGGTTTAGTTATTATTTCAAAACCAATTAGTATTTTCTCTTGTGCAACTATATCATGAACTTCCTAAATCTAAAAAGCCATTAACAAGAGAGTATTGCTTGAAAGTTCCATAGCTCAACTACAAAGCAGCAGATTGTAATCACGTTTCAGTTCAAGAATTTTAAGTCTGCTTACCTGATACAATTGGTGCTAGCCTGAATATGTCTGATAGTCTGCTGTTAACTGGTTCGTAAGGGGAATCTTCAAGCAAGTCATTTCCTAAAGACAAAAGATGATTTTTTTTTTTTAATACAAGAACTCAGGATAAGAATCTGTTGTTTGCTTTTACTCTGAAATGAAGCTACTCTCTAACTGCAGAAGGTACTCCCCTCTAATTTGTCTGGCTATTTCTTCCCAAAGCATTATCCATAAAAACACCTTAAAGAAGCAAGTTTTTTATCCCTGACAGTAGTTCTTTTTTCTCCTTTCTCCATAGATAATGTCATAATTTGCGGAGACAGCCAGTGACATCACAGGGACTGTCCCATCTCACACCAGCAGGAGAGAAGCTGCAGCAGGGATGTTCCTCTTCATTCACCCTAACAGCAGAGCTCTTTTTTAGAAGAGCTGCCCAAATAACAGCCAAAACCTAGCATCTTTGGAAAAAACCAATTCTAACAAGATGCTGTCAGAAGGGAAACTGTTTTATGATAAAGAACATATCCAAGAGTAATGTAATTTATTATGAAAGCTAGAATGAAAATACATAGAACCTCATTAAAACATTCCAGTTGATGTTTGGATAAATGAACAGAAAGGGATGATTTCCCTTTTTGCTGAAGCAGCTACAGAAAAAAATTAAATGGGGACCACACTGAAGTGAAAGTGCATCTTCAACTCCAGGGCCAGAGCAAAACAGGCCTAAAAATGATGTATCTCATATAAGGAGCTGACCATTCTCACCATACTATGGGAAATTTGGTAGTGACATCAAGAACAGAAGTCCCGAGTCAATCACTGTCATATCCCTTCTAACTGGCGCTTCTACACGCTCTAGGAAGCACAAACCTTTTTCTCCTGCCTCAGCGTGCCCAGGGAATACTGCTAGTAAACACAGGAAAGGGAAGAATAAACTTTTCCTTAAAAAAATTCTCCTCTTCATATTACATTTAACTTTCAGCAAAGAGCTAAGACACTAGTTCCAGTGTCCTGTGATCTTGTTAGGTGAGTCCTAATTAAGGAGTTTAAATATTATTAGGAAAATGTCTCCAAACGATTGTTTTTGTAGCTTTTGCACTTGCTAGTGCCCTTATCTTTTGACTCTGGTTTAGAAAGGTCAGCTGGGTCCCCTGGAGGAAACCCTTGTTGTGGATTTCCCAACAACAGGAGACGGAGCAGCAGCTGTTCTTGAGTCGGATGAAAGGTCCTCAGTTTGCAGCTGAAGAGCACAATGTGAATTATGGTGTCAGACCCTCGGTTTAGCCTCAGTGGCGGTAGCTAGCTGCGGATGTGAGGGGCTGCAAAAATCACACACTGCATTAGGGGAGCGTAACGTTTTTGTGTTTTGCAACATACCCTGTAAGCTCTGGTACATGCTCCAGTAAATGCGCAGGCAATTTTTCTCCTTCTTCATGCCCCTCTTACAGCGGCAGTTGTACAGAGATTTCTGCTTGAGAGCTTCCATGGCGCTTTTGCATTCGTCCTTTGCCTCCAGGCCTGTCGCCCGGCTGAAGTTGCTCTCTTTGCCGGCTACACACTGCCTCAGTGTCCTGTACTTAGTACTACAGCTCTGCTCCTTGAGACACTGATCACTGGCTTTCACGCAGTCAAGGCGGTCCCCTCCAGGCAGCCCGCTCACTTCTGTGGACAAAAGTACATCTAGAGAGAGGAGACACAAACCAACAAACTCTCGTTGAGAGGTGAGGCTGATTTAACCAGGGGTCCAAGGCAGGCATCTGGGAAGCACAAGGCACCTCCTCACGCAGCACAGGCAGCCAGCCCCACGGGCAGCACCTTGCAAACCTCCGGGCTTCATGCTGCACCTCAGGAAAAAGCACTCGGGGTTTTCATGGTCTTAGATCCACTTTTGTGGGAGTCCAGGAAACAGTATGTTTTAACTCTGCTGGTTGATTTATGGGAAAATGCAAAAAGGAGAGAAAACCCACAGGGGTTAACATGCCTGACAAAACAAGCATTCATTATTCCTTAGATCCACTTTGGTGAAACAAATAACCTTCCCATTCAAGAGTTTAACTGAGGGGTTAAATATTCAGCCTCACTTTCCACAAGAGCTTTGCTGTAATTTCAATTACATCCACGAACAACCCGCTCAGAGAGATAAGTATCCTCACTGATTGATATTAGCCTTTTTGCGTCAGTCACTTTTTGAAGGCTGTATGCATTTTTGCTTATTCTACATGTATAAAGGTAGAATTTATGACTCCCTCTCTCCATTTCTCTCCACGTATGATGCTTTTGCAGGAGAACAAAGCAAATTACATTAACTCTCTCCTCTCCATTGTGCCCCCTGTCACGCTCCCTCAGACACACACAGATGGAAACGCAAACATCTCCTGTGGAAAGGAAACCAGTTTGGGCTGCAAACCACTCACAGTCGGGCAGGCTGCCAGGTTCAGGTGAAGATGTAATCCTTCAGCTGGCTCTTGTCACCCCCCCCCCCACCCTCCCCAAGCAGCCTTATTTTATTAAAATGAAAAGTTTCCCTGTAACTTGCAAGAACCCAATTTAATAAGAGGCTACGCAGGCAAGTATCTAAGTCTGTAATCTCCCAGAGCTTTAAATGTAGACTGGACTAACTGATGTGAGGCACAGCTGTAAAAACTACTGGAAACTTCACTGTTCTGTCTAAACAATAGACTGACAACCGTCAGGCATCCGATCCCTATGCTTTGCTTTATGAAGCTATGTACAGAGAGAAATCAGATGCTGGCAACTTACCCACTAAGGGCAAAGCGAAGTACAAGATAGCGAGAAACATCTTGCCGTCTTCAGATGGTTTCCCCAAACGAGCTGATGTGACACAACAAAGAGGATCAGCATGTAGATATTCCAAAACCGCCGAGGTCCAAAGACTCCAAGTTCAGATCCATTGATTTCAAGAGGGGAAAAAAAAACCACAAACCCTCTCTCCTTTTCTCCGCTACCACCACCAGCGGCAGAAGCAGCGATGCAAACGCTGAGCTTTTTCCCTTAGATTTCAGGTCTGAGCAACCTGAAAACACAACCACTGACTTCAGCGAGGGAGCGAGAGAGGCGCACGCACGGGTATATGTGTGCGAGTGAGCAAGCGGGAGCGGGGCAGGACGCCGGTCGCCTCCTTGGGTGGGCAGCGCCTGTTCCCAGGGAGGGACCGAGAGCACACACGAGGGGGGGGGGGGGGGGGACGACGACGAGATCCGCGGTGCCCGCCCGGCCCCGCAGCCGGGGCGAACCGCTGACAGCCCCGCAGCCGCTTGCAGCCCGTGGCTGGGACTCCCCAGGACTGCCCGAGCTCCCCGGGGGAATTCGCCTGTTCCGCCCCCCAATCCGCAACTTTATTCGCTTGCGCCGGGGCGGGGAGGCCGTGCGCGGGGGGCCGCGCAGCTCGCGCGGTTCGCTTGTCTGCGCCGCGGGGTCGGGGCGCGGCGAGGGCAGGTGCCGCGCTGCCGGCAGCGGCTGGGAAAGTTTGACAGGGGAAATTGGGCGGATGTGGGGGGGGAAAGAAGCTCAGCGGGAGGCGCGGAGCGCCGGCGGGGGCGGCTACTCCGGTTCCGCCGACCGGAGCGGAGCGGCCGCAGCTCCAGGAGCACCCCGGGCACGGCGCCCCAGGGGCGCTCAGCACAGCGGGAGCGTTTCCGAGCGGAAGCCGCCGCCAACTGACCGAGCTGCGGGAAGAGGCGGCAGGGCGAGTGCCGCTGCCCGCGCCCGGTATGATGACCCCGCTTGCCGCACGCCCCCACCCTCCACTGGGGCTCGGCGGCCACGGCCTCCCCCTGCCGGCCCCGCCGCCCGAGGGGGAAGCCCGCGGCGTCCCGCTGCTACCCCGAGGGGCTGCGGGGGGGACCGCCCGTCTCTGCCCCGCAGCCCTCCTTGGGGCACGGCCCCGCGCCTGCGGAGCCGCGCGGAGGAAGCGCCGCCCGGCGCAGGCTGCGTTCGGCCGGCCGGGGGAGGCGGGACCCGCGGGGGGCGCATCCCCGCCGTGCTCGGATCCCCACGGTGCTCGGCGCGGGCCAGCCCTCGGCCGGAGCCGAGCTGAGTGTATCGGCTTCCACTTGGCTCCTGAATAAACAAAGCGAACATATGTCCCATCTTCGTGACAGATGGTTCAAACAGAGAACTATTTAGTGGTTTTCCCACAGTTGCTACTATGTAGCGCTCCCCCGAAACCCAACAAAATGCAATTAGCCTAAAATAGCGTCACTTTCCAGATTTCCTTGTTTTCATACGTGGAAAATTTGATTCAGGTGGGTTTATGTTTTAGCTGCAACTAAATGTTTCGTCTAAACGATAAAAAAAACAGTATATACTTAGCTTGTTGACAAAATTGCCAAGTAATTTGGCCCATTTGACTTAAGGAATTTGCTTCTTACAATAAATTTTGCCTGAAGGAGTTTGCCTTGCCTCATGAGATGGAAGATGATCAGGCTGGCCACTTTTATTGCAAAAACTGGATGGCAGATGGAGCTAAACTGTTGTAAGGTACTTCAGAAACACTTATTTAAAAGCTTAGCATATGCCAGGATATAGAGAATACAACATTCACAGAACCTGAATGGAAGCTTTATATTTATTTTTGTTTTCCTCTCCTGCCACTTTTTCTTAACAGATAGACTTGTATTTCTACCAAAAAAAAAAAAGTAAAACTGTCCAGAGTATTGATTCTCTCCATGAAGTCATAATAGTGATGTCGAGTTACAACTGATTATGTCACAACTGTTTGTGTTTTGGTCATTTAATGTGAAGGGGCATATACTATTATGTGGTCACAAAATGTATTATCTGATGCATGTGCAAGGATATAATTGGGAAGAAATGTCCAAATTTCTAAAGTATTTCAGGATCATTAGAAGGTCCTAAAGTTGGTAATGGCATTGATGATACAAGTCAGCTTCAGCTTTTGAACTAGCTGGTATTTAATGAAACAAGTTGGCCTTCCAAACACTTCAATACAAATTGAACTGGGTGATATGGAGAGATGATTACATCTTCACTGATAATTTTGACACCATTATGGCACATGATAAGCTTTGTATAGAAGTTATCTGTATGTCTAATACACAGGTAGCATTATTCTCCTATTATTTACAAGTCTAAGTCAGGAATAGCTACCACATTCACAGCAGAGAAAGGCAAGTGAAAATAAGACTGAAATCCAGGCCACTATTTACAAAACCATTCATGCATTAATGTCTTCAATACATACATATATGCACACACACATATACACACAGAGAGTATTATTTGGCATATAAAAGCAACATATTGCAAATCTCTGCATTAATAGCTACTTTCACTGTTATAAAACACAGCTTTTGTGGGGTGTTTACTACTACAGTGAAACTGAAATCATGTTTTAAGTGTTAAAAATCAAATAAAATGTTACTGACAGTTCAGAAGTAACAAGACAACTGGAAAGCAGCATCCAAAATTCTGAAGATTGTCACTAAACACTCCTCATGTCAGTATTTTGACTCATCTCTGGAAAACTATCACCCAAAGAGAAAAAATGTTCAAATGTCTTAATCCAAAAAAGTTTTAAAATGCAACCATGTTCCTAAAAAAACCAAAATCAAACATCCAAAGAGAAAGTCCATGCTACATACAGATGCTCAGAATGTCCAACCACTACACACTCTTTAACAGGACTGTGGGTGTGAGAAAGCGTCTTGCAAATCACAGGGACATTTGTTCCACAGCAGAAATTACCATATTTTTTTTTTTCCCCGAGATGGAATTATTTGTAATTTTTTTCAACTTTTTCCAGTATTTTTAATTTAATCTCTGGATGCCATCCTTTCAATTTATTACTAAACTAATTTCCATGTCCTCCTAGCACTGAGACAACACAAGTACTTTACTCTCTTTGTAGAGGATGACTGTGGTTTTGGGTAGCTGAAGTCACTTGCATGTTGGACTGGTGTCACATTAACACACAAGGCATGCAGCTTTCCTGGAGTGCCATGTTGTATTAGTATTGCTTATGTATACTCTGCCGCGTATCCTAGCTACACATCATTTTCAGGTTTTTTAAGAATTTAAAAAGATACCAGACAAAAACCATAAGCCACTTTGTGGCTGGAGCCATAATCCTTCTGCTCTTTGCACATTCTTTTCCAATTGCCTTTTACCTCCTCTGGGGTAAAATTAAGTCAACGGATGCTTTGCTGTTGATTTCGGTCAAACCAAGGTCCACCTTACAATTTGCATCTGACAATCGCTCAGACCATAAGGCTCATCAGTCAAATGAATAATTAAAAAATAAGCCATACAGAAGTCCTTAATGTGAACATTTTAAAGATATTTAAGCTGGCTTTCTATTCTGTTGATTGAGTTTTATAAAAATGTTCCAGAATGCTTAATATAACATATATAAAGTATAGCTGGTCGGGACAGAAGACAGATGACAACATGACAACATAATCACCAGTGAGTTATTGTTTAAAGGCCGTTACAGTATAAAATATGTGGAAGACAGTACTAACTATTTCAAGCTACTTACTGCCAGCATTAACTGCTAGCACTTCAGTCTTTACCTAATTTTAGTTACTTGGTTCTTTCTAGTTACCTACATTAGCTGGTATTCTTTCAGTGAAAACTATTAATAAAGAAAAGACAAAGTAATGGGGATAGAGGGGTTATTCAATACTAAAACTTCTGTAAAAACAGTGCTTCAAACGCTGTTCTTTAAAGTAGGTTAAGTGAGTCCCAACTATGGGCAGGTTTACGCTTCCTGTCACCTTGCAGGCTGAACCCAAATGCTCTGAATAGAGCAACAGCATCAAACCACACCTGTAGGCAGGGCCATGTGGTACTTGAGGCCAGCCCTACAAGACGTGCAAAGTCAGAATACCATTTTTTCTGTATTCAATTTTAGTGGTTTTCCTTCTGCCTCCTCCTTTGCATGTAAATTAATGATTGACAGCAATCTCTCAGAGGGATGTCACATGCAAAAAGAACTGACTCCAATGCAGTCGATGTTGTTTTGCAGCCAGTCCCACATGCCAAAGCTGCGGTGTTGGAGCACTGCATTAGGTCGCTATGGCTGGCAGCAGTTCAGATGACAATGTGATGGTAAGCTGACAAGAAGGTTGAATTAATACATTGACTGGGCCACAGTTAGCCTGCAGGTTCCCTTTGCCATCTCTGCCATAGACCTCCTTTTAAAGACTGAACCCTGCAAGGAAATATTGAAGTTGGAGCTACCGAGCCCAGTGGACGTTACACAGTATTATCTGCAGGCCCAGTAGATGTGTGGAGAGAAAGTACGCTGAGAATAACAGTGCCGTGAACTTTAAATATAATTCTTTGGGGAAGAAATAGGTGAAGCAAAGCTGAAGCTGAACTAATGAGTCAGATACAGCAGGTGGGGGAGAGCAAGCAACTGATGGGAAAAAGTCTGTATGTCATGGGAGCACACAAAATAGTGTTTACACAGGAGGCTTTATTCAATAATGAGAAAGGGAGAATAGACAAGTTAGAGAATTACTAGGGACTGGGGGAACAATCTGAACTGCATTTTTTGTCTTACATTTATCTGCTTACCATGAAGTCAAAGCCTGCAGTGGTGGGAATAAGGCAAGAAGGATTTGCTCAAGGCATTAAAGTTTTGTAAAGGACAGATTAAATAACAGTGCTCCAAAAATCAATTTTGAGGGGCTTATGAAGCCTTGAATGGGCTTTTGCAGCACAAAAGCAAGATTGAGTTTTTACTGAACCTGTCATTTATTTGGGTTTAGAGCTTTCAGTAAGTATCAGGAAAAACATAAAACAAAAGCAAAGTAAGCAATGAGCATTCACACAGTAATCAAATAAAAAACATGTGGAAGTGCAATCCAAATTACTAAGGGACTTAATTGATGCAAAAGTATAAGAAAAGAAAGTTCCCCTCCCCACTCCCCCGCTTTAATCAGACCTGGTAGTGAATTCCCACAGCTGTTCTTGGCCAGGAAGTTTTTCCTAAACTCTTGCTTCCCTGTCCTCATCAGAGGTTGTGTTTATGTAGTATCAGACCACCTGGAAGGAAGGGAAAGAAAAAAAAAAAGCTGCAAAATCCCTCCATGAATTCATATCTAATATGTTATCTGCTCATGATTTCAGTAGAATAGGTACATAAATACTAAAACAGTACAATGCAATTCAGAGAGCTTGTAGTTAAGAAACACATGATACCAGTTACCCTTAAAGATTTGGGAATATAGACAAAACTGCAGCCACTTGTGGAGTTCTGTATCTTATACAAATGATTCCATTAAACTTTAAATACTGATATATAGGCATAGGCATTGATATTTGCCCAAACTTGTAAGGAAAATGTTGTTAAGACAGACTGATAACAGTAGTAGCCCTCGATTTGTTGCTTTAAAAGTGGAATAATACAGCCCCCTAGCTGTTTGTAGAGGCAATTCAAGCTAACGTCGGAAAGGGGATTCATGCCTCTACAGCAAAACGAGCTAAATTCCACAGTAAAAGACGATACAGCAAAGAAACTTGATGTGAAGCAGTTAGGCAAAAATATAACAGATGAAAAAAATATGAAATATCATATGTTAAGTAGTAGTAATTCACATGCCTATAGAATCTAGAACAATACAATTCACATGCTAGAACATCATTTGAAACTTCACCTTCCAAACCATTTGCCAGCAGTATCAACCTTTAGCAACCCACGGGCATTAGGGATCCCATGGGATTCAACCAAGATCATAATTCAGTTTGTTAACTTAAAACTTTCCTTTTGTCTTTTTAAATTTCTGTGATTACCAGCAACTTGGTCTTGTGGAAACCATGCGATCCTGAACCACAGGATAGGAACCCCTCCCTACCTTGTACTATGTAAAATATATTTACGTTAATGAACCTCATAATCTTTGCAGAAAAACTAAAGCTCTAGAAAATTATTTATTCCAATTGTCTATTGCTGTAGGTATATAACATCCAGGCAGCTTTAAAAACAAAATTGTGGAAAGCATTAACATCTCAGAACATTGAAATCAGATTTTTGAACAGCATCTGAGAAAATCCATGTAAAAAATGAGAATGTTGGTATCTTGCATTTGCATACTGCTTCACTTACATGTAAGTTCATTCCCTTCCCATGTTTAATTGAAAGTGACAAAATCTCTATAGAATGGTGTGTAAAAAGCAGTGAGATTTTCTTTCAAACATGCACAGCTCTAGCTAGTGATGGGTATTCAGCTTTCGCTGTTCATGCTATGCCAGATGCACAAACATTTACAAAGCAAAGAATATTAAATCATAGAGGAATATTTTGCTTTCACTTGCTGTATATATCTTATTCTAAACTGTAGGACCAAATCTGCCCTGACTCCTGCCCTGTGTAGGAAAGTCAAAAAGATGCATGGAGGTTAAAGTAATTTTAGAATTTAGTGACCAAAGGCAAAATTATCATCTTAGATTTTCAAAACTGTATTTTCTGTACATTTGCTGTGTATTTTGCTAGACTAGCCCTGACAAGCAAAATAAACTTTTTTCCTGATGGTGAAGATCACCAAAATTGCAATTTTATTGGAAGTTTCTCAAAAGGTTAGCAACTCTGTCTGTGTTAATTTGTACAACCTCTGTTCAATTGGTCTTCCTCTAAGGTGAGAAATTTAGGATACAAAAAGTCTCAAGATATTTATATTTGAGGTGAAAGGAAATCAAGAAAAAAACAGAAGTGGAAAAAACCTAGTGTTGTAAATGCCTTGAGAATTTGTCCTACAGGGGAAGCAAAACTGGCTATTCTCAGATATCTGCCATCAGCTGTATGTGGCAGTCTGTCTACCAAAGGTATGGTGATAGTGGGTTTGGAGGTTTTTTTGTTTACTTTGTGGTTTTTCAGGGAGGTGGTTCATTTTTTGTTTGTTATTTGGTTGTTCGGGTTTGGGGGGGGTTGTTTGTTTGTTTTGTGGTGTTGTGGTTTTTAATTATTTTGTTTGTTTACACAATTTCCTGAATAACTCCTAACATTTCAGAAGAAATAAGTGCACAGAACACACTTTGAAATTAAATGTTTAGTTATAAAAAGTATTCAATAAATATGGGATGAAAAGACTAAGTATTTCTTGAGTCAGCAACAATGCCTCCTTAACTAATACATGCATTTTTATAGTTTAGGAAGAACCTTATGACTGACAAATGAGATAATTCTCCTGTAATCCAATTGATTATTAGCTGGAAACAGTGTTGAAAATCAAGACCTGTTTGTTCTACTAAAATACCAGATAATCCCATTACTTGGCTTCTCAGCAACTACTTCTGTAAAATTCTGATGGCAGCAGAATACCCACTGGGCACAGTACACACCGAAGAAGTAAACACAACAGGCCACTCTGAAAGGCAAGTCTGAAAGCTAGAGTCACAACTGATGTTACTTGCAGTTCCTTCCCTCTACGCTTTTCTGCAAGCATTCATTACATCAATTACAGCTCTATCTGTTAAAGACATTTTCCCAGTTTAATCATGTGATGCACAGTTAAATCTATAGCACTTTCTTTAGATGGCTATAGTTACCTGCTGGTAACACCAATAAAAAAGCTTTTACGATGGAATGCCTGCATCTATCCTGCCGCTTTACTAGCGGACATAATTCAGATGGAAAACAAAAATGCATACTTTTAAATTATGAAGGTGAACTATTCAGATGTTGTGGATGCTACCTAAACTTGACTCTGACTCAAGTAATTTATGTGTAACTGCATCCTGAACATTCCTAAACTGTTCCTTAACTTGGCAGTAAAAGTAACAAAATGTAACGGACTCCATACTTTTGTCTGTCTGTCCATCTGTGAGGGATATGAAGGTGGATTTGCCATCTTCTTTAAGCTGACACACTAAAGCCTTCTAATCTCAAACCCATATTTTATCAGAACAGAAAATAATGGATTAGACTGAGCTTTCTTTTTTAGCAGAGAAAACTCTATTTAGCTGAGTGGAGCTGACCAACTACAAAGTTTGAAAGCAAATCTTTCCCCTACTACTGCATGGATGGCACGTGAGGCTTTTTCACCAAGTGGTTTCCTGACTTGAACAAAGTTTACTCAGATTCTCCTGGAGATACTAAAATCTATTTATTTGGCATCACCTCAGAGGCCTCCCTTTGGGTCTATTCAGGCACTCAGAGAGAGGAGCCTCAGTGCTTCTTATAAACCCTCAGCACTCCCCTCTCCAGCCCTTGCTGACTTTGTCGTGCCTGCCTTGCCATCCACTGCAGGGGCTTCTCGCTCCTCCTCCCTCTAGATGGCCTGGATGCAGAAGCCAGGCCAAGGAGAACACACAGGCATCTTTTCTGTTGTCCTAGGACACCTTTCTTTGAAACCTGCAATTATCAGTTTCTTTGGGGAAAAAATGCAGATTAAATAAGCACCTATTTTAATTTACATCTTGCTTTCATTTTATTTCATTTAAATCACACTAGTTCAGGTTTTCCTGGACCCTGGTGAGTAACTATTGGTCCATTAAAGGGAAAAACGTGCTCCAGACTATGGAAGTTCATCTGTACGGTGTCTGTAAAGCACCTGAAAGGCCAATGTCCTGACCCTAAAAAAGTTTGTCTGCCCTGTGATATAAATTGAAAGAGCATCCAGCATACAAGATTGTCCAATGTCTATTTGTTTGCTTCGTACAAACCATACCTGAAAAACATTTCTAAAGGCCATACTTTTGAATGCAGCAACAGCAGCAGATATGAGTAATTGAGCTGTACAATTTATTTTATAAATGGCAAAAAGACTAGGAATCTACAGTCCCAAGTAAGGGAAACAAGGCAGTATCTGATGAACTCATTTTCATACGAATTTCTGAGTTGTTAATTTATGAAAGAAAAAAAAAAACCTGTTTGCAGACAAAATGTTAAGATAAAATGTAAATACTTTATAGTAAATTCAAAGCTGTAACAAAATACTTACACACCCACAGTGTGACCTCTCTCCAAGTTTCTGACTTAGTTAATTATCCAGTAGATCACTATTTATAACAAAGTAATGCAAACTTGTTTAAATACGTACAACAATGGCATCTTGCCAGAATAAAAAGTAAGTATGATGTTCCCAGAATTACAAAAATCCAAAGCAATTGTGGTTAATATAATGATTTCTGAACTTGATTACATTCTAATCTGTGTGACAGGATGTGGTGGGTTGAGCCTGGCTGGAGGCCAGGTGCCCACCAGAGCCGCGCTCTCACTCCCCTAATTCACTAGACAGGGGAGAAAAGGCATAACGAAACGCTTGTGGGTCGAGATAAGGACAGGGAGAGATCACTCACTAATTGTTGTCATGAGCAAAACAGACCAAACTTAGAGAGGGAATTCATCTAATTTATTACTAGGCAAAACAGAGTAGAGGAATGAGAAAATAAAATCAACTCTTAAAACACCTCCCCCCACCCCTCCCATCTTCCCGGGCTCGACTTCACTCCCGGCTTCAACCTTCCCCCCCTCAGCGGCACAGGGGGACGGGGAGTGGGGGTTACGGTCAGTTCATCACACGGTGTTTCTGCTGCTTCTTCCTCCTCAGGGGGAGGACTCCTCTCATCGTTCCCCTGCTCCAGCATGGAGTCCCTCTCACGAGGTGCAGACCTTCAGGAGCAAACTGCTCCAGCGTGGGATCCCCCACGGGGTCACAAGTCCTGCCAGCAAACCTGCCCTGGCATGGGCTCCCCTCTGCACGGGTCCACCGGTCCGGCCAGGAACTTGCTCCAGCATGGGCTTCCCACAGGCCGCAGCCTCCTTCAGGTGCCTCCACCTGCTCCGGCATGGGGTCCTCCAAGGGCTGCAGGTGGAATCTCTACACCCCCTCATCCTTCCTCCATGGGCTGCAGGGGGACAGCCTGCTTCACCATGGCCTTCACCACGGGCTGCAGGGGGATCTCTGCTCCTGTGCCTGGAGCACCTCCTCCCCCTCCTTCTGCACTGACCTTGGTGTCTGCAGAGTTTCTTACATCTTCTCACTCCTCTCTCCGGCTGCAAAAGCTCTCCCTCTCTAACTGTTTTTCTTCTTCTTAAATATGTTATCACAGAGGTGCTGATTGGCTTGGCCTTGGCCAGCGGCAGGTCCGTCTTGGAGCCAGCTGGCATTGGCTCTGTCAGACACAGGGGAAGCTTCTAGCAGCTTCTCATAGAAGTCACCCCTGTAGCCCCCCCGCTACCAAAACCTTGCCACGCAAACCCAACACACAGGAGCTAGTCGGAGCATCCTGACAGATGTACAGTCAGGATATTGTGAAACACCAGCACAGCACATCTGAGGTTTTTTTCCTTCTTTACACATCAAAAAAGGAAGCAAGGAAAAAAAAAAAACAACCAAACACACACACACACACACCCCCCAAAAAAAAATACCAAAACCCACAGACACAAAGGAGTTTGAATTTAGGGAGCAGCTCAGCTGAACTTTCTGGGATACCTGACTGTGGAAAGCCTCAAGGGATGCCTGGGACCATGCTGACAACCACCACACTTGACACCTTGCTCCTCCAGATTACTGATAATCACTACTCCTGTCAGCAAGGAAAGGGGAAGCAGCGCTGACCACATTCCTATAACTTTGGATATTTGTGGCCTCTGTGACAGACTGACTGTTAATGCACAGAACAATACCTTGCATAGTTTCATTTATCATGAAGTAATTCATGCATGCACTTATTCTGGCCTGACCTAAACCACGACATCTTCAGGAACAGAAACTTGTGCATTTCCCTGGTATGCATCCTTGTACATAGAACTTTGAGATTCAGATTACATCTGCAAACTGGGTAATCACAATTATCTTCCGTTTTAGTTTTTCCAATATACATTGTAAATGCTTTGAAGCAGGCACTACTTCGGCACTGTTCAGATGATTAGAAAGGAGGCTACGGTCTTGTTTAGAACTGTGGGAAGTACTATAAGATTAAAATCAAATAGCTTTGATGAAGGCATTTTGAGAGAGAAAGTCTTCATTCTAAATGTCAAATAAAACAGATAGGTGATGGCACATTAAATTATTTGCTTTTGGAATAGTTAGCTGGGCCACAGTAGTTTTTGGAGACCTGGAGAGCACAAGGAGAAGCAGAAACAAGCAAGCTGTTCATCCCAGGGTATCTATTGCACTGCATTACCACAGTCTGAGTTGAAAAGGCATACTTTGCACTTTTAGGTGGAATAGATTAAAGTGTCTAAAAGTTCAGCCTAATTGGTTAAGTCTTTTAATTCACATTCAGATAGAATACCGTTATATTTTAACTTCTTCAAATTTTCCTTGTTGAAAATGCTTAGAATCATCCCATTATCACTGAATAAACGCCACAGATAGATGATCGAAGTTCAAGAGTTGACCATACATTTATATAACAAAAGTGAATAAATTTCCTCTTCAAGATGCAGACATCTGTGCAATATGGAAACTGAACTTCAACAGAGCTGCCTTTGTCTGCTGGAAAATACAACACTCAAATTCAGCATCCTTTTTTTCTTCTCAAAACACAATTTGGAATTCTTTTGCATTGCTGCTTAAATATTAAAAGCTCATGTTATTGACAGCACTGCTTTGCTAATCATTTTCCCACCTAAAATACCTTGAAAATGTGTTTTTTCTTCATTAATGATATGTTTTATAAATTCTCAAAATATTTTCAATATGAAAAAATTATTTTAGTGTTATTGTGGTCACTATCCACAGGTTACCTGTAACTACTAAAACAATGCTATTTCTTATGATATTTTGCAGAGCTTCAATAAAGATACAGTTAATACTGCAAATATCAAAATTATATTCTTTCTACAATTTAAAGGAATATTATTCAACACATTTATGTGTTTTGTGACAATTGTTCATACCCACTTTTATTCTACTTTAAACAGACTGAATTAAAGTGATATGCCAAACTTAAAGTACAAATAGGACAAATTTCAAAGTTATTGATTTCTGACAGTGTTTACAGGCATTAAGCAATACTTTTTCAGACATCTGAAATAGCTCACTTCAGCACCGAGAGGCTGTATTGAAGGAAAGCTGAAAATGTGTTGACTGCCTCGTCAATATTAATTTAAAATTGAGGTTTAGAACTTTGAAAAATTAAATTTATTTATTTTTTAAAATTGTCTTTTATCCCTTGGAAAAAAAATTAGAAAAAAATTAATTCCTGCAGGAAGATAATGTAATATTTTTTCCCCCCAAGAGGAATAACTGAAAGTGTTCTTCCTGCAAGATTTCCACCAATAACCACAAGCACTCTTTCTATAAGATTTCCACTCTACATGGAATGTCCCAGTTGATGAATATTGACTAAAAATGTTTAAAGAAGTGTTAGGCACACAGAAGTTTTCCTCAGTCTGTTTAACTCCCTTGAACATCTTTAAGTCATAATTTTAACTACCAGGAGTCCTGAGTAAATAAAACGCTAAACTGAAGGTGAAACAGAATGGCTAAAGGGATCGGTAAAAAGACTTGGACTTAATTACAGACTAAATCCAGCTAAGATGTTGATATCCAAAGTCTTGTGACATACTGAGACAGGAAGATGCTTACCAGAACATGAATATGTGACAGGGAGGCCTAAATATATCCAGCTGTCTAATTCATGGCCAAGCTTACAAGTACTGGTGAGACAGAGGGGCAAACTGGTCCAGGCTCCCTGGCTACCCTCCTGAACATGATTTGCAATGCTATCCCAGACTTGGCCAGTAAATTTGGAATTGCATAACAGAAATCTTCCAGTGGTTGGGGGCCAACAAGGGCCTACTTTGAGCTTTGTGATAAAGAATTGAGTGGTGTTCATGGCTTGAATAATTATGTGACTGGACTGTCAAAGCTATCTGCACAATATTTTTTTAACATTTAAATGGTACTTTTTTAAAAAATTTTAAAAAAAAAAGAAAAACTTGGAAGACAGATTCCCCTCTAAAATAAAACTACTTGCAAAATAGAGCACTCGATTGCTGAATTGTGTTTATCGTACTTTAAAGCCACTCAAGAATGTTTTTATTTCTGTAATGATTAGAGAGAAGTCAGGTTTCCCACAAAAGTCTAAAATTTTAAAGACAAGAAAGAACTAGGTGTTATATTGCAAACCACTTTACCAAGCCAGGGTCACCACATTTCTGTGTAAGATTCACAATACAAGAGTATCTATGCCTATGCTGTGCAAATGCAGCTCTTATTTAATAAATCCAATGCTGGGCTTGCCACGCAATGCTTCCCTGAGCAGGCACCATTTATCTTAGCTGTCCAAATACCTAGAAACTTATATGAGGCACTGACAAGACCACCACATAGCTAGAAAACCTGGAGAAATGTCTAACATACTCAAAATCTGTTTGCATAGTCTAAGAAAATACAGGTATATAATAGATCTGTGCTTAGGCAAAGCCTACAAGTATTACTAAGGTGAACACATAAGATGGCCACAACATCTGCCTGAGCTACTAAAATTCATTTTGGTTTTAATATTGTGATGGGTTGTTCTGCTTTGTTTGAATTGTGCACCCTTATCCTGGACCAAATGAAAGACTATAGTTTATCTCAAATGCACACCCCCAATTGAAGTCCTTTACCAATAATTCCCTGTGAACACTCATAATCTTGGTGCTTCTTGGAAACCACCCTCAGAGATCCTCTCCTTTCTCTTCCTTCCCAATACTAGCCATTTCTCTACACCCATCAGCTGCCAGTGACTCAGAGAAAGCAGCATATAGCAGTTACTGCTGACTTCTGTTTCAGAGTACCAGATGTATATTTGCCCCAAACAGAATCCAGTACTATAAAATAAGATGACAACCAGAACATAAAGTCTCCTTGGGAAAGAAAATAAAAAAATATATTGCTCCCCCCTTACAACTGGAATCTGTTCATATTCAATCTGGCTTTGTACGTTTCTCTAGAGTTAAAAGTGAGAATTGGATTTTAATTAGGATTATATATTCAGACTAATACTGTTACTGAATCAACATCTAAGGCAAAGAATAAAAATTTATGCCAGATTTTGGAAGGTCCACTGAATACCAAACCGATGCTCTTAGATATCTCCCCAGGGTAACCCACTTCTTAAAACCATTTCTCATATGGATAAGGGCCATCTCATTTCAGTTGTGATACTACTCAATAGACAAGCCTGGTCTATAATGAACTAAGAACATACTTCAGACTTAATATGTAAAAGTGGAAGAAGCATTCTGAAGACTCTAGATACATTTTGCACGCTTGTCAGATAAAAACAGTCCTGGAAGTACAGTATCATAAACATACCACCTTCTATCACACCTTGCTTGTTGTTGTTCTTATCCCATCACTCTTGCACGATTTGCTGTCCCATGTCCCCATCTGAAAGAGGTGCCTAGTAATATGCTAGGAAATTCAGATTTTTAGTTCCCTAGTACTGTAAGAGAACAGAATCAAAACTTTCCTGTCTTGGACAAATACTCTAGGCTGTACAATACCTCTGCCACAACATGCTCTGAGAGCTCCTAACAATACAGGCCTCTGCGAGAGATCAGCCTTTCTCCTTTCCCTCTCCTTCAACACAAATCATTTTATTCTTACCACATTTAAAGGTCTCAATCCAATGCTTTTGCAGGGAAACACAACATCTTGGCAATTAAAATGAACACTGAAATACTGTACAGACTCCTCTTCAATTATACATAGTAGAGTTCATTTTCTATCTTGTGGGTGGACTTTTAAATATAAATTACAGGGACCATGAAAAGAGATGGCTAGAGACTGATACTCAAGCTGAGGCAATCTGAGACACATGTACAGCACACAAGTAAAAGAACAAGAAGGTAACTAATTTTCTGCCAACAGATACTGGTGTCTGTTTAGCAGAACGACTTTTTTTGATATGAGGAACCTATGTTCCCAAATTCTGATTTATGTATCAAAGTTTTCCTGTGACATAAAAGGAAAATAAACACCTGATAACAATAACTTCGACAACATTAATAATGGAAGGGAGGTTAGGAGAAAAGAGTATTATGCTATCTAAAATGCTAAAATGAAAACAATCTGACAGAATCAGCTTCAAAAATCCTGTATTTCTAACCAAAACTTAATCCGAGTAAACTTAAAATGATTCAGCAGAAACTTTTCAATTTAAATTTAATCACACAATTTATTGTAAAAAAAAAAAAAAAAAGCTTTTTTCAGCTGGATTTATGTACCTAAGATGATAATAAAAAGAGTTAGCTTTATTTTATTGCTGTTCCAGATGGCAGCCAAAAGGGACTGAGAAGCGTGGGAGTAACTGTTCTCCATCTATGAGGGGTTTGGATTTAGAAAGTTACATATGCCATGCAACTGTCAACTATTTCTTAAAGGGTTCCATGGCTTCTTGGACTCCATAGAGATAATGATATGAAGAACAAACAAACAAACAAAAATTTAGCGGTTTTGCTGTTTGCATCACTAGCAGATAACTAAGCATTTGCTTAATTTAAATCAAATGCCACATGAGGATTTTGGAGGACTGGCAGGTTTAGAGACATTCATTTTCTATATATGTTTCAGGCCATCTCTTCACTGAAAGATAATTTATCTGAGTATGTCAAGATAGGACTCAAGAAAACAGATACAGACTAGATTTGACCTGACTTATAAATCTGCTATTTTATTTCTCTGAGAAGAAATGTAAGGAGAGGGACAGACTGAGTAGCAGTAGATTATACTGCCATTTAGTAATCTGTGCTTTAAGAAAAGCTTTCAGACTCCGGCTTCCTGGATTGCAAGAGATAAACCACATCAAGAACTAATACATTGATACCACTGTACAGGTTATGAGAAATAAACTGCCCAATTTCAGAGTACACTTATTCAGAGTTCAAGAAACAATACAGAGATAAACTAAGTATCTTGTTTTTATTAGTGATTAGAAAGACATCAGCATGCCACTACAAGCATAGGTATATCAATAATTCACATTAAATTACCTAGTAGATTTTTAACACCATTACATCCTTTGTGGCCTCTAGTCTGAGGATCCATATTTGTGTAAAAAGCGATCTCTAGAACTAAGCATTATAAATACAGTACACTTATATCCTTAACTATGACAGGTGAGTTAGGAGCCTAATTGCCATAGACTCCTTATACGTTTAATGAGATAAAGTACCATCACTTTCACTTTTTAAGTATTTCTTTTCAAGTAGTAGTAGTAAGAAACCAAATTAGGAGGAAAAACAATATGTAGTTACTATAAAATGGATTTTATAAAGTCTGAAAAATCTCAATCATTTAGTAATAAGATAAGGCAACTGTAAGTATGTTAGTGGAATACCTAAGCTAGAAAGCCCTGAGAATCCCAGTTAACAAAACATTATATCCTCTAAATAGTTTTTAAAAATCTTTCAGCTAGAATCATCAGCTAAAGGACTTTTTCTGCTATAAGGTCTCAGGAATATCTGGACCACAAAAATGATCAACCTTTTCTTTTTCAAAACTTACCAATACCTATGAAGTATCCTTGGCTGCCTTTTATTCAGCTCCATGCTACCTCAAAAAAAAGAGATTTTCTTATTCAGAGAAAACTCTCGAAAGATCTGAAAAAGCAAACACTGAATCAAGTCTTGTAGCATACTGAAATAAAATCCTACATTATAGTCACAGCCCCTTGTACTTCAGGAGAATAAAAGACTGAAAAACACCAATGTGCTAGAGGACAGTAGAAGATATTAATGTCATGAGATTTCCTGACTAGCCACATCTTAGCATTCTGCAAAAGCAGGTACTTCACAAGTTAAAAACTCACATCCCATTCCAAACAGTTTACGTTAAAGAGGAAAACAATACCCTCCATAACCCCAGCCAATATGACTTAGAGAAAAATTCCTTCTGATGCCAATCAGGTGATCAATTTAACCCTGAACATGTAAGCAAGTTACATCCAACTAACACCTGACATCCTAACCAACTGCCCCATTTTTTCCTGCTACCAATCTTATTTAAGCAAAGGCAGTCCCCTTCTCCTATACTATGCACCAAGAAGGAACATAAAAGTCCTAGTACACACAGAAGAATAGAACTGGCACACCAGTTAAAAACATTTCTGTTTGGGGATTGTGTAAGACAAGTACACAAACAAGTTTCCCATTAAACTTCTCTGTCAGTAAACCTCTCTCTATCAGTAAATATCCAAAGCTTTATATCACAAACTTTACATTCTGACTCATGATAACTTCACTATGTCACACATATCCTTTCATTAATTTATAAATTTCCATCTGGAAGTAGTTCAGGTCTCTGCCTCTGTGACCTTGTCTGGAAAGCAGTTCCAGAGATTTGCACAGATTGCCAAGAACCTTCTTTTAAATTTCCCATTTATTCATAATTGTTTGTATGTATCTGATCTTGAAATAGTGTCATCCTTTAACACAAAAGTCTTCTTCCCTCACGTCTACCCCCACACATACTTATAAAGATATAACCATATGCCCTTTCAAGCTTTGTTTTGCCAGATAAGCTATTTTCATCTCAGCTGAGAAAATAGGTACTCCTTTCCCCTAACCAACCCACTGTGCACCTGCTGTGAATCAATGTGGGTCATGACAACTGTAAACAGTATTCTGAGAGTTGTCTTACCAATGCCTTGTAAAGCAATATTAACACTTTATTGTTGTCACTGAAAATCCTTCATCTAATATACTCTGAAACTGCTTCATGGCCATGACATAATGATAGCTCAAAGTCACCGTACAGCCAACTAATGCATTAAACCTCTTTCCTTTACTATCGCCAGCAATTATCAAGACACCAGCTAATACTAAAAGAACATGATATTAATCCCCAAGCACCCAGCTCTACTTTCTGTACTATTAGGTTTCCATTTTCCTTTTTTTTTTTTTTTCTGATACGCTAGTCATATTCCAATTTTGTGCCATCTCTTAAGGCCATATCCATTCTCCTACTTTTACCAAGCTCAAAAATACTACTTGAATCAGTCTCAAGATCAGTCCTAGAGGAATTCTACTAGCAAACTCCTTTCATTTTGTTATTTTCATTTTTAACAGAACTCTCTTCTAATATAACCCTTTACTCAGTTCTTCTTCCACCTTACCATTCTTGCATTAAAGCTCATCTTCTCCACCTTCAGTAACTTCCCACAAGGAACAATATAATGCCTTATTTCGATCAAGGTAGATTAGGTCTACTGCATTACTCTTCTCTGGGACAATTATCTTATCAAGGAAAGATATTAAGTTAGTCTGATATGATCTACCCTTGATAAAACCATGGTGTAGTTTTTCCCAGTTTCCATTTACCTCTAGGTCCTTGATATTTTTTTCCTTCAAAATCTACTCTAAGACCTTGCATAGTGTTGAGGTCAAACTACCATGCCTGCATTTTATTTGACCACTTCTTTTCCCTTTTAGGAATACAGGGAATAACTTTATTATTCTTTATTGTATTGAGCTAGCCCTGAATTGAAGAGACACACATAAAATCCTTGCAAATGCAGTTCATGCAAATCAGCATTTGCATTTGTGGATTCTTTCAGTGCCCTGAAACAGGTATTGTTTAACCCTATCCATTTCCTCACAGTAAGCAGGCCATGTTTAGCCAATATCTCACTTAAGGAAACATCCATTGCTCTGTCTTCATTCCCTTAAGCACCTTTTTACTATTCTTAGTTACTATATTATCCCCACTGAAAAATGAGACAAAGTATTCATTTGCTATTTCAGTCATACCTAGATTGTAGTTAATCTCCATTTCATTCCTGGTATTCTATGTTTCCTAACTTCTTACTTCTGTGCTCCCTTTTACTAATCCGTCTAAAGAATCATTTCGTGTTTGGTTTAATTGTGCAAGCCAACTCAGCTAAGTTCTTGGCCATGCTGATATTTTTATATCGCTCTTGAGAAGATCCATTATGAACTAGGAAAGGGTGGGGAGTATGATACTGAGAACACTGATACATTTCTGTCCCTTATTTCCTTCAGCGCTCTGCAGAAAAGTGAGTTGTGCCTCGATGCATAATCACACTAACTTTAACAAGGAGTATGGAGTATTGGCCACAATACAGACAGAATTTACTAGCTACTTAGGTGTGTTCATGCTGATAGGACCTCATCCGCTTCAGCTCATAAATTTGCAGGAAACATTCAAAGATATTTCTGAATTGCTAGAGCCTGTCTTAAAGAATTCCCGAGGACTGGGAAGTTCCCAGAAAAATACAACAGGATAAACTTAGTGCTTGTCTTTATTCTTTGGCAGAATTTTACACCAGACAGATTAAGTTTTGAGAAAGGTACTAGGACAAATTATTAAACAATTAAACTGCAGATACTTGGAAGAAAAATAAACAAATATAAAACATCAGTCAACCTTGGTTTGTCATGAACAAATCATGTCACACTATTTAACTTCCTTCCCTGATGTGGCAGCTTGCCAGAAGCACGAAAGTGAAGCATCAAATGTGTTGTACCTGGACTTTGATAAATGATTTTGACATTGACACTGGATATTCACATTGTCTTTTATCATATTCTAAGTAAACTATTTTCTAAATCCAAATTGTTGCAAATTAGAAGGTCATATCAGGGGAAGAGTCATCTCATACTTATTTTCTTACATTCCTTAGGCTTCTACTGCTGGCCATTGTTGCAGAGAGGCTAAGTACTCCTTTGGTTTGAGCCAGCATAACCGTGAACCTTATCTTCCACATGGTCTGCAGTACTCATTATTATCAGAGTGCATAGCTGATCGAAAACTTGCTCTCAGTGGATAGTTTTCAATTATTTACTCTTCAGAACTTCACAAAAGGGATCCCACAGACATCTGAGCCAGGTGTGATTCTGTTTAGTGTTTTTAACATCTTGAAAGACGGAATACAGAGTGTACTTATAAAATGCGCACAACTCAATATATAGTCTTGGGGAGGGGACAGAGGTTGGAGAAGGGGAAGAGAGAGTGTTTTGGAGGAATGAATCAGAATTCAGAATACCGTGACAAATGGGAAAGATTGTGTGGAATATTCGATAGGGGCAAGAGCAACATGGTACATTTAATGACAATAAATCGAATACACACATGCGCAATAAGGAATGTCTGGTGAAGAAGCTGCCCAGCAGAAAAGGATCTAAGAACACCAAAGGTGGAGAATATGGGGAAAGAAGCAAAGACTAGAGGCTAAGAAAATACGACTGATGGAGCAAGGGTAGAGGAATTGGGTGTGTTTACTCTAGATAATAAACACAGCACAGGGAGAGCCAGGCAGGACAGCAGACTGCCAGGACTTCCTGAAAAGTTCTGCTCATACAGCAGTGCCCTGTCCCCACGAGTCAGGCAGCCTCCGGTGAGCTTTTTCTGTACAAACTGTCGAGTTAAAACAGACAATCCCTTGCTATGCTTTTCAGCCCTCCGTGCCTATGATTCCTGTGTCATCTACTCAGTATGTCCTACTGGATTATTCCTATAAATAAAGATTACAAATATAAATATGTGTGTGCATCACACTCTTCATCATTAAATCCTTTGATTAAAGAACGTTTCTCTTCTTTTTTTTCCCCCAGCACTGGAAGATCTAACAGCATTCACAATCAACAACAATTGCTTCTGAACTGGTATTTAAGCTATGTTTATTTCTTTTAGCAATCGAAGAGGAAGGTTAAAAATGCCATCAACAGCAGCATAGTTATGATTTGATTTTTTAAAAAAAGAAAGAGGAACAGGCCAAAACATATGTGAAAACACATATGAAAACACTGTGCGTTATTCACTTTCATAAACTCTGCAGCCTCAGCTATGGATATTACTTTTGTATTCAAAGAATTGACTTACTGAGGGTATTTTAAATATTGTGTTTTAATTCTCAAAATAGGAAAAATGTAATTATTTTAAAGGCAGCAACATTTCTGCTGTTTATTCTAATTCACCTTCCTTCTGTTACCTTTGTTCTAAAAAGACAAGCTGTAAAAAGACAAACTCGCAAGAATTATTTACATACTTTTCACACAATCTGTGAATAGACATTTTTAATGCTTCTGAAAAGAAGTCACTGTAATACAATGCAAATTATTAATTTATGAATGTGGCACAATTGCTAATACATGCTTAATGCAGCTGTGATTTTCTACTCTACTTGAATTTAATGCTTTTATTCTTCTTCCTATGCGCTGAGTCCTGGCATATGTATGCAGATGTGTGCCATGAAGCCTTTGAAAATTTCAGGATTAAAGATAGCTAATCTCCCAGAAGCGTCAGTGGGAAAGAATATAGAAGGGATAGAAGCACAACTATAGGTTCTCTTTTTTTATGTCATCTTCCAAAAAGATGACATCACAGCATAACATCTGTATCAACAGGCAATTAAGTTTATATAGTGTTATTTATCATTATTAAGTCTTCATTAAATATGCTGCTCTGCCGATGAAGGGCTGTACAGAAAATAGAGGGCACAGGTTTATGGAGATCTATTTATTAGATTGGATTTTACAAAGCAGCTTTTAAAATCTGCAGGTAGAACATACTTTTTCCATAATATTCTGGAGGAAAGAAGTATTCTGAAAACTGTTCAGATTATTTTGAAGGAGTAGGGACAACAGCTATTTACTGAATGAATAAATAAATAATTAGAATTGGGAACTTTTTACAAAACAGTTTGTCACCTGGCCCAGTTTTGGTGAGAGGTTTTATGAGACCGTGCAGTTTCAATAGTTATGTTAAGAGCAGGTTTTCAGATTCTGGATATATGTTTTAGTCAAACCGAAATAGCACTTCCTCAAATCAGCAGTACTTCCTTGGTTTGGGCACTTGCATGGAATGTGGAATAATCTCTACGGCTGCCTAATTCAGGCCATGGGCATGTACTGAAGTCTTCTAAATGTCTAAGGAAACTCATATTTTTAAGCATGAACATGGATGGAATCGTTAAATTAATCTTATATAAACTATTAGCAGAGAAGCCTAAAAGTGTAACGGAAAACTCTTGGTTTCACATGAGAATTATTTTCAGTATGCAAAGTCATTTGGCTTTAATGCATACAGCAACAGCATAACAGTTATCTAACCTAGCACTAAATAATGCTCCTGTTATGAATAGAGACAATAGAGCAGTTTCATTTCAGTCATCTACACATATTCTTTTTTTCCTATAATTTCAGAATCAAGTAGAAATAAAGCTTAAAGAACATAAACATTTTAAAATCTCCTGAAATATTTTAGAATAATGTTAGCTGCTTATCTAATAACTTAGCAGGATTTTATATGAACTTCTGAGAATCAACTGAAATGAAAAAAAAAAGTAAAATTATTACTTTCTATGTTTCAGTGTTCATTCAGATTTTTCTATGATTAAGATAAAATTTATGTGACAAAAAGAGATAAGCTAGCATACTGGTGTTATATGGTTCTAGGAAACATACCATAATTAATTGATTAAAATGAAGTATTTTCAACAGATTGTTTAATGCATTTCAATCCAAGATTACATCTCTTGCATGAAAGTCCCAGTCCTCAAAATGTTTGTTTAACAGACCTTTATTCAAAAGATTTAATGGCACCCATCTTCTTACAGGACATTTCAATATAATGGATAATTCATTTACATTTCTGTAAATTATTTTTATGGGGAATGGGAGGTTTATTTACAAAATAATAAAGGCAATTTCTTTTCTAAATGGAAGATATAAACAATTAAAACCTAAAAAGTATTTTTTCACTGTGTCTATTGTAGCTTCCACTGAGTGCCAGCTTAGTGATAACCAGTATTGATGTAAAGCAAACTGCAGTTTTCCAGTCAAATAATTAAGAAAATTTACTATGAAAATGCAAAGCCAAGGCAGTATTTTGTACTGTGATATGCACTCCAGATACGAAAAATTCTTTCTCCATTAGAACAGTTACTACCATTATGCCAAGATAAATAAGGGCTCTGATAAATGTTTCAAAACGCGAGCCTCATTTGTCGCTTATCCAAACACTACGGAATAGCAGAGAAAAAAGTTTGAGGACAGACTCTTAGATTCAGTAAAAGAGACAACTGAAATATATTTAAGACTCTAAAACACTACAGAGGAACAGTGTGGATACCTATCTAACAGCACAGTTACCAATCAGCAAAGAAAACCGGTGCTGTGTGATTATAACCAAAGACAATTGAAAACTTAGATTTAAAAACATAAAAGAGTAATCTTTGCTTTTGTAACCCAAAGGGATCCAGTGAAGCCTTTCCAGATGGAATTAAACAAAATCTTGGATATAAGACTCAGAGATATCACAATGCAAATAGCAGGCTCTGTCCTTATAAAGAACATCTGTTGTGAAGTTGTTTACATTCCTACCAAAATGGCAAAGAGAATAGCTAATTCTCCATTGCAGCCAGACATGTTAGGGGGAGTGTGAAGTTACTTCTTAGGGTTTTTTAACACAGTATAAAGACACACGGCTTTTCACTAACTCACAATTTTGTCACCTGAAAAAAGAGACAAATATGGAGTTGGGGCACAGAGAAACATTCTGCAGTCATTTGCATTTGCATATAATTTGCCAGGGATTTTTTTTCCCATATTTTGTGTTTTATTATATGGATTTTATGGATTTTATTATATGGATTATATGGATTTTTGTTGTTTATTTCCTTCCTGTTACAAGGAAGAAACAGCGTCCATTTGTGAGTCCCTTGTTGAGCAGTCTACTAGAAATGGAGAGCTTCCAGCCTGTGGCTTAGCAGTTTGCTCTCACTCTTCAGAGATAATAACTAGACTGTGTTTAATCTGAGTTCCTTGGGAAATAAGAGATAGGTTGTAAGTTATAGGTTATTACTGCATTTTAATATTCCTCTTCTCTACTGTCCTGCTCTAGGTTTTCAGAAGTGGTTGAGGTTTTTGGTTTGTTTTTTTCTCCTTTTCTTTTTATTACAAGGAACTCAAATATATTCAAGCAGAGACCACCAAGTGCTTGTTCTGCTGTTCCTGTGCTCCCTCCATCCCACCCAGCCTGGGCAGGAGACAGGCGATGGAAGAAACAGAACAGCTCCATCCTTCCCCGCAGTGCAATGCGTAGCCAGCGGGAGGGGGAGAACCACCACACAAAATGTTCTTGATTTGCATTAAAACCGCTTTATTACACGTTACCACTTTACACTGCTTGCTGTATTTTAACAATGAAGTTTTAAAGAGTAGAGCTAAAACTTTGATTTTAAAAGCCACAATATAAAATTAATTTTGAATGTCTGCTATTTTTTATGCTTACTTACGCCAAATAATTACTGAGTTTTTCACTATTTGTGGTTTCTCTCCATCAGCATTGCTGCTCAACACTGCACTCCAAGTTGTTAGTGCTCTTTTTTTCTTTTTTTATATACATACACACAAATATATATACTATTTCCCAGTAAAGGATAGCTCAGACTTCAGTATTGAACACAAAATGATAGCTGTGAATTTATGCCACAGAATAATTTGGGTTTATTCCATAGAGTAAAAATGTTAGTGCAAAAATAAATGGCAAATACCATAAAGAGCAAAGGAAGACCAAAGAAATGTAGTTTGGGAAGAAGGTTTGCTATAAACACAACTTTTCAACACTAAGCACTATGGTTTCTACATGGAAAAAATAATAATAATAGCAGTGCTTAGAAACAAAAAAGGAAATAAATTTGTAACTATAATCCTATAATTTCTATCTTCTACTATGTATTTCTTATGGTGAAGACCATATTGCACCATCTAATCTTTACCCTTTGCATTGGTTTTTCATGGCAAGGTTTTGGTAGCAGGGGGGTACAGGAGTGGCTTCTGCAAGAAGCTGCTAGAAGTTTCACCTATGTCCGATAGAGCCAATGCCAATCAGCTCCAAGACGGACCCACCATTGGCTAAGGCCAAGCTCATCAGCGATGGTGGTAGCACCTCTGGGATAACATATTTAAGAAGGAGGAAAAAAATACCAAGAGCAATTGCAGCCAGAGAGAGGAGTGAGATGTGAGAGAAACAACTCTGCAGACATCAAGTTAAGTGAGGAAGGAGGGGGAGGACGTGGTACAGGTGCCAGAGCAGAGATTCCCCTGCAGCCCATGGAGAAGACTATGGTGAGACAGGCTGTCCCCCTGCAGCCCATGGAGGATGACGGTGGAGCAGATATCCCTCTGCAGCCCCTGGAGGACCCCATGCCGGAGCAGGTGGATGTACCTGAAGGAGGCTGTGACCCCATGGGAAGCCCATGCCAGAGCAGGCTCCTGGCAGGACCCATGGCCCCATGGAGAGAGGAGCCCACGCCGGAGCAGGTTTGCTGGCAGGACTTGTGACCCCATGGTGGTCCCATGCTGGAGCAGTCTATTCCTGAAGGACTGCATCCCATGGAAGGGACCCATGCTGAAGAAGTTCATGAAGAACTGCAGCCCATGGGAAGGACTCATGTTAAAGAAGTTCGTGGAGGACTGTCTCCTGTGGGAGGGACCCCACGCTGGAGCAGGGGATGAGAGTGAGGAGACCTCCCTCTAAGGAGGAAGGAGCAGCAGAGACAACATGTGATGAACTGACCGCAACCCCCATTCCCCATCCCTTTAGGTTTTATTTCTCATTATCTTACCCTGATTTGATTGGTAATAAATTCAAGTAATTTCCCCAAGTCTGGTTTGCTCATGATGGTAATTGGTGAGTGATCTCTCCCTGTCCTTATCTTGACCCGTGAGCCTTTCGTTATATTTTCTCTCCCCTGCCCAGCTGAGAAGGGGAGTGATAGAGTGGCTTTGGGGGGCACATGGTATCCAGCCACGGTCAACCCACCACACTGCCACTTTACCTTTGCCTCTTTCATTTCTGGCTTTCAGAAAAACAGTTTTTGAAATAATCTGAGCATATATGATTTAGAAATAAATTACACTAATAAATATTTTATAGTGACTTAAATTACACACAAAATCTTTCTTTTCATCTTCCTACACAAACTAGAGAATAAACTTGTACAAGAAACTTTACTATTAGCACAGCAGCCTGATTACAAAGGGCAATTACTAATTTTGAAGTACACTAGAAAGACATGACCTGATTACAGCACAATGATTAAGATACAGATATAGATTAAGATTAGGATGTACTGATATGACCAACAGAATAAAATTAAAGTCACCTTTCTAACAGCTAGTGATTTACAAAAGATGTAATACTTTGCAAAGGTTGGAGTTGATCAAAAGTAATTCACATTTTACTTTTATTCTGAAACGTTTAGGTTCATACCTTCTCATCCATTTCAGGTGACTACACACCTTTGAAGTAATGGCCGTGATCCTGTTTCTGAAAGCACTTGTATACGTTTCACAAGTGTGATTCACTTTATACAATCCTGAGATGTTATTGTGAGTTATTTACTATGTAAAAATCAAGCACATAGCAAATAGCTGCAGGAGTCAAAAGCTATGAAGCTTAATGTCAAATACTTGTCCCATTTTGAATTTTTTCAGTCTCTAAAGAAGTCTTTTACAGAACCGTTAATCGCACTGAATAGTCATTCTCAGACAGTGAGAAGTATAGTTGGAGCCAGACTCTTCTTTCTAGGGAGAGCAGTTCCTTTGCCACAATTAGAAGCACTGAAGCACCCTCCACAAAATACAGTCGTTTCTTTAATAAGTGACACTGAACACTATCCCAGCCTACAGCAGCTTTCTCAGTTTGAAACACAAAAGCAGTCAAGTCTCAAAAACTTCAAAGAAAGCTTTTCATTTTATGTTCTCCTTGATCCACTGATAGAGCAGTTCATTTTCTTGAATTTTGTAAAATGACTTTTTCACTCATCAGACCTGTGTAACAAATCACTGTCTCAATCACCAAATGTTCCCGTTTGACTCATCCGCTTTGCCTTTGGCCTTTGGGTAGGAAGCTTCACTTCTGAAACATTTTCTAAATTCACTTTTGTGAACTCTTCTCCCTCAGTTGCACTTTGAAAAAATAATTGCATTTCCTGCAACATAATGTGCTAGTTTCAGGTTTTTAAATTTCATCAGAACATTTTCTTTCTTAGATAGAGCAATGTCTTTTTCTTTAAAAAGCACCATTTTATAGCACACTATCAGCTATAACATGGCACTTTTTAAGCAGCAAATGCTATACCATAACATTTTTCCAGAATTCTCAGTTTCATTCTAGTAACTTAGAACAGCATTTTCACTAATAAGACATTTGTTCTCTCATATATATTGTTTTGCTTTTTGTGGTGAAAGATTTTCTCTTTCTAATTTCTGAACTTTGCTGCTGCAGTCTATTCTAAGACAGTATCTCCTCTGAGGAAAACTCTTTAACAAGACAAGACTGTCAATAATCCTAATCTTTTTCAATGTTAAAAAGACTGTAAAGGTATAAAGTTCCATTACTCCAGGTTTTTTCTGCCTCAAAGCAAATAGGCCAACTTCACATAGATATTACCTGTAGGGAATGTAGTTAATCCTTTTCAACATGTAGGAACAAACTCTGTAATATGAATTATATTTTCAACTGGGTATTTACATTTCCAGGTATACCATCCAGTAATGTACAAACCAGAAAGCTGCAGAAGCTCATAGCATAGTAAACTCTACAGAAGTATGCTACAGAAAAGTCTACAAATGGGCTACATTATGATCCTCGCTTATTGAGACCACCTGGAACAGAAACACTGTCATTTTACGTTAATGGTGAAATGCAGCTGAGTTGAGTCAGATCACTGTTACTTAAATTTTACGTAGCCAGCTTTACTATCTTCTTCTGTATGATAGCAGACTTTCGCCTGCTTCCTTAACTGCTAAGATTAGGCATCAATCTTCAAAAGACAAATAAATCTGAGCAGATATAGTATTTAAGAAGAATCGTGATAACTCCATAGAAAATGGAAGGGATAAAAAACCCCAGCTTCTGAACAACACTTTAACCAGTATAAAGTGTGTGGTCCCAGAGAAATAAAGTCAGTTGTAGCTGTTTAATCAAAACTCCCCAGACCAACGTTTCACAAATGTGCACAAGTTCGACAAGATTCAGCCAGTCTATCTTTTGCCTAGCCAAGTATCTTTCTTCTGTTCTTATGATGCTGTTTCTCGTGCTCATTTCCATCTCCCATGTTTCTCACAGAGGCTCCCTCAGGACTTGCTGCGCCATTACACTCTCCTCCAGCCAGTCATCCACATTCAGCTCTGCCCAAGGTTTCTCTTGCCCCTCCACTTTCCGCAGCCCACACATCCCACTCCATCACCCCTTCCTCGTCAGCCATATCCCATCTCCCATGCTTTATGGTCTGGGGTTTCTTTCCTGACCCCAGGGAGTCAGAGGGCAGAGCCAAGAGCTGGCGGGGCACAGATCCCTGAGGGAAGGGCTGTGGCCAGGCAGGGCATCCCAGCTTTAATCAACCTCCACAAAGACAGCAAGACCCGGAGAGCCCACAGACTGCACAAGAAGATAGAAATGAACCTGGATGCTTTGTTCCAGCAAATACAGCTCACAGAGAAGCAGGCGGGGGAGAAGAGGCGTTTCATCCAACAAGGTCTGCACCATGGCCGCCATCTTGTAGGTCTAGCAGCAGTGCCGTCCACTCTTAATGGCCTCTCCACTTCCTGGAGGAAAAGCAGGGGGGGGCCGCCATGCTGTCCTGAGGGGACCTTTGTCAGTGAAAGCTCGGCAGGTAGCCTGGCTAGCTGCTTTCTGCCAACGGCACATTTTTATAAGGATGTAACTTTTACAATATGAGCAGACAGTCTTACAGGTTTTTGTTGTGTTGCAGCTAAATTCGACATAAACAGAAGTTATGAAAAAATTAACCAAATAAAAGAAGAGCTGAGCACTGCAAAAATGAAATTAGAAACTAAGGTAAGCAGGCATGTTTATAGTATACATAATAATGAAACACATAATATTTACAAATATATGACCTATTCTTTCAGGAATAGAGTCATAAACACTTTCAAGGAGTACGCTTCACCTACTGAATAACACAGCATTGATAAAACTTATACCATGCATTTCTGTAGTGAACAAAGGTCTGCTGACATCTTTCTCCTCCCACAAATCTCACCCTTCAGGCTGGCCCCTGGCTGTGTTCAGGAACTCTCTTACCTCAGGGCTAGGAACCTTTCCAGATAACGCTTCCAAAAATCCAGAAGCACTGGAGACAGCACACCTGCACATCAAAGTCTGTCATGTTTTGCAGAAGGAGCTGGGCAGGGAGCAACCGCCATGGCAGGTTGGTCTGTCTGGAAGAGCTGCTCAGGCACAGTGTGCACGGCCCTGCCTTGGCAGTGCTGGAGCTTGCTGCAGCACTTTCCTTCAGAGGCCCGGAAACCATTCTGTTGTTGCCCCCTGCCATTCATTAAAGGCCTTTCACAAAATAGATATGGAAACATTCCCTGTGCTTATTTCACAGGATCTTGAGTCACATACTGAAGATCTTCTTGTGAGCCTGGGCTCACAGTTAGGGCTCACAAGGCCTCAGAGTTTTTCTAGGGATGCTGAAGACCAAGGAAAGTTTCTGAATCTATTTAGTGTTTTTAAAATTTTATTATGCTTTCCATTTAACCAAACTACAGACATATTTTTAGATGAAGCTTCCAGTTTTGCAGAGTTTTTCACCATTAATACCTGTGGTTACAAATGATTTAAAAAGCCATTCGTTTGTGCCTGAAAATGAAGTCTAAATATCATCTCCTGTGCTCTTAAGTATCTGTGCTGGCAGAATGTGTACGCACAACAGGAAAGCATATGGAGCCTTGTTTGAAGTCAAAACTGTTGTATCCTATCACTTAAACATCTTCAAGAAACTTTGGGGGATTACCTTACCTAGTTGTGAAAATAAATGGGAATGATTTTCATCCTTCCAAAACCAGGCCCTTCTGCCTTTTGTAAAAGAGTATGTAATATATAATAAATATCAACAGTATTGCGAGGGGGTCAGAATAAAAGAGAACTAATTTACAAATATTTACTGGTTGCAAATTGAGACTATAATCATGCAAGCAGCTATTCACGTGATTGCATTTATGCATGTCACAATCTCAGAGCCCAAAAGCACTTTAAAATAGTAACTTATTTAACCAACAGAGATTATATCTGTGTGCTGCTTCCTAGGTAAAGTCCTTTGTAGTCTTGCTCATAAATTTATTTATGAACATCACTGTTTTATGTTTATACTACCAATTTGTTATTGATGCACTGTAATTTACAATCAAGGTTTATGTGGTAAGAAGGTATAGAAAGTCCCAAGAGTAGAGCCATTATTGTAAATGACTAATGGGAAGAGCTGGAGAACTATTCCTAATTAAATCTTATATGCTTTACCCACCAGTATTAATAATATTCTCACTGATGTCCACAAAAATATATTTTACTTGCTTGCTTAGTCTGACATTGATTCATTTATAGATAGGAAATGATACAGAAAACAAACAGAATAAGAAAATGCATTTCAATCAGACTGTATTTATGTTTAAAGATTATATAGTTATTGAAATTATTTAAAGTAAATTATTTTTCAGTACAGGAATTACATTTACATGTGTCTACAATAGTTAATGTAATCTAAATAATATTAAATAATGCTGTTCAGCTAATGCTGTTCAATTTGCCCCACACCAAATAACTGTACTTCTTTATAAGCATACATATCCAAGCACATGCATGCACAGCAGCTTATGCCTGACCAAGCAGATGAGAGTGAGTTCAAAAGTGTTTTGACATCTATTTCACAGAGACTGCCTGTGGTCAATCAAAGATTCCTAGGAAATGCTATTTTTTTCCTCCGTTCTGTAAAATCAGGTAGCATGTAATTAGAACCCGAATTACAGCATTTTCCTTTTCATGGCTCAATGATTTCTTAAAAAAAAAATCTGTTGCAAATGCAGAGATTAAGTTGGCATCTTACAGATGGAGAAACTACACTGCAGCTAGTTATGTTCAGTAATATAAATACAGTGGTATAAGACCATCTACTCTGTTTGAATTAATATGCAAAATAAATATTTCTGAGACAAACACTTCCTGGACATTTAGCATGCTGGATATATCAGGGATAAGGAAGAAATTTGGTCCTTTCCAACTCTCACATTCTAGTCTTAGGGCATTTGAGCATACTATCCTCCTTTTTTGATCAGATGCACTTCATCTGCACCCTCTCCAAAATCATCTACATTCTTTTATTTTACAATCTTTTCTTTTTACCTCTGTAATGTCACTATTATTTGATCTTTTCTGCTTCTGCACACACAGTCATGGATCAGCCTGACTATTCAATTTACTTCCCAATACTTACCCTGTGCCTTTACAGTCTGTGGGCAATTCTGCTAACTTTACTTTCCCTACTTATTGTTCTGAGTATTACAGTCTGAGTCATTCTCTTGACCTTTTTTTCACTTCACCAGATGTATGATTCTCATCCTTTAAGACTCTTCAACACTTAGCTGTTCCCTATTTATCTCCTGTTATAGTTTATCCTACCATATATCTTAACTGAGGTTAGACAATGATACAGTGGATGCGCTGGAAAATTGAAAGGAACTCTTCAGCAAATTGTGAAAATGCTATGGTTGAACAGCATAATCTTCTATCAGATAAACTACTGTTTAAAATTAATAAAACTAAAAATAAAACTGTATGCAAAATAGAAGTTTGGGGCTTGAGGGAATTATTGTCAAACTGTCTTTAACCAACGAGCTAATTTCCATTACACTTCCTTGGCTAAGAATTCCAGAAATTGTGCTCAGAAAAATATAAGTATATCCCTCCCTCCTTTGCCTATGCAACAGTAGCGTTGCAGAGTTGCTGATGTGTACAGCCATTCTGTCAGAACAATGATGTTGGATGCCTGTCCCTCTGATATAATTGTCTGATTTGGTATGTGATGAGCTTTACAAAATTAGATGGAGGACACTATTATGCTGGGTAAAACATCCCATGTGATCAATATTTTTCCTGGTTTTACCTGAAAAAAATTCTCCTAAACTGAACAGACTTTAAAATGCCATTTTAGATAGATGGACCAGTGCTAAATGTGCCTTTTAAAGAAAGGATACTTTTCAAAAGCATAGTGGTATATTGGAAGATTACTGCGGGTAAAAAGAGCTGTTATGCTTTTGCAAGTCCAGCAGCTATGCCAGCTGTGTTTTAACTGGACCAAGATCCTTATGTACAATATCAAAATATATGAAACAATAAAACAATAATCTTACTTTATAACCTTTTTTTTTTTTCCTCTTGGAAGGTTCAGCGTCTGTCTGAAAAACGGTTCTACTTAGAAATTCTGAAGAAACATGAAGACAGCTTAGAAAAACAGAAAGCTGAACTTATTAATCAAAAAAGCAGCCGCCTTAAAATCTTTGTATGTTTCCAGCTATGGTATTCAAACAGCTCTTTTGTTCTGTATGAGAGTAGTCAGCTTTAAAGATTGAAAATATAGAAGTAGTAATGGTTTAAATCTGGAAAATCGGTTGGTTTTTTTTTTTTACTCTAGCATATTTAATGTAAATGTAGATAAATTCTCACTTTTAAGTTAAAACATGATCTAAGGTAATGTATGTTGCAGTTTATCTACAAAGCTGATTTAACATTCTTGACTTCATTTCTAATGTCTGCTGTATGAGTGAACTGCAATTCTGGTATATTATTTCCTTTGTAAAAGAAAACTAGGAAAGTCTCACCTTAAAGTGGATTGCCTCATCCACAATAAAACATATTGAGAAGGATCAAAAGAAAAATTTAGGGAGGCCAACATCACATTTTTGATGCTAGACACACCTAGCCACCTCTTAAAAGGTAGCTACTTGCAACATATGCAGACAACAAGTTTTCAGTTCTCTCTTGTGCTAATCTGAATATTGCCTTCCTCTTACTTCATTGTGGATCCTTGGATCTATAGATATCAAGGAAGTCCACAGATGAATAGTCTTCTCTGTATATGTATTTGTACTTTGAATCAGCAGAGCTAAATTTTAAACATTCAGTATGAATCACCAGTATTAACCCAAAATCTTTAGGCATGTATCCTTTTAATTAAGTAATATTTCTTCAAAGTATTCCCAATCCTAAGTATACAAAGAAAGAAAAAAAAATATAAATATCATAGAAAAATTATTTAACTGTGAAAGCTAAATATCCTTTGAAGAAGTATGAAATTTCCTTTAATTGCAACCAGTCAAGTTTTATATACAGGTTATAATTTCTTTCTTCCTGTATATAGGGATCATTTCATTTTATTTAAATTAGCAATCAGTTAAGATTTTTTTAAAGGAATTTAATATATCTTTTCTCTTTAGAATATTTTTCCAGAAAATGAAACAGTGAGTTCCTGTCAACTATAGCATCCTGCAGAGGAATAAACAACACCTTTATTTCATTTAGTAACAATCTAAAAAAACCCAGTGACCATATTATGCTACTGACTTTAAATAGAACTTTCTACTAATTTTAATAGAGTTGAACTGAAAAACTGCTGGCACGCACCTGTATCATAATATAGTGCTTTTTTCAAATGTTTTATTATTAAGAATATATCCTTCACTTTTGCAGAAAAAAGAAAAACAGACAAAATGATAGAGCTGTAGACCATTTTCATGTTCTCATAAGTCAGGAAAAGTAAATACATGACAATTATACTACAAGTTTAAGGATAAACAACAGTGTGTTTCAGTCTGCCTAGCTAAACAAATACTTTCTTTTTTTTCCCCTGAACATTCAGTTTTCTCTTTCATTTTTTCAGACAGATGCACAGAGAAAACTGAGTGAAGAGGAAGATAATTTTACTAGAGAAGTAACAGAGTTTAACAATGAATATGGACTAACAAGTAATAGAGATCTTCTGATTAAAAAAAAAGTCAAGACTGAAATAAATGATTTAGAGAATGAGGCAACTCTGTTGAAAAATGGTAAGTCTTACATTAAACTATTTTATCTTGGATTACCAGAGAATGAAGACAAATTAGTAAAATATAGCTGTGCAAAACAATAATTTTAATTCCATTTCCTTGCTGTCTGGAACTTCCACTTAGCACTAAACTGAAAGAGTGTGGTCTGATATACCACATTATACAAGCATAGTTAAAGCCTCTTCTGTTCCCTATCCTCTTCAGTCCTTTCTGACTGTGAGCCTATGAGGAGAAGAAGCAGACCTGCAGAAGTGGCTCCCAATATCTAATGTCAACCAGCACAGAGGTGCACTGTCATACATAGCATACTACATTACCCGTGCACTGATTATAATCATCCATGGTTGAGCTATGTAAATTTCCTTAGCTTCAAAAGAACAATATGCACAGATGTCTTGTAGAACTGTTCTTTTACTGCCAGAGTATAACTTTTATCTTTGAGTTAAGATACAGAATATAAGATTTCACAGAACAGAGTGTCAGACTGAAAAGAAATCCTTCAGCAAGGAAATAGGAGTCATCATGGATCACAAGCTGAACATAAGTTAATGAAATCAGAATGCCAACACCATACGGAGACATAAACATAATTCTGACCTCTAAGACATGCAAAATAATCCTTCACTCTATTTAGGGCAGTTAACCTCTTAGCTAGAGTATTGTGAATCTAGTTTTCAATGTTACACTTCAAGAAAAAATGTGGACCAGCTGGAGAGAATCCACATGGGACCAGTGAGAGTGATCAGAGATATGGAGAACATGAGAAGGAAAAAAATTAAAGAATTGGGACTATTTAACCTATGAAGGAAAAGACTGATGGAAGATGGATATCAGTCTTCAAATTGTTAAAGGATTCTGTAAAAAGGAAATTAATATATTCTCGATACCTGTAGTGAACTGAATAAAAAGTAACAAGTGTAAGGGAGAGTCTTGCTGGCTGTTTAGAAGTCTTTCTAAGAAGAACAGTTAACAACTGAAACACTCTGTCTTAGGAGATTCCATTACCAAAGAAATTAGGATTCTCCATTACCAAAGGTCTTTAAAAACAGGTTACACAAGCGTCTATCAGAAATGACAGAGGTATGCGTGATCCTGCCTTCAGGAAGAAGTCCTCAAAGTCCTTTCCAGTCTCATGATTCTATGATTCATCAAGTGTCAGCACTTTGAATTCCTGATTTCTGATGTGAAGTTACTAAAATATGACTATCCATTTGAGTTTGTACTTGGTGGTACCTTTATTCTGTATTTCTTGTGGCTCTGATTCCGATCTACAGCTGGAAAAAAACCGCTGTATTTGGTGGCACCTGTTACTTTTAATGATTATTTTTTACATATTCAGACAGATCTGGTCAGTCAAATGATCAGTAGGACATGAAAGGTGACTAACATTCTTCTCTAGGTTCAGTTGCTGTCTTGATTCCATCCTTTTAACTTGCACCTTTTTTGAGGTACAGCTTGTCTGTCTTTCTGTCTGCTACAGTCCTGAGCACACTGACAACACTAAAGAGAAAAGTTTAAGTACCTCATAACAAAGAAATTATGTGAGGACCTCCAGTTGTGAGGGAAACAATCATAATGAATTCCAGATGCTGTCGATGGTCAGGTTCAAATGTCCATAACACTAAACAAATATAAGGTTTTTCTTTAAGTCCTGCTGAGAGGTGTCTGTTCACCACCTATTCAATAAGTTATCTTCTTTTATAGCTGAAGTAACTCTAAAGCAAAACATTCTTTTTATGCCCAGTCAACAAATATGTCAAACATATTAATAACATTAAAAAAATTCTTTCATACTTATGAATACATTATATGGCATATAATTTCATGTGAACTGGGTTTTATATGACTGATTTTAGTTTATTTCAGTTTTATATTTAAGGTTCTTTTTGACTAGCTGAATATTGGTAGATGTAGTTAAGAATATTTAAGATTATAGCATGAAGACTAAAACTGCAATGCAATTTAATTTAAAATATATTTTTTCTTAGAAATGGAGTCAATGGAACATACAAATGTTCAGTTAAATGCACTCCGGCTGCAAAAGAATGAATTAAAGCAGGATTTATTTACTCTCCAAAGCAAACTCAAAGGTGTGCCTGATAATCGCTTGTTATGATAATTATTTGTGGCTTGACAAATGTTTCTGAAATATCTTTTCTGTTAGGTTATTTTTCTCAAGAAAAAGATATCATAGAAACAAGATTTTAATATATTTTTACATTATGTAGCACATAATTTTTAAACATGGTTTTAACAAATATTACAGATTTCAATAAGATTTATTTTAAATGTCACTAATACTGAGGTCTACAGATTTGCTGAATCATAAGCTATAAATATGAAAAAGAAATTTTTACTTTTGCTGGTAAGTCATACACTTACATGGAGAATTTAGTGTTTCAAAGAACTTAAATCAACACAAGTGTTGTTTAAAACCCATTAACCTGTAATTGAAGAACATCACTAAAATTCAAATGTTTACAAGCAACATGGTTTGGACTGACAAAGATAGATTTGGCCTAGGTGCTAAACATCTGAGTTGTAAATTCAGCTATCATCTCTTCACTGACATCGGTGCATTCGTGTATGAATGTCTGTGCTTAAAAAGAGAAGTCTACACACAAAGCTGGGAGGAATGTGTGCAATACACAGGAAACTCTATAAAAGAAAAAAGTAAAAAGATACAGAGGGAACCAAGAAAGCTTCTGTGTCAAAGGTGATCACAAGCAATAGGGATGATTTTGAAATTTGGATTAAAAAAATGTAATCTAGAAGTGGTTTAGTAACTGCTTTACAAATGTGTAAATAACATGTCACAGTAAGAGAGCTAGGAAAGACAGGCTGTAAATATGGTTATAAATTGTTTGGGAACAACATTTTCTAGAAGATTGCAATATGCATACCAATTACAATAATAAAATAATTCCTGTTCTTTATTCAGATGCCTTTACCCTATAAACAGTTTCACAAAGAAATATCAGAAAAGATAAATTTAGAAAATGGAGGAAGTCTTTCAATATGGATGATTAATATATATTTATAATGTAATTGTTATTTTATGTTTAGACCTTGAGAAAGTAATCAGGGAGGCTGAAAGAATGACGAAAGATTTAGAAGCAGAAAAACTCCAAGTCACTGAAAAACCTCAGACTGATCCTGAATGTTTAAGGTAAGAATCTCACATTAATAAGTTCCTAAATTTAATTTTAGGCATGTAACTGCAGACCAGTCCTGGTGGCAATGACTATTTTACTTTTCCTGTACAATACTCCTTTGAAATCAGAAGAATCATTCATTTTTATTACAGAACTCAAATCCCTGTTGTTTACTACAGCCTTTCACCCTTACATGCATACTCCAATGAACTAAAAACTGAAAGTGTTTGCAAGGAATTCAAACTTAGAGGAAGAGCAAAAGACTGCTCCTTGGGCGGAAGGCCAGTTCTTAAGTTTTTGTAAAAATAGTGGTGGCACACAGAGTACTGATGAACTACCTAATGCTATATGTACTTCTGATGGCCAACTGTACAACTGTACAACCTTCCTCAGAGCTTGACTGCAATGGAATGGATTGGCCACAATAACTTCTTTGGGTCAGGTGGGCCTTGTATTGAAGCTACTAAATGTAGGTTTGTTTCCTCTATGATCTCTAACATCAGTTCTAGTTTGCCTTCTAATTAAGCTAGTTTAGAACAAAATTTTGCATATTTAACCAAGACAGATGACCTTGCACAGTCTCCCTTAATAGTGAATATTGCTTCTCAGGAACTGAGTGGTAATGACTCATTTCTTGTCAGTTTGCTTAGGCATGACATTTATGTTTTCACTATACAGAAAATAATTTAATGTTTTCAACAAAAAATTCTTCCAATGCTGAAAGCCCTATATCACAGCATTAACCATCTTTTTCCTATTTTATGGTGTTAAAGATGAAAGTGCCTGTGGATATTTAAAAATATTTACTAGACAATGCAAAGAAACTCCTAGAAAAGCTAGTCCAAAATATTCTCTAACAGAAATTGTTAGGGAAAACACAGCTTTTGTTACCATCATGGGTTTTTTTCCTATACCTTTCTGAGTTTTTGACAAAAATAAATATAGTGGGTTTTTTTCTGAAAACTTTCAATGGAAAAATAAAATTTTGCAGAGAACCCTGAGCATTTTTCTGAAAGATGATTTGGTAATGCCCCAATTTTTGCTGAATATTGGTTTTTGAAAGAAAATGATATATCAGCCCTATTACTATCTTCAACCTCTTACATGGTGTTGAGACACGGCCAAAATTCCCTCAGCATAAAAATTAATTAGCTCACAATTCTGCATACAGTAGCAAAACCTTTGCATTCAACATATACATAGAAGACACAGTGTAAATAATAACAGCAGCAGCAATTTTGTAAGACAGCATATTATAATTCACTCTTTTACATTATTCATTCCATCGTCATATATTAGGTTTTGTGATACATGAGGTTGTCAGCTTCCTTCTAAATAACATACTTCCCTTGGAGTAGTTTACTGCCATGATGCCACTTAATATTCAAATTGGTGTAATTAGTTTTTTATAACAGGTTTCCTGTGTATAAGGTATAGAAGTAGCAAACATTATATTACTTTAAATCCCCAGCTCTGCCACTGATTGCTATGAGATCCTAGGCAAATCATTCAAATCCATGTATGTCTGTCTGTCTATGTAGCGAAAGTTAGTACTCACAGCTCTGTGGAATGATACTTTGGTTTTATCAAGGTGGAAAACACAACAGTGGATAAAATATTTTAATTCTATTAACTACAAAACCAGCAAGTGTCATTTACAACCAAAGCAAGAAGAATGATGTGATTTTTTTATTTCATAAAATGCCTCATTATTTGATAATTGCATGTAGTGCAAAATATAAAGTGCTCCTACTGCTCTTACTGCCATAACAAAAAACAAGTGCTCCTTGAGGTGTAATAATATCTTGAAGACATTTTCTTTCCGTTGAAATGCTTTTTCATTTCAGATACTGGACAAAATTTGGGATAGATTTGCCTAAATCATACTTGTACCTGCTTTTGATCAGCAAAGTTCAATGCTTTATAGAGACAGATAGCTCTGAATAAGTTAACTTATAAGATGCCCGAAGCAACATAGCTATGTTATTGTACGTCCGTGTCAGCAATAATAGAATCTGCTTTTCAGTAGAGCCAAGCAGGCAATCCTCATTTATCTACTTCTGTATATCCCAAACCTTATCAGACTCATACAACTCCATCAATTCTTTATTTTTTTTATAAAAACCTACTCATCACTTCTTGGTTTGGACTACTGAATTAAGAGAACGAAAGGGAATTTAAAGTATTATGCGTAATAAATAGTGCAGTACATAAATAGTCCCCTTGGAGGTACCTGATTGCCCTCCAGTACCTGCAAAGATGATGGAACCAGGATCTGCACAATGCTGCACAGTAGGATAACAAAAGGTAAAAAGTAGAAGTTGAAACAAGAAGGGTTTAGAATGAATTTAAGGAAAAACTTTTTTATCATGAGGATAGCATAGCAAAGGAAAAGGTTGCCCAGAGAGGTTGCAGTTTTCATCCTTGAAGGTTTTCAGACTTGACTGGATAAAGCCCTGAGGCTTTATCAAACCTGGTTTGACCTTGTAGATGACCCTGCTTTGAGAAGGACATTGCGCTAGATGACCCCCTGACATCTGTTCCAGTCTGAATTATCTGATGAAACAATTATCATTGTGGGTTGCACAAGGGAGAGAAAACAGCCCATAGATCAATACATATGCACTGGCTTCTGCCTACATGGCTCAGAGGCAGCATCATCTGCAACAAACCAGTCATCCCCACACTGCCTAGCATTTGGTGAGATCTACTGTGGTCACTTTGCAATGTCTCTGTGACATTAAGGTATAATGTCATGTATTTTTCCATTTGAAATGTTTTAAATACTTAAAGGAGTTATGTCAAGCACAGCAGAGTGCTGGTTCAAAATGACAGTACGTACCCTGTGTGTTGCATGCCCTATAGGTGCCACAGAAGTACTGAGGGACTGCAGCTGCTGCAGAAAGGCACATGCTGATGCAGTCCATGCCGATAGTCTCTCTGGAGCAGATCCTTGAGTGAACTATCCTGGCCACTCCTGTGGGTGCCCTCTGAAGGGAATCTGAGAGTAAAGAAGAATTCATGCAGCGTCAGTGAGAAAAACTAATCGGGCAGCTGGGGTGAAGCAGAAAGCCCTCCTGATGGTCTAGACACATCTTTGGCACTTGCAAAGGACCTTTTACAGCCAAAGTGCCAATTAATGCGATCGTACATATGCTAGTGTATATCTTCATAGGAGTCAGTTTTGGTGATGTTAAAATCAATATGATTGAACCTATGGTGTTTGAGAAACAACCCTTTTTAGCCTAACAAGATAAGGTTTTTTCCCCATACAGAATCTACTGCAAGAACAGAATTTTAGTTTTTACTGAAAATCAAATTTAGTGTATATAGAGAAGAACATTTTGACACAAGCAATGTGGCTCAAAACCACATTTTTCTTTTATGAAATAAATGCAAAATTTGATTCTTTTTTTACAGAGCAGGAAACCACACCACTCTTTAAATGGTAAAAATACCAATGTTTTTAATGCTTCCTTAGAACAAATGTGAGAGACAGTCAGCATCAATAACCTGATATATGTAGCTCCCAGACCACCCTGTAAGTCCGTTATTGTATCACATACCTAGTCCCAGCTTAAAAATCAATATCAAAAGTAGCTGGCAAGGCAAGAATCTTCATTACAATTAAGTATATATCTTAAAGTAAATTGCATTTCAGCTGAAGAGTGTAGCCAGCTAATTCAAATTATAGCAATTCATCTTTGATCTGAGAAAAATGCCCTATACTATGTCGGCAGTTTCATAAAATTTCTCCCAAATCCATCAAAGAATTACAAAAGGTCATGAGAAGCACATACCAGTAATTCCAACAGCTGTTGGTGCTGCAGTTACACGCTTTTTCTAATACACATCAGATACAGGAAAAAGCTAACCAAAACTTGAAGGTTAAGCACAGATATAGTTATGGATAAGACACTGTACCCTCTCCCCCTAAGCAGGCACCCTAGAAATCGTAAGTCTCATGATACGGATGCATAATTCAGAGAAATATTTAAGAAAAGAGGGCTTTTTTTTCAGAAGAGATCTGCAATTAAAATCAAAAGCCTTATTTTAATCATCTGTTCTGCCAATGCCAACCCCAAACACTAAACAGCAGGAAAGACCTTTGGCATCAGCTCTCTTGAGTCACATTTCCCTGGCAGGTAGCAAGTAGCCTCACTTAAGTGGAATAATGCCGGAGTCAAGCAGAGACTAACTGATAACAGTAAATTCCTATCTGTGTCATTTCACTATTACATTCAATGTAATTACTTACTATATTAATTATCTTCTTTCACATTTTAATTTTATGTGTTGCCTTATGTAAAGCAACCTAGAAATAATTTTAATTAAAGTTTATTTAGACTAAGCACAGACAGTTTCTACCTAAAATTGATATTTTTAAACACTATTCTAAAGGTAGACTAAGGATAAAATGTTTCTTTGAAACCTGAATTTCTGTTCTACTTCACAAAAGCAGTAGCAGAAGGGAAATGCATGAAGTCAGCTTACTTTGTAAATAGTTCAAGGCTTTGTATACTTGCCTTATTCCTAAAAATGTAGTATTGCTTCTTATACTTCAAAATACAGAAAAAGAAACTCCATTACCAAAATTAGGAAGGAAAAAGCAACGCTTTCTTTCATACAAATCATACAGAAAATATGTTCATTAGAGCTGAACAAATGTTTCACGCTAACAGCAGACTGCCTCAGGGCATGCATGGTTCTAGTGGGGTTTTTTTTAAAAATATTTGCAATTTAATTTTATGTTAAGTTTTATAATCAAGAAATATCAATCTCTGGAGTAATATATGTGGTTCAAAATGAGTTTTTTAATGACAATCTCCTCATCGATTTTTTAAGCTTTTCTTTTTAATAGCAGTGCCCAGTGGAACTATTATAGTTTGAATTATGTTAAAATAGGTTTCCATTATAAATTGTAGTATGGATTTAAAAAAAAAAAAAAGAACAAATCCGACTAATGATATCCTTTCTTTGACAAGACAACCAGCTGGTTAGACAAAGAAAATGCAAATGCCATCCATCTAGACATTAGTAAAGTATTTGATGTTATCCTACATGGGAAACTCCTAGTTAACCTGGGGAGGACATATTCAAAATTTTAAGTGAATAAGGAAATGACTATTAGTAAGAACAGTAATAGGTGTGAAAAAAGAAATTTGGGTGCTGGAAGAAGGTAACTACAGTCACAGCTGGTCTTGCTATAAATAGGTATGTTTTAAATAATGACTTTGGAATAGAAAGTGTTTTAAGACAATAGTGTAAAACAATTGAAAAACTATAGACCTTGTAGACTGGAGTTGCTAAAAAAGAGGAGGAATATAATTATATGCAGTGCAAGTTTATGTACTTGTACACAACTAAGAACTTCAATAACAGGTACCTGGAAGCAAAGGAGAAGAGAGGCCTGAGCATACAATGTCATCAAAATACAACTATAAATATCAAAAGTAAATATAGCTGTGGAAAAGGTAAAAGCAAGAGGTATTTCCAGAAAAAAAAACAGGAGGGTGTGAGAATACAAATCTCTCACCTACTGTTCAAGAAAGATGCATTCAACCTGGAAGATGAGCAGAGAATGGAGAGTCCATAATGCAGAAGGAAACAAGGACATTTCTAAATCATTTCTGGCTCTGAGAAAATTATATAATTCACATGAAGTGAAGCAGTACAGTACAGAGATACTAATTTCAGCAACACAGTAGCCATATCCAGATTGAGATCTAATTTTCCCTGTACAATAGAAAAATCAAGATATTTGAACTAGAAGGATCATTGACCCATATTTATTTTCCTTGCCTTTCAATAGGAATCTTATCGACCCCAACACATTTCGGTTTTGATGTCTCTGATGCTTGTAACTTTTTTCTTTCCTGTGTAACTTGTTCTTGCAGTTCATATGGAAAGCAGTCAGTATAATTTTGGTTTGCTGTCTGCAGAAAAGCAAATCTTATCCTAAATGTGCTGTTTAATTCAGTGTGCCTTAACCTTTCCGTGCTTGTTAATCTATAATAATATATTCCTTAAAGACTTCTTGTGATGTTTTATTTATTTGGGGAATATAAATTTTAAAAACCCCAACTTTTCAAGACCTAGAACTACTTTTATAAATAGTAGCCTGATAGCATTCACAAAGCACAAGCTTTAATCAATGATAATTATGTATTTTACAATCAGCATTTGATCCAGAACAGTAAAACCTAAAATTTTCATATTTTACCTAAGGTATTTCTATTTATTTTAATTTCTATTTAATTCCCATTGTTATGTAGCATAGTACCCTGTTCACTTTCATGTTTCACCTTCTTGCTAACATTTATTATTACTACTAGATCACTTTCTTAATTTTTATTCTATTTCTGCTCCATCAAGCACATACTTTTATAATTTATTTGTTCAACTCAAGTGCTTGAGTTTATGTTTTGAGATACTGAATTCCATTTAGGGCTCATTTTCTCCCTTCCTCAATCAATTGATAATGGTCTGAAATTTATTGACTTCTTCAGCTGTATCAATAGCATTTTCTGTTTAGTAGCAAATTGTAAATACCCAGCAAAATCTTGCTCTCACTATAGAAACATACATGTTCATTTAGGCCCAGTACTGAACTGAGACTGAACGACCTCAATGAGTTAGTTCTGCTTTGGCTTGAGACGATAAACTAGTGTCCTCTATACTTTTCTTCAGACTCAATAAAGTCTTAAAACCTTGATAAATATTTCTCCTGAGCTTTATGATAAAATTCAGGAAAAATCAACATACATGCTCTCAAGTTTGCATAAAACTTCTTAGGGAACCTCATTTTGTACCATAAATTCTATGCCCTGTGTCTCAGTATCAAGCAATTCTGCTTTTTAATCCTCTAATATTTTCCCTTGTATTTATGGTTAAAAAATAAAATGGTGGTCACTAACAAGGCAAAGACAAGAAGGAAAATAAGAAAAAAAAAGTTTTACTTGTCTCAGCAAAACATGACCTTCTGCAATTCCAACAATAACCAGGTAGGGTCTTTCATCCCACTTGAAAAAAAAAGGCTCTAAAACCACATGTTCACCCTGCCTTCCACACAAACTATTTCTTCTTTGAGACCTCTTTATATAAAATTCTTAGAAAGCAAGTTTTGGCTACTGAAGTCTTGATCCGGCAATTTGAATCTCTGGATGATTTTTTGGAGAAACTTGTTTGACAGTAACATTATTTTCATCATAGTTCAATTCATAATACCAGCATGTATTGATTTCACAATTATTTTTCCTATTCGCCTTCTGCATATACAGCTGAAATTCAAGAAGAGCGCATATCAACCACAAATGCCAATGGCATTTAATAGCTGTGCTCATTTCAAAGCTGCAAAATCAATCATCTTCAGCGATCTCCTCCTCCTTCATCTCTTTGTTACTTCTGGCATTCAAGAGTAATGGAAAATGGACCACTGATACCAGAACTCAGTCTAGGGCAAGCTAGCATCCAAAAAAATGCTGATGTTGTTGTTCCACCTACTTGATTTAAGGGTAGGTTTTGCTATCACCTTTTATCTTGAATGTTTTTCAAAGATATAGTCAAACCTCCTTTCACAAATACAGTATTTCAACTCCAGCGGGTCGTTAGAGCCCATTACTTGTGATGCTGTAATTTACCAATACTCTGTTAATCCTTAGCAATGACTTTTTCTTAAAGATATATTTTATTGTCATCAAGGAGACCAAAATGCTAAAAGTAAAGCAAAACCAAAGGACATGGAGGGCCAAATCCTAATGTGATTTTTCAGATTTTTTTTTTCCCAGATATTTACTTTTTATCATAGGCATAAAGAGGGTATAATTGTCATATTAATCCTTGTTCTGGCAAAAGGTACATCTCTTTCCATTTCCAAAGGTGACAGAAAACCTGTCCTCCATCTAGACAGTATAGTTTCATGAATAATTGGTTTGCACATTCCATCTGATAGTAGAAAGATGAATATGAATATCCTCCTTATCTTAAATGTAAAATGGCAGAACTAAATCTGCTTCCAGGTTAAGCATTTTTTTTTTAATAGTTCCATTGTCTCACATTCCTTCTGGTAAAACTTCATCATTTATTCAGTAGCTCAGGCGTCTCCAATGGATTAATTGTGTAGACTGTAACCTAACAGACAGCCCTTGTTTTGAGAGTATAATATTCCTGGCACATACTGTAATTATCTAGCTTCTAAATAAGAAAGAAGGAAAACCTGAAAGCAGAATCAATTGATTAATGTAAAAATTAAACACCACATTTGAATGAATGTCTTTTATCACCACTACCCCATGCTATGTGAGGAGTTGTACTGTCACCACATTTAAAAGTTTTATAAGATATTTTAAATAACATTTTAAAATCCATACCCAAAATGTTACAGTTTCAAAGCATATCATCAATAGTAATTAATTCACATTCCCAAAACACAGATAAGCAACTCCTAGTGCTTGTCTTCTAGTTGTTCTATCTTCAGTGTACACCTAACATAAACTGCTTTCATTCTTAGCTGACAACTAGCAAACAGACTATGCATCAATTTTACAATGTGGAAGACAATGAGAGAGCATTTTCTCTGAGATTAACAGACTATGTCTTTTCCTAAAGTAAATTAGGCAAAGTAGGGCTCTTGTTTGTCTTAAACAAATTAGGGTTCTAATATCACGCTAACAGAGAACACAGGAAAAAATGGGGAGGCAAGGCAATGAAGTTAAGCTGATTTAATCAAGATCAGAAGCTGATCTTAGACCTTGAAATGAACTTCTCTCAATGCAAACGGTCTGTAAACTAGCAATTTACTACAGTACAGTGAATATTTCATTTCTTAAAGTGTAGTTCAAAATTTCCTTTTGTTCGAACACTTATGTGTATTAAGAATGCAGGAGAAATATTTCTGAAAGAAGACGCATTTACTCCTTTGTAATACAAACACACAAACCTCATACTGTTTCCATATTGATGGTAAGATATTTACATTTTCCACAGGAACAGCAAAATTAATTTACGGTCCGGTCTTATGCTATTATTCTGCTGCCACGTGATGACCAAGCTATTCCTCTCATATGAAGCTCTATCTTTTAATTTTAATAAAACCATTTTCTTGTGTAGAAGACAAATTCTATCTGCAGTAGGACAGCTATAGAGGTGCATTATCTATATAATAGGGTTAAATAATTTATTCCCCACTATAGCATATAAAAGAAAAAAAATGGTTGCTACTTCTTTCAACAGAAAGGTTCCAACAGGGTCCTGCTTTGATGCATCAGTTTAGCTATTTAATGAGAAGTACAATATATACTTTTCCTCCTTTTTTTCAGTCTGTCTATATGTCCCACAATATTCACATTGTTTGCTGAAACTGTATTAAGTGTAAGCAACTTCAGCTTTCTCATTATGCTTTTCTTACGACAGCCATGGAAGGACTCAGTATAATCTCATCACCTTGTATTCATCGGACTACTGAAAGTTCTGGCATAGATTTCTCTTGGCCTACCGAGTATTAATTTAAACCACTACAGCCATTGATGTCCAAAGTTTAGGTGTCTCCTTTTAGCAGGACTAATGTCTTACACATTTCCCAAACACTGATACTTCCCTTAGAAAGACTTTTTCTATAGAGGTTTTTTTCCCAATTAAATTGCATTTTTCTGGTTCTCAAAACTCTGGATTTGTGAGCCTGGTTTGTAGATAGTGTTAAGTCAAGTCTTTTGCTTCTTTTCATTCTATGAAAACATTTGGAGAGGAGCTGCAGTGATTGAAGAGCTGCAGCAATTGAGAATCCTGTTGCTAAGGTTTGTTTTGTTAATTACTTTCATACCTATGGCAAAAATTATCCAAGAGCTGTTTGTAAAAACTGCTGTATGCCGCAAAGAGACAAAAGAAAGTTCTATCTCTGCAAGCCTTGGTGCTGTGAATATCTCCACCTGTTTAGGAAAACCAAACTGCAGACTACAATTCTTTTTGCTGATCACTTCCTGCAGATCCAGAGGTAGCTCCCTGTATGGTGCTGGCTCCATGCTGTCTGATTTCCTAACAGATTTTAATGTTACTCTACTCATATTTTACATTACAAATAATTTTAAATATTATTTTTACAGATAATTGCTACTAGTGCCATTGGGGCTATGATATAATCTTGAAAGAATGGGGGGAAAGTCAATGCTCTTTACAATGCAAAAAATCACTGTATAAAAATTAGTCTTTATTGTAGAAAAGTAGAAGAATTTCTGGCTGAGACAATTAGGAAACAGTAAGCGCTGAAGAATAATAGGAGCAGTGGGGAGAGAACAGCAGCAACAGCACAGGAGTCTGTGGCGGGGTATGGAGCAATGATTGCACAGAAATGGCTGCACAAGGTCAGGCAGAGGACCCATCTAATCCAATACTGTTTCCACCAGCTCCTACAAGTAGATGCCAAGGGAAAGTAAGAACAGTAACATATGGCACTTCCTAAGTATCAACATTCCAATTCACATGTTTAAATAAGGAAAATGATGACTACTGAGGCCATAAATCTTTCATGGTTTATGAAACCAACATGGTCCAGAAATTTGTCTAAGTACTTAGTCAAGACACATTTTGCAAAAAAACGGAATGTCATTTTCTGAAGTTCCTCACATTCCATCACAACTGCTAGTGCTGAATGAAATCCAACGATATTGCAGGAGAGCAGCGTATTGGACTGCCAATTACAAAACTAGCAAACTTAAATCCTGATCATGCAAATAGGTCAATGAGGGTTTTCTCACATAAGTCAAATTGGCAATTTGGACCAAAGCTGAAAAAAATAGTTACCCAAGCACCAGTTCTCTGATCTGAAAATTTATTTGGTTTTGGACATAGGCTTAAGAAAGAATTGGAAAATTGCAAAGATGATGATTGGGAAAGTATCTGTGAGACTCTTCGAACAGAAATTGAAATTCTGCAAATGGTATGCCATTTTCATTTGGTACTTTAAGTGTTTGATAATTTTAGTTTTAAAGGTGTAATTTAAGATGATTAGCAGTGGGTTTAAATAAGCAGGTTTTTATACTAGGTACACAGCCAAACACCCTTGCATTGCAGGTGCACTCCAATTCTCATTTGTTTTAGCCTATTATTTCCAAAAGTCCAGAAATATCATTTCTCACAGGATGTGGAAGCACAGGAAAGAATTTAAAGATATGTTTTTAGCACAAGAATAACCTATTTGAAGAACTAGTACTAATCATTAGTTTCTTGAAAGCTACAAAAGATTATGCATTTAGGAACTAAATTAATCTTTACCTCCAGCTGTCAGTTAAATGGAAAATGGGAATATGGAGATATAGGACTATAATAACATCCTTTTATGTAATATTTTATTTTTTCCACTCACAAATTCTTTACAAAAACTTATCAAAGTGTGTTTTTTTCTCTAAATGTCAATCCTAACTTCAAATTCCTTGATTGTCTGTGTAACAAGACAAAGAGAAAAAATATTTTGAAGTCCTATTTTTGGAAATAAAGGGATTTTAAAGGTTAATTTCAGAGCTCCTGGTCGAGCTGTATGAAGATGCAGCTGCCTCTAGCATCAATAGCAGAATAGCAGTCATGGGAAATTTGTATTACTCACTTCTATGATGTTTCAAGCTTCTGTTGGAGGAGTGTAACTTCCTTGTACTCTATCTGTTAATTTTATCATGCTTGTTAAACATCAGAAACAACAACAAAAAAAAAGCTCAATGTTTAAAAACTTCTCTGTGAAGAACACAGTGAACTCACTAGATTTCATTTTCTATAATTCAATTCTTTCTCTTTTCCAGAATCTATCACAAAAAAGTCTTCAGACAAGTGAATAATATGTGACATATGATATGGAATGTCACAGAAGCTAGCCTTTGAGTATTTTAAAACCATTTTTCTCAGGGTCTGTCAGGTTTGCTTCTAATTTTTGTTTGATTAAACCACAGTTTGTATCATCTGCCTTTACTTTTCATGAAAATAAAATTTTATTAATTTAAAAGTGTTGGATTTTTTGTGTTTTATTCTCAAATTCAACAGCTGTTGATTTTTAGTTTCCTCTTTGTTGCCCACAAATGGACAGTACATAGTCTACTAAATGTACGGCCGAGTTCCTATATTACCAGCTCCATTCTCAATGTATCATTTTTTAGAATGAACGCTCTACTATTTTTAAGGTAGTGATGTGGTTTTATTTGAGAGTAAGACTGCTATTAACATCAAAAAATACTTAACAGGATGCAGCTATTTAGTTTATACCTTGCCAATGCAGTTCTATAACAAGCCCTCTGGAACAGCCGAACTCCAGCAATACTGCATGATGGTCCATAATAGTTTCCGAATCCACTGATCAGTAGATGCCTCCACTGATGGTAAGCCTGTCCATTACTTACCACTTGTCTCCTGATTACATGAGAAGTCTTCTCTTCTTCCTCTCCCACAAGCCCCAAAATACTGAGTGCTAGCTTCAGCACTTGACAGCAAAAATAAAACCATATTCTAAATGAAGAGTCCATGTATCCAGAGAATTGGTGAAGAATTTCCATTGAATAAGAAATCCTATTCATTCAAGCATCTAGGAGATGTATAACTGCTACAGCAGTTACCAACCCCACAGCAGGAACTGACTTTATGATTCAGATGCTTACAATAGGACCCCGTTAAAACACTCACTCTGCTCAGCTGCCGTCCACTCTGGATCATCTCACCACATCCAACAGGGTGTAGAAATCATTTTCAACCTGCTTTCCACCTGGGGGGGTGGGATGGATAATTGTTCTTCACTAGTTTTTCTACACCCAGAGCTCTCCAAGCTACAGAGAGTGTCTGTCACACATAAAACTGCAAAAGATATTTTATTAAGATGGGAGGAATAAATCACTTTTGGAAGCTGACCCAATTCTGTGATGGAGAAAGTTTTTTCCTCTTGGGACACAGCTGCAGTTTGATGTCTGGCAAGGTTTCATCTGCAGCACTGTTATCAAAGAGTATTCTGATCCACTGGGTTAACTATGATAATTCCAACCTCTTGGAATTATCCTTCTTAATAACCAGTGCTGTTGGAGCTGACATCCTTATAAGGGGTTTTTTTTGTCTCTTCCCTGAGATCCTCTTTGGATGTGCTTAATTTTAAAGAACTTAGTCCCTTTGACTTCTACAGGGCCATCTGACTCTCTTAAAGTTAGGCAGCTACTGCTTGTGGGCTTTGATCAAATCCAGGGCATATTGCAAAGTGATACAGTTGCACATCAGAGTGTCTACCAACAGCTAAAGCAGTGCTATTTCTGGGTTTAAGTGCTGGAAACAGATATAAATTTGGGATTTGCTAGGATGGCTGAGTTTATCCTGATCATTTTACTCATTTAAGGGAGCTTGCTTATGTTAAGTGTATTGGTTAATCAACCAGGAAAAATTTATTTTTAAACTTTGGGTACACCCACTTGTAGTTGCTTTTATTTACAGGAATCCTTGCATCTCTTTTGCAATGGTCTCATATTTATATAGTTGTTTGGTCCATATAGATTAAATACTCAGATATGACATGAAATGGAACTCATTGGCTTATACCAGCATTCTACATATACATTTCAGGGAAGTGGAATGAGCAATAGCATCCAATAACTATCAATTAATAATATAAATTAATGTCCCTAAGTCACCTGGAAAAACATCTGAGGAAAAGAAATATGGTAAGCCCTTTTCAGAGATACTTCAGATTCCAGGAAACTAGTTGCATCTTCAGGTTTTCTGGGTAGTTGGTTTGTTTGTTGGGGGGGTGTTTTGCTTTTAAACATCTGTGAAGGTCTAAGTTCTTGATTATTGTAGTAGAATCACAGCATAAATATAGCAAAATTTGTAATAACTCAAATGGCTAAAACTCTCAGAATCAATATAACAACAAAACAAGAATAAAGCTCACCAAAAAAAGTGAAACAGAAATCAATACAAATCCTATTGGGCTAAACAAATCCCTCAACAGCTCTGAAAAAAATTATAATGCCAGACTAAACCAGCTTTTGCAGGGTGAATGTAAAACATACTTATTTCTCCAAGTAGAAAAATACATTTGTCACCTCTGTCTTATGAATAATGGAATTTGGGACCAATATAATGTTTCTGTTTGGAAGACTCAAACTAAAAATTAAGCGAAAGTTTGTGTTTTGTGGATTTGCTTTAAAATTCTCAAACCAGAGGTGAGTAATCTTTTAAATAATGAGTAAAAAAAGAACGAAATCTTTTGTCATTTAAAATATGTTTAAAAAAAAAGACATTGCCAAATTGCCATGAAAATACACACAGAGTTGTTATGAATAAATACTATGTCATCGGTGAAATAATTTAAGAAATATCTTTTTTTTAAAGGATCGATCATATATTATATACCTTGCATATGAGAATCTAACAGAAATTCTAAAGCTTCTGAGGGAGTAGTTGTCCCTTTTTTATGACCAAAAAAAGATTAGAGTCATAGAAATACTTGAAGCAGTTAGTGAGAAAGCGGAAGACAGCCCAAGAAAAAAGTTATTGTTCTAGAGGAAAAAAAGGTATTGGGAAAACTAGCCATGCTTCCATAGTGGACCTGCAAACAGTTGCTTTTTAGGATCAACAGATAAAAGCTCCCTAATTTTTGGAGACAGCCAGATAAATACTTGAGATTACTCAGTTTACCTAGTAAGGATTGGGATTTGCCAAGCATCAAGCCCTACATCCTTCACAAAAGACTTGATGAGTTGCAGTTCTATCTCAGTCTTACACACTGACATCACAGCATCTCTCCTCTGCTGTGAGCACATACCTAAGTCACAGCTGAGCAGCCCAATTTTTTTATCAAATCACAGCTCCCACCCATGCTTTGTAAAAGACCCTTCCCAGTAGCCTAACGCAAACAGATTGTTGCAAAGGAGGATCCAAGATTCATTTGAAAAAAATCTAACAGGAAAATAATTAAGCTAGGCCATGGACCTGATAAGGCTTGGAAAAAATCACCGAACTGTCAAAAAGAGTTTACCAGCCAGGGTGAGTAAGGTCTGACCACAGAAGCCCAAAAAAGAAAGTCTGTTAAACCCTGTATCTACAAGACTATGGGTTTACAAATCAGCCTTAATGAGTCTGGAGGTAGAGCAAGGACAACCCAAGGTCAGGAGCCAAAGAAACTGGGACACACACTAAGCCAAAGGCATGGTCAGAGGTCATGCTGAGGAGCAGAAGACCCAAGAACCTCAATAGCCACCAAGCCAGCAGACAGAACACAAACCACAATGAAGTTATGGCTTAACTGTAAAAAGAGCCCCCATAACCTTATGTTACTTGCCCAGATACGTACCTATTCTTGAAGCAAGAAACAGCTACAACTGGGAGAAAAACAAAAAAGGAATCAAAATGCAATTATTCTGTTTCTTGTAAAAACAGTTAAGTTACCACATTTTCATGTTATTTTATTTATTATTAACAGCCAAAGACTACCAAGAAAATAACTACAATATCTGACCACAGAATAAAATTAGTTAGCTAATACAGAGTACCCACACAAATTATCTCTAATTGGTTGACATAATTATGATTGAATTGGTGATAGTGCCAAATTAATGTTATAAAATGAAGAACAGCAGGAAATAAAGAATAAGTCACACCACAAAAAAAAGTTACCTGTAACTGAATGACACAGTCAATGAGAAAAAAATCATATGCATGACATGGGGGGCAAAATATCAATCGAGGTCACACATCCCTTTTCAGCTGATCTAGTTTATGGGGTCCTCAGTCACAGAGGCAACCGACAGTCTCCAGCTGCAGGGCTGGTTGCTTACGTAGATCTTGACAGTTTGGCAGTTGACTAGAAAAATTAAACCTCAAGGGAAAGGAGTATTTGTTTTTCAAACCTGTGACTGAATTACATGTATAGACCCAAAATGGACAGGAAAATTACCTGCAAGGCCAACCCCTGCCACAAAGGTGTGGTGGGGAACCTGGGAGCGCAGAGCCTACAGGAACAATAACGGGCCGACCAGAGAGAGAAGACGTGTTCCAGCGCTGTCTCCCTGGTTAAGGATGCCGTGCCGGACCAGCACCACTACCTATCTGTAGCAGACCCTCCTTCTCCTTCGACAGGATAAAGAGCACTGCTTTTGGATATGCTGCCCGCTGCGTTTCTGCTGCAGATTCAATCAAATGTAGAGTGTTAGATTGTGCTATATCATGGTGGTTAAACACATTAGAAGTTTGGAGACCTCTAGGTGTCTATCTCTGTGGTTGTGTACCTGTTTGGGTGCTTTCTGCTCTAATTGATAACCATAGTAGCAAGTCAGAGTAAATTTGGATGAAACAACTGGTATCTCTCTATATTGTCCTGCTGATCCATGTTTAAATTCACACTAAGTCAGTCTGCTAGCTCTGGTGTAGAGTGAGCCAACTGGCTTACCACAGCCGTCTTCAGTTTGATAGGTGTTTGTGACACGAGAAAGGATTTTACCACTGACTGAGCTGAAGTAATAAACAGGGACCTGTCCTGAAGCTTTTAGTAAGAGAAAACACCTCCAGATGATTTCCACGAAAAAGATAACAGGTTTATGCTGCACACCCATTTCCAAGGGTGACAATGCAATAAACAGATACCGGGGAAAGAGGACTAGCAAAACAGTTCCAGTCCTCTGCTCTGAAATTAAATGGGATACTACTGTATGTTTACTGGGTAAAGGATCAGATTCAATGTCTAACGATCTATGCCTTGCTTGTCAATAGAGTACTTAAGTAAGTAGTAGCTCTGCTTGTTTTACTGACTGCAGCTGACATGCAGTGCTTATATATTCTAGTGATAGTCCAGCCTTCCAAATTCCCATCACTCTCATTGTGTCTGCTAAGTATTGTCAGCCCCCTATCCAAATGATTTTTGTAATTATTTGGTTGTTCATTTGGTGATTTTTTGGGGCCGAATTTATCAAGTTTCTAGATGCTTTTTTTTTGTTTTAATTCTAGATACCAGGCTGCTCTTTGTGTCAAAAAACATCTATAGTCTGGGTTGAAAAACAGTTATATCTAGTAATACCTTAATCTACAGAAGGGAAGTCCTCACCTGGCTCACTGATAAACCTCCTAAAGCCCAAACTGTCAAAACCAGCCACAGACTCTGAGTTCCAAAGTAGGGGCCATGGTAGCTCTGATTCCCTGAAGGGCCAAGCTCAGGGCACATCCACGCATTCAGAGTCACCTCCAGTCACCCTGCTGATACATGTAGGGTTTGAACACTTTTCAGCACGAGATTATCATCAGCAGAAAGCTTGGTTTTCATTTACTTTTTGACTAAAATTGTATCAGAAAATATAAGACTACATCACTTGCAGGTTTTTAAAATATTGAATGTGTTATGCTAAACTATATGCCTTCTGCATTTCTGCAACCAGACCTATGTAGGAACTCCCAGGTTTCATGACTCCTATGATCGCTCCAGTCAGCACAAGTCTGGCAGCCTGAATAGCTGAGGAGCTTAAGAATTTCTTTAGAAAGGTGAAGTGGGAGCTGATTCCTTTCCTCCCACTTAATGTCTTGAGTATTTAAAGAGAACAACTACTTGCTTGGAAGGAATGGCTTTACAGTGATCGATTTTACATGTAAATAATATATTAAATAGCTGAGATGCCAGGAAAAAAATCTTTATGAATAAACAGCATATTTCTTGGAGTTTCTTTCTGAAACAATAATTCCTGTTATTGTCTGCTAATAAACTTCCAAGCAGTCTTGATGCCATGTCCAAGGGAGAGAGGAGCCCGTAGCCTCTGTTTCACTTTAAAATAGAGAATTGCTGTAATTTAACTGAATTTACTCTAGCAGGAAGAGAACAAGGTCTAGCCAGCAATCAATTATGGATTGGAATAGTGTTCAATTCTGTATTCTAAGGAGCATTTGATATAATTCAGTACTGATTCAGTTCCCTTAAACAAAGTATCTAAACATATAAGTGCATAAAGATAATTCAGGTAATCATAAACTAAACAGTAAACAGTATATTGTGTACAATAAACAGAAACAAAGAAAATTCATCCTGTCTAATGTCAGAATTTTATGTCCCTTGGATTCTTTATACTATGGTTCATAAATTCCTTTCAGTCTTGATTAAAAAATATGGATAATCAAGCTATCAGTCAAAGTGAGAGGATTTGCAAAGGGATGTTTCAGTGCCATCTAGTGGTTTCTTTCATATTAATAAAAAAATGTTCCCTCTCATATGACAATTTTCATTTTACAATTGTAATCAGGAAACACTTTTTGCTACTGCTAGATGCTTAATTTTTCCTCAGTTTTATACATAACGATGTTGGACGCATTCCCTTTAAAATGCTTCTAATGGCTCTGTCTAAGGACATGCTATTTCTGTGCAAAACCAGAATAAATATCATGTGGTGTGGGAATACACTGTGTTACAAGCAAGGAGAAGGCATCATATTGTGAGGCTGAGACTATTAATCTAGCCAGGCTAAAATCCATCTTTTGGAAAGGAACTCAGCTTCAGTTTGAAGATTTCTAGAGGGGAGATGCATCAGACCTGTTCTGCTGACAAACTGGCACGCTAATCTTTGTCTAACTGATAGTTTGAATGTGCTTGCTGTAGCTTCTATCCCTGTTTTTTCTTATGCTTTCTTCTCCAAGATTAAAAAGCGTTTTAATATGTACTATATTCTCCTTGTATCAGTACTTATGTGTTGCAATCAAGTTAACTTTCAGACTCTCTTTTGATAAGCTTAACAAATGGCATTCTTTCTGTCTTTCACAGTAAGGCATTTTTCCAGCACTCAGATAATCTTTGTGGCTTTCTTCTTACACCTTCCCCATTTCTTGCACTGTTAGAAACACTGACATCTGACTTGTAAGCAATATCCTGGGACTGGCTTCATCAGTGCTTATATAAACATAAAATTGCCTTACTACTCCTACACGTAGATTTACAAATTCTTGTTAATCCTTTTTACCTCAGACATCACATTAGAAGTCTGTGTTGATGCAGTTGTCCAAGATGATTTATAAGCACTTTTCAAAGTTGCTGTTTTCAAGGATACTGTCCTCCCCTCCACACTTATAAACTGGATTTTTTCAGATATACAGCGTGCATGTGAGTATATCAAAGGAGTAGCTAATTGCATGGGTTCTGCTTACCAAACTATCCATGTTACTCTTTGTGACTTCAGCATCGTTATCTATCAAGCTGTCAACCCCTGTGTCATCTGCATATTTTATATTTAAGCCCAGGTTATGCATAAAACGGTAGCACCACTTTGGTTTGAGCTCCCTTCTTTGGAAGACACAATTGTAAACGGCCTCACTGGATGATTATTTCTCACTGGCATTATTTTTCAAAACCATCAGTTTCAGATTTTAATTCGTTGCTTATAGACTCTATGTGCTACGGTGCCAGTTATTTTAAATGACCAGTTGTATAATTGTGCTAGCTGAACCTCTTCCGGCAGTGAAAGCATGTGGTATCTACACAGTCTGATTACATCTGTAATCTCTCGAAGAGTTAAATCAGGCCTGTTTTTTCTAAAATTATGCTGACATTAATTGTATTCCTGTCACTTAATTCTTTATCACTGAAATCCTTCGCCCTTTCCACTGTGTTTCACCTGGAGCTCAAGGCAGGTTACCAGGCCATTTAGCTAAGAGTCCTTTTCAAATGTATGTAAGCGATTCACAGCTTTCCTGCTTCTGCAATTTCCCCAGCACTCCAGAGTTCATTTCCAAAGTTGGTTAGTGTGTGTGAAGTGCCTCAGCCACAGGTATTTTCTTTATGGACTTTCAGGTGCGAATGATCCAGACTTCATCAATTTAAAAAACCTTATCCCTAGCAGACACCTAACTTCATTACCTATTAATGAATTCAGTGGAACGAGTGCATTAGCACACTTCTTTCCAAACACAAAACGGAAACGATATGTTGAAGCTCTTTGCCCTTTCTGCATCATTCTAAATAGCTGTAATGCTAATCTGCCTGCAGGGTTCATTTGAATTTTGGGAACACTGGAGTTGTAAGACCATCAGTCATAACCTTTCACTCCCCTATAGCTCCTAAGGTAAACCTATAGCCACTCCTGCCTGCCATGGAAGCATGACAGAGAAAGTAAATCTAGTGATACCACGTTATAGAAAGAGCCATTGCTGGTATGACGGGCAAGCTGTAACACCATATTTCATGTTTCTCTTAGAAAAGGTACATATAGCTTATAATTATAAGCTGTAATATTTTAAGTATATATCTATTAAATAAACTGTTTTGCATTCTGTTCATATTTGAACACTCTCCAGTCTCACTAAAGTCCAAGGAATTATCCATCAACCACAAATTTGTCCCTCTAAATCCATACCCTAAGCTTTAAATGCTTGGCTTTTCATGTAGGTAAGATGCCTTTGCCAAAATCACATTGGAATTACAAATTAGTGAAACTTCTGAGTTATTTATAGGGAGTTTGATCCTTCCTGTCTCTTTAGATCTGACTCTTTCAAATGAAGGAAATGCCGAAAAAGAAGAGGCCTGGAAAAAATTCTTGCTTGTTGAAATTAAAATGTATTTAGTTCCTTCAGAATTTAGCTAGCCCATGAAGAGAACGGCTATTAATATATTTCTATTATTTCTTTATATGAAATAAGCATACATTATTTTTGAGCAAGGACAAATACAGCTAGTATTAGAGAAAGTTCTGCTGCACACTAAGTTAACTATATGCATATTTTCCTTATTGACACGCCATTAAAATAGGGCCAGTGAATTAAACATAATAATAGAAAGCTTCAACTTGGCTAATTTTTTTAAAAAAAGATTATAATATTCACTTGTGTCTCTGAAATAATTCATTAATAAAGACAAAATGAAGACTCCAATATAGAAAAATGCCCAGCCCTTTGTAAATGGATAGAATGGGTTTATGTATATTCATTATTACATAGTTATACTAAAGGCCAACATTACATTTGACCTTTAGGAATTTTATTTCAACAATCCGTATATCATTTGAGGATGTCTATTGGACATACCTTTTAAAAAAATACTGGACTGTTACATAAGAAAAGTAGAATGGCACCAAAGTAGTAGCTACACGGTAGGAATTAGCAGCAGTGGCTGTTTAATCCCTATGTCCTTTGTTAAGATCAGAATGCTAATATTTAGGAACTTAGAGATTTACTGTGTTTTTTTCATACCACAGCACACGAGATCAAGACAATCTACTCTCCTTTTCCAAATCACACTTCAAATGTTGACAGGGTGCTTGTGCAAACCAACCACTGTTCATTCACATAAACCCACAGCTGCATAATTCAGCAGGAGTATAGGTGTGTATTATCGTGCTAGGGGAATGATTACTATCTTGAAATTACTGTATACATGGGAGAAAATAGGCAGATAAAGCACAGAAGTGAGTGTACTATTTACAGAGGGCTTAGAGGTAGAAGAACAATCATGTTCTGTTTCTGTTTCTTCCATTAATATAGAGTTATTACTGTAGTCAATAAGTACATCAGCTAGATTAACTATTTAGAGGAATTCGTTAATAATGAAGACATCATACTGTATAATGCTGTTGCATTGAAACATGAATTGCACTAGGTGGTAGTAAGAACTTGCGCCTCATGAGAAAATTGTCTAGGATTAACAGTAACAGTTGTTATACTCATTAAAAAATCTGCAGTGCTTTTTCCTTTAACCAAAAATACTTTACCTAGGAGAAGCTACTGAGCTGAGTGTAGTAGTAAATACCAAAAAGCAGAGAGATTTTTCAGAAATTAACTTCCAAAAAAGAAATACAACTCAACCTTGTGTCATATTCATGCCCATACATCTCTAACCAAATACATATGATGTATATTAATGCTTCCTTAATACTCACAAGCTAAATACACAAGAAGGAGACCAAAACATACATGGCTTCTAATCCTTTTTACCAATCCCTTAATCCTTTTTTGGCTCCTTCAAAAAGATTTTTTCATTCTGAGCTTTGTTAATTTGCTTGCTTATTTTACGGATCTTTTCTTTTTGTGTTTGCTTGCCTTACCTGCCGGTACCCTCAGCACCAGAGTTTTACTAGGCATCTTTCAGATGCTCTTGCTAACAGATTTTTCAAACTTGTCCACTAGAGAGCATCACCATCAAGTCCAGAAGAACACACTACATTTTGAAAATCTGTACGATCACCAAAATGGCTCAAATTTACCTTTTTGGCGGTGGCTTAGTTCCAACACCCCATTGCAGCGCTTCCCATTGAGGCTCAGAGACTTTAAAGCAGGTCCCTGGCTCCCACCCCACAGGCACAAGGGCAGCTAGAATGCTCCACTGGAACTCAATGCCAGTTTTACATCGCTAGGCGCAGGCATAATCGTCACACAAAAAATATCACCTATAAATTTAGAGCATTCATATTTACTTACGGTACCTGGAAGTGAACACACGGCACAGACAGGTTACGCAGCATCACAAAAGAGCTAAAAAATAAATCTCATTTCAGTCACAAGCGGGAAGCACAACTGCACGATGACGGGAGGAGAAGCGACGCTCCTGTAGTGGGGCTACAGAGTTACCCTGAGAAGAGCCGAGTGCATCGTTATGACACTTGCACATGAACCGAAGCGGAGGAATGTCTTGCAGGTGATGTGTAGGAGGGGGAGAGGTGATGCGGGCAGACATTGACTTCAAGTTCTAGGACTAGGAGTGGCTTAGTAGGAGGACATGTACTGCAGGAGAGGTGAACAAACAAATCAAGGCTGACATTATTGGCTCAGCAGTGACTGGGGCAGCTCAAAGAGCACAACAAAGTTGTGAAACGAAGGAGAGAAAGAGTTATGTTAATTCACTTCTCTTAGGTAACCAGCTGTAAATAAAAATCATTAATGAAAAAAGTCCAAACGTGCAGACTCTCACTGGGGGATATTTATGAGTATCAGCTGTTATCCATCTCTCTGTCACACTCAGAAATGTAACTCAGAACTCTGGCTCCTGGCTCTAACTATGCCAGAACCAGTGAAAATAAATACTCATCCAATCAGTATGTATTCTCATTAATTTTATCAAACAAAATAGCACAAATAAATAATAATAATTAGATAGACTGCACTGAGAAGGATTCTTATAAAGTTTCCAGGGAAACTACCTCAACCAATAGATTAGAGAAAATCCTTTTAACACAGTTGTCTCCAACTATATTGTATTGTCTTCAATACAATTATTTAAACCAAATGTTTCATACTAGCGCGTCTCAGAAAATACTCAAGCAAATACGATCTAAGAAATCAGACATATTTGAAGACTGTATTACTCTGGGTCTGATTTATTCCCGTTGAGCTGAATGCACATAAATAGAGCTTTTCACACCCTTTGAGGATTCAAATAACATAAATTGGAATTCTCTACCTGACAGAAGATACTAGCATATGCCACCTGTATGGATACGCTTGTATATGGCACTTCAAAGACCTCAAATGTACTGGTACATACTTATAGCCTAAACTCCAATAACAACATGTAGCAGCCATTTGTGGATATATGGTTGCAGGGAAAAATAGCTATCCACTTGCCAACACCCCTAGCTTTTATTTTCTTTTCTTTCAAATATGAACTCCATTGAATAGCACCATTTTGTTTTCAAACAGGATCTGCTTCACTACTGGAAAAGGGGTTTTTAGGGATTTTTTTCCTTTTTTTTTTTTTTTTTTGAGCAAGTTAGCATACAGTTTCTCTCTGTAATTTCTGCAAGGGAATAAGCCATCACAGTTTTATTATTCAGTCATGGAGAGCAAGAAAGTGCAGCTCATCTAATTTAACGCTTAATTCTAATTCTTAAAAAATTCAACCAGCTCTAACTTTTCATATGTGAGAACACAGGTATAAACTAGAATAAATCTCACAGAAGAAATGTCATGAAACAGTAAATATGAAGGGACAAAAATACCAGACCAGTTGTCATCTCTGATTCCTTTAAATCCCTCTAAGTGACGCTGCAGCATAGTTTTACCTAGAGAATCCCATTAACCCCTGACAGCTAATGGGGAAGGCAGCAATGACTGCTGTCAACGTCTCACACTTTGCTTGGTTCATCACTGTCGGTCTCTGCTTCCTCCATCTCTCCTGTTTATTATTTCAGCTCTTAGCTGCATCAGGATGATCTTTCCCTTCCATGCCTGCACAGCACCAGCCTCTAGGTGCTGCTGTGATGCAAGTAACCTGCAATGACGATGGAAATGACACTATAAAATGGAGTTCAAAGGTGATGCAAAATTGCATGACCTCTGTGTTAACTTCCAAGCTTTTGTCTTATGCATAAAATATGTACAGGTGGTTGTTGATCCCGTCCTAAGTAGTAAAATGTTTGCTCTGTGGAGGTGTTTCTACAACAGTAATCATAGTTACTAGCTTCATAGGAAACTGCAAGCACATTTCAAGATCCAAACCATCAAGTTCAATTCACAAGTGTCTTGCTCTGATTAATACATGCCTGTTGTATTTTATTACCATTTCTAAACCCTCATTAAATGTTTCAGTACTTCAGGCCCTTAGATACCATTTTGAAATTAATATCTGATAATAAAAACTACTTGCAAATTATTTTTAAGTAGACATTTTAAATTGTTTTCCCTTTAGGCAGCTAGTGAATTGATCTGGAAATGCCGGTATTAATAAAATGATACCTCCATGGCAGTCCCAGCATCTCACAGGCTCTGAACCCCGTGGAGTGCCAACGTGTCTCAGGTGTGGAGCTTTGAGTTAATGCAAACTCCAGAGGTGAGAATTGCTGACTTAGTCACTCTTGCTCTAATTTAGGAAGCTTAGCTGCAAGTATCTTGATGTGGTACTCGTGCAGCACCGGGCATTTTGCACTCCTGCTTCAAGCAAAGCTTCCTATGAACATCAGTAACGCAGATTGGTGATAAACATTGAGTGTATTCCCAGTGCTACCATCTTATACGCTTAATTTATCCTTCCCCAAAACATCGTTTGGCAAAAGCATCATTTTCAACCATCAAATGCCCTCTTGTCTGAACACAGGAAATTCGGAGGCCAAGTTTGCACTACACTAAAGCAAGAACGTTTTCAAGTCATCTATTGATCTACTATGTAATCTGAAATGCAAGTGGAAAAGTAGTGTTCCTAGTAATTTACTTTCAATTTTGCTGATAAAATGCACACGTATATCAATCTAATGGGATTAACTAATGAGGCAAGCTAATAATTAATGCATTGTTCAGAGGCTATACTATTTTAAGACAATAATGAACTGGTGGTGCTGCTCGGCCATGCAATGAAAGCTGGTTTTCTTCCCTTTAGGTTTAAAGACTGGGGCAGTCTGTGGTGCACCATTCAGTTCTCTTCCCAGCTGACAGCGACATACTCCAGTTTCTGTCTCCCAGTGGCTCTGGAGGTTTCGTTGTGAAGAGGGGTGGTGCATGTTGGGTCTCGCCCCCATGTATAATGAGAGCATTGCCAGAGCACGGACCCCAGCCTGAGAACCAGAAAGCATTCCTGGGGCTGATAATCTAGATGAATCATCATGTATAATTAGGGAGTGTCTTCACAAATCAACTGAAACCAGGGGTAGAGATGTAGGTGTTCAGACATCAACCTAGCTAATTTTAGGTGGACACATCAGCTATTCATGGAGCCCTGTAATAAGATGAGACTCTGATTCTGTCCAGAAAGCAATCATTTTTTGAGACAGATTATCCTTCTTTATCAATTCTCTAACCGTCTGTATTGCATGTTTGAGGTACATGAACGTTTATAGCACAGACAGGCGGAACTCAGGACTTGTTCCCTGTGTTGTTTCGGTAACCTAGACCGTTACTCCTCTGCAGTTCATGTGCTTTTTGCTCCAGTTTACTGTTGTGAAGTTGTGCACTGTTAGTAGTTTTCCTTGATGAGCAGGGCATGGGGAATGTTTTATTAATGATAGAAATCAGTTTATCTTAGAATAGAATACCAAACATACCACAACTTTTTTGGCCATTGTGAATGGCAGTCTTGCATGTGCTCCTCGCAGATTGGGAGGGCTGTAATTGCTTCTCGTTGGGTCCCAGAGCTCCCTGTAATCAGCATTTACATAATGGAGAGAAGGATTGTGTAAATCTTGAAAACACATACATAACACTCGCCCTCTGTCTACAGATTCTGTAGTTCTCTGAGGAAGATTCTCTCTTTTTATCCCTACAATGACTTCAGTGGCATTAAAAATTATGCCCAGTAAATATCCCATTCATGTATCATACAGACTCACATACACATAGTTCAGTACATGTGAAAGGGCACAAGGGATAATACTTTAGATTCTTAAATTTCAGGAGTTTGTACAGTATTACTTACTACAGGATATCAGAAAAGTTTCAGTGATGAAAGCCTACTGGGATAAAGGGTGCAGCAGAGAAAAATCTATAAAGGCAAACCCGAGCACTCCTGAAGTGTTATTTCCACTATATTTAAGATTTCATGCCAGTGAATGCACTTGCAGTTATTATAACAAAGTGTTATATTAAAAAGGCTAAAAAGGACTTTAACTTCCTTATTGACTTCATTTTGTCTTATAAACTGCAAATTAAAAAGAGGAAAAGTATTAACTTACCCTACCTGGTAAATTATATATTTTATAGCAAAGAGACAATTATTACTTTAAGAAGCGACAGCAGCTAGATGAAGGCCATGAAAAACAATCCCTTTGAAGTGTGGTTCCCAGGCTAGCAGGAAGTTTTTCAGAGGAACAAAAGAGCTGATTTATCAGAACCCATGAAACTGCCAGCGATGAGAATGGCCTTTGATTTCTTGGCCAAAAGCTCCATCTTCTCAGGCCAGGCTCTGATGTCAGTGAGATCCCTGGGCTCAGGTCTCTGGCAGCCAGAGGTGATGGAGCAGTCTGCCTGGAGACCCCTTACTTTTTATGGTGTTTGATGCAGGCTCTGACTGCTGGTCATATCACCAGTAGCCTCGAGGACTTTGAAAACCGCTGGCTCCCAAACTTGACTCGCCTGGCTGATGGCAAGGTTCAGAGAGCAACAGCGTCCCTTCTCCTGGACACAGAGTCAGTCTAGCACGTCAGCCTTGCCTACGAATAACAGAGCGTGCTGAGGCTATGTGTCTGCTGGTTCTGATGAGTCTGGCAAAGGCTGCGGTAAACTCCTAAGTTACCAGGGCTAATCCTGCGTGCAGCCCAGGCATCACTTGGCTCTCGCCTCTTGTGACTGTTGATAATTCTAGCTTTGATCATTAGATGGTTTACATTAATATCAGCCAACTTAAACTGTAGTCTGGCTGGTAGCAACAGAAAGCAGATAATGGTTGTTTAAAACATTTACATATGTTGTGTATCACTAACGTTGCAAATGACAAGAAGAATCAGTGCCACCTCCTTTGCATATACCAGCGTTGTTCAAATCAGTCCATGGCTAGCGTGTCCATAGCAGAGTCTCAGCATCCTCTCTCTTGGAGAGGAGAGCAGGATGTACACTTGCATAGTGCAGAGCACATCTAATGTGCTCCAACGCATCCGGGAAGTAAGTACCTGCTCTGCACACACAAACTAGCTGTACTCCTCATCTCTAATGTGCCCAGTCATGAGACAGGAGGACTAACAGCCTGGAAGCCCTTTTATTGCCACCGGAAGGTTTTATCCTTCTGTCGCATAGTTGCTAAAATGCAGCTTAGAAGGATGCTTAAATAGCCATTTCTTTTCATAAGATTTAACTGTTAAATAATCCCAAACCAGACACAGCTCCATGAGAACCAAGGCCTGCCTGCTGCAATCGTCTACAAGTGATGTGTTCGCAAACCGCCCAACTGGTTTTCAGAAGCATGAAGCCCACACAGAAACCAGTCCTAGAGCTTTTCAACTCTCCAGTTCTTCACACTTAGCATTTAGTGCCTGTCAAGTAACAGATCACTGAAATATTACTGAAATCTGACATCTTTTTCAGACATTTGTATGCACCTCAAACACAAACCACAAGTATGTACCCCCTGAAATCAGTCCTGCAAAGCTGGCTTCTACCCTTGCTTATTGAAAACAATGGCAATAACTCCAGCTGCCTTAAAAAGAGGCTGGGTTGGACTCACATTATGAAATATTCCAGTTAAACTTATTAGGTTTAATCTGTGTGGTAATGCCTTTATATGTTGCATGCTGTGCCGATTGCGACATCCCACTCCCACATTCTTTGGGCTTAAAATGACATTCTGCTTTGCAACCCTGCCTCATAACTAGCGTTTGGGGTAGCCCTTTAAAGAGTTTTCTCTGTTCCTCATGACTGTTTTCTTCACAGTTTTTCAAAAAAATCTGTGTTTTCATAACTTCAAAACCAAAAAGCTTGAAATTGAAATGTCGATGCTCAATTTTTCTGAAGCCATATTGAACATGATACTGATTTACCTGGCCTGCAAAATAAATGGATGCCATCCTGTAGCTTTTCCGTTACTTCATTTACAGAAAGATGCTATAAATTAGTTACTTTTCTTCATCGTCTACCCTGTATTGTCTGGCCCCTCTCAAATGAGTGTTGAGAAACCTTCCAAAAACAGCAGACAGAGGACAGAGGTAGTGCTTCATCAAAACCTGATTTAATTCCAATAGCGGCCCACAAATTCTTAAAATTCTGACAGCATTCTCAAAGTATACTAAAAATCCAAACTGACTGAAGAAACAGCAGTATTCAAAAGCAAAATAAAGAAGCCTTCCTGTTTGCAGGCAGTCTTGTATCACAAATATGATAAAAGGTTATTCCCTAAGTCATCCCTTTGTACAGGGAGTGGCAAAGCCGGTGAGAGGCACCGAGCAGACCTGGGGGACCATGCGCGCACTGCTTCTCCTTCTGTCAGCCTCTTCCAGGGGTCCTTCTGCGGAAGAAATCTATAGATCATCACGTCTCTCAGGTGCACAGCTCCAAATTCAAACCTCCTCTCCAGACAAGACACAAATAGGGGACAAACACAAACCCAGGCAGACGTAGAGGACACTACAAAAACATTACAGTTTTATTAACACGTTATATGTGTTGCCACACCACAAGTAGTTAACAACCTAAAGATAGTGACACAAACATCACAGCACCTTGACGTAAACCTCCTGTACTCGACTGCAGTTAAAAGAAGTGCGACGGAATAGAACCCATGCTTGCAAAATAACGACCAAACCCACATAAACCAGGCCACATATCACATCAAAGGCCTGATATGAAACCACTTAATTATTTTTAAGAGCAGCTAACAGTTTGTATAAATTAATATTATTCTAATGACTTTATCATCCATTTTTAAACCTGGAGTGTTCTGCTCTGACAGTTACAGTCATTCAACGGTTTGACAAAAATGAGATATAAGGATATTAAAAATCCAATTAAGATTGAAATACAGAAGAAATTTAGTGAGGGACTAGAATATGTAGACCGTCTATGTCTCTATCTTTAGTCTTATCCTTCAGAAATAAATACATAAAATGATTTTATCAACATATAGAAAATAATTCAGCCATCCTGCAAGCTGATGTTATTTGTTTAATAAAAAAATGTCTTCTTTAATTTCAGACAGGAGCAGCAACTAAAAAAAAAATATAGTGCTTCTAAAGGCATAGTGTTTCAGTAATTATGCTACCAGATAGGGATTTGTCCCAATTATCTCATAAAGGATGACTTCCTATTTTACTAATAACCACCAGCTTTAATTAACATTATCAAAAATTCAGAAATATAAAATCAAAGGCCTTCAGGTAGAGCCTCTATCCCACCACTTCATGTAACCTTTAAACCACATAACAAAATTCATCATGATTAATTACAATTCATTTACCACAGCCTTCTACAGGGCTGTGGAAAACACCTATGATTAGAATCTTTATTCCATGCTTTCCCATTAATCTGTGAAATCCATTTATATGGTATTTAATTGTCTTTTCTTAAAATAATTTCTAACTTTTCAAAAGTACTAAACCAATAATTTCATGCTAGATAGCTGACAAGAGAAAGAAAGAAATGGCAAATGTTTAGGAAAATGTCCAAAAGTTCACTTATTTCTTTCTTTTTTTTTTTTTGCACTATAGTTAACTAATTTAAATCTTGACATTTCCATCAACACACATAGTGTCCGTAGGCCTTAAAACACTTTGCTGGAGGAGATTTAAAATTTTCTATTTATATCACATTCTTCAGTTCCCTATTTCATACTTTTAAATTCAGTGCGGTCCTCAGAATATGCACCAAGCACAAGAGTGTTTTATCACAGAAATGATGAAAAGCTAACTCACTTGGAATTCAATTTGAAACAAACTACGACATAACTGCAGTAATAAATTTATTTTGTTTATTACGACACAAATTTCAGATCCTACCTGGTGTAAATCAGTCTGACTCTATAGAATCCAATCAGTGGCTGTATCTGTTTCAAATATGTAGCCTAGACTCTTACAATCTGCAAGTAGCTGCTGTAGAGACAAGCACAATCTATTACTAATCAGATAGTTATTAGCAATTGCACCGTTATTATGTGAAAATAATAAAATGCATGTCTTCAAGCTTGAAAGCTTGAACTCGCTAACACTGTTTGAATTCTTTTCTTCTCTAAACTGTTCTAGCAAGAGGGATATTTTATCAAACTGAAGCTCTGTACAAATACACGAGTTTTTTTCCCATTTTTTTGCTATCTATAGTTGATGTTACTGAATTTTGCCAAATGAAAGTTAAACAGTACTAGGGCTGAAAGAGGATGCTTATCTCTGCTTACATCGACAGGATATGGATCTCCAGTTTTCTAGGAGCTCTAAACTGACACTGAATTAAATAACTTCGTAGCATGGTAGTGGGATGTTTCAGACCTACTCAGATATGCCAGATATGTCCAGGACAGACCAGGTTAGACAGAACTTCTTGATTTACACAGTAGAAGGCCAGTTGAAGCCGAGGACAATGTTTCCTGCAGTATTTCTTGTGAAGTTTAATCAGTCTTCACCCATCTACTCAGAAGTGTCAGTAAGTGTTATAGTTAACGGAGCTGGAAGGCTAGTAAACAGAGAGGTGAGCAGCAAATAAAGGATAGCTATTTACACACTCACATCCTTGAAAATTCATATTGCTATGAGGAGAGCAGATAGAAGCCAATGCCCTTAAACTACTTCTTCACCCTATTTTAATTATTGGCACAAAACGTAGTCAGGAGCATGACAGACCAAATCTCATGGTATCTCCAGGCTCACCTCAAGAAGTATAAGAAAAGTACCAGGAGAGGCACGGATAAGTCATACAGCAGCTGTTGGTTTAAATGGTATTAAAATACAAAGCAAGTAGAACTTAACATTTGGTTCTCTCCTTAGCTAGGACGTATTTTATTCTATGAGCGACTCCATTGGGATTTGCATCAATAAAAGTATTAGAAGCTGGATCATAATGAAGGAACAGCAGATAAAAAGAATAATAATCCCTTCATATCTATTTCAGCAGCCAAGCAGACTGGAAAGAATAGAAAAATGCTTGCTGGTATTTAAGATTTTTTATTCAAAAGTGTTACTTCCTTAGGGAGGGCCTTACAACTGATGTGCTGGAAACGGTGACTTTTACATTACTGTTACCATTTATAATAAAATTTATTCATACACTACCCAAAACTGAATTACATGCCCCACAATGTGCAGATAGGTCTTCCCTGCCCAGAAAGTTTACTCTCCAGGTTAAGACATGACAAGTGGGTGCAATTACAATTAAAGGAAAAGAAAGAAAAAAAAATAGCATAAACAGCCCTGCACAATAACTTAAATGAATTATCCCTATTAGTCCTATTTTTTCATCATAATGTATTATATGCACTGTACCTCATCACCTAAGTTCCTCTCTTACAGATGTTGCTATAGAAGGGAGCTTTTAAGAGAGACTGCACAAAGTTGGGTTTGAGCTGTTTCCATCTTTGGCCACTTCATCCCCCAAGAAAACACACTTTCTTTGACAAAACTTCAGGACGGAAAGATTTTTCCTTACTGGTTTTGGCAATGGAGGGCAAAAGACTACTGTTCATCTACTCCAGCCGAATGGAATAAGCAGTCATTTTCCCACCTCCCCTGGCATACAAGGGAAAAACAGAAGTCAGCCTGGTAAAGTGATAGGGATGTGAATGTGGTCTATAAAGTGAAGAGGATCGTGGAGAAGGCGAATACAAAATGACTTGTTCATTTTCTTCCACACTAGTAACAGGGGGCATGAAATGAAGCTGGCAGTTGCACACCTCAAGACGAATGAAGATGATTCTTCTCACAGTTGCGTAACTACAACATGTTTGATACAGGATGCTGGGTGTGCTAGAAGGGTGCATGAGTTCAGGGATAGCTTCGACAAGTTCATGGAAGAGAAATTCTCAAGAACTTCTAAGGGATGGAGAGTCAGCACTTTGTGTCTTGCTACTTCCTACACAAGTCCCAAATAAATACAGAAGTAGTTAATCTCATTAAAGTGAGAAGTTTTCTAGAAGCCAACACAGAAGTGCTAACATCTAACAATGTTGCTGAGCTACAAGTTTTCCTGATGTTAGTAAACTCTCATAGAAAAACCATTTCATACTTGTCAGCTGGAGAAAATCCTCTAATTCGTTATAAATATGAAGACGCCTTGCTCTCCCAGAAACCTTGTCTTACACACTGGAGGAGAGCTGTGGTGTCTCACTGACTGCTGAAATGCAGCATGAATGTCACTAAAGAATCACTTCATGTGTTCTGAGAAAAGCCTAGAGAAGTTAACCTCCAATTGATGCTAGCTGGAATGATGATTTATAAGAACTGCATAGTACATGTTTGCGTCTAGGACATGAGATAATGATGCTCTCATCATAGGTAAAATCAAAAGCCTGTAAATATGTTGTCATTCTAATTTTAACTTGGCAATGTCACTGAATCATAGAATGGTTTGGGTTGGAAGGGACCTCAAAGCCCATCTAGTTCCAACCCCCCTGCCATGGGCAGGGACACCCTCCACTAGCCCAGGTTGCCCAAAGCCCCATCCAATGTGGCCTTGAACACTTCCAGGGATGAGGGATCCACAGCTTCTCTGGGCAACCTGTGCCAGTGCCTCACCACCCTCACAGGGAAGAATTTCTTCCTAATATCCAATCTAAATCTCCCCTCCTTCAGCTGAAGGCCATCACCCCTTGTCCTGTCACTATAATCTTGTAAGTGATGTGAAATCTTCACTACCAGGCTGCCACTGAAGTCCATGTTGCAGCGGAGGGCTGAGGTATGGTTTGGGACTATAATACCACGTGTCAGAAAGGCTTCTTAATGTAATGGGTAATTCTGATTTCTTGAAATCCCCGGAGACCATATGCACCAAAATACTCTAGGTAAAATCTATGAATTCAAATTAATGAGAATAATGTATTGAATCAGCTAGATTAATTGAAAAGTTTGAGTGACCTGTTTCTGCAGTAAACTCTCCTGAAGTGGGAAGAAATTGTAAGGATAGAATGAAATGAGGGTTTGGTCCAATATTAGATATAATAGAATTAAACCAGAAGCAGGTAATGTAGATTAAATACTAATTTTCTGTGGGGCCCTTAAATTCTAATGAATCAGCCTTTCTGAGTTTGTCTATAAATTCCTAGAGATATAAAATACAAGCATCCACTCCCTTTGAACGTGATACTATATCACAGATCTGAGTACCTGATCACCAGATATGAGTACAGGGTACACTGTAGCATCACAGCTCTGAGCACCAGTTAACTATCACTGAATCCAGTTTTGGATTTATGTGTATGCTTCTTTTAACCATTTATTCCAAACACCTGGTCAGGATTTTTGTTTGCCAAATTCTATTGGTGACTGATTAACTGACCAATTTGCACCCTTAATTATGTGAGCTGAAGATAACTCAAATGAATTTTAATGTGAATAATTCAACACTTTACTGGACTAACTTGGTATTGAAGAAATGGAAAAAAACCAAACTCCATGAGGTACATACTAACCTTCTTTCTTAATTTTCTGCTGGGGTTACAGAGCACAGAGATGGAGGATCTCTTTGCTTCTAGAAACTGCATCTGAAGAAATTAACCTTTCAAGGCTAGCTAAGCCAAAAAAAAAAAAAAAAAAAAAAAAGAAAAGAAAAAAAAAGAAAATAAAAAGGCAAAAAGCAGCCTGGAAATGTTTTTGTACCTAGCAGTCTTTAGAATCACTTTAAACCAGTTCATATTTGTATGTGCTAGATATGAGATACACCATCAGTCAGTGGAAAGGATTGTACCAAAAGGGAATCTCCCCTTTCTCTACACCCTTGGCTTAGGAGGTGCCAATGGTCACCCAATATACTTAAGGGTTTAACATTAAAATGTTGAGACGCTAGTTTCTCATTTATGTCTACACAGAATCATAGAATCATCATTTAGGTTGGAAAAGACCCATGTACTGGAGCAAAGATTTCTAGGAAAGCCTGATCGGAAATGTTAACATAATAGTATGACAACAATATAGTACTATGTGAAAAGACATCATTTTCAAAACACTAAAAACTAAAATTACTGCAATTAATACAATTTAATTATGAAGATCCAGGGTGATTGGATGTGCTGACAATCTGCCCAAGGAACTGTCTTCCTCTGTTTAAAAGCATTTCTGTCATCTTTTCAAAGAAAAGTCAGGTAATTCAACCACTAGCAAAATTACAGACAAGAGAATTACAAGACGAACAAATAACAGATGACAAGATGAGCAATTTAATTTTTTTTATCATTTTTCATCCTTCTCTCATCTTTCTGCCTTTTCTCAGGTAACAGCTTAAACCTTGCGAACATGCACGCTGGCTTATCCCAAAACACCTTGTTTGTGTCTTGATGTAATGGTAGACTTAACTATCAAATACAAATTTGAAAACTTTGCTGAAGACTGTAAATTATTTAAGGCAGGGATCAGCTCCAGGAAGGGCGGTTTTGCTATTAAAACTCTGGAGTAGGACCCAAAAGACTGTGGCTCTGCTACAGCTTTCTGGTGTGATTCAGTCACTTGAATCCCAGCTCAGCATCACACCGAGACGAGCAGCCCAGCCGATGGTAAGAGCCTTGCTCCTGATCCTGAAAGTCTATGTGTTTGTTCAGTGTTTACACCACACTTCCCAGTACTTTTTAGCTTTAAAAATAATTACCGATGGATGACAATAACACCCTATGTGAAACTTTGCATTAAACGGGTGGAGTCACGCAGCAACTGGTCTGACCTGGTTCGTGTTATCTCAGATGAAGCATGCCTGACACAAGGGAGATCTTTCTTGGCACTACCCAACGAAGTCACAGGTGCAGCTGGGAACCCAAGCCTTGTGGAGCAACAGCGGGGTGAGCGTCCCTCCACTGTGTGCTCTCATTGGGCAGGCACATTGCTGTCCTGCTTCATTCCAGGCTCCTCAAAGGGCTTCTGCAAGGCTTGCTGCAGTCAACTGAGAGGTGGACCAAAGAACTTGGTCTGAGCCAAGGTAAAATGGGATGCACTGGAGACAAGAGCATCTGAGGAACTTAAATTAGGTGCACCATGATAAGGTACTTGGTGAGTGGCTGGAGGAGCAGAGATGGAAGCAGGACATGCTTGAACCTGCAGTGGGTTTCACAGGGATGAACTCTTTGCTCCTAACAGCATATTGCTGATTCCAGGGGACTGGGGGGATTGGGGAGAGCGGGGTGGGGAGGGCAGGAAGGGCATGTCCTGCTTGTGCAGGACTCATTGGAGGATCGGGGCCTGATAGTAGAGTTTTCTAAGAATGATCATCTTTCCTTTGAAGATAAGCTACTAGTAGTAGTAAGATTACACTTAAAAGGCTTTCCCTACTTCATCTCAAAGTAAATGACTGGTTCTATTTACTCCAGTGCTTACCTATCAGCTGGTGATTAAGTGATCAAGCAGATCAGGGCTGATAAGTGTACATGGATGATAGCAATGATCAAAAGCAGTTTTCAAAACTTTCTATATGATTTAGAAACATGAATTAAGTTTTTTCCTAAGTTCTTTTAAATGCAATCACTGAATAGCAGTTCTATGAGTAACTTTTCTACTAAATGATAGAAGAAACTTCACTCTGTAAAAAAAAATGTTGCAAATCCTTTAAGAACTTCATTTGCTTGCCCATAAATTGCAGCTCTAGAGGAAAAAAAAAAAAAAGCTTATGTTTGTCAAGATCAGGTAGACAATCTTTAAGAGATGCTTAGAGGATATCCTGCGTATGCAAAATCTCCATGGCAAACAGAAAGGATCCCAAAGGTATTTTCTTGAAACCTTGCTATCTTTAAGGAAGTGTTGATTCTTTGGGATCTCATGCATTAAATGACTGAAGTATTCCAATGGTCACTATGACTTTTTTTTTGATGGGCCAAGGAAATCCTTAGGTGAATTCCAGATTCTATTTTTAATTAGATTGTAATTGTGTTCTTATTTGCTTTAGATGTTTGCAATATGGATCACTGCTCTTTTTCTTCTTGATGCAGCCAGAGGTAAGACACATAGCTGATAAAATCTATAAAGAGTAAAAATTGTTGTGTGCAGCTTACACCAGAATAACCATATTTTAGAAAAAGGCTGTGCTTTGCAATCAATTTAACAGACTTCTTGATTAGGAGCATTGAGTTACATCATGTCTTTCCAACATTTAACCTATTACTTTTTAATTCAGTAAAGGTTTTTGCAGCTAGCAAACAGAATGGGAATTAGAAAGGTATTTTTATATATTAATTGATACTAAAATCCTTCCAGAACAGTTTCCCCTACCCACCCTCAACCCACACCAGCATTTACGGTAGTTTCAACACTTTTAATGCCAGTCTAGGCATTTACTCTTCACAGCACCATGCAGAGAACAAGAAAATAGTCCCGGTCCAAAATACCTCTTTACCAATAGGAACGAATAGTTCAACAGGGATGGACACACAGAAAGGGCAGAGAGAAACAAAGAGACACAGTCCAAAAGTTTGTTGGCATCAGAGGAAAGACCCCTGTGAAAATGACTGGATCACTTGTGGAATCTCTAGCTGCAGCTCCACAATGAAGTCATCTCTTTCTCCAGATGTATTTCCAGTATGTATCACTCTACCCCTGCCTTTCGTACAGAGTAACAAATAGAGTAAGTCGTGGTCTGAGGTAGTATTGAATCTGTCACCTATCCTAGGTAACAATAGTTTCTCATTGTTTTCAGTAGCTTTTTAATAGCAATAAAATTACTTGAGATTTCACAACTGTTGTGCTTTAATAGTCAGTAAGGATGACATTTAATAGCAACACCCATATGTCATATTTGCATCATTACTGTATTAAAGCCACAGTAGAAATTGGGAAACTCTAGTCGTTCAGGCACAGACCACACTTCCTGAGGCTGTGCTTTGCTCTAGGCTTCTACTCAAATTCCATTTTATTGCTTCCACTAAAATCTTATGGTGGTAAAAAAAAAAAAAAGGGAGATGTTTAATGTATGTTGTGAAGCAACCAGGGGTATCTATTTTAATGTTTAGGTTTTGTTTTATTCCTTCATGAACTGTTGCACAAGAAATAACAATTTAGATAATCCCTGGAGCATTAGCACTAATTTGAAGGACTGCTCTGCACTGGCAACCAAAGCTGGTTTGTTCTCTGGATCCATAAAGGACCAAGATTTTATTGTCTTTTTCCGATGGCTGTGTTAACAATATATTTGACAAGTCATAAATTCACCAAACTGAGCTCCATACTATGTTTGCAACAGGAATCAGTCTTGAAGTTCAAGTCCCTGCTACACGCACAAGGCACAGGAGCACAACTGAGCCCCTTAATGAAAAATGAACACAGGTGTCATCCTAATCCGAACCTCCCATTTTCCGCTTCCCCGGCATAAACACTGTCCTGACAGCTTCTTGTAAAGTGGTGGCAGCCTAACCTGCTACATTCCCAGAACACTAACATTTTTATTTGTGTACCCCAGGAAGGGAAGTTTGCTACAAAAGGCTTGGATGCTTCACAGATAGCCCCCCTTGGTCTGGGATCCCAGGGAGACAGCTGGCAGGCTTGCCCAGCTCTCCAGAGCATGTGAACACCAATTTCCTCCTTTACACTAGAGACAACGTCATGAAATATCAAGTAAGAAACTGCTTTTGTTTTAAAAACTGGTAGTATACTACACATTCAACAAATTGTATAGGTAGTTTCTTTTCTCCTGTATTTTTGCCCAAAAGTCTGCCAGGAAAAGCCCCAATTCTATATTATACACTCCATGAACAGTCCATCCTAATTTTCTTCTATCTCATTTGTTTTTCCTTATTTCAGCTCTCTGATGAGCCAGGTATATTTACAATATATTAATTGCACCCTTCTAACACAAGTCATCTGAGCTATTTTGGATGTATTTTATATACTTAGAATCATAGAATTATAGAATCATAGGATCATTGAATGGTGTGGGTTGGAAGGGACCTCAAAGATGATCCAGTTCCAGCCCCCCTGCCATGGACAGGGACACCCTCCACTAGCCCAGGCTGCCCAAAGCCCCATCCTGGCCTTGAACACTTCCAGGGATGGGGCAATCCACAGCTTCTCTGGGCAACCTGTGCCAGTGCCTCACCACCCTCACAGGGAAGAATTTCTTCCTAACATCTAATCTAAATCTCCCCTCCTCCAGCTTAAGGCCATCAGCCCTTGTCCTATCACTACACCCCCTGATAAACACTCCCTCTCCAGCTTTCCTGTAGGCCCCTTCAGGTACTGGAAGGCTGTTATAAGGTCTCCCCAAAGCCTTCTCTTCTTCAGGCTGAACAACCCCAACTCTCTCAGCCTGTCTCCATAGCAGAGGTGCTCCAGCCCTCTGATCATCTTTGTTGCCTCCTCTGGACTCACTCCAACAGCTCCATGTCTGTCTTGTACCGGGGGCCTCAGAGCTGGACGCAGTACTGCAGGTGGGGTCTCACAAGAGCGGAGTAGAGGGGCAGAATCCCCTCCCTCGACCTGCTGGTCACGCTGCTTTTGATGCAGCCCAGGATACGGTTGGCTTTCTGCGCTGCAAGTGCACACTGCTGGGTCATATTGAGCTTCTTGTCCACTAACACACCCAAGTCCTTCTCCTCAGGGCAGCTCTCAATCCATTCCCTGCCCAGCCTGTAGTTGTGCTTGGGATTGCCCCGACACACATGCAGGACCTTGCACTTGGCCTTGTTGAACTTTATGCGGTTCGCACGGGCCCACCTCTCCAGCCTGTCAAGGTTCCTCTGGATGGCATCCCTTCCCTCCAGCGTGTCGACCACACCACACAGCTTGGTGTTGTCGGCAAACTTGCTGAGGGTGCACTCAATCCTGCTGTCCATGACACTCAATCCCGCTGTCCATACTTCTCTACAGTAAGCTAATGGCCCAAACTCAGTTTCAGGTTTAGCATTATAAAGCCAGAGGTAGTAGGGGAGGTAGTACAAAAGGAAAGCTCAGTTTTGGCTCCTGCGTATCTCCAGATTAAAAACACGTTTGAGGCCCATACACACGACTCAGGGATGTGGTTCATACATATGATTACTAGGTCCTCTGCACTACGTATGATCACTCTCAGAGGCTCTGCTTATGTGGTGCCCAACACTGATCCCTGAGAGCGGGTAGATAGTTAAGAGTGAAGATAAGAAGAGAAAGTATCCATGTTCACCAGAGAGGGGAAGCAAAATATGATGAAAAAATTAATGAAAGCTTAGAAAGGAAAACAGGAGACTAAAAAAAACTGAAGGAGAGAATGAAACCATATGTGGAAAAAGAAGGAAACAAAAAGAGAATGAAATGAGGATGAAGAAAGAAAATAAACAAATATTAAACTTTTTTTTATGAATATGACTGAGGGAAAATGAAGACTAAATGCTAAAGACTTGGTAAGATAAATCATAGAGAGAGCTTGGAGGTTTGTTTTACAGAAATCTGAACCAGGTTATCCCTCATGAAAGCACACCAGGTAGAGAAGCATAGAGACAGCAGACTCTGGAGCTCTGTGGACGAAAAAAAGTAAAAAGGTGCAGTTACCTACAACATTTGCAAGTTAGTTAGTGGCCGTGAGAGGAAGCTCTGGACTGTGACAGAGTGACAAATGGAAGTATTAAAAGGAGCCTGCAGGACTGCATAGGATGGATCAAATGGGAACACACTGAAGGATGCCAGCAGTGGGTCAGCCTTTTCCTCTGAAGACCAGCAAGTAATGGGAAAAGCTCACGGCAGGGTGCTCGAGGTGTTAGAAGGGTCTGAGCTGGGCTCGTCCATAGCACAAAGCAGTTTTGTGGAGCTATAGACTCGTCTGGTGAAAGAAGAGCAGTGACCAACAGAGTGTGAATTTTACTTGGACAAAGAGCAAAAAAAAATGAAGCAAATTAATATGAAAGAGGGGAGAGCAATTTGTTGCTGTTGTTGGCTTACGTTACATGAAAAAGGCTTCATAGTTGGGTTTTTTTTATATAAATGGCAGTCACAAACAGTGGATGTTTAATGATTTCTCCTGTTTGAGTCACATCAGAACAAGTCCAAAATCTCTAGCTGAGATGGCCTGTAAGGTTTTAACTTCAATCAATCTTTCACTGAAGGTTAGATGTGTGCCAATTAGTCATGACATCACCTTTTAAGGTAATGAAACCATAACAAAAAACAAGAGCCAAGTTTTAAAACAATCCAGTATTCAGATTTTTTAAAAAACAAAATAATGCCTTCCTTCTCAATAAACCCCAAAATGCCTCCAGCCTCTGATGTTGTAAGCCTGGTGGGCTGTCTCATGCTGTCTGGAATATCTTTAGGATAAAGTACAAATAAGCTTAGTGATGAAGGTCTTATCTTCAAAGAAAAAAAAGGAAAAAAATAGGTATAGATTCAAAGTCAACTGCATAATACCTTGCAGAAGATGCTATCTTTGTATTTCTATAGTCAAGTTTGATAAAATCTTGTATTTACACGGCATGTTGTATCAGTATATCTTAAAGCATTGTGCAGAGGATGCCAGTATTAGTTCAATTAACTAGAGGAAGTGAATCATGTGTTGAAGCGATTAATTGATATCCCCCAGCAAGGCAGTTTACAAGTGAGGAACAAGACCCACCTCTTCAGAGTCCAGACCTGTCTATGCCTTAACCATTGGGGTGCTCTGCCCTGTATCGAAATGGACATTGGTACAGAGCAGTCACATCCTTGTTGTGGTGTTTGTTTGTTGTTGTTGGTCTTTTTGACACAGAAAATTTCTGCTACAAATCCTTCAACTATCAAAGCTTCAAATTTCCGAACACACAGGAAAACTCGCTTCATTATACATGGCCATCTTGTTGGAGCGGACCTCCCCTGGATAAGAAATATATGCAGGGTATGGAATGAGTATTGTCATTTTGCTTGCGTTTGAAAGTGCAAATATCCACATCCCCCCATTAACTGGCTTAACATTCCTACATAAAATTTACACCTCTGTTCTCTTGTTAATTCAGGGAATATATGAGGAGGGAAAAACCTCAGAATAAAGATCAGTTCCACATGACCACCCTTTTGTACCTAGCTATGAGTATAGCACACTTCAGCCTTCTGATAAATGCCCTTTTGCTGCATTCACCTCCACAGGGAAAGTTATAATTAATTGATTATTCGATTCCTTGCCAATAATGAAGGGGGAAAAAAGTCACGTTTCTCACCTCAGCAAAAGGTCAAAATAAATATTTCAGTTTGAGTGAGGCATTTGATCTAATAAAACCAAAATGCTTTGCTCAGCAGATCGTTTTCATTTTATTTAGGGACATTTCAAAAATGAAATTGTTTCAGAACTAAAAATCAGAATGTTCCATTGCCAGAAGTGTATAAATAGAATATTTTGGTTAAAATATATGAACTGTGGGCCTGAACAATTTAAGCACATTAAAACAAATTTGTGAATCCTTTTAGATGATCCAAGCATATAAATTTTGAAGAATAAATCTTGGACAATGAAAAAGAAGTCATGCTATCCTTGTTTTTCCTAACTGTGGTACTGTCGTTAAGGGAAGTTGATACCCTAAAGCTAACCAAGGCACCTGGAATAGAAACCAGAACTGAAGCAAGCATCTGTGTGTCTTTACACAGTGTTCAAATCACTGCCTCCACTCTGCCTCCTTGTGTTGATTCTTCAGTATTAGTAGGAATTAATATACTAAAGATGTGTCTTTACCAGTCACATGGACAAAGTGAGTCCCCAGCTATAGCAAAACAAAATATCATTTGTATACACTCTGCTACAATTGTAATTAATACTCATTTCCTTCTGTTCTCCTGTTTTCATGTTTTCCACCAGCTCATGTTTCACACTGAAGACGTGAACTGCATTTTGACCGACTGGAGAGGTGGTTCTAGTGGTTTGTACACTGAAGCTGTTAACAATGTCCGCATTGTGGGGGCTGAGCTGGTATATCTGGTGAACCTTCTCGAGGTAAAAGTATCCGTGGAACGTGAACGCCGGCACATAGTCTGTATGGTAAAGGCTGTGTTTAGGGTGGCACCGTTAGGTTTGATGCAATAGAGTCAGGAAGTACAGAGGTACTCAATAACGCAGCTGAAAATGTCATAAAAAATCTCTAATCCTGTACAAATGGAAATACTTTAGTGTCAGATCACAGATAAGCATGTCCCAAAAGGCTTACAGGCCATAGTTTCTGAAAGTTTTGCTCATGATGGACTTTTTACTGGATAAGACATCAGATTGGAGACTGCCTAGCAAAATCAGCAGGGTGAAGAGCAGTAGTAAGAGAGGGCCAAGATGGTTAAACCATCCTTCTGTGGGTCACACATGCTGCCTCCTGCGAGAACTGGATCGCAGCAGAGAAGCGCCTCTCCTGCAGCCACCAGTGTCAGGCTCCCCACGCAGAAGCTCAGCTGAGCCCAGCGCACTGGCAGTGCTCCTGGCATGGTCCTCCCCGTCCCGCAGGACCTGCATGGTGGAACACCTCCATAGCAGGACGGCTGCTTGGTTCACACAGAGGGTATGCCACAGACAAAGGCAAACTCCTCTGCCACAGACCGCTGTCCTGACCAGGCAGACAGATTCAGAGGTGAGGCAGTGAGGTCATTTGCCTCTTGGATGAGCAATCAGTGGAAATGTAGGGGAGCCATGTGCAGAAAGTCCCTTTTCGTTCTTTTCTATCATAAGGGCCAGTTCCTGACAGAGATTACTCCCTTCCAGAGGTGTGATATAAGAATGGATGGGATGAGTTGGGAACTGCTTCTCTTTAGGAACAGATCCCAACACCTGCAGTGACCCCCACCCAAGACAGTCCCCTCCATTGCCCGCTGGTCTGGCCATGGCCTAGCACAGCATGGGGCCATGATGCAGTGACACAGGCTTGTATCCCCCGCTTGACACGCTTGTTTTTTCCTTTCCATACATCTTCACAGAAAGACTATGGCTACTCTCCTGCCAACATCCATTTCATTGGCCATAGTCTTGGAGCACATGCCGCAGGGGAGGCTGGGAGAAGGAAACCTGGCATTGGAAGAATAACAGGTACTGAAGCTATTTCAATGGATGAAGCTTTATATTTTCATGCAACTTAAGAGAACTGAAGAATCACTCCTGCCTTATAAACACATAAGACAGACCATGATACGTTGGTTTGTCGTAACAGTATACAGCCAGCGTGACAGCACACAAAGCCATGTCCTATCCCACGCCATGCATTTCACATGTCAACATTCCCAGCTTTGAGAAAGGCTTGACTGCAGCAGATCAGAAAGGTTTAACTGTCCCACCTGTGGCTAAATAGAGGTCAGTTTTCGTGGGTCACGAGTCCCAGGGAACACTTGGGTATGATTTTTAATAATATAAAAGAACAGGAACAAAATACTGTATTACATGTGGAATAACCGATTCGTAAAACAGTAGCAACTCATTGTCATATTTGATTTTAAAAGCCCACTCTAACATGACTTTTCAGCAGTTCAAAAGATTGAGCATCTGAAATGAAAAATTAAAGCCCCTATATCCAGTATGTCAGGATGAGACAGTAAATAGCCATGGGCACCCTGAAGAGGAAGAAAGCTGTTAGTCGCATAGTTACAGAGAGACACAGTGACATGACACACACATCACTTTTTTAAAAGGCTCGCTATTTTCTGCTTTCCTTTCTCCTCCAGTCAGTTCTTTTCTCTGCATAGACTTTGCTTTGACTAAGCTGTGTGCAGAGCGAGCAGTCACATAAGTAACTCGGGGAAACTGGGATCAGAACTGTGTTGCTGTAGCCCTGAAGAGAGCTCACTGACACTGAAGTGAAGGGATAACATTTTAAACCAAGCTCTTTTGGAAATAAAAATAGATTTTTGACAAAATGAAAATTCTCAAACAAATCCACATGCTCAGAGTAACATATCAAAATTTCCTATTTTTCACTAACATTAAAAAAAAAACCAAACCCAAACCTCTTCTTATAACATTGTTCCCCAAAAGTAAGCCAAGCACCCCTCAGTATTTTACTGTGCTGCTCCAGCCACCTATTAAACCAGCTTGTTTTACTGGCTGTAGACCACAAAATGGAATTTTATATATGGTGTAAAGTCAGAAATGTAATGACATACAGCATATACACACTGTATGTGATGACATACCTACAGCAGTATTTACTCAATCAGACGTATCTCATTTATTCAGGTTTGGATCCAGCTGGGCCCCTTTTCCAGTATACTCCCACAATGGTTAGGCTGGATCCTTCAGATGCAAAATTTGTTGACATAATTCATACCCATGCTGGTCATCTTTTCTTTGACTTTGGTAAGTTTTCACGCAAAGGCTGACACCAACACAGAGGTTGGCCACAGCGTCGTACCTGAGAGTGATCAGCCTTGATTCATTATATATTTCAGCTCCAGGGATTCTTCAGACTTGTGGCCACCTGGATTTTTACCCAAATGGTGGGAAGAAGATGCCAGGATGCAAGCAGCTTCGTGTACCCCCTGCAACTTGGAATATCAATGACCTTATGAGAGGTAAATATATTTTAAAAAAGTAATACCTCATTATAAGCTACAGTTAGAAATAAAGGCTGGGCTAAGGTAAAGCCTTTTGAATATTTATATTATTTATATAGCTCAGATTTGGAGTAGGGAGGGAATGCTCAAAAATGGAAGATTTAAAGCTGCCTGTGAAATACGCTCTAATTTTCTTATATACTAACCAAGGCAAATTCCGGATGGAAACTTCAGTTAAAGCATACAGACTTGTTCATCGCAACCTGTTACAAGAGCCTACCACTGTTCTGACAGACTGACCTCAGTGGGAATTCCACACATGAAGGACTGGTAAAATTTCATTCAAGGATAACACAAAAATGAGTATGTTAAAATCTGAGCTTCCCTTCTCCCTAGAATGATATCAGTCCCAATATTACTGGGGTTAGACATACTCATCCACGCCATTAACAGCTTTAGTGTCTTCAAAGGGAACAGCACAAGGTTAAAAATTTAGCAGATGATAAAGTGACTGCTCCATTGATAGTTCACGTTCTTCAAAGAAAGCTGGGCAGTTAATCAGAATTACCCTGGGATCAGTACAATAGATCCCCAAAATCCTGTCTTCTGATCCTAACCTAGGGAAATAAGAACATCTGTTATTCACAGCTAAATGTTTTGAAATCCCTATGACTAGTTAAGTAATTGGCTTTCAAGAATGCTCTGTCTTAGAATTGGTTGGAGAACTTAGTAATAAAGAGGACTGAAAGCTGGCTGTGCACAAAGTCACTTGGAACCAAAACACTTTCCAATCAGACTGCAGAAGAATGTCTGCATTTTCAGAAAAAAAAACCCTAAATATTTTCCACAGACATTTCACAAGGCTGTTTGCAACGTTTTGTGGTGATGGAGAAGCTCAGCTCTATTGAACATGAGCAGATGGAGTTGGTTGTTCATGCAGGTCCTAAAAGTAGAGATAGCCTTAACTCCTGCCTCTTGTTTACACCTTACCTTGGGCATATCTCTTCTGTTTGATAATATTTACATTTATGTAGTGCTTTTATGTATGAAGTGCTTTAGAAATGCTATTTAGCAACTTCTTTCTACAGCTTTTGATGCAGTAGGGAGGGGAGTATTATGTTCCCATTGTATAGATGTTAAGTGAATTTGGCACTACCACAAAGCCGACTGTAAGAGCTGAGATTTTTAAAGTTAAAAGCACAGACCCTTCTGAATTAGATTTGAAGAAGGAACTATAAAGAAAACATACCCAGAAAGCCTTGATGATGCAGATTATTGCCAAGAAAAACAGTGAAAAATACTTTCCAGAGAGTTTTTGGTGTGGAGTTGTTGGGTTTTTTTCTTTCCTTATGTAAAGAACAATGTGTATCAACTGGTCAATGCCAACTGGTCTGTCTGTAAGATGCACTATAAGCTGTGCCAGTTTGCATCTACTACTACTTCAGTGCCTCCAGGACTTCACCCTCTCATTGGGTGAGCTGAGGCAGAGTAGAGCCCATTTCTGTACGACCTAACTTTGGTTTATTGTGCTTTGATAAAGGAGGGACTTCAGAGCCAGTAGAGACAATACTTGTTACAAGGGACCTGCAAATATAATCCAAATAGCACTTTCTCCTTTCCTGTACTAACTGCTTATATATTTCACTCTGATGGGAAAACGTACTTGTTTCAAATAATTCTGACAAAATCAAGGACACACTGCCAAACATCTTGCTTTTCAGAGCATTTCACAGAATCACCACTGTCAAATGACCGCAGATTTTCTAGCGCTTAAAAACATTGAAAGCCACTGAAGTTAAAATAATTACTACAATTACCTTTAATTTTAGAAATAAGTGGAAACTGTGGTTTTACAAAATCCCATGTTGTGATAATGGTAAGCAAATGAAGACTGCTTCGTAGTAACTACTGTATGCTTTACAAATGCTGTAGCTATGAATTATTCCAGTCTTTCAAATATCAAAGGGAAATTCTCCTAAGGCCTCCTCGGTTCTCATGCTAAAGTAAAAGCAGTTACGTACACATAGCAGGACAGGAGGCTGCACGAGGTCCACCTTGGTGCACCTCCACTTCTGTTAACTTCAGCATGAGCACACGGACACATTGATTAGAGCCTAGCTCTTGCCCATCAAAAAAATATACGTAGTATATACAGTAAAATAAATTTTACTATAAATGCAAATAATTCACACTTCAAACATCTTTTAATTATTACCTTTTTTTAATCTGAGACTTCAAATTTGTACATATCTGTATGTACAAATGCTTATGAGGAAAAAAGACCCACAAGTGTTGTTTTGGCATGGACTTTATGTTAATGTATAGCTTTAATCTTTTTTTACCCGGGCTTTTCCCCAGCATATAGATCTATTGGATGTGGACATAAAAGAAGTCTCCGGTATTATGCTGAGAGTATTATCACTCCCAATGGATTTGTTGGGTATCAGTGTGAATCATATCGAGCTTTTGTACTGGTAAGTACCAGGGACATATTTATCTGAGGGGTTATAGCCCTGCCCTTCTCCTCTTGATAATTTCTGGGACGTCTACACTCTGGATCATGGGATACAGGGGGGCTATGCAGACACACTGACTGCCCTCATCCAGACCATACCCAAAACATAGGCAAGATGCAGAAGCAGAAAACTCAAAAAAACCAACCAAACAAAAAAACCCAACCACAACCAACCAAACAAACAAACAAAAAAAACCAACAAAAAAAACCCCCCAAAACCCCCACAACAACCAGCAGAAGAAAATAAGGCAGTAAATATAAAGAGCAAAGACAGTTACAAAGGGAGATAGGAAGAGGGCAATGAGAGGCAGTGGCTGGGTTCACTTTTTGCGCAGGTCAGCAGTAAGGGACGCTCACTCTGGTTGAAGGAAATCCATCTAAACCTGGTGGAACCCATCATCAAGGGGACAGCCGCCGGATTTCAGAAATGTTTAAAGATCTGTATAAACAATAAACATCCACAGTATATAGGGCAGGGGAGATACTTATACAGCACAGCATTGCTCACACAGCCCTCAAGCGGCAAGAAAAAGAAGGCAGCATAATGACCCTGAAAGCTTGATGTAATTCAGAACTTTAAAACCTGAACCCTGTGCAATTTAGTGATGCAAGGGAAATGGTTTTTTTTTTCAATCTCATAATAAACAAGTGATGATGATCATTTAGCTTTTATTTCATCTAATGCCCAAATAGCCAAAGATCCACAAATATCAGTTCCTACAGAACCTCCCAAATATGAAAATTGAACTATCTAAATATAATAATGCTATTTTGTCCAACTGCAATAAAATCACTTTCACTGAAAATATACACACTTGTCTTTTATTATTATTATTATTTTTATTTTTATTTTTATGGACCTCAAGGTCTTGATCTGAATGTTTAATCTGTGTAGGCAGATTAATTTCATTAAGGTTCTGCATGGGAATAAAGGCTGAAAAGCAGACAGAACACATTCCAAAGCGAGACCCCAAGCTTCAGTATTCCTAAACTTAAATATCTTTACCATATGAGTAAGATATCCAGCCAGACCTGCTTGCAAATATGGTTAGCCACCCTATAATAATTAGCATACAGGTTTTCAATGGACCCTATGAAAGATGAATGTATTACCTATATTTTACAGATCAGGTAGTTAGGCACAACGTGCATTAAGGTATTTACTTATGGTCTCTGCAAGAGCATGAGGAATTAGGCCAGATTTTTAACCTGTTTCTCTCTGATTTTCAACCAGATGAAATAAGCTGATCGACCATCTCAGCTCCTTTTTTCACCGCACTGATAAATACTGATGATATGATCTGAACTCAGAAGCAAGCACCTTTTCAAAAAAAGCTGGGAAAAAGCTGAAAAATCCTAATTTCTTAAACTTTAAGAAGCAGAATGAAAACAGATAACATGTTGTAACACACATTGTTATTTTCCCCCAGGGAGACTGCTTCCCCTGTCCGAAGGAAGGATGCCCACTGATGGGTCATTACGCTGACAAGTTTTTACATAAAACTGAAAAAGAACAGCAAAAGGTTTATTTAAACACAGGGCCCTCCTCTCCTTATGCCCGTAAGTACTCATTTCGGGTGGCGAATTCTAAAGTGGCAATGAATTACATGTGAACAAATATCTTACGCTTCTACAGACAGCTGCTGGAATGAATGAGTGGCACTCAGTACAAAATCTAGAGTTTCAGGTGTGTTAGGAACGTGCAGTACCAACATTACCTGGGAAAGCCCGAGATAATTATAGAAACAGATCAACTGATGCTGATCTCTGAGTTAGAAACCTTGCTGAAATTTTGTTAATTAGATTACTGCTTCAAAAATTCCATAAAGCTGAAGGTGGGAGGAACGTTATGCTGAAAGTGCAAAACTTCAAATAAAAAAAAAATACATTGTTTTTATTGACAAAATTTTATAAAACTGGATCATTTCAGAATATTTTTGCAAAGCTCATCAACTGAAAATGGCAGGGAGTAATAAGAATTATAGTTTTAATTGTGATTAATGTTGAAGCAGCCACAGAACTGGGAAATAAGTTCATAAATAAATTGTAATCCATCACAGGTGATGAATTGCAATAAATGAGAGAGGGTCTTGAGGTCCTTATTCACCAGGAACTAAAATATGAAAGCAAACTTAAGAACAAAAAAATTATATCACGTCTCCATAAAAGCAAAAAGTAAAAAAATCAGTTTGAGTATAGAGAATCTAGCCATTTCTCAAATCTGAATGAATACATTAATTTCAATATTTACTGTTGAGTTTATAGAAATTATAGCCTGAAACCAAATATAACCTTATGAAGTGGGTGAAGAGATTCTCCTTTTAATAGCCCGAATTAAAGCCAGTACAAAAACTTCCCAAACCTGGTTGCTTAAAATCAATACGTGCTACTGCGTCTGAGGCCCTGCTTCTGCCACGCGAGATGGCAGGATCTCCTGACAGCTGTGGGGCTGCGTACGGGTGTAAGAAAAACCCTAAACGCTCTGCATATCAGGATCACCCTGGGAAAGCTGCCGGGTTTGTTTAATTTATCTTTAACAACACGGCAGTCCAGCGGACCTCGCTTCGTAGTTGAGAGCTGACAGGCTGCCCGTGAGACCCCACAAACTGCTCACAAGTGTAAGAAATTACAAAATTAAAAGCGAGGCCAAATGGAAGAGCAAGGACGTTATTGGCAGATTGAATACTCGGCACAGCCAGTAGGTCAGCAAAGATTGCACCTGTGATTTAGACCACTGCCAAGGAAATTAATACTACCAGAATCACAAAGAACTAACATTTCCCTTAATAAAGAGTGACACTTTGTTTGCTTACAAGCACATTTGTGCAATCCTTTCCTCTCCCTAAAAGACATTGAAACGTATGAAAAGTTTTACCTTTAGGAAAGAAATCGCCTTACAACCGTAATCTATTTCATTTTGCTTTCAAAGGTTGGCGGAAAGAGATACAAGTCAGAGTATCTGCGACAGAAACCATGAAAGGAAACATAGATGTAGCCTTGACTGGAACTAATGGGATCAGGAAAAAATACACAATTGACAGGTAAGTTTAACGTGATTGTTGAAAAAATGGCTCTATCGTTGTTATCATATTGAATTTATACACAGCTATTTTTACATGTCTCATCTTGCTCTATGTGATCTGTGATTTAGACTGGTAGTAAAAGTAGCTGAAAAGGGGTTGAAGTTCCCCATGCTGCAGATTGTCATCAAAATCTGCTTGCTGGTCTCTCTTGTTCTGTATTTTCTTTTCTTTTCTGAGTATGAGAGTTAGCATAGCAAAGTGGGCAAGAGCAAAGAGCTCTGTGGCTACCGCTGGACTCAAACATCATTTGGTGATCTTCTCTGAGCAGACGAAGAGCTGCATGACGTACAGTCATTTAATCATCCCCTCCTCTAGGGAATACGTGAGTAAGAAAGTTGCTTATGAACTGTGCTGGAGTCTGGGCTTCCTATCGACTCAGCCTGGCCTTTTCCAGTAAACATGAATTTAAATCTCACAAACTGGTCCTCGTCACGAGCACAGTTTAAATACTGTAAACCCAACCTCCTCTGTGTTCGAACATAGCCCTGTTACTGGTCTGTACCAGGAGTGCCTTTGGTTGCAAATACACTACTGCAGCGATACACCTACAGGTCATTTCTATGTTAATGTCACACTCTAATGTGCACTCTGTTATAATGAACACTGATACCACAGAAAGCACAAATGTAAACTATAATTTTCAATTTTCTTCATGGTTGAGAACAAGCAAAAACACTGAGAGAACTTTTTGACTTGGACTTATTTGAAGATAGATCTCATTTTCCAAAAAACACCCCCCATCTAGAATAAATTCCATGGCAATACTGACAAAGGCTAACTAATCTAATGTTTTCATCCTGAAAAGAACAGGAATTTAAGCAACTAAGTCATTCACATCCTTCTGTAGATCCCTCTGAGTAGCTATGTCCTCCTTAGGTACCAACAAGCCTGTGTGTACGGCTGATAGGCTGAAAGCCCGTAGCAGAACCCACAATAACCTCCCTGTGTAAGCAGCAACGGTGTTTCCTCTGCTTTCTCAAGTAAGGTTAATACAGAGACTTTGTGGCCTTCACAAATCTGCCTAACTGGGATCTGCACCACAGACTTCAGCCAAAGGTGGGGGGGAAAGTGACATTTCGTCCTCAGAACTTCCTCCAAGTGTTCAGGATAAATGGTGCTGGGAGAGATAAGGTAGCCTCAGCACCGCCACGATAGCTTCAGGGAAGGCAAAAAAATTGCAGTACTGATCTGGAGGAAGAAATCAACCAAAATGTCAACAAGACATTCCTTCCTAATCCTTACAAAAAAGGTTAAATGTAAAGTGCATTATATATTTTTAATTGGTTTTTTAATCTTCCCTTAAGTTTAGCCTTGTTATAATGTTTGTCAAGAAGAAGTATTTGATATATTCTATGTACAAAAAATCTAATGTCCAAGGACTTTATCAAAGACTTTGCTGCATGGCTGACTAGTCAGCAGAGAGGACAGAACTTGGTGGTTCTGGACCTGAGACATGATCTCCTACTGCCTAAGCTGAAAGCCTTGGATCTGCATGAGGCTCTGCATCAAGAGCCCTGTGTGTTCCCCAGGGAACATACTCTCCAAGAACATGTTCTAAGCTAAAGTTTTGCCTAACATCCCTGAGTGGCAATTCTTGAAAAAAAAATGTAATAGAATTATAATGATAGTATTCAAAGCTTCCACTCTCATAGCATCCCACACCTCATCTCCCTTTCTAAACTGAAGCATTTTTTTTTCCTCATTTGTAAAGAACACTGAGCATCGCTTCTGTGCTTTTCTTTTGGCAGGGGCACTTTCAAACCAGGCAACACATACTTGAACTACGTTGATACAGAAATTTCTGGGAACATTTCAAAAGTTGAGTTTCTCTGGAAAAAGCATCTGGGTCACGTACACAGAGGCTGCATGGGAGCTGAAGAAGTAACAATAATATCTGGGGAAAATGGAAAAGTGTGAGTACATAATCTAATGGTCTTCCATTCTGTGGGCCTGGGGGGAAAACAAGGGAAAAAAAAGGGGGGGGGGGGGAACAAAACATCTTTGCTTGGTATCATGTTCCTTAAAGCAAGTGGGTTTAATTATTGCAAATAAGAGCCTAATCCAAATGTCGTGGCAGTACCTGGGTGCTTGGGTGATTACAGTTACTCCCACCAGCTCAGCACTGCAGCCAGACTTCCCCAAAGAACAGAGATATTAAATCTGAAATTCTGGCGGGGGGGTGTAGCCCTGCACTTTTAAGAAAGGTACAAGATTTTCTCCTAAATTGCAGCACATCAGAAACAGCTCTGCACAGTGCGACAGCATACTTGCCTTGGCAGGGTACTTTAGGCTGATTCTAACCTGATCCCACGGCATCTGCAGTCCATTAGGTATGCTTCTGGAGCACACCTCTCGGCTTAGTTTTAACCAAAATGAATCCGGCCGATGGATTCAGACCACTCTGTTGTGTAAAGCAAAGCGTGGTAATTGGGGAAAACGGAGTGAGGGAGTCACTTCAAAAGCACGCTCCAAATTAAGATGCTAATGGGGTCTGAGCATAAAGCCAAACACGTCTTAGAATTTAATAATTATATACTAACTAGTAATTCTTTAAAAAAATCATTTGATAACACACATACTTCATGTTCTCAGTCAACTGGAACCCATGCTTTGACCTAACATAAAATAAAATTTGGGTTTATATTGATTATCTTTGGCTACTGCTAAGAAAATATCCCATTGTGCTGAAAAATATTTCCTTAAACCTTTCCTCCCTCGCCAGGTCTGTGTTCTGCGGCTGTGGAACCGTGCGGCCGAGCACGTGGCAAGCCCTGGCACTTTGCTGAGGCTCGGAGAGGAAGGCTGTGGTTGTCCACTGTGGCAACCCTCACTATCTGGAAGACCACACTTCTTCAATCAGCAGCAAACTATTAACAAGGCTCCTTCAACAGACAGCAAAAATTTACCCAGCCCTCTGCAAAAGCTGTTTCCAAATTAGTGTTATCAGCTTTTATCCATACAGGGGAGTTACACTTCTGTGAATTCCAGTTACAATGACAGCTTAACACATATTCTACTAGTAGCACACTCACGCAATGTGATTATATTTCAGAGTCAAGGGGAAAATAATAAAATAGAAAAAAAAGTTCCAGCTAATTCTCCTTTGAAATACATTTAATTACTGTAGGAGGAGCATCCAAAATGAAACAACAGCAACAACAACAACAAAGAACAATGAAGAATGAAGAAAGATAAAAAGAAAGAAGAGTGGGAGAAAATAAAAAAGGAGCATAGACAGCCAAATTCTTTAATAGCATTTGCTTACTTGTTCAGGAGAAGGACACTTTCATGTTTTCAGGAGCATCTGATTCTGTGTCAGGAGTCTGAGGAATAATTTCAAATATAAAAATAATCAGAGTTTGAATGGCATTGCCTGATGTGTTCTTCCTTTCTGACGATCACATTTAAACAGCGTTTTAGAAGCACATCCAAAAGACTGCTTAGGAGCTGGGACTGCACACCGAGTTGTACAGAATACCTCGAGAATCTCGTCCATGAAAGTTCACCATTTGTCAAGCTGGACGGACAGCTTAATGCACAGCAAAATATTTGATTGTTGCCTTTTTCCTGGGGCAGAACTCATTGATGCGCTGTCTCCAGCTCTGCTGAACGCTGGTGAGCTGGGACTCTTTATACCTGAAACAGGCATCTTCTTTATCAAAACGCTGTTGCACTATTGAGGACGTTCATTTTTCTAGCAGCCTTCAAAGTAACTATTTTCTCCTGCCAATGAAGCTGAATTTTCCACCTCTACCTTGCCTTTCTAAAGCCACTGATGTCAGGCCTGAGCCACATTATTTGCATTACTGTATAGCATTGCCCCCCCCAAATTTGGAAGCATTTTGATTATACTGGTTAACAGATTACTAAGAGTTATCAGCGTCAGCCAAAATAAGCTAAGATTGTTTCTGTTTCAATACAAGCTAACCACAAAAATCCTTTCTGTGTTTAATTGCCCACTGTGGTCTAAGAGATACAGCTAATTTTTAAATCTAATCTCAGGTTTATCATTTGGGGGCAGAAATCGTGTGCGTGAATCACATTGGGCAACTCTGTTCTGTCCCATCCCAACAACTAGCTATTCCAGAATACTTCCAGTGAGGTTTACCAGAAGGTGTTAATGAGGTGCGTTACACAAGGCTAGATGTGAGTGATGAACAGGTGTGTTTCCAATTATGCAGCAATAATTTTGAGATGTCAGAATCCAGTCACTTCCTATGAAGTTTGCCAGAGGAGCTTGCTTAGGAGGTTTGCAGGAAAGTTGACAAATCAGCTGTCTACCTTCCCAGGCTCTCTGCAGGGAACTTGTCCTCCTCTACCCCTTAGGGAAACTCCTTAGGCAAGACCCCCCCTTCTTGTGTAAGTAGAGACTCCCCACTCCGCGCTCCCCTGGAGAAGCGCAAAACAACCCCCCAGGTACTTCTGTGCAGTTGGGAAATATCCGCAGCTGGTAATTACACCATCTTTAACATCCCTCATAGTCAGGCATGGCGCTCTGCCCCAGAGTTGCACAAATAAAGGAGACTCAGGGAGGAAAAAAGACAGACCTATTTCCCTTTTCTTACAGTCAGGAACTGAAGCAAAAGAAATGTAAATATTTTCCTCGGGGTCATGAAAAACTGTGCAGCAGGGCCAGACACTGCATTGGATCATCAGATTTGATGCGATGAGACGGCAGTGTGAGCAGTGCAGCGTAGGCTATCGCCTCTCACACGAAGGAAGCAATGTCCTGTTGGACTCGAGATTTCTAAATAGCCCATCCCCTCCCGCCTCCATGCTTGGCTGTGCCACTTTTGCAATTCTAAAAATTAATTTTGTGGTGTTATGAATAATAAATCATATTCTTACTTTCAAAAATACAATCTTTCATTTTGTTTAATTTTAAGCTATTTATTTCAACAGTGTTCTGACAAAACATAACAGCTCATGGGGCTGAATACTTCTGCTACAAATGTGGTCCAGCTGATTAGACCACTTAAAAATATGCATTTTCTCACCCAATCAGTTCAGATAAAAATAAAATATTGCATTAATTTCTTCCCCTTGTGTTGTCCTGTTTTGCATTTTTGTCATATAATGTTTCTTGAATTAATTTTCATTCTTTGGTATAGTAAACACGTATAGACAGAGCATGAGACATTTATTTTTATGAGCTAAAGCAGCTCTGTGTTGGTAGCAAATAGTCTTCCTCCTGTTTTCTTCTGTATTTAAAAATGAAAATTGTTACTTGTATGAAACCTTTGGATACTATCACTCTGTATTAATGGAGCCAGTCCGAAAAATGCAAGGGTTTGGTATTTCACAAGACAATCTGCCTTTGTCAAAGACTGGAACAGGTAATTCTTTCATATCTTCACAACAAGGTAAGCCAGCTTTTTAGAACAATTTAAATTGCATCTTTAAATGTCAAGTGAGATGCACCATTTGATATGTTTGGCTGTCAGGTAGAAAGCTAGCTTTTTTTTTTTAAATCAAAGGTACTTCATTTGTCCAGGGTTTTTAAGGACATATTATGATTTGCATTGTCTTTCACATTATTTATATATTCTGCAACACTATGAGTGCTTCAGAATCACAATACAAATTCCATTTTATACTTCTAAAGCATTTGTTCACTACAAAAATTATGCCAAAAGGTGAATTACTAACAAAGCCATTCCAAAGCATTCAGCCTCAGCCCCTTTCCTCTCTCATGACACTCTTTTGGCAATGGGTTAAGGTAAAACAAACATGCATCCAAACAAACTTCTCAAATCTTTTCTAGAAGAAGAGAACAGCAATAATAAGTAATCCAAAATACTGTCTGCTCCGCTTACATCATCTGTATTTACTTTATATGTAACATCAGAAAAATAATTTTAGGAGTAACAGCATGCTTGTCATAAAGCGATATATGCCGGTACGCTAATGAGAAAACAAGGACCATTTTTATCAGAGTTCTCCATTAACGGGAATAAAATAGTCTATTGCATAGCACAGCAGACTGTCTTCTTTCCAAAAAGCACAGTCTATCAAAAAGGCCTTCATAAATATTCGAGCTCTGAACCAAAGCATAAGAATAATTAAAATTAATTGAGACCTCAATGTTCAGTTTAGGCAGCCACCTCTCTACCCACTTTTGATCCTATCTATTTTATTTATGTGACTATTCAGCTTTTTTCATGCTATCCTAGAATACATTGATAAAATCCTGAATGAACCACAAATTTGCGGGAAACAAACCTCCTACATCAGTTCATTCAGGAAGTCCTTTTGGTCCTTCAACTTTGTTAGAGATGAAGCTTGACAAGGATCTTGGACAGAAAGCCTCCCCAGTGCCTTCATGCTTCCCTCAAGACTTATCTCATGTCCGATTATATCATTTTATAGCCCAGTCACTTGGCAGCATCTTTCCTTATAGAAACTCCACAAGAATCTCCATAATTTTCTCCAGGAAAAAAATACATCAGACTTTTTTTTGCTTCTCTAGATAATCTGCAGGATCTCTATTTCACATGTTCCCACATGATTTTATAGAAGTTTTTGTTTTTCTCTTCAGATTTCTGTTGCTCCAAGAAAAGCTAATTCTTCTCTACATAGATGCATTTTGATAAGTTTTTGAGACTTCTCCCTTTACATTTAATTTAGGTTAGAGTCTTTATCTTTGGCATAGCAGAAGTGAGTGAATGATTACCATGGCTCAGTGCCTAAGAACACGCATCCTGAAGGTACTTCTGGTAGATCTGAGATCTGGTTTTAATTTTTTTCAGCCCACAGTTGTGTCGTATCAGTTACCAATCCACCTGTAAGATCAAATCGCCTGGAAGCAAGTCTGTTTTCCCAGTTAGTATTCTTGCCGGGGCATCACCTCACTGCCTTCTCTTGCATTTCCTCCTGGATATTTTTATAGCGAAATTGTTTACCTACAATTCCCCCACTCTTCCCTCACTGAAAATTACTGATTTTTCCTACAGCAGGCTCCAATTCTCAAATGTGTGTCTGTTATACAGAAGATAAAGTAAAATCTTTGGAAATTGATTTTGCTGAGATTTGAATGCAGTCAGGTTATTCTGTGTAACCCCTGGCTCTAACAGTTATGTTTGGCAGGCTCCTGGGACAGCAACAAAAATTAAAATTTTTGTGCATTCCCAACATTTATTTGAGTTATTCTTCCAAAAGCAAAGTTGACTGGGGTTGGAGTTACCACAGGGAGGGTAAACAATTGCTCACTGACCTATCAGCAAATCTACCTACACGGGTTATCTACAAAACTTGTGGCTCTTATTCTTCTTTTGTAGTAGCACAGTGTCAGGGACTTCAATAGTCTCCAAGCTGCTTTCTCTTTCCAATAATTAGGAAGCAGAAGTTGATAGCATGTCCAAATCTATTTTTATGGCATATTTCCAAGATAAAACAGAGCCAAGAATCTGTTCTTTAACTATCAAGGATCTAAAAACTTCCGGAAAGAACATGCATCATCACCAACCTTCGCACAAACAGAGCACGCCTACATCGCTATGCTGCAGAAAAACATACCTCTCCTCCCAGCTACCGCAAGGTTGGATGGGGCAAGTGTCTTGCAACACTGGAAGCGTAAGCAGTATGTGAAAATACAGGCTGGCATTGGTGTCAGTCCTCTTTACATCCCATATTTTATTTTATTTTATTTTTTTATACTAGGAAAGCTAGATTTTCAGAGCCCTGGATGGCTAACTTTGTTCTAAGCCACTAGTCTGCCTCCAAGCAGTTCAGAGACATTCTTTTATCATTCTAAACATTCAAGATTTGCATTTGCCTTTCAATCTGCAAGGCAAACTCTACAGTTACTCCCTTTTATTTCAGCCGCTTCTTTCAATAAAGTTTAATATTCTAGCATTAATAGATCAAGCATTCAGAATAATGGACTTTGCCTTCTTCCCTTTAATTCTGTCCATTATTATATAAATAAAGCCTGGCTGTTCCTACTGACTCCTCTCTGTCTTTGGTTACTGTCATCGTCTCTGCTCTAAAATTCTGCCCTTGTGTTATTTCCTTAAAATGATACTATGCTCCGTTATGGCGTTACCTTTGCTTGCTTTGACTGACTTAATTAGCAGACGGCATGTATTATGGAAGGTCATACATATTTATCACTTTCAAAATATTCCTTTTATTTCTGTTATGCAACACTGGAAATGATACACTAAGGCAAATTGGTTTTGCCTCTATTCAATATAAGATTTGTTCACTTTACCAGGATGAACAAGCTGGAGTTAGACAATATAAATATCAAGAAAGTATTTTATTCATGGCTTTGCCACTCAGAGACTAAAGGTAAGATTCTCCAAGAAGGTGAGTGGTCTTTGTAGGTATTAGCAAATCCATGGGGATGGAATACACAAAGATACTTCTAGATGACCTCCATCCAGTCTAAGAAATTAATTAACCATCTTCAATCTATAATTGAAATGAGAGAGAAAAATGTTGCTTTTACAATTTTATTCACTTATCTTTCTATGAAAGCCTTGGTAATTTATATATCGCTGCACTTGAAACGCAGTTGCTGAGATTCCTTTGGAGAACATGATTCTCAGTGAATGTTTTGATCCTCTCTTTCTTACCTATGTGAAGGCCACTACTATCAGAATGCATTTATGTCCTTGACAATTCTCAGGCTGACATTTATAAAAACACCTGGATGTGTTCACTTGCATATTGTCAGAGGCAACTGCAAAAGCCAGCCTTTTCTTACTGTCCATAAAAACCTACTGTTCCTCTCAGGACATAAAATCAGACCCAGAAAATCTGACCATTCCTAAAAGAAGTTGGACCTCAAAAACCCTACAACATGGGCTAGAAATTTTTTTGCTATTCATTCCGACTTGTCATACTGGCCTACATGAATTTAATCTGCACCACTGTGTATTCCCTCTGAAACACACCGACAGGGAAACTCTGTGTTGAAAATGTATATGGCCCTCCTGTATCGGCCAGGTTGCCACTTATCAACATACAGAGCAGATCAAAAAACGAAATAAAGAAGTTAGCAAACTTATATTCTTGTCAAATGCAGTTTTCAGTTATTGGTGTACATTTGTGCCCAGAGGTATTCTTGCAAGTGTGTGCTTCTGTTTCAATTTGTAACTGGTGTTGGCTCGGTGGCACTGTTTTAACACTCGCACACAAAGAACTAACTCTGTGGAAAGTACAGCAAAATATTTGAGCATATCCAGCAATCTTAGTCCCCTAAAAAAACCCCAAACATTTCAAAGGGGTCTGATTTTTCACACAAAGATGTTCAGCAATTTCTGAAGATGTTTCATCATTAATAGAGGCAGCAGTTTCACTGGCTGCTTTCCACCTAACTTACATGCTGATATTTTGAGAAATGGGGCACATGACGTTGCTTATCTCTTTTCCGTGGCTCCCCAATCTCATCCGTCCCCAGACTTACCTAATGAGCTACATTGTTCTGAGGAGATACAGGTCCCATAACTCCTGCCAAATTTCCATAATTTCGTATTAGCTAGATCTGTTCTGCCTTATCTGAAATTCCACGTGTGTCTTCAGTGTAAGCGGCAATTAAATATGAGATCCAGTCACTGACTATCCACTGCTTCCTTCAGATTCCTCTGAGACGTCTTTCTAATGATTATCATCATATACAGTTCTGGCTTACACCACTTTACCAACAAGAACTAGACACAGATCCAGACTTTCATCTAGGTGCCATGAACTACAAGGAGTGACAGACGCTCTTGACTTGGTTTTTAGAATGGCTAGCAGGCTCAGTGCATTGTGTACAGCTCAGCATATGGAAAAACATTTTTGGTGTTATTTCTGAAATTATATCTTCTCCCAGGCAATGTACGTATCTCAAGACCACAAATTGGCTTCTTATATGAACCATGGATTCAACCCAAGTTACTTCCTGCCCTTAGGCACTTGAATCACTCCTTGTATAAGGATGACAGTCGCTCTTATACAGTTGCCTGAACAGGTGATTATGGCAGCACCCATCCTGTAGATAGCCGTGTAGTGACTTGAGGTCTTGCCCAGGAACTGAAAGACCTGGGTTGTGACATAGTTGTGACCCACAACCTCCAGAGCACAGAAAACTTGGGATTTACACGATGGGCAAGTCACAAAGCCATTACAGAGAAAAAGATGAATGACACAATTATCATTATTCTATCCTCCTCCTGACACAACTTTGAATGAAAGTGTCTGGGGTTTCTCTGCTCTAAGCTGATCACAATATTGTCAGTAGATGCCAGTTATATTCAGAGCATGCCAGCTGATGAAAGCGCTTGGTACAGAGACACCTAAGCTGTGAATCCCACATGGCCTAAGAGGACATGAGTAGTCAAAATGGTAGTAGCTAGACAGAGCTTGAGTAATTTCACTAGAAAGAGCTAATAAATGCTCAGGCACCTATATTCTCCCTAAGTTGTAACACAATTTTTTCTCACTCCCCCCTTTTCAAAAGAAGCTAGCCCGCTCTCTGCAAAAAATATAAACAGGCTTGATTATATGAAAAGGTACAAGGGTTTGCTTCACAGGGCATGTACTTCAGATAACAAACAGATAGCTGGTGACTTCCAGAGGATGACACAGAGCAGCAAAATTAAGCTCCTGTTCTGAAATTCCCCACAGAGGAGGCTCGGCCCATTGCCTGTAGCAGGAGAGTACGATAACCAGCTAACTCAGGTAAGCATTTCACGTTGACTGTTATGAACGTTACATACAACAAACCCTCTGAGGGCTAAAATGGCCTCATCTGGCTTTTCTTCAAACCCATAACAAAACTTTAAGAGGTGAAAATTTTGATGAATTAAATATGACAAGAGACAAGAAAAGGCAACATCTGTTATATCCAGCAATAAGGGTATCATTCTTACAAAGGTTCTCACTCACCCACACAAACCCTATAATTAGACACCGTGTGGGCAGGTCCGCACCCACCGTCGTGGGACTGATTCCAAGTGAAAAGAGCTGGTAGCAACCAGGATTTGACAGGGAGCTGGCTGAACGGAGCTTGCAAAGCAGCAACCCTTTCTGCACTCGGAGTGGTAAGTGGCTGAAAACTTGGTAGGGTTTTTGGGCAAGCGTCCTTACTAACTGCTGGTTGGGGTTGGAGGACCGTAAGGACTCCTGCTTAAAGAGAGACAGGCTGAACAGTATGGTCTGAGTCAACAGGCAAAAAGCAAACAGCAGTACTCAGAGTGATCCTGAGGAGACCCTGGCAGCAGCTACAAGGCTTGAAACTCTTCAATTCCAGGAAATTCCAGTAGGAGATGAGAATTTCTTGGCTGTGATGATGTAATGCAGCTAGGAAAACAGGGTGGATTCAGTGGGGCTAAGGTAATTTAAGACAGACTACATCCCTATGTTTTTAAAGGAAGAACAAAATGATGGTATTTGCACATGGAATCTAGATTACTTTTTTTTGAAGGGAAAATGCATGAGAACACAAAACCCAGCTGAAATAAAAAGGAGAATAAAGTAGGCTACATAATTAAGCATTATTAGGAGCACTGCAAATTTAAAGGGAGAATGAAAGTGGGGAAGAATTACAGAGCTGTTAAGTGGAAGAATGTGGCAAACGAGACTTTTTTGGTAAACTACCCTTTACAGAAAAACTTGAACTAGTCATCAGCAAGGGTTATTCTGCACTTCAGAAATGGCAAAAGGCAAATAGTGTTCGTCTTAGACTTGGCTAAATTTAACAGTAGCCTAATCACAAAGAGGAACAGTGAAGATCCTCCTGGAAAGAGAGACAAGTGGCCAGGTGGTGGCTACAAGTCAGCTGAAGGCTCCCTAGTTGGCACAGAATTGGCTCAGCCACCTCCCAAAACTGAATCATGTTTGTTGGGGTTTTTTATGATGCTTGTAGTTAGATTAAATTATCATAATTGTCTCTGTAAATATAAACGTATGAATACCAGTGCAGGGTCAAGGTGAGAACCCTATAATTTAGGAAATCGGAGCAGATACTGCACAAAGTCCTGAAATGGGAAGCCAAGGACTTGATATTTAATAAGTTTTCTTCACTATTATCCTGCAATTTCTTTAAATTGTTCAGTGTTTCTAAACAACTGACCTTAAAAGCCCAAATCTTACTGCATCTTCCAATGATGAACAAATATACGTAGAACTTTGCACACTTACTAACCTTTTATTGGAACGCTTCCCACATTAAATGCCTCAAGAAAAGAATTTACATCACTGAGTCATTATTGCAGGTTAATGCCCTAGTCCTCTGTCTCAGATTCAGTTTAAGAGGTCAGCAGATACTCAGAAAACTCTATTACCCACACCAGACAACGTATGTAAGCTCTGCCTTGGTTATTGCTTCATATTGGGTGGTTTGGAGAAAGGAAATCTACAAATTTACACTTCATACTCGTAGGCTAAAAAGTCCTCTCTTCACTTCTCACTCTGCATTCCCTCTTTTCCATTCTCATCCAAGAACCACCTTCTCCATTTTCTCAATATCCCTCTTGAACTGTGCATGCAGCACCAATGAAACCTCTGTACTCTTTAAACAATACCCCCACCTATATAATGAATGCAATATATGTAGTGAAAATACTATTCTCCCATCTGTATACGTGGATACAAAAACTAACAAGTTCTTTGGCACTTCAAAAGTCACTAGTAATACATTAGCAAGACTTCAAAGGCCTTTTCAGTTACTGCTTCCTCAGATGTTCTCCTCCATTCTGTGAGTATGATATGCAGTGTGACAGCATTTACTTTTCCAAAAAATAAAAGATAATCCAACATTCATGACCTGTATTTTTTATTTACTAATCCTTAGTCTAGATGTCAGTATTTTTTCAGTAATGAGTTCATGTCCAGCAATACCAGTGTTGAAAGCTGGCATGCAGTGTAATGCCAGGAATTGATTCCTCTAAAGCCCTAATCAGTGAGGATCCATCACGATCAGTGAGGATCCGTCACGACCAGTGAGTAACTACAGGCTCAAAAACCACAGCTAAAAACATGATCACAGCTTGATCGTGATGTGATGCGATGGTGCACAGCAGCAAGAACTGTATTTGCAAATCCGGGAGTTACCTTCTAGTTCTTTGCCATTATAGTCTGAGATGCCATAATTATTCAATTTTTAATCTACTTAATCCATGCATTTAATTTTTAATCTACTTAACTGTTGTAATAGTGCATGTATATAATTTTAATTTCTCAACCAAAATATCAAGTAGCAGAGCAGATCTTATTGAAATCCAAGTATCATGAGACTTATAATGCTGATGAGTGCCATGTTAGTTTGTCATGTCATGTAACTGAATTACCCAACTTAATCTTTTAATAGTTTTTCACAATTTTTCTTTCATGACTGAGTATCCTGTGGAAAGTTACATTATTCTGCCTCAGGCTGATATTGGACGGAGACTCCACAGCTCTGAAATTCCTTAGGTCATTCATCCTATCTTTTTTACCTGTTAGCGTATCAGATTTCTTCAAACCACATGTCTTTGGAATTTTCTTAATAACCAATAACTTAATGAAAAATTGTCAATAGATTTTTATTGTAGCTTTTTTTCTTTAAGACTCTCAGCTATGGGTTACTAAAATCCATTTTAAAATATGTAGTTCCAGCAGCTGTTCTACAGGAGATCTATTGTCCGGACAGAGTATCATCATGAATACTTTTTTTTCTGGTGTGAACATCATCAGCTGGTTTTGGTAATCAGAGAAAAAGAAAAATGTAAACATTTCACTTCAGCTGCATCATTGCCTTTTGCTCCATTTTATCTAGTAATGGACGAAAAAACATTGCACCTTTTTAATTCTTCCATACATTAAATATTGCTTCTTAATTCTGTTGGCCATAAACATACATGTTGGCATTGCTGTTTTCCTTATGAAATCTGTCTGATTTCTAGCTATTTATTTCCAGTTACCAATATTCCCCTTTTTTGTCCTCTTGTATTCTTCCAGTTTCTTTCACTTTACCAAGGTGCCCTGTAGGTTTTTAATAGCTTTTCTATTACTTTTTCCTCAGTGTAAAGCTACCCAATCTTCATTAAAGAAAACAGTGGCCATTTTGTATCCTGTTACTGCTCACCAGGGAAAGAGATAAGAAGGTTGATAAGAGAATGGTGAGTAAAATTCTTAGCAATGAGATAAATAACATATCTTGGTTTAAATTTAAAAACAAAACAAAAAAATCTATATACTGCAGTAAGATTATGAGGTTCAAAATGCTGATAATTAAAAAGCCTGAGATTTGGGCTTGCTTCTCTTGAACAGACTGTGTGTGCATGTTTCTGCGTGTGTCCTGAGGAAGGTGTGTGGGTACATGTATGGCACTTAAAAATACACTGTTGACAGTCATTATGCAGACTTTCTCATATCTCACAAACCATCCACTAGTCGCCCATGAATCACAGGTTGGGCAACAGTGTCCAGAAGGTGACTTGGTGTCCTACTGTGAAGGACAACTACCACTCCAGTGTAGGTTTTACACATTGTGATGTCAGTCTGTGAATATTTGCAATTTTTTTTTTTTCCCCCCAAGCTGAACAGCAATTTGGAGATATTTAGTGCTGGATTTGCTTCAGAAGTGCATGCCCTCTGTCCACTGAGTATAACAATTGAGCTCGGTGATCAGCAGCCTTCCTGCCAGCAGTACTGGCTAGGCTGAGATCACATTCACAAACAAGTCATTCCAGTTTCTCTTGTTCAGCGCTAAGCCTCTTAAATGCCCAGTGAAAGAATTTTCCCCCATTAAGTTGTACACTGCCTCAACTCTTTTTACAAAGACATCATTTCTTGACCTCTTTGCAATCTTTTGGTGATCAGGTTAACATAGACCAATGTAGAAAACCTACCCACAAAAAAATTGTCTCCTGTCCAAACTATCCCCCTCACAGTAACAGAATGAATCAACCTTTTCACACACACAGACACACACAAAGGTTTTCTGCATCTTCTATTACTTACCTAGCTACATGTTCATTTCCATTTTCTGCCTTCGAAGGAAGAACTTCTGAAAAGAAACTGTTGATCACTCTTACTTGGCAACAACCTCCCACATTTTCTAAAATCATTATTCGTAAGCTGCCTTTCTGATTTTGGATCTGAAAAGAAATTATACTGTCTCTCCTGCTGTAGTGTTCCCAACAGAGACCATCCACGTCCTGAGTCGGAGAGCTCTCCATTAAATTTAAGCAAATCCCACTGAGCTCTCCAATTCATTTGATGAGCCACATCTTCTGTGATTTTCCTGCATTGTCATCAGATTCTCATCATGATGATGGGTACTTGTTGAGAGATATTCCTGCTGAACAGAGGTGCTCCTTCTGGATAACAGCTAGGACCGCTCTGTTCTTGACTGCCACCAACTGCTTAGAACAACTCCTGATCCCTTTCCCTTCTAATCTTACTGACTGCCAGACTTCCTCTCCACTTTCCACTCTCTCTGAGCAGCTAGTTTTCTTCTCTATTGACTTCATCAGTGGATATATTAGAACTGGAAACAGAATTGTATTTCCAAGGAAATTTTGTGATTCCTCTCAGCTCTGCACTTTGCAGCTCCAGCTCACTGCTTAGATATTCAGCCTTGCTTCTCTGCCCTACCACATAAACAACGAGCTATTACCACACAGGGACTTTGGAGTCGATTGGAGTGCTCAGAGACACACTCTCTGCACTCTGACCCATCCCATTTGGCTTGTTAGGAAATCACATCATTATAGCCAAGTAATCTGACTTCCACCAAAAAAATCACTTAGGTCGATCACATACCCCTCTCCTGTCTGACATTTCACACATGCGCTTCAAGGACTAATTCTGTGACATTCCCAATTGTTTCTTTTTCGTTTCTGAGAGCATCAATGATCTTTGGAGCCTTGGTTTTCTAGCTTTTTCACATTGCCAAATCTCTAAAAATATCCCTTGCAGACAGTTTCCCACATAGCAAGGTTTATACTTACTAAATTTACCATTTTTTCTTAATTACCTCTAACAATCTATATCAGTGGCCACGGGTGACAGCTCAAATTTTTTGCTTTACAAGAAAAGCAATATGTGGAAAATGGGAGGTGGGTGCCATAGTAAACACTAGAAGAAGAAGAAATTGAGAACAGTGAATGAGGCAAATGGGAGGGGAGGAGAACGGTGAAACACATGGAACCCCGCCATGGGAAAGCCAAGTGAGGAAAGCGTAGAGGAAAGGAACCTGAATCAAGTCAGAGATACGAAGGTGCAGAACTGCAAAGAGCCCTGAGTAAAAGCAGCACAAACAGCCTGTCAAGCATACAGACTTTCCTGAGTTACAGGTATCACTGACTGTTCTACCACACCTTCCACCTATGTCCCCACAGCTGGCAAAAATCAGGACCCTGTGATCCAGTTCACTCCCTCAGCAACCTGCACGCAGTATTGGCTGTGCAAGAAATGCAACGAACAGCAAAAGCGATTGGAGGGGAAGGATCACCCCCCTCATCCTGCTGGCCACACTCCTCCCAGTGCAGCCCAGGATGCCACTGGCTGCCCTTGCTGCAAGGGCACGTTGCTGGCTCATGGTCAAGTTTGTGTCCATCAGGACCTCCAGGTCTTTCTTTTGCTGCAAAGCTGCTTTCCAGCTGATGGGTCCCCAAGGTGCATCAACCAGTGTATGAGGTTATTCCTCTTCAGGGGCAGGGCTTTGTGTTTCTCTTTGTATTACATTCTTTCAAAAAGGACAAATCACTCTAAATAAAATGCCTGACTTGTATATTCAATGTTTTAGGTGATTGGAATGTGGATTATTGCATTTTATCTCCTTGGCACAGTAGCAGGTGAGACACTGTATCTATGAAAACTACCACTAGAAGGTGAATTCAGGTGAAATAATACATAGGAGATGACTGGTATTTTCCTGTAGATCAAAGTTATGGTATGATTTGTGCGTCATTGTATGACAATGTCGATTACTGTGCATAGAACTAATGCTAAAAGGCTCTGCTCTGTTTAAATTTTATTATTAAGAACACAAGAGACATAACTCTCTGCTGAAAATTCACAAAGAAATTCAGAGTCACATGTCCTACTTCTATCAAGACGGTGCACAGGCTGTCTTTACATGACTGATGTATACAAAGAACCGCTCGCCAACAGGGTGCTTACCACAACAGACAGTGCTAAGACATAAAAGTTGAGCATAAGTGAGCAAGAGACATGTTTGATCTAGAAAAAGCTACTATATTGAAAGAAATGATCATTTCATTCACAGTACAAGGTTACTACGTAGATATCTTTCATTCCTACAAGCAGGGATACAATGCTTTGGAGTAGGAAGCATGCAGGAGCAATTCTAACAAGCACTTCTTAAAAGATTTTTTTTTTTTTTAAAGAAATTGAATGAATCCTTTACAAGCCTAGAAAATGGTGTCAAAACACTGTCTGGGTCTTTACTTGATTTATCCTCAAATTATTTAGTTCCCCTTGTGTTACCTGCTTCAGGAAATATCCATAAAGGAAACAAGAATTAATCTCAGTTTCAAAATGAATCATAAAACAAATTCCTTAGTTTTCTGTTCTTCAAACCCTTGTAGTCTGAAATACATCACCAAGCATAAGTAAGTCCAAAAGATAAACAAGTTGTTTCTTTTACTCTAGGTAAAGAAGTTTGCTACTCTAGGCTTGGCTGTTTTACAGATGACCCACCCTGGTCTGGGGTACCAGGGAGACTTCTGACAGGTTTGCCTGACTCTCCAGAACATATGAACATCAGCTTCTCTCTCTACACCAGAGAAACAGGAAATAACTCACAGGTGACATTTATTTTTAACATCAAGAACTGACTAAACCTACAAATATTTGTTAACTTGTTAAAAAGTCTACATAACTATTCATAGGCAGACAAATCAGAATAAGAAGATAGTTTGAAGGTATGGCAATGAAGGAACATTGAAGCTATTTGGGGTAAAGGATAAAAAAAAAAAACAAACAAACCAACACGTTGTGAAGGAACTGTAAGACACAGCAGCTTTCCTGGCATTTTCCTGCACAAGGATATGGGTTATGGCAGACTACTTAGGTGTCTGAGGAGGAAAGTTGAGGAATCTTTCAAATAAACTTCTGAGTATTCAGATAGGAGAGCAAATACTGCTGTCTTACAGGGAAGCTGAGCTAGGAAGATATTGTGACTTTTAAAAAAGTTGGAAGACTGATTTTATGCAATTTCCAAACCCACTTTCCACCTTTAAATTTGAGTGACTTTATGTTCTTACCTGCTTCTCTGCACTCTGAAAATAAGACAGAACTACTCCAGTTGGTTATGCCCGGAACTACTGAGCAGAGCAATGTGGAGGAACCTGTAAGATCAGGGGCTGAGACCACATCACTTCAGCAAATGCTTTTGAAGCTGCTAAATCCCTTTCAGGCTCCCAGACGTAGTGCCCCTGAGCTGTACAGGAATGTTTAGGATTCCTCTGGCATGAACTATATGATGCCATCACTGCCGTTGCAGACAGCATTGCTTACAGCAACCCTGGTTGCTACACTAAGAATCTAACTCAGGGTCTCTAAGAATGAGAACTTATACCTGTAATAAACTTACAATCTGAAGAGCAGGAATATGTGAGCACACAAGACATGTTCACAGCAGCAGGTTGCTCAGCTGACTTTTTTTAAATGTTTGAAAGTATGAATAGATAAAACATTTATTTTTTTCCCCCCACACACAGGTGATCTCAGCGATAAACTCCTCAACCATCCAAAACTCACATTTTTCCTCAAGTAGAAAAACCTCCTTCATCATTCATGGATTTGGCAGCACTGGGAAAAAAGGCTGGGTGGTAGAAATGTGCTTGGTATGAGAGAGTATCCTCTGATTTCCATCAAGAGTTGTAACTACAATCTGTCAGTATCCTTTAGGTCCTAATGTTCACTTTCCATATTGCAATTCATTAGGTAGCCGCAGATACCAACCGAAAAGAAAGTTTCACAAAAGCCAAAACATTCTCACTGTGGAAGATGCAGAATAGTCAAGGCATCTTGGTCATCTCTGACATTATGCTTCCCTAGAGAACTTCCATCCCCAAACCCTACAGATCAGATCAAAGCAGCAAACTGATCACAGATGTCCCCAGCCTCTACGCCAGTCTCAGGATATCGCATTAGACACACCAATTCACTCCTTCTCCCATTAGGAGCAACTGAACTGTCCTTCAGCTAAATGGCCTTCCTGAGCTGTAAAGCTCAAGTTTCAATCTACAAACACTATTCTAGTTCACCACCATTCAGTCCTTTATTTTTAAAAAGAAGAAAAAAAATGGGGGGGGGGGGGGCAAACACCCCTCCCCCTTTTTTTTTTTTTTTAATTATTATTATAGAGTGCAGTGAAAAAAAAGATTTCCAATATGAAATGCGGAAGCTACCACAAAACAGAGCTGGTGCACTCTGGCCAGCAGAGCATACTGTGTCACTGACAGCCTTGGCTCTGATAGACAAGCAAAATCTACTCTAGTTTCTGCTTCTTCTACACCGGCAGGGAAAAGGAGAAGCTAGAATGAGATGACCACTGAATACTAAGCCACAGATGTGCATTATTATTTTTGTTCATAAATCTATGAAAACTTTTAATCTAGAATATTAAATTACCAATTTTTTTTTTCAGTTGAAAAGAATCAACAATCTATCTGTGTCTCCATGCTACAAACTGTTTATGGTGCCTACAGGAGAGGAGGGAATCCAGGATTCAATGCACTATCACTTCCAGCTTCTGCTTTCCTTGTCATTCACTTTCAGCTGTTTACCATAGTTTAATTTTTGTTTCCACTCCTTGTTCTTTCTCAACCCTTAACTAATCCTTAGCCACAGAAAGCTATAGCTGCAGACTTTGGTATATGATTCTTCCAGCGGAAAAATCACTGATCTCTGCAAGACAGTGACCAGTACCAAAGTGACCAATGCATTAGCTTTCTTTGCTGAAATAGAAACTGTCTACTCTGCTCCAAGCCTTTCCAGTCTGGCATGTCTTTCTCAGCTTTAAAGACGCTTAGTAAATAAGTCTACTTCCTATATTATGCCATTAAACTACCAACGTCCCAAAGTCACTTACTGCATATAGCAGCTACTGTGCAGTTGTGTGACTTTTCCAAATTATTTCAAATACATATACAAATGGCTTATAAAGTAAAATATTGTTATTACCCTTTTTAATAATTGGTAGGTTTTGGATTAATGGCTTGTTATATTCTGTTTTGTAAGAAAAGGTGTGTTTCAGTGTGGTATAGGTAAAGAGTCCTGTTTAGTAAAGAATGAGAAATGCCATTATTACATTACCTTTTAGTATCTATTCTAAGTTGAATCTCTGTTTGTTATTTTGTTTCCTTAAATACTTTGCTTTGTGTTTTCCCACATCAGTTGTTACTGGAAGTGGAAAATATCAACTGCATTGCTGTCGATTGGCAAGATGGTGCGAAAGGCACCTACGTCAGTGCAGTGAACAACATCCGCGTGATTGGGGCTGAGGTTGCTTATTTCATAAAAACTTTACAGGTAAAAGACACAGCTTTACCATCTACAATTCTTAAGTGGACGTAGTGGGGTTATGTTGCTGCTGCAACTTTGAACCTTGTCCAGCGTGGTCAGCCAGTGCTTCAGGAAGAGCTGTACAATGCACACAGCTGAGACCAGCTAATTATACTAATTATCGACTCTGTAAGGACTTCTCACAGCCACAAAAGACGCAAATTAAGCTAACATGGTTGAAAAGCAATGCCAATTAATTAAAGACCAGTAGATGGCAACGTTTCCATATGATGATGCAGGTAGCAGGCATTCAATAGAAATGAGGCAAGGCCTACGAGTTCAGTGCTTACAGAGTTTTGCCAGCATTATATTCATGTGCTAGAAGAAAACTAGTATCTGGGCTTAGCACCACTGAAACAAGCTGGTTTCACTCAATAATACCGTATTTGCTGTCTACAGGCACAATAAACCATCCAGTTACCTTTTAGTCATGAACTTCATGTTCCTGAAGGCAAGTGTTTGTATTTACACACACAGCGCAGAGCTAACTGCTCGGTTGCAAAGTTTAAGAGCATCAGCATTTCCCACTACCTTCAGAAAGACCCATGAGTAATTACTACTGCTGAAAATGAGACCCCTGCCTGGCTACAGACTTTGATCCTGGTCAGTAGGTGTTCATCTTAAAGTGCTGCAAGAGGTACTTCAGAGCCCACAAGGCAAACTTTGCCAACACCTGAGTATCAAAGAACACTTCCCCAGAATCTGCTGGGGTACAATCTACTGTTTCTACTTAGGAAACTTGTACCTAGCCTCACGCAATTGCTTCTGTGTCTATCTTCTTTGTGTACAAATCCCAGGTCACTTGAAGATGGGTTTGGTTTCTCATTGGATATCTCCATTACTGCACCATTTGCAGTCTAGGCCCCTCTTTCTTCCGTTACGGAAACGCATAAATGATCCTTAGACTTTCTTTTCCCCAATTTACAAAATTCTGGAGTTTGACTTTAGGAAAATGGAAGTACTGCAGTAAAATGTCTACAGAGGCATCTGCTGTCTAAAAAATAAAAGTAGACAGGCCAATACTAAAGATCTGCTTTTATTTTGGTACACGCATTACAAAACAAAACCAAACTTAGTGTAAAAAACTCAAGCAATTAGCAACTACAAAACCGAGCAAATCCCTGGATGAAAGGTGTCCCCTGTGTGCAGCCTACACGCTGATTAATCTCCATTTCCACCTTCAACACATGTAATATCTCAGCAGTGCGGGGCTTGTACAGATGACACTTAGCAAAGAGGAGGAGGAATGTTGCCCCACCTAAGCTTGTCAGTGAAAATATTATTGATATGATCACATATTCTAAGCAGACACATGGAGAACAGACATGTGATAAAAGAGAGGGCTCCATAATAGAGTAAATTAAAAAAAAAAAAATCATTTTGATGGAAGATGAAATTAGGAGTTGATCCAAATGAGAAAGAAGGTTTTTATTTTGTCACCAAGGGTAATTGAATATGGTAACCATATACCAACCCCACAACAATGAATCCATCATCACTAGGCATTTAAAATTCTAGATTGGATAATTTTCTATCAAGTCAGTGTAATTTAAATAATTAACTCAAGGAACTCACACCCTGTTTGCTATGCAGGAAGTCAGTCTAGATGTTCCCAAAGGCCCATAATATAAGACACCCTCTTTGCTTGCTATTTAAAGCCTGTGTTCTTGTCTCCCATCACCACCACCTTAATGATCAGAAAATCTTCAGATACTCCCCTTGCGAAATCCATTTAATTGGCCACAGTCTGGGAGCGCATGCTGCAGGAGAGGCGGGAAGAAGGATCCGAGACATCAGACGGATAACAGGTAGGATGCTCACTGAGGTGCAGAGCTAACAGAGCATGTTTCTGAAGGAAAGAAACCTGCGACTCACTGGTCTGTAGACTGGAATTAAATTATCGGCAGTGCTGGAGACACCCAGCGTAAGAGCTGGCAAACTTTCTGCTTCTCAGAAACAAGGGTAGTTATTAGATCTTCATTCTCTAGTTAGGGTTAAAAACTCTTTAGTGGAAGGACAAACATAGTATGTTTGTAACATTACCATCATTCACCGGGTTATGTCAAGCCTACACAATGGCAAAGCAACATACCAAGAATCCTTAGTTTTTCCTATTCATAAAGATTTACAGGCCAGGAAAAAGCTCACAGATAATAAAATACCTCCTTCATAGTAATACGAGGCCATTACATAGTCTATTAGAAAATATTTTACTTCTGTTGGAGTAAGTTTGCAGAAAGATTCACAAAATCATATTATTGCACAATTTTTTCAGTTTAGCTTACAATTCACATCGTTATTATTCAACACGTCTTGTGCAATACTGAATATCTGATGTTGTAATTTGGCATAAGATATATTAACATATGCAACACCTCTCTCTCTCCCTCCCTCAACCAATAAATGTGGGGGGGTTTTGTAGGCTTAGACCCTGCTGGGCCCTATTTTGAAGGTACTCCTCCTGAGGTGAGACTGGATCCAACAGATGCAAACTTTGTTGATGTTATTCACAGTAATGCTGCTCACTTTCCTGCCATAGGTAAGTGTTCATGTGCAAGTAAATACTTGCAGGGATGTGCATGTCACCAAGACACTGACATCATCACCTACTTATCTCAGGGCTTGGAATATCTAACACCACTGGTCACCTGGACTTTTACCCAAATGGAGGAACCGTGATGCCTGGATGCAATGATTTAATTCCAGAGATGAAACAAAGTGATTTTGAAGTTATCATTGCAGGTAAACATACACTCCCAACACGCATAGTACTTTATTTTTTGTTCAATCCTGAAACGTGAACTGTGAAAGTAACTGTCCATTTGGGAGAAAACAGCAAAACAAAATTGATTTTTGCCTATTTACTCCTAAATTAGAAAAGGAAATAAGAAACAATAAAGTCTGGATCAGAACAGTGCTCCCCAGGCATGAAGCTACACTAAAACAGAGGTCTAAGTTTTGCTTTTGTGAGTTGAAATTGGACCTGCAGAACACAAAAAGGCAGGGAACAGTCAGTCTGCAAGTCCAACAACCCTAGCAGGAGGTTTTCCAGGCTGAGATCAGCCAGCATCATGACCAAACCTGCAGCATGACACCACCACCTTTGGTTTCTTGCAGATGCTGCAAAGAGCATCCAGCACCCATAATGCATGGATTAGGCAAGGGCAGTCGGGGTTTCCAGGGACTGTACATGCCTCGCCTCTCCACCTGAGACTTCCCTCTCCTCACAGGCTTTGGAGAGGCTGGTGGATTCTCCTTGCTCTATTAAGCCTTTTAAAACTGTAATTAATGTCATCTTGCTGTGACATCTCATATATACGTATATATACATGGCTGTCTTCCTAAAATGGACTATTCCACCATAGCAGACCAATGCATCTCACTTCAGATCTCGGGGTAACTGGCACACAGTTCACCAGATAAAACACAGACAAACCAGTAACTTCTACTGCTACTAGAGATCTGTAAATTCAGATGAAAAGTTATTACAAGACCACGCTGTTGTTCTGTTCCATGCCTCAGCTGTTTCCATGGTGAGGCAAGTGCAACTCTTGTGCAGGACAGCAGGAGCTTATTTCATGGATGCTCATAAACTTTGTTCCAACAGACGCTACAATCATTGGGGGGTGCCATCACTCACGCAGCCATGAGTTTTATTTTGAAAGTATCCTCTATCCCACCGGATACCTTGGATATCCCTGTGAAACGTACAAATCCTTTGAGTCAGTAAGTATATTGGCCCAGGAATGGGTGAGCTGTAAAGAAAATAGTCCAGGTCCCTGTACTCACGATAAGTCCCGCTATGCGCGCAGAGCACTTGGATGCTGGTGATTGTGCTCTCGTGGTGTGGTGAGGCACAGTGGCTTCATCAACTATTCCACTCTGTAAAATGAATCCTGAAGCACACAGATGATATCACCAAATAGGGAAGAAAAAAAAAAAATTAAACCCTGTACAATTCTCACTCTAAACCTTTATGCAAAGGGTGTGTAGGCTAGATGTAGCTACCCTACTAATTCCTGACTGGAAGAAGAGAGATTTGGAGCCTCCAAAATCATTGACTTCTCTGATCTACACTTGCCACTGATTAGAGCACCTAAATAAATACACTTATGAATGATGTTCCTTTTTTTCCTCCGTATTGTGTTGCAAGGCGACTGCAGGCAAGTTCCCTTCCACTGGTTTATATTTTGTCCTAGACTCTAGCAGAAAAATATTTGCACTAGGGAATTTTAGGCCATTATTCACACAGGTATTAAACCTGCTCATCCTACACCCGCTTGGTGTGCACGGGTGCAGAAGCCGTTATCTGAAACAAGTTTATCAGGTTTTGGTGGTAAGATGTGACAACATACAGCACTGTCACAGCTTTGCAAGATCAGAACAGCATCTTGAGTCTTAATTTTGTCAGACCTAGGATGAAAAAAAAAAATACTGCTCATTGACTGATGGTCTTATTTTCCCCTAGGGAGACTGCTTCCCATGTTCCCAGGAGGAATGCCCAATGATGGGGCACTATGCTGACAGATTCCCAGCTAAATTGAAGAGGGTAAACCAAAAGTATTTTTTAAATACAGCAGCAGACCCACCTTTTGCTAGTAAGTGGAGGAGGTTTGTTAGAGTTGATCATACATTTGAAAAGTGATTGCCTTGATTTATAACCATGCACTTCTGTTGCTTCTTTAAACAAGTGCTAACACCTCTGACAAAAAAATGCTGCATTAGTTATCAAAATTCAAGCTCATAGAGTCTTTCATTTGATAACACAAATGAATTCTAGGTAGGAAAAAAAAAAAAAAAAAGAACTTTCCAGTAAACTAGCATTTTTAGATCTCTCATATCAATGACAATCTAGTTTTATTTTGCCTTTCTTTATGCAGCTTGGAGACAAAAAGTATTTATCAAACTGTCTGGTGTAAAGAAAATGAGGGGGGACATAAACCTCATTTTCCATGACACAGAAGGGAACACAAAAGAATACGAAATTGCCAGGTAAGAGAAATTAATATTTCCCTATAGAATTTAATGCTGTTAACCTTGATCTACACAATTTCCACATGTTTAAGCAGTGCAAACACTTATTCTTTGTTGCATACGTTCTACTTAACATCAGATATGAAAAAAGTTATCCCACAGATAAGACTTATGAGGGCAGAAGGATGGTTGCAAAAAGAAAATGGAATTCACTTCCTTTTCATGAATTATGTGACTTTACAATAAATTAGGAATAGAGTTTGACAGGAGAAGTACTGTGTTTCTCTGGATTGCTCTTAAAAAAAATAATAAATTTACACCTCTGGAATGCACATAATTCAGAGTGCTCAGCCCTTACATACGTGCATTAGCACTACCACTCCCGCACTAGCATGGCATCACACATGTCAGCACACTCACCGCACATGCTGACAAGACTCTCTGCTCTGCCAGTGACTTGCTGTATGACCTCATGCAAGGCAATCCTGTGCCTGAACTTATAAAATTTGCAAAGTGGATACCTCCTTCCTCCCTAGGATATAATAAAAGCCATCACCACTCTATAAATGGCACATTTATATTGTCTAGCCAGTGGGCTTCATTCACAGCTCATATCTCCCACTGACTAACAAAATAGCAGCTCCCACCATCTTCTGCGCCTGCTCTGAAACAACTGCTTCCACACATCCTCCCACCAGCCTCTGTGCACATGCAGACCAAAGCCCCACGGAAGTTCCCAGCTCATCTATAAAATCCTCCCCAAATACCTCGCCCGGAGCTCTCCCTGCAGCAATAGCTGCAACTCTCGGCACACTTGGGCGCCAGTCAGCCCCAGCCTCACCCTTATCCTGTCTCCTGCCACAGGCACATTTAAAGTTTTCAGTATTGTTTTTCATCCTCTCCCTATTCAGAGAAGAACAGCTCACAGTCCTGGCTCAGCGTCCTCTGCTGTTGCAAAGAACAGCAAAAGTGCAAATTTCTGTTGTAACAAAGGGGGAAATCCAATTATTGTGGGGAACGTGATTTAGTTCAGTAATTTCTAAACTGTTCAACTTAGCATTGCTGTCTTCATTCTATTTGCAGTGGAGTCCTCTCTCAAGACCAAGTTTATACAAAATATCTTGATGTTGAAATAAACCCAAAAAATACTAAAAAAATTGAATTTCTCTGGAATAAAACCATATTTACTCTGCTCTGGGCAAGATTGGGAGCAGAAACAGTCAATATAATTCACGGAGAAGATGGACATAGGTAAGTATATCCCTTTTACATGTCTAAAGGAATGGGAAAGGAGTGCAAAAACTCTGGGAGACAGGATTGAAAAATGGTCTTAAATTCGACACATGGTTTGCAATCAACAATATGAATTTCAGTAATGACAAGGACAAGATATTGCCCTTTGGGCAGAAAAATCAAATGTTCGAGTACAAACCAGGGAATAACTGCCTGGAAAGGAATACAGCAGTGAATAATTTGAAATAATAATATTGTTTAGATATTAGGAAAAAAAAAATCTTCCTTATAGTTTGGTATTGGCATGGATTATTTAGAGAAGCTGATGAAATCCCTTCTACTGTGAGCTCCTAAAAAAAAAAAAAAAAGCTGCAAAGCTTTCATTGGGGCAATCTAGTTAAGCTCCTAGCCTACATAATGGAGCTTAACAAGATGCCTTTCTGACTTTTTCTCTAGAGGTCTATATTTGTGAATCTAGAGATTAATTTTCTTCACGTATTAAAACTCATATTTTACAGTTGGTCCCCAAAAGAAGGAAATTCACCTTGTAACTGTTAATGTGCAGTGCTAATATTCTGTACAGCAGGTTTTTAGGAAGGTTTAAGTGTGATTATGGATCAAACTAACGACCTTCAAGGTGACAGCTGACAACATTTAGTTTTTCTTTGGGGGAAAATAGATAAATAAATCTTGATTCAAGTATTTATTTTTTTCCTTTCCAGGTCAACTTTTTGTGGCCATGGAACTGTGACATATGGAGTTCCCCAGTTACTTACACCTTGCTAGAGGTCACCGATTACAACCGTTCTGTACACGGCAGCTGAGCAAACCATCAGTCCTGTGCATGGGAATGTTGGTATGCAAGGCTATTAAAGGAAAAAACAAACTTCTTGTTGCTGCCTTTTTTTTTTATTTTCTTCAGTTCTTTGCAAACACACTTCATGTTTTTCATGTTTGAACCAAGTTTATTGTGCTTGTAACTATGGAGGCAACTGGAAATCATATATGCTAAAACCCATTTATAACACTGCACAGTCTTACGCTACCAACGCCTCAAGGTAAGAGCTGTTTCCCACCAGACTGATAATCTAATATATCTTGATATATAATCAAACACTCCTGAGGCAGCACATCACCTCAGCACACCCCTGCGGCTGGGAACAATCCCAAACGCCTCCTTTCCACAGCCTACGCTATTGCTCAAAGCTTTCCAGCCCCACACAAGAGCACTGCCCCCAGAAGACACTCTGGGATGAGGCAGGAAAAGAACAAGACCAAGGTATTTCTTCATCAGGTCAGAACAGCCCTTTGTACACTGCACCTTCACGGAAGCAACAGATGAAGGCAAACCTCAAGCATTCCCTGCTTTGGAAGAAACTAAACAGCTGAATCACAGCATCCGGCTACTGTTTAATTTCAAACATGTACCTTTGCTGTGGTTGCTGACATCGCTGGAGAGAAACTCTGACTTCTAACAACTCTAGGCTTTGCAGAACCTGAGATTGACTATTTCACTTTAAAATGAACACTACTGCTCTGCAAAGCATGGCACGAATGAGCCATCTGGAGCTTTAAGAGACCAAGGCAGTGGATGTTTTTCTAAGTATAATAAGCAAACTCTAAGCTGATAAATAGGAAGAGTTAATCATTTATTCACACCCATTTCCCCATGTTTGATAAATTATGTACAAGCACTTGGGCACATAAACTTCTAAGAAATAGTAGAATACAGTACTAAGAACACATTTATAATGAATATAAATATCTAATTTTTTTTTTTTGTTAAAAAGAACAATATTGTATCCTTGACTAAATGCTAACCAGCCTGTATGAAATTAAAAGCATAATTAAACACAAATCTGAGGTTCAGCCAAGAGATACCTGCAGTCCCCAGTACTACAGGTCCCCTGGGGACTTGACAGGTGGCAAGGGAAGCATGAACAATGCCGGGAAGCACTGTGCCGTGTCCCAGGAGATAGCCATGGCATCCTGCAGTGCCAGAATTCCAGTCATCTCCTCTGCCTGCTTCCTATTCCAGACTACAGCTTCTTCAGGACTGCTGAAACATAGCTGGGCCTTTATTTATCATTTTCTTTCTCAAAAGTCATCTGTCTTCCAACGGCCCCTGACTGTGAGGCCAGAAGGACCAGAACAGCTCCTCCAGACACAGAGAGCAGCCTGCATCGTACTGAGGGACATGCATCCCAGCCATACCCCTCCTTCCCAAAGCAGAAGCAAGCAGCTGAAAGCCCTCTGACCATGGCCTAAAGAATTGTCTAGTTATTCAGTTCACTCAGTGTTATTACTGTGTTGAATAGCTATGATAAAATCCTAACTCAAATCTTTTCCACCAGCTCTTAAATTAAATGGGAAAGACTGTTCCCCCCTCATTTTGAACAAGCGTTACAACTTATCAGTGTACTAGGGCATGTTCCAGTTCTCCTGTATCACTGATAGGAACATATTTACAAACTAAAATGCTACTTCAATTAAGGACGGGAGCACAGAACTCTAAGCTAGTATCAAAAGTGATATCTTAGAAAAATCAAAAACTTCACTACTACTTAAAGAAATAAACCCCACTAGAACGGATGACAGCAGTGTAATACCTGTACACACAGGTGGTACCCATTTGATCGTTCCCAGAGGTGGAGATTAGGGAAGGTCAGCTCTGCAAAGATAAGCTGCCACAGCCAACAAGCATAGCAAAGCTGTTAAAGCTTTCTAGCTGAAGAGTTAGCTGAGGTCTCATTGCCCTTGAGTTCACTTACAGTTTTCTCCTAGAAATGAACAGGACCAAGAGGTTCCTAGTCCTGTTTATTTGCACAGGCTGGTTTTCACATTTTATTTGATGTCCCTAGCAAAACAACCTACTGAGCTCTGTAACATCGCTACACAAAGCAGCCATGTCACGATGTCTGGGGGAATTTTGTACGTTATTTGTAAATATTTCCAGTATGTTTGCTCTCAGTTCATCACTCAGAGAAGGGCCTTCTCAAAACTTGGATTATATGGGTAGCATAGAAAGGATCCAAAGGGGTAGACAACTGTCCTTCTACATCTACTTATTTCAACAAGGACATGAAAGGGACACCAGGAGAAGGTCAGATCCCTTCACTATGAAAAAAAACTATACCAGGCACATGAAGAGGTTTTTCTAAAGGGATAAGGCTTCACCAAATTGAGCTGATGTCAGGAAATGGGCACAAAAGACCCAGAAGCACTGGAGCATTCCACATCCAAAGTCACTTGATGCAGGGCAAGGGAGGGTGCTTAAAGATGATGTGGTTCCCTACTGGCTCCCCTAGTAGACCCTCTACATTCCAAGTACACAACACAAAACCCAAAAATCTTCCCAGCCAAGACAAGCCCCTAAATGCACTGCTACACAGATCCACAGAACTGTCTTTAATGTCCCACTCCAAATGTGTTTCTGCCTGGGAATTACCCTACCTCTGGAGCTCAAATCCTATTCTGGCTCCAGCACACCAATTCAAGTAATCTATGTCCGTGGATTTGGGACTTCTCAGAGAAACCAACTATTAAAGTTGTTTTCCATATTAGCTATAAACTATAATCTGAAATAAATGTTCCTATCTTTCTGGGAACATTTCCAAGGATAAAGCAGACTATAAAAAGTACATGCAAAGCTTGCACATTAGTGCATTGAGCTTCAAGGCTGCATTGTAAGTAGTTCAGTTTTGGTTTGTTTTTTTTTTTACCTCGTCAGGTATATGGCTTCCCAAGACACAGCAGTATAAAGGGGAACGGCAGCTCGTATAGGCATCCTTATGCTAATTCTAAAGTAGCTACTATACATCCGATTAGAAGCGTAGCCTCAACAGGACAAAAATCACTCTGGATATAAACTGTGCTTTAGCAGATTTAAGAGCCCCGCAATCTCTAGTGGAGCAAGCAAACATAAAGCTGACTCATAGGTCTCACATATGCAGTGGTCATAGATACACTTTGCAGAGAAGATGGACATGGCATCCTTTTCACCTTGACAAAATTCAGCACCAGAAAGCTAAGTGTGCTTGCTCATCAAGTGAGTTAGCAAATCCTAGCTGCTTCTTTTTCTACTGTTCTAGATGCTTGGAATTTGGATACTTGCACTACTCAGCACAGCAGAAGGTAAGCATATTGGGTTAGTATTTATATAGCCTTTCTATGCTGCTATGCTTTGTGAGATATATTCTACACTATGGTGCCTTAAAACTTACTGATTGAGGTTACATGGTTCACTTTCCTGTACAAGAATGGTGAGATGAGTGTGTCTGCGTGTTGTCTGTCGTCTTCTCCAGTCTGGAAATCCCACCCTAGGAACATGCAAGAAATGCTGGCATTTTCTATTTCAGAGCAAAGCTATTGCTCTACCAAACCTAGGAAATTATTTGTTGTAGTCTTATTTAGTGACGGAAATGGAGAAAAAGCCAGGGACGGAGGACGGGGGGGCAGAGGCAGTCTAATGAGGGTATAGCTTTATATATACAAGCCACTGGCTTGTATAGTATAAGACTTCTCATGTACAGTGTAGTCAGCTGTTCAGCACTGTCTCAAGTTATTACTTGTGTTTTCAATATCTTGGCTTGGTATTAGGAGAAACTCATCAGTTTGCCTTGGGCAAACCAGAGCTGGGAAAGATATTCAAGATATGGTACAGGATACCCATGGAGAAACTCCACTGAATACTTTGTTGATGAGCAATAGAGTGGCTTCTTCCTTGCGGCAAACTGTAGCCTTTGAAGATCTGAGAGAAGGCAACTGTTGGTCTTTGCTTTCTGTAAACCATAGGTTTTTCAAGAAACCAAGAGACCTCCAGAGAAGAGACGCTAAGAGTCATTAGCCTGCTCCACTTCTTTACTCATTCACATATTATTGATCTGATCTGTGTGCTACAGGCAAAGAAGTTTGCTATGAAAGGCTTGGATGTTTCTCAGATGATATACCATGGTCTGGGACTACAGAAAGACCAATCCATAAGTTACCCTGGGATCCAAAAAAGATAGACATTCACTTCTACCTGTACACGAGAGAAAATCCTACTAACTTTCAAGTAAGAACTATTGCAGCTTAAACATTAGCAAATCGTGCGCACAAAAGAGTAAATAAAAAAACCCAAACCACACACACAACCAAAAAGCAGACTCCAGCTGCATTCCTGAAGCGTTAGAAATGGCCAAACCTCCACTTTATTCAAGAGACAAACTTTTCCAGCTCTTTGGCATGGTCTCTGGGGTAGAACTCTTCCCCTCTGGCCCCCACAAAGCAGCACTGCCCCGTGGTTTCTGTATGGCCACTGAGAAGTACTGGGAAACTGCATTTTTAAAATCATTGGGAATTTTTTTCCACAGATAAGATGAAAATACATTAAAAGTAAAGTCTTGGCTGCTCTAAGATATGTGTCAAAGCTTGCTTTGAATGGAGATATAGACATTAAGCCATAGTCATGTGAGGACTTGCAGAGGAATTTAACATTGCATAACTTTTAAACACCTGTACAGATGAGCATAGTTCAGGTCTTTCCAATTTTGATAAACTATTTACAAAAAGCAGATTTAAATGTTTACTAATTTACTATCTACAACAGGAGATCTCTGCAACTGATGCCCCAACAATTGAGTATTCAAATTTTAACACAAGTAGGATAACCAGATTTATCGTACATGGATTTATAGATAATGGAGAAGAAAACTGGCTCTCAGACATGTGCAAGGTAGGTACCACAGGGAAATCCTGTCCCTGTGAAGTTCCTTAGTTTGCATTCATAAACACATTCCTAAAGCTGTTTTCTCTATTTCTAACCAATTTCTATCATAGTACTTGTAGTGATAAGAAGGGGAAAAAAGGCCACATTTTCAAATTGTTAGCAACTTAAATATGTAGCTCTGCACCTTGAGGAAAAGCATGAGGTAAAATGCATTCAAATCCTTCTCTTTAGTGAAGCAAGTGACAACAGGATTTGGCTCAATAAGTGTCCTTTTCTTGGGACAAGCACCACAAACCCTGCAGCAAGAAACTGCTTAGGAACTAGAGCAATTCCAGAAATAGCTGCAGACTCATAAGCATTGCATCATATTTCTCCAGACAAGAGACAGGTTTCTAGATGTGGAAAGTCCATCGCAAAGGTATGGGCTGCCACGGGAGCGTGGGAGGCTGCGGACACGGGCTGACCATTAACAGGAGCAATAACGCTGTAGAAATGTACATCCTGAAGGGACCTCAGGGCGATCATTTGAGCAAAGCTTTCAATCTAGGACTTGCTATGAACAGTGAATGAAGTGAAGCACTCTGCTTTATTGATTTTTGTGCTAATTCCCCAAGTTATTTCCTAATCCTATCCCCATACAAAGTTGCAATTTCAGCTTGTGGTCTTATCAAATCCTATAAACATGCTTTCTATTGCAGCTGCAGCTAATGAAAGCTACTAGTCATACAGCACAGAGCAAAATACCAGCTGATGGCATGCAACATTTTTAGGATAAGGTTTTCCAACTAGTCATACAACTAGAATTTTGTTGAAATTCTATATTCCTATTTTACTTATGAGAAACAATGTGAAAGTCCACTAAATCAAGGTATTTCACATGTATTGCATCACTGTTACCTGCTTCTCTTTGATACTTGGTCAAAGAAAATAAGTTTATTTGACAGTTTCTCATTGAAAAAAAAAAATCTATCTTGATTATCACTTCATGAACATTGAGGAATGATTGGTGGATTTGTTAGTTAACAATTTGTTCAAAATATCAGGAGCAGATTGATGTTTTAATAATTCACAGTCTCCCATTTTCCATTCTTAAAATAGAGATTTTTTTCTAGAACCTCACAATCAACAAGATAGCTCACATTTTGCTTCAGCTAGCCCCTTAAATCCTTTTGATCAATTTTCACAAGGATGTAGAGGCACAAGATAAATCTTTAAATTCTTTCTCTATTACGGTGGCCTATATTTTATCACAATGCTCCAATTTATTAAAAAAAAAAATGGTCTCAGTAAATCTTTTCAGTAAAGAGTGGAGCAAATGGGACTGTGAATACATCAGCTCTCCTATGTTTATCTGTTATTTACTTTCCTTCCCATTAAGAAATAATTCTATCTGCACATTTATTTTTACACTTCTAACATAGCCACAGACAATTTTATTGTCTTTTTTTGTCCTTTGCCAGTTGTAACTTGTTTTGGATGTTTTATAATGTCTGAACATAAAGCAAAAAAGAATATATCAAAGCTGCTAAAGCAAAATACACTTAGCCAAACAATCCATCTCAGAGGAGAAAAGCAAAGCTTCATATTTTGTGGCAGACAATAAAGTATCTGCCTATATTTACATATTCTCAAATAAAGCCATAAATCTGACATGAATATTCAGTGACACCAGCAATTTATGCACCCTCTTATAAAAACACAGACGCTCTCTTTCTTACAAATCTGTATCAGAAAAACACTCTTGATTTTCATCATCAAAAGTATAATTCTAATTGAATTTGAATTAAAAAAGTACTTTTAAATCACTTAAGTTAATCAGTACATGAGTAGACCTCTTATTTAGCGTTACATACAAAGTCTGATTGAAATTAAACATATCACTATATTGTTTTCCCTTCTGCAAAAAAAATACTGCTCTGGGTATTTGGAATGACTGTGTGGCCATTACCACAGCATACCACCCTAGGTCAGTATTGTGTCCTTATTTCAGCATTGTATGAGCACACATATATGCTAAGGTTTTGGTTCTTAAAATGTTCTAAAAATACCTGCAACATTTATGAGTTGAGCTGTAAAAAGGAACATTAACCAGTTACAGATTGTATTTACTGTGGGGCTCTTTAGTTTTTACTTTTGTTTTACAAAACAGAGGATGCTTACTGTGGAAGATGTGAATTGCATCTGCGTAGACTGGAAAAAAGGCGCGAGATGTCAGTACACCCAGGCATCAAACAACGTCCGTGTTGTGGGTGCTGAAATAGCTTATTTTGTAAATGTTCTTAAGGTAAGAACTTTCTGGTTATAAAGCTATAGTTATAATGCTCATTTGAAAGAAAGAAGATTCAGGAACTTTCATGAATGTGAATGTAGCCCACAGAAAACATTTTCTTCTATGCAGTGATCATTTTAGAAGTTGTGCTAAAAACAGATTTTTTTTTTTTAAAGTTAGAAAACCATGTCGCAACAACAAGGTTAGCCAACTTAGAGATATAAAGTTCTACAAGACATGCCCATAGTATAGCCAAACAGTTATTCCATAGATGTTAACAGCTGTGAAGTGTTGTGTAGCTTTAAATACGCAGAGGTAACAGACACAGCAAACTGCCTTTTCACAGAGACAAAGCCTACCAAAAGGCTCTTAAGAATGCCAGACAACCAGCTGGCAGCCAGCAGCTGGAGGACAACTGCTCTCCAGTGAGCAGCAGCTCCTGGGACAAACAGGACCCATGCAGCTGCCCCAGGGGACAGCCCTTGTGCACAGGGCCTACGTCTAGAGAAGGTGCCACGTGCCCCGTCTCTTAGCCAGCTTCCCATGGGAAGCGATGCTTGGTCTGAAGCCTTCTTATAATCTAAGTGCTTTCAACACACATTTCCCATAAAAGAAGTATAAATTACTTAAATAGATAGTACGCTGGGTCAAGGAGCGCTCTGACCCGTGTCTCGCTCTCTATATCTGCATTGCAGCTACTGAATTACTGTCCCAAAAGGCCGAAGGCATCTCTCCTCTCACATCCTGCTCCAGCTGCACATGTTGCCTGACCGGTGTAACTAAGAGTTCCTGCCTGGCTGAATCTTTCAAGCCAGAGAAGTATCCTGTGAATCTTAATGAGTCCAGGACATAAAGTGGATACAGAGCCTCTCAGGATTCTGTTGACAGAGCTGTGTAGAGCTTTAACAGCTTCTAAATGAGGGCAGCACCTGAATAAGGAGTTTTGAAATATCTATGTATCAGACATAAGTACCTAAACTGGCAAACAGATGCTGAAATCCTATAGGAGCTCCTGAGTCTGTAGTCAAATTTAAAGTAAATTTTTAGTCCCTTTTTACTCTTCCCTGTTGCTGATGAAAACAGATGTAGTAATTTTTTAATATTGCTGTTTTCTCAGGAAGAATATGGATACTCTCCAGCCGACGTTCACATAATTGGCCACAGCCTTGGAGCACACGTGGCAGGTGAGGCTGGCAGGAGGCAGCCGGGGATTGGAAGAATAACTGGTAAGTGACTTCAGTTACAGCTCATACTAAAGACACCACTGCTTAACAAAAGGTTGCTGTTCATTTTCTCTTATGATTGTATCAGACCGTGGGCTGTAGTTTAGTCCAGGGTAATTTGGACATTACAGACCTCAGCCTCTTCTCACAGTACACCGAGGAGCGGTGTCCTGGTAAGCGTGCGAAAACAGTCAGTGTGATGATTATTTTGGGTGCATATGTTTACAGAGCAAGGGAAAGGCTCCACACAGCTAACAGCCAGAAGGCCCCCTGCAATACCTCGGATGACTTGCTGATACACATTAAAGGCTGTGGCAATCCATACAGAGTTTGCTTTCTGATGCTTCATCCTAGCAGTGTTACTGCCCAGACCAGCGCTGGTTTGGAGCGGGACGGGAGTGATGCTGTAACATAACGATATTCCATTGTCTCTGCTAAAAACAAACTCACAATAACCAATGTACCACCAGAATCAGCTTTAGCTGCCGTGATTGTTTTTCATAATGATTCGTCCAACACTAACGTAGTAAAACAGACCAGGAGAGTAACCCGTGCCTTCCTTGTCATAGCAGCTTTTCTCCTGCCATTTTCACCTTTCATTAACCTGGCCTGTTATATAGTAGCACACCTGATGCAAAACATCACCCACCGCTTACAGGTCCCTCCAAAGCATGCTAGAAGCAGCAGAACAGTGAGCAGTTAGTTATTTTGTACTGCAGTTTTGCTAACAAATTTCATTTTCCAGAAAAGGGTGGATTAAGCCTGACATTTCAGAAGCAGTATGCTAACCTTCCTGATATATCATCCATTATCAACTTGCTTTGCTATGTCTACATAAACTTTTCACCTAGGAGAGTACATTAACAGTAATTAAATTCTGCTTTGGTTTTGTTGGGGTTTTTGTATTATTATTTCCAGCAAACTTTCTCAAGTTTCATTTTTTCCCTTAACTGTTGATACATTACATTTCTGTTATTTCCTTGGCAGCAAAAATCAAGTCACATAGTATTATATCACCTCTCCAGATTCAAGTAGACTAAAAAACTGCACTTAAAGAGACAGTCAGATTTCAACTGAATCCTTCTCTTCTCCTGAGGGAGATCACAGGTTTTATTTTTATACAGCTCTTGTATTAGTTGTAGCTACATGAGCTCACTCTTACTTTCCAGATAATGTCAGAGCTGACTGATCAGAAAGACCCCCCCCATTTTCAATATATTCCTAAGTAACAGCCGGTCCCTTTTAAGCGCTCCCACATTTCTGAGTTTAGACATTTTTAAGGAATACGATGTTGTTCTCTTCACTTTTGGTCAGCTGTACTGATTCAGTTTTTGCCTGGCCAGTGCTGAATTGCTCTGCTGTCTTTCCCGGTTGTGAGTTACACACACTATGCTCTGGGAAAGTGAGGAAGTCTCTCCACCGCTGAGCCAGGTTGTCCTATTGAATTCTTTCAGAGCAGGCATTTTTGGTTCCAGTTTGTTTTATAGCTATCCTCATGTCACCCTGAATATGCAGACTCTAGACGTCCTCCACTGGTCCCATAAATAGTGTCTGTGTCTCGCAAGATATAACAGATCAAGGCTCTGCGACTGCTGGCCAGAAGCATTTTCATTTTCCCTTTGATCCAACGGAAAGTTTTCCTTTTTCAGCGTCCTTTGGCTTGTAATCTGCTCTCTACCCACACCAGCTGAGAGCAAATGACTCTTGAAGGAACCATTTTGCAACACTTAAATGATGAAAATGCGTACAGCCGAGAGGCAAAGCGAAGCTCCGTGGAAGCGCAGGCTGTCTCAGCCCTCTGCCCACAGCAGGGGCATCAGTGATACAGCCACCACATAACCATTTGCCATATCCCTGCACTGTTCTTCAAGGGATTGCCCTCATTTTTCTCAAATTGTTTAACTGGCTCTTTAAAAAAAGCAAACGGCAATCAAATAGGCATATTTATTGCAATGTGAATTCAGTTCTAAAAAAGACATTCCAGAGACCTCACAAAGCAGAGATGCCATTTTGAGTATTTTAAAACCTCCAATACTCTCCCAGAGAACAAAACTGAAAAGAGGTAGTATCAGCTAAACTTGGGATCAAACCACTCCTTTCTCAAAATACAGGTAACTCACCCCACAGTCTACTTTCTTTAGCAATTTTTTAACATGTTCAGCACTTCCAGAGTTTAAAGGTACAGGCTTGATCTCCTTATTCATCATGCAGGCAGTGCCAATTGCAGCGTGCACTAAGCAGAGTGACCTTTCATACACAGAGACAGTTTTGGATATTATTAACACAGCCCTTTTCAATTTTTACTTTTCATCAGGGATTTCAGGCTTGGCAAACCTTGGACTAATAGTCTACAAAATTCAGTCCAAAAGCAAAACCAAATCTGCTGCCCAGGGACAACAAGAGATGCAAGTATAAAGCAGCAAAATTTGGGTAATTTGCAAGACTTCACAAGCTCCTGAAATTACTGCAGCAATTTGGGAAACAAATGAATTCTGTTTTCTGCTAGGATCAAAAGCAAAGATCATCACTTCAAAACTAGATGTTTTTCCAAAATCTGACTGGAGCCAGAAGTAGGCAGGCTGGTTTCAATGCCTCCAAGCACGTGGGATGCTACCAGCATCCATTCCTGTTTGAGTATTCTCAAACAAGGTACTCCAGAAGCCACACACATAGGTCATTACATGGGATGCAGACACAGCAACCTCAATTTGAGCAACATCAATAAAGAGAAGTTCAATTAAAAAAATAAAAGTTACATCCAAGTGTTGGGATTCAATGTTGATGTAAATCAGTAAAATTTCACAGGCTTCACATAGGTAATCCTTCCTCCTTCCTGGGAGGAAAGCCATTTGGTAAGAGAGAGCACACATCATTATTTTATTAATGCTTATACTACTTAGATATAAGGAACCATAGGTGACTATATATATATGTGATATTCATTATATACCATCATAGCGTTATGTAAAGTGATACTTCCATATCTCTTTATCTATACATGAAGAGCTAATCTCTTTCTTTCAGGACTGGACCCTGCTCAACCTTATTTTCAAGGCACTCCAGTTGGAGTCAGACTGGATAAATCTGATGCAGAGTTTGTTGATGTTATCCACACAGATTCAGCTCCCACAATCCCTTACTTAGGTAAGTATTCAGTCCTACTGCATAAATACTAAATTACTTATGCCCTGTGGCACTTAAATATCAAAATCATTCAGCAAGACTCAGTTGTGCTGGGTGATGCATAGACACAGAACAAATACACCACACTGGTCACTAACAGCTCATATCCTAAAATACCAAGCACAGACAAACTTCAAGCCAGCAGTTGTAGATATGAAGCAATATTAATTTAAAAATATGCTTACCCCTACTTTAAATGCTTCAGGTTTTGGCATGAGCACAGCTATAGGACATCTTGACTTTTATCCAAATGGAGGAGAGCAAATGCCAGGGTGTGGGAAGAACCCTGTTTCACAGATCGTAGATATCGATGGCATCTGGGAAGGTAAGTGTGTTGATTACATTACAAATTCAGGGGAAGGTCACCCCTCACAACCTAACTACTTAACTTTTCTTAATTCAGGTGTTCTGCATTAGCTTTTGGTGTGTCCACCACAATGGCAGCTGCAGAGTGTAGTGAAACTGTCAATATGCTCAAAATACACCATTTTCCAGAGCTTATTTGAAAACAAACAAGACAAAGTGTTTACCTCTGGAAAAATATGCCTCCTCTAAAGTATCTAATAACAGAAACAAAAGTTACTGAAACTGTGCCAAAACTTTTGAAGGGTCTGTAACAACGCACTTCATTTCTGCTTAGCTGCCCAGCAACAGTGCTGGGCGGAGTAGGGCAATGATGCTCACAGCTACTTGTTAGGGGATCATCAGCTGCAATTCTGCTGAGACAGAGCAATTAATTTATTTTTTTAAGTACCTATTACAATCTGGGTTGCATTAAAGCAATGTAATTACATCTATTTTTAGTCAGCTAAAAAAAGATTGGCACGTAGCTGACTAAAAAGACACTGTTCTTTGTTGTTTTACGTGGTTCTAATAAAAGCTCTAAGTTTTAGAAAAATTCTATGTATCTTAATAAAGTTAAATTGCACATAACATTAAAAAAACAAACCAAGATTTTGCTGCAGAGATTTTTCAGTATATCATCCAAGCTCATTTTTATATTGCTGCAAACACCTTAAACTCTGGGAATCCATGAACTTATTTGTGATACTCCTTTTACTCCAGGTCTTATTCAATGCAGCTGGAGGCATTACTTTTTCTTTTTCTTTTTTTTTTTTTCCCCAGAGTAAACTTGTTATCAATAATGGAGAATTAAAGCACAAAGAAATAACTGTGTTGTATATGATCTTCTTTTTAACTTAAAGCCAGGAAAATAAAGGCAACACAAAGGAAAATAATATATTCATTATATTATTTTTAAGAGGCTCCCTTCCTTAAGCACCCCCGAAATAATAATAATAATAATTTTGTTTTGAAGTCCTCAGCTGGAGCAAATCAGCATTGCCCTAGGAAGTTCACTGTTAAATACTTTTGATTTGGTTTTCTTTTGTTATGGTAATGCAACTGTTGCCTACAAAAGACCTGCTCCATGTAGTTCTCATTTCTATTGTGAAACTCGGTCAGATCACTGGAATAAGTGTTTGTGAGGGGAGAGGAGGGCAGGGGCTGAGCTGAGCTGCACAGCTGGTCTCCACAAAGCATTTCAAGTTTGCGTTTTATACCTGTTGAGTCAGTGATGTTCCTTAGAGCATCAATTCACTGCAAAAAGCAAGCTTCAAACCTAATGTTTGATACTCCAAGAACGGTGATGAGGCTTCTGAGGGGGAACGATACGTCTCAATGACATGGCAAGGGCTGTGCCAGTATCTTTCCTTGCATGGTAACAGAAAGCAAAGAACTAACCTGGGAGCATCTTTTCACAGGAACTCGGGACTTTGTGGCTTGCAATCATTTGCGGAGTTACAAGTATTACTCTGACAGCATTATGCACCCTGATGGATTTCTAGGCTATGCCTGTGCTTCATATGATGTTTTTGAAACAGTAAGTATTTCTCAGAGCCTCAGGATGGACCACACCAAAAATAGTAGCTCTTATCTATACATCTGAAACTCAATTTATTTCTGCTAGCTTGCACCCGAGTGCATGTGTAAGAGAAGTGTCAGACATCCTAAAGTATTATAGCTGAGGCAGCTGATGTGAGTCAAAGTAGGAAAAGGCAACCACAAAACAGGGACATCCCTGGTTCTGTGCTGATATGACAGCCCTGAGCTACAAGTGGAGCTGCTGCGGCTTCCCCAGGCCTGCTCTGCTGTATCACACTGGGGAAGAGGTGAGGAGGAGAGCCTGTCCCCGTAATCATCAAAGGTATTTATCCAACAGCAATGAGTGGAATCCCGTACTGTAGCAGATGAGCTTTCAAACATAGCTTAAATATCTTTCTTTTTTTCAAAATAACAAAAGTAAAATAATATGTCATGGCCTGATGGGGTCAATCCATGGTCAAAGTACTTTGGTGGCTTAAGATGGCCTCAGGGACAGAGCACAACGGTTTATGGACTAGGTCAGGAAGCCCTTCCCTCTCCCAGACTGGGAGACAGGGAACTACAGCCTACGAGTAGCAGGGAGGTAACGGGTTCTTCATATCCTACAGGCAGTATGGACAGAGGTATCAACTTCTGTAGGGCTTAGATTGACCTTTATACCTTCTGGGCAAGGGACAGAGATCACACTTCTCAGATCACTTTGGGAAAAGGTGACTACCTGCTTCTGTCACCATAGTAAAAACCTGCTTTCAGGACAAAAATGAGCTTTGTTTTCAAGACAAAGCCTTTCTTTACCCAACTTGAAGGCATAAGGAGACATCATTCTTTCTTATCAGCTGCTGGGAAAGACACCTCCTCCCCTCTGCTCCAGCTCAAGACTACTCAAGAATGTCACTGATGTGGCTGAATTGAGCTGAATGGCATGAGAAAATACATTGAGCCCAGAAAAATCAGAGCCTTTGAGAAAGCTGGCTAGCTTATGTGATTCTTCTCAAGTCACAGAAATGATTACTTGAAATTTGTTGTTGCGGTGATACAGGGCCGGTTAGGTGGATATGTTAAAAATAAGTCCTATGACTAATATTTTTTTTTCTTGGCTAGCTGGATAATTTTATGAATGATATATTTGTTTTCACTAGGAAAACTGTTTCCCATGCCCACATGAGGGATGCCCAAATATGGGTCACTTTGCAGATAAATTTAAAGGGAAAATTAAAAATAATTTCGTGAAACTTTACCTGAATACTGGAGAGGCCAAGGATTTTGCTCGTGAGTTTCAATTGTTTCCATTGCTACCTACTCCTTGTAAACAAACCTTTTTATTTTCCTGTTTTACAATTAATTTTAACAGATCTCATAGCAGTGCAATGGCTTTTCAGTCCTTCATGCCTTTTCCTCTTTTGCTCCAATACTGCTGTCCAGTTTTGGGCCCTCAAGTACAAGAAAGACGTTGACAAACTATAGAGTCTAGTGAAGGTCACTGAGATGTTTAGTGGGCTTCACTACAAGGTGCAAGGAGAAAGGAGTTGCAGCAAAGTAATTTCTTATTAAACAGTATGAAAATTACTGGCACAATGACAGCGGTTAAATGCAGGAAGAGGGGCCCAGAGGATCTGGGAAATATCCATCTTTGGAGATGTTCAAAACTCAATCTGATAAAGGCCAAGCGCAAGCCGATCATAGCTGGTCTTGTTTTGAGAAGTGGATGGACCAGATGACCTCCTTTACAACCCTGGTTATCCTAAATGTCAGCTCTCACAACATGTTTCTTCCTTTGCCATTGTAAACAAGAATCAGAAGGAGAAGAGCTGCTTTTCCAAACTGTGTGCTAAATGAAAGTTCCTGCCCACAAAAATTATTTTCTTTGAGCTTCAAAATTTTTTTATACTCCTTTTACACTGCTTATATTCTGGTATCTATCAGTATTTATTTCTGACACCACCTTCTTTCCAACTTCACTGTGTATAAAAAACTTTGTGGTTAAAATGCTGATCTCTATATTGTGTTTACTATGTTATGGATTAGATTTTTTTTCCCCCCCCTCCCAGAAAGTAACAAATGTCTACCCATTTCTTAGGTTGATCTCATTAAGGCTTAATGACAGATCAGACTCACTGATGTTTTGTATTTGTTTTGCATGGTTATAACCCAAGGAAGAGCAGGGAGCACCAAGGTTCAGGTGTGAGAGAGAGCATTGTGTTAACCCCTTTCAGCCCAGCCAGCCTGCAATGTAACCTTGAGCTGAAAGTCAAAGGCAGTAATAATCTTCTTTTGCTTTCAAACACACTGTACAGACCAAAAAACCAACCCTTGATATTTTGGAGACCGTTTCTCCCTGGGTACAATCCAACTTACTGTATTTCTTCTGTGTAGTTTGGAGGTACAAAGTAACTGTGACCCTCTCTGGAAACAGTAAAGTTAAAGGATATGTAAATCTTGCCCTGTATGGAAGCGGTGGGAACACAAGGCAGCATCAGATCTTCAAGTAAGTTCAAAATTCAATAGAAAAGAAACTTCAATTCTAGAATGTTTAATTAATATTTTCAATTAGTGTTTCGGTTTAAATGGGTCCTATTTTACAGATCACATTCTACCCCCAGATGCAGCTCCCTGATGTAAATGCAGTGACAATTCACGCTGGATTTGAAGGCAGACATTTAGAATGCAGGATTTTAAAATGTTAGAATTTGGTGTCACTTGTTTGCCGTACCACCAAGGTCTAGCTGGACCTGCACTAGCAGAGTTCTGATCTCTTTGTCTGTCACAGGCTTATAAAAAGTTGGTGCTAAAGCTACCTTATGATTTACTACTACTTTTTGTGGTTCATAACTTTGCTTGCTCACACTGAAGCTGCTTGCTTGCCTCACGTGGTTTTGTTTATTTGCATTTTTTGTCTTTGTTTCAACTAAAATATCTGAAATGATGAAAAATATGGAGAAGGCATTTTGATGTGGGTTTTATTTTTTGGTTTTGGGTTTTGTTTTTTATTTTTTGGTTTTGATTTTTGTTTATTGGAAGCAAAGTCACTTCCACTTTCCCAAGTAGGACTTCACATCTTCACGCTTGGCAGCAGGTATTTGCTATGAGTTGATCCCCATTTGCAGGCATCTGTGCATTCACCTGGGATCAGCCTGCCAGTACCGAGTGTGCTCCAGCACTCTCTAGCTGCTATTTGCATAGCCTGTGTCAATTTAATTGCTGAAAGTGAACTTTTTATTCCACAGCAAATCTTGCTCTCACCTATCAGGCACCACTGTGGATCCGACGAAGCAAAAACGCAAGGGGATTTTGTCCTCTGTCTCATTACTTTCATTGCCATAAGCCTTTTAATATGGAGGAGAATAAACATCCTCCTCTGCAGGCAGAAGAATGAGAAAGTGCAAAGCTAGGGGAAGGAATAAAAATCCTGTCTTTCTGAGGTTTCTTCTGGGTGATTCTGCTGGGTCCTCTGCTTTTCTCTTTTCCCCTCCTGTATCTCTCAGGTCATGTCTACAATAACAGTTCTGCAGTGATAAAGGCATCACACATTCAAATGTCTCCTGACTTCATACAGGAGGGGTAAATTTAAGAAAGTAGCCCTTCACCTTCAGAGCATGGGGATGAGAGGGGACAAAGGAGATGATCAGAGAAGCATTGGCTCATATTCAGTGAGATGTAATAGCTGAAGCCATTACCAGTCTCAAACTGCTGCCATTTGCAGTTTGCTGTATTGATGCGACATGAAATAAGTAGCCAGATTATAAGCTATGGTGACCCAAGAGCAGATGCACATTTGACTTGGCCATGGCACTGCAAGTGTGGGAATCTCTGCTAGTGAGCCAAGCTGAGCAGCTGGTGGATAATCCTTTTGGCCATCCCAAACAAATACAACATCTGTATCTTATAAATTAATTAACATTAAATGAAGAATTATTTTACATGCAAAAAAACCTGCCTACATAAGCAACAGGGAGCAAGCTCTACCTTCTCCACAGGGACTATCCTGTAACTGGGTCTTCTTGTACGGTGTGAGTGCAGCACATCAGGCCTACCTGCCTTTCCTTCTTCTGACAAACACTGATTTGGGATGATTTACATTGAAAAATTGGCAATAATGTTGTTACCATATTATAAGCTAAAATTGTCTCTCTGCTACTTTTTTACACACTTGCTACTATAGCAAATCAGTTGACAGGACTGGTAATTAATATTAAATGCCAGCAAGCCTCATATCCATAAAATGTTATTTTTCACAGGGGGACCCTTCAACCAGACAACATTTACACAAGCTTCATTGATGCAGAAGTTAACATTGGAACAGTTACAAAGGTTAAATTTCTTTGGAACAACAATTGGTTAAATCCAACTTTTCCTAAACTAGGAGCTGCAACTATTACAGTACAATCTGGAGAAAATGGAAAAGAGTAAGTATATCCATTGTGAAAATTCTGAAAGTTACTTGGGAAGATAGGTGACAGAATTATATGTGGGGTTAAAGCATTTTCACAAGAAAAGCTATTTAAAGCATTCAAAGACTCTCAAAGAAACCTTTTATTTCCTTCCTTTCAAGACACTGTTCATCCATAGTTCAATTCACTACTTCAACCCTTGCCTTAAATAGCTTCAAAGAAAAACTTAAAATATTTACAGGCTTCAGAAGAGAAAACTTCCTGTATGACCCTTTGGGTAAAAAAAAATTAGCACTGGCTTGGATTATCAGCATCATTCTTGCCAAGCTCCTACTGTGCACAAGAACTGGTTATCTGTGTCTGAGCTTGCATTGAGGTGTCAACTCACTGTCAGCTGGAACCAGCAGAAGTTTTCCATTGATACTGGTGGTCCCTGAGATCATGATTGACAAGAGAGAACGGTGACAATAAGCCTACCCTTCCAATGAGCAAGGCTAATACTTGGAAGCTGCACTTAAAAGGCTAAATCTAAAGTCAAAGGAAATAGGCTAAAACTGATTTCTGTAGACTTCATGGAATACGGCTTGAATGCTCCCCTTATAGAAGTATGATTTACTGATCCAATTCTACTCATAAGTTGATCAGTTACGTTATTTCATCCACCTCATGACTGGGTATCTAGAAGAGGAGGTATAGTATATGTTTTAGACCCATATACAAATTCATAGTTAAAATACCATCACTTAAAAGAGAACATGGGAGATGGAACCAGTTCCGAGCAAACCGCAATGATCACAGCCCAGCAGCTTTACCTTTCAGCAGAGCTCCTAAGTCCAGGTGTAGTGCCTATGCACAAAGCACATTGCTGATGAAGCATCATTTCTGTAGATAGCGAGTCACTCTTCTATTGACTCATGCACTTTGCACAAGTAGTTGTGATCATCTACATAGTGATGGTAGCACAAAATCTGGGAAAAGAAAAAAAAAAAAAAGAAATGTAAAAGGAAAGGCAGGCAGGCAGTCAACCAGAATGAATACAATCCATCAATACTTTCCCCAGCAGTAATATTTCAAACTTAGGAGCTGAAAGTATGTAATGTTCGGTTGTGTCAAATGACAAATCAGATTGACTTATTCTAAAGTAAATCCACTTGTATAATCTCAACAAATCTTGACAACTCAAGGCACTTGTATATTTTTGTTTTCTTCAGATTTCGTTTCTGTGGTTCTGGGACGGTGAGGGAGGATGTTCTGCAAACTCTTACTGCTTGCTAACAGCACATACAGATGCCCAAAATTTTGCTACCAATAAAAGCTAGTCATGCGTAAAACACTGGAGTCTGCTGTCACTGCAGTTATAATACTGGTGATGGGGATTTTTTGCTGGTTTGGGGCAGGGGAGGTGTGTGTCTGTGGATACCTGTCTATAGACAGAATTCTGAGAGTAGCTTTAACAAGTGAGTGAGCCAAAGCCTGTTGAAAAGTTCCCCAATTACAGCCTGTTTCAAAATAATTTTAGACCTAAGGCTAAGCCAGGAAATAATGTGAAATGAAGATGAAAGAGGTAGGAGGGTAAGTAGTTACAAAATGGGGCTGGAAGTTTAATTTTAATTACCCGTGAGAGACAGAACAGTGAACGTGATGGAGGACTCATAAAGTGTTTTGGTGTGTTAATGCTGAACTAAGCTCGGACCACATGATCTGGACAGAATTAATCTGAGAAAGCTGCACAGCAAATTTCAAATGCTAGTTATGTTTCACCAACATGCTTATAATCACAACAATCACCAAAGTGTCCTGACATCCCATATGCTGGCCCTCAGCCTTGAACAAAACTGCCAGGTGTTGTAGTTAAGTCACAAAACAGGGGATGTAACCAGGGAGTTACTTCTTTCTCTGCTCTTTGATAACCACATCCAACCAAAGTGTAGATAGTTCACAAATTCGTTTCTGTTCCTACGTAATGCTGCCTCTGCTCCCTCAGCCTGCTGCTGGAGAAGCAGCCTGCTTCTCCTCTGCTGCCAGAGGAACCTCATCCTCACTGAAAAAACCCACAGAACTGCTGAGGCCTGGAGATCTACCACTCCTTGGGACCTTCTCTTCAGCACTTTCTCTTGAGGTTCCCCAGACTGAGGCACTCCGCTCTATCTGCATCTCTGCACGACCTTTCTTCCTCCCAGGATGTCTCGTCCTGAAGGACATCAATCCCCTAGCAAGGCTTTGGATTCCCCTTGCAGTGGTGAAGGTTGAAACCAATTTATTCTGTGTTGGAGCACTTCTAATACAGAAGAAAAAGCAGTTTAATTAATTCAGTGCATTCTGCCAGCTCTTGCAGGGTGATGGGAGGGAGAGGGGGCTGGAAAGAGTAGAAAAAGAACCATCAGCACTGAAAATTGGCAACTTATGGGCATGCTCAGAGCCGGAATAAGTTCCTTATGTGAAAACTAAACTGTTCCTTGGTTTACCCCAACTGAAGAGAATATCCCCCAGCAATTTCAGTTTTAGTCAGAGATGCGCAGGCTTGCTTTTAAGTTTAAAAACCTTCTAAATTGCACTTGTGCTTCTTGCCCACATTAAAAGGCACTGCCCAATTGTGCTGCTCCAGGAGCACAGTATGTATCAAATGTTGATCTGGAGAATCACTGTTGTCTCAGTCCCTGAAACCTTGCCCTAGGGAGGATAACGGGGAATAAAGGGGACACGCCTTGCTATGCTGTCACAGATGTGTGGGATGTTAAAATGCTAAGCCAATGTCTTGCCCAGCTTCTCTCAAGAGGGAGAACCAAATGTTTTTCACCCTGATGATACCACTCGTATCTGCCCCTCATTGAATTGCTTCCCTCTCTGTGCAGCTCCTCATGGCAGCAGCAAGTACACAGCAGAGAAGTTTACTTTGTGTGTTTTCTTCCCAGCCTATGCTGTCCGTGAGGGGTATAGGCTAACGCTTATTTTGGCTCCAGTTTTTCCCATCCGTGGTCAACCTTATAATGGTAGAATAAGAGGGTAAGGCCTAATAATTTCAAGGATGTGAATTGTTTGTCCTGCATCAGGCTGCGGTAAGCCCAGTTTTGGGTTGCTCCTGCAAAGGGTTTCTTGGCTCTCCGCAGCTGCACGGAGGATCCAGCTGCAGGACTCTACGCATTTTCGCACTTCATTTGTGCCATCCAGTCCAAGGAGGAACACACATCCCCAGGGAGATAAATAGTTATGGGTTTACTCAGAGCACGCGTAACCATAGACATGGGAGTTGGCATGTGATGTTGGGTTTCCAGGTACCCCGCGTCCATTTGACACCGCCTGCTTCCTTCTGCCTTGACTATTTGTCTCTTCTAGAATTTGGCTTCCTGATCTCACTACCTCCTGCTGAGGAAACCTCAACAGGGCTATTAACTTCCTAACACTGCAGAAGAGTTTCTCCTTTGTCTTTTGTTCCTTTACCTTAGTATAAGCAGATTCTTGCCTACACAATTGTTTTGACAGTCATGATATTCTCTGCATTATCCTTTGCCATAGCCACTTCAGCAGCCCATGTAATTTTAACAAACACCTAACAGAATCAAGACTTTAAAGTTGACAATAGCATAATAAAAAATCTCCTTTTAATAATGAACTGGAGCTGCCGTCATCTTGTTTTAGCAGAGTAAAATCTCTCCCCCCTCCCGAACACTTTACAAAGCTATTACATAAAATGCAATGTTAAATGAACAACAAATTACTTTCCCTTTAGCTAGCTTTTAATGCTAATGGTGCTATTTATTCCTGACCTTTTGAAATATTAGATTTTTTAAATGACAACATAAAAAGAATTCTTGTTTGAAAACGCAAGCGACTTTAAACCACATGTTATTACTTGTAAGTATAGCATGCACATGCATCATTCATTTCAGTGTCCCATTTATGGCTAATTGGTATATATTTCAGTTGACATATATTGTTCTCCTGCAAACGTGTCAAATTCCTTAACGATGGCAGTGACAAAAGCATAGTGCTTGAGATATATAAATTACGCTCTTTACCATATAATCATTCTTATCTATTGGGAATGCTATTTGTGACAAATCATGTTCAAAAATACACGCTAAATTGATTATTTTTTTAAACTTTAATATCACACCATTCATGGCAAGTCGTTGATTGAATCTTTAGATGTAGAAATGTTTTGATTTTTATCTGCATCATTTTGTAGCTTTAGAAAAGCTCACTTTATTTATTAAAGGAAGAGTAGCACGGCGCAGATCTTAAAATGTATCTTTTGTTACCCGCATAAGAAAACAAATGGACTGTAATTGTGGATATGGAATGAGTAATTTGGTGAACGACGCTTTGTGCTGTAGTTTAGGTTTTATAATTCCTGCCAGAAATTACTATTATTTTGTTGGTGGGCAGCATTGCAATCAGGATTTTAAATATGGGAGCAACTCGGGGCACATATTTTCATTACATTTTAGATTGCCATGTGCAATGTATTTCTCTCCTATATTACAAATCATCTGAGAACAACCAGAAAAAATTGAAGATTTCATGTGACTCTAATTATTACTGAGATATAGCAGTGCTCATTGTTGTCTTTAGACAATGCTGCCTATAGTCATTACTTTGCTCCATAAATCAGTAGGATAATGAGGTTCTATCTTTCAAGAAATATTTGAGCGTATCTTAATTTGGCATTGATGAATTCTCCTTCCTGAACCTCTTGAGGTTTTTTTAATCATCTAGTTTGTCATATTAGAGCTTTCATCACCTAGCCACAGCTGACAGTGTTTATGTACGCATATTTATTTCCATACCTTTCTGGGATGTGTCCTCAGAGGTTGCAAATAGGAATTTTATAATGTTATGCCTGAAGGCTATTTTGTTGTTAATTTGAGTGTAAATCACAAGGTATTTTGCCACACCCTCATACTTCAGAAATATATCGTCTGTATGGTTGCATTTAACTGTGGAAAAACAAGGCTAAACTTGTTGACATCTTCTTACTTTTAAAAACTGGAAACAGTTTCTTTGACAAAAGAGGCATTTACTTGAAGAAAATACTGTCTTTTTGAAAAAAAAATATAGTAAGTTCAGATACCCATTTTTTTCTCTGCAAACCCTCTCAAATTTGAAAGCAATGAAAGGTTAAATGTATCAGCATTTCTAATCGGTCAAAACAGAAGGCTTCAGTAGGGGACAGAGGAAGAAAGGAGAAGGTCAACGTGATCCTCCCACAGCCCTAAATGAAAAAACACTGATAGTGGCCTACACGCCACTTACGTCTCAACTGTGCCTGTATACAAACAGAAACAAGAAGCAAAGTACTCTTTAAATTAGTCTAAATGTTGTATTCAATTGCACAATAACAATTGAGTGGCTACTACACTTCCTAGCATATTGAAAACATATATTATGGGAGACCCAAAGACAAAAGTTGCGTTCAAGTCCCTCTGTGCTATGGCCCATGTAATTATTGTTGCGGTACATATCCTATGAAAAATTTTACCTTTAATTGCATTAAGTGGATAATTGCTTCACATCAAACCAATTAGGGAGGTGAAGAGGGGGGGGGGAAGCGGATATAAACCTGCAAAGCAATGCACTTTTTTGCATAATAATTTGCATTATTATAATTTCACATGTAATTTTAGATAAACATAAATCTCATTTGATCTCATTAAAAATAAAAATAATGAACAATACTGGTGCCTCAGTTTGGGGTGTGCAGTTTCAGAGTTTGGATTCCCCTGGGAGTGCTGATTATCCCCTCTGGAAGGTGAGGTATCCCATGAGAGCGATACTATTTCTCGCTCAGAAGAGGTTCTTCATGGAGCAGGAATATAGTCATCACCTTAATTACGTGGGATGCAAAACACACCATGAACATATGTATGTCTTGCCTGAGACAATGGAAGAGCAGAAGCCATCCCCCCCTTCTCTGAACACCCAGCACTGTATTTGCTGACCGCAGCCTGAGTCAGGCTACAGAAACTTCCAAAGGAGCTGCTTAAAAAATAAACCCAAACTCTTGTTTTAGACTGCCAACCCTTTCCTTAGAGTCCTTAATTCCTTACTGAAACACCAACCATCTCTCATTTGATGAGAGAATAAAAATCAACAAGAGGGGATCATGAAGAAGGTTGTCTGCTACCTCCAGCTCTCACCAAAGGCTGCTGTCTGTCCCTCGGGAAGGTCTTTGGCCTGACCTCACATCTCTCTCCAAACCTTTCTCATCTCCCCTTTACTTGCAGTTTGGAAACGAGTGCCATCTGATCCCTGCAGAGGCGCAGTAAATTCAGCGGGGAGTCAGATAGGAGGATGCATTTGCTCCCTCTGCACCCTGACTCTGCAATCATCCATCCCCAAATTCACATCTCTCACAGAATGCGGGGAGCGAGAGTTTGGGAAAGGAGGTTTCTCCACCTCATTAAAGAGAGATCGTAGATCCTTAAGCCTTTGGTTTAATTCAAAAAGGAGTCAAAATGTCTTTGCCAGGTCATGAAAATCAGCCTCGGTTCCTCCCACTGAACCTGAATGACAAACCCTCTCCCGGTGGCTGCGACAGAAAGGACAATGAAGGGCAGTTGGTAGCAGTGATGTGCCATTCCATGCTTGGTCTGAAGGGACTGCGACACTGCAGTAGAAAAGAGCATATTTTTGTTGCAAAGGATGATTGTAGGGGATTAACAATTTCTTTTTAATGGAGGAAAATGTTAAAAGTGAAGAGAAAAGTGACTGCACTAAAGAATAATTCTCCTTTTGACCCACAGAGAAAGAGGTGCCTAATGAAAATATATGATCACGGACAGTGTGAAGATAACTGTCTGATCAGATAATGGAATTGTTTTCAGTGATAAGAATGAATCCATTACTAATGCAAATAACGATAATAATTATAATTTGCAATACAGTAAAAATCACCTAGTCTACCTCCTCCTCTGACAGGAGACTGTATAATAAATTATAGGCTGAGAAAAAAAATTTTCAAAGGGATAAAGGTTAAAAGATTAAAAAAAATTCTGAAACTTAAATGCTTAACAGGGAAGTCAAGACCTGAAAGCAGAAATTGGTGCTATTAAATAAAGCAATTGTGAAGAATGAGATATTATGGAATTGATTAACAAACCAGAAACCAAACGTTTCCTCATATCACTACCTCTTGTCACAGATTTCAATAATTTTGAAAGAACAAAAAATTAAGAGTTGGCGTATAACAAGAAAATTAATTATTTAAATGTAGGTGAATATGCTAATAGTACCCTGGGAAGATGAATATAACTTAACACACAAAAAGCCCTCAGAAGGGTTCAATACATTTGGGGAGTTTCACCAGTTGTTTCTGCTCTGCTTTGGTATCCGAAACAGGTCCACCTCTTCTGTCACTCCCACCCAGGCCATTTGCAGACCATGCATATCTATAGGGCAGATCTTTTGGGGTTCTCTGGGCACACTGAGAGCCTCATACCAATCCCATAATCTTATTCGTTCATGTGAGGTCTTTTGGGTATGGAGACAATGTGAAAAATGCTTCATTTCACCTTTGTGGAGGAGTAGAATAGGGTAGATGAAACAAATCTTGTATTAGAGTTTGCGCTACAGTGAGCTGTTTTACTGTTTACAGCAATTCTGCTTTCTCTATCGGTTAAGCAGAGAGGAAATAGCACTACATAGGGCTTACCATATATTGTTGGCATCATATCAGTCACATAGGTTTAGGTGATGGAGCACTGGGAATCTACCAGGAGATCATGTGATTCTTCCACATCCATCAATTCTGAGTAAAACAGCAAGTGTCCAAGTCTAAAGCACTGTCTTCCAACACTCTTCATTTAGATCCTCGTTTTCCAAAGCATGGTATGTCCCCTAACAGCCATGTAAGAAGAGCTGGGGATCTTAATGACAGGGAGTGTGTAAGGGAGACTTAAAGAAAGACCAGAGGTGCCAACATCTAGTCAAAAGTAGGGGTGACTACCAGATGAAATTAGTTTTTAACCTCAGAGTGGAGTCCAGTTTTCTGCAGTTGGAGTATTTTATTGCATTTCAAATTCATAGTTAAAAGCTCAATGTATCCTTCCTGAACTTCCCCAGCAAGTTGTTCAGGAAGTTAGAGATTTCTTACTCTCTTTGAAGTTTTTCATTGCAGCATTATTCAAGTAAAAGCTCAGCACATTTCAGGTCGGTAAAGCACAAAAGTTGTTTACCAGAACTTCCACAGTCTGGGGGTTCAAGGAAAATGCTTTCACAATGCAAATTCTAAAAGAAAAATTAGTTCAAAACTCGCGGTATGTTTCATAACCATGATTTGTGGTTTCCTCACGAGTGCAATTTATCAAAAACACACCCAGCTAATATAATATTAACTACTGTAACAAGCTCCTAAGGTTTAAACACGCACCCCTCAGATTGCACACAAGGCCTTTAATCAATGTTTGCAAAAATCAAAAGCACAACATGCCTCCACTACTTACATCACATTTCATTGCTCGTAGATGTTTCACCAGGGCTTTCCTTTCTGTAGTGGGATGTGCATGACACGAGTCCTCCATGTGTGTGCACAACGAATGACTTTTTGGATTCGTTTTCCAAATGTCTTTCCAGCAACAAGATGTTTATCTGCAAGAAACCAGCATCCACTGTCTAATCCTCAAAGGTGCCAACAGAGCCGTAAAAAAAATTCACAGGTCTACAAAACATGATTGAAAGACCTGGGGTTTAATGAGAGAATTAGACTCAGGGCAAGCATGAAACTAGTGTTCGGATATGTCAAAAGCTGTCAGAGCAGGAACGGGATGAAATGTTCCTGTGTTCTTTAGGGGTAGGACAGTCACAGAGAGTCACAGTTGACATTACATAAAACTTTAGAAAGGTGAGGACAGCAGAACACAAATAAACTGCCTGGGCAGGTAGCACCATTGCAGCATGAGAAGGTTTAAAACCAGATTAAACAGAATTTGGGACTAGCTTAGGCAGAACTAATACTGTTTTGCAGCAGGAAGGTGAGATATAGTTGATGTCTGAGGTCCTTTCCAGGTACGAGCAACTCCTGCAATGCTCTGACAGAGCTGCACTTGCAGTCAGCAAAAATACTGGATGGGTCTGCAGAGAGAGAAGAGAAAAGGAGAAAAATCTAAAGCCACAATTAATACTATCTACTACCTGACTCCGAAGGAGAGAAATGATAAATGCTTCTGTGGGAAGTGATTAGTTTATTTTGGCAACATCCCCAAAGTCCTGTAGCATCTTTGATAAGCATGTGGTACTTTTTGATCTTCAATCTCATGTGTCTCACCCCCAAGGCAAAACAAAATAACTACAAAATTAATTTAAATGTGTTTTGGAATACCCTCAGTCATGTTACCTAATTCTTCAAATGCCTTACACAATTATCAGACTTAAATCCTGACCTTGTTTCCCTGAGCTGACAAAATATCTATTCTCCTGCCCACCTATGTACTACTCACTAAGGACTTTTCCATGGCCAAGGCCACTAGCTGTGTGCTCCCAGCACCCTGCAGATACTACTGCATCTGGGACCTCTGCTTATACAAGGAACATAGGGAGAAAATTATCCAAAGGAAGATGCTGTAATGTTGTTCATGGAAAAACACACTTAAATACAGGAATTCCAGCAGATGTCATGCAGGACCAACATTTCTTCTGCTGGATTCAGCTCTGCTCACAGTTAACTTCACTCATTTTGAGGAGTTGATAGTCATCTAGATAAAGGGGGGGGGGGGGGGGCGGAACAGGCTGAGAAAATAGATCCGTTATGACTGTCACTAGATGAAAAGTAAAAGCTCTGTGAACAATACATTACACTGCAGTGCTTTAACTGCAACCTTGCTACGTGTTAGCAAATACGCAGCGATGGCACATGGATGGTATGCAGCGTGCTTGTGTGTGGGAAGCTTCAGGTCAGCCCTGAGGTTGTTCTTTGTACTACAAAGGAAGAGGATATGTTCAGTCTGGTGTCTGCTCTTATCAGCTGATGGCAGACGGATGTTCTTACTAGAGGTGCAGAGCTTATTCGTCAGAGGGAAGGAAACAGTCCTTGTTGTCCTTAGGAGAGTCACCTTTCCAACTCCTTAGATTACGAGGGTTTAGCAAACTCTGGCACTCACAGCTGTCAGTCTCACTACTCCTTTCTACTTGGAAACCTCCCCTGATCTGCAGGTACTGCTGGAGCACACCAACGCCTCTGTCCTCCCGCATCCAAATTCTGGTTACACACCTCTTCAGCCGATTCCTTTCGTTTCCTTACACTTAATCTGGTATTGTCCTTGTTTTACTTGTTGGCTCTGCTGCAGCACACAATATTCCCAGAGTAAGCTTACATTGAATTTTTTATTCCTCCATGTTTATGTAAGCTCACCTGTGGACACTGATAGAAAGATCATAGCGGTTGCAATCTACTAAGTTCTTAAAGTGATTTTTTGCCATCACATGGCAGCAAACATTATGTCCTAGTTCAATGACTTCTGCTCTGGGCGCAAAGCCCGTGCTCCTGGGATGTAGCATCTAGTAATCTTCTCCCTGTTATTACAGTCCCTGAAAAATGAGAAAATAGATACTACTTCAAAATTATAGCCAGCACCTAGACAACCATATGTTAAACAAAGAAGATACAGAATTTCTTGGTTAGCAGAAAAATGTTTGCAGTTAACGGACTAACTTAATATACTGCACTTAGTCTGTTTAGATCAGTGAGGTATGTGCTCAGCTGCTTTTGATATACCCATAAGTGATACTGAGATAATCCTACTTTTTTTAATCCAGCTAGCTCCTCAAAATCTATTTACTTTTGAATGTGTATTTCTCCAGCAACAAAGGATTTGAGGGCTTGGCTAACAGCCAGACTCAAAGCTCCCCTGAAGTCAGTAGGAACCTTTCTATTGAATTTAATGAGATCCGAAACAGCCCCTAAACAGTGGAAAGGCTCCCTCGCCTTAAGGGTTCCTGTCATTTCCACTGCACTGTCAAAATTCACACATAGGAAATTGCCTCCCGGCTGCCAAACAACAGTTTCACCAGGACACAGGTGACATCTCGTTTCAGAGTGCCAGTTTGTAAGCTGTGTGCTCTTAATATAGCTGTTGCGTTCAAACGCTGGTGCTGGCTGCTAGGAAGGGGTGCATGAGGCAAACCAGGAAGAAAAGGAATAGTGACAAAATTAAGAGCTGTAACTAAGGAATGTTTTATAGCAGTGAAAGGTTATCAAGGTAGAATAGGTTTCATTCAACTCTCAGCTATAGACTCACTTTTTAAAGCTGCCTTGTATGTTAGAAAGACAACTAGTGCTGTCACAGAGCTGCTGTATTTAGCTTTTCCTAGGTGTGAGGAATACGCTTCCTGCATTGCCTGCGTACATCAGTCCAGCAGTGTAGCAAAATTTGTGCCAGATTTCTGAGCTAATGAAGTCAATGAAGCCGTCTGCGTGTTTAAACTAGGCATATCCATGACCACATCCACATGTTAAGTCACAGGTATGAAAACAGAACTGTCGTGAACTCATACACCATGAACATCTTCATCTCCCCAGAGGCACATCAGCACTCCTGATGCATTTTCAGGATGGCCCAGGAGAGTTTGTTCTGCAAGAAATTGCTCTTTGCATCTGTGGAACTGCACAGGTTGCAGTGCAAACTTCTTCCTTTGTTTGAATACCCACTTTCAGATCTCTAATTTGAAGCACAAAAGCACAAAATTCTGCTTTCCCCCCGCCCCCATACCCTGTTGTCACACTACAACGGTCCCACCACAAAAATGTTTCTGTGCATCAGAACACAGCAAGGGATGAATGAGAACTAGTAACACAGAATTTATTCCTAAAAAAAGGTAAGTACAAGTTTTCCAACATCAGTATCTAATGAGATCAGCAAATAACAGGCCTGAATCCCACTCACACAAAGCATCTGCAGTTCTCACTGATCTATCCAAGCTGCGTCTCCTGAAAATCAGGCACCTCATGTACTGAGTAAGGGGACTCTGAACCCACTGACAGATGTTGGGGTGGTGTTTAATGCAGCAGATTGGAAACTGGAAGGAGAAAATCTCTCTGGGGAAGTTGGACGCTGCTCTCATGGAGGTTGTTTTATGAGTTGTTTTATTCCATGGCTATTAGCAGGAAAACACCATCTGGAAATTTCAGTAAAGATTTATGTGATTTTGGTAGAACCAATGAAGGATTTAGACAAACTCCTTCCTATCAAGATGCAGCTGTAAATTTAAACATAAACACACTCATATGAGAAAAGCTTAAGATTTAGAAAAGTCCAGTGAAAAGGCCAAATTCTGCCAGTGAGTGCACAAACATGAAACTCCCCTGGGAACCAGAGCAATGCGTTAGAACACTGAAAGCAAAATTTGGTTCTTAATGTGTCCCTGAAGACTGTAATTATATTTCCCATTGTACTAGTAACATTAATTGAATGTTTAGCTGAAATCAAGTTCATTACAAGTTAAATACAGTACCTAGCCTATTAGGATGGTGTTTATAATTATAGTCATAAAGCACTTGTAAAACATCTTCATTGCAGCAAATAGGTGGAAGTCGGTGTGTAGTGGCTGCTGTGCATCTCAGTTCATTCTCTGCATCCTTGTGCCCGAGCAGCATTGTAGGCTAAGGTCACATACACTGCTGAATCATCTCCATAGCTAGTGCCAACACTGCTGAATTTGAGAGGGATGTGGCCTGCAACAGTTAGCAGAAAAATATAATATTGCAAAAACTATTACAGAAGGTTTTTTTCAGTGCAGCTGGACCTTACTAAACACTCCTTGATCTAGAAACACAGAGTAAAGATGTACACTCTCATGCAAATATACCTGGTTATTGGCCAGCTTACTGGCCTGATAATACAATTTTAGCAGTAAACCAGCCTTTGGTAAGGCCTAAGAGACAAGAGTCCTCTCTGATATATCAATTTTTATATTTGATTTCCCAGCTCTCTCAAAGCATCATTACAGAAAATACCTAGTATGCTTTTGGTATTGCCCAAAGTCTTTCTGTCCTAACTCCGACAGACGTCCTACTCAGAGCTACACCAACTTTGGTGGAAGCTGAGTAATCCCCAGCAGTGGACTCCTACCTCGGGCACATACGGAGTGCCCCTAGAAAGTACACGAGTGAACTACAAACACAGCAGCCTCTTGTGGAAGGGTTGCGTGTGCTGCACACGGGCCTGAAAGCCCTTGGCAAAGACTCCAGGTGTCCACACATCTAAAAGGTTAAAGAAATCTGATAAGCAGCACATACAGTTGATGTCACTTTTCCTCAGTGACGCACATGAAGGAGTATCCAAACGCAAGTAAAACCACTTGGCTTTTCTCACTTTCAAAATAAATTAGGTTTCTTTTTATAGTCATTTTCATAAAAACAGTAACACCCAAAAAGAAAACAATTACTTTTACTGTATTTTATTTGACATGGTTGAAGACACAAGAACACTCAAGATACAATCCAGACAAGTTGTGAACAGCTCCAAACATCAGTGAAATCTGAATTTATCTTGCACAGAGGTGAACAAGACCACAATGGTTGGTTTCATAATATAGTTTAAGACTATTTCAAGCAGGTGAGTACTGTGACGTTATGCCCAACAACTTTTATACTATTCATCCGCTTAAGCCACTTCATATCATAAATATGCAGCTTATCTTGGCGATTAAATCTCTGCAATATATAATTAGCCTTCTCATAATAATGCATTAAAACTCCTGTATATAAATATTGGTATATTCATACCAATGTAAACTGTCCTAACCATCACTGCACATTTATCATATTCTAGCACAATTAAATCATTCTATCACAATTAGCTGCTAACTTTCAGCCTAGAGTTAAGTAACTTGGACCCAAACTTGCAAGTTGCTGCTTAGAGCAAAACTTCCACCAAGGCTTTCTACTTTCCCTAAGGATAGCAGGCTTTGCCTTTTCAACATTAAGTTGCACAATGTCATCTGAAACCCCTACCAAAAAAATGCTCTGCAGGGAATCTCCTGCAAAACCATCAGAACTACAATTCTAAAAATTACTCACTTCCTAATAAATTTCATATTAATTTTACAGCCTAGCATCCTTTATCAAAATGGGCATCCACATGCCATTTACAATGTAAAGTTGTTTAACTGGGTTATAGACTACAGACCACAGCATAATATTCTACTTACAATTCTAATTCCTTAGAGAGACAAGCTAATTTTCCATTCTTAGATTTAAAAAGGGCAACGAGGACAGCTGGGAGTTTGTTCAGTAGTTCAGTGCTCTGCAAGGATAAGCTTGATAGCGCTCTCATCAGACTGAAGAAGTGCAAAAATATGCAAACTTCATATTTTACAGTTATAGTAGGAGTAATTTCAGCAACAAACCTCTGCGTGGATCCAGATGGAATCTTACAAAGGGTGAATAAGAAAGGGCAGAGAATCACTACAGTGCAGGGAACTATGCTTCAGAAGAGCCACAGAAACTACCCTTAGCATTCCCTGCAGATGGGCTGAAAACAGCACAAAATCAGGGGCCACCTGATCTTGCAGTTCGTCTCCTCTTCAGGGGGGCAGAGGGGGAGATTGCAGCCATTTATTAGACAAAATTCTGTGTTAGTTTAAGGCCACCAGAAACCAATATGTGCAGAATTGGACTGGTTCCATTTAACACAGGATGCAAAGACACCAAAGCCTACTTTTCTTTAAGAATTTTGTCTTTAAAAGGTAGTGGTAGACAGAGACTGGGTCTTAGTGCAGCTACAATAAATCAGTGTTGCCTGTCTTGGGAAGGTAGTTTTGTGTTTGGTTTTTTTAAAAACTAGAGAAGTTCCTTAATAAAACCCCAAAATCTAGTGAAGAAGCTGTATATCCAGATCATACAATCTAATTTTAACTTGGTTTTACAGGAGGATTCATCCATTATTATGATGAACTGTTGGAGACAGAATGGTCACCATCTGAAACAAAGAAATGAAAATCCCAGCAACATACTAGTGCATCTGTGTAATACGCTTAACTGGTATGATTTGCGTTGCAGGAAGAATGTTGTATTCTCTGACACACCAACATTTCTTTCCTATTATTATAAGATCAGCCTTTTACATTTCATATCTTACCATCTTTAAAAGCCTATAATTACAGAAGCTGATTGAGAAACTATGTTATTTAAAATTAACAGCTGAATGAAATCAACAGAGGCAAAGAGCATTTTATACAAGAAAATAGCACTGTAGAAAGAAAGAGTCTGTACAATATTTAAATATTGTATATACATAAAATTATATTGTTCATAACTCATCTTAAAGTTTCTCTTGTTTGTAAACCATGGAAAGCAACACACAAAAAATCCCAGTATTTAGCTTTTAAAGCATTTAGCAGGCAGCAGGAAACTGAATGCTAGCAAGCACACTTTGTAATTATAGAAAGTAACCAGCCGGATACTGTGACTAGCATTCTCCATAGTCCTTTTTTTTTTTTTTTTTTTTTTTCAAAGCTGAATGCAGAACAGATTTCACATTCAACTAGAGAATTCTGCAGGAGACACAAAAATGCAATGGCAAAATGCAGTAGACCAGTTCTGCAGCTCTGTACTGTGGCAAAACTCCAGGCTAAACACAGAAAGCTTAAGTGCAGGATTAGAACGTAAATTAGTGAAATAATTGGTAAGAAAGCTTTCATTTCCCAAAAGTGTCAGTAATGGATTTAACTCATGCTTAACTTATTAGAAATGAAGGTTTAGTTTAACAATTAACATTGCAAAGTTTCAAAAGTGTAATGAATTCCAGCAGGTAATCAAGCAGCTCTGCATAAATGCTCTGAAAGCATCAGTATTTTAGGATGATTCTACAGGTTAGTATCAGTTTGCCAACTTGGAGTCGGATTTGGATTTGAATCTGAAGCTGTCAGTTCATGGCAGATATAGACTGTAGGTTTCAGAAGTTATCCACCTGTGGCATTTTGCAAAATAAAAACTGTTCCAGTAGCAGAAGAAATTTTCCAGGTGAACATGCTTAAGAAAACATTTCCAGAAAGTTATTATTTGGAAAACAAGATGCTACCATGACCATCATTGTATTTCACCTGCGTTAGAGCTGTGTGCTCATAGCCACATAAGGAATGCTTTACTTAATGCTATCTGTGGTTTCATTCTCTTGGCTTCTGCCTTCCACTGTACTGGCCATCCAACTCAACCCAGAAATATATTTTACTCAATTAAAATGTTTGCTACTCAAAATATATTACAGTACTTTTGATCTGGACATTTTTTCTCTTTTCAGTTATTTAAATCTTCCTGGACAGCCATCATCTAATTTTACTTCCAAATCTTAACGCAGGGATTAACAATAAAATAAATATAATCATTTGGAGAAGTGCCTGATAAACCAGATGGGTCAGTGAGACCTCAACAGGCTGGAGAAATGTGCAGATAGGAACCTCATAAAGTTCAACAAAGGGAAGTGCAAAGCCCCGCACCTGAGGAGGAACAGCCGCATGCACCACTATACGCTGCGGGCTAACTGGCTGGGAAGCAGCTTGGCAGAAGACCTCAGGGTCTGGGCAGACACAAAGTTAAGCATGAGCCAGCAATGTGCCCTTGCAACACAGAATGCCAATAGCCTCCTGGGGTATGTTAGGAAAAGCATTGCCAGCAGGTCAAGGAAAGTGATTATTTCCCTTTATTCAGCCCTGGTGAGACCACATCTGGAGTGCAGGTCCAGTTCTGAGAGACAGGGATGTAGTGGACTGAGTACAGCAAAGGGTCATGAAAATGACTAAGGGATTGGGGTATCTGTCATGTGAGGAGATGCTGAGAGAGCCAAGACTCGAGAAGGCTCAGGGGATGCTAGGAATGTGTATAAATGCCTGACAGAAGACAATAAAAAAGATGGAGCCGGACTTTTCAAAGGTATTCAGTGAAGGAACAAGAGGCAATGGTCACAAATTGAAACTAAAGAAATTCCTTTTAAACGTAAGAAAAAGCTTTCTTTTGCACTGAGGGTTGTCAAATACTGGAACAGGCTGTGCAGAGAAATTTAGGCACCTCCATCTTTGGAGATACTCAAAACTGGACAGAGCATCCATCCTACTCTAGCTGACACTGCTGACAGCTGAGAAGTTGGACCAGATAGTCAATGGATGTCTCCTCCAACCTCAACTATTCTTTGATTCTATGATTTCAGATGGACACTAATAAAAATAAGTTTAGAAGACCCAAAACGGGAAATAGCTTGGTTCTTAAAAATTTTCCAAAGTATAATGAGGGTAACACTAGCTATTTAATTCAACAGCTAGTTCTGAGGGCTTTGACAATAAAGCACTTGTTTTCAAACTGGAGCAATCAATTTTAGGCTCCTTTTATATATATATATATATAATTTCCTAAATCTACTTTTAAGGATTTCTGAGGATTTTCTTTTCAGTGGGATCTCAGAATTTAAGAAACTCAGTTCCCATTTAAGTCATTGATTTTCAGCACTTAAAATTTTGATAGCACAGGGCAAAATCAAAAGAACGCTATAGACTACTATAGACTATTAATTTGTTCCCATTGCCAGAGGATTGTGCTGTTTAGACAGATACCCCACACAGATACACCCCACTACAACAGCCACGGGGGTTAGTGAGTTTTTCTTGGGAGGAAAAAGAAGAAGAAGAGGAAGAAGGCGGCGGCAAAGAGATTACAATTTTATATCTTTTTAACTAATCGTCAGGACCCAACAATAATCAGTATTTACTTAATAAGGGTAGATCTTTAAGCATGCTTGAGTAACTTGGGAACATTTACTACCTCTAGAACTTTTGCTCCCAACACTTTTTAAGGGTCTTTCAAAATCCAGTCTTTGGTCATCAAAGGGCACGAATATGACATACCCCACCCTACTAGCTGTTCTCATAGCCTGCTGAAATTCAAGTTGATTACATGATATATGAAAGTCAAAAAATGGAATAGTGGAAGATCAGTCTCACAAACAGGCTGTGGTGGGGAAAATGGGCTGTTAATAGTTTAAGAAATCAATACCAACTTTGACACTTTTAGAGGTGGCAACATCAATGGCCATGGCTTTGATTTCAGTGTCCCCAAACTGCATTAGTGTTTTGATCTCCCGCCGGCTTGGCACTGAAGCATCAGTTCCTGTGAGATCCAAGCGAAGGGTGCCACATTTTTTCACTCCAGATTCAGTGATAAAGCTGACATTATCTTGTTCTGAGCTATAGATATTGATCACTATTACTAACTGAGAAGGTTTGGCAGGTGTGTAACTGCGCGTCACAGTTTCTCCAAGGGCTACAGATTGGTCAGCTGAGATAAATTTGTCAAAGACATCAGTGCACCAGCGTGTGCCATCTTTGATGAGGAGCTTCTCTGGTGGATGCTTCCCTTCCACAAACCGATTGAGCACACCCACACCGTAGGTGAGAGGTGAACGCCGCACTTTGATGACAGCAGGGTCTAGACCAAAGAGAACAGCTCCTTTGAGGATAGTGAGCCCCACATCCTGAGGAATGATGACTCGACATCTCGAACCAAAAGCGCTCTGGACAGCTTGTTGGAGTAAGGGGGATTCAGCGAAGCCACCCACCAGGAACAGAAACTTGACATTGGTCACCTCTGGCTTATCAAACACATCACCTAAATAGAAACAGAGCCCATTCAATAGGGGAAAAAAATCCACTGTGACAAGGCAATGCAGGTGAAACTCCTAATGTCTGACTGCACTGCACATCCCATGTACATGCACAAAGTCTGAAACTGCCACATCTATGCCCATGCTGCCATTCTCATCATGCAGTCTCTTCTGTACTCTGTTTCACTGTGAATGGAAACTTACCTCAAAGCAAGCAATATTTCTGAGTGGCACTTAGAACAGGATTTTTATTTAGCTTCTACCGGTAAAGGGAGACATGGATTTCTTGCAAAGAAATCCTGCCAGTCACATTATGGGTGGTAGGGAAACAGATATCATCTTGCCATTTCAAATGTCAGCGAGATATTCCCAAACCTAACCTATTCACATACTCCACTGCATTCCAGATAAGTCACCGCATTTTAAATTCACTTCTTATTTCTGACCCTGACATCTTAACCACAATATGTACCATCTGCAAAATAATACCTCCTTACATTTTTACAGATGTTCCTTCTTAGCTTAAGCTCACATCCCCTACTTTCAAGAAAATCATACAGTTCAGTTGTCAGCTCACCCTTAGTTCAAATAACTGAGGCAGCATGACCGAGGTATCTGTCACAGCTATTGTAATTCTAGATTTCTACCTCCCTGCTCGCATATAAGCTGTTCTGTACGAGTTAAGTTGTGACCTCTCAAAATTTATCTAATAATTCCTCACATATAGTGAGTAAAGCTGGATATTCCACTCCAAATACAATTCCATTAGTGCTTTGTAATGTGTAGAACAGAAATACTTCACTCAATACATATATTATACTCTACCTGATACAAATCCAATCTTCCACCAGGAAGACTTTAAAGAATAAATTTCCTGATAAGCCTATGCCACTTCCCATTACTGGATAAATAAATTCAGTGCTGCTTAAGCCATGCCTGGAAGTACTTTTACCAGGATGCATCATTTATTATTTGTGTTTTGGAGATGTCAGTGATTTGGACAGTCATAAACAAATGTGACTAAGTTCTTCCACTGAGGAGAAATGAACTAGAGTTCTTAATAACAGGAATAATGAGAAACTAGTTACATCTCTGGCATTATTTCGTTGTTGCCTGAAACAGGAAAAAGAAAAGCAGGATCTGGGTGAGTCAGTGCATTTCAGCTTTCTGAATGCTTGCAGCCCTGGAAGTACAGAATAATTGAAGCTTAGGCAGTACCAGGACTGAATCACACCCAGCAACTAGTACCAGATCCAGGTAGGAATACGTATTAAGGTGCGTCCTTTACTGTTATTATTTTCCTAACTACTTTGCAGAGAACTACAAGTTTCAGAACTAAATTCCTTGCTCACTAGGTGCATACTATGGGGGGTGGTTTGACTTTAATTCCAGTTACTGGTTTGAAACAGGTAAGCAAAGCTTCAGTTTCAGCTCAGTCGGAAAGCGGAATTACAGATACGTACTAAGGTGCTGAACAATCTGGTCAATTGTAGGTTTGAAAAGAGCGTTCATTGCATCCGGGCTCATCCTCAGCATTCCCTGGGAGGACCACTTCACAAAGTCCACACTGGAAAAGAACAGGAAGGACATTCAAACATAACAGCTGAGCTGTAAGAAACAGCAAGTGCTCACAAGACACACTAAATAAATGAATGAGTTTAGGGAATCTGCATGTATTTTGCTTGGAAGGAAGTGCCTCACCTCACCCTAGCCCCACACCAACTGCAACAATGTAAAATTTGAAGGGAGAATTGTTATTGTTGCTTGTCTAATTGTTGTTTTCTTTGCCTGATTGCCTTCTGTAGCATTACCAATGCTCAGCTGCTTCCTGCAACAGCTGGCAGTCAATCCAGTGCTCGCTCATCTGAAACAGCACTGATTCATCCCCAGAAGGGCAACATTTAGATTATAGCAGTAGCAGGCCAAAGCCACTGGAAACACACAAGGAAAACAAGCAAGCATGGGAAGCCTCAGGAGGCAGAAGGGAGCACAGCATTTTTAACGAGGCATAACAGTTGTTAAGTGAATACAGGCATTATGTTATTCCATCACTGATAGACATGCATATAGCTCAGTAATCTCAAGCACATTATATGTCCCCTTTATACTCTTTCTATCCCATTATCCAATTAATTTCATTTCAGTTGAAGGCAACATTTAGCATTCCCTCTAAGATTCACCATTAAGACTATTAGTTAGAGGGAGATGGTCTTGTGAGGGGGAATACTTCCAGAAAGTTTTAATGATTTCAGAACTTCAGTCTCATATAGGAAGTGACTCCAAGCTGGATTCCCAGTCATTTAGGCTTAAAGTACAGTTACCAATAACTTTAGGTAGAGCTGCAGGAGTTTCAGCCTGCACGCTACATTCAACATTCACTAGATTAAAAAACACAAAAAGAAGCCAAAGTACAGGTACTAAATATCACGTCATCTGCTCTCAGGTCCCAGGCATTCTGCCCCAGATTCACAGGCCCTCTTGTTCATTCTCTTTGATGCCATTAATCTCCAGGTCTCCTGTAGTATATAACTTCAAAAGATGCAAAATGCCCACTTCTATTTTCTCCACACTTCCCCTTGTGTAGCAGCCCATCATCTTGTCATTTAGGGTGCTTTCTTGATATTAACAATTGGGAATTAAAAACTCTGCAGGAAATTATGTCTCTGCATCTACTGAGCAAATGATCTAACTGTAACATACTAGAAGAAAAGAAAGCCTGCCACCACTTCAAAAGAAGAATGCTTTCCTCTTGCAGAGCTCAATCCTTGTATTGTTCAAAACTTTTCTCAAGTCATGAATATTCTTACACATCTCACTCAGGATCTTTGATTTGTTCCAGGGCCTAGGCCTCTAAAAATTAAGGTTTTAGGGAACTAACTTTTAGACATCAAATTCTGTATTTGATCTGACCTTCCCAATTAACACGTAAGAGACTCAAAATATACAGTCAAATTCAGGAAAGTGACGCAGCGGTGGCTTAACAAAAATGATAGAAAGCAATACCAGGAGAGTGCAAGTCATATATAGAAAAGCTTTTGCAAGAGGTTGATCAGAACTTTTCATTCTGGAAACTGCACTTCAGGCAATCCCATTTTCTCATCCTTATCTTACATTTTTACATTATTATCTTTCAGTCTATGTGTAATTAGGATATTTTAATTATTTGTCTTTGCTATCAGTAGTTAATTCTGCATCCATTTCGGGTCAGTCGTCTACTCACTTGCTTTTCCTCAAGGCATGTTCTACACTGTGACCTCGAAACTTCTTGTAGTAGTCAATGAAGGAGAAAGGCAGAGTGATGTTCAGTGGATTGGTCCTGTCCGGAGCTGCTGCCCGTTTACGGGACTCAAACGCTATCATCAGATCTACCCAGGCAGCAGGACGCTTGATTTTAAATTGCTCAATAAAATCTTCACCAAATATTTTACACAGGAGCTTTTCAAATTCATAGTCCACACCTAGAGAACCATATGGTCCACCTGTATTACAAACAAAACACAGCTTTAACATTCTAAGCTGCTTACTAGATTTCAGGTTGACCAAATACACATCAGATTAACACTACTAGGACTGCCATAGGAGAAGGTCTACAGAAAGAGGTATCTTTTCTAAATATAACAGTTGGTCTAATATGGAACATAATCTTACCTTTGCTTCGCTTTTACTCCTATAGCATCATAGCCACTGTAACATTACCACTATAAAACAGAAACATTTTTATTAGAAGCAAAGGAAACTGCCTCCTTATCCACACATGAGAAGGTGTGAGTTGGACTCATATTCAGGAGCAGACAGACTCGATGTAGTGTCCCATGTGCTCCTACTAGGTTGTTTCCTTACAGTCACCAAGACTGAGAACGTTCAGTGACAAACCATACAGACGAAGACTAACTCAGTATGGAGACACAGGAACAAATAATAGGCTGTCTCATGTGGCTAACAGCTTAGTCATGGGACAAAGTCAAAGGGGATCCAGAGTTCAGGATAGAAATACCAGTCAAAGAATTGCACTTTATATCTTTGTTGCAGACCAATCACTGTGCATTTTTCCCAGGGGAGTGTAGACCGTCCTTGTTACACTGTCTGTGAGATTACTGGAATATATAAGCTTCCCCTTAAATCTAGGGAAACTTCTGTTCTGCCAACAGTCACTTTACAAGAATCTTGTTGTGACACTCAGCTATTTGTATCTCCACAGTAATCTCTGAAGAGCTGGACAGAGCAGCAATATACAGGTGACCTCTCAAAGGACAGGAAGATGACAACTCGACTAGCAGAAGTCAGACCAGGACCACGGCAGGAGGTCATGGCCTGAATGGGAGCGAATAACACAGGAGATGGCAGTTCCTTACCCCTCCAACATGAGATTTACCATCCCAATGCATCAGAAGCATTAAGTGATTTACTCTTGTCTGCTGACCAGCGGCTAGGTTATACTAATTTTGAATGCTGGTCTTATTTCAGGAAGAACTGTAAGTGAAATGTAATGAATAATAAAGGCATACATTTCCTTCATTGACAAGTAAAATATTACATAAATAAAGCAAGCGGTGGAAGTGACATTACCTGTTGCTTTGTATAGCTCCTTAAGATGTCCTTCAGGGAGCCTGATCTGATGGACAGTCATATCCACTGTACCTCCTCCACTATCAACAACGATGTAACGGTCACCTAGTTTTCCAAAGGAATAGGCAAATGATATTTACGTTAACATTATTACAATAGCATATTGCAATGAATACTTCTCAGGGGCATTATCACCATGAGAGGTAATGACTTACAGAAAGTCATGAATGTCTATGCTGAAGACTTGATCTTTGTTAGTAATTATAATGCAATGATCGACAATAAATTTGAAAATTGGATGTCAAAAGCTATTGATTTAGCACAGATGAAAAGTAGATTAGTAGTATTGCTCATGCTGCTAGCATACATTCTAGTAGGTTACCCGATTAATACTATGGCATATTTACAAGGCCTATTCTGAGGAAAATATTCTGGTTGCATTTTAACACCTGGATTCCTTTCTACCATCTCCTTAATAAACTGTATTTTGCTAGAGCATACAGAATAGCAGTTCAGCCTTAGTAACTAAGAGCAGCACATAAACGTGTATTTTTTTCTTTTCCTATTTATAATCCCTGTGAGAACAATGCAGTGCACAGCACATTTGTGCGAAACACAATGTTTGCCTGCAATATAAAACCAGTGAGAGCAAAGTTTATTCAAGAAAGGACACTACCTTCCTCCAGTTCGGACCAGATCTCTCCTATGACATTTTCCACCAAAAAGGTACGACTCTGTCGATTACGACGGACGTGTTCCTTAGCTAATCATTGACAGAGAAAAAATTACTGAGTATCAGAAAGCATGAAGAAGTTGATATCATAAGGTCCAGTAAACAAGCACAAGCAGGCTGACAGATCTGTGCGTATCACTTCTTAACAAAACAAATGAACAAAAATTATTGCTTTAGAATAGGGAACATTATAATGTTGTTCCTAGAAAGAAGGAAAAATGTTTTTCAGCCACACTGATCTTCCTGATACTAACTGGATTAAAACAAATTACCTAAAATGAAAGCTATAGACAGATCTGATTTATTTTTTTAACACATCCCGGTTTTTAAAGCGCTGCCTGGCACCGGGCGGGCCCACAGCCAGCTGTGCCGGGCGCAGGCTCTGCCAGCAGGCGGCAGCCCCGGCCCGCTGCCAGACCCAGCTGCGCTGCCCGGGGCCAAGGGGGCGATCCTCACGTCTCCAAAAGCACTGCTGATTTTGGGGGCTCTGGCAAAGATGGCCCCAAAGCCTTCCAGGATGTTGGTCTGTCTCAAAACAAGCAGCCAAAAGCTCTGGTTCTCAGATTTATAACTTCTTAAAGCCACAGTGATCACCAAGCCTGACCCTCATAATGTTTTAAATATACACCAATTAAAAATTAAGCATAATCTGGCAATACTACCATAACAATAAGTTAACTTACAAGACTTAATTGCTACTTAGACATTTAAAAGATGCAGAACAGTCTGTGAAGAGAAGCAGAGTAGTGAGAGCCTTTATGCTTCTTAATCAAGCCCTAAAACTGATCAAAAAATCATTCCCTGTGTAATCTTCATGCACCTTCAAAGGCACTTCTAGGAAACAGTACAGAAGAAGGAGAGGCACCTTGTCACACATGAAAACACCATTCTGAAAACATCAGCAAGCAAATCGCTGAATGCCTTTTGCTTCTGATTTCTATAGTGCCTATCATCAGAAAAAGGCCAGCGGCTCCACTCGCACCCGTACCCTCCCCATAAAGAGCCCATCAGGCAGACAAGCCGCGTCAGCCTCACTGCACTGACTTAGCAGTGCACAGAGAGAGCTTAAATGATGAAGCATTCAATGACAGAGAAAGCACTAGGTGCAAGCAAAGGCCTGACATGGAGCCCACAGAAGTCAATGGGAGTCCCTTCATTCACTCCTGTGGGCTAGAAGTGAACACCAGAGCCAGTCTTTAACTACAGCTGAAGTAAGGTTATCCTGGCTACTATGAACAGTAAAAGTTTTGTTTTGACTTCACAGCAATGATATGGTCCTTGGAGTGCTTCTCTCTGTTTATATTTAAAGGGGTTTTCTCCTTAATCTGTTCTCAGCTTGTCTTGGGTGCCTGCCATGCCTTTATGAAATTTTAATTCTAACCCCAAATTAATTCACTCCAAACTTTGTTTTCATTAATTTTGACGTGAAACCTTTCTCATCCCCAATAGCTTTTACCATACAAAGTCAAGAAGGAGAATGGTACTCCCTCATCCAAGCGTAAGCCCGTTAGCAGAAATGCATGATCTGCCAGATTCTGCACAGCTTCAAAACCTTAACCAAACAGAGGAACTCTTTTCTTTTATTATTTTCCCAGAGGCAAATCCCTGTGTAGACTGAACGTGAGTTCATGTAAAATCACATGAAACTGGAATGGTTCAGGACATGAACAAGGGGGACAAAAGGCAAAGGGCCCCTGAAGGGACTGTGTCCTGTGCTCTGCGTGGGCCTCCATAACACTGAACACATCTGACAAGTGCTGGCTAGGCGAGGCATGAATTTGAGAGAATGACATAGTGACTCCACCTAACTAAAAAAAATACCCTCCGGTAAGTACAGGAATAGCTTTACTAGCTTAATCTTCCATTTACCTCTGCTGTTTTGACCTAGTAAATGTGATAAAATACAAATTATTCTGAAAAATTCCTTCTGGGGTAGATTGACACACTACCACTTGTATCAGTGCAACTGTTACAATTCACACAGACTGGAAATCTGATCTCTTATGCAGCAATCACACCTTACTCCTCCTCCGTTTTCCTATTCATTTTTTTTTTCCTATTTTCCTCCAATCTTAGGCAGGATACCAAGCTCAAAAATCTTTGGTGATGAAGAACCTTTTGGCCAGTGACTTACACTGTGGTCTGATCTCTGTCCCTTATTGTAAGTCATCGTCAAACATTGATATTAGCAACAGATCCCAGGTCAAAAAATCAGAAGTGCCATATCTAGTTGCTCTTCTATAAGTTAATTAATTGCTGTATTCCAGTACTTTGTATTCCCTCGAGTATTGAAAGTAATTAATGATATTTCATAAAGATTACATCAAAAAGTATTTGCCAAAACTCTGGAACACCTCAGACTAAAAGTCTCATTGAAAATCCAGTTATTTAACATTGCTTCAATAATGCAGCTAATCGAACACATAATTGTTTCCAACTAATTAAACTTAAAAAAAATGATCCAACATGAAGCATTGATTTTAATTAAGGCAGACAAATACTGTTGTGAAAATACCATGCCTCTCCTAAAAGACTCCCAACAAGGTAAGGCAATGAAGCTACCTGCGTGCTAAAATTCAAGTGTGGGCAAACATGTCTGCTGGATCAATGCCTAAACTAGTCTAATTACAATAAACAGCAACACAGTTTAGAAAAGCAAACTCATGCTAGCCTGAAACATTTCAAGAGAGCAAAGACAACAACAAATGGTAAGAAAACAGCCCTCATGGACAAAGCAAACTTAGGCATAAGAATCTAAAGAAGTGAGTTAATAGAAGTAGTACCCTGCGTAAATCCAGTTCCAACAGTGTCACTTGGGCTATAACCATTGACAGGTGCCCGACTGCTCAGGTCTATCATCTGGTGCAGGCGGAGCTTTCGGCAGTAGATAGAGGCAGCCTCGGGTTCCAGGGCAATGATCAACTGCTCAGGATTTTCAGGAGATGCCAGTCCTGCCTGTGAGAGACAACGGATCAGAGAAGTGGGGTGGGAAATACCACAATCTATCAGACCCTTTTCAGCAAGTGAACAGGCCTTTCCCCAGCTCGCGGTTTCAGTTAGGTCAGCCCTCCAAGTTCAACACACAAAGAAGCTGCTGCTGTTTGCTAAAGTCTTGATCTGGGAATCATCCTGCCCACAATGTATAGCACAACTTCACAGGCTGTAACAGGGAAGTATGCATGCACTTACCATGCTAAAAGTGTCTAACTGAGTAGCTGTGTACATGACAGGTGGGGAAAGGAAGAAAGTCATTTTGAAACCTGTGATGAATGGCCGAAAACCCGAACTCCTAATTAACCTGTGAATCTGCACGCTAAGAGGGCCCCTGCTCTAAAAAAATGAAGGAATACCTTTAGCCTTTCCTCCCCACAATGATATTTTAAGTATGTCTTTCTTTATATCCCAGCTATATACAGTTCTTGATGAAATGGACCCTCCCTGCACTGTGTAGCTTACTAGGAATATATGATACACTTTGCCAGTAATACATCTTTTGACTTAAACCCCAACATTTTCTATTTCAAAATCCATTGCTTTTAAGCACATTCGCTTTTGTAACATCTTCAAAATGCTCAGTTTATTCAAGGACTCAAAATACAATAGGGCAGGTTCCCTAAAATGTAATGGGAACAAGCCTAAAAATAATCCCATGTTGTAACATCAACATTTGCCATTCTTTCTGTTTTCTCTCTGGATTTTCAGCCTCCAGACACATAGATTTTCAAGAAGCCACAAGTTCTCACATAACCACATCACTCTCAGAGCTGGGCTTAAAGAAAAACATCAAAGAGCAGTTGATAAAATTGTGTTTTCATTTCTTTTCTCCTGTACTTCTCACTACCTTATGATTTGCTGTTAAAATAGATAAAAATATCTTTCAAATCTTTCTGCTCAACTTTTGGTTTACCCGCTGTCATGTTTCAGTAAAGGGCCTGAGTACTAAAGCAACCTAGCAAACAAAGAAAGGTATGAACATTTTTCTGCTTCCACAGGCAGTCTTCCAGCAAATCTTCCCTTCAACTCATACAGATGCACTGAGGTGGCTCCAGAGCATCCCCAAAAGAAGGCAGACTCACATGGAAAGACTGCGGACCCAGACTGGAATTTGGCTATGCTGTGGGCTGTGGGAACTGCTGACTAGTTTACACCTGCAGCTAGAAACTCAAAGTGAAAAAGTACTTGTTCAAAAAGTAATACGGGGGTAAGACTTGGAGACATAAACTAGTTCTTCACATTTACTGACTCATTTTACCCTCTCCATCTTAATAAATAAGAGAATAGATTTTTATAGAAAGCATCTTCCTCATTGTTGATAACAAAAAAGGAAAAACAACAACAAATTCCAAAATAAGAAAGTCATGTTAAACTAATCATGGTTGCTCATTATTTTAAAAGCACTCTGCATGATTTGGATTATGGTCACTTTACATCCTTTATTGCTGTTGGGCAAATCTTTCTGCTTCAGTTACGTCCACTGGACTCAACAGCATGATCTGAAATCAGTGGAACTATCTGGGAAGGAGAATACTGTGCAAATACCACAGAATATCAAACCTTGCCAGCTATGTTGCAACCAAACTTTCAAAATTTGGAAAATGCAGATTTGCAGCAGCCATAGTAACCCTAAAAGATATATAAAAAAAGACTATCAATCACGCACAGGTCCAGGCCAGACTCTCCTGCCATCATACCACTCGCATGCAAGCATGCTGGCAGGCAGAGGCTTAGATAAAGCTCTGGAGCGGTACTGGGGATGACGATGAAGTTCTTGCATTGTGCCTTAGTATAAACCCAATCTTTCCTCCAACCAATCTGGATGCACTAGGCACAGCAGGGCAGGTTTCATTGCAGCTCACTTCAACATCTACACACAAAGCTTTAATTTGTTGCATTGGAAAGGGCAACATTCAAGATATGAATCAATGTACGGTCCCTGACAGATACTTATCTAATCTGCTAAAGAATTCCAAAAATGTATTATTTCCCCACACAAACTGTCTCAGCCCTTTACTGTCTTTGCCTTTAGAAAGTTTTGCTAAAAACCTAATCTGAATCTTTCTTGCTGCAATTTTAAGGCCAGCGCTCCTTGCCCTATCCAATAAGGGCATGGAGAACAAATAGCTCCTCACTACCCTGCCACGGTTTTCACGTATATTAAATCCATTATCATGTCTTGGGAGAGCTCTGAATCTGAGGAGCAAGTGATTTTTTTAGTATCCAGCAACATGGATGAACTTAGCATGCTCAGTCTGCTCCATGTACTGGGCATATGTTAGTAGCGCAGACAAAGCAATTCTTAAGTCTCGTGTCTAACCTACACACTAAAAGAGAAAATTATATTTTAGGGAAAAAATACTTTGTTGCTAAGGATATTAAAATCCAAGGGCTACATCATAAAGCATTTGCAGAGATGACAAGAACTGAGTTGAACACACAGGGAATGCACTGGTATTTCCTAACTCGAGGGGGGGGGAAATTGTATTAATTGCAAAGTCATCTGTTCTAGGGGGGATTTTGGTACAAATTTCCAAGGCTGGTTCTGCTAAAAGAAAACAGTAAACCATTAACAATAACATTTGCTTCCTCCCCTCCTCCAGCAGTAATCTGTACCATGAACTTTTCACATTGCAGCCTGCACATCAGCAGAGGAAGGCAGTGACCTGCAGTGGATGGACTCAGATCCATGTTCTCAGTCCCTCCAAGTATAGCAGATGCTATTCTTGCTACTTTTTCTCTCTAGATATTATTTTAACATACCCAAAATATCTCCTGAGGAAAACATTCAACAGAAATGACAGTTTTTAACAGTTCAAAGTAGAGCTGATCCTAACAGAATTTCATGAAGAAAATGTGAAGGGGTTTTGTAAAAAGCTTTCCTTACAGTTTGAATGGCCAGTTACAATGAAGAAAGTGTTATTTCACATCATAAAAAGACCATACAAAGAATCTTGTGCAGTGAAATGTACTTGGCATCCAACGTACATATATATGAAAATATATGTATATATATGCATACGTACATATAATAATATATATACATATATTTTCATATATACATATGTACGTATATATGGATCAATATTGACTCTATTTCATATGTATGCAGTATTTCTACTTAGATCATCAGAGATAGCACGTTAATGTACATATATATCTATACACAGCATAGATGTAATGGGGGAAGGGGAGATGAGAAAGAAACATGAACACATACATACTGCTAGAGAGGAATGGAGCAATGAGGTTGCATTAATACAAGCTCTGAGAAGAAGAGTTAGGAGGCAGTACCTCTGTCCCATCATTACAGCTGAGGAGAAAGGTACAGCTGGGAGAAAAATATCAAGCATGCAGAGAAAGAGGAGTGAAAACAGCAGGTGCTCAACGTGAAGAAACGGTGATGCATTCATTAAAAATATTAACTGTTGAAGTTTGGGAATTTGTTATATTTTACATTTGCTCCTTTCTACCTGCCTCACTCCATGCCCTTGCCCACTGCTGCCCAAGTACAACTGTAACTAGGAACAGAGATTCACAAGTGAACAGGCTTGAATGGGACAGATCTAAACAACGTCTCGGTATTCAACATCATATAGACCATTCTGGCAGTGGGACAGATTCAACACATTGCTTTTGCCTAGGGCAGCTTATAGCAGACTTTATAACAGAGCCATGCCTTGATTCTTGTCTGCTAAGGCGATTTTCTTTCTCCTGTTATACTCACTAGCAGTATAAACCCAGTCATCACTTACGAAACACGAAAGAAGCAGACAGCAGTTTTCCCAAAAACACAAACGTGGAAAACCCATCATGGAATTACAAAAATCCTTTGAGCACCAGAAAGTTCTTTAAAATGAATTTATTTGCAGGACATTGCTGCATTTATATACCTGGAAGAAGCAAAGAACACTGTGAAAAGAACTACTTTAAAAGACTGCCCCAAACTCCCTTTGCTCACCTGCCTGAGCACTAGGATTTCATGCTTTGACAAGGGAACTCCCGGACTTTCACTCACTCCAGTAAAACAGGTCTGCGAGTGGTGTCAATGCATCGCTGCTCATTTGCCAAGATGCATCATCAACAGCAAACCTCAGAGCGTTTCAAAGCCTCGCATACTGAGCACAAATAACTTTACCATCCAGATGCAGGTGATTTCTCAACCTGGCGCGCTCGCTCTGCTTTTATAGCCAGAGATGTGTCACCAGACAAGAGCCACAGCTGACCACAAATGCATTCTTAATCCTCTGAACAGTGTCAACATTAGCAAATACTGTCTGGACTGTAGCTCAGTAGAGCAGTCTGAGCACTTCCAGAGAACCAAATGATACTTGCTCATTCCATACACAGAATCATCATTACCACACATTAAAAGATCCTATTTTTAAAACCCAGCCTCACATGCCATGAAGCACAATGAAAAAAAGCAATGTTCATTTATTTATTTTTTAAATTATTGTCATGTATATGGCCTTAAAGCTAGTACTACAGTAGAATATTCTGCGTAGTTTGAGCCTTTTTAAAAGCCAGAAGGTAGACCTAGATAAAAAGCTCCCATTTCTGAAAGCTGCCATAATTAGAAGCATCAGCATTTAGCTGGAGTACTCCTGTATTTCATAACACAGCCAGGCAGAACACTGTTGCTCTATCAAGCTTTATTACACCATAGTGACTTCGGAATAGCACATTAGGAAATACACCATCATTGACAAGTTACACGTTTCCTATTACTATCCTTTCAAGCTATTGAAAGCAAAAGTTAAATCTCCTTTTCTGCTTTTTCTGAGAGATACATCAGGCATCTTTTTACAGGCAAACAAAAAAAAAAAAAAGCCCGAGCACTGACGCATAACACAAGGAACATGCCTTAAATGGAGTGCGCCCATTTCTTTGAGCTATAAAACTGATTAAAAGTACTGATACCAAGGTCTTAAATAGTGGGGGGCGGGGGGACAAAACCAAAATCCACGTACAGAAAATAGTACTCCATCTGTTGAATTTAAGACACTGATTTATTACTAGAATCATATGTTAAATGGAGTCAGCCCCATGCATTTTATATTGAGCTTTATTTCCTTGACCTTCATCTGCCTGGAAATCCTCTCTTTCTCTCTTTCATGTACACACATTTCCTCTTCACTCAAAAAACTTTAAAGTCAAACTTGTTTTCTGAATACTCAAACTTCTGAAATCTCACGGTGCCTGCCATGAGGGCGGGGAGACTCTCAGCTCACACCGCAGCTTTTCCCCTTGTCAAGGAACACGTAACCATGCTTTCCTGCACACAGCAGCCTATTTCCAATCATTTCTGAAGCTCTTGCCCTTCCATCAGCACTGGGTGATAACATAGGCACGCACTTTCACAAGATCATTGCATAGCTCTACCTTACTTTTGGAACCAGATCATTAAAAAGGGCCAAAACTGCAGAATGAAACTACACTAGGGGCACAACAGCAATAATCAAAACACTGCCCTGTCTTGTGCAGACTTACCAAGAACTTTTCTTGGTCCAAAAAGAAAGTATTTGTGTTAAGTTTGTATGTTCAATAATTAGACTTTTCTGTCCCCGAGGTTGTGTGTGGGCCAACCCCTAGGCGGTGCTACCCTGCCAAGCTAGGAGGGAGAGCTTGGGAAGATGACAACATTAAATAAAAAATAAAAGATGAGGTGCATTTTACCCCACACTTTTATAGTATTAGATTCAGATGGTTCTTGCACCTCAGTGTTATGTTAACATAGGCAGAAAAGCCTCAACCTGTTAAGATGCAGCTGTACTTAATATTATAAAATCAGCATCTTCCTTATGGCAAAAATACGGTGAAAATATATATTAATCTTAACATAGCCTCTGAAAAAGGTCCAAAAAAGCAAAAGAGAAATGGTTAAGAGTCAGTACACATTGGAAATAATGGAGGTACAAAGGAGCCTTACACAGACTTAGGATTAATCAGATCTGTGCAGGCAGTCTGGTCTTGACCCCTATTTCACTAGAATCTAGAGTCAGGGCCAGAGCCAGCTGCAGCTGGGTCTAGTGCAGTGCTAATGCTCACATTAACTTGCAGAACGGTGGTCTTCACCACTGCAAGAGGAACACAGAGGCCACTCTGACCCCTTGATTCCTCTTTGGTCCAGGGAGTACTTCAGGCCAATTCTCTGAACTAAAGAAAATAATCTGATCAAGATCCATTTTTTACCCATTTAGTAACACTTGCTACATCTCTTTTAGGGTCCAATGGAATAAGTAAATTATTCCAACATAGACCCACAAATTTTAAAAAGTGCATTTTCTCTGGATAAGAACTATGCTTATACTCAGGTGAAGTGAATTTTACTTTCTGTTGCACTACTAACCAGTGAGATCCTAGCAGACTCTGTGCTCCTTACTAGCTCAGATTACCTATCTGTAAAACACGTATACTACTGCCTTTGTCCTTTATGCATTGAAAGGCATGAAAGGAAAACATTTTGTAAACTAAGTATAAAGTAATATATTATATTGCTTTCATGGCAGTTAAATTTGATCTTTCAGAAAGAGAAACAAACTAAGAATGAGGTCTGATTGGATGAATTCTAATTTACTGCTTTGAAGAATTTTGTAGTCATGTAAGACCTGATTCAGTATTGGGTCAGTGCCGTAGGCACTGCATTCACAATTAATAAGACATTTCTGGGTACAAAAATGTAGCATAAATAGACTAAACAGATAAACATGTGCAAAAGAACCACCCTCACTAGACAGTTGGAAAAACAAGGCACAGAGACGAAAAGCCTTGGCCAATGTTGCACAGGAACCCAGGATAAGGTGGGAATTCACTCCACAACCCCAGAACTCCAGTTCAGTGTCCCAGCCAAATGCCACTCTTCGCCAAACAGCAAGCTTCAATTTCTGTATGTGACACGTAGCACATGCAGAAGCTGCAGGGACAGCTCCACCACAGCCTTGGGTCCCTGTTCTGTTTTCACTGTTTATCACCTCCACCAGCTGCATTAATTTAATCCTTTCTGGAGCAGCACTGCAGACCAGATGAGTGTAATGATCCACTCTTCTGGGTGGTAGGAAGAACCTTTTCCACCTGTTTTACCACTAAAGCCACATCTGTAATAGCACCAGAGATAAAATTTTAAAGTTGGATTCCATTAAATAGCTCCGTAAAGATAATGTGGTTCATTAGGAAATGAAGCTCTGCAGGACAACATCATTCAGCCAAAAAAAACAGAAGCTGTGAATTAACATCAACATTTTTCTATTTTCCAACATATTTATTATAATTAGCAACAATAGGAAAGCCATGATTGCAAGTTAAGCACCACACAGCCCACATGAAGAAAGTATTGTGTGACTGAATCAAGGCAACACAAAACAGCAGTTGGAAATTAAGTGCCTTGTGAAATTTACACTGTTTAAACTAATCAGTTCATTGTGTTAACAGATTCATGCTAACACCATCCACTTAGTGCCTTGGTAAGTGAGCTCTTCTCTAATCCTCCTCCTTTTTCACTAGCTAGCACTTTCTCCAGTTCTATGGCATCAAACTGGGATGTCACAAATAAACGACTGAGATCTAATTACAGAGGCAGAGCATGCCAGGAAAGAAGATGAGCAACATGGGAAAAGACTCTCAGCATTATCACAAAGAGGCGCATAAGGGGGAGCTGGGTTGGCAGGGAGTGGGGCTAGTGGATATCACAAAGCTGCTTGAAAAGCATGGTGAATGCAGTTTTGTTACATCTTCTGCCTTGAGACTTCAGAAGCCTTCACAAAAAATGTTTGAAAATCACTATGCCATCACATGCACCGATGCTTTGCCGTTAGTCTTCAGAGTGATGAAAAGTAGCATAGTACAGTAAGTATCATGAATAAAAACCTCAGAGTGAGGTCAGACAGCCCACTTAGCTCAGTCCACTTATCCGTTTAAAGACAGACTCTTAAAATTGCTCAACAACCACAAAACAAACAGGGTTTTCAAAGACACCCAGATTCCTCTTAGTGACCACAGCAAAGAGGCTGCGTTTGCCAAAGGCAGGAGGAAGCCGGGCACTCCCCTCCATTCAAAAGTTCAATCTCAGGATTTAAAAGTCTAGATGAAAACTCAGAATTAATGTCTTTTTTCTTTTTTTTTAAGTCCAGTCAACACAATATTTGGGTGGTGGTTGATCCTGTACACATCTGACATCTACATTGTCAGAGGCACTTTTTGCTTTCTCTTAAACAATATTTGCTATAAACACATGCATATACATAAATGCATACATTTTCACACTATTGTTGCCTGTTGACCTAAAATTAGGCTTGTAGCACAGGCTGTCCTCCTTTGTCCTATTCTGATCAGGTGCCATTGATATTTTGCATTTCACGAGCGAGAACATAGTGGATAATTATCCCAGCTGTAGAATTCCTCCAGTGTCAGCTTCCTCATCTGCACAATTAAGGGACAGGACAAAGATACTCATCTCTCTGTGAGAAAACTGCTTGAGAGAGCATAAATGAAATCTCAGGCTATGGTGAAATAGTAGTAACTTCATTTTGCAGACAAGTGAAATATAAATTATGAAAGATGAAAAGTGGAAAAGCCATTGGTTTAATGGAGGGGGCACAAAACTGGAAGTAATAGTTTTCACCTATTCACTTGGCACTAGCATAAGTGATTAAGTAACGGCAAAGACATAGAAGGATGAACCCCAATGTAAAAATCGACCTTTAAATTGTGTTTAGGATTTTGGGATTATCCTGAGACCCCTCCTTGAGACCATAGGTATCTTCCCTTGTGCCATGATGAAGTAGATACTGTCACTATATATTTGTACAATTTTTCTTTGCTTTTGAAACACCAGAACATAGGCTTTGCAGTGCTTTTTGAATTCCCAGGGTTTGCCCATACAAGAAGTTCATACAAAGTAACTAACTCAAAGAAAATTCACAGCCTTCCTACAACCTTCGTGTAGGCTGAATTTAGTGCTGCTCACACTGCAACGATAGAACTCACAAGGTATGAACTCCTTTGAAGGGAGTTTTTAGGTGAAATCCTCTAACCTGCAGAAAATCTGGACAGATGGTAATAAGGTACCTCACACTTTCACCCATATCATTGGTTTGGTGAACTTCACCTGAAAAGATATAAATTAATTCCAATTAATAGCAAAACTACTCCCCATTTAAGAGTTTGTGCATGAACGTGTATGTTGAAGGGGCTAGAGCATTTTATTTACAATTAGACTTAGTTTTATGGTGGAAGAAATTCTTGGGTACCAACTTCAAAAAGCTGGAATGAAAATATTTAATCATTGTGTAAACTATTATTATTATTGTTAATGCCAAAGAAACCACTAGAATCACTTATAGCCCTATACTACAGCACTTACTTCCTTATTATTTCTCAGTATAAGTATTCATGACTGCCAATTTCCATGAGCAATGGCTACAGAATGAGCTCTGTAAAGGTTATCAGCTGAACACACTTGCACCCCTCAGTTCAAGACAGACATGGAGAAAGTGGAGAGGGTTCAAGAACTACTAGAGAACATGTTCTGTAAAGAGAGACTGAGGGAGCTGGATTTGTTTAGTCTGGTAAAGAGGTGGCCAAGGAGCAACCTAACAGCTGCTTGCAGTTATCTGAAGGGCAGCGACAAAGTTAACAGAACACATCTCCTGGCAAAACTGAGAAAAGTTATGACAAGGGGCAACAGTCATGTATTGCAGCATGTAGAATTTCAACTGGATATTACAAAAAACCCTTTTTACTAGGAAGGTGACGCAGCACTGCAACAGGTGCCCAGAGAGGCATCTCTGTCCTTGGAGATTTTTAAAACTTGGCTAAATAAAACCACTGCTGACCTGGTGCTGGCAATAACCCTGCTTCAAATGGAAGGTCAGACTAGATGCTCTCCAACAAATGCTTCCAATGAATGCTTCCACAATTCTAAAATGGCGCAGGTATTATTCACTGAAAAGACCAGAACTGCTGGTAGGAATCCTTCCCAAATGCCAAAGACCTACACACTTTCTCTGTCCTTGTCTTTGTGAATGCTGTGTCAAACCCTTGCCTGTACCAGCAAGACGGAGCCCATGATGTTTGACAATACAACACCAGCAGTACCAGATTCACCATAACAAGCCTGCAGTCACTCAGGGCCTCACAGGTTTCTGTATGGAGCTTAGCCATCTTTGCAATTAGAACTTTTATTTAAGTGTCTTGGGATCAAAAGGAAACATTTGTCATAGTATGCTTTTTCTTAATCTGAAAGCTACACTTTTAAAATCTGAAAATATAAAAAGCACAACAGTCCTAAGTAGACCTTTAGCCTTAAACATCAGCTATCAGTCACTTTTAAAAGTGATTCAATATAGGCAAAGAAATTAGTTTAATGCATCAAGGATGCCCAAGTTGAGTTTACAACGCTAATACAATCTGCACCAAAAAAAAAAATCTGCCTCAGTTCAGTGTCTTTGTCAGAGAGGAAAATTCAATTCCTAATTAATTCATCTTCCTGTATTTGGTTGTAGAGAAGAAATAGTCTTGTGCTTAAAAGCATGAGAATACCAGTAGCAGACCTAGACTTGAAGCTCAATTCTTTGGCGTTCAGCTCTGCCACAAGCTGCCCACACAACATTTGGCAAGTCACTTAGACCAAACTTGGTGAAACAATCCACTAAAGCAAATGCATCAATTTCTGAGTATCCAACTCAATACCAAGGTTTACAATGGAGCTACTGAAGAAGTTTGTTGGAATTAGGGGTGCTTGGACTCCAAATAATCAAGCTGGCTATCCGTCATGCACGTATATACATCACACTTAGCAAGATATTTTGGACCAAAGCAGAATCCATTTGATATTTCATTTCTGTTTACTAACCTATCAATAAAGCTAGTCCCATGAAAAGAAATAAAGTACAGCCTGTAACACTGCTCCCTCCTACAGGCTGTTTAGAAACTATGGCATTATCCCATTCTGAAAAGCAAGATGATAAACGTGGCATCTGGATCTGTAATGAAGTGTGACTTTTACTTTCAGCACACTCTGAATAACCAATTTTGTGGAGTTGCATTGGCTGCAGTCAGAACTGCTGCATTTGCGTGGTCACTGATTAGATGAACCAATTTGTTGTAGATGGCTAGGCTGTCTTATTGAGATAAATGCCTTTGCTAAGCACGGTCAGACTGCCTCAATTTATTTTTCCTGGGGTTGCTGCTACCCAGCTAAGAGTACAGATTGCTTTACCTGTGCATTTCTATACGTTATACATTATTTTTATAATCTATTCTTTGTATTTTCAACTTGAACTTGGAATTCTTTGGGACTGTAAACACTGTTTGATTCTATTACTAAAACCCATACTCATCGGGTTCTCTGGATTTTGTATTATAATTTCCCTTTTTAAAATATATAAAGCAATAAAATTTACTAAACATAGGATATAATACAAACCTATGAAACTCCTAAAATGCAGGTGAGAGACAGAAATCAAAGAGACAAAAGTGTAGGAAAGAGGGTGTATTGCACCTGTGGGAGGGTCTGGTAAGAGAGTCAGGAGTAACTACCACTTACCACTGCCGATTTTACCTAATCGGACTTTGACTCCCCTTTTCATGTACAAACCTCAGCAAGCCCATGATCTTGGGCTCAGATCTGCACCAGCCACAGCCACAGGAGTGGTGCTGGCTCAGAGTTCACACCTGTATCCTACAGACTGTGCAGAGATGGGCAAGGGCTGTCACATCTCCCAGCAGCACAAGACAGCAACCAAAACCCCCCACACACTGCTCTCTGAATACTTTCTGATGCAGTCACAGAGCCTGTATCCCTGTCATATCCTCCTGCTTTCTCTCTTCTCCCTTTTACTGCAACCTGCATCATCAGGAGGTGCATCCATATAACACTCTCAGGGGAAACAAAAAGTATTTCAGCTGCCTTTTGCCAACTACTGGGAGGAGTGGTGTGAAAATTCAGTTGCCATTTTGCACTGTATGGCAGTCTGTCCTGAATCTCTCCAAATGGAAAAGATTCTGCCGTCCTTATTAAGACAGAAAATGAGGGCTTACATACCCTCAGTAGGGGTGTCTGTTCTCCACTGTCTTTAGAAGATGCCCACTGGAACTGAATTTCTAGAAGTGGCTGCTTTTCAGACAGAAACAGAGATAGGGAGAGGCTATGTCTGTTGACAGGTTGATGGTAAATGGGACCACAGCGGCACTGAGTCTGTATTTCCACTAGGTGATGTTGCTGCAGTTCACTCCCAAGTGACTGTTGCCACAGATCACATTTGTGCAGTAAATGAAAGCTTAGCTCCAAGTGGCATTACTAAGAATTTTTTGCTGCGTTACATTATATCCCCCAAGGTGCAGGAGGACATTAGTTGCAAGTTTTATGACTAGCATGCATTAGAAAAATGAAGCCATTAAATTCTCATAAGCTTTTCAATTTTTCATGTTATATTATCCTAGAAATGCTTTTTGTACCACAGGCATGGCACCAGTTACCACAACAGCAAAGCCTGACTCCCTTCCTATTTGAGTACCCTCCAAGTGTCTCAGGCTCTCCCCTTCCCTTTGTTTCAAAATATCCTTATTGTAGGTCCTTATGACCCAGGTTGGTTACTGAAAGGACACAAGTGGCTCTGACTGAGAGCAGTTTTGCCAACAAAACTACATGCTTGCTATTTTCTCTTAGTTGCACCTTATTTTGTACCTTGGGCTTTCTGATTTTGCCTTAATATTTTTCAGTATAGTTCCACTTTCAGCTTGTATTTCTTTTCTCCGTCTTTGTAATCGAATACTGGCACCCTAAGATGTCTTTTAGACCAACCTATTATCCTCCTTCATTGTCCTTTCCATGAACTTATTACAATCCCACCCACTAGTTTTAGACCTTGTCCACACTGATTTATATTTATTTGTGGACTTCTATCACTCCCCCTACTCCTCCCGATTGTAGTTTAAAGACTTTCAGACTGTCGTTTTCTTCTTTTGGCTGGAAAGCCCCCTCTAGCACAGTCTTTCCACCAGGCAGAGGGAAGATTCTAATTTTTGGTTATTTGTGTTGGTTCCAGTAGCCTTTAGGCAATTTTTAAGATTCTGAGAAACATGTTCCACAGCTTTATAAGACAGGCACAGGTCCATCTACCTACTCTCACCTAGAATGCTACGAAAACCTCCTATTTTACTTGCTTAGTAAAATAAAAAGAAAACCTCCAAATATTCCAACTTGTGCCACAGAAGCGGACAAACAGAAATGTACAGAACTGGGTTAGCAGATGGTTTTGTCAGCTGCCTTTGCTTTCATATGAACCTGGCCGGGTAATTAAAATGTGTAAACTGAGATCAATTAGTACACATTTCCCACTGTGCTCAGTTCCCACTCTGTAATCTTCACTCCCCAATTAGTTATCCTTTCCTAATTAAACATAGCTACAAGATGCAGAATCCTCCCTAACATATCAGTTGTTAAATGTTTTAATCCTTATGATTAAAAAGATCTTAATATCACAAAAGTGAAAGCATAGACTCAAGAGAACCCCAGAAGCTACAAATAATCAAGATGGTTGATACATTAACACACTTCTGCCCCATCTGCCTCCACAAGTACTGTTTCAAAGAAATCACCAGGTTCCCAGTGCTGCTTATGCCTGAACATCATTGCCTTTTTATGTAATTTATAGCAGAAGTCTGTTACACTGTGCCTAAACAAATAGATTTCAGTTGTGTGTGGTTTATGTACCAAAGAAAATACTTGCAAAGGAATAAATGGAGCTCAGCCTCATAGATATCAATCTGGTTAAGTCTCTCTAGTCATCTTTTTAAAAATCAAACATAGTTCACACCACGTTTTTATTAGCAAGGAATTTTATGTGACGCCACGTTACTCTTTCAACAAATTTGTTTACTTTTCTCTGAAGGTTTCTACAGAGCAGTCTAGTACTGATCAATGTAATGTAATGTAACCCTGGAACACAATGTGTTAAATAATTCTCATCATGCATATTCCATGACGAAACTGATGTGAAAACATTAATAAATATTCAGCATAAGAGCTGGTTAAAGAAAGCCTCTGGAATTCCAGGCTCACATGCTTAATCCTATAACCTAGACTTCCTCTCTGTTTATTTATATGAGCTTACCATGCAAATGATTTTGCTGTTTGTAATTGAAAGATAAATCTACTTCAGAGCTCTAGAACTACATTTCAAAATCAACAGTTCATATTAAAAGAAAAGAACCCTCAATATTTCTAAGTAGACCAGCTGAACGATGTTTATAAGCCTACAGAATATTTTGGGCCAGCTTACAAAAATGCACTATCTTTCCCTTTCCTTTGCTCTGCTCTGAGCATATTTGGTATGCCATGTTTTACTTTCTTATTTTATAGCTTCTGCATTCACATACTCCTGTCACACTCCAAACTCTTCCTTAAAACCTTATTCCTATTGGCATGCTCAAGGAATTCCAGCCTGCAGATTCTGCTCTGCACTTGCTGTGCCCAAAGAATGTGTATTGAAAGATGAGCTGGAAGAATGCCTTTACTAAAAACACTCTGCCAAGAATATTGGATCCTGGGTTCCTCTAATAAACACTCTACGGTGCCTGAATTTCATTTGGATAAGGAATTAAAAATGCTGCTCATAGTAACATATTAAGACAGCAAAGTGCTCTTAAGACTGAACCAACTATTCATGCCTACCTAGATTCAATGGATTTCTACACAAATGGTCTTGAATACTTTTAGAGTTTCACCTTTCCATTAGTGGACACACAATTTTTTTTTATTTTTTTTTTAATCATCAGTAATACAAGGCTAACAAAACACTGAATTTTCTTGTGTCAGTACAAACACAGATGACACTGAGGTGGGATCCCGGTTTTGTGTCCATGCTCACACACCATTCTGATGAGGCTGGAAGTGCCAGGCCATGTTCACGAGCAGGATGTGGCTTGCCTCCACACCTAAGCCATTTTTCCATGCTGGGGTCTAAACCTCAGGCCCAGTGCAGGAAGTTGCATTTGGCTGCTTCTGCAAGGACAAGAATAAGGGCAGGTCCCACCCACGCGAGCGGGACAGAGTCCTCCCACGTGCTGTCCAACCAAACCACGTTGCTGAAGTCTCCAAAATAAGAAAACATATCAGCAATTGGAATTTATTACTCACGATGCGAGTTCTTCATGAGAATGGGATTCCTTCTAATATTGGTAAATACAGCACTTCTGACAGAACTACACCAAAGGAAAGAATTTGAAACAGAACAACTAGGACACAGAAACAAGAAAAGTTAACACTATTTATGATACTTTATATTTCACTGGGGGGGGACAATGGGAAACCTGAGTGATGCATCCTAAGAGTCATTATTCAGGATGTAACAAACACAGATGCAATGTACACTAATCCCAGAAGACACGCTTCGGGAAAGGAAACTTAAGCCAAAGTGGGTCCTACAGAGATGACAGTCTGCTCTCTCTCCAAATGTGACCACACCTCAACAGGTGTCACACAGCTTTAGAACTATCTCTGGACGCATAGGAATTAAGCACGAGGGACAGGAGAAGCGTCTGTGAACTGTTATTCAGGAAGAAAGCAATTTTGATTCAATAAAGTGAAGCTGTAAAGACATGCAGCTCTCTGCAGCCTAGCAGACTCAGTCCCTCAGAAGAATGTGGACAGCAAGACAATGAGAATCAAAAAATACCTGCTTCAAAGAGGTAACACCTGAAGTATAAAAAGATTTAAGGATACAAAAAGCACAACAGATGAATACACATGGGGCAGGCAGAGTAACAGCAAGAAGCAATGAGGAGCAGTTTTCACATATCAGTATGTTAATCACAGTCAAGTTTTTGTAGGCATGAAAAAACCAGCATTTTAGAGAGGCATTCAGAGAAAGAAAATGAGTTAGCGTTACAGATGTTCATGTCCAGGACATGCAGCTTATGTCTGAGATGACACAGATGAAGGAGTCAAATGTAGGTTGATTCCCTGTCAAATGCGAGGCTACAAAACCCGTTAGTGGCAATATTCTGAAGAGATACAAACCAGGCCTTGCCAAAGCCAAGGAAATGATGTTGCAGTAACCAAGATGCAAAATCTCTGACAGCTTTGATGAAAGCTCAGCAGTATGCACAGACAGGAAAAGCTGTCATGTAGACAGAATTAGCAGGTTTTTGATAGGCTGGATGGAAGGAGAGAGGAAGAACTGTGAGCTGAAGGGAACACCCAAATTACTCATTCAGATGAGAAAGCACAGCAGCTGGAATGACACTGCAGGAGCCTTTGGGCAGATTAAGAGTTCCAGGTTAGCAATGTTTTGTTCAAGGCAAGGCAGAGATGAGGGGATGTGAGAGATGCACTGAGATTGTAAACTGCACAAAAGCTGATGGATGTGGAGTGCAGAAGCAGATTTACCACACTTCTTTCTTGACTTTATTAATTCCATGCAATATTTAGCTTTGCCTAGACAACTACTTAACCATTCCAGAAAGGCTGGGCTTCACATTGTGAACCGATGACTGAAGCCGTTAGTATTTTTGTTCTCCTAGGAGCTACCTCACTTGCCACAGAATACTCAAGCAGATTTCCACAGCTCATTAACATTTCCCACTAGTTAACTCTCAGCTTAGACTAGTGGTTGTACTTCAGTGTGTTTCCAGTAACAAAGTTTCTGCCACTGCCTTTTCACACTTTTCTCTACTCAATGCCCTGATTACGTTTACGACAACAAGCTCTCATTTTCATGATGCTTGGATGTTCCAACAGCTAGCAACACAGGCTGCAACTTCTGATCCCTCTGTACACACTGGTTTGAGGAACCTGTTGGATCCAGCAATAGCAATCTGAAAGACTGAACGGCTGTGCAGAACTCTGTTTTCTGCACTTCCTTCTCCATCCCCATTACTTTAAAAAAAAAATCAACCATGTATGTCAAGTAAACATCAATTATTTCCCTAAACTCATGTTTTCCTGCAACTGATCACACATCCCGAGTTAAAAGCCTTGTCAGTCCTGGCTATTTATCAAGCTTGCCAATAAAAGTACACAAATCACAGACACAACCACAGACACAGACACTAATTAACAACATTCCATTGTGCCACAAATGAGAAATGCCAAGAAGTCTACCTTACACTGCCCTGCTCCTTACACAGCTCCCGGTTCACGAGCACACATGCACACAGACAGCAGGCAGACAACAATATACAAAGATAATGAATGGGTCTCTAGCGTTTCAGATTTACCTACAACCGTGTCCTTCCATCAGAACTTTAAGAGTGTTTTGCTTCTGGCACTAGCATTAGCAATCCCACAATAACGACTGTTAAGAAAAATGTTGCTCAACATTAGAGATAGTTAGAAACAGATTTAGAAAAATCTGGGTGCTTCCCAGGAGCACTCTGCAAATTACTCATGACTACTAGATATTTTACAAACTGTGTATCGCGTAGCTGCTGCCAATGGGTTACGCAAGTTTCTGACCAAAAATAAATACAACAAAATGGAAAATGAATATCCTGATGAAAAGAAGAATGTGTACATCTCGTGTATCAAAGACGCAAACTGAATTTGAAATAAAGGACATGCATATGGCAAGTGCACATATTGGGGGGGGTTGGGGAGAAAGGGTTAAATGCAGATAAACCTCTTACTGGTGAAAATAACTTTTGAATTTAATTTTATATCCAGACTATCCGGTTCACAGTCCTTTCATTCCTACTGTGGGAAAATAGGAACTGGAAAATAAGTCCCACTGAGGAGGCTCTTTGCTTTCCCTCCTCTTCCTTTTTTTTTTTATTTAAAAAATCTGCGATGACCTAAAGAAAATAACAAAACAAAACTGTGTCCAGTATTTTAAAATCAACTTTCCCTTGGGTCTCAAAACTGCATCTGTTCCATGTGCACTGAATTCAGCAGGAATACAGTGTACAAGATGACTAAAACATCAGAGTCTGCAGGGAAGGACAGCAATATATAAAAGTAAATAGAAAGAAAAAGGCATTTAAGAGGTGAATATGTATGACTTAAGGCTACTGCTTGGTAGAATTAACTTCTCTTTCAATGTTTCTAGTCTCTTTTCTAGACCATTTTTATACCAGTTTATACTAGAGCTAATTGTCTCAAATACATTTATCATTTAGTCTATCAACTAGGGCCTTACAGGAGCATTTCTACATCCAGCCTGTAATCTTACCTTGTAGGCAGCTTGTCTCATAAACTGTTTTGCAGGCTGCTTCCAGATAGCAGGCACTGTAATGACCCATCTTACTTCAGTGTTTTCAAAGTCTGAGCCTCCTTGGTCACTGAGCTCCTAAATAAAAAGAAAACAGAGATGAATGCAAAGTGATGGGTGTCAACTTTATAATAAAACATTTTTCTCAGCGGGCTCCAGTAACAGTAACTTTCTCTTCTCAATTTTTTTTCCTGTAACATCTATGCTACAAATCAGAATTATTGCCAACCCGTGAAGAATACTCTACTGTGCCAAAAGCTGCGATTAGGGTCGATGCCTTCTCAAGGAGGCCTGTAGAAAAGTTCACTGCTTAACATGAAATAGAAAAGTTAGTTTTTCCAAAAGCAGCTCATGCACTGCTAAATACTACAGAACATTTATGTGCATTCTTAGTCACAGTGTGGGATTTGTTGTTAGTTTGAAGAATTCACACTTGCATCTTGTATTAATACACAGAAAAATATTTGAGGTATCACCAATGAACATTATGTTTTACAATCTGGATTTTTCAATGACTTCTTTATAAACCACTTACCTTTAAATCAAATTTTTACAACCCGGTTAACAAGGGGAAGTTACAGTTAAACCCTTTAAAAAAAATGACTGATTGCTCCTTAAAAATTTTGCTTTAAGCAAACATTCAAGACTAGTTTAGTTCTTTTATTGTCCTTTTTTTTTTCCCTTAAAAAGAGGAAAGTCTGTATTGCATTTGCAAATTAGGTGATATACTGACATGTTTTGGGACAGGTTCCAAGTAAAATGTCATTACCATATGTCCTATCTAAATTTCCATCCAAACAGGGTAAGGTTCAGAAAGGTGAACAACGGGCCTTTAGAATGTAAAAAAATGTTTCTGCATGTGCTGTGCCAAGGTGTTGTGTTTGTTTAGCTATGCTGCAGTTCAAAAATCCATGCTAGAAAAGTAGTACCTTTATACTGCACAGGGCACCAGGAACGGACAGATTATAGTCCAAAGTAACAGTCCATTTACATCACTTGTCTAATTAGTTTCAGCATGCACTCACAAATCACAGGGATTTATTTATTAACATCAAGAAAGGATGTAGCCCTGAACAGGCAGCACAGCAAATATATGGGATCGTATCCAACAGTGTCAATATTCACTAAGAATTTCCCCAGCCTATGCACAGGTTCAAGTTTATGACTCCACAATCAACCCCAAAATCTAGTTAAATAAGTCTTTCACAAGATGAGGAATTTGAGTTGTAATAATAGGATTGTTTCTCTGTAGCCATAAAGAATAGACTCAGATCTCACAGAGAATAAATTAAACCCATTAAAAAAAGTAGGTTAGTTTTCAACAACAAGGCCTATGTTAAACAATGCTTGCTTGGATTAATATTCTGATTTGACCCAGTAACTACTGTGGTTACATTGACATTACAGCAGCACATTTGAAGCCAATGTGTACTTAATTCACATGTGACTGTTTACATGAGATTTTAAATCTCAAAAACTGTTTACTGCGGACATGTATTTCACAGGAGAATATAAAAAAACAATCTTGTGACACAAGAAGAATATTACAAGAAATGAGTATTGCCATATTTCAGATGGGAAATGGAAAATACAATGCATTTTTCCTACCAAGACCAGCCATAGTAGGGAAAATAAAAAAGGGCAAAAAAAAAGGGGAAGAAAAAAAAAAGGCAACATAAATGGAGGCAGTCCATGAGACCACAGTACGAATTTACAAATTAAACCCCTAGCAGGTGTCTGTCTTTCTTTTTGATTCTCCCTAATGCTTGTTAGATTTTCTTCATAAACAGACATTCAGGATCTGGGCAACCAAATAACATCTCACAGCACAACAACATGAAATTCACCCCTGCAAAGGGTCAGCACAGGGCCAAAATGCCATAGCCTAACTGCAGTTCTTTGGCACACACACTACAGTTTAACTGTGTAAAACAGAATAAAGGAGTGTTGCGCAAAGTTACCTGAGTTGGTTTGGGTAACGGAGGCTATATCTCTGCGCTGGTGCAGAATTCCACGTAGGGTAATATACTGAACCTCTCAGTGCAATCAAGCAGCCTGTACAGATCATTGCACTGGCATAATTACACTATTTCCACCTGCTTGTATTGACCTGCTTGTACACCTCAGCAGGTCATCTTTCTACAGACTTACAGTGAGACTCGAGTCACCAAATTACAGATGAGCTTTTAATAATCTATCACAAAATTAATCCAGCTCATCTGACTTCCCTTTGCTTAATCAACGAAGACGAAGTCAGGTTGGGGCAGGAGACATCAGTAGGTGCCCATCCTGTTGTGTTTCACAGTGCCAACTCTTTAACATGAGAGAGAACCTCGCATGAACACAGAACAATCCATCGTCCCAGCAGCAGAAGTGCAGGGGACGAGGACAGGACTCAGTCTCAAATTTAATTCCTGAGCTTCAGCTCCTGTACTTTTGAATTTTCTTTTCAAATCAATATTTTTTCAAGAAAAAAACAGTAGAAGATATTTAAGCTGGTAAGAAGATATTCAGAACTCAGCATCACAGTGATACACTTACTATTACTGAATAAAGCTTCCCCTGTGCTAGGGGAAATCACTTCAGGCTATTGTGAGCTCTCCAGAGTCCACAGCCTGCCTAGAGTTTCTACAGCTGCCTTGCTTTGTTTACATCAAATACTGCTGAGGACAAAGCTTGGCAAGGTTAGAAGTGTTAAGCTCACATTTATAACAATTATAAATACAGAAAATCTAGATAAGGAAGCATTACCCTACCTTTAATGCCTGTTCCTTAAAGAATTGCAGAGCATAAGCAAATATCTCAAGTGCTTTGACTTTTTTGCCATTTGCAGCTGTCAGGTCTGTCTCCATGGTAAGATTCTACATGAAAGAAAATAACTGGAAGTTATTAAAAGGAAAAGGTAAACACGAAATTAATTCCCACTGCTTGAGGAAAGGGAATTCTTCTTTATCCACCTGGCTAGGAAAAAGTGACAAAATTGTTCTGAAGAGGATCTAACTCATCACTTGAATTTCCTGGAGCATGACATTTGCTGCTTATTTTAGACTTTGTTTTTAAACACATATCATGTCTACAAATAATTGCAGGCAGAGAGAGAATATGGACTAAATATTAAATAATTACAACAAACGTATTTGTAATTAATTGCAACAAAGCTGCATATGCAAGATATTTAATCCAAATTAATAGTTAAAAGCATAGATTTTTGGCTTCCTACCAACACATGAAACCAGAAAACACCTCAATACAGAAAGTACTGGCCAAGTCCCAAAACTCTAGAATGGCTTAGTTTAAAGACAAACATATAAACAGCAGGAATAATGTCAAATTAACAGCATGATTTGCACTTGCAGTTTTGACAATGAACTCTGGGTAAATTTGCTCCCCTGCGCTAAAGTTCAGTCTGGCTCTTACATGCTACTTCTGCTTTCTGAGTAAATTTATACAACAAACCAACCTCATGGAGACTCCCTAAATGGCTATGAATTTCACTCAGGAAAATTAGGACATTAAAATTTAAGCAAAGTGGGTATTGAACTTCAAAGATCTAGAAAGAAGGCTGGAAAATACACTTGCCAAATGGAGTGAGAAGCAAAATGAATCAAAATGTTAACCGAAAAGTTTAATTTATTTACTCTCTCAACGTAGGAACAGAGATGCTTTACATCTAGTTCACAAGCTTTAGGCAAAACTTAGCACTGTCCACAGGAAGATGATTTGAGTGGTAAATGCACAATTATTCAAGAGACTTGGTTATTACTTACACCAGTGGTATGTAGCTTCATCTTAAACTTTTCAAAATACAACCAGTGCTTTGATTCAGTGGGATCCAAGTCATGGTAGAAATCTCTTGCTGCATACCCAAAGCTATGAAACTTTCTTTCTGGTGTTAGGAGGATAGTAGTTGGTGTCTTCTGATTGGATACGCCTGGATCTCCACCTTCCCATCGCCTATCCAACAAGAGAAACAGCTTCAGTAAGTGATACTAATGCTTAGAGCAGCAGAAAAAGTAGTATCTTGTGAGAAAAACAATGTGGTAGCAGATAGCACACACTGTTTTCCCCTCCAAAGATACTAATTTCAATCCTTATAATACTAAAACCAAGTGGTTTTATGCACATCCAAGAAAAGAGGACTGTAATTTTAATTTCGGACAATTCAATACATTTTGCAGTTAGTTGTATAATTTTTAAGGTCATAATCATACTCTGTCTTTGAAAAGAATACAAGTTCCTTAAAGTAAGCCACACACAAGTACCAAGGAATTAACAATTACAGTTTCAAACTAAACATACATATGTAATAAACATTGTAAGAAAAAAATCAAGTAATTATCCAAGGACTCTGCAAATGAAAACCCAAATTCTCAAAATGGCCTACCCAATTGTCACTCAGACTTCACACATGCTTACTTGTATGGGGTATTTTCCCCCATTTTTAAATATGGACCTGTTTAAGTCAGCTGAACACCACTGCAGAGAAGTGGATTAAATCCGTGTTTCTGTCACAGAATGCTCTCTGAAGCAAGACCAGCGAGTTCAACCAACACCTCTTCTTGTGTCTAATGTCCTGGACATCTGAAGACATGTCGGCAGATGTTGAATGCTCTGCATTGCGCTCTACTCACCTGTAGTTGATGGATTTTGTGTTTTAAATGCCCCAAATGCTGTAAAAATTTTAGCCTGTCAAAACTTAAGCAGACTCCTCCAATCCCCAAGTACCTTATAGGCACCAAAATATTTCCCTCACCACCATCCATTAAAACAGTGAATAAAACTATCCTATCTTATCAAGACTGTGAAAGTTATCTTCAGGAAGGCCCAAGAAGTACAAAGATATTAAGACGAAGGCTTCTTTCACAAAATGGATAAGGAACTAAGTAAGAACATTGAATATGGGAACAGCCATTAAATGCAGCAGGAATTGGGGGGCACGGGGGACCAACAATGTCAGATAGTAGAATGCTGTACCACAGAGACAGCTCTGAACATTCTTGTCTTCACCTCACTTCTCCATCACAAAAAAAAGCAGAATGTGAGAACTCTCATTACTGTTCCACTTCATATACATGTACTTTCAGCATGGGAAACAAACACCTACCAGAAAACATTTTCTAAAAAATGCATCAGTGGAAAATCTGCTTTATGCTCTCAGACATAATCATAACGCAGCTCAAACAGGAGACAAGTTAAGATCACACAGGCAACTGCATTCATTATTAAACCACATGTTGATCGTTTTTTTCTAAAGATAGCAAAACGCACTTCCACAATATACTACTGCCAAAGGCGTTGTTCTGAAGCACAAAAGGATTGACTTGTTCTGTGGTATTTGTTTATGTGACATAGGAAGCTTATGTAGAAAAAAATCTTTTCCATTTCACTCTCAGAAACAGTTGAGCCAATTGAAAATTAATCGGCCTCCAGACCAAGGCAGACAACTGACATGGAGAATTTCAATCTAAGGAGTTAGTACTTGGCAAAGTAACAACAGGATCTTCTAAAGTGCCAGGAACGCTTCAGACCATTCAACTAAATCAAACAGAGCAAAATCTGCCCCTTTTTCCACCAGCAGCATTGATTGCAGGGAATCACCACGTCTATGAATTTACTTCAGTATAGAGGGCAATTCTACCACTCTGAAAACAGAAACGGTATGATGAGAAGTGAAATGATTTCCACATTCATCCACTTGGAAAAAACTTCCATAAATCTCCCTAGTCCCGCTGCTCAGCCCCAAAGCTAATAGCTGGCAAGGGCTCTGCTCCAGGTCATTTCTTCTAACCTGCTGCTAAAAATGTACTTGGTCAACTCCAAAATCTTTGAGTAGGTGTTACAGCAAACATATGGTTCCAATGTGAAGAAGCTGGAAGCCCACAGCCCATGAACAGAAAACACTGCCTATTTCACCAGAACATTAAATCCCACACACCTGCTGGCAGCAGAGAGGAGACAGACTGGTATCGTTTTTGCTTGGAAGCATTAATGATTCATTCTGAGTCACCAGTGGGAAATTCCATAAATAGGATGTGGCTAATAGCAATACCTCTTTATTTTTATTTACAGCTAGGCACATTTTCTCTTTCCGGAATAAGCACACTTAAGGTGCAGTTTAAATGAAGACAAATTGATGCCTAGTGGTATGGGCTGAAATTTTCAAAACCACCTAGAGAATTGGATGTTCACTTCCTGATGAGTTTCTGATGGAAACTAGACACAGTAATTGCTCAGCAAGTTCTAAAGTTCTCAGCCTGTATTACTGTTCAGTCACAGACATAGCAATAAAGAAACAAGATGACATACGACTTTACCATTTGCAATCAGAGCTTTAAAAATACTCCTGTGTGACATCTTTTCTAAGGAGAAGCAGCTGAAAAGGGATGTGCATGGTAACTCCTGACTGGGACACTCTTCTCAGGTGGATCCCAAGCCTCACTCCAGTTAATGGAGGCTTCTAGTCAGTAGGTCTAGGATTTCAACACTTTCGTTTGCAGCTTTCCTTCATGGTCCCAGTATTACAAATGATGGTAATAATGCCATTAGGGAAAAAAAATGCCTACTAAGAGCATGACCTAATGCAAGGCAGCAGCACTCTAAACGCATGTGGGAGATACCTTCTCAAAGCAGGGTCAGAGCTAAAAATCTATTCAAGCAGAACCCAAGGTAGATTTCTGCCTAGATCCAGACATACGAGACCAGGTCCTAGGCTGAAATAAAGTGGAGTAGCTCAACAGAGCCGTATAGACCCATTTATAGCCACACAGGATCTGACTGTATATTAAAAGTGCAGAGACAAGAGGAAAGTTAGTGTGGAAAGGATCACAAGGTTATAGTAAGGTCAGAGAAATGCCCTTCCTTACACATGAATCTGGCTAACAGAGCAAAGAGAGTGATCCGTGCAGAGTGATGAGAATTTGATCCAGAGCTGCAGCATAACAGTCAAGGAAGCCAAGCAGTGGGGTCATCAAAACGTAGCTGAACGCTGCTAGGAGTGTGGACGCAGAAGAAAGGCAAGCATGTGCCTGCCAAGAATTACAAACAGAGAAGAGAAGGAAAAGGAAAAATCTGAAGGTTGAAGTTACACTGAAAAAAGACCACCTTCTCCCTCCTTCCAAGACAGGCTGCAATTTGCTTCATAATCACATGCGTTTTTCCATTTATTTTTTCTCCATTTGTGAAACACTTACATTCAGTTTGTTGCTATTTAGCCAGCAGCCAAAACATAACTTCACATAGGTGCATGTTAATCAATAGGACTTTTTCAAAACTGTGTAAGACCTTGTGTATTCCCTCCAAAGAAGACGTTATTAACTCATTCTACAGCACCAAACTGTCTGTCATTACAGCTCTGGCAGTGCCCTGCCCGCTGAAGTGCTTGCTGAACTCATCGCCAGGCTGTTCATATGCATTTACTCTCAGTCTCAAGGTACACAGAAAATAGCACTCATTGTAACATATGCTTCTACTCTGCAACAAGAGCCTGACGGTAACCACAACTATCTTTACAGAAGCTGTGGGGAATTAATAAGAGTTGACAGGTGTGAAGTATTACCTAAAACTGATAAATAACATACCTAATGTTATGCGATCAAGGTAAAATCATTCATCAATCATACAGAAACACACACCCAACTCCAAGCACATGCTTTAATCCACTGAAGTGAGTGAGGTTACTCATACATTTAAAGCTAAGTATATGCTTAAAGAACTTTGTTAGGTCAATGCCTATAAATTCATTTCTTTAAGTACTGGCCATCACAGCAAATAAACACAGGCAGTCAAAAACATGACTGTCTACTAATTACATGAGTAGAATCACGACTTTGCTGACACTACACTCAAACTTGGTACTAAAGCCCTGTGTGTTCACTCTTTTCAGAAGTAGGACCTTCTAAATAAAGCCATCTTACCCTTCATTGAGACATTTACAGAAAAGCAGCTTTGTTAAAAGGCAGACAGAAATCTAAATGTCTGGAAAGGATCAACACTAAGGAGGGAAAGTGGAAAAAAAGTTAGGAAGCAAAAGAGGACCATGCATCATTGGCATGCTTTATTTTAATGTAAACATTCTCCAGTGCAGGCAGGAAGTTACATTTACTCTGCTGAATTATTTGTAAATTATCCTACATGTAAGCCTCATTATATACAGAGTTCGAACCTCTTAACACCTTCTGAACTACTGAAGCCTTATTTTGATACCTATACCATTCTTTTAAATGAATTTCATTATCTCATGAGTATTCATATATAAATATATAAAAAATAATATATACATTATTTCATAAGTCAGTTTCAGCTATATCTTCCCAAAAATCCTTCCCTGACAGCTATATTTATTTAAAACAAAACAAAAAAAAATCATTCTTGGTATTAAAATATTTTCCACTGTTTGAAATACCTTTTGGAAATCTGAATACATTCTCCCTCCCCAAATATGTTTCTCCCTTCTGGTTGGAAATGTATGAATTAATTTACTTCATTTCTTTTTACATCAGTACCTCTCATATTATCTACACAGGTCTGAAATCACAATCATGCTACCATTATTACATAAGGAACGAAATATGGTAAAAAAATAAGTAGTAAAATGTCTATTAAGATTTGGAACACCATCTCAGCTGGCCACACCGCATCTAGATTTCAATGTCCCAGTGATCTACAGTATGAAGCCTCGTACTCTGGAAGGAGAATCTGGTCTGCAATTTACTGCAGTATAGTGTGAACCCCATGGCAAAATCAGGTCCTAAGGTAAACTTTTGAGCCCAGAGCACTTAAAGGACATCCCTAAAACCCGCAGGGATTTCACATAGTAAAATCTCCACAGAGGTTATAGGAACAACACAATATATAGGATTTAGGCTTGCTCAGGTACAGCTTCAGAGATGTCTTCCCTCACTTCAGCCAACTTCTTTAAGAATTTTGATTAATTATTTACTGTCAAAAGAGAATAGGAATTGATATACATGGATTCTGACTCCATAACCCAGTAACCTGTCTGAGACAGCAACATGTAGCCTGTCCTTTGACATCTAGCACGATGCAGCTTCCTGTGCTGTTTGCAAAACAATAGGTGAATGGGATGCAGAAAAGGCCTTGAAGCGTTACTTGTCTGTACTGAAAATGGTAGGTATCTTTGCAACTGGATGGCCTAATGCCATTCCAAAATTTATCTCCCCTCAGACATTATTTCACATCACCCAGTCGTGTCAGATCCCTGAAATACTTCACAGCCATATACAGACCAACTACGCAGGCTGACTGCACAATCAATATTGTCTGCTGAGACTGAGCACGCTGCATTCAGCTACCATCTTTGCTTAGAAAAATCGCACTGGACTACAGCAAATTAGTCTTTTTGCCCTTTTTTTCTCAGTATTACAGTGCTAAAACAGTAGATTACCTACTGTTATTTACAGCAGCTTTGTTTAGAAGAACTTCTGTGGCTAAGATTTTCATACGTACCTTGCTTATGTCTGCAATTATCTATATCTGGGTCTTGTCACCAGAGTCATTTTAAAGATACTTTAGTAAGAATTATGTAAGCTTTTAGTTATTAAAAAATCTTTTAAAAATCAAAAACATTATAAAAATGGTTTGTATGGCAATTCTTTGAGGTACCTGCCATAATAGTTTTTGCATTTCTGACTGCATAGTACTGAATTTATCAAGAAATTAAAAAAAAAAGTGCTACAAAACGGCATTTAAATTTGTCCCTTACATACATATAATACATAACAGATTTCACATCAAAATTTAATTTTCACATTCATGCCTTTTGATTGCTTTATTTCTCAGTATCACTGGTTCATTACCAGGGATTTGATTCGAATTTGATGCTAAAAAGTTTAAATCAGCCAAATGAACTACCAGTTTCTGGGTGCAAGTAACTAAGTGTGGTACACACAACCGTATGCAAGCTTGATTCCAGGAGACGGGCAGCTCCTGGGAAATGCCATGACTCTTAATAAATGTGTAGTTTCTCTCAATCTGAGATAAGGGCATCTTAATAATTATCACTGCTCCCTGAACAATTCTAAGTACTCACTGATCCCTCCTTTTACTCATGTCACCTTGCAAACTCAGCAAAAATAACAGAGAGGGCATGTGTTCACATTGATTATTAAAGCAAATTAGAATACAGTAAGATGCAACAAAAAACTGTAACCATGAGACAGTTCTACACTGTGGCAACACTAGACAAATCTAGACACTTCAGGCTCCTGTAGAAAATAGCTACAGCCACTGCAGACAATCCATGTTATCACGATAAAAAACTAAATGCTGCATTGCAGCCCTTACCTCATTACATGAATACATTCTGGTTCCTTGGTGAAGCTGTAGGCGTAGCCACTGGATGTTGTGCCAAAATCAATAGCCACAACAACAAGAAATAACTGTTCTACAGCATCATCTGCATCAGAGTCCTTCTGTTAAATAGCAGAAGCAAAACAGACACTGAGTCACTGATTAGAATGACTGCAACCTGTCTTACTCTTCAATATTTCTGCTCTCCGAGACATGCATATCTCTTCAGTGGAAATAAGGGCTTTAAAGCGGCATTTGTGACCCACGTTGATACCAGAAAGCTCCACATTCCAATGGAAGTGGAAATTCAATATACAATTCAATGTATTTGCTGGAGCCTTTTGTACGTAACCTTCTGAATCAAGAGTTTTCTTCATACTCCTTTCTTGGAATAGCTGTTATAATGTATCATTAAAACTTATGGCTAAACACTAGGGTATTGGTTTTGGGGCTGGTTTTTTTTTTTTTCTTAAATTGATCAACTGAAGAATATGTTTATTTCCGTCAATGTGGTATATTTGGGACTTATTTGGTGGTCTTAGGAGTTACCTACGTCACAAACTTGAACATGAAGTACTACTATCATTCCAAACTAGTAGAGACAAAACAACCCAAAACACAGCAATAAGCTTTATAACCCATGATATTTATTTATTTATGAAGAATTTACCTAACACTTACTTTGTAAGCACTACATTCATTCTTTCCTCCTGCCTGTGCTAGAAAGTGGAAAGCTGTTCAGCTGCTTATAGTGAATTTGAATCCCTCTCCCTGCCTTTTACCTGCAATCCCTGAAAAGCACAGTCAAGGGCAACGTGGGAACTTTACCTAGAAGAGGTTGTAAGGGTTATGGTTCAAATCATAATGATGTGATATAAAGCATGTCATGAACAAACAAGGAATTGCGCCACTCCCCAGTATGCTGTTGCCTAACATAATCCTATATAAAGAGGAATAAGTAATGAACAGTAAGGAACTACTGTTCACATGCTGATGGCAGCTAAAGCACGAATAGCTTAGCAAGACAGGAAGAGAACAAGCTGGAAACACTGGTGTAAGGGCTATGTGCTACAGGAGCCAGATAGTGAAGGAGGGTAATACCCTTAACAGCACACACATGATTTTGGCAAAATCACCACGGAACAGACCTGTTGACCTATTACTATACAGGTCACCTCTGAATCCCCCACCACTTCTGTCCAGCCTGTACTCCCGATAACATTTTGAAGCAATTGTTATCATGTTTTACAGAGGAACTGCCAAACGTCCTCGCTCTATGAGCAGTGTTCCACCATCTTCCTCGAGTATCTCGGGTATCTCCATGGCTGTTACTACCAGCACCCTTCTATCGTACCCCTACATTTTCAACTTCAATCAACTAGTGCAATGTTATTTATATGTCTTCCTCAAAGAGTTTAAGGAGCAAATCTAACTGAAAGAGGACATAAATTCATCAGTATGACAGAAGTAAAAGGGGAAGTTCTAGAGTATATGGAGAAAGAAGGGAATACAGGCAAAAAATTATGACAGAACTCTAGAAACCCTGAAGAGGGATGTTGTACAACTCTGAACTTGATTCAGAAAGCTGAGGAAGAAATCCACAAGGGTAGCAATGTGTTCTGAACATGATCCCTCGCAATATCAAGAAATGTATATACTGTATTAGAGATGATGCAGATGATCTTAAAAACAGATGGGACTTAGTTTTAATGGGAGTTTGTCGACAAAATGAACGTGATATATAATAGATTAAACCACACTACCATTATGGGACATCGGCTTGCTTCTAAAAGCTTACAGAGGTGGCTATTTTCCTTAAGAAACTAAAACAGTTCTATTTTGACCTTCTCGCTCTCTATGCTGGAGGAGATTCTTTTCTCTGGGAATTCGGATTTTACTGTTGAATATCATTCATATATATATATATCTCTATATATCTCCTTTTTTTCTGAATAGAACGAGACTTTTCAGGAGCTGCCTAAACAAATCAGTGATAAAGACAGAGACAGAATTTGGCAACCCTGAGGACCAAGAAGCCCCTGTGTTTGATATAAAAATATACAGGAGCAAATCTATTAGCTCAGCAAGTAGACCAAAAAGAAGCAAAGCCGGGACCCCAATGAAATGAATGAGAGCTCTGTCACCAACTCCATTGTTGCCGAAATTTCACTTAAGACTAGGGGTAGCCTAAAAGGGATCACTATGGAAGGAAATTACAACTTTCTAAAAAATTACATCCAATCAAACAGGCAGGAGAAAGTAATGTCAACGTACAGTGTGTTAAGAGCACATTTCTTACCACAATATGTGATGGAGACAGAGGAGTTATTCCAGGGTCTCCCAAACTTTTGGCTGGTGATGAGTAAGCAGATGTAGAAACCGCATCTGAAAGGAAACAAAAATTCTTCAGTGTCAGTAAGCAGAATGAGTAGGATAAGATAGTTGCTTTGCATACTTCTACACTATTTTCCTGTTGTAACAAATCTGCTAAAAAAGAAAACAAATTCCACAGCCACCACATAAAATATATTTGTTGCCCTTACAACATGCTAAGACACAACAACTGCAGTTTTAGTTTTAAAATGTTTGTCTGACCTTCATCACTAACTTCCATTCTTTTGCCTATTACATTACCATGTATAATTTTAAAAGTCTTCCTAAATATATTCAGAAGTCATAGTTGACACAAGCAGCTTGAACACTATACGCTAACATTAATAGCCTAAGATTTAAATGTGTGAATGTAGAAACTAAACATAAATTATGAGATCAAAAAAGATAGACTCATTTTAAGAGAAAAAGAGGATTTTATATCAATTTGACAACGCTGTAAGAATAAGTTGCAATTATTCCATCATGAACCTTTATTCTGAAACTTTCCCAATATTGTCTCTGTTTTTATTCTTCAATACACTCTGCACTGAAACATCTTGCAGCTGTTAGTATTACTGCAGGACACAATCCAGCTGGGAAAAAGGAAAGTATTATTAACAAATCATCAAAGAAATATTTCTACCCTGCATACAATACTGAAATTTCATTTAAAGGAACATACCAAATGAGTGACAAATACTGTACTGCAGTATTTGTATTTTTCCTTCTTATATTTACCCCATTGATGATAGAAAAGGAAATGGCTTAGTAAAATATTTAAGAAGTGATGACTCAGACAGATTTATATATAATATATTCTCTTATGAAGACTGCAATAATTTAGCAAAATGCAATGTAGAAAAGGTGCCACACACCCTGTCCATGCTCATGCCCATCTGCTCCCAAATTTGAGCCCTGAGTTTATTGAAGTCTCTGTAGAATATACACTAATTAGATGTAAAGCAGAATTATTAAATAAGTCTCTGAAGATTAATACCCATAATAAATATTAAACAATAGATTTCAACATCTTTTTATCACCTACTTGGATGTATCACACAATAAAATGCATATTTATGTATAGCATGTAATTTCTAGACATAACTGACAAGTCAGAGCATTACTCTATGGTAACACAGGAGCTGCTCTCCAAAAAACCCCAAACCTTAGAGCTACCTATTGAAGAATCCTGTTGTTCCTGGTAATCAAATATGGGTTTTTTCCCAGGGAGGATGCAAAAACTCTGCAGTAGGCAACTATGGGATAATCATAGAAAAATCATAGAAAAAAAATCTTCCTCCAAATCTTAATATTGGTCTTGTAACAATATTTATTTCAGTTCAAGTTATAATATGCATGTTGAGCCTGATCTTCAGAAGCATTTGCAGAAGCAAAATATTCACATTTCCTATACAAGTTCTTCAAGAATATATTATGTTACTCCTCTTGTTGTAAAGTACAAAAAGCCACAGGCCAAATATGGCAGGCACAGAATCTGCTCAGCTCGTTAAGATATATTTGGTTCAGATGCTGTTAGCAGCCTCAGATGCTGTTAGCAGCTTCTTTTGTGCAATTTCTTCCTCTTTCTAAAACAGATTAATTTTTGTACCATCAACATAGCATTCTTTGTAGAACTCAAGAACAATATTTAGCACAGGAAAAAAAAGGAATTAGTAACAAAACAGGTTCCTTGCATCCTGTAGCTGTTCCTGACTGGACCTGAACCAACACCTCCTGAGCAGACCAGGGCATCGCAATACTGACTCATCATCTTTGGAAACTGGTACATTTTCCTCACTTAGGATGCTGGCTTTTGAGCACAAAAATATAGACATCAAATCACTAGCTATGTGTTATCAGTGTTTGTCTTTGTTACTGATTCTTTTTGTTACCTGTTTCAGCACTCATGTTTCAACAATCTATTTTCCAGCCTGTCTTCAGTTATCAGCCTGGGTGAACCTTGAGAAGTTATTTATAGCTCTATATACAACTTGGAAAATCCTGTGTGGCAGGATACACATTTTTGGTCTCTCAGATAGCAGTGGTTAAATAACCAGTGCAATATTCATATTCATCCAATGAAACAGTGCTAACTTGGATGGTGCTTTATCAAGAATTTATTCAACCCAATTAACTTCACAATCCAGAGGTGTAAAATGTATACAAGGACATTCACTGTATCCACAAATATAAAAATATTTGCTAGTAAATAAAAAACGTTAAGCAGAGATCAGAGGTATGTCTTAGCTACCCATAGAACATGACAGTTAAAACAGAAAATGGACTTAGAATCATAGAATTTCGGTTGGAAAAGACCTTTAAGATCACTGAGTCCAACCGTTTACCTGGCACTGCCAAGTCCACCACTAAACCATGTCCCTAAGCATCACCTCTACACGTCTCATAAATACCTCCAGGTATGGTGACTCCATCACTTCCCTGGGCAGCCTGTTCCAGTGCTTGACAACCCTTTTGGTGGAGAAATTTTTCCTAATATCCAATCTAAACCTCCACTGGCACAACTTGAGGCCGTTCCCTCTTGTCCTATCACTTGTTACTTGGGAGAAGAGACTGACCCCCCACCTGGCTACACCCTCCTTTCAGGTAGTTGTAGAGTCTGTCTCATCAGACTTGTGCTCCAGACCCTTCACCAGCTTCATTGCCCTTCTCTGGACACGCTCCAGCCCCTCAATGTCCTTCTTGTAGTGAGGGGCACAAAACTGAACACAGTACTCAAGGTGCAGCCTCACCAGTGCCGCGTACAGAGGGACGATCACTGCCATGGTCCTGCTGGCCACACTATTTCTGATACAAGCCAGGATGATGTTGGCCGCCTTGGCCACCTGGGCACACTGCCAGCTCACATTCAGCTGGCTGTCGACCAACGTCCCCAGGTCCTTTTCCACTGGGCAGCTTTCCAGCCACTCTTCCCCAAGGCTGTAGCATTGCATGCAGTTATTGTGACTTAGATATTTTCATCAAAAATCTTTAAAATAAACTGTCCATTTCAGTTTCAGAATGCTCTTGAAAACTTATGCATAAAGGCTGGATTTGTGGAAGGGCTAACTCCTTCTAACTATCAACTGCTCAACCCTGCTCGAATGTTAAGCTCTTGGTGATTTAGCAGTATTTTTTAACCAGAGGAAAAAAATCCTTCCAAACCCATGATCATTCTGCACTGTATTCACTGCTGCTCCTGCAAATACCCAGCTAAACAAAATAATGAGTCCTATGTGTCACCAGCCTAGAGTTCTGTTGTATCAAGAAAAGAGTATCATGGAAGGCAATGCGAAAACCTCTAAAGTAGCAAACTAAAATTTTCACCAAAATGTCCTGTTAGAGAGATTTCGCTGTCATGTTGGCACAAGCAGCAGTTGCATTACACTGCAACTCATTTCATGAGACTACTAACTAATCATGTGCAATAACTGAGGCAGCCGTAATTGCTGTATTGTAACTCAGCCGTTAAAAGAGGCCCTGACACTGCCAGAGAGTTTGCAGAGCTAAGAAGTGAATGAGCGCAGTTCAGAATACTGGGAAGTTAAAAAGAGTGGTTGGCATTTACAGAAAATGGCTTGCAAGCCAGTCACCCTGGATTTAATGCCAAGATTTCTTCTAACAAGTACTGAAATAGTTGTTAAAAGCAGATTAAATTAGGAATTTTGTAACATTATACTATCTACCCTATCTAAACTGAACGGTTAAAATATACTTGTGCATGTGGGAGCTTTTGTAATTGTGTGTCACAATTTTTATAACTCTGTCCTTATGAGCAGTAAATGCATGGATATTCCAGAGAGAGCTGGATATATAAAAATCTCTTATTTCTAAAGGACTGTGATTGGTTGATCTGAAAGGAAAAAAAGTACCTGTTCCAAGCCAGGGAATGGGAAAAGAGTTGCAAGGAACCTGATTTGCAATCATGCAACAAAAAAGAATATCTAGCCTTCATGAGTAAATTCCTCCTCTTAACAATTTAAAAAGATGTCCAGGATAGCATCATGGTATTTAGAACAGTTCTTAGAAGCAGGATGACTTGTTAAGGCTTCTGTAATGAAAAAACACAATCAAATAGTGTCCCACATAGCTCAAGTTCCATCTTTATCTCCCATGTTTACGGAGGTTGTCTATCTGTGTCAAACTATACACTATGAAAAAAACCATAGAGCTAAACAACATGTGTTAAATAAACATTTCATTCTTCACAATTTGCATGCCAAAATAAATGGAGGAATCTGATTTAGAATCCTAATTATATTAAGTTTTCAAATACTTATACTAATATTTAAAATAGTCTTCCAAGTATGATGCAAATTTGTTGAATAGAAACTTTTTATTTATTTATGAAACAATAATATGAACATTAACCTGAAATATGACTGTCTACATCAGGGGTTTGGGTAATTTAAGTAAATGTGTATAGAATTACAATTTCTGACTTTAGCCCTAACCTAAGCAATTGCCAAAGAACACCTTGTGCATTTTCAAGGAGACCAGAAGAGGAAGGGAAAATAGATAAGACTCCCTTTTTCAGCATTTTTTTTTTAACATTCAAAGGGTTCTATCTGATTTGCAAATCCCTACACAATTACAGAACTGGTAAAATTATGAGATCAGCAGATAGTGTATTAATAATGAATTATGTCCATTATCAAATTAGCTGCAATTGCTGGTTTAGCAGATTTAATTTAAATTACTCCTTCTTTTCATCTAAACACATGCAAGAGTTTATTTTCTGTGGTTTTCTGCAATAGCCAATCAGTTTAGCTTTTTCTGGTTTTCAGTAAATAGTCAGCCACATTCTAAATTTCCAACTTACCTGACAACAAAATGCTACGAAGGATTAACCTTTAAGTGTCACAGAATACAGAATAAAAGCAAAGTCCACAGCATTTATAAAAAATTAGCTGATGTAGTATGAACATTTCACTAATAGCATGTTCAGCTGAATCTGATTTTCTAAGAGATCTAGAGAGCAGGACCAAGCTCATTCTTTAATTAGAAAGATCAGTTAATGGCAGCTGATCTCCTCTGGAAGACTATCAGTCTGTTCTGAATACTTGGGAGGCCCTGCCATGCATTCCTATTCAGGATCAGAGAAATGAGTTTTAGTGAACCACTGAAAGTATCAGACATGGACCACTATGGTCCCAGATCATCAGTTTTAAGACAGCAGGCTTAAAACTGCTTTAAGAAAGATCACTGCTAAACCTCTCAGTCACAAGTCACTAAGGTGGTACTAAACCAAATTTTTTTTCAGCACCTACATAAAGTCTTCTCTTTTCTATTAAATTCAGCTTTTATTAAATATTTAACCTTATGTAATTCAGCTACACTAGGCATCAGCAAAATTTTCTGCTTCACATATTAGGGAAATTGTTCATTTCAACACAGAGTGACATGCCATAGCAGTGGACTCTGCTAACAGAAGGTTCCCTGCAACTGAAGTAACATGGACAACAGATAAGCTAAAGTTTTTGCAAGTGTGTATTGTCTCTAAGTAAGTATTTAAAAAGACAAATAAAAGCAGGAATTCGGGAAGCAGGATATGCTGCTCAACAGCATAAAGCACAGAAATGCAGTCAGGTCAGGGAAGGGGGGAAATATGTCTCGTATCACCTGTTTATTATATGGAAAAGAAACAACTTTTAAAAAAAAAAAGAAGAAATAAGACATCAAGCCCTAAGTCTGCCCTCGGAAACCCCAACGTGGACCTTTTCAGACACATTCTGCAGTATTTTAGAGTCATGCCTACAAAAGAAAAGGCTTGGCCGGGAGAGAAGTGTACTTTCTGAACCTTTGCAGACCTCAGTTCCAAGTGATGATGAATGGGACTCATCATGGTCTGTATCTCCTACAGCTGTTTTGCAAACCAGAAAATAGGCAGCATCACTATGAAATCACCTCTCTGTAAGAACATGCCTGAACACTAGCGTGTATGTCATATGCCACTCAACGTATCTTAGGTTCTTTTCTATTTCTATCCTGCCAGGGTGGCCACAAACCCAACACTTGCTAATTAAACTCTTCTCGTGATTTTCTGAATAAACAACAGGATCAATACCATTCCCTATCTCAAATCGTACTTCTAGCATTTTAAGAAGTTCTTTCACAATAAGTCTTTTTTTTTTCTTTTTTTTTCTTTTTTCTTTTTTCTTTTTTTTCTTTTTTTCTTTTTTTTCTTTTTTTCTTTTTTTTTTTTCTTTTTTTTTTCTTTTTTTTTTTTCTTTTTTTTTTTTCAATTCATAATATACAATGAATGAATTCCAGGCAGATCTCAGCCTCTGGCTGAGCTTGAGGACCCAGTGGGAAGACCTAGCTACCACACCTTTGCCAGGCTCTCCCAAACTCCCAACTGAGTATGCCTACAGTACAACACCCTGCCTCAAAAGGAAAGCTGCAATAACTGTTCTTGATTTGTGTAATGCATATCCACTGTTCCACACGCCAAATCTGTTCAGCCTCTCAGTTATTTGTAGGTTGATGAACCAGACACACAGGGTAAGTCAGGATGCATTAGACCTACTAAAAATGCCACTACTGCAGCCGACCTTTATGGGTCCAATAAATCCAAGTTAACTGAATTTACCATGCACATACTGATCATTTGCACAGATCCAACATTTGCACATATCTGATGGCCATTTTTCTGGAATTTCCAGCCATCCAGCAGCTGATAAGAGTGATTGCTATATGTAGCTATGATTTCAGGTTGCTGGTCATACCAAAATCTTAGCCAAATTCTTCATTTTCCATTCAGGCAGTATCTCTAGACTTAAAAAAACAAAAATAAAAAAAAAGATGCACTGAGTGAAATACGGGTATAGGGTAGCCATCAGGCAATAAAAGAATGGAATTACAAGTATTGTTTTTCATTCAAAACATTGTGCATCATTTTGAGCATCAATAATAATTTTGTTGCAAGCAAAGCTTGCTAATGATGTTTGCACAACAGGGAAGAAAGGGTTTATCATATTGGTATTAGCTGGCCACTGCTGCACTGATGAAGAAAACCTTATTCAGCTTTTCCTATTCCTGAGATTTTGCTTTGCATTAAGCACAAAACATCACAGCTTCCAAATGTAACATGACAACCTAGAGCATTTTACTGCAAATACAAAGATGGCCTTTGAAAATAATTATAGAACAACAAAAAAGAGAGACAGAGAGAAGCAAATACAAAAAACCCACTTAAAATATTCTTATGCGCAATGAAAAGATCCCGTATTTCATATCAGAAAGAAGAACCTTCTGTTTCTACTGAAACCAAAGACACCACTGCTATTACCATCAATAGAATCAGAGTTCTTTGTTTTAAAATGCCAGTAGGCATCCAGCTGGTTTCTTAAGACTGCAATACATTTCCCTTCTATGAACATGGCCATAGCTAATCTCTGATACAAATCCAAGTTTCCTGATACCCTTTCATAATAATTGGTCACCCAAAGAGCTGGTATTCATTGCACTGATACCAATTAAAGCACAGTGATTTCCTAAGTCAAAAATCTCCCAACTCTTTACGTAAAATTCTAAAAATAAGGTATGTTCCTTATTACAGTTTTGACCTTTCTCACTTATGCTTTTACATTGCCTCCCATCATGATTACAGTTTGATTGGAGGAATTACTTTACTTGCTATCAAGCTTTCTAAGATAATTTAGGTTTTTAACATTATTGTTAAGAGTATCAAAAACCAACCCTAGGTTCATCCCATCGCTCACTCTGTGGATAATATTAATTTTCCTGCACCTCACCAGCAAAGGGAAACCAAAAGCACTACCTGTTTTCTGTGAACTGAATTTAAGATGAAAGAAACACACAAGAACTTGCAATAACCTTCTGAAAATGCCACATGGGCTACATTCACTTCTCCTCTTTTTGACAAGACGTAGGCTAAACTATTTTACCTAGGTTTAATCTGACCTCGCTAATGCTCGGTAAGCTGGACTAAACCAGACCTACTATGCTCCCATGCATACTTCGCAACTGGGTCTGTAAAGCCTCAGCCAGATCCTTACCAATAGCTAAGTCTAACTTAAAGCTGCCTTTTAAACTCAAACCCATTCACCATCTGCACTTTAAGGTCTTAAATCCAGCTCCACCTGGAACGACCCAAGAGCTTTCCCTGTTCCCACTTGCTCAGAATCTGCTCCCACCCCAAGCCTGGGGTTTTGGGGACTCACCAGTGGCACCTTGTAGTGATCGCTCTCTGCTTAGATTCCAGCTCTTGCACACCCATGCACTACTGCCAGGAGAGATGTGGTTTACATCTTGGAGAGGGCAGGCTGCATGTTGTAGTAAAGGTATGTTAACAGCAGATTTTGCAGCTCAAAGTGGTAGAAGACAACTCTCCAGGATCTTTCTAAATATTCCACAGATATAGTTCTGTAACAGACACCTTTAATACACATTAACTAACCTTCTCTTCCTTCCACAAGTTCTTCTATGAACTTGCTTCCTTGCGCTATTTGCCTCTGTGCAACCATGGTTCTCCTATCTCTCATCCCCTCTCTCCTTGCTTCCAAACAGAAAGACATAAGGAACAGAAAACAAAACACAGATGTACGGAACCTAGGTTCTGTGAAAAGATAACTTCCTAGAAAGGGCTTCCTGCTGCTTTTCCTTCATCATCACATCTGTCATCATCTAACTCATCTACTTGGTTCACTGCAAGGTTGTCAGGAATGGCACTAGTAAGATTATGCTCTAATTCCCAGGACCACACTCATGAAACAGAGCATTTGTGATGCTAATCACTTTATTTGGAAAAAAACACCATTTACCAGCTGCGGGTGGGCTGGTTGGTTGTTTTTTCTTTTTGAAAAGCAAGATAAAAATATTACAGAATTATAAAAATCCCTGTTTTATTGCAAGTTCCTCTTTAAGAACCATCTCAGGATGCAATTGTATCCCGCAAACACCACAATCCTAGATTTACCTTTCTAGATCACGATATTCAAAGGAATATTCTTCAGAGACTGGACAAGAATTACTGTTCAGCTTTTCTGGACTGTGCATCCAGCACACAGGACTAAGAACATTTTTATTTATTTTATTTAGTTATCAAGTATATCATAGATTTATGAAGTATCTTGTAATGGATCAAGCTGGATGAATGCAGTGGCTCCTTTTTCTTAAAACATGAATTGGGAAAAATACTTGAAAATGTTTGTTGTCTTCATTTTGACAATCTTCAGGAATGCCAAACATGATTCACATATTTGTAGAGTCTTGACAAGAGAAAAAACAAACCTCTCTCCATCCACGCACCCCCCCAAAAAAAGATCCAAAGAAAGAGGGAGACAGGGTAAAAAGAATAGCCAAACTAGAATAACCATTACTTCTCATAGTAGTCAGCATGAGTGATGCTATATATAAATCCCTTGATATTCTTCAAGGCTATTAAACCTGACTTTGTTCAAAGATGGGAACATAAGAGAAGATCAGTTGTTGCAAAACTGCAAAAACTGGTATCACATTTGACAATTCATTAGCAAAGTCATCTGTGAATCCACAGTCTATAGCTATCGATTTAGCTTCTGAATGACACTTTATAGCTAAATCAAAAGCAGGTTTGTATTTCTTTATTCTCTTTATTTTACGATCTTGAAAACAGATCAGGTATCGGGCTTAAAGGAAAATACCTTATGAGGAGAGAAGCCATGGATAGAAGAAAGTACATGTTTAGGATTTGTAAAGCAGATGACAAAACCCATGCAATCACCAACCAAAATCCATTTCCAGAGGTTTTTATATTAGCAACCACCAGGCTTACATTCAAACACCATGACTACACATACACATCACTTCGAGAACACTGACCAGCCAGATAATCAGCTGCTAAGTTACATGGTCATGGAATAAGCAGATGGTATGGCCAGCAAAGGAGTTCCCATGCCTAAAACCATAACAAAAGCATAGCTGAGTAAGCATGAGAGCTGCTACAAAAGGGTGATTTTTGAATGCAGCAATTCCATAATGACAATACTGAAAGCTTTTATACACGGCATGCCCTGCCATTTTGATTACGGCATGTGCTCTACTAAGGTATCCATGGAAACTTGAGAAAGAGATGTTAAATTTGTTGGATCTGTTTGGCACCAGGGAACGGGGCTAGGTTCCAGTCAGCCTAGTATAACCACAGGTATTTTGACATTTAGGCATGGAGAAAGCATCAAGAATCTTCAAACGATGATGAAATCCACAAGACCAAATTGTCACAGGAATGCATTTCCTAAGCAATGACTAGGAGGTGGCAAGGATGTACTAAAGAAACTGATTTTAATATTGTTATTACCTCTTAATAGAGGAAAATAGCCCAATCGCTGCAACGAGGAGAGAGACAGTCAAATACCCACTCTTCAGACCTCACAGGGAACTGGAAAAAAGAAAGTGTGAATCCAAACACACGGAGCCTCGCGAGGAAAGGCTGCATGGCACAGGTGGACATGGAGCACTCGGCACTGTAAAACCCTTCAAGATAAACTGCTTCAACCCCAGAAAGTGGTCCTGAGAAGTGCTAAGAACATAAGATGTATCCAAAAACAGACAAATCGAAGCGGTGCTCCCAGACTATTCCCTATGGGAGAAGGAAGTAGCATAAGGAGAACAATTTACATCTGCCTCCTTCCCCAAGGAAACCAGTGCAGGTTGGGTAGGCTCCTGCAATAGAGTTTTTCTTCAGAGAGAGTAAGTGAATAAACTCCCTCAGATGACATGAAATTACTGCTACGAAAATCCATTCACATACACACTTCTTTCTGGACTGCAAACGATACGAATTACTAGAAATATTTCTCAATATTCCTTGGAAACTGCATCTGCAGAGCACAGTCTGAGAGTGTGACTCAGGCACTGAGGAATTACTGGCCGAAGAAACAGCAGCTGTAAGAAAAACCCTCTCCAGGTCTCCTGTTCTTGTAAATTAAGATGCCTTTAGAACTGATCTGTGTGCCCAGAGCCCTGCAAATCAATCACGATACAGCTACTCATTTGGGCCAGCGAGCACCAAATGATTCTCACGCAGGACAAGATCGCAGCAGTGTGCCGATGATGGGGCACATCAATGCAGTTGGTAAAGCTGCTCTCTGATGTCCTTGACACACCCTGATGCAGTCCTGAGTAAGGATATTTAGCCAAGTCCTTAGTAAAGAACAAAGGCTTTCTAGCCTGAATGCTGGCCTCCATATTCTGAGTATTTTAGTTTATTTATTTGCTTACTTTATTAGAATTGACTACATTTTCCTTTTCATTTATGTGAAAACCTTTCTCAAATCTCTCCAAGACAGGCTTTGAAGGAATTTCCTGTTTTAATACCCATTACTTACACAGTTCACCACTGCCATCCTAATTTTAAAACACTGCAAAGGCACTGCTTTAGTGGTAGTTATGGAAAAATTTAAAACTCGCATTTGTTTATTTTAAATGCACAACACTGTGTTTCTTAACAGCACGGCACATGGGCCATAGCTGACATATTTTGAGTAATGAGAGTTATGGAATGTTCTTTTTAAGACCAAAAACGTGCCTGATCGCTGAGAGGAGGCAGTTTCAATTTAATGACCCAGGAGCCAGAACGTTTATCACAGTGAAGAAGACGGAGTCTGCAGGTATGTCACAGGCATTTCAGATCACTGAAGTTCAGACTTAGCAGCAGCACTCCCTCAGCGCAACACCAACATCTGTGGCCTTACATCACCAAACAGCTGCACACTCTTCAGTAAAACATCTGCGAAGCGAGTGTACCATTTACAATCACGACTGATGGACTTCAGAGCTCATTCCTGAAACAAATTCCAAGTCCTGGTACCTCTCACCATTGGAGAAATACAGCTGAACAAGCCTGCGCAATAGTGATGCAACCTGGGGTTTCAGCCATTTCTGTTTTCAGCTAGCAAGACTGTTTAATAGAAAAGTGATAAGTGCCATACAGAAGCTGAATAAATAAGCAACTGAAGTAATTTATGGATAGACAAAATACTCTAAATATTTCACTAAGCTGCATATGGAAAATGTCAACATCTACTTTACTTAAAAAAAATAAAAAAGGAATAGATCCAAACTCCCCCAAAAGGTCATGTCACTGCATACCTAATTAAGGTCATGACTGTTCCTGTTCTCCAACCTGGAAGTAGGATCATTTGAGTGCATTGGTTTTAATTCCTTTCACATTTTCCCTCACCGTTTACTGAGAGCCAGCACAGCTTTTTTTAAATACCCAGAAAAGCCAATTTGCTCCTTCACAATACCTACAGACTAAAACAGCCACAGGGAGAAGTTTCTAAAATGATAAACGGTGTGCTCTTTGAAGTCAAACACTTGTGAAATCCCATCTGACAGATCATCAAAAGGCAGAACCAATTCAAGTACAGAAAATGGAGGTGATGGGATCTCCTTTGGATGCTAATTGTTTAAAGTAAGAAGTATATTTTTAAGATTTTTTTTAAGAAAGGGAATGTTGTTTGGTGCAATTATAGATAGAATAAGCTACATCATCGTAGAGGACAGCAAAAAGGCAACTAATCACCCAGAACAGGTTACAAGAATATGGAACTGGAAATTTTAAAATATTTGACATCTGTAGCTTTGAAAGAAAAAAAAAAAAAGAAAAAAATCCACTTAATTGCAACAGCAGATATGAGGTTCAGAAGGGGCCTTAAAAATTTCAGCTGCATTCCCATGAAAGTGGGAGAATTTGGCCATGGCAGGTCACATCAACTCAGTGGAGGAAAAAAAAAAAAACAAACCAACCAAAAACATTTGGCAGAAAAGAGCACAAGATGAGACACCAGTCAACTCACATATAACCCCAACTACCAGTGACATGGTCAGAAAGTGAAATAGATACTAAATCTTGACATGCAGGGATCAAGTCTTTTGTAGTTAAGGCAGCGTTCTGGTCTTCCTGCACAGAACTGCCTCCCGAATGCTGCTCTAACTCGATCCAACATCCAAGACCACAGCAACCTGTTCTGGCTCCTAGTGACAGTTGTGTTTGAGACATATCCCGGTCACACCCTCTAGGCTAGGGCAAAGCCCCCTTACACCATATGTGTGCATCAGCTAAATCCACCTCTGGACAGCGTCAACCTCCTGGGGCCTCACTACAGCTGACGGCAGCTTTGGGAAACTTTGCAGGTACAGAGCAGGGCAGCTCTGCTGAACACCAGCTGCTGTCCCAGTGGGAATGAACTAAATATTCAGCCTGAAAGCTTACAGGGTGACAGTACCATAAATGAAAACTTGTTGGCTGAATCAGCGTCACCCAATTATGAGCCAATGGCTTTAAAAATGCTAAAAGTCAATATAATTAGAAGCTTTACATGCAACAGCTCCTGGCTATGAACAATTTCATCCAGGCTCACACTAACCAAACTGCAGATACCGCAATGCTGTGCTAACTGAAGCTATAAAAATGATTGGCAGGCACTGCATACAACACTTGGCTATTTTACATACAGACATTTCTTTTACGCATTGTACTATGCTGCAATAAGGGGCTGCAGCTTCAGTACTGTCAATACAACACCACTCACTAAATCACATTTTATCCCTGAAGCCTTTTTTTCCTCTGATAGCTTCAGCATTCCAGTGTGTGGAAAGAACATAAAGATTTCTGGCACAACAAATCATTGCTTTACTACGTGGTCTTCTGTCTTCTAATAAAATCCCTCCTGCGCAGATTCTCCCTATGTCACAAGTTACTTAATTTTAGCGTTACATCGCACTAACCTTGCAACTTTGCAGAAAACAAAACACCATACCCTGTCACCTAAAAGACAAATGACTCTGTCAGTCTGTTCTTCCCTTTGTCAGCTGCATGCTAGACAATTGTTACAAGTTACCTCAAACCAGACAGACATTAGAGACTTTATTTAGGAGGCACTGAGAGAACGTTTAGATGAGGGGGTGGGAAGGGAATCCAGCAGAGCAGGTCATCTTGAAGATTCAACTAGTTTCTAAGTATTGTTTAATGGAGTTTTTAAAATGGATACTTTACGACTCTTTTATGCTACCTGCACTGCAATTCAGCTACTTTATTCAAAATATTCCCCAAATCTCATTATGATCCATAGAAACTCAACCTTTTAAGTTTCCCCATACATTACTGCCAGCACCTTAAGCTCCACATTACAGTTTCCTCAAATCTTTGCAGCATACATTGAGGAAGAAGGGATGGAGAGATCAAATGATATCAGGCTGAGTCTGCATTTCCCTTAGGGTTATTCACCCATATCATTTGTATCCTAGGAACCCTCTTCCCTCCCCCAGTTCCCTTCCCACACAAGGAGAGACCACCCCTGTCCTGCAAAGACTATTATTTTCATCAGGCACAGTGTAATCACAAATGGACCAAAACCACAGAATCCTTGTTTCAAGCAAAACAAGATTCAGATCGTCTCAGCTCGTATGTCAAGTTTGCAAACTCAGAGACCCGCGGACCCGTTAGCATGGTAAAACGGACCCACTCGGGTTTTATCCCACCCCTACACCTCGTTGGCAGCTCTCTGGTCCCCGAGGCAGTGCCAGGATGCTAAGGATAGCCTCCCATCCCAGACAGCGCTGTCTCTCCCACCGAGCTGCCAGGTCCTTCTTTTTCAGTGCCCCAGGCTACTCGCTAAAAAGGGTGCCTTCCTTTATTTCACCATCAGCACCTGATTTCCAGCCCAAGCCCTCCCCCTTCTCTCCCGGGCCGTTGCTGGGGAAGACCCCGACCCGCGGGGAGGACGGAGCCACAAAGGCCCCCCCCCCTCCCCCGCCAGGAGGGATGCTGCGCCGCCCCGCCGGGCCGCGCCCGCCGCAGAGCACCGGCGCCCGGGCACGACGCCCGCCCCGGCGATGCCGCTGCATTGTTTTTTCACCTGGATCCTCTCCCGGTTTGCTGCAGCGGCTCCCCCCGGGGACGGCACGTGATGAGCCGCGGCAGCTCCGCAGCGGGCGGGGGGCTCCGCGGGGCTGAGCTCCGCAGCGACCTGCTCCCCGCCCCCCCCCGCTGCCGCAGCCGCCGCCTGCCCGCAGGGACATCCCCCCACGCCGCGCCCGCACCCCGCCGGGGAAGCGAGGGGGGCTGGCGGTCCGACCCCACGCCGCGCCGCGGCCGCCCTGCCTGCGCGGACACAGCCGGGGCGGCGGGGCCGGCACCGCCGCCGGGACATTGTCTGCCGCCTCCCCGCCTTCCCCTCCTCCGGATGGGGCTCCGGGTCGAGATCATTTCCCCCGATAAGCCGGGGCAGCTCCGCCGGGCCGTGCCGGAGGAGCGCCCGGGCTCTGCCGCGCCCGCCGCCGGTAGCGCTCCTGCATTGCGGCGGGGGCCTGGCGGGAGCGGGGCCGCGCTCGGCCGCGGAGCACAGCCGCTCCCCCCCTTACCTGCGGCACTGCTCTCCGTCTCCGACATGGCCCAGCCGCCCGCCGCCGCCCCGCGGCTCTCTGCACGCCGCGCCGCACTCACTACACACGCCGAGGCATGGGCCGCCGGCGGAGCTGCGCTGCACACCGCGGGGGAGGCTCCACTCCTTCCTCTCGTCCCCACCCCGCTGCGCCTTCCTGCGGACGGTGCAGAGAGCCGAAGGCAAGCCTCCCCGCTTGACCCGGCACTGACAGGCTTCCCGCGCAGGCTGCGGGGCTGCGCAGCCCCTCCCCGCCCGCTTCCCGCAGCCGCACAAGGAACCCAAGGCTGCGGCTGCTGCTCGGAAGCGGCGAGGCGCTCGGCGCGGGGCTGGGGGGGGGAGGTGAGCTCCGAGGGGCAGTCCAGCCCAGCCCAGCCCCAGATGCGAATTTCACGGCCACTGAAGCAGAAAAACCCTCACGGTGATAGCTATAAAAAGAGCACCCCTTCCACGGCCGAAAGTGACACCCTGCCTCATCCGCGTGCGCTAGGAAAAGGGTTCAGGAGTCCTGCTGGAGACAGAGCCATGACATTGTTTGCAATGGTTATGCTGGTCGGTTGCCTTCAGGTTGTCAGGGGTGTAGGTACAGATAATCTGCACAGTCAGAGATCATTAACAGGTCCCCCAAAATCATGAATTACTAGTAACTTACAGCAAGGGATTCTTTTTATTTGCCTTTGGAGTGAACTCTCCGATGTGGTTCTGCAGTGCCATCAGCGCCACAATTTCTTTTTTCCTGTGATTTTTAGCTAATTAACTTGTCTCCAGGACCTGGGAGAGAGACACTCCTATTGTCCCTTCATCCATGATTAAGTTTTCCAAACTAAGCAAGAAGCCATTACAAATTTGAGAATAAAAACAAGGCTAGTATCCTCCCATGAACAATCCTGGAGCCACAGAAAATGTTTTCCTGTTTTCCTCCCATGCTTCATGGTCTAATTCTCCTTTACTTTCCAGCCTCAGTGGCCATTCATATTTTGAAAGGACTGCCAGCAGTTCACGTGGAATAAATAAGGGCATTAAGTCCAAGCTCAACCTCAGTTCCTTGCTAACTCCTAGGCTCAGGAGGTCACTCCAGCATTCATCACAACATAAAATCCCACTGAAGTTTCTCCTGAGTTCTCCCACCAAAGCTGTGGCTCATACAAGGCAGGATCCCTGCAAAACCCCTGACAACTAAGGAATTTTGAAGCAAAACCATGGACACTGCAGGTGCTTACTCAGCACCTCCCTCTATTTGTTCCCTGATTTCCTCCTCTCACAGCATTAGCTCTGTTCCCTGTAGATTTTATTGCCTCTGAGGACAGAAGGTGTGGCACAAAAGTTGAAGTAAAGCAGTAAACTGCTTCACATCCACACACCTGACTCATCTGAAAGGCCTGCACCAATCCTGTATGCACTAACAAGACGACCTCATCCTGAAATCCACTGTCTTGTCCAGGGGAAAACCTGAACTCCTCAGTCCACCTCCCACAAGCAGCAGTGTAAAAGGATTTTCTAAACTGTTGAGGACAGAGGGAAGGAGCACGCAGGAACAGCAGCTCACTCCACCCTTCGCGTCAGCTGTAAGCTTATATCCTTGTGGAGACTCCGTGACACAAGGATCACTCATGCAATCTGCCAAAACACAAGGAGAGCATGCACTGGGACAGCGTGCACTGGGATTGCTGCTTCCTCTTCTTCCCTCCACTCCACGCCAGGCAACAAAGGGGAACATCTGGCCAATAGTCAGCTTTAATTACGTATTTAGAGTCAGGCTGATTATTTATGCTGTCATTAAACAGCCTCGGAAATAAGAAACCAAACAACTCTAATACTTGGTTTCCTGACAAGAGACTTAAATAGCAGAAACTTTTGCTTCAGATTAAATGCACTTCAATCGCAATTAACCGTAGGCTTAAAAAAATGTATTGAGATAACTAACAAAGGCAGAGGAAAACGAAAAGAAACAATCAAGGAAAACATAAATACACATCCAAATCATATACTTTCAGGAAAAAAAGACTGTATGCAGGCTAATTTTCCAGGCTCCCTCAAGCAACAAGACAACACACATAAAAATAGCATTTGCTGGGTACAGACATCTTTCCGAATGTCAAGGCAGTGACTACATTATTCAATATCAAGCCAGGTTGCCTAAGTTACACACTTGGCTGTAGGTGTTCTGAATAATGCAGAAGGAGAATATTTGAATGCATGTGACTGCTAGTTTCAGAAATAAGACCCTTTCCCAGAGAGCTTAGTATCTCCTTTTAAAATCTAATGAGAGGAACCAAGTTAAAAAATGCATTTGAAGTAAAATTAGATTCTCACTCTGAAATATAAAACGAAGGACTAAGGCACCTTAAATTTTGTTTTGTTTTATATTGATCAACCTTAACTATACAGATAAAAATAAATTATAGAGAAATAAAATAATGCATTATTTTTCCCTCATCCTCTCTCTCTCTTGGAAACAAATAAAAAAGTACATTTAATATAAAAGAAAAAAAATTTTAGAAAAGGTCACCTTATCAAATGAGCCTGCTCTGAGGCTAAAGAGACTTTATTTTTGTTACTTATTCCCTAGGAAGTTTGTCATTTTTATGGTCATTTTGATAGGTCATTCGGAATCTGTGGTTTTAATGGTTGAGATTTTATAAGCATAACAGGAAATGAGTCTAAATATAATGATTAAAATGTAAAAATACTGCAGATAGATAGATTTTGAAAAGGATGGCACAAGTAAAGCCATCTACATTCTCTGAATCCCTGTTCTTACAAACACCTAGGTGAGCTAAGTAGCTTGTCCTTTACACAAGATTCAATCTTAGTATGGGTCCAGAAAGAATTTTTTTCCTTCTCAGTGAACTAACATCAGCTGGCTTAGCACATTTCAGAGGAGTAGCAGCAGAAAGGAAGAACATTTTTTTGACTCTGAAACATCAAAGTGTTGTTCCGTCAGCCAACCAAGGCACCCATCAGTGTTAAATTCAAGCACCAAACCCAGTACTTGTTATGGTACTACTCTGACTACGGAGAGAAGCTTGATTTCTGCAGCAGCTTGGGGCAGACGTGTGCTTTAAGTTCCCTATCAAGCGCCTACTTGGGACTGAACATCTCTCAAGCACAATCAAGAACAGTGATTTAATATACTATATTTTGCATCTGCAGAGCACTTCTTATCCTAGTTGATACCCAGAAAGCTGCAGCCTCAAACCATTCTATTCATCACACAAAGGGTTCAGATACACTGGCATAAACTGACAGTACAAGAATAATAGCTGTCTAAGCTCTGATTTTAGCAGAGCTACCACATACATGTTATCCATTAGCATCAAACAAAATTTCATGAAAAAATTGGAGATAGCCACAGTGCCCTTTCAGGGCCATATTCACATGTTGTGAGAGCTACACAAAACTGCAGCCAGTCAGAGAAAAGAGCTACGTGCTTCTTGCACACGATTACGACAGTCTAAGTGAGGCACTGATGGGGTAGCACTGAGAATCAGTGAGCTGTAAACAGTAGGCATGGAGATCTGGAAGGAATACAGGCGTTTGAATATTGCTTTCAATGCACCTGACAGCAAGATGTACAGACGTTATTACAGACACAGTGATCGGCGTGCCACTGAAGTCCAACACCCAGCCCAATACCGGTACCAGGGAGAGCTGTTTCTTTAAAAACCACACCGCATTTAAAACAACAGAAAGCAGGTAAGCAAGCCTTGTATCTTGGCAGCTCAGGAATCCCCCATCAAGCACTATGTCCATCTGCTCAATTAAAATTCCCAGGTTAATGGTTTCATACTTCAAAGTCTCCTCTTATGTACTTTCTGGAGCATCATTAAACATACAATACCTGAGTTTTGTTTGTCACCTGCATAATTGCTATTGCAGTCTCCTCCTTCATTCCAGCTGTATAGTTTTTCAGCTTACAGCGCTTTAACCTCTCCAGTTCTGCTTATTGGTTCATGTACTAAAAGCTTAGAAATTATTTTTATTACAGAATCAACTGGCAATCTGTTTCCCTAGGTACAGTTGCTATCTTCCCCTTTCCTAAAACCAGCCTTTTATATTAATACTCAAGAAATCTCCATAAAGACAAGAAGAACAAAAAACTATTAATTGCTGTCACACCTGTTCAATAAAGCAGCTTACTGAGTACATAAGAATATAAAGGGTTTCTTCAAAAGGAGCAGATTATACAGTTTTCACCTGTCTTTTATACATTTCTCATTCCTGGTATCCCAGCATCTGCTAGAAGTACATCACTTGGGGAACAGAGCCTGCATAGAATTCTCCAGCATTTCATGGCTGGATGTTGTTTCAGCAAATCTGCTAGGCTGTGAACACTGAAAGTCTGGTTCTGCTGCTCACAAATCTCTGGCAACACACTTACTCAAGAGAGTACTTTCAAATGCAGAGATGGCAGCCCAGTGCTCACCACTGCTAACCCCATTTGTTTTTTTCCCTTCTTTTACAAACTGTACTATGTAGATATGTTGAACACTGAACAGTGTCCCCAACAGACCCACCACAGTAATGTTCAAGAGTCTTCTCATGGATCCCAATGGACTATGCTACATGCTGTGCACACAAAGCCAAAAGATGGGTTCAGTCCCAAAAAGTCTCCATTCATACTGTATATCCTGAACTCCTTTTCTCCTTAAATTCACTGCCCTTCCTCTACCCTGGATGTATTAAAACCAAACCAAAACCAAACAAAAAAACCCAAACCCAAAACAAACAAACAAAAAAACTCCAGAAGAAACAGGTTTATTATATAACTTAATGTGATCATACCATCATCCAAGCATTACTCTCCAAATATGCACCCATCTACACAGAGTAAAAAATGCTATTCTGTCAAGGCATTTTTAAAAAGTCAACCAGATTGTGCATCCATAGTGGCTTGTTTTACCACACACTTCTTATCACTCCAAAAGAAACAAAGCTGCGTATGCATCAAACAATAAACTTAGTTTTGCTGCATGGTTCCTGTGAACATGTACACTGCTTAAGTAAGTGATGAGCATGTTGGCTCCCACTGAAGTCAATAAAAGTGGCAGATGGCTCAGCCATCTCTAAAACCAAGGACTGCTGTTGGGCAGGACAAAATTCTGCCTACCTTATTTCTTATGGCCTCTGTTCCAGAGAATACATCATACCCGCCCCCCACCCCGGTGGCATGTTTAGCTATTATTGTTCATACTCTTGCTTTGGAACCTGCTTCACTGAATTAAATTGCATTTACAAAATTGCAATGTTGTTTGCAGTGCAAGTAATAATTCTGTCCCTTAAATTGTCCTTTACCAGCCTGAGTATACTGAATTTGACAATGTAAAGGGGAAAGGACTCAGAAAATTATCAGAGTCAACAAGTGACATGGGAGTACATTCTCTCATTGTGCACCTGTGATACATAAAAATGTCGTCACAGAAATACATAGAACATATGACCCTACCTAACTACTTTCTGAAGCTTCCTGTGGTCCAATTAAATACTAAAAAGAAAAGGCAGCATGCTAAAGGATATGCAACACTTGATTGACATGATACTTAAAAGAAATTGCATTCAAGGGGAAAACCTGAAACTAGAATTATATGCAGTTTCCACAGATTGATTATTCATAGGAAACAGACATTTAGGTTTCATGTAGGTACGTGTCAGCTTAAAGTTCGTTTTTTCCTAAGATGTTTGAGAAACTGTGTGGAGAATATACAAATATAATAAAAACGTCAACCCAGAGCCTGCAGATTAGTACAGAATGAAGAGTGGGCACCATAATACACATTAGATTGCATCCATCTCACCCTGCATGTAGGAGGCAGAACAGGTCACACTGAGACAGACGCATGTATGGAGGAATAAAAGAAGCTTAAAGGCCAACTGAAGAAATGCAGGCTAGCAAAGCCAGAGAGTAGGCAAAAGAAATAACATGATCAGTCTTACAAGAAACTACTTGCAGTACACAGAGGAATCTATAACTCCACCTAAGGCTGAACAAACTGGTTACTTACTGGAGTAAATCTTAATGAATTCCACTTCCCTCTGACATTTAACAATGCAGGAGGACTGTGATGTTTTAGATTTTGAAGGGAAATGAAAAATAACCAGAAGCCCTCTGACACTCTTAAGAAGTGCCTGGTGAATAATGAAAATGTTTTTAACATTCTAAACATATTTTGATAGGTTTTACAACCTTTAACATTTCATATATATGAACATTATATGAAATGAATTGATTTTTACTTCTAAGAATATTATCCAAAAAAGAAAAGGCTAAACTGTTGTAAAAGATGTTTTACAAAGATATGCCTTAGAAATGCTCTTGAAACATGATCTGCAAATATAAGTGATGTTGGATTTCTTTTCAGAGCATAACTTTTTAAAAAAATATATATTTGATAGAAAATTATATTTAGAACATCAAATGGTACCATTTATTCAATCATGGGTACATAAAGCATAGTAAATCACACAGATGAAGAAAAAAATAGAAATACTCCTAGACATGGTGGAAGTGGATATTTTAGCACGAATCCACTGGTTGAAATATGTTCTTAACAAAACATTTAAGAAAATGTCAATAACTAACACATTTGTAAACATTAAAAGGCTAAATCATCAGTCAATCACTATGAGTCAGTTATTTACTTTTGGATAAAATGTCTGAAATGAATGGTGTCTTGAGTATCACCAACATTTTCTCAAAATCTTGATGTGCCATTCCTCTCTGTACGTTCTTTGTTAACTACCACATACTTCTATATTTGGAATCTTTAATGAGGGCACACACATATAAATGAAAGTACATAATATCCCAAATGAACAGAGTGAGGATTTCTGTTCAATATCTAATTCATCTCACTATAGGTTACATAAAACCTCTGATTGTTTTTTTTCTCCCTAATCACTAAAGGGACACCAATTCCATAAGATTATACCACTCTATCACTTGCTGTAAAATGTTTCTGAAGGAAGACATCAATACCAGTTTTTGAAGATTTCTAAACACGGAGGCTAAAATAAAGACTATGAATCAATAAGTCATATTATTCCTGTAAAGGTGAGGAATTACCATGAGCAGTAGCAAGTAATTAAAAAGTCAAATTGTATAATAAGTAACTATCCAACAGTCATCTAACAAAGATATGACTCTTTTTAAGAAAAGTAGTTCATCTTGTACAAGATTAGCGTCACTGAAATATGTAACATATTTAGTTTCTATAAATGAATACTAAATTAATTACAACAGCTACATAAAAAATAGAAGCAAAAATAAGCTATTTCCTGTATTTACACAAATGTAAACAAGAATACAGTTTGTCCCCAACTGCAGAATTCAATAATAGATAAAGAAAAAAAAATAAAAAGAAGATGGCAGAGCTCTACTGACTTAAAATGTAATTTAAATCAGAAACTATGATGCAAATCTTGCTTTGACAAAGCATAAAGCTGAGAGTTGGAGAAGTCCGTTATTTGTCCATTCTCATTTAAATACAATAAACTGCACCAAAATCTTTAAACTGGCACATACAATGCAAGAAACATCCTTCCTCTTATTAAATCTGTTGGATTTGCCTGTGGTATTTTCAATAATGATTTATTATGTTAGTCTTCCGTGCCAGGAGAAAAGAATGTTGTTGACATTCCTTTAAGTGTTTAGCCTAAATTATTACTAAACTGCTCCAGTCTGGTAATTCAATAAACTAAGAATTTGTTCAGGAGAAAAACTAATACTCTTTTAAATGTTGCCACTTTCTTAACTACCATAAAGATGATGCTTTAATCCTTGGAAGAAACATAATGAAATCATATTAATTTGCTTTTTCATGGACAAAAGAATCACATAACATTGACCCTATTAGTTGCAGTAAAAGATCTGGGGTTTATTTCCTGATAAAGATTACCATTTAGAAAAAGACACAGCTGATTATTTTAGTATACTATGTATGCATGTGTATCTTATAAAACCAGGATTTTCACTGACCACAAAAATATTCCGTGCCTTTTTGTACTTAAGACGCGATGGCAAACTCTGGCTGCAGCTTCTTTCAGCTGGATTCGAAGTCCATTCAAATCAACTGAAAATCTCACATTGCTTTCAATAATTTTAAAACAGGCCCTGAAACACTGAGGTAAGGTGATTGCTGCCTTGGTATCTGGGGACTGTATAATAGAGTTTGGGGGTTTGGGTTTTTTTCAAAAAGAGGAGGACAAAACGTGCTGAAAAGGAGACTAGATTGCTTTCAAGATCAACACCAGCAAGGACATCTGGAAACTCAAATACAGCAAATGCTCCGAGATTAACATGTCCACACCTCAGATGATCTTTGTTCATCCAAGGTCTCCTGGCTTTGAAATGTAGGGCAGTGAAAGTAAATGTAGGTGCTACTTTAAAATCAGTTCTGCAGAAAATGCGTGTCATACAGGCAGGGTGCAAGCACAATAAAAAAAGCCATCACCACAGGAAACTGCATGTGGTTTGTTTAGAATGGCAGCATAACATTTCATACAAAAAGAAGTGGTTGACACTGTTTATAAACAGTGAAATATGTGTAAAAATACTGTTCAAATCCATTTGACATCTCTCTTCCAAAGGACTGTATTTTGGGCTGAGTCCGTATTTTCAATCCTTTGCCTTAAGCTTGCATATGACTGCTCTGTTATTTAGAAAGTAGTGACCTTCTTTTACTAATATAAAGAATGGGCAATTTTAAATTTCAATGTACAAAACTACAGCCATTAAACTATAATTTAATGCAGTGCTCAATGCAGGAGCAGTCCTCCTCCTGGAAAAGCTTTCTTCCAAAGAAATGGAAAAGAAACAGTCAGAGACGACAAGCCTATATCAAATCAAATGGTCCACTAACATAATTCTGATACTAGCATAAAGTAGGTCTTCAGACTGCATGACTTAAATAAAAATGGGTAGTAAATAAAAAATAAATATGAAGGTACTGCTCAAGAAACAGAAGGAGCACATGGTGAGGAATGTACAGTGACTGCTGAGAGATGAATAAGCACGAGGAGATAAGAATAGTATTTTCTAAAACAAGGTCATTGCAGAAAAGGTTTCAGATTCCAGTCTATGTTTATAGCCTTTGGTGTCAAGCTGTCCAAGAACAGATCCAGAAAGATTGACTTCGTAAAAGTAAATTTTCTCTGTCATCCTTTTTCTCACCCGAGGTGCTATCTGTCAAGGCCTATAAACTTCACTGTAGATAGATTATGTTAATAAGACATGAAATACTGTATATAGCTACAGGGAAAATAGGGTGCTTGTATCAAATACATCTTCCTGTTCACCGATGCAAGATCTGAGGGGCACTTTCTACAGATCAATGGGTTTGGAATGACATTCATTTAAAACTGTGTTCCCAGTCATAAAAGGACCATGCAGACAATGGACATATAAGGATTCCAAACGTTGCCATGAATAACTATTTATAGTCAGCCTTCCTTCTTCGACATTTTCAATGCTGGATCAATACAAAGGCAGCACACGTAACTCTCATCATCTCAATTTTGCACTTCAGGTAACTCAAATGAGAGGTTTTAAAGTCAGTTTTTCACAGGCATCCATAACTCGTTTTCCATAACACTGCATGGGCACTGTGAGGGCTCAGTATCTCTCAAGACTTAAGGTGGGGAAAACAATAGTTTAAAAGCGCTAATTCTGAATGCTTAATTTTAGATTTTCAAAGAGTCTAACTTACTGCTGCCTTCTCTGAGATGCAGCTGCTCTACATCAGAAAGAGCAAATGTCCAGCATTCAGAGCACTCAGAGATAGCTAGATGCCTATCTTGATTTTCAAATTCACAGAGGAACCTAATCCACAGTGAAAATCACAGGAGATAATTGTCTAATTGCTTTTCAAAGCCAGCTGGAAAGCTATCTCCATTTCTAGGTCCTTTGACAACCTCACTGGCATAAGTATTTTCCCCTGTAATAGATGTTTCTGTGTATCCATGTGTTTGCAAGACTTTATACTCTGTTTGCAATTGCAAGGATTTTTGCTGGAAAGAAAACTCAGTTTGCCTTGAGGTAGTTCTCTTAAAATTGTGTCTTCCTAGACGTATTTCAAATTTCAAGGACTTTGAATGACTTTGAATGACTGGATACACAGTTATCTCAGACAAAGAAGGGAAGCAGTTGTATGTGTATGTGAAATCTTGTGTGGTATGTATCAACAAGTTTTACATGGATACATACCATTACTTCCTCTCGATGTGGTACAGTTTATAGACAAAAATACAATTTTAAATGAGCAATTACAATTTTAATTCCTTTCAATTCACTGCTAAATCTCCTTGTTGTAGGCTCTTCTGTTTGTATTGCTTGTATATTTGGCTGGCCCTTCTCAACTAGTACAGCTGAGCAGGGGCACCAGGTAAGAGTTATGAACTGGTCTCTTACTAGGCCCTTGTTCACCCAGCAGGGACCACTGCTTTCTCAAAGTCCTACTGTAGCACATTTCTAAGCCTGTAGGTACCTGAGTTACTGCCAACTGGCCGATGCTGATATTCTTTCACAGGTAATAAGCTACCTGCAACTTCAGCTCCAGCTGATGCCTCAGGATCTGAAGCAGGGTTTTTAAACTATGACTTTCTGTCTTTTCACTGCTACTGCGTCCTGATCCTTTCAGATGCTTTGAGCATCTGAAGCAAACCAGTCTAGTGGAAGATATCCCCGCCCATGGCAGAGGGGTTGGAACTAGATGATCTTTAAGGTTCCTTTGAGGATGCCTATCTGCCTAGTACCTTTGTTTTCAGGTAAACTGCTAGCCGGGCTATCTTCACTGCTTGGTTCTACAGCGTAACATAATCTGACATATACATCACAGTACTGCACAGGTGCCACATTTAATTTATATGCCTAAATTAAATAGATTTATGAGGCAAAGCTGAAGCCAAATGTGGATTTATGTTTTAAAGTAACCAAGGGGGACCTAAGGCATGTACTTTTGCAGTACAAGACAAAAAAGTTTGACCACAACTTCATACTTGTTTGCCTGACAGACATCCCCACAAACCAGCAGGCATGCCACCCCTACAAACCTACAAAACCCTGCTAAAAAGGCCAAAACTAAATTCTTTGCAGCATTTCCCCAGTACAGGTTCCTCGCTCCTTCCTACTGAAATCAATCATTTCTGCCGGAAAATCTATGAGAACAAAAAATAATACGCTCTAATCAAAAGCTCAGAAGGTGTGAAAGATGCAAGTTAAATGCATGTCCATTGGATCAAGGTTCCCTAACTCCTTGTATCCAGCTCCCTCAAGGTTTAAAGTAGGGAAGAGAGGAAGGGTGAGGCTATAAGCCTGTACTCTTGCAGTTAAATTGACTTCTGCAGTCAGAAGTCATCCAGACAGATGATTTCAAAATCATGCTGGATCCAAACTGTTCAGGACTTTGAACACTTGAATCATTCTCTTTAAATAAAGCAGCAACCACTTTCCACAGCAGCCAAAGTTTCCAGTGACTGCAGTATATTACTCAAGATACCATGTACTACACTAATCTACTCAAGAGGTGTCAGAGGCACAGAAAACTGTGTAAGGCCAGCATCTGAAAGGAAAGGTTGCAGACTCTTGGGCAAACACAGATGATAAAAGCATTCCTGGCGGTTGTTGCTATCTAAGCATTCTGGAACAGCCAAGGACATCTTCAGAATGGCACAATATCATCTTCAGAAACTCCACTCTCATTATCTATTTTGTTTGTGCCGTGCTTGTTTTGTCCCTCAACAACCTTGCATGACCCTCTTTAAAGCCAATGGAAGATAAACACACCCAGAGAAGAACAAAATGGAAATCAACTCATTACAAAACTATACACAGGCTTTGAGTTGACAGACCAGCCTGAGCTCAGTAATGTTTTGGTATAAATATCACTTTGATTTGCCCCTTCAGGCTCAAATACATACCATAGATCCAATTAGGACCAACACCACAATTGCCAACATGTTGGTAATGAACTAGACAAATCCTAAAACTAGAAACAAAACCACACACAAAAGCCAAATACAAGAACAATCAACAAAAATCTAAAAGAAAAGCTGAACTGATCTGAGAGAACGTAAGTCTGTGTCCCCACATTTTACAAGAGCCACAAAAGATGACACACTGCTCAGACCAAACCCTGTTTGTTCCAAAGCCTGAATTTTACAATAAATTTGTATCCTTAGCTTACCTTCTCTTCTTAGACATAAATGAAGTTGCCTGAAGGCTTCATTCAGTGCTCTCTACAAAACGTGTAAGCACTCAATCACTGACAAAACATTCATACCCTTTCAGTGTTATTCTCACTGTACCTGCTTTTTGAGCATCCCCATGCATGGCATACAATGTACAAAAAAAATGTTCTGACAGGAGCTCCAGAAACACACAGCCAGTGGTTACCTCATAGCTGATGACACTGTCCCAGCTGATTAACTCGTGCCCTTTGATGTGACCTTTTTCTTCAGCCAAGTTAATATGCAGGCTTCACTTTGCAGAGGAAATCAATCAAGTTCTGCTTACAATTCCAATATTGTAAATCTGAAGCAAGTCCATTGTTCTATTTCCAGTGTTACAGAAACACAAAGACAGTATTTTAGACCAACAACAGCACTGTGAAATGTGATGCATATCTAATATCAGACACTAGTAATGCAGAAAATTAGCAAAAACGTCCCAACATTGCACAAGGAAAACAAATGCAAGGTAGCTTCAGGAGGAATAATTTGAATATCCTGTAAACACTGCTAATTTCTAAAGTAATCCCAACAAAAAAAGCTTGCTGTCATTGGTGAATGCACCATTCAGCACCTATCAAGAAATAAGCAAAAGTTTAAGAAGTACAAAGGAACAGAATTTGACAATTATATCTCAGGTACAAAGCTATGTTAAATATGATGCTTTCACCTGGAATACTACATTCAGTTCATACTGTCATGTAAGGTGTCTAAGAACTGAGTAGGGTTCAAAGTACATTATAAGAGTGATTTAGAGACATTTTTCCATATAACAGGAAATTGTTAAGATTGGGATTGGACACAGAGGACAGACAACTAAAGGACAAAGTTCTGCTGACAACACATAACTCTGCCTGATTAGACTCACCAGGTAGTGTTCAAGGGCGGAAGAGAGAACCTTAATTTCAACATCTACCAAACATCTTTAATCAAAAAGAATCCTGAATAGTTATGAACAACCCATGTAAGCCAAGAAACTAGAATACATGCTGCAATACTATCAAATGGTGAGACAAAACATTCCCAAAAAGATGACTAGTAAAATTCTAAAATATTCATCTGCCCTACCATGCTAGCCTACACACCTGAATCACACTTTGCAGCCACTAACAGGTTAGCACAAGAAGAGGCTCAGGTGTGTAAACAAAATCAAGGATGATACTAGTAACTTCTCTGTTTCCTGAGGATTTTCTAGATATTTCTGGAAGTACTTTTGTGCAGGCAAGAGATATCTTTATTTAGGCCCACACAAATAACAGCAAATTCCCACACTGCAATTACCAGGTCCATTGCAGCAGCTGAACAACTCTTACAGAAAGCTTTGAGAAAAAAAAGCAGCCAGGCATGTGAACGAAAAAATGTCTGGGATTCAGGGCTAGCAATCTCACAGACAGGCATTTGCCTTGACATCTTCATTTCTGGATTTTATTGACTAGCTTACAGTTTTCATTTTAAATTATTTAGCTTTACTAGCATTTTTCTTCTTTTTTTTTAATTTTTAACATTAAGATGTAGAACACCTACGTGTTCCAACTGTGTGAGGAGACTGGAATTAGGATTAGCAGTACAAAGACATCAAAGACGACAGACATAGAAGACATGCCACAGAAGGCATAATATGGTTGAAACTTAAGTTGAAGTGCTACCACAAAATACAGAATTGCTACCTTGTGGCATACTTCCATTACAATCAATATTTAATCTTGTATATTCTTTCTTGTGCTAAATCGCAAACATTTCCTCTTCTTCTGATAAGAAACCAAATTTGATGTCCTAATTACATACTCCAGTAGTTTCTAGGACCTTAGGGAGTAAAAAAAAGGACACATCTGCATCATGTCACAAAAACTACTCACCTTCCCACTCGAAACACCAGTGTCAGCTCAGAAATGCACCAGGAAAGCGTCCACTTCTTTTGCCACCTGCAAACTCCTGCCAGTCAGAGACAATGAGCAAAGAGTTCTCAATGGTAGGGAATTAATAGTCTCCAGCTCCACATCAGTGGGAAAAATCTGACCTTTCCTAAACTGACCCAGAAGATCCCCTGTGTCTAGTATATAAATATGTGCATAAACAAACATCAGTTAAAACCTACATCAACAGCTCCTTGTTGCCTTTTTGTACAGAAAAGATTTTCAGAAGCATAGGGACAGATGAACCCCAGTTTCTCACCTTTTTTTGGAAAAATCCCTGTTGAAATATCATCGGTGGAATCCACAGTTAAATATACCCTGTCCTTACTTTTATCACATGTATGTTTTGCATTACTTATTAAGTATCCCAGAGATTTAGTTTGTTGAAAACTCTTAATGTCATTTTTCTTCTATGAAACACATTAGCACTATTGTTTTCTCTGGATGGCTCCTCTAATGGTTTCTTAGCTGCTCTTCTGTTTTGGTTTGGTTTTGGGTTTTTTTTTTTTTAAGTTTACAGCTTATTCAGAATCATGCTGCTCTTTTAATCTCTTGCTGGACCTGCTGTTCTCTTCATGTTCCTATGTTATGTCTTGAGCAACATTAAGATGACTTGGAAATAAGAAACAGGATTAAATCCTTGTTATCAATCTTTATGACTGTAACAAAGCCTAATGGGAAATTGGAGGGAATTCAGAGAAGAGTGAAAATTATTAAGGTGCTTGAGTAGTACATATTTAATTACTTTCAGAAGGCAATGGCTAACTAACATGGGTGTAACCAGTGTTCCCTAAGCTTTGACAAGAATCTGAGACATACAGGGTCAGACTCAATGGGAGATAATTTTTTACTATGAAAAAAAGTGTAACAGGATGAAAGGATGAAAATGAATGTTTATACTAAATACCAGAAAGTACTTTAAAATTGTAAATCGTAAATTCTGAACATATCAGATGGGAAAATTTAGACAGGGCAAAACAGTAGAAAATATTCTATAAAGTTTGTATGATACTGGTGGAGGGAAGTAACCTACTTCATGAATTATTGCTTTTGTGTATTTTTTTAGAATTTCATCAGATTATTCTTTTGTTTTGGTGTCAGTGTAAGCCAATTCTCATGAATCTGTGAGTCATTCTTATGAAAAGGAAAAAGTGATCAAGTCAGGAGCTGTTTAGATGTAGTCCTAAACCTATTTATCTACAAGGTTCTAAATGAAGGTCTGTTTTTTGGAACCCAATAGGATCATACTTTGATTTTTACAGAAGTTTCCTAATCGTGTCCCGTGTCCCATGTCCCCAGGCTAGTTTGGACTGAGAAAATAGGCAACAGTGTCCAAAGGGTTCTACAGCTGGAACATTAATCTTTTTTCAAAATTTGGATGTGGTATGCAGACAGGGAACAGAGCCCTTTGGAGAAGGTGACCTTATGGGCATCAGACATGCTGGAAACATGAAAAAAAAGTCCTTTGGAAGTGATATGAGGGAAGGCAGGAATTTAGTATTCTTATTAGTAGATAGAAGAAGGGGCCCCAGCCTCATTGCTACCGAATGCAATCGCATTACAATTTTTTGATGCTTAACTCCACCAACCAAAACCACTTCTTGGCAGATAACTCCTAAAGGTTGAGGCCAAATGACAATATTTGGAAAATCAAAAGAAATTTACTGTAAAATTTTAAGGACATATCTCTGGTTGACATAACATGTTTGTAAAAGATCCTAAAATAATGAGCAAGCATCAAGAGGCATAACAGATAGGCAGGAGATAACTTTCTGGGCTTAGAGAAGAGCTTCATGGCAAACTCTTACACTGACTTAAAGTGTCCAGTCTTTCCAGCTGAATACATCACATACCTTCTGCCTGTAAAACATGGCTGTGATATCCCCTGGCACATTGTAGATAATCATACAGCATGTCCATGCTTCCAGGAAGTTCTGGTTTCATTGCACCTGCAGAGATCTATAATTGTCCATGGGAACTGAGCCTGCCCAAAGCTGCTCTCTGTCTGTATTTGCAGAGAGTTTGGGACAGATGGCAGCAGGGCACTGATGACACCCCCTGAGCACTTCATGCAACTCACTTCTGTCTGTTAGGTTTCTTAAGTATCCCTCTGACTCCAGCACAGAATTACCAGTGGCACACACGAATTGTTCCAATGTGGCAGCTGAAACCATTTTTTCTGGAAGACCCTCAGCTTGCCTGTCACGCACCTTATGAAATAGTGGAGTGTGACCTAGGAAGTAACAGCAGATGGAAGTGGGCTGCTGCTGTCAACTATCCAGCCAGCCTGCAGGCTGTCCCTAAGGCACTATCAGGAAAAGGCATGGCCCATGCAGCTCACTAACATTATGAACTGCCCTGCTGCAACAACTGATATCCCATCAGCTGGAAATCAGCAGTCAGTGTTCACTATAAGATATTGTACATACAGCTAATATTGACTGCAACTTTACAAGTTCTTCGATTAGCGTTTGTGTTTACACAATTGTCTGCAGAACCACAAAGCTGGGATTTTTCTATGGCTCCTAAAGAAAGCTAAGCTCCAAAACCCAACAGGGTATAAAGCTCAAACATTTTACCAACCTTTGGAAATATCAGCCAAAATGACCAGTTTGGTTTCCTCGGAAACAGCCCCTCTCACTTAGCTGTGTAATAGCTAAGACTCAGCAGGCCTTAAGCTAACAGCTCTCCATTCAGAAGGGGGAAGGGAAAGAGTCCTAATTCTGGAATTTGTTTTGCCCCTCATCCACCAGAACTCAGCTATCAAACCACACTGTGACACTCCTTTCTTACACATTGTAGAAAGTTAAATTTCAACAAATGTGGGCCAGGAGGGATGGGCTGTCTCCCATTTAAAACCCTGTCACACTTTTTGCTTACTTTGCTTTGCAATTGTTTTACAACTATGCTGTGGTTTATGGATGGGAATATCTTAGAACAAATAAATAAATGGGACAGACCAATACTGCAGTATCATTCTCCTTCCCCCATCCCCTTTCTTTTGCTTTGCAGGAACAGCCAGGACCAGTGCAGAGGGTGCTTGACTTGGCAGTTAATGACCAAGGCAAAAGGTCATGTACAAAAACTTAGCTTCCAAGAAACACTCAGTTTAGCCATTATCACTAATTGACTCTGAGGAAAGATCAGACTCCAAGCTCTCAGACACTCCATTTCTCCTTCTTATCTGTCAGTGAGTTAATTGCTGCCTCCTTCTCCACCTCAAGAAAGGCACTGGCCACTGATGAAACCAGAGTGCCCAACTTTTTCAAAAGTCACACACATTGACCCAGACTTTTCCAAGTGACCTTTCAAAGGCCATTCTCTGGTGCTTCTTACAAAACACATTAAAACTGTGATCTTTCTTTGCTGTCCCTAATTATAAGGTTAATCCAATTCTCACTAAGTACAACAACAGTTTTAATATTGGCTTCTGCAGGAGTGGAAACATGGAGTTATATTAGGCATCCAAAGATGATCTACTGTTCACAAGGTCATGGAGTCTGGAATCAAGAAGAAGCTGTAACTTGCTGCAAGCTACTCTCATGCTCTAGGGTTTATTGGCTTGTGTTGTTTTTCAACGAGCTTCTTTGTGGATATATTTAACTAGATCCTTGGGAAAATCCTTCTTGTGCTAAAATTAGGAATCGATGACCCTAAGAGACAAAAGTTTCTCTAACACGAGGTAAATATAATCTGTGAAGTTGGTTTTCAGACTAGTTCAGCAGACTCGTCTTTATCCAACAATACACTGCCATCGTGTGGTTCAGTATATCAACGACAATATTTATTAAGACATGCAAAAACTGCTGGGATGTTTCCACAGATCTTTCATAGCTTTAATTTCTATTATGCTGATAATGTACCAATTTTATGGTACGATATGCTTTCAGGGTGTTTATTGAAAGTTTCAAAAAAGAAACAATGTTATTCCCTCTTCAAATTAGAAGACTTAAAAAAATGTTCAATAACATAATTCAAAATGAACTGTGTTTTGTTTGTTTTACTTTTAACAGTGGACTGTTTCTAACACAGACCACTGCCATCCTTCCATTTTCTTTAATTAATTCAAAAGGAGTGAGTTCTTGGAATAACTATATTATTTTATTTATATGTCTGTGTGTTTATGTACATAATTTTATTTACCTCATGTTCAGTTGCTTCTCTGACTTGAGAAAGAGCAAATGGCTTTCTAGTCATTCCCTCAATCCTTTATCTTCTAACAATACCTTGCTTTCTTAACCCTAATATTCAGCTATGGATTCCAAAGGACCAACCCACTGAAAGCCTCTCATGAACTTATGTTGCTTTGCTCAGAGCTCTGGTCTTAGAGCTGCACTAGAAAAGGTAAGCTCTTCAGAATCTTAAATTCAGGGGGAAGGAGTGAAAGGGAACACTTCTTAGTGTGTCTACTGATTGATCTTTCAACATACAGAACAGTGAGACCATGCCTCATCTTCTCTACTACAGAAAAAAAAAAAAGCATTTTGATTACTCTGAGTATAACATTCACAGAGGGCCAGTCATTTCCTCTCTTTGAAACACTCATACAAGGTCCTCATTATCCAATGATAAGCAGTTGGCAGAAGAAACTCACTGTTTCTTTTTGTTCCCTGGAATCTTGTTTTTAATAGCTAATTCTGCTTTAAAAAAAAAAAAATCCATCTGGTTTCATAGTGCTAGAAAGTTAATGCTGGCCAGGAAAGTCAAGAATTGTAGGTAGCACATTATCCTGGATGGTAGAATAGAATAGAACAGAACAGACTATTTCAGTTGGAAGGGACCTACAATGATCATCTAGTCCAACTGCCTGACCACTTCAGCGCTGACCAAAAGTTAAAGCATGGCATTAAGGGCGTTGTCCAAATGCCAGTGAAACAGTGCCAGGTTGGGTACTGACCACCTCTCTAGGAAGCCTGTTCCAGTGTTTGACCACCCTCTCGGTAAAGAAATGCTTCCTAATGTCCAGTCTGAACCTCCCCTGGTGCAGCTTTGAACCATTCTCACACATCCTGTCACTGGATCCCAGGGAGAAGAGCTCAGCACCTCCCTCTCCACCTCCCCTCCTTAGGAAGCTGTAGAGAGCCGAGGTCACCCCTCAGCCTCCTTTTCTCCAAACTAGACAAGCACAAAGTCCTCAGCCGCTCCTCACAGGACATTCCTTCCAGCCCTGTCACCAGCTTTGTTGCGCTTCTCTGGACGCATTCAAGTACCTGAACATTCTTCTTAAATTGTGGGGCCCAGAGCTACACACAGTACTCGAGGCCGCACCAACGCTGATTACAGCGGGATAATTCCCTCTTTTGACCAGCTGGTGACGCTGTGTCTGATGCACCGCAGGATGTGGTTTGCCCTCCTGGCTGCCAGGGCACGCTGCTGACTCATATTGAGCCTGCTGCCGACCAGCACCCCCAGATCCCTTTCTGCAGGACTGCTCTCCAGCCACTCCTCTCCCAATTTATGCTTGTACCTGCCTTGTGCTAGGTGCAGGATCCGGCATTTGGACTTGTTAAATTTCATCCAATTAATCATTGCCCAATGATCCAATCTATCTAGATCCCTCTGCAAGGCATCTTGTCCCTCAAGGGAGTCAACAACACCTCCCAGATTACTTGCTAAAGTAAATTCCACTCCTGCATCCAGACCACTGATAAATATTTTGAACAGAACTGGCCCTAGAATTGAGCCCTGAGGAACACCACTGTTGTTCTGTATCATACTGGTGTGGTACTTTTTAAGAATCTGACTCTGACATGGTAAGCTATCACAGGTACAGGCTCATAGCTGTTACTGCGCAGTGAACAAGTAACAGCTTGCTTTAAAAGGCTGTCTTTATTTTTATTCACAAGGATTGCAGCAGCATCTCCAAGGCACACTCAGTTGTTAATTTCAAATAAGCAACTTGCTTGGAGAAGACAGTATTCAAAGCTCATACCAGGCATTTGTTATCACATGTCCATGGAAAAAGGTCTTCCTGACCTGATCATTAGTGCAATTACATTATGTCCTGGAATGTAGCAATAAATATTTTTCTGATCTAAAGTTAGTAAAAAAATTAAATCTGCTTTCCTTCTGGCACTTACATATACACACCTATATATAAACTTGTAAAATTCATTTATATGCATACATTTGTATATATACACAAACATATAAATTTACATTACCTTTATATATTCAGTTTCCTTTTTTTACAGTGTAGCTCTTAGCTGCCGTACTGGGAGGATAGATACACTGGAATATCCCACAGGTTGTTCGATATGTTATGCCATATACTGTATTATATCACTTTCTATTATGTTCCATAAAATATAAAGGAGTCTTTCAAAGACCCTCACCCTTCCCATCTCCCCTATTTTGATGTTTCTCTTTCTGTATGACGTTTTGGATGAAGTATACGTGCAGCTGGACACAGCAATCCAGAGGAGGGCGTCCTATTGCTTTGTATAATGACCCGAGTCCAGAGAGCCGTGGGGAGCGGATGGCAAAGAACCAGGGCACTCTACACCAGCGTCACATCAGCAGTGGATGTACCACACAGAGGTAACAGGAGATATGTGAGTAAACTAAGCTAAGACACCCTGCGTCCACCACCTCCTGGGTAAAGCTGAGTGCTCACTACATACTTTAACTCTGGGAGACGGCTCCCCGCCTGGGCCCCCACGCTCACTGAAATCTGGGTGCTCTCTAACTGCCTGCAGCATGCTCCTGCGCCCTCCAGCACACCGCAGGCTGCTCCTACACCCTCTCTCCTAGCAGACTGTACTCGGCAGTCTTTCACTCGCTCTTCCCCTGACTTCTCCAAGAAAATCATCCCACACCTCTCATTGGGGAGATTTTTGCAGCATGAAAGGTTTGGAGTGAAAGGTGAAGGTTTTAATCCTAGTCAATTGTCTGAGCTGCTAAACACCAATTGCTTCCCAGAATTTTCAGGCTGAACTCGCTGCAAACCCATATTTAATATTGAACCTGAGCCAGTTCCTACCAGAAAACAGCTCCCATATCCCTTATGAAAAAGATCATTTAAAGTCTGAGACCCAGCAGTCATCCCATCATTACCAATTGCTCTTTTGTAAACAAATACCAAAATGACCAAGAAGAGGCGTCCTAAAATATTATGAAACTTTGGGGACAGTAACCAACATAAAAAGCTTATCAGAGATTTTGAACCTCTGAGTTCCAAAGGAAACGCCTGCGAACTCTGCCCCTTCTCAACAATTTATGAGACTCACTTTACGGATCCTGTGCCTGGGGAAACCCTTAATGAATCATGAATGAAAGAAATCCTGCCTCTGAATAAAAGTTCTCTTTTAATTAGTACCTTTATAACAAGAAATTGTTCTATTAAGTTTAATATCTTTCCTACAATCAAAGAATATTTTTAAAGGGGAAAAGCTAGCCATGAAAAAAATGCTTCACTAATTGCTGGGAGGAGCATGTTTGCTTAAAATGGAGCAAAAATATTTCAAATCACTCAGTGATGAAAATAAAAAAATACTATAGGAACGGTATATTTAAAGACAATTACAATGTATATGAATATTGCACTATTTTAAGTATAAACTATTTATAATGTTATTAACTGCCATATAACTATATTACACAGAAATAACTATTAGAGGTATTTTTAATATTTAAATTCTGTCACATTTCAGTGACTTCATTTGGTAAGTATTTTTATTGAGTGAAAGCTGGGATAGCTTTCATGTCTTCTGCATTCTGCTGCTGTATTACTGAAGTCAATGGGAGCTTTTTCATTGACTTGAGTAAGAATTGAACTTTACAGCTCCAGTCAACGGGAGGGATCTTAGATCATCTTGATGAAAGGTAGGCATTTTGAATTGCTAAACACAGTTTTTGACAACTTCTGGTCAAATGAATATCTCGAGGCAGTTATCAAAAGAGTAGACAATATCATACTCTGCTGCCCTATAAAATATACACTTCTACATTTTCAAGGTTTTTTTAAACCTGAATTTCCTGTCTCGATCTGTCAACTGTTACTGTGTATTGTTAAACAGTTATGATGTTTCATTCCTGTGATGTTTCATTCCAGAAGACCTGCATTTCAACACCAGAGGTGCTGGTGCTGTACCTGCAACATAGCTTGCAAAGTGCAAGTGCAAGTTCAAAGGAAATATAGCATTAATTTAAGATGATCAAGTTGACCGAAGCAACACCTGATAGAGCCAGCATAGTCAGTTATATTTGACCAATGAAAAATCCTCATTCTTTCCACAATATTCAGCAGGTTCTGCAATTTTTCGCTCAACAGGAGACAAAATGTTAGGTTACAGAACCCTTAAAATTCTCTGCTGGATCTCACAGAATCTGCAAGTCCCACCCCGCGGGGAATGCCACTTTCCGGCAGTCTCTACACACTCCCTGAAAGAGTTCAAATTCTTTACACCAATTGAACGCATTTCTCGTCTCGTTTGAATGGCAGACTGAATGGAGACACTTGAGAGTTCTTGGTCGCAGACATTCTAATTGATCTCTTGGCTGCAGTATACTGTAATTTGTATGGAAATATGCATTTCTCTGTGTAGGCTGTCCTGCAGTGGACTAAGCATAGTCATGTCACCTAACAAGAGCACTTTATGAACCATAATTTTCTCTGTTCAAATTATATCTCTCAACTTAGGAGGTACATGAAGAACCTTTCCATATACACACACACAGGAGAGAACCTGTCAAAACATGTAGCTTTGATAACATTGACTCAAAACCTGAATGCTTAACAAGAGCTCTTTATGAAATAAATGGGGAAGAGGCTAAAAATCATGTTTTCTTAGGCTAAAGTGCTTTCCACACTATCTGTAAGACAAATTTAGCTGTGGTGTTTGCAGTGCAAATCTCATTAGGTAAGCTGGTAAGTTATGCACGCAGAAACAGTCTTCTAAGGATTGTTCTGCAAAGAGGGAGAATTGGCAGCACACAGAGCACTTCCCTTCCCACTCTCTGTGCTGTGGGATCTGGTGAATCCCCAGCTGTGCTATAAAGCAGACCTGTCAAGTCTTATGCACTGACTCATTCTTTTGTATCACACTCTGTCACTGCTAGCATTGCACATTTTTATATAGCAGTACCATGGCTTCTCTCCCACTTTTGGATCCCACACATCAGACGCAGGTGGTCAGTCTGATCTGCGATTATCTGACCAGCTGCATCTGATGTGTGGGTCAGGGAGCAAAAGAAAGGTCATGGTACTGGCACTGCAGCTGGAGAATGTGCTGTTTAGCAGTACCCAGTGCTGACAGGAGCCCTGCTATAAGCCATGCTCCCCTCTTAAGGCTATGTCCTGCAGGATTCAATTCTTTAATGACTGGACATACGCTTATCACCTAACCTTGCAGAGAAATGTGTGCCCCAGCACATGGAATCTCACGTGTCTGAAGACCAGATACTTAAGAGGTCTGTATTTATAGGTTTAGCTTTACCATGAAACTTCTGCAAGAGATACGATGAGAACTCAGAGATCTGGCTGATATTTCCAAGAAACCTTTTGTTGACCCCACCTTTTCCCTTATGCTATTATTGGTCAGCTCTTGAAGACATAGAAACAACCACATGAATTCTGATCTTTTTTTTTTCTCCTTGATTTACAGAATATAAAGGCAATAAGTAAGTACTTATGGTGAAGGTAACACTTGTAAACTGATTTATGCCTACTTACGAGTCTCTCTTTGTGGCAATCAAAAATTACATTTCATAAATACATGTTTGTATGCAGTTACTTAAAATGAAAAAGGCAAGTATTTCATTGCTGAGATTTTAAATGTCATCCACCCAAAAAAAAAAAAGCACTGTAAACATTTTAGCCTCTCTCAGTGGAGAAGGCCAGTGACTGACATATTAAAAGCCTCAAGGCTGCAGTTACTTACAAACTCTGATTTTCTAGATTCTTCCACGTGTTTAATTCCCTTCCTCATAATCAACCTTCCCACTGCATTTCATTGACAGGCTTGTTAACAACAATTTTGGTTATTCCTAACATTTCTTTGGCCTGATTTTTTATCACCTTTAGAACTATGACAAGGAAGACCAAGAACTGAGAAATACCTCTATGCAGAGAGCTTCCCTGTGGTCTTGTGTACCATTTATTCCACCCTGACCGATGCAGCAGGCTTCCACTGATGCACACGATCCTCTGTAGCATTCCCATAAAACCAGGAATAACACTGCAGAAACAGAGGCATTATAAATTAGCACATTTTAACAATTTTTCTCACAAATATAGCCAAAAAATCCAGTAAAACAAGGCTGAGGAAAAAATTAGATAGGCTGTACCTTTACAATAATTAGTATTTTATCATTTAGTTGACAGAACTCCTCCCTTTGGCAGAATCTCCACTGACAACCACAATTTGTTTAGAGTATCATAACACAGACATCTGTTCTTTAAAGCATTAAATCTTTCACTACACATGAAACCCACAGTCTTTACATGTAAGGAGGATTTCTGATCTTAAAGATCGGTCATTCCTATTACATTGCTTGGCTCTCTATTAGTAATGTGCAATTGCATTTATTCTCTATGTACTGAACCCTAAGCATCTGCTAGGCTGGAAAATCTTTGTGCATTTTTTTTATTTCATTACATCTAGAGGAGCAAACAAAAAAACCATAAGAATCAATATACAGTCCACCCTACCCCAAATATTCAAACACAATTAAAATAATAACGTTATTTTGTATGTGACAGTGGATAAATACCAAGTAGACATTCTGTTTACAACTTAAAGTACTAATTCATGCTAAAAACCTTTTATATGGAATGTGTAAGTTTCGCTGTCCATAATATAAGGTAGTAAGCAGTGGCAATGTGTTTTAGAAAAGATATGAAAATTAGAAGAGTCAAATATGTAAGTTATGAGGAAGATATAAGATAGATATAAGGAAGAAATTTAGATTAGATATTAGGAAGTAATTTTTCACTCTGAGAGTGGTGAGGCACTGCAACAGGTTGCCCAGAGAAGCTGTGGATGCCCCATCCCTGGAAGTGTTCAAGGCCAGGTTGGATGGGGCTTTGGACAACCTGGGCTAGTGGAGGGTGTCCCTGCCCGCAGCAGGGGGGTTGGAACTAGACGGTCTTTAAGGTCCCTTCCAACCCAAACCACTCTGTGATTCTATGAAATACTTTACGAACTCCAAGCATGTTTCTGATAGGTAGGTATCAGTAACACACACACATCCCAGTGTGTGAGAAAACTGTATGAGTATTCAGAAAAGTCATGAATTAACCCCTTGCTTAAGCTTCGATAGCAGTCTGTCAGCAATACCATTCTGCAGAACAGAACATGTATCTGCTTTCTCTAAGTATTTTCCTCTCTAGTTACAGCATTTTAAACTACTGTTGTTGACTGCTATTTCTGATCGAAGTGAAATAAAAATTATCCCCTGCAGATATTGTTCACCCTTTCTTTTTTCCTATGGTCAAATGAACCCAGGCATTTATGAGTAATAACAGCTGTCAAAATTCCACACAAGGTCTGAATCCCTAGTTACTAGTTTCCACCCGAGAACGTGAGCTTTCCTGTTCCCACAACTCCTTGATTTTATTTGCTACATTTCACCCACAATATTCCACTCACTGCCTTTGGAACAATGCAAATACTTCCACATGTGCGATCAGCAGCTACAAGCAGCTTTTGCAACAGTTATTTCACTAACCCTTAAGGAACTGAACTCAGTCTTCAAAGTGATTGTACTAGTGGAGTCTCAGGCTGTACCTACCTTCCCCAATGTGGCTTCACCAAAACAAAACAGATGGGAACTAGCTTGGCATTTTTCCTGTACATAAAGATGTACCCTGCATGCAAGAAGGGCTTAGGAAAACTTAACGAGTTCTCCAGAACAAAACTCTCCTTCTATAAACATTCCCACCAGTTCTCTTCTCCTGTCTTAGGTTTTGCTCACAGCTCTATCAATAGCTGATCTTATACATCTACTTTAACCTCAGTGGAAGAAGGAATGGGATCTACATTTTCAGTCCACTTTTGAGTAATGCATCCACATACTTCCACTCAGAAGGGAAAATGCTACTGGAAATGTTTGGCAGATAAGCCATCTTGTGCAAAGATCTATGTTTTATATATCACGCTGCCTTTGTGTCCCCTGCTTTGCACACACTGGAACTAAAAAAGTAACACCCTCATTTCCTAGTCCTCAACAATCTTCTCTATTCTTCCTCCCCTCTCTCCTTAGTATTTCTAGTAGGTTAAGCAGTTCTCCCACACCAGCACAGAGGGTAGACATAAGAAAATCTCATTATTACACTGGGCAGTACATTATCACTATGGTGATAAAAAGGGTAACTTTATTTAGCCTTACCTGGCTTATAGATTTGCAGTCAAAAACCAGCTTAATTTTAAGGATCAGATTATGATTCCTACTAACTTCCCATCATAACAAAGGATTCAAATATTACATTTCTGTCTTTATTAACTCATAATTTATAGTATTCTGGATGCCTAGTACTTTATTTACTTAGTTTCTCCAAGAAAGAATGAAAAATTTCATTCTTGAATGCTTTCTGATTTTATCCCTCCCCAAAATTTACTTAGTTTCATTCTGCTACTGAATGCAAAACAGCTGGACAAGAGTAAAAAAAAGGAGGGAGAGGGTGGTCTAATGGCCAAGATTAATTAATCAAAGAAAGAGGCTATGCATGCCTCCTACTGGTAGGTTTGCAACTCTGTATTTTGCTTCTGTAGATCCTTAGCAAAACTTAGAAATAGACACAGGACAGGGAAATGAAAAACAAGAATGTGGAGGCTGCTCTTTGTTTGAGTTTGATTCTAGCTTCCTCCTATTCTTTTCCTCCACTCTTTCAAAATATGCAAGAAAAGATACACACCACATGACCCAAATTTATACTTATTTCCATTTTAAAAGAAGATTCACTCCTTTTTTGGGTTGGTTTTTGTTTTTTTTTTTTGAAAACCATAAAGGCTGAACACTCAACTAACCCACTGTGTTTAGGTTTCCCTGAGTGCTTCAGAGAGATTTGTTAAAGATATAAAATAGCATACCAAACAATGAAAGAGCTTGTTTCCCCAACCATTTTTGTTGAAAGCTACTTTGTATATGTTCCTATGCAACAAAAATTAAGTTTATGTGTAGGTGTTCCATGTTTTTACAAACTCTGCACTCCTTAGTTGTTATAAGATTAAAACAATTTTCTCCCTCAGTAAATGCTTCCCTTGAAAACCACTGGAAGCACATAATTCATCTGTCCATTTATAGCTTCTATTTTCTTCTAGGCACTGAGAAACTGCTGATTGTGATTGTTGTTTTCCCTTTTAAGAAGCCAATGTTGAACAAGTGACAGATAAGACAATTTAATGTTTCAGTGACCATACAGATCAATTTTTCATTTATTCTGAAGTTTAAAAGAAAAAAAAGATAGGCAACCAAGGTACGATTGCAGGGATTTTGTTTAGCAAATTATTCTTCTATACCCAGAAAATTTAACAGGCACTCTCATTAAACCTGCGGGGAGTTTTAAGGTAGCTTTAGTCCTAATATTTTTCAAAAAATGCATTCAAAGATTTTTCCCCTGAATCATTTTCTTCTCTATGGAATCTATCAGAAAGGCTTGGAGATACAGTACGTGTCTTTAACTGTGAATAATAGAAAAAGAAGAAAGAAAAGAAATGTATTACCACAAGCTGCAGAAGATCTCAATAAAAAGATAGATAAGTGAAAAGGGAACATTGTGCAGTTTCTGTATTGGATAGAGAAATGGAAATAACACACATATTTGGGAAAGTCTTTGTATGGAAAAAGTACAGGATTGGTATCACCTATTAGCACTTACCCATTCCATACAAGTAACTGTAGGGTGGCAGACACCTGATTTGCTCTTTCCACCCACTTCATTTCTTCCTGTTGTTTCTCCCTGTAGACCTCTGCCTTCTGTCCCTGCAGGACCCAAGTGTGCCATCTGACATGCAACCCTATTAAGCGAGCTAGCATTATAGCATCGTATCAGGGCTGGCACTCAGCCCACTCACGACTGGGTCCTGGGAACATGATGGCTGCACACTTCATAGAGGTTCAAAAGTGAAGACACTAAACACTGGTGCAATCTGTTGTTCTACATGCAAGAGACCCTTCTGGAGAGAGGAGGAGGCCTCATGTAACTGACCTGACTGTCCTCAGGAAGATTAAGGATGAAGAACGCCTAAGTCAGAATCTCCCTCTTTCCATTTATCCATAAGGAGACTGAACTTAGATGCCAGGACTGTTTCCCTGTACCCAATCTTGCTGTCAAATAAAACGGCACTTGCAGGACATTACGCAGTCTCCATGCTATCATCCCACAAAAATAAAACCTGAAAGATAGATAATCAACAGTGAACAGTCAACAGTGACATCTAAATTGCTATCAGTAATATTCAGTGTTTTCAGCTTATTGAATACATGCAAGAAATTTAAAACTTATGTCAAGGATTTTACAGTGATATGCCAAGCAATCTTACAAAAGTCCTGGAGATAGATACTATGTTGGTTTCTATTCACAAGTCTTATTCCCTTTGCAACTTTAAACATCAGGGAATCACTAAAAAAACCCAGAAGCTTAGATTAAAAAATGTAAGAAGCAATCCTAGAGATACGCCTGTTCGCTTATTTTCATTATTATTTTTATACATAACATGAAAGCTACTAAAAATAGCAGAAAATTCCCATCTCTGTTCCTTCTGAAGCAAAAGCTTTTTCTGCCTTTTGGCTAAGTCCTGCTCATTTTACTGATGGGAAGTTGAATTTTAAATCCCAGGGATGGAAATCTGTGAGAGTAACTTAGAACATGGGTCTACAGATAGTAATTTTGCCCAAGTATTCACTACAAGATTTTTCCATGGCCTTAACTATTATTCTCATGTATAAAAATGTTACAAATCTTAAACTGTATTAATAAGCGTGTTTCTATGCAAGTTTTGCAGTATAATAGAATTACATCACTATCAGTACCCTATAAATAACCTTTGGCACTGCTAAATGCAAGCAGCAGATTTTATTGCCTCATATACTACTCTTGACCACTTAATTAACTACCACAAAAGCTAATTAATTAGACATCACAGTCTCTAATCATTCTGGAATTTGCTCTATTATGTTCAGCTGGAATATCCTCTTTCCTCAACAGACCCCCTAAAGTTTAGATGAAAACAATAAAGCACTCCAGGTTTTTCATTCTCATCTTTCCAGATACTGAAGATCAGGGTGGGAATATTTAGACTGATTTTATTACAGATTTTCCCTATTTAACTCTGTCTTTACTACAACGGATGTTTTTGTGAGCTTGGAAGGCTTCGGCCTGTTTCAGTGTTAGCGTTCTAACATTTTAACCTAATGTTGCCAAAAAATCATTCTTAAGAAGTCAAGAAGAATTCCAGCAGCTTAACTCAATGACTGCCTACTGTTGATCTATCACAACATGCATGTCACACACATAGGTATTTTATGAAACAACTTATCAATTAAACTCAGAAGCTATACCTCCAAAATTTTAAACGGTTTTGTCAACAAGATGCAGCCAGTCTGTAAAGTCAGCCTGTGTATTGTGGTGGAATGAAAGTACCAATGAGAAACAAGCTGATAAATTGGTTTGACTAATCATTAAAACCCATCTAGTATAATCGTTTTAGCTGATCTCGTTTAAGTCATTCCGTGAAGCTGCCAAGAGAGTTCAGGGACAGGTCGATCTTCTATTCGCATCACGCAAGGATCAGGCAGATAAAATCCGATCAGTTACCTGAGCATTCTTGCATTTATATGTAATTATTCCCTGTTGTTTTAAAGCTTCCATCTGGAGGAAAGAAATCTGTTCTGCTCCTGACCTTTTCAGACCTCATGTCACTGTATTTAGCTTTAACAGATGGATTCTACTGATCTGATATGAAGATAGAAATAAAAGATTGAAAACATGAAAAGAGTGGAAAAATGTAGAATCATTAAAGCCTTGAATCATTGCTAACTACAGGTCAGTGGGTGAATCTTCACTGGATTCATGGGTCATTGATCAGGCCTCACAGTTTGTTCCTGCCCTAAACTGCAAAAGAATTAAAAAGACTCTATTAAGAAGGTGACTGGCACTACCTTCCTCTAATGCACAAGTCGGTGACTGCTAACACACACTGTATCTCCAAGGTCACAACTACTCCTAATACACAGCTATAGTCTAAAATAAGTACCAGTTCTGAGCAACACTCAGATCTACCTTGTGGAAGCAAGAGCAATTGCTCTGAGCAGTGCAGATTTCCGCAGAAGAGCAGAATTCTTCATATCTGTGCATGTCTTTTCTTCCTATTGTTGCTCAGACTGACTAAATCAGCCATAACTTTATTGCGGATTCATATACAAAACGCTTCAATAAAGGGGTTTATCCTTCCTCCATGAAAAAAAAAAAAGGGGAAAAATTACAACAATCAATGAGAAATAATGAAAGAACTTCTCGGAACAATACACACATGAACTAGCTAGTCACAAATAAAGGAAGCAGGTAAACTTTTGCAACGCGAATATTCAGCTTGGGCATACATTTTACACTAAAGGAGTAAACTGGTGAAGAAACATTTCTGAATCTTATAAATGGAGAGGAAATACAGATCAAAACCTGATTCTCTGTCCCTGGTTCAATTCACTTTTTCTATTGTATGAAGGTAAACTGCAAGGCAGGATGCTTGGATTGATGTATGCTGCAGGTTAATATAACTAATAGTTTGGAGTAAGCTACAGCAGCATGAGTTTCTGGGCATACTCCCAGAACAGTACAGAGCAGAGGAAATTTGCTTGTAGAGTAGCCATGTCCTCCCCACATACCCATCTTGAGATTCATGAATTATACATTTTAGGGTATTCGATGTGCTGCAATATGTGGATATAATGAAGTAAGGAGACAAAGACAGATTTCAGTAACTGTCTTTAAAAAAACCCAACATTACCTTCATAGTCTTCTGCATTTTATAAATGATTTCATCATTTCAGTAACTTCTCATCACAGCTTCACTTTTCTAGGAACTGCTCTTTAAGATGTTAAAAATGTATGTATGATGTGTAGATTTTTTCAATAACTGATTTGTATGTTATGACATGAACAGCAAATAAAATTTTTCAGCGTGCAACAGAAACCAATTACCTACTCTTTCAGACATACGTGCATTTCTGAAACCTGCTGAGGATCTGCATATTTTATGACAGTAGACACCAAGTCAAACTACATAGGAAGACAGAGGACTGAATGCAGAAAACTATGATTTGGTATTATCATATTGGTAATCGGTATTTTTGGTATTACCAGTCCACATGTGCATAATCATAATACTCATTTGGAACTATCTGTCAAAAAGTCGGTGCACTGTCATTGTCCCTAACTTTCCAAAAACTGTCAACATTACTAAAAGATGGTTAAAATTCTTTTAGACTGCAGGAAATTAGTAATATACAAACATCAAGCATTCTGCTTCATGCTTTTTGGCTCCAAGTATCAACAAAATATCTCCACATTCACAATACAAGTAAAACTACTTTTTCAAAAAAAAAATATCAAAAGAAAAAACATCCCCTCTGGAAATTACCCTGTGGGCTTGCCACTTAGCCAGCAACTGTCCTGCATGCCAAGTTCTTTTTATGACAATGCAATGAAAATCAGATATACACTACAGTGTCAGAAAGTAGATCGGCAAGATATTGACTAATGTGATTCCTTATATTGTCCAGTTACGTTTTCTCCTGAAAGAAATGCATGTCCCACCATTACCTTCCTATTTCAATCTTAATCTCTTTTGAAAGATAGGAATATTGTCTTAATAAACTACATAACACAACTTTTAGGTCTCCCTATTTGGAATGTCTTGCTGTAATAGTTGTCCTCACTGAAAATTAATTTTTATTAAAATACTGGAATGGAATTACACTTAAATTGTTCTTGCTCTCATAAAGTGTAACTGCTTCTCAGCTGTCAGTTCCAATTTTCTACTGTTTTGTAGCTAAAATTTTGCTGGATACAACAGAAGCTCTCCAGATCTGAATTTCTTTGGAGTAGTCTTTTGAATCAGAGATAAGGACAAAGAAAAAAAAAATTAAAAGTGTTTAACATCATTAATAAGAAAGGATGCAACTGTTTCCTATTATAGTCTTCCTGTTTAAAAAAACCCCAAACCACACCCTATCATTACATTATGACTACAGCTATCAAGTGATATAATTTCCTTTATTGTTTCCTGTCCTTAATATTATTGAGCATTATTAACCAGTTGTCTGTTATTATCCAAATGCTACCTTTTACTTCAGCAGTGGTTTCATTCCATAGAGGCCAAAGCAATTCCTGCACAGAGTGACTTTTTGTAAATAGGCAACGAAGTCTGAAATCTAGTTGTAAGAACCAGGAAAAAAACCAAAACAGAACATCTCCTGAAAATTAGATTCATCTTAGATTAAAGAAATCTAGTAAATTAATTCAACCTTGATCAGTCTAATGCTTTGTGCCATTTCTTGGTAAAGCATTTTGAAATCCTGAGTTATTTATACAATGGTCAGCAATGCGTTTATGTTTTAAGGGCTATTTTCTCAGTTAACATAAACTAGCATAACTCAGTTGAAGTCAAAATGCTATAACGAAGTGAAGATACCCATTTAAAAAAGCAAATTCCCCAATACATTGATGATCCAATTTCACAGTCGTCAGCTGTCAAGACACCTAAAACTGGCCACCTATCAAAAGCATGAGGCCACATATGAACATGGTTAGTGTGCTACTAAGAAACAGGTGATGACAAAGGAAAACTTTATTTATTCTGTTTTTACTTGTTATTTTTAAGAAAATACTTTTACTACAGTAGTGCTGAAATAAAATTTTAAACATGCTCTAAGCTTTTTTTTTGGTAATCGTGGAAGTATTTTATGTTTTTGAGGGTTACTCAGGGTGTTTTGATGGAGATATTTAATATACATTAATAATAAGGAACAGAGAAGTAGAAAAGATTCTATTTATGGAAGGATCTGCATTTTTTTCCTTCTCCTTTTCATATCTGGACTGCCCAGTGCCTGGTTTCTGGAACCAGTGCTGTTTCTGCACCAGTGCCTAAGGTTTATTTGGGGAGGGGAGGGAGAAGGACTGCTAATGATCTCCCAGAGATAAATGAAATTGCTGATTTAGTCAAGCTCATTCTTGACCTTGACACAAGACGGGACAGGCAAAGGGAAGAGCTCAAAATAGAGCAAGTGAAAGAAAGGAAGATCAAACGAATGCTCAGGTCTGGCCAAGACCCCCCCTACATTCAGCTAACACCTGGCTGAGTTAGAAAACATGACCAGCCCAACCTTCCTGTTGGAGCCGATTGAAGCTGTCAGCTCCCGGCTTGTCACCCACTGCATCAGGAGGCCCCTGGGCTGCCACAAGAGCCCTAATTAGGCAGAAATGGCACTTCGGCAACTGACCCGCCAGGACCTTTGGCAAAGCATTTAACATCATTAGTTAACATTTTTATTAAAAAAAGTGTGAATGTAAATGAACAGCCAATGCATTTCAATAGGGTTTGTCGGTGGCATTGCACGCCCCCCCACTCTCCCAACCACACACACACTTTTTTGCATGAATAGTTCACTTGTTTTCCCTAAAGGGGGATGGGGATGTAGAGAATGTTTTTCCAAGGGAACTAGACATGTTCAAAGCAGAAGCAAGGTCTTAAACAATCAGACACAAACTCTTGCCTTTTGGGGAGCGTGTTGGTGAGTGAACAAACAACTAAATGCAGTCTTACCTGCAACACGCCTAAGGGGACATCTGAAAGGGAAAGTATGCATAACCCACACTGGAACAGAGATACACAATCACATATTCATCTGATTATTCTAAGTGTATTCATTGTATTTTTGTTCTTTTCTGTTACATCCAAGAATAAGTACCAAATCCAGTAAGCTTGCAACCCTTTGCTGGAGCTGTCAAATGCTACAGCAATGCAAAAGGATGAATGTCTAAGAATATACTGTCCTTCTTTTTCCTTGTAATTTCTTTAATCTTGGCACATTACCTTTGACAGAAGATTATAAAAAAATACCACTCAGGCATATTAACAATCGACCTTAATTAAGTCTCCACTGGCAGCAATTTATGTGTGAAAAGTTATTTATTCATACAGAAGAGTATGCAGCCTTGAGACAGTTTATTATCACCCTATTTTTTTCTGCAGGTTCTTTACCTGAAGAGTTTCTGTAATTTATCACTACTTGACCAAAATCCTGGCACAGTTTTTTGAAGATAAAAGACAAGAGAAAATGAAATAACTACAAATATCCTTTTTAATAAAGAACTGGACAGGACTTGGAAGGGCATCCATTCCTCAGATATTTTATGTCTACTTCCCATGAACGTGCCCCTGTCCATGTTCCTTGTATTTCCTTTGAACCCTTTGGCTCCTTCTTCCTCCAATGGAAACCACAAAATATAGCACTAGGGCTGTTTCCTTAGGCCAGAAAAAGACTATATTGCCTTAGGTTTTGGAATTTGCTCTCCCAATCTCTAACAGCCATGTTACCAGCAATACTTTTGTTCTACCAAAATAAAGATTTTTTCATTTGTTAGGAAATCATTCCATTACATTGCAGCTGCACAGAATATCACTTATGCCTTCTAAAATAAAGTACAAAAGTAAGAGATTAATATAGATCTTCCACATAAGGTACTTGGGATGAAGGTGCTGAAGATGTTGGTTCAAAACCCAACTCATTAGACTTGCTCTGCGATCAATGGAAGGTTATCCTCTTTCTCAGATCCACATATTGGAAACTGAAATAACAGTATTGTCATTTTCTCACCCATTGGCATACCCAGAGGTTCTGGTCCCTGACTGTTTCCAAGCCATGTAAATGCCATTATCGGGGGAAAAAAAACCCAACTTGACTATGCATATTATCTCTGTTTGTTCAGTTTGTTAAATAAGCCAACTTTCCCCCTGAACCCTGACCTCAGTACAAAGGGAGAAGCACTGCACTTCTATACATCACATGACAGGCAAAACCAGAAGATCGTACCTTCAGACTACATCAGATGCCTCACAAATCTCCCATTCTGTTACTGAGATGCAGCAGAGTTTATATCCAAAAAGCCGAAATAATACCTCTACCCCACAGTGCAGATGCAACCGTTGTTAATCAGTTTCTTTTCAGGAAATATCTTGTGTTTGTGCTATGCCTAGTATAAAAAGGCCTGATTGGGACTCCAAGACCTCTCCACTAATAATAATATGCATGCACAATAACAAGATTTGCACACACAGAGAAAACAAAAAAAAGTGTTACACATGTACATGGTACACATGAATATGCTCATACACATAAGGACTGTCTGTTCACAGGATGGGTAAAGCCCTCTCCTTTGTAAATGCTTTGGGATCTATAGATTATGTCACACAAGTTCTTACTCTCTTTGTGTGCCTGTGTCCCTGTGGATGTATGTATACACAGACAAGTGCTTTTATTCTCTTTTTAAACAAGTACGTGTAGCCTTTGAGGACACTCTAGAAACATTAAAACAACAAAAAGGACTTCTAAATATAGATTTTTTTACAGCACAAGTACCAAGTCTAGAAATCCATCTTTTGACTCACCTGCGAGAGCAAATAAGCAGCCAATTTTGGCAGTATTCAAATCATTGTTTACCAGTGAATTAACGAAAACAAAATCCCTATCTTTCTTTCTAGAGCAGAAATAGGAAGAGATAAATATTTTAAAAAATGTATTTGCTGAAAATGATCATACAGTGATTTGCCTATGCAATGATGCAGGTTTTTAGAGGTCATTACCTTAAAAACAGCATTAGCAAAAAGAATAAATGCTCTTTAGGAGTTGCCCAAAAAGCTGAATCATACAAGGCTCAGAAAGTCAGTAACAGTAAGGTGTCTGTATCTGACCCCTTTTCCCATCACATGACTATTTTCCAGTCTAGTTCTTCAGTATGGCTTCTCCTCTCCTGCTGGGAACTAGAGGGTGGGTGAAGGGAGAAGAGAGATGACAGCTTATTGAAAAGCTCGTGCTCCCTGCCTAGTTTTGCCACATTTTCTGCAGGTGCCCCGCACTATAGCCACAATAGGCTCTGGAAGAGAGGATTCAGACCTGTCAACAGCTACAGGAGAGGCAACCCCACAGCTTTGTTTTACAGGCTAACTTCATTGTCTGCTGTTCTGAACCTTGCAGCATAGGCACCCGTTAATGAGATAAGCCCCTTTTTCCTCTATTTGTTCCTCCCTCTGTTTGTCTTGCTTTTCTGTAATGATTTAACTTGATCGTATTGGTTCCTTTCTAGTGGGGATTGCTCCAACGATCAGATAAGATAATTGCCTGTAGAATACTGCTCAGCAACAACTATTACTTCCTTGGCTGAAAATGTCAGAGCAATTGAAAGCTCTTAGTGAAGTTCAAGAACAAGGAGGCAAAAGAGAAGCAGCTCCTGTATATGGATGTATCTGTGTGTATATATAGCAAGTTTGCAGTGGCTAGCTCTCCTGGATGATCTTGATTTATAAGCACCACTTTCAGCATATTTTATATTTTCATGACTTTTTTAAGAAGCTAAACATCATAAGCACACACATCAATTCACATAAGGAAGTTATTTATCTAATTTACTTTGGATTTGTATGTCATTTACTTCAGCTTTGCAAGACAATATTATATAATTGCCTCCTTTGCATTTTCCCCACTTCCTATTCCATTTCTTAGAAATCAAACTAATGCAATTTCTCATTAATCTTAAAATATTGTCTATATACAAAAGATGCTAAGGGAAAGCTTGGAATGGCTTGAAGAAGTGGGTGGAGTTACTGAATAGTGCTGTGAGATTAATGCCCTTCTGATTTAGTCACTTGCTAGCAACAGTGACTTGCCAAATATTCAAACAAGGCTGTTTCGTATAGCTCTGGTCTGTAGCTTTATGAAATGATAGCTGATAGAAAAATGCTGTACCACAAAAAGGTATTGTAAATATCACACTCCGAATCTAAGTATAATTAAAGTAACAGAAATAGTTGGGGCCAGTATTTAATTCATTTCTTCATCTTAAACACATGCTGTCACTTCTAACAAACACGTGATGTTGCGCACTGATGAACAATTCAAGAGTGCACCCAAAGACATCATGCTTTTTATTGCTAAAGTATGTAGGCCTTAGAGATTTTGTATGAAATCAAGATCTCCATTTATTTAACTGACAGTACAAATAAGCAAGAAAAAGTCTACACATGTAAAAACTTACTCAGAGCAAAATCAGGAAAAACACACAAAACCTCACCCTTTATAGTTTTCCAAATCACATTTTTTCTATACTACATATGCACTGTCACCAATAGTACACCATCACAATGTCATAACCATAAAATCTTTTTTCTATAAATTCCATAAATAATAAATAGCTTTTGGAAGCTTCTTAGAGTTTTGCAAAAAGGACAGAGAGATGGATCAGCAGCTAGATCACTACGGGCTATTCATATGCTGAGTTGCTGAGGAACCACCATAGGGAAAATTATTATTCTCTGGTAAGGAACTCCAACACAGGCAACTACACGATGGCTGTTTCACATAGTATCACAAGATTAAAAGCACCCAAATCAGTGTGACTGATATCCGGAGAGATCCTGGCTCCACTCTTGCACTATAATTGAACCAGACTTACACTAGTTTAACAACATGAAGTAGAGAACTAGATGCTCAACTTGTTTATGCATTGAATAATTCAGAAACTGAACTACTAGTTTGGAATTTCATGGTTACGTTTTGTTATGTAGAGCTACATGCAATAGGGCTTGCTCACTGATAAGCTGAACGAATTCTAGTATAGGTATCCAATTAAACTAAGCAGTGATTTCTAAAGTCCTACTCAGAATTACTTTTGCTGGGTGATATAATATTTTACAGCAGTGACGTAAAAGGATTCAGCAGACATATGAAATACCATTTCCTCTTACTCTTTTCACAAGTATAGTTTGAAAACTTGATAGTTGCAATAGGCTCAATTTTTTCAAACAGAGTCCCACACCTTGTTTTCCAAAAATAGAGTGGAAATTCTGTCTAAAGCTTCAACATGAAGAACTGCGACACAGGAAACTGAGAATAACTGATCTGTCTCTGTGTTTGAAGCTTAGGCTAGCAGGCTGACTCTGGAGCCCTTGACACAAACTCACACTTCTAGAGAAAAGCTGGAAGTGGTAATTGCTACTGACGCTTGTCCTGAAACAACATGGCCTTTGAATGAACTCCCATTACAGGGCAGACTAGTGCAGTAGCTTCACAACCACTTCATGGCAGTCCTAAAAAAATGACCATTTATAAGTAGGAAACAGAAAAGAAGAGCTCTACTATCTTCTGACAAGTAGTCAGGGAATTAAAGGTGTTCCTGTGCAATTTTTCTTGCTTGTTATAGTCAATGCTCACAGAATATGGATAGAATTAAAACACAAAATTGCTAATTAAGAGCTACACTATTTATTGAGATATTTTGCTGCAAGCAGGCAGCAATTCATCTCAAATTAAAGCCTAAAAACCTTCCAACTTGTAGATCATATGCAAAAAACAATGCAGTGCTTTGTATACACAGGAGGTCAAGAGTAGATGATCTGATAGTCCTTTGTGGATTTAAGCTTGTAAGTGCTAGGATACCATTTAACTTTAAAATAGAGCGATAGTAAGCACGTCTCAAAATAATTTCATTGTGTTATTTACTTATACACAGCTTGCACTGCCAGAATGTTCTAGGTTGTGTGTGATGGACTGCTACCCTCCCCATGAATGGAGCCAGTAACTGAGTATTGATAAAGTAGCACAGTCAAAAAACATAAACTTTTTACACTCTGGCAAATACACTTGTGTACATTTGGTACTACTCTTGACTTGATTACTAGACATCAGCAGTTGACAATAAATATATCCTCTTTCTTCACTGAGGAAAGTGGTGATTTTTATGATGGATGTTTGGACACATTAGGTGTACCGATTGCTTTCTGGTTGAAGCCTCATGAGTTTTACATACCATCCTCCTCATTGCTTTAGGTACGTTTCACAAAATGTACAAGTGCAGATGCACTATCTTCCTCCAGTTCTAGAGGGTTTTCTGTCAAAACACTCTTTCTATCAGTTCGTCCCCTCATGTTGCGTTCAGTAGCTATTTGTAAGAAATGGAGACTAGAAAGCAGCGGTCCTGTATCACAGTTAAAGGTACATTCCTACCAGTGCAATATACAGCCAGTAGGCAATACTATCAGTGGATAACATGCATGTTTTGTAATAAGTGTACAAATCCTGACAGAAATTTAGATTCTGACACTGAATTCTATTCTTAAGCACAATTCCAGTTATGCTCCATCAAACCATAATCTTACACTAATATAGTCCAATATACCGTAACCAAACATGGTTATGCAATTTCCATCAGTGCCATTAATGCAAGAAAGAAATAGACTTCGAATTTTCCCTCCACAATTCATGCAGCATTTCCCTAGCCTCAGGGAAGTCAGGGGAACTATTTAAATCTTGTTTATAGGAAAACTCAAGGGGTTTGTGCAAAATATATCAGCAACAGGAGGCGAGTTTTTTGAAAAAAAACCCAAAATGTATTTTTGAATTGAAGAAACAAATTAATGCAATGGAAAAAATGAAGTCAGTTATAAATTCATATGATCTTAGGGGCTTATCCTGAAATGATAGTCAAGCTTTTGCTCCAGATGGTGCAATAGTGTTTGTGACATCCACTTTGAACTGCAATCTAGTTATGTGTCAAGCAGGAGAGTCCATTATTCACTGCATCAGTGCCGAGGAAAGAAGGTTAAAAGTTCAAGACATGCCCCAAGTGATTAAGGTTGTAAAAATCAGGAGATACACCACGGGGAAAAAAAAATGCCATTCTTCTTTTTCTTCCATACGCAGTTTGTCCCAAAAAATGTGTTTAAGCAAAAAAATCACAGGATGCAGGAAAGCCCCAATTTTCAATAGTAATGCGAAAATTACCCTTTTTATTCCAACTCCTTAAATCCCTCTGCTACCAGCTTCACTTTTCCTGGAAAGAAACAGAAATGCTTCTCTTGAAATCTGTCAGCAAATTACAGGACTTAAGAACTCAATTAATACTCTTTCTCACTCATTGCAATACTCACTTCAACTATTGCATACTTGTAAGTAACTAAGATTTCAAACTTTATTTTTCTTGTATCCTACAGATGACCAGTTCATCTGCACTAGTAGGGTTTCGCTTCTCAGTCATGTAAGTCTTTGATTTGCTAACAAGTAACAGATAACCTACAGATTGCTTCCAACTACCCCAAAAGTGTCTGTATTTGGAACTGCAAGTACTTCTTCTTAAATAGTTGAGCAAATTTAGGGGTTTTCTAATCTAATATAAAAGGAAAGAGGAAAACACAAAGCCTGAAGGGTAAAGCTAAAAAAATCTAGATAAAAAAAAAAATCTTCTGCAGAATTCTTTATAGCAAGAGCAATGAATGGGAAGATTTACCAGAAAAAAACCAGGTGCTTTAGTGCTCAGAACCTTTAAAAAGATATCAAATCATTATTTTCAGAAAGGTATCTCATTTCAGGTCAGAAAAGTAGAAAAGGGTCATTCCTTTCTAATTAATACATTGCTTTTTCTGGCTGCTGTTTGAACTGCAGGTTCAAACTTGAACATCAAGAAAACCATTCTGACCATAAAAAAGAGATGATGAACAAGAATAAATTCCACTGGTTTATGTAAAAGTAAGTTTTTCTTTAGCAGTATTTACCCAGCTTCAGAACTAGAAAACTTAAGTACATGTTCCTGCTTTTCTAACTCTCTGTTCATCTGGTTTGACTGCTGGTCCATATAAATTGCAAATGTACTATGGCCACAGTGCCACATCATCTTTGAAATATGTCAATACCTCATATGCAATAACTGATGTATGAGCACACATTTTTATTTTCATGTCATAGAAAATATTTGATATGAATTTCACAAAGCCTGACAACATTCAGACTCTGTATATATTTGTAAGTGTATTAACATTTCAGAGTATGATATTGACAATATACTGACAAAAATCCCTATAATCCATCATGTCAGGGTCCCTGAAATAGGTAGGCTTCAATAATGACTTAAAGCTCATAACACTTACTTCAAAACGCACACACAAAGAAATCATGTAGTAAACTCATACCCAAGACTAAACCTAGCATTCATCAATTACCTGTGCATTACATTAAAAAAAATCTACACAGTACAAAAAAAAGTTATATCACAGAAATCTGAGGACAATCTTCTGTAAACTCAAAAATCAGCTCAAAAACTTGTCTGTCAACACTATGCATCCCAAATCACCCTTAGAGTTAGAACGATAAATCAAAGCCTATCAGCTCTCACATTTTAATTCAGCAGGCTCCTTTGGAGAAAGCTAGGCTCACCCTCGCACAGCAGGAGCTGAACAGACCCACAGGAAGAATCCTCAAACTTTAGAAATAAATTAGTACTAAAACCCACTCAACTTGAACTAACCATTGGACCGGAGAATGATTACTCAAGGCAAATGAACTCTTATATGAGTACTCTGGAAATTAAAATAATAATGCTAAAGAGGAAAAAATAAAGACCTAAATAATTGTTAGAAATTTCCAAGTATCTAGTATATATATTACTCAAGTTCTTGGATATTTTGTATCTAGACCCAAAGCCCAATCTAAACGTTATGTCCCGCCATGTCCTAGGGCCAAAGTGTTTGTTTACTCTTGTCCCTAAAGTTATATTTAACTTTGTTACTGCAGTTTGTCCTTTATAGAAAACAGAATACTAAGAAAGAAAAGAAACACTACAGAAGCATTTTAGGTGTAAGAAGAAATAAAATAATTAAAAAGCCTTTTTTATTTAAGAAATTAAAACGCCTCAAAACCAGTAATGTACTTGTACAAGAGTATTTATATCACCAAGCTAAAAAGGCAATCCTGATTTTATTGGAAATGTCATGCAGTTTTTATGTACTCAGACTTGACTTCAAAGAAGACCCTGTCAGTGGAATGAGCACACATTACTGTTCTGTGAAATCCTACACGAACACAGATAGCAGTGAGACCATGATCTTAATTGATTTAAGGGGCGAGTTTATATCTTTAAAGCAACATTTTAGAACAGCAAAAAGCAAGTCCTTTATGTAACACTTAAGCATGCTGTATTATACTTGGTTTTAGAGTGCCCCAGATTAGCACCACATATAAATACTCAAGTGAGATACAAAGCATCTGGTGAAGAAAGGAATGCACACAATACAATATCATAAATGAGGAACAGATGATCATAATTTATTTCCTGGCACAAGAGTTATAGTAAAGGCAAGAGGTGATAAAAAATTATGTACAGATGCTCTCAAAAGAAACACAAGACCCATTTCTCTATCCACCCAAAATACTATACAATCTACAAGATTCTGGGAGATAATCTGGTGAGAAGACATCAAAATATGGTGTTACTGCACACGCCTAGGAAAGCGAAGATTGCAAGCTTATACAGCCAGTTTTGTACATTTTAAATGTACATGTTGATATAAATGAAATATTTTCATTGTATAGGGTGTCATTTGTACCTGGTCATTTCTCAAAGGCCAGAGTCACACCAATCACAGGCTTTTCCTCACTGGGGACATTCCTTGGGGCTTGCTACATATACTTTGATTAGAGAGTTTTTAATTACACTTTAGCCTGTTAGCACCATGGGGCCAATAAAACTAAGAGAAATAGAACTAAATTCTTTTCATTCAACACAACTGTTAACTAAAGACCAATTAATTACACCCACACAAGCCTAATGAAGATAATGGGGTTGCAGAGAGTTCACGGATGGTATGAAGTGGCTTGCAGTATCCTAACCTTAATCAGTTAACTACTTCATAATAGGTAGGATCATAGGATAAGCCATCCTCTTTCTACATGCTTACAATTACTATTACTGTTAATGGAAATTACATGACCATAGAGATAATTCATGTAACATTCACTTGATCATGAACCAAGAAATGAAAAATACTTGAGGGGAATCCTTAGTATTTCAACCTGTTTATTAAAAAAAAGAATGCAAGATTATTAAATAAAGTGAGTATCAACCTGCTTCAGCTCATTGCTTTCCTAAAGGCAAAGCTGACAAGTTTCTTTTCCCCGACAGGTGATCAATACATGAAGCTGTTTCTCCACGATGTATTTAGAGCCCTTTAAAAGGCAGAAGGTGGGAAAAAGATCTAGAGGCACTTGAAATGTTTCAGAAGGCAGAGCTCTCACATTGGGTTGTACTATCTAGTGTATGACAACGTTCTCAGAGCACCACACTAGCACCATTACCTCCAGAAATCTGTTCTTCCAGGAGTATTTAATTAAACTAGAACTTTCTATGCCAAGCACGTGCATGTGACACAGGTGTGGGACTACTCCACTACTGCTGCCTGGTCCACTGACTGCCAAGCCCCTCCTGAGCAGTTACGTACCCAAAGGAGCAGCTGCCCACCGTGCTGACCTGTTCTGAACGACGAAAATCTTAATGAGGTATTTGCTGCCCACTCTCCTCAAGGAATGGGTAGTGTCAGTTTAGAAACTTCTTTGGAGGAAACAGCTTAAAAAAAAAAGAGGGTTTAACTCTCTGGAGAGGTACCATACTATTTCTGAAGGATGTGAAAGGAAAAGAAAATGATTCAGTAGGGATTTTTCTTCATTATCACTCAACCTAGAGAAGTGAACATACAATGAGCAAAGGTCTACACATATTGATTTTAGAGCTGAGGAAGTGTGCAGCTAACAGCTTTTTAAGTATCTCCATTTTCAGTTACTTCAACAAAATTACCAATGAACAGTGTAACAAAGTGAAAGTTTTTGTAGGAAATTGCAGACTAAAAATGATCATTTAGGTTGTGAAACGTTTCTTTTCATTGAAAGTAAAGGGCTTTTAAACGCTGAAGTAGAGTTACTGGGGCATTTTGCAGCGTTATCCTCACTAGACATTTCACAAACCGTAATCTGTCTCTCTTTCAGGACGATAATCTTACACAATTTTGTTGTTCAGAGACTTTTAAAACTAAAGAGTACCTGCTCGAGGCATTCTGTCTTGGAAGACCATAACCAGCCTCTCAGGGAAACGCGAGCACCGCACAGCAATAAGAAAAACCAAACCCAATCCATCCCCCGGCTCCCCAACCAAGCCCGGCCCAGCAACGCAGCAGGGGCAGGGTGCTCATTAGCGGCTCTGTGGGAGTAAAGCGCCGTTTACCGAGGAGCCGCGGCACCGTCACCCTGAGGGGACGGCTCTCCCACTCGCGGGGAGCGGCAGGGCGGGGGAAAGAGCGCAACGGTGTGCGCGGCTCTCGCGAGAGCGCGGGCTGCCGCCGTCGCCTAGCAGCCGGCCCGGCCTGCAGCAGCCACAGCCCCGCGATGGAGCCCGGCGGGCGGAGGCAAGAGCAGCGGAGGCTCCAAGGGCCGCGGCAGGAGGCGGCGGAGTACTACCGAGGCCACCGAGTGCCGCAGCGGATGGAGGAAGCGCTCAACGCCCTCTTTCCCCAGCGCCCCGCGGATCTCTATGGGGAGCTGGTAGCGCGGGGAGGGGAAGCAGCGCGCAGGCGTCCACTGCCCGCCCCGGTGCCCCCTGAGGGAGACCCGGCCGGGTCGGGCTGAGGGGCCGCTTCCCTCCGGAGGGGTGAACGAGGCCGGAGAGGGCTCTCCCGGGCGAGCAGGGGCCTACCTGGCCCTGCTTCAGGGGCGAGGAACAGCGTGAAGGGAGAGGCCGTCAGTGGCCGCATAGTGCTCCCCGAGGCACCCGTGGGTGCCCGCCGCACCGGGCCTTCCTGTAGCCCCCTCCCAGCTAGCTGGCACGGGTGCTGGGCTCCGTGTTTGCCCTCAGGCAAGGGGGGTGCTGCCTGCCTGCCCGCCCGCCCCCCCGCCCCAAGAGTTTGATAAACCAACAGGTTGATGTGAAGAACTCAACATCTCTGTGAATTAAAATTAAGCTTTAATAACTTCTTGCTGACTGAGGCAAGGTCTGTGATGGTTTTGTGTATGTCACCAGTGGCACTGATGCTGGGCCAAATACATTTCTGCAGCAGTGGGGCTTTTTGACTTGTGCTGGTTGCTTTGTCTCAACACAGAGCTAAAGCATGTTGCCTTGGGGGGGCACAGACAGACCTCCCAAATAAAACCACTGCTCACTATGGTGATGTCTTGGGCCAGTGGCAACAAGAGACTGGGTGTTAGTCACACTGCAGCTGTTGCCAAAAAGCAAATGGGCCTCACTGGAAGCGTCAGGAATCAGACCAATGTTGTCTGTTCCCAGTTGGCAAAATGTTGTAGACAGTAGTCCCAATGAAATGTCTATTAGTGGTGATACTGGAATTGCCAACACTGCAGTAGGGAGCAACTCATGAAAAAAAATAATTTCTAGTATGTTCTTTGATGTGAAAATGGTTGTAGAAAGGAAACATTTCATTACATGTTACACTGTTTCCCAGTTTCCCATCTCCAAGTGTTTTGCCACCACCTGTGTAAGGGTCTAGAACTGGTAACGCCGGTTCTTGCTTTGCTTGGTGTTTGGTGTGTTCCTCTTCTATGTAGCTATAAAAGTGCTTCCTCATTTTCCCATTTGCTAAGTCATGGTTTAGTGACTATCTCCAATACTAGACTAAAGAATGAAAATAGTAAGCAAGTATGTAGTAAACCTCAGGTAGCAATCCTTTTTTTAAAGCAACATTAGTGTTTATTAAATACGGACAGAACCCAATATATTCTCATCATTGCTGATGACAGTTCAACAGGCCCATTAAAGACCATGTTAGATATGTGTTGGATCTGTTCCCTGGAATCTCATTCTTAAGCAGGTAATATAGAAATAAAAGTACAGTGTAACAGCAGTACTTTGAATACCGGGATGTATAAATGGATTTGCTCAATGGTGGATTTGGTTTAAATATATTTAATGGAATAAAAACCTCTTTGCATAGAAGTTGACTTTTAACTTTAAGTTCTTTCTCTTTCATTTAAGGCTAACTACTTCTCTAAATTTTCAAAAGCTCCAGTAATATGCAAGTTAGTTGGAAGAAAAGTTCTTGATGGAGTTGGTCAGCCAACATTAGAAGTGGAAATATACTGTACAGTTAAAAACTCTGAGAAGGTATGAGCTGCTTCTTCCTGTTTTATTTATTTTCATAAGACAATATCAGGGAGAGGTACTTTTCTACTCACATCCTAAGGAACATTTTCTTTTCCAGTTCTAATGAAAGAATATAAATCCCTGTGACTCAACAGTTGAATAAATAGTGTTGTAACAGGAAAAATAATTGTCATGAAAAGTTAGACAGTGGCAGCAACTATAAAAACTTTATTTTCCATTAATTAGACAATACTTGTCTTTATTTTGAGTGTGATGTGACAGTGCTTCTTTGTATATTAAATTTTTGTCTGTCTTAATGTGTCATGTAGCTTTTCCTTACACCCCATATCTAGCCCCGTAAGTTCATTTTCTTTTTACATTTTTCTTTTTTTTTTTTCTTTTATCTTCAGATCCTTATATTTCTATTTGTGTGATAGTGTTTCAGAAAAATATAGTACAGGTGAAAAACAGTATAGGCGAAGGAACTTTTTTACAATGAGCTAATAGGCTGATGTGGGTGATAGTTATGTCAAACATATTCATCTAGCACCTGTAATGCAAAACTGATGGTGCATTGCCATCTCTCCCGCAACCTGAAATATTCAAGATACTCTTTGCAACTCTAGCTGTTGTAGAGTAATTATTTATACTTTCCCTCAGTTAAACTATGGTTCACTTCATTCTTGAATTAAATGTAATTTCATAGGTATTCATAGTAAAGTTAATACTATTAATGCAGGCAACTCTGATATTTGTAAATGATGTCTTCATTAAGTGAATTTTCTTAGGAATCATTTATCCTTCAGCAAAGTATGTTTAAATTACCTAAGTAAGGTAAAATGTAACTGATCATGAGGGATGGCATTAATCATGAATGCTGATGAATCATGGTACAACAGGCTACCAACAGCTGCAATAAAAGATGTCATGATGACTCTATGGTCTTTAAAATAACTCCATTCTATTCTCATAACACAATATGTGTATAAAGCAGATCTGTCAGTAGGTTTTTGCCTAAGTAGTTATAATTTAGGTCAAGAAACTTGAATAAGATCTGTGATTACCACAGTATAAGAGACTAGGAAGTAGGTGCTGGATGAAAAAGGGTAAGTGGAGCAAACAGTAGATTTGGAGATATGTACTTGTTGAGTTGGTAAGGACATATACTTCTTAGTCTTTCAAATGACATTTCCAAGTTAAAAATTATAGTGTTTTAAGCCTTTTTACATTTTTTGTTTTGCAGAGGATTTGTTCCACTGTAATGTCTTCTCATTCTCAAATACCTGAAAATGCTTTACCTGAAACAACTGAAGCTGATGAGACAGAAAGAAATGACTCTGTTAACACTGCTGTGGAATGGGTGAATGAATCACTGAACACAATGTTAAGAGACTTGAAGCCCACTGACCAGTGTAAAGTTGATAAGATGCTTGGGTAGGTTTTGCATACTATGCAATTTATTACATTTGAGATATACACCATTAATTTATATCATGAATGAAAAACAGAGTATTCAATGTTTTCTACTATTTGTATATTTTTAGGATGTGATGTCTATATCACATACATTGCACTATATTATTTCCTGGTTTTTTCATAATTGTGATATGAAAATCATGCTGTTTTTTACAAGGTTTCATACCTAGGATACAAAAATAAGGGTCTCTAAGAAAAAAATGCCTGAACACATTCATGAGTCAAAGGCTCCGTTTAAGAAACTCATTCAGTGCCAGTTTAATTCAGTGGGGATGTTTTTTCATACTGCAACTCCACTTCTTCTCTTTATTGTACTGAGGAACAAGTGTGGTATGAAAAGCCTGCATGTGTGTCTTCTGCAGACCAATTTGTGGAGATGATCCGCAGAAAACATATATACATACAGTTTTCAAGTTTTGGTGGAGTCTTCTTTCTGAGCAGGCTACTCCAAAAGGCTTCTTACTTGGGGCAATTAGTTTCTTTGGAAACATAGTTTCTTCAGTAAACAATCATGTTTATTTTTTCATACAAATATTTCTTCTCGGGAGCATCCCAAAGTAAAAAAGAGCCAGTGTATTTTTCCATTCAAAGAAATATAGTTTTCATAAGAAAAAAAGACATAAGGTAGAAGTATCACAGATGTGTCTGTATTTTTATGGTAAGATTAGAGGAGCTATCAGGCAACGTTATGGCTTACTTCACCCTGGAAACAGTAATATGGCCTGTCATCCTCTTCTATTGGAAGTGTTTCTTTCAGGTACGTCACTGAGGGGAATGACATTTTGCTGTAGGGGTAGGAGTTGGGCTGCCACACTTAACACAGACTGCACCAAACAGTCGTAATTGCCTTCCACATGGATTAGCTTTGGGAAAACCTTGCTGAAGGGAATAAGAACTCAATTGAAAAGACATTCTTCCAACTGAAGTGAGTCTAAATAAGATTTTAATGCATTTTTACACTAAAAATTGAAATTCAGCCACTTCTGAGCTTGCAGCCACATAGATAACCAGTGTACAACTGACCTATTGGATTAGCAACTTAGGCCAAGCCGTTTTCATGAAGGATCCGTACTATCCATGCAAAGCAAATCCATCCTTCACACTAAGACTGTCTGTACAGAGCTGACTTTCAAACCAATGTGATTTAAAAAGCATGTGTTAAGGTTTATAATACTTGCTTATGGTTCTTTTTGTTTACCCAACACTGCAGATGACTACCAAAAATATTGTCACTTATTGATTTCTCCAGTTTCACACAATGAGTCTATGGCAGAAGCTCAAATAGATGCCCTTAATCCACCTCTTGGCATGTTCTTTAGCCTGTATCCTGTGTCTTCTTGTTACATGTCTAGCAATATTTTGAGCCAGTAATCTTTATGCCTCTTCTCTCAGTGAATATTTTACAAAAAAGGTAGAAGAAAAAAAAGAAATTCAAAAGCAAGAAGAAGAAGTAAAAGAAGAAGCAGAAGCCACTCTTGCCCTTACTTCATGCACTCCATCAGCAACAGCACTGCCTGGGAAAAAAAAAGCCGCAAAATCAGGTTTTAGTTGATTTGATTTTAATATTTTCTGCAATACAGATATTAATGAAGGTGCTAAAATACTGGACATGGACATGGAATACTTCAGAGCACGTGACGCAGTATCTCATGTTCAAAGGGTTTGGTTACTTTCTCCTAAATCTTCTTTCTGATCATAGCAGTTTCTACTGCAGAAATGAGAGAGGGGAAAATACAGAATTTTCTCATCGTTCACACGCATTCGTTGACAGAGTTTCTGCCTTTGTTTTACAGTTGGCTTAGACAGGAGGTTATTACTCTTAAGAGTGAGGAATAAGAATGGAGGAGGATGCAAATGAAGAATAAAAATGAAAATGATAAGGAAAGGGAATCACAGAACTGAACATGAAAATGGAAATAGGGTTAAGATAGAAGCTGAAAAGAATGGAAAGAGGGAGGAAGGGAAGTTTCTTGCTAACACTGAGAAAAGGAGGAAATAAGGGGAAAAGCCAAAGAGAAAGGAGGAAGGGGATGAGATGGGAATGATGGGCATTACAGAGTAAAAAGAAGTAAGCAAACAATGCTACTAAAGGAAAAAATGGTGTGAGTGTAGAGAAACAGGGTAAAGTATACATGGCCAAAAAGGAAAACCTAAAGGAAAAAAGCACCATATGTTACCTCCATATATGCATTACCTTCAGAAAAAAAAGTTTTGTTATCATTTATTGAAAGGGCAGAATATTTTGGCAAATTATTATTTCTTATCAGTTTAGTTTCAACTGTCATATACTATCAGTAAAACCTCCCAATTAATATGTTAGATGTGTGACCAGTAAATTTGATACCAGAGTGAGGACAGATACTTTGTTTACTTGTAAGATCATTTCATTTAAAACAACCAACAAGATTAAGTTTTTAAAAAAGACCTGATTCTTTTGTAATAGATTGAGTACATACTGAAATGACAATATCCTATTTACTCATATAACTGTGATACGTAAGCACATGCTTTAAACCAAGGAAATGTTTAGTTACTACTCTCTGTCTTGTAGGAAGGAAGGTGGCAGTTGCAGAGAGAATGATCCCACCTGCAGAACCCGTTGAATCAGTTCTTTGTGGCAGCTTAGCCATTGGGGGAACATCACTTGCTATAGCTAAGGCTGGTGCCACCATTAGCCATATCCCATTGTACTTACATATTGCACTGCTGAAACATGATCAGGTACATGTGACTTTTGTAATTGTGTTTCTTTTATCCCAGTTATCACAATTATTCTAGAATTCTGAAGCCAGTAGTCCCTCGTGACAGTGGTATTAAATATACCTCATACAATACACCGTTAAGACCGTTGCCTGTAGCAGTCTTTGAACCCTGTGCCATAATTAAAATATATAAGAAATATTCTGATTTTTAACATTTTTATTTTCACGTGGTACTCCCAATTACAGGATTCACCTAAAGAAATGGCTCTACCACTCCCAATGATTACTCTGTTAAACTGTGAAAAAAATTCACCTGCAAAACTGAAATTAGTGAAAGAAGTTATGCTTATACCACCAGTTCAGTTATCACTCAAACAGGTACTGTTTCATTTTCATTTTTATAAATGTATTCTACAGACTTCAAATATACCCTTATGTACATATATAGTTTATAGATCTTTTCAATAAAGTCCTTACAAACTGTATTTTTCATATTGTGTTTGCTTGCAAGTTTTAACAAATGTTTGTGTAGAATTCTAACACAAGGAACATTAAAAGAAGTAAATAGATGAAGATTTAAAAGAAGATACATGAAGATTTAAAGTTAAAAATGTATGTGTTAGTATAGAGGAAAAAATTGGTGCATTGAAGAAGATGTAGGGGAATTGCATTACACAACAACGAGATTTTAGTTTTGTTTAGAATGTGATTCTGCATTAATAGATTGTAAATAGTGTCAGTTGATAGAGCATACAAAACTCATAACAAATTCACAGGAAAGCATAAAATCTTTGGGAATAAATTGCTTTCAAAATGAAATTGTGAAAATAGAAGAGAATACAAAGCAGAACAAAATCTATTCAAGGGGCGAGAGGGATGGATGAGACAGACTGGATCAACCCTCTCTTTTTGTTTAGCCATGTGTTGAGTTAAAGAATGTATCAGCAGAAGATGCCTACATTAATGCTGTGATTTCTACTTTGTATGCTGGTGACCTGAACAAATAGCTGAGCTTGATTCTCTTTCCTTTTCCTTTAACTTTTTAGAATTGTCACCAAGAGCTCTTAATAATGTTGCTAATTCTGTACCTTTCAAAGACATAATGCCTCCTAGTGCTCATGGGAGAGTAGCAAACTGTTTGCTGCAGTGCAAAAAACAGGCATTTGTCCTGTATTGATGAGTTGTCAGCTGTGACTGACTTCTGCCCCCTTCAGTACTCCTTTACTGGCACTGTTTAAGAAAATCTGAAATGTGATTTACAAACTTAGCATAAAACTCAGCTGAAAAGGAAAAAGAGTCTTGCATTAAAACAATGGATTCATTTAATTGGAGTGTTCCTCCATTCCCCAATGTTTAAAATCAAGACAGCGATTTTTTCCCTGGTTCCTGGAAACGTTCTAAAGGTAAATACATTCACTTTTGTCAGAGTTTCCAGGAAGTCATAGACAGAGTCACAGTTGTGAACAGTGGTCATCATCTTCCCACTTCTCAGAAATTACCCAGACCCAGATACTGCCTACTTATTAGATTTGGGAAGGGTTCCTTTCGGGGAAGAAGAAACCACTTTTCTTGCCATCCCATTCAGCAGCATAATCAAATATTCCTGTTTGTTCCACTGCTGCTAACCCTTTTATCAGTGGACTTGAGTGCATTTTGGGGGAGGGGGGATTGTGCTAAGGAAGTCTATAACAGTTTTTTTAAAAAGGACTTTATATTAAGATTTGCATTTAGAGTAAGTGTTCTCTCTCTTCTGATTTAAGCTGCTAAAATGAAATAATTTATCTTTCTTTTGAAGATTACTGTTGTTTAATTTCAGGGCATAGAAAGAGTTCTGGATATTCAGAAAGAAATGATGAGACTGTTGGAGCCTCCAGGCAGAGCGGTACAATAAAAATGTGTAATAATAATATGATGTACTTCGTTTGGTCTTTCTACTACTATTGTCTTTTTTAAGCTTACACATGGAATGTTTACCCTGTTACCAGCCTTAGTCTTATGGCACAGAATAGAAGATGTGTTTATCTGACAGATGAATAAAACATTGACCATTTAGTGATATTAAATTATCCAAGATAGAATAAAACATTGTTCTAAGCATAGTAAGACTTTCTGTTTACCCAAAGACGTATGCTGGGAGTGAATGGTATTGCAGTGAATATACAGGATATGGTTCTGATCTTGCTAAGTCACACACACACAGAGCATGTATTATTCAAGGTACTATTACTGTAGTAGTATGTAACTTTAGTATGTGCATATGCTTTTTGCAATGCAAGGTTGTTGGGTTTCTCCAAGTACAGAGTCTAGATTCTCGTTTCGGAGATCCCTTGTATTTTTGATAGGCTAGGTGAGAGTCTTTTAAAAAACAACTGATGATTGGGGTGATGCCCACATAGAAATAAACATTTGAAATGAGTAACCACCACAAAATAAAACCAGATAGTTGCTCATAGTATTCAAGACAAAACAGAAGCTATTTACTAACTTAAATATTTGCAATCTCTTTAGACCAAAATTCAGTCAACTTTTGTTTTGTTTTCTTTTGTTATTCTGAGATGTCTGTGTCATTTTTGGACTTTTCCATAGAGTTGATTTCTTTCTTCTTTCACTCCCAACAGCCCAGTCCTCAACTAGCAGACAGGAAGAAAGGCAGAGCACATAATACAGGGAAGAAAGCTCCGGTAAGAAAAGACATTTTCATTTTAAGCCTTCAGCAAGGTATTGACAACACCAGGGAACCAAAATGTTCCTAAGAATTGAAACATTAATCTACATTGCCATTTTGGAAAGGTCAAGGGAAGACTTTTAAATATTCCATATGCACATATTTTACATAATAATTTGGATTCTTCTGACTATACCTTCCCTTTCTGTGGAACAATAACAGAATGGGGAAATTCTTCTGGAATCATTTTTCTTATATAGAAGTCCTGGTAAATTATCCAAATGAGCATTTTGCATGCCTGTAGCACCAGCAGGGAACATGCCCTTTTGGTCAGGTAGGCGATAAAACTATTACATGTAAGACTTGCATATTGTGCTGTTTCCTAACTCTGGGAGCATAACTCCTCTCTTAGTCATGCTGCCTTAAGTTCCCAGTTCCTGTTTGAGGTTATAGATAATGAAGATAGGAACCAGTAGCTAAAGGGCAGCACTCACAATAATGCACAGGACATTATTTTATATGACTCAAATGATCTTTTTTTATCACTTCAAAACCTGTAGTTTATAGGTGAGTATTCCAAATAGTGGGATGGAAATGCCATGCCGGTTTTGCTCTCCATTCTGAGACAATTAAAATATCATCAGGTGAGAATTGTTGCTGTTGTGGAGTTACAAAAGAGAGAATGAACAGAAGTTTTCCTATTTTTTTGTTGCTTCATCAACACAAAATTCATCATCATTAAGCAGCTGGCCAATGGTTTTCTGGTGGGTAATTTCTAAATTATTATCACAATATGTACTGCAGTCACAAGTTAAAATAACTCCTTAAGATATGTACAAGGAAACAATGCATTAGATTCTCTGGAAAAATTATATTTATTTCAATAGGAGAAAACTAAAAGAGATAGTAGTGGGACTGAATTTTAAACTGCTAAAAGCACTATGTTTGAACTTTTTTGGGGGAAAACAAAAAGGAAAAATGACAAAATAAGTAGTGAAGAACAACTTGTTTAGGTTATAGAAGTAAAGACTACACAGAAAAAAATGTTTTTATAAAGATAAACAATGCTTTTAATAGAATGTAACAAGGCATAACATATGGGTGCCATGAAAATGCAGACTTAACTTCTATCTCACATTAAACGCAGAAAGACTGCAGCATTTCTTGCTGTCTGTTGCTGCAGCTTAGTGCTCCAAAAGCAACAAGTCAAATAGATTGTGTCTTCTTGCAGATTGCTACAAAATAATCTCATAACAATTTGACCTGCATTTTCTTCCTAATTTTTTATGTGGAAAAAAATTATCCTCTGTCGCTAGGCCTCTGTTCTGTCTGCTTTAGTTAGTTCTCTGACTCTTGTCAAAACCGATGCCTTCCAATTGACTTCTCCAGTCTAACTCAGGATTATATCCTGCTGCTTTCTGGGCAACTTAGTGTCATTCTTTATAATCAAAATTCACAGACTTTAAAGTTTAAAATCAGCGTTTGAAGCACCTACAAAAAACCTGACAACAGGAGGATACGTGAAATACTTGTTCAGTGGAACTCTGCTTGCGGCTGGTGTCCAGGAACACTGTTTCTGAGGCAGACGGCTCCATGCAGCTGTGCTGGAGGTATTTCCCCTCTATGAAATTTGTTCCTTCTAGAAGTCTTGGAGGATTCTAGTCTTTCTTGAACACTCCATAGAGGTAATATCGAAGTTGTAGTTGAGGATAAATGAGTAAAAGCTGTTTAAAAGTGGAGAATATGTTTTTGTGGCAAAGGGATGTTCCACAGCACTGGAAACTTTTACATAGCATCTATGACAACTCCATGGTTAAGAGTGCCTTCTTTAAAATCTTTTTTTAAACCAGTACTGGCCATGTAAGAATGAGAACTACATGACTGGACATATTTCCAAGGACTATTTGCTGTCTACTCCTTAGCGCTTGGTTAGCCCTCATTCATAGAGAATTGTCCTTAAAGTTGCTAATGCAATTTCTGAAAACAGATTTGTATTTTGATGACTGAATGCAGACTGAAATGACAGTGAAAATATATATATAAGTAGTATATGTACACATGTGTGTAAGTAAAATGATTATTTTTGTTTTACTTTCAGCCACGAGCCTTAAAAAGAGTGTCACACTTAGGTTGCCTAATAACAGGATGTGATAATCTAGAACAACCGCTACTCCTAATGCAAACAGCTTGCAACAATATTGGTCTGGAGCTAGGAATAGACATGTATTTAGCAATGAATTGTGCTGCTCATGAATTAATGGATTATGTAAGTTATTTTCAATATCTATTTTGTTGATTTTTAGAAAGAATGTAGCTATTTTTTAACATTTATTATTACATTGCAAACTCACCTAGAAGCTTCTAACTCCATATTTTTAAGGTAGCAATCAAGCAAACCAAAAGAATTGTCTCTGTGTTTCTAAATTACACTTGGATCAGTCCTTCAAGTGTAGCAGATACGTTATTGGCTGGTGAGTGCAAGGGGACAAGATGTGCAGACATCCTTCTGGTAGCTTGATGTGGAGGGAGCCGTGCAAATGCACATACTTCTCCTCGGCAGCTGTCCCAGCATACTGGTGGTGCACCTTGCGTGGGATAAGGCTCACTGGACCAAGGCAGACCCCACTGCAGCTTGTGTCCTTGCCTGCAGGAATCTCTGCTACTTTCATGATTTAACTTTAATCATTCAAATGGTATAAGCCTGCCTGCATTGGACGGGTTTATTCCTTTTCTCTGTTTGTTTATTTATTTAATAAGATTTTTCAGATCAGTCAGTGTCAAATGTAGCAAACTGTTTCATGCACAAACACCTACTACATGCTCTGTTTAACAAACCAGCTTCATTTCACATTACATCTCAGACAATTTTGTATTAAAGTGTTAAGCAACAAATCCTCTGTGGTTTTTTTTCATTTTACCACAAGGTATAAATGAATTATCTTCTATCCACCTTGGTTTCAATGATCAAGAACAAAAAATTATTTACACAAGTATACTTCTGTAATTCCTTCACAGCACTAGATGCTTATTTCTCAATTTTATTACACTACATCTGTTGTTTTCTTCAAACTAACTTGACCTTTTTATATATTTTTACTATCGTATGTGTGTATACCCACCAACATTCATCTCATAGTGTATCAACATTCAGTTTTTAATTCTTATTTTTCAAGACTTTTATTTGACAAAGTTTATTTATCTCCAGCTGAAGCCTTAAAGTGCCTGCCCCTTGTTCCAAGACCAATCTAGTTTCTCTCTAAGCACAAAAACAAATTTCTTATTCCCTTTAATATCTCATGAGATATTGTGTGTTTGGGTGTACTATAGCAACAAACCTTCCATTATTAACGTATTTGGTGAAAGCAGTTGCTTTCCTGACAATTTGTGATATCTGTACCCTATACCCGTATAAGCAAAATGTTAACCAATGAATTATCAGTAATTCTATAAATTTCTGTTAGTGAACTGTTAAAGTCACTTAAGCAGTGAGTATTCTGGCACAGTTTGACAGTGTGCCCTTAATAATCCTCGTACGCTGCAGTTTATGCTTCCCATAGTGATGAGACTAGTTTTAAACTAGTCTTTTTTTTGAAAGGGGAAACAGGCAAGGAAAGGCACTATCTTGTTTTTGAGCGTTGAGGGTGCGCTCCTTTCCCCTCACAATATTTTCCTTATGAAAATGGCGACAAAAAATAACTTTTTTTGGAAGTGAAAAGTGATATTCTTCATGCAAGATTTAATAAAAATGTCAAATATTGCTATTTTTCTGATAAAGTTGTGTAAAACTGGCAGTGTTGCCTAGAAAATGCTGAAATAGATCTCCCTTGGTTTGGAATTCGTTCAGAGACTTTGGCATGAGCCCACTGAAACCCACTGTTGCTTTAGTCAGAGTTTTCTATAACAATGCACTGACCACTTCTTAGACAAAAAGTAGACTTATTGAAGGACACACAATCCACTGCCTTAATAGAGCTACTACTGTCACAAGATCTGTATGCTTATGTTAGTAGTCTGGTTTTTAAAGTATTACCTTCCTTATCTTTTATGCTTTTTACCTTACTTTCTAGGTTAAAGGAAAATATGAAATACTCACTGGAACGTTCAAAAGTCCTGATGAAATGGTTGACATGTATGTGGAACTGATTAATAAATTTCCTTTTATTATTGCATTAATAGATCCCTTAAGAAAAGAGGTAAGATACCACAGTGCAGTCCTTGAAAAATTGATAATACTGTTAAGTGATGTATTAATGAACTTTTCACATTTTTACAAAATGTATCAAATACAAGACATTTTTGGAGTTTAGGCACAAATATATCACTATAAAAATGTATGTAACAATTCATTTGCATATCTGTAATTGACAATGACTCTAAATTTTTCTATACTTTTGACATAATTCCTGACAGAAAATAACCCTTGCATGAACAGAATAGGGGTCAGTACAAATATTTTAAATTACAAGATGCTTTTTTTTTCTGATTCTACTTGCTAAACCAGTCATTTTTAGTACATTTTCCTCATAAAGTAAACAATCATTCAAATTATAAAATCAAATCATAAAATTCAAGTGATATATAAATTATATTACCTAAAAATTTGGACATAGTTATATATTCCTTAGAATCACTCAAAAAAAAAAAATATTGCTGCTATTCTTTATGAGATTTATACCCAAAGCCAGAACAAACCAACCTGTCACTGGCAGCATTGCTCGGCAGAATTTTTAAAGTGGTAGTCAGGTACCATGTATTTACCGCTGTGATCAAAATTAGAGGAGTTAATTTATTGTGGCCAATAGATTACAACAATAAAGTAGAACACTATTAATTAAGTGTATTATCAAGTTATAAATTGATAAAAGAAACAGGTGGCATAACTTTAAATATTAGCACTTATACATCAGATTAAGTTTCCATGTATTATAAAAAGGATAAAAACTTCATTGTAGCAGAACCTACAGTTGTAGGCCTAGATTCTGCAGTTCCACAACAATAAAAATTTGCTCTTGCTGTCAAATTGCACACTTTATCTTCTTTGAAATAAATATATGGGGTTTGTTTTCATGAACAAGACATGAAGACCGTGATTGAAGGGGGAAGCAAAGTGATGTTGTCTTTGTGAATCTGCCCTGTGCCTGAATCAATAATTCTAAAACAGATATGCTGCAAAATCCATCTGATTTTGTTCTTAGCTGGAACTTTAAAAGTTCAGTTTTCGAATATCTGTGTTTACTGTTATGTCACTCTAGTTAGCCTTGTCTCCCTGCACTGTTTCAGTCTGACTCTGAATTACCCATGTTCCAAAACACCAGATTATTCCCCACTCCTGCCAGGGCTGCAAACTTCCTTGAGAATTCTTGTGAAGAAACATATTTGCAATATGAAAATCTGCAGGAGAATTAGAACAGATAGTGAAGTACAGTTTGAAATAGAATTCTGTGAAGGGAAATGCCTCTCCTCCTCCTCCTCCCCCCGATGAATCTACATAGTTCACCCATGCCACATCTTTGCCACAGATAATTAGGTCCTTGAGGATTAGCTGTGGTACCAATCGAACAATTCATTGCCAGGCAGCAGATCACTTTAGTGCTTAAGTTTAAACATTTGTTCAGGTGTCAAAAACTTAATTTTCACTTACATGTGGGCTTGAAATCCTTATGGGAATGCACCCTCACACAGATTGCAGCTCTACAGGTAAAAAAGTCTGATCTGCAGACCAGGAATTATTACTGACAGAATTATTAAGTAGAAAAGTAATGTTTTTAATGTGAGAACTTTGTATTCTGTGGACACAAAGAAAGCAAATTAATTCATAAATCTCTTCTTTCAAATTATATATATATGTATCCTTGTACTTTATTTATCCTTAAATCCCCGTATCATGTGGACAATGCATTAAAATCAAGAAACAAAGATCCTATAAAAATGGACCTTTGCTGGAAAGACAGCGTTATATTCTGCTGTTCCTTCTGGGTCAGTCTTAGAGATCTGATCATCCTGTCTGGATATGTGTCATTGAGTCTATGACTGCTTCCTGTTTCATTATTTTATATTCAAACACATATTATGACATTTAATATATTAACACAAAAATAAGTCCTCTGAATAAAATAATAGAAAATCTCAGGAAGGAAGTGAAAATTGCAAACTCCTACAGTTAATTTAATTTGAAATATTTTAAACTATACTTGTGTGCAACTAGCTTTGATTAATTCCAGATTAGAATTTATGTTTTCTAGCAAAATCTTAAAATCCAAGCAACATTCCAATGGTATGTTTTTCTTAGGTAGACAGATTTAAAATGCAGTATAGAATATAATATGTGTATATGAAGGGTATCTTTAGGATTAAATCCAAATTTGTATTGATTTTTTTTTTACAATTTTTACCTCCTTAATTAGGGTTGTCGTTCAGTTTTCTAAACTCCTGTTACTTACTTGATTGTTTATGCAGGACAGACAACAATGGAATAACATATGCTGTGCTCTTGGTTCCAAATGTTACCTGGTTGCTGAAGATGCTGCCACATATATTTCCAAACTTAAAATTGACCAAAACATAAACATACCAACATGCAGTGGTGTTGTCCTAAAATATATTAACCAAACCATGGTATCAGACCTCATACAAGTTACTGGACTTCTGGACAGTGAGTAGAGGGGGGGAAAAGGCTGACTTTCAAATCTTACAAGTCAATAAATAGTGTTGCCACAACTGTAAATCTTTTTAATTATTGCCACTTCTAATTTAGATAGTGCTTGTCAGAAGAAACTAAAATTCATGTTTTGATTCACAAATCTCTGTGCAGGAGCTTAAAACAGCGTTCAGGGCTTCAACTATAGTAAATTAATACCCTGTGGATGCTTTGAATGTAGGTGCCCTTCAACGCTGCAGCTCAGTGTCATACAGTTAGATATCAGAATTAAACAAAATAAAAAAGATGTAGTTGAGTAATCTGAATTTTGACTAATACTAGTATTGATAATTAAGAAATCCAAGCAAGTCCAAAATGTTTAAAATTGCAGTTTACATAGATTATTGACTACATTTTATTGAGCCTTTGTGGTAAGAAAGGCTAAGAACTTGTGCAGTTTCATATGTAAGATTTTTCTTTGTATCAGTTTTTCTTTATTCATTTTTATACCCAAGGAATGGATGGACAAATTTAATATATCTAAGTTCCTTCCTTATTCCTTCGAGAAGCCCAGAATGACTATATCAAAGTGAGTAAATAGCAACTTAAAGATTTCATTCAGTCATAATGGTAAACTCTTTGTTATAGTGAAGAGAAATCATTACTATAGCGAGGAACACATTTAAAATAAATAAACCAGCCTCCTTGCCTGTAGAATACATTTCCAGACTGATCAGCTAGAGACAGAGATTAGGATAGGGTGTTAGATATTCCCTTAACCATGCTGAAAATAAAACATAATGTTAATGTAGTAAACTAATACAGTTTACATCTTTATGAGATGGGTTTCATTGGTTTTACTCCTGCTTGTATTCAAGCTTAGATAGCACAAAGGTAAAAAAAGCATGAAAAGTCCAAACAATTCCTGTGTCAAATATATAAAATATACACTAATGAAGGTTTTACACTCCCATTATATATAGGTCAAAGACATATTACCATATTAGGAAGTCCAGATGGAGAATCTTCTGATGATAGCATTGTGGATCTGGTAAGGATTGAAAGCTGTTCAATTGCAGAATTGCCAAAACACTGCTTTTAACATGAACTATTTTTTAAGGAGAAAGCCTGCTTCTGCTTAAGAAAGAAACAACATTTTACAAAATGGGCTTTTTCTAGAGAGTTGCTTTTTTTTCCCCGCAGAGAGTTAATCTTTGAGTTTAAAGAGAACACACAGGAAATTTGCCAAATCAGGGAGTATATTCAAAAGTGTGTATGATCTATTTGGTTGCATTAGTTTATAAAAAAATGCGAGTTACTTAAAACATTTCTGAGTAGTAATAATATTTTAGGCAAAAATTCTTAACACTAGTATATTTAGTCTTTTTGTATTAAAGCTACATTTGCAAATAAAATTTCATTTCATCTGCCAGTGAAAATTATTGTTTGCCTCCAACAAATCTTTCATTAAGAGATTTTATTTCTATTTAAAGGAGGGTTTTTATCTTTAGAAAGATAAGAGTGTTAAATTAGAAGTAGGATACCATGTTTAATAATTAAGAATGACTTCACTTTAGAACCGTAGAGTTTTAAAATATGCACTTTCTCATTTAAGGCTGTTGGACTGGGTGCCAGGTTTATCAAGTTGGGAGGTCTTTCCCGCGGAGAAAGAGTGACCAAATACAACCGCCTTCTTGCTATAGAGGAAGAACTGGCCAAGAATAGAACGCTACGTATGAGCTTCTTTCTTACTTTGTTTTCAGCTTGCAATGAATACGAGAACAAAGATTGGAGGGAGAATGATTGAAACTGCACCACAGGAGGGAAGTGAAATCAAAAGACTATAAATAAGCGCTGACAAAAAAAACCTAGGATAGCACTTGCCACAATGTATATTGTTGTCCTAATGGATTATCTGTTTACTGAATGTTAAAATAGACCCCTTCTTGAGGAGTAGCCTACATTAAGCTTTTTTCCAGAATTAATTGGTTGGAGTCTTGAAGCCCACAGTGCAAAAGGAACAAAACAAAACCCATGCATATAACACACCGAAAAGCTGCCAAAACGGAATTTTAGGCCAAATACCCCACCTCTCTCAAGCCCTAAACATATATTGCTCACAAAACTTCGCTTCACAACCCCCTTTTGTCTGTTGCGTTTCCAGCAAAATGTGTTTGGAAAGCTACAATTGCATGGGGAAGCACTAAATAAAACCCAAGGAAACCCGAAGTTAACGATGCACATTCAGCCTTAGCCACTTGTATGCATCTGCCTGCATTTCGGGATCTGCATCATCTTTTTACACTGTACTCCACACTGCTAAATGCTTAACAGTTCATTAGAACCACTTCTCACTTGCTCAGGTATCAATCAAAACAGAATAGAGGCATACAGTCTGAAGGGGAGGCAGAGACTAGGAGAGGAAGAAAGGAAGGAAAGGTTTGCAAGAATTCATTATGCCTAAGAAAAAGAAAAGGGAAGGAGAATTAAGTCATTTTCCCCTCTTGTTTCTAATCATTTTCAATGTTCTATACAGAGGGAAGAACTTGACATGCATGCTATAGAACAAAGTTTTTATTTAAAAAAAAATTATTGAAAATATTCTGAGTTTTCAAAATCTCCCCCTTGCTCCTATACAAACATTGTAAAAAATAGAAACGGGCAGAAATTCTTTTTTGCTAAGACAGTAATTTCACAGAATGCATTTTTTGAAAACCAGGCAAATAATTATAAAGAGCTCTGAACTTTAACTCAGCAATATTAATATATTCTCTGTTCAAATGGTACAGTCTAAACAAAGAGCTTGCATTTGACAAATATTTAAACCTGTATCTCATGAAATAGCAACAATTCCCGAAGCCGTTAATCATTTGGCAGAAATAAAATCCAACAACTAAATCAGCAGCAGGGAAATATTGAGATGGTACGTCTGAGCTGCATACCAAACTCCTCATTTGGCCGGGCTGCGAGCTCTGCAATACACTGGAGAGCTGGGAAGTAGAGGACTCTGTAAGTGGCTCCTGGATGGGAGGTGACACTGGCCCATCAGGGGTCCCCCAGGAGCCACCGAAGGGGACCTGCAGCTGGGCCTGTGACAGCTCTGACAGCCGGCGCCCTCGCCTATGAGCGGTGTGGCTTTGCCTCCGTGCAGCCCCAATGCCGCCGCTGCGGTTCAGCCGCTGGATTCACCCGGAAGGCAACGGTGAACTGCTTGCAAGCTGAGTCAGACTGGCCATCATCCCTGTACTGAAAAGGAACATGCATAGCCGAGGCGTATTCAGTGATGGGGTGGACATCACGGTTGTGGAAAAGAGGGAATATGGGGTGAGGCTAGGGAAGGAGTGTCACTGAAGCGGGAAACACAGCAGTGAGAAGAGAGGTGAAGTGTTAGTTATAGCAGCAACACCTGGAGCTGGGCTTACGTGGAGTTGGTAAAGGCTGGGGCAGGGAAGAGGGCGCCGTCATGATGGAACTTCGGCAAAGCACCAGTGCAGAGGAAAGTGGGTGCTCAAAACCAGGGCAGCAAGGTGGGCGATTAGTGACAAAGGGAAAGCAGTAAGCATCCCAGGTCACGTTGCTGTGCACCATGCCCCAATCCTGTGTGTGATCACAGCACAGGGCTGCTGCTCCTTTGTTTCTAAGGAGCAGACTTTTAAAGGGGTTTCACAGGCTCTTGTGAGCATCAGGTGGATTTTAAAAAAATCTGAGTGCACCAGAGAACATGACCAGAAAAAGGATTACAGCAAACATGAGTTTCTTTTTTCTCTTCTATTTCAGGTGAAGCAAATCTTGAGTTTATTGCTTTTGCTGAAGAATCACATCCAGAAAAACAACTTTCTGATATGCTTCCTCCCCCAAAGCAGGATTCGTTGCCTCCACAGCTCTCCCAGCCAGCCCAGGAGGTTAGAGGCCTGCCTGCTCAGCTCCCGGAGAACAGCACACTGACCTAGGCTGTCAACATTAACTTTAGGATAAATTTCTAAAAAAAATAGTAAGAAACTCATATATTAACTATTCCTTAATCCATTTATTTTCAAGCACTTTAGCTAAACATTTTTAAAAGCATTCAGACACTAGCTTCTCTTTTCCCAGGAGACCGTTGCTTTCAGCTGAAACCAAGTTAACTGAGCAGCAGCTACAGTTTGAAAATACCACAAAATTCTGTGCTGTATTTACAAATTGACAAAACAAACACCTCTGTGTTAAGTCAAACTAAATGTTTGTTTTGGGAAAGGCGAAATCTCTCTCCATACAAAGAGTGACCTATTGACAAACAGTAAAAAAAAAAAAAAAAAAAATTTACAAAAAACAAAGGCCTTGACTGTTACGCTGCTCCATCCCCCCACGCACCCTCAATGCTGCTCTTAGATCTGGCCTACAAGGGAAATTTTGCTCCAGTTTGAGCCAGCTATCAATACAAGTGCAGCAGTGCAAACCCCAAATGTAGGGCACAAAGCTGTAATTGGCATCCCTCGGAAGCTTGCTGCACTCCCAGGCAGGGAATAACAACTCAATTTCACAAGGTCTGGGAAACTTGTCAGGAGTCTTTTAATAAGCAACAGTGAAAAGATAAATAAGTTATGTCCTAGGTAACAAACAGTTTAAGAAAAAGAAATACTTCTTAAAAAACTTCTGGGTTTTGTATAATTTGAAAATTCGAACGTATAATACAGCAGCAATAATTTGAGGAAAAATACATATATAAAACATTGCATTTTAAATTCAGTGTAACAGATACCTAAGTGAGAAATGAACCACCAGAACCAACTGCCCCCCAGAAATGAAGGTATCGATGAAAGACAAATTTCCCCAAGTTTAGGAATTATATGTAGTTCAGCAATTAGATCAAGTCCAGGATTTTCTTAGCAAACATGCAAAAAACACCAAAAAAGATGTGTAACTACCACACTCGTTACTATCGGTTTATTTTTAGGAAAAGCACCAGACAGTTGCATGCAGAGCCAAACCAACAAACTCAGAACATTCATCCTTCAATATTATCACTGTTGCAAATCATTAAATAAAAAATAATCCAAGTGCATTCAAGTACTTGACCACCCAATTTCAGTTACACTGATCTTTAGTTAAATCCCTGATTACATTTGTTCGTTCATTATAAAAGAATGAGATACCGTATTGAATTTAAAAAGACTCCCGTGGAATGTGCATTGGCAGTGGAGCAAATCAATTACGTACCTCCCTCCCTACCTTCATAGGAAATAAGGGCTGAGGGAAACAGGGATTTGCATCATCTAAGTGAATTGTTACCTAATGAAGAAATTAGTGTGTCCCAGGTTCAAAGCAAAGGCTTGTTTGTTAGTGCTGCAAGGTTTCAGCTGGGACTTCTCAAAACGTTGATGCGCAATAACTCGCAGTCCTGGAATGACTGAATCCCAAACGTACTCCATACCATGGAGCCCGGGGCAACAGGTTTTGCAGCAGCACACAGAGACTGCAGTTACAGCAGTTCCCAGCTTTGCTATGTGACACTGAAACAAAACCCCAGGAGATAAATCCTCCTTGGAAAAGCTTTTAATCCAAATGACAGCACCAATCTCAACCCACAGAGTTGTGACTTGGGCTATGGTTACCGAAAGTCTTGGTACCAAAACGACACGCTGCACAGCCTCTGCTTTGCAGTCGCTGGGCGAGCTGTCCGGGGGGAAGGTGAAACATAAGTGCTACGCTTGTGCTTTTCATTTCCTCAAAAGAGCATCTGTGGAGACAACAGTGAGGAGACCTACAAGATCTTGGTTTAAGTAGATATCGAAATGTTTTGAAAGCAATGTGTCTAAAACCTGATGTTTTCATGATGAGTAATACCCCCCATACTGAAGCTGACGTGCGCATAATCCCCTTCACAGGGTCTAACCTGAGCTCTCCAGTCAAGAGATGCAAGGGGCTTCTGGCAGGCTTTGGAATGGGCCTTTAACAAGGTGCCTTCTCAACAGAAGAATAATTTAAAAAGCCTTTTCAAATACAGTTTTAAAGTAAAGGTAACTGACACTGTCTAAGAAAATAATAATCATACCTGCAAAATTAAAATGGGAAAGGGATTTTGAGTGATACATAGTTATATTTAACACTTTAATGCATGTAACAAAACTGCATACAAAAGACCATTTCAATCCATGTTTTTGAAAACTGTTTGGAGTACTGACCGTAGCCCCTAGTAACACACCTATGCAATTTACATGTCCAGATAATGGTTCCCAAAAGTTACAGCCTTTCAGAATAACAATTAACAGTTAGAACTGTCTCTTTCTTTTATTTTCTCAACATTAGTTTCTTTATGCAGTGGCTGCCTTTTTTCTTCTTTCGTTTCGTTCTGATTCAGCGTGTTCTCAGACGTCTGATCCCCACTGGTGGAAACAGGATCTAAAACTACAACGGATTCTGTCTCTTTTTCACTGCTAGAAGCTTTTCTTGTCAATTCTGTATGACTAGTTGATCTAAAGGAAAAAGAATAAATATATGAATACAGGTAACAGTTATCATACTTAGGAGAAACAATATAAATATACAGAGAAGCATTTCTGTTATTAGTAGCACATATGACCAGGACAGGTCTACTAAACAGGTAAACAGATTTCTAGATTTACAGCTGTTACATACAGACAATAGTTGACAAAATGCGACAGTCACATTACCTCTCCTGAACCATGTGTTAAGCTAGCCACGGAAGATATTTAAAAGAAAAAAACAAACTAACAATGCACTGAGAAAATCCTTAGACTATGAAAGGATCAGTTTAAAGTCTTAAGAATTTATTTTCTCTCCGCTCATCCCAGAGCTGGGTTCAGGTTCCCCCAGCCCAGCAGAGCATTTGCACCCAGTGAAAACGCCACCCATTCCTGTGGGCTGCAGGCTCAGAGTCCCGCAGCCTGAAGGAGGGACAACCTGGCTGCTGCTCCCCACCTCGCTCCGGGAGCAGCTTGTGCAGTGCTGTCCCCGCTCTCCGCTCTCCTGCGTGGCAGGGAGGCAGAGGCAGCATAACCAGGTTTTCCGCCATGGCTCAGCACCAACAGGCTGCTCGCAGTCTCGCTGGGAGCAAATGCAAGTGATTTCTGAGCGTTTGCCTACTGGCTTTGCTGGAATACAGAGGGCGTTAGCCCTACGTTCTGTGCTGCAGAAACGGGGTTACATCGTGATTGCCTGCGGCGCAGGGATTCTTGCTGATAAAAAGCCCTCTGAGCCAGGAGAGAGGAAGGAAAGGTCAGAGACACCAGGGTTATTTGTCGAGGCTGGCATCATGCTATAAACACTAAAAGCACTTGTCTATGGTCAAAAGCCTTGTACTAGTGTTGAAAATGTGCAGGCAAACCCTTCGACTAGCCAGGAGGCACCAGCAGAGAACAAGGCAAACGCTGGGAAAGCAGGACCTGCGCACCTCGCAGGCCGGGGCTGTTTCCTACGCCAGCTCAGCGCTGCTGTGACGGGCTCGTGCCTCCTTCCCCTTCCCAGGGCCCGCCGGCCCTGTGTGCATGAGGGTACGTAACCCCCGTGTGCTCGGCCCATCTTTCGCAGGGCTTTACACAGTGGTGTGAACACCGTACAGGTGTCTACACTCATACAGCTACAGCCCCCAGACTGGACAGGCGCAGAACACCTCGGTGCAACACGCACCAGCGGGTGTACGGCTCTGCTCTCCCGGGAAACCTAACTGCAGAGCTGCTGAATGCAACTGCATTTGCTAGCACACGGCCTCTTGTTTTTATTTCTTTTTTATTATTTTTTAATTTTTCATGCTTACTCATAAGAATCAGCCTTCCATACTGCTAAGATAACACCCTTGAAAGGAAAAAGTAGAATCAACTGGGGGTCAGAGAAAGAAATTCAGCTACTGGATCCATCTGCTATGAACCGCCCTTTATTGCGACAGTCTTTGTCCTAGAGAAAATGACAAAGAAAAAAGAGGTCACCCCACTCAACAATTAGAGCACAGGGCGGAGAATGTACTGGCTCCCACCTGATGGGGAGAGAGTAAATGGACAGGTTAAAAACAAATAAATAATCACAGAAACAACAGTTGTCGCACTTTCCATTTCAGAAAGAATTTCCTCGGCTTACTACTGAAGCACTGGGTATAGCAAACGAAATTCCATATTCAAGCTTTAATTACAAGAATTGTCTCTAACAGAACTTCGGTATAAGTTAATTAATGCAGAAATTGGCACTAATAGATACAGTTTCAGACTCATTTGATTATCATCAGAAGCTAGTGATTTCATAAGGGAAATAATGCTTATTTTATGCAAAAGTTGCCAATCATTCCAGAAAATACAAGGTGGGGTATTTTGAATGTTACAGCAAATTAAACTTTTTAAAGCAGTGTAACCAGAAGAGGGTTATTTTAAAAAGTGCTACCTCTGAAAAGCTGATTGCCCAACACTATAAAAATGGTCAAAGCCATAAATGCCAAGTTCATTTTTATTTCACTTTGGAGGTAACTATCTTTCAAATCCCAACAGCTGGACTATTTAATACAATCTGGTGAATCAAAGTATAATTCTTCACTGGGCTCACAGCGGGGAGTCTGCATTAGTGTATGGCAGCATTCCAACAACTGATGCACAGCCAAGCGCTCTGAAGTCTGTTTCATTTATAACAAAAATGGATAAAACGGCAATCATATTTACCACCTTCAAAGGACAGAAAAATGAAAGATGTTGATATAAAGTAGTTTAATGGAGAAAACCAGTGATTAAATCAGCGTTTCAAGCATAAAAATAAGAATTACTATTCAGACTTGGTTGTACTAGCATTCCCTTCTTCAAATCCTTTACGCTGTTGCAGCACCAGCCTGACAGTGCTGCTGTTACAGCTGAGGTATTGTTAAAAATTATTAACCCTGTTTATCAGGTATTCATAGCTCATTTTCAATAGTTTGTCAAGAGCAGAATGCAGGCATAATAAAGTTTCAGTGCAAGAATGAACATAATTTTGGTGCTCCCTTTCAAAAAACAGGTTTTGCTGCTACAAATGAAAAGCAATTAGTACAGATAGAGTTAGCCACCGTTTTGAACAATTAGAAATTTGTCCAGCCAAGGTATTTGCATTTAGCTCTAGGCAAAGCTCTTCCTTCATTAAGGTTGTTAATGTTGTTATCAGTATTCTTGTTATTTGTCCAACTATATATTTAAGCCAGAAATGGAGAACCTAGTTCTATTGTACTCAGCCATACATAATTGTTCATAAGTCTGCATACATTTTTAGGACTAAAGACATAAAATCTGTACTGTGAAATCCAGATTTAGATGATAAGTGCATTTTAGATTAATTGTACAGGATATGCAAAGTCCCAGGCAGTACTGAGGACTGCTTGTGATAGTCTCAAAAGCAATATAGTCCATTTATATAGTTAGAGGAGGTACAGAAGGTGTAAAAATGAAGGGTTACGCCTGACGGGCCGCCTGTGAACTAGGTACTGCTGTGTGCTTTGTGACTAATTTACGGTAGGAGCACAAAAGGACAAACTAAGGATCAGATTCTCAACTGAGACTTGGATTTTCTTTGTTTCCTCTGGTTAATATTATAACCTTGGTATTATTTAACCTTGCTCTATTCATGAAATCATTGTAATATGTTTCCATTAGAAACCAGAATCGTATGTAAATATCATGGAAAATTTTACTGGATGAAGTCCCATCCAATTTCCTAACAATATGTAAAAGCAGAATGCTAAAGGAAACCGTTCAAGGAAAACACTGTAGGAAAATCCATGGGGTTTACAGCGTATTTAGAAAATACTGGCAAAAATCTATTCCAGCAAAGACTGGTTTTGCAAGTAATAGTGTAAGCAGGGAAGATTCCTTGTAGATACTCTGCCCGGAATCTGAGCTGTACAAACAGTCATTGCTGCTACAAAAGCCAACGCTTAACGTGGCATCAAATTAGTATACTGTGTCTTTCCGCAAGCTCCCTAATCTAGGACACTGAAATAGCTGTCATCTCTCTTCAAAGCAAAATTGCTTTCAAAACCAAAGTGAAACTCCACCAGTGCTATTCCTTAGGCCCCAAAAGATGAGATTTGAAGCATTATGCTGATTTAACAGTTGTTCACCACCAGTTGCTTCCTTATACCGCTTAAAAACCACACCTGCATGTCAATTCTAGCTTGCTTCTTGCCTAACTACTGCCCACTCTGACCCCAACATTCCCATTTCCTACGAGATCCCCATCACTGGTGCAGTAACGCTCATGCTCCAAATGACTATGTCCCTTCTGAACTGCCACGCTCGGAGGGTTTGCCAGATAAGAGCAGCTCAGCAGTCCTGCCCTGACCTGGACCAAGCTGCTCACAGTGCCAGCCTGGCCGGGAGACAGGGTCTCAGCTTGGGCAAGTGCCACCGTGGTCTCTCTGTTGCATGCCAGAGCACAGGAGGCGAGTCAATTTTATCCTCTAGTCAAAAACTTTTATTGAGAATAAAAGCTACAGATGTGTTTATTAAATACTTCAGAATTTTTAACAAGGCAGGGGAATACAACAGAGAGGACCAAAGGCTAATACTGAACAATAGTGAAAAATACACCAATTCCAAGTCTGGAAAGTCTTCAATGAACAAAAAATTCCATCACAGTGTAGTACATGTCAAAAGGAAATGACAGGGAATACAACCAGTGACAGTAGTGAATTAGTCTGTTGGTTCCCTCCTCTGATAGTACCAGTACCATCTACAACACCAGACATCTGTGAAGAAAGTGCAAGAAGCCCTCTCTGTTTCAGGAATGCCTCTGCTAAATCTAGCTGAGCAGAAAGGTGTCAACATAGCAGTGAGCAGAACGGAACTGCAGACAACTTTAGTATGGAAATTGTTCCCATTTTTAGGTGCTTTTCTGAAAGTGCTCAAAAAGATTGGCAAATTAATTTAAATGAAAAGTCTTGGAGAGCTTCTACCTGCACTGAGAGGGCGTACAAGTAGTACAGTGTAAGAAAAATGTGTGACAATGGCTTTTAAAACAGTTAAAATTGAGACCTCAAACTTGCAGAACATCCTATTGTTTTCTTCATTTGTTGTTTGAACTAAATTGCCCACGTTCAAGCTACGCTGGAAAACCTTTGCAGTTCTGTCTAGCTGAGGCTGAGCCGCTTCCCGCAGAGCTGGTAGATGATTCAGGGGTACTAAGATTACAGCCAGGAGAAGGAGGACAAATCCTTTAATTGTATAAAATCATCAGATTAAGACTAACCCTTCTCTGTGGTTTGCTCTGTTAGCAGAGAAGTCTGCTGCCCAGAAACAAAATGTTTACAAAGTGCTGGGAAAAAAAAAAAACCAAACCCAAAAACCCAGGGGCAGAGCCAGCCACACCTTTCCCTTCTGTGTCTGCACGCCCCAGGGAGTCCCGGGAACTCTCATTGCTCCCAAGGGAACTAAATTGTCACCTATTCTCTTCTAAGCAATTGTCACAGAATTACACTCATGCTGGGTTAAACATTTGGGAAGAGATTTGCAGAGGAAGTTACCTGAATACTAAGGTAAGGCTTCCATTTCTCTATAGGACACGCGTTATTGATGTCCTCCCCCTCAGCACCACCTCAGCGAAACTTCGTGCATTCCAAATCATTTGCTTAATGGCTTCTAACAACCTCCTGCACCAAAATAACACCTCACCTAGTGGTTCAAAACCCAAATTTTTGTTCTGAATTAATTTCTCTAAGCCATCATCACTTAGTTTGACTACAGGGAAATTTCAGAATTGACCTGTATTTGGGGATATTAGAGCCCTTTTCCACAGTCCCTCCTTTGGTAATTCACACTGATTCAGCCGGTGGCCAAGTGCTTTGGTAACACTTAACCACAGGAGTAACCAATCATGTTATGAGTCCTACGTCAACCAAACACTGAAATTCCTTACCCCAGTAGTATTTAGGTTAGATTGTCACTCACTTGGTTGCCAGAAGGATCTAAGATTTTACTCAATGAGCTGATTTCTGTCTATGTATTGTTCACAGATACATTTTCAAGACTGGGTCTTTTTTCAAAGACGTGACCTTCTTTCTCCATGAGAACGGGCGTGCTCAACTGTTACTCAACGTGAATAAAGAATGATGAATAGGGCTGTTCGCATTTAAATGTCTGTACGTATTACCTCCTCCTTCAGATTACAAACCTTAGTAAATGGATGGTGCAGCAAAGAGAAGTATCTCATGCACAACTATCCCTAAGGTTTTCTATAGGAAGCTGTACATTAAAATCTAAGTGAAGAAAAAAAGAATAAACACTGCACTCTAAGAGACACCTGGTAATTATGAGACATGCAATCCTCTACTGTGCTATAAAAGGTTTGCTTAGCTGCTGCAAACAGTTGAAGCAGGTCACACCTTTGGCAGATTTCAAGGAACTGCAAATGATGAGACAGCTGCATCCTTTTACCTCAGGTATGAATAAGGAAAAGAGGAGGCACAATAAATCTTTTGTACGCCTTTGTCATTTAGGGTATCTGGTCAAAGCAGTGTTAACATGGTCTACTTTAAGAAAGAGCGTGGTGCCACAGGAGCAGACCTGTAGAAGGAAACAGCCTGTGCTTCAGACCCACGTCCTCGTAACACACGTTTCGAGGGGTTATTCACCGACCTAGCTCTCATGTGGCCCCCAGGACAACCACTGAAGGCTGGATCACGTCTTCTGGTTTAGTTTCACCCATCCAATGAATCCAGGGATCCAGTTTACGCACCAAGACCATTCCAGGATACAAATCACAGCATAGCAAATGGGGAGATTTGCTTCAGAAGCATTCTGCTGATCCAAACTAAACTGCTAGTACTCGGGGAAGCCCAGAAAACTGCCCAGTTGTAGAGCCAAGTTGTCAGACACATGAACTTCCTCCTGATGCCTGCTTCAAATAAACCCTGTTTCAAAACAGCGCTTACACACCTTGGAGTCTGGAGGCTGCTTCTTCTAACCTCTGCTGTGAACAGCACCCCGGAGAAAGAAGAAGAGCCACTGCACTTCAACGTGGTATGAAGCACCTAGGTATTTCTGCTCCTCCCTGCCAGCCCAGTGGCAGAAAAGTATGATAGCCCCAGCACCTTCCCTCTCGCTGGAAAACCATCCTCAACGATGAGCCCTTCCAATTAAGCAGGTTTACACCAGTGACTCGGTGCAAAGCAGCCCTGCAGCACTAAGGAATCTGGCCACCACATTTGTTTTAATGGTTTAAACAGATAAATTAAAGTGAAATGTGTCTTTTAGGATGTCACTGAATAGGCAAGCTGAGAAATAAATTGAGCTTCACATATGCTTTTATAACACATAACAACTGTGACTGTCAACACAAGATCCTTTTCACTGTCAATTCACCACGCATTCTGCGAGACCTTGGGGCCTGCAATTATTTCATTTCCTTTCTTGTAAATGCAATTTCCACTTAGTTTGGTGGAATAAAAGGTAGACAAAAGGTGGTAGGAGTTGCTGTATTTTCTGATTAAGGTTATCTGTTCAAAATTGTAGAAATCCACAAACTACAAACACTATTTTTCAGGAACAACCTCACCTTTCTGTCAGGGTAGCAGTTCAAGAAAATGCAATGGCATTATTCATGTCAAATTAACTGTGGAACAAATCTTCATCTTTCTGATTAAATTAAAATAAAGATCATCTTTCTTCTAAGGATACTTAAGTGAAATAAAAGGGGAAAATATGTATGATTGGAAAAGGCATTCTGCTTTTAAAACTCGGTGCAAATAGCATAAAACTGTAGGGCACAAAAGGAAATCTGGCTCTTTATCCATTCAAAAATAAATTATAAAAGTACCTGCAGGAGAGTGAAGTAAATATCAGTTCATAAAAATAGATGTGAACTGAATTTCCAGCTCATTTGTCGTGACTTACTCTTTTGAACTAAGCAGTGGAGCTAGAATTGGTACTGGTGGGATTTTTTAACTGATAGAACAGGAAATCAAGACGTTTAATTAGCCATGATTACAATATTCTGCCGATCTGATTTGTCTGATCTGTTTCCTTTTCTTGAAGTGACAAACTGACAAACAACCTGGCAAGGGAACTGAAGCAAGTGCACAGCCTAATTTCAAAAGGAGCTTGGTATTGTTGTAACACAAACCAATCCTCCGCGGGATCTGTCTGAAACAAGTAATTCTGCAGCAGGTTTAACTCTTTGATGCTGAGCTGGCACCTCGGGTCTTCAATCTGGTGAGACGAAAGATTCCTCTGCCTGTCTGTGCAAATGCAGCACAACCTGGGGGCTCAGGGAGGGTTTTTTTTTGAAGAATCTTAACATTGGGATTTCAAGGTAATTCAGAGTTTTTACCAACAAATATTTAAGAGTAATAGCACCTGTTTTGGTCCAATGGAAACTGCCCTGCACACCTGTATACAAACTAATATGATTTATATGATTCTATTTTTTAAAAAACCTGCTAGAACTACCTTTTTTAGAAACCAAGAGTTCAGTATATAACTATCTCCCCTCTTCAGATATAGAGAAACACTCAACCTTGCTATTCCTTGAAAACTCTTTGAGTTCTTTTTTTTTTTTTTTTGGCAGAGACGATGAACTTTTATTTTTTAAGAATGTTCAGAGATTCTAGAGGAAAAGAGTTTTATTACAGAGAATTCAATTTCTACCTCCACGTGAGACTGCAAATTATTTGAGGAGTCAGCGGCAAACAGCTGCAGACTGTACATTTATCCTGTTAACCAAAACAGATGTTAAATCACTTTCAAAATGCACCAGCTGAACAGATCTGGTACTAAAATATATCTAGAAATCCATATTCCACTTACTGTAAGGTAGGCTTGGAGCCCGACACACCCTTAAGCTGGTTAGAGACAGTATCTGAGTCGGGTACTTTGGAACTGAATTCTGTCTCCAGGTCTTTCTTGTTCGATGCTGTTTGTGCAGCACTGGCTCCCAAACCTAGCACAGGCAGAGATTTTGATTCTGATGTGGCCAAGATTCCAGTGGGACCTAAAACCCAAAGAAAGTTTCATGCTTCTGTTATCCAGATTGACTGGTCTAGAAACAACACATAAGCACAGCAGAATTCAAGCTAACTGCAGAAATCAAAAAGGAATTTTAAAGAACAGCATCCAGTGCATGGAGAGTATCAAAATATCATATTTGCAGCTTCTGCTCTCCCCACCAAGATTAACCCTTTCTTGTACCTCAAGCAGGGTTTGCTATATGACACAGCCGCGCACTCGATCCCCTTCTGGGATGGTAAGTATGGCTGCCCACGCGGCAGTACCAACTCACGACTCGCCGGTGCTCTCCCAGCCTGAAGTACAGCCGGAGAGAGAGCCAGCCGAACAACAAAGCAGCCTGTTCTCCTACTAATGAGTAGTCAGTGAACTGTCTGTCTACAAAGTCCAAGCTATAACCATACACTGACATTAAAACCAGCCACATCTGCATAGACTATGGCATGGACTTACACTTGCACTGACTGTGTTTCTAACCAGGCAGAACATCAACAGTTTCTTACAGATGCGGACAGTAAAGCATAGCTTAAAAACTGCAGACCCTTGCTCTGCAGAAGAGGTTAATTCAAAACATTACTCCTAAACCCTCATTCCTCTGGTTATCATTCCTTTCAAAAGTATTTTTACAGTAGGCTCAGACTATTAACCTCAGTCCGAGCTCCAGGCAGGACAGAGGAACCTGTGCATATATGGCTGTGTGAGTGCGCAGAAAATCCTGACAGAGGCATCTCTTGGAGAAAATGTCACTGAGAATGAGTCACTGTAGAAGTAAGCAGGGTTCTCCGTAATGGCTGAAATGGGATTGGCCTGGAAGAGAAAGTCAAGCTTCAAGAGTCACTTAATGCAAGGAGAGGAAGAGGACTATGAAGGAGTCCGGCCACTTACTGCCGCTGTCCTGGTCAGTGGTCACTTTCCGGCGTCGCAGAACTCGTTCCAGCTCTGTTTCACTGCTGTCTGTTTCAAGGGACTTCAAGCTTCGGGAACTAGTGGATTTGTTCAATGTTTCCTACAGGCATGAAAAGCTCTGTGAGGGCACATTACGCTGTGCCAAACATCCCATATGCACAACGTGAGAACCTCTTAAACTGCAGAAAAGCAAGTGCAGTTCTAGACCAGCGTGTGCAGCTCTCCCTTTAGTACCAACAGAGCCTCTGGGCCTCGGCTCACCACTCCTCCCTCTACTTGGATTTCCAATGTAGGGATGAACCATACTTACCTACACATTAGTGGGTTGATAGTGGGCTTAAGAATGATGCTCTGGATCACTAATGAACAAACTCTGATGCTTGCAGGGAACTGCCAACTTCCTCCATCCTAACATTTAAAGGATCTTAAAAAACTGCCAGAGCATTATCATGCCCATAATTAACCCCTATTAGCAAAAAGCCAAAGATCCATATTTTTCAGCACATTTTATATTTTAGCGTGGTCCTGTGTTGCTGCATCCTGATGCAGACACATAGCTGCAGAAGTCAGTGTGTACCAGCTGCAACTGCAGCATGTTATTATATCCTATAGTCTAGCTGATCTGCCAAAAACATGAACCTATGTCCACATAGTTCGTGGTTTCTCTTAAGCATGGACTCAGATCTCAAGTTGAAATAGTTTTTTTATACCTACAAAATAGAAATGCATGCTATTACTGCCTTATGCCAAGGTTAGGATTTTATATCAGTGAAGCTGCAATGCTTTTCTTAAAGGGAGGGGAAAAAAAAGGCTTTAATCAAACCTGAAACCTCCCAAAGTTGCCCGCAGGAATTTTAACATACACATAGCGCATACTGCATGCATTTCCCAACAGACGAGTCAGTTACTGGATCAGAACCCACTTGACTGTAAAGTTTCCTCAAAATGTTTATAATGCAACTGAAAATTTGGGACCCATGTGCTATTTTACCCTCCCTCTGAGTCTTGCCATCTTTAAGAAGCCCCAGGAATCCTGCTGATTCAGCCTTCCAAAACATGTCAGACTCATAGAGCATTTTTTCCAGAGCATAACTAACACATTCGTAATATCTTTTGTTGGCAAGCACGTAACTTCTGATCAGAAATAGCAAATGACAAAAGGAAATCGCACTGCAAGTTGCAAAGCCTGTGCTACGTTCAGGATCCCAGCAAAGAAACTCTAATTCTTCACTCCCCCACCCAAAAGTTAAAATATTTCCTTTGGCAACCATTTGAAATTTAACTGAGCAGGTACATTATTAATGAGTGGTATGCTCCAGCTCTGTACACGTGCGAAAGCAACTTGAGCGAGAGTCTCTCAAACTCTGCAATTTACAGACCATAAATGTGTTTTGTTTGTAACAATTATATGGAGGTCTACATGAAATGCATAATTAGCATAGTAACAACAAATGTTTACTCCATCACATCCCACCCCCATGTTTGTTGTCTGACTGTGCATAATGACTGGTCTCAAGAACAGACTGGAATTGGATTTTATGTAGTTTGTCTTATACTACAAATATCCTGAAGGGCTCAAAAGCAACAAGCTAGATACAGAAGTACAGTGACTGCAGGTTTCTTTCTGCTCCCTCCGAACCACAAAATCCAGTCTCCCCTGATGTCAGTGATACAGTGTCAAAGAAACGAAACCGCTATTGGAAAACGAAAGGACCTTTGGCAGGATCGTTGAGTCCATCCCTCACTGCTCCAAACAACACACCATGTCAAACTATTCATATACTTACAGAGTTTCATTTAAAACATAATCTCCATGTTTCATTCTATTCCTTTTCTATGTACCTCCACGTTCAATTATATGTCCTTCTACTTGGAGCTCAGCAATAAGGTCTGGGGGCTCTCTAGATCTTCCCTGTAAGATTGGTGTCACACTTGTGACTTTGAAATCACAGCACAAGCTGTGGCTACACTCTTTGCTGTACTGTCTTGCATCACCCAAGAGAATACTGAAGTTATTTTTATAAGGGCTGTTTAGGTGCTATCATGGATGATTAGAATGATTAGCCTTACCTTCTGTGGAGTGGATGTGAGGCGTTTTGCTTCGATATGGGCAAAATTTCACTTTTTCACCTTACAAAGGCAAAATTTCACCCAATGTGCCAAAGTTGCACTTCAGCTTTAAAAGCTTCAGGGTCACAGAAGTCAGGGAGTGAGAACTACAGCTCCTTCTGACTGTTTGGCACAATTTTAGCACTTGTGCAAAAGAAACCACCAATTAAATAAGCAACGCAATATAGAAGTAAAGGACAGACCAGGCAAGACCAGGTCTGAGCAGGACCATGCACAAGCCTAATGTTTTTATTTAGTGATACATGGGTATGTGGACAGCTATTCACAATCATTTTTTCTACATATAAATGTAGACAGACTACAGAACTCTTGCTCTATTTAGGCTATGTCTATGCTAACAAGAAATTTGGTGCCTCAGGAGAGAGCAGGAGTTCAGAGAAGTTGACAATGAGAACCTTACACCTACTATATATGCAGTTCAAGGGGTTTACTGTGAACTAGATTTATTCAGCTGCCTCTCCCTCCCTAAGCATCCCCACTGTGAGTCCTTAGAAAGTTTCCAAAGGATCTATGGCAGGTGCAGACCACAACATCCCCTCTAGTGGCAGGAACATACAAATCTGGAGCAGAGTTAACAGACTAGTTTTCTCCAAAATAAATTCTGTTAGCAAGACTAAAACCAATCTTTCAGTTGAACCAAAGTCAAACATGGAATCAGGGGATTCACATCATGTATCATAGATCCTATCATAGAACGGTTTGGGTTGGAAGGGACCTTAAAGATCATCTAGTTCCAACCCCCCTGGCCATGGGCAGGGACACCCTCCACCCAAAGCCCCATCCAACCTGGCCTTGAACACTTCCAGGGATGGGGCATCCACAGCTTCTCTGGGCAACCTGTGCCAGTGCCTCACCACCTTCACAGGGAAGAATTTCTTCCTAATATCCAATCTAATTCTCCCCTCCTTCAGCTTAAGGCCATCACCCCTTGTCCTATCACTCCATGCCCTTGTAAACAGTCCCTCTCCAGCTTTCCTGTAGGCCCCTTCAGGTACTGGAAGGCTGCTGTAAGGTCTCCCCGGAGCCTTCTCTTCTCCAGGCTGAACAACCCCAACTCTCTCAGCCTGTCTCCATAGCAGAGGTGCTCCAGCCCTCTGATCATCTTTGTTGCCTCCTCTGGACTCGCTCCAACAGCTCCATGTCTGTCTTGTACCGGGGGCCCCAGAGATGGACGCAGTACTCCAGGTGGGGTCTCATGAGAGTGGAGTAGAGGGGGAGAATCCCATCCCTTGACCTGCTGGTCATGTTCAACCACTCCAGAACCGTTCTACAGCTTCAAACCAAAACACTAATGCAGAACCTTCAAATACTCGGCTATTTTGCACAGAAGGCCATGTCAGCTCAATGAGAAGAAAAAACTGAAATAAAACCTGCAAATTTTCTTACCAGAATCCCTTTTAATTCTTTCATTGCACTTTCAGAGGGCTTTGGTGTTTCTGGCTGTAAACAAACACAATGCATGCATGTTAAAAAACACATGAAATGGCCCATGACAGACTTTGTACTTGAAGACAGGCATCGCATGAGGGTCTACTGCAGAGGCATGCAGCTGCATTATGTTCCTCTGCTGTCTCCTCTCATGGGCACATAGCTAACATTCAAGCTATTTTCTTATACAGATGAAGGGAAGAGTCTTAGCTCTTAACACTGTGAATCACAGCCTATACATAAAGAAAGATTATGCTTTGTGAAGATGGTAAGCAATATTTTATAGTAGCCACATTCAGGTATTAGTGCTAAGTGTTGCATAAATGGAAGAAGTATTTCTATATACAGTCTACTTCTGGATCACTCCCTTTACTCAATTCAGTTATTCTCACTGTGCTTTTTGTTTCTCAGTAGCTGTTTGTTTACAAGATGTTTGCTTTCAGTTCCTTTCTGTGCCAAAGAAACTGGGCTTCTGTTTACTCAGTGTTGGCTTCACTTCTTTTTCTGTTCTTCAGATATATGCTGCTCTAATTAATTTTATTCAAAATCAAGCAATGCAAATGAGGTGAGGCAAATGTATTCTTTTGAATGTTTTACAGAAAGCCTGATTTATTTTTAGTATAAATTACTGTACTTAGCTAATATTATTGCTCTGCTATTTATTCCAAACCTTTGTTTTAGGCCTGCTTGACTGGTTGACTGGTCTCAGATGAACTCCCTTTTTAATTCTGTCCATCATTTCTTCAACAGCTTGTCTCTTCAGATCTGTAACTTCTTCACCTGTTCCAAAAATCAAAGGGCATATCACATTCCAGATAGATATGAACTCCAGAGAAATAGTGCAAAGAAAAAAACATGTTAGACAGCCTCCTAAACAGCTTGCTTGCCATATACAGCCAGTTACCATCATCATAAATCAGTTTTAATGATGAAACAGCATTTATATATATACAATGTATTTAGTTATAATCTGTGCAGTAGGTCTTCCTGCCTGTATGTGTGATGCATATTGCTCATGTGTGATCCAAATCTGTGCTTTTTCTCAGTTTTATTAAAAATGTAAATGATAAACATGAATATATAGGCTTATTTTTCTCCCTGTAAGTGGGCTGTTCACAGGACCACTATGTTACTCTTAATTTTCCCCACCACAACAAGGCACTTGACCTTACACTGCATATATCTATATGGTAGCAGAAACCAGCAACCTCATCTCTAGTTATCAGGAATTCTAGTTTCTGGATACAGCACAATCTCTGCTATCATCTAAACTGTCACAAGCTCTTCAAGGCTAACATGCCGATCTACACACATTGAGGACTACACACAGCTGTGGACTTTGCAAACGCCAAACCGCAGTGCCTGCAGAAGTCTGGACAGAAGCAGGGCCCAGATCCCGAAAAACGCAAAGCTCCTATAACTGTTTGGGACTTGCTAAAGCTCAGAGCTATAGGCTGAAGCACCAAGGACTGAAGGATACAGCCCCACTTCTACTGTAGCTCTTCACTGTGGCTCAGCAGAAATTTCCACAGCTTCACTGACACAGGACAAGTTGATAATGCCCCATGGTGAGCCTGATATGCAGCCCGTCACAAGACTACCAAATATGTTTCGTATTTCACATGGGTTTAAGAACCTTGCTGGAATGATACACTGACATTTCAGACTGAACTAAAAACACACATTAAATGTACACTGCATCAAGTTAAAGGGCAAAACTTAAATAGCATGAAAGGAAACAGTTGCTTTTTCAAGAAATTCAGTATCAGGACCGCAAAATATTCAGATGAAATGGGAAGCTGTGTGATGAACCTAAGCTATACCTGCTAACCTATCAGTGTTCCGGATAATGTAACAAAAGACACTTAATGTGTCATACCAAGAAGGGGGAAAAAAAAAAAGAGTACTTAAAGCAAATACATGGAGGAATACGGTTGACGTTATTCAAAGCTGCAATGTTGTACCTTATATAACAGGAATTTTAAATAGACTTTCGCTCTCTCACTTGTCAGGGTACTATTGATGATTCATAGAAATGCAGTTTCTGTATTGTAAGCCGATTTAACATCAGGCTTTAATTTCACAAACAGGCTGTTTCAAATATAAAAGCTTAATTGGTGGTATAGGATAGAAACCACTCATTCAAAGTCCTTAACAAGGGTCAAAACAAGCCTCAAGTTGGATATAATAACTAGATCAAGAAAGAACTTTCCTCCTTTTTTATTTTTATTTTAAGAACAGCTCAACTATCAAGAGAAGCAGCAGTTTATATATGATTGAAGAAAGGTCAGAACTGTTAAAGTTTGCTAATAAACAACGAAAGAATGGGGTGTAGAGAACTTACAGTGAATTTCATAGTATTTCCTGCAATCACTGTTTCTAACAGTCTTAACAAAAAGGTGTAATCAAAACCTCTAGGATGCTTCAAGGTAAGGAAACTTGATAAATGAGGGCAACATAATTGAACTTTTACTGAAAGATAAGATTGACTTTTCATCAGAGATCTCGGTACAAGGTCACTTCTCTTTATTATTTTACCCAAACCAATCACCTTATTTCTCTCCGACTGGTAACCGGTTCCCAAAGATTCCCCCCAGGGACCTGCACAAGTCACCTCATTCCTCAGTTCCTCACCTAAAAAATGGGAGCGGTAAAACTAACGCTCCACCACCTTCTGCCTGTTGGGCCCATCCAGCAATCCAGCCATGCTTACATACCATTACAGTCCGCTTACAGCAATTTTTTGTTTAACAGTTATATCCTATACCTATAATTTCAGCCACGTTCCCTTCTGCAGCTCCCTTCTTTGTTTAAGTGGCAGCAAATGAGTTAAGCAATTCAGTACAAACAAACTCCTGCTGTTTCAGAAGGAAGAGAGAAACAGCAAGAAAAACCTTAGTTATTTAACCGGCAATGCTTGTCTAACTAGCTCTGACTCTTCAGGCACCCATGATCATTTCTAAATCTGTACTTAACTCCTGTTCTCAACCTACTATGTTTCCAGCTTCCATTAACAACAATAAAATGCAATTTCAGCTGTTACTTTGCACGCAGAGCCATCTTAGTGCAAGATTCTGTTTTGGTTTAGGTTTTCAGTATTATTAAAGGATTAGCATTACAGTCAACTCTGAGCGGTAATTTCATAAGATATGAATTGAGGGATGAAAACGGAAGCATTTAACAAACTAGCTCTGCGGAGACGCTCTGGACAGAAGAAACAACAAACAAGAAGCCATTTGGAAGTTTGAAACTTCCCTGTGTTATACTGTATATAACCTGCTCTCTGCTTCATGCTTGTTGGGTTTGTTCTTCTGCCTCTTCCAGAAAATCTGTGGAAGTGCAAAGCCCTGGACATACTGTAGCTGCAGCTACACTCTGTAGTGTCTCCCATGTAGAGGCATAGGTTGAGCCTCTGAATGCTGCTATAGTGCAACTACTACAGGCAGTATCAAACTGCCAGGGTGCAACTCAACAAGCAGCACAGGGTCAGTATAACAGCACGGGGCCGAAATGGAACCATCCTGTTCTTCTCACCTCCCCCAGCATATCACCATACCCAGCTAAGTGCTTATCTTGTCAGGTCCTTCTGTGAGCCTATAATAAACATGACCACCCTCTCCCCAAGGGAAAAAAAGAGAAAGATATTGTTTTCTGCCACATTAGAGAATGAAATCAGCTCAGTGACATATCAGATAAGCATGACAGCCAGAAATAGGAAGATAAGAACTTCTTTTCAGTTACAGCAAGTGCTAGGTCTTCCCTTAAGGCTTTTTAACTGCAGCCTCAAAGACTGTTCATACTGAAATCCATTTGGAAAAAATAAATTGGATACTGATCACCAGCAGCTGTGGGGGCACAGATGGCTATGAGGGCTATGCAAATTTGCTTGGTATCTCAAGGAAACTTGCAGTACCAAAAATGCCAAAGATATCACTTCCTGCTTCAGAGCTGCAATCACATTTCTGGACTGCAAGGTAGATGAATATGCTGGGACATGGATAGCAGTTGTTAATGTTGACATTATAAGCATTTCCATCACTGTCTGTACCCACAGATACTAGCTTTATTTTTTTTTCACTAGCTTTATGTGCAGTACCGAGTGAATAATCCACATGACTTGAGAAAGTAAGAGCCATACCTGACTCCTGCTGAGGAGGTTTCTCCTTCTTGCTCACGTTGGTGTTGGAGTGAGATCTCTTGCGAATCATTGACATGAGAGACCTGTGGGGAAAATGAAACTGCAGATTGTCATTCTGTCCTCTATTACACACCGTTAGAATGAACTTGGACACGACACACAAACAGCTTGCTTATACCTGATTATACAGCTACTTACAAAAGACTCATTTAACAGTTCTTGAATGCAGATGTATGTACTGAATTACCCCCTACAATGCCTCCCATCAAAATGCACCAGAGAAATTTATTTCTTTTTAACAGACATTAGACACAAATCAAAACACTCAAAGATTTGAATATTAAAAGACAGTGTCTCATTGTGACACATGACAAATTGAAGCTGCTCCAGCACAATAAAAAGAAGGAAGATCTGCAGATATTGAAGTGAAGTATTATTCTCCAGAGGACACTTAAATATGGTGATCAGTATCTCCTCACCAACTCCAAGTTTGCAATCTTCTTAGTGTCAAATAATTATCCCTTCACTATAGTCAAAATGTAAAAGTCAGGCAAGGAAATGATTCATCTTAAAGCCCAAGTATAAGCTTATCATTCCCTACTGAACATTGCTCCTTATGGGGCGGAGTGACCTCGCTGACATAGAGTCAAAACTCTGTCCCAGAACAAAGTAGCATCCAGTGCCTAGGCTCTGAAACAACCTCTATGCACATAAACTTCACAGTGCCTGAAGGACATACTCTGATTTAGCTACTACAAGGCTTAAAATGAATAGTGTTATCTATTCCAAATAATAAAGGGCACAAACTTAAACAAAACAAAACAAAAAATCCCACAATACCCACACACAGTTAATTCATGCTACGCATTAGTGAGAAAGAAGCAAGCCAAATGAGTTAATGGACATACAAGGAGCAAAAGACCAAAATGCAAGTGTTCAGAAACGTTTAGTTTGGACTTTGAAAAACAAAGCAAGATGCACAAATGGATGAATTCTCCCTAGTAATCATTCCTATTCATATACTCAACACAGTAGTTAACAAGATTCCTGTATGTAATTTCTGTTACAGAAGGTTAGAAAGTGTCATCAAAGTCCATTTATTTTTAAAACCAAGCAGCCAATATGAAGATTAGCTGAGTTCCTAAAATTAACTAAGTACACTTCAGGGCTTAGTTAATTAATTTGTGTCTAATGCCTGATACATCGTATATCGGTCAGCCTCTTTTATGGTCCTTTGCAAAAATCAGGCTTAATTTTGATAATTTTGCCCAAAACTGCTTGATGATGGGGTGGTGGTTTTCTGGGTCTTTTTCTTTTTAATTTATGAAAGCAATTGTGGGAACTCAATGGAGTCTCCATTTTCATCACCAGTATCCAACAGGAAGGGACACACAGTAATCCAACATATCCTTTGGTTCAAAGGGGTTTTCTTAGCAGTAGATTCAGACAAGCACTTCACAAGTCTATAATTACAGCTATCAGGTGAACAGAAAAAAATAACCTCCTAAATTTAGAGGAGACAGGTATCCCTCCTCCTCCAAAGTCACAGTCTAGACAATCTGTTAGGCTGGGCAAGGCAGACACTGTTCAAACACTGTCAGGGTGTTTGTTTGCTGGCAGGTGGGGCAGAGAGTGTGTCCTGCTGGTAAAGAGCCCAAGACAGATGGAGAAAGCCTTTTTTTTTTTAAAAGACATTTTTCCTGCTTGGATGCAAGTTCCTGTAATGCATTCTGCTTCAGCAAAGCATTAATGCTGTGACCCTGGATTTAAGCACCTACCGTATAGGGTTAGGAGGAGGGGGAGGAGGAAGAGGAGGCGGTGGTGGCGGTGGAGGAGGTGGCGCAGGATTTTCAGATTGCTGTATTCGTTTTTGAAGTTCATCAACTGCGCAAGAGCAATAAAGCAAACTAGAGTGAGTTCTTGGTTTCTCACATCTGCTCTAAAAATCAATTCTGATGGTTTACAAAAAAAAGCCACTAATTAACTAAAAAACAAACAAGAAGACTAAACCATGCAATTGTTACAAAGTCCTATTTTTGGCAACATTTTCTACCAAGAAGGATGTCCTAGATGCACGGGATTCTTATTAAACCAGTTACCTCCAACCTGAGTTACTTTAGAAACTAAAATGACACTCTCCCTCATAGAGTATTCTTCATGTGAAATGACGGAGCAGGGAAGTTTCTCACATTCCTGCTATGTTCTATTTGAGGTTGTATTTGAGAATGAACTGACAAGAGACGAGAGAAATGAACAATTTCAGCTTCCAGTCTTATCCCTCTGTCTTTCTGATGGACTTTGGTGCATTTTTTCCCCACAAAAATAGCCAAAACTGGGCGGTGGGTGGAATCGATTCTTTCTCTCCTGTTTTTGTGTCAGATTTAAAATGTGGAAATTACTTTTCTGCACTTGAAATATTGTCAAATGCAATTAACTCGGGAAGGGCAGAAACACTGTGCTATCCCATTTTATTTATTTTTAAAACTAGGTAAGAGGATACATTTTAACTAAATATGAAGGATTATGTCTTTCACATGGAAACCCATATATATATTCCATTGTAAAACTCAGGGCAATGTAACAACAATATTCTTATACCTTACAGAAATTTTACTGAAAGGTTATTCTTTCACACACTTTCTGGACATGACTGTTTTGTGGTTGAAGGCAGTTGCTGAACTTTGTCATGTGACGCAGAGGTCTGGATCTCAGCTACAAAAAAGCTGTTGCTTCTTGGATCTCAAATGTAACATGTATAATTCTATTAGACATGCACGACTCACATTCCCCCAAATTGTATCTCTAAAATGAAAGTTACTACACTATTTTACCTGAATGCTTTAGGTCTCTAGCTTTTTCTTCTGAGTTCTGACACTTAAGCTCTAGTTCCTTTTTATCTTCTTCCAAAAGTTCTAGTTGCTGTTTAAGACGGCTGATCTCCTTATGCAGTGCTTGATTCTCTAGCTGCTCTTCCAATTCTTTGATCTGCAGTTGGCAAACAATAGCATTCATTACAACAAAAGATATTTTCTGTCCTTCCTTTTGATAGATAACCCATTAGGCACACTGAAAACATGATGTTATAGTACAGGAGTGAACTACAACTCCCAGAAAGAGGACAATTTCTGAATGAGAGCTGGACAGATTTTTGTCAGAGATGTCGGAATTTTCTGTTGTGATCTTGTTTTATCCGTATGATAACTTGTTTTATCTCTTTTTTAGAATATGTCTTTAGCTGTAAAGTACTTAAGCTGTAAGTTTTTCCCTTTTTCTTTTTATAGAGTTTTTATCACATAATTAGAATTTAATTTCAAATGTTTCTTCATTTGAAGCATGAGAACATTGACATTTTTGTTCTTTTACTGACTGCTTCCACTGACAGGGTTGGTTATTTAAATTCCCCTGTCTCGACTCATGCAGATGCCAGTGGGTGAACTATAGAACATCAGGTTAAGAGGCAGCATTCAGGCACAGAGCAGCAATTGTTTCCCAACTCCCTAAATATATACATTTTGCACTGGACTTCACGGAAGCAAAGATGCAGAGATTTTCTACGAATTGGCAATTATTCTTCCAAAATACTCATTCAGATGGATATGAGATTACATATAGTCTTAGTCTTGCTGCACTGATGAAAGCACAGGAACTGTGTACCTCTTCCTAGCATTGCTCTGCTACCAGAGTTTTAAGAACAGGCCTCACAACTAAGGGAAAACTCATTTTCAGGCTTTCAAGTGAAGCAGTGGTAATTTCTCCCAGTTGGAGATTGATCTAGTCCAGTTTCAAATAATGTATTTGTTTAGATCCTAGCACTTTAGATCCTATCACACCACTTTGCAGCATTCACCTAACATTTCCCCACTCCAGTATGTCCAGCTCTTCCCCACGTCTGTCTTTAACAAGCAACCAGACTACTAATGTGAACTGCCTACCTCTCACCTCCTGGTTTTCTTTGCTGGTTCCCCCAAAATACCCTTTATATTACTCAACATCCAAAATATTCTCCTGTCACCTTTTCTTCACTTAATGGAACTTCACATTATGCTTGTAATTAAGCCTATACTTTACTGGCATCCAGAATAAAATACTGAACTAAATCAGAGCCTTCAGCCTGAAAAATCTTCAGGTTTTATATTTATGGTTTACCAGCAAACCAGAAGGGAATCACAATCTTCTCTGAAGTTCAGTTTTCAGATTGTGAAGTCCTCTGGGGGACAAGATCTCAAATAATTCTGAACATAACAAATAAGAATCTTTAAATCCAGGAGGCTTTCAAAGAATTCTGCATGAGATGAAAAGTAATCCTATTTTACCTTTTGTTGGTGTTGAAGCCTCTCCTCTTCTAATGTATGGGTTAGTTTAGCATTGTCATCCAAAGCCTTCAAAAGCTGTTGATCAGGAGCAGAATTTTGCAGAAGCAACTGACTTTGCCTTTTCATCTTGTTTTGTTCAATAAACATCTGCCAAAACAAAACCCACCCCCAACAAAAACAATGCTTAAGCACAGTCCAATGCTATCCTGGGAAATACAGCAAATGGAAAAAAAAAAAGAAAAAAATAACATTGTGTTAATATGGTAGATGTAGAGAGGAAGAAGATGAAAAGGAAGGGGAAAGGAATTCTGAAAGCAAAATTTGCAAGAGCTAAGCTCTCACTGAAAGGAAGCAGGTGTTTGCCGAGAGAATGACCCACTGCTGCACCTCAATCACCCACATGTTGGCAGGATTGAGAATTTAAACACATCCTTGAATTTTGTTTCCTGGGAATAGGAACAATCTCATCCCTATTCTGAGAGCTCTGGAGAGATTAAGAGAACTCTGGGTGGAGGAAAAAATGTCTATGAATTCACAAGCTGTCTCCTCAAACACATCTGAAAGCCTTGGCATAAAGCCCACATATTTGAGGGCTACCTGGATCTGTGAATGATGGAGTGTCTTTGGAAAATGAATTTCTGTCCATGTTTGTGTAATCAGTGTATGCACTTCCCAGGGAAAAGACATTTCAGGGCAATTTCAGCCTTTTACTTCTGATGCTTACGTTTTTCCCTCTTCCCCAGTTATACTTTTGATGTAGGGAATGGACACATTGCAGGGGGGAGTAAATGGTTTAGAGACACGACTTCGATAAAAATACCACACATTTCTCCTGGCTTCCCCTAAGAGGTGCAGAGGCTGTCAGCGCATGCAAGATCTCTGTAAGAGAGATCCCCTCTTTCCAGACTGTTTAGGAACTTGGAAAAACAAGATTGCTTCCCGCCAAAAAAAAATTCCCAGTGAATTTATTCTGCATCTTGACATCTCTTTCAGGTAGAGGGTTGCCCCCCCCAGCAACCAGGGTCTCCACTCCTGACAAACTCAGCTGTGCCTATTCTTACAGCTGAAATAGGGATTGGGTCATACTGAGGTTTCAGATGAGTGTGCACAGGTCAGCAAAGCATGCTACTTATGGCAAGAGAACAGAGAACAGTCTGAGAACACAGACACTCCCTCAGACTGTACAAACACTGTTGTATAGCACAGCAAAAGCAAGAAGAAATTTTAAGAATAAAGTATTGGAAATACACAAGTTCCATGAGATCTTTTCAGGTTCCCGTACTATTTATTCACAAACCAAAATTACAGATACAACATATGGTTTCTTCCCATCTGGTGCTACTGCAATGCTACGTGATTTATTTATTTTTTTTAATATAATTGAATTTTAAAGAACCAGCAGCTGATGTAGATGTGCGGCAAGCATTCCGCCCAGTGCTTTGCACAGACACTTCAAGTGAGTCTCTTAGCAAGCAACTCTCTCTCTCTAGCCGTACATACAGACCGAGAAGCCTGCTGACCGTGCTGAACTTTTAACTCACAACGCAGCCTGCTTGACCCTGCGTGCCTAGAAGAGTCAATTGATGCGGCCTTAATACTAATAAAACCCACAATGAACACTTCATTGGGCAAAGCTGTGCCGTGGGGGTAGGCAATAAAGGACTGGAAGTATTCGATGAAGAGGAAAGGATGAATACAGGCTCTAAGTACTATACTTTGTTACAAAACAAACAACAAATTTACGACAATACACAGGCCACTGTGGTGCAAATGTGCACTGGCCATCAGCTCCAAAATTTTGCCAGTCAAACCAATTATGCTTGCATTACCTTACACTAGTAGGGCTGTGCAAAAACAATTCAAAGGCAAGAGAAGTTCAGAATCAAAGCTACTCACCCCAACCTGTAAAGGTTTGTCTTTGTATTGCAACTCATCTATTTGATTAACATTTTATCTTCCTAAAAGAAACAGCATCTTCAAAATATCATACTTTAGAAAGGCCTCTAAATCGCTGCTAAAGAACTCAATACTGTCTCAAAGCCTCCTGCTTTCCTGTTAAGTCAGTCAAAAGTTATTTAAGCCTGACAGAGACATCATCTATCTAGAAGCCACCTTTAGCAAACATTGCAGTTTACCTACTGTGAACTTTCAAATCAAAGAGAAAACTTTTTTTTTTTTAATCTGAAAAACAGTAAGAGGTGATAATTCCAGATTTTTGTTCCCTGAATTTCTGCCACTAAAACCAACAGAACAGAGTTGTTCCAGCCTGAGGGAGCAGAAAGCTGCCAAAACAAGAAGAAATCAAGTAGGGCAACTTGATTTCTTCGACTTGAGCGGATACTTCACCAAATGTAGAAAATTCATATTCACTTTGTTTCATGCTCCTCTGCAATAAAATGAAAAAAATCTTCTTGAACTGAGTGAAAACCTCTTCATTCAGAAGTTTTCATGTGACGTCCTGCATTTTCAATTAGCTTTATAAATTGTTTTCATGACATCGCAAATACGTTTCTGCTTACAATACATGTGAAGATGTCTTCACCACCACAAAAAAACTTTGTTGCTTATAACTTAATACTTCAATCAGATACGTGGGAATCGATTTCTCATGGGGATTCCCATTCATTTCAGAAGTTACTTACACATGTGTCCTTGAAGTACCAGCATATTCCAGATGGAAGAGACAAAATTAGACAAGATGGTCAGGGCAAATAAAGCAGAAAGAGAGCTGGTGATGAACTGACAGGAAGTTCTTGAGAGGTTGTTCTCTGTGTGTGATGTGGGATCAAAAAGATCCTTAGAAATTAAGTCTAATTTAAAATTAAAACAATCACTCAGTGAGTAAGGAGGGCAGAAACCTGACTGCCTGCACAACCCTGAATATTAATTAAAGTGACTGCTGAAAGCGCAAAACAGCTACTAACAGGATTATTTGGACTAGGTGGAATTTAACCAACTGATGGATTAATTCCGACTTTGCCACTTGCTAGACAATTATCTGCAGAGTATCCCAATCAATGCTAGAAACGTAAGTCAATACTGGAGGAATCTACTGAAACCACGACTACAACTAAAGGCAGATCACAAAGGACAAAGCTTGCTTACAGCTATCATTTTCATTTACAAAATCTGCAAGTGTTGTGCAAACCAGCTACTTATATTTCCCTTGTGAGTTTACAAACAGAAGCTCCAACATACAGGAAATCTGGGACTTGGCCACTTTCCATCTGCAGAGTTTGCACAAGAATTGGGGAGGGGAGAGAGAAGGGGGTGAAATCCTGAAAATAATAGAAGTTTTTCTCTTGACCTTAATGGGGCCACACCTCATTCTCAAACCCCTGCTCTAACCATTACCCTACAGAGCGTTCGCTGCAGCTGTTTTTTGTTTACACCAGAGCTGAAAAAGGAATTCTTCCTCATTAAAAAAGTTAGAAAGCAACTCTGTTAGTGTCAAGTCCCTGGGAACTTCGATCCTCGTTCAAGTGGCGTTCAGAGTATAACTTGATGCTTTCCAACTAAATCCTCTCCCAGGAGCAAAATGAGGCCAAAGAAAATGCTTTAATATCCACATGTTGCTACATTTCCATCTATACATTGTTTGGCTACTCACTATGTGGAATAACTTTTTTGTCTTAGCCACAGTTTGACGGGAGAAGAATGTATCAATACAGCAGCACTGTTATAATAAGGTAATCACTGCTTGCATAAAGTAAAATAAAAATCAGTGGCAAACGCTACCCATTGTGAACAGAATAACAAAAGGTATGTAGCAAGGCAAAGTCAAACTTCAGAAGTCTCAAATAGAAAAGAGAAGGTCACCCAACTGAGCAGTTGGTGCTGATTTCAATCCTTGGCAGTGCTGCTCCATCCCCTCCACATCCTAGTGAGAAATCATCCTTATGGAGTGGTAACCCACTCATTTACACTTGTCATAGGTTACAGGAGCTGATGTCTTTTGCATTATGTGCACCCTGAAGCCTTATAGTCTTGTGTTCAGTCTTGAAATAAGTCCCAACAGAGGTAGGCTCAAGGTACTTGTATCTCCCCAAAAGAACAGGCTGCTTGAAGGATTTTATGTGATGGGGGTGACAGAGTGATCTTGTCTGATTATGGCTTGACAGGGCACTACGTGGCTCTAAATTCAGGAGGTACTCAGTTTAAAATATAAATCCAGGTGTGGATTTTAGTTCAATGGCTAATCAGGAAAAAAATAAATACATGTACTCTGACTTTACAACTGCTTAACTGTACTGTATTATCAAGGACACCTGGGCTTGTGAGCTTCACTGCATATAAATATTACAGCAGGAAACAATGGCTACTGGGGTTTTTTGATAGAAGAGTTGAAAAACCGATTATCTTATTAAAACACATTAAGAAACACACCCACAGTTTGGACATTGACCTAGAAATGCTCTCTCTAGCCTCAGGCGCAATGCTGCACATCAAGCAATAGTATCAGCCTTGGATGAGTTACAAATCCCTTGTGGTTTAGTGTGTCTGAAGTGCTACTAAAGAAAAAAGCTACAACAAATACATGGATTCTGCAGTTAGGACACAATCCAGAAACTTACTTCAGCACACGCTTAATTTTCAGTACATATGGAACTACTCTCATCTGAATATTTTGTCCGGTGCTTATATTCTTCCCTGCCTGGGAACTGCTTCTATGGAAAGTAACTGTCATGTGATGTCAGACAGAAAAAGAAGATTACCCAAACAGCTAATATCAAGGGCATGGAGGGCACAGGACAAGACTCTCTTTAACAAAAACAAACACACACACACACGCAAAAAACCCCAAACAAAAAACCACCATGAAGTATGGAAAACCAGAGCGAAGCATTTCTGGCAAGGTGCTGTGACCTTCCTCCTTCAAAGGAGCCAGACTAACCCTGGCTGGATTTTCAAACTGCCAAAGAAAACAGCAATAAGACCATGAAAAAGGACATAGGCATGATCATGGGCAGGCAACAGTCACTCCTCTCTCTCTCTAGATGATTCATAATATTTTACAGTTAATAGCTTTTGTTAAGACCTGCATCAATTTTAGACTAATGAAGATACTATACGGTTGCTTTAGTATTTGCCAGACAACTTCTGAAGGGACTATTTCTAAAGAGCTACAAGATGCAGCATTAGTAAGTGGCTCAAAAGAAGAGGTCTAATTTACTCAGAATGGGGGAACCGGAGTAGATGAGTTAACCCTGTTTCTTGTCCATCATTTGCTTCTCACCACAGAGGTGCCTGGAGCATGTATTTTGAGTGTGAGAAAACTGAATCCCCATCAGCACTGTGACTTCCTTAAAAATGCAGTATTATTTATTTTACCAGCTTGTTCCGTACAAAAGGGTTTGTTAAACTACAGCACTCGTTCTTCACTTATGAGGCATAACTGCCCAAGGCCTAAATAAAGGGGGGAAAAAAGTAATCTCTATTGTTATTTATTTCTTAATTTCCTGCAGTTAATGGTTTTCTTTTTCCCATGGTAGAAGTATAGTGGTACATTCTATAACACTCACAGTCTTACAGCAGTTAGACACCATCTAATATATTCAGAAATAGATCATATACCACATGAAGAAGGAGGAAGCCTCTTCACTTTTTTTCCTAATAGATTAATTGCCTGAACAAAAAAGAGAAGGGGGGAAAAAAAAAACAAGAGAGAGACCAAAGAGAGAGTTTCCTAGAGCATACATCATTTCACAAGCCTGCTCTTAGGAAAAAGCTTGATGAAACATGTTAGTGTTACATCATACTTCAAAAGTAGTAACATTCAAGCTCAGGAGAATTCAAGTACCAACCACTTATCATGTCTCTTTAATTACTATTTCCAGTTCAGTCAGCTGGACTGCAAATTAATTATCTGCAGATACCAGTTGCTGTTGAACTATCCTTGGCAATGCACAAAGTGTGGTACTTGTAAGCACAGAGTTGCTCCACGAGTGCTGGTTTGCAGTATCCACTCACAAATGTAGCCCATTAATGCAAAAGTCCTCACAATTTAACCCAAAAGGTCACAAATGCATCTGAGGAAGAGTTCTTTGAGAGCTCATGTCATCGAGATAACCAAATCCGTTGCACACAACCTCATGAGTAGTGCAGACATCTGTTAAGAACGACAATAATTTTTCCTAGGTGTTATAAAATGATAGCCACCTTTTATCTTTCAATACTGGAAGATTCAGTCCCAGATTAAGAAATGTTAGATGTGCACTGGCCCAGGTATGGGATGCAGGCATTCTGAGGTAAACAAGTTAAACGGAAACATGTTGTTGTGTAACAGTTTTTTAGGAACACAGGTATAGGTACAGTTGCATCAGTAAGCACTGAGAATTGGAGGGAAAGTCAAGGAAAAGATGAACAATGCACATTACAGATTCACTTCAATTTTTAATCCATCTGGATCACAGTTCCTTTGAACGCAGCCTTTCAACCTCTCAAACTGCAAACTATTTTACAGATAACCATAAACACTTGGGAAAACCTTTTTTCCAAGTTGCTTGTTTTAAAAAAAAAAAAGCCTATGCTAGCCTCAAAAGTAAGAGGAACCCCAACCAACCTGCTCAGCAGTTTGACACTTCATTTCTATTTATCCAGGACACAGAGGACAGAAAACAACAGCTCAATGCTAACTTTGAGAGCACACTGCCTCTTCTCTGGGAGGTTTCCAGAGTAACTTTAGGTGCAGGGGTTGTCTCCATGCCAGCACACACGACAGTAATAAACTGTTCACTTTACAAAATATTGTTGCAAGGCAGGATATATGCTTAATAAACCATTTATGCCAGATTATTTTGTTAAACTCCTGGGATTTTTACATCGCTAAGACTTTTAATTTACTTCTCTCACTGTGTTCCTCCTCTTTTGGCTTGCTTTGGCTGTATGTATTGTATTTTGCTCATCTTTGTGGAAGAGTGCTTTTCAGGGCTAGCCTCTATATTATTGCAATGGCCTTCAAGATACTCTCTGCCTTCCTTTGTTTTCTTATAAACTGCTCCACAAAGAGCTGAGAGATCTTAAAGTGTCTCTTAAAACATGACACTAGAATTCTGGTTAAGCTTGCCAAGATTCCTATGTTAACAACCCTGTTTTATTCAGGTAGGTACAGATTTTTCCATGCCCCCGCCCCTTACACACTCTATTTATTTAGTTCTTTTATGCAGATTCCTGTACCTTTCACAATGGATTGTGACTCACTTCAAACCCTCTTTCTCTCTCCTTCCCCATCTCCATACCACGGCTGACAATATTTACTCAGTTTCTTTAGAACCTCTGAAGACCATGAATTCTAATGTTTGAAGTTGGATCATTTTTGATTAATTAAATATATATTATGGTAGTGCCAGCAGCATGACTATAATTAAAGCTGTATTGGATATTTTTTTTTTAATCAAAAGCTCTGATTTTCAAGTGTTCGCTCACTCCTATATGTGCTTGCTCCCTCCCTCTCTCGCTCCTTGTCTTTCCGCTCCCCCCCATCTGTGTCGCTTCTGCACACACGCTCACCCGCCCATTATCTCTCACACCTGCACTCCCAATTGCTCGCGTTCTGCAGCAAATCCTCCTCGCTTGTCAGAAGGGCAGGACGCAAAGGGCATCCCTTCGAAAAGCAGCCTGCGCCAGCCGCTCATCTGGTCTCCTCCCATCACAGCCACAATGCAACCCCAGGAGGGCAAAGCTAAAAGATGAAGCCACGCTATGGAGAAAGGGGTTCATCTGAATACATGGGCCAACCCTCCCCTCAAGGCAAGCTTCAGATACCTTGGCCTCTTAGAAAGACAACATGCCCACCACCAAACGAGCCCCTCCACAGGCAGCAAGTCCATATTTCAGTGAGCTAAAAGACACACCTAGGCTGTTCGAGATGTCACAAACATGCCAATGTGCTGTTCTGATGTCTATGCCCTGGTGCGGTGGTGATGCCCACGTTACTTGGAGCCTATTTCCTTTCTCAAAGCACTCCAGTCAAGCCAAGCACAAAGCACTGAACGTGCCATGTTGCCTTCACTCAAAGCTATTCCTTCTCTCAACACTGCACAGCTTATCACCACCAATTGCTGTGGCTTCTGCAAAACTCAAGCAAAAATCCAGCAAGATGTTTTTGGTTTTTCAAGAAACATCATATAGGGACAGAGAAAACGTGGCTGATGTAAGAAAGCAGAAAATCCCTCCACATCCTCAGTGTAATCCAAACAGCTCCTGTAAGCACATCCTAGAAACCTCAGCTCTCAAAACACAGCTGCGACCTTGCTGCAAGATCCACGCGAGAGGACACCCATACAACCTCACCCGAGCATACCGGTTTGCTGTTGTGGGCCAGAGCCTGCCTGTCTGATGTCTCAGGTCACTTAAAGGACACCATCAGTGTGAAACTGGGACAATGATAACAGAATTTTAAAGTAATTTGAAATGCTACTAGTTCCCCAGACACAATTGAGCAATGCCTTTGTTGTCACATGCTCCTGTATTTTAAAAAACTTTCCAAAAATCTTTCTGAATAGCATGATGCAAAAGGAAGAGGAGTAGGCACGCAAAGGGAACACTAACCCAGGCCTGAAGCTCACTGTTGTAATGACTCCGTTTTGGACTAGAGAACTTCATGGAATAAAAAGCCTCAACTGAAGAGCTACGCTGTCAATCTGCAACAGGGGCTCATATTTTTGGAAGCGACAACTAAACAATGACAAAACCCAAGAAGTACTTGTGTGCAAATAATGAGCATTTCTTGGCATAGTACTTAACAGCTTGTTATTCAAATACAAAAAGTACTTCAAACAGCATTTTTCAAAATGTATAGGAGTCTCAATATTACAGTTATGAATGCAAACAAAAGCAATATTCCAGGCCCAGAGTATCAGATTATACTCTTTTATGATCTGAAAACCAGCTTAACTATGCATTTATAAATTACTAATTTCAGAGAGAGGCAAGACCTTTATGTACAATCTTCTGTTGTCAGTTAATGAACACAAGCATGTAATTGTTCTGTACTTCAGAAGATAAGGCAAAGCAATAGTAGGAGATGCAACACAGATACTGTAAAAATGCATGCTAAATGAACATGTTTAACATTCTTAGAAAATTGTTTTCTGAAAATAAGAGTTCTGCAGATATTACAGTCAACAAACACCACTAATAAAACAATAATGCCTGCACAATCCGAAGAGGTTTAACAAAAATGCATTATAAAAATAGTTATTATGAAAGCATGGGTAATGAACAAATCCAGGATTCCTAAAATTTAAAAATAGTTGCAAGAAGGTAATATTTTATAACACAGACTGGTAAGCATATTGAAAAAATCCAAATGATTACTTAATAAACATAGGCAATATTTTAACAACTTTTGGTTACTAATAAATGCCTTTATCTTTAAGAAATTTGAAGGAATTTGCAGATATCATTTTTATTTATAAAACACTACAGCGAGCCCTTGATCAAAACGCAAATGGCCCAATGGCACTGAAGCCATGGCAAAGGGAAGTGACCAGTTCTGCTCAGCAGAGGAATTCAGGCTCCATCCCACAAAGCTCTGTAAAAGTGGAGTTTGGAGGCGGCTGCACATGCAGCTTCTTGGATTTCAGAAATCACTCCCCTTGAGCCGTTTCTCTCCCACATCTCTTGACTCTAACAGAATCCTGAAAAGTCCATCTCTATACTTACAATTTGGGAGTTAACAGGACATTTTAATAACTAGTTAATAATTTTCATTTCTATTGTTGTCCATCTCTATACTTACAATTTGGGAGTTAACAGGACATTTTAATAACTAGTTAATAATTTTCATTTCTATTGTTTCCTATTCCCTTGGGGGGAAAAACACGTCAGCTGCTTTAGCTTTGCCTGAAGTACAGTTACATTTTCAACATGTGGCAGAGACACTGACAACAATAGGCAGGAGACTGCAGGTATGTGTATATATTCAAGTCACATACATTTAAATTCACTTCAATTACAAGTTGACTCATCGAATGATTGACTCATCAAAGCTTCAGTAGTGGAACTGATAAGCAGTGGTTTATCTAAAGCTACCTGTGTGAATGAAAGAGAATCTTCCAAAGCTTAATACACTTGAATTTGCAAATATCTCCTTCAGGATGAGCACCCAGCCCTGTTACCAAATGCAGATCTTCCTATTAACAGAAATTGATCCGTACCTAGAAGTTACTAGGTTTCTGCCAAGTTAGCTCCTTCAGTGGGTTTCCCAAAGGGTCAATGGGGTGACCTTGCAAAGGAGGGAACAGGAAAGAGTAGCAAAAGGTGGAATGAAGAGAAAGAGAACCAGTACCCTTGGCCCAGATGCTGTAAAGTTCTCCAACCTTTGTACACAGCACAGAGACAGAGGGCACACACACAAGAAAAAGCGAGTGCAAGCAACATCTGGGTCAACCCTCTCACCCCTAGCTTCCAGATTTTCAAGTCTACTTACAGTTCATCTCAAATCCCCAAAAATATGTTTTGTTTAAAATGTTGCTATATGATTCTGTTCATATCCAAAACACTCAAATACCCAGCAAAACCCACAAGATTAACAAAACATAGTAAGCCTATTCACTGTTTTCTATACAAGTTCAAATTGTATAAATGTCCTTGCTTACAATCACTGACTGAATGCAGTTAGCTGTACAGGAGTTATCAAATATATTTTTAAAATTTTTTTTGAGAGATAAACAGCAGCAGCAAAGACAAAAAGCAAAAGAGCTCTCTACTCAGACAAAGGTGACTTCTGGTAGGCTAAATACCTGCTTGCTGGCAGCCATGGTTTCAAAATCTACAATCCACTTCATATCAGATGTTCCCCTTATTTCCAATATTTCACTACTGATGACTCATGTAATTTTGATATATAATGGCTTTCTTTAAACCTGAGATTACCTGAAAAATGATTACTTAGGAAGCTCCATTGTTATTAAAGAAAATATTGATGCATGGCTTGGGATAGAAAAGCTTGAAAATATAACCCAAGTGCAGAGCTTTCAAAATCCAGAGTGCAAACAGAAAAAGCACATGAGGAAAAAAAAGAAAAAAACAAAAACAAAGTCATGATTTTATAGGGCTTCTGTCTATCAACAGAATAAAAGAGTTTGTCAGCATTTCCTAAGGCAAACATTGCCAGTCACAAGCCATCGGAGCAACCACCAGCCATTCCATAATGCTACCCAGTAACTCACTTTCCTCTTTGGGAGTTTGTACCTTTTCTAGAACATGGAAACAATTTTTTTCAGCTTGAATGCTCCCTGCAATAGGTTATTCAAAAGGCATATGTTAAATAGCAGCCAAACCTGCACAAACCACAACTAATACTGTATTTTGCAATGCTTTTTTTGTGAATTCACGTATTTTTCAGAAAAAACACAGTGCTTCAAATTATATCACTAGAAAGGCAGCTAATCCTTCCCTGATCCAACCACTACACATACCACATTGAAATGTTTTGGCTGACTAAGCCCATTACAAATTTAAAGGCTTGCTTTAAAAGGAGAAAGAGGTAAGACTGCATGGATAATTCTGAAGTGCTTTATAAATGCTGTTGAAACAGTAAACCCATTTTACGGATGAAGTACAGATGTTAGCTAAGTAGTACGTGGACATTCAAAGACATCTTTTGTACAAGAGCTAGGAATTGAGATCAAGTCATCTAAGCTGGTAGGTTTCTGCCCAGTTGCAATGTCTTCATTTTAGAAGATCCCTTTTTCTTGACTACTCACCTCTTGTGCAAATGACTCTGCTTTCTTACGCAGGTTCTTTTCCAGTTCAAAGTTTACATGAAGCTCTTCATATTCCTCTACTGCCAGAACAGACACTGTTTATAAGAACAAAACAAGATAAGAAGTGGAATGGATCAAAATAAGAAGTAAGTACTGCTTGCTTTACCCAGATAAGTTGTTATTCCCCAGTACCGCGAATCCTTGAATGAAGGTATAACTTCGTTTTACATTCCCATATATAGTCCCGTTTGCAACATTTGTCCTGTTTGCTCTAAACCTCACTATATATAGATGCACAATTAATGATCTTCTGAATAGAGTAATACTCCTCCTGCCTGGACTCAAAACTCCAGTAACTCGTGTAGCACAGACCGTATTTCGCCTCTTTGGGGGTTAGCAATCAAAGCCTCAAGAGAGCCTTACTGAACCTATCCAAGATTACTATGTTATTTTGGAGGCACCCGTATTTGCGTGCCTGGTTTGAGTGAGGTTTGATGGGTCCCTTTACAACAGAGATTTAAAGGAGCCTCAAGAAGAAAGCATTGCAAATTTTGTGTTGCCTGTATTTAAACTGTGCTCACAAAAGCAAGGCTCATACGGGTGGCTAAGGCTAACCATGCGGCATGCTTCCCCAAACCATGCTGAACAGCCCTCAATCCAGGACAGCAAGCACCCTTTGTGAGTACTCAGGTATCATTTGTGGTTAACACGTCTCAGTGACCACTTGCATAAGCTTTAGCTCTTACTGGCTGAAGACTAGGTTGTAGGATGATGACACTGGGTTTCTAACACTGTCCTATGTAAGTTCCTTGCTTCTTTGCAAACGAGCATAACAGTTTTTAAAGCTACAGACAGTAAGTGATGCTTTAGAGTGTGGGATACACATCCCAAACCACTTGATTCTCAAAATGATGTAAACTTTAAAAAAAAAATAAACAATAAAACCCCACAAAACCCCATACACTCAAAAAGATTCAAGATAAATTCACCAACTCCGACTGAAATGTATTGACAACATAGCTCCAAGAGAGTGCCACATAGACACAGAATAGATACTGAATAGGCACTGAATAGATACCTTGGTAGGCCATTTCAAGCATACAAAAAGATCTTGCTTTCTGTTGCCTGTGCATTAGGACCTAACCTGGTATAACTCCTCCTTCCTGGAAAACAGGCAAACGTGAAACAAAACGTTCTTTTTTTGATTGTGCTTAGAGAAAAAAAAAAAAACATTTCAGAAACATTTCATCTGCCAAACTATCCCATCAAAAGCTTCTTCAAGTTGGTCTGGCTAATCAACTTATCCAAAGTTTGCTGTTTTAAGAGTCTTCAAGTACTGCCTCAAGCAATGCAGACACATGAAAAAGGTAAGATAAGCTTATAGAACATGCCTTACTATGCAAACCTCCTCTCTCTATGCTAAGAGACAGCTGCAGCATTCACAGAAGACAGACACTCCCACTGGACGGTAAAGGAAAAAGAAAGAATATAATTTCCCACTAAAAGCTCATACATTGCTCTGTAATTCAAAACTCAGCTGTATCCTTGAAAACATGGACTACGCTGATTTTGTATACTTTTTCCAAAGAAAAAGAATATTACTGGCAGAAGGCCATGCCATGATTGGACTCTTCACTACTCCAAAGACTGCACTTTTCTTCTGTATTTTCACTATTTAGCTGTGGCTATTTCCACAAGTCCTTCTGTGTGAAAGCAGCAGCCCTGGCCATTCCCTCTACTGCCTGACAAATGTTTCAGAATTCCTGGGAGAGCTTTTTCTTTTTCCTCCCTAGGAAAGCAAGTAAAACGCAATTGCAGAGGAACAACTTGAAGATAAATCAGAATAACTGGGAATGCAGCTGAAGACTTCCAGGATGTATTGTTAAGGTGCTGTTGAACAAATAACTGAGTGCCTTTGGAAGGTAAAACAAGTAATGCATCAAGACAAGGAAACATTAGAGACCAGACTCCTCGTCTTCCACTTCAGGAAAATGTGAAACAGCCAAGGAGACTTTTAACCAAACAATTTTTAATTTTACAAGGCTAAATTGGCAACAAGAGAAAAGGGCACAGTAATCCAAGACACTAAAATCTTCACCCTCCCCTCTGAACTACTTTTGGGCCAACTATTTCTCATGTGGAAGTACTCACCTTCATTAAGGAAAAGCTTTCCTTTTCTGAGCCCTATTTTAGACTTCCCCTGCCCTGGTTTTACCTCTCGTCTCTTTCCAAGAAAGGAAAGTCCCTGCTCTCCTTCCATAACTTGGAAATCCTATTTATCTCATTCCCAGCACTCTTGCCTTTTTCCCATCATCCTCTGAACATGCAAGTTGCTCCCAAGTCTTTAGATATTCAAAATCATTAGCTGTGTCCCAACTAAACGGAAGGCAATGTAATGATTTAGGAAAACAGGATAAGATTCAAACTCCATCAATATGAAGGAGTCCTAGCTTGCCACTTGTGCCACAGAGCAAAAAGTTTTCCTCTTCTCACATTCAACCTGTTATTTACACAGTTCCATTCTCCTGGAATACAGACAGTCTAGAATAGTTTGTGTGTTTATGCAGTGCCTGCAGCAATAATGCTGAATGTCAGATCTGGACCACAGTCACTGTTCTGTAACCTACTCTTTGTACTACAACATAAAAGCTCTGAAGCTTCTGCAAAGGATGTAGCAAACTGTTAGAGAACCTGCGGAGACCACACACCTCTGTTACATTTCTCCAGCAGTTTTTGCTGCTTATTAACTTCTGCTGTCAAAGCAGCCTTTTCTTCTTTCACTTTATTCACCTAGGAAAGTGTAAAGAAAAAAAAAAAGACTATTTTAGTTAGTGGCATAAGGTATATACCAAGACATAATGCAAGCAATACTTTGCTTTCAGTACTTCTGTTTCTTAGGTTTGGCTTGATCTTAGGGTTTCCGGTGGAATGGAAAGCATTTTTACCCAACTTACAGACCCCGTAACAGATGGCATTGAAGGGATATGAACTAATCCTTCACATGTGGCTCCCATGGCCCATTCTCATGGCATGTACCAGTCACAGCTGCAAATACATCATCTTTGGAACCTTTCAGGATGAGGCGCCACAGCACCTGGTTGAAAAGTTACTAGCTTGCGCTTGACTTTGCCTTTTAACATAGTCAGGCTGCTGTTTTGCTTTTTTTCCTGGGCTCTGTTTATTGTCCAAGAGCTGTCAGCTGTGTCTTTCTGAATGCAAGTGTTGCATAGACAGGAAGAGCCACTAAGTCCTGATTTGCATCAGTACATGGCTTATCCAGTTTTCAAGCAGGAATGAAACTCTGCTGGCTCAAAAAAACAATTTGCTGGTCTAATTACCATGACAGGGCACTGCCAATGGCTAAACTCAAGGATATGCTCAATGAAGTAGCACCAGGGATTAAACTGGACATTGTCCAGAAGTATTTCTTGCACATCCACAGGTTTAAGGAAATAAAAGAAAAAACCAAAACCCCACAGGCTGCAATGGGTGAGGGGCTGTTGGGAAGTGGAGATGAGAGTTATAATATGGGCATTAGAACAGAGCATGAAAAGTCATATGCCAGCAACAGCAGCAGACTGGACTCTGATGTAGAAGACCCCTTCTAGGCATATGCCCTAATGGTCCATCATATGAGCTGGCTGGCAGGACCTGCGATTAGATAGTATTCAATTAACTTCACAACTGAGCGTTTTTAGCAAAATGAGATACAAAAAGTACTGACTACACGCTAACATGGTCTCGCCTTCCATGGTACAATACATACTTCTTCAATTACTTCTACAAGTTTGCACCTCAGGTTTTCCAGTTCAATGGCTAAGGTCTTCTTTTCCTCATGAACAGATATGATTTGATCTCGCAGCTCTAAAGTTTGAGGAAGGAAATGAAAAATATATTTTATTCTTGGAAGAAAACAACAAAGGAAATGTCACAGCAATGCAAATACAATCAAGTACAGAACACCTTAACTGCATACAAAGCATCAGCTGTATTCAAGGTACATCCTCAATAATTTAGGACTTCGCATGAGTGTCAAGTAACAGATCTATAACTGGGCCACAGTTTCAGATTTACACTCGTGAGGTAAGCTGCCTTGCTCAGTACTGCCGTCTTTATTTGCATTCTGAATGATTCATTCTCTACTATAACGGGGCCACTCCTGCCATCACAGAGTATCCTCAGTCCTACTCAGGAGACTGTCGCATCACAGAGACTCTGGTACAGAGGTGGCAGAAAGCAATTTTTAATAGGCGTCCTTTAAAACAAATTAATGCACTTCAGTTCTTTTTGGATCATGAGTTCTTGTCACAAGGGAAATAAACAAAACAACAGGCAGTTAATACTTGGGAGGTTTTCACTGAAGAAATTGTCCTGAACAGCTGCCAATTTATAGTCTTTGTAACATTATGTGAACAGAGTCAGAATATAACCTTTACTGATGGAAGAGCTAATGCTTGTAATTTTCCCCTCAGAATTTTTGTTCCTTAATTATCAAAATATTAAATAAATTAAATTCACAATGGAATAAAACATTTGATTATAATCACTTCTTAACAGGAGATCAGTTTGCATACATAATATATCAAGGTTTAGGTTAACATAAAAACACCACAAAAATATAAATTTATTGATGTATATTAGCTTCCGGTAAGTGCTCTCATTCCCCACCTGCTTCCAGTATTTCATAGTACTGCTCTTCATTGAATACCAGCCACAAGTTGAGAAAATTGTTGCTAATCAATTGCAGATGATGACACGCTGGATGTCATTCTGTTTGGTGTCACATCTTGAAAATGTTGATTCCACCCCAGCCACCCCCTCCCAATTCGGGAACCTCAGATTTATTTTTCTCGAAATTAAAGGCACACACATTCTAAAGTAAATAAAAAGACTTGTTTTCCCAAGATTCTTGAATCAAATTGTTTGTTTTATGGATTTGTGCTTTCCAGTGAAATTAATGGGAAAAAAGGTCTGAAATTTATAGTAACTAGATTAAGTCAGGTCTTACTATATATATCAACCTCATACAGAGAATAAATCATATCCATATAACTAAATCTTTATAAATGTGTATATAAGAAATGTTTCTTTTCAGATACAGGGTATGCACTAAACTGTTTGACCAACACAGCTGAATTTTCAGTTCTTGTTATATCGGAAAGGTCAGCTAAAAAGAAAAAGAAAACCCAAAATCTATAAATGAATTTCAGGTACTGCTCTGAGATCACTCTACACTTCCATTAGGAACTACAGCTTTACTATCACCTTTCCCTAATGTATGAGAGAGCAAAAACAGAGGAAGGTATCAGAGGGACAAAAGTTTATCCCTTTAATAAATGAGAGGGTTTTAATCAAAGAGCCTCACGCTGTACTACTTTATTTGTATATGCTTACAGAAAAGTGGTGGGAGGGAAGGAATCATTCCAAGAAACATCCAGTAATTTGTTGGATAGTGAGAAGGCTAAAAGACTTCCAAGGTTCCCAACAAAAAACACAACCGCTAGGAATCATAAACATGCATAGATAGGCAGATTTCACCTTGGACAACACTACAAAACATTAAGGGGAGTTTTGAAAACACATCTTCCATTGCATATGGTCTTTCACTTAGCAGGTACTCCAAGCTGTAACATCAGATTTTTCCCTGAAGACAAACGCCACGCAGCTCGGCCTAGACTAGGGACACAGCCCTACCACTGCCTTTTGGTATATGTGGTCAGGTCACTCTGCTACCACAGACACACATGCTTCTCTCCAGGCACAGGGATGGAATATCTTCTCCTACAGCAAATGGGATGCCAATGCTTTTACAAATACTCAGCACTTGTAAAAGCAAGGTCATTAACATTCAATAATAAGGCCAGAGAGAGGAGCAGAAGCCAGAGTTCTAAATTCTTTACAACATGCCACATTTCATTCTTTAATGAATTCTTCAAGACATAAAGCACATACATTAGAGCTCTTTTTGAAATATTTCTCTCATTTGACCCTGCTATCCTCCTAACCACGTTCTCTGATCTGCAGTCAGAGTCTTTGCTCTCTTGAAATGTATCCTTGACATCTTTCTCCAATAAAAGACAGGAGGAAGTCCCAAGTCTTATTTCTGATTCAGATGGGTTGCATGGTGTGTATCACACTGTTCTCTTTTCCTACATTTATAGGATGGAAAACTGTTTATTATAGAAGGGTACTATGACATCTTATCTCTTGGGTGGGTTTTTTTGAAAAGAACTTTTACAACACACTTTCTTTTTTCTCAGTGATACTTTGTACCACTTCATTGAGGCTGCTGCATTCCAGCAGAAAACAATTAATGAGGTCAGGCTGAAAGTTCAGGAAAGCTGTACTTAGTAAGTTACAATAGCAAATTATGTCTATCAGAAGAAAAGTGAAAGCTTTTTTTTAGAAAAAGTGAACCACCTAATCTCTCTCTCTGTCACCAAATGCAGAATGTGGGCATTTCCATTTTTTGCATACTATGATATAACAACATACAGAATCACGATGACTTCATCACAGAGTTAAGATGAGAAAGGAAGGCAGATTTTGGATTAAAGAAATAGGAAATGCCTTTCAAAAAAGAACCAGAGATTTCTTAATAAAGCATAGATTTATCTTATCAATGTATTTCCATGTTCCCAAGCTTTGCTGTTTTACCCAGTACAACAGTCTCTTTTTCAGTTGCTTGTTTGGTAACAGCTCTGGAATATGAATGAAGTATGTGCATACAAAGGTGCATAATGGCAATGGAAACAGAGAGTCCTGTCTTACAAGCTTTGAAATAGTGACATTGCAGTTGAAGCAATATCAAGGTGACCTTGTCCTTCTGCTTAAGTTTTACTTTGTTAATGATCTGAGGAAATATTTCTTCTACCAACTCAGTAACACTGAAATCTCTTAGCCGTGTAGATCTCATCTTCCTATTGCATTGTAACTTACTTTGCCGGCTCTATATCCACTGTATACATTACACAGTATCACTACAAGTCTACCATGTTCTTACGGGCTTTCCTGGAAATCCTTTGATGCCCACTCTCAGAAGCCTGACTCTGAGCCAGACAGATCTCTGGTCCAAACCAATACCGCCATTCTTTAGAGAACTTGTGCTTTGTATGGTGGTGTAAGCTCAGCAACAACGCTCACCTTTTATTTGCTGCTGACAATGCACAGAATTGCATGATCCAGAGTTAGCTTCTGTATCTGTGGATGAATCGTCCTCATCAATGTTAATCTCTTCAGTGATAATTTCTGGGCCCAGTTTTGCCATATAAAGCATACTAATTCTTTTCAAGGTCTTATTTTCTTTGTTCAGCTGAAAGTTGAGAAGCACAAACAGTAAGAAGCTAGTTTGTCTTTAAGCTGCTGTATTTTTTTTCTCACTTATCATTAAAAGATCTATCAAACAAAGAAGACAAAGTAACATTAGATTAAATGCTTCATTCAACATTGAAATGGTCTGAAGATGGGAAGCTTGTCCTCCTTCTCCTCTGAGGAGGCCTGAATTCAACATGATGCTTCATCTATGCTCTTCCTTCCTCACTGGTACTTCTGACTAATAAATACCCTGTGTAGGTTCAAATCAAATCAACTATCAGGCTTACTTAATGCTATGCATTCTTTGTGATAGCTGCTTCAGCTCCGTACCCTTAAGCATGTAGCAGCATCAACAGGAGCCCTAACTGAATAACCTGAAGAAGAGCTTGTGTTCCTGAAACCTCATCTGGTTTTCCCAGCTATATTAATTGGTCAAATAAAAATTCTTACTTCTTCCTTTCTCCTTATTTTGCTTATAAACTACTAACACCACAACTACTATACTCCCAGTCACGGCAGAATTACCTCAAAATCCTTTTGAATTATTTTCAATTTGCAGTAATTCTTACTGCAGATTCAATATATATAAGATGAAAGCCTTATACACCAATACTTTATGGGTCAAACCAGAAGTCAGAAACCACTCTTAGCTGGATGGTTAAACACATGCCTCGTTGGTGGATGATAAGGAATTGGTCTTGTAAGGCATCTCCGTCTTGACCAAGGTGCCAGGAATAGTTGAACAACAGAGACTGCTACAAATGTTTCACTCTCACCATTTCTTTCACTGTTCTGTATCTAGACACCCCTTGCCAGCAGCTCTCAGCAAGCTCAGCACAGTCTCAGGGGTGTGCAGGCATATCTTGGGGTGACTGCCCAGCCGCCAGCCAAGCACTCCTTGCATTCAGGTCTAAGAATGAGGCTCAATTTTCTACTAATGGCGTACAACATGTTGAAGTCAACGTGGACTTCAGAAGTCCAATGTTTACCTTGAAATAAAATGCATACTGAACAGTTAGGCTGACCCTGAAGCTTTACCTAAGCAATCATCTTTGATCCCCCCTTTCCTCAGCCCCCAACTACAAGAGATTTACTCAAAAACTTCTTCATCTCATTCCCAAAGAATGAAACTGAGCAAGTGGGAAGGGTGGGGTAAGGAACCTGATTTAGTCAGCTCACAACAACAAACAAATCGGCTTTGGCAAAGCAGCCCCACAGGGTAAAGCTAGTCTTTGAACTGTCCCTGTACATGCATTACAGGAAAAGTGCAGAGAAGAAGAAAAGTTGCATAAATACGTTCATTTTCTTACTTATATGCTGATTGTCTATCTTATGAATTCTAATATAGTGTCATTATGCAAACAATTAAGTAAATACCTCCAGAAAGTACATTGCTAATGCATCTAAATTAAAGTGATTTCTTGCTGGTGTGATTTTTACCATATCTAAGGATGTACTTTGGGCAGGGGATGGGAAGGGAAAAAAAAAAAAAAAGAAAAGAAAAGAAAAAAGGCAGTCAGCATTGCTAATGAAATTTGGTTCAAAATTGCTGTAATCCATTTTCTGATGAAGTGGCTCAGATGCATTTTACACAACCAAAAATATATAACAGAGAGATAAAAACATTCTTTAATAATAATGCACTTCTGATGAGATGGAATATAGAAAATTACACACTTGCTAAATTCATCAGACTAGACGCAATCAACAGAGCAGTGGAGGTCACCTTTCCCCTGCCCTCGCTTTGCTTTCATAAACAATCACCTGAAATGTAATGCAGTGTTTGACTTTTTCCATTTGATTTAGACACTGAAATGCTCATTATTGTTTTATATCTCACACAGGACAGTTCTAAAACTTGTTTTCCATTTAACCTAAATGCATATAAAAACTAGATATCAAGATGCTGGTCCATGATTTATTGTTCCAAAATAGAAAATAAATTAAAACAGGTATTTTTTTCTTTAAAGGAAGGAATTGTATTTCGCATCTCACATATGGCTTATAGCTTTTGCCACTTCAAAACAATTTCCCACATCCCCAAGATTATACAAAAACATATATGGACATGTATACAATCTCAAGTTAAAAAAACAAAATTAAAAAAGAAATTGGATGAAACAGAATCACCATAAGTCTTCTCACCTTAGAAGCCAAAGCCTCAGCACTTTCACGGCACGTCTTCTCAATTTCAAGATGGTTCTGAATACAGTTTACTTCCTCAATAACCATGTGAGAAACTAGGGGAAGAGTTTAAAAATTAGTCAGTATTTTCCTGCATTTGACACATGCATCCCATGATCAGAAATATTACATGTTTTTCTGTTAACTTTCTACATAAGCATTTCAAACACAGGGAAGTACGTACTTAGATAATCTCCATGGATAGGGACTGTTTTGAACATTGAGTATCTGGTTCATTGCTTTAAGCAACTTGCTCAAGCTGTGTCTGCATCATTGGAGAGGAAACTGGAGAACTGAGCATAAACTTATGGAAGTAGGCGGCCAGCAGGAGCCTCCCTGACCATCGTCATTCACCATCTTTATTTCATTAACACTTGAGGAATCCAAGTCAGACCACTGGGATTGTCCCTTCAGATTGCCACCACAATCCTCTTGAAAGTTAGGTATGGATGCCATTTTCAGAAGATTGGAACCTTGGTGTTTTTAAACAGCAAGATTAACTCAGGTGTCTTATAAAGTTTATTTTCACCTTTCGGACTTCAGGTTTATACAGTATTTTAAGTATCATCACACTTGCTAAACACACTGTACAGGGAGAGCTGCAGGATGGACATATAGCACAGGCCTGGGACAAGTTTACTAGGAAATGGAGAAAGCAGTTAAGTGACCAAAGTCTCCATATTTGTAGTGCCTCCTATGGATCATACTCCACTGAAGTAAAATCATTAGCACAGCACAGTTGCTCCTTCTGGTTCTGCCTCATCAGCTTCAACACTACCTGCAGCAGCTGGGATACGCCCTGATGGATGCAATCCTGATGGAAACTCAACACTGCACGCACTACCCGATTTTTGACAATATCTCAGCTGAACAACCCACGCTCTGTAATGACCGAACTGTTTCTTATGTGAAGACTCTCTGTGCTTGAGCATGCCCTAAAATAAGCACTGTGGTCTCACACCCTGCCTTTACAGTCCTACACAGATTCAGACACCAGCACACACACACGGAGACACATACAATCTTCTCTGAGCAAAAGTGTGCTGCCTGACTGCATCTGAAATACATGACTGTGCTACCGTATTTGATGTTACAGCTGGAAAAGCAAGAGACGCATCTGTCCTTTGCACTTACAGAATCCCTATTACTGCAGTGGGTACACATTGCTATATTGAAGATACACAATATTCCTAGAGTGACCAAAAAGTTACAGAACAAATCTTATTTTGTAACCCAGGATACCAATGTGAGTTAGAGGACATTTAAAAGCACAGGTGCATTTTGGCTTGGAATTCCTCGCAACTTCCAGCGGTACACAGGTACTTCACTAGCGCTGAAAGTCATCTTCTAAGTGACAAGCTTCAAGTCACACAGGGGATCTGCAGCAAAGCAGGAAACCCAGCAAGTTTCCCATTTCTCAGGCTAGCACCTTACCCATTGATGCAACTCCTCCTTGGTTCCTGGGACCTTTATTCATCCCAAGCAGCAGACTGGACCCTAATTCTGTAAGTAATTTGATGTTGCAGATTCCTTTTCAGCCCCGTGTCAGGATTTCAATGTGCAGAAAGGACTATTCACAGCTAAACAATACTTTAGAGCAGGAACAAGGCTGGAAGAATATAGTATAAATATGAAGGACTCTCTCCTTTCATTTTCATGAAGATAAGCTTTAAAAACTAGTGATTTCATACCACTGGGTATAAAGTCCCACTTGCCCTCTTCCAAGACTTTTGCCTAAATATTGAGGAGAAATACTTAAGTCCTCTTTGATATTCAGAGGTCATTTTAATGACTACAAAACAGGACTTTAGGATAGGAAAAAGCAGGCCGTTAACAAGTGTTATTTACGCAGCTTTATTGATACTTAGTCAATATTAACTAACATTTTCATTAATAACATAGGAAACCAGCAATACCTTGGAGTTTGCTGTCAAATCAGTAGCTGCATGCAAGAAATAAGTTCTAGAAAATATGGGCAGTCAAAAAAAAGAACAGGGCAGCATATTGAGAAAACTTGGTGCAAAAACTATATTCACATAAAGTCTTTTAACAGAAGAGCAACCACACCTCTTTCTTTGGTTGTCTTTTTATTTCCATTTTTTTCTGACTTTGGAGAAATTATCTGCTCCAAGGGTGCCGTATGAGCTGTTGTATTTAATTTGAGAGAGGAAAAGCTTCAGGTAGTACATGTCCATATCTCTTCTGGTTTTATTCTACCTAGCTCTGGGAATTTGGAGCAATGAAATGCTTTGGGCAGGACGAGGGAGCAGAGGAGATACAGAGCTGCTCCCATTTTACAGACAGGAATCTAATGGCCTCAAGCAAAGCTAAAGTTAGGAAACAAGGATTGGGCTCACATGGCAGAACTAGGGATTACTCTTGGTTCATTTAAACTTAATTAACCTGCAATTATGATTAACTCAGGGGAAAAAAATCTTTCCAAATTAAATACAAAAATATATTATTTCCTAAGTCTGCCCAAAGTTCTTATTATGTCAATATTAAAATTCATAAAGCAGCACTAAGTGGCCTGAAACATCTCTAACCTTGACAGTTTTTTTCAGGGGTAATAATAATCCGCAGCAAATGCAGGCCAACCAAAAACCACTTAACTAATTAGTAGTTGCAGTCACCGAGAAAACATGAATCAACACTGTTATTACAAGTGGCACATTTGAGTGGCATCTAATTATGACTTGATGAGCACGATACTTGCATTATCAACATTACTACTGCATCCCATCAGGGACTAAAAGCCGCTGATGGCATTGACTGCGAGAAACTCCCACTCAATGGTACTGCAGCACCCAACAATCTCCTTGGCAGGGGCACCCTCACTAAATGACATGTTAAGCGTAATTACTGGTAGACATTGTAAATAAACAGGATTGGAAGTGAAAATTGTACCAAGTGCATAAGACACAATCTGACACATTGGAAGTGGCAGCCTTAATTGAGAGTTTCTTTGACTGCTCAAGATCATTTCAACTGCATTTCTCGGAGGACAGTGATTATAACTGTGGAGACAGACGGCATAATGGTATCAGCACTGCTGACAGAGCAGTGAATTAAATTGTATCTGCTGTTGTGTGAAAGCCTTGATGAGAGGTACAGATCCTTAGTGGTCTTATCATTATAACACAATGGTCATGTTGTCATCAACCTTGCTGGCTCCAATTGAAAAGAAATGATTGTGTGTTGAAGCTTTCCCCCCCACCACCACCTTCTATCTCTTGTGCTCAATAGAACCAATTTTCAGAGAGCTATGAAATCACGCAATAGGGCCTAAAATGCAGCTGCTTGGCATACAAACGGGGCCCCATTAAACTGGAATCACACACAATATGTGTTTATGCCAGGAGAACAAATAGAAGCTGAGTACAGGCCAAGTTTATTCACAGACACAAAGCCGATGTAGCTCTTCATCAATATAATTGCCTTTTATATTGTCGTTTAAATAATGGGCTCTATTATTGCCTTAAAATCCTAATATTCCTGGCATTTTATCACTATGTTTACAAGGTATGTCCTTTAAAAATGTGAAAGGAAGATAAAAGAAACCTATAAAATTTTACAACATCAAATATTACTTCAAATTTTAAGTCTTAACTACTTGACATTTTCTGTCACACTCCGGTATTCCTTGTATCATAACAAAAACAAAACAGGCTGCAATTTTTTCCAGAGGAATTAGACTTCATAGAGAACATTCTTGCCTCACAGAACAGTTACTTAAGATCATTTAAGGCAGTAGATGATTCCTGTTGATTTTAGATTATTTTCCATAACTGTATCATATGAACAATTATAAAACAGAAGTGAGCAAATTCCACTATTAATACAGTCACACAAAAGTATAGACCATATGATTTCCTTCTCCTGCATTAACTTCACTCACATTTCTGATGCTTCGTAGTGCAGTTCACCATACTGGCACAAACCAGACATAACAGACCACAATCCTATTGTAATTGTCTCTTCTAAGGAGTTATTCCACTAGGATACTTCCACTCCCATTAGATGTGCTTTGTTGCTTCCAGACACCACAGAGTTTCAATAGAACCATTACCATAAAAGTGTAAAAGTGAATATTGACATTCTCACAGCCCAGACTAGACAGAACTTGCTCTAAAAATTATCGAGACACAGCAGTTCATCCTAAAATCCTTTTCTTGGTGTGTCTATACTTAAAGTAATTTTACTCCTTCTTCATGAAAAAATTACCATTATTATTATTATTAGCAGCAATCTCAGCAATAGGGTCAAATCCCACTCAGTCCAAGCATATATCATTCTGAAAGTCACTTGCCAAATCCAGGTGAGATAGAGCTGCATTTGTACCACTGTGTTTTCACCACTTCGCACTTTAAGAATGGCTACCTGTGTCAGAGCATATAAATGCTGTGACAGCAGTTAGTCTGACAATGGTCAAAGTCTCACTGGATTAACTCCTTAAAACGACGTTTTGAAGGAGAAACAGCAAGTGGACTTGAATCTCAGCATTCTTATCACTGCTGGAGATTATGCGGAGTAATATCATAACTCTCTAGATCAAAAAATTCCCACTAACATTATCAACTTACTTTTCTGAAACTCCTCCAGTTTTTTGACAGCCTCATCTCGTTCTTGCTTGATTTTGTCACACTGTAGGAGAAGAGAAAATTGAAATGAAACACCAATCCCAGTTATTTAATTAGCAGTCAGTCACAACATGCAAAATCAACAAAGATCAATTGCCAGCACAATAATGTACAGAAGCCTATGAAAGCATCATTTCTTTTTGCTCTGTCATGTAAGATCAATGGAAACTATGCATAAAAAATTCATTACCTACAGTATTTCCTATCCAAACTGGCAAGTTGTATTTCATTTTAGGTTTCAATTCAGAGCTACTCTGAAAATATTTTAGAAGAGCCACATTATCCAAAACTGATATAAGCAGTTATCCTGTTCCACACAACAGTAAAAGCAATACTACTTTGCACATCAAGAATATGCTTTAAGTCTAGTTTACTTAACACAAATAGACTTGGAAGAGAGGCCTGCATTTCTATACCTACCATGTGCAAGGAAAACCTCAAAGCCAATAAACAGGGACATGCTGTTCAGTTTCATAACATCACGAGCAAAGCGTCAGCCTTGAAGAGGGGAGGACGCTCATTTTCATACTTTGAGGATTTACCCATTACCCCAGTTTTATTAATTTGGGGGTCAATGCTAATACTACACAGGGCTGCAATCACTGATCTTACAGTGGAAAGGTTTCTTCGAAAAGAAAGAATAAAGCAGACATTAAATAGACTTCTCTAAGAAAACCCCTTCTATAAGCAAATGAAAGAACTCAAAGAAATGAGTAAAGTTCACAAGAGACACAGTCAGTGATTAACCGCACTGTGAAAAACACATGACCCGGGGGGAAGTATGACCAGCACACAACGTGTCTTACACACACAGTGTACCAGACATCCTTCCTCACATGCAGCTGTGTATGTTCACAGTAATAAATCAACATAAGACCATGAATTAACTTCTGGAAGAGATCTGTGTGACTGAGCTCCTTCCAGTGTAACTGCAATTACAAGGATACCAGTCAGTGGAACAGAACTGGGGAAAAAAACCTGAAATGATTTTGCTCGATTTTCAGTTTTTCCACTTGAGGACCCACTTTGAGTTAGCTGGGAAAGGAGCCTGCTGTTAAGCAACAAGAAGGGAGAGAGTCCGATTCAAAGGCAGCCAAATTCAAGAGAGCCCGTCTATCAGCTCCAGAGGACTTTGGATGAGGCCCAAAGGAGGATCTGCTCTTGGGCAAGGAGAGGATGCCATTGATGTCGCCTCAGGAGCAGCCTCCATGCGGGCTTTGGAAGCTATCTGTGGGAGCAAAAGGAGCTGCACTCGCAATCTCTCTTCTCACGGCACTGGGTTGATGAGGCAAGGGACAGCGGCCAAGTAGGGGGGACAGGTAAGTAACCAGCTGCTGTAAAGGTCTATGAAACAAGAAAGAGTTGCAGAAGGAGCAAGGAGTGCTGAGCAAGCAGTGCTGGACGAGGACTCACCGTTTCATCTGGCCCTGTTAACAAAGAAGCTGATCAGAGAATCTTGCACAGGAGAGGTGGGGAAGGGAAATTTTTGCATGAATCTTGCTGCTTGCTGCCCTCCCTTTCAGTTTCCTCAGCAAAAATTTGCCTTACCTTACTGGCAGAAGTACAGTCTAAGAACTGTAAAAGACACAGAAAGAAAGTATTTCTGATTGTTCCTGCAGAGCACAGCTCCGCTGCAAAAGGAGGATCAGTGTGAGCTGCTGCCTCTTGGTATTTTACAAGTGCCACACTGTAACCACACTGGCATACTTCACCCACAGATTCTTCTGCACGCTGCAAGCTTTCAGCCCACTGCACATTAAGTGATGAAGTGCTTTTAATGCTCAGTTTAAAAACCAGGAAGATTAGCATTTTAAGGATCCGATCTGTTGCCTGTGGAAGTCAACAAGACACTTTCCTACTGATGGAAACTTTGATGTAGAGGATGCGGTACCTCCCTATCCCAATGACAGGAAAAACTCCTTTTGAAATCCTCCAGCGACATGGTGTAAAGCGTAACAGCTTTCCCTGTGCAGCAAAAGGGGAAGTTAAATGACCTATTCCACTTCACCTTGAGTGCTATTTTCAGAGAGCTCCATTTGGACCACGGCAAGCTGGCTATTCTCCTGATAGCTACACGTTTCTCTGCACAATCAGGGTCTGTAGGTTTGGGTGTCTGCAGAGCAATTCCTGCTCCCAGTTGCAGCTTTTTGAATATTTTCCTTTTGCTGCTACTGTGCTTCAGAATGAAAGAGCAGGAAGAAAAGGAGAGCAGGAGATTGTTGCCCTTGCTGAAATGATCAATGGAAAGCACTTTGCCTTTTGTCTTGCAATCAGACCCGTGCAAGCAGAGCTGTTACAAGTCCTACCAAAAAAACCTAGTTTATCTCCAGTTTAGCTAGGAATTAGAAAAAGTTGAGATTGTCTTTAACTACTTGTACTGTTTCAAACTGGAAGGTTATGCAAACAAAATATTCCTATAAAGTAATTAAATAAAAAACACTGTCATCCCTTAAAATAAATTGACCTTACCTTTAAAACAATTAAGTTTTAAAATATCAAAATTTAGAAGTGTTAGTTGATCTCGAAAAGCTGCACTGAAGCCTGTAACATTCACAACCACTTCACTTTTCATAGAAGCAATTTGAGGCATATACAGTAGAATTGTTAATGGACAAGAATATCGCTAATCCTAAACATTAAAAGGGAAATAGCATAACGTTACTATAAAATCTACCATTCACCTTTTACATTCAAGCGCATGCAACTGTTGAGGAGAAACAGCTTTCAAGTATTCACTAAGTGTCCCCTTGTCAGTATTAGCAGATAGCTCCATACTCAAGAGTACCCTCAAATGAAAAAAAAAAAAAGTCAGTAACTCCTGGATTGTTGGTCAATTTTCTGGTTTTAACTTTATTTCAGTAAGACGTTCATCTTCTCTGAAGAGGAAAATAAGCATTTACACAATTTTATTTACTATATTTATATAATATAAATATTTAATAGATAATATTTATAGCACCATTACCTCAATAAAAACCAAAGGTAATAGACTATAGAATCATAGAATCACTTAGGTTGGAAAAGACCTTTAAGATCATCAAGTCCAACCTTTAACCTGGCACTGCCAAGTCCACCACTAAACCATGTCCCTAAGCACCACGTCTACACATCTTGTAAATACCTCCAGGGACGGTGACTCCACCACTTCCCTGGGCAGCCTGTTCCAATGCCTGACAACCCTTTCGGTGAAGATATTTCTCCTAATATCCAATCTAAACCTCCCATGGCACAACTTGAGGCCATTTCCTCTCATCCTATCGCTTGTTGCCTGGGAGAAGAGACCAACCCCCACCTGGCTACACCCTCCTTTCAGGTAGTTGCAGAGAGCGATCAGGTCTCCCCTCAGCCTCCTTTTCTCCAGGCTAAACAACCCCAGGTCCCTCAGCCGCTCCTCATCAGACTTGTGCTCCAGACCCTTCACCAGCTTCGTTGCTCTTCTTCCACTCCTGAACTAACTATAGGAGTCAACAAGAATTTCTTGGCAGTAAAAAGAATTTGCATCTGTATTTTTAGAAACAAATTAAAAATTTCCAAAATTCATTTTGTGAATAACTCCTTACAATGTTTCATCTTTGCAGGACCAAGTTCAGGAGCTTTGCTGATCCCACTCAGTTTCAGATTTTTGCCTTCTAGGTATACAAGATACAAGGCAATACTTTCATTTCTAGCACAGAGAACTGATATGGTGACTACTTAGAAGTAAATCACATAACATGTCAAAGATCAGCGTTCAAACCAAACACTGCATATACAGTGAGGTGAACAGCAGTACACGAACTTGGCCTGTACTTGGAGCTAGCACAATACCAGGATAGTACCATGCCATCATGGGAATCTGACACTACAATGTGATGTTGGGAAGTCGATGCACACAACAACCACCTGGAAGCCTGTGGATACACAGGTCTCCACACATTCGCCCCCACCAGCCTAATGACTCTTTGCCACTAATTCCATGGAGGCCTGGGTTTCTTGTCTATTCTCTTCTAACAGACTTCTTTTTTGCCAACTGTTTTGCACATAAGCTCCTACTGACTTCAGTAAAGGGCCTTCAAAGGGCAAAAACAAGAAACAGATTGTTCAGTCCAGATATTAAGATGCAAGAAGTTCACGTAGTAGCCATCTAGTCAATTAAGCCATTGCTAAGCAACACAAGATCCATTCTTTCCCATTTACACAAGACTGCGAAATTTATGCAGATTTAATGCTTGTTCTAAAATTATGAGTTTGGTACAGTGCTCAAAAGTATCCTATGACATTTGCTGTACTCTACTTACAGACAGAATGAGCATGTCATCAAGGCAGAATCCCTTCTCTGTTCCCATTTGGTGACAAAACATATAATCCACTCTATACATGTGCTTTAACAGAGCAAACACCATGAATGATGTATCAGAGATACAGTATTACAGCTACTGTTTTGGAAAGCTGTCTTGCTTTTTGTTGTTTTTTTGTTGTTGGTTTTTTTTTTTTGCCTATTGGCAGCATGACAAAACACTGTCAAAACCAGCGTTCAAAGTAATTTCTGTCTGATTAGCAAGTGGTCAAATATTTATTCATGATCTGACTCCAAATAGGTCAGAACTGCATATTAAGTTATCTACACCTGTGTGCAACTAAATGTTACTTATCTCTTTTTTGGGGACTAGTATGCAGGTTTAGTTGGCTACTTCAATTAAAAGGATGACCTAAGACAAGTAATCTGCCAATGTCATTTTTGTTCCGGTTTTTGAAAGTACTAAAAATACTAATAAAAAATATGCCTGCATCAATTTTGTCAGAGACCCAACCAGAGGTCTCCAAATTGGCAGTTTAGCAAGACAATGAGGAAGAGACACTGCAGATCAAAGATCTACATTTTGCTCCTGAATTTTCATGGTTATTAGCATCCTTTTAAGCAGCAGTGCTTTGAACAAAGTAACCTATGTAAAAGTCAATTTACTTTCTAATCTTAAGAAAAAATACGGAACAAAGTGCATAAATTTTCAGAAATTAAAATTATATCTTATTTTAAGTTAGCTGCCTGTTATGCACCAAGTTCCATGTTTCTAATATACACTAGAATCATTCCTCCATGACACAGCTCATCTTTCAGAGCCATACAAGTGTGCTGGTGACTTGGAAAAAAATTCCACCGAGTGCGTCAAAAGCACATACATACAGACTGCTGTCTAACTCCTGTGTGGTATTTTCCACAAATGATCAGCAAATCTTTTTTCTAAAACAATTAATTCTCTCTTCTGTTCCTCCTATCGACGCAATTATATGACCACAATTGATACAGAGGAAGCCATTTGCTTACGCTCACATAGACAGTGGCAGAAACCGGAACAGAAGGCACCCACAACTTCCCGGACCCACAGGCAGAGATAGCCTGTGCTATACTTCCTCCAATATCAGGTTTGATCCTGCAAAGCATAAGCTAAGATACAAAGTTAGAGAGAAGCTAACGAGCTTTTACCCAGCCCTGCAGTAACACGAGGAATAGTTTCTTCCAGTACTGGCACTGTAAGGAAACATAACCATGAACTCTGTATCAGCAGATTCTTTTTTTTTGTAGAAGAAATGCACTTAGGGCCTCACACTTAACCACTTGAGTCCAAGCACTTAAACAATTAAGCAGGACTGCTTACAGAGGCACACCAATTTGCAGGATAGAGGTTATTGGATGGAGAATACTTGCATAACTGAAAATCCTCCAACCCTGAGCACGTGCTTAACTTATTTGCCTGACTGGGGACGTAATCCCCATGTGCTCAGGGTTGGGGGATTTTCAGTTGTAATGCAAGTATTCTGGAAAACATCATACCAACCTTCAGAAGAAACACACAGAAGTGGCTAGAGATATGCAGTTATAGGAAAGAAGTCTTGTGAGAGAGGAACAGGGAAGAAAGAAGAGCAGAATGCAAGAAACAACCTCAGAATATCTAATTTCATCTCAATTTTGGCAACAAAATTTTTCATTAGATTTGCCTTTAAAGAAAAAAAATTTCTAAATAAAAATGCAGCTCAAGAAAAGCCTCCTCATTGCCCTCCCTGCCCCCAACCTAAACAAAACTTTGTTGAAGGAACACCAAAGCTAGCAGGACTTGGGTTCAGGGCAAAGCTGGGGAGCCCGTTTTTCCTGCGGTGGACAGTTCTGGTGTGGAACTCCTCACACGTGATGGAAGCCAACAATCAGCACAGACCTGGGGGTAACGGGACAAATTTAAGGGAGAGAGCTGTGGACGGCAGAATGCACTGAAACCACATGCAGCTGAGAAAGTCCCCAGGCTGCCAGTGGTTAGAAGACTGGAAGAGTACTCTGTGGAGGTGTTAGTCGTGCTCTTCCACTCCTCCCTCCCTGTTGCTGTCACAGACAGGATACTGGACTAAATGGACTCTTGGTCTAATTCAGTTTCATTCTCCTTTTCTTTTGAGCACTAGGAGATGAACTGCCAGAGTCTTCCGAACAGCAAAAATAGAGGACAGATTTCCCGGGATATCTGAGGCTCTGGTGTAGGACAGCAAAACGGGAATGCAGCAACAAGCACAGTAAAAAAGATAAGAAGGTCAGTGGGTAGGAGGGAGTGAAGCACAATACGCTGAGCTCGGTGGAAATACACATAATCACTGCTGAAGCTGAATATGAAGATAAGCTTCAAGTTTTCTTTAATAATGAGAAAGTAGTTAAGGACAAGGTCTTCCCAATACAGCCTTGAATTGTAATGCTTGTAACAACTGGACTAAAAGTGACCGTTCAGAAATGACTTCACAAAAAGCTAAACTAAACCTACATGCCTTGGCAGCTAACAGGGATTTGAAAACTAACGTGTTTCTTCATCTTCAGCTCACTAAAATTGGAAAAAGGGTAATACTCTCTTTACAATACAGTGCAGCACGGACTCCTCTGCCTTCCTCACTATCTAGAACTGATAAGAGGCTTTTTCTGGCCACAGTTTCTTTTGGCAAATATCTGCTAAAAACCTTTTGCACATCAACATGGATATATGCAACACAACAGTACCATCAAATCTCTCTCAGATTTCTCTGTTTCTGTTGGCTTCCTCACAGAAAGCAGGTGTGTTGAATGAATGAGAGTCCTGGGTGACAAGAGATACCTTACTGAATGTGTTTAATTTTACTAGTAGAAAGACAGTTCATCATAATTACAATGAACAATCTAGAAACTGGTCATTATTTTCTTCTCCAGTATCTCTGAGCATTAAAAAATGAAGCCTGCAGTAATGTATGAAGTTCAGCCTATACATTCAAAGCTTCTTTTCAAGTTGTACAGGCACACAAATTTCACAGAAGGACACGCGATATGCTGCAAATCCATTTTATGCCGCAGTACCATTCTGCAAGTTGAGATAAGACATCTTGCTCTCCTATTAAAAACTGGATTGGGTTTTTTCAGGGTGGGGGACACGCACTTCAAATACCTTCAGAAATCACATTCCTACATTCCACATTTTCAGAAAGGCTGGGTGATGCGAGTTGTTTGATTTTCTTTTCAGTAAGTGTCACCATGCAAATCAATTTGTAATAAAACAAGGCTTAGATCCAAGAGAAACAAGTTTTCCTAAGAATATCTAAACACTTGAGTTGGTCTATGCTTACATTGTCATCGTACGCAAACTGGCTATAGCAGCAATCATTTAAATATATATATATTTATAGCAACTTTTCTGGAGTGGGGCAGCTAGAATAGCTGCTGGGAGTTGCATTCACTGCTCCTTAATACATACTTATTACTTGTAAGTAATCAGCTGAGCTTACGAAAGCAGACAACAACCTGCCATAACCAATAAGGTATTCTGATATTTAGCATTTTAGTATTAAAGAAATAATCAATAGATACAAACCTCTTCTTTCGTTTTCTTATTTTCTGCTCTAAGTTCTTCATATTCGCCAATAGCTAAACAAGAAAAAAAAAGGGAAAAACGTTAATATTGCAGCACCTCCTTTACTCAAATGAGCTCTCCTTTTCATTCATTTTAAAGCTCTTCTGGCTATCTACACAGACTTCTTAAATAACATGGGTCATAAACTTCATTAATAGCCTATGGATGAACTGGATATCCTTTTAGAATTGAAGTAATTGGAAAGTGTCTGAAAAAGATGGTGGCTCCCAAAACAATCAATTTTTGATCAATGGAGAGTTAAACAATCTTATTGATTGAGTTCAAAAATTACAAGGTGAATGTACTGGCTTGCAGTCACCATTTTAAACCCACACTGGCTCAGGTTACAGATCAATGCTAGAAAGCATGGTTAATGCAATACTGTTACACATAGGCACCTCCAGAGTAGCTGAGCACCTTTATTTATTTATTTATTAACATTTTCTTCCAACAAGAGTCCTATGAGAGATTTTTTCTTTAAACTCCACAGACGAGACATGAAAAGATTGTATAATGTACCCAAGATCACACAAGAACTCAGCTGTAGGGATCAGCAGGGAAGGGATCAACCACCAGGATGCCGGAAGTCCATTGTTTCAAACCAGTAAATAATATGCAGAAACAATTGATCAGCTACCAATTAAGCTTCCAGTTTACTGTGCAATTTTGTGTGCCCTTCTCAAACTTTTTATTTTACTACCTTAGGGATGTGCCATCATTGCCCCAACTTGCCAATTCTATTGTTCTTTCAATGTGTCCCATATGGGCTATTTGGCCTTTGAGACCAGAAATTTTATTCTCACTAGAAAGAAGGTGAATACACCTCCAAACATTAGAGAAACAAACCTTGCTAGAAAGGAACACTTTCCAGTCTTTAAGATACATACTGCAAGAATAAAATGAGAGGGCTGTTGACATTACATCTTATTCCAGCCCCTCAGTTTCTCCTCACATTTTTTCTCGTACCTAACAGCAGCTACACTAGGATACAGGTGTTATTTCAAGCCAACTTAATTAAAACTGGATAAAATGTATGAATATATAGTTTTCAGCTAATGACAGCAGATATGTTGGAGTTTCATCTTAAATTTAACATGTCTTACCCTAGATCTGAAGACATTATCATGTAGAGTCTGGTAGATTAGCCACCTGAAAACCTACTAGCCCTTTCTAGCTTTAGATAGTTGAACTTTTTCAAACAAGAAGCACTTACAAAGTTACACTCTACACTGTTGTGACATCCCTCGTGTCTCTCCTCAGCATTTCAAAATCTGCTGAAATAAAACTAATTCAACTGACTCCTGAAAGCTAGGTCCACGGCATCATTGTTCTGCTTGCCTTCAACATACCTATTACTCGCAGCAGCAGCACAGAAGTCCCTTAGATGTAAAAAACTCAAATTATCATAATTCCTTTTTTCTCTAAGTTCAGTTCATTTTAGAGATGCTGGACTGAGGTACATTAAGCCTGGGATACAGACAGCAGTGTTAGCTCCTGGGCTAGTAACATAAAACACAGGACTCTGCTCCTCATGTGCCCAGGCCAGCAATTGGGAAACGGCAAGACCCTGCAGACTGTATTAACTAGAAAGGGAAACTGAGGGACAGTAGAAATGTCTTAGCCAGAATCTCAGCACTGCTGTTACCAGCAAGCATTGAAAACTTTCCAGGGCTCTCAAAGAAAAAAAGTTAAGTAAAACCACTGAAAACAGTCACATGCCACATGCAAACTCAAAGGAAATCTGGTAATTTAAACAGATGGGAAAAAATCCTCACTGCCACTCATTGGAGTAAAAAGGTGTATCTAAAGAGTGGAATGAACAAAACCAGGTTTCCTAATGTGCCCTGTATCCCCACCCCAGTAAAACCAAGGTTTCTTATTCATCCCTTTCCTTTGACCCCACTTCTCCTTACCTACCCCTGAGACCCCTACCCATCTCTAAAACTCAAGAAGCAGAAAAAAACCAACAGGTAGATGAACAGGGTAGATACCACACTGATGCAGATGCTCTAAGAAAGGGCACCTAAAGTGAAACAATATATTTCCTACACAAGAACACCAAAGTTACGCCTGTTGATTGCTGTTCCACTTCTAAGCCATTTTCCTGTTCCCTGTAGGAAAAGAAGGGAAGAGATTTCTAGCATCAAGATGCAAGAAAAGGAATGAAAACTGTATCAACAGATAAGAATTCAAGCTTCTTCATACTTGAAAACTGCTCGTGTTTGCTCGCCTTTAAGGCAAACTTATACTTGCTATTCAATACCTTCTAAGTGACTGAAAAAGGTAAATATAGTTTTGCCCCACCCATGACAGCTCCCCTCACATGCTCCGTGAACCGAGAATTCTGAATCATCAGCCCTTAAGGCATGGATACAAGAACAAGTTACCAAAAAAACAAGGATACGAACTTAAACAACACTCCAGCAATTCCCAGTAAGGGCTCACTCGTGTGAGACTGGAAATTAAACTGCCTGTTCAGGGTAGCCCTTCCTTCTTTTACTGTGGATGGTAGTCCATGGCACATTCGTCATGGAATCCAAACACAAAATCATCAGCTACTCCATGCTGCACTCACACAGAAACTGTCTTCAGTGCCTTTTTACCGTGCCCCCCCCATTACCGTCATTGCAAAACTATGAGTTCTTCCTTCAATACAGCTAACACCTAGTAAGGGTCCGATCTCTTAAAAGAATGGATGGTAATGTCTAAATGATGCTCCCATGCAGATCTCATCATTCAGATTTTCAGGTATGGATTTATTAAACATTAAATCTAATGAAGAAACTGCTGGTTTTATCAGTCCTGGAAACAGAAACAGTAATTAAAAAATGACTACACGCATTTTCTGCTGTATATCAGATTCTCTGCAAAAGACAGAAGATGACTTAGAAGTTATGGTGGTTTTTTTTCAACTTTGCGGGGGGAGTATTGGGAAGTTTTTATGCAAAGTTTTTCAAGTGTTTTGTGTACAATGAAGTTTTGAGGCCATCTCAAAAAAAGTCAAGAGTCTACATAGCCTTCACTGAAGCACTACATGGCATAAAGGTGACAACGATGTCTTTGCTCTAAAACTACTCTAGAACAATTAATACCAGCAGCACTAGGCAACTCTTTACATCTTCCAAATCTCATCTAGATTATTACGCCTTAAAACCTCTTTGGTAATTTAGGAGGTACCATTATCACTCATTTATAGATTGACAAGCCATAAATCCTGTTGTATGAGGACTTCCCTAAACCTTCTCTGAGAAACAGGACTATTTTTTCTCCCTAGCCTATGAAGACTCTCACACAATATACACAACAACGGTACCTGAGCATCTCAAAACTCTCACCTTGACTCAATCAGATTATGCTATATATAAATTATCCTAGAATAAAGATATCTCTTTCCAATAAATGAATGGTGAATGAAACAAACAAGTGAAGATGCTTTACTAAAGGTGCTACTAAAATTCCAGAATTATACATAATTATCTCAAAGAATCAATATTGTAGCATATATTGATAGTAAAATGCCTACATTGTACTCATTAGCCTCCAGTGAATCTTGAAGAACTGTAATAAATAAGTATCAGAGCCTTCTTGAGGTATTGTCACTGTCTGACATCAGCTTCTGTTTATCCTTAACAGAATTATTCCTGATATACATCAGTATTATATAAACATTTTATCAGGATCCAAATCACATTCAGGCTACCTTGATACATCCTGAGAACAACACTACAACTTAATTTCAAGACTAAGGAAAGAAAAAAGCTGGAAAAAGGAGAAAAGAACAGAATGTTTTAGGCTATAGCTCTTAATCCACCCAAAACATATTCCGAGCCCACCCTGCTCCTATTGTAACACGGTCAAACCACAAAATAGCCAAAATGAGTGAACACAGCACACTCCTTCATAACGTGACCATGCTCATTCACCAACTACTCACTCCTCAGCTCAGCTGGCCAGAAGAGACTGTCCTGTCAACATGTATTAATGCACTTTATCTGTATTAAATTAAGCAGGTAATTTTGTATACAGAAGCTCCTTTAATTATATCTTAGTCTTTTGATTTTTAGTTGTGAATCTGTGTCTCCTGAACCTGGATTTGCTAACAGAAGATATGTATTATCTAAATTAGATGTTTTATATATTAGATACTTATTATGGCTAAAAAGCACTTATTAGTAAAAAAAGGTCATAAGGGTAAAAGTATGTAATGACTATAATTCATAGTGAACAACAGAAAAGACACCTTCATTTATGCAGAGTGAGGTGGTGAGACTCTTCTTACCCTTTTTATTAAAAAATTCATCAACCTCTTTTCTACAGTTGTGTATTAAAATAATACAAATTAAAAAAAACAACCTTAAATATGCTACATGCATTTACTTTAGCATTTATATTGTAAAACAGTGTGGCCTTCAAGTAGATTGAGAGCCCTTCCATGCCAAATTAATGGGTAATGCCGCTTCAGCATTTCAACCCTACTTATTTAATCAGAAAGTAAGCAGAGCTGTCAAGGAAAGCAAGTGTCATTCCACTACTTATTCTTCTAGACTACGGACCAGGCATGTCTTTACTGGTAAAGGCAAGAGAAAGAGCTTACAGTATAAGAAGTCCTTTGGTCAGGATGAAACAAGCTAATGTAATGAAGCCAGGTTTTGCTGGTAGAAGTAAATTAACACCTGGCTTTTTGCAGGTACGGATGTAACTCTAGAGAGAGAATTACCCCTGACAGCAACACTGCACCAGAAGCTTTATTGGGACTGTTGCCACCACCCTCCTCATCCCAGTGTACCTGGAATAGGAAGAGTCAGGCCAAGTCTGTTGCACAGACCATTTCTCAAATAGCAATGGTCTCCCTACAAGCAAAGCATGCACAAGAGCTGTTAATTGCTGTCAAGAGTATAAACAAAAGTCAAAAGGGCTCAATTTTTCTCTTGTTCCCCATTTTAGGCTCAAAGATTCCTTCCACTAAACCCAGGCAATCTCTATCTCAATGGGACGCGGCGTGGCGTCAGCAGTATCAGCCACGTGCCAGCTACTTCAAACCGATGCCTGAGCGGCATTTTTACAATATCGTAGGCCTCCAGGAAAGAGAGATGGAGCCAAGGAATAAGCCCTTATGGGCTTGTGTAAAGATGAATGCATGTGATGGCATTATACCTGTTACTTTACAATGACTCCAAATCTTGAGTCAGTTATAATATATACATGAGGCCTAAAGCTTATATGGCCAAACCAAGCTTTTGGTCACACATCAGTTGCACTAGCTGATACTTACAAGATTCAATTACCAAATAGTTCTTTTTAAAAAAATAAACAAATAAAAATCATGTGTGTGTAAGGATATAAGGGTAAGCACTAAGTACAAATACTGTAAGTCAGATGCTGCACCGGTGCTCCCACATGCTTTGATTTGACTCAAATCTGTAAAAGTGTGGACAAAGAATTTTTTTAATGAGACCTCAAATTTGCATCCTGCAGTTTTAAAGCTTTCTGGAAAATGGACAGGGAAATTAAACACACCACAGCCTGATAAAGCCGAACCAGTAAGCTCACACCGAAAGATTTGCCTTCACAAGTGTCTGAAAAACAAGAAACTGAAGCAGGAAACACTTTTAAACTCTAATAAATGAAGAAAGCACTCAAGCAGGATGGGTTCTGCTGGGGAATGGTGACTGCTGTGTATGAACACCAACATAAACATACCCTAAACAAAGAAATTCCTCTGGCCATAGAAATTACCACTCTGCCACAAAGAAGAATATATTTGTCAAACCATATTAAGAGCTTGTCAATAGCATATATTTTAAAAGTACTGCTCTGAGATATTGCTGTCAGATTGGCAGTCTGTTCCTTAGAAGATATATGGTATTCCCTTATTCAAACTTTCCGGCACTTTTTTTTTTTAAGACATCAAATAGATCTTAAAAAAAAAATTATACAGAGCCACAGTGCTTGAGACTAAAGACTGGAAATCATCACACTTCATGAAATCCAGCCAACACAGAGCAAGATAAGACCTTTAAAACTGGTGAAGAAAATCCAGGCAATATAGACATGTTTAGTATATGTGTAGTTAACAGTAGTTGTTAAGCACAGCAATTTAGCAAAGTGACCAGAAATGTGACCCTGACAGTGGCAGCTGAAGTGTATTTTTACCTACTTTATAACTCCAGATGTTTTGGTTGCTGAATCCTGTTTTCAACTGAACAAAGAAGTGACACAGCGGAAGACAACTCTATCTTTAAGGGCAAAGTACCAGCAGTGCCAATAAAACCAAAGACAAACAAGGCAACCTTCCAGGCAGGTAACCAACCGCTGTTATGATGCAGTTGTTAGTTTGCTACGGTTCCTCAGGTTCTACAACCAATCATTAGTAACACAAGGTTTTGCTCACCTGATTTTGTTTTGTTTCAGTTTTAAGTCTTACCCACGGAAATTATAAGGGCCAGTTGAACAGAAACATGCACTGCCGAAAATATCACATAGAGTACAGTTAGGTAATACTAATATTTACAGTGGATCTGCTTTATCTAACCAAATCCTCTCAGAAAGCTATTTACAAGATTAAAACTCAAACAATACTATTAAGTCCTAAATATGATCAATACGGAGATCGTGTTTCTTCATGATGCTCACCTTAAACTTGGTAATGGAGCAAGCTGAAGAATGATCAGTATCGGGTATCTGAGTCTAACACACAGGACTTGGAAAATTCAGCATGGGTGAAAGATAAGCGTATCTTGCACACAGACAGCTTCAGTGTCCTTGTCACCATTCAAAGCTCTGCCAAACAGCCAAGTGAATTTGCCCAGACACCAGTCAGTGTCACAGCTGCCACTGAGAACTGAACAGACAGCTATGAAACACCTGCCTCAGGTTCAATCTACTGACCTTGTTTAGGGAAAGCCTAAGCAGCAGTTGAATTGTGAAAGCAATCAGCCACGTATGCTGCTATTTGCCTTCCCCTCTACCTTTCACATCACTTCTCAGCCAGCTTAGTTACCTGGTGTCAGGCAAGTTTCTCAAGACTACAAAAACATGTATTGAAAGAGAAAGCAAACAAGGGCTACTGAACAAATGTTCTCTCAAACCCCTTCAAATCAAAGGGTTTTTTTCAGAAATCTGACTACAGACCATAATGTCACAGTAATACAAAGCTATACACCACTTTGAATGCAATAAAGATAGAACTCCTGAAAAGTACGTACACTCATCACCCCAAATATTCAGAGACAGCAGATCCTTCCACCAACTGCATTTACTTCCAAAGTAATACTGTTATCTACACCTGTGGGCAGCAACAAGGAAAAATGAGAGACTTTTTTTTCCTCCTCTTTTCATGCTGCCTCTGTTTAACAGAGTATACTAAAATCACTTGAGGAAAGATGCTAGTATCTAAAATAGTCTTGCTTTGTTATCAATAAGAGTGAAGGGGAAACTACAGATTCAAACTTACTGTACATAAAGAGGAAGCAAATTTACCGGCCCACAGTAACAATATTTAGGTCATTACTGTTAGGATAATTTTAGGTATCTCATTACCTTTTCACCACTTGGACTCTTTGGGCACCTCAGACTTGTCGGTTAACATACTTTAATTACTAATTTAACTACTGTGTGCTACCATAATTTTGCATTGGTTTAGATGCAAACCAGCATATAGGAGAGTATTTTCAAAAGTTTTCCACTAGGTAACAACTTTCTCACCAGCCATACAATTACAAAAACATTCGTTAGCCTCACAACATACTACAACTCCTATGTTTGGGAATGAACATCACCAAGAACAGCGCCTCACAGGACAGGGTCTGCCGAGTACAGTTTCTATTTCAACAGCTTAAGTGGATCTGGGACAGCCAGTCCTCAAGTTACAGTAACTTTCCCTTGAACTAATTCCTGCAGTCCTGTAAAATTTCATTAGACATTAAAGGAAACTCAGCCCACTGGAGCTGAAGACTTTCAGACTTCAGAACTGAAGCCCCATCTAACCAATTGCAAGAGGCTAGGATTTCTCCAAAGAATAACCCAAACTCGCAGTTTTTGCAACTGATTATTGTCATTTTAGCAACTGTCCTTTTGGCACAGATAAGTCCTCTGGAGCCAACAATACTGGAGGGAAGCAGTCAGTCAGCAAAAAACCAGAATTTTAGCGTTATTTTTTGGTTGTACATTGTCAAAACACACAGCTGTAAGATTATAATGATTTTTTGCACCCACTGAAATCCTTGTAAGTCAGAATCTACCCAGTGCAGCTAGTAAACATAAATGTACAATGCTTGAGTGTACAGGAACAATCAAAAAAGAAGTGCCAAAGCAGGTCACAAATAGTTCATAAATATCCAGGTGAAATTTGGTTAAGAAAAGCTTCTGCCATACAGCAAAGGTGACTGAGCATGTTTATGGTCAGAATGAATGACAGAAAAAGGGGCACTGATCACATCCCTGTAATTTCACTCTTTCACACAACTTTGTCCATCAGGCCCTTTCCAGACAGCTCCTCCCAGGAGAACGCAGCTGTGAATTACGGCACTGGTACTCTGCACCTACAGCCCATGAAGCTGTGAGATAGGAGGCACGCCGATCACTTGATGCACGCTCACAAGCACGTGTCCACAATTCAAACGGCTGGTAATGCTAGTTTTTCAAATGTTGCCTACCTGCTTAACCAAGGTAGAAACTTTGCTGGACCAACCTGATTTAGGGATAGACTGACCGGGGAAGTTAAAAATGGGCCGCCTTTCGAGCATCCACACTCTTTTCCACGTCCCTTCTTGCAGAAGATGAAATATTGCAATGTTTTAGTTTCCTAGCCAAACTACGCACTCATGAAGCTGAACATCTACAAAGCTGAAGCACTGGACTTTTCTACAAAAGCACCGAGGGTGACTCACACAGGGAACCAAACTACCCCAGGACAAGTGCTTCCTTTCATTTACACTGGAACTACAAAGGCTCTACAGAAACTTTCAGCATATCAGGGCAAGTCCCAAGCTATCAGCGGGAAGTTTACACACTGATGGAGAGTGGGACAGAGAGTGTTTGACGGGTTGGGTTAGTATCGGATACTGCAATGCAGCACGGGAGACAGGACACAACGCCGGGTTAGGCGCAGCCAGGCACTCCACATGAAGCTCAGCTCCACAGAGAAAAGTGAGGCAGATGGACTTCACCCCCTGGAGCCGGTCAGACATCCGGGCTCACCAGTGCTGTCAGCTGGGGGCTCAACGCCAGCCGTTAGCCGTGCACCCATTACCAGCACACAGGTTAGACTGAATGCCGGGCGGGAACATTCAGGTTGACAACAGCGACAGCCACGTGCTATGGCACCTCAGCCCCCTCACCACAACCCGCCATCGGCCACCACGACGCCCATGCTCACCCAGCTTCAGCCAAGAGCACCTGTGGGGAGGCAAGGCAGCTGGAATCACCACTGACAAGGGGCACAGCCAAAACGTTTCACTCCCCTGATTTATTTAAGGCTTTTTTTTTTTTCTCTGCCTGTACAGACAAAGGGGCCTGGGAACAAGAAGGGACCCGATCGCGGGGCTGGGGGCCGCCCAGGCCGCAGCCGCCCGCGCCCCCCCAGGCGCAGGCCGCGCCCGCCCTGACGCGCCCCGGCCCCCTGCGCCACCGGGCGCGGAGTCCTCGCCTCATGCCGCCTCACGCCGCCCCGCGGCGGCCGCGCTCCCACCGGCCGAGCCCGGGCCCGCGGCAGAGAACGGGGAGCCGCTCTCTCCAGCACCGGAGGCGGCTACGACGGCGCCGCCCGCCCCTACCTTGGTCCTTCAGGCTGGCGAGGAGCTCCAGCTGCTTCTCCTCATCGGAGCTGTTCATCCTGACCCGCCGCCGCCGGCCAGCGACTGCCCCGCTCCGCCTCACCTAGCGCGGCTTCACCTGGCAGCGGGCGGGCGGCGGCGGCCGGAGCCCCGGGGCGCGGCGGGCGCGGCGAGCGGCCCGGCCCGCTCTGCACATGCCCAGACTCCCGCGGCGCCCCAGTGAGCATGTGCGAGGGTGCGGGCACGGCGGCACCTCAGCCCGCGGGCAGGCACCGGCTGGCAGGCTCACACGCAGCCCGCACACACGCGGACTCGGGGCTCCTGTCACACCCCGCCCGCTCCCCAGGCCGGGCAGGGCCTCGGAGGGCTGCTCTGGTTGTTAACGAGGGGGTAGGAGCAGAAGAAAAGCACCAAGAGACCACCGGTCAGAGGAGACGGGTGCCCTAGTAACCCCGTTGGCGTGGTCAGCACTCCGGCCGCCCTCACGCAGGCACAGACGGGCCGTGAAGGCCCTTCTCACCAGCCGCCCGGGTAGGGGTCTCCCACGGGGACCCCATGAGCCGGGAAGAAGCCGTTCCGCACAGCTCCTGCACGCCTGTGAGTGCGTGCATTTTTAATAAGCCCTTTTGCACGGTTTGCATAGGGCAGCTTTCCACTTAGGATACATGCACTGCCCAGAGGAGTGGTGGGAGGCCATAAACCTGCTGTTTGAGTACCGTGGTATGAAGAAAACTAACAGGTTAAAAAAAGAAAAGAGAAAAAAAAAAAGAACTGTAGGATTGCATTACTGTTTGTGAGGATTGGAGGGAAACAACTGTGTGCCAGTTCCAGTGTCTGGCACTTAATTGCAACTTTGGACCCCGCTATGTTCATCTCAGAAGAACACAGTTCTCTCTGCTCTTCTCTGACAATCCCTGTGTGGAAAAGGAGGGGATCCAGTGATGATCTTTCTATTAAAATGGTTACCTTACCCAGCTTATCCAGAGTGACACCGAGTGCACTGCAGAATTTGTTTCTGCCTCTGGTTTTTGCTGAGCTTCAGTAGCGGTCAGCTGAGGGGCAGCTATCTTCAGATTTGCGTGGGCAATTCATACACCTCCATCCCTCCTTCTTTGGCGAACACACATCGTTCACCATGGCAGGCAGGTCAGAAAACACAATATTGATGCACACATGGCAACATTAGTTAGAAATACCTGGGAAGGAAAGGAAGAAGACCTCGCTACAAAGAGTTGCTGAGTCCTCCTGCCTCCTTCCTCCCAGGCTGCATCCTGTAGTCTTCTTGTCTTGACCTAGTAAACCTTTAAAACGTGAAGAGATTCCATACTGATGCTTTACAGTATTATCTGTCCCAGAAGTAGTTAACAACATGCGTAGCATCCTGGAAAGAAACCAGGAGACCCGTGTGAGCTATACTGGTGTCTCATAAGCGTGGTATGCTCGTGCAAGGCAAAGGAGGTCACACAGGGAAGTTTCATAAGCTAGTCAGCTTATTTTGAACTAGTCAGCACAAAATGCATTTAACTGTACCAAAGGCAAAGTTATAAATTCACGCTCCTAGAGGTGGAGTCATATGCAAATAATGGGAAATTATCTTGGAAAACGAAGGCTCTGTAGAGGAAGTGGGAGGCAAAGTGCAAGTAATTACATATGTGTTGCAAGTAAGGTATTGCAGCAAAAGAATGGGATGTACAGTGACGGCAGGTAAAAAAATTCTTCTATGACATTGACAAGACCAAAATAAAGTTACTGTATCCAGTTCTTCAAAAGATGGTACAGAGGCATTTACAGAGAAAGCACAAGAGAAAAAAAATGACCTAAGTTTTGAGAAGAGTGCTTTGTAATGAGAGACCTCAAACCCTCGATCTTTTTAATTGAGCAAAAAGGAAACAAATTATTTGATTATGTAAATTTACAGGAGAAAATCCTCAATACCTGAGAGCTTTTCAGCCTACTGGAAAAGTGTCAACCGGAATCTGTGTCTGTAACCAAAAGTTGAACATAAAAACTACAAATAAAGTCACACATCAGTAAATGCCTCCATTTGAAGGAACACAGAGGTCTTATTTAGGTCCTCAGAGTTCTGAGCTGACCTTGGTTTTGAATAGCCCCCACTTTAAATCAAGCAGTTTTGCCAGTGTTTTTAGCGTCCTTTCTTGGGCTGCCTGTTGGCTTCCCTTCAGCCGCAGGTCTCATTCCAAGCTCCTCTTCCCATTGCTGGTATCACCCTCCTCCATTTCCAAACCAATTTCTTTCATGCAGCACAATAGCAGAATTTGCAAAAAAAGGAGTCATTGTAGAATTGCTTATCCCTGCACCGTGCCAAGACACTGGACATCTTCATCTTGCAACAATGTTTTGTCTGTTGTACACAGCCAGAACAGGGCATAAAATCTCTTTGATATCTGCAGACAGTAAACTGATTCTTCCATTTATTTATTTATTCAAATTAAAGTGTTATGGCTCTGTCAGAAGAATTCCCTTCCATAATTTCTATATTGCGGCTTCATCATTGTTCTTATCATTATTCTTCTCTTAGACCTACATCAAGTTTACAATACCTTAAAAAGTAAGAATTTAAAACAAGCATGTCCTTGTTGCAGACCCCTTTGGTTGCAATAGTAGGGTGGGTGCCACTACAACATTATTCCTCAAAGATATTAATCAATTGTTAAGCAAGTGTTGCTTTTCTTTAGTAAAATAAGTGCATCTTTTCTGGAAGCTTGAATAAATTAAGGTAATATGTGGCTGTGAAAAAAGACAAAATCTGGAATATAAATAAGTACATAAGACACACTGTGGTTTATTCCTGCTGTGCTTGACTCTAGTGAGACATCAGGCAGAATAGCATGCCAGTTCCTACTACCATGCGTCAAGTAGAAACACAGACCTGCCAGGGAGAGTCTGCAGAGAGCCTGTGATGAGAGCAATCAGTTCTAAACCTAACCTGGGCCTGCGAGAAGAAAAAAGGGTGGTTTTGGGGGGATTCTTTCCTGCAGGGAAAAAATAATGAAGGTCTCGATATCAGTTAAGGACTATCACAAAGCTGTTAGTAAGCTGTCCTCAGTAACCATTGGGTTGGAGAATTAGCGCAGGGTTTAAACTGTAAGAGGGGAGACTTATGTACTTCTCCCACTCCTCTCTGCCTCCAGTTCCCATCACCAAGGCTAACTTCACAAGAAGTCTCCCCTGCCACCTTTCCAACTCTTTGCAGGCAATTTCATATCTCCGGGCAGGTCTACATATACCCAGGAGCTGGTGATGGTCTCTGACTAAGCTCTGAGAAGGATGGGAGGGAAAACTAGAGCTGAACAGCAGTACCTCTTCCCTGCTGAATCTCTCGGCATCGTAATCCAAACCAGACACTTGGAAGGATTTGCAGAGTCCTGTGTTTTGAGGGATGATTCAGTTTTCCCATATCTCTGCTCCCACCCTGTTGTTCACAGATGATTATGTTTATCAGCTTTATTGGAAATAACACTCTGACACATTTGTTCAAACCCCTTTGTTGTTGTTGTTCTTCTTGCAGCAGGACAGATTTATTCTTTGCGTCTGTTGCTCCCAAGCCGTGTACAGGGCTGTGCAGGCTCACCCATGGAAATGGGTTATGGCCACATCTCCACAGCTTGTTGAGCAAATGGAGAGAGCCACCGATAAATGAAGGGTCACAACCTAGGCACAGCGTCCAGAGCAGCGTCCCTGAGCAACAGTAGTGGAGGGCAGCAGCTCCAGGTGTTATCTTTCGAACAAAACGTGGCTGCTGTCCTTCCAGAGCCTCTCCGGCTCTGTGCACTGCCTCTCTCTGCTGGCAGCTGCCCACAAGGTCGAGTTCAGCCACACTGCACTCGTACGGTCAGTCCTTCCATAGGATTTCCGGGAGAGTTGGTGCCAATATGCAAGTGAAAGAGCAGCTGATAAGCAAGAGAGCCTCAAACTCTTGCAAACACTGGTCACAAGCCTGTCCCTGATCCTGCTGCTCTAAGAACACAGCAGATCTTACATTCATATCCAGAGAGAATAGGAGAGGCAGTGCCAACGAGCCAGGTACTTCTGAAATGATGATGCCATTCCCAGAGGGGCAATTTCTTTTGTGACCGTACATGAACTCTCCTAATTACAAGATAGTTTGGGACCTTCATTGTTCATCATTTCTTCCTGTTACTATCAGGTTTTGTCTCTCTCTGGAGACGTTCATTAACAAAAGATGTTCATAGCAGGCAGCATGAAGGGAAGCCTGCAGTTGGGGCCATATCAAAAAGTAAGAGAAAAGTAAGTAACAAAGAACTCAGAGCTGCAATATGAGAACCTGACTGATATTCTCAATTTCACAGTAGCCAAAAACTGTATAACATAGGCTAATTATATAAAAAATGGAAGGTGAAGAAAAATAGAGAGGTTTAACTTTCTTTGTCTTCCCTTGGGATAGATCTTAGTAAGATGTTGGACACCTCCTGTTGTTTTCACTAATGCTTGAAGCTGATGAACATGAACAGTTTCCCAACACGTGTGTGTAACTCAGACTGTTGTACCTGTGCAGAATCTTACTGATAATTAGCTTGCATATCATTTTTGCAATTTTTTTGCATGGTTAAGAACATACTTTGTTGGACTTTGATGAGTATTCACACAGATGGACTCTGCAAGTTGAAAATATCACAGAATGACAAACTGAAGCAAATGCTAGTGATTATTCACATAACTCTTAAATTTATAGAATTTAGAGTGAAGAGCTAGAAATTGGAAACATTTATAATGTGAATGAGTGATTTTGGCCTGGAATCATCTAGAGACAGTAGATTGTGAATCTTATCTATTCATCCTTATGGAAATTTTTTTCTCATAAATTAGCTATTTAACAGAACACTGCACATACTTGTACATGCAGAATTGAAGAGTGTGGTGCCTTATCAAATAGATACTACAATCAGAAATCTGGTGTAGCTGCTGTAATGTGCATATTCCTATTCCTCATTTGGGCTAAAAATGACTCGGACCTTTTAATGGACACAAAGACAATCTTACCTCTCCTTCATAAATAAACCCCCAACATCTCAAACAACAACAACTGGCAAAAAAGGGAGCAGTAGACCTCCTCCGGCTGGGAGAGAAGGAGCGGCATCCATCAGTCCCTGCAAACCCTAAATTCACTCTTGAGGATTCATCATCCTCGTGTTGAGGAGAGAGCTACCTTGTGGAAACAACTGTGACCACAGGCTGAAGTTACCCTCAGGGCATGACTACAGCCAGATGTTTACCACTTGCAGAGCAGACATATTTTTGGGGGGGAGGGGGGAAGCAGGGTAAGGAAGAATAAACTACATAATCACTGCACAGATAAACAACTATTAATAAACACCAAAAAAATGAAATGGCAATAGCTATTTGAGTATATAATTAACACGATGAATAAGACTAAGCATCTTATCTGCTGAGGTAATGTATATTTTTCCATCAAACCAATCAGTGCTGAATAATGACTAGCATAATATATCTGGGTAAATATGGGCATTTCTTGTTTCCCTAAGATGACAAGTAACTAATCAACACACATTCAAACTGGAGTATAAGTATGATTAAAAATAAAAAACTCAGATAATATGGATTCATTTGAAAAACTTAACCATTTGATTAGAGACACTGGCATGATCTTTGCTAGTTATCCCCATCTCGGATGGCAAACATGTCTATCCGCACACAAAAAAAAGGCACAAACTGATTGGAGGATAAATCAGAAGAAGATTAAGTATTTAGCATGGCATTTTAAAATGCTTCAATTATACCATAATTAACAACCCTGCATATTAAATTTGCAACTATAAAATATAACTAGGCAAATTATATCTACCCGCCCTTCATAGCAGTACATCATACTTTATGAATGCTCACCTCATATAATCTGGTTGAAATAGGTACTTCCTCTGTCTGCAAGCACAGACGGGTGGTGGGTTTCACCTGCTGAGACGTGAACACCTGCCAACACATGCAAGGACACATATTTAGAGATAACAAATAGCTCAGAAGTGATTCACTATGTTCCTATCAGCAATATGCGAGATCTCCTTTGCTTCCAGCCTGGCAGGGACAAATATCATGCTCTTGGAAAGCTGGAAGCTGAGTCACTCTCCAGACCTCTTTCCTGAGGCAGGGGACCCTGTTTCACCAGTGGCAAACTGGGGAGGCAGTGATTCACTAGTTGTTGCAGTGGCTTATATGTGGTCCTCTGGGATTCTGCTCTGGTTTATTCTGTAGCTCTTTGGATAAAATGGGCTGCCACAGCACAGGAGAGGATCTGTACAGCAATGTCCTTGCAAGAAACATTTTCAAGCATCCTGTTTCTCCTTAGAAAACACGTTACTGTGATCACATAGAACATCCGAGACTTGTTTTGTCCAGTTTGAAGGAAGCAACAGGTTCCTGGCTGAGGCACCACATCACTACTTTAAAGCAGTTGTAACATGGGGGTTTTTTGCTGCAGATGTTACACTGGTGACCTGAGTCATTAAAAACACAAACTTACCAGTAGCTCTGCCAGTAACAGCTCTGTGGCCCAAGAGCTGGTAGTCCCCTCTTACAGTTCCCAATTCAATTCCCTTGGCTTCAGATGGAAAATTGTGTACCAAATATTGATTCTTAAATGTTAAAGTCTTTTTTTACATATAAAAGAGAGAGTTCAGCAAAGGGCCTCTAAGATGATTGAGGGACCGGAGTGCCTCATGTAGAGGGAAGGCTGAGAGAGCTGGGACTGTTCAGCCCAGAGAGGAGAAGACTTGGGGGGATCTCAGTGTATATAAATACCTGATGGGAGGGTGCAAAGAGGATGGAGCCAGGCTCTTTCCAGTGGTGCCCAGTGACAGGACGAGACACAAACTGGAGCACAAGAGATTTCCTCTGAACATCAGGAAACACTTTTTCACTGTGATGGTGACCAAGCACTGGCACAGGTTACCTAGAGAGGTCATCCTTGGAGATACTCAAAAGCTGTCTGGACATGGTCATGGGCAACCGGCTCTAGATGGCCCTGCTTGAGCAGGTAGGTTAGACAAGATGTTCCCAGGTGTTCCTTCCAACCTCAACCAGTCTGTGAAAGACACTGTCCCTCCACTGATGCTTCTGGTCAGATGTTCTCTCTTCTATGGTATTCTGCAAAGAGGAGAGATGAACTGGTAAGACTGCATGTGAACATATCTGCCTGAAACAGAATCTGATGTTCCCCACTACAAAATAAGTTACTCCACACAATCTTATCAGCACTCTGGAAATTTCACAAATTGCCTGTTAACAGGTATCTGGTCTGTGTATTGCTCGTCTGCAAATACTTTAACAGCATTTACTCCCAATAGTCCCTACTCTGATATCTTAAACCAATTACAATGTGTTACGTGATGATAAATGACAATAGTAGAGAAGCCTTCCCCCACCCCACCCCCAGGAAGAAGGGATGATCTATCAGATTGGGTGAAAAAAATAAATCTTAGCCATGTAGGATCAAGTATCTCTGTGCTCATAATTTCATTATGAAACATGGACGTAATCAGATTTTAGCGTGGACTGATGTTTATCATAGGAGAAATCTTAGGGAAAGAACACACTGCAATCTAATGAGGTGTCACCGAATACAAAAAGTTATTCCTTGGTAAGTTATTCCTGGAGCTCACAGTGCTACTTTAGACCTTGTTCTTAGATAAACAACTAACATCATGTCAAACCAAATAATAAAATCAGTTAGTTAGAAACTTAAGTATGTTACTATACAACAGTCAAGGTCTCTTGGTACTGATCATAGGCATGTTAATAGACCATTCATTATGCATAGCTTTTGAATTCAATGCCACTTATTTTGCCTACGTCTTTATTACGCTGCTCTGTAAAGTTGCCTTCATAATTAATTTCTACAAGAAGGCAATTCAATTCATTTATATTAAGCAATTTTGCAGCTTATGAGAAATAACCCAGTGCCCTGCTTCCTCAACACACTTTCCATCAAGTATTTATGTGCAACTGGAGCTACTTTGTCTGTCTGTCTCTCTCTCAGTTGAACTTTGCATACAGCTCAACAGCAGTTGATGCTTTTGTTCCTGTTGCAGACTTGTCCATTTTCTGGTGCTTGCACTACCTCCATTTTCACTACATAATTAGGGTCAGATGCTAGTTCCTTGAATTAAAGGGCATTTGGGCTCTCCTTCCAACAAGCCCTTCTACTCCCTTCTTGCAAAACAAAGCTGTCACGTGCATTCTTTAGAAGGTGTTGGATTACATTACACCACTTGACCACACTTGCTACACTAAGATAATTATGCCAGGTATTTTGCTGATAAAAATCACCATGGCATTATTGTGTGCTGTGGAGCTCTATCAATTCATGCCAGTAGAAACCTGGGGGTTTTGTAAGAATTTCAGGACAGAGGCAAAGCTCAAAGCTGCCATAAGTATTCTCAGCATTTCTGGAAGTCCTTCAACAAGGCAGAACTAAAGGGACCAAGGAGTAAACAAATTTACTTCCATAAAAATATCAGGCAAACTTTCTCCCACTTGCCCAACTGTTCGTCATCAGGTACCAAAGAAATGTATCCCTTGCAACGCTCTTCATTTTGCTGATCTGCTGTACCAGAGGGCAGCTCCTACAGCTCACTCAATGCTGTTACTGGCAATACTATAAACAGAGATAAAGAAATTGTGTAATGAACCTTGCACTGGAAATGCCAAGAAGTTCATAAAGGGCTGTTCAGGAGAGAGAAAAAACTGTTCACAGTGGAGTTTTACTGGAACTGAATTTGGCCCAAAGCATTTCTTAACATTTAAGAGAACTGTCTGCTCTTGAATCATAGAATGGTTTGGGTTGGAAGGGACCTCAAAGATCATCTAGTTCCAGCCCCCCTGCTGCAGGCAGGGACACCCTCCACTAGACCAGGTTGCCCAAAGCCTCATCCAACCTGGTCTTAAACACTTCCAGGGACGGGGCATCCGCAACCTCCTCTTGGAGCCTACACAGAGCAACTCATTCCTGCGAGCCCTTGGCCACCCCAGTGAACTTGCTGCAAGGGTCTGCTGGAGCCAGGGTTTGCCCTGTAGCTTCTCAGTGTTGTGTGGCCTTTTAAAATGTACAGCAATAGGTTTTTGCAAGTTCCCACAAGAGTAGGAAACTGAGAATCACAGTGAAAACAGAGAAGAACCTCACGGAGCAGCAAATCCACCAGTGATCACCCAGCCAGCCCCCCGTGGAGCATTTTAGCCAACAGACCACTCCACTGTGTCTTCCCTAGCAAAACAGGCCATACACGAACTCCTTAGAGTGAACATTGAGGGTGAAAATCCTGCTTGCCACACTAAAATTAGGTTTTAGTAACCACCTTGGCTTTAAAATTTTAACAAAGTGAAGTTCACTCTATTCCTTAGATGAGAATACATACTGTTTCTATCGCCAGAAGTAGCATATATCATCTTCTCGCTATTTCTATTGCTAGAAGAAGTGTGTATCGTATTCTTACCCTGCCAGTGTTTTTTCTTTGTATACTGATTCTACCTTAAGGCTTGCTAGTTAAAGTAGATGGCGAATCATGCATTAACCACATCTGAGTCCAATCAGAAGATTATTTTGGGGATTAATTGTATTCTTTTTAACTCACTTCCTTCACATTCCAAATATCAGGCATATGCTTATTCATATATAATAAAATAGCATAAAACTGTGTGGAAATACTGCTTTAATGGAAAAAAATCGAAGTCAGAGAAAAAACTATTCACTACATTGTACTAAACTAGTGCAATGTAATAATCTAATAAATTAGAGTGTTCTCACAAGGTGAGTTGTTTTGTCAGCTGAGGGCTTGAAATGCTATCTAATGTCTCTGTGGAAATGGCTGAAAGAAACAACAGATGTCTCAGATTTTTACCTTTCATATCTTATTAAAATCAAGATAAGATGGAAAGGCAAACAAAGGGTTAATCATCATTTTTCTCTCCCTGGAAGAAGTTCTTATGAACACCGCCTACAAGAAGAGGCAGCAATAACTGAAAGACAAAAAGCAATTTGGATAATGATGAGCATTAATAAGCCAAAAGGTTAATCGAGAACACTATTCCCAAGGATAAAAGGTAGAAAGGAGCTGAGAAATTCTGCAAGCCACTCATCTGAATAACGTAGCAGTGCCAGTGCAGCCTTCAGCATAGCCATCTTGTATTATTCCCCACCAAATGCATTCAGCCAAGATACTCCGAATGAGGTGCTTGTGATCTGATTTGTGCTGGACACTTTTGACTTCACTGTCTCGTTCAGACTTGTAGCTGTGGCCTCTGAGCCACATCCCGGCTCAGCAGGGACTGAAAAGCTGTTAGCTAAGTAAGGCTTAAGCTACTTTGAGTGTCTAGTTCGATGTTTACAGCAGAGCTTTCCACTGCCATCGTCTAAGATGTCTTCATCTCCTACTTTAATCAGGTCCCCACGCTGCCTTGTACGTGAAACAACAACATTTGCCATTGTTGATTATCTGCTAAACAACAGGAAATATTAAAATCCGCTTCACATTGCTATGGTAGGCACTTACACTTTGTGCTTGGAGCCAAAGCAAACAACCAATCCCTTATTCTGTTATTTTCTCCTTCTGTTCCTGGAGGAAGATGGATACGTAATTTGCATTGGCTATACAAAGCATCTCTTGATAAGACAAAAACACTTAGAGAAAATGCATATGCAAAACGTGACCCAAGCAGTATTTCTGAGCCCGTGTTTCAGCTCGGGGAAGAGCTAGTGAGCGCACTCTGGGGATCAGACGTTCAGCCGACGCTCCTTGTGCGTGTCACTGTGCATCTGGCATCGCGCAGCCCACCGGAATGGCTGGTTGCAGGCAGCGTGCAGTGATGCTACCTGCGCTGCCCGCTGCAGCGCTCGTGCCGTGGCTTGTCGAGGCTGCCCTTCCCACCGCTCCTGCGCCTCCGTAGGTGAGGGACCAAGTATTAAACTCTGAATCACCCCAGGCTGCGTACGGCAGCGCTCGACAAAACATTGGAGAAAAGGTGCCAATGCAGGAGATCAGACTGTTCTGCAGTATAAGCCACTTAAAGATGTGCAGAAATCCAGCTGATACACTTAAAAAAATAAAATAATAACCCTGCTTTTGCGTTCCTGAGCTGAAATTCAGTGGAGGATTTCACACAGAATAGGTTAGCTTTGATCTTAAAAACGTTACACTTCAATAAAGAAACTGAAGAGGCAATGTTTCTTTCCTTGGTTGTTTTCATTTAAGGCCTCAATCCCAAGGTGTCAACACTGATGGGCTGTGCTAATTGCTGCTGAAAATTGACAAAAAACAGCCTTTAAACCATTCAGTGAATGATCTCCTATGTAATACCAAAGGCTACAGACACTGAAAAAGGTTTGGTTGGTGGGTGGTGTATGTGAACATGTCTTTAAAAGAAGGCTGTCCTCAATTAGAGGGCCACAGAACAATTTAAAAAAAACCCCAAACTATAATTGACTAATTTTGGATACTCCCTACAAAGTTACAGCACTATGTGTTTATATACAAATGCATGGGAAAACATTTCTGTACCTACTGTAAGAGGTTTCAGACTAACTGTAAAGCAGATCTAGTGTCACATACATGCCATTATAAGGACTGGTTTGCTTTTGCTTATAGCATTGCCAAAAATGTAATGACATGGACTAAAGAATTCAGTGGGAAGTTTCTGGCTGAAGCCAAATTTGGGGATTGTTTTAGCAGTTACACTGCCACTGATCTTGAGCACCTTAAGAAAAAAAGAACCCGAACAAAAGAACTTATTGCCACTAGGTTGGGAAGCTGTAGCACCTCATCACCTTGTAGCAGCTCTAAAAACCCAGCCAGGGATCCCTGTGGTGGCCAGGAGACCTCTTGGCTTTGGCTTTGCCAAAGCAGAAGGCTCGGGCAGGGGCACCCTGGAGAGGGTGGCCTCTGCACCACCTCAGCTGGAGCAACCTGGAGATGGGCAGCGACAGCCTTTTGGCCTCAGGAGGATGAGGGGGGGCATGGCGAGAGGAGATGGCATACACTGGGGCTGCGGTGAGAAGGAGGAGGTGGAGTGGGTGGGAGTCACAGAGAACGGTGTGGAAAGAGGACGGGAGAGCAGCTGGGAAAACAGGTGACCTGGGGGTCAAAGAGGGTCAGTGGGGTCTGGAGTACTGGGACCCATTGCCCAGCTGGAGTGGATCCCATTATTTCCGAGCATCAGATTCCTCCCTGGCTCCACAGCTGATGATGGAGCCCACTGGCAAAGTGTCTCCATCACCTCCGGTGGGGTGTCCACACTGCAGTGAGCCCCCTCCTCTCGCTACCAACCCCTCCAGACACCAGCTCTGAAAAATTCATCCTCAGTGATCACTCACGTTGGGGGAAAGCTCAAGACTATTCCTACCTGCCTCCTGTCCCTCCTCCCCCTAGCTTTTAATGTGCTAAAACTCAGGAAACAGCATCCAGAAATAGCACATGAAGCATGACCCAACTGTGAAGCACTTGCAGGATTGTTCCCAGAGCAAGCCTGGCTTGTCTTACCTTATCTGTACACTTCAGGATGCGGTCCTGGGCATGTGATCACCTACTGTTAATTGTCTATTAATAGTAGCGCTCCCCATCTTCTTGCAGGAGCTGAAAGCTGTACAACTAAACACCAGAGCCTGTTAGAGGTAGTTAAGCCTTGATATTGTTTGTTAACAATTTAATTCCATTTTCTACACTGAACGTAGATTATTTTTTTCTGGAATACAGGGAGTTAAGGTCTAATTTTAGGCCTAGGTTTATGGCGCAATGTAAAAATTTCTTTCCTCTTGGTGGTAAGCAGTTGTGCGTGCGTATTAGAAACAAGACCTTAGAGTAAATCAGGTGGTACCGTTATTCTCTCACTTTTCAAAGCAAAGCATGCCAGCTCGAGAAATCACAGGTAGAGTAAGAGAGCGCCATTCCTCGCTGCTTACAGAAAATCTGTCCTGCTTCCTAGCACATTAAGGAGAAATACCAGAAGGAAGCTCATTTCTACAAGAGCCACTTGAGCCTGGGCATGGCACCACATTGTCCTGATGTGAAAGAGCTGCATTTGAGCGCTGAAACCACAGCATCAGCTAAACAGGTGCCTCCCCAGGGTATGGTAGGAAATGGGCCCACTTTCTGCTGCTGGATACCCTGCAAGAGTACTCTCTAGAAGAGTGCTCCATACTCTTCTGTACATCTTGATCCACCACTTCAGCTCATTTTCATTGTGCATTTAGATTTTTCTGACACTTACATGAGATACCCTCAAACTCAATACTCAGGTAGATTGCCATCCCAAGGTCTTTGACTCTGAACCATGCAGGAAGAGTAGCCAGAGCAGTGCAACAGCCATGTTCCCTCTTATTTTTGAATTAACTCACATCTGGACCAGAATGCTTGCAAAGTTACCACTGCAGAAAAAGCAATCCCTATTCTGAGAAGTTTGCACAGCTCAGTAATACTCATGAAACCACTCTGATGTCTGCTGGGAAGAAAACATCACAACTCCTGTGTGACTCATCTTCCTGGGACATCCAGTTAAAAAAAAATCCTTAAAGACTGTGATTTTCAGAAAAAGCTGAGTGTTTATCAACCCAAAGTCAGCTCAGGCCTCTAGGTGGTATTATAAGACAAACACAAAATAATCACCCTTTTGAGGATGGCAAGTTAGGCGCTCAACTTTGGAAAGAAAAGATTTGGGTCTGAGTGCTCTAAACAAAGGCTCTAATCTTGACAATTCTTTGCTGGAGCAGGAATTTACAACAGCAGGTGCGAGAGGAAGGAAGGGAAAAAGGAACGCGCGAAGGGGGCATTAACCCCACTATTAGCTCAGGCTGCTGTAACACGCATTCCTGTCTCATGATGGGATTACAGCTGCAAGTCTGAGCAGCTCCATCCCCTCCAGAGAGAAGAAGATGCGGAGCCACTTTGTTTTCTGCTGCCACTGAAATCAGGTCGCCCATGGCACTGCTCATGTGAGACTACTGAGGCAGGAAGGAGAGTCATCCCTATGGTTTGTGCAATGCCACCAGCTCCAAGATGTTTGCAGACTAGCTGTTGAAATAGGTATAGCATGGCTTTGTAGCAAAAATGTCACACCAACACTTCCGTCCTGGCTCTGGATCCCCACACCAAACGAACTGACCTACGGCCACAGCAGCTTTTGAAGAAACCACTCTCCCCCCTGCTGAACACATGCACACACCTCTGAGCCGCTCTGGAGGCAGCAGAAGAGGCAGGAGCAGGCAGTCTGTATTGAACAGCAGATTTCTTTGGAACAAATGCTTGGCAAACAAAATACTTTTACATTTTTACTTCCTACAGTGCCTCAAGAATTATGTCTGTTTAACTAGCATGTGCTTATTGAACTGGTAAAGAAGGCATTCTGGTGTAGTTAGTTAAAAAACATGGGAAATTGTGTATTGCGTGGGACACGGTCCAGCTTGCCTAGCTCATCTGAACAGGCTGTTCTACCCTGTCGTAAATCACATTTAACTTTTATAAAAGAACCAGCTATGTTTTATGGAAGTAAGGGCAGATCCTCTGACCAAATCCATTGGCAGGAGAGTCTGGAAACAAGGGCAGATTGCGGAGCTGAGAATTGCTGCGTGTCTGGGGAGAGCTGGCACTGCAAGTCTATGAGATCTCCTCCAGTTCTGGCTCTGGCATAAGCACCGGTTAGTAATGAGTCTCAAGACCGTCCAGGCCTGATAAAGTCCTTGGCATGCACCGATGGTGATTTAGTCTCTATTCTTACTCTTTCTGCTGAAGAACAATGGACTGCAGTCAAAAAACACTATAAATGATTCCACCCACAACTCATTTATTCAATTTACCAGTACTGACAGATGCAAACACCTTTCTGTCTCTTTCTGGAAGCTATTTACATCAGCAAATAAATCTTGACCCAGTCTGAACCTAAAGATGAACAGTTTGAATTTCAGTCTCCTCTCTCAGCAGAGCACATGCCCACACGTCAGAGCTACTAAAAGCCAGCCACACTTTCAGTAAATACAAATTTTCTAGCTCTGCTGTTTCTAATGCTCTACTGTCTTTGTCTCTGGTCTGAGATACTCTCTGGAGTATTTCAGTAATGCTTTTGAAATGTATCTTAGCCTTGATTTCCAGGTTTAAAACCAACTGGCTTTTGTCAAACATCAGAAAATCATCCTCCCATCAAGAACACAGGAGGAAAATATCTTCAAAATACCCAGTGCTTTCTAGTTCTCTGATGTCTAGGATGAAGCCAACTGCCTCAGTGGGACTGCATCAACCTCAAGCTGTCTACAAATGGTCAAGTAGTACAAGTTGGACAGAAATGTATGAAGAAGGAGCGGGGGAAGGGAGTGGAAATATCAAACAAAAGACCAGATCAGATCACAGTAGGAATGAGAATTCAACCGGCTGGGCAATATTTACACGGGAAGGATCAGCCTTCTAGGGTGTACTTTGTCTCCCCCTGCCTTTCTGCCCTCCTCATTTCTTTCACCTGCTAGATCAAAAACATTGAAACATTGCACTGTTTGGGTATTTTCCAGGTCCCTTCAAGTTCCAGGTTCATTCTGCTCATGACAGCCACCACCCAGCCTTTGGAGCTGGGACAGGAATTCCCTGTCTGGAATTGCTCGACATTGTATTCAGTTTGCATTGCAAAGGCATTTAACCAGCTCTAGCTGAACCCTATGCTCATCATCCTAGCTGCCATAAAAACTCCTGGAGACAGTATACCAGTTAAACACCTCCATCCCCACCCCCCAAAAAAGAATCAGCTTCAATAGATAACGCAAACAGAGACAGGTAGAAAGGAAGGGCTGCCATTAGACAGCCTCTCTTGCTGTTTTTCCATCTCCTTTTGCCTATCAGCAGCCCTTGAGCTCAAGGCTCTGGGCTTTTGTCCTTGCTTTGGCACATTCAACATGTGGGATTCATCACCCTCGTAAGGGTAGCATCTGCTTTTAACTATGCAGGAATTCTATAAAGCATTGTTACCATTGCTCCGAGAGAGGAGAGCTATCAGCACAAATCATACAGATGAACTGAAAGAAGATTTGCAGGATTAATAGGTCTGAAATATTTCTGACAGATCAGCTGAAAGATGCATTAAGGCAGAATATAACGCTCCTCAAGCTCAAGAATTGCTTTTCTTTCCTTGACTTCTACCCATTGGAGCAAATCCTGAGCCACTAAGTCAGCTTGTTGACATACTAGGGCAGGAATAACTGAAAAACACTAGTAAAAATATATCGCAAAAGCTCTGTAATAACACTCTGTATCTTAACATTACTGGTATTTACAACAGTTGTTCTGAACCATTGCTTCATAGGGTTGCTCAGTATTCTGGGCAGCCAGGAACCACATTCATTTTAGATTATTACTTGAAGTACAAGTGCATCTCTATTGACATCAACTTGGAGAACTATATCCAGAGAACAAGAGTCAGCTCTACCTTCCACGAATTTAAATCAAGAAAGATGACTGCAATAGAGGACTGTGGCAGAGAGCTTGCTGTTGAAATATTAGTGTTATAACCAGAACAATTGCCTTCCCACTTTGTTTTTATATAGATCAGGAGAGAATCTAATGCCGTATTTTCAAGTGAAGAGAAGGGTAGTGGGTGCCTTGGAGGAGCCGCCAAGAAGTCATCAAACATTTCCTCGCCGAGCCGCCAGCAGCAGTGGAGGTGGTGTTCCCACCTCCTGGCCGTTACAGGGATCAGGGAGGTTTGGGCGCTCAGCTCCCATCCCACAAGCTGCAGGGCTGCCTGAAGAGGCTGGGGCAAAGCAGCCCCAGGAAAGGCTTTTGGGCTGGTGGAGTCTTGCTGGACTGGAGTCAGGCCTATGGGCCAATTCGTTAAATAAAGGGTGGTTTCTGAACCAAGGCCTCCAGAGTGGCAGGGAGGTCTGAGTGTGAGACCTTCCCGCCTGGGGACAGGGAGCGAACCGCATCTCCCTTAACTGAGACAACTGCATGCCGCCCCAGCCGTCAGGAGCTGCTCTGAACAGGAGCCACCTCTTAGCAGGTGTCTGTGCACGGGCAGGGACACTGCAGCGCTTCATCCTCCCTTCCCCTTCACTCATAGACAGATGACACAGTCATGCTTGAGATGGTCAAGCTGTCGATACTTTATCTCCCCTAAATAACACCACTTATCTTATGCCGCCGAGTTTACTTTTATGGCATTATGAAATCCCTGGACACTTACAAATATAAAGACTGCATTGACTAATGCTTCAGCCAATATTACGTGTATATAGTTCAAAGTTAACTGCATGACTGATTCATACTGAAGTAGGATGACCTATTATCCGTCCTGGGAATAAATGTAGGTGCTGCATAAACGCACTTAGCTGCCAAATACAAACTGGATTATGGCTTTATTCTTATATAAATAAAACACCAACTCTCTCCCATAATGGTAAACAGGAACAATATTTAAAGGACCTAAAGTACATGATGAGCAGTCTCAACCATTTTACAAAAGCAAATGTAATAATAGAGGAAGAGAGGGGTCTTATAAAAATATTATAATGAAAATGGCATTCAGAAATCCATTAGCAAGTGACTGTGCTTCATCACAGCACTGGGAAAGTATTATAAATGTAAGCAAAGATCTTTGCTTTTAAAATCCTTAATGAAGATGTAAAGTACTAAAAGCCACTGGGAAGTCTTAAAAAATGAAAACAAGACCATGCAACAAAGCTATCACCTTGGTTCATAATGGATTACAAATCGATATTGTTGTTCTTGCCTACATTACTGCAGACTACCATTATCTGAGTGAATGATACTACAAAACTCACCTACATTTTTTTCCTTGGCCTCCTTATTTCTAGTAAAATTTGCTTCATTTATTGATCTCCCTGATGGGTACCATAGCAATGGATGAAACAGGACCATTTATGTAAACTGCCTTTTATGAAGATAAACAAAATGCATTCAGGTAAAAACTCAGAACACTAAGAAAAGATAAAATAAGCACCGAGAAAAGGAGAGTACTTGCAGAGGATTGGCTTTTGAAGCCCAGCTTAAAGTCTGCACTTTTGGCAGGAAATGCAATGTAATATGTACATTCCAAAACTCCCAACTGTTTTTAAGGAGAAAGTTGGGATTTACTAGGTGCAGAAGCTCCTAGTTGGGCAAAGGGATCCTGTAGCAACATCTGGAGTTCAAAGCCTCCCAATGCAGATAGTGAAGACATTGCTACTTAAAGACTTCAAGATGTCTTGCACCAAAAGGAAGCTTTTTCCCCAGAGATGTACCCTTCACACAAAACCTGTGATTTTTTTTTTATATGACCGCTTTTTTTTTTTGACAAGCACTCACATTCTGTCATTTTGTTGTCAGGTATGGCTATAACAGGGTGTTGCGCACCACTGAATGTCTTTGAGGAGTCCAAGGGCAGTACGTCAGACAACTCATTCAGTAGCACATTGCTTTCTCTTCCTTGACGTGGCAGAGTAAATGCCCTGGAAGATGCAAAGCCCTGTAGTTTACCCTTTGCCAAGAAATGAAGTGAGGAAAAGCAAGCTGATAACTCATATTTGTTAATGCAAGCCATGATTAAAGGACAAATGCCTTCCAAGATAGATGGTATCTGAGAAAAGGATATTTTTAAGTCTGCATCCTTTGCTTTCGTATTTGGAGTGTCATCTGCAGCAAGGACAACTGTAGTGCCTGGGCTAGTAGTGCTGTGCAGCTCTCCTCACTAAGCCACCTCCCACTGCTGTGCTCGAGCCAGTGCATTTGTGCTGCAGGTCCTGCTTAATCCACATTTCGTGTGCAGGGAGGTGCGCTGAGAAGCACCACGGAGGATGGGGATATCCCGTGGCCAGACAGCAAGGAGCAAGGCACATCCCTCCACATGGGCAAGTATTTCTGGCATATAGCAAGTTCCATCTCTCATCCCTGGCCTGTACAAGAAACTTATCTATTTAGCGCAAGTCTTGCATCATGATTTACTGACTGATGCAAGGGCACTGTCTCAGCTCTTCTGGATATTGTATTTTTGTTTGCTCAGCCGGCAATACATTACACTGTTGGACTTACTGAGAAAAGCAGTCATACAACCAATAACTGAAAATTAACTGCTTGGCTAGGACTAAACTCCCTAACTTTTATAACGGGAAATAAAATCCCTGAAAATAATCAGTTGTAAAACAGTCCCCAAGGTCTCACCTTTGGCTGTCATTCTATCCGAAGTCTGACATACTCCTGGACTCCCTGGGTTGCTTTCTGCTCCAGACAGCATCTGCTCCTGTTTTGCACTTTCTGAGTAGGTATGCAAGTAGCACAGCCTCCTTGCAACTGCTTTGCAGTGCAGAAAAGGTTAATGCTCAACCCTAGATTGAAGCAACCCAGCTTTGAGCTCTCAATTATCTTAGATACAACCAAGTACACTTTTCTAAGGGGAGAGGAGCTGATGTAAAAGCACACAGCTGCATAAGGGATGAGTAATTCACTTTCTTATGCTTGATGGAAAAGTCAATGTCTTAAGTGTAACAAAGTTGATGAATTATGGGATTAAAGAGGTGGATCTTGTATTTGAATAAAAGAGAATGGAGCAGGCATTCAGGGTTGTGAAACTACTGTTTATGCACTCCACAGTTTAATGAATAGCATAACAATATATAGACATTGATTTTATAAGTTAACATAATGATTTCATACACAGCAGCTATTACAAAGCAATGTATTGTTTGTTTTTTCTGTCAATGCCCAGCAGTAACTGGTTATTTGCTGTCTCCCTGCGCAAGAGGGGAGCTGGCAGGAGTCTTACCTTGAAGTCAGTCATAAGACTCATTTTTAAATGCTTGGTAAGAGGCCCTCAAATGTAGTACTTAAGCCTTGTGAATGTCAGTACACATTTCTTCAGAGATCTGAATTAGTGCAGTTAGTTTCAATCTCTCCAAGCCTCAGTTTACCTTTACAATCTAGATTCCGAAGTCAGGATGGGAAGACGACTCCTTTTCCTCACGCACCAAAACTCTTAGTACACAGCCACCTCTGGCATGATCTTTGGCTGCTCAGGGAACTTGAGCCAACAGAGAACGTCCAGGACGTGCTGTCCAACCCCATGCATCATCTCACACAATACCTCTCATACACTTATCAAGCTCCCTTTTAGGACTAGGTTGTCACTGCTCACAGTTCCTCTGATTGCAAGGCTACTCAGATGTTAAACTAGAGGTTAGACAACATCTAACTTCCTACTCATAGCATCAGCCTTACCTTATAGCCTGTCTCCTTCAGGGCTCTTTTCCCTACATACTTGTAACGAGTAACAATTTCCCCTTTTTCATGCCATTTTGATAGGATGAGCAAGCAAAGCTCTGTTGGTCCCTCTGAGTCAAAGGCTCTCCATTGCCCAAGCTTCTAGCCCTTTACCCACTTGCCCCACTCCCCTCCTCCTTCACACTACACAATAAGCTTTCTTAGCCATCAAACATAACTAAAGCACAACTTGTTCCATTAACTCTACACAGGCATGGTGACTAACCTAGCTAGTAAGTTTTGAGCAGGAGGTGCTCAAAGCTTGACTTAAATGCTCAAGCTGAAACACCTGTGCTTTATTAGGATCACTACGGCATGAAGTAGAGGCTCCATCTTTTGCCTTTATGCTTGGTTTCCAGAAAGGCACTGCCTGCTTAGGACCTCTGCTCAGATGAGAGAGCCAGTTCTCCAAACCCAGGACCAAGGGGAAACCTCATGATTTAAGCAATCCTTTCCAGCACTCACTCTCTAGGTACCCTGAAGTTAACTTCTACAAGGATTCACAGAAGTCAATATCAGAAATTTCCTAAAGTTTTTTTTAGGCAAAAACTACTTATTTGAAATAACACAGAATATAAGAGACTAAGGTGCAACAAGCCAGCCCAATAGTTAATGTTGAAACTTAGATCAAGGTACACACACCAGTGACACGAGGTTAAACAGAAAGCAGCCAAGCACACAGGATACAAACCAGAGGAACATTCAAACCAGACTGAGATGCACAGCACAAAAGCATTTCCCCTGTGTGGGGCTGCTTTAAATAGAGTTAGGGCTGGCAGCAGGGTGATGGCAGGTGTAGTTAGGAGCCAGTAATTGCTTGGTGGCCTCAGCTGGGACAGCTCAGGTCCCAGCCCAGGAGCCTGTTGCTCATCAGTTGAGGAACACAACCACATGAGAACAGTGAGGCTCTGCCCCTTCCAGATCTCTCTCTTTGCCTTTTCCTTCAGCTTCTCTGTCTCACGCCATTCACTCTTTTTTCCCTTTTTCAGATTTTTTCCATTCTTTTCACAAAGTGGACAGGGAAGAGGTTATTTGGGATACAGTGACCTCCTTTTCTAAGCCAGGTTAGTCACTTGTCGATGGTTTCTAATGGTTGCCCATTCAGAAAGTGTTACAAAGGCTATATCTATGTTGATAAACAGAAGTAGTCTAGGGAGAAATCATTATCCCCAGGGTCAACAGGCTCAGCCTGGCTTGTATCGTTGCTGCTCAGGGCTGGTTCCTCTCGATGGGCCATGTTTACACTACGCTGGAGGTGGCTTTCAGTATTTCCTAGGCACACTGTGGCCTTAGACAGAAGTAATTGTGTTTTTAGGGTTTATTTTTAGTATTCAAAATACCTGAAATAACACAAGGGCTGTGTTGCAGCTCACTAGATTTTTTTTTTTTTTTTTTAACCAAGACTATGTGTTGTGCACTGGGGTTGGAGACATGGGGTTCTGTGAGAATGTTTGGGGCTGCAAAGCCTGTTGGGATAATGCCAGAGAAGCCAAACTGCATGGTGTCACAAGGCATGCTACCTTCTGGGAGCAATCCCTGCAACAATCTGTTCTTAATGTTACCTTGGAGACTTAGCTAGAGCCTTGAGAGCAAGCTGGGAAGTGATCTAAACAATATGGTTAATGGAAGGCCCAGGTGTCCAGGCTGCTCTTTCCCTTCTTTAATTTAACCGTGTAGAAGTACCCAAAAATGCCAGTTCCCCTCTCCTCAGCAAAGAATGAGCATCTCCCCTGCTTATGGTTGCTGGCTGCCTTGTGAGGCTATATGGTTAGAAAAAGGGAGAAAGTCTTCCTTATTGGAAGAAGGGAAGGAGCTGCATACCCCTATTCCTTTTTAACTGTTATTTTAGGAGACCTCTCCGTTTAGGAAATTCCCACAGCGAGCCATGTGATGGGGTAGGTGGGACACCTTTGACTATATAGAGAAGAAAAAGACCCTGTTCCCCCCGCTATCACGCAGCCCGCCCTGCCTCTCTCCTGCACTGGGATTTTAGGCACTCGGTGTCACTTTGCTGCCATAGGTTTTCCAAGTGGCTGTGCCTGATGATTTGGGGCCAGGAGTGAGAGAGAAAGAAGCATCGCCCTGCAAAGCCAAGAAGGGCACTGGGGGGACAAAGGGTTGGGAAGGGAAAGCAAAGCTGATGCTGAGCGCGCGAGCCTGGACATGCATGTTTCGAATCCTGGCTTCGTGAGGACTTACCAAATTGCCATGTGTGCAGGTCCAATGAGGTAGGTGGTTATTTCTCATAGGTCACGTGCATATCAGACCCAATTCTTTCCTGAACAGGGTTATGCAAAGTCCCATTACTTAGTGGAAGTTGTGCATCTCTCTGAAGGCAGTGGCCGTGTGGTGGGATGAAGACTTGCCATCCTCTGAATGGGAGAGATGTTAAAAAAATAAACATTCGAAGAGTGGAATGACTTGTGCAAATGAATACAGGGAGTGTGTACATGCAGATGTATGCACCGATGCATATGCGTCGGTGGGCATATGCACCAGTTGGTTCTCTCTGATGCGTTTCGTGGTTTAAGTTATACCTGCCAAGCCCCAGGCCCTGTCCTTCTTCCTTCTTTGAACAGCCCATGTCCTTTTTCTTTTAATTTGCAACGACCCTCCTGCTCTTGGATGGTGGCAGAGAGGATTCACTGTTCCAAAGCATCTTTGTACTATTTACTGGTTTTCACATCACACCATCTACTTTTGTAGGCACTGGTACAGTCGGAGCCGTGTCTGTTCTCCCTCTCTAGTACCAGGGAACTGGAATTTCTACATAAAATCTTGGGGCCAAAAGACTTTTAGCCACACTGGTATCAGTGGAGCTATTCTGGGTTGTGGCTGCTGAAGCTCTGGTCTGGTGTTACTGGGTCAGCAAGGAGTTTGATGTCGCACCCTCAGTGGACCCTTTTTATTCTTATTATTCTTTTCTGTGAGAAAATAAAGCTTTGAAACTGCTCAAATATTGTCAGACTTGTCTTATCGTGTGTAATTTTGACGCATTTGTTCCAGGCACACTACAATTTTTGCCATTTAGTGATTACCTTTAAATTCTGCAAAGCCTTTTCTCATGTGCCCTTGTGCAGCGCTTTGGGAGATTGTCTGATGTGAAAGGCACTATTACACATTGAACTGATTATTGTTGTTTGTTGCTGTTAACACAGACAAGAAACCCTCCTGGCAGGGAAACAACTTCTTTGCTAATAAGTATTCATAATTTGTATCTCAGCAAAAGATGTAAACATATATTATCATTAAATAGGCTGTAATTTTAATTGCCTATAAATGTTATTAATTCTGATTGTGATTATTCAATAGGTAATAAAGACAAAGGCTGTCAAAATTAATTAAGTACATATTCATTAAATTCAAGGTAGCTTCAGTTTCTTTATTGCACAAATACAATTAACACTTAATCTGAATCTCAGTAAGTTACATAATCATGTGACTCAAAATAAAGGGAGGATACAACCTTGGCCTTTTACTTTTTACATGGGAAAACATTAATGATGCTGACATTGGAGACAATTAGACAGTGTCGGCCAATTGTTTTTAGTCAGCTTTCTCTCACATCTGTGGTGTCTACAAGCAAGAAGGGCCATTGTTTCTGCAGGCCTCCGTCGTGCTTTGGCTCTTTGTGCTAACCGTCAATCTCTTGCTGAATATCAAAGCTGTGAGGAAATTAGAACAGACCAGCTCTACTGCACCACACTAAAGCTTAGCAGGGTGCATCCACTATGCTACTAATTAGGCAGTGGCCAACAAAATAACCTGTCAATGTGTGCTTGCCATTTCCCACACACCTGCATTTCATACACTAATAAGCGTACAGCCAGGGAGAGAAAGGGATAACTGCTGAAGTGTGAAAAATGAACAAAATATAACAATGTTTCTCTCCCCACCTATACTACTGCCAATTACCATTTAACATTAGGTAGAATCAACATGTCGGAAGAAATACAATACGGTATCTGAAACTAAAGAGGGGGTAGGAAGGGGCAAAGCCACACATAGCGAGTGTATTAATGTTTGCTGCAGAATGTCGCACTAAGTGGAATCTCTCCTTATTTGTGTAAACCTGGAGGTTGAAAATGATCATGATTAGGGTTTTTCTATTCACGTCAACCCGGAGAGAAATCCATATTTTGTTGCTTACCACAAATCCACGAATAAACACCGTAGCAAATGACATCCGGTGCTCTTCTAGCAGACCGCATCCTTCTCGTGCACCGGTGCGGCTAAGCCAACGCGGACTGACCGAACTTCTGATCTCCCTCTTATTTACTTTCAGCCGGGCAGTTGCAAGCCTCTCGGAAACTTCTGCACACCATCCTTACACCTTGTAATTCCTTCGTTTAAAATCGTATCGATCAGGATGTCAGTACCAGCTTGCCTGGTGGACTTACTACATTTGTGCTATTATTTCCTATCACGAATCTTTTCCCTATCAAACACATGGTTAGAAAACTTCTAGAAATAATTTTTCAGTCCAAGTGATAAAAATACACAAAACTGCTCTGTTACTACTATTATGAAAGGGGGAGGAGGAATGCTTATGCAGTGATTACAAATATTGTGTTTGAAAACGGCTCATCCTCCAAATACAGAAATCAGTTTCATTACGATCGTTATAACATAGCATCGCTGCAAATTCACACAACTCCCACTTACAAGCCTTTGTAAATTGCTAGGTTTCGTACAATAGTAATTCGCACACCATATATTTCTTTCCCTTTCCCTTTGCTTTAATGCCTGATCAGATTGCAAGAGTGATGATTTAGAAGTGATATGTGCTGAAAACAAAGCAGAGCAGAAGTAAAGATATTAAGTCAGGTGCAAAATACCCGGGGCCAAGCTGCTAAGGCCATTACCTCCGCTGAGGATCTGGCTCGGCCGAATTCAACACTTCAGACTTGGAGCTCTTTAGTTTTTTCTCTCTTTGCACAAACCCAAGGGGTATAAATGCAAATTTACTCATATGAAACACAGCGATTCCCTTGTAGGACTCCCTCCCCCTCCAGCCTGATGCGTATACCTAAATGCTCTCTTACAGGTTGTTTTTCTTCCGTACGCTTTGGTGCATTAGGTAGATGAATGGCAGAATTCCCTTCAAAAAGAGATTTATGGACGTATATCACTCCTGAGCAGCCGGGCGTCTTTAATGTATGGCTGAATTTAAAACAAGAAATGAAAACCAGAAGGGCCGATGCAACGTGTGGATGAAGCTGTTTTCCTCTACAAGAAAAATCACTTCATCTCAATATGTAGGAGAAATGACTATATTGTTATGCTATCCTTGATGGAAATCATACAATAAAGGCCAATATTCAAATGGTATTTGTTAGATACTTTTGAACACCACTCTGCCTTTCATTAGACTTTATCCAGGAGCAGCATTTTCAATTATAAATAAAAACTTTCTCCGCCTCTTCCCACTTGAGCTCAAGTACAGAAGGCCCCTATTTAAAATGCAGCTCCCGAGCAGGCCACCAGGCCGCCTGTTCAGCTGCCAGTGGCTTTTGTGTACAAAGATGTTAATTGGTCCTAATCCCCTCCTAGAAGCTGTTTTGGTAGCCTGACCTGGCACCCCAAAGGACACCTTGGTGTGAAAAACTAAAGGGCCCATTGAAAAGAGAGTGAAAAGCAGCACTGAGCATTCCAACACATTTTAATTTCAGGAATTAAAAAAAAAAAAAAAAAAAAAAAAGGGAGGGTGTAGCCAGGGGGGTTACGGCAGAGGGGGGGACGGCACACATCATCTTACTGATTCTGAATCAGTCGTACAAAGCTTTAGTAACCGTGAAGTAAGCTCTACAAAGACCCTTTCCACACACACACACAAAATAAAGCTGAGGGCTGCTTATATTTCAGCTTCAGGTTTGGATCCTTCTTCCATTTTGTTAGTTCTAACACACAAGCTGTGTTTCGGAGGTGGTTGGGGGAGAAACCCAAATGCAACCCAAGGGTCCGACATCCCTTCTCCCGTCCTTCTCGGGAGGAGGTGGGTAAGTCCAGGCCGAAGTCCGTTTCCCTGCGTGTTCTGCTGGTCCATTATGTGGCACAAATAAACATCCAGGATCTGAAGTAGAGAAGACATTTTTATTAGGCACTTCCAGAGCAGCTGGGGGGAAAAAAAAGGACAGAAAAAGGGAAAAAAGGCAGCTATTATGGCAAACTTATAATCAAATGTGCACAAGAAATGTTAGATATAAACACTCCCCCTCGGGAAGTTGTAAAATGCTATCTGTTCAGCATGCCATTGTACAAAGTGTACATTTACAGCTTGGGTGGTAAATTATGCTAATAGAATGCACAAACCTCAACCGTGAGGTTTTGAATTTTTTGACACAGTTCACAGATCAACTTCATAGGTCAAAGGAGTTTGCCTCCCACAGCCTGATAAAGTAGAAAGATATAAAGTGTGTATGTATTATTATAATCTGGCTGAATGCAAGTTTTTTAGATAGAATACATTTGGTATATTTTCATCCCTGCGTTTGCTCGTAATGAATATTTTTCATTAGACACTTCCATAGGCAAGGGCAAAACACTTAGGAGACTCTTTTCATGGAAGTATCGCAAGGTGTTGAATGTAAAAACCCAGTAATAAAAGCTTCCGTAGCACATCAGTGTACTCAGAAAGGAAACTACAGTAGCAATTCTTTCACCGAAGAACAACTACTCAGATGTACTTTTTCGTGAGCGGTTGCAATACAAGAAAAAAAATGAGGCATATAAAATGATAGATTCCTTAACCAGCAGAGACTTCCTGCTCAGAGAACAAGGACCCATCATTAGGGATGGAAAGTAAGACAAAGACACGACACTGGCACAATTACCCTAAACCAAACAAACCTCCAACTATAAAGTGCTGAAGAAATGCAGAGTGTCTGTTTGGAGAGAACAGCAAAAAGGGGTGCGCTCTCCCATCGATCTCCTAAAGCACTTTTGGTTATGGAAGGGTTGCAAACGAGATTGTCAGCTTTGTCTGTACTCCTATTAAAAAGATGAGACTTTTTTTTAATGTCAAATAAAGAAAGGATAGCTACCAGAGGTTAATCTTCTTCAGTTATCTCAAGGTGCATTTTTGATATAAATAACTGATTCACTGCTCTCATCATGATAAAAGTAACTCTTTCCCTGGCTCGGCACTTTCTGGGTCAGCTGCTTAAAAATGTTAAGGTAAGGTGTATCTCAGAAACAAGGCAGGACAACAAAAGCACCTTAAAGATGGATGGAAAAGCAGCTCAAGCTGGAAAAAAAAATCCCTCAGAAGCTGAAAAATTAAATTAATGGAAATATCAAAACTTCGACACACGGGTAAAACGTCTGGTATTCCTTTTCCCACAATATATTTGTCATTTTAAAGCATACAGATGGATTTTAATGATTTTGAATGTTTTATGGGTTTATTTCTGTTTCAATTTACTTCTTAGCAATAAAACCAAAGGCAAGAAGAAGGAATTAAAGTGACTTGAGGAGCCAGGGTTTGGGTGAGTGGCAGGGTGTTTCCATGGGTGTCCCCTGCCCCCTGTGATGTGCTGGAGGAGCTCAGCAAGCGCAGAGCATCTGCTGGTGGAAAAGGTGGCATATTTGAGGAGTTAAAAAAAAAAAAAAAGAAAAAAAAAACACCACCAAAAAAACCCCCCACAAACAAAATCAATTCTGCAGACCTAGACCTCAGTCTCTGAGCTGTCTGCAGGTGAATCGTGCTGTGTGTCCTGAACTGAACTGATTATTCACACGAGTAAGGTGAGCAGGCCTTATTCCGGGGCCATCCACGTACAGTCTTCATTATAAAACAGGCCTGAAGTCACACAAGGTGAGGCAGCAGAAGAGACTGAACAAACTAACCCAAGAAATCCTGCTGCAACCCCACCACCACCATGTCTCCCCCAAACTCTGCAAACTTCTCTGGAGCTGCACAGGGTCAGAGCAGAAGACAAAGTTTACCTCAAAGGGCTTTCCCTGAGAACCACAACAGATCATTAGGAAAATTAAAAATAATGTTTCTTTTTCAAGATGAGTGAAAAGTAACTGCTCCGGAGCACCAAATGGTTCTTGTTTTTCACTGGACTGCTCAGAGAAAGAGCTTTCAGATGAAGCCATGCTTATGAACTGCTGCTGGTGTGTGTGAATCTGTGCTTTCCACTCAGTATTACTGCACTGAAAAAAAAAATAGCAGGGAGAGAAGTAACCTCTGAAAACCACTCCAGCCTCTTTGGGGAGGTGAGTGTATAGTGAATATGTCGAACTTTTTTTCCTCCCCATTCCAATCATTTCCCTCCACTCCCCCTCACTTTTACAGCTCTAGTGGTATTTCAATCCAGTTAATGTATGTGTGTTGTAAATGTCACAGGGGTTAATCTCTACCAAGCTTTTAAGAAAATAAATCAGCATTTTCACTGATTTGATACTTAAAAAAAGTTTCCACCCACTCTTCCTTTCTTCTCTTGACATGGCAGGAGGGGTATTAAACTCTGGGTGAGCCTATAAGAAACTGTTGGGTATTTTATGTTATCCCTGCCAGGTGGCAAAGAACCACAAGAGTATACAACTCCTTTTTGCAGGAGATTAGTAAAATAGAAGGATTCCTAAATGAGGGCCTGATCCTGCTGGGTACTGTCTGCCCCCCTTGATTTCTGTAGCAACTGGGGGGGAAAAAAAAAAAAAAGTGAAGTGAAGAATTTAAATGAAAGAGGAAAAAAAAGGACCCAGAGTGTGCAGTGGGATTCCTCGCCCCATGAAAACTTTGAGCTGCGTACTGCATAGCCTCTGGGAATTTCTAAAGTAGTATTTTTTACCTTTGAATTTACATTTGTGGCTTTTCAGGGACATTGATGAAAACCGCAACCACATTCACACCTGCTTAAATCAGCTCTCGAAGAGTGCTACTCGCTCTAAATGCAGCTATGGCAGCGGGGCTGGCTGAAGGCACGGACAGAAGAGAGTTGCAGAGGGCACCACTTTTCCGGGGTGTAAAAAATGTCCTCGTTTGCGTTTTTGTGAATGTCAGCAACCGGCAAAACCAGGCGGCCGGGAAGGAGGGGTCGTGGGGTGCGCGTTGCCAGCTGCTGTGGTGGAGGGAAGAACGACACACCGTGACCAGCAGCCACCGAAGCGGCAAGCGGAGCTCTTCGAGGGTCCTCCTCCACCCTTAGCCAGGTACGCGGGGACCCCCGCTGCGCCCCGTCCCTCCTGAGGGGCCTTGCGTCAGCTCTGGCGAGCAGCGGCAGGGATCGAAATGGAGTCGGCAGAACTGCGGAACTAACCTGATCTCTTCAGAAGGATGCAAAATATTACTCCTGTGATTTTATTGGCAGAAAAGCCTAGAACGATCCAACAGATAAATAATACAGGTGTTCTCTGCACACCCCATGTACATCAATGAGATAGAGTTCCCATATCCTACTCGAAAAGGAAAATATCAGTATCTGCATTTTAGAAATGAGGAGGTTTAATAAAAGACCTGGCATGTGACTTTTAGAGATAATCTGTCACAAAATGAGGAACGAAACATAAACAAAATGTTTAAAACTTTGGGGCTTGACACTACATACAGCATGCCTTCCAAAACCTGCTGGCATTGAATCCAGAACTAAGAAACCTCGTTAAAGGAGGTGTTACAAAACTCCAGAGTGTTTAGTGTCTCTCATGGGATACACTATCCCCCAGCTCAGACTCAGATGATAACAGTGGTTTCTGTTTCCTTCTCCAAAATCTCCATTCACTTTACCCTCTACCTTTTTCTGCAAAAGTCTGGCATTACCAAAACGTGTAGTTTTTCTAAAACAAATTAAGAATGAAGTGCCAAAAAACTCCCCCTTGTTCTCTCTAAATACCCTACATGCCCAGAAAACAGTGAATACCCAGTGAATACACAATTTAAGGAAAATGAATCTCCATCTGTCCCCAAAAGCACAGCAAAGGTAGCGGATGTAGATTGGCTTCCTGTATTTGCATTTCCTTCACACAATGAGTGGATCTAGTTACATTTGTTTCACCTTTCAGCTATTTCTCCAATTTTCCTTTCTGAATGGAGGAATTTATCCCTTTTTTTTCTCCCAGAGTCAATGCTGGGGAGGGAAGCAAAGAAGTTATCAAAGGGGGAAGGGTGGGGAGAACAGCCTAGCCAGAGCTAAGGCTGTAATTACTTTAGAAACATAAAGGTCTATTCTCTCATTGCTGAAAAAGGGGAATTACACACATAACTTCCATTAGCATTAATGGGACTCACCTACATAAATCCCTGGTACATCAATGGGAGAATAGATCCTGTATAACTATAGGTACTGTTTACTCAAAGGAAGTGTGTACCAAAGCACGCTGCCTAAATCAGGATAGAGTGGGTGAAAGCTCTACCTTACTCATTGCATTGTCATTTGCTCTTGAAGGGCAATTATCAAGAAATTATTAGGTAGTGGCATCTTAATATCATGCTCTCCTGCCTTTTTACTTCTTGTCTGACAAAGGCAAAAGCTGACAGAATGTAAAATATTTTCATAATGGATTTTTTCCTAGTTGTTTTTCTGGTACTCCCCCAGGTTAGTTTTCTGCAGACAGACACATACATTACTTGTGTTTATTCCCCTCTGCTCTGTCTCTGTGTGTGATTATGAAGACTGGGTCGGTTTATAGCCAGTAATGTATTCAAGGACTTTATTTCTTTTTCTTTTCATGGATGTATGAGAGAAAGAATTTGCTGCTTTTTTTTTTTTTTTTTTTCAAATTAGTCTGCTATTCAGAATGGTTAGGTGAATGTCTTGCATGAATGTCACTCCAGAGACTGCACGTAACAAGGGATTTAGTGTTCACTATTACTGTTACACATGGTGCAACAACATCTCATTGGATCAGTACAATCATAAGGAAGAAAAATGGGAGCATCGGCTACCTGCAATGCTTTGGATTGCTCCAAATTTTGGGGTGGTAGGACAAGAATAAAGAATATTTAAAGCAATTCTGGAACTACAAATGACTGTCTGAAACTTTATGGCTATAAAAATTAAGCTGCAATAATTTTATAGGCCTACCTTGGCAGAGTGTCTCAACGCACTGCCAGCACCAGCATGCTGACACAGGGGTTGAGATGCAGACTCCAGGCAGCTCTCTTGCTCCCAAACAGAACATCCCATTTTCTATATTCCTAAAATATAAGTCCCAAAGTACTGAGTGATTAGCCCTTATTTAAATCTCAGGGGTTTGCGTGTGGGTTTTTTTTTTCTCTTTCAGGGACTGTAAAATTCATCCACAGAAGAGCATTCATCTTTGGAGGAGGCAGATATCACCCTCACCCAGGAATGCAGTGAAAGGGAAATACCATTCAGGGCATGCGGAGCAGGACCCCAGACGTGCCCTACCAGCGAGCTGCCTGGTCTGCTCCGCACCTCTCCTTCCTCGCTTGCTCTTCCCTAGTTTGTAGGGGGCTCGCTGCCTGCTCAGATGGCTGCATGGGTTTGGGAGGGAATGCCTTTACCTGCTGTTCCAAGGAGACTTTCTCTCTGTAAGGGACTCTTTAGCCAGCTTGTGGTGCTATGCATCCCATCCATTGCCATCACAAAATCAAAAATTAAAGCAAAATGTTATGTGGGACAACTTAGCTGAGAAAAATGTAGATGGTGATTCATCAGAGCCACCAACTCTAAGTCTGGAATCACTGCAGCAAAGTCAACCTTTGCTCTGGGAGTTATCAGTTTCTATTGCTAAATGCAAGGACAAAAGGAGGAGAAACAGAAAATAAAATCCAGATCTATTCAGGTCTGATACACATGCCAGGGAATAGACTAGATGGAAAGATGGATTTATAAAGCAACACAGCTAATGTGAGTGGCATGAGTCAGCTCAATATATTGTATTTGGAGAGGGAAATCATTTGTGATGGTCTTGCAGTTCTTCCAGGCATCTGCAGAGATCATATAAAATCTATTTAAAATGTGAAATTTCTGGTTCTGTAAGTCAAAGTCAATTATGCCCCTGACATTGATGAGGGCAGGGTTTCACTCACTATAAAGACAGAGAGTGCAGGGATGGGAGTTCTCACTGTTGGCTTGTTTTATTCTTTGGAGCTGCTCCTTTGATGATTCCCCTTTTAAACAAATGTATCAGTCTGGCTGTGAGGTTAGGCCAGGTTCTGCAGCCCTCATTTCTATAAAAGTGTGGTTGAGTCAATATGAGCTTTGCCTGAATAAGGACTGCAGATGCGACCCTACATCTTGGTAAGCCAGCCTCCAGAGAAGTGATTCATTTTGTGAGCAGCAAAGGTGGGGAGAGCGGGACCGGCCAGCTGCGAGAGGGGGTGGTATAACTTTAGAAAACTGGTGAAAACAGGGGAGAGATTTTGAAACCAAAAAAAGCTATTTTAGTTAGAAACGAGTGTCCTGCAAAGCTCTTACAATTTGCCTGCTCAGCACAGTATGCAGCCAGCTGAAGACTTTTCTTGGAAAGATTAACTTCCCTTTTGTACTTAGCTGCCAATTTTTATGCTGAACTTGCGCCTCTCTTGGAAGCTCCTCATATAAGCACTTGTAGCCAGCATTTGCCTATGTATGTGGCGATCGGGCAGGAAGAATACCCTAGGTATGCTATTTTCTTCTTTTCACGTCTTAAGCATTGATGACTTCTGTATCAGTCAGCCTGATAATACACCCTGGATGCAAAGTAAACTAAGGTTAATAGAAAGCAGTGCTTTTGCTAGTTTAGCATCGTATAAATGTATTTCCCCATAAAAAGCAGCTAGCCAACCTCCTCTCCTCCTCAAAATAATCTCGGCATTCACAATTTGGTCCACAAATGATGTAGCCCTTTCAGAACGTGTCAGATCCAGGAAACCTCCCAGGAACAGGTAGTTCAGGTCGGCTTTGTTGGCAAGTATGCATGCAACATCTGAGCACAACTGTAGTAGATGCTTATCAAAAATGTACTCTTTGTCTCAGAGGGCTTTTATATATATATATATGAGTGTGTGTGTGTAGATAGATAGATATAGATATCTAGACAAGACTGGGCTGCTACACAGACCCATCTATGGAAAAGCCTGTATGTGAGAAGGAGTAGACTAATGACTAGGTGATGCTCAGAGTAGCTCTAAGAGCATAGAGGGTTTTACCGTTGTTACGCTGTTGGACAGCTGTAGAACTGGAGTTAATACCAAAATTACCTGATGTCCAGGTCCAGCATTGTAGCCACAAATCCATCTCTAAGCTACAGGGGCTCCCAGACTGAATGTAATATTTGATACGCCTAATGTTATTCATTAAAAGCAGTTAAGAGACTGAGGGATTCATTTCTGTATTGCTATTTACTCTCTATAATTTCCTGTTGATGTGACTGCTATACATCATTTTACGGCATAAAGGTGAAGGATGGCAGGACTGTGAACACCAAGGGGATCCTTGAGGCTGCCTTCCATGGGATTCTGCACAGGTACAACACCCTCAAACAGGAGTGAGGGACCAAAAGTCCAGCAACACCTCTGGTGCTTCAAACCCTGGGTTACTGAGGCTTCTGTACCTCGAGTTTTGAGACTGAGTAATTCATTACATCCCCCTTCCATGTTTAATTTTGTCATGGAGTTGCCTCATCTTAGAGCTAAGTCCTGCAGAAACTGGCCTGTCAAGCTATGAGATATAGCCACAGTCTAAAGCAAATATAAACACATAAGAGCCCTCTTAAAAATACACTTAATTAGTTCAGTTGTGCAAAATACAGCAATATAGCTCTTTGATTTCTCACTTATACAGTAATTTCAAAAAGGGATTTGGACCATGTGACATATTTTCCCATAACACAAATCCTATTGATAGAAATCAACCACGACTGTAACTGCTAATAAATCTCTTTTCCTCTGCGAATAGCTCCTGCCACCAGACTTCTCACTGTTGCCAGCTTGGGGCTTTTGATTCCTCCTCAAAACGCATGTTTGTGCCCTATGCACACTACTAACACTTCTTAACATTTCTTCCAAGAGAGCAGAACCACCTCAATTTGGGGGTTTAACTTGTACAGGCAAAGAAAAGCTGCCCCACTTTAGCAATATTCCTCAGTCAACAAAGACTGTGATGCCAGTTGCTGGTCTCAGCCATAATTATTGAACCATTTTTTCCTTTAGAAACACACAATTATCGAATTCATTGTAGACATACTGTATGTACTAACTTTATTTTAGCCGTATAATCTCATAATGGACATCAATGAATAGAGGATTAGTCAAAACCTATTAATAAAGAGATATAACAGGCCCTCCAATATTTTCTTTCAAAAGGCACAGTAAGCTTCAAATTCTGCTTCTAGAGCCAAGCCTAAGTACCCAGCCTGCATAGTGGGTGTCACAGTAGGGGCAAGAGAGAGAAATCACTCCCTTTAAATTGTGGATTAGAAGCAAATCTACCTTGCAGGTCTGACTGTGGTTTTCATTTTGCATCAACTGCCTTCTCTTAACATCTTCCTCTTTTGAGGTCTCTGAGATCCCCTTGGGGGTGGTGTCTGAATCATGTCCCAAGCCCACAAGAGTGCCTGTTTGCTTTTGCATGGAAATCTGGGCTCTGTAAGGTTTCAAGGACTGTGATGGTGTGGGGCTGAGCTGGGGCTGGGACGGCACGCCACCAGGGAGCAGCAGGGCAACCTCCATCCTGCGCATTAGCTGTGTATTTACATTGCTGGTTGCAGCAGAGCGAGGATACCCAACTATGGAAAATATCCAAACGTGATCTGTTCTAAGGTGGAGCAGACAGAGAAAAGAATATTTCTTTAATGCATGTGTGAACACACATTTATGTGTTTAAACCTTAAGAGGAATAAAAGCTTCAAGTAGTTCACATGGTAACTTCTTCGTGGTGGCCTGATTCAATGCACTTGAAGTTGATATAAATTTTCTCCAGCCCATAGTGGAGGTGGGATTGGAGTTTAGGTGAGCTGTATTTAAAAATGTATTTCAACACACATTGGAAAATTGTTTGGAAAATGTGGACTAAGAGCAGAGAAGTAGCTAGAAGGGGAAGTTCGCTGAACATCTCTGTATCACCGGGAGTAATATAGCTGCCTGGCTGTTAAAAGTTAGCTAAGAGAGTAAGAAGAGAGAGTGAAAAGGTCCTGAGAACTCTCCAGCAGCTTTCTCTAAATACTTTGCAATTAAAACAAAAACAAACACCCCCCCCAAACTATTTTATATGGTTTTCATTCACCTTCCCTCCCAACATTAAATGACTTCAACAACTTCTGACATACTCAGTATTTCTCACACTCTACACACATATAAAGCCATTCCAAACACAGACCAGGGAATTCTTTGGGAAGGTCACATAATACTGCTGAAGAAACTGTCTGCCCTATCCATCCAGCACTGAAAGTATCCAGCAGGTTCCTCCCAGCCTCAAAGAGACAGCCCGGCACCTGCACCAGGTAGACCCTAACCTGTGTCCTGCAGCACAGTGATGTTCTGCCATCACTCAGGCTCCAGCTGGCACAGAGGCACCCACTGCAGAGCTGCCCAGGGCAGCTCCAGCCACCCCTTCCCCTTCCATCCATAGAAGAGTGAGGACGAGGCATTGATAAAGGGACAATGAGAAGGAAGGTGTCTCCTCCAACAGCCTGTGCTGTTTGTTTCACAGGATGTTCAGTGGATCACTAGTGATTTCCTTTGCTGCCTAGAGAGCAGACTATCCCAAAGCTGTTCCTTCAGGGTTTGTAATTCCCTTCTCAGAACCCAGAGGTGTCATGGACAATGTCATTAAAACAAAAAAAAGAAAAAAAGAAAAAAAGAAAAAAAAACCAAAACCAATCTCCTCTGCAAAAACCCCAAAACCATGAGATGGGTGGGACATAGGACGACCATGGTACTCCTGTGCCATATATTGTCTGTGGCTTTCTTAGCTGAAAAATTTCAAGGCCATTTTCTAGAACACCCAAGTCCAACTTTTAGCACCATTTTCAATTTCAAAGTTATATCAAAGAATCACTGTCCTGAAAAAGGCATGAGCACATCGAGATTATACTAGTATTAGTATTAGCATTGCTTTCATGTTACCATAGGTCATAGCAAGACTGGAGGTAGGAATCCTAAAAACACCTTACACAGGGTCAGAGCAGATGGAGTGTGCTGTTTCCGGGGGTCCAGTCGTAGCTTTTGTGTTGTGGTTGAGGCAGCTCTGTGTAGCACGGAGAAGTGCTGGCTGGACCACAGCAGTACTTAGGAACTACTGGCAGAGCTGAGGGGTGATAGCTGTCACTTTATTCTGCACACTTAACTCCTATTAGTATTAATAGAGCTGCACACAAACAGTGAGAGCAGATCATGGCCTGCAGCTATTTATCTATTTCTGCCTCATGTCTTGTATTTTATGGCATTGTTTAGTGGTGTCACCCATAAGCTTGCAGCCATTGTGTTTCTATTTTGACATATATAGGAGTGCACATGTGAAATTTATAAAGGCAAAAAGGAGCCATACATTTTGAACTGAAGTGTATTCTTCAATAAGGGAAGCAAATTTCCTCAAGTAAATGCTACTGCTGCACAACCCCCCACTCCAAGTCTTCGTGTGGCCCCAAGAGCTGCTTTTTGTAGGCTGCTGATGCCCTCACCATCTTGTGCAGAACTTGTTTATTTGTATTGCAGTGGCACTTAGAGCTTCCCGAGGAGTGAGGTCCATTGTGTTATGTGCTGGGCACACAGCTGAATTGGAACGAGCACGGCTTTCTGTGTGAGTGCTCTAGAGAAAGAATAGATCATTAAGGTCACTTGTTTTCCTTACAGAGGCCAAGGCAGGATTGATTCCTACATTATATTCTATCTGTGTATGTATTTTTCTTTCCCAGTTTCAAATAGCCAAGGTGCCAAGATATTACTCACTTCCCTTAGGAGAGTCTTCTGTTACCCAGACATCTCGTTCAGACAAAGTTATGCCTGAATTTTGTAAGCCCGCTTTTTTTAAATTTCTTTCTATTATTTCCAGACGGGGAATATTCATGCAGAGAAGGAAGCTTGTCGCAGAGGGAAAGGGAAAAGAAACCTCGGCCCCTGCCAGAGCAAAGAAAGGATTGGAGGAGGCAGCCTGAGTCAACCATAAGAAAGGTCCCACCAGCTCTTTCTACCTCCACCCACTTCTAGACACTCCTGGCCATGTTTGAGACAGCACCATTGAATCCATTCAGCACTACAGCATTGTATCTATTCAGAGAAATGCACTTCAACAGGGCAACCACCCTTAAAAACAGCCCTATTGTTTCTCCTAAAAGCCTCATTGAAAACTGCGTATATAACTAGCTCCTGTTTGAGAGTTAGCTATACTTGCACGTTACTGATTTGGAAGTGAATGCTCCTTGGAGGGTTATTTTACTTGAAATACAGCTTCTCGACAAAATGTTCCTCCTTTCTTCAACAATATCGTCATGGAGATTCCTCCCTTTAGAAAGATGATCAATATTGCTTTGTGAGCTGGGATCTGATAGGAATTTGTGTTGTTAAGGGCATCGGATCAGTGGTTTAACGTGTCACACAGTTCTGTGTCTCTGTGTTTGCACGTTTACTCAGAAGCAGTTTTACCTGGCTTGCCCACCAGAGAGAGACACATTCACTCGCACGAGCACACATACACACACTCGCCTCAAAATGCTCCTCTTGCATGCTGTCAATAAAACGGTAAAGGCATTTGGACCAGAAAGAATTGCTTCTCAGGGACAAGGAAGAGTTATTCTACGTACTGCATTTTTTGCTACCGAGGTATCTTGCAGATTTGTTTGAAGTCTGAACAACACAAGCGCAGACTGAGAGTGCTGGCAGAGCCAGCAACCAGACCCAGTGGCACCTATTCCTCCAGATGATGGTGCAAAGCAGGGCAGGATGAAAAGGCATGATAGATCTGTGAAGCATAGTTCATGTCTGGTTTTGCCAAAGTTCTAGTTTGTTTCATTGATTATACCTAGAAATCCCCCAAACTATAAAAGACATTATCAGACGTTGTAAGTGAAACCCAACAAACACATCTGATGTCTAAATATCTAAAGCAGTGTGCCAGCCTTCACCCCTTTTGGGACCCCCAAATTGATGATAAGCAACTTATAATTAGCTGGCTTGGACCTTTGTCAAAGTAGGTGCTTCTTTCAAGAGACAGCTGTAGCCTGGGACTTTACCCATCACCTGCCCGCCAATGCACCCACCACCCAATCATCATAGAATCATAGAACGGTTTGAGTTGGAAGGGACCTTTAAAGGTCATCTGATCCAATGCCCCTGCAATGAGCAGGGACATCTTCAACTAGATCAGGTTGTTCGGAGCCCCCTCCAACCTGACCTTGAATGTTTCCAGGGATGGGGTATCTACCATCTCTCTGGGCAACCTGTGCCAGTGTTTCACCACCCTATCATAAAAAATTTCTTCCTTGTATGTAGCCTGAATCTACCTTCTTCTAGTTTAAAACCATCACCCCTTGTCCTATCACTACAGGCCCTGCTAAAAAGTCTATCCCCATCTTTCTTATAATCCCTCTTTAAGATCAGGTACATGTGCATCCCTGCTTCATATGGCTCCTGGCTGTATGAGCTTTTTCTGCAGAGTTATTTGTGTGTAGCACTGAGGTGCACACTAAGACTGGCTTCCCAGGTGTGTTAGGAAAGGCACATTCAGCCCTCAGTGAGGGAAAAATTCCATCTCCACGTACAAATGAGGGGTTAAACAAACCTGTGGCAAATTTGACTGCTTCACAGAGTGTGGTAATGGAGTTGATGCCATGTGGATGGCAGAAAGTGTACAAGATATTGGCCAGTTGTTTGATACTGCCACTCTAAAGGCCCCAAGAATTAGACCAATTTCACACTAGAAGAGGTGCCTGTTTCTCACATTTTCTTTCACAGTTGGAGTCCTGGTCCCTTGTTGATCTTCTGTCCTCATAAAATCTTTCCAGTTCATTTAAAAGTTGGCTCTCTTGTGCATTTCTTAAATTCTTTTTGAGGCTCAAGGTTTGAAATGCTTCCTTACTTCTGAGACCAAAAGGGCAAAACTGGAAACTGAGCACCTTGACCCCAAAGGCCTTATGCTGCCAAATACAGTCAGCAAGAATTTGTGGTAAATGGGGCTGTGGGATCATGCTCCAGTCTTAAGTACTAGCTAAATGTTAATTTGTACTCTAAGGCTTCAAAATCTTATGCTTTCCCTTCAACTTTCTCCAGTGCATCTCTATGATAGAAGCTAAAAGTTCTCCACTGAGAGATTTCCAAACTTCTCTTTATAAAATTTTACTCTCCACGTAAAGAATGACTGGCCATACAAGGCTGGTAATTTATTTTCTTCCAGTTAAGGATATATTATTTTTTCTACATAATTTTAGAAAATACTACTGTTGACTAATTTTAACATCTGTTTGCAGGATAACCCATGAAAAAATGGTGCTGCCTGTGCTATTCTCTCTTTCCCTCTCTCAAAACACACTGTGCACAGACATGCATGGAGTGTATATGCATTACATAGCAACATAGAGTGACTTGCGTTATAGTAACTAGTGATTGTCTAGTGAGCATTCTGGTTTAGACAGTGTCCAATGTTTCAGCTGGCCTTTAGTTAGTCAGTTATGGAATGCTTTGCTCCAGAAGCAAAGTTTCTTCTACATCTTCCAAAATTTTTGTTCCTGTGTGAGCTAAAGCACAGCACCTCAACTGAATCCTTTTGAGTTCTCGACCTGAAATAATCCTGAATGCAGAGGAAATTTTGTCCATACTTAATACACAGTTCTGGGTATGGAAAGAGCTGAATTCAGGTCCTACACTGTTTTGTGGTGTGGAACTCACCAGTTCTAGAAAGTTACTTTAGGATTACCAGCAGATTAACTCGTACCTTAATCAAGATGAAAAATGTTGCTTACTAGCGTTGTTGCAAGATGTGTTAAAAGGCAAGTAACTCATTTGGTTGATATCTCAGACCAGGTTGCCAGGAGTTAATAGACTTGATATCAACCCACACACATTTGGGTAATCCCCACGCTGTGCTGCCCACCACCACCTGCTAAATCATACCCCGCAAGTACAGAAGACCCTTGCCCTGATAAACTGACACTGATAGACAGGAAACAGACCATATGTAAAAACTTTATTTTACATAAAAATTGTGTTTTCTCTTTCTTCTCGTATTTGTGAACTTTTGCTTCTAATGCTATAGACCTTCACACATCAAGAATGGGACATCTAATAGTTCCTTATGAAAATGTGAAGAAAATCCTAACTGAAGGTACTGTTGAGTCTCTTTAAATCTTAAGCAATAAAGTTCAGAGTAGACTCTGCTTTCCACCAGAGTTTACTGTATGAGAACCACCTCAGGATCCTGATCCAAACAAGCCAGCATTTCCCATCTTCCCATCTTCCACTTTAGGCAGCCATTTAATTAGGCAGAAATATTTCCTCAGGGTCCCCTCTGTGCTGATGGAGCTTTCAGGATAGAGGTCACTTTATGCATTTGTTCCTTTCCTGTTATCTAAATGTCTGCCCTGGATTAGCTCTGCTGTTGGGATTCTCACTCCTTTGGCCAGCACAAATGAATGTTACAAAATCTTCTTTTTCACTGCAATTTTTCCTGGGTTACCTGCATATCCACACCTATTAGCTACGGAATACAGGCTGTTTCAAAGATTCTCCTTAACAACAGAAGCATGCATATGTATAAATATAGCCAATATTAAACTTCTTGGAAGCTCTCAAACAGATGAAGTCTGTAAATCTTTTTCTCATAATACAGTTCCATAGGAGTCAGCAAGGGTGTTTTATAGTGGTGGTATATCCACATGCATGTAGAAAGGGGTGTATCTGCTCTCTACGCTGTGAAACCAAATTAACAGGTAGGAAATTATCATTTATCTTGGGTTTAATATAAACTAACATTATGGTTCCTTAAAGGGCTTGAACTTCTGGCAGTAGAGTTTTTAGTGTTTACTATATGCTCAAGGATTGAAAAACTGTTTATTATTGTTATTCATATTAAAGCAATGCTTACTGACTGGCCTAATTATGCAAACACATAGCAGGAGAGAGTTTCTACCTGCAAATCTTACAGTATAAACTAAATGAGAGTGGGAGCAGAATGGAGAGGGAAAGCAAAGGCACGAAGTACTAGAACTGGAGCTCTCTCATTACCAACCAAGGTCTGCATGTTCTGGCCTTCCTGAATCTGTTACCATGTGATACTTTCTAGGATAAGTTTCCCAGACACACAACTGTAGATTTGGAAAGAGCAGGGAATGCTTCTAAATAAGGATTGTGATTGCCTATAGGTCTTAGAAGTCTCTTTTAAGTGATGTTATGGTCATGAGGTTGCTTCTGTTGACTGTATTAGGACAAAACTTTGTTTCATGTATATTTGGATTATCTGGAAGTTAGGAAACATGGTAATATGGTTAGGGTAGTAGGGCTGAATTAAGCTGACTAAACTGTCTGATGAAGATGTGCAGTGTGGTAATAGAAGGGTGCTGCAGCTACAGAGGCTTTCAGCTGAAAGAATTTTGTCTTTGCTAAATTCTCTTCCCTGATTAAAGAGATTCATGACATATCTCATCCCTGACCTCTGACTCCAGTTTTATCAAGAGCTACTTTACCACTGCAGATGCACTTTGAGATGTCTCCAAACCATTTGAGTCAATCTCCTTTTCATGCTGATGCTTGCTCCTGCCAGACCTCGATCTGCAAACACCCGAGGCTCCCTGGCCCACAGAGCGATGGTGAATTTCTTATTGCTCCCGCAGCCCAGTGTTAAAGCCTCCAAGGCATGTTTTCTGGTCCAAGCACCCCTGGGAGGTCCCTCGATCACAGCCCAGGGCTGCCCTGCGAAGGGACAGGTGGGAGCGACGCCCGGGGCCGCTCAGCACCGCGGACAGCGGCGGCCCCACGGACCCGCGGGTCCGTGGGGCCGCCGCTGTCCGCGGTGCTGAGCGGCCCCGGGCGCCGCTCCCACACCCCGGCCTCACTGCTGGCGAGGGAAATCCCCAAATCTTCCATGGCTCCAGAGATGGACCTTGGCTTGGCTCCGCAGCACTCCACAGGAGCAGAGAAAATGGGAGGGTTTGTGCCGGTGGTGCTCCTGTTGCACTGACACCGGTGTCCAGCAGAGCCGGCAGGCCAAGGATACGTTGTCAGCTCTCAGCCGTGGCTAAAGAAAAGGTTCTGTTTGGTTTTTAGCATCACTGATGCTCAGGGCGCTCTTGAAGAAAAGGACGATAGGCTTTGTCTGAAATTGTCATGCCCGGAGGCCTCATCGGCTGAGCTGGTGCTCTGGAGGGTTGCATTGTATCTTTCCACTTAGATTCATGTGTCTGACTGTCCAACAATAACATACAGAAATTTAGCTAGAACATTAGATAATTTGTCTTGGCTACAGAAAGCAAGATGGAGATACAGTTCATACCTTAGGGTTCATACTAATTATATCCAGATGGATGCGAGGTTTAGCCCATGAAGAGGTTTTGAGACAGTAACACCATCCCATCACAGAAATGCTACTCACTATCCTGCAGAGCCCACAAAAGGTAAATACATACTCAGAACTCCTATTTGGAGGAAGAGATCTCTAGACACACCTGAGTAGCAGGATTTGGGCATCTTCCATCAGAATGAAAATATTTCTTCTTTACTTGTTTTTGAAACAGATTTATAATAAATATTATATTCATTGAGTTTCATCTTTTCCCCATTAATCCAGTCTCCTCAAATAACTTTCACAGATTTGTTCTCAACATTAAACATACTTCTTAGAAATTCAAGATGTGCCATAGGAAAGTTTCTACTGCCTGATTAGATGGCCATTTCTTTTTTTATGTATACATCTTAAACCTTTACTTCTGTGAAAGTCCATGCATATCGTACAAGGCATTTCGCCGGAGGATATTTTCCATTAATTCAGACTATCACAGTCCTGGATAGAAACTTCAGGAGCTCAAATTGGAGATGAAATACAGACTAATATATGAATTGGAAATACAGCTTATATGATGAGCGTTTTCCCTTTGCAATAGATAAATTCCATGCTTAAAAGTTTAAATCAATTCCTCTGGATTTTTTCCCACTTGGCTCTTCTAATGAAAAAGTTATTCTGAACACAAATGGCCTATACTACGACCGAAGGCAGTAAGTATAAATATTATCTATAGAGTTTATCTTCTCACAAAACACCATTTAAGCTCTATGTGACAAGGGGCCTGATTTCATCAAGTCAATAGGAGAATTGGCAAGTGGGAGAGAAGCAAACACTGGCAAGTGGGAGAGAAGCAAACACACCCAGTTTCTTAGAATCTTAGGCTTAATATAGGGCAACTAATTCATGTATCTCACACTATTTTCCCTAAGACCATGTTAGAACTATGACAATGGAAGAAAGTATTAAATATGCATGCAAACACGTTTAAGTGGGAGTAAATATCAGTTCTCTTGGTAAATAATAATAATGAGAGTAAGAATATCTAAGAAGACACAATGCACTAAGAAATAAAAAGCATAATCCTTTTCATTAAAAATGTTTCACTCCATGGGGCCAGTAATCCAGGACTGTTTCCATGAGGCTCTGTTGTTTTAACAGCTGTGGCCATGGTATAAAGTTTCACATTTGGAGCTTGAGCACAATTAAAGTCCCCCTCAACACCTGATGAAATGGGTTCTTATTTACTAATTCATCTCAGCAAACAGCTGATCTTCAGGATGTTCGCAATGCTGTGTCCAGAGAAGTATAGAGATTAGCTTAGAGTGTGCACTCAGGATGCCTTGGATTGCCTATTTATCCCTCCTTAGCTTTTTATGGCACTTTATTCTCCTGCCTACTTCTGATTTTAATTTAGAACTTCATTTATGGAATTGTTTAGAAGCCTCAAAGAGATTATGACCATACAGTGGTAGGCAAAGTTTAGGGGTTTAAACTAAAGAGACCAGGCAGAAAAAGAGGGAAAGGGGGAAAAGTCAGAGCTAACGAGAGGGAAAGACTGCTAACAGTGAATTGGAGTTGACTATGGTGGCTGATACCTCCTTCTACACAGGTTTAGATGAGTATCAGTATTCTCATTTCAGAGGAAGAATGGCAAGAAACTCACCAACCAATGACTAACAATGCTCTTAGGATCACGGAAATTGTGGTGGAAACCAGAACTGGTCTCCTGTTCTTAACTTCGGGCTAGGGGCTAAGCTGTGAGGACATCCTTCCACGCTACTGTATGCACACCATTTTGTCCTTCGCTTGCTTCTCTCTCTGACAGCATTTTTGTACCCAGAGTGAGGACTTCTTTCATTTGACCTTTCGTATGGTTATCATCAACTTTTTTCCAGATGTGGTCTCAGTAACCTTCCTCATCTCTCTCTCTCTCTCTCTCTCTCTCTCTGTGTTCTTGCTGGCTTCCTTCCCAAAGTACGGTCTGAATCCCTGAAGCCACAGTTCCTGACTTGTCAACTTGATGCTTGCCAGCATGAGTTTCCTTCTATCCCCCTGTCTTTTCTGTGCACTAAAATAAGGCAAACAAAATTGTGGAAGGGAGTTTAAAAGGACGAGAACTCCATGAGGTTTCCCTTGGAAAATTTTCTCCAGATTGATCCTTGTGCAGCCAGGCTAAGGGAAAGAGAATCACAGAATAAGTAAGGGATAACCACCTTAGAAAGGGTTCAAATTCACCTAAGCATTAATTTTCTTTTCTTTTTGGGACAGAATTGAAAAATCAGTTTCTCTTTAGTTTTCCATCAATCTCACAGTCTGTTTTTCATGCACCTTCAGTGATGTGCTGCAGGGTTGTAAGAATAGGTTTCTACCAGGTAGACGTACCTTGTTACGCAACAAACTTTGTGGACAAGCCTTGTGCAGATTGGGCTGTGTTATTTGTCCTCTGCTACATCTGATGCCTTGGCTGGCTGCTTCAGCTGAAAGATAGAAAACACATTTCATTCACCCAGGCTGTGGCAACTCAGCAGCTGAGGACGGTGATCCAGTCGTCTTGCATTGGCCATAACACCATGTGTCAGGTAAAGGTTTGTATTCTGGACGAATCCTTACTGGTGCGATGTTTTCATCGTTGCTCACAGCAGGGGGATCAAACAGAAGAATGGGCTGCAGATAGCTGAAGAGAAAAAGACTCTGGGAATTTATTGCTTTGGGTTTTTTTTTTTTCCACAGGGAGAATAAGAAAGAAAAGGCAGCACCTCTTGGAAAACAGTTATATTAAGTGCAGTTTGCAAGAACTGTGTATGAAAAGAAGTTGAAAGGATTTTGATTGTTCATGTAGAAAGGAGACGAAGAAGAGGTAACGTGGTGAAAGAGAATTAAAATGACGTGGTTGCAGAAGGTAGCTTGGGAATGTCTGTTCTGCTGCTTCTAATGACAGAACTGGGACTATTCATGTAAATAAAAAGTAGAAAATGAATATGCAAAATGTAATAAGTTTTGTTCTATATATGATTGACTGGGGAAGTCACCCCACTAGAAATGTTTAAGACTTTACATTCAAATTAGAATCAGTCGTTCACACAGATACGACAAATAACATTAACAGTAACAATTGCATATAGCAAGATAATAAACACCGCGCTTAAGTTTCTCAGCAATTATTAGATGCAGCAAGGTGAGGAGTAAACTGTTTATTAGAGAGTTCTTACATCTAAGTCAGAAATGCTTCATGGTGGCTTCTGCCAGCCAGCACTCTGGGCCATGGCTATGGTCCGGGCTCACAGGTTGTATTACAGCTGCTACACGGACAGCATCACATCGATGGATTTCACTTTAGCTTCCCTGGTAATTTTGTTAAGCGCTTGCCAATGACTGTGACTTGATTCTGTTCAAGAGTTATTCTTTTGAAGTGTTTTTCTTTTCTCTAAAGAAATAAAATACTCTGAAGTTAATCAGGGACCTCATGTGCTTTTTTACATGTCACAAGGTCATGCATTTTGGGCTGATGACAGTGTTGCAAATGGAGACAAAGTGGTCAGGGGCTGCACTAATCCCTGGCATGAGGGATACGGAGGAACAGCAAATAAAGCAGGGCCTATGTTAAGTGGGTGGGCAAATGCTTTTGAAAAAATCCTCTAAATAGACTAATTCCTCTTTTCCCTACATGGACCTGGCTAACATTGTTTTGTGTTCAGCCTGGGTGCTCTGGAGCTGATGCTGGGAGTTTTGCCTTCCTGAGAGCCACAGGACCGGGCACTCTGCCCATGTACCTGTGAAAATATTCCTTGGGTTCAGCTGAACAAGCTGAAATAACCCACACTGCCCTCAGTCTTTGTTATCGCTTGCTCACCCTAAGTCCTACGTGTAGCTGCTGCTAAAGGAAAGTTTGAGGAAGTCTGCCTGCCACAGAAATATTCATTATTTCCTTTAAAAAATCATGCAGAGATAGATTTATATGTTGTTTATTTGTTTTCCTACTAAATATTCCCACCTCTCATACTCACACGTGCTCCCTCTGCATAAGCCTAATATTCCTCAGTTTGAGCTCAGGTGCCGCAGCGATGGGCACAAATAATGATACCGCATGAAACACAACAAAACCTTTCAGCAGGCAGTAGTTTCAGGAAGGTGGTTTGTGTTCATTGCTCCAGGAGAATGAAATTCAGCATTTTAATGAAAACAAGCAAGCAGTGTCTCTGGGAAGCACACAGCTTCAAAACAGCTTTGGTGTAGTTGGGGAAAAAAAAAAAAAAGAAAAAAGAAACAGGACTATTATTTATAAGCAGGTTTTTTTTGTTTCAGGCCCACTGTATATATGGATGTGAGTATGTGTGACTTTTAACTTGTGCTACGCAACAACACAGCTACAGGTGGTATTCCCTCCTCCTTTTACAGAAATCAGATGAACATGTTTTAGTTTGTTCTGTAGAAAGCAGGGGCTTTAGGCACCCAGGAACCCCATGCATTTGAAATGCAGGGAGTTTCAAAGGAAACAACAAATTGCCTGCCTCCCTTCTGGGGTCCAAGGTTTTGACCTGAGCCACAAGCAGAGACTGGAACAGGACTGTGAAAATCCTGAAGAGCCTCCCACTTTTGCTCTGACCTCAGCCCAGAAGCAGCCTCCGGTACGGAGGTGGGACAGGCAAAATTGGAAGGAAACAGGGGAAAAAAATGAATAATGTCTTGAAGTATTTATTTTACTTGAAAGCTTAGACAAGAACCCTTTGCACTTCAGGGCACATCCTTAATTGGAAATATTCAGAAATAATTAATAATAATGAGAATAAAAATATCTAGCTCTTCTACTGACACAGGCTGCAAAGCTGTAAAATAAGGATTTCTGCTATAGTGCAGAAAATTTAGCTTGACACTGGCTTAAATTGCCTTAGGTGAGGAGCAAAGAGCTTACACTGACCATGGCTCCAGCTCTGGGATTGCAGGTCAGGCCAGCTACCAGGGAAAAGGGCCTCATGGTGCCTGTGTGAGGGGCAGGACCCCCCCTACTGTCTCCGGTTAAAAAAATAGAATAGCAGAGAAATCCCCTTTTAAGATGAAGGCACCTGATGCAGCTCTGGCAGGACACAGTCGTGCTCATGTTCCCCATGGGTCAGAGTGCAGCAGCAGATTTGGGCAGCAAAGTGGCCCCATCTCAACAGCAGAGAGGTCCCTGTGGAACAGGGCAAATTCATCACGCAGGACAGCCCCGCGCGGGGCAGGGGAGCCTGGGAAAGGTTTGAGCGGTGGCGATGGCCTCCTTGGCAAAGGCAGCCCAGGCCAGGGCTCCTTTCTTCATCCAGGGCTGCAGGTTATGCTGTGCAGTCCCTGTAGGCAAGACAGAAACCAAAAACTATCCTCTCCCGCAGGGTCTCCCTGGCAGATCTGTTTTGCCACACTCAGCTCTTTTCTTTTTAACACTGCTTCCCCTCCCCTTCAAGTTTTTCAGTCTTGACCAGCAGTTTCCATGTCACCTCTTCAAATATTACCTGCAATCCCCTCCTTCACCCAGGTTGCCCTTCCCCAGATCATTTCTACACACTTTAAAAAAACCCCTAAAACCCAAACCCAAATCAAATCACCATCGCCACCACATCCTTCCCTCTTAATCTTGAGCAGTGCATCTGCCCTGGCTGGGACGGGCTCACAGCAAAGCCCAGCGGAGGCTGCCCCAGGGATCTGCGGCCGGGGGGAAGCCATGGGGTGGGCAGGTGCCACGATGCCGAAGGCGGCTTGTCCCAGGGAGCCACAGTTTGATGCCTTGCTGTGGCCTGGGAGGAGCTAGGGCCTGGAGGGGGGCTCCCAAAAAAACATGGGTTCTGCCCTGCACTGGCTTCCCAGCAAAGGACTCTCAGACCTGGGCTGCCAAGCAGGATGGAAGCAAGAGCTGTTTAGAAAATACTTGTAAATATCCATACTTATGCACGCAAGCATATATATATATTTTTTTATATATGTATGTACATTTGTAAATGCTTATATAGATATACACACACGTATGTGCATCCGTAAGTGCCTGCCAGGCCCGGCACCCACTGCCAGGCAGGAGGAGAGGCGCGGAGGCGAGCTGTGGAGCCCGGCCGTGGCACCCGGTGGCACCCGGCTCGCCTCCCCACGGAGGGCCGTGCCGCCCTGCCACGGGATCGGGCCCGCGGGGCCGGGGAGCACTGCGAGGGCCGGGTCGGAGCCGGGGAGGGGACAGGGAATGCCCCAAACTGCCCCAGGAAGAAGAGATCCCGTTCCACGAAATGGACTTCAAAACCCCCCGCTTCAAAATTTAAAATAAAATTGAAAAAAAATAATTAAAAATTGGGGAGGGTTATGTAGGGATAAGATTTTTTTTTTTTTTTTTGGCAGCGCACGTATTAGATGAAGGTAATTTGGGTGCTACAAATATAAGACGAAAATACACCTAATTCCATCATCGTATAGATATAATATATTTCACTCTCACCACATAAATACAAAACATCCAAATATCCAAAACATTCAGAACAAAAGTTAGTAGCAAGGGCTCAGCACTCGATTCATTCATTATTTTTTTTGACTAGTTGCCTAGAAACTTCAGACGTAAATAATTTACAATAAAATTACTATTTTCTTTCTGTCCAGCTCCTTCTGTCCAGTTCTGGTCTATAATTAATTCTATATACTACAGCAACCATTCCACTTTTTGTAAATTTTTTTTTTTTTTGGTTACAGTTTGGTGGCACGTATTTATACAGTTTGTAAACGCCATGTGTTAAAGTTTAAAGAAAGAAAAGAAACTTAAAACCAAAGTCAAGAAATATTTTTTTTTCCAAAGAACTAACTAAGTACAGCATCCCTTTTCTGGCAAATTCAAGTACCAAAATTAAACAGGAAATATTCGATCCGGAATACTAGAAGATGAAATACATATGTTTGTGGAGAAAATAGCAGTAAGACTTATGAAGGAAAAAAAGAAAAAAAAAAGATTGTTACATAGATGTATTTTAAAGTACAAAAATAACAACAAAAGATACGCTTTTTATATTTTGCGTTCGTTTTAAATGAAGTGTGAGCAATATACGAGAGGGTTATTTTAGGAGGAAGGAAGGCTAAAGATTTTTTTTATTTAGATGCGCATTGAAATTATTTGGAAAAATCAAATAGGAAAAAGAAAAATTACCATCGCAACAGATCTGGATGCAAATCGAGTCGCGACTTCCATTATTTATCTGCAGATTTGCTTTTTCAGATAAGGTCTGCAGGACTGGCCCGTGGGAATGAAAAAAAAAAAAAAGAAAAAAGGGGCGTTGTGTTATCTCGAAGGGAGAGACAGTTTTATTCAAAATCTCTGCAGCCACTGGTTTCTGTCTCCCCGCTTCGTGCGTGTATTTTCAAGGCAGTCCGTTCCGGCCCTTCCCACATTCAAGATTTATGGTGAAAAAGAAAAGTTGCTGGGCGTTTTCCTGGCTGGTATTAAGGGCAAACGGCAAGGACGTTACCCGGGGACTGTAGTGCCGTGAGTGTGGGTGAGACGGGGGCCACGGGTGGAGCCCCCAAACCTTTGTGCTTAGGAGTCACTGAAGTCTGGGGGGGGGAGGGAGGGGAAACCCGGGCATCACCTGGCAGCTCCATCTTCCTCTCTCCGAAATCCTTCTCCCTCGCTTGGCATTGGCTAAAGCCATCCGAAAAAGCCCGGCCAAACCGCACCCCATCCGCTCTCCCTCTCCGTCCCTTTCCTAACGGTGTCAAAGCAAACGAACAGACAGACAAACACCCCCCCCCCGCCCCCCCCAACGGACAGACAAACCCCCGGGCCGGCGGGGCAGGGAGAGCCGCGGGGGCTGCCCCGCTCCCGTCGGGCTCCGGGGAGGCGCCCGCAGCCCCTCCGCCGCGCCCCGACCCCGGCCGCCGCCTCGCCTCGCCCCGCGGGCGCCGGGCCCCCGCTCCGCCCCGGCCCCCGCTCCGCTCCGCTCCGCCCCGGCCCGCGGAGGGAACCGCGCCGCGGGGCTTGGAGGCGGCGGCGAGGGAGGGGGCTGCCGGCAGGCCGCCGCGCCGCCCGTCCCATAAATACCGCCACAAATAGAGACTATAAATATAAATACGGGGAAGTTACTTAGAGTCAGTCCAGTGCTTTTTTCTCAGCGCTTTCTTTATTGTTGGTCCGGGAGTAGGGCTCGAAGGCGGACGAGCTCAGGTAGCGGGCCGACAGTTCCTGCAAGTTGCCCGCCAGCGAGCCGGCCACGGCCAGGGGCGCGGAGGAGAGCCGCCCGGCCACCGAGCCCAGCAGCGCGGGCACCGGCAGCCCGAACAGCCCGTGCCCGGCGGCGGCCGCTCCGTGCAGCGCTGCCGGCGGGGGGGGTCCCGCCGCGCTGCTGGCGGCCGGCGGGTGCGGGGAGCCGCCGGTGGGAGCCGCCGCCGCCGCCGCGCTGCCGCTGCCAGCCGCCAGGCCGGGTCCGCGCAGCGCCGAGCCCAGGGCTCCGGTGGCGCAGGGCGGCAGGAGGCCGGGCAGCCCCGGCGGGGAAAGCAGCCGGCCTTGCTCCAGCAGCCGCAGGACGCTGCAGGTGGCGGCGGTCTCGGACACCACCGACCGCAGCTCGGAGTCCTTGCCCTGGTCCTTTTTCTGCTTGGTGCGCCGGTTCTGGAACCAGACCTTGACCTGCAGGCCGGGGAGAGAGGCAGGGTCAGCGGGGCGGGGAGGGACGGGCGGCCCCCCCCCCCCCCCCCAGGTGCCCCGGGACCCCTGCACGGCTCCGCGGGACGGGGAGGGGGGGGGACGGACACGACTGCGGGGAGGGCGGGAGGGCTCCAGCCCGGCACTTGTCAACGGGGAGCGTTTTAAAAACGCACAAAGCGACACACCCCGACACCATGTCCTGGGTGCTCCCCGCTTCGGGTTGCGCCCGAGGGGAGCAGAGGGGAATCCGAGAGCCTTTAGCTCTTTTTATCGCACTGTGTCTTTAACCTGATCCGTCTCACTTGATCCACTTTTACTGTACGCCAGTAGTTCCCTGGGAGCCGGATCCAGCCCTTTCCCCACCGCTTTATTCTAAGGCAGCTCAGCCGGAGCCTCGGCACGCCCGCGGGCCTGACCGCGGCCCCCAGGACCGGCAGCCGCCCCCCTGGCCCCACTGCAGGGACCCCGCACGCTGCCACCGCCGCTGCTGCCCGCTCGGGTCCAGCTGCCTTTCCTGGGTGCAACAACAGCTCTGCGCTTCTTTCCCCATCTCCCGGCCTGGACAGTCTCTCTCCCCTCCCCACTCATTTTAAACAATATTTAACTTTAAAAAAGAATTCTGGAAGCCCTCAAAAAAAAAAAAATCTCAAAAGAGAAAAAACCCCAAACAACACATGGCGGTGTCTGTAACCTACGAGCTATTGAACTTGTCATTCCTATCCGGTAGGAGAAACAAAAAAGCTAATTAGCTTGTCAGGGGAATTTATTGTTGTATGATATTTTGCAGAAATATGAAACCGGCTTTCAGAAGTTTGATCTTTTTAGATGCTTCCTCGCACTCTCGCATAGTTTTAACCCGCCTGACAGCCCCCAGCCCACGGCCGCTCTGCTCTGCAGGACGGAAGGGCGATTGTCCCCCTCGGAAATACAAGGACTCAAAATACGGCCCAAACTTCAGTCCCGTTCCCGGACCTTTCGTACCCAGGAAAGAGCGCTCAGACCAAACGTCCCTAATCCAGCGGCCCCCAGGGGAAGGTGTCAGCCCCAGCGCCCCCAGGTTTTTGCAGCTATTTTCTGTTTGCTGAGGGCCGGGAGCGGCTCGGCCTCTCCTCCCTTCTCCCCGGCCCCAAGCAGCACACCTCTGCGCCCGGGGGCAGCCGGCACCGCAGAACCGGGGGCACGGAACCCCGCGGGCCGGCGGTGGCGGGGAGCCGCGCCCCGGCCCGGGGAGGGGTTTGGCCTCATGGCCAAGCTCCCGCGGACCCGTGGGACGGGTCGCATCGCCGTGTGCAGACCCACGCGGCCGCAGGAGAGCCCACGGAGGTTGTGTGCGGGGCCATGCAGGGCCGCGGGAGCCCCCTCCGCCAGCAGCCCCCCTCCGGGGCTCCCCCTTCCCTGGCCGCGGGAAGTTATAGGTTCCCTCGCCGGGACGCCTCAGACACGTACCCCCCAGCTCCATCCCTCGGGCGGTCAGCGGACACCCCCCCCCCCCGGACACGCGTGGGCACCTCGGGGCGGTCTCTGCCCTCTCCAGCGGGCCCGCGCCCCTGCCCGACAGCTCCCGGGGCCTGCGCGGTGGCGCGCAAGAGTCGCGCAGGGCCGTGGGGCCGGCCCACCCGTGGGGCCCGGCGCGCAGTGGAGATGCCTAGGCCAGGAGGGGGGGGGTCCCGCGGCGCGGCGCAGGGCATGGCAGGGCAACTGGGGCTCCCCGTCCCTCTGGGGCTACCTGAGTCTCGGAGAGATTGAGCTGGCGGGCGAGCTCGGTGCGCTCCCGCCCCACGACGTACTGGCAGCGCTGGAACTCCATCTCCAGGCGGTAGAGCTGCTCGGCCGTGAAGGAGGTGCGGGTCCGCTTGGGACGGTCCAGATCAAGCCCCTTAGGCAGAATAATCTCTCTGATTGAACCTTTGGCATCTGGCAAAGAAAGGCACAGTCAGCTTTACACCCAGGCAACCCTCCTATCTTTTTTTTTTTTTTTTTTCAGTTTTTCCGAGGGAAGGAGCCATCTCCAGGGCCTTCAAGACTGAGACCCAAGTCAGGATGGAGCAGGGTCCCTGAGATTGCGGCACTGCACCTGGCCACTATACCCAAGGAAGAAAAAAAAAAAATAAAAGAGGTGGAAAAAAAAAAAAGAAACCGCAGAGAAGGAAGGAGGGGACGATGGGGGCCCAGGGCTCTGGAAATAATCCCCTCAGCCCATTTAAAATTTGGCTCGAATATGTTGCACTGACAGTACGACACTGTGGCATCACCCAGGACCCCTCTGGGACGCTGGGGAGAGACCCTCCAGGCCGGGCTTTGTGCCTGGAGTGCAGGGCTACTCTTTGTTCCCCCTGAGCTCCGGGTTAGGGCTTGCTGGAAGCCGCCACACACACCCAGCCTCCCTCCCAAATATAAAACCTCCTTATTATTATATTTTAAGAACAAGTTTCTTATACGAAAAAAAGCAGGCAGGAGCTTTCAGGGCATAGGCAGCGCTGCCCCCGAGCTGGCTGACTGCCCACCGCGAATCTGGGGAGATCTCCAGCCCACCCAGCACACGGGGGAAAGCATCGCCGCCGCCGCTGCTTTGGGGTTTTGGCAAAGAGGAGAAGGAGGGAAGAAAAAAAAAAACCAAAACAAAACAAAACAACAAACCAAATCCAAAACAAAAAACCAAGGCACCAAACAGCCCACAGAAACCTCACTTTTCTGGTAGCTCCGAGCGAAAGAAAGCGGGACAAATCTTATTAACACGACTGTCAAGTTAGAGCCAGATTCATGTTACGTTAAAGCCTTCCCAACTTTGTTTTCCGTAATTTTATCTCCTCGGTACGTTTTAAATCAGAGACAACCACATCATTTTAATCTGACCCCTCTCTGGGTCAATCGGTCGCGCAAGGATTAATTATTGTTTACAAGGCCTGCTTCGTACTGATTTTGTTCCGATTCTGTTCTCTCCCTCCTCCCCAAAATGCACTTTAATAAAATTGAAATTTCTTCAGGTAATTTTTTTCTGGAGGGGAGGGGGTAGGATCAGAATGATTTAATTAGTTTAGCCTGGAGGAGAGACGAGAATTGAGGAAAATAAAACGTATAACTATAAAAAAATATTAAAAAGCCCTTCGTTATTCCTCCGTTGATTTTAAGGCTGATGGTTATTTTAAAATATCCCTTTCTGCTGGGATGGTGAGCGCGGGGAGAGGGGGGACAGCGGGAACCCTTGCCCTCCGGAAAGGACCAGAGAGAGCCGGGCGGGAACCGCAGCCCCGCGCCATTGTACGCGGCAGCGGCTGCAGGCGGGCGGGATGCGCGGGCGCGGAAGGAGCGCGCCTGGCCGGCGGGGCAGAGCCGCGGCCCCTCCGAGCGAACGCTGGCCCCGGCGAGCTGCCTGCGGGGACGAGCACCCCGGGAAAGGTGCAAAGCAGGAGGGGGGTAAAAAAAAAGAAAAAAGAAAAAAAAAAGAAAAAAAGCGGGGCCGGCCCGGTGCGGGGCAAAGCCGGGGAGGAACCACCGCGGCTTAACTTTCCCCCGAGCCGCTGGCGGAAATTCACCGAAATAAAGCCGGGCTGGAGCGGGGCTGCAGGGCACAGCCCGGCCGGGATTGGGGAATCTCTCCCCCGGAGCCGTAGGAAGGTCTTTCAACCCAGGGACGGACCAAAGGCAGAGCAACAAAATAAACACATCTCCCGGGCGTGAAGGGAGCTCACCTTCCCCCACCCTCGCGAAATACCTCAAACTCATACCTCTAACTAGGATCCTCCTGCAATAGTCCGGATCAGCCGAACTAGATTTACTTTTATTACAGTCTTCCGTAGCTGCAGAGGCAGAAAAAGTCCCTTGCTGATCCTTCAAAAAAGAAGTAGAAATATTTCCTTCAGACCCTTTGCTTTCCTTGCCCTCTTTATGTCCGTTCTTCGAGACCCGGTTAGCTTCAGTCTCTGAACTGCATCTAACGTCCATTTTGTCTTGTTTCCCAAACATGTAGTGCAATAAAAACAAACAAAAAAACAAAAAAACCAACAAAAATATAGAGGAGTAGAAGAAGAAGAAGAAGAAGACGAAGTCTGTGCTGGATATTGCACGGCTTAGGGTCAGATCGGTGGGGATCTGTAAAGCACCTTGAGTAAGGAAGGTCGGGTTTTATCCCACTGGAAAAGCAGCGGCTTCCTCAGTCCCAGCGTCCTAATGTGACTGTCCAGCTTCCCAGAGCGCCCAGTGATCAGGTACTCAACAGTACAACTCTAAAATGATTTAATGTCTGCCTTATTACAGAGACATGTAGTTGTTAGACACACAGAGGGACGCGCACTCGCTGTTTCAATTGATTACGGGTAATTTTGCAGCCTCCACATTTAGGTTACCTCATGAATACACTAAATTGTTTGGATAATATATCAGATCGTAATGGATGGTTTGTGTGCTTGTCCCCAATCAAGTAGAGTTTAGCCAGTGAATAAACTGAAATGATTGGTCTTGCTTTCAGGAAACACACAATCAAAAGACTGAGACTTCCAGAAAAAAAAAAAAAAAAAAAAGAGAGGAAAAAAAAGGGGGGGGAGAGGGGAAAAAAAAAAACTTTTGACAAGATTCACCCTGAATTGTTAGCACCATTAGCAGCCATTATTAACTTTCTTCAGTATGCCTTTGACCTCCCGATTATATAGTGGCTTTCTCCAAAGCACGCCAAATAAATCTGAATAAAGCTGCTAGGAAGGGCTGGAAAAATGCAGTTGTAGGGGGGTGAAAAAAAAAAAAAGCCCCCTGAATTCTAAACAAACAAACAGATCCCCAGCACGCACACACACAAAAAGTTCTTCTTTCAAGCAGATCTCTCCAAGGAAGCAGGTTATCTTGGCCAGCAGAAATCCTCCTTAACACATCTCCCCACAGACAGCCATCTTAAACTCCTACCTCTCCTTATTTCAGTCCCGATACTTGCTTTTTGTGCTTCTCCCTCTGTGTGTGTGTGTATGTGTGCGTGCATGTGTGTGTGCTAATTCTGCACCTTCGCAAACACTGAACCTATTCGCAGAGCCTGCTCATTGGGAAAAAAAAAAGCCAAAAAAAAAAAAAAAAAGCCAGCTTTGTGTGCAGTGGATCCAGGAGGGGGGGAGAAAGGGAAAGGGGGAGAAAGAGGGAGAGAGGGAGGGAGGGAGGGACAGAGAGAGATAGCCCGTGAAAAATCTCAACTGCAAGATCCACTAAAGGAGAAAAAAGTTTTACTCTAGCTATTTCATTGTCTCTGCTACAATATCTTTGAGAACCGCAACAGCCAGTAATCCAATAAGACCATTGATTAGGCTACAATGATTCAATTCAAGCAAATGGCCTTGTGCAAAGAGCATGCTCCAGTCCTTCTTGTCACCTTGCAGGGCAGAAGCCCTCTTCATGCTGCTCTCCTTATTCATTCCTTTATGGGAAATGTAGAGCAAAAGGAGTGAAAGATGGCAATTATCTAATTGGACTATTAACAAACAATTCTCTGAGTGTGGCTGTCTGGCAGTGGTTCTTGGGCGAGGTGAAAGGCCACATGTTGCACTGGCCCCATTCACAAAGAGTTTAGGGGCCTGAGAGAGAGAGAAAGAATTTTCCCTGAGAATTTTTCACACAAACGCCGGAGTACCCATCAGGCGTGCTCCTCTCTGCCTCATCCTCCGCCTGCCTGGGCCGCTGCCTGGGAATTTCACCTGAAGCAAGCTGGGGGAGCCGTGCGTTTTACTGCGGACGGCATCGGCGGGTAAAAGCAGAACACGGAGCCCTTGCCAGGGCCGCTCAGCCCCACGGGCCTCATCCTGCTGTCGCTGGAGGAATAACAGCCCTCGCCCCATGGGACCCAGTCTTTGTCCAAGGCGGTGTAACGGAGTGAAGGATCCCATGCTGGGGCCGCATCGTCATAAATGGGAATTTCAAGGGAGACAAGAACAGAAAGGGAAAAAAAGAAAGGAAAGGAAAGAAAAAGAAGGGAAGGGAAGGAAAGGAAAGAGAAAATGAGAAGAGAAGAGAAGAGAAGAGAAGAGAAGAGAAGAGAAGAGAAGAGAAGAGAAGAGAAAAGAAAAGAAAAGAAAAGAAAAGAAAAGAAAAGAAAAGAAAAGAAAAGAGAAGAAAAGAGCTGTTCATAGATACATGATAGATTGGGATTGAGGAGGTGCCCCTAAGTTTTTCATCAAGCCCTATCATTTCAACTACGTTTATACATATAACTGGACATACAATGTCTTTATCATGGAGCAGGGTTTATTTTTCCTCACAGCCAACGCATCTCAGCAATCTCTGGTGGTCTGTTGTTATTAGTTACTACTTGTATGGCAGTCATACCCAGGGGCCCCAAATAAATCACAGCCCCATTGTGCAAGGCTTCATGCAGATATATAGAGAGCATGGAATGAGTTCATTTCCTCCATGAATTCGCAACACTGTGCAAAGGTCTGTTGTGTGAAAGGATGCTCGTGAAAAAGCACATTTGAGAGACATTTGGTCCTTTCAGGGGAGGTGCAACAAGTGGATGCTGATTAGTGAGAACATTTTTCATGTAGCTGAAGTGTAGGTTTGTGTTTAGCAGGTAAGCTTTGTTGTGTGATATACATAAATGTATACATGTGTATATATGCATAGGCAAGGTAGTATCAACAGTCCTGGCTGGACGTGTTTGTTTAATGCTAAATAAAACAAAGTTCTATTTCAAACATTTTTTACATAACAGATTTTTTTTTTTTTTACAGAATAGGCATAATGATTCCCATAAAAGGTCTACTGTGAAATGCAGAGAGCAATTATAATTATATTTGCATAGGTGTGTGGGAGTATGTATGACATTTCCCCCCATGTTTTTCGTTATGCTAATGTCTAGGCATAGGCCATAATAATAAACATGGAGCTATTGAACTCAATTACACTGTTTGAAGCAGAGTATCTGGAGATTAAATACTGTATTTGTGTGATAATCTGGAGCTGCTTCCCCCGCCCCCCCCCCCCCAAACAGGACCTGATCCAAAGCTCAGTAAAGGCTGGGGGAATTCTGTTCTACATGTGTAATACCTTAGCAAATGCGTTGCAAACCCTTTTGTCCATAGAAGTCAGTGCTAGAAAAAGGCTTTCCCCTATTAAATCAGTTAGTTAAATTTGCTTTCACACATTATGAACATACTACTGTTTAAGATCTGAAAATTCAAATAATGAGTCTAATCCTGCAGCAAACTTGTAGTGAGCAGACAAGTCTATCCACACACAGCTCAGTTACTTTAATTGAGATCTGCTCATCTGCAACAAATAGCAAAGTCCAGAACAGCATTGGGAAATTCAAATTTTTTACCATTTATAAATTCAACATTTTTATTAGTCTAGCAGTTATTAAACTTCCTTTCAGGTATTCTCATTTATTTTTTTTCCCCAATAGACTTAAAATAAAGCATTCTTGAATGTTGTGTTCTTTTAGGACATCACACGTCCCCTTCTTACTGCCATAACTCCAGGGATCTCCGTAGCTTCAGCACACTTCCATCTACACTCATGTGCCACTGGATAAGCAGATCAGGGCTTAACTCTTCTCCCTTCAAATAGTGCATAGAATGACTTAGCACACTCACAAGTACTCCCTGGCAGTACTTTGCTACGTAGACTATCTTGTTGCATTTCAAATGCAGTTTTATTAGTTTGTATCAGCATGTAGAAGACTGAAAAATTTGTTTTTCATTGACTGCCACTATTTCTGTTATTTTTATCTCTATTTGATGGGTAGGAAAGACACCCACTATTGCTACTACTTCCTAAACTCTTCTTTGTCAAAGAAGTATTTCTGTTCTAAATTCTCTTTAAGACTTGCATGCCAAGCTGGTTATCGCAGTCTGAGCATGGTGCTAAATTGCTATTGAGCTATTGAGCTTCAGTGTGTATGCTTGAAGTTAAAAGGTTTATCATCAAAAGGATCCTGTGTTTAATTCACTTAATTTACTATATAACATGGGTTCCTATCCAAATAACATTCTTTATGAGTACAAGCTTTCGTCCACTTGAAGAGTCGGCTCTTGCCCTCCTTGGCTATCTCTGCATTGCAGAGTCATCCTAACTGACTTTGTCCTTGGTGGGTGTTTACAGATCTCAGTGAAGAGGAAAGCAGAGCCAGCCCAGCACTCACAGACAGGCAGGTTAATCTAAATATCTAATAACCTGCTCTGCTGTCTGCGACAGGCACCCATTGCTGCCCAGCCGGGGCGAATGTAGGAAGAGGAGTAAAGGCTTCCCCAGCACCATCCCAGCCCGGAGCTAAAAAGGCATGGCTCAGAGATCTTCTGAATCAAAAGACTTATCTCTGTGTTTAATAGCCCAAAGTAGATTTTTCTTCCATTAATTTTCCTAATTATTTTGACTCAGATTTTTTGCTTTTGAATTTACAGATGCATTTGGCAAGCAGCTGCTAGGCACATTTTTTTGGATACATGTTTAGCACAGGGGATATGAACTGGTACCTTGGGGCTGAACATCTTCCTGGTTATTTCCAATGAACAGAGAATATGGTAGCTACTCCTAACAATACATTACATGTGGAAATGTCAAGGAGCCACTACGAAGAAGTCCTACCACACATTCAGCACCCTTTGTCACCGTTAAAGGCAAATGAAGGAGAAACAGAAAAGCTCATTGTTATGTGCACAGATGCTACGTTTCTCTTGGACAGGACGTTTCTGTCCAGTGTGAGTGACACTCTGCGAGCTGAGAAGATGATCTTCATGAAGACAGGAAGTTCATCAGAAGGTTCTTCTTTCATACAGGTCTCAGTGCTGTGCTAATCACCAGGAACTCTGAGGACCTTGAAACAAAGTGCACAGCATAATTAACAACTCTGTTGCTCTTGCAATTATTCACTGCTAGGGAGGAAATTGCCATACAATTTAACATGAACTCTGGAAATTTCAGCATATACATACTACTGTGTATTCAGGGGACATTTAAGAGGCATATGCTAAGCCTCTTAAGATGGTAATTTGTTCCAGTGGGAACTGGCTCCCTCTCCTGCAAGCAAGCCTAGAAAAATGATCCTCTTCTCACACAGGTGAGCAGTATCCTTGAAGAACAGGACCATGTCTTTATCTGGAAGCTTTATACTGTCTTTGAAGAAAGGGATTGAAGTCTTTGACTCAGTTCAGCTTTCTGTGTGAAGTCGAAGATAAGGCTGTCATGTTTGTTGTAGTCTACACAGCTAGAAACAGTACCAATTCCACTTTCCCAAGGACCGATGCCCAGGCACATCTGTGTTTTCAATGGCATATGGGTTCCTGGATCATGATATAAAAGACATCACATGGTGTGTTTCATGTGAAATTAAATGTCACAGGCTCACAAGAACTCTAACTGGTACAACGGCAAGACAAAGACAATTCCTCTCTAAGTGGGCAACGCCATCATATATCACTATGAAATAGGGATGTAGCTCTGTTTCCAAATAGGCTTCATCAGCTCTTACACAAGTGGTGTGTCCTTCGTGCCAGTGCCCTATATATTCCTCTTCGAGCAAGCATTCTGCAAGACAACTCATTTAAAATAAATGAGCATATCCCAACATCTATTTAAAATAAAGTATCAGACCAAGATAATGTATGTTATTCCTTGTAGCTGTTACATTCCCATGCTTTGCTATACTCCTGCTTGTGAGCCTGATGCAGAATACAGAACTAGCTGCCTCTTAATTTTCCTGCATACTTTGCCAGTAATTGCAGTATTGTCTCTTCCAGATACTAAACTGAGCGTATTGGCAGGACTCAGCAGTGCTGTTCTGGAGGCCAGTAATAATGAGCATGGGTATCACACGTGTATCATGATTAATCACATTGTGGTCATTATGAGCTGCCCCTTACAGTTATCAATCTGGACAGTAGATTAATACAAAGCTTCATTGCCTGTATCATGCCCGTGGCATATGCGAGCCATCTGAACAATGGTGAGACATGAGCCTTTTCATGAGGGAAAATTGTGAGTTAAGAGGAAATACTATTTGTTCTCTGACAGCAGATTGAGAGCCTTTGGTTTCAGCCTCAGCTGTGTCACTGATTCCCTCTGTAACCACCAGCACCTGAACACTCAAATGCTCTCTGCCCTTATTTCACCCTCTCCTGACAGGGGTATTAGCTTTACCAACTTTGCTTGAGCACTCATGAGTATTTACCACCTCAAAAGCTGTTAGCACATGAGCCTTTACTATCGGTGCTAAAGCTCTTGCAATTCTATTCATTCCCATAGTCGATACAAGCAAGCTTGAAGGTTTAAACAGCGCAAGAGGAGAAGTTTGCAAAGGTGACATGTTCAAGGTAGTAGATGTGATTTGTACTATTTTTAATACTTGGAGTTTTAAGATTGAAGACCTATGCATCAAAAGAAAAAAAAAAAGTTGGATTTTGGGTTAAAGCAATTCAGTTCTTTTGTTTTGAAAGCTTCGGTCAGATCAGATTGAACACAAAGCATGTCTCAAATACTCATAATCATGGTCTCAAGGAGCCAGGGGAAGGCTCTACAGGACAGTTTCGCTGAGCTGTGTCTGGTCCTTAGGTACCATCTAGTAACTAGAATGATGTGCGAGATCAGAAGCCATCCCTTCACTCTGGAGTGAGAGAAACTCTGCCGTCATCCCAAGGCTGGTACAGTATGGTAGCCAGTAGACTTGGTGTAAATCTTCTTAAAATACTATCTTTTGATTTTTTAATTGCTGGTTTTACCTTATTATCAAGTACTTCTCCCATATGAAAAGGGGAAATGTCAACAGAAGCCACAAGTACAAACCATAAACAAAATCAAATGTTTTGGAAAGGTTTGTCTACCTGGGTGCTTTGGTTACATCCAACAAACAAGAAGTTAAATAGGAAATTCTTGAACTATAGGTCTTGAAGGTTAACTCATACCATAAAGAGAAATGTGGCCACATTTACAGGAAGTTTTTGGACTGAATGTGTGGCTTGAATACTGGCAGGCTTTTGTTACCTGAAATATGGTAGTATTTCAGGTGGACACCTGGAGTAATGGTTCGATATACTTCCTAACACTTTGTCAGGGAAAATGATGGAAAAGGTAGGCAAAAAATCCATGCAGTTTGGTCTGTTAAAATTTGTTGGAGATTGTGTGTCAGTTTAGGGTGACTCCACTTTATGGTGAATACTTTACCTGATGGATTTAAACACACTGGGAGGCTGAGCATCACGATGGCAGACAACTCTGAACATGGCTAAATGCAAGGTAATGCAAATCATCAGTGATTAGCTGTATAGCACAAATAATCTGAAAAGCCCTGAATTTCCAGGAATCTCTGAGGAAAAAGAACCTGCACCAGGAGTCATCAGTGTCTGATTTAGCTCAATCTATAGCAGCAGCTTAAAAAAAGGAAATAATAATTTGGATTTATTAAAGAGAGATAGAGCAGAATGCCAGAAAAACATCAGGATAACACAGGATTATGCCATAAATCCACATTAACTCTGTGTTCATTCTTTTTATCCTCTTCTCTCATGAGGTATATAGCAGAGTCTGAAAATGTTCAAGAAATGAGAAAAAAAATAATTACAGAGCTGCTAAGACTAATACATGAGAGATGGCAAAGTCCAGAATTATTTTGCTGGGAAGGAGAAGATAAAAGTGGAGCTTATTGTGGAAGTCAAAATTCTCAAGCACATAGCATTGGACTTTCTTATTTTATCACATGAGAACAAACATCAGATTAAATTAAAAAGCAGCAAATTTAGAATGAAAAGTAAATGCCCAGACACATGTCTCATCACCTGGGGGAGTTCCCGTTGCAGGAGGTTATTGAGGCAAATACCTTGGCTTGATTTTAAAGTGAATTGGACGTTGTTAGGATTACCTCATTACACAAGGTTGAAAACAGCTATCAGCGTGATTGAATCTTACACTCAGGGCTGGACACTGGTCACACGAAGGAGTGATGCAGAAGTACATCAGTTTTGGGTTTAGTTTGTTCCTCCTTGAAGTATCAGGAATTATTATGAATTTTATTATTATGTAGTAATGTATCAGAAAGACCAATGGCATTGGATAGAAAAAAACGAGTAGTACATTTCAGATAGCAGTTAACACAAATACTTATTCCTACATAACTTATGCCTCTGGTAAGAAAAAAGAGCGTGCTCAGTGGAAGAGACAAGCCGTTTGGCATAACCACATCGTAGGGGAGATGGGAAAGCATTTAGTGAAACCATTTTGTCTGAGGTGTCCCTTCTGTGGGAAAGCACTTTTTAGCTCGAGCTTCAGCATTAGTAGGAAAGGCAAAGGCGTAAGGATTATTGGCTCCAAAATATGCTTCTACCGAGCAAATGGAGACTTCGCCACTAGTTTTGTGCAAGGTTGGGACTTTGGAGGTAGAAAGGTACGAGACATATCTAATACGCTGTGACGCTAAGGGAGCAAGACATCTTCTGCTGGTACGTTACCCAAAATGTGCTCTGCAAGTGATGTTCTGTAAAGCCAAGTCTGCTGAAGTCTGGAGCACTGGCAAATGCTTTGGGACTGCGCTTTGTCTTTCTGCAGAGCACAGGCAAGGCCAAGGAGGAGAAGAGCAAGAAGAAGAAGAGATCTTTTGTACTGGTGGACTCCAGCAGATTCCTTTGACAAAGGGATCTACAAAATTTGGAAACCAAACTCCTTGAGCACCTTTAGGGTAGAAGGATTTACTTCCACCTCCGGGCACAAAAGGAGGATGATTTATTATGTTTTCAGGTTCTTAGAAGGAAATAATTTACTTAAGAGACATCCTGGAGTCTGGATCTGTGCTGGGTGAATTCTAACATTTGCTTTTGCATGAAAGGAGTAGTGCTGGGCCCATAGTAATTGCACTGTCAGGAAGAAATAATTTGGGCAGAAATATGGCAATAGTAGTCTTTTAACCATATCAATGAGTTTCCTATTAATGGATATAAAGGCGTTTATACATTGTTATTGTTTTGCTTATTCATTTATATAATAGAGAGATACAAACCTCAAATAATAGTATGTTTCTAAAGCCTGGGACATTCCTAGGATATTGTTCAGCTATTTCTTTTTCTAGGATATTTCTACCACCCAATAACACAAGAAAAATGAAGTTATATTAATAATATCTATAATCCCCATGTCTGTTTGTGCTCCTGATGGATTAGGTGTTGTGCAAAAAGACTGAGTATGCTCTAAGACATTTACAACCTGAACAAGACTAATTGGATAAGAGAGGAAATATGGTTTATTTTATTTTCATGATGGAAAAAAAAATGTTTTCTGTTATTTTATGGATGAAAAACAAGAAGTGCAGAGAATGCTACATTTTCCCAGTGGTGCCAGAGGGACTGAATGAGATCCTCAGGGCAGTGCTGTAACTCTAAGACCATCCACCAAGAAAAGAGAAAAAAATTCAGGAAAGAGAGAGGTTATTCAGCAGGGAAGCTGAAAAATTGCCAAGGCCCCATTGTTGAGTTCTAAGGTGTGGAAATGACGCTACCCACTCCCTGCCTTTTAATATGGCACATACAACATCCATGTGATGTCTAGCGGTGAAAGACAAATGTTTGGCATGTTTTCAAAGGGCATAAGGGCATGTTCTTGAAATGCTTACTCAGATCCCCACATACCAGGTAAGAGAAGCAGAGGTCCAGTCGTAGCAACCTTTTCCAGTTCAGGAGGATGCACAGCTCTGAGGACCGATTTTAAGCTCTTCCATGGAGACATGATACTACTGATGTTATTAAAACTGCTCTTGATTTAGACTCCTGCCAGATTAAGGTGAACTCCAATGACTGCTCAGTTAGCAACCTACCGCCTGGTTAGTAAGAAGACGTTCCATGCAATTTTTTGTCTTAGTTTTATCTTTCTGTCTGTTATACCTTCATTTCCTCCTGATGAAGAGCAGAATTAGACCTTTCGGTGTCTGTCTCCTTTTGTCATGGGAAGTCATTCACCATTGTGTTGGCAGTGCTCCTACTACTGTCAATGGGAATTACGTACTTTGAATGAAGGAGAATGAGGCCATAACTGTTTAAGAATTATGCTATTAAGACATCACAATGTGTTTTATTTTTATATAGAGCATTACATATGAAGAGTCAAAACTGCTTTGTGGAGGAAAGGGATAATAGACTGTGCTTCACAGAGTTGCTTGGAGTGGTGCTCTGATTCAGAAGGAAAAGGACAAATGACTGTACAGATGTGAAGAGAATAGCAGAAAAGCTAGACCTTCAAGGGAATAAAGCAGCCAGCATGTTTCCTGACAGAACAGACATGGCAAGGGGGAAATGGAAAGAGTTTAATGACTGCTGGGCAAAAATATTAAGATGATGTAGAGTTTCAAGCCAGAGTAAACCCCTCAGTCCTTCTCCTGCCAAATACAGGCCAGTGCTTATCCTTGAACTAAGCACCACGGGTCAGTGTCCATTTACAAGAAACATATTTTCTCCCTGTTATAAGTCCACCGGCTTGTTTCATCTCCAGACATGAGATGCGTTGGGGAGATGCTGCACGATGCAGCCACCCACAGACCGGGCCACCGCAGCATCCTGCAGGCACTGGCGGGGGGAAGACCAGGAGGCAGGGCGAGATGGGCAGCGCAGAGCCACACTGTCCTGTTTGCTCCTGTACAGTCTTTCCAGTTAGGGAAAAGCATCACCCACTTGCCCAAATTTGTTGATAATATTTTATCGTCAGGTTGCTCTTGAGTTAGGCTGCAAGCCTGAGTGCAGTGAACGGCCACGCACTGTGTTGCGAGAAGGCTGCTCCACGTGAACAGCTGCTTCTTCATCAGACGGAGTGTCAGTCGCTGCGTGGGAAGGCACAGGCAATGGTCTTTTCAGGCAAATAAATGCCACATCTGGACTTCTTTTCATTCCGTTATGTTCCTAATCTTTGCGTACCTCCCTCCGATCCGCTTCCTTTTTAACAGGATCCATCCAGTTACCTGCAATCTGACCAGAATAAAAGGGATATGCGCTCACGTTGCAGCCGTTTCCATGCCTGCAGCTTGTGCATCGGGATGTGAGCCCCCTTCCAGGCAGCTCCAGTCCTGCCAGCAGCATGGCAGACACAGCACCCTGCTCAGCCTGGGGTCAGAGGCCTTGGGAGCTGCAGGGAAAAACCATAGCGGTGCTGAGTTTGCTCTATCTGACTACCTGCCATGGGCCTACATAAGCTGCAGCCGCTGAAGTAGCTGAAATATAGATGAGCCCAAAGGCTGTCTCTTCCTCTAGGAGGAAGTCTCCAGAGGATCCGGAAACATGGCATGTGCCGCATCTCCCAGCCTGCCTTCCACCCGACTGCCTCCCAGGCACTTCCTAGCTGCTCTGCACGGCTGGGTGCTAACGCTTTTGCTTTGGAAGGTGCTTTTCAGCTGTGTTTGAAACCCCGCCTGCAGCAGGGCAGGTGGGCCATGCACAGCAGGCAGCGCAGACCCTGCCGGAGGAGTTTTTAGAGCAGATGAAGTGTCCAACCAAAACAGCCCAACCCGAAAGCATTTCACAGAAAGGGCTGCGTTTGATCATTTCAAACATCTCCCTCACATTGCACTGCATTAGAAAGCTCAGCTTGTTTAGTTTAATTCACTGGGATGATTTTGCTGCTACACTTTCATCTGGAGCTCAGTCATCCAGGATAGCAGGGCTCATTCTCAGAAATGCTAACAAATGTTTGCACAAAGTTGCTGTTCAATTAATTTGATCCCTAGGGCATGTGGAAAACTCAGAGAAACATATTTTGCCCAAGTAGATTTGCGATCAATAATCTCTTCCAGTTTTATTTTTTCCATAGAAGCAGCTTTTGGCATTTTCTATTATCAAATCCCTGTCCAAGAATTTACTAGGCAACTGCAGTGAGGTAAAGGAAATGTTAATGTCTTCATTTTTGCGGAGGTGAGATGGAGCATGGGCAGGTGAAGTGACTTGCCTAAAGTAGGATACTGAACTTGTAGCAGTGCTGGAGTGGAGCCTTGCAGGGCTTTGCTGCTCAGTTCCATGTTTGCTGCACCTCTGTCCTGACGCCCCAAGTAAGATAAATCAAACAATGCGGACTTGCGACATTTGAAATAACTAATGTGAATCATTAGATAATATGTGTTAGAAGTTGGGATTTCCCTTTCCACCCTCTTCTAAAATAATACTTTAATATAACATCCAGCAAGAATCCTCCTCTGCTATCTACAAAATTTAAAGTCTACTATTGGAATGAAATGCAAATAAAACATTCAAAGAGTTCCAATGCAGCAAAGCACTTAAGTATGTGTTTATCTTTAAACACATCTGGAGCTCCATTGACTTTGACAGGACTACTCATATGCTTAAAGATAAGCCTGCTTTTGTTGGATTATGGCCCTGAGGATGTAAGTGCTGGGGGAATCATTTTCATGCTCTCCAGAAAGGGCTTTAAATCACTTTTATTTAAGGAGAGCTAACTAGTTGGATGTAAACATACCTAACAAACCAATAGATCAAGATTAACTTTTATGCTGAGCCACTTGACACATCTCTAGAAATTACTTACTCTTGAAGTTTGGTTCTTCAAGCAAATAACGATCCAATTATTTTTTAAATGAAATAGAGCTGCAGGAAAACCTTGATACCTCCACGTGGGAATTTTGTTTAAAAAAAGAAAAAAGGAAAAAAAAGGAGAAGACAGAGATAGCCATGTTAAAGGGAATGCAGTGTGCACATCCGAAGGGCAGGAGAGTTAGGTGGATTATTAGATTTCAGCACTTGAAAGAAGAAGCAGTGTGGTACATAATAGGACTTTGACAGATCGTCTGCTGCTGGTTTTGCTGTTTTGCTGGTGATGCTCTGAGATCGACAAAACAGACAGGCAGCAGGGCAATGCGGCCCTAAAAAAATAACAGTTAGCTCTAATACTGTATCTTTCAATTGTGGTTGTTAAAGAACCTAATCCAAAGTCCTCGAAATCAATGGAAATGCTGTCATTGACTTCAAGGAGCTTCGCCTCAGGCCCTGCACCGCTCGCTCATCTTGCGACACTACACAGGCACTCAGGTCTGTTCAGATGTGCGGATCCGGCAGGGTCGGCACTGCGCATCCCCTTGGAAGGTGCACAGGCACCGGGGTTGGGATCTTACCCCTGCCCTTGACAGGGCATGTTTCCACTTCTTCCCACTCCACTGCAGGTCCTGGGGACTCTGCCATGCCAGCGCGGTCCCCACAAGCGGGGCAGCGGTGCTGCCTCCCGCCCCTCCATCACCTCCCACAGCCCCCATGTGCCACTGCTGCCTGGGGCACCACGGGGTCTCAGGACTGCATTGCAGGTGCAGCCTGTGCACTTCAACTTCCCAGTGGTGCTTGAAATTGTAATAATAAAGAACAGTTGTTGGTGTGGGGTTTCTTTTGTTTGTTTGTTTTAAGTAAAAACCAGAATTGCTAATACTTCATGAAAACATTGGTTTTTAAGCGTTGCCACCTCTGCCTTGTGCCTTGTTGGGAGTCTAGGTCAGAAAAGCAATGGGAAACGCAAGATAAGAAAGCCCTACCATCTAGGCCAAGCACTGCAATATAACATCGCTTCAGCGGTAATGACAATGAAAAAGGAACAGAATGCTGTCAGGGGATAATGGTGTCCTGCTGACAGCTAAATATGAAAGCCAAAGCAAAGACATTTATAAAATAAACAAGCATCAGGGAAGATGAGACATTTATTACAGCGCAGGAAATAGTGATCTTTAACAATGGTCCATTCCAGTTTCTCTCATTGTTATCGAAATAAAGCGGTGTGAATGAATGCTTTGTCTCATGTATGTTTTATGTTTCTCAGGCAATTACCAGACTGTATTCTGTTTAGTCTAGGGGAGGGAATTGCACGTCATCTGATCGGAGCACAGTTTATGGGGGCAAGCAGGCCAGGAAGAGACATACTTGTTTCGTGTCTAAATTTGTGTAGTCTTCTGACCACCAACAAAAGCAATAGGCCAGGCCATATCACACCAACATGATGTAAGCACTTTTACATGGTGACAGAAAGATGTGCTGCAGTGTGGTGACAGCATTTTAGTGGCAGAGTCTGGTCAAGCAGTTTTTCCACCCCAGCCCTACGCATCATGATGCTGTGGCTGCCTCTCCCAGTGGTGCTGGCCTCAGCATGAAGTAACTGCATGATGAAGCAGATGGAACGAAACAACCCCCAGAAAATGGCTGGCTTTACCCCCAGTTAGAGTCCTCTGTGTCTCTGTTTTATCAGCTGCACAGATGCGGGGGGCGTTGGAGGCGCAAGCACAAGGTAACCCCCTGAGGATGGAGAAGGGGATAGGAGATCCCCAAGTCAGGAACAGTTCTGCCAAGGAGAGGGCAAGGGGGTCCCTAACCTTAGTCAGAGCGTAAAATTACATTGAGACTGTGACATAAAATGCACTACCCTGACACAGAAAGGTCCCATATGCTGCCATACCATAGATTTATTCTCTGTGGGGTACCAGCTCTACACAAATGTTTCATAGAGAAAACAGCAGAGAATGCAGATTGGGGCCAAATCAAAGAAATATTCCAACTTATCCTATCACTTCAGAGAAAAAAATCTGCAAGAAAGATTACCCTTCTTGCCATCAATGTGCCAAATGGGGGGAAAAAAACCAGCAAGAATTTGGACATAATTAGGTAGTCAAGTTCCTGTCTGGAATGAGGCCCAAGCTGAACCTGCACTCTTTTATTAACCTTCTGCAGGGAAAAAAAAAGACATTAAAAACATGGTAGGGTCATGGTGACAGATGTACAGATGACGAAGAGAGAACACATATTTAAGTTGTCAGAGAGATGTGTGACAAAGCTATGGGATAAAATAAAAACTAAAGAATAAAATACTGTAAAAATACAGTTGACCATCAGAAAACATTTTCTAGCAATCCCCTTTTTAAAATATTTTCTCTTTTCTGAGCTATCTGGTGGTATAACAGCCTCTCAAGACTGCAGAGTAATTCTCATGGATTGTTTTTAAATTTAAAGCTGGACTGAAAAATGTAAGAAAATACTACTGAGTGAGGATAGATTAGAGAGCCTAATAGACCATTTTCCTCTCTAATTTCCATTAAGGTGATTAGTTGGAATGTTGCTTGCAGCATATTAGTGAAAAAACACTGGAAACACAGTCATATAGTGGATCCAATATCTCAAAATAATGTTTGTAGTAATAACAGTGATATAAAAATCCATCTCAGGTATTTTAGAACTCTAATTAGTGCCTGAGTAGTCACAATCTTTAATGTATGCATCTTGCAACACTCCCCAGGAGAAGAGATTTGTATCAACTGTTTAAAAGAAAAGGAGCAGATATAAACAGGGATTTGGTTGTCTGGTGTGCGAGGGCAATCAGGAAAATTAATCTGAATTAACTGAAGCATGAATTTAATTTGGATCCTTCTGCCAAGTTACATTTTGCACATAATCCTCATTCAGAAAGAAAGTGTCTTCCATTGAGTGCAAAGTATTTGGCTCTCGCTGCATACCTGTTGACATCGATATCCATTACCAGTGTAGAACGGATTAGTTGAACTGTCCAGGGACTATTAAATAGAGAATTTGTTTGCATTTTTCTATGCTCACGGTTTGACGGGCAAGCTGCCAAGCATTTTAGAATTAACTACACGAAAAGATCACCTCCTCTACAGTGAGGAAAACGGAATTGGCAGGGCTCGGTTTGGTTATTCAGTCCGGTCCTGGGGAACCATAGTGCAAGTAGGATGCCACAACTAGTATAGCACAGCTGGACCACGGGTCAGAGCAAAGGGCCATCTAGCCAAAAAAACCCAGTGCCGGATTGGTACGTTAAACAGATCATGGATGGAAAAAAAAAAAATTACTAACAGTCTTGGGAAGACGGGAAGAGGTGGTGTTTTCAAATAACTTCTTTTTTTAAGATAACACTTTCATACTTTCAAGTATGTGCCACATAAACCCCGCCAGTTTACCTTCCCCCGTGGCCGCACACTCATCCCGGTGCTCCCTGCTCTGCACGGACAAACATCTCTTCCTCTCCCTGCATCCTGCTGCACCGGGCACCAGCCAAAGGTTGGGGCGTTATTTTAAGAAAGTAGTTTATTGGGAAAGTTGTGTTTGATGCTTAGCATTTCTCGGTTTATTTTAAGCTGCGGTAAATTAACATCAGAAAAAACCCCAACAAAACAAACAACAAACAAACGGGTTTATTGGGGGGGAAAAAAAAAAAGGGCAAGCAAACAAAAAGCTTTTCTGAAATGAGGGCGATGCCGACGCCCAACCTAACGCCGCTGCTCTCGGAGCAGCGAGAGACCCCCATCCCAGCGCGGGGTGGGAAGGGGGGAACGGCCGGGGTTTCCCCCCGCACCGGCCCGGGGGCAGCTCCACCGGCCCGGGCAGCTTCCCCTCCCGCCCTGCTCCCGGCTCCCCGGGGCGCCCACGCCGGGATGCCCCGGGGGGGCTCCTGGGGCAGCAGTCCCAGCGGGGAGACAGCGGCGCGGCCCCGGGACCTTCCGGGACGCCCTCGCCAGTGCGGCGATTTACCTGCCAGGACGGGTGGGTGGGCGCAGGAACAGACGGCACCGGAGCCCCGGCTGGCACAGCCGGCTGTGCGATGCCTTGGCCGGCTCCGGGCCCACGCGGCCGGGGCGAGGAGGCTGCGGGCGGCGGGAGGGAGCCGAGCCCGGCCCCAGGGACAGCAGCCCCGCTCACCCACCTCCCCGGACCCCGCACTTAGCGGGGAGCAGGCAGGGGAAGACGAAACCCTACGGGACCTTCCCTCCCTCCCACGCGGGACCAGCCGTGGCCCCGCACAGATGCTGGGCAGCTCATCCTCCGGGCCCGGCCCGGGAAGAGGCCCAGGCCCGGGGCAGCCCGCCCCGACGGCGCCCTCCAGGATCCGTCCCAGGGACCGTGGAGCGGCCGCTGCGCGGGGGCGGGACAGGCACCGCCGGGCCCTCCCCAAAGGGCTGCCCCGCCCTCCGAACGCCCGCCCACGCGGGCTCCGCCCGCCCCGCGATCCACCCCACGCGCGCTCCGCCCCCCACGCGCGCTCCACCCACCCTGTGCTTCCCGTTCCCACGCGTGTCCCACCCCACGCGCTCCATCCATTCTGCTCGGAACACGCCCGCCCACGTCCCGTCCGTCCGCGACCCACGCACCATCACACCACGCGTGTTCCTCCCGTCCCTCTGTGAACGGGGGGACGCTCCGTGCTCTTGCTCCTCTGAAGGGGGAACCGCGGGCCCCGCCGGCCCCAGCGCGGGCAGAGGAAGCCGCCGCCGGGATTTCCTGGCCCCGGGCCCCGGGCGCGTCCTCCGCCCGCCGGTTCCGGGGGCAGCCGGGAGGCACCAGGCCAAGCCCCCCCTCCCCCCCCCCGCCCCCGCCTGCCTCCCCCCTCGGCCCAGATGCTCCCGGGGCGGGCGGGAGCCGCAGAGGTTTCTATTCAGGACACAGACACAATGGGGATACAAAACCCATTTCTTTTCTTTTTTTCGTGCGTGCCACCTCCCACGATGGAGCGGGATTAGGGCTGCGAGTCCCCTGCACACGCAGTGATGGGCTCCCTGCCTCTCCCCGGCCAGGCTCACCCTCAGCACCCACGGTGATGGGCTCATGCCTCTTCTCGGCCGCGCTCCCCCGCAGCCCGGGATCCCTCCTCACTGGCCCGCAGCGCAGCCAGAAGCAGCCGAGGACAGTGAGGAACGCAATTCTCAGTATCCAGGAAAAAACGTGGGCTTGGGTTTTGTTCAGCTAAGGGAAAACTAGAAAAGAAAAGATAAATGTCAAAGTGAGTTCGTAATTTTTCCTTTATCCTGTAACAGAGGAAGAGTAAAAAAACCATGCTTTGTAAGACAGGAAAAGAAGAAAAGGAAGAAAAAAGGAAAATAGTGCAGGAAAGAAGGCAACTACAAACGAAACAGAGAAATATTGTTTTAACATGCGATTTGACATCCGAAACGAATTCATTTATCTTGAGCAAACACAATTTTGGAGAGATTTGTGAACCTCCACAACACATTTTATTGACTCAATAATGTGCCTCGCACGTGGAAGCACAACTAAAATCGGTTTAGGAAACGGTAGTCTGTTCTTTAAAAGTATTGCCTCGCATCTAAAAACCCACATTGATATTAAACAACTTAGAAGCACTGAACAATTTAACGGAAGGATTTTTTTTTTAAAATAAACTGAGACATTTGACAGGTAGCTAGTTGCTTTAAAATCTCTCCCCGTAGCGGACGGTCGAATTTTACCTTCATTGAGAGACGATTTTGCGAGATTTGCTTTTGCCTTTTTGCACAGCCGGTGTCAGGTCTTGTTTCTGAAAAGCAAAAACCACTGAAATATTTTTCCCCCCTATTTTATTTGTAAAATTGTTTTCTTCTCTGTCGTCGATGGTCTTTGGGTACCACAGCAGCACAGGGAGCGCGGCAGGGGATAACCGAACGGAATAACCGAGTATCTTTCGGTTAAAGGAAGGAAACCTCAAATACAGTAAATCAAATCGCGTGATCAGATGTTGCAGATATTTTATTTGTGCCAATTTAAGAGATCGATCGTGCCGGCCCCGAGGGCCGCGGGGCGCGGCGGCGGCTGGCGGAGGGGCGCGGCGGCGGAGGCGGCCGGCGCGGTGGGCATGCCCCGCTGCCGGGCGGGAGCGCAGCCACACAGCCCGGGAGCTTCCCCTGCGGCTGGGCCGGCCGGTCCCCAGCACCGGCTGATGCCTGGAAACGGCCTTTTGTTTCTAGGATTTCAGACCGGAGCTTCACCGACCTTATTTATTATTTTACGGGTGGTTTGGAAACCGGATAAAAGAGTTAATTCCGCAGCCTCTCCCCAAACCCGGCTTGGTCAGTCCTTCCACGGGGCAGGCAGTCATTTCAACGAGAGGATCTGCGAGCGGACATCCACATCAGTTCCCCACGCAGGACCTTGCCCGGTGCTGCCTTTCCCTCTTCTCCGCGCCGCCGCCGGCAGAGCCGCCGCTTCCCTGCCAGCGGCTGACGGCCGGGAGAGGGCACGGCCAAGCGGGAGCTTTGGCTCTGATTTATTTTCTTTATTTTTCTCCCCAGGCTCAGGCAGACATCCCTCGGATTTGCGGGCCCGGCCGGGCGCACGTCGGGGCCGGGCCGCGGGTGCCCTCGCTGCGCGGGGGAGCATCCCTCGGTGCCGGTGTCGCCAGGGCCGCCTGCGGCTCTGCGCCTCTCCTCCGACATCCCTCGGTAAAACCAGCAGCAGCGCCAAGTAGCAGCAAACCCACCCTTGCGCCCTTTTCCAGCCCTTTCAGCTGGAAAACTCAAACTGGGGTACCCAAACTGGGGAACCCTGGCCCTTGCGAGGGAGCAGCTCGGTCCCGGAGCCGCACCACCGCCGGGGCAGCGGACAGCCGCCCGGGCACCGAGCACACCGAAGGGCTGGAGCCCCTCTGCCCCCGCGCCGAGCAAAGCTGCGGGTCCCCCGGGGCTGCTCGGGGGCTCAGGGGTCTGCCCCTCAATGTGTGCTCAGACCTGCTCTCACCCTCTCTGCTTCCCTCGACGTCCCTCCGAGCCCTGCTCGCCCCCGGCGGTGGCCGCTCCCCCGGGGCCAGCGGATGGGCAGCGCCCGGCGCCGCTACCGCGGCCGGACTCGGCGGCGGCTGCGGGCTGGGTACGGCACCGGCACCTTCTCCCCTCAAGCCGCAGCAGCGGGGTGGGGGAATGGGGGACAAGCGCCAGCACGGCATCCCCCGGGGTTACATCCTTTCCCTCTGGCTTTCAGGGTTCCTTTGAGATCTGCTTGCTCGGGCACGGCGGTGGTGTTATTTTAGCCGCACAAGTGCCTCTCCTTGGGGCAGAGCGAGGGTCCTTCCCTCACCTGCCAGGTCGGCACCTGCAGGTCTCTAATTGCTGGGAACGCCTAAACGCAGGAAAAGCCTCTTTCTCCCCATTAAATGCACACGGGGGTGGGGGAAGGAGGCTTTTCCAGGAGGGGTGAAGATCGTGGAGCCCGGGGATCCAGCAGTCGGTCCCTCGGGTAAAGCAGAGCCTTTTTGCCCCAGCCAGCCCTCCCCCCCAGCAATTAGGGTACCCCTCTGCACTCTGCCCCGACTGGAGGGGTGGACTTACTGCCTCATTCCTTGTAGCAGAAGCAGTCCCCTCGCCCTCCTCCAGCCAGGCTCTGCCTTTCCCTGGTGTAGACCCTTAGGCTGGATAGTTTTGCTCCTGTTAAAGTTACAGCCATCTGAGAAGTGGAAACTTTCCTTCATACCTTCATGGGGGCACTGGCGAGGTTCAGTGACAACTTGGAGGAGATGGAGCCCTCTTGTCCCATGCAAGAGGACATGCAGATGTGAGCACAGCCACAGGCAGGCCTTTCTCATGGCTCTGTGGCTGTGCCCCCTCAGCCCACCCACTGAGCCTTGCAGGGAAACAGCAGTTTTCCTCCCAGGAGAGAGCACCACCCTGCCTTGCACATCTCAGCATGGATATGAGTGCATGGGAGTGTTCAGTCCTCTAAATAACTTCCCTCTCCTGCCCCATCCCCATCCCATTCATTGGGACATCCTGGTGTCTTCCAATCGTTATACTCCTCTCTCCACATCTGCCCAGGCCAAACCTGCGAGCTCTGATGCTATTTGGAGGGGAGCAGGCAGGCTTTAACCTCCAGATCCTGGTGGCTTTCTTTGTCGGGCCCATGGGAAAGGATCAATGAGGAAGGGTGCTACCTGCTGTGACTGCCCACTGCTCAGACATCTGTATCCCAAGTCCCCATCAGAGCTCTCCCAGGCAGGGACCTCAGCAGAAAATCTCTCGGAAACCTTCACTTCATTCCCTTCCAGAAGGGGCAGCTCCCTCCCTTCCATCTCTATTGGATTCTGAGTGACAAGGATGAAAGGAGAAATTGGGCTAATTTCCCCCTACACACACACCTGTCAAAACATCCACAACTCTTCCCAGTCCATCCCACTACTGGAACATATTATGCTGCTTCATATGCCTGGCTCTGGGAGGAATCCTCTGGGATTTAGTGGCAATCCTGACTGTGCTCCTCGTGATTTCCATGCCCAGCAGTTATGCCACCATGGGCCACCTCACTGAACGCATGCAAAACCTGGCTGGTGCCATGGGAAAGCCCATGCCAGGTATTTATGAGCAGTTTGAGCACACAAGTGTGCTGGAGCTTCAAAGAAGGCTTGGGAAAAAAAATTAAGGTTGAGATGCGAGCATGGTTTATAGGCTCAGGCGATCATCCACCACTGTAATTTTTTGCTGTGAATGCCTCTACTCCCTCCTCGAGGGAGGAATGCTGCACGTACGGTAACAGCACAGAGCTGCAGAGACTTTCAGCCATCTGAAATGCAGCTTGGCTCAGGCATCTCTGCTTTCCTTGCATTTAACATTCGTAAAGACAGAGGAAAGAAAAGGGCTTGGAAGGGCATGACGCTTCATCATGGCCATCACAGATGACTGCCTCATTGATACTTAGTTTATATGAAGTCACTGTATGTGAATTCAACCAACCTTACTGCACACACAATGCACCCTAGAAAACACCTTCTCACATGGGGTGATGAACCAGAACTCTCTTGTAAAAGAGGCCAAAACATTTCAGGAAAAGAAGAGAAGGGACTAAAGGACTTGCCAGTGTAAGAGGGAATTGTTAAGGTGCCATTCCCAGAAGAGCTTGGGTAACTGCCTGAAGAATGGAGAAACCAAACCCAACCTTCCCCATCTTCCAAAAAGCCGGTGGGTCCTTGCCAGTCTTACCTAAGGGAAAATTTCTTCCTGACCCCAGCTCTGGTGAGTCCGCAGGTACCAAGGCATTATGTGAAATGCATTGGTCATGCTTGTTCTTGGTGTTATCCATGCCGTTAAGCGCTCATTCCTAAACATATCCAAAGGAATACAGTAGAGGAAAAGAGAGCTTGAAAGAGAGCAAGCTAACCTCCACCTGCTCTATTAGGAAAACTGGTATTTTTTTACCAAGCATCAACAGGTTAAGAAATACAATGCGTATCAGTGCAGGCTTTAGAGAACTGTATTTAGATTTACAAACAACATTGTAACTGGATCAACAGGCTATAATTAGAATTTAATAATCCAAGTGGAGGAGTAATACGACCGCTGCTTGAAAAATTGGAGCCTTTCTTTTGCAGTTCTGAACATTCAGGTCTGCAGATTGGACTCCAACTTGCTTGACACAATTACTGTCCTAGTGAGCCAAACATGTTACAAATAAGAACAATAACATCAACAATAGTCTAAGTCTAATACCATAAACAAAGGGAATAATCGGAACACCTCCTGCCCCAGCGCAATCTGCACAACTGGGATAACCAATTAGCATGGTTATTGGGGAAAAAAAATGCAAGAAAATGTTATATTTTACAGACTTTTGAAAAGACTTTAAGGCTGGGAAATGTGTTAAAGGCAATCCTGTAAGAGGCATTGATGGCTATTAGATTCAGTATTTGTATTTATTAGAAATAAATACACATCCACCATTATTAGAAATACCTATGACCCAGGGGTGACAGCGGAATTGATGAAGGGGAAAAAAAAGACCTGTGTGAACCAGATTCCCCTCACTTTATATCCAAATTATTTAGTATGAGGTGTGCAATTAAACAAAAGATGAATCCAAGGGATTCAACACAGGGATTCAAGACACACATGGAGACAGTTCTGGGCTGTGCTGGTATCCCAAGTGCCTCTGGCAGGACACGGGCGCAAAGCAGATCTCTGGCAAAGCTCCTGCCATGGACTGACTGCTGAACATTGCAGCGCAGGCCAGTTCCCAGTCCCACATATTAAAAGGAGAAGTTGCCTCTCTTTTTGCTTGCTAAGCACATGTCGAAAGAGATTACTCACCCGGTTTGAGGCAGGACCTCTTTCCAGCCATTGGCCAAGCTGGAAGAAGGCAGTCCCACTTCCCAATAGAGATGTTGTGGTCCTGCCATCTGTGACATTTGGGGTTTTCCAAGTGCATCTGGGATCTCTTTTAAGTGAGTCAAATAGTGGCTCCAGGGAAAGGGAGTGCAAGCAGCTCTGGTCCCCAAGTGAGGGGAGGGACTACAGAAAGGAAAGTGCTTCTTAGAGAAAGTTTGCCTTCTCCCTACTTTCTGCCACAATAATAGATATATTTTCCCATTTTACTTAAAACAGGCTGAGAATCCTATTTTAAAACTCATGCCAAAATCCAAAAAGTAGTTCTAGAGGTATTACATCTATCTGAAAATAAATCATGCACTGTTAGCTTTCCCTTTCCCCTAGGTGTATTTCCATGGGACAGGAATAATCTGGAACAGGATCTGGCCTGGCCAGAAAGCGATTGACAGGGATACCGCAAGTCAAAAATTCAGTTGAGAGAATGTGATCAGCTATCTTTAATGAAACACTTGACAGAAAGTATATATTCTCCAGTCTATTTTAAAATTGTAACTTGATTTCTTTACATGCATTGACTTATATTTGGCTTCTTGAAATGCTTGGAGATTGCCATGAAAGTAATGATGTTGGGAAGTGTTTAAAGAGACTTCGAGGTGAAGATCTATGCATGTCCTATTACCCAGAGGTGACTAACCCTGACATGGTGTGGGGATGAATGTCATCTATCTGTAGGGCTCTGAGCCCTTCAAGTGTGTCAGAAACACCCATGCTGTCCCTGGGTGCTGGTAGGTGCCCTCAGCCTGCTGAGCTGGTTGGAAGATGTATGAAAATCAATGGATGTGAAGAAAGCCAGTTCCCTGTTGAGGGTGTTTCTGAAGAAATTCGGGTGTGTTGCTTATCCCAGCAAGTACCTGGGACATCCTGTAGTTCTGAAACAGGCCTGGTAGCCGGCATTTTAGTTGAGGGTGTGAGAGTCTGAGGCTTTTGGGAGACAGTCATGGTCCCACTCAGGCACCTTGTAGTGGAGATCCCATCATCATTGCACAACTGGGACAACCAATTAGCATGGTTATTGGGGAAAAAAATGCAAGAAAATGTTATATTTTACAGATTTTTGAAAAGACTTTAAGGCTGGGAAATGTGTTTGCAGCTTACCAGTATCTGAAGGGGGCCTACAGGAAAGATGGCGAGGGACTGTTTGTCAGGGAGTGCAGTGACAGGACAAGGGGTAATGGGTTTAAGCTGAAGGAGGGTCGATTTAGATTAGATGTTAGAAAGAAATTCTTTACTATTAGAATGGTGAGGCACTGGAACAGGTTGCCCAGAGAAGCTGTGGATGCCCCATCCCTGGAAGTGTTTAAGACCAGGTTGGATGGGGCTTTGGGCAACGTGGTCTAGTGGAGGGTGTCCCTGCCCATGGCAGGGGGGCTGGAACTAGGTGATCTTTGAGGTCCCTTCCAACCCAAACCATTCTATGAGTCTATGATTCTATGTGCACAGCTGAAACCCTCCTTCCCAAAGACATCCCGAGTTTCACTGTCAGGAGTACCCAGGAAAGACATGCCATAGTAGTGTGTTACAGCAGCTGCCAGCTCCTTTCCCCACTGAAACAGAAACAGGAGAAGTGAAGAGGCTCTCCATTGCTGGCACTAATCTGCACAGCTCTGTGCTACGACTCAGGGGAACGGCCTGTGTGATGGAAGGGACATCAGAACAGATGTTCTTATTCTAGGCGAGGGGAGATAGAGCTTGTCTAGGCTATCATGATGTCTCTGTCCCGCTTTCATCTCATACTAGCCTAGAGATCAGACAAGAGTGAATGAGATCCAGATAAGATTCAGGGGAAAGAGTAATGCTACTGCAGGTTTCTTTCTTTTTATGGTTAAAATGACACTCCCAAACTAGCTGGATGGCTGCAGGCTGGCTAGGGGGACAGCCAGCAAGTATTTGCCATAGTTACACTTGCAAAATATAATTTCTCTGGATATTTCCTTTCTTGCTCTCTCTCCCTTGTCGACAAAACCAGGGGCTGCTCTTTTGGTGGTGTGCTACAAACAAGAGCTCCCAAAAAGGACCCAAGATGCCCAGGAAAGCAATGACAAACACATACATGGCACAGTGCCTCCAGTGTACCTAATAACCGTCTCGGGCTGCTGTCTGTGTTATCCTCTTGCTACAGTTCACAGCAGCCGAAGATCAAGTCAGAACATGCACCTGGCCTACTGACCCAGCACTGCCAGGCCTTTAAATATTAATTCATAAGGCAACACATAAGGGGAGGTACCACATACTTAAGTATACGTTTTTGTGTATTTGGTGCCAGGAATTCACCGGCAAATTGGTAGGACCCCACTGCTAGTGTCCCTGTTGCATTTACTGACTTGCTTTCCAAAGGACTTTTACGTAAAGTCAGTACAGGTCGATACATGTCTTCATGCAAAGACACGCTACAGAGGCTGAGCGAGCTGAGTCTCAGCCGCCAAAACTTCCCTGCAAAGATGCTGGCTCGCCCCCACCTCAGCCTGGCTTCGCAACTCTCCCCAAACTCGCTGTGTAGAGCAGGCGATCCATCTGGGCCGGCCAAACCCTCGGCGGGGCGGGGGGCGATGCGCAGCATCCCCCGGGGGCTGCGGCCGCGCAGGGCTCCTTGCGGCTGCGCCCCCAGAGGGGCTGTGAGTCCCCACACCCGGCCGGGCTCCCGGCCCGTGGGCTTTGAGCCCCCTCTTGCGGCAACTCGCCGGTATTTAGGCTCGGCTTCCCCCCCCCCGACCCCGGCACCGGGCGCAGCGGCAGCCGCCCCGCCCGGGGCCGCTCCCGGAGCAGGTATCCCATCTCCCTGCCTCCTGCTCCCGGGAGCTGTTGCCTCGGCTGACGTGCCGTTTCCTTTGCAAACTCCAAGACTGGAAACCAAATTTGAAGGTGGATAAAACACACACGAGCCAACCCTTGGCCTGGAGGCAGGTTTTTCCCAGCAGAAGCCGCCTCTCGATGAACTCCTGTTTCTTTCAAGGGTTTGGAAATACTTGAAATGATTTCTTTGTCACAGAGATACCATCTTTGGCTCAGGAAGTCCATGAACTGCAAATTCCTTGAGGCTAAAAGACTGTTGTGGGAAAATACCACTCCATGCTTGCCCTGTTCTTATACCCTTTCCTAAGCAACTGCTGATGGAAACAGAGGAGGGGGGGAGATGCCAGGCTCTGTGGATCTCACTCCTGCCCTAGCGAGGCTGTCCTCATGCTGCTTTGTGCAGGGCTGACAGCACTGGCAGACGTGCTGTTTAGGAACCGCTTTGTGATGGGGTTCTGCCAACAGAGGCATTTGTTGCCAAGGTGTGTATCTTCACACAGGTTTTTTTGGCTGTGAATCCAGCACTCTGGCTACACAATTCATCCCTTTCTGTGATTCAGTGCAACTGTTTGCAGAAATCTGCTGTAAACTGAACAAAGTGGGAATACACACTGTATGTGTTGGACATTTCTCCTACAAGACAGCAGAGAGCAGCAAGTTCGGGGATGGAAAGTGAGAGAGAAGCCAAGCAGGAGACTGGAGTATGGTTTGAGTGATGAATCTACAGCTAGAATATCTGCGATGGCTTATTAAAGAAAAAAAGCTAATTCTGCTTTCATATCCATTAAACTGGGTTACAGGAGTTTAAATGAAAGCAGGGTCTGACCAAATTCTGCTACAAATCAGCTATATAAAAGCATTAAGTTGAATGCTTAATTGGTATAAATGGCATATTTCTGCTATTAGTGTTGGACTGCAAACAACCTCAGTCTCAAATTAATGAACACAAATTATGATCATTTCAGAAGGGTGAAAAAGGTCCAAAACTACAAAGGGCACTTCCCAAGATAATTTACTTTTACTTATGTAAACATCTGACCACAAGGAAGGAGGGCAGTTCTCTGTAGTGCTGAAAAGAAATGAGCCTTTCTGTCCTTCAGCAACCCTCTTCCTGCACATCTGGAAACAAAGCTGAGTTATATCCAAAGCTCCTGGTTTTAGGATGCATCATCCAGTCTGGACATTGGGCAGGTTTTAGCAAATGCCTTGTTCAGTTTGGAAATATTTTTAAAAAGATTGACCTGTAGCAAACCCTGGCAGCTCTCTAGTTCCTACTCAGGGCAACTGTTAAAGGAATAAGTACATGCAAATAAATCGGTTATCCACCTGAGAGCAGTGTTCAGACAACCACATCAGGAGGTAACACACCAGAAATTACTGTGTGCCATCTAAGCACTTAGACAGGAGAGGATTAGTTCCCTCTGGATGAATGAGGGTTTTGAGCATCTCCGGTATTAGCAGTTCAGAGGTCGGGTTTGCTGTGTTGCGGCAGCTTGGATTGAAGAGTAGGATCCAGGATCTGGGCTCCAGCATCAGGGAGTGAGTAGCTGGGCATAAGGACTATGGAAGAGGATCTTCTCCTCCTATCCAGATGCAGTGTGAAAGTCAGGTGGAGCTGCCACACACCTGACATGCTCTGCTTGGGTAGGGAAATGAGAGCAGAGGAAAGGAGGCACACGCTCCGTGATGGTGCTCAGTGCTGCCGTGATTGATTCCCAGCATGGCTTGGCCTTTTTTGACCGTTGCTGTCAGCAGGCACCCTGGCCATGACATGAGTTCCCTCTGTGGGCAGAGGGGTGCAGGGACAGGGGTGATCCTGTCCTCCCCTGTGCTCTGGATGGGGCACACTGACCACAGCCACTGGCACCCAGAGTACTGCAAGCCTCAATGTGTCCAGAGATGCTTCTCTGCCTTCGAGGTTTGTTAGCAACGGAGGGTTAGCCAGAGATACCACCTACAGCTGAGTGGGTAATGGAAGTATGAATTTATGGATAAAATAAGGGAAAATTGTGGTTTGGGTCAAATCACTTTTTACATTAAGAAAATATGCAAGCAAAAGAAAAACAGGTGTCTGGCGGTCCTGGCCCCCATGATCACCAGTGCCACCCCAGAGTCCAGTGCCACTTGATGCTGCCCAATGGTGGCCCTGGTGCATGGAGCTAGCACTGCCCCCCTGCCCCGTCTGTGAAATGAGGGCTCAGGCCATGCAGAGCTAAGGGTGGGGGCGCAGAGCTCCCTTCTGTGCTTTTGGGCTCTGAATGTGGGTTGTGACGCTCCCTCCTCACGTTTCCCACTTCTGCACAGCCATCCCAACTGCAAGTGCCCCATCACAAATGCTTGCAGCTGCATGAGGAGGCATGTTCAGAAAAAAAATGCAGATCCTTCCCATTTGGCCCCAAATTTCAGGATTCCTGTAAAGTCTCTCTGACCTGTTCAAACCAGCTTCTTGCTGGAGATTTAAAGAACAATTCCTATAGCTCTGCAGGCTTTGCAGCCGCTGTGCTGTGGAAGTGGAGGGTGTCCCTGCCTGCAGCAGGGGGGTTGGAACTAGATGATCTTTAAGGTCCCTTCCAACCCAAACCATTCCAGGATTCTATGATGATTTGATCTAATGACCAATACATTTCTTAGAGAGGGCTGTTTTCTAATAGCTGTACCTGAACAAGAAATAAAACATACCATGGTGCTAAATAGAATTCTATAGAATTATAGAAGAATTTAGGGTGGAAAGGTTCTCTGGAGGTTTCTAGTCCTAACTGCAAAGCTAGATCAGGCTTCTCATGGCCATATCCCGCTGAATGTTACAAGTCTCCAAGGACTGAGATTTTACAGCCTCTCTGGGCCCCTCTTCTGGTCTTAGCCACTGACCTAGTGATTTTTTTTCCTCTTGTATCTAATTGGCTTTTTCCTTGCCATTGCCTCTTGTCCTTTTTCTGTGCACCTCTCAGAAAAATTTGACTCAGTCTTTTGTGTAATCTTCTTCAGGTGGTTAAAGGCAGCAATTAGATTACCCGTAAAACTTCCTTTCTCTGCAGTAAACCCCTCTGGTTTCTTCAGGAAATCTTCATTTGCCATATGCTCCAGATACCTAAACATCTTAGCAGACCTCCACTGAACTCTCTCCAGGTTGTTGATAAGATATAACATCTTTCCCAATCTAATGAGTTGCAACAAACTGGGCAATTGTTTTTTGTTTTTTTTCTTCTACATAGTGTTCTTAAAGACTAGCCCATGATTCACCTGATACGTTTTGGTATGTGCGCTATGAATGACTGCTAAATTGAGGAGCTAGACAGTAACTGCTCATCAACAGGTAAAGCACCTGAAGACTAGCTAGAAAATACAAGTAAGAAATTATATTTGATCCTAAAATACTGCATTTACTGCAGCTGTGGATAGAAAAAGAGATGGATGAGACAGAAATACTCCTCAACATAATCCAATAAAATCCCTACAGAGGGTTCTCTCTCTCAAGAACACAAGTAGTGAGATGCTGGCTCTGAAGTAGTGTCAACTGCCTCTTTCTCAAGAAATATTTGCTTTGATGGACAAAATTAATTTAAATATGAGCACTTCTAACTAAATGCTCTGGTGAAAAGCAAGGATCATGGCTCTCCATTTTTTCCTGTGTGTGATATCCAGCAGGGAGCTGGGCTTTGGTAGAGAAGCAGTTGTGGCTCTCTGCAGTCCCACACCAGGAGCAGTGGGATCAGGGATGCACCCAAGGTCTACCAGAAGGAATGCAGTTCCCATGCGTGTCCCGCCAAGGGACGGCCAATACCACAGAGGGTATTACCAGGCATTCTCCCAGTTACCTAGTGCCACCTCCCCTCCTTGAGCAACATACTGTTGTCTACAGCAGAAGAGTCTGTGGATCTGTAGCTTTTGCAGGACAACTATTTCAGAAGTGGCCTTTAGCGGTGGTGTGGTATATGCCAGCAAGATTTCCTGAAAGCATAATTGCACATTACCCTCACCAGTGGTACTGAAGCCAATCCATTGGCTTGTTGAGCTCTACAGCATCAGTTTTGCTGGCAAAGAGCATGAGTTTTGGTTTGGACACATCTTGCCAATAGAGTTATGGCAGCAATATTTTACTGAGGGGACCCTAGTCTGGCAGAGTTTACTGAAGCAGTTATGCTGTGTTTCCAAACTTTGCATGCACCTGGGACCCATGACGTTTTGAAATGAGATGATGGGCTTTGTGCTCTTGCTGTGTACTGCACCTCTGAGCTATTTAAGATGTGGTTCATCAGCCAGAGAAGCTGATCTGCAGGTGTAATGTGATGGGGCTCTGTTTTGGGGCAAGCATTTCAGCTAGACGCTAATTCTAACAAATTATTCAGCATTGTGACCAGATATTTATTCTCTCAGGGTCTTCTGGGCACCAGCAGCCTTCAGGAAGGGAAGAGGCTGAATGGGGAAAAGGATCCTTTTGACATCTCCTTAAGGATACAGTGATCTAAGGAGAACATACTCAGTTCTGCACACTACTGAAATTCGGTGCATCTGTGTATGCCTCCACAGGGAGAGGTCTTCTATAATCTGGAAGAAAGTCCTGGCGTACAGACTCAGAAATCCTGGCAGGTGCGATGTGATACCCGACAGCTAAAGCGTGCCGATGCCGTTGTACCATTGGGTAGAGGTAAGCGGCTGAGCAATAACCTCTTGAAGAGCACATAAGAGCGCAGCACAAAAATGGCTCCCACTGCGGTTCTCCTGTCATCAGCAGTTAACCTGAAAAAAGTCGAGGAAAGGGCAGCAGTGTCCACAAGGCAGCCTGGCAACAGTCTTCGTCTCACTCCGTGCTGAGGGCTGCTGGCAGCTCCATTGTGTGGGGGACTTGTTTTTCAGCCAGACTCCTGGACTTGGACATACCACTTGGGTGAGATATGGCTGTTGTGCTCCGTACTCCTTTCCCGCTTGTAGCATGAGGCAGTGGGGAGCAAAGGCATCTGGCGCTGTAGGATTCAGGAGGCTGTGCTTCTCCTCACAGCCAGCACTGCCACACGCATTGCTGCATGGGGACATGCAGTCACCTCCAGTCCTGCCTCCTCCCTACTCTGCATGTGCAGAACTTTCAGGGTTCATCTGAAATCTCCAGTACAGTGTCTATATAAATGTTTCTCTCAACCTCCCAACCTATCTTTTCTGATGTGTTTCTCCTGTCTTTTAGTTTCGATAAAAACTAAAGTCCCCACCTTCCAGTCCCAGCTTGCACTAGCAATTGCTCTGCCCTCAAGCCTCATCTCTTGGAACATGAGACAACCAGCTGGCTTTGGCTGCCCAGTAGGATTCAAGCAATAACTCTCCCTGAATTTGTATTCCTCCTGCAGTTGAGCTACTCCCCCCATATATCTCGAATTCCCAAGTGTCTGGGGAGAAGGTCAATGCCATTTAGATGGCTTTTTGCATGCAGCCTGAGTGTCGGGTGGCAGTAGCGAATGTCACTGGTGATGGGCAGCCTGGGTGCCAGGCAGTCTCGCAAGAGCCCGCAGTCCCTGGGTGCAATGTGATCTTCGTGATTCTGCCGGGTTAATTGCACAGAGGGCCTGTGGCCCAGATGACTCATTCAGAAGTGCTACAAGATTTTTCTTTTTTCTTGAGAAAAGTGGAAGAAAAAACTTAATTCCACACTCAATTTTCATAAGAAATTTGTCAGAAAAGATGGGCAATTTTCTTTGAATCCCTTTCTAACTCAAAACATTTTTCAGAAGGCACTTTCATAATGCAATCTTACTCATCAACACAGGCAGGGTCACATCACCAAGGAATTGTGGCTTAAACTAATTAAACATGTGAAGCTACACTTGACGGGTCTAGAGCTTGAAAGACTGTTCCTCACTAAGGTCATAAAATGTTGTTTCCTGAATCACTAAAAAGCACTTAAGAGCTATTCCCGTGACTGCTAACAAACATTCAAAGGGCCAGCATTACAACAGGTAAGCTAATTAATGGTGGGACAGGTGAAATGGGTGGGACAAGGTTTGAAAAGTTTGTGTATGCCTGCTCAGAGCTAAAGGAAATCAGCAGAACTGAAAGAAATTTGAAGACAAGTATCAACGTGATGATGTCCCAAGGCACACCCATCTGTGAAAGTATCTTCCACCCCTTGAATCCACAATGACTAATGAGTGGTAGGATAATGGATTTAAAAATATTCTAAGAGTACTTCACATAAAAGGGAAAGAGAAATTACTTAGAGTGTCATGAGGAAAACTGGGATGAAAACAAGTGATGGAAAATTTAGCCTGAAGCTCAAGAAACTCTGAGCCACCAACATAAATCCATGCCCAGTCCGACTGTCAGTGAGGGGAAGCAGAAAGAGGTGTCTGACTGTCGGCATCCTACAGACTCCTGCCTGCGGTTTACAAAGTGCAGTGGATGGCTGAGGGTAGAAAACACTGTAAGCAGTGTACTTTGGGGATTAATAGTCCTTAATAACCTCGGAGCTGTTCCAAATACAGGTTTGACCTCAATGTTATCGGTAATATTTGGCCAATACTACAGCCTGCAAAGGATGACTGCTTAGCTGTGTTCTGTTTAACTGAACACGCATATGACATTGGAAATAAGATCAGTAGATCATTTTTGTCATTAGTATTTCGCATGCTGAGAATTGAGAGGGTCTGTGCCACTCAGAGAGAGTCTCAGATGCAAGCTGCTGGATATTTACAGCTACAAGCTTATTCCCGTATTTGAGGGTTTAGGTTCCCCTTTTAAACTGCTTATATACATATGGTGTCACATTAATAATAATAAAGAATAAACACCATTTTTTAATGAGCAAAATGGACTTGTCATCTTGAATCTAAGTTTTTTTGCTAGTTCAAATAGTGTAAAATTGCTCTGTTGACATGAATCATGATGCTTAGCTTTTATGCAGCATATAATCTCACATGCTCTAATGTTAATTAAATTCCAAAGAAGTAGTTTTCCGATCTCTCCACAGGGAGCTTGTTTGCCTTAAAATGAAACTACTGGGCTGAGATAGTCTCCACTATACTAGCATTACGTTCACTACATTAACTCAGTAAAGACTTTGGCATAAGACATGTAGCTGAACCTCAGTAATCCCCTTTGCTTATCTGGAAACCCAGGGCTCCTGCACCACGTCTCATTTGCGACGGGGTCTTACGCTAGTGACTCATTGCGATATTAACCTTTCCATTTGTTATAACACCCTGAAGCGTTATCACAGCATTCAAAGGAGTCACGCAAATAAATGAGCAACGTGCACATTGCTGTGAGGTGACGGTGCCCGGGCTTTGTTTGCAAAGCCTTCTCCACGCTGATTAAAAATTATTGCACTGCATCTATCAGCATTTGATTTTACTTTAGAAAGGGGCTTGAGGAGTGTTGTCTGTCCAGAAGCAGCTTCCCCTCCCAGTCCCAAATGTATTCCCACTTAGCACACAGTTCAGGCAGCAGAATGAGTAGAAGGAGGGAGAAGCGCCTGCCACAGAGCTCTGCTGCATTGGAAACCCAGGCTTTGCAGCGACCAAACCCTCCATGCATGCTTGCCTCCCTGCATCCTGGGTGCAATTGCACGTGAAGCTCTGGGAGAGAGAAAAAGTTGAGGTTGCAAGTTCCCGAAGGAGGAAGGGTTAATATTTCCCCCACTTGGGGTGTGTGCCTGAGAGAGCAGCTCTGCTCCTTCTAGACTTTTGCTGGTTGCTCAGGTTTGTGGAAGGGGTGAAAGAAGAGGGGCAAGTGAAATCTTTCCACCCGGCAATGATTTGGGGGTGGGAAAGAGGGGATGAAGAAATGTCTGGTTATTTTGCAGGTGAGCAAAGGCTGGCCCTGTTTAGTCACCAGACGAAAAAGCCTCCCATCAAAGATGTTTGCTGGCTGAGTGACTTCACCCATGCTTAAAAAAGAGGAGGAACAGAAACAAATACCCAAGCCTTGGCTGCTCCTGAGCATACAAAGAATGTTTGCCTCTCATAAATGAAATGATGGGACCACTTGCTTGGCTTTGGTGTGAACAAAGAATGAAATATGAAATGCTCCTATTCAAGGTGAGAGTCCTGGACATCTTTGAATCCACTTAGCATTATATGCAGTGTCAGGATGCTAGTCCTGAGTGCTCTCAAATATTCCCAGAGGTTACAAGCTCAAGCACTTGACTCAAGCGAAAGCTGAGACTTTTAAAGATGGATACAAAGCAAGCTAAACCTTCCCCTGGGGTATCCAATAGACCCTACGCAGTCAATTAGTGCATTTCTCTCTCCATCCCAGCAGTGTGAGGTGCAAGGGGACAGTGGGAAGAACAGGAGGTATCAGGGGAACTTGCACTCCGGAGGAACGTGGTCGGGATCAGGAGTAGAAAAATAATTGCAGAGTGCCTGTGTTGCTCATCTGGCAGGAGATATACACTCTGCATAAATGTCCTGTGTCTGTGTGGGGGCTGGGCTTGAGCCAGCACCAATTCTGGCTCCCGCTCTGGGCTGAAATCCCACAGGGACAGGTCTGAAGAGCCGGAAGGGATGGGAGGGATAGGGGTAAGCATGGTGGGTGTGAGGTGGAGAGAGTCCTTTGGAAGTGCTCATGGACACTAGCTCTGAAACCTCACTGACATCGCCCTAGCCTTCCTCACCAACTGGGGTGTCTATATCTGGGGATCAAACCTAATGTTTACACAGCTTTGAGATTGCTTTCTTAATACAACTACTGCTGCTACTTGTTTTTTGTTGTTTTGGGGTGTGGGTTTTTTGCTTGGGGTTGATATTACCTTTACACAGAAACACTCACGTTCTTGGGGAGTTTAAGCATATCAGTGCATTTGGGAAATACTTTCCAGGGGCATATGCTAGAGCAATAGATCAAATCCTCTGTGGCCCTTGTTAACATCCAATCTTGAACTGAACGTTTTTAATGCTCATTGTCGTGAAGTAATGCCAGGCTGGGGTCTTAGTCCTGTATCAAACAATATTCCCATCAGAATCAATGCCGGACGCAAAGAAAAACAAATAGCTTAGTCTGTTCCCATTTTTCTGCCTAAGGTACTTGCCATCCTTCAAGTCATTTGGTTTTGTTCAGAAAAGGAGAAAGCACGACACTATTGAATATTTGTCAGTACAGTAAGCTGAATCCAATGGCGTTCCGCAGAAGAGAGGTAAACACAGCAGCTCTTTGACAGCATGGTAGATGCCTTGATGCAGGAAGAGTTTTGCTGATTACTGAAAAACATCTCGCTGCCCAAACAATGACCTTCTTGGTTTAACCTTTGTAATCTGGGAACATCAGATAAAGTAGGAATTCTAACATACGCATATTTGTGCTAGAATAATTAAACCTTGCAGCTGTGGTCACAAACTTTCCTTTCAAGCAGCACCTTCAGAGCACTCGCGTTTGCCCTAATCAAAGAAATGGAAGTTAGGAAAAGTGCAGGTTTGCTGTCCATTAACATGAATAGGAAATGTGTATTGCAAAAATCTCTCTCAATACAAGTACCAGTAACTCAATTTGGAATAACTTGTGGTTAGTGGGATTTGCTTTTAAGCAACTAAGTTCAAATATGTAATACAACAATAGTGGGAAATGGTTTAGATTAAGCAAATAATGTAAAAATCATTTCTGGATATATTTTTATTAAATTTTCTCATTGTCACAAGCTCAGAGCCTGATGTTGTAAATGGCTGCGAAGCTCCTGGGAATTGCTAAATACTTTGCAGTCTTACCATGTATAGGAGGAGGCTGAGAAGATTTTAAAGCACTTTGGAGGAAAGAAGTTTATATCTGAGATGTAGATGAAAAATTCCACAGGACAAATTATGTCAGAATGCAGGGCAGTGAAAACCTTTTTTAGAAGAACATAAATGTGAGTGTGCTGCCTCAGACATAGGGCCCATTTGGCCCAATACTCTGTTTCACTTTTCCAGCTGCCAGCTGGTTTCTGTTCAGGGGGTTACTGAACCTTGTGTGGTTTGTAGTCAGTCTTGATGATTGTTCTCCTAAACTTCTCTCCACTCTCTTCTTTAACATATGTAAACCCAACATACTTTGGCAAAGAATTTTCCAGCTACATGAGAAATCATCCCGGTTTATTTGTTTTGAAGCAGGTTTCCACTTGCTTCATTGGATGGTTCCCAGTTCTGGTCCTAGAAGAGACTATGAACAGTCGAACCCTTACCTGCTCTCTGCAGAGCACACATGAGTTTGAAGGCTGCTGTTAATATACTCCCTCAGTTATTGATTTTTAGCCTGGCCAAAGAAACTGCTTGGTCATTCCTTAGCTGTCTATGCTTTCAATCATCCCTGTTGCTGTTTGAAACTTTCCCAGTTTTAATATGTGCTATCTGAGAGTAGGGTACCAGAGCCACATTGTCTGCTCTAGGTATCTGCAAACTATGCTTTTGTACAGTAGTAGTTACATGTCCCATATTTTAGTCTCTAACTCATAATTCCCTATGTATGCTTTGCCTTTTTCACCATGATCAATTGTTGGGCTGATGTGTTTGTGGTACTGTACCCCCAGACCTTGTTGCTGAGTGGCGACTGTCAGCCCAGAGCCCATCACTTTGTGTGTGAAGTTAGAATTGCTTATCCCATTTTATACATATCTACATTGTTTTTATCTGCCGCTTCATTGCTAGGCATCCTCAGGTCTTCCTGTAAATCCAATATGCCCTCAGTCTCACTGCTCTGAACACCTTCATGTCATCAGCAAACATTTCCAGCTCTCTGTTTACCCTCTTTCCAGGTCATTTATGAACGTGTGGAACAGCAGAGCCCCAGCACAGACCCATGCATAACTCCATCAGTGATCTCCCTCTGCCTTTTACTCCTGCCCTCTGTTCCTCTCTATTAATCGCTGATTTTTTTCCTGCGAAGACTTTCTCTCCATGCCATGGCTATTTAGTTCCCTCAAAAGCCTTTGGAGAGGGACTTTGTGAAGACTTCTTTAGAAATCCAAGTATACTCTATCGATTTATACAACAGTTGTACCCACTCTCTACAAAACTGCAAGAGAAGCCAGCGTTGTGCTTCCAGCATGGGGCACCCCACTGCCCACAGCCACTTCATTCTTCCAGCTGCCCCTTTGACTTCTCTGTGTCCCTTGCTGCTCTGGTAAGGACACCAAACCTGAGGGCATTATCTCTAAGTACAACCTCTCAGGAAGGTCTGTTGCTTTTGATTAATTATGAGCATTAGCAGTTTTCAACCCTGTGTTTCAGGTCAATGGGGGAAAAAAGATTGACTGCAATAAGAGGATTTATAATTCTGTCGGCAAAAAGCAAGACTGAGTCAACAAGGCAGATAACCAGAAAAGTAGCAAGCACACAGGCTTATTTTTGTCTTAGCCCTGAAAGCCTCTTTTCTATGGTAGATGCTTCTATAATGATGAGCATATAATATCTTGTGATCCAATTTGCTGAGAGTTGGACCTAGAAGAAATCACCGTAACTGTGTAGGATTTCTTTGCAGTATGGATGTGTTGCTTGTATATAGCTCAGTAGGTCTTGGCTGTACAAGGCTGTTTCAATTTTTAATGAAAGACTCCTAGAGATGAAATATTTAACTCTGTAAAGTCCGACTCCCCTTAGTACCACTACTAACATTGCAAAGGGCAGAAATACTGCTTGTTGCTCTGAGGGTTTTAGAGTGATGGATGAAAGAAAGGTTTTATTTTTAAAGTTGGGTATAGTTTGCAGAGATCATTAACCTTGAACTGAATCCTGCAGTTCTTACTTACTAAGGTCACTAGGAGTTTCAATTAATAGGAAGGTTTTAATCGAAAAAGGGCAAAACCTTTTTGACTCTTCTTTGAGAAAAATCTGTTAAAATTCAAAAGAAACCCCCTACAAAGATTACATGGTATAGAGAGAGATTCTGTAAGCCATCTGAAAGAGAAAAGAATTTTTTTGTTCTACAGTCTGCCCGGAGGTGACAATAATTAGTGCCAACCCCTTCTTTTGATTAATTTTAAATCTCCCTGTTCATTTCTGGGAGAAATCTTTAAAGAAATCCATCCCTTACAGTGTGCACTTCCCCCCCCCCCCCCCCGGGAGTTGGAAATATTTCTACTGTATCAATGGGAAACTGTAATTCAGAACAAGAAACTTTAAACATGAGTTGGCTTCAATCGAAACCCACAGAAGCTGATGATCTGTGTGCATTACAGCGCTGGCTGATCAATAGTAATTCAGGGATAGAGTGGCGTATCGTCAACTGAAAAAATATTTCAAGGCTTGATTAGTTGTGCTCCTTTTCCATTGGGACTGTAGTGCAATCTTCACTTATAAAGACATGTGACCTGAAAGCCTGAGGCAGAACAATCCTTGTTTTCACAGGAGGAGCTTTTCTAGGATGCAAAAGCTTTTACATCCTCATCCTTGTTTCTAAAAGCTGTGTCTTCTCCACAAAATTAAAAAAGAAAAAAAAAAAAGCAAGCTTAGGATGGCATCAACATCACAGCCTCTGCGAGGTAAAAGGGCATGTAAAAAAATATTTTGGGCAGTGTTTCCACATGCCTGCTTCATTCTGTCTCTTGTGATCTATGCTTTTCTTGGGGCTCTCATGTTTTCCCACATTGAAGGTAACCGGAAGGTCAATTTAAGTGAAGAATATAGAAAATTTCTGCAGAATCTGTGGTACATCTCCAGAAATTTATCAGGTATGTACTGGAATTTGAAAATAACTTAACTGTACAAGGAGTTACTCATTCTCTTGCTTTTCGAATGAGATTTTGGGCTTTTGAAGACATTCTTCAAAATACTAACAGCTGAACCTGCCAAGAGGATTTTCCCTCTGCCTAGCTAATGACTGCTGTTGTTTGCTTGTCTTCCTTAGCTGTGATTTTTTACTGCAAGCTTCCCCGACCCCTGTGTTCCTGCTTGAAAAGACTTTTCCTGAGGTGTCTGTGTTCTCCCTTTTGCCCAAGTCACCTAAGATCCTTAAAGAGCAGCTGAGATTCCCATGGTATTTCCCTCTGATTGCTGGAGACTGAATCCTCTGTCTCAGAAAGTCTCTTCCAGCTCCTTCTTCCCCGCTCTGAGCCTCCCTACCACCCCTCTGGCCATGGGATGCTCAGACGGAGGCAGGTGCTGTGCTGCGCCCAGGACCGGATGGTGCTGATGGAGGGGGTAGAAGGGAGGAGAAGGGGTAGAAATCCTCCTGGATCTGTGTCAGGGCTCGAACATGGGCTTGGGCTTTCACTCAGGAAGCTGTGATGTCTTTGGGACAAGGGTCCCTCTAGGTAATGTCCTTTCAAGCAGAGCTCGAGGAATGAGGAGGAATGAGGGGTGCAGGCTCTGGGATTCACAGCGGGGTGCTGGGCAGTGCCACCCACGTGGTTCATATTGGTCATCTACTGACGACCCCACATTTCTAGTGTCTTTGAGTCAAAAGAAGACTAATCTCCTGGGGAGTCCAAAATGAAACAGTACTTTCAGGCTGGAAGCTAAATATTTGATCTTTACTGTACTGCTTCTTTATGCTTATTTTTGTCATATTTGGACTTTGTTGGAGCAGAACTTGCTTATTCTTTGTTTCTTTATTCTTTGAAGCCATTGAATCCACCTGATTTTTTTCAGGGGTGAGGGGGAAGGGGAGATGAATATTTTTATCTTCTAAAAGAATACGAGCAAATCCTTAGCTGGAGTAAACTTCACTGGAATAACAGGATGGCTGCTCCCTGAGTGGTGGTCTGCAAATGCTCAGTGTATCTCCTGTTGTTACTGTAACAGATAACATGACAGAAAATGAGGAGATATTTAAGGAAGAAATCCATGAACTGCTCAACAGAGCTGAACGAGACTGGTTTGTCAATCCAAAAGATATCTGGACTTTCTTTGGGTCTCTCTTTTTCTGCTGCACAGTATTCACAACTGTGGGTAAGTTCAGAGGTAAAGTAACCCCCTGCAGAATTAATTGCTATTGCTGCTTTCTCTAATGTATTTCTTCCGGGGAATTTAAAAGAACAAACCAAACCAAACCCCCGAATCCCCTTGAATTTTTCTCCTGAGTATTGTTGATGAGTTTGCGAGGAGATCTGCAAACACAGATTGCAGAGACGTAGCTGAGTCACAGAAGCAAGCCAGAGTTTAGTAACTAGTGATGCTATGCACTAATTAGCTGCATCATTACATGCATACTGTAACACGTACTCATCTACGACATGTGCGCAAAACTATTATATGAAAGTAAAAATAAAGCTCCATTTTCCAGTCAAACCTTATCCTTCCCACTATTGCGTGTTACGTTGGGTAGTGTTTTCTTCACTGTAGGAGGTAATTCATTATGCATATATTGTTTTTCAGTTGCTTCCCTGTTATTTATGTTTAACTCAGCTTTGTAAATCTATAGCTCTATACTTAACCGTGCTGTTGTTCACACTTCTCTGGGTTAATAGCACATGGCAATGTTTGTCACACCTGTGAAACCTTTCATTCTGACTTCATATTTCAAAGAAAGACCTAGATCAAATGGAAACATCTGCTCTGGTTTTAGCTCCCTCTGCATTGCTAAATACAACTCCTCACGCTCATTCCCAAAGCTACTTTTACCTCTTTGCTAATGTTTCTCAAATGCAGGCAAGTACAGCCACTGACTATCTAAATTTGTCAGAATCAAAGCTGGATGAGAAATCGTCCCACAACATTGTATCAAATTGCAAAGACATGTCTCCACTGCATTAGGATATACTCAAGATCCCAGCATGGGGATGCATCTTAATGCAAAAGAAAAACTGAACCTTGAAAAAGAGTTTATCCTATACAAGGGATAGTGTGAGAGTTAATGTGGTCGCTTGGAGCACGGAGGAGACCCTTGCGTGCTGAGTCACAGCAGGGGCTTGAACCTCGGACTCTGATGTCTTAGGTGACTGTTCAAACTCAGATTCCTGCAGCCCCTGAGTTTGAAGACAGTTATATAGGTCATCAGAGACACATCCTGGTGATGCAGACCTGGATCCTCACCCCAGTGAATATTTCCTAGTGCAAACACAACAGCTAGGAACATTTGAAAGAGGACGTTTGATCAGAAAGCTTTGACTTCAGCAAACTGATGAAAAACCATATTGTTGAAAACTTCTTGACTGCATATACTTACCCATCTCTGTTGACATGGGACTTTACAAATGTCCCCATACGCACTGACCAAACATATTTATCTCTAAACTGCCGTTACTTTTGGCCTTCCTTGCGCTGAGCGTTAACACAGCTTCCTCAGGCTTCGAGCTGAGTTTTGGGATCAGTAGGAAACTTGGCATATTTGTTGCTAACGAGCGGCTGTTTCCATGGTGGTGGGTTTGTTACTTGCGGTATTAGGTACCGATAAATCACGTCAGGTTACAGTCAACTTAACTACCTGTAATTGCCTAGGAGAAGCAAGGCATCTAGTCTGAAGATCAGTGGTCTGAACTGCCATCTCTTCACTGCCCATAGATGTTGCCTGGTGGCTCAGCCGGGCTAGATTTCTGAATAGCTAAATTTAAACTCAAGATAAGTTTTAACCCTTGAAACTGCACTAGGTATTTTTAATGCATGGAAATTGAGGGGGAAAAAAAGAGAAAAAAATCACTCTGCACAATAACTACAATAATTAATCTTCCCCAATTGCTTCAGTAGTAAGGATTACCATTCCCAGTTAGCCAGTGGGGAACAGAGTGACAGAGAATAGTTTTTCAGTGCCTCACAGCAAAGGAGGGACCAAGGTTGGATTCATAAAAAAGGCTATGGCAGCCAGTGGTGAAAACAAACATGAATGGATGGATAAAATTAAGGAAACCATACCTCAGCATATGAGATAATCTGACAGGCTAAGGATCTGAAAAGAAATGCTTTAAGTCTTTTTGGAGGATGAGAAGAAAAATAGTTGTTAAAACTTAATACAATTAATATAATGCTGATGTTTTATGCCACTGTAATGGAAAAGCACTAACTTAAAATTTAAGTTTCATATCCAATATGTTAGAGGAAGGAAATATAAACACTCACATTGAATTTAGGGAAAGGGCGTATCTTCTGCTACCATTTTATGTGTCATAAAGGCCATGCATCTGATAGTACTTCTCTATTTGTTGTAATAGATAATTGTAAGCTTTAGTACTCTAGAATAAACATGCATTTCCTTGTGTGATAAACATATGCTTCCTCACTTGATCCTTTGTTCTTCTGAGTACATTTAAGTGACTCTGAAAACTGTGAAGTCAGTACAAACACAATGTCAATACAACATGTGCCATTAGAGCTAGAGCTGATGAACTAGGGACAGTTTCAAATTCTGTTAGTAGCTTGCCGTTCATCACAAGTAGTTTTGGCAAAGAAATGAAGTTTGAGATATGGGTCTCATTGTTCCAGTTTGATCCATAGTGCTGTCCCAGTTTCACAATTCAGACAGCCATCCAGATCTGAATCTTGCCAGAGCTCAGGGAGTTTCAGCCCCAGAAATCACTGGGTCGTACTGCCAGATCCTGGAGGTTGGCCAGGAGATGATCCCCCAGCTCCTCGTGCACAGGCCATTAGCTTCCCCCAGCATCAGCTGTTGTCTCTGTGAGCTCAGCCCTCAGCTCAGCTTCCCTGCGGAGGGACCCATGGGCCCAAGACCTCTCTTGCTCTCTTGCCTTTTGGATCCTTCTTAACCCAGACTCCCAGGTCAGGAAATCTTCCTGATAACAGTCTCCAGCAGGACAGAGGCTGCACACCAATCTTGGGCTGGCCCAAACCTTTTGTTTCTGCTCCCTAATTGACCTCTTGTTGTCAGGCAGTTAAGTCAAATAGCTGATTAGGTGCAGATAAGGTAGGAAGAGTTAATTCAATAGGATTGGCAAACTCCAGACCTTCAAGTGCTTGAAGAGGTAGGATGCCTGCATTAGTAACCAGCATTTGATACTCAGAAATTTTAATATCTTCAAAGCAAAGCAAAAAAGAACAGCATGTTCTGGACTAAAAATTCACTTTTAAAATTGACAGCAATAAAAACCTCAGAGGATGTGAATACCTAGTAAATCATGATGTTCTCTCTCCCTTTCCCTTCTCTTCCTCTTTTTGTTTTTGTTCAAGGTTATGGTAATACCTATCCTGTGACACGGGTTGGAAAATATCTCTGTATGCTCTATGCTTTATTTGGCATCCCTCTGATGTTCTTGGTCCTGACAGACATGGGAGACATCCTTGCGACTCTCTTATCCAAGTCTTACAATGAATTCAGAAAACTACAGTCAAAAATTCTAGCCTCTAAACTCTGTTCTGGATCCACATGTAACAAAGGGGATGAACTGAAATCCAGAGCACAGTCTAAAGTTGCCATCAATGAGCCCTTGACTATTATGGAAGTTCTGAAAAGTCAGCCAGGTCTTAAAAGGAAGCCAATCAAATACCGCAATGCCGAAATTTTTGAAATGTTAATTGACAGAGAAAAGGAACATACGAAACAAGCAAGAAATAAAAGCATTGAGAGATGGAGTTCATGTCCTGAACTAGCCAGGGGAAAGACAATGTCCAGAGTAATTGAGAATTTTGACAAAATTGGGAAACAGTTAGAAAAATTAGATGTGCCCATTGTATTAATGGTGCTAGTTATCTTTGTGTACATCTCCTGTGCAGCTGCTATTCTTCCAAACTGGGAAACCAGGCTGGATTTTCAGGAAGCCTTTTATTTCTGCTTTATCACCTTGACAACTATTGGATTTGGAGATACACAACTGGAACATCCCAAGTTTTTCTTGTTTTTTTCCCTCTATATTATTATTGGCATGGAAATTGTCTTCATTGCATTTAAGCTGGGCCAAGACCGCTTAATTGGTTTGTATAAAAAGGTTATTTCATTTTGTGGGGAGAAAAAGATACCATCAAAGAAGGTATATCCAAAATAAGAACGGTTATTTCTCCTTCGCTTGTAAGCATTGGCGACTGCAATGAGATGAAACTGTTCCTGTGCATTTCTTCTCCCTGCCTTGGGCTGGCAGGAGGCATATTTTATTCTGATTTCCCCTGAGAATCTGCTGTAAAATGGCTGAATACCTCAGGAGATACTTGGTGAAGGCATCTCCAGGGAGTACTTTCCAACAAGGTCCCATCTGCTAAATAATAAAAGAAGATGATGTGTGATGAAAAAGAAGGCTCTCCCTGCCAGTGCTCCCTTGCATCTTTTGCAAAGCTCTGACTTTCAGCAGCCTTTCTGTCCTCTCTCCCACAGCAAGCCAATTTAGGATTTTTTTTTTCAGCAGTTGTCCAAGCAAGGCTCAGATCAATGTCTCATCCTGCCACCTTGTCTGCAGCCAGGAACAGTTTGGTTGTGTCTGTCAGACCTGAACTGTGACAGCATGCTACTGCAAAATGATTCATCATCAGAGAGAGTTGGGGAGAAGAAGTATGAACCCAGCTGCTCTTTCATCATGACTGCACGTATTGCATACATTGCACATTTGTGCAGGCCAGAGGAATTTTAAAATAGGAGGAAGGACACCAAGTTTTCACCTCTTTCACTGTCTCGTGTCCAGAAATCAATCAGAGAATTGTTCATCTGTTCAGGGCTGAAACCACTCCTTTTCCATCATGATTTATCATATCTGTACTCAGCCCAGAGTTGGTGTGTGTCTCATGATGTCCAGCTACAGAAGTGCTTATGACAAGTTCTGCTCTCGAGAGGGTCACCTGGGGGAAGGCACGCAGCAAACCTGAAGGTGACTACAGTCACAGAACAAAGCTCCATCTCTTTGCTGTTAAAGAAGCATGATGGTCTGGGGACATTGATCCCAGAAGTCCCCACTCCTAATCCAGGTTTTACTCTGCACAGACTACTTGACTTCTGGGAGTTCCTTGATCCACTCGTCGAAAGAAAAGCCTTCCTGTTTCACTGGGATGTGGTGAGGATCCTGTAGTTATATACTTGCGGAGCACATTAATATGTGAATTATGCCATTTCTTCAAGATTTTGCTTGTATTATTCATAATCTGAAGTGAGCTATCAATGATAGATAATTTTTTTTCTGTCAAAAAGACCCCAACACACTCTATAAAAGAAACCACTGACTTTAATTAACCGCCTCTTAACTTGTAAACTATGTGCATGCCCACTGAATGTGAGGGGTGATATCTGTAGGTATCAAAGCATGTTTGATTACGTACAGAATGTACAATATTCTCCACAGTAAATTTGCTATTTGAAGCTGTGATTTTCAGAATATTTACATGGCATCCTATCTCTGTTACACTCCATGTACATGGTAATGTGTATCCAGTCTTTATTAATAATTAGATGCACTGATGATATGCAAAATATATAATGAATGATGGTATATAGAAAAGTGCTTTATAAGAATAACAATAAAGAATACAGCAGCTGGAAGGAACTCTGGTTAACTTTTTCATGTTTGCCGTGACTTTGGTTTCACATACAAAGTCCTTCTGTTCAGACTATTCTCATATTACTTTATTTTATGTCTTTGGATTAAAATCAGTGTAGAACCTTGGACCCATGCCAAAGTTCTCAGAAATCGATGAAAAGACTCAGATGATTTAATGGGCTTTGGATCAGAGACCTGCACTTCCTCCTCCTCAGGGTTCTTCCTTGTGATATGCCTAACACTGCCAGCATTAGTAGAACTGGTCTTTATATCATTTGATTAGTTTCTCATATCAGTGAGATCTCAGTTATGGAGAGACATTAATCCTGAATTCATCCCCTATAGATTTCTCCTTGACTTGGTACCTTGATACTTTACATTTACTTTACTGACTTAGGGAATTTTGGCTGGACTTGCAGTAAGGATTCTGTACCAAATCATTCAAGTTATGGCCAAAGGATGGCAGTAAACAGCTTTCATTCATATAGAACCCGTCAGTTATTGGGAATAAAAAACGTATTTTATAGAAGGTGAGAGAACAGATGACATCACCATGGCCCTCTATAAAATGACAGCGCACCTGTCTCTTGAATACAATGCACAGCTCTGGTCCTTCCCCTCCCAAAGGATATGTCAAATTGGAAAAAGTTTATAGGCCAGAGAAAAGGATGAACAAACGTAAGGAACAATTTCCAGATGAGACACGTAGAGCAGGTCTCTAGTCTGGAAAGAGGTCAGAGACTAAAGGAGAGATGTGTAACATTATGAGAGCACAGAGGAGGGAAATAGGGAATGATGGAATGATTGTTAAACAACTTTCATTATGAGAGCTAGGGCTGCCAAATGAAACTAGCATGTGGCAGGTTTAAGAAAAGAAACAAAAAGAAGAGAAAATGGTACTTCACACAACATATAATTAAGTTGTAGATACTCCTTGGCATGGGAGGATGTGGCGATTAAACGTTCACATTAGATCAATGGGAAATGGGACAAAATCATGAAAGAAAAACTTGAAAAACAATTACATATAAAAATAGCACTTCTGGCTCAATAATCACTGAGTACCAAATTGGCAGATGAGGAGGAAGCATCTCTACAGGCTTTCCTGTCCTTGTGTTCTTCCTTTGCAACCCGATATCTCTCAGAGACAGAATACTGGTCTGATGGTCTTGTTCTGACCTGATTTCAGTGCCTGTAATGCATCGCAGCAGATTGTTATGTAGCTAACAAAATATTCCGTAAATCTGATTTCTGAAGACATATTTAGTTTCACATTTGTGTCCCAGGTAGACAAACTAGCACACCTTGATTCTGCAAAACATATCACAAAAAAAAAAAAATTTGTGCTTTAGGCAACACAACCCAACCAGCCTGCGGCAAATATAACATGGTCATTTGTCTTGTGTCGTGGACCTAAAGGAGGGTGGGGAGCTGGACACACACCCAAATGTCAGGGATAAAAAGGTATTTATGTTTTCTCAGGTGCACTGAAACACTGCTCCCACACAACCAGGAATATCTGGTCCTAATTTTCTTACTATCAAAGTTGGAAGACAATTTGCCAGATGCCAGAGAAGTACGCAGCAGCCTTGCACTGACGGCGAGAGCAGCAGTTTGGTCTGTAGAGCAGGACCTGAATGTAGCTCAGCGAATACAGCAACAGAGTTAATGAAAATGAAACGAAAGTAGTGAGTAGTGCTCATTTAGTTAGCCTCAGGCATAAATATTTATGAGTTGACTGCTCTTATGATGGTCTAAATCCTAGAAGAATTCACTGTCTCTGCCCCCAGTAGTTTTCATTCAACAAAATTGACATGGAAATCAGCTTTGTTTGCATCAAAGCAGTACAAAATACTGCTTTTCATAACTTTTTCCATCACGTGCTGCATGAGATGGTGGATTAGCTGTGAAGGGCTTCATGGAAGAACTTTTCTATCAGGAAAGACGTGACTGATGGGGAAAGAGTTGCTTGATGTGTAACCCACAAAGGATATGAGTTATTACAAACCCAGCTGGAGAGCTTTACAGATCAAATGCACTTGGCGCTGAAGGATGCTGGATCAATCACTCCTGATTGGGCCAAGATGGCAGCTGTCACGAGCACTTAGGAGTGGAGAGGAGGGTATTCCTGGTGCGGGAATTACAGAGGGAGGGATGGAGAAATGAATGGAGAGGGTAGAAAATAACCTTTGGGCAGAAGGGTTAGGGAGAGAAATGACAGCAATGGTAGAGGATGGAGCCATTTTCTGTATAGACATAAATATGACGAAGAGATGCATGAGAGGTACTGAAAACACGGTGCGAGTTGGTGCTTCTGGTCTGGTGAAGGATTGTGCAGCCAGTCTATGTTTGGAGAGCCCTTTGGAGATTGGCACGGTGGTCACGGTTGTTGGGCTCCAGCACAGGTCTCTCCAGCAGCAGCCATAGGGAGGGCAGGAGAGTCTGTGCAAGGGAGGCTTCTGAGAGATAAAACAGTGGCAGACATAAGATACAGGGACTGGACTGAAAAGCCATTAATGAAACCATTAGAAATATTCCTCATACTCTCTGCTTTGACATTTAAAGAACGGCAACCCATTCAGAAGCATCCTTTACATGAACAATATGTCTGAGGACTCAGGAAATTCTTAATGGGATGTAGGACTTGTCATCTGTGTGCCAGTAGTTCAGATGTAGTCCAGATTTTAGTGGGCTCAACGTTAATAACATTTGATAACACTTTGATGGTCTTTATGCTTTTTCAACTCGTTCCAGGTGGAGATGCACCCACATCACAAAAACACTCTCATATAATGAATGCTAATAGCACGCGTGGTGTCAGGCTTAGCAGAGGCAAAGGCTGAGACTCCAGCTGAGAGGAGTCCCTGCAGTCCCCTTTGCTTCCAGGATCCCAGCGTACCTTGTGATCCTAATTGCCAGACCACAGGGTGCATCACATGTAGCACGTGTGGCTGTTGCATGCAATATGATGTTTTGTGAACCCAGAATGATGGGTCGTCTTATTTTCCCTGGCTTTCACAAACTTATTCTTATTCTTATTCTTATTCTTATTCTTATTCTTATTCTTATTTTTATTTTTATTTTTATTTTTATTCTTATTCATTCTTATTCTTATTCTTGTTGTTGTTGTTGTTGTTATTATTATTATTAAAAAGCACCTTCACAGGCTGCACTCAGCTGTTCTACCAGGATATATTATATTCTAAGAACAACTTATTTAGTTAGGCTACCTTTCCCTTTCTTCCTTATCCATGCCCCACATGTATGGTAGAAAAAATATTTCTCAAGCTATCCAAAATGATAGCCTACATTACAGACAGAGCAAGGGAGATCAAGTTGCTTAGGATAAATTTCAATTATCTTTGTTAAAGTACATAGGCATAGATGATGACAGAAATACTAGGAATTTGCTCCATCACTCATAGCAAGTAATAGCTGCATGAAGACACCAGATCTCTCATATATGAGGCCAGTATTTTTAGGATGGTGGCCAAAGGTCTAAGTGCAAAGCTTCATGGACAAGGAAGTTGGTGACTGCATTGCTCGTGCGTGCCAATAGCCGGTTGTCTGCACGTGGTACTCATTAGAGAGTTTTAGGAAGTGCTTGGACAAATGTTAGTTGGCCTGTGCTCACGGTTTTGCATGTGAATCTGAGCTTGTTTTTTTTTTTTTTTTTTTGCTTTGAGTTAAAAATTCAGTCTCTCAGTAGATAAAATCTAGTCCTTTTGAGGTTACTTCAGCCTTTTTCAAGCTGATGAAGCTCTCAATGTCTGTGCACAGACAGAATCCTCCTGACACTGAATTTGTGCATAAAACTTCATGTCTGTGCATTTTCAGGATGTACCAAAGTCCAGCAGAAATGTAAAGAAATGGGCAAGAAGGGAAGGGAAAGCATAGCAAGAAGAAAAGAGTGAAGATTTGACAGTGAAAAATTAATTGCTGTGTTAAGCATCTGATGATAAATTGGGGTAATGATGCTGTCTAACAACATTGACTCATTACATTATCTGCTTCCACAAAGTCCTGTGTGAACAGCAAAACGGAGAGAGAAGACACCACAAAATCAGCATATAAAATTGCCAACGTACTTGATGCGCTGCTGGAAGAGAGTTATTTGATCTGCCGTGCGATGCAGACTGTCATCATGCTGTCTGATCAGTGCCCCGTAGGGGAAAGCCACCCGTTTGCTGTCTTCTGTCACATGTGACAAAAAGATTTGAGAAGCCGTGCCAGAGTTGGAGGCTGGGGCTCTGACTGGGTATAAGACACACAGATTCTAGAATTACCCTATTTTACACTTTTCTTGTGGCAAGTAATAGAAGTTGTTGCTGCTAAAGGAATTTGGGGGTTTGGGGAATTCAGTGTGTGTATGAAGGCTTCTACCCAATGGCTTGATGTTACGCTTGCGTTTAGGCTGTTTTTCTCTCACACAGCCTTCCAAAGTCTCAGGAGAGCATCGGCTGCCTGGATGTCACAGTGCTTCCTGGGCAATAGAACTGGCTGATGCCTGGAGGAAAACTTCTGATGACACTTAAAAGAAGTTTGAAGAAAACAGAAGTTTTGAATATCTCATAGCAGCATTTTCATAAAATGTTTTCAAAGCAAATCTGAATTTGTAGGAGGATTTTTGGTTCAACTGCAGGATATTGATTGTCAAATGAGAGGTTTTGAAATGGTGTTAGCAATTTCATCTTTGAACGACTCCCTGAGATGAGCCATTTTTGTGATTAAGAAGGGAAGGACCTGAAAGATAAAGCTCTTGTGATCTCCCCGTACTGTCGCTATAACTCCAGCTTCTCTCACAGAGATGCTGATGAAAGAGGACTGCATTTCTCCAGGGGTGATTCCAAGTTTTTCCATATCTCCCAGGAGAGGACCAAACCCTGGTATGATCTACTTCAGACAAAGTGATACGTGGCGTTCTTTTTAAAAGATGTTTCTCAAACAGTTTAAATCGTTTTATGTTAAGACAGCTTTGTAGTTACAGGGAAGAGAAAAAAAGAAGGAAAAAAGAAGAAGGAAAAAAGGAAGGAAAAAAAGAAGGAAAAAAAAAGAAAAAAAAAAAAAAGAAGGTGTATGAACTTTCCTTGGAGTTTAAGAGCAGGACATGATTTGCTGTACTAAGAAGTTTGATTTACTGTCTGGGTCTGTAAATACCAAGTGCGTGCTTGGGCTAACATTTGACAGCTAACAGCACTTCTTTTCTATCTGCTCTGTGAGAAAAGTTACACTGCCAAATGGTTTTCACAGCAATTTGCTATGCTGATGAAACAAATACATTTTGTGCTCAAAGAGGTTAAGGACTGGCATGTATACATGTTTTTACTTTATAGAAAACCCACTTCTAAATGCTACCTAAGAAGCAGAGGGCTGAATTCTGATCTTTGTGAAATCCATGGCAAAGCTCCCAGCGCCTTTAGCGAAATCGGGTTTGGAAACAAGTGACGAGTAGCCCTTGTGTTGCCATTAACCCCTTTGATCCTGGTTTTAGAAGGGTTGTTTCATGCCTAAACTGCCATCTCATGGAAGGGTTTTTTCTACACACAAACTGGCTAAGTTCCTGATGGTTGTTTCTCATCTTCTCGTTTTCTCATTAAAGGGGTGGCTATTTTCCTTCACTGTCAGCAGTGACCCGTGATCAGGACATGATCGCAGACCATGGAGATGGAAATTTCTCAGTGAAATAAACCCAAGTTTTTCAAGAACAGAAAAAATTAAGATGTGTCTTACGCCTACATCAAGCACTCTTGTGGTTATTAATTATTGTTCTTGTGGCCACATTTTTCATTGGTTTAGGGCAGAGCTCCCCATCTCAGTCCCTGCCGATGGCCCAGCACGCCCTTGGGTCCCAGGCAGAACCCGAGATGTGTGACCTGCTCCCAGGGACACCGAGGCTCACGCCGTGATGGGCCAGAGCTTCACTTCTTCCTTGGAGAAGCATGGAGATTCCCTCTGTTAGCCTTATTTTCCATTAAAAGAGAATAGGGAAACAGAAACACCAATATTGACAATGCTATAAACACAGCAACTAATGAAGTCATTTAACTCAAACTCCAGGCAATTTTAAAGTAGATTTTAGGGATGATGTTCAAATAAACGCTTTGACCAACCCTTAAGCTTATTGAAGCCCAGTGTTTTTAAAGTCAGGTTGTTGGGGGGGGTTTTATTATTTATAAGCTTTTACTGATGGGAACAGGAAACCATGTTAGAAACTTTTCGCAGTATTTTTACTGTTTGGAAAAATGTGTAATAAAAAAACATTAAGGAGTCTGTTCCTGTAAAATTCTCCAGCTTAGCACTTCATACAGAGGGATTTGAAGTGACTGAGTTTGGTAAAAGCTTCTTTGATCTAAAAATCTTACCTGCTTTTTAGTCTGAATAGCATCACTGAGGAACCATAGAACCTTTCAGAGTAGCTCAATTATAAATAAGGACAAAAGATTTGGGCCCTGATTCTGATTTAACTTTCAGCTGTTTCAGAGGGAAGCAGCTCTGTCAAAGTCAGCAGAATCATTAAATTCTAAACGCAGCATGGGATTAGGGTCAGACTCCTTGAATTCTGTTAATAATTATTAATGCTGGTGTTTATTATTTTTATTATGGCAGTTCCTTGGAGCATCTCAGATAGGGACCTTAGGTTACCATCCTTTATCTGAGAGTCTCTAGCTGCACGCCTGCCGCAGCATGCATCTCTCACTGTAGCTAAAGCAGACCTTCTCACTTCCTGCCTGTGCTGGCTAAGCAAGAAAGAAAAAATCTTTATGGCGAGTGTACAAATATGTGTCACTGGGTGATTGAGTAGATCTGTGAAGCAGCTGCGGTGTATTTCAAAAAGGAAGAAACCTAATGAAATAGGAGCTGTGAATGCAGAAGCCTCATGCAATACAATGACATTTCATGACAAGGAAAGTGTGTGCATTGCCCCGTTGTCCCATTCCAGCTGTGTCGCTTCACCCTACCAGCTGCAGTCCAGCTCATAGGCACTTGACCTGATCAATCAGTCTTGGATATTAGTATTTATAAATACCTATTGCGATCTCTGAATAAACCTCTTGGATCACTCCTCTGACTATTGGGAAAAGCATCAGTTTATCACTCTTCAAATGTTAATTTAGCATTTGGTGACGATCTGGATAGCTCTTGTGCAAGGTGCTTGCAGCTGCCTGGAAAGCTGGAAGAGTGGAGTGATCCAGCGGAGCACAAATTTGACAAGCATGGAGAGAGTAAGACACTTTTCCCCTCTCCAGAGTGGGGAAAGAGAAATGTGATAAACTTGCAAAATTGCAAATCATTGAGCACATCTTATGAAACTGGACTAGAAGGCATGTATGTAAGAGAAGTGCTTATATAGAAGTGTTTATAGTCATATTATTATATTGTCAAGATTATGCGATTTCTCTAAGAGAATCTGTGTTCATGAGCCCATGAGCATCACTTGTTCACAGATGAGCATTGCCTTTGAACCAAGCTGGAACAGGTGCAGGGAAGAGATCAGTCAAGAGAGCAACCACACTTGAATGGTTGTTATTTGGTGAGAAGAGACTGAGAGAGACTGACAGATCCTCAGGGGAGAAGACAGGTTTCAATTCAGAGCCTGCCTGGCTGTCTCTCTGGTAAATACGTCAAAATTGGGCAGGAATATGCTGAACTGGGAAACCTTCATAGCAAGTCCCAGAGCCTTTTAAATCAAACAGGCTCCTTACCACCTCCTACTTGTGCAAGGTAAAGAGAAGTCCAAATGCCAACAGAAGAGCAAAGCAGAGAAGCTGGTCACAGCCTCTGTCTGTCTGGGTCCCGAGAGCACTAACAGGCCATAACGTCCCTCCCCCCACCCTGCCCAGGACCAGCCCAGGGACATCAGTCCCTGCCCCAGCGATGGCACAGGATGAGTGAAAGCTATCATTTGCAGAGGTCTCAGTCCAGGTGGTTTAGTGGGTCATGTGCTTAGCTTGTAAAATAAATGGAATCTGAAATATTAAAAAAGTATTCCGAGTCCTTACCTAACAACTCTGTGCTAGGAACTATTTTTTTTTTACTTCAGCTTTCCTTTTTGTTCTGAAGCCAGAGACTTTTGGTGGAGGCAATCAGCTAGGTAGGGGAGGTAGGCTCTTTTGGGTACCAGGGACCCTGACATGCTGACAGTATGCTTGTGTTTACAGACAGCACTTCTGAGTTTGATGGCTGGCTCTTTGAAACTCATCTACACATGGTCACCATCAAGATGCAAATCTCAGCTATTACATTTCCCCTCCCCCCCCCGAAAAAAGAAGTTTTACATTTCTAATTGTCCTGAGGGATGTAAATTGTTTCCTAATAGGTGAAGCTCTACTTTCTATATATACCACACTGTCTTGACAAATGAATAATTTGTATTTGAGGAAGTCTACAGGCATCCATTAAATATAGGGTGGAACTTCACAGACAAGTGCCTCTCTCAATGCTTTACACCCTCTGACATGCTTCAGATGGATCTCTGTGGTAGGAGGGCAAGGCACTCCATAGCTCAGGTAAACCCCCAAACTGACACCAATTGCAAAACTCTTATTTTCTTCAAGGGAAAACCAAAGACCTTAAATGTGACCCTATCCCTGAACAATGCAGCTCCTGCCATTTTAGTTCTACTGCTAAAGTCCTGGGAGATGCTTCAGTGCATTTCAGAGACGACACCATCATTCGAGCCAGTGGAATCAAGGCCTTTAATTGCCCTCTTCTCTGTAATTGTGTGCACAGAAGATTCCTCATGATTCCCAGCTATGGGCATTCCCTACATCTGCCTCAGTGTCCATTGCAATGTTAATATGGAAAATCATTCACTGGAAAACAATGCACAACAATAATATCTCATATAGAGTATAGAAATAATGTTCTATATTTCATGAGTATATTTCTAAACCTCCCTTGAAGCTAAGCAGTTATAATTATTTTATGAAGTGGGGTGAGGAGGGACGTGGAAGAGGGAAGAGGCATGCCTGAGGTCACCCACTGGCAGGGCTCCAGCAAGATTCCTGCTCTGGTCTCCCAGTCCTTGACCAGAGATACTTCATTTTGTGAAATTTGTGTTTTAGTCCTACTTAGTGCTGCACTCAGGGGCTCTTAGTGAACATTTCTGCTCCCTACCCTAGGCAAGGCTGGAGGAAAGAAAGGAGACGAATGAGAGGTCATCTCTCATTGAGTTGACCTGAGAGTAACAATGGGGGCACTGCTCCAAGCCTTTGTCCCCATCTTCAAAAGAGAGGAACCAAGCACCCTTGTGCCTGAGTCTGGGTGTCGCAGAGCCTCCCACCATGAGCAGAACAGCTCTGCTCCAGTGCAGGCAGCTTGCTCTCTGCCTTGTCTTCTCTGGGCAAGAGGTATGAATCCAAGGGAAGCTGCTGAGCTCTGATGCTTGTTAAATGAGAGGAGAAACAGGGCAGAGTTCTCTGTACTAAAGTTTGCTCTCATGCTTTGGGTCAGAGACCAAGTTGTCTCCTGCTGCTGGAGACTGTTTTTAATATTTTGGCTTTGGCTATCTGCACCTCTCAGGCCTTGCGCCCCTATCAAATCTACATCTTCACTGCTTCTCTTTGGTAGCACTGGCAAGAGCAAGGTGTGAAGCAAGGACCGACGTTGATGAATACAGAAATTTTCACACTATGACAGCACATTTTGGATGGACAAATTAACCCAAATTTGTGCTAGGCACTTCCTTTGTGGTGTTACAAGGCAAGCTCTGCTGACACAAGACCAGCAGCACTGATTAGTGTACCACTCCCAGTGCCGCAGCAGACTTTGAAGAAGCCAAGCTGGGAATTTCTAAAATGCCTTGAGGACTCCATGGGAAAGAGCTTAGCCAGCCAGAACATCTCTTCTAATGGTCAGATTTTCAGATGACTTCATGGTGAGGGTTAAACACCAAAGGGATGCATGGGGTGCTTCCTCCTACCAGACAAAAACTCATCCCATTGGCACAGGGCTGGTCCAGACTGCACCAGTGGTGCTACTGGTGCCAGGACCTGCGAGTACTGCTGTATTGCTCTGCTTGGCCACGTGCCTCTGCCAGGTCACGCTCTCCCTATCTGAATGCAATTGAAGATTTAGACCTTGGCCTATGCAACTTGTGGAAATAAGAGTGAAAGGCTCAGAGGTATTTACTCCTGGGAGTACTTAGAAAAAAAACCCTAAGTTATTCAATCCCAGCACAAGCCATTCTGGTTTTGGATTATGTTTTTTAGTATCATGGTTACCACTGAAAAATAGTATAAATGTATTTATGGAAAATGATCTTTTCGTTTTCTTTAACATTTCATCCTAGAAACCTCCCTTTCTTTCCATTCTTCACTCAGTAAGAGTGCTGGGATACTCTGTACTCTCACTTTCACAGCTCTACTTCTCTGTGGAGGAAAGTGAAACTGTTCTCAAGCAACTGCAAAGTGAGGAATGTGTGATAACGATTACAGTCTGACCTCCATAATCTTGGCCCTTGGAAGTGATGTTGGCCTGATGCCTTTTCTGATATTGTGGAAGAACCTTCCCTCCCAGTTTCTTTCTTATGGATTCTGCTTTTAATGGCGATAATATGAAATAAAAATTGGGAGGGGGAAGAATATACGATTAAAAATTCTCATTTTTAATGAGGGGTTTTGGGTTTTTTTTAATTTCCTATGTTCGCTTAGAGTTATCTATTGCAAATGCCTTGTCTCTTTTCTTTATTATTCAGGCTTGTTGGTCATTTGGGCTGCGAATAAATTCCTTGAGCTCGCTTACCTTAGGCCACTAGATGGTGCAACTAGACCTCGTTCCTTCTGGAGACCAACCACCACCAGATGGCACGGCTGAGAGCCGGGAGAGCTGCGGGGGGTGGCTTGAGTCCCTCTTCCCATCTCATCTGACACTGACAGCCTCGGGATCTGGTCCTGCACTGCCAGGGCTCATCTGCTTTGGTAACCAGAGAATGACTTAGAAAATTTTATGCGACGTTAGGAACAAGTTTCTGTACGTAGGAATAGTGGCATTTGTAGGTGGAGGCTTTAGAAGGAGAAGCAAGTGAATAAAGTTTAGGAAGGAAACAATAGCAAAATACTTAAACTTTACATAGTAAAGTCCATCTGTTACTAGTGTTAAAGCAAGACCACCAAGTTCATTTAGTGTCATGCCCTACATTTCCCTACATAGAGCATAGATTTTAGGATACTCCTCAAAGAATTCTTATTTTAACCTTTCTTTTAGACAAAAATATATAGGATATATTGAAACATCTTAAATTTCTTAACCATGGCCATATGAATGGGTAAATTGAGGCACAGAAATCTTAAAGCAATACAGCAGTTCAGGGCCAGTGCCAGAAGCTGGGGCTGCTGACTCCGCAGCAGTGCTGTCCCCCGCTGACTCTCCCCAGTTCCTCTTCTATTCCTCAGAAGGCGGAAAAAGAATTTCCTCCAGAGGAAGTGAAGAAGTGCCTGCTCCTCAGCCAGACCCACCCAATCCCATATGGGAGGCAGCCAAGGAAAACTGAGGCATTTGCAACCCTTGTTCATGTATGAGGAAGGCCAAGAAGGGTACAACCACGGCCCACGTAGCTGTGCGTGTCGCTAGGGAGAACCACTGGCCGATGGAAAGAAAATATGATATAGAACTGGGCACTTTTGGTTCTATTTTTCATTTTTCATCACTTTGGCTGAATGACCTACAGCAATTTACAACCTTCCTTGGCTTCATTTGCCTTCATCCATTGAAGTGTGGTAATAATACCTTTGAGGACTGCGGCAAAGCCTGATATGCTGTTTGTTCAGCATAGGATAAAAGATTTAATTAATACCAGAGGAGGGACTAGATTCTAATTCTTTGTTCTCAGAACTGATCTCTACAGACCTTTCTAGCATTGGAAAATGAACATACAGAACATCTCAGACAGAAAGACTTATTCTGAAGTTTTTCTGTCTTAAAGTGCCAAAAAAAATCACTGAACAAAACCCAAAGGATATAAAAAAAGGCAAAACAAACCACCACCCATCACAATAAAATTAAAATAATGGTCAAAACACAGTCAGAACAATGTTGAGTTCAGAGTCTGTTGGAAGACAGGGGAGCTCTTGGAAGTCATGTCACCAAGCATACCCCATGTACAGCTGGTAAGACGGGTAATCACTTCAGGAGTTCAACGGAAAGGTGTTTGTTATCATTTCAGTATTAGGAACAGAGCAAGAAAGAAGAAATAACTCCTTCAGTACTTGATTTTCTTTGAGCAATATCTTTCTTAAATAAAGCAGCTGCAGGAGTTCACCCTTTCTGCTTTCTGCAAATAACTGAGGAGCAAGAGTACTGTGAGGTGGGTAGGAAAATGGTTACTCCAGGAGTTTTGTTTGGACCGGGAGTGCACTTGGAAGTGAACCTCTTGCTTGTCCTCATTTGCTGCACTTGGATTTGCACCCTGGAGTGGGCACGTGGATCCCTGATAAACTGCAGGGTGCATGCCAGGAATGTGCCTGAAGCACTTCCATTGCTGATGGCTGCTGAGTCAACAGGAGCAAACCAGACCTAATCCAAAGCAAAACCCCTGAAACACAGACAGTGTGAACAGGAGTCCCCGTTGCCAGCTGTGCCACCCTGCAGACCTGCTCCTACTGTGCTGCTTTACTTGCTAACGTAGGCATGTAGTAACTGATGCTAAATCCTCTTGGAGGCAAGGTCCAGGAAACTGTCTTCTGAAGGTGATGACAAATGGTGATATTCATCCTACCTAACTGGAGTGACTGGAGACAGACAGAGGCATGCAGTCTGAGTCATGTCAAGACCTCCTCCGTGGTCAGAGGGGAGAAACAGGCATTTCCAACCCACCTCTCAGCAGTGATGAGGGAAGGAGCCCAGACATCTTTGTAATGGATGAAACCACTTGAGGCATTTCTGTGCACATATTCTAGCACCCAGCTATGCTAAGACCATGATTTGATGTTGTAACGTGGTGAGCATTGGTACCATGGCACTTAAAGTCTTGCCCCTCCCTTGCCTTTTCCTCCCTTTCTCTTCCCTTCCATTGCCCTTCCAGCCCATCCGTGCCCAACGCTACCCCACATCACTTGTCACGGCACTTCTGCTTGTGCAGTCGAGCTGGGAGCCAGAGTAGGGAATGGAGATCCAGTTGAACGATACCCGAAATGCACAGGTTTTCTTTTCAGGCAGATCAGTTCCCCTGTCCGTTTCACGCCATGCCCATGAAAACAGCTGGGGGGAGGATGTTCTCACAACGACCCCTTAAACTGGTGTCACCCCTGAGCACTTCTAAATGTCATATAGAATCCTAGGGATGAAATCTATGCCTCCACTCAGATTTCTCACTGCAGTAGCATCCCTGAGATAGCCCCCTCAATCCACACAATGCCTTTTTTTCTGCTTTGGTGTGCTGGCCTTTGTTGGAAGCCTCCAAACATCATTTTTGCTTTATGGGTTATCTCTGAAGCAAACTCAGCCATTTCCATCCCACTGCAAGCAGTGATTTTCCTATCCTGTAGCTGGTCAATATTTGAATTGGCAAGAAGGTGGGTGTTTCAAAGGACAGATAATCTTTTGTTTGTTCTCTTCCAACCTTGCTCATACTCGGCCCAGACTTCTACTTAAATGTCGCCGTTTTCTCTTATTATTACTATTTTTAGTGGAATTTAAGTTGCAATGGTAGAGGCCATGGGGCCTGAATCATTCCAGCTTATAGTCTTGGTAGCATGGCTGATTATAACTGCACGAGGCAGATCTGATGTAAATACACGAAATGTCAGCTCCTGCACCGCAGCCCCATCCTGGAATAACACCGACCTTACCACCCCTTTAAATGCTGCTCCGGCTGCTGAACTTTCCCTGCCCTAAATACAGGAGGAAATATAATGCACGGGGAAATATAACGGCTGCCAGCAATAGCAATAAATACATTGTGGGTGACTCTGTTGAAATTGGGAAGGAAAAGGAGATGTTAACCAGCTGTGACGTGCTCCTAAGTGTCATTACCGGGCCATGGAGTACAGCGTGCGACCTTGGGGTACCTTTCTGCAAGGAGGAGAGAAGAAAGGGGCACAGATCCCTGCTGATGGCCCCATGCTGCCCCTTTCGCCTTCCCCGCAGCCTGCCAGCGCTGCACGTTCGCAGGGGTTTCTCTGTATTTGCTTTTGAAGGGGGGAACAGGGCAGGTGCTGAGCGGGCAGAGCAAACACAGCGGCCACCGTGCCCTCCCCTTGCGCCTGTTCTCCCCGCCTGCCTTCTCCCCTCTCCCCCCCGCCTCCCCCCGAGCACATCTCCCATCGGTTCAGACAGAAATCCAGGCAGAAATTAATGTTGCTTTGAGCAGCGTGAACTTGCCAACGAAGGCTTCAAAGAGAGAAAGAGAGCGATGGAGACCAGGGCAGCGAGAGCGCTGTGCCGATCGGGCTGCTGTGCAGATCCAAGCCTGCACAGGGCTGCACAGAAGGGCAAAAACTGACCCAAATTCACCTCCCCAACACAGATTTACCACTCTGGGCTTTGTCAACATCCTCATTTACATTTGCACAAGCCGTATCTGTCACTCCGTGACTTGGAGCTGCAACAGGCCATGATTTCCCAGGCGGTGGTTATTGTCAGATAAGAGTAAGAGAAAACATAAGTGCAGTTCATACACAGAGGGAGATGGTGGCTGTACGTGTACAGAAAATAAGTCCAAGTATTAATTTTGCTATCTGCCCAATGAATGTTGCTTCTTTTATCAGAAAGGAATAACTGGAAATCACTAACAAAATGCTCAGGAGTTATACTGGAGCAAGCAAATTATTTTGGTGAGTATTCGTTAACATTTGTCAATTAATTTGTTTTGGACAAACACAGATTTTAAAAAGAACAAGATCTGTTCGCTAAAGGTACCGTTTTAACACCTATCATCAGAGCATTGTGCTTTAAATTGTATCATATATCCATGGACAATTCCTGGCAAGGCTTGCGTGACCCAGAAAGGAAATGTTTAACATTTAAAAGATGTCTCTGTTTCTGTTTATCGATCTCCTCTACACTCTTCAGACCTGGTTCTCTTTCTGGTTCTAAAAGTTCTGTATATAGAACTGACAAACAGAAACAGAAGCATATTATCTGTGTAATCAAATAGAATTAAATCACGTAGAAAAGTGTTTCTAATTTTATCAGCCATTTACACTGAATGGCTTGTTGCCTCATAAAAAAATTCTAATTAATTACAGTATTTGATAAATACCAAGAAGGTGTGCTCTGCTTGTGCAATATCTACAAGAAGTTCCAGCTACAGAATATTGCTTCTGCTTTTTGTAAACATTTTAAATACAGCACTGCTAATTAGTTAATAGAAGTGCTGCTTGGACTTAGTAGTCATGCTCAGTCTGCAATGGAACAAGCTGCTCCTCAGCTTGGTGCTGCCTAAGAGAGGGGCGTTGCTAATAGTAATGATAAATCACTATTGATGTATTAGTATCCGTATGGAGGTATCTTGTAGTCCCAGTCCAGGACTAGAAGCCCTTTATGGTATGCACTGAATAACTAAATAATGTAAAGGTAATGCCTGCCCTGAGTAGCACACGATCTACATCAAACAGAAGAGAGGCAGGGAGAGCTGCATTAGGGAGCACAAGGGGGAAAATGGCATCATCTAACGATCAAGCAGGCAGCAATTCCTATGTGCTCCAAGATTTTTGTACTCAGCATGGGCTGAAGGAGGACAACAAAGTTTCTTCTTTGGAGAATGCTTTTGATGTCAAGAATAACATGAGAGAAAGCACAAGATATTTCTTAAAACCAACAAAGTCTGAGCATCAGCAGCAGAGTGGAAGCATCCTGGTAGCATCGAATCGCCCAAGGACACGCCTTCAGCCAGGCTCTGTGTTTATTTGTAGCAGCGTGATTTACTTTGGTATTCATGGACACAGCCACTGCACTTTCCAGCAGGTGCAGCAGATGCAATTAGTTGCTATGGATATTGATCTTGCCTTTAGAGTCTAACTTTGAAGTTGCTTTGGGTTATCTGAAAAACAAAGATGTAGCGTGAGGGTTTGCCTTAACTAGGATTGCAAATTATTTCTTTTATCCTTGATTTTCCCTTTATTACTTTGCTTTCTCTCTTTTATTTATTCTTGTGAAGAGAGAGTCTATGCACATATTGTGATTTGAAAATATAGGTGATGGAGGCAGAATATTGAAAGTTCCTTTAATGTAGATGCAGGTTCTAGCAGAGCTAAATTGGAGGTCATTTTTTTGCAAAAAAGTGGAAGTTGGAGTACCTGATTATTTTTGATAAAGAGAAAGCACACAGGAAGCAAAGCATCCAGTCTTTAAAGACAGGTGAAATTGGAGTGATGTTCAAGCTACGTTTGGATTCAAAGTGAGACTAGGAACAGTCCAGAATTCAGAAGATGTCCAGCTCACAACAAAAACAAGGGCTATTTACAAATACCTAGATGTGAGCTTTGAATTTCCAGAACTCCTGAAGTTTACAGGAGCTTGATTCTTAAATCCTTGGCTTGGGTGTCATCTCTTTGAAAGTATGTAGGATCTGGTACACTATACTTACATGACAATCTAAGAAGATACAGAAAGAAAATAAAGTTTCTAGAATAACAGAGGTGTACTGGTTAGGTTAATGGAAGAGAAGATACAGTGCTCCGTGAGATAATTTTGCATCCAAATACTGCATTGAACTACCAGGCCTGTATTTGAATGACTGCACTCCAAACAAAATATTATTTCACTATAGCCAGATGGCTGACAGCGTGTTGTTGAATATTTAACACAAAATACGGCAGAAGGATGTGAGGGCTCTTGCAGTTACAAAGAAGGAAGGAAATTCCACTGGTCACCCTGGGCCTGATCTGTGGTCCTCTAGAAAAAGAGGAAAGCCTCTTCAGAAATGATGTTACTTCAGGTTTCTTCGACTGTAGATGTCTAGTAGTGGTGCCCAGTAGATAGAAAAGTGGCTAGGGGAAGTTTGGAGATATAAACAAAGATGGGAGTAAAATGCAGGCTGATCACTGAAACCTAAATTTTCAAAATCAATATTTAATTTTGGAAAATTATCAGTTACAGATATACAAAGTTGAACAATTATGTTCTGTTAAGATTTTGGTGCTTCGTATTTTTTTACCAGAAGCTTTTTCTTATGGTGATTGTTCACAATGTAGTATTTCAAACATCCTTCATTTCCCAAAAAAGGATTTTTAATGAGACTACCAGGAAAAGTTATTGCAAAAAAACATCATTAAAGAGAAGCCAATTAGCACCTTCATCAGTGCTTCACCTTTTTTACCATAGGTGATCTAGATAGTTAATTACAATTACAGTTACAGATATAATTTGCAGCTTTCAGTGACTATATCTAACCTGGATTCCTCAGATTGAAAAAGGCACAGAAAGAGAAGGATAAAATGAATGGAGATATTTACTCCTGTTAAAATCCAAACCGTTTTGTCCCCATGCCAGGGACTTAAATAGTGAACTAGACCAGACTGGCAGAGAAGATATTCATCTTTAGGAGAAGTTGGTGTGGTGCTCTGTCCATTTCCATTTAAATCCAGAGTATGCCCTCAAAATGGACAAAATGGGATTTATGCTTTAAATCTGTGTATAATTCTTGTGTGAAGCATCGGTAGTGCCTGGATTTCATCCCACTAACTGTAGTCATTTCTGAAAATGCAAAGCCCCCTTTCTTTAGGTAACAATTTCCTTTGATAAAAAGCAAACAAGTGTAGCCTATAAACCTGCAAGTGCTTATTCATAAAGCTATTCTTGTCCACCACTTCACGCATATGATGGGACCCCCTAGAAGCTAAAAATCAAGCAAGTGTGTGCAAATATTCACCGGCGTAGAGCCATAAAGCTCAGTAAAGGACCTGAAAGTTGAAGGGAAGAGGTTATGAAAATGGCTCTCCCTTAATTTAACCAGATGAAGCAAACAAACCTTTGCAAAATGAAAATGAGGAAATCAGATAATGAATAACTATAAAGGCTCATTAGAACTTAGACGTGCTCCCCTCAAATATAATTATGCTTAATATGATTTCATCAAATGTCACTGAAGAGCTGGAAACTCATAATGATGAAACACTTTTCACTCCTTCTGCCCTTCAGTGAGAAGGTCTCATCAGGCTTTATAAATATTGACAATGACTGACTCTTCCTGCAGGGAAAATCTGGTGACTGGAAAATGTGGATGCTTAATCTAATACACAGCCCAGCCAGCGTCACACACCGGCTGCGAGATCGAGCGTCTTGGCCCCACGCCGCCTCGCTCAGCCACGGTGCCTGCGTCCCACATGTCTGCAGAAAGCTGCTGCTGCCTGGCTCTTGCTCCAGCAGCCCCCACGTCAGCTATAGATAGTTTGCAGGTTGACCTGGTACCTGAGACCTTGGAGCAAAAGAGGGACAGCGATGCTGTCCTGTGCCTCTAGTAACGTGCTGCTGGCAGGCAACTAAGCAGGTGGGACCTCCAATGATGGTCAGAGGTGGGAAGGCATGTCATCTCCACTCGTGTCTCGTGTCAGGATGCTAAACATTTGTCAGATCAGAATATCTAACTGTGTGGAACTTCCCTCCCCCAAAACATTTAAACTTTTCAGTGATTAACTAACTTGCATTGGATCAAAACTTCAGTTATGGTGAGCTGCCATGGAAAGCAGAGGAACTAGAGTGATTTATGACCATGGAAGAGCTGACCCCAAATATTCCATATGCGACTGGCTTTGCTCACACAGAAAAACTGAAGGGGAAATTATATAAGACTATATAGGTTATATAAAGTTACATAAAGCCAGGATTGCATGACATAGAAGATATTCCATGTCACAGAATCCTGATTTTACATAACTTTTCTATTTTCCTTTCAGAAAGGTAGAAATGCTATATAGTAAAAGTTTAATACCTTTGATGTCATGCACAGAGGAATCCCTTCACTCCCTTTGTAGAAACACTCTCTCTCCTACTCACGGGCTTGTCCCTGGATGAAGATGGATATACTGCAGGTTTTTAAATGCAATGTTCAGCAAATCACATTTTTCCATTTTGTGGCTTCTATGGTCTTATTCATCATCTTGTATTCTGCTATATTAAAGAAAAAAAAATCTCTGGTTGTCAAACTAAGCCTCTTTAAGGCTTTTGGAGAAAGCTCTGGGCTCAGCTTATTTTTTACAGTTCATGGCTTCTCAGTTCAAACAAATGCATCTTTTGACTCACCAGTACCTTCGTTATTTATAGTTAACTTTTCAACATAAAAGGGCTGAATCACTCCCTTCCCTGACTCGGTGAAGAAGCTTGGTACCGCTCGTTAGCTCCCAATGACCGAGTGGAGTCTCGTCTGAGAGATGCTGCAAACTCCCTTCCCCATCTCTTGCTCAACTCTTTTCCCACCTGCGTTAAGGCTGATGGCATTTTGCTCGCTGATACCACCTGCTTCACACCTACGCACCCCCCTTTCCTAGTGCCAGACACAACTAGTCAAGATTTCTTGCCATTATATCTGTTAATTACTGGTTTGTTAACCATCTGACACCACGCCAGCTTCACTCGTCTGTTACGCTGGTATCAATATTTGAATACAATGGCAAAAAGAAAGGCACATAAGAAAGTACAAGTGTAAGAAAACATTTTATTGAACTGCTTTCCCCTGGAAGATCCATGGAAATCCTCTAGCCCGTGTCTTAGGATGCCTGTGGCCCTGAGAAGCTATCACTGACAGCAGATCTAGCACCCTGGGAAAGATTTGGTCCTTAAAAGAGGAATCTCACACGAAAATGTGCAGCAAGCTCAACAACAGCCAGAACTTTCTCCACCGCCTTTGGCTCACATTTGCTTCCTCTTTTTATGGAATGCATTTAACATAGCTTCTGCTCAGTCAGAATCGGAGTTCATTAATACTTTTGTTCTTTGTGTCCCCATGGAGAATATCAATAAAGATGTCAGGGAAAACTCAGCCAAATATGCTGCAACATAAATGTGCGGTTGGAATGCATACATTATACAAGGTTTCACATCTCTTTGTTAAGTAGGGTTGAAAATAAAATTACAGAGCACACTTTATATATATAATGTACCCACACATACATGTACGTATGTTGATATACAAGTGTAACATTACATGTCCATGCTCATGGACAGCTGCATGTCCTGTGTAAAATTACCTATCATACTAAGACTGCACAAGACTTAAAAAAGCTCAAAACGCTGACAGAGAACAGAAAGTAGCACAGCCAATTTTGATGGCTCCCAACATGAAACGGTAATCTTTGTTTTTCACTTATGTCAGCACAGGCCAGACATCACGCGTATGGGCAAACCCTGCTACAGCTAATGAAAACACATCCATTAGCAGCATCGATGTATTCTCTTTTCATTTTTTGGTACTATAAAGCAAAATAAAATAAGAAGCAAAGCAGGCTTTATGCTAAGGGAAATGCAAGTTTGAATTTGAATGCATGGAATCAGTTTTGGGCACTGATCAGGAAAGAATCATTTGCTCAGTGGTTTGGGGGTCGTTAGTCTGTACGACAGCGCAGTGCGATCCAGCACGGCCTGAGATTGCCAGGGATGGTTCTCGTAGAGTATGGAGATAATTAGCCCCTCTGAAATTTCTGCTCAATCCCTTGTGGATTTCTTTCTGAAAATCCTCAGAAAGTCAATATAAAAATTCCTCTTAATGCTTTGCATCTCCAGTTCACTCTTCATTTTTTAGTGTAGGACCAGGAAGAGTATCACAGTCTTGAAGATTATTCACAGCTCATTACATTTGTAAACACATAAGCTATTCTGATCTTCAGTACTGCTGCCATTGCTAAGAAAATAGTAAAGGGTTTGTCCTGCTTTGATTTCCTGTTGCTAAAGTCAATGCTGAAGAAAAGAGAATGTGTGAGAAGCCCAGCATTTGTACCTTCAGGTCCTAGCAATGAAAACACCGTGGATTTCACTGGATCTTCAGAGAAACCAACACCTCTACTTACAAAAGAGCTAATCGTTGTACAGCGGAGTCCTGTTTTCTGCTGTTTCCTTCTTTATCGCTTCTTCCTTTCCCCCGTTCACCTCCCATCCTGCCCTGCTCGCAATGTTCACTGTTTACTTCTGCTGCCTCAAGGGCTTTCTGTGAACAACCGTTACGGAGGCACCCTCTGCCAACCGCAGCCCAGACGCGCTGTCTCAGGATCAAGTCTTATATCCACGTTATACACTCGGACTCTCACAATAATTTTCTTAGCAGACTGACAACATGTTTTCTCTTTGGCTGAACAGTGCCATCAAGCAGCTGCAAAAAATTACAGGCTGTGAAATCTCTCTGTATTGTTCCCTCTGCTAGTGGTAAGGATCTGCTGGAGCTGAGTTCCCTTCCAAATATGCAAACTGTGCTCCCCAGGAATACTCCAACTAACTCTGCTCTAATCGGCCACTGTTGGATTATTTCTTGGCATTAAAAAGGTTTTCTTCAAACAAACACATTTAGGATTTTCTAATAGCAATTTAAACCTAATCTGAGAATGTCTGGAAGTGGAAAATGACTTCTACACGCTGAGGATAGTGTTCCATTACCAGTAATTTATTGTCTTTAAGAGCATCACTGGAACATTTATTGACACAACAAAACACAGACATTTCTGGTTTATTGTAAAATCTCATTGCATTCAGCCATTTGTGACTAAGCACAGCAGTGCAATTTATACTCCCAGGAAGGGCTTCCTATTTTTCCAAGTGTGTTTAGATTCATATGAAGATTGTATAATCCAAGGGACAAAAAAAAAAAAAAAAATTCATGTTGAAAACAAATGCAAAACCTCAAGCACTCTTGGTGGAAGAAAATTGAAGATTTTTAAAAAGGAATTTGGCTGAAAAAAATTCCTACAGCATTTCCAGTAGTGCATGCAGGTATCTAAGAGATTATGACAGATTTGATGAAGCAAAGGATTTCAGTCATTCTACATCATAAATCATGTTTCGCTGTTAAGAATTATAATTTAACAAGCTTATGTAAGATATAAACTTAGTTTGTGTCTATTTACTTGACTCTAGAACTGATATTCTAGAGAAATACAATTTCTATTAAAAGGTTACACAAAAGAAGCAATTATTTAGAGAGCAATTATTTTCTTTTTTTTAAATACTTAAACACTTATTATTGCTAGCACATTTTAGGATCCAGTCCTGCAAAGTCATATCTTGAAATCAGGGATTACATGTGTGAGCAATCGTTAGGGCTGTCAAAGTATTAGAGTAGCAATCTTCCTTTAATTTCGTTTAGCAATGGGTGAGGGAATAAGTCCATGGATGGTTTTAAGCTACTTTAGATGCCCTACAGCAGCCAAGGTTTTGCTCCAGGTGTCTAAGGAGATCCTGAGTGTCTCACACGTGTAGCTGAGAGGTAGAGCTCATGCACCCCACATGTCCCTGTTATTTTACTGCAATATTCAGAACAAACTCAGAACGAAATTTTGCAAGAATTTGGAGCTGTCCAATATCAATTTTTCACCTTCAGATCTTTCAGACACAGTTGTGTGTATTTATTTTTAATGTATTTATTTCTTGGTACTTTTGACCAATCTATCCTTCAACCTGACCTCCATCACCCTTCAAAAGGGAAACCCATTGACCACACAGGTTTGTCTGGGAGAGCCACATTGCTCCTACTTGCAGAGTTGTACCTCCCTTGTTTTTTTCTGATGTTCATTAGAAATCTTTTGTTGTGTTTGTGGCCAGATAGTTTTAAATAAAAGAAAACAAGCTGGTTATTTGATGATATCCTTCATGGAGACTTTCAAACATAACTTATACATGTTAACTAAAACGGATGTGTGAGGCTACCAGAGATTGGGGAAAGAGCGTTTCACACATTTTACTGAGGCAGCAAGTGATTATGTCATGGTTTTGTGACTTGTCCCAAGTCATATGGGTTGGTGCAGAGAGAGGCAGCCGCAGAGGGCAGTTCAGACTGCAGCAAGGCAGCTGCCCTCTGAAAGTGCCCGTAACCCTTCCCTGAGCTCTCAGGGAACCCAGAAGGGAAAGAGGTAGGTGGCACAAACCTCTCCTCTCCTTCTGCCTTCTCACCTTTCCCAAATGACCAGGATATTTTATTTAAGGCCTGGTCCTTCTGCAAAACTATAGCGATTCCCTCCAGACCAGGCAGCTAACATTTCTCATTGACTGCATTTACATATTACATACAGGTCTGAAGAGATTTTATTTATGCCAGCGATATAAGTAAGGCCACACAAAAGCTTTTCATCTCCCAGCTAATCTAGTATCTTTGTTCCTGCATTACGGTTGTTTGTTTTCTCGCAAGCTCTGAATGTTTCTTTGTGCTCTTACCCCGTAATTATTTCATTAGGATCCATAAGGCTGTTGCATCAGCCCAGGTGTTGCTAAAATTATAATCTATGGGAAGCAATCACAGTATTCAGCAGCCTGCAGGTCACGCCTGCTCTGTGTGGTTGGCTTGTTTTTCATTATTAATTTTCCACAGGGTTTAATCCAGGATAATATATTTAGATGTAAGTCTGGCAGACAGTTCAAGGATTTTAGAGTGGATTCACTTTCTACAATGGATGGGATTTGCTCTTAAACGCTAATGAAGTAGGCCAACTTTTTGGAGCCCCTTCCATTGACGATGATGATGATTGTGTATTTGGGGGACTCTACTGTAATATCATAATTCTTAAACATGGCAAATGAAGCCTTGCTTTATTTTATTAGCACTCAATTCATCCTTTAGAAAGACAAAGTTATAGCTTGGTTTAACCTTTTTACACAAGCAAAAGCCAGGTGTGCTAAAACTGTGTTAAAGAACAAGGAATGACTCTACAAGAAGTCCCAGGCATCCCACTGCTTGGCGTGGCTGCCCTGACGTGACTGCCGTGCCCTTGTGACGTGGTGTGCTATCAGGTGCCAACAACACTCACCCACCCCATGGGAACTGGAGGTCCCTTTACAGCAGTGCACAGATATGGCTGAGCCAGCCAGCAGGTCCTGAAAAAGTTCATCTTGGTCATGCTGGAGGACCTTGCAGTGAACAGTCTGTCAGGGAAAAAGCAAGCATGAAAATCCTGGACAGAAGAACCCCAACAATCACCTGACCAAGAGCTTTACTAAGCCAGGACCCCTGCTATGGCTTTCAGGGTCTTGCAACACACTGTGCTTTATCATGACGGCCCAGCAACTGAACTGAAATGCAACCAAGAGGTGGAAGTGCTTCTTCATATGTTTTACCCATCTTTCTCCCTTTGTTTGCACATCTTTCTTTGTGCTAAATGAAGGTTTAGAGATCTATGGGAGGCCTGGAGCCATCTCTTCACTCCTGGCAGTTTCACAGGTATGCAGAAAGAGGAGAGCTTTTTGCTCAGGAGACCCCTGCATTCGTGCACTCATCCTTGGCCAGTTCTGCAAAACTAATCGGTGCTAATGCAGGCAATGTGTTATCTGCCAGCAGAAAGAAGAGGTTGAATCCACTTTCTGATGTAGAGCTATGTTGTGGCAAAGGGCTTACGATGTGCGTGAAAGCTGGCTAATCTTTTAACCAGTCGACAAATGTTAAAGGTGAACAACTACTTAAACCAAATTGACCTTAAAGCTTCCTGTACATTCTGAGTTAGTGCACAGGCTGATGCCTGAGCTAAAAGAGCAGGAAGGGATTTGCCTCTCAAGCCCAGCCACTGAAGGAAAAGCTATTGCTCCCTCTCCACACAACCTTCAGACTTCCCAGGGCTTGTGGATCGTGCACCATGACCTAACTGATGCACTGTGGCATCTTACACGCACGTACACGTATATACGCAGGCACACGCATACGCACACGACAAAGTTATTTGCATATGTCTTTGCATGTATAAATACAAATGCATACTACGTTCTTATTACTAACCATATTTCTTAATATCTGGAGTTCACAGTTGTGCCTGGAGGGGACTGTGTTTCTTGCAAAGCCACCTGAAAGGCACCAGTTTCAAAAGACATGTAAGCGGTCAATATAAACACAATTTACATGCAATGACTGGATTCCTCTAAGCTCCAGGGAGAGGAAAGATTTTTTGTCAGATGCCTTTTAGTTTCAGACAGATTTCTGAAGAAAATAATTAGGTTTGTAAAACCGAGGCCAGCATGTCTTCCCATTGATCATGGAGCTAACAGTGGGTTGTGCTGAGGGTTGTGTTCACTGCAAGCAGAATACCAGCTTGGAAAGAACAGATAAAACAAGGTATTATTTAGCCTAGTTATTTTCCAGCTTTTAATGTGCTTGGCAGACCCTCTTTTCTTGTCAGAGCAATGAGACATGTCAGAGCTATACCTCACCATCACTAACCTGTGGTCAGTAATACCAGAGTGGTTAGACAAAGCCTGCCACGGAAAACAATAAAAATATCTTCCCTGGCCATCTCGCAGCATGGTGGCTCTCCTGACAGATCCCAAGGAGAGTCGCGTTAAATCTTCAGCATCATGCAGCTCTTGCTAGCTCTTGCTCCCAGGAAGGAAAAATATTCTGGGTGCAAAAAGCCGGCAGAGAAATGATGATGGTATGGGGTGTGGGATGGCAGGGGACTGCCCTTCCCTCCTCTCGTGTCGCAGACAGACAATAGTAACATAGCACTGGAAGGAAGGAGGAGAAATCAGGGCCAGTGCTGATATCTGATGCCTCCTTCATCAGTTTTGAGGTTTCTTTAGGTTAAATTTTCAAGCAAGTCTAAAAGGTGAGGATATATACCTGAGGCATACCAGGAAACCACTAATCAAGCATTACTGGCATTTATTCTGCTATTACTTTAGCTACTGTACCCATATGTAGCTAAATATTTCCCCACATATAGCTAAATATTGTTTTCATGCTATAACATGTTAAGTGTTACAGGTTTATATAGGGAGCAGGGTAAGTGGTGATTTTCTACTCAGCCACTTCCCCAACTTCAGAATAGCTGAATGGTTTTTTTTAATTTGAATAGCAAAATAGTTTAAAAAGTGAATTTTAGAGGAGGGATGTTGTGCTGCAGAACTCCCGAAATGCTCTTAAAACTTCAAACACTCATTGAAACCCTTACAATACTGTGTTCCCAACCGTATCAACTTTTTGGTTTTATTTTTTTAAGTGTGAGCGGTACGGAGAAAACCTGGAGGGATTGCACCTTGGACTGCTGCTGCTACTTTGGGTCAAGACTATGTGTGAACAATATTTTAGAATAAATGCCCTAACTTGAAAATCTTTACTTTTTTAGAAGTTATTTTGGGAAAGGAACCTCATTCTGAAATAAGAATGTCCACTCAGTCTTGAACTGTAGTGATTATGGAAACCAGCTTAATAATTTTGGTCTTTCTCTACTGCATAGAGACAGCCTATGCCGTTACGTATTGTGGTGGTACAGGATTTTCTCCCTGACACATCTATATGTCTCCTAAAGTCTATCACTTCCCACAAACATCACAACCAAGCATCACCTATTTAGCTTCATCTCTCCTTCTACTTCTCTTCCACTTCCACTTCTACATCTCTAAAAAATGTCTGCACCTCCTGCCGCAGTTTCTGGGTGCATGGGGAAACGGCTGCCTGACGTTCCCACAGTACAATTACCATCGTTGCTTCTGTGCAAAGGGGGGCAAATGATGTTTTGCTTCTTTTTAGTGGAGACACACGAGCTGTGTAATATCGTTTCTTCCCCCGCACACCCTCTCTCCACCCTGAGCCTTTCTGGCTTTAAAGATGAACCCCTCATAGTCTCAGATCTGGTTATCACATGCACAGTTGTTCTGCTAAATAAATGTTTAGTATTATAGATTAATTGTTAAGTGATCCTCTTAAAAGCAAAATTTCTGCTTTTTTCTTCTCTCTCCTCCAAACACCACATGCCACGGCGAACAATCACATATATAAATATACACATTCACACATACACTTCCTGTAGGCTATATGGCAGAAGTATAAAATATAATGCATATCCTCAATGCCTGGAGAAGAGGAGATGCATTATTCAGTGGAACTAACTACCACACAGTCTTACTACACGGTAATTAGTAGCATGACTGTCGGGCACAAAGAAAAAAGTCTTGAAAGAACTACAAAGGTTGAAAAAGCTGACTAAGTATATTACTTGTTATTAGTAAAACATAAACTGCCAGGTATGTCTTCCAACAAAATTGTAAGAATTATTTATAGCAGGAATTTTCCCCAATAGCAATAACTGCAAATGATTAATTCATACAGAAAGCTAACATAATTATGAATTATTGCAAATTAAACTGCAAGCACTAAAAACAAATGTAAATCTTAAAAAGAGACAGCTTTAAAAGGGATTACTTTTTCCAAAGAAGGCAGCAAGGTAGTGCATTTCTCAGCCTGGATGGTGAGAACCAGAAACGTTTTTCTCTAAATTTCAGCACTTAAGAAACCTGTAGGCAAACGAGCAAAATGTCACTTCTCCCCAGTGCTTGTAATGACATCGTGCCGCTTCCCATGACAGCGCCCAGGACATCTTGCCACAGAGGAATTTTCAGTTGAGGTCAAAATTTTGACTGCTAACACGTACTATTCCCCAACATCGTTTCCAGACTGGTGATCATGTGCAGTGTCATTGCCTGTGTGTTTACGGCTATTTTATTTGACTGCCTCGCTCACTTGGCCACGCAGGCTCTATGGCACTGCAGAGGTGATTCGGGAGAGTCCACCATTCAGTCTGCCAAAGCCTGAGACTCAGATACCACCTTAAACCATTTTTTTCTTCATCACCAGCTTTATGATGCTCCATGCTTTTAAGCCCATGCCCTAATGGCTTAGGGGTGTTTCACTCAGAGATGACTATTGACAAGTCCTCAAAATTTTGATTCCTAAATAAATATGTGGTTTTGGAACTCATTTCAGAGTTTATAATTATTTCTTATTAAAATTAATAAAGTGATACTATTATTAAATGTGTAGACTTTAAAGGATAGCTAAAGCAAACAAAAGGTAGAGACTTAACAAAAGAGGTGGAGCCGACCAGCATTTTTCAAAGCATGAAATTTTGCTCAAATGTTCTGTTGAAAGCTCAAATAGCAACTGGAAAAAAATCCCATGGCTTCTCTTCCCTCCTTTTGGACCAATCTTAATTAACAATTACATAATAGTAAAAAGTTCAATAGGAAAACCAAATCATCAACAGCTTCCCAAAAGTAATTGCTGATTTGGCTGTGGTCCTATTCCTTTTCTGCTTGTTCTTCAGTAGACACAAAGATGACTGATTAAAAATAAAAAAAATATTAGTGAAGGAATCATTATTTGCCTGAATATAGTTTATGCCTGCAGAGCCGCAGACTTAGCAGGTTCCTGACCTGCTCACTTCCTAGAGGTAACCACAATTTCATCAGCTAGATTAGTAAAGCAATAGTATCTGTGCACTAGTGGGCATCTTTACATGCAAATAAATGTATTCAGATGCTCTCATGCTTGCCCACGCTAATAGTGCAGGCACGATTTTGCATATATATTTTAGCATTATTTATCAAACAATTAATTGGCTGAAGGCAAGAGAAACTAGGACAGTAGAAAAGAGGAGTGATGTAAAGTCCAGCAAAGCAAAGTGGCCAGATGCTGTCAGGATGAGTGTCAGCGATAGATGGATGAAGAGGAGAAATATTCTAGAAGAAAGGACCGAGAGGGGAGGCAGGGCGAAGGGGAGGTTCACCTTGCCATGTAGATGATACAGAGAGAGAAGCAAGTTGCTTCTACAATCACATCCCTCATCGGAAATGGCTGGAACAGCATCTCATTTCTCTCCACATCTGCTTTCTGACAGGTGGCAGAAAGAGCACCACTGCTGTCAGTTAACTGTCCTGTGAACTGCTGGGAATACAAAATACCCAGCCCCATGTTTTCCTGGTAGCATATTGCTATTGACATTTCGCTGATGTGAATCCTGTATTAATGCTGCTTCTGCTGCTAACCAGAGTCAGTGTTCCCCTTCTTCTACTGCACCCCACACAAGTTCTCAACTAAACAATATAATTCACTGTCTAAGTGCCCTCAGGGTCCGACACTTGGAAGATGAAACATTTTTCCCCAGTCCCATCCAGCAGATCATACTTTTCTATTTCCTCTGAATACAGAAGCAGAAGCTCTGTTTTGGAAATTCAAACATGAAGGTGCCAAACTCCTGAAGCTGCTGGTTAAAAAAGTTTGGAAAAGACAAACCATTTATAAGCCATCATTCAAGAATCAATAGCTCATTAATAGCCTTGGGTGGTATGTCATGTACTAGCATAATAGATGCCATATAAAAATAATACATGGTGGACATGTCAAATAAAATCAAAGCTACCTGCATGCAAACAAAAGAGAGATGTGCTATCAGCATATCCTCTCCCACTTTTCATTATTTTTAGAAAAATTTGTGTATAGCCAGTAACACAGTTTACTGAAAATTTACTTCCATTCCCAAGGCCAGTTAAACTTCATCCGGAGATGGATTAGGACCTGAGAGAGCACTTTAGATCATAAACTTTTATCTTCTACCATTACTCACATTGGCAAAATTCCACAGTGTAAATGTCTTTTGTTATTTCTGAAACTGGGTGTTCACAGCATGAGATGACTGCTGCCACAGAAACACCGCCATAAGTTTGAGCACCACTTCCTAAGAAACCTGCATTAGTAATGAAATAGCATCGCACTGAAAATGGGCACCACTAAACTGGCAGGCGATACAGTTAAAGAAATAAATGATTTGCATAGTGATGATGTCATCAGCTTAAGTCTGACGTTTGGTTCTGGAACCATTAAACTCGTGAAGAGACTTTTCTCACATTCGGTGGGCTCTACCAAAGGTGAAGCTCAGTGAAGCCAGTGAAGCAAAGAGCAGTTCACAAAGTTCAGTACTGAGTCACTAAAAGAAAGCAGTGTATTATGTGATATGAAAGACAATGTTTTTTAAAAATGTAAATCTTTGTTAAAACGTGCTTCTTGATCATTTCAGCGCAGTTAATCTCTTTCCTAACATAAACTGAGAAGAAAAGAAACTGATAATGATGACGACCAAATGCCACAGGCTGGGTGCAACACTTGGCATTCTGTGCAGACAAGAAAAGTGAGCAATTTAAATGCCAAATGGTGCAAATTCCTAGTTTTAGGAAAAGAATCAATCAGTGGCACTATTTCGATTGGGCTCGCCGATGGGGCACACTGCCGGCGTGTTTAAGCGTACGAGCAGCGACATTTCCCCGCCTGTATCTGTTCCGGCAGCTCTTGCCGGGCACACAGAGGTTCTGGCGCGGCCGCCCTACCCGCAGCCCGCCCCGCAGCATCGCCGCCCGCGGACCGGAGGGGAGGGGAGGGGAGGGGAGAGGAGAGGATCTCCCCCCCTGCGCCGCTTCCAGCGCTCCCTGGCTTCGCACGGGGACCAGAGGTGCCGCCTCCTCCTCTTCCCCCTCCCTCCTCCTCCTGCCCGCTCCTGCCCTGCCGGCTGGCAGCGTGCGGCTGGCCGGGGACCTGCGCCGGGAGCTGGGAGCCAGGCCGGGCTGTCGGCGGCCGGGTGCGGTGCGGTGCGGCGGGGAGCGCGGAGGGCGCGGAGCGGGGCTGCGGGGCTGCTGCGCCCACCGAGGGCCGGCACACCGCGGAGCTGCCGGCCGGGCTCCCCGCCTTGTCCCGGCGGTGCCTAATGGCCTTTGTCTCTCTGCAGCGAGAGCCAGCGGCGCAGGGACGGGGAGCATGGCTTGGGGCGAGTTCAGCCTCCTCCGCTGGCTCCGGGAGAGCCGGCAGTCCAGGAAACTAATCCTGCTGATTGTGTTCATCGCCCTGCTCCTGGACAACATGCTGCTTACGGTAGTCGGTAGGTAGAATGGTTGGGTTTTGTTGGGTTTTGATGTTGGGGTTTTTTTTTTCCCGTTCCGATTTACGCCAGAAGTAATCTCCAGTGACAGATGTACTCCCTGAATGCGTGATTAATGCTTTCAAACCAAACATTTTCAAGCACTGATTTTTTTTTTTTTAAACACGAATTATATTCTAGGTATTGCAAACACACTGCCATACACACCAAAGTCTGGCTTTATTTCTATGTTAATTGCAGGATAAAGAATGGTATAAAAAGTTCTTCATGATTCTTTTTTTCTACTAAACGCCACTAATACTTCACAGAACAACATATAACAGTATTTTTAGCTCATCATCATTTTTCTCCTGTGGTCATGCAACTGAAACAACAGGCTAGATAACACTGGAGATGCCTGTTTCCTTGTGATAGTTCCTCTTTCCCCCACGTTGGTCTTAAAATGATAGGTTAATAAGAAAACTATCTAACTGGGTTTTTAGAAAAGCACTTCCGTGAGTTGGTTTAATAAAATAATCCAAGTTTTGATCAAAGTTGAAGACGCAACTTTTACTGGCTTCAGTTGCATAGTATCAAGATTTAGGAATCTACTCCAAACGCTTGAACATTTTCCACTGGTGGTTTTAGAAGTTCCTCATATTCAAATGTTTATATGAATTTAAAGAAGAAGGTTCAGAGAAACTAGTGGTTCATGGACACACACGCACACACACGAATGCCCATGCCTCTGTCGGAAGGGAATCGGGCTGTGCAGAGCCGGCTCTCGGACGATGCTGCAGTGTCAGCTTCTGAATCAGACTCCTGAATGTCTTGAGGGACTTCAGCTTAAAAGCTGATACCACAATGTAGACATTAGCTAAAAACATACATATTTTTAGCAAGTTGATGTTTGGATTTTTTTTTTTTACATGCATATACTTTCTTATAAAGTTAACATTTCATGAGTTGTTCAGTAATATGTATGCAAGAAGCCCTAGAAATTATTATAGTTTGCAGACTTACTGAAAGAGTGGGCTTTTTTTAGGAAGAGATGCAAGACAAAGAGGGGTGGTTCTGTCACTAGTGTTAAATTGAATGAACCTGACATCTTTTTTTACAAATTCTGAAATGCAAATTTATGAGATACATATTGATGCAATTAAATTGCAGCTAAGATCCTAAAGCATACAAAGCAGGTCCCTTCTGGATGATCTTTTCAATGTAAATTTTAAAAAAAGTAGTGAGATATGCCAACATCAATATATGAGTTCTGATTACTTAATATAGGAGTGTTATGGTTTTTTCCTTCTTAGGGCTGTTACTTATCAATGATTTTGTGGTTTATTTTAGAGATGTGTTTTATTACATTTTCAATATTTTGGTTTAACAATAGTTTCAATGCTTTTCTCATCTTTCATGTTTTCACAATCTAAATCATGCTTCACAGTCGTGCAGCAAAGAGACTCTTCAGACATGTGTTTTGATACTTCTTATATTTTGCTTTCTGAATGATGTCTGTATAGAAAATCTTACCTTTATGAAAACTGGCAAAAAATAAAGACTAATGTAAGAGAACTTTTTATTTTAAACTGCACTTCTGAGTTATGGTTGTATTTTTTCCCATGAGTAAACTCCTATTTTAGTTCTGTGTTTCCACTGTTCAAAATCCTTACTAATGTGCTCTGTAGGAAAGCCTTGTATTTTCTAATCAATGGCAAAGCGAACAAGAAAATTTGGTGATTCCATTTAAAAATAACCTGATAGTAAGATGCCAATATATTCTATTTGTTTTTCCAGTGCCAATAATTCCCAGTTACCTTTACAGCATCAAACATGAGAAAAATGCCACAGAAATCCAGACTACTAAGCCTAATGCAGTCTCACCAACGATGGACAATTTTCAGAGCATCTTCTCCTACTATGACAACTCAACAATGGTTACTGGAAATGAATCTGATAAGACACAGCCCAGAGAGTTGCATCATACTCAGACAGAACAAATGATAGTAAATGTGACTCCTTCCCCGTCTGACTGCCCTAAGGAAGATAAGGACCTGCTGAATGAAAATGTTCAAGTCGGGCTCTTGTTTGCTTCCAAAGCAACAGTGCAGCTAATCACTAACCCCTTCATAGGGCCGCTGACAAACAGGTATGTTATTTCTGCTACGTTACTCGGCTAGGATTTTATACTGAAGTTTTAGTCCGGACTAGTATTTCAAACCACGTGTTTTTAATTCTATTGTGGCCCTGACTTACTGGCCTTCTCACTGTATCTGGAGGAACATTTTAGTGAAGTACATTTGATGAACGTGTCTTCTAAATGCCTACTCCCTTTGCAGAATAAATTGGTAAGCTGCACCATTTGATATATCCGGTATTGTACACTTTTCCTTCAGCTCCTGAGATCTTTCGTTCTTACAGAAACTTTTTCTGAAATGGTGTTGAAATTTCTTCAATACAGCTATATGGAGCCAAAACATGCTACAGCTCAGTATTTACGAAGCACTGTGAACTGATGATCTATCTGTTACATCTACATTAGGCAAATGTGATATTGAAGCTGTAGGCAGGGTTCGGATCCCTCCCTTGCTCTCATAGAGACTCGCACCTCTTGGTGCCATTTGGTATTCATTGATTCTGAGTCATTTGAGGTAAGAATCAGTGGGAAATTCGCATGGACTTCAGTGAAAAATGATCAGGTGTCAAATTTTGCTGATCATCACTGAGTCCAGTGGATCACAGATTTCTATCAGTACATGCTCTAGCCCAGCCATCAAATTGTTCTGTCCAAATTCTCGCATATATATGATATCTTGAACAAAACATGTTTAAATGGTACATTATGGAAAATCTATTTGAGCCAGGATCAAGGGTATAAGCACCAATATCAATGACTTATAACCACTGCCCCCCCAAAATCTGATCACTAATGATGTTTACATGGAGACTAAAAAGTAGTTATAATATCATTTAAATTTCTGATGTTAATAATGAATTTGATTTTATTGTTAGCATTTTGTGTCACTGTTCCCCACAGAAGCAGCCGCAGTCCTCCCAAACCAAACAAGAGATCAATCTGCGCAGGAAATAAACTCCAAATTGTATTTAGTCAGGCCACTAAGTTTCGTATTTCTTATTTAAGCTATTTTTACGAAGAAGAATTTTTCTTTCAGAAAATGATGTGCTCCAGGAATTTGTCCTTGTCAAACACGTTTGTTTAAGCAGTCAGTGCTTATCATATGTGGCAATAACCAAAACAACCAACACCTTTTAATGCTATATATTTCAGGTTTTGAAGCCAAAACTACCTTTCAGCTTATATATGTTGTCTGAGTGTTTAATTTCAATCTGATAGATGAGTATCCAATGGAGGGCTAAGCGGTGGTTTGACGCACAGTGCTACGAATTCAAAATGTGTATTCAATCTGTGGAACTGATCTACACACAAAAGCTTTAAATGAGATAGACAGTTCCATTCCTCTCTCATTTCACCTTATCTCCTACTGCATACCACCTACATAGATATAAGTATGCCGTGGCAAAGTTACTTTCCCACAAATATTGCTGCAAGTTGAGGAGGAAAACAGATTTTTGTTACCTGGATTTTCTGTATCGTTTTGTGAGGATATGATAGGTCATCCACAGGCACAGTAACATAACATCAAATAATATTTTCACAAGAGTTCTTTAGGTATTCTATATTTTCCTAAATGTCTAAATTATTGCCCTGTTGATATTTACTTTTCTCTGTTAGTAACATAATTTCCACAACCTGCCAAACCAGGAGAAAAGCAACAATACGTTCCATGTCGTCGACGGCTTTTTCAGTAGCGCAGTTACGTCATACTGTAGATATGATCTCCGCTCTTTCTTTGATAGACGTCTGCCCAAGTAAGGGGGTGCGTGTCCCTGCCGATGCCTCTCCGTGTGCCTGCGCATCTCAGGGTGGGAGCCTGGTGCTGCCTCTGCCAGCTCCAGGGGAAACACCTCTGCCCTGGAGCCAGCGGCAGGTTTGGCAGTAGGTGTTCTTGCAGCATCTCCCTTCGCTGCTGTTAGGAGCAGGGTTGGCAACACACTAGTGTGAACATCAGTGGGGTGAGCTGAGATTTCCTCCTGGAAACATCCTACAGGTGTGGTTTTGGTTGTTTTTTGGGTTTTTTTTTCACGGGGCTTAGTGTGTGTCTGCAATCACAGGGGCAGCTTTGCAAGCTCAGGCGCCCAACAAGTTGGAAAAGGAAAATCAAGGAGCACATCGCCCCAGCGTCCTGTGCAACAGACTCCTCTCATACAGCAGAAATGAGCACCTTAGTGGCAAAGTGGCTCTAAATGAGATTTAAGAGTAACTGGTTTTGTTTCATGCGTTATTTGTATCTTGGTTACCAGGATCTGCCTTTCTCCTGAGAAATGTTGAGCGGGAACTATCAGTTGACACATTTATCATTTAACTGTAGAAGTCACTGGCAAAAAAAGCCCCTAAAGTTGACATTTCCTAATAGCAATGTGTATATGATCAGTTAAAAGCAGTGTGAAAATTGAGATTATTATAAACGAAACAGAAGATATCTGAGTTATCATTATAAAGACTCTTCCTTACTACTGATAAAGTGCTTAGTGAAAATTATTTTTGCCGTTAATACTTTTGCAAAATTTCAGCAAAATATCACAGTTGAAGGAGAATGGGTTGCTTAGTTCAAGATTAGTGTGCACAGTTTGGTAAGGTACCCTTCTGCAAATAGGTAGCACACTGTGTTCATGGTTTTTATTTTTCAGTCAAATATAATCAGAGTGGTTTAGAGTTTTAATCGAGTATGGAGTTCCTGGCTTTCGGTACGCACTGGCTTTGAGTGCTTGAGTTTGTACAGGATGCAACAGGATGTTCTATTCATGTGAGTCTGTGCCAGTTGTTACTTTATTTTAGGTTTTCTGGAAGTTTTGTAGGCTGTTTTCCCCCTTTTTCTATAACTACTGGAGCTGTGGATTTTTAAAAATAAATTTCAAAATTGTTTTAATTCAAGAAGTAAGTTCTGCTAAAAAATACTCCTTATTTAAAGCCCAGCTTTTTCTGTGGAGTACCAGACAAAACACACACTTGACTTAGTGAACTGGTTTGCAATTCACGAAACAACACAATTTACCTTCGGTCTAACAAAGTCCAAGCAAAGGAAGCGCTAGGTGATGGCTTTGCCGTAGGATGTCAACAACACACTTCCCACCGTGGCACTGCTTCAGGGCAGAGCTGATAAGATTCTGTGACTCAGATGCACATTATGTTTCTCCTTGTAGTGAAATTGGTAAGAAACTGTACAAATAGCACAGCACGCGATACAGGGCACTTTGTGAGGAGGATGTATTGGCAAAGGGAGAATGAAGGCTCTGCCTAATCCTTTGCAGTGAGGAAAGCGGGCAAAAGGCTGCTGTGCCCTCTGTAAGTTACTGATTTGCTCCATTACTTTTTCAAGCTCTTAGGAGCTCTGTGGAGGAGGCTGTGAACCCAGCTGTGCCAGCCCCACGGGCCACTAGAGCCACTGAATGTCTCGCCTGCCCTATCGCTCCCTCCCTTTATTTACCAGTATGAAAAAATACATAGTTGTATCCTTGTGCTTATCCATATTGGCCTCAAAAAACATTAAAAAATTAACAGCTATTTTCATCATTATTTTTACACCAGTATGGCTACAGCTTTGAACTTCTTTGGAGGAGAGTGAGTGGCTAGGAGCATGGCAATGTACATGCAGAGAGTGAGGCAGAGAGATACGTAGCATTTGTAAGTGCTGAATTACAGGTCAGTCCATATATAAGCTTTCAGGTTCAGGTTTTGGCAGGTGATTCAAATGACCGGTTCTGCGGGTTGGACAAAGCCCCTCTGCCTGCCCTGCACAGAGCCTGTGGGTGGAGAGCACGGGGACCACGTCCCTGTACCTTCTTCCTTACCTTCACACACATTCAGCAGTTAGCTGGTTCGTAACCTTGAGGAAAATATTCTTCTTCCCGTATGTCCTCCCAGTCTTTGCTGGGAGTGAAGAAGATAGCCAGACTGCCAACTGGGACAGCCTTAACAAGGGGTGCTCGCAGTGGTGCCAGCGTGGCTGTATAACAAGGTTGAGATCAGTGGATTTGCAGCACTGTAATGGATGGATTAATAGGCTTTAATCATCCACAGCTGCTATCCTGGTCAGTGTAACCTTTATTTTACTGCTGCACAGGACCCATCGATCAGTTGTTTTATTGTAGGGTAACCTTATTAATGGGTGTAATCCACTTCCAAACAGTCCTGCAATCTGGGGTCAGCATGGCACTGAAACAGAGTAATTTAGGCGTTCTCCATCAGTGGCAGCCTTTCCTCTCCCTCCTTCAACTAATGACTTCGGCTTTTTCAGAGGTCAGAAATACCTGTAAGAAGCACTTTTAGCTGCTGGTAGCCTTGGTGAAACCTGCTGGACCTTGTTTCGGATTCTCTTGGAGGTTTTTGAAAGGAGTGCCAGAGAAAATGACATGCTTGAGCGTGGTAATGAGAAAAAAGAAGAGACAAGACAGGCTGTAATATTCTTTTGTGTTACACACATGCAGAGGAACAAAATGTAGAGATAACCGGCACGGAACATGTCGTGTCATGGCCAAGAAGTAGAAACTGCATATTCACAGGTTTCACACGGGAAGAACATGAATGGCCCAGGACCAAGGGACAGAATCACTGAGTAGTTGGCTGTTACAGTTAGTGCCTCTCCTTTTCGTAAGTATTTATAGTACATAGTGTAACTGTTCAGCAGACAACTCCCAGTCTGTGCTCTCTAATATCTATTGGATAGATCAGGGGATGCAGCTGCAGATTAGACGTTTGTGATAGCACAACCTCCAACTAATTAGCGCTGCTATTTCAGGAGGAGGCAGGGTTTGCTAAGTTTGTGCAGGAAAAGACAATCTGCATATGTAACTAAATGTCAGCTGGATGTGGGTAAGACTGTCCCCCGAGCAAGAGCAACCACGACTTCTAGAGGTTCAGTGGTCTCATGCAGGGGCAGCATACCACAATCGTGCATCTCCAAATTGTGGGTGAAGCTCCAGGCAATTTTTTAGCTTTTCAGAGAATTATAATGATTTTTTTAAATGCATGTCCTGTGCTGACCTGTATACCTTTGCATCATCTTGTATGGATCACTGGCAACGTGGACTTTGACCGAAAGGACTAGCTGTACCCCCATAAAGTCTAGTTCTGAAATTAGTAATTTCTATGTGGAGGAAAAGGTATATGTTAGACCTCGGTATGTGCCATAAAGCCTCATGGTCTGCTGGGTAGCAAGAGTAGAACCGAGTTCTGCTCTAGTTCTGCCTTCATCACCCTCTGCTATGTATTGCTTCACTCCTTGCTATGACTCTGTCCAAGATAAAGGAGGAGTAATATCTGCAGATGCAAAAATTAAGAACAGTGCTTGAACAGTATTTCATTGAGCATTAAAAGAGACTTCCAAAATACTTGTTTTCTTACAGCTTTCAACCACCAGAAGCTTTCCAAGTGTAGGAAGCCAATTGGAAGAAGAGAAACCTTGATAGAGGTTTCTCCTTTGGTTAAGGTTACAGAAGTAGTATGCCAGCCCTTCTCTTTAACTCATTAACATTTAGAGGAGGAAGATCTCACAGCTCATGTCTCTGATCTAGTGATGGAAACATGAACGTGGGAGCCACTTTGGATGGCATTTGTCTTCATGCAAATAACTGAATTTTATTTCAGTGTGCTTGTAGCAGAAGCAAATTGCTGTCTCATGGCCCCTGTGTCAAGTCTAAGAGTTGCTTGATTTCTCTACTAAAAATTAGACTTCTCCTCCCACAGCGTCCATCCTAGATACCTCTGGGATGGCCTTGATGGACGCTGCTTTACTTAGCAATGGAAGAAGGCATAAGGACATTCAACTTCTGCTTGCCTAGTCCCACAGAGAAAGATGATATCACTCACCAACAGCAGTTGAAGATGGTGGGTTTTTTTGATCTGTACTAATATCAGTGCTTGCTTTAAATGAAAAATTAAAAATAAAAGCAGTTATGGTCAAACTGTCTGTGACCTGTTCTACCTGAACTGACTGGGAGGGGAAGTGCCTATCTCAGCTCTGAGGCAGGCAAGAAGTTAGGAACAGGGGAGGATAATTTTTTATTTCCTTGTGTACATAGAAACGTCAGTGGAGATTGGCATCCCATTGTACAATAGTTACTATACACACAGTAAGAGAAGAGATAGGCTTAGAAAAATCATCCACTTTAAATAAAGCAGACGAAAAGTAGTATTGTTCTCTTACAGACCAGATATCAAAGTTCTGAAACATTAAAAATGTTTATCATAAGGCCACAGAGGAAGTCTGTGATAGTGCCAGGGATTTAATTTGCTTTGGAGATACCTGTCCAGTTAAGTTCCACACGAGTGACTAGTCTGTGCTGGATGTTTGTAACACCCACTTACAAATTCAACCAGAAGAATCTGTGCACTATGTTTTTGTCATGTTTTAATGTAGTGATGATATTTAAGGCAAAATTGTTCTTCATTAGAGATTTCTGTGGCGTGTGGAAATGTGCATGCTAGATTTCTTTCATTCACAAAACTCAAATGCTACAACAAGACACATAATGAACATCGAGCCGTGCACTTCAGAGAGTTTTCCATTATCCATGGTCCTTACCTGTATAAAAATTATATTAATGAAAAAACAAAGCTTAGAATAATTAGGTTGGTTTACCTATGTCAGGACTGCAATTATTAAAAATAAAAAGGAATTATACACTCTTCCATTATTTGATTGACCTACTTAAGCCAATATTGCCAATATAAATGCCCAACAGTGTCAAAATGGGCACTGGAAGTTGAAGTCGATCAGTACTCCTTTGAAAAGCATCATCCATTGTTGAAGAATTTGGCCATTAAATAATACAAATACATTTAAGATGCAGAATCTTACCAAAAAAGAGTTGTGAATAAAGTGTGCTGAATAGAATATACAGATTCTTTAGAGCTACCTGGGTAGTGGTTTTGATTCTAAGGTAGATTTTTAATGGCATGAAAAATAGTATATTGTGAATTTTTTTGTTGAAAATTCGTATTTAGCTGCTGAAAATATGTGTTTGCTTTCCAGACAGAAAAATCCTTTATTTCCTGGAAACCTGCAAATACTTATAGCAACCAGGCATTTCTGCAGGCTGTTTAGAGTCCTAGTGAAGAAGTGGGCTGATGAAGAAAGCTTTGTCAGCTCCATTTTTACTCCTAAACCCATGGAGAGCAAAAATATTATTCTCAGGCTCTTTGGGATGCTTCCAGTGCTCCTGACTGAGGCAGAACTCCCAAGAAAGCTGATGACAAATTTTCCTATTAAAAAAGCCATTGGTTTGACCGTGTCTCATTATAGTCCTTGTCTCATGAGGATGGAAGCAGATGAGCATTGGAACACTACTGGGATATTTCAAAGCTCAGCATGCTCAGACAAATCTTCCCTTCTCTTATTCGTGGCAACCCCATGGAGGCCCAGAGGGGCTTTATTGGGAACAGTTATGGTGGAACGAGAACAGGGCAATCCGATTCTAATGAGGAAATGATTTCTTCCCGGGATTTCAGATACAAAGTCTGCTGTGCCAGATGAAAAGCCAATTGTAACATGGACAAATTTGATCATGCGGTCTGCAATAAATGGTTCAAAGCCTACCAAGGAACTACAGGTTGGGTTTTTGCAGTGTGTGTGCTCGTGTGAGTTAAGTCTAACTCAAAATGTCAGTGAGACAATCACAGAAATGTGAATGTTCATTTTGTTTTCCAGAATAGGCTACCAGATTCCACTGTTTGCTGGCTTCTGCATCATGTTTGTGTCAACAATCAGTAAGTGTCCACGTGTTATTTGGTCTGGCCCAGATGCAACTTTTAAATAAATGATCTATAATAATCATCTCTAGAAATTCTTCTCGATGTAGAGGGACTGATTTCCAAGGAAAATTTAAGAGTGCCTGCTCCATGTGGGTGGTGGTGCTGATGAGATTTGACAAGTACGCTCTTACGAACGTGCTCTAAGGAATTCACCTTCCATCCCACCTTGGCAAATCTCTTCCTTAGCTGAATCTTTCTCTCAGGTTCTTGTAATCTGAAGTGATGCTCGAACAGCTTTAAACAGATAGCCGTGGGAGGGCTATCAGCCATGAGAGGGCTGTCTTGCAGGATCCTTAACAACTAGCTATCGTAGGGGCTTATCAGAAAGATCATGAGGCTGCAGTGGCTCATGAGTAGAATATGAGTCAACAGTATCACGGCGTTGTTAAACATCACTGTGGGATGTGCAAACAGGAGCATAGCCTGCAAGTCAGCTGAGATAATTTGTCTGCTCTAATGGCATTGATAAGGCTTCAGCTGCTGTTTTATGTTTGTTTTTGGCATGGCACTTAAAATTGTGGCCCAGATGGAAAGAGTAGAAAGGAGAACATCAAGGATCATTGGAGGCCTGTGAGGAATGGTGAAAGAACCAGGTTAGCTCCAGAAGGCAGATGTGAGATGTGTCAGAGTCTATCACAAAAAGGAAGGGAACAAACACTTTTCCATGTCCCCTGTACATAAGAGAAGGAATAACAATCTTAAAACTGTATCATCAAGGAGACTAAAGTGCTGGAGATTACCTGGTCTTAGAGTTACTGACAGCTCTGCATTTTAGGAACATGTTAGACAAATTTTGGTTGGGATGGAGATAAGAATAGTGAGCCTGATTCATGGCAGAGGGAAGTACTGTTGATCTGCTGACATCCTTACTTCCTTTATTTTTCTTGATTTTTCTCAGTCCACATGGGTAGGGATTTTTGTAAGACCTGATGAAAAGCCCAAGAGGCACGGTGCCACAGGGCATGTGGGAGAAGCGCATGTGGATCTTGTGTTTAGTTGGTGCGTAACAGCTTCCTCCAGCTATAACCTGTCTGGCAAAATTCCCGAGGTGGCTGAGATAGGAGCTGAAAAAAGTTTTTAAAAACTCACTGTGGATTTCATGACCCTGACCATGACACAGGTTCTACAAGCAGAGATGTACTTGGGTTTCTGGGACACTCCTACTTTCCAGTGTTGTGGATGTGGAATTTGGCTGGACTGATGAGTGCAGCATCCAGGAGCTCTGTCCCAAAAAGCAGAGTGGGGTAAAATCTCTTGGGGAGAGCTAGAGGCATCTCCTCAGGTGCACTTTCTCTGGTGGTCTGCTGTTGGGAGGATCAGGAACCTGCTACAGCCCTTGGAGAGGTGAAGCTGCCTTAATGCACCTTCAGCCAGCGGTGCTGCCCAGCATCTGCTGCGGAGCGCGCAACATCAGGGTAAAATCTCCCTCCACCCATTTATTTATTGGAGGAAACATTGGTGCGTGCATGCATACATGCAGGTGCATGTGTGTTAGTTAAATCCTGCTTTTCTTGAATGCCTGGAGCTTCAGGCTGGGCAGCCCTAGATGAAGCAGTGTGGGGAGGCGAGGCTGGGAAGAAAAGTCTTATTACTCCTTCTGTGCTCAGCTGAAGCAGAGCAGGATGTAATCAAATCCTAAGTAATTAGTTAAAACTGCTTGTGCGCTTGCATTCTGTGTTACCAGGAGGCTTAGACACCTGAGAGCAATTCAACACTGACACATCTAAATGCAATAAGAGAAAATAATGCAGTTAGCATTGAAAGTGGCACAAGTCACTGTAAACACTGGACTAAATTGTATGAAGTTTTTGTGATAGTTTCAAGAAACCTAACTTTTAAACCTAGTTAGAGTTAACCTAATTTAAAAAAATTACCTCTGTGTTTTTCTGTAGTGTTTGCCTTCTCTGGAAGCTACACATTACTGTTTATTGCCAGGTCCCTTCAAGGAGTGGGTTCCTCTTGTTCTTCGGTAGCAGGTAAGAGAAAAGATGATAGACTAAAATGCAGATCACCAATTCTATCATTTTTTTAGTCATTCTCTGAACTGTATTTTGTCTGTAGTTTTGATAATTAATACAAAAATATGCAATTAAATCAATTTCATGTTTTGTCTGTCCCTGTCATATAAAGTAGCTCAAAAGCAAATGCCTTGGTATTTGGGTTGCAGTAAGGTAGAGCAGTAAATGAACTGCGCTCTCCTTGGGATTTCTGCATCTGCGTCTTCAACGTTTTAAATTCATTTTTAGCCATTTTAAAGGTCATTGGGAACTTATGTTGGTACTTATTATAGTAGGGATAGCAGCTCTGTCTGTTACTGAAATTTCTGTTATAAAACGTTGTTTTCAAGGATTTACCATGCTGTCTGCCAGTTTAGACTTGGTTTGCCTGTACCAGGTTTCTAATACAAGGTTCTAATTTTTAAATGACCAGATGAAATGGAGTATGGGTTTTCAGCCCAAATTATTCAACAATTTCGGAGACTGGAGAAAATATGTTTTGTTCATGTTAGAACATTTTGCAGTCTTTTCTTGGACAAATATCCTGTGGATATCAGTGGCAGCAGAAATATAAATTTGGCTTGGGAAGGGAGGTGAATAGTGTTTTGTCAAGAACGTGTCTTTTGGCTTCCTCAAGAAAATTCCCCCTTCCAAGTTGGACTGACAGGGTTCACATACACTCTATAGAAACTTAACAAGAATTTGGCAGCTGGATTCCTCCTGGGTTCCTTTTTGAGGGATTTTGCACCAGCCCACATCTGGGCAGTGCTGCTTGGGGCAGATGCAACACCCCAGACCGAGCATTTGAACTTGGAGCAAGAAGCACCTGATGCTCAGGATGGGGTTGAAGCTGCACAACAAGGACTAGTTAAGCCGAGAAATTTAAGCCTGGATGAGTAGTGGGAAGAGTGGGGATGTGGCTAAGGGAGCAGGCAGGGGCTGGTATGAGGAGCCAGCGATGGGGAAGGCAAAGACAAGCAGGAGGGGTAGAGCCAAGAAAATCTATCTTTTTTCCTTGTACTGGTTGAGGTTACCAGTCACGCTTTCCAAAGGGAAGACGTGCCAGAATCAAAACTATTGTTCAGCTTTAACTCAGTCCCTGTGCAGTGAGCACCTTGAGATACAGCTCTTGGAGGAGTACATGACCTTTTTCACAGACAACCTACAAAATAGAGCAGAAAAGGCCGAGAGACCATCTAGTCCACCCCTATCCTGAAGGCAGGATCAGCTGTTTGTCATTCCTCATGCATATTTGACAGGCATGTTCTCAGAAGCCTCCAGAAATATCCTCAGCATCTAGCTTTGTGCTTAAGTACCTTTACTGTCAGGAAGTTTTTTTCTGATGTCTCATCTAAAGCCTCCTTAGTGTCATGTAAACCCCTTTCTGCTTCCGGTACTCGAAACAACATGAAAAACAGTTTCTTTATCTTTGTGGCTCTTTTTCTTATTGCAAGACTATTAATCACATCTCACATGGGTTTTCTCCTCTCTGGTTTTAAGTCGGAAGTCCTGCAGTTGTTCCTCACAGACATTTTGCTAAGCCTTTGCTCACCCTGATTGCCCTTCTCTGGGTAGTGCCCAGGCACCCCCACCTTTCTTCCTGTGTTGCACCAGAACCAGACCCAGCGCTCGGAAGAAGCTCTGACTCCTTGCAAGGGCCAACAGCAGCGAGAGTCAATTCACGTCTCTCACAGGCAAAGGGAGTTTTCTGTAGTATTGCTGCCAACGAGTCGTTTACCCCTTCTGGATTTGTGCACATAATCATTCCTACCAAAGTGTAAAGCTTTGCTTATCTTCTTTGTATTGCCTCCTATTTTTTTCCAGAATATTTCCCCTACTCTCACAAATTCATTGTGAATTCTGATGTCGTTCTCTAACTTGCTCTTCAGCTGTTTGTGCAAACAATTTGATGTCATCCACAATTTTCAGTAAGCATGCTAATCCACGCAGGACCTCTGCTCTTTTGATGCACGTGATGGATGGTATTCATTTAATGATCAATCATGCAATATTTTGTTTTCTTTTTCTGTGTAGCTGTGGACCGTATTTACTGAGTCCTACTTAAACCTTGACTTGAAAACAGAATTATTAATTTCTGTGAGGACTCCTCTGCAGCATTTACATCTACAGTGTCTGAGTACTTCACAAAAACAGATGAATAAGGCTTCATGTTTTGTAAAATGAAGGTTCATCATCAAATGCAGAAGTGAGGCACATGAAGATAAAGGTCAAAAGAATCCTTTAATTTTGAATGCTGAACTTGAAATACTCATTTTCCAAGTGAGCAGCTGTGCGTAATACCTCATGCCCAGAGCACAGCTAGCGCTGACCACAGGTAGAGCTGTGAGTGGTCACCAGACCTTTGTGTCAAGCACCAGACTATAAATAACAGATAGTGAATACTTGTCAAAAGCTTTGTTTCTGCTAGTTGAAAAGCATAATCTAAAAGCTCTGTGACAAGGACAGGGACAAAGAATCCAGCAAATCAAGGCATCATTAAATTACCTGAGTAATACTGTACAATAGAACGTGGTCTTGGAGACCCTTTACATTGCCAAACCCCCTTTTGCTTTAAAGTGAGTTCTCTGGGGAGGGAATATACATATATGTATATGTATATATACACACATACAGATACCTGCTGTCATCTCTGTGTAAGGTTTAGTAGGGCTGGCAAATGATGACCATAAACTGTAGTACACAGATGCCTAATTTTGTGTTGTGCTTTTTTTTTTGGTTTGGTTTTTGTTGTTGTTTTTTTTGTTTGTTTTTACATTTTAGGGATGGGTATGCTCGCCAGTGTGTATACAGATGATGAAGAGAGAGGCAACGCAATGGGAATTGCACTAGGAGGCCTTGCTATGGGAGTATTAGGTCAGTGAATTAGAGGCTCTGCTGGCAAGAGAACCCCACCCCCCCTCTGCCTTCCCAAAGCATGTACTTGTGGTCTACAAAAGCAGCAGAAGAGTCCCATCGAGCTTAATGTTACTGTGCCGTCTCCAGGTTAGATTCATGGTGCATGTTAAGAATAGTTTTTCCCACAGCAGCACATTTCTTACACGGAAATCTATGTCGGGCAATAATCTCTGAGATGTTTGTCTTTTGTTCACATGGAAGAGTATTTTGGGGAGTGAAGAGTATGGTTATTGTCATGATCAATGAGCTTTGTGGGGATTTTGAGCTCTTTGGTCACTGAGTGCCAGTAGCAGGATGCCCAAACGCTTGCAGAGGATGTTCAGAGTCAGAGATGTGGCTTCTCAGCTGTGTCCTTTCTTTCTCCCTGGCAGTGGGCCCACCTTTTGGGAGCGTCATGTATGAGTTTGTGGGGAAGAGTTCTCCTTTCCTGGTGCTGGCAGCACTAGCTCTGTTAGACGGAGGTCAGTAAATATGAAGAGTCGATATCACCGTGCAGCACATCCCTTTCATATTACTGCCATCTAACCCCCTGCTTGAAGAAATGTTACAGTATTGATTTCTTTTTGCAGCTGTTCAATTATTTGTTCTGCAGCCATCCAGAGCACAAGCAGAAGTAAGTATTAAGGTAAAACACTCTAGGCAATGGATGACACTCTGCCTTTCCTAATCCCGAGCTTTTGTTTCACAGAGTCAGAAGGGGACACCGTTACTGACACTTTTGAAGGACCCGTATATCATTATTGCAGCAGGTATCAGATCCTTTTTTTTTTTTTTTTTTTTCCTTTAAACCAACTGCTAGTGTTACACCTGGCATCCTGGAATGCCTCAGGCTGAGCTGGTTTAACAATATTGTCATTTTCTGGTTTCGTTTACGTAAAGCTCAAAGAAAAAAATAAACTGTTGGTTTTACAGGATGAATATACCAGTAGAAACATAACAGGCAGAAACTTAGAAATGAAGGTGTCCTTCCAGCTGAGAGGACACTAATGGCTTGTGGCTGCTTGCTAAGGCAGTGGGATGTGGCCGTGAAACTTTCTATGAGGCAAGTGAATAGTGCCAAGGCTTTCAGAGGGAGGGATTGCCAGCACGTCGCAGGCAGGTGTAGGGCATAACACTGAACTTTCTTTGTGTTTGAAGAAGGAGTGAGTTTGGTCTCTAGAGTGTGGGTTATATTTCAGAAAAGGTCTGGGTTGAACGGTGAATGGCATTTGGTATTACGCGTGTCATTTGTCTAATGAGTCTTTCCGTCTCAAGGGAAGTTTGCCTCTTTGCGTTGCATTTTGTTGAATGTTTATTCTGAAGTCTGTAATTAAGCCTGGCCCTTTTTAATGTTCATAAAATATCTGAAAAGTGATTATAAATTTTACAGTTTTGTTCCTTAATCCTAACCTGGTTGTCCAAGAAATCAATTATTCCAGGCATTTTTTGGGTTCGCTGTTTCTTGGTGGTCTTAGGGAATGACCATTACCCTGTCTGTTGTAAGAGATCGGATCTATCATTCACCTCATTCAGCACCTTGTCCCTTACAGTGCTTAAAGCGGGTACTGCAAGGTGAGGTTCATCTAGCATATAAAGTAGTTTTTTGGAGAATAATGTAATTCCTGCCAAGGCCTAATCTATGACAGAACTTGGTTTAAACCACAAAATATGACCAGGGGACAGATTTCAAGGACTGCGCTTCGCTAGGACTTAGCTGCCCATGCCAAGCTGGTTGTAGCCACAGAAGATAAAAGGTACCAAAGACCATGGATCCCACTGTTTTGACCATCTCCCATGTCTGCTAAGAGCAGGGATGGACTTTGTTCCCATTTTCTAACTCATTCACACGGTATTCAACTTCTGCAGCTTTTCTCTTCTCTGAAGCTGTTTCAGCTGATGTTTTGGGGCTCTGTAAAGCAGGGCTGCGCAGTCTCAGAGCCCTAAAGGGGTGAAGAAGTCAGGAATGGATAGCCTGGAATCAGGACAGTGTGTGTCAGGGAGCCCTTACCTTTACTGCCCTGGCTTTTTTTGCCTCTTGCTTCCCTGCACGTGCCTGCAGGCACTGCCAGTGCCTCCTGTTTCCCCTTCCCATCTTCAGTCCAGTGCAGCTGGACACAGCAGGAGGCAGGGAAAGGAAGGATGTATGGAGGGGTAGAAACATAAAGACCCTCTTTGTTCCAATCCCTCCTGCTCTCACCAGCTGCTCTGGGTGACTTGTCCTGCTCCCACCAGGCATCGACACCCAGGATCTGAGAAGGTCCCTGTGGTGGGTTACTGGCGGGGTTGGGTACAGCACCCAGGGTCTCTGCCTCCTGGGACAGAGACCGCCCAGTGCTTTGACAGTACAGATGATGCTGATGTTCTCTAACCTCAGCCTCTTCTCCTCCTGCTTTATTTCCCTTGCAGACCAAATTTGGCTTTCTCAGAGCTGACTCCCAAATACCAACTCTAAATTCAGCCTTTTATCTGGCCTATGAGTCCACATCAGTCCAAAAGCAGCTTTCCTGATGCACTAGGAATACACTGCTTAAATGTTAATTGCTTCAGTTCTGAAGCTGTTGCTTTTTTAGTGAAAAGGATCTGGAATTTTGATTCGCTCTCCCTTACCCCAAGGAATTTGGTATTTTCCTTGCTTTATTTGCTAAGATGGGAACTTGTGATCCTGATGCTAACAGGGAAAGGTGGGTAGGTGGTTGGTTGGGATGGCAGAGTTAGCTCTGTGCTCTGACACCTTGGGGCAACCGGTCAAGGCATCATGCCACATTTCTCCACATCTAAGCTGGGATAAGAGGTCTTCTGCTTCACAAGGGTCCTGTAAATGCTAACGTCCCTCACTGTGTATAATGTTCAGATACAATAATTAGAGAGGGGAAGGTTAAAAATCCCGTTGGGTTTGCACTGCTCAGGGAGATTAAAGGTTTTGAATGGCTTTTAAGGCAGTTAACTACCTCATTAAGAAAATGTCTGCATCTCTAGTGGGCTGACTTGTTAACCAGAAGTAAAAATCAGGGACATCTTAGGCATGCTGCAAATGGATTAGCAGTTTAAGTGTTTTTTGCACTCTCAATTTAGGTACACTAGTTTAATGGTATAAATTCAGATTCAATCTCCTGAGTGTGCGTCATACGCTTGAGTCATAATTGTTTGTATTCTCAAAGTACAAGCACTTTCTGACCAATTTGTCTTATCCATAGCAGAGTATTACTCTAACACAAGGTGTCTTGAACTCAAGCATGGTGCTGCTCTCTCTTCTTTCTGAAAGTGTGACTTTTTCCCTTGATAACTCATGTTGCCCATGAGATAATAACAGTGACCGTCACAGCAGACTGGAGGCCAGTGCTCTCATTCACTCACTCTGTATCACAATCCCTACAGCCAGTCCTGCTGCCTGGTCGCCTCTGGTGCCAGCAGTAGCTGTTGCAGGATGCGCTGTGGCCGTTCCTGTTGAACGTGCCCTCATGGGCATCAGAGGGACAGGACCAGATGAAGCTGCTCACATGAAAACCTCTGCAGGAGAAAGGAAATGTGAGCAAATACAGGCTCTGTGTCCTATGTGGTTTGTGTCAGAGGTGATGCTTCAGTCAGTGCCATCAGTACCCAGGCGAAAGAAACGTTACTGACACGTTTTGGCACTACTGGTGGGAGCTCAGTGAATGAAGGCAACGTCGTTCTCACAGCCAGACCTCACTGACCGGGATTACAGAAACTTTAGGTGCTGTTGGTTGACAATGTGGCATTGACAGACAAGTTACTTTAAATTATCAGAATTGAGACAGACGTCATCACGAGCACATGGGTTCTTGAGAAGGTGCACAACAGCTTTTCACTGGCTACCCGCTTTTTCACAGAAAAATACCAGTGATGGCTATGGCACTCTGCCAAAAGCCGAGTGGGTTCTCAGCTGCAGAGATGGGGTCCAGCTGGAAGACTGCAATTTCACACCTTTTGGCCAACCATCTTATTTAAAGAAGAAACAATGTATGATTTATGCCTTTGAGAAATGGCCCTCTAAAGAGAAGTCAGCTGCACGCAAGACAGGAAAAAAAAAAAATTTTCTTTTGGGGAAGGTTCACTAAGGTAGCGCAGTCTTCATTGGACTTTGCCCTGAGTTTGCAGCTCAGGCTCTCGCTTTCCTTTTGGGGCACATCCTGAAGATCTGAAGTACCTTTGTCACCGTGTACCTGACTACTTTGGTGAGCCCTGGTGATGCTTCCTGAACTAATGAGAAATAGATACAACGTGTGTGTGCACACTTGTTTCTCATTTCTTTGTGAAGTTTAAGAGTAGAATAAGACCTGTCCTGTTTAAGCCATCGCTGTTAGAACAGCGCTGCACTTTCTGTGGCCTGAACTGTTTTTCCAGCATCAAGCAAGCCGCTCGAGCGTGGCTGATGTTGGCTCGGAAGAGGGCAGCCCTGAGGTGTTTAACTGAGGCTCCTCACAGCCACTACGCTCATGGGAGCTTGCGGCAGAGTGGAAAGGTTAGCTTCAGCTCCAACCTGTCGTCCGGAGGGTAAAGCAGTGCTGAGCTGTTGCTCCTTGCCCCGGGAACGGACTGAGCCAGCTAGCCTTGAAGTTCATTTTAGGAATTGTGGATACGCAGTCTAATATATTCTGACAGGTTTGAGCAAGGAATGACATCAGTGCTCATTTTGTTTTGAACTGTATGATGAGGAACTTGTTCCAGGAGAAATATTATTTCTCTGACCTCAGACAAATTAAGCTTTTTTTTAAAAAAAAAAAAGTAGAATTTGGATGGTAAATGACTGTAAGAACCTAGAATATTTTTCCTACATTTCAGAGATTGTAAGTATTAGGAAGAAAAGTGGGAACACAAGTTTGAAGTTGTCACTTCTAGTGACTTCCAAATTCCCTTGAAAACAGTTTTGCAAGGGATTAGCAGAGGGCACGTGTCCTGTTGCCCTGCGTTAGGCTCTGACTGCCTCGCGTTCTTTTCAGTAAGTGGGAGAGGAATCCTGAGCCCAAAGAAATACCGTGGGGTTTAATGATCCCTGCGCTAAGCTGAAGTGCACTACTGAGGATAGATGAACTTGGCACAAACCCGCTGGAGTCCACATCTGCAGGCGGTGGCATAGGGCAGAGCCGAGCCGGCGGGCACGACTGAATCGGCGCTTCCACCGCTTGTTATCCTTTGCGTCTGGGTGACTAAAGGTCCAGAAATTCAAGAGAGATTTGGAATCATTTGAAATTCATAGGGCTGGGCAAGCCCAGCCAGACCCATGCTTTGCTGCATGGATTTACTGGCTGCTAGCTATAGGATCTCTACACAAAATTCCCTTTTGTAGAGCGTAGACATCTCTGTGGTTGTCTCGTGGTATTTTTAGGATCGAGACCTCCACATCTCATCATAGTCATTCTCAGGTGATGGAGTCATAGGGTCAGAACCTGTGCCTCTTACACAACAGGGCCCTTTTTTTGCCCCAGGAGACTGGATAAAGACCAAAAGATTGTAGTTTTAGTTAATCATTTGTACAACAGTCAGACCTCATGAACTTTCTAAATGTCACCAAGCTTACTGCAGACTTTCACATTATGAAAATAGCTTAACCTTTATTGTAGAATTTCTAGGAGAATAGAAATATATAGAAAGTTAGTCTTCAGTGATTTTACATTCTGTTCTATTTAACGTTAATCAACATTTGATGCATGACAAACAGGACTGTAAAAATGCAACTTTTTTGTAAAAGCATCCATTCTTTGCATGGATTTTTGTTCATAGTCAAAAGAAATAATTACTACTTTTTTTTCTTTTCTCCTTTCTCTAAGGATCAATCTGCTTTGCAAACATGGCGATTGCTATGCTTGAACCAGCATTACCCATCTGGATGATGGAGACCATGTGTTCAAAAAAATGGCAACTTGGTAAAGTACAGTATATTATTCGCATCGCTATATTTTGTCTAATGACTGTCTCAGTTCTGGTCCTGTTAATGATGGTCTCCTTACATGCTTCAGGGTAGGGGTTTTTTTGGGGGTTTTTTTTTTTTTTACTTTCTTAAAATCATCAGTGTTATACCTGCACAATTGCAAACATCAGTCTGTGAGAAAAATAGGTAGTGGATTGATGTTGTTGTAATAGAGGTTCCAATAAGGGGCAACACTCGCTTTGCAAGGAGAAATGGACGCAGGCAGCCACGGCGCTGTGCCCGTCCTGGCTCCTTTGGGAGCTCCAGCAGCGCCTCTGGCAGCGAGCATTGGCTGGGGCAGCTGCAAGATGCCCCGTGAGCCGCAGAGCCAGCCAGCGGGACAAAACAATTTGTTTTGGGTTTTTCCCCGAGGGAATCCATCCTCGGTTCCTAGTTTGAATTGCCAGGAGCAGGCAGCCACAGACATCTGCAGCAGGTGGTTTGTTTGGTGCAGACCTTGCTCATGCCAACACACGCGCCTTCCAGGGCTGCTCCCGGTAACAGGACTTAACTTAAAATGTGGTCACCAGGGACATGAGGAGCACTTTGCCTTGAATTTGATAGATTTGACACGCTTTCGGTGGTTACTTAGTCATCCCATTCAACAGAAAGCAATGGGAGAGCCCCAGGTTGGACCCCCTTATCACGTGTAACAGGGACACAGTCTCAGGAAACCAGTGTCCACAGGCAAACTGGGAATTTGTCCCACGTATCGAGTTAGACTAGAGAGTAAAATTGGGACAGTTACTTTCTCTTTGAGGTGAACAGGAGGCGGGGGGAAATGGACTAATTTCCAGTGAGTGTCCCAGTGTGTGTGGGAGGTCGATGTGAATCGTCTCGGGTGGGGGGTGCCCGCCCTTCGTGTGCCACAACGCATCGTGCTGATCCCCTGTATCGATCTGGCTGATGTTTACCTTTTTAATAGTTTGTAGGAAAGAGTTACCGTTACAAACACAACATATATCTATTTGATAAAATTAGTGAAGTATTCTGTGCTGCGACATTTAATGAGGGTATTTTTTAATATCAATATATGGCATTTGAAAGAAAAATCCTTCATGAAAATGATGTTCAGCTAGCATCCGACTAATGTCCCTACTCTGTGTTAATGTAGGTGTCCCTACACCATGGAGAAAGCGCAAACCTTAGTTCTAATTAATGCAAACTCAGATCTAGGGTGGCCGTAGCTAGCAGTCCTTAACGTGCTGCTGTACTGTTGAACATGGTAATGACCGCTAGCCTGTGATATAGCAAAATTAACACGCAAACCTCACAAAGAAAAAGGAAGATTTGCTTATCTGCCTCCCTCACTAGAGTTTCATATTACCGGTGCAACGGAAATGAGATTTACAAATCTCTTAGTTGAACAGAGGTTCCTAGAAGGAAAATATCCATTTTAAATTAAGACTAATTTTACCCCTTAATGATATAAGTAATTGACTCCATTACGCTTTGTCTGATTTGACAGCATTAATTAAAGTTTTTAAGCCTCTTAAATTATATCTTGAACTGCAGGGTTTTAAGCAAATTATTATCTTATGCAATTTGGAGATCCAGCTGTTTGAAGCATGATCTGAAGAAGGTATAAAAAAACCTTGATTTGATCAATTAATGTTACCCTGCATAAAGCTTATTTAGAAGATTACGGTTCTGCTTCAGCATACCACAGCTTACGCAGCAACCTGCAAGTCTTATTTAACAAGCCTTTGTAGTATTTTACTTTTTTCTTTTTACAGCTGTCAAGGTCTGCTATATGTGACCACTTGGTACAAACAGCTAGCTCCGAGCAGTGCTGAAGTAGCTGTGGTTACACAGGTGAAAATATTTCCCCAGCATCACCATTGTAACCCACAAGGATTTTAATCACAGGATATTGCTGTGCTAAAAATTACCTCTTGATTTTTTTATTTTTTTCTTATGAATATCGGAGAGATAGGAAGGAAGATGGATGGGCAGGAAATGAGAAAATCTATGTTGCCTTGGTGAAAGATGAGCATATGCACTTAAAGGAAACGGTTTGATTTTGTACCGTAATGGCACGGCTGCTGTCTGAATCTGAATTACCTGGTCACTTAGCAGTGACCAAGTGGAAGGCTTGTCGTGGCACGCACTAATTTGTCAAACTTTCCAAGTTTTGTCAGGTTTCCCAGTTTTATTTTTCCTAAGAAGATCCAAGATTTCACAGGAACAACAGAAAAATACTGTGTCTCATTTCTTCCAAGACACATGCACAAACCATTCGACGCCATGGCACAAGGCTCCAACGTTAGGCACGGCCACCCTGTTCCTCTGCCTCTCGGGTATTTTTCGTACAATGGCAGTCCCTGCTCTCACACACACCTGCATCATCCTCCCCGGTGCTCCTCGGGCAGCCGTGCTCTCCGTTAGCGTTTCTTCCTTTGACATTTCCCCTCCGGCTGGGTCCTGCCCTGTGATTTACGTGTAGGGAGAGGATGGATCCTCAGGTACAGACTGTAATTGGCTTTTAAACCAGAGAGATTTCTGGCCACCGTGCAGCCAGCTTCTACTCCAGATGCAGCCGCTGCTGTGGAAACCTAAAGACTGGAAAAAATTCCTGGTCCCAACAGTGTGTTTTTCCAAGGGGATGTAGGGGAGAAGGAATTTACTCGGGTGCCTTCATCTGCAAGTCATTACAGATAATTAGTTGGTTTTTTTAGTTTAAACCAATAACTGATTGGTTTTAAATTAACTTTTACTGTAAATATATTGGCTAAATAACTTCAAAACCATCTTCTTAAGTTTTTTCACCTTTACATTATTGACATATGCTTCACTTCAGTCGCTGCTTGACCAAGGACCATATCGTGGCGTTACAAACCACCCTGTAACGCGAGGCCTCACGGCGTTCTTGGAGGGGGCCGTGACTTGCAAAGCCCCGGCAGCCGTCCTGGTGTCCCCTCCTCCAGGGAAGGATTCACCCACCCCTGACCGTTCTGGGCTTGCTGCATGTGCTGAGCATATGCTCCATAAGCCATGCAACCGCAAAAGAGTTGCTTTCCTTGACCTATCCCAAAGCTTATTGTAGTTAGATACAAACTTTTTGCTCTTTGTTCCGTCCCCTCTCCCATACCAGTTCTTGTAGCTGATGCTGAGAAACTCTTTTCAAAGGCGTCACATCGCACTCCCGCATTTCATAGATGATGTCCTTAGATTTCATGAAAAGGCTGCAAGAAACCGGATATTTGATTTTATTTTTTTTTTGGGGGGGGTGGGGGGGAGCTATGCACAAAGAGTCTATTAGATGCGTTCAAATCAAAATTGCAGTGTCTGGGATTTATTAGTTTCTTCTAACGCTTCACTAAAATCACTGCTGATAAAACATCTCGTTTGTATTTTTCAGGCGTTGCTTTTCTTCCAGCTAGTATCTCTTATCTCATTGGGACTAATCTTTTTGGGATACTCGCACACAAAATGGGAAGGTATGCTTAATTTAAAAATGCTAATAATCTTCCAGTCTGTTTGTGTACCGCTTCCAGTGTTTCCTAGGGCAGTGTATTGATGGTGGAAATTATTAAAGTTTGTTCTATAGTAGCAAAATTGCTTTTTTGAACATGTTGCTACTTTGGTTGTGCGACTCAACACTTCAGACGTGACTTGGAAACATTTAAGATCAGTTTTAACATCTCGGTATCACCCATCTCTGAGTGATGTTTCTTCTTTGATAGGTGGCTTTGTGCGTTACTCGGGATGCTAATCGTGGGAATAAGTATTTTATGTGTAAGTAGAAGATCATGTATCTTTCAAACCATCTAAATGTTCTTGTGTTCATCTTCAAATATGTGCTTTCCCCATGAGATTTTGCTGAAGTTTCTGCTTTATGATATGTTATTAAACAATGTGTAGTTAATAGGTTCCAGATCAGAGTGCTGAGTGCTTTCACATTTCGGTGCTCTAATTATTTTAAGGAAGAATGGCTCTGAAAGGAGGAGGATGATCCTTTTTTTGAGCTGTTGCTCAACAGTTTATTCTTGCTCATGATAGTAAGTCAGTGGTTTAATGGCACAGTTACCTGAAACGGTAGCCCAGAACAAGGATCAAACTCGTAACTCTTACATGTGTACAAAGCGTGCCATAACTACTTGGAGAATTTATCACAGAAAAAGAAAACTAACCTCATTAGCATGTGCAGCATGATGTAATTAACTGCCTGAAACTTTCTTTATAGGTACCGTTTGCTAAAAACATTTATGGGCTCATAGCACCAAATTTTGGAGTTGGATTTGCCATTGGTAAGAAAAATTACAATGACTTCTCATAGTCTGTTGTTTATGTAAAAATGACTTTATATGAAGTTACATGAGAAATCAGCGTTGTTGCCATTCTGATCTGACAGTAGTGAAGCCTGAGCTGTGGCCCAAACTGGTACGCAGAGCAAGAAGGATTAAAGGACGGTGTCAGGCAGTTTGAACCAGGCTGCTGTTAGACAAGCTGGATTCTGAAGTCTGTCCACAATTGCTCCGTTGACCTAAACAGATCGTTCAAGCTGTCCATGAATGTACACTATATATCGTTTTCAGAAATAAAGCCATGCACTGCCCAAAACCCATAGAAAATACTTTATATAGATGTTTTCATAGAAAAAAAGAAAAGACAGGCTTAAATTTTTGTTTATCTAGTAGGAATTCCCAAGCCCATAGGCATGTAGTCTTCTTCAAGTAGTACGTGTGAACTTTGCTTATGCTGGACCACGCAGTCAGGCTGGGGTGGGGACCATGGCTTCATTTTTAGGGCTTGGCTGGTCAGCAAGTGTTCTGGGGCATCCTCATTCATGAGGGATGTGTAGTTAGGAAAGAAGTTACAGACACAACTACAAACCCCAGTATCTCAGCAGTTTTGTCAGCTGTCTCGTGCTGTTTCTTGCTAGCAATGAAAGCGTGGCTCAAAAGACGTGTTAAAACCAATGTAATAATTTTGATTGACCGGAGACTAATGCAATCTTTTAGGCCTGCAGTAAGTGTAAGTTCACACCAAATGACTTTTCCCTAAGTGAGAGCTACTTGGCAGGTAACCTGAGCTGGGAGCCTTTGCACGGACAGTTGTTGGGAAGCGGTTGACAGGCTCTAAGCTCGCATCTCTTTTGTCCTCTGGCAAGTGTCACGTGTACACATTTATACATGTCCATGACCTCAGACACAGTAAAGAACATAAAAAGCACAGATAATACAGTCTAGTTTTACACAAAACTGTTGCTTATTGAAGCATCCTTGTAGTTGCTTTTGTGTCCCTTTTTAGCACATAGTTGACCAAGACATTAAAAGGGGGCGAGGAGAGGGGGGGAAAGGCAGTACTTTTCTGAAATATCTTTCCCTCCCTTATGACCAGGAATGGTGGACTCCTCCATGATGCCAATTATGGGTTACCTCGTAGATCTGCGTCATGTATCAGTCTATGGCAGCGTGTATGCAATAGCTGATGTTGCTTTTTGCATGGGCTTTGCCATAGGTAAGTCCAGCCTTTTCCTGCCTATGATGCACAGTTAAGAAAAGAGAATATGCTACAATGCCAGGTGTGAATCCCAGTGGCATTTGCAGGCTTTATGAGCAGGGGTTTTTATTTTCTACATGAAATCAAAGCAGAGGAAATTGTGTTTGGCATCTGTTCCTCTTCTGTGCCCCGATGCCGTGCTCAGCTTTGTTAGTTGTAAGAGGCTTGAAGGTGTCAGGCACTGAACACCAATAGGATATCCCTAGGAAATAAGCCTTGGAACATTTAAAATTAACACCACAGCTGTGCTCCTACTGGTCTGTGAGGGGAGTAACTCCCACTGAGCCCCTGCCTGCTTGAGTGCATGGTACAGATGCCCCTATAGCACCTCTGATTTCTTCAATGAATGTGGAGTATGGAGCCAGGAAAGGTTTATGTTATAATTACAAACATGTCTTTCCATTCCTCAAATCAATTTGTAAAGCAGGAGTTTAGTACATAAAATTACTGTTGTTTGAAGTGACTGCTGCAAATTTTGTGTCTGAGGAATCTTCAGAAAAGGGTTTTTATTTATGCAAGGTCCCTCTGCTGGTGGTGCCATTGCAAAGGCCATTGGATTTCCATGGCTCATGACAATTATAGGGATTGTGGATATCCTCTTCGCCCCCCTGTGCTTTTTCCTTCGAAGTCCACCTGCCAAAGAGGAGAAAATGGTAAGCATAACAAGATTTCTTTCAGTTTTGGGGTTTTTGCTCTCTGAGTAAATATGAAAGTAAGTCTCCTTTCCACAAGACCTGGAGCGACCAGGTCCACTGAATTCTTATTCCATGAGTTCTGCCCTAGGACACCCATGAATGTGCCTGCAGGAATGTTTCACTCCTATTGCTCACTGTTGGCTTAGCTTGTCACTCAAAAAAAAAAAAAAAAATTCCTGCGTTGATCGTGTAGTCCTTTTCCATCATTCCCCCTCCTATACCACTCTCCTCTCTCCCTTCCTTTCCCTTTACTGTAGCCCAGTGTGCCCTTTCATGTAACGTCCTTGATCTGCTCCCCTGCTCTGCTGTTGCAAGACTTGCCGTTCCTATAGATTTATCCTGGATCAGGTTCAAAAGCCCTCTTACTGCAGGAGGGGACCCACTGCGTTGCTCACTAGGTTTCCTCTGCTCAGCAAGCTGATGGGAAGCTCCCAAAGGAATTGGAGTTACAAGGCAGTGCAGTCAGTAGGCAGAACAATCCCTGGTGGGATTCCAGGGCTGGGAAAATCGTGGAAAATAAGTCCCAATCTTTGCTGCAACATCTGTCACCATCTTTAGGTCTAGCCCACCCAGTGCTCCATCCTTGTTCGTGCTGAACAAGGTTGACTTGGGCCCAATATGTAATGTCTAGCTGTTTATTCCGGTGAAAAGAAAATGTAATTTTTGCATGGCCATGGTTTTACTATACAGCATCACATCTCTGCGAGGTAAGGCCAGAACCTGCTGTGTATGCTGCTCATGCTTTGTACTAGCATGAGCAGAACAGAAGGTGGAAAAATGAATCTTGCTGAAATAGTGGTGTACATGAGGCCAGAGACCTTTTCTTTTGCACATATTTGGACTGCAGAATCCCAGAGATTTCAGTTAATCCCTTGTCATGACCTTTGCAGGCTGCACTGATTTTTTTTCTTTTTTTTTTTTTTTTAATTTACTAAGGCTGAAGAACAGAAAGAAAAAAGAAAAAAAAAAAGCTGCTGTTGTTTGCTAGAGATAGGAAGTTTATCATGTGCTTCCCTGGTCACTGACAGGGTTTCACTTGTAACATGAAGTAATCACTGAAGGGACAGGACCTCTCCCCACGGCTTAAACACCTTCCACTGTCTGTCCCCACCCCCCCAAACATACCTTTAAATGCCAAGTGACTCCTGTTCCCAAAGAGGCTTGTGTCAGTGAACTGATGTGCCATGTCTTTTGGGGTTGAAAAGAGTCAAAAGGGGAGTCCCTACCTCGTGCTCTTTGCCTAATTAATTAGAACAACAACTTAATCCCATTCAATGTGAAATACGCTACACAACTGCTCCGAGTCCAGACTCCGATTGTCCTAGGAAAAATTCATCCCAAAGAAGATAACGCTGTAGCTGGCCCTGACTGCGCTAATCGCTTGTAGCTTGCCAGGGCTGTCAAGGCGCAGTATTTGGACCACCCGCTCGGCAGAGCCGGGCTGCGCTGCCCTGGGGCCCCGCAGAAAGGCACAGGCAAAGAAAAGCCAGTAAGGGATGCTCGGCTCGAGGCAGTAGGAGTCCTCTTGCTTATTCATCCAGCTTTTAATAGATAGAGATTAAATATAGGAGAAATTACTTAACTGGAGAGGAGGTAGCTGTATTTCAGTTTAATACACAGGCTGAAATACTGGTAATAGAAATTTGCTGGTGATGTGTTTAGGGCCAAGATCCCACCTCACCTAGCCCCATAGACTTGATTTACTCTAACTGAAATCAGTCTGGGCTCTGCTTCCAGGGAGGAGAGGCGCATCCCTGAATGGTGGATGCAGCCGGATGGCTTCCCGGTGGAGGCAACCACAGACCTCAGCTGGGCACCGAGCAGAAATGCTAACGTTCACACTCTGTTCTCTTGTAGGCAATACTCATGGATCACAACTGTCCGGTGAAGACAAAAATGTACACCCAGAACAACATCCAGTCCTACCCCATAGGTGATGAAGAAGAAGAATACGAAAGCGATTAATAACACAAAAAGCCATATAACATTTTGGTGTACAAAATGCAGTGTTTCATGTGAAACGTCTCATCCAGAAATAGGTTTTAGTTGTACTGTACATTTAATAGTGAAATGGTCAAAAAAAAAAAAACCAAAGGTATATTATTCATCACCCATGGTTATAAAGCAGACTGCTAACCGCCTTAGAAGGGGGGGAAAGCTTTTATAGAGGATTTGTATAGTGTTAATCTTTATTTTGTGTATTTAATTTTATTGAATATTATACTATATTTTTTATTAAATGTGTAGCATAAATCTGTATAAACTTGTGAATTTTAACTATTTGTTTTTTAAAGTCAGCTCATTGACGTACAATATTTCATATTTTATTTGGAGTCATGAGTTACTGTCAGGAGCTCGGGTCTTTCTTACCTAATTGGAAGGGGAAAGAAAAAGAAAGAAGCAAAGCTCAAAGAAAACCTATCCAATTCAATTGTAGCCTTAAGTGCACTGAGAGGAGCTGAAGGATGGAATTCAGGACATCGCCATCACTGATTTGATCAACTTTAGGTCGTAAGTTAGTGAAATAAAAGGCACAACTTCTTTGCCAATTTAAAAAATGAGCTCTCTGAAGCACTCATGGAATGTTGGGGAAAACAGTATTTTAAACAGATGAGTGTCCTGCTATTAGTCAGTACTATTTAATGGAATTTTAATTAGTTAACCAGTTGTGCACTATGAAGCCCCCAAAACACACACTGGGTAAACAAGTAGGTATGAATGTGCACTGTTCCTTTCCCTTAAAGGGAGTAAGAACAGCATGAAGATACTTTTTATATTTCCATCTTTTGAATCTTTTATTTTTAACATATCTCAACTTTATTTTAGATGCATCTTAAGTGACTGGTTAAGAAAAGCTACAGTATCACAGTATTTAGTCTTGGCATGTACTGAAAGTAAGCTGATTAACTTAAGCAGTTCAAACAAAAAACTATTTTATGTGCATTTGCATACACATCTAGAAATTCAATATATATTTATTTTTAAAAAGTGAGGTAAATACCAACTTTGCTAAAAATAATGGAAAAAAAAAAAGACCAGTTTGTTGCCAGTATCTCTTAACATCTGGGGACAGAGTCTAATACAGGTAAAGCGCTGGTATTGGGAGTCCCTGTCTGCACTGTGAAAAAATCAGACTTTGAAAGAAGTGTTTTAAAACAATCCCAATGTCCTTATTAACCGTGGTGAATCTTTTCATTTGTAAAATTAAAATCTTCATGTGCCTTCTTTCATGCAATTGCAGATGTTTATGTACCACAGTATAGATGCTATGTTTACATATAGTTTTGTAAAGTGTATATACTATGGTCAGAAAATAGGAAAAATATAGTGGATCAAACTTTAAGTATTGCTTTGTCAATAATTATGCATTCAGACCACATTAAAATAAAGTTATCTGAAAGAACTTCATGATCTATTGTAATAGAGTAAAAATAATAAAAAAAAAATCCCCCTCATGTTTTGCCTTATGCATTGTGTTTTACTGTATACTAGGTGGGGCGGGGGGGGAAGCCAACAAATATTTCAGGTTGTGGGAAAAAGCTCCTCATTTCTAGTCCATTTAACTGAAACATTTTCACTCCAGGTCATAAATACATGCAAATTGGTTAAGTAACTGTGATAGCTTCCAAAAATCAGTCTGTCATGTGGCTGCTGCTCTGAGATTTAACTTTTGGGAAAGAGGTAAGGCCAAACTGTGCAGCACCAGGGGACACCCCTGTATGTTCTTTAAATAAGGGTGAAGATTCTGAGAAAACATTGTAAGAGACTTAAATTGTGTGAAAGGCAAAGCAATACAGCCTAGGGTTGATTTGAAAAAAAAAAAAATCTACTTACAGATTGTCATAGTGGTCTATGTTCAGTTGCATTTTTTTGAATAGATAACAGATGGAAACCCTTCCTTCAAAGCCAAGAGGTGTCTGGAGACAGAGTACTTCACTGCCACTGAATAAGTAACAATTGTGCAGATTATTTACATTAGGTTCAGATGTTAATGGTCTAGATCATATGGATACTTGAAACTCTGCCCCAAGAGAAGTTATTTTACTCACTTTACTGAACTCTCTTGGTCAACATCAAATTGTTAATCCAATTAAATTTGAAACTAATATACCAATGTTAGAATTCTAAATTATCACTCAACATGGTCATTTATTTACCAGCTGATTAACCACTGTATTGCTTAAACTCACAAGTATAAAAGTGATGCAAACATAGCAAATTATATATTTTTTTTTTAAAAAAAGCATAGAATGGCTTACTTCATGGCTTGGTTTTGTACTTTTGAGCACATCAAAATTAAGGAACCTGCCACACAAAATGCATATGAGAAGGAGGCCCAAGGACAGATGAAATGATCGCATTCCTTTTCTGCAGATGGAGCCAAGTTTCCACTGGGGCCTTACAGACGAGCATCTTACCACGGTTTGCTCCGCTCCTGCTCCACCAGAAGTTAGAGGAAGACAGAACTAAGAGCCACACAGACACCTACATTTGGGGTCTCTATGCCACCTTTTCCCCCCAAAAATATATACTTAGCAGCTGATCTACATTTTTGATTTTTGGAGGAATAAGTAAGTAATCAAACCCTTTTTGCTGTCAGTCAGGAAGTAACTTCAGTCACAGAAAATAGACAAAAAAACCCCCTCATTCTGTTCTGGAATAATTTAGGTTCTTTTATATTTTGATCTGTATCGATTTAAGTGTGATAAAGTCACTTAATTCACTGGCTCCCACTATTTAGTCCTCCCGTGTAGTTTTAAAATTCCATCCATGTTTTATTTCAAATTTGAGGGAAAAACCCCCAAGGATAAACTGATTAGATAAACATGAGCTAGTAAACAGTGAGGATTTGTTTAGTTGTTATCCATTAACACTTTGAAGGACAGGGCAAGTCAGAAGAATTTTTCCTGAACCATTTTTCCCCCTAATGTAACTGGTGGTAGTCAACTATCTATCAATAACAGAATAGCAGTATTAGTTCAGCAGTGCTTGGAGGTCTTAAGGAAACCCACAAACATCCTTAGCATTTTATAAAATTCTCTAGCTAAACAAAGAATCAACAGGAATCACCATTTTGAAAGAAATCTGCATCTACTATTAAACTGTAGAATAAAAAAATAAATGCACATGCAAATAGAAAGAATGCCTAAAAGCCCAATTAATCCAGCCACCAGTAGGTTTTAGTGCAAAAATGTGTGCTTTTCTCCCAAAGATTTTTAAGTAGTGACTTTACATGATAAACTACTACAATAAGTTTTTTTAAAAAAATATTAACACAATGCAAAGAAGTTGATAATTTAGCAAAACTATTTTATTAAAGCTTATTCTCATGATAAAATAATAGCCAACAAAATCATATTAGGCAGATCTTCTGCAAATGTGTGTAGCTGCCACCTATTCAGATATCATTAAGTCAAGATATTCTTGTTTTCTGTGGTATTCTTTATTTTCAGCTATTTACAGTCAAGCATGAAGCAAAGATTACATCAGGAATGTAGTATTACAATTTTCCCCTTGAGATTCACCGTTTATTGTAATTAATGCCAGATAGGAATTTATGTTTTCCTTCTTATCACTAAAATACAACTATTTTGCCCTTTTCCCATTCAGTATATTTAAAAATATTGCACTACGTTTAATTTATCTCTTACAATCATCATTAGCAACACTATACGAGGAAAACTATATCCAGCTTTTCTTACCCACTGTATTACACAAGTCAATTTAAAACTTTGAATGCATTTTTTATATCAGTAGTTGCATTGTTTTCACAGCTCCTTCATGTGTACCAGGGTTTAAATGAAGTACTTGGATATATTTGAAAACCTCTATAGTAGTCCATAAGAGCAAACACTGATGGAGATTGAATGCAGATCACCACCAATGGTAAGCCACTGAGAAAATGGAGTGGGGAAGTCTTAATACGCATCTCAAGCAAGTATAGGTTAAATAACTTTTAGTCAATAAGGGAAGCTAATTTTGTGCGATTATTTGCTGAAGCTTAATTTCAGAAGTGTGTCACATGCCTATTTTAGCATGGATAGTGTTTTCCATACATCAACTAAATAAGTATCAACTGCCCAGAACTCACAAAAATGTGCAAGTAGTTGCATGAGTGGAAGTAACCGTTTTGTTTAGAAGTACAAGTATGCTTTTCCATCTGTGAAAACCATTGCTTCTTAATTTTGCCCATCACAAAATAAACTGAGAAGTAGATTTAATGGAGACGTATATTACAGGCGCCTGAAAATTTAAATGAGTTATTTTACCATCTTAGATTCAACTCCATTTCCACAAAGGCATTTTTTTTTCTACTACCAGTGATACTGATACCAGTGCCTAACACAGTACCTAAAATAAAGATGATATTTTATATGGCATTTCTATACACAGAAGATGAAACAGGGACATGTTTACAGGAAATAAATAAGAACAACGGCCTTAGCCAGGTGATGCTAAGATCCACAGTTTACACATAGCACAAGACCAGATAGTTCTTTTCAAAAGCTGCTGGCTGAAGTTCTTCCTCATCTCTACTGCACTCACTTGTTTAGACTCAAATAAAACATGTTATGTACACTATAGGACACTTTTCTGACAAAGGTGATCCTTCTGCTCAGACCATCTCTTCTGTGCAAGAAGCTGAATGCAACTTACCACTATGTGATTACTCAAAAGCGCTGAGAGAACATGTTTAGCTGTTTCATAAAGTATTTTGTACCTTAAGCTTTCTGAAATGATAAAGTCTGCAGCAAAATATTAATTTTTTAAGTTACTTAAACTGTCATTAGATGCTTTTTCATAGAATGCAATGAAACCTCCAACAATTTTCCTTTATCAGGTTATCAGATAATACAACAACACTTAAACATATAATTTTCTTCTGGAAGGCAACCAGTCTCTTATCTCAAAGATATTCCCAATTAAATTATTATGAGATACTGGTATGTACTTTCATGTCTAGTATTATTCAACCAGGATACAATAGCCCCAAGTTCTAAGGAGGATTCTTTTAGCATAGCACTACTATATTTGATGTCAATTACAAACTATGAGAAGTTCTTGTATTTAACAAAAACATGAAAAACAAATGATATGCAATGTTAACTTCAGTAAATACTAATAACAGACAAAATGAAAGACCTTTTGTTTGCTTTCATCATTATGTTTGGCAAAAAATGCACATCTACCTATAAGACATACAGTAACTGTGATCCACATTTTAAAGCCTGGTCCCTCAGTGACTTCTCTGTCAGTCATCAGCCTAGGCATGCAACAAGCTTATAACTTTTTCATCATACAATGGAAAATAAACATTTTGAAAATCCTGCCAGTTTCCTCTTGAAAACAGTAGCTAAAATAAAAGGGGGGGGGGCAGCACAAATAATACATTAAGGACACCACACACATTAGTGTGAAATGGTAAGGTTACATAATTAGAAAAAATAAAAATAAGTTATTAAAAATAAATTTCCAATATAAACCCCAAAATGTAGTTTTAACCAGCCAGTTTAACAAAATGATGGTGCTGTAGCTGGAGAAGAACCATTATGAGCTGTACTCTTGCACAGGCAAATAACTGGAGAAGCAGGACATGTACATTGTACCAGTGTTTTCATTTAATTTGTGTGTGTGTTTAAGTGCAAAGTATTCTTCTAGTCCATTCCTTCAAAGGCTAAATATGTAAATATCAGTCTACTGATTGAGGTGGATCAACTGGTTCTTCCGATATGATGTTGAATGTTGGAGCCTCCGTCAGACTGACATCTTCATTATCCATCTCTTCTGCTATATTAGGTTCCTCTGAATCTTTAGTCACTTTTTTGGACTGCCGCTCTAATGACAGGTTCTCCAAAGACTCTATATCCTCAATGCCTGCTCTGTAGTGGATCATCAGCAGCGTAAGGGCCTGCAGTCTTTCACCTGACTTAGCCAGTGCAGCAGAAATCAAAGCTTTTTTCCTCGCATCGGTTGTCTCTTTTTCTTCTTTAACGAGTGAATTATTATTTTCCAGCTCCTGATCTATTTCATTCTGCAGCTTATCCAACATAAATTCTAATTTCTGAAAACGCTCCTCTGTGGGTAAACTTCTATAGAGATCACGTCCAATTTCTTTAACGGCAATGAAGACGCTGTCATCTAGACCACCCTCCTTTCGGACCAACTTTATCCCAGTGCCTCCTGCACGTTTTGAAGGACTGCTTGGCCCACTGATTTCAGTATCGCTACTTTCGTTATCTGAAGTGTTTGGTGTGTGCTTTGGCGAAGGTTCTACCACCTCTGCTCCTTGCTCAGAAAGGCGAGCTTTGGGGACTTGACGAAGGTTTAACAAACGAGTGCTTGTATTGATGATATGCCTGGTCAAACCTGTAGTTCTGTTAACAGACTTAGATTCCGAATCAACACGAGAGGAGGCAGCCTGAGGAGCTTCCTGTCCTTCTGCTCTACAGCTTCCCACAGTTCGATCAAGTCGCTTTTCAGCTCCTACACAAAAGGGTGTCTCAGTTAGACATTTTTCTTGACATTTTTTATGGCAAACGTAAGCACAGAGCATGCACTGTGAAGCCGCTTTAGTCCATACTTTCTTTTTGCAGTAATCACACCAAGTTGGATTCTGAAACTGAGTATCTTGAAAGTTATGCTTGTTCTCTGTAAGAACAATTTGTCCCAAGTAAGGATCCTCTTTCTGAAGTGCACGAGCTTCTTCTTCCAAGTGACATTCCCTTTCTTTCTCCAGGAAAAGGTTTGAATCATCTATTTCACCTTCTTTTAAATATTTGAAGTGTAAAGTTACATCGCCATAACAAAATTTTTCATTGAATCCCTTATGGGTTGTCAAATTCCGCAATGCTGTTCTAGTAGTCACTGCTGCTTTAGGTGTAGGAGCATTCAGTTTAAATGTTCTAATATACTCCATTGAGGATGTAGCTATACAATCTAAAGCAATTTCTTCAAGTTTTATACTTGCATATCCTAAGCAGATAAAGCCACCTGCTTTGAAAGGGTCTCTGCACCACAGTGCAACATTAAGGTACTTATGGTATCCTTCTACTTCAAAGAGACAGGAGGACGTTCTCGTCCTTGGCCATCGGCCTTGCCGGATTTTATAAGGAATTTCTGGCGATTCCCATGTTTGGTGATCATCTCCACTATCTTTGTAACTACGTGCATTTTCTGAAAGTCCATCTTTTAATGTATCTTGTTTTGGTGCTGCTATTACTTTTGATACTGTTGGGTCTTCTATTTGATCATTATTCTTTACTACCTTCTCTGTACATTTATCTCCGTTATTTGTAGGTGGAGGTGGCCTCTCTGGTTTTTCAGAAGATACACCTCCAGTTTCTAACAGATTTTGAGTTTCACTACCAGGCAAAATAGGCTTACTTTGTGGCCTAGGTGGCACAGGAGGCTTAGTACTGGATCCTTGTGATTGTTTACCTGATTGCTGTGATGCATCTGAACCCTCAATAGTTTTGGGTGTTGCCGCTTTAGCTCCATCCTTTTGTTGCGTTTTTGATGTTGTCTGATAGCTTCCTAAATGTAGTTTTCGATTCAGAATCGGAGATATAGTTCCAAGTGGTTTAGCAGCAAGTATTACTACTGAACGTTTGGGACTCGGAGTTGTTGGCAGATCTTCTTTTTGGTCAGGTGATTCACAAGCTAAGTCCTCAAATTCTGAATCAAAATCTCTGTTATCAACATCAGCTGATAAACTACCTTGGTCATCTTCTGGCTGTGTCAAGAAAGCAGTGTCTTCCAATTGTCCAAATCCATCCTGCAGTGCTGAACCATGCTGATTATACCCAACAGGCCTTTCATAAAAGACTAAAACTCTGTCCCCAGCCTGTCTAATAAGCTTCAACACTTGGACAGTTGATGTGATTTTAACACCTATTAAAAAAAGACAAAAATTGTTAAATTTTAATTGTTATAACAATCTAAATGGCCAAAAATAGTTGACAAACACGTTTAGATCTTTCATAGTGGTAATAATACTGTTGCTCACTAACAGAGAAAGTAAATTATGACAGAAGAGCTTAACTGAAATCTAACAGATGGATCCTTTCCATTTTATTCATACAAATATATCCCTTCAGGAGCTGAAAAAGATACTAACATAAATACTCCAGTGTACTGTTTGTTATTAATGCCATAATCTTATAGAGTAATGTTGATTTTATACACTAACATTTTTAACCTTGGTCTTATAATAAGTCTGGGCTTTTCAGCAGCAGGCATTTAACAAAGGATTCAAAAGAGATGGGTATCTTTAAATACAGTTATAATTAAAACAGAAGCAGGCTAACAAAGAATATAGTTCCAATATGTTAATGAAGTACAGGCATGATGCTACATTCTCAGTGTGGCTGAACAGTGAACTGAATCATCTTCCTCATCAGAAGTTTCAGAGCCATTTGACAGTACCTCCAGCCTATAGTAAGGTTCAACAAATTCCACGCAAGCTAAAATATCTTAATAAGCACACAGTCCAAATAAAGTCATGCAGAGGGTTATGTAAAAATGCCTTTTCCCTTGTTCTAGAGCAATCATCAATTGCCTGTTCGAAGCAACTCAAAACCCTTTTAAATCACTGGAACAATGCAACGGGGACTTAGGCAGCACCTAATCACAATAACTCATTGGAGTGGTTAAATTCTGGTCTGTAAAACCTCTCAGGTAAAAATTTAAAAAAAAAATTAAAAAAATTAATGTGACTGTGCTAGCAGGGAGTATAAATAGTTCATGCTGTAAGTGTATGGAGTTCTATCTTCATAGTATTTGACCACACTAACTCTTCTATAGTACCTTAATGACTTAGTAGAAACAAATACAAAATTATTTTACCTTTTATTTATACGGATAATGTTTGGAGAAGAAATGTGTGTCCTGTCACATTCGGGGATATCTGGAATACTATATATAGCTCATAATTATGCAGTTCTTTCTGCATTTTTCTCTACCAATGACACAATGGAGATAACCTCCAAATTCACAATATAACCCTAACAGGATTTCTTTTACCGTTTTTCCTCTAGAGTAATTTCAGTTTACATTCTATTTTATCAGTGTACCTACACTTATTTCTAAAATGTTATTAATATACAGTGATATTCCCACTCCTTTTTTAGTCTTCATATAAATCCCAGGACAGTATACAAACCCCAACAACTTTAAACTAAGCTACTTATGATTCCTACTCCATAATGTTTTTTTGAGTCCCACAACATCCAGCAGAATAGAAAACATCGCATTATTTCTTAATGATCATAAACAGGTTCCTATCTGCTCCTTCCACTAAGTTGATTAGCCACAGTTCTTGTTAACGGTCTATTTGTCCTTCTGTCCACTGCCATATTCTGTAGGTCCCCTCCAATTCTCAAGTTTAAAGCAGTAAGATTTCTAGTATCCATTTCTATTATGGTTTATGATAATGATCTAGTTCTCTGTTGGTGACAGGGCCCATATAAAACAGAAGTATTCAAGCTATATCTGGAGATGGTCTACTTTAAAATTGTAGAATATAAACTAGTATCAACCCACTTCATAATGCCCAGGGATTTCAACACAATCTTTATTAAAAAGCCAAACACACACAGTGCCCTCTCCTGCAGAAGGGTAAATTGTTGCCTCAATGCAGCACCTAACCCGCCAGTTACAATTTGGCCAAAGTCTTCAAATATGAGAACTTCACAGTGGATTTCTAAATAATACTTAAGCTCCTACCTGTCACAGCTGACAAAACTTGATACTAAAAGTATAAAAATACTATAGAATACTCAGCAGATCTTCTTGGGTCATTTTCACATTTCAGACAATTACTCTGTTAGTAAAAAATATGTTTATACTATTTGTTCCATACTCTGTTTAGTACCTTTAGGTTCAAAGCCGAGTATGCAGACCAGGGATGTAAAATGTTACGGTTTTCTTTGTAAACTAAATTTATTTCAGTGACATTATAAAATGCGTCGAGTAGAGAACCTCACAGCATCGCTATCAGAGCAGTTAAAGGTATATTTACATTCAAACGTTTATTCAACTTTATTTTGGCTTTTACCTAGCAAAGAGTGAATAAATATGCAAGAAAATGAATCAAGTGAATGACAAGCTTAAGTGGCCATAAACAGATAAATGTTAGTTTTTATTATGAGTGGCAGACACAACTAATTCTTGAGAAAGGCAGTCTAGTTGAACTGTATGCAGACATGTCCCCCAGTTTGCAAGATGGCACTTATTTTAAAAGTCGACATATTACTCACTGCCAATTGCTAGAAGTCTGTCTCCCCTCTGTAGATCAGCAGCTGCAGCAGGTGAGTTTGGAGTCACAGTTTCAATGACAACATGCCCTGCATCTTCTTCCTTGGACTGCACAAGGCGGAGCGTGAGCCCAACACTTTGCAGATTCCCTTTCACTAGCTCTGCCTAGAGAGAAAGAAGTTAAAAGTTATGAGTACGTCAATTAAGCTGACTGCAAGGATTCATGGTTACTAATGATCATTTAAATAAAATTATACAACTGATATTATTTTAAAAAATGACATTAGGACAGCCATTGACTTCATTAAGAAGATTATCACATAATAGATTAACTGTCTGCCAATCCAGTTTACACCTTTGAAGAAAAACGGAACCAAATGTCACCAGTTCCAAAGAGCCAAGCATGCCAAAACTAGAGAGCAGTGCAAGGAGCTGTCAGCAAAATAAATATATATATAAAAATAAGTGTACGTGTGTACGCATCAGTACAATAGTTTATATATGACTAACAACAATATTGAGCTGACCTATGCAAATACAAATCAGCAGGAAAGGCAATACATGGCTCATCTTCACAAAAAGCCCCAGTCCTAACAGAGCTACAACTAAACCCAACCTCAACATCCATTTTATTGGGAAGAAGTTTCAATAAAATGAGCGCTGTACCATCAATCTAGGTATCACTTTGAATATACCACATTTGTGTTATAAAACCTGTTACTATGAGTAGTTCTTCAGTTGTCTATATAAAAAGGTTTGTAGTGAGAAAACTATTATGTACTTACACATTGCTAAAGCATATTTAGAACAAATCTAAATTAACAATAGCTTAAGAAGTTTCTTCAAAGACTCAGAACCCTTTTCTCATATTCATCTTGCAAAATAAATACAAGATAAAATTTAACTCAATCTCAAATATCTTATTCTTTAACAAAAAAAGCAAACAACTGAGGTGCAATCTGTGTAGTAGAGTTTCATCCCACGTTCATGCACTCATGATCTCTTATAATTTGGAAGTCTCTATTGAAGACTATAGCTAGGTAGTGGTCAACTGTTTACACACCTTAGTGTCCGAGATCTCTGGAAAATTTTTTCTTAATGAAGACTGTCCTTAATGAATTTAAAAATATTCTCTCTTCCCTAAAGCACATTCCTTCTGGACTGTTTCAAATGACTGTCTGCTGTCATTCTGCCAAAGTATGTTCTGTCTATTTGAAAGAGGAACTCATAGTCTATGTTTCAGCTCCAAGGACAGAAATTTAATTTGCTTTTTTGATTCCCAAGAACAGAGACACACACACTGTTTGTAGAAAACCTCCATAGGAAATTTTCTATTTGGTTTCAGTTTCCTGATTTTAGGTAAACAGTCTTCTCCATCCTTCTGCATTTACTTTGTTGCTATTCAATAGTTGATGTTTGAACTGTCTGGAGTTGATCCTCCTCTTCTGAGGATGTGTTCGTTTGCTTAGTTTTGTACAACAGCTTTCCACAGCTGAAGTGCATTACTTAACTCCAGTACATGACACTCTCCTTGGCTGCATGGCTTTCAGTCCTTCCCTATACTCTTAATAGCACCACATCTTGGTTTTTAATTGTTGTTCAGTTCTTTATAGAAATAAAAATGCTACACTAAACAGTTTGCTTAAGAACAGCATTGAGTTTGAAAAAAGCAGACTTGCATTAACTTTCTAAGCTTTGTCACTAGGTTTCTGCATTTCCCAGTTAGATATTCTCTCAAACTTTGTTAACATCTATTGTGAGTACCAAGTAACATATGTAAGAATAACAAGACCAAGTATAAGCTTAATTGCATTATAGAAGAACCTTGAATCTTGAAACTGCAATCAAGTAAATAGTTACCTACAGAAACAACTGTGGTAGGAGTTTTTTTGGGGGGGTTGATTTTAATTAAGGCCGTTCCCATTTACACCAAAGAAACTCTGACACATAAGTAAATTTTAAAAAATTAAATAATAGACTCTTAAGTTTTAAGAAACAAAGAAAAAGTATTAGAAATATCTGTGGAAGAAAAGAGAAACTTTTTTTGAAAGAGAAGAATTACTCTTCTGCTTTAGTTCTTTATTTATAATATGGCTTTAAGTTAGCAATTCATAAATGTTGCATGTGCTGTATGGAAACAATATGAACAATTACTACAATTTCAAACAACACTAGTTGAATATTTTAACTGACAAAACCACGAATGACATGAATTTGCAGTGGCAGCATACAAGCCTGCAACAAACATCCCTTCCAAAATCACTCCCCTATGCTATGTAGCTCTACATATTATTATCAAACAACAAGGAGATCATTATTTCTGAGATTTGCCACAGAGTCTAAATACTCAAATCTCAGTTTTCCTATGATGGTTTCTTTGAAAGTCTTGCTCTAAATGACTAAGGTTGCAAAAAGATTTCCAAATCCTTGTGTTTGAATAGATAACGGAATTATCATAATGAAGATCAGAAAATAAACTCCAACTTACGAAATGCCGACAAACACGAATATTACAAAGGACTGAAAAGCAAACTATAATCATTTTTTGCCCTAATTTTTGTTAGTCCACTGAAGTATAAAGCTCTTTAGTGAGAGAATTTCAGGGAAGAAATAGATGCTTAGACAGAACAGTGGAGAAAAAAAAAAAAACACAACAAACCAGGATGATTTTCCTCTTAACACTAAATTATTCTGTCCACTTAACTGCACTCCTTTAGGGATACATCTATTTTGATGATATGTAGTTTCTTCTGAAATCTTACATTAGTTCTGGATCTTAACGCCCTGCACTGGAGTTAATTAGTAAAACATGATGTTTTAAAGTCATAGCTCATCTAAGATGGATAGTCTGTTAGTTTTGCAGAAGTGCAGAAGAAATGTTGCTGTAAATTTGTTTGAAACATGAGATAACTCTTGTGCAATCAGTCTTTGAGCAGATCAGAAAAACATCCAGCTACTGAAACTACTGAAGGAAGCTGGCCATTGTAACACTTCTACAAGAGTTACCTCATGCAAATCTACTTTCTTTTACCGTTGGATATTTTCTCATCCATTCAAAGAGTGGCACAAAGTGATAAGATTTCTAAAGACCCGTTCTTCAGAAAGCAACAAGCCTCATTTGAAAGAGAATGTCAGAAGGAAAACAAGAGCTGGTACTGCAGTATCTAGTGTTTTGAAGAAAGGTAGCAATGTGTTAGTACTTGCAATCACGGCAAACTACGTGATGAGTAGATATGGGGAAAGGGCATAATTAGACAGTAAAAAAGAAAAAAAAAAGTTACCAAACGCTTTCTTACAGTTTGTCAGTGTAGACCCTCATCCTCTTGAGCTCCCTTTGAATCCAAGGACTACTTTGAGCACATCTCAATAGTGGATGACTTAATGAAAATATTCTCTACCATACAAGACTCGAAACCTCTGAGGTGATTCCCAGCATTTCACCCTTCCCTCCTTTCCCAGGGTGAGACCACATAAAAGAAACAGCTGGGACCAAAGAGACTTAGGTATCTCAGAACATTTGGTTCCCATGCAGGGACACTAACTGCAGATTACAGAGCGTATGACTCACTGACGGCAAGGAGACTTCCAATATTCCAGCAGTATCTGACGGAAAGCTGTTTTTGGAAGGAGAGCGCCTTTGAACATAACAAGCAAAGTTCATCTCAATTTTTTATTAACTTTGGCACAGTCACAAGCTTTCTTACAAAGTAAACTGGTTTTATTTATCAACCCAAACCAGATGAACAGTTTCCTTGATTTTTCTTTCTGGAAAAATCTGTTCTTATGCTAGCTGCAGTGCAGGTAAGCACTGTTTCAAGCTCTCAAACACCCCCCGCCCCAACAAGTACACTCACAAAACCAAGCATCTTCATATACCCACCACACCTCCTTAATGCCGTTCTGCCGCTCCCTGAAATTAAAATTCTGTAATAAATGTGAAGAGCCAAAGATCTACCAGAACATGAAACATCAACAGGACAAAAATCAGCTAAATGACACAGAGGTTAGAAGAAAATTGCTGATAATGAAAGGACATTAGCAAGGAAGCTTGCTGCAAGGGAGAAAAATTAACAGCTGTGCCTAGGAAAAAGGGAAATTTTAACCAACTAGCTACACCATATTAAAGTAAGTTCATTTTAATTTTTTCTGTTTAATAGTTCTGTTTTACTAATTCCTGCAGACCTCAGTAGATACTTAAATAAGGAGGAAGACAAAGCAGATAATACTACTTGCTTGACAGTAACAGGCATACATTCAGAGTAATTTATATTGAAAGAGTTAGAGCTAAACTGTGTCATAGAACCTAGAAAATGTACATTTTTTTTAAAAAGATAAGCAACCCCCAGACTATTTATGAAATACTTGTTGACATTAAGATGCAACAGAACAAGAATTACTACCTTGGGAAAAAATGAAAAGAAGTAATTTCCTTAGTATTTCATTATTCAAGAAGAAAAAAAAAACAACAACAACAAGAGGACATAAGATACCCATTCACTTTAAAATTAATAAAACATTTTGATGTGGGGCTGTGAATTCTTGACTTTTACAGGACAAAGTCTATAAGCATTGATTTCACAGTGCATGCTTTAGTTCATTTATATGCATCAGCATATGAGCCACTGCAGAGCATAACCCCACCACTATTTTCAGTTCAATATTGGAAGTATGCTCTGGAAATACAATGCAGCAGAAAATTACGTTGTTGTCTCACAGCCTTCCCTTACCTCAGCCTTGTCATTATGAAAGCCTAGCAGATGTTGGATGTCAGTGAAAATCAATTTTTCCAACCTTTTTTAACATTGATACTGAACTCCACAGCTACACAGTGATCATTCAGAAGTTTATAGCTTGCTAATACCATTTAAATAGCCAAATATTTACATGAGTGTCAATACAGGATGCAGTTGTAATCTTCAAATGATTCATTAAATTATCAGTCTGAAACAATTTGCAAATGCAAAGGGATGATAAATAAACATCCCTCTTATAGGCAAGAGAAAAATGTGATGTCATCTCATTTACTATTTGCTTCCAAACCTGTACCTACAAAGCTAGGTTATTTTTCAATACAGAGGTGGGAATATCATCAGTAATACTGTAGTCTCATAACCACAGCGTAAGTTAACATTAGATATAGCATTTCCATTCAGAATTCTAAGACATAATAAATAATGTCCATCAATAAATATAGAGATGATAACATCTGGAAAAGTACGTATGACAACCTCTTACTAGTAGTGCAATATCATTCAGCTAAGCTTTAAAAAACTATTAGATGCACACAAAAAGTCACAAAATTAAGCCACAGCATGATAATTAGAGCGTATGACTTTTGCTGTTAAACAGAATTACTTATTTTCAGGAACTAAAAAGGAAATTGTTTTTTGAAAGCTTAATTTTACTCTGTAACTAATATTCCATATTTGCTTAACTATCTGTAAGCACTAACATAATAAAGCTTCATTAGAATTTAGTAAGCACGTCACATTCTTTTGACTAAATCCTAGAAAAGCTTGCTCACCCAAGCATATAAGAAATCTTATTTCATTGACTTGATATCAACTAAGGAATAACATTTTTACAAATATTTCTTATTCCATATTAGTGGTATGTAACATGCTATGTATCACAAATTGACACCATGTCAGTGCTGTACCGCAGATAAAATACTTCTCCCCCTCTGCCCCCCCCAACCCATCAGAGTTTCTACAGTGGATCTTGTGTATTCTTGCAAGGTATAGTCTAACATTGTTTTGGGGAAAAAGAAGAGATAATGTCTATAAATATGCCTGTAAACTATTATGTCCTCCCCCAGACAACCCTGCATGCTGCAGGAAAGGAAGGAATATTTTAACCAACATTAAAGTACAAAACTAGGAAGCAGTTCCTTCTATTCTGAAGACTCAGATATTTATATTACTAAAAAGGTTTTTGGTATATATCTTTAAAATATGGACTTCAACATTATTGCTTTTTTTCAGCTCTATTATTGAATGCAGTCATTATATATGACCTGCACAGTGAAGTGATTGCTAGATTATTTATAGGGGCTAAAGGAGACAGAGAAAGGAAATGGGTATCACCAATCTCATGATACATTCCTTAGTAACACTAGACTCAAAGGAAAAAACCTGAAATTTTCTTTTAGTGTTATGAGAGGATTTCCATCTATGCTTTAGAGAAGGAGTAGATGCTTATCTTCGTGACACAGCCCCAAAGCTCAAAACTATGGGGCCAGAGTAGCACAAACCTTTTCCAATCTATGCTCCAGCCCTCCTGTCCACATGGCAGGATAACTCCTGAAGTGTTCTGGGGAAAACTGTCAAGAAAACAATCTTGCGTGGAAAGTGTCTCATGTAGACCTTGACCAAGGGATCTGTGATGACAAAACCCCTTTAATTTCCCAGGCACAGAGAAAACTCCCAACAACAGAAAGAGGAGAAAGTTTTCTGAGCATTTGAGAGCTAGCCTTGCTCTTGGGCTGCTTAAATAGTTCAGTAGTCAATGAAGTATGTACCGATTAGCAGTTATAAATGGTGTTCACTATTATGTCTTACACATATGTAGGTGTATTGATACATATGTACACTCACACAGTTGCACAGAAATCCATTAAAAATTTGGTTCATAAACATGTTAACTAGGCAGGGATTCCCAAAAGACTCCCTGGTCAGCATGCATTCAAATATACTGCAAAACCAGATACAGACCCAAAAAGAACAAACCCACGAACTGGCTGCCTAAAACTGTGCGTGTACCTCTATCTCCTTAATCTTCCTATTTCTTTTAGCAGGCTCAGATGTAGGAAAACATACTGACAGAAATAATCAGAAGATTTTTTGAAGAATCAAAATTAAAAGTTACATTAGTATTTACAGAATAACTAGACTGTACAATGTGACAAACAATGAAATTCAGGGAAATCTTCTCTATAATAAAATTAGTTCTATACAGAAAATTGAGTCTTTAATATTTATTTTCTTCCCCCTCTAGCAACAGACATTAATTACAAACAACAAGAAAAAGGTTGAAGGTAATCTAATGCAAAAGACTACATCCTGGCTACTCAAAAGATCAGTATACTTCACAGCTAGAAGCCATACTGTACTCTAAGAACCCAACATATAGTAGGAAACACATATACAAACTTGGAAATTAGTTTACTGATTTGTAGATGGATTTTTTCAAATAGTTCATAAAGTGTGTTTCCCAGGATGGCTTGAATAAAGACCTGATTTTTATTGTTTCCAAAATTGAAGCTAAATCTTAAAATCTAAAGTTGTTACTGTTCCAAAATCTGTATCAACACTTCTACTACAATAATTAGCATATTCTTTCTTGCTATGCGATGCTCCCTCCACACCAAACCAACATACACCTTTAATACCAGATGTGGTTAAAAATTTTCATGGTTTTCCCCATTCCCATGTTTACATAAATTCAGTTAAATTTCAAACATGGTGATTTGGTTTTCCCCCTTTTTATTATCTTTCCAAAACATATTAGACAAATATGTTGAACAAACATGTATTTGTACTACATATATTAGAATGGGAGGTAGGGTGGTTTGGGGGTTTTTGTTGCTTTTTCAAAACAGCTTAATTTATAAATATATTTTTTATATATATATATATATGAACTTTCAATAAGAAATTTAAAAGGGAAAAAGATGTTCTTTATGACAAAGATAGATTTGTCAAACAGCAATCATGAAGATCCAGATTATTGTTCTTACACAATTCATTTTACAGTACACAACTGAGGAACTGCCAAAGAGATGTTCTTTTGCCCAGTTTGCTTGAAAGAAGTTTAATAAAACCATTAAAAACTTAACATGCAAACCCAAAATAAATTCGGAAAAACTAACAACTGCAGAATAAGTCTTCTCTATAAGTAGATAGCATCAATAAAACTTCATGGCATATACAGATGAGTTACAGTGAATATAAAAATATGAAAGTTTTTATCAGAAATCTGTCTCCACAGGGATATTATGGAATTTATTTAGGTGCTTAACTACATTTTCTTATCCCATCCTACACCACTTAGTTTGATACTTAGACTATCCCTTGCTTCTACCCAACATTCACTGTAGTGTTTGCAGTGGGTTTCTGGAGCCGGCTGATCCTTCAAAGATTAAACTATTTTGATTACTTGCTTTTTGGTTCATCTGATATTCTGCTTTCTTCCACTGCAGCTTTTACTCTGCTCTGAAAACCAGTGACTCCAGAGATGTTTTTCTGTACTCATGTAGCTGTCCTCCACAGCCGTTCACTTGCCTAATCTGTCATCCACTAAAAAAAGTCAATGTTTTACATGGATCACCTTTCACGCCAAGGAAGTTTGAGCAATGATTCTGTCCTGAAAAGGATCTCCATCAGTAAAACAAAGGAGTCAGCCAACACTCAAAATCACCTTGAGAATGAATATTCACATAATTTCTCTAATATAAATATTTGAACTATTGGTGAATACCTTCTTCAGCTTGTTTAGTTTTCTTCAGTATTGGCAGTTTTGTAATTACTGTGCTTTTTTTTTAAATATATATTTGCATTTTACATTATAGCAGCTGAAAATGCTTGCAGATTAGAGTATACATAACCAGCTGAAACACCAATCACTAACTGTCAAACGAGGTACTGATGGAACTAGCAATCACACATACCATGCAGAGCTTTATGTGACTGGCTACACCGTTGTGCCTTTTCGGGTGCCACTGAATGAATACAAAAACCATTAGCTGGTGGACTCTTCATGTTTCCTTGAAAGAAATCTTATAATGTTACCCACTTCTAACATGATGGATTGACTCAGGTGTTCATCCACCACCACGAGTATCTTGGCAGGTTTAGTGTGACTGCCACGGACTTCTCAAAGGGAGCTCTCACTGCTGATTAGAGCGGAGGAATTACATAGCCATTTCAGAAGGTACAGTTTAAGTTCAAACACTAGAAAATAAAGCATTGAGAAGTTAAGAAACCTTGGAGTCCTAATAGCACTGAACCTTTTAAAGACTTTAAGTTGGGAAAAACTCAGCTCCAGAAAAAGATTTTTTTTCAATTGTGGTTGCTGTTCTCCCAGCTCAGCAGATGATGCACATGACCTAGACACCACCTTCCCATTTCTTCTCCCCTTTGCTACGAGCAATAAAAACCAAAACCAACCAACCCCACTGGCCCCCCGCCCCAACCACACACATGAAACACCTTTGCCTTCAAAAGACTTGTTACATTTACTAGCAGCTGGAAAGGGGCAGTAAGTAATGAGTTCTTATGCTCTCCTGTGACTAAAACAGAAATGCATATGCTGACTTTAAACCGGTTAGTCTGTATTCTGATGTCAAACGAGTTGGCACATGATGAATTAGCCCACTCTGAGTTTGATGCTGAGTCAGCACTAAATCTTAGTACAGATAAGTTGGTACTGCTGAGTTATGTCAGGTATATCAATATTATAGTGATGTACCGCAGTCTGGACCTACCTTCAGTTGCTTTGACAGCGTTTATCTCAGATTTTCACCATTTTCCACTGGTTTTAATCTCCTTTTGTCCATTTCAAATATCTTTATGCACAACAGAATTTTCTCCAAGCTACAGTGGAAGCAGTTTTTAAGGGACAGAATTTCCCATGAATGGGTATGTCACATTTCAGCCATCCCAATTAAATGAGTGTTGTTGGGTTGGGGGTTTATTTGTGTGGCACACACTTTCTATTTAAACAATCAAATGGCATTATTAATGAAAAAATCTGTACAGCAAATGTGTCACAGAGAAGTCAGTCTTATAAGCACATGGACTCACTACCTCTGCTTTCTTAGCAAGGCCTGGAATAGTCACCAGCTTTGCTTTTTGTGGAATATTAGGAACAACAGAGATTTTTAATGACAGCAAAAGAGTGAAAAAAAGGAGTGGGATTGTAGATGTTTGCTGTTAATTTTTCCAGCTATGTGAACTGAGGTCTGTGCATGGGGAGACACAATTATCTCAGACAAAGGTTGCAGTTTTCATGTTTGGGTGGTTGGTTTTTTATGGAGGTTTTGTTTTGGGGTTTTTTTTGTTTTGTTTTTAAGAAAGAAGCTTATTTATGGATAAATTTCTTGAGGGTTTTTTTTACTAGTTGTCTTATATAGCAAGCTAGTGGGCCTCATTATTTTCTGTTCTACGTGATATCTTACAAACCTCCCCTCAAAAGTTACAAAATATGATGGTAATTTTATTCTGAAGTGAGTTACATATTGGACCAAGATCATATTTAAAGTAATAATTCATTAAGGCCACAATACTGCAAATGTTACGCACATGTCTAACTTCACCATCACATGCTATTTGTCTGAAATGAATGTGACAATTCAGGGTAGTAAAGTTAAACATCTGCATGTCTGCCTGAGAACGCTAAAAACATTTGACATCAGCAAAATCCAAAGTTATTGAACAAAATAAGGAGCTACATCTTATTTTCCCCAGTGCTTCTAACACATTGGAGGTACTCTAAGCTACTACTAAAATGTGTACCTTCCAATTGTACAGTGGAACAGGTTATGTGACATGCAAAAAGTAAACTGCTTAGCAATTATCATGAATTGCTGAGGCATTCTTACTAACAGCAATTACAGGAGTTGAATGGAGGAGTTAAAGACAAACAAGGCAGCAGAAAACCTGCTTTTCACTTCAAAGTGACAGAAACAGGTAAAATGTAGACCTTCCGTTTTATGTGGAGCTCTTCTTTGGAGAGCAATTTAGTACAAAGACCAACATAGCTTTTCTTTAAGTGCTCTTACTCACAGACATCCTGTTAGTCTTTATTAAGCCCAACTGTGATGATTTCCTTTGGCCCTGAAAAAATTGATTTTCCCCTCCCCAAATCTTCTATCACCATTTATGTCTTTCATAGAAAAAAGGCTTCCTCCAATATTGCTTAAGCATGACTCAGTCATCACATAAATATTTCATAAAAAACTCAGGTAGTCTAATAGCAAATACTGAAATAAAGTTACTGAAACTGGATATTAAAAAGAACAGAGAAAGTTCATTAATAATACCAAAACCAATTAAAAATTTACCTAGTTAATGTTCTTCTTTGTATAAATTTGTTATGAATCACTGCAGTGCAAATTAAAGATAAAGAAGATTAATGAGAACATAAGAGTTTATGCACTGTCAATACGTGCACATGAGAGAGGTCAACCCAGGGTTTTGTTCATCTCTGAGATGGAAGCGAAAACAACCACACACATTCAAGTGTATGCATTAAAAGAAAACCCTCTAAACCAGCTAGTAATTACTTACATTTGTCTTGGAAGTACCTAATTAATAGTGATAAAACAGTTACTATTAATTTTCGTGTAAGAAATTAAAATATTAGACTATCAGGTAAAAGTTCTTTATAATGGAAATAAAATTCGTGGTGAAGAGTTTTCTTCTCCACATAGAGAAACTGCTTGACAGTTCTGACTATCACACCCAGCAGCCTTAACCACCTGATTACTGACATGGATATTGCCATCAAAACTAAAAATATGACAAGTTACTATCCACTGTAGTTACAGTAACATGCACCACAGATACATTTCCATGGAAATAAAACATACAATACTACTTTCTAATGCATACAAATCATAACACTTGGATCTCACTAATCTTAAAAGTCACTTTTTAAAGGGCTTAAAAGTTACATTTCTGAAGGAAAAGTGTTTATGGAAAGCATAAGCGTATAGGCTGATTTTATTCTGGAGCAGAAGTATTTTCTTTAGAGCAACAGCAATGCTAACTGCAGAGTTAACATCTGGAGTACAGTGCATCTTCTGAAATGAGCAGGAGCGTCATAAATCCTCCTCGCCCGGGAATCCTCAGCAAAACACCGGGATTTGAGGCAGGAGCAGAATCGCTGCTCTGAGGAAGAGCTCGGTGCTGGTGGAAGCAGTGGCAGGGCCGGCGAGCACCAGGAGAGGCCAAAGCAGCAGGCACGGCACTGGTCTTCCCGGCTCACCCCCAGCCCTGCAGCCTGGCTCGCCCCGACACCACCCGCAACTCTAACAGGATTTTTAGATTAAGCTTTGTACCAGAGTTGAGGAAATCAAGCTGTGTTATTTAACTTAAAGATGCATTATATTTAAGCAGTTACTTACACAAGAGTGTGCAAAAAATATGTAAAAGACCATACTCTTACAAACAAACTAATTTCGGGTAACACAAATTACACTCTTACTAATAACGTTGTCTGAGCAACAGGGACCTCATGTGTACCTAGAACCAGCGTAATTATACAATCTGAAATATCATAGGACTTAAGTGAACACAGTTTGTTATTTCTGCACTGCATAAACATGCTATCCTCTTGACAACTGTTAAGATTTTTCATCAATATTAATAGCTAGACAGCTATTAAAGAAAAGCACAAGCCTGAATAATATCCTGCATGACCCGACCATTTTTCCGACTCCTGCATTCCCACAGAACTAGCTAAACCCAAAAGGAACTAAAGCAGATGTAATAAAATGATTCGTCATTGTAACAGCTCTTCAGAGATTAAATACAAGATCCACCTGTATCAAAATTAAGTTTCTGTTACATACAGCCCCCCCATGCCCACTCTTTGCCTGGTAAAACTAGAAGAGCAATTTTCTTCTGAAATTCCAACACCAGAAAAGATGGGGTTTTGTATCTAGCTTACTCCGAATAATTACTGTAAGAAGGCCAAGGTTTTGTACATAATAATCTTTCTCTACACAGAAAGGCAGCCAAACCACACTTTGTTTTCAATTAAGTTCTGGACAAAACACTGCAGTATAAACACATAACTATATAACCAGTAAAGATTTCCACAACCATACATCTATTTCTGGTTATTTTGTTGAACGCATCACATCAATTTGTTCATGGTTATAGGGCACAAGTTGCTGCCAGGCAGTAAAACAGCAGCTCAATGTCGCATCTAATTACTAGCACCAAGACAACAGCACACCTAGAAGCCAGATTTTCATACCATTACCGTTCATCACTTATAAAAATTGCCACAACTATTAGGCTGAAAAAGATCTTTATACCAACGAAGTCAAATACTGACAATTCACTTTGCAAAAAAAAAAAAAAAAAAATCAATATCTAGCTACATTTGCTTTGCACTTCAAAAATATTCTAGATTTTTTTTTCCCCAGACACATAAACATCACTTTCCAATATATCCAAAGAACTATTTAGAAAAAAATGTTAGCTGTAAATTGGCATCAACACACTATCCAAGTTTGCAACCTAGGTTGTAGAAATGCTTCACGAAGATGCAGAGGTCTGAATTTTTCACAGAATCAGAATGGTTTGGCTTGGAAAGGACCTTCATATTGCCACTTTTTGTCCACATAATCGATGTGATCATATAATTGGCTAACAAAAAAGTAGAATTTTCCCTCCCTATATCCAAGTGACAAGCACACAGAATTGGTATAGCTACTTAGACAAAGAGCTGAATGTCCTCCATTTCTAGGCTAGGTTTATTACAATAGATGTCCAAAAACCAAAACAAATCAAAACCACTTACTTATGCCACAAAGATTTCTGTTAAACATTTGAGACTAGGATTGTGCGTTATTATGAGGCTTAGTCACAATTCTGGCAGAAATCTCTCCCATAATTTACCTTCCCCCATGTATTTCTGAAGGTAGCAGAAGATAGGAGTTCTCCAGAAACTCATTTTAGACCCTATAAACCACTAACATGGAAGCTCGCAAAAGCATTAAAAGAAAAGTGCTCTTCCAGAGACAGCTTACTAGCAATCAGAGAAAGTTACGAGAGGAGCAGGACACTACCCATAAAAGAAGTAAAAGTTCATTAATTTTGACAGGGTTTGGTTTGGGGTTTTTTTTAATGAAGTATTTTCTTGCTCAGGGAATTAATATATACTGATTCTTCATTTCCCTATCATAAGGTAAGTGAAAGAATGAATAGGAAATTATGTCAAGCTTAAAAACTTCTTTTACTTCAGCACTCATTATAACTTCATATGCTCTGGTTTTATGCTCTATTATTTTTAAATTAGCAACAGATCTTTTTGATAGCTAGTGAAATATATAAGAAAAATACCCAGCAGATTTCATTATGCAACATCTTTCTATTCCCTTTTCCCCCTTCTCTGCCACCAGAAACAGGGCTTGCTTGGGACCTCAACCAATTACCTTAACCAAAGAATTTACAACTCCCTCATTTAATTTAAAAATGAACAAAAAAATTATTCAATACCATAGAATGTCTGAGAAATAAATATATTTTTAAAAAGAAAATCATACTGAACAATGGATGGGGGGGGGAGAAGACTGACAGATGCACATGCATAACAAAAGCTGTCCTTAAGGAGATCTTACTTCTTTACGTTAAGGTAGTAAATATTTATCTTTCTACATATTACAGGGATAGAATCCGCATTAGTTCTGAAACCATGAGTTATTTGTTTCTTTGATTTCTTAAGTATGAATGATTTGGTTTACTTAATTGGAATGAACAAAAAAAAATAATCAAAACTGCATCCAAGAAGTTGATCAAAACATTCTGTGTGATATAATTGGAATACTGGATATCAGGCCACGGTACTATACTTTAACCATCACTGTAAGGCTGTTGGTGGAACAGCCCAAAAAAGTCACTATTCATAAATGGCACATTCAAAACTAAGTACTTAAAGTCTGAGGTTTCTCTTCTAAATTGATATTTTAAATATATTTGAAAGCCTACAGGTTTAAGAGATTAGAGCTCTACAGGAAAACCAAATGTGCAGTGTGATGAATGATGAAATACCTTACAGTAAAAAAAAGTAAAAAAGATGAAGTATATAATAGAAAAGCTTCAGGATACAAAATTACAAATTTAATGATTAACTAGCTCCCAATTTGTTATACAGTCACTTCACTCCCATCACAGCTCATGAGAACAAGAGACGTGTTAACTCAAAAAAATGTTTGCTTTTACAATCTCTGCAACACACTAAAAAGCTTAAGAAAAAAATACCTGAGAAATTACATTCGGTCAGAGTTTAGGGGAAAAAAAAAGGGGGGGGGGGACGGGACACGACCACTGCATATGTAGAGATGGGAAGGGAAAGGAGGATGGAGATATAAAAAAAAATCAGATCTGGATTGGAGAACTGCAGTCTGCAAGGCCATGGGTGTGGTACCACAGCAAAAATACTCCTCATTTTCCTGTTCCATGACTTCTGATTATTAAAACTTTATTGATGTACATCAACTACCAAGAAACCCATAGCCTGAACTCAGATTTTCAACTACCTATTTGTGTACAATGTTATACAAATACACGTGTGTATTACAATGTATTCAGAGAAAGGTATGAAGAATTTTCTTTTTTGCAAGAGAAAGAGACAACAATTTGGGGAGCTAAAAAAGCAAAACTATCAGTGCAGTGCCTTTTTTTTGTTTTTTAAACTTAGGAGTCTGTTAGCCTGCAACGCCAGAAGAAAATCATAATGAATAAACATGTGTGTTCATCATGCACAGCTTGCCCTTCTTGATGAACTCTTGCAGTTCACAAAAATAGTCTTTGACTTACATACTTCAATACCATTTGAACAAGTGCATCACAAGATAATTAAACTTGAGGTAATTCTATACTGCTAAGTCATACAAATAGCAAAATGAGCTGTAATTTAGATATTTTCAGCAGAAGTGTCATCGATTTTTTGCCATTTTCATACAAGGACACATTCGAGTTGAACTGGAAACAGTATTTTGTATACAAAGCAGTCCAAGGTTGAAAACAGCATCAAAGGATCATAACTTGTATATAATGATGAAATAGAGTAATATGTTGCTTATAATTATTGAAAGAGCTATGGTTTTATTACAAAGCAAGAACGTTCTGGCTTCCATGAAGAATACATGGGGGGGTTTGTAAGGGCCCTTCTCCCTGGCAGCTGACAGCGCTGTGGTTCACAGGGATACACACAGCCCTGATGGGAACAAGTGGGAAGATCCACCCCTGCCCCCCCAGGGTGGTCCCACAGCAGCACCCTCAGCACTCCAGTGGCAGCAGGACCCTCTCAGCAGCCAGGCTGCCCTGCTGGGGCGGGTATCCTGCTGATGTGGGGCCCGAGAGCCAACGCACCCCTACGGAAAACCAGAGATTTTTACCTGGAATTATTGCAGTTCTGTGTTGTTGGGGGAACACAAATAGCAAAGCTCTAACAAGGACACAGGGCTAACAGAGGGACTAGAGCCAAGCTGGACCCTCTCCTTGGTTTAAGTCTCTGCCTGGTTAATTTTTTTTTTTTTCCCCAACAGAAGTTCAAACCCACAGATTTTATAAATCACTGTTTTCTTCAAAAAAGTGCTATACAGGTATCCAGATACTCGGAGAGATATAAAAAGGGAGACAGATACTTAATTTAGTATGAAGATGAGACCCTTTGAATGAATAATGAGACACTTTGAAATGGACATCAAGTTATGCCTCCAGACGTAAGTGATGCTTACTCAGTTGACGTAACTACCTCAACACAGAGTGGCTAAATATGATTTTCTGAAAGTGTTAAATAACAAAAAAATTGCCATACTAACAATAAGCAATTAAAGATTAATCCTTACACTAGATCAGATCCCTAGCCAACAGTCACATTACACCAAGTATTCAAGATAAACGGCAGCAATACTCAGAGAATGGAACTACAGATATGCTGGGGGAAGGGGTGAAGTGACGGGTAAAATAGCATGTCTGCAAGTACCGTGAACTCATTCAAGTTTTGCATGTCAGCCATACTCTTTCACTTACAGAAGGCACTGCTGAATAAGCAGGCAGCTAGTAACTATCAGTTGGCCAGAAACACTTTAAAGCATTCTCAACTGCTATTCTTTCCTTAATAAATGATATGTAGAAGTATATGATACTTATAGATAGATAAAAGGATGACTATACATTTCAAGTTCATGATCTATTTGCAAAGTCATCTCTCTTCAGTAATGGTAGGTTAACCTTTGCTCTCCTATTTTGGGTTTATGCTGGTGCCTCAATAGAAATTCCACCTTTAAAAAAAATAGAAAATCAATCTATTCTATTAACAATGGAATTTATACTCCTGCACTTCACATTGAATCTTACCTAGCAATCTGTAGGACTGCTAGACACCAACCACCAGGAAGCACATAGCAAGAAAAAAAATTTAAAAATCTAGCTTTCAAAAGGATGAAGAATTCCTTTCAGAAGTTGGTAAAGTTACTCCCCAATGAAACGTAAAAATAAAAATTAAGAAAGAGTACCCAGTTTCAATGCCAAAGGTTTATTTTCTGATATAGACAGAAGAGCAGTAAGAAGGAGTTTGCTTGCACCTCTCCTGTTCTACTACTGCTTTGCTGAAAAGGAGGCCCAGAATACAGTCAATGAAGATCCATAGAGCATCTTTCCCTAAACTGCTCTTCCTCCAGACACAGCAACATTCCTTGCTTCTCTTCTACTGCAGCTTTAAAATATTTATTTCAGCATTTGAAGAGTTATACAGTGGGTTGGGGGTTTGACGATATCAAAAAAAAGATCTCTTTGCCTTACTAAATTATTTTTTGAGCATGCAGAAAAGAGTGTATTCTGTCCAGGACACATTTCCAATGACTTTATAAGTTTCTACTTCCAGCTGTCAAAACAAATCCAGAAATGAATCTCTGTAAAAGTAAATTGTGTGTTCTTAGCTAGAATGCGATTCTTTACTTTCTGGTAAATCTCGTTTAATTTCAGTCCAACTATTAGATATGAGAGAATACTGCTTTAATGATCTTTTACAAAATTACTTCCTCCTAGCAGCTATTTTTAAAGCTCAAGAATTACAGTTCTTGGTTACCTCAGTCATATGTGGTTCCTAATGCACTTCTGCACATCAGTTGGCAAGAAACTGAATGCCTTTGCTCACAATGGCAGCCAAAAGTTTGTTCCTAGTTATTACAAACATATTTTTAGAATATATATTATTTCAGATTCTCTTCCAATAGCTGAAGCTTCAAGAACTGTAGTGGAAATAGAAGCATTTATCAAACCTGGCAAAAAACTTTGTTTAAAAAAAAAAAAGATTTCTTTGCTCAAATATTGTTTGCAAGGAATAAAAATCCCTCACAGATGGACCCATGTTTTGGCTAAACACCCACTGTAGCTAGACTGCAGAAGCTTAATAAATGAAACAAGTGTGTTACATATTTACTACTTTCTCTTCTCCAGCAGGTGTGTAAGCTCAGGCATAGCCTTGATGCAATTTTGTTACAGAGGTTTTAGGCTAAAACTGCCTCCTGCCTGGACTGCCTGCAACACAAAGAAATTTTACTCCATCTGAAGCCATCCCTATAGAAATAGTCCTAGACAGGTCTCAAGACTACATCACTCTTTATGAATTATTTTTATTTAACTAGTCAAAATGAGTTCAGATAGCTCTGCTGCCCTACTACCCTGTGCAACAGTATAGCCTGCCACATACTATTAAGTGAAAAAAAAAAATCAGGGAAAAAAGTATTACTTTGTTAATGATCAGCACTGCCTGGCTGTCAGGGCCCCTCTGAACAGGGGCCTGAGCAGTCTGAGCCAGCTTAGCCCCGACGTGGGTGGAGTTGGGACCAGATTACATCCAGAGGGCCTTTCCATTCTAAATTACTCTGATTCTAGTCTAATAACCAAACCAATACCTTGTCCAGATATCATTTAAATCTCATTTCAAATTTTATATATATATATATATATATATATATAAAAAATAGATACATATATATATATGAAGAAATGCTTGAAGTCGAGCCAGTTTTTCAGCTGAAGCCAGCTGTTTAATGTTTCTGATAATACAACCACATGCTTCCTGGGAGTTTCTATAACCTATAGATAACATACACTAATCAGTAACTTTAAATATTTGGCTAGTGTGGAATCTTCACAGCTACCGTACTCCCATGACCTTACTACTCCTATGACTTTGTTGGTAGTATTATTCTTGTCATACATCCTCTGCTCTGTTCATGCAGCTGAACTGATGCGGTTATTCATCATCACACCTGGTCTCCTGCACCAAGCTAATAGTCACTTTCTGCTCTCCCTTACTACTGTGCCTGATTTCTCCTTTAATATTTAACAGATGTTACATCTCCATGCTTCTTAGAGAGCTGGTTTGGTTAAGTAATACAATTCTAGCATCCAGGGTATTTTCCTTACTAGAAGCATCCAAAGAAATTCCAGCTAACTGAACTCTTTCTGATGAACACCTTATTTTTCCTTGCTAACCTGGCTGCTTAACTAGCAAGGCTCTTGCCACAGCCTTCCTAAGCTCCCATGCTGAACACAGAGTGCAGTATTTCACTCCTAACACATCGTACCTCACCTAAGTGGGGAGCCTTCTTCAGGTCAAAACTATGTGCCTGCAATTCAGGCACATTCATATCAGCCTTGAAAGAAAGCCAACCCCACCATTCAGCACACTCACTCCTACCTCTCCCTCGCTTCCCTATATTTTAACAGGACATCACAACTAAGAAAACTCAAGAGCATCCTCAAAATTCTCATCTCATCAATATTCAGCACTAGACTTCACTCCTCCCAAATAAAACAACAGTTCAAAGACATAACAAATGATTACCAAAGCAAGTGTAGCTGCTTCATTTTAGGTATCACAAGAAATCAAGTTACTTAGAAGAATATATTCCCCTGCACATCATCACTACTTGTTTATTTTTCAGTTTTGAGCTATTTTATGGGATTTGAGTCATATAGATTGGATCTATCCTGTCTTGCTCAGTTTCCACCCTCCCAAATACTTAACATACAGGCAGCTCGAGCCCACCAAGTTTTTTTTCTCCTATGCTGATATATGAAATGCTTTCACTCCACATCTGTATCCCTTTACACAAAGGGATGTCTGCATCACTGCAAAATCCAAATCCATCGACGAGCAACCCACCTCCCTGCTGTTCCACAGGAGGTCAAGTTTTATCCAGGCTTCAACAGCCCCTCAGTTACTTTTTTACTATGGCCCCCATGAAAAGGAAAAAATAAAAAGCTTGATGACCTTTTACAGACAGACCTCTGTGCCACATGCAAGACAGTGACAAAATAAATGTTATAGTTTTTTAGCTCATTTGAGAGACAAAAAGAGGTAGGAGCAGCAAGCCAACAACACCAAGGATGGAACTGGCAATTTAACAGTTGCTCAAAGCATATGCCTACATTCGCTTTTTAGTTCAGCTCAGGTGCATGCTCTTGAGGCAGAACTTCCCATGGTCTGCACCTACTGAGCTTTGATTTGCATTACCACGTGCTCCTGGAACACAACGTGCATTCCCTCCAGAAGAAGCTACACCAGACAGTGTGCTCCTACCACTAACCCGTGGTCAGTCCAGGACAGACCAGAAGCAGACCCCAGTAAAACCATCACGATGCATATGGCGTGGAAGTCATATCCTCAGCCCCCAGGCTGTACTGCTTACTCATGTAGGGGCAGCCTAAGCATCGTACTGTCAGAGTTTGTGCCATGCGAATCCATTTTCCAAACTGTCTTTCATTTACATATACATGTCCATAGAGAGGACAACTTCATCAACAGACTATACATTGGTCTCAGATCCAAAAATTATGAGTAAAAACATGTTATACACGAATATGTACAACATCTATTAACACCGTTGTCACACAGTGGTTTTCATATCCTCTAAGAACAGGCTACACAGCTCAAACAGATTTTGACTCCTCATTTCACAGAAACAAACTTGTTACAGACTTAACTAGTTCACTGAAATCATATAGACTATGCATATTTTCATCTCTACTCATTACAAATGTGCATCTGATTTGAGACCAGTGGAAATTGCTGGTTTGAAAGGGGGAGAGATTACAGTGGAGATAGACCGCATGTTTGTGCTATGAAGTTATGAACACCATAATCCTACACTCACTTCACATGTAGTTCACATTGTTATGTAAAGTGATTGTATTTTTAGTTTACAAGCTGCTGTACAGCCTATTCTTACTGTATTCCCACACATGTGTGATTTAACTACCAAGGAACCTAGAAAGAGATTTCTGCAATTGCTCTGATAAATATCATCTTTGTGTTTCTTGACTCTTGTATATCATCGGAGCTGTAAGCACTGGTCAGCTTCAGATAAGCCAAGCCCAATTTCTCAGGGGTCATTTACTGTATTTACAAGTATCTACATTTTTTTTTTTTAAGTGTATGGTCAATTTGTTAGCCATGAAACTTCCGTTTAAATTTGACTGAAGAACTGATGTTTTCCATTTTATATATATATACACACACACAAAAATTTATATATATTAAGTGCATATATATATGCACAACTTACACATACGTACATAAAGAGTGTGTATATTTATATATTTGTTTAGATACAAAAAACTTTATGGCTGTTTTTATAACTTAAGGAAAAAAACAAAACCAAACAAAAAAACCCCAGCCAAAACCTTTCTGCAGATCTGGCCTCAGATTTCTAAGGGCTTTTTTTGGTTTTGTTTTCTTCCGTCAGCTAGGGAAAATACATAGCTTCATTTAATATCAAATGATATAAGGGTGCGCAGACATGATACTTGTTCCAAACGAAGCACCTAAAAATGGAAACAGGTGACAAAATATGGATCTGAAACTACAGACTTTTGGTTAAAATATTTGTAAAGACATTCACAGTTCAAAGATTCTATTTATCTTACCAAAACTTTAATGGAGACAGCCTTTTAAGAGATTGCATTAAGGGAAATGCTCCATTTTCTAACGATAATTCACTACTGATTACTTCCGATCTGCAGGTGTCCTTTGCAGAGCATCAGTCTGCTATATCTAACCTTAATAGGACTGAAATGACCTTTTAGTCATTTCAATTGTATGACGGGAATCAGCAATTCCATTTTTGATCCCCAAGGCTTTTCCAGGGCAATTGCTGCGCTGCCCACCCATATTACTTTCTCATTTCTATCTGCCATCATTATAGAGCATTTGGAGAACACACACTGCACTTGCATTACAACATGCTGTTTATACATTTTTTTTAATTACTGAAAGTATTTTTAAAAATGCTTGGTCACCCTTAAGAAAAAGCAAGAAGAATCGCTTATCCTGCACTAATAATTATCTTAATGTGCACTTTTCCCACAAAGCAAGATTTCGCTCCTGCTGTTCTACAGACATAGAATAGCCACAGTACTGTAACTAGTGAAAATTGTAATAGCAACACCTAAATATTCCAAAGACCATTCTCATTCACCGTGCGTTGCTTCCAGGTGTTGAGCTCCACCCTGCTAGACCTAGAAGAGACTTGTAATGCTAAGAGACAAACATTAATTCCTGCTTCAGCTTGTGATTGAAGAGGGAGAAAGGAACAAAAATGAATAGTCGTTTTGAGAAGATGTTCAGTTAAATAGTTACGTTCTAGGAAGGTAAGACACGACACATGTAACAACACTGTCTTGATTCCAAGAATCTGAACTACTTAACTCATTTGACTTTATAAAAATAGCTACATTACATAAGAGTGCCCTCAGAATAAAGAATTCCTCCCACAAAATTAAAGGCTTTCTTTGTAGTCACTCAGTTTTTATGCCTGTATTTTGACACTTGAACCACAAAATTTAAGACCACTAGATATCAAGTATTTGCGGTATATGAAAATTAATTTCCTTCCCATTGAAGAACATCAAATACCTACATTAAAGAACAGTGGGTTCATTAGTTAAATCATCAATATTAACTATTATCATACTATATGTTATTAATTAAATATTAATGAAGGATCTTTTAAAAAAATCTTCATTCCAAATTTCTTCCTGATATTTAGCCTGATGATGCTTTTTGTTTAAGCTAATGTAATTTTTATATTTACACCAGCTAAATTAGCAATGAGAATCAGATTCAAGTACTTGACATCTCTACTAATGAATTTATGCACAAGCCATTTTGTAAAAAGCAAAACTAAGGAACCCAATGCCATTTGCATCCTCTTCTCTTCACACACTGTGAGCAAAGACATGCTGTGGCTCACACTGAACTATGTTTGTGCAGAGCATTTGAGCAACCAGCTTCCCACGCTACCTCAGCACCAGCACTCCGCCACTACTTACCCTGGAGATGCTATTTTCATATCTATCTTTAGCTCTTTGTTTTCAGGAAAATCTTTATTTTTTTGAGACTTATCCCCCTTTTTCAAGTGTAGCTGAATTTGTACCTAATAATATACAGTAATAGTTAACAAAAGGCACTTTCAAACATATAGACAGGCAGAGCAACCATATAAATCAAGTGTTCCCGAGAGGAAATATATTACTTCCGCTAACTTCTCACTAAATTGCAATAGACCAGTAGGCCTATTTAATTAACATACTTAATGTTCAAGAAGGGTTGAATACCATCTCCTCTAAAACTCATCAGAACAGGAGGGTAACTGATGAAATCCAGACAGGAGCATCTAGTGATGGCCCCACGCATCTGTAAGAAGCCTGAATTATACAGAGAACCAGAAGAGAGACTCACACTTCTGATTAAAAAAAAAATAATCAATGCAAACAGCTGCACTTATACAACTATAAGCCTAAGTCACTCTTCTAAGTGTATAGTATGTTGCAGGCCAAAGCAGATGTGTAAAAACAATACAATCTTATGCCAGGTGCCCACAAGTGAGAGCAGCCCTTGCTGACCAGGAGCTCTGCACATATAGTAACAGAGGCCCTACAGATATCAGCAGATAAGCAGAATACATTCTTGTCCAAACTACGATATGGCCACATATTTCACAAGGTATTCCTGCTGGCTGCCCGTGCTATTCACCATCCCCTTTAGCATCCCTAAACCCTTGCAGGTAACTGGATACCTTGTCCTATTGCCACACAGGGTGCGTTTTGAGTGAGGAACTGTGAGGAAGCTGGGAACATGAATGCCACAAGCTCCAACCAGCTCTCACTGCGTCCCTTAACTAAAACCAAGCTGTTGTTTTTGATACTTTGATGCACCTACAGGCATTAGAAGTGAGCAACGCCACCCCCAAGCAAATTTCAGTTACAGAAGTGACAGATGACCTACCAACAAAAGGACATTTTCACTTACACAGCAGCCTGTAATAACCAACCTGTTGGGGACCCCTTCATTTCATACATCCCTCAAGCCTATTCTTAGAACCTGCTCACCTGGTGATGAACACGTGAGTACCAATCCATTTACCTCTCTGCTGTCTCCATCTACTCCTTGTATTAGTTTGTGTCACCTAAAAGCATCTCCGTTTCAGACGGCACGGTTCAGCAGCCAAACGTATGCCATTACATTTCACCCTCTCATTTTGCCAAAATGAGTTGCTAAAGAGTTGATATTACTCCTAGTCTAGTTATACCTTTTTAAGACTATAAAATGAAAAGTAGAAACTTTCCAGGAGGCCAACCTGTAACAGGTTTACTTTATTTCAAGAAAAACTCTGCTAAATTTATCCATCATTTTTAGTAATTTAGCAGGAGTTAAAGACTCTGTCAAGTCTCCAAACTCAATCTTGGGTTTTAAAAAAAAAAAAAAAAAAAAAAGGAAGAAAAAACCAAACCCCAAACCAACCAAACAAAAACCCCCACATTACAAGACAACAACAAATGAATGACATGACCAATTTGGGCAAAATCCTACTAAAAATAAGTTAACTCCTCCTGGACAGTCATTTGCACACAGACTCTCCCTGCTCCTTCTCTAGTACAGCCCATAGCAGCAATAAACACTGTAGGGAAGAAGGGTAGAGAAATCTCAGTAGCAGCATTTGACACACTGCAGGCAAGCATGGGAAGGTGTCAGACAACCCATAAAGAGCAAATCCAAAATTAAATGCAAGATCTAGATGCAGGCTCTTGATAAACTTCTAGTAAAAAGTTACTCGGTAGCTTTAATTGCTCAAACTTTGAAAACTGCGAACGAAGCAACTAAATACAATAGTATTCAGAAGAGGAGCCTTCTCAGTAGTTATTACTGCACTTCAAAGTCGATAAACAGGTAAATTGTTTCTACTTAGAAGCAAGGATAATACCAGATTACCAAAGGCACTAATAGGTCATAAGTTAAACATCAGGTATTCTGCAATAACTACAAGCACTTGCCTACCCTTTGACAAGCTGCAGAAACTATAATGTAATTTTCTCTTCCTTAATTGCAAAATGAACTTGCAGATGATGAACTACTTATGGGAGTAACTCATAGACAAGTTACCACTGAGCAATTTGCAGTCAGAAACGGACACCCCTACAACTTTGTCATGTGTCAAACTCCTACATGTCTCACGAGGTTTTAGAAGTTAACTGGTTTTAGGAGAGCATATGAACACCAAGCACCAGTACCTCACTATTTCTTAACAATTATTCTTACTTATATAATTTACAATTATATTAAGCCACAGGCCCCTTTTCCCAGACTTTCTACCCATGCCCAGGCTTTCTCTTTGTGTTGTTACAACCTGGAAAACATATTTTTGTTCAGTAATTAAACATTGGAACACAAGCTCCCTTTTTTTATTTTGGGAGACGTAACTGTTCTCCAATGGAAGGAAACAGTTTTCAACATGCCCAACAGTTTACTTGGCAAGGTTCTGATTTGGTAGCAAAACATTACAACATCACTAAAATCCACACAAATGGGTAAATTAGTTTCAGTCTAGTTACTACCTCCTTAGTAGGAACAGATCCCAATCTCTCAATCTGAAAAGAAAAAACCTAGTATGTTAAGAGGTTAACTTTTATAAAGGTGCTCTGAGAAAAATGTATTTAAAAAGTAAACTAGAAGACCTAAGAAGAAAAACTACAAACCACTGAGAATGAAACCAGTTTATTTTTCCAAATAAAAAAAAAATACCCAACCATATGTGGATATCTGTGTTTAAGTAAGTCCCTCCCCTTCCACTCCAGCCACGTGCAGCAGCCTCCAACCTGAGCTGCTGGCTCACCTGGCTGTACAACTTTGCAATAGGATGTAACAAAATAGTTTAGAAAGTCATTCCAGAAAAATACTAAATTACCCAGAAACCACTTTGTTTACTCTGGTCAATAAAACACTGTTATCTCTCTTACAATAGGCCATACTGTTTATACAAAGTTAGCTTTCATGCATCAACCATCTATTTATTTAGCAAGATCAGCTATCACTGTAAATCAATTTCTTTGCAAATAAGAAAGCAGCTGCTGTAAAACCCACCTAAAACTCTTTCCTGCATCCTGTATTTGGACATGCAGCAGAACAGGTGACAAGAATACAAAAAAAAGTGTCATCAGCACCACATCTGGTGACACGCTAAAACAGTGTGCCTGTCTTAGCTTTTATGAGCATTTTAAAGTAAACGTTAAATGATATCTTTTCCTTAATAGTTTTATTTTTTAAATATAAAGTTGTAACTCAAAAAGTACAACAAGAAAAGCTTACAATTGCTATTCAAACTGGGTACTATCAGAAGGATATGGAAGATAGGCAACTAAAAGGTAACTCAAAGAATCTGTACTACAGGTTGGTTATTATATGAGTAACCTTTAAGGAAAAGACACAGTGAAAGTGAATGTTGTTTATCAGCTCTGTAAAAAGCGTTAAAAGAACAGAACTAAACCCTGACCAAACCTGAAGTTTTATGTAATTTTTGTCCTAGAACAGGCATTTAGAGAGGTCTCACAAAGGTGAATTCATCCAACACAGCCATCTAAAAAGCTTATGCCTCTTTCATGACTTTCTGATGGATCAGGAGGAGGTCACTACCGTGCTTTCAGAGAGTACAACACCCTGCAAAATAGCAACTTGGAAGACTCCAACTGAATAGACAGTATCACCAATGGCACCTGCAATACAACTGGGTTACAAAATCTAACGGAGATGTATGGAATGGAGTATGAAGTGGAATTCAGTGGCTTCAAAACAGACTTATTTTACTATACAAAACAAGTACCTGGCTGCAGAAGAACTTCTGAGTACCACGGATGAGTTCTATTGGCAGCTCTGAAAGTAAGAGTTGGGGATGGGGAAGTGCAAGCACACACAGAGCATTAAGCTCTGCTCATTACAGATTCTTCTCACGCAAGGTATTTTAACTTTATCTTTTTATTTTATCTTTAACTTTTCATCTGGTATTTTAAATTTGAAAGTCAGCAAGTCAGATTCATTGCAGCAATCTCTGCAGCACTCTAGGGGAAGTCGGGGAGGATCAGAACTTCAAGCTTGGACGTAAGGAGAAAGAAGGTGCATTTAAGGGAAGCTACAGACTTGGTTGCACATAATGCATTTAGTACTGTCTGCTGCTAAATGCAGAAATGGAGCAAGTTCTGCTTTCTACCTGTCCCAGGTGAGGGTATGCATGCCCAAGGATGCTGTACATGATACCTTCTAAGTGATATATAAGCAGGTAAAAGTATCAGGTCAGGCTGTGACTAGAGCGATGGCATCTGGTTCTAAACAACTATCTGAATACACATGCACTAAAAAAAAAAGCTATTAGTGGGGTTTTTTAATACTCATATTCAATAGTGTCTGAGCTGTAAAGAACTACAGTGCATTTTCACAGAAGGTGTCTCATTAAATCACAGAAAAGCTTTCTGGAGCCCCAAGTCAAAAAGCTTAAATGTTTAGAATGAGACCAAAAAATCCTGATGGCCTTCAAGTTTATTTGAAAAACGGATTACAGAATATTATGTAAGGCACAAATCTCAGAACTATTCCCCATTGTATTTACAAATATTATCAAATTTTACAAGATCATGAATTTTCATAAAAAGTGACATTTTCAAAAAGCTTCTCTTGCTTTAATCCTCCTCCTTTCTTTTGATAGGATTAAATGCTGAAATGGCAGGCTGTTAAATAAGCACACTGAAATGCCAACTGTGAGGCATTTAACTCTGTGTATTTACAAATTAACGTTTCACAGTTGCTTCAAATTTTGACATTATAGTTTAGTACCTTCAGGCAACTCATTTCAGAAGGTGCTGGATTTGATTTACATTATTTCTCATTTTACATTCATATGTTACAGTACTGGAATGCCTTTAACTTTCCCTTAATCCCTGATAACGGAAATTTAGTTTTATGAAAGGCTGAGAAATATTGCTTTGTTTATAAAAACAGGTACCAATCAGCCTGCCTACAGCCATTTCAAAGTTACCATTAAATTTACCTATAAAAGGCCATATCCATCGAGAAAAATCTCACCAAAAGAAGTGGAAATCACAACCTATGTATGTGTATGTATACACATGCACAAATTCAGAGTGCAATGGTGAAAGACTGTCACTGGCCTTTCCCTTCAGCAGTTACTCCAGTGCTGACCAAAATGTTCAGGATGAACTTGAAAAAACGTCAAGCAGAATTCCTAAAAAAAAACAGTGGGATGCTTATCTTAATTCTTTCTATTATTAGGTTACTTCGGAGGATATTTGTGTGCTCCTGAGACAACTGCTGCAAAAGTAAATCCTTTAGGCTACTAGACGTGGCATTTTAGATGGAAATTTTTACTTTGCAGAATATGAAATGCAGTTTCTGCATTGCTAAAGTTCAAAAAAGTTAAAGGGATTCAAAAAAGTTAAAACAAAAACCCCAGCAACAACAAAAAAGGCCCAACATTTACTATCTTCAGGAATACAAAACTATGGCTATTCCTACAGGACAACCTCAGACAGCGTATTAGTTGAAACCAGAATTTAAAGGTGTTTCTTCATATTTTTCTTAGATTATCTAACTTGATTATTTCAAAATCTATAACGATTCTCTTGTGCTCCTGAATTTCAATAAGAAAGAAAGACTTAAGAGAAAACTTGGAACACGTACATTTTCTTTTGCAGCTGAGCACATCTCCCCCATTACTTTACATTCATACAACCACTAAAAAGCACAAACCATTTAGAGTTTGCACATACTTCCTGGGTATAAGTATCCAAAGATACCAATCTCTGTGCAATAGTTTCTACAATTTGTAGAAAACTGATTTATCTGTCAGAAAAATCAGCACCTAAACAAAGGCACCATGACTACCAAGATATGCAGAGCAGTTCATAAGAAACAAGATTCTCGTTTCGATACAACTATACTCTAGATTAATTCTTCTCTGCAGTGCTGGAACCAGAGGCAAGTGCCAGTGCTTGCCACGCTCAGGACAGCCGAGCATCCACAGAGCAGTCAAGGCATTGCATAGTCAATGTAAGGGGTACCTACAGCTGCAAAGCTACCTCAAGCCTCTTCAAGATGATTTCTATGCTCATTCTTCTGCCATTTTTAAGGCAGGCAGACTATGTTTTCCTTTTATTCATTGAGCAACCTCAGTTTCTGCTGAAAAATTATGTTATTCTTTCACAACACTATACATGAAATACTGGCACAGGTAAAGTTAGCAGCAAGATTCTCACCAAGCGTAACGAGGGCAGGGGCCCACTCTAAACAGATGTGCTCCAAGGAAAAATAGAACAATTCTTTTTGTTTGTAAAAATCAATCTGGTATTGCTAACTGGCAGTTCAGTGGACATAACCATTCACATTTATGACACAGCCTCCATTTAATATCTACAAACATATCTAATTATTTAGCCATAGAACACCTGCTCAGTAATCCAATACTGCTATGCTAATTACCACATCCTATCCATACATAGTTAAGTTTTACATAGCAGTGCAGTGATTAATGTTAATTCCAGCAGCATGTGCTACTAATTAAGATAGTTAAGAATGTTTACATTTGTCACACAGGAATGTGCCAAATCACCTCTCTGAAGTCTTAGTGGTGTTTCAGATTGATTTGATAAACAGAAGCCTGAGACACCTCTGTATTGTAACAGACACTTCAATAATGCTCTAGATACGTTCAATAACACAGCATCTTTTTTCAAAACCAATTTTGACACCTACTAATATTCCATAAATAATGGGATCAGATTAAAGTCTCACCAAAATTCATTATGAAGTATTAAGCCTGTCTAATCTTTTATCACTACTACTAACATAATAAAAAGAATGAAAATGCCAGGAAGTATAGAAAGTTATGAGAATTTTCCTCAGGAGCATTGCAGAACATAGTGTGAATCAGAGGATGTATTGTTATGTCTATGTGAGACTCTTATAAATTAGACGCTTTTAAACCAGAACATATCTTTCTGCTTTTAATTTCAACTTAGTCTACCATTTCTCCTCTATAGTTTCTGAAGTTGCTATTCATTCTAACAACTTCATCTCAAATAATTATTGCACATGTGAACATTAAAAGAAGGATTTAATATTGGAAAGTTATTAAGTATTGCAATCAGCTGCCTCATGATTAACATTGCATTAGAGCTAAAAATCACAGCTGAAGATCATAGAACCATTGAATGGTTTGGGTTGGAAGGGACCTCAAAGCCCATCTAGTTCCAACCACCCTGCTGCCGGCAGGGACACCCTCCACTAAACCTCATTGCCCAAAGCCTCATCCAACCTGGTCTTAAACACTTCCAGGGATAGATACAAGTAAACTTTTTGTTTGGAAAATATCACAATGTTTTTTCTTTATAATTTCCTATTTAACTATTCACACAGTTACAATTTCTGAGAAAAATAAATAAGTTCCAGTGTTAAGTGTGTTAGCAACACTTCTTATTTTGTTGAGAATGTTTGGCAATACTCTTGCCACCCAGTGAGATGTCCTAACATTTTGTAACAACTTGCATATTTAACCTGATTTCCTAAGGAAGAGATACTTCCATGATTTTACTACATCTGTTGAATGTAAGTTGAAAAGCAAAAAGTAGTCTACAAGTTGTTAATTTTCAGTTTCCATATTCTACCATATCAAGATTTTTCAAAAGCAAGATATTAAAATTAGACTGCCTGGCCTAAAGTTCAAGGTGGTTGAGCACAGTGAATTCTTCCTACCGACAGCAGAGCCAGAGATGCATCAACTCAGATCAAGGGGTCTCTGCGCTCTGGCAGGCAGTGTTAGAATGATGCTTAATGAAGGATTGCAGCATAAATGTATAGAAAACTCTTCTGTACTTTGCAGGCCAGATTTCAAAAAGCTTGAAAAATTTATGCCTGCCATTTCATTTTAGATGCTGAAACAGAAGATTAGTTCTTGAGTCTCACCCCGAGTACTTGTGTGTAGTTTTCAAAAGGAGCCCTTCTGCGCTCCATCGGCTCAGTCCTACTGCCATCTGCTGTCACAAACACACCGCTGCCACACTGTCTGCAGAGTGGTTTCTCTTTCCTCTTCTGTTGTTAGAGTGTAAAAGAATATATTCCAATATTGCTACTCAAAATTATCTAAAAATAAACACAAATTAATTTGTCCAGAGGAGTGTAATAGTCAAATCAGTGTCCTGCCACCTTCATTGCTAGAGCATCAACCCTGCAGATCCGGGCATGGTTTCGTACGCAGCTTATCCTACCTAATACAAGGGTCATTCACATGAGTAAGTATTAGCAGGATTGGGTCCTGATCCTGAAATTGTTCAGGCTGTTTTGGGGTGTTTTTTGGTTTTTTTGTTTGGGTTGTTGGTTTTGTTTGGGGGTTTTTTTGTTGGGTTGGGGGGGGGGAGAAGGGTTGAAGCTGGTAGTATTGCTTGTTTCTTGAAGATTTTGAAATAGTTATTTTTATTAGGAAAGGGTTAAGACTATGAACTGGCCAGACTACTTAAGGCCAAATTGCATGACCACATAAGGATAAGGTAGGAGCAAAGAGGCTTAAACCTTTAGATTAAAACAAACTAGAAAAAGTTAAACAAAAACTGCTGCATAAAACAGATTAAACAAAAAGGTCTGAAAATAAATTACTTTACCTTCTGCCTAGTGCTTCAATGAAGTCCAGCAACCTCTAGAGTTAAGCAAACTCAGTAATTCCTCTCAGGACCACTGAACACTTTATGCCATCACCTCTGGTGGTGCCATGCTTCAGCACCTCAAACTAGCTGAAGCTGGTGCCACCCCACCTTTCTTTCTCCTTTCTACTGGCACTGGAGCTACCACGCAGCAAGCCAGCTCAGGGAGTTGACGTGGCTAATTTGCAACCACGTAAACACCACTGACTGTGTTAGGAACAGGAGAGAGGGGGTCAAGACAGAGACAGCTTTGGAGAACGTAGTCCTGAGCTGCCATCGGTTTCTATGATGTCTGGCTGCTGAACCACAGCTCTGGGAAAGTTCTCTGAAGTGGCTCAGTCTGCGCTGCAGCTGCGGGCTCCCCACTTGTCATTTCCCTGTTGCACTCAGAAAGCAAATTGCCACCCAGTGTTACAGGTTCCTAGGAGAGCATAGGTGAACCTCTACCCTCCCTTCAAGTTTTTCATTTGACTAAGAGTACAGCAGCTAAGAAAATAAAAAGAGGCTTTCTGTTGGTTGCGCAGCCATATGCCCTTTTTGGCAAAACATCATGTACAGTAACCTGAAAACAAGTATCCCAGCATTTGTCACAAGGAGTTTTAAAAACAATGCAAAGTGGAACTAATTGCAGAAAATGAATGAGATGCTGAAATTCTGGATTCTTGTTGCTCCAGTGGAAAAACGATGCTGGTCTCCAAACACAACTCCAGTGAGATGTAACAAAAGCACAGGGCTTAAACTATTTGCACTCAGACAGTAGAGGGTAAAATGCAGGACATTGATTTTTGCTCCAGTGATTTCTTTGTATGAAACCAATTGTTAACATAAAGTCTTTTTAAAGCTTCTGGGTTTTTTTTCCAATACGCCCATTACTTACTGCTCAGCATAAGCCCAATTCAATTTGATGACTACTACAATATCACTCTAATGTGAAACTGAAAGGCTCTTTCATATTGCACCTCTTGTTTGAAGAAGAAAAAGAAAGGTCACTGTCATCCTTACACACACACACAAAAAAGGCAATTTGTAGGCTGTATGCTGCTAAACTCATGTTATCAAGTATGATAATTAGTAAAAGACTAACTTACAATACCACCAATACTACTACTTTCTATATTTGCAGACATTGGTAGAAGTATTTTTCTTTAGCAGACAGGGTAGGAGTCATATGCTTTAAAATAGGTAGAGATCTATGGTAATTGCCTAAATTTTCACAAAATGCAAGGGGAAAGAAGGAAATCAGTCACATGAGCTACCCTCTGATCATGTGTGTCTCTACCACTCACATTAGAAGGGAATACACTACCATTCAGTGAAAGACAGGTGAATCTTCCTGTTTTCTAAACACTGGCCCATCCAAATATAGCAGGACTATAAAAATGCATATTTTACACTATTTGTTTTGATGCAGATGGACAGGTGGCAATATATTCAAACCAGGTACATTTTCAAGCACAGTTGTGATAATTGAATGTGATGTTATGTATACACATCAATCTGACAGTAAAGTACTTTGGATTAAAAAGTAAATAACTAGTCTGCTGTGTTTTGTTTTGGGTTGTTTGGGGTTTTTTCCCCCTGCTGTATCACCCATTTGATTGTCCAAAAACACACTCTTTCCTGACAATGTATTAAGAACGTAAGTCATACTGCAACATGCAAAGATTACACCCTTTTTTACCGTTTTAATAGAACTTCTTGATTTTTCTTCCCAAACATTACTGCTCAGCTCCATTGTGCAGTGAACATTTGTTTCTCTTTCATAGGATCCAAACATAAGTAACCTGAAATAGAAAAGCTCATAGTAAGAATTGTAATACTATTACATTTATCCCAGATATTATATCAAACTCACCATTCTTCATTTATAAACTCTATTATTATCATCAATGTGTACACACAGAAGTCCACACAGAAAAGATTCCACAGGCACAGCCTTACACCAAAGGAAAAACACTGCCACCCTCTAGTGGAAGAACTCCATAAATATCAAATATAACTTAAAATTTTTAGCTAGGGTTTTTTTGTTTGGTTTTTTTTTGTTACTGTGTTTCCCTTTTCCTTTTTTTTTTTTTCAATTATGTGTTCAATTGGCAGACTAGTATTCTTCCATAAAAGAGTTACTTTTTTGTTTTTTTTAAAAAAGTAACAATAGCCACGAGAGTCTTCCATTCTGCTCCTAAACTTTACCATATACCACAGCTGCTCTTGGTTCAAGAGAGCATTACTGAAGATTAAAGTCACAGTTTACTACTGCTTATGTTTATATTTCAATAAACTGTGATCCTCTCATATCTATAATTTTTTGTAACATTCATAACAAACAAAAGAGTGGTTCTTCATGCATGATATCCTATTCCAGAAGGCTATAAAGGTTTTCAGGTAGATATCATGGGAAAGAAAAAAAAAAAAAACCAAAACCAAAACGCAACAACCAAAAACACACAAACCAAAAAAACCCAACCACACCACAAAAAAAAAAAAAACCAACAAAAACCAACCAAACAATAACCTTTAGGCTACAGAACAGCAATAAAGCTGTACACAGCTTCTCACAGTCGCTGGAAGCAAATATTTTGGAATAAAAACTTCAAACAAATCTTATTCTTTCAAAACAGCTATTACAGTTTAATTCCCTCCTCCTCAACTTTCTATATATATTTGTATTTGACAAGGACAGTTTCTAAGCTTTCATCCAGAGTATCTTATTTGTGATTGTGATGTGTTACGCAACTCCTTTCTGACAGCTTTTGTCTATATCATCTAAACAATCAATTTTCTCTGTTTATCTTGATGTTGTTAAATAATGTTTCTAGGTTAAATATTTATGAACAAAAAGTGCCTAGACTTCCAGATGTGGAGATACATAGTAAACATACTTAGAAAATTAAGCACAGCTATTGAAAACAACTTTCACCAACAATTAGAACTGGTAAAATTAAGCCAATCCCAAAGGAAAACACCTCTCTGGCTATGACAGCTCTCTAGCCTGCATTGCAGCAAGGAGATGTAAATAACTATTTCTTTTCTATGAAAAATTTGTTTAACTGGTTTTCAGCCGAGTACACGAATGCATGGGGGAAGATGGTACTCAGCACACTTGCTTTCCGAAGTGTCAACTGGTTTTGATTCAGAGGTAGGGGCTGCATCCTGTGAGCCCATCCTCAGAAGGAAAGTTTGCACGCTCTAGTGAAACACCGCAAACAGCAGCTGTCAACCTCATTTCCAGCTTGACCTAGTTTGTTCGAGGTTACTTGAAGTGATGAACTCATGCCTTCTTTGCTTATTTTTAAGCCATCCCCAGTAACCCTTTGTGGCTTTTCTGTTCTGCTTTTAGTAGTTGCTTTTGAGTAACATGTTTTCCTCAGTGTCTCACTGATATCAGACAGTTCATTAAACCTTTTCCACAGCTGATCATTGGCTGCATACATTTCATCTTCTGGTCACTTAAGACACACTCTCAGGGAATTTTCCAGGGGTACTTATTGTCCCTCTAAAATATCAGCACAGCAGCTATTTAGCTGTCTTGTACTGGTGGCAACTAAGATAGAAGAACAAGGACAGGAGGTAGCTCAAAACAGGAATAAAACATAATTTCAGCCAGAACCATAAGATAAAACTCACAAGAAAAACAATGAGCCATAATGAGATTTCATCTTACATTAGGTTACCAACACCAAACTTGAAGAAAAGTATCACAAGACAGCAAAAGTACACATTTAAATTTTAAAGAGCTCTTCATGCTGGAGTTTGGAATTCCATTTCCAATTTCAGAAAGACAAAGGGGAAATTTTAACTGCTATTACACTAAAGAAATTTTTGTTTGAATAATACAGCCATTCGCATGCCAACAGAGGTACTGTATTCTGTAACACAGCTGCAGATAAAGACTGACATTTGGGTGCATTGCAACACACCCAAAACAACTGGATATTAAGAAGATGTCTATATACTACAGATTGAAAGTTTGTAAATCAGTATGAAAGGATGTATGAAAGACAAAGTTTATAACCCCAGCTACAATTAAAACAATAAAGAAATGTGATTAAATTACCACCTGAATAATTAAAATACACATACAGAAAGTGACTTTCTACTCCTTCTCCAACTGCAACTTGTATGGATCCCTGCAGCAGGTGAGCATGAGGTAGAAGAGAATGATTCAGCAGAGTAGCTATGGATATGAAAACAGTTTGTAGCTCTCCTGCTTTCCAGTCTGAGAGCTACTGGGACTCCAAGACGTGAAGGGTTTGTCCTCTGATACAGAGCAGCAGAAGCACACAGAGGCTGTGGACACCTCAACTCTTGAGCCAAGCCAAGAACTTCAGCAAGGCTTTATTCATCCTCCTTCCAGAAGACTATAACAAGGCTATCGAGCTTCCTGCTTTTTGGAGGATAATGCTAAAGTACTGATCTGCAAATTTAACAGGAATCTGGTATGGGCCGGCAAAGTACACACCAACCTTTAGTAACATGCTTTTTATTGCCAGTTACATAAGAACAAGCTGAATTCATTTCCTTTACAATTCTTTTCTAATTTTTTACTTTCAGCTGTGGCCTTTCTATTTGCAAGCGGTTTAGGAGCTGAAATAAGCAGAATATTTCCCAAATTTTTAAGAATGTCAAAAGCAGATTCAATATTCGCACACTTAAAGGTGCCACTGCTGCACACTGAAGTCCACTTGAAGACAAAAGGAAAAGAACCCATAAAACTCCAAATTTGACAGGCCAGTCTCAGGTACACTCTGTGGTATTTTACTGAATAACTATCTTAGGAAAATTTCCTTGTCCACAAAGGTTAACTATTGAAACAAATGCTAATTTAGCAAGCCCACTTGATGGCATAGTTTTGGAGGAGTATTCTCGCCTAATATAAATCAGAGTTTATAGGTTTTAAGGCTTTCACCATATAGCAAAATTTAACAGCATGTTGCTTTGTTTTTCCCTTTTCCTTAAAAATTTAAGGTAATGAAAGATAACAGCATTTTTGCAACGATTTAGTTCTGTGAAGGCATTGCACTTGTACAGGAAAACTTACTTTTTTCAACAAGTCAAACAAAAATTTGCAAAACATATTCCTTATTATTTTCACCAAAGTTCCCCTCCTTTCATTAACTTAATTTTTAAAATGTGCAAATTTTTTTTTCTTTCAATAGCATGACAGTGAGGAAATTAATGTGGTCAAGCCAGCAACAGGAAAAGAAACAGGTGCAAAAAGTACAGGTATTTGATCATGTGAAGAATATAATGGAATTAAAACATGCATTTATCACAAACAAAACATTTTCTAAATGTTTTAGCATTATAGTTTCACCACTGTATTTCAGACTTAAGCAGGAGAAGCAACAGAACTCTGTTACCAGACTAGATTGAATACAACATCAGCGGTCAAGAATTCTACTCTAAATTCTGTACAGAAGTCAAAGAATAGCTACTGAGAGAGAAGATAAAGACTTTCTGGGGCACTGAGCAACACTTCAAAATTAAAATGATCTTTCATTTCTGCAACAAGAATGATTGCCAAGAAAAATTTTCAAGCCCCTATGGCAGACATGAGTGAAAAAGCTCTGTATTTCAGCATGCAGTGCTGCACTGCAGAAGCAGCATTGAGAATGGTCCCAGGCAACCTTCACACCAGCTCACATGAAGTGATGCTGAAAAAGCAAAATTTTGTCATTGTGACTTTTGTACATATTGTATATTTCTTCTTTTACTACCAAAATCCTCTATGTGTCTTTCAGCTTCTTATCTCATTAAGATCTTCAGGTGCAAAGTAAGCAAGAATATTTACTCACAGGGGGACTATGAACAGCAGTTGTAGCTTAGTTCAAATAAGGACAGGACGCGTGGAAGATCTGAGGAATTACTATGGGACCAAGAGTCAGACATCTAGATTGAGAGGTGCCTGTTGAGACATAATTTTCAAGTGCGTGTCGAGAAATTCCAAGCTGCGTAAAACAGATTAAGTCAGACCTGAAGCTTAAAAGACCTGACAAGCCAGCAACTGCATCCTCTCCCAGCCATCTGATAAGCATCTGTGATAGCCGAAAATACTGAGAGGTCAGATGACAACGTCAAACTGAGCAATCTGGCTTCTAAATGTAAAGAAACACACTAGTGATATATTGGTGATGTTACAGTGTTTCAGATTCAGGAAAGACATAATATTATAAAAGATTACTTTCCAAACCAAGAACAACTGTACACAGCTTAAGGTAGTTATTTTGGGCCCTCTTGTAATAAAAATGAATGCACTACTGGACTGAAATTGCAAACTGCCTATAAAGGGAGATCATGAGTTCCCTTACTCAATCTGGGTAAAGAGGGAACGCTCCTAGCGGCCAAGGAGTACACAGAGTCATTAAGTATTCTTGGATTATTCACAGAAAACACATCACAAAGCTATGGAGACAGGTAAGCAGCAGTTTTATTACAAAAAAATAAAGGATTGCGTGGCCCACACAATCCTTAGAAACAGAAAAATACCTTCTGGAAATCCACAGCACCCAAACCACATTAAAACAGCAAATACTGTTCAAACAGTTGTACAAGGCTACAGAAAAAAAGTTCATATGGTAATACAAGCAATGAAAGGAACAGGTTAAAAATAAAAAGTCTTGCTGCAAACCAGAGTTTAGTTCATAAAGAGCAGAACAGCACATGACTAGATCAAAGCCTAAGCACTACTTGGATAAGATCTAACATAAACCAAGAACTAAGAGGCCTGACAAAAAAACACAAACAAACCAAGAGCCCACACACCTTTTCTCCAGCTTTAAAGAGAATAGTTTTCTCTTCAAGGAGCAAAGGCAGTAATTTTATTTCTTTCCATTATTTTGCTCAAAACACAGATGTTAAATAATGCCTTATAAAAGTTATTTGAATTAATCTAAGACTGAGTGAAACAATTATTTCCCTTTGCTTACAACATAATACAATAGGATAATTACAACATTTATACTGTCCTGGAAAGAGATTCATAATTTGGTGTGCCAAAGAAAAAAATACCCAACAAAACCAAGAAGTAAACAGGAGGCACAGATTAGCTTGTAACCAGGCAAAATTCAGAAGAAAAGCAAATGCACACGCCCACACGCAACACAGAAGTGCCTCAGAAACTTACTGCAACTTTCATTTGTTCATTTTTACTTAAAAAAAATACATTTCTTGATTAGAGCTCAATCATAACATCAAAGGTAGTACTTTGTGAATCAGAACAGGCCTACCGCTACATTTACTACAAACTCAAGAAACACGGGTACTTGCTTAGTCAAGAATGAGCAAAAGACCACAAGACATACCTTGTACATTCAATTAACGTGACTTTTAGTCGACCTTCTGTCAAAAGAAAATCCTGTATACAGAGGTCTCGATCTTCATATTCGTCAGGTGGCAACGCTTGAAATGGAAAAAATGGCTTGAACCTGAAAAATATAAGAGACTTATTCTAATTCAAGTTACATAAACAAGACTAAAACACAAAAAGAGTAACAGGATTACAATGACTCTTTAACATTCCTAAAGAGAAACACTGCCATTCCTACATATTTATTGATCGAAAGGAACAAGTAGAAGCTACTAAAACTTTCTGAATGCAGAAGAGCGGAGACAATATAAACACAGATTACCTCACTGGAATAGATTATTTGAGTTATAGTTACCAGTGTAGCTAATTTTGATAAAATAAAGACCTGGTAAGATATTTACTGCAAAAAGACTCGTGTTAAATCATGTTTGCAATCATAAACATTTTCTGTTATCAGCTTCCTGTTTTATGTAGATGAGCTTAAACATCACAGCACTGAAAGGTGAAAATACACTAAGACCCTAAAGCCTCAAGTTTTATGACACTGCTGTAGTTAGAGGACTGGCACATCCTAGTAAACCGTACACTTTAGTTACACAGATTAATACTTCTCTTATTTTGCGGAAAACATTCGGCTGCTCTTTTCAGCCGGTCTTTTTGAATTAAAATAAAGATACAGGTATTCTAAATACTTGCCCTTGAGCTTTGTTTCCCTCATCCCAGCACGTGATTCAAAGGAAAAACAGTTCATGTTCAAGATAACGTGTGTAAAACACTAAAACACTATCTCACCACATAATTCTCTCTCTTTGATTAGAATATGCCGAGTTATAAATACAGATTTCATTTTTAAGTGACAGTGCTTCAGTGTCGGACACAGCCACGATCTGAGGGAAGGAAGGAGGAGGAGAGGCTGCGCAGCTGCAGCCCCATCACATGGCAGACATGCACATGCAATCCCAACGGCAAGGACCACAACCCCGCAAATCGGAAGATATCATGGAATCTACACTAGCATTTTATATAAAAGTATTTGAAAAAGTACTTGCAGGGTATTCCTTCTTTCAGTTTTTCTTTATTGCTCCCACTTCCTAGCACTGCCCTATGCCTTGGTTTCCATCCTCTGTCACCAACAGAGATTATTTCTGTGGAAAAGACTTACAAATAGCAGGACAAGAGCACCACTGCCTGCAGGATGTATCTGCCATTTCATGAGAAAGAAGTCTTTCATAAGTACTGTTTGCTCAACCATCAGAGGCATCTGCTTGTCACATTCAGAGATCACAATATGTTCAGGAAACAGTCACATGGATCTGAACTGAAGAGTTTCAGAAATTCAAATAAATAATTAAGCTTCCTTTAACTGTCGGCACACTCTTTGGGAGGAAGCCCGATGCTCTGATTCGAGACACTTCGTTTCTGTACGAGCATCAGCCTCATACAGAGCCATGAGAAAGACATTTCTTTTGTTCTCCTTGTGAATAAATACAACTCAACACTCCAGCTATTTTCCTGAAATCCAATTCAGCTTCTAACTTTAATTTTGTTCCAAGTTTCTTCCTCCTTAACTCTTTCAGGAACAAAAATGTTTTGGAATTGGTCAAGTAAAAAATTTCAATTTTAAATACTTGATTTTATTTTTTTTTTTTTTATGTCTGTGTATGAAAAATATGAAGCTATTAAATCCCACTGGCCATGGTTTAGGTTTTTACACAACCAACTCAAAACATGCCTTGTGCATTTACTATCTGGTCTGATATTTTATTCATCATCATCTTGAATTAGAGAAACAGTAAGGATCACAAGGGTAGGGAAAATACCACCAGGACGACCCCACTATTTTCACTCTACAAGACTTTCTGCCACTTCAGGGCCTGGCCACCTCTCTGCTCAGACCCACCCCAGGCCATCACAGCACGCACAGACCCGCACGTTTCTCACTAAGCACAAGTAAAGGTACCCTGTTCCTTTTAGGAATGATTTTTACCCCCTCAAAAATACAGATTTAGCTCAGATTTTGTTAGGCAAAAAAGGAAGAGTTGGGCAAGCATACTGGAAAAGAACACCAAGTTTGGAGTGAATAAATACTTGTAGATTTGGGGGTTTTCCAGCACAAATAAACAATTTTTCAGTCAGTACCAGCAACTGCCCATATACCTTCTCCCAAAATCTATTTAAAAAAATTAGGTTTTCCATGAGAACCTTAAACCAACAACCACCGTCAGGAGCATGAGTGAGCTACCCAAACAAGATTTCTGGGAGGGAGGAACAGACGAAGAAAGAGGATCCAATAGGTTACCCTCACCTCTCTGAATTTCTGCAAATGCCAGGCTTAAAAGTGTTGGTACTGCTAACATCTTTCTCTTACATATACCATAAAACAGCGTGCAGGCTATTTAACAAAAAGACAAACCTGAACAAATCTATTTTCAATACTAAAAATAAGAACAAAACAAAAAAGCAAACCAACAGACTAAAATATTCCAGCAAGGATGCAGACATACCTACCCACATATTCAAACCAAAAATGTCATCTCTCAAGTAACTTCAGAATAAAATTAAGTACAGCACACACTGCAATCTTTTGCTGCTGCATAGAATGATGAAATAATCCTTGGAACAAGCCATTTTTCTTGGTAGATTCAGACATAATGTTTACTATTTTTTTAATTTCAATTTTCAAAATAGACTTTTTTTTATTAATACAACAATGAATTAAAGAGGAAAAAATTCTAAAATACCAATGCAGTTATCTACAATAATATGCAAAAAAGTGTATGCTGAACTTTGTGCTGCACTGGTTAAATTTTCTACAAACACGGGATTAAAAGCAGTCTCAACATCATTTTTAATTTACAACAAGCACTTATGTTCGCATTCTTACCTCTGCAACTAATTTGCAAAATCCTTGGCAAAAATCCTAACACATTACCTATTTCCATTGGCATTAGCAACATACAAAGAGCTAAATATCCCACATTAAATGCATTTTTAATGTTTAAGTGCTGCTCTGAAGCCTTCCAATTTTATAACATAGCAGTTATCTATTTAAGGTAATTTACTAACAGTTTGTACATTTCCAAAATTAAACATCAGACAAATTACTATTTCAAGTAGATTTCAATTACACATTAGGTAAGTGAACTGTTGACAGACTATTTAAGTACAAGATAACCCAAATTTATCTGGAAGGACTTTCCTACTGGGAACTGGTGAATTAATACAGACCCAGACGGCAACAGTCGGTAACACGGCGAGACGCCATTCCTTTGCGTTGTAAAGCAACATGTAGGCAACCTGCAATCTACTCACATAACTGTCAGGCATCACAGGTTCTCCCATCTTTTTCCCCATGGCAGGGAAAGCCTACAAGCTACTCCACCTTTCAAAACCACAGTCACCAATAACGAAGGCCACTCTGAGGAGTGCGTTCTTACAGAGCCATCACTGCTGCAGGCTTGTTCAGTCTAGCAGGAGCACAGCACAGCAACGGATGCTCTCCTCTCTGCAGAGAAGCCAGATTCCCACCTCTGCAATGTCTAATTTTTCTGCTTGAAAACAATCATGTTGCTAGACAAAATGTAATCGTGAAGTTTGTTTCATAAAGCATTTACAGTAAGGACAACAAACACACTTCTAATATGAAAGCAGAGCTGTACTTCATCGTATTGAAGCACCAAGAGCAGGCTTTTAGCTAACAGTGCCAATAACACAATTCCGTGAACGAGACAAGAGATACGACCTCTATTCCCAAGCCCTGCGGACTACGGTACCTTTGGTGATTCAGCATCTTCCTGTCCCAAACTTCCCTATGTAAAAGGAGAGAAGTTTCCTATCATTCTGTGTTCGTTATTATAATGTAGAACTTACTTTACTAAATACATTGTGTAAATAACCTTGCTGTAACTTCTGTAATAGTTTTAAGGGTGTATTTTGCTACCCTCTAATGTTTAGTCCATCTTTAAAGATCAAAAGCCCACCAATAAATGCCTTTGGGAAGTTAAACCACACTGATGAAGAAAAAAAAAAAAAGATTATGTAGCCTACCAGTAAGCCTCAATTCAAAAAGTCTATAAAGAAACCTTGACAGCAAACTAAATGCCTCAGTTAATCTCAGCTGGTCTCTGCCCTCATCACAGCAGCCATCCCAGGATCTGATTCGTTCTGGTAGGTTGCTCTTGTGAATTCAAGGCTCTCACTCTGCAAACTCTGAACAAGAAAAAAAATGTGGTTTCTATTTTGCTGTCTAGATCTTCAAACACTCATCCAGTATTCTCAGCTCCTTTTCTTAACTGTAACCAGTAACCAGAAAGAGCTAGTGGACCTCATCAGTGGAGAACAAGCCCTAACAAATGGTTTGCAATCGGTCCATTCACTGCTGCAGCCTGAGAAAAAGGATTTAAGCCATGACAGTGACGTGAGGAAATCCAGGAGATGTTCCTGACAGTACAACAGTTGAGAAAGTGTTACCAAAAGGTATTTACAAAAAATATAGTAACTTTCTAAACACTGCTGAGCTGTTACCACATTCTCTGAGGCAGATTTTCATTGCATCTATATCACATTCCTTTCAAGTGGGGTACAATGCTGCCATCTCCTTATTCAGTAAGGTCAAAAGGCAAAATTCATGCTCATTCTTTGCAGGTCGAGGATTTATGACATTACACCAACTCAATCGACCTATCCAAAAGCCTCCTTTTCAGTATCATATCACAGGTTTGGAATTGAACAACTATCAGAATTAAGGTAGATTTTGTGGGGGAGAGATTTTACTGTCTTTAACCTGCATTTGTTAAGCTTTTGTAAACTTTTCACCTTCTCCAGAGTAAAATACGCACATCATAGCTATACAAGAAAAACAAGACACCTTACACCCCTGCTTTAGAAGGGCCTTATATTAGATGCTTATGTGTTTTCAATTTGTTTTTAAATTATCAGTCTCCCTCCACAAATCTATCATCTTATTTGTCCAGAAGTCTAAAATCCAAATAGCACACTATTAAGAAAGTGTTAAAACCCCAGCAGTTTAACTTAATAATATGAATAGGAATATCCATGAAACTTCATGTGAAGTTTTAGCAAGTGAAAACAAATTCTATTAAAATAATATTTAAAAGAAGCCATCGAACAGCAAAAGCGTTTCTCAACAAATACTGCAAGACACAAACAGCAAAAAGTCATTTCACATAAGGAATTACGTCAGATAGTTATGCTGAAAGATAATTAAGATAAAGTTACTCAATTAATATACAGGATTAGACTTATACTCTAAAATAGCATGATACTGAGCTCTTCCAAATACAAAGCACAGCAAAAATACTTCCAGACACTGCAGGCAGTCAGTATATCTCCTTCACACGAAGGACTCGATACTCCATTCATGCCATATTTCACAGTCACTTCAGTGGCTCATTTGCTCTGATCTTACCACCACCCCACTCACACAGTCTAGATCAAAATTGCATCTGAAACAAAACAAAACAAAATAAAAAACAAAACAAAAAAGAAAAACAACAAAACATAACCAAAACCCAAACAAATTAAGTTTGTTCCCTCCATTTTGGGTGTTTCTGCCCCTGAATAACGTTATTCTTCCTTCCAGTTGTCAGTTCTGTGGGGGAAAAAAAAAACCTCATCTACTTGGAACAAAACTAATTCAGTGGTTTAGTTTTAGAAATGTCTGACCTATATTCCCATTAATTTATATTCACTATTTTGTGATGACTGCTTTGTGGTCCTTTGGAATTTTAACTCTGTTAAAGATGGCTTTTATACTTTAGTTTAATTAACCTATTATCTAAACTAACTGTTCCTTACCAGTACCTACTTGACTATAATATTTTTAGTCACATGAGGAAATCTATTAAGAACTGGGGGGAAAAAAAAAAAAATATATATATATATATATCTCAAGTTTATCTGGCCAAAGATAGCCATGCACTTATGTGTTTCTGTTCATTGCATCTGTTAAGAATATCCAGAATCACAGTTAAAAAAAAAATAATTGTTAAGAGCTAAACACAGACAGGAACAAACTTCAAAAGCTTTCAGTACTTCATTTCCTACTTGGAGAAGCAGAAAGAGTTACAGCTTCAGTTGTAAATGCAAGATGAGGCTAGGATTTTGTAGAGCTTTTGCTAAGAAGTGAGAACACTTTTCTCAAATAAGTTCTGGGAAAATTTTTAAATTATTCTCTGGTTTTATAAAGGAAGTTTGATGCCTAAAAATTACTGGACATCTGTTTAAGACCACAATGATCACCTGTATTATATGAATTCCAGCACCACTCTATTGCCATAAAGATTAAACATTGTCAGGTTTGTGAACTTTTTAATTGAATTACATTAACTGAACATTTAAATCTTAATAAACAAGGCAAAAAAAACTTTAAATCTCAGAAGAACCCACCAGCTAAAAATGCAAGTTTCTTTAGCATAAGGCTATTTTGTATACATTGCAAGTCTTAGAGTTTTGTTTACCACTCTAAGTAAAAAATCAAAATCTAAAAGTCAGACTCTGTTTAGTAAAGCACCAATTTACTTTTGTAAATGCTCCTGTATTTGAAGATTCTAGTATCTAAAATATTTTTGAATAACTGCTTAATTTTTTTTCCATTTTGAGAGTACTCAAAAGTTCAACTAGCTACAGAACAGAACTCAGTCATTTTTAGATTTCCTTTTTTATCTGATTCACAGAAATACAAGTCATGCACTTATAAAGTGTATAAATTTCAAAAAGAGTGATTGACACCAGATATTTTAAGTCATAAAAAAGTCCTGTATTCTTACATTGTGTGTAATTTAAGATGAAGTTCAGCACTACAAAAATTCTGAAATATTACTACCCACTCCTAAAAAGGCATGATCACATTAATAAGATTTTAAAAGTACTTAACAAGCTAAAAATTTAAACTTGTTCAGGTTAGATATTATAATACAAACAGCTTATATTATTCTTTACATGGAAGATACAAAAATGGGACTCAGCCTTATTTTAAAAAGAATTAGTAAGTTTTTTGGGTTGTTTTAAAAGTACATTAAAAGTACAACCACTGTAGATTTTGCAAAAGCAATTCTCCAGCTTCCACTGATTTCAGAAGGAACCAAGCTGCAGAACTGTGTCAGGATTCATATTCGCAGGACTTTACTAATTCAAACTATGCTCTTATTCAGTACAGAAATCTACTAATTTCAGCTTTATCCACACCCATGAAAAATTTGGCTTACAAACAACCTGAAAAAATATTGCAATAAGAGAGTAGGTTTATTTTCTAGCAAATTTTATGGAAAACTGCAAATCAGTTCTAGCACTCCACCCACTGTGTTACAGGATATTCTGCCACAGGCATGTGGGAGGCTCATACACATAAGTTCTCAATATATGAACAGTCACTTTTTAAAATCAAGATCTCAAAGAAAAAAAAAAAAGCAGCAAGGATTTAATTTTTCCCCTTCAAAGGTGTTTCACACATTTCCAGATTCATAAGCTACAGTCATCTTTCCTACAGTGAGATCAGTACCTCTGAGATATCTCTTCAATCAGACACTCAAGACACTTTTAAAACTTTAAGATCCATTCTACAAGAAAAAATAAAAGAACATATGTAAACAGGCAAGTAGCTCCTTCCAAAAAGATAGTAGATTATTTTTTTTCCTGATTATATCACAGAAGTCATTGCAAATACGGCAAGAAGAGTCTTAAAGATTTGACATTCCTGTCTGTATAGAAATAGCCACAGGTATAAAAGAAGTCTTGATTCAGGCTTATCAAAACTACTTTCTTATCAGCACAAAAAAGATCAATTTGACCATGCAGAGGTTTGGGGGGTTTTTTTGCATTTCAAGAATACTAGTTTCCCAAATTCTAATTCCATAAATACTGAAATTGCTTAGTTAACTCAATGCAGTCAATGCCTGTTTCATCTCGGAGTTTTCATGTGGGTTTTTTTTTTTAACATTGTATGTGACCTAGCTGAAGCCAACTGTTGGTTCAAATTAAGAGTGAAATATAGCAGGATTTTGATCTCTTAGTCTCAGACAGGACAAAGACTAAATTTCTCTGTCTAACCAGAAAGCCTGAATTGTTGTGGCTCTGCTCGAAATGGGACAAGAGATGCAGAATATGTTCACATAGAGCTGGAAGAGAGGCAGGTGTGGTTCAGCTTTTAGGTATTCAAGGAGAACAGCAGCAGGAGGAAAAAACCCCACACCACCAAATAACCCAAACAAATAAACCCAAGCCACTCCAAAACTCTACCTCTTTAGCCAGCTGGATTAGAGACTGGTTCCAGTAACTGATGCTAGCGAAATGCTAGCTTTTTCTCACTTCAGCAATATATTTTCCCATAAGGAGGTCTCAAGTCTTTCTACAAACATCATCTCTCTGCAATACTGGTCAGAGGAAAACAATGTTGAGGTTCTAATAGAAGTCTAAGCTCTGTACATGACTCATTCATTAAGCTCAAGAGCTTTAATCCTCTGCACTAAACACTAGCCTATGTCCATAGGAAAACTAATGACATCCTCTTAGACCACTTGGACAGAAAATTACTGTCTCACTGCTGAGAACAGTCTCTGACAGCTGTAAAGCAAGAGTAAAAAAAACTTTGTTCTGAATTCTAGACATGATAGCTTTTCAAGGTTTATCCCCACTCCTCCAGTTTGTTTTAAAAATGCTTGAACTACAGAAGCTTCTACTCAATCTACATTTATCTGGTCACTTCTGACAAGACAGAAGATGGTCCAATGCATACCCTTAAAGTCTTCCGAAGTGCTGGAGACAGTCTAGCTGATACTAGTAGTACCACTTTCAAACCTGAGATGACTGACAGTTCACCTTAAAGTTGTAATTACAGCAGTAATTAAGGACTTGTTTTATAGACATTCAGCTCTTCAGACTGCAACAGTGGGACTGGGGGACACACCACGGCACATAGTTGCCAACTGTCCCCTAAGCAAAGGTGTCACCATTTGTGAGTCACAGCATTTTATTAATGGGACTGTACTGTAAACAAACAGGATCAAATAACACAGAAGCTCAGTCTGGATGTGACCTGTGACACCACTATTGCAAATCAAATACAGGAGGGGCTTGTGAGATTAACAGGAAGGATTCCTGCACTTTGCACATCCTGCATCACTGATGGCAAGTTACAGTTGGGATTTAGGATTACATTTGAAAGAAGCAGCTGCTCAAGTTACCACAGTCTTCTCCCACCATCCCCATAATGAATTTAAATATTTTTTCTAATTTGTCCTTCTTTCAGAGGAACAGGAAAAAGAAAATAAAAGAAAAAAATTCTGAGTTTTTGTAGTATTGTTTTAAAACAATACCACTGACTAACATTGCTATTCCCACCTCACGTCCCCTTGTAATCCACTGGGCTCTTTGTTTGGCAACATTAGAATTTGTTTGTTCTACAATATTGCATTAAGTTTCGTTAGTGAGTATGCAGAGTTATTCTTAAAGAAAAAAAATGTTGACATTTTCAGAGTTACACTGCATCATTTCCACTATTTAATTACTTAGGAATTATTCACCAAGCCAGATCATACACAGCAGTGATTCAAACTCCACCATGAAGCCTTCTGCCATGTCACTGCAAGACTATTCTTCCTATTTAAACTATTATTCCTGTTTGCCTGAGCTAAAGTCATTTACTACACAAGTGACATTCATGTAAAAGTCCATTTTAGTTCTTACTACACAATGGCTTACATTTAAAATACTATATAAAAAAGTACATTTGACAGGATATTTTTCAAAGGTTTTAGCATCATTTAAAGCATTTTAGATATGTGGTATTAGTTTTTGTAAGTATTAGTATCTTCATTTCAGTGACACTGGCAAACACCACTTGCACTTAATACCATTACAAAAGCAGATTGTAATATTTGTACATATTTCCTTCTGAATGGGCATTTTTCATAACTATGTCACCATTAAAACTGATACAGGAAAATATACTGAAGCTTAGCATTAAAACTAAGTTAAGAAAGTCAGGAACAAAGTATAAAAGTAATGATTTCCATTAGATATCCACAGATAATTTCAAAATATTGGACAGAAATTAAGAAATAATTTTGTAAATTTACATCTCAAATTGTCCCTGTAAGTTTTACAATTAAAGCAACACAAAATTGCTAAAAAAAGTACTCCCAAATGATTATGCTAATTTAATTTTATGCTGGTCATATCTGGCAATTAATTACTGTCTTTGAGTATGTGTAACCAGTCTGATTAACTCTATCATCAGCTGATCTCTGTAATTCACTCTTTATTGCAGACAGATTTTTTTTTTTTCAAAAATGCAAAGACTGTAGAATCCCTGTATTTTCCATTACACAAAACAGCTTTAATGGAGAGGGCTGGGTGCACTGCTCCTCACAGATTGTTCTGCTAAACTATAGCGTAGCTGCAAGCTGAACAGGGGAATTAAGAAATCATAAAATTAAGGTGTTCCCATGTAGTTAAGGCTAAAATTAATTACAACTGCTAATAGGTGCGGGGGGCAGTAGCTCTCCACAGCCTAACCCAGAGCCGAAAACAATTTCTGCCTTTCTCTCATCTCACAAAAAATAAGGCTTTCTCCTCTTTTTCTTTTCTTCCCTGCTACACCTAGCATCTCCTTGGCAATTTTCATAGCTATATATGGCCACAGACGGGTCTAAAATGCTGCCGGGCTCCAGCTGGGTCCTGCAGTAAACACAGGTGCAGTCCCAAGTCCTGAGAGGGCTTATTAACCCCAGCAGGGCTCCACAAGAATAAGAGTCTTTTCAGAAGGAAAGGTGCTTAGGGAGGCAGAAGCACCCAAATGGCTTTGGGCAGGTGTGATGAAGAAATCTGAGCCACCAAACCAAACACAGTATATACCCAGCTTGCTGGGTAGAGCAATTTAGGAGCAACCATATCCATTGCACTGCATACACTAATTTACCAAATGCACTGGTTAGGATCACTGAACATCTTGAAGGTCTGAATTCTAGCCTTGATTTGACTGGCTTGTGAAACAACTGCAATTTATTAAACAATGAAGGTAAATAACAGGAAAAGCTTCCAAAACTTGTGTGGATCTTACTCATGTCTCAGTCAAGATGAACACCATTCCAGCAGTCAATTCTTTAGTTTAACCAGAAACTCAGTGACTGCAGCAGAAACTACTCAAATAATTTATAAATTCTGTGTTCAGCTTATTAAGTCACAGTTAACCTGGGAAATGTTTATGAAATAATGACTCCAAAATCCCCTTCCACACTCATTTACAAAATGAGAATTTATCCACCGTTATGAACAAGCCCTCTTCAACACTCAAACATCAAAAATAAACACTTTCAGTAGAGTGTTTTTTCTTAATTATATAAAATATTGATATTCATGTATCATGCAGAATGGAACGTGCTTGAAAAGCTAATTGTTTCCAGCTAACATTTATAATATTGGATCATTGCTTTCTTCTGGACAAAAGCACAGTTTGAGATCATCATGCAAAGGTTTTTGCAGTTCCACAATTAATGGATTTTAGAAGACTGGGGTGGCACAAATTATCTACTGAATGAACAAACCACATGCGTATGTAACATTCTCTCCATACTCATTTTAGACAATAAAGCTTATTAATCCTAGAAGTTTAAAATTTAAAGTCTTTTACTATTCTCTAAAGAACAATAATATCAAGAATAACCAAATGTTGAAACAGTTTTGTAATCAAACAAGTGTGAACATGAACTGTAAACACAGGAGCATATCGGGTGACTTGAGGCAATCTCTGCAGGAACGCAGAGTAAGCAGTTTCCCATAGAAACCCAGTAACATAAAAGGACTAGCTCCAATGGTGAAATTAGCAGCCTGAGACTAAGCTTCACCATCACTGGAACACCACGGTGTTTCTTTTCATTATTATTGCACTGTTTTAAGTAAGAGAAGTTGAAGGAGGTTTTATTTTCCTGTCAGACCAATTAACCTTAATGCTTACTGGACTGCTATCTGCAGCAAACACAAACAGTAAAAGAACAAGTTTTGGTGATTATGTCTTCATCCATCTCTCCCTCCAACTGAGATTTTTTTCTTTTTTGTTTTGGTCCCCAACTATCCCTCTGGTCTCCCAGTTTCTTCACTAATCCATCTCAAGTCAGTGCCGTACTAGTTCCTCACCCTTGCAGGTAAGAAAAGAAGACGTAACATTTGTTGACTAATCATAGGAAAAGGCTCAGTCTAACCTGAAAAGAATGCCACCTGTATACCGGGAAATGTCCAATATGTAGCTGGTCACTCATTAAATCTGACTTTATAATGAACAAGTGTCAAACTGGCATTCTTTCAGAATTAGATCTTTCTAGTGAGAAAGCCCGTGAAGTGCTGGAGCTGGGGAAGATGACTAAAAGGTTTCAAAACTCCTAGAACCAATAGGTTGTGAATATCTACATAAGGAGATTTACACACATATTTTGTACCACATACTTTTAATCTGAAGAAACATTTATTTAGTGACCCACCTGACAACATATATCTGAGATAGACCACTCCCAAAATAAAGACAATAAAAAGCTCTGCACTACAAAATGCTTCCTTGTACACATGTTGCAAACTTGAAGAAATTAAAATATTTAATGTTCCAAGGTTTGGTTTTGTTTACTGTGTGTCAGGTTGCCTACAGATCTCTTTATCTAACTGTATGAATAAGAAAAACTACTTGTCCGTGCACTACAAAGATAGTCTTCCAAGCATGAAACTACTGTCTACAGACACATCTACTGATTCCAATCATCACACTTTGCCATTAACAGAACAAGTCTTTGTACTGGTATCATTCAGAGCATTATATCTCTGTAACAGTCTGAAAACCCTCAAGTATCACAGTGCTGCTCTACCACCAATTTTTGCAGAGCAGAAAGGACTCAGATCTTGTTTGGGTTTTTTAATACTTCTGTATACTAGAAGATTTTTGCACCTAGAATAAGCATGGCATTAAGAAAAAGAAAAAAGCCCCCTCTTTCCTTTCAGCAGCAGCAGGAATGAGAACTTTAAACAGGAGTGCCTTACAGATGTAACCACTGAGAGAGATTCTTATCACAACAGTAGAAATCCACTCAGGAAAAGAATCTTCATATCCTCTCCCTTTGCAGAAGCTGCAGAGAAAGTAGGTATCTCTACTGGCTGCTGATTTCTGAAGACATGCTCACAATCCCAATCTCTATGATTATTTTTGGTATTTCTGAGTATAAGCTCATCATATGAATAATATATGCTTTTTTTAATGTTACACTTTTCCCAATACCTTTACTACCACATTATGAAGTCATTTCTATTATAAAACACACTTCAAATCAATAGGTAGGTACATTACTTCTTAGCTTAAGTTTTGCCAAAAATAAGAAACTGCTATGTAACTCTCAAATTGCATTCTATAATGGTAAATTAAAATAGGCTTGTCTAATGGTTCTTCCCAGTGAAATTCAATATAGCCCCAGCTTCTAAATAAAGCATAAAACTATTTAACATTACTAACTGTATTTCAAATGATTAGTTCCAAGGATAATTCATGTTGGAAGGTACCTCAGGAGGTCATGTAAATCCCTGATATAGAAGTGTTAGAAGTAATCCTTTGTGAGACTACTTCTAAAGAAAAGAAAATTATTCCACTCTGCGGTAGCATGCATTAAAATAAAGCAAAGTATAGTTTCTCAAACAGGCTAGTATCAATACAAAGTATTATCTTTTTTAATGTAACAGAGAAACCAAGTGTTCTTAAAATATACAGAACTGACTCACTACTTAGGCAATACCTAATCTGCTTAGAATCTAAATGGATGAACTTTTGCATGACCTTAAATTTAGAAAAAAACCAGCAGCTGTCAGATTTTTTTACATCATTGATTAAGAAATACCAGGAAATTAAATTCTGTAGGGAGACTAGACAGCAAGTACTTCCTCCTCACCCTTTACATACACACAAAGAACTTTGTATCTTCATTATGGCAAAGTGTATTTTTATCATCTAGAAAGAGCCCAAAAACCAAAGGTCTCCAAAACCTACACAAAGTGAGATCAGGACCTGTTCAAAACAACAAACTACAGCTGACCGTTAAGAATAGGCTAGAATATACAGCACAATTAGCGTACCTATGTACCTGACATGATGGGGGGGAATATCAAGGTTGCCACCAATAAGCAGCTTAATAATAGGTTAATAAGCAAGGTACAGCTCATTAGAGAACTAACATAGATGAATCCGTGACCACTGCAACAGCACAAGCAAGAAGACAGACACCTGGAATAATCCTTACTACATGTCTCATACTAAACACACCATGGCAATACTAGTAACTACAGCTTAGTGTTAACAACTTTATCCTACTATTAGAAAGACATGATACAGAAAGTTAAAACCAACATGAGCAATATCTATAGTACTACTTCTAAAGAACTGTTTGAGTGTATACAATGAAAAACCAAAGGTCGATTGAGGCTTCTAGATAAACTCCGCTTTAGTGCTGATAATTAGTATCTACCACCCTGCTCTAGTAAAAGAAAGCTACATGAAAAATAGTGTCAAGTCAAGCTATGCTGATGGGCAAGACTGACTGACTGCCGTTCCCAAGTGTTAGCATTAGAGATTTCGGGACAGCAAGACACAGCTGGTGGGTCAGCAGCTGCCCTGCAGAACACCAATACTTGACATCACAACCAACGAGGAAGTCAAAGCTTTCCATGCTCAAACTCTACCCACTGGCCAACTTGACTTAGAACTAAAAAAAAAGTATAATTTAAACAGTTAAGTCAAAATAGAGTTATGGAGTATGTAGAGCCAAATAAATGATATCTACAATTCTTCATTAACTTACTGAGATTAGGACTAGTTATAAAAAAAGAAAGAAAATCTCGACTCACAGTTACCTACTTTCAAGAGCACACCGGAACTCGTATATGGGAGAAGAAAAAAAAAAAAAAAATTGTCATTTTTAGATCTTTCCCACATCTGAACAAGAAACTTCTCTGACAGACCACAATGTTTTCAGAAAATCTGTTTGTAGTTCTATTACAAAGCAACAACAAATACATTAAGATTAACTATAAAATAGTAGTGACTCTTGCTACTACCACTTGAATTGCACAAATCCTTTATCAACAATGACAAAAAAAAAGAAAAGATACCATTCACTGAATTTTACCAGCAGCCTTGCTTCCAGAGATTTAACCAAATTCTGCTCTATAACAATTGCATTCAATGGCAGGGCAGCTTCAAAATAGGGTGTTTTGCCAGACACAACCACATTTCTTAAAGAGCCGAAGAAAAGTGATTACACACTATTAGAATAAAACATAAATTACTACTTATTTGTTTAGACATAAAGTGCATTCCCCTTTTTTCAATTAGTAGACAATTGCTTTTATGGAGAAAATTGTCCATAAAATGCTAGGCAAACTTTAAAATGCACTTACTAGTCTACATTGCCTCCCCCCATAGACACTTAAGAGTGCATCAGGAATGCAAGATGCCTTCTTCCACTTTCAAGCTAGAGTTATGCACATCGCACAAAACCACTCCTAGCAATGGATGATACAAAAGAAGCTAATCTTACTAATCACTGCTTTGCTGCATAAAATTTTGTACATAACTGGAAAGAATACAAAAGTATGTGTGTAGTCATTTGGCTGTAGCAACAGGCAGTACATGCATGAAGACACAATGCTTTTAATGCAGAAATAACAGAGGAGGGGGGATTTCCTTAGCACAAGCTTAGTTACAGGATGTTGAAAATCAACTATTGGCAAGTTCTCTTATGCCATTCACTACCAAGGAACAATCTCTAGAAGTTGCATAATACAAAAGACAAAGAAAATGGCATATTTTAATTTTTAATACTACTTACATCTCAAAAAAAGATAAAACAACTTTGTGGACTTCAATATGGAAGCTAGCAGGGTAACAAAGTGCCCCTTTAAACAGCAGAAGGGAGAACTCCTGGCACTTCAAGTGCTTTTGTTTACAAGGTTGTAATTACTGCTATTCAAAATTTATTTACAAAGTTACTTGAGCAAGAGTAGGAAGACATCAAAAAGGTTTTGAACTACACATGGAAGTAAATAGTGACTCGTATTAAACAAAAGGCATATAGGCCATAGGAAAAAAATGGGGAGAGGATAAGCACATTCCCTGTAGATGAGAAATTTAAAGTGAAGAAACAGATTATTAAGCAGTTGTGAAACTTTCCTGACTTCTTCCTATACATTCTTTGCTAAGGAATGCATTAACATACCATAATTCCAAACCAATGTATTCTTACAAATTCAATTAAAAATACCAAATCTTGCATCTTATCAGCAGGGGGCTTGATTTTCCAAATCAGTTATCCATACCATCTAAACCATAATGTCTCAAATTTCAACTATGCCACCACATAAGAGTGTATTGTTACTACTTGGCCGTTACCAAGTGTATGCAGGTAGATACCTAGAGAGCAAAACTCATCTGAGACATGCTGGCAAAGAATACATGTTTTCAGTCTGCGTTCTCCAAAACCTTGGGCAACTGTGGACAGCTAAACGTTGCCATGCAGGGGTCTGTGCTCCCACTTGAAGCTTTAAAGTCAAAGTTCTAGACAGTTAGGACACCAATGACCCAATCTTCCTTCCTTAAGACAATTTCATTAATGCGCATTAAGGCTAGTGTCCTCCCTTCCTCCTTCACAACACAGTGGGTCAGAATGACCTGTTCAGAACATGGCATAAAATTTAAAGGTCAAAAGCACCATATACAGGGTTGGACACTGTTTAACTGAACATTTGCCACCATGTGCTACCATGCTACTATCTAGTGTGAAAACCAGCTATGATACTGTATTTCCCTCTCGAGCATTCACAAATTCCCAACTCCTTATAACTTAAAGGGAACTAAATGATGAGTGCACACTACTGCCCAGGTGCATCTCCCAGAGGAAAAATGAAGATGTCTGCCTCTGCTGAAGGGGAGGAGCACATCATCACTGGTTTCACAGGCACTCTAAAAACTTATTTAGAGAGTGTAAAGACCATTTGCTCTCCTTCCTCTTTCTAGGTATGTCAAGAGCGCTCACTCTGCACCATGAGTGTGTTATCCCAGCCTTTGCTTCAGGCTCTTCTCCACAGTTAACAGCTTCAGTCTCTTTCCAACACAGTAACAGAATGAAAGCAAACTTGTTCTTGACAGCCTCCCTGCTGCCCAGCGATTGCTCTCTTCTGGAGAGCAATTCAGTACCTCAGAATCTGAAAGGACCACCACCTTGCCCAGAGAAACTACTTATTGCCCTGTCACAACTTTCCAAATCTTGGATATTTTACACATCCACTTTCATAAGAACTCTTATAAATTCAACTGCAGAAGAAACAGCTGAAAAGGCTTTAAAAACTACATCACTGCAAAGCTAATTACACTTCAAAATTCAAATAGGCATTTCCACTTACTCATCTCTGACGAATTTCAGAGAAAAGGCTTATTGCAGAAGAATGTGGTAAACAAAACAAAAATCCTTACTTAACACATAATACAAGCTACAAATAATAAACAAAAGAAAAAGGAAACATGGTATCCTAAGAGTGGTAAGACACATGACAAAAAGGGAACATGGAACCCGAACAGTGGTAAGACATTCAATATCTTTTAATCAGAAATGTGGGTGGAATCAAAGTAAAGATGCCACTTGCGACTTCTGCTACAGAAATATCACTGAACATTTCATTATATTCACTATATAATGCAGTCTGTACTGCAGTGCATGCATTTATAAAAGAAAACATTATCTTACAAAACAAGACAAAAACCCCCAAGAAGTTCTCCAAAGTTTTGCTTACCACAATAGTGGCAATACTTCTCTTATCAACTTTTAGATTCTTCCTAAAGTTATTGAAGAAATTCAGCAAACCAGAAAGGAAGAGGACACGATCTATCATGGGATCTCAAAAATATTCCCTAGAGAGTGAACTTTATCCTTTCTCACATTAAGTAACAACCACCTTGTCTGTATAGGTAAGCATAAGCCACAAGTCTTGCCCAGGTGGCTCACCAGTGGCAGAAGCTTGGGAGAAGGACAGCCCAAACCACCACACTGTCCACAGAGCCATCCTTCTACCTTTTCTGAAAGGGGATATCATGGTCCTGTCATTGGACACCTGATCAGATCCCAAAATTTTTGATACCAACTAATTCTGCCATTTAGTTACACCTGGTTCGGAGCATGTCACAATCTCACTGTGCAATGGCTTCTTCACCTCTTATAAATGGAAAAGAACGCTTATCTTCATGGAAAACTATTGATATCAGACAAGCAACATACAAGTACCTCTACTGCAGAAGTACCAACAGAAAGTTATTTTTACCTATTAAGGGCAAAACAGCAACTCTAACACACGCCACCCAAAGTAACATCGAGGATGCAGGACATCTTACCTGATTTTATAATTGGGTAATGTGTGCTTGCGTTTAATGACTTTCTTGAATTGGTTGACAATGATGGAAGTGAGCTGAGGCATGGGCCTCCCCTCAAACTGAGACTTCACTTCAAAGAGTATCACAGGGTCATCCATAAAAGAGAAGGACCAGTGCGTGAAGGGCAGGCGCGTGAAGACCAGCTTCAGCTTCCCCATCACCCGGGAGATTTTGACAAAGAGGTAGGCCGACTTGCCAAAGACCAGGTCAGCATCAATGGCTAAGTGGAAGCCACCATTGTACTCCAGGTCTACCTCAAAGCCCAGCTCCTCAGGGCAGCCCTCTTCACCGCAGACCACCGGCCGAATGAGCTTGACAGCTTTGAAGACGGGCAGGACGTTGCCGAGAGAGACGTCCCTGAGGCTCAGCCCCTCCAGCACCTTCCCCGTCATCTTGGCCTGGAGCAGCTCCTCAAACTCCACCTTGATCTTCTTGGTGACCCAGTTCCTGACCAGGGCCGTGTCCCTGAGCTCCCTGAAGAGGAAGAGGAAGATAGCATTGAGGAAGTGGCACGTCTCCTCAGGGGAGGAGGGGGCCGGAGGGGGCTCTGGCTGCTGCTGCGGCGGCGGCTGCTTGGCGCTGGGCTCCGGGCCCGGGGCGGTGGCGGCCGGCGCTGAGGCCGGGACCGGACCGGGGGCAGGCTCCGGAGACGCCTGGCTGCCGGCTGGCTCCGAGCCCTGGAGGTAGTCCCTGAGGCTGTGGTCGGCCGCGACGCGGGCGTAGACGAGGCCGTCGGAAGCTCCGGCCGCCCCGGGGGGCTCCGGATTCTTCCTGTAGAGGAGCAGGAGCTGGAGCAGGAGCGTGAGGAAGCAGCCGGCCAGCGCCGAGAGCAGGATCACATACACCAGCAGCATCCTCGCCGCGCCCCGCTGCCGCGCCCCGAGCGCGCTGCCCTCACCGCTCCGCCGCCATGGCGGGGGCTGCGCCCGCAGGCCGGCGTTTAACGGCCGCGGCCGCCCGAGGCTGCCTCATCCGGGTCCCCCCACCGCCCGCTCCGCGGCGGCGGGCAGGGGGCGGGGCGAGGGCGTGGCCGGCCAACGGCGGCGCGGCCCTCCCTTCCGCGCGGCGCCATTGGTGGAACCGGGAAGGTTTCGCCGGGTACGTCATGGCGCCGCGCCGTGTGGCGTCACAGCGCGGCGGGTGCATGCGCGTGGGGAGCTTCGCCACCCGCGCTGCGGACAGTCCGGCGGGATGAGGGAAGTGAGGGCGGGCCGGCGGGGACACCCGCGGCTTTCCTCAGCGGCCCGCTCCCGGGGCACACGGGAGCGCACAGACACGCGTGCGAACCTCCGGAGCGGGTGCGGCCTCCAAAGCCCGTCCCCCGGCACGGCCGCTCGGGGAGGGGGCTCTGTGGCGGCCGACCCTGCCCCGCCGCCGCCTGTGAGCGAGAGGGCCGTGACTGCGGCCGGGTTCGTTTCGGTACTTGGCCAGAAGAAGGCTGGGGTGGGGAGCTAGAACCTGAGTGCCGTTACGTGACAGTCGCGGGGTGTCCGGGACGCCGTCACCCGCAGCGGTGGTTAGGGCATCACGGCTGAGCGGGGGGACGGAGAGGGAAAACGTCCCGCCTGGGGGAAGGTGACCGGTTTGGTTGGGCAGTGCGTTGCCCAAGGAGCGTACGGGGAGTGATGAGAGAGGAAGGACATTTAGGCTCTTCCAGAACCGGTGGGTGGATGCTGATTTAGTAAAATTGCTCTGGAGGGGGGCAAAGAGACGAAATCTGTTTTTGTGGGAGTGTTTCGGTGACTTCTCTGTTTTCTGCTCATGAGAGGTGCTTTCAGCAAATACTAAAAATATTACATAGGTGACATTTTATCAAGCTCTGCTGTTACTGGTGATAACGTGTAAATCAGTTTCCATCCTCTTCAGCTATTTACTACTGCTTAAAGCTGTCATTGAATAAATGAAGTAAAAAAGACAACCAAACCTACAAAGGAAAGGAATATGAAGAAAAGAAAGCTGAGAACTTTGCACAACATCATGATATTTCAGCCTGTGATGTACATGAAATCGCTGTTGTATTGTGCGACAGTCAAGGTCAGCGGTTTCTTTGTAGGACAGACAGCGGCTTCGTTGAAGTCAGAGAGGTAAGGAGAGGAGGGCATCTCGCCTCCCAGAGCAGGCACAACCCTTTCAGGGGAGACAACTGCTGTAATCTGTGCAGGAGGCAGGGCGAGTGGCAGCCGATCAAACAGGACCGGGAAGAATGGACACTTATAAAAATTGCTTTAAAAGCAATGAACAAGGATAGAAAGAAGAAACATGACATGAGGCAGGGCTACAGGGAGTGGGAAGAACATGTGTGGAGACTCTTCAGAAAGTTGCTTTGAATATTTTGAGAGACTAACTCAGAAGACCCATTATATTCAAATTTGGTTTACAAAAGCATCATATAAAATAACCATATTTTTACTGGAAAATGTGAACGTACTTCCAAAAAAACTGTTACTCCAATCCAGCACACTGATTTAAAGGCCAGATCAAAGCTGTACGTACTGCTGGAGAATGTACTATGACAGCTGCATGTTGGTTTTCCAGGTGCTTCCCTGTGTCAAGGGTAGTCTTTTCTTTCAATCTTGAAGTAGCAGTTTTATAATTTCTGAAAGACAGCCACAATTCAGACAAAAATTACTTAAATGATAAAGATTCTTTTTTACACCTGTTTTCATTTTTACTTAACTAGCTAAAAGGTTCTTAGATAATATTATATTTTAATAGAATAAAAGAAAACTCAGGCTCTCGTTGTTGGTTGGTTTTTGGTTTTTTTTTTCAACCTCTGGAACTACAGAAATGCAAACAAGAGAAGAAAATATGAAATTTCCATGCCAGGAAAATAAAAGCCCTCTTCCCCCTCCCCCTTCATAAAGTGTGTGGGGTGGGAGGATTGAAAAGCTCTTAATGATGCAGTGCTGTGGTTTGAAACTAGAGATTCAGAGTATGAATTTTTTATAGGTCTTGTGACTGAAAGTTGAAATGCCTGGGTGTTTAACAGAGCATTTCCATAGAAATACCAGAGAGGTCATTAGTCCAACATTTGAGCTGCTCTGTTACAAGCCTTTACCATGGCTAATACAGGCATGTGCGGCAAGAATGGAAAGGTTTGGATTTGCAACTAAATGGCTTTTCAGATAAGGAGTAATATGTTCAGAAAGGTAATAGCAGCCTTGGTTTTGGGTCAGGAGGAACAGCAGGAGAAAAAGGGAAAAAAAAGCAATGTTGCAGATGTCTTGAGTATTTTCTTCTGTTAAACAAGCAAAATAGGAAATTTGGTACATTTTGTGCACCTGATGGCTGCTTAAGAGCCTCTGAAATGTTCAGCTCAGTAATCGCTTTTCTCTGAGGAACATTTTCAGCAGGGGCTGTGTTATCTTAAAGACACATTACGAGGCATGAATTGGGCATGTTTTAGCATTTTCAATGAGAATGAAAGAATGAAGGGAAATAGCAGCAAATACATTAACATGAACACAAAAAGAATGTGCAAAAATGTTATATAACATGAAACAGGTTTGAAATAAGAAAAGAAAATTTAAATCTATCAGGTAGTGGAGAAAAAAAAGATTCATCTTAATACCATCTAAAAAGGACCCTTAAGAGCATATTTTACTTTGGCTTCAGTTTGGAAGTTGCTGTTTGCGTTTTCTGGAAGTCTGGGTAAGTAGAAAGGTGTATGCAGTCTCACCAGTTTCCACCCTGGTTACACAGAGCTTTGTCAAACTCTGTAGAATATACTCAACTATTTGCACTTTGAGCAGCTGGAAATTATGAAATAGGATGCAAGACATGCAAAAAAAAATACCCTATATGTATATTTGATTTTTTTTTTAAAGGACTAGGGAAGAGCTTATTAGAACGGATATTTCACCTATATTTAAACAAAGAAAATATTCTTTTCTTCTGCAAATCAATTTAGGACATGATTGCAACAAACCTGTAAGTGTAGAACCTCAAAACCAACTTTCAGCATTTTGCGGGAGATTGCAACACTGAGAGTGTACGAAGATTGCAAAATATGTAGAGCCTGGTAATTTAATAGAGAGCAAGTAGCATAAATTCACAGAAGGGACATGTGTTTGAGCCAATTCTCCTGTTGTAAGCAAAGAGTAGTGACACCCTGGGAATATTTGTCTTGATTCATCTTGTTCATGACTGGTCCAAGGATCTTTTGGGGTTTAGGAGCATTTTTAGGTAACCCCAGACACTAGGACTAGTCAAAGTGGCACACTTTAGAGTTCACACGGCATGGAGGACAGAAACATCCATATCACAAGCTTAGAAAAGCAAATACAGGTGGGTTGGTTTTTGGTTTTTTTTTTTCAAAACTGCAAAGTAGTCTAAATAGATTATTTTTCAAAGCAGGAAGTGCTGGGTTGTTTTGTAATGAGTGGTTTTAGTAATTTTCCTCATCACTGGACAGGAATCGTTGCCTGCTTTTGTAATATCTTTTGGCAAAATGATTTCATTCTTTCCTGGGCCTCCTATTGTTTTTGTGTTACATCTCTTAGAGACCAAAATTAGATTATCATTCTCATGGTGCTGCATGAAACAGGATTTAGAAAGTGATTAGGTAAATTCATGAGGAAAAAACCCCATCCATTGAAGGCTATTGAATACAAAGATTGCTGGAAGTTACACTGGTGACCGACTGCTGGGGGGGTGTCTTTTTCTTTTGACTGTCCTTGGGCATCTACAATTTCAGACAGGATAGATACACTGCACAGACAACAGCTGGTCCAGTTCAATTCTGAAGATATGTTAAAAAAAAAAAAAAAGGAAATGCAGTGATCAGGACTGCTTCCAGTTCTAGTTCTGAACTCTGCCAAGCGCAATGTCGTCTACTTATCAGGTGATCCTACATTTTATTGGAGTGAACCTCTGAGCCTTTAATCATGTGAGATTTCCTTTGTTGCCATCTAAATTCCTTTTTTTTTTTTTTTAAATTTATTTTTAATTCTGCCTTTGAAGGGGCAGGTTGCAGTATGAGTCTGCTCCCAGTGCTGGCGGAAGGGGCTCACCCCACCTCCAGCTGGTCCCTGGAAGACTTCTGTTCAACTTCCCTGGAGGAACTCCTCTGTCGTGACCCCTCTGAGCCCATTCCTTCCATCTCTTGTGGCTCAGTACTCATTTTCAAATCCCTCAAGTACATTTCACTGTCATGAGTTAAGTTCCTCCACTCAGAAGTAGAGGAAAAAACAGTTTGGGTGACTCAATCATATTTAGACTGTATTAGTGCTATAGAGAACTGTCAGCAAGAATCAATTGTTGGATCCATTGAGTTGAATGTATCCATTTATCCCATTGAAAAATCCGCCCCCCTGCAATTTTTAGTTATTTTTAATGATGGCAACTGAGAATTTTAGGAGGTTTTATTCCTATCCTAGAAATGACTCGCTGTATGAATTCAGAAAAGGAAGCTAGACCCACATTTTCAAAACTGGGATGCATATTAAATGTTGCTTTTTGGTTGGATCCTACCTGAGATGCCTAAACCTCAATTTTCAGAGCTAATGAGAAACTACAGAGTTTACTTTGGAATTGTGAATACTGTGTGCAGCAGGAGGAAAAAAAAAAAATCCCTGTTGGCTACCCAAAGATACGGATGCCCCAAATTGACATTCACTTCTGCAAAAAAGAGGCTTTAAACTTTTGTGTCTCAATTTACCGATCTACTATGAACTGTCTCACACGAGGGATGTTCTGGTTGGTTATGAAACAGTTTTGCAATCTTACATGCAACGAGTAAAGCACTTGAGTTGGTTAATAATAGTTGCTTAGAGCCCAAACGGTTTGGATCAGAACATGTCAAAACAAAAAGAGAGTGAGGGTTTGAATCCAAGGTTTAGTTTGGCCCAAATACAAATCCACTATTTCGACTGAAGCTCATCTTTAATTATCTTCAAAAGTATGTTCTGCTTGTTTAATCAAGAGCTTAACATTTTGGATGTAAAGGTGCTTTGGAGACTTACTTCCAGAGGCTCATGTTCAGGCTTAAAGTATCCTGTCTTTTAATTAGGGATTCTGGTACTATCTCACCCAGACCCTGGCTTTTATTATATCGTGAAATAAGATCCTCTGCGTAGGAACTGTAGCACTGAGATAACTTTTCCAAGATTAAAAAAAAAAAAAGCGCCATTTTAAATGTAAATATAACAAATTCAGGCTTTTTACATTGCTGGTATCCAAGGCAAGCTGAAGATTTCCTTTATTCCCTGCCTGCAGTTACTTCTTAAGTCCAGGAACTGTTCTTTAAATCGCAAGACGCAACTGGGGTTTGTCACATGTATTTTGCTTCTTACTGCATCTGCTTCACTGACTTCTGGTATTCATGTAAATGCTAGCTTGCTTCAGCTTTAGAAAGTGGTATGTTTGAGATAGTTATTGTCACATTTGTCATTTAGTGTTCGCTCAAGAACCTTTTCCTTACATACCCTCAAGCAGATGCACCACCCCTCGTAAGAATTGCAGGCAGCCTCCCCCAGGCCCTCTTGCACACTCCCAAATCATCTTTTTCAGAGTGGAGATTCTTTTAGCTACTTCCCCTAATACATTTCAAGTATAATTACACTATGATCAATATGTTCTAGGTGTTCCACAACCTCACTTTTTTTTTTTTTTTTTTTTAATACTTGGCTCACTTCCTGGATTAATCCGAAGCAGCCTCTGGCTGATGGAGAGGCTTCAAGGAACTGCATTAAAAAGCAATTTTGAGTTTGTAGGAGGATTCAATGGCTAAAGAGTTAATACACACTTCAGGGATGAACATAATTTTTGAGATGAGGGTCCCTGTGAGGCTTTGTGCCTCACTTGCCCTTCATTAAAAGTGTAATTCCCTGCATCGCTCCGCGGGTGGTTGGTTACCGGGCTGGGGTTTGTGCCTGGGGTCCCGGCGGCAGCCGGTCACAGAGCGTCTGCTCTGTCTCGTTAGCCTCCAGATAAGCTCGGCCAAATCAGGCCACGGCGAGAAGCTTCCTCCCTTCTGCTGGAGTTACCACCCCTGCGGTAAGGTCAGAGCTGAACACGTGTCCGTGCTGCAGCCGTTTCGGTGCGGAGCTGAGACTATTAGCCTTGATGGCCATGAAGCGGGGGCTGAAAGGGCTGTGCTGGGGGAGTGGGAGTCAACAATCCGAGCCCGGGATCCGTCTCCTGCTCTCGGGAGAGTGCTTACTTGTGCAAATACTCGGTAATCCAATTTCACCAGCTATAGTCCTGGGATCAGTGACATGCCGTGGCACGTCTTGGGTTTCTGTAGCTGCTCGCAGCTCCTGTGTATCCTGACGCTGGCTCAGCTGGGAAGAAAAACTAAATAAGGGGACAGGAGGGCATTTGAGGGGAGCTGCTGCAGTTCTCCAAGCCCGAGGGAGCATCTCAGAAATTTTAGCCCAGATCTATGAGGTTTCTTGGGAGATTCTGGGATTTCTCTGTTATTCACTTTTGCCTCTCTGTCTCTAAGTTTCATATATGGTATCAAGCCACTAAAAAGGGAAAAAAGGACTTTACTGGTCGGCTCATCTACTTACCCTAAGGAGAAGATGTGCTCTGTGGAAGCGCAGCGGGCAGGCGTGCCTGTGTGCTGCCACTCCGGGACTCCTCGGGCTTCTCAGTGCTTACAGGCATCCACATAGGGCTGTACATAAAAGCTGTCCATCTAAACATGTGTAAACGTGTTTGCAGAGCTGAACCTTTCACAAATGCCTGAAGAGATCCTTTCGTTTTCCCTCGTTTGGTCAGCCCTCCCTCGTCCCGACCTAGCGGTTTAAACTGAAATGAAAATAACTTGTTCCAGGCAGTCAAAGTTGGACCGGGCATTTTGATGTAAATAAATCTGGGGGGGGGAAAAAGGTTCCTATTTTAGAGGTGAGTCTGACAAACACTAAGTAAAGAAACAGTTTCCTTCGTTCCCACCGCAAAGCTGGAAGACGGCCATTTCAGCTCCCTTCCTTGTATGAACTCAAGGCCATCTGAGCATGGAAAAGTGGATTGGCTTTTTGTTGCATGATCTTTTTGTGTTGGCACAAGCTCAGGAAAGGTAAACAGAAACGCTTATTTACATATTTCCATTTCTGTACCTTCCTACTAACAGGTTTTCACAACAGTCTTCCCATGCCTGTATTGATGCTTCTATATTCAGAGAATTAAAAGACGCATGCGGACTCCCATGGCTAATCTTTACCCATGTAGTTTTATGTGCTTCGCAACATATTTTTGCACAAACTCAAGTAGCTTTTTGACAGAAGATGGCCCAAAGACTATGTTTAATGACAAATAATAATCATTGCACGCATATCTGGACTACATATTGTAATACATACACATATACATGCATACGTAATACATATACATACCGATCTGGGCTACATATTTGTAATAGCATAAGTTACTCTGTTCACCTCTGTAAGACAAATAGCTATATTACTGAAATCTCTGTAAATACCATTAGTGACGCATTTCAGCTGAGAAAGCATAATGTTACAATTCCTGTCTTTCTCCCGTTAGAGTTTATTTAATAGTCTGGTTTCACACTACGCTGTCTGCGCTGCTTCTGTTCGGAGTCTGTTCAGAGCCAGGCAGACACCAGCCAAATTTAAATTTACCCAGAAACACGACCTCATGTTTCACACTCAAAACGTGACATTTGAAAGGACAGAAGCAACTCGTAGTTTCGCAAACATTATGCAAGTTAGAAAAATCTCTGTAGTAACAAAAAGATCTGGCCTTATCCTTCGACACTGAGTCTGGGCCATAACTTTTTCACGCTTTCCACCTAGTTTGAGCATAAGGCACTGCAGGGGAATGGGCTAAGTGAACTGCCTACACAAGGAAAGTATCAAAAATAATTAAGCAAAATAATTACAAAAAATATTAGGGGTGGGAGGTTGTTCTAATATTTGGTTTATCAGTAAAAATAGATAAAAACCTCTGGCAGAAATGTGATTTAAATCAGTGTTCTTCATGTTCACTTCCAAACTAATGACAAGGAAAAAAAAATCAAATTCCCTGAAGAATAATTTCCCCATTTTCGGACAAACTGTACTCTTGTAGCTTCATTAAGCCAGAAGGCAAAACTCATGGATATTCATACAGTTTAGTTCTGTTCAATTTCCATTCTTTTTTCGCGGGCACTCGGCAATGCTGAGGATACTGGATTGACTGAGAAGGTGAAATTCTAGTCTGCAGGCTAAAAGAGGTGAGAAATTTGTCTGTTGTCCTCAGTATCGCAGCAAATTAGGAATTCCTCCCACTACCAGCCTACAACTTTTCAGTTATTCCAATAATTTTAGAAGCGTGTCTCTAAAACCACAGCTGCCTGAAATGCAGCCTTTACACTTCTATTTGAATTTACTTATTGAGCTCTCCATCTAACAAATGGAAAAACTGAAGTAAATATTTTCAATATGAAATTTAAAACTTCTCTGAAATAAGCTCTAAAGAAGCTTGACTTCCTGAATAATTTCTGCTAAAATTTGTCATCTGTACAAGGTTATTTAATCCGAGTCAATATTAGGAAAAAAAAAAAAAAAAGCCAGGAAGATGAAAACTGTCATATAAAAAGTGAAACTGAAGTTCTGAGAGGGCTGCGTTTCCAAATACTGTTATTTTTATTGGAATGAGTAAAGCTTAGAATATGGTAATGAAAACTTGGAGGTTTTTTGCCAAGAGTTTGACTTAACTGCTTTTGATCAGCAATGTTTTCTCAAAAGCATTTAAAAAAAGCAGCTCATGTAACTACATGAGCACCAGCAATACATTTTCTGCCTTCGGTACTGTGGCTTAATCAACTAGGCTTAAAGACAAATAAAAATCTTTAATGCAGTCAATACAGTTTTTGTTTGAATGCCATCTGCTGAACCTACTCAGATTTAACTGGGGGAGCTCCAGATGCATGCTCTGCCAGCCATATGAATGATAGCCCTTATTTTTATAATAGGATTGCTGTGTTTATCACCCCAATTACAATGATCCTAAGCGCTTCTGGTATAGAAAAAGCAGAATGTATTAAACAAGGGGTATCTGCAAGGGTGAAAAACTGTTAATGGAGTGCTAAAACTGCACATCCACAAATTTTTAGGTTGAAAAACCGAGTAAACCTCCTCTCAACTGTTGTTCAGTTTCACAACCTGTATGTTCCTATGTACCATCTCGTACAAGTGGGAGTACTGTCAGCTTCTACGAGTCCGAGAGAGAAATGTTACCTACGTGGAAAATAATCAATGCACATCACGTACAATGGCTATAATAAAGGTCTCCGTAGCAACATTAAGAACAGTTATTTTTAAATGTTCTACCTTAGTCTCACGTTCATGTTTTTTTAAATACAACTATTAACTGTTTCCACTGCAGATGCTGCCGTGAGCTAGTCATCCAACAAAACTCCTTTGTCGAGGCTTGAAAAGGTGATCCCTGCCTTGTTTTTCCACAGATCACAGCAGGCTTGCTTTCCTTTGCAGTCAGTAAATATCCACTAAATATTGCATAATTATTTATCAACATGCAGCTGGTCTGGAAAATGAACCTGTAAGAGCTCCCTCTCCTCTTGGGAGGAGGAGGAAGGGGGACAGGAGTAGAAAGGATCTAACAAGGAAAACCTGAGCAGATTGTGGCCAAAGATCCCCCACACTGGCAGCACACAAGCAATGGAAAAAGGGTAGAAAGTGAGAGGCTGGGGAGTCCCATCACGCCCGGGAGCGGGGCTGGGGGAGGCAGAGTTAGCAGGTAAGGTGGTGAGGAGGAGGAGGAAGAGGAAGCTGGAAGGCAGCTCCCCGAGCCCCCGTGAACGCTGCCACGGGTGCTGCACCGGAGGAGCCGCTGCGGGAGCAGCACTTGGTTAAGAGAGGAAGAATGACAGAAAACAGTTGGGTTTATCTCAGGGATCAGAAATGGCTGCTTCTGGAGGAGGAGCAGGAAGGACAATAATATTTTTCTGAGAAATGAAGCAGCATGTGGGTTTTTCTTGCATACCCTCCTTCAGACCTGTTTCCCCAGAGCTTCATCCCCTGCTGATTCCAGTGTAAAGACCCAACTCAGGCTGGCGTGGGTTCCCAGACCACCTCATACCCAGCATTTTTCTTTGTTATCTCGGGGTAATCCTGCAGCTTTCCCCTGGTTTCTCACCCCTATAGAAGGCAAAGCAGTTTGCAGGGGGGAATGCAGACTTCAGGCAGGTAAAACAGGCAGGGAGCGAGCTAAGCTCAGCCCTGTGCGTGGCATGGTAGTGGGGCTTCATTTCTGGAAGGAGCAGAGAGCTCTTTTTCGTTGTTAACTTCTTAAGAGACGACTAGCAAGGGCCAATAATAGGAATAATTTAAACACCACCATACGCAGGAGTGATATAGGAGTAATAGAGGCATATACAGCAAAACTGTTGGATTTCATTAATAATATATAAATACACATACTGGGTAACAGAAAAACAGTCCTCGTAAGTTTGTTAATAGACTTCTGAGATGCTAATATTTTTTTTTTCATTAGCTTAAATGCTTAAAACATAGTCTGGCAATACTGTTTGTACTGTGCCGAAATGATCTGCTTTGGAGGGAGCACGAGCCGGGGAGCATGAGAGTGTACTCATCTGTTATCTGCTCTATTAATATACACACGCCTCTGCTCGATCTCTGGAGCAGCTTAGGCACTAAGGATGTCAAAGGCAGGGGAAGAGAATCGCAGGTAAACATGTACGAATTACATGGTAAGAAGGATGGCAGGAAAGAAATGAGCGGGGGTTTGACAACAGGCCTTGTCAAGGACAGGGTGTCCATGGATCAGTAAAAGGAGCGAGCTCTACCCAGTGCTAAAGCTCTTCAAGGGAGGCCTGAGGTCTTTAAGAGAGACACGCGGGCAACAGAATTGCCTGGGGTGAGGGGAGCTCGTATATTTGGGGGTTCCTCTCTGTCCTTTCTGTTGGGAAGGGAGCACAGATTTCTTCAGCTAGTTACAGCTCTGTTCTGAATGGCGATGGTCTAGGAAGTTCTCCTTCTTCAGGACTATATCCCCCCTTAACTTACACCCTCCGCTGTTTTGCTGGGAAAGCCTGGGAGAGTGCCCGTCAGCGGCAATTTGGCGGAGCTGGCCATGTCTCTAGGAAAAGGGCAGCTGCCAGCAGCTCTGTGAATGCGTGATGCAATCAGCAGGGCTACTAGCCAAGCGGCTGAGGGAGGAGGAAAGTATCTGAAGATTTAGGACCACCTGCAAGGTCTGTTCAGGATCGGTGCCAAAGAGCAGCTGGACAGGCTGCTAGCTGAAGCCTGTTACACCATCATGGTTCATAACCAAGGTAATTGTCTCTGTTTGATTTTACACAGGAGATTTGTGGGCATTAATACTTCCTCCGTACCAGTTGCTCAGCATATCTGATGCTGTAACATGAGCTCGCCTGCTTTCTTGTTGGTTAAAAGGGCACCATCAAGGACATTTTCAAAGTATATGCCAAGTTATTTATGAAACCCTTTCAGAACAGTGAAGATACTGCTTTTCCACAAGGCCAAGTTCTTTGCTTCCTACAGTTACTCTCATCAGCGTGACTCTTCCCACAGAACTTTCTTTTTAGCATCTTTTCTTGGAAAGATGCATTTACCAGGGAGACTGTTCACTTGACAAAAGATAGGTGCCATTGAGAGCAAGCACAGGTTCAAATTTAGGTGAAGGAGGAGGTCACAGATGCAATGAAGATTTAAAAACAAGTTATTGCTGCTCTACCACACACCATTAACTTTTCCCTTCTACTTCCCCCACTTTTAACTTTTAGTAGTGTTAGCAGTAATATCACGGTCTGTGGTTGGTTTGCATTTTGTGTTTTGTTTTGTTTTTTCTTACACAAGTGCTATCTACAGAAATAGGTTTCGGTCAGAATTTAGCAGCAGAGCCATGTTTTCCCTCCCTACTCATAGTTCTGGCTCAGCGTTTTGCTCCTGTGTTCCTCTGCGTCTGGGCTCAACTTACCCAGCTTCCAGGATGTTTTTGCTTTGAATCTGCCCCATTTCAACATTCGAGGAGAGTATTGTAACAACGTGGATACCAAACATGGAGGGAAGGACAGCCCTGTTGGACAGCTGTGCCAGGACTCCTGCCCTAGCTCTCACCACAGACCTTCACATCCCCGGAAGGTGTGTTGTCACCTGAATCCTATGAGAAGATGGAGCTTAGCTCTTCAACCTTAAAGTCGCACCTGTTAGATCAGGATAAATGTACTTCCTAAATTACAAGCTGTTTAGATAACTTGGTCTTGAAGACACATCTGGGGCAGCTGAAGTAAGTGTCCTTAACCTTCACCCACACATAGCTCTCGCTGGAGGCCACGGCTGCAGGAAACTGCATTACGCTCTATCGAAGGACCACAGGGCAAGTGAGGGTGCTGCGGTTGTTCACACTACGTTTTCTTTCCCTGTGGCTTGGTGACTCATCTTTCACACTTCCTTGTTATCCCATTTACCGACAACACAAAGTACCCTTTTCTAATAGACAAGCATTTAGAAACACTGTGTTTTGGTAAACAATATAAAAATGACTCTTGGTAGGCATTAAGAGTTTGGGTTCACAGCTCTTCTGAGGAATGTTTATCTTCATGCAAGCACATCTCCTTTCCATAGCCCACTGCTTACGCATGGGACCCACCTCTTAATAGTTGCAGCAGTACCACTAATGTACTGAGTGCTTCTCCAGTCCAGAATTTGTGGTGGATGGTGAGAATTTGCAATATCTGATGCTTAGCATCTGAAGATTCCATGCTCAATAAATATCATGCATTTCTTTTTATTTATTTTTGTCTGAGAACAAAACTTCCACTGACTTTTTTGAGATTGCCTTGGTTCATTCTGCTTTAGCTGGCGCCTGTTTGCTGATTAGCTCATCTAAGGAAATTAAGTCCTGGGTTGATCTGGCAGACAGTGTGTATGTTCTTGTGCATTATGATGAAGTAGGAGGTGGAGAATTCGATAACTATAGCCTGTTATTTGTAAATGCAATAAAGATGCCAAGGAGTAACTTGCAAGATTTTGCTGGACACGTAGATCCAAACAGGCTGTTGCTAAACAGCCTAACTAACAGACTAACACAGCTGAGTGGATGAAAAAGCACGTAGAGGATAGTCGTAATCAAAGAAAATATGTTTTCATGTAGGTAAGAATGGAGGGAGCCCTCTGTTTTCTCATCTTGTAGATACTGGGGTTTGTGATTTCATTTTCTCAGGTTTTTTTGTTGGTGATTTTTTTGTTGTTGTTTTGGTTTTCAACTAAGCCTGGAATATATTCTTCCAGGGCATTACTTACGTGCCTCTGTAGTTAACTACATGGAGACTCATAGCTGCATCACTCGGATTTCCTGTGGCATTAAAAGCCTCACTGACTAACCAGCACAATAAAAACCGTGATGCTTTTTACAGCTTCTTCTGGAGACTGAGGAGTATTCTTGGCTTGAAGAGACAAAATACAGTCTAAAGCTTCATCCTCACAGGTTTTCCAGGATATAGGGCTCTAAAACTTAATTCTTTTTAAATGGCTAAAGATGCAAAGCCAGCCCATACTTTCTCCAAAACTGATCAGCATCTGCACATCAGCCTGTAAAACAGAGCAGCAAAGAACATGAGATCATTAGATCTTGCCAAGGTTTGTCCAGTCAGGCTTCCTGTAATGTGATACTAAATCTAGCAACAGAGGAATACTGGAAAACCTAAAAGCAATTCCTTCACAGGCAATAATATGCCATTATATCTTGTCTAAATGATTGGTTTCACTACTACTTATTGATGTTAACAGGAAAGCTTTGTAGCTGTGTAGGCAAACTCAAGCAATCGTTACAATGAAGAAGACTTTCAGCTTCTTCCTTTTTTGCCCCCAGATTAACCCCCCTCTGAGCTAGAATCAGCAGAAGGAGACTTTACCTCATGCATAAAAATATGCAGCATCGGATGACTTTTCTTCATCTGTGGTTAATGATGCAACTGTTACCATCACCAGGGAGTGCAACCCACATTTCTTAACAATTTTTGAAGAATGCGAGTACATTTCCCACCACTCAGTTGAGTTCCCTCACTGTAGGTAAGTAAAGCTACAATGAATTCTTTTCTAGAGAGGTTCTAAGAGGACAGCTGAGAGAAAACAAAAGCCAGCAAACATTACACTTGTTTGTATTCAGAACAGCCTGGGAGAGCTCCACTTAAATTCAGCGTTGAATGCAGTCACCACCACTCCCCTTTGGGATCCACTTCTTGTGGTGGCACAACCACCAGGCAAGTAACCTATTTCCTGGTTGTCTCAATAGCTGAGACTTTTCTGGACAGATGCACAAATTTTTATTTTTTTTTTTTAGAATAAGTTTTGTATCTTACAGTCCCTCTGTATTTCTCATACATCTTCACTGGGAGCTGGGTTGGTTCCTTTATGTGAGCTGCAGGACAGACTTAGGGTCAGTGCAGTAGTTGCTCCCCTTACATATATCCTTATACATTGTTTGGATTTCCGGTGTGCAAAGTGACCCTACTTTCCAGCACAGGAATGCTGAAATCCTATAGGGGAAAAAAAGCAACAGGTCAAGTATTGTTTCTACTTCCATAAATGCTATTTTTTTTTAGTGGTAAGTTTAGGAGCATGAGGCAAAGGGCAAGCTCCAGCCTTCCTGAGATGATTGTGTTGCTAATAGTCACCCTTACTTTGGCCTGGTACTTGCCTTGCAAGTGCCTACGTGAGACCAGATACCAACAGAGTTTTATTGTTTCAACCATGCTCAACACAAGTTGGCCTTGTCAATGGATTTGGGCAACGCTACAGTATTAATCTACCTTGAGAGGGGGAGAAATTGTCAGGAAAGAAATAAAACTCTATTTTCCTCCAACAAAACTTAATTTCTAGGAAGACCAAGGGGTTCCACCTTTATTTCTTGCTACAGGAATTTAAAAAAAAAAAAAAGTAAGTGGACATACAGCCAACAGCTGCTGGTTATACAAACAGTTCCCTCTTTCACATGTAGTAAGGTCTAAATCTATATGCCCTGTATCTCCAGTAGCAGGTAGCTGTTGTGGATCCTTCCCCATGGTGCTACCGATCTCAAGTCTTGGAGAAAGACCAAGGCACTCAAGCAGAAATACACCACACTCCAAGACAGTGCAGCACTATATGACCAGTCCACAACCTTTTTTTCTTTTCAGCCAGCAGCCACCCTACATGCATATTACGTCTTCTGCAGGTGGATCACCTAAGGACTGCATCCTTGCAAGGGATTTGGAAGATTAATAATAATAATGTTAATAGTAATAACTCCAACCACCCCTTTTAAGGTTTCATTGCTTAGTGAACTGCCAAACCTACAAATGATAAACCTCTGAGGAAGCAAACCTCACTATTTGCTCTGAATTCAGCCAAGTTTAATCCTATTGCTTTCTATTAACCCCTGCTAGACTTACACTGCCTCATAAAAACTCTGCTAGAGACCAGTATTCTCACTTATTCCCTTCCTTCTTTCCAAGCTGCTCTGTCACCCAACCTGGCACCGATGACATAAATCTTTCCATTTTTAACTCCTCCCTTGCAGTCTGATGTTTTTCTCAAACATTATCCTGACATCTGGTAGTGGTAATCTGTTCACTCTCTCCTGGCTGATAGGATGTTTGACATCCCATAACAGCGGGGTACCCAGGTGATGACTCACACAGATCCTCAGAGCATCTGTGGAGACTAAGGCACTGCTTACTTTCCCCTTCCGTTTCCTTAGCAGGAATCAGACTTCTAGATAATGAATTGAGAACAGCCCTGAAGGCTTGGGGGTGTTGGTGGACGAGAAGCTCAACATGACCCAGCAATGTGCGCTTGCAGCCCAGAAAGCCAACCATGTCCTGGGCTGCATCAAAAGCAGCGTGACCAGCAGGTCGAGGGAGGTGATCCTGCCCCTCTACTCCACTCTTGTGAGACCCCACCTGCAGTACTGCGTCCAGCTCTGGGGTCCCCAGTACAAGACAGACATGGAGCTGTTGGAGAGAGTCCAGAGGAGGCAACAAAGATGATCAGAGGGCTGGAGCACCTCTGCTATGGAGACAGGCTGAGAGAGTTGGGGTTGTTCAGCCTGGAGAAGAGAAGGCTCCGGGGAGACCTTATAGCAGCCTTCCAGTACCTGAAGGGGCCTACAGGAAAGCTGGACAGGGACAGTTTACAAGGGCATGGAGTGACAGGACAAGGGATGATGGCCTTAAGCTGAAGGAGGGTCAATTTAGATTAGATATTAGGAAGAAATTCTTCCCTGTGAGGGTGGTGAGGCCCTGGCACAGGTTGCCCAGAGAAGCTGTGGAGGCCCCCTCCCTGGAAGTGTTCAAGGCCAGGTTGGATGGGGCTTTGGGTGGAGGGTGTCCCTGCCCATGGCAGGGGGGTTGGAGCTAGATGGGCTTTGAGGTCCCTTCCAACCCAAACCATTCCATGATTCTATAATGATGAACTTCTTGGTCTGTTCAGCACATTAGGAGAGAGACGGTAATTTTACTGCTGCACTATTAGTCATCCTAAAATTTTCTGAAAGGGCCAGAATCTGGATTTTCTGAAGATACTCATCTCTGTTAGAAATTAATATGAATGCTCTGCCATATGATTATAAGTACCAGCTGAGTATAAATAGTTGTATGTGTTTGGTGCTTTACCGTTAAATAATAGGAGCTTGCTGCCATCTGTGTCCAATTTGTAGCCTTAGCATCTTTTAATCCCAAAAGGGGACTAAGCATTACCAAGTAGGTAAACAAGCATTCCAAGAAATGGAAGGAGAGAAATGACAGCCATCCTCACAATCGCAAACAAAAAGTGACATGCCAGAAATGTCAGTCACCAAAATGTCCGTACGCAACTGTCCTAAACAAAGTAGGATGTTTTATCAGGCTGCTATCTCAGAGAGAGCATCAGCAGGATCTGAAAGGTTGGCTTATGTGCCTCTGCTTTTTAGCTTCAATACGTGTTTTCAGACTCCGTACATTTTGTCATTCCTTGAAGCATCCATATTCTAAATGCTAACAATGAGTAATGAGCAGGGGGTTTACTCCAATGCTTCCCGTAGTTGAGAATTAAAGGTTTGGATCTCCGTGCAAAATTTGTTGCTCAAGCGCCTACATATAATACCCTGGCTCAAGCTCAAATCAAGTACACCAGTGCCATAAACCAGGCAAAAGCATTACCAAAGCCTAGGGCTCAAAAATGAGTGAGCTCCTGCAGTGTAATGAGTTACTGAGCATCAGTGGAGCCAGATGCTCTCGGCCTGTCACATATTTGGGGGAAAATGTGTTCATTTAAATGTCAGGGGAAAAAAAAAAAGATTTAAGATAATGCATTTTTGCCATGTGTTTGTGAGGGTCTAGAAGTATGCATGTGGTTGAACCCCCAGCCTCGACGAACAGACAGTAACTCTGCAACGAACAGTGACTTGATTATGTCTCCCAACCCTGAACTGAACCGCAGCAGTCGCTTCAGATTAGAACTGAGCGAGAGGCACGAGGCTGTCAGAGAGGGTATAAATTTAACTTCTTAAATTGCGAGTGAGATCAAGTGCAAAACAATATTTTACTGAGGATTTGCTTTATGGAGTCACAGCGTCAGCACTTTACTGAAGAAAAGCCTATTGTCTCTGAGGGAGAGCTGAGTATTTCCTAGTGCACATTTAGTCAGTAAAAAATATTCCGTGCCTGGCTCACGCTGGGCTCTTCTCCTGACCACATGCTGGGCTGGTCGCTATTTTTCTAACACATTGAGAAAGAGAAGCAAGTTCTTCTCCAAGTTCCTCGAATCGTACAGCTTCGTCGGTGGCCCCGTGCATATTCCCCATTAGGAGCTAAGTCAGTCTGCAACCCTGGATCAGCGAGAAGTGAAGCAGGGTGGCTGCAAACCAAGACAGTGCTCCTGTGTCTGCTTGCTCAAGGTCAGGGAGCTATTTGGACGCCTGAAGTATGTGCTTTGCTGTATTTAGCACATTGTGGGTTGGAATACCGTGATAACGTGATAAGAAAAGAAAAAAAATCATGCTGTAGAAAAAATCACTCATGATGTAGGATTGCCAAGTTAGACTTGGACTACCTAGATCTAGTGGCCATTTCCAAATCTCTGGAAATAATGCTACGAAAGTTTTAATCGGTGTCTGTGCTGGGAAACTGTATTTCATACACATTTCTCTGTAAAAAAAAAAAAAAAAAAAAAAGCCTTATTAGCAGTTCTCTCACCCCATCATACACAAACCATGAAATCCGTACAACTCTGTGCAGTGCACATCGCCCCTTTGCTCTGTCAGCATTGACAGAAGCCTAAGAAGCTGAGCAGATAAATAGAAACCATCTGAGACTCACAACGCCCTTTGAAAAAACTGATAAAACAAACTGCCAAGCTGCATAGGCAACCCAAGTTCTTCCATAACACCTTTAACTCACTGCAAAATACCTTGTTGAGTGAATTGAGCTTCTTCCAAAGGCCAGCCCTAATGGGAGGAACATACTTGATTATGTGGGTCAGAGCAGAGCAATAGCTCCAAGGACAAGAAGTTGTTGCGCTAGCCCTCGAAAAGATGATGTGGGTGGATATAGTGTTTTTCTTCACTCCCTGGACAGTGGTACTTATAAAACCTGTATACATTTTTTTGTGTACAGAACATTTTTAGGATGCGTGTAACTAGTGGTAAATCCAGACCCCTCTGTTACAACCCAAAATTGTTATAGCTGTCTCAGTTTGTGGCCACTGGATGTCACTACTGATCCATTTCAGAGGACAAGCAGATTTTTATGAGACCAAAACAAAAACCTCTCCTAATTTGGAGAAAAGGAAGTATTATTTTACTTATTATTATTGTTTATGAGAACTTGTCAGCTCATTTCCCTAAGTCAGCATAGCACGCCTGTCACCTTGTCTGTAAGTGCAAAGGAGCACACGCACAGACTGTTTTCTGGCGCTGCCAGACAACTTCTTCTCATCCGGGAGGAGACCTCAGGATCAAGCAGAAGAAACTGCAGCTTCTAGAGTGATGACACCATGTCAAGGCCAGCGTAGAGCCGGAGCATCTCCGTGCAGCCTGGGCTCATGAGCTAGGGGAACCCAGGAGGCAAGCAGGTGTGGGTGCTAGGAGCCCAGGAGGCAGTTGTGGGTGCTGGGACCCTGCTCCATGCTTTCCTGGGGCTGGTGCTCAGTGCCAGCTCATCACCATCCTCTTTCCCTGCTTCTTCTATGAAAACAGTGCAGATCTGCTTATTTTCTTGGGGATAAAAGACTGATCCCAGGTATTATAAATTTTAAAAAGCAGTAGAGACAAAGCACCTGCGAGGTCACTAAAGATGAGTTCTCTATAGATCCATCCCACTGTGTCGGGTACTTGCATAGATATGAGGTGAGAGGTGAGTCTGCTTCTGAAGCCTTGCAATAAAGGAGGTAGCAGAGATCAGAGGACTAAAAGATTCTTTTCTGTGATATCTTTGCTCTGCTTTGCTGGCATCCCCACAGACAAGAGGGGAGGCAATCTGACAGGAACAGATGAAATGGGGCACTGGGGAGGGAAGAGAGAAGATAACATAAATTTGGATTTGGATGACACACTGGGGATTTATGGGGAGAAGAGGGAAGTTAAGGAGATTCTCAACAATCACATAGAAAACATCATGAAACCAGGAGTCAGCCTTGCTTCCCTGAGACCTCAGGGCAGATCGTATACATTTACATACTCAATGCAGTGCTCGGGAGGGTCTGACACCACTCACCAGCCTGACCAGTGGAGTCCTCTGCTGAACGCTCTGCCGGTCCACCCTGGACTGCCTGAGTCCCACCTCAGGCCAAGGTTGCTCAGCGCTTCCCAGGAGAAGGTCCTATTTCCCATTAAGTATAGCTTCACTAAACTTTCATCATTCAAGCTGAAAATTTATGTTAGATTTTCTGCCTCAAGCTGAAAAACAAGGGGATAAAACTATTAATCTATTTTTAAGAAAGAAAATTGAAAGAGAAATCATATATACTCAGTAGAGAATTCTAGAGATTAATAATTGGACTCTTCCAAGATTTATCCCCTTTAGGCAGGCAGGGGTCCCCAAGCCATTTAAAGGCTGGATGACAGCCTGGGAGGAGAAAGGAGAACAGGACCAGACAGCTAGAGGGATGGAGAGCTGATTTTATGCACAAGGTGAAATTAAGTTGTTATGGGCAGCCCAAAATCACTGCCTTTGACTTCCTCCTTGCCACCTTGAAGTGTTTTGAATGTAATTTTTGGAGTTGGTATCTTCCCCTCGTGAACCAGTTTGTGGTGGGGTGTTGTTCAGGGTAGTGCAGGTATTTTCAAAAGCAGAGATCTTCTGAGCTTCGGGTTTCCTGAGCTCCATTACAGGCTCTCAAGGAGCAGAGCATGACCTTACAGCCTCCTCACCCAAGCCAGGAGCTTTGTCTGGTGTGGATTACATCAGCTTGATGAATTCCTTGCAGTGACATAGCCAGATAAAGATAGCAGTGCCTAACACCCAGTTATCTAACGGAGCTGTGGATCTAACGGGACTGAGCTGGGGCTCTCCATGTCACTAGCTCTGCAGCAGCCTACCAGCCCACTGAGCTCATCCGTAACCTGAGAAACTCATCTGATTTCTGCTGGGATGTTCATTTTGATTTAATCAGTCTGGCATTTCGCCAGCACAAAAATTTCCTCTCTGAAATTTCCAACCTGTTTCAGTGAGAGTGAAAGGATAACCCAAGGAGGTCTTCCGCACAGCTCGTCTTTGCCTCCTATTTCCTTACATGTGGAGCCACATTAATGCCATGGGGAATGGCATTATGTGCAGAGCTGTATTAATGGCATGGGAGATGAAAGAAGTACTTACATGTAACAGCAGAGAGGGTATACAGAGCAGGTATGTCACTTAATCGGCAGACTTTGCTCAGAAAAAGAAGCAGCAAGACCATGCACTTGGGATCCATCTTTTTCCTCTGCTGATAGAAAAGCTACTTTCTTTTTTAAGACAGGGTATCCAGTGCTGTACAGTTCACTTTGCCAGTGTAGCTGGGAGTTTGGCTGGAGGAAGGAAGAAAAATGAAAAAATAACAACGAAAAAACCCAACTAGAAGAAACAAAACGCCATTTTGGCCAAAATGGTTCCATTCTTCCTGAATTTCTTTATGTACCCTGGGAAAGCCAAGCAGTCAGCAAAGCTCAGCCATTGCATCTCAGTCCCAATACATCACAATGCCTGTAGGGTTGAAAGCTTTTTAACGCAGAAATAAACACGGCGAATGGATCTTTGGAACCAAAGCCAGCGACCTTTGTGCCATGCCAGTACATCTTTCAACTCCACCAGTCCCGTTGGTTTCAGTAGGATTACTCGCAGAGTAATAATCTGCTCAGCCTGAGGGAGGGAACCCCCCTTGTTTTCAGCTGAAAATATAAACTTTGGGACAAGGGTCATTTCGATTCCGCAGAGGCTCAGTTTGGCTCTCGCTCAGGCTAGGGGAAAAGGTGACCATTCTCTAAAGCAGGTTTTGCAGGAAAGCCATTTATCAGTCCGAACCAGGAGACTGAGTACCAAATTCAAATCGTTTTTTCATCAGTTTCCTTTCACAATCACACTATGTATTAGGCTAGTAAAGTTGAATTTTCCTAACAAGAAAGCAAAGAGGGAAAGAGCTGGCCAGAGCTTTCCGAGACATTGGCAGGATCCTTCCCCACCCCATCGCGTGGCAGATGACTCCCTGAACGCCTTACCACCGACTGCATGCTTTCTCCTTCCTTTCCTGGAAGTGTCGCTTTGTCCCATGGAAACTCAAATACGTATGATGATATGTAAGGAGTTCTCAGCAGCTCGTTTTATGAGCGTTATGAAAGATGCCAGATGATTATCTGAGGCCTTCCCACCAAACCCACAGCTTCAGGGGGATGCATGGAGGCTGGCAAGACAGGGAAATCCTGTGGCCAAAAGCTTTTGGAGAGAGAGCAGTTTCTCCTCCCACTTGCAGAGACCACACTTAAATATTTGTGGTATCATAAATATGCTCTCTAGTGTGTGCACTAACAGATCTCTGGAACACATCTGGGTTTGGTGGCTGTGGAACCTCGGGCTTGTGCAAGGCAAGGTAAGAAGTGCCCAGTGTGTGTGTGTGTGTGTGTGTGTGTGTGTGCTGGGGGTGTTGGGTGGGTGTCTACTGGCCTCAGTACCATTCTGACCCCATCCTGGTACTAATGCAACCTGCCACCTCTACAGATGTGGGAATTTGACAATAACAGTTTTCTATCACTGACCTGGATGACTGTAGCTTAAATATTACATATAGGGAGGAAAAGTTACAACCATAGGGAGAAAACTTAGCAAAACAGACCTCTAGTGCCTTACAGGTTATGTAGCCACTTACGCTTGCATGAAATGGATATAAGATATTCTCAAATTTGATTATATAAACACAGCTGATAATTCTCTGCTTTCCCTCAATACAGTGATTATACGATAAAGGGTGTCACATATTACATGGTGCTAAAGCCTCCATCTGACGTCTTAATTCCCTTCTTCAGGCATATTAAAACTGCTCCTTGGGGAGGAGAACTTCTCTTTCCCCCCATGCCCTTGTTCTCCCATGCTGCTCATGGCTTCAGAGAAGTTTGCTCACTCCCAAAAGCTGAGGTCTTTCTTAAGAAAAGCGAAGTTAAAGACATGCTGTAGGCTTTACTTGTAGAGGTTTGGTCTAACAAGACAGCAGTCCCTCAGGGGGAGAGGGATTGAGGTTGATTTTAATGATTTCCTTCATGTCGAAAAGAAAGTTTAAGTAGATTGCTGTGCCCTGAATGTGAGAGCAGAAGAAGTGATTTCTGTTTAAGTAGGTGTTAGGAGGTAGGAAAGAGAGTTGTAATAACAACCTGTCTCATAAGCCGAGGAAGTGAGATGTTGAATCTGTACCCAAACAAAGAGTGAATCTGAGTCACAACAGCATTTTGTATTTTTAGGGCAGTTTTCATCGGAGGATTTCAGTGTTTTACCAACCCAGAGAGCCAGGGGTAAACGTATGAACTTACATTGAGTCCGGCTTTCCTCAATGATGTCATGGAGCCAAACAGTTAAGGAGCACAGAGCAAGGGACTGTTTCAGTATGAGTAAGAGGACAGAATTTGGCCCCACATGCTTAACTTTCACATCTCTTTTCCCTCATAAAGTAAGCTTTCGTTCCACTTTATAGATGGGTAACTGAAGCACAGAGATCCCAGGGAGTTTGTCCAAAGTCACAAATTGAGGAAGTTCATGAAAAAGGACCCAAGAGTTCTGACTTTGTGCTCTAACCCCAAGGAAAACTTAATTTGGCACTAGCAGCTGCTTGATCTTTAGGGCTTCTGCATGAACAGGGAGTAGTTTGCTTAATGAAATAATATCCCAGGCACATATGAAGAGCAATTACTCGCTTTCATATAAACTCTCATGTATTCATCTAGAAAAAATGTTCATGACTCAGTCATCTGGGATGGTTCAAGCTAGTCACCCTCCAGCATGAGGCGTAGGCATTACAGTGGTGAAGTTGAAAAGGAAGACACATGACCTCAATTACTCACAAGGAGTCAAATTATGATCTCAGATACAGTGGTACAAATCCAGAGTCATTCCCCCCTGAAGTAATTGGCATCATACTGTATTTCTCTAACATTGGGGAAATCAGAACGCAGTCCATAATCTCAGTATGTCTGTAGAGCTTTATTCAGAGTGAGGCTACGCTCTCCAGCGATGGATGGTAGGGGTGGAGAAAAATAAGGCTGGAAAACATACAAAGTAAAAAAAATGTGCCAAGCTTCTCTATAGCAAGAGCAACAAATTATTACCTAGTTTTAACAGCGTACTTAATAATGATTTCACTTTTTAATTAGGTTTTCTCCATTTTTTTATAAACAATATAAATTAACTGATATACAGAAAGACTTCACAAGGGCCTGTCTGGTTGAACTGTATCTTTAACTCCTCATTTTTACTCTGGATATCATAAGCGATGAGGAAGGAAGAGTCTGACTGTTAAGAAAGGTGAATGAAATTGTGAACTTACAAGTTTACAGATGGAGCATGACTACAAACACAGATCTAGAATTAGGGACATTGCAAGTTCAGAGAAAATAATGATTAATGTAAGAACCACAATAAACTGTCCCAGTGGTACGTCTGAAATTGCATGAAACTGTTTCCATCAGTGCAGAACAAGGGACCTACGGCTTGAAGAGCAGGAACACTGAATTCAGCACAGCAGGAGACCACATAGCAAACTATTATAAATAGACCCTCCATTTATAGTTTCTGAGCTTCTGATAACTGTGACATTCTCAACCTTACGGTTCTAGTAATTTGGAACTGATGGATGAGGACTTTGCCCCCATTTGCAGAAATGAACAGGGAAAGGATTCATTTTGACAGAGGAAACACATTATAGGCACCTAACAAGTTTCCAGCATGTCAGGCAACCCAGAGTTTTTACAAATATGTATGGTTTTAACATTTTCTAAGCCTACAGCAGCAGTCCAAACATATGTTATATTATAGGCAAAGCATACCAGCAGCATACAGAGGGACAGCCAGGAGACCTTCCTTAAAAACTCTGGGTGTGCAGGAGGACTGTCGGGGTGCCACCACGAAACATCCTGCCTGCTCCCGCTGCCGGCACTGGGAGGAACACAACGTATGGCTTCAGTGTGTGTAGCGGTACTTTATGGGCATATATCGCAATTTCTGGCTTGTCTTCCAGCTGTTACCCAATTCAGATTCCTTCTTGAAAAATCTTGGCGCATACATCTTGTTGGTATAATTTCTAAGTATGCAGAAGACATGCATGTGCACCAGTAAAGCTACAGATCTTGTAGGCTTAGGAAAGTGACACCTGTACTACATGCATGAATGCAAAGTAGGTATATTTACATATGCATAAAATGTAGATGGTTTTGAAATATGTGACAGCATGTATGTACTGGAGTGCAACACAAGGTCCGGGGGTATCATTAGGAGACGCTTGAGTGAATGTGATTAGGAAACTGTTTGCACTGGCACCGCTGAAATACTGGAGCCTTCTGCCTCTTTTCAGAGAGGCGTTGTAACAACTTGAAATGTTTTTGTGGCAGATCCAAGAACAGTAAACCTTTCCCAGGAGCAAGTACAGTTGAAATGACAGTTTGCAGTCGTTTGCTAGGCGTAATTAACGGCTGTCCGTATCTGTATCGGTCAAGACTTCTGCTGTGGAACTTCCACATATCTGGTAACCCTGACAGAGAAGGAGAACAGGTGAAGTGGCACCCGAATAGCACCCAGACCAGGGTAGCTGAGTGTGGCCAGCTGCTCCGTGACCACAGCTGTGTCCTGGTCTGGTTTGGGCACTGCGTATAAGCAAATGCATAGACCAAAAAACTAAGAATTTTAGCCAGGTATCCTGTATTACTAAAGTAATGCGTGTTTTTGAAGCCTAATCTACATGCAATTTTATACAATTTCAGTTCAGGGGTGGTTTTTTACTGAAATAGTAAACCAGCCCATTTGTGCATATCTGCAGTCTGTGCAACGTTATCAGCAGCGAAGGTGCTGTGCACTGGAACAACATACACCAACCTCCCATGACAAGCTCCTCTTCCTTCTGGAGAGGCAGTTCTGCTTTGTGTAAACAGATCAATAATCGGGAATTTTCATGGGAGAGTCTCCTTAAGCCCGGCCGTGCTGCTGCTACCTTGTTACAGTGCCGATTGTGCGGCTGGGAGAGCAGCGTCAGCGTGCACACGGTTGTGTTAATACTGCTCAGAAACCTCCATGGGCTCCTTGGAGCAGCCTCAGGTAGGAGGGGGGTTGCCATCAAGATTATGACCTTCCTCTGGATCTGCTTTGAATGAGAGGGAGGAATTGAAAAATCACATCAAGTATTTCTACTTGAAAATTCCTGGGTGTGGAGGTGCAAGATGTTTAAGATACTCATGACTGAGTAAGGGTGCTGATCTCTCATTCTGTTATGAGACTCATGGGTTGCAGCACTTGGGGGGCATGGGCATCCCTGGAGGGACACAGGTGACATGGGGGTGGTCACAGGGTGGGTGGGCTTGTGTCCACCATCCCGTCCATATGGGATGAGGTAGGAAGGGCGGGTGCATGTTAATAACCTGATGCTTGGTTAGATGAACACCCACAGGCACAGCCTCTCAGCTGCCCCCCAAAGTGCTGTTCTTCTTCTGGCCTGGGACCCCAATGGGAAGTGATGGTGGTGCTTTGGCTAACCAGCAGCATCCAGGTCTCTGAGACAGAGAGAGACAGCAGGACATGCAGCAGATGCATGAGATGAAGGTGACTGTGAGGTGGGAACATCTAAAGGACCTTGAGAAATAATTAAAACGTACTGTGTGAGCACCGAGAGCTTGCTGACAGTTGTTGCTTTGTGGCTGGGAGAAAGGCAATATAGAACAGTCTTCACAAACAAGGGAGGTTCTGGTCTTTGAGAAGCTTTAAGGAAAGGGGTTCTAGCTAGCAGTATCATCTCTGGAGGTGACAAACCTCCTTTACTTTTGCTTAGGGAGCTTCAGTCTCCTCATCACAGACGCTATCCCTTATAGGCTCTGATGGGACCACAGAGCTGCTTTCAAGCAGCACAATCCCAGGCCCCGGTCAGTGTGCAAGTGTGCAAGGCTATATTCTGTGAAAATTAAATCCCTAAAATTGCACAAAGATCACTCTGCAGCCCTGTTTTCCAAAGCCTTGGTATTGATCTAACTGCTCTCCATCCAAAAGCTATCTAAAACACTTTGGTGAGAGTCGTAGGGCTGCAGCTGAGCACCTTGTGTTTTCCTCATACTCTGTGAGTAGAGAAATGCTTAATTACATATTTATTTAATGTACTGGAGCCAACAGGTGTAGGTAATTTGGAACTGCTGAGCACAAATCACCACGTGTAATGTTAAGACAGGTACTCCAGGGAGGAGAGAGGGAGGGGGAAAATGGCATATATTAGCATAACTATCTCCTCACACATCCTCTCTCGTCTTTGCATAATATCTGAGTCCTGTGGGCCCCTGTCAGCAAAATAAAACAGTGATCCTAGCCCTGTGGGCCTATTATTATTGATTTATAAATAGTTACGGCTAGTTGTGTTAAATGTGTCCTTCCACTGTGAGAAAGAATTACTGGACATACAGTGGTGTAAGACTGCAGTGTTGTTATTATGCTATATGAGTTATGCATAAAGGCATCTTCAAAATGTCTTTTTTTAGGCATTTCAACCACTTTATGGAAACCCATCTGGAAATAAATGTAGCTGGTCTAATGTATGTAATGAATTTAATGTGCCATTCTTCCACATTAAGGAAAAATCTAATAGCATGATTGAGTGGGGCCAAACTTCTCCAGGAAATTCCTTTATAATACACGACTGAATTATTGTTTTTCTATTAGGACAGCCAAAACATTCAGTGTCCTCGACAATACAGGATGTGTGCCGTAACTTTTTTGCCACTAAGCTAGGCATACTGTATCTGGACATGTGCCCAGCTATTTGAGTATTTCCATTTGAATGATTTATTTATTTTCCAAAGAAAGACTACATAAGTTATATAAAACTCGGCAAATTTCTTTCGGATCTGACGACAGAGCTAGGTGCCTGGTTGCCAAATGAATGAAATCTAAGGAATCCAGAGGCATTTACAGCAAAGCTGAGATTTTACTAATGGATACCTAAAAGTTATGCTCATGAAACTCCTGAACCTTTTCTCAATAGAAATTGGGCACCTAACTCCCTTTGCAAATCCTCAAGTCTGCATTCAAGGCCCTGAGCAAGTATCCTGATTTTCAAAAACGTTGGCCTTCCAGCTGCAACCACATAAGCTAGGAGAAGCTGCTGGACATGTGAAAATTGGATTATTTATTTATAAGCCTAAGTATGATCCTAAGAGCCTATCTTTAAATGCCTTTTAAAACCTAGGACCAGTACTTTTACCCATTTAAGTTGCACAGAACAGTGTGCTTTACAAACTTCTCACTAAAGATATGAAGCTACTAGTGCCTCGATGTAACATAAACACACTGAGAAATTGGTATGAGATATTCCGAGCTGGTAGTTCAAGCTCCCTCCTTCCTCCCTCCCCAAAAGCTGTTGCTGTTGTGATACACAGGAGTAGGAAGGCAAACACTTGGCAGTGTTAGGTTTACGGTTGGACTCGACAATCTTAAGGGTTTTTTCCAACCTAAATGATTCTATGACTCTATAATTTGAATGTTTTTTTCTGGAAAGCCATTGTGTATTTGAGACATCTACCTGCACTCCCAGGGGTTACGGCTATAAAAGGTATGTAATTATTACCACACATTATGAGAATATGCTAGTGACTTTGAGATATCCTGGAAACCCATGTGTAAGTAAGTATATGGCTATATACAAGAGGAGATGGGGAGGAGAACTCTGGATTTTTCAAACTGTAGCTTGGGAAAAGGTGGTGTATATTAGTGTAGCCTCCTGACCTTGTCTACAAGATCTCATGGCTCGGTTTCTGCAGCAGTAGAGCCTCTGCCCTTCTGTCTTCTTAATGGGGGAGGGCAATTATTTTTCTTCTGTGAATAAAATATTCCCCCCCAAAAGTAGTCCCAGGTCAAATTAGTCATATGGTTGCAGCTGGAAACTATTTTTGGCCTAGGTTTACAACACTGTGGAGGATATCCAGATACTTTACCAAATATTTAAGGCACTCAGCCAAGGTGTGGGAGATGCAGGTTCAGATCTCTCTGGGGATGTGGATTTGAATCCACTCCCTGGGAGGTAACTATCATCAGCATCTTGCTGTATAGGGAATGATGGGGTGAGAGAGAACGATTCACGCAACCTGAGTTTTGACCAGCTACTTGTCTCACTTGAGCTGTGTGTCCCTCCACAGCTCCCGAGCTGCAGGGGAGCTGGGACAGGGTACTGAGCTAAGCAGGAGGCTCGGTTTGACCTCACAGGCTAAACCAGACCACTTTTATATCCAGCCATCATCTGTTTCAGCCATGCAGAGGCGGGGTTGGGCTCACCTTCCCCCCACCCGTCTCCAGAGAAACCAGTGTTTGATTTCCTATTAATCCTCCTTAAACTGAAAGTCAGAGGTTTATCTGCCACTGAGCCAGGATCCTTACTCATCCTGGCAGAGATCAGGTTCTGACCTCTGGGACATCAAATAAAAGCAAAGGGGGGGTGGGTAATATTTATTAGTAACACGAAGTGAAAGACACTCAAGTGGGTAAAATTGGAGTGACTCAGTGCCCACTCTGTGCACAGAAAAGGCTTGACCTCTCCTTGTGATAACATTCCATTACGTGTGCCCCACAGCCTTGCTCCTCAGTTTTATCTTGAGTCAAACAGCTCACCAGGTTAACCCATACATTTTGTGCAGGATTCTGAAGCTAGCCGAGTGTTTATCATCCTTGAGGAATCCAGCCCATAGAGGTTTGATTAATTTTTTTCATACACACATAAACAGATTCAAGATGTTCTTGTTCAGCCAGGGGATAAAGGTTTCTCCTGCTATCTAAGTTCTCCATCAGAAAAATGGTCAGTCCCAATGTGCCAAGATTCTCCCAAAGGCGTAATTGCCATCATCTGTGTTTACTAACGCAGGCTCACAGGCATCCTGAAAAACAAGGACGATGTCCTTTTCCAGTGTGAACTCAGAAGTCCGGGTAGTCCCAGGCTTGAACTTCTCCTTAAGCATACCTGCAGCCTGGACACCTCTCAGATAAGACCAGAAGATCCCATCCACGTTGCAGAAGTAACGCTAGTCATCTTTGATCAGTCAAGCAGAAATGTTAAACATGTGATTCCAGTTTGGACAAGTACGGAGCATGACCTAAACCTCCTTGGTTCACTCAGAGTCTTCACTTTCCCTCCTCAGGTGCCAAATCACATTGTCAGACACTGCGAAACTGCTGGTTGTGCCACGTGTGGTATGCTAAAAAGAGTCATCATTAGTGAATCCTCATCTGCTTTAAAAAAAGCACTACAGCATCACTGAAACCTCATCAGAGGATTGAGCCGTATACTTCCACACAGAGCTCCCCAGGGCATCCCGGACCCCCCCTTCTCCTTTCCTCCGAGGCAGAGGGCAGGCTGTTTTTCCAGCACGAATCCAACCAAACTAACAGTCTCTAAGTGATTTCACTAATCTTAAATGAAGAAAAGATTATTGGGTCTAAGATTCAAAGAAGTGAAAAATTTCCACCCTTCCGTCCTTCCCTGCCAAACCCCAAATATTTAAATTGAATGCAACTGCAACTGGACCAAAAAAAAAAAAAAAGTCCTGAATATTTTGATTATCTGGGATCTCAGCCTTGTTACTGAGAAGTCAGGTTACAGAAGATGGGCAAGAAAGTACATCTTAGAAAACCCTTGATCCCGATGCTACAGCCTTGCGCTTATGTCAGTGTCCCAACAGGACGTGAGGTCATCACCTGATGAAAGGCTTTTCTGCCCAATTCTTTTTTAATTATTTGTAGGAACAGGAGGTCCCTGCCTGTACAGTCTACTATAGCCTGCCTATATGGTCTGGTATAACCTGCCTATACTATCTCATTTATGGTCTAATCATCAGCACAGCTGTATTTCAGGCTGACAGCATGTGCATCCAGGTTCAAGATCTCTGTTCTTTTCTTTCTTTTTTTTTTCTTCTAATTTGCATGCATGCACATCCACACTTCAGAGATACTCAATTATATCAGGTTTTGAACTTTCCCCCATCATGTGCTATCACAGAGAACTGTGCAAACTAGAATTCTTACTTCTGAAAGCCCGGAGCTTATCAAAGCACTCCTCTATACAAGTTTCTACTGATATGCTAGTGATGCTTTGCTGTAAGGATTCTTTCCATTTCTTGGCTGAATAAAAGCTTAAAAAAGTGATTATTCCTAAAATACATAAGCGTCCAATTTACCAAGGATGCAAATACAATTCATTCTAAAGAGCAAGAGATGGGCTTTGAATATTATTAAAAGATGAGCGATTTTAGAGAGATTTAGTTATCTAAACAAGAATGTGTTACTATACTCCAAGCAACCTGGCAGGTCTTAGTCAGCATTTTTTTATATGTTCTTCTGCACAGCAAGTGTCCCAAAGAGACCTGCAATGCCTGCCATGCGTTATATTTAATATATACAACTGCAGCTCTTTGGTTTTTTATTCCATTTGTTCATTCATTTCTGGAAAGCTGATAGAGGGCATGGGGAATGCTAACATGGAAAAGAACAAAAATATAGTAGAATTGTTCCTCAGTACCATTGTTTCCAAGATCTCCCATGTACAGTGATGTGTCCCATACCTGTAGATAATACTTTCATAACACATTAATTCAGTTAACACAGTCACCATGTGTATGCTGGCTGAACGCATATTTTAGCAGTTAAAACCAATCAGGAAATACATACCTACTTTTGTTCCCTGGGGACCAGACTTAGAGCAAATCTGATCATAAAGTTGTGAGTAAGTCAGTCCACCAAAGCTATGCCAGAAGAAGACCTATCCCACTGTGGGAAAGGTGTATCTGGGAGATGCCACTTGGCCACCAAAGACAGACTGGTGATGTGCAAAATATCACAAATGGCTACTTACGCCCTATGTCTACGCTTCATTTAGTCTGGTACCTTGGAATCAAATGGTCTGGAAATAGAGGCAGCCAGGAACCCATCCAGAATTGTCCTGGGAGGCAGGGTCCGCACAATCCGGCTGCTTTCTATTTTCACACATGCTAAGGTAATGCTGAAAATGCGCTGCTCTGCAAACAGGCACTGGTCTTGCTGGCACGGAATCGAAGAGGTGCTGTGTACTGTACGCAGGAGTTTCTCTGCTCACCAGCACCAGAAGAGGTGGTAATGAGTCCTTAGCAAAGGAAGATCCAGGATGAAGGTGAATTTCCCATACATGAAGAACCGCCAACTCTTACACAAGGGGCAAATTTAGAGCTGATCCCAAGTTACCATATTTTTAACATGTTTTCATCTTAACAAAAGAAAATGCCAGAATTTGGGATTCTCTGTAGCATGTGAACAGCTTTCCAGAGCAGTCTGGAGAAAGAGCATGTTCACCGATTTCTACAGCTATACAATATTAATAAATGTCATTATTAATATATTTGCTTTATTAAGCAAAATAATATGAATTATTCCCTCATAAATTTTTACAGTAACTCCTCCCTGCACAATGCTCTAGCTGACTAGGATTGTAGGTCTAATTATTGGAACATGTGCTTTAATGTGTTTTAATGTCATGTTTTCCTTTAATTGTATTATACCATAAGCCTGCTCTAGAAATAACACTATGAAAGTTTCCTTTCAAAACAAAGATCAATCAAAGAGACAAGCAATTATTTCATTATCCTTAAGAAGCTCATAACATAATGAAAGGAATGTTAAAAAAACCCTAAATGGGTGTACTTGATTGAAAGAATAGATCAGTCCTAGCGACTTTTCTCAGAGAGTAAAAAATTATCCAGGATTAAGTTTTCACGGCTTTGAATATATTATGGATTCTCTGTTTCTAGTAATTAAATAGGGAAGGCTTTCTCCAATAATAAACTAAGAATGAAACTAGCAACAGTTGTATCTGAATAGAAGCAAAAGTGCATGATTAAAAGCCAAAACTGCAGTTCTGCAGAGCAGGCAGGGTTAGATAATGTTGGGTTGACCGAGCCCTCTCCAGCCTTGCTTGGAGGAAACTCCATGTGTGAGATCTTGTCCTGCTGTGCTGGGGATACCATCCCTGCCGGCAGGTCCTGGGCAGCCTCAGCCTTCAGCAGCAGGTCGGGATGGCATGGCTTGAGGCTGTGTTCAGTTCCTACCAGCAGATCTCTGGCCTTTAGACCACCTTCAGCATGGCTCGGGAGGGACTTTGAGGTGCAACGCAAGGGGCAGCTGCAGTAGGGGAAGCCCTGCTGGGATGGCTGCCCTGCGGCTGTGCAGCCAGGGCAGGAGGAAGAGGCTCTGCCATCAGTACAGCAATACATGTCTCCAGATAACAACAACAACGGATGTGGTCCTGCCTGTCCTGCAGGACACAGTATCCGTTTCTTTTGAAGAGGGAATGAGTGAGGTTCCCTTCCCAAAGAACGCCTTTGAAGGGAATTTTGCAGAGCTTGATTTATGGACCCCACTTTGACCTTTTTTGTAACTTACTGTAATATTGGAGCCTTTCAGATGCTCAGATACTGAGGGAAAAAGCAGAGTGGAAGGACATCAGATAAGAACTTTTGTAACAGAAGAGCTTTCCCAAGAAACTCTAACAAGTAAAATCTAGGCAGGTGAAAAAAGTATCATGGGAGGAGCTTGTCTCTCCTCTCGCTCCTCTATCCGAATCTGACTTCTCTGGCCAGTAATCTAAAATTGATAGCATCTAGTAACCATGGGTAGCCTGTTTGCAGAAGCTGAAGGTAGCTTTGCTGAGCCCCTAAGGAATACATCCTGTGTCACAGTGGTGCCAAACAGACCCTGCAGCACAGAAGCCAACGTTTGAAAGAGCCAGAAAGAGCAAACTTCTCATTTCATGGGCAGAGCAAAAGGCCTTGCCTCCTGTCTGCCTTGCTCAGTGGAGAGGGAAAACAAATGGGTGAAGAGGGATCTCAAGTCACCCCTGTGCCATGGGGCAGACCAGGTGAGCTTCATTGTGCCCCTGTGCTCCCCACCCAACAGCCATCCAGGACCAGGGGAGCCACCGGTAGTGGTTTGCAGTTGGCTTGCTCTGAGCAAGCTGTGCTGGAAGCAGCTGTTTGGACATCAGCTCTGCCTATGTGGCCATTTTTACCAGTGTAACTTTCCAGACAGATGTGATAGCTTTTTCTCCTCGCGGCAGAACGGGGCTGGCAGTGCCTTCCTGCCATTGGTTGGACCTGGGCTTGAAGTAGATCATTTCATCCAGACAATACTGCTTACATTGAAGAATATTAAATAAATTACAGTATCTCCAGGGATATTTCTTTTTTGTAGAACGAAATGTGCCAGACATTGAGATAAATGCCAGAATAATGACTGTATGTTACATACATTTGGATGTCTCTCCTAAGCTGGTCAGATTTTTTAGCTCCCATTGCTCCCATTTCCTTGAGGAGTGGGATCATCTGCACGTGGCCACGGGGGCAGGTGTGGGAACAGATGACAGAGTGGGTACGAGGGCGTTGTTCTGCTGGCTGATGGCAATGACAAGGGTTTCAACAGGAGTAAACTGAGTCCCAAAACAAAATCCCACTTGGCATCACTGCATCCCAACATGGCACCATTGTTGGTTCAGCCAGCTTCTCAATCTATATAACCAGTTCATCCAGCTTGAAGTGCATGCATTGCTATTAATTAAAGTAGATTATCTTGTGTCTTGTGTCTCCCGAAGCAAACTCTCTGCCTGGCCCTTTGCACCCTTTTTGGCTGTTTCTTTCTCTTGGGGAGACCTTGCTGTGGCAATTTCTTTCATATGTTGAAACTTGTTTTTCTAACACAAAATACTATATGTTTTCAAAAGCTTAGTAAAGAAGATATATTTCTAAGTCACGTTTCTTGCCAGAGGAGTAGTGAACACTAAATGTTGGCTGTAGACAGTGGTAGACTCGGGATTTGGTAGTTAACCAGTAAAAATATTAAAACAGGCAAAGTCTGTCATCACATAAGAGACAGCTTTCAACTTTACTAAATGTCTTTCTACTTACAAAGTTAATGGAAACCAGTCATAATGATAAAATCTGTGACTGTCTTAAATAGAAAGAATTCTTGGTTCCTTGTGGTAGAAAGAAGACTGGAATTTAAATTCTTGGGCTTTCCCTCCTCATTTTTAATTCCTTTCATTTGATTAAAAGAAAGTTTTAAAAATGAACAGTCCAATGCAGGAAGAAAAGAGAAACATACATCTTAGTAAGATAAAAACACAGTCCTTAAAAAAAATACCCAAACATTTCAATTATGGGAAATCCAACAGCTCCAAAACATGCGGACCCAGAGCAGATAGAGAAGGTAAACAAAACCTTGGGCAAAAAAAGGGCAAATGCAGGAATGTTACTGAAGGATGCCTGATAAAAACATGACGGGAGAAACCACCATGCAAACCACTTGCAGCTCAGGGAAAAGAATACCAACCAGGCGGAGATGGGAGCTGCAGATAACAATGTGCGGAAACCTTCTGAGAGAAATCAGGGAGAAAAATAAGGGCAATATTCACATAAAGAGGAATCTAAGAGATCCAGATGTGCTGGAACGCCAGCAGAGAGGAGAAAATCATGAAGGAAAGAAGCTGTGAGAACATGCAGTCGAAAAGTTGCAATAGGTGTGGAGAACCTCACGAATTACTGAGCATTACAAAAGGAGGAAAAAACACAGCGGATCTTCTGCCTCACCTCAAGCATCTCTGCCTGAAGACTGAAGCTGAACTACAACACAGTGCTGCCATTGCAGCCTTAGCACAGGTCAACTCTGGCAGCAAACCTCAGCTCTTGCAAGCGCTTTGTGAGACAGGCTGTCCTTTTAGCTGGTTTCGCACGCTGCAGCACACTGCAGGCTCAGTCCCCTGCTAGGGCTCTGAGACAACTACAATGGCCCAAACAATAAATAGAGGAGTACAGTCTAAACCTCACAGTGTCAAAACTGAATGAACTGACTCTCCTTAGAAAAGATAATATTGGCCATTGCAAAGAAGCCAAAACACAAAGTCAACTGGCATTTAGCGCAGATTTTTGTCTGCCTTCTGGAGTACCCTTTCAGAGTGATGAAAGGGGAACTAATATTTTCTACCCTATGAAAACTTCTATTGTAAAAATGGTCTGGTCTGGTCTGTGCTAGAATGAAGCCATGACTCCCTGATGTTTTACATGAACAACCAGAGAAAGAGAAATACCCTCAGCACAGCACATATTAGTCCAGTGACCTTGACACCTGCCTCTTAAGACCTACTGTTAAGGCCAGCTCTCCCCTATCTCAGGTGGATCACCACAAGATTCTCTTGTGGTTGTGCTCTTTTCTTCATTTTGATAACAAATTCCAGAGAAATCTTCCCCTGTCACTGTTAGAACCAACATGGTCTCCCTACCCTGACAGAAAAAGTTTCAGTTTGGTCAAACAGATATACAGACATTTCTCCAAATAAAAGGGCTTAACTGATTTTTCCCCAGCAAACTCTACTTCCAAATGCACATGCCCTTGTAGGGTCTGACCCAAACATGTCAAAGTCAACTGGGTGGATACTTCTAAGAAAACATTTACCATGTGCGAGTGGGATGTTTAATTTAAGCAAATTCTTTAGGCTGCTGTTCTGGTCTATGGAGCAAGAGAGAACTAACCATGCCTACTGAGTCACCCATTGTAGGTACCTGTGTTGGGGTTGCATGAGTCATTCACTGAAATTTCTCATAGTCTCGTTCACTGGAGACTGTGTTTCTCCATGAATGAAAGATGGTACCTAGTTGGTTACCTGTTAGTTACCTAGTTGGTTAACTACACTGCCAAAGGTCATAGAGATTAATTCCAGTCTGTCTTGCCATAGACTTGGGTTAGACTCAGGATCCTTCAAGTTCCGTTATAAAGAGCCCCTAATATGTCAAATTAAGACAGAAAAACTGAAAGCTGCTGCAGTCATAACTGCTCCTGTTGGAGGAGCCTGAGCTTCATCTGGGAGGCTAAAACATCGTCTGAAAGCCGTAGATAGGAACCTGTCAAAATGGCATTCACTAAACATGCAACTCATCCTTGTCTCTCCTCTTCCTCGTGCTCTCCTCTACTGATGGACCTGTATCTTTGCAACGTTAATGGTAAAATATCAAAAAATGCAGGTTACCTGTGCAAAAACTTAAAATTTCACTCAAAAAAGGATATCAGCAAAGAGCCGAGTGTGGCAGAGGCACACAGGTGTTTATGCTGCTACGTAGCTCTTAAATGATTCCTCTTAAATGTTTAAACTTAGAAATTCCAGTCAATTTTGAGAAATATTGATAGCTTTTCTAGTTTTTAGCAGTAATGGCCAGTACATAATTACTAACAATGTAGTATTTTTACACCTGGGCTCTTTTATGATAGTGTTACTCCTGTGCAGAATTAAATGTCAGCAAAAGAAGAATGATTCTAACATGAAATTTTAAATGAATGTGTTATTACACTGAGGAGGTAGTATGGTGATTTAATATGGTGACTAGTCACACCTGAATAACTAAAGAGTTTGTTTTTACAGGGAAGCACTAAGTTTACTAAAACGAAAGGAAAGTATTTCGTTACAAATAGATTATCTTAGTGCTTTCACTCAGTTTAGTGCAAAACTTCATATGGAAACTGGGATTCGAGAAAAGTGTAGCTAGGGGAAAAAAAAAAGGAAGGAGAAACAAATAAAAAGTTATCAAAGCAAGGTCCCTAAACACAAAATGCTGTGGAAGACCTGCGGAGCAGCCAAGATCCTTCCTCCACAGCTGTGGGTCCAGGCGCTGCAGTCAGACCCCGTGGGTCCCGCAGGGGTTAGTGCAGCGGTTGAGCCCGCAGCAGGATCAGGGATGCCCCGTAGCTCTCCGGGGTGAGGGCTGCAACTGCTCAGGGCTAGAGCATCTCCCGCTCCACCGCTGTCAGTGGTCAGACTCCTGCTGTCAAAGGCTACTCTGCACCCACTATAATTTATAGGACTGGAGAATTTGTGATAGCTCGTTTTTAATTCTGTTTAACCAATGTACAGCAGGTGCTGAAGGCAGGCAAAAGAACATTATATTTTTTCATCCAGAAATTTCTGGAAGGAACCTAATTTCTTGACAATGCAAATTGATAAAATCTATTTCATGGTAAGTGGTTGATCGGAGTTCAGGGCTCTGCAATGCAGGAGGTCGTTCTTATTCTGCCTGGCGAAGGGCCTGTTTTCCTTGTGGATCTTCTTACAGCTGGAAGGCAGGTTTCTTCTTGGACACATCCACTGTGCCCTCCTGCAGGAAGGAGAGAGGTGTGGGAGGCCACGTGGCTGAACCGTTGATGAGGGCCAGAGGATGCGTACCTGCTTTTCTGACTCCAGACCAGAATGTGCCACTTTTTTTTTTTTTCCTTTTTCTTTCTATTTCAGCAACGCAAAAGCTGTGCAGCAGGTATTTGAGAACCTCAGCCCAATAACAGCAGAAAGTTTCTCGATATCTTTCAGAGGAAAATAAGAGAGTGCATTTCCTCTGCTACCCACTGCTTCCTTGGCTTCCCTTACCTTCATTGCTCAAACAAGCATTCCAACCATTAGGAGAAAAGTCTTCATCTTACAGAAAGTTTTTCTGCTTTCTCCTGAAATGGCCTCTGTGTTATTTTTTGTAGCTTCCTTATTTTCCATCAGTGCAGTTTCCCTTCTTTGCTGATTTCTTGCATCAGTCTATTCATTAGATAGGAGCATGTAAAAGAGAATTAAAAAATAAAGCAAAAATAAGGATCTGTTCCCAAAGCCAGTGAAAACAATGGGAGTCAAAGAAACTGGCATTGACAAAACATTTTGTTTTCCTCAGGAGAGTAAGAATGATCCTAGCCAAAGTTTTGTAGAACAAAGATTCCAGTAATTCATCCAACACAGCAAAAACGTAAATTGACATCACATTTAGGTTCTTCCTTCCTTGCTAATAGTGACACTCACCTCAAATTATGTTTGATGAGTATAGTGACAGTTGTCCTTATTGTATTAACTGCATACAGCATGGTCCTTAATCTTCCTATGGGATTTTAGGCTGACTACTGTACATATAGTTTCTGACTGCTGAAAGCTGAGGGTAACCCCTAAAAAAGATACGATCTCTTTTTTTTTTTTAGCTTTGGAAATTACAAACAGAAGAGCCTGTGATGTAGACACACACAGAAGGAAATGATCTGAGAGAGGAGACTTTAATAAGCTAAATAGGTTCAGCCTAATGTACATTCATGTCTTCATTAATTTAGTGGATGATTTTCAGAAGAGTGAGCCTCTCTTCCTCTGGTGTAGGCAAAATGCAGCTAAACTCACCCCCTGCTGATTTGCTATGGGTAAAATCATCTAGAAATCACTTAATCTGAAAGCAAAAATCCTCTTAGGTATTTTCCCAAAGACTTCCTTGAATAGGCTAAGCGTAGGCAATCGTATATGGAAGATAACAGTTTAGTTGAAGGTTTTCCTACAGCACAGACCCTGCATTGCTTCTCTCCCCCTCAGCTGCAAACGATGGCTCTCCCTCCTCTAGCTCTGAGCAGGGAGCACTAGCAGTCTGTGCCCCAAGCAGCTCACAGCTGGAATTCAGATTTAATAAATCGAGTTAGAGGAAATCTCATGAGAGGGAGCCATCACATGGGGTCACATAAATGAAAAAAACAGCTCTTAAGAAGCGGGCACATCTTGGGATATTGGTGCCAAAACACCACTCATGAGGAGCTGACTGAATGGCAGGAACGTCTCTGTTTCCATCCCATCTGCTCCACAGCACTGATTCATCAATAGAGAGCCAACTTCTCCCACGGCACACAGAATGGGACAGGCCGGGAGTGAACGAGAGCTCCAGACTAACGTGTGACCCCAGCGTCCTGCGCACAGTGGAGGATGCGCTGGAACTGCAGAAGGTGATTCAGAGTTCTGTAAGCTCTTAGGTTAAAAAAAAAAACTTATTCTAGTATGGGAATAATCCACTTTGGCTGAGGAAAATGTAATGCAAAATAACAGTTTGCTCAGATGCTTTTATTTTTTTGGAAACTATTCAAGTTTTGGGAAATAGCTGCACTCCAGCGTATTAGCCCTAGGGTAGCTGCTGGTTTTGTCCAGAGGTTATGGTCAGGAACCGTTCATTTGCAGGTGCTGTACCTTAAGTCTGGAGGGAGTCCTCTAGGTAGGGTACTTCATTCTCCTTATTATACTTTGAGCATAGAAAATAGACTAAGCCACATGAATTAACTTAAATAAATAAGGTCTTTTATCTCACTGGTAATCTAAGTGCTACAAACTCTATTGCTTAACACCATCCTGACTCTGACCTACTTTCTTTTGGGAAGCCTGGTGTCAGAAATAGTTTTCAACTTCCCAAGTACCAAATATTGCTCTTGCAATTAAACACTCTTCTTTTTGCCTTTTTCTTCTTTCCCCCCTGCCCCCCCAAGGCTGTTTAAAAGATCCTCTGATTAAAAGGCATCACATTTCAGTATTGATTACCCATGCAGCTCGTAACTGATATTATTATTTTGCTTTGTGGTTTTAAAAGTATGCTTCATCTCCGCATCTCTGCATTTGGAGGCTCACTTAATACTTACAACTTTTTATTTGATTACCATGATCTTTTTTTCTGATTTCTTATTCATTGAATGTGACCGAAAAATGTTTAACTGTAGTGCTTGCCTACAGTGAGATAAAAATATTTTTCTGTGCAATGCATACCCCCATGCTGGTCTTTGCTACATGACAGTAAAGCAAATATCCTTGGTGCGATCTGATATGGTTATCTGCATGAGCCGATTTCTTTTTTGGTCTGGGTTGATCAGGTTAGACCATATCGAGAAAGACTTTTTACCCTTTAGTGGCTCATTTGTCTCTGGAAACTCTGCGTCTGTTGGCAGCAATGTTGGTACCATGGATTAACTAGTGAATTAATATCAAGCTTCAGTAGCGAAAGATGAGACATTCTTTCTCCCCTCCCAGTCTTTAAGTGATGTTGCTGGTCCAAATCCATTAATGCTTCTGCTACCATCCTCCAGCAATGTGGGAAAACAAAAGACAAAGACTATTCATGTCAACAAGAAATCTGGGAAGCAAAAACCAAGAGGCTTTCATAATCAAATAAATGTCTCTGTCCTTACACAGTATAAAGCAGGAGCGAAAAATTAAACATATTTATGATTCCCCAGCAGTAAACATGCCTGTAGTCTGAAAAACAACATCAATATACACAGAGATAATTGACATGCCATTTTGACTGCGCGTATTTCAATTGAAAAACAAACAGTTTTGAGAACTCACCGAAAAAACCTCCCAATTTGAGGCATACGGAGCATGTGTTCACACTGCCACATGATGGATGCATAATGGTTTCCTCCAGACAACAAACCTTAAAATATCTTAGACCTTATTGTGTTACTGGTGTTTATAGTTTCTACTGCAGTCAAGCCTAAGAGCCCTAGGGCCCCAATTGTCCTGTGGATGGCATAAACAGAGCAAAAAGACAGACCCTGTCCCCCAGATACGGCGGTCTGAATGAAACCTCGCCTGTCACCTGCTCTTCCCTCCAGCCTATGGTTTGTGTTTTCTCTAGCCTAAATCTTCAGTGTGTAATCTCTCTGAGGTAGGAGTGACGTTTTGCTAGCACGTCAGGATGGCACTGGGTTTTGAAGGGTTATTGAATGAATACACAACAATTCACTGAGTAGAGCTTTATATCTGCCTTTTTTTTTTTTTTTTTTTTTTGAGAATGGACTCCAATGGCTTTTGGAATATTTACACTGAGATTGTTTTTTTGGAACCCACAGAAATACAAGCCATAATAACCAACAAATTTTATTTTCTGTGCTGTTGTGTAATTCCATTGTAATTCTCTGGAATTCTATTGAAATTCTTCTTGGAGATGCCTCTCTCTTTTGCTGGATCTGGCCATGGAATTGAATGTGGGCCAGTGAGGAGCCTTAGTACGAGGGCGGAACATGTCCATCCACACTATTGTGATTCCAGGCAACCAGCTTCTCTTTCAATGCCTTTCTTAAAGGCTGTGGCACTGAATGAACCAGCACTAGAGTCAAGCAGGGCATTAGAAGCCAATACATTTTTTGTTATCTGACTTGCAAAAACCCCCATTTTCTCATGTTTTCTTCTTCCATTGTTTATTTTTCTTACCCAATCAATTCTAAAAACTATTTCCATTTCCCAGGCAGATCCACCTGAAAACTAATTGATGTCAGCTGTGGTTTTGCACACTCTTTGGGTTAAAGCTGTCTCGTCCCTGCTTTGCACCTTCTCCAGCACTCTGAGGATAGCGGGTGGTAAGAAATCTCCACCATCCATGGCCTTCCCCGAGTCCCTTCATTTTTATCTTTGCTCCTTCTCTCCTTCCAGCCTCTCACAGCCTTTATTGTCACCTGCAGCTTCTTGCTAGACTCACCCTGCAAGACAGCTTTTTCAGGTGGACATCTTCTCTTTGAGATTATAATTAGTGATCTGTAACAAAGGTACATTTCCTTCCTGGGACAAGCCTGGATGGCATCGCTGTGCCGTTGCTGCTCAGCTAACACCCGTGCAACTCCGCCTGCCTCCACGAAGCCTCCCCCGGCCCCTGGCGTTGCTGGTTCTGAGGAGGAGGCTGAGCCTTGCCTGGCACTGGAGGTGTTCACCCTGTTCCCACCACCCCGCTTTCATCCAGCTACTCCAGGCAGCGACTGCTTAACTCAAAATCTCTCCATTGCTCCCTGAGCAGGACCAGGAGCCTCATTACCAGGGCTGGAACTGCCCCACCACCACTCTCCTCTCAGCATGGCTCAGGCAGCTGAGAACGTGCACATCTTAACCAAATACCTGAAAAATCAAGGAACTAAATCTAACCTGAGGCTAGTGCTTGCATTTCTTACCAGTGGTGAACTGGGTTGCATGTTAGTCCCCTTGCATGAAGTCCTAGCCCTGCTGCTGGCCCCACATGCCGAGCTCTCCCCAGCCTGACTCGTGGGGCAAACTTCAGCCTAAGCAGCACTGCCCCGATTTTTTGCTGCCTGGTTCTGCCCCTGCCCACTCTGTCTTTTACTAAAACTGCCTGTGAGTCGTTCAAACCCACAAAAGTCTGCTTCGTTTCTTCACCCAAGCCCGTCATGATCAATTGTTTCAGCCGCTTTGAGATTTCTGCAGAATGTGTGCCAGTTTTATTTCCAAGAATGCAACATCACCAACATTTTTCAATTATTCAGATAGGTTTTAGCTTGTCATCGTCTCCATCTCACTGGAAGGAATTATGCACACTTGCCCTACCTCTGATCTCGCTGACACTAATGTGATGACATTGACTCTGCAGAGGTTACTTCCAACTTCAGCAGGAAGGAGAGAGCAGGACCCGTCCTTAGCATGCCGCTGTTCCTGCCATGTGGAGCAACGCTGAGCTTCTCAGTGCATCTGGTTTCAAAATAAACCCTCTACAACAGACAAATATGTTAAACCTTTGAAAGCCTCATTTCCAGGTTTCAACAACATTCTCTTCAGAAACGAGCACTTAATGGAGTTCATTTAAGGTTGTTTAAGCCACAACTTGCTGTCAGCACTATTTACCACTTCAGTGGCTCGGCTAGAGCCTCAGCTGTTGTAAGCCAGTTCAGCGCTAATAACGGAGTCCTCCTGATTTACATCAGCTGAAAATTTGACCGAGCTTCTGCCAGGCTGACAGCCTTCCTCTGCTGGGTTCCAGTAGCTGTTTACACACACACTCGGTGCAGACAGTAGGAAAAGCAGTTTTTCTTCTGACACTCCTGTCTGTGCCCTGTTTTTAATGTAGGACCAAACAAGCGCGGCAGATGTTCCAGCGTGGCGTCCTCTATTGACTGGGCACTTCAGCCTGGCAGACGCCAGGATTTGCTTTCACAGTCCCAGAAAGCAGCTGGATCAGTGGTCCCTTGTATTCCTCTTTCAGGGACTGCGTTCGGGGTATTTCCTCCCCAGTGCTGGTTTCTCCTTTGGGAATTGATAGAGGCAAATCTCTTCATCTCGCTGCAGTCCCCCACTCCTTCTGCACTCCTTGGCTTTGCTCATCTTTCTTAACTGAGCTGAGGGATCTTCCTTTTTCCAACCATTACGTTTTAATTCTCTCCGCTTTTTTTCCAGGCGGAGCAGCACAGCTCCGTTACAGCCACTGGGCTTCTTAATTCTTGCTGCTGTAATTTCTACTCCTGCTCCTCTTTGACTCCTCTAAACTCAGCTTCCACAGACCCAAATTAAAGAGACACAAATCTTCCCAAAGCCATGGCACTGACCTGTTTCCAGTTATGCAGATTAAAATTATCAATATTTTTTACTTCAAGCCATTTATCGTCTTCCAGGGTTCTGCACTGATTAATGCTGTATCTGGCACCCGTAGAAACCATACCGTCAACTCACACAGCCCAAGCCCTGCAAAATGGCAGCCATCTGCTTCATGGTAAACTGGCAACACAACAATAACTTTCAGGAGGCTGAGAAGTGGATTATTTAAGCAACTAAAACCACTATGCCTTCTGTCTTTTATTTCGATAGTAAATCAATGTTGTTATCTTTCCCCCAGTTTGCCACAGAATGTTGCTGAGACCCATCATGACTGAATTGCAACATGGGAGGTTTTGATCCTCCAAGTTATTAGGTTGATAAAACTGCAGTTTTCACCTCCTGCAGAAGCCCAGCTTTTTTAACAGCGGAAACCAACCGCTTGCAGTCAGATCCAGACATCCTATTTTGAAAGCTGCCAAGGGAATGCTAACTTCCATAGCCCATCCCCATTATTTACTAGGTGGAGAATGTTGGCATGACCCAGCGGGGCATGCTGAGGGTCTGGCCTGGAGCAGAGGGCACTGGGAGCTCGGGGACATCACACCAGTGGCCCTGGGGACATGTGGGGAGCTGTCATTTAGGAGAGAGAGATAATAACTTGCTGGGGGTGGAGAAACCCAGCTCTTGGGGTGGAGAAGACAGGATACAAAGGGGTGTGAGGATTTGTCAGTCCACCACGTGGCCCCAAAACAAAATGTTGAGAGGCAATTTTTGAGACTGCCAGTACTGAAATGTTTTAACGACAGAAGAGTCAAGTCCCCAAACGCATGGGATTTGCTTAATAATAAAAGCACCGTATTTGGGGCTCTGTCTTAGTTTCCCTTCTGAACTTGAAAGCTTAGAGTGATTTTTACTATATTTTAAAGATTTTTCTCAAAAAATTGTTTTAAAAAAAATCTGATTTTTTTCTCCGTATTGCATGCTTTCAGCAGCTAGAGCATTAAAGGAAAGTTTTATACATGGCATGAGGAAATGTGAGAGCTGGCAACAGGAAATCTTGCTTAAGAGAACACTGTTCCTACCAGAACATTTGTAATTTCTGAATTTCATCGTAATATACAGATCTCATATTTTTGTGTCTTTATGAGCTAATTTTAAAGGGCATATCAGGATATTGTGCTCCAGCACTGTATGTTAATAGTTTCCTGCCTCCCTCCAGGAAAAATGGAATATTTCTTCTCTGAGCTTTTCACACACTATTCTGCCAAGTCAAAGCAGAAAGGAAAAACTGTGTACAATATTTTATTAGGCCAAATGTCAATTTGTTTGTCTGAAATCTTTACCAATCTTCATGGCATTTAATATTGAAACAGAAACAAAAAGGGAAAAAAACCCAACAAAAACAATAGGGCTTTAATTTCATGCAGCAGTGCCTGAGACATCCAACAGGCCATGACACATAGAGACACTTTTCTTTTATACATAGGAAAGGGGGCAATTAAACACGATAGAGGAGGTGGATAGCATCTGAGTAAAAAGGAAAGGAGTAGAATCACTTTGTATTTGTGAGCCTTTTAAGTCACTTTTCATTAATCTCTGCTGAGCCTGACTAAACACAGCATACCTCCCATTTTGTTGGACCTTGGTCTTGCCCACAAAAGACAGGCTTTTTCCACGTGTAAAAAACATTTCACTTTCCATATCAGCATTGTTTGGTACTTGATATATATGAAATACATCAGCACAGAAGCTGGTCAGCCAGGAAAGCCTAGCTGGGTCAGGTATTACGTCTAACGTAACAGCCCAAGAGTTTGCAATGCAGCGGCCAGTGCTTGATCACACCACTGAGAGATGCTCCCATCTCTTGAATCCCAGCCTCCCACAGCAGCTTTCCTGGCCATGTCCAAACTGAACCCTGGCCATGTCCAAGCTGAACCCTGGCCATACCCTTGTATTAAATCTGGGCATCCCAAATGCGTTCCTCTGCCCCTCGTACACCTTTGCTGTACCCTGGTGCACACAGAGTGGGGGCAGAGCCTGGGCAGACCCCTGCCTGGACGGCTGGTGGTGCAGAGCTGCTCTGTGTGTGTCCATATGCCTGTGAGAGTCATCCTTCAGCTCCAGGAAAAACACTATTGTCTGCCCAGGGAGTCCCTTCTATAAAAGAGACACAGAAACTTTTTTGTTTTTCTGCTTCCTGAGGTCTGTGGAGAGACTCGGATAAGCAGTGCTCCTAAGCATTGCTTACAAGAACTAGGTTTTAATCCAGATTTGATTTTGACAGGGACAGCTCTGTACCCACAATTACCTGGTAGCTGGATTTGAGTCACATTGAGAGTACGTCCAGCAAGGTTCAGGGGTATCAACTGTGTATGTAAATGACTTCTGTGAGTTGGAACTCTTTTGTATTTTCAGTCCCACAATTTTTAAGCAGAAAAAGGAGCCTGGATTTTACTTAAAAGGTCTTCACTCCAATGGCTCAGTGTGCTAGCAGCCTCTGGGATCACTTCTGACCCCTGGGTATTAACAAAGGGATTTAGTTTTGGGACCTTATCCCATGTCAGGGATGTGTCTGGGAAACAGAATTCACCCTGGTTCACCTGGAGCATGACACAGGTTTTTTGCATTAAGGCCATGCTCAGAAGAGTGGATTCTCCCAAAAGCCCCATGGGCGGTGGGCTATTGGCATCAGCTGATCTGAAAATATTCTCCATTACCTACCAAACCGAATTGCCGTCTTCTGTTGGACTGTGAATTGCTGCTGCTGCAGCAGTAGTTCTTTCCTCTGCCCGGGATAAATGCGGCCTCGCTGCTGTGCCTCTTGGTATTGATTTCCCCTGCTGTCAAGAGGACACTGAGGTATGTCAGGGACAGCACCATAAAACAGGATGGCAGCTAGCATATCCGTTCCCATGCCCACGTGTTATTCCTGCTGCTGCGTAGGAATATCTTCTCTATTAAGCCCCAGTCAAATGTCTACAGGACTCTTGCACTGAAATCCCAAAGAAACCTGCCCTCATGGATCATCATCTTATTTTTTTTTTTGCAGGGTTATACAAGTAATGCCTCATCAGAGGGAAGCAAGAGGTACTTGAAAGTGAGAGATCGACCCAACGGTACAGAGCAAGTCAGTAGCAGAGCCCATGTCCTGGCTTGATAGCTCCTTCAACATATTTATTATTTTCGTAATATCATATATTAACACTTAGGAAGAAGTTTATGAGTGTTAATATTTATCTGGTTAATTCAAGAATAATCATTCCATCAAGCAATGCCCTTGCCTTGATAATGTTAAAGGATTCCTAAGATTGACTGTCAGCATCCATAAATCTACGAACCCCCTAACTTCACTGAGGCTCACATGCCAGGGCTGCTGCGTGGCATTATCATGTCACTGCAGCAGTCCTTATTTTGCCATAACACCTCTTTCTTCATCACCACTGTCTCCCCTTTCCTCCTGCAGATCTAAAAGTGACAACCTGGGCTAGGTCCCTAGACACCTTGTGTAAATCAGCCCATAGCCTGGAGGGAGGGCAGAGGCAGGCGTCTCTGTGCAAGCGCTGACCTGAAGGCATTTCCCCTGATAGCACAGAGGACATTTCACCAGCTCACCAGTAGGATCCACTGACACATAGGACCAAACCTCAATGGAAAAGGAATTTTTTCAGAGTGGTAGAAGAAATATACAGGAATGACACCACAAGTCAGAATTCCCAACTTTTCCTTTGAAGTATCACAAAAATATGTCTAAAGGGTGACCTGCTCTTTTGCCAGATGCTCTACCCTTCTGAAATGATTTCACTTAAAAGTACAACTTTCAACAAAGAGCTTTTTGCCCAACTCAGATCTTTTCCATCTGGTGTGGTCTGTGCAGGACCCGTTAATATTTTAACCTGCTTGGCTATTAGCCCATTGAAGTGATCTGGCTAGGATAAAAGAAAATGGTGAGATTATGTTTTTCCATTCTGGCATCCTTGCACTCTTATGTTTTTTTTAGTAATAATCCTGTTTACAGCAGAGAGGTTCCTAAGGAGATACTGTATGTTAGACATAGCCAAAAAATTAGCCATAGGCAAAATATTGCCTTGGAATATATTTCAACAAAAATGTATTTTTTATTGAACTCAAAAACTTCTCAAAAAATACCTGCTTTCCCCCTTCACTTGGCGGAAAAATTAATTTCAGCTAAAATAATTTTTATTTTCTGCTAAAAAACCCTGGATTTGGCCAAAAGAAATATATATTTTTGACAATGTCAGTGAGCTCTCCTGTACATGGATAAGTAATAAGACGATGGCGCATGGCCCAAACCGTGTGCAATCAAAGTGATCTTTAGGCGTTTTTAAAGCCTTAGCTACCACAGAAGCCGGCATTGATTCAAGCTCCCTTTTATCTTTTCTTTTTTCCATGCCTTCAGCCCCCAGCTAAAGGATTATCGCAGCTGATTCAGGGTAGAGGAAGGAAAGGTACAGCTCCCTGGGTTTTGGCAGTGGCCTCCATTGTTGCCCCAAGAAGAGCTTTTCTGGATGTCACATTCCTACAGGAGATTAAGAACAACCAGGCAGGAGATGGAGTCAAGACCCTGCCTTCTCCTCAAGACTTCAAGGCTCACGTGAAGGCTCATGGTCTTCATTCTGCCTTCTGCAAAGACGCCAGCTTTGGGTCTGAGTTCAGCACGTGGACTTTTCCAAGGTCTGGAAATATGGGGATCCTGTGTTTTGGCTGGCCCTCCCCCTATTCAATACCTACTGTCACTGCCTTTGGTAAACTGTGATCAATGCATGTTTTATAAACCCCAGGGAATTGTGCAGCTTATCCAGTACCTTTCACCAGAGACTCTCAATGCACTTCACAAATAAATAGCCAAGTTTTACAATAACTTCATATTCCAGGTTTTCTAGATAGTTGCAAGCTGACATCCAAGTGACTTTCCCGCAGTCACACAACAAAACTGCACTAACTTATGAACAGAACTTATAAGCCCCGATTCCAGCTCTAGTTTTATCTCTCAAACAAGATTTGTTATTTCTGTGCCTCTTTCTGGTAATTCATCCAAGGTTTCCATCACCACTAGCCAGAGATAAGCATGATCATTTACACCGCTGCACTTTTTTTCCCTCAAAACTTCCCCCCTTTAACATGAATAAATAAAATTCATAAACTTGAGCAATCAGAAGAGAAGCTGTGCAAGGGCGACAAGGAGTGACAGGTTCGAACCCCAACTGCACCTACCAAATCAGCGTTAGCTGCTCCTGAGCCAGCGCATCGCCTTTGAGAGCTCCCTCAGAGGTCACCTGCAGGCGTTCACCTCCTTACTACACAATATAAATAAATAGGTATGTATACCTATATGCATTTGGTTATTTTTATCACTAACTGCCACAGGGTATTTGTTCAGTGATGGCTACTACTGAGCTGGTGGTAAAGCTGAGAAGAAGAGCAGCAGGAATGGTGGAAAGCAATAAACTGGAAAAACTGGAGACAAATCCAGTCCTGATCAAGGCAGATGTAATTTGGAGTGAGAGGAGCAAAGCTGAGCCCTTTGACAACACTCATTTTGTTGTTGTTGTTGTTTGAGTGGTGTCCTGAATTCCTGCCCTGCATGGCAGAATGAGGTCCAAGGCCAAATAATTATTAATAATAGTTATTAATTTATAGTAACGATAGTGCTAGTGGAAAATTTCAGGTCCCATGCTCACAATTCGTTGCCAAGCTAGTCACTTCCCAAACTTACTTCTAAAATTAGAAACAAACAGGCCCCTTCTAAAGGCAATAAACAGCATTTTAATCTGACTAAAACCTATAAATCTGTCAGCAACTAGTTACCCTGGCTCCTTTGTGTGATCAGCAGCTTTGAATACCCCTCTGGGTCTTTCCCAGAGGGTAATGATGCAATCTGATGTCATCACAACAAAGGTGTGATCGAACAAGGTGGCATGGCGTGGTGGCTCAGCGCTGGGCTGCTGGGACCGACGTGCCCAAGTGGGTGTGCTGGAGGGAGGGTGGTCCTTCAGCCTGGGGTGCACATCATCGACAGGGCAGGAGGGAGACACTTGTGCTGCAGACCTCTGATCGTGTGTGGCCCGTGAATACATCAACATGAACTAATACCCTAGGTACCTCTCAAATCAGGACCACATGAAATGCATATTACAATGCATTTTCCTTAGCTAAACCAGCACTTTTTCATCTCTATTTTTTTGTGTGATGGAAGACTTTTAAAGTCATTCTCACTTGACTCAAAAAGATGCCAAGTATTAACATCATGATGCAAGAGATCTCATCCAGAGAATGGGTAGTGATGCCCTGGTACCATCTCCTCTGACAAGAACCTGCTTATAGGAAAAAAAGACCAAATGAATAGAGTAGCTGGTATTTCAGATGGAGGAGAGAGGTGGATGGCAGCCTTGTGGCAAAAGCAGGACCTGGACCTTCAGGATTTTCTCTGGTTCGAGAGGAATTCATGCCCTAACGGGGAATGTGAAGGACAGAGATTTGTCCCAGGTGACACAGGGCTGCCACTGAGATCAGGGCTGCAGCACTCCTGGGCTTAGATGACCTCCTGGGACCCAAATGGCCTTAATGTATCATCCAGCAGAAACAAAACTGCACCAGAGACAAAATCAGCCCTATGGTCAGCAAGTAGGGGAACGAGCTGACCACATTTCTTCATGCTACCTCATGCAAGACTAGCTTCAGGGTGAAAAATAAAAATACCTCTCTTTAAAAGAAGGGCTTGAGGGGAGGGAAAGATCTATTTTTAGTACCACCTTGAGAACAAATCATAAAAACTTGCAGGTTATAATTAAGTAAAAAATACAAGGTGCTCACATTGCAAGAATAGTCTGCTTCCCTCATGAAGGGGGCGTGAACCTCTTATGGGCAGAGTTCCTGAAACTGTGGGAATAACCCCCAGGTCTCAGAGGACCTGCAGACGATCTGTGACCACACACTGCCACGTAAGACACCTTCATTCACCACGATGGCAATAATCTCCCTGGAGATATCTGCCCAGTCCTCCACCGCAATGGTGGGCGCTTCCAGGGAACATGAACATCATCACTGCCATGAATAGGGAAATCCTAGTGAATTTGGGAAACAGGTGAGTGGTGACCAGTATCATCCAGTATCACCCAGAACCACCCTCCAGATGCCCAAAGTACCAAGACCTGAGGCACAAATGCGGTGGGGCTGAGTGGGGCAAGACAGAGTAGTGTCCTCCTTCTCCCATTCCCTCTCGCATGTGGCTTGGGTAGGACTTAGGAGGTTTCTTGTCCCCAGCAGCAGAAGGCAAGATCACATCCCAAATAGTGCAAGCATCTCACATAAACAGGTGAACATGACAAATGAGAATCGATGTAGTGATAGCTGTTCAGTGTCACCTAGCCTTCCCCAAATAAATACCAGGAATCAGTATTAAATACACATTAGAAATGTATAGAGAGAGAGACACCATACTTCTACACTCGCTAGACATATATAATGCTATCTCCCCTAAGAAGAAATTGCTGGCAGCCTTTCAGCGAGCTATCCTTAACTGCTAGTGATAAGCATGTACTGCCTTTCTTGAGATGTGTGGCACTGTGGAAATACACCCAAGCTGTTCCTGTGGAGTGATTGCTCTTAAAATCCTTCAGATGCCTTTCTACCTGGATAAAATACTACCGCAAACTTCAGGCACTGAGTGCAGAGAAAGGTAGTCAATCCCACCACTGATTTTAGCTCTAGAAATCATGAACTGGCTACTGAAAAACAAAATTCTAGCTTAAATAATCATGAGATTTTAAAAACAATCATACATTCAAGACTTTCTTCTTTTTTGTTGTTGTTCTGGTTTTGGACTTAACTGCATCTGCAAGTATTTTCACTATTTTTCCTGCTCATGTTACCATTGGTGCAGTTTCAAAAAGCTCAGAGTTTCCCTAAATTAAAAAAAAAATAAAATAAAAAAGGAGGGTAATACTGTCATTCCCTCCCACCCTCAGACTCTCAAAGCTTTATTAAAAAAATCTAGTACCCATCCCAGGAGACCTGGGATAAAATCTTGAGTCAGCAACATAGAGTCTTCCTTTGGATGGCAGTGAGCACCCCAAGGAGCTGCTGAGGCCACTGAATGATGCATCAGGTCCACCCTCCCTATGGAAAACCTAAAGGAAGAGAAATCAGGGCAGGACATGCTGGGAAAGACCTTCTAGAGGAGGCTTCCCCACCCTGTCCACCCATTAGAGATTCATGTTTCTTTCCTGTTTCAGGAAGGGGGGGACAGAAGCTGGCCACGTTCTGTGACTGCTCCAGGGCTCTGGAGGTGGAAGAGCTCCTCATGGGCTGTGAAAGCTCACGTGGAGGAGACACGTGGGGGCTGGTGGTTCAGGTGATGGGGAGAAGAGTGGCCAGGCCATCTCCGTGCCTGGATCTCGGGAAGGGTGAGTATGTGTCCATGTGTGGATGAACTGTTCAGCCTTTAAAACAGAAACCTGAAGGGAGGAGGGAACAACGCCTTCTGTGAGAGCAAAACCGGAAAAAAACATCATACAATCTCCAGAACACTAGAAATAATCAGCAGTAGCTACAGATCCATGCTACTGTTTACACTTTCCTTGCTTTTTATTGCTTTACTTTTCACTCTTGAAAGAAAAAAACATTTCACTACATGAACCGCATATTTTACCCTAAAATATCTTCATCTGAGGGTCTCACACAGTGCAGGAGGAGACAGCCTTTTTCACGCTTCCCAGCAGGCACGCAGCATCACCTGTCACGACCCCGGGATGGGCTGGGGGGTGACCGGGTAACCTCCACCATGCCGTGGCCGTTTGCACCGCTGCATAGCTGATCCCAAACTGCAGATGTGCTCAATGCCTGGCTCGAAAGAAAAATAATAATAAATTTCAGCAGTGTGCCTGTGAAAACAGCTGATTAAAGTACTCTGTATTTATAAACAAAAGAGGGTTTTAGTTTTTCTTGTCCTGTAAAAACACACTAGAACATTTCACCACCGTTTTCCTTCACTTTAATTAGCAAGGAAAGGGGGAATGTCAAAGAGCAATTATACAAAATATATACTGTGCTGATTAGGGATTTCTTTTCTGTAGCATGGAGAAGGCAGCTTGAAGTTCACATTAAATCTCTCTCCCCCTCTAATGAGATATGCCTTATCCAACCCAGAAAGATACAATTAACTCAGGAAAGAATGCAGCCGCTTTCTCAGGGGAGAAAAAAAAAAAAAAAAAAAAGAGAGAGGAGGAAGGAAGAATTCATGTTAAAGATGAAGTATGAAGGGCTGATCCTGCAGACCCTAGGTTTGAACCCAACTCGAAAGAAACATCCTGGTCAACTCCAGAGCTTTAAATAACCCCACAGCTTAAGAAGGCCAAATCCAGGCCCCAAACGCTTGTGGGATCCCGCCTGAAACTAGGTCTCCTTCCCCCTGGAGGGGCTGAGCCCATTTGCCTCCCCGTACCCGGGCAACAGTGGTTTTGGGACCACGAAATTGAGGGATGAGGAGCCTGGGGGTTGGGCCAGGAGGGCTTAAGAGCATGCCCAAAGGCCACCAGCACAGCGGGCTGAGCTGCAGAGCTGGGGTTGGTCCTGGCTGAGCAGCCAGCCCTGGTCAGACCTTGGCCACCCCACTCCCCACGGGGGTGTGCTTGGGACCGCACACCACAGCCCGGCTTTATCGCTCATTCCTATTACGTCAGGGTGTTTTGTTGGTGGTGGGGTTTTTTCCCCCTACATTTGTTACCATTTTCGTTTGAAGAGGCAGGGCATCCCCCTCCTCCCCTTGCCCCCCACCTCTCCGTGCAGCCCGAGGGGTTGGCAGAGGGTCCCGCTGGGGCCGGCTGCGCAAGAAACGGGCTGGAGCGTCTGCTCTTCCAAATCCCTCCTCAACGTATAGCGGGGTCACAGGGGAAAAAAAACCAAACCAAAACCCCAGGAACATAAATTGGACACAGAAGGGCAGATGCAGACTGAACAGGAAGCGCTGGCCCGAGGCGAAATGAAACAGCTGTTGCCATTGTTCTGCCTTTGCAAACTCCGCACGGCTCGGGCTCCGGGAGCAGATGTTAGCAATTACCGCACATGAAAAGAAGGGCACAGGATTAGGCAAGTGACGAAAAAGCAAGGGGACCGCTAGATTTATCACTGGCGGAGCGAGGCAGCCCCTCTCCGGAGGGCGTCGGCAGCCAGCGCCGGGCTGCGCCGGCCCCTGCCCCTGCCCCGGGCGGCGGCTGCAGCGCTGGGACCCGCGGGCAGAGCCCTGCCCGCCCCCCGCACCGGCAGCGCTGCCACCCCCTGACCCCCCCGGGAAGGACCAGGGCCGCCTGGGGATGCTTTTGCCAGGCGGTGTTTTGCAAAGACGAACCGGGCGGCGGAGGGGAGCGGATCCAGCCGCAGGGATCTGCCCCCGCAGGGATCTGCCCCCGCGGGGAGCCCAGCTCCGCCGCCCGGGACCTGCCCGGGGCCGCAGAGCAGCAGCAGATCATCGCTTCTTGTCGGTGACGGCTTGGTCCCCTCCCGAGGGGTCTTACCGGGAGGCGGGGGGACAGCCGGGAGAGCCGGGCTAAGCCTACGGACAGATTTCATCTATTCCTTCCTTTGCACAAGCAGGGGAAAAACAAGCAAACGAGACACAAGCTTTGCATTCCTTGTGAAATTTCTTCGGCTCTTCCATATAATCAGAGTTGTAAAATAAAATAAAAAATAAAATAAAATAAAATAAATCCCTGCAGCTTTCTTTTTGCAAGGAGTGATGAGCGTAAGAAAGGTTAGTCAGAAGGTAAAGCATGTGTTTGCCATCTTAGCTCCTGATATGGAAACCATATGCTTAAATACACCACCAAGCATACTCGATGTAACACTCTTTTTTATTAAAGGTGGTTTTATAAAAACTATCCACCTTCCATCCACTGGTGACTCCCAAAGAGGTCACATATTCCTCATTGCAACTATCAATACATATTTGAGGTAAATTAAACTCCAAATAGACTGTTTCTGATTATTGTTGCAAAGGGAGCAAGAGGCCATCTTATTTTGCCTCACTGATAAATTAAAAGAACTGTAATGGGTGATTTCTGCAACCTGTAAAAGGGCAAAACCATCTGTGATTCATTTAGTGTGGCTTTAAAGAAAATTTATTTGATTAATTTGGGCAGAGTATAGAAAGAATATAGATTTAAAAAAAAAAAAATCAAGAGAAAGAAGCAGCAGCAGCAGAAAACCCTGACTCAGAATACAGTTTCCGGGAATGAAAAATGCCTAAATTGTTATTAGAAGTGCAGAGGCTGCTGTCTTGCTCTTGAGATAGCTGATTTTTGCCCTGGCGACGAGAAGACCTCACCATGAGATGGCTCTAACAGGGCCCACATCACGGAAGGAGGAATAGGCAAGAAGCAAAATGTGAAAAAATGCGGAACTGAGGGTTAGGCTGCTCCATTGCTCCCCTCTTCTGGAGTCCAGAGGAGCCAACCAGCCATCCCAGTGAAGTGACACTTGCAAAGATGCCCACAAGAGTATTTCCTTCAAGTTGCTTAGCCAGGAACAGCACTCTTTTTTCAAATGGGCTATTAATCAATGCAGCACCCGAAAACACCAATAAAGAAGAGCAAGGAGGAAGAAGAGGGAGAAAGGATGGCTATTTCCCATTCTTCAAACCAGGGGTGATGGTAGCAGCACAGTGTTACCACCTTTGTCTGGCCTGACAAGCAGGAAGTGGAGAAAAGATCAAAAGCAAGTGGAAATCAAAAGGATTAAGATATTGAAATTCTTCTGTTTTGCCACAGGCTGTCACCCTAGCTCCACGTATCACTCAGACAGACAGGAATACTCTGTGCAAAGCAAAGAGAAATAGCTCTAGAAGTCCAGAAGTTTGCTTCTCCTGAAATTTAATTGGCCTACAGGTTACCCACAACCTCAACTCCCCTGCTTGCAGTTCAGAGAATAATATTAAATAGCAACGATAATAAATACTAATAGATTAATCTTTGTAAGTGATGCCAAATTCTACAGGGCCTGGGCTTGGCAAGAGTGGTCTGCCTCAGATGTGGAGTATCTAATGACATCTTTACTGTTGCAGGGTTTGCACGTGGCAGATGGAGATGTCATTTGCACTTTGACACAGGCGAAGTTACTTACAACTGTTGATCTAACCAGAGGCTCACTTTGGGCCAGCCTGGGTCCTGGCCAAACCTTGTTTAAATCAAAGGACGAATTTGCCTTAATGTCTCTGGACTGCTTTTCACTCACCCTGGGAAGAGGCAGGAGAAAGGCAGTGTTCCAGCCTGCTCAGCTGAAGAGTAAAGCACCAGGGCTGATCTTTTCATTGACTTCAATGAGCTGTACAGCAGGACCTTGGCAAGCTTGGTGACCCCATACCGTTCCTTTTTTTCTCTCTTCTGGGCGATCCTAAAGTCACCTATTTTGTTTTATAGATGTTGGAGTCTGAGATGTCTGCTCAGTTCTCAAATCCACAGAGAAAGGTGTTAAAGCGCTTAACCCCTCTGCAATCAATGGGCATTATATGCCTGCACTGCTCCAAGGATCTGAACCCAACAGAGTTAGGTACCTCGGAGAAGCTGGATCTTCCTTACAAGTTGTGACTCACCCAATTCCATTTACTCACCGCTAACATCAACCCTGGGACAATCCCATGGGAAGTTCTCCATCACCCATACCTAGTATGTGCCGCCTCTTCCTCTGCTGAGCTCTTCATGAGTTGCTTCAACTGGATCCCTAAAGATACTCAACTGGCTCACTCCACTTTGAAGACCTTGGACAAAACCACCCTGTCCAGGTGAAAGAGGATATGGAAAGTGCCAATTTCATAACTTGCTGTGGAAAACATAGATGGACCTTCTCACTGTAATTGCAAGGAGAGGAAAACATGCATTTTTTCAGGGCATTTTGGGAACAAAGCAGTAAGGATTTCTAAAACATGATAATGCAATGTTTGCTCTTCTGAGAAAAGGGCAGAAACCAGAGAAATACTCATCAGGATATTTTATTGTTGAAGATCTGTTTTGTTAAAATACTACATGTCAAATATGTTGTTTTTTCTGGTTAATAGGAGTTTAATTTGTGCCTAGTTTACTAACAACTAGAGACATCCTAACTTATGGAAATAGACTTATTTGACTTAACAGTCAAATCTTCACAAATGTCTGGCCTTGCTGTAATTTATGAAAAGAAAGATTTGATGATCCCATCATGTCCTTCAGTTCCTTCTGCTACAGAGGAACTTCAGTGTCAGGCCTGAAACTGCTCAAACGATTCAGCTATGTTTTTCATACACAGACTGTTCATTTTTGGTTTGGTTTTCTCACTGTCTCTTTACTCTGAACTGGTCTGGTTTTGTCACATGGAAGCTGGGGGAGAGGGAGTTGAGATTATTACCGGACATGTTTCTCTAAACCTGATATTAAAAAAGGCGGTACATTGGTGCAGGAGAAAGCAATACCTTTCATCGTGCTCAGCTAATTAGGCTTTTCCAAAGTAGCACTGGAGCTACAAAAGAAAAAAAAAAAAAAAAGAAAAAAAAAAGTTTTTACTTTATGGTAAATTGCTTTCATTTGGGATCTATGTATTGTAAGTATGTACATGGCACCAGCACCATTGCAGGCTCCTGATCCATAAGACAACTATGATGTGTATTTTGTTGTGCTCTTGCATCATACCACATAGGGAAACCTCCAGTCTAATTTTTGCCCAGTGCAACTGCCTCTCTAGTGGAAAACTAAGGATGTCTGAATTTTTGCATTTGCAGGTGACGTAGTGGCTTGGGGAATTAAGTTTTAGCTTTTCCTTCCTCTTCACCTCTCCCTCCCTTCTTCTATTTGCTTTATTTTGTTTTCTGCTCTGTGAGCCTTTAGTCAAATATCCCACATACACACTCATCACTTGGACAGCTTTAGGCACAATACATGGGCATGTCTGGGCACTGCATTAATATATCTTGTTGTTGTCTCTCTGTAGATTATCCTCTGTTACTGTAATTCATAACTCCAGCCTTTTGTGTACATGCTTCCATTCTGAAAATGTAATAGCACTGCTAATTAAACAGTGTTTTAAGAAGTTGGCTGATAGCTCCTCGCAGCATCTAGGAATTAACCTCACCTGGGAGCAAGCTGCTGGTTCAGGCTAAAGTGAAGCTTAGATAAAGGCGGGGAAAGGAAAAGACATCAAAGAACTAGTCACCACCAAAACCTCATCCTCCACAAATTCTAGGTGTGGAACTGTTTTTCAGCCATAGGGATCCTCCCTCCGCTGGATTTCCAAATAACTATAATCATCAGAATTCCCTCGTTCACCTCCCCCTGGCCTGATTATCTCATCTTTCTCATTTGAACTTGCTTGTTATGAGCAATACATTCATGTCCTCCACGCTTTATTACCTTGATCCCAAAAAGGCTTAATTTGGTTCAGATGGTGCTAATTTAGCAATGCAGAGCTTAGGGACAGCATTGTCCTGGTGGTCTGCTTTCACCCATGAACGAGGTTTTGTTCCTAATCTAAAAGGTCTTGGGATTTGTTTCATGGGTCCTTTCCTGGAGCTCCCTCAGAGACCGGGGGTCAACACTGGTGTGTGCAGAGGAGAGTTGTCTTGGTAGCTGACCAGTGCTTGAAATTCGTGTCAGCTTTGGGAATCTGATATTCAGTAGCCTCCAATTATTTTTTCCCCACAATTAAATATGCTTCTTAGCAGAAGGCATGGAATAAACAAAGAAATTACAGCCCAAATTAGGCTATGAGGAGCCTCATGTCAAAATCCAGATACCAAAATCACTAATCATTCTGGCTATAATTTTTAGGATGTTGACAGAGCATATATTCTGTGAAGAGTACGGTATGGATATACAGCTGAGATAAGGAGATGATTTAATTCTGAAACAGATAAGGGTAAATTTCAAGGGCTACACAGGGAATTCATCCAGCTCTGAGGGCGGAACAATATCACTCCTGAGGATTATTAATGCACCTCGATTCTTTGTTCTCTCTCCTTTTCTTTTTCTTTTTCTTTTTCTTTGTCCACAATTCTTAATAATGTGTTTGGAAACTTATTAAGCTTACAAATCAAGAAGATTTGGGGTTAAAGGCAACCCTGTCTAAATATCGTATTATTTATAAAAAGATTATCATTAAACATCTTGCAGAGAAATTCTGAACCAGTGCAGAATCTGAAAAAAAGTGCAGACAAAATGGCTAATGTGTCTACTTTTTAATTAAATGTAAATATAATTTGTAAGGCCTATGGGTTTTAAACAGAGAAAATTTACTCTGCATAATTTCCTTTCTGGTTAACCTTATAGACAGAAGCATAAGTAGGGTTATTCAGAAGAATTTTGTAGCTATTAAGCCAGTTACCACCTCCAGATCCATTGTTGCAGATGACTTCGGCACATCCAAAGTTTCACCTGAGGTTCCTAATTTACAGTGACAACGTAGGGATTTTAAGCATTAAAACGAACATTGTTAAATGACCTAGTTTACAGCTTGTTTGGGATGTCAGCAGATTTTTCATCTTTATTACTGCAGACAGATAGCAAGGCTCTTATCTGTACATACCTCATCAGAATGGCTTAAACACGCAAAAGTGAATTCTTGGTTATTTTAATGTGACAAGTAAATATAAACCAGTTACAAATACAAAGGCAGGATAAATATGCCTGACAATACAGTAATGCCTAAATTACTGCCAGCTTAGTATTAAAAGTTCTGTCGTGGTTTCTGGTTCAAAGAGTCCCATAAAATCAGGGTTAATTTAAAACTTAGCCATCCATGGGAATATTTCTGATTCGCACAATACAGGCTCTTTTGTACAGGTCTGTTTATATGTTTCAGCTATGGAGCAATTTTCAACTCCAGTTCAAGAAAGCACTCATGTTCAGTCCAGAAAGGTAATTAAGCACGTGCTTGGCTATGTGCTTTAGTTAGGCATGTGCCCATAACTTGTCATCATTTCACCTGTTGCAGCTTTTTGAGCCACTTGCTTCATTATTTGCATTTTTTTTAAAAAGGCAACTAATGCCTAACAAGATTGTGATACCAGGTTACAGTAGATCAAATACTACTTAGTAAAGAACTACTGATTTTTGTATCAGATCATGATCCAGCCAATATGAAGAATCCACCAAGCATCACTGCCCAGAGAGACTTGAAAGTCCTGATCTATCTATGGAAACCCATGGAAATCTTTCCCTAGTTTCATCAGGAAAGTCACTGGTCCTTAACAGGCAAGAGGAAGGGAAGAAGGTATGCTACCATCAGGCCGATGGTTCCCAACCCTACAGAGGCACTGTAGGAGATCAAATGCAAAGGATTACCAAGCTGACCTACAGGGTTGCAGGTTGGCTGTCTGTTGAGCATGGGGACCACCAGCACCCCAGGGACAATATCCTCCAGCATGGGCAGGTTTCTCTGAACACTGCACCGTTCCAGCAATGGAAGAGATTCTTCAATCAATGCTGTCAGAAATAAAAGATGTTTTCATCAAGTGGAGAGAGCAAAATAGCCATGCTCAACTCATGTGCAGTCATACAATCACAGAACCATTCAGGTTCCATGGGATGTCTGGAGATCCAGATTTAGTGGTGAGGTACTGGAACAGGTTGCCCAGAGAGGCTGTGGATGCCCCATCCCTGGAAGTGTTCAAGGCCAGGTTGGATGAGGCTTTGGGCAACGTGGTCTAGTGGAGGGTGTCCCTGCCCGCAGCAGGGGGGTTGGAACTAGATGATCTTTAAGGTCCCTTCCAACCCAAACCATTCTGTGATTCTATGATTCTATGATCTCCAGTCTAACCTCCTGCTCAAAGTAGGGTGAACACTGAATTCAGAAGAGGTTGCTCAGGGCTGTGGTCATATGAGTCTTGAGAACCTCCAAGGATAGGGATTTCATAGTCTTCCTAGGCCCTGCTCCACTGCCCAGTTAGTCCAGCACCTTCAAGCTGTGGGTACCACCATCGTCCTCTAAGAGCAACAAGACAGATCCTGGCCCAGCTTTCTGTCCAACGGCTAACACATGTTGTGTCTACACTGCCAGGAAGCTGTGATCCAGAGCACTGCTCCAAGCTTGATCCTGGTGGCAGAGAAGTGGCTAGAGTATGTCTCGGGTCCCTGCAGCCCACCTACCAGGTTTCCTTCCCACCCACAACAGGGTGGGAAGGGGCAGAAGGTGTAGGCTTGTGTCTGGCCCTGGCGCAGAGCAGGGTGCGACCGAGGTGCATACCCAGACCAAAGAGCAGGAAAACTTTCCTACATTGCATATTTTACTGTAGTTTCTGTGCCCAGAAAGAGGACAGGGCCGGCACCAGATTAGTTGGAGAAGGAGGAAGGGAGGTCTGGCAGAGATGAATGCTTGTGGACTTCTCCTCATCAAATCTCATGCTGCTCCTTCTCTTAACCTACCAAGCTGGGGCTCCAGGCAACAGTTTTGGATGCCTTTCCCAGAAACCACCGTCTTTCACAATGGGAATGTTTCCTCCTCAGCCCGCACCCAGTCGTGAGTCCCAGTCCTCCAGGCTTGGTGCACCCTTGCCCGAGTGGAACTTAACCCATGGGGAGAAACCAGGACTCACCAGCCTGGTTGAGCTCTCCAAGGGCTGTGCTTCAGCCCTCCCCATGGCAAGAGGGACTCTACAGTGGGTGCTCTTTCTCTGGACCTCCTTCCACCAGGGGAAAAAAGGAAAATCTCTGTCTCAGGTTACAGCAAAGTCTTGAAAAACTCCTTTCCCATATCTTCCCCTCTGAAGGAGGCAAGTGGGATCCCGCTGTGAGGAGTCATCGATAGCCTCTGTCAGGCTCGTGGAGGCTCTGCTGCAAAAGAAAACACCTTTTCTCTGCAAAGAGCAGGGAGCCAGGACACAGAAAGGCATGTTCCCAGCTGCTCATCTGGGGAGACCAGCAGGGCTGTTAGGAGGAGGAGGAGGAGGGTGTGGGAGAGACGGGGGCTAGCCTCTGATCTGGGTGTGAAAGAATCCACAGTTGAGCAGGATCAATAAAACAGTGCCGAGGCTTGCGACGAAGGCAGCAGAGAATGGGATGGTGGAGAGCAAAAGAGAAGGAGCCCCCCTACAGCTCCTGAGAAGAGAGGGGTAGGTAAAAAGGGAGCTCCGATACCACCAGGCCCACAGGGGACTCAATGGGTTGTCTCATTATTATGGTGAACAGAGAGAGCTCATGAGCTGGGAAAGATAGGAAGCTTTTATTTATTTTTTTTTTAAAAGAGCGCAGCCTCTAGGAGGGTTTTTGCAGCTCAAACGCTTTTATTTTGTGCCAATTACTTATACAGGGTCTGCATTATTCCCGTAATCAGTCTAAATGAAAGTCAAACATGAAAGATTCCTAACAATGAGCTAATTGGAATGCCATTACCATTTAGATTTAATAAGGTATTTGTAATAATAAACTTGCCTCAGTCTATAGAGTTGTCTTATTCCTGCTCAGATCTTGCAAGAGTGTAAGAGTTGACATTTGTCATTTGTTCTGCAGGACATTGGATATAACCTTCAAAATGTTTTAGTCTTGCAGTGCTTAGTAAATGTCAGGGACGGAAACAAAATCTATAGCCTGCTATTGTTCTGGCTGTGTAGAGCTCAGAGTTAACAGGAATTGTGTTAAAACTCAACAGCAGATTATATCCCACATATCTTTCTTTATTTCCAGTCCAAACATCTTGTGGTTTAGAATGAGTCACTCAATGTCCTCTTATGTAGCTGCATTCATTATTTGCATTGAGGTCTTGCTGCGGAACGTCGGTCTGGTTCCAGCGCTGCTAGGTACTACACAAGCACAGAGGGTCTTTGCCTTGCATAGCTTAAGATCTAAGCAATTAAGTCAACTCAAGCTCTATCTTGAAGCCAAGATGTCCCATCTACAGAGGTAAAAGCTAATTAGAGCTCTATCCGTACTTACTTTTGAGAACAGTTCGCAATTTATTTTTTTCTTGCTTTACCTTTATGGGCGAGCTGTTTTCACATAAAGCATACGTGGGCTCAAAGACCTGGTCTCGCTGTGCAGCCAGGGAAGTTTTATTCAACTGTAGTTCATACCACAAAAGCAAGGCGTAATCTTGGTGGGTATTTCTTCTATTATGAAGGAAAAAAGGTTGGTATGAACATTTTGTGCAGTCTGAGGGAATTCCCCCAGGAATAGACTGAAAAGGCAGAGGTTGAGCAGGTGTGTGTGCACACGTAGGAAGCAGAAAGATAAAGTCAAATCAGTGAAAAAATCAACAAAACCACAAGGCAGCACAGGTGATACAGAAAGCAGGGTGCTGGGGGCATTCTTTAAAATCAGTATATTGCTTCTCCCTCCCTCTCCTCACCCCAGAAAGATGCTACAGTCATTTCTCCTCCTAAAGAGATCCAACAAGCAACCAAAGAGGCAACGGAATGCTTAATTCCTGTTTTAACAGGGAAAAAAGAAAACCCACCAAATTTCCTAGTGGCGCATCTCGGCATGAAGAAGCATTACCTATCCGACAAACTGTGCTGCCATTAGCCGCAGATGAATTATGTTCTGCCGACACTCTGTGGTCCCAGCAGCTAGTCCTGAATGATCTGACTCAACAGAAAACTTTGCACAATAGCTCAAATAAACGTCAAATCATTGGAAACCGGCAAAGATCATGGAAATTTGGAATGTTCCTTTTTGAGGACAGTCTTTTAATGCAATCTGACACTGGGGATTCAGCTGAACATTCATAACGTCCAGGAAATTCTAGGCACAGTTGGTAAAATGACCAATGCTATTATAAACCTACTTTTTTTTTCCCCCCCCTCCAAACTGTATGTACAAAAGGTTTTTTGGAAATATGGGCCAACAATCAATGGCCTTAAGTTAACCATATGCCTGAGCACTGTGCTGGATTGCTGGAGAAGGGCAAGGAAGCATGAAAATCAATAGTTTCCCTGGATGTTTTCATAGAAGACAGTTGGTCTAAGACTTAAAACGTGAGCCTAAAATTGAGACACTCTTGCTCTTGATGGACTGGTTAAACTACCTTGTCTTTTTCTGATTCACTTTGCACATTAAAAAAAAACTGATTCTTGTTACTTAGATCACAGCAATGTTGTGAAGCTTAATTTTTTGAGAGGTGTTTTGGGATCCTTGTATGAAAAGTGCTATAAATATATACATTCTTAGTAGTATTTAATTTACTTCCTTTACAATTCCTTTGAGCCAACACATGTTGCCAAAAATGCAATATTCTCTAAGATGTCTTTTATTCTTATATCTGTCTGGAGTCCAGGACATATCCCAGCCTTATAAAGCATCCGATATTGATGTATCTGCATGCAATGTATATATATATAGCTAATGCGATCAGACGCTTTTTTTTTTTCTCCCTGCAGGAACCCAGCCTTGCTCAATGTACAAGATGGACGTGCTTAGCAAATGAGGCAGCTGTTCAATTTTTATTTTTATGCTCATTGTTTGCTGTGCAGCCACATGTCTCATAGAGTGCATACCATCCAACCTTTGTAGTGAATCAGACAAGGCTCCACCATAACTCACTCGGAGTATCCAACTCCGCCTTGCTCCCTGTTCAACATACATAGTGATCATGTAATCAGGGACTGGATCGTAAGAATGCTTTAACTTTGTCATTTCCAAACTTCATTTTCCACCCTTGGATTTTCTTTCTATGGAAGTTTTTATTGAGAATACCTAGGGATGTAAAGCTTTTTAATAATAAAATAATCCCCTGAAGAATTGAATCACATGGTGCAATTAAACAGCACCACTGTCCTGCAGAAACAAGAACATCCATACCTGAGCATCAGCCAGTCCCTTTTCTTGCGTTACTGAAAGAACCAACATACCTCCAGGGCTGCTCCTGTTTTCCCTTTCTGCATTGTGTCATAGAGCACACGCTGAATATACTTTCATTAAGTTCCCTGATGAAGTTTGCGGCAGGTCTGCCTGTGCAATAAGAGATCGACTTTTCAGTGTTTGATAATAACAAGGTTACACAGAGCTTCCCTCTGTTTGGGGGAGTTGGGGAGAGATGGATAAAGCATACCATTTTTTATATTCCCCAGTTTTTGAAGTAGTGGATTTTCACTCATTTTACAAAAGGACTTTGTTCCTTACTTCTATCACTTGAGCTTGTATAGACATCTTTTAAGTTCGTTAAGTTAGACTGGCTCACAACTCAGTAGTGGAATCTGTCCTGTAGCCTCTAAACAGAATAATCTGGATATTTGTTAACCAAGCAACTTGGGACTAGACTAGAAGAACAGAAAAAATTCAGTTTAGGAGCAGAGTGGAGAAGAACAGAGAAGCTGCAGCACTGGGTGCAGAGCTCCCTACCTTCTGCATCTTCAAAGTCAAACACGTACAAGGAGGTTGCAAGAAAGCAGCAATTTACGTACAGGCAGAACAAAAGGCCAAGGGCTTAATCTTGCAAAGGCTTACACACACTTATCTTTGCACTCATGACTAGGCCCAGTAATTTTGGTAGTGCCTTGGCTCCAGGAGGTTTCTGAGCATGCAATATTAGACTCTTGCATTAGCATGCCCTGCGTTAAACTGCTGCAGAGAGCAAACTCCTGGAGTGAACAAAGCGTGCTGCGGAGGGTCGCGGGCTCAGCAATTACTGCAGGCAGTGCCTAGGCAGACAAGACAGACTGTTGTACCCTGCTTGGCAGAAGTTACGGTGCAATAATGAACATTTACACAAGCATGGGTGGTATTGTTGAATCTCAGAGTCCCAGCTTTACACCACGTAGATGATGGGCAGGAGGGATGCTGGAGAAGAGAGGGGACAAGAGGGTAAGTCCCTCAGAAGTCAAGGCAGGAAAACACCCGGAGAAGTACATCTAAGGAGCTGACTGGGCAAGAGTAGCCTGATGAGTTGGAAACCACTGGAGTTAGGCAGTGCTTGTCACAGTACCCCATAGCACCCAAGCATGGGGTTGTCACAAAGTGGAGGTGCATAGAAGCAGACACTATTTTTGCAAACATCCCAGCCTCAGGTCCCTTCTCTAAGCTGTAACTGTCACTTTGTGTTTCCCCTGTCATTGTCCCATTGCCACTCCCTGAGGTATCGTCTGCTTTTTGACACCCCATTCCTGAGAGGACGGCACATCTCCGTTCACGCCCCGCGTGGTGCCCTGCCATGTTATGCGTATTGCATGAAGTCACCACAGTGCTCAGACCTGAAGGATCTGGGTCCTTGACCACAGTCCCCATGTCATTAGGGTGCCTCTAATCATCTGTCCTTACCATACGAAGCACAATGGCGCCCACTATTCTGACTGGGGCCTCTAGGATCTCTTCTAATATAAATAGTAATGACTATAATTATTAATCATTACTGCGATTATATGATTATAATTAATAATCATAATAATGAATCACTATAATTACTCTACTAAATGACAAGCCCTGCTTCCTCCAGCGAGCTTCAGAAGCACAAGGAATGAGCTGTTGTATATAGTTAGTGAATCTCAAACACTTTGTACTTACAAGTCCAAGTGTCTCTGTTTGTTTTAAGGACTTCCATATTGTATTTTGTTTAGAAATCTGCAGCTGCCTTGAATTGTGACCCGTGGAGTGCTGCTACCATATGCAAGGTCCTTTTGCTCAAAATCCAGCAGAATCATGAGCGAAGAGAGATTGGCAAGGGGAAGGAATGTGCATATGGCTATTACTTGAGGCATGGAGAACCAGATATGCCTAATATTGCATTTTTCCACCTTAGATTTACAACTGCAAGTAATTCACTTTGTTGAAGAGCATTTTCAGAAAGCCCAAATAAAACAGCAAATGTAGAGGCTGCAGACACTTGCAAGAGAGATGGTTCGTCATGCCCCACGACTTGGCTCTTGGAGTCCTTGGGCATGACTGCATTGGTGCTATTAGCTCAGGACAAGGGAGAGGAGTGTTTAAAAAACATTAATGCAATTTTTAAATTGCTCTTAAGGTGCAGGGATTTTCTCCCTTGAAGCCCCAAGCCCAGGTGGCTACGACATGTGAACTGTGAGGCTCAGTATTTTATATGAAATATCTGAAATCTAGTCAGCAGCACGTGGCTGCTTTGTGACTCGTGGCAGAGGGTGTGGAACAAGTGCCCTTGGGGAACCTGCTGGAGTCACCGTATGTATTGCATAGCTACCTTCGGTTACTGGGCTGGTGTGAGTCACCAAACGCCTTCCCAGGCATAAAGAAACTGATACTGCAGAATGTAAAATCCACACAGGAGATGTCATTGTTTAGGATTAACATTTCATTCTGGTGTGCTCAGAAGGGGGAACACACAGGCATCATGGCAAAGTAGAGGAATCTAACCTGTTTTATAAGACAAAATGTTTGCTAAGCATTAGTTGATATGATTAGATGCAGTGTTGGTGACTGTTGCCATTTCCACATTACTGAGTACAATGATAGTATAGCAAAACTTTTGCATTGCCTTCCGAGTTGTTAACCTCTTAATATTTTAATATATTTTGGAAGGAAAGGAGTAGGCAAAGGGCCTGTCTCTGTTTCTGTATGAGGAAGGAGCCTCCACACAGCTCTTCAAATTTAGTTACGCTAACAGAAGGCAAGAACATCCATGCAGCAACTCCTCTGTAAGTAAAGAAAGAAAACAAAGCTGATGATAGTTCAGAACATTAAAGAGTGATCATTGGGACTGCTCATAATCAATGAAGTCTGTTTTAGGTGTGTACTGTCTGAAGATCAACATGATAGAATGAGGTAAGCGGAAAGATAAAGGATTGATTTTATTTATATTTTTTAAAATTTATTTATAATATTTATTTATAATATATTTGCTATTTATATATTGACAGGTTAGACTTTCCAGAGAGTGTATGTGCAGGATATCACTGTGACACTGAGCAGTCTGATGCTGACTGTTGTCAGTGATAACATGTCCAGTGGCAGGGGAACATGAGAGGGCCACGGTGCAAGCGCATCCTCAGCCGCTCTGTGCAGTGGTACCACCATTACACCACGTGAGGCAGGGCCATTCCTGCCGCTTTTCAGAGAAGATAAAAACTTGTGAGCCTGGAAAAAGAAACTAAAAAGATAAGTAACTAATATGGCTTAATTATAACCACTGCTCTCAGGTCTGAACTTGGAGCAGAATTTAGCCATAGCTTACCATATTCCTATCTGCAATGGTCGATAGGCACTAGATATTGTATGCGAGGAAAGAAAAGATGAAGGTATAAATCCTGAAGGTTTTTTAGTGTCTAATTCCATCAACTGCTGGCTGGAGTTGGGCACCGAAATAACTGCTGAGGCCTGGACTCAGGAGTCTCCATTGAGAAAGCAGTATTCCTTCAGGGAGAGGTCCTGAGAAATCCCAGATGAACATCCGATAGTGAGACTAACACCCAGTGTCTTCAGGCAGGATGTTCTTTTATACCACATGTTCTGAGGTGGTGGGAGCACAGAGGAGATGGGGCCTAGGGCAGTCAGAGCTTCTTCAACCAAATATGTGGATGTATAGATGATTTAATTACCAGGCTGTTTAGGAGAATTTCTAATCTCTCTTCAGCCACTCATACTGACATCTCTGATGTGTGATACCATTTAGACTGAAAAGAGAATCCGTTTAAAGCCTAAATACTCCAATTACTTTTTTAGATGCCTGGGAGCAGCTCAGAGTTCAAGCACATGATGCTCTTAAAACCATACTAAATTAGAGGCCATGGGGTGGGGGGGAGCGAAAGAATGTTAAAGTACATTATGTTTTGAAGGATGTGGTTTTCAAACTGACATGAACGATTTTTTAACTAGAAATGTAACCTAATATGGGTCAAGGTTTCCAAGCTGAGGTGTGTATGGTGCCAGATACATGCAAGCAAAAAAAAAAAAAAAACCAAAAAAACCCCACCACTGAGGCAGTTCAGTTCCTACCCTGACCGTGTGACAACCTCTCGTGAACATCTGGCAGTTCCTTGCAGGAACCAGGAGCTCCCGAATGCTGTTCCCAGCCTCCTTTCAAAACTGAGGCTCGCAGAGCACTGCGTGGGGCTGCTGATGAACGCGAAGTGACTTAGCCTGCAACTGCAGCTTGCATAGATTGGGGGGGGGTGGGGAAAGACTTTCAGACTGATTCTTCCAAATCACTTGAGGCTGCCAGTTAGGTTTTGTGATTCACAAATTTGCTCTCTTGTTATAAATAAACATTTCTTTTCATGATAGTGTCACAGAGACTGGGCTGAAGAGCCTTGCTAATTTTTTTTTTCTTTATTCTTGGCATATCAGTACAATTGAAAGACACACGCTCTTGCCTCCTTATACTTTTTGCCAAGCCACAACCACAAACCATCCTTACAACCCCAAAGCGCTTTTGGCAGTTGTGACACAGAACGTATGGCTCATGTGGTAAAATGTGCTGGCACGTTCCCTATAGGCCCCATCCAGCCATCACTTATGCGAAGAATCTGATGCCAGATAGCAGCTGTTGTGTTGAGGCCGCTCAGTATCACACTAATCAGTCCTGTCTCATCCTTTCTTTTCGCTTCCCTGTCTCCACCTGCTGTTTTCTTTTCCTTTTATTTTTTTTCCCCCCCTCTCTTTCTTGCATCTTAGATTAAGACTGGAAGTGCTCTGGGGTCGGGACCATCCTTTCGTTCTGTGTTTCTGTCTCTTGCTGCGGAGTCTGCTTGCCTGGCACAATGGTAATGCCAAATAATACAGCTGGCGCCCAACGATCTCTGGCAGGTTGCATGGCAAGTGACCTGAAAACTGACTGCTGTGGGTAAAAAACACAGCTCCGGGGAACCTTTTAATGAACTTTTTGAAGGTAATGTAGTCCTGCTTTACCTAACTGAAAGTATTTGCATAGCAGAGGCCTGACCGGTTATTTATTCTATTTTGGCTGTCTGCGTATGTTGTATGTTTTTGTTTGGTAGTTGCTAATGTTTCTGATCTAAATTGCAGAACATGTTTATGGCTCAGGAAAGTTGCCTGACAGACAGCCTTAAGGGAATAGTTTGCTCAGAAACAATGACAGTTTGCATCTTCTCCAGAACATGTCAGACAGCAAGAAACGTGCTTGGAGCTGAAGGTGGAGTTCATCGTTGGTTAAGGTGCAGTCTCCAGTCTGATAAGGCTGAAGAGGAAGCCTAGGTTTGAGTGGATATGTATCTGCAAGCACTTTACCTTTCCCATGCCTTTCAGTGAGCTTCCCTGGCTACTGGCAGGCTTTAAGGTGAAGTAGGAAGCCGTGGCTGGAGCTAGAGCTCCTTACCCCTTGTCTGAGACTCTCCAATCTAAGGATAACAGATGAGGAATCAGTATCTATTGAAAAAGTTGGAAAAATCAAGAAACATAAAAAACTAAATAAATCTGATGTGATTGATTCCCTCTGAGGCCTCACTTTTCTTCCTTCGTTTTGACCACAGCTCCGGGTTATATAGCATCATTGTCAGAAAGGGAATTTGTAGTGAGCTCCCTCCTCTGAGTTCACATGGCCATTTTTTGATGACTTGCTAACTATCTAATTGTTCTAAGTATGAAAGGAGATTTCCTATAGGAATTATTAATGAAGCATTATTCATAGTGACGCAGTAGCTCAGAGAGTAAGTGTTGTAATATAATTCCCAAATCGCGTATGCGAGACACCTTCACTGTGACTGCACATCCTGCTTCTAGGGCTTGTCGCTTTTTGACATTTTTGATGGTTCTGTCTCTATACCAAATAATGTACAGTGTTGCATGATGATGCACTTGTTTAAGACTGTAGAAAAAAAACAAGATGAGAAATACTATTTAAGAGCTAAATGGGATCATTAAATCACCATGCAATAAGGTTTAACCTTGAACTCTGAGTATCAAGAGACATTTTACTATGCACTTCAGCCAGAGCAGAAAACAGTTCATACTACACTGGAGTTAGGAGTATCCTTTTGTCCTCAGCTTCACCATTTCTCACCTATTGCTTACTGTAGTTTTGACACTTTCTTTTCTTGCTTTGCTCAAGACACAGACACATACTTTGCCCTCTTACTTAGACCCCTGCACCAGGGATTGTCATCTGTGCACTTAAGAGCAGAATGCCATAATTGAGCCCTAATCCTTGACAGCATCTACTAAATGTTATTACAAGGCAAATGAATAATCCATAATCAAACGCTCCTCCAGGACGGCTTTTAGATGCCAGTGTATCAGTGTTCCATTGAACTGTACATGACTCTAGTGAACAGTGCAGTGATGGGATTCATAAGAGCTGGGATTCCTCTGGGGTCCTGGATGTTCACATGCAGCTCTAACACAGAGTGGCTATGCATATGCCTGTAATTCTCTTCTTCCCCCCTCCTTCTCCATTTTGGGATGTCCGAAGCAAGAATCAGCTCTGGACAAGCCATGCACTGCATTTTCCAAGAGTCTTCTGGCTGGCCGCCCTGCAGGGACTTTTTGCATCTTCTGCTTCAAACGAGGTCAGCCACAAGTGGGCACTGTCCAACTGCGGCATCCCCGCAGACCTGGGCATCAGCACAGGCAGGAGCGGGCCAGGGAGCTCAGGGGTTTGCTCCCAGCCTTAGGAGCAGAGCTCTCCAGAAGTAAACCAAAGCTCTGGGGGCAGTTTGAGGGACGCCAGCTCCGCTAATGCTTTATGAAGCATATTTTTATATTAAATGTTCCGCCCATGGTAGCAGCGACAATGAAAAGGTATTTAAACATAAATGATGCTCAGTTCTTTGTCAGCGTCAATTTGAAAAGCAGTTGTTTCTGGATGTGCTTCTCTCAAGCACACACCCTGCGTGCTACGCTGGACGGCTCTGCTTTTATCCTGACTTCCTTCCAAGTGCTTATTCCTCTCTGCTTCCAAGTGTGCCACTTGAAGCTAATGCTTCTGTTGGTTTCTGTCCATATAGGCTATACCGTTTACCATTTGTGGCAAGTCTCCCATTTACCGAAACTGTAATATTTTAGCCATTACTAACATATCTAGCAATTAAAGCTGCCACATAGTTTAGTCAAAGACGTGATTGTGCTGTTTGCTGCTGTCTCCCATTAGGAATTTAGTTGCCTAAAACTTTCCGTGCTGTCCAGCAGAGCAGAATAGGCTGTTGACGGCTATGTGCTATTTTTTCAACTGCACTGGGATAGAAATGGGTTTGGTAGAATATTTTCACACTGAATTGCAAATGATCCCATGCAGCTATTCTTTTCTTCTCGGCAAATATTTTCCATCTTTGGCCTCCAAACAGTTAAATGAAAGACAGCCAGTAAAATGGAGATCTTTTTAATCCTGGGATAGGCAATTGCAAACAGAATAGAGGACACCAACCTCTTTTTATTTCCCACTTAGAACCTGGAGGTAAAAAGCCAATATTCCTCTGTGAGATGCGTCTAGCTAAACAGATGCTGAACTGTATGTGTTCATTTTAGTCCACTCTGCCAGTTTATGAAGAGCAGAAATATTTACATGCCAAAGTAAGTCTCTCACCCCCTCCAAACCCACTAACTTGACTTCCAAACCAGGCGGCTCCAGCGCAAAGTGCCTCTATCACTGGTCTTGAAGCGTGTTTACCTGTCTGGCCGGAGGTCCATGCGCGTCTCAGTAAGGCAGAGTGCGACCTGTGGCCCGTGGGCCCGTGGGCCCTGCTGTGAGGGACCCCGGCTCTGGGGGTCTGCATGGGGGAGCCGTGGCCCGGTCCCGGGGGACGCTGAGGACACGGGGGTGCAAATCACGCTGCCAGGGGAAGGGGTGGGGGAGAGCCAGCGGGGTGTGGGAATGGGGTGCAGGGAGGGCTGGGGGGCGGTGGGGCAGGGGGAAGAAAGCTCAGGTTTGCAAAATGGCCTCCTCGGATGGGGGGCAGACTGCTGGGGCGGGGGGGCAAAGCCTCCGGTTGAAGGTATTTGCAAACGGGTTCGGCCCGAAAAGAAAGTGGCAGCGGCGTTTCTATATAAGGAGCAGAGCTGAGGGTGCTGGGGAGCGGAGGAGGACGGTGCTGTGGAAGGGCAGGATCAGCCCCTCGCACGGGGCGCCCTCGGAGCCGAGCCGAGGGGGACCCTCCTCCACGTGTGCAATAAATCACGGCTGGGGCACGCACCCCCCAGCCCCGCAGCCGGGGCCGAGCTCCGAGCCCGGCTGCCCGGGCGCCCACGAAGCCCCGCAAGGGCTGAGACTCCTGCAGCGACCCTGCCACCGGATCCCTGCCGCGGAGGGGACGGGAGATGCGGTTGGCCTCGGGGACCTCGTGGGGCAGCTCATAAATCACCGTGGGGTTCGCGGCTGCGTTTAATACCGAAGGTTTTATTCATTATTACTAGTCGTTGTTCTTTAGTTTCTTCGCTTTATGGCTTTGCCCGACTGCGCCAGAAAGAGCCTCTCCTGCTCCCTCCCGTACTTTGCAGCTAAGTTTTGTTACGGACACCCCCCCCGCGCAGCCCCGCCGCGGAGCGGTGTGGGTTCAGAGCCGGGGTCACCCGTAGCGCCGGCTCCGCGCCCGCGGAGCGTGTAAAGCCCCGGGCCCGGCGCTGCCCGACGGCCTCAGCGAGAGGCACGGAGGACAATGGTGAACACTTCAAGTGCCGTCTGCTTGAAGAAACATAGCCGGGCGCTCGCACAATGGGCTGTTTTCCATCAGTCGTGTAAAGAATGGTTAGCTGATGGCTTGAAAATTCAATTGAATACCTGCCCGGACCTAAGTATAAATATTATTTTTAAAAGAACAATATGCAATTAAAAACTAATATTTAACAACTTAAACGCCTATCCTCTAGGAAATAACAGCCTTTCTTCGCAAAACCTCCGAGATTGACTTCGCTTCCTCCTGTAAAATGAGGCCAGATTTAATTCTCCAAAGATCAGTGAGATCAAGTATTTCAGCGCTCAATTTACAGCTCCGGGGTATGTGGGACCCTTTCCCAGCTATCTGGGTAGGCTAGGAAATAACTCCGGGAAGGAGGAGGGGGCAGAAGGAAGGAGAATTAATTCCCAAACACCGCAGTAACACCTGTAGTATTTCCTTAACTCAACGTCACTGCGGCGATCGCCGGGAGCGGACTTCTCCGCAGCAGCGCGCAGTTAAATTGCAAGCAGGAAAGCGGCACGACTCTTACAAACAAATAAATAAACAAACAAACAAACACATCAGGTTTGCTCGTTTATAAGGAACCGCCTTAATTTTGGGAGATTGCTTCGTGGAGCAATTCGATCCTTTCGTGATACAAGCCGGGAACTAGGCGAGGTACCATCTGCCATCTCCGTAAACACTCTCGCCTGTTGATGCGTGGACTTGTTCGCTAGGCTGGAAGGAGCGAACTACAAATAAATCTGTTAGTTTCATTGATAAAATTTAAAAAAATAAAATTATTCCGACTACGAGGGTCCCCGCTGCCCCGGGGGGGGTCACTTACTGCGCCCCGCTCCGCTGCCCCCTGCGGCCGCTCGGCTCCTCTTTCAATGTCACCCCGCAGCTGGGCTGCAACCTTCCCCAAACCCTCCGCAAGCTTCTCTTCCTCCCCCGTTCCCTTCTCCTGAAATAACAGCGAAAGGGGACGTGGGAAGCCGAGACCGGACGGCCCTTCTCCCTGCCGCCGGACCCCCCTCTGCGTCCCGGCACGCGCTGCCTCGCCGCCGCCCTACCTGCCACGGTGCCTCCGCTGCCCGTATTTTACTCTACCTATGCGGGGAGCTGCGGGCAGCGCTACCCGGGGCTTGGCTGCGCTGCGCTGGGGCGCGGGGAAGCTGCAGAGCAGATTTTCAGCAGCGAGGCTCTGCTGCGGCACTGAGTGTGGAGCAGACCCCTCGCAGCCTCACGCACTCCTTCCTACAAGGAGGTCCAGGCTCCTACTCTGCCTTCACCATCCCTTGCCTTTGGCTGTGAGGAGCTCTCCCTCTCCGGGACCCCCGTGGCCCCTGGCTGGAGACTGGAGACCTCAGCGGAGCGCAGTGCAGCTCGTCTGCTCCGCCCGGAGCTCCGGCTGCCTTCTCCGACCTGCGATCAAAGAAACACTTTCTTTACCGTATCATCTTTTTTTTTTTTCCTTTTTTTTCCTTCCCCCCCCCTTTTCTTCTCCCTGTAACTCTGTGTGAAAAGTGAAAAACAATTGGAGGTAGGCGATTTCTGGAGAGAACCGCCGTGTGCGCGCTCGCTTGCCCATATGGAGAAAATTATCCCTCGAGTTCAGGCTTTCGTTGCATTGCAGCATCAAATAGCCCAGATCTAGCAGGAGTCGGGAGAGAGGGTCACTTTCGATTCCCGGTTGCTACTTCTCCGCCTGAACGGCCGGAGAGGGGAGCGAGGAGGCCGGCTCCCCGGAGCTGCTGCAGCCCCCCGAGGCTCCCTGCCTGCCGCCGGCAGCGGAGCCGGCAAGCTCCGGACCGTGCCCGGTTGAGCGCACCGGGGGCGAAGCCCTGCCCGGGCAGGCGTTGCCGGTTCTCGGTGCCGCCGTCCCGCTCGCTGCTCGTACCCCGGCTCCCTGACACCGGCTATTCCAGCACGGTCCTGACACCGGATCGGTGTGTCTAGGTGCTTACAGAGAGGTCTGGAGGCTGTGAAGGGGTCGACCGAGCACCACGGTCAATATCCCCTCGCAGCTCGGTGCTCGTCCGCGCCCGCGGAGCAGGGTGCGCGGAAGCGGGAGCCGTGACTCCCCGCAGCGGCCTGACCTTCCCCGTTGTTCCTGCGGCGAAAAGAGCCGGACAAGCGGTGAGCGAGCTGCGTCCCCCCGAGGGGAATGGCCAGCGAAGCGACCGCTGGAAAGGCAGACACCTCCGCCCCAGTCATCCCCTCATTTGTGCACTGCACCGAGGTGAAGTTTTCTAAAACTCTGAAAGAAGTTTTTCCCTTCCAGGAAAGAAAAAAAATATATATCAGACTGTAAAAGCGCCTTTAGTTCAGAACTACTCTAAGGCTGAATGCAGTTGTTGGATGGGAGCATCCAACACAACGTAACAGAGCGGTAGCCCGATGGAATCACACACACAGTTTGAGCAAAAGGCCCCGCGTATATGTTTGACATACATTATGCATGTAGAAAAAGCCACCCCGGGCCTCGGGGGCCTGAAACATCCACACAAACTGCTGATTTTGCTTTAGGAGCTCTGTTTTATTAGACTCTGTATGACTTCCACAGCGCACATCCCTGCGAGCTTGAATGTTTGGGAACACACATCAGCTAGGGAAGGAATTCAGCGAGGTTATGCGTGTCAAAGCAGGATAGTTATGTTTCTATTCCAAGATGCCACTGCAAGCAATTATGTACTTCAAGTCCTCGAAAAAATGCATTATTTAAAATGAAATACTTATTAATTAGTATCCTAAATGACACTTTAATGTGCTAATATTGAATCGCTATACTTTAGAAACTTGGCTAATTATTTAAGAGTTGTTCCGTCTCTTTCACTGCAAACTCCTTCTGCCTTATGCGGGTCACCGGGAGATCGATGTCTCGGGTGGATGGAGAGGCTGGTGGAGGGGATGTAGAGTGTATCTTCCCCGAAAAAAACTCTCTGCTCTTTGCAAGCTCGAATTTCCCCAAAGGATGGGCGAGAGTGAACAATAAAAAAAAAAAATCAACAAAAAACTCGATTCGACCATTGAGCAGAAGGAGCAGGAGCTGACTCCCAGCAGAGCTAACCTTCCTCCAGGCTCGACCCAAGCGGCTGGGTCCGCAGCTGCCAGGTGAGGAGGCACCGGCCGCCCCGTGGCGTTTGCGGTTTCCCGAGGACTCCCCCCGGCAGGAGCTTCCCGCTGCGGGAGGCCATCACGGGAATTCACCGTCTGTTGCACAAAAACTCCTCGATCCTGTAGAAAATAGCGACAACCCACCCTGTTGCCCAGCAAAACGCTTCGTGAAATGAAAAACAAACGTGCTTTGGTGGGACCGCAGGATCGGTCCCTCTAGGAGCACGTTAGAAAGGAGTAATTAATAAAATTTAATGTCTGAATGAGAAATTAAAAGTACTCCAGTAGTAACAAAAAGTGTCGAACAGAACTTGTGGTAAATAATACTGTCATTTTCTATTTTTCCTTAGAAACAAAGCTTCTGAAGAAATGGTTTAGTTTGCTTCCCCCCCCCCCGTACCGACAGTGGTGCGCTCGGCCCAGAGGAGTTAAGGAAAGTTTGTAACTACAGCCGCCTCCTCGGGCGTGATCCCCCCGCCGGGAAGTGCCTCTGCCACCTCGAGCCGCTCCGGGGGATCCGGTGTCGGACCTGCCGGGGGCTCCGGTGTCGGACCTGCGGACACCCGGGCACGGTGGCAGCTCCGCGCCTTCCTGCCGGCTGCAGAAGAACAGCCGGACTCCGCTGCACAGGAGCGGCACTGATGGGGAACACTAATCGAGGGGTCGGGGTGGGGGGAGAGCGAGGAGAGCAAAGCCCCAAAGATAAGGCACGGCGTGCCGCTGCGCACCCCTGCGCATCCCCGGTGTTCACCCGTGTGTCCCACCGTCCCACTCGGGGCAGTTAACGTCCCGCCCAGGTGGAGAGCGGGGGTTTATGTCATGGATGGTGCGTTTCCGTTTTGGATGCATCGTATTCCACCAAGAAAAATAAGGACCAAATGCGAGAGCTTCCTCCGCACGCTCTTCCCACGCAAACGCAACCTCGGCCACGCCGGTGGAGGCTCGGGCACCTTTTCGCTCGCATACGAGACGACGAGCGGTTTCCCGTGGGATGTCCAGAGCCCTGACACCTGCAGCCCCTGACTGACCTGCAGTTCTGCTTCTGTTTTAGTTTTGGGTTGTTTGTTTGGTTTTTTTAGTCTGGTGAATTTTCATCCAAGGAGAGTCCTCGTGGCAAACACGGGCTTTGACAGAGGAGGTATGGTCAGAAACCTGCAATTTCAGGGGCTCCCCGGGTAGCTGGTGCCAGGCAAAGTCTGTTTATCTGCGAGTTCAGCACTCAGCTGCTGGAAACGGGCAGTAACTCCCCGGCGTGAGGTACCGCCGACATCCCGAGTGTCTCCGAGGCCACGGGAGACCCTACGGGACGGTCCCTTTCGGGATGGAGCCTGCAGGACAACCCGCCGGGCGGGCAGGGAAGGCAGGCAGGTTTAAAAACGCCTCTCGCCCATATCGCACCGCGCACGACTGCGAGAAGTTGCCATCCATTGCGTGTAGCAAGCCACGATTTTGAACGAGATGTGAAAATAAGCGCGGGGGCTGGATCCATCGTTTGGGAGCTGTTACGGCCGCTGCCGCGCAGTTACAGGGTTTAGACGTGCAGCTGCTCTGTTGGGGTGTATTTAAAACCCAGGGCTTAAAATAAGCTCTGTGCCAACGGGTATCACACTTGGGAGGATTTAAAGTGCGTGTGCATGTGTGCATACACAAGTGCGGGTGCGTGCATGCAGGTGTGCCCGTGCACACTCTGCGCCCTTCCAGAAAGACACCCGAAAGCCCTTATGGGCTTAATAAATATATATATAAGCGGCCTTAAGGCTCTCTGTGGCTTTTCCCTGTGCAGGTCTCCCACGGGCAGCTGCCTGCGCGTTCCGGGACGGCAGCCGGGCCCTGCCACAAGTCGCTGCCGCCGCCGGCGGCGCCGGGGGCGGGCGGGGGCTGGCGACGGCCGGCAGGGGGCGCTGTCGCCCCGCGGATGCGCAGCGGGGCCCGCGCCCGCGGCTGCCACCACCGCGCCCCGCGCAACGGGCGGGGGCCGGGCCGGGCAGGCACCGGGCAGGGGACGGGCAGGGAACGGGCAGCAGACGTGTGCGGGGATGCGCGGCGGAGCGGAGCGGTGCGTCCCGGCGAGGTGCGCTGTCGTGTCGATACTGCGCTGCTCACTGCGCCCGCACGCAGCTCCGGTATTTTCTCCCGCTTCCTCCGCACATGTTGACATTTAAAATGAGCCGGAGTCTGGCACGGATGGGTGCAGACGGCTTCGTGTGTAAACCCGGGGATTTGCTCTTTTCCTTGGTATCCCGCGTTACTAACGTCATTTCGGAACCGCAAGTCCGACCTTCCCGAGACGAAAATAGATGTGCGAAACAAAGCCGGGGCTGGCGAGAGCCGGGGTGGGCTAGTGCAGCGCCGAGCGCAGGCAGCCGGGCGGCAGGCGACCGCGGGTTCGCGGCCAGGTGGGGGGGGTCGGGAGCGAGGGAGAAGGATGCTCTGAATTAGCGTCGAAAAGAAAAAAACTAAAGCGACGGTCCCGGGTTGCTGTTCCCTGGGGCCGGCGGGAGGGAACCCGGGTAGCGAGGCCGTTTCCCGGTCCCCTGCGGCCGCTGCAGCCCCCCCCCCCCCCGCCCCCCGCCGGTGACACGGACCCCCGATAGCACCAGCGCTGGCCCGGCTTTGCAGGGCCGAAATAGGGGTGTGAGGATTTCAAGACTGGTCTCTTCGACAGGGAGGCCCGTGGAAAGCAGCCCGTGTGTCCGCCCCACTCGGGAGCCCTGACTGCGTGGAGAGCGAGGCCCTGTTCACGTGGGGCTCGGGGTGCTCAGGGGGAGTCAGGACCAGCAGCGCCACCCCCTCGAACGAAATCCACCTGCTCGGCGGAGACCCCCGGGCTCCCCGGCGGGACGGGACCCCGGGCGCTACCGCAGCCCATCAGCCCGTCCCGGCTTCGAGGCGCCCGGCTCGGCTCCGCGCCGGGCTGCGCTTCGCGGCCCGTGCTCCCGTCTCTCCCGCCACGTATTGCGCTTTTGTGAAGGGCTCGCAGCACGCTTAGACATACTGCCTGGGATTTAGGACGTCCAGAAACGAAACAAATCAGGCGTTTCACCCGCTCCTTTAACTCACGCAGCCCCCCTCCAGACACGACCTGCCTGGGCCACCTCTCCTCCCCGCAGTGGGCAAGGATCCCTGGGACCGGAGAGAGAAGGGGGAGATGGATCCCGCCTGGAAAAGAAAGTTAAGGAGAGGCTGAAACTTCCCTCACCGCCATCCCCCCACCCGCGAAAGTTGAGCCTGGATCAGCCCGTAAACAACCGTCTTACCCCGAGGTCTCCTGCATCTGAGGCCTTCCTCGCATTTTCTTCTTGGCTCGGCTTTTAAAAGATGAGTATTAGTTTGGAAATCCGAAGCTAGTGCTTTGAGGCCAGCCATGTAATTTGACTGCGAATGTAGCGCACCCCTCCCTCCGAAAGAGGCTGCCTCTAAGTGCGCTTGGAGCAGATCGGGGATTGCTGGGAAGGGAGCCCCTGCCAGATTTTCTCCTTGTAGACGCCAAGAGGACAACGAGAGCAGCCTGTCAAGACGCTGGGTAGGAAAAGTTCAAGAGAGGAGCTTCGGGAGATGCTCCCGGGGCAGCCCGGGCTGGAGCGCAGCGGCCCCGGCCGGGGCAGCGCCGGGCACCGGGTTCATACGAGGAGTGGGCTGCGCGGGACGCGCCCACGAGAAGCGACCACGGCGACGAGCGGGAGAGTGATACAGAAATTTAGGGGGAAGCGGAAAATCCTAGGAAATCCCATCCCGAGTCCCCTTGGTTTTTGTTCTGACTGTCCCCGGCCTATTTTCTCTATGACAAAACCCAGAGACAGAGGGTGCTCCCCAGGCTCTACTTGCGTTTTCTCTGCCTGTATGTATCCACTCACACACACATGTACCTATACACATAGATATGTATGCGTATGCATGTAGACACAGAGGGCGAGCAGGGCTCGGTGTGGCGCTGGGACCTTCAGGTTGCTGCGGCCGAGATCACCCGCTTTGGCGGTGACTTGGCAGGGGAGAGCTCCCCGCTGCAGCTGCAGCCTCCTCCGCTGAGCCCCAGAGCAACGGGACCCTCCTTCGGGAAGGGATTTTAGGCTAGAGGATATTTCCCCGCAGTAAAGAGGGTCGAGAGAAATCTGTCGAGTGTTTTGGAGGGTTATCCCCGCTCTGCGTGTGTGACCGTTTGTTTTTTGTTTGGTTTTTTTTTTTTTTCACACGGATATAATTCCTCCCTCCCCAACTGCTGAAATACTTGATGCAGTTTTCAAAGGAGCCCTGTGATTATGTCAGGATGTCTGGGGAAAGAAGAAAAAAAAAAAAAAAAAGGGAGTTGAAGTTTTTCCAATTCAGATTCATTCTGCAGTCCCGTGGAAGTGTAAATACGCAGATGCAGAACATGGCTCTTCCTAGGAGAAGGAGAAGTTTCTTTTTTCCTTTTCAGTGCTCAGGAACCAAGACCCCAGTCGAAATCAGCACATCAAACACCCGTCGTATTTAGGGCACTTTCTCAGCCTCGCTCATGTCAATAACTCCAGATCCCTGCGAGAAGAGCGTTACCGCCGGTTGAGCGGGAAAAGGTCGCACGGAAAAGGGGGCGAGGGAACTTAAAAAGTTAAAATACTAGCGATTCACGAGGGACACGAGTGGGGCTGGAGGGAAATCCATCTCTCCACTCCGCAGCAAGCTCAGCGCAGGGGGGTCGGAGCCCTGCGCCCGCGTCTGCCCGGGTATTTGCGGGCAGGAGAGGTTTTCCCAAACGTGTGTGACCTGGGAGAATGGCAGCTCGCTGCAAAATCTGTCAGAAGACTTGACTTACGCTTTACAAACATCTCTCTCACTTTGTCTCTGCGATCGTATGCACGTGTGGATATGGATGTCTATACGTACAGCCGCCTGGAGAACAGATCTACATTTCATACGGAAAGTGAACTTCTCCTTTCCCAAAGTGCAGCCAGCGCGGGGTACACAAAAGAAAACACGTCCACAAACAAAGGCGCACCAACACCGGCATCCTTGCGTGCCCAACACTTGTTTTGTCACTTCTATTTAGCCCTTCGATTTGGTATCGTGTTAAAAATATCGGCTAGCTGCAAACCGGCGCTTTTAGGAAAGAGAGGGGAAGGCGAAGAGTGTTCAGCTCGCCCTTTACTGGAAAGAAGCGAGGACCGTTTGGACACCGATTTTTTTTTTTAGCATATTTTAATGCAGCGGAGTAACGGATTCTTTGTGTATAAAGTGGAAAGAAAATAGAAAACAAAGTCCGGGAACGAAGGAAAGAAACGCTAGACTGGTTTTAAGACTCCCTCCAATCCCTTGGTTCAACAGAAACATTAATTTACATTAGCAATTCCGCATCTTTAAGATAAATTACACAGCGGCGTAATAGATTTAAAGTACGCCAGATTTTTTATCATTAATTGTAAATGTGCAAAATACCTGCTGGTACTTCACTTTAGAAGAATGTAATTGGCAAAAATGGGAGGCTGATGAATAGATAATAGATCCTTAACTACCAATAAACAGTAAGCACCAGCCAAGAGTATTAGGATGTGATCATAATTATTCTGCAGCCCCAGCCAATGGGAGGAGGAGAACTCAGCCCTAAAATCATCCCCGGACCCAAAGGTAATCGCGAAAATACGGACAAGGCTGGAACCGGAGACTTGCTCCCCTGTCCCGTCTGCGAGAGCCCGGCGTGTCCCAGCTTTGCATAATGCAACTGCCCTCCGCTTTGTTTTCCGCACCGCGCGGTGTGGAGAGTGCGAAGGAGCCAAAGGGGGAATAAATAAGTTCGGAGGAGGAGGAGGGCGACCCGTTCTCTCACCGGGACGAAACCTTTCCCAAGCGGGGCATCTCTCCCGGACGCCCCGGGGCTGATCAAGGTAACCTCGCCGGGCTGAGAGCACCCGAGAGGTGGCAGGGAGAGGGGTGTCACGCTGGCGGAGCAGCCCTAACCCCCACCTCGAGAAGAGATGCGGCGCCCCCCGCCCCCTGCACCCCCTATGAGCCCCCCCCCCCCCAACCCGTCTCCCTACCTTGGTCGCCGGGCGGCGGCAGGGGAGGGAGGGCAGCGCGGCGGCGGAGCGGAGCCGGGCGCGGCGCTGCGCGGGGGCGGCGGCGGCGCGGGCGAGGCTGCGCGGGGCGCCGCGCTCCCCCCGCGCTGGCGAGCGCGCTCCCGCCGCACTCCGATCCGCGCCGCGCCGCGGCTCCATCCCTCCCGATGGCGCTGCCCGGCGCTCGCCTCCCCTCTGACGCACTTTAAAGAGTCTCCCCCTTCAACCTCAAGGCGAGTAATAGCGACCAATCATCAAGCCATTTACCAGGCTTCAGAGGAAGCTGTTTATGTGATCCCAGCACTAATTAGGCTCATGAACTAACAAATCGTTTGCACAACTTGTGAAGGGGCCGATCACATCCATGGATTGTCTTTGGACTTAGGGGGGGGGGGTGACCGCCTTTTCCTTGCAGGAGGGAAACTTCTCCCAGCAACTTTTTTTTTTGTGTGTGTGTGTGAGCGTGGTGCGTGTGTGTGTCTCCCTTTTGGGTACCGCTGGCTGCCGCTGCCTCCTTTTCCTCCAGCCCCTGTCTATTTATGTGTGTATCTATCCCTCCTCAAGTCACTCCCTGCTGCAAACTTCCCCGGATCGCCTCCCGCGCACCAGAGAGAGCCAGGCAGAGATTTGGTCGGGGACTCTCGCCGCGGCAGCATGTTTCAGCCCACACCCAAGCGGTGTTTCACCATCGAGTCGCTGGTGGCCAAAGACAGCCCCTTGCCCGCGTCTCGCTCCGAGGATCCTATCCGGCCGGCGGCGCTCAGCTATGCCAATTCCAGCCCGATGAACCCTTTTCTCAACGGCTTCCACTCCACTGGCAGGGGGGTCTACTCCAACCCGGACTTGGTCTTTGCAGAGGCCGTCTCCCACCCGCCTAACCCGGCCGTGCCGGTCCACCCCGTGCCCCCTCCCCACGCCCTGGCCGCCCACCCGCTGCCCGCTTCGCACTCCACGCACCCGCTCTTCGCCTCGCAGCAAAGGGACCCCTCCACCTTCTACCCCTGGCTAATACACCGCTACCGGTATCTGGGCCACAGGTTCCAAGGTACGTGCAACTTTTCTTCTCTCTCCGATGCGCCCCTCCATCCTCCGGCGGCCCCGGCCGGTCCCCGCGGCGCGGATGCAGGGGGACCGCGGGTGGGCGGGCTGCCGCTGCCCGGAGCCGCGGTCTCGGCTCGGTTGGGCCGAGGGTCTTTTGTGCCTGCCTCCCCCTCGCCGCCAAACTTGAGGAGCTGTCAGAGGCGAGGGGCTTGGGCTTGGTTGTGCTTTGCTTCTTTTCCCGGTTTGTTTTGGTTTCCCTGGGAGGAGGGGGGCAGGCGGGAAGGCAAGGCCGGCTGGGACTTCTCCGGCTTTCTCGCCGACATTAAAAGCAGGGGAAAAAAGGTGGATATTTTTTGTTCCGGTGGGTTAAAAGCTACGGAGGACCCCCTGAAGGAAGGCGCTCCGCAGAGAAGGGAATGGAGGGGTCGAGAGGTTTAGGTTCCTCCGGGAAGGCGGCGGTGCCCGCCGGGCTGCCAGAGCCGGGCTGCCGGGGCTGCGGGGAGCCGCCGCCGCCCCAAATACGGCCGCTCCCCTTGCTAGCGGGAATGGGGGGGAAATTAAACGAACCCCAGAGAAAGGAGAAGGGAAATAAAAAAATAATCCCAGCGCCGGAGCAGCATGGGGAGATGGGGCTGCGAAGGAGAGCCAGGGCTGGGGGCAGAGGGGGCGATTCCGTCCGTACCGGCAGGGAAGGGCTCCCAGCTGCCAAGCGATTAATAACCGGCCGAAGGAAAATAACCAAATCCAATGGCGCGCAATCAATAAAATCCCCCTTGTTTAACCCTTTGCAACCGGCAGCGTCTTCTCCGAAGGGTGAGCCGATTTCTCCCGTAATGGGTCCAGCTCCTGCCTCTTTCGTTATTAAAAAAAAAAAAATCAGCCTCCGCTCGGAGGGATCCATCTGCCTTTTTTTTTTTCTTCGTATTTTTATTTATTAATTCCTACCGAAAACAAACCACCTGCAATATCCATTTCCCCGGCCTTCTGCAGCCGAGCCGTTGCACCCGGGTTGGAAAAGGAGTCGCTCTCTCCGAAGCTAGGCGGACAGAGATACAAAATGGATTATTACCCTCTCAGAATAAAATTACAGGTTTCGCTCACCAAATTATTTGTCGCAGTCATCAGGCGATTGGTAAAGAGAGGTAGATGAAAGGCGGAAATGTCCTCGTGTTGAGCCACAGCCTGATTTCAAACACACCCTCCTCCTGCAACGATTTTTAATGCACTTAAGGAGAGAGACCCTCCGTGGCTTTTCCACCTTGGAAGGACCGACCCGGTCAAGCGGCACAGGGCCAGCCTGGAGGGGGAGACCTACAAAAAGCCCCAGCTGACACCCCCCCACCCCGATCCGCAGCAGGCCAGCTGGGATGGCCGGCCCGTGGCCTCCCCGAAGTTTGTTTCCTTATTTCCCCGCCGGTTCCCGCCGCCGCCGGGACAGCGGGCAGCAGGCAGCGGGCAGCGGGCGGGGGCACATCATCGGCGGCGGGAGGCCCCGTTCCGGGGAGCACACCGGCAAAACGAAGGGGAGCGTGGGGAGAAAGGCCCCGGCCGGAATTTTTGGGCGAGGGAAGCGGGGAGAGGCCGAGGGAGCGGGCTGCCAGCTCCCGGAGCGCGGCGGCCGGCCGGGGAGGGAGCGGGGGGGCTCGGCCGGGGCAGCACGGAGGGCCGCTGGCCGCGCCGGGAGGATGTAAATAACAAACAAACAGGGAAAGGAGTGAGGCTACCGGTGGGCGAGGGGAAGGCGGGCAGCTGCAGGATGAAGCCGCAGACACCGCAGCCGGGCTCTGGCCAATTCTTTTGCTGCTTCTTTTTTTTTTTTTTCTCCATAGTGCTCCCCTGGTTGTGTTTTAGTATTTGAATTCCTCCCAGTCCCCTCCTTCCCCTGCTCATTCCCTTCATCTATTTATCGAAGGAAAATTTAATACAAGAAAGGCGCTGAAAATAACAAAGAGACTACAGTCAGATTTCTCTTGCGGGTAATGGTGGGAGACAAAAAATCTTGTGCTAAAAAGTCCTATCGAGTACGTCTGGGGAAGGTATTTGGCTAATCTCTCTTTTACCCTGTTGCCCAGGGAATGAAACCAGCCCGGAGAGCTTCCTATTGCACAATGCACTGGCCAGAAAACCCAAACGGATCCGTACAGCTTTCTCCCCATCCCAATTACTGAGACTGGAACATGCCTTTGAGAAGAACCATTATGTAGTAGGAGCAGAGAGAAAACAGCTGGCACACAGCCTCAGCCTCACGGAAACTCAGGTAAGGGGGAAGCAGGGAGCGGGCAGCTGGGAAAGCGAAAGTACTGGGATATCCTTGGGAAAACCCACCCGCTCGGCCCAAGGATGCGGGAAAATTATACGGGCAAATTCTGTGGGTATTTAGGCCTCCAGCTCCGAGCCGGTGGAGAGGAGTGAGGGGTTCCCCCTCGCCTGGGTGTAATAAAACCCTCTCCCGTTCGTGAAGAGCCATCGCCTGTGTCGGGGGTCGCGGGGCCTCGGCCGGGCGTGGGAAGCCGCAGTGCTCGGGATACGGTTTGGGTGTCCCCGGAGAAACCCGGCCGGAGCCTCGGCCCGAGCGGGGAGGGGAGAGGCGAGATCTGCCATCTGCAAAGGAAAGGAGGTCCTAGTCATCTTTTTGCGGAACTGATGTGACCCTCAAGAAGTAGTTGAATGTTAGAGAAAAAGCCCCCAAAACAAAAGGCGGAGGGGAGAACGCCCCTTTGGACCCTACGGCAGAAATACTGTTTCTTGGATGATTTTTCACTCGTTTCTAGCTCCGCGTCCGGCAGCGGGGATATGAGGAGCCGGTTCAGGAGGGCATAAAGATGAAAAATAAAAGAGGAGAAATTATTAACTACAAGGAATCCCTCCCTCCGCCCCCCCGCTGGCTGGCTGCGGGCCAGAACCGCACCGGAGACTATTTCGGTCGTCTATCTGGAGGCACTATTAGCGACGTTTCTGCTTCGGTTGTCCCGGGGCGAGGGTCTCGGCGGGTACCGGGGCTGGACACCCGTGGGGCGGCGCGGAGCCGGCGGGGAGCAGCGGCGGGAGAGCTGGGGTGGGTGCGGGCTCCCCCCCGACGGCGGAGACCCACGGCCGGCGGGCCCGCTGCGAGGGCGTTTTTCACGCGGTTTTCTCCTTGCCGGAAGAAAGGATGGGGTTTGGAGGATTGTTTGTTGTTGTTGTTGTGTCGGGCTTTTGTTTTCTGCCCTTCCAGGAGACTCGTGGAGAGAGGGCTCCAGATGGGGATTGTCTCTGCTACAGTATGTGGCACTGTACTTTAAAAAAAAAAAAAAAAAAAGCCAAAATACTCAGCCGCAGCCTAGTTCAAAGTTCCCAGTAAACACAGCGTTCTCTGGGCGGATTAAGTTGTAACACTTTTTTTTTTTTTTTTTTTTAACTCCTTTTCGTGGGGGAAGCAATAAAGAGGTTGGAGCTTTTGTTTTAAAATGTCTCCCTAACAAAACAATAAAAAAGGATCGCCACTTTTATGAGGTTCTCCGAACAAGGGACCGGTCACAGGCTTATTTCCACTGGAAAGCTGTATTTAAGGTGGTCTTTGTGCTGCTTGATTCCGAAGCTGGTTGGGGTCTTTTGTCCGGATGTCAAACCCCCAGTCCCCTACAAATGAGCTCCCTTTTGGGAGATCAGCGTGCAGAAATGAACCGTCCTCCCCTTCAATTAGCAAACTAAAAGCAAATTAAACTCACCCCTTGTTCCCCGCTCAGCTTTTTAATGGGGGACTTCTGGAGAATATGAAAATGCAGCAGAGATGTGTGTCCGGCCAGGCAGGTCTCTGTTCTGAAGAGGCAGCGAAGCGGGTTAAACCAGCTTATTAAAATGCTCCAGTTCCCTTTTCCCCCCTTGCTGGGGCCTTTATCAGGCACTTTCAGACAGAACCAGAGTTTAAACTGCTTTTAAAAAAAATGTTTACCTTTGGCCGCTACGAGGAGTGTGGCCAGCCCTGGAGATAGCTCCCAGATCAATACTATCTGTAATTAAAGCACTGAAGTCAGCTGCCGGATGGTTAAGTCAGATTTATTCGGCGCTGCACAAATTCAGAGGGACATTTACGACGGCACTTGCAGGTTTCGCCTCAGTACGATCGCTCCTGGACGGCGCGTCCGGGGGAGACGCTGCGGGGAACGCCGGGCGGGTTTTTTTTCGGGCTTTTTTCTTTCATTTTACTCTCTTTTCCAAGAGGAAAAGATCTTTCTCCGCCGCCCCTGGTCCCATCCCGCAGCCCCGTTAGGAGGGACGAGGCCTTCGCTCCGCTCCCTGCTTTGCCCTGCCGGGCCCGGGGGTGCCGATCGGGGGGCGCCTCGCAGCTGGCCCGGCCTCCCCCGCCGCAGCCCCGGATCGCTTTCCCGATGTTGGAGGCGGCGGGACACCTCGGCGGGCGCGGGTAACAAGAGCCGCTCCGGTGTCTGACCCGACGGCGGGGCCGGCGTGCTGACAGCCCACTGCCGCGCAGCCACGCTTTGTTTTCCCCGTGTGGGGTGCCTGGAGCTACGCGCGGGCATTGCGCGGGGCTACTCGTGCGCGGAAGGTCCGCGTCCTTGCGCCAGGTGCGCACACGATGGTTCCCGCCTGCGGCGCTGCCAGATCTGCTCTCGGCTGCGGGGAGCGGACCCGCGCACATACGCCGGTGCGGCTGCCCACTCCTGCACGCGTGGGTCCTCTGGAGGTGCCTGGTGGGCGTGGGTCAGCGTGCCTGTGCCTTTCCCGGAGAGGTTTAGGTGTCACACGGGCCCCGGCTCCGCTCGTCCCCCTCCAGGCTGGATAGCAGCGCAGGCAGTGCACGGTGCAGGCAGGGCAGGGGGCAGGCAATGCAGGCAGGGCACGGCGCAGGCAGGGCATGGAGCAAGCAGAGCCCGGAGCCCTTCGGCACGTCCAGGGCAGCGGGCGCCGGGCAACACCGGCGTCCGGGCAGGCGTCGGACTAACGCCCGGTGCCTTTCCTCCCGCAGGTAAAAGTATGGTTTCAGAACAGACGGACAAAGTTCAAGCGGCAAAAGTTGGAAGAGGAAGGTTCAGACTCACAACAGAAGAAAAAAGGGACTCATCACATTAACCGGTGGAGAATCGCCACCAAACAAGCCAGTCCAGAGGAAATCGACGTCACGTCGGACGATTAAAAACTGGCACTTTTGGACTTTTCAAAGCCAGGCACCCCACCAACAGCAAGTGTTAAAGGCTCAACCCCCCAACCCACCCCACCCCCCTCCGGCGTGGCGGGGAAGGGACACGGAGATCTTCATCAAAAATGCGATTCCCGTCTGGGAGGGCAGCTGGGAGCGAGCGAGGGCGAGACCGCGAGAGGTCCGAACTGTGGCACTGCCGGCACCGCTCTGGCAAGGGGGGATCTGTCAATCAAAGCCAAAACACCGGGACGAGGTGATTGACAGGTATTCCGTTTCTCGCAGTCCACTTTTAAAAACATAACGTCAAAAAATGTTAAAAAAAAATCTTGAAAAAAATCTTAAAAAAGAAAAAACGAAACAAAAAAACCCCAACCAAACCAGAAAAATTACCACCTTGCAGGACATTTTGCACTTCACAGTTTTTTCCGTCTTTGAAAGAGAAATTTCCATAAGCAGTCAAAACCCACACCTGTTTCAGAAACTTGAATTGCATGTGTAAAGCCGTCTGGGCAAAAAAAGAAAAAAAAAAGAAAAAAGAAAAAAAAAAAAAAAAGAAAAACCGGAAAAAAATTACCCCGGTTCTTAAAGACAGAAATGAATTGTAATTTTTTTCCCTTTAAGACAGGTTCTGTGTGCTTTTTAATTTTATTTTATGAGAAATGTGCAGTCTGTAAACATTTTATGATAACTTCTGGCGTCAAAGTGTTTGTGAAAGCTAAATGAAGTAGCAGTAACAAAGCATAGTGTTCCTTCCGGATGGACAAACACGGTGGGGCAGGGGAGGGACGGGAGGGAAAGGGGGGGTGTGTGTCTTTGGGGCTGGTCGTAACTTTTGCTGCCAAAAAAAAAAAAATCAAATCAAATTACTCCCCCCCCCACTGTATCCCCATTGCAAAACCGGATGATGATTATTTTTTAAGATTAATAAAGCGCAAACCCAGCGACCAGGTTTGGCGGTGGGGGACACCTCCCAGGCTGGGAGGATCCACAGAAAAGGGACTTAAAATCGCGGATTGATTTTTTTTTTTTAAATTTTTTTTCTAATGGCCATTTTCATTGGGGCAATTTTCAAGCACTGACCTTATAATATTCCGAGATCATAGAGCTACTAAAAAAAGTGACAAATGTTTCCTTCATGTCTCCTATACCAGAATGTAAATATTTTTGTGTTTTGTGTTTAATTTGTTAGAATTCTAACACACTATATACTTCCAAGAAGTATGTCATTGTCAATATTTTGTCAATAAAGATTTATCAATATGCCCTAAATTTTTAAGCAATATCTTTTGCCCTTCTCCCCAAATTTTTCGGAAACCGGTAGTTTCCCACCCAACCACCTTGTTTTTAGCTGCTGAACCCCCGCGGTCGGAGCCTGCGCTCCCTCGGCCGCGCCGCGCATTCCTGCGGCCATAGGCGCGTTTTCTTAATGAATTCACTGACTGGTAAATAGACCTCTAAAAATAAGCCGCAGAGACCCACTTGCTGTAAATAAATACCTTTAAAAAAACCCAAACAACCCCCCCCCCAAAAAAAAACCCCAAACCAACAAAAAACCCAACCCAACAACAACAAACCCAATCCCTTCCCTGATTAGAAACTGAAGTGCGAACCGGCTCGTAATGGGAGGGTGAAACTGGTCCGCAGCAGCCGCGCTCCGCTGAGAGGGAGAGGGGCTTGCCTTGGCAAAAATATGTATTTTATTTAGCGGGAGAGGATTCCCTCCCCGGCTTTTAAATTCCCTCGCCAGGTCGTTGCGGTGAGGAGCAGGTTCTGGGAGGCAGGGGCTGCCCCAGCTGCTGCTCTCCCCGCCGCTCTGGGGGAGCGATCCTGGGCACAGGGTAAAACTCTGACATTAAAGACGGGGGGGGGGGGGGGGGGGGGGAAGAAAAAAAAAAAAGTTGCTCTGGGTCCTTGAGGAAACTAGCTGGTTTTCTGGGGGTACACAGTTGTTTTTTCATGCTTCATTTGCTCCTTAGCCTGATAGACTGCATTAATCAGTTTTATTTCCATTGATAGAGAAACCTCGTCTGCTCTGTTCGAGCTACAAAGAATCCTGCAAGCTTTTGTGAAAGTGCAAATCAGTTTAGGCAATTATCATACCAGGAATATGAAGGGGAAAGAGGAGGCATTGCCCAGTGGTCTCCTTTAATCTCTTAATCCGTGGATCCAGGGGGGCTAGTTGGACATAATTTAGGACAATCTGACTACCCTTTACACTGTGATAAGGCGAAGTTACAATGCATCGCGAAAATACGAGCTTTGTTAAACATTCTGCCTTGAAAAGTTAAGATTAGACATTCTATGCACGTGTTGGCTCTATCGGGTACTATGTAAATTTATTTTAAAAAAAAAAAATCCGATTTTTTTTTTTTTTAAACATTGCTCCTTATACAATCCCGGTGACTTTCCATTCACTAGCGCTACAAATCTGAGAGAGGCCCAGGCAGGGTTAGGACGCATGTCGCAATGCAGTCCCTTCCATTTAAACCTAGGCTAATTATTTAGTAGAGCTATTCCCAAGGTAAACTTCTCGTTGCGTTTTCCCCCTCCTCGAGCAGCTGATGGTGCAGATCCTGAAACCAAGCAGGGCGCACATTTCACCTTAACTCGCCCAAGTTGGCTTGCGCTCCACTTCAAACCCATGCAAATGGGCAAACATTAAACGGATCGCAGCTGAACAGCAGACTTGGGCCTTTCTAGAAATTGTTTCCCATCTTGATAAAAGGCTTATTTCTGCAGGAACCATATACTTTTTTCCCCCCGTTTTTTTTTTTTTTTTTAAACCGTGAGGGAAGAGAGGGAGAGAGGAAAAAAAAATTAAGCGTCCTATGTAGCGTAACAGCAATAAAATCTTCAGAGAATGCCATTAGCTTTGAAAAAAAAACCCTAAAAGCTTTATTACAAACCAAGCTTTGAAAATAGGGGGGATTAGGAGTCTGAAAGGGTCCCACAATGGTTAGAAGAAAAGGTTTCATGCTAATGAGGTTAATGCCCTTTGTATCTCAGGACTCCACAACTTCATTACTCCCTATCTCCGGCTGCACCAAGCGGCTCAGAACACTGCAATCCACTCCAGCTCTCCCCTGCCTTGCCTAGAGAAGGATTTGATAGCAGCTCTGTTCAAACTAGATAATTATATCTTTTCAAGTCGGAATTAAGATAAAGAAAGTGAAGCAAAGGCGGCTAGCCTTGATCCACTGCAAACAAATTTGGCGCACTTTCTAGTCTCTCTCCCCCTGCCTCAATAGGCAGGACAGTCAGCTTATTAGACCCTCATTTGCTTTATTAATTCATCTATTTAAAGTGGCAGGATTAGAGAGAAGGAGAGGCAGAGTCTAATGTGGGACAGTGGATGCCAGGCAACGTGGAAATATAAATATTGGCGAGATGCTATCCGAGCGGGTGTTTAAAAATACATTTTATATTAAATAACTGAGAGGGGTGGGGGAGGGAGGGTGTATTTCGGGTGGCGAATTGCAGACTCGGGCGGATTTTCACTGCTCTTTCGAAGGAAATCTCGGTGCCGGCTGCCGGAGGCCTGCTGCCCCCCCCCGCCGAGGACGGATGGTCCCGCGGAAAATCCGCTGCTCTCCGCGCCTCGCCGGGGATTTGGCCAGGTGGACCCACAGGCTGGGCAGGGGGCTGCAGGTTTGAGCGGAGACCCCCACCCCACCCGCCCAGGGCCGCCCCCCTCGGCCCTGCCTGCCGGCAGCGCTGCACGGGGGCGGCCCGCGGGCGCGGAGCGGTGCGCACTCCCCCGCGCACGGGCGCTGGCAAAGTGACCGCAAATCTGACCGGCTGATGTGTGCCGTCTCCGTCCTTCATCCCTTTACTCTGTCCATCGACCAAGGACGGCTCAACCCTCGGCCCCCTCCCCCCGTCTCGCCTCCCCCCGGCCCCTCTCAGACGTGTCACCGCCAAGCAGCGGGCCCGAGGACCGGGGGCTCCCGCCTGCACCTCCCGCCGCCCGGCCCGGCCCGGCCCGCCGTGCGGCCGCCGGGTCCCCCGCCGATGGCGGAGAGGGCCGGATCCTGACCTCGCCGCAACTCTGCCGGCTCCGCACAGCGCCTTCCCGGCTCTGCTCCGCGTTCAGGATCTGGCCCCTCACGCCTTGGATTTTTAACCCTTTCCCTTCGAATAAAGCCGGCGGCTCCTAGCCCCTCCGTGGCCACTTCCCACCGGCTACCACGGGGTGTGATTTGCACCCCCCACGCCGGCGCAAACGCGCACCCCTCTCTTTGCCACTCGACCAGGTTGAGGCGAGAGGCCTTTGGAGTCCTTGCTTTGTTGTATTTCGAAACGCTGTTTATTTACCTCCCTCCCCTTTGATGGATCGCGCTGTTACTTATGATGGTTTGGCGGAAATTAGCGGTTCCCCCCCTAATTAGCACACAGCCTATCTGCCTTCCTCGTAGGAAATAGGCAAAGCAGCTCCGGCCAGACCGGATTCCCTGATAAACGGGATTCTCCCAGCCCCTGCTCCCGTGTCCATCAGCGGTTCATCACTGCTCGGAGCTAATACAGCAATTGATTTACTTCTCCAAAGGGTCCCGCTGCGAAGGGGACGCGGGAGTTTAGAGAACCTCCTGACCCCGAGCCGTAACCTCTCTCCTCGCCATCCCTTCTCCTGGTGGGACACTCTCTCAGCCGGGGAAGCCCAGGCCGTGGTCCACGCCTGAAAGCGAAAGGGCCATTAATCACCTTCCCTCACTCTCTTTTAATTGGCCTTTTGCAATTAGCGCCTGTTGCAAGGGATGGCGACCCGTCGGCTGTGAGGGAACTCTGCCGGTAGCCCCTGCCTCTGTTCCCTCTTCCCCGGGGGGGGCGGGGAGGGCCGTAGCCGCCCCAGCTCCGTGGCTTCCCCCGCAAGGTGCGGGGCAGGCGGATGCTGCGGGCACCGCTCCCCCGCCGGGGCTCAGCCCGCCTCGCAGGTGTCTTCCCCGGCCCGGGAGCAGGCAAAGCGGGCTCTGCCGCCACCGCCACCTCCTCCTCCCCGCCCTGAGGCCGCTCGGCCCTGCTGCCTCGGGAGCCCCTGCTCCCCCGCACGGCCCGGCTGGAGCCCTGGATGCTGCGGGGGCTTCGGACGAGCATTTATAGACCCGCTCTCCATCGCCCACGGCTGGACCTGACGTCAGGAAGAACTTGATCTCGCCCGCTTTGCTCCTGCTTCTGAAACTGATCCTTGAAATGAGAGAACAGACTCTACACAATTCCCATGGCCTTGACATAAGGTACAGCGATAAATATACACCACTAATGAGCAATTACCATATAATCACCTTCCAATTAGCTCGCATAATGATGAATTAAACATTCTAGCCTGCTGGATTAGGTTTCTTACTTTGTATATTATTTACGAAGGCTAGCTTCTGCTGAGCACCAAATATCAAATTAGATAGGGAATTTTCAGTTGGGGGTAATTATGCATTCAGTGCATGCCCGGAGTTTTTGTCACCAGCTAACTAAAGTGTATTGGAAGGTAGTGTCCATCCTTTTCTGTCTTCCCTTTTTGATGTCTTAAAACAAAGTCCACGCTTTTCCACCAATGCTCTGCGCGTCGCTTCCCTCCTTCTTTCCTTAAGGCTGGACAGACAGAAAAACTGGCCGATTTTTTCCCTGGGACAGTTAAATTATGAGGAGCAGGCAGAGGTAGGAGCTGGGGAAAGTAAATGCGCTCTCTGGGCACACGGTCCTCTCGCCACATGGTTGCACCATCCCTGGGAGATGGGAGGAAACCCGCCCCGTTGTCCCGGACAGGTAGAATCGTCCTGGTCCTCCGCTCGGGGTGGTGGGGACCGGCCGGGCAGAGGCGGAGACATCACCCCACACCCCCCCGCGATGCTCTCCACACAGATCCGATGACACCTTCCCGCGAGTGGCTGTTTTCTTCGTCATTCTGGGAAGGGTACTCCAAAAAACATCGAGTCCTGGCTGAGTTTGGTCCGGGGGAGGGTGGAGGGAGAGAGCGGGCAAAGCTGTGGACACTGGGTGCCGATTCCCCCTGGAAGGGAAGGAAAGGAGAAGCAGCAGCCCCGTAAGAGGAGAGGAGGATGAGAAGGGCTCGCAGGCGGAGGTCAGGCTCTCGGGCGGTCCCAGCTTCAGGAGGGGATGGAGGGACGGCGGCTCCGGGCGGGGAGGGGGTCTCGCAGCCGCCGTATGCAAGCAGGAACCCATCTCGGAGCTGCCTGGCTTTTGTTGGTTTAAGCTGGACCCTTAATGTTTTCCTAATTAACGGTTTGAGTGTGAGTAAACCTCCGCGAGGCGTTTACAACCTGGCCATAAAGTGGGAGCGGAGAATCTCCCTGCCTCCTGCACTGCCCGAAATCATTCGTTGGGGGCTTGAAGGGGGGCAGAAAACCTCCCTACAGCCCCACCAGAAAACCAAGGGCTTAGCCAGCCTCTTGCCTGGGATTACCTTTTTACAAGTGGGGGTCTTTTCCTAGAAAAGAGAGGACAAACTGGTGGCCCCCTCTCCCCCGTCTGACACACGGACTTCTGGAAAGTCTCAGCGATTCCCAGGCAGGAAAGGAACAGCCCAAGAGAGCAGCGATGCTCGCCTTCACCGGTTCCTCCTCCCCCCCCCCCCCCAATTGTGTGTTTTATTTAAAAAGTTAGGGGGAAAAAAAGGCAGGCGGAATTTAAAACAATTTCAGTCCTCGAGTGAAAGTGTTGACTGAATGAGTGTTGCTGACCTGGCCCCAAATAAACTCAGATAAGATGTGGAAACTCATCTGTCAAGTCGTGAACGTCTGGAAGCAGCAGCTGATCCAAGCCTGACCAGTAAGAAGTTGCTGAATTCCCGTGTTTCAGTGGGTTTCACTCATAGCTTTATCAGTATTTGAACAACCTTTTTGTGGTTTTGCTGTGTTCACAGAAAGCGCGGAGTCCTGACTTTCTCCATCAGGCCGGAGAATAGCGCCGAGGCTGTTATTTTATCTTTAGATCAGCAAGTTGGTATCAGAGGCAGGGAAGAAAGTGCATTCTTGTGGGTTGTGAGAGTGAGATATTCCCAGATAAACTCTTCTGCGATCTCATTTATAATCCACATGATCATGGCTATTTTATTTGGCATACGTATGTCGAGAGGAGACGTTTGCTGTGCTGGGATGTTTAGGATCCAAATATGATTATCAAGTCCTTTTCAGAGAGTTATCTCTTGTGTCACCCTCCTTGTCCCGGCAAACGCGTTGCCTTTTTGAAGAGGTCTGTAAGCCCGAACCGTACCTGCTTCCCCGTGGGCTGCCAAATGTCACTGCTCAGGGTCAGGAAAAAGGGACGAAAGAGGAAGACGGGATTTGCAGGAGTAACGGCTGCTCAAATAAAATGTGAAAAGGTCTTTTCATAAGAACAATATTATTTTATTTTAATTCCTGGGGAATGCAAAATAATAGGAAGCCAGATCCGCGCTAAAGCACTGACTAAAATCTGTAAGGAGGAAACAGAGAGCAAAAGAAAGAGAAAAAGAAATAAAGAGAGGAAGAATGAGAGAGATAGGGGAAAAGAGAGAAGGAAGGAAGGAAGGAAGGAAGGAAGGAAGGAAGGAAGGGAAATGTCATATGTGGAAGAAGAAGCCAAGGTCGCAGTGTGGAACTGAATGAAAGTGTCGCAGGGACATTGTCAGAGGAGGTATGGGGAAGGGTCGTTGAGTTCAGCGTCGAACGGGCTGGGAAATTCAAGCCAATTTGCCTTTGGCAGACTCAAGGGCTTTCGGAAATCCGCTTTCTTTCCACCATTGTGGCCAAGTCCTGAGACGTTGGGTCGGTCTGTTCTATCGGTTTTCCTTGGCAAATCATGGCGACCCCCAAAAACAGCCCCGCTCGGCAAAGCGGAGAGTCCTGGCCGGGGCGGTTCCGCCTGTGCAGCGCCGAGCACCGGCGGCAGGCAGGGCAGGCAGGGCGGCGGGGCAGGCAGGGCGGCGGGGCAGAGCTGCGGTGCCCTCCCGGCGGCCTGCCGGGATCAGCCTCTTTCCTCTCCCCGGTGGGTGTTTCTCTTGTCCCGGGGCCCAATCCTGGACTCAGGAGGGCAGGTAGGAGGCGGGGGGCTGCCCGAGGTGGACAGCCGTGTCCTCCGTGGAGGGGGACCACCTTCCCGCTGCTACCCCGCGCATTGCCATGGAAACCGGTGCAGCTGCGGATCAAAGTTTCCCGGCGGCTCAGCCCCGGGTGCCCCGCCAGGGACCCGCCAGCCGCCCCCGGCGCCCCGCAGCTGCCGGGAGAGGGTCACAACCCCCCGAAACGACCCTCCTCGGCCGTCAGTGGGCAGAAGCGCGGCTTGGGGGCAGCTCTGTCGGGAAAAGCCTTTCTGGTGCCTTTTCTGCCTTGGGTACGGGGGTAAAAGATGGGCGGGGGGGTGCCCCTGAGGTGGGCGGCAGCAAACAGGGGAGAAACACCGGCCGCCAACCCTCTCTCTTCCCTCCCTTGCTCAGAGGACCGCGGGGAGACGTGGGGCAAGGATAGAGATGCGAGGCGGCAGGACGCGGGGCCGCCGGATGCCGGAGCAGAGCTGGTCCCTCTCCCCGGCCGCTGTCCTGCTCTGCCCTCCCGGCCATCGTCTTCCGCATCTCCCCGGGCTCCCTGGCCCTGCGCCCGGCCCCGCGGATGCGCCCAGCGCTGCGGGACCTGCAGACCCAGCCGGGTCCCTCCTCTTGCGGGACGGGGCCGCTGCTTCTCTTTCGGGTATAAGGGTAAAACTCGAGCAGTCTCCCCGCTCGTCCCCGTGACTTAAATGATAAAGGAGTAAAAGGCAACGTTTACATCAGTTTAATTAAGGAGGGTTCTTGTACCTTCCGGGGGATCGCATCATTTAACATGAAATATTCATACAGGAGGTTTCCCGAACTGCTCCGTTTAATCATTCCTGCTGCCAACGAAGAGCTCTGTCTTTATACATGTATGTAATTTGATTTTAATGTCCCCGCTGTTCCATCTGCACATGTCCGGAAGGTAGGCCCCTGTGAGAAAACCAAGGATAGGAAACACTGCTCAGCAGGGCCGGGACCCGGCCACCCTCCCGGTTCCTCCCCGGCCGAGGATGCGCCGGTGCGGGGGGATCCGAGACCCGGCCGCCCTCCCGGCCCTCCCGCGGCCAGCCTTCACCCGGGAGACGCGCAGGCTGGGCCGGAGGCGCAAGGCGACCACCCCAGCGCCCCGTCCTGGTGGAGGCCGGAGCCCTCCGCACCTGCGGCGCCTTCCGCAGCCTCCCGCGGAAGATGGGGAGCGAGGCGGGGGGAGCGCTCGGCTCCGGCTCGCCCGCGGGTGCGCACCTCCCTCGCTCAGCCCCTCCGGCCGTACCCTCGGCTTCTTTCTCTCCCCCGCTCCCCCACTGAGCTGTTTCGCATTCAGCTGGGTGAATTACTGCAATTATATATTCCTATTTAAAAGAAGAAGAAAAAAAAAAAGAGGCAGAAAACAAAACACACAGGAGGAAAAGAATGTGGCGTCGACTAATTTAAACCAGTTCAAGTGGAAGGGCTGTCAATTCTTTAAGTAAATGATGCTGTGTTGATTCAGATGTTTCTCGCCGTAATTGCTGTCTGAGGGGGAACAGCAGAGGCTCAAACTCAGCGACTCGCAGCCGGTGCGGGAGGGAGGCGCCGGGTCGGGGCCGCTTTCCCCGGGCGGGCTCGGCCCCGCTTCTCCCCTCTCTCCCCGGTGAGCCGGCTGCGCAGGGTGGATGGCCGGAGGGCTTCACCCCCGCGCAGTAAGCAGTCTTTGCAGGCTCCTGGTCACCCTGTTTGGATGGGGAAGAAGAAAGGGGAAAGGACATTTCCCCCTGAAATGATGAGCGCCGCTCCCATCTGGATGTACCCGGGCAGACTTATCTATCAATCACGCTTTTTATTGGGTGTCACCAGCTGGGGTGTTGCGAGAGAAGTGCATGTTAAATGATGCCATTAGACTGTAGTGCAACAAGCAAAGACGAGGTAATTGGCAGCAATTCTCAGACCTAGTCCGGTGACCTGTTAATCTGTTGCCACCAGCACTCAGCCAGGAGAGGAAAAAAAAAAAAAAGCTGCAGAATGGAAAAAAAGTCTTTGACTTATCTCAGACCTGGTCAGCTTGTTAATGTTCAACTTGTCAAGAAAGAAGTGTTTCTGGGGGAACCCCATCTCCATTCAATCAGACCGTTAATCCATTTAGTGAGTGTAATATATCATCCGTGGTTTAATTTGTTCTCCCAGGTTTCTTGGATCTTTTTCTCCCCTTCCTTCATTTGGATCACATAAGATTTGGCACCAGACTGTTGGAAAGAAGAACCAGAGGGTCTCTGTAGAGCAGGCAGCACTGTTTGACAGCTCTGCCTTTGCACTTCCTAGCCAGAAAGCGGCTGTGGGATCAGAAAGTTTGGGAGATACATGCAGGCCTTCACCCTTCCAGAAACTTGGCTCACATAAACTTCCCTCCTTCATTCATAATAAAGTGTGGAAGGAGTTGCTGTCCCGCTCACGCAGGCGGGACTGTTTGGGTGTAAAGCTTTGTACGACCCTTAGATCCTGGACCAAACATCCACAGTGGCTGGAGGCGTAAAAAAGAAACTTAAACAGGCCGAAACCAACTGTTTAAAAACAATTCCTTCACAAGGTTACTTTGCGTCAGAAAGAAGAGATAGGCGCTTGGGTAGCTTAAAGGAAAACAGATTTTTAACAGGTGACTTGGAATCAGTGGTGTTTTGAAGAACTCAGGGTAGAAACCATGATTCCCCCCAAATTAAAAATGTTTTACAGAAGGTGGCAGTGAGATGGGACCCACCGAACTACCATCGCAATGTATTTTTTCAGCACTAAGCAGGGGACATAAAGTGTGTTTGAGTTAGCTTTATTTTATTGCAGCTTTCCAGCCTTCCTTGATTTTTTTTTTTTTTAACTGAGAGAATTATCAGGAGAGGTCCCTAAAAAGTGATCTTGTGACCTTACCACAAATACAGGGCTCAGAACAGTGGCCCTTACTCAATAGAAACAGTCACCATTTCTGAAATGGCTGCTGGGTTGCACACAAGGAGATTCGAGGTATTTTCCATTATTCATAAATATTTCAAGCAGGTAAGTTTAAGACTTTTTTGTTGCTGATGAGTTATTCTCTCTCTCACACACATGCACACAGACAAGAGCTACTTAGAACACACTTGGATTTGAGTCCAAATCAATGAATAAATTACACAGATGGGTTTCATTGCTTCTATATTTGCTACATATAACAAATCAGCAAAAATGTTCAGCTCATTAGTAGGGACAATACAATGTTGGAGGGGTCCAATGCGACAATGAAAGACGTGTTCATTTTTTCCTGTAATGTGACTGATGGTTGGCTCAACAACTGTGGTTTATAGCAGACCTTTCCTTTAATATAACATACTTCTGCAAATCTTGTGAGAAAGCCCAAAACATTAATACATGACAGAATTAAAAATAACTTCCTTAAAAAGGCTAAATTACATGTTTTGGAAAGTTCCAGCTATGTTAATCTCATGACACTATTTCATGCTGAAGAACTGTCTTTTTTTTACAGGAAATAACTGCAATCCAGTAGCAGCTAAACCATTCCGGTGGGTATATGTAGCTTATTCGGCCTATACATTAAGGACCAGTAAATCTACATGCTCTAAAATAAAGGTTTAAATTTTATCTTACAAATGAAGATCAGCAAATTGTGCTCTGCACATATTTATAGCCCTTGTTCCACACTGGCACTTCTTAGTTTTTTAGGGTGACACAAAATACCTGTCTTTCCCTGTCTATCCATTGTCACTGCAGAGTTACTACTTCAAGACAAGATTCCTGTTCTGAATGGCACCATCAGGTCAAACGTTGGAACCCTTTCCACTTCTGCCCCACGGATGAGCTATGATTGAAAGGCAGCAAGTGGGCTTTGCTTGGAAAAGGATGCAGAAATTTGTGCAAAGCTTTTAGTTGTCATGCTGAGACTAGTGGAAAAAGTAATCTTTTTTGATTTTTTTCAATAAACAGGGCTTACACATTGCGATAAATGAGGCTACCTTGTGTCATGACTGGTGTTAGAAGCCTTTACATTCACTGCTGGGATGCCATGCAAGTGACCTTGTAGTGAGAGCCCTTTCAGCTAACAGCACAGCAGACATGCCACTGGTGAGTTTAAGGTGCTCAGGGTACAAGTATGTCCTCCTGATTCTGCATTCCTATGGCTATTTGAGTCTAGATCACTTTATTTTTGTTCTGCTGACTGGTACAGACTATGATCCCTACATGGCCCAGAAAATCTTCTGTATACCACAAAGACCGTTACCAATTATGCATCTCTTGGACCATTTCCATTTAAGGAGAACCTCTTCCAGAGATACTGATCCAGTGCTGATTTGTACAGCCAGCGATTTACCCATGTGAAGGTTGGTGTGGCTCCTTCGTTTCTCTGTATGTGACCATTCCCAAAGTTTGCCATTGTCTCAGAACACTCACTCTGTGTGTTGCTCTTGCAGAATAAAGAGCCTAATATCAAACTCTTTTCCTCAGCACATGCAAAACTCCTTTCAGAACCTGGAATTTCTGATATTTTCCTTACTTAAACTCTGTTTAGCATCTAAGTGAGATGTAGGTAACAAGTGGTTGGGCTGGAACTAAAAATGACTTTTCTTCCAAAGAGAGACAACTGTGTGTAACGGGAATGGAAAGGGTCTTCCAGAGGAACAGCCCACTCAAGAAAAAATGAAAATATTTCACCAGGTTCTGCATCAACCCAGAGTATTGCAAGGAGGAGAACATGGGCACTGACCTCCCCGTGTGTGCAGTGCAGTTTGACGTGGCCTGTGATTCAGCTCTGAGTGGCAGCTGAAGTCCCACCACGGCCCTGAGCCCTGCTGGGGTTGATGCTCTCAGGGACTGCTTACCGAGCTGGCCAAATCCCCAACTGCCAACCTCAGTCTGGTTGGGAAATTTCATTAATGTCAGCTAAAAAATTGGCCCCAGGGCATAAAAACCAGGAATATGAGCTCCAGAGTTAGAATACCCTTTAACGAAAAGAACCCCTTTAGCCTCTGAGAAGAGGGGACCAAGTAGACCACCCTGCTAATGCCTGCCCTCCGGTACCCTCTGGCAGAGCGAGTTGCTCTCTCACTCAGGTAAGAAAAGCAGGGGAGATGAAGATCCGCCCACAGGTATTTTCAAGCTAGTTTGGCAAACCAGAGAGACAAATCCTTTTGCTCTGTCTTTGTACAGCACCTAGCACCGTGAAGTCCTGGTCCATTCTGGAGCTGCCAGGGACTTCTACAGCACAAATAACAAATACATAATGCATCTGCTAGAGAACTCATGAACCTTTTATGTTATTTATGTACTAATCTGAACAGCATGGGCCAGATTGTGATCTTAGTTATTCTGGAGTAAATGAGATACGGGTTTGGCCTTACATCCATAAGATCTATAGTCAATCAGTGTTTCTAATGTGCTCATCATGGAAATATCTTGGCATTGCGCGGCTGGCCCACTTCAGTGTGACTAGAATAGCAAAGCATTATATTAAGCAAACAGAACAGTTTGATTTATAGATTTGTGGTAAGAATAGTTCGGTTTTCCAGGGTGTTCAATTTAATTAACATTCTCCAGGGAAAAAACTGCTATTGTTTCCCTAACCACATGCCTTCCAATACAAAATAAACTCTTGCTGGTGTGTATGTGCTGCTTAATTATCCTAAATGATTCCTTTTGAAAGTTGTCTATTGACCTGCTCCTACACTTCACAAGTGGAGCATATCCCATTCACTCAAGAGTGTATCTACCTGCACTTAGCAAAAAAGAGATACCAGATGAATTTTAACACTGCTAAAACAAGAATACAACCTGCTGCATGCAGCGTTCCCAAGTGGTGTGTGTGAATAAGGCTGCAAGGAGAATTTATAAAGCCAGGTAAGTTGCAGCAATACCTGTAAGTCCTAATTCCAGCTGCCGTTAGACGTTTGCAGATGTCTGGGGATAAATCTACAGCGAGAGGCTGTGCCGGGATGCTACTGGAGTGCAAAGCATGATCTGTTTGGCCCACTAGAGACAAAATCCTGCTGCCAATATTCACTCCGAGCTGCTCCATGGGTTCGATGTGCTGGTTTTTAGAGGGGCAAGCTGCAGTAAAAGCAAGTCCCAGGTACTCAGGTCACTCCTTGCTCACGTGTCTGTGTAAAACACACTGCCTTTCACACCAACGCGGTGTCTGACCCGCCATCTTCATCTTCCAGGCGCTCTAGTTGCTTTTCAAGAGCGCCAGGATTCAGAAGAAGGAGATGGTGGAGCTGTCTTGACTCCATTTATTCCAGCACTTAAGTGGAAACAGAACTGGGCCCAGTGAGCATTGCAGTGTGGGATGACAGGAGGGCGAGTTTTCGTGTAGTTGAGTCAGTAGTGAGAGCTGGCTGTAGCCGGCTCTGACTGAACACAATAAACAATTCCACTTGCAACATACTGTACTATTTAAGGGCTCATAGATGCCAGTGGGAGTTTTGCCTGAATAGCAGGCAAATAACAGGTCCTTATTCTCTATCATATCTCATGAAATATCACAGCCTCACATGTGTTGCAGAGGCAGATAATGGAGCGACGGAGATAAGAGGGAGCCGGGGAGGTGAGCGGTGCAGCGGGGCAGTGCCACTGCCTCCCCACCGCTGGAGTGTCGGCCTCGTCCGGCTGGCGAGATCCCATCCGGGCTGGAGCCGTCCAGAAGATGCTCTACGGACAGCGTTGCATGGGCCAGGGAAACTACGCAATTAGGCCCTAGAAACTGTGGATTAACTCTGTAAAGTAAATGACATGATTACAACAATTCCCTTTAGACTTAACATCTATTCATCTCTGCCACTGTCTTTCCATTAGTTTTGCTTTCCGATGACACCATCCCATTTTTTTTCTCCTTTTGTGTAACAAAATAAATCCAAATTTTAGGGAAAGATTAGAAATACTTTCCTCTGCTGTGCAATGTGCAAGCAATTTATTGAATGGTCTCAGAAGACAAGTTATGTTGCTCTCCTCCTGCAGTACCATTGATTCAAGCATAAAGCAACAGGTTAAAATATACTCACATGCTCATTCATAAGATATTAAAAATAAAACTTATCAAAACAAGCAGCAGATTTTTTCCTAATATTATTGTATATAGTTTTCATAAATGTGGAGGCAGCTTTTCTGAGAAGCATATTTTAAACACATCTAAATTATATTGAGAGTCAAGGCCCAATTTGGTAACAAGCTGTGAGACATCAAGGGTTCTTTTAATGAAGAATTCACGCTGGAAAAATGTATGTCACAAGACATATGAATAGATGCCTCCATGATTACTAACCCTTCGCTCCCCGTGCATTGATTCATTGTTAAAGGCACATCCACAGAAAGTGATTCAGATGAAGTCCCGGACTCCAAATAGCCAATTGGGTCTCTTCGCTAGTACGCAGAACTCCGAAACAAAGCGGCATCAGCAAAGATGCCTGAGGTTTGATTTGAATTTTGCTCTAGTTGACTGATACTATTTATACCCCGGGCTAATCAGAACCAGGGCTGTTTCATCACACTAAATGTCAGGAAAAATATATCATGTGCATCAAGGGAGAAATCTTGGCCCCACTGAAGTCAATGGCAAAACTCCCATTGATTTCATAGGGGCCAGGATTTCACCCTGAAAAAAAACCCTCATGCTTTATAACAGTTTAAATGGCAATGGTTTTATCTGTGAGTGCTTTTAAGAATTGTTTTGGAGAAAAATATATTACTGAAATGCAATTACGTATTTATTTAGCCTTTACAGAGCAATTGATGTTTTCATGAGCACTGCAAAGACATTTAAGTGGAGTACCTCAAGGCTGAATATGTATGATATGCAATTGGGCAACTATTAGAAGGCATAACTGAATGTGATTCACTGTCTTCAAACCCAATTTTGCTAATAAGCTCCCGGGTTTGCATCTGGATGATCCAAATGTGAATATTTTTCCTTCTGGATGACGTAATAGCTCACCAGGACTCCAGTGCAACGGATGTAACATATTTGATTTGATGAGCCTGTTGGACATAAGAAGGAGCTTGCAGTTGTCTGTCTGTCTTGCTCCCACACTAATTGAACACAGCCCTGTGCCCTGCCAAGGCTCGCCGGGCTCGAGCAGCCAGGGAGAAAACCTGCTGCCTTTGGTACTGCCCCCAGGACAGGAGGTGGACAGAGTGTCATTGCGGGCTTTGAGCATTGTCAGAACGGTTTGGGGAAGCTCTCAGCTCCAGCCTTCTTCTACTGTTAAATCAAAGGATTCTTGTCTTTCCTCGTTAGCACCGTAAATGAGCAAAGTGTTAGGATTTATAAGCTTCCATATTTGTAGAAGTCACATTCTGCTGAGACAATTCACAAGCAGAAAAAATAGACTTGTTTTCACTGGCTAATTAGTTCATGGTGCATATTTCTTCAGCTGTGTACTTAATACTTTGAAAAGTATCATGGGATCAAGAAATTAGCTTTGCATTTCAGTCAAAAGAAGAGCCAGTGGAAAAAAAAAACAACAAACCAAACCCTACGTGAACAACATTTCAGTGTTTGGAAAGCACCACATCCTCCCTTAAAACCTCTTTGAAAAGATACGTTGCAGTCAATGAATCTCACTTCTTTTAACCAAACCCATAAATCTGGTGTACAAAATGTTCCCTCATTTTGACCGGATCTATTCAAACTGATTAATTTTTCACAATTTTGTCTGAAAACCACACTGTGGCATCGCTTCAGCATTAACTGCCCATATTGCACAGACACCATCAGTTCCTGAAATACTTAGGTTTCCTGTGAATTTAGAATGAGTTCCTTCCAAATATTCACTTAATCTGACCTTGTTTAAATTATGTGAATGGACAAAATTATAGCTTTTGATGCTATGTTGCAAAAACATTTAATCTATTTTGGTTTTAGCTTTCCTTTGACTGGTACAAGAAACAAAGCATGGGAAAACAGGGAAATCATGACTTATGGGTGAGCGGCTAGTCACATTTGGAGCTAATTTGTTTTCCAAACATTTATACTTCCTAAGAAACAGTTTCTCCAGAAGAATAGCTCCTGGAGGTGGGTACAGTACTGGTCAGAGAAGAGGAAAACATGACATTTGATGTAGTCACCCTGATTAAGGTCCTGTCCAATTAGGTTTAACAAGACAGGGTTAGAGAACTATCCTAAAATATACCAAGGAGAGGAAAATATTAAAGAACAAAGAAGCCTGTGGTCTCAAAGGACCAGGGAAAAGAATTTCAAACCATCTTGACGAATCAGTGTAACCACAGCTTGATGGAGAGACAAAAATGGGATACTCTGGCTCTGAGGATTGATGTTGAGATTAAAAAAGCAAACAAAAAAATAAATCCTTTCACTTCTAGACCACTAACTTCATAAAACAGTTAGTCATGATCATCTGATAGTTATTGAACATGTCTTCTCTGGAACAAACTGATGGTCTGAATACCAGATTTAGGAGACGTATGACAGTATTCAAACGAAACAATTTTCCGCTTGGCATTATTGTTGGCCACCTCCATAGGAAGGCCAAAGGACTGATGGAGCAAGCAATTGATAACAGTAAAAAAGCCCAACAATAGTTAATGTTATTTATTACCATTATTAATTCACAAGAGGAAATCACACAATCGTACAAGGATGGCAGCAATTACACTGCCAAATGGGATTCCTGTAAAGCAGGGCTGAGATGTGGGATGTGAGCTGTGGTTGGATTAGGAAAGCATCTGTGGCTGCTGCTAACTTGGCTAGCAGAGCAGGGACTGAACCAGGGTTGCCAGTGCTTTACAGCTAGAAGCACCAGCTACCATCACATGAACCAAGAGTCCTACCTTTGTAGCCGGGGGCTGTGGCAGCTCCTACCCTGCGTGGAGATGCACTGTGGCAGGAAGGACCCGTGACACACGTGTGCCCATGGGTTACGTCCTTCCTTCTGGCTTTCCCTCAGCAGTTCAAATCCCTTTTGCGTGATGACTCCTCCAGAGGATGACACACCAGCTAGGAAACTGGTGTCTTTCCAAGGCAAAAGTGTGAGTTGCACTGAGCCTGAGCAAATGCCGAGTAGCGTGCAGGGGTCACATCTCCTTGTCTGCCCTGGCCCAGGCAGGGACTGATAACACCCTCACCAGGGAGCTACTTTTGCACCAGGTCTGCCTTTGCTTTTCTGTCTTCTCTGGATGAACAGAATGAAACCGTCACCAAGTCCATCACTCCTAACTCCTTTGTGATCACCTCACTGATGTTTAAAAACAGGATTGTCACCAAATCCATGGTAAGGGTTGGAACGTAACACTTCATCATTCCTATGTTGGCCCTAAGGTGGTAATTTAAATGTGTTTTGTATTCTGTGCTGATTTATGGTGGCTAAATTAATGTAATAAAACTTCCCAGGCCCTTTTCATGTGTATTATTGATAAAAACACTCACTAAAAGAAATGTGAAAATCCATCTTTGTGAGCTTTAATACTTGATGGTGGCATCTGTTTTTCATTTAACAGGACGACTGAAATGAATGTAACTACAAAAAACTCAAACAGCCAAATGTGTACATATCATTGCGCAAAAACGGCGATTTCATCACTCACTGATAATCAGTCATGATTTATTTAATCTGACTTCACTTCTCACCCAGGGCTTGAGTTCAGCAGGAGTTTTGCTTAGGCAGGGTCTTCAAGATCTGACCCAGACATCTCCATTTGCAACAACATTGACTGGAAAGGGCTTTGTACATTGTAATAGCAGAGCGAATCAGAAGAATTTAAGTTTCCATTCAGTCACAGTCTTCTGTGCTTTGACCTACCTTTAGGACGTTGACTGAGTACGAATATCTTTTGCACTGTCTTATGACAAAATGGACCATTTATGGAATGACATCATTTATGGATAGGGAAAAACTACCTTTTATCATAAATCATGTGCAAAGATCACATAAAAGATTAAAGAATGAAGATAACTGAAAACAAGAGAGTGTGCAGTGCATTATTCAGCACCACAGAAATACAGTGTGCAGGAAAAGAGGAGAGTCTCTGGAGATTGGCTTGATTGCTATATCGCTAAGAAGGATTGAGATGTGATGCAGAAGCTGGCTGGTGTTTGTGGTCACGAAGGACTTAGAAGAGATGCTGCACTTGCTATATACTGCACATAGCTTTGTATGTGAATTCATCAGTGACACGCAAATAGGACAGCACAAATGTAAGGTAAATAATCTCTCTCTGCGCATGGTGATGGAATACCTACAGTTCAGTAAAGAGCAAATCCAGCTGGCTATCTCCCTAGATACAGAGGTCTCCAGAAAAAGCACTGGCACAGCTCTGCTGTGCCAAGTAGGGATCAGATTTAAGGCATGGGTAGGTAAGGGCAAGGCAAATATGAGTGCTAGCCCTTTTTCCCTGGCACAGCACTCCAGGTATGCTATAGCTCGAGCTGGGGCTTTGTTATTGCATTGATTTCCCTTTGCTCTCCTGCAGAGTCATTGAAATGTCCTGTAGAGTGATGGGAGACATCAGCAGCTTCCCAGCATAAACCCACCTAAATGCCCAACAATGTGGGCTGAACACTTTCTTGGAACAATTTCTTGGTGTAATTTGCACAAAATTGTGCTGACTTTGTACTCATGCATAATGGGACAATCATAACAGTGCAACCAGGAAGAACTTCATGCCAAATTCATCAGTCAGGCAACGGCAGTAAAATCATCCATGGGTGCCGCAGTGACAGCTGTTCACCATCTCAAAACAGGGCTGGGAAGCCTGGGCAATGATTAAGACATTCAGTTAGGATGTGCCCCTCAGTGATTTCCCAGCTATTCCAGCAGCTTTTCCTAATGATGTTTCCTTCCAGTTCTGCTTAACGTGCAAAGTCACAGCTGTATGGTTGTGGAATGTGATAGGGCCAGATCCTTAGGAATTCTGGACCTGCAGCGTTCAATGAGCCTTGGGGGAGTTGTCCAGGCTCAGAAGACATCCATCAGGTCCTTACCCCAAACAAATCCTCCACCATCTGCCTCATTCCACACGCTCTGAAGTCAGTGGGAGTCCTACCAGATAATTCAATAGAAATTGGCCCAGGACTCACCTAAAAACGCACCTGTTCCTTACCACATAAAGTGATAAGCTGCAAAGGTTTGTTTTTTAATTGGACACTTAATACCAGCTTTGGCAGGTGATTAAACTGTGATTTACTTCCCAGGGAGATAAGAAGTAAATTTCTAAGGAATTCTGGATAGGTGGTTTAACAGCACAGTAATTATACAGAGACATTTTTGGAAGAACTGGGCAAGTTAAGGGAGAATCAGACATAAATAAGGGAGTTATTTTTCTTCCTACACTCAGAAGACTACATGAGATTAGAAAATGACAAAAAATGAGAGCAGTGCTTAAGTAGTTAGAAAGTAAGAGATTCTGAGTGGACATAAAAATTGCCTAACAAATGTTTAATAAGGAGCCAACAAGGAATGTATTTCCACTTCAGCTGAAATAGAAGTGGCCAGTGCTATCAGAACATCAATGTATACAAAACAAACAATACAGCTTAACTGTCTCCCATGGGTAAAAATAAAGAGGCATGAAGTAGGGACTTGTCAGTCATTGAGACCTTCATTAATAACAACTGCAATTTAAAGAGCATGGGTTCTAGTACTTGCAAACAGGAAGCTGCAGCACTCTAATAAGAAAGCAAATATTTCATTGCATGTACAGCAAGATTATATTTCAGAGGAATAAAAAAAAGAAATTTTTTGAAAAAATAAATTTAACTACACAACTGCAATGAGATCTGGGACACTACTAAAGCCTTTTTGCATTTTACATAATAAAAATATAATATTTTCAAGTATTGTATTAGAATTGTCTAACTGGTATTAGGGCAAATATGCAATGGGGAAAGAGAACAACAGTTCAGACTGGTCATAGAATGGGTTTCATCTGTCACACTTGCCTGGCTTCACAGCAAGTTTTTGGTATTTTCAAAGGACAAATTAAAGTAATTTTTCAGCTGTATGCTTCTGTTTAATTGGGGAGATCATTTCAGGTCTCTTTGTGTTGATGTTAACCATTACCCTCCATGCAGAAAGCATTTTAAGTAGTGAGGTTTGGATAACTCTATGAAGGCAAGATGGGGACCAGAATCTTTTATCCTCAGCATCCAGATATGGACTGTATTTACTGTTTCGGGCATATGTAAAAGTGGCTGAATGCGGCTACTGTTTTGGGCTAGACTATCCCCACTGAACCTTCCATTTCCTCTCATTTGTTTGTGTTTCCACATATCTAACAGGAAAAAAATCTACTTTGGTGGATAGTTCTGCTTCTGCCCCTTCAGCACCATATACCAGCTGAGAATGGAAGAGAGTGGTCTTGGTGAGCCCATCCTCTCAACCCACCTGTGTTGTGTGTGTGTTACATCCAAGCTCACAGGCAGTATAAACTGTCTTGTCAGCCTGTGACGCCCTGGTACCACTTCAAGCAATTCCTTTGTCACCCTGTGTTCTGCAGCTTTATGGGTAACTGGATCATTTCTACATCAAAATCTACGATTTTGCTGTCGTCCTCCGTTGCTAACGTGGGTGTTCACTGGGGCTACAGAATACATATGGCCTCAGACACAACTCAAAGGGGGTTTATACCTGTCTCCTGGTAGTTCTCAGATAACCATTTTTCATCTGAAAAATAAATATTTCTTCTTTGTCCTTTCCTTGGGAATACTGAAAAGAGCAGCATCCTGTATATTTTGTGTAACTGGGTCAAAAGCTGTAGTAATTATATAATAATGGCTTGGAAAGGCAGTATTTCAGGACAAGGTGTTTCAAGGCAACAACTTCAGTTGTAAGAATGACAATGGTATTTATTGCAGGAAATCCCTTGCAAGAAAAATATCTGCCTATTACAGACAGCAATAAAGTAAAAATTTTGCCTTAAGCATATTTCTTCCTAAGGCAGATCAGTAAATATCTGAGCTGCAGAAACATTTAAATACCTGTAACTAGTAAGAATTTACAGTTCCACAAAAACGTTGTCAACAATATGTATAGGTGCTTTAGAGATAAGTAGGTATTTACCAAAGATTTATGGATTATGGTATTCTGTGACATCATAAAATGTGGGGAATCTGAGTGCACGACTGTTTGACTGGTCAGCAAAAGACTCTTCTTAGACTATTTGACTGTGCCATTCATCATTCCTAAGGTTTTTTCCTTGAAAGGTCTTGGAAAAGGTGTTGTATATCACAAATAGCCTATGACCTCAGAAGTCAGACTGGGAGCACCTTTTACTCCATTAGCAGTTCAAGTTAATACTATTTGTTTTTTTCAAAACAAAATACTTATCTTGAGTTTTGAAAAATATTTTTTTCCAGCTTGAAGCCATGCCCTCAACATTATGATAATATTAGTGCTGATAATCAACTTTATTTCTTAGACTGATGATTCATCATGCACTCATTCTAAGTGATTTTCTTGTGCATTCGTACAACACATTAAAAGGAAATGGAGTTACATATACTCATTTAAAATGTTTTGAAGGGAAAATCAGCCACTCTCATTTACTGCTTTCAAGCAGTGTGCTTCTACCGTTCACTGATCTTGCTGAAGTCAGGATTTTACCTCTAAATTTCATAGCTATATAACATACACTGATATTAAATGGGATATGAGGGACAGTGGTATTGTGGAGCTCATGTTAGCTGCTTTTATATATTGCACTGCCCTGAAATAACGTTAGACTCAATGGTCCAAGATCAGAAAGGCCAGAAATAGCAGTGGAAATTATATAGGCTAAGTAGAGCAAGGTAATTGGGACCTGTATCTCTGGAGGTGAACTATCCATTTGTAAGTTCTTCCATGTTGCCCCCGCTTCCTCTCCTTTCCCTTTCTCCTTCCCACAGGACCTGGCCTGGCTGTACCGGTCATCTTCCGAAGCTTGAATGGAAACTGGGACATGGATCTCCTGGTGGAACCGCAATCGGGACAGATTGCTCGGGAACCTTGTCCTGGGTGGGATGATGGGACAGGGAAGATCAAATGGGAACAGAAGAGGAAGTTACTGGAGAGACCAATCTGTGTGGAGATTTCAGTGTGGTTTCTCTCTTCTATTCATGGAAAAGGGCATCAGGAGCAAAAGAAATGCCTTTATTGCTGGAAAACATCTGAAAAATGAAGCAGCAGAGAAACCAATCAGCACAGAGGAATTGCAGCAGCCAACGAGAATGGAGGGATTTGCATATCCAGAGAGAAGCTGCTGGGGAAGAGCTGCAAAGGGATTATGCAAATCCCTGATTGGGTGAGCGGTGGCTGATTGCCAGAGCAGGGGGATGCACACACTGCTCTGTACCTGGGCAATGATTATGCAAATTACACACCCACAGCCAGAGTGCAGGGCAATTGGCTAAATGAGAAAAACTGTGGTTATGCATCAGTAGATGTGCAGTGTTCAGCACTCAGACGATCACACCGCACTTGGTACAGAATAAACATGAGCGTCCGTCTCTGCCACCCCTCGCACAGCTCCGCTGGATCCATCTAATGTTTGGCTGCTGGGGTGGCAACTGAACCTCCCTATCAAGTCAAAGTGAATGTTTGGATGGCCATTTTCATTTACTGTGAGTCTGGCGTCAACGGGATAAGAAAATGGAAGCTCGGATGAAAATTTCTCCATGTTGCCGGCAATTTTCTGATCCCAGGGAAATTCTACTGGTTGTCGAAGAAAGGATGCAAATGCATAATCTGTGGGCTCTACCCTTTGCACTATGCATGGGAAAGATCTGGAGGGACTGGAGATGTAATTAATACATCGGATTTTTAATATTTATTTTGTGCTTTTTTAGGGATGCAATGACATCTAGATTTGTAAGAAGATAAAGACATTGCCCTGACATACGTATAATCAAAGTTTAATATTCAGAAGTTTCTTTTTATCTTTTTTTATTCCAGTGTGTACAATTACGTGCCTACATGTGTGCATTCCAGCATCAGTTCTCAAATCCGGCATAATAATATCTCAGTATAATTTAATTTTGCTCTGAGCAGTCTTTAATGTTTCAGGAGCTTCTCACAAAAGGAATTTCATTCCCATGGACACCAAAGCCTGAAACACCTCTGTAATTCTCACTGCAGAATGTTGGAAAGACATGACTCAGAAATCCTGGAAAATACACTAATTATATTGTACAACTAATTGCTGGGTGGCATTACCACTCTGCAGTTTCCATAGATTACTGGCAGATGGGTGATTCAGATTCCAAGGTGGTGAGGCCAGTTTAAAAACAGCATATAACCGAGGAATAGCTGGACATATTGGAAGAAAAGGGGAAAATTGTCCATCTCGTACTGTGGCACAATATAAGATCTCACTGAACTTGTTGGCACCAAGTTCAAATATGTGGTGACAGCTGTTCAGTCATACATATCAGTTCACCAGTAAAGCCCATGCCAGTGAGGAAAAGAGTAAAAAAAAAAACCTCCATGAAGTTTTCCCCATGGAATTTTCTCCCTAATTATTCCCCTGGGCAGGCAGAATCCGCTTCTGTAACAGGTTATTGGTGATATCGACAAATGTTGTTAGTCCCGGGGGACCAATTAATTTTAACAGAGGCTCCACTGAAAATCAAGGAACAAGGCCAAATATTATTCCAGTGAAGATCAGTGAGCGGTTACATTTGGGAAAAAGAAAGGGGAAATATATAAACGTATGAGGCAGAAAGGGAAACTTAAAGTGTGGTCTGTAGGCAGGACGGGGTGCACAAGTTTGACTGGGGTAAGTCAAAGGTTTATTAGTCCCTCCACTCATAAACCAACTAGTTTATTTTGCCATATTTAGTCTCAAAATTAGCTGCCTACTGCCGAAAGATGGATTTTTGAAACCCAAGGGTAAGATGTGGGCAGTTATTCCCAGTCGCCACAGAGTACGGTTAGTGATACAACACTGTGGAGAGTCGAAGCTTACAGGAGATGTTTTCTGATTAACGCTCTGCTCTCTTTTTAATAAGTTAAGAAACCTCTGAAGAATGGTAAATTACAATAATTGATAACTCCTAGAATATTTCTAGCTTGCTTTTGTGGAGGTATAGAACAAACACTACTTAAATAACTTGCAACTGGCACAACAGCTATTCCATAAAGAAGTGAGATTTGAAGAGAAATGGATATGAGTTGCATTTCATTTCTGAATTCACTTCCCAAAGAAGTTGCCACCTCAAATGTTATATAAACACATGCACGCATACATAAACATGTATTATCTATTGATACCACAGTTGGTTAAAATGTTTTGCTTTTCTGAAAGCTTAAGTGAGATTTCCCCCAGACATTTTACATTTTTAATTAAATAGTTAATTCCCTCCATTTTTTTCTTTTCTTTTCTGATTTGTTTTTCAAATAATTTTTGATGACAAAGCAAACAAAATAAATAAAGGCCACAAGAACACTGAAAAAAGAAACAACTAGTAAAGGGGAAGAAAAAAATCCTACTGCCAATCACAAAAAATATATTTTTTCATGGAAAAAGGGAATAGTTTCATAGAAAAAAAGATTAAATGGTGGGAACTTTGTAAAAAATGCTTCAGATTCAGGCAATTCAGAAGTGGAGGTATTTGGAACCACTATGTAGACTACATGCCTTCTATACACAATGGTAGATTTGCATAGTGACTTAATGGCTTCTGGTCCGGGGATCCCAAAGCATCCTCTTAACCTGCGCAGTTATGAGACCATTCTCTGCACTGCTGAAATCCACCTAGGTTTGGGCTGAAATGACTTCTGCAAACAAACAGCTTTTAGAACTGTTTATAACAGCCCTTTGTGCCAGCAAACTGGCTTCAGTTTTTTCTTGGCGCTCTTGCGTGATGGAGGATAACGTAGTGATACCAATGGGAAACTCCATCCCTTACACCCCATGGAAATGCCGATCTTCCTGACCATATCTTCTCTGGGTTTGACCCACAGTCTGAGGATCCTGTGGGATGCACACATTAGCTCAGATTTTCTCTCCTTCACTCTGGTACTGCCAGTTTCATTCATGTAATTAAAGGTAGGATTTGGTCTCACAGTTTTTTATCTAACCACTATGATTTCCCCTTGCCTTTCTCATGGCTAGCAACTGGACACCAGGGCAAGGAGAGGAGCCCGTGCTCTAAGGACAGACTTCAGCCCTGCCTGATAGAGTTCTGTGGGATTTGGTGCACTTAGCTAGGGAACCTGGTGCACTGGGAGACACATAGATGACATGATGTTGAGACTTTTTGTCTTACAGACCCAGCTACCTGTTTCACACCTATCACAAATGTGTTCCAAGGGGAAAAAAAAAAAAACAAACCAGCACACCATTACATACTTGTCAAAATCCAGTTTAAATATACTACTGTCTTTAAAATACACTGTGATTCCTTTTTAATCTGATCTATAGCTTTAGTGCCTGTGGACTCAGTCTACCAATATAGTCCACAGAAGGTCAGGAAGGGACAAAAAGATGAGGACATCTTCATGCTGAATTTTTGTGTCCATTGCCTGTCAGAACAGATGATGTCTGGACCAAGGAATCTGGGAACTTTTTAAATACCTTGTGCACCTGTTAAGTGTTACACTACCTTAATTAAAAAATTGCAATTATTTCTACCTTCTGCCCCACGCATCGTGACTATAACTGTAGTGCTGCCCCATGGAAGTCTCTCTCCATCGGCTGGAGCAGGCTGAGCAGGAAAATCACCGGGGATGGTGTTCACCAGCCTGCTGTGGAGTTGCTGCAGGGTTTTGGGGGGCTGTCATGGAACTGGACTGGCCTTACTGACTTGGGAGGTTTTTTCTGCAGTGCACAGAAAGGCTAATCTATGGTGATGGGAAGGACATCACATACTTCTTGTAATATGGCGTGGTGGTGGGCAGTAAGTATTTTTTAAGGATGTTTCAGCCTAAATAATTTGACCTTGTCATCATGAGAGCCTAACAAGCTTGAGGCAAAAAGCCAGATGTTTCACTTGTTGCAGAACTTGTTTTTCAGCTGGTTTTACACAGAATAGATGTCTTTTTTGCTGCTTCTTTTTCACAGGCTTGGTCTACACCTGCCGGCCCACAAAGCTGTGTGAGCAGCAGCTATCAATGAAGCATTACTTCTTGTCAGTTTGCAAAGAACAAAATAGAGAACTTCAACCCTGCTGCAAGAAAGAGGTCATGGAAAGAGGAAAAGACCACAGCAGACCCAAGCTGTGCTACAGAACATTCCCCTCTGGTCGAACTCCAGCTCCTGTCCCACTCATGTTGGAAATGAATGAAAGTTGTGATGAGTCAATGCTGCTTCATCGCCTGTGAAATTATTTCTACGCTGGAGCATGACAGACAAGTGATGTCTCAGCTGGTGATCTCTGTTCAGCTCCTCGTGGGCAGGTGTCCCAGTCACATAAACCACCATGACAGTTGACATTAATTGGCACCCTTGTTGCAGTCTCAAAGGGGACGCTAAAGATTTAATGGGCATTGAGAGTCAATTATTCCCATATGCCTCAAGGTGGTCCCTCCAGAGCTGTGCCGAGACACACAGGCAGGCCGGTGCTAGACGCTTGAACTGACGCCATTTGTGATGGATTCGCCTTACCGATGTTTTTAAAGAGCACAAAGACAAAAGGGAGAAATGAGAAACCTAGAATACCAGGGAAAATAAAAGCATGTTGTTTCTCAAGGACACCCTGGGATTGTAACAATTATTTTTTCCTGGATGAATGTGAGGCAAAACAAGTGAATTCTTCACATACGTAAACAGGTGAATGTCTTGACTTCATGGAGGTAACCAGTTCCTGTAAATGGACAGCTTAATACTAAATACTGCCTTTTTTTGAGCACTGGATGATTTCACCAGCTACTTATCAATGGAATACAGATTTTATGATCACCTTAAATGGTCAAGTGTTAAATATCTGTATTATTTTTAGATGGAACCTGTTTAAAATCAAAGTAACAAAACATTCCATGGAGGAACAGTTTAGTTCTGAAATTCCCTGGTTCCTTTTCCTTTGCATTTATGATGATTTATCCTAAGTGTGAATAACATGCATTTTTTGTGGGCTGCAGGATTTTAGAAATAATAAAAGAATGCTTTGGAAATGTGTCATGTCTTCACAGTTATAACTCAACAGCTCAGGAGGCAAGATTTCCCAGTGCTAACTACTCTTGTGTTAGCTATCTATCTTTACGTCCAAAACAATTTATTTTCAGATTGACTATAAAAGCAAGGCATCACATAATTGTCTGGCTATAAAATATGTAAAGTATTGCACTACTGGGGCTCATTAGCAAAAGCATGGATGCTTTTTAGTAATCCATAAGGTGATACTTGTTAATGAATGTTGCAAATTATTCTACTAACTACCTAAAGATTAATAATAGATATGTCTGCTGCAACAAACAAGTCTCAAATCTCTGGAGAAAACTAGAGAAAGTGGATAATAATTAGAATAAGAGCACAACAGATATTCTTATATTCGCAGTTTTGATCCTATCAACTAAATGGTGGTTATGGTTTGTGTTATATCTGTTGTAAACAGACTCCACTTGGAGTAAGCTTCTAAGCTAAGAATAAGGCATATAGCTGGGGTTATGGATAGGCAGTGAGAGTGGTTTTAACTCTCACTCACGGGTTTAATGCTGCCTAATTTCAGGAAAATTAAGCATATTTACAAGATTCATCTCTGTGGATGACTGTCCATCCATTTCAAAGGAATCTGAAAAGAAGCACTGTATTTAGGTGCTTATATTCTGGATAGTTGACAAGGACTCTCATAATTTTTGTTTTAGTTAAGTCTCTAGGTATGGCAGTATGTCATACTCATCAAAAGAAGTATAGAGGATGAACAGTGTTTTGAGCTGTAATATGTTAACTGCTCTAGTCATGCGAATAATTAAAAATTGAACAAATATGTCAATGGTAAATAGGACTGGACATCTCCAAAGCCCTTAAATCACACCTCTGAAAGTTTGTTTCTCTCAGAGACATATCATACTGTTGTTGAACCTTTGCTGTTCACCAGGGCGTGGAGGATGGTGTACAGTGCATCATTCCCGCTCACACAGGTAACAGGTTTCACCGGCGCAGAGATATCCCAGTGTCCGTTTTGACTGGGTCTGTGCATCAGCAGAAGAATAAACAGGCCTAGAGGAGCTCATGTGAGTCACTGGGACCAGTGCTGGCTGTTGTAGACAGCCGGGTTCCCAGCATTCCCCAACGGACCCCAGAAGCTGCAGCTTTAACCTTTTATTGTTCTGTGTCCCAGAAAGGGCTGCACAAATATCTGAGGTCCCTACAACTGCACTCAGCTGTAGGTGTGTTCCTGTTCCCATGTCAGGTGAAATGCCCAGATGATGCTAAAAACCAAAACACCCCAGAGAGAGAAAGGCCAGGACACCGCAGTGGTCACTGCCAGTCTTTTGAATCTAACCGAATGTAACCAAACTGGCTTCTATGGGGTATAGTGGGTATGAAGTCATGCTTGTTTCTTAGAAATGCTTTGTTAAGGTGCATCATCTCTGACCTAGGCTTGCTCCAAAGCTCATTGAGTCCATGGAACGCTCTCAATTGACTCCTTTAAGCTTTGGACCAGTTTTCTGCCCTGGCAAATGAAGGTCTGGCAATTGTTGAGCCCTCACAAAGCTTGCCAAATGGCATGTAATTCTGCCAAAACCTATGCTGATTTCTGGAGAGGAGGAGGTTCTCTACAAAGAGGAACCTCACAGTTTCGCTTTGCCTTCAGTTGCAAGAAGGCGAATGTTACAAGACTCCTGAGATGCCTTCTGCTGCTCCACCCGCACTTCAGCAATGATTAAAAATACTTTGTCCACAGTAATCCAGCACAGCACAATGTAGATAAAGCTATTCAAAGACAATGATTCATAACTCGTCTAGTATGCAGAACAAGCAAAAAGGCAATTTAATTTGAACATGTAAGCACACACCAGTCCCTGCACAGTATCCCTCCAAATGGATAAGTTCTCCATTAGTTTCTGCTTATATTAAAAAGAATTCCCAGATGGTCCTGTTTAAACAATGTCTAAATAAATACTTTCTCGATCCTTTCATAAGTTGCTATAGCGCCTCGAGAAACTCAGTGAGCGCGCTCATGGATGTAAGTTTGGAAATGAATGGTGTAATTGTTATAACACAGTGCTGTGCTGGTCTTTCTGCATTTGGAGCTCCCGCTGGTCAAAAAGATGTGTTGATTCAAAATATGTGTCTTCCACATTCACGATTAATTTTTCAGTGTTTTGTCTGCTTCCTGACAGGGAGCTGTGGAGTCTTGAGGCCCTGACAATTTATTTTTCAGGCAGCCTGACCTACTGGATGTAGTGCTGGGAGCTTCTCAAAGCCCTGCTGCTGTCCTGCTGGATCTGGGCTACATCTTACACCATCCTCCGTACCTCAGGTTCTCCGTCTGTCAGATTACGGCACGAGATGTAGATGTCCCTTGTAAAACCCTGAAGTCTGTAGAGGAGAGGATCTCTGTAATGCTAGATAGCTGCTGTTACACAGACTCTAAATAATCTTTACACAACATCTAACTCATCACTTCTCTTGCATGGTCAAGTAGAAAACCAGTGTCAAACCCTTTGGATTTGATCTTGAATTGCTGAACTGACTCAGCATATTAGATATTTCTTAACATTAGTTTAAAAAAAAATAAAATACAACCTACTTACTTTTATTAATCCTCATGAAAACTCGATTTTGAAAGGAAACTTCCCTAGCCTGACAAGGCTCTAGGGAACTTCACAGTATAAAATGACATAATAAAATTCAAAGTAAAAACCAAATATGAACATTTACCAAAAGTTCAAAAACATTTAAATTATAAGAATTCAACGGTTTAAACCATAGGGAGCTTACTGTTCACACACTATTGAAAGTAAAATAAAAAGGGCACTGCTTTATTTAAAAGTGTGAGTACTTGTTATTTTTAAGTAGGATTAAGTATCTGGACTACCAATTACACAATGGAAAATCCCTTTTTTATTGGTAAGATTTTAATTAAGTACCTTGATTTCTATAAATGGGAGCTCCATTTGACACTTGTTGCCAACTTTGAATAAGTGCTAATGGAAACTGAGTAAATTCTGCTGAACTACATAATGCTGAGTGCTGCTCAAAGAGAAGTCTGCCTCCAATTTCAGTTCCTTTAGTGAAAATCTGAAATAAGCACATTGAAGTCAATGTTGCACTGGTAGAAATCAGAGTAAGAATTGAGCCGTGCCTAAGCGTACATTAGTCTGTGCACAGTATTGAGATATTGTATGGGTGGGTACTATGAAAATGTACATAAAAATGAAAATATTTTTAAATCCCTGTTACATACAGATGACTTGTAAAGGAGTAAATCTGTGAAAGCCTTTCCTCCTGTGCAGTTTTTTAGCCATGTATCTTGCTTTCTGGCAAGAAAGCCTATTGGGGAAAATAAATACATTGCTACTTGCACAGGAACGAGCGGAAAAAAAGAAATCATCTTGCATATGTACCTTCAGAGATGGTTTATTGCCTTAGATTTGCAAGCTCCAATACTTCTTTTCTTAGCTCTGTGTTTTAAACATAAAGTCTCTGTAATAAAAGTAATAAGCATAGGTACCTATGTTGACACATTTATTTTGTTAAACTATGCTGATGATGTAACTTGGATATATTGAGACATTAACCTAATGAGAGATTCTCGCTGTCTTCATTAGACAAAAACAGGTAAAGCAGATATTTACAGAACATTGCCTCTTGTGCATCTAGTAAAGGGTAAGATATACCTCTGGGATAGATGCCTTTTCATATTTTTATATATTAAAACCGAAAGACATAACTAAAGAAGTATTTAATAAGTCCTGATGCTTTGTTTACAATTATAATTTTTTAATGACATTAAAGGATAGTTCGCAGTGCGAAGAGTTTTCACTTTTCAGTCAGCTACCTGGGCAGCATAAATATTATATCACAAAAACGAAAATCACAGAGAGTTATATGAGGATGTGTCTTTTATTAATACAAAAATTTGTTTATTGCCTCTGTTGCTTATTTCTCCTCTGAGTGTGATGGAACATCCTCTCACCTAGTTTTAGCTGTTAGAAATACAGAGATCTTCATCTGAGCTATTCTTCTGGGTGGAATCTGGACTCCTACGTGACTATCAGAGCCAACAGGGAAGAATAAGGTGAAATTAATCTGACTGTTTTAGATTTCTCTGATAGGATGAATTGCCCTTGCGGTGCCTATTCCCCCCCCTAATTATAAGGAAAAGTTAGACAATTCAGTTGAATCTAGATGTCTACTTTTAACTACCTAGTTTATGCGATTTCTTGGCTTATTTGTAAAATAGGTACTCTATTTCCTAATTAATTACTTATTTACTTTCAAGAAGTCCCAGGGACTTTAATGGGAGGACTTGTTCAACTTAATTTAAAGCCTAATGTATGCCTTTGTAATAATTTATATTTTCCAGTATTTAGATTACATTCCCATATGCCACGTTCATCCTTTTTCATCCCTCCCCCACCATGCACATCCTGTGTATTCCGCATCCATCCTCCTACTATGCATTGCAGAAGCATCCCTTCCCTCCCAGATGGCTCTTCATCATGTACACAGCTTTAATGAACTATATCCTAAGGTGGCTTGGAGGAAGATTTCTCATGAGGTTGTGAAAAAAAAGTAAGAGATAAGAAAAGTTCTTTTAGAAACTGGGCACAAATTTCACTGGGCACAAGTGCTATTTTATCACAACAAAAATTGCAATGGAGATCCTTAGAAATAAGTTATTTACTGTCACAGCAATTGTAAAATGTTGGTGATAGTTCCAAATAATAGATTGAGGGAAAAGTACAATTAATAATAAAAGCAGGTCAGTCATATACTAAGGATATTGTTTGTACTATCTGCTGAAAAACGTATGTTTCATGAAGAAAGCAGGTAACATCATGTTATGTACAATAAATAACTCATTCAGTGAAATTAGCCTTTTTCCTGCTTTCTGACTGTCTCTTGGTAGACTTAAAAAAAATCCCATTTCCTTCATAATGCTTCTTTCTTTTTTTGGTGAACAGATTTCACTGAAATTATTTGATAGTCAATGCCTGAGTTATGTGGTTAGTTGTGATTAGTTACCTATACCATACAGCATGTTTTTTTAATCCTTGAGTGAATAAATTTTGCTCTTGGGATCAGGAGGAGAAAACCTCTGGGGACTGAGATCTCATTGCTAGACAGGAAACAAATGAGAAGGAACTGGAACATTTTAGGAAACCATGTACCAACCAATGCTTAGGCTACAAGCAATCTTTACCTAAGGAGTATTTTTAGCAATACTTATTGGTGCAGATTAAATTAATTTTTTTCCCATGACCTTTGAACAAAATACCTGGGTGTATGTTGTCCCAGTGTATAGGGACAGGGAAAGATGGAATACATTCTGCCTGGTGTTCAGTAAGAAGATCTTTCCTCAAGACCTCGTACACTGGAGGTATGGAGGGAGGGAAGCATGGGATGGAGATGCTTGGGATTGCCTGCTTGGGATTTATACATAACGAAGTTAATTAATCAGTGCAAATTGAATTGAAAATGCACAGACTATGAGGTACTAGTGTTGTCTGCTCCACTCATGAACCTGTCCTAATCAAAAGTCAGGTTGAGGGAAGATAAACCAGATTTGCACTAAAATGAAAGATAAAACCCCACTCTTTCTAAGCAATAATCCGTCCTGATGAAACCAGAGTGATCACATGAACGAAGCGTGTGCACTAGAGTGAGCTAAATGGAGCTCGGTTGTCTCCAATGGTCTTTATAGCTTTTCTTTGCGTATTAGCCTTCATTTCTATCACACGTGCATTTAGACCTTTGGGCAGGTATTGACAAAAATCTGAATATATTGCACCTCTGCTGCCTAATTACAGTGGCGACAGCAGAAGACATAGGATATACATGAGATCTGAGCAAGGTGTTAAATCATAATAACATGTGTTCACACCATGCCCCATTCCTATATACGGTATGAAAAAAATCCCACTAATTAAGGCTACTTTGTTAGACTGATAGGTAATTACTAGAGCAAAACTTGTAACCTCCTGGCCCTTACCAGTAAAAGGTTGAAAATAATGGTGTAGTTCTTTATAAATCTATGAGGAATGGCAAAGGAATACCAAGTAACTTAACACAGAGGAATTTTAAGTTTCTATACACACTCTTTAATGCTCCTTAAAGAGCGCTGCTTAGATTCATATTTCTTTCAGCTTACAGGACATTCTGAATTTAATCTCCCTCTAGCCACTAGTCTGCAGTGATTTCAGCTGTGGGTCACAAAAGTTAAACCTGATAACTGCTCCATTGCAGCCTTTCTGCTTTAGAGGTCAATGAAAAGTTTCTCAGGAGGCATCATTCAAAAATAATATCTACTTTTACATGAGAGATTTAAGTTAGAGTTTGATTTCCTCCCTCCTTTGACTTAGAGACTTTTCTTTGATTAAAATGAAGAGGAGTACTAAATGCCGAAAACCTCCTGGAGAACACGTCTCTATTAAAGAGCCACCATCACCACGGAGCTCACGTCTACAATATGAACCAAGATTTTGTTGGTCCAACAAGAAATAAACATTGCAGACAACTGCTAGGAAAAACTGGTGACATTAGGGGGCCTATTAACACTCCGTCAAATTAACAATATATTTCTAATTCCCTTGAGTGTCATATGTGTTTTTCTTATATTGGCTGAGTCTCTCCTGCATTAATGAGGTGGACTGCTGCCAAAAATATGCAAATGGAAATCCAGTGGACCTGCCTTTGTAAATTCAGATGTCTAGGAATTCGCACTTAAATGAGAGTTGAAAAACCCCCAACCCAAACCAGTCCTTTGGTAGCAAATCCTGTGCTGCCAGATTGCTTGCACCACTGCTGGAAAACATCAATATGTAAATACCTTGAACTCTAAACTCCTGAAGTCTGTATTATCTGAATTTTTACAGTGGAGGTGTCAGGTCCCCTTTAGACTCTCTCCCACATTTAAATATAGATCTGCAATCAAATTATAGAGCTTTCCCTAGGAAACAGCAAGTCATGTAGTTCCCAGATAATGTAGACAAACAATTCACGTTTCCTTGGCTCTTCCACTCTTTCTGAATCTGAAAATTATTTCTGAATCTGAAAACCATGCCTTAAAGCAGAAGAGAAACACACGTACAAACCCCCGTATTTAATACAGTAACAGATTGTAATTCTCCTTAGAAACAAAACAAAGCAACAATAATGCTACACAAAGCACTGGCAAACACCACACAAACCCGCTCAGTGGCCCCCACTAAATCTGGGGTTAGGCATTATGACACAGGGTATTGGAAACAACCCCATCCCCGCCTCTCCGCAGCCCCTTTTCCATATGTTCCTTATTTCTGGTTACCTTCCAGCCACCAGATGTTCTTTCCCACTACCACCATCCTGGACCTGCAGACCCTTTTTCTGGGCAGAAATAATAGCCTGCAGATTTCAGGAATATTTGCCTTTATTTGATGCTATTCTTGTCCCACCCTTGCCATGGCTCCAATCTCTGAAAATTACATGGTAGATGATCTTCATTTGGAAGTGGCTATATTGGACATATATTCATAGATTTTTAAGGCCAGCAGGGACCAATATCCCTATTTACTCTGGATTTCTGCATGAGTATATTATAAATTTTAGGCAGTGATGCCGGTGTTGAATCCAACAGGCAAGAACATATCTTCTAGCCCCATACTCCTGATTGTACGCAGGCTAATGGGTAAACTGGTTCAAATGGATCTGCTCTAAAACTTAACCTTTCTCCTACTAGAATCTCGGATATTTTATTAGATGTGACCAGCTCACTCCCTATGACTCCACCTCCCCAAACTGATACCGATCCCCAGCTTTTTTCTGTTACTCCCAACAGCTACCTTAGTATTCTTAACATATGAAAAGGAGGGATAAAATTTCAAATAATAATGCAATTCTCAATCTCTCCAGTTAGATAAAAAAGGCTCCAGTTTCTGGAGATTATGATTTACTTTTTGCTGCTCTTATGCAGTAGGATCCAAATCACGCTCATTTTTAATGAAAGGTTAATGTAAATCATATGAAAAGTCATGCAGTGTTTCCCCAAAGTGTACATGCTAAATTGCCATTCAGGAATTCATACCTCTCAGCAGGAAAAAAAAAAAAAAAAAAGAAAAGAATAAAAAAAGGTTTCATTCCTATTTGAGACAAGTGGTTGTGATATAAACCCAAACCAAGGAATATAAAATAATAATAAAAAGATGGAAGAAGCAAAATTATATTTTTATCCTATTTAGGTACTCAAGACACAGCTAAATGTGTAATGGGGTTTGCAAAAACACATAAGTGATAATCTATGACTTTAGGAACGAAAATGCTTTAAAAATTGTCCCATAGTGTAGGTGGTAGTTCTCCTTTAAAAGGATTGCAAACCTTGTCCATGTGCTCACTGTGCTCTGCATTTCTGAAGACTTCAAAATACAACCACAGGAGCAGTTTTATCAAGGCTTGCATAATTTCCTGTTTTCAGTAAACAGATACATAGCACCCAGCTGGGTCTAGGGTATATCCTTACATGACTTTTTTTTGGTATAAAATGCAAACTCCACAGCAAAAGTAAGAAATATTGTTCGAGGAAGAAAAATCTTCTAGAAAGTGAAATAGCTAGTTAGATGAGATTCGGTTTAGGTCAGTTGAATATCAATTGCACAACTGTAGATTGTAAAATCAAATTGATTTATTGCACAATACCTGATTTCAGTGGCTTTCCACCAAGAACACATTTACTGATAGTGCATTTTGTATTCAAGAACACTGAGAAAATCTTTTATGTTTGTCGCATGCCTGGCCATAAGCCAGCCCTGACCTCGTCTTCCATTAACTCATCAGAAATCCACAAAACAGCAAAAAGCAACGGTTGGGGTAGAATCTCACAGAGGAGTTGAGCTCTGTCAAAAAGCAAAATTTACACCATGTGTTTCCTGTATGACATGAATCTGGTAATTACCTTTCTTGCTGCTTTGGGTGAGAATCTGATATCCATTATATCAGTTTTCTGGGTGTTATTTTAGTCATCTTCCCCTTGTGAATAGAAATCTTTTTTCTTTTTGATGGCATTAAACTACACTTTAAATGACGTCCCTACCTGTCTTGCCTACTGTAACCATTGAGTACTTGCAAGCAGGTACCCAGAGCTCTTCAGCCCTTTAAATGTATTCTATAATGAACCTTAAGCTATGACACTTGCAGTTATTTTTTTAAACCTTTTTAGATCATCGTCACTAACTTCTGAAGTCATTTAGTCTGAAATAAGAGCTTTTCCTTCCTGACTCATCTCCTTGTGTTCTACCCTCTGGATACCCCAGAAGGAGTGTAATGGCCATGTGTACCTGAAGGTGATGAAACCCATTGTAATGGCTTTCAAATGATGATTAAATTGTTCAAACCACCAGAAGATAAAACTGGCTCTTGAGGAGGGACCATTATAGACCCACAAGGAGCTGAAGTGAAACCAAAAGGGAATATGGAAAATGACTTGCGAAAAAAAAATGTTTTTCTGTTGTGTGAATACCCATTTCCCCACTCGATTTGCTCGAGTCTGCCTGACCCCTGTGCAAGAGCCTCTGCTTGCTAGAGAAGCTGATACCTGAGTTTCTCCACTAAGGGAGCACAGCAGAGGCCCCTAAAGCTCTTCCTCAGAGAGACAACAGTGAGCTACATGAAGCCAGGTGCTTCCTTCCCCTTCCTTCATCATCTCATGGCTGTTGGGGGATTTGGGCAAGTGGGGGCAGAGGAGAAAAGACTTGTTATATCTTTGAAAGCATTCACTCTCTGAATCATCTCTTTTGCTGTGGATCCAGTGCCTTGGTCATACCGCTCACGTTTAATTGCTGTGTTGGCCATAATGGCATGAAAAAACAGTTATAAAATAGTATCTGCTTACAAGCTGGAGGCACGAACAATACATGCTTGTAGAGAAGACAGTAAGTTTCCTGTAGATGTCAAGTTTGTTCCCACCTACGTAGTGCTGCAGAGCTGCTGATCTGCAGAGCTTTCAGCCATTATAGTGCAGTGCCAGTGCAACAGGGTAAGAGATGACACAAAGGAACAGTCTGATTTTGAGCAAAAAATCATAGGCAGTTGGGATACTTGACACTGAGTTCCTTCAGGAATGATCAGTTGTTGGAGAGCAAGAAGTTCAACTGAACTGGGGGGAAAGCAGCGAGTGCAGTGAGGGAGACGTGATACCACAGATCTTTGAGGGATTGTGGAGAAGTTTGGGTGGAGTGGTGACACCACCTCTCACAGACAATGAGAGATGTCTCATTTTCACACTCACAGTCTGGAAAGAAAGTGTTTGCATGCATGTTCATACATATGCTTGTTGTTTTACATCATTTCTTGATAGTCCCATCATTTCAGTAAATCCCCCTAAACACAGAGAGGAGCTAAAAAGAAAAGCAAGAATCTTTGTCAATCTGATGTTTTTCCTCTCTTTATATGATTTTGGGGACCAGATCCTGACTCACAAACCTCTGAGCTACCTCTGTGCTTCATGGCTTCTTAGTATGTTCAGGACAACACCTGGCTCCTGGAGTAACAGCAGCTCCAAGACTGCCTTCGAGCTATATTTGCCCCCTGAGGACCGTGGAAAATAGAGAACACAGTGCAAGCCATGCTATCCACAGCCCTCATACCCCTGCCTGTCCTCTCGTCTGCCCAGCGATGGAGCAGGGGCACTACTGAACTCTTTAAGGAATCCCAAAGAACTAAAAAGTTCACCGCACAAGATGGCCATATAGCCTTTTGAGATTTTTAAGTCTCTTCTATGCTGCTGGTGCAAAAAGGCTACATTGAAATAGATTATGCTATAATTATATAATATCATCTCATGAATATGTGTGTAACTATATAAGTATACCAGATTAGCACATAAGATTACTTTAAGAACTAAATATTGGAAATAAAACAAAAGTGAGCACATCCTGAATTAGCGCAGTGGTATCAGGATCTGATATTGTGCCTTTGTTTAATACTGTAAATTAAACAGGAAATGTAGTTTAATTTAATGTGTATGCTTGCAAATAAACAACATATTGTAGATTTCATCATGCTCATTTTGTAGAAAATTACTCCACTTATTGTTTTGATTTTTTTTTGTTACAAGAGCTTATGATACAAAATCTTCTGTTTATCTGAGTGATTTTTTTTTAATGTAAAAAAAATATGTATTGTGCAGTCTAACATCCATATCTCTGATTCTGTGAGCATCCCTTTTGTTTGCTGCACACAACATGGTTGTAACAAAGACATCTATGCTTTTGGAATCTGAAGCATGAAGTCGTTCTAAATCTGTGCCCACAGGTAACAATTACTTCACTCATTAATAGATCTCCCTAGTCTCTCATAAAACAACTTTGAAAAGGTCTCTTGGGACAGAGTCGGGAAGTGTGTTTTATGATCATTAATATGGTACTGCCCTGGAAATACCTAGTCTAGCTGTTTTAGCCCCAAAGCTAAATTATTTGTGCAAACCCAGCAGGTTGCAATGACAGGGAGTGGACTAAAGCCAGCCCCAGTGGGCCCTCTTCACGCAGGGAAGGGCTGAATCACATTTTATTCTTTGGCATCAGCAAGTCATAACTAAGAGAAAGGAACATAGCAAGGCTAGAGATGAATAATTTATGTAGGGCATTCAACAGGATATGTGAAATAAAAGAGCTAAATGTAAAAGCTCTTGGAAATTTTCTGTGTGTATGTGTTCAGGAAATTTGCAAATTATTGTTTTAGCTAAAAACAATCATTAAGATAATTTATTAATAACAGTTCAGCGTATTCAAAGCTGGCAGTCAAATCATAGAATCACAGCCTGGTTTGGGTTGGAAGGGACCTCAAAGCCCATCCAGTTCCAACCCCCTTGCCATGGGCAGGGACACCCTCCACTAGACCAGGTTGCCCAAAGCCCCATCCAACCTGGCCTTGAACACTTCCAGGGAGGGGGCATCCACAGCTTCTCTGGGCAACCTGTGCCAGTGCCTCACCACCCTCACAGGGAAGAATTTATTTCTAACATCTAATCTAAATCGACCCTCCTTCAGCTTAAGGCCATGCAGCAGTAGCATAAGGAGGCAGGTCTTCACTGAGGTACATACAGCTTGGCTTACTTTCATGAGTGATGAATTTCGGTCTCCGGATCTGTCATACTACAGTTAAGTACTCTTTTCATAAATAATTGATAAATTTGTATAAAGATCTTTGGATTGGTAAAGACAATGCTGCAGAATGAAAAACGCCCTGCAGGGAGATCTAGGTGATTAACCAAACTATACAACCACTTCACACAGTATTCAGTTTATAAAAAATGCAGGAGTGTTGATCAGTTTGCGATGGGTTATAATAAAAGCATTAAACACAAATGTCCGAGGTCTGTAAAACTGGAACCTGTCCTTTGGATCCCATGGGTATCAAAGTTTACCACAAGCCAGTTAAAACTTACCATTCCTTCCTATGAAAAAACAACCTCGATATTCTGAACATGGGTTTCTTACACAACCTAGGGTGCGGTCAAAGGCTTAATGTCCTTTCATGGTAGAGAGAGGAAAAATACTGGGTGCGTAGACCAGGATTTCCTCAAGGTGCCCAGACTTTTGTTGAGACTTGGCCGTGAAAATTCCTGAGGAAACTTGCATGTCATCCAGGAATGTGAGGGAAAATTCAAAGTAAAGAAGGTAGCTGTCTGCTCTTGAAGATGAGAAGGGATGGTTTGCCCCAAAGTGTTTGCAGCACATGTCAAAGTTGTCTACCTTAGGTACTGTGCTTACTTGGTATATCAAAAAGATCTGTCACTGTGTTATATCATCCCTCAGAGATGCCACTCAGGCCTTTTTTTAGGAAAACAGACTTCATTTTAGACATCAGTTTCCCTGTTGTGTCTTTTCCCCTTCAGGCCAAAGCATCCCAATTTCAGTACTAATTATTCCTATTACAAAAGTCCCTCAGGTCCTACTCAGACTGCCGTGCTTGGGGGTGTGCTAAAGCAGAACTGGAAACACTCCCAGTACCAAAGAATTTACAATTAATTTAAGGCATGATGCAACAAGTGGGTATGTGAGACAGTAATTAAGGTGAGGGGATTGGAAAGGAAACCAGTAGTAGCAACATGTGGTCACATTGATTAGCTCCACACAGGCTAGTGGCTTAGAGACAGCTGCAAATTTATTTTTTTTTTAATACTGAGATATAAACAAATAAAATAGATACAATCGTGATTTAGAGCTTAGGCTGTCACGTCCTTTAAAAAATCTGAAACGTGTGGCTTGCAAAACTCATCAATTATGTTTACCCAAGTGTCAGCTGAGTTCTTCGTCTTAGGAAGACAGGTGGTTGAGGCTGGGAAAGCTCAAAGGGCTCCAGTATCATCTGATAAACTGTCAGCAGGGCAGCACTGTGCAGGCTAATAAGATACTTTTGGTTAACAACTCCGTAAGATACTCTTCTCCAATGGAGGCTTGGGTAAAAGTTGAGTGATGGAAATACAGCCTTGAAGGACACAAGTCTTGAAAACAGTAAAGCTTAGTGAGGAACATCACTATAAATCGCATTGTTGTGGCCCTATCCAAAATTAAGTGTTTAATTTTCTCCCTCTGGTACTGGGGCCAAAACTTCTACTGTCTTGCATGGTGTAGGACCAAGATCTTTGTCTACTCATGTGATGTCACACATATATCCTTTCTCAGTGGTAATTTAGGTCATGTCAGGCAAGGAATACACCTTTGGCCAACGTAAACTGGTGTGCAGTTAGCGTAGTTGAGACCATCTGCAGATTTTCCAAGGGAGAAATTTGCTCATTGATTTCATGGAAATTGGGAATGGACAATACCACAGAAAGAGAAAATGAAGGATGTTGAAGGCACATGTTTGCGATATCCCAGCTGCAAGGGAAATTACATACTATTTTTTCATTTTCAGAGAGAAGGTGTCTTGTGCTGTGGTCATCGAGATAGGCTATTTGGACATGATGGAAAAGCAAAACAAGTTCTGAGACAATATGGCCCCATGGAATCTACTAAAACTAAGAAAAGTGATCTGCAAGAAACTGGAAGACGAAAACCATATTTCTGTCTGCCACCCAATATAATTTAATGTAGCAAATAGCAAATAGACTGAATATATGAGAGTAGAAACAGTGCAGATATTAATATATCAGCTCTTCCTACAGATTGGCAAGCAGCCTAAATCCACTGCTACCTGAAATTATGCCAACCTGTTCAGCACATTTGAATTTAAAACTAATCTCTTATTTACAATCAAAGCATCTACAAAGCTGGTGCTTGTAATGGGTTTTATTATACTGCATTAAAGATTGTTGTTGAAATTTGCATTTCCAATGACCAATTAGTATATTTATTTATTAGAATTTAGTCATGCTATTTCTAGTAAATGAAATGAGTGCATAAGAACATAAATAGGATTATTAGCTACATTCCTCTCTTTCCTCTTTTATGGGCTTCATTATTTTTGCACAAATGCCAGGATTTTTTTCTGTGAAAAATTAAGTTTGCATGAAGACTTGCCCGTTCTCAAAAGCTGTGATGACATTCAGTGTGATTGCAAGTTATACCACATTAAAAAAGACATTTCTCTGAGAGCAGTGGTTAAACCCCAGACGCCTACATTTATTTACATTTGCAATGCTTGTGCCATGTGTATAGTGATACAGTGAACTGCTAACTTTTGGAATGAAAATAACTTGTGTCTGTGTTAAATGTCACAGGAAATTGTAGCACTGATTAATAAGTAAAGAATACATAATTAGAAAAAAAGTTGCTCCTTGTAAAACTGCTGTGTCTGTTTAAATTCTCATTCATTTTTTCAAAGAATGAGCAGATTAAAATAAATAGATGGATCACGTAATGAAATTTGCTCTCCCCTTTAAACGTGAGTGTTCAGGTTTCAGGATAATATCGTTCCTTAACAATTTATCTAAAACAGGAGACAGAATATTTCCATTGTTACCTGGTTTATTAAGCTTCCAAATATGAAGAAAAAAATGTTTTGCCTCAAAATTACAGTTAATATGAATTAAATGACAGCCTAAGTGACTAGAGAGTAGAAGTTTTTAATTAAAGCTTTGGAAAGTATTTCTTCATATTTTCAATGGTTAGGAGTCTGCAAATAACAAGAAACGGGTAACAAATGAAAGGGATGAGAATTGTGAGATCCTGCTCGAGACTGGAAAATTCTCAAAGTTTAGGACTTTGTTTCAGCTCCCTGTTTCTCTTGCCTCTTGCAGCATCTCCTTCCCTGGTGCTTTACACATGGAGGTGTTAATGTGCTTTTCAAGCATTAATAACGTGTAACAAGACGTAGAGATGAGACTAACTAGGTCCTTTTCTTAGATGGATATACTAAGGGAAATGTCTTAATTTCCAAAAACTAGAAGAACCAGTGTTATCATGGAAGCTTTGCGAGCCTTGGTGCTAGTCAGAAGTCCTTCTCTTAATAAAGCTTTCAAAACAGGTGGACCTATTCCAGGATAAGTTCTACATCTGACAAAAAAAACCCCTTTTTTGACCCTTTCGTGTTTTGTCATTCCTTAGACATATGGAATCCAGAGAAGTATTATTTACATAAATTGATTTGTAATGTACCTGTAATGAACTATTTTAACTAGAAATGGTTAAACTGGTTGTTAAAACAAGGGAGAAACTGATACACTTTTGTGTACTTTTAATTTGAGATTGCTGAGATTGGTTTTTGGCAGAGAGAAAGTGAAGGTTTGATAGGATGGATGGCAGTTTTAAACAGAGATCTCTCTTTACATCTGTTTTATAATGACAGTATATTTTCCCTAACACTATACTGAAAACAAAATTCTCAGAAGTCTACAGCTGTGAACAGCACCAATAATATAATGTACTCTCTGCAAGTCAGGGTTGTCTTTCTTCCTTTTTTACTGTAATCAGGTAAGAGGGTCTTGCTTGAATTCAAGCACCAGATCACCTTTGCTGGGTAATTCAAGTAATTTGTTGTTTCTCTGTAGCAGCCAGGTTGCAACCAGAGCAGCACTACCATTTCTTATCTAATCACTCTCTTTGCTCACTTCAGGGAAGTATTAGAGAAAATTACATTTGAACACTAAGAAGTGTCCCTCTGCTTCACTTCCTAGATCACTATGAGCCAAAAAATGATGAAGGGTGACTCTTATTTACATTCCAAACTGAATTTTTTTGATGAGATCTCAGTTTTAGCATGCATATTCAAAGCCATTAGTCTCTTTACTTGCAAATGTAAGCTGAAATCTTTAGTCATGAAAACAACCAGAGAGAAAACAATCCAGCAAAGCCACGCTTAGATTTCAAGATGATGTTCAAATGGATCATCATGAAAGAAATTTTTGGAGTTCAAAGCACTAAGCAAGTACTTTGCTCTTGACAACCATTACTCACATGTTTGCCAATCATTTCATTACATGGATCTGAAAATAGACGTGACTCTACTGGTAAAGCTCTGATAAAATCATCCAGGATGCTTTTCATGTTGGCTGCTAGAGCTTCCAAGCGACTACTATGATGTTTCCAGTGGTCATTATGAGCTGCTTTGGAGAAGTGTCCTATCAAGTAAGCAAACGTCCTGTCACTGAGGGTGCACCATCTATGTAAACCGTGATGTACTTTCCACACTTCACGTAATTTCCTTGTATCTTCAAGTGCATTGACATGTGCTCTGCCTGCTGCCAGCTTGGTAAGCAGTGACAAAACAAAACATCTTCCAGCACCTCACTTTTAAATGCTTATCACACATACGGGTAAGTTAGTAACAGCAGCAGTGACAGTAGACTTGTCTCACTGCAAGGTAGAAGCTTATTTTGAACATTTTGATTTATTTCTGAATCCAGTGAGAGTGGCATTGTCTGAGGGATGTATTAAATCAGGTTTCTTGCCTGACTTTCCATTCAGTTTTGCTGACTGTTTTTCCTTGCAGGTACAAACAAATCTTTTGTGACAAAGCAAAATTTTCTGGCTTCAGCAATATGGTAACTCAAATGAGAAGGCACTTTAAATATTACAGCATTCACTTAAGTGGCCAAATACTTTCCTTTTTCATCATCAGCTTACTGACCTAATGCTTTTTTTTTTTTGAAATGATTCGAGCTAGTAAAGATCATCATCAGATTATGAGAAGACTTTGTAACATGAGGCACAAAATCCTTAACAACTTAATCTGAATTAATTTCACCTAAACTTGGGCTATACCTACCCCGTCTCTTTTCCAGGTCTGCTACAGGTTTGCTTTTAGTTTCCTTGTGGGAAAGCGAGTCGTACAGACATCGCCTGCCTATCTCTATTCAGTATGCGTTGGCGATCTGTCATCATTGAATGATACTAAAGCATTTTTTCGCCTCGCAATTGTGTTTGAGCTCAGGCTTCACGCTTTCCGTCTAAAGTTACAAACCCACTGCCACGCCTGAAACAGCAGCCAGTCTGGAAGAGAAAACATGTGACTGGTGAAAAACTGTTAATACTATTGTAAAATATTATTATGCAATGGGCAAGACAACATGGGTGCAGAGGGAATGTCCTGTTCTTCCCCACACCACATCAGTGCCAGCTTGAAAACAGTGTGAACGGCCAGAATTAATAGAATTTAAGCATTACAAGCACCCAGATGCTCCATGTGCGTCTGAGCCTGGAAACGAGAGGACAGCAACAGAAGCAGGAAACTGCTAATGCACTCGCATCTGGCCTTGCTTTGCTTGGCTCCACACCCAGCTGAGAATTTGATGCAGCTTTTGGAAATATTTGGAAACTTTCAGGCAAAGAATTCTGAGTAGCTTAGGAGCTTGTCAGTGCCATAGGGTTTCTTTAGATATGGGGTCTTTTGGACCATTCCATAGTGAGCTGTCTCTATGGAAAGTATGTTTCTCAGTCACCTTTCTCAAACCCCTCAGCAGTAGTCCCTTCAACTCTTAGGGACCACAGATGAAAAGCCATGGAGCACAGATCCTTGTTTTAGGTAGATTCTCTGTTAGCAGGGAGTTGGTGGAGACCTGATGGAAGATTGTTGTGGTGGTGAGCATAGGAATACTTATGTGCATCCTGCGTGGTTGCTTCTGATTCTGCATTCACACGGTATTAAATCTGCCTCTGAGCTGTCTGTGGGCAAGGCACTCATCCAGAGATTTCATTTCCATTGACTGGTCTTACAGTATTACTGACATGGCTCATGATATCAGCAAGAATCACAGCAGAGAGGACGCTGACTGGATTTAGGTACTTTACAATTTTTCCTGTCCCTTGCCTAGAAACACCTGCCTGTTCATGGATATGTTTTCCTTTCTTACCTTCAGAGCTTTGCCTAATACATTTCTGGTCAGGCTAGAGTCAATTTAGAAAGAAGCTAAGGTTTTATACATTTAAGGAGATTGGGGTGAAAGGGTGCATTAGTGAGGAGAAAGGTAACTCTTCTAAAGTGGGGTGCTTTAGGGATTGGGGACAGGACAATTGAAAAATATTGGATTCGGGGCTGAGAGAAGTTTTAGGATCTCAGTGCTGGGGAGCTAGAGAAGGCTCAGGATGTGAGGGGCTCCGAGTCAGCAGAAGTTGTGATTGCCTCTGGCATCCTCCCCTTTTGGGTATTTTTAACTCAGACTCCAGGTCCAGAACACGCATGTGCACACACACACGCACGCACGCAGACACAACTGCTCCTCATTTTCTTTGCTGCTGTCAGAAATATGGTCCTATCCCTAACTACTTCTTGGCCAGCTTGTAAAATTTTTCTCATCCCTGAAGATACAGCAAAGTTTCCCCTTATTTCAGTCTATCTGTCAATGAACATTTGCAGTCATTTAACACACTGGTGTATCCGATTTGGACAGGAATGTTGGCCCAAAGGTGGGAGACATTTAGGTTTGCCAGAAACTATCTCACTTTAGTTCATGTTAGCAAGATCCCATAAGAGGTTTTTTAAGTGGCAGCTATTTACCCAACAGTAATTTCATGAAATTCAAAAGAACTGTATTAAAACCAGATAATTTTCCATTTCAGGGTAGGTCCTTCAGATGGAGCTGTCAATTTTACTGTAGACAGATGCCAGTTGAAAACTAAAACAAGCAGACATGATTCTCAAACTCTTGTATACCTCCCTTCAGGCAGTTATGCACATTCCTTGTGGAAACTACTCTGTTGCAAAAAAAGAGGGAGAAAAGCTACCTATTTTTTTCAATGCCATGTAACAAATATTATGGTTACTTTTTATACTCCTATGTAAAGCAATGGAATTATGTGGAATATTAAGACAAAACTTCCAGTACTGTAGATTTTGAAGTCTAAGCCGAAGTTTATTCAATGCATGAACTTTTTCATATCCTACACACAGGTATTATTGATATACAGCTACAAATCTGAAGAGATGCCACAGGCATAACTTCAATATCTTTCTCCTTCTTTTTTGTCTAGTTCCTTCTATATGATTGTTAAAAAGAATACATTTGATTGTGTGTCTCAACATATTTTAGGTGGTATAGAGGTTTTCAGAGTTAGGAACAATGATTTTACAAGAACATAGGCTTCCTCGAGTAGAGTTAAAACCCCCTGGATTTTCTTTATAACACAGAGTTAATAATCTGAAATATTATATGTCAAGAAAAACTATCTAGCTTCTTTGGAAGCAAGAATCTAAGCCTGTTGTAACTTCAAAGGTTGGGACACTAATTTTTAACCTCTCTAATTCTGAACAATAGTTCTGGACTACAACAGTCAAATTTCTGACCAGTTGTTTAATTACTTCTTTATTTCCCTTTATGTCAAGAATGGGCTTTAATCTACACCTTACATTCAAACGCACTGGAAATGCGGAGATGCTTATTTTTGATTGGGACATATACCTTGAGTCTGGTGCCACCTCTGCTAATACTTTTATAAATATTACTACTGAAGTTTTGAAATTTTTTATTCTTGTTAACACTGTAGTTATGACTGCAAACCAAATAAAAGTCATTTTAGGCCTTATTCAAAGACAGAGGAGCAGACAGTCCTTCCCCAAAGAATTTACAAATAAATTAAGTTCAAGGTAGAGTCAAGAAAACTAGGTTCTCTGTATTAGCATTTACAAATAATCGTATGAAATTATGTTGACCGAGTTTCTATATTTTGCAAAATTTTCCCAGTTCACCATCAGGTTGCATGGATACAGCTGCTGATTTATTCCATTTCAAAGCAGGTTATTTATCAGTTTTTCCTGATATGAAGTGAGCTATAATAGCCCATATATCTCCAACTTTCCTGTTTTTTTATGAAGAACAGTGACTTTCATATAGTGACTTTCTAGACTTCATAAATGGTTGCTGCATTTTTAAAGCCTTGTTGATTTGTAGGGGATCTTCACTGTCACATTCTTCTAATCATAGAATTCTAATTAATAAATTGTGTCAGTACAGAGAATAGTTCTTCCAGATGAATTAGAAAATGAAGGCCATTGAGTGAATAGCTTGTTGCTGAAGAATCTACCAAAAATCTTGTTGAAGACCATATTCAAACTCTTGGTAGACTAGAGCTCACTTTTCTGTATCTATTTGTTCTTTTTAAACCAAGTTTTGGGATGCATTTTCTAGCTTTAGAACTGTGTGAACTTTCAAGGAATTCATTTATTTAGCAGTGCTTGTTATCCATCCTACATAGAGACGTAATTTGTGGTGAAGTCAGAAGAAGCTCCAAACAAAAATTCCAACTCTAAACTCAGAGAAAATTTTAAATCTATCTTCTGCAGCTGCCTGATGAAAACTGTGAAGTTGTAACCTTGGAATATTTCAAAAGATGGGCATTTAGGTCATGACTTGACATTCTAGTTCCTCCTTATTTTAATCATGCTGGGTGATTCATGGAAACTTAGACTTATTCTACAATAACCGTTGCTAATATATATTTTCACAGGAATTATATAATCTTTATTTAATTTTCAATATAAATTTCAGTGCCTCAGATCTTTGGATTGAAGGAAGCAATGTTCTTCTACCATCCCATGTTTATGTTCTTCATAGCTTATAAGAAGTAATATTTCTTTCTATAATGAAACCCACCAAACAAGTGTTAGAACTACTCATGTAGAAGTGACCGATTTAATGGTTATAGTGCAGTATGAATGGCTACCATAAGATACTGTGATCTTTTTTTTTTTTTTTGTAAAACTGATGTTTAGAAGGAAACTTTCTGGGGAAAAATAAGACATGAGAAAGCATAACTGGTAATGGTTTATGTGAATTTGGAATCCATTTCATGAAGAGTCAAATGTTTTTGGTCTTTTTTTTTTTTTTTTCCTAAATGTGACTTTTAAAATGTCATTTTTTCTTAAAACATGGCCTTTCAAATGTCATTATTTTACTATGATAAACTTTACTGTGACTTCAAGCCTAACCATGCAGAGAGCAGTGCCATCTTTGGAATCGTTTGAATCTCACCTGGCATAATTTGCCATAGATAACTAAACAATGGCAATTTATGCTAGCTAAGCATAAAGGTTTGTTTCTTTCTTTTATTTAAGATAAACATCAAACCTATCAGCCTTTTCTTTATACATATAAAGGCAAGGTGTTTTGAAAAGCAGTATTTATGCTATCCATGAATCGCCTCTACTAAACATAGGAAGATATGCCATTCAATTGGTTAATGCACATAAAATCCTCTGGACTATCAGAGTGGCTGCAGGTTTTACAATTCACTTCATGTACATGAATGTGCTTAATTCCTTATTTTGTTCTTTTTTTTTTTGGATATTATTGACATGCAATTGTTCTGATTTTCATTACATATAAACTGTAATCAGTTTCCATAGCAAGAGTTTTTCAGCCCTATCACAGTTTGTAGTGTCTTTGCATTGCCTAACTTCCCTTCACTGTTTACAGTCTAAATTATCTCTTTGTTTGGTATAATATATCTCTGGAAATCAGCATCCCCTACCAATTTTTAATGGTCAGCCGCTTCTTTAAGATATCACTTTGACCTGCTCTTGACAAGCTTGGCACTGTAAGTAACACGTTACTCACAGGACTGCAACTTCCTATGGCAGCCATAGCTAAGCTCATGACTGTACGTCCAAAAGACCTACTCAGCTAGCAGAATGGTATTAAGGAAAGATAATATTTTGACCAGTCAGCTGTACAAGAAAAACTCTATGAGTTTACCAAAATTTGTGAATCTTTGTAAAATGTGGGTTTTAAACTATTTCTTTCTTAAGGGTTTGAATGTATATTGTTTTATTGTGGTAACATAAATATGCGTGTGCACGTACAGTACATACGTCCTGATAATTGTCTAATCAATTGTTATTAATTATTTCATTTTTACACCTGCAGGGTTGGAGTGAGGAAGCCATGAATGAAAGATTTTAAGATTCTTATATATAACTTTTACAAAATGATTTTTAATGAACCCCTTGCATAAATTTTAGGCAACAATGTACACTAGTGCCACGTCTGTTGGCAGGCTGATCTACAATATCCAGAGAATTTGGGAAAAGAAAAATCTCTTAGGCATATGAGCCCCAAATTATAAAATAATTTTGCTTCAGATGTAAAAGCCAGATTAACTCATGGCAGCTGGCTTGTAAATGTATTAAATGGACAGAGGCATAGTGAACGTCCTTCAAGATGAATTTCTTGTCATCTTTTCTTGTGAAAAGAGGTTTATCCCATCCCTTCAAAATCTGTAGGGTATCCTATTTTTTTAGTCTCAAAAATATATTTGGTTTTCTTTGAAGATGAATAAAACTGAGATGCTATTATATTCAGTTCCTACTTTGCAGCATCCAGAAATTCCTTTGCTATTAATATGCCAGAGAAACAGATTTCTTTGATTTTTTTCAGTTTAGAAGATCAAAAGCTGTCAGAAATTGTTTCAAAAGAAAAATAAATCTTTGAGAAGTTGGATTTGAAATAATGAGTCTCCTGCATGTTGCATATACGGTACTTAGAACTGTTTAATGGAAGATGCTGCTATAATTATGGGGTTTGCCTCTCTACAAGCATCACTCACCTAGAAGATATTTCAATATTAGTTTTGCTTTTTTCTGAAAGTAATCATTAGAAAATTGGATATTAATGACATTATTTTTTGCAACTTCTTGCAAATACTTAATTGGGTAAAAGAAAAAAGTGATTCACATTTAGACTAAGAGGAAAAAGTCTTAAAAACAATTTGGAAGTCTGCACAAACTTTTGTCTTCATGTAAAAGCTTATTTTCATTATTTTTTTTTTTATTTAGAGAAACTGATCCTTACGCAGACATGAAATAGCAGTTTGTTGTTGCTTTATTTGCTATGGAAGCACTGCGGCCTGCCTAGTGTGGTTTGTGGATATCAGTCTTTGTACTAACCGCCCATCAGATAGGACCGCAACAGCTCTAATGGATGCACAAAGTCTTTGCTGTGTCAGAGAACCATATAGAGAGTAAAACTTGGAAGCCTTGGTTTGTACTAACATCATCAAGAAACCAAACTCAATTTGGTTTGTATTAACATCATCAAGAAACGAAGCCTGATTTGGTTTGTATCAATAACATCAAGAAACGTGGTGTGAAGATCTCTGTTCTGTAAGGGCTGAAAGAGCAAGTAGCAAAAAAGGAGCTGAAACAAGATGATTAAATATTGATAAACACTAGACCCATTTGGAAATAGCCTTGAATGCGTAAAGCCTAGCCTGCAGCTAAAGATTAAGATGTCATTGTGGCTTTCAACTTTTTCATCAGTAAAGCTCTAAATCAATTCTAAACCTATAACCCATCTCTATTATTCTACATTTACAACAGCCTATTGGGAACAATATACACCAATTCATCACCGAGAAAATGTCTAATGATCGTGCTGGCAAATAAATAAGTCAAACACACTTTTTTGGAAGGGGCGTGAATATACTTTTACTTCCAAATTAAAATATTTAGTGCTTTATAAAGCAGTTGCTATTTAAACTGCCAATAATGTTTAACATGAATTCACTCACCACTGCCTATCCTCATACTGTATAATTTATAACACTAAGCCCTTTCAATACTCCAAAATGCCAGATAAACTTTTCTCATTTGCTCTTAATTTGGTCACGCAGGATAATACCAACATCTGAAGGCTCTTTAAACTGCTTTTTAAAATGCATTCCTGAAAGCACCACCAATGCCACCTCTGCTCCTTGTCATCTTCCATAATTATTTCCAATCCAAAGCGGTCCTTAATGCGCTTATTAATCTGGCATTCTCCTCAGTGTGAAGCACATTCAGCTCTATTAATTTTTAAAAACCCTTTTTTATGGGGGACTGCAGATGCTTGGCTATTACTGAAAAGCTATTAGAAGTTAACACCTTTCTCTCCCCAGGGACTGGCATCATCCTATGCTTCCAAATGCCACCCTATTTTACATTATCAGCTGCTAAGACTAAGTATTAGAGACTTTTTTTTTTTTTTTTTTTTTACTTCTGAACTGTTAATGCTATTATTAGCTAATGGCAGAGTTCTGTATAGCGTATAGATACATATAGTCTCTCAATGTCTACAGCATATGGGGTTTTATTTAACTGCTTTTGAACAATGAGGCTTTTCATTCCTGCCATCCATTAGAAGAAAACTCACAGGTAAACAACCACTAATCTTATTCCCAGGGGCTGAGATTATTTTTGCCTTTTCTTGACTTGAATATTATGATCGGGCCAATATTTAGAAGAAAAAACATGAAAGAAGTGAAGCCATCACCCATCAAACCTCAAACCGGCTGGCTTTATGGGGAACTCTTTCCCTTTTAGAGATATACAGTGTCTTTGTCTCTGTGAAACACAAACCTTCCTTGAAGGACTGGAAGCTAAAAGCGCTGAAAAAATCTTACAGAATGTTATTTCTGAGCTGGTAGCAAATATTAGAATTGACAGGGTTTTTCATTTTCTAAAAGAGCTTTAAGTCCCAGCTATTCATCTCAGGATCCGGCTGCCGTTGTGAAAACAGGACAGAGTTCAGTCTCAAGGATGGGCTCTTCTGTTCTCGGTTACCAAGAGTTTTTCAGAAGCAACCCACTAAGATACAATGGAGAGGTGAGTAGGTCTGCCTCTGTGTTCTGTGATTGCAACATTTGCAATGAAATTCACCCTCCTGCTAATTCTCACTCAGAGTCTCAGCGTTTAACTGAGTAACACACAAGGAATAGAAACCAGTCCAGCGTTGGCCCTTCTGATCATTTTGAGCTGTGATGACTAAAGATAACGAGCTAACATATTGTGTCTTGAAAATGCTTGGATTGTGCATACTAAACTGAACATACTACCAAACAAAGTAGTATAGAAATTATGATACTTATTAGCAAATACTCTGTATTAAATTTAATAACAATCTATATTAAAAATTCTCCAAAGCTGCGGAACAAGTGTCTCCAGAAAACTGCAGAAAGTTTGAAGAAACATAAAATTTAGGTCTAACCTGCCATGGGAGATAAAATGAGCCAGAACATGAACCTGGATACTTGCACAGCAATTAATGGGGTTTTCTGTCTCAAAGTCAGGACATATAAAGGCTGGAGGGGTCTTTCCAAAATTCTAGTGAGCATTGTGAAGGGACTTACTTGCAACTATACCAATAATATTTGAGTTTTAGCTATTATCAGTTAATATTTTTACTCATTAACACCTGAAGAACTCAGTGAAGATCAGGGCACCAGCCCATGGATGCTGCAGACAAAGAAGAGTTTTTTCCTAGAAAACTTTGTACTTTCTCTTCGTATAAATATGTATAATACACAGAGAACAGACCAATTTAATGTGAGGCTGGTCAGCAGTAAATATGCACCTTGTGAAAGCTTGCTGTGGCCCTTGCGAAATGAGAGTTGACAGTAGATGATTATCCATCTTACATGGAAAGAATTTCCAATGGTCCTTTATCAGCATTAATGCCGTCTTTACTAGCATCTTGAGAAATGCACAGGTTACATCAGCTTCATGCAGAAACCAGGGAAAACCCTAACTTGTGGCAGTGGCTGCCTCAGAAAGATGTCCAAAATTGGGCACAGATGAGGATTTGTCTGGAGTGGTAGGATGCAGGGCAGGAGGATGCACAGCTTGGTGTCCCAGTCTCTGCAGATAGGGTACATAACAAGTGCCCCAGCACCCAGGAGAACTTCTTGTGCCATTTTCTACCTTGGCAGCTTCTTGGCTGGACTTGGTGGTCACAGCTGGACACAGTGGAAAAGTAGCTCAGAAGCACCTTCCTCCTCCACTGCAAAAAGGACAATGTCACCAGAGTGCAGAATGGAGCTCCCAGTCTCCAGAACAGCTGTTTGGACACTCCTGGTGAGAACCAAAATAACTTTAACGAATAGACCCGCCTTGCTACAAATCACAATGGCCCTTTAAATGGCTGCCAAGAAGTCCTAATACAGCCTACTTCAACATTTGCTGTGGTGTGTGCCTTGGCTTTTGATTACTTTCACCTTTTCCTTTGTTATTTCATAAGACAGTCGTGCAAAATCCAAGTTGCCAATTTCTGTCCTTCCAGATTTATGGAAGCACGTCACTGTGTTCAAATAACAATGCTGGAAAATAAAGTGGAAACAATGACACTAGAGAAAATTATGATTGAATTATGCTTTAAAACACACAATGACAAAGCTGGGACACTCCGACCTGAGCTCGTGTCAGCCTGAAGAAAAAGCCATGGGGAGTGGTGGCTGCTTTAACTGAGAATTTGCTGGCAGTTTTTTGTTTCCCTGGCAAAAGTAAACCTGATGCTGAGCACCTAAAGCATCTCAGCCATTCTGTGCATGTTTAAGAAATGTGGAATAGAGACACTGATACTACTTCAATTTTTCAACCAAAAAAAGCCATTAATTTTTTAAAGAAAAGTCTTTCCAAAGAAAAGATGTTAGAAAATTTGAGTTGAGTACAAGCCTCAGCTCCACCTTAAATGTGTGCCCTCTTTCAAGAATGTGCAACACTATTAATGTTCCAAAGACTGGAAAGCTCTGTGGAAGATTAGGAAGAGATGTGATTAGTTGGTCCTTTTAAGTGCAAATTATACGCTCAGTAGACCTGAACCCACCATATGGTAACTCAGCTTGGGCTGCCCTATTGCCATTCCTAACGGTCTGTGCAACACTAGATCAAAGAACAGACCCAACCTCTGGTCCAGCCAAGGTAACTGACATGAGGACAGCATTTGAGAGTTGGCCTAAACCTTGTGAGGTTTGCAGGTCTCCTGGAACATCCCTGGCTGTTACTCAGGCCCCAGGTGCTCAGGCTGTGTGTGAGGTGAGCTGTGTGCAGCCGTGGCAGTGGGTTGTGCGTGCTCATGTCCCTCCTTGCCCAACCCATCCAGTGTCACAGAATCACAGAACGGCAGCGGTTGGAAAGGACCTCTGGAGATCATCTAGTCCAACCCCCCTGCTAAAGCAGGATCACCTAGAGCAGATTGCACAGGATTGTGTCCAGACGGGTTTTGAATCTCTGCAGAGAAGGAGACTCCACAACCTCTCTGGGCAGCCTGTCTGTTCCAGTGCTCAGTCACCCTCAAAGTGAAGAAGTTTTTCCCTATATTGAGACGGAACTTCCTGTGTTCCAGTGTGTGCCCTTTGCCCCTTGTCCTGTCATGGGGCATCATTGAGAAGAGTCTGGCCCCATCTTCTAGACTTGTGCCCTTTAGATATTTATAAGGATTGATCTTTGCTTCTCCAGACCAAACAGCCCCAGCTCTCTCAGCCTTTCCTCGTATGAGAGATGTTCAAGTCCCTTCGTCATCTTTGTAGCCCTCCGCTGGACTCTCTCCAGTAGTTCCCTGTCTTTCTTGAACTGGGGAACAGTGTCCATGAGGGCTTGAACACTTCGGTGCTTTTCTGAAGAGTTATGGCCAAGCCAATGACTAAGTAAGTGATTCTTTGCAAAGATAACACCACACAACCTATTTACCGTAGCCTCAACCCTGCTTATACAGCCGGCCCTGTTTCCAAGGGGCTGCAACAGCAGCTGGGCGTTTGCAAGGCGCAGGAACATGTTCCAGTGATTTCCTTCCCCTGCAAAGCAGCCTGGGGAGAGATGCATGTCGGAGATGTTCCCGCCCAGGGACCCTGCTTCCCAAGGGAATAGTAAAGATGTTCAAGTTTTGACTTGAAAAAACTCATTAACTCCAACAAATTTGGGGTGGCTTTGTGCTGATTAAATTATTTGCCTAGCCCTATTGAACGCTGAATAAATGTAGTCATTTAAATGTTGGATAGTTAGTAAAGGCACTTTTTCCTCTCCAAAGGTGTAATTCTTTTGCATGAGATTTAGACAGCAGATATTGACAGAAGAATAGATAATAGATAATTGATGTCAAAGGCTGAATAAGAAAGTTGTCGATCAGCCAGAGTATAAGTTATCTCCCTATGTAAAGTAATATAAAGTAATGATGATTTATTGCTTGAAAAAGTTGCTAGATTGAAAAAATTCTTTGGAATTGCTCGTGAATGCAGATTGATTTTTCTAAAGAACTCTACCCAGACCTATTTCTATTCCAAAAGAATACCGCTGGTTCTAATTATATGTATTTTACAAAATTGCATTTCTAAAAAGTTATACCATCAGAACACCAAACATCACATTTTTAATACTTATGGAAAGAGGAATCTTTTTAGTTGTCTGATTTGATACAGTGAAGAGATAAGGAAAGATAAGAAAAGATGTGATTCAGCTTTACAATATCCTTCAGGTGCACTGCATTATACAACCTATAGCAGCTTCACCTCTTTGCAAAAATAGCAATAGTCTCTACACCATGTTTCTCCAAGTAAAAGATTAGCATAGGAGGAAAAGTGGACTTTTTAAAAGGTATTTCCTTAATATTAGGAGAACATCCAGTTTAGAAATGCTTCCCCCATGTTTCATTTAGACACCTCTCAAACTAGAAATCTGCTTTCAGTTCAGCAAATAACCTCGTGCTCTTTCCAAAGAGTCCCCTTGGAAATCCATTGCACACAGAGCAGCAGAGGTATAGGTTACGCTTCGCAGGGATCCATCTACATAGAAAAGAAAGCTCAATATATTACTCAACTTAGGTTCTGGATGTTTTCCAGAGTCATAAAAAAAGGCATCCCATCATCTGTGCCTTTACTGTGCCTTTTCTAATTCTTTTTCCTGTTATCCTTACGAAGAAGGCCTTTTCAGCAATGGTGACATCTTTCCATCCTGAACTCTATGAGATTCATTCCTGACTAAAACACCTTTTTTTTTTGTTACTAGATTCTTACACTGTTTTCACAGACTGCATTTACAACTCCTAATATTGTTTTGTTTATGGTAGCCTTGAATTTCATATATACATTCAAAGGTGCTTGAAAGAAAGCACAGCACCTAAAATAGCTTGCACCACTGCCCAAAAAAATTAATCACTAGTGTAACTCCATAAGAGTTACATCAGGCATGAGTTTAACCCTACTTTTTGTTTTAAATCAAAAGAAATTGATTTCTTTAGCAAACACACCCTAAACCACAGGATCAAAGGCAGCTGAAGCACTATAAAACCTCTTATTTCTTTCCCCCTCCACCTTCCCCAAAAGCTACAGGGCAGCCCATAAACTGGCTTTTTAAGCACACCAATTTTGAAGCAGCTGATTCTGCTAACAGCAGTCCTCAGCTGTGAGCAATGATGTCACTGGTTAACACTTCACAGCCCACAAACTGCTGAACTGCTTCATCTTGTCTCTGTCTTTCCCCGGATGAAATGAACTGCTGGTAGCTCTCTATGGAACTTAATGAACTTACAGAGAGGTGATTGTGGCTCAGCATATATCTAGGAGAAATGTATTGTTTTCAATAGGATTGAGTTGAACTTGTGTTCACACTGCTGATTCTGCAGACAAAAATAAACTAGAAATAAGGAGAACTTGAAAATAGAAGAACCTTCATGGGTAAATAATTAATGGAATACATCTTGGTATACCAAAGTATTTTCAAGAAATAGGTCATAAAATGTTGCGTAAGGATGTATGGACAGAGATGAAGGTTAGTGATTTTGGAGAAAAATTGTATTCTGATTGAACTTGTGATATTTAATGTTTTATAATATTGTATAAGTAAGTCTAAACCCCAAGATTTCCAGGGAATATTGCTTTAAAGTTCCTATACATATTCTTACACACCATCATACACATCTTTCTGGTTGAGAAATGTGTTTCCATGGTTAGGAAGTGTGCTGTCATGGAATTTTTGTTTTCAAATTTTCATTAAAAACTTTATTCTAAAAGAATATAATAGAAATGAATAAAGACTAGAAAGGCGTAGACATCAACACTTTAACAGACACAGAAGATACACAAACTTTTGAATCAACAGTAGCCATTAAAAAATTCAGAAGCTTAAGATGAGTAGTGCAATGGTGTAAAAACAAAATCAACAAGAGTGTCCATATTTTGATGCTATGCAAATGCTCGCACTTGTTTACAGCTCTGGGCTGTTTACAGACAGTCAGCGTCCTCTGGCAGATACCTGATCTGAGCGCTGCGCTGCGATGCTGGCACGGCTCTGTCCCCAAACGCATAGTGTCTGCCCTTTCCTGCCACCCCTGGTGAGCGCGACAGGGCAAACAACGTACAGCTGACCTGCTGTGCTGCTGCTGGACCCTAGCTCTGGGCTCTGCCGGCCCCACCAAGACTCACCTCTTTCCCCGCCTGAGCACGGCCATGGTCTGCCTGTGTCCCAGGCACTGCCTGAGCAAGGCAGAAAAGCGGGTCCCGCAGGAGCTGCCGTTTGACATGCCTGGGGCTCTTACGTGGGGAAGGAGCTGCGGTCTGCTGGGGTGGGAGCCCTGCTCTCAGTGTCTACGCTTTTTGTGGAGGTAGAGCAAGAAAATACTTGGTTGTAAGACGGACGTGAGAAGCTCACTGCATTCTTCATTTTCCTTCCCCAAAGTTACCTTGTTTGTTTTAGGTGTCTTTAGGTTTCTGGTGGGCTCTGTGTGGTTAGCTCCAAGGTGAGGACCTGTAGGGGTCGGGCTCATGCCCCATTTCCTGCACAGCAGCCCCCCGTTCCCTCTCCCATTTGCCAGGCAGGGGGAGGCTGGTGTAGATCCTAGCTCTGAAGTCCTACCAGGTGAGGTACAGAGGCTCTAGGAGGTCATTAGCAAGAAACTGATGGTCCTTGCTCACTTTGCCTAAAAGACAAGGCTTTTTCTCTCCTCAAGTGTGAGTGCCCTCGCTATAGCTGGCACCGCCACAGAGAGTGGAGACTGCACACTTTCTCATTTTGCCCTTCCTGTTCAATGAGTCTATCTGTGCACTCTCCCAGGGCTTTCTGACTGATGGTGAAGGATTAGAGAGTCACTGTGGGTTCTCAGTTGCCCACGTTTGCAGGGGCAGGTTACAAGCGCTATGTTCCTCCTCTTCAGACAGCCCTTATTTCTGAAGATGTGCCGTTGTTCTGTGAGCAGGTTCAGCACACAGAGTTTACTGCGAGTTAATTTAAAAAGGCAAAGAGAAATCTAGCAAGACACCTGGTAGTGTCATGCACTGAAATGCTGCTACGCTGTGTGATCCGTGGGGCACCAATACCTTTGCTAGAGTGAACAAAGTAGCTCTGCCTTGTTATGTTGGAGTCATAGTCAAGCCCTTTCTCGGATTTCAATTCTATTTTATATCCCCTGTGGTAGTACACAAATTCCACGGTTGAATAAACAAACTTTGGCGATGATTACTTGGAACCTTAGGGGTTAACAGTGTTCTTAGCCTTTTCCCTAATTGGTGTTTACTCTTGTGATGCCTTTCCATGTGCATGCTATAAAATATTCCCCAGAAAGAGTTTTGCCTATTGCCAAGTTGTTATGCTTTGCACTAGATGAAATTCCTTGACAGAAAGCTATGAAATGCATCTGTTGTAGCGCTGTGATAAAACCCTGTGAAACAATACACCAGCTACGGAGCGGAGACACCAGGCTGTGAAATGTTCTTCACTACCTGTCCTGCAACCTACGTGCTCAAAGAGGGCTCTGCTCAAACTGCAAGGCAAATGCATTTGGGTGATGCCTAGATTCCAGAGAAGATTTTAGCAAATGAGTCTACACTGCTGAAGGCAGATCCTCATGGGGAAGAGATGGCCTGGATATAACGGGCAGTGGGGAAGAGAAGGCAGGCACAGAATTTAAACTTTGGCATTTCCGTGCCATGCCATGAATCTGAAGAGATGGACTGTGGAGAACTCAGAACAACTACCAGTTTGCTTCTACCTGAGACAACTGAATCAGTCAGTTCCAAATAAAAACTTTCCCGTGTCTTGTAGCAGTTTACTCCACTTGCTATAGAGAGACAAATAACAGCTCAGATCCCTACAGCTGTGAGGCTATAAATCCATGCTGGTATTTCTGCAGCTTGCATCTCTTATTTGTGCTGAAAAGATGTCTCCCCCCCTCAAGTCACTGATACTGAAATTAGTAACATATTTAATGCTCTCTGTACACTCCTCTACAAAACTGGACTCTGAACTGATGCTAGAAGTCAAAGCCCAATCCTGATTCTCATGGTATGGAAGAACGTGGCTTTGCTGAGTGGCTTGGTTATGGCCAACAGGTCTTGATGAGCACCTCTGGGATCCTCTACCTGCACTCAGACAGCAAGGAGGTCCAAAACCAGTCCAGAAATCTGGACAGATGACTAATGCCTGGCTTTAGTGTTGTAAAGCTATTGGACAAGGAGGCTTTGTAGAGTTTGCAATTAAAAATGGCCTGATCTTGTCTGCTTCCCAGCTTTCAGAAAAAGTGGCAATGATCCAGCTGGTAAGGTCCTAGACAATGCACGCATAAGGAGACCACTTGATTCTGTCAGGAGGCAAAACATTATGAAGTGTCAGTTGGAAGGTGACCACACCAGCTGTGAAATTGAGATTTCCTCCCATCCCCCCCTGCCCCCCCATTAGCCTGTGCTAACTTATTGCACTGTGAACTTGCATCTAAAATTCAGGAACAAAAGAGGCATTGTCTGGCTGCTTAATTATCTTTAAATGTACAGGTGCAAGATATTTCTGTGCAAATAAAAACATTGCTTACTGGCTAAAAAACTAAGTGTGAAGGAAAATAGTATTTATGTATTTATTTATGATTTATTCAATGATAATTTTATTCTGTGATCATATTCAAATATAGGCACGTATGTAGTCTGACAATATACTTTATGTTGCCCATTATAACTGATGTAACCTATTCACAGACTCTACCTCCTTTCATATGAAACCCCAGCTCTAACTTCCATGTTAAACCCACCTCTTCCTACTCTAAGAGCACACTTACAATTTAGAAGAATACAGATTTAACTGAGCTTCAAGATTTATATTAAAGAGGGAGGAGGGAATGCTGAGATTTAACAAATGTGCATGGTCTCAAGTTTAAGAATATGCCCTAAACAAGATTGATTGAATATTTTCCAACAAGGCTTTTTTTGACAGAAAACTGGCTTGGTTGAATGATGTCCCTTTAACTTCTCCACCCCCTCTGCCCCCCAGCAATATCTACTTTCCATGGAATTTTGCCTTCTTAAAAAATTGAACATCTCTCTACTCTCCAGATCCAAACTCTGTTTAAAAATGATGTACTGTCATTTATATTTGTTGCTGGGGGCTTTGTAATACCATTTACTCTTTGGATCTGGGCTCTTAGCTAGTTTCACTATCCTCCACACTGGAAGACTCCTTGGATGCACCCTACCAGGTCAGCGAGAGACAGAAGTCCAGAGCATGAAAAGAAAAAAACTTGCTTTCCCTGTTTCTTGCCTCTACTTCTTGTCCCACTATCAGTGGGGAGATCACCAAGAACAAGACTGATCTGCTGGCAACTCCAAACCAAACAAGCCAAAATCATTGTTTAAAAACTGTGTAAATAAAAGGATATTCTGAGGTTTTTTTCCTGAAATTCTGAGAGATTGAAAACCCAGACTCTTTATGGATAAAAGTATTTCACTTGGCCAGATGGAACACAATTATTCTGGATGCACACGAGGTTTTTCATACTGAATTTCAACATTTATTTTGCAATAACAGTGAAGAAAATTTTGCAGTTAAAAATGGATTCAAACAGAAAAACATCCAAACTGTCATTTTGGAAGATGTTACAATAAATTTGGCTTTTTCAAATACATTTTTTTCACAAGAAGACTTTAGTGAAAGAGAACAAAATTTTTAGATGTCTCTATCCCTGCCTCTTTACCTTGAATAATAAAGCAAAGCTTCAGAAATCCTAATTTATTCTGGCTTTATTGGTATACAGGAGACAGGCAGACCCCTTTTGTTCCATTCCAGCGCTTGGTATCACGGTTGACATGGCAGGGTAGGCGAAAAAGGGATGGACAGTCTGCTAAGGACAGGCAGGAGATGCTAGCAGAGCCACAGTAACTTAGAAGATAGTTTAATTTATACCAGTGTATATATTGGGCAGCTCAGGGTGCTGGGGCTGCAAAGGTTTGAAGCCCTTTCCCCTGAGTTTCTTGTGTTGCCATGCACTTCTCGTAGGGGTAGTGCAAGCCCCTGCCCATCGAGGTTTAAAACATAACTGGCTGGGGCCAAATCCAAATACTACTGAAATTAATAGGGAGGCCTTTGCTGACATGTATGTGCTTTGGCTAAGGCTTTCGGAAAGTGGCTAGATAATCATCATGGTGAATTAGGTCTCTCATAAATTCAGCAAATAAACACAGCGTTATATAGATAGCAGCTCTCACCTGGAGGTCCAGCTTTGCCCCATGAGTGTGTTCGAGCTTCACAGTCACACTGTAGAGAATAAAAGTGCACCTCAAGGACAGATGTTATGTCAACTTGGTGATGGAGACATCTGTTCTGTAAGAGGCTAATTCAGCTTTCCATCCTCTATCCTTTCATGCTCCTGGAAAATCTCTATTTTCTCTAACATTAGGTAATTAGATAAATAACCATTAGAAAGCAGAAGGAGATGGCTACCCCATTTAATATAGAGGTTAGTGTGATGCGTTGCTCGAGTATGTGAGTTTATTTGGCTTTGAATCTTGGATTACGTCAGTTCCATGTACCCAAAATGTGAAACAATGAAGGGATTGGATCACAGGAGTTTAGGTTATGCTCTGATTGGTGGGTCAACAGTGTAAATTCTGCATCGTTCAAAGTGGAGTATGGACTGCTTTTGGCATTTGGATCTCAGTGTATGTTTCTAACATCTTTCATTCCAGTGGTACTTGAGTCTGGGACTAAATTCCTGGCTTCCTGAAGTCCATGGGAATTTTGATCAAACTCATCTTTAGCTGAACTAATTTGCAGGGTTTGGCATCAAAACCTGTAGCCCATGATTTCAATGAAGCTGAGTATAAAGTTACTGTAAATGGGTATTTAAGAAAGACTAGGAAAAAGAATACATCTTGTTGGTTGTCAAACTTGCCTCATAGTACAGACTTTCAGGCTAGACTAGAACTATATTATCTCCGGTAAGATAAAAGCAGAGAATTTTTCTAAGGGCTTTTGAGAAATGGAGACTGACCATTTATGTGTCTTCACATTTCATATAGAAATGTCATAATTTTATTATATATTAATTTGGTTGCTATTTTTTTGAAGGAACTTTTAATGCATCATTGGAGGCTTGGTACTTTTGTATCAAATATCAGTTTGTATTTGGGACTTCCCTAAGGTATTACCAAAATTTACAGCTAACCTAAAACATTCAGTCATAACCCTTTGAAAGGATGGCTCCTATTTAAAAGTATGACTGCATTGTGATTTTACCAGGATGAAATGAAAGATGTTAAGCTATTCCAGGGTGGATTTCATAATTGCATCTCTTTATATCAGGCTAGTGATTTTCATTAGCTTAATAAAAAGATATTTTAGCGCTTGAATACTTTCCAGAAACTGTTTAACGGATTATCAAAAGCAGCTCAATTATGGCAAAACCAATGGCAAGATTCAATATAAACATCAAATGAACCTGATCTTATATTGCTAGGAATCAAATTCCTGGAGGAGCAGTGCCACAAGTATGTTAGTCACTATAGTGATGCCCACATTCCGTATGATGATATACATATGTTCCATTGTGAAGAAAAATTTAACTTTGGTCATGAATACTTCTCCATGGTCATGCTTAAAGCACATTGAATTACACATTGACCCACAGGCATGTTAAAAAGAGGAATTCTTTTAAAGAAAAAAGCTATAATACACAGGTGGCAGAGATAGGACTTATATAAATCTAGTCCCCTCTACAGTTCAGTTTCATAAGAAATAGGAAACACACTCAATGCAGAATGGAAAACTGGAAACCATAAATGCCCTCCAGGACTGTCCTGGACATGTTTTCTGGAGCTGTATCCAGTGCTGGCCTCCCGGTTGTCCTGATCCAGAACATCCACTGGATTTTGCTGAAGCTCCCTCTGTCCCTGTGCATGAATTTCTCCAAGATAAATGGCACAGCCCAAGATTTCTTTGCCATGCAGTGAGCAGCTGGACACAGTGCACAACAGTGGGTCCAGGCTGCAGAGGGTGGGCACAACCATGTAGCATAGGCACAACCAAACTGGCAGGCAGTAAATGTTGTGCGGAATGGATTCAGTGGTAATGTTCTCATTAGCGTCAACGGAGGCCAGGGTTTTGTCCAAGAACTGATTTTCTTGAACTAGGCACTCTTATTTTAAAACTACCACAATAGACCCAGCCCCCCAAGGACATTTGATCATTTGGCGTAAGGCTGTTGATTAATATAATTCAATATTCTGCCACTATACATCTGACTGAGAAGGATATAATTTCTATACACACTGTCCAAAGAGAACCAAACTGCCTTTTTGCCAATACTAATACATACAGTAGTTACATACAAGGAACTACTGTTTTAGTAGATGTGACTCATTTTCTCATGCTTCTTCAAACAGTTATCCAAAGAGAGTCCTCACTCATTCAGTCCTGAGACAGACACATATTGCAGTGATATCGCAGATCTATAGACTGACATTTCTGATAAAACTGATTTTCATGTATCTCATCAGCATGGCAAATTTCCCATTTGCTGTAAATCTCAAAGATCTATACATTAACATTGTATTTCTGAATTTGTCATAATACAAATTTTAAAATATGTTGAGATGCTTTTCACATCTCAGACTTGATCTTAGGTGCAGGAACATATTTTTAATTAGCCTTGTTTTATGTTTTCTGGATGAGCCACACAGTACAGCAGCTATTTAAGGTGTGACTAAATAGTGAGAATAGAAATGCACAAACTATGACTCACTTTCAAAAAAATATTTGACGTCTGACATATGACCTAAAATTTGCCCAAACAATTTCCTGGCCATGGGCCATATATGCCATATTTGAAGCTGAAAATATTTTATTGTGATTTGTAGCAGTGGGAGTGGAAGCCTGGATTTATAATGGAAACAATCCTAACCACAGTTATGGTAGAGCTGCCACTGTCCCTTTACAAACTGCCATTTTTTTCCATGTTAATTTTTGCTTTTCTTTTTGCACCCTATATTCACTGGAAAAAATCACATCTGCATCAGTTGTGCAAATATTTCAATAAGCTAAGTTTCTTTCCATCAATTTAATTTGGGTTTTCTGCAATGCCCGTCTCCATAATATGTAAGCATTGGGTGCCACTACAAAATATCCTAAAACTGCTCCTGTGAGTTATCTATTACTCTCTCCTGAACAGATGTTATATAATGTACAAGGAGAGTATAATAATTATATTCTATCACATTTGTTTTCCTTTTTTTTTTTTTTTTTTCCAGGAAAGGAGAAGGGGATGTGTACAGAAACAAATGTGTAATTTGGGGAAGATTTGGAGACCCTTATTTTCCTGTGTATAGCAGGCTGAAGGTCTGATTTTTAATCCAAACTGACTGTATATTTGCTTCTTCAAGACATCCTTAGAATCTTCCCAGCCATCTGATTTCTGAAAGAACCGACTTCACTGGGATGCTGCGTTTGTTAAAACCGAGATCTTAAAATTGCTTTAAAGAACCTGATTCCTGTATGTGGGTGGAGTCACCTGGTCTGCAATCAAATTAACATGGAGTGCTCAAGGGGCTGTAATGATCGTACTGGAGCGATGACTTTCCTGCCATATGTATATGCTCCTGCAGAAGAAATTTGCAGAACCTCTCTCTATCAGCCTCTAAAGAGACGTCTTTCGGCTGAATACATTTCTAAATTAGACACACAGTACTTCCAAGCATGCCTCTTCCTTCGTTTTGTGGTTCTGATGCACGTTACCTCAAACCAAACCCCCAAATGTGAGTTGTACAGTTTTAGAGAAATTTATCAACATCATTTTATAACAACCACATGTATAATCACAGCATAGGCGGAGTTGCATTAACTGTTTTCTGTCGTTTAGCCTACATCTTACCGAGACTTAGAGGATTCTTTGTTCTGTTAGAAGCAGACCCATTCCAATAAGTACAGGTAGAGACGGATAGTATGTAATATGCTTTGAGAGTATGTCTGTGTTGAGAAATGGAGATCAACGATTAATATGTTTAAATCCTTTAAGTACTGCAACACCAACATGCTATTTTCTACACAATATATTTTACTTGGAATAAAAATAATCTTTCACTTTTCTTCTCCTTTTCTAGAGTTTTTTTCCCCCATATATTTGACCAGACGTTATATCGCTATACCAGTGTTCACTGAAATGTATTTCATATATGTTTTTTTGCCAGTTGTTCTTTCACCTCTAATGCCTTGTATTCATTTCTCTCTTCAGGTAGAAAACTTGTTAATATTGTACCATTTCCTGCCTCAGATGGCCAGTGATTCATGGAGATCACACACATCCTCACCTGTCTTTTATTATCAGACACAAGAATTTGTGTCTCATTTGTCTCAGAGCAAAGTTAGCATCTCACAAGTTGCAGCAGAATTCCTCTGCAGCCTCCATAATCCTTTAATTTTGTCCACTTCTGGTTTAGTCTCAGTTCTCTTGATTTCTGTCACGAAATATCATAATAGCGTGAGACAATCCCATAATCTTTCTCAAAATATTTCTCCTCTCCGCACCTATAGAATACCACTTGCTCTAACGAGTACTATTGTCCCAGTTTTACAATTGGGAAACTAAGGTTGTACTTAAGCTTCCTATTCAAGCTGAAATAAGTATCAAGGCTACTGTCCATTGACTGTAGAGAGAACCAGAATTTGGCAGCACTGGAGACTGTGTGGTCTAAATAACTCAATGCTCTCTTGAACCAAGACAGATGCCTGAGAGTGCTGCAGGCTGACTAGGGGTTACAGAGATGAAATCTTTGTCTTCACACTAAACAATGAACGCCCAAACACTTAAATGCCGTGGGACTTCTAACTTCACTTCTCCAACGTGCTGGAAGGTTTGAGATAGCATTGCTCTGTCCTTATTCCTGTCATCCACTGCCCCTTGAGTGCCACTGAGCAGCCAAGCTGTTCTCCCACAAGTAGAGGCGTCTCTTCGGTGAAGATGTAGCTAGAATGAGCTGTCCAAGGCCTCACAAGGCATCCATGGCAGAAAGAGGAATTGATCCAAGAACCCACAAGTCTCAGGGTGGTATCATGGCTGTTGCACCAACTCTTCAGACAGTGAAACCACTTCCTGATGCTGAAATACAGTGATTGCTTCTTCTTCCCTCCATCTCAGTGACCTCTTGCACATTAAAATAATCCTCTCCTCTTGTTCTTCTGGCTTGTTTGCCTTTGCCTTCTTGCCTTTTCTACTGTGTTTCCACTGGACTAAGTCTCCTGCTTCTCTTGGAGCTTACAGCTATAGTGCGCACAGACATGTTGGAGTGTCAGTAGAGCCTGGAGATTCATCCAGACCCAGCCTGGTGTCTGTGTAGCTATCCTAGCACATCTTGGCAGCTCAGGAAAGTCTACATGACTTCCAGACCACAAGTGGGTATTCCTCTGCTGACTACCTGGCCAGCTCTGACCATATCAATGTGTTTTACAGGGCAGAAAGCAGGGCCAAAACACGTCCTTCTCCTTGCTTCCCGCTCACGTCAGAGCTGGCTGGACCATCCACCTGACAGAAAGAGGGAAAGGCGCACGATGGGGTGTTTTCCCATGTGGTTCATCGTACGTGCTGCTGTGGGCTGCAGTCCCTGCCCAAGCTGCATCTCATCTTAATTTTGCAACCGCTTTCCTGGATATCTTCCTTGAATGACTGTTTAGATTGTTCCAGATTCTTCTGGCTGACTCACTCCAGGACTATTATCATGAAAAAAAGAAAGTATTCAGGGAAAATAGGAGGAATTTAGAGCAGTTGGTGTAAATATGTGATGTAGGCACATAATGAAATACTGTGGGGATCCTTGAGTGAGAGCAGATCAATGACAATATCTTTCAGGAGAAGAGAGCTTAGAAGAATCAAAGCCCAAGCTGTGCATACAGCTTTGTTGGGTTTTAAGATGTGCCGTCCCACCCCAGTTCTGAACGTGTTGTGGGGGTAAACCCCTTGTCTTTAACTAACAGTGTGTTGTTTCTCAGTCCCAAGTTATGATAAAGGCTTAGTTTAGCAACTTCAGGAATGGAACTGTTGAAATCTGTAGAGGTGCTGCACTGTTTTGTACACATATGCCTGCACTTTGCCAGCACTCTATATAAATGATTCCCAGATTTCCAATTGTATTTTGTTTATAGACACGTTTTGCTTATTGTAAATTGCATATGGTTTTACCTCTAACCTTGGGTCTGATCCTTTCACAAAGAATTTGGCCAAGGAAAAGAGTAGATGATCCACTATTTGTTAGCAGTTCATTATATATGTATGTATGTGTATGTGAATAGATATAGATATATATCTGTGGGACTGATACTGGGAGGTGCTGAGCTCTCTTAATCTCTTGTGAAGTCAACAGGAGTTGAGGGCACTCAGCACTTCCTAAAGGTGGTCAGAAAATATCAGTTTTGGGCAACCTCTTGCTTGAGTTTTTCCTACTTAAAGTACCAAAAAAAAAAAAAAAAAAAGAAAAGAAAAAGAAAAAGAAAAAGATAAGCTTCTCAGACCCTTCCTTTAATGCTGGCACCTTGAGATTGTAACTATTTATGTTTTACCACTTTTTCACATGCAAAATGTGTTGCATGCTTTTTGTTGGAGTTTTAAGGATCAGATTGATGAAGGAGAGTTCAGAGCCAGACGTACAGTATAAGAGACAAAGGTTTAGTAATGAGTTCAAAATTTACAAAACACAGAAGCAAATATGGCTTTAATACATGATGTGACCCTTTATAAGGCTTGAAATTACTCTTCAAAAATCATTCTGGCTTGACTTCAGAGCCGAGTGGATTGTGGGATACCACAGATTGACTTTGAGTAGTGGGTTGGTATTGCAGGAATTTTTTAATTTCCTGTAACTCACAACAATTTTCTTCCAGTTAGACCTTATCCTGCTGCAGTGTATTTACTGAACAATTTAGTACAGTGTATGAGCCAGATCAGAGGCACATGCGTGCACTCATACGCATATACACACACACAGAGTGAGGAAAATTGAAGTATTAATAGCAAAATTTAAAATGATTAAAAGAGAAAGGTCCAGTATGTTGATGTTTACATTTTTATGTGTGTAATATATTTAATATCTAACTAATGATGTAAGGGAGAAGAAGAAACTTTGGACTGAAACATATTTTTTCTATTTTTAAGCAAATAAAAGTGGTTCAAGTTGCATTAATGAACGGAAAATAATTTGGCAAATACTGGTTATTATTGTTTGTAACAGCCTTTTAATTAGTTCTTCAAATACATTTCAACCTCCCCAAAGATACCCAATTTGCATGATTTAAAATAAAATTTAAAAAAAATCCTGAAACTGACAAAGCTTCTTATGTATTTATTAACAGTAAAACAGCACTAAAAGGATCCCTGCAGTTCAAGGGGAAAAATATTTCATGCGCAGAACTCCATGTGCTCATTTCATTTCAATTGTCTCCCAGGTATTGCAGGGCAATTATTATAACATATTTGAATGTAAAAAATAGAACCCAGAAGGTCTGTTATAATATAATTCAACACCCCCCCCCCCCAATATGGATGATAGCAACGTATTTGGGTCACTGGAACTGCAGATACAGATTTATATCTGCTATTGATTTAAAAAAGCCCGTTGGTGTGAATGGGCTACTGCAGCATGTATGCATATATACATACATTGTTAAAAGGAACATATCATTATAGTAGCGTACGCTTACCAAGAAACCTAACATTGTTTACAAGTGATTTATATAGACACGCATACTCACACAATGCATATGTACGTGAATTTACGGCATGCTGTATTCCTTGTCTGGAACCTACTAATGTCCAAGGAAAGCCTCTGCAGTAATTGTTATTGGGTTTGTACTGGGCCTTGAAGAAATGGGAAGTGAAGAGTGAATGAAACAGCTGTATGTTGTGATTAAAACATGATTATATCACCATAGTGTCGGAAGGAGAATGTATGACTGAAAAGAAAGAAAAAATACAATATTTTTTAAAAAACTTTCTTAAAATTGGTGATAGTAAAAATGTTACCTGCCTGTACGAATGAAAAAATCAAAAGGTAGAAAAAGAAAAGCCTAAGATTCCCCCAAGTGAAATGAATAAATGTTTCTTTAACTTCTGGATGTCAAATAGGAAGAGATCATAACCTCTAGCATTTTAGAAAGCAGGATGTATGATGGGATTTATTAGTAGATACAGAGTAAATAACACTTATTAAATTTCAAGGTAACTTTATTTTCTGTTACCTACCAATGGAAAAGTCTCTTTTGAAATAACACTCATTAGAAATTGAAGGTTATACTGGCAAAACAGACTTGAATCCTTCAAAAATAGCCCCTAGTAAAAGTCATAGAAAGATCTGAAGCTAAGCCTATGACAAAAAAAATGAAACTTAATATGCAGGCAAAGTTTTTAATATGTGAACCAGACGCAGAAATATTGGTGCTCTTTGAAATGAGCAAGAATTTGATGAAACACTAAAGGGTTTCCTATATTTTATTTTATTTTATTGGACAGCAACAAGTAACTCAATGAAAGAATATCCTGTAATAGCTGAACGCTTCTCAGTGTCAGCTCAGTACTTTAACAAGCGTATTTCCCTACAATACAGAAATGTTCCCGAGTGACATGAGTTGTGTGTAAATTGCACCTTCAGTTCTTCACCTAAACCCCAGCTGGAGTTCTTCTATTGACTTAACGGGGCTTTGGATCAGGCTCCAAAATAATGAAGGGACAAATCCGTTGAAGTCTTTATTTATGTCTAGATTGTTTTCTCTCATCAAAGATTCCCCCGAGGCTCTTCCTTCTGCATTCTCCTGTGGAGAGTTTGCGCCTCCCCATAAATCAAGCTGCATCCCTGCTCCCTGGAATCCCATAGATGAAATTGGGATTTGGCTCTTTCCTGGTCCCATGGACTCCCTCACAGCTGCTCAGATTCCTCTTAATTCTTGGGGATGCTCGATTAAAGTGGATTCTTGACTGTTGCACGTGTTGCCATAACTAAAATATCAGAGTGTCTATGGGGAATTAGTGAATTCAGAAAAAAAGTCTTTAAGCCCCAGTAGTGCTGAACAAAGTGGGAAAAATGAAGGGCTCTTTCTGCCTCCTTTCGGACATAGACGTCTAAGATCCAAGTAGAGTGAAGTTTGTGGACCTGCCTTGACTTGTCTCTAAACTTGGATGGCTAGGTATCTTCACTTCCCAAGACAAGTGCTGTTTCACCATTAGAGTATGAGAAAATGGCATCCCATCTACTGGCCACAGAAATCCAGGTATTTGTTGGATCCAGGCTGGATTATGGTCTTTGGCTGCGCACGAAATGGGTATTTATCCTGCTCTAGGCTATGGTCCCTATGCCCCTTCACAAGTACAAGGTCACTGTCCAGTGGATTCCAGTTTTAGGCTGTGGTCCTAATCTCTTAAGGTCTCAGTAAATCATCCCAAAATCATGTAATCATTTTGACAAATTTGTCTCTTTGGAGACAAAACAAATCATGAAGCACCTGAGATCTGGGGACCATGCTTTCTAAGAGTTCAAATTTATGGGTGAAATTCATTAAAAAATCAGGTAAGTCCAAATTTCAAACATTTTTGGAAAATATTTCAGGACTTTCTTTCTTCAGAAGATATTTTTATTGTAAATGGTTGGCACAGTACTGAATGTCCCTCTAATTCTTCCAAAAAAGACTGAGTTTACCTCCCTTTCTCCACATTGCTGCTGTATTTGTTGGGGGAAGAGGAAACATGTGTAGTTATTAATTCTGCAGGGAAAGCACTATGATACCACAGTGGTGAATAACGTGTCTTGGGAATTTCTCAGAACTAGCTTTCTTTTGGTCTTACTTGGATACATTGCGAGTTAGCTGCTCTTCTTCCACAAGTGAGTTTCCTATGGGCAGTCCCATAGCAATCTACTTCTAGAGTATGTATCTACATCGTACCTGGGTGATATGACATATACGCAACACAGGTTTTGAAAAAATCCTATCTGGCAAAATCTTGCTTGCCGTGATTTTAGCAATCTTCACATGAGCAACTCAGCACATCCAAAAGACAAATGAGAACAAGGGAAAGGACTGTCAAATAGAGAAAGTCCAGAATGTCAAGCTTCAAAAGAGGGGCTGGTCTTGTACATAAGGCCCCGCATAAGCAATCAGGCAATCTGGATTCAATTCCCAGCCTTTCCACAAATCTTCCGTGAAAGTACAAATAACGCATTTTTTTTTTTCCTGATGCTCTTCCTAAGATATCCAAAAGCATATGTGATGTTCCCTGCTCTTCTCTAGCAGTGAAAATGCGGGAGTATTATCAGCCATGCTAACAAGTCAATTTGACAGGTCGCTGTTGGATGAATATGCTGCTCCTGACAACAAGTGCACCAGTTCACTTACGATTTTGGAGCTCTTGGAGGGTTCACTCAGCAGAGCATTTGGTTATAATCATTTCCTTTGAATTACTTAATCAGTATCTGCTGTCTACTTAGGCTGCACTGCCAGGGCAGGAGAATGAAAAGGTATAGAAATAGATGAGCGAAAGACATGACAATTCATATATATCAAGCTGTATATTTAGTCCTGAGGAGTCCCCAAAACAGGGGAGGGTTGGCTTCGTAATCACGCTGGAGCTGTGCTGCAGGTTTGATATTTTTATTTTGATATTTTAAGCAAAGTCTTTCAGCCAGTGGCAGGTTCACAGTCAGGGAACAATGGGAGCAGAGGCTGCTTCACATTTCTTACATACCAGTGATGCCAATTTATGAATTCTTCTATAAATCTCTGGAGATACAAACCATCTGTAAAGAATAAAAAGGCAACAACATTTATGCATTTGGTTACACATAAGAGGAGTGAATACGTTTTGTTTAGACAATTCCCATGAATTCCAATCTCAAGAATCACTGACAGCACGTCTTGTTTATGAGCTTTAAATAATGGCGGCAAAGCAGAGTTTTCAGATAGCTATACAAAAACATAGATTAATAAGTGACTGCTTTCCAGTTTGTTTTTGTTACTGTGCCTTTTCAAGGGACAAGTTACACCCTATTTGAATACGCTAGTGGCTGAGCTGAAATAAAAGAGTTTATCTGCTAATTTAATTTTATCTCCTAAATCAAAAGCAGTTATTATAAGAGCATCAGTTAAGTCATAATGATATGTTTTCCTTCCTGAAACTCCTTTATTAAAGAAGGAATAGACAACATTCTATGCGATGGACTTAGGGTATTTTCCAGGTCTTTTATCTTCCTTTGACCTTGGCGGTTATGTGTACAAAATATATCGCAGGATTAGGCCTGAGAAAATTAGGATTTGTCATTTTTAGTGCTACTTAGAAGAAATTTCCAATGCGTGGGTATTACTTTTCAATGCTTTGCCAAGTTTCATGGACATAATCTATCTTTTACTCCTCAGAATGACCTACTACCATGTCTAAATAGAAAAAGACAGCCTGTCATCTGATTGACAAGGTATCAGTGTTACCACATGGTCTTTTCTTAAACCCAGAAAGACACAAAAAGAAAGAGGGAAAAATAAACATTTATGCTGAGGTTAAAATGACTTGTAGTGAACATACTTCTAGACCAGTGTTTGCTTATCCTGAGCTGGAGCAGAAGTTCTGAATTGCTTCAGTGATATCAATGTACTTTAAAAGAAATCCTTTTATAGGAAAGCTTCACTTGCTACACAGCAAAATTTCTCTCTTCTCAGGGCAAGTTCCTCCTAGCCTGGCTTGCAGGAATGCACCCCTCGGCTTTGCTACACAGAAGACACCACTGCTTCTCTGAAGGGCAAGAGGGCTGACTCGCTATCACGCGTGTGCTATTTCTAATAACAAATTAAAAGCCAGAGTTATTTGGCCTCACAGGTGTTTTCCCTTATTTTTCATCTACATTCAATACATTTTTGTCCTTATACCAACAACTTGCAATTACACAGCTGCACTGGTGGTAGCACCACTGTGATTTCTACCAGGTTGTCTTGCCATGTGGGTTAAAACACTTGAAGCAAGGCACTTTTTTTTTTCCTTTTCTTTAAACTTTGCCTTAGTTATACACATAACCACTGTGATTACCCTCTGAAAATTACACTGTCTTGCTGCAAGAGAACAAGACCTAGTATTTATCCTGCTCTCAGCTCAGGAAGACAGGGAATAAGCTCAGGGATCAGGGTGTACGATCACACGTAAACCTTGAAGGTTGTATGTGGACTTCAGCTTTTTGTGGTGCGTAGGGTAAATTCCCATTAATCCGTAGAGCTGTGTGGCTTGCAGTTTGGTAGCTTTCTGATCCTTTTGGTCAAGAAGCACTTAGGTCTAAGTTACTCTGGGGACCGATCTCATGACTTAGCCAAGTACAATTAAACACACTGATGTGAAGATAGACTGTGAAGGTGAGGATATCCACTGGGGTACAGGTGTCACGCCATGAGAAAAGCAGCAGAACAGAGTCTTTGCTGTAAGGAATGACCTGAAAATCCAAGGCCATTAATGTGAATTTGAGATCGGCTTTCCACGGCTTTACTGAGGAAGGCTATAAAAAGGACAAAATGCTCTAGGCCACATAAGAGGAGTGCAGATGTTAATGAAAACAAAAATCAGAAGTTGAAGCATAACCAATTTAATGCCTGTCCGAACTTGTACATGAGATATCCACTTGCAAGGCATGTGGTGAGCGCCTGTGACCTCATTTCCCCTGGCACATGGGTAGAAAGTGTTATTTTCTCGTGCCATCACACAGTAACCGGAAGCTTTTCTTTCCAAGCGATAACTTGCACAGATGCAAGTTATTTCCCAGTAACGCAGGCGGTAACATGTGTTGCCACTGCAGTTTGAAATGTCCATTAATTTAACAGTAAATCCCTTATCCCTGTAAAATGAAAACACCATATTCTACATGGACAGAGAAGAGCGTATAACTCTGCTTTTCAGATGTTAGAGCCTCCAGTGGACAATTGTTCACCAATTTCAATTTACACAGCTGGCTGTCTCATCCTGAAAAGATGCCTTAGGACTGAGAAAGCATGGAAAGTAAATTACCATCTCATTCCAAACAACATCATTTCCCTCTCCCCCAGGCTAAAACTGAGGTATGTTAATACAACAATGTTAGGAAGTCAGCCCTGCTTCTGTTGGCACAACATTTGACCTATGTAAAGAGGCCAAAATATTCTGAATCTGTAGAAATGAAGTTTTGTAGATACCAGATACTTGTTTGTCTTACCCAAAGATGATTATGAGGAAGGGACTGAGGTACGCAAAGAAATGAAAGGTTTCACTGCCATTGGAGTAAGAATGAAAACGACCCCGTCTTGCAGAGTTAAAACAAGCAAACAAAAATTGAAGTGGTTTCTGCTTTACATTAAAAAAAATTAAGCACATTGAGGATTCTGTTCTCAAGTATTGCCAATTTTTCTTGTCCATGTAATACAGCAGTGGGAAATACTAAATGCAACACAGTCCAAATCTATTTCTGACATTATCAACAATTGTAAGGGAATAATCTGACTCAGCAAGTTCATTATCACTAAGGACACTTGAGCATGCTGAGTTTATAAATTTGATAATGCTTGGTTTATGAGTGTGATTACTGAGTTAAATTATAGCTCACAATAATTAGCCCAATTATTGCTCACTCTACTACTGCGCTGAAAATGCTAACAAAACGCACAGCCAAATGCTAATCAGGAGCCACATACGACAGCAAGAGGGAGCTGGGAGCTGTGGCAGAACCCTCCCCCCCCCAGTCCAACACTACTCTTTTTCATCCTTACTTAGATTGTTTTAACGTTTCTGAATTGTTTTCCAGACCTATGGCACAATGGCAAAGAGTCTGGAATTGATATAGTCTCGAGAAATACTGCAAAGTAATATGATTTTCTCTTAAAGTTTGATGCTTAGCAAAACTTCAAAATCCATTTAGAATTATGTTTTTCTAAATGATCAGAATTGTTTCCCTTCTTCCTGAAAGGGGCATGAGTCAAATAAACAATACCAAAGAGGATGCTATTCCAAGGCGCGTTAGAAGCTAGCCCTCACATCCTATGAAAAGTTAAATGCTACTGGGAGGCTAACTCCCCTCTGCCTCTAAAAAATCTCCTCCTAAGTTTGTATCTCAAGGCATAAAATCACCTATATTACCACAGCTTAATAAGTCTCAATTCTCAAGCAGACTTTACCAGTAGCGAAAGGACCTTTATTTTTTTCAGAGTAGCGTGAACAGAGGTTAGGTGGTGGCTGCACAGATAAGTGCAGTTCAGTATGGACATCCATCCAGCCCTAAAAGTGCTCTCCCTGTCTGCTTACAGGTTGAGAAGGGGCTGCCAGGGCAGAACCGTGCAGAAAGATGGGTAAAATTAATTTCATCGGGATGAGGCAGAGAGAGTATGATTAGCTGGGCTAGTACAGAGAACACGTCTCCTGGGAGGGACAGACACTTTGGTTCTGCCCTCAGCCCCTGTGGTTTATGGTAAGGTCTTACCAAATGTGATCTATACAAAAGCCTGGGAGCAGGACCCAGGAGTCTTCTCCCACTCCTGCCCTCTCTAACCACCAGGCTATTGTGCCAAGAGCTGGTGTGAGGGGGCAGCAGACACAACCATTGCAAACACAAGGGGCCACAACGCAATTTTGCAGCCATGTCTGGGTTCAGCCTGGGCTATAGGGGCTGTGGGGCTGTTCTGCAGGTGCACAGAGCGACAGCCCAAAGCATGTGTGAGGGCTGAGATCAATTGCAAGGCACGTTGAGAGTTCAGGCACTTCCAGGTTTAGGCAGGCACTGGATAAGTTGTCTTTCTCGTCACAATTTTGGACTTGTTTCTGTTTTACCTAGGTCCTGCTGTGAACACATAAGCCGTGTGGCTGATGCTCATATTCTTGCAGAACACATGGGTGGATGCCTCTCATTCAGCTACGATCGTCCTCTTCCTTTCCCAGACTCCCATGAAAGCGTGAAAAGTGCAGTTATTCATGCACAATAAGGCATGATCGTTATCATGATTTGTTTCTGCAAATGTTGTTAAAACAAGGCAATATCTGAAGCTCCACAAAAGATGTGCCTTTCTCATGCAAAGCATAACATTCCTAGCGAGTCGAATGCTGTGTCAGAACTGGGTAAACCAGAATATTCCCGACATTTTAATGCATGTGCACACTCTTCCAGTATGAGATGTATGTTTATTAGCCAAGGAGAATGCTATCAACAAAATTCAATACCTAGTGTGGTTTACTGTCATCCCTCAGCAAATGAGGTATTCATTTAAAAACCATCATTAGCTATAGAAAGGTTGAATTTATATTGACTTTTGCTTATATTTAAACCACCTCCTCTCTAAGGAATTTATCTTTAGTCATCTGCAAAACCTTGCCCACATTTGTATTGGTATGTAAATAACATTGTCATAAGCATAGCCCTGTAACCAAAGTCTGAGGTTTAAACCAAAGAGTCAGTTATTGGGAGATATAGAACAGCTTAAATTTTAAGACTACCCTCTTGAGATCTCTGACTGTTGCTAGAATCTCTCTCTCGGCTTTCAAAGACATTTTATGAACAGAATTTGCAGAACACAAGAAAACAAAGTAATGAACAAAGGAGGTCCTATGGCCCAGCATTGGTGCAAAGTTCACAAGGAGATTATACAAATCCAGAATGTGACTGCTCTTGAGACCATATTACAAACCTTTCCACTTAACTAATCTTTTGTTTTCCCAAACCAGATTTTAACAGCCCTTCCCATAACAACTAAATTTTTTATATGATGCAGAAAGTCTTATGACCAAGAAGGAAAGAAAGTGAGAAGGTGAGGAGTACATCCAATGTGAGACTTTGAAACAGATGTATAGGCAGTTAGGACAAATTCTGCACTGGACTTAGGCTGCTGCTGTGCAAATCAGTCAGTTATGACCTAGGCTACTTCTTGATTGCGTGATACTTGATTGTGTAGTAGTGACACCCACTCAGTCATCAGAGTAAGCAGAGATCAGCTGCACAGACCTATCCGTTTCTCCCCTCATAATAATAAGAAAAACGAAGACAAATGTAGAAGATATGAGGAACTTAGAGGAGAACTTCAGAACTCCTTTCCTTTTCCAGGTACCCAAGGAAATCCCTGGGCTTTGCATGGCCTTTAGGGCATAGGACAATTTTGGTGCTGGGGATTTTTTTGGGTACGATTAAGGGTTTTCACACAGGACACTAGTTCTTTCCAATAGTAGGTGAATGCGAGTGGAAAGGACTTTCAAGCATGTAAAACTACAGTATTTCATATGTAATTTAAACTGTTTATGTACGTTACGCTGGGATTTTGTGACTTTCTTGACATGCTGGTGCCTGTCCTACCATTAATTACTAACCTTCCAGCTCAAAAATGCTCACATCCAGGATTCTCCAGTTCTCCCACTTCTGTGATATCCTCACCCAGAATATTGTTACTAACATGAATATTTGGTGGAAGCAATAGACACAGAGATGGCTTCAAATCATTGCCCAGTGCTAGGACAGTAGTTCGGTCTAGGAGTCTATGAGCTCAGGGCAGCATTAGGTGCCTTTGCAGGGAGTCACTTTGCAGTTTCTTAGTTTCTCAGCTGTAAATCATGAACTGGCATAGGGGTATAGCAAGGCAGCGTGTGAGGATGAGGCGCTCTGTTACGACAAAGAGAAGCTTGAGGAGTGAAACTGGGGCAGGGGCAGCTGCATCCAGGAGAAGGGCTCGTACATTGGAATGAATGAAAAAGGCATGGCAAGTATTTTGAAAGGTAAATGGTGGAAATCGGGGCAAACACATCTCTGATTCACCCAGGAGAAGGTTTGTCACTGTTCAAAGAATGATAAGTTGCTTTTAGGGGTGATCCTGTATGTCCAGATCTTGTTTAAAGTTTGGCAACTTGACTTGCCTTGGATTTGCCATTCCATGGTTTGGAATATTTGGATAGAAATCTCCAGCTGTCCAAAATAGCTATGAGTACCAACAGGTATACCCAAGTCACTACTAAATTGGGCATTATATGATGAAAAGCAGCAACTGCTCTTTTATAGGGAAACAGAGTACAGTACTGAAATGGAGCATCTTACCAAAAGCTGTGTAATGTTACTCTTTCCATCCATAGGGTTTGGCTCCATATTACTTCTACTGAGATGTATGTGGGTGGATGGGCATGTGCAGATTGGAACATAAATTTGAAGTTTATCTCTTGCTCCACCTGAACGCTGTCCCCCTCCGTGCAGGCCAAGCCCATGGTTTAGAATTAAATTAGTGGCCAAACACCCAGAAATCTGCACTCTTCATGTGTTTACATGCCAAGTCTGCAACTATACAATTTTAATGATTGTTGGAAACGTGGATATCTGATGAGCTAAGCTTCATCTGCTGTAAATTAAAGCACAGTTTTCTTTAAATCAATTGTTTTACATTCATGCTGAAAATGAGATATGATATCAAAAACATAAAAAGCTCGAAAGGTATTAAGTGACCTTTGCCACTCTGTCAGATGTCATCATCAAATCGATTAATTTCCTTCACCTGATATAGGCAGTAATTTCTAAAAAAAAATATAGTTACCAGGACCTTGTCTCCAATTCCTTTCCCTGAATACAATAATGATTTAAGAGGGGCTTGAAAACTTTTCATTGCAACGGTGCCCACTGGGCTCTGATACGTCACACAGTGATTATGAAATGAGATCTTTGCAAGCTTTCTAGGTGTACATGCATTGCACATAACTATTACCATTGTTTATACAGTTTTTTCCCTTTATCCCTACAGAATACAGGATTCTGCTTCTCTCTTTTCTTCCTAGATCTCAGTCCACAGGCACCTAAAACCAAATATGAAACACACAACATTAAAGGCACTGTGCAGGCTAAGGCAATTCATGGGAGATTTTCTGTATTTTTTCCTCATTTGACTGAAACTATTTAACCAGATATTTATCCATGATGAACTTTTGCAGTAAGTCCATGCTGTACACTTTAATTTAAATTTCTCAGGCCTCTGACTTTCGACCTCAGAATTGTTCCTGTTTAGCCTCAGACCAGCAGTAATTCTGCTGAGTTCCTAGAGCTCAGGGAACCTTCAGAGAAACTCACTGAACCTTCAGAGAAACTCGCTGATCCTGCTGAGCAGGATGTCTCCAGGACTGCTTGGTGAACCGCACACACGGGTGTTGGCTGGAATCACAAGAGCATAGGCCAGCAGTTGCCTTGATAGTCAGGTGGTGGACTCCAAGGTGTCCTACCAAAGACACTGAGGTGGCAGCTACTGAAAAGCAGCTTCTGGAGTAAAACAACTGTACTGAAATATGGAAAGGTATTTTTTCTTAATCATATGCACAAAACGACAATCATATCAATGTCATTCCATACATCAGTTAAGACGAGAATACGTGCCATCAGTTAGGACGAGACATGCCTGTTTGGTCTCTTTTTTACAAAAATTGGGATGACTGAGTCCATTTCAGACGTGCATGAACACATCTGCACAAGATTAGCCCCAGATGGGCAAACATCAATATTCCTACATCACAGTCAGTGGCCAGAGGCACGGATAGATTTGAGGGACATGCCAAGATCTACAAGAGGAAGTGTCAGGAAGCTTGTTGGAAGAGGCTCGGCTCTCCACCACCAGAGTCCAGGCAAGGACCGGTGTAGTAACCAGGTCCCTCACAGGCTGCTTCTGAGAGAGCACACAAAGGAGATGCCTGTTTCTCTAGCTCCAGGCACAATACCTCCTACAGCCATACCTTCTCTTATGCAAACAGACACACCACACAGTTCGGAGGGAATGCCAGCAAGCCTTGAAAGGAGGTGTTATCGTTGAGAAGATTGATTATTTTCTACCCAAAAGATCTGCTGTTTCCCTATAATTTAGGTTTCAAACGTCTTATTTCTGCCTGGACTGAGTTTCAAGAAAAGCTTACATGATGCTCAAAATGAAGCCCTGTTTAAATGGCTAATTTATTTTTGCAGAATAAAATAGCTAAAGCAAGGATTGTTTTTTTAGACTGGAGGCCTCTTCTTCTTTATTCTTATTATTACTTCTATTACATATTAGACATCTGTAATCAACAGTACATATGTAGAGCTATTTTGAGATAATTCATGTTCTGCGCTGTCTGGCCAGGTAGAGGGCAAAGGTTTAACGTAGTTTCATTACACTTAATGATTTAATAAGGTCAGTCACAACTCCCTACAAATTCAGATTAGTATAACTTAATTAAGCCCTTAGAAAATGATCAGCCTAGCCTTCTACTATGTGTTTCAGGCCAACTTGTCCTTTCCTTTCAGTGAATAGGGTAATAAAAGCTACTCGCATTACTTCCCCAGGTGAAACTGTGTGGCACACAATTTTGCCGTTGATGCCACATGGGGAAAAGAGAGCATCAGAAAACGTGAACCCCGGCATCACTGGAGCATCGTCCCGACCTTTCAAGCTCTACTTTACAACAGCAGAAAGGGCATTACCCACCTCACATGAGATTACACACCAACTCTTTCCACACATGTAAAAGCGACAGCAGGGCTGTAATCAAGTGCTCAGAAGTGTATTTCAGCCCCTTGTGCATCCCCATGGTGGCACAGCCTGTAATTACATAGTCACACACGATTCTTTTTCACAAGCCTCTGGCCTTATTCAGGGCACCTATTAAGTAGTTTTTAAGTACTATATTTTCCTTACTGAACGTGGGTTCCATACCTTATTTACTGTACCCCGTTCAGATTATCCTCAGAGAAGTGACTGATGAACGTCCTTGGAGGAGAGTCTGTGGCATTCATGCTCGCTTTGGTAATTGCTTCACAAACGTCAATGCATTTATTTGCAGAGAGCACCCGTGAGAGGAGAGGGTGTTTCACAAATATGAACTGAAGTGCCAAAGTCCACTAATTTGGGTTACTAGTCCAAAAGATCTGGATTTTCAGAAGGGAACAGAATCACATGACACGTTCGGTGCCCGAAGTACAGCTCCTCCTTATGCCAGCTCCAAATAAGGGTGCTCTGCAGTTTTGAAGGTTGGGTTTGGTCCCATGTTGAGCACCCAGAAAATGAGGAATCACACACAGTGACCACCTTGGACAACTAAAGCTCACTTATCTAGTATCTGATGGGGATGCTGTAGAGGACAGCAGGGAGAGCATCCCATTTTCCTGGGTACCTCCCTTGCATTAATTCTAAGACCATCGCTCCTCTTCCTGCCTCGTCCCTTGCCCTGCAACCAGGCACATTCCTCCTTCCTTCAGCAATTAGTCCCAGTTTGTCCTCTGAGTAAGGCAGGGGTCTTGAGGGAAAAATAACATCACTTAGTTAAAGATTGTATTGTGCTGTTTATGCACTTGACATCACACCTCCCTGGAAACTTTAATCCTGACATTTCTCAACATTAGAAAGCTTATGTTTACTTCATATTCCATCACAGCTTCTTGGCATGCATATTCTTATTTTCTTATTAAGGTTAAAAGAGAAAAAAAAATCCAGAAATTTTCAAAGCCCTGTCTCTTCCCCAGTCACCTTTGTTTTAATCCTTTCCCCAACCGTCTGTCCGTATGTCTGCACTTCCCACCTCTTTCCCCTTTCCTTTGTGGCCCTGAACGTTATGTCTTGACTTTCAACATGCCTGGGCCAAGCACTTGATGGTGAAGCATGCAGGAGAACTGGCTCCGTGGTCTGATCTCCAGCGCTGGGTCCCAGCATATTTTGTGGCACCTCAGAGCCAACAGGCGAGGGGATGTTCTGCTCAGCGGTGGGATGGAAGACACCTTGCACAGGTGAAACACATAGCTGTTAAAATCTAAATCTGCACTAAGTGTTTGTGGCTTTTTGAAGGCTTGAAATTTCTCCCAAATAGGCATGTCTTTTCTCAAGGACAGTTAAAGATGCTTTGCTTCCTTCCCCTCATTTTATCTAAATTTCATGCTCTGCCTCAAACCATATGAGAGCATCCTTGCCCTCCCTCTGATCTGAATGGTGGTGGATGAAATAAATAGGTTATTATCTAGAAGCAGGCACATAGTACACACAATTTCAGTCCAAATAGTTCAAATCCACCAAAGTTAAAATTAAAAAAAAAAAAAGAAAGAAAAAAGAAGAAGAAGAAGAAGAAGATAGGAAACCTAGAAAAGAGTTTCTTACATTAGGAATTGCCAGGTTCTCTAAACAAGAGGTGTCTAGCCCAAACTACAATGTCAGAATATGTACATATGTAGTGTTACAGGGATAAATACTGTCAAGCCATTATCAGTGTACAATGAATGAAATTTAATAAAGTCAAATGAACCTATCCATCTATACTTACAGATTTCCAAATTTTATACACTAATTTCCATGTTCCTCTTTGACACTGAATTTTTAGGAGGAGAATTAAATCAGAGAAATGGCCCTTAATATAGAATTTAATCATAGCTTTTTCAATAAGTGTGTAATTTTTTTAAAGAAATAAAATGTGATGTGATCTACATTTTTGATTAAACAGGGAAAATGCTTATAGGCTTCATCCTGATAGAGCCTTGATTCCTTAAGCAACCAACACATTATGAGATGTTAATTGAATGACAGTAATGTGTAACATAGCTCCCATTTTTTAATTTATTCAGGCTTCATATTTTTCCTCACTGAAGGGATATTCTCACCTTAAAAGCAAAGCAGCTCAGTGAGCGGCAGAGCTGATGAAACCTGGTTTCCTCTAAGATTTGTGACTGTGGGCTGAGCTCAGCTCTGGGGACTGTGGAGCATCCGTGGGGAGGGCACTCCTGCTGCAGCCTTCCCTGCTGTGGGGCACTGAGTGGGGATTGTCTGAGACGGTGCTAAGGGTGTTTTGTCTCTGCTGCTTGGGGAATTGTGTTCGTTGAGGGTTTCTGGACACCTAGAAATGCCAGACCTTGCTGAATGGGTGCAGACCAGATACGCACAAGACGTATGGAAGGTCTGACCTGTTCTGGACGCAGAGACTTACTGGATTTTCAGGGCATTTTACGCACTGCCACTGGCAGAAGTGTTTCACAGCAGAACGTGTCTATTTTACTGGATGCAAATGCAGCACAAGAACCCCCAGCCAGTTTCTGGTGGTGCTTGTCCCACGATTTTTTCTGGTATTTCCTACATAGCAAGAGGGGAGCCCTACCAGCACATTCCTCCACCAAGCACCACCGTGGTGTTCAGGCTGGTCTGCATCCCACCCTGTACGGTTTGCATCCTCTGGATCCCTCAGCTAGCAGGACATCGTTTCCATGTCACTTCTACTCTGCTGACAAGTGGGTTTGAACCGACTAGTGACTTCACAATTTCCAAGGGATCATTGAAAGAGAGGCAAGAAGGGAACACACAGAGCTCAGGAAATCACTTTTTTGCGTGTAAGCCAAACTAAGAACATACCTCTGGTTTTATAACTGAGATAAGGAAACATGCTTTCCTATCTTATTTACGCCAGGTTTATTTATTTTGTACGTTCAATAGCATTTTGAGGTACTCAGACTGCCTACAGTTAAACATTTGAAACCCAGTCATTTCATCACTGATGATACAGGGAACCTTTGAAGTCCAGTGACCTACCAGCAGCACTGGGATTCAGCGTCCTTTGTTAAGGGGGCGACCCCCCCACTTTACCTAAGGTCAGTGAGACCCTGTTCTTGCAGGCATTAGGCGGGATGCTAGTCCCTTCATATTTTATCATCACGAATAGCCATGCTGATGGCCAGTGTCACTCAGCACTAGCTGTCGCAGTGAGGACCTGAGCAGGTGGAGGTCTCTGACCATGGCACGTATGAAACCTGGACCTCCATCTGCTCAGGTTCTTTCTTAATAGGGGAAGAAAAAAAGCAAAACTAAACAATCCTGCTCTCCCCCAAAGTGTAAACACCAAGAGAGGCAAACTGTCATGCCTGAACCTACTTTTAAACCAATTTTGGAAACTGAATTTATTTTGTTGATTTGAAGGTTAATTTTTAAGGGAATGTTACATCCACCAGTTTCACAACTGCAGACCTACTTGCATTTCATGCTGAAGTCATCCCATTAAAATGGGTCCCAGCGTGGGGAACAGTGTTTAGGCAAGTATTTTAAAAAGGAGCTGAACACAACATGAAAATGAGAGCGCGCTGCTGAACAGATCAAGGCATATGTTCAATGCAGTGAAATATGTTCTCAGTGCTCTATTGAACAGAAATCTAGACAGGAAGCAAAATGAAATCTTTGGGTAGTCTATGGCCATTTAAAAGAAATGTTCTCTTCTTGGAAGCAGTGCCATATATTAGGTTAGTTGTTAATCTAAATTTAAATGTCCTTAATTATGCTAATTTTTTCCCTGGCAGATAATTAAAAAGAAGATTTTTAATGAGTTAGATGTCTTAAGATCCTAGAGAGAAAGAAATAAAGGGAGAGAGAGGCTGGTAGAATAGCCGAATAAAACAAAACTCAGACCTAAGATGCATTCAGTTCCACATTCCCCCTGCCATTTAGTAGGCAGCTTAATTTCCTTGTATTGTCCTTTGACAACATTTCCCAACTATGTGCATCCATTGTCATGTACTTGTACTTTTGACTATGAGCTATTTGGGGCAGAGACAATCTTTTTCCCTCTGCGTGCAGAACAAGTCCTGAGGTAGAGCTTGCACATTAGTACTCTACGGGAGAAATAATGCCGGAGACTTGTTCCTGCAGACGAAATCCTGACCCACTTTGGGAGTGATCGCTCTACAGTACTTTTATCCTTCCTTGCCAATGTTGTTTTAAAAAATCTTGGTCTCTGACCTATTTTCACACCGATTTCTGTGCTAGTGAGGCTTTTATCCTTTAAATTGTTGGATACTTGTTTGTGTAAATACAGCACAAATTTTGCTAACTAATCAAGATTCAGTGTTTTTGTTGGCAAGAGAGTGTTTTTGTGTTAGAAACTGAGGTGTACATAATAGAAATATTAACTTCATTTTAAGTCTAATATACATTTCTGCTTTTTTATTGCAGCTGGGACTGAGATGGAGACGCTGAAATGAAGGAAAAACATATTTACAGCCTGGGAAATAGCAAACTGACATGAGAAAACAACCTCTAAGCCACAGTTTGAGCAAAATATTCAATCATCACAGACAAAAGTGGAGGAGAAATTTTAGAGCAGGGAGTTGGGTCATAGTTTTGCTTCAGCCAATACTGGAGAGAGCAGCCAGAAATGTCCAGTAAAACCATCCAAAGCACTGGGATAAGCACATCCTGAGCACCCCAAGAACCAGACACGTGCCATCTCAGCCCAGTTCTCAGCAGCCAGATAATCCTCCTTACAAAAGCCGCTGCCTTAACAGGTGCTCGTAGCCCCTGCTGTCTTCTTCATTAAGGGGCCAAAGACTATGTGATTACGAAAACTAAACACTCACTTATCCCTAGGTGAAGTTCAACTCAGTTACAACGGCAAAGGGTGGCCGGCGGAGGAGGCATCACCATTGTCCTCGCTCTCCGGACTTCATCCTGCAGTACTGTTAACCCAGCACTTTTCACAGCACTAATCCCTAATTCAGCAAAACACCGAAGCCCCTGCTGAACTCCGAAGCTTGGCTGAACTGGGGCCTGAATTCATTTTGAGAGGAGGGAGAATGAAAGAAAAGATAAATCTACGAAAGATATTGAAATTTTTCGGCAGGAATTGTTAGGCACTGAATTGCTGCATGTAAATAAATGTACTGCTTATACAGCTAGTTGCTAATCAGCCAATTGTGTATATATGCACATACATATATAGATGCACACAAACACACGCACACACGTATATATATTGTCTTCTGAAAAATAAATCAAATGTAAGTTGTTCAGGGATCTCCCTAGATGCAAGTTTTCTGCAGGTTAGGTTAGCTATAAATGAAAAGGACCACTAAATAAATAAATAAATGGCTTTGTTCAGTTGTATCTCCAGCAGGGATACGACTGTTCATTATGAATAGGGGCTGAAGGCTTCACTGCTCTGTAGTTTATAAATACTAATGAGTGACATATTGAGAAAAATTGTACCTACAAAAGCAAAGTCTTCTGCCATGCAAATCAGGCCCCAATTCCCCACAGATAAGGATCTTTTTGATGGAACACATGCAAAATCTACAGCTCTTAATTCTTTCATTAGTATTCCAGGCAGACGATTGCCAAATAACAGGGAAAACTGTCTGAATTGCTGTGTCTGAAACCTAATATTGATTTGTTTAATAGTGTCAGGAAGTCAAAATTCACAAATCTCCTGTCGATTGTTTATGAGGCAGTTAGCACAGAATTGGATGCCCCTGCTTAATTAATAACTCATTACTGAAATTTGATTATATGCTTGAATGGTTTAAATGGGCTCTAATTCAGTATCAGCAAAGCAGTGTTGCAACAAAGTAAAATGGATCTAAAAGCTCGTTTTTTAGCACTATTGCCGTCTGTATTGCATGATCTCCATTGGTGAAGAATATGTTGACATAGTTGCTAGGGCAGACCTCGTAGTACATTAACAATTGACACAAAAACGTGTTGTTCTAATGATGTTATGAACTGAATCCCAGCTAAATCAGAAGGGTACTTTAAGAGAAATGACAGCGATTTGAAAAAAGGAACTCTAAATGCAAGTTTTTAGCATGTGATTAATTTCTCAACAGTGGAAACAAGGAGAACAAAGATATTTCTACCGTGGACCTTTATTCGGAAGCATCTTAGGGATGCAGATGTGTATGTCCAGGGGCATGAGCTCCTCAATGACTTAGATGCTCTCGAAACTCCCATGCACTGTATTTTAAGCTGTTCCTGGCACTTTCTCATCTCTGGTACTAACAAAGGGAAGAAACACTTCAGGTGGAATTTTGAAGTTCTGAACTTCACTTAATGAACCTTTCCCCATTTTCAGCATCTGACTGGAATAAAATTTCTCCATCAGAGTTTCCCCCCTCCCGTTTCTTGCCTTAGAGAAACCAGGACAAAATTCATCCTGCAAGTAAGGGAATCCCCTGCAGACCCAATAAACCCACAGTGGGTCAGCTGTGAAGAATGTACACGATTCCTTTACTTGCAGGATGAATTCCGCCGAATTCCACCGAGCTCCTGCTGAAGACGACGCTCACTCCCCACAGGATGGACACATGCTCCAGGGTGACTAAGGTATATATCATGAATAATGATTAGCAAATAGTTAAAAGTGAAGAGTTCACAGGCAACCAGTTGTCTGAATATTATGTGCCTAGGCTCTTTTACCAAGTTCAAGATGCTCGTTTAGCCAAAAGCAGTAAAAAATTAATAATTAATAAGATTCAAGCAGATACACCCAGCCAGCTCCAGTAGGAGAAATCAGTGAAATACTTTGGGAGAAGCTGTTCTCATGAGAATTCCAGGTGTGGTTGGCCTTAATGAAAAGGTTTTAGAGCAACCTAGAAGGGGAAGACTGGTCAAAAATGGCCCTGGAGGCAAGAACTTGACCCACAGCAGTAATAAATAGCATCGTTTCTCTGAAGCCTCTGAAGCTAAGGATTTCAGCTCAGATCCTCAAAGCAACTTAATCCTTCAATCAATAAAATATACTCCTCTAAATATCCCTGAGGACCTAGACCTTGGAACTTGGACCTTGATCCACATGATGTGTTAACACCTGCTTAGGATATGCATTTTCGGATACTTTATAAAGAACCTTCTACAGACTTGCAAACTGTTGCAGCTGGACTGAGTATCTCTCAGACAAATAAACAGACCTGCCTGATAAACAAATATGAATGCTCTGAAATATATATATATATATATAAAAATAGAAATCAAGTGGCAATTCTAATTGAAAAACTGACTGAAGTATATAAACGTAAAATATTACTCAATATGTTAACTGAATCTTAATGTTTGAACACTTTGAGGGCCAAAAAAAGGCAGCAAATACCTGCAAGTTTGCCTAGAATTACCCATAACCTTGTGCAGACAAATCAGCAGTGAGGTACGCGTCCAGGTATTGTGCGGGCGGTGACTGAACTCCCAGGTGTAAACTGCACTTACATTTTGTGCCAAAGTCTCATGTGTCTGTTTCTGAAAATGTGAACTGCCGTATATCCTACATTATAAAACTGCAAAATATTTATTAAGCTCTTCTTCTCTCACAGTGTTTCCTGCACGTCTTGCGTGGGCAGGGGAAGGGACTTCTGATGCCCTTGTTTGGAAAAGGTATCAACCCCTGTAGATTTAGCAAAAAATATTAAAAAAAACAGGGTAAAAAAAAAACAAATCTGAGTTTTACCTCTTTCATGTGATCCTTCCAGCCTTGTGATTGGGAAAGGCTGCAGGGTTAACCTCCCATATTCTGTCACAGAGCACCGCACTCTGCTCCTGACCAGAGTTCCTTTCTTCTAACAGCTAATGCTATGTCAGGTTATCTGAAGCCTTTGAAAACTGGTGTGTATTTATCATAAGTAGAGCCTGTCAACATGGAACCAACAGATGTGTTTTTAAAAAGTCATCTTTACACTATCCATATGTCAGATTTTTTTTAAAAGGCTGTCACTTTTCTGCCTTCCACAGAGAGGTTTTAGTGACATCCCAAATAGACTTTTTCCATTTGAGTTTCTGATAACTGGAACATCGTTATAATTGTTTAGCATGCAGATTGCTTAAGCAGTTTAAGATGAAGATTATTTTAAATTTCCACTCTTACATAACTGAGCATATTATCAGCGTTAAACTGTGAAATAGTTATTAATGATAACCAACAATAAGTAATGCCGTCAAGAGTTCATTTCTCAAGCAAAAAGGAATTGCTGTACATTTTCATGCATGCAGCCATTAACAATGTTGTAGTTCACAGGTTTGCTAACTTTTTCCAGTGATGGGTAACTTTTACAATTAATTTGAGTTAAATAATTAAGCCTGGCCAGTTAGGGACATTTTTGAACCATCATTAAAGACAAAAAAATACCTTTTAAGCAGTGTTTTAGCTTGTGGTAAACAGCAGTCTCAGGAAGAATGCCGGTTCCTTTCTGCTGTGGGCCGATTTGTCAAACTGCTATTAAGAATTTTCAGTTATAAAAAAAAAAAAAAAATGGAGTGAACCTTTATTTTTTTCCTCTAATTTATTACGCTTGATTACGCAGCTGGAATGGGAAGGTAGCTGCTGTTTGTAGTTAAATAACTCCTCACAATTTCTTAAAGAAATGATCTTCAAAGCTTTAATGGGTCAGTGGCTCAAGTACAAAGGAAAGATTGATTTTCATACTCCCACTCTTTGTTCCCAAAGTTTAAAACAGACACGTTCTGGTAAATTAGTTTGTCTATGTTATTAATGGAAGAACTTATTAAACTCCCATAAATACATGGTGGTATCTTACTTAAAACACAGAATGCATTTGCTTTGAAAAAAATACATGTCTAAAAGTAAACAGGGGTGTAATACTTTTATTTGATTTCAGAAATGCCTCAAAAGGCAGCAAGCAGGAGAATTGGGGGTTTGCAAAATATATTAGGTATGCATAATGATGAATGGCACAAAGAGCGTAGGCTCGAGTCGATAGAAAATATGTTATTTGCGTTTAATGAAAAGCATTCACATACTGGGTAAGTGGCAATGCTGTGGGGAGAACGACTACTTTAAGCAAGAAATATTGTCTGGGTGAAATACTTCTTTTATGTAAGGCTCATGTGCACGTTCCTCGGCTGAGCGGAGGGAGGTTACGCTGCTGGTGCGGGAACGATCTCGGGGTCAGGGCAGGCTTCGATATTGGCAGAGAAGAGAGCTGCTGTGAGAAAGATTATTCAGCTCCACGCAGGGAGCAGCACTGCTGCTGCACGAGGGGGACGAGGGGAACGTTCCCAGGCCGATGTAAACTGCCAGCGCTCCTTTTGCATCAGCTGAAGGTCTGCCCCAGGTCCGTGTCTTCTCCTACACAAGCGGAGACACTTGTGATATATTCTCATGGCCTCTAAGGTCACCGAGTTTCCCCTGATGATCTGCCTGTCTGTAGAAGGATGTCTTACCAACTTAATCACCTTTTCTTCTACTCATCCAACAGTGTTTAGTTCTCCCTGTGAATAAATCCTTCACGTCCCACCAGTTACTCAGCAGGTAAGGACAGACCCTCAGAAATGTTCCCAGTTGACCCCATCAACAGCTATAGGGGTTACTGCATCAGGTGGGCTTTAGTTAACAAGGAATTCACTGCCAAGGCTGTTGTCAGTGGTAAAACCACTCTTTGAACCCGAGCTCAGGCCATTGCTGCCTGCTAATGGAGGGGCAAGCTGCCTGTGACAGGCTATGGGGGTGTTACCGGTGGGTCGACCAGCTAAACGGGGCTGCTCTGCGGCATCCCTGCTCCCGCTGGAGACAGTGGAGCTTAGCTCCTGCTGCTGCTCCCCCTGCTCCTAGTCCTGCTGATGACCGTCCCTATAAGCTTTAGGCTGAATGTCAGAGCCATAGGGTTAACTGCGGGAAGAGGTGGATTTTTAACCTGGATGATGATGCTCAGTGGATGGTCAATGCAATATGGACTGTGGGGAAGTGGTCTTTCCCTGACAATTTTTTACTTCACCAGGGAAATTTGACACAGCCCCCAGTACAATTTGAGGGGGCACCAAATAATTGTATTTCCTCCATATGCCACGATCTGGGAGGTGCAGGATGTTATCAGGGTCCAGCCAGCATCACCCATACTGGTGTCCAGGGGGAAAGGACCACCCTGTGTGGAAACATGCTCCAGGTAGAGCACACTGACAGGGGCAGAAGGTTTAAGGTAACATTTTTCTGTCACAGTAGGCTGTTTCCTTCAAATGCAAAAGCTTCACAGAAGTGATTTACACAGACGCTGTGAAATATCAGATTGGAGCATTCCTAGAAAGTCTTTTGGGCTCAGAAGTATTTTGATTTTCTAAAAGACATTTTATTTCAGCCACTGTGTATTATGCATTCGAATAATAATAATAATAAAGTCAAAATTCTCACAAATGTGATGAACTAATCAAAATGTTTGAATCTTCTACTCCCTATGTACACATTCCTCCCTCTCCCTTTAGGTTTGTGGAAAATATCCAATGTTTTGAATTGGTTCTGGAGCAGAAATGAAAACAAGACTTCCTCTACTTCTTTAGTAGTATTATCTTGTGGTTCTCTGGCATGATTATCCTGCCCAGTCCCAGTGAGATGTTTTTTTCAGAGACGCGACAATTTCTCATTCTGTCATCCAACAGTTGTCCCTACCAGTAACAGGCTGAGAGGGGGATTCTGCCTTGCTGCAAGAATGGGGAAATAAATCACAACATGTGCTCCACGCCAGCTCAGGGGAGAGCATGCAAACCGAGATGTCTGCCTCTAGTGCTGGTCACACGGGACCTCAGGGTACTCATCAAACCAATTTTTCTGCTGTTTACTTATATGTGACCTTTGTAAATCACTCCCTACAGGAAAACACATCTTGTATACTGGGGATCAAGTGTTTCATTGCCTCCCAGTGCATTAACGCTCAATGTTGAAAGTGACTGCATTTCTTTGCAACCGATAGTTGGGAGACTGCTACAGAGCCTTGCTCCTGTTGGAGCTAGGTACCTGCCAGTTCTAAGCCTCCACTTATTTATTCATGACTAGTTTTATACTAATTTCTTCATCTTTAAACATTGTTTAGCTCATCCTGCAATACTTCAGGCAGCAGTCATATATGCTCAACCTCATTTTTTCCAAAGCTGGGCAAATAAGAAAATTTTCATCTTCTATCATAAGACATGCTCCATATCAGAGAAGCATCTGAGTAATCCTTCTCTGACCGATTCCAGCTTGAATTGGTGTTTCTTAGACAAGGTGTCCAACGGCTCCACCTTTGATATTTGACTGTTCATTACATAGAATTTATTATTTAGATAGGAATAGGTCTTGGCTGGGTAAGGGGGCTGTGACCGCAGAGTTGAGCAGGCCACTGAAAACACTACCCACTTGAGTTAATTTTAGCAATGGATCTGAACAAAACCCCAGGGACTTTGACAAGAGAGGATACAGACTCCAAATTTTTCTCCACAATGGGCCGATTATGGAACGTCACATGAATGGGCTTGAGGGATCTGAAATCTGATCTCTGTCTGGGCTCATTTCTAGTTAACATGAATTATAACAAGAGCTACACTTTCATGATAAAGAGGAAGGAAAAATAACATGGAAAAAATAATTGGCTGCAAATACCACAAAAAAGTTTTTAAAATGATAGCAGCCACCTGCACTAATGATACTGAAATAAAATCTACAAGCCCAGCATTGTATTGTAAAATATGTGCAATTAAAAAGATCTCATGGCTGCTTGTTAGGACAGTCAGAAACAGAAATTTGCAGGCGCAGTTATCAAGCAATCTTTCACCATATCGTTGATTGTAAAAGCTCATAAATGGAAATTGGAGCTCATTTGATTTCACGCAATCATGTGACAGCAAGCAGGCTCCTATACCTGCTTGGGACCACAGGCTGGGGAGGACCACGCCACTTTCCGAAGGAATGATGACAAGATACTTCATGCCATCCGTTTTTAGCGGAACTCCCCATTGAAGTGCAATCGCTGATGAGGACATGACGAATAGATGTCTCTTTCATGCCCTAGCAGATACATGGAGTGGCTCATGCATACCTTCTGTTTTGTTCAGCCCTCTAGACAACACCAGCACATCACAAGGAGAAGTGCAGAGCCGGTATGTGGTGTGTTTGCGCACAGTTGTACCAGCAACCCTCTGCCAGGTGGCTGGTGACAGCAGGGAGGGCTGGTTTAAGTGTGGCACAAGTTTTACTTGGCTAGTAACTAAATTGGCTCCAGCCTTTGCCCTGAGATCTGGGTACACCAAATCCCCCTTCCTCAGGAGGCCTTCTCAGGCTGAACTTCCTCATTTTCAAGCACTCAGGATTATCTTCGAGCAAGGGAAGGTGATGACACGCTCAGGGGGCACCGCAATAGAAAGAGGTGCAGAAAGCAATTCAGATAGTCTGCTCTTCCAGGAACTTTAGCTTCCAGCATCTTTTATTCGGCTGCCCCAGGACAGCTGCCACAGGAGTACCACCACCATGCCGTCCCCGACCACTGAGACCCACTCACCACTCCAGTGAGTCCGGGGTGACGTTTTTGCAGCTGCCAGTGAGCTGTCTGTTTTGTTTCACTGACCGTGATCAGCATCTGCTTTGGCTCTGCTCATTTGCAGGGCAGGCAGGGTCTGAGAGGACCCCCCTCCGTGATGGAGCAGCTCCGGGGGGTGATAGTTCCCCGGGCACGGGGACTCTCCCAGGAAAATCTGGGCAGGATGAGAACCAAGAGAGCATCTGTCCCTTCAGCTCCCAAGTGCTTGGTTGTAAAATGAGAGCGTATTTCCCAGCTCCGACATTCAGAGGAATGCACTTTGCTTTTGCACAGACGCTGGGCACTGTCTAAGGGAGCTGCGGGTAGACAGAAAAGGAGAGGAAAATCTTTCTGGAGCATTTTCGCCTTTTTACCAACAGAGGGATTTGAGAGCCTTTCTCCATCTGCAGTCTCTGGCAATGATGTAGCCATAGGAAACTACGGATGTGTGTGCATAGTAAAAATGGCCCTGTGGAAGCTGCGTCGTGTTCAGCCAATGGTTTTACATACGACACATTTTCCAGGAGAGGCTCACTGAAACGCAGGCTGAGAAATCTCTTCCAAGGCACCAGAGAGATGGAATGGAGCGATCATCTGCTTAACAGCTCAGAGCTACACGCACACCAATTTGGGTCAGGAAGTCAAAAATAACGTAACACCAGATTGAATTTAAATTGTATGGGGGTTGTAAGTAAGCAGAACATTATTGCTGTGCCTGGGTTAATATTCTCCTCTTTTGGAAAGCACCGTGGGATCATTAATGTACATAAGTGGTTAGGCAGGTGTTGGTTTTATATCTGATCTGTAAGGAAAAGCTTCCAAAAAGGCGTTGGATTTTAAACGCGGACACTACAGAGAGATAAGACGCCAGTTATGGACGAACCAGCCCTGCTCTTCCAGCACAGGAGGTTTCCCCCGGTGACTGCATATCCAAGGCTCTTCCATCCCACGTTTCTGATCTGACCCACCGTAGTGCCCGCTGCTACTCAGTTCTTTTGTCCTAATATCTGTTTATTGCCTCCCAAGTATTTTAAAAATGGCAATAATCACACAGCTTGCTTGCTTGCTTTCAACCGTGCCGGAGAAATGAGTTTATTAATGCTGTAATGCTGCGTGTGTGTGAGCACGCCTATGCATGTGTGCTCAGCTCTGACAAGATTACAGCCGGAGATGGTCTGACTACAGGCTACATCCTATTTAGGCTTCTGCAAAGATTAGAAAGAGAAATCTCCCTTTTGTCTTTGAAGCATGAATGGATGCTGAGCTTTCAGCACTCTGTAAACTGTGGCAATTCCCCTGAAAAATAACAGCAACTTTTAAATTAACGATTTACCATTAGAACAAGAGATAAAAAAATTATGCCGCTATCTGCTCTCCCCTCTCCCCCTTCACCCGGCTGAACTGTACATGGATATTGGATCTCTTTTGTTGGCAGAAATTCTAGTAATCTCTAAAGGACGTGCTTTTTCTGCCTTCTCAGGCTACCTCACTGAAGAGAATTCCAAAGATTTCTGGAAAAGCTTTTTAATGTAGGCAGCAGAGCTCCCCTCCTCATACCCCTTCCCCCCAGTATCATTAAAATTTACAGGATTCATATGACCATGTAACTACTTTGTGATTACATGGAAAATACCTTACAAATACGTTATAATCACAAGTTCATGCAGATTACTTCGTAAATACATTTGAAGTAAGAACATAGTTCAAAGATTAATTATCCCTTAACTCGCAGTATTTAAATTATTTTCCCCCAAATGTACAAATATATTTGCAGCGACTTCAAGGCTGGCAGAGAAGGGGTTATGATGGTTCTGATCTGAGAGGAAAAAATGAAATTCGACAGGCATGGATTATTTAAAGCATGCAGATGTGAGCCATATAACCATTACACTTTGATGCAAATCATAGAGGAAAGCACAGGAGGGATGGCCTGTACAGAGAAGTAGTGGACAAAGTTAGGATTTCCTGCCATCGACTTGAAATTTAAACAAATAATCATTTAATGGCAGTGCAGCATTACATTCCTTGTTGCACGCATTAATGTCAGCATCTGGGACCAACATTTTGACAATTCTATTAAAATGCTTCGCCATTCCCTATCTAACACCTGTTAGCTCTAATTTTCTTTCCTGAGACGTACATCAGTAGACAGTGTAGATTCCAAATCATTTATCACTTTTAAAGTGCTTCCATATGAGCTTTTTGGGGGGCTTATCTTGGCCTTAGGAAAACCTTTTCTGAATGTATTAAAATTCAGTACTTAGAGGGGGAAAAAAGTGTAGACATCAATGTTTCATAGCATTCATGTCTGGTAATTATTAGCCTAAATTATGGCTCGCACATGACTTGACAAAGTGGACCATGCATTTAAAAAAGCTGCTCACTAGACATGCACTGCTCAATATGTTCCAAGTTATTGAGATGTCAGTCAGTAATCATAAAGCAAACACCCCTCACTGAAAGGACCCTGCTAAGAGGGCTATGAGGCCTGGGGGACTACCTAAAAATGTCAGAAATGTTACAGTCTAAATGAATGACATCAGCAAGAGAACATGTGTTTAAAAACACGTGCAATTAGCTAATACAATAAAATGCAAATCCTGGAACACGACAGACCTGAGGAGCAGTGCCTGGGAAGGAGCATTTAAAAACTACCCCAAATATTCTGCTCTGGAGAATAAGAAAAAAATCATATATATTTTTAAAAAAAGAGGAAACGTGAAAAATGATCGTGTTGGTGTTTTTAGAGCTGTGCATTGTGGAAAGAGGAAGAAATGTGTTCTATCCTTATCTACACGTACATAATAGGCTTGTTTATCATTATGTGTGTTAACTCACTCCCTGTGTTGCTCCTATCATGCAAAACAGGGTGCACTGTGAATTAATGCAGTGTTTGTAATCTCTCACCTTTTACAACGCTGACCATAAGTTAATCAGCTTGCGGAGAGATGAGTGTTACGTACAGTATTTTAGAAGTATTTGCCTTTACAGTGTAATATCCTTATACGAGAGATAAGGCCTAACCTATTCCCACTAAGGCATACGGGAATTTTGCTGATGATTTGGGTGGGTAAAACAGCGGGTCCACATGCAGTATCTACACTGAGGTCCTCTGCTGCGACGATGCAAGCTGATGTGATCGAAGATGACAGCCAGGTAAGCAAACACGGGTACTTCAGGCTGGACTGTCTATTTTTTATTTTATTTTATTTTATTTTATTTTATTTTATTTTATTTTATTTTATTTATTTATTTTTAATACAAATTTGGCTTTTATTGTCTGAATCCGCAATGTGTGGATGAGTCAGCCACCAAAAACTTTTGAAAATCTTGGGAGCCATTTGAAAAACTGGACTTCATCTCTCTGCATTTTTTTAAAGGCATGTGCAAATGCATACAAACAAATAGCAGAAAACAAAGCACATCATAAAGCAGCTGGCAGCAACGAGAAATGTATACATCCGTGGACAGTTTAAAAATGTCCATCAGCGCGCAGATACGCACCTTTACTTTCACACGTCTGCTGTTTACTAAATAACATTTCAGCACAGTTTTCATCTTATAAGGAAAGTGTTTGAAACTTGGAATAAGTGCACTTAATTAAAGGGAGGCTGTGAAAATGTGCACTAATCTGATATGACTAATAGCAAAGTGCATGAAATTGCTAATTAGAATTTCATTAAAGGTGCTGCTTTATCAGACTGCGAATATCACAACCTTTAAAATTCTTTCAGGAAAGCTTAATTCCTTTTCAAACAGAAATATTCTTTAAAGACATTTGATTTGTTCTGAAGGAATTTGTAGCTTAGGCTGAAACATAAAATGTTGCCAATATTCCACGGGAGTAATATTTGAATAAAAATATGTATCAGGTACTTTCTTTCATCAGGCAGATGAATAATTTTTTTTGAAAATATTATTGTTCAAATAATACAATCAGCTAAGAAAAATAAAGTTTAATCTTTAGATTATTTCAAACATGATTTGTTTTTATGCCTATACTGTAATATTTGATATGTTTTTGCTTTAGAGGAGGAAAGAAATAAAAAGCTTGCTTCAAAAGTATGAACAACAAAAAAATATGGCTATGAATATAATTTTATAAAAATATGTAAGGTTTTAGATATCCAGAAAGAGGAAATTAATTGTCTACCTTGATTTAAAAAAAAAGAAATACATCAAACCCTAACATTCTTTGTGAAGCATCTTTCAAGATCTTAAACAGAAATGAAAAAAAAAAAAGAGCCTGTATTATTAAGGTATTGTTGGAGAACCCCCCAAACTTTGCACAAATGCCTCTATTTCTATACTCAGCTAAAATATTAGTTCTTTTTACCTCTTCCCGCCCCCCCTCCTCGCTAAGTCTTAAAGCTCACTGCTTTTTGTTTATTTTATTGCCCCGGCCTCTCTCGTCTGACAACAGTTTCTCTCCTCAGATTTATTGTTAATTTTGGAAACGCACTCTGCCGTCGGTGATTTTGTTTGCGGCTGAACACGCACCTTTCGCCCCGCCATCGCCTGGATTTGCGTTCCCCTCATTGCAGTTGCTGGGGCAGTGCCAGGCTTCGCAAGGCGCTCGGTCGCAGCAAAGCTCCCGTCATTCTGCAAGGACTCCGCGGCAGAGCTCACCTTGCTTTCAGGTTCACTTTTGCTGGGGGAAGAGCTACTCCCCATCAATTTTTGGCCCTTGACTCTTAGGAAATTCCCTTCTCTACACGAAGCCAGATCCTTCCTCGGCCAGAGCAGGTTCCCCGTGCCAGCACAGGGCTTGCGATCGTCAGGTTCGTAGTGAATTCGTCCTCGCAGATTGTACTTTTGACAAAATTCTCATCTACTCGTGTGTCACACTGCAATTTTTGGCCTAGCAACCGGCAGGTTTGCTTGCATGAGCAGAGCAGGAGTGGAACTTAAATAGCTTTGTTCCTTTTTTCCTCAAAATTTAAGTTTACTGGCACAGGTAAACTAATATAAAGCTTTCAGTGAAACTAAAGATCATTGAAGCAGCTGAAGTTTATGTGTATTAAAAAAAATATCCATCAAGGCTCCCCATTTGTGGACTGCAACTATTGTTATTAATACTAGCAAAAAAAAAAAAAGATGTACTTTTGCTGGAATTAAGTATTCAGAGCACATTTTTAGAAACTCAAATTAAAAACTAATCAATGCAAATTTACATGACAAAAAGATTCTTGGAAATGGATAAAGACTGAACAGAAGAATCTTTACTTAGGAGATAGTATATTATTACTTTGAGCATTTTTTAAAATCACATGTCAATTACAGTTTGGTGTGATTTCCGCTCTTGTTATAGGTATTTTCGTGCCAGTAGGTATTTTATCAGTTGGACAAAGCAACACATAAAAGTCATTTCAGCTTTCTTCATAAATATGCCAACTTTCTTTATGTACATTTGCTTTCTACAATAAATACATTGATAAAAAATCAGTCTAGACTCAAATAAATGAAAATTATGCTTATTAAATCTAATGTCTGGTGTCAAAAGTGAGGTGTCAATCTTACCTATCTTACTTCTAAGCAAGGCAAACAAAGCTGCTAATTACAATATTTAAGTTTAAATATAGAATTATTGTTCAAATATAGAAAACAATGGCATGGTTGTTCTTTCTACAGCTATATGATTAAGACTACTTATGTCTCATTTTATGCAAAATAAATGACACATGATTGTGATTTAATTCATGCTAAGTAAATGTCTACAGGGATTTATGACAAGAAAAGCAATAACAATCCATACCTTGTTACTTGTCAATAACTGCATTCAGAACAGTGGGGAGTAGTGAAAAATAAATAACTGCTTGGAAAAACCCACACATACGCCAAAGGAGTAGCGTGCAATAATTTACATCACGTTAATCTAAGGCTGCTGGTTGTAATACAGTGAGTGTTATAAATTAATGTAGTTCTGTACTATTCTGCCTTATTTTATTCTCCCTTTTATAATGCCACCGCTCCCAGATTCAACGCGCCTCGATCCCTATTGCTGGCAACAAGATTAGCGCACTCCATAAACACGACGAGCTGCGTTTAGTAAACTGTTTGCTGAGCAAAGATAAGACGCTGACATTTACAATTTCGTTCTTCAGAAATTATAAGACGGATACGTTTTGGTGTGCAAAGGAAAACAAGAGCAGGAAGAAGCTCCGGTCCTTCCTTCCCTCTTCCCGTGGCGAGGAGAGGCGTGCATGGTTTCCAGCCGGCAGCCGGTGCCGGCAGGGGACTGGCGAGGGTGGAGTTGAGGGCTGGCCTCTTACACGACCACAGTGCTCCAACGTGGGCAGGGGGTGTCCCCAACACCCTTCCGGTTTCGACCGTATAAAGGAATAACAGGAAAGTCTCAACGTGTCTAGTTTAAAGGGGATTCGGTGACTCGGCGGGAGGGGGGTAGCTGTCACCAGCATGCCGTGGGGATCCACGAGACCGGCCCCGAGCGCCCCGACTGGCACGCCACATGGCAGGTGTAAATGCAAACTACTGATTTTTTGGGGTGAGACAAACAGCTGTGTAACTGCTTGGCTGGATTGCTCACCCTGTGTTGATCGTGGAGCGCGATGTGAGGCTCTTTCCAGGTTTAAAAGGAGAGTTTGTTTGAAGGTTGACTTTAGTGGTTTGTAGGTGCAGGGATGATGCTGAATCTGGCTCAGGGTAAGGAAGATGGATTTGTTTGCAGGATTTACAGAACTTGCATTGGTCTGACAGAAAGTTGTCTGCTTAACTCCAAGGAATGCGTGCACTCATGCTACGGCCAGGGTACCAATTTCTGCTGCTCTGTACAGCTCCACAACGTTGAGGAGTTTTTTCCTTTGCCATATTTATTCAATGTTTGGCCTGACAGACAAAAATCAATCACAAATAAATGTATCTGTACCTTTTTATTACCCAACTTCTGCTCACTAGACTTTGCTGGGACCCAGCAGCCCATTACATGGAAGCCACGTTCCTAGAGGGACATATAGTCTCATGTATCTTGAGATACGTATAGTGTGATGATCTCAAAATGGTGACCATCGCAAGGTCCAAGAAAGCACTACTCGATTTGGCCTCATCTCTTAAAGCAAATGCAAGTGTGGCTTCTAATGGGAGCTACACACCTTCTGAAGGCCCGATAGATTTCATTCCTATGCTCCACTAAAAGGCCAGTCAGAAAAGATCAGAGATTTCTTGTTCTTCCCCGTAGTGGCAGAAGCATTAAATCTGGTAATTATGTTTAAAGTGAGCCAGTATTCCTACATCTTTTGTTAGAAGCGATGGCCAGTAGCACAGAATAGCGAAGCAGTGAGAAAGAATAAATGAGCAGGACCAAACATAAACTTTGTGAGGTCTTATTGGTTATTCTCAATTCCTTTGAAAATCTGGGTTTGGTTTTTTTTTCCCTTTATCTTGTATTTTCTTTTTCAACCTCCCTCTGCACCTTGTCTTAGATTTGCTCCTTTGTCTCTTCTCCCTCTGTGTTTCTTTCGCTCTTGCTTTTACGCTTTCTTCCACGTCGTCTTATGTATCATCCACTACCTTTGGTTGACTCTATCTCAGGCCTGATGGTTTCCTCCTGTACAAATCCAATGTGCTTTGTTTCTGCCTCTTCCTTAGTCCTTGCCACATGCAAGACTTTGCCATGCTCCTCCTCACGTAAACATCTCGCTGCAAAAATACCTGCGAAAACTCATAAAAATAGCGACGCTGCTCAAGTTCACTGAATGAGTCACTTACCCTGTTGCCTTTGGACATCGTAAGACCAACCTCTTTTGCTAGTTTGCGTGTAAAAAAGTAAAGCAGCCTAGTGTTTTTAGAAGAAAAGCTAAGAGATGATAACTTATTTTTCCCCCTTTTTGCTGCCTATAGCTTGAAGCTCCAGCTCGGCACACAAATTGCCAGAATCTGTATTGTTTTATCCTAACCTTTATAGGTAATCCCAAAAGCCTACCTAATCAATTGAAGATCATAAAATATTAGACTTAATACTGCAAAGTGCTGCTTTCTAATTCACATAACAAGCTCCTAAATAATTCAAATAGCAAACATATCCTTCTACTCAACGATGGGAGGTTGTTTAGATCAGCCGGAGAATGTCAACACATGCCACATCTCATGGATCTACCGCATTTCAGGAACCCTATTAAGTTAATTGCTGGTTTCTGACAGCAGAGAGCATGCTGGGAGCAGGGTGATCTTTATTAGCCTTTCGGGCATTTGCAAACATCGGCCATTTTGCCCCTACTCGTATACACCAGGCACAGCGTGGAGAACGTAAATCACATTGTGAGACAATAACCCGCATTGGCACCACCTTTGCATTGCGTTCATTTGTGAATTAAAAGAAAGGTTCTAATGTCAATTGTTTTGCCTGTTAGATTCATGTCTGATACCATATATGCATATAGATTGTAAAAGTCTAATAAGAACTATCAAGCAATTACATCATTTTGCACTGCATATGTAATGCACATAAGAAGGTAATCAAACTGCGGTGCCTTGCATCTTCGTAATGGAAGTACTTTGAAGGCTATAAATAGACAAGAAGCTTCAGAGTAAATTAGCAACACAATATAATTTTCATTAGGTACCTGCCTTGTAGTATTGATGTGCACAGGTGCTCTTTGTTCTCACATAAGTTTTAGACCACTGTTTTGATTTCTAAACACCCCAAACACCCTTTTGTTCATAATTTTCATTTTCTGGCCCTATTTTTTAACTACCTACTGATTTCAAAGAGTCCTAGGAGAGAAAGAGGAGGGGGAATAAGAAAGAGTCCCTGAAATAATTTGAGATGAAGTTCTATCCATCCATTCCTGGCCTGATCCAAAACCCCTTGAAGTAATTTAAGAGTTTTGAAGATACTTTTGTGATCTTTGGCTCACATGTGTAGCTCTATTAATTCTACATATTTTGGACCACCCAGTTTTCAGCTGGTGTGTCAGCTTCAGTGTAATCATGCTAGCTGAAGATGTTATTCAGATACAAATATATAGGGAAGTGAAATTATTTAGCTATATAAATCATTATCCATGAAACCGTATCCTTTAGTCACAGAATCAACTTGTCAAACAGAGTATAGATAAAAATAACAGTTGCATTCAACAGTGTTGTAAATATGATGCGAAACTTTTCAGAAATCAGCTAGAGTATAAAGAAAAAAAGCAATATTTAAAAAGTCAGTTCATTATAGGCATGGAGAAGTATCTTTTTTGTCTACTCTGGACTCATCACAGATTCACAGTTTAATTTCTGCAGGACTCCACGGAGCATTGTATTTCATGGCTTATCTCTTCATTAGCCACCACAACAGCGGCCAGCGTTGCATAAATATTACAAACACATTTCCCAGGCATGGCTGATATTCTTTGGAGTCAGTACTACACATGTGAGGTGTGTGAAAAATTCTAAATTGCGTTTGATAGCTCCCAAATTGACTTGTTTCATTTAATTAAAAAAGCCATTTTAAGAGTGAGCCAATTCAGCAAAAAAGTTTGACTGCTTTGTGTGCATGTGTGTATAAATATAAATGTATGTAGATGTATATATATACACACACATCTGGATGAGCATGTGTTCTATATTGCTCTGAAAGAGGCCAAGTGTGGAAACTGTAAAAGGCTAACTGAAATTTGCAGTTCTCTGAAGACAGGGACCTTGCGAAGATAGGACCGGTACATTCTGCTACTTCTGAAAACAATTGTTTCACATCATGGCGTAAGACAGAACACAATGCCTGACGGCTCCAATTATGCCAAAATCCAGTATTTTTGTAATGCACGCAGTGTGTGTGAACCGATGAGGCTAAGACCTCTCTGACCGCTAGAAACAGGAATATAGAAGTGTTATTTACTGCTGTATCATCAGGCATTGGGTAAACACAAAAGTGCAGGCATCCCAACAGCTATCTCCCAAGTCCCTTGACACATCACTCTGACATATATTTTACTAATTGAAACCTTTTCACACAGACATTGCAGTTGAAAGGTACTATAATAATGCTCTATTTGGAAATATCCCTTTAAAAACCAAAAATCATCAAGTACTTTCATTTCCCTGAGTGGGTACTTGAGAATTGAGCAGCAGATGCAAAATTTACACTGAAGTGCCTCTCTCAGGCACTGGACATGTATGACATGGGTAAGATGTATTATAAGCCCTCTTTACCAGTGTGTCAGTAAGGGGTTTAGGGCTGCAGCTTCCAGCCTGCTGCCATTCAAAAGGTAGGTGGCAAGATAAAATCTGGCATGTTCCCTTCTGTAGTTTCTTTATCCACTGCAGTTAACATAAAAAAAAAAAAAAAAAAAAAATCAGTCTAGCAACATGCATGAACTGCAACCACGTTTGATGTCTCATGAAGGATTCAACTGTGCATATTTTGCTGGAGGAAAAATGTGCATTATTTATGAAATACGTTTGTCTCCTTTCCAGGACTGCCAACAATAATGTTATGCAATGTTACGGAGCAAGATGACAGATCGCTGGGTCTCATGCCAGTAAGTGATCTCTGATAATGCTGAGAACTAAATATAAAATCAGCAACTGGAGAGATGCAGAAATTATGCCTCTTTTGGACTGTTTCATAATTTACTAGAAAGTAGAGAGTTCTGAAACTTCGGCTTTAAGAAACCATGGGCTATGGAATCTAAAATATTGGGCACCCAGCAGAGGTTTTATACAGTAGTTTCCCCTAATCTCAGAAACATCTGTTCATTTTTAAAAGTAAATCTGTACACAGTTTACATTTCAAGGAGGGTCAGATTCCATTCTTCAATTTCCTTTTTGTGTGCGCGCGTGTGTGTATCATTTATTGTATTTGCAATCAGTGTGGGTTTTATTCCCGCTTTCTTTTTCCTCCTGGTGTTGCCTATCCCCTTTAAATAAAACTGGCTCATTTTCCAATCAAGTCATGTGTAAATGAGTATGATTCCACAAGTGTCAGCATGGGATATTCCCCTCTTTGTGCAAAACTGGGAGCACCCCGAGCAATGCAAAAAATACAATACCTTCTGGAGACAAGGGAAGGGATTTTCCTTGTACTTGGAAGCTGCAGGACTTCCAGGGCACACCAGCTGATTGATTACCCATTCAGTCTACTTTGTTTCCTTTCATAGCACAAATAAGATTTATGACAATTTAGAGCTGAGATGAAGTTTTGAAGCTTCATTTGATTTTTCAGCTTCAAAGAAGGAAGGCCTCCAGAACAGAGGCACTGGGTTCTTACCACACAGAATTGATTTTTCTGGAGGCAGCTCTTCCATTCACTGACTTGACTGGAGGCCCTTTTTCTAGGAATGCCTTCCCAGTAATTCAAGGGCTGGCAGTGCGCACAAGGAGACGTTCCCTCCTAAGTTTCTTTCTTTTCTCCTAACCATTGGTGTCGGTGTCCGGATTGCCCAAGGCACTGAGGATTTGTTTTTAAACAAATTTTCAAAGCAGTCAGTCTGGTTGCGTGATAGCTGTAGAAGGGTTGTCTCTCCCTCTTTCAGTTTAAGCTGCAACAAACAAACAATAAAAAATGCTGGACATACATATATTCCATTGATAATCAAAATGCCTTTTCCTCATGTTAACACAGCAGGTCAACATGGCAGAGAGAAAAGAAGAACCTGTTTACACAGGCTTTCTGGTTTTAGAGCAGTTAATGAGTGATGCTGCAGAATTACTGCTGGTCCAGGTACCCAGACCCTGCGGGTAGAGCTAGAGAGCATCCCAAGTATGTAAGGAGAATAGAAACAAAATCCTTGTGTGAGAAATCACTTCATTAGTTTTGGGTTTTTTAGATTTTTGCTTGATCACTACTTTCTGGTGAGTTGGTTGTCATGGAAGTTAATGGCTTCACGAAGAATTAAAGGCAGGTAATTTTGAATAGTGAGACAGAACCTTAAACTGCACTGCTCTGTGCACCTGGTCTTGAGAGCTGACCTGTCCTGTTAAGCAGATTGTTGAATTGTGGTTCTTACTGGCATTTGTGGCTTTATTCCTCTTTACAAATTATAGCAATATTGGCTGGAGCTCATCAGCTTCTGAATCACTATGGCTAGATCCAAGTCTGCTAGAGTCGATCACGCCCTTTGGGGCTGGTGCTGACAGACGCAGTTGATTTTGGTCATCATTGCTATGTGGCTCTACAAGCCCAGTGTGTGTCTATGCAAGTACATTGAAGGCATGCCAAGATTGACTTTGCAGTTCAAGGTCCCTTGACCATAAAGGAACCAAGCCTTACCAAGCACACCCTCTTCTGACTGCCAGCCAGTGGGTTCCAGTAGATGTGAATCCACATGTTCGTTGCAGCTAAGCATTGGCAAATCTGTAAGATGCTGTATTTGATAGCAAGGAGATGTACAAGTAGGTATGATCTTCTCACTCCTGGCATTTCAAACCACTCTGTATTTCTTGTTCTTCCAGCAGCCTCCTTGTTGAGCAACATCAGGCAAAGGACAGAGCTTGTAAATCTTTGCCTGCAGGAACTTTAGAGATGTAGGAACAAATGTTAAGAATGCTCAGGCTTTAGAGAAAGGCCTGAGGTCCTTCAGGACTTCAATGTTTATCCCCGGAAGCTTTTGGAGACAAGACAAAAATATTTGGCAGTACTGAATGAATCAGATACTGCAAAGCAATCCACAAAGATGAGTGTTGATTTACCTGTTTCTCCCTGAAGAGAAGGAGGGGACACGCAAGAGAAATGAGACGTTGTTTTTCTTGATCAAAGGCCATGGTGAATGACTGCAGTAAAATGTATCAACTTTCATGTTTTCTGTAGCTGTTGCGATGGTTGATGAGAAATGTAGAGGTTTGGTGATTCTTTGACAGCTCTGGGAGCTTGGAATCACATTCACCGGGAACCATCACAATGGTAACCAGGAACTGTCAATTTAGAAAAACTTAATCTCAAGTGATTTTTTTTCCTGTTGATTGGACTATTGCATATTTCAGAGCAGATAACTGATTCCCTTATGCAAGAAGATGTTCCTAGCAGAGGTCTTCAGTGATCAATCTTTTATCATGTTGGAAAGGGAAAAAGCAAAGTCAAAAGAACATATCCTGGTTGTATCCTGTATGATTAAAAAGAAGATATTTTATTTCTGATCCCCACTCCTCCCTATTCCTAGTGATACCTAAAATCACTCCAGATATAGAGAAGATTACAATCACGGGCCTGAAAAACAAAATGCAGATGCACTCCTGAATCTTGAAAATTACCTTTCTTGTTTGACTTAAAAGCATTCAGATTGGTTGAAGTATGAAAAAAACCTGTAAAGAAAAAGAGGGCCTTGTCTAATACTCAAGTTTTCATTGGGCAAAGTTAATTTTGGGGGAAATTTCCTCATGAACAAACCTAAATGAAATATTTCTACTCATGACTGTCAAATCCTTGTCGTGGACACACAGTACTGTCAATGGAAAAAAAAAAAAATTGACAATTTTCTAGATGCAAACTAGAAGAAAATATGATTTTTTTAAAAAGATGTCTTTTAATTTCAAACTTTTCTAAGAATTCCTCGTGTTTTTGTAGGCTGGATAAGGAGAGATCTGGATTAAGACTGGTTTTACAAACCCAAACCCAGATTAAGAAGGCTGATGAGAGCAATGTAAAACCACCCCAGTTTGCTCAAAACTTTTATCTGTTTCCGCCTTCAACTCTAAACTTTCATGGATGAGATAAAATAGAAACTGAATCCAAACAAGCCGGTTTTGCAAAAGCTCCTCAGCTCTTCTCTAAAAATAAGATTAAAGAAATCCTCTAGGCTGCAGGAGATGACTTTATCTTGGTACATTGCAAACCTCATTCCCTTACTTTAAATCTTCTTCTCTCTTACTAAAGATAACTAATAGGGATGCTGAGAACCATTGTATTCTGTTGACATCTTTAAACATAAAGCGAGCTATCGATACCTGGCTTTCGAGGGGTCTCTCTGCTACCGTTCTCAAACACAAAAGTTTATAGTCATATCATTATAAGAAAGACGTATTTCTACACATACTAATGGAATTTACTTTTGTGAATCTTATTGAGGAACCCAGGACACCGAGGACATTACTGTGCTATGATTTATGTTGGTGTAACACCCTTGATTTCAGCAGAATTCCGTGTGATTTTCTCTATACTATCCTAAAGCAGAGAGGGGTCCAGAGACATTGGGGTAGGACACGAACAGGAAACAAAATTCTGTGCCTTTTTAAGATCATTTATACTAATGAAATGTGTTCATTAAAATCACATTCTATTACGAAAGAAGATTACGATATGGTGACTTTCCTGGTGCTGTATTCACTTCTGCGTGAGGTGAACTTAGTGTGGCAGGTCTAGACATTTGTCTGGACACGTCCTGCATATTGTGTATAAGAATTCTTGTTTTTAAAATAGTACTGATGTTAACAGTTTGCATAGAGCTGTCAATATGCAGGATTCTTGGCAAAGAAGTATCCGGCAGGGAGGGAGGAGGCAAATTCTTTTTTCATTTGCCCCCGTGAGAAGTTAATGGAGTTACTCTAGATTTGTAAATACCTGAGATCAGATTCTGGCTCAGTATCCCTTCTACAGCTAGAACTTCGTGACAATGCTGACCGACAGAATAACTGAATGAGGATCAACTAAAATCATCTAAGTCTCTGAGTACTTTCCCTGACGATGTTTTTCTCTGCTTTTATTTAGCACTGTGTGACAAGTCCATTTCACTATCTGACACCCTGTGGGCCAAGTGCATCCCTGTTGTAACAAGATCTCTCATATTTAGAGAATTACTTTGGGATAAATGTGGTCTCTTGTGTTTGAACTAAGCATAATACAGACACTAAACTGTGGATTATCATTTCCTAGTGGGAGATGTGTGTCTTGTGATGAGATTAAGAAGCATGCAGCTGTGAATGGGACCAGTTTGGCTAAGTTGCCCTAAAAATTTAACTAGAGTAACTTTGGGTTGTGAAAAACTGGCTATGCGCTATATTCAAGAATAAGCTCCCACATAAAATCCTTGCAAAGCATGTGCAAAGCTCCTTTGTGGTAAAACAGAGCTGTTTTGACTAGCCATATATGTTTCCTGTGTAAATCCGCCACATCCTGGTCTATAGCTCACTTGCATATCAAGTTTTCATGTGAGTCGGATTCCCAAGGCATCTTTGCAGAATAATAAAGTCATACATGACCATGTAAACGATACCCCTGAAAAAGCCCCTTAGTCTTCTTTTCAAAGTTATTTCCAAAACCAGATTTACACATTCCAGTTTCAAAAGCTGCTCAGATAATTGCCAAAACACGAGCGCTCCAGTACACTCATCTCTAATTAGTAAAATCTGACTTTTGTCTTCCTGCAACAATAGCTTTGTGTGTCTCTGAGAAGAGGGGAGATTTATAGGATAGTGGTGATATTTATTTTGAGATGGCATTTTTTCATCATTTTAATATAACTAAATTAAAGGCAGTATTTCTGTTCATTTAAATCATAATTTGTGCATTCCTTTTATCATTAAAATCCCCGAGAATGTGGATGATACAAAATCAGTGTAACACATTAGCAATAGATAATACAGTCTAAATAAACATAATAAGCTTTCCTATATGTCTCTAGACCAAACCTTATCTAAAAATACCCTAATGAAGCTGAACCATCCAATTACTTGTTTCTTGGAGGAACCCCTTATTAATGACATTGCAGTGAGGGAAAAACATTAATTATTGGACACAGTGGGATCTTTTACATTCTGTCTAGTCTGGACAGCACCAATTAATACAACAATAATTATCAGCTACCATGGCAGGTTGGCTGAGCAGAGCTCCTATCTGCTGATTGTGTGGGGAATGTGGGACAGCTCTCAGGCTGTGCAGATTTCGCAGACTTAGACCTCTTTTATTTTTTGCATTGCGATGTGAAAACTGAATCCTACGGATATTAAAGCAGGTGGATTACTCTATTGAGGCAGGGGCTGCTCCTATGAGAAGGAAAGCACAGGTGCCATCATGTGAGAAATGCCATTTTCTCCTTCATCTCCCACCCACCTGCTGTCTGACTTTCTGTCGTTCGAGATTTAACATGATCGCTCTTTCGATAAGGTGAGTATGACGGTGCAGGCTTTTTAAGTTGTCTGTTTGCTCGCTCCCTTGTCCTCTCTCCACCTATCTTAAAATGACAGTTTACAAATGCAGAAGCAAATGTTGACATGATTTATTGCTGGCACTATTGCTACAGTCTTGAAAGCGGAATACCTATTCTCGATCAAATTCAACCCGAGGCAAACACCAAGTATGGGAAACGTCAGCTCGAAAGGTTAAAGTCTGCAAAAGTTATAAGTGAGTGACTAGAGAGGGAACAATGGAAAGTGTTAGACAACCTGAATAACAGGCGTTACTACTCCACTGCCTATAATAATAATAATTCACCTTTTATCCATTGAAGATAAAAGGACACAATGTGGGAAAATTAAGCTGTATAGACATCTTGGGGATATCTCATTTGAGATCACACACCACTTCTTTCTTGTGGTTATCATGATTTTATCAGAGCCACTTTGAAGTCTATATAGCCTTATATCTCAGTTATCTACATTTCATCCTGTATGTATTTATTGCAGATGGGCCTAAGCTGCTAAATTCAGATCCAAATCCAGATTCTGATTTTGAACTCCCTAAGGTCCGTAGCTAGCTTGAAGCTAGGGCTTTGGTTTGGAATCATCTCTATTTATGGGTAAGAAAAAGGGGTTTAATATATGCTCTTCCAGATTGTGTAGCTCTGTGTATGTGCACACCGAGTTACTCTCACTCACGCGTAAATCTAGGAAAACCAGAACATGGCTATGTAATTAAAAGCTGCCTACACTGTTATTCATATTTTAAAGAAGGATGAATTTATAAATGAGCCTTAGCCTTGATATTTTGTGATTTCTGAGTGCTTTCCTTTACAACCCTAACAACCTTTTAACCATGTTTCAACATCTGGAGCTCCAGCACAGAGACAGACACCCTCAAGTTCTCCCTTGCACACAGGTAAAAACTATGGAAAACAGTGTATTTTACAAATCTTTGTGCACCAGACTCTGTTTTCCTGTGTTACCTGTAGCCTTGACTCCAGCAGCAAGCAAATGATGACACAGACGTAAATAGGGTTATAGAAAACCAGGCTGCCACTTTATATGAAACTCAAGAGGAATTCCCAAGAGGAACGAGTGTCCCGTTCGCAGGGAGTGGACACCAACCAGGTACACCAGGAACAAACTCCCCTTGTTCTGAGACAAGACCGCGTAGGATAAGCAAGCCCTCTGTGTCTAAAGGGAATCAGAAATGCTTCTACCTTTTGCATAATACTGATGTGCTAATTAGGGCACTGATATCCTCAGAGGGTGAGCTCAAATCTGATGATATGTACAAAACACACACTCTCCTCTCTCTCTCTCTCTCACACACAGAGGCAAAATGTAATCAGACAGACAGTGGAAGCAGAAATCAAGAAAAACAACTGCAGAAATAGTGTCCGAGAGATCAGGTGGCATTCCTTTGTCAGCGAGCTGGCTGGTTAGACGGAGTCACTCTTCCATCAAAACAGTATCGTTTGCTTAGCGACTCTCTTAGCATGCTGTATAGGGACAACCCAGCCTTGCTCTGTCCTTTTGTTCTTCTTCATACGATCACATGATTAAATGATAAAATATCAATCATACAGTAACTTAGAGAGCGCCTTTACAGTGGTATATTATCGGTGACAGTCTTTCCCTGTTGTTTTGTGATTTGAAGCATTTTGTACTAACAACTCTTTCTCCCACTCTTCTCTATCACCTGGGCTTCCTAAACCTAACGAGGTGATAAAATGCTCTCCACTAGGGATAATCCATTTTCCCAATATAACTTAATTCCTTAAAGCTTCACATCTGGAAGAGACTTCCAGAAACTACATCTCAGCACCAGGGAGCTGGCATTTCCAGCTCTGAAATACCATTCCTTGAAAATAAAAACCCTTTGTCTGACTAAAGACACATTGCGTCTGGAAATGTTGAGGAAAAGCTATTTCCACTGCAAATGTTTATTTCTGATTATAAATATCCTACTAAAATTAATGAGTACTAATAAAACGTCAGTGAAACTGGATAGGTGTCATTATATGCTAGAACCGAATAGGTATTTCTTCCTTCTGTAAAACCTGGAGCTTCTAATTTAACATTGTAAATATGATGTAATACTTCTGTCTGCAATAAATTGTAAGAAGGGACAGTTTTTAAATGATTCTGAAGTCTTGTTGCAACACATTTCATCATCCACAAAACACAGGAATGCCACAGAGAGACAGTCAGTTTATCAGGAAATCTTGAAAAAAAAATTATTTGCCGGTAGCATCGCGCCACTGTTCCACAAAGACTCGGCAAAACTTTTCTTGCCATGCACCATCTCCTGTCAGATCATGGAGAAGTAAGTGGCTGAGGAGTCAGCTCTTGAAATCACCTAATTTACCAGCACTCAAGGCACCCCATAATTTGCAGAAGCCAGTCACTGTCCTCGGGGTAAGACATGCTGTCAGATCATGGGCAGATGCATCAGGGACCAAATCATGGTCTATGCAAGTGTAGGACCACTAATCTAAACCAGTTTGGTACTCCAGGATTTAAAAAAAAAATCAGCCAATCTGTCTGCCTGCTTCTTCCCCATCAAAATGCTGTAAACCAATGCTGCTCGAGGTTTTTAGTCCATGCCTTGCTGTAATCCATGAAGGACATCATGCTCCAGAAGGAGGAGGCGGGGATGGGAAGGGAGGGGAAGGAGGAAGGCAGGATCACAGGGGAAGCAGAACAAGGGTGGATGAAAGGAGGGAACTGTGTCATACCTCATTTGTTGGTCACGGCGCAGCAGAGGTTGAAAAGGACTAATAGAAGTTATCCCTCAACATACGCAGACTGTAAAAGCCATAAAGAGTATGTCAGGGACACTGTTTAGTGGCATCATCACCTTGGGATGATACAATACTGTAGGATTTCTTAGTGTATATTCTGCCAGCACCATTAACCTGCCATGCCAAGATAATGAAGATAATCCATGTTCACATATTTTCTTTTGGTCCACAGTTAGAAATGAGATTCTTTGCTGGTCCGGAAGTGCTGTTCTGATAAACATCCACATTTTTTTAGTTCTCTTCCTTTGATCTTCCAAGCAATCTAACCTGTTCCCAAAGATCCCCCTTCAGACCTCTAGCTCCCACACAACTGTTGTTTCCAGCAAAACATAAAAAAGGGGGAAAAAAAAGAGCTCCTACAAGGATTAAGTCAAGAGTGTAACCTAGAAAATTAATAACATCCTAAAGAATTATTTTAAATTGTAGAGGAGAAAGTTTTCATCAAACCTTTTCTAAAAAATGGGAAATTGTCTGATATAAACTTTTTAATGAAAAAATTTCTATTCTTTGTAAAATATTGAGGTTTTAAAATATATGCAGCTTTTTAATTTTCAGACTATTTATTTACCTCGGATACCTAGTAACCTGTCTCATGGCTGACACTGTAGTTTCACAACCAGTTCTGAAGCGGAGGTAAGTCAGATCAACTTACAGCAAATCCAGATTCTAAGACAGGGATTGAACTAAAGAAATTGGCTTTGCCTGGTTCACCACAACTATTTTTTAAAACACAAAACGTGGAAGGGTTTTTATTCCTAGAAAGAGAAATATTTTCATTAAAGCTGAAATGTACTGAAAAGCCCATCAAATATAATGTTAATTTAATGGGTGACAAAATCTGACTCAAAATTTCTTGAATTTTAGTTGTCTAATTTTAGTAATGAGCTACAGTATAAACAGCAGCACCAATTAATTCGTTTTCTTTTAAGAAGGCTCATGCCGTACCTAAAAGACCGTTGTTCTGTCTAGTTAAACACTCATGCATTAAAATGCTAATAATTAAACTGTTACGACTGACTAATGAACTCTGCCAACTATAAATGATGGTCTTGTTAGATTCAATGCACAGCAAGGCTTCCTTTGTACCGAAAAAGTTAAAGGTTAAAGAGCTCTTGAAAACAGCGAGCAGCATCTAGAAGCAATTACATTTTTTTCCTGGAAACTAATAGTTGTACAATAATGTTTCAATTCGCACTCCAAAAAAAAAAAAAAAAAAAAATTACTATGAGCTCCATTCATCAGAGCAAATCTGCAGCTTTCTACACCATGGCAGGTTGTTAATTTGGCTTCTGCATCCAGCCTATTCAGCCTATAATCTAGTGTTTTGCAGAACCTTTTATTGATCCTGCTCATGGAAACTAAAAGGGCAAAGACTCAAGCTTGACTTGTGATACCTGTTGAGTGGCACTCACTCATGTTAGCAAAACACTACAAGATTGAATTTCAAAAGACTTACGTGGCAGATTTACTTGGATATAGCGTTTATTTGCTAGTTGTCCCTGCACATTGACTTTCAGACAATACAGTCCCTGGTAAGTGAAGGAGACAGAGCTGGAACTTAAACTGTATGCCTGTAAGGAACCCTGCCTGATTACATCTGTGACCACAGCTATGCTTCTTGACAAATACCACCCGGGTGAGATTCCAGTGTGATCACTCAATGAAATCGTGAGTTTCAGAATCAAGACTTTCCTGTGAACCTCATGTTCCCGGAAATTAAATAGAATTCCCTCTTTTAAAAATGACTTGATATTGGATTAATCATTAAAACAGAGTTTCTATGAATCCTAGTGGTCAATGAAGCTAATGAGATACAACTGAGCGTGTACAGAAGTGCTAAAGCTCAGAAAAATAAAGAATATTTTCCTCTCTAAGCATAGGCTTGTATTCATCTAGCGATTTCATATCTAAACATTATTATCAATTTCACTATGGACTGAAGAGAAGCTACTTCAAACTCATGGTAATTACCTGCTTAGCCACATTAAACAAGATCTCTAGATGTCATTTAAGCAAGTGTCTCTGAATGGGCTGCATGCAATCAGCCGCTCAGTTCTGACATTGCATCTGGGCCATGGGAACCTTTGGCTGAGGACCAGCAGGTGACACTTAAGGGTGGTGACTTCTTCGTGGTATCTCTTGTGGTACCTTTGCTTTGCGGCGGGCTTGATAGACAAGTGCTCTTTTGTTTGGTTCTCTTAGGGGCAACCCTATTCACCACTGTAGTTGCATAAGGATATAGCTGGATTTACAGCCCTAATGGATTTTCAACACAAAAATATTGTAAGCAATATAAAGTAGGTGTTAAAGAAGAATGGCCCTGTTCTTTATTTGATTTTTTTTTTTATTCACGTGGTTCAATTGCTCAAATGATCCAATAAGTCACTTTTTAAAGGTGTACTAAGAACATACAGGTCTGACTCTTAGACCGTCACTTAGATTGATAGCACTGAGCTTCATGAGCAACCTCCTCAAAACCAACAAGCCTTCCCAAAGGACAGTATCCTCACATGTGAGTAATTGCAAACAGTTCTGGTTGGGAGTTGCAAAGCTTGCTCTGATCACGGGCAGTCCTTGGGCCGCAATGTGTTCAGATACAGACGTGCATTTGGAGTCACTAACAAAGCTCTCAGCTATCTGTTATGCTCATCCTGAGTCACGGAAGGTGCAGATGCAGGGTTCAGATGATATGTCTGCAAGGTGACTACTGGAAGACCATCTATCCTGAAAGATACTTGTCTTATTATGGGAGTCACAGTCATGAAGATCTGCCTACTGCACCTGATTTGCTGGTGCATGTGCTAAAACTATATTCCTAACACTAGTCCAGCAACACAGTCTGGTACTCTTGCCCTTTCACTGTTCTTTCTATCCATTCAGTTATGTGCTACAAGAAAGCAGCTAAGGGTTCCCTTGACTCTTTTTCTATTGCCCATACTTGAAGTATAGAGAGATCTGTGCGTTAGAGACTGTGCATCAGTCAACTTGATTGCTACCGAAATAACTTCTGCAAAAGATGGACTATTGCTTAAATGTCACTTCAGTAGCTCGTACAGTGAACACACTGGTTGTTTGGAAAAGCGTTGGAAAGAGATTTTACAAAATCACCCAAATATGACAGACTGCCTTCAGTGTACCAGAAATTCTTTCCAGCAGCAGACTTATCACACCTCCTGATGGGTCTACTTTTCTATGCACATTTGCTTTTTAATACTGCTGTGGAGTTATGAATATACAAATATACATATAAATGTATTCCCTGAGATTCAGCAAAGGGCCATCATGATAGGTCATGAAAAGTGCAAAATAATTACGTTGCTCTGCCTCCTTTATAGGAGGGCGCACCTGAGCATGCGCAGACTTTTGGTTGAGGTTTTTACACTGGTTGAGGAATGACGTGATACTCCCAGTGCTCATTTCATTTAGAAATAAAGTCCAGCAAAACTATAAACAAATATTTTGCTTTTAATTTTCTCATTGTTAAGAATTAACCTATATAAATCTCCAATGTCAAACCAACACGGCTTTATAGTATCAGTGCTTCCTTGTGGCATATAATAATAGTAACCATAATCAAGAGGCATAACTGCATTCTTTGGATGATATTAAAAATACCTGTGAGTCACAGATATTACATCCAAGAAGAGATTCACCATACCCATCGGTGGATGCAAGCCACATGCTATTTTTCTTTAAAACTCTACAGAGAAGAGCTTCTGATGAGGCAAAGAACATATTAAACTCACAGTGCTGAGGAAGAAGTTGTGTGCAGCATTGAGACAGTAACTCTAGGAGCCAAACACTCAAATGCTCAACCCTACACAGTCAATGCAGGAGCAAAGTAATATACTTACTCTCAACTTCATACAAAAATCTTCTGGTATTGAGACAAAACAGGCATGAGAGAGATGATTGTGAATGGACTACCAGTGTGCATTATCTTAGGAACTGGCTGTTCTGTTTTGGAAATGAACCTTGTGAACTTGGCTCTTTTTCTGTGCAATACCGAAAGGCATAATTGATAGAATCATAGAATCATTTAGGTTGGAAAAGATCCTTAAGATCATCGGGTCCAACCACTAACCTACCACTGCCAAGTCCACCACTAAACCACGTCCCTAAGCACCACGTCTACACATCTTGTGAATACCTCCAGGGACGGTGACTCCACCACTTCCCTAGGCAGCCTGTTCCAATGCCTGACAACCCTTTCAGTGAAGAAATTTTTCCTAATATCCAATCTAAACCTCCCATGGCACAACTTGAGGCCATTTCCCCTTGGCCTATCACTTGTTACCTGGGAGAAGACACCAACCCCCACCTGGCTACACCCTCCTTTCAGGTAGTTGCAGAGAGTGATCAGGTCTCCCCTCAGCATCCTTTTCTCCAGGCTAAACAACCCCAGGTCCCTCAGCTGCTCCTCATCAGACTTGTGCTCCAGACCCTTCACCAGTGAAGACCTCAGGTATATTTTAATCCAATTTTAGATTCAAAATTTGATTAATAAATTAAAATACTGAAGAAGTAGGAAACCAAGTGAACTCCATACAATGTGTATTGAACGTGGAACACTACTAGCACTAGGACAAAATTTATTCAGAATCCTCCCTCTCCTCCTCCTCCTCCTCCAAAAAAAAAAAGGAATTTACATCGATTCTGGAAATATAGATGGTTTTATGTTAGTATGGCTACACAGTCAGTACCTATAAAGAACAGACATTGATTTTTCCCTTCAGAAGATGGTCACAACGCCACCCATCTGACACTTAGAGATACCCTCATTTGTATAAACCTTTTAATACATTTGTGGCAGGGAACTGGGAAACTGGCTCAGAGAGCTGGGAATACACAGATTGCCTGAAAAGTCTGAGTAACCTTCTTTTATCTCTTATTTTCATCTCTGCAGGTTTTCCAACACTGCGGACTGGGACACACAGTACATCTGACAAACTACTGTAAATAAAAGGTCTTTCCTCAACACGTTTATAGCCGACAGGAGATAGCAAACACGCAGAATCTCCTTGGTCAGCATCTTATCGTTAGATTTCCAGCACAATGTTGTAAAGTCCAGGGAACAGAGTAATTTGGATTTGCCTTATTATACAGTAGTAGGGTTAAGACAAGCCTCTGAAAGGTAGCTCAGCAAACAATATCTTTTGAGCTCTTTCCTGATCTATGATGCTGGCAACCTGAAATGAATAATACTGTTGTGAGGACCTCAGAGGGATATTAAATCAGAAAAGATCCTTTAAATGGTAGATACACTGAATAAAGGAGAAATACATGATATCAAAGTAAAAACTCACCAAAACCCATTGGTTTTGAAAACTGACTTGATCTGTATTGGGCTTGGTTTTGCCTAGGAGAGAAAATAGGAAAAAAAGAGCAGAAAGCAGCTTTCACAATAGAAATATATTGTATGCAAGAGGAGGTAATAAAAATGCAGTGAATACTTGCAGGGAAAATTATTAGTCAAACATTGCTATCCGAGACCTAGGGTGTTGGCATGATGGAGAAGGAAAATACTTCTAGATGCATATAGCTACAGTATAAAATCTATTTCACGCCTTTCTATTGCCCATCTTCCATAGAGTTCTCTCCCTGTTTTGATATCTAACATGACAAGAGATATATCAGCTAGGATGTAGTTCATAAATACAACAACAGTAAAAAGAACCAACTTTTGTAGAAAAAAAAAAAAAAGATCATTATAAGTACTAGGGAAAAGTTTTGTGAATTCAGGCTATCTTTTCAAACATTCAGACCACCCCTAAAATAGCAGCTACAGTTCACAGGGGCCAGAGCTACACAAATTCCAGCTCTCCCTATGTGGTAAGTCTAATACTTTCTTTTCTTATGCTTTAAGGACTTCAAATAGGGTTTGTGCATTTGACTCCTTTTATCTCTTTCATAGAGTTCTCTCTGCTTTTAAATCCCTAAGTATCTCTGTCCTCCCCCTGCCATTCCTTAACAGATCCAGGACAGCACAAATAATGCCTCTTGGCTTTGAACACATCATGGCAAATTTCACTGACAGAGGAAAGATGTATGAGCAGTTATCTGGGATAGTTTTACACCAATCCATCTATTGTACGCTATGTTCACAATCTTGGGCTGGAATGAATTTCAGGCAAAGTGCGTCCCTCGCAGACCACTTAAAACCAGAATAGGTTCTGTCTGAGGGCCCAGTCCTATCTGATGCTAAGCACCTTACAGCATCAGGACCTCGCTGAGAAATATTTCCCTTAAATTTCTCCAGAGCTGCACAGGGCTTTGTCTCTTGACAATGAAAAGATGACAGGAAGATGGCAACAGTTTAGGTGCCTAAAATCCTACACAATTCTAGGAAAAAAATGACCCCATCTGCATAAAAGGATACCAAGTCAATACGCAGAAATGAAGAAGGAAATATTTAAAAGGAAGGGAAAAAAAGTTCTTGAATGATGACCCCACAGGTTTCTCTCTTGCTTCTGCTATCAGGATCTACCTGCAGGTTTTTTTGGAAGGCAACACATGACGGGACTCACCTGAGTAAAGTTGCACGATTTTGACCTGCATCTGCAGGACTGCGGCTTTCATGAGATATTCATGACAGAGGCTTGTATTTCTTCTTCTCTATGGTGCCTGCCATTCTTTTGAGCATGGTATAAAACAAGAACTAATCATTACAATTCTAGCATGGAAATCCAGTCATTTGCATTTTCCAGGTATTCTGTTTAATCAGTACATTAAGATGTAGACTATTTGGTGTCTCCACAGTAATGTGCTTGCATACTTTGACACAAATTTTAGCCTTTGGTGGGAAAAACAATGGTTATAGAAAGACAGGGACTGCTCTACTACTGTATTGTAATTCCAAATGCAAGAATTCTGTGTTTCAGCTAAGACATATTTGCATAATTTTAAAGCTTGAATTGTAAAAAATGTTAAATGCCTGCAGTTTATACTGTGAAACATTTGAAAAGTAAAGCAGATTTTTACAAATGTTTTTGGAACAATGTATTTTTAAACACGCAATTCATTAGTGAAGAAAACACAGCCCATGTAATGAGGGATTGCTATAAGTAGATCTAATATATTCTAGCATTTAAATATTATTGTTGATCATAAAAGATTAAATGCCCTTTGGTTTCAATCCTCTTATTAAAAGCAGCAAATTTATTTTTCTTGAGTGTGGCGAGTAAGTTTGAACCAAAACGTAAATGCTTAACAGACTCTGTGCATATGTGCACGCAGGCGTGTGATGAAGGGATGGGGCATTTTCCCCAAAGCTTCAGTTTCAATTTACGCATTTGTTATCATTGTTCATTAACTATGTGGTTGACCTAAGATGAGCCTGAAGGATTACAGAATATTTGTCTAACTATTTAACAGAAGCTTATAAAATAATAGCATTTGTTAAACACGTCAGGTTTCCCTCCCACCATCGCTGTAATCTGAAAACGTGAAAGGACTGGATGGGATGAATGCAGAGACAGCTCGGTTGGGTCAGAGGTGTCAGTTCAGCTTGGTTTGAATAGGTAACCCAGTCCCCAGTGTAACTGCATTAAAGGGAGTTTCTGAGAAACCACTGTCAACTGTCTGATTTCATGCTGATTTGTTTCTGGATGGGAGCTGCTGTTTTTCATTGGGTGGCTGAGTAGCTGGGATAATCAAATTCATGTCACCTGCAAGCAAGGGTGGAATGAAAAGCATGACTAAATGGGGAGGAAAGCCAGGATAGTGTTTCACCGTCACCTATGTCCTTAAAATACTGCTTACGCTTGCCATTACATTTGCTGTCTGTGTAGTTTCTCATGGGAACACTGGCAACTTAAGGCTCACAAAAGCAAAGCCAGCAAAAGCTGGGCTGAGGAGCCCTGACGTACCGTTACCTTGCTTGATCATCACCAGTTCAGGGTACGCTTCAACAAGGGGGGACTGTGTGCCATCCCTCCTCATGCTCAGCAGCCCAAACCCCACTGATTTTTGGTATGTAGGCTGTTTGGACAGGAGCAGTGGTGCAGCCCTGACTCTGGTTATAAAGTGCTCTGCACTAGTGCTTCCTAACAACTTTCCACTATTTGCTGCTGTTAAAGAGAGGGAGAACCTAATTTCTACTACTTGATTAAAAAAAGAGTCTCATATCTTAAAAGAAAAGAGAGCTCCAAAAATTTGACGCTCAAAGCCTGTTAGAATAGGAACGTACCATATGGAAATTACCTACATTGCATCTGTCAGGGTCTGGCGGATGTGCTTACGTTAACAGGCTTGCCTGCTCAGGATCCTCTGCGCTTTCCCTCATAGCTGAGCCGGAACACAAACTACTTTTTCCTGCCACGCTGCAAGATGTTGTTGCACCGGCCTGTAACACTGAGGTGGGAATTCAGAGCCAGTCCCAAAGTTTGCTGCTGCGGTAGATCTGATCTCTCTTTCCGGATTTCCCTGGAAGTGTTCAAGGCCAGGTTGGATGAGGCTTTGGACAAAGTGGTCTAGTGGAGGGTGTCCCTGCCCGTGGCAGGGGGGTTGGAACTAGATGGGCTTTGAGGTTCCTTCCAACCCAAACCATTCTATGAGTCTATGATTCTATGATTTCAACCAGACTGGAAGCCCATGTGTCCCAACTTTGCTCCTTCAGGACGACATCTGGGCACATCACTGAACTGACTGGTGGGGTCTCCCAGGTAGAAAGACATTTCTGAAAGTGTGGCAAAAGTTGAGACCAAATTCTCAACTTATAGTTTCAACATATGCTTTAAAAGGCAGTCTTATGGATCTTATCTGTGTTGGGACTGAACTCACAATTAACCCAACCTGGCTGACATAAGAGGACAGCATAGGACATGTGTTTGCCCAGAAACAGACTTTTAGAACTTCTTAAATATAATTCTTTGGTAGTTGACTGTTCCTTTCTAGTTAAAGAGGTACTTCCTTTCTAAGCCCCTTTATGAGTTTCCAAAAGAAAAAATTACTCCTTTAGGCTGATACTTTTGTAGCTTTTGGAAAGTTTGGTAAAAATCCATATGGTTGGTTTTCAGCATGCTTAAAGAATTGTTTCAGATGTTTAACTTGTGCTTGGGTAACTGAAAACAGTTCAGACTTGGCATGTAGTCTCCAGTGAGAAATGTGGGCTTGGATAAGTTGGGAAAAAAAATTGGTTCAGAAAGAAAGGAGTTATAAACAAGTGGAAATAGTACGCTTCAGTTTTCCAGATGTATGCCAGGCAAGCATAGATGTCTGGATATCCACATGCTGAAACAAATGCATCTGTATTTATTTAAACGTGTGATGTAATGTTCATGTGCAAACATCTCAGTAAATGGTAGGCATGTTAATTTTTTCCCGTCTCACAAAATAAATATAGACAATACATGAGATATACATATATGTACAGCTTAGAAGTGTCTGGCTGACCAAGAGAATGACCCAGAGCACTTGGACGCCAATGAAAAGACTGTTCCTGAATGTAATGGAATATGGATCAGAGTCCAATGCCCTACAATCCTGTTCATGTATTAAAAGATGGAAAGGGTAAATACACATGTAAAATGTTAAAAACCTCATCAATCCTTAAAAGTTTCCATTACACTATCTCAGATAATACTCGGTGCCAACTGTGATGAATTAACGTTTCCACAGCCAGCAAAAGCTATTCAAACCCCAAAATGTAATATATGATTTTCTTGATTCCAAATTTCAAAACACAACCTTTTAAACAGAGGTTCAATCATCAAATCCACAGGAGAAGTAGCTCTGGGTTTTCTTGCTGAAAATCCAAATTACTTGGGTGCCAAATCTTCATATGCCTAAAACCGGTGCCGCTCCATTGACTTCAGTGGAGCTATGCTGATTTACACCAGCTGCATGGCTGGCCCATAAATATTTTCAGTTGATCTGGATTATTTTATATATTATATGAATTTTCTTTATGGATTACATGGCAAAACATTTGTTCTCAGCTTCCATAATGTCAGGCTCTGTGAATTTATTTTAATGTGGGACCATTCGTGTGGTTCTAGTATTGCACAACTGAATACATTTGTGCTCATAACATGATTTCACTGCACATCCTCCCACCTACACGCTCACAGACATCCTAACAGAAGAATTACTATCGCTCTGTCTATCCTTAGGAAGTCATATATTGGTGTGAAAGGGTGAAGCTGCAGCTGCTGTGGGAAACATAGCACTGAATGTCAAGCTGTTGGTCATGTAGAAATTTCCACCATAACACCACGGTAAGTGTAGTTCTTTGCATGTATTTATGTTAGTGGGGTTTTAAAGTTAATCATGCATGTTATTATTCATCAGGGAGTTTATGCTGGACACTTCACTTAGCACTGACACAAAGGTAAATAGATTCCACGGATGCTGAGTAGTGGGATAATGAGATTTTATTAAATCTGTGATCTTCCCCTCTTGTAACGGCACTTACTGCAGGTCCCCTTTTCTGGGCAGTATTTTGTTTACAATAGCTCTGTCTCCTAAGTACAATGCACAGGGCTTGGGTTTATTATGGGGTTAGCGAATACACTCAGGCCTTTCATCGCTAAGCCCCTGGGACGTGGTAGGCAGGTGTGCAGCCACCTCCACAGAGCCTGTGCGGGACGGGACACACACCGTGCAGCCAGGCTTTGCACGGGGTGTCCGGGGGGTGCAGGCAGGGAGATATGCTCTCAGCAGCCCAGGAAAAAGTGATCCATCTTTCCAGCTACACAAACCCATTTAGGGTGCAAGCAAATACAACATATTTACATTGCATTTATAGAGAATATATAAAGAATTGATTCCTGACTAATATGCATTCTAATAAAGGCAGAATCATTGCAGAATTCAATAGTTTGCTTAAAACCATCCTACCACTTTCTCTTGCTTTTTCTTTGATTATGTATAGCCCATAACACTCTGGTCCGTAGCATGTTTATCTTGTGTTAGTCATTTATTAATCCTCAACAAACTATTTGTCAGTTAAATGTTAAAATAAAGCACGATCAAAGGAAGTGTAACAAACTTGCACAAGAAAGACAGTATTGGTCTGACTTCCCAAGCCCACGCAATCATCTGATAAAGTCCTCCTGAATCCAAATTCAAGTAGTTACAGACTGAGATTGAGGTATATGGTCTGGTAAATTGGCAGAGCCTGAGAACAGTTACCCGCACCTGCCCAGATGGTACCTATCTTTGCTTTTATAAGCCCTACTTTCATTTACAGTTTTCTAGAAGAGAAAGTTCAAAGCAGCTACAACTATTTAATATGTGTAGACTTTCCTTTATATGCCAGAGAAATTAATACTAAAGAAATTTCCTTAGTCTTCTTAGTCTGCAAGTGCCATTTAAGAATCCAGCCGGACTATCAGCTCTGGTTTCTTAATAGCTGCAGGCTTCGTGGCACTAAGTACATGTAACACCCCATGAGGCAAGAAGCATCGTTGCTCACACAGTGCATGGGGGAAACTGAGGCACAGGAAGGCTGAACGACGTAGCTAAAGCTACACGAGAGTTAGTTGCGCTTTGCTGTAAGGACAAGTGTCCAGGTCAGCCTGGTTCCCAGGGACCGCACTTGCCAGTTGGCTGGACTGTCCTCTCCCGCAGTATCTGCTGGGGGACAAACAACGCAGAGGACAGAACTATCTGCCTGCTTTGCCGTTGGTGCATTAAAAGAAAGGCCAGGCTTGCGAGGGTTAAAGGATGGGAAACTCAACATGAAACAGTCCAGCAGTTCCAGCAAGGGTTAAGCCAAGCCTGTGACACCAGGAGACACAACGGGACTTTCCTTCTGTGCTACATATGTAGATGGGTATTAAGGACATGCATCTCTCCTCATCTAAAATCATGAATTTTTATGAAGTAAGCCCTGCTTTCCCATAATTCAGTAGGGTGCACTTTGCAGACCCTAAAGTGCTGTCACTACAGAAGGTTTCATTGCTTGCACCTGCTAAAACATTTGAGGTATTTGAGAGGCAGTGAAACACATTTGCTTTTCATTTTATCTGACTTTGAAAATCTTTGAAGTGTTTAATAGTAGTCCAGAAAAGATTTCTGCCTCTTAATCATTTACTTGTAGGGCACATTCTCCACTGGTAGCCTGTCAGGCAGAAAACGAGTTTAGCCCAGTTTTATTAAGTGCCACATGCCGAGTCAGTGTTCATTAAAGGTGTTTTAAGGTTTGAATTATGTAATTTATGAGAAAAAGAAATACAAAATTCCATTGTTTTATTAATATGCAGCACAGGATATACTGCTAATAACATACTTTTTAAACAGAAGTTTTATTAAAAAAAATGCTTTTATGGGGGCTACAGATAGGCTTTTAAAAATCTCTTTTTCCCTGTTCAATAAAATTCAAACATTTTAATTCAATCAACGTAGATTTGAAAAAAGGAACTATTCTTAACCTCTCCTTTCGGTCACTTTTCTTTACACACATTGTAGACAAAGGGGGAAAATAAAAAAAATCGGAATCTCTTTTTTTTTTTCCTTTTTAATAGAAGTGACAGTGTACTGTATTAAAAGCAAGCCAATGCTGAAGCCTGCAGTCAGATGTTAATTCACCCTTTAAATAAAACAAAAGCAAAAAAGAAAAGAAATGGTAAAGGAAAAAAGAAAAGGAAAATAAAAACTCCACATTATAACCCCAGGAAACACTACTTTCCAGAATTATTTTAAATTGCCCCCCACAGTTTCACAGCTAACAGGATATTTTTAATTAGATGAGGGCTTAACTAAATCTTTTGGTAGCCCACTAAACCATTTTTATGGTCTACATTGTTTTAATATCTTGAATAGATTTTCTTAAGCATATGCGAAAAACAGAACTTAGGAAATACAAGGGGGAGTACATTTTTCTTGCCAACCTATCTGGCTCAAGGTACCTGAGCCCAGTCCTGGAGAGCCAAGGCAGGTCTGATGCTGCAGCTGGCTCTGGCAGGGAGACTGCCTGTCCCCTGAGATGGGATCGCATCCATCGGGGGTTCTCCATACTCCCTCTCTGTGGCAAAATTCACACCAGCATCCCATAGTTTCGCTTGAAAAAGAGATTGTGTGAGGCCTGAGGAACCAAGACCTGTTGAGTTTAATATGAACTTTTATTGCCATGGGAAAGTCTTAGTTATCCAAACTTATACCAAACTGGAATGCATTAACCCCTTCAAGGCAGGCCAGGCTGCAGTTCCTGCACTGGTGGGTTTGCTTTATTTGCTTCTGTTTCATTTATTTCATTAGTTTGTTACCTACTGATACTCTGACAAGTCCTGGGTACAGAGGAACGCTGATACTTTGGGGTGGACATGCTGTGTCCATGAGGCTTAGCTGCTGGATAGCTCAGGTTGTGCAAAATGGAAAGAGCTGGTGCCCGCAATCAGTGCTACCGGAAAGCTTGAAAAAAAATAAACATTGCGGATGCGACACAAGTCACTAATTTTGGACATATCCCATGTGACTAATCCTGCTCTTATTTTGGTAATGTGATGATCATGTGGAGTCTTACCACAGTTTATGGAGAGGGAGGTATCAATATCAGACCTTTGAGTTCTGGCTGTTCCAGCAAGGGAACGCTGTACGTACATCATATACAGCTGATGTAGTGATGCTCTACGCAAGGGACACTGAGAGTTATTGAGAGTTGTTAAAGGCTGCAAAAGATGAAGTTGCTGACACTGAATAATTGGTCATAACAAATTGTACAGAGAATACAGATGTGGTAGCAAAACATCTTGAATAGGAACAGCAATTATACTTGAGCACAACCATTAATTTTTAAATTTAAGTTAAGAAGGGGGGAAAACTCATAACTATATTAAGAATTTGTTCTTTTGATCCAGAGCAACATTTTTAATGAATTCTCTCTGGAAGCATGAGCCAAGAACTGTTAAAAAACCTTGCCCTGCAGAAAATGCACTTTTAAAAACCTATTTGCTCTGAATGAAATGTTATTTTTACAGCGAGTCCTCAGTTTATGACAGACACATGCTTGTAAAAGCTGCCATCATTTGTTTGGAAAGTGGGATGAAAAAAAAAAACCACAAACCAAAAACAAGGGGAAAAATTGGCAGATGCTTTACCTTACAGCATCCTAGCCATTCTTAAGATGTCTTCCCCAGCCCTGGCTCCAGTAAGGAGTCACGGGCACAAGCAGTGTCGCTGACTGCAGTAAACACGTATCTAACCAAGGACCTCAGGCTGCAGCATTTGGGAAGTTTGGGGGCCGGAGCAGGGCATCAACTTTTGCTCCAGTTCTTAATTACGGCTTTCAGCGATGACCTCTTTAATCGCTGAGGCAGGCTCCTTTTGAGAAGAGGGAAATGCAGTGCAGTGGCAGTTGTACTGCCATCACTTACTGCAACCTGCTGGGGACGCAGAGGTGGGAGGAAGGAAGACAAGAGTTTGTTGCTTCTTCTTGTGAGACTTGCAGAGCAGTCCATGTGCTGTGGCCATGTCCACACCTGCTTGGAAAGGATCCTTTGCTTGGGCACATGCATAAGGAGCAGAAGACTCATCTGCCGGGCACCTCACCTCATCCCCAGAAGATGGGAGCACATCTTACTTCTCTGAAGTGGTAGGGAGAGGGTGTTTTAATTCAAGTGGAGGAACTAGCTGCCTCAGTTTTATTGCAGAATCATGCTAGTAATACAGCCAGATTACTGAAGCTCACAGTAAGGAAGTCAATTTATAATGACTTTGCCATTGTCCTGTTGCTAATGTGCCACATTTGATTCTCCTCAGCTGGCTTTGAAAGGTCTCTTTGAGGAAGGAGGAGATAGCACCCTTGCTTATGAAAAAGGCAAATTATACCCAGGGGCAACATCGCTGCACAACAGGAAAGGGCCAGCCTCCTCCCAGGAGACATGGCCCCAAATTAAATGCAAGTAATTTCCTGACTAACCTGTGATTTCTATCTGGTTGTGGCTTCTGGCATACAGCTAAGTCTCCGGTTCTGCTGTTCTGTTCAGCAGGTCTCACATGTGCTTTCACTTTCATTTCCAAGCTTTAATACAGAACAGCCCATCCACAACCTGCTGCTGAGGCAGCGGCGGCCATGGATGCTGGCTCTGGGTTGTGCAGCCACGGGTGGGAGGAACGACTGTCTGTCTGCTTGGGGGGCAACCCACGACAGGGGTCCCTCAGCCACAGTGGCAACGTGCTGGCAGAGGAGGTAGGAGGGGGGAGAAGAGAACATGTTCCTGCAGATGGTTCCTCTGCATCCTATATGACACCCAACAGGGTTTGGGTCTGGCTGCTCCCTTCTCTCTCACCAACCTAAAAGTGATGGAGCTACCATAGGCATTGGGCTGAAAGAACCTATGCCAGCAACTTCTCTACAGCAGGCAGGTCTCCACTGAGAAAAACACCGGTATTAGGTCGAAGTGACTTTTTTACAGCACCAACAAAGGATTCAGAGACAGATTGGAATGGTGAACGCCCCTTAGCTGTCCTGTGACTGGCCAGACATCAGCTAGGGAGGAGGTCCCTTGGGAAGAGGATGAGTGGTAGGGGGCTCCATGGAGCGTGCGGCACGAGAAGAGAGCCGTTGAGAATAACAGAATTTACATTCAGCCCTTCTGTGGTTACTTCTAGGAGAAAGCACTGCCTGGAAAGAAGGAACAGGAGACAACAGCCTGCAACCTCCAGTGGGCAAGCGATGACAGATTTACTTTACTAAAAGTGCTCTACCATGATTTATCCCAAATACCTGTCTCCTTCTTGTACTTTTACATCATTTGGGGATTTCTATGGACACCATAGCACTTTTGCATTGGGAACTATCTGTTCAGTAGATCACCTGCATCTGGGCTACAGACACCATTGAAATAATGTACGTAGAATCAGGGTGAATCAAATGGCTGCCCTCTTTTAAGTAATCAGTACGGTGGTTGAAAAGCCCATGGTAATAAATGCAGGGACATACCAGAATCATCTCTAGAAACTATCTAAAGTTTAAACTAATGTGTGTGTATGTGGCAAAACAAGACAGCAGCTCCCTTACTGCTTTTTGATATCAGCAAAAATTCTAAATTATCGTACATTGAATTATTTTTTCGTAATGAATTAAGACTTAAAGGAACTATACACTAAAAGCATCAGAGTAGCTCTAATGTTTTACTCAGATCAAGCTGGAGAAAGAAGCAAGTCTTTTAATATTTAAGGCCCAGGGTAAAATAATTTTTTATGCTGGCGTTACAATTTCATTTGGGAGTACTGTCTGTTTTGCCACTGTTCATTTTTTTAACCTAAATTGTTAATCTCTAGTGTGTCTTCAGCCGTATCAGCAAAAGTTTTCCTTTCACTGGTAATAGTAGAATTTTTACTGGTGTGAGTAAATCCATACTGGTCACCACATAAAGAAAAGCTGTAGCATAAAGAGACTGTACCATTATGCTTTATTATGCTGATATTATCAAAATAATAAAACTTGTGTGTGTAAATGATAAGGGATATTAGTGCTGTGTTATTGAGAAACTGGCACAGGAACAGCAGTGAATGAAATACATCTGGGAATAAGAACCTAATTCATATAGTAAATAATAGGTTGCACAAATTTAATCAGTTGGAGAACTATTACATGCGTAAGTAGATACTCTGTCGAGGGGGAAAACTGAGATTTGATGCACAGGACTCAAATGGTCAGTCTGCTCTGGATTTTGTTGTGAAAATGCCTATTCATTTCAAGTCAAGGTGGTTTTCAGGTTGGGGAATTAATCTTAATTTCTGAATCTCTGAAATTTCTGAAATAACTGGCCTATATCAAAAAGCACAGATTCAGATTTAGATTTTGACTTACTGCCATGCAAAGTACGGGATCTTAGGCCCAAATGAAGCCTAAAGTCCAAGTAGAAACAGAGATAATGTTGCCAATTTCATCCCCGTTTCTGATTAAAACCATGTCAGAAATGATCAGTTTAGGCAAGGTCTCTTCATGAGATTAAAAATAGATACCAGCCTGGTAAAGAAGTTCAGGAATATTTCAATGCTCCCAGGCAGTGCTTGTTGTTTGTAAGAAAACCAAGCAATAAATAGGGTTTTCATAGGAAACTTTTGCAAAGAGCATTTTCCCCTTAATTTCTGTGGGGAACATGCCTCGGGTTTTTCAGTGATTGCTAATGCTTTTGCTACAAAAAGTTTTAGTATATTACAAGACACATGTAGCTTGATATATAAGAAAAGCCCCCACAAAACACCTCTTGACAAAAGAAAATATTTTTTCTTAGCTTTTTTTTGATTCTTGGACTTAAACTTTGGCTTAGGTGAGCTTTTTTTTGGATGAAATGTCCCTGTTTACCATAAGAATACTAGATGTTTCATTTTTCCCCGAGTATTGCTTCTGAGGAAATGCCATAGCATTGTATTTACAAGAATCCCTGAACTGTCAGTTTCCTTGAAACACAATGTATTTAATACAAAGCCATTAAGCCTTGTAAAACTGTCAAAAATGTAAATGACACTTGTAATAAAACCTTGTCGTGTGACCGGCTCTAGCTAATCAGGGTTGATGATATCACTGCAGCTGATCACGGCTGGTGCTATGTACATTTCGACAGCTTTATGACCTGCATGGATTTGTGTTATTAAAATTGTACAGTTTTGTAAGGAATTTGGGATTTAATAAAGCAGCAGAGAAACTACAAAAGGGACAATATATCCCACTAAAAGTGAGCCAGGCTTTAAAAAAATAATATAAACAGATATAGTGCATGAGCGCGCGCGCGCGCGCGTGTGTGTGTGATGCGAATAGGGAAACCAGGAGAGGTTCTGCCTTCCTAACTCACGCGGGGTACAGGCTGCTCGTATAAACCACTTTTATGTATTTATAGCTCGGCAAATACCTTGCATCTGCGAGACCATAAAACAAATTACAATGTATCCAATTGCTTCAAGGTGGCGAATTGTGCTTAAACTTAATGACTTGTACAGATTATAGGAGAAAGAGCATTACCTGTTTAATGTCGTTTTTAATAAGTAATTCCCAAACAAGTATAGTAAATTGGAGGCTGGGGTTTTGTTTTGGTTTGTTTCTTTTTCTTCTTTTTAAATTTTTTTTTATTTTCCCCCTGGAGTTTTAAGTGGAGCGGGCCTCCACCCTCGTGTACGCAAAGTAACGCACCGTTTTATTTATTTTGCAATACTTGGAACTGCTCCCCAGAGTACAAACATGTCAGAAAAGGAGAGATGAGGACACATATTCTCCCAATAATCTATAAATTCAACCTAATGGGGCAGATATCAGAAAAATGTGTTGGATTGAAGGCACATAAATCACCCCTGGTTTCCTGGCATGAGCTGGCACTGTGTGCCTTATATTTCAGCCAAATTATTCCATTTGTTTCTGAAGATATTTTAATCCCTCGTGACCTCAAACTTCCCGTGAACCAGGGCCTGAACAAAAGGCCGCCCACTGTCTTTGCAGTAAATCTGTTGTCTCCCTTCTAGGCCCGCAACCTGGGATCATAGATCACCCCTGCACCGCATCTTGCTTCAATTTACTCAATTAACTCGAGTAAAGCACTTGTAAGTTTGCAGATGTTGCTTTATTATCAAGGCCTAAAATGTACACGAGGGTTCAGGAGCCTGAGGTTACGGGAAGGTTGTGTGAGGGGGAGGGAGGGCGGCGCAAGGCACAGGCCTCCCAGCCGCTTCCCCAGGGCCAGCAGGCCCCGGGCCCTGCACCCCGCCAGCCTCTTTGGGCCCTAAGGGGCATCTCGCCTTGGGGAGCGGGGGCTATCTGATGTTATCTGGCAGAAAGATAGGATAGAAGTTGGTATTCCACCTCGAGATGAGATAACGTTGTGATTAACAGATGTTTAATTGGGCCATTCGTCAAAGGAAGAACCTGCCTAAAAGTCAGTGAGGCTAAGTAAATTATTTCCAACCCTGCAGGTGTTGGACTGGCAGCTCTATTACTCTTCTGGAAATGGGCTTTAGAAGATTTTTATATGAAAAGATAATTTATTTCTATGAGGTATTATATTGTGCCTTTATTTATGTAATATGCTTTCAGGTTTGGGTCTGGTCCTCCTTTATCTTGCACACTGGAATGAACTGGGGAGAGACAGGAGGAAACCCAGTCACCCTCTCGCCACATCATCCAGATAAAGTCTTATGTCACGTTATTTAATAACTTCCCAGCAGCCCAGAGCTATGAGGTAGAGGACAAATATGTGAGAAAATCTTACAAAAATAACTAGGTGGGTCAATACACCAAAAAAACAGAGTTTGATGCTGGCCCAGGCAGAGGGGCTTGGGTATGGTGGGTCCCAGTGCTGGGATGGGGTCAGGACCCTTGGTTAGGATCTGGATTCATACCTGGTTATACCTGCATTTTTATTTTTGGTTCCTGTGGTTTCCCCTCCTTTTAAGCTTCCACTTTGATTCTTAAGTTCAAATGAGCCTTAAGTCTCAATCAAAAAAATTCTGGAAAGTACAAAAAGTTTCAGGTGAAAACCACATTAAAAAGGATAGGTTTTCAGTGAGTTTGCAGCAGAATTATTGATGTCAGATTTTGTTAGGGACAAGGTGCATGTTCATTTAAAAGACCTGCAGATTTAGAAATTTTTTTAACAAATATTAGGCCCAACCTTTAGCAGGGATGAGTTGCCAGAGGCCCATTTACTTCATGGAATCTCCATCTGTTTACATCAGCTGACAATTTGATCTGGAAACTGGACCTCAGCACATCACGGAATCAGTTACAGGTCAGTTCAGTGTCATTGCAGATTTCACAGCAAGTTTCATTCAGGTGTAATTATAAACTGTGTTTTTCAGGGAAGTTCAACTTAATAACCATTTAGCCTGCATTCATTCTCCTCTTCACCACCTAACTAATTTAAGGTGCTTTTGTGATAGTTATAAAAATACCTACCTTTTAATTTCTATGGACCATTTTCTTCCAGCTGCAGCTTTTTCATGTTGGTCTACAGTTGTTGCAGCAGAGGAGAAGTCTTTGGAGCTGCTGTGATGCCCATTTCTGCAGTGCACAGGGGGAATGAGGAAACTCCTGAGCAGCCTCTCCATCTTTTTAATTAATCTCCATGAAATAGTGAAAAATCTAAAAATAGGCCTTTTCTCTTGGGCAAATTTCTTCCACAGAACATGGCTAAAATTACTGGGGGCTCTCTTGCATATTCTCCAGAATATCCTAAGCCTATATTACACCTAAAGTGAGGAGCAGATAGGGCTTTTTGTGTGCAGCAAAATGCTCACTATGAAAGAACAACAGGCGTAGCAACACCGATGCCAACAGCTATCAGGCTTTACCTTCCCTGTAGTCTAGCTCCATGATCACAAGGCAGCTGATAGCATATTTCATGCTAATGCTTTTTGTGATCTTCACGCCACTTAGAAGTATCTGAGATAAGACCAGATCTCTGGAACAGCAAGAACAGAAAAGAAAAACAAACCTGTATTCCTGGATATCTTTCGTCCTTCATGACATTCAGCCTATGCACAGTATGCTGATAGTTTTACAGTTTTTTAGCTTTGCAGGCATCTTTATCAGGCTCTGTTGGGCTTAAAGGGTTTTGGCATATGAAGTAATTTCTAATGGTGACAGTAATTGAGCAGACTGGAATGAGTTAAGTGAGGTCCGATTCTGTCGGTTTCTCCTGCACCATCTAAACTGAAGCTTAGATTTGATAGCAAGCCAAATTTTTAGTCCTCAGTTTTCAGTATCTGTAATGCTTTAAACAGAGAAGCCAAACTAAATCTCAGGGGAAGTCACATGGCTCACAAATGTGGACGCAAATGGGTTCGTATAATTTTTGTGCAATATTTTGTGTGTGAAAGTCTCTCAAACTCTTCTTGGCTTTTAACTTTCATAAGAGAGTCTTTAATTACTCTTTGAATACACCATTACATTTCTCTTTTTTACTCACAGCATTTTTTTTAAAATAGTGGTCTGTTTTGTTTCTGTATATAATGGAAGTTAATAAAATATGTGCCAGAAGGCAAAAATATGATGAGCTATAAGGCATACTCCAGACTGTAAGGGAAAAGAAGAAAGAGCTGGCCTGTAATTCCACAGCCTATCACTATTTCTCCTTAGAATAGATATTACTTTTGGTCTGTTTTCCCCCAAATGTCTGGCCTGAATCTAAATAATTCTCCCCCTTTCTAAATCTGTAGCTCACCAATTTGTGCTCATTTAAAGTCTGTCCCCTGTGCCAAAAACTGGCTATCATTCAAGTCCAAAATCTCATTCTGAACTAGAAGTTGCCCATGTCTTCTTCTTAGTATCATCAGCATGCCTAGGTTGGATCAGATCTGTTGTATTAAGACAGCTGGGGAAGGAATCTCAGCAACATGCTGCAGATCCATAAATTTATTCCGTTTTATTGCTGCAGTAGGAAGGAGCAGGTCTATGAAAGCAGCAGCTTGCTGTTTCTGCATCTCTGAGTGGCCACTGGGGCCCAAGCTCATTCCCCCTTGCTTTAGACCCTTAACTTAAGCACCTGTGTTAAGAAACTGGTAGCCTGGTTCCTGTAGGCAATGCACGCAGATAGAAATCTTACCTGAGCTGCCTCCCTGTCACCACTCCATAGAGGGAGCTTGGTGAGAGAACTCTTGAGATGCTGGGATCTGGTTTATGAACGTTGACTGTTTATCATAGGAAATAAATTTGTCCACCAATCAACCTATTGGACTGAGTATCCCAGAAACGGTTGGAACTTGACTTCTATGCAGTTATGCATGTCACTGCATCTACAAATTTGGCATAACTATCTCATCCGAACTGTACTGAATGTTTTGTCTGATACTGTGCTCTCTGGAGATGGTTAGCAGGCCCTCAGGAGCACAAGACTCATTCACAGCAGTTATCACGTATATAGGTGTATTTGTGACAAATGTTTGATCTTCATCTCTCTGCCACACTCAGCTAAATATATTCACAAATAATTGGGCCAACTTAGCTGCTTTGGTAGGGACATGCGATTAGCAAGCGACATGCTAGGAGTGACCACTGTGTCTTTACAAAAATGTGCAAGTGGCAGTAATGCTTCTTCATATAAAAAAGGTATAGAAGTCTCTTCAGCAACTGACATAAGTTGAACCTGCCGCTCTCCTATCTATACTCCTGTCTTTTAACAGAAATAATACCTTCTGACTTAGAGTCCATGTTGCAGTGGACACAACTTATGTAGGATGAGGTAGGGGTTGCTGAGCTCATCTAACACTTCGCTGTTGCTGAAATGGGGAATTCTCACTCTTCCCCTTCCCTACTCTTCTGTCTTCTATTGCACTCCCAGCCTGATGAGTCTCCCCATCCCTGCACTAAGGTTTTTCAGGCCTTTGCTGGCCTCACGCAGCCTGGGAACCTGGCAGAAAGACCAGCAAGGCTGGAGCAGCACAGCTGGAGGAGCTTGGAGACAGGAGCAGGCAAGGGCAAGGGAGAGATGGGACTTCCCTCTTCAGTGATGGCGAATTGAGACATTGGCTCCTTCACTGGCAGACATACCTAAGCCACTGCTAAATGAAATGACTTGGGGGTTTGCTAGCCATATAGCTCCATGTGAATTAGATGTCTGCGCTGTCACCATGTGAGAAGCTATCTTTGCTCAGCTCCTTTCTATCAATACACCAGATGTCAGCTATTGATAAGCTGCTATCAAAACCTGTTAGCTAAAAGCGCATTTGGGTGTAACTATTCCAGCTCCAGGCGCTGTGATGTTGGTGCTGTTTTTGACAACTTACAATTGGGAGACAGCCATTGACTTCAAAGGGAGATGGGTCAGCTCTCACCCTGTGAAACACAGAAGCATCATCTTGAGCGTGGCAAGGTCTGTGGGGAAGCAGTAACCTTTAGTGGTACAAGTTACTGTTGAAAAAACAGCAACATCTACAAGGCATGCAGCCTTCCTTCAGGTTTCTACCCTGACTTTCTTCACGATCTTCATAGTTCAGGAATGCTGGGTGGAAAGATTTCATGGCTATATCTTGCCACCACTGCTTTCTTTCCAAACCCCACTTTGGAAACCATTTGAGACCATCTCCTGCACATGATGAGGTACATCTTGTTACCCTGTCGTTTGCACTCGGGACTGTGCATTAAAGAAAGATCTCTTACTACCCTATGTTTGCTGGTTATTTTATAGAACTACACTGCACTACAATATCAAAAGGCATTTATTTCAACAGCTAGTGTGGATGATGCATTCTCAGGCCTTTTATAGAAGACTAGGTAAAGTGTGATGCTGTGAGCTTGTGTGTTGAAATGTCTGCATGCTTATTCCAGCTGTGTCTAATGGAGTTTCCCAGTTCTCTCTCCCTACCTATCTGGTCCTGTTCTTAAACCTGCTAAAGCAGGCCCTCTCTGCACTAGCACTGCTGCTGGGGCCTGGGAACATTTTCAGCTGATTAGACCATTCAGCATTGTTGCACTCTAGTTCTCACCAGCACGTCTTCTTCACTTTGTCCCATATGTTTGGGCTAACCTTCCTTTCCCCTTACAAATCATTCCTCTGTGAACTACTGGCATCTCTACCCACAGATTTTTGTATGCACCTCAGTAGGAAATGTATGAAATCAACATACCTTAAAGAGCATCACAACCAGGTCCAACTTTATATTCCTAATGAAAAGTCTTAACTATGTTGCTTCAGACTCAGCTGCAGTTCAGCCTCTCACTTTCTGCCTTCTAAACATGATTTTATTTGGTATCCTAAAAACAAGTTCCAGGAAATTCCATCTGGTCTTGTTGTGAATCATAAGCCTACTGTGTCTCTTCACTGAATACTGGCTTGGCTTTGCACAAATTTACATAGAAAATGATCAGAATAAAAACTTGCATTGACTTCACTGGAAGAAGTTGATATTTTTTTTTAGTTTGTTGTTGGTATGAAGAGTCAAATGAAAATATATGAAAATATTTTGTCAAAATAAAAAAAATTGTTTGGGACGTGCTGTGGATGGAAATGATAATTAAAATCACAATTTTGTTTCAGCAGAATTGAAAGTTTGATTCCAACCTGCATATTTTAAATAGATTATTTTATTTTTAAAACAAAATTTTAGAAGATGGTCATCCAGAGGTGGTTTTAACCTGGGGAATGGATGTGTTCTTTTTCAAACTCAGACCCCACCACCCCGTTTCAATCAACTGTTGAGAAAAATAGCAGAAACGCATGAAACTTTTTGGTATTTAATCTTTATTTTTTCTCAAGAAAAGTAAGAAACAGCTTTGTGCAAAATAATAAAAGCAATGTAAAGGTCATCCAGCACTCCTGGGAAGCTGGACTGTGCTTGAATACTCAGTGATTTTGAAATAAGTTAGTACCTTTTTCTCTATTTGCAATATCAATAGCACAATGCCCATCAGAGATGTGGACTAGGAGTGTCCCAATGAGATATTTTGGGTGCTTGTGGTTTTTCTGAAAGTCATGAGATCCCGTCAGTTACACTGTTGGCAGTGGTTGGATTTTTTTCTTTTTTTATATAAGCAAATTTGAATAATATGCAGCAAATTGAATGACAGATACAATTTTGGAGGCTAAAAACCTAAAACCTTTAAGCAGTGATTTAAAAGCTAATTATTATGGATATAGCCATTCAACATTCATTTCTTAATATTGTTCCCTCAAGAAATAGTGATTTAGTCAACCAATTATTTTATCTCTTTTAGGGATACTTTCTTAATTGCAAAACAATCTAAAAATATAATCAGCATGCTAAATACATGTGGTATCTTGTTTAGAATGCCATGGTGGAGGAAGAATGCAATTAAACTGTCAAAATGTAATTGTTTCTCATATTTAATTTAAAGAGGCTGATTCACATTTGCTTTTCATGTTCAGGAGCTAAAAAACAAAGCAAGCTACTAGTACAACTACTATTTTTTAATAAAGACAACATAAGCTCAGAGCACTGACGAAAGCTGCCTCTGTCATGAGATATTGCTATCAAAAGATACGCAAACATTCACATTTTTTCACTCCTTACATAAGTGCAGTTCAGAATTCAGAGTTTCAGTATGTAAGACAATATTTGTAATTTCAGGCGTAGCTCTAACATGGGGTGATGCGTAAACCGCACACTCTCCATCCACCCCATTGCCTTTGGAGCCACTGCTCCTCAGTGATGTCTTCCACCCATCGCTGTTTCTTCCTTGCTACTGGAGGAAGTCTGGAGGAAGGGGACCTTAAGCCAGGATCCATCACATTCAACTTTCCTCACCATGACTTCTGCTCTGGAGGAAGGGAGATATACAGACCTGCAGTGACTTCACCTTTGTATACCTGCATCCAGAACCACCTGTCTGGTGACAGCTGGTGCAGAGTTGCCTTTTTAACCATTCCATGCTCAGTGACAATGCAAACAACAGAGCAGTGCAGTGCTGGGACTGCTCTTCCGCAGGACACAAACCGTACATGCTAGACATGTTTAGGCAGGTGCACTGTCTTCAAAGACAGCTCTGAGCAGAGAATTTTCCTACTTATGCAGATGCATGCAGATATTTTCACCATGAGGCCAAAACAACCAGCTTTTGCTTCCAGGGCAGAAAAAGTAGTTTTTTCTCCTTTTCTTTTAAATGTCATGTTAGTTCAGCAATCCTGTACACCTTTTTTGGTAGCAAATGACTTATTAAAAGTTGTATGACATCCAGTTAAGGAAAATCTTTGAGTGAAATTAATCCAAGTCTGCTGGGCCCACATCAAGTTGTCAGGAGCTTTTCAATCCCACTTATCTCCTGAGCAAAGATAGAAGCCCTGTGGAATCAGTAGCACTGGGATTTAACTTCAGATCTTAGATGGAGTGGAAATCTAGAGAGCACCACGCTGAATTTCATTTTGTGGAAATAAACGCGGTATCACAAGTTATTCCAACCAACTCACCCAAACACCTTACACTTTGGTATTGGTGCCTTAAGTGATAGATTTCTGGTGAACAAACATGAAGCACGTACAGACACAAGACAAAAAAAAGTCATGGTCGTACACACATTTGCAGAAATGCATGTCTGCTTTGCCTTGGATATGTTATCTAACAGTTCATTTGGGGAATTTTACTGTCATTGAAATGCTCACATTTAAGTACTGTTTAAGTGAAAACACAGATTACTGGGATTTTTTGGTAATTGTAATTTTTGTGTATTATTTGTATCCTATATATATTATAATTTCTACACAAACTGAGCGGTTTTACTGTTATTTTACATTATATGCTTTGTAACTAGAATAATACTTGGCACTAGTAGATTGTTATCCCATCTATGGTGCAGCCTTTTGAGAGGGCTGAGACATCAGCAGGTGGGTTTCCCACCTATTTATTGCCAGCAGAGTAGATCTGCCAGTTTATTCTTACATACAAAGGCAGGATCTAGCAGAAAGATGGTTACAGATCTGTCTGCTTCTGTCCCCTAACATCTCCCCTTCTCCTTATGGTACTCTCCTTATTTCATCACATGGTCCAGCTGTAAGCGAGATACTATACAGGAAGGGCAAAGAGGTTTACAGCTATGCCAAAGCTGAACGGACATGCATTTACACAAAATTGCAGGTGGCACATCCCTCAGTATAGAAAGAAATCCCTCTTGAATATTTTCTGCTGTAGTCTTACCCAAAAATCCAAGGCCAAGACAGACATGCAACGTGGAAAAAAGCCTGCCCATGCAGTTGATGGAAATGGTGCTTTATAATGAAAAGTGCTGGAGGACATTAGGGCCACAGGCCCTGCCTAGAAATGGGTCTGTGACACATCTCACTATAGTTTGCATGAGAGACCTGATTCTTGGGTAGCACCTAGAGAACAGGCAAGAACAGTGACACCAAGCCCATACTGTCTAATTTAAAAGTTAGAGTATTTGGTCTCAAGCATGTGAAACCAACTCCTATCCACATTTTTTTTTGGCTTGTGTCTGCCCCACCATAAAATGGCAAATAGATTGTAGAAACCCAGGAGTCTCCACCAGACTTGACCTGTGCTTCCTGCCAGGCTTCGCCTCTTCTGTGGCAGCGTGGAGGGGTAGAAGGGGTCCAGGTCCCTGGAGGGGCTGTGGGTCCAGGGTACATCAGGATTGAAAGGCTGCTCTCTGAGCCACTTCCAGGTCCTTCTCTGCCACGCTTACCAGCTAGCAAGCTCCTGGATAAATAAAAGCAATGTAGCTGCCACTTTCCCTTCTCTATTTTATCCCCACCTTTTCAGCATGCTTCTGACCTGGAACTAGGGAAAGTCTGGGCTATGGATGCCACATTTATGTCTGCTACCTCCTAACTAAGGAAGAGCTCTATATCCACAGCCAGAAGTCTGGGAGGGGGGTGCATTTTAACAGCTTGATCCTGCAAATCCTCAAGTCCTGCCCCAACTCTCAGTGGCTCCACCAAGGCTCTGGCAGACGTGGAAGCAGAGGAAAAACTCCCCCATTGTCCATACACTCTTACAGCCATCCTCACGTGAAAAAAACTGATTAGCGTGTGCCAAGCCAGGCCTTGACTCGACTCTGGGAATTTCATACCAGATTTGTATCCCGTAAGAACATGCATTAGGGTTGCCAGTTTGAAATATGACAAAATCCAGCCGCCTCAGACAAATGGCTGCTACCCACGCTCAGCTTCGTCTGCACATGTGCGGTGCTCGGGATAACAACTGCCAAGTCTATAGTAAAAGAGGCCAGGCAGGAAGCCAGCCACATGGCAACTCTAAATGATATTAATAAGACTTTATAAAAAGTTAAAAGCACAACATAGCTTTTCAAAGTGTTTCTCAGAGATCTCTACATATGCATAGGTGTTTCATGTCTATGAGATAGAGGCTTGGGGTAAATTTAATGCAGTATACTTTTCTGCCTAGGAAATTTTTATTTATTTTTGCCTCCTGAAAGCTGTTGATATAAACTGGGACTCATTAAAAACACCTTGTGTTTTGTTTTTAGAAATCTTGAATTTCTGTCATTCCCTGGATCATTAGAAAGTGATGTAGCATCAGCAACTGTTCTGAAGGAGCCCCATCTTGTACGGAACAGAATATTCTTGCCGCAGTCAATGGCAGTAAAAGGGTGCTTAGCACCTTTCAGGAGATGCTGAGCGTCTCTCCCAGGCCTAAGTCCAGAGATAGCATTCCCAAAGGACAGATACAAGGATATTAAAAAAGACTTTGATCAAAGAAATATTGCTTCTTTCCTCCTTTCACTAAGCAGATGTGCAACGTGTCTTGGGAAAGAAATAGAAAAATTCCTGAGTGATTTATTTGATGAACCTAGTTTTAACCCAGGTTATTGCATGCCTGATATGGTGATGCTGGTTATTAGTTTCCAGTTGAAAATGACCAGATAGAGGACATATTCACTTCATCAATATAATACATTTATTGGTTGTCAAGAGAGTCACATCACACAGATATGTAAATCTGTCACTTTGTCTTAAAAGTGTATTTCTCTATTACAATGTTGCTTGATGTATGTTTTAAGGCAGTAAGGCCTTTTAAATATTAAAAAAAAAAAAACCAAGACAAGGGGGAAGATTTGTCTATTCAATCACAGGATTTAAGACATTAAAAGCAGATGCATCATTTATAAAAGTAGGATTTTATCAAATGCCATTGTAAATGAAAGAATCATATCTACCATATGTAGATATGTGAATTAAAGAAACCTTCTTTCCCAGGAAAATTAACAAACTCTTTTGCTAGCATTAAGATGGATTAGTCCATGAAGCTGGTTACTAGTTGACCACAAATCTCAATTTGCTGTGTCAAAACTAAAATGGAATAGAGTCTTTGTTTACATTATATAAAAAAGAAGCAGTTTTCATTCTGTTTATATGTCCACTGAAGTAATCCTAGCTTTGAAAAAAATACATTCAACATTGAAACTAAAGGAACTTAAAGAAGTTTAGTTGTAAATTAATTCTGTTCTTTACCATTAAAAACTGCAAGAACTATCAATAGCAATAAATGTTTAAAAAGCAAGAAACTCATTAATCCATATTTCTCCCTTCAAAATGTGCAAAACTGGCTTTTTTTGAAATATGATGGAATTCTATATTTCAAAAAAAAAATAATGCCTGGCATCATGGGGTCCAATGCTGCGATGGTTTTCACTAACAACTCTCCCTGCTCTGTGTAGAAGAAGGCCAGGTTGCCCAAGCACCCTGAAATACTGAACCAGAGCCTCGTTTTTTTCTGTTGACCGTATTTTTTTGTGATGGGACGGAGCAATATGGCACACAACTCACTTGAGTCGTGATGAAGCCTGTCAATGGTTACAGTGAGATTTGTATCAGGCTCTCAGGTAGTAGCTTAAGACAATGGTTTTACTGTAAGCTAGAAATGATGTTAAATGAGAAGAAATACTATTTATTTTGATCATGCAACAGTAAATGAGTTATGTCTGTGTGCGTGTTAGTTATCTTAGTACAAATGCAAAGGAACTGCAGAACTAAGTTCTATCTGCCAAAGAAAAGAAATTCTTACTGTCTTTGAACAGATACCGCACTGTGGGCCTAATTCAGCATATCATCCATGTGTAAAACTGCCACTGAACTTAAAAAACTCCTACGGTTGCGGTGCCCCTGGAATCGGTGCTATATCGTCCTGGTTAAAACACATGGTAATTTACCAGCTGGGCATCCTTGCTGAAAAGGATGCTGCTAGTTCAGAGGAGAACATGCTAATTAATTCATATGCAATCAATTTAAAATAAGGAGAAGTAAGCATGATAGGGGGAATTACAAAGCATGTCAGAAAGGAAATAAAAAGAAGGATGTGGCAAACCACATGATTAAGATACAGATTTATAACTTCATTTGTTGAAGGGCAATGGATACACAGGACTGGAAGGGAGGAGATCTTTCAGTCTCGTCTAAGGTGTTCTAACCTTAAATTTTAATGGAGTTCATGACAGAGATTTGAAGCAGGTGAGAAGTGTGGGTCTGGGTTTCGGCCTCTCCCACTGAAACATAGGATTGTTGATAACCAGATCTTTGGTTCCATTTCATCTCCAGTGAATACTCACCTAAGTCCAACACAACCAGCCTTTAGTTCATCTATGTTATAGAGTCTACAACGTAACAGCCCACCACTTCGCAAAACATAGTTCACTATGGAAAAGGAATGTTAAGACTAAAAAGACACTGAGGTTGATTGTGGCCTGAGCAGCTGCACTGGTGTCCAGTGTGCATCACTGGATGCCTGGGCTCCGTCGCTTCAGTGAGCAGAATCGCAACTTCAGGCAGGAGAAGATGCAATCATAAAAACGATTTGCCAATTTGGTCATTCTAGGAGAAGCCGCTGTACAGTAAATGATAATTCTTGGCTAATACTTCTTAAATACTCCTAAGAAAACCATTGGACTGTAAGATTGTGTATGGAAGTGCCTCGTACATCATGACGGGGTTTCCAGGAGAATTTCCTGCTGTGAATTTGGGATGGCGACATTACTCAGATGTGTTGAAGTCAATGGTGAACCTAAACATAGCGGCGCTGAGGCACAGCGGTTCTGCATGGTGCATGTGTTACATTCATTGCAGAGAACAGGATTTAAAAAACCCCACACTAATGAGACTGTTTTAACGTCTGTTTTCCCGTTCTTCTGGCTTCAGTTGCAAGGACAAAAGTTTCTGGGCTCAGAACCTATTAAAAAGGTCAAAATTAGTTATTCAAGACCTTAAAAACAGAGATGGGAGAATAGAAGCATTTTGCTATTGCTTTAAAATATTGTTAACAGCAGCTTGTGCACTGGAATAAAAATAGTTACTGATACCTCCACTTTTTCACACAGTTGAACAGCTACTTTCCAGCCAAAACTACCTAAGGCTCTTGATGTTTTAGTGTAGCATGTACCCACATGGACAGGGTTTTCCTGGATCTTTCCACCCTGTAGAGATTTCCAGGGACTGCAGAGCTTAGCTGCAGAATCCTGGGCATAGCAGCAACCACACAATCTCTTCCCCTTCCCAGAAGAGGGACTACACCTTGGGAATTAATTTGGTTTTTGTGGTAACACCACTGGTGGCCCAAGACTGTGCAGTTTCCTGCCGGGCTGCCTCAAGGGAGAAGGAGATGGGGCTCTGCTGGGATGAGGGGGTTTGCAGGTACCCAGCAGCCAGCAAGGAGCTGTAGATATGGCTCAGAATAACAGGTCCTGACCCTGCCTGCTAGCATCCCATCCCCGACTGCACCTGCCTCTCCCTTTCCACCTCATCCACCACCACCGCTAGCGCGTTATCTCCTGCCTCGGTCCTCTGTCCTTTCCCTCCTCCTTCTGCCCCCCGAGTGCCCTGGTTTTCCCCTGGCTCCTACCCATACGTACACACGTCTGTCTGCATGCACCGAGCATAGTAGTAGTAGTAGCTTTTATTACTCTCAGTTCTTTATTAATGCCACATGTGCTGTTGTAAGGTTAAGTTATTAAGTGATATCCAATAATTGTCTCTGCTCTAAAGTGGACGTTTCATTTAACTATACTCATGTGGATCTGTTTCAGTACCATTTATCATGACCACATTTTAAGAAACATTTCAATGGGCCATTTCTCTCTTTCCTTTCTTTAACGTAACTAGACCTAAAAGGTCCCGGTCAAAAATTAAATACAATTACCTTTGGAACAGCATAAGGGAATGTGGGGTTTGCATGCTCTTTGGAAGTTAAAATAGATATTTTACCGGGCTATCATCTCAGCTGCAGAGTTAATTTTACTGTATTTGTGCACTTGCTGGAAATACTTACATGAAGGCATACAATGACCTGTTTAGTTTGCAGGAGAAAATTATGTCATTTGCAAGCAAGCTTTCAGCTGTGATATTTTATAATTGTTTAGATGAAAACCCGATAATCCTCTACTCCTTCACATAAACTGCAATCCATCTTTAAAACTGTGATAATTCATAAAACCTGCAGCTTAATAAACTAACAAACCCCAGGCCTATGTTATTTTAAGGGAAGTCAATCTTTGATCAGTCAAGCTGAAATGGGTCTGATAAGTGGAGGCCTTACTCACAGGGAGCAGCACTCCAGTTTGTTATTGCTATTTGCTCATCATCCTCAAGTGCAAAATAAGCAGAAGTCTTTCCGAGCTTCTTATCTCTTTTCACTTTCTTCTCTAGATCTCTGTCGCTTTAATCCAGCATGTCTGCTGCTGGTTAACAAGGAAATCCTGTGTCAATTATCGCCAACAACTTCCTGCTGTGAAGCTGTGGGGAATCAAAGCTTTTGAGAGCCTTTTTCACACCAGAGAGTAGTGCAGGGCCTAATTAAATGGCCCTCATATCCTGCAGCCTACTGGTGGCCAAATGATAGAGAGCTAATGAATGATAACCTAATTTTTTTTTTTTTTCCAGGAATTGTTTTGATTCTTCCGGTCAGTCGTGGCTCATTGTTTGTGCTCGGGGCTGAGGAGCGTGTCAGAAGGTAAAACTTGGGAAAGATACCGATCTGCTTGGTTTATTGTGCGCAGACCTTCGATTTTATAAATGTATATATTGCATATCGGGAAGGATATTTGTTAAAAATTGCTTTGCTGAAATGTGTTGCCCTCTTTTCTCAATATGAATTGCTTTGGTGACTCTTATACACATGTGGGCTGCAAAATTGTCCTATAAATCCCTCTCATAAATGCTATCGCTACAATATTATTTTTACAGAATCACAGAATAAGGTATCTGCCATCGCTCGTGCACAGCTGCCCCAGTTCCCCCTCCTCTTTCTTCTCCTTTTTTTTTTTTCCCCCTTCTAAAATCGTTCTACGAAGAACTTGATCTCCTGCCCGAACAAAACTGCAGCTCTTGTATGGCTGCTGCTTGAGATTAACTAACCGTATGCTAAAGTTACACATAAAAGAAATACAAATCTGTGCATCTCTGCTGCTTTTAAGTTTAGACGAGCACCCTGAATCGCCGGCTGCCTCTGCCCGCGCCGTGAGGTTGTTCTGGGAGTGCTCGGTTGTCGTGGTCCCGTGCTGAGCACCGCTTGTATTAGTGCAGTGACGGAGTGAGGTTACCGGCAACAAAACAACCTTAGGAATAAATAAAATACCTGAGCAGACAGCGAGATACTTGCATTTACCCCAGTTGTTCGTTTCTGAGGGTCCTATCATAGTGCATGTGCATGAGGTGACAGACTTAGAGGTACCATGGGAGCCCTAACTCTGAATTTCCTGACTTTTATGGTTTTACATTACAACTTTAATGTTCCATTAACATAGTTTTTTGTAGTTAATTTCCTTGGGGAGCTTGGGAGAGTTCAGGTTGTTGGGTTTGTTGGTTTTTTTTTTTTTTTTTAAATAAAAGCAGGGGGTTGGAGAAAGATGGTCAAATCTGCCCAGCTGCTTCGAAATGTTTAAAAGGATTTAATAGGATTTTTTTTTTTTTTCTAGAGAGTAGCAAATCCAAAATACCAGCCAGAAATATGCACACCTGCTTTCAAATACTGAAAAGCTCAGGGCCTGTCCTGCCTCATTCCATACCCAGACCTCTAGATGAGGCTGGCTGACATAAGGTCCTGTGTCAAGATTTTTTTTTTTTTTTAAACTGATTTGATTTTGTGTTGTTTTGGGGGTTTTTCGTTTGTTTGTTTGTTTGTTTTTTTAAAGGCACATGCAACCTGCATATGCTTTTGGCAGCAAGGCTTATAAGTTTGAAAAACATCACCTGAACTAAACTTTCTTCCTTTTACCACATTTAAATTTATTTACAGTACCAAGCCTTTAAAGTGTTTGGTGCGTCTTACACCTGCAGACAGCGCTTGCATCTAGGGGCTTGCAGTCTAAGATGGAGACAGGAAGACACCACGACAATTTGGCAGACAATGTGATGTGCTGTAGGTTGCATGGCAGAAAGCTGTTGTTCATCTCGGCAAAGGAGAATGTTCAGTGAGGTATTGGGAGGCGCAGGAGCAATTCATCAATTCTGGATCACTTCATTTCACCGCTGTCATCTTCTGTGAACCAAGGACCCATCTTGCTCTTCATACCCCATCCTTTCAGGGCAGAAGGAGGAATTTGGCCGCTGTGGTGCAGAGATGTTCAGCCAGTGCCAGGCAGGAGGAAAAGAGGCAGCAGAGCCAGCGAGCAGGGGAGAGAAGACGTTTCAAAGGTGGATTGCGTGCTTTTGCAGTTGGTATTTGTTGTCCCCTGCAGCTCACATACTTGGGCTTTGACTGTGTTCTCTTGAGTCAGGTGAGTATGAGTGTACCATGCGTTTAAACAGAGTCCTCTCCTTTGGACTATGAACGTTATGAGTCAGGCCCTTGATTCTTTTTTTAATAACAACTTCAGGAATCCTTTTATTTTGTTTTTCTGTGTTTGGGGCTTTTAATGTCCAAGATTCTAGCTCTGCTGGTTGCAGACAAAGTTAATCTTCAATAAAACCGGGAAGTCTCCCATAATCACATGACTCCAGTGGCTGCAGATTCAAGAAAAACACCTGTGAAACACTGTGATTAAACTTATCAAGAGCCAAGCAACAGTTTCCTGCCTTAGATAATGAGCGATAATGTTGTTCTGAGTATACGGATGAGGCAATCTTTTCTTTCTCTTTTCCTTCTTTCCCTGCTAGCCCTCTTCACCCGAGCCCTGGCCGCTGTTCCCGAATAAGACAGCGTTGGCTGTAGATTGTGTTTTCCCCGGTATAAATGATTCACTTGCATCCCTGCTCTGTCTCCAGCAGCCAGCAGAACTCCTGCCATCGGTTAAAAAATGCTCCAGGATTTAAGCAGCAGCAGAGGCACGTTTTAAGGCCCCGAGTCAGCAAAGCGTCTAAGCAGATGTGTGCTGAGCATCGAAGTGTCCCCTTCCTGGCCCTCACTTTTATCTTTAAAATTACAAACGGGCTTATGAATCGTGCTGAGATGAGGAGTTCAGCCAATATCTCACTGCTCAGGTACTACCTCCGTTCTTGATGTTTATTAACGCAACGAGCATTTGTTACCTCACGGAGTGCAAATTTTATTTGCTAGTTTTGGAGCTAATTAAATAGTTTCGTTGTTCAGTTAAGGATATTCCCCTGTCAGTACACTGACATGTGACATCTTGCTATACAGTTCATGCAATTAATTCTTATGCATATTCTTATATTTTTTACATTGATATATTTTTTCCCTTCAAATAGGATTAAAAATCCCAGAACCATTAATTACAGTTAGTATCAGCTCGGAAAACACTGATTTTTGTGGATTTTTAACCCTCCCAGAAACAAAGTCTTAAAATCTATATTTCCCTTAGCTATTAATAGCGCTAGTGGATATTTGCTAACAGATGACATATAGTGATGAGGCTAAAAGGAAATAGATTTTAAACAGTTGTTCTTCACTTCCTCCCAAAGTGCCAAAAATGTTTTAGGGTTTACAAAGCATGGACTGTATTTTACTCCCAGTTCCAACAGTATAAATTTAATACTCTGCATAAACCAGAATTTGATCCATACCTTTAAAACTTCCAAATATATTTCTTAATAACAAAATAAATAAATACACTTTCAAGTCCCCTGGGGAGCTTTACCTGACAATGTAATGGGCTAAACAGCTTCAAGGATTTGATAATAATTCACTACAAGAACATTTCAGCTAGTTGTATTTGTTTTTTCTTCTGAGGCCTAACCTATTTCTTTTATTAAAAATGTTAAAGACTTGATCCTGCTTCCAGTTTAAGCATCGCTGCACCAGGTTTGATACAAATTTTTTTTTTTTAAATCCTGGTCTGCTTCTCAGATGGAAACAGAGAGTATTTGCTTCTATTCACACCGTACACCAAACTATGAATATTATTTCAGTTATGATTTCCTATGTGTCTGTACTAAGGAAAGAGTGGAAATAAAGGACAAAACCAATAAAGATTCAAAACCAAAAGCATATGTACGGGAGAGTAATACACAAAACAAAACAAGGGCTGTTAAACAGATGACTCCACTGAAATGTAAAATATTCCACAAGTTTTGGCAACTTTGAAATGCTACACTTTCTACATTTCATCTATTAATCATTCAAAGTGACTTTTTCAGTTAGCCAAAAGACAACGTATTCCCTAACTGCGTTACTGTTTGTGTGCATATAACTCCACCCATAATTACATTGACAAATATGATGAAAAAATGAGGAAGTGGCAATAAATTAAAAATGATCAGCGACCAATAAGCATTGAAAAAAAATTGACAGATTCTTAGGCGAATGGCAATAAACTAGACTATAAAAATCAGGAAATAGACTGGCTGAGTGTCTAGAAAATGTTAGGAATGAAAAAAGGGACAATTTTGATGGAAAGTTTTCAGACAAAAAATTAATTGCTTCACCATTGAAATGAGTCAAATAATGGAAAGTTAAAAAAAAAAAAGTCCACAATAGGCAAATCCCTGTAGATCACAAGCAGACAAAAATTCCAACACCATATAAAACACTGTTCCCACTTAGGCTCCACATTATCACCTTCCTTTGGGAGGGTTCAATAATTGACATAACCAGTTATTCCAATTAGAAAAAAAAAAAAAAGAAGAAAAAGAATCTGCATATTAAATAACACAGTTGTAGAGTAAACATAAAAGTCAGTAAAAGAACAGTAAAAATACCTTTGCTCAGAGCAATATGCTATTCATTTAGTTGCCTGGAGAGTATCACTCATGAGTCCTTTAAGTACTGTCACAACAAATCATTGGAAACTGATGAATACACAATCCAGGATCCCAAACAACAAACTATTACAAACTATCTATGTGTGAAAAGACTGCTGGAAATTCCTCTAAGCCTCTGTAAATAGCTTTGAGTGAGGCTGGTTGAGGGCCAGACACCCACCAGAGGCAAATCCTGATTTTTTTAACTTACCTATAGCTGTGCATTTTATACCCTGTAAATGTTATTCCCTTTGGAAAATGCGAGACCTTAGTTTTTCTCTCTCTGATCAGGAGACTGAGACAATGATGCCTCTTGGTCCAACCAGCGTATATGCAAAAGTAATAATACTGTAAATGTGAAGTTTTAAAAACTGGATAAAATTTAGTAGTTGTTCCTAGATCGTTCTTATGGAAGCAGAGCATCAAAATGAAAAGGTAATCTAAATTGGGCTGGGCAATATGATCTCACCACAAAGTTTACATTTAAACTTTATGTTCCTCTATAGAGGCTGATATTTTATGCCGAGTATCTCCAAGAGCACCACAGCAGCAGCAGAAGAGCCAGTACAGCTATATGTGTATTACAAACACATGGCACTTGCCTGGCTTTCTCCAGCTGGAGATACATCCTGAGGTGTATGGGGGAAAAAAGAAGAAAGATATTTGAAATCTTAAAAGGGTACATTTTCACATTTATTTAGATATTTCGGAATGTGCTACATTTTTCCTTTGCCGCAACAACCTCATCTGTAAACTGTCCATTTAAAGTTATTTCATTTACATACAATCATTAATTACGCTATTGAGCAGAAGGGATATTCAGATTAAGAACAAACAAAAAAACCCCATGATCTTTAAGTGTTCTGTTATCGTACCCATTTTTGGAATGCTGATGCTTAGCATGTTAAAGTGCCAGGACCATGGCAGTCAAAATAAATTTCCTAAAGCTGCTACAGAGAAATAGGGGGAAGGATGGCTGAGTGCCAGGGATGTGTCTGACCCAGTGAAACAGAGATTCATACATCCGATCATTAAAAATACTTTAGGAAAATAGATAGGCACAGGTGAGGGATTGCTTTCGTGGCGAAGGCATGTGGCTGACTAGTGGTAACCTTACTCTCACAATAGGGCTCAATGTACTGAACCGAGCAGAGCTACTCGTTTGAGTAATTTAAGCAAAACACGGCCCTTTAAAAGCACTTTCCATAGAAATGGAATTGTTACATTTGGGAATTTTAGGGCAGGATGACTCAACACCATGCGCTGAAAAATTGGAGGACAGTGGGTTTTTTCCTCTCATTTGCAACATATTTCCTCATTATAATTTGGCTTGTCCCCTCCACCCAATGGATCAGCGTAGACCACAGCTTTTCATAAGAGCCCGACTTTCTTTACACGGTGGAAACTGTAGGGAGCTCAATGAAATCCCTCTTCTTTTTTTTTTTTTTTAAAAATTCTTCTTCTTTTTGACTAAAAACCAGAAATACAAACATGAGGATATATTTAAGGAAATCTCAGGATTCTGAAAATATGCGGAGCATTTGAACTTACAGCAATGGAGAGTATCTCAGACTGAGGTTCTTCATGATTTGCCCCCCCCTTCTCCTGTCTTTTTTTCCCTTCTTGTCTGAAACAAACTGATTATCAAAGCTCGGTCAGTGACCATAATGCTTTACAGTGTGTGAGAGACACTAAACTCAATAGACACTGCTTAGTTAACTGCGAACATCACATCTTTCTTTCCAGGAATAACGGTTCCAAATGTCAATAGCTGTTTTAGCCATGTTTGATAGGTAAAGTAATGTCTGAGATGGTGCTTCTCAGTCCCTAGCTATAAATGAGGATTACTAACAATTTTTATGCATTTTGTTATAAACTGAGACTGACTGTGAAGTGACACTGACATGTACCAGCAAAAAACGGACAAAAATCAAATACTTTTCCATGCCAATTGTCCACAAAGAGTTGGATCTAAGCGTTATTATACCAGAGCCTTTCATGTTGCTATAGCCATGCTTGTGTTTGCATTTCCATAATAAAACCTATTTTCAGGGGGTTTATAACTCGGCTGTAAGAAATTTACTCTGTGCTCCAACTTGGCATAACAAGGTATCAGCTGGAGAGCTGCAGCCCTTGAGCTTTAAAATTCCCTCTCTGCTGTAGGAAGAAAGGGTTTGTTTCCTTGCTTGTAGGTGTTCGCTGAAATTCATTCTGGAAAGCCAACATGGGGATCTGACGATCCCAGATATGGTAGACCAAAATCTAGTTCCAATTCTCATCTGTCTGCAGATGTCCTGGAGAAGAGTAACCAGGGAACTGAGCATAGAGCTGGGTACCAGGAGATGTACGTGCCAGGCATTTTTCTAAAACCAACCCCAAACCCACCTTCATTCCTTCACAAGCTAGGTGTGAAATTACTTGTAGTAACACAAAAATGCACATTTTGCAGGACTGCATGTTTGAGAAAAAAATGGGAGAAATCAAGCAGAAGAAAGAAATTAGATTTGCGGAGAGCTGACGGTGGGGGGAGCAGCCTGGTTTCTCACAACACGGAGTTTCAGACTGATTCTGCCGCAATGTGCTCTCCAAGCACGGGGACCACAGGGAAATACAGCTGCTGTGCAAGTGTGTGGTGGGAGAGGGAGAAGGGATTTTTTTTTTTTTTTTTTTTAACGTCTTTTCAGACAGCTGGGGCATGAGAAGTCACAAAATGGATGCATTAAACTGGAGCCTGTGCTTAGCGCAAGCCACTGCAGAGGTTGGTACAGCAGGTGATGGGCTCCAAGGGACCCTCTGCTTAGCAGCTGCGCTGTGTTTCCCACTGGAGCTTTTCCAAGACGCATGGCTTTATTCTTGGGGGACTGTAGGTAAGACTAGGAGTCAGGAAGTCATAAAATCTCATTATTACTATTTATCGTTAGTAAACATTTGTGCAATGGTAACGTCTGGAGGTGTCAGCCAGGTACCGGCTGTTTCTCCATCACTCGTTGTCTGAGCTGAGCCCCTCAATGACTGAACATCAGGAACAGGCAACCTTTGGATGTCTGGACTTCCCCATGGCTTCCCGTGGCCCGGTCTGGTTGTTAGAGCTCACCGTCCGGAGGACGGGGTCTTGTACTCTGTCTTGCTGGAGGACGTGACACACCGAAGTCTTTGGTGCGTAACTCCGCTCCCCAGTACCTATAACATGACCGGACTTCTCCCAGTCACTCATTTAAGGAGTGAGTGGGGGGAGGGGGTGGAAGAGCAGACAAATCTTTACAAGCTGCAAAGTTACTATATCTACAAGGCACAGACAGAGCCAGAACCGTGGGGAACACAGGATGGAAACAATCTGCGGAGCAGATTTGCCTGGAGCTACGCTGCCTTTGAAAGGAGCGATACCGCTGGCGGCGCGGGGAGAGGGACAGGCAGAGATGCAGGGCTACACCTGGGCGGCAGGTACCACTGCCGCTTCCCGCACCACCTCTCTCTGGCCTCCGCTCTTACCAGGGGGAGACTCACACCAGAGAGGACTGGGGTTAAGGTATTCCCGGTCCTCCTGAGACCCGACAGTGCCAAAGGAGCTTTTGGGGGAGTTACGGGGATTTGTTTGGTAACTTCATGCCTTCACCTGTCAGCAATCAGGTGATTCCTCCGTTTCTTCCCGTTCCTCAACACATCTGGATGGGGAAGGGGGTCAAGGGGTGGTGAGGGATTTGAGGTGCTGAAAATGTCCTCCCAGGCAGGAGGAGAAAGATGTCCTGCTACCCCTGTCCTGTCCACCCAGGATGTCCCGGGATGCTGGAAGACGCACAGGGACACGGGTGGGTGCAGGGACCAGAACAGCTCTGAGAAACTGGTGACCAAGGGATGGCTGCTGTAAGGGTGAGGTTGTCCCTCCCTTATCCCTGCAATTTTTCATGCCACTTTAAATGCACTTTAAAACACCATCACTGCGTCCATCGCGTTGCCTCGGGGCTGTGCTGTGCTCCTCAGCGCGGGGACACGAATCTCTTGCACCGGGACAAAGCAATGCCGCCCACACAGGGAAAGGACTAATTCCAGGCTGCGTATCCAGAAATACTGTCAAATACCGTTCAGAACAATCGTAATTGTCTTTAAATGTCTGTTCCTTAGTTTATTTTTAAGCTACAGACTCATTTGGTGTTTGTGTATTTTGCAAATGTAATTTGAAAATCTCCCACATAAGATAAATTTCCCTAACAAGATGCGATAGGGAATTCATGTCAGGCGTAATAGGCTATCAAAGGAAATGCTGCATTTGGATCTTTTGTGCTATATGTATGAAATGTACAAAGTAATTATAAATCCTACAGTATCAAAATTGTCCATTTATGAGACGAATGCTGCTAAAAAAAGACTTCCTGATATTCTGATTGTGTTAAGAATAGCTTAAACCCTGCTGGGCCAAATTCACTCCTGGAATAACTTAATTTAAACAAGGAGCATGAATTTATCCTCTATATTTAAATATTTTCTATATTGTAAATAATACTCAGATAAATTTATATCCAGTGACTATCCCCTAAGGTACCTTAAAAAAATTAACTAAACATTTAATTTGGTTCCAACTCATATTTTAGTGGTTGCTGTGATTTACATTTATTCAGCTTTTAACTAAAATTTAGAATTTATGTCAAGATGAGATTTAACTTAAATCCATTTTAAGAGTAAAAAATTAACAGACTTGTTCCCCACGGAGCAAAGTAATCGTGGTAGATGCATTTATTGCAATGAGCTTGAAGCACATTTACCCTACTTTTATGACTCCTATAGATGTTTGTTTTTTCTTGTGTATATCACTTTTGATTTTCAATGAAGATTTCTTAGGGTATTAATGGTGCTTCCCTAGGAATTCTGAAAGAGACCTTTGACTCCTCTTGGGCTTTATTTACACTGAGAAATACATCGTATTAGAAAATGAATTAGCTAGCAGGGGTTATCTCACAGTACACTAAATATGGCTTTACTCTTAATGAATAAGGTTTGTTAGCAGTGCTATGAGATATACAGAAAATATTTTTAAAGACGCCATATCCATGTCCACATTAAGGGCTGAACCATGTGACGCATTACCTGGATTAAAACATATTACTTGCAGGCAGGAGATGTTCTCTGGAAGCCTTGTCCCTCTTGACTTGTCGGGGCTAAATTCTCCTTGAATAACCAGGAAAAAAGAAAGTATCTCCTTTTCATCTTCCCATTCCCGTGACCAATCTTCTGCTTCTATTGATTCACTGACCTTGAGCTCCATTTATATGCTGGTGGGCGTAATGGAAGAGCTATCAGGATGGGCAGAGTTTCCTTCCACATTTTTCCTTTCCCTACCAACCCAACGGCATGGCTGAGGCTGGATTCCACCTTCCGCCTTTGCTCGTACGTGGATCTCTCTCTCCTCGGAAGATAGGTTTCACAGTATGCATAACCTTTGCCAAACTGTCATAGCAACAACCGTAAAATGGCTACATCTGTGTTTAAATGGATTTGCTAGGACTTATGGGATTTTTTTTTTTCCCTATGTGAAAATGTACTTCCCGGGAATAAGAAATGAAAACCTGCAAGGAAAGGCAATGTGAGTTAACACTTACCAGCTGGAAAAGGGAGAGAGTGAGAGCAAATAGCAGCAAGTTCATTCAAAAGCTGTAGCAGCTTGTTTCTGTGAAATTTAAAGGATCAGTCCCAAAAAGGCACGCTGGGGGAAAAAATCTGTTAGAGGACAACTTTTTCCAGAGAGAGTTAATAGAGACCAGACAAAGAGGAAGGCACTCCCTGACCTCAGACACTTTGCTGCAGAATGTAAAGGCAGTACCAGCTGTACGAAGGAAGACAGTATCTGACCAAGTTGAAATAGTCCTGTAATATTTTGGTTTTGCAACAGTTCAAGAACAATTCAAGACCTCTGACATTATCAGTCTAGTCCATAACAGTCTTAAATTATAAATGAAATGCATGAAGCTCTAACATGGAAAGCGATGTTACTTATGTTTAGTGGTAATGTATACTTTAATAGGGTACGATAGCATGTATGTTATGAAAGGGATTACGGCCACATCCCACCTCACACACCCAGTCTGCAGTCACATGGAGCGTTTGATCATCCCAGCACGTGTCCTCCTCCTGCATCCCTAGCACCCGCTGGGGAGAGCACGTTCACCCCAAGGGGCTGTGCGGATGCCGGAGGGGGCTCCCTTCAGCAGCTCCGCGGGTTGAAGCAGTTACAGCTGGTACCAGTTACAGCTGGTACTAATTAATACACCTAAAAGATGCCCAAAAGTATAACAGAGTCCTCCTCAACAGATGCACTGTGAGGGGAGATTACTCTGCCGGAAATAGTTTTAATCCATCATCAATAATGTGTTGATTTATTCGGTTTTCCATTTGATCCTAAAGCTCTGGGGTGCATGTGCATTTCTGAAAAATTGTGACAGGCAACAGTAACAATAAAAAATACACCCGAGTTCCAAAATTATAATAAACCCAATAACCTCAGAGCTGAGAGTCCCATATGCCCTCCCTGGGAAGGGACATCCACAGCCTGTTGGAGGTACAGCTCCTTCCATGCAGAGCCCACCTTGACCCTGTTGGGAAAGGACATCCCGAAGGCAGCTGGGTGCGATAGCGGGCCCCAAATCCTGTCTCCCTGTGGGATGCCTGTTGCAAACAGCAGGCTGAACCCCCAGACGGCACATCCCAAGCCAGCCCCAGCTCTGCAAGAGTCCCTTCCCTCACCTTTGTGTGGGGCAGCCCTAAATCCACGGGCAATTCACAGTCCCCAAAATATCCCCCAAGCATCAGTGGTACCCCTGTAGCTGGTGCGAGCTGGGCATGAAGGCCAGCGAGCGTCAGCACAGTTCAGCGATGTTTGTCCAGCGGTAAGAGCGATATCAGACCTAATTCATTGCTCCTGTTGTTATTCTGAAGGTTAAGGATGCAAAGTTTGGGTAAGTTTTCATGTCAGCTCTAAAATATAAGGAAATGTCAATCCTCATTGTTAGCTTGTCATGAGCACGCAGGGAAAACAGCGGATATGGGGTAAGACAGAGGTACAATTCCAAGAATTCTCCTAATCTGGAAGAAAAACCCATCAGGTCAGGGGCTTTTTGCTACTAATGTTTTGAAAGTTTCTGTGTAAATAGATCATCAGGCATTGTAAAAAATTTGGAATGCAAACTAGTCTCTGTTGAAAGACATACATTGATTTGCAGCACAGGAATGTATTTCTTTTTATGCATAATTTGGCAAGTTTGGGGAAATGTTTCTTTGCTGAGGGTCAGATATGCCCTTCAGACACTTTTGGAAGGGCACAGGTTATCATGAATCTTCTCATTATCCAGCAAAAAGGCAGAAAACCACCTTCATCTTCCCTGGCTGAATTACGCATCGTGAGTTTCCTCCCTCTGTTTACACAAATATTAATACAAGAATTTGACAGAATGTGCTAAATTTTCTTTTCCTGAGCTGGGCCAAAAGCAGTTTAGCAGGCTGAATCCTGTTCCTCCCATGTTGCTGTCTGCTATGGCAACGATTGGAAAGACCCATGTGAAATCATTATAGCCGGTGTCCATTCAGCTTTCGTATTTAGACCCGGTCGGAGGGGACCTAAGCAGAGTTTGAAATCGCAGGGGCTGGCGAGGCAGAGTGCCGGGACAGTTCAAGCACTGGGTTCTGCTGGATGACAGTGGATGAAATAAACGGCCAACAGGCTCATCATTTGAAACTTTAGGCACATTTACTCGCACAACCTTTATATTCACTCTCTGTTATTTTCTTTTTATTGTAGACTAGCGAGTTTTGGGCAAATGTTTAAGAAAGATTCCAGCAGAACTGGGACCCGTGATACAGGTACTGGAAGCTGGCGTGGTGGTAAAAGCATTGCTCGTGCCAGGAGGGAGCAGCACGAGACCCTGTGTCCCAGCGAAAGTGTTCTCCGAATTTTGAATTTTTGAACCAAGCTCCTGTACGTGATTCCAGACCAGCCAGCAGCAGCAGGGATGAGAAATCTCCTAAGGGATTGCTGCTTAGCCCATGCCCTCACTCCCATCTATATTTCCTCTTGATTAACAAGGGCTGTACCTCTTCAGTATTGCTTAGATTCATCTCCCTTTAGAAACTAGTATCCTAACCTAGCAGTGAAATCTTCCCAGGATCTTTCACAGTCAGTGGAGGGATAGACAGCTGAATCACTCTCTGGTGGGCTGAAGATCAAAATCACCTCCCATATGTGCCTGTCACTGACTGTAGGGAGAAACCAGTGCCCATACTTTGTGATTTACACTTCTACTGATGGGACAATGGCTCTGGCATGGAGCTGTTGCTCAGGAGTGGCTCTTGCAAAGCTTCAGAGAGGGTTTCATGTTCACTGGAGGACAGCGATGAACTTTCCCATGAGTGTGCTCTGTTCTGCCTTCAATGTGCAGAGGAGACCACGGACAAACCCATCAAGAGGGGAGGGCTGCAGCAGAGGGATGATGGTACCGAAGGCAATGTTCTGTAGAGCTGTTCTCCACAAAAGTCCTTTACAGAGGTCAGTTGGGGTATGTCTGAGAAATGTTTGCACCGGCACTATAAAAACCTCTGGTTATTTAAGGACTGATTCTCCATCATCCTGGATCTTGATCTCAATTTTGTTCACAGTAAGATTCCCTTTAAGCTGCTTTATTTGACAACAGATGTACATTTATATAAATAAAAACCTTACAACTTTAAATAACTGAACTACTGATTTTGAATATACGTTTCATAACACACACAAACACTCCCACATGAGTAAAATAGCCAGAGCAAAGAATTAATCATATAACTAGTTAAGTTAACCATGGCCTTATTTGCCTTATTTAACTTATTCACCCTCCTTGTGCTCTTCATTAAACATACACAATGGAAGACTGAAATGAGAAGTGAAGGAACAAATCTATCCTAATGGCTTTTTTTTTTTTTTTTTTTAAATATGCCCATTTAAATAGCTAATCCTTCTCCATGGTAGCTGGGTTTTGGGGGAAGACATTTTAACATGGCCGAGCTATTCCTTTTCATACTTGGCCTTTTTTGGCATTGGATTTGTTTTCATTGTTTGAAGAGATGGGAAAAGAAGATGCTTAGAAAAGTTCTGGGAATACATTCATGGTAAAAGTCGAAAGAGAAATGAAACAAAGCCTTACACGTTTGTGGAGAGCAGCACCAACCTCCTGGCATTTTGAACTGTAATCGGCAGCTGTCTGCCCAAGTTTCTTTTTTTTTCACAAATACTTTGTTAATATTAACAAAGATGAAGCGAAGCTCCCCAAAAAGCCCAAACAAAACCAATAAACAAACAAACATCCCCTCCCTTGGCCATCGACTGACACTTGCTATGGAGTTCAGTTTGTGGGGTAGGAATAAACACGACTCCAAACATTAACTTCCCGATGATGCCAAGGTTCACAGCAAACGTGCAGGACAGTATTTAGTGCTAAGACAGACAAGCAAAAACAGGAGGTTGCTCCTAAATGCACAGCCAGCTAACTGGGTGACAGGGGTGATCAAATCTGCTGTTTATCAGAAATAACCCCGGCAGGAAGGGAATAACATGCAGGTGAATGGGAAGGAGTGTCAATACGGCCCTGCACACTGCAGCTGAAATTCTGGGTGCAGATGGTGCCAGAAAACGGGTGTTCAATGGCTCCTCAAGATCAGCTGCTGAAAATGTAGGGGAAACCGGGCCCCAAAATCCCAAGGCCCTAGGGCATTTGGAAAGTGGGGGTCAGATTTCCCACCAGACCTCGGCTGGAGGGTCTCGGTGCCGGCGTTCTCCTTAGACCTACCTGCACATGTCTCCATTTCTCTCCTTGATGTCAACAGGAGTTCCCTGCATGTGGGGAAGAGCTGAATATTACTGTCAAGATCTGCCGTGCAGATCTGAGAGAAGAATTTTTGTCCTTAAGTGTTGAAAATGTAATGATCTATTTGATAGTGAGAAAAAAAGACAGAAACAGTATGAAGATTTTTAAAAGAAAACACACACACACACGCACAATCCAAGCGGCCTTTGAAGTCAATGGCTTTGAAATAAAAAGCAGCCACTTTACCAGCCACGTGAAACATATTTTGTTAACATCCTAGGTGTTGTATTTAAAACTGAGTTGGCCGAATTTCACCATCAGAGGCTCAAATATAACTGGAAGCAGAGATCATATCTGTGAGCCTCAGGATATTATCAGTTGTTTCAAATGAAACTAATGTATGATAGCACGCCAGGAGATTTCACGAGGCCATTTCCGAAGGAAGGTATTTTTGGGAGTCACCAGAGAGCGACTTTATTCTCAGTTCTGCTAACAGAGCAGCCACTGAACCCCTTGCTTTATAGGACATATTTGATCCTTTAGCATGAATTAATGTTGGGATTTCCAAAGGGATTTCAGATTGATGAGGGACCAAGCACAACTGTCCTTTGATGGGATTTGGGAGCCTAACTGATCTAGTCTCCTTTAAAAGCCTGAGCTTGCATAGAGTTTGTTGCTGGTTATTTTGAGGACTGCAGGTAAGGGGCACTAATGACGATGGCCTGAAAAGAAAAAATTACATCCCGGGAAAAAGGCAAGTCTCTAGTAGATTTACTAATCCCAAAATGGTATAGAGACCACTTCATTTTAACTACTGTATTGAAAAGTGGAGATTAGTCTCCCAATGCGGTAGATAAATTGCATTAACATGATTAAAAAACCCAACTAAACTGAGGCTCCTTTTATAGTTAATAGAGGGTCAGACTTCATTAGTTCGTCAGTGAAAGCAGACCTGTTCATTTAGGGAAGTGGAAACTTGCCATCCTCTGAAATGGCAGATATCTGTGTGCACAAATTGAATCTCACATTTTGCCTCATCCTTACGGGTGGGATTTTTAATTTTTCTTCCCCCCCAAAAATGGAATGTTTCGGGAGAGTGCTGTGGAAATGAAGGATATTTGCTAAAAATATGTCTGCTTTGTTGCTTTTGCTAATTATATCCCTTGTGAGAGAAGTCTGGCTCACAGCAAGCAAGGGAAATATAAATATTCAGCAAAACCCTTATGAGCTTATCATATGGACTATTTGTTAGGAAAAAAGATACTGCCATATACACACACATATATCTTCCATTCACACAGATGGAGAATCTCTGGATGGATACAGGGAAAGAATTCTTTCCTTTCTTAGTGAATATTTTTCTTCAATGGAACTATAACAAAACTGCTGCTGGCATTTTTGGAATAACACCTTTGCTAGTTGCTACCATGCCTCTTAGGAATTGTTTGCCGGATGGACTTCATACTTCACAGCATTTTAAATCAAGTACATCCTAATTATTTTTTTTCCCTCCAAAATTCACATATCTTTAAAATTCGTACAAGAAAAATAGAGCCTATCAGTTCTTGCAACATTTCGTTTACACTGACAATGATGAATGTCATTCCATGGAGAGGACTTGCTAGAATACTAATTCTTCTTTTTTTTTTTTTTTTAAAAAACCCAAAGCAAGATTTATGAGTGAACAGATTCACCTCCAAGATGAAACAAAAAAACATCTGCAAGATGAGAATTTACTTGCATTATTAGTGCTATTCTTTCTGCACTGATGAGTAGTACAGGTAATCCCAGTCATTATAGACGTCCATAACTTTGCTAGCAAATATTTTAACTCCTTAAATGTCCCAGCGTAGATCCTGCATCACAGCAACAACTTTCAGCCACCCAGCGATTCGGTAACATTTGCTGGTATTTGTTTTCAGAGTGACTTTCCTATCATAAAATGGCTGGGTTTTTTTCAGGGATGTCTTGATTTTGATAAAAACAGGTTGACGTTCAAGAGGAATGTTTCACTACCCATTTCTGGGTTTGTTTTCCTTCAATTCCATTTCTTAAGAGAATTTTAAAATTTTAAAAATTGTCTGCTTTTATTGTAACATTCTGACATAACAAAAATGGAAGGTTTGAAAATGGCCATTTCATTGACTTAGAAAACATTTTTAAAAATTAAATTCCTGAATATATCTCAGTTTTTACCTTTGCCCCTCTTTAAAGTGAAAACCATTTCCATACATCATACACCTGCAGGACCATGGCAACTGGGTCTATACAAGTAAGATCTAACCTAAAAATCTCAGCTAAAACCTTGGTTACTCTGAAAACAAGATTTCCTTTCAGTTTTGAAAGTCAAAGACATGAGCTGTATCTTTTTGTCCTACGTGTAACTCAATGTCAGGTGATTATCAACAGCTTTTGATATTTTCAGGTTGATTTCAGACCGATTTACGAACATGCACCTGACAACTCATGTGTGGTGGGATCCCTGCCTCACTGGACCAGTACATTTTCAGGAGGCGAATAAACCGCAGTTAAAGCTATCAAGCATGTAGAAACCATTTATAGATGAGAAACACCTTATACATGTCAGGAAACACCTTATACGTACCAATAGACACCTTCTACTTGGGAAAAAAAACCAGTCCACAATACAATACTTAAGACATAAATGAATTTAAGGATCTGGAGTGAACTTTCTTATCCCTCGAGATCAGTATGAAGACACTGGAGCCAGGCTGCCGCTGCTGCTCCTTCTGTTGACACATGGCAAGGTACCATGTGGTGTGGCAGAAGAAGAGCGTAGTGAGCCTCCTGGTTGATGAAAATAGAGAAAATTGACATCCAAAGGTAGGTCTATGATCACACGAGAGGGGGACTTTTAAGGAGGCTGCAACAACAAACCCAAGGAATATGGTTTCAGACCAGTGTCATTCATCATTACTTAATTCTCAGCTCTGCTTTCTTTACAGATGTTCTGATGAGGTCAGGGTAACACATCAGAAGTATGAGTTGTCCCCTCACCATGTCTAAGAATTTTTATTAACACGTTATGTAAGTACTTGGGGATTTTGTAAAGAAAATATCAGATCATTTTTGTAGAGATGGATATTAAAATTGCAATTTTAAGAAGCATAAAAATTAATATTATTCTTGGAAGCGTTATGTAGCCTCAAAATGGAGCAGACTTGTGACCTAAAAGAGCAAACGTCACCAAGTGCTGTCTGTAAATGGAAACCTACATGGCACTGCCATAATAATATATCATCAGAAATAAATATTTTGCCATTCCTAATAGCAAGAGGCCATTTTTGTGCCCTGTAATTATTAGTGGTCAAGTCTGAATGAAATGTCTTGGGGCTGTTTTACACCAGAGCTGTGTTCACTGGAGAGGACCTGTCTTCTCCACCAGCCTGCACAGCGCCGAGAGCAGCAGAGCTGTGAAGTCAAATTAAGGTGATGAGGCTGACGAGACCCTCTGCACGGCTTTGCTCTTCTATAAAATGTCTTGAGATTTTTCAAAGAGGTTAAGTGGACTTATGGGCCCGACTCCCACTGAAATTTGGGTGTCCGCCTCTCCGTGGCTTGTCTGAAAATCCCAGGCTAATACGTTAAGAAATATTCTGACTTCAAAAGAGGAGGATATGCAACCATAACCACTCAGGGGTTCTGATGCTGATAATACAGTACTTAGAGGGGACTGCTCATGCTATCCAGTATGATAATACCGGAATTCACAAGAAAGAGCTGTGAGCCTCTAGCACTTACCAGCTGTAATACTGAACAGATTACACAGAAAAATCAGGCAAAAAAAAGTAATATGCTTTCACCTCACAGCAAGAAACGCTGAAGTTCAGGAAGAGGAAATGTGTATTAAGAGAGCAGGTTAAAAATCTACATTATCCCAGACTTTCATGAAATCAAAATGATAGGCACGATGCTAAGTTATTATAATGTATTTATTACCGGAATTGCTTTCATATTTAACTGATTTGGCCCATCTTGAGACCTGTTTTAAAATGCACCACCTTGTCCACCTTTCCATTTTCATATGAAAAACAGGAAAGCAAAAACTAATTTACTCAGGGAGACACATCGACTGTTTGCCCGTTTATCTCTTACAGACCACCCCTCAGTCCAATGTTGACAGTACATGATATTCCATTAATCTGCCTAATGAAAATTTAACCAGTGTTATAAACAAATAATTGGCTATTATCCTCTCAAAGATCCCGAATAAATTACTTCTGCTTATTTTTTTTTTTCCCCTCTTCTCTCTCTCTCTCTCTGCCTCTTCCCTCCCTCCCACCCCCACGCAATAGCCGGCTCGTTCTGAATGATGTCGCAGGAGAAGGAAAAAGAATATCTATAGCTGCCGCTCTGGTACTGCCGGCAGCGAAACCCGGGCTAGAGTTAAGGCGATGCTTAAGGAGCGGCCCCGCTCTGGCTCGGCTGTAGCTTTGGTGATTTGAAGAGGAGCTGGGCTGTGCGTCGCAGGCTGCGTGCCTGCTCCCACCCCATCCCCTGCCCGCTCTCTGTGATTCCTCCGGCGCCTGATCTGCCTCCAGTTACATTCCCATCTCCTCCAGCTCTCTGAAGTCGCACGAGAGTCACGGCCGCCTTTCCCTTATCACTTGCAGTGGCCTCCCTTTTTTCCTCTTGTGCCTGCGTGTGCAGGGGCAGGGCAGGGTTTTTTCCCTTTAACATCTAAGTGGCGTGAAGCCTCTCTTCATTTAGAGCAATTAAAGTTGAGAGGGACTCTAACATAATGAACCAGCCAGAGAGTTATTTACTAACTGGGCTGCATCACCCTAAGCCCAGGGAAAGCATCCCAGTGCAAAGGACCGGTACAAGCCATAGGGGATGGGACTAACCTGGGCTGCTCTCCTGCCCCACCAAGCCTATCCCCACTCCTTTACCCATGAAATGAGGAAAATACTATTTAAGAGGAGCCAAATATCTGACCCGTGTGGGTTTTTTGTGGGTTTTTTTTTTTTTTTAATACAGCCAGGAAGATGTGAACCACGTACAATTTTCACAATAGGATGTAAAAAAGTGTTCACCAGATATATCTTTGCAATTTACACAGTGTTTCTTCACAAACGAGAAAATAGCTATTTCTAACTGACTTGCTGTTTGTGAGAGCTAAAATGGAGAAGAGTGAGTGGCACGTTTTTCAGACAGATCTTGAGCTCTTTTAGGATATTGTTCATTGCTAAAACGCACCTCAACATTCACAGACACTTTAATATAGCGCTGAACAAATAATTAATCTTATTTTCCACCTGATAGACATACAGGGAAAAAAAAAGTCTAAATAAAAACTTTCACAATATTTGGGAAACCTAAATAATTAATTTCAGTTCTTGGCTTTTTTTTTTTTTTTTTTTTTTTTAAAATAGAAGCAAGACACTAGTTTCCTAGAAGGACTAAAGTACCATTCACAAATCCAGCAAGGAGGAAGAAGAGGAGCCACCATCTCTTGTCCTGAGGCAGCTCCTGACGCCCTTGGTCCATGTCCCGCCAGTTATGGGAACTCAGAAAGTTTCTGAGAATTCAGCAGAACCTCTGCATAAGGAGCCCAATTTACGGAGCACCGCAGCTTCTCTCCAGAAGTTATTGCCACCACGGCAAGAAAAGCAGGAACTATCCTCCACATCAAGAACCTGTTCTTTATTGACCTACTTTGGTTTACAGCTCAGAATATGAAATTTGGGGTTTATTTTAGTACATATCCAGGTCATAGATGATGAACGTCTGTGCATGTTCCAACCTTCCTGCTGTTGGAAGCAGCAGCCCGCAGCACGATGGTGGGGAGAAAAGAGGCATTAACCCCTCCAGCCATGCCAGCCTGGTTCCTCAGCCACTGGCTCTGCTCCAGAGGAAGCAAACTGGAAATGAAGAAACAAAACTTTCAACTTCATTTGGCTGCTGTAAAAATAAATACACTTGAGCATCACAGGTAGTGTGGATGTAGGAACAATTTCTGCTCTAAGCCTTGAGGAAATTGCTTTGGGGAAGGGGACTGTGGGGGTTTTGTTTGTTTGTGGGTTATTTTTGAAATTAAGAGTCTGAAAAAAGGAGTTTCCAGCCATCTCTAGGCCCAGAGGCATCTGCTGGCTGGTGCTGCCTGGGAAAGGTCTCGTGCCAGCGGCTCCCTGGAGCGACAGGGATCAGTGGGCACTCAAGAAAGAGCAAACCTGAAGGTGAGCACCTCAGCTTGTAGGAGCTGCTTCTCTTTGCTGGAGCCAGAGCAACTCCTGCCCCGTGGAAGCGATCTCACCATCCTGGTGAGGGCGGGTGAGGCTTCAGGTTCCAGGTGTTCAGGAGCGCAGGTTGTGGGATTTTTCTGTGTTCCCCCTGACCGCCCAGTCAGCCCATGAGCCCTCATCCCCTCGGAGCGAGAGGAAGAGGAAGAGGAGCCCTGGGAGACGGGGGCTGGAGCCCCCCGCGCAGCGCGGCCCTGCTCTACCCTCCTCAAATGGGGACGGAAAGTCAGACACGGGCCTGGGACCAGCCTAGGGAGCCGTGCTGCCCAGCAAAGAGCCGTGCGCTCCCCTTTTGAGAAGGAAAGCGAAAGCAAAACCAGCGCTGCATTCATCTGTAAGTGCTCAAATTAAGAGTAGAAATAAGATTTTCGCTATAATGACAAATTAATTCTTTCTTTCATAATTTTATTAAAATAAGCATCTTCTATCTTTTAACTAGACCTGACATATGCTTACATAGATACAACACACCCTGTAACCTAATCTGCTAGCAATCTTGAAGCAATTAACTCCTTCTAATCTTTAGCTAACAAAGCCCACCATGCAAAAGGTCCCTGGAGAACAACACTCCAAAGGCCGCTGTAAGCTCCCTCTGACTATTTCTCTATTATTCGGTGTGTAGGAGCTCATTGGAGTGCTCAGAGAGCAGGGATTCGTTTGAAACAACAAAGATGAATCATCACAGATCATAAGATCTTCATTAACTCCTTATTTCTCTACTAATTAACACAAAAGGAATGACTTGAATGGTTGACAGGCAGCGAATGACCCACAGCTCAGTGGTTAATAGGATGCAAATGATGCCTAATGAGGGTCTCTAGCTGCAGTCTGGGCATCTGGCCTACTATTTTTGTTGGGGATTCAGAGTGGGTTTGAGATGAAAACAGTTTAACCAATAACATAGGCTGCAGCTGAGTTCATACTAAAGTCTATGAATTTATGAGTCCTGCACACATAAGAATTAGCTTAAACCGCTCATCAACAGGTTTGTATCCACAGAAAGCATTTCAGAGGCAAGAAGTCTTGCCTTCCGTGAGACACAGCAACTACAATTAAATATTTTATGGGTTGTTTTTTTCTCCTTTTTTTTTTTCTCTGCAATAAAAATAGCTAAATTACAAATTCCTAATGACCTGTCAATTTACAAAGGAGACAGATTCCCAAATAACTGTAATACTGGCTTTTAAAAATAGTTCATTAAACTCTGTGTCCCATTTCTAGTAGAAAACAAATTTGGGGTGCTCTGGTTTTTTTGTTTGTGGGTTTGGTTTTTGGTTTTTTTTTTTTATTTTCCAGAAACTATTTCCAGTTGAGTCTTTATGATTAATTAACAGGCTTTCAGTGAAGAGGCGTAGTACTACCACAACCTCTGCAAGTCCCTCTCTCACTCCCAGAAACTTTTAGAACGGCTTCAGGTCGAGCTTTTGTTTCAACCACTTCTGCAGGGTCCTTTTCCCTCTGCTTCTTCCCCATACACACAAAAGCAAGGGCTGGTGTAAGAGTGAAATACGGAGATTTCCTATGTGTGTACACGTCCTGCTGTGGCTGCAGGGTGGGCTAAATTCCCCTATTTCTCACCACTCTCCAGCCAGAGGTTATCAACCTTTCTGATATGGTGGTAGAGCCACTCACCTAATTGCTTTTATTACTGACTGCGTGAGTCAAGCTGGTTAAATAGGTTTTACCAAGTTAAATAGCAGGGCTTTGCTACCACAGGTCACTTTGGGTGAGGAGTAGAGAGCATTCGCACTGCTCCGTTTCAGTGACCGCAGTCACCCAGGTGCCAAGGGCTCTCCTCATGCTGCCTGGAGGATGCTCCTGCTTGGGGAACAAAGTGCAGAGATTTGTAGGAGGACTCATCCATGGCCTGGGACAGCCCTTCAGCTGGGATAGATTTGTACCACTCTCTTGAGGCTGTTGTTCAACCGCTGGTGCTACCAGCTCCCATCACCTTGTGTATAACACACCTTCCTGGGCAGCTTCTCTGCCACCCACACAGCAAAATGAGGAATCCCTCCAGTGATGCCGCAGTGCTAGAAAATATCAATAGCAGCAATGGAGCACTTGCATCTCTCAAAATTCTTGTGTAAATTTAATTTTTCTTTTTTTTCTTTCTGTTTGCGTTAAGCCCAAGAGAACGGGCTTGCTATTTATTTGCTCGTTTTTATTAAAATGTTTTAATACTACCTTCATTGCTTCAAACCAGCCGCTGAACAGGACCGTGAAATGAAAGAGATCTAAAAGACTTGAAAGGAAAAGTGAAATCTATTTTCATTTTATAGGTGGATTAATACATAAAAACCAAATGGAGTTCTTCATTTAAAAATATAAAATTTGAATGTGATAATTTTCTCTCAAAATACTCTACGAACTATAAATGGCAGTGGTGTGCAGACAGGGTTTCACACACGCAAATTCTGTTTCAAGTGCACAAAACCTCTGCATTTTCCAACCACATCTGTACTTTATCTGACAAATCTTGCTGTGTTTATATTCTTACACAATCACAGCTATAAAAGATGCAGTAATCAATACACTTCTACCAAATACACACAGTTACAGTCCTGTGACAAAGGCAAACATTTAATATCTTCTTGAGTTCTGCTTTTAAAAAGAATAGTTTCCATTTTGTTATGCGGAAAAAACCAGTTGACCAGAAAATACCTTTTCTTTACTGTAAACTCTGTAAAAAAACCCAGGCACTGCATCAGCAGAGAGCTGGCTCTGCAAACCCCTTACGTTTCCTATTATTGTCAGTGTGCATCCAGGAAGTGTCAGTCTAAGACCATTCAGCCATATATCATTCCCACTCCATCTTTTCATTGGACGTCTTCCATCCAGAGACGAGAAGCAGAGCACACAAGACGCTGAGGTACTGCGCTCGGATGCCGTGCAATAGGCTGCAAAAGCTGGTGTAACATCACCTTTGCTGGACATGGGCTGCTCATCCCGAGGCACTTAAGGGATTAATGAAATGAAATTGTTTTTGGACTTGCTGCACTCTCTCTTATCTTTTAAATCCATAATGTCCCACAGAATGCAAAATGTAGTAATTTTAGTCAGCAGCCTCTCATTAATTTTCTACCTTTGGGGGAACATACATTTATAGAAAGAGGGACTATATGGAGGCTAAGCTCATCCCACTTAAAGAGCTCAGCACGGCACAGCAGAGGCAGAAGCATAACATGCTTCAAACGAAAGCATTCTTTCAGAGTGGATGCACGTCTCTACTCTGTCTGCAGATATACGCATCTTTATATGTATATATATCTTTTTTATATGTGTGTGTTTATACACACATATATACAAACCTATGGAGTCATCAGTTTTGAAGATAATCTTTTAGGTTAAGTATTTTCCCACATTAAACTGATAATTATCCCCTCCTTTTCTTCCTCTGTCCCCAGACACCAAACAAGCTGGATTTTTGCTTCATGTATTATTTATGGAATGGAATTAATATGCAGATTCACAAAAACTTAAAAACTCATAATTATTCATAAAGGGCTTTAAGGTTATTTAGTACATATTTATGAAACTTTATGTTTGCTAGGAACTGTGTTTGAAAGTGCTATGGAAGGGTGTTGACTGAGGTTAATTACTAGCATGGAGAGTAATCTGAAAATGATCAAACTCTTTGAATGAAAATATTTGTCAGTATTTCTGATCTATATTTAAGTGAAGTAATGGACATCAATAGCCTTGCAAATATATTCGGAAATGGCTCTGCAAGAAAAAAGATTTGCATATCTAATGCAAACAACCAATGAGGAAAAATGTCTAGTTAGACACCTTTGATCGCTAGGCAAATGTAATAAATGATAGAGATTTATCCTGTTTGTTGTCCATCTGTGTTGAGTTATGTCGAGTTATGTTCTTATACAAATATGCTCTAGTCTAGAAAATATTAGCAGCCATTTAAGGTAGCCAGAATCCTCCGCTCTTTTCTGGACTAAGATTCAGAAATGAGGTGCAAGCTATTCATGATAGCCCAGATTTCTCTAGAAGTTACTGAGGGTAGGTATAGGCTGTATGTAAATAATACATTATATTGGGTTTATATTTGCATAAATCTTTCTATCTTTCTTGGTTTGGGCAGGGATAGAGTTAATTTTCTTCCTAGCAGCTGGTATAGTGCTGTGTTTTGGATTTAGGATGAGAATAATGTTGATAACACACTGATGTTTTAGTTGTTGCCAAGCAGTCCAGGACTTTTCAGCTTCTCAGAAGGCGGGGGGTCCTCAAGGAGCTGGGAGGGGACACAGCCAGGACAGCTGACCCAAACTGGCCAAAGGGATATTCCATACCATATGATGTCATGCTCAGTATATAACTGGGACAGCTGGCCTGGGGGTGCGCAGCTCAGGAAACTAGCTGAGCATCGGGTCTGGGCGGTGAGCAATTGTGCTGTGCATCACTTGTTTTGTATATTCTATTATTATTAATAATAATAATAATAATAATTACTACTACTACTACTACTACCTTCCTTTTCTGTCCTATTAAACTGTCTTTATCTGAACCCACGAGTTTTAGTGTTTTCCTTTTGATTCTCTCCCCCATCCCACTGGTGGGGGGGAAGTGAGTGAATGGCTGTGTGGCTGTTTTAGCTGCCTGCTGGGTTAAACCACGACACTATCTATCTTATGCATAATTAGCCTCCTTTCTAATCCATTGTGCTCAAAGGTTGCAAACCTATAAAATATGTTATGGGTTATGTTATGTCAAACAAGGAGCAGTGGCAGCAATTCAGGAAGGTAGGAAGCACCCAAAATGTTGTTACAGCTCTAATCTTACTAACAGTTATAAAGACGTTTAAATTTATGACCTTGACTGGTCCAGTGAAACCAATGCAGGTGTAATGCACGTGAGTGGGTGCGTAAGCACTCACAGGGCTGGGGCCGTATCCTGTTGAGGGAGCAAGCGTTTTGGAGAGGCTGTGATAGCTACAGAGTGCAGCGACTCTGGAGCATGGCAGTGGGATGTATTGTTAGCCTCATATATGTGGGGTTTAATTAACCAAGATGAACTTATTACCCAGAATCTATGAAATAAAACCATCACATACAGTTATTTATTTGACCATACCATGTTAAACCTGTGAAAAATAGTAGAAAGCTCTAGATACTGATTAAACAGCAGCACATGATACCTGAGCAGCAGTAATTGTATTTCAGCATGGGATGCTTCGGGTGCTGCTCTAGAGACGTGTCAGGCACTGGTCACATTCATCCTTTGGTTTTTGAAAGGACCCGAACAATGTTTTGCACTCGTTTAACAGTGGATATGGTCCTCTCCCTTACCCCCTCATAGGTAAATGTGCTTGTATCACCAGTGAGGTACCCTTAGGTATACGAGCAGCTTTATAACAGTTCATGCCGGTTGCTATGTGGGGGCTGCACATTAGGAATGACAACTCTTTGCACCAACAGAGTAATAACGCTGCAGAAATAATCATATCAACAATAATAACAACAATAACGATGATAATGATGAATGTAGACCAGCCGTTCTATTTGGGGTAGATGGAAACACAGACTCATTTATGTTCTCTCGCCTTGTTCTTGGGTGTGTTAGTGCAGTGGGCTTTGTAGCCCGTTACTGCTTCCCCTGGGCGATCCCCAGTCAGGGCTAGAGCAGGGCTCTGTTCCCCTCCCTCCTCGCCATACTAAGTGTGTGTGTGCATGTGACTGACTGTGTGCAAACGCTGGTGCCCTCACTCCCCCCCATCACCTAGGATTGTGTTGGGTCATATTCTACAACATGTTGGATTTTGCTCCCACCTCTTAATCTAGCACCTATACGGCTGCGGTGCCAGAGTGAGGTGGTGTGGGGTTTGTTTTTTTTTTTTTTCCGCTGCTCTTGCTGTAGCTCTGCAACTATGTGTGTGCAACAGTTCTCTACCTTTCCTGCTTTGCAGAGCCAGACATTTTTCAGATGAAGGTTTAGACTCTCTTAGTGAAGTTAAACCCACTGACAAGCCTGGTCTTTCTTCATCATCTTTTGCAGACCATTCAAAGGGAGTTCAAGGACGCCCACATCCAAGGAGCAAGGATCTGAGTACAAGCAGGTGAATGTGTGACATCTGCAGCCACCATTGTGCTGTGAAAAAAATCACCTAGTTTCTCACCAGTCACAAGAGTCAATCACGTTAGGGGTGGATTGTACCTCTGCTGTGAAGAGAAATCTCTAAGAGACTCCTCTAGTTGATCAAGAGGAGGAAAACTGGCACAGCTGAAGGGTCTAGTTGTGGTATCCTTGGATTCCTCCATCAGGGAAGGGATGTACAAGGACTCCCGTGTCCCTCAGCAGCTCTGCAGCTTCTTGCTGACTGTGTCTCCGTATCTCTGTTCCACTCTGGGCTAAAATCGAGTAGCACAAATAAATAAAGCCAGGGTGTATCAGGCTTTTCCCCTTCTGCCCTGGCCTTACGCTGAATCCACGGAGCGTAGTTATCTGGACAGGGCTAGGAGGGAAAAGGGGATGGCAGAGCCCTCTGCCACGCAGAAGGGCAGCTCATCAGACAGAGTCTTTTTCTTACACTGTTCGCGGAGGAGCAGTCCTTGCCAAAGATATTTTGAAATAAATGGAACAATAATATAGCCATAATAGTTGCCCTAAGTGCAATGACTATAGCCTGGATAGATTTGTAATCTCTTTTAATAAATACATTAAATTATTTGAAATAATGTCCTATTTGCCAACAGCTTATTCCATAAATATATATGGAATATAAAATAGGAGAGATTCCCTGACATAATTAAAATTGTACAGCCAAGTAGGAAGCAGGGAATAGTGTTATCTTTTCAGCTGCAAACTATTTTACAGAAATATTTCTCACACACAAACCTTCTATTTACCTTTAGGGATGGTATAATTGCATATTGAAAACAGTGCAGCTCTGAGGCAACCATGGCTGGTGCCTCCACCTTCTACCCCCCGCTACAACAGGAGCTCAGTCAAACTATGGCTCCCTTGTTACCAGTGCCAAGTGCACTCCCTCCTCCAGACCCCCACACAGAGACAAATGCTACACTAAGATCTCATTTACCCTGAGTATATATATATATATATATATATGCACGAATATACTCCTTTGCCATCACAGAGGGGTAGCCTGGATGTTCATCCTCCTCTGTGGCAAGGGGATAGATGCCACAGAAAATGTGCAGATATTCAGCAGGTCTCGAGGTGCTCAGAAGGAGCCCTGGGGCTGGTTGCTCACATCCATCATCTGCAGAAGTTCCAGTGCTCTCTAAGCAAAGACATCTGGCACTTTTTGAAGGTTACAGCAGCGGGGTTTTATCCTCTGTGCAGACTGGTTGTTACTATAAGTGTTGTTCAAATATCTTAATGGCATCACTTCAAAAGATTAAGTCTGCACTATAAAAACCATCAATAATGTAGTAGATTATTGATTAGATCTATTCTTAATTTCTAATGCATTGCATTTGGAGCATTGGTGATTTATATGCAGGATAACACAACAAAGAATGCAATCAGTTGTGTTTTAATATCTTATACTGGATATTATGTCATCCCACCTAGAAAAGCCTATTTATAACAAGGACTTTTTACTGTCTCATGGCAAAGTCATTTGGAGAAACTATCCGTTTGCACCATAAGCTATTATGTCAGTGATTTAGCTCTCAAATTAGAGGTTGTCATAAAAAAAACCTCAAAACCTTGGAAGCAACAGAAGTTTCCAGACTCATATGATTTTAGGAGTCCTTCTGATTCATTTGCGCAGCTGCATTTTAAATATATTCGTCAGGGCTGAGAACAACAGATGAGTTATATGTGGGCAACTCCCAGGTAACTACCAAATATGCCATGGAGCCAGGTAGACAAAATTTGCTTCAAGCAATGACTCACTGATGAGAAAGAAACCTTCCACTCATCCGTATTCTTGTTTTATAGGCTTTTAGCTTAAAAAAGCAGGTGAGGCAGGGTTACAAATTCTGTGTAACTAACTGAGGAAGCTGAGTTATGTTTTCAGCTGCTTTTCATGACTGTGCGGTGGCTTCAAGGGAATGTGGTTCCTTCAGGCTTGTGGATTTCTGAAAAAGGAAAACAAACAAGATGGTGACTTCTTGCCCTGTCCCCTTCTCTGGTGGACTTTAAGCAGCTCCACTTGGGATCACCAACCCCCTCTCCCCACCAGAGCACAAACCACCTAACACCAAACTGATAACTTCCACGTTTCCTTCTCTGCACCAGGCATCATGACAAACAGGCTCTAAATGCATCAGGCAGTGGGTTAAATTCAAATGAAGCTTAAGTATCTTCCAATGACATCACGCCAGCCCTGTGCACAAACTGCGTGCACAGGAAAAAGCAAGATATAGCGTAGCCGTGTATGTGTGCACGCATATGCAGATGTGCAGGCAGGACGCGTGCTCCTGCCTACGCTCGCACACCTGTATACCTACACAGCACTTATTTACATAGTCGTGTGCATAAAATATCATGTACTACATTCTCTCATTACCTTCAGTGCGTTTTGGATCTGGTCCATCTCACAGATACGTTGAGTTGTATTTCACACACACAAATTGTATTTATGTAGATACTATGTAAGTATACGTCCTATCTTTGTGGAGGAGTGGCTGAATTAATTTATCAAAGCAATGCCTATTTTTGCTGATAGCAAAAAGAATTTCTTAGCTATTACCCTGGATTTTTTTCTTCTTTTTTTGTTTGTAAAGCACACAGCGCAGATTTTGGGTAACTGTAAATACATAATCCAAATCATATAATTTTTCAGACCAAACACCATACCATAATTTTCTAGGAGACGCTGCAAAAACTAAACCATGGGTACCTACAGAATACAGGATGACTATGCTAATTAGAGAACTGCATAAAATAAAACAACCCAAATGTCTACTGAAAATAATGATTATATTTGCATGTATTAAATTATAGTTTAAAAATATTGCCTGAAGTTGTGCTGGAGGGAGACAAAAATGAAATCATATTTAAACAACGAATTTTAAGAAAGTGCTGAATAACCAAAATAGCTATTCATCAGTCAATCCAAATTCTTGAACATCGATTCTAATAAAAAATTATTTGCTAGGAGGAATGTTTAGAACACAGTAACTTTTTGACATTTCCTAAATTCAAATTGAATGGGGGGCGGAGCTGCTCCTATTGCCTCTCACGCAGTTAGGCATCATTTTACATTATGCTGTGCCTGTTAGTTGGACTCATTATCAGCACATGAGTGATGCCCTTGACCTGTCAACTCCTGTATTCTGCCGTCATTATCAGAGACAGCCCTGTACATTATGGAGCTGATCTAAAATTCAGTTGAAGACAATGGAGAGGCTCCCAGTGGTTTCAATGGACTTTGGATGCCTCCCATATCAGAGGCACATTGGGTTGCGTTCTACACACACGTGAATTGCGAGCCTGTATGTTATTAGGTAAGGTCTGCTTTCTGTGCGTTACCAGATACACTGCTCTCTTTTCACCCCGTGCATTCAGCAGATAAAAGATCCAACCGCGAAGAGCTGCTCCGTTCAGAATTCAAACCTGAACTTCATCAAACGCAACATGGCTGTGCGAGGGTTGAGTTTGAGATCATTACACATGTAGGAAGCAGCTGGGAAGTTTGGATTTGTGTCTCAGATTCAGCAGAGCACAGCGGGGCCCGGGGATGAAGGCCATTTGCAGCATGCACAGCTTAGCAACAGATTTCTTCCAAGCAGGATAACTTGTAGGTGCTTTGCTAGTCTTACACCTATTATGCTCATAATTAATCTGAGAAGCGGAGAATTTGACTGAAGATCTCTTAGTGGCTTCATAGCAAAAGCAAAGTTTCATGTTTTATTCATAATTCAGCCTGTGTCATGTGGAACCAAACACGAGCAAATGCAATGCAGCCCACAACAGGCAGCGTGTCACTCTGCCTGGCTTGCATTTTCAGACAAGACAGTCATTTGTACTGCTGTTTCTAAGAAGGTGCTTTAACCTCCTGTAGCCCTGCTGCCCCCCGGTCCCTCTCTGTGAGCTCTTCTCAGCAGGGTTTTCCTCTCCGCGTGCTGCCCAGCACGGAGTTGTACAGAGGAAGAAAGATCAGATCTGCAGACTGTAATCTTTGTGATCCAGAACCTCTGCACCAAAGCTAAAAAATAAAGAAAATCAAGGGTGGAAAGGATCATGATCAGAAAATACAGAGTGCCTGGGTAGGGGCTGAAGGAAAATATTACCTCAGTTCCTCAATAAATTATGCTGTTCTGACACAGAGGCTGAGGCTCTGAAATTAAGCAAAGATGCCAAATATTACAGAGAAACTTCAACATGAAAACTGCGGTCAGTCTTTGAACTCATGCGTATAACAGACACTGGAGTATTAAAAGAACAGAGGCACTCGTATCAGCTTGGGAACTCCAGTATAATTTAGTCTGAAGTTATTCACAAACATTATCAATATTTCTGAGTTTACACTCGCACCTTTGACTGTTGACTTAAAGCATCTAGTCTGGTTCATGCTACTGGTAATGTTTACACTTTGGAATCTATTATGCATAGAAAAATTAGGGATTATCTTTGACCTGGGTCCCACATATTTTTATGCAAAACTAAATAATAGGGTTATTTATTCATTTAATCAATTCCATATATTTGCCATAAGCAGGCCTGATTTCTTCTGAGGTCGCAAACAACATCATACTTCTAGGAGGACATATGGTTTGACTATTAACGCAGATATCCTAGTCAGCATTCAAACAATCCTGAGCTCTCATATCTTTTCTCAGGTTAGGAGCACTACATATTAATATGGGTTAATCATTATATAGAAACATCAAAAAGAAAGTCATTATTGGGGTAGTCCAGGCGTGTTTAACTCTTAAATGGGGAGGGATATGTGTATTTCTTAGGAAGGAAAAAGAAAAACCATAAAATGTTCTACATTCAAACATAAACCCACCCCCCCCCAGGATTTCAGGTAATGAATGTATCAGCCTGCAGGACCTCTTGCAGACAGCTGTAGGCTCTCTCTGACCATGATGTGACTGGACAAAAGCTATATATAAGGTAACTATCACTTTGTGGCTGCTGGAGTGCAGAAATGGAAGGGTGAAGAAGACTACCTTGTCAGGTCTGAGAGTCGACAATGATAATCCTCATACCTTGTGTTATGCCATACAGTGGTACAGCTGCCTAAAGCCAAGCACTGCCTCAGTTTATGTTAAAGATGTTTGCATAGATAAAATTCTGCTTTTCCATACAATTACACCCTCCCAAGCTTCATCCTACTACCACATTAATAGATCTGTTTATTTCATATGATATCTGCTTCAGAGGACATCATCCATAGGTTTAAAAATTAATGATTCCTAATGACCTGCAGTCCAAGAATCAGAAGCTTAGAGAACTTCATTAATATCTTGGGATAATGAATTAATTCTCCTTTTCACAGTCTGTTCGACATTGCTGGCAAAAAAGAAATGGAGAGGCAAAGAATGTCAAATATATTTATCCACTTAAATCTATTACTAACTGGCTTTAAGGAAAATGAATGCATATTATTTCCTTTTAGAAGAATAAGAGTAGATTTGGTCTGAAAAAAAGAGATATTCTTTCTAATGAGGAATAGTTGATCAGTAAATCCCAGAAGTTAATGCATTCAACAATTTGAATATCATACTAGGAAAAAAATTGTTTATTCCATTCAGGCAAGGTGCAATGAACACTAGCCAACATATTTTATTGAACTTGCAAGTCATGCTGGTATAGACCTCTTAATAAAAAGAGGAGTAATTTTATTATTAGCAAATACCTGGGTGCTAGTGGGGGAAAAAGCATTACCTCCAAGTGTGAGGAGGAAAAGTAAGAGTTAACATAACAGATACTTACCACAAGCAACAGAGATCATCATTAGAATTAAATCGAATCAAATCAAATCGAATCAAATCAAATCATTTAGGTTGGAAAAGACCTTTAAGATCATCAAGTCCAACCATTAACAGCCTTTCTGTCATCCACTAAGCGAGTCACCTTGTCATAGAAGGAGATCAGGTTAGTCAAGCAGGACCTGCCTTTCATAAACCCATGCTGACCGGGCCTGATCACCTGGTTGTCCTGTACGTGCCGTGTGATGGCACTCAGGATGATCTGCTTCACAACCTTCCCCAGCACCAAGGTCAGACTGACAGACCTGTAGTTCCTTGGATCCTCCTTCCAGCCCTTCCTGGAGATGGGTGTCACATTTTCTAACTTCCAGTCAACTGGGACCTCCCTGGTTAGCCAGGACTGCTGATAAATGATGGAAAGTGGCTCGGTGAGCACTTCAGCCAGCTTCCTCAGAACCCTTGAGTGGATCCCATCTGGCCCCATAGATTTGTGAGTCTAAGTGGTGTAGCAGGTCACTATTTCCCCTTGGATTCTGCTCCCTGTCTTCCAGCCCAGGAGGTGGTCTAACTATTAAAGACTGAGGCAAAGGCGGCATTAATTACCTCAGCTGTTTCCTCAGCTTTTGTCACTATGTTTACCCTCTACATCCAATAAAGGCTGCAGATTCTCCTTACCCCACCTTTGTTGCTAATCTATTCATAGAAAAATTTTTATTGTCTTTTACAGCAGTAGCCAGATTAAGTTCTAGCTGGGCTTTGGCCCTTCTAATTTTCTCCCTGCATAACCTCACAACATCTTTGTAGTCCCCCTGAGTTGTCTGTCCGTTCTTCCAAAGACCATAAACTCCCTTTTTTTCCCTGAGTTCCAGCCAAAGCTCTCTGTTCAGCCAGACTGGTCTTCTTCCCCACTGGCTCATCTTTCAGCACATGGGGACAGCCTGCTCCTACGCCTTTAAGATTTTCTTGACGAATGTCCAGCCTTCCTGGGCAGCTTTGCCCTTCAGGACTGTCTCCCAAGGGACTCTGTCAACCAGTGTCCTAAACAGGCCAAAGTCTGCCCTCCAGAAGTCCAAGGTAGCAGTTCTGCTGACCCCCATCCTTACTTCTCCAAGAATTGAAAACTCTATCATTTCATGATCATTATGCCCAAGATGGCCTCCAACCATCACACCACCCACAAGTCCGTCTCTGGTCGCAAACAACAGGTCTAGTAGACACCTTCCCTAGCTGGCTCACTCACCATCTGCGTCAGGCAGTTATCTTCCACACACCCCAGGAACCTCATAGACTGTTTCCTCTCTGCTGTATTGTATTTCCAGCAGACGTCTAGTAAGGTGAAGTCCCCCATGAAAACAAGTGCTAGCGATTGTGAGACTGATCCCAGCTGCTTATAGAATATTTCATCTGCCTCTTCATCCTGGATGGGTCTATAACAGACTCACACCATGATATCTGCCTTGTTGACCTTCCCCCTGATTCTTACCCATAAACACTCAACCCCATCATCACCATCATTAAGCTCTAGACAATGCGAACACTCCCTAACATACAGGGCCCCCCACCACCTCTCCTTCCTTGCCTATCCCTGCTGAAGAGTTTGTAGCCATCCACTGCATCACTACAGTTGTGTGAGTCATCCCACCATGTTTCTGTGATGGCAACTATATCATAGTTTTCTTGCTAAACAATGGCTTCCAGCTGCTCCTGTTTGTTGCCCACGCTGCATGCATTTGTAGGTACACTTCAGCTGAGCTATTATTCCGGCCACCTTTTTTTGGACGGAGAAGCCCTAATTCCTATGTGACCATTCTCAGGCACTTCTGTGGTTTCTAACACATCAATAACCCCTGTGTCTTTGCTGCTGCAGGGATCTCCATCCCCTACCTCCACTGAGACGGTAGACCAAAGGACCTCGCTAGCACACTGTCCCTAAAAGACTGGCATGCAGCCCCCAGGCTTATCTCTAGCGAGCCTGGTTTTATCAGTCCCCCCCTTCAAATCTAGTTTAAAGCTCTTTCAATGAGCCCTTCTAACTCCTGTGGAAAGATCCTTTTCCCTCATTTATTTAATGACTGGAGTAACCATATCCTCCTTCGGCTGATGGAGATTGTATAGAAGCAGATGGAGTAAAATGCTAACAAACACTATGTACCAAATGTAATAGGAGATGTGAGAGCTCATCAGGATTATGCCATGGTGAGACTAATTGCCAAGGTGTCTGGAAGTTTTAACAAGCATGTTTCCTCTCCCCCCCCACCCCCCTTCTCTCTTTTGACTAGTGGATATATATTTTTTATTTATTTAGGTTTTAACACCTCCTCTTGTGATTTGGAGGCAAGAGGAATTAGTTTCAGCATCAGTACAATGCCTCATGCAACACTCCTATAGCTGAACATCTGCTTGACAGAAGGCTGGTGGAAGCTACATGCCAGTTTTTGGATTCTTTTTCATAGTTTGTGTGGCAGAAGTATTTAAAGTATTTAAGGACTCATGGGACACACCAGAGAACGGGGATCTGTGAAGATGCATAAGCTCTCTGTACAGAAACTCCAGTAACGTTGATGCAGCCTGGTGAGACCAGCCAAAGGCTCGTGCCAAGCAGGGATGCTGGCCTGACCTCAGGACATCTTACAGCATTCAGATGATGCTGCCGACTGTGCTTGCTGCAGAAGATATGCAGAAGAGCCAGACAGGTGTCTTCTAAAGATATAAGAAAGACCTTCAAAATTTGTGCCTAAAACTTTAGTGCAGAGATTGTCTGAAAGAGATGGAACATCTGGAAGAGGAAAATATTGCTCATCCAGAGAGAGAAGCTGTAGTCCATGATGTTTGGAGGAAGAGGAGTCTATAAAAGGGAGAAGCTAAGAACAAAAAGGGCCTGGGAAGCTAAAATCTCTGGCCATGAGGAGAGCAGTATTGTTGCAGGAGGCTCTCAAGAGCTGGGCAGGCGGCTGGATCACAGTGTGGTGGGAGAGTGCCCTGTGAACCAGCTTAATAAAAGTCACTACAGCAGCTGCACCCTGCAGGTATGGTGTCCTCAGCAGGTTGATTAGAGGTTGCATTTCCTCCACGTCTCAGTGGTAGGCAATTGAGGTTTCACTGTGAAATGCGGACTTTTGGCACGTTATGTGCAGGGGTCCTGGTACTTCATCTGAAAAAGGAAAAAAATTAAAGGTGATATATATTTTCTACCAATAAATTGCAGGTGGATACTGATTCCCAGGTGCAGGAGAAACTCCTCTGAGATCTGCAGGAAAGTCACAGGCTATTAAGTAGCAGAACAAATACTAGCAGAAAAATTACAGGAGCTGATGGAACAGTGCAGAGGGGAAAGGAGGGATGAACTCTGCTCCTTGCCACAGAGTCCTCTGTGACTACTCCAAAAACAAAGCTAAGAGCAGGTGCAAGACTATGTACCAGACAGAAGGTGCTACCTATAACAACATGCTTTTCAACCAGCATCAGAAAAGGAAGTTGGAAAGCAGTAATGGACTCAAGGGGAAAACGGAAAAGAAATGCCAAAAGAAAATACTCCTGAGCTGGGAACTGATGCAGATGGATAGTTACCAATAAAAAACATCACTATATAATAGGGAGATCTCAATTTATAGCTTCAAAGACTTAAAGCTGTATTTCCCCTTCTCCCTCTCTCTGTTAGAAGATTCAGGTTTTCACCCGGCCAAGGCTGGATTGTGCTTATCAGCAGCTCAAGGCTTTATGTCTCGGTGCGAGTAGTCAAATGTCTAAATGGAACTTTGTATTTAACCAAGGAGAAAATAAACCAGGACTGGTATCAGTGAAAATAAAACCTTCCAAGTTGAGAACAGGCGGTGAGAAAGACCACGATCCTGCCGCCAGCTGAGGCACAGGTGCAACTTCTAGGGGCTGGGGACCAAGGCTGGGGGTCCCGAGGTGGTGGGGCAACAAGCTCAAACCCTCCTGGTGTCTTCTGGCAACGCAGTTCATTCCCTGTGTTGCATTGGTGCTGAGTGGCACCTAGCAGCTCTGGGCAATGCCAAGGAGTGAGCACTCAGTTCCCGTATAGGGGAAGGAGAATTCCCATATAGGGGAAGGAGAATTCCCATAAAGCAGAGCAGGGAACCGAGCCCTTTCCTGGGCATGGACCAACCCCCCGCTGCAGAGCTGCCTTCGGTCAAAAGGGCTTGATTTTGAAAGACCATTGTAAGGTGTGCGGTTGTGTGCTTGCAGGCAACTGTGAGCACAAAGGCAGGACTACTTAGTGTACCTAATAACTAAAATTTTTGCATTTTTTATGGTTTTATCTCCTATGTGCTCCCATAAGTGAGATAGAAGCATATAACTGCACTTGCAACATTAATTTTCTCTCAAGCAGATTTCTCAATACCTAGTTCAGTGAATTCACCATCTGTAAAAGCAGGTAAGGTTCTGAAGTTGAGCCCTTGGAGGTTTCTTCAAAATAATGTAGTCTCAATTCATTTTCCAGGTTAGCAAACTTAGAAACAGACTCAGTTTTCTTCCTGCAGCTGTTTGCATAGCCCATGAAATGATTTGTGCACGTATGTGTCACCAAACAAATATCCCAATGCCTTTTCAATAACAAATAGACTGTGATAATGAATGTACATCTACCAGTCAGACAAGCACGTGATACTGATACATGCTATAGCATGCTATAAGAGCCAAACTCTGTCCTGTACAAAACCCAGTAAAAATAAACTGCATCTTTAGAGTTACCTTTCCAAGCTAAACTAAGAAAAATTAATGAATGTAGTTCCATCATTTAACACACAATAGGAATTTTTTTAAAATGCCCAGGAGTCTTCAGGCTGATGTGATATTATGCTTTTGCTGGTCTTAATATTATTGTTTCTGTCTCATTTTAGGTTACTCTCCAGTGTTTATTATTAATTCAAATTCTCACTATTAAAAGGAAGATATTATCCATATGGTTGACGTGCTGCTCAGTATGTTCATAAGTTCTCCAACGTTTTGATTAACACTGACAGAAACCCCTTTGAAAACATATGGCCCTATATACATCCTGTCATTTCTAATAATAGGGTACATTCTTCAGTACATTTTCTTAAGCAGATGAATTCAGTCATATTTTAGAAACATGCTAATGCTTTGTTAATTAGTCCTTTAAGGTCAGGGGGGAAGAAAAGACTGAATGAAAATAAACTTTCCCTTGAGCAGACAGTATGAGCACTGTAGATAATTTGTACAATAGAAAAACGTGATATCTATGAGTAATGGTCTCTATATAGAGCCAGATTTCTTAAACCAATTAGCTTCTGGCATATTCCTGAAGATATTCATGCTTTATTTGATATGCCAAACCCTTAAAGCTTTAGCATGAAGACTGATTTTGATGCTCATTTCACTGATTAGGTCAGTATTTTGTTTCTGGTGTTGAATTTCTATATTTATACCAATTGTTTCCCTTTTCTAACACTTTTGGGATATCACAGGATCTCAGCACTTTTCTCCCTTACACAGGCAGGTCTGATACCAAGCCTAGTAGAGATATTGTTGACTTAAATTCAGTTTGGCTTGTGCAGTAACATGGCATATTTATGTTAGAATTTGTCCCCAGAGACTACTTCCACATGCCTGCTCTGCTGGGATTTTCATCCATTCCTTTCACTGTGATGGTGGAAATTCCATGGTCTCTTTTGACCACATTTTTTCCTCACATAGCTGCTTGTACTAACCATCCTCAGACTCCACTAGCTCCGTATTTGTTCAGAGAGAAGCTGCTCATCCACAAATTCTTTAACATGATACTCCAGGATGTGACTGTGCAAGAATAAGTCAGTTAATCTACTTGAAGACTGTGCAGCACAATAACACAAATATATTTTTAAATTATGAGATATCAACGTTGTACATTATAGACCTGAATATTTTCATACAGCTCACACATGTTCAAAATATACCTGCTTGAGTTCTTTGCTCCCAAAGATGTATCATTGTCATTAATGCTGATAAATAATGATGCTAAAATTGCAAAATTGATATTAGAACATTTTCAGTTAGCATCTTTCATTTCTTACTTTCTCCCTCTATTCCTTGAGGAAAACCCAGAGACATACAATTTGATTCTTAAAAAAATTCAAAAAAAAGTAGATTTTTTCTTCCTTTTCTTCTCTATCTCCTCCCCCTCTGTTCGCTCCTGCTTTTTCCCTTGGGACAAGTCCCTGTCTGGGCTACATCAGTGAAGCATTTCTGGGCAAAAAGCCATCAGTCCTTATGAAGCTCCATCTCTGACTATTACTGCAGATAGTTTTCTTTGAGCCCATCAAATCTCTCCTTCTCTAGACTCCTCTCGAAGAAAATATCTTGTAAAAATTGTGGTCTTTGTCTGTAGGAAGGTAGGTAGGAGAAACTGAGTGTGTCTGAAAGACCTTTGGAAGCTGCAGGATGATGTTATCAGCACTCCTGCTCCTTAAGGACAGTGAAACTTTTCAACTCCTAATCAAACCTTACCCATACCGCAGAGAGCAGCTCCCTCCACATCTTGTCTCATGAAGGACCAGCCAAGACAAAAGAAATAAATGCCATATAAACTCTACATATTTTCCATTCCAGGTATAAAGCACGTTTATTTGATTTCGCCTACTCTAACATGCATATGAATAGCATTTATATAAATAATGATACGCAACCAAACACCTAGAAAATGGAACGTCATCGTGTGTATATAATACCCTTTTTAGGACCTAATGGGAGAAAGAATGAAACACCTCTAACGAGGTTAGCAGAGTCATTCAGAGCTCATCTACGATAAAACGGAAGGTAAGAGCATAGGGAGACTAGTGCAAAAACTGGAAGAGATTGGAAGCCTCCACCATTGATGGAAAATCAAAACAATTAAAAAACCTCAACAAGCAAAAGGATATTTGTGGTTTTGTTGCCTAAAGTCTGTATACTTTCAACGAAATTTTTTGCCCTGTTGTACTGAGTTTCAAGAGCAGTACAAGTTTTGTTTACTTTCAGATAAAATATGATCTTTTACACTTTGCTTTACTCTGATAATTTGTACCTGCATTTTTCAAGCTGCCCATCCTCCCTGCCTTGCTTTTTCAGAAACTGAGACATATGAATTGCCTTCAGACCAACGACATACGGCAGCCTTGCAGGTAACTACTTACTACTAATAAAACCGTGTCTGTGCTATGCTCTTTATCTCATGATACTCCTTAAATTACAATACTGTTATTCCACTTCCCCCCCACCCCTTTGGTTCTACATTATTTAAACTGCTGCACATGATACTGAAAACTTGAAGACTGTTATCAGTTTAGGAAAAGGGTTTTAAATGGAAAAGATTAAGCTTTTGGCCTGAATCCAGCAAGCACTTAAATGCATGAGTAACTTTACTCCCATGAGTAGTGTCTTTGAAGCCAATGGGACCAGCCATGCATGGAGGAGCGCACGTTTGTGTAGACGTTGGGGAGAGTGGGCTTTGCTGCAAGAGCTCCAGGTTCAAAACTTACGCCTGCGTTTAGCCGCATGCATGTGCTCAAATTCATAAGACGTTAACGTACTATACATGCTCACTACACTTTTTCCAAATATCAGAGCTTTATTGCTATGTTATTATTTTTTCCCCTCTAAAATAGGCAGCTGTTCTTCATTTTTTTTCTTACCTATATGCCAGATTTAAGAAGAGTCAGATTTCAGTTTTTCAGAGAAAATAAAACAAATTAATGTTTCAAAACCACAGAATACATATTTTAATATAAACATAGGGCTTGGAAATGCCTAACCAGGTTCTCTTTAGACTGTCAGAAAATGGGAAATAGGCATAAAAAGCCAGTAGTGTACCGTAACAACTTTCATTCCCCCCCCGAAAAAAAGTCAGGATATTTTACATCTGCATCTTTCCTGTCCCACTGTCAGCTACTGCTTTCCACCATTGTAAATGCTCTGCACAAACTTAATTTATGTTTAAACCTTTTGCTTCCAGGTTTATGCCAGTCACCAGCACCACTGAGAGACAGCCAGAAGTCAGGTACTAAAAATTATTGTCCTACGAAAGATACCAAAGTTACCCTTCAGTTTGTCTCAAATGAAGAACTACAACTTGTTCTCAACTACCAAGAAGATGCATCCCTGCAGGGATGAAAGCAAATCGCAGCACAAGAGATGTAGTCCTATCAAAGAAATTACCTGACAAAGGAACATGGGATCATGAGATACCTGAGTTAAAATTTCAAAAACCTGGCCCAATTCCGTATAGCATGCTGTAGGCAGAGCCACCCCACTGATGTCAATGGTAGCAGTGATGAAACAGGCCATGCGTGCGCTGCAGTCTTCCATCACGCTGGCCGTACCCTGTGGGACTTCAGGAAAACTTACTGGGAACGCATGATCTTCTGCAAATAAGGCATCATCCACAGCCTATGTCATTGGGGCTGTGCAAAAGTAAACGGAATTATGAATGGCTAAATGCGGTAGATTGACCCTGTCAAACTGCGTTCCTCTCACAAAACAGTAATATACCACAGTTTTGGGGTTTTTTTAAATTAACTTTTTACTTCCTATGCTGAAACTTACTACTTGTTCAAACACACTCAGACAACACAGACCAGTAAAAAGATTTTCCTATGACAATGTATATTTGTGAGATGAAGTAGTCTTATATCTAGCTGGTTGATTCAGGAGAAAAAAAAATCAATGCACCTGCAAAACGTATTTCTAAGGGTGATGAAGCTCCCTGCTACAGATTGCAGTGCCTAATTTGCCAGATATTTGTTTCCTAGCTATTATTGCCTGCTGAATATTTTAAATCCATTGTAATTCAATATTCAGGCCAAGTCTAAAATAAACCTTTTATTTTTTTTTCCTTTTGATTATTTTCATTAAAGATATTTTTGTCTTCAATCTTCCATTTCAATCTTGGCCTTTTAAAAGGCCATCTTCAACTTTAAAAGCAGCCTTAATTACTAGACATTTTGTCTCCTGCTTGGCAACATAATACAAGATGAGGAAACTGGATGCAGAGTCAAATAAATTCGTAGCACCATGCAGAAGAGGCAATAGGATGTTATATTCCGTTAAAAGCAGGAAACAATTGATATTAAGGCCCAGTAACAGATTATTGTATCCCGTTTTTCAGGTGTAAAAGTACTAGCTCAAATTTTCTAAAGTTAGTTAAAGACAGAAACATATTGACTAATTTTCAAACAGTAGCCAGTAGAGTTAGTGCTTTATTCTCATAAAGTTAACAGGATTTTGAAGAGTTTGGTTTTGTGTGAATACTTCTGGGGTGAGAGCTGTATAATTCTAACTGCATCTTTAGAGCGATTAGCTACCTTTGGGGAAAAAAAAAAAAGGTGGCCTTTTCATTAGCTCATGTGATAAAAGTAAAGGAATTTAATACAATGTGATTCTCTCATTAGGGAATACCACGAACTCTATTCCCACAATCTGAGTCCTATATAAAGCTTTAAAAACGTCAGTGGAACTGGAATTTCAGGAGTTATGGTCCAGGTCCTATTTATAGAAAGATTACGTGCTTTCAAGGACAAGGAAAAAAAATGATGAATCATTTCAAGAAAAAAGGGACGGATTTTTTTTAGCAGCTGTATATAGTGACAACAATGGAAAGAAAACTGGTAAGTGAGAAAGGACTGAAGGTGGCAAATACACAAGCAGTAATGTCTTCCTGCACTCCTGAACCGTACTGATGCTTAAAAATGGGATGGGGATTCCGTTCGGCTGTGCCACGGGTTCCTGTTCTCTGTGCCTTAGTCTAGAAAGACGGGAGAGAAAGGGTATTTGCAACCATAATAGGATTCCTTCCTTAACAACACCTGATTAGTTACCAAATCTTGCTGTTTCTTAAAGGAGTTATTGACTTAAAGGAGTTATTTGCCTGTTTGCCCTGCTTCACAGTCTTAAAGCATTTCTTTTTCTCAGCCTTTGGGGTGATGGAGAAATATATTCATAGTAGGATGAGGCCTGATCTGGGTGGGAAAAAGCTCTAGTGATTGTTTTTGGAAAAAAGTGTAAGAAATTGTAATGCATTGTCTTATTCCTTTCTCTGGGTTTAGTTGGCTTTAGGGATTTGGGGGTGGATTTAAACAAAGCTTTTAAAATGAATGTTCGAATTTTCAAAACACTAAGGTGTGAGGTATGCTGGTGGCCATAAGCTATTGAGAAAATTGTGAATATCTCTGCAACACACTGCTATGCATCACATTTTGAAATGTACTTGTTTTCTCAGGTCAAGAGGTGGTTAGGGAAAACAAGAAGTAGCAGTAACTTTATTTACACAGCCAATGCCTTCAATGCTAGCTGTGCATTGGGTACTAGAAAAATACATCTATCATCTCATTTTTTTAATTACAGACATGGTATGTCACCACATCTTCACACTTCTATTTTTTTTTTACTACACAATAACTACCTTGATTACTTTCATATCTTCTTATTAAATCAGTGACAACTTTGGTTTAATCAAGGGAGTACAGGGCGGTAAGCGTTTCCCTAACATCTGTGCAAATTTTTTTGTATCCAGGAAACACCTGAGATACGTGCACTGCTTGTGATCTGCATGGGCCCGTCATGGCAGTGATGCAAAAATGGCATTTAAATGCCACATTTCTCAAGGGTCTCAGGAGACATGTTAGAGAGAGGAGACCAGAAAAGGCAGCAGAGGAGGAGCTGCATAGCCCATAGGTGCCCACGGTGTGTTCTGAGGAAATCAGTTCCAAAGATGTGCATCTTTTTTGTTCTTTTTTTTTTTTTTTAAAAAAGCACTGTCCATTGATTTTTCTGTATTATTTATGACACTGCACACGTACCCAGGGAAGAGGGAAGTAGAAGGGTGGAGAAAAGGTATTCACGCACCCCGCTTTAAGCACCTAATTTACTTTCTGCTTGGCAGTCATGCTGCTTTATCTAATCGCTGAAGAGAGATTTGCTGCCCCAAAGGGCAACTCAAAGCAGCTGCTTTAGGTCCTTGAGCTGAATTGTGCCCTGAATGACAGCTGTCAAGTGATTTGTCACCAACACCAGCAAGCCCATAACGGTCCCAAATATTTTCCATTGAACAGAAAGTCTTCTAGTAGAACAGCTTTAATGATGGAAGAAAGATTTGATTTGGCTTCTATATTAAGTCCATGATAGTGTTAATCCCATAAAAATATAAAACATCCAGAATTTCTCTCTAATAATTGTAAACACTGCTTCCTTTGTCAACTTTTTGATTTATTGGAACTTATTATAGAGCTAGACTTTATTGTATTTGCTTATGATACCACAGTAATCTTTTCCCAGGCTTTCACTTTATTTTGTTACATTTATCTAGCAAGCCAGATTCACACTCCCACAGTAACCATATGGAGAAAAGCCACAAAAGCTGTTAAGTACATTTAATTACTGTTTTGATGAGCTCATATTTTAATTATGTTTATTGATTCTGTGTGTGTTGAAATAGTTTTAGCATTTCAAGAAAAAAAAAAGGAATCAATATACTGTAATTACTGGGCAATTTATAATTTTTCTGTGTAATTAAAACTTTCATATAATATTTTTAACACTTTTCACTAATCCTTCAGCTGTGATTGGCTGCATTTCCTTCTATGTTTAAGCAAGCTTTAATTTTCATTCTTCCACAATGTGAAGCTAAGTTCAGGACTAAACATCATTTCCATCAAATACTTTCCTTCCCCTTAGACCTTCGTAGGAAATCAAAAATAACATGCATATGGTATTTACTAACACAACACCAGTTGTGACACGTTGGTACATCTTCCACTTGGAGCCGTCATGACAGCACTGGCTAGCACCGTAGTAACAGCTTGACGGGTAAGACAGCTAAGAAAGAGGTCTTCCTAATGTAACTGTCACTGTCCTATTTCATCACAACAGCTGGCATTTTATCTAAAATGGTAAAATATATTATTTGACTTTAAAAAATCCATATGCCTCTATTCAGGTAGAAAATTATTTAAGGTTGGTCTCAGACTTTTAAATGAAATTTTCCCTTGGGTAGACCTAACTTTTGGATTATTTAAAATGGTAAAGCAGATGTAAATGTATGGGGACCTGATCCTCTAGTGGTATAACTGGCAAAATCCTTTTGTTTGCATGGAGCGTAATTTTTGTTTCCCGGTGAAAGAAATTTGGACACAAAGTTTGGCTGAAAGCAGGTACAGCCACACATTTGGGTTGTAGAATGGTGGGGAACCAGGCAGACTGTCAAGCAACTGTTGTTGCCTGTCATGATGAAGAGAAACATGTTTTTCTCCAAATAAATTTGGTTTTTTGCATATAGGTAAATTAGATATTATGGGATTATAAATCACAGGTACAGTTCTTGCTCAGTCACCTTATGGACCTGTTGGTCTACATGAAAGGACCTGATAAGCAGGTCCTGTGTATAGGAAAAAGATTTAGCAGTGGCAGCATAGGCTTTTTTACCAGAGGGACCTGAACAGAGGTTGCTTTCACCTGACACTAGAATTTCAAAGATGTGACTGAGTTTTGAAATTTCAGGATTTCTCACGTGATGAAAATTTCATCCTCAAGGGAGTTCTGATGTTTGTAGACATGAGATGGTGAGCTTCAGACCCTTCTCCTTTACTTTGTCTCTGGGCTTTAATTGCAACAGTATTAAAAGCAAGAAGTAGTGTTATACCATTCAGCCATCAAGCTCAGTTTTCATTTAGTTGCACCCTTGCATGCCACATGGACAGCAAATTAAAGAAAAGAAAAAACAAGTCAACTGCTTATATTTTAAGACTCTGATTGTAGAAGCATCATTTCCACCCTTTCAATATACTTTTGAATCTATGACAAAATGCTAGAAGGTTACTCTGTGCTCCTGACAGTCAAACTGGATTTGTTAGATGAAGAGCTATTCTTGAGGTATTGTACCCTTGGCTCTCAAACTCAATCTTAAATTACCAAACAGAAAGAAATATCTTTTCTGTGGAACTCATCTTAACTTGACCCCAGGCATATAACATTAGCAGGGCTGGAAACTAGGTGCTGGCCAAGGAAAGAGAAAGGACTTCGTCTATTTTAGTACTGTATATTACCTCAAGGTCATGAGATTACTGTGAGAAGGGGCAGAATGTATGACTCTGGTAACAAAAAGAGGTATCAAGAGCTGAAAGAGAATATTTATGGGAAAAAAACACGTGATAGCAACAAATAGAGCCACCTGAAAGAAAAGTAGAAAGGATAGATAGGAAGAATACAGAAACAACGCATAACTGTCCATTTGGAACATGATAGGCCATGATTAGAGAAGGTTCAGGTGTCATCTTGACCCCCAGAGAAAAGTCAGTGGAAGAGGAGAGAACGGGGAAATAGCGTGGAGGCACACAAAGGTGGAAGCCTCATTTGCTCCTCTTTGGAGCGCTTACCAGAAAAGTGAACCTTGGTTCTGACCAACTGCCCCTGCTACAGACTGGGAGAGCCCCAGAGATGTCACCAGGAATCAGAGCAGTAGAGCTCTGCAGAAATTGCTCCAGAGCCTCATCTGTCTGTTGCAAAGCAGATTTCACTGAGGTGTCCAGCCAGGCTGGAGAATCCTGCCGCAGCACTGCTGGGGACAGCAGGAGGGATGGGGAGGGAGATCACCAACAGGAGCCGGTGTCCTCACTGCTTGTACCTGCCACGGAATCTGCAGGTTCTGGAGTGGTTTCCACAGGCACCAAGATACAAGAGCCTTATCTGGACATCTTTTGGAGTCTGCAAAACAAGTGTCAAATTCAGCGTTCACCAAAGTCAACATTAACAATTTCTTTTGATATCAGCAATGTTTTCATTAACCCTTGATGCACTTTTTAGACAGCCTCATTTCTGTGTGTGTCTGTAAACATTCCGTTCATACTCTTTACTGTAAATTCAAGTATATTTGTTTCCTTTGTTGCTGACGCTACTTTTCTTCTACCATCATTTAATAACATAGTTTTCTCTCAACATAAAACACATACTGCATACATAAATATGAAAACCTGGTCAGGTATATATACCTGGGAAAATGAAATGAGAGAGGACTTAAGCAGTCCTAGCTACTTTCCACAATGCAGAACTCTCATTTCAAGATAAAAGGCCAAAAATTCTGCAAATACACCACTATAAACCCCAGCTAGTTCTCTTGAAGTTGGAGGAGCTATTTATGGTTTCTGCCATGAAGAAGCCAATCTTTCCCCAGGAAAGACTGTTTGATGTCTGTCTGTTGACTTCTGCGAGAGTGGGGAGGACATGCAGGAGGATTTGCTGGTGTAGCATGCCTGATTAATTTAAGCGCACATTACTCACTGAAATAAAAGATTTCGGATAACCGAGATGGTAGTGGTGAGATGGTTGATTAGGCTAAGAGTTGTCAGCTGCATGAATTTGGATCAGTGTCAGCCATAACTTTGAAATTCCTGTCTTTACTATGTGTGACAACATTATTGGCGTTTCAAGATAATTTCTTAGGTTTTTTTTAAGAAAAAAATACAAAGGATAATAAAAATACTCTACTTCAGAAAGACTGCTTTGCTGTCCTGGGCATACGCATACAAACAGTTTCCAAACAGCTTGTTATTCACCCATTGGGCTGGTAGAACTCCTCCAAAGAGGTTTCCAGCTAAGGGATAAATACCCATTTATACACTCCTTTGCAATGCTGTATAATTTACCTGACAGGCCAAAATGGCTCCTGCAGATATGTTACAACTCCAGACAACCATGCAGATAATTTTCAAGAGCACAGCTACATATCAGAAAATCTTTTGAACATTGGTACATGTGTAAGTACAGCACATATGTTTCTCAGTGTAGTAACTCAGCTGTTTCATTTCTCTCTTTTGCTCAATATTCAGCCCCTTGAGAGTTCCAACCCTGGCTCCAGTTTGGCAGTTTCACACACATAAAAGTCTTGTTCGTGCAAGTTTTGTGAGCCACCAGACAAAAATAAGATTTTTTTTTCTGACTTTTTTTTTTTGCATTGCATCTCTAAACCAGAAAAACACAATTGTTTATGAGAAACATAATCAGGCCCTTTTCATTTCAATTAGCAGCATGGTTGCTGCTAATTGTCTGTCCATGATCTTTGTTATTAGACCAAAATGAGATAAAGAATATAGGTGAATTAATCATCTGTGAGGACAATGAGAAGCTGACCCACATTAGACAGAACAATAAAAATTATATTTGTCCTCTCAACCGATGAAAGGAAGAGGAAAATTCCTGGTGTGCAAGTTCATACCTGTGTTTCTGGCAAGTTTGTGTAAAGTGTCTGAACAACCATCAGAAAATGATGACTGAACTGCAAGTGCCCCTTGCATCCAGGGGCATCTCAAGAGATTTGCACCCCGGGTACTTCTCTTGCTATGAAAAGATATTCAGAAACATCACCAGGAGAGCTGTAGCCCAGAAGCACCCAGCAGATAAATTTAAGACCTCTCTTCCCTTAACATATCTCCCCCTTGCACTGCTGAAAACCAGAACCCTCCATCCTCCAGATTTGACCTGGCGCTCATCAATTCTATCATTAATCTGATGAAACCTGTTAAATTTGAAATTATTCCTCTGAACTCCTCCAGCTGCTGTTATGAGAGGGTAAGGTCATGAAAATTCAAGGTCAGTTAAAACTAATAAGTGTAATAATTTCATCACATCTAACACCTTTTTCATGGAAACACTGAAGTCAAAGACCTGAGGAAAATTTTGATACTTTAGCAATACTTTTTAAGACCTGCCGAATATTTCTAAATTGTTCCATTTTAAACAGTGTTTTAAGATATTTTCCAAGCACTGCTCAGACTAGCAGTTCTTGTTCACTTTTGTTTATTCATTGGTTATTGACAGAGTAATTAAAATTTACTGATTAACACATTTAAACTTAGTACTGCTGCAGATCATTTTTTCTTGCCTGTGAGCAGAGACCCAAAATTTTGCTTTGTAAAAGATTAAGAGTCACAGGCAGTTGCATCTCATTGCTTCTTCAAATAAGAAGTTAAGAGCCCAAACTTAATGACAACCTCATTCTTTGTGCGTGGGAACCTGCTGATTTGCTTGCTGACTGCTTGCCAGTTGAGGACCTTTACTGGGCAGAATCTTTTTTCTTCACTTGGCTTATCCACAGAAAGTAATCACAGCAGGTTTAAAAAAAAAAAAAAAAAAAGCAAACAAACCAACCCCAATTATCAGAAATGATGGCAAGTCTATCAAAAAGACTTCTGTGAGGTCTCATGTATGGATGAATCTGTAAATGTCAAAGGACAAGAAAGAAAGATGTAGCAAAGCCACTGAAGTCTTCTTGACATTAGGTGCTGTCCAGAACAGATTCTCATGTAGATATTGATGTCGCTAAATCTCACAAGGAGCTGCACAGCTGTAGTAAATGAAAATTTGTCTAGAAAAAAGATTGCAAATGGTGTAAAATTTGTTATTGTCATCAGACTCTGTGCAACAACTATGAGACCTACCCATATCCTGCTCACTGCGTGTTTCACGAAACTATCAGTAAACATGAAGGCTCACCTCTGTACTATGCACATCCATGCAAAGTCACACACACGCACATAGACCCCTTCTCTCCTGTCAGGGTTACATTCTTCTACAAGAACGTTGAGAATGAGGGATGCGTGTTGTCCTCAGTGCATCTGCCTATGGGAATCAGAGACCTGCTTTGTTGACTCCTTCCTTCACCCTACTGAGAATTTAATTCCATGAAATAAATCCAAACCCACAACAAATCAATATGAAAAATACAGAGCCTGATTTTTGCCACGTCAAATTTCACTGCAAAAGTAGGAGCACAAGAATTGTGTAAGAGTAGCATTAAGTACTGGATTTCTTTCCACGCTGCAGGAGATTTATGTCTGTAGATATGTGCAATGCATTGAAAAATTAATGTAACAAAAGCTGCCTTCAAAAGAATAGCGTAAAAGTGAAGGAAAAGTCAAACTAGCAGAATAACTGCTAGGGAAGAAGTTGGTTGAACGTTTCTGCCATCTGTTAATAGGTTGTCAGCTGGCACGAATAATGATTCCCCTTACCTGGGGGTCACTTTCCTGCGTACCTCTCCTTCCCCCGGTTCCCCAGCCACTCCAAGCAGGTCACTGGGGAAGGGGAAATCAGAGTGTTCCCCATCATAGGGAGAAATCAGAGAGGGTACAAAGTTTCACTTAGCTTTAGATTAGTCTAAATTAAATAGAGTGGCCTGGGGAGGGGTCTCAGCCTGCGGGGCAACCTGATAGTGAAGCTAGAATCACAGTCTATCTATGTTCTAAATTGATGGCAATGAAAATAATACTCCCCAGACACAAAAGTACACTTGTTTTCAGATTAATGCATCCTGAATGTGAGCTTTTCATCTCCTTTCTGAATGAGTTAACGTGTGCTCGTTTGCCTTGGCCAGAAACTGAACTGCAGGTTCATTATTTGGAAACTTATTTGCACTGAAGTCCATAAGGCCAGTGGCTTGGAAAGATGAAAACAGCTTTCCACAGGCTCTCATTTTGGGAAAAGCTGGTTGCCCAGGGCTGCCAAATGCATTCCCAATGAACTCCTCCATTTGCATGTTATATTTGGGCCGAAATTGAGACAGCGAATACCTAACTGCTCTCAGGCCTGATCCAAGGATCTCCAACTGCTCTTTGCGAGGGTGAATGATGCATTTGAAAAACAATTCATACCTCTCACCGAGGAGCCCGAGAATGCTGTCATCTTGCGCTAGCACTCAATGTTCCCTCTTCTCAAAGAGCATCGGTATTTGCCATAACAGCCAGATCCCGTGCTCGTATCCATTAATTCCTGGAGTGCGCTGTCAATTAAATGTGCAATGGATGATAATTTCACAAATGTTCTAGCTTCATTTTGTGTTTTCTAAATTGTTATTAGTACAGAATTAAATTATTCTTTGATTAATACAGCAACACATTTTTTGGTGCTCTCAGATATTGCCTGTTCAATAGTACAACTGTGTATTTTTCTCCCTTATCTGTGGATAGAAGATGTAAGATAGAAGATAGTTGCAAAATACATCTGTCAAGATAAGCTTGTAACTACTGTTCTTTCTGTAACTGGAGAAAAATTACACTAATTTAGACACAGATGTTTTGTTACACTTAGCTTCAGTTCAATTTTCAATGGAACGGAATAGTGAAAAAAAAATAATTTAAAAGTTGGATTGAAAAGCCAAAATAGCATCATCAGTTCATTCCAAAAGATATATTTTGATACTGTCAAAACATTTTCAGACAGTCTGGCAACACCTGACTTCACAAAGTATTTCAATTCTGACAAGCGGTGTGTATCTTGTACACGGTCTCTTCAACGTTTCTCCAGTCTGATGTCATTTTATATTTCTCTTTAACTATAGACTATTCAAATTAATGAGACTTATTTGCAATATGTTTTTAGCTGCTATTATAACTGCACAAACAACTACCCTTAGTCTCAGCTGATAGAAACTCCCCAAGTACAACCAGTATCAACACTGTTAAATCAGAAGTACTATCCTTGGCCTTGGTCATTCACATGCCTCGATCAAATCTCCTTTTTCCAAGCATTAGTTTGTTATCTCCCTGCTATCTGTGCCTACGGCTGTGACCGCATCCTGGAGAACACTAATTCCACATACTGAGAGCAAAAGAAAAGCCCCACAACTGCTTGTTCTAGAGTCCTTGACAAATGGCCATTGATTCACTGAATCCAGCCTACCTGAAATCTTCCTTATAATTTCATATTGACACTGCGAACACCATTCCCAGACATGCAATATTGCTGTGCACTCATACATGGCTGCTTGCTATTTCCATAACTGGCTGTGTTTTGAAAAGACCTGAAGATGAAATCCCTGCGTTATAAAAACCTGACTTTGTAAACTCACAAATTCACTTTGACGCTCGGAAGAAAGTTGTTAAATGATCTTTTTTTTTTCCTATGGTGCATACAGTGAGAATATGCATGGCATAAATTGAAGAACCGAGGAAAACCTCTTTCTCAGCTCTGGAATTCCCCCCCAAACAGTGGCATTGCTGTGCAGTCCAGGGAAAACAGTATCTGGGTTTGCATCAGTGAAATCCCCGCCAGAAATAAGAATATCATGCTACAGGACAGGAATATAAACGCACAATTCAAATTCCTTTACTGGTAAATCACAGAATATCATACTTTAAGATCACAAACTCATCACAAATATATGAGCTGAGAATATTTTAAGAGGTTTCTGTAAGCTATTAATCTATTGTGGTCTATTTAGTGATTGCTCTGTATTATAGGGCGCATTTCACAGTTGTCTTGACTACAGACAAATCATGAAAAACAGACAGGCATACTTTTATGCATTCATAAACAGAACAGATCTAAATTTAGCTTCATAAGAGCAGTTTATTCAATTACTGAAATACTTAGAATGAAATACTTATAATGTAACAATCATGTAAAACATGAGACTTCAAGGTTGCCTTGGCACAGCTCTGGTGACTGACAGCTCACTTTTGACTATGCACGTACAGCTAAGCTCACTCTGTTTCTCATCCGTGTCACTAAAACCCTCCGATCACTGTACATGATCGCATCCAAACCAAGGCAAACCATGTTAAAGGCAAAATACATTATACAAAATAACCTAAAACTGGTTAAAAAAAACCCCAAGCCAAACAACAATATTGTTTCCAGTGGTATTTTAGCTCTGATTTTGGGAAGATGCATGCAGCTATGCAAGTATCTCCTTCTCTTTGTGGGATTTTCGTCTGCATTCCAGCATGCGTGCTGGTGAACCACTGTGAACCCAATGATCTTATCCAGTTAATTCTTCTAGACTTCATTTTAGCAAAGCTTAAAATTAAAGTTACTCTCACAAATAAAAATGTTAAGACATTTGAACTCACTGGAGCTTTTGAACACTGGTTAAATTTTAAAATCTATGCTGGTTAAACATGAATTATCATTTTACTTATGAAGTACATTTAAAAAATATTACAATAAAGAAGAACTGTAGAACTACACAGCCATCCACTAAAGTGAGAATATAAATTCCCCAATCTAATAGTTATTTGACTGAGCTAATATTGAAACACTTAATAGCATTTAAACAAAAAATGTTCAAATTTCTTTTAAAAGTAGTACTCTGATCATAAGATTTAAATTATCATATTCATTAGAGAAATCCTGTGCTAGGAGTGAAACTCTAACATTGTAGTGAACCAAATTGACACACAGAAATATATTTGCCTTAAAAAGAAGATAGACGCTAATGTGGGATATATTGGCACATGGAAATATTCTTTGTCAGGGCTACTGTATTTTTCCCCAGAGCAAGTTATCCCTTAACTTTCCCCATTTTTCTATTAAAAAGACAATCAATATTTTGAAAGAATGAATTAACAGCAGTTTCAAAACATGACAGGAGCAGGCAGAAAAGACACGGCCGTATGTCTTCATTTTCATTCTAAATATAAATGAAAACATGAGTGTTTATTTTCAAGCCCGCAGACCAAAGCATCTAATTGATCCCACTTGGGAGACAGGGTCTGAATAAAGGGCCATTATGTTTTGATGAGATACGCAATTGCCTTGAACTTGCCAGGAGTTCAGGTGTGGATATATCTGTACCCCGAGCGCTTGCAGGAATGTCGGTTTCTGCGCGCTCCTGCTCCTGCATCTGCCTCGCGTAGCCCTTGTAGGGACCGGCTCTATTTCACTAGAATAACTTCGCTATTCATGAACAATGAGGTTCAAATTGTACTTTTCTTTAACACAACATTAACTCTCAAAGAGCTGGAAATTCAGTATTCTGTTCCCTAAGCTTAGATTCCAAATCAGTCACTGAGAACATTATATGAGCAGTAATCCCATTAAATATATCATCTTGCAAATATCTAAATCCAGTTAATTAACTTGTATTGCAAAAGAACTCCAAGATACAGTTTTCAGTGAGCAAACTTACATTTTAGGTTTCTAATTATATCAGAAATAAGTTTCATATCTCCTTTTTGTTTAAAAATTAAACTCACCTAAAAATGTATAAGCATTGGCAAAATAGGTGTTATAGACATACAGAAATTTAAAAAATCTGAGTGTTCTTTATTAAACTCTTATCTTGGGGAGAGCTTATAGAATCACAGAATCATTTTATACAATAGAGGCCCCATAAACGTTGAAAAAGGGGAACATTATCTGAAGAAAGTTGTAAAATATTTTCCACTTATTAACTAAACAGGAACAAATGACTGGACAGGTAATAATTGAGGTAATTTTGCAGTTCACAAAGAATGCAGTATTACAATTCCTCTACTTGGAAATTAGTTTACTAAAGGCTGGGACTGGTGAGAGCATAAGAAGAATATCAGAAAAAATTCTTTGCAGCCCAAAGTGATTAAAAAAAAAAATAGATAAAAAGAGAGTTTTCAAAAGCTAAGAACTAAGTCATTTTATTATGGCTGCAGTTAAGAGTGAGGCACTCTTCCAGTGAGAATATATTTAAAGTACACTGCGAATTTATGTCGTCATGTGATTTCACTTCACAAACAACTATAAAAATAAAGCCAACGAAAGGCCGGCTCAGGCTGTCTCAGGGTGCTGCTCATCAGGCTGTTTTCTTAAAGTACTCACCTACGATTTCCCCTCCTTTTCCAAGGGCAGCAATGCCTCGCTAAATCACCAGGATAGCTGTTTTATTCCGGACCGGGATCAACGTCCATCAGCAGAGAGCGGAGGGGAGGGGAGCAGAGGGGGCCAAGCAAACCTCGGCGTATTACGGAGCAGGATTCTGCACAGGGAGCGGACGGGGATAAATGAATGCTGTATTTTCAGGGCTGCCTATAACCATTTATTTTGCTTTGAAAAGGAACAGTAGTTGGTAAGTGAAAACATTTTAAAGTACTTGAAAATAATTTGACACCACTCCAAGTTTAAAAAGAAAAACTGATCCTAAAAGGTCTTCTTAAAGTATTGTTGGGTACTATGCAAAAAATAAGTGACGTGGCCTGAGCATCTCACCTTATGGTCCTTTGCAAAGGCACATGATGAACCGTAAAGCTCAGCTGAAAACGTGTATTCCCCAAGGTTCCGCTGCAGTGGAGGACTGAGGCTAAGTCAGACTCAGTTAAAGGCTAGGTTAGACCTAGGCTAACCGCCTAATTCAGGGTACTCCATACGCCAACCGGTCGTTCCTCTCTCCACCCCTCCCCGAGGGCTGCCCAGTGTAGGGTTATATTGGACACCGTCTCTCATGGTGAAAATACAGCTATTGTTTTATTGCACCTAGATATTTTTGATTGCAACATGTTCTCTTCCAGCTGCACTGCCTTCTGCTGCTTAGAGACCTGCTGCTCATAACCACTCCTTTGGGTTTGCGGGCTCAGCCGCTCGTGCGAGTCTAAAGGAGGTGAGCTAGCTGGACTGCTGTAAGCCCTAGGTCTTTGCCAGTGCAGTTGTGTTCTCTAAAAAGAGCTTATGGGGTTGCAAAGGATGTGTGGGAAATGCACCAGGAACACGAGCGTGTTAGCAAGGCGAGACACAGGTCGTGTTAGCTCTGCAGGCTCAGAAAAGCTCCTCAGCAGCAGTGGTGACCAATCGAGCTGCGTCGGTTGCTGACTGGAAGTGTTCCTCATCATCGCATTAAAGTCTGGAGTAAGTTTCCCAGGCTTTTTTGCTTTTAATGTCCTCTGAAAGGGTCTCTTTTCTGCACATGCCAGGCAGCATTGGAATGGAACAACTCTATGATCATGCATGAAGTCACTTGTGATTTTAGTCAGAACTCCCACCAGTTCCAGGCATAGAGGAACAGACCCTTTGTTTTCAAATTGTGGATAACAACAAAGATTAAAAAAATGAGGCAGAAGGGATAAACCCTGCTGCCTTTTTAAAAGACTGACCACAACAGACAATACATTTGCTTATTAAAGTAGAAGAGAGGATATTTTAGAAACAAATCAGCCACAGTATGTGGTTTGGTGTTTCATTAATTGAATTCTGCCCATATTAACAAGTGTTACTACTTTTTTCTTCAAATTATGCCAATTATGATTTCTCTTATGAAAATAATGATTCATGTTTTAGATTGAGTTGTGTGAACATGAAACAAAAGCAGTATGGAGTAAAACTGAAAAGAATTTTGAATTATTTCCCTCCAGTTATCAGTACTTCAGGTCACAGTCCACTCACCAATTATCCAAATGGTACTTGGTCTCAAAAGAGCTAATAACTACTTAGTCATCAAAGAGAAGCTTCTGAGATTCACAAAACCTCCATAGCCACATCCTCACTCGAAACTTCCATCAACTTTATTGTGGTACTGCAGTGTCACTGGCTGAGCATCACAAAAAAGCCATTCCCTCGATGTACAGGGGTACACAAATACCATTATTTTTTTCCCCTTTGTGGAAATTTATCTCGTCCTTCCTAGCTGCCCTTTCTCCTTTTGCCTTTATGTATTTGGCTGTTGTGGTATCTGTTACTCTGATCTACCGTCCTTGCTCAGTTTCTTCCACTGAAAGATTGTAATTTCATCCCAACATTCATGCCGTCTGCCTCAGGCATAACTCAGTCCTCCAAGTCTCCTTCTGCTAGGTATCTCTCCCTTTCCTCTGATGACAGGCTTCTAATTTTGGATCCCAAATACTAACCTAAGCTGTATGCCTGAAACAGCCCCCGCCCGGGGACACCCCCACTGAGTTAGGTGGTCCTTATGAGAGAGCCGCAGCCTGTTTAACGCTTTAGTAACTCTGTACAAGGTTTGAGTCCCCTACTCTTGAAACATTGAAGATGACAAGATTTTGTTCCATATGCCAGAACAGCCTACGGTCCCACCATCTGGTCCTGAAGAACAAAATATGAGCTAGATTCCATCCAGAACAGTAAGAAAAGACACTCTTTGCACTGGACAGAGCAATGAAATGGTGTTCTCCTCCAGGTCAGTTTTAAACAAGGGTCCTGGGTCAACTCAGGCCTGCAATCCAAAGTCTAGAAGTGTTTTAGCTCCAGGTAGAAGGTGTATTATTACAGCATCTAATAGCACATAATTTTTTGCACCTTGGGCCATAGCTGCATGCGTGCCTGTGATTTTTAATCCTTTTCAGATCCAAGAGTTGAATGTCCAAGCCTCCAAACTAAAGAGAAAGCCTTGCAGTCATGCTATAGCATCATCTGCAGCTTGAAAGTTATAAAAAAAAGGAAGCATTTTTCACTTCGTAGATTAAACAGCTGCTTCATGCGTTGAGAGTGACCTTGAACAACACTGTTCTCTGCAGCCCAGTGGGTTATCTGTTCCTGGCTCCTTTTCAATGGTTTGGACAACAACTTTGTGCCAGAAACTTCCCCTCACATTTTCCAGTCAGGCAACCATTAGATCAACAATAAAACATGTTTTCCTTCCTTTTTGGCTGTCTTGAGAAACACACATCATCATTTCCCCATCTTTGGCCTCTGGCAAGAATGCACAGTGGCCAGGTAATTTACACGTCAGTATTGTTTACTACTTGAATTTAAAAAAAAGCCCTTATAAATTTTCCAGAAACCTCAAAAGTATTACGACTTGACTTTAAATTAAACTGTGTCCTTTTAGCTTGCCTAAATATTCAGCTTCATTTCCAGTGAAAGGGTTAATACCTGTATTTTACCCTTTTTGGATCAAGTTGGTGAAAGAGGGAGAGCTTCATGCACCATAGGAACCTGCAGTAGTACCCTAATGACAGTATAATTAGAAGTATCATTGTGGTAATGATTCTTTTCATCTGGCAAAAGGCTTTAACAGAAAAGATCTCTTATTCAGTTAGTTTCACCTGCCCATCCTCTTACCTCTGCAATGCTCCTTTTCTAGGTCAGCATCAGAAGTTAATACTGGGTGTTTGACAAGGCTTCAGACTTTGTGCTCATCAAACTAATTAAAGAGAAACACATCCAAAGCCTAGTGAATTATTTTACTTTTTAAAAATGCTGCCCATTCATCTTGTTTAAAGATTTACCTGGCTCAGTGGGTTTGATTAATGAAAAGGACAATGGGGCTCTTGTCAGTGCAACCTCCAGCCACTTGGTTCAGGGTCAACAGGTTGAGCAAGAGGCCTCCATGTCTATATTTAGTCTCTCTCTACTTTAAAAATCCAAAGGATTGAAATGTTACTGATTTTATCAGCATGCCACAGTTTGGAGAAAAAGACAAGAACTGTCTTGAGCTCAAACTTCATTCTACTCCTTTTGGTTTAAGTTAAATAGCACACAGCATATCCCCCAAGGTTGTCCTGGAGATACATAGGTAGGATGGCTTTACGTTAACACCAAAACTGAGTCTGTTTGTTTTGGAAGTGGAGTACAGACTCTAAGTAAGCTTAAAATGTAGATTCTTATAACTTGCTACTGGGGAAAATTTACAGTAAATATACATGTTTGCATAAATTCTGAAAAGACCAAAAAAAAGGGGGGGAGGGGAGATATGATGTATATTAAAGACTAGTGAGCTTATAAAATAATCATAAATGCCTTGATCTTGTAAACATTTTTGCATAGAATGAGCTATACTATCACAAATGCTCTTATTATTGCACTGGAGCTTTGACTCTACCATAAATTTGAAACAAGGTAAAAAAAAAAAATCACATTCATATAATTCCAGAAACCAGATTTCTACTAAAAGTCAGCGTGGTCCACGGCTCCCCGTTGTTTCAACAGAAGGATGCAAGGTCCATCAGACTTTCTGAACTTGGACTGCTTCTCTGTGCCCTCTCTCTCAGCTCTGCTGCCGGTTGCGTAGGGGAGGGCTGAGCGTTGGCTCCCTCCGCTCCCACCCTGCCTGCCTCCACTTGCCTTCACCTGCCTCCACCTGCCTCCACCTGCCTGCACGCCAGCGAGCAAGCCGCTGAGAGCTGTTGCCTCCTTGTGACACAGGCAGCGAGCAGGAAAGTACCCAGCATGGATTATAATCTGCCCTCTAGTGATTAATACAGTTAACATTTGGCAGCATCATTAACATTATTTATGCGTTACATAATTACATATCATTACATAATTATTTCCTTATGCAACAGTGATAATACTCATGCTTTACACCTTTCTAAGAGGTTCTTTAATATAATCAATGGATTGAGCATCTAGCAGTTTCCTGATAATTATGGTTTATGATCATTAATAACGCCTTCTACTGATATGTTTATAGCTACAGAGGACACAAATCATGCCTATCATCCTAGGACAGCTACTGTTCCACAAAGCCTTCCACAAGCACATGCTGAGATTGTGCAAAACAACCATCCAGTTGCTTCACTTTAGTGAAGTAACGCTGCTTAGGGCCAGTGTTTTCAGTTGTGTGAGTTATTAAGCAATAATGCCCAGATCTCCTGTGAGGCAGAATAAGATTTTCCTGCTGATTGAAATGCCACAGAAGCAGGGCTGAAACACACATCTTTAGCCAAAGGTGCAGCCCGACAAAAAAGATGTTTGTGATTTGGAGGGAAGGGCATGGTCCCTAATGTTTATTCTTTTAAGCAGCCTTTGACAAGTAAAAGGCTTTGTTACATGTTACTGTACCTTGAGGTGAAGACAACCCTTGAGGTCCTTTATCAAGAAGTAATTCTATCATGCCAGAATAACTCAGCAGTGTATCATGGCAGTGCTCCACTGCCCTGTGATGAGCTCTGCTTCAGGAATCCGGAAGAGCTTCCATAGCTGCCCCAAATGCCCCCCTTCTTTAGGGCAGACACCAAACCCCCACTGTTATCCTGCTAATTCAGCTGGGCAAAAAATGGAGAGAAGGCATCATAAGAGTCTTGGTTGTGAGTTTTGTCTGTGATGTACACTAGGCCCAATGTAGAAATGGGAGAACAAGTCCTACAGTGATTGACCAAGCCTGCAGGAGCACTGGGGCACGACCAAAAGGAACATGTCCCACTCGTATCTGCAGCAGCGGTTGCACCAGCTCCTGCGTGCGTGCATACGCTGGCCTCGTGTTTCGTCGCCCCTAGTCAGCACCGACTGCAGCTGCTGGCTAGTACGGCTGTGGAAACCCACCCGCATCCAACAGTCACTTTATTCTTGCAAATGAAACACTTATGGGCTTGATAATTTTATCTACCCTATCATCTAGGAAATGCATTTGGATAAAGGGCCATGTATTGAACAGTCTTTTATCACACAAGTATTTCTACTGAAGAAAGATTTCCAGGATTCAAGTCTGTGTATTTAAAAGGCAAAATTCAAAGAAGTTTTATTGCCAGACTTTCACTTCTCAATAATGATGTCTTAATTGTTCGACAAACGTGCATTATAATTTGTCATACATTCGAGGAATTAGCATAGAGGAAAACCCACCTTCATTCTGCTTAATAAATCAAGAAGTTGTATTTTTAATGCTGCCTTTTAAATGCAGCCATGCACTAGTGTTCTCCCTAGATTTTTAAATAGGTAAATACTACGCTGGGATGTTTGCAAGAAAAAAAAGAAAAGATTAAAGAGAGATGAGATCGTTGGGGCGAAGAAAAGTGTCATCTTTTCCACATAGCAAGTTAGACAGCAAATATAGTCAGATAAGAAAAAGGAGATCAGACACTGAACTCAATTTTTATTGTATTAAATTTGAAATACCACATCTCTTCATTCCCATGAGAGAATTTTATGTAATCTTTCACACAGTGCTTCTGCAAGAGCCATTCACAACCATGCTGCCTATAGTTTTTCAAGGCCTAAATTTCTAACGTAGGGAGGTAATTTTTTTTTAGTATGCCATCAGTCACAGTGCACCCACCCACTGAAGGTCTGAACATTTCCTGCAGTGGCTTTGAGATAAAGATTTCCTGATACCTGCAAGCCCTGTAAGAAAAATATTGTTTACAAATGAGAAATTCTGATGCCTGATATTCCAGGCAGCGCTAGGTGTTAGATCTTCTTTCTTGGCATCATTACACATTTCCAGGTGTTAGGTATTTCATTATTTAAGAGTAGGTAGAAAAACCAGACAATAAGTATTCATAAAATGTCAGACATTCTCCAAAGGGCTGTTTGAGTTAATACAGGCCCTAAAGCTCTCACTTTTATTGGGCTTGAAAATGATAGTTATTTGAAGGAAATTATGTCACTACTTAAAATATTTTACCAGAAGAAACTGCTTAGCACCATATCTTTAAACCACCAAGAAAGAAACTCCAGAGAGTTTCCACTACATTGCAGCTTTCTGACAGACAGCTCTTGCTAGTCTTGCAAAGCTATACAGTAAAATAAGAATGAATCTTCCTATCCTGGGTCAAGAATACCAAGGCCATCAACACTATTTTTGCTCAGAACCTGTTCCAAATTGCATACCTTGCTTGGTGATCAGCCGTGCCATTAGCTGCCTAAATGAAGTCCTTTGCTACCCTTCATCTGTATCTCGAATTCTTTGGGGTACACGAGTTGACATAGGGTCAGCGGAAGACCAGCTCCCTTCCAAAGCACATATGTAGCTGAGTGCAGACAGAAAGTCAGCTGAAGAGCAGAATTAAGAGCTGAGAGGCAATATGACATGGCTCTTGACACTACCCTGCAGCTGAAACAGCACCCGAGATCTTAGCCGTTGCCTTGAAGCTACAGCCCGTGCTTGCCTGCGTGCTAACCGGAGCGGAGGAGCAGCAAGCAGAGAGGCTGGCTATAACAAGAGTATGACAAAGACATACCTGCAGAGTGGTTCTCTTCACTTTCTTATTCAACCCTGTGTGGGACTGGAGCAGCCAATACATTCAGCAGGGGCAGCTCCATGGAGTTGGCCACGGGCACCTCACCACTGTCCCACCACAGCAAGGGGCTTCGCGCGGCTCGGAGAGCCAAGATGCAAGAAGGCGATGGGTGTGAAAGACGACTTGAGATGAAATAAACAGTGAGGATCAGGGAAGCAGAAACCACGTTAAACAGGTTCCTGCTATTGGTGAGGATATAGAAGGAGAACCAAAATGTCTGGGTTTGGATATAGAACAGGCTCCAGCTCCTGCTAGACTTTTGGGTCTGTGACAAATACTTGCAGAGCATATTTGTTTGAAGCCTGCAGATCAAAGTCAGTGCATAAACCATGCTGTCGCTTATACCTTTACGAAACTCTCGGGATACTGAAAAACCTGAACAGCCAATGCAAAAGGAAGAGGAGTAACTCCCTGAGCAGCTGAAAACTATGGTTGTATTTAAGGAGTTCACACTGACATAAGCAGATATAATTTACCTGCATACTTTACCACATTAACAAGAGCTGTTCACCTCTTGGTGAAGGATTCCTGTTATTTGTACACATACATACATTTTAAAATAGGATAGCAGTGATAGGACAAGGGGGAATGACTTTAAGCTGAAGAAGGGGAGATTTAGATGAGATATTAGGAAGAAACTCTTCACTGTGAGGGCGGTGAGGCACTGGCACAGGTTGCCCAGAGAAATAAACATAATAAAAAGCACCAAAGGATCCCGTCGTTATCCACGTTTCTGACCTCCCAGGATAGGGTCAGAAATCAACTGCGCTGCATGTGCTCATTAGCTAATTAAGAGGGGTTAAAAAGGACATTCACACTGTGTACTACGTATTTTCTGAATAGAGGCAATCTAACAGAACCTCTTTTTGTGTTATTATAAAATACTCTGAATTAGCAAGTAAGTTCTGCAGCAGAGAATGTTTTCGGCATGTCTGTTCAAGTGTGCCATCAAAATTGTTGGTGACACCCTGGTTGTGATACAGCTGCCGGTTTGCCTTTGTGACTTTTGCTGGATCCGTCAATACAGTCGTTCTGGAGGTCCCAGATGTTCAGTCTAACAACTCACAAGCCTTATTTGTGTTACAAGCCCCTCACTCTTCAGTACGGCTGTGCTTATTCCTGTAACGACAAAGTAGGTATTTCTTTCAATAACATTCACTTGTCATTAGAAAAATATCCTAATTATGAATTCAAAAGTGACAGATTGTGAGATTCAGTTTGCAAAGATGATGTCACTGGTGGGGAATTGGTGGGTAACCTGCAATTACCTCTTTGAATAAAGACATCAGTGTTGTATCTCGAGAAATAATGGCTAATGATATGTCTTCCAAAAGGAAATAGCATTATTAATTACCTTACTGTGAACACACCACTTATTGACAGCTTTGAAGGCCATTCATCCAATTAAGTATAATGACTAAAAGCTTCATTTGGCCTTCATGGTTATACAGATGGGCTAAGAACAGAGAGCAAGATCCTGATTTAATTTATAACCTTCATAAATATTCAGAGAAAGTCACAAACACCCATGGAGCTACCCTGTTTTCTATTGCTGTGATTAGAGTCAGTCTGTGGCAGGTAATGATGGTATAGAAAGCGCTGTAAATTGATACCTCTAATACCTTGAAGACTTATTGTTGTGCAATAATACAATCTGTCATCTCTTCTGATTGTTACTAAGTGCTTTGCTTCCAAGCACTTTCCTATCAACATTTAGGGGGTTTTTCCTTCCCCGACTGTCGTCTGGACCTGCATACATTTCAGTGACAGATGATTTAGTTGCAACCACAGCCCTATCTAAGTTACTTTTTGCTAACAAAACTAATTTTTGCAATATTTCACAGTTTCCACAATTTTTTTCTTCCTTAGATGAATCCAACAATCATTTTAAAAATCATTTGTTTATACTGTACTTTACCTCAGTTTTATGGATCGGCTTCTGATTTTATTCACACGCTGCTGTAAGAAGAACAATGCAACCGAAGCCAACAGAATTGCTTTGCATTTTCCTTTTTGTAAGTAAGAACGGATTCTGGCCTCGGGCATAAAGGATCATTTTTGCGGACCCATCTAGGCATCTCTACAGCCCTCATTAACATGCCATTTTGCTGATTAGTTATTTTAATGGATGGCAAGACAAATCCTAGTGCATGGCACAGCTCAGCCAACGTACCTCTAAGATAACAGTGTGGCTATTAACATTGCTTCTGCCATCACTGGCTTTTATCTTTGAACAGCAACAGGTTGCTAATGATATGTGGTTATCATTTTCACATTTTGGAACATCAAAAATGCTGACAGACTAAGGTGGTAACGGTTTGTAAGCACTCAGGTAGAACATCAAAGACCTTACTAAAGGTTTAGTACACACCCGCAGTAGCAACAGTTTTAGATCTACCTGTACCGCCGGTCTAATCGCTCAGAAATCTGATACTGATGCTCATATGACATCCAAGAAATGCTTTTTTTTGTTAAGTGGAAAGCAACATTACAGCCAAATGGCAAAGCATCTGCAAGTGCTTTGTTTCTATGCAACACTGAAGAGCCAAGAAACTCACAACCTTGTAACAGCTGACATTGTAGAATAACTTAATGCTGCCAACAGGTCTTGAGAGAATGCAGAATTATATGTAAATATATCAAGTAAATGTTTTTAAGTGATAGGTCTTCACCCTGTGCAAACAAGTTGCAACAGCAGTATTTATCAAAAGGGTGCCTGATGCAAAGAAGTCAGATTAATTGTTTATGCAGAGGCATTCAGTCTGCATTGCAATGAGTGCAAGCACAGAAAATAAATGTTTCTAGAAACCACCTGCTTCATGGGAATGACTGTGAATGAACTAAACACACTGGCAGCAATTTAAGCATGATTTTAATACCTTCTGCCACTTTGCATTGGCTGTGTTCGTAACACTTGAGTATATTTAGAGTTGATGCAAACTAACTGTCACTGAGCAGGCCAGAATTAGGACTGCTTTGTAGATGAGCCTCACACATGAGGGTACCAAACTGTGGAAAAAAACCCACTCTCTTGGCTGAGGATCCCTGGAAATTCATTGTCCCAGGGACAAAGTGATTTTTCTGAACTTGAAGCTAGTAGATATTGATCTCTTCTTGCTGCGTTACTGTATTTCTATTGCTATAATTAAGGTCTGATACTGTGGCAGACAATGCTTCCTGAAAGATGAGCAGGGATCCCAAGGACTGGTCTACTTTGCTTTTCCCAGCTATCCTTCAAAAATCACATCTGGCCCCATAGTTTCTAAGGTAGGGCAACCATTTCCGCTAGGAAATTCTGCAGGGTCGATTCCACAGCAGGGCTTTGCAACCTGGTCAGCCTGGATGGAGATTCTGGTTGTCTGTTTAAGCCATAGCAAAACAAAAACAACCCCCCCACACCCCACTTTCCCCCATTCCTCATATTAAATATCACTGGATGGCAAAGTTCACATCAGAACTGGCATAAATTGGGAGACGCAAATTCTAAGCATCTTGGCGAAAAATCAAAGAGGACAAGGTCACTGTGCTTCATAACACATACCGTAAGCAAAACTATCTTTTGATCTTGCAATTGGTTACATGCCAGTAACTACACATAATGAGGAAAAAAGTTTCAAAAGCCTCATAAAATCATTAGGGGAACTGTTTTAAATTGATCACGGCATTTTTAAATGAAGCTCATACAGAAGTCACGCAAAAATATCAAAACTTCTCAAGAAGTAAACAAAAAATATTTTCCAATTAAAGCATTTAATTATGACAACTACCTTGATGAGTAAAATAAAAGAACATTACCAATGAAAATCTAATTTCTCTGTAGTGTCCTAATTCAGGACCTCATTTGCCAAACATGTTTAATAGCAAAAATAGCAGCACTGATTTCATGTGTTCTTTTTTGTTGCTAAAGGTAATCATGAATACAAGCATTTTCAAGAGTGGGATTTAAAGTCAGCAAATACATGATAAAATTTAGGACTGTCTCCACAGTACACAAAGAAAAGAATATAATAAATTTTTACCTGCTACAGACCACAATATTAGGGCAAGGTTTACGTAGGCTTTCAATTTCTTAAACTACCAAAGTGCCTTTGTAACAAAAAAGGGTGAATATTTGAAGTTAGCAGAAAATATTGTAAGAGCCAATGTGAATGAAGAAAAAAAATCATTGATAACAGCAATCCTGCCATCCAAAAACGACTCAGCTCAGTGCCTACGCACAAAGACCGCCATAATAAATAAAGTTAGAAGCAAAGCATAGGAGGGAGAGTCACATTTCGTGATGTACTAGTGCATGGCATATTACACACCTGTGATGCAAACGCCTGCCCCACATTCAATTGTATGTTCCTCACTGGCCACAATAACACTCTTAATGTCCTATTGACTTTGGGTGCCATTAAGTAATTTGTGGCCGGCAATGCTTTAGAAATACTAACGCAATACTTGCACTTCCATAATTCACGCCAGTAACCAGGCTGGCTATTTATCATCCACGGCAGGTGTTAAAGCGGGGCTGAAACAATAGTGTAGAAACTATATCCCAATAAATCATCTCTACTGCATCGAGACAGAAATGAAAATTAAAAAAGGGAGATACAAAATTAAAAAATTTGTCAGAAGCACATTAAAAATAAAATAAAATCGGCGTTCTGTTTAATGTTCTTGCCATGAGAAAATCTCCTGGTGGAGTCAATGAGAGATTATCTTGGGCAGGGAGCACTGAGCTGGCCTTAACACATTAAAAGATAAATCATATATAGCTGAAGCTGATGCAAGTCGGGGGGAAAAATGTTACGGGAAATGTTTATCTTTTCCAAATCTTTCTTGAGGGCAGTGTTAAAAAAAGGCTGATGTGATTGAAGCATAATGTCATTACTTGCCAGGGGAAATACAGGATGTTAAGAGGCTGATTAACCTGCCTTCACAGTGCAAGCATGTCGGCCCTAAATTTATATCACATCATTAACTTTTTATCTTCTGAAGTTCTCCAACTGCAAATGCACAGGTAAACTCAAAAGGGACGTTTACTGCAGTTAAAGTGTGAGACGGGAGCTGGGTGCCACATTTAAAGGCAGAGCTCATCTGAACATTTTGCAAATCTGAGGAGGGTCAGCTCCAGGGATTTAGTTTAGATCCATGCTTAGCTAAAGGTAATCGAGGGCAAATTATGACCCCTTCGATCAGAGGAACTACAGAGCAATAGTGCTTTTGTCAGTGTTGCTTGGGCTTGCACAGAATTTCTTGATGTTAAGAACAGAATTTGATCTAAACCATGCAAATTTATAATCCACACTCTATGAACTGTGTGTATATTTTTTTTACGCTCCAGGATAGGCCTACTGCTAAATAACTATTTTCCCGTGGCCTCCCCCAGCTTAGTAACTAACACTTTTCTTTGATTTACAAAACAAAGTTCTCGCCTCTGGTTGTTAGGAGTTTCTATTTTGGGCTCAGGCAGCACTCCTGGAATGCAGCAGAGCACGACTGGGTGCTGCACCTTCGCCCTGCGCAGGGAAGAGTCTCCCAGGAGCAGCACCCGTAGGTTTGAGGAAAGCCTGAGAAAGCCAAAGCCCCGGAGGCAAGTATATGCATGCCAGCTCATGTCTCTTAAAACTGTAAGAACAGGCTGATCCAGAGTATACATCATGAGATCCCCAACCTTGCTGACATCTCGATGTCTATTGGAACACCGATGAACAGAATCATTACTCTTAAATTCGTTAATAAGGTCACTTACTCTCCAAAGGTGTAAGCTTATTCACCTGCATTAGGGTGAGTTCATAACTTCTCCCAGTGCCAGCAGAAAACAGCCTCGTGTTTAAATTATATCAAATTATAGATTAAGAAATGTTAGGAACATAAGTTTATAAAGTCAAATATTCCAAGGCTGAGAAATAACAGAATTAGTGTCGTCTTAGTATTCACATCTAATTTTTTCCATAGGATGTGCTGTGCTCACATTAAGAGCTGAAACTATACCTCTTGCTCTCTCCCTGCCCCCTCTCAATTAACGAGAGGAGACAAGCTTTAAAGACTCATTTCTTAGAGACTTTTATAGGCCCTCAGAGGTCTTGCATCTGATATATTTCATACTTGTTAACTAATTACGTTACAACATCCAAGCGAGAAGAACTGACCCCGATGCTTCAGCAGCAGAGGTGGAAGCACAGAGCCCACCGTCGCTTCCGAAGGGACGAACGAAGCAGAGATTTTGCAGGAAAAGGAAAAGCGTGTGACCTGTAACTGAAGGCTCCGTCATACTGGGAGAGTACGACTCCTGAGGTAGGTAACTAAGATCATGGAGCACGTCTCCATTGTGTATTTTTTTCAACTTCTGCCAGTCTGTGTGGATGTGACCACTCCAGGGCAGTTTTCAGTGTCCCTACAGGGTTCTCTGCTCTGCTGGACTTGGGGGTTTTACCACAGCTATTTGTAAACAGCCGCTTGGTCACACCAGCGGGTCCTGATTAAGCCTTTTAGCCTTCTCCATTGCGGAACCCCTAGGATCAGCCATGGGGAGGATAACTTACACACAAACCTGATCCTCTTCATAGGGATCATCCAGAGCAGCAAGGCCAGAGGATGATTTGCTGACTATATCACTAGCCTGAAGGGTGGGTTGGTTTGGTTCAGGTTTCTTCTCCGTTAGAGCTTTCTGCATGATTTGTGGCAAATCACCAAAGCCATCACCTGCCAAAGGACGCAAGCACAAAATGCAAGACAAAAATAAAATGTAGGCACTCAGGTACGGAAGTCTGACTCCTCAAGTCACATATGCACCTGCACTTTCAACAGCGAAACTTCCTCGATTCTTATAGCCCAGCACCACCATCATCCCCTGAGGGTTCAGTGCCTGGCTCTAATAATTATGCCTAAACAGGACTGGCATCGCCTTTAACACTGAACGTTCATCAACAGGTCTTTAGCTTTAAGGCGCCAAATACTATCATTACTGAATCAGAGAACTGAGATTCCGCCTCCTTCCTTTCCTAGCCCCATACTTTGTGTGCTTTCTGCAATGCTGGCAAAGCTTTAGCTACAGAAGTGGAGTGTCCTTGTGCCCGAGGCTATTACAGCCAGTGGCAACAGCATCCTCCTGGAGAGCAGATGGTTTGGACCCTGATATATTCACGCAGAAGAGGACAGAGAACCTGAATATCTTACAGCTTGGCCAAGCCGTCTAATCACTAAGGTGCTCTTTATCCTGCTCTCGACTCTCTGTTCATTACAATAAAATTTAAAAAGGCCAGTATCACTTCCATTTTTGAAAGGAACTACATAAGCATCTTAATTACAAAAAAGAATCCAACTCGGTGGAGTCTACACATTATTTCGGCCCAGTCAATCAAAATGTCAACTTAAATACCTCGCTACCATCCTTAGACTGACTTGCATCAATTAATAATCTGAAGTGCATGGCAAAAAACTTTTCTACATATACCAGTGAACATAAGAAAACTATAACCGTATACAAAGTATGTGGTGCCAATCAAATATTTGTGAAGTGAATCTAGAGAAACAGAACTGGTATAATTTACATGCTACAGTGAGCATATATGTTACTTGATTATCGAGACCTTTATTCCATTTGCTGTAACAAAGGTTCCGAAATTGGAGTGTGCCCATGGGACCACCATTTACAAGATTCGTTCAGAGATGTATCAACAGTTCAAACCCACTAGGTACAGGAGAACATTGTAGAACATTCACAGTTCATAAACCCTAATATAACAACTGCCAAATCCTATAATATCTTGCTTTCAGAAGAACAATTCACCCCTTTATACATCAAACAGCAATTTTCTTAACTGCAGCAATTTTGTATGTGATGATAAATTCAGGTGGAAATTAGCCCAATAGTTTCTCAAGGAAAGTAATGCAAAGAAACTCCCTAAACTTACCAGTGCATCTTTTTCGGTATTCATGGATGATTTAAATACTTAAATATTCTTGCATTTCTTTTGAAAAATTGGATACCTGTGCTCTTGATGCTTGCACAGGTCTTTCTCTCCCAGGATTAGTCTCACTGTAGTTTGCAGGATTTACCATGACTACTTATAATCACTGGTTGAAAAATTGACAGGCAAGGTATTTTTCCCAAGAAAAGTACTTTGTAGGGCTTAAGAAATAAATATGTTGGTAATCGAATTCAGAAAGAGAATGCACATACGTGTAAAGAAAGGTCATTGTAAGCTGAAGTGTGACAGATCTAGACCGTATTAATCTATACTGACTTGATGAAAATCCATGACTTCACTGAATTTTGGACTGACTCCTAACAATTGCAGATCCCAGCCAAATATAACAAGCTCTTACTACGGTGATTTTCAGATTGACCCATTTGGCATAATATGCTTCATAAAAACTGAGAGTGTAAAACTTCTTTCTAGCTTAAACAGCTCGAAGGAACTAGACCAATTGCAATTTGAACTCTGGTTTGCATAAGCCTTTATGGTATCTTGAAGTATTCACAATAAATCCTCAATTTTTTAATTACTGTACATTAAATACCCTAAGTCTCCCTTAGAAAAACCATGAGTCCAGCAAACCCAAATAATAAAGTCCATTTCGAAAGAAGATTTGTTCTTTTCTTTTTATTTTGCTTTCTTTGTATGAAAAATATCGTGCCTTTCTGAACCACGAATTTTGCTTCAGTCCAGTGACTTGGGATTTCAAACATAAGTTACAAGTTACAGCCTAAGCCTGTATCAGCTTACTTTAGGGGAGTTTAGAGGGGTTAAATAATGATACATGCGTGATAAAATGTGAGGATTAAAAATAATTTATGAGCATCATCAGTACTGCGGCTGAATTCCACTCTTTTAAATCAAGATAAAATGCTTTTTACTCATTTTCATTCAGTATTAAGAAAATCGTGATTTTGCTTATATGGAAATCAGAGCACAGATCATGTCCTCCTCGTGCTTGGTTTGTATCTCTCCCATTGAGCTGCTGTTGTGCTCGATCTTCTGGTTTCAGCTCAAGCAGACATTGCACTGGAAGTATCCAACAGCTGGATTAGGTACCTTAAATTTCATATTCTGTGTTTTGTTTTCCACTTATCCACTATAAATTGGGGTGAATAACAGAAACAATTTTAAAAAGTTAGATTTTTAAAAATCTTTCAAAAATAATTGCATTTCGATAAATTCACAATAATTTTGTTAGTTACGATCTTAACATAATCTATTAAACTATTTAAAATTAAGAAATATTCACACAAGTTTTCTCCAAATTTTGAAGAAAGTCAAGCTACTGAGCTAGTTGAATACTGGCAAAATATCTGTACACAGTTTGTTGATGTCTTAAGCCAGGTTTTGACAACACTATCCTTTTCTATTGTATAAGAATATTTTTTTTGGCCTCAGTTTATTCCATTAATTCTGATTAGTAATTAGTTCATCCACAGCTGAAAAAAATCAAACAGGAATTGAAAAATGGAAGAGAGATTATTCTCTTCTTTCTGTCTGTGTAAGAGAAAGAGATCTATCATCTCTAAAATTATGGATAAGGATGAATGTAAGTAAATTGATTCAATTTCCTAATTAAATACAATATTCCCTTTGTTTAATAATTGAATTTAGATGAATTTATATTGTTTTCTTATATATCTAGCCTACTTAGGGTGATTTATTTCAGTAGCATCAACAAGATTAATTCCTAGATTTTTTTATCCATTGGAATGATAATTTCTACACCAATGAGGATACAATCATCATCCAACCCATAATAAATGCAAATATAAAAAAATTTATACAAGTGCCTAAATAATAGATACAAGATATAGTGTGCCCTACATATAAGCAAACTTAAGACAAAGTTATAGCAGCCATAAAGGTGTTCTGCTTGCTTATTAATTTTATTTAAATTACTTTTTTACTATTTTGGTTTAAATCAGCTCAATTTGGCTTACAGAAACATTTTTCCCCCTGTGGGTTGTAGCTTTGGTCTAATCTTATGGTAGGTATTTGTTGACCTTTAGGTAAAACTGATGAATTTCATAGAATTTTCCTTTTTAGAGAAAACAAGTATTGGGTTATCTTGGATGAGCTTGATGAGTGTGATCAAAGCATTTGTTCGTAAAAGGTTGACCTTTCCTTGGATCTCTTCCCTCCATTAAAAAAACCCCCAAAACTACCATGTGGTTTCAACCTCTGTACGCACTGAATAGATCCACTTACTTATCCATACCGTACCTCTGTCTGCATTAATTATTATGGCAAGCTTGAATATGCCTTTAGAGCTGCTCACTCTTGGAGGTCTCTTAGCATGCTTGCTGTCCTGAAACAGGTAGTTCCAGGTGGTGACCATGCATAGAGAAAGGTGCTTCCTTCTAACAGTGGACTGAAAGCTGCAGAGACTAAGAAAAGCTGTATTATCACTGAAGTGCTTGCTTGGTCTTTCTAGGCTTTATTGCGAGACTGTAATGGCACGTCTCCATCCTTACCAGAAGATTTGGCTAGAGAAACCTTGGTCCTCTCAGTGTGAAAAGCTCTTGATTTTGCTTCTGCTCCTGTTGCAGTAATGTCCATTTTTACCTCCTTAACCTCTTTTGCTGTCATACCTTACCTATGCTGTACAGATTTTGGTATTGAGTATTTGGTACATCAAATTCGGGGTTTTGTTCATAAAAGTTCTGTAATATTATTTTGATATGGATTTTATATGACTGTGATTTTTCCCCATTTAAGGAATGCATCGCTTAACCGACATTATATCCAGAGCTTTGCAGGATACCAGAATATGATTGTCCAGCTTGGCTCCTGAATTGACATATTCACTTGTGTTCAAATAGATGTTATCTCATTCCTGTCAGCCCAATTCCTTTTACCTCCTCTGACTTTTGGGTAAATACCCATTTAATGGTAACCTCGCAACATTATAAATTCTTTGCCAGGTTCTAGATTATTATCATTTTTATCTCTCTAATATCAGTAGGTAAATCAATAGACTGAACGTTCCATGGTTTATTCTACAACTAAGTGATTTTTAATTTTTTCTCCCTCATTGTCAATAGGAACTTTATTTGACAGTATATTTAGATACAGTTTTATCCTTTTTACAAGCTGGCACTTTCTAACATGACCCTTGGAGAATACATAATCGTACAGTATTATAATAGTTTTTTATAAAGCTTGTGGTTGTTCTTGTTGCTTCAGTAATAACTTTGCTGCTAATATAGCTTGAATATTTTTTGTTTTATCAGAATAAAACCATAAATTTTAATATTACCTGTTATTACAGTCCATATTAGTTTTTATAAAAGGTTGCTCTTGGATTCCAAGAAGTAGTATTTACTTTTAACGTCAGCATAGAGACAATACTTACCTTTACACATCTCTGGGGAGTTCTGCAATGTTAGTTTGAATTAATTATTATCCAACCATGCAGCAGAGTAGAAGATGATCTAATCCCAAACCCATTACTCGCAAATGTAGTCCCGTTAACATAAATAGGACAACATAGAAGAACAATGGATTGCAAGGGTTTTTTTGGTTTTACATGTTAAAAGATGTGCCCAGATCAGTTCTGCATTTTGAGATACAAAAGCATGAGAGTTGGTTACATTCCCGTGAAGAAACTATTTAATTACTGCAGGTTATGACAGAAAGGTGATGTTGCCTAAAGATATGGGAAGCTGAACTAGATGCTCCAATCTGAGGTAACTTCCAACATGAGCTATTCTGTGATAAAAATGTGGCTATAGCATTTGGTGAAAAGAGACGTCCCATCCCAGTGAGTCCTTAGATATTTTAAAAATTGACTGGGAATTTCTTTGCCGCTAGTGCTTTGGTCATAAAGAAATAATTCAGCCGTCTTGGTTAGACTTGCTAACGGCCTTATTGCACAGATTGTTTCTACCAGAGTGGACATGAAGAAGATAGACGTCTAAATTCAGCTTTTTCTGTGTTGCTGTCTTCTCAGTGGTGGCTTTTCCTAATGCCTCACCAGGTGGTCTCCTGACTCCACACGGATACTGAGAGCTGAGCAGGTAGTAGAGGTAAGTGCCGTTGATGTGGCAGATCCTGGAGGGGAAGGAAAAGCTACTGATGGGACGAAGAGCTTAAAACAGGATTTCACCTGTGGGAGGCAGAAGAGATGTCTCCGGGGCTAAACAACATCAAAGGATGAGAGCAGGTCCCGGAGGGTGACAGAAGTAGTTAGGGTTTAGAATTTACTTCCTTTGTCAGTGCCTCAGTGGAATCTGAGTAGTATTTACAAATACATACGCTTTCCTTGCATAAGAAAATAAAAGGCAGTTTGGCTCAGTAGAACTGTTACAGATTTAATTGGACAGCAAATTCCCATATACTCAGCTAATCACACTGAGAGATGCACAAAACTCCTTCCCGGTGCCTTAGCCGTGCCTAGTAGGAAGAGTCACTCTGTCAAAAGCATTTGAACAATTATCATAGTAAGTTTGTCAGTTTAGAAACTCAATTTCTGGGCTGCTTGAAAGAGAAATGCTTTGCAAAACCAACACGTATCTTTTTCCTCCTGTTACAAGAAGATATTTACAATAACTTCACTTTTGTTGAAATGGTGAAAATCCCCTTTAATTATATAAATTTTCTGAAAAGCTTCATAGCTACAACAGTTTTATGAGTCATTTATTAGCAAAGATTGAGGTTTGTAAGAGGATCCAGCTGTAACTTGCCCTGAGCACTGTACAAATTCTTTAGTAAGTACTGATGATTTTTTTTATGTCTGCGTGATTGAAAAAAACACCCAGCAGTTTTGTTTATTAATGCAAAAACTTGTTTAAACATATTCAGAACTGTGTTTCTGGTTTTATTGAACATAATCTGTCTGTTTCTCTTATTAAGAATGCTTTCATACAAATGATCAAAATTATGAAACCGTATACCTCGGATTCACACAGAAGTTGAGAAACCGTAATGGTGGTAAGTTTTGATGTTTTCTGAAGCAGGAAGATGACAAAATATCTCTACAGTGTTTTGGCTTGGGGATAAGTACTTTAAAAGCATAGCACATGATGTTTTCCTTTCACCCAGAAATAGAGAAGCAAAGTAGATTTTTTTTTTTGCAAATTAATTATCCTAACTTCTGCATAAATCATCCCAGTAAACTGAGCCTGACCTCTCCATTCCAGCCTTTCTGGGAGCCACCGTTTGGCACCACTGCGTGCTCCTGCTTTCCAATTATTGGAAGGAAAAGCTAAATTAAGGATGAGGAAAAGTTAAGATCTTGGGGAAAAAAACCACTTAGATGGCGTTTGGTTTAAATATTAAGAATATAATTAGTAAAACCTGCTCAGCCTTAGTGGGTCACTTGCTGTTCCTCGACTGATTTATTTCTGGATTCAGAGGTGTTGCCTGAATGTTCTACCTTTGCAAACCAATAAAACGCAACAAGGTGCCAAAGGCCTCCGAGTCTCGAAGCCTCATCCTGGCTCTGCTGCCGTCACCGAAGTGATGCACCTACTACACGTTCCTGGAGTAAGAGTTTTCCTTTCGAGTTACTGATCTAAAATGATCAGTACTGCCAGAATTGCGTCGTTCTCTGTCAAGATTAAGGGAGAAACAAAAGAAAACCCCTCCTGAAATTCCTCTGATACTTTTACCTGGGCAACCTCACAGATCCCAACGGGGATTTGAGGCTGTAACTCAACACATGATTTTGCATAATTGGGTGCGTCTTAAATTGCAGTCTTCTAGTGTTGCTAACCCTGGAGTCTGACCTTGGCTTTAATTTTTAAAAGTTTACTTTGCTGAAGCTTCTCCTTCTCAACTTTTGTGATATTCAACACAATGACAGAGCAGCTAATAACTACAAAGCAGGCAAATAACAGAGCGCTCATCAAACTTTTCTGTACTCGGATACCATTTTAAACACGAGCGATATTAGGAACAGAGCATGATTTAAATGTGCTTTGACATGGGAGATGATACTGGGGAAGATAAATGTTTTAAATCAAACTCTATTTAAGATAAGCGCGGCATACAAAGTAGCTACTTGACTCTTGAATTTAAAAGTGCAGTTATTCAGATACATACTTAAATATACAGAACTGTATCTGGAATATATGTTCAATGAGCAATTATATTAGTAAAGAAAATACAACGTGCTTGGGCACTATGCCATTTTATTTATTCTTCTTCTTCAACTAATTTTTACGACTTGCCAAAGTGCATGCTCTGTACTGATTTGAAGCCAAATTGAAAGTACAGGTGCACCAACATGTGAGAAAGTATTTCAATAGCTGAAGAAAAAGCTTATATTCAGAACTGAAGCTGTGTAAATCAATGTCTTGACTCGCTTAGCTGTGTGCCAGAGGAAGAAAAGGTCTCAGAAAGAAACAGACTGATGCTACTGCCGTCTCACAAAAATCCTGGGCTACAAACACATTATTTTTTGTGTAACTTTTTACCATAAGACAAGCCAAAATATTTCCTTCCTAGGCACCAAGATTTATATTCAGCCCTAAATTTTCCTCCATGTCAGCACAGCTAATTGCTACTTTGAAAACAGGTGTGGTAAGGGTCTGCTGCTCTGGATCTAAGATAGGCATCAAAACCACTGCAAAGTGGGAATAACTGTTAATATTGAAATTTAGTTGCCTTTTAAACTCATTTGAACCTGTTATAATGCCAAATTTTGGCATTAATGTTGAAGCAAAAAAAGATAAAAATTTACATTTATTGAGAATTGCACAACTTTCTACTTAGTGAGGGTCTAGAGATTAAAAAAGGGAAAAAAAGTTGTAAACAGGAGTGAGCCTCCTGAGTCTTGCTGCTCATGAGAAGGGGTCTGAGAACAAGAGGTTCATGGGGTTTTTTAGCAGATATGCTGCCAGCTTTTCTCACAGGCAGCAACAGACAGTGTAAACTCCAGGGCCACATCTAAAATAAACACATTTTATACCTGTGGGAAGCAGGGGAGGTTCAGTTTTCCAATGGTCTAAATAATTAATATCCAGCAGTTGAGATGCACAAGCTGATAGAATATACAGTGGTTCCACTGGGTACCGCAGCAAAAGGATAACAACAATCCAAATGTCAGGCTGAGATCTGCCACCGCGCAAACCGCAAGGGCTACAACCAACTTGCTCAAAGGTTTTCAGACACTGACTCAGCTGTGCAAGTACCAGTCCCAGGTTAGCAATGAGAAAAAGATGAAATCCCGGAAATTTTGTAAGTGAAGATCTTATCCCTCAGTGTCTTTTTAAGTGCTCTAAAGAGAAAGCATTGCCTTCTAAAATACTTCAGAAAAAGTATCGCTTTGTATTTGGGATTGCAGCGAGAGTTATTTCAACTGGCCAGTGTTACGCTAGTAACTCTTCCCAAGCAGGAATGCTGGCGACTTTGCGTGGGGATTTACTGAGGGAAGGATGCTTCCCAGGACAAGGCAACAAGTCCTCCTGCCAGAAGACCACCATTTCACTGAAAGACTTTGTTTGTAAAAAGAACTCTACTAACCTAATCTATCTCCTTTAGAACTGCATCACTCCTTATTTATACGTCAGTCTTTGAACAAAGCATTGACTCCATTAGCCTTTTGTCTGACTAAACCCCATTAATTTTCCTTTCAAAGACAAGTCAAAGGAGGAATCAAATAAAGTCATGAAAGATTTAATATTTTGTGTATCATCTGCTAATTGTACTTTGGGTAGTAAGTACGTAAGTAAATAAATAAAAAAATCAGAGGCTTTTAATTGAAGCCATTTACTTTGGGGGAAAATTTGTGTACTTTTTTCTAGGCAGTAGGGAAATCTGAGAAATGTTACTATTTGTGTTCACAGCATCTAGCACACTCCTGAAGTGTGATGCTGACTGTAGCTAGTCAGTTATTGCCTCCTGTAAGGAATCAGTTATTGCTTCTCATGCCTACCACAGGAAAACCCAACAAGATCATTCTTCACCTTTTATATTCTGAGTGAGATGCTGCTCCCTTCTACAGCCACCTTACATATTAGCATTTCTTCAATCTTCAGTACAGGGACTATCTAAAAACCTGTCTTGCTCTCCTTCCAAAATTAACATTTCACTTTTTGCCTAAATGCACAACTCCCGATTGCTAAAGGCCATCATTGCTGAATGGTTTTCTCCTACTGCTTTATTTCTGAACACCATAAAATATTGGGACTTGGAGAGATACTGTGATTATGACAGGGGCTTTCGTTAGGTTTTTCACAGAAAAACTCTCTTTTGTTCAATGCAAGCTCTTTTTTAACACATATATTCAACCGCAAAGTATGACTATATCCTTTCTGTTACAGCAGCTGTCTTTTGCAAGTCTACATTTTTCTTAGATGGATACAGGGAAAAAACGCAGTTTCCTCTTTATTCAGATGAACTGGCTGAAACTAATGAATTGAAGCTGAACATTCTCATCTTTTGAAGTTAGATGAGAAAAACAGTGAATGTATTTAACAGAAACCATCTCCAAAGTTGGCAACTTTTCAGACAAGTTGATGATGTCCCACAGGACGTTATCATCAAGCGCTACCTTTTATTTGGAATGCTCTTTAGCTAACACACTTGTGTGTCGTAAGCCCAGACAGGAACTGCCAAGCTTCGTGGGCTTGCAGAGGAAGAACACCCTGACCATCCCATCCTGATTGATACGAATTTGGAAATTTCTCTGCTTATTTGCTTCCCTTCCCTTTTAGGGACACTCCCCCCCCTCCCCCCCCCATACTCAAGAACTCTGTTCCCACCTTGAGGTTTATTTCACTATGTTTTGCTCTATTTAGACCGTGGCTTTGAGTCATCCTTCCAAAGTTCAAGATAGTTTTCCAATGAGCCCTTCAGAAACTTGCTTTGATCCCAGTTTTGGCAGTCAGCTCTCGGCACATATTTCATTTGTTACTTTAGATGCAAGTCCCCATCCAAGACAGTCCAAGAGCAAAGAAGAGGAACAGCCTCCAAATATGGTGAGAGCTGAGCTGGTTTCTGGAGTAGTTTACCACATCGGCATGCGTAAGAATGAAGAGAACTGGAACGAGTTTTAAATAATGCTCTAAATAGATGGTGGTGAAATGTTCAGAACTTAAAACTACATAGAAAATCCTGAAACAGATAAAAGAATAGTAAATATAACTCTGTCGTGATCAACTCCAGCAATAAAATGCTGCTTCAACTCTGAAAACATGTCCGATGAAACAAAGGTTGAGTACAAGTCCTTAACTTAGTATTTGGTTTATTAGGAACTAGTAAAGTTTATACCATCAAACACAAAGGATGAGGTTTTCCCCAAAGCAATTATACTGGACAGCTATACTAAAAATACTTTCCAGAAAAAATACTCTTCAGTATCCACCAACTGAATCTTAATTCAGATCACACAATTCTTTTGCTTTTAATTAGGATTATTTTATTTCTCCCCACTGCTGTTGGATGATCCTTTCATTTAGTCTCTCAACTTACAATTCACGCTATTTCACAGTATTCTGTGTGTGGATTACGAAGAGGCCAATTAAAAGAGGGGCTCAAACGGCAGTAACGCTCATCAAGTGAAACGTTACATGTATTGTAGCCAACAATAATCTGGCCCTTAACAATAAAGAGTTATTTATTCGGGTTTCTAAATGTGAAAATACGAGAAACAGGAAGTTTTCTGTATCTGATCCTGGAAAAACATAAGCCTGGTGTTCACACTCAATATACTTCACATAAAAAAAAAAAAAAAAATCAGGACCACATCTCACAAAACATGAACATTTTTTTCCTTGGTCCATAAGAGCAGTACTTAGTATCTGTTGTAAACCGATTCCTATTCTCTTGTCTTCCGGTTATAAAGAAATAAAGCAAATTTGATGCTAGCCTGCTGGATAAAGGAGTGCTTGAGGCTACTTGCCCAAGTTTAGCTGCACTGCAGTTCCACACAAAGGTTTGTACAATTTTTTAGGAAAATTTAAATTCTCCCAGAGCTCATTTTTAACTTCTACAATACTCAAAAGTGTGTATCAGATACTTTGGAAAAGAATAACTTGGGATCTCACAATATTACCTTACAATTTAAAGTATGTAATTGTGGTAGATTTTGAATCGTAACTATAAAATATTGGAGAGCATATCTATAAAGGAATTAAAACTATAAATTGCATGAACACTTTGTTTCTTGTTATACACATTCAACAATTTAGTTTAAAATAGGATGTAAAAACACCTTAAAAACAGCGTATTGAAAAATGCTTTTCCAAACGCAATTGCTATGCAGAAGGCAAGACTCTTCTCTTAAAACGCCCTGACATCTTGCGTTTTGTGCTCCCATGTACCTTAAAAATAAGTACTAAGTATTCTACAATTAGCAAAATATAAGCATATTTAAGCTATTAATTATAAGTTAATTAAATTAGCTGCTTTAATGGGGAAATAATTTTATTAGGAAGTAGAAAATACTCATAGCTGGAGAGTCAGCAGCTGCTTTGAAAGGATGCCATCAAGCTGCCATTCTTTTGACAAAGCTCTGGCCTCACAGAGGCAGATTTTCTTAATGCATTGTAGAAGTCCTCGGCAAATTGCATAATATTCATTAAATTTAAATGGAGACCCTTGATGTCTCCTGTAAAGATGTCCCAGGGAGTCAATTTTCAAGGAATTCATAATGTAAGCAGCAAGTTATCGGAGAAGGAGACATTCCTCACCCGAATGAATCATTTAGAGCCGGAGGTGATATGACACATTTTGGTGGTTTATTTGTTAGACTCCACGAGCCCCTGAGCCAGACACCTACTTCGAGAAACACCAGAGGCAATCTGCCCGGCCGCGGGCTGCATACACCAAATTTCCTCAGACATTTCCTAACTTTCCTATGAAAGCGGTTCGTTTTTATGCCCTGAAGTCAACACTAGTGTCAGAGGGACCAAAAAAGCAGAGGTGACAGCTGGCTAAAGCACTCTGCTTCTGCCCAGCACCTCGGGAACTGATCTTCCTGGTAAACTCCCGCTTTTTGGGGGGGTTTCACCCTGACACCGATCCTGCTGTGAAGGATGCTGTGTTAACTTTTCCTATCACAAAAAGAACCTGGCACATTCTGGGCAAATAGATCCCTTAAAATCTGAATCCCAATCCTGTTAACTTTTTTTTTTTTTTTTTTTTTTTTTTTTAGGATCCCAGCAGTGGAATCTTCCCAACGTTGCCTTTACTCATTCCCTCTATGTCACACAGCAGATAATGTTACGGCTGAAACAAAAAAACCATCCCAGGAAGCATTTTCCCTTTTTAATATTTGGCTTCATTTAAATGGTGCATGTCCCCAAAACCTTTTTAAACTGCCTACTTTAAAAGTACAAACATGTCCATATTTAGCCACAGAGGGTACTTTTCTGTCCTAAAATCACCATCCATTTATCAAAGACTGATCTATGTTGCTAAATGTTGTAAAAACACATTATAAATACATTGCAATAATCTCCGTGTAATAGCCTGCTATCACCATTACCCAGTAAGTAGTACAGACAAGAGAAAACAGCTTCCTTTAGCAGATAGTCCTATTCCTCTCTCTCTTAAAATGGCACTATTACAAAATAATCCAACAAAATAATCCAACATTTAATTTATTAATGCAGAATAAGAGATGGGATTTGTTTTTCGTCACCATTATTTATAACTTTACTAACGTGCCCAGTGTTACACAAAAGGGCAACGTATCCCAAGTGAGCTGCAGCCAGAGCTTGCACAACACTCCCATAAAAACAAATTAAACTTAAAATATGGAATTGAAATCCTGATTTTTACTCTGTATGGTTCCACAAAGAATTAACTTTAATAAATGTAACTGGAGAGAGAACTGTCCTTAATGACCCTTCTAGTTTACATCTAAATATTTCGATAGCTCTTTAACTGCTAAACTACATTTAAAATATCCTTGAAAATCTTTATTATGAGGTTGAGATGTTAAATAATGAAAACTTAAAAACCAACTCCATGCTGGGGAAACTGGAAGCTATTTAATCATCAAGCTGGGCGCTTACGTTCTCAACAGAATTACGGTTGGTATCAACTAACAAACATTATGCCTCTGAGGCAGGGAAACTGCGCTGGCTCCATTTTCAAATGGGCATAGGAGTTGAGATTAATTACCAGATGTGAATTACAGATGGAAACTGGTATTTAACATGCGGTATGATGCTTTCAGAAACCTGCCGTCCTCCTCTGTCCTCAGTCCTCATCTACTCACCATCGGGACAGCTGCAAAGCCAGAGAGACGGGGTGAAAGCTGACGGACACTTGCACAACAAAGCAAGTGTAAGTTCGCGTACATCTCACAAATCGACTACGATTTCCCGTAACCACCACATTTCATGGATACCTCCAAGAGAACCCTTTCTAAACTTCTGAAGTCCATAGTTGTACGATGAAGGACCTAGTCATGGAGCAAGTTAACTGCAAGGAATCGCATCCCGGTGAAATTCAAGCCTCCAAACAACCGGGTGAACTACTCACAATGTTCTTCTGAGCCAGGACCACACTTCGTATCTCCTTCACATCCTGAAAACCTACTATTGTCAGGAGACAGACTTTGCTGTCTTGCTGCCTCAAGGAAGAGGAAAAGAAGACAAGGCAAAAGCATTTTTTGTTTTTCTGAGAAAAGTGTGTTGAAAAACTTGTGGGAGCATTGAAAAAAAAATACCTATGGGGCAGGGAGGTGGGGGAGGATGCTCCAGTTTTCTGTCATTCCGGCTGGGTTTTATTGTGTCAAGCATGAAGAGAAATATGCATCACGTTTTCCGTATCAAAATTTGCAGTGTTTGTCCTCATGCTAAATGCAGTTCTGGCCTGCAGTGCCACAGATCTCCTAGTAATATTTACCCAACCACAGACTCAGAGGAGTGGTGCATTTAAAGGGATTGCAGCTGTTGTATTAAAAAAAAAAAAAAAAAGACATACCTATTAGCACATTTAAGAACATGCCATTTTTTTCACTAATTACAAGTTTTGGATACTCCTGAAGAGATTTCCCTCAATGGCTCCCCTGCAAACAGCTGGGATGTTAATTTAGAGCCGTCCTTAAGGAAACACCTCTCTGTGGGCTGAGAGTCTCAACAGCATGGTTCTTACAAACACGCACTTGAGCGGAGCTTAGGAGTTACATGCTTTGCGTAACGCAGATTAATATCACAAGTCAAGAAATACTGCGGTAGTGTGCATTGTGGTGCTTTATTAGTGTTAGACATGCAATATTTTATTTCATGAACAGAAATTAAAGTATTAAGATAACACTTTAATCAAATTAAAGGAGTTGAAGTTGCAATAATGAAACAAAAATAAAGTTTTTCATGCATTCCAAGTTTATAGTTCTCACATGTGCATATAGTTGTGATTCTGTACCATTATTAAATGTAGACAAACTACCATTGATTGCACGAGACAAAATCAACCCTTAAGTTATACGTAATGTTCATATCTTTTACAGACTTCCTATACAACCTGGATCTTCAGCTTTTTATAGTACATTGTAATACAAGACATCTGGAAGCTTCTAAGATGAATAGGAATGGCTCCGCCGTTTGTAACATACACTGGCTTCTTCAACGTACAGATGATGAAAGATAAAGCAAATGCCCACCATGCTTCAGAACATGACTTCTTCAACAGAAACAAATCTCAAACCCCTTCATAAACAGATTAAAGTGCTACCTATTGCATATTAAATACTTCCAGTGACTGTATCTACATTTATAAGTCATAAATCCCTGAAAATAGGGCTTCATACCGAAAGTGCTGACAGACCCTTAAATGTAGCATCATCAACTCGGCAGCGCTATAATCCTTCACCATGTACTTCAAAGAGAGGAAGTTAGTCACCATGCTTTAACCATCACCATTTTAAAAGCCCACAGCTAACGCCTCTATCATATCTACAACAGTAATGGGTACATAAAGAGCAAAAAAGCATGAGCTTACTTTACATACTTGATGTAGGACAATAATTTTTCTTTAAAGCTGGAAGTGTAAATAAACCTCCAGTGCAGCAGTAAACATAGTAAGACAGCAGTTCTGTTTGTTTTAAGATGCAACTAAGAAAGGGCATCCTGTATAGAAAGAAATGCAGACTACTACCTAATGAGCATGAGTTTCATTAGGTCCCCAAATCACGAAACCTTTCTAAATGCAAGGCAACATTTTCACAGCTGGAAAATTACAAATAGTTCTTGATACAGAGCCAACAGCAATAAGTGTAGTTATGTATAACCTAGGGAGAATGCTACATTCATTAGTAGGTGGAAAACCAAGCTAAACGTAAAATACAGCAGCAAGAGGTAACATATATAAATATTAAACATCCTTCTTGAATGGCAGAAAGTTTAAATTTGTTACTTACAACATTAAAATATGGCCTTAATATTTGTTCTTTAAAGTAAAGTACATGGCTATAAGCAGAGCTGTTTCAAAGGATAATTTCAAAGTACAGTGTATGCTAACTCATGAACTCTAACGCTAATTTTTGAGAGAAAAAAATCAAAATAATGTGGAGATGTCAAAAATTTTCATCCTGATGTTTTAAAGGGCAAGACTGACCATAAGTGGCAAGTTATTATGGTTTTAAAATGATCTGCAAGAAAGTTTACGATTTTATCCTATGGGAGAAACAGCACTTTGTTTTCAACACATAAATTACTCCATATGAAATGTTTTCATTCGAAAGCTGCATGGTTCAAAAAAGACATGTGGGGTGAAGATGCTTTTCAAAAATAATCTCAAAACATAGAAAAACGTTAAAATATTCTTTCCAAGCAGAAAATGACGTGCATGTAATCTTTCCAGAACTGCTCCAAAAGCAGCCTCTATCTTTAGCTATAGGAACTCTATAAAAAGTATTTTCATAGTTATAATGTCCCAATCTGCCTCTCTCCATAACTTTACCTTTTCCCAAATTGCATTTGTCGTTCTCCTCTCTTTCTTGATAAACTCTTAGAAACAAAAGGTGCTTTTATTCACTTACAGATCAGATAAAGACTAGATAGCACATTCAAAGCTTCACTAAATTTCTTCACTAATGCACAAAAATTGATCTTTTCGCTACCTTTAATCTGCTTATCGTTCGTGGTATGCAAATATGTCAAACGATCTGCTTTTAGTCAATTATGCAGTTTGATATTCTACATTTACATTCTAAAAGAAGTGATTTCAGAGGTGCTAAATATAGTAGAGTTTCATTTTAATAATTATAAGTTGGCTTGCAAGTGAAAAGTCATTGGAGCATATTCTCTGGTTGGTTTACTTGTTAAACCCCGTTGGTGTGTATGATTTAATCATTGTAGATACTACAGATGGTCTCAAACCAGTTAGTTTGAAAATGACTGTGGAATTCAAAACAATTGCACAACACTTCCCCATTAACAACATGAGAAAACCACTTGCTTCGGCCAAACATTTGAAAATGTTTAAGAACTTTTATGGAAATATTGAATAACTGAAATACATCTTGGTGTAATTAGGAAATTAAAATCTAATTGAGTGCAAAACCTAACTTCCAACAGTAAACGTACCGTAACTTAGTACATAACCTTTGGCACTTGGAATATATTACAACAAATTTACAGTCATTTAGATCTTAAGTGGGTCAAAGGAACATTCATGTAGTTTATGAGGTACTGAACGTGATAAATCCTTAGGCTGTGGAAAGAGAGACTACCTGGTGGAATGGGCCCGTTCCTGTGCTACAAACGTCTAAACGCAGAGCACTGCGCTCAGGTCGGGCTTCAGTCACTCCGTCTCCATCCAGGCACAACGATCTACACTACGGGATCTCAACAGTGGGGTGGGAACACTCAGACTGCATACATTTTAGGGACATAGAGCTAGGGGCATGGGAGGTAGTTGCTAAAAAAACAGAAGAAGAAAATAAAAAGAAGGAAGAAAGAAGAAAAAGCCAAAAATAAGACAAAACCCCCCAAAATAAGTAAATGAAATCTGAGAACAATGGTCCAAAGAAGTATTTTTTTCTAACAAGAATAACTCTGTCCTGTCAGACAATACGAACATCAAAACCAATTAGATAGTAGAACTTTTTCAACTCTTCCAGATCATAATTATTCAAGATACTACCAATTTTTGCAGGTTTAGAAATGAAAACATATTTAGATCTTTTACAATAACAAACAAAAATTGGAATTTAATTTCAAGCTTTTTTTTCCTCCGGCAACAGCCATTACGCGGTGCTCTAAGGAAAAAACAGATCAGGTGTAGAAGAAGGAGGAGAAGACAGTCAGTTTTCTTAAATCCAAATCTAAAATCTTCTACTTTTTTTTTTTAATATCATCCTACTGCTTCACAGCAACAGACAATCCAACTGAGACTCTTATGAAGGAAATGAAAATTAAAATCTATTTATGTTAATATTGTGAGGATTCTTCTCCTACAATATTTTTCCATTATACGTTCATCACTGTATTTTGCCGATTTATTGAATAACAGACAGCTTTTTCATATGTCATCTTACAAACAATTATTAAATGATCAGGAAGACATTTACTACATTCTTCTTTAATTTGCCTCAATGAAAACCAACTTTTAGAAGCACTTACCAGGAATACAGATTTTTTTTTTTTTAATGAAAAGCCTTTCTAAGTACTCTATATGTGTTTAAGCAATATAGCCTACTTCTATATGACTAAATCTTATGACTTTGTTGTCATAAGATTTAGAAAACCTAAGATAGATATCTATCATGTAAAACTCAACCTTAAATTGAGTCAGTTCTGTATTTTTTGAATTGTCATGTCTATTTAAGTCAGTCTGCTCATTTTTCCTACATTTTCACTGTAGAGGACTTTGACTGAACAAAGTATTCCTACCTGTATTCCATACTTTTCTCCAGTCCTACCTCCAACTTTGTTAACACTGTTCAAAGGACTTTAAGATAGAAAAAGGCATGCAATAACTTCATACAAAAAGATTGTCAAAACAACCTTATGTCATGAGCTCACTACCAAAATTCAATCATTATACACAAAATTCAGCATTTAAGTGTAAAATAACTGATTCCAGCACGTGCCGTTACTGAAATGGCATGGTATTTTTTACATTGTTATAGAAAAAGCACATCATATAGAATACAGCATTTACTCTGCAAAGATTGCGCATCACTGTTCTCCTCTAATATGTGTAGAACAAACTACATTCCACTGCAATAAACCACATTTAGGTTTAGTAAAGTGTACTGTACTGGCTTGAAAACAGCGGTCTTGATGGCATGCTGTAATATCAGAACTGATATATTTGCATAATACCAGTAATCATTCAAGAAAACATTCATAACAGCACAGGCTTCCCAGCTGAAAGTGCCACATGGTGAACACTAAGCTATTATATAAACTGCATGGACATATTTAATGTGTATTATTTACCGTAAATATTCTGTACCAAAAGGTGTTTTTCAAAAAGAAAAAAAAAAGATATTTAGGTAATCTAACAGAATATTACTTTTGGCAGTCCCTGCTAGTGTTTGGAGTAAAAAACAAACAAAAAAACCCCACGTCACAGTCCTGTCCTCCCCTGATTCCTGGAATTTCTTAGGAGAAAAGGAACGAAGAGAAGTCAAAATGTTAAAGTGTGATTTCCTTCCACTCACATCTTCAGCAGAAAGTACCATCAAGTATCACTATCTTAATTTTTGGAAAATTTGCCAGCTTTTCGAGAAGGTTCATATGGCACTCTGAGAATACTAGGTGTTTCTTCCATCACTCGTACAAGAAGATTATCAATATAATCCTCAAGTTCACGAATATGAGTGTCCTTCTTCTTAAGTTGCTCTTTATGTTTCACCAGCTCCTGCAAAACCTCTTCATAAGTAAGGTTACGGTATCCCGCAGTGGCGTCGAAAGGATTTCCATCCTACAGACAAGTTTAAAAAAAACACTAGATTTTATTAAACAGTTCAGTGTTCTGAACAGGTTGACGGGTTATAGCTTTTCATGTTTCTCGGGTGCATCTTGACAGAAGCAACGTCTCTTAGACAACATACCTCCATGTGCTCTAGAGCTTTTCCCTCCAATACCCTCACTGGAGCAGACGACTAGAAATAGGTTGCTCAGTTTAAAATAAGTTTCCCACACCGTCATCTCAGAAAAAAATACTGTTCTCAGAGAGATGCATACACAGTTAATGACCACATGAGCAGGAACCACAAGAACGGTTACATGGCCATTTTGGGAAACCAACTATGTGGTAATCATAATTACAGAAGAAAAAGAGAAAGCTCTGAGAATTCAAGTCCTACTGTAACTTTCCCGAGTTCTCACCTTTTGAGCTTATCATAGCAAAACATTTACTTAGCTTTAAATGACATCAGCCCTCATCTGTCTTTCATATTCTATTTTTAGTCATCAGTGGTTCTCCAGACCTTGGCCTCTGAATCATATAATAAAACTTTCAATTTTACATTTCAGGTGAAGTGAAAAGGCTGCATCACATTTGCACTAGAGCACTTAAGACAGAAGTACGTACTACTAAGAGATCTTGCTTGCTTGCTTTAAAGCAGAAGGAGCCCAGATTTAAGCAGCAGGAAAACCAGAATTGTTTCTGTCATGAATTCTGATGAGTCAGTAAGTGCAGGTATTAACAGAGATGGACAAATTAGTCCCCTTAACAAAGGGCAACATGCGATCCAAAACGCTATAAACTTGAGCATCTTATTCTGTGTCAAGAAGAATTAGCTGTGACCTTAACTAACCAGATTATGAAATATTTGAGAATGTATAACTGAGAAAAAGATTGCGAGAGTTGTTTTATAAAAATATTAGTGCTGTTAGACATGCAAAGCAGTAAGTTTTACTTGATTCAGAAATGGAGACATTTAAACGACACAGAACCTCTAAGTAAAATAATCTAACCTCTCAAATCCTGCGCCTCTGTGACGGCAGGAGAACACGAGATAGCTTTTCTTTACAGTAGAAACTTGTCATTAAAAATGATACAGCTGGCACAGCTACGAAGCACACCACATAATAAAGTCATATTAACTCCTCTTCCATGCTTCATTCCTTTTCTTTCTATACAGCTCCATACTTACACATTGGCATATGTTGAATCATTAAAATATGCAGGTGGCCGAAGTTTTGAAATAAACCTAATTAAAAGTGATGGGGTACTGCAAATAGGCTGAAGTACGACAGATCAATCAGCCTCTCTTCATCAATTATATTCTAATAGTAGATCTTGAAAATATGTGCTTTTAAGGGTTTCTCAGTACATTTGAGATATTTAATGTCACGTTTATGTACGTGTATTCAGTATTTTAAACTACATTATCAAGTTACAATATTGTAAGTGATCAATAACTCCCACTTTATTAAAATGCCTAACTTGATGAAATTTATAAATTGGTTAGTAATTGATTTCCAACAACTATAGAAGAAAAAATAACTTCACTTTGTGGTCATTGTATTTTTAGCACATTTTCCTCTACAAGAAGGAAGTAAAATTTTTTCCTTATGGGACTAAATTTTTGTCGTTAACACTTCCATGTCTAAAATACAGGGTTTTCCTAATTTTCTGATTTGGCAAAAGAACAGGAATTAAGATGCAATGATGACTTTAATTATTATATAAAATTTAATGGGAAATTGTGTGTAATGCATACGCTTTAAAGATGTTTTGTCATACACATGCTCTATATAGCTCTTGCGAGGGGGGAATAACCTATCACATTAATTACACAAAATTCTAATAAGATTTTAAATGTTCAGTTCGAGCAAGTAAGTCATACTTAAATTTATACGGAACAATTATATCTTTACAAAACCGGCTACTAAAACTTTAATACAAAACATTAATCTTATAATGAATTATTAGGAAAAAAAGATTCTAAATAATAAGCTACGCAAAGAACGACTGTCGCAGCTACAAAATACTATTGGGGTACACGCCGACAGCCAGAGGGAATGGAGCTAGATAAAACGAAGGCCTGGCAATCTCTGATCATCTCTTTATTGTTCTAATGAGGAATTCTGCTCTGGGAATATCATCGAAGGTACTTTCACATCTTTTGTCCTACTTACTTCATCTTCCTTTAGGTTCTTAATTAGGCCTTAAAGAGCTCACGCTGCCCTTTCAACTGGCTACTGCTCCCATTTAAACACTGCTTTCAGAGACAGGTGTTGGCACCAGAGCAGAAGACATACAAACATAATTACTAAATGTGATGCACAAGGAAGAAATATAATAACTTGGTGAGGGCTATTATTGCAGAGCCTAATAATAAATTACTTCAAACACCTTAGAAAGCAATCTTGAATATTAAAAAAAATATATATTCAAATGGTTTCATTCAAAACTACGGCTGAGAGATAGTTTCTTCTCCTCCTAATTTGTATTTTGTATTAAATGAGCACCACCTCATAATCCTACAACTGACATTTAGGATAGTTGGCATTCCAAAAGAAAAATCATCAAGGATTTCTTTTATCACCTTTAAATCCTTTAAATAAAACAATTCACATCTTGTTTCTTAAAAGAACTAAACCAATGCTTTTACCAGCAATAAATTACACGATTTGCGGTAGTACATTTGCAAGCACATAGAAACTGTAATTATGGTTACTTTACAGACAATAGCTGCTAAGTTAAATCAATTTTTTGATGTCGCTTTTTGTCAGAGATTAAGTAACCGCCTGGTAGAATTCAGTTTACTATCTGATCAAAGGCAGCCTTCATATACTCTGACATCTCCCACCAGTTACTTACATTATAGAAACTTGGGCATTCACAATAACATCAAATGCTATTACAAGTCATTTACATAAACCGGCAAAAAACAAACAGTACAAAGTCATATTTGCTTGTGAAAATTGTTTTCTATATATTTTAAAGATTGAAAACAAACCCACTTTTACATATTTCATCTGTTCACAGAACAAATTCTAGTAAGACCACATTTTCCTTCAAAGATGCTGCATAGGAAATCTGTGGACTTTTTTTGTCTTTTCTTAGTACACGGTTTATTCTAGGTACTTTTAGAGTCAAAAGACTATTTTGAATAATAACTGCTAGTATTTCTATTTTTAGTGTTTTATGGGAGGCTGTTCATTTATCATTTGTGTTATTAATCCTGTCATGTATCAGTTCATTAATTCCATTTTGACTGACCATTTAAAGACTGTCCTCAAGTCTCTGACTATAGTGATAGGAAACTCCTGTTAGGTCAACTAATACATCACTGCCTAATGCAGAGTTCCTCACCTGACTACCACTTCTCTAGAGTCAGCTGAAATACCTCAAAGCAACAATTTTCTTTTTATTTTTTGTGCAAAAATCGAACTTTACCCTTCTCTACATCATCATACCAGATGTAAAACCCTTTTTTATTTCCAAATTTATGTTAAGCCTATAATTCTCCAATTAGATTTCCTGGTTATGTCAAACATAAAAACAAAAAAACCCCCCAACATTTCCTTATAAGTGGTTAAAGATGATTATTAGCTTATATTGTATCAAGCACCAATTAGTTGGCATTCACTGATGACTTTCTATAACACTTTGTAACTCACCATTGTTTTCCTGAGGTCCTCAATGCCAGGAGGATTCACGTTAAAACTGTGGGCGGAAAAAACCCAAAACCCCAAATATTAGCAGTGCATACTTATCTGACAAAAACATCTATTAAAAGTAGTACATAGCTATAAAACATTTCATATGATTTACTTTCGTGATTTGTTGAACTTATGAAAAGTAGGAAACTACTCAAAGTTAATGGCAATTTTCATATGTTCACAATGTTTCATATTTTTCATACTCTTTTTGTCATAAAATTTGAATGAATAATTAAGAAATGCAAGAAAGGATATTACAGATTGGGCTTCCCTAGCTCTTCTCTTATCTCTAGACTCACCTCAAGCTTCTAAGCAAAAAGAGATACTTTCAGTGAAATATTCTGGAAGCAGGTCCCTGGGATGAGATTGGTAAGGAACAACAAAACCCCACAGACTAACATGTATTCCCAGTTTTCACAGCAGCTGCTGGAGGAAAAAAGGTCCTTTAGAAATTCCAGTCAGATCACCAGCTTCGGTCAGAGCTGAAAAGCCACCTTCTGTCAGCAACATTTGTTTCGTACTTCAAATTGAGTAAATAATCCGTTATTTTCCAAACCTAGTGATTATCCCACATATCCAGAAAGCAAAGCTATTTCATGATTTGCGTATGTTGAGATTTTTTTTCCTTCCTCAACTGCAAAAGTGCAGTTGATATTGATAAAAGCAGCCATTGTCAAAGTGTCAGGCCTAAGAAACGGTTCATTGGTCTCTCAGGTTGATGTAATTATTTGCAAATATCTTCAAAAATCAATGCTGCTGTGCTCTTATGTACTTGCTAGAGCAAGTGTGGAGAGAAAACTCTCTGAAAATGTGTTCAGAATTTGGATATGGCTCACAAATCCTATTTACTTGGTAGCATCATAGCAGACATCATTCTTTCACATCACAGACTATCCAGTTAGGGTGCACGTACCGGCTGTCAAAGGTGACATTTGTTGACAGAATAATGCAAAAAGTTACAAAAATGTTTGGGGTTTTTTTATTTATTTTAAAGGTAGCTTGAAGTAAGGAACATGTATTTTGTGACTGTCCATCACTGTCATCTGAATTTATAAGCCATAAATTCCACAGTGTAAAACAGTGTAAATTTACAAATGTAAATTATGTCAAACAGAAAAAATGGGGGGTTTGCTGTAAAAAAATAATTTTATATTACAATTTTTTTTACATTAGAATTTTTTATTGTGTACATTATTTTTCATTTCTAAAGTAGGCAGCCTTTTGCTCATACAGAAGTCCCGTGAACCATCTGCTGGGCTGAGGATATTAGATGAAGATTGGATTACACGAACAGTCACAACTAGAAATCAGGAGGTGTCTGATGAATCAAATTCTGGCTAATTCCCATTATACCTGTTTGTAACAGTGATCCGCAGCAATCTGCCTCGTTTGCTGGAGACCACTTTTGAATGAGGGGCCTCTTTCATCGGGTATTGTCTAAAAAGCTAAAGGCAGGAACCCTCCCTCCCAGCCCGCCTTTTAGTTTCACACTGATGTGTCAAACACATGATGAACTTGCTTCATTCATGGCTGCCTTTTGTGATCCGAGTACAAAAAAAAATGAGTTAACTGAACTGGATCGAATTAGCTTGGTGAAAACCAAGAATGTCTCTATTTAACGAAGTGTGGCGTTAATTTGGGATATCTTTCTTTTGGGACTGTTTCCTCATGTTAGACAAGATATAGAATAATACGGCCTGACTGCTCAACTGAGTGACTTTCTGAAAGGTTAGAAAAGCAAGATCTTTCATTGCCTTGAATGACTTTATAGTTTCTGTGAAATAAGTTCTGGGACTCTTATTTCATAGCAGCAGCTTAAAAGAAAAGCAGCAGTTCTGACTACAAAAAGTTGCATTTGAAAAGTAGAAATATAAATCCCTGGCAATACAGACTAATTTTTTTTTTTTTTTAGCTAAGATACCTGCAATCATTTCCATAACATTGTGGACATTGTAAGCAATTACTAAAGAGCACATCTGTGTATTGCACATGAAGCAATTTGAATATACTTGCAAAAAAAAAGAAAAACTATTGAACAAAATATTCACCCATAAAAACTCAAACTCCTATTTTAAAGAGAGATGTGGAAAATATACTGCTTCTCAAGGAAGAAACAGGTGCTGAGACTGCACATAACGTTTTTTACATCAGATTGTTCGCTAGGTAAAGTGGGAGCTCTGTGGCCTCGCTGAGCCCCGCAGGGTTTCCTGCCAGCGCTTCCACCCCGAGGTGAGCATGAGCAGATGCAGGCTCTCGCTGCCGTACACATAATTCACTGTCCGAGGACCATGTGATACCTCAAAAGAAAATACCGTAAAATTATGAGTGCATACAGTTGGGGGAGTTGTGCGTATGGTGGATTGAAATTCATGAGGGCGTTTATTTTTAATTTAAATTTCATCCCTAACTTTACAGCCCTAAAGTTACCGTCTGACTTGATTGCTGGTAATAGCTTACAGAAAACATGTCCCTAGGACCACAGCCCACACGCTGTACAACCATCATGAGCCTCCTTCGAGCAGCCATTTTCTTGACTTCCTATGAGCATTCTGAAATCACTGAGCTAAGCAATTATAAAAAAAATGTCATTTTTGACTGTTACAGTCAGAGCTCATAGTGATAGTGGTAGTTATAGTCCCGGCTCTGTTTCTTCCCCAGGGGTTCACAAATTGGCAGGGAACTTTTGCAATGGAAGCCTGAAAAAACTATGTTCACAGCTTGGGAAAAAGGAAGACTCGTTTTGTTTTGGAGGGGTTTTTTGAGTGCAGTTTACTGTGAACAGTGATTGTAAAACACTGGCATTGTGGGATTCTGTAATTATTGTCTCTCAATTATGCCCAAACTAAATTTGCTCAGTTTACAAGTAAAAGGATGTTTCTTTTCTAACAAATGCACTTTCTGCCAACTCACTCAGAACTACAGGCAAACTGTCGTTAACACCGTGTGTAACTCCCAGGTGTTGTTATATCTGGGTAACGTCTCCTCACTGGACGTACCTTTGAACCTACCAACGGAATCAAGTAATTTTCTACCTCTTCCACCTATCCAGACAGGGCAAGAAGCCCCCCTTTCCACCACTGTGGGGTCTCATGTGCCTCAAGGTGACGTCCTAGGTCCCATCGTGATTTTTGACAGTTTGTCTCTTACAACTAATAAACTTTCATTCACTCCAATCACCTTCAAGAAAGTTAGGTACAAGTAAAAGGGAAGTAAATCACACCAGATGGATTCAAAATCAGCTGCGGTAGGATCATGCTGGTGGCACTGATCAAGCAAGCCACCCAATTTCTACATCGTCCCTGCCTCTCTGTAGGTAGAATAGACTTCTTCAATCTAGCACAGCAATTAGTTGTGTCCTCCATTTCACACATGTGGGAATTCAATTAGTTTCCTTAACAGATACTTTATAGCAGATATTTTTACCCGATTAAATCATATCCATTATTTTATTGCTTGGGATATAACTTTTGCTTTACATGTACATTTTTACTGAATAGTACAGTTTGTTTGAATTTCTGGGGTTTTATTAGCTTGGATTTCAACTTTAGCTCATCTGAGATGAGAACCCTTCCCTATCGCCATGTTACCGGGGGAGAGAAGTGATGAGAAATTAAAATAGTATAAGCTATACTATAATGCTGATTCTCTAGAGTGTTTTGGATGACTACTTCATAATCATAGCAAGCATATTATTTTATATTTTCTTGCTATTTTCCCTATTTAAATACATTTCATTAGAACTACATGAAACTCTTAATTTTTCTCCTTAACACCTATTTTTTATGAGATACTTAAGTACTTACATTGTGTGCTGATTATCTGCAGTTTGTATAGAAACTTAAACACAGTGGAGTGGAGTTTAGGATGTAGTACAAGCTCAAGTTTATGACTGGAGCTTGTAATTTTGTCTTTTGAAGTTTAACGGTAGTTAAAAATTCAAACATTAGGTCTAGTGGCTGCTTAAATATTTAGCTTATAAATGCCTAGAGATTAAAACAATGTTTAAAAATATCTTTCCTATAACTGATTTAAACATTTTAGTGCCTGAACCATTTACTCTGACAACATAATGAATGGGAATCAGACTCCTAGATTATGCTGTATAGAAAGCATATTTTCTTAAGGAGCAAAAGCTTTTTAGTTACCTTTTGCTATTCATATGAGTTATACGATCGGTGTATTGTACACTATTAGAAATTAAAACTAGGATATTTACATTAATCATTATTATTCAAAGTACTGAAATCTTCTATGTTAACCTGACATGTAAAATATCCATTATAACAATAAGCTCAGTGTGAGCTTTCAGGTTTTTTCCTTTAATACGAAAGATCTACGTACAGGTAATTAGCAAAGCTCTGCCATGTTCTTTTTCCATTTGAGTCAAAATATTATTCCTGTTCCTACTTCTCAGTCTTTGGATTGATCCTTATTACGTTGCTTACAGATTTTTCTTTGGATTCTTACAACACGTATCAAAACCTTGAAATATTAGGATGCAGTTTAAGTTATTACTAATGTACTAGAAAAACAAAAGAAATTAATAAAATCAGATACAGTTAATGAATTTCAGAAACTTTGCTTTCCATAGAATATTATTAGCCTGCTGTGCCTGGCAATGCAGACATCACTTTATACTCTGGGAAGGAATGACTGTCACGCTTGGCAGCTAAGCAAGTATGGAGTAAGCATTTTACCATTTATTTCCCAATCAGATTCTGGGGAACATCACTTAAGACACTTCACTATATAAATTGTCCTGCTGTCAAGCCATGCTCCAAGGCCTTCTGGAGTTTGTGCAACCCCAGGAGGACACGGAAAGAGTATCAGGTTTTGTTGCTATCACTCAATTTCTTCATATTACTATAAAGTCTCAAGCCAAGAGTTAAGAAACTGGACCAAAAACCCTGAAATTTGAATGCAAGACACTTTTTTTTGCAAATCATTTTTTCTCAAGCTACATATTCTTTACATAGACTACTTTGGAAATGGTCTGTTCACGAGTATACTGCTGCACTCTATGGAGCCCTTTAACGATGGCAGAAAGCTCCATGAGATAAAGAAGTTACAGTTTCGGAATACAGTGCTCGATAATGCTCCTGAACAATAGTCAGCTCAAGGAAGCAGCTGTTGTAGCTCACACATATCTCAAATTTAATGCAGTAGAAACATGACAATGCAACTATACAGAAGCACAGAAACTCTCAGTTAAAACAACTCGAAAAAATTAACAAAGTATTTTGGGTCTATGTATGAACACCTTCATTTTGAAAACAGACATGAATTTGGATCCATACTAGGCTGGTGACCAATTCTGAGGTGTCTGATACTGCAAGGGAAGCACAGGCGTACAGAGCTGCATTCATGAGCTCTACTAGAATGCTGGCTTCCTCCTTCCAAACATGTAAGTATCTTAAAGCAATGGCACTTGTACTTGCTGGACACATTACTCATGCAAATTCATTTATTATGCAGGACTTACAAGACATTCTAAAATCAAAAGTGATCTCACACAGTGTACTCAACTGAATTTTAATTTACGTTTCTGGAAACAAACAACAGTTTTACATAAAAAGTTAGTATTTTTAAGTATTTAAATACTCCTCCTTTTACTAGGCAGTTGTGCTATGACTAAAAAACTAAAGAAGTTTTATTCTCAAGACACCACTAAAGAACTTTTATTCTAGAAGTTGTGCTAGCACCTCTACCAGAAGACCCTACTATTAGAGATCTATAAGTCAACCAAAGAGATCAACCAACCCTAAAGTCAAATTTTGTATTGAAACTTTCCAAATTTTTTTTGAATGCTTAAAAAGTAGCATTGATTCTTAGTTCTTATAATGAAACAGGAAAAAAAATGTTCATCAACTTTATATAGTTTCCGCATTTATTAATAAAGAAACTGGATGATAGCAGCCTTGGCAGGACAGACAAGAACTCTTGCACGACTTCTGCTTGTTTTGTAGTTTCCCTTTACCTCTCACATACCTGTAATGTATTTGTTTTGTTGAAAGAATGTTCAACTGACATCTGTACCCCACTGAATTAACAAAAATTAATAGTCTACACTGTAATTAATACACTGTCATAGACAATCAATATTCTACCTAGACTATAATCGCATTTGACTAGAAATAAAGCTAGCCAAATTTCAGTAGAGAGCTGAAAAAATCCTTTCAAGAAAAGCAGTGAAGTACACTGTTCTTAAAATAAGACATGCTAACACTGACAGAGGAAACAAAATTCCGAAAATAGCATCGTTCACCTGATGTCATTTTTTGACTGAGAAGTATACGTTAAAATGTCAGAACAAACTTTACTACTCAAGCAAGCACAGTAATAAACTTGTTAAAGATCATTATTTTTGAACAAGGCATAGAAAAATTAAAAATAGTGAGTTGTACTGTACACCAGAAAAGGATGACCTCCTTGGTGAAGAAACACACAGCCACTACAACCCTTGGCTCTCATCAGGCAACTTCTGGGGTTCATTCCAATGGAGCTGTGGCCAGTAACTACGCCTCTGGCACACCACAGGTAACAGGCAAGATTGAAACCATTTCACAGTCATTTATCTTTGATGATGTTGAAGTTATTGCACTAATAACTTATCTTCGCTGTGGTTTAAGTTAACAGGTTTTACTTTACAATTGCAGCTGACTAGAGTCTGGCACCTGGTATACTAACACAGCTCAACTGACAAGCAGTAAACTAGAGATTCAGAGCAACGCCATGATTTCGCAAAAGCTTCTCTTTAGAGTTGACCATCAAACATACAAAATTTTAACATTTGCTGAAATGTAGCAGACATCAACTGTTTCTTAGACTTAATTTAATAAGCTCTGAACACATCGCAGTTATCAATGTTCATTTTCATGGCAACTCACCTCCCCGCCCCCGCCAGTCTAATAATGGACCTATCAAATGTTTCAAATTGCTTATTTCAAACATTGCATCCGTTGGGAAAAATGGAACTGCAGATACTGATTTGTTTGGAACAGGCATCACTGGAGAGGCAGGCAGCTCTAACAGCTACATGTGATGACAGTATAGGGGAGAGATGCTGAAGAGAATAGCCGTATTTGGAAATGACAGACAAAGAGGAAAGATGCAAAAGAGATGAGTTCAAGGGTTGGGATTTTTTTTTTTAAGTTGCAATTTTAAAAAAAGGGCTGAAGCAGTAAAAGAACATAGAACAAAATTTAAATAATATTTTTGTATTTATGCTCCAATTGGTCAATAACTAATGTTATAAATATGAGCACTATTCATAATTGTTACAGTGAATCCTAGTAAGATACATGTTTTTCTCCTCCACTATTCCATCTTCCATAGTGCTTAGAATGTAACATATTCACTGCAAGAACTTGAGATAAAGTGTGGTCAGTATGTTGGCATAAGCTTTATTTTCTCTTCTCTAAGTTCAACAATACTTAGGTCATGAAAGTACTACTATAAAAGGTTTTTTTAATGTGTATCTCTCTATATGTATGCATATATGTATATATAATATATATAATGTTTCTTAGAAAGCTCCCAAGCACCTATCAATTCATTTCCCAGATCTGGAATTTGATCAGACTAGTAACAACCTGTCAGCTTTAAATATCGGACTATTTGTTTCCCTGTGTCCAGTGCCTAAGATCTTGTTAATTACCTAAACTCTCTTTCTGTAGGTCTTGTTAATTACCCGTCTCCTGTCTCAGAGGACCTTGTTAATAACTTGTACAATCTCTCTAAAAAGGTCCTAATAACACATTAAAATTAAAGATGCTTTTCTTTTAGCACTTGTCAAGTGGTGTAAATTGAGAAATTTTCACATCAGTTTATTAGCCTACTGTAGTGTATTTTCCTAAACACAAACAATTTCAGAGAAATGATGCACAAGGTTTGGTCATGGCACAAAACGAGCTTTGTTTTCCAGGAGTACCCTCAATTTCTTTAACTGTGTTCAATACAAAATCCACGTGGCTCTTGACTGCAAATTAACCTCTTGAGAGCCATGACAATAGCAGTAATTGTAAGAATGAATGCAATTTAAGGTAATATTAGGTAAAAGTTTCAAAGCAGTGGATTAAGAAGTACGAAGACAAAATTAGTGTTGGTTAATGCTGGCTAAAAATACTAGACATATTGTGCTTAAAAATTCTTCATTGGCTGTATGATGTAAATCTTCTGGAACTAACAGATTTTGTAATATATACAAAACCAGCGTTTCTTGTTTCACTGAGACTGCAGCATTTTTAAATTGTCAAGAAATCAGCTCATAAAGATCTATATTACCCCTACACCAGACAATAAAACACCCCAATCTTAACACTTATGTAATACCATATCTATAAAACCATTAAAAAATACTAATTTATCCACTCAGCATTTGTAAGAGGTAATAAAATATCATCCCCATTTTACATATCAGGAATAAGGAGACTAAAGTGATTTAGCCAAAGCCACAGAACAAACCTTTGCCAGAGTAGACATTAATAGAAATTAGGGGTCTATATTTTGCGATTTCCTGGCAACTAGTATTATACACAAACAGGTTATGTCTTCTTTTCCAAAACACTTCTTAAACCTCCTTGAAATAACAATAATAAATAACAGTAATAAAAATAAATAATAATTTTCAAATAATCCTGGCATGTTTCTTGCTTTTAGGAAAAAAATAATCCTGTAACTGTTGCAGAACCACTTCTATGTTTTCTATATCAGCAGCTGAGAAACATATGCATTTATCTTCATTCTTTTAATCGGTAAATAAGAGTAATTAGTGACAGAGCACGCGCACAGCCAGTTAGCACTTCACGACTACTGGCTGGGTGAAGGGCTATTCAGCAACTCTGTTCTGCAACTCACCTAGCCATTGCGTTGTTATGAGCTGCTGTCCTGCACATCATTATTGCTTAGTCAGTATTACCAAACACAATTAATTAGGACGGACTTGAGCCAGACCCAAAGCTCAAAGTCACTACAAAGACTCCCACTAACTTTACATAGGTTCATCGGTGCTAAGAACCTGACCTTCACACTCTGCACATGAAGGAGTTTGGTCATTTTTTTTTGAGGGTGAGGGAAAAGAGTTGCTGTGGGGTTTTTTTTCTTCCACTTTGCACTATCTCCAGCCTGCTTCCATGGACTGAACACCCTTTTGTGGCTCCAATGTGCTCCTGGAATACATCTTCCAGTGGAGTTTCATCAGACAGGAATCCAGTTCACTTGCCCCAGGACCATTCCATCACTCAAACAAAGGCTTAGGTAAGTGGGGTTAACTGGGAGATCCACCTGCAAAGCAAACTTCTCATCCACACCAGAACACTGATTTTGGACACGCCTTAATAAAAAGATACTGCCTGGTTTACTTGCAGAAATGGTAGCCATCCAGAAGAGCTTAATAGCATGTTGAGTAAATAAAAAGCAACTCAAAGTCTAAATTCCCTGTGTATGCTTTCTGCATACTGAATTTGTTACTCAACCTCATTTATTTTGTGCCCACAGATTTATACAATTCTTTCTTCACAGTATTACTAGTTTGAAAAATTAAAAATGGATTCTATTCAACAAATCCTCCACAGATAAAACGTAAACTTAAACTGTAAACTTATTAAATATGCACATTTTGTATTAGTTTCTACTTCAAAAGAAAAATCATTGTACGAGATACATTGGAAAGAAAGTGAACTTATTCTAAAAGATTCTTGCAGAACATAATACTGGAGCATATAAAAGTCGAGAGCTTCTAACTTAAATTATTGTGTGCTAGATATTATTCCCTAACAGTTGTCTTATAGAAAAGGTCAAAATGTTTACTATTTTTGGCTTTTTGAAAATAAGAGAATATCTATTTGTCTTATCAAAAGTTTATGTTTACATAAAAGTCAAGAACTAGTAGAAGAGACTCGCACAAAGAGGGGGAACATATGACTACAGTCCTTCTGAATGGGCACTGTGATGAGCTTTTTAATTACAAAATAAAGAAAAAAAAGTCCATCATGATTACCGTTAAAGATTTATATTTATCAAGATCTGCTGCATTCAAGAACTTCAAAAGATTTCACTACTTATATCTAGCATCTGCCTGAATACATTTTTTCATTTTAAAAAAATTAAATGCTATGTAATTTTAATTGTTATTTAAATTACTTCTCTTTAAAGGAGCTTATTTAAATGGAAGTTTAACTTCTGACAAACCAAGCTACATCCTAACCTTACTCTAATCTAGAGAAATCCTTTATTAAATAAATAATATTCTAAGACTCTGTAAACATGTTATTTAGGACACTAGGAACTGTCTTGACTCATAGAAGATGCTAAGAAGATAATTCACTGAAGTCTGTATGAGCTTCTAGGAACCGAATCTTTTCTATCGCAGTTCCATTTCAGTTCATTTATCTAATTCATATCCCTGATTAGTTTTGCTGAGAAAATAAGTTTAAATCAGGAGTGCATGCATTCTAACCTACAAATAAAACTGAGTTGGGATATAAGAAGATCAATCTGTTCTAAAACCTTAAAGAACAAGATAACAAGAAACAATTTTTATTTATTTTTTTAAAGAAAATACTACTGTGTCATTAATTAAAGATTAATAGGGAAAGGCAAATTTGTTAGAACCATGTTTTCCATTTAAAACTGATTTATGTTACAAGCTGAAAATTCCAGTTTGGAGCACTTTGAAACCCTTCCCTCTAAAACCTTGATTAGGGCAGTGTAATAATTAGCAAGGAGTGTCCAGTAAAAGCAGAAGACTTTCATGAAGAACCCATTCTGAAGCACAAACAAGGTCTTCCATAAATGCAAGTACCCAAGAACATTCACAGTACATACTAGTAATACAAATGTAACTTCAAAATGAAGTAAGAAAAGATCAAACTATATAAATGTTCATAACTTTTACTTAGAAACAGATAAGCAATGATATAAATGTATATAAAGCACAAAGACTGTGGTCCTCAACACTTCACATTTTCATTTATATAACATGTTCAAGATATCAGATTGAAATACAACAAAAACCTACCTTGACGATGGCAACATGCTTGTAGGCTTGAAGTTTGTCATAAATGGATTAGTCGAATCATAATCAAAACTCTCCTGTTGAGTTTCACCAAATGCACTAGGTGATTTCAAGTCAGTAGAACTGTCTGATCCCCCATTGCTAAGTTTATCTGACCTCTTGCTATCTTTTTTTCCAGTCACTCTTTCAAAAAGACTAACTTTCTCTTTTTTCTCTTTTTTAATTTCTTTTCTGATTTCGACAGGTTTGGAAAACAGACTTATGTTTTGATCCCATGTTGTTGGGCTTTCTTCAAACGGATTCTTCTGTCTTGGCAGTGTAGCAAATTTTTGGGGTAACGAAGCACTCACATTGGTAAATGGGTCATTTTGTGCTTCAAGTGCTGATTCAACTGTGCTGTCAAGCTGGTTCATTTTAGAAGTATCAACACTTAATGTCCTTCTATGTGGAGATTTTAGGCTCCCTGCAAACAATCTGTCATTAGTATATTATCAATGAGACACTATATCATAGTTTATGACATGCAGAAACCCCATTTTAGCTTAGGTCTAGAAGCTTTGCAATTGAGTCGCAGTTCAAAACACTGCTGAGTAACTAAGCTATTTTAAAAAAAAACAAACTGAACAGCTGTACCCTTGACTTCGTAGTTCAGAAACGTTTACAGATAGGCTCTACAGCAAACTTTTGTTTCCTGTGTGAAAACTAAGTTCTACAAAGAAGACAGCTGTGACTAGAGTGCCATTCCAGAAAGCAACAGTAGTCTATTGCTGCATAATAACTTTGAATAATGCAAAGTATTTTTAGTTCTTCATATAAATCAGGTTTAAAACTTTGGTGAGAGTTTTAAACTTTTTAAACAGACTTTTATTTTATACAAGATGTTATTTTGCATAGACTTCCCTCTAGAATGCAATGCTTCACTACAACATACTCTCAAATAAGGATATAAGAAGAAAAATTATAAATTATCCTAAATTATGACCAATGGTAGTTATTCTTTATGCTCTGAAACACCATTTATGAGTTACCACCAACTAATGAACGTGAAAAAAAATAGGCCAGCAATAATTCCTAATTTTTTGGCCTTGTAATTGCTTCATAAACTAAAGAAATAGACTTTTGAATGCTCTAATAGCAGTCAACTGTAATTATAATGGTCAAGATTAAGCAGTAAGAGATTTACTTACCACCTTCATCAACTGAACCAAAAGATTCTAGCTGACGCCTGAAAAGATGAGAGTAGCCAACTGTGCCAGACTTTATTTTTTCTGAGGAGACATGCGATCCCGTTAAATCTGACATCGAATGAGCTGAGGATAGCCGCTGAGGTCCCAAAAGGAAAGGTTTTTTTGGTTTTGATTTCATTTGTACTTCACCACTACATACCTCTATGTTTGCATCAGGTATGTGAGTACTTGGGATAATTGCAGAGGATGTATCCGAAAATGTCCCATCATTTTTTCGACCTTTCATTTTGTCTTTTAGTTTAGCAAAAGGGGATTTAGTTTTGTCCTTCACTGACAAATCAAACATACTTGCTGTCATGTTATTCCTCATAAACTGAATATTGACCTTTATTTCTCCTCTGTCTTTAGTTCTCTTCCCTTGTCTGGACTCTAGGTGAAACCACCTTGAAGGAGAAAAAGAGCAAGTTAAGTTGTGTTTTTTGGAGGCTAGTCATTAAACTCTGGTTGGTTGGTTAATGTATCTATCTGGCTAAGATAATTTAAAATACAAAAAACAAATTCCATACCAAAATTTAAAACATTTCTGTATTGCAAAACTTTTTTGTCTGTATTTGAAGAAAAAACTTAATAACTAAGCGAGCACAAAGCTCTTTGCACTGTTTACCTGTTTCGAGAACCAGTGTCAACTCCATGGAAGCTTACTAAACTTCATCAAAGCTAATGGGGTCACAAATTCTCCTTTGTAAGCAGATGTATCTAATGTTAATTATAAATACAAATAGATTTTATTTTGCTATTTAAAAGAACACTTGATATTTTTCAAGTGGCCTTTATTTAGCAGAGATGTATATTACCTGAATGTATACTATGTGGCAAATACTTCATCTACTAACCCTTCCTTCTTTGATTTTGCTCAGGTTTATACGCTAGCAAACATTTTTCCCTCTCTGTCCCTTCCTTCTACCCACTGATTAAGATTTATGTCAACTGCAGTAGCAGTTCTGCAACTGCAGCCCCTACTAACGTTGATGGTAACTCCATGAGTATCGGTGGTAGAACAGCGAGTGCGCAGGTGTATCTAACAGCTGTCCCTTCTTTTGCAGGTCACCAGTAGGATTAACTTCAGAAACGTTTCCACAGGCTTTAGAGCCATGACATAAACCCTCACTCCTTGAAAAAGAGAACAAAGGTGTGATCACCTGTTTCAAAAAGCCAAGTGTGCTTTTTTGCCAGGTCCAGCAAAGGCTTTATCATTACCTAAGTGTCTTATCCATTCCCTAACGTGACCCATTGTCCCATGGAAACATCTGCAGAATTATGGCTCGATCTTCCTCCACCTAAATGAATGACTGACAGACAATCCCTTCTCCACACCCACCATCAATAGCCTTTTCCTATTTAAGAAAGGGCACAAAGACATATTTCAGATCTGTCAGCTCCAAAGAAATGCTCTAAACCCACTGTCAGGCAAAATGCAAGCACACTGCTAACACAATGGTGCAGCATCACGATGAAGTAACTTTGGAACTCGAGACTGAGAAATGAAATTGCCTATCAGCACAGATGCAAAATTGATTACGCACTTATACATACATTATTCAATACTGCCAAATATAGAAAACAAGGTCAGGAAAGGAGAAAAATAACCCTCAATTTCCTTTCAGATTTCATAAATATTTTTAAAGATGACAGCTGAAATCAAATTTTCAGGCAGACATACTATTTCTGAGTTGAGAAAATACTTCTAAAAGTGACCCGCCAAAGAAATAATGAAAGGATAAAGAGTATTATGACTTTTTTTGTTATTTTGTAATGTCCAAAAGGTTTTATATCCCATATTAAAGCAGAATAATGAAGAAATATCAGACTTTCTCTGTCCCAGCACTGGACAATATGAATCCAGACCAGTAGATCCAGAAGTTCAAACTGGTGAGCGGACAACTAAACCTTTAGGAAGAAAGTTTTTCTTGTGTTGGGAGGTAACTTCATTTATGTATTTTTACTGAAATGCAAAACCTGAAATATGTTATGTGTCTGAAGAAGATGGATCATTTTTCCTTTTAGTTAATAACATTTCACTTCTTGGTAACTGATTCCAGAAACACTTTAAGTCATCTGTAGAGTCATTACAGAAAACACACACAATAGAAACGAGTAAATCTTTTTTGCGATATATAATATCGCAAAAACTGGAAGATGAGATAGCCTACATTCTTTAAAACTCTTATTTAAAAGACAGTATGTTCATATGTTCTCTTAAAAAAATAAAAATACGCAGCCATAATGAGCGAGGCCTTGCTCAGACAGATCTTGACTGTGCAGAAAAAAAACACACCAAAAAACCCAAACCAAAACCCACCCTGAAACTGAGAAAGTCCTCACCTTGATTCCTTAGACAGACACTAAACATAAATGTAAATATAAATAAGGCTTATGACTGGTTTTAGAGGCTTAATAAGCAGAGAGGACCTCATTGTTTGACATGCAAATGTAATGGCTCAGCCTGCACTGCAAGAAAACATACCCCCTCCTCCATCTTTCCCTCCCCTCATAGGTCTCAAACATTATTATTCTATCTCTAATAAGATGGCTAAAAGTTCCTATGATTCTACTTGGGAATTAGCAAAACTTTAAACTGATGTATGACACTTCCTAACTTGTTTTAGAACAATATCAAGACATAAATTCTTAAGCTTTTGCTGTGTGGAAGAAAGCCTTTTCTTTTAAAACTGAATTTAACTCAATTATTGACATTCTTATCATGAATCAACAACCACTCTGTGTCACTATCAGTACTCACCCGCTACGGGCATACCTCCGCGTTATTTTGACATTCACTAGGTCGGAAGGAGAGAATTCCAGCACACAAGTAATATGCTGCATTTGCAGATTGTACATTTATTTTTCAAAGTAGACTTTGAAGAACTTGACAGTAAAAAGAAGTTCAGCTGGGAAAACAAAGAAACTCTCCTTACTCTAAGAAGCGAACACATTGGCACGGAGGGACTGGACCTCATACCTGCTGGGACCAGGTTCAACACTACCACTGATTCCAATAGAATTTAATCATAAACTCTTTACTCCAGCAAAATTCCTCTGGACTTCAATGGAATTTCTATTTGAATAATGATTGCTGGATCAAATCTTTATATAAAACACAGATATTTAATTTTCATAGGCATTTCAAGGAGGTTTCTTTGTTACCTTAGAGAGTTTATCTTGTTTTAGTTATTATGAAGGTTCCATATGCTTCAGCTCGTAACAAGACAATATGAGAAGCAGACTCAAATCATGATTTTCCTCAAATTCAAAAGCGAATAATTACTTTTTTTTTAAACAGATGAGAACAAATGCAGGCAATGCATTTGTGTGGAGCTGCACGTGAATGAGCAACTGAGTCTGTAAATGTTTCTTATTAGAATTTGTTTCTACAACACATGGGCGTGAGCAACAAATAGAAAAAATAGCACTGTATATAGTAGAAAAAAGAATTGGAAAATGAAGTCCACTGTTTTCAGATAACAACATTTAGGTTCTAAAATACTAAATTCCACTATACCACTGCCAATTTAAAAAATTGTAATGTATTATAAAAGCCAATAAAACTTGCTATTTTGGTTTTGTTTACAGTACTTTTAGCCACAATAAATGCTCCATTTGTCAGGCTGCCATGAGCTTATTCTATCGAAAGCCCGTACAAAGTAGGAAAATAGCCAATAACATACATGAACAAAACAGGGTGGCTTTTATGAGAGCAGATGCCCTTTTATTTAATAACCAAATATTACATCCAGTCTTGCAGACAGTCTTTATTTAAACAGACCTTGTACAAAGTCTGGCAAATTTTCCCAACTTCAAAGGAAGCCCTATTGCCTTCTGAATCACATTCATACTTCTTGCTCTCACCTTCAAATATTCTGTAGGACAAGGTCCTCCATACACCCTCTAATTTCGACTTTTCCCCTATGGTTTCCATCAGAACAACCTTTGCTTCTTTTTCTCATCTGTTTTTGAGTGCGCTAATGGGTTTTGCCTGTCTTGCACAGGTTTCTGATCATTTTTGTTTTGTAAGTATTATATAAATTGCCACTCTGTATTGCTGACAATTTTTTTGAACATGTAAAGAGAAGATCAAGATTCAAGGCTGAATAGGAAAAACCCTGCTTCCCAGTCAGCCCTGAAAAACTAAACTACTCTCTGAAGAAACATGGCTACTTTCTAACCATGACAAAATTAGTCAATTTTGGCCATATCTACAAATAGGGGTGGAAAAAGCAAACTCCCTTATTTCTATGAAAGACAGCAACCATCTTCTGCATACTATTAAAATAAATTGTGTAATATTAGCAGTACTGAACCCTTTAGCTTAGAAAAAGTGGACAGGAAGAGTGAAGGATAAAACTGAAGTTACTGTAGGTGAGCAAGTTACAACATTCTGGCTTGCTTATTCCATCTAAGTAGCTAGTGATCTACAAACATAATTATATTTTTTATAACACATTTTTTTAACTGTTCTTTCCCTTCCCTTTTTCTGATGTCATTTTCTTTCCATGAACTTGGTTTTCCAACTGACTTTTACTTATCTACACTACTCTCATTGCACCCTTCATCCTGCATTCAACAAATATTTTGAAACCAGTATCTTGTTTCTCTTCTCCTAATAGCAGGAAGCTGATGTCATGCCTTATACTCCAAATCTGCCATGGAATTTGACAGTTCCAAGTCCTAGCCCTCTCTTTTCTTTGAAGAAGCATCACTCAACCTATTCTGCTCAGCAGGTAACAGTGAGCTCGTAACAGTATGGGTAAGAAAAATAACAACAGTACGGGTAAGAAAAACCACTATGTAACTTTAATTACATTTTAATTAAAACTTTAACAGTCTCCAAAGCCACTGGGATACTTGTCTAACAATTTCAAGAGGAATTAGAAGTCTTCTAGCCAGCACATTCAACCTGTGCATGATAGATAACCTTCTGACTCCATCTTCTTGCCAGTGTCGAAGATAGAAACCACCAAAGGAATTTTCCCACTCATTTTGCTGCTTCTCAAATACACCACTCTGCCTTCACTCTACCAGTTAATATCTATCGAACTGATCTAATTTCACTTTGCTGAAATCATTAGATTGCACCCAAAGATTTTTGCAAAATCCTGATTTCAATTCACAAATTACTGGAGGAATTCTGCAAAAAAGCCACACAATCACGGCATCCACAAGGCTTCTAACCTTGCTTTTACAGGTAAAAATCAGCATCCTGATCTACTAAGCAACTTTAATCTGCTACACAGTTATAAGGAGAATTTTCTACACCGGCAGGTACTTCTACCCCTCTAAAAGACCATCAAAATCTCAATGATACAACATGTCCATCAGCTGTCAGGGTAAAAAAGTACTACTTCATCTTAGATTACTATGTTCAAGCTAGATACACTGAAGAAACTCCCGCTTACATAAATGTTCACAGCTAACGGATAAAAAAAACAACATCCAAAGCCCAGAACTGTTTAACATTTTCATTAGCAGCAAATGCACTTTGAAAAAAATGTAGAAGTATGTTTCATGATAAATCACGCAGATACCACACTGAAAGACTGCCCCAAAAGTCAGCAAGTAGGAAAATTAAGGCAAGGGGCTGCGCACAGACTACATTGTGTACGAGGGGAAATGAGGAAGAAAATAGATTATTTATTTAAATAAGTGATGACATTCACAAAGATGAATACTCTTACTTTCTGGAAACCAAATGAAATGAGATATACAAAGTAGAGTTTAAAAATAAATACTACAGAGTGACATAGTAACATCACAAAACATACGGGAACTGACAGATATCCCAACACCCTTACTAAGGGAGTAGCGAACATCAGCTAGAATCAAAGGAATTAAGTGGTCTTAGTTTATTATTTTGGCTAAAGACTATGTCTGAAAACTTTTATTTTAGAAACAAAATAACTAAAAGTATGAGAAATAAGGCCAGTTATTTCAGTTGAGTGTGTGTGCAAGCATGTGCGCGTGCACAGAAAATGCAGAAGAATTTCAGTCCAGATGGCACTCAGACTCTGACTCAGAATGATGACTTATTCAGAGGATGTGCTTGCATTTGTTGTCGAAATGTAAATGCTGGGGATATTACTAGTTAATTCAAAATATTACTATAATCCCATAAAGCTACAACTGGGCTCAACGTTTTGTTTTCCCTAATAATCATCTTTCTCTTCTGTTCCTCGCCACTAACATTACTTTTTTACCTTTACTGAGTGGGTACCATGAAGGCAACAGCACAAATCCATATGGATCCTCCAGGCTGCTCATTATTTCTGTGCCTTTGACACATTTCTCAGTTACTACTCCTCCCACTTTTGACTAAAGTGGACCGAGATTCTTCTCTTACTTTAACCACAACATTTTGATAATTTGTGTTACAGCCTGCCATTTCCACTACTATTGAGTTTTATCACCTAAATTGCTTTTTTCTGATTTAAACTAAATTTAAGACTCAAAAATAGTAAATAATGTTTATAATGCGTTACATTTTGTAGAATTATTTTTAAAAAGGCACTATTCATTAACAACCACTGAGGCCTTCAAAATCATACTATCTGTTTACTAACAGTCGTTTGCTTGTTCATAATTCAAGTGGCATTTGAAGTCATCTCCTCAAGCGCCTGGCTACAGATGTGAGAGGACAGGGCAAAGGCAGTCGAAGGGGGAACCTGTCCATAGCCAAGAGGGAGGCTGTCAAGAAGGAATTCACATTAATTTGGAGGATGTCACACAATTTTCCTATCTTTCAGGAAGCTCAGCAGCACTAGAGGGTAAGTGCTTACAACACAGGGGTATCGATCGTGGTCAATCGTTAATTTTTTTTGTTTGTTTGCTGAGAAGCTGGGTTTGACTATTTAATGTAAGCAGATGAGAAACTTCTTAGATAAGGCCAAGATTCCTTTACTGTATTATGCTCAAATAAGCATTTTTTACAGCACTGCTGCAATTTGGATGGGGGGGTTGGATGGGAGGGTGTTGAGATATTATAGAAACCAGAGAGAAGGTGAATTAAGTCACGAATAAAAAATGTCTCCTCCAACAAAACTTCCCTAAGAAATAACTCTACCATCGCCTGCCCCCTTCAAATTTATAATATTCCAGACAAGTGTTGCATCTTAAATCAGCTGAACGTATAATAAAATTAGCTCTCCAGGAAAGCTAATAAAGGAACGGACGATAAATAGCGTGGAATTAGAGAACAACAAGGATGAAGCAAATGCCGATGAAATAAGTAACATCATGGTGACAGCTAACGGAAATTTGTTCTTCTATTGCTGTGTTCGTTTAGCACACAGGAGAGAAAAAAAAAGCACAGTCATTAAGAAAAAACTACTGAAAAATACTTCAGTAAATTAAGACACGTCAGTAAATTAGTATTTTTTTATTCCATGATAATTCAAAAATTCGTTTTGATGTTATGCATTGTCAGATCACCAGCAACTATTAAGGCAACTATGAATTATAACTGAATTGAAATTATTACAAAAATGTATATGTCCTTTAAAACAACACATTCATTGATCATCATTTACATTTAAATTGTAAGAGCAAAAGAGGCATATTTATTCTGCAACAGCAAACCAAAAAAATTGTCATGTATTTCTCAGGATGAATTAAAAAAACCCATAGGATTTTACAGCAAAAAATAAAACCATGTCAGAAATCCAAGATCTGAAAAGTTATGCTAAATATACTTCCAATAAAGCAGTATCTCCCAAGCTTTTTCAACTGTTTAAAAAAACCTCAACGACTCAGTAAAATCTCTCAGCATCTGGAGCCTAGTTTCAACTCTGGAGAAAAGAACAGAAGAAGTAAAAAGGGCCTGTGCCAGAGACACAACTTTACAAAGTCAGCACAGTGTGATGGGCACTTTTGCACCAATACAGAAAGAAAACAAATGAGGATCCTGCAGATGCTTTGGCTGAGGTCTCAGGAAGAGACCTAGTAAGAGACCATCTGAGCCACATCTGGATCTAACTGTTCCGGGAATTTTCACTTTTAAGAATTCGGAAAATCATCAGTTTCAGAAAGAAAGAGAAAGGACATTGCGTACAAAATTTTCCTTATCAAATTTGAGTAAATATACTGCTTTGTTCCATTAAATATTGTGTGAAATTAAGTTTATTAGAACACAAGATGCGCAAATCCTATCATGAGGCCTCTGCCTGAAAACTCCACTGCAGACAATATTTTTCTTAAGGTGTTACAAGTAAGATAAAAAGCTATCCAGAAAACAGGATTATTGTTCCCTAATATAATGTTTCTGAAGCTGCAGCGAATTTTTAAATTTATTTCTTCCAAATTATAAAATATTAAATAAATAAGAATATACAAAAAGCTGAATGTCACACACCCCACGGTCTTCCTAGGAATTCAAAATCAGCTAGTAGCCTTCACTTCTCATACCTCCTTACTAAAAAAGCACTAGGGAATTGCTGACAGGGTTCAGCATTGTGCAGAATATTAAATATCTTTTTTGCAATACCCTGGTGACTCTTGAGTCTGTCTCTTACAGCACCATATGTACAGCTGTGTTGGAAAGAGGAAGCTATTAAATATATTAAAAAGTAGAAATATTACCAATAGACACTTCATCAAATAACTGGATCTCATTCATCCCCAAACAAAGCAAGAAATGTTAAGGTTACATCAACATGAGAAAATAACTCTGGATTTAATAACACCACAAGCCTGTTGAACATATTTGAAAGTAAAAACATTGCTTAATAAAACAGATTAGTGTTTCTGAAACAATGACTATAGCTTTCAACCATCAGAATGCTCTGGTAATAAAGACATTGGACTTGGTCTTGAAAGGCACCGGGTATCTCAGTTCCCACACCATAGTCACGGCTAGAAGGTCTTCGGGTCCTAATATATTACCCTTAGTTTACTGCCAACACAGGACTAGGAATATTTTGTATCAAAAAGGATTTAATAAAAGGAGAATAAGAAAGAGTGTTTTGTTTGAGATCGCATTTGCAAATATATTCTTGAAAGTTTGCCCTCCTCCCACATACATGTACAAATATTGAATCCACATCTCCAAGTAAAGCTTAAAGGAGACAGCAACGACACACACGCATCCCACGAAGGCACAGAAGCAGACAGCCATGATAACTTTTCAAAAACATCTAAACACTTAAGGACTCTGAATTATCTTTTCAAAAGTGAGTTTCAAAAAAGACATTTTCTAGGTTTCTAAAAAGGACATTTTCTAGGCTTCTGAAGACACCGACAGGAAAACTGGACTTTCAGTGGCTCTTATCTCATAAGAATTTAAATTGATATTAAGTGAGTAGGTGCTGCCAAAAAACCCACTAACCGCCTATCCGCATTTTTACACATATATAAGACTTTTACAAGTCCGGCTGCTCGGCTCTAGAAGCCTAACACCCATCAACGTTTAATAAGATTTGCAATCTTAAATGCTCAAGTAACTTCTGAAAACAGGACTTAGGCTGTTTGTAAAAAATTTCCCCATAGGCCCCCACTGTCTGCAGTACAGCTCGCAGGCAGAGCGCAGCTTTCTCGGGGAACCCTGGTAATTTCAGCCATGGTCTAGGGAAGCACCGCTGCACATTTACATCATGTGAGTTCCTCTCTCCGCACTTCAGAGAAAGAAATGAAAAAATAAAGAACACTTAAGAAGCCCTGCTAAGCACAACTTCATATAGAAATACCAAAGAGATGTGAATGTTTATTTAACTACCACAAGGACTATGTTAATTAGCCCACTTACAAATTTTTGCAATAATTTTGTAAGACTCCAATACTACTTTTGCTAAAATTGGTGCAAAAGCATATGGTTCCCCAAAGGGAGAAGAGGTTTTGTTACTCACATGAATAATTTACATATTTTCCTCCCCTTTCTGAATACATATTTCTACCTGGATTTACAAAGTTTTTACAGTTAGTAGTGTTTACTTGACTCATTCACCTTTTTTTCTGTAAAGCAGCTAGGTGTTTAAAGTAAGACAGTTGCCTACTGACTTGCAAGATAATTACAACTGATGATTAAAGAATATTTAAGATGCATGTCTAAAGAGCACTGAAACTACTTGAATCAGGTGTAAATAGAAATTAAGACCCTAAGGCTACAGGCATTACCATGTATTGCATCAAGATAACTGGTTTGTCCTTAAAAAGATAAGCAATTAAAAAGTATAATACTTCAGACCCTGAACCCACAAGAGATGCTGCACTGACATGTTCTTTCCTATTATATGGTTAGTGAACATACTGTTTTGCTAAAAATTTACTTTAAAAAAACCCAGCAAACCCACCAGGGCAAAGACAGCTTTGCCTTGTCTTTGGTGGTCCTTCAACCTCAGCCACTGCACATCCGCAGGACCAGGTTTTGAGATGGTTTCTGCAGAAGCAGTTGTCTGATCAACAAGACCTGGCTGGAGTTGCAGATTTCCACCTCCAGCTGTCTGTTGCGACCCTGCTGGAGGTTCACACCACCCCAGCACAGTCAGCAACAGACAAACAATGCCAGCCTCTTAGTCACTTGGATGCAAAGTCCAGCATCTTACCATAGACCTACCATCACCAACAGAAGAAACACCAGACTTTAACAGCTGAGATTTGGGCACAGGAGCCTTTCTATCTACTGCAGAGACACTGGAGGAGGAAAGGCACCTGGGGCCGGAAGATTTGTCAGCGCTTATCCATCACTGCCTACATAAAACTAGCTTGGAGGTCTCCATGCTGTTCTGAGACTACTTCCATGGGACATGCATAGCTAAACCAAACACAAATCATGTAGTCACAGGCATGCCTGCAGTATGCTTATACCTACACTTTATTCCCATACACTTTGGAGGATTACACTGGTACCAGACATCTTCACGCAACCATGTCCTCACTAGAAATTATAACAATTTTACTAATTTAGTTGAAAACCCCAGAAAGTTAGATACATATACAGTTCAGCCTAATAAACTGCTGTGATCCCTTTTTATTTTTCTGCATTCCAGTGCCACGATTTGCTGGCAAATGGCAATTTTATTTGACAAAGACGTATGTAGGTAATGATGGAGGCTACTACAATAGCAGAAATTTCTCTTCAGTCTTCTCCGTTGAGGCCTGCTGTACAGAGCAGTGTGCATGACCGCAGCCTAAGGCTAATGAGGATAAGAAAAGCACTGTACTGCTGTGGTAAGCCTGCATTAAGACACAGTTCATTGACCACTAAAACATAAATATAGACTATTTAAAGATGCTTGGTTGCAGCTTGGAGGAAAACATTTTTAAAGAGAACGACACCAGGCTTCAAGGGAATCCGAGTCTCATATATGGTTCAAACTGAGGTAGGAGTTGAATGGGGATATGGCCCTGAGCAGAACAAAGGAAAATGTTTAGAAAAACAGACTGTAATGAGTTTACGTTGCACACAAGAATTTGTCAAAAAATGTTAATGTTATTGACAGTCCTTCCCTGCACAGGACGACCACTGTGATTACAGTAAATTCCTCTTGGAAGATGTCAGGCTGTCAATGCCATAACTGTATACGTTAGGGGCTCTGAACACACCATAGCAGAAAGGAGGATACTACCTTCATTTCAAACTACGTTGATAGTAAGGCTACTATTTCCCACCCTCCCCAAGTGCGAGCTCACAACGAGCACAAATTATAATGAAAAAAACCAACAACCATCACTTACTCTGTTTTCCTTCTTTGCTTGTCCTCAAATATATCATTCAGACTTATCGCCACCTGTCCCAAAAACTTGTCCAGCCCCACCAGCGATCTGTGCATGACAATCAGGTACAGGATGTATTTTTCTGGATTCTCCTGCATGAGTAATCCAGGGAGCTCGAAGGAGGCCTCTTCTTTCCAGATGGGATCCAGGGTCTTCTCAGCCACCGAGGTGGAATATTTTTCCTTGCCCAGCTGTATGATGGTGTAGGCGTCGTTGCTGCCATTTTTACCTTTTGGCTTCAGACCCTTGGCTTGAAGGACTGTAACTTGCACGTGAGTTGGGAACCACTTCTGGGCTTGCTCTGCCAACATCATCTTTGAAGATCGCAGCAGCAATAACAAAGTCTGTAAGTCTTCGAGTTACTGCATAAGGGCACTTACAGCGCAGACACCTGTCAGGGGCTCAGCCGCGGTCTTTCCTCCGGCGCTCCTCGCCGCGGGTGACACTCACCAGTCCTCAGGTTCCCCCCTCCCCACGCAGCCCTACCTGCGACTCCATGGCTGGGGGCCGCAGGGTCCCCCCACAGCACCGACACTACTCCCGTCCTGCCCCCGGCCTCCCCTCACCCGCCGCTGCCGCCGGCCCGGCTCCCCGCCGCCCCCAGGGCATCCCCCGGGCAGGGCCCCTCCGCCGTCCGGCCCGGCCCGGAGCGCCGCGGTCCCTCAGCGCAGCGCGGCCCGGCCCGGCGCGGGCCCCGCAGGCCGCCGGCGGCCTCCCCCTGCCCCTCACAGCTCGGCGCCTCAGGGCAGCGGGGGCGGAGGGCTTCGCCGCCACCGCCCCGCTCCTCGCGGGGGTGTCGGGCCCGGCTGCCGCGGCCGTCACGGCGCTGCCCTCCCGCCTGCCTCAGCCTCTCGCCGCGCTCCCCCCCCGCCGCCGCCCGGCCTGACGGGCCGGCTCCGCCGCTTCCGCCTTCCCCATGCTGCCAGCGGCGGCGGCGGCCTCCGCGGCGGTCAGAGGGCAGAGGGCAGGGTTCGCCCCCTCCCCGCTGCCGCCGGGGCGGGCGGCCGCTTCCCCTGGCCCGTCACCCGGGACAGGCGCTGCTGAGGGCCCCCCCCCTCCCCGCAGTCCTGCCCGGAGAACCGGGCGGGGAGAGGCCGGGGTCCCCCTGGGGGTCCCCTCCCGCCTGAGCTCCCCGACTCGTTAATTCACCATATTTATATTTCTGGAGGGGAGGGAGATCTCTACTGAAGCTGTGGGCAGGAGGGAACTTCTGTAGGCATTAACCAGTGTTACATGAATAATACTATTATTGTATTTATGTTAATTATTAATACAGCAATAGTGATACAGTGATTTAGCAAGGGAAAGAACCTCCCTTAAATTCAGGGGCAGAGGAGGGGAGTGCAGGGTCTGTCCATGCCTGCCCGGCGCTGGGGGCTGGGGGGGGCTCGGGGTGGCCGAGGAGCCGTCCTGCTGCGAGCCACTTCGGGAACTTATTTTCCACCCCATCCGCCCTCCCTGGCAATCCTGTTGGATTCAAATGAGAAAGCGGATATAATTGTCAGATGTTTCGAAGACACGTAATTTTGCTGGTGGTATACCTGCAGGCTATGTGTGTATGTGTGCGTTTACATGCACACCAGTAAGTGGAGTCACGGGCATTAACTTCGTTTCTACAGAAAAAGGAGAGAAGTCCACACGCAATTAGGGTTCCAAGGCTCTGTATCCCACCCCCAAAAACCTGTAACAAGGGGGGAAATCGGCAGCCAAGTCAGATAATACTTCATCCACCACCCCTCACTCACGAGTCCCCAGTCCACAGCTCACGGGTTAGTGAGCAACAAAAAGCTTGGGAGACCTTCTCATACTGCTGAGACCTACAGGAAATTAAAAAGTTAAAGCTGAAGGCCATTAGGGAGAGTAAAGTATGATACTGCCCACAACACTTAATGCTGAGCGAGTTATGGTCCAGGGTCAGAAAAGTGTGGGTATCACCGGTCTACACAGAGTCATTAGTCTGAGTCCCAGCTCGCGTTATCTCTGTACACAATTTAAATAACTACTTAAGTTTTGACTGGGAATGATATTTGTCTGCGTGCTGTGGTAATTAACGCAGTGCTGGCACTTCTTTCCTTTTCCACATTGTATCTGATTTTTGTTGATGTTGGAAAATAGATGGTCCAGTTGGAAGTGATAACTTCAGAACACGCCTTGGGACCATATTTAGACAAAAGCACATAAATGGATTATCTAGGGTAGTAATTTCTTAAAGAGTTATAAATGCTATGATTATCCACTGCGGTTTGTATTGCTGGTCAAATTAAGGCTGCACATCAACTCTCTGGGATAAATCGCCATCCCCCTCACCTGAAAATCGCTTCCCCTCCTCTCCAGCTGCCAGTGTCCCACATCCTTGGGTACCTTTCCCAAAAGTTTTGCAATGAGTTGTCAGCGAAGCTCCCGGAGCGCACTGCTGCGCGTGGGGAAGGAGCAGCAGTATTGCAGGCTGGAAGAGCCAGGAAGGATTATGGTGACAGCGTTCTGCAGGAGACTTAGGCCGTGGGGAAAAGTCACGGGGTTCTTGTTGGAAACCGGGGACACATATGTATGTCGCTTTATTTCTTAAATGAATTTTACCACATACAAATTCTGTTTTAATAGTATATTCTTCATTGCACTAAATCAAAAGCAAACACGATGTACTCGTCAAATCAAAACAAGAAATGAATTTTAGGTAGGCAGAATGTATTTATTTAATCAGAAATTTAAGTCAAACATCATGTCTTGCATGCTGTGTCTTAGGAAAAGTTTTATGAGTTCTTACAGCAGGCAGGATTTGTGCTTTTTCCTTGTCTTTTATTGCTATTCTATAATTTCTTATTATTGTCTCTTTCTAAACAGGAATATATATGACTGGAATACATATGCATGCAGCTGAACAGGGCAAGAGCTTTTGTACCTCTGCGTACAATATATCAATACAATACCCAATCTGCCTTTCCGGCTTTCAAAAATAAGCAGATTATTAGTCCTCTCCTCCTTATGCACAATCTGGCATGTGAGAAGAGGGGAGTGGAGCCCTTCTCCCTTTCTCATGTCTCTCCTCTCTGCTCGGCTGGTGGAGCAGGCACTGGGGAGATGCCCTCTCAACTCCCCTACCCCTCTGCTTGAAGTGAATTCTGCTCAAAGGTGCACCAGATATATTTTATTCCCTCTTAGACCCCTCTAGGGTCAAGTCGCAATCCAGCCTTTTGATTTCGTTCTCTTTGGAATAGGGACGTTGTCGTCTTCTTGAATGTAACGTGTGATATAAATGACAAAACATCTCAGAGAAATAATGATATCTCCAGCAACACAGTGTCCCCTGGCACTGTGTTAGAGTATTAATCCAGAAACAACTCAGATTCCGGTTTACTAAACCACTGCCACCGCTCAGCGCCTGCATGCACTGTGGGTTTTGCTCATCACTGTCCATGATTTAGTGAATATTACATTAGAAAATCCATTTTGTCTTCTTTGCACTGTTTTGGTTACGAGACCATACTGTTCTTTTTCTTTTCCTCCCCATGTTGAGATCAAGCTTTGTGGATGCAGGACAAATAGTGTGGGAATATCAGTGGACATTAATATTAAATACTTTGCTGTAGCACTACAGTGGGAATGCTAATGAGGATGACTAATCTTTGAGAAACCATTTTTTCTGCCTGAATTTGAAGCAGGCACTAACTAAACAATAGTTCATGTGGGGAAGGATACTGTGAAGCTGACGGAAGTGATGGACAAATTCTGTTTTCACTGTCTCTTCGCTGATTAGAATAAGCAGACAAAAATAGATACAAGAGAAGGAAAGTCTTGGGACTCTGCAAGAGATAATTAAAACTGGAATGTCTCTTGGGTAAAGGGAGGAATTTTTCTTAGATTGGGTTTTGGCAAGACCTGTAATTCATGCTTTCTCTGTGAAAAGCACTTATGACTTTTTATGTATCAAGGTCACCATGTTCCTCCTTCTAGCTAGCTCACGTCATCAAACCGTTCCTTAATCCCAAAAGTTTGTTTATTTTGAGTGGTTTATTTAGGAAAGAATAGCTAAGTGGACTAACAGTGTGAGAGAAGAGAGGGATGTTATCTACAAGGAGAAGGGGTGTTGGAGCAGCCACCAGGAGCATGGGATAGATATCGCAAATCAGAAACGTAGAAACTTTTCTGAGGCCGTGTGTTCCAGCTTTGATGGCTTTTTCTTCAGCGAGAATTATGAGCTTGCTTTTCTCAGCTGTCTTTCTGCTACCCTACACAGGTGGTGGGAAGACCGTGAAAAGGGACAAGGCAGAAAACAATACAGGAGCTACGAACCATCCTCAGAGAGAAATCCTTTTTATCACGATATAGTGCTCAAGGGAGATACTTTTGAGTGCAAGCTCCAAACATAACATTTTGAGCTCAAAGTCTTCTAAAAGAAACAAACCCGAGGACCGGGAAATTCGTGCTAGAACATAGTCAGAGTGAGCGGACTTGGACAGAAAACGTGATACAGTGATGAGAGTGAGTTTAAAAAATGACTTTATCACAGAACAACAGTGGATATCTATGGTGTGTTTAATACTGAACCTTAATCCTCATGTGTGCCATCTATCTCTATTACACGTTCTTCCAGGCATTTCTGGCCCAGGAGATCCACATTGTTTTTTAAAGAGGGAATTCCAAGAATTATGATGGATTTTTTTCAATTTCAGTAATTTGAAATACCTTCTCAATTCTCCTTCCTGAGCCAACAGTACATCTGATTAAACATCAGGCTTGATATTCTGGCTGCCCTTCCAAAAGAAAATGCAAGAAAATCTTTTTGCCTCTGCTGCTGAGACGGTTCCATCTTCTGCTTCTCATTTCCAGTTGCGTACTTGCTAAAGAGGATCAGAGCAGTTGTGCTTACAGTGGTAAACTGTAGCGGATAATTTGGTGATTTAATTTCTCCCTGATTTCTGTTTATGAAGTAGGAAGCATTTTTGTTTGTTTGTTTTTTGAAAATGCTATCTCTTCTTTGAAATTATTTGCTGAATAATTCTTTGTTGGCAGATCTTGGGCGATGTGTTTGTTTTGAACATTATGTAGTTGTGAGGCACAGGCTGGTTTTGTCTAGACATGTAACGAGCTTCTGCTTTCTGCCTATCTGACTAACTTTCGGTAGCTGTTGCAACTGTCCAGATTACACATTTTCTGGAGACACTGTGCAAATTTTGAGACTGAGCATTGTTGTCTGGTAACTTTATCTTAGCTGTCGTTATTTTTTCAATTAGTGACTTCTTCAGGAATTCACTAGAATTAATTGATTGCAGAAATGAAATTGCTGGGCTCAAACCCACCGCTGTGGATCGAAAAGTTTTTCTCAAGCTACTGTTTTTGTCTGCTCTCTTGGCTTGAAAAGAATTCATTAAGCTGGGAAGTATTTGATGCAAATATTAAAAGCTAGATGAATCTTCATCACTTTTCTGTCCTGAACCTAAATTTTGCATCCCAAAATGCTGAAGGTTTTCTGAGGCTGGGTGAGTTTGGCACTGTACTGCTCTGCGTGGTCTCTTACCTTTCACGCTCACTCTTATGGAGCATCTTGTGAAAAGTACGATCCATCCTCCAGCTGCCTTTGGCCTCGACATTAGGGCTGAATCCTCTCTGATAGCTCTTGACAGCCCTACACGCACTCTCTCACCCGTACGGAGCTCTCGGGTACCGCCGCTGTCATCACTTCTGTGCCGTTGCTCTCTTTAGCCAGCTATGGGTTTATCCTCCCCTCTGCTTAAGATACAGTTCACGTCTCCCCTGCCTCATTTTTCACTGTCTTTCTTGCATTACTGCAATAAACAGGATCACACAACAAATAGCAAAGGAAATGTCTCTCTAAAAAGGGGACTGGGGGCTTGAAACGAGGCCCATGGAATTGTCCATTGCTTTGATAGAAATTGGTACTTTTCAACCAGAAACCCGGAGTCACCAATACACTAGGATTTTGTACCATGTCAGACTTCAAATAAACACCAGGTACCACTAAGAGTGTTGGAAGCATCATTTTTTTTGTTCATTTTTAGCTGATCTCCTTTCACAGCCTTTCAACACTGTCATCCGTTGTGAAGTTCAAAGAGGTTTAAATGCTGTAAACCAGTCATCAAATGCTATAATTAAACTTGCCAGTCATCCAGATTTGACCCAAACTGCCTGTGTCTCAAGATGTTAGTCAGGTGTCTGAGTTAGATTTCAATTCAGTCTTTTAAAGACATGAAGACACCAAACTCTCAGCAGCTTTTGAACAAATCGTAAGCAGGCAAACCATTTTGCTTTTCTGTCAAAGCGTCCCCATCACGCAAACTCCTTGAGCACTTCTAACCTGAAGTAGCCGTGGGATACCTCAGGCATGTCGAGGTATCATAGCCCTGCCTTAGACCTGGTAGGATTCTGCCTGTCTTCAGCAACACCTCCGCAGGGGACAGGACCAGTATGACTCTTCTAAAACTGACCACTACGGGCCAGATCCCAATTTGCTGTTGGCTGTCCTAAAACTTCATGGGAACCTCCAAGTTGACCCTTAGAGAAATATGTTCAAAAATCATAGAAACACAAACTGGGTCTCAGACTAAAGAGCTACATTAGAAATGGAAATTGGCTATATGACGTCTATTTTCAGACTTAAATATGCACATTCGTCTCTTGTTTTCAGTACATGTCCGATGCTTGAAGGGTCACAAACAACTTTTATGCATTGGAAATGGACATAAAAATATAAGGAGAGTCAAGGATAATTTTACCATCTCTGCAGAGAATAATCTTTTTCATGCTTGACAGAAACTAAAAAACATCAGCAACAGAAAAAAATGACTTGAAAATTATGACCTTCTTTCTTGTTTCCTAATGAACTAGGAGAAGGAAAAAAAAAGAGATTTTTATCATTGTCTGAGTATGAGGCTTCTTCAGAGGTATTTTTCCTGGGTTTAAATAACTCATGCATTTATTCTCTCTTTATAGGTCTCCAAGGATCTCAGAGACCATTACCTCAGAAATTACCCAAGGTTATCAACTCTCTTAAGGAGAATCTCAGCAAATACCAGAAAATTATATCCTAAAAAGAGATCTTAGTAGTAGAAGTTCCAAACTTCTCTACTTCTTTTCCCTCTCTAGGACCTCAAAGTGCTTTACAGGACCTACACATTCAACATCAGTAGGCTGCCATATGAGAGCAGACAAAAAGGAATTACTTGCAAGAAGATGAAATTGTTATACTTACATCGTTCCTTTGTGTACTACATTAGCAGTTGCAGCAAGCAGGTGAAATACCTACCCACCTTAAAGCATAGCAGGCTCCTTGAAAAGACTGAAAAGTCCTCCCTCGAAGTTTGGTCTTCTTAACTGAAACAACACATTTAAACTTTCTGCTTATTCCCAAGACTTTTTCCCAGACTTAGCTACCCCCAAAATTTCTTCCCAGGGACTTTCTTCTACTAGAGGACTACCCCATGTCTCTTCTGTTGTTGAAGGGTCTAATGGAATCCACCTGCAGCACTGAGTCAGCCGTGATTAATCTGCAGTTAACTGCAGGGTCTCAACACCTCCGGTGTGTTGGTAACAGGAGAACCCTTCTTCCCTGATGATACAAAACAAAACAAAAATGAAAACAACACAAAACCAAAATAACATAACATAAAATAAAATATTTTAGGAAGGAAGGAAGGAGGGTTGCTGTATTTGTTACATTTAAACTTAACATGTCTCCTTTCAAGCCCTGGTAAACCAAGACATGGATTTTCTAACTCTTCACCCCACATTGCAGAGCTGATAGAAATCCCAGAACAATATTTGGTATTTTGGGAGAATTTTTTTCTCTTGCTGAGTTGATGAATAATTCAGATTTTATATCATCTTTGCCTCCTAGCAATATAAATTTCAATTTGGCTTCAGCAAGGACTTAATATAAATATGTGATTAGAAAAGGAATCTAAATTAAATTGCTGTAGTTAAGTTTTATGTGCATTAAATGTATGTACTCCAAGCACTCTTCTCCAATGTTACTTACAACCCTCCTTTCTTTGAAGCATGGTTTATTCTTAGAAAACTCAAGCTGCTTCTAAAATTCTGCTCCCAGTAAGAGACAAATTAGATAAAAACAACTTATTGAGAGGAGAGAGCTTGCAGAGCTCATGCAAGTAGACGTGACGTACTGCTTGACAGCCTTCTATGCCTTTTTTGTAAGAATTATCCAATACCTAGTCATATAACAGATAAAATTTCACTTTTCCAAAATATCTGTACTGCATCTTCTTCCCAACACCAAAAGTTGGAAAGATTGTGAGGGCTATGGGAATACTGCAGATTTATTTTGGCACTGCCTAGTGCTTCAAGCATCCTGGAAATCAGCACTGGATATGTTCTCATAGTCTGGATGTAAATTAGCCATATGTGCATTAGTGGCATTATTTACAGATTGAATTGTGCAACTATACTTAGGGCCTTAGATAAATTATTTCTATATTGGGTCCAATTTTTGCTGTCATTTACAGTAATATAAATCTAGGATCACTCTACTGAAGTCAGTGGGGTAATTACTTTGAATTTTCTCCAGTGTGATGGAGCGCAGAATTTTGCCGCCGACTATTATTTGCAGCTCTGAAGCCCTTTCCCCTACATTAGAAATCTGTCGAGGGTCTTCTGTCACTTTGTCCACTATCGCTTTAGAATTGTGCTCAGAAAACGTACCTGCTCGTGAAAGGAAAGCGTTGCAGTCAGATTTAGTTCTTTTTAGAGTCTGAGTAAATAAAAATGAAAACAGTTACCTGGTGTTACAATCTCTTGTTGGTTATGTAGCTTTGCTCTTCATGCTCCTTTGCTTCTAAAAGAGGAATTGCTGTGGAAGTTTGCCACCAGAGCTGTCTCTGGTTTGAGCCTCGCTAAAAAAGTCAGTGCTAACAGTGTTAGGATACAGATGTCATCCTCTGAACTTCTTCACCCACCACTTTGAATAGACCTTAAGTTAGCAAAAATTATTTGTTTTCTTACTTTGGCCATTTCCTTAGGGTTTTCACTGCATCTTCATGGCTTAAGCCAATGGTGCTCCCTCTTTTTCCATTGATGTTTGACAGCATTGTCTAAGTGTGAAAAAGCAGTGAATAACAGTAAAAGCTCACTAGAGCAGCTCTTTTGAAACTCCCATCTGCTAGAAAAATATGAAATCAAAGATGGAGCATCCCAGTCTCAGTAGAAAAATAGAAACCATGCTAACACACCAGAAATTGTTCTCTAGAAACACTCTCACTGATGTTGGAGTAAATATGATTGTCCATGTAAGAACACAGATGTCTCATCACCCAGCAACATATGATGTTAAGGCATACCAGTGTTGGATGCAACTTCGTAGCTGTGGTTCAAAAGCTCATGTAAGAGGAACACACTGGGATACTGGTTATATCTTTTTCAACTCAGTATTTCTAATGAGAAGAAGATGTCTGAATGTATTTTATGTAAGTCATAATCATTTGAAAAAATGCATTAGCAGGCACAGGTCTCATAAGTGATTTTAAATCATCTCCATATTTTGTTTTCCTTCAGCTTCTTTGTTTCTTTGCTGCTGCTCAATCTCATTTTTTCTCTCCCCATACTACTGCAGCAGCATTTCCACCTTCATTTTCAGTGACAGAAAAGGCTATACAATTAAGTGCTCCACTTTGGCAATCAGGTCTTCTTGCTAACTAATTTCTCTCAGGATCTTTTGCACAGTGTCCTGCCACTGCATGGGTCCTTCCATCCCTAGTGACAATATCAAGAGGTCACAGAAATTTTTAGGTAAGGTGCTAATAATTGCACCATTGCTGGGTTTGAGCAGCATGATAGTGCCTAGAGAGTGCTGACTGAAGAGGCACAAGACTAACATTACTGTGCAAATAACCTTTATCAGGAAAACTCCCAGGCAGTTGTAAGTACTAACTTAAATAGCATCCCAGCCAAGATACCACTTTTCAGGCTCATCCTTGAAATGACTTAAATCACAGGAACAGAGATTCACTTCAACATTTAAGTATCCAGCATATGTTCCCAAAGAAGACATTTTTTCCAGACTTTTCTACCCAGTGGCAAGCCTGAAATTTAGGAGTCTGTGAGAGAAAAGAGGTAGAGAGGTAGAAGAAAGATTAGAGCAGTTGGGCTCTGCATGGTACCAGTGGGATTGGATGAAGCAGATTACTTGGCTCCATTTTTATATTCTCTACAGAAAAGTCCAGGCATGGAGGGCATGGGGAAGGAAAGAGGGAGCTGAGCACCAAGCCAAGCGCAGGTGACAGGGCTTCCCAGAGCATCAGTGTTGCTGTGAAGAAGGGACCATTCAAGATGTTGGCTTTACTGTGGTTCATATACTGACATTGATTTTGCAAACTAGTCCAACTGAATAAGACCTGCCCCAGGACGTTCTTGGTCATAGGGGTCATCATGATTAACGAACTTGCCCTGGCCGGAGTGCCTCACCTGGGAATCCTGCACCCAGCCCAGTTCACAAGTCAAACACAATGTTTTCTCTGATGTCAAAGAGCCACCAGTCTCTTCTGGAGTGAAGAACACACAATTCTTTCGTAAAAATTTTCCTGGTAATTAATTAACATCACTGTTAATCCTGTCTGCTTTATCCATAATCTGAATTAGTCCATTTTCAACTTTGAGGTCTTGATTCATTTTTGTGCGCTAAATTACAGAGCCATTACAAATCTTCTCCACATGTAGGTATTAATATATCATGATCAAGTCTCTTAACCTTTTTTTGATAAAGTAAACAGATTAGGCTGCATACATCTATCCCCACAAGGCAGATATTCCCGATCTTGAAATCATTCTTTTCTGATCTATTTTCAATTTTCCATGGCTTCTTTGAAGTGTGAACACCAAGACTAGTCATGATATTCCAGTAGTTTTCCCACCAGCTCATACACAGCTGTACTTCTTGTGCCAGAATCCCTGGCCCAGTAATTCTGCTGCTAGCTTAGGTCTAGGAAATTCAATCTAGGACATTAAAACACTTGCTATATATTTTCGCTGCATAATTGGAAAGCAGTGAGAGATCAAGCAAAGGATAAAATCTGGGGGGGGGGAAGTTTCCAATTCTCAAGTTAATTGTCCTGAAAAGTTTGGAGAAATGTACTGCAGAGATACTCTCCCATAGAGCAACCGAGTGCTGACTGTAAGTCTGTTTATGCTTTGGACACATCTGTATGGCAGCAGCATAAAGAGTGTGGCATGCTGTGTAATATCTGTCAGGCTTCTTTTTTAAACCACTTAATAAGCATGTATGTAAATTCTACGCAATAAAAAAGTTCTAACAACTAGAACAAGAATAACCTTTTATGTGGTGGCTCCCACCCTTAATCCCAGCTTCTACATGCCAGTTCCTCCCCCCACTTTCACATCCCCATTTCTTGACAGGTGCCAGAAGGTTTCAGAATTTTCCTGCAGCTTCACCATGGGAACTGCCGTTTCACCAGCAATGAATTTGACCCGCTGAGCAATAACGCTGAGGCAAAACACTTACTCTCTAGCCAGAGTGGGGGAATCACTTGTCTTTCTGTTGGCAATATTTTACCCAAGGAGAGCTCCATGTTCATTCAACATCCCTCTACCTTCACCTTGAGAAAGAAACAGGGCTTTGAAAGTGGTGTTTTCCCAGCAACAGCTGCTGCTTTTAGCATCCAACAGTCTTTAAATCCATAGAAGGCTAGTTTATATGGACAGGGAAGCATTAAATGCTAGGAAATGAGGGTCTTTAGGTAACTATTCCAGATCTGCTATATCTGCAATTACAGCAATTGGTGGTGTAGGTGGTGTTCTTTTACTGGCTTTTAATGAGACACATTTATTACTGCCTTGCGATAAACCAAAGTCAAGTCATAAAAGTGACTTTCATTGAACATTTGTTTGAGTCCTGCCTGGGTCTTATAAAGCTTCATTTGTTCAAGACTTTTTGTTTTACATGCCTGCCACCTTTTTGGTAACAGCTGTTATCTCCTTTGGTAGTTACATAAAATAGGCTTACCTTCCACGATACAGCAGAAACTTGTTTCATGACTTGCTTCAGATGATGTTGGGACTTGATCCTCCGTAACCTACTTGAGTAACCCAGCTACTCCATACAACCGGGCAGAACATGAGTTTGAAACTGCTTATGTTTATTTGTGGTAATTTCACAACACTTAAAAACAGTAACTGCGCAGATTCATAAAAGAACTGAAATTTTAGGAAGGAACAGCATCTAATCCAGCAGGTTTTGTTCAGTGGAGTGAAGTCTCAATGACTTCAGAGACATCCTTGATAGACCAGAACCTTCAGCCAGAGCATGGTGATAAAAATAAATGTACTTTCTTAGGTCCAGCTATGAATCCAAATTATTTAAGGCTTATGACTTTTCTTCAACTACTGGACTAGTATGCATTTCACTAAATACAAGTTCCAATATTGCAGCTGAACTGTCTGGAAATATTCTTCAAGAAATGTTCTTAACAATTCACCTCTGTAAGTTAATACCTATTAAAACCTAAAAATGAATTAGATTTGGAATTTCCTGGATTCTTGTGTTTGTCATGCAAATTTTCAGTGCTGTTCTTTTTATGATAATATGAAATAAAGTAGTTTCTTATAGTAACATTGTAAATCATTTGCTTTCTATTACACGCAGCTGGTTTTGTTACAGTAATGATTTTGTATGGGTGCACACTGCAGTGCATATTAAAGGCAATGAGACATTCTTTTTCAGGGCTCACATGCAATTGATGTTTGTGCAAATATAACCAGATAATGACAAAACAGTAATTTATTATAATATATTAGCGAGGTTGGTTTTTCTTTCTTCTCCCAAAATGCACCTTCTCATAAGCTGCCCTTCCCCTCCCAGCGCCCCCCCCCCCCAGCAAATCCTTATTTTTCCAGTTTACAGAAATGACTCCCCACCCTTGCAGACGCAGATTACAGTTTTTCAGCTCACTAGAGATCCAGAATCAAAATCGAAACCAGCTGGTGTTTTTAGGCGGGTGTCTTACTTTAGCTTACTCAAAAGAACACAAGATGAACGGTAAGAATTAAATAAACCACAAATTATTTTGGGGACTGTCTGGTTTATATTAGAAGTAAACTTTTCACTGCTGGCTGTTGTTTCAAAACTATTGCCTCTATTTTTGATATTCATCCTTGGGATCTAACACAAACTATGTCTTACTAGTTTAATCCATTGTTAGGCCATGTTTAAATATCTTTTATTATAGTCATGTGCTATAAAATAGTTCTCACTGGAGTTTGCTGGCTCGAAGCCACAGGGTAATACTGCTTCAAGTGGCACGGCGCAGTATTAAAAGAATTTTTTTCCTTTGCTGTTGGTACTTACCAATTTCACACCTTGAAAAGAACCTAACTACATCAAAATGTGATGTATCTACTTTGACTAGAAAAATATTATAGCACAAAACGAGAGCAAAGAAAACATTTCAACTGTATCAACTGTTTATTCATTTTTGTGCGTGATTAGAAATTTGTGTCATTTCTTGCTGTAGAGCCTAGGAATTATATACAAATATTTACAAATAATATTTTTCAAGCTTCTGTTTTCAAAAGGAATTTTGTTTTTAACTTGCTGCAGCAAGACCACTTACAGGACTACAATGACCATGATTTAGCTCATAGTTGAAATTAAATTAGGTCATCTGTATTTAGAAAGGGTTTTTTCCTCCTCTGAAATGATAGTTGAATGAAGGGTGTAACATCCCCAGTTCAGCTTCTGACAGCATTTTTTTCTTCTCATGCATAGCCACAATCGCGCAAACACTACCAATAAAGTGAATAAAGAATGATAATAATACTTAATAACGTGGCCCTTCAATTCTGCCAGCGTTTTGGCAGGAGCAGATTCCTTCCCTGATGCGTTTCAAAATATTTCCAGGTATGGACAAGGTTCCATTGGGATGATCAGGGATTAAGACAAAAAAATGCTACCATTACTTCATCACTGTGGTTCGTAGCAGCACCTTCGTTCCAGGGTATTGTGACACTCAGTTCTGTTATTTCTATTATTCATGGTGAAAACATGCCCGGAGAGGAAGGAAAGAGACTGTTAGGAGCAGTTAACCTCTGCAGCTTCCAAGGAGAGCACTAACATTCAATATATGCCAAAGGCAGGCCCATTAGGTTGAGTAATGAGTAAGAATATCTGAGACTTTGTACAAGACAAGATGAAAACAGATTGGGCAGGCTATTGCACCACGCTTTACTACCTAATGAAATGTAATTTGATCCATTTGCAGGATGAAGAACCAGAGATGCTTATTTCAGAATTCAGTTGTTCCAGAAAGATGTAAGTACCCCAGTGTTGTTATTTTTATATCGATTTTTATGAAACACGTGTAGTTACATTTTTTACAAGGCAGTAGGTTCTCTTAACGATGGCAGCAAGACAGGCAGTGCAAATGTTAGGGGTCTGAGTACGTTCTTCTGTCAAATGAGAGAGGGCAAGAATACATATATATTTTAACTTCAGCCTTGTAGAAATAGAACCAGAACCAGACATCCGGCTCCAGAAGAGCTGCAGTCAGTTTGGTTCCTGGAGAGGTGACTGCTGTCGCTTCATTCTCCCAGTCCCAGGGTGGAGGTGTTTGATAAAGTGCATCTATGGACAAAATCTTGGGCTAGATTCACCACGCAGCATCTTTAGTGGTGGAAGTCAAGGTCTATATTTGAACTTGACTATTGATTTCAAGGTATGGCATTCTCTGCTGTGATTTAAATTTGTGTTCTCAAGATTTTTATATATTTGTTTTATTTTTGAGAGTGAGAATAATTTTGAGTTTTGATCCTGCATGCTTGAATTTGCAATAAGCATGTTAGTGAAAGATTATGCTTGTATCTTTAAAAGGGAAGAACAGAATTTCATTAGCATAACTTCCACTTTTATTTTTTTCTCCCGAGTCCCTCTTGAGTTGAAATAAACAAGAAGAAAAAAGGGTGAGGAGATATTGTCAGTGAAAGCAAAAAAAGAGAAATGGCCCTGAACTTGGCTGTTAAATAAATCACAGTAGAAATGCTGTTGAGGCTAAGCATTATTTGTAGCCATTAAGCCAATATCATTAAATGAGACACACATATTTGGGTACAAAACTCACCTTGCTGCATACCTTCAGGAGAGGAGAAGGAAAAAAAAAGCACTATGCTCCATTATCACCAATGTTTATCATGAAAAAAATAGACTGAAAATCAATTAACCCAGGAAGGCAGACAGTAAGCCGGACCTTTCGGACTGTTGCTCTTAGGGAAGCTGTAGGTGCAAGTGTACCCTTAAGTTTTGTGGAGATACAGTTGTAGGTACTGCTGCTTTTCTTACCTGATTCTCTTTCAGCATTAAAAGACACTCTACTTTTTAGGAAGCCCCTAATGAGCATGTGAAAAGTGTCACCAGCATCACAGATCTTGAGGCTGACTCATTCACTTCTCTGTCCTGTTTTATTTTTCCTTTTTTCAGCATCACTGGCTTTTTTTTTAATTTTTTTTTTCTCCCCTGTGCAGGCTTTACAGTAACTCCTGAAATGTCTAAAATCACATGAACTCACATATCCCTTTTTTCTTCTGGTTTTCTTTCTTTTTTTTTTTTTTTCATCAATATGATATGTTTACAGCAACTCATTCAAACACTTCTGTATCTCAGCATCATCCTCCTCATCTTGCAAACAGCAACTCCTTCCTTCTGGTAGGCTTAACCTCTTCTCACTATTTCTGATTTTGTGTAGCCCTGTCTTCTTCCTAGAACGAAAATCCCCATCTTAATTTCTTCATCTTTACTTGGACATGGCTTGTCTTGTATTCCTTCAATCATCTGCTCCATTGCTTCACCTGACGGTAGAAGACCTCCTGCTTGCATCCCGCTCACTTCACCTTTGTGTCTAGAAGCAGACTTTGCTCCCCTTGCCCTCCTGTCCCAGTTAGTCTCTGACAGTGGTTCCAGCAGCCTGGACATGAAGGCCACACACCTCCTGTATCTTTACTCACCTCGGCATGGACTGGTTTTTAGCTCCGTACGCACTGCTCAGGGAGAAAAGCAATCATATTTTGCAGGACGTGACAAGCAATAGTGTGGTTTCCACAGGCAGCCACTGGAAACGCCGTCTGTCCCTGCAGTCCGGTCTCCAAGCAGCAGTCTGGTGGCCGCAGCGGAAGTTCAGCATCCCTCCTTCCCAGCTGTAGCCCTCGGAGGTCACTGATGTAATTTTAGTACTCGAAAAAGCATCTTACACAAAGTGTTGCAAGAATCGGCAGTTGGACATGACAGGGAGGGACCTCAGCTGCAAAATTCAGGTTGTGATGCAGAGCCACGGAGTGGAACCGGAGCGTCCAGAGCAGGGCTTTGGTTCACACCCATTCCCAATGCACAGCTTCTATATGAAGAAGTAATCTTTGAAGCTCTTGGATATATGTCTGAATGTACCAAGAGATTTCAATGGTTTAAACATGTTTGAAAATCCCAAATGCAAAGCAATTGTAGTTCATTATACCTCATCGCTTCCTCACTTTCATATTTTTCAGTCTGCTTTTAAACTCAGAAGCATCTGAAATCCATAAATTTTATTTCTTTATACTCATTTAAACACTACTGTAGATGCCATTAAAATACCCATACATTGGAAATCTCCAGAAACATAGCAATATAGTATATTTAAAGATTTATCATGGTGGAATAGTAGATAGAGGCAGAATAGCCTGAAAACTATATTTTAGAATTCTGTAGTTATAATGGAGAACCTTACCTGCAGTGCAGCAGTAGTGCATTTTTTATCTCATTTGCACAAGTATGCTAGCTAAATATGTAAATTAAATAAATGTTGGCTTGAACCAGCAAATCTGTCCTAATTTTTTGTAACTTTATTTAGAAGAAGCTATCAACTGTCTTTAAACCAGAGTTGTTTTACTTGCCCTGTCTCCAGAAGCTGAGTGTTCTTGTGAACTGACCTTTCCAGAGTATTTCTGTATGTGGACTCTTCATCGCAGCTACTACAGTCAGTCATAAAAACACTGTTAACCTAAGAGGGATCACAATTAGATCTAAGTCTTCTAACTTCTGTTGTCTAAGGAGGAAAAAAAATAAAAATAAAAATCTGAGGGTGTCTTTTCCCCCGTATTTCCTGAGTGGAAGTACTTCAGAGACAACAGAAAGGTGATATTATACCCTAGAGCCAGATCTGAGGACACTTGCTCAAGCTAAACTAATCTTTTGCTCACACAATCATCTCAGTTTGCTCTGTCCTGAGGGAGAAAGAATTCAAAGAAATAACCACGGGATCTTTACTCAATAATCTATCTTTTACAGTGATACAGAATTTGTAGGGCAAGTGATGACTAACAGAAGCGCAAGGAAACATAGCAATTATTTAGAGTTTCCATAATATTTGACTCTGCTGCAGCTGGTAAGGCTCCCTCAGGGCAAAGGAGCCTTCCCTGGGGAGCGATGGCTGGTGGCCCTCTGGACAGAGCACAGCAGAAGACTGTACCTGTAGTATAGCAGCTGAATTTGATCTGAACAGCTTTACAACTCACCTGCAGCAGTCATTGCTAAGGGTCAGATAAACTCATAGTTCACAGTGGAAAAAACCCCCACCCCACCCTGCCCAACCCAGCACAACAAGAACACATCTGATAAACATATGGATGGGAGGGTGATCTGGAAGTTAGCTCTTCACAGCATGAGGATAAAAACAACTTCCAGATGAAATCGCAGGTGTTCATCAAATTCTTTTTAAAAACACCCCAAAATCCAAGGAAAAAAAAAAAAAAGCAAAAAAACCAAAGAGAGATTCTTAGTCCTGTTGAAATAAGGAGAAACATCTAGTGGTGTCATGACAGTAGAGCAGAGAAAGGAAAGGAACTGTGAAGTGAGCGAGACTAATGGGTTAATTAACGATTATCCCAGCTATCTGGAGTGGAGAGCTTCTCTCTTTACTGAAGCCGTGCTGGAGATTAATTGAATGACAACAAGGTTTAAACGGACACATCTTCAAGATAACGTTGGAGGCTGGTGAAAACACTGCCCTCCAGGCTCTGCCTGGAAACTGTTATTTGGTGACTGCCCTGGTTATGGGTAGATTTTCCCCTGACCACAAACTCTGCCTGGTTATACCAGTAGTAGCCCCTCTGCGGATTTAGGTTTGCTGGTAGAGGATGTCAATGTGCTTTAGACCAGAAGCGTTCCCCACCTGGGGCAAATCGGACCGACATGACCATTTGGTGGAGCAGACCCGTGTTAATGCTGGGAGGAAAGCATGTGGCATGGGACAGACGAGTTGGGGTCACTGCTTTAACTGTTAAGGCACAGTTAATGTGGTGTAGCTTGAAGTTTAGACAACATTTAGACAACCCATTTTACACATTCGCAAGTGGGAGTGTAAATGTCTTGAGCAAATCTCAAGATTCCCAGCCTAGCAGTAGGTTTTGCTCTGCCATCTCTGATGAGCAGAACAAGGCAGTCTGGGGGCAGTGATACCTTTCCCTGAGCCCTCTTCTCGCTTCCCATTCAATCCAAATAGTTTCCCCGTGCATTTGCATCACCTAAATTTTATTTCTGAGGAGCTGCTGGTAGTTTTTGAGGTGATTTACCAATGGCAGCCCAGTGATATGAGAGCAGATGGTGATGTGATCAGGCAATGGTTACCTACCATCGCTTTTCCAACCACCGTGAATCGATAACTGTATGTACTGACTATATCTGTTGTCCCGTCAGTGAGCTCGTCCCTCTATAAATGGCAGAGATCTTGCTCACTGACCCTTGCTGCAGATCTTTGCAGTAGATCAAAAAGATTAATGGTGTGAGTTGGTAGTTTCAAGACCCAGCTCTCCAAATAAAAGATATTTTTTAATTACTGTCCAACCCTATTAGGCGGAGGGTTGGACAACATGTGTTTCCTTTTAGAGATGAACTGCCCCTATGGCAGTCGCAGAGCACTTTTGCATAACTCTTTCCTCTTCCCCCTTGCCCTATCTTTGTGCTGATGTGTTAACGTGCAGACATCGTGCTAATGGCTTGGATATGCCTAATCTTAAAAAGTAATTTTGACCCAGTCTTTTCTTGAGTGCTGGGTCGGGTCTGTGTTACATCTCTGGGGGCTGTTTCCCATGAGCGGGCAGGCGCCGGGATCTTAATTCCTTACTGCCAGGTCTGATTTCCATTCAAAGAGAAATCCCTCTACCCCACCAAATACCATCTCGGTTTGGTTTCCCTTCTGGTCAGATTCTCATCAGCTCTATCCATATTTTTGTCTTTTGATGGGGTTTAACCACTCAAGAGATCTTAGCAGAAAGGGTTTACAAGCGTCTGCGGTAGGTGCATCATCTAGTTTCGGCATTTGTCCGAATCTGGTTTAGTGCAATTTCCAGTGTTACCTGAGGTCACAGTGTTAGGACAGTGGAATCCATTTCTTTCCCAAACTGTTATTTCTTGGATTCAAGCAATAGTTTTTACGTGGATAGAAACATTTGAAAAGGTCTGTGCCAAGCAAAATGGGGTACGGTGCTTTTAGCCATCAGTTAAACCGGGATGAGTCCTGCAGCCTTTATCTCCACGAGTAATTTGGAGCCCTATGAGTAGATTTAGATTACCTGGATAATTACAGATTTTTCAAAAGAGAGATGGTTAAGGATCAGGCCCATCATTTTCAGTGCGACTGGAGCAGAGGTGACAGGCTGGAGCGGGGTTTGCAGGGTGAAATCTCCATTTGTACTTCTGAAATGATCCAGTTTTCTGTTACTTTCTTTGCTGTCTACCTCTGCTGCTGGTCAAGCCAAAATGTTCCACTGTTCAAATACCTGGCAACAACTATTTAATTTGACAATTTGTAGATGGTATTCCTGTATTACCCTTTAGGACCTTAATAATAGGTTTTTCTTTAGTGAAGCATTAAAACATTAAAGGCCATAAATTCCACAGTCACCTGTATCCATTTATTGCTAATTTATTATGGAACATATCATAAAACTTTGCTTGACATATAGGCCTCTTCATAACTATAAATCTTTTTTCAATTGTTTAGATAACTTATGCTTAAGTTCAAGGAAAGACCTCTACGAAAAATATTTAAAACATCTATTTATTATGCAATGGTAATACGTACAAACTATATGGGAAATACTGAGAAATATTAGTCTGTATTCAGATTACTTATCACTTCAGACTTTTTGGGGATACATCTATTATAAAAAATAAAAAATGTATGCCGAGTATCTGCTTTATTAAAAGGTTGAAGAGGTCAAACTGAATAAAGCTGTTAGTACAGTTAACATCAAACATATAAACGTTTCTCTTCAGATTAGGTTTGTTGTTTGTAACCTGGAACCACTGAAAGGATTATAAGTGTGGTTCACACAGGAGAGCTCACCAGAGCGAAAACAAAAGTTTTCAGACTGTAATTCCAGATCAAAATAGAGTCTATAATATCATTGCTGCTACAGAGCCTGATCTTGCTCTCATGAAGTCAATTTTAAAATCCCAATGACGCTGGATCAGATATAGGTACAGAAATAATTTGGGCATTTCATTTACTTTACTTCAAAAGAACTGAAGAATTGTTTGGAGGTTGATACTCTTTCTATTTGTTACTTTTAAATTACCTGCTGTTGTTTCGTATGAGAAAAAGTGTTCTTCTCTCCCACAGTGTAAAAATTCAAAAGTTTCTTGGATATATCAAACTAGCCTTCTACAGAATACTACTTTTTTTTTTTCTTTAGTATTTTTTCCTTGGATGAATTATTAGTGTATGTACTTGCCGATAATACATATGTATTATTAGCATATGTAGTAAACCAATTTGCTTTAGCAGCAATACATATGCACATGCCCAGCCAGCTTCTTTAGCAAGAAGTTGGTTTGTAAAAAAATATTGTTTTGATGTCTCATCAAAAGACTCTGTTTTATTAGTTCTTTTCCTGCAAATCAGTTTGCGTGGACATGGAAGGTCATTATCATTTCTGAAACAAATTTCTTTCTTAGTGCTGTGTCCATCAGTTCAGCTTGATGGGTGTTTGCATATGCTGTGTGGCCTCAGGATTTTCTTATAAATTGTTAAACTATGTGAATAAAGCCATGGTGAAAGGCCGGAAGAGTATAGCAAGTACAATTCTCACATTGGTATATTAAAGTCAGGAGAAAGGGATGGAAATGCTACATGAAATGCTACTCTTTAAAGTGAGCTCATTCATAGTAAAATAATTAAAATTGTACCGAATTTTTTGTACTTGAGAAAACCAAAAACCAGCTTACCCTAATGCAATCACAATGTCGTTAGCATCCAAATGAAAGCAAAGGAGCTGATTCTTCCAAAACACACACAAGTTACTCACCAGTTTTCTGTTGACTTCATCACTGGTTTGTTAATTAGGGCTTGTTTCTTGGGACAGGGGAGGGAGGATTCATGCTATAAATTGGTTTATCCACTCAGCAGCCATGTGGGGAAGAGGGTTGGTTGTTCATTGATGCTTTGGCTTCATCTCTACCTCCCAATCTCATTTGCTTATTTCTGCTTTTCAAAGCATCTTCCCCCCTTCCTAATTTTCTCCCTGCTTTCTGCTTTGTCTCTTTTCCTTATCTTTTTGCTAATCCCTTCCCCTGTGCCCCTGCTCTGTATACAACACATGGAGAGAGCTCTGACAGCAGGATTCATGCTGTATATTTAGGGCAGTTTCACATGGAAAGTGGCAGTGACCATTTTTGATGGGACTGTTTGTGCCCTGGACTCTTTCTCTGGGATTTATGTGTTCATAAAAGTATTCACAATTTGGGACTCACTGAGAAAAATCATGAATTGATACATAAACCTGGTCAAGAGAAGAATGCCAGCAATTTGTAAGCCTAAACAAACCAATAATTTAATCAAAAGATAATCTATAGTAGGCATCATTTTAATATTGCTTATGGACTCTGTGAGTCCTTGCCACAGGCTCCCAGCACGTCTCTAAATTCTGCAGTACCACAGTAAATAACCCTTTATATTACTTCCCAAAAGTTGACCCTGATGGATTGTTTCATTAATTATATTGCTGATATCTGACAGAATAAGCAACTTCCCCAGTTATTTATGGTCTTAGATTTCACTAAGCTACATAATGCAATGTCTCTTTAAATGTTGTCAGGTGCTGTGAAAATTATCAGCCTCAAGCAGCAAAGCCTGGGGAGCAAGGCAAGGTTTAAAGCTATAGCATGAGTTTCAGTTACCGATACAATCTTACAAAAATAAGAGAATTACCTTTAATAAATATATTCCAGGACAGTCTGTGATGGGACTCAACAAGCCAATTAAGCGTTGTATTCAAATGCTTTGTTTTTCTGCGCAGAGAAACTCCTGGGCCAGGCTCCCTTCTGGCACAAGTCTGCTTAAGTCAACAAATGGAGTTACACCCGAGATGAATTTGCCATGCTATGTTTTTCTAAATAGATTAGGGGTCATTTGAAAAGCTGTAAATAAACCTTTCAAATTCTTTAAGGCAAAAAGAAACAAATCTCCGAGAGGAAGAGAAAGGAAAAAAAAAAAAGAAAAAAAGATTTATTCTGCTTTCCCAGAACTGCAAGTTTCCAGGTGTTCACCTTTTGATCTGGCTACAGGCAATGATTTTCTGAAGTGGTTTCTGATGGTGCCTGACATCATTTATGGCACTCTTGAACAATCTTGTAATGTGCTAAACTACACAAAATTAAGTGAGTTAGGGGCTAGCTAAGAGCAGCAAAAGGGCCATGGGTATCACAAGCACTTTGCTACTTGCAACAGCATGTGTAGCTTCGAAGCTGCGTTATTTCTTTGATTTGATAATGAGAATAAAATAATGACTGTTCTTAATTATTAATAGTACGGTAGGGTGAGAGGCCCTTGGAGTCTCACTGTGCTTGATGCTGTACAAACAGAGAGTAAAAAAAAAAAAAAAAGCCTTTCCTAATAACTTGCAGCCCAACTGAAGGCAAAAGACAGCAATGGAGGTGGCAAACCATAGGAAGGAAAAGGAGAAGCTACATTAAGCCAGCACAGCTGTGTCCACGGTTGGACAGCCCATGTTACTCATGTTTGATTAAGTTGTTTTATGTATCTTATTCGTAAATTGTAATTAAAAGATAGAAGGCTCCTTCCCGTGAGATGAAGGCATGGCAGAACTGGACGTAGCTGGTAGATGCTGCGCTGCTGAGGCAGTGGGAACTTCGCTGTTCATTTGCACGGGTGAGAACATAAATGTTGGTGTGGAGTTTCAGGCAAGGAGAACAGAAGTTACCTCTGCAGTAGTTATGAACGGGATCAAACTAAAATGGCTCAAGAGTCAAAATTGGCACAGTCACCCGCCTATGGCAAGTCAACGGCATTCACTGAGCTTCACTTCTTTCCCGTGAGCTGCAATTCATTATGTTTTTCTCAGACAAACCCCTGTTGGAGAAGAATTTTTCTGTTGTGCCCAAGGAGGGAAAGTGTTGGCGGTAGTCGGCATCTCAAAATTTCGTTAATTGTTTTAGCTCTGCTGGGCTCAACTTAGGGAGCTCTTCAGAGAAGGGAACTCAACACCTGAGTGGTGGTGTGTGGTGGGAGCAGAGAGCAGATCTGATATGGAAAACCTGAGGATATGAGCTATAACTTGTGTTAGCTGGAATTTTTTCAGAGCTAAGGGCTTCTTGTACAGATTTGTTGCCATCCAGGCAAAGGGTGATAAAGAAATGTGATTATCTCGTGGTCTCCCAGTGTGGTTGCCAACACACAAGAGGTGTTTCTTGTGATACTTCTGTGAAACGCAGAAATCTGTGCAATGCTTCAGTACCCAGCGCAGAAATGAGAGTGAAATGCTGCAGTTTTGTCTTTTACAAAATATTTAATCTATAACTAACTGATTAGCAGCCTTGCAGAATTTGTCATTACAAAAATTGATTCTAAAGGTTGAATTTGTTAATGACATTTTAAATTCTTATTTTATAGCAACAAAGACTGTGAATGCATAGTCAAATTAATAGAATTTGCATTGTCAATGAAATATCCCACTGAAAAAAAAAATCTAAGGAGAGAAATATATCTTTGAGATTCTAACGTGATTTTTGTAAGTCTTTTCCAAGTGCTTATTCTGCAAATCACTAGATTAATACCATTTAGAAAGATCAGGCAAATGAAGCTGCAATTAAGAGAATTAGTTAAATCCATTATAGGCTGCTGGCCTTACTCTCCAACTCAGGAAGGATTAAGCACCACACCCAAAGTCAGTTTGATCCTATCTTCAGGGCACTATTTATTAATTGCACTTAATTATTCATGGCAAACCCCAAAATGAAGCAGTTGAACATTAATCCAGCTGTTACCTTTCCCTCAATTCAGGGGCTCCTTTAGCATGCTTTTCTCATCTTCTTGTCTTTTCCACCCTTAGTTTTACAGAGCATCTGCCCGAGAGTCCCTTGCTGCAGGAGCTGGCTCGTTTCTGTAAGACACTTTGGTCGCTCTTCGTTGCTCCTCAGTGCTAAATCCAGAAAGCAACTTACAGCCAATGCCAGGCGTTATGGAAAGAGGATATCGATGCTGACTAATGGGCTCTGGGACCTGCGCTACTCCTGGTATCTGTGGAGAGGTGCCATCTCAACGCGAGCATTCGCAGCAGCCAAGCTAGCTAATTCAGCTGTTCAGAAACACAACGGATAGGAAAGCCAGTTCTGTAGGATTAATTTCTAACCCAAATTTGTATTTCAAGGAGAAAGTCTTCTCCTAGTCCCTCTCTCCCGCAGTCCAATGGCTAGCAGATGTAGCTGGAAGGTGGGTAGCCCGTGATTGAAATCCGCTGTCTTATTTGGAGCAGGACTACGAAACCACGGACACTTCCAAGAACTTTGGAGTGCCCCCAAGGTGATCTCACCTCTCCTTCTCCTCCACGAGGCTCACGTTACTTGGGGTCAAAGCGAAGCACAGGGCAGGTGACTGAAGGCAGGTGACCCTGGCCCTTCAGGAGACAGAACATGCCATTGCAACCCTTAGTTAGTTACCGATAACATATTTACTAGAGTTATAGAGTAACCGTAGTTAGAGTCGATAGCTAGAGTTACATAGATTATATGTTATTATGGACGTAGAGTTATGGCTCAGATGCTATGCATTGCTTTAAGGATAAGGAGGTAATTTAATAACTCTAACCAGCCAGTTTTTGTAGCTGGTCCGAAACAAGGGCAGTTTTGTGGTTGTTTTTTTGCAGTGAGGGTCCTTCTGTATGAAGAACTGAGCTGAACTGATCAAAACGTTATACATTAACATTAAAACGTTAAAAAAAAAAAAAGTCAGCAAGCAATGACTTTAAATTTCAGTTGTCCTGGTCTGAGGGCAGAACAATAAAGGAAGGCACAACACACTTATCTGCTTCCTATTTCTACTACATGATCAAAGCTTTTAACTTCCATTTGTTTGATTCTTAATGATTTTCAGGCTCATTTTTTACTGTGGAATACCAACAGAGAAGAGGTAGAAAGTACCTGAAATGCAGGTCCTTCCCATGTTGTTGAACACCAAATCTCCCTTTTGAAATCAAGTTCTTCTGCAATCAGATTTAAAGCTGATTTAAAAACAAGAGTTATAATGTTCCCCCACCTAAAACCATAATAATCTCTATTCCTGCCTCTGGATTTGCTGATGTACCATGGCTTTTAAGTATTTACCTTCTAGATATGAAGCTCCTTAGGACTGCGTAATGCCTTATTATTATTACCAGTCCCTCAAGTCATAATGAACTCTGGATTATAGCATATTCTATATTTAAGTTTCTAAGACCAACAATTATTATATGTTCTTTGTTCTGAAATTTTTTTTTTAAAAAGTCACGTAATTAGTTCTTTTCTGCTCACTACACAACAAGAATTGATTGGCAAGCTCATCACTGCAAGTGCTTGGGAAAGCCCTAAAACTCTTTTTTTTTTTTTCATTTTCTTGATGGTGGGAAGGTATTTCACAATTTCATTATTTTGATTTACTAATCCAGAGAGCTGGCACAAGTTACACTCACTAAATGATGTGATTGTGAATTTTAGAATGAGGATGTGTTATTACTTAAAAAAATAATAATAAAAGGGACTAATACACCCCCACACCCCTCCTCCCCCCAGGTTTCCTACAGCATAATCTATTTTTTTTTCTGCTTGGAAATGTTATTTGAATAGAAAGGCTTTGGTCATTTGTCTGGAATTCTGGGTCAGTGGTGCATGGCCGGACAAAATACGCCAGCCTGGTCAAGAACTGCCTAAACAAGAGCTTGATTGCTTTGGGTTTACCTCCAGAGCTCACAAAGGAACCTCTGAGGTTGGCTCCTGTAAGAATAAAGCTGATTTATGACACAGGTTGATTTGTTCTTTCCTCAGTGCATGCAGACTCCTGCTCTGAGCCCTCTCTCTGGCCTAAGAAGTCACACTCAGCTAGGCTAAGAGTGGAAAGCGATCTCTCCTGTATAATTAACTTGGCGTTGCTTTGCTAGGCCAGAGATGCTGAAATTACCTTTCACACAGAGTTTTGATTCTTTCTTGATAGGAATTTGCTTGCAGATATTTTCTTTATGGTCTCATAGAGCCTGTGTATCAAGCCTGGTCAGCTCCCAAAGCTTTAACGACGTGAATGGTTTACGCTAGTTTTGCCATTATGGGCACGTAGAAAAATATGTCTGATCATAGCTAAACCAGGGTATTTTTTACTGAAGAGCTGTTTCTTATGAAACAAATTCAAATTACACCTTTGTATGCACCTGTGCAGTTGCAGCGGTATGACAAAGTTCTGCGCTGATGAAACAGATTTTGGAATCAGTTAATGTGATATTTGGTAACATGTTTTAATTAGCTTTCAAAATTAGAAGGGTTTCCTTTAGACAAACAACATCTGTGGGATGTATTGTCCTATGTCTCACTGACATTGCTTTTGCTAAGCTCCCTTTTGCTACTTCCCCATTTCTTAAGCTGCATCCTGCTAGCGACTGAATATTCCTTAGTACATCTTTTCTTAATGATAAAGTAGATTTATGTAAGAATATGAGGCTTTTGGCCAATTTGTTCAATTAATACTTGGGTGGGTGGAGGTTGTTGGTATTCTTTTTAACACACTCAACAAGCTTCCCATTAAGTTTCTGCAGCACAACTTATTTTATTGGTAGGCAGTAGTACTTGTTCAGCAGGCCTTTGTTTTTCAGGAACGCTGTGTTTGGCACATATTGTGAAGGCTGGTAAATATAAATGCATATAGGAAGGCATTTGGTTTCAAAGTTGCAGTTCTAGCTTAAATAAAATACACCGAGGGAGGAATGAGCTAAGAATGTGAGCTATGTTGTAAGTAAAAAGCATGATTTTCTCTTGAAAACAAGAACTGGGAATATGCTCAGGTATATATATTTTAAGAGCAGTTACTTTGCCAGCGTAACTTCTAGTAGGGTTTAAATCTCCCAGCAGTAGCTGAACTAAATGAAGACCTTGTATGTCAAATGCAGTGGAATATCTGGGGAACGTGCCACAAATTGAAATCCCTGTCCCTGTCCTCTTCTCCTTTTGCTCATCTTCACGAGGACTAACCTTCAGCTCATGGGTTTGGGCAATACAAAGCACAGTACATCATACTTTCCACTCTCACCTGTAGAGCTGGGAGCCTGCTGCTCCAGTGACGTCAAACACATACCTTTTTCCATCTTGCTGCAGCAGATTCAGAGCAGGGAATGGAGCAGAGACACCAGTCTGGTCTGTAGAAACCAATTCCCTGGCACTGAAGTGTGCTAAAGAGAGCGCAGATGGGGTGAAAGGGTGTGGGGGGGGAGTAAGGATGCTCGAGCTTGGCTGCTGTGCAGAAGGAAGAGCTGCAGCATCGCTCCGTCTGCTAGCACTGTGTGGGTGTTCACATAATAGCGATCAGTCATCAGATCTGAACTACACACCTACACCGAGGGCTGTATGATATAACAGATTATGTGGGGGTGGATTAGAGGATTGAGTATATAGAGAATTCAGAGCCAGGTTTTTTTAGATTTGCTTTATGTTACAGCTAATCATTGTCCAAAAAACCATAATGGAACCACAAAGAAAGAGCCTGAAATCACCTTGTCTAGGTTTGCTGGATTTTAGATGTTGAAAGCCAGGATCTGGGATGTAATTGTGTAACATTACATGACACGTCAGGTGTCCTAAATCCCCCTGAATTATCGGCACGTAATTCAGGAGGTGCCTCAGGTGCCCTGGGAAAAAAAAAAAAAGGTACATCTAGAGAGCAGTTCAGATCTCATTGACGAGGCTGTGGGAAAAGGCATCGCAGCCAAATGCCTGAAAATGGGAGGAAACTGGCCCTGAGGTGTTTTGAGGCAACAGGAGGTGTGAACCAAGTAATTCATCCACACCAGAAATGAAAGCCTTTGACAGGGCTCACACTTTGAACTCCATGAGAGCTTGTCCATTTTTTCCAGTGATATCAGTTTTCCTCATAAAATGCATTACCTCTCCCTACAAACCTTGCCTCCCTTGCTCCTTCGAGCTCTCAAATAGGTGAGTAAGCCTATTGACTTCCAAGCTCTTGACTTGGAAATACTCACGAGCTTTGTCTGGTCAGGGTCCAAAGGTCCTCCTAACCTGCAAGCAATTATGGAAAAAAGTGTGTGCTGAATAGGAAAAATTGTGGCGCTAAAACATATTTAAATCCTCCCCTCTCCAAACCTCAACTGGCAAATGGTCTGTTCTGAATCACAACTGTTTAGTCTCCCCAGTTTATAGCCCCTGGTATATGCCAGTTCTGAAGAAGACAGCCGATCAGTTTGGAGTAGAGTTGTGTGCCATAGAGCAAAGCTACACTCCAGTGCTAGCAATGCGCTGAAAATCGGGCGGCTCGGCAGAATAAACCAGTACATTTTTATGTGCAGCTGTGGTTTAGTAGGATTATGGCAGGTCATACTTGTCGTAGCTGTCTGATATTCTCTTGTTCTAATAAGCCCTAGCTACAAAGTAAAGGATTCTGTGACCCTTATTCAGGTAATTACTTTTTAATTTTCATTTTCAAGGATTTGTATTCAGACTTCTTGGGCAGATGCAGAGTCTGGTCTGTCTATTCCTTGGAGGACACGTGCTTTGTCCCAGGCAGGTATATTCAGGGCCACTAATTTTTCCTCTGAGACTGTGTCATGGAAGTCTTCATTTCACTGTGGCAGGTTGAATCACTTTAGGTGCTTCTCAGTAGACAAGTGCATACACTATCTCTGTTTCATAGACAGCAAAGAACTTTTATTAGCAAAGAAACAGCCTTTGGGAATCCAAAGACCTTGACCTGCTATAGTACAAGCTCATTCTTTTTCCTTCCCTGCTTTCATCGTACGTTCTAGACCCTGCCCAAGGTAACCTTCCCTGTCTAAAAGTTGCTCTTCACAAAGGTAGGAGAGAGATTGCTTTATTTTTCAGTTAGAGAGCTTTGCACCTCCATGAGAAGAAAGGTTCTTGTTTTCACGCAGTCCCCTAGAGTTATCACTTAGTGTTATAATGGTCTTTCCTCAGGGTAACACCAGTTTGACAGCTTCCCATTTATTAACGTTGTTAAATACGTTAATAAACATGACATTTATTATTAACATAACATTCTTCAATTACATTGGTACAGTTTTATCCAGCAAAAGCAAACCTGGGCCAAATATATCTTTAAAATGTCCGTACACATGCCAATGCCAGCCAAAGGTGTGACATTTTTTGTTTTTTATTTTTACAGTTTTTAAGAACACTTCACACTGGCAAAAGCTTTCAGGAAAACACAGCTTATACTGGCATCAAGTGATTTTTTGCTCATACAGCTTGCCTTGTTTGCAGAACTGTTTCAGGCTAGAGCAGAAAAGCACTCTTTGGCCAGCACAAGCGGAGCATGTGCCAGGACGTACACGGTGCAGCTGTGTCCTATCAAGCCACAAACACGGACTTCATCAGGCACTGCTAGTGGGGAGCTCCAGCCCCTCACGCTGACCCTTATTTACCCTCAGTAAACCCCTTCTTGGTTCTCATTAGGAAGGTTCACCATTATAGCTAGGTATTGGCACACCTTTCCTGCCTTCAGGTTTTAAAACTTTTCTTAAAGTTCAGGTTCTTAGCGCTCAGGTCCCCAAAATACGGGGCCAGTATATGTTCTTTCCCCACAGAGGGAATGCCACATTGAACTAAACATGCATGTTTAGTTTCGGTTTGCATGATCTGATTCTAGCTTTATAAATAAGGAAATTCCTTGCTGGTTTTTCTTGGTATCCCCTTGGTGCCGTCGGAGAAGCAAAAGGGAAACAGAGAAGACTGAAGGCTTTAGATCAAGAAGAAACCTCTGGTCTGGGAGGAGAGCAGGAATTCATAAAGACGGGTTTTCCATTTGATGTGGGGCATTGCATAAATCCCTTGTTCTGGAGATGTAGGGACACTTTGTGTAATAACTACCTGTTGTGATAGAAAAGGACGACTGTTATCTGTCTTGAAAATGTGCCGTTTTTCATTTGTATCGCTGCAATTACTGTTTTCCATTTTCAGCACTGTTTTGGGGTGAGAGTGGGCTGTCCCCCCTCTGAGCTTGGATGATAGAAGAATCATCCCTTTCCTGAAATACTTTTGAAATCGGTTAGTACTCTAACTGCAAAAATATCTTGCGCTCAAGTACGCCTGGGACGTTTTTCATCTCCGAGTTGTTTTAGGCCTTTAAGCAGCTACTGGACGATGGAGGTTGGGAGGTCTTGCCAACGGTAAGAACCGCATCTCTCAAAAAGCGTGCAAATCTGTAACTCCTGCAGTCGGCTAACCTTCTGCAATGCTCACCACGCGTTTCTAGGGGAAGGTACAAACCCCTGCAGATTTTTCAACTTTGAGAACAACAAGAAATTGCATAAACTTTCTTGCATTTTATATCCCCATCTTTTATTGTGAGATACTGATTCATGACATCAAAGAGTTAATGTGGACAGAAATGTTTGATCTTATTCTACTTGAACTGATTACATTTTGAATTCTGATACTGTTACAGCGAAGCTGTAAATTTATCTTGAGGTAAGCCAGCAGAAAGGCACTATTTTCTAGTTACTAGCAGCCATTCTGTTCCTTAAAAGAAATTTGGGACAGATGTCTCTGTCTTTTTATTTCAATGAATGCAGGGAGAAAATGTATTTTATTTCTTATTAAATAAATTTGCCTGTTCATCTCCGTATGTGGGACTGTCAAAGTTTATAAATTTGGCAGTATTTTAACATGATCATTCTGTTTTCCTTTAAACCAAGTTATTAAATTGATAGATTTTTATAAAAAGCAGAGGCTGACGGAAATTTTTTTTCATCTTTTGACATTTAGTTGATTGTTAGGGAGTTTTAAGTAACACTGTATCTTAAATCAGAGTGGCAGAAAGATAAAAACGCTTACAAAGACTGCTGAAAACCAACCAAAGGACAGGGATGCACTGGGTAGTTTGTTGCAATGTTGGTAGAGCAGGTTTTGTTTGGGTTTCCCTATTGGTTTTTATGTCCTAACGCATCTTTCGCTGGCTCCTGCTCTTCTCTGAGCTTCTCCCACCTGGCTGCAGGATGACCTGAGCCAAGCCATTCTGCTTAGAGTTTTGCAAAACCCGCTCTGGTTTCTGCTAAGGTGGCTTTAAATTTACAGCCACCGTAAAGACCCTTTACACCACCTTCGGCAGTGGTTAAGCTGGTGTAAATGCAAATCGGTTGTAGGCCAGACCTTGCAGTCCGGGCTCGGGAAAGTTCCCCTTTACTTCAAAAAAGGCCCCAGTTCCTCATAAACTGCGGAGTCAGAGTTCACGTGCTGGAGCGGATGTGCTCAGCCACAAAGTTGCACGACGTCAAGCTAAAACGCTCTCTTGAAGAAAACGCTTGCTTTGAGTTGTGTAGCGAGAAGCTGCTATGACTGGGTGAGTAGGTATTAAGGCAAATCTTCAGAGCAAGAGCTTAAGATGGCATAGACTTTTTTTTTTGCTAGTCTTTGCAACTATGAAGAGAACTGTTTAACTTTCCAACAGATGAAACCAGACATTTCTGTGGGGAAGGGAAAAAAGTGAGAGAAATTTATGGAAAGGAAGATGCAGACATGGAAAGGATGAAATCAGTTTGCGGTGAGCAGCAGGTCAACCCTTCCACGAGGAAAAGTGATAGCTGCTTGCTGCTCTGCACTCTACTGCACACATCTGAAGAAGCAACAACACAAAATTTAAAAAATTAAACCAGTGCATCAAGATTTGCATTTGTTCCATTGCTTCTGGCAGACGAATCTGTTTAGTTATATCCTCAGCTACTTTGTGTGCTTGATTCTCCTCTAGCCTTTAATGGTTCAACACATAGGACAGACCACTCGTGTTGGGGGAGTTACCTACTGCCTCCATCTGCACGACTGGGAGTGGAGTTGGAGCCACAGTCTGAACATTCTTTTAAATCACATGTTGCTAAGAGTTTGCCCAAAAGAGGTCTCTCTTCCCATTTCTTAGGGCTGAACAAGTTTGACCTTAGATAAAATTTTAAAAGGTATTTCAATCTGATGGGCAAGTTCAATATTTCAGCATTTGCTGTAATCCCCAAACAGGACAGTGCTTGCAAATGCTGACATTTTCCACGGGCAAAAAACCTTTTAAAAATTGTTGATCCAGGGACATGGAAATGTTTCTTTGGACATTTCTAATCAAAAGGAGGTGTTTCACATGGAGAGAAAGAAGGTCCTTATTGCACCATGGGAGATGTAGTCTGGGCAAAGAAGAGGTCCCTTAATTACAGCTGGACACCTGGGGGAAATCTGGTTCTGTGCCTTGAGAAGTCAGGCAAATATAAATGAATGCTGACTTGGTCCAGAACAAAGCTTCTCAGCTACACACCAGCAATAACCCATGAGGCTGAAAGCATTGCTTCCCACTCAAAATCCACCGCTGATTTGTTGCGTGGCTGGATGTGGCTTTGGGTCAAGCACAAATTCTAGCAATGGGAAGAACAGCAAGATAATGGTAGGGACAAGTGCTGGGGCCATGGTAAATCACTGCTACCTGTAAAATTCAACGTGTGTTTAGGAGCAAATTTCTGATCATGTTTTACCCTGAGCTGGTGGTCTGTATGCTGCCGCTAAATGTCCTCTCCTCTCTTCTGCTGTCTTCTGGCAGAGCAACATCTGATAGGGGCCACTGGACAAAGTTTATCCCAGCACGAGCACTGCTTAAATACTTTTTAATGTTTATCTCATAACTATTCTCTGTAAAATGGGAGTAGTACCAGCTGTGTGAAATTCATTGACATCTTATGGCAAAAGATGTTGTAGAAAGTGTGCCAATTTTTTTTTTTTTTTTCCCCACTAGTAAATGAGAAATCTCTTTCTCATGCTAATACCTACTGTGGGATAGGAGCAAACCAAAATAAAGACATACATACATCTGCTTCAACTGGGTGGCTTGTGTCCTCCCAGGCCAGTCAAGGTGAACCTAGAGTACCAGGTCTATAAAACATGAAAAGGAACGGTTATGAACTTCATCATGCCAAGGACAGTAATGATGGCCAACCGCTTTTCTGAGCAGGAAAAGGGTGAAAAGCGTAGCCTAGCCAGGGCCAGATGTGCCGTAGCACTCTGGAGTAGGGGGCTCACGCAGGGAGGTGGGAGAGTGTGGCTGGGGCTCCCTGCCCGTGATCACTCCGTGCCACACGTATCTACAACCAGCTTGTTCAGTCAACAAAAGCAAATAGCATTTCTGGGAAGAAGAGACTCAACTACTATCAATGCACTTCACTTTTAAGTGGCTGGCCATGCCATGCCGGCAAATTAAATGGAGAAAGAGTGATAATAGTTTAGCAGTGAGAACAACAGTTTTTCCACCTCTTATCTGGAGATAATGGTGGAACATTGCAGGGTTTTTTTTCACCCTCTTCCCAGCACCTGTCCTTATTTGTTGAACAATTTATAGCTCCATCTGAAGTATTATCCTGCTAACGGTAGGAGGTATTTGCAGTGCAGCACAACATAATCCTCCCCTCAGAGATTAAGACTATTACCTCATTGATGCTCCTAGTCTCTGCCAGCCTTGGCATACCAATGTACAGTGTGAATGCAGGTTTGCAGCATAATAGCTCACTATGCTACCAGCTAAGCCACTGAATGCTTCTACAGTCATTCCTTTTATTAGGAGAATGACATGACAGTAATAATGGATAATGAATTCTGTTAATGAGATGACTTATTTCAAAAGTAAATAAAGCTCAGGTGTCACGTGAATGAAAAATTTGAAATATCTGCAAATGTGATTTAGTCAAATGTTCCAGGGAAGAAAAAAAAAAACCCACACAAACTCTCCTTTGAGGCAGCTGCGATTGCGTGGGTAAGACTCCAGAAGCAAGAGAGGAGAACAGTAAAGTCGTACATGCAGCTTAACTTCGTCCCTGGTGTGGTTGATTGATTGCACAATCGCTCGTGCTCCAGTATAGGTGCATATGGCCAAGTTAAGGGTATGTGACGTCTCACACAGCGAGGCTGCGCTCCCGTTCCCGTGTGCGGTGGGTGCAGCGGCTCCAAGCGGGGGCTGCCTCGCAGCGCCGGGGCTGCAGCCGCCCAGCACAGGGTCCTCGGTGGCTCGGTCTCAGCCAGCGATGGCTTTCACTAAATTTATCGCAAGAGGCTCTTAGCTTGGTTGAACCAAAGCCAAGGGAAATACAAATACCCGCTGGCATTTCAACTAAATGATATTTACCCCTTTACCAAGTTATAAGGTTTTTCCCTCAATCGCTTCCTATGAAGAAATGACTTCCACATCTCTTCCTTTAACACAGAAATATTGGCGGCATCATCTCCTCCTCACATTCTCACATGACTGAACCGTGTTTTGCTTCATTTTTGCAAACCAATTCACTGTCAAGCACAAACCAGGTTTGTAGTTTGGTTTATCATATGTGAAAATGTTACCAACAACATCAGCATCACCAAGAGATACTGACATCGCCAACAAGAAGTAGCTGTGGTGAGGATGCTAATGTTAGAACTGCCAGACAGCCTTTGTAAAACTCAAGGGTTCTTTGTTGACCATAAAAGCATTAAAGCATCAAAGAAAGACACAACTTGGTGTCTACAGGCGTATTTATTTTCCCTAAGATTTTTTGCCCTGATGTGGACTCTGACTACTGCACATCTTTAACGCATTTATCCTCACAGTGTACCTGTGAGACACAGAAGAGCTACTATTTGCATTTTACAAACAGAAAACCGACACACCGAGGGAGAAAGCCGGCAGGCCGACCTCCAGACACGACAGCAGAAACCTCCTCCCAAGCTCAGCTGCCCAGAGAGCCGCAACCTGGTCCTGCCTTGGCTTGTTCCTACAAATGGGCACAAAGCGCCGGGCTCTGTGAGATGTGGTTTCATGTATCAGACATTAGGGGCTTGTTTGCCAATCTAGCATGTTTTGTTGATGGAAGGAAGGTTTTAGAAACAAAGGGGTGAGTGAAGAGTCCGGTGGCACGTGCACGTCCCATGACTTCAGTGGTCTTCAGAGAACGATGTGGATTTTCACCACCTGACAGCTCATCGATGCTGTGTCTGGCGGTTGGAGGAAAGCCATTTTTGAGGATCCAAGAGAAAAAACAGACTGTGACAGTCCCTGTGGCCAGTAGAGGCAAGACAACCGTGCCGTCCTAGAGGATATTGTCCATGACAGCAGGTAAGTGTCCATGCAGCTGGCCTGCACCAGCCTCCCACCCAGCACAGCTGCACTGCCATCGGCACCCAAGGCAGCTGCTTTGATTGGGTTTGGGGATGGCTCCGTGGTCTTCCTTCCCCAGGGACCAAGGGGCACTGCGGGGTCTCACCCCAAAAGAGGGAGAAGCAGGTTAAAGTCTGATGCCTACATGGCAGAGGGGGAAGGTGCAAGAGAGTTCTGGAGGTGGAGAAAGATTTGGGTACACCACCCGATACATTTGTCAGCCAAGCCCCATGGAGTTGCTAAATTGGAGCAAGAACTTCACCCAAAATAATCACAAAATCTGGGCTATCGTTCAACTTTCAGCACCATTCCTTTTTAAACCAAGGAGAGTAAGGTGCCAAGAAGATAGCAAAGGGGAATTAGCCTCTTGGGGGGGTGAGGGAGGCTCTGTGGGCCCCCTAACCAGGAGGGCATCCAGCACGTTGTGAGACAACTCCATGACGGCAAAGCTCGCAGGCCCTCGTGCCGGTGCCGGCGCACGCCGTGGGCTGAGCAGTGCTGCCTGCCCCGCACCAGCCTTTCCAGAGCGCTCAGTGTGGATTCAGGCTGCTGAGGAGCTGCCCCGCTGTTTGGTTGTTTAAGCTGTGGCTGCAGAAGAAAAGAAAAGCAAAACCATGGGTTGATTTATATCTCTTGGTTATTGTAAGCCATTCCCAAAAGAAACAAACAAACAAGCCCAGACATTTTTAAACTTAACCATTTAAAAAATGGCAAAGTGCTTATATCATTTTCAGTAATTAAAGCATGAAGAAAAATTAAAAACTCCGCTGGCTCTTTTCATTTGGTGATTTTCAAGCCCAGTTTTTTCCCCCTCGCATACTCCTTGCATATTTCATTCCTCGCAATCCTGTCCCCATTAGTGGCGATGACAAAGCTCCCATTGCTCCCCATGTGTGGGAGAATCACACTGTAAGTATGGATTTAATCACCAACCTTCAAAGTGACTAAAAAGGCAGATAGATGGGATTCCTGGGGAGATTTTCAAAAGTGAAGTTTGACATCCTGGCTCTTTTGATAACATTGCTGCTCTTTTCTAAAACATTTTGGAAAGTCTGCCCTTATGGGGCTAATTTCAGGTATCCTGAGGTACAGCTACATAACTCGTTCCAGCGCCGAGCTGGCAGCACTCCACACTGGCGTACTGGGGAGCTTGGGCAACCCCTCGCGCCGGCACGACGGTGCTGCTGCCGAGCTCCGGCACTAGTTTCCAGTCTGCTGCCTTCCAGGGAATTGCGCAGGATGGGCGGGAAAACGTTACCCTTCTGCAATTTCCCACGTACGCAGAAAGTGCATGAACGGGCCTCTGGAAATGCTGACTCATAATTTCTATGGGGGGAAACGACTGAAACCCCTTCGGATGCCAGTACCGTGTTAGAAAGAGCGGATCAACTCAGAGATCATTCTCATAAGCATCTCTAATTAAAACCAGTAATGGGGTTAATTAAAACACGTAAAAGCAGGACGTTCAGCACTGAGCTCGGTACGCGCAGGTGAGTCCCTGCGTTGCCCGTAGCTGAGACCTTCCGGACAACTGACCACATACACTTTGCAAGGCATATCGGTCTGTGCTCATAACAACAAAATTAACATTACAGCTATTACTTTTCTTGATATTGGGCTGTTTTTTTAAAACAACGGCAGGTATTTTCAATCTTCTTTTATTTTTATGCATGGGAAGGGAAAGTTGTGAATAACATCCACACAAAAGAACAGAAAACAGCTCCCTTATACTCATCAAAATTTTATTTTTATTTTAATTTACACATTTAGGAAGCTGATCTCTGAATACCAAATGAACCCACCTACTTTAGTTTGCTCATTAACTATAATTCTATATGCATGAAGTGGTATTTTTGAGGCAATATTAGTATTGGCAGCTGGGTTCTGGATCCGTATCTTTTCCTAACGAAGTCAATGTGAAAATGCTCATTTATTTCAGTGACAGAAAGGTTGGACTTTAGTGAATAGTTATCTATCTGTACAGCAAAAAGAGAGCAGTGCCTATAAGGAGATGTACGGAGTCTGCTCACGCTTTCAGGCAATCTGAAGAAGCACAGTACATGTCCAACCAAAATACAGGAACACCTTACACTATACCAAATAACTTTCCAGAACAATTACAATAAAAATATTAAGGCATGAATGTATCTACTTATTACGCAAAATAGAGTTGCATGAAAACAATCATGGCGTATTGAGAGGTAAATTTTGTTGCACAGAGCATGCACAGCCTTAGGGTCTGAAAACCAAGGATTTGTGCTGGTTTCTGTGTCGTCGGGGCTGGAAAAAGGAGAGATCCTTATTACGGCTTAGCTGGGCTGGCAGAAGTCCTGACCACTGCTGCAAGTTTAGTGGTCAGGCTGTGCTTTTATCAGCATACCTTTTATTCCACTTGGTGGTAGTTTTACTCTGTTGGTCAAAAGTAAACTAGAGCCTTTGTGTGTATTAGCAGGGGTGATTATCAGGGCTAGACTGAAGGAAGTACCAGAAAGTTAATATACAAATACAGAAGGGGTTATTTATTTCCAAGGCACCGGTTGAGCCTGCACCAGCGGAAGCTGGGAGCTGCGCGCAGACTCCCAGTACACCGGGCGCTGGCTTCCAGTACGGATTCAGCCAGAGTTCGGTTTGCAGCGCTCACACTCCTAATAAACCCATGAATTAGAGACGACTGCAAATTCCTGGGTTATTAGGAATTATCTTCATTTTATTAGCTGCTTGCGTGTGCGACGGTAGTAACTGTGTATGAAAAGGAACTGAGCCCGTATTTCTGAAGCCGGCTGCGTGCTAGCTATTGAAATGGCAGTCCCCTTTCATTGACAGGGTAGTGTTTTTCATAAACAGTTTGGAAGTTGCTTCATATGTTGGGCTTTTTTTTTTTTTTTTATAATGCTCAATGTTGATTGTATCAGCAAAGCTATTATGCTGAGCCCCTGCAGTAATTTGTCAAATAATCATCTCCTGGCACATTTTTTTTTTTTCCCCTACAAAGGCGCTAATGATTACAAGTATGATTAATAACTGAACTAAACTGTTATTGCCGGGAAGTTCTTAGTACATTCAAGGAATCGTGACCTGTATAAACAACAATGTTAAGAACAACAGAAGTTCATCATACTTCACGGAAGGAATGTACGACCTGTAGTCATGTTTCCTTTTACCCTGCCATGCTTTTTTATTAGATCTCTGGATAGTAACCTAACGTGGGTCATTCGTCGGTCAACTGCTCATCTCTACTGTTGTTCCAAGCGAGCTTCCTGAGCCACTACAGGAAGGACCGGATGATTTCTTTAAGGAATAGCGCTATTTATAAAATAAATATAAAATCAGATCTCTATTTTGCACAAGCGACAAGTTATGAGAACTCCAGCAGCTGTATATTTGTTGAACACCCGCCTCCTGTGAGTATAAATTGCACCTTACTGAGTAGAAATAAAATACAGTCCACCAGAGACTTTGCTGCAAGGTGTAGCTGCTTGTCTATGGGCAAGTAATGACTTGCGTTTTCAGCTGCTCCTTAGTAAGAGCCTTAGTAATTGGAATCAGTTATTCAAAACATCTCTAAATGTGATTTAAATGGCAAGGATTTAATAACATAGAAAGAAGTCATTACAGAGGTTCAAGCAGGGGAGAAGGGAATTCCGTTTTTCAGAGCAGAGGGAGAAAAATAAAGCAATTACTTGATGTAAAGGCCAGAAACAGGACTCCTGCTGTCACAGAGAAATCAAATCTGTCAGCAATTAGTGGGATCTTAGGAGGCAAAGAACCCTTCAGTGTTGAACAGTGAATAAGGGGTTAGCAATTATATGAACTGATAAAAGTGTTCTGGTTTTCAAACAGCAGGTTAACAAGGCTTACATTTTTCATAACTTCATGCAGATGTGATGAGTCACACTTTGTGACATTTTTCAGGAGGGCTGTATGGAAAGGTAAGAAAATAATAAAGTGCATTGCATTGCTGTTACATCTAAGACGCTGCTGACTCAGTTATTGCAGAATGACCCACAGCACAATGATGGGACCAGCCCCAATGGCTTTCACTTCTCACCGAGCCTGGGCAATAGCTTGCTTCACTCTGTAACGCCTCTGCCTTTAAAAGTACTGCTTGTCTTCCATATGTAAGCACTTGTGTGTCCAAAAAAAAAAATTGTAATCAGGTCTCATTCTGTTTGACATCAGAAATACTCAGAAATCCCAGCAGAAGGTATTTCTACCCTACCAGATTGATTCTTGAATAGAAGAGTTCATACAGGGGAACGGAAACGGATGTGATTATGGCTTTTTAGTCTCGACTCTGGGTAACGCTTTATGCACCGTACAGACGTTACATGATTAATTTGCACAATAAAAAGAATATTTATAGGAAACTGAAAGACGAGGGGACCGTCTCAGTATGCCAGAGCGGCTGAGGCAGAACTAGAACTCTGGATCGCATGCTTTTACTGACTTTAAAAGGGAACTTTAAGAAACAAGAAGCAGAAAGAGACTAGGAACTCCATATATACAGCCTGTACCTTGAAAAACGTATAGGGAAGCAGTGAGCTTTGAAGACTTCACCTTCATCCTAGCCTATCCTATTTTGTTCACAGGCACCAAAGCCCTTCAGAGCAGAAAAACAAAGGAGCTCTGGCAGTTTCAAAAGGCTTTCTCTCTCAAAACAGAGGGATGAAGTGTGTCTAGACTGAGATGCAAAATCCTCCTGGAATGTTTAAAGAAATTAGGGCTATTGAGATTAGCAGAGCAGGCCTTTCAGTGGGATCAACATACACAGAGAGTGTTGCTTTACAATCATTTTTCTCTAAGCGCCGAGTCCATCCACTGAAGCAAAAACCTCGTTGGCTTTATGTTGGCTGCTTGCTATATGGTATGTCAGACTCCTGTAGGCAAAGACAGTGGGTTTCAGAGCTCCTCCAGCCTGGAGAAGAAACAAGAGTAGTCTGTGCCTGGTCAGTGAGTCGTACTGGGGCTTCTTCCCAGTCTGAGCCAGAAAACAACCTGAGCAGTGGCCATAGAAAAACCGTGGTCTGAAGCTCCATGATGGAAAGGTGCAGCTGGGCGTGCTGCTGTATCACCTCACTCCTTACACTACAGAGTAAGGCATCAGCCCACTTTCTCATGATTTTTAAAAAAACTGATGTAATGTAGAGCTATGCTGGCATTGCGTTGTGTATTAGCATATTGTTGGGTGGTGTCGTGAAGGTAAATCAGAAGTTAAAGAAAACCAACAAACCCAAAATCCCAGTCCAGATCAAGATTTCTTTTATTTAAAAATCTTACAAAGGCGTCCTGTGCAGAATGGGGAACGGGGGCGATAATAGAAAATACAGCATTTCTATTGAGAAGTTGATATTAGCTTCCAAAAGCCATGCAAATTATGTAGTACATCTACATGGGAGGAATGTCTGAAGGAAGCATTAGATCACTCCTGTAGCCTAGGCACCTTGGAAATCAACATTTTAAAACAAATTCAGATATATACCCTGATAATAATTAAAAATCTCTTGAACTTAATTGATTTCCCAAGTGATTTTTAATTTAAATTTTTCATTAATATGTATTTTAGGTTCTAGGAAGGTTTGGAAACCACCTAGTACTAAAAAAAAGTCAAAAGAAAACCACAAAAATGTATGCATTGGAGGATGAACCTGCATCATCGTGTGAATGTATATTTATTTTTTAAAACATTTCAAATTCTTCTAAAGAAAATGCAATTTTCAGGGGTTTGTGTCCTGTGCACTGTTCTAAAAAAACCCTGTTTTTCAAATTGCATTGCAGGTGAATTTATATGAGCATGTTTGTGTGTGGAAAGATGGTGGATGTACGGGGGGATATTATTTCCTAACCCTTAGTCCATCACCCTCTTTTTTCTCTCCTGTGCACTTAAAGGATTGCTTGAGCTGAACATCACACTATCTGTGAAGAACTCCTTTTCTGATCCCTCGTGCTTTCTCTAGGATGAAGGAAAGCTTCCAAGGAGATTCACTTTCAAGTGAATTCATCAGGTTGCTCTGACCTGGGTAAATCCTTTGGATGTCATATCAAAACGCTTGAGATAGCTTCCCATTTCATCACCTTTTGAACTCCATCCTGAGTTGCTTTCTGATCCACGCATTTTTGGTTCATGATGCGTGCGTTAACACGCAATTACCACTGCTCTCAATAGCAATTTACGTGTTCGTTATCTTGCCAGATCAGGCCTTGTTTTAGGTATTTCACAATCTCGCATTAAGGAAGCACTAAATATTTAGTGCCTATTGAAAAACAGAAGCATAAATCCCGTGGAGGTAATTTTTACAGCAATCTTTTTTAATGTGAAAACATTGAGATGTGAGGGAAGAGTGATTATCAAAAAAAAAAAAGAGGGTAAAAAAAAAAAAAAAAGGCAAAATCTTGGTCTGTGTGATGACCCTGGATGGGATATAGGGATGAGGGTTACACGTTTGACACCTCCTGTTTTGCTTCCAGGCACTGGCAGAAAAACGTCTCTTCTAAATCCAAGTGCATGGAAATCTCCTGCTGCCAAGAGAAGCTCAGGCGGTGCTGAGAGCTGCTCTGCAGGAGCGGGTGGAAGGAGGGATCTCCACGGGCCGTTGCAATAGGGCAGCAGCCGATGCGCACAGTTTTGGCAGAGTTTTCTCAGTTCCAGGACATCTCCCATCTTATTTTGGGAGAGATGTATCCAAATTTAGCAAGAACGAGATTCAAATTTCAGTTTGAAGTTTTGAGTTTCCTGCTTCTCTCAGAGCAGAGATCCACAGGATTTATTCAAGCAGGAGCTGCCAGAAGCTTGCAATCTTGCTGGCAATCCAGCTGTCTCTGCCTTCTTGTCTGGGGAAAATTAGTAGTTTTTAGGGAAAAGCTTTGATGGAAACCAGCATGACTTCACATTTCTTTGAACTTCTTTAGTTTGGCTTCAGGACTGAACATGGCCCAAAGACCACACTCGTTGCATCGCTTGCTGGTCATGGACAATGTTCAGATTTTTATAGCTGTCATGGCTGCTATCTAAGAGGAGTTAACTCCTCTCTAGGGCACGTAATGCCCCTTCCATGGATCAGACAGTGCCCGTGGGCCACCCGGGCCATCCCTAGAGAGCACGTTACCCACACGCCTTTCCAAAAGCAGCTCCTTGAAAAACTCAATTCGATGAATTTTACAGCACAAGGCAAATCCTGTGTATTGTTTCCCATGAACGTTTGTGGAGGTAGAGGGAGGGGAACATCTCTTTGGGAAGCTATTCTCTTCCTTTCCTTCTTGAAAGAGAAGTGAAATGGATGTACTTAGACCAAACGATTTTACGCCAGATTCCATGCCTGCAATTAAGGGATGAATCGATTCCAGTCAGTGCCTTGGGACTTGCAAGCAGAGAGAAGACTGTCACTTGGGAGCCATCATCGCAGCAGGGCTGTGCTGGGACGGGCGATTTGATAAATAGTTTCCTGTGGGTCGTGCTAGTGCTGAGCATCTGCAGGGGGTGCCTGGGCTTCCTCCGGGGAACCTGCCCCGACATCCCTGTGGGGCCATTTTCTCCATCGCTCTCCAGATTTCAGTGATTAAGATCTTATCTTTGGCAACTTTCATCCTTGAATATCCGCAAACACTTTGCAAAACAGCACACGAGATATCCCTAGCTATTTACCACTTGGTAAACTGATTGCATCAGACCGGAGGAGGAAATTTATTTCCTCCTGAAATATGATCTCATAAAAAAATCCCTCGGACAGCAGGCATTGCAATGAACCGTGCGTGGCATTGCTACCTCCAACAGAGGCTGGAGATTTAGCTCAATTATATTGCAGTTTGCCTTTAATAAAAAGGATTTTTCACAGACGAAAGCTTAAGTGTAGGAAACTGGGGGAGTGCCACATCGTTCCCTGCCGCCGGCCCCGGCTCGCTGCGCTGTGTGGGGAATTTGGAGGGTGAGTTCCTTATCAGGAAGCCGGGGGAGAGGAATTCTTTTCAGGTAAGTCAGAAGAAAAGTTGAAAAATAACCTGTGCTGTACAGTTAGAGGCCTCTACATTTCCAGAATTACCTTGTTTTGTTGCAAACCTTATCCGGATTGCAGATTTGAGGGATGATTTAAAAAAAAAAAAAAAAGAAAAAAAAGAATCACCTTCCCCCACACTTTCCAAAAATGCAATTTGTTAAATCGTACTGTCCTTGCCAGCCCCCGCCCTTTGACAGAGGCTGCATTTAAGTTGCCAACAAAGAGCATCGTGGTCCCGCTGACCCGAACATATTTGGCCAGTTTGCATCCAAAAGCGCCCGGCAGAAGCAGCGGGCTTTGTGCCTTTCTCAGCGTTATTGTCGGGCGAAATAGTCACTTGAAGGCTGGAGCTGGGAGCAGCGGTGTTCAGCATCCAGCCGGTTTCGGCTCTTGAGATGTGAAAGGCGGCCACTTGGGGTTCATTACACGGCGCGGCGCGGCGCTGACGCCGTGGCATTGTGCAGCGCGGGAATCCCGTCCACCTCCTGGCTCTGGTACAAGGCCTGGTTTTCTGCCTGGATGCTCAGGTCTCGCTTTCTTTCCATTGTGTTGCCCGGTGTCCAGAAATAAAGGATACTCGGCACGTAGGGAGATGGGGGGAGGAAGAAAGGAGGGTAATTTGTAAAGGAAATATTTCCACTAGGTAAAGTTTAAAATGACTAAATCGGTATGTAGTCAGCCACTTCACTTTAGGAATAATATTAATTATCCTACAAAAAATTGTAAATAATGCTAGTTCCTTTCTCAGATTTGTATGTATTTTCATCATTTGTTGTTGGAATGAATGCCTTATTCAAAAAAAATACAACAATTTTCTACATAAATGTGATCAAACCCAGAAATATACTGCTTTTTGAAAATGAAAGAAAAAGTGTTGTCATAGTTATTTTGAGCTTGCGAGGTTTAAAAGGGTCAGCTGTTTCTGTGAGTTTTTACATGAGTGATACCAAGAAAGCCCTTGTTGGTACAAAACCCAAGATCAAAATAGTTTCAAAAACGATTTCAGAAATCCTTTTTTTTTTTTTTTTTTTTTGTAAATGCAGAAGAAAACGAAGGGCATTTTTAATTAATGTTAACTTGTTGAAGAGTATTAATACCGACTAAAATTTCAGCAGCCGTACTAGAGTCACCATCATCTTTGCTCCCAAGAGAGCTGCCAGCCAGCAGGCAGCGAAGGCATCGCTGTGCGCAGGGCTGGTCCGGGAGCCTCGGGGGAGGTACCGCATACTGGATCAGGGCAGGCACACAGCCACCTGCAGAGCAAAGGCAGAAAGTCCTTACAGAAGCAACCTTTATAATATATAACGCTCATTAACAAGTCAAGTAGTTTAAATTAATACTTTGCCAGCTCATTTGTTTTCGTCCGGGAAGAAAATATTCTACGGCTGTATTTGCGTAAATCACTTTTGTTTTGATGGGTTTCTGATGCCACAGGGCTTGTTCCAGTGGAAAAGAATCCCCCTTGGCTCCAGTAATCTCTGGTCAGGTCTCTGGTTTTGGTTTGGTTTTTTTGTTTTAGTTTAAAAAACAGACCTTATCCATCAAAATAAGACTTTGTTCTGAGGCTGAGGGTACACACTGTGGACACATCAGCAGCCGCAACTGAGATAATAGCTAAGCGGGTGGTAATTATTGTGATTAACCACTGTTGCTTACCTTCAAATTTCGGGCAGTTGCTCTGTTTTAGCATACCCCGTTGTTGTAGTGCCTTCCCTGGGCTTTGGGTGGGAGCCCGTCTATCCGTTCTGGGGGGGGTCTTTGCAGTTTGTAAACTCCTTCTGTGCAGCGGATGCTACTGCTTGCATATTTATACAGCACCTAGTATCACCCGGTTGAAGCGCTGTCATATATCTGCTAAATAATACCAGCCACAACAGTTGTAATCTGGTATTTTCCAAGCTGAACCTGCAGTTACATTTTTCAGCAGTTCAGTCACTTGTTGCACAGACAGAAAGAAAATTAACCACAAGCACTGATCTCTCTCTCTATTAACCTCAGGGCTTCCAGCTTCGCTCCTCCCTGCTTCTAAATCACTGTTTATTGCTATTTTTACAAGAGAAGATTAATGGACTTAAATGGGCACAGGTAATTCTGCATTGTTCAAAGTCTCTTCAAATAGCACCTGCTGTAAATTCTTTAGTGCTCCTTATCTCTGCAACACATCTTGGGTTTTAAACAGTTTGTTCAGTGGAGGAGGGGTGTGAAGGGTCACAGTGCCCCGGGAGCTTTTCAAAAGCATCTTTTAGGCTTTATGGATGCTGGGCTGGTGGTTTGGGTGGGTTTTGGTTTCGCAGGTTCTCAGCCAGACCGGACTGAACATCTCTCCGAGCCAGCGTGCCTCTCGGAGTGAACTTACTTTGCTGCTCCAGGGTTCACGGAGGCTGTGGGAGAAGTGCCCGTACTAATGGTTTTAGACATTAACTTTTCCTTTTGTAATTTCCTCTCGTTCGGGTACGTTCAGCTCTCAGCTGAGCTTTGTTCCAATAGCCTGGGGGGGATGTGACTTCACCGAGATATAAAACACACACGCACAAAAAGAAAATGCTTGAAAAATCGCAATGACATGGTTGGGTTGGTAGCTTGTGATTTTCTGAAATGAAATGTGCCTAGACAATGAAAATTGAGCCAAGATACTATATTTTCCAAGCAACCTTTTTAGCCTTCAAAGAGACTCCTTGGAAAAGCTGCATGCCAGTAAGCTACCTTCCTGATGCAATCATTTTTCGCAGTCCTAAGAGGAAAATCGCACAACGCAATGGCTAACATTGCATGAAGCAGATGGGCTCACCTTGCGGCAGGTCGAGACGGATGGACGGCAAGAAACAGCAGGTGGAGAAGCCCAACGGCAGAAGGTACAGCACTGCACCGCGGTGTGGGTGTGCGTGTGGGTGTGGGTGTGCGTGTGGGTGTGGGGAGAGGGCTGCCTCTCCAGCACGCCACACTCGGAGGGGTCCGGCCGGGGAACCGTGCCCCACGCAGGCACTAATGCCTCTGTAAATCAGCCGGGTATTCAGGGATGCAAATTAGCTGTGCCAGTGCAGAAAATACAGGACTTCTGTGTCTAACTAGTTGCAGGTGGAAAACCACGGGCAACGTTTCAAGAAGTGGCTTTGAAAGTTGGCCCGTTGCGACCATAAACAAGAAACTAAAGAGCTTTACAGTATGTACTTACAGCTTTTAATTTTCTCTCCCTGTTCACAGATATCCGAGTATCTCGCACACTCGCGGACAAGTATTTTGATTGTTCAGCCCTGGTTTTACATTTAATAGCCTTGCTACCTTCTCCCCACAGCGATCACATTCTGCTCCCACATGTGGAACAGTTTACGTTTCTCTTTTGCATAGAGGTGGAAGGCAGTCGGGCTCAGTTTTCGCGGTGGGCTTTGTCTGAAGCCCGTCAGGAGCCCGGTCTCACCACCATGAGCATCGCACGACAGGGAAGGCATCGCAGGGAAAGGGCTGGGATGCAGCGGCGCTGCCTGAAAACAAGATTTCTGCCTCTTCCCCAGCTATTCTCTAGCATGGTGGCACCAAACAGTCATTAACAACCGGCGCAATTTTAGAGCGACGTGTATTTACACATAAGGACAAGGACTCATTATCGTCGACATCTACATATTGTTGTTTTACATAACAGCTGCAGTAGAGCAAGTGCACTTTGGTCAATAGTTTCATTTATAATAAAGTAATAAATTAGGAATATTTTTCCCTTGACAATAAGTTTTATGCCAAGATTTTATGTAGCTTAAAGCAAGTTGTCAATTAGGCTACTTAAATTAATTTTTGGCAGCAGTTAATTGGAGCCTAGAGTCTTTTGTCTTTAAACAGCTAATCCTAAACAAGAAAATACAATGATTAAATGTTTCTTAAACAATATTATTCACAGAATTTAAAATATAGCATTTAATTAAGATTTGGACTTGTTAATCTTTTTTTTATTTTTTTTTTTAGAGAGATTAATTTAAATTTCTTCAAATAAAATTGCTACCATGACTCTGATTAAACTGGCTTACCGCAAGACTAAGGTCTGAGACCTTCCAACACTCCTACAGCTCTTATACCCAAAGGCAAATTATTTCTGATTACTTTCTAAAGAGACATACTTTGTCCTTTCAGAAAGGCAGGACATTCCCATTTGGAGCTCCAGAAGTCTAAGAGTTGTGTTCACAGGATAAAAATGCTGTATTATTACAGTCAGGTACTGGTAAATATGCTAAACAAATAAAAGACTTCAGTAAGGCTTCCCGGCATGGCCAGCTTCTGGGCAGGAAACCAAGACTTCTTAAAACCAGAAATCACTTCAAAAAGGCTGGTAACCAAAAATTCAGTCCAAGGTTATGATTAGACTTACGCGCTTCATATCGATGAAAGTAGAGCAGCTAGAAAGAGATCTCGCAGCCTTGATTTAAAATTTTTCCAATTCTGGAAATTTGCTGTGTTCCTGATTAAATGTACCATATGGTATCATGATTTGCAGAGAAATGAGTCCTGATAGAGTAATATTCCCGACTGAATCTGTTATTTATATCCGCCATCAGTTATGGAAAGGAGAGTGAATTAACGCACAGTTCTTTGGTACGTTACACAGGAGTTAAGATTAGATAATTATAAAGCTTCCTACTATGAAATCCTGGAAGCTAATTTGTAATTAATGAATTAATTAAAGAGAAAAAAAAAGATGTATTTTAGATGATAAGTGTACCTAGTCACCTTCTCTCATAATTCTGGTCTTCAGTGCCTCCTTCTTTGCTGGCAGGGAATATACATCAGGCAGACTTCATATATTTGAGAAGTGGAGCAAGAGCCTGTTAGTTTAAGTACCACAGGCATACCTAATCACAGAAAACCAGCCTTTTATAAAGAACGAAGCACAGACATGTAGAGAGAGCGTCCCTAGGTTTGGGGCAACAGAAGACCATATTTTTTTTCTCTGCTAGAGAAGGAGTGTTTGGGGCTGCAGGTGCAAAATGTACTGTTTGAACCAACTTTCCACCCAGCTCTCATGACCAGTGCCACCATCCATGTGGAGGGAAACCCATTGCTACAGAACTCATGGACAAGGACAGCAGATGAAAGCAGCTAGGAGCAATCCAAGCTGAACTACTTTGGTTTGAAACCAAGGAATTGCTATTAGGGAACCATCCTAGTAACTTCTTAGGCAAGAGATCTGCTGTACTGTCAGTCCCATGTATTCAGAGAGTCCCTCCTCATTTATGGCGTCTTCAGATGAAGAAATGTTGGGTTCTTTAATTAATGTCTTCATGTCTTTGAGCCTTTGAGCTTTGCATTCTTGACCACTTCTTTGCAGCCAAGTAGCTGGAAAATTCTTCCATTTTCTCTAAAATAAAATGAAATTCAAATACATTCACAGGAGTCTAGCAACTGGGTCTTCAAGAAAACCATCAAAATTCATGAGTCATCCTAAAACCACAAGGGAAGCTAAGAATGCTGCTCAAGGCCACATGTCTCACAAAGAAAGAGCATTGCTTTTTAACTGGAAGCACTAAGCCTGGTTGTTATTTGAAAATTAATAGGAGAGCTTCTCTGTTACGGTGGTGTTTTCTTATGTCTCAATATCATCCAGCACAGCAGCACGGAATCAGTCTACCAAAAAAACCTGAAGGTGAGAATGACCAAAATTAAATGTGAAATGAACGGGACTGTTTTCATTGTCCAAGCTGATTGAAATGCAGACCAGTCTTTTTAGTTATTTAAAAACACTTGTGAAAAACGGAGTTTTAGTTTGAGACAAAAAGTGATTTAACTTTAAATGAAAACCTACACATTGGAAAGATGGTCATCAAATATAGACTCAACATATAGAATCAAGATCAAATGCTTACTCATGGGCAACTGCTGAAAAAACCTTGAACTCTATAAATTAAAAACAGATGCTTTAAATTAAAACACATAAATTACCGATGCTGATATTACTATAAATTTCAATGATGAAAATACATCACTCAAGACTTTAAAGGAGATTCTAAAGGTTACGTATAGGAGTATTTTGCATTATTAAACAAAGTGTCACCTGAAGAAGTTCCCTGGAAGAATGTAGGAGGTAATGTATCTCAGGTTATTGTGACATGATTCAACTACTATTGCTGGTTTTATTCTGAGTTGATGTTGTGTACCTTGGGCATTTCTTTGTTTAGTTTCTGGTGTGTATTCAGAGTCCAAACTTAGAGCCCTGTGTAGCTCATTTAATTTCCAGCTGGACATATACTTTCTCCCTCTCCCCTATACAGAGAACACAGCTGGAACCAGTAACATCTCTGCAAATGAACTGAACTTTTAAGTTCAACCATTGTATCATGCTTCAGGCTGCTTAGTGTCTTTCTAACCCTAGTGTAATTTGGTATTATTTCTACTAAATAATGGTCAAATCTTGTATATATGTATGGAAAGCTTCCATGTCCTCAGGATAGCGCACTAGTTAAAAATATCATTTAACTGGAGTAAACAGTAAAAACAAAAGCCATATTTATAGATCATTATTTTAGAAGGGTGACGTTTACCTCCAGCTGGTGTATTAGAATTTTGCGTTAAGCAGTTTTGGTTTTGAACAGTTTGAAACAGCCCAACAGTGTTGAAAACCATATATCAGTATAATAAACAGATGTTATAAATGTATAAAATATGTGTATACATGTATAGCTGAACTATGCGAATGCACAAATATATATATATTCTCACACATACATGCATGTGAATATAGACGTTTTCTTAACTACACACATATGATGTACATTTTATTAAGAGAATCCAAATTTTCATATATTTATTCTAGCTGTTTATATGAAAGCTTCTTTGGTTTCTTTTAAAACCATTTTCAGACTTTTCTATTATGACCACCCAATATTTATATTTAATATTCTATATCTAGTAAACTGTTTCTCATCTAGGACTTTACTAGATACAGATGAAGCATTGCTTAAAGAGGAGAAAAGTCAACTCATAAAAAATGCACCTTGTAAATACCATAAAGTATTTGTTCGTGAGTTTCTTTGAATTCTCTGTTTGTATTATTTTTAACGATGGTACAATCAGTGGGAATGCAGTATCAACAGCTGGCGTAACCAGAGGTGGAAGAGGCAAAAATGATGGAGATTCCCTGCTATTTTTCCATGCTGCAATATTTGAAGAACATTTGAGGTACTCACAGCCCTTGATTTATAAACTGACTGCACAATCTTTTTTCTGATATCCCCCTCCCACACACACACCAATTTCTATTTCTATATGAAGGAAGATATTTTTTACTGTAAATTGACATTAGCTTCTTGATGACTGAACTGTCTGAAGATGATTTGTTGGTTTTGGACATCCAGCTACCGTTAATTTATCATGGGACTGGGCATCAAACCCTTCAGGTATCTTTGGAAGCATTGAAAAATCATGTTACAGGAGCAGGAATTCATATGCAGGGTTGGTTTTTTTGTTTGGGTTTTTTTTTTTTTGTTTGGGTTTTTTTTTTTCATTTAAAACACTACTTGTAAACAGTAAAATTAGTTTCTTCAGCAGTCAAAATAATTCATTCACTGTCTGCCTCAGTCAGTTATGCTCTGTTGTCTCTAAAGGCAGAACTAAAGTGACCTAGCATGGTTTGCAAAGCCCAGATGATTGCCCATGATGCTTTTCTTTATACACAAAGAGGATCTTAAAATATAGCTTCCTGTCAGGAAGCTCTACCAGATTATCTTCAATAACCCAATGGTAGGATTTCACTAACCTGCCATATATTATTCCCGATTACTTCTTCCGTAATTAAATCATAGCTTCCAGAAAGCAGCCAAGCTAGAGAGTCCCTAATTTTCCTGATCGTTTTTGCCCATGGATAATCACCAACACCTTTAAAAACATACATCTTTCTTGTAACTGAAGTTCACCCAGCTGTAACATCAAAATCTTTCTTGTCATTACACCCTTTTTCAAAACATGTAGAAAAAAGCTCAAACTACAAAATTTTGAGCATTCCTCTCACCCTGCCTGCACTTCACCCTCCTGGTGACCACCATCCTCCACCATTCAGTGGAACAACCTTTTAAAAATAAGACCATGTATTTTCCTAATCCATGTTTTGTCATTTTCCCTTTCAAGCTTATGCAGCAATTTGAAGCTGAGCTAACCTTCCTATGACCTTGAAAAGGTAAGGGAAAACCCTATGTTAACAATTCTTTTCTCTCCTTATTTGGGTAAACTAGAAGCCATGAGAGCCTTTTATTGACTTTCACTATAGTTTTCACCCTTGGCAGTACAACTGAACCTGCCCTGACCTCTTTTGACCAAGCGCCTTTGTCCAACAAACTGTTCAAAGCATCTTGCAGCCAGATGTGAGCCCCCACACCCTGAGCGTATACGCTCGACTGTACAGATCTCCTGCTACCTCCCCTGACTGCTTGTACCGCCAGCAATCGCCTTCAGCTTGCTGCCAGCTGGCCTGATTCTGAGATAAGACCCGCTGGCCGGGTTAAGAAAATGACACCTGATCGTGGGGCTGGTCTTGTTCCCATGAGCTGCACCCTCTCTGAAGGTTCAGTTGCATCTTGAAAAAAACGCTCCATGCTGAAGGAAATAAAAACAGCACCTTCTAGAGGCCATGGCAGGAACACGCGCAGTCCCTCTCTCCTGCCCTTCTAGCAGGGCTTGCTCTGCATGTTCCTCAAAGGAGCAGAAGACTGCATTTGAGACCACCCAAGCTACAAAGGGGAGCACTGAGAATGGGAAGAGACTCCTGAAAGCATGGACCTGTATAATGCTATCTGTCCATCTGCTTATCGCTGAATAAAATAATGTTGTCCTTTCTACATGGGCAGTCATCTCTCAGCCTGCCTGGCAACAGCTCACAAAGATCTCACCCATCATCCCATATTTCTCAAAGACTGTCCGTACAAACTCCTGCTGTCTTGTGATATATGTAGCACTGATCTGCCTAGAGCTGGGCTACTTGGTTAGGCAGCTAATTTGGATCTCATGGCTGGCAGGATGCAGACAAACCAAGATGAGTCAAACAAAGAAACAAAAACATTCCCTCTGCCTTAAACTTGCACAGAGCTTAGAGCTTACACTGACTTCTGTAGGCTTTGGGTTAGATATTCAGCATTGTTACTAGCTCTTATTGTACCTAAACTACTTTGAATCACACTGTACTTCTTGCATTCATTGTATTATTTTGTCCTAGATTTCTATGAGCAAGTACAGTTGGTTTTCTTTCCTGGTCACCAGCCATTTTGACCACTTTCCAGTCTTTTGCGCTCTTACGGATGTATTCAGATCCTGAGCTCTAACAAAGTACTGCTTTCAGCCCTATTTTGATCCCATTTTGATCTTCTTTTGGCTCATTCCTCAATACACGTAGACATCCCTGTGTCTGTCAGCAACAAATATTTATTTATCAGCTTTTTCCCTGGCTCACACAATGTTGAAAATCTCAACACTTCTCCTTGGAAACACAGCTCTTCTGACTTCTTATTTACTCCAAGGTTCTCCTTATACTTAGCTGCCATCTCTGTCTCCCTGCTCCACTTGACTATATCCAACATCTGGAAAGCAGATCTATCCCTGAAGTCAATCTGCCTCACATTATCTGGAAATAGCCTGGTTCCATTATAACAAGACCTTCGTTGCCCCATTGCCTTCATGGCTGAAAGACATCTCAGCCAATGGGGGCATGGATTAATGTCCTGAAGGGAAAATGTGCAGACCTTCTAACGAGCTTTTTCTTCTCCGTATAAAAGAACCATCAGCAACTGAAGCTTCCTTGTAATTCTTCAATTAGGCATTCAGAACTAATTTTTATTGCCTCCCAAGAATGAGACTCATGCAATGAACCCACTCTAAAAATACTTGTTTAGTAACAAAAGAGAAAGGGTTGCTACCAGGTTTGATCTACAAGCCAACCAAACTCCTGCCAGTAAACACTGACATATTCTCACCTGGCAAAAATAAAAGTGGGTATTTTTAAGTTTAAATAGTCGCATACCTATGAGATTTTCAGCCAGCTCTACAGGATGTAATATTGCTGATAGTCCTTGAAAAAACCCAACCAAAATATGAAACCTTCTTTCTCACCCCTTCGACCCCCGTCAACACTGTTCATTTGGATCAGGTGTTTTTGAAGTTTGCACATGGCAGTCTCATTTGCATTTAATGTCCTTCAGATTACTTCCTTTTTGTTGTGCTAAACACCTCTCTCAGTTGAGTCTAATTTGATGAGGTCATGCTGTGACTCCTGACCCTTTGGGTTCTAAATGAAACCATCTGACAAAAAAAGTAAGTAGAGTGAGTCTTTTGCCTGTTCGTGGACATTTGATATTTGCAGATGTGCAGTGAGTTTTACAGACAACTCTTTTGCCAGCCTAACGCTTGATTGGAGAGGTGGAAATAAGTGAATTCCTAGAGAGAATAAAATATTCCAAAAATAAATAGGTCATGGTAATCCAGTCTCCACAACTCCACTAGCTAAAATAAAATTAAATCAGAAGTAAATATGGTCCATTATCTAAGTCAAGGGAATCCTAAATTCCAGCAAAGCTTTTCTACCTTCAAAATGACTTAATATCTTGGTGTTTTCTTCAAATGTTTGTGAATGGAAACACCTGCATGTCTTGGCACGGAGAATCCTGGGTTGGTTTGGTGGCTCAGAGGTATCCAGCCCATCGCGCACATGGGAACCCTCCACCTGCTTTGGGCTGATGTGCCCACTCTGCTGCAGCATTTCTTGAACGGCTGAAGAGGTGCATGTTTTACTTCTAGTTGTCTCCAGCCTGTGCTATAGAGGAGGTCAGCCTGGATGATCTCACGGTCCTCATCTGGCCTTAAAAGTCTGGATGTGTTACTATGGCTTTGAAATGCTCTCAAGCACTGGTTGCTTTATTCCAGGCTAATTTTATGTAGAGGGAGTCACTGGAACATTAACACATATGGTCAAATAAAGAGCCAAAATGCTATTCCAGACTTTTCTGGCACTAAAATAGATCTGAGTTTTACTAGACTATTATGATATAAAACTGAAAAGGAAATAAGTAAGCTCGGAAATTTCTTCACAATATTTTTTCAATGTTCCTCTGCTCATCACCCGTTACTTTGAGAGGCTGGAAGTGGGACCATGCTTAAATAATATTTGGGGTTTCGCCAAAATACACTGAAACTGTCAGAAAGACCTCATCAGTGAACATTAGGTGAGGCCATATATCCCTTTTTATTTCTAACTCTTCCCGTGCCAGCCCTCCCCACTTCTACGTACACACATAATTTCCCCTATGAACTCTGTGGCGAATTGTACAGCTGCCTGTGGTATGCATGCCCTCTATAGCAAGACTATTTCAGAATTATCTGACTGTAGTAAATCATCTTGAGATACACTGTAATTAAGTAGGAATATGCAAAGCATCAGACAGATTATCTTTGAAATGCATCAAAGTACATTATATTATGAAAAAATTAGGAAAATCTGTAGGTCATATATTCACTAAACTCCTCTACCTTATATGAAAATGAGTCATTTTCCATCATACCCTGGGGGTGAGGAGGCTGTCAGATGAAGAAATAAAAGACACTGCTAGTTAAGAAGAGCAGACCATGCCAAATCAGTAATTAAAATTTAGATTTTTTTTTGTGTAGAGAGCAGGTGCATATGCTAAAAGCTATTCCAGAACTGGACTAACTTTTACCTCACTTTTTTTTTTTTTAAAATGCTATTTTATAGACCTGAGTAAGGGCCTCAAAGACTGAATGTATTATTGAACCAAAGTCTTAGATGTACAAACATAAAAATGGTGCACTCAGCATTGCATCTTAATTTTCAAAGACCGTATTTTCAATTAATGTAGCAGCTTCTGAAAGAACAGGTTAAAGCAATCAATGTAAAAATATTTTTTTAAATGGTATCACTGATCAAGTTATGTTTGCAATATTCAGGACTGAGATAGAGAGATATAAATATATTTAGTTACTTCTGAACACAGTCTTGTTTCTCGCAGTTTCAAGACCCCATGTCTTTTCAGTTGTCCGCTGAATTAACTGTGCACCTAATGAGGGGTCAGAATGAATTTATTAATTATCATTGCTGTGTTCATTAGGTTAGTTCTATGAAACTTTACCTACCTGAATCCGAGCTATATTTTTCATTTATATATTAATTGTATAGACCAGTATTAATTGTATAGACCAGAACCATGGTTATTTAGAAGTAAAGCTGTTGTGAATGGAAAGGAGCAGTGGGAGGAATTACAGCCAAGTAGCCGTAGCTGTCCTAGTAATTACCACCTCATCAGCACTTAGAGAAACATGAACTATTTTGACACATCCGTTTCTATTCATGTATCCCCAAATGCTCAAAATTATTTGGGAGAGCTTTACTCCCACAGCCTTCAGTAGGAATCACAGGACAAATCACAGGAGGAACTGTACCACGCTCTGTGAGAGAAATGCTGAAAACCCCAAGAGAATCTGAAGGACCCACCAGCTACAACATCCGTCCCTTGGGTGTCCACAACTGCACGGCCAAAACTGAGGAACTGAGGTTTCCTGGGGACGTCTTGGAAAGAGGAGATTCAGAGTGAAAAAATGGCACACGTACATATGTACAGGGGATAACAGTTTAATGTCAATGTTTCAACTTAGAAATGTAGGAATCTAAACTTGCATCTGAGCGCAATCTGGAATTACATGTAAAATGCATATTCGTCAGGATTACAGCAAATTTGGGCCTAAAGAAAGAGTGGGATTTTCCTTGTGTTTTGTGCACTGCAAGAGGGGTGGGCCAGAAACACATGCCTGCCTGCTAGCAAGCGAAAGCCTGCTGATACCTAAACCATCGGGGGCTTTTTCCAAAAAATGATTTATCCTTACATTACTTGAAGATTACTCATGTAATCCTGTTTGTAAAGCTGAAAGAAACTAACGTGCTTCCTACAAATATTCATCTGAATCCTTAAATTATTACTTTTTTTTTTTTTCACTATGTTCATATGCCTTCAGTGTTTGCTTTTCCAAGGAATTCCTGCAAATGCAGTGACAGGCTCTGAAAGAACACTCTTTTTCAGCAAACATGCTGGAATACTATTCTTTCTCTGAGTTTTTATAATTATTATTCATATTACAGAAGTCTTCAGAGATGCCAATCAGGCTACGAGCCCTATCATGGCAGATCAAATTATAATGACACGAACTGTACCCACAACCTGATCCCGTGTATCACACCCTCAATTACATGCCTGGCTCTTCCCCATGGAGGCAGAAGTCAGCTGCTTCCGTAACGCTCCCAGTTCGGGGTTGAAAAAGACATAAACCAACAAAGATTACTGGTGAAAGAACAATATGAACATCAATATTCCTTTGGCTTTTAAAGTTTAAATTGTGAATTTAACTATGAAGCAATGTCAGCTAAAACGGTCTCAGTAAGTCTTCTGTGGGTGTCCCCTTGATTTGAAATATTCAGGTTTTCATGGTGACAGTAGATATGAGAAACTCTGTTGCTGATGTATTATGCCACCATGCAAAAAAAACCCCAAAAAACAAACCCACGGGGAGTGGAGAGCTGAGGAATTTAATAAAACCTGTACAAAGCAAGGCATGCATTAGGTGGGCAAAACCTGGCATCATTTTATTAAAGGCAGGCTCTACTCAGTGCATAAACTGGGGGAAACTCTCACACAGAATCCCACAAAGGCACTCCTCGCTGTACATCCTGTCCTGGAAGGAGGTTGCCTGGCAAAGCAAATAAAATCGTGTCACATGACATGTATTTTCCTCATAAAAATTTTCAAATAAAGATAAAATTTCAAACAGCAAAGCTGAAGTCCTGAGCAGAATAAATTTGGAAGCCATATCCATTTCAAAAATCCACCTCAAAATTCAATATAGTAGGCAGCTAGGAACAATAAAATAAGACCATATGGGCTTGGATCAACCTATTAAAAGTATGTTATGCTGAAGGGCTGAGGCCGGTGATTCAGCTATTATCTGCCTTCAGTGACCTTGAGACGTGATCATTTGATTGCACCAAAGTCAAATTTTCCAGGCTGACCTCTTCACGTCTGTGAAGTTGTAATCTGTGAGTATCCCAACGTATACTAATTTCCTCCAGGATATCAACTCACAAACAGTGTTGGTGCACTGTCCCACAACAGCAGAGACCGCAGCAAACAGATCTGGACACTGAATCTCCAGGAGGAGCGAGGCAGGGGGTGTGCTGAGGAAGGGTGAAGCTTTACTGGTTCATATTGCAAGTCTGGTTTAAGCTGCTCATTTTTATCAGCGTAGCTGAACTTTTTATTGACTTCTGACAGCATTTTAGAAGTGATTTCACTTCTCGGGGGATTATTGGAAATATGTTCTTTGTCTGAAGCCCTCTTAGAAAGCCACCCTCCTCTCCAAGAAATTACTGCACTTGGAATCATGTCTTGTTTAGGTCACAACTAAAAAACACCGACAGCCCAGCCTGTGTTCCTACGGACTGTGTGTCAGGATTACCACCGATCTGGAAAACAGCTCTTGTTGGAAAAAACCGAGCCTAAAGACCCTGTTCAACTTGTGCAGAGCAAGTGTCTCACCTGGCAGAGCAGGAGCCCCTTACCATGGAGGCAGCTCTGCCGCAGGGTGACAGCAGGGATGCCTGCCCTTGCCCCACTCTTGGTGCACCTTTCCTCACCCTGTCCCCAGGGACGTGCCAGAGGATGGGGACAAGCTCTGCTCTCCCTGCGGGCACCGCTCATGGGCTGTGAGGCTGTGCACAGCTCTGGGGGCCCATGGAGATGGGTGAAGAAGACTCCGCTGCATCCCCTCCTCCCATGTCCATGCCGGCCCAGTGGTGTGGTGGGTGGGCAGAGAGGTTGTCCTGCCCCACAGCTCTCCAGGGAGGCCCCACAGCAACACCTGAGGGCCACAGCAGGACCTCGTGCTCAGAATTCATCTTGTTGGTCTGAAACAGCCCTATTTTGTCAACCCTCAGGACATGCTGCAATGCACATTTGTTTTCCCAAACTGAGAAAAACTGGGAGAACTCTGGCAGGAGATCACAAAGACTGGAAATTTCTTTTCATCTGCTAGGTTATGATTTATGTTAATGATTGGGCAAAGGAAGGAGGGGGACTTGAGAGCAGGCTGTCTGTATGGCAAGGAAATCTCTGCAGACAGTGGGAAGGAGCACTCAGCACAAGGCGCAGGCACCACTGCCTGCCCTGAAAATAAATAAGCCGCAAGAAAAGGCAGGTGGGTGCATGGCAGATCCATTGGAAAAAAATCCTCTCTCTGCGGAGAGCGCAGAAGAAGCCATCATTGCTATTTCTTGTAAATTGTATCCGGAGATGTGCTGGAGTCTGTAGGGGGAAATCCAGTCCCTGCAGAGATCCCCTGTGCAAAATATGTTTCTTCGAGTTTTGCTCAGGAGACCAGGATTTGGCTGCAAGACACAAGCAAAAGTAAAAGTTCAAATGCAGTGACAATTACGTATGACAGGAAATCTCTTCTTTTCCTCTTCCTCAGAGTGAATTTCTTTCTGAAGATGCTACTTATTTCATAGTACACTGAGCTCGAATGCTTTAGCACTGCAAATTTCAAGATTGAGACACAAATAAGAATCTCACAGAATTACATGCACGTATTTTTCATGCCCACAGAACTTATCCGTGCAACTTCAGCTGCAGCTTCTTTTCTGATTCATTGACATCTAGGAGATGGGGGGGGGAAGAAGAAAGGTAGGAGAAAGACCCAAACACTTAAGTCTAGATCTTCCAGGGATGAATGACATCATTCCCAGTTTAGCAGCCAATAATTAGCATTTCAGCTATGCATGCTAGCACGGATTCAGCAGTGAGGTGAAGGGGATCCTCTCTAATATCAGCGGGTATCCTTCAGGGATCAGCACTCTGCCAGCACAGGGTAAGCTTAAGTCTGTGCTCAAGCCCCGACTTAGGGGGTCTGTGCTGCACAGAGATGCAAACTCATGCGTGGGCTGAGCTTCAGCTGACCTCTGCTTCCACGGGAAAGACCGTGCTGTGGGGGACACCTGGGTTTTGCTGGTGTGACTAGGAGGGGTACGGGAGGAGGAGAGCCAAGACAACAGTCGGTGTCCAGAGCTGGGGTCTTTCTAAGCACTCTGTAGAAACTTGGGGTGAGATTCCATGGACAACAATGTCACACAAATCCCCGTGACAGTAGACTCTCCTTGAGGAACCGCCTTTGAACACCTTGGGCCAACCAACGGAAAATGCTGCTTACCAGGCACTTTGGTGCACTGCATGCAAGTGAGGCCTGGGCCGCTCTACCTTCAACTTCAGTCTGTCTGCTCACAACGCTCTCCAGCCTGGTACTTTCTATGCAAACCAAGCCTCTGTGTCACGTGCAGAGGATTTGTCTCTGCTTGGGCTGGCAGTGCCAATCAGTTCAGGTTCCCGGTTCATGATCCTCAAACCTCGCATGAAGAGTTGCTTCAATGGGATCTATCAAGCATGGAGAGAAGACTGAGGCCATTACCACCACTCCTACCGCTCCATTTCCCCATGCGATGCCTGAGGGGCATCTCGGTTGCTACATGGCTGTGCACACTGTGTGCCTGCCACCCCTTCTCACCAGCTCCAGCTCTGTATCAGGGTGGGATATCACTGACGGGTGCCTGGATGACAAACAACAGAAGAAAAGTGTGTAGAAGCTCTGTAGGGACTGAATGGTTGCTCAAAATCAACATATTAATGGCCAATGTTACCCGTCCCAGCCGCACGTCAGCAAAAGATATCATAGTAGAGGTGACCTTCCACTTTGTAAACCCTAAGGCTTTACTTTAGTATGAAGGTCCCTTTCTAAAGCCACTGTGAGAATACTGAAAACAAAACTTACATCCAAGCATCTTAAGGACTTTCTGCACATTAATTAACCCCACAGCACCCAGAGTGAGGCAGGGAAGTGTAGTTAAACCAATTAAGTTGCAGACGAGGGGAGGAACGGGGGGTTAAGTGCCTTGCAGATGGAGGGACTGGAACCCAGGCTTTCTGGCGCGCAGTCTCGGTTGGACTTCCCGGGAGTACTGGAAGTGAAACTTTCCCTGTAGAGCTGTCGCTCTATGAAATCAGCTTGGCAGTGTGTGACAGACATAATCCTTTTCCCATATGTTTTATTTTCCATAAATAGAAAGTCATCTCATTAGCATTCTGTAACTTCATGAGATAAGGAGAATGAACAAACAGACAAACAAATATCTGAACTATTTCCAGAGAATTGCTTGAAATTCCAGGCAGCCCAGGAGGACAGCGCTGGATTCAGCTGCCTTCATTCCAATTTGACATCACCTGCAGTGCCAGTGATGGGGAAAATATTTCTCCAAACGGGAAGGGGTGGTTGAGCCCCTTATGACACACGGCATCGCTGGGGGTGAAATGGGCCATGTACCATGGAACCGTATTTTGCTTGGGTCATATCACAGAAGCTGTGCAATCCCAGTCCTAATCTTTGCAAACCACAGCCACAGATGAAATATTTTTGATGTTTGGGATGTTCACGCCCCACATCATAAAAGCTGTAACTCTCACAGTATTCCTGTCAAACCATGATGGCTTTTTTACTATTGTTATGGCAGCGTTACAGGAGATTTTTATGACCGATGTTTCTGAAGATTCAGTACTGTTTGGACTGTTCTGAACCATTTATCATGGTATAACCCGTTTATCATGGTATAGCCTTCCTAAATAGAAAATGATATGGTCTGGCCTTGACATTAAACATGTAATATGCGCACTCTCAATTATTTTAGTCCCAATTAAAATAATCTTTCATATTATTAGACTAGGAAAATAAAAAGGGAGTCTATTTTGGATTTGATAACTGGCTGAAGGTTTCTCAGACAGAATAAAACATGCAAGAACTGCCACACTAAATTGGAGGTGGAATCATATTCTCCAGCACTCTGCTCAACAGTCGCTAGTAACAAACACCATAAAGGAACATGAGCAGAAACCTGCATAATAAGTAGGAAGGACTAAAAAGCAGCAGTTTCATTTCATCCAGAAATCTGAATTTTCAAAACTAGATTTTTTTTCCAGTGCAAAATGAAAATAAAACTTATGAAAAAAATCAAGAAAAAAAACAAAAGAAGAGAAAACTTTCCTCGTGAAACAGCACCTTAGATGGGAGACACCAGCTGGGGTGAATGAATTAGGCACTTCACCATTGTGGATGGAGATCAGTCAGTATCTTCCCTTCTTCATCTCAAAAATCTTCCCTAAAATGTTTGCAAAAAGACTTCAGATGTGACAAAATTACATTTATCCCCCTCCCCCTTTTTTTAACAAGTTTTGAACAGTTATGGAACACTTTAGGTCTGATTCCTTCCTCATCTGATTAACATCTCGATTTGTTGCCTTTCAACATCATTGAACACCTCATTTTTAATAATATATGAGTTGGTAAGAGGATGGCTGAATCTGCCTTCCCTATAGAAAATACTGATTTAAGATCACCTTTTTACATCTTCTCTCTCTAAAAGAAATGATCTCATTCTGCATCAGACAGAAAGCTCACCACCACTCTATCTGCTGTGGTTTCCAGTCCCTAACCCACTCCCACACCTGCCCTCCGCTCTGCCCCACGCGATGGGTTAGCTCTTCAACCACCCAGGACCGTGTCTTTGAAAGACACTTCAGGGCACGCACATGCAGTTCCTTCCCATAGGAATTTCTAGGCATTCAAAGGATTCTCAAGAGTACAAGGTCCCACCAAAAACCCCTTATCTCCATTCTAACACATCAACGACTCATTCCATCCGTGATTAAAAAGAACAGGCTGGGGACAGGGGATAAATGTACCCTGGCTCTTTTTTAAATAAGAACCCTACCAAAATCACAGGGAAAGAAAAAATTTCTAGCATGCTGTCATACCAAAATTATATGAATGCCTAACTCCAGGAGGATAATTACAGTATAACACAACTTGAAATGTTTTTCATGTGTCTGTCAGGATCTTTTTCCCATAGCAATTTTTTTTGCCACAGGCCAACAAACGGCTTTAAAAAACAAGCACTTTTTCTTCAAAGAGGATATCCATGATTAACGTATGATCTCGGGAACAACTGGAAGCTCTGGATAAGATTTATCTTTGTTACTTGCCACGAGCGTACAGCGCTGGGTTTTGAAGCCACCCCAGTCCTCGCCTCGACCCCCAGCACACGCCGCCCATACCAACCCCAGCTCCAGGCACAGCTTTTCAGACGGGTGTTGACGCCAGGGTGGGCTTTTGGGCTGCAGCATCCCCAGTTTGGTCCATGGGCCCCCGGGGGCTCAGGCCCTGCTGGGACATCAGGTCCCAGCTGCTCAGGTCTTAGGAGACTATTTGATACCGCACATTGTGGCACCTATACCTATATACGTTTTACTTTCCTCTGTCTAAAGCTGCGGTTAATTTGAACAGTGAATCACAGCATCTTAGAAGATAGAAAAAGGTAGGAAAGTACGTAGGAGGGTAGCAAGGTACAAACCGAGGCGCACACAAAACATCTAAAAATATCACAATATTCTCCATAGGAGCCAACACACAAACCGTGCTTAGGGCACCAGCAGAGTATTTTCCAGAAATGGTAAGATAATCATGGTAAGTACAAAGAGTATCTCTTGGAAACAGCTAAGTCTTGAAATTAAGCCATTGAATATCTCTATAGAGATGCACAATTATGATTTTTATTAATTGTTTCCTCAACAGAAGATTCCACAATCAACAGAGCTCCCACAAATTTAGCTCCTGCACACAAACTTTTCCATACTTGAAATGAGTTTTCTGAGGGATGATCTTTACTTTGGCTAGTAAATAAATCAGACTTAGTATTTATTTTATTAAATTATTTAATAAATGAAATAAGCCATGAAGCTTTCATTGTTTATTCTTAACCAATTGTACAGCTGGTGGAACACCTTCCATCAGATTTCAATTCTTTTTGCTATGTTTTTGGAGAAAATCAGGTTTTCTCCCTTCATTTCATGTTGTCCTTCCCTCTCTCTTTTGTTTTATCGAGCTCAATCCATCAGCAGCCTTTGAGAGTAGATCATAACCGAGAGAGGGTTGTTTGTACGAAATTACAAACTCCGGTTCATATTATATGTTTGACTCATGTCTCAGCTTGCCCAAGATAAGCCTATTAAATAGCATTCCAGACAGCAGCTCTGCCCAAGGGAGACACTTGTTACTCCCCTGGAGCACCACCACTGGGAGACCATCAAGTCTGTAACCCTGTGCCACCTTGAACTGCTGAGTTGCCTCTGAAGGAAAACGGTCCCCAAAATGCTGAGCAGGTGAACAAGACTAGAGGTTGGTACTGAAGCATGTGACAAGGAGATAGGATGAGTTATGATCAAGGGACTTTACTCCACATGCCCTTTCCAGAGCATGGGTGGGGTATACTCAGACTAATTTTGGATACTCAGATTAGGGTAGGGTCTGCTCAAATTAGGAGACTGTGTCTACCAGGGCATTTCCATGATCTCTAATATGATCAATACAACGTCTAATACTTGAACAACTTCAAGGAATCTCGTAGTTAAGTCATGTGCTAAGCTCATTGTTTAAAAAAAACATACGCTAAATTCATTGTTTTCCTGTAACATCATCCCAGAATAAAGCAGAAGAGCAGACTGTGCACAGCCCCTGCGGAGCCTTGGGAAAGCACGTGTAAACGACTGGTGGGAGTTTGGGTGATCTTAGAGGTCACAGCTTGGGAGGACCCAAGTGTGCCGCTCAGCCCTAAACCCAGAAATGGCAACTAAATTGTAGCCAGACACAGAGTCGTCAGTGGGACCACATGTTGGATCAAATTCGGTATTTAAAAGGTGATTAAACACTCATAACGATAAGAGCAGCCCAGGGGTGAGTGCCCAGCATGGCCAGACCCCATGCAAACACACACCGCTGCAGTCCCCGCCCTGACGAACGTGCGGTGGAGGAGGCATCGCCTCCACAGCACGCAGGGCTCGGGCAAAACCCAGGACTTCAAAGGGAGTTTTGACTTTGATAGAGAGTGAGTAGGGGCTGCTGAAGAGGGACCTGTGCTACAGAACAACCAAGCATGTGCTTCACATTTCAGAAATTATATGCAGAAAAAGAATTCACAGATGAAAAAAGGAAGGGGAGGAAAAAAAAAAACCCAACCAAGCCAGCATACAAAAGTCCTGGGCATCAAGACTCTTCTTAAGGTAGTGTTTCTGAGCCCCATACATGCTACATGACACTGTAGTCTGAAAACTGCAGTGTTTGCATTTAAATAAAAAATATTCTTTTTATCCCATTTGGACTTATTTAGCAACACCTCTCCTGAGATGTGAAAGAATGCAAATAAAACATCCAATATGATCCCTACCAAATACAAATTACATTAATTTGTCCTTTGGAGAATAACCTTTAACCATTACAAAATACACTCTACTGGCTTTCTTGCATCCCCCCCCCCCGCCTTCACTCTTTTCTTGGACTTTTGAAGCAGATTTTTATTGAATAGATCATACAGGATTATACAGTTATAGCTTGCTTTCATATATTTCAAAAAGAAAATCATAAATATGACCTCATATGTTAATAAATCAATTATGGAATGCTGGTTTACACATATGCTCAAAACATGACCTCTTCCAAGTTCTCTTAGAGCAGAAAGTTGGAGTTTAGATTTAAGGCACTTTAGCTTTAAAGATATTGGGAATAACATTATCTGGTAAATATTAAGTAAAGCAGTTTTTCTGTTAAGTTTTATCTTGCCTTCAGTGGTTTATTAAAGCTCACTCAACAACACCATTTTAGTTACACATGAATAAGCCTTAACCTTACTTTTCTTCAATAACAAAACCTGGTGTTTAGGAGCTATAATTTACTTAACCACTTTTGAGTTATGAAGGGGTAAAGCAGAAGCAGGCCGAGTTTTATACATGATCTTTTGCACTCTCAGAGGCAATTCAGCGCTAAAGCATTTTCATTTTATAAAACAAAGCAATGCTGGTGACTCACTTGTAATGAGGACTTACATAATTGCTTTTTTGGGAGTTTGACAAGAAAAAAATGTGCAGCAGCCAATCCACACAACTTTTAAAACTGTGAAACAAAAGATGCACAGAACACTTTTCATTCTATTTTAGATTTAATTCTCTACTAAATTTCATCCTGGGCTTAATGTAAAAATGCTAGTTTTATTGTTACATGCCTGAAGGAGATGAGATAATGTTCAAGAACATTTGATATAAAATAAAACCACCAACAAAATATCCTTCGTTGTTTTCTGTGCTCCCTTTATGGCTTCCATTGCCGTGATATCTGAGTAAACCAGCATTTTTCCATGGCGACTCCCCCTCCGAGGCCGTGCTCCTCTCCCGTTTTGGGGAAGTGATGCACAGAGATGTAAAGCCAGATGCAGGACGGGGACACGGGGACAGCGGGCTTGGGCAAAGCGGAGCCTCTGAAGTCCAGTTTGTTGAAACTGAACCCAGATGAGATCAAAGGAGTTCAGAAACCGAGTTGCTCTTTCTAACATCTATAGATATTTTCCTGCTCAGCCTCAAAATTCCCACGTGCCTACAGCTGGGTATACACACTCATGCTGGGACCTGCCTCAGTTATACAACCTACAGGTTGTAAGATTGCACCTTTTCTACTCGGTGCTTGCACTCACCAAGCTGAAGATGGCTTCTGCTGGGGAGCAACGTAACAGAAGCATTTCACCATACCCTCTACCACATGGAATAACGTGGAATGACGTGGAATAATGTGGAAAATAGGTACCGAAACTGCAGAGGAGCGTGTAGGTAAGCAGAGCCGTGCCTGTGCTGAGCAGAGGGCAGGATGTACCCCTTCCCCTCACCCGCAGGGGCTGCGAGGAGGACAGGGCAGAAGTTTAACAAAACAACTGATCAAACTCAAACCCCAGGTTTTCTCTACCTTTCCTGCTTTAAAAGCAATCCCTGAGCAATCAACACAACTGTATTGCAGTGTTTATATTCAGCAGATGGGAATTACTCCTTCGGAGAGGAGCTACGCTAGTTCACATCAGCCAAGAATCCTGCTTCTGTATCTCGTCACACCTAATATCAACACACCATCCAACCGTACGCAGTGACAAAACACCTTCTTCGAGCTGAATTGCTCAGTACCTGGCGGAATATATGTCTGGGCACTTAAAAACCCTTCTGCCTTCAGAGCTGGATGCCGAGGAAATTAAAATGAGCGCGAGTGTGTTGCTGTCAGGACACTTGTGAGAAGTAGAGAGCCTGTTACTGTATATTCCAGAGAAAACAGCGCTATTAAAGGACACAAATGTGATACTCGGTTTGGATGTTTTCCCATGCAGATGAAAGGAATCACTCCTCATGCAATTCTGAAAGAAACTGATTAGATTTATGCAGGCAAGTATCAGCTTGTGATTAGCGTTTAGGTGAGGATGCAGTTATGTGCTACAGGAAATATTGGTGTGTGCGTTTTCTGTTTACTTTCATTATCTAATGTGCTCTGCATTAGGCTGGGAAAGACAGAAGTGGTTATCTGGGAGATTTTTGAGCGTTTGTAAAATTATTAGCCTTTCCCGACAGAGGAATTGGACATACTTCATAACACAGTCTTTATGGATGGACTGGTATAAAATGACTTGCGAGCAGTTTCGAGCAGAGAATCGGTCTGCTGTTCTGCTTAGAACAGGTAGGAAAAGGTTTGAAGAACAAGTTTCTCCCCCCTCCCCCCCCCCCAAATTCCATCTCACAAAAAATATTTGTTTTAAGAAGTAATGTTGGCTTTGATTAAAAGTTCAATCACAGAACTGCATGGGGGGTTGCATATATACATTAATATACATATGTATATGCACACACACGTATGTATTTTTTCAGTTGAATTGAGATAAAACAAATCTGAGATTTTACATTTTTTATTTATCAAAAAAATCTGTTACCAAAAAGCTCCATTTCTGGCAACATTTGTGTTGAATCCTACAGGGACATTTACCTTCAGGTAACCTCTCTGTGTAATTCATGTCTTCATTACAGCTAATGGGGAGATAGACGAGTTAGTCACTACCTCAGGAAAAAAAAAAAAAAAAGCAGCCAAGATTGTTGTATAAAAGCTCAGAAATCCTTTCATGCACTGTCTAGGCTTGGAATATAGAAGGAAATCTCTGCCAAGAAGCAAAGGATGTTGAAACAGAATCATGCAATGTGTTAATGCCGCAGGGCATTGGAAGTAAGATGCCAGGGACTTCAATCAGAAATTGAATGATCTTTGTGATATAGCAAAGAGGATGGAATAACATCAGAGAACTGTGCACACAATGGAAAGAAACAGCATAATCATTTGTCATCACTCCAAGCAAACGAGTGCTGGCAATGACGTTTTCTGCACCAACCTATTCATGTCATAGTTTGAGGTTCAAATACCTTTCAGTAGCAGATCCCACCAGCAGCATCCTCCAATGGCATGGAAATTCGCAGCAATATCCACCTCATCTGACACTTCAAAGGACTCGTGCTCTGGTCCTCAGACAGTTAAGTGTGGATACGCTAAGGTGGCTATGAAATCAGATTAACTTAAAGAGCTTGTATAATTCACAGCCTATTAAGTTAACCCAATTTCAAAACTGGTTCCACTTTGCATGAGAATGGACATCTGTGGCCTTCAAAATCCTCTACTATTTTTCTTTCTTTATGAAGTATTCTTCCTTCCTTTATACTGCTGCTCATCTCCAACTGTGTCTTATAAAGACTCAACCGAGACTGGTCAGATAGTAAAACTGGTCCTGGCCCGTAGTATGTGAAATATATAATTACGCTGAAATCTTATAGAAAGAAAGAAGTCAAAATGTCCTGCGTATGGACAGAACTTGAATCAAAAACACTCACTTTGATGCAGATAAAACATTTGGTCACCAGCGTTGGTCATCTTTCTGCATATTTTGGCAACAAAGTTGACTGGTTCCCAGTGTTGAGCAGTCAGTAGCTTCTGATAGTATCTAAAGGCATGATATGGTGTCCAGCTCTTCTGTAGAGGGCCCTACACAAATATTTGAAAAAAACCCTCTAAATTTAGGCTCCTGTTTCTGAAAATCTTGTGTTTAATTTAACATTCAGTCTTCATTTGCCTAAAAATACAGAGGGAGAAAAAATCAAATATGACATACTAGAAACCTTACCTATAAATATGTGGAGTTTTAAGATACAGGCATTTACTCAGGGATGTACATTAAGCAGAGAACGGTACTTTCAGGCTGAGGAGCAGTCAACACTTCTACTTAGATGGTGAAACCAAACTCTAAGATATCGTCTAGCCAATATAGCTTCATATTTCGACTTTCAATACAATATAATACAGTCTAATTTATAAGGTGCCTTATCATGCAAACTTCCATAGGCAGAGTAATTTAAAAGGGATTACATATAAGCCCCTCTAAAAGCAAATATCAAGAAGAAAAGATTCTTAGTCTCGTAATATTTCAAAAACATTTATTGAAGTAGCTTCTCTGCTTTTGGGGTGGTATGGAAGTCCAGAGAGAAGAAGGTACATGCCAAAATTGTTAAAGTTGGATGCCTTCGCTCTGGTACTTAAATCTATATTTACCATTGAAGGAAAAGGCATGAACTCCCTTTTCACAGGGCTGTATCTTAGATCTATGTAAATCAATGTCATTCCAACAACTTACAGCAGTTGTAGACAAAACCGCTGGTTTTAGGAATGTTTTGGGAACACTTGGTTTGATTCTTCACACTCACACATATTCCTGAAATAGAGGGGATTCTTCCCCCGCCTATATTTTTTCATCTCAATTTCCAGACATCATGATCTTGTCATTTCTTTCTCATGGGTTTGCAGAACACAAAGTGTCTCTGATTTCCATCGCTACAAGGCATGTGTGGTGGGATGTGAAGGGAAGCAGAATTTAGTTGTCCATGATCAGGATGGCAAAAGGTCTACAGGCAGTTTTGATAAGAATGTACGGCATGAAGATTTTTCATGTAATATACACATAAGTATATAGCACTTCAGTGCCCTGCTATCAAACTATGCCGCATGGACAACTTTTTCCCATTCTTCTAATAAACAGGGTCCACGGATAAATTCCAGCTGATTGCTATGCTCTGAACAAAGCAAGTGCAATGGAAATGTTGGCAAGCACATTCCCACCAAGATTTGCATAAGTTTTCACTCAGGATTACAGGCTTCATCCTACAGAGATGAAGACATTTAATATTTTCTTTGACTTTATCAATAATTGGAGCATCGGTAAGATGGTTAATAGACTGCCTTAGGAAGCCTAAGCTCCACTTTTTTACTTTTTAAGGGAAGCAAGCCATTTGTAAAGATCTTACCTTATGAACATTGCTGCTCATACAAGTGGAGACATCTTTGGTCAAACTGAGATTCCCAAGTGCCTTAATTTTTGTTCTCAGGTACCAATGAGATGCTTCTCCCAAAGCTTCATTACTTGAGGTGGTGCATGTACAGATAGCCCATAGACAACCCTGGCTTCCAAACAAGGCTGGAAAGGTAGTTTTCTTGTAGAGTTGTGCATACATACTATGATTAGCTAGTTTGAACACTCAGACACTAGTAGAAAGTGGGACAAATAAAGATCGTTCCGTTACCATGTGGATGTCTGCCCACACTCCCTCAGAGAAGGGAGGTGAACCGCTAACATGAGACTGAAAATGCATACCCAGTGTTTTCTTCAGTGCATTCATCACTGAAAATACATCTTGGGATCAGTTTCTCCACACCAAACTTCAGTTCTTAGAAAGGTATAAAAAGAAATCTTCATGTAATATCACAAGTTAAAAAGGTAGACACATCCAAACAAATTCCACTACCAGATGTTACCTTTGGGTAGCATTCTATCTTTAACTATAGTTTTTAAGTCTTTCTCCAGGCAATTAATAGTACCTATCTCAAGCCTACCACAACCTGTCTGACGCTCTTTACCTAGGAACAATCAAGCGATTTATATTAAGTAATCTAAATGACCTTTTCTGTGCACTGAGCCATTGTAACTGATAGTAGAGAAATGTACGAACATGTCATGACATCAACTTCATTGAGCTCACGGAATCCATCAATTATTTTGAATAGATTCCTTGTAAAATGAATGGAATGTTTGTTATTATGAGAAAATAAGTCAAAAGCACTCCGTAGCATTAATCAAATAAAAATAATGTGGAAATTCAGACTTTCAAAAAAAGAACACAGTGAATCATCTGTGAACTTGGCACTGCATCAAGCATACGCTATTCATCTTCACTCTAAAGGCCCTTCATGACCTACCTGCACTCCACCTATCATTTTTTCTATGCTATCAACATGTCAGCTCTCTCCACTGATCAGCCAGCGATGCCTGCCATCATCACCCATTTGTTATGTTCACCGATGAGCACTTTTGCCCTTTCTCCCATGCCAGCCTTCATGCATGGAAGAAGCTCCCATAAATATCAGCAAACCTACCTCATTGTTCTCTCTCAAGTGCGTCTAGAAACGTCTCCTTTCCTGGGATAGCCACAGGAAAACGCTTGATGATAGTAAATATAATGACTTTTTTTACTCTGGCTACGCTTACCTAATTATTTCCTTGTGCTTCCCTGTCTGTCTGGTACAACTACCACTGTTGTATTATATCTCCTGCTACTATTTCTTGTCTTCAACTAGAAATAACTAAGGGCAGGAATTGAGTCTTTGGTCTATATTTACACAGTGCTGAGTATAATGGGTTTCTGTCTATAACTGGGGCTTCTTAACCATTACTACAGTGTTAATGATAACTTCTCGACACAGCTGTACATTCTTATTTGGTTTATATGAAACCTAGTGGCAACATCTAACCATATGGACACAGTTCGCTCGTTATTTAAAAATGAACCACCCTAGAAATTTGAATTTTTTTCCTATAAATACTGTATTTACTAGGGAACACTCTACCAATCAGTCTAAAATTAGTCACAATCTTTTCAAATCGTTTTTCCCTACTGACTCCCAGCCACCTCACCATCCATATAAGCTCATTTTCCTTGTGACCGGAGGCTGCAGGTTGAAATTACCTATGTCTGGATGCGCGCTTGGTTAGCTGCACTAATTCAGTGGAGGGAGACATTGCCGCATCATTCTCAGAAAGGTGCTTAAGCCTAGCCCTTTTGTTTGCGTTGCTTTACTTTCATTGCATATGCTCATCATGGAAGGAAACTGATTTGTTACTAGCTCAGGAAAATGTTTTCTTTGACCAGCATTGGTAATACTTGGTTTTCATTTAAATGCTTTTGGTTCTATCTAAACCATATTTTGAGCCATTTTTTTCCTCTCACAGCCCTAATCTCAAGTAATAACTTAAGAAAAGCAGCAGAATTTAATATAAACCATTACTGGTAAGACAGGTAATAATAATAACAGTAAAAAGTGATTTCCCCACCACCACCAGAGTTATTTGTCATTCTCAAATGCCTGGGGGAGAAAAGGTGAACTTTCTACATGTCTGAATGTCATGAAATTCAGGCAGTTTCAGACCAAGAAAGAATGAATTCCAAAGCTGTGAATCTGTTCTTTCCATTAGGTTTCTAAAAGAAATACAAGACCTTCCACAACATGTAGGGAAATAAAAACGTCTCATGGCTATAGAGTTTACTGTGGTTAAATCCCAGACACTTGATATTTGTATTGCACAGGTTATGGTATAGTGTGTGGCACAGTGGTGTCAGGTAAATATTTATTGTTGTGCATAGTAAGAAAGACCCTAGAATTAACCAGTAGCAACTCATGGAAAATAAAACCAAAATCAAATATAATTTATTTTGTTGGGTTTTTTTAAAAAATCATCCTTCATTTTGAAGTTACTTTTCATCACTTCTTTTATGAGTTTGTAGCTGAGACAGTTGTGTAATAAATACATAGCTACCGCTGAACACACGCGATGGAAAAGGATGAATAGTGGTGCCTCTCTTACCAAAATCAGTGGCGTCCACTAAACGGGCACGTAAGGGGAGCCCCAGAATAGCTGCAGCAGCACCCACGTTGCGTCAAAGGCAGGGCATCGGCACGTTGGCTGTGAGCCGATGTTCCCAATAAGACCTTAAAGTGACACAGGCACTCGGCTACTCTACAAAATCATTCTGTAGAAAACAAATAGATACAGACTTTCTTACACAAGGAGGAATGAGAATTGTGGTGTTCATTTCTGTGTTTCTCATCGCTGGCGGGAAGACGCACAGGTTTGCTTTGTGGGGCACACAGCCTTCCCAGCTGGAAATGTAAGTGGGGATGAAAAGTCCACTCGTCCAAGGTCACAGCTCTTCCTGCTACATCAGCAGCCAAATCCAGACATGCAGGGGACAAAATCATTTGTCTTCACTGCCTAGAGATAAGAGACACTCATGGAGTAGCCACCCAGTCTAAGAAATGAAGCAGCAAGGTTTCAAGTCTTTGGGCAATTTTAACACACTGCATGGCAGTTATGAGGGAGTCCTCAGGTGAGACTTCATTTTCATCCTCCCATTGCACAGACTGGTATATTTAAGGCACAGATGAATAAGTATTTCTTTGCCAAAGCCCAGGCGATCACAACAAACGTGAACCCCACTGTTTTACACAGCACTCGTTCTTCACACCATGTAAAAGCCTTCCGTACATGGCGTGCCAGGGAACAGATGCAAATAGAGCTCAAGATACTGCACTAGACTCCTCTCACTAGACAAGCTTTTGGCTTCCTAATGAGTGAATTTTTAATTAAAAGTGTGGTGGCACATACAGATTGTCATCTCATCCGTGGAAGTTAGAGACACTGAGCCATTACATGAGAAATGTAACGAGTAATGGCTCATTGTGTACAATTTAACAAAGTCTTTTTCTTGCCTATAAAAGCACAAGCAAACACAGACCTTTTTTCCAGCATCACATCCTAATGTATAACATGCTAAATAGCTTATATATCAGAGTAAAATGTAACAGCCTGGCGTTAAATGTCCCACTGCAGCCCCAGCCAAGCCTTCCCACAGCCACAGCCTGCTTCTCCCCGCGCCGGCGGATCGCTGGGAGCTCCCTCCGAGCAGGTGCAGCCCCGCAGACACACACTCAGCAACACGCTCTAGCTGCAGGGTTTCAGCAGGCCCTTTCTCTTCAGGCTTCCAGCTTTATTTCTTCCTAGAACAAAAAACCCCCATAAACCAAATTCACCTCATCAACCACATCCCCTTTCCTCTGTTTGCCAAGGACTTTGCAGCCCCTCCAGTGTAACACCTGACAAACTGCATTCTCTCCTACTCAAGCTTTCAATACCACTCTCCCTGTAACTGTACCAAACCTTTAGGCTCCTGCTGTTTTTTAAAGACATGACGACCAGGTGAAGGGCTTTAGAGACCAGATGACCCACTTAGCTTCAGCTCGGATGCTTCAACTAATTGCATCTCAGAGCAGGGTCTGAGAGGCCTTTGTGAACACCAGCCTTCATCTGCAAAAACCTTCCCTTGCTGTGGGTGCATATCGCTTTTTGCTGAAGCTGGTTTGATGTAGGGGATGGAAGCATTGCCGGAGCCATCGGACCCTGAATTCCCAAAGAGCTCAAGGGTTGCAGGCGCTTGGTGCTGTCTCCACAGCAGGATGAATTTCACCTCCCAGCTGAATGGCAGTTGCAAGAGGAAGGACGGGTGAGAGCAGGAACACCTGGATTCACTTCTTTCCTCTGCCCCAGATCAGTACATTAGTCTCTCTGTGCCTTTCCTCCCCATCTGTAAATTCATCATTTGAGAACCTTTTCCTCCAACCTCATCTGGAGATAGCAGTGCGTTCCCACTTCATTGAAATACTAAATGTACAGAAGATGATGAGGTTCTCAGATGATGCTTGAGCATGGGGATGTGGAAAACACCTAAGACAAGCTGGTTATGTGTCTGTTACAAAATTTATTTTTCACATAATCAGGCATGGAACAACTTGAGCCCCTAGCAAACCTCTCCTCTCGAGTACAGCCCGAAGTCACGGCACTAGCTGATGCTTCATTCCCTCTCCTAAGTAATCCCTGAACTTTTCAGCCATGTTCTAAATCCATTGTATCTGGTTTCAGTAAGATTAGATGCACTTTTAGATGGCATACTATGAGATTTTTGTAGGTTACATTATCAAGCAAACTTTAGGGACATTGAATGAATGGCTCGGCAGCACATATTAAATCAGCTGGGGGATTATTTTTTTCTGCTTTTGCCAGTTTTACAGGAAACACCACCTTTTTATTACTATTACTCTCACTGAACACAGAAATCAGTGAAAACCTTATCCCTCTTTCAAGTTTTGCCAATAATTTATAAAGAATATTTTGTAAAAGGCTTTCATTAATTTTCTTGTAAGAAATTAAGTAGAGATAAACAGAGGAGGACTGTAGAGTTTTGGGAGTAATATGACAGCCACAGCTATTTACTTACGTGCAAGAATTCCTACTGAAGTGTAGGGGACTGCTTTTATCCGTAAATAGAAGCCACAATTCCATGGCGTAGCTCACAGTCATTTCCAAAGAAAAGCCACGTCTTAGAAACAGGGATCTCCTTTTCCGAAGAGATGGATGAAACAAACACTTCCAAGCATGAGACTCTCACCAATCCCACACCACGTTTTTCCTGAAGGTGTCCGTTCCTTGCAACATTGGGCCTAATCCTGCTCCACTAAAATTAATGGAAGAAATTTCCCGTCACCTGCTTCCTAAGAGTAGTGTAGTTGTCATTACAGTGTTGAAATGACATTGCAAAATAACTGGTGTGTTTCAAAAAGATTTTTTTTCTTTCTTTTTTTTTTTTTTTGTGTAATTGCCAGCAATTAAACATGTTTATCAGATTTTTAGCCTCTCTCCATCATTCAGAGAGGTAATTAAAGGTTTAGTCATTGCATACTGGGGTGTTTTTCTGTTTCATTAACTGCAGTGAGTCTCTGAGAATCAGGCGGATTCTGCTCCCACAGTGTTGCAATACCACGTTAACTTCCCGTAAGCCGGCAAGGCGCCACTTACCGTCCCTTCTCTTTGGAAAACCCACCTCCTTCAGAACTCATTTCACCATGCGCCCAAAGCACCGGTGCTCCTGAGTCACCGCGTGCCTGCCGGAGCGCGGGCTGGCGTTGCACAAAGCAGGGCTTTGGCATCCCTCTGCGGCCACACGCCACCCGCCCTGCGCTCCCGTCCCCCGTGCAAAGGCAGACGTCCCTCAGCTGGGGAGGCTACGGCACGGCTTTTCCACACGCTGCGAGGTCCTCAGCCAGCTGCTGCTGTTGTTTTACCCAGTGACCCGGGCTTGAGCTACAAAGGAAAAACAGTGCAAAAAAGGGTAATCAAAATTAGGTGGTCCAACCTCTCTGATAATTGGGTTGTTTATCCAAGTGCCACAAGTGGGTTTGTGACTAATGGCACAATACTCCGCATGAGAGTTATGCGCTTAAACACCGTATCTAAGATTTTATTCCTTCAGATTCCGAAAGGAAGAAACTGTTGTTCCTTTAAACTAACCACAAGATCACCTTTTGTTCTGGGTTTAATTTAATCTGAAAGCCTTTCAGCTCAGATGGCTGCTGGGTGAATCTCCGTCTTGCTCCTCCAGACAAACATCTGCTTCACAAAATCTAACCATTCCCAGGCAAATAAGTGAGAGTACCACTCTGGAGGCCAGCATCTCTGTCAGGGCTGTAGCGCATTAGCCCTGTGCCATGGGAAGGCTGCCTCTTGTCATCTCTGGTTTCTGCTTACCCAGGGCTGTCAAACCAAAATTACAGTAACTAGAAAAACCCAAAGCACTTTAGGTTTCACTATTTACTTTTGATTCTCCACTGCAAAGTCTGACTTCAAAGGATAGGCATGCCATTCGGGTATCACAATTGCAATTTCTGAAGCTATTTACCTTGAAAAGTTTGTATTACAGTGCTAGTGGTGATATATGAAAATAAAATATTTACTCAGTTGTGGGATTCACTCCTCAGCTTTGGGAAGAGGCTTGCCTAAAAAAGAGACTGAGAGCTTTTTACTGACCTAGAAGAGTGCCATTATAGCTAGGGGAAATAAATATGAATCCATTGCCTATATGAAATTATTCTGCACTGCATAAGAGATTTCCTTTAACCCATTGACTCCCCACAAAAGCAATGCTGTCATGATGTAAGTGGGCAGACAAATCATAAAATAATTGTATGGGACTGTTGGGAGTCATTATAAACAATTTGATTTTGCCATTGTTTGGAATACCTGTATTTAATTGACAGCTGAGGAATCTGGGGCATGGGAGAGAAATAAAGGAATATGAATGTCAGTGATAAACATGCTGCAAAGGTTGGTGTCGTAGGAAATAATAATGCACAACCTTATTGCATGGGTTTAGTGCAGCCACAGCCTCACATCTACCCTGTTGCTCTGTCCTGATTCTGTTTACAGCATTCCTATCACGCTATTATAAAGAGTGCATTTCTCAGGAGACATAAAAGAAAATAATTTCTACCAAAAATTTGTGAGCATGTTTAAAAAAAGAAAAACATAATTTTGTGCATGTTATAATTTCAAACTATTTTATAAGTATACTTTAAAAGCAGGAAGCTTGCAAATAATAAATTAGGAATGCCTGTAACCCTTGCTTAATGGAAAAATAAAGATTTGGTTGATAATACATATAAACGTGAATTTCATGTCTAAGTACACGTATTCATATTAATTATTTTCTTCATTGCATAACAGGTTTCACATTTATTCTCGCATGAATTTGTCTCACATCATCTTCTAAGAATTAGATGTCACTGTACCTTTTTTTGCTAAAATACTGGTTTTCAAGAGCAGTTCCACCCCCCCGTACAGACATTTCATAAATCGCCTCTTAAATCTCCTTTGGATAAATTTAGTGGTATGATATTTTTTAATTGGTTGATATAAATCATATTTTCCAGACTATACATCATCCAACCAGGTAAATCCAGAGCACTTCCCTGTAACATTTTCCCCCTTGACTTAAAAATACACATTCCAGCCACATTTTAACTTTTATGTAAACAAACTCAAGATTTCACTGGATTCAAGTCATCCCAGCTCTGCAATTGTGTTCTCTTTATTAAGCAGAAAAGTTGAAGTTGGCATTTTTTAAATGGAAGAGCCTAGTTACTTAGTTTTGCCTTACCATTGAATGGAAACTCCATAAACTCATGATAACCGAATTTGGATATATTTTCTGAACATCTTACAAAGTCCGTTCAAAGTCCTGTCCACCTATCAAAAGCATCCATAAAATAGAATCACTGTTTTGTTTTCATTGACCCTGTGAGGAGGGAGCAATGGGGCTGTATCATAATTAGGAGTGTTTCTTTTTCAACGTGTATTTGGGTAGATAAATATTCTGACAGCGTACGTCTTTGCAGTATGATACAAAATTTTCTCCATACTCAAATACAAAGATGAGATTTAGAGTCAACCTCCAGTATATTGCCAATAAAACATTCCTACTATTGATCAGGAAAGTGATTGGAACCCAACCCAGTTCTACTCACAATATTTCTCCTGATTTCTTTGCACTTTCTCACATCATTAATGTACATCACAAGCCAAGCACACTCGTCTTTGGTGTTCTCTTCTTGAACAGCCATACCCCTTCGGTTCCTATCTTCATGACACAATTTCTGTTTCACTGCGGTTTGCTGTTCTAACTGTATTTTATTTGGTTCTACAAACTGCGCCAGCTTCTCAAATTCACCCATTTTGTTTGTTCCTGGTACTGGTAAGCCAACATTGCAGTTATTTCTTACTGTCCAGATGTAGTTCTTTAGCTGTATGTACTAGACATCCACACCTGACTGCTCGCAGCAATTCATATACTCTTGTGTAGCTCAGTTATCCAAGTTTTCTTTTCCCACCTTTCAACTTAAAGCTCTCATCAGTTAGGTCAGCCTTTGTCCTTGAAGACGAGTACTCCCAGGCAGGTACGCCGGTTGGATCAACTTTCCGCAAGTGCCCTCCAAAGACATAAAATGACCCAAACCTTTCCTCAAAGGACTGAATTTGACCCATTTTTTAATATATACTTTTCCCCCTTTCATCTTTTTCATCTCTTTTCCCTTATTTCACCAAAATAATCCTTTCTTCTATTATCTCTCACAGTTGCCTTATCTCACCTCAGCATTCTTCCAGTTCTAGGCTCTGGACTTACCTTTCTTCTTTCTTCTTGTCCTGTGACAGCGTTCCATTACTCCTGATTTTGCTTCTATCCATTTCTTTTTCCTCTTTTTAGTAAAGAAACCCTGATCTTGAATACCCTTAATCAGTAGCCAATGTTTCTTTCATCTTAAATTGCGGCTTACATGCTTCCGTGTACCTTCAACCTTCTGATGGCTGGCTGCAAATTGTAAGCTGCACAGTGACCTTTTTCTTTTTCCCTTTCTCCGCCATGAAGTTATTAGTATCGAGTCAATAGGATGGATGTTGTTAATGGATAACAATGGGTCAGAAGCTGTCAGTCCTGGGCAGGAATTCTCACTCTTTCTCCAGCTGAGAATCTCTGTCCCATTCACCACCGAGACATCCCAGAGAGCACGCTGCAAACTGCAGCCAGACCCCATTTCCCACATGCTGCACTCTCTTTCCTCCACGCCAAACATGAAATATGTGTATTTACCTCTCTCTTCTATCCACGCAATCGTTCACAAGAAGATTTCCAGCACAAAATCATATTTGTTCATCATTTGTCACTCTCGGATGAGCAGAATTGCAAGCAGGTACCTAATGTTGTTGACGGAGAAAAGAAATTTAGGTACGTTAGAAAATAATGATTTGTATGAGTTGGATGGATCTTTAACAACTTTTGAAAAATATGTGTAAAGGAATTCTAATTTTATTGCTAAATTAATTTTAGTGAAATGCTTCTGGAGAGCATGCTTCAGGAATTTCTATAAGTTATATTTATCCCACCAGTGAGGATTATCTGACTTTTTATAAGCTAATCCTCTTGAGTGGTATGTCTCAATCCTATGAGAAGGCATGTAATATTTTACATTACAAGTGTTTTAATTTTATCTTCATTAATTTCCAGCATGACGCTTTAAACACGTATAAGAATTTCCACACAAGGGCAGACAGCAATCCAGATGCAACATTTACAGGTTTTGGTAATTATTTTCCATTATCATGCAATAGCATCTAGTATTTTTTAACAATTCCTTTGTTTTCACTCTTATTCCCATTGCCTCTTATTTCACAGGCCATCCCCATTTTTTCATGTCTTGGCAAGTATCAGCTGCAAGAGCGATTCACCTTCTGATGATTTTTTTTGTCTCACTAGAACAATCAAGGGAAGAGAAAGCAATGCTTTCATATTTATATTGAATTGTGTTTATACAGGGTGGCCAAATTCTGCCCTTAACATGGGTGCGCAGCTCTTCCTGTGAACCCAGGAGACTGGGTTTCATGTGAAGGCGTTCTGCCCTTAACGCAGTGATCTTTTTTGCCTTGCACAAGGAAATGAGTATTTTTATGCCTACAAATAGGAGGAGGAGATAGTTCTTCCTTCATTTCAGTGAAGTCACATAACAGTTACGGATCTGTTGTAAATGGATAGCTGATACTCATTCAAAACCCATGACTGGGACCTGATATATGATTTTGAATAATAATGGTGCCTTTATAAGGATGTATAGAATTATCCGCCTTTTTAATTTTTCCAACATGTACATTTGCAAAAAGGAAACATTGCAGCTTTTTAAATACTCACAATTGTGCTAATATAACCCGCTAATTTTCCTTGGATAGGCTGGAAATATTTAGCAAAGGGATCACAAGCGTGAGTAAGCAGTAAGGTAGAACCGTGAGAAAGTCACTAAATTTCAGAAAGGAGCAATATTACGTACCAGGTGTTTGCACAAATGAGAAGCCACAGTCACAAACTGGAATCCCCCGACGTTATAAGTATTGAGTCAGTAGGAATTCTGACAAACCTGGGTCACACAGGTGAGAAAGAAATGACACTTCATTGTCTCATGGATTTTTCTGGGTAGAGCAGAAGAGGCATAGCTTTGCACTTGAACATCCACCACTTCTCCTGTGCTTCTCCCCCCATTCTTCTAACTGAAATTGAACTGTGGTTCTTGAGACCAAGAGACAGCTTTGTGCAGACAGCCAGTGCATGATTTTTACGCTCTGCTTCAGTCACACTAGTTCTATTGCAAGGCTGAAGGGACATTTAAATCACACACAGACTTCTGTCGGCTTTCCACAGACAGGTGAGTTTTGAGAGAGAGAACAACTCCATTTGAAAAGATATGCATCCCATGATATGCCCCTTCTACTAATTACAGTATGTTCTAGAGTTTCAGTGGTTCCTTTGCATCCAGGTGCCAAACTCAGCAGTGGACGCCAGCGGAAACCACGGAGTGTCAAAACTCAACTTGGGCTACTGCATTGAAAGTCACAGATGAGGACGCTGAAACCACAGACGAGCAAACTATCACTACTGGCACATGCCTCAGTCAGTAGAAACGCTACTGAATTTTATAGGCAGGTGTTTCTGTTTATTCATAATGCTGTAAAGGCCATTTTATCTACCTAATAAAGGTTTACAAGACAATATCATTATCCATTTATATCATACAATAGCATCATTTATTTCTGCAGAATCCCTTTGTCTTGGACGAAAACTCAAGTATTTCCTGTAGAAGCTTCTCAGTGTATTTCTCTTTAGAGATACTTTCCTTCTTGTGAAATTGCGGATGCAGGTCTGAGAGAAACGGAGCAATTTTCTCTTCCCTAACTTGAGCAGCATTGCAAAGAGCCTGTCCTCATCAGGATATGAAAATGTTCCAATTGCATCTGTATCTCTGACTGCTCTCTACACCGCTGCTCTTCAGAGAGACACACAAATCCTCTCAGCGTTCCTGAGCAATACATTTTGCATTTGGAGTTCTGACTTGGCTGACACTTTTTAAAGAAAAAAAATATATATCCAGAGTCAGACAACTCCCTGGTGACTATTACACAGCTGCAGATGCTGAAGGGCACAGATTATTCCTGCTAAGGTCAACATTACCTTACACTAAAAAATTGTCTTCCTGACCATTCATTCTTTCCTGACTGTGAACAAGTGATGAATTTTTATGATTTCACCACCAACCATTGGCCATATTATGAACCTCTTGGGGAGGAGAAGTGAGGAGGTGGAAAGAGGTCCCAACCCGCATATAGACACCTAAAGATCTGTCCTTTTTTGTTTCATAAGATGACATTAAACCAGATGAGCCAAAATTTCATTTGGAAGCTGTTACAGGGCTTAATAATAGTCAATGTAAGGGAGCCGCAGAATGAATCTTATGAAAGGGATGGATGGATGGATGTATTCAGATAGCCCAAATTTAAACTCGTATTCAAAGTCTACTGTTTCCTACTGGCTAGCCAGTTTGGAAGGCACGGAGCCAAGCAACGGATCCGAGACCTATGTGGAAGTTAGTTCGACAATTTTAATATCGCCCAGAGCTGCTTAGCAGTAAGTGAAATTCCCCAAGCGGAACCTGCGTGGAGGATAGACATTCTGTTTCTTGAAGGAATATGCTACTTTAAAATATGATTAAATTCAGATGTGGGATGAAAGACAGAAAAATTAGAAGTTCCTCATGACTTTCCTTTAACCAACTGAAATATTATATTCACCTACATTGAAAAATTTTAGTTTGGTTATTGCAATTCTGAAAGCAGCATAAATTTAAAAGATCTCCACTTCAAAAACGAAAGCTTACGCATTGCAAGCTTTGTAAGAATGCCTTCTTACTTTTTTCCTTCTGCTCCATATTCTGCTTAAAACTGATACTATTGCATCAAATGTTTTTATTTCAACTAAAGTGCATTTTGCAACAAAAAAATTGTTCCCTCAAAGATTTTCCTATTAGCTTTACCCACTTACTAGCGCACGCAATGCTTTCTCCGACAGAAGATGAAGGAACAAAGAATCGGCTGTTGTTTAATACTTTATTAAAAGTGCTCAGATACTGTAATACCAGAAGAGACGTAGAATGGAACAGAATTCACAGGCTGCAGGCAAAAACTTTCTCCCCTTTTGTCAGAGCAGGCAGCATGTAGAGTCTGGCCCTAATCAGATTAGGTTGTGCATATTTATAAACATCTGAAGATCATAAAGACAGACTCCCAATTAAAAGATACTCTGGATTTGCTTCTGCAAGAGTTGCAGAAAAACATGGCGATTAGCATTGCCATTAGAGACTGCGATTTGGCATAAACCAGCCTTGTCGAACTTGGTCCTCTGTAAATGTATTTTCTACCAGAACGTATCCCTGCGCTCTGTTCAGATACATTGAAAAAACATGTCACATTTGATCTGGTTGTATGAAGTAACACAATGCCATGTCACCGCATGGGATGTAACCCCATGTAATGTAATGCACATTCGAGCAAAACTCTCTTTTCCATTACGGGCGGGAGCAAATTACAGATAGGAGTTTACCATAATTAACCACAAACTGGCAATAAGGCCTATTTTCTGTCTTTCTAGATCACTATCAAGTTAGCTAAGCCCTTCTCAAGCTTAGTTTTAAAAGTAGTTAAAAATACAACAAAAGATATTTAAGATGATTCAGTCCTGTGGATAAATGTGCTGTGTGAACCATCCGAGCTGTTTGGACTAGAGAGCGGATCCGAGATGCTGGTTAGGTGCGGTCTGGTTGGTAAATAGTCTATGCCTGAGTACAGTTTCTCATAAAAATGTTTAACTTTTCTTTTTTTCTGACCAGTTATTCCTCAGTTAAGATCTGCGCTGTTGTTACCTCTTAAGAATAACACAAGCCTGAACTCACGACCAGCAGCTGCCCACAATGTGTCTCTTACAGCTGAAATCACTTCAGCATTTATTATTCCAAAAGACTAAATAAGGGCAGGCATTTTCCTAAAAAAATGATTTTTAAGGGCTCAGTATCAATCAGTTCTTTCTGCCTTTGATCCTCAGTAATCAGGGAGCCCAACATTTATAGAATGCAATATGTAGCCCATTTAAAGATATTCTAGACTTTCTGCTGCTCCCATGAACCACCTATTTGCTTTAGGAATCAGCAAACTTTTTATTAACGGGATGCTTTATCAGCACACAAGACAAACTCACGGCAGTGTTTCTCCGAGACAGATCTAGAAAAGCAAGCACTCTAATTGGGCCATTTGCATTTTAATATTCCTGCAGCAGCTCTGATTAGCGAGACTCTGTTAAAGCACAAATGCTGAGCCTTCCCTGTGCAACCGTCTCCACCGTCTCTTACCACCCCTGGGCCCCATCCCTGGTGCCGTGGCGATCGCTTCTGCCTTATGGTTGTCCCAGCACTTGCGGGAGGTCTGCCTAGCTCCAGAAACACCAAACGGGCTGCTGCGTGTCTCACCTTCTGCGTGTCCACAGTTTAATTTTTGCTTGCTGGAGAATAACAGAGATCTGATTCATCTGCAGACCACATCCATACATTTCTGGATTCAAGCACTGGAGAAATTCCAGTTAACGTTTTTTGTAACATTTTTTGTGGACAAGTTTAGCAATCAATCCAATCCTTTAAAGAGGTACCTTTCCAAATCCATTCGTGTCATATTTTCCCTGTCATAAAGTGCACCTCTTCAACTTCTCAGTGTCTTTTACTCTCAATATCCTAGTTTCAAATTGCTTCTTATTTTACTTTATTAAATGAAGTCAAGTCCAGCCACTATAAAGTGTTGGCATATGTTATTCAAAACCAACCTGCCGTATGAGCAAGAACCAAAATCTCACAAAAGCAGCTGCATCTTTATCAACATTTCACTTTGGAAGATGGACTTTGAGTGTCCTGGGATGTGCTCACGTGGGGAGAGGAGGAATAGGGATGTATTGTCAGAATACAGAGCAGAATCCTACAGATAAAAGGTCCTGAAGAAATTTTTTTAAAAGTCTTACTTGAAATAAGGCCTTAAACTGTGGAATTCCCTGTTATTATTATTATTATTATTATTATTATTATTATTACTGGAACTAGACACGCCTTAGGAAGGAAGTACCTGTGATCATACACCACGCCTGCAGACTGCTCTGTTGAACAGGATGGGAAAACCACCTGCTAACAGCACAAAAAGACTTTGCTATCTCATACAGTAAAACAAGATGCTCTAAGTGCCCCGGAGGATCCGCCTTTTCATTGCTGAGTCCTGTTATAACACTGTTTCTCGTGTAGTTCTCACTCAGGCTAATAAGATATGATTTCAAGTCATATCCAGGCTATAGTGAAGGTGGGAAAAGAACCTGAAGTAGTCCCATAAAGCTCCAGTGGTTTTGTGGACCTCGAGCCTTGCGGCTAGTTGTGTTGTGGAACGCAACTCGGAATACAATGAATTAGTTAAACTGATAAATCTTCAGGCTAGTTTCGATACAAGAATTGAGAACAGTCACAGGCATTAAAATAATTAAAAATTTAGCACTGACTTGAAATAAAATATGTGAAATACCCACCAAATATATATCTCTCCTTGTATTACTGACAACATTAAAATAATCTTGCTACATTTTTTTTTATTATTATTATTTTTAAAAAGTACTCACTTTCTAAGAAGTTCACAGAAAATCAGCAGAAAGCAGGGAACTGGTTGGACTCTGCCCCAACCTGTTCTCTGCAGAACACCAAAAGCATAAATCAATGTCCATAAATCTACCCCCCTTTCTGAGTTCAACCTCATCAATAACAACAATATAGCTTCAACCACAGTTTCAGCCCCGTGGGCATCTCTAGTACATCTCCAGCATCTCTCCATAACCTGTGGATTCACAACTCCCACCTTTGATATTCAGTGGAATAAATAGGCCAAAGGAAGGCCAGTGATTTTCTGCAGGATTCTCAAGGCTGTGGTGGGATGGGTTTGCCATCTGGTTGCATCTTTCTGCTTTAGGTATGTTTATGTACTGGGCATGTTTCATAGACACCTAACTACCTTAGAGTGAAGATGTAGCCTTCTGATAATGAATGTTCCCAGAGGAGGCTAGTTTGGAGATTTAGAAGCAAATTCTTGTGACTGAATCATCATAATTCAATTGTTCTCTTTTAAAAATAAATTAATCATGTAAACAATTAAGTACGATTATACGGATTTAGAAAGCTTTTACTCCAACTAGCTCTTGCAGTGACAAGTTATAACATAAGCCTTAACACCACCTCTGAGAAGGCTGTGCCTAGACAAACACTTTGCTTCAGTTACCACAACCCCTTGGGTCCGTACCTGTGGTGCCACCACACCATCTGAACTGTCACGAAACCTGGTGGACGCGTGAGCAAGAGAGCATGGAGGCGTCAACTCTTCTCTGGCTAAAGACTGATTCCAGTCCCACATCTGAAAGGACATCAAACTACTCCTTCAGAGCAGAGTCCCCTGGAAAGCACAATGAAGGCAGCACCCAGTCGGACGTGGGAACAGGCTGCTCCCCCCGGGCTGGTCATGGCCACGAGCCTTCCATCCAGAGAGAAAGCTCTTCATCCAAAAAGCTGAACTCTGCTCTACTTTGCTTCATAAGAGAAAGACCAAAACAAATCAGCAATACATTCCTCATTTTAGATGTTTTGTAACAGGCTCCCCAGGAGCAGAATTAAGGGGAACTTGCTCAGGTTCTCACACTTATCTCATTTAGTGGGGTCTAGGAACTGCTCTCCCCTATCAGTTTGACTGCTCTGCGTTTCTCCTCTTCCAGCCTGAAGACCTTGCTAAAAGTTAATTCAAACAGTTCTATGTCTGCACAAATATTTAAGTGACTAAAATAAAGTATTTTCATAAATACTTCCAGACTGAAGCTTGTTCTCTGTGACTTCAGCTAAAGGTTCTTTTCTTAAAAAAAAAAAACAAAACCCCAAACCTCTACCTAAATTAATTTTTGTAGCTTCCTTCTGGAGAAAGCAAAAAAAAAAAAAAAAAGAATAGCACATCTGTGTAAGTTACTGAACTAACTTTGAGAGAAGTCCTCCAGCAGACAACAGCTGCTTTCTCTCCCCTCTTTTTATATTTAATATCATTGTATGTAATCTTAACAGCTGCATTTACTACAAATTCCCTGTGAGTTTTTTGGGTCATTCACTTTCTAAAAGCCTAACCCAGAAATGCACACTCAGGGCGTTAATGCTCATACGCAATCACCCTGGCTTGACTCACATGTTTAATGGCTCCATGGGTGATTAGCGGTTTTCATCATCAGGTGCTACATGATAAAAAAAACCCAAAACAACCCACACCTTAATGGCACTAAAAATATTAGTAGTCAGCTATTTCATATTAATGACTTGTTAATGTAACATTATTGCTGGTGCTTTAACTACTGTTGTCCTTAAATGCTGGACTGCACTCATGAAGGACTTCGGGAAAAAAGAGAGTATGGTGCTGAGACTTATTGCATTAAGAGATCGGTTTAACAGATTGTTTAGTTTTGGTAATATAATTTGACATCTAAACATAAGCTGAGAGGGATCTCCCACAAAACCTTTGATAATATGATTCATTGTCAAATGTTTGTTTTGCCTATCTGGTACTCATTAATTAATTCTTTTTAATATATCTTGGATTTACTGATTTGGAAAAAGAGAATTATTCTTATTGATGTTGCTAAAATATCCAGGTGGCTTGAATTTCACCAACTAGATGGTATAATCTAGCACATTTGTGTAGACCTAATCAAATCTCTACTAACAGATGTGAAGAGCCCAGCATGGGAGCAAATGTTTGTGTCTATATGATAATTAAATTACCTCAATAAAGAGAATAAATGAACAATGATGACTATAGTTTTTTTAAACCTAGGTTATCTTCCTCATGCACAGCCTCTATTAACCCCTTTAGCAATTGGCAAAACTTGAAGTTTTTCAGAATGAACCATGTTTTTCAGGTAGTGCCTTTGATTAAATCTACCAACCAGGCAACAACTAACTTGCTTAAGAATTCCTGTGCATCCCCATTAATGGAAATCAAATAAATAATAAGTTCTGCATTCAAGATACGCCATGTATGGTGTATTTCATTTCACATAAACAGTTCGGAACACAGCAGTCTGTGTTTTAATTCCTCTTTTAGTTCTCCCATTCTTGGGGAATTGCTTTGATTATTATCGTAGCATTCTTAAACATCTTTGTCCGGATTTTAAATGTGCTCAGATGCCTTGACAAACAGGCTCATGTCCGTCACCTGAGCTGGATGTAGCTCTACGGGCATTTCTGAGAGCCCCAGCAAGCATTTGAGTGAACCATGTGCTGCTAAGCATCTTTGAAATCTGGCCCTCTAAATCCAGCTTGCCACACAAACCAGATAACTTTATTCGAATGCCTATAAAGCACAACAAAAACCTCTGTTGTAACCCATCACTGAATAATCATTTCCCTGTAATTCGCTTCAGGGAGACCTATAAAAACAAGCTTCATGAGATAAAAAGATATTTTAAACGTATCTTTGTTTTAAAGGTGGCCTTGTGGAAGTGAGATGCTTCCACAAGAAAGAGAAGTTAGCCCTTCGTAGCGGTACTGCTTAGATATCATTAGCAGGCCAAGTTGCAGCTGGAGTTCAAATCCCTTCTGACCATGTTTTTGCTACAAACAGGGGAACAGTTCTTTCTCTGTTCACTCCACGGCGTGCTCTGACCTTGCTGGAGGCTAAGTAATGTCACCAGCTGCATGTGTAATATGGTCATTGGTGATGAAAAGTGAACCAGCGTAGCTCGCCTAGGGATGCAACCCCTTTTAACATATCTAACATTCTTGCAGGTGTGGTGGCTTTATTTGTGTGTTTTACTGTGTTTGTTTATTTGCCTGACTAACTAACTCATGTCCTCTTGCCCACTGCAGATAGAGCCTTCTGATTTAACATTCCTGAAACTTTGAGTGTTTAGGATATAGATTGTTTCCAGTCTCAGGATGTAAAAGACATGGGATAGAAGCAAGAGAGATTAGGGCTCTTTTCCTCAAAGTTAAACAACTGGATTGGTTTTCAGGCAATGGGGCCCTGAAATAGCTAAATAAAAATAGTCCTGCACTTACAAGGAACTCACAGATTGTATTTCTAGAAGGTCTGACCGAGAAGCTGATATGACCAGCGGCACTTGGGAATAGCCTGAACACATAAAACAGTTACCTCCTGGTGTCATAAAGAGATCTTTAGTCAGCCGCAGTGATGTAGCAGTGGGGCTGGAGTCATCTGGGAGGCTAATTAGATCCTCTCTGTATTTAAATGAACCTTTCTACCGAGGCTTCTGTACTGTGGGCGAGAAACAAATTCAGGAAACAGGCCAGTCACTCCTGGCTCAATACGTCCCAAACTACAGACTGTTTCTGAGAAGACCTGCAAAGAGCAGTTGGCTTTTACCGGACTTCATTGCGTACGCAGAACAACAGCTGGAGCTTGGTGGAAAAGGGGCAAAAGCCACTCAGAAAAACAGAAGTTGAGACAAACGAGTTCCCTTTCAGGAGCTGCTGTGGTGTGATTGCTGCATCTTTGATTGCTCAAGGGTTTTTATTTCCAGACAAAGTGTTGCAGCTATCAGCCAGCACCAGCACCAATGTTTTTCAACACCCTTTCTTAGCTCTCTGTCCACCCCGACTGTGGGTCTGGCAGGACACGGGCATCTCCCACAGTTCCACGTGGCTATTGCCATGGCTGTTATGGATTCACACCTTCACCAGGTATCCACAGTGCAGAGTTGCTGCTATCCCCTACTGCAGAGAACTGGATACATCCATTCAAATAAAATGTTGATTTCCTGAAATATTGAAATATTTCCTGAAATGTTGACTTTTGCTTTGACGTCCACTTGCATGGGTTGTTTCTGATGGAATTAATTTTCTCCCATTATGGTTTTCCCGGACTGTGCACATCCCGTAAAAGTATCATTGTATAAATGTTTCTGCTTCCTCTTTCCCATGTTACGGGCAGTGAACAGCTGAGTTCACACCCACACTCCAGATCACGAGGCAGCGCCTATGCCCACAGCTCACTCCAGCCCCACGTGCCAGAAGGATGTTGCCACGTCTTTCATCCACACACCGCAGACCTAAGGTTGGCTAAACGAGAGCTCCACAGTCTGAACTTTTGCCAGTGGCCCCAGACAGAGACTTGGTGCTCCTCTTTGTGCTCTGCAAATATCAAAGTAGCCAGGACTGAAGTCTCAATCAAAAACATTTTCTAGTCATTCACATTCACATGAAAGTCCATCTCTTCTGCTGAATGTACACATACAAACTCTATCTACCAATTTCACTCTTTTCAATCGGTGTAGCTCTTACAAGCCTGTATCAGCAACTATTTCCTCCTTGTCTACCTATTCAAAGCAGGACCTGATAATGAAAAGTTTATTCTCTTTTAAAATACTCCCTTCAAGGAAGGATTTGGGGAAGTTTATTCTGATTAGATTTGGATGCAAGCCCACAGAAAACAAGTAGAGAGAATGGTCTTTTGCTGCCCCATAAACTTCCCAGGCTTCACAGCCAGAGGCATAGCTAAACATCACCAATGACCTGTGAAAATTTAGCATAAAATAAATAATATTATAACAAGGAATAGGAAGTAAAGCTACATGTGTGTTTGTGTCACCAACACAACTATTAGAAATATTTGTTCAGTTAGGAACACGGGAGTGAAAGTGATAAAGGGTTTGGTTTGGTTTGGTTTGGTTGGGTTGGGTTGGGTTGGGTTTGGTTTGGTTTTGCCCCTCCTTGGTGGAGATAGCCATTTTGGCTTGACTATACTTTCGTCACTCCTATTTGTGCTTCCTATTCCACAGCTCGGTCAGTAACAGTAACTCCTGTTGGCACAGAGACCACCTCAGGCCCTTTCCTGAAGGACCATGTCGTTGAATGGCAGAGCTAAGCAAACAGGGTCACGGGGCTGGAAGTATTGCATCCCAGGAACAGTGCCCACCTCCCAGGGCAGACGTGCCCCGGACGCGTCCCAGCCAAAGCTCAAGGCGAGATCTGGGTCTGGAAGGAAACCCAGGCTAAGCAGGAAGGGTGCTGGGATGTGGTCCAACAAATCCCCAAGTCTAAGAAGTGCATTTTGGGGTGCAACTGAAGCAGGGACACAGCCAGATGCCCTTTGAGATATCAACTCCTTTGCTCTCTTTCTGCAGTCATTTCAGTGACTTGCTTCGAATGTCTGATATGTTTTTATCTTTTCACTTCCATCCTGTCTACCTTCATCCAGCTTTTTGTTGCCAGGAAGATGCTGAGAAATGTTTCAATGTGAGAAGGCTAACTTCTTTTCCCCTTTACTCTGCTAAAGGTGCCCTGTGAATCACTCTGTGATTTCCTTAACTACCCTTCATGGTTCCTCTTTGTGCAACCAGGTTTTAGCCCAGTTTTTCATAAACAGGTCTGCGTTACACAAGTGGGATTTTTGTTTTAAAGTGGAAACAGGCTCAGTAATTTGTAAATATGCTTTGGTTGAAAAGGAGTTAAAAATACAGTCAAAGAGACTTTGCTTCCCTCCTTTCTCCCATGGTTCATGACCTTTGCTTTTTTCAACTTCCTCAATTTAGTTTCAGTAAATTGTCACAGAATGGCACAACACCTGCCTTGGGTACTTGAGAAATTGACTTTTCCTGCAAATTACCCTGATCAGTGACCTTGTCTGGCTACTAAAGCGGTTTGCAGAAGCAGCATAGCTTTATGTGTGGCCATCTTCCATCTTCTGATTGGTATTTAGCCCTTTGAAGTTCACTTATCTCCTTAATGTGCAGCTACTTTTTGAAGAGGAAAAAAAGAAAAAAATTAGGGTTATGATACACTTGTCATCTCCGAAACCAAACTACCAGCAGTAAGACAAACTGTGCTCCATCTCAGAAGGTGCACAGAGCAACAGAAGCTGAAAGGCTCCAGTGATCCCCTTTTTCAGAAGAATGTGTAGGATTTCTTTTTCTCTTTAGCTATTAAATGTTCAGACACTGGCTGATGTCGTTGCAGCGGACCGGTGTTTACTAGAAAGGATATAACAAGGCTGACCTTTCCTTCCTTTCTTTAAAAAAAAAAAATCCCAACCAAATCTGTCGTAAAAAGTCACTGCTCTCTGAGGAAAAAGCAAAAATCTGCTCCTCCACATACTGCACAAGTGTTGGGGCAGAGGTTACTTCTGGAAACCTGAAAGGTAAAATTCTTTTTTATGCTGAAGCTTTGATTTCACACTGCAATGTAAAGGGGTTATTTGTTTAATTAATTATTAATTGCTCTGGTGGCTAACAGGTGCCAGGTCTCAAGTGCGGTCCCCGGGGCAAGCAGCCCAAGGGGAAGCGTGATTCACAGCAACCTTGAGCAAATTGGCCCAGGAGAAAGTTCTGGAGCTACTTCCCATGTCCTTGTCAAATATCAAAGAAAAACAGTTAAAATGTAAACTTATATTAAGCATTGTACTTAATTCTGACAAGCTTTTAGGATCGAATTGCAGACTTGAGTCAACAAAGGGGAGTTAGTCCGGGCTCTTCAATGGGGGGCGGTGGGTGGGAGAGCTGTTTGAGAGCTATATGCATCTTATTTTTCACATCTGTTCTGTTTAATTTAGCTAAGCACTTTGAGTCACAACTTGTGGCTGAAAACTCGAATCCTATTTTACCTGGGACTCCAACTGATATTCTAGATCTTAGAAGGAAATTAAAAAATACCTGAAAGATTACATTATCTAATAAATTTCCCCCACCCCACTCTCTTTATTTTTGCAACTGGTGAAGATTTATTGCTTAATTGCAATTTAAGAAAAATTTTAATACCGTCAAATGCAAATTCCGTTTGAATGCGTGGGAGGATTTTTCTTCCTTTCCTTCTTTTCCCCTTATCTTGAAAAAAACCTCTAGCTGAGAAAAGCCCACAAATAAGTTTTGGGTAAGGAAAAAATAGCAGAGAACTGTTTTCTTTATTTATATTGCTGTCCTTACGCTGTCTTGCCTGATCCCCTCTCAAGATTTGCGATTTTAACCTTTTAACACCATTCTGAACTGCGGAAATATTACCCTTGTTTTAGAGAGAGGGAAATTAAGACAGAGGGCCGATAACATGAGATCCGTGGCCATGGACACACTATGTGTTTAGATCAGAAATGATCTTCAGCCTGCTCAGGCTGGGAAGGACACGAGCACAGCGGCCACATGAACAAACAGGCTCCATCATTCCCCGCGCGAGGATCCGCACCGGCTCCGTGGCAGCACAGGACCGCCACGAGAGCATCACGGCACCGGCACGTGCTCCTCCATCACATCCCTCCTTGCCACCCGGGAAGTTGGTGGGTGACACTGGTCCTATCCCTGTTAACTCCCTTTCCTCCAGTGGTTGTTCTACCCACTGCCCCTCACCGTAGCCTCGGGGCGTACCTTATCTGCGTTAGTGCTGGACACAGCTCCTGTCTGAACAGGACAGAGGCCCCCAGTGTTACGGCTAATAGAAGCTAATGAGAATAACAAACCGCAGTGACACGGTGCTCCTCTGCTGTTAGAGAGGGCAGGGAGATGAAAGAGTGTGAGGTGAGTGAGTCCAAAATCCTGATACAGGGATTTAGCTGTGATCTCTCTTGCCCTAGGGTCAGGTACGGCGCGTGAGTTATCCGTGATCTCTGTCACTGCAAATGGGGCTGAACCGGACTGGGAGCCGCATCCAGCCCCACCGGTTTGGCTCTGCACCCTCGGCGCCCGAATCACAACGTGGGGATGCCGGGGCTGCAATGCCGTACTCCACCGGGCACCGCAACCAGGCCCTGGCATCTTTAAGCTGTTTTTAAAATTTGGCTGAGTGGTTTAGCTCAATGTGTTGGTGGTTTGACCAGGCTGAAAAGCAAACAAACCCCAGCACAAATGCAGGCTCGGGCACAGAACTTCACTCGATGAGTAGCTTTGTTTGAGAGAGAATCATCTGTAGTTCCTCATTTTCTTAAAATAGAGATCAGCCTGTTCAGAAAATCAGTACCCAACACGATGTTTTACCATAAATTAAAACAATTAAAACACAAATCGCATCTTGAATCTCTTAACTTTCAGATAAGTATAATTAGACCACAAAATGCTCTAAGTAGTGTTTATGCATTTATTTACCAAAAGACAATTATTTAAACAAAGAAACATTTCCCGTTAATTGATAGAAAGATATGAGAAAATGTAATTAATCATCATTAGAGTACACAGCCCTTTGTTGTTTAATGGCAGGAAGCTGTGGGAACCGCTGGCTGTGACACCACTCCCGTCTCTGGGACTTGGTCGGGGAGCACAAGGGAGGTGGTGGTCATGCACTGCTGTGGACTCACCATAGGGGTGCTGGCCCTTTCCCATCCAGCATGTCCCGAAAACGTGCGTCTGCTGCAGCCTTGCCCAGGAGAGACCCGGGAGAGGACTGATGGCGGGGATCACGGTGCATCAGCAGAGCTGTGTGCGAGGAAAGGGTCCCCCCTCCTTTGGGTCCAGCTCCAGCGGAGCTGCGCAGAGCTGCAGACAGCTCCTGCCTGAAACTGTGACCTCACACAACGAAGGTCTTTTCCTCAGCCCCATGCTGACAAACAGGAGAGACCGAAATGACTCAGTGCAAACAAATCTGGTGGAAAGCAGAAGAAATTATACACGTCAATTAAATTACACCAGTGAGGGAAGAAGAAAGAAGCCCTATATCCTTAAGCTATTTGACTCTCCAAAGCACAATACAACAATATTACCTTTTGTATGATAAGAGAGCTTTTTATTCCAATATGATGTGAAGTAGCTTTGCTTGAAAGATTTCTTCTGTGTTTTCAAAAATCCTTCTGGTTTCCCAGAGGGAAAATGGGGATTACACCAGTAAACCCTGAGCAAGCATGCCCATTGCAGGAGCGTTTATTCAGTACAGAACCAACACTGGTGATTTCCTTAATTGCAGCAACTCGGACAATTACTTTTCTTTTCTTAGAATGCCTTTTGGAGCTAGATGAGCTGCCTCCTTGTAAGTTTGGGTTTTCATCCTCCAAACTACTTGTGAAGGATCACCACAACTTTCTCCACTGTTCAGAAACAACTTGTAAGAAAACTCACGTTCTAAAATTCAAAATTACTACCATTTTGCTGTTATAAATATATTTTGTTCTTAATTGATTTGGATTCCAAAAGTAGAAAATTCAGAATCTTTAAAAAGACTCGTCAAATTTCAGCTGTTTTCATCATTGTGGTTGAATTTTGTCATCCACAATATCTAAGTTTGAAATGTCTTGGGTTTTATTCAGCTGTAGATGTACAGGCCTTGCAAAATACACTAACTATCCAAAACAAGGCCATGAAACTGCAGTAAGGATGGTAATTAATTCTTTCTAATCTTTCTAAACTGTTTGATTAGAACAGGGTACATCCCCAAACTTATAGATAATTGTGGTCTCAGACACTCTTCCACTTTTTGCAAGGTCAAGAACTATAGAAAACAGTGATTCCTGGCAAAATTCTATCCCGAAGGATTACATCTAATTTACCTAATTTCTTCTTTCACTCCTGCCTCCAGTCCCACTCCTCTTTACCATGGGATTAAATGCTATGTGTAAGTGTGCTGTAGCTACTACAGAGGCTGTTGTTTCACCCAGGTGAAAGCTCCAGTATCAACATGGAGAAGGGCAAGGCACGCAGAAAGCACTCAAGCTGGCAAGACCTTTTGGAAGTCACGATTATCCAGGACACCCGAGCTGTCTTAGGAAAGATGAAGCTTTTCAAGAGGATAACAAGATGTGAGAATAAATTTTCCCGCTACCGCTGAAGAATCCATCCATGCAGGAACTAAGGACTGTATGTCAGCACAACCATGCAGAATGTTGATGTGCGAAAGCAGCACTCGCAGAGTGATCTACGCATTGCACTAGGGACCCATACAGTCTTTTATAGTGGGAGACGTGAAGATGACTACCATGTCTCACTAGGTTCTGACTGGTACGTGGATAGCTTAATTGCTGGAAATAAATTTCATTTCCTTAATCTTTTTTTTTTCCCCCGTAATTTCTTCTCAAAATCTATTCTTTAGTCTTATTTCTCATGACACACCAGTGAGTCTCACATCTCCAGCAAAAACTTCCTTAACTACAGATGATCCATAAACCACACTTAGGACACGGCAGCACCCAAGAAAACGGACACATTTCTATAGAAAGCTTTTTCCTTCAGGAAAAACCTTTCAGGATTCTTTAATCTGAGAGACAAAATGGATATCTAAATTCTTAGTTGCAAAACAGATACCTAGTCTGGCAGTAAAAGGTTTACTAACACTCCGGAAGGAATAAAACCAATTTACTTACCTGATAAATTGCAACAAGATCTCAGTAACAGCGACGATGGCCTGAGCAGCCAGAGCGGGGTACAGGGGTCTGCACTTCCACTCCACGCCAACGCTCTAGTAATGAAAAAAAGAAACCATAGATAAAAGCGTTGGCCCATCCTCCACTTCAGCAAGTGGTATATGAGCTGGTAATAGTTAGAAAAGGAGGAGGAACTGAAATGCATTAGTAGTATTTGATGTGAAAAGTTTGATATAATAAAAAATTATGCTTTTTGTCATACAAATGCAGCTTTCCATAAACAGCCCCAAGAATAGGAAGCACATTGTTCGGATTTCCTGCTTTTCCTGGGTATAGATGATCTGGTTTTGCTTTTTATTAAACACAAAAGATTATTCTTAGGAGTACAAGCTATTTTCACGCATAAGCAGTAAAGAAGAGGGCCCCCATATATTCAATGCCTGGGAGGAGATGCAGTAAAACATGATTTACATTAATTCTAAATACTGCTTCAAAATTATTGATGTTACATTGCCACAAAGTTCTTTTGACTTACTTGAACATCTTAATCGCTAAACTAATTGAGGACTTAAGTCCTTCCCATTTCTTCAGTTCTTTCATCCTCAAGAAGCATATTTCTGTAGCTGCGGATCAGTCAGACCTGAGCCTTTTGTTAGGTACATCACTTGTGGAGTCCACATTTCACTTATACCTCACACTCATCTCTTCCTTTTCACTTTTCCTTTTAAAGTCAGACCATCTTTACTCATTTCTCTTTAGCTATTTTTAATTTGCTTTTCCTGACTTGGAAGAAAAAGCATGAAAAAACCTCTGAAACCTAGACAGTGCTGTAACATCACCACTGAGAAAAACAAAACCAACAAATAAAAGCAAAACATGACATGATCCAAGGAGAGTTTAGAACCTGTAATAAGGGGCGTTTGTTAAGTGAGGAGAAAGATACAACAATACATGATTGAAACTACTTTGAATTTACAGTCCCATATACTAGCCTTCTGCTCTGATGCAGATCGCACTCCTAATTTTACCAATGTTGAGGAGAAGATGAATATTCTGTCTCTCTAGCTCCTGCTGACTTAGTCTGAATGGGACCAGGAGCTATCACTTTCCCCTCTGTTTTATCACACTTGACAGTATTATATATATATATGAAAGGACTACCCACTAAAATTGAAGGAAGTATTTGAATTATATCATCCTTGAAAACTCATATTGTGGGCCAGTTTCTTCTCTTTTATACCAAAGGGCTCGGCTGATTTCAGAGTTGCTCTAGATAGAAGCCAGTATCAGAACCAGCTTCTACAACATTTGCCAGGAAAATACCAGTTATTCTTCGAGAAAATCCATTAAAAAGATACAGGGAGGACATTCCCCACGGGATGATTGCTGTTTGGGGAGGGACTATCAAAAAATCAAGCTGAGCACTTTCAGCACCTCATCCCTCAAAATATTTTTAGTTCGCAATGTTCTGTGCCATGCATATATGTATATATATAGAAAGTCCATGTTTCAAGTCTCTCAACTAAAAACACATTTTAAAAGGGGAGGGGAATTAGGCAACTCTTTTTTCATTAAAATATGCATAATTTTAATCATTAAAAAAAGAGAATCACTAAGCTATATTCTAGTTAAAAAAGAACATTTCAGTGGGCACATTTTTGTCAATCTTAGTCCCACCTGGCTGTTTAACCAGAGACAAAACAAAGAATTTCTCCTTCTCTCTGAAACACAAAATAGCACGTAGATTTGTGCCATTTCTCCTACAGGCTGGGTCCAGAGCGATTCCCTTCAAGGACTGTGTAAATCAACACTCCCCCTGAGACCCTTGATTTATACCTGCCATAACATTCACTTACAGACCTAGCACCCAAATAGCTACTCTCATCCTCTACACATACTTTCCTCCAAAAGATAACTAGCTCTTTCAGTGGCTCATATGATATATAATATCCGCTGCAATGCACTGGTGGAGGCAAGAAGCTGTTTAGTTGAGTGGAGGCAGAGACGGATGTGGTCTCCCTCCCGGGCACATAATATAACGGGTCGTGTCACAGGCGTTAAGGTCTCCTCATTGACGGCCCCAACACCACCACCCAAGGAACCTGCAGGCTCTTCCTTGCAGCCCCATGACCAAGTTCTGCCTGCCTAGAGGTTGGAGGGACCAGTGAGACCCTCTCTTTTCCGTAAGTCAGTAATGTAAGCAGATGTGGGAGACAGTCTCATACGGCGCTGCTTGCAGAGGAAGAGCTGTCACAAGTCGTGCAGGGCAAATTCTACTCCGCTCTTGTGAGACCCCACCTGCAGTACTGCGTCCAGCTCTGGGGGCCCCAGACATGGAGCTGTTGGAGAGAGTCCAGAGGAGGCCACGAAGCTGATCAGAGGGCTGGAGCACCTCTGCTATGGAGACAGGCTGAGAGAGCTGGGGTTGTTCAGCCTGGAGAAAAGAAGGCTCTGGGGAGATCTAATTGTGGCCTACCAGTACCTGAAGGGGCCTACAGGAAAGATGGTGAGGGACTGTTTGTCAGGGAGTGTAGTGACAGGACAAGGGGTAACGGCCTTAAGCTGAAGGAGGGGAGATTTAGATTAGATGTTAGAAAGAAATTCTTCCCTGTGAGGGTGGTGAGGCACTGGCACAGGTTGCCCAGAGAAGCTGTGGATGCCCCACCCCTGGCAGTGTTCAAGGCCAGGTTGGATGGGGCTTTGGGCAATGTGGCCTAGTGGAGAGTGTCCCTGCCCATGGCAGGGGGGTTGGAACTAGATGCGCTTTGAGGTCCCTTCCAACCCAAACCATTCTGTGATTCTGTGATTCTATGATTCCTCTGCTGGCAGGGCTGGAGCAATGCCGCTGTCTCCTCACTGTCACCCCTTCCAAGAAGAGCAGGACCTGGTAAGCACAGCTCTCCTGTTACATACCGTGAAGCTTCTAGACAAACTCACTGCCTTGCATGAAAAGCGATACCCCTTTGTGACATCAGCCCATTGAACTCCATAACACAATTAAAATATACCAGGTTTTCCCAAAACTATTTTTATTTTTCCTTTCTGTTTTCACTCAGATTTATTTTTTTTTTCCTCCGGTAAAGATAAGAAGATTTCCTCAAATTTCTGGACCTCAGGTCAGCCTGGGCAGAGCAGCAGTTGTGACTAAGCTGCGGGGACCTGGAAGATTTAGTGCCGCTGCACACATACAGATCTGTTCCCAGCTAATATTCACGTCCACTTCACCCAGGAGAGCGGCTCGTGCTCGCTCTGCAGTCCTGCTCCTCCCAGGACACAGAGTACCTTTCCCATGTCCCTACCACAGCTAGTCCATTACCTCCCCCGCTAAGGATGGCACCCCTTTCTATGCACGGGCCAACCTTTGTCAAGAAACCTCAAATAAACATATGGCAATACAAGGATAGCAGGGGGCTATGTACGTGACACAGCAGTGGTGAGAGGCATTTCAGAACCCATGTGCATCCTTGCAAGAGCATTCTCCTGGCATACTTCTAGTCATTTGTCCAGTAGCACAGAAATACTCTTGATTTCCATGTATTGGACTCGCATCATTTTCCACAGCCTGGTATACCGATAATAGCATGCCTCCTGGCACTCAGCCTGAATTTTCAGCACTGCATCCCAGCTATGTGTTGGTGTGCAGCAGACATGCCCCCAGAATTCCACTGCTGGAGGTGCTATTCATTCCCTCCGGCAGGGATATATACATAAACTGTTACATACCACAGGCTGAGCTTGGTAAGAAATGGGATGAAAATGTAAATAAACAAAAAACTAGACACAGAGCTAAATGGGGTGAGGCATGTCAGAGAACTGAGTTCTAACTCCTGGTGCAGAGAAGATCTAGTACTCAGCATAAGCATTCAGTTTGAAGCAATAAGCCATGTTGATCTGCACTGGCTTTGAAGACAAGTAGAGTTGCTACTGAAAAAGCACCTGAATAGTTGGGTTGTCACACATATATTCAGAGAACACTCCAGAAAATATCAGCTTTAAGATTTTACTTAGATCTCCAGGGTGAGCTGGGAAGAGAGGATTTTTGTCTGGATAGAGAAAAATACCATGTCTCTAAGTGTTGTTTTGGCAAACAAGTAATTATTACTTCTGTAAAACTCACCTGACAGCTGGATCCTCTCATGCCAGGAACCACCAACAAGCAACACCTGTCTTGCAAAACTCCTTGCAAAAACACCCAAGAGAGAAAAAGCAAGTCTTGCTGTCTGGTTTACATATGGGAAGCAGAAGCACACTTCCAGTCGTAGGTGAGCCTCTGAGTATACCTACTAGCTTATTTGCTAAGATTTCTTACAAAAAGAGACCTCTTACATCCTTCCAGTAACAGCTCTGAAACCAGACTACGATGGACACGCAGACAACAAGCCAGTCAGTAGAAATACGGAGGCCACACAGACATGATGTATTGTCACTGTCAGGAAGACACCTGTGTGTGGTACCAGTGCAGCCTCAGAGTGACGGCTCATTAGATTTGTGTCAAAAGTCCCAAAAGTCTAAAAATACATCAGAAAATGAATCACCAGATCTACACTGCACACCAGCTATCCCGCCAGAGGGCAGCCTGAAGTGTAGGGCCACCTGAGAGTCAGCAACGGTATCCACGTGGACTTTGAACCCTTGTTCCATGTCAGTCTGCCCTATAAATCCCTGCACGGGTGATGCTGGGGTCTTTGTAAGGAGAAGGTTGGCGGTTTTGTCTGCCCAGCCTAGTCTCTTTGACGTCAAGACATGAGCAGATGTGTCAGACAAAGATTTCTGGGACAGATGGAGAATTGTGGGGCTAGTCTGTCCCACGTACACTTTGCAATATTTGAAAGCACACAAATTATCCACCCCTTGGAAATACCAATTGTTGCTACCACAGGCAGCCCCAAGGATGTTGCTGTCAGTAACCAACATATGGCCAAGGCAGCCTTCGGGCACGGGACTGCTCCTGCGATGCACACAGACACAGAGGGTCACTCTGAATCAACCTGGTTTTACTGGGCAAGAAAAACACAAGCCTTTAAAAACATCCTAGAATAAGAATATTGCCCATAAGCCAACCTTCAACTCAAATTATACTGGAAAGGGATGAAGAATTTGGCCCACGTCTTTCAGAAAATAGCAAAGGCAACCTGCAGGTGCCTATGAGATGAGTTAGGGAACAGGCTATATTTTTATACAGTGGACTTCATTCAAAAATTCTGTTTCTTCTTTCCAAGTGAGAAGCAAAGAGCAACATACTGGCCCTTAGGGCAGTGTTTTTCTTTTTGCATTGTTTTTGTCACAGATCATTAAAAAAATAGCTCTTACCAGACCATTTTCAAAACCACAACATATTCTTATGCGTCACAACATATTCCTACTCTTTCTTCCCCTCTGTGACAGGTATTTAATTGAGCTAAAACTTTGTTTCTACTAAGATGCAAATTTGGAAAAACAAGATCACTCTTGCCTCAGGCTGGGTTAGCTGAAGATAAAAAAGCAACACCTGTTTCAGGTATGGCCATGTTGAAATGCAGGTATTCCTCAGGCAACATACCCATGGTAACCAACTACAAAACTTGTCCTTCTTGTTTGCTTCCTGGAGACTACAGCATAGATATGGATTGAGAAGTCTGTGCGTAACATGGATTTTTTTTTTTTTTTTAATAATATTGCCTTGTGAAATGTTGCTCATTATCATTTTTAATGTGACATAGAAGACAGCTTTCCATTTAAGTTGCCCGTTAGTCTGATTAATAACTTATTTTTATTTTACATTTTGTGTTTTATGCTGCCTGCAAGGCAAATATTATCAGTGTTTTCCTACAAGAAGTAACACAATTCACAGAACACATTTTATGCCCTGAGATCAGAGAAGTAAGTTTAGATTTATAATACCCAAGGACTGTGGCTTTTTATGAAGTGTATAAAGAGGGCATGTTTAATTATGTTTTGTTTATATCAGTGCTTTGTCTGCAAAAATAACATGAATTACCATATTTTCCTATCATTGGCAGTTATTTCTAATGATTGATTAAGTTTCTTAAGTGCAGAATGGATTAAATCGCAATTTCTTGCAAATAATTTGGGGAAGAAAAGATACAACTAACCACCCAATTAAAGTGGGAAAGATCAGAGTCTGACCGCTCGAGGCAGAGTCCTGTCCATCTTTTATAGTGACAACCACCCAAAAAAAAAAAAAAAGCAAAATGCTTATTGGAAACTGAAGTACTAGCTGTGGAGAGCTAGATCCTAAAAGCTAGAGTTTGCAACATCTACGTGTGTTCCCAGGGGCGGCCTGACCTGAATCATTTATCATTTTGCTCACAGCGTCAGGGCTGTCCCATTTGGGTTACCCACTAAATCCCCACCGGCCTCCTCTCACCGTGTTCTCCTGCGTGTGCTCCTCAATGCTGAGCTATGCTCACAGCCACAGCAGCTTTTTTAAAAAAATCAAGGCATTGACTGTTCAGATGTGCTGAAAGTCTTACACCAGCAAAAGATGGTATGAATGGGCTTTCCATCTTGGAAAGAACACTCAAAAAATGCCTTGGTGGGAAAATATGGCACGGTACCAGCAGTGCTGAGGGAAAGGCGCTCGGTGCTTTTCCAGGAGCGAGTGGTGCCAGCTCACAAGGTCAAGAACTGTAGCATCCAATCCCTCAAAATCCTTTGCTTTTTTTTTTTTTTTTTTTAAGCTGGTTAGTACAACAGCAACTTTGTTCACCTGCATGTTATCACTGTAAAAATATAAAAAAAAAATTATTGAAAGACTTTTATTAGAAGCAGGAAGAAATCGTCGGGTTTGTTTTTAAGCCAGGTAAAGGCTTTTTAAGGGTGGTGAACAGAAGTGGTTGTCAAATACCATCTAGTGGTGGTGAGGGAGAGTGCAAGTGCGCGGCAGCGCGCAGCCTGCGCGGCCCTGGCCCCGCTCCCGGCCCCGCTCCCCGCCCCGGCCCCGGCCCCGGCCCCATCCCGGCCCCGCTCCCGGCCCCGGCCGCCCCGAGCCCCGGCGGGCACCACCCGCAGCCCCGACCTCCTGCCCCGGCTCCGGCTTTGCGGCCGGGCCAAATGCCAGCAGCCAAGGGTCCTGAGCGGGCCTCTCCTTCTCCTTGTCCCGCAGAGGGCTGGACCACACTGCTGGGAGGAAAGTGCTGCTAAAACTGACGGCGCCGAGGGCTGGGTTGTCCCCTCACACCCGTGTACATCTGAAGCATCTCCCCAAAAACGCTCCTTTATAAACACAGGTATCAGTAATGAGAACTGAACGCACAGAGCAAAGCGTCTGTCCTGCGTACAGCGAGGAAGGGCTCACTCCTGAGGGCGGCTGTAGGACATCGCTGTCTCGGTGCCAGCATTTTATGCAGAAAGCCTGAAGATTTATTAAGCCAACACTCTTCTTTTGTTTTCACTACAAATCTTTTTACATTGGGAAAGGAGGGAGTGACATGAGAAACAATGCTAGCCAGTTAGCTAAATTGCTATTGCAGCTAAGTTTTACTTGAGCAATAATTTCACAAAGAGGATCCCAAATTCTGGCTTACTCTGCATGTGAATCAACCTTCCTAGAGCCCAAACCCAGAGTCAAGATGCATCCACAGGTCCTGTGCAAACGGGACAGCCAGAGAAAGCTGGGCTGGGTGTTCGTGAGCAGCTCCTGTCTGATTACTGATGGCAACTCTCAGCCATAAGACACCAACTCGGAGGGCTGACTTGGACCAGTCACTATACTCTCATGGACCTCAAGACTCATATACCTGCTGGGAACATGAGTATGCCGCATTTTCAGAATCATTCAATGTATTTTTCAGCCCACTAGGACTCTCTCCTAAACCAACACATTGTTTTCCTGTTAGACTAAGACACATCCAGCCAAGTACTCAGCTAAACTACTTGCCTGAAGCCATCCCCCATCACGGGTAGTCTTATTCATCCTATCCCACTATTTACAAATATAGGCCCTGAACTTGCAGCTAGCTGGACCCCTGTGGATAGACCCTTGGGCCTGAGCAGAGCTCCACTGACATTAATGAGGTCCTGCTGTGCAGAGCTAGTAGCAGCATTACATCAATAATCCATAATAAAGTCTAATCAACATTAAAGCTGAGCGGCCATCTGGCCAGAGCGAAGCGTTCAGTCATCCACCTGCATGAAGTGCTCCCGTGCCAAGAACGTACCGAGGGGAGAGAGTCTTCCTGCACCGGGAGACATAACCTGTGGGTGTGAACGGGGGTTACAAGCGTAAATCAGCAGAACAGATCCTATGGCATGCGCCCAGGTTTCAAAGATCTTAGCTACCTACAAATCCCATGTAGTGACAGAGACTGAAGGACTTCAGACTTGATGCTGACACTTCAACATTCAGCATTCAATTTGCCTTTTGCCCTGAGAGCAGCGGTTTTCTGAGTTTGGGCCAGAATTCCTCATTTTAGTTTTTATATTATTTTTACTATGATAATTTTGGTCTAAGAAAACCACTTCTGTTCAAAATAAATTAGATAAACCCACTCAGGACAGAGTGTCCTTGTCCTGCTTGCTTTTGTTTTGGCTTTATTTTAAATGCTCCCCCTGGATATTGTTATTTCCACCGACTTCAGAAGCACAAAAGGAATGCAGGAGTCAGACTGTTTATATGAACTCGAAACACGGATGCGATCACAGACCTTTGCAGGAGCTCAGATACCACGATGACAGGTGCAATATAAGAACCACCTGTGTAGATTACTTCAGACTTACTCATTGCGAACGCCGAATTCCTTGTGTTTTGCATTCAGGAGGAACTCTTGGGCTGTAATCCAATATTCAGTTGCGAAGTTGATAATTATGGCATAGTTAGGGAAAGGAATTATTCAACACAAGTGCAAGGTCACCGCTGCAGATCTGGCTATCTTCAACGCCAACAGGGCAAGATAAGTGGTCTTGGCAATAAGACCAAGCAGTGCACCTGCTAACAGGAGCTGAAGACAGGACTAGAGCATGAGAGCGGAGATGAAACCAAGGGTTTTATGGAGTATTTTGTATTGAATGTCTCTTCCACAAAGAAACCAAGATCTCTATTTTAGGATCACCTTTATACAAAGGAAAGCTGATGGGAAAATCATCTACAAACAAAAATGGGTATGAAAAAACTTTAATTTGCTCATTTGTGTTCAATTCCTTGCAATACTTTGCTTTAGAATCTCTAAAAGGCACATTAAACCATACCTCACAGCCTGCAAATCAAGTGCTAATTAAAACTGCATTAACCCTAATGGATTGCAAAGAAGAAATCTAATTGAGAAAACTTCTGTTTACCTAAGGCACGCTGGAAAAACAAACCATCCCATATTTCTCTTCAATCTTATTTTTTTTTCCTTTCTCTCAGCATGCACACACAGAACTGCTGCCTCTTACTCTATAATTTACTAAATCAACCTTTTCGGGGAGGTTTAAAGCATGCTGAAGCTCTCTCACAGTGCTTTTCAACCAACCTTGTACTATCACAACTTCAAAATATGTGCCACCGACTCTCAAAATCGTGCCTGAAATGGGCTTGTGTAATCGCGGTCTCAGGTGCTTACTGCTACCTACCCAATTACGTCATTATCTTCTTCCACTCTGAGGACCAGTCTGTATTTCCCGTACTGGGTGTAGCTATTGCTCTCACTTACTGGGACCAGTCTGGCCATTCCATAAATTCTCTCTAGGTTAGGACAAGCCTTGCCTTGTCTTCCTTGATTTCCCACGTGGATGGGGCAGAAGCATCACTGTGGAATCTACTTAATGACAAGAGCTCCTGGAAGCACTAGTGATAAATGACCTGTTGTTTGGGGTGGGAGGAACCAACCACATATTTTTGGTGCCCTTATTTCTGTTTGGTTTCCTTTTAGGTACACATACGCACCTCCATGTGATGGGGACGTACATAAAACCAAATTTCTAAAACTGCACACCCATCCTCAAAATCGGCAGAACCTGGACTTGCAACCTGATGGGGAGGGGGGAGCTAAGCCGTAAGTAGCCCCCCGAGGCTTGTTGTCCTAATGAATACCAGGCCACAAATTAATGAAGGAGGTTTTAAGAAAACATTGTGATTTTTAGCCCTTCAAGAATCATCAAATCTGCTAGAAGTCCAGACAGCTGTTTATAGCTTGTTAAGATGTTGATTGTTTACAAATTAGATTTTCCCTTTGAGAACCCTGCACCTATCAGCCTGCTAGTGTCACTCATCGATAAAGAGAGGGTGCTTTCTCTGCCAAAGAAGAAAGGCTGACATTAGGTGGTCTAGTCTGTAGTGAGCTTACTTGGTTTCACCTCCTGCCATCAGAACTATTCAGTATTTTTCTAACCTCCCCATTTCAGATGGTTTTGCCCTGGATTTTCTTCGGCATTCACAAATTCATTTGTTCATAGCTGAAACAGCTACCATAAGGAGCACGTGCATTGCCTTTGCATTTTGGATGTGCAAAGTACTTTTTGGCTTTTCTCTAGAGACAAAAGCTGGTGTCTGGAAAAAAAAAAAAAAAGGAAAGGAATATGATATAAAAGAGGAGTTTCTGTATGAGAAGATTTGTTTTCTCACTGACAGCTGTACAGCCCCACAGGCAGCACAAATTGGCTAGGTTGTGAAGTCAAGGCCAGTGCCTACAGCATTCGGCAGCTTCCTGTGTCTTAATCTTTCTGTTTGGGGAATGAACTGTAATTTGTTTTCATTGACCCATAGCTTCAGTTGCAGAGTGTAGGATTACCTTAATGGACCAAAACTTGAGAGACATCAACTTTCTTTTTAGTCCTTCCAGTGCTGTATCCTTTCCTGTGCCATTCATTCCCCTGGGTCGCAGCAGGGTGTACTTGTGCTCATTGTCTGCCCAGCGGCTCTGGAGGAGAGAGAGGATGCTCTGGGGCTCTGCATGGCTTCGGGCAGGGCTGGTCCAGGGTCCCCCCAAGAGTCCTCATCACCATTCTCCTGCGCCTCTCACTCTCGAGCTCAGTTCCCCCACCCCCAGTCCATCTCGGGAACCTGTTTCAATAACAATTAGGAATCCTGACTCAGTTAGGAGCACCATAAATCAAACCGTGAGCCCCCAGCAAGACCAATTTCCTGGCTGCAAGTGAATGTGCTCCGTAATTTTCTGTGCACCACTCAGACCTGCCATTTAGCAAAAGCTGAAGGTTTTTCTTTTTCATGAAGGAGTGCTATTGTGCATCCCTTTATACCATATCACTGAGTGTTTTCTCTGAACATGGACAACAGATATCCACGTGGGTCATCCAGCTCATACAGGACTCTCAAAGCAGTGTTAGTTCTCAGTAGAAAGATGCTCTTTCGGTTACAGTGGCAGACTTGAGGAGCACCAGTTCTGCTGCAGATCTTGGCCATATTGCTTCATCTCTTTGTGCCTCAGTTACTAGAATGGAGATATAACTTTTTTTCAATTAGATTAGCAACTTCAGGGCATAGATCGTATACTCAGCATCTGCTAAATGGGCCATAATCTCTGGAGCCTCTAAATGCTCCCATATGCCACCAGTAATGCTACCTTTTCAAAAATTAGCATGTGTTGCACAGAATAAGGAAAAGAAGTAGAATATGTTTCTCACTTTTGAAACTTGAAGTACTATCAGAAGCTGTAACATCATGTGGTACACTGACAAAACCTTGCTTTTATTCCTTAGGATACAACTTCTAGCCCTGGCTCTCCATTATGGTTAGACAGCAGCTGGACAGACCTGATGGAGCTTCTTGATGTCCTGGCAAGGAGTGCTTAGAAGGCAGGTTTGCAAAGGTCTTTGGATACCTATGGGTACCAATAGGATCTTTAGAAAAATATACTACACACTGATAGGGGAATCTGAAATCTTCTGAGTCCTTTCCAAAAACTCATGAAACTCCAACAAGTCAACAGGCACAGACTCAGGGGAAGCTGCTATGCAACACTGAAACTAAGCCTGAAGCTTTTTGAAGGCATCTGTGAGTCATGAGATTTGCACTGACTGTTTCATGCTCAATACAAACCAGGAAAGTAATTAAGAAGTAAATCAAAGTCTTCACCCAGCCATTTTAAATCACGTCAAAATCGGAGTCCCTTGTAACTGTGCCTGTCAGTTGTATGGGGCTTTTCAAAGAAACACACAAAAATTAACTAACTGATTCCCAGATCCCTTGCCCATCTGCCATTCAAATCATCATGGCATTGGTCCAGCAGAGAGTAGGAATCTGTACTGCTTTATTCCAAAAATTCAGGAGCCAAAACAAATTATAATGAGTCATCCTGGGACTTTATCAACTCTTCTCACCTGAAGAGAATTTTCCGTCTTGCATGGGAAGTTCTGCTGGCAGGAGAGACACCTCTTCTGCCATTCTGGAGTTGAGTCCAAATGATAAAACATTTTATCAATGCAATTAGCATATCAACATGCAAATCCCTATTGAAAAATGCACTGTTGACAAAACAGCTAGAAGGCAGCTCATCATAATACAGAAAATGGAAGAAAAAACCAAAACCCAGCAACTTGCATCCAACCAGTCACTGTGCTGGAGAGAGCCCACAGAGGCCAAGAACCACAGGGTTTTGGACACTCCTCAGACAGAGCTGCAAAACAAAAATCAAGGGTGATAGGAACCAGATTATCTTGGATATAAACCATGATAATAGTTCCCAATTTCTGTCCATTCCTTATCTTAATGCCACGTTTAGGCAGCAACCATAACTTAAGCCAATCCACATCTTTCAAACACTTAAGCAAAGCCCCTCCCAAGAAATAATGGCAGTAGGCAATAACTTCAAATTACAGGAAACAAAAAACAAGATTTCCTTGTTTGCTGCCTGTCTTCTAAACCAGAAACATTCACACCCCTTTCCAGCTTTTTTTTTTTTCACCTTGCAGGCCAATATGAGAACTGATGTCACATAGTCAAATATCTCTGAGATAAGCAGCTGTGAGAGAAACCCAGAGATCGCAGGGCTTGTCATCAAGAAAGAAAAATTTATTTGAGATCCACAGTCTGTTATTTACAAAGGGAGAACTGGTTGCTCTTTCGCTTGTCAGACAACAGAAGAAGAAAGCGTTCTGTATTTAGTTGCTTCCATTAGGTTGTTCCCATACAAACAGTACAGTAGATGAAACAACTTCCCGGAGTAAGCCCCACCAGGAGCAGGTGGCTCAGGAATGCCAAATACTTTGAGAACTGCTTTAACTGCCACAGAGGAAGAAGTGCTCTTCTCCCTCCAATCGTCCTCGACACTCTGCCTGTTCTCCACATCCACAGTTCTAAGAAACTATTTTTTTCAGTTGGTATTAAAGTTCCCAGTAGAAAAATGGTTTCCTTTTCCCCCTCACTTTTCAGTGATGCAGGAGAAACTTCAGGTGGAATATATAAAATTTCAGCATGAATTAAGAATAAAATTTCCCAAAATGGCCAGTGATTTTGGATGTCTCTAACAGCTCCCCAAACTCCTAGCTATTTTTGAAGCATTGGATGATGAGTCAGAATGAAATATTCACTGAGATTGCTAGCAGGCCTCCCAGTATTCAAACTATTTGAATATGCCTTCAGGGGAAGAAAGTGTTAATGGAGTTACCTTGCATTTAGTATTCATCTTTTTTCAGCTTTGTCAGGTAGCAGACAACAAGCCCAGACTTGACTTGGAGCATCAGCTGTGTACTAGCATAGTCTTGTGGGTAGCCTAATGTAATATTAATTGAATTGACATCTCCGTTGAGATCAGTTACACATGTAGGATTCAAGTTATTTAACAGTTTGTGCAACTGTATTTGAATTTTGATCAAAAAGACACACGCTGGGTTAACAGGACCAGAGGCAGAGCCAGAATCATGTAGAGCAGAAGTGACCTGGGACTCATATTTTCAAGGCATGATTTGTACAGGGGAGAAAACAGACTGTTCCCATACATTATTCCAGAATGGGCATTGCTTTATAGTGATAAACTTGTTACCTAGTCAACATTTAATCTTAAACTGATCCTAATCTGACTTGTTAAAGGACCATGGAGTGTGAACAGCAAAGAAACATCTCAGACTATCTCCTACCAGCTGACCAAATTCTCTCTTTGCCCCCAGAAAGAGACCTGGACCCTGGGCAGGTCTGGGCAGGTTGGAGGTCTTTGGAAGGAGAAAGAGGTGAGGATGACAGTCCAAGTTATCTTAGAGTACAAAGCTCCAGGGACTGAATTACTGGAAAAGGGATTTTGTTTCTGTCCAAAATGAGTTGCTTCAAATCTTTCCAGATTTTGACACGTGAGCAAAACCAGAATTGAACATTCTTGTCTGAAAGGGAAACAATCTCTCCATATTCTTAGTAAAACATAAAAAAACAACCCTGCACATTTCTCACGGTAATTTCAGTTTCAGTAGGAGAAAAAAAACCCCATCCTATACTTTCCCTTAGACTATATTTTTAACCAAATATGTTGAGAACCTCTATCTGCCCTGGGTTTCACTAGCTCTCTGCCCCTGCATCGTGGTCTCTGGAAGAGATTTCCACTGTCAACTGAGGTTCAGCCTTCCTGGACTTCTTGGGACCCCTGTCTTTTTTCACAGAGAGGAAACTTATCCACCTGAGAATTTGTTTGCTTACTTAAGTAAAAGTGTATATCACGTGAAGAAAAGAAAGAAAATCAGGCTACAGACTTAGAAAGATAAGTCATTTTTACCTAAATTGGTTCACCCTGATAGGAAACTTTGCTGTATATGTCATGGTGTGTTTTTTTTAAAAAGGAAATCCTTAAAAAAATCTGAAAAATACTTGCTCCAAAGTGGTACAGTCAAAAAACGTGGCAAAGAGAAACAGAACAGGAGCACTAAAAAATTAATTCCTTGTGCTGCTTGCTTCCCTGCTTTCTGTGCCTTATGCCAAAACCCCATGCATTTCAAATCCAATCCACTGCAATTACACCAGTCCCCAGCCACACACCATGTATCTGTAGGAGCATAGTGAGCAAGAAATGGATTTCCCTCAGGTAAGGTGTCAAGGGAACAGCCAGCAGGTTGGAATTGTATCCAGCCATTTGCTCAGATATACAGTAGTGAAATTAAAAATACTTTCCGCCCTTTACCAAGATGCAGCTCACAAAGCTTTTGTGATATTTTATCCTGATGCCATTAAAACACTGAAACTTTCAAAGAGATAGTATGCCACTACACAAACTCACAAAATTTACCTGTGGGAGCACCTTTTTACTGGAGTAAAAAACTCCACAAATCCATGTTGCTGTACGTTGGTGAGACAAGTGTCTCATGCTGAGATGAACCCTCACAGTGTAAGTCTACGGAACCGTGAAAGCTTTTGAAGTCGCGTCTTCAGACCACAGGCAAGCAAACCTCTTGGAGACCCCAGCAGCTACGTCACTGCAATAGATTTAGACATGGTGTTTGCTGAAAGAAGCCTACAGCTGGCTGGTTCTCACTGAAATCACAGAGCAGGGCATCCAAACGGTCTGGTATCAAATCGAGATACTCCAGTGCAGGCCCCCAGGAGCCTGAGAAACTCAGCCCCCACAAGCAGAGAGCAGCTGGCAGCAGCAGGTAAATCACTGCAAATTGCTACAGCGGATGTTGCAGCCATCATGTCTGCCAATAAGTAAATAATTGTGGGGGAACACCTGGTTTTCATACCACCTAACATACCTGCCACCGGCACTCAGGACACAGAGGCACATGTGGAAAGCAGAGCAAACATTTATTTAAAATCACTACAGAAAACATGAAAATATCTGGGGGCGGGGGAGCCTATGGTGCAGAGAGACCTGAAGGTAGCTATTTACTTTATGAACTAAAATGCTTTTGCACAGGAGAGAATGGAATAGAAGCAGGTGGTCTGGAAAGGCAAGAATCCAAAAGCCTTCTTTCCAATCATTAGTTTCAGATTGAAAATAACGATCCATTTCAGTCAGTTGGCTGTAGTTATCCTAGGTACATGCGTAAGGGATAAACAACTACACCCTACGTCCAAAATCCTCCATTTCAAAGTCTTCACTCATTTAAGTCCCGATACTAAATACTGTGGTTCATAGTTGCGATCGGTATACATCGGGAATGCGCAGTCATGCTGCTGAGGCTGCATTATAGATTTCTGTAATCTGTTTCACAGCAGCCTCTAGATGATCCGGTGAGATCAGATCTGTGTTGTCAGACCCCCCCATACACTTTCCATCTTGTCATACTGGAGCATGCCTGTACTTTTTTGCACAGTAATATCCTTCCTGGCAAAAAAAAAAAAAAAAAAAAGCTACATTGCGCTTCTTGCAGAGACATCACTTCTGGTCAGATAGCTCGGGTGCTTGGGCTGAAAGGGTCTGTGAGCCTCACCAGGCAACTGGCCTTACCATGATGGTGTTCAACCTGAGCATTGTAGTTATCCAAACTGTTGTCTGCTGAAGAAATCCGTAACCTTTTATAAGAGTAATGTGGCAGGAATATCTAAGGTTTTGTAACTCAGAGGAAAGGAAGTATTTCTGGTATTACATTATAAACGCAAACTGACTTGCAACTGCTGCCAGCACACACCTCTGTAAGCAATGAGGATGTTTTTGCCCTGTCAGGATTCAGCGGAAATATATCTCATACGTAACACATTTGCATATTATCTGTAGCTTTTGTTATCGTAGCCCCTCATAGTAAAAGCCCTAAGGTCATCCCGCAAACATCTTCAGTATTACCTTGAGGTCCTTTACCTTCTATAGACGAAAGCATGAGAAATTTTGGACAAACATCTGACTTCTTTGGTTCACTCTACAGATGTAGTATCCTCACTGAGAACTGTATTGTCATACCAGGTACTCAAACCCTTCAATAAGCTCCTGCTGCCCAAAGGGAGAATGAAGCTTGTTTTACAGCTAACTGGCCACCCTGATCTCCAAGCCCACATAACCTGGTGTCGCTCCACCAACTTCTGTGGACTGACAACCTTCACATGTGGCAAAAACATACAGCAGAGCTTTTTTTAAAGGGTTCAGACATCAGTTGCACCAGGAAGTTAAGCATTTAGCTGCCTTTAAAAATCTGACCACTAGAACAACTCTTAGCATCTTCTAACAAGCAAACCTAACTTGAGACTAAATCACAGTTATTCCCAGATACGCAAACTATACTAGTAAAACTGCGTATCATCCTTTATCCGACTGACAGCTATTGTTTGGAAATTATTAACAGCTCAGCCGCAGGGAGGGTGTCATCTCAGTCAGGGATCATCTTGGGTTACGGACAAATGAGGGAGTGGAGATGCCAAAGTAGTCTGCGGCTTAACTTGTCAAAGAAGGCTATCACAAGACCAAAGTTGAAGGAAAACTCAACAAGTGAAGGTACATGCATTTCTCTACTTTAATGTGGACAACACTTATTCTTTTATATGACCCAGATAAAAATCACACTCAATTCTCACTGTATCTCTTTTTCTAATGCTCATAAACAGAGCTTTTGCAGTGCTTTGAATTAGATCTGCGATTTGTGAGCGACATGTATAATAATTAGACTGTGAAGATGTACAGTTAATCCATTTAAAGGTGTAAAGAAGTCCATTTAATGAACATTATAGTCACATTAGACTTGGAAACATCTAACTCTTTTGTTGAATAAAAAGAAGTTCAATGAGATTAACTTCTCTTAGTTGGTTTTAAAGAATACTCAAACATGTCCTACTCTGATAGTGTACTATTCCTTGGTGCATGGTTTCTGCATACCAATGTCTTCAGTGTAGAAGAGTAAGAATAAGACTGGGAGACATTCTATTTCAGTTAAATAATTACAAATTAAAGAGGATCACTTCTACTTTCTATACTTACTGTAGTATGATAAGAAGCTGAACTCCTTGAACTTGTAATTATATAACAGAAATGTTAATCTCCTGGTTCGGTATTCAGTTCTACTGCATTAAATGTATTCTTACAATTATCAAGTTTACTACATGGCACATAGACATTTCTATTGGGAAACCTATTATTTGATCATATCAGATTTTGACCATAAATACTGTAATGGAATTCTGTTTTCAAATCTCTCACTGCCACAAAATGACTAATGAGGGTTAATACACCTATGTAGCTTGAGAACCTGAAAAAACATTCGTATAATTTCTGATTTTCAATTTGTAATGCTAACTGAGCTTCCGATTATTTTCCACAGCTTTGTGCAATTAAAAAAAAAGATTTAAGCTAGAGAACACATAAGTCCAAAATACACTAAGTAACTTGTAATAAAGAAATTTAATTTTAAATATATGTACTTTAAGCAGCTGTTCTCCTCTTAGGAGAAACTCATTTAGGCTTAAGAGTTACTGGCCGAAGCTATCTTCTTTTCACAGCATATTATAATGTGTGCTATTGGCTTTAATAGTTTGGAAGTACAATTTACATCCTTGTCCATTTAAATATATAAAACTATTTCAAGGGGTAGGGTAGCCAGTTAGAAAAGAAAACAAGACCATTCTCTGACTTCCACTTCCATTTTTTAATGAAGAAAAACTTATCTTTCCAGCAAAATTCTGGCTCACAATGCTTTAATGAAGCCGTACTTCTGTTAAAAACTGAAGATAAATTCTGTAGATAGTCACTTCAGAGAGATTTTAGCCAGTGAAACGCTTGCTTCCAGTAGAGATACCTGGCTTGGTGCATACATCAGGCGACATTCTTTTGTAGTTTGCAGAGCAGAACCTGATAAGATCAAGAGACAACATAATCCTGGCTAATGCAGAGTGACTTTTTATGTACTGTTTGGGATGCAGCGCAACATCAGAAAGACAATCCTTCCACCTGGAGAGGCTTGGGCAGGAGAAGTACCCTCCTGAGGGCTAACGCTGCACCTAAACAGCATAACCAGGTTTTGCCTGCTGAGCGTGTTGAGCCTTCCAGTCATTGCCTAAAAAGAGGGAGCTGTGTATTGGCATCCTACAGCTCCATCATTATCCGCTACTCAAAACTCTCAGAGCACCATTTGCAAAGCACTGTCATGAACACATCAAAAAAACCCATTTTACTTCCCACACGTGTCAGTTTGAGTTTTATTAGTCAGACACTTAGGCAGAGGCTTCTACAGGCAAAAAGGCCAGGAGAAAAGCGAAGAACGAAAGAAGAGCAGCCCATTCAAGACAAGATTTGTTGCTAAGGATCTCTGAAGCTACTGCTGCTTTTGACGTATCCTGGATGTTACACAGTCTGGGGAGCCTGCAGGCATCTGGGATTGAGATAACTGGGTTCTCACTCGAAAAGTCGACCTTAAGGTGCCTGTGCAGTGCCCAGATTCTTTGACTTATCGAGGAACAAGCACCCACCAGCCACAGGGACAGGGCTGTGCCTGACAGTCACCAGGGCTAGTTTCTGCCAACCCTGGTATCACCCCCATGTCCCCTTTAGACCTCAGATTTCTCAGCAACCATGCTCTCCTCAGGCATTTGATGCTCACTGGAGCAAACAACTGAGATAAGGATAAAATCAACTTTGATTGTGCTGCATAGAAAATATACTTCCCTTTAAATTTCCTGCCTGCCTGAGTTATTGGATACACACACAATGCCTCGTCTAATGACTCAATCATGCAAGCCGAGCTACCCAGGATGACCTGCAGAGCCTCTTGCCACAGCCTGACCTGCCTTCTGACAGAGGATGGTTTGCAATGGCAGAGCTCGCTCCACGCTTTCAAAGAGAATAACCATCATATAAAACGTCACGTGAGGTTCTAAACCACTGCTAGTTTGAAATTCCCTTTTTTTTTTTTCCCCATCCTAGCTAGGCATAGTCCAGTACTTCATTATCCTCCTATTATTAGCAAGTTTCAGCTACTCTCTAAACTAAATCTTCCCCGTTTCAGCTGAAACATCCTTGTCATATGCACTATAGTCCTGGAGGATGTTACTACCTATCTCCTTACACACACATACGTCTGCATTTCACATGCATGCTCACATAAGTTGCCACATCTGCCTTCTAACACAGGGTAACCAGGACCTTTCCCTTGTCTTCAATATTACTTCTTTAGTCATTTTTTCTGGACTTCTGATCATTCATGCTTCTTTTCTCCCTCCCCACCATTTCTGAAGTGTGGTACCTACTTCAGCTGAGGCTTTTTCCCCCCTGGACAGACCTGAAGGATTACTCTTGTGTCCTACAGCCTCTTTTTCTGATTAGTAAGCCAACAACATTCCCTCAGTGGAAATTAGCATTTCCACAAGGCATTTTTACTTGCCTTCAACATGTAAATTAAGGAACATCAGATCTTTTCCTCAAGGATACTAAATAATTTTAGTAACTAGTTAAGATCAATATCCAGTGTCATGAGTTGTAGATCTCAGTCTTTTTTCTCAGCAAATACACATTTATGATCTAGTCCTACTTGTGTCATCATCTAGCACCTTCCCTAACATCCGAAAAACTCATTGACTTTTATTCCAGGAAAGGTCTTCTCGGTATCCCAGCTTGTCCGAGTCACGGCATTAATCCAGCTTGGGAAACTTGTCCCTTTGCTGCTGGGTCTGTCTGTTTTGCAGATAGCACACTTCATTCTTCGGGGCCAAGTGAATTCACAGGTCTGACCAGGCTGCTGCGAGTCAGAGAGATAAGGACAGGAACATGCTGGGGTAGCTGAGACACTGCTGTGGCCAGGAGTAAGAATAAAAAGTGTTCTGGCAGTGACTGGGGATGATTCAGCTTCTGCTGTGAAAGGGAAGAGGTTCCCACCGAGTTCCCAAGGTGAAGTCAGAGCCTGTCCCGTGCCAGAGGCTGCCCAGGGACTGCTGGCAGGGAGCAGATCCTGCCCTCCCCTACAACAAATCCTTCCCTACCTGATCAACAGGACACATCAGCAAAGAGACAGAAAATGTCACCGCTCCGGGTTAGCAGAGTCACATCTGGCTATAGCGCTGTGAAACTGCGTCTCCTCTGCGACAGCAGAGCCCCACGCACTGAGCAAAGAGCAGCGAGCAGGCAGCGACAGCAAAGCAGCAGATATTTGTTTTTAAAGTACAGCTAGCAAATACTTGGAGAAAGTAGTCCAGCCTCATTATCTTGTAATAAAATTTGTATTTCCCCTATATATACTGTCTTACTGTAACATCAGTATATCTCGATTAGGTTACAAGGCTGTTGAGATAATTAAATAGTATACATAAATGTGAACTGGCACAGTGGGAAATATACTGCACTGCTGCTTAAATATAGCAGATAAAGCCATGGGAAAGAGGCAACAGAATATAGTGCTGTAAGATTACAGAGATATAAATTCAAGTACTCTGCTGCGGTGCTGCTAGAATATGGGGAGAAAGTTATTAGAAACAAAATGAATTCAGTAGCGCCTTGAACTCACTATCATAGTCTGGGGCAAGTTAATCACTTCATCCTCATCCACTAACACATTTATCCACCTACTAATTCTCCACCTAATTAGAGAGAAATTCAGAGCTCTACTGGTCAGGGAGGCAGGGATTAGGGTTAAGAAAACACTTGTATTTGAAACCCCCTACCTCTGCTGGTTAGTGTGAAAGATCCTATAAGAAACTCCCACCCTAGCTAATCCATGACCCTCAGCAGGGAGGAGTGTTAACAATTTGGTTTAAAACTCACACTCTCAGACAAATGCATCAAAAACGGCTTTTCTTCTTTGATTTATAGGTATTACTTGTTTTTCCAAGCTCCATTAAGGACTCTTCATCATGTACTGCAAGGGGCATTAAGCACTGAAAGTTGTTCCCAGCTCTGTATTATTCAAAGGCAATTTACACTAATTATTGGAGTCCATGGTGTTACCCATACTCATAGAATGATCCATCTCAGCAGGCTAAAGTACTTTTGAAATGTTAATTTATTACTGAGGTATAAAAACATCCTTACATTAAAGCACAATTCTTTCTTAAATGCCAAGGGGTTTGTATTACTAATATATTACATACTTACTGTTTATCTTAGATACAAGAATAAAGATATAATTTAATTTACTATATAATAGTGCCTATAAAAGCCACTATTAACACAAATTGCACTGCATTTAAACTCAGTTACGACACTGATATTATGCTTGTTTTTCTTGTTTAGTGATTTTCTCAACACACACGCAAACAGAGCACGCAGGGCTGCTTCACGGAAGCAAGCTTTTCAGACAAACAGCTCAATGGTAAAGTGAAAAAAGTGTTTCACTGGTGAAGTGCTTCACCGATTCCAAAATAATCTCATTCCCATAAAAGTGCAGATATTAGTGTGATATCACTGCTCTGAGGACAAAGAGGGAAAATGCATTCATAAACTGGCATGACAGCACGCCCGTGTATCAAATGCCAATAAACAAAAACACGCTACAAGCACCCAGTATTCAGTTAAATTCTGGCACAAAAGTCACTGATTTTAGCAAGAGCAGTGTGGCCAGTGCTGAGCACCCCACCCATATAGGTTTTGTTTTCCTTGGTTGCAATGTGTAAAAATACAGCCATGCCAACAAAAATTTATTTGACCTTGTGTTGACAAAAGCCCTTGAACAATCAAGGGGATTATTTCTTAACTGGCTCAACCGACAACTTTTACTTCACTCGAGAAGCCACTGGATTGCACTCAGTGGTAAGAGGAAATCCTGCCTTGGAAGCATCAGAGTCTTGGGATGATGCATGAGGCGTCTGTGGCAAATGAAAAAAAAAGGTCCCTTTGCTTTCCTAAGTCCTCTCCAAGGTCCCAAAGATAGTCCTCACCCATGAAATGTACACTGTCATGAATTAAGACAGTGAACATCTGAAATATCTGCATAACATCACATAAACAAAGCTTGCCATGATAGGCTCAAATCTTTTTATCCAAAAATTTTTGGCAACCTAGAATTTGTTTGTGTAGCTGAAATACAACACACAGCTTTGGAACAGCAATACTCTTGACCCACATTTCATTTACCTCTCCAGGTGTCTGAGCACTGGAGATACCCTTCCTTATACATAGTAGTTCCTGAAATGAAAGGACTTATGAAATAAAGTGTTATGCCAACATAAATCTTGTTCGCCACTAACACAATCTGTTTACCCACAGAAATCTAAATTCCAGAGCGATGGCTTGGCTTCATAAGCTGGCCAATCCACTGAAGGTACTCAGGAGTCAGACAATTTGCAGAGGAGTCGGGCAATTACATGTGGGAAGTATTGTGCTCACTCTCATGCCTAAATTCCACACACAGGACTGTAATTTGCATGCACAACAGTTTGCATACATTAAGGATTTTTTTTTTTTTTTGGTGCATAAAAGGCCTGGTAGGTGCCAAAGCAATGACTTGTGTACAAAACCACAGTAATCCTACCTGCAAGTCAGACCTTTAGATAAACAAGCTTGACTTATAAAAAGCACCTCTTAAACTATGAAAATCTCCTTTAGAGGAACATATGTTCTTACAAAATGTGTAACTGATCATGAAAATGATTCCCATTACAAAACACAACACCCCACAAATTTCTCCTGTAAAATTTATGTCATGAATTAGAAGTGAAGCATGCAATTATTTTGCTGCAGAATTTGGAAAAAAATGACACTGATCAGTCATATTTAATCTTCATTTAGTGACAGGCTATGTATTATTTTAGGAATAGGTGGGCACAGTTAATCCTGGACTACTGAGGCCCAGATCACCACAAATTCTTTGGAAAGAAGCCATCCTGGTATAAACACTCATCTTACAGAATAATCCCATCTATCTGTAACACACTGACTTGTTGGTATGCAGATAAACCTATAGGTTTTTCAAGTTTCTATTTCATTCCTCACTGAAAGTTAGCCAGCCTTTGACAATTTGGACCATCAATTGTCTCTATATAGAGGTGACTTCCAGGTCAACCTGATTTCTCTCTTGCTAAGCTAGCCAAGTCCCCGATGGCTGGGAGGAAGGATGGGTGATGCTGATGATGGGCACCTCGGAAGCAGGCATTCGGATGGGAAGAAGCAGCACACGGCACTTTCAGTTTTAGCTGAAGTCCAACTGGGAAGGAACACACTGAAGCAGAGAATGGAAATATTGTTCCTGTCTGAAAATCTTACTGTATCACAAATTGTTTTGCTTCTGCAGTTTAGTCCAAGCAATTTGTAGGAACCCCGCGTCTCACAGAAACCTACTCAATTCTCTTCAACAATGGAATGGTCTGGGAGATAAATATAGCTCAGGTGTCATTTTAGGCAATGAAATAAATTCCATGCTGCTCCAGACTCATCTTTATGATGTATGTCAGCAATGGCTTAGACTTTTCTGTGGAACACCTTCAAGAAAACAGGGTTCAGGCTAAACAAAAGGGGAAATTCTCCTTATTTCTCAAGAAGAAAAAGCAGCTTCTCCCAGACCTCAGGTTTATGCACTCGCTAAAAGCAGTGGCCCATTAGTTTTCAATGGCCGTGGCTCAGTACAGAGTAAAGATTTCATCATAGGGTCATATGAAACATTACAGGTTGCTGGAGAGAACAGATACATATAGCAAGCTCTAACCTAAATTCCTGTCTATCAAATGGCTGCCAGATCTGACTTAATGAATATGTTTTATCTTATTACACAGAAATAATTTTTATAAAGTCATGAGAAAAAAATCTGTTAGTGATCTTACTTGTATTAATCTAATTTTCAGCCACAGTAACATATTTTCTTAAAAGACTATGTTTGCCTCAGAAAATATCAACAGGTTTGCCTAATGGCATCAAGGCAGATATTCTGTATTTTGTAAATTCATCAGGATATTGCTGTGCTGCCATTCAGATCACATAGCAGCTATGCATTATATATGCAAGACTAGTGGCACCAGGCAGCTCTTTTTCTAATTAATACAAGTCAGAGGAAATTGTTAGGAGGAGGGAAAGAGACCAAAAATGAGAGAAAAGGAGATTTCCACACAATTGCCCATTGCAACATGAAAACTCAGCTCATCTGCATAATATTAATGATATCAAATATGCAAACAGATGTTTCTCTCATTAAATGCTGTATGCAAATAACACTAGGAGGAGTGGTAATGTTGTTTCAGGGTTGAGAGATCACGGGGGGTAATTAAAGGTTAATCCAGTTTTCAGTTCACAGACTCTAAGACATGAGTGGTTGTAAAGAAAAATTGTCACTTAACCTTCAATTCATTATCCACAGTGCATGGATTTTTTCTTCTAAAATAACAAAAACATATATGTATTTATCTGCACTCTAGTGCCAAGGTATGGTGCATATTGTTAGAGAAGAACAGAAATTATTTGTTGCTATGAATGCCATTAAGTAGGTGCCGGAATGCATTAATTAGGCAAAGCAGAATTTGATCAGAAGTTCTCAGACCACAATCTAAACGCTGTAATCTCACTAAACATATTTCAATTGCTGAGATGTTGTCAAATGTTAATAGAAAACCATCTGAAGTACTTGTGGAACAAGTCTCCTAAAATAATTAAAAGCCGAATGTTTGAGATGCCGTGCGAGTTTTGCTGTAAGCCCTGTGAGCTGGATGGTACCATCACTAGCAGGCTGCCAACCGTCACTTTTGCTCGGAGTATCCTGCTGGGCGGATTGAAAGCAGTAAACATTTTAGCACTTAGATCTGAGTTCAACACGCCAGATGAGACATTCCCACTCCTTGCTCATAGGAGAAAATAAAGTGATAAGTGTCTGCACTGCAGTCTAGCCATGTTCTTCAGCAGCAAGGTTTTGTGCTGAGGGAAAGGCAAGGCCAGTGTGAACTACAGCAGCCACAGGTGGGAAGAAGTAGAAAGAAGCAAAGAAATACCTTGATTTGTGCAACCCTCTCTATATAATATCTGGGTGAAAATCGATGTGGGCCTGGGATAGCGGGAGTGAGAAATCAAAGAGGAGATGACAGTTGGCTCTGTTTGGCCTTGGATCCAGGGACCATTCTCTGCCTCCAAGACTACATGGCACCTTTGGATATTTTGGTGTTTTACTTAAAAATCTGCTTCCAGAAGTCTTGCAAATTATTCCCTTTAAATGTGTGTCTCTCCAGTGTGTCTCCCACCATCTGGCGGTCCCCACTGTCTCTCTCAATCCTCCCCCAGTAACACACACCACTAGACCTTCCATCTGTGCCTCACCAATTCTTTGGGTTTGAAAACCAGTTTCCTTCCCTTCTGGCCTCTCAAGTTCCCATTTGCACAGTATATCGCTTTTGAGCCTCACACTCAAAGAACCATGACCACATCAGCCTAGCCTCAAAATTTACCTTAGTTTCCTGGGCAGAATAACTCAGATTTGGCCCAATAGCTTTCAAACAGCACTAAGTATGACATACCCTCAACTTAAGCAATCATGACTGTTCTAGCTCTAGAATTTCATTATGGAATTCAGTTTTAAAATTTCTTGTTAATTGAGAGTACCAAAAAAAAAAAGACATTTAAAGTGTATTATATGAGATAAAAATCATCAAACTTACATATCTTTGTCAGCATTCATGTGGCATCCTGTGGTATAAACCCTGCTTCATAAAAATCCCCCTTCTCAATGATTTTCACAGCTATTTACAGCCTGCTTCCATTTGAAAAAGGTCTGATACCCAAGAAAAAAAAGCCTGTGAAAAATATCGCTTTTTCTGAAGTCGAACACTGCAGAAGGATTTTACTATACTTTATTTTGTCTTGAATCGCTGCAGTGAAATAGAAGCATTATCTTCCTTGCCTTCAGTGCGCAAGAGCCGTACTTTCCCTTGGACAGTACAGTTTGTAAGGTTTGCTGTAAGCTAGCTGCAAATTTTTGGGCAACACAGCAGAAACGGTGCACAGGGGGAAAACCCACCTTCCAACCTGGCTGAGCTGGATCCTGGCTGCCTACAGCTGCACATCCTTTCCCGTGGCCACCACCCCACTTCCGCAGCAGACTGGCAGCTGCTACCCCTTCTGAGCTGCCTTAATAAAGAACTGAGGATTAATTACCCTCTTGTGAGAGAACCCCCTCTGGCGCAGTGGGTTCTGGGGCACCCCGGGGTAAGGGGAGCGCAGGGCAGGATGCGGCACGGGCATAAAGGAGCGGCAGCCGGCAGGTGCAGGAGTCCCCCGGGGGCCTGTTACAGGCTGATAGCATTGAAGCAGCCTTCAGCCCCCGGCTTTGATCACTTCAGTACAAAGGTGGCTTCCGCGCCTTCCCCGTCGCCTTCGTTCCTCGCTCAGCGCCAGGACCTGGAGAAACAAATCCGACTGGAAATCTCCCAGTCACTTATCTCCAGACCCCATCAGAAAAGGGGCCTGTCAAAATCTCATCTCTGACTTATCGCCCCCAAGTGCTGTCAAAGCCCTCTGACTCTGCAAGCAGGTGAAGATTTAAAGTTGTTCCCTGAAGTCTGAACGAGTTCTGGTAAACGCCACCTGATCCCTATTAAAGCAGATTACAAGTATCCCCTTGAAATGTCACCAAGCATTTACAGGGGGATCCATACAAAAAAAAAAAAAAGCGCCATAAAATTTTTCCTTATCATGCTCAAAATGTATTTTCAGGGGAAGTGAATGCAGGTAACCATGCAAGCGAATGGGGCCGTTGAGGATTTGGTCCAAAGCTCACAAAAGCCTAAGAAAAAGTCTAATGTATTTAGTGGGTAAATGGATGCATGAACCCTGAACGCCGACCTCTCGGGTGCACTCACACACGCGCATGTGCGCATGCAGGTCCTGACAACTGGAAACACATTCCTGCATCTCCGGTTACCTGGGAGAACCTTTGGGTGAAGGACGTAAACCCTGGGATTTTGGCATACGCAAAGAGAATAAATAGGTATTAAAATCTATTTATCACGAGCAGAGTTTTGAACGTCTAATTGCTGCAGTTTGTTAGAGGAACAAAAAGATCTTCCCTGGTTTCAGCCATATCCAAGGGGATTAATTTGTCACTCTTCAAAAACAACTCATTGGAGGAATACCCTCTTTGATTCTTTATTCCCACATTAATTAGGAGTAATAAGTACACTAGATACACTTGGTACGTAAAAAATTAGTAGAAATAAATCTGCCACACATCTCAAGAGGGCAGCGAAGATCTGGCTGTGCAGGGTGGCAGCCCCGAAAGCGAATCCCGCTAGCGGGACTGCCCTGCCACGCCGGGCCGGAGCGGGGCACTGGCCTGGGCCAGCCCCGGAGCCGCGGGCCTGCAGGGAGGGACCGGGGCCGAGGCCGAGGCCGCTCCGCCGCTGCCGCCGCTGCCCGTCCCTCCCCGCCGCCTCCTCAGCGGCCGCGGGCGCGCGCCCCCTCCGGCCCGCGGCGGGAATCGCAGCGGCCGCCCACGGCGGCCCCGTCCCGCCCGCCAGGCCCGGCCAGGCCCTGAGGAGCGGCGTGCAGGCACAGGCGCCTCCCGCCCCGTCCTTTCCAGCACAGGCAGAGCCGCCCCATCTCACCTGCAACGGCCTCAGCACGGCGTCCCTGCAAGTCCTCATGAGGCGCCAGAAGGCACCTGTCCAAAGGGGCTGGGGGGTTGCAGGAGGCACGCATGGCCACGAGTGGGGCCTGGCTGGTCTCGTCACCCTGTTTTAAGGCACATAGTATGTCCTGCAGGAAGCCCACGGGCGCCACATAGTCCATGTCGTACCTCCCATTCTGTGGTCCTCTGTGGTGGCTTTGCTCCTGTCCACAGTTTCCCTCATTTATTCCCCCATTTCCCTCAGTTACTTCCCTCCATCCAGTGAAGGAGCACAGGGGAAAAAAAAGAAAAAGCATTTTGTGTTGAAATGCAAAGTAAAAGTCAACTTGATCCTTATTCAAAAAACACCAAAAGAGAGGGTAGCTGAAAATTTCTTCTCCAGAGAATAATTCTGACAGGATTGAACCAAATCCTGTATTTCTGTCATTGGGTTTTCAAGTGGGAAACTTCCTCGATGCTTTGGATATCTCAGAGCCCCTCTACTAAGCAGTTTCTCTCACTTGAGGACAGCGGGACTGCTGACCTGCACACAGCCGTCCCCAGCTCCGGGGCAGCCCCGCTCCCCCAGCCCGGCCAGGCAGCACCCCTGCCCACGGGAGAAGGCCAGAGGAGTGCGGGGATGCCGGATTTCCAGTGCTGACACCTCCACCCTTCATCGTGTCCTTAAACCGCGTGGCTTGAGAGGCGGCAGCCTTTATTGCCTGCTTGTTTGAGGTAATTACTACATGTATTTCCTCCCTGCTGGTTCTGCTGAAGCAGAAAAGGCTTTGGCCTTCGCTATACATAATGAAGAAAAACAATAATCTGGTTTATAAACACCACTTTTTCTATACTTTCAAAGGCAGGTTGTAGGGTGAGAGTCAGGAGAATGGTCCCTATTTGGCAGGGCAGCTAATAACAGTGAAGTTGCTGGAGGGAAATCTCTTGTCGAGTCTCCCTGAGCTGGAAGGATGCAGAGCACTCTTTGTTCCCTTGGTAGTAAACAATAAACCTTTAAAGATACTCCACTGTCCCCATCACTCACTCTCCTATACCATATTAAAAACCCCCAAAATATAAAGCAGCCCAATTGAGTGTAAAGAGTGAATTTAATTTCAGAGAGGGTGGGAATTTGTGACTTTCTTTTAAAAGACACTTAGTGTTAATTAAAATCTATGTAACCCAAAGAGATATATGGCACTTTTTCAAAGAGGGATGAAGTCAATCTGATTAGCAAGTGATTTATTACCATGTTAAAATACGCTTTTTGATTTTTAAAATTCAGTGTTTAGTACTGATGGAAAACAATTGTTTGTGCTCCATATAGCAATGAAGGTTCAAGTGACTTTAAAATACAAAAAACCCCCGTGATATACTAAAAGATAAACATTTATGTTTTACAGGGAAATCTAAAAAATAAAACTTTTTTTAGAAGTAGATTGTGGAGGAAAACATATAAGCAGTATGGAAATTCTCCATGTAAAATCTACCTTGCAGTCAGCAGTGTGTTGATTTGAAATGCCTTGCCTTTCTAACTGTTCCCCTCCTCCTCCTAAGCACTGCATCCAATTTGTATGTTATTCTGATGAAATGGTTTAGGCGAGAGAAAATGAGTAGTTTGAAAAATAAAGGAAAGTTCTACAGAAGAAATGAAGTGCTATCATTGAAATCTTTATTTATGTGAAAAGAAAGGGCTAAAACATTACCTCAGAATTCAAGATTACAACATCAGTAGGATATAAAGTAAATCCATTCTAGTAGTGAAACATCAGAAACCATAATCCTTTTTCAAAGACCTTTTGTTATTTTAATGTCTGACAAATTATGCTTTTTTAAAAGAAGAAAAACACTTCGATTTAAGAGGTTTCTTTTACTTCAGTAAAAGTAGTTTCACTATTTAAAAGTTTTAATTTTCTGTAACCAATAGTATTTACTATGCTGGCTAAGTATTAACACAAGAGTAAGGTTATTTTAGCCTCAATAGGACCGAGTACAAAGTTGCCACCAAGGACTTTTGCATCAAGTTGTTATGGCAACTTAGTGTTCCAAAAAGTATTAAGTTTTAGCAATGGGTTTTGTTTTGTTAATTTGGCTGCTTTTCCTTCAAGTTTTGAAGTTAAGTGTTATAAAAATGTTACATCATTATCATTCAAATGACAGGAGGTCTCAGAACATATTTAAAACTTGTTTCTGTTGCAAGACATTCCAGGATGATGTCCAAGGACCCCCATCCCTGCCTTTAGGGGCTACCCCCCTGACCCCAGTATGAGCGTAGGAGTCATTCCAGTGTTCCTAGCACTAAGAAACAAGGACAAAAAGAAACAAACTACATATGTACCTCCAACGTACTAGAGGCAAGACGGGATGGATCAAGGGATGGAAGAAGGGACCTTTCTGTTGTGCATGCAGCATCTCTCTTTCATGTTGAAAAGCATCAGGAACAGGATCATTATTGGTATTCTTGACCCTTGACACCACATGAAGAACTGGAAGGGTGAAATAAGCTCCTGAGGGCTCTGCAGCCAAAGGGCAGTTTTTGACTGGTGCACACATGGCAGGAAATTGTTCCAAAAAAGCCCATTTTAGGTCATATGCTACAGGTAGGGAAGAAACAGAATTATGGGCTTAAAAGCCCATAACGGACAAGAGCTCAGGATCACAGATTGTCACAAGCCATTCGCAACAGCCCTCCTCAAACGTCCCCAATGTGGCAAGTTCCAGCTCTGAAGGCCCTCGGTTCCCTAACCCCACCCCTGACCCTACTTCAGAGCACAGCCTCTCCCATCTCCAAATGAGCTACGGCTTCATCCTGACATCAGTGCTTGTTCCACCTTGTCAGTTTGGGCAGGGGAGCACTGGGGCCGAGCCCAAATGAGTGGGAAGAGTCAGATGTGCAAACTGAGCAGAGTGTCCTGGGCTGACTTCCCCGGGCAGCCTCATGGGTGGATGGCCAGATATCTCTGCCGGCTTCATCTCAGCCCTGGTTTGGAGGCTTGAATGTGCATGGTAGAAGAGGGGAAAATAAAAGACCGAAGGAATTGTCTCTCTCATGAAAAGGAGCCCCTTTTTCCCCATATTGACTAATTTTCAGAGTTTTTTCATGAAGCTGGAAACTATGGGAAGATTGTGTTGTTTTTGTCAGAATTTTGGCTTATTGTTTTTCCTCACCAGTTCTCTCAACTCTTTCCTCTCCTAGGTTTCCTACTAGCCTCTTTTTGAATAGAAAGATGGATGGAAACAAACTGGGGAAATTGAAAGAAAAACCAAAAATTTCAAAAATAAAAAATTGACATCCATGTGCCCTTAACAGATTTAGAAGGTAACAAAATTATTTTTAAAATTGTAAATTGTTTTGACATTTAAAACAATATTTTCTTTCTTTTGTGGAAGGAGATCAATCCACTAAATACACTGTAGTCATTTCCCTAGAAGGCAAACAAAACAAGAAGCTTTGTCTACCAACTTCTGCCAAAGACTTCTTGATGAACTTGGGCAAATCATTTCATTTGCCAGTTTCTCAGTGCGCTGTTTGTACAATGAGAACAATACTACTTCCTTTTTCTCATCCTTTGTCTTGTTTATTGAGATAGTCACTACTCCAGGGAGTACACAATCTCTAATTATGAGCAACTAGCATAATAGCACCCTGATCTCTAGGACCTACCGCAATACAAAGAACTAATAATCATCACAAGTCTTCTGTTCTGATGCATGATCTGCAAGAGCTATGAATACTAACATATGCTGGAAAGTTCTGTTTAATTTAATGTCTTTGAAAGAAAATAAAAGCCTATTTTTCCCATTGCTGCCATTTATATGGGCTTTTACTTTCCAGGAAGCTTCCGCCTTTACATGTCTTCCTTCCCCTTTTCAAAATAGAAATAAAAGTCGTGCTAAATAAAATAAAGACTATGAATGGCCAGTCTTTTCCTTCCTACCAGTTATTGTCACCCAGGAACATGCAGCAAAGGATGTCTACGTTATCATTTAGTTTCACAGAGATCTGCAGAGATCTGCCAGCTGCTGGCCATATGCTTAATCCTAAAAGGAATTATCTATGCTCTGTGTTGCCTGTACATGTCTGATTCCCTGTTTATGTATTTTTACTTGATTATAGCATATTATAAATCCAGCTAGCTTAACTTTTATGGTTAGAATCCAAATCCTCCAGTTTTTGAGGGTGTTTTTTTATTCAAATGAAATTCTACTGCCATTGTGGAAAATTCATGCAGCAACAAATGGGATGAAAACACCAAGATTTCATACAAATGAATCCAACACAAAACAAAAAGTTTATGGCATTTAATTTACAATGACATCCCTTCTTTAGAGTTTTTTAATGATCTGATAGTATTTCACAGCAGACAGAATTTCCCATCGGCTTCCATGGCCCTGTCCAGAACCTCTGTCCATCAAGTGACTTGTATGGTTTCCACCACGGAGATCCCCGGCCACCCTGGCCATCACAAGGGTGGGAATATTCCTTCTCTCCCCTCACCACCCTTTACACGAGGGGACTGGGAAGCAGGGAATGGTGAAGTGAATTGCTCACAGTCAGAGGAAATAGCCAACCTGGGAATTGAGTTCCAGTTGCTCAACTCCCTCTAGCAGGAGCCAAACCACAGGCTATTGTTTGCTATTGCAGGCTGCAGACATCTCCAGATATTTGAAGTCAGATTTTATGAGTGGTCTCACTATACATATACCCATGTTAAAATGATACAACACGGTACTACACCGAGGAAGGTTTTTATACTTCTAGGCCACGGTAAAGCTTTACCACAAAAGCATTGTAAAATGCCTTTTACATAGCAGGCTTATTTTTCAGAATGCAGGAACACATCCCTTGGGGATGCAGATTGTTTCCTTAGGACTCAACTTAAACATTCCCATGTGGTAAAATGAAGTAGGAGGATCCAGTGAAAGGAGCTCTCATTTCTCATTTAATTTACTACCTAATACTCAGCAGCCCAAGATTTATAAGACACTACAGAACTGTCTACATGTTTCCCCTTGTGGCAGATAGCAGATAACTGTTAATAGACTTGCTTAGAAAGTTTATTTAAAGGAAGAACTTAACTGTATTATTTTTCATGGAGGTGTGAACATTGCTTAAGGAGCTTAAGTCTCCATGTATAAGTATTATCAGATAGGTTCATGAGGATGCTAATGTGCATTAATATGAAACTCCAAAACCAGCTTTCACTGGTATATGTAGATAGTGCCATTTGTAAATAATGCCCTTTCTGATATTGCAGAGTTCTGGGATTGCTGAATATATTATTATTTCCAAGTACAATAATATTAACCCATAATAAACACCCTCTCTATCCTCTTTCTGCAGCTCCTGTAAACCCAACAATAAAACCACTCATGCAGAATTCAGTCTTCTCTACAGCCACACCTGGCACCTGCCTCAGTAAGATTTTGTCCACCCTTCTAGACAGGACCATGCAGCAGTTGTGGGAAAGCAAAGGTACTGGAGGGGCTCCAAAACTATTCTCATTTTCACTTGTCAGATGTACCCATGTACTTTGAAACACTGTCCTAGTCCTAACTTAAATCTGTACTGCTCCCTGTAAGGAGCAGCAAGGAGCTCACTGGGTGGGACTGGGCTCTGGTTTCTGCACACTGCAGCATAGCTGTCTGAGCCCTTTCCTGGCTCTTGAGCAACTTTAGCATCTTTGGCCATCAGTAAGGGGAAGGTGCACACACAACCAACTCAGCACTTTCCAGGATTTAACCCGTATTGCACATGCTGTGTGGAGATGAAAACGTGATTAAAGGAGCATATATTACATTATGTCCAGCTTTAGAGAAATATTTTAATGGAATAAAGAAAGAGCCATACATTTTCTTTTTTTGGTTGAGATGTAAGCTTCACCTCCTGGTATTTACAACCTAAAGCCCTCCAATATTGGGTTGGTTAATAGGATCCAGACAATGAAGCTGACTACAGGGAAAAGCAAGAGACTATTTCAGTTTCACCAGCCAAGGAGAAGAAAAGACCCTGCTTGATAAATGGTGAGAAGTATATTAGATGTTAAAAAATATTTCATTTTTAATAATCCTAGGTGTTACTGACAACCCAGGTAAAGAGCAAAGTTCATTTCTTCAAAATATATTTAATCTGACAGTATCCCTTTAATTAAGTAGCAATTTAGATTTTCCTCTCCTCCATATACAAAGCTTTAATGAAACATGAAAGCCACAAAAGAAATTTGTGTGTGTTTCATGGCAAGGCGTGAGGAATGATTTTCTGTTTAAATTCACAGACAGTAGCTATACAAATAACATTTAATATTTGTCGGAAGTATTATCTGCCTTTTTCCCTCACAGCATTACATTACTAAGGTAATAAGTACATGAGAATACATGATTTCCTGGCTACTGTATTGAATATGCACCTTTAAACAAAGTTAGGCTTGGGAATTTACCCATATCTTAAAATGCTAATCTAACACTAATTAAAAGGCCAGTGAATACGCTTTGATGGATTCTAGTTCATAGAATATGACAAATGAATTCAGATGGCATGCACAACTGCAGCAGAATTACAATATCGGAGCTGCAGCAAGCCGAGGGAAGCCGGGCAAGCAGTTCTCTGCACTGGTACAGGGGCAGGGAAGAGGGAGAGCTGGAGCTTGCCACAGCTTCTGTGGGTGCTGCCATCCTCTCAAGGTGTGGTCAGCCACAGTCTTTGTTTCCCATTTCATAGCTGCTTTCCAGGCTATGCTGAAGCAAGAGTTTGGCTCCTTCTGTATCCCACCCATCCTCCCTGTAATATATACAGCCTTCCTGCTCTTCACTGTGCAGTATCTAGTTTTTCAGAAGGGACAACAGCCACCCTGGGGAGGAAAAGTCAGATTGTAGCATTTCCTTTTTCCCACAAAACCAGGTCATTTCATAGGCTTCTTCAATCCCTTAAGCCCCATACCTATATATTGTTAAAGAAGTGATATCTATCTAATCTATCTATCTATCCTAATATCTAACATAAATCTCCCTGCCTTCAGCTTAAGGCCATTCTCCCTTGTCCTATCGCTCCATGCCCTTGTAAACAGTCCCTTTCCAGCTTTCTGGGGTTCTCCCTATAGGTTACAGTTGAACTTTGTGCATCCCATCTGTGATAAGATAGACAGAAAGCAACCAGCCTCTCACCACGGACTAGCTTTTCACCAAAGTAGTCATCAGAATAAAGATTTAATTTATTTCTACCAAATTTGGACTACAGTCTGGAGGACACTCTTCTCTCAGCTGAGGAAATATTGCAGCCACTGAGGCACCGGGTATCCCGGGATTGACTGATCCTCCCTAAAAGCGTCATGTCAGTTTGTATAAATAATTAAATTTCCACTGGATCAAAAAGAGAGTGCCTGTACTTGGGGGTTAATGCACAAGTTCATTCATAGCCTCCCTGTGAGGCAGTGTCAAAGTTTGAGTGGCTTTTTATATACCCTCTGGCAAAAACAGAGACTGCAACTGAGCAGTGTCTTTTAAAAGATCAGTAGCATTTTAACAGTGGGCTCTGGGATGGCTCTGCACGTTTAAAAATCTGGCTCGGAGTACTTTTTCCAGGGTCTCACAGTGAATGAAATGGTGCCAGTGCTGGATATTGAACTATGATCTTCTGCAGAATGTCTATCCAGATTTTTGCAAACAAGGCTTAGAGACTCTCAGAAGGTTTAATAGAGTGGACATAGCATGGCACTAATAGAGCTGCACAGATTGGGGATTGGAGCTGGCTGGTTGCTGGCCAGCTTGGATTGAGGACAGGATGATCTTTGTCTGGCCTGCAAAAGACCATGGAAAAAGATCCAGAATCCCAATCTATGCCTTAAAAACAAGATCAGACTGTCCTTTCAAGGGGGTGGGGGAGAGTTTTTTCCAGATTTTTCTTTTTCCTTTGTGAGGGTGGATCTTATTATGAGCACAGCTGAATTCCTAGATGAAGAAAATTCTCCCCCTCACAAGTTCTGCTTGATCTTACTATCACAAACTGTGTATACACCCCTAGTATGTTCCTTGACTGCCACTTCTATGTTCCCCTGCTCTTCGATCAGAGATAAATAAACCAAAGACAGCATGATGCCTGTTATCTAAAAAGATTCAGGTAGAGCAAGTATCATAGCACAATCAGGGTGCTTGAAAATTGTATTTTCCTGGAAAGTACTTTTACTTGCCTTCTTGGATCATACACAGAGGAAGTCCAAGGTCTAGGGGGAGAAAATAACTCTTAGTAACAGAATGTTTGAACATTCATACAGGATTAATTACTTGTTTTATTTTTTCTTTAATTTTAAATGATTGTACTGCTAGCAAAAGTGAAAACTAAAGACTCTGATCTATGCCAGGCACTTAGTACATGTAAATACTCTGCAAGTTTTTCCTATCTTGAAGAATTTCAGCATAGACTACAAAGGCAAAGTGGACTGAACTGATCCCTGGAGAAAACATGTGCAACTCCACTTATATAAAAAGACTGCTTGCTTCAATAGATCTGTACCCGTTTATCCTCAGGATGAATTCACACATTTTTTCTATTATTAGATGGACATCCTATTTCTAATGGACTCTATGCGATCTAAGCACTTCCACTTCTTTTTTCTGTAAGTAAAATTCTGTGCTTATATGATAGATTGCAATTGCTGAGCAGTGTTGTAAATATCAATTGAGGTACATTAGCATTTGCAATGCCATTATGCTAAATCTGAAATACTGGGCTATATAAAAAATTTCAAATAAGGCTTCTGTTCAGTCTTGGTATAGCAAATCTTTTGTCTGTGGCATATTGCACTAGCAAATTAGTGCCACAAGGATTATACAGCTCTTGAAATATCATCAAAATGAATTTCACAACAAATAAATAACATGGGAAGAAATGTGAATTTCTAACAATTATTCCCCAAAAAACTATTTCAACAAAATTTTGCATCCTAGATGCAATTATGGCTCATAAATTTCTAGTTAACATTTACTTATGACAATAATTAAGTCAATTGAAAATACTCAATCTGGGACAAAGGCAAATTATGTAAGACCTGAGGGTTATGAGCAGTGGAAAATAGTTGCTTATAACAGATTACTTGTGAATCACAAGGGCTGCTGCCAGGTTCTCACTGTATAAAAGTCAAATATCAGGTTGCCTGTGCTTGGTTATGATTAATGTGAGATCAGGTCTCTGTACCCTGTGAGTCATATTCTCCACAGCCTTAGCCAACTTTCCTAACCTGTCTGTGCTCTTATTGAGAAAAAAAATAAGTGTATTTACCCTAATACTTGGGCCCTTGCAAGTCAGCAGCCCTATCTCTGAGCTCTGTGCATGGTCAGCGCAATAAGAATGAACAGCCTTTGACTAAGGGGCAATACAACTCAAGTTGTATTTTGTTCCCATCGGTGCAAGCAGTACGTGTTCTGTCTACACCAGGGGGAGCTCAGACACGACAAGCAGAGGTTACACTATAGCCTTATTTTCCACATGGCATTACCACAGGGAGACATTTTCAGAAGGCTTCAGGATTACAGAAACATTCTCACTAGATTACACTAACTGATGACCTGATCAGTTTGTATAATCCATGAACTTCCTCCTCCTAAACTAAGGAATTCTGTTGATGAAGGTGTGCACGCTCCCAACTAGCACCGAAAATGTGTAGTACGTGGTCTATTTGGTAGTTTTTCCAGTTTTTACCAGTCCATCTACAGCGTTAGGGATGGTGATTGGTACACCACCACTAGCAGTCATCTGTTTATCTTATGTGAAGGTAATGAAAGGGACAGGCGAGCTGCGATAAGCTCTCACCAAACAACACAAAAACATTTCTGGGAAGGTCTTTTTTGTGCTTACAGCAGTAGTTGTGTTGAATTTTAGCTCACATGCTGAAATATAAACAATATCCAGGCAGTCTTGAGTTGTTTAGCACCTCCCTGTACCTAAATAACAGCAAGTCATGCACTCAACTTGTGTAAACCAAAAAACATCTGTTTTTTAATAGGCAGAAACTCTCACCATTGACATCAGTGGAGCTAGAATAGTTTCCACCAACCATTTTCCTTCCTTTATCTTTGGTCCTCCAGCTGTTTCTGCTCTCAATTCCATTCTAGGGTTTCTTCCTACCCTGCCCCCCCCAGCTTCAGTATACCCTTTTCCTTGCATCAGAGTAGTGTCTGAAGCCTGGCCACCTCACAACACTCCCTTGTGGTTATTAGTTAAAAACTCCTCTGCAACCTGTTCCACTTCACCTTACTCAAGACTCTAAGAAAGCCAATATTCCAGAAGCCTCAGAGCTAAGGTCCCAATCTTTTGATGGAGCCCATTAAATCCACTGGGAATCACATTTTGAGGATCTGTAAATATCTGATAGAACTGGCAGAACAACAGGCAGGTGCTAGGACCAATGAATATTAATGCAGAAGAACAGAGCTCAGGCACCTGCAAGGCAGTTAACACACAGAAGAGCTCTTTCTGCACAGGCTGTGCCAGCATTTAAGTGCTATATTAGGTTCAGCAGCACCAAACACAGCAGTTTCTCCACCTAACAGCTGCCCTCAGTTTAAAGATTTATACACCTTTCTCCACTCAGCATTGAAATAGGAGCTAATATCCATTCCTCTTAGCAAATGCAGGTCCATGTCTCCAGTCTAGTTTGTTTTCATACAAATTTTGTCACCCTTATTTGTTCCAGTGCTACCAGTTTTGGAGCAAGACTCTTCTTGATTGAGGGCAGCAGAATATGATCCTCAGAGATTAGTCTGTGGCTAAATTCTGCCACTTTCATGATGAAAGAATCTGGCAATATATTCCTAGAGCATTGGCTTTTTGAATTAATCAGAAATAAAGAAAATTAATTACATCAAGTAATTCTATGCTTCAAATCCATAATTATATTTAACAACACCACCCAGCATTATCATCAGCTATGAAAATCAATGAAGGTTGATTCCAATGGAAGTGCTATCAGACTAAAACTGAGCGCAGGGTCAAGTACCATATGAGCTGAGATAATGTCAGTATTGGAGGTTTATTCCCTCCCTCTTTCCTCTTCTACAAGAGCCTCATCCTTCCTTTTGCTCCCACCTCCCTTCCCCATCCTGCCACTCCCCCAGTTAGCCCTATACAACCATTTGTGGAGTTGCACACTAAACTGGATCAGTGAAAGGCACTACTCTAAGACACTTTTTCCTTTAGGAAGAAGAGATTGGAAAGGAAGAAGCAACTGCTCAAACACACCAGAGATGGGTAACCTGAAGTCCTGACCCCACTGGCAAGCAGTCCACTCCAGACTGCAAGATGGGACGCAGATCTTTTAAAAATCCTGCTAGAGGCATGGCGCAAAACAGCAGCCCCACGGAGCTTGGAAAAACGTGCTGTTGCTTGACAAAGTGCACCCAAATTCTTTAAAAATTAGTGACCTAAAGCAAAGCTTATTTTAAAATGTTATTTGTTAGAATAAACAAAAAAACATAGTGAGAGAAGCAAAGGAAATAATTCCTAACAAAGAGTATTCTGTGATTCTGTGGGAAAGGCCCTTGGCATTGCTGTGGTGAGAGTGGAAGATATTTTATAAACATATTTCTATAAAGAGAAAAGTATTCAAATTGGAAATGCCCATTTGTCTGACTCTCACCCTTTGCAGCTTGTGTACGCCTTCAGCAGATAACAGAGAGGACAGCTCTTGCTAGCAGGCTGTTCTCAACATTCTCTTCATTAACTATGGGAAAAATAAAAGCTCCATGCTACATTCTGTGATGGTAATTAGAAGCTGAATCATACAATGTGCCAGGGCTCCAATGTTCTTTGGGTGTTTACAGTTTATCCTAGTGTATTATACCTAGTTTTATTTAAGGCTTTCTTAGAAACCTATGTTGTTATGGAGAGCAGTTTGGGGAGCTGGTGACATACTTAGAATAAAATTGTGGAAGAGGTATTTTTATAAATTCTACAGGAGAGGAATCAATGTTAAAAAAAATCTCAACACCTCCTGGTTATGCTGGGAATTGTTTCAGTTGTCAAAATAATGTGATGATTTTTCATCACAGATGCAGATGATTTTTCACAGAATCATCAGAAGATTACTTTTCCTTGTCTCATTGAGCAGTTCTGGTAAATTCAGGGGGCTACTAGTTTGGAATTAATGGTCTCTACCAGTAGAGGCCAACTAGCATTTCAGCATTAAGATCCCACAAGGTCAGCAACCAACTATCTACACAGAAAGCCTTAAAATACAATAAATCGCATCTAGCTAAGAGATTCCACAGGCAGCATGACACCACTCACTATCTAGATTTGCTGTTTGGGGTATATGAATATATTGGCCATTACAGATAGGTTGCCAAAAAGGATGAACAAAACTCCCTCTTTGGCTATCAGAAAGCAGTCAGTTTTCATTTGGGTAAGAATCCTTATTTCCCTATCTTTTCTCTGACATCACATGAATTGCACTCAGTTACAGCAGAACTTGCAAAAGGCTGGTTCATTGGGACATGTAACATAGAAATACAACTGGTCATTTCAATCTGTGGTCACTTTATGTTGACCTGAAGTCACTTCATCTGTACGAGCCAAGCAGTCGGCATTACCTGGGAAACTCCAAGAGAAATGAATGTACTAGTTAAGATGATGATTCAATAACTGACATGTTGCTTTGATTTGGAATTCAACCAACATCTTGGCATGACACTGTATTTTCACTGCAGCTTTCTCCTTCCCCAGATGGTGCCCGTCAAATTTATGAATGTAATCAAAGAATGAGCATGGTAAGAACCATCACATACAATACCTGTAGAACTCATTTTTTATATAAAGTTGACTGTTTGCATTTCTTAGCATTGGTTTAACTCCTATGCTTTTTGAGGAGAAAAATGTTATATTCCAGGTCTAGAATCTAAGCAAAGAAACAGAAAAACTCTAAACTCTGTTACACACAGTCCCAAGGGAAGTGGGAAGACAAGATCTGATGGTATAACACACACAGCTGGAAGCAGATCAAAGCAACACAGGCATTTTTCAACAAGAAAGATGACAACTTTTCTCATACGAAATTAGGGCTTCCACTTACTCTCGTGATACTTGGAACATCTGCATTCAATACCCCAGTTTCACCCTCTCAGTTGGACAGATGGTAATGAGGTGCCCAGTTTCTAGTGGCTTTCAAAGAGATTCAGGCACCTGCCTCACATTTGTCCAGGACTTCTTTCTCCATGTTATTTCCAGCCATAACAAACTGCACCCAAACCAGGAGATTCCATTTGTCACTTTGCTGCCAGCTTGCAGTTTGCCCTCACATGAACTACTCAACCTTTCTATTCCTCTTTTTAGCCACCCCATTTGTGAAGCAAACCCCCCACCCTATTATTAATATATTTAAAACTTTTTAAAATGCTTTGAGCCTGCACTATAGATACATTATAAATACATGCATAGCTGAATTACCAACATTCAAAAATAACAGGAAAAATACTTGTTGGTGGATTAACTACATATGATCGAAGCCAAATAAAAAGTTACTCTGGTTTTGCTGAGGTCATTCAGTGCTGTACAATTCTCACAAAGTAAATATTTTTGAAAGTGGGGAATGCTCTGAGATTAAGCAATACATTACATTTTTTGATCAAATGCCAGAAGCCATAGGTGAATAGGAAACAGACATCAGTAATTACAGTTCGTACTTCAGCTATTTCAAAACCCCTTGCTTCAATGAGCAAGTATTAACTGGACGGACACTCCTTCACAAATTAGAGGTTGCAAAGGCTTATTACACACCATATTTATCTTTGAAACTTGTCCAACAGAATTAAACTAAAAAAATAATGATACAGATTATGGTTGCAGGCAAAAAACTATTAAAACTCTAACAACTATATATATGTTTTTATCTGTCAAACTGTCCCTGCAGCCACTCTTTGGTTTAGGAGCTCAGGAATGCAGTATTAAGAAATACTAGCAATTGTATTAGTATGCTGCTGTCAAACTTCAAAACTGGTTGTATTTGATCACAGGAGTTGATTATTTATTTACTGATTGTGGAGGCCTTAGAATGCAATAGAATTGCAAGAATATGAGTCTGGACTATCCCCAGATGGGAGCAGAAATGAAAAAGTAGGACACCAACACGAGTGAGAAGTGTACGATGAGGAGCTTGGTGAAACAGCGCACAGAGCACTGGATAATTGTGAATGGACATTCCCCTTTCCAAATCATCATCTCACATTTAGTTCACTATAAAAGATTATATATTTAAGCTGATTAAAAAGGTTTCAGTTAACTGAAACAAGCATTTGGACTGTTTTAACACTGTTAAAAACAGGGAAAGTTAAATCTCAGAATGCAGTTTTACTCATTGGCCAAAATTCACTTTACAAAAAGCGTCAGGAATGCAAGACATCTTAGAACCACATCAGCGGTTTAGGAGGATGTTTGTTAATGGTACAGTTATGTGTTCATCTATTATGTATTCAGATGATCTCTATAAAGCTGTATTAAGCTTTTGTATTCTCCCTGTTATCATGGTTTTTTTGAACATGGTATAATTCTGGGAATTACCTAATATTCTAAGCGAATACTTTAGGTAGATCAAAATACTTGAAATGTGCTATTTTTTAAATTCATTACACAAGTAACCCAATGCAAGTTTTCTGCATACTACCTAAATAGTTACATTTAATGGCCTAACATAAAACTAATTGGTTATTTTAAGTGAAAAAAATTAGAGGTGGCTGGGTATGCACTGCTGCAACAAACACAGTGTGGCAATTTCTCAGACAATAGCTGGTTTTTGAGGGTTTGGATTTCTTTTAAAGCACATTTTCATATCAAACAGCATTGATTCTTGCAATTATATCAAGATTTTTATTTAACTAATAAACACTGTTACTATTAAGAGCAACTATTACAAGAAAATGTATAGCATCTGTTTAATATACACTACTTTTAAACATTTAATGGAATACTGTTGATAATTCGGTGGTGAAAACATCAGTATCATTCTGCTTTTCAGTATATAACAAGCAGAAAGGTCAACTGTATCTAACAGCTGCTTAAAAAGAATAACAGAAATTATGGACAGAGTGCCTGTAAGTTTTGGACAGGAAAATTTGGAACTGAGAAAAATCTTGATGAAGGTTCATGGTATAATCTGTTTATACAAGTAAACATGTCATTTACCTTTATAATCACTTTACAGAGATATCATCATTTGCTTCCTTTCGCACCAAAGTTTCTAAAGCTAATATAGTTTGTAAAACATAGTGTAAGATTTATGATGTTATACTGCAGAAACCTGTTTAGCCCCTGATTTACAGTCCTGGCAATTGTATTCAACTCTGTCATCATAACTAATTACAGCTAACTGCAGATTACCATATTGCAAACTCTCATCTTTGTGAAAGAAATCAGACGTTCTGCTAAAAAAGAAAAAGAATCAAACATCCTGAGGGCTAATGAACAAAAATGCACTATTCCATGTTGGACTGCAAACCTAAACTCTTCGAATTGGTGCCATAAAACTTGCTATTTGTTGGCAAGTTGTTTTAGCCTCAAGTACTTACGTAGTAAATCACCATTACGCTAATACCATACCTTTGGCCTGAAACATATTAATCTTGGTTAACAATAACTGACATTTACATTACCAATTCAATTCAGGCATTGTGGTAACTAAACATATACGCAAGAGCTTCAGGGAGAAAAGTTATTAGTTCTGAATATGTCCTTACTTTTCACTGAGAACAATTCTGAAGAAACATTATCATCAATTCTTGTTATAATCTTATAACATAAACATTCAAATCCTAATTGATCTGTAAAACATTTGACTTGGAGTAAAATCTGCATCTGTTTCTTGGGTGCAGCTAACTGCACCACAGAAAATATTTCAGATATTTTTCAAGATACGTATTTCTATACTTTATCTGCTCAAAGAAACTGGGACTTTTAAAACTTGAGTTCTTGGGAAGAAAAGGAAGATGGGAATTGGAAGTATTCTGAAGAACATGGCACCAGGACAGGACAAATAGTATCAGAGCCCTCCCAGGAGAGGGAGGATGGACTTTTTCAGCTGATTTTTTTCTTTTTATATTTACTAAGCCCATAAATGCATAAATAATAATGGTTTTAAACAGGTAGGGTGGGTTTGCTTTTCTTTATTTAATGCCCTCCCCCAAACTTTCAAGCAACCAGAAAAGTAGTACTTGCTGCATTAAGTCCATATAGCCTTAGCAGGAAAACTATCCCTCTCCTTACACCCACGCATTGAAACTGCAGTGCAGCATAGAACACATTCGGACCAAGTATGTTACTCCAACTTCAGAGAGTTCTCTTATCTGACTCCAAATGCCTTCTACCATGCATTATCTGAGACTTTCATATTTTGGAGAAAAATATGGTATTTAACATAGCATTGATGTTTAGATAGTATTTTTGCTACATTCTAAGAGAGCCAAAACAAGATACTGCAGTCTAACAGCATTAAGAGAAACACTAGGAATTTGATGCGTTGGGTTTTGTTTTGGGTTTTTTTGTGTGTTTAGATTTAAGAAGTAGCCACAAAGTAAAAACAGGTATTTGACTCCAGAGGAAAACAGGATGATTACATGTATCCCATGTTGCTTTTTGTTTCCCATCTTTTCTTGGCTTCAAATCTGAAATAGAGCACAAAAACCACGTTAGGATTCACAAGCATATGTGTTTCAGGTATTCAACCATACTATTCTTAACAACAACAAAAATAAAAACATATTTTTAATAGTGTAATAAAGACACGAAGGCAAATATAGCCACGTAACCCATACATTAATTCTGGTAAAGCCTCTGTACTTAAGTCTGATATACTGCTAAAAAAAACCAACCCCCAAACCCCTCAAAACCCAACAAGGTTAAACTAAACAAATAAGATTAGCACAAGCCTATTTCAACTAAGAAAACATTTAACTGAGATTGTATTGTATACACTTAGTGCCAATAAAACCACAAATGTTTAATTCCATACTCAAATGACTTACCCCCAAGCAAGCTTCTTTTTCTTTTGAGCTTCTTGGGCAGCCTCTGCTTCTTGCTTGGCTTTTACAAAGTTACGGCAAGCAGCAGCTTTGGCAATTTTCACACCAAGCTAAGACATAAAAAGGAACAAAGGAAAACTGAATAGATGCAAATGGCTCATATGAAATTTAAGCCTCACAAATTACTTGGTCTGATATTGTTTCTCAAAAGTCAATAGATATTAAAGTATCTTTCAAATATTAGGCCGATGCTGTACTATCAGATCAGAAAAGCAAGAATGTCTCAAGGGAGATACAGAAGAGTAGGATCCTGGGGCAAACAATCCTTTTCACCAAACCCTTCATTTTTCAAGAATAAAAGCAAAGGCAAATAGCCCACTAGATCCTTTTTTTGTTTTTTGGGTTTTTTTAAATAACTATATAGACATACATATACATACACACAGAGTCTTAATAATTAAGACCAATCTGTGACCTCAGCTGCACTAACACAATAGTATCAGGTTTTAGCAACATAAAAAACAGCCAAAAAGACAGTTTTATACAGGCAGAACTGCTATTACCACACATTTTCCAGTAGTACCAGTAGTCATGTTCTAATCGGTCTGTCCAGAAAGTAAATGAAGCAGTGTCCTTAGAGTCCATCTGGCATTTAGACTTCACATTACTAGCTTTTAGATTATTAGTGTGATAATATGCATGCTTTTCAAATAAGGTCATAATAGGCTCTAGGTGAATACCACTTTAATTTCATAAACTTATTCACACTGTGAGAATTAAGTTCACTTTGGTGAATGTCAAGGGGGAAAGAAGAACAAAGCAAGAAGGTACTGTGAACTACGACCAGATTGTTTTCCTGAATCAGCATTCATAACTTGTTCATTATAGTTATATTTTGCGATTGCTGTCATGACTTGATACTATCTGCAACTAAATTATGAATTACAGATTATTTTGGTCTCAAAAGTTACCATTTTTCTCCACAACAAACAAGCAATTCCTTCAGCCAAAACTGCTACAAACCGTGATGTGGACAAACAGCTTTTCTTCCTATCCAGTCCAAACCCACTGAAATTAGCTAACACGTTTCTGACTGGATCTGCTAAATTCCCCAAAATGCCATGGGAGCATCAAACAAGAGAGGCATGGGAGGCCCAAGTGAAGGAACACTCCTTAACACTTTGGGTAAAATTTCCATTATTAATGGTAATATGCTTCAATAATCTGCGGCATCTATGCTGGCAATTCTTACTTACTTCGAGACACGTTTTATCCAGGTAAGATGTGAGAGAACTCAAGAGCGCATCTTCAGGCATAGATGCCCTGACGCATCTTCTACAACTCTCTCATCAAACGCCTACCCTGTAGGCAGGCTGGCACCCCGATCATTTTGTTAACAAACTAAAACAAAACAGCATTGCTACAAGCTATTCTATCTCATGGTCCTTTCAGGGTTCAAGAATCAAGAGAGTAGCCTTTCCGTAGAAGGCTTTGGAAGTCTACATGCATGGAGGCAGTAAGCACAACATCAGTTGGTGCTTTGAGGCTCTAAACATCAGCAATACAAGCAGTTGAGAGGTAAGCGTAATATTTTAAAAGGAAAATGTGCAAAATAATGCTAAACAAGTTTTTCATCTATTTGCACGTGTTATAAGGTCATAAACATGTACTTATGGAATCACCTTGATGCACAAAATAATTCATGTGACCGGACATTTCAAAAGTTTTATACTGTTAGCTACATCATTTTTCCCCTGAGCATTAACATTTTTGACCAGACATTTCAAAAGTTTTATACTGTTAGCTACATCATTTTTCCCCTGAGCATTAACATTTTTGACCAGACATTTCAAAAGTTTTATACTGTTAGCTACATCATTTTTCCCCTGAGCATTAACATTTTTGACCAGACATTTCAAAAGTTTTATACTGTTAGCTACATCATTTTTCCCCTGAGCATTAACATTTTATATAATCAGTAATTCAATGCTAACATCCAAACTGCCAAATCTCAAGTCAAAGACTAGAACATAACATTCTCTTATTTGCATTGTCACTTAATATTTTAGGGCAGCTATTAAAATACTTGCAGTATAAAAATGCTAAAAAAACCTCACCTAAAAATATTCAAAAAATGTTTACTTGTTAATTGAAACAGGACTAAATATTAGCTTAAAAAGCAGAGCAATCTGATGGCTGAAGTCAGTCAATCAGCAGAACCACGCCATCATTTTTAGAACTGTATTTTACCTCCTAACATGCTTGAAAATTAACTCTTATGTGATGAATAACAGCATCTCCTCAAAATATATTCTAGTGGCCTACTGAACACTTATACACAAGTGCTGCAGAAAAATCTTTTGATCTGTATTTCTTGGAAGACAGAACGAGTTCTTCCATCTTTGAAGAGTATGGAAAAAAATGGGATAATATGATCCTCTGTGGTGTATGTGGAAGTAAAAGGAGAAATGTTTTGCAGCATTAATGTTATCATTTCTAGGCTAGAGTCAAATTTTCAAGAGACAAACAAATATGTCACATATAAACAAACCCAAACGTTTTAGTCAGATTAAACGTCCTCTGCTCCCACCCACACCCAGACATACATCTTCACTTCCTCCCTGCCCCCCGCAAGAAAAATCCATAAAAGCTTGGTCAATGGGTTTTACATTAAAAAAACCCAACATTTCAGGTCATCAGATAACTCAATAAAATACAGTCTTAAAAGAAGTAAGAAAGCATGAATAAAAATATATACAACAATTTCTTGTGTAGTCAAAGTATCAGCATTTTCCATATAGAACATCCAATATTTTGCTGCATTTTAATTAAGGTGTCTAAACATTATCACAAAGAACTGCAAATTGGTCAGAGCACGCAGTAAGGAAAATTAAGCTCTAAAGGCTTTTTATCACCATATTTCAGGAACCAAGGGTGTAAAATGTTCTAATTTGGGATATATTAAAAGCCATAAAAGGTCTTTCAAAAAGATTAATGGTACTTTGCTTGGATTTAAGATAAGGGCTTTAGCTGGTTGGAAAAGCAGGGCCCTGGCTAGACCCTTGAGGCATTCATCTTTACAGCCACTTGGAAGATTTGTAAAAGCGTCTGCATAACCTCAAGCAAACGCACTGCGACATTTTTTTTTTAAATTCCTTTCAATTTTACAGGTTTAAAGTGTGTAAATCATATTGGGTAGTAAAGCTGATATAACGGTTCATCCTTGTAACACTATATATATATATATATATATATATTAAGACAAACTTAAAAAAACAACTTAGTTTCTACAGGGCAAAGACCTTTCCATTTTAAAGTTGACCGATAATCATGTCAAATATCTTACTCTGGATGCTTAATGCAGCATAAATGAAAATTCTTTATCTGTTATTTTTCATAAATTTTCTACTCATCTGAAATTGTTACCTTGTAACAAATTTCTGAAGCATGGCTTCTTTTTGAACAGTTTCAAGGCATTTATTTAAAAATACCAATTATCATACTTTAACTTTTTATGGAATAACAGGTCTCTGAAAAATATTTATGCCATTCTCTTTTGTTCTTTAATTAAATGAAAACAGATGTTTTCTGAAGTAAAGCGGAACCATTACTGGAGTACTTAAAGTGTTAAGGTCTTTAATTTTTATATCAGTTTGGTCTACAATTCCTGATTGTCTTTACTCAAGCTCAACATTAATGTCAAGCAAGTTACCTAGGAGACGAAAGAGATCAAAGAGACAAAAAACCCTCAAATGTCTGATTAATCAAGCCTGCAAACAGCTTATTTCTTTTAGCCTGCATGCAAGTATGAAAATGAGATTCTGGGAGCCGTACATTGTGCAGATTTGTTCATTCTTATCAGAACAAAGCCAGCGGCAGCTTATTTCATGGATCATTGGCACTGTCATCAGTGCTACACAGAACGGGTGACAGCTCCTCATTTTGAGGCTTGAACAAAATTAGCAAAAAGTCGGCACAAATTAGCCTCTCATCTTTTTAGTAATATGACATTATTCATTTACTTTTTATCCAATTTTTAATTTTTTCCTTGTCAGCTATCCCTTTCTAGTGTTTCTTGCACAGCATCATAAAACACTTTAAAACAAGCAAAGAAATGGCTGAAGTTGAAATAGTATGTGAAGTTCAGGCAGAAGAGTAAACATTTTTATTAAGTTGCAAGAGAATCTACTGTAACTTCCAGAGAACTTCCTTGAAAATCTCGACTATTAACATTAGATATCATAAAGCGAAGATGTTTCATTACGATAGCACCATGCAATGTAAATGCTGAATGATAGGAGTAATGAGACAACAAATTCAAGAACTGCTCCAGAAATATTTAGATATGATATACAAAATGCTAAACCTACAGAAGCTCTAACAAAACATCTATATTCAAACAGGTCCTGAAACATCCTATGATCATACCAGAGAAGCCAAACAGCCTTTTAATACAGTGTTACAGTTTCTCATCAAATATGAATGTAGTTATTTCAGGCTTGCCTTTAGCAATGATTTTCTCCTTTTATGTTATGGAATGTTATCCATTGCTGACGTATATAAAATATATAAAGCAAACAAGAATACCGAGTGGATTTTGCAGTGAAAATTGTCCCCTTTCAATGATGTGCCCAACTTCCACTGTAAAATACTTTGTAATACCTTTGTTGTATTTTTATGCTGTGTATTACAACATCAAATTATATTTTGATGACACAGTAATGGAGCAAGGACAGAAAACTGTTCTAATATTAAGCTCTTTGCTAGATTTAAACATTTAAATGCAAGTAACTTCTTCCATTCATGAGAAAACACAGCATTAAAAAATTAACTATAAGCTGCTAGATGCTTTACACAGCCTCCTTATAAGAAAGGCAGTTTTAAAAAAAGAACTGTAGTACTGTTTTCAGCAATTTCTTTATCTCTGTTCTTCTAAGTAAGAAAGCTTATTAACAAGCTTTGAACTTAAAATCACATTTACAATAATGTGCCATCAACAGTTTTATAAGCTAATTAGAAAAAAAGATTAATTAATGACTGGCTGCTAATAAAATGGCAATCATGAAGAAAGAAACCAAGGGTGCTAAGCTTCAACTACCACCAATTAAGAGCTAATTACAAACAAATTATATATGTGTTTTGCTGTGGGCTTTAATTTACTAAAATGGTTTTAATTAAAAGAGAAAACATGCTGATTAATTGAACTGCAGAAAAAATCTACAGTATAAACTGTGCTTTGTCTGTCTCTTTAATTAGACTTGTAACATCTGAAATCTTTTTTTAAGGTTTGTTAAGGAAAAGATATACATAATTAAGGGAGCATAAGAATGTAATTCTAGGTGATAACCCTGCCATGTTCCAAAGGTTAAAAGAAAACCACCTCAATGAAGAGAGATATTTGGAAGCACCTCTGCTAAGTGTTAGAAAGAAAATCCTTCAGAGATGAAAAAAAATTTTTTTTTTTTTTTTTACCCCAGGTCCTTCAATGGGCAAGCCTTCCAAGTTAATTGGTGCTTGGTTACATTCCATATAAAATTGCATCAATCTCTTCAGGTACCTAAAAGCACTATGATAAATAGCGAATGCTGCACAGAATTTAGAAATGAAACTCTTATTTTACCAATAGAAGAGCAAACGCTATAACCTGTCCATCTGAGACAGTAATGTGTGTGTGACCTCATGACCAATCATATCCTACCCAGATTTTCAAATGTAAAACAGCTTCCAGAACGGTTCTCAGTGGTTACAACATTGCTCATGTACTTTCCATTCTAAATTATATGACTAGAAGGTACTTACAGGCAAGAAATACTCATTTGATCATGACAAAATGGTCAAAACTGATGCAACAAATTTTGAAGACAACAGCAGGACTGATCTTGCTGTAACATGAGAATGATATCCCAGTGAATAGCCAATTAATTTCCTCAATTATGATGTAGATCTTTTATTTAAGCTTGATTACAATACCATAGCTTCCCTATAAATAGCAGCTTTTTTAAAATCTTTCACCAAAATGCCAGAAGCCACTAAGCTAAGCACTTAGGAACAGTGCTGTCAAACAGCCTGCGCTATTTAGAGACTGACAACTACTCCAGTAATTTAGCACACTAAATTACAAAATATTTTAAAAGTTCCTTTTGACAGGTAAGTCTAATATGGTCAAGATTATTTTATCGTATTCAAGTTACAGTCCTCAGGCTAATGCACTCTTAGACAACGTGGCACCTACCTACCAGGCGGTTAACACAAAAAACACAAGTAAATGCAAAGTTTGAGGTTTAGCCAGATTAGTTCTCAAAATATTAGAGCCATAAGAAATCTGCATTCTGCTGCTTGAGACACCGCACAATGATCTGAGTACAAAAGCACTATGAAAAGTGAATTAGTTATTTCTCTAGGGGAAAAAAGGATTGGAAAAATATTTTCAGGTTTATATAGTGGGGGACACCTTTTAAAATTATTTGGTTTAATTAGGAAAAGAACTTTTACAAGTATCACTCCAAATTGAAACTGATTTACAGCAAAGTGAAATTACCAGATATCTCCACATACCCTCTTTACTCTAAAGGATAAATACCTCCAACTATGCAGTCACAGTGCTTTAATTTATCAACATTTATTCTTCAAAAAAATCCAGGCAGATTCCCACAAACACAGTAGGAACAATTAAAGTAGATGTCAAGATATTATTTCAAAAAGTTTTTTCAAAAGTGTTAGAAAAGTTGACATCATTCCAAGTGTCTGTTCCCAGCTACATATCCAAGTACGTGCTGCCATTAAATCTGAACTACCCTACCCTACAGCATCATCAAGAAAACTATTTTATCTCAGCTCAGGTAAGTGTCCACATCAACTTCATTCTCTCAACAACTTTCATTCTAAGAGGTTCAGAATTTTTGGGGGTAACTCCTCAGTTTATATTAACGCTTCTATTCGCATCTCTCAGGTTCCACAAGCCATCGTTAAATGCAGTGTTCGAACAATAGCTTTAGGTATGCCATTCTACATTTTGAAAAGCAGAACTTTAAAACACAAAGGAGACTCTGCCAATGCTGAAAGCCCTGGGATGTTGTAACAAAGACAGCAACAGATTACAATAATAAACCTTAACTGTGCATATTATACCATGCACACTGCAATGAATTGCTAGTTATTTAATACCAATAGTACTATGTTGTAGGTTTTATAGAAATAATTCAGTCTAACAGTGTGTTTAAAAATCCACAGTGAATTAAGATTACACAATATGATGCACCTGGATTAGGTTGATACTCAACAAAAATTTATTAAAGGAGTGCTGATCTTATATACTATAACTGCGCCACAGCACTGAGGTGCTCAAGCTAGACTGGGTTCTAGAAGCAGTCTAGCTACAGAAGCAGAGTTACTGATGGCCTAAATTATTCCGTACAACATAATGCAGATAGGCATGTATTCTTTCAGGAAGAATTTCACAAAGATAATGCAATCAAGAATTTCAGGATCACTAGAGCTCTTGGCAAAGCAGAACACCCCACAAAAGAACATGCTGTGGGGATGGCCAAGGATGCTACAGTTAAGAGATCTGCTACCCTGATAACTCCCTATCACTTTTCTAGTCCACAAACTAGGATGATGACAGGAGACAAGAGGTAATACTTTGTAGTGAGGTTTGCCAAGAGTTAGACTGATTATCATCATCACCACATAAGTACAATTCATTTTGTAAATATAATAGAAATGCAACTGCCAATAAAAAAAGGGTAACACATTTTTAGCTAGTCTCAAAAGCTACATATGAATCCACACATGTAGTCACTAGTGTAAATACAGAGCTTCAGGCATAAAGTATCCAAGTTCTAACTTCTAACTCTCCGTCTAAAACTGCGAATACTACTAGATTAACAAGTTTTGTGCTTATTCATTAAAGCAGAAGAAAGCAACAAATAATATATTGCCCAAAGCCTCATTTACAGCAGTACAGCAACATTTTCCTTAAAGAACCTGCAACAAGTACCACATGGAAACCAAAACACCCAAAACCTTGAAGCAGTATCATTTTGGTTTTTAGGATGCTAGATTATGCACATTGCCTAAATCATCACTGATTTTAAAGGAATCTGATTTAAAAAAAAAACCCACCTTTTCTCACTGTGTCATAATGATAGCATATTGACAGCATCATTTTGGCATTCCTTTGCTTTTCAGGACATGTTTTTACTGCCTATTCTCATCATCTGTTTATTTTTGGCTTCATTTTTCTAAATACTGAAGCTGCCCTATCAGTTTCACAGGCTTATAAATGTTATACATCAAAAATTAGTTTCACTTATTAAGGCAGGAAACGGCTTTAAGAACTCTGGGATCTGTGCCTCAAAGCAAAAGCTTTATCAGCAGGTTCCAGTCACTGCTTCTTGCAAAAGAAAATGGTGCCGATTAAAACCCCATACACCTGATTTCAAAAAGAACACCTACCCACTGAACATTTTTCACATGGCTGCAAGGGGGGCTGTACCCCAAACAGAAGGCAGCTGTTTTTCATACGCTCCCTGCACCCAACCCTGCAACATTGCTCAAGAAAAATGAAAACTATACAGAAAAAGATGAAGTTGAGATAAAAGAACAATAATTCAGCCACTTATTTCTCGAGACTTCAGAAGTGGCGTACTTCAATACAGTCATAGTATAGTTCCATGCCTGACTTGCTCACAATGTTGTGTTGCATTTGGAAGTTAGAGGGATACAAATAGCCACATTCTTTAAAAATTAACTCACTTCTTAGAAGTATTATGTAAAATGAGTTTTAAAAGGGGCATTTCTTTAAATTGCAAAGAGAAGGAAAGCAGTGATTGAATCAATACTGTACAATATGAAAACAATATTTTATTGTCTGTATACAAAACAAAGATTTTTGAATCAATCTTTTCCATAATCAAATCCTTTTTTTATAGCTCTTCACTGAATCAGAATGAGTCACTGTTAGAATGATTTCTTTAGAATAAAAAGTATTTTAAAAGATCCATTAAAAAAAAATACAGCTTCTTAAAATCACAAAGAAAAATGAACCTTGCAGTGGGCTATGTAGCACATCTTTACCACAGTAGAGAACCCCAGTGAATTCACATGGATTCTGCCTCGACAGAACTCCTCATGAGATCAAGCCAGAGTCATTTGAGTTTTCCTTCTTTCAACATACTATTTATTCAGATAAACCCACTTAACCAAAACCAAGTCAAGGCTGTGAATACTAATAATGTTTCAAGCATTTTGTTTTCAGAATTACAACATGCTAATATTTGAAAGTCAACAATTTGGAGCTAATGTTCCACAAATAATAATACATTGCTGTAGCACCTGGGATATGCTAGATGTTGTACAATCCCATGGCTACCGAAATCAGATAACAGTTTATCATAAATATTACAAAACCGTAAAACTTCTTACATTAATTTGTTTTTATAGTCAAACAATTTGCACTAGAACCTCAGTATGTTTTATTGATTATGATACTCTAACCACTTTAGAGCAGATGGGAAAATGACATTTGTAAAGGAGAACAGCAAGAGTTTCTCACGTTGTAGACATGAAAGGTAATATAGCAGTATAACAGTGAGATGCTGGTCAGACTTAAAGGGAACTTGTTTTAGGACACATTCCCATCACCATAAATAGCTGTTATCTTTGCAAATTGAAGTTTTGTGATCACCAGTGAAAAGACAGATAAGAGTCTAGTCATTAGAAACTGTCCTGTCTAAATGTAGTTTAAGAATTGTTTAAGAACACCCACTGAGGAACGGTTAGTTTCACCTAACCTTAGAGAGCCTTAAGAACTGTATTCCCCATTTCAAAAGCAGTCTGTTTTTTAAAGCCATTGCAATATTGTATTACATTAAACAGATTTAAATCTGCAATTTTACATTAAAGCTTAGCTTAGAACCCTGTACTTAAGAAACATTTTAAATATTTGTATGAGAATGAGAAGTATTCAGAATTTGACTTAATCCTTTTCTAGCACTTTTGAATTTTGATAGTATATACAGTGGACAGAAAATTCCATTACCTCTGTGAAGATGGAAGAATATGCAAGATAGAGGAATGAAAGCAAAAATTCTATAATTAATTTCTAATATAAATCTAGAATATTTACAGTTCAAATTATATAGCTCCAATGACTTAAAAATGACAGCTTCTCCACTCATCTCAAATAGTACTTTAGTTATTTTCTTACCTAGCTTCACAACTATTCCAACTAGCTTTTATCCTAATTTTCTTCCTTTGCATGTTCTCCCCGACGCACAAATAGCAGTGGGCACAACAGCCTTCATGGATTTGTTACATACTTCAGCTGCTACTACCTACCAGAAGCGCACCAATTTAACTATTTCTTATATGAAATTGCAATTCCTCATCAGTTTAAGAATTCACTCAGCCCTACATACAAATTTAAAGGGTCCAATTTTTGTAGCAAAGAGCAGCATAGCCTTCATGAAATTACTCAGATACACCAACTAACAAGACAACACCTTGCAAAAATGAAGTTTCTCTCACCTGGATTTTTTTTTTGTTAGATATGCATTTATATTCTAAAAAAATGACGACAATTAAAAAAATCAATTCATTCTATAAACATTATTTTAAGGCTACAGCAATATGTTTGACATCCATCAACTCCCATTCTTCTTCAGAATTCTTCTAGCCATAAACTCCTGATCACAAGAATACATAAGGGCGGGGGGGAAGCACTGGTGCACAAGTTTGGGTATACCTGTCCTTATTTGGGCATGTCTTGCTAAATCTCTGCCTTTCTTTAGGCTTTCCAAGGTTATGGGAGAGGGAATGCAAAGAAAAATCTGAGGCATGGGGAACTGACAGGAAGGGAACATCCTACTCCCATTTTCTTGGCTTGCGACATGCAAAAAAAAAAAAAATCAAAAGCTCAATATATATGACCAGTTACTGACTCCTCTGACCTGTGGGTCAGCACGAAGGCTTTAAAGCAAGGTAATGTACATGGTTGTATTTTTCATTCTTATGCATAGCTACAGCTGTCCAAGCATTACTAGATCAGCAGCAAAATCCTTCGATCACTGACAGAAATCTGCTTAGGAAATAAGAAAGACAGCCAAACAATCTTCAATGCTATTTTAGTTATGACATTTTTTTGTACAGATGTACAAAACTAAAATGTTTCCTCAGAGCTTTTGTTAATAGCTCACTTACCTCACGAGTGGCTAATCTATCACTCAGCTCCTCAGCCTTATCAATGTCACCTTCAGCCACAGACTTCTCTATGCTAAGTTCAAGGCCAGACTGGAAAAAGAAAAGCAAGTATCTTTAGGACAAAAAGAAATACGTTTAAAGGGAGCATCTCCTTTCTAAAAATATTTCTTTCATATTTAAGATACTGCATAAACCTGTAATTTCTATGTAACACAAATCACTTTGTCTATGTATTGTAATGGACAGTATAATTAAGAATTTACTGAAAGGCTGCCTGAGCACAAATCATTGCATTAGTTCCACCTTATGTGCAGGATAATACTGTAGGTTAAAAAAAATTACACGGACTAGTTTATGCCTGTCACAATAAAATTTCATCTGAAGATCTGGCTTATCTCTTCCATCCCTGGAGCTTTCTAAACAAAATGTGAAATATATGTGTCAGGTAACATGAAGAATGGCAATTACCACTGTATCATTACAGTTCTAAGATCTTATCTTTATCCAAAAACTGAGTTCTGGCATGATGCCACTCCACTGTGCTAATAAATTAAAAATTCTAGCAATCCTATAGAAAACAATGAAAAAGCTTCAGAATTCAACCTCTGAAAATAAGAAAATAACCTTTATGATCAACATAACTTTGTTAAGCAACATTTGCAAATAACGTAACAATAGAAAGTAAATATTTACTGGAAATTATAGTTGGAAACTTCTGAATGAGTACAGAATGGTAGCACAGCAGTAGACACTGACTTCAGAATTTCACAAAAAACTCAACTGTCTTATAACAAAAGAGAATTTACAGCCTCACTGGTTTTACATATTAGTGATATTAAAGAAAATACATTTGACAGTTTCATAACATATACATTTTTAAAAGATTGAAGCAAAAACGCAAACAGAATTCTTGAGAAACAGTGATCTGCAAATACTGCACTTGAATTATTCAGGTGGAAGTTAAAAAAAGTGCACAACTGGAAGTTGCAGTGCTAACCAATTCTGCTAGATGTCTTTTCTGAAAGTAACGAGACATACGTTCCACTACTGATAAAATCTTTGAACTTTCATGGAGAGTACCTTCATTTTAACACTTTGGGCCTCATTCCAGTTCTATCCTGAGCAGTTAATGACAGCTAAATACCCACCGAAAGTAAGAACCTGGACAGAAGTGCACAATGTCTCACGATTTGCATGCAGAAACTTACTTTAGGCAAATGAAAAATACAAAACATATCATAAGAGAGGCTAACTGGACATTTGATGTCACAGAACTTATACAGGCTTTTACTAGAAGAACTACAGAACAAACAGAGCTACCAGGAACTCACAACATAATGACTTTCCTCACTTTTCCATTGTGTTGTAACACTTATTTCAAATATGACTGGTTACACAATAATATTTATGAACAGAATGTGCTATAAATCCAGTAAAACTGTATGGTAGGTTTGGCCCTCTAATTCCTATAGCCACCTTTACTTGACACATTTTAAAGTTAAAACACAACTAAAAAAGAACAAAACAAACCAACACCCCCCCCCAAGAAAACAAACCAACCAACCAACGCATATGAAGTCTTCTGTCTCTCATGATAATAGAAGACAAAACCAGACAGGAAACAAGCATGGATACTGTCTCGAAAGCACAGCAACCTTTCAATCCAAGTACAATTCATCTGATATCTAAAAGAAAATTCTTTAGAAATATACACTTCCTCAGAGTGACTTGATCATTTACTCACTTTCAAATAGTCTCAGCTTTATTCCTATCTCAGTTAAGGTTGAGTTCTTTTACTGCCAAGTACAAGCTGACATTGCTTTTGTATCAACAGTCACCTTTTGTGGAGCCCTGCTATCCACAGGTGATTCAAATCTATCATTGATTCCAAAGTACTGTGTAAGTTCTTTCCATTTGTCTTCATTTGCCAACTGCTGACTACTAAAAACAAACAAACAAAGCCATTAATATAACCAGTTCCCTTTCCACAACTTGTAATATTCTTTTCAATGCTAAAAGAAATTCTTCCATTTGGCAGACATGCTCTTTTCACCCATTCACAGTTTTTAATAGGATTGAAATTAATTTTTCCTTCCCCTCTAACTGTAATGCCACAATCTTGAAAGCAAGCTTGTATGCAATTCCATGCAAAACATCATTAGGAATAACAGTAAGTCCATTTTACATTAAATAATACATTTGTGTTATTTTTAAAAATAAAGCAATATATTCCATCAAGAAATCACTGGAATCAAATTTAGCCTGCCCAACAGAGACACTGAACAACTTCAGCAGGTATTTTAGGTAATGTTCAAAGCTGGGCTTTGGCCATGCATGTGGTGGTCAAGCTTTTTACAAGTTTTGCCTGATATTAAAAACAGACCTCGGATCATCACATTGACCTGGTTATACCTCTTAGTCATTTCATTGTTCTTTTTCTGTTTTTCTAGGGGGAAAAAAGAAAATAAAATCCAACATTACACAGTAATACCCCACGGCATCCAATGAAGTTAACAAAACTCTAATTGGTCACATTTCCTTTGCAAGATTGATGCACAAGGATTTTTACCCAATGATCACGTGGATTTAAACTACTCAACTGTAACACTTTTCATACAAAGAACCTCCTACGCTATCTGTGAAGGAGTTTAAACCAGCATACACAAAAGTATGTTTTATAGAATTACTGAAATACTTAATACTGATTTATAATAGCTAAGTGTAAGTGCTACCTCCTTTTTAAACAGGACATAAGTATAACTTGAACTTTAAGTAGCAATTTATAACCTAGTCCTACAAGTGATGTATACAACTGGAAAAATAAAGTCCTAGGTAATAGCTAGAATACACCTACTCAGGCATTCAATTCTTGGCAAAAAACCCCCAAAACCAAAAACCAAACAAAAATCCAAACACCCCCCCCCCCAAAACAACAAGCCAAATCAACAAAAACCCCACAAACCAGCAAATCCCATTTCTACTGTATTTGATACTAATTCTATTTTGAGAAAATAAATTCTGTAATTATATAGAACACCTTTTCTGTGGCGTTTTCTTTTTCGGCCTTTGTTTCCCTGATTTGCTTGGGTTTTCATTTCATGATTTTTCTTCTGAAGCGCCAAAAATTTCTACAAGATTAAGAAAAGGCAAATCAGTACTTTTTAATCGTTTCTCCCTTTTCAAAAAAAAAATTGCAGTGTGCAGAGAAATGTTGTCCCAATACCTTACTTATCCACAGTACCTTGTTATATCAATTACATTAAATTTTAAAGCATTAAAAGCAGCCAACTCTGATGGTGTTAAACTGGAATTAGCTCTAACTTTTCATCACCTCTCTCTGACTTTCTGCCCTCCCTAAATCCCAGGACTATTCAAACCCAACAGTTTTCTCATGGGACATGCCAACGAATACGCTTTTGCTGGTTGTGCACTCCTGAGCTATTCGATGTATCGTTATTGCACACAGGCTACAGACATGGATTGACAGATGGAGGAGAGCAACTAGTTTTTGCCAATTCTTATTTTAACTTAAAAGTCTAAAGCATAGATTGCTTTGTTTGTATTTACTCTTTTCAGTCTTTACATGCAACAGGAAAATCAAGAGGTTATAAGCAACTATGAGTCTGAATGCTTACAACCAAGCCCTACAGAAAGCAGAAGGGTACACCCCTACTTTGCAGATAAGCATCACCAGTGCAGTGGCTGATATACTCAGCTGTAAATCCTTACTAATGCAGACAGCAGATATGAAGAAGGTCAGAGCACATACATTACTGAACACACAAGTCTTTATGCGATGTATAGTTATCCAAACATCTCCCTGCTGTGCTTTCAATCACCACAGCATTAGGGAGGGGGGGGGAAAGCAACATTTATTTCCTGTCTAAATCCCTGTCCACCCTGCTTGAAACACTCTAAGGTATATTACGATGACTGCACTTTGATTATATTTTATTTTGTTTCAGATTTATATACTGAATATTCAACATTGAGTTATTTTAATTTAAAAATTAACCATTTGACTTTGAGTATGTTGCATTTATGGCCTGGACATTTGGAGCCCTGTAACGATACCCACATTCCACATATTTAACGAAATTCCAGAAGGACATGTTTGAGATTCGCTTTCTCCATCTGTCACTGACAGCAAAACGGGTTCACTGATGGCATCACTTTCAGGTCCATTAATCTGGAATTCCGAAAGCCGAACTCTTTCAGTATCTTCTTTTGCATCTTCCTTTGCAAAGGAACTATGTGGCTCCTCTCCCTCATCAGAACTAAAGTCAACATCACTTTCGTTCAGTCCTGGAGGTAACAGTCCACTCCACATCTTCCAGTTCAAACAAGTCCAAGCCACTTCAAGTCACTGCAAAGACACCAGAGTTATGTAAGCTTACCCATTCTGCGCTATAATCAGCCTGCAGAACGGAGAAGCAGAAATAGCAAAACACATAGTCAGAAATATTTTAATTTCTCTTGACAAAAGAACTACCATTAGATGTTTTAGACAACCACATTATAAAGCTTCTAATACTTACTATTTCAGAGACACACAATGGATTTAAGCGCACAGGTTGAAGCTACTAGCTCTTTTTTTTTTCTTCCGTGTTCTTTAAAGTTCTATCACTTCGCATTTGTTTATAGCTGCTTGCAGTTTAAGGGCGATATTGCAGCGAACGCCTCCCGTCCCTCCACGGGCAGCGGGGGAGCACGGCCAGCCCCTCCATCGCTTCCCAGGGCAGCGCAACCGCCTCCCGTCGCCCCCCGCCCGGTGGGCAAGGCGGGCTACGGGCAAGCTCAGCGGCCCCCGGGGGGAAGGACGGAGAGAAGAGCCCGCTCGGGAAGGCGGTAAGCCTGCGAAGCAAGGGCAGCCCGCTCCGGACGAAGCGACGCGAAGCGACGCGAAGCGAAAAGCCGCTCCAAGCCAGGGCGGGGGGCGGCGGGGGGCGGCGGGGGGCACCCCCCCGTCCCCGGCACCCCCCCGTCCCAACCCCGACAGCGCTGCCAACCAGCCCGCACACCCCCCACCGCCCCTCGCCACAACCCCAGTGCCGGCATTCCCCCCAGCTGTGTTTACCTGGCCGCCATCTTAGCACCACCGGAACACCCTCCCCTCCGATTGGACTCTAACCTGCAACCAATCAACGGGCGCTTTGCTGCCTTGGGCCCGGCCTCTCTGGTCTCCATGACAACTAGGCCCGGCAAGCGGCTGTGGTGGGGCGGAGGGGAGAGGGCCCCGGCCCCGGCCCCGGCCCCGGCCCCGGCCCCGGCCCCGGCCCCGGCCCCGGCCCCGGCCCCGGCCGAAGAAGTGTTGCTCTCCCGGGCAGCGGGTTCTTCCCCGGGGAGGTTGGGGGACATAGGCTCCTTCCTGGCAGTGAGGTCGCTCTGGCGGAACGTAGCAGCTTCCTCGCACCCAGGAGGGCTCCAGAAGGGTGTGCCGGCCCAACATGTGCGGGTGGTGGCTTTTTCAGAATTAACAGCAGTGCTGTGCAAGAAAGGTGACAAGTTTTGCAGCAATCCTCGTTGCTATAAAGGAGCATGGCATGTACTCCAATAGTAAACCTTGGAATTTATACAATACCTAAGTGTTTATGTTGGGGCAGAATCACTAGGGTCAGCAGCCTTACTTGTCAAGGATGGAAAAATCCTTTTTAAGTTCCCAACAGTGCCTTGGATTAATGTGATAAAGAGAAAACCTCAAAATGCTAGTCCCAGGTCATGCACGGTTGTTCGTTGTGGATTGACATCAGAGCTTGCATTTTCCTTAAACTGCTCCAAGAATGTGGAAAAGCTCTTAGAAACTCATCAGGAATTCTGAGCCAAATAGCACTGTGCAGGGTGCTTCAAAGGTGAGCAGTAAGTCTATGCAGAGCAACCAGTAAAGGACTTGCTGATTTGGAAGATTCACTTACACCTTGTCCTTTCAGCTTACATAGGTGAGACAGTCAAAACAAGTATTTAGGAGCAGCCTGAACATCTTGCATATAAGGAGCAACGGGAGGGGAGGCACAGAGAAACTTTGAGAAAAAGATGAAGGGATAAGGCAGACATCGCTAGCACTGAAATGTGTCTGAAAGATGGGAGGTTTCGTGATTGAAGTAATTTGTAAGAGGATGCATTTCTGAGTGATGATTTGACAGGTTGAAAACTAAATCTCAGTATCAAGACTTCTGAGAAGGGAATTGCTGACACCAAATCAGGACATAACCCAGTTGTGGACAAACAATTCAGCTATGAGGGGAATGAGAAAGGGGCAAGAGTTTGTTATGAAGATGGATAATGGGGAATATGGCTTTGAATAGGGATTTCTTGGTGGATCACAGCTTCTGGGATTGGCTGCGCACGGAAGGAAAAAATAAACAGCCTTCTCATGGACATAAAACAGATCTTCAGATTCATTTCCTTTTTATGCCATAATTTTACATCCTCAGATTCATTTCTAAAATCAATTAATTCCGTAAGTAATCACTTTTTCATGAACTACATGTAAATTTCACACTCAGCTTGCTAACTAGATTTTCCTCTCATCTGAGAAATCAATTTTTAAGAGATTTATTTTATTTACATTTAATAATTGATTGTATTTGGTATACAGATAAGTGGTAATTGATAAATGTATTGATATTGGATATTCATTGCCATTTGTTCTAGCAAAATGTTAGACCATTAGGCTGCATGATACTTTCTTAATGTGAGCTAATTTGAGAACACTCCAAAAACTGAAAGATGTGTGACATCTTTATGGCCTGTAAATTTATATGTTTGGTAGGGATACATTTTCAGAAAGCAAGTTTAATTTCATGACACAATTTGTGTCCAGATGTTGGTCTCTTTATTTAGTATCCACAAGCCAATTTGTGGCACAAATTGGTGCTGGTAGTGCACGCAAATGAAGTACTTGAATGTTCACCTGCATTTCATTTTCTAATTACAAATTCATTGTATTTCTAATTTAAAGAGCCAAATTTCAGGATAATCTCCAGTTTTCCCTGCAACAAATTCTGACTTCTGAGAGGTTCTTCTATGAGAAAAAAACGTAGAAAGAGCTCCTCCCTGGCTTTTAGCAATCCAGAAGCATTTGCATTCCAAAGGTCAGTGATTGCTGAAGCTACAAAAGAGATTGTTGACTACTTAACAGAATTTACAATTTACTGGGGGTTTTTTGTTGTTGAAACAACATGTAGAATCTTTTTGTCTGGGGAAGAAAGGAGAAGGCAGCACACCCTTGCGACCAACACTGATGTCCCTACATCAAATTTGTGAGGGCTGCTGTTCTGTCCAAAACTTGATTCAATGTCGAATTTTTCTAATGCCAATTTTCTGTTCCTTGTCAAGCAAATATTCAAATAATCTGATTTATTTCCTTTTGGTCAACTGATCTAACTTCCTTTCTCATTGAATTCCTGTCCTGAAGACCTGCTGGACAATGACTCTTACAAATGAAACAAGTCATGCCTGTGAGATTCCCATGGAATATCAAGCTAGTGCAGTACAGTAATTACAGGTTAGATATTTTTGATGCTATTATTAAAAACTACTTGAACTTTAGAAGGAAGGCCTACTGCAATTAGATATAACATCAAGTTTAATTTGAATCTTTCAGGATCTCTATGAATTTCCAGGTTCTAGGTGATTTTCTCTATATCTGTGTTCCCTACCTTTACCTTCTGCTGTTGGATATTTACATATACTACTTTGAGTCCCAGTTGTTATAGTTTACTTTTTCAGATGTATTGTCATGTGGCAACAAGAATATGAGGTTCCTGCTACGGGAATATCTGTAGAGCAAAGCACATGATCTGCTCAGGAATTGAAACCAGCAGCTCTGGGGGTTGGTCTTTCTATTGTTACTGTAGAGTAACTAAGTGTATAGTTCTATGGTATTTCTAGTTCACTCTGCCCAGAGGTAGTCTTAAGCTATTTTGCTTGAGAAGAGGACATCCTGTATTCATTTGGGTAACCAATCTGTGCTTCTGGTGCTATTTTTACTCCTGATACTGTTTAGTATGGATTCTTCATACCATCACCACATTTGGCAGTGTGCGCTGTATCAAGCCTGAACAGAGCGTTTTTCCATACCTTTGCTTGTTTTCATGTAGCAGCACTGAAAGAGACGGTGCTGCTAGTTTCTGGGTTAAAAGTGTTGATAATGATCTACAAAACTGAGCATTTCTTGGGTTCTTTAAGAAACACTCTCTTAATGAGTAACCGTAACAAAAGCAATCAAATTAATCAGGTATCAGGAAAGCTGGCGCCTGTGTATATGCCTCGTCCCCATGGCTGGTTCTTACAGTGGAATTCTTTTCCTCAAACTGGCTGGAGGTTAGATTGTTGGGCTTCAGGACACGGTGGAAGCCTGAACTATTTCCTCAGACATATGCTTGAAGCCATGTTTAGCTAATCATAAATAATCATGTACATGTTTATTTCCACAAAATATACACAGTTTCCTAGTACAGAAATGGAATCTGCTACAACATAAATTATCTATTATTGGCTGTTTCTTTTTTTTAGCAGTAAATGAGGACATCAGAAACTTTTCCTTAAGCATGGAAATATGCTACATTTTATCCTTTTGAGACAGTGTTTTGGAACTATGTTGAGACAATCAAGAACTGAATTCTTGTTTAAACATAATAGGAAGGTCTTATTGTATTAGCAGATTACAGTCATCGTGTTAGTATACTATCTACCTTGTATTAATTTTTGCTAACATAATGAGAAATTTTTCTAGTATGATTATATTTTAATACAATAAAATAGTGTTGGAAAGGAAAATTAATATGATTTTAAAGAGAGATGTAAAGACAATAAAATAACCTCTGTTTTTTTCCTAAAGTTTTAATTTGTTGATAACTTAAAAAATACTTTTTATTAATCCTTTAAATAATTATATTCAAATGAGCATTTAAAGTCAGTTAAAAGGATTACAGAGGGGTTTTTTCCACATACAGTGCCATATAAGAATGAAATTAATTCTTGCTAAACAAATATTACAAGAACCATCATAGAGACAATTAATGGAAATCTCCAAAGAACATTATCTAAGACCGTACATTAAAGTATATTAGTAAATATTCTATAGTATATATTGTAAGTAGTAATGATGTTTTGTAATTTGAGCTCTCTTTACCTTGTTCAAAGTAAGACTTTAATCCAGGCAGGCCCTTGCCTGAGCCCTGATTGGAAGCCCATTAAAGTTGGTGGAAAGATTTCCATTGGCTTGATTTAGGTTTGGATTAGGCCAAGAGTGTGCAGCAGAGAGCACAGAGCTGTTACACTCCAACCCATCCCAACCTTAACCTGACTTGTCTGGATACCACAGCAATGATAAGGCAGCGAAGGTACGAAGTTCTCTTCTCATTAAGTGCCATAGCATTTATTCAGCTACTTGGCACGTGATGACTGTTGTGCTTGCTGACCTGACTGCTGTGTTGCTACAACCACATTTGTTACTTTGAGTATAAAATATGATTTACGGGACCTGCAGCCATGTAATTCACTGCAATGTAGACATCACCCCTATGTGAGGGTCTTCGCCTGGTATAGGACAAATTTCAGCGATCCAAATACATCAATCCCAATTTTGTTGTGAACACAAAGTCCATATACTGGATTGGGATCTTGGATACATTTCCTCTGCTCTGGCAATAGAAGAGAAACACCCTTCTGCCATATCACTAAATGAAATATCACCTGACTGTTTGTACACAGGAAAGAGTCAGAAAGCAGTTTTCTTAACCTCTCAGAGAGGTTTTCTTTGTGTATTAATTTGTGTTATTTAGAAGCACAATAGTGAGCCTTACAGCTAGGAGTTCCTTCATGTGGCACTCAGATATAGAGCCAGGGCAAGGCACTTAACCTCTCCTTGGTTTAGTTTGTGAAACAAACAACACTATTTTAAGTACTTTTCAAGGATATTAGATAAAAGTAATTAGTTTAGTATTTGTTCTGCAATACAGGTCTATATAATTAGAAAGTCTTATAAGAATCTCGATCGTTTTAGTTTTATTTTGTGTTGATTTAACTTTGAAGGGCTGGTTTTGATACTCCGTACCATACTTGAGATGTGCTATTGTTTTATTTCTATATATAACAGCTGATTTTTCAAGCTACTGTAATGAACCTATTTAGTCTCTATGTATACCAATGCCCTCTACTGGTTTGAAACACAATTGCTCAGCAGAGGGTATTGCTGTTCTCCTTTATTGAGGAAACTGTAATATTTAAATTATTTTCCTTTGAGAGTGGTAGAATTTTGGTTGTGTATGCAGGCTGTCTGCGAAGTGCAAGTAGCTGCACCACGGACAAGCTCACATCTGGGTGACTGTTGTACTACGCATGTAATACTGTGCCAGCTTTTTTGTTGCCTTCTGCATGTTTTTGTTTCACTGGATTTGCTATTCTTGCCATGAATGACAGGCTCATAGGTAGCTGTCTTGAGAGGGAAGAAGACACTTACCTGAGACTCGTTCAGTACAAAGCTGCTGTGTAGATGTTCTGTCAACACAATGGCCACCTCTGAGGAGCCTGTCTGCTCTTCAGCTTGGTCCAGGGCCTACCTTAGAAGACGAGGGGCAGTTGTGTTGACAGGCTGTGGTATAAATAACCCTTGAGGCACAGGAGCCGCAGAGGTAATGAAGTGCCTTGAGGAAAAAGTCTTAACTATCAAGGGATGGATCCACTCCCCCCCTGCCACAAACCAGAGGTCACGTGGCTGAGGAATGTGTATCCAAAGATAATGCTACCTTCAGAGAACTCTACTTACAGGTAAGTAACTCTTCTTTAAAGGAGGTATCTTTGTGTGGCAGACTGTTTATGGGAGCAATTTGAATTGAACTTTAAATGAAAAAGGCATATCTCTGTAAGTGGTAATAATTTTAGTCATCTCGCTGTGGCTAGGGGTTGTGGAATTCATTAGCACAGATTAACATATAAAGTGGGTGAGATATCTAATAGCAAACGTAGAGGTTTAGGGACCTTAATTCATCACTGAATGAACAGCGTGTACAGTATTAGGGACTATGAAATTTTTAATTTACACAAAGTGTCCAAGAATATAGGGAATAAATTTAAACCCAAAACAGATAATGGAGCTGTGCCCTGCCTAGCTGGCAAGTTGAATTGTTTTTACACTGAGTGAAGAAAGCTAATTATCCCAAGCACAAGGAGACTGCTAAAAATAATAAGATTATAAAGAATAATTTGCTGATATAATTACAACAAAATTGGGTACACACAATCGTCAGATACATGTATTGCTTGACCTGGGCGAGAAAGTGAAATAAATCCTTCCTCTATAGCCTTCGTAAATTTGTTTTTATCATCTCCAAGTGGTGTTTGCACAGGCAGCACAATTTGCATGTGTAATGTGGCTGTACAAATTGACAACAAGTAAATTATTCAAGGAAATAGGCTGGTCGTGGGTCTGAACTATCTCGCAAAGCCTATTCATTTTGAAGAATCACTGAGACGTGAAGCTCATACATCAACCATTTTCTGACAATCCTCAGACTTATTGTCTCCTAAAATGTCATTATGGCTATTATTTATGAAGCTAATTCATTTATTAATATATATTTAACTCTGACTTGTCATGCACCTTAGCAGGCATTCTGTGCACTGCATATTTTTGAATAGATGAAAGAGTTTTGCATGCTTTAATGATTACTGTAAGCTGCTATAGATTTATAGAATGCAGCTTTATTATCTACTTGCATTAATACCTTTTTGTAACTTTTTTTCCCTTAAGGCATCAAATATAAATGGTAAATGACATATCCAAAAGATTGTATAAAAAGAGATTTTCTCAGAGTTTCTTGAATTTTAGAACAAAATGAGATAGCTAACTGTTAAGGCCTAATTCATTTTTTTAAGAGTATATAACAAGTATGTTGATTTTTTTTGTGTATTTTGCTAAAAATATAGGATGAAATGTATAAATTTAGATGTTTATTATGCTTTTCTCTTTGAGGACAAGTTGCCATCTTTTGATTATACCAACAGGGGGAGTACAGTTTAGAGGGGGGAAAATGTAGTAGATGGAAAATAGATCTATCCTGCTATAGTATACATAGAATATAGATAATTTCCCTCATATAGAACAGTCCTTAGGAAATGAACAGCACAGAGAGTATGGATAATGAGGTTGCCTATGGTTCATGGATGTTTTCATCTTGATTCACTTATCTTTAGGGCATATTAGAAGACATAGGGATCGCAGTAACCCTTCTCTGACATCTGCAGTGTGTCAGAAAATTAAAAATCACAATCTACTATGAGAAACATATTTGAGGTAGTTCTAAATTTTATTACACACACAGAATTCAGATTAAACTTGTAATTATAATAACAAATTGGCTAATTTAAATGCATAGTTATTATGACTATACGGTCAGTTTGACTATTTGCAAGGGCCCATGATCACAATTTGAGGCTACTGGCCAGTAACCTAAGGACTGATTTGGAAGTTATGAGATCCCACTTGTGATATTGCTACCACCCACAGATTTGCTAGGTCATTTGGTCTTGCTGCCTCAGTGTTCCCATCTGTAGGATGGGGATAAAAAGTTTGACTTGTCCCTGGTGGCACAAAGGAGTAACCCATTGGGGTAAAGGAACTCCATGGTCAGAGTCGTTCTTTAGTATTAAAATTAAGAATGGTCTTATTTTTCATCTACTCCCAGGACGTGCTAGGTAGTAGAAACCATGTGATTATGTTATACCGTGGAATGGATTGTCTATGAATAAGGAGGTATTTAATTCTGTATCTTCACCGTAAAATCTTGCAGAGCTATGTTCTTCACGGTCAAAGCTATTTCACCTTAAGGAGAAGAAGAACACAAGAAAGTCTTCAATATTCAGAAGTCTTTGCAAAACGAAGAATAACCAACTCCATAGGGAGCATGAAGGTCTTTTGAAGCTAATGTTATAATGGTAAATAGTATAGATAGCCATATTGGAAAACTCACTTATTACTTTGACTTCTTCAACTTTTTTAGAATGTTAATAAGAACACAGAAAGATATATAGGAGCAAACTCAAATGACAGAAATAAAGACACTTTGAGAAACCAACTCAATCCAGACAAGAGCAAAGAAACTAGACATGTGGTTCTGAGTATGTGTGGTGTATAACTAAGGCTTTTTCGTGTCTGAAAGTCAGTAAGAAGAGTAACATTCTGTGTTTTGGAAATAGAAGCTTATGTTTTCAAAAGTGTGCTGTCACTTTTGGTACTTGCAATTTTAGGTGTCTGCCTTGAGACATCTTAGAAGGTAAACCCAGACTTCCAGAATGTTATTTTTTTAGCTGAGCCTAGTAGAGTGATGTAAATTTGCCCTATGGTAACTCAGAATGTTTTAAAATTGACAAAATAAATTCTTGAACTTGTGCAGCTTAAATTTAAATATCTTTTGCCACTTGAAAAACTTTATGGTATAAATATTGGTTGGTCTTTTGTACTTCCGAAGAAAAATGGTGTTTGCAGTCAGACTGTCAGTCATTCAGTAGTCGACACCTTCATAATTTTTTAACTTGCCAACCAGTTTCAACTAAGAGAGGTAGATACACAAACTCCCTGCAGGTTTGTTGACTGTAGCCAGTTAAAGATAGAGACTGAATTAATGCTACCACCAAATTAATGTGGAAAACTGATTTATAGCATATTTTGTGTTAGTTTACAAATAGTAACAGTATTTAAGTGATCTCAAAATGACATGTCAAAGAAAATTCATTGAGTGTTTCCTTGTTATATCTGAACATGTTTGGAATACTTCCCAGAGACTGACTGAATTGTTTAAAAAAAGCATTTATTTTCCTCATCCAACAAGAGATTACAGACTTCTGCAAAGATATTGCATGGCACATCAAACTCTAGTTCATGCCATTGCTGTGTACAGTAGTAGAGCTACTTTTTTCTTTTCCGGAGATCAAAATTACACCTGCTGTATAAGATATTCATTCATCTTTATTCAGTAACCTGTAAAATTCAGAGTGTAGAGAGGGTGCAAATCTGCTTGATAGTTCTGGACAAAATTTTTCAGCTGTGATTTTCTGAGTGGATCAGCTGTATAGCTGCAGAATGATGTGCGAGGGAAGTGCCCCATCAGACTGCCTGTGCAGCTCTTGCTGCTGCTCCTGATGACACTAATCCATATTCCACTTCTAAGTTGGCTGCTTCTCAGGGAAACGCTGCTGCTTCAACATCCTTTACTGCTGATCCTGCTTTACATTTTTGGAACAACCCAGGAATTCTCACATCCTCCTTTATTACCAGGGAAAGTAAACACAACTTATTGTTTCATAAAACAAAATTCATGAACCATAAAATCATTATGTATTCTAGCTGTAATGCCTTGTGCTGTGTTTAAAAGCCTTAGTATATCCTGTGATAGTCTTTGTTGGGCTACCATGGCCATATGTATAGCCTAAAAAGCAACCATCTTGAGATTCTTCCAATGTGTTGGGTCTCTGTAGTTACAGTAGTCAACTCATTTTACTGTAGGCGGTATGTTAGCAATATGCCAGGTGGTACCCAGAGGACTGCCTGTAGCTAGCTGCCTGATAATCCCTTGAAAGCTAAAATCAGAAAGGACGTAATGTGAGCAGCTTCCAGATGCTCTAGTTGCTGCAACCAGCCCACGTGCCTGCACCCCAAAATTGCTTTCCTTTTAACTATACCAAATGCATATTTTGGAGAGGAAGGTTTGAACTCTCCTGTAAAAACAAAAACATAAAACCAAAACCAAAGAAAACCCAGGCTTATTCATTGTGTGGCACCCTTCATTCTGAAGCAGTCACCCAATCAAGCATTATTATCCATTATGCAGCTAGAGGATGCTAACCATCAAGATACCACAGGAATGCAATAATAAGAGCTGGGTTGTAAACCCCAGTGGTTAATCCCAATCAAATTCCAGGTTAAATGATTATATTTGACCCCTAGACAGATAACTGCTTCTTCACTTTTGTTTTAAACATTTACACAGTATTGCCAAGTGCTGACGGTTTCAGAAATAATGGTTGTGTATCAGCAGTGGAAGTTGACATGCCGCGCTGTTAATGATATTTGCAAAGCACATTGGAATTCTTGGATAGTGTAGCCTATGCAACAGTTAAGGTAATTGGTGTGTATATTTTGGGGGATGAAAGAGTCTACTGAACACACATTGTTAAATGGGTGCTATTTATTTTTTTTTAAATATCTTAAATGTCCTTTGATTAGAAATAAACACTGCAGGAGAAATTATTCACTTAAATAAAAGAGGAATTAATGGTTGTAAATCAACAATCATTTTGGAAAATGTTTCTTCTTAATTCTACATAGTGTCAGGCAGATCATAATAATTTAGCACATTTTAACCATATTTCTATTGTATCTGATTATTTTTCAACAGTAATTTTCCAAAATCTTTGGGTTTGGAATGTTGTTAAAAAATTAGGTGTGATACTTACAGTACACGGAATCCTATTCTTTTCTCAGTAAAAGTTGTCTTGCCTATTTGCAGTTTACACAGAGGTAGTTTCCAAGAGAAGGATATATTTTAAGAGATGGAGATATCATCTATATCATCCCTTATCTCTTAGAAGCCAATCATTTGTATTGTAAGTACCCAGTATATGTTCTTCATCCTTTGTTTCTTCAAAACTGCGCAACATTCGTCTGTTTCTTTTTTTGCTGAGGAAATGAATGTTTTGATAAGGGTCCAGTTAAATCGGTGCCGAGTACTCTAAATTCTAAATTTAGTGTTCCCACTCTAAATTCTTAGTATATCTAGTTACGTATATTTCAAAGTGTCAGAAAACCCCAGTCACATATTTTCTACATATAGAACTGTGTGCACAGCAGAAGTCTATCTGATGTGGATTTCTGGGTAGTTTTTTTAAGGTTTGCACCTTCCTTGCTGCGCACTGTTTTAATATGGATAGATAGCAGTGAGATTGATTCTTCTAGTCTGTTTTGGTGTATGAATCAAAACCAGTCTTGTTTGTATCAGGCTAAACCATGACACAGGCCCTTGATGAAACTCAGATATACTAAAACTGGCTGGCCTGTCCATTTAGGGTCCCAAATTGAATCCAGTGCTGTTAATCAAAAATCTCAAAATATAGATGCTTCTTTTGAGTTGCAGGCAGCACTTGGCAAATTAAGTATTGTTTCCAAAAAGTGCTATGGATTTCTTCATTAATTGGCTGCTGCATTTTGCAGATGGTTGGATCAGTAGCAAGATCTCTGCATCTGTGTGTAGTTGGCAGACAGGTGTGTGATTTTTGCATTTGTGAGTTAACCATCAGCAAGAAATAGATTTTACCAGCAGTGGGAAAACTCAAGTACAAGGTTAACTTTATTGTTCCCACTTTTTTTTCTACACATCCATTGTCAAATTTTGTTTTGTATTGGAAAGCTCAATTGCCTCTCCTACAGTCCTTTCATGCCCTTAAATTGCCAACTTCCTAATAGTAAAGAATTCTGAAAATATTTAATGTTTATGGGAATGTAGAGTAATACAGTGTGTCTTGAAAGTAACTGAAACATGCTGTAAATGAGTCACGATGTAGAAAGAGTGGGATGATAGTGGTGCTGACACAGTGAATTCCTGTATAAGTTGTTTAGGTTATGTTGGGTAGCGACAGGTTTCTGCTTAAATGTGAAACAATCTGACTTTCTCCAAAACTCAAATGAGGTTGTTAATTCTTATGTTTTCCTTATCTTTAAATTCTTTATATTTTTCCAGTTTGAGACTCTGATGAGGAAAGCAAGCCAAAATAACACGTTGCCAAGGCCTCAAATTTTTCATTTTCTTGTATAGCAACATGGTATATGACAAAAAAGTAAGATCTAGGTATACAGCAGCCCTCTCAGTAAGTATGCACTTAAAACTATTTGTATCTCTGAACTGCTCTGCAAGACATAAATTCTCCATTTAAGGTAGTGTCATAGTGCATTTGACTTTGGCTGTGTCTTAAAAGACAAATTTCAAAAGCAAAATTAATTTTGGAAAATGATTTGGATACCTGAGAATTAATTTAAAAAACTTCCTGCAAGGTTCAGTCCCCAAGAATGGCCTGTATAATGAATATAACACTTCATAAGGCTTGCATAACATTGACACATGCTTAGCCCATGATGGGCCAAATATTTGATCAGTTGTAGGAACTCCTCTTACAACAGAAAAATGTTTTACCTTTACAGCAGTGGTATTCATACTGACACTTATTTGTCTGAGCACTCTATAGATATTTGGTATTTAAAATGGGAAAAATATAAAAAGAAGGAATGGTAGAGGAAAAACCAATTACCTGTGCAAAAGCCCGTGCATTGGAATAAAAAGAATTATCCACAGCAGTAACTTCTGGAAGCCATGTATACTATATTTTATCTTCCTGAAAGTTACAAATATACTTGAGATTGAAATTTAAAAAAAAATGCTGGGATCAAGATGGATTAGAGAGAAAAGATATATTTAACAGTTGTCTTTACTGAATAATCCACTCCCCTTTACCATATACGTGTTTTCCACTAATTCACATAGGAAATGTTTGGAGATGGTTGCTAAACTCAATCCTGCCCCATACATTATTACTGCAGGACTGTACTGTTTGGTATACTAATCTCAATAATATGTATGTATGTATTTTCTTAAACTTCCAGAGTCATGTTTCTGAGCATTTGAAGCATAGATCCCATAGGATTATCTAAATCTGACATTTATCTGGGTAAAAGCTAACACATAAAGTGTCATAGCTAATCACATGTTTTTTATACTTTCACTTGGAAAAGAAAGAGTACTGGAAGTGACACACTAACAAATAATACATAATCGGTACACGTGAAATAATCTTTGCTGCTTTGTTACTTCTTAAATATGCGCCATGCACCGTTCACAAATACAGCTTGTTATCTTTGTAGTTGAGAATCATGATAGTGATTGTAAGTAGCACAACAAGTAAATCATCACTGAAAATTTCACTTGGGAGAAATTACCTGTTTAAGATTCCAAGGCATGCTGTTATTATTTTAGTCATGTGATTTTAAAGTAGAAATCTGTGGCAAAACTCTCTCCTTAGCCACATACAATATGGAAAGTTAGCAGTTACTCTGCTATGCTAAATATACTAAAATGATAGTATATATTATATAGAAATAGTATATATTTCTTTCGATTTATTTTACTGCATTTTTGAAAAATTATAATCATGAGATTACATGAAAGATCAAAACACCAAAAGTCTTATTTTACACACTTCCATAAAATCTGACGTCTGGAAGGAACTTCAGGAATTCATCTAGTCCATGTTCCCTGACCCAAAGGAAGCTTTATCTATGTCATCTTCGCCTTACTTTACCTCACTGTTGTTAATAGTCAAAAGCTTTCCCTAAATACTTAACTAAAATCATTTGGACTGACAGTTGAACCTATTCTCAGCTACCCAAATTTGAACCAGAAAGCATTCTCTAACTTTCCTGTTGCCGAGACAACATCTAAACACAAGTGTATTAGGAAATATGTTTGCTTCTTTTACTTGCTATAAAAGTCAGATTCTGACATGAAACGCCTCATGCAAATTTTGACTGGAAAAAAATAAAAACCATAAACAGAGATGATAAATATCAAGGTCTATTTCTTCCCCTGTTTCTGTGCAAGATACATGAGACTATAGAATAATAAAATGCAATATTGTGTGACACACAATTCAGTAAGTATTCTAGTCAGATATTCTTCAAGTGTTGCAAGATAATCTAGCTTCCTAAACGAATGTTAAAATAACTCTTACCTTGCTTGTGCCTAGAGAAGCCCAACTACATGTGCTATTAGTGTATCGCTATGATAAAAATAAATTAGCCAGTCTGCATTTTCAGGTTAATCTTCAATTTCATAATTGAATCAGTAATTACTGTAAGTTAATATAATTAGGTGCTAACACTTATTTGAGAATTATTTATTCAGGAATCTTCACTATTGTAACATTTTTTTATAGCTCCAAATCATTCTGAGTAATAAACTGCATCAAATAAGCTTAACCAGAAATTGAATGGACATTACTTGGTATCTTGCAGTTTAGGATTTTTAAGCTACTTTTTATCACTAAGGTTCTTGCTGAAACAAGAGAAGAAACAGCTTTTTTGGCAGTCTTTCTAATTCTGCCCATAGCTGAAGTGCCACCTGAGCATTTTCAAAGGGCTGAGCCAAATTATATTGGAAAGACTTGTACTGTCTCCAGTGGTTGTTGATGACGATCCCAAGAGAAGACTTTACCTCTAAGTCTCTCTCAGAATAAGTGACTTAAAGAAGTGAATAGCAATCCCTCATCAGTGTCTGGTGATTGCACATGGGCTTGTACCTTTAGCCTCATATCCAAACATGAATTCATACTGTATTTTTTTCAGAAGAAATGGAACTTCAGATCATAGCATATAGGTGCTATGGCTAATATACCTGAAAACACAGTGATGCAGTTTAAAGCTTGTCTCAAAGATCAGTGAGGTTTTCATCTCTCTTATTTGGATTAAATGAATCCCCGGCAGTAATTTACTGAAGATACACACATTAGTCTCTGCAACTTTGTCTTTGTTATCTGTGCCTGAGTATAGGCTCACTTTTTCTGTACCATATGGTTTGAACAAGTTGCATTTCTTCTATGCACTTGAATTTGCTAGAGTTTGCATCATCCTTCTCTTTCCCTGTTGCGCTGGTTGGCTTGCTCCGGTGTTAACCAAAGCGTAAATCAATGTGTAGCCTGTGAGGTCAGTTAGGGGAGTTTAGATTTGAGTGTGAGCACAAGTCTAGAGCTAACATGACAATATATGAAGACAATATGTCTAACTCTTTTAGCTAATGCTCAATATGCAAAAGTAAAGGAAATACGGAATAATCACCTTTTGACCTCAGTCCTACTATAAATCAGGTCAATTCGGTAGAAGAAAGTATGATAGAACTTAGAAGGCAACTTGTGTGTTACATCCAAATTTTGCATTGCTGATTCAATGTGTTCCAGACCAAGGTGTGTTTGGTGAGCAGTTCACAGTGGTTTCACTTGCTGGTTCAGCAGAGAAAAATGCATTTTTCAAAGTGATGTGAGAGTGTTAAGCTGTCTGACTCCCAGGAAAGTCAATATTAGTTGTGCTGTTAGATGTCTGTTTCCCACTTTATAAAGTAACAATGAAGTGCAGTAGGTTCAACAGAACTTCAGAATTACTTTGATAAATCTGTCAGAGGAGAGAAATATTAAAATCTGTGTACTGTCTGTTTGCCTTTTTTCTTGAAATATAAATTAATTATGACTATATAAAAACCTTTTACCATAGCTAATTAATCAGAATCTCCTCATAAACTATGTGTCGACAGCACTGTATGTCTAATTATCTTTTTCACTTCAGAATTGTGCGGTTGAATAATGAAGAAAACATTACCTGATGAATTCTTTTATTTTACGATGATATCTCTAGAGACAGAAAAGACAGAGCAGCTTAAATGCCATCTTAAATTACATCTTGGCCTTGGCAAGCTTTCAGCTGGTTTTGATTTGCATGGAAACCATTTTTGTAAGACTCATATTCTCTGAAAAACAGAACTTAAAGCTATAACTAGAATAAATTATCTATAGCTATTTAGGGCTCTATTAAATCTAGATGCTAGACACCCTTTTCACATGCAGAATGCAATGGAACAGCTTTTAATACCCTGTCAACCTGTTCTGTGAAAAGTCGATTGGGCAGGGAAGGTTTGATTTGGCTGGTTTTATTAAAATATCTTTCCCCTCCTTACGCCATCGTGAACCACTCAGCCTAATTTAAACCAGGCAAATTCACCAATCTGTCTTGCATGTCTATAGAAACAGCTTTTATTTTTTAAAGTGATGACATCTACCCATAACTGTTGGCATGCAAGCTCAAGACACAGTTATTCATACACTGCTGATAGGGAATTGTTCTTTATATGATATACCAAAATAGGGAGCACATTCACTGATTAGATGCATCCATTCCTCCCTCTTTTTATTGCATCATCTTCTCTATAGCTGGTTAAGACTTTTTTTTAAGACTAAGGACACAGGGGGAGGGCCAAATCAAATACCGTTAGACTGCATCTCATTAGTCAACCTTTTAAGTTTGTTATGCTTTTATAATTTAGAGTATGTCCACCTGCAGCACCACTGTGGTTATGTATCATCCCACCACACAGGGGTGCATAAGAATGCCTGTTACTACAGTAAAATTATGATCTGATCTCGTCTTATTAATTATTTAGAGCAGAGCTTAGTTTGATCTTATGCCTGAATTCAGTGCTTATTTACTGTGGTGCAGACCAGCTAAAACCCAGGGAACTTCTTTGGGTGTGTACTCGTGAGGAAAAGGAAGACAGTTATAAATATCTTAAAAACAAATACTCATAATATTTGAAGGAAAGACTTCAAAAAACTTAAAAAGAGAGTTGTTCTTTATTTCACCTGCTGTGCTTCCTGGAAATATTGATCTAGATCACATTGTCAAACATGCTTTAAAAAATAGGAATGTCTTGTGTAAGCATTGGATTTCCATCTGCCAAGTCTCTTCTCTGCAGATCCTTGCCAAGTTATTGGGAGAAGCTGCAATAATACAGTATTTTTTTCTTGCAGTGCATAGGGGGAAAATAACCCTGAGACAAGACTAATTCTATCTCTGAAATACTGACTCTCAATGACATGTACATATGTGAAAAGACTATAGAAACCTAATAGAGAGAATCGCATAACTTTTATACATCCTAATAAGCAATCTGAAAATGTATACCTTAAGTTCAGATTTAGAGCATGTTAGAGAGTCAGCTAGTCTGACCTCCATGGTTAATGAATTCCATGAGGAGCGAGCAAACACTAAAAATGCCCTGTAGCTCAATGTCTTCAGCCAAAAAGAACTAATCCAATTGACTGAGACCAAAGAAAACGACTGGGGATGTATGGTTCCAGAATGTCTCTGAGGTATTCAAACCCAAGTCAATTTAAGGACTTGTAAGTTAATAACTAGGACTTTACACATAATCCTGTACTTTACAGGTAGCCAGAGAAGGTTTTTTACAACCAGGGTAATGTGATTTTCATGCATGGTGTCAGTCTGGAACTCAGCTGCTTGAAATTTTGACTAACTGAAGTTTCTTCATCAGCGCAATAGTAAGACCTACAAAATGCTGACATGGAATTGCATTAGCTAGTTCTAGAGTGGACACAGGCATGCAAACTTGTATTAGTGAGAGCAGATACCATGTTTTTTTCTCTATGTTTTAGAACAGGAGGAAATAAAACAGTAACAAACTGAATATGAATACTAGAATATATGACAGCCTCAATTATTACCTGCAATTTTATCATAAAATCACACGAATCAAATGTGGTAAACCAGTATATTTTGGAGCTTGAAACTAAAAGTTGGGAGTCTGTATTAGAATAAACTAGTTGCATTTTTTAGTACGTATGTGTTATCTGTACTAGACATGTATTGATGGAGAGGGTGGGAAATGGTTTTCTGACAGAAAAATGTCTGTGATAAAGGGTTGTTTTTTCCTTTTCATGTTCAAAAGAGTTAAACTGGTATTTCCAGACACCAGATTCCTGCTTTAGAATTGACTTGAGTGAAGGATACCGTTTTCCTCTTCAGTGGTTGTTGTTGTAATGATGAGCTGTTTGTACCTTAGCAGATGATAAATAGATACATAGACATTTAAGCATAGAGCCACCTGAGTTCATCTTTATACTTGCCTTGGCAGATGAAACTTGCTTTCAATTGCTGTCCTCAGATATATTGCTGAAAGTTAAGATATGAGAATCAATCATTAGGGATGAAAGCGCTGGGTATTTATAGGAGAAGGGTTATTAAAAGAAGATCAGCAATGGTTTTACCAAGAATAAATCCTGTCAGACAGAATATGACTGAGTTCTTTGAAGGAATGACAAAAGAAATAAATGATGGGAACGTGGTGGACATAATTTATGTAGACTTCAGTCAGGGGTGTAGCCAGCAATTTGAAGTTTGTACACATCCTGGCTGATCCCTTGCCCCCTGCCTGCAGTATCCCCATAATCTCGCACAGCAGACAGGCCATTGCGTATGATCACTAATGCAGCAGGCACACATAGATGTAGATTTGTATCAGAGCTCTGCTTTCAGAGCCCAGAAAAAAATGCTGGCCCCAGGAAAAAACAGATTGTATTTTGCGCATGCTGCTTAAATTGACAGTTTTAGAAAATGTCTTTTGTAAGACAAAATTAAAAATACAGGTATCCGCATTATAAAGGCAGAATGGCCTAGGTCAATAAGAAATGTATTTCTGTTAGACATTCAGTAATATTTCTTCTGAAAGCTTTCCTCTGTTATTTGCAGACTGAAAATCAAATTTTAATTTGAGGAATTTAACATTTTTTCTGAGTTTTTAAGAGTTTAGGAACTCTCCCCCTCTAGTTCCTGTTTCCAGCACCCTCCACTATGATTACATCATCTTATGTCAAATGCAGATGTTTTCACTATGTTTTGCAAGTATTGCTAATCCAATGAGTCAGAGAATCTTCTGTCAGCTTTTGTTCTGCCTCCTCTGAAAAACCGAGTGGTAATTATATGGGATTTCAACCACCATGCCTATACTATTTCCTAAAATAAGGCCAGTTTTCATATCACATCCATAGATGGTAGACTATACGGTGGTTACTTACTTGTAACCTTTTCTGATTGCATCAGTGAAGAGTCTACTCTTCTTCATCTTATCTCATAATCTATGATATATTACTGGGTGTTATTACCTTCAGCAATGTCATGCTCCTAACTCATATTATTTCCATTCTCCTGCATGCAATTAACTAGACATCATTCTTCCGTGTTTACCTACATCTTAAAATTATGGTTTCCCTTACATTTTTTCCCAATTCCTCTGGATAACTTAGTCTTTTAATTACTATTTCATAATAATAATAATGTTGCAGCTAAGCTTGAATTAAATCTATGGCTTTGAAGAGCCATGCATGTACAATTTGAGTTCAGTTTCAGATCTGAACTTTACAGGTGAACTACACTGGGATACTGAGTCCTGAAACTTTGCAGTTGTATTTCTATTTTATAGCTCACCTTAATTTCTGAATAAGGTATGGATTAAGAACATATTGTTTCTTTACAAAATTAGCTGCAACTGAAGCAAAGGAGAATAGATTTATTTGAAGCTGGATATAGATTTTTAAAATCTGAGCTGCATACTTTTCTTAGATCTTTACCACTCATCTCATGCTACTAAGATTCTGCCAAGTGGAATATGATTGAATGTAAATACAGAGTACACTGGGTTGTTTTGGTAACACATAGTATGCAGAAGATCTAGTAATTCTGCGCTCAGGTGCCTAAACGCATAAGCTTTTGACCCCAAAGGGGCTGTATTCTTGATTTCTTGGAACATAATTTGAACCTAACATGAAAAGTACTTTACTTGCAAGACCTTGGTCTATCCTCTAACACTTGCTTTACTTTTCGCTTTTGTCTAGAACTTTAAGTTTTGCAAAAATTTGAGTTTTTTCCTCACAGCATTTTGAGATGTGAAAGACTGGAACAACATGAGGAAAGTCTGTCATAAAAATCATTGCTTTTTTCTTATTGTAGCATCATATCTGTTTGTCTCTTCCTATTTCTACTAATGCTCACCACTAGACAGCCAGGGAGATTTGTTCAAGTAAGCATGTAATCATGTCCTCGAAGAAGTGGTGAACCAGATTACCACAAGGCGTGAAAATGTTTGACAGATTATTACTAGCAATATGCTTGCTTACAAGAGTCAGACCAATCAATTCTCTCTTCTGTGCTATGTAGGTTCAAATACTGACTGAATTGTTCTTTGTGTCTTATTATGTAGACTTCCCTGAATAGCAATGTAATGATATATGGTGGTCTCTCCGCCTGAACTCAAGCATTGACATGTACCAAATGTTTGCACTGAATAGCAGCAGCTGGGATTTTGTTGTTCATCTTTCTACCAGTGCTATCCTTCAGGGTGTCATTATCAAAGTAGAGCATGCTTCTCAACCTCAAACAGTATGACTCTTGTGGAAAAAAAAAAAAAATCAAGCAGCAAGATATGTGAAATTCTCATTGAATTAATGGGCCTCTTTGATTTTTTGCCCAGGAGAATAGAAAAATCAAAAAATTTTTAAGCCAAAAAAATCTGGTGTCTCCTGGGTAAAATGTGAGAGTTGAGAAGTATGACATAAGCATTAGTAGCCTTTGTGCCTCTTGATAGCTCTGCTGAATCTCCCAAGACTCTAAAAGTTGATTTGTCAGCTTAACATTAGCTTCAGCCTTAGCTGCAGCAGTAGCTGTTGTTTCACCTTTATCAGCAGAAATGGTACAGCTACTGGAGGGACTGATGTGGTAAATCTTTTTGTGACACCATTTTGTTTTTGCTACTATCTCTAATTGGCTTGCTCGTGCACTCTGCATCCCAAGCTAGATAGGCTGAAAGCTTCATCACACTTTAATTAGAAAAGAGCTATTTTAAAGTTACAGAGTTGACTAATTTTATTCGTCAAGTCTCTGAGGGTCACATTTTCAAACTGGACCACTTAAAAATGTCATTGGTGATATTTTGCACAGGCTGAATTCACAATACTGCATTATAAGCATCATAATTTGACGCATTCACAAAAATGAATGTAAGTCTGCAGCCACAAGCAAAACACTATGGGTTTTGCGTGTAAAAAGTTAACCAAGGCCAGTTAATATTTATTCCTATCTGTTGTTGTGCTTACTGCTTACAGCTTCCATCTGTTTGATCAAGTCTGGATACGCAATATTGAGTGGTTAGATATAAAGTCAGTCCTTGGCATGACTCCCTCTGTCTTCTTTTTTCTTGTATTTGCTAATCACATTGACTGAAATGAATATATTGGTTTGCAAATTAAGGCCCAGCATATATCTTAACACGCTGTAGAAGTAAGGGTGACCACAAGAGGATGATGAAGAGTTGTAGAGCATGCTAGGCCTGTATCAAATGACAAACAGTAAAGCCGATGGTACAGAACTTTCTGGACATCCACATCCTCATCTGTGACCCAGTTTGTGAGAGGGAAAGAGAGACAAAGATCAGGGAGATCAGCTCAGATGAACTGCACACTTTGCTCAGGGTAATCTTGCAATGGCCTTGCAGTGTGCTGTGGGACTACAGGACAGTCACTGTTATCTCTCACCTGCAGATCACTTCTTGGCTTCACTGTAGTCAGAAACATGTCTTACTACAGCGGGATCCAGTTGCTCACTGGCTTTCTCAAGCATGGACTATTATAGCTTCAAATATTCCCCGGAACAGCCTCTGTGTGAGAAGTGATTTTCAGTTCAGTCACGCATATTGGGATTTTTGTTGTTCTGGGTCCTGATTTAGGAGTCTGATGCAGACTGTTCATTCTGCACATATCTTATTTTTCCTGCCAAATAAAATCCATTTCCATTATACAATCTAGTACCATTGTGGTCTAAGAGGGAACTCTGGCTCAGTATTCCAGATAGGTGGTGGGGCACAAAGACCTACATCACATATGAAAAACAGACCTCGCGTATTCCGATACGTTGAATGTTTTCTTCCCAGATGCATAGCCACCTAGCGTTTTTCTTCTCTCAGGTATAATAATAAAGCCAGCATAGACAGCCTATAATCCAGTTTTGAAGATAGAGCTAGCCAGCCATGTGTTCCTAGGGCTGGTTTAAGGTGGAGGTAGTAGGAAGCCATTGCTTACATGCTCGAAACAGTGAGAGTTCTGTGATCTACCTGCAACAAGAGTAGGCAGCTCTCTATTAGTCTTTTTGTGTTCATGTAGAACTGCAACATTAAATTGCCCTTTGATTTTTAAAGCCTTCAATTTGTTTGTTTCTCTGGTACAAAGAAACTTCTTAAGCAACAGTTAACATAATCTCTTTTTCTTATTATGGTTTTAGATGTTATCGGTCACAGTATCTTTCTTCATGTATAAGGATAGAGAGTAGAGCAGGAAATCTATCCTCACTTGATAATCAGCAGAAAGGGATTCACCTTGATTAAATGCAGAGTTATGCCACATCATATTTCCCATCTCTCTTTGTAAGGCTTAGTGTTAACAGAATCTGGGGCGTCATGATGTACTCAAGCAATTTGGATGGCATTTAAGGCTTTTTTCGTTAGTTTTAAGGGTGTGTCTGCATTTTCTTTATAACCCCCTAATTTCTGTCTGTATTTTTTTCCTCTGTTATTTCCTTGTCCCCTCTCTTCCCAAATATGCAGCCCAGGAGAAAATATTTTGTGAAGTACAGTTGAAGGTTTATCTTTACTACATCCTGTTATGCTAAAATGTTTGTTATAAGCACCCAAAAATCTGCAATTTATAGTAAGATACAGTTTTGGTACACTTGGCATTCTGCATTGCCAACAGCGATTTTGACGGTACATGCTGCAACATAAGGAGATGATGAAATTTTGTGATGATACTTTAATTCTATTTCATCTTTTAATCTCATTTCAAGTGTGCAATGCAGGTGGACCTCTGCTGTTGGTTCACTAGTTTTCTTTCTCTCATACTGTTACATTTATTTATGGGGGGCAGCAAAACAAAAATTGGATAGTCATTGCAAGGTTGTTGGGAATGCTGCCATGCTGACCTCTGTTTTTGCCTTCTCACCATACAGCCAACTGTAAACCAGTTTTAAATGTAGATCTATGTTTGTTTGCATGTAGGGAAGAATTGGCTGAAAACAGAAATATCTACTATGGCGAAGTTTTGATGTTTCTAGGTTCATTCTATCAGACTGATTTTTCAGTAATGGGTAGTTATATAAATAATTTAAAAATGTTAAAATGTTTCATTTTAGATTGTTAGACCAAACAGGTGTTTTCTATGGTGTAGTTTGACACTGAACTGAGTTTTTCTTCATAATATACTGCAGTGATTCATGGGAAATGTCATTCAGTGTTTTAAATGAATCAGTTTCAATTTCATTTTTTTTAAAAAAAACAAGCCCCAAACCTCTTCCAGTTATTTCAAAGGGAGTTTCCGCCTGATGGATATATTTCATTCTGTTTTTATAAGAAAATGATAATGTTTTGGTTCTGTCCTGATTTCAGCTGGGATAGAGTTAATTTTCTTTCTAGTAGCTGGTGTAGTGCTGTGTCTTGGATTTAGGATGAGAATAATGTTGATAACACACTAATATTTTAGTTGTTGCCAAGCAGTCAAGGACTTTTCAGCTTCTCACACTGCCCTGCCAACAAGAAGGCGGGGGGCACCCAAGGACCTGGGAGGGGACACAGCCAGGACAGCTGACCCAAACTGGCTAAAAGGATATTACATACCATATGATGCCATGCTCTGTGTATAACTGGGCTCAAGAAGTAGCAGAATATCAGCTTTGGGTGGTGAGCAATTGTGCTGTGCATCACTTGATCACACTAAAAAATTCTCAGCTAGCTGTAGTGACATACTTTCAGGATTACAGCCTTGGAGAGATGGTGAGACATGAATGCCAGTTGTTTTTCCCAGATTGTTTTCCAGTGTCCTCTACATCTATATCCTGCTGTATATTAAGATTCTCATTTTCTTCTGAGCTCAGGCCTCTTCCTTTATGTCCTTGTTCTTTCTGGAAGTTGCATGCAATGTTAAAGGATGGGCTGCCAGGAGAGTTAGATTGGAGAGTACTAATATGTCATGCAGACAGCTGGATTAATAAGCGTGTGACTATTTCAGATCTGAAAGGTGGGCAAAAAGTGATTCAATTTGGGACCTATTTGGAAGAGGCAAACTAGTCTGTGAGAAGACACTTCTGTCTGCCAAAAAGCCAACTGTAGTGAAGGCTTGGATAATGCTCAAAGGAAAATCAAAACCAAAACAGGATTATACAGACCTTCCCAGCCTCTGAATTTGGTTTGATCTATACATCACAAAATGCAGGCTTCTCTCTTTCTTCTGTGGACACTTCTATGTGACAACTTCATTAGTGATCTTGGAATCTAAGTAGTGTTGGGTCACAGCAACATACTACTTAAAACTGGTTATCATTTGCAAAAAAATCTGTTTTGTAGTCAGAATTGATCAATAAACAGAAGTACTCAGATGAACTTGTTATTTATTCCATGTTTGTATTGCTTTTATTTCACTCTCTCAGATCTAGTTACAGCAGGTAATTAAGGTGTCTTTAAGAGGTTATAAGAAAGTTATGGCCAATTCGCTGGCCTTGAGGGCTGACTAGATTGAATTGAAGCACAAATTGTTTATGTTGTTTTGGACAGTAATGACAGATTACAAATCAGCTTACTTTATCAGCCTGCTAGGACCAAGTGATTAATGTAGAGGAACAGAAGACAGCCACCCAAATTTCCATTTATACCTAATGGCAAAGTACATAATTCAGTAATACATCTGCACATTGTGTGTTGGATGTCTTGGGTTCTACCTACAGCATGTCCTAATGTCCTCAAAATATAAATGCCAAATATTATCTTAAGTGTAAAGAAAGTTTGTATTCTGAGATACACGTGCTCCCAGGAACATACGTCACCATGGTCAGCATAATGATTGTAATTGGCTGGGACTGCTGTCTGTTCTCATTTCTAAATCGACAATGGTTCGTTAGATGAACCCTCATTAGATGAGCAACAATAGGTGTATGGGCACATGCAGCACACTGCTGAGAAGCTCTTCTCAAGGTGCGTTAGCAGTTTTCCCATTAAGAAAGGGAGAGGAAGTGTATACCAACGTCGCTGAAAGAAGAATAAAAATTAATTTTGGATATTTTATTATGCTAGATCTCTATGTTTTTCATATACATTTGATACAATATTCTGCTTACATATGTGCATGTGTGTATAGATATGCATACATGAATAGATCTGGAACAGGTTGCCCAGAGAGGTTGTGGAGGCCCCATCCCCCCTGTTCAAGGCCAGGTTGGATGGGGCTTTGGGCAATGTGGTCTAGTGGAGGGTGTCCCTGCCCGCAGCAGGGGGGTTGGAACTAGATGACCTTTGAGGTCCCTTCCAACCCAAACCATTCTATGATTCTATGATTCTATGATCTTTATCTTGTACGTATTAAATACTTGTGACATGCTTGGTATGGAAATAGTGGCAATGTGTATTAAACAAACACTGAAATTTCTGAAGAGTAAACTTAATAGATTATAACAAAAGTGAAAAACAGCAAGTCCCCTGTCTTGCATTTCTTTCAGACAGAGGTTATACTGATGGAGCAGGAGTTGAAGCCTCCACCCTTGCATTTCTAAACAATATTTTGTGTTTTCCCTTTCAACAACAGCCATTCTTGTACACCCTGGACAAATAATATATATGAAGTAAATTAAGAATTGGAGGGGAAAAAAGCTATCTTAAAAAATATTCTTGCTAAGTAGTCTTTTGTATCTAAGCAAAAACCTGAGCCAGACCAAGAGCCTTTTGAATATCAACAGCACATCTTGAACTGGTTCTAATTTCCATTGAAATTATCATCTGGATGTATAGAAATACTTTGACTGAATCTGGCCAAGTATTGTTGCTGTGGTTTCCTATATTAGAACATTCTATTCTTACTCTCCTTTCTGCCATGCAGTATAGTGCTTTCTATTCTGATGGAAGCTGTATGATCAGAAAGCAATCCATATTGTGTGTGACATGTGAAACACAGCTCTACATAATGTATTTGGAAAACCATTGATTTCTGAGTTTTGGAGATAATTCTTCACAAAAAATCTGTAACCTGAAAAAGGATTCTTCTTCTACATCATAAAAAAGTGGGTTTTAGGAGAAAAATAATTGGTATTAAAATCTGATTTTTGTATTTTGGAAATACAGCTGCCTCTGCTTAAGAAAGAAATATCAGAAATTTTTATCCATAATCAAAATGCTAAAAAATATTTTCTCTCATCCTGTCTTTTAGCTTTCTTTGAAGTCACAATATTAAACCTCCTTAAAAATATTTATGTGTATTTAGTTAACAAAAGCTCCTGTAAGTTGAATCCATGCTGGCAAAAGGTTCAGGTAAGCTCTCTATATAAGCTTACAGACAATTGTGTAAATCTTCAGCCATTAAAGAGAAAGGAGAAAAAAGCCATCCTCATTACACTGCTGTCATTTACTCTTCATCTCCTGTCCTCTTTAGCAGCATTAAGATGGGATGTAAATTTGCCAGTTAATGCTGTTAGAAAATGGATGGTTCAAGAAGGGCAGGAATTAGAGATCAGTATTAGGTGCAGATAAGCTCCTTTTCCTCCGCAGTGGCGGCTGTTTAACATTCATGGGAAAATCATCATCAAACAGCGTTATCACAGCTCTGTTGATGGCTGAGGAACTTCATCACTATGATAATTTTTTTTTTATAGCTGTGAGCCAAAAAGCTCCCTTTTATTTCTGCTGTCTATAACTGCGATAGAAGCTTGTTTGTATGGGTAGGGTATTGCAAACTCATAGCTCTTCAGCCAGGTTTGATTTCTTTCCACCATCACTTCCCCCCTCAACCCCTTGTGTACGTTGCACTAAACAGTAATGCTGATAAAAAAAAAAAAAGTGCTCAAACAATCCTTCAAAGAATAACTGATATTTTTATGATCAGTAATTCAAAGTTTGACAAGTGATGCCATTCTGTAATGAAACTGTCATGCATTTTGTTGTGAGTAAAGGGTAGAGACTATAAAGCAAGCAAGCAGGGAAGAAGTGAATATCTAATGTCACATTAACCTGACCAGGAAATGGTTTGAGGATCACAACATCACAATTTTTTTTTTTTTTCAGTAAGAGTCACTTTTTTTTTGCTTTTTTTCATCATCAGGTGAAGAGTTTCACAGCCTGTTACATCTTTTTATCCCCTCTAACCTGAGAGGAGACCCGTACTTTATTTTCTTGAATCTCTTTTAACTTAAAGAGATGTTAGTTCAACTGTAGGTATTTTGCCACAACATAAAATGCCCAATTTTAAACTCATCAAATTTGCGTAAGGACTCACCTCTAAATGATATTTCTACCTCACGCTCAGCCATCTTCAAATGTATCTGAGATGCAGATCATGGTCATTCTTTGCCTCATACTTGGGAGGAGTGAAGATACACTGTTCCAGACTGTATGCGTTCTTCCAAGGGAGATAAGGTGCTATTCAAGGAAATTTTTTAATTTATTAAGGTTCTCAGCTTGTGCTTCTTTGCAGCTTTGACCTCATTTTTTGTAGTTTATCTGCTCTAAATGACATTTCTCATTTTGAATATAGCTGGAAAACATTGTGCTAAACAGCAATTTTGTAGCCTCCACAGCACCACCTGATAATTTTGATATTTCCACTTTGAATTCAGTATTGATTTGATTACTTAGGTAATTTACTTTTGACACAAGCTCATTCCTTGTCTTTTCCTGAGCAGGGACTTCCAATCATGCCATGTTGTGCTGAATTATGTTTGGAGTTTGGAGATAAGGACTTTTGTCTACTCGACACTCAGCTTAGGCCACCAAACTCATTTCCCATAGGAGGAGGGTTTGAATCTAGTCAGGAACCTAAAGGTGAAAGGCTAGTGCTTTATAATTTAAATATTACCATATAAACATAAGTTTAAAGCAGATACTGTGTGGTTGGGGGAATACTAGAGTTATTTTGAGTGGAATTTCAAGGAGCTCTTCTCTAAAGAAGAAAGGGGCCCAAGAGGCCCCCAAAGCTGCTGACTTCCAAAGATCCCAGTTGTCCCCAGGGTGACCCCTTGCTTCTGGACCAAGCTGCCAGGCTCTTTCTCAGCCTGATTGGCATCTTTGGGAATGGTGCCAGGAGAGCCTTCCCAGGCTGCCGCCCCGTCTGTCCCCAGAGTCCCCAGGGCTCCTGCCGGAGCAGGGATTTGAGGAGACCACAGGACAGAGCAAGCCTTCCTTTGCTGAACTTCAAATCAAGGGAGCTCTCAACCATGGCCAGAATGGGGTGGTGGTCCCAGGAATTACTATACTCCTGCATGAAATCATTGTACTTCATGACAAAACAAGGATGTAATAAAATAAAAAGGCATTCTAGTCCAGGTTGCCACTAGCGCGAGAAGCTTATAGCTACTATGGGAATCCAGCTAAGGCAACTGTGCTCTTCCTGTGTAACAGCCTCACAGACTGGAGATGGTTTAATTTTTCTTCAGAGGGAAAGTTTGTTTCTTCTTCTGAGTTTCTGAAAGCAATGGTCACAGTATTATCAAAAGAATTTTTCAGAAACCATCACAGGCTTTTGAAAAGGTGAAGGAGTTGAGTTGTTTGGATTTGAGGCAGTATGTTTGTTTTAGCAGGATAGTAAAAATTATGGAAACTTATTATAAGTACCAAGCAAGGTCTGTTTTGGAGCTGTTCTGCCACCGTTACAATCTTCTCCTCCTTATTCCTTGCTTTTCTAAGCAGGTAACCCCATCTAGTTTCATCAGAAAGGGGTGTATAAGAATGGATTTTTTAATTTTTGTACTACTGAACTGGATGGGATTTTATCCTGCAGTAGCCGTACAATTTTCTTTCTGTGATGAAAGGGAGGAAGCCTGTGTTACCATAACATTGACCTTAAGATACTGTAGTATTGCTAAAAAGACACGTCTTCTAGCCTTTTCCAGACTGTGAAGCCTATGAAATGGGCAAATATGTTGGGGTGTTTCAGTGTTTAGTATTGCTTCAGGATGGCTTCATGACCCATTTAAATGTCCTGGGTTATATTCACTTTTTCCTGGGACATCATAGTTTCTTGTATGGTTCATTTTAAAATAACTTGACAGCAAAAAAAAAAAAAAAAAAAAAAAAAAAAAAAAAAAGCCTTGGGTTCACAAGAACAAAAGACAATGATTGTAATTTGCCTCTGCCCTTTAGCAAAGCAATCAGCAATTTTCTAGTATTTTACAGTCATCCATCTAGCTATCTATTAATCTTGTAATACCCTTATTTTTCTTGGAAATATTCAAATGTATTAACCTTTTAGTAACTGGTAACCATTAAAATGCTATCTGGTATTAACAAAGACAAAAATTGTCTCTGTAAATGTGTTTGTGCTAATTTATTGTTTTACTTCCTTTTCTGTAGACAAAAGTTGTCAGATTGTTGCCATTGCCAGTTGCTAGTTGTACTGCACTGGCAGGGTGGTAGGTATTACCTGGTTTGCAGTATAGCTAATATTGAGGTAGCTGTAGATCTATTAATCTCCAGTAAAGCTGGCTCTTTGAAGACATATTATTCTCATTAAGAAGGGTCTGGAAATGAAAAGTGAGACTATTGAGCTGCCCCAGCCTGTTACACAGTGCAAAGAGACACAAGGCAGTTTGTGCTGGCTTACTGGGCTCAACTGGAACGTGGAAAAGATGGGAGATCTTTGCTTGTGAGAATGCTATGGGCTGAGGTAGGCAGTGCGTGCCTACTCATGTACTGGTTTTGTCTTGGTTGCTTAAGCGGTCTTTCTCAAGCAGTAACATTTCTATGAATTCATCTGTATTCATAGAAATGGACTGTCTATATCCCTGGTAAGCACGACTCTTAGAAATTACAATTCATCATTCTATATTTTATGAAGTGTCGTGCAAAGATCTGATCAAACTCTGCATGACCTAACTCGGATACTGACAGTGACATACCTACATCAACACAGTGCTTTGCTGGCTAATTAGCCCTGGGCTAGCTCAATTTTGCAACATTGTGTAGACATAACCAACAGTCTTACACTTAATGGTTGTGAAAATCTAGCACTTCTGTTTTGAAAAGAAAGATGCTTTGTGCCTCAGTTATTTGTCCCATACCTACTACAGACCCATTAACTACTCTTGGCTGAGTCTTGAAAAACTGGAGTTGAAAAATAGATTAAAAAGTGGCCCAGACTGTATTAGAAAGCACAATTTAAATAAGACTGAGCTCCTAGCTGTATAAACTATAAAACTAGGCACCAATCAGATTTTTGTAGAGGGCAGAACTACAAGAAGTTGGGGTTTGATGGCTGCTGTGAATAGGGACTAGTCTTGGATGGAAACGGTAGGACTGTTTTGAGTAAGTAGATGCCAAGATCTGACCACAAGTGGCAGCAACTCATCTGAGTGCCAGAAAGGTGAACTCATTCAAATTGTGTCCACGTTTGATCTTAAATCATTTATTGATTTTGCAACTCCCTGCAAAAGCTGCTGACTCCATCAAGACAGTTTTCTGGGCAGAATTTCCTAGGACTTAGGCTCGCCTGAGCTGACATTGCCCGGTGAGGATATTTAGGGATTCTGTAGTGTCACAGACCCCTGAAATTCTTCTTGCTCCAGTCCTTTTCCAGGCATAAACTTCCCTTTTGCCAGGTATGATTATTATTCATGGGATTTTACACTTACTAATCTTTGCGGCTAGAATCCGTGCTGCAACCTGTGGACTTGTATGTGTTTGTTCATGCTTTATTTCTGCACTAGGGCTGAAAAGATGCAAACAGCTAATGCACAGCACTGCTGAGCTCTGCACTCTAATACCTCTGGCTGTCCTCAGCCACTGTATTCTGCAGGGGCAGGGACTGTGTGTCATCTTCTCTCAGTGGCTTCTGTATATACTGGGATAACCAGAAACTAAGCAACTTTTGGACATTTATCTGTAACCTTTAATAATTTGCTATGCATATCCACTCATTCCTTTGTTATATTATCAATATTCTGCAGTGCTACTGGTTTTAATAAGAAGCCTTTTCACTGGTTTTCTTTGTTCTAGTCATCTAATCTCCTAATGGAAGTTTCTAATTAAATTCCTACAGCCATTTTCAAACTGTGTTTTGAATAACAAAGTCTTACAAACGCTCAAAGTATATCTCTCCCCCTGACTTGGATGCCCTGCCTTCCAAATAGCTGTGGAGAAGTGATGCAGGTCACTGTGGAGAAGTGCTGCTGAGGACCTATCTCGGCTGAATGAGAGACATATAAATGGCACGTTCCCTATACAGAAAATAATGTAGCAGGTTTGGAAAAGTCTTCCAGGGTATCACTCATAGTTTTAATGAACATTGGACTGATGAGGGAGGAATACCATGTATTCATGGAGCAAGGAGGACTTTCCTGATGGACCTGGTGCTCCACAGAAGTTGAGAAACCAGGATCACTAGTGAAATTTATTAATTCTCTATCCCAAACCTCATTTGGGTTTGAACTTTACCCACTGGGAGCAGCTAAGGGTTGAATTACTATAATTAGTATCTCATCAGCATTCTTCAGCTACTGCTGAAGCAGAAAGGAAGGAAGTAAAACAAAAAAGCAATGTCAGAATCAGCTCATAAATATGATAAATATGCTAAACAAGAAAGACCCTGTTTGTCTAATTGATCCTTTTATTAATCCCAGGAAATATTGCAACTGGCATGTGCCATCATTTCCAGATGGATCAGCAGCAGTACACAGAGAAATCTAGCTAGCAAAAGGTATTTCTCAGTGTATAAAAAGGTATTTCACGCCTGCATGTGGTTCCCAGAAATTTCTGTGTGCAGACCTGGTCATCCTCTGGCATGCAGCTAAACGTTCTTTGACTGCAGACTGGGTGTGCAAGCCTCAGCCAAAGCTGCCACTTGCTCCCCTTAGTCTAAAGCTGTTACATTCCTACTTCTCCTGCACACCTGCAGAGGATATTGTTTTGGCCAGAATAAGCTGAGCACAGGTGGTACCGTAATGCACATCGCATCTAGATTTAACACCTGTTGCACATAGGGCTTAGGAGTTTTAATCTGTTTTATTCAAGTTTTTGGCACTTTGGTTTTCTACTTTTTTTCTTTAAAGCAGTTTAAATGGACAAAGAGCAGCAGCGGATTTATTTAGAGGTGGTTCAGATTTGTCATCAGGGGCCTGCTCACAAAGGGACTGTGTTTCAGAAGTGATTTTTTTTTTTTTACAAAAGTATATATGCATAAATAAAAAGGTTTGCACATTTTACAGATGTATAAATTCAGCTTTTTTATGTTGGAGCTAATACCCAAGTTGATTATGGCCATTCTTACCTGGCATTCACAAAGCCAACGTGGTTTCCATGCAGAGTTGATTTTAGGGGTTAGATAGGTTTGATTTTAAACACTTCTGCCTTTCCCCTGCCTATGGGATGACCCAGGAGGTGAAGTTAGGTAGAAATGCCTGATGTCCATGGTACAGGCAGCACAGGTCTGATGTCAGGTACTGACTGGTTCCAGGTTTGCTACTCCTGCAATGCATTATTGCAAGCATAGAACAATTTTTGTGTTGAAATTAAATCCCTTGTGAAATGAGAAAAAGCCTTCGACATTCACTGTATGAACAGTGCTCAGTACGCAGAAATGTCAACATTTCTGCTCCCTCAAAAGTCACCATAGAGACTTCTGTCCAGCACAGCACCCTAGCAGTTATGCTTGTAATTTTTTTTTTAATTTAACAATACAATAGACCCTTTAAAAGTGAGTTTTAGGAGCTACCAGGGAAAAAAACTTAGAGGAAAACTGGTTAGAAAAGACTGTCAATCTAATGATCTTTTTAATTCCATTTAGCTCCATTCACAGCAGTCTGTTCATCATCATCTGAAATAAACTCTGTGTAGTCAAAAACATTTTTTCTGAAGTTGGAAATTCTATTCCCAGACCATTCTAGGAGAAAACTTTGCAAATGTGATATTTTTTGAAAAGCGAAAACAGAAAACTTTCAGTTTTCCAGTATGTTTGTGAATAAATTCCCTTACCTTTTTCCCCAAATAAAAAGACCAGTTATCTCCGTGGAGGAGACTCTCCGCTACAGAAAACTGAGTGCCTCATCGGCGATGTAGATTTCAGGACAGACAGTACATTGCCTGTAAACTTGAAGCTCAGATGACAGATGGAAACCAGATAAAGTGAGTGTGCCGATCACTGCAGAGAGATTAGACTCCGCAATTTGCATCTTGTCTTCCAATAAGGCTTGCTCCATTTTTGCCTTCGTGTTTACCTGAGCTTTAAACGCAGGCATTTGAGGCCTGAACTTACATGAACTTTTTTTTTTCCCAGTGGAATATTTCTGTTTAGCTGGATTTTAATTCTGCATCTAACAAAATACAAGCACCTCAGGGAAGGTGTGTCAACGTTTCTGCTCCCTCAAAATTCACCACAGAGGCTTCTGTCTGGTGCAACACCCTAGCAGCTATGCTTGTAAGTTTTTGTATTTAACAGTCTGAAGTGCCTCAAGTGTCTCTTTGAGGACTCCACTCTAAACCACGTTTCTGAGACATATCTCCTCTTCCCCAAACTACGAGGCAGTTTTCTGGCTGGCTAAGCCTGTTCTCCTTGAGAGACAGACGAGATGGGGCTTAGGGTCCTTCTTAAGGGGCCACATGGCCCAGGCACTGTGGAGGTAGATTGGCATTAGCTAGCCTGCACAAATATTTGCTTGCATCTTTGCTATTTTCAAATTATGTCTCTTGTTTACTCTTCTTGGCCCTGCCTATCATGTTTCTTTCCTGGCTGTTGCTATTAGTATGTAATCTTTCTATTCTGTGTCCTAAACTAAAGCACGTTTGTGGTTCGTTATCTGAAAGACTCTTTATTAATAGACATAAATAACATTGCTAATGCCTTACACATAACTACAGTCTCAGTATTGTTCATATGAGGTGCCCACCATGTAATGTAACACATTCTGTCGTTAGCCAAAAGCTTTTACTGCTGGGCATTGCAAGGCCAGTCTGCAGCTGACCTCAGTTTAAAGACTTGGTTTGATCACTTCTGTATGTAAAGATTTGTAGGAGTGGAAGAGGGGGAGGTCAAAGGAGGGACAGCAATGAGAAGCTGGCTTTCCTTACTTTCACATTTGTTTTCACTGGAGTATTGTGAAATTCCATTGGGTAGGAGATGATCTTGTCTTTCAGCCTGTGTAAATGGTACTGAGTGTTTGTGGCATTGTACATGATAACAGAATATTGCTTGAAACGCTTAAAAAACTGTTCTGGGGCAGTAGAAGAAGGATCCTTACTAGCATGTGCTCTTTAAACAGGTTTCTGCACTTTTGGACAAGATCATATTGAGGAGTTTGCATATTTTCACATTTATCTGGAACAGTAACAGTTTCATTTCAAACAGTTCTGCTTGCTTGTAAGTTGAAGACATTCACCACCAGTCGGACGGAGACCTTACCCCTCTAAGGAGGATACCAGAGAAAACTGGTTTCAGCTAACTGATCTTATGATCTCGTGATGGATCTTAGGATCCATTTCTAACTGTGTCTTTAGAGGAAGGTGCAAAAATCCTCATGAACGACTGCTCAGAGAGAAAGTCCTTTTATCACCCTTTTCTTGGAGTTCTGTATAGTCCAGTACACTAATCCATATTTTCCCACACACTGTGGAAAGAAACCGTCTTGATGCTCATGCGGGCTCTCTAGCACTACACACAGCTCAAACCTTAAGCCTTTTTTTTTTTAGTAGCAATTAATGAGAATCGTGATCTAGAAATTAAAATGGTAATGAGCTTTTAGCATAATGAAAAGAGCTTGTAAAGGCAAGAAAAAGCATTTGTGGGTCTCTGAGTCACACTGCTCCCCAAATACAAAAGCAGATGTTAGCCTTGGCTGGAATGAGCCATATTGACTCATTTCATTTTGCACAAATCTGTTAAATCACCTATAACCCTTATGTCATAAAGAAAGATGATGCACTCATGTCTTCAACCTCATAATCGAGTGTTCTTCTTATCAATAGCTTTGCTAATTTGGGGCCGATAAATCAGTATACTCATTTTGTCTTGATTATTTTTTTTCCCTTTCTTTGCACGTGCTTAATATCTTTTAAAATGTACCAGTACAGAGTGATGTACAATCAATGATTTAGGACCCCAATAAATAGCTAATGCAGTTTAAATCTGTAGAAAAGAATGGCTTTTTTATGTGACTCACATTATACTTGGAGCAATTTAGGTGAAATTCAACATAATTTCTCTAAATTAAAAATAGGTGCAAGTATATTATTTTGATCTTTCCCTCTCTCAATGAGTCCTAACAAGAATAATACCATTTTGAGGAGAGAATGAAACTCATTTTTTATGAGTAACCCGGTTGCTTTTTTGATGATTGTGTGACACTTTGCAAGTCTTGCAAGTATCCAAGTGTAACAATGAAGCTTCTCTCTGTGTCAAAGACACCTAAGAACATACAAGAGTTTGGGAGGCTTTTAAGCTTGGCCTGATAAGCAATTCATGAATATTGTAGCTAGAGCGTGCTCCTCACTGTTAGCTGAATTGATATGTTGAATAGATGTCCAGTTTTGTTCATCTGAATTGAAAGTAAACCTCATTTGTGGGGGAAGAAAGAAGAAAGCATCATTCAGAAGAAGAGACTTTGTTTTTGAAATCATTTTCTTTCTTTTAACATATACAGAACATTCATCTATTTGAAGTCTGGCTCCCAAATATAACAGGTTTTATCTCAGAGGCAAGAAAAAATATGGTAATTTAAAAAAAAACATAAAAACTGAACAACTAAAATAAAATATATTTTAAACTGTTTCCAAGTGTTTTGAGTTGCTTGGGCATAGGCGGTACCTACATTTGGGGTCTAACAGAGAGTCAGGGATATTTACAGTATATCTTTTCTTTTCCTCTGATTTTGTTTTATGAGCATAATTTGTACCTACCTCATTAAACAAACACATATTCTCACAAACATGTTCATTTTGAATTTCATGGCTGTAGCTTATCACTCTTCATAGTTGTTGGCTCACTACTCTATTGACTTCTTAAAAAGTTGGAAAAGTTTGAAAAAACAAGAAGTCAACCCAACAACTTTGAGAAGCTCAGTGGGAGTTTTCAAAGGTGTTGGTATAAGGAAAATGCCCAATTTGCATTCTGTGTCTAAGGGATTTATGAGATTAACTTCCTTATTCAGCTCTGAAAATCCTGCCTTGAAGACTCAATCTCACAACTCAGTATGAGGAAGAGGAAGAAGGTCACAGATTGCATGTCCAGGGCATGGCGGTACCTGTATCAGTGGAGTGGTGAAGGACCCTGCGATGGCTGAAGGACAGGTCTCGCAGAATCGCCCTGTTCCTGAAGCTGCTGAGAAAAGCCCTTAGCAGGCAGCTGGGAGACTTACCAGCACAGCAGGATATTTTGTTCCCAAACTCTTGACTGAGACTGATCACCTAATTAATGTAGGGCTTTATCCTCCCCATCTAATGCAATTGTGGATGTGCTTATACATAACTAATTTTTTAATGTATTGGACAGGGATGGCTCTCTTGCCAAACTATACATGCAAGCGATCTCCCTAACTTGAAGTTATGTATTTTTTGATCTACCTAATGAGTAAAAGAAAGCGACCCTTAGAAGGAAGCCTGTACTGCAAGCCTGCCTATGAGAAGCTACTTGTGAGAATAAGGTTTTCAGGAAGGGAAGGGGGGGATAAAGACTAACTCTTCCAAATGGATTTACAAAAGAGATACAGTGCACCATATTATCTAACAACGCTCTGCCTTTTCACTCGGGGAGACAGACATTAAAGTGCATTAGTCCTATCATTTGTATGTCTGTAAATATCAATAAAGTATGTTATTTGGCATTCAAATTTACACAATGAAGGACGAGGACTATCCTTTTCAGGAAATTTCACAGCGCCATTCACAAACAAAAGCTCAGTAATTTAATCTTTCAAAAGCTCAATAATGCTAAGTTCAAAATTGCAGGTTTTAAACTAATGTACCTGATAAGTAATGATGACAGAATTTAAAAGGTCCATTATTTGGTAATCTAATATTCCCAATCCCAGTTATCTGTCAAAGAGAATACTCTCCCTTAAACAGCGCTAATGTGTTCACATCTACATTAATCTCTTAGGGAGAAAAGAAGCATTCTTTACAGGCTTTATCTGTTTCCAAATGTCTGACTCCACAAGGAGCCATTTCGCACTGCCGATGAGGCTATGTAAATGACTCAAATGTCGTTGTATGATAGGTGCGATTTCTTACGGATACACGCGATACCGTATTACCGAGAGGCACTCCCTGGCCGGCCAGCCCGCAGTGTTCGTTTACATGCTGTGCCTAGTGCCTTTGAATCCTCTGCTGCTTCTCCACTCCAAAACAAACATCATGCTTACGGGTTTGCTGCTCACCTGCTTTTCTTGCATGATACGCTGCTTTTCTGTGCAGCACAACTCTCTTCCTCTGTTGTGTTATCTCCCATCTGCGCTCCGAAGAGTCCCGAGGCCGTGGTATCGGTGTGACAAGATTCACAAGGGGAGAGCTTAAAAGGATTGTGCCTCTCCTTTCTAAGGGATTATATAGGATAATATACAAGAGAGTTAGGATCAGGTATACCACAGCCGTCCACGGACTCTGAATTCACGCAAGGGTGCGTAGGGTGCCATAGGGAAATGGAGTCACTGTATGTTTTGCTTGGACTTGCAGGCTCTTTCCTCTCAGTTTACCTGCTCTATACATTTCTCAGCTCGCAGCTCAGCTTTTTAAATCTCATTACGAGAGGTTTTGGCCTCAAGTAAGCCTGAGTCTGCCCTGCTCCATTCTAAATTCAGGCTGATACAGGACTTTTTAAAGTGTATGCACAATAGAATAAAGACGGTCGCTACTTCAGCAATATTGTACTTTTTCCTGGCCCAATTTTTCAAACACTTGTCCAAGTAGAATATACGTAAGTACACACAGAGTTCTTTATGTTTCATATGTCTTACTCTATCTGGATTTTCAGAACTTAATGACAGACTTCACAAAGTGACCCAGAAGGAAACTTTTCTGAATCATTATGTATATCAGTAAAAAAGCTTCATTTGCAATGCTGCCTAGAGCAGTGAAACAATGCAATTTCTCTCTGGATCCTATGGAGCAGCATGTAAATACACTTGGCACAGCGCTGTAAGAGAGTTCTGAAACTGGTGTTGACTCAAAGGTTTTTTGTACAATTCAAAGAAAAGGATAAATGGTCAGAATTGCAGTATTGTTGAGAAAATGTAGTTGTTTACAATGTCTGCAGGCTATTGGTTTGGGAAAGTAGTTGAGTGGAAACTGCTTTTAAAAAAAAGATCCTATACTGAGGAAAGAAAGTCTCATGTTCACATGTGAAAGCAGCTCTGTTTAAATTTAAAGACTGAAACAAAAGGTCCAATTCTAGGTACACTAGCTATCTGTGCTTACTGGAGTTAGTGCTGTGAATCAAGAAAGAGTCTATATTAAAAAATAACTAAATTGCATATTAAAATTCTTAAAATAATATGTCACATTCAATATAATTAGATATAATGAATGCAGCGTCTGAAATAAACAGATATGGTATACTTGTGTACGTAAAACCCACCAAGACCATTAATTTCAAGGTGTACTTTTGAAACTTTCGGGATTTTTTTTTCTTTTTTTTTTTAATCCTTGGAGAAAAGGAAAAAAATCTACTTCTAAGAGTTTCAGAGCAGCATCATCACCTTAGGAGAATGTCATATAACATATATGCCCAGGAAAGCTGAGAGTTGTCTCTGGCTGGATCACACACACAGAAAAACTATTGAGGTCAGTTCTATGACAGGACAGCAACAAAACCGATCCCATAAAGCAAATGGATGGCAACAGCGAGTCATACATGGCTGGTTCAAAACAACGTGCTGCCACTGCTCAAAGAGCAGAATGTCTTACTAGCACCTGCTGGAAGCTGGGAGCTGCATTTGCTGCTGATGTGATGCTGCCTGTGTGAACTGGGTCTGGGAATCCAGTAAATACCAGTTGGTCAAAGAACAGGATTTATTTCAATTAGGAAAATCATCACGATGGGGAAGTTAACACGGCCATTTCTGTGACACATATGTGACCCTCTGGAAGCTAAATTCACTGTGGATAACAAATACCTCCACACAATAACTGAGCCATCCATCCAACACCTGGCTTGAGACTAACAAAGAGTTACCTACCAGCTCCAGGAAAGCTCTTAAGCAGGTGTTTAAATCTGCATTCATATTTTAGTGTTTTGTTGAATCGTGGCAAGAACAGCACGATATTAGCATGACATGTGTAACCCTTGTGGAAACATTCAGCTTACGCATGTATCTGCTTACCCCAGATGCAATGCCCTGCCTGCCAGCCTTGGTATCTGCTGCAACTGAGTGTACAAAAGGCACAAATAGAAACTTAAGACATGGTTCCTGACTCCCTACTAGCATTTACTCCTGCTTTTCTTCTGTGGAAGCCTACAGGGAAAGCTGGCCCTTTTCATCCCATTTGGCACATTGGGCATTTATTTGGTGATGTTTTGAAAGGTTTTGAAAGATTGGAATGCATCATGCTTGCAGCTGTATGATTCAGAGTGATTGTCATTTCCACCGATGTCATCTCAGTGCCACAAGTTACGTGGGAAGATCAAATCTTCTGTATGTGCCCCAGAACGAGGTGCTTCTCTATTTTCCTTTGACCCTTCAAAACCAGGGAGTGCTGAGTTCCCACCTGATATATTGTATCTGATTGCCACAGATAAATTGATCTTTATCTACAAAAAGAGATCTTTTCTTCTGCTTGCATGAAAGCATCTGCCCAGATGATGTTTAAACAACCGCATATTGAAGAGCCTTTGCAATGTCAGTAGTTAAAAGTAAATGGGTCAGAGGGTTTGTTAGGTGCTTTCTGTATTTCTAGGGAATTCCCTTTCAATTCTAACCACTACCTAACAATTAATTTCTGCCTTTAATTACTTCTTTAGTATCTCAGCTTTTCCTTTCTTTCATTGTTTCACTGCTCCTTTGGGTGCTTTTAAAAAGCTCTTTGCAATACATTTGTTTTGATTCATTCCGCTGTTAAATATGAGACTTTGCTCCAGTTTAGTTCAGCTAGCCATCAACTTAAGCATGCAGATGGTTTCAGTTTTTAGGCTGGTCTTTCTGTCCTTCTAAGAGATGACAGCCAGTATCCACAACTCAATCAAAAACCTGTTCCAGGCCTGCCTTAAAAAGTCTGGATTTCTCCTCAGGCTTGTGGATTTCCCCCCTTCCTTTCTTTTTTCCTTTGAATTTGCTCTACAGGTCTTTAGCTCCAGCTAGTGGCTTACTCCAAAACGCAAATTTTGTCCATTGCCTTAAAGCAGAAAGGTGGGGTTTAGCTGTAATTCTTACAGTGTTCTGAAGTGTGTGTTGAGAGGGAGAATTATTCAGAGGCATTAGTCCTTCCTGGCTAATTTGGGTTAACCCACAAATTCTTTAAAATGTAATAAATGCACTCCTTTTTTTCAGATTACAAGCTCCCGTGTTATCACATTGGGCCAAATTCTGCCCTCAAGTGTAGACTTGTATAGCTCTTCTGGACTTCAAAGGGAGCTGCACATATGTGTCTTAAAGCAAAAAACCAGATGTTTTATCAAATAAAAAGCTTTACCTTAGCTCCTACTTTGACTCTGCACCCTTCTTACTGAGAGTTGGTGTAGCCTTTGTACAATGTGCAAAAACAAAACTAGAAAGCCTTCGGTTTTAAGTAGGGTTTGAGATTTGCACCCACCCTTGGTGGGATCCCTTTTCTCTCGGGACTTTGTAGTGCAGGTGGATCTCTTCGAGGGCTGGGAGGCCCTCGGTCAGGCTGGACACCACTTGCATGACCCCTTTGGCACACTGTCCCTTGGAGGAGCACAAGAAGGAAGCTTTTGGAGGTTCTACTGGAAAGAGGGGTGAGTGACCCTGCTGAAAATCTCTCTTAGGTGAATTTGGGCTGTGGTTCTGCAGATGCAGCCGTGTCCTGCTCTGGTAAATCTGCAGTCACAGGCATGGAGTGTTTGAGAGAATCTGAATACCAAGGAGGAGGGATGCAGGTTGTTTCCCTGTGAGGAGAGAAATAGGTTTTTCTGGTGACAAATGATTGTGTCTCAATTCAATTAATTCACACATACTGCCCTAATCTTCAGCATGCTAATTTTAAATGAGAAAAACAAAATGCAGTTTAACTTCGTAGAATCCCACACATCGCTTTCTCCTCGGTTTTCAACTGGAAGTTTCATTGAAAATGTAGGTAAAATAGGTATAATTTAAACCTCTTTTTTTCCCTCACCCCCCACCCCAAGAAGAAGTACATCTATCCATACTCTGCGGGGGGAGAGCACATGGGCAGACACAAGTCGAGCTTTGTTGTGTGACTCTCGGCGTTGGCACCAATACAGATATGGCTGCTTTGGCAGCACTAGAGGAAACCCATTTGAATTCTACAATCCTCTTGTTTAAACCCAAAGACTCAAATGTCTGTTGTTTGTTCAAAGACTTTTATTGTTTCCATTTCATTACTTGGTGAACTGGATACTGGGACAGGTGTGCCTACAGTCTGTTCATATTGACCGTCCATCTAAGATACCAGATAACATGATAACGCATTCCTGGGTTTCACAAACTTTGTCACTTCTGCCATAAAACCCTGGCACCTAGTGTAAATAAATATATCTGGAATATAGTAAATTCAATCCAGGTCTCTCTCCAAGGGCAGTAATCTGTTCCTGAAGGCCTAACCTTCCTCATCAGTCAGAAATTGTGCTAGTCCTACACTATTGATTCAGTTCTCTCCTGAAGGTGAGAAAAGCACCAGAGTACATTAAGAGATTTTATGTCAACATCCCAAATGTAGCTTTTGCCATAGCTGAAGCCTGCAAACTAAACAAGGTATGTGCGGTGCAACACAGAGAATACCTGTACGTGGTCTGCCGTGATACAGATACAGCTCTATCTCTGCTTTGTCTGTTTATATACCTATGCACAAACTCACATATACACACAATTTATGTGTGTGTGTGTATATATATTTATATAAAAAAGTATGCATCTGCACACAGTCTCCCACCAGTTTGTTGGATTCCTTATCTCTCACAAACACTTTCATTTATTTCCAATATGAATGTTCAGAGAGTGGCAGAACAAGTAGAATTGTTAAGCGCTTCCCAAGGTTCTGTTGTCAGCGAGTGCAATGTTATACCGAGGCGAAAAAATAACATATTAGTGCTGTAATTTTCTGCCGAGTGCACCAACAACACACTTGGGACCCATGCATAAGTCTATTGATCCACTAGGTCAGGGACCTTAAAATATTTGAAATTGTTCTTTAGAAAAATAAAATAACCCACACTTTTTTTGAATTACTGTGGGCTTTCAAAGTCCATATAAAGTATTACGCAAGGAGACAAAGCTATTTTACCAGGCAGGCAGATATTCCAAATTACTGGTTCTTAACAAGCATGGTAATACATCAGTCAAAAGCAATAAATTTAAACTTAATGAAATCTCAATTTGCCTACAGTGCATTTCACTTTGACATTTTCTACATTGCCACGGTGCTTTGATAAAGTTTTTTAAAATGCAAAGAAAGTGTCTGTAAGGCTAAAGAGCAGACTTGGTGCCATTGTGCCCAATGGAACATTACAGTACTTAAGTTCCATCACTATATGCCCTGTGGCAGACTAAGCCTGAGTGCTAACATAGGTTCAGTTTTCATTATCATCATGTGATTATCCATTTTACTGCATTTAACTGATAATACAACTACCAGCTCACCTTAAAAGAATTAGCTTGGAGGTTTCATTGCTTTCCAAATGGAATTCATTTGACAAACAAATGACAATTAGCCCAGTCTCCCTGTTCTGTGTCAGGATGGGTTTTGATTGAACCTAGACCAATTTACAATTTTTAAATGAGTTTAGACATTTACATTTAAAATGTCTAGAGGAAATTAGCCTTGGGACATCTAACAGCCAAAATGCTTTTTGAAGTTGATTATTATTTGATCTAGTACCCTCTACCTGTACATTTTGTTCTGACTTCAAAGTTTTGGAATGAAAATGCCACCTACACCTCAAAGCATAGGGAAAAACTTAAAAGCAGTTTTACTCATTATGTTATGCAAAGAAACCTATATTTTAATATTCGTTTAATATGGTTAGTTAGCTTTAATGACACCAGTTTGACAGTGTCATAGTTTTCGAATATAAGACGTTGATTGAAGTTTCCTGTGCTTGCCAGGGTTTTTTTGTAGAACGAAAGAATATCTTTTGAAGGTGAGATTCATATGCCCCACACTACCATTCTGCTGCAGATAGAAATGTAATCATTTACAGATGAATGCATGTCTTTGTACAGAGTCAAAAATAAGTTGTCATTTCTATATTATTCTGTGTATCAAAATCTTTATTGATGTTTGTTTTCCTGCATACCAAATTTGTCCAACTATATTTATATTGGTCTTAAAGCAGGAGGGTCTCCTTATGAAAAAAGGGTTGTCAGTAATTCCATTATAAATATGCAGGCTCAGATAACACAGCCATGAAAATTGGGCTGAAATTAGGCACATGGTATCTCAGCCTTGAGGTAATTTGGATCACACTATTTTTATTTTGTATTATTAATTTATGCATTTTTGTAAAGTTAGAAAACTGTACATTTGGCCACTGTAAAATTATGAGCATAAAAATAAGTGCTGTTGCTTTTCTGGGTTCTGAGTCCTTAAAGCTCCACTGGATGCCTATGGGAGTCTTATGACTTTCAGAAATAGGTCTGGTTTATTTTAACAAAATCACTATTTGGCTTTCAAGCAGTAGTGGTAGCTTGGGAAGTATTTTTAAAAAAAAAGGTTTCATGACTTTCTGATATATGTACTTTGCATGAACGTACAATGTTATCCACAAAGTATGGTCTTCTGTCATGAATAAATATAGTTTTCTTATAACAGTTCATACAAACCCTACTCAACGGGGTTTTAGGCTTCTGAGGACTTATGTGTCTAAATACAGCTGAAAGCAAATGAGATTTTGGGACAGACCCTGTTGGAAACCTCAGTCTGAACCAGCAGCACCAGCATTTTCTCATTCCATGGTTACCTTTGCAGAATCAAAGGAAACACATTTTCTTGAGGAGTGAAACAATCTTGTATCATCTTACCACTACTGCCTAACTTTCAGGTAATGTCAACTCCTGTGGGTGTCTATTTGATATCAGTTGCCGGCGTTCAAAAAATTCTGCTTTACTACATGCACAGAATTCTGATTTTTGCCAGTCCTCAGCTAATGCCCAGGCTCAGCTGGGATCCGTAGGTTAGGTGTTTCTCCACATTGGTCATCTGAGAAAATTGACCCAGTAGACCTAAATAGCAAGCCAGATCCGTACAAATGTAGTGGGGGGTGATGATTTTAGAGGGAGCAAGATGATGATGATGACACCCTACCTATAGAACAGCCTCTCCAAGATAAGACAATGATGGGATCACTTTCTTTGACAGTCATGGCAAAGTGTCCTTCCTCCTTGGCACAGGGAAAGATTTAGGATAAATTCATGCCTCTTTTGTCAGAGGCTCACCCTGTGACTTACTGGTTTTGTGCATGCCCTCCACAAGGTATATAATTCTGCTTCTGCTTTGGATGTGAAGCCTAAATGCCTAGTTTAGATTTCCAAATTTTGCTGTGAGGGCTCAGTGATTAAAAAGTAAGTGTATGAATCTTAGGCAATTTGGTAACTAAGGATCTTTTTGGACTTGAATCTTAGTGTTCTGGGAGTTAGTACTTAAAGAGGTCAAAATCTTTGGCCTGAAACATTTCTCTGAGTGAAGACTTCTTAGAAATAGAGAAAATGTAAATCAAATAATGACCTGGGAAGAACCCTTGGGCAGACTGTCAGGCCTGCAATGATAGCGACTTGAAAATGTGAGCAAATTTCAGCAGATCCAGATCTGTCTCAAAATGGATCATTACAATCAGTTCAAGGTGACACTGCCACAGTCTTTCAGAAATAGTTATTTATATATTTTCTGTGTCTACCATACTCAAAAATATGTGCAAGTGCAATAAATACACTTGAGGCGTGCTTGTTGACCAAACAAGCACCCCAGGGATGGAAGTCAGAGACCAGCTCTCCTGGGAAATCTTTAACTATTAAATTCAAAATGTGTAATTTTCTACAGCCTAAAAAGCACATCTTTAAAAGTAGATCCTAAATTCCTCAAGTACGCAAGTGAGAGTCTCTGTAAGCAGGGGTGGAAGTGCAGGGGGTGGACTGAAGGCACTGATGGAAAATCAAAGTGACTAATCCCTCCAGTATCATCACGTAGAAAGATACCGGTTTTGCATTCCAACTAAGAGAACAACAGCTGGGTTTCTCTCTTGGGAAACTCTTTTGCTTGTAGTACATGCAATGAATTCTGATAAATTTTGACAATTTCTTCTCATCAGCTTAGAGAATTTAAAACTGGTTTTCAGTTTGGTTTTTGTTTGCCTGAAAATTTGGATGTGAAGAAATGGCGTGCGTGGTAGTGTTCCTTTTCTGGCAGCTACAGGATGTAGCCACCTGAGCATGAAATACTCTGTATCTTCAGGGATTCTTGCTCTCATTGCTCACCCACGTGATACAGGTTTTTGGAGCATGAAAGAATGAGACAGGGGAAAGGTTGAAGATATTTAGATCTAAATATGCTGCTGTAGAAAGAAAAGGCAATATTTTTAGAGGAAAAAAAATGGATATCCGAAGCATGGAATTCATTGACTTCCATGCTCAAAGGCACCTTTCTTCAACTCCCTGCATCAGCCCGACCTCACATAAGAGCACACAACTCTCAGTGAGAGAGAGGGAAAAAGTAGGATGACTTAGTATTTCTAGAAAAAGTTGGGTTTCATTTATTATTTATAAATTTCATTTTGTACATATCTTAAGGGACATTAAGAGATTAGTAGTCATGCAGTTTGTTCTGAGCATTAATGCTAATCCTCAAAGATAGGTGAAGGGTAATTTCATTAGTTTTTATGAAGGTTTGGAATAAAACTAACCATTCAGTCAACAGTTTGAAAGGAGACGTTTAGTGCTGTGCTCTCTGCTCTCCCAGCAGGCTCTGCCTCTCACAGGAATGTGTCAGCACAGACTGGCATCTCAGCAGTAAGGGTACATTCCTCAGACGTTGTTTTATGTAAAATAGGTGGGTCCCTCTTTCCTAAATATGTCATATAAAATCATTGTCTCTGGCATGACATACAGTAGTTTAGGAAAGGAAGCTAATCTAGGAAATAAAAGGATACAGACTATTGATGCCAAAATCAGCAATTACATTGTATGAGATCTCATGAATAATTCCTGAGCTGTGATTTAACATTAATCTGAGTGTTTAGCACAAAGCTGGGCCGACACCAATAAAATGCTGACTGATTTGTTTTAAAATAGTGCTCCTTCAGGCTTCACTACACTACTTTGAAATGAATGCTTTTAGGTAATACCTCAACCTTGCTTCTGTAAAATGCAGACAGATGCATTCATGTGACTGCATGCTCAAAGTCTACCCTTATTTTTTTCTCTTAATTTTGGGCTGAAACCTTTTCCAAGCGCAGTATTTAATATTAGCCATGATTTAGGCAAGTGGACTTCATAACAGAGCTTTTTCTCCCAAGGAAAATCTTATCAAATCAAGACTCCTTAGTACTGGATGGTGATGTTTTGCTACATGTCTGTACTTCAGGTGCAAAGAGGAGGAGACTGTGTGTGGAGAACCACACAGGAAATTACCCATCCAAACATTAGGAGAATTTAGTGTGTTGCAATTGCTTCTGCGTCATTAAATAATGCTGCTTTGCAGTGAACATCAAAGGACGATAAACAAATGGGTGAGTGAAACAGCGATGACCATCTCAGGAGACACCATACATTTATTCTGAAGCACTGCCACTTGTGCCCAGGGAATGCTATACTTCATCTTCCATCTCATTCACAGCTTCTGCCTCTGTAATAATGGCTTTGCCTCTTAATAATGGTAAAGCACTAACTGAATATGTTCATCTCACCCATTAGCATAGCATGTCTGTTCAACAGAAACCCTCAGCCTGGGCTGCTCACATGTATCTCCTATATGCTCTTTTTTGGAGTTAAGAAAAAGGGTGGTTCTGTACAGACCCAGACCTGGCGTTAGGGCAGTGGTTCTGCAATGACTTCAGGGTGGTCATGTTGCATGAGTCTGTCCATAAGAAATCGCTGGTATATGTCTTTCCTAAACATTACAGTGAAAAACTATTTCTTCCAAACACGCATTTCAAAACTGCAATAATTTCTGGGCAAGTCAGCAATCTCAATAATAAGTGACACTAACTCACTCTTACCTTTTGCATACCTACTTGCTGTCAAGTACAATCCGTGCAGCGAAAGGAATTAAACTGTATAAGGAGCATATGTTCTCCATGGCTATGTTGGATTGTTCTAGAAATAATAGACTTAATGCGTAGCTGTATGTCCTACATAGCTATATTCATCAGAAAAACTACAATAGCAATACATTAGGCTGCTTGGGGAGATTGATGAATCGTCATTATCAAAGGGTTTGGGGTTTGTTTTGGTGGTTGGTTGTTTTCCAAAAAAAAAAAAAGCAAGGCAAGCATCTCAGTGATCTGATTTCTGTTTCAGTTCCGCACTCTGATGAGCGTTATACCTCATGAAGTTCCTCAATGTGGAGATCATGAACCATCAAATCAGTCCTGGCACTATCTGATGAGTGAATGCAGTGGAACTGGAGAAAAACAAGGTGGGGTGCACTCTTTTGATCTCAAAATGAGATTTTTTTTACAAATGCTGTAATGAATGCGCTCACATTATGATGTTTTATATTGTATGGCACTTAAAAAATAACCCAGTGTCAACGCTAAAACAAATTTCGCTTGGATAGACCATACAAAATATGACACTCTTTACAAAGAGGGATTTCCAACTAAAATGCATTTTCCAGCACTGTGCACCAGGAAGCATGAGTGGATTGTCTAGTTTTTGTCTTCTGATTCTAATTGTGCTCAAGGATAAATAACAGTAAGGAGCAGGACTAGTCACCAGCAGGACCATGGCAGTGATCGTCCCCCTGTACTCGGCACTGGTGAGGCTGCACCTCGAGTGCTGTGTTCAGTTTTGGGCCCCTCACTACAAGAAGGACATTGAGGGGCTGGAGCGTGTCCAGAGAAGGGCAACGAAGCTGGTGAAGGGTCTGGAGCACAAGTCTGATGAGGAGCGGCTGAGGGACCTGGGGTTGTTCAGCCTGGAGAAAAGGATGCTGAGGGGAGACCTGATCGCTCTCTGCAACTACCTGAAAGGAGGTTGTAGCCAGGTGGGGGTTGGTGTCTTCTCCCAAGTATCAAGCGATAGGACAAGAGGAAATGGCCTCAAGTGGCACGAGAGGAGGTTTAGACTGGATATTAGGAAAAATTTCTTCACTGAAAGGGTTGTCAGGCATTGGAACAGGCTGCCCAGGGAAGTGGTGGAGTCACTGGCCCTGGAGGTGTTTAAAAGACATGTATATGTGATGCTCAGGGACATGGCTTAGTGGTGGACTTGGCAATGCCAGGTTAATGGTTGGACTTGATGATCTTAAAGGTCTTTTCCAACCTAAACGATTCTATGATTCCAGGATTCTAGGATCTTTGTCTGTATGTCTTGTATCTTCTTCATATATTTGTTTATAGAACTGCCTGGACATGACCGAGTACCCTGGAACTAATAGCGTGTGGAGGTATTAATTCAGTTTCCCCATTCCTAATATCAATATTTACATGTTATGCACAGTGGTTTGCATTTCTATTGATATACTAACCTATTCTGTCTTGTCTGATCACCACAGCAGGAGGGAAGGACAATAAAATGAAGCAGGAATATAAAACAATCTGCTAGCTGAAGAGCCACTGAGGAACTCTCTAAATGGGGTAGGAGAGGAACCATTTCCACTCAGTAGCTATTGATTAAGACAGAGTGTAAGTGATGTTCTGTGAAGGAGGAGAAAGGTAATTCTATGAGGTAGCATCCTGTCTGGGAGACCATTTGCTACCCTTCACCTTCAGTGTCCGTTCACTGTTCCCTCACCGTATGCACAGAAATTATGGAGTAACAGCTGAGGATAAAGCGCCAGACCCGAAAAGAGATGGTTGTCTTGCTTTACTTCTTTGATGCTTTGTTTCCAGTTTTGCAGCCCAGTGCTTCACCTTTTAATGGAGCATCCCTACATTTTTTGAGACTTATACAGGAAGGAGCGTGATGCTGAAGTGAGTTGACAGACATAATGCTCTCTGTTCTTGCACTTCCATTTCCAGCTGGCCTGACTTGCTCAGAGTCCTTCCTGCCCAGGAGGTGTTTCAGGGCATTCTAGAGCTCCAGCATATGATGTTCACCAAGCTGGATGCTGCACCAGCAGAAATGAATCTCCTTTGAGGCACCTGCCAGTATTTTTTATGGGCAAATGAGAACCTGGGAGAAGATGGCTAAGCAGTGGTCACATTCATGATATGGATGGGTTTGAAAATAATTACCCTTCTTGGGGACAATCCAGCTATAGGGCAGGGACTGGATTTCATGGGGGTTTTTTAAGGTCTTTTCAGAGCTGTTTGGGGGACTAGCTCTCAAGATCTCTTCCTCTCTTTTCATATAAATCTTTGTTACTATGATTATTTTCCCCATTCTTGACTCATGATATAAAGCACCCTCAGGACTGCTCCAAGTTTTATCTCTTGATAAAATTTCCTGGAGTTCTGTTACATTAGAAGTGTCATAATAAAGAATACCCCAAATATATCACCTATTACCAGTGGCATACCTGGCATTTGGGAATATCCCAGCACTAACAGTTATACCAAGTGATCCTCACAGATATGCAAGGACAAGTTGTCCAATCCAGGAGAGGAAGGAGAAAAACATACTGTTGTCAATACTTAGACTTAAAATTCTTTATACATTTAAAGTGTGTAGTTGAAATATGGATAGTTGAGTAAATGCAGTGATTGTTACCCAGGGAAAAGTTTAGACATTAAAATTAGTGAACAAATGTATGTTTGTAGTTTGCAAAATGAAAGAATATATGGTGTCAGAAGACGTTTTCTCTTCTGTATATATTTTTTTAAAAATGTAATAAATACAAAGCAAATAGCATTGGTTTATCCAAGAGAATATTGAAATCCATTAGGAACACACTTGGAGTAATCTAATTCAACAAGTCAGTATATGTGTGAACTGACACAGGCAGGACACGGGAACAACCACAAAACCACAGAAGAAATGCAAAGAGTAAATTCATTTTCGTTACCTCGTGAACCGGAGGTTCCCCGAGGCAGCACCCAGGCAGGGCACAGAAGCGGGAACGGAGGCACCACGGAGCTCGGTCCTTGCTGTCACATCACAGATCCTGCTGTTCTCACCTGAACATCAGGGATTCGCACAGGCGTAGTTTACCACTGTGCTTTGATCCTTCCCACAGCAGGGCAGGCATCTCTAGCATGTTTGACAGGGTGCCTCTGTCCCAGACCTATATTGTCTAAACGCAGATGTTCTACTTGTCCAACACGCAAGGCTAAGCAACAATTAGTATAATATATGTGTTTTTCAACACCCCAGCTGCAAGTCACAATCCTCCTTGCCATTCTTCCATTATTTTCCCGCAGTATATTTCCTCAGAAACTTAATATTGATACTACATTGTGCGAGATGAAGGTTAGATTACATTTCTTGCCAGTGCAATAATTCCCACATCATAAATTCTGATGAAATTATATCAATATATAAAGCAAATGGATGTCTGACCCACCATCGTTTTCTCAGACGTAGAAGCTGACATACAAGTAAATCCCCAGCTGCTTTGTGCAATACTATTACAACAGTGCCATTGCCTGGGAACTGTTATTAGCTATCTTGACCAGAAGCGGCTGCTAGAGTTTGTGGTTTCTGCTCTGAATATTAAACTTTGGCATACAAGAGTCCTTGTTGTGGGGAGCACTTGGAAATGGTATCACTAAATTGCTTTATATTTGCAGGATTTGATTGCTTCAGATGATACAGGTCTAGCTGGTGGGCCTCTCTTACTGCTTGTATTTCCAGATTATAAATCATTCCTTTGACAGGGTATCTGCCATAACCAGTTCTCAGTTTCTGTAGTATCCTTCTTTATGTTACAGCTGGCAACTAGTCATGCACTTTTTGGGCCATGCACTTTTTGCATAACTTACAAGAATAAAGGCAAAATTGAAGCTTTTATATATATCCTAATTTTTACATCAGATGTCAACGAATATGTGAAACTAAGGTATGGGGTACAGGTTTGGAAAGAGCGCGTGCTATTTGCGCAGTGATGTTACGTTTAATAGCCATGCTATGATCAAGATCCAGTATTAATGACTGAACTTAAAGTACCCTGTAAATGGCCAAAAATGCTTAGGGTAAATCAAACACAACATATTATGATCAGTGCTGTTCTTGACATCATAAAGCCTTTTAGAAGAATAAAAGCTTATGGTTGATCTTGCAGGTCAGCTTGGGGTAAAAAGTTTGGGCAGTATTTAAAGTCTGTGACAGAAAGAGTTACATTCATTTAGGACATTCTATTAAAGCCGCATATTCTCAGAAATAGAGAGGAAAATCATTAGAGTTATGCTTCTCTGGTTCTTCAAGAATAGTGATGTTAAATTGGAAAAAATAATCAAAAAGAATTATTGTTCATGATCTTATAGTTAAAATTTAGACTATAAACTATTAAGTACAATTTCACAGTTTTTAATCATTGTTAATGCGGAGTCTTGGATAACTCTTTGCTGTCCCATTACGCCTTTGTGAGATTAAGACCTCAGTGATGTTTAACCCACTATCATACAAAAATGCCTCAATAGGTCTTTAAGAATATATATGAGATTTTTAAACTTCCCAAGTTTGGGGTTTTGTTATGGGTGTTCTGGTTTTTTTTCAAATGTTTCTCATTAACCAGTCATTTCAGACAATTTCAGGAAGTTCCTGAATACGAAATTATTGATAATATCAGAAATATCCTGATTCCTTCCCCAGAAGTCACAGTAGCAATGATATAATAATTAAACAGAAAAGTATTTGGATGTAAAACAAACAAACAATGTTAAACATGAAGATTTTAATGGAAATTTTCAAAAGTGGGTTTTTTCTCCAAAACATTTCCAGTGAAAATGGGGGGGGGGGGGAGGGCGGGGAGTTCAATGAAAATATGCTTCAGAGAATATTTTTGCTTTTCAAAAACTGTGTGTGAAATTAGGAAAACAGTTCTAAATCATAAACAGAACTTTTTTACAAGAAAAACTTCAGAATTTCTTTGGAAATTGAACTGAAATTATTTTTCTATGAAAATATTTGGTTTTTAAGGAGAGATCACGCTACTGTCAAAATTACATTTTGAAGAAAGCCAAACATTGATTAGCCGTATAAAATAATCCAGCAATGCTCTCTGCTTGCAAATAATAATTTACTTTCAAAGAAAGATTAAAATATATGTGAAATACACTGTGTCCTAGAGCATTCAAATGCAGATACAGTAGGAATCTGAGATTTTCCCTATGTGTTGATTCTGTGATGGAAAACACAAAGGGGAAAAAAATCATTCATCTGCACACCCCATAATTCAGCACACAAACCCTGGTACACTCTTCCCAAATCTCAGCAAAGATTTAACAGTGAAATACTGTAGCAAGGTCTCATGTTACCAGGATTTATTGTTTTCCAAAATATTCTGTGGAGCATTGACTGGAATGCCAAGAAGTTCAATTAGAAATAAGAGAAAGAAAAGTACACCCGTTAGTTTTGAGGAAAAGCATATTTGGGGATTCAGTTGGCTTTTCAGTGCACTTATGTCTTGGGGAATTCTGAAATTCCTCTCCGCTTTTTAATAGGTAATGTTGATCCAGGACAAGTTGATGTTATATTGATGTCAGAAAGCTCGAGCTGGTGCTGATTTTGACAATGTGACAAAGGGCTCACTAAGCGTAAGAGGTTTGTGGAGGAGACAGGTTTTCTCACATGTTAGGGCTGTGCTTGTCTGTCTTCTACATCTGGGAGATGCATCTCTGTATGTCACCTACTTCTTTTACAAAATAAGATGTGCCCGATCTTGCAACCATTACTGATATAAATTTGTATGCATGCCTAATGCAGGATCATTCAATGAGTAAATGCTCTTTGCCTGAATCCCAGCAGTGGCCAGCAAGGCTACTGTTTCATCCTGAAACTCATCCCTTTACAGCAGGTCAGCGTTAGACCCGGTGCTAATACCTACCTGGGTCATCAGCTCGCGCTGACTCTCCCTCTTGTCTGACTTCTGAGACGTTGCATTGATCAGCACAGGTCAGGATATTACATACCTTCATTTCAAGTTCCCAGCACAAAACTCCCTGCTGGTACGGACATTCCAGTCGAGCCCGACGCTCTCCAGCAACTGACGGAGTCCGTAGATCTGCAAAGTCACATCTGGTCCTCACTTTTATTTGGGGGAAAGCTGGAATTTGCCTATATCATCTACCTAAGAATTTACACGCTGCAGCATCACTAACAGCTGTAGATAGAGACACAAATTTTTTTATGGTATGAACATCATTATATATCCTATGAGACGTGAATGCCATGCTATATTAGATGAAGATTGCCTCGTTCATGAAAGAGTAAGGGACTGTGGCAGTGTAGAGCTAAAATTACTTGTGGCAATTTCTTATCCAAATTGAGATTTTCCCTGGACTCCATGACCCAGCTGCTTGCTTATTCCATCACTGCTGAAGATGTTAACTGCACAGCATAACAGTCTGCCTTATACAAATGCTGCTTATTTTCCAAAAGCTGAGTATACAATGAATGAAGTACAGAGGCAATGAGGTAGACTTCACTATTGCAGAAAATTTGCTGAATCAATTTCTGCTGAGACAGATTTATGCATATGGCTGGTATATCAATTTATTTTGGATCTTTTCTGGATTCACAGAGCAGTAATAAGAGGTGCAGAGAGAGAATCTAGGTTATCTCAACAGTCAGAAATAATAACACGATGTGATACTACAGCTACAGGTTACTGTAGCAGCTACCTCTTTTTAATCAATTGCCCTGAAAACATTGTACATAAGGAGGATGTGGGCTTGGGAGAGGACAAATAAAGAATATGTGTAGCTCACGCATTTATTTGAGACCTTTAAATCAGTGACTGGTGAGAAATCCTATCCCAGTTGGCTTGGAAGATTGGGAAAACATATGGAATTTTAAATTCCTTAGCCAATTGGGAAAACATAAATGATATCCTCAAGGAAAGCCAAAGTGAAAATGGACAGACACCGTGCCGCAAACAAAAGCTTAAGCCCTTTTTTAGCCAGTTCCTTGTTACCAGTTTCTTCATCTGAAAACCAAAGCTACCAGGTTTCCAAAAACCAGCCCATGATTTTGCATTCCTAACTGGAAGCTTCTCGCAGAAACCTGATTTCCAGAGAGGTGGACATTCAGCATTTTCTCCATCTCCTTACAGAACACCCTCAGATTACTAGTCACTGAACAGAAAAGGCTGTTTATATGTATTTAGTATTTATACAATTTTGTGGAGCTACATGGATAAAAGACTGCCTATACGTTGAAGGTATTACTACCTTTCTTCATGGAGATACACATGCCAGAAACTAAAATGTACCCACTGAAAAGCTTTTTGATTTTCAATAGAAAATCCTGTGCATTTCACTTGTAATTGAGTTGTTCCATTCCAAGATCCAAAGCACTTTTCCCCCAGAGTTTTGATACTCTAGGAGCATCCAGCAGCTTTGGCAGGCATGGGAGAGCACAGAGCGAGCCGCCTGCCCAGGACTCACACGCGCTTGGATCCTTGTATTTCTGTCGATCGCCAGTCATAGCTGTGGTGAGTTGTCATCAGGTAAACTTGGAAAGACCACTTATTTTCTAAGATGCATTTTTTAAAATGCATGGGATGCTGCTTTTCAAGAGATCCTGGCGGTTTAGAGGAGCAGCAAATTTTGTGCTTTACATCTGGTTAAGTGGAAATAAAAACCGGTGTTTGTTCACAACAAATATAGGACATGAAAATGTTCCTGTACCACATGACTTACAGTAATCTAACAATAAACCTTGTGGAAGATGTTAATATTGCAGGAATTTAATTTTGTTTATCCGGGGCAGAATATGCACTAATTGCCTATTTAATCATGTTTATAATTAAACTCGTTATAACAATGATTCACGCGTCAGCTTCTCTAATTACACAGGCAGGACAGTTTTATTTCCTCCTTATGGTTCTCTCATTTAGGCTGGAGATGCATGGTGTCACCTGCAGGCTTATGCTTCATCTGAACTGGTGAGTATGGACAGTCTGAAAACTGTTCTCCTAGGAGACATGTTCTGCTATGACTGATCCACCTATTTGTTTCATTAATTGGACTCTACTTATTGGCTTATTGTAAAAAAAAAAAAAAAAAAAAAAGGAATTATTGTATTTACTCTTCCTGTTCCTTCTAAGATTTCAGCCTAATGTGAAATACCTGCAAAATGTGGCTGCCTTCGCCCACGCAGCGCCTGGCCACCAGCGTACCTCCAGCCAGGTGTAACTGCATTCGACACAGCTCCTGACCTCAAACCCTTGCCGATGGGGCACAGAGTCGCCCCTACTCTGTATGCAGAACGATGGGTTTGGGATTCAAACCATGGCAAGGGACAGGGGCTGAGGACTGAGGGGTCTGAGCTTTCTCACTGACCTCCGTAAGACCACAGCGAGCTTTTGGCAGAGGGTATCAGAACACTGTCACCTTGGGGGTGACAGGCGCTTCTTGGCAAGACGGCTGCAGCTCAGTACTGAATGGACTGGGTACCTGAGAGGGTCCAACACAACATTTTTGTCTTGTTGGATAGGGTTACACGATTCATATCAAGAGCATTTGGTCTTATTCTGGCTCCACTTTCAAGCATTTTGCAAATGAGTTCGGCATCATTATCCCCAATTTGCAAACCAGGAGGCTAAGGTTGAGACAGGAAATACACCTAGTCCAGAGTCAAACAATGAGATGGCATTGAAAACTAAGTCCCTGAGATCCACCAGGTCCCTTATTCACTGAGCAACACACTTGAAATAAGGATATCTTCTTTTTTCCCCCCACTTTTATCATTTTTAAACAGATAAAAATGGTAAAGAGCCAGGCAGTGCAATGTAGTTCATTCTTTCACTGAGCACAGGACGTTCGGTTCAGTTCTTGCAAGAGACAGGATGAAATTTCTGGGGATGTATATGCATGTGTGTATATGTGGCTACAGGTATATAATTGGTACTCCTGCAAAATTACTTGCACATCATAGTTAAAATTCTGCGGGATAAACTAAGAAACCATATTTTCAGCAGTCTAACAGCACTGTCATAAAAATTCACAGCAGGCTGAAAATATCTCAGCCCAGCAGCTAATTACTTTAAAACATTTTTTTTTTTTCTGGAAAAATCTTGTTTTCCCCTTGAGGCGATGAGTTAGAAAGTGTATCCTTGTTTAAGTCTCCACCTCCCTTTCCCTCATCTGCTATAACTGAAAACCAGCTCTGTTATTTAGTTAAAACAATTGCAGACAAATTGAATCTGTAATGAGGATCAATTACTATTGGTATCTTGGAATGTTTTTACATAATTAAGTTCTAGACTTTCCCAGGCAGGTCTCACTGCATAGGAATGAGAGATGAGGGTTTGAGTCGTCACGAGGCTGTCACAGCGTGGTGCAAAACTTGGAGCACTGTAAATGCTCTGAGTGCCTTTTTTTCTCCTCTGACTTACCAAAGTGCTCCAGCCTCCTCCTGAAGATCTAAGCCCTTGTCCTGGGGACTGGATGAGTTCATCAATCGATGCTCAGAAAATTTCTGATCTGTACATAAAAGAGACATTTGTAATTTGGGTCTTGCAAAAGTATGCCTACGTAACTTCAGACTTGGCAAGGTCATGAATGGAACTTCCATATCGAGACAGTGAGATATCTGTACCCATGCAGTGCTACTGCCGCTTTTTATTGCTTCATCAGAGATGCTGCTAGGTGGGAACCCAGCTGAAATTCTCCTTACTCGGCAGTTTGAAGAAGCTTTCTCTCTAAGTTTGAATGCAGGAGATCATTACTTTTCTGGGTTTGGTTCAGAAGGTATCCTATGGACAACCAAATTACCCTTTCAAAAACATTATCATTGTCTAATTAAACTACAGCATAACCCTAAACTATGAAGTAAAGGGTTTTTACTGCCAATTTTTGATTAATCAATATTACACTCAGATAATTTGTGCTATAAAAATCCAGGCTGTTAGATGCACAGAGAAGGATTGCTTCAAGAGCACCTCCCTGGGCCAGCAATAAAGGAACCACATGAAGTTTGATTGCGGTGAACTACCCCCTTTCCTCTGCGGAAGAGTCACCTTGAAGTTGTGACCCTTCGTGGCTTGTTCAGGCATCCCCTAGAGCCAAGGCCAGCCGCAGAGATCTGCTCAGTCCAGTGTCTGGGCGTAAACTGGTCATACTGGGTAACAGAAGCCGGAGCACCTGATGGGACGCCGTGCTGCTGGGGGTCCTTGTGCCACCCCCTGACAGGCACAGGTCACCTCCCCGTACCCGCTGAGGGTGCTGACTGCAGTGCAGGAGGTGTGGGGGGAGGAAGTCAGAAAAGAGTTTTCTTACTTCGATGCCCGAGATGTCAGAAGTTTCCAGTTAAAGCCCTGGGCGAGCGCCAGGGTGCCACAGTAATGTCCTGTCACTGCCTCAAGCCCCCCATGGCCGGGCGGTGGGGACTCTGCTCAGGCACCAGGCAGGCAGGGCTGGCTTTCGGTGGCCTGGTGCTCCCCTGACCCGGGCTAGCGATCGGCTCGCTCGTTACGACTTCCCTGGAACAAAAGTCACGTTGATCGCTTGTTCAGGAAATAAGCTCCTCTTTCAGCGTGCTGGGAGAAAAATGCTCAAAGATCAGAGCAGCAGGAAGCAACACAGGGAACAGCATCTGAAACACCTCTCTGTCCTGCGAAACGCTGGGACCAGCTGAACAGAGCTGCACACGCTGCGTTTGCTGGGACCGAGGCATTGTCTGTCTGCATTTGGCCCAACAAAGTATCAGAGCATCATGCCCGTTCTGCTACCTAGTGGCTACTCTTGTAAAATGCATCCAGTGCCATATAGTCTGGGAAAAAAAAAGAAAAATCCTGCTTTTCCCTCCTCCTTTATCGTATAACTTGTTCAATTATATTGTCTTCTCTTGATTCCTATCTACCATTATACCTCCCCAAAGCAGCTATTGTATAACCTGTGGGTCTTGGATTAAGTTCAGTAGTCTAGTTGACCCTCATCCTGACCTTCACTTAATTAAATACAGGATTAAGCCCAAGAAGTATGCAACTCAAATCTCAGGTTAAAGCAGAGGGAGTTCAGAGCGCTGGCAACGAGCTGCCTGATGTTCATGAATGAGCTCACCTGGCCTTGTAAAACAGCATAAAGTGCGTGATCAAGCCTGTTGCTTTTGAAAAGGCAATCGGCTTTAACTCTTTCGTGGTGAACCTTTCGCTCCCTGTGAGAGGAGCTGTGCTGTGGAGTTCACAGTGTAAGAGTTCACTCCTCCCTCTCACAAAAGCGACAGCCGCCGCTGAATCCTGGGAAGACAAAGTCTCATCAACAATTTTTGAGAGAAGTTCAATGCCAGAGATGCTGTTAGGGCTCCGAGTGCTACCCCGGTAATCTGGGGAGGTTTTCAACAGGGTTACTCACCGCATTGTTTTCTCCTCCAGTTTGCTGCTGCCAGGTCTCGGGATCAGGCACAGCGGATTATCAGCATTTCTTTGAAGCTTACATGGGAGTATGGATTATCATTTTTGCCGTCAGAAACAGACCAGTTAAAGCTAAAATAAGTCATAAATCAGCATAAGAAGGCACCTAATTATAAAAATGAGGTATATGAAACACTTCTCTCTTCTGTAACCAAGAGAATGAGTATTCTTCTCAAAAAAAAAAAAATTAAAAATTTATGTTTAACCTTGGAAAGAGACCATTCATGTTTAACTGAAATAAAACAGAAGCAGCAGAACAAGAGCCCTGGGTGTGCCAGGACTCCCCGTGTTCGTTCCTGAACCACACACCATCCTGAGCCATCTCTGGTTGCATTAGGATGCAATAAGTTGTTAAGGTTAGAGCTTAAAGGAATTATTATTATTTAATAAGTATTAAAGGGAAGAGAAACAACCTGATACTGGGCCAAATCTTCAGATGGTGCAAATCTGAGAAGAAAATGGGCCAACCCTGATTTCCACTAGCTGGTCTTCTCAGCTGAGGCACTTGAAAACTGCTGGTGAAATTGCACAGAGCAAATCTAAAACCTCATACTGATTGGGGATGATACACAAGTAGTACGCTGTACATTTCCCATCGTGTCTGGCCATAAATGGGAATTTTGAGAAAGAACATCCCGTTATCCTTGTTAAGGGATTTTTTGAGAGTAGACTGTATATGATGTCAAATTTAATTGAGCTTTACAGCGCACGCAGGAAATCCTGCTGTGTTCCAATAGTCAGAGCATGGGGGTGAAATCTGGAAACGCTCAGGACACGAGGTCCCAGCCTGCGAAAACTTTTGTTTTAAGTAAGTGGGTAGTTCTTCTTGAAAATTGAATGTGCGCTTAAACATTTTGCACATTGAATGGCTAAACTTCTCTCTATTCACTACCCCAAACAGAAATAAAGGCACAAAACCCTCCAAAAACCAGAGGGTTTTGGATAGATCTGCATTTAGCGTGCATCATCCAATACCTGGCTGCAGAGTCTCAAAGTAAGGACCAACTTACTTTACATTTCTGTCTTTCTCCCCTGAGACAGTATGAGGCAAACGCTGAGCTTGTAAATTATAAATTCCCTGAAAAATTGTTCGGTGCTTTTGTTAGAATCACGCCGCAATCTCTTCACCCGTGAACCGAACCCAGCGGGCACAAGCCCCCAGGCAGTCGGCGACGTCTCTGAAGAGGACTGAGTGAATGCGCTGGCCAGTGTAAGAACAATTGCAAACACATTATTCAGGGTGTCTTGTATCATCTCTGTACCATATATTGACATTTTCTTGATGCTGTCTGCTTTGCAAATGTCATGTCACGCAGGATAAAATGAAGAGCGGTACCAGGAAAACCACGTAATGTGACTGGGTCAGGGACTGAGCTCTCGGGAAACCCGCAGGAGAACTCTCAGCCTGAACTTTGGCAGGTAATTAGCATTCAGGTACTTCAGGCTTTTAAATCCATTGCATTAGTTGAAGAGCGTTTGTCTAAGATGTCCGTTACTGGTGCAAAAGAGTTTGTTTGTTTTTAAAATCTGCTTTAAATCTAATGGGCTACTGAATCTCCACAAACTCCGTTTGCCAGTATTATTTTTCCAGATTAATTTTTTTAAGAACAAAGGAGCTTGACACCCCATACAATGTGGAATAAAAACTTTGAAAATGAATAAAAAGCAACCCCGTGACTAATACATTCACTATGTGAAGGAGCAATGGCTTAGTGGATCTGCTATTTCATAGGCAAAAATGCAGAGATTGCCTCTTTTGTCAGTTCATAGATAAAATCCTATTCTTTGTAATCCCTGAAGAAACAAATCAAATAAGCTCTGGCTGAGCTAACCATTTTCAATCCATCAAAGCAATCAAATTCTGTTTACCTGAATCAGAATGATTTCTAAAATGTTATTAAAAAGTAAAATGGAGTTTAACTATTCCAAAAAACTGAAAATGATGTGCAAACACAAAAGGGATAAGATTTCAGTAATTATGTAGACACAAAGTCGGTGCCATCATTTGTACCACAATACAATGTAGCTATGGCATATAAAGATAAAGCTTCCTTTGTCTAACATTACTGCTGCAAGTGATGCATAAACATAATTAATGTAAGAAGTCTTCAAAGGGGCGAATATTCATTTAGTCAGTTAGTTTTATTGCTCTTTCAAGCAAACAAAGGTTTTATAATTTAATAAACCAATTAACTGATTATATATTTCACCCAAAATATTTGTATATCACACACTACTATCATTTCACCAATCACCATCGTTTTTCATGAAGCGGAGCCAGCGTGTGGTGTTACAGTTAAAGCATCGCATTTAATATTCATTTAGTTTGCCCATTATTTTGGAGTCGAAGCAGTAAGAGGCTTGTGCCTGACTACATTCCCTAAATATAGCAGAAGGTTTCATCCAAATCCTATCCCATGGTAGCTTTGAAATGAAATCATGATGTTGGTCCTCTGTCATGATTCTCGAACTGATCTAAATGAAGAATTACGTCACCTTCAGGCCAGGACTCGGTGCATTTTATCACCCCTGCAGAACGGCTTTTCATCTTGAGCAGAGAATCGGGCGGACGGTTTCCGTGGCGGTGCACAGCACTGCAATGCATTCCAGCAGAGGGGCTCGCTCGCCAGGCGACAGCTGACGGGGCCTGCCTTTGTATACATTACAGCATATGGAAAAATAGACCTTGTAAAAAATCTCGCCAAGCATGACATCTTAGGGAACCGATCAAAGTTTGATGCAGCATTTTTTTTAATGTAGCCTAAACAAACAAACAAAAACCTGCATAGAGAAAACAAAACCAAACGAAATCTCCAAAACCTTAGTGTGGGGTTTGGGGTTGGGTTTTGTTTCCTTTTTTTTTTTTTTATATATATATATATATATACATTTAGGAGCCTTTGTAGTTAGATTTTGCATTCACTGCAATTTAAAAATAGTCTTACTTCTTTAGTTGCTGAGGTCCAATACTGTGACAATTGCCATTGCGCTTCTGTGCCCTGTCAAAATACAGTCCTACATTTGTCAAAGCTATGGACACAAAAATTATGGCCTCCCTTGGCTTGAAACAAAACCTCAACCACTAGTTATTTCATTGCATAGTAAGAGGCAGCGTACGCCAGTGGTTAGGCACGAGGCTGGAAGTGGGACCTCGGCCATCTGTTCCCAGCTCCACCAGTGCCTGCACGGCTCCGGAAAAATTTCATCCCACTTACGTTTCAGTTTCTCAGGCAAACTTAGGAATAACAATGCTCTGCATCTTCTTAGGACCCGAGAGGCATTCATACTGCACTAACATGGCCAGGGAGGAGCAGAGAGGGCTCACGCGCTGAATGTATGTAAATAGGGCACTCGTTTGACCCAAAGCATATTATACAACCCCATGGTACAGCTGGACTGGCAGCTCCATGTAACACTGGAACCGATGGGTAACCTTCCATGGAAAGTCAGTGTCTAAAATATTTAGGCAGTGGAACCATCCTAGAGGTGATTATTTAATCACTTCTTCCAGGCTTTGAAAATTAGCAGAGACTTTTATTTCAGAAACTTGCATTTTCATCCTGGGAAGCAAACCAGAAACTTAGGGATCTGCAAGGCATCCCTAGAACCTCCGTGTGTGAGTCAGAACCCATCGCTGCCTCTGTTATTCCTCAAGCCTTCATTGTGTTTCTGTATGTCCGGAGAAACCAAGAAGCATTCAGTCTATCTGCATGTTTTTTCTATCTGCTTCTTTGCATATGTGTTATTTTTTAAAGATATAAATACAATTTCCGCAATTGTAGGCACTAAAAGCATAAAATAGCTATCTATCTCCACAAAAAAACCCCACAGCTCTTTATGCTTTGTCTTTGCAACTGATAGTCTAACTTTTACATTTCACTTTCCCATACAGCAAGGTGCTCATCTGCATTGATAAATATTAAGTAACGAGGAATACACCAAAATGTGCAGTGCTGTCCCTCTCATATACACATGCACAACCACACGCGCGCGCGCGCACACACACACACACACAAAATACTCAGAACATTAAAGAAAGCTGTTAAGCTAATCTGGTGCATCTAAATGGGCAATATATATTGAATCCATGCTCCATTGATCATAATTATTGCGGTGCCCTTTATCAAGTAACCATCTTAAACCATTATTTAGAGATCATTTTGCTTTCCATTACTGTCACTATATTGCAGAATTCGCTAGGAATTGGTGGCTGTGTGATAGAGGGGTATGCAGCTGTATTAGTCTGGAATCTGTTCGTGTTATCCAACAATGTTTCTAAAATGAGAGACTTAGCACAGTATTCACACAACTTTTGGGCAGCCTTTAACTTCATTCTGGAGTGACAAGTCATTCACAGAAGCTTTGTTTTCCTCGTAACTTCTTCCCACCTTGGATTCTTTGCATATTCTTAAAATTAAATAGTCTTCATGTGAAAGCCTTTATATGTGCAGCCTGTATATATTGAAAAGTGTTTCTTAAGATGTAACTGAGAATTACTAAATGGCTACGCTGCTAGTCTCAGAGGGTGTTTGAAATGACTTATTAACCTTCACAAAATCTTTATTACTCTTTGGGGTATGTGAAAGGGGGAAAGGGAAGTATTTTCTTCTCGGCTGGCCCTCTTAAGTTATGCATCACACCAACAATACGGTAATTGCACAAAACTCAGTGTATAAACATCTGGAGCTGAATTCAAAGTACAGTATTCTCACAAGTACTTGGAAAACACCTGGCTTGTTTGCCTTGTAAGAAGATTAGAGGAACACAGTGAGAAATAGGAAAACATGGTTCCTAATGAGACCAGCATCGTTTTAGACTGAATCCCTATGCCAAGCCTCTCAAAGTAGTGCACCTGGCATGTGCTGCATGCTGTGATATTAATAGATGTATCAGGAACACAGGTGTTTAAGCTGATATTTGCCAGTTTAACCAGGTGGTAAGGAGATTTTCATGTCTCCCAAAAGTAAGAGGATGGAAAAACAGAAGTTTCAGACACTCATCATCAGCGTTAGACTATGAAATGATACTAAACACATTGGATATAACTAAGTCAGCATTAATCTTCTGACTTATGGCTAGGTGCTCAGCATATTAAAACTTCAGTTCAACTCTTGATCAGAGTTTGTCCCAGGCCTTAACACTGAAGTGTAGGAGTCCTTAGGAACAGCCTTGATACTGGGGAGCCCTTTGTATATCACAGCCTAAGTGACCTCTGGAAAAAAATCATGTAGCCTTTCAAAGCCTTTCTTCTCCTATCTGTAAAATGAAGATAATAACACTTCCTAATCTCAGAACTTGTGAGACTTTAGTTGATTATTAGCATTAGTATAATCATTTGCAACTCAAGAGAACGCATATGCAATGCATATGTAATATAACAGGTAAACATCTTGCTCACTCATCAAATCTTATCTCATTGGGGTTTAAGGTCAAAGGCAGAGAGAAGGCACCTGAATCTGATAAGGGCTTAAGTGTTACAGGAGAGCTACTTATGTTCTGAAGAAGTCACCTCTGTCACTTTCTCTTTGACTCTAATCTGCTCTCAGATGCTGTGTCTGCTACTATCAGGCTAAAATCTATATCTTTCTCCATGCTGAGGAAGAGAGCATATTGACTAAAACTGGATAGGGAAGCCAAGTGAGAAAATGCTTAGTGTCTTCATAGGCACGAGCAGCTATAAGTTTGCTTCCTTCTCTCTGTAAAACCTTTGCTAGCCTCCTTAACCCGTTAGAAGTCCAATCAGTGGTAGAAGAAAAAGAAGAAATGAGACCGATTCAACTGTCCAAACGCTCGTGTTCTTCAGAGAGCAGGTAAGCTGTTGCAGTGTTCAGACCACTCATAGATACATATGTGCAACCAAATTGCCAATATAATTTCAAAGCTTTGTTACTCTCCAGCTATGCTGGGTGTACATTACACAGCAGAGTAACGGCATGACTGGGAGCAGGACAAAGTACCTTCTATTTGTGCAAGGTACTAACAGAAGTATTCGGGTACTAACAGAAGTATTTGCAGCATGGGATGCTCTACAACTGACAGACATCCTGAGATCTGAAAAGCTTTTCCAGTTGCTCTGGCTGTGGAAGTCAGCAGAGCAACCCCTAAGGACCTATTAAAGATAATACTGTGAGGTCCAGGGCCAGATGAGATTGACGGTTTAGGCCAAGTAGGACAGAGTCCATGTCAGTTCAGGTCTCACATACATTTGGTCATTGCCTTCATGTACTTTATTTTTAACTCTCTCTAAAACTGCACTGTCTATAAATATTCTCAGCTGCAGTAGACTGCAGTTGGGAAGTACCAACCACTCATTAGCAGACTGTACAGAAAAAAGGAAATATGGACCATTCAGAATGAACTGTTACCTGTGTGAGATGTAGCAAAATGAAGTTTACTGTCCCCATAACAAGTCTAAAGGCCGGTGCTCACAGACATGGAAGAACAGCTTTGATAGATCATTGGTCTCCCTTGTTATGCTGCCCAACTTGCATGGCTTTTAGCACAGGACTTTGCATTCATTGTATTGTGAGGTTTAGTGCCTTCCACACTAATCCCTCCATAGGGACTGCGTCTGCAGCATCTCTGTCTTTTTAGAGCAAAATATGTCTTCTCTATGTCACAGACATTATACGTGTTCAGTGACACCCCTTCCCTTCCATTCCTCAAAGAGGAACATGAAACATATTGCTGCCTTGCATTTTCCACTAACCCAAAGCCACTTTTCAGTCTCTTTCCTGTAGGAACGTAGAGGTTCCTCTCTAGTTTACCCACTGATGTTGCTGGAAGCAGGCTTGAGAAGATGCAATGTCTGTATTGTTAAAAAGGGTGAGGCTGTCAAATCAAATTTAAAAAAGGTGATGAGACTGTTAAATCATACTGTTATACCTCTCTACCAAGGAGTATTAAAAGAACTCTTTGCTTATGCATTTATTTTCTCCCAGATGATTGTATGTCTTTCAGTTCTGACTTGAGTAGTTTTACAACGGCTGAAGTAAGTAGTGTGACTTACCTCCAGATGGTGGTTGATTACCATCGATGTCTTTCTTTTGCAAATTTTGCTGATAGAATGTGATTCAGAGGGATATTTTGTGAAAACTGTCATTTTTCTCCACCATAATGATGGATGCTGAGCCAGGAAACAGAATTAATTATTATACAGACTCCTCTGAGATAGTGTACCTGGTTATGCAGCATAGTGCTACATTCAATGATTTGTACCTCCCTAGGTTAGACTAAGCCCTGATAATTTCCATTTTCCATTGGATATTACATAATGTAGTTCCCAATTTTGCAGTTCAAACCCTTTCTAGTTAATTTGAACTTAATTGTCTTTAACGGTCTAAAATAGGTTTGCCTTTCTTCTTCCGTCCTTTAGAAAGATAATGTCCTTGAAAATATCAAGGAGACAGAAAAGGCAAACCTGGCTCTACCCTGATGTGAATGCTATTCTGTTCTCCAAGAGCACAGCTGTAATTCTCCAGAGTGGGTTGATTCTTTCAAGCCAGTAGATGTGGGGTTTTTTTGGATTTTAGCAAAGCTTTTGATATTGTCTCTCACAGGACAAAATGTCTAGCATTCAGCTAGACAATTTCATCATGCAATGGATGAACAATTGGCTAACGAGTTGGGCTCAAAGAGTTATGGTAAATGGGGTTACTTCAGGCTGGTGGCCAGTCACAAGTGGGGTTCCCCAGGGCTCAATTTTAGGTCTGGTGCTCTTTAGTGTTTTTATAAATGATCTGGATGCAGGAGTCAAATGTACATTAAGTAAGTTTGCTGATGATACTAAACTTGGAGGAGTTGTGGACTCCCTCAAGAGTAGAGAGGCCATAGAAAGAGATCTGGCTGGACTAGAGAGCTGGGCAATCACCAACTGTATGAAATTTAACAGCAAGAGCCATGTTCTCCACCTGGGACAGGACAATCCTGGTTATACATACAAACTGAGGGACAAGAAGCTGGAGAGCAGCCCCATGGAAAGCAATATGGGGGTTTGGGTTGATGGCAAGTTCAACATGAGTCAACAGTGTGCCCCGGAAGCCAAAAGGACCAACTGTGTCCTGGGGCGCATTAAGCACAGCACAGGGAGTCAGATGAGGGGGATGCTCTACACGGCACTGGTGTAGCCCCACCTCGGGTACTGTGTGCAGTTTTGGGTGCCTCAATATAAGAAGGACATCAGACTATTAGAGTGTGTCCAGAGGGGGGCAACCAAGATGGTGAAAGGTCTCGAGGGTAAGACCTACAAGAAGCAGCTGAGGTCACTTGGTTTGTTCAGCTTGGAGAAGAGAAGGCTGAGGGAGAACCTCACCACAGTCTACACCTTCCTCAAGAGGGGGCAATGGAAGGGGAGATACAGATCTTCTCTCTCTGGTAACCAGTGATAGGACACAAGGAAATGGACTGAAGCTGCATCAGGGCAAGTTCAGATTGAACATTAGGAAAAGAGTCTTCACAGGAGAGTGGTTGGTCATTGGAACAGGCTCCCCAGGGAAGTGGTCATGGCACCAAGCCTGTCAGAGTTCAATGAGTGTCTGGATGATGCTTTCAGTCATATGGTTTAGTTGTAGGTAGTCCTGAGAGGAGCAAAGAGTTGGACTCAATGATCCGTATGAGTCCCTTCCAACTCAAGATATTCTATGAAAACTGGTTTGCAAGCAAAATTACTCTTTGCTAGTGTTTCCTGTTTTCTTAAGTAGTCTTTAGAGGCCTTACTCATAGTCATATCCAGGTACTCTGTGTCTATAAAAACATCAAATTTAAAAATGTAAAATAAAAGGGTTTCTTGCAAACACCTGCCTTAACTCCTTGACCACCCTACCAAAAACAGAATAATCAGAGAATTTATGCAGGGGGGTAGGGGAGAATCTGAAGCCTAATCATGTGGGCCTTGCAAATATAACTCAAAAAGTACGCGGGATGCTGAGCAGCCAACCTTGACTGTGTTTCTTTAATCTTCCTTGAGGTTAACAGTAAAATTCAACTTAAGGTCCTGATTCTGCCCCAAGATTGGTTTTTGTAGATTGCCGCTTATCAGGTTACATCAGCTACTGCTCTCCTGTGCCACGCAGCAGATTCTACAAGGTGTAGCGCTGATGGACGGGAACAGCCCCTTGAGGCTCAGCTCATGTGAGTCATTAGAAAAAGATTTATTTCTCCTTCACTTTTAAACAACAAAGAGGTTTCCCACGTGCAATTTTAAAAGTGTTTGCATTGAATGTATTGACTAACATTCATTAAATAATTGAAGTCATATAGTTAATACCGTTAAGAATGATTAATGATTTCTTGAAAAGATAAAAAAGTCTTCTCAAATCAAGTTACATACATAAGTCAAAAATAAAGGAATGTAATCAATATCACACGTAAAGTAAATTGGAAAAACAAAGTGACTATATACTTTCCAGCAAATACATAGCTTGTATTTTTAAGTTTTTCTCCAAAGCTAAGCTGTTTCTTCTCGTTAGAGTATAAGTCAATTATGCTGTAGCACAAAAAGAAATCTGCAGTATTTTACTGTCATTGTTGGTAATTTGTCCCTTAGGGTGTTAGTATTCATACATAATTGCATATTGTCTCTCCCTGTAACATTTTCTACTTTCTTTCTCTGTTAGAACAACATAAGAATTATTGCATCCATGGGTTTTAGCAAATTATCCAGCTAACTTGATTTACATTCTATTCACAAACAGCATTACAGAAGGGAAAAATACATCGGCTTTGTTTTTTTCCTTAGCTATCTTTTGGCCCTGAAAGATTAGAGTTTGTTCATTTTTTTCATTTGTGTGTGTGAGCTGTCTTTAAAAGTATAAACAAAAATAAGGAAACACAATTGTATATAATGATATTGAAATCACTAAGTGAATCTCTTGAAAGACCAGATGTGGTCTGCAGACAATTGCACTGTAACTTGCATGAGAAAGACCTGCAGCTTATAAAAGCAATAACCCAAAATCTTCATTGCACAGGTGAAGGCTATATCTTGACTTAAATAAGTCTTCTAAATACTGGAGATTGCAGTACCATGCAAAATTCCCATCCTCTTAAATATGGATACTCTAGCGAATGTGCTGTCCTAAGCTTTGGCAGATTTTTCCTGCGGATAACCTTCAGGAGTGGTGGAGCAGCCACAGGTGTCTTCAGGGCTGCTGGATCATAATCCAGAGGCCACCTTGGTTCCCAGGGTGTCTAGAGGTGACCTGCAGTAGCATTAGCTACAAAGAAGCAGTTCTGTCTTAGTGAAGTCTGCTGAGGATGCTTAGATTATTCAGGATAGTAAAGACGCAGGTTGATTGTGAAAAGCTGCAGAAGGACCTTATCAATAGCAGAGTCATAGGGCAAGAAAATGGGTGTTGAAATTCAGTGTAGGTAAATGCAATGTGATGAAAATAGAAAAATACTTAATTTTGCATAAACTTAAATGAAGTCCTGGTTGTCTGCAAGCATGAGAAACAGTGTTGAGGTTATAATGAGTAGTTTTGTGGAATTATCAACTTAATGCCAGACCACAGTCAAAACAAATAGAAAGCTGGATATTATGAGGAAAGAAATAGAGAAAAACAGAGGAAATATAATCATGCCCCTAATAAATTCAGGATGTACACAATTCTCGAGTGGTGTAAAGTTAAACTCCCTTTATGTCAAGAGAAGCGTGTAGACCTGGATAAGACATGTGATAGATGACATGGATGATCACAGCTTTGCAACGGTTTCCACTTGAACACATAGTGAGTTCAGCTTGGGGAAGCTGCTCTGTTGATTGACCTTGTGTGGCCACGTGTTGGTGGCCTTGGCAGGGCTTCCGCCTGTCCAGTAGTTGGAAGAACACCTGGAAATTTCGGACGGCAGAGATATTGGTGTGAGCACAAGCCGCTGACACAGAGCGGGTGGGAGAGCCGTTTGGCACAGTTGTTGCTGCTGAACTGACAGGCAGGAAAAAGAGGAGCCTGGCTGTAATTAACAAAGCAGCTTAACTACTAATACCTCGGTAATGTCCCTCGTATTTTAGATGAAAGGCTCAATCGGTAATTTGAAATGAGAACAAACACACTGAAAGGATGGCTACTGTGAGAAAAAGGAGTACATGAAAACAGCAATTTATCCAAAACAGCAAGTTTTCTGGATGTGCTTACGGGGTCATCTGTGGATGCTGGAAACCGCTTTTGCAACCACTTTTCACAGCTAAAGCAGGAGAACTGAAGTTTCGTGCAAGTCTTGCATAACTGCTCCCAGAGCAGCTCAGACAGTATTTGGCCATTATGGAAACACCAGAAAAGAAAAAACACAAAAACCTCACCCCCAAAAAAAAAGTTTGAAGGATTTTTAGAGTATAGATCTGCATCAGTCAGAAAATTTAATAAAAGGGTATGACTCTTGTCTGGGGAAATGGAGAAAAAAAAAAAGAGCACATTTTCAGCTCAGAATTATACTGGGAAAAAAATGCTTTTGCCAAACAGAAACCTCACAAAACTCAAAGCAGAAAATATTTTTTAGATGCAGAGGACGTCTATACAGAGCCATTTTGCTTTATCCCTCCTAGTCCATCAGCACCCCAAATAAATACGCATTGATATTTTAGTCAGCAAGTCCTTACTACTACTTACTGCACCGAATTGCTGGTGGTGTCATTGCTAAATAGCAAAACAGCTTGAGGAGCAGAGCAGCCACACAGGCTTAAACACAAAGGGTTTAGGATTCCTTAGGATGACCCCTCATTTCCCAGTCAATCTGATATTCCCGGAGCCCAGTCGATCTCTCCTGCACGACGGTAAGTCTATACGATGCGTAGATCCCAGGTTGCTTCCTCACCCTGAGCTCGGTTGATTTGGCTGCATACAACAGCCCTTCTTGCAAGGGTTTGATGCTTGGCAGCAACTGTACGGACAGCTCCGTGGGATCTCGTTGAATTAGGTGAAGCAAAGCTGATGATTACCAGCTGATGACGCGATACATTTCCATTTTCTGTTTGGTTATCATTGTTTGAACATGATCAAACTAGGTAATATCCCTTCGCAAAGAATTGCTTTATACGTAGGAAAAGACATGTTTTCATGCATCACAGATACTGATGTACCTTTTGGGGGCAAGATGTCAATCTTCTAATAACTCTACAGTATAGCAGCTGTGAATCTCACCTCATGGATGCTTTTGGCTAACATACCTAAGCCATGGTTACCATGGGTAAACCAGAAAAGTGTTTCCTGAGGTAAAAAAGCAATTAATCTGGAGCTGACAGATAATTCCTTCCCAGATATTCATCCAGAAATATGGGAGGGGGTAAGGTTTATTTTTTTTTTCTTCCATTTTGAAATCCAGATGATGAATTTTCCGGCATTCCAATTCTCTCTGATAGAGTTCCTACTCTCAGGGCTTAGTGGCTCTTTGTATTCATTGCCCAGACAGCATGGGCTATGTTTGCTTTGCTCTCCTCCTCCTCCTCCATCTCTCATGAATAACAAAACCATAGGAACCAGCTGAATGTATCTGGAATCATTCAGGTAGCAGATGAACTTTGAATGTTGACTTTTTCACCCTCACAGGCATTGTCCATTTACTTTCTTCTTATAACCCGGCTCTAATTTGTACAAAGCTACTTGGGATTAGCTGGCATTTACAAACATGTATTGATTTTTTTATTAATTTATAAAGAGTTCAAACAAATAGTGGTAGTCAATTCTAGCAATAATCCCCCAAGAGGCTAGGAAAGATACAGACAAAACTGCATGATCTATAGGCAGTGCGCAGTGCATTAAGGGAGTAAGATTTCAGATGCCTGCGCGTACTTTCATGATATTCCTTTGTGTATGTACTGAAGATAGTAAATACAAATGTCAAGAGAATATTTTCAGCAAAGGCATCATTTAAAATGATTCCAAGTCATATAAAAAGCAACACAGTTATTCATTAAATACGTGTTGGCAGGTGTCGAAGGATTCCTTCCGAACTCAGGCATCTTTTGAGAAAAGAAGAGGCTTGTCTAAATCAGACTAAACACCAAACGCCAGAGGCGGAAAGAGAACAGTTAATGTAGTGTCTCAGCAAGGGAGCGAGGAAGGTGCCTGCTGGGCATCCCCCAACGTCATTCAAGGCTGTTCAGGGGCAGAGGGGAACACACGCCAGAGCGGAGTTCACTGCGTCGCGGAGTAGGTGGAGGTACTGAACAGTTTCTGTTGGAGACACATCGCGTGTGGCTAGGCAGGCTTCAGTGCAGAAAAGACCTATGGAGGAACAGCGAGGGCAATGTATATGGGTGTTTCTATAGACCGCTTTGCTTTAGAGGTACGACAAGATTTCTTTCTCCACATATGCCAAGTTTCTCTTTTTTGTAAGTATTGATAAGCATTCCCTAGAGTGGAGAGGTGGTATGTCAGTTTGGACAATTGTTTTCCAGCAGAACTCAATTTATTAAAATGGGTAGTTTGATTAAATGAATGTTTCAGAGGAAAAATATCCCATTTTCCTTAAAAACACCCACATCTATTTTTGAATAGCAGTAAATGTTTCAAACATAGAGGTGGTATGTTAGCCTGAGCGCTCTTTGGAGACCTCGTAGTGAGGTTCTGACTAGAAGTGAGGATCATCCCGTGCGCCTCCAAAAGACCGACTGCATGGGGGACCCTTCAGTGCAGCAGCTAGCTGAGTTCAGAGATTCCAGCTAGCTATTGAAGGAACACCCCTCATTATTCACAGCCTCTGCCTACTGCCCTCGTCTGAAGGCTTGATAAATTAAGTGCATTGATAAAAAGTAGAGGTGTCATGCAATGAAATGTCCTGTGAATATCGGAGCAGAACGCTCGCAAATGATTGCGAGAGTCACCTAAATAAAATAAAACCACCATCAGGTAGCCTTCAATGATGTGTTAGAGAATGTTATTAGCCGGAGTCCAACAGTCCCGTGGTATTTAGAATCCTCTGGCATTTCAGTGACCTTTTATAAGGCATATTGCATTGAACAATTAATTCATTTCATGACCATCCGATTGTATCCAAGAAAAAAAAAAAGTTAGTCAAAACCAGGTGTCCTGATCAGAGTCATGTATTGCATTTCAAAACCCATTGAGGGGAAGCTAATTTCAACAATTTGCATGAGAGCCTTTTGCTATCACTTCTATCATAGTATCAGTGTCAGCTCAATTTTCAGAGCAGCTGTAGCTCAAACACTGACCTGCTGCCTATTACAGTAGTGTAATGAAGTGCAATGGACTAGTAATTATTCCGCATTACCGTAGATCAAGTAACATGCAGCCTTCAGTTATCACAATGGCATCCCAGTTCTTGCTCAAAATGAGTAAACTGACCATGAAGTTGATTTAAGGGTGTCATCAAAAATTACTTTCAGAGCCTGAAAATGTACTACTTATTTCCCAGATAGCATCTGATATTGCTGTGCAAATGTCCCAGAGTCACTGCAGACTTGAATAAACTAGTTTCAAATAACTAAATGAAGAGTTGTATCTGAGAGGCGGGAGTAAATTGAGATGGGATGTTCTTAAAATTTCTAGTAATGAAATTGCATTAGGCAAATGATTTCAACGTCTCCTTTCTAACACCATCTGTGAAACATCCTAACAAGTTATTCAGGAAATCATGTGGATTTTTTTCTGTTGCTGCATATGAAATATTGAGCATTATGAATTTAACTTAAAAGCGTGGCAAATGGCTTGCTACCTGCCTGTATAATAATGACCTCAGCCTGTACAATAATGACCTCAGCCTGTCCAGATCACATTAATTCCAAACAATGAGCCAAGATTGTCGTCAGCTGAATATTAAGATCTACTCCTGCCCAACCCTCTTGGTGCAGCTGTCTCAAAACCTGCATTTCACCATGTATTTTGGAGGGTGGAAACCTTGAAGGCAAGTCACAACAAAACAACCTGGGATACTGTGGAGGACAAGTGCTTCACAGCAATCAGGTTTTGTCATCCATTACTGACACATTGCCTTGGAGTGGAAGGAAGACAGAGCTCCTCGTAAGAAGTCTGCATTTTTCTGGGTAGAGAAGGGGCAGGGAGTGTTTGGTAGTGGTCTATACACTTTGCTTTTCCAATTTTTCTCTTAGCTAGCTATTACCACTAGCTGCTTAGGAAGTTGTGTTGCTGCCGATAGAGGTAATTATTTCTGTTTTTTAAGCAAATTTAAAAAAAATCTCTTCCCACATGACCATCAGTATCTGGCATGAAATTTTAGCTCTTCCCTACCAGAGGTAACAGGATATTAAAATATATGGAACAAGCAGACTGGAAAGTTTAACTGTCAAAAGAGTAACATTGTGTCAGGGGTAAAATCAAATTAAGTTCTAAAAAGGTAAAATAATCCCTGCAGAGCAATTTATAAGAATCTGGGTGGGGTTTTTTTCCTGGAGTAAGGAGAAAGGGCATGTGGCTTAGATTTTCACTTTCAGGCCACACAGAATTCACACATAGTAATTCACTTCGGGTAAGATATGTGGGGATGCACAGGCTGCCTGGATGAACATGCACTCCCGGTGGCACCGTCAGGAGGCTAACTCTTATTTGGGACAGAAAGTGGGGGCTGCCGGGATGGAGGGAACGGCAGGGCACGGGGGAAGGTACAACAAGGCAGAAAATTCAGCAGCAAGTATAGGTGGTAATGTATCAGGAACAGGGCTTTCCCTTTTGGCTACAGAAAACAGAGAGAGAGATAGCTGAACTTCAGGATAACACCACCACATCACATTTAGGTAAGAGTTTCAGATTTCACGTTTCCAAGGGATTATAAAGCCTGAACTCCTGGTCTTGTAACCCAGCATTATCCTTCCCTGATCCAGCTGATCCTGGTCACAGGTCAAGGAAACCATGACGTGACAGCAGCCGCGGGGCTGAACTCAAGGGGAAAACATCTCTGAGGACAGTCTTTAAAGCATCGGCTGGTCCATGAATGGCCCTACTCCACAGCACCAACATGAAGGGGCTCACGGCAACGTCACTATGGGTACTTGGGCAATGCAAGGAAACGAATGTGAGTGTTAGGTTGCAAATTCGTCTCAGATAGGAGGCTTTTTATCCTTTTATATTCATCTCCCATAAATGATCGCCAACAGAATGAGTAGATTTTAGAGCAAATTTTAATGAAAGAGTAGATTTTAAAGAAATATCTTCCCGCTTTCTTAGAAAACAATTGAAATGCAGGGGGGAGGGGCTTATTTCTATTATTTATAAACCTGAATCTTAATTCTAGATGTGACAAAACTTCAGTTAGAGGCACATCAATAAGACAAGAACGATGTGTCCAACCAAAAGAATTTACATATTGAGACTTGACTATTTTCAGTAAATGACTCGTTAATGAGCCATCAAGACTTGATTGTAGCAACTATTGCACAGCTAGTCACAATAATAATAATCAGAAGAGAACAGCTAACTTTGCACATTTCAGGTAAAAGGAAAAAAGAAAAGTCACATAAACTTTGTTACAAAGACATATTCACCAGCACTTAATGTGTATTATTCACTGGCACTAAATTATGATTCTAAATCATGAGGGTAACAAGGTGTTTTCCTGTATAAGATTTAGCTAAACCTCTGGAGTTTTCAATCTGTTTTCCTAACCAAGTTTACTCAGAAACATTGGCTCTGTTCTGACTGCCAAGAGACCCCAAGTCTCTCTGTGTAAATTGAAAGAGGCTCCCCATGCTGGCTCATGCTTTTATTATGGGAATCACACTAAATGTGATAATTTTAGCGAAGTGCATGTTTGCCGTTGCGTCAACTTCTAATTGTGCTTCCTCAGCATCAGCAGAATATGAATTAAGAATATCGGTCTAATTTTGAGGCTAGACACTAAACACAGGAATGGTCTCATCAGCCCCCCCGCAGAAGATACATCTAAAATGTGTCAAATTGCAATAAGTAGTTTTCAACCGCTCTCAGTGAGAGAAACATCTGAAACTTCTGCCTTCATCTCCTCACAAACTGTGCTCTGAATATAAAAGCTATGAGTCCAAAGTCAACCATCTGCCTTTATTTGCATTGCACAGTTTCTGTTGGGCCAAAGTGCCACTGGTGAAAATTATAAAATCATAGATTTTTTTAGGTTAGAAAAGACCTTTAAGATCGAGTCCAACTGTCAACCTAGCACTGCCAAGTCCACCACTAAACCATGTCCCTGAGCATCACATATACATGTCTTTTAAACACCTCCAGGGCCAGTGACTCCACCACTTCCCTGGGCAGCCTGTTCCAATGCCTGACAACCCTTTCAGTGAAGAAATTTTTCCTAATATCCGATCTAAACCTCCTCTCGTGCCACTTGAGGCCATTTCCTCTTGTCCTATCGCTTGATACTTGGGAGAAGAGACCAACCCCCACCTGGCTACAACCTCCTTTCAGGTAGTTGCAGAGAGCAATCAGGTCTCCCCTCAGCCTCCTTTTCTCCAGGCTGAACAACCCCAGGTCCCTCAGCCGCTCCTCATCAGACTTGTGCTCCAGACCCTTCACCAGCTTTGTTGCCCTTCTCTGGACACGCTCCAGCCCCTCAATGTCCTTCTTGTAGTGAGGGGCCCAAAACTGAACACAGCACTCGAGGTGCAGCCTCACCAGTGCCGAGTACAGGGGGACAATCACTGCCATGGTCCTGCTGGCCACACTATTTCTGATACAAGCCAGGATGCTGTTGGCCTTCTTGGCCACCTGGGCACACTGCTAGCTGACGTTCAGCCGGCTGTCGACCAACACGCCCAGGTCCTTTTCCTCCAGGCAGCCTTCCAGCCACAGATGAGGCATCTCTTCAGCGTCATGCCCACAGTGACTTGGCTGAAGGATTTATTGTCTGCCCTGGGTAAGTCTAAGGTTTATGTCCAGAGAAGAGTCAACTTCAGCAACGCAAGGGAGCTCCACATCTTCTAGAGGACATGCATGAGGATTTGGGGAATTGGAGAGAGAAGCCTGAAGGGGTAGTATGACCTTCTGGGGTTGTGATGAATGCCTCTTTGTAGTACAGATAGTTTAATTCTGCCTCCATGTATATGATATCAGGAGGGAACATTTGAAAATTCAGAGGTGCATCTTCCTTTTTTTGTCAATCTCTGTTGCTCTATCGACTTGAATGTGCTAATTCCTATCTGCCAAAAATTTGGCTCATGAACAAGACATACTTAAAATGTAAATCTCTGATGCAAATATCCAGAGCTGATAGGGAATCTTTTATCAGGATGATAAATAAAATAAAAAAGAATATTTTTTCCAATAAAAATGCAATTACTGCCAGTTCTGAATTTTCCATTGGAAAGGTTTTTTTTCACTGAATATTTACAATTTCCCCAGAAAAATGGAATTAACTGTTTCATTTGGCTTGAAATGCATTTTAAATCACTTAGTGATTTTTTTTTTTTTTTTGGTCCTGGAGTGAATTTCCCTATGATCCTTTGCCATACGGTGGTAGGAGTTCAGCTTCCAGCGCTACAGACAGCTTGCATCCCCGGCTCTGATCATAGAATCATAGAATCATAGAATCATAGAATGGTTTGGGTTGGAAGGGACCTCAAAGATCATCTAGTTCCAACCCCCCTGCCATGGGCAGGGACACCCTCCACTAGCCCACGTTGCCCAAAGCCTCATCCAGCCTGGCCTTGAACACTTCCAGATGTTCATAGCCACTTGCCCACTGCGTGACCCAGGACACAGGTTTCACACAGAGCTGTTAGTAAGGGAAGGAGAAAGGCTGACTCTCATTATATGCTGCGTAAACCCATGCAGGACCTCATTGTCCTGATTCCCAGGAGGACCGTAAGCCAACGTGCTGATTTTCTTCCTGACCTGGACTGACGTGACATCAAGCGATGACGGGACTTTGGGGTGTGATACAAGCTGTGGCCTGGTGAGGAAGCCTGGGCTATAGGGAAGAGCAGACCCCAGCTCCAGTGAGGCAGTGCCTGGCTCCCATACGCTTCAGAGAAATCCATTTTTGATGCAGGACATTTAGGGTTGTTTTATCAGTGGCTGAAGTGAGAAACCCATCAATTTCAAAATTGCTGAAAGTTTCATTCTGTTAGAAGAACATCCAAATGAATCTGTTTGTCATTTTCTAACTGGAATTAATGTGGAATTTCCATCCCCCACAAAAAAAATCTGAACCTTACTTTTTAATCCTGTTTTAAATGGAAAGAAAGGCTGAAATGCCAGCATTTCTCCTGGGATGGAAATGCTGTACTTGCTATGCTCTGTAAACAATTTTGAATAGGAGACTGTTTCAGTGGAGATCACATTCTCAAATGCATGATTTATGGGCTTACGAGGGTATTAAGCATCAAATTAAGTGTCTGTAAGGATCTTTTTTCACCTGAAGAATCTATGACTTTAACATAAACTACCCTAAACTGGCAGAAAGTGAGAGAGATCAATGTGACAGTAAAGAGTAAAATAACAAAGCACCTGATAAAGGCTAAATTAGCTCCTAAAAACTCTAAAGATCCAACATGACACTAAATGCTTTCTTCATCTGAGTGAGCAAACTGGCTGCAACTTTAACACGGTGTCACCATCTCCCTTCTCACTGTGTTACACATTCCCCTCTAGTGGCTACTAAAAGATTTATGGGAGGAATGTCTTCTGAGAGCTAGAACCAAATTTGCAAAGGGAAATCAAGGGAAATTAGGCATGTAAATACTTTTAACAACCTAAGCAGTGGGTCCTTAGTCGTGCAATGACAAAATTCACCCTCCTTCTGCTGCAGGTAGAGATCAAATCGCGCTTTTGGCCTAACTAAGGTCGATTACATCTAGAAATCAAAGGCTGAGGAGCATGTTGGGTGCAGATTGAGGGTGGGGGACGGAGTTAGGGTTGAGAAGAAGTCTGAAAAATATGTTTTGCACAAGTTTGAAAAGTGTTTACAATTTTTTGTCCTTATTTGTCCTGCTTCTTTTGTTTGGGTTTTCTTTTTCTTTCTCTCTCTCTCTCTCCCTCTTTTTTTTTTTTTTTTTTTTTTTTTAGCAGGGATGAGTAGCCTTATGGTAGCTGTTGTTTTGCTTTCATGGGGGTTTTGTGTGTGTGTGCATCTTTGCTTGCTTAGGTGCTCTGGGTTTCAACTCCATCTGTGTCTCCTGGATTGGGGGATTGGGGTCTGGAGTGTGTTTGCTCTGATTCTGAGTAAAATTACGGTGTGTTTGCTCTGAGCACACTCAGTCCTTTTGCTGATTGCTGTGGTACGCCTGCCCAAAGTGGGGAAAGGAACAATCAGAGGCAGAAGTCACAAACTGAACTCTGTGGCTCTCCGTCTCTTGCTGGAGAGAGGGCTGGTGTGCCCATAAACCTCTGCGGGATGCTTCAGGAATCATTGATCTTTTTTGAAAGGGTGCTGGCATCTGGATTAGAGCTTAACTTTGGATTTTCCTGAACACACACGAACTGTGAGCTGGGCTGTAGGTGCAGGGAGCACCAGGGCCATACTCCCACTGCCCTGTTCTCAGGGCCAGCTCCAGCACTGGTGCCAGCTAAAACAGCAACCTCCAGTTGCACCATTTCCTTGGCTGCCAAGGACTTTACTCCAGTGCAGGACTGCCACAGCAGAGCAAGCCTGCTTTGCACCACTCTTCCCTTGCAGACTCCTGCTCTAAGAGGATGAGGTGTAGGTACAGATACCAACAATGACTCCTCCTTCAGTAAGAACAGGATCTGCTGGACATGTGGGGCTTCTTGATGACTTTCTTGTGTTGATTGAAATGGGCCATAATCCACCTCGAAATGCCTTAAGTTCACCAGGGTTTGCTGAAAAAACTGTATACGTTGTTCTGACTGTATAACCTCTGTTGGTACAGGACTTGCAGTGTTTTGGTGCCAGCAGCCAGCACGTCAGCTAAGTGGCAAAGCAGTTTTCTGTAATTCCTCTGACAGCAAGGGGAGTGAACCAGGCTCATCAGTGGGAGGATGTCCCTACCACCTTCCGACTGTGTTTTCAAACAACATTTGGGAGTTATTTATGCTTTATTATGACATTGGTACCATCTGCTCATCATCATAAGTATGAATGAAGTGATAATGAAGAAAATGTTCTAAGCAGCTAACAAGATGATTACACTATAACAACATAATTTTGGCATAATTTGGATCTTCAGCGATCTACAAACACTTCATTTCAAAATCGAAAGGTCTGGAGCCTTATTGCAGCTACACAGAGCTCTCTTCTGACTTTTAATGTCAGGGAAGAACAAAATTGATCTTGAAATGTGTTAGAGGTCCCACTCCACCTGTCTGCTGACTCACACTTTCTCCTACACGGCATCTCCTGTGCTGCAGACTCTCGATTCATTGCCTTGCCTGCTTCACCTCTGTTTTGGAAACTTCTTCTTGGAGCAGGCTTGGTACCTCCCCAGGGCAGGAACCATCTCTTCCTCCTGCCAGTGGTTTCCACCTGATCTACTCATTGTTTTCTTAAGGGAGAACATAGGAACTGTCCATTGCAAATTCTAACAAGGCCCTTCGGTTTTTCTCAATGGAGAATAAACTGGAATTCCTGAGAAAACACAAAATAGTGGTGATTTTGCATTACATTCAGCAATGCTTCAGCAAGAAAAGAAGCTGTAATTTGTTAAAAGATTATTTTAGATTTTTTTTAAAAAAACCTTTTTCTTTCAAAATGGCAATTTGTATAGAAAAACAAATCTTCTTCCTTTAAAGCTGAGGATTGAAACGCATCTTTTCTTTTGGGTCTAACAAAAGTGTCTCAGCTCAACCACCACATGCAGAATTTCCATTTTTCTTCTTGATTGCCAGTAATGTTCCAGGAGGGAACATCCTGGCCACCCATAGCAGCATTTAGTCCTGCAGCTCTGTGGTTAGGGATTATTTCTAAGACCCTGACTTTTCTAAGCAGGCCTGTTGAGACAAATTTGAAGTTTCCTCTGTCATGCAGAGTGGATCACCAGTGTTCACTCCTTGTGATCCCACCATCAGATACTTCTTACGTACTCAACATTTTGTTGCTGACCATTCAGGTCCTTGCTCCAAGTCCATATGGGATATTTTTCACTAATGAGTAGTCTTTTTTCATAGCAGAAATTTGTATGACATCTTGCTACTGATCTGATACAGCACCTTCCTAGAAGGAAAAATGCTATTTGTTGAATTGGTAGTTCAGCAACAGAGCTGCCGTCCAAACTGATCTGCCATTCAATTAGACTTCACTTAGCTGATTATGTGGTCAGAGTGACTAACAGTAACAAGAAATAGGAAGCACAAAGGAGAATTTTATAGTGTAATTTTTCTTCCTTGTATTGTCACCTTTATATTAATCTTTTCAAAATGAATATGCAGAAAAGAAAGAAAGAACACGCTTGAAAAGATGTGGTATGAACAGCACTTGTGTAATCCATTGACTGTAGTTGCTGCGAGGGTTCGTGCAAAGTGGACATGACTTATGAAACAGCTATTCCTGCACCAAGTGGTTAAAACTCAGCAATGACAGATTTACAAGGAAATCATCCTTAATCTTTCTCACCACACATGTGGATGAATGGATCTGCAGGAGGAATCGTGATTCTTGTTTACATTATTTCAGGGATTCTGGGGCCGCTGGAAACAAATTCATCCCCTTCTTTGAGCAAGAGCATTTCAAAAGACTACCAGAATCTGCTCCCATTTATCTTCCACACTAGACAACGACCCAGAGGATGTCCCTTCAGCCCAGAGGAGTCTGCGTGTTCAATGCCCTTGACGGCTCCTGCCTCCACCCATCTGGGACTAGGAGGGAAGAGAGCCGGGGGATTGCACTGAAGCTACCCAGGAAACCAGCTTGTCCTGGGAAATTCTGTACAAGGAGGCTGTGCTGTTTTCCACTTGCTTAAGGCCACTACAGTAGTCAGAAACTGGAAAAAAATACATGTGTGTAGACCAAAATATACAAAAAGTATAGATGAGACCTGAGGAAAGCCTTTCATAGCAATATTTGAGGTTTCTGTGTGGAGGCACAGGCTTAAAGACACAATCAACTCCGCCAAAAAGGAATGGCATGAAGAAGTATTAGCAGATACTCCTCAGTGATTTAAAGAGGCAGAAAAATAAATTAATAAGGATCTCCAAGCTGAAGGAACTCTGTAAAAAAACCAAAACAAAACAAACAAGCTTCTGTTAGTGGTGTACAAATATCTTTCCTGATTTATTTTTAATTGTGAGAAGGAAAAGAGGGGGAGAAAGGGAATAACAGCCTTTGCCAAGTGTTCAGTGATTCTCATATACCTGATTCCCAGCTGCATCTAACTCATTATCACTCTTGTGAGTATAACACTTCTCTGCAAATGCTCCAGCCACTTAGATTTTTGAAAAGGGTTTTTCAACAAGGATGGAATGTGATAAATGCAATTTAAACAAGCCACTTAATCAACTTATTTATATTAGATAACAATATAAGCAGAGCGAGCGAGTCGTCTACACAGAAGCCCTCAGGAAGCCTCTATGGAAAAGAAGGCACCACAAGATTGCTTCTTGTGCAGCCACCCTCGAAGCGTTTCTCTGCTGGGTGGTGGGTCTGTGTGCCTCCTGCTCAGGGTGGGCAGTCAGGGCATGTCGGTAGGACAGAGCTCGTGGCTGGGGAATTCACACTTGGTGGCCCAGTTTGGTCCCTTGACCTCTTTAGATGTCAGTGGCACCCTCTGAAGGTCTGACATCGCTGGTGCATGAGCTCTGACACCCCCCAGACCTTGCCCCATGCCATGACTTGGGAGGGCTCCACTGAATCTGTCCTATTAATTTCAGAAGATTCATCTGCTCATAGCTATTGGCTGTAATTTTTTGGGAGGATGAGGAAGGGGAGTCTGGGAAAAGGAAAACAACTTTGACTGATTTTATTAATTTTATTAAGGTTTTATTAAATTCTGAGAAGATTGCCTCTGGGAAGCACTCTGTGTTCCCTTCTACCACACTGTTAAACATGCCCTGAGAGTGTATGGAGAATGTGGAACCAAGCTCTGTACACAGCTTACCCCATCCAAAGTGCCCACAGGCCTCAGGAAAATGTTCGAGAAGGAAATCTGTGCAGGTGGAACTACCAAAAATGTCAGTGAACAAAGCTAGCTTTTAAAATTGTATTTTCAGATCAGAAATAGGAGATGATCCTCACATTAGGTGAGGAATAGAAAAATAGAGGCAGAATTTTTATTTTAATTATTCATCTTAACTTAATCTGAGAATTTAAGTTGATCCTCATTTTACAGAAGCTTGTGGAATCCCTAATTGGAGATAAGGTCTGCGCGGGGATCAGAGACCCCAAGCAGAGAAGAGGGCTGAAGAAGTTTAAGCTGACAGAAGTTTAAAAAGAAACAAATGGGCTTTGCTGTTTGGAGAATATAAGCAAAGACCACAGCTCTGGAGGGAAAACAAGACAAAATTGTAGTAAAAGGATTCATAAACCACAGAATCCACTTCAGGAAATGCAGAGGCAAAGGTGAAACTCCAAGAAGAGACGGAGCAAAACTAGAGTGAGTTTTCAAAGAGGCATCCTGAAGGTTTACACAGACAAGCACAAACCAGCCACATTTTAGAAGCCTTTGTGTCTGTGTAAGAAGCTAAAACATGACTGCAGGTATCAAAAGATAAACAAAGTATATGTAATTTGCACAGATGAGAAGGATTTGCAGGAAATGTTAAAGAGACAGCTACACAGAGTGACTGAGTATTACACTGAGCATGAATGGAGCCCTTTTTACTTGTCATTCCAACACCAGTGCACAAGTTCACAGGACGTCACAAGTTGCGTTAAAAATTTTGAAGCATAAATTCAGTATGTTGCAAACAGGAATGTAGACCTTCATTAGAGTCAGCGGGGAATTTCCAAGCTAGATATGGAGAGAAGATGTCTTTCAACAGCAGGATCCTCCAAACTGTGAAATAGAGCAGGATGTGATGGTTAAAACCCATGAGCTCCTTTGAAGATTTGCAAGACAAAGGAGACCAGCTCAGACTGATTGAGACTTTTTGATATGCCTGCTATATTGTCACTTCTCCATAATATTTCCTTCTAATGAATGAAAGGTAAGTCAAATTAGCCTTTTATGTGATATAGGATGAAAAATAGCGCTTTCTGCAGCATTGCAGATAAGACTAAATGTTAAAATTAGCTGGTGAGTAGTCTGCGGGAAACTACAGACCAAACCCTCCCTCTCCATCGCAAGGACCTTCTCTCTAAGGTGTGTGGAGCAACCTGCTGTTCCAACAAGAAGGATGTTTCTGTGTAGCAGCTCAGGTTTCTCCTGCATGACTGTGCGGGAATGTGGCAACTCACTCCACCTTCCCCTGGAGATCCAGAGAGGATCTGCCACTCACCCTGGGAGCACACAGTATCCGTGGCCTCCATCACACCCAGCGCTGGGCCTGAATTCAGCCGTTCTTAGCTGCCACGCTTGCCTCATCCACGCTTTCTGCATTTACACAGCAGTAACAGCTGTCAGCCACTTAATGGCAGGATCCCAAGTCTCGACCAGGTCTATGGTTTCAGAGTTACATGAGCACTTGCCATATGGACCATCCTGCAGTAACGTGTCTCGTAGACTATTGTGGGCTGAAGCTGGAAGTTCATATGGAAATATTTTTTGTGTGCGCGCTGGTTTTGCCAAACGTCCTGTTTTAATTATTCATCTCTCCTCATGAATAAATGAAAAGGGGAAACATCAAAAGTCGCCAAATACTCTGTGCTGGTCACAAACACTGAAGGTTTCTTTGTAATGTGCAATCAGAAAGTTGGATTAAGATTCACTCCTTTGATATGCAGCCGATTATTTTTTTATATATAAAAAACAGAGAAATTCCTGTTTCCTGCAATTAACTGTACTTTTTTTGAAGCGCAACAGGCATAGAGAAATCACATATCTGTGGCGACTCCTTTCAAAGAAAACAATTAGCATCCATATCAAAAAGCTAATTCAGAGAAATTAAAGAACACATACATCAGTAAAATATAATATTTCCTCTTTAGCACATCTCATTGTGTACAATGTGTCACTGTAAAATTGTTAGGCTTGGAGATAATGAAGAGTGACAGTTGAAGGGTTCAGGGCTTCATATAAGACTTTTGGGTATGTAAAGATTTTAATTGCACATAATTATGAATGTGGAAGTGGAACGATTTAATTTTTTAGCTTTCATGCTATTAGAAGGCTAATAGAACCAATATCAAACTGAGTTAGTTACAGCAGAATTACTAGAAGAAGCCATTTTTTTCATTCAGCAATTTAAATTAAATCAAAACAAAAAAAAATTAAAATAGCTCATATGTTTCTCTCTTCTTTTACATTTATATAGTGGTAGCAAGATAAGTGGTGTATGCTATTAACGGAGATGAAGAAAATAGTTCTAATAAGATTAGAATATCCTGTAATAGTGAGAATGGATAGTGGGGGAGTGCAGAAGAGAAGGAACAACTATAAATGGTGTGGGTAAAGCAGTGGAGTGGTCTGTTAAGTTTGAGAGAGACTGTCATCTAAGGCAACCCTGTTCTTGCTCAAGGTACATAACCATACCCTCTCCCCAGCTTAGACAGATTCGTTACTGCTGATGAGCAGAAAGAGAGGAGGAATGAGCTTCGTTTATTGGGTCTGTGGGGTTTGTGACTGCTGAAAACACACAAATAGCAGGGGCAAAATGTGCCTGATAGCCAGAGAGGTTTCTGACCAGTGCCTCGCTTCAACGTCCCGGCACTCAACCAGAGTTTTCACCTTGGCAGTGCAAACAGGGACCACAGCAGGGATTGTCCTCTCCCAACATCCTGGATAACCAGAAGCACTAGGACAACTTCCAGGAAAGCCCAGGGTGAGATAAACCAAGATTTTCATCACAGCCCATTTTCTGCAGGGTTCAGAGCTCCCCACTAATAACGTTCCCTGGTCCATCCCCAGGGCCATGCAGCCAGCCCTCTCCTGCATCATTCCCCCCTGCTCTGTAGCGCCTCAGTTTCGGCTTCTCCTTCTCACTCCTCTCACATATCCCCACTTCTGGCGGGCATTTCCCTCAACCTGCCTAACATTCAGCCTTTCTCTTCTGGCTCACAACCTTGGCTGCTAAGCAAACGCCCAGGCTGGGGGAGTCTGGAGTTCCCCCCCTCTCTGCTTTTCATGCGAGCGCCTGTTCTTCTCCGTACAGCTGTAACACAGCCTGCCCAGCACAGGGGACGGAGGGCAGGAAGAACAGTTATCAGCAGAGAGGAGTGAGAGGAAATAGTGTCCAGACACTCAGCAGTTTCTGCATCCATAACCAGGTGTTTCGGTTCTGGATTGCTTTTGCATTCCCCGTATCGTTCCTTACAACAGAGCTAGAAAATGAATTTCTATCTACTGCTAAACCCTATTTAAGTCCATCCTTCAGCAGTAATTAGAAGTCTGTTGATGTTAGGATCTCTTTGCAGATCTTGGACCTTTTCAATTAATTTTAATCAGGTTCATTAGCACTTTTTTAATGTGTAAGAAATGGGCAAATACATAACTGAAGAGCCATTTACCTTTTAATGAAGGTAACAAATATGCAATTAAAAAAGCTCTGTCTTTCAGCAACTTTGCAGTAAATTAACTTGTTTTGTCATTATTGTGCATGCAGAATGTCACTTACTCCGGAGTTTTGACATAAAATTCTTTATCATTGGCAGAATTAGCAAGTAACATTAAGAACTAGGAAATGACAATTAGTTCTTGAATTAGGTGGGATATACAATGTGTTAATTATTGAGGGACCAAACTTCATGCAATTAAAATTTAAAATCAAGATAAGAATAATGTGTTATTAGGCATCTGAGTATTTAATGAAGTTGCAAATGATTACCAAATTTTATAAATTAATTCTAAGATTCCTTGACTATTCTTAGACAATTTTGTGCCATGGGACTTACAATGGGCTGCAGTTGTTTGTGAACAGAATAATAATACAAATCTCTGAAATATTACAGGAAGCTTTGCTTTTTGCCAATTATAGATGTGCCTACAAAGATGTTTATTAAATGTCTTGCTGCTAATAAATGTTATACTGGTGCTTCTTCACTGCAATCTTCATTTCAAAGCTGAGTTTCGCATACAACTGCTACATCCGACAGTTTATTGCCTGTGCATCAGCAAGCTGCTGGAAGTTCACTCTTGGTTGCAAGTCTTCTTAAAATCAACGGGCATCTTCCCAAGCGGGCCACATTCTGCCCATGCTACATTCATGTAACTACAGAGTAAACGCAAACAGCAGCTGGCTGTTGGCTGCAGCGGGACTTGGATCACAACCATAATATTGCACGAGACTTGATCCCATGGCTGCAAGCAGAGGTCGGATAAGTCATGGGGTTAGAGCAGCAGGTCACCACTTTGCTGTGAACAGCCAGCCCGGTATCATCCAATAAACTAAACAGCAAAACAACAGGTCCTCGACAGGGACCGTATCCAGGAGGCATCATGCTAACTCTGGGGCTGGGGTAGATCTTGTAAGAGGAGCCAGCTCTGTGCTCTGTTTGAGGGAAGCAAGGCCAACCAGTGATGAAACCAGCAAGGAAAAGGCTGAGGACCCCGTCGTAATCTTTCCATGTGACTGCAGCTGCTTTTGATGTAAAAATCCCATGGCTAAGAGCAAAGGGTATGTCAACACACTGCTGTTCTTCAGGGATATGAGGAGGTTCTCATGCCCAGCTGAAGTGGGAATCCTCTCTTCCCCAGCCTTGCCCTGGAGGACTTGCAGCCCCCAGGCAGCCAAGCATCCCCCTCCCCAGCTGGGGCACAGGGCAGGTTGCACTGGTTTCTTGCCCTTAAGAAATATTTTTTTAAAGGGTCACGTGGCTCTGACGTTGACCAACATGAATGCTGTAGGAAGGAAGCCCCATGTTTCCCCCAACACTGTAAGCCAGCATCATGAGTCCAGTCTCCTGAGAAGCCCAGTGATGGATGGCACAAATTTCTGCCCCACTGCTACTGACAAACTGGGGCTGGGGGAGCAAAGCAGACCCTGGGGGTTGCATCTGAGCGCACACAGCCCTGAGGAGCCGATGCTGATGTCTCCCTGGCTGTATGGCAGCAGGGCGAGAACAGTTTCATTGCCAGCAGAGCCACAGGGTTGGGACCTGCTCTCAGAGAGCCAAAAATGACACGATGAAAAAATCATCCACCGTCCCTGGGTTGCAGCACTGGGCAGCCCAGGACAAGAGCAGTGAGCCCAGCTGGCTCCATCCATTTCTGCCTCCCAGGGCCGCTTACCTACCTGACAATGACAACCATCTAATTTCAACAACTTCCGCAAAATTAAGTGTTTCTCTTGTAGAATCTCCCTCTTGCATCACACTCTCTTCTTTGCAAGAGCCAACAGTAAACTAAAGGGCAGCCTTGCCGGTGTGCTCTTGGATATGAGCCTCAATTTTTGCCACGCTTTCTCCACTGCAGTGAAATAAATCTGCTGCACTCGTGAATCAATGCCCCAGATGACTGCACAGCCCTCCCCACGGGAGTTCAGTTTGCATCTGCTCCTCTAGCTGGATGATCCCACAGCAGAGAAACCTTGAAAAGTTTGCAGTAACAGGAGGTTCTGTTTAAAAGCTGTTGCCTATATTGTAGATTGTTTCTGTCATAATGAATGGGAAGGTGTGATGGAGAGCTGCGTATCAGCAGCGCTGGCACCGCTCGGGGACCCTCACCGCTCTGTGTCCTGCGTGTGGTCCTGGAGACTCCTTACTGCTATTAACAAGGAGTAATTTGAGCAAAACACGTCAAGTTACGATCAGAAAACAGCTGAAGACCAACCAGTCCCTGCAGAAGGGCTCCCGGTGCTTTTAGCCTGTGTTGGTGTGGGTGGCAGGTACCCACCAGGCCAAACGAATTCATCAGTCCCAGAACATGTACAAGGAGGCTTTCTGTGGCCCTTTCATCCCATGGGATGGGCACATCTCACCGCCAGCAGTGGCCCCACCTGCGTGGCTGCCCCTGGGCTCCAGTGCTGGCCGTGAGTGTCACGCGCTGTTCCTGCGCTGGGGGTGACGCAGCCTGTGGCGCTCATTCTGCATGCAGCCCGCGAACAAGGCTCTGTGTAAACTATCTTATTTATTTCACTATCCTTCCCCCATTCACCAGGCAAATTATCACATGTGTATTCAGTTTCAATAAGATAAAAAATTGCCTAATAAAATATTTACTCAGCCTTTGTCCCTGCAAGTGTAAACTCATGTAATTACAGAGCACTTCAGAACCTGTGGCTATAAATCTCTAGAAATAAAATCCTCAGCACATTGACAGAATAAGGCTCCCACTTACTGTGAAAATGGGAAGCTAGTCCATGCCAAGCTCTTAGATTAACTTACTGTGCTCCAGCTCATGCTCCTTCTCTCTTCTCTTCAGTCTTCGGGGACGGATGTTTATCTCTTCCTGCTGCCTAGCGATGGCTGTCATTAGCTTTCTGTCATAGGCTGGGAAAGCGATGATTCCCTCTCAATCACTGAAATCATTGTCTCTTAACCCAATATTGGCTCTCATTGCTGGCTACCACGGAGGCTAAGGTCTGTGGTGCCTGGGACGCGCTGTTAGCGCAAAGGCCAATGTGTATAGATGCGCTCGGAAAATTCAAAGTATCCCAGTAAGAAGGAGGCTTTGCTTATCTCAGCCGCTAACAAGAAGCTGGTGGATATTAAGGTGCTCTAGCCTGATTTTCCTTGCGCAGGCAGCATGGCAGCCTTCCACGGGACACGCCGCCAGCAGAGACATGGTGTGACCACGCTGCTATTTCCAGGGAAACATTCCCGAGACTTCAGGGCTGAATCTCAACAAGGAGTGGGAACCTGTACCTGAGGAAGCTGCTTGCAAAAGGCAAACGATTAGCCATAATCCATAATCTGTTCATTAGATGGGCAGGGGAGAAGAGATACTATTATATTCTTTATTTTCAGTAATGTTTACATTGGGAATTTAGTGCAGAGGGATCAGAGAAGGGAGCACAAGGAATAACAATCTCTTTCGTACCTGTCAGTTTAATATATGCCTGCTCCCACTTTGGCACAAAACTAGAGTTTTTGAAACACAGTAGCTTAGAGCAGTAGGGAGTATATTTTGAAGGAACTTTTAATTAAGTCTGCCTTTGGGCTCCTGAGCAGAGAAAGGTGGGAGCACCCATGGTTGGTTTTGAAGGGTTCCTCTATAAAGGAAATTTTTTTCCCAGGCTATCACACGTCTAGAATTGGGGGGGGGAAACCCAAACAGGTAACCTCTCTAACTCAGCAGGTAACCTAACCCGCTAGTCCCTGAAAAAGCACAGGAACGCAGGCTTTCTACTTCCCAAACTAATTACTTGAAAAAAACACTGCTTGGATGCAAACCAGCTATCAACATTGCCATTCAGCACTGTCACTCCAAACCACAGTGGCTGGCAAACAGACAATAGGGGAAAGTAGGGAGCAGAGAAGGAAAATGTCCCTTGCTGGCTGCCCTGTAGAGAATCAAGGCGACCTGAAGAAAGCCCTTCAAAGAAATGGGTGAGCAACCCAATCCTTGAGGTAGTCATGGCCCCAGGGTCCTCCTTTGAGAACCAGAGGAATCTTCCTGATGAAAAGCCTGATTGCTTTTTCTTCTCAGCTGGGCAGACCACCGCAAAACACAGGCTTTCCTTTGTCAGTTTATTTTCTGTTTGAAAACATTTTGTTCAAGAAAAATCCCCGACAAGATCTGCTACCAGCTTCTGCAGGAGGTGACCCATAGTAACAATAGCTGGAAAGGATAGGAGGGGGAAATTCTTTTAGTAAAAAAACCCCAACAGCCAAATTTCATAATGGTTGTGTTTATGAAAAGGAGGCTGTCATATCAGCCTGAGTGTTCACGTGAATCCTTCCGTCAACTTCTGAGCTTCATCTCAGAAACTAGTTTACCCTAGGACTCTGCAGTGCCATTGTTGCAATGGTGACCAAGAAACACGTCCAGCAGCGGCAGCCACAAAGCTCTGCCCAAAATTAAGTCAGGCTGAGCTGAGCCCCCACATCTTTAGTGATGGAACTTCTCCATTTCCAGCTCAGAAGGAGGATCAAGGATGGCAACTTGGCAGGTTTGCAAAGACAACAAGCTTCTGTGGCAGGACAGACCTGCCCAGGTAAGATGGCTCTGCTAAAATAAGCTTTCTTCTTATATTTGGTAAGCGCTGGCCCAGGAAACAGCAGGGAGCAACCCGGAGGCGGAGGGTGGCCAGGTTGAACCGCAGACCCTACATTATAACGCACCTCTGGAGCCCATCACGCTGCCCCGCTACAAGGCTGAAAATGAGGACTGGTGTTCCCTGCCCCTTCCAGTTTAGTCCAACATCATTTATGGCACCAAGGGATGCTTCTCTCTGGATCTCCAAGTTGTTTCAAATTCTGCTGTTTGAACACAAGGGAAAAAACTCACTCTCTTTCATTGATTTCTCCCTCACTTTCAGGTGTCAGAAAACAGCTGCCTCCTTCTACCTGGATCCCCAGCTGCCTGCTCAGGTCACTGCTGCCCCGCTCCCTTCTGCTGTCCCGCACTGCCCGGCTCCCCGGCCCGACCAAAGCCCATCTGATTCAAACCACAAGTCCCCGGTTACCCCCAGTGCCTGGTTGGTTTTTGTGCTCTTTTTCTTATCAGAGGGGAAGAGGAGGGTGGACAGGGCTGTTTCTGCTGACACGCTGCAGAGCAGCTTCCCAGCTGGCAAGGCAGGATTGCATTCCAGGGACAGAGTTCAGTCTGCAGAACAGATCTGCTGTTTCGTACGGCCTGGCACTCCTATCCCCAGAGCCTCCAGCTGCAGATGGTGTTTGTGTTGCCACCAGTGCTGCACCAACACTGGAGAGGAGCGAGAGCCCTGCCCTGAGGGCTGCCACGAGCACCCGTGCATCTGTGGCACAGGTGTCTGCTTTAAGAAAGGATCATAGCAGCCTAAAATAAGTGACTGAAGGGCTGATTTTCTTCCTTTTTCTGTATGGTCTTTGGGGAGTTATATTAACAAAGTGAAATTAATTTTTAATAAGGCCAGCTTTGAATTCACCCGAGCAGCATTAACTTCCCACAAACACATCCATCAGGTGCCACCCTGTGGCTGAACAATACCTGTCCCAGCTGGTGTCTGACGCAAGGTCTCCACTGCCACCGGCATTGCCATGTCCCAGCATCGCCGTGTCCCAGCTTGGTGGGGCAGGACTGGGAGCAGTGGAGGGGACCCCGTGCCATGGCTGGGCCATGTCCTGGCCCCACGGCTTCTGGGACGTGTGTGTGAGAGTATGTGATGCCACTACCGTGACGTCTGGAGATGCTCTTGCCTTGGGAAAACGGCGCTGGCTGTCACCCAGAGATCTTTAATAGAGACCGAACATGGATGTGGGGATGCTTGTGTGTAATTATACACAACGTATAGGGCCAGTTACCATATGGGAGCAGTTGGAGCCCTTTGATCCTTCTCACCCGTAAAGCTGGGCTCAAGGGGCCTGGCGTGGGAGAGCGGGGTCGCGGGGGGGAGCTCACTTTCATTCCAGTGAAGGCCGGGGCCGTGCCTGTATTTTCTCATTTCCCATGAACATTCGGGAAAGAGATTTCCCAGCACAGCTGGAAGAAAGTGGGGGAGCGTTGCTGGTGTCCTCTGGAGCCCAGCTCGGAGGCCTTTGAAGGCAAGCCAGAGAGGTGCTCCTGGGAGCTTTGCTGCAGCCAGAGGCTCACCTCCTCCAAGAGGGACCCTCTCCCCCGTGTCCCCCGGAGCTGGGGAGGGCATCCCTCATTCAAAACAACAGCACCGAGTGGGAAGTCTTGGCTGAGAAACGCCTGTGGTGCGAGGATTGCTTGTGCTTAAGGTGGAAGCCCACCCACACTGCAGACCCTCTGCCAGCCAGGATGTGATGTGCCGTCAGCAGAGCCAGGACAGTCGCGCCACTGGCCTCAAACAGCTCTTTAGGAAGGGCTCAGCTTGCTCTACCGGTCCTTCCTAACTGCCAGCTGCTTCATCCGCACCGGTGATGCTGGTACAGGCTGGTACAGGGCAGGGCTTGGGAGCAGCTGCTCACAGTTTGAATGGGGCTTTACAGCAGCAATGCCTGTTTTTCTGTGGTTTCCACAGTTCCCAGACTGGACGATGCTGGAACTATTTCATGAGAAGGAATGGTATACTAAAAGCACTACATAGAGTCAGTTATTTCTTTTATTTTGTTTTTCATTTCGGGGGGGTGGGGGGCAGAAAAAAGTCCCTTTGCAAAGACAGCTGGGAATTTAGTTGTATTTTCCACAGTCTGCTGGGCATCAGTTTGTAATTTCCGCAGCCTGAGTTTATTTCTGGCTCTGCCACTGAGATGTGAGTAACCCTGACCAGACCACTTGGCCCCTCTGACTCAGTTTCTTCTTTTCTTTTTCATTTTCCTGCAATATAAATTCCTTGATATAAGACCTGGTTGTTGTTTTGCATTTGCAGAGCATGTCGTGCAAGGAAGGAGAGTGCAGGGCTGCAAAGGCACTGAAGAAACCATGCTAACAGCGTGATAAAAATCAACTGGTTATGTTTCCAAAGGCAGGGGCATTTAATTGCACAACTTCTCTGTCCCCTGCTTTGCTCACCAGCTAAACCCAAGCCTGAATTCCAGCCGAGCCTCTGGATGCTCCAGCTCTGGGCTTGCCCCAAAAGCTGCCCCAGACCTCCTGGCAGCCCCGTGGTGGCCCTGCCTGCCCCTGCTGCCCCTGCACCACGGCCCTGGGCACCTGCAGAGCCAGCACAGCATCACAAACCATGCTCAGGGGCTTTCCTTCATCTTACAGGCCTGCTGATAAGCATTTGTTTGCAGAGGAAAACCTAGCAAGGGGATGTCCAGAGGAAGTCCATGAAGCTGATCAGAGGGCTGGAGCACCTCTGCTATGAGGACAGGCTGAGAGAGTTGGGGTTGTTCAGCCTGGAGAAGAGAAGGCTCTGGGGAGATCTAATTGCGGCCTTCCAGTACCTGAAAGGGCCTACAGGAAAGATGGTGAGGGACTGTTTATCAGGGAGTGTAGTGACAGGACAAGGGGTTTAAGCTGAAGGAGGGTCGATTTAGATTAGATGTTAGAAAGAAATTCTTCCCTGTGAGGGTGGTGAGGCACTGGAACAGGTTGCCCAGAGAAGCTGTGGAGGCCCCATCCCTGGCAGTGTTCAAGGCCAGGTTGGATGGGGCTTTGGGCAGCCTGGGCTAGTGGAGGGTGTCCCTGCCTGTGGCAGGGGGGTTGGAGCTACATGGGCTTTGAGGTCCCTTCCAACCCCAACCATTCTATGAGTCTGTGATGCTGGTGAAGCGTAACAGTGCCTTCGTGTGCTTTACTCACCCATACTCGTCTGTGCAGTCCTGCTGAGGCGGATGCCTGGGTACAGGACCGCCTGCCTAAGCACTCATGGGTTTGAAGGATGTTTGCACACTTGGGCCCACGTTCATGAATCTCCCTGAAGCCGTTTATTCTACGGTCCCTATTGCTCAAACATGAGAAAAGATAGCACTCTGCCTGCACTTTGTGGTGTTAACCCAACTCACGCACGTACATTACTATCAATAAATCCGCACCACGTAACAGGTACCTGTAAAGTCTTTCCTTCCATCCTATGCAGACAACACTGAGTTTGATTTAAACTTCTCCCCTGTTTCTCAATCGTATTTTTCAGGCTATTTGAGCCACAAAACTGGCCAAAAGACACAGCTGGGAAACACACTGCAGCACAAAGCAAAAATAATAAGGGCTGGGAGGAGCTCTTTTCCCTTCTACAGAACTGTAATTGGGCCTTCCATTTATTATTTTTTTTTTAAGCTCAGCTGGGGTATGAACTCCTTAATGTTAGTTTGACTTATGGGAAAGGGAGAACATTAGCATATTTATAAAAATTTACCTTGTTCTGAAACTGTAGACATGCTTCACCTTTTAATTTCATGATTAGTGTCATTTCATCATAGGGGAAAAGCCACTTTTTCTATCCAGCGGCACAAAATGAATACAAATCAAACACATGCTTTCTGGAATTATTCACACAATGTTTTCAAAAATCGACATAGTTCAATAGTTGAGCAATAAATTTTCTTACTAATGAGACACTAAAAAATGTTTTTGATGTTACGCCCAGGGAGAACTAGTTATTGCAGATTTATAGGCAATCTGTGCAAAGACTGTCCTTTGCTTCCAATGAGTTTCTAATTTTGATCTGATGATATCCAGCTGCAGAGATTTGGCCATGATATTATATAACTTGTGATACCACATCCATACAGTATTTTCTTCACTCTCCAATGACTGACCTTTTCATGCACGAGCTGGACTGCAACATCCCTTAGTCTCAAACAGTCATGGCGTGCAAACAGCCATGGCATGTAGTGTTTATGGACCTCTCTAAAGAGTGTACATAGTTACGGTACCTGCATCTCATCTCTCTCAAAATACAGGAGGGAAATTTAAATTTTGCTGAAAATACAGCTTTTCCCTCAGTTCCTCCTGCACTCTCTGCTGCTGGGAGCTCTAGCTCTAGCTCAGAGCAGGTCAAGATGTCAGCAGTTGTGCACTGACAGACTTGCAGACAGTATTTCACATTTCCCTGTGTTCCAAGCATCTCTTCCTGCATTAGATGGGTGCTGAGCCAGTCAGGCTTGAACCACCCAGGGGCAGCCACCACATCAAGGACCAGAGCCACTGCCATCCACCCCCACGCAGAGGAAGGATTAGGGCAGTCAGTGAGGGACAGTAACCTCTTCTCCCACCATTTTAGCAACAAGAAGCCTGACGGGGAGGGTTTCTGCATTCAGGCACGGAGTATTTTCTCCTCTTGGCAAAGGTGGAACAGCGCACTCAGTGAAGGTGACCACCAGTGCAATCCCTGGAGGTGACCATTGGTGGCTCGGTGCGAGAGTTTATTCCTGTGACTGTGCTGAGACCCTGCTGAAGACGAACGCAGATCTTGCCTGGGGACATTTTTAATCTGAAACAAACCAAGCGGTGCCGGCATTGATACTACTGGCAGGCCCCCTTCCATAGGAAATGAGGGAATGTGGTATCTCTCAAAGGGTAATAACAAGGCTCCTTGCCTGGATACAAGAATGATGAGTGCTTTAGAAGTGCTGACGATTAAGGCCCATGTTTAGGACGCTTGGAAAAAGTGGTCTCCAAAACGAAACAGCCATCAGCCAGTTTGTTCCGCCGCTCGCCTGCCTTCCACCCACATGGCTGCCTTGTGGACAGGCTGCAGACAGCCTCTGCGAGCGCGTCTGGCAGCAGGCTCCTGCGCCATGTGTGCCTGAACACGCAGGGCCCTGCCTGCGCCGGCGTGCGTGCTCCGGCTCCGATAGGTGCCATGCCTTGCCGGCCTCGCAACGTGCGTCGCGGTTCCCCCAGGCCCTGGGACTGCCCTGAACAGACAGCGCAGGCATGTCCGCATCCCCTTGGCCGGGATGCTGCTGCACCAGACTAACACGCGATTATCTCAGCAGATGAGAAGCACTGTTATTTTTTTTTTAATTTTTTTTTTTTTAAGGAACCTGCGACCTCAGCACACTGCGAGTATCTAAAACACTCAGCTTCTGGTGGAAGACAATAAGACGGTGGCGTATTAGGCTGAACGATTGCAAACAAAGTCTGCGGAGATATTTTTGCTATAATAAACATTTCTAGGTTCCAAAAAAAATTATGAGGAGTCTGTGGCCACCTTAAATAATATTAAATTAACTGATAACTCACAAACACTTAAGTCAGTTGTTCTTCTAAAGGGCTGCTGGAAGCACAACCATGGCAGGGACTGCAAACACCTTCGGCAGGGACTCCCCTGGGAACCACGCAGAGCCGTCCTCTTGTTACTTGCATGCTATGCATATGCATAATTCCATATAAATAATGGGTCTGAACAACATAGAAGCACTAAAAAAAGTTAAAAGTTCACAGAAACACACTCAGAATGACATCTTATTCCCAGCTTTCAGTAAGCACATTATACATTGAAGAGCTGCCATTTCTTTTTTTCTTCATAACCCAAGCTTTTGGTCCCCTCCTCCTCATGTGCGCCTTCTCGTCACATTTCTATCTCCAAATTCACTGCCGATGCAAATGGTTTCGATGGCACTTCACAAACATATGCAGAAAACGCAGCCAGATGTTTTCCTTGGATTTCAGGAAGGCAGAGAAGTGTCAGAATTAAATCTGGATTGCTATGATGTTGCCAAAAATAGTTTCTGCACTCACTCTGTGTCTGTGAAGATGGATCTCAAGGCCAAACACAGAAATTAGCTTCCATATCAACATTTTACTGTCACTTTCATCGCCACGCCAATAGATTAGTTAAAATAACATCGTTTACTGGCATGGAGTGTTATTGCAAACAGATGTCATCGTTAGGATAAAGACAAGTTCTTCTGTTTCATCCAGGAACTTATTTATGGTAATTTTGATTTTTCTCATTGAAACAAGAAACACTTTTCAGTCTTTGAATCTTTCACCTTCCAAAAACACTTTAGGGAGGTTTTTTCCTCCCCCCTCTCCAATAAAGAAGATATCAGCATTTTGCTTGACAAGGCAAAATTCTGGTGGTTATTTCCAGTAAAAGATTTTCCTCCAATGAAAGACAAATGTTAATTGGAAAAATATCTATGAACAGCTCTAATTTCCTGTATATCTTTCATAATTGTATCTAATTGCATACTGCTTCCTTCAACTCTTCATCTGGGGTTGAATAATTCTAGTCTCAAATATATTCATGTTTTTCCATATGTCTGGTCATTGAGCTGCCTTCTCTGTGTTATTCAGATAAAACTGGACATTTATTTTTAATGATTGATATTTGCTGCCTTTCTTTATTGTGAAGGGACTATGTATGGATAACGGATATACATTTTACTTCATTCATGAGAGAGGAATATCAAACAGTGTAATGAGATTGGCCACCACAACACAGCAGTTCAGGAGGGATAAAGTAATAGTGCACCCTGCAGAAATCTGAAATCTCAGTCCCACTGGAATGAGAGGCAGTGCTCCGGTTGACTTCAGTGAGGCTAGGATTTCATCCTAAGAATTTAATAATACTACAGTTTCAAGTAAGTTCAAGCAGAAACATACTCACTGGCGTGGTTTAAGGCTCTCGGTCTTACACAAACAAAAGCCTATGCATTTCAGTAAAAGAATTTTGAGCCCCTACATTTTATTTATTTAATCTACTTACAACATATTAAATATTAAAAACTACATTGTAATAGATTCTACATACCTCTGAGAAATAACTGTAAGAATCACCCAACACAAAAAAATGCAAAGTTGTGTTCTTTCCCATTCTACTCCAGAGAGGGCAACAAAAAAATAAGGACATGTTTGGCAACTTTTTCATGTAATACGTTGACTCATTGCTGCTCTCTGGGTCTATGTATCCCTTATACCGTGCCTAATAGGTTGTACATAACTTCTGTAGGAAACTTGCACAGTGTCCCCATCTCATGAGCTGTAGTGCCAGGATGGAAATTCCCAGCACTTCAGCACAGCCCTGGCCTCTGCTCCTGCTCACACCAATGGAAAAGTTCCTTTAGACCTCAGTAATGGAGGGTCAGTCACTAAAATGAAAATCCTTTGGAAAAAAACCTCTACTACAATCTATTTTTAAAGTCCACTAACTCGGTCTGTAAAATGCTCTTGATTTCTCTTATAGCGTGGGAGAATTGACACTGGCAAGAAAACATGCCTTTGTAATGCAAGACAGAGGTTTAGCTCAGGAGAAATGGGAAGAGCTCGTACTGACAACCCCAGAGTGCACGCGAAGTCAGCCCTGCTCCCGGAAAATCCCAGGCTGAGCTCTGGGCGCTCACAAAGAGCCTGGAGCCGGCGCGGGGGGTGCCGAGCCGTGACAGAGGGCCGGCCAGGCTGCAGCAAGGTCTATGTCCCCCGCACCGCTGGAGCAGACGGGCACCCAGGTACCCTGACGAATGTGACCTAAGCCAGCCCAAAGGCAAAGGTGCATAAATGCTCCCGGGACATCAGCTGCTTCGCTGGCATGAACCCTCTCCTCTGCGTTTCCGGCGCGGGGTGTTGTCAGAGCACCGCAGCTTTTTGGGGTAGCCAGGACAGGCTGTAGAACAAGCATTTGCCTTTTATCCTCACTCACAGCCCTGCGCCGAGTCGCCTACATGCATCAAAATCTTGCTCCTGCATCTACTACAAATGCCTACGGGGACCACTGCTATGTCTCATTACGCGGAGCTGAGAAAAGAGCAGGAGTTAGTTACTGATGGCAGAGAAGCTCCCAGAAACTCTAGCTGGATTTTCTATCTTCTTCTGCGTTTGCCTTTGAGGTAATTATGTTTCAGAATAATTTCTATGTCAATCTTCCACTTCCAAATATAAATGTCACTTCTCTTGCCCAGGTTCAAAACAAACTGTCAGTTTGAAATAGCTTCTAACACGTTAATAATGAAATACCATTTTACCCCCACTGAGAATAAAATGCTAGCACTAATCATACCATTCTAAAGGGCTTATAAATCAATAAACTGAGAGGCAATGAACGAACAAAATGCTGATTGAAATCACAAGCACATCAAGTATCTGCAGATAATCAGCGTCACATGTTTGGAAAAAAAAAAGAAAAAGTTTTCCCTAAACATGTGGATACACACAGTGCCTTGCTAGATTTTATTCTCACAACGTGGTTTGATTCCCTCACCAAGGTAGATGGCAGCACAACGGAATGCTCGAAAATGAGCGCAGTAGATCACTTGGCGATGTGACATGCATAACCCAAGGTGGTACGACCTCATGATAAAGCGTCTCCAATAGCTGGCATGTTTCCTGTGTCTATTTTCTTTCTTCACCACTGGGAAGCCAGCTTGCAGCTCTTGGTTGTGAGCAGTTCTGGAGTGGTTCCCCAGGACAGTGCTGGGTCAGATGGCCAACACAGCGGCCACCAGCTAACCCGAACGCCTGGCTGGGGTCACAAAGTGGGAACTGCCAGGGCTGACACCATCACACATCTCAGATCCAGCTGCCCACTACCCCAGCCCCAGCCTACACCACAGCCTGGGGACCTCAGGGATGTTACTTCTCAACTCCCACCTGCAAAGTCTCCTGCAGAGTTTCCCATCGCCTTCTCCCCCAGAAACATGTGCTTTGTGGCTCTTGACCACATGCAAATTTTGATAAGCGGCTCCAGACTGGTGGCTACCTCTGGTATCCTGTATAACATACTTGTTCAACGTTGGCTGCTATGGCGTCCTTCTTAGCTGGATGCAGAACACACCTACAAAGTTCCTCCCTGGGTGAGTCACATTCTTCCCATCTCATCGAGGCTAAGAGAGATTTGTAAGTATAGTGTTGGGAAAAGCTTTACTCAAACTCACGATATTGCCTTTAGCAAGTGATTCACATGGCTGCTGTTACAAAAATGCTTCCCTGCTTGGGGGCGTCTGCAAAACTCTGGTATATAAAATGTTGTCAAGCTTTCAGCTTCTAAGGCTCCTGAATGTGTTGGCACCACGGAGGTGTCCAAGCACCTTAGTTCAGGCCCAGAAGCCCTGGCAATGTAATCAATCCAGTGTTTGCAGGTGTAGGACCTCTCATGTGAAACCCTCCTGAAGAAAGGAGCAGCCCTTTGCTGACAGACCCTTGGTCGCCAAAACAACAGCTGCTCTCCCTGCATTTGTCACCAAACCCCCATCCCTTTTATCACTGGAAAGGAGCCTAGAAGGAATCTCTGAAACCTTGGAAGTGGCATGTTGACATTTTTAAGAAACAAGCCTTCTTGTTTCAATAGTAAAGGCTGGCACTGGATATACGGAGACAATATGCTGGATGCAAAACACCAACAGACCAGCTCCTCGGTTTTATGGAAACTGGTAACAGCGATAGATTTCAGTAATTTCCCATGTGAGAGTAAGAATGGTTCTTATTTACACTCAACTCCAAATTATTTCCTCATATACTTTATTGAATCTTTCTTAAAGAACCGTCTGTAACTTCTTCCTGTGAATGCTGATGCGACATAATGAATAAAATACAATAGAAATGAAGATGCTGGCAATTTATGACAGAGCTTTTAATTATAGATCTAGGAATAAATGAACATGAGATTCTCTTGCTAGAGAATTGTAAATTAAGATAATGGATATTAAGTCTTTTTTTTATTATTTTGCAATACTTGATGTTAATAGAAACTGACTTTGTGTATTAGTCCAAGTGTCTTTAAAGACTTTTAATGTCGTTATTCAATAATGGACGCATGTTTTAATAAATTTGCTTTTCTGAATAGGTAAATGGATTAATTGATAGAGGATCATGAAAAGCTTTGCAAATGTGTGTTGATGAACTTGTTAATAAAACATCACACAAAATGTTTTATTCACACAAGATAGGTGGGTTCACCCCTTGTTAATATTCAACAGAGTTAAAATGTTCCTTTGAAGTGGCACTGAGGCATCATGATCTTCAAGTGATATAGGGTAGGAACTTGTTTCAGTAAAATCTTTTGGGGAAATACACCGCAGCAGTGGTTTAAAATCACCACATATTTATGTTGAGCAGTACCTGTTATTTGAATTGTGTCATAGAAATGCTACTGCTGCCATTTCAAACATTTCTCCCCGAGTGAGGGTAGTGCTTCACAAGTGAGGTATCTCTTAAAAAGTGCCTTAAAAACACAGTGGAAGGTCCTCAGTATGGAAATTAGAGAATGTAAAGCTCTTTTTGTCCTCAGCAAGATGACAATGATATTTCCTCATCTCTTACTTCCCCAAATGAGCATTCAATTACCTCTTTTTTTCCAAAGGGTGGTTAACCTACAACTCTAAGTCAGTCAGCTGATGCTTTCTAGCAACTTGCACTTGTTGGATTCAGCGAGCCAGAGTATCATCAGAGCTGTGTAGCAGTAAGTACCTCCAGCAGTATTGTGGAATTCGGGCACTGATCTTCAAAAAGTATTTGGAAGCCCAGCCTTTCCTGGAATCCAGTGCGAATTTAATCTGGTGCTTAGGAGCCGGATACTTCAGTAATGCCAAGAAGCTGAGCCATAGATGTTTAGAACTGCTGCCTCCAGCTATACCAAAGCTCACGAAGGTCCAGCTCTGCACTATGCTCTAGCTGGTCGCTATAGGTCTGTTCAACCGTTATTCATCACCATTGCTTTCAGTCACTGGAGGCTCTAATTCTTTTTGGGAACTCAACAGAAATTTTGTGTTATGTGTAAGATTGTGTATGCGTACACACAGGCGTGTGTGCGGGTTCAGAGACCATCAGAGTGGGAGGAGAGTGTACGCTACTTATTACCAAGATAGTACTAAGAAGACGAGACTATTTAGTTGTTATACACTGGGAAACAGAAAAAGTTGCCATTGCCTTGCAAGTGACCTTGCAACGTTTCTCCTACATGCCCTTCTTCACAATCCACCCTCGTTGTCACATGCCTGTCTCGGAGAGCTTGGGGACTGCCAGCAAAATCCCTACTGGAAGATACTCTGCAGGGCCACGAGTGCTTGAGAACTCTGTAATGCATTTAAGTGTTAGTGGAAATAAATATCTAAGAAAAGTTGCTTGCATGTTGCAACAAGTTGTCCTAAATACTATTTTTGACTAAAGTTTAAAACCATTATTTTTTACGCACACGTGTGTCTGTACAGCAGCCCTCAGTAGGGCTTTTGCAAGCATGCAGGGTACGCACGTGGCAGTTCAGGCCAAGCACAAGAGTCCCAGACCAGCTACGAGGTCCTTTATGAGGCAGAGGTAATATTTTTCCTGTTTTCACATGTCTAACAAATAACTTTCTTGTCTTGTGACTATTGTTTTGCTAATGAAGAAATTATACTGTACGATAGTGTTTTCTTAAACCTGTTATGTTATGCTGCCACTCTATGTCACCAGTAAAACAGAACAGCAAAGAAAGCCTTTAGAAAAGTTCATAATGTTTTGACAAGAATGGACCCTGCCATTCGTAAGGTTAAAACTGCCCCTGCTTTCAGCAGCAGTCTGCCTGAAATTGTGTGGGGCGATTTCAGCCCCTGGAAGTCAGCTAACACTGTTCTGCCTGGTGTGCTGCTTGAGGGGGAGAACAAGGGAACTGCTACCAGCCTTGCTGAAAACCTATCATCGTTTGCTTGGAGAGCCACTAAAAAAAAAAATTATCTTTGTGCAATCGTGATCAGATGCATAGACATCTCCTTTTTCCCAGTCCCCAGCAAGCTGTCTGGGTATGGCTGCACAACTATCTTGGTAGTTCTGATTTTATTAGATCCTCATTAGTGCTCTAATGAGAGCTAAAGCAGGGAGGACCGCTTTGACCTTCATCCATCTTCATTCAACTACATTCTAGTCCTATTTTAAAACGTATATTTGTGCAGTGTATTCATAGTAGCTTGACAGGAAACAATCACAAATGGACCACTATATCCAAGCTGGTTTTGGCAGCAGCCAATTAACGTCATCAGTTTGTGCATTAAAGCACAAGCCACAGCTGTGTGGACCTTGGCCCCAACTCCTTGCTGGCTCAGGGAATGTGTCTGTGGGACCACTCAATGTTACAGGCAGCCACCAGGAATCAAGAAGACACCAGGGTGAAAGGTGTGATGTGAGCAGGAGGTAATGCTAGTGCTCACGGGTCGGTGGGGGCTGTGGAAACAGCAGCTAGAAATTTGTGGGAACCATAGGCTGAGTCTGGGGGAAATGATAAGTCCCTGCCTTTGAGATGCAGGACATCAGGTAGGTAGACATCATACTGGCATGTGTCTAGAATTTCCATCAGTTACATCAAAAGCACACAAATGTTAGAAAATGTCAGGATTTAAGCTACTGGGAGAACCTTATCTCTGCCCTTTTGTGTGTTTGTGCTATATATAGGGTAAAGCACTACTCCAGTGAGTAAAGTCAGAGATACTTAACTCCCTATAGAAGTATGGGTGAATTGGGTCACTAATTCACTTTTAAAGTATGTCTACTGTCCCTTCGATAAATGATTTAACACCTGCTTCATCGCTGTCAGATTTTTGAGCTCTGCTTTGAGCAAGGAAAAATAATCATGAAGTAACCTGGTCTACGATAACATTTCTTTGTAGAATGGAGCATTCACTCTCTCCCCTGGCCAGGGAGCACCTTGTGAGAGTGAGAGGGGAATGAAGCCTGGCCTTGGTGGAGAGTCTCCATTCTGTAGCTTCCACTGACACCTGCTGGAGACAGGCTTTCTTGGGTGATCGTTTTACATTCTGTATCCAAAATACAAGAGGGCTGGGCACGAAATACCCTTCTCCCCCATTTGACCAATGAGGCACACTTCATGCCTGTAACAGTAAAATATGGTCCGAATCAAGAATGCTTGCCTATTTCCATCTCTGAGTTTATGAAATAAACCCAGCTTTTTCTAAAAACCAGACTCAATTCACAGTCATGCATGCACAGAGATTTACCAGCCAAATTAAAACCAATGTTCCTTAAACAGATAGGTGATCTTCAGAGCTCAGTTCTGGTCCAAATGAGGGGAGATTTGAAGAAAAGAAGGAGGAAGGAATGTCCTCTCTGCAGTCCCTAGCAAGCTAAATGAGGAATGGGACCTGGCAGTGGTTGTCATACTTTCTGGTGTATACCAGCTCCACAGGGATGTGGGGATACCAGCTCAAAGGGCCCAACTCTCCATCACTTTTATATGCTGGCTGGCAACTGATGCTGAGGGACCAGCACTGTTGTGTTCACTGCTGGGTTCACTTACTCCAGCACCACTGGAGGAATTTTGTCCATAGTTGACTTTCAGAGACAGGCTGATTGCTCAGACTACTGTCCAGCAGGTGCACACATAAAGCTCTGCAAAAGAACAAGAGCACAATTAAATCTGTGTGTGTGTGAAAATGGTTCTTGTGAGTACAGCACAGGGGTGTGCGATGTTCCAGCACAGCTGTGGTCTGCTCTCCTAGGGAGAAGGCCTGGCCAAAAAGTCTTCCTTTTCATGTTAGAAATTTCACCAAGTCCCTGATGAGCATCTGAGGCAGTACAGGGAGTTACAGGAATACAAAAAATTAAAACATACCCTAAAATACAGGCACAGTCCTAAAGCTTTGAAAACTAGAAAATATATCACAATTTTAACACTAGGTCATTTATGTTGGTGCAAAGTGTTCCTGCTCTCCTTAGACAGGAAGCAGAGCCAGTCATGGTGGACCTAAATCTTTCCTTCACTTTCAGATTAACATCGTAGTTTGTACATTTGTAACAACTCAGGCAGATTTGGTCTGCGTGTAACTGAAAATACCTTTTCCATAGTTAGCTCATAGCTAGGTTAAAGGCTCAGACCGCTAAAAAAAATTAGATTTATATAAAAAATTATTACATTTTGGGTTCTGGCCAACAGGGGACATCTAAGGTGAGGGTATTTTGCTGGCAGAAATTAAAGAATAGTGGAATCGTTTATTGTATTTTCCAGTTCATTTAATTCTTTCATTACCATCTCTCTCCAGTCCCTCTGGTCATGGCCAGAAGGTGGCAGTGGAAGAGCACCCATTGCTCCACAAACACCACGCTTGCCTGCCAGGTCACGGTCAAGGGCAGAAGCAAGGACTTTTACACGACAGGACAGCAGACAGCTGCAGTTTAGGGTAATTTAAGAGGTATCTCCTATCTATGGTACCCGAAGTACCAAAATGTGTGGCCCCGTAGTTAATAAGCTGGAAATGGGTAAGGAAACCCACTTGTTTGCTTTAAAACTAGGAGGAGAAAAGCTCAAAGTTTTATTGCAAAACACTAGATTTCAAGACAGCTTTAATAATTTTAATTACTCAAGTAATTTGATGTTCAGTAATTTGAACATCTGAATATCAAGTCCACTTCAACTGCCTGAAAAGCATAAAGGATTCTCACGGTAGGCAAACATCACATTTTAAGTCTGTATTTGTTAACGAGCCTGTGGTCCCCTTTTTAACTGCCCTTATTGTTGGGATAACCCAGAAAAACCCTCCAGAGGGAAAGCAGGTGGTGGGTTTGGTCAGTGTTATTTTAACTTTCATTTTAAATATATTATTGTGACTAATGTTAGAGTCCTGCAAGCTGCTGCGTGCAGAGGGACTTGCTAGAGCCTGTTCACAATCCATTGAAACGGAACCAGCCCCTTGCTCATTCACCTGTCTGCATTGCTTTGTGTTTGCGTCTGTATTTCTGTTTTGTATTTCGGGGTCTACAGAAAGAAGAGTTTTAAATAGATCTGGCTTGAAGAAGGTAAATTATCTCTCTAGGAAGCATTTACTGCCATGCTGTAATTCATACTAATATTTTACTAATATCAACCCAGACTGAGGTCCCTGTACCCCTCTGGGTGACCCTTTCTCGCACTGCCACCTGCGTTGCCCTCCACTGGCCCAGGAACCATCGGTGGCCACCTTGGCACTGTAAACCTATAGGGAATAAAACAAGAATGGGGTGAAGAAACTGAAGTAAGTTGATGGTGAAACATAATCTGAAGAAAGGAAGTGGAGCATGCTGTCCCACCCTGCCCCACTTTGGTGTCCTCAGCTAAGAGGCTTGAGAGAGTAGGGGTAGAGCTTCATATCTGCCAAAGCATTGGTGGACCTCCTGATCTTCTACTGGTGCCTTGGCATGCAGAGTCAAAGGAGCTGAGTCCTTTCATGAGATCCTGAGCAGTAAATATGAGGAATGGGATCCTCTCTCTCTTTTCCTACGTGCCCTTTCCATCCATGTATCTTATTACTTTCCCTTTTCACTTTCCATTTCAGAAGAGTGTCTTTCACAACACTGCTGGGCAGCCAGGCCCCGAAGGGCAGCTACAAGCACACGGGGGACAGCAGGTGTTTGTACATATTTGCCAGATCATGGCACGATGGATCCAACCACGTGCTGTGCCTGAATTTCTCCCACAGCAAGGCTGCGAGCAAAAGCCAGCACCAGAGAGAGAAATGCAACCGAGTTGTTCTTACATGTCCCCTGCTGAATGCTTGTCTTATTTTCTACTGAAGAGCAGGATCAGGCCACACACAAAAGAAAGTCTAAACATCCTCCCATTTCATATTTTTGAAGGATATTTGGTTTTGCTCTCCTTTTTTATACAGTATTGCTCAAATGGAAGGTTCTTTCTAAAAATTCCTTTCAAAAAGTAGAAAAAAACAGGCAATAATTACTGAGGAAATCTTACAAACCCCTTTGATTTGAATGTTTTAGCTTTTAATTTTTTTATTAAAGATATAGTAAAGAAGGAAAAGGTTTTTAATGGGTGAGTGAGTAGGGTGAAGCAGGGCAGAACTCTGAATCAGGCTTAAGCTCTTTTTATTGAGCAGAGCAGTGACATTGATGCCTTCTCTTCTCAGCACATAAGAATTAAAAGGACAATTTGGTGAGCCAACCCGAGATGCGGGAGAAGATTTGGGAATGTGGGGAAAAGTCACGAGTTCTTCATTCACCTTAAACACAGAGAAGTAGCGACTAAATGAGGCTAGTGAGACAAGTATCGAAGAACAGCATGAGTATGCAGAGACAAAATTATAAAAAGTGAAGGATCAGAACAGGATTTTACAAGTGACAACTGGAGTAGGAAAAAAAAATTCTGAATATACGTTGAGAGACAGAGGGAAACACACCAAGCAAATTATTGATTTACTAGCAAATGAAAAAGGGAAGTCATCAGTACAAAAAAAAGCCAAGAAGGCCAAAGCACTCTGTGTCTTGTTTTGCATTTCTGAGTGGAAAGATCAAGTGCAAAGACTGGCTAATGCAGGCAGCAGGAGCAGAGCGGTGGGATCTCTCCATGGAAATGCACAAGGAGGCATCAGCATGTTTAGAGAACTCCAAAGTTTTCACGTTGCCCGAGCCTGATGGATTTTATCCCAGGATAATGCAAAAGAATATGGCAGAAGTAATGTCAGAGCCACTTGGGGTTATCTTCGGGAAGTCATGGAGTGTAAATAAGCATCAGAAGGCTGGAAAAGGGCAAATATATTCAGTTTCTAAGAATGGAAGGAAACGACTAATCGGGGATTTGTCTATCAGTCAGCTTACCTTCAAATGCCAGAAAAACCTTGGAAAGCACAAAATCTTTGTGAGCACATGAAAGAAAACAAGGAAATGAGTAAGAGTCAAAATGGATTTGTCAGCTGCAAATCCTCTCAGAGCAAGCTTATCTCTTTTTATGAATGGGTTGGAGGGCTGGGTAGAGAGAAAACAATAAACACCACCTAAAATCACAAAATGGGCTTTGATACCTTCTTTAAAGACCTTCTCCTTCAAAAAGTAGAAAAGTATGTTCTACATGAAACTCTGATATGGCACAGGCCAAACAGGCTGAATAAACATGCTGAACTAATGAAAATGTAGCAGTTATCAGTGGGTCACGGTCAAAATAAAAGAATGCAATTAACATGCTTCTCACACAACTCTCATGAAGTTGGCTGTATTCAAAATGTATTTAATAATGACCTGGTAGATGCAATAGAGAGTTATACTGTTAAAGCTCTAGAAAACAGTAAAGTAGCAGGAGATACAAGAATGTTAAGGACAGGACTAGAAACTAGTCTGCAAGGCAAATTGGAGAAATTATATGAAAGCACTGGATGAAACCTTACAGGACCAAGCAGAAGGATGTACGTTTGCCAGGAGTGATTAACTGCACAAAACCGAGATGGAGTACAAATAAAAACTCCAGGGATCCAAGATTATAGGAAATCATGAGCAGAACATGAGACAATGTTTTCCCATGGTGCTGCAAAATGAAGGTAATCATCACTGCAACCCAGGATACTGTTTTCTGAACAAAACTCATGATGTATGCTTATAATGAAGTAACATTCATGCGGCACAACACTCAAACATACGTTTGAGCCAGCGTATGATGATCCATTTCCTAACATCATGTACTCTCACAGAGCAATTAAACAAAATTGCTCGTGTTCTGTGAGAACAAACCTTGCTGGAAGGGACTGCAATAAAGGAAGAACCTGCCTCCGCTAATGGTACTAACTCATTTCCCAAAAGCTGAAATTGCCAGGTGACCATCTGTAATTAAAAGGCCTGACACATTTTAAAAATGCTCTTCCTACAACCGTCTGCTATTGAACCTTCCCTCTGAGTTGAACGTGAAGCCAGTGCAATATCAATTGATTCAGCACTTTCATAAACCTTTTAGCACAGGCACAAGAAAACAGAACTGTCTGCCATAGCTTATGGGAGCAAACTTCACTAGCCAACATTTCTGATTTTTAACATAATTTTCTCTTATTCTAGCTATCTTGTTTGGGCTCTGTCTGCTAGAGAGAAAGGCCAAATATCAGAAAAGCATCCTCCCTGCAGGAAATGGGAGATCAGTCTAGGTACTCCACAAAATACTTGAGTTCTTAAACATTTTTCTGTATGTTCCAATCCTCAGGAGCTGCTGTAGCAGCAACCAGACAGCTGCAATGGTTACTCTTATCTGCTGCATCCATGAAAGTAAAAAATCCCAGCTCTTCTCCCAGATTTGTAGTCTCCTTTTATCCCAACAGAAGCTGTGACCTTTGTAAGCAATAGATTCTAGGTTCCAGGCTACACGTATAAACCTTTGTTTATATGGTGTGATAAATCAAAGGCAAAAATAGCCTACAGGATTCCTTGCTACATTGCACGCTGTGAACAATCATTTACTTTCCAGGGGACCATTAATTAGTATTGATTTGTCTTTTTGCTCAGACAGTTTGCAGGCATAGGGACGGGAGGCTGCGTGCCAGCTTGTGCAGCATCAGGAGCCTGTTATCCTGCCGCTTTTTACACAAGTTGAAAAGATTTGCAAACAGAAGTTAAGTTGATCTTCAAATGGCCGGTTTTAAATGGCTAGTGAAAGAGGAAATAGATGACATAATATCAATAGGAGCAAGAGACCCATTTGGAACAAAAAGGGGGTTAATCATAGACTTGTTTTGATTGGAAAAGACCTTTAAGATCATCAAGTCTAACCTGGCATTGCCAAGTCCACCACTAAACCATGTCCCTAAGCACCACATCTACATGTCTTGTAAATACCTCCAGGGACGGTGACTCAACCACTTCCCTGGGCAGCCTGTTCCAATGTGATAACCCCTTTGGTGAAGAATTTTTTCCTAATATCCAATCTAATAAAACCATGAGGAGGAAATCAGAAGTCCATGAAAAGGCTCATGCCCCAGCTCAGTATTGCAGAATAAGACATTCCTATGAATTTATCTGGTGCACAGGTGCAAGGCTAACACCTGGAAGTCAACACTGTAGCAGCCTGGGTTTGCGGGGATGGTCCATAAAAAAAGACCATCGCAAAATCTGGGTGCACAGTGAACGTGTTCTTACAACTCTGCCCACCCCTGAAGGTAAAGGAAACCAGACAGGAAAGTCTTCTTGTATTTTTGTAAGTGAATATTGTCTCAACAACCCTGACTGAGACCATCATTTCTCTCCTTCCTGGAGATCTTCTCTAGTGCCCTGCTAAGAGACCATTAAAGGCCAAGTATCTGTCTGGGATAACTGGTTTCACCTGGTACCAGGTGTGTGATCATGCTGGGAGAAGAGATGGCATGTTTGGTGGAAGCAGGCCTCCTCGGGGTAAGACTGGTCTCCAGCAATGGAGGCTCAGCCCTTGCTGGCTGGCAATGAGTAGGTGAAGCAACTCACAGTGGTTTTGGGCAAAAAAAGTACTGCTGAGAATGCAGCTCAGAGCCGGCCGGCAGGCTCCAGCAACCAGCACAACAGGGCACCTGATGTTTAATTGGGCCAGCTGGATTTTCACATCCCCAAACAGTGAGAATAGCTATTCGAGCAGACACACGCCGAAGCCTGCTGGCAGCACACGAACCCCTGCGTGGGTGACCGGTGAATGCATAGCAGCAACGCAGAGCAGAGATTGCGTAGAGAGAGCTGGTGCCCACTGGTCACTGGGGGTTTGCTGCTCACCAGCTGTGTCCTACTGTTGCTTGCCACCAAGAGATCATTGGTCTTTTATTTACTGCGCTGGCTGAAAAGGCAGCTAACACCTAGGGTTAGTGCTGGTGTTAAACCGAGCTCTTGCTTATTGCTGGCACAGGCTCTAGAGCAAAAGCCAGTTTTAAGTAGGAATGAGTCTTGCTTTGTACTGATCATACTGATCCTTCCTCCTCCTTCCTCCAGACAGCCCCAGGATCAGCAGGCACCAAAAAGATGGGCTGTCAGTATCTCCTGTAAAAATAGACAGCAATTAAAATGGGAAGAGAAAGTTTCTTGGAAAGAATGTAACAACCTGGGGACAGCATTTTAGTACTTTAGTACAAATGGGTGGTCTAAGATTAAGTGGAACCTCAATTCCTTCATCCTCCCTCAAATCTTTTTAATACATTTTCATTCATTCTCTTCAGTATTTATTTTCTTAACAAATTAGGAAGGGTGGTTTTTTTCTGTTTTAATAGGCTTCTCTATTAGTATCAGATAGTTATTCTAATCACCCTCTTGCATATGTGGGTTCTACCCGACTTCATGTAATAGTACCTACCAATAATGCAACCCTGTAAAACTTGTTGTTTAGTAAGCTGGGACTATCTATAAAACTCTCCCATCCAACCCAGCCTGCAGCAATACTGCCAGCATTTTACATGGGGTCTCTCTGTGCCCTATTTAAAGGCTCTGCCTGCTGGGGCAGGTGCTGGAGGGCCAGCTGATGGTGGTGGGAGGACATCACCTTCATCAAGAGGATTAGTCATCTTAGAAAATAGGATGTAAGGTTTCCTGGGGGGGGTAGGGAAAACAGCATTTGTTTCCCTAATTTAGAAAGAATTAGCGAGAAAACAGCTGACTAGGAGGTTCTAGGGAAACAAAGAATAACTTATGAAGATACTTTGGTGAGTAAAGATCTAGCCATTTTATTAAATGTATTAATGCTGAATGTTGAAGGGAAGCTGATATTAGTTTCTTGTGAAGAGATGGTACTTGATATACTGTCTAGCTCTGATTTATGCTTTTGTTTCAGCTCTGGATTAGGGTGATAATTATGCATATTTGTGCTCTGCTTCATAGTTTGTGCTTCATGGACTCCAATCTTATATCTACCTTAGTTATTAGGAGGAGATATCTCAGATCTTGGACTCTGCCATTTATTAGAAACTGAACAATGTGCATGGAGGGGAGTATTGCTGCATCCTGAGGGCTTCTGATCTGTAGGAAAAAAAAAAAGAAAAAAAAAACTACTCAGGAATACTATAGAACAGGAAACTAACAGGTTGAAGTTCACTTGTATTCTATTTCCTTCTACTAGTGTAGAGCAGGAGAAAGGAAAGGTAGAGACCCCTTGTAAAGTTCCTGTTCTCCTGGTCTGAAATCAAGACTACTGCTGATGTGGATGGAGGTGGGACTAAGCTCCTCAGGTACCTGAGAGCCACCCAAAGTATGACTGTAGCTAGTGGTGCTCCATGGGATCATTGAGGAGTATCTTGTATTTGCTCCTCTTCTGTTCAGTTTGTCCAAACATACTTCTGAAGAAGAAGGAGGTATTTAAAACCAGGCATATCACAGTGCTTAAGTGCTCTGAGTCATAAAGACCTCATAGGTTCCTTTTAGGCTTCTCTCTGCTTTTCAGATGTGAGACAACTTTCAGTGACAGCTTATCCACACTGCTGCTTATTCTGAGCTAAATGAAACTATTAGTCACTGGTGGATTCTCAAGTGGCTAATTAACTCTAATTGGGAAATAAATGTGCAGGGCTGAGATTCAGTTGATAGTAGATATCTGTTGGGTTCTTAGCCATTAATAAAAGAAATAAGAATACTTATGCAACTCTGACGTATTTTGTTGTAAGTAATGTCTTCCTTGTTGTGTTTCAGCAGTTACTGAAACATGTCAGTGGTTAAAAGCAGCAGTATCCAGCTCACAAGGAGAGAATATTTTCTAAAAGAGTATTGCTCTCCCTGGAAACACCAAACGCAGAGGGCATAAATTCCAGGTCACAAGAGTTGTGGTTTCATAGAGAACACCTCTAGCTATGCAAAGATTAAACAGAGTACTTCAAAGCTTCCAATTGTCCTCTGTCATTTCTTTTGGTTTTAAAAATGTTTAATTACTGTAAGAGGGGCGTTAGCAAGAGTTTCTACTTAAATGATTCATTGTTTTCTGTCCTCTGGTTATGCTGTGAATGCTAAATTAAAATCTTCTGGAGAGACACCTCAAAGCTCGTTTTGGAACTATTATCTACAGCAGAAAATCACAGCGGCTTGATTAAGTCTCTGGACTCCATCTAAGAAGACACAATAGAGACACAGTTGTCTCTGCTCAAAACTCTGTCTCAAAGAGCTTAGACTTTCTGCAATAAAAGGTGAAATCAGACCGCAGATCCATGTTTCAAACATCTGCAATTTAGAGTAATCTGTAGGGCTTGCTATTTTTTGCAACTACTTTTAAATAGATGAATTGTGAAAATTAATGTAGCTCTACATCACCTTTATTCATCTCCTCCAGTCTCAATATTTGAACGTGAATAGCTTCAGATTTAGAAAGCTGTACTGACACTCTCCATTTAGTTTTTATTCCCTGCTGTCAAAAATTTTAAGACTATTCTTGTACCAGTCTGGCCTTCTCCCAATCTACCTTCCACCCCTGTTTTCAAATACCTCATGTTAGAACTGGAAGTAAAAGTGCTTGCCTAATTATCTCTATTTTCAGCATAGCTAGCACTGTAAATTAGGCTGTTTGTTGAACATCATATTGCAGATTCAGCTTGTACAGCTAATTCATTTTAGCACTAGAAATCCTGTGCGTTTCCCTCTTGCCCTCAGATCTTCTGTGCTTTTCTGATCACCCAGCAAACCCATAATGTTTTAGAAAGCTACCAAATATTTCACTTTTTTGCCCACTTCACTGGGCAAAAAATAAAACACCTACTACCCCTCTTAAAAGTCACCTAATCCCCAGGAATCAAGGCAATTTAAGAACTATTTTTTTTTTTAATGTTAATCCATTCCTTCAACATGTTGGGGTTTGGGGTTTTTTTGGTTTTTGCTTGATAATAAATTTCACATGTCTAGAAAAAATATTTAGCCTAGGGCTGCTGGTTACTTTACCACTTCTGTTTAAGTCCTTGGAAAGAAGATCTGAACTAAACCCACAAATCAGATTTAAACTTCGTAAGACTGGGTGAATACATAGGAGCTTTGACAGCACCCCAAGCAGAATGTTTGTACAATGCACTGCGAGAAGGTTTTACCCAAAATGTTGAATCTGATGTGCAGAATAAGCTGCTGAGCTGAACTACCTGACAGCCACCACTGAGGATGCAAAGTGAAGGTGTGATTTTAAACCCTGCATCTCTGAGACTGGGTGCCTCACACACGGCTGAAGGGAGATGTCTCTGCATGAAAACGAGTAGCCTGAAATTCAAGCACCTTTCCTTAAAATACATGGGGAGAGGAGGTAAATCTTCTCAGAAAATGGTTGAAAGACAACTTTTCAATGCGCAGTTGCCTTTATCCAATAATTTAATGACTTCGGGGTCTGGGCAGTCTGGCTTTTAATCCCCACTTGTGAAGTTTGACCTGTCTTTTGTGTCCTCACCCTATCCCTGGCCAGCAACGTTTGCAGGTGGGTAGTGCCGATTTACACCGTTTCATGGGAAAACATATTTCTTCATTTAGCAATAAAGGAAGAATGTTATGAACTATGAAAGCATGCAGTTCTTGTCAGACCCTGTATGCAACTTTTTTGGGGTGAGAAGTGTTTGGAACAGTGCTTTCCACAATGCCCTGAAAATAAAGAAACCCATTTTTTGTGCCTACAGCAAAACATAGGTCTTCAAAAGCTTCCCTGCACTTTGTTGGTGATGTCGTTAGAACTTTGTTGCACCGGTGATGATTTGCATTTCATCTATCCTCAGTCCGTGGTAATTTTCCAAGAGGAGGTACTATTAAAACAATTTAGAATTAGCTGTGACAACTGAAAATTGCATGGGTGGTACAAAAGGCTTTTACAAATAAACATTATTTTATACAACAGACGTGAATACATGTTTTAATGAAGAAGTGATTCACAATGATAATATTATTGACTTGTTAAGATTAAACAGGTCTGCCATATGCTGTGTCTAGTGCTTCAGATGGTTTCAAATTTATTTTTAATTTTTTTAATTTATGCATATTAACAGCAGATGTTGAATTATAAAAGGATCCAATAATTGAGGGGAAATCATTCCAAAGCTGAGTGTTGAAGGTTTTGTCTTCTTAATCATTCAAAATACTTTGATTATAGTGACTCAGAAAGTAACTTCTAATTGGTGGTGTAGCTAAGTCTTACACACAATATTTGGATTATTTTCATCTTACTTGCTCCAGAGTTGTATCCAGTTGCTGAGGAGTGGGTTGGTTGAACACTTGCGTCAGAACCCCATCCCCAACCTTTCAATTCTTTTTATAAAAAAATCCTTTCACAAGTGCATCCGCCCTCAACTCCTCTGTCTCTGGACATACGGTAATGGCTCTGCAGACGTGGACCTCATACGAATGGTCCATGCATACGCCTGACTTGCCCCTGTTCAAGCTCACTGCGTGGCTGCGGGATGGGAGGAAAGATGCGATAAAGCCAAGACACTGCACTGGCACGCTGTGAGGGACAGACCACACTCACAAGAAGACTTGAGTAACTCCTACGTTCATACAGAAACACGGCCTCTGGGTGGTTATAGATTTAGCCTTTGGATGGTTATTGTTTGCTTGAAGTCCAAAAATATTCTTTTTTTTTTTTTTTTTTTTAATTTTTCATTCTTGCCCTGCCTCCATGAGCCCAAGCCAGGCTTATTTTACAATATGGTGCATTGCTTTGCCTTCCTACTCCCAAAAGCAGCTGGTCACACAAACCTGAGCTGCGACTGATCGCAACCTGTGACAGTGCATCACAGCTACCGTGTTGCTTGGCTGTCACACTGTCACTAGAGCGTTGGCCTGTCATGCCGTGGGTGCGATGGGGTCGCTGAACGCAACTCCCTGTGGCTGAGAAACCGTAGACAGAACGACGACATCTCGTGCTGTCCGGCCTCACAGGAGCACCAGTCACCTCCAGCTGAGCACATCACTTTGTTGGTGACGTTGCTGGGGGGATCCTGAGCTGCGCAGGAGCGATCCTCAGCACCACGCACATCACCAGGCTCTCACAGACCACACCGCTAAAACCCCTGCTGCTGCTGTGAGCCATAGACTGACTTTCCAGCACGTTATCTGGAAACCAAGCGCTGTGCTCAGCAGGAGGGGCAGATCTCATTGCTACGCTGGAAAGCAGCAAGCTTCTCTTTGCAGCCTTGCTAGCTGCTGAAGAAACCTCTCCAGCACCTAATGGGAATGGAGGAATTGTAGGAAATGTAGATGTAGGGATTAAAGCCATCATCTCCTTTTGTATGTTTCCTGCAGAGAAAAAAAAACACAAGGAAATTACAATGTAATGGTGATAATTAACAGAAACAAGATGCAAAGAACAGAGAGCCCAGGCAGCTGCAAATAGATAGCAGTGATCCCTAATTGATTTCCAACGGGCAAGAGACACAAAGCAGGGAGCTCCTGAGTGCGTGTTTTATTATTTATATCAATTACTAGCTTCATTAACTTAGTTTGACAAAGCAGCCTGTAGAAAGGGAAAGTAAGCAAAGAAAGTCAATCCTATCAGCTTCTTGGCAAAGAGAGTAATTTTTTAGATCCCAAAGGGACATAACTCCCCATGAGCTATATTTGACCTTCCTGCCCTTAACCCCTCACTTTCTGCCCTGTAGGGAGGCAGCTTGGCCAGCTCATAACTAGTTCTGAACCATCCACACCATCCCCCGTGTAACCCTGGGTGGGTCCCTAAAGGAGAGAGCACTTAGATGTCTTTTCCTTCCCTGGGGAGCACCAAGAAAAGGCTAGTATTCTTCCCAGTTTCAGATAGCTACTAGGATTTCAACACCCTCAAAGGCTTCTGCTTCCACTGACTAGTTGATCAATGGTTTCAAAAGTCTGGGAGAGCATAGAGCAGAGAAACATATACAAAATTTGATTGAAATCCGCCTGGGAAAGGCCTGCCCCATCTGGTTAGATCAGTACACGGTAAGAATGTACTTGAAACAGGGAGTATGATAACTATTTCTGAAGGAAAGGTCCCATTAACATGGGCAGGGTACCTTTCATGCATCTGCAGTTGCTCTCTGGGACATTCAGTAAAGCAAACTCTTGTTGATGTTGAAGGAAATCAGGTACAAAGGACCAGAGTTAGCGATGGTTTTGACCCAGAATGAGGTCACTGTGGATGGGGAGGGGTATTTACTTGATGCAACCACAAAATCCAGGGCTCCATGTGGCAGGCAGACCAGGTTTGCTCCTGCCAGCTGCACATCCGCACAGCAAATGGTCAGGTGCAGAGACTGTGCGTCAGGCACAACCAGTTGTTTCTGCTTGCAGAAAGAAGTTTGAGAAGAAGGTGATCTCCATTTCAGAGACCGTTCCTGATTTCTGTATGCTTTTTATGAGGCAGAAATGTTTGCTTTGACCCTTGAGCAACCTTTCCTCCAGGGGAAGCAGGAGGACTGCAACTATTTTTTCTGAGAAAAGAAAAAGGTAGTGGGCAGTGAGAGGGGAGGGGTAAAGGTAAAAATTTGTATTATATTTCTTCATGCAGAAGCGGCAAAGACAGCAGTGGCTTTACCACCAGCATGTTGTTTCTCTCCCTGCCCTCTTCTCGTTTGGTGGGCAGATTGATGGATGCATCGTACAGTTCTGTTCAATTTGCTATTTTTTTCCCCAGCTGCAGGTGTACCATTTTCAGCTTATGTCTGTACCCTGCATAATCTTAGACATCTAATTATAAGTCACCATCGACACTTCCACAAGCAAGATTCGCTCAATTAAAACTGTACAGAGCATCTGTTGTTCAGCTGGTATGAAAAATTCCAGCTTTTCCCAGTCTATCTATCAGCTGGGATGCACTCACTGCTCCTTATGGCAGGATCTGCTTTTGCCCATCCCAGATAAAATGCCGTTCCCCAGATATGATACAAATACAGCTCTCACAGTTTTCTTCATCTGAGTATAAGGAAAATTTATTTAAAGCAAGGCATTGCACAAACAAGTTAGTCTTTGGTGACCGCTCTGAGCTGACATTTTCAAGGTGGGGGAGAGCAACTCTACCTGACCCTAACTGAGGTTTGATTAACTGTTGTTTTTCTTTGGCTGCCTGATTTCAGATTCAGTGATCTTTGTTCACTATCTAATCTGTTTTTTTTAATTCCTGATCAAATACTGATTTACTTTTTTACGTACTTTTTCGTAAGTACATTGCCTTTTAATACCAATGCCACGCTTGACCATAGGGAGCAGCTTCTGTTTGAGCAAGCATTTCTGCATCTATAAACATCAGAAATGCAGCGTATTTGCTAGAACAATGCTCTGCGAGTCCTTCCAACAGCTATGCAGAATAGCTTCAAATCATGAAGCTGTGATTCCTGCTGTCTAAACCTGTGCTCTTCACTTTAAGTGAAGATATCTCACTCTCCTCTGCCTGTCCCCATCAACTCTTTCTATATCTCTATTAATCTCCACATTTAAGATACGCAGCTCCTTCTGAGCTGTAGAGGCTCGGCCCCAGTGAAATCTCCCGGATGATTTTTACAATGAGTAAGCGTGGTCCTAAGTGGGCCCGCCATTTCCAAAGCCCTAGACTCACCACGTTCTCATAACCCACTTGCTGGCTAATGCATTTAATATCTACCTGGAAACATAGTACAGCTCGGAGTGTTTACCAGAGACCGTGCTTCAGGAACAGTCCGAGGAACCATCATAAATAGCATGTATCTGCTGCCGTAAAATGCAGAACCCCTGGGTCTCTACCTGCTAAAAGACTCTTGGCACATATAAACAACCAGAATGGAATCCCAGCAGACGAGGAGCATATAGCACTCTGCCATACCTCAGTTCAGATGCAAACCCTGCTCCATCCCTGCAGAGCAGCTGCCCCACAGTGTGCGAGTCCTTGGATTCGAACGTAAGCAAGAAACAGCAACTAAAACCCTTACAGGGAAAGTTAATAGATTCACCAAGTTTTGAACCGGGCTACTTTATAAAATCAAAGCATGCAATGATTTCTTAAATTGTAATTAAAAATTATACCACCAAAAATACTGTAGTGATGAGCCCCGGTCCCTCAGAGATACACAGCAGTTCCCCGGAGAGGGGTGGAGATTAGCAAACACATTTCACATGATGGCTTTTAATATAATTATTTGCATAACTGGATTAAAGCAGCGCACCAACGTGCCTCTAAATCTTATTATTGTTTATTACTCTGGATATCAGAGAAAACAGTAATTACACTGAGCAGATATTCTTGGGGCTCGATTCAGAGGTGGGGCTGAGTGAATGTGGCTGTGCCTCGGTCTCCACCAGCCTGCGGGACCCCCAGCCCTCCTGCTCGGGGCCGGCCCTCCTTCGTGCACCGTGCAGGGAAAGCCTGGAAGAAAGGCCTTGCAGGACCACTGCGGTGGGCCAAGGGGGCTGCTGAGGAGAGAGGAGGAGCTTCAGGAGCCCACGGCTGGGGAGCGCACATCATTTCAGGGCGCATCTGCAAAACTTGGGCCTGAGAAGGGCCTGAAGCAAGGGGCAGGCGCAGAGTTTTCTGCTCCAAACGCAAGTCCCCACAGATTCAAGGCATGTACAGGTTAAAGCAGTACTTAAAGAAGGGTGCCTGCCGTGCCAGGCACTCCTGAGGACCTCCTTGAGATGACAGACCTCGGCACTGCCGTAACTGCAGCTCCAGGGGCTTCTGGTAGCGAGATGTTCCCAGCATGTCTGCCACTGTGGGAACAATAAATGCACTGACCAGCCCTCCATTTCTACCTCAAGGGAAAAAGGAAAAAAAAAAAATATATAGAGAAATCCCTCTTGTTTGCTTCATGCAGCTCTCTGCAGCAGCCATCTGCAGTCACTAACATTCAGGAGAACATTAATAAGCCAAACTGCAGCGTTGGCAAATGAGGTTAAAACCATGATGTGTAAGAAGGAAATGATCCCAGGCCTGCTGGGTTAACGAGAGTCTTCCCAGTTATTCCACTGGGCTTTGGCTCACTCTGCAGTACAGCATTGTCTGCAGTTAGTGCACAAGGTTGTAAACATTATGGGCCATCCCAATGCTAATTAGCCTTTACAAACTGACAAATTAGCAGCTTGAAGTAACATGATTCCATAGAAGAAAAAATCTCTAAAAATCAGGATTTTGTTGTTATTTAAGGCTGCTTTTTGCTCCGTGAAACAGGAGCTGAAAAGCTTATAAAATTTGGTTTGTTTGTTTGGGGTTTTTGCCTTTTCAAAATCACCAGTTATTCCAGTAACTTGCTATAATGAGCTTGAAGGAAAAACGATTTCCTAAAATTCAGCAAAAGCAAAACATCTTTTAATAAGTCAATCAAATCTTTAAATCAGGGTAAGCAAGGCAGATGATACACTTCATCACAGAGTGAATGCAAATAATACCCACTTTAAAAGGACTTTCCTTGATTCAGCATCTCTGTAATCAGCTTCTAATATCCAGTTCCTCATTACTAGCAACAGAAAAGCTTGACATTCTCAGGAAATTTGTGAGAAGGGATTTCAAATGTTTTCCCAATGCTTTTCCCAGTGTGTGCATATGCATCTGTGTATTTTTTTAACCAGATTAGCTTACTGAATGCTGATGAGCAAAATGATATTCACAGTTTCACAGCAGGAGTAAATTTACAAACTAGCGAAACCATCCTCTCTTTCTTCCCTCTCCCCCCTCTCCCCCGCCATCTATTTGCATTGCCCATATGTTTCCAGCCATGTCCAGACGCGGTGGGATAGATGTCCTTGCTGACCGTGGCCAAATCTGCCCCTGGATCACACTGCTGCTCTGGCTGATCTCAGTATCAGTCAGTCCCTCGCGCCATCCCAGATTCTGGCTGAGCAGGCTGGAAGAAAGCTCTTCAGAAACAATGTCTGCTTTCAGAACTTTTCCCCGTACACTTATCTATTATCTTAGATATTTTCAGTTCAGACAGAGGGAGGAAGAAACTAGAAACCATTAGGCTGATTATAGCTTCTAACTCCCTCATCTGAGTGAAAGGTGAATGTCAAAGGAAATTATTTCTTCCCAAAAGACTCCTTCAGAAGACAGCACTTCCCACTCCACTCCATTTGACAGGTGTTTCTTTGAGCGGTCACACAATGCTCATACACGGCTCAATGTCAACAGCCCCTTTCACCCACTGTCTCTTAACAGACACCTCCAGAAGTGCTTCTGGAGACAGTATCAAAGCCTCTGGCTGTCTCTGGAGATCAAAGCTGATGGCAGCATTGCCACACGTCAAAATCAGTTCCTCGAGGTGTGAGCAGTGAGCTGATGCCATCACCCCAGATACCACTCGCACCCTCAGCAATGGGGACATCAGCACAACTCAGCTGGCAGAGGGAGGCTCAGAGCAGGTCCTACCAACCTGGTTTCCTGCCCACAGCTGAGACAGCTGCTCGGGAGGGGCATTTCAGGGAGCCTTAGGCTATTCTTCAGCATTGCCCAAACCCAAGAGGACTACAGAAATTTTGTTAGCTCTCCACCCTGGATCCTGTGCTAAGGACTGAACTCTGGGTAGATAAGCAGATTTAATTTTTACCCAATCCAAATCACTTCCCCACTGAGATATTCAGGTCTCATATTCATCCTTGCTTCTCCCTGTCCCCAAATCCCCTGTCTGCACTGCCAGCAATATCCAAAACAGATAGGGGGGATCCCTGTAGTTCACATCAGGGCATCCTGTGCTAACATCTCCTTGGCCTCTAACTCCTGTCTAAGAAGTAAAGACATTTCTGGAACTGGACATCTGCCTCTCCTTTTCCAGTAGGACTGGAGGTGCTGGGGAAGCTGTGCATGGGACTTGTGTTTGCCCTGAGGACAAATGTCAGGAACCAGGGCTAATTAATAGTGGAAAAGACTTACAGTGTTATGGTACGAAGGAAGTGCACTCCCACCAGCTCTCGTTTACAGCACCACACTGGCCATAATGCAATTTGTAGTGGGGCCAATTTTCTTTTTTCTCCAGGCAAACATTTTCTTCAGCTCCCCCCTGAAGCTGTCATGGAGCCAGGCATAGAGGAAGGCATTGGTACAAGCAGACATCATTGCAAACCAGTGGCAGAGCAGCTGGATGAAGTTGAAGTACTGCTTGTCAATCAAGCTGATGTCTATGTCCTTTATCATGTTGAAGATGTGCAGAGGCAGCCAGCAGACTCCAAAGGCTGCCACCACTAAGACTAGCAAGCGAAAAGTCTTTCTCCTCCTTGCTCGGTCCCACTCAGCTTGGCCCTGGGTGACATTGCCTGGGACCACACGATTTTTCAGCTTGACAGAAATTCTCAGGTAGGACAGGGAGATGACAGCCAAAGGCAGTACGTAGGTGATGATGAGAGTGCTGTAGGCGTAAGCCAAGCGATCTCTTTTCATGTGGAACCAAAATTCCTCACAGATGGAGAAGTCCAGTTCTGGGAACTCTGCATGGTAAGTGTGGACCAAGGCTGGGGCAGCCAAGGTACAGCTCAGCAGCCAAATAGCAGCCAGGATGTAAGCACAAAGAGGGATTGTGAGCCTCCTGCGGAATGGGTACACCATGGCATAATACCTGTCCACAGCTATGACAGTCAAGGTAAAGACAGACACAAACACAGTGACAGGTTGCATCAGGAAAACAAAGTAGCACATGAAACGCCCGTACACCCATCCTCTGGGCTCAAAGGCGTATGCGAGAGTCAGGGGTACACAGGTTGCACACATGAGCATGTCCGAGAAAGCCAGATTGCCTACCAGAAAGTTGGTGACATTGTGCATTTTTTTTGTCTTGCAGATAACATAAATGAGAAGGTAATTCCCAATGACACCAATAAAAACCACTAGCGAGTAGCAGGGAATGATGAGTGGCTTGAAGGTCTGAACAAACTGGAGCCCTGAGAATAAATTGCTGGCATTGCTATGAATCGCAGAGAGGAAGCTTTGGGAGGTTAAATTGTCCGAATTCATCATTTCCCTCCTTTTGTCGTCTGCCGTCAGCTGAGTGAAGTAGTTACCACCACACTACTCCTGCACTCAATCAGTGTGGATAATGAATGGATTACTGACTGTCCAGAGGTTACCACATGGAAGGTAAACAAGCATCCGTAAAAGCAAAAGGTGAAGTTGTAATCCTCGAGAGGCAGCTTTCAGCAATTCCTAAGAAAAATCAAATACAACCAATTTCCATTAAAGTCCTCCTGTATTTACTATTAAATCTAGGTTTTGACAGCATGCCACTTAATAAACATTTAATGCAGTGAGTACTTACTGCTGTGGGTTTTTAATCCCATATGATTTTCCTGTGGATGCCAAGAAGTGCCCTAGATGTCTGTCTTCTGCAAATCCAGGAGCGTGTGTGTGTGTGTGCGTGTGTGTGTGTCAGAGAGCGAGAGCGTGTATGAGTGAGAGTGATGCGCATTTACAAGCTAAGTGGAGATCAGTGTTTTTAAACAGTCTTCACTACTAGGTCATGACAGATTTGTGTATAAGCTTTTATCCCTATTGGCTGTCCTGGGGATTACGTTGCTCACTGCGTGTTTCTTACTGATAGTAATTAGTTCTTGAATATCCTTTCAAAAATTCCCTTCTTCTTCCAGAGCATCTATAATTCCCCTCACAGCTAAAAATCAATTTACATTCATTAACACTAGCCTGCACAGTATCTAATCCAAGATTCACTTTGCCACAGCCCTCAGAGTGTCCAGAAAAGCTACCTGTGAATTTGCGGCTATAATGTTGCTGTAAACCAGAATTTTAATAACATGCTGAAGCCAAATAAATGTTTATGCCACTAGAGGGACTCAGCTACGTACTCGGTGAATGAAGTTAAGATTAGAAACGTGCATTTAGCATGTAGCACAAAGGATCTTATCTCATTTAAATTTATTTTCTAATGGTGGTACAATATTTGCTCACTCATTGTGAGTATTTTTGGTGAGGTTTATGTGTCTTTAAAGGTAAACACATGCGAGCATCTCAAAGGAAATAATAGCATTCGAACAGATTAGCTGTAAGGGTTCACCTGCAGTGAACTACAGCAAACTGTTTCTAATATTGCAGCTGCCCAAAAATATTTGGGGTGTTTCTTCATTCCTGCAGGAGGTTTGTTAACCTTTTTTGTACCAGACAACAAGTGCTAACCAGTCTGTAAAATGATCTATTCTTGTTTTGTTTGGTTCAGATATTAGAAAGGAAAAAATCAGGATAGGTGCTTAGAGAACACACGTTTAAGCAGATGTCCCCATCCAGCTCCTACCTATTGCTCTCGTTGTCCCTTAATTCTCCTCCATTTCAACCACTTCTGGGACCAGGACATCAGGTCATGAAAAACAGTGAAACTCTGTTGCATCCATTTATACCAGCTAGGGAAATGGAAAAATAAATGAAAGAGCTGAACAACTTCTGAATACTTCAGAGCAGAGAACATTGCTAGGTTTTTCAGGGCACTCAGGGGAATTAGACACAACTTCAATGGACAGATTATGTCCTAATCTCTTAGACTGCTCTAAGGAAATATTAACTATATTTTCTATGAGGCTATGGCAGACCCATATCCATCTTTTGATTTGATGTAATTTGACATAAGCCAAAAGTTTAAATAGATTTTCTTGTGTCATAATTCTTTCCCTAATCTTAAAACAGAAGCTAATCTTGCGTAGTCCTTGTTCATACCGGAGCCATTCTCCCACAACTACTTACGATGGATGGGTATTTCAAACCTGGTAAGGGCTGACTCTGGGCCGCTGCATTTATGGTTCGAGTATGCTAGGGACTGGAATATGGCTATAATTCCAGCCTGAGGGGAGAACAAGCACGTAGCTCAGGAGTGCCATCCCTCACTTCATGGATGTAGTAACCTACCCGTGACCCACACAAAAAATGGGATGTTATATCCCACTTTGGAGTCCAATCTCACCTATTTGAGCTGGATGGGACCCAGAGGAATATAGTACCTAGTTATCTCTACATACCCAAATCCAGAATAGGAGAGGGACCTGAGGGTAGAGTTTGCAAAGAGGCAATGAAAAAGGGGATTTCTACTGCTTTTACCACCCCCTACAACTGTACTATTTGGTGATAAGCAGCATGCTGCAAAAGTAATTCCTAAAACCCATAAATGTAATTGTTTCACGTAATGTGGGAGAAAAGTATAGTCTGATTTAAATCCTGCTGAAGTAGGATTTCTGTAGGCTTTGGACATGGCTCTAGTATAAGACGAAAGACATAGAAAAACGAACTGGGAGCGTATGTAAATGGCCGTCACACTGCCCACATCCTACAGGAACTGCAAAGCTTATGCTAGGAAAGATGCCTCATAATAATATCAATGCACACATAATAACTGAAAATCACATTTTTAACTAAGTGATTTTTCTCTTTCATTCCCAAGAGCTGCAGAGTAGATCCAATAAATATCCTCTTTGTATTCCTATGAGGAAAAGGTTTATACTTCACTATGTGAAAATAAAAATCAAACAAAATATCATCTAAAGTAGCCTTCAAGGGCACCTTAATGCTCAGGTCACAAAAACCTGTAAGTAACCTTAGAGGGTTTTTTTATTTTAAGCTGTACCAAGCAATCTTCCTGTATTTTCTCTTACCTTTAAATGTATTTTCTTCACCTCTGAAACCAGTAACCAGTACACCTTCTGTTTGAAGGCTCCCACTCTATTTCTGTTAGTGATTTTCTGTTTGTTTTGGCTTCAGGCAGAAAATTTCTTCAGTTCAACTGTACTCTACAGTCAAGACCTGGAAAGATAATACTTAATAGGGGCTTGAATAGAAAAAGTATTTCAGCATTTTACCCCAAAGAGATCCTCTTTCCTCCTTTTAAAATTGCAAACATTAATCTTGTTTAGAATTTCCTAGGCTAGATGGCAAAGTCCTTCCGGAACTGAGTATAAGTCTATTTCACACACAGAATTTTCTCATTAAAAGAGAAAAGGTCACAGAAACTGCATTACTGTCATATCGGAACTGTTTTGACATTCCAAGCGCATAGGGGTGTCACACACAGCAATGCTGATTAGTGTCTAATTGAACCCCCAGTCTTCCTTGAGTCAATGGAAAATGTTATATCTAGAGCCAAACTAAGACTTCACAGCAACATGTCACAACTGAGCTTTCATGAGCTCTTTTGCTAACCTGTCCAACTTTGCGCAGACACTTTGAGTACAAACATTGTAAGCTCCTATGTGACTTTCAGAAAGTGGTAAACCTCTTAAAGCACTAACGCTCTTCCTTACGTGTATATCTAATCATCCCTGTGGTTCCTACCCAAAACAGCATGATCAAAGGATGAGATCTGATCCTAGCAGCTATACTTGCAAAGCTCAGCAGTACTTCTTTAGCTAGTAGGCCATCTCTTCTATTATTTAGGCTCTACAGACCAAAAAATTTTCTTCTGCTATTAAAGTCTCACAGTTACGGGTGTTAGTTTTCTATGTTATTGTTTATTTTACGTGTCTTTTTCTGTAAAACACAACTTCTTTTGCATCTCAGAACTCCTTTAAAACGTCTTTCACATTCTCCCAGGGATGTTCTGTGTGGAGCAGATCAGGTAGTTCTTGCAGCAGCCTGTCCCTCCTCCTCTTGTTTAATCATATAAATGCATCTTGTCTGCCCCTGCTGTGGACTGAGCCGTCACAGTCTCTAAACTCTAAAAACTGTGTTTACAACTAAGGGGTTTGGTTGGTTGGCTTGGAGTTTTTTGGTTGTTGCTGCTTTTCTCAAATTCAAGGTACCAAACTTCGACAAACTCATGATTCAGCTTAAAATAAATCATTTAAGCTGAAGAGGAGCTTAACAACTTGAATGAAGAGGAGGCTTGAGTTTAAGTCAAAACTGCCTGAGGTCGCATGCTAAATATAGAGTAGGGGCTCTACGCTTCCCTGTATGTACAGAATTCTTAGTCTGATGAGCAAAGGGAGATGAGAAAAGTGAGCTGGTTCTTTAGATGACAAAGATTTTATGCTAAAATAAACTTAGTGTAAAAACTGAAAATTACAAGTGGTTTCCTGGGAATGAAGGTGCTGGATCACAATTACCACAGCAAGGTACAAGCCAAATGTAGAAGTGAATAAACTCGTACTGTCAGGAGCTACCTAATCCCCACTGCCAGGTTCTACAAGAACAGGCACATGGAACTGCCGGGTGAGAAGTAAGGGCTTTTCCTATCTTTATGGCATGGGAACACAACCCTGTGACTGAAGAAAAGCAATGTCCTTAAGAATGGGAAAGGGGGGGGATGTGATGATAAAGTGCAGGCTCTTTAGTCTGACAGCAGTTTTACAGTAGGTTTTAGACAAGTTTTAAGGACAGAGGAAAGAGAGAGACAGAGAGGAGACAGAACAGGATACCAAAGGAACCTTTTGTCAAATTAACCTTCCATCTATGTGTTATTAAACTGATTTTTCTCAACTTAGCATATGTAGAAGTTCTTCTCAGTTTGGGCTTGCGTAACACATTTGATGTGGTAGGATATGAGAAACCATCATCTATACCAGAGGAAATATCCTAAGAACTGTGAGGTACGCAAAGAACAGCAACATTTATGAAGGAATTGGACCAGAAGACAGCAACTATTCATGCTTCTCAAGAACCTTGCTTGGGACTGACCAGCCTTTTTCATTTTATTATGTTAGCACAAAAAGCAGGATCACACTGACTGAATTTGATAGAACCACCAAGTCTGGAACCAGAGACTATATGGTGGATGACTACGTAATTACACAGAGAAACTTTGTAAACCTCAAGGAGAATCAGAGGAAGTTTGATATCATTACAGAGGAAAAACTTGCCATAAAAGACAGGATCAAGGTCACCTGATAATAGGCATTTTCCCTATGATGTAGGATGGAGTAAATTCTGTTGCAGCTCTATACAAAGGAGCAGGCAGTGCATTTGAAAGTGCAAGGAAAATAAAATCTACTACTTTGTGAAAAGATTCCAGGGTGAATTTTTCTCTACTTTGTTACACTCTCTGGACAATTTTCTTGCTGTAAGTGTCTATTCACCAGAGCAGAATTGCACTGTATTCTTTGAAAGCACTGGGGAAGATGGTAAACTCCAGGGAAGGTAAAGACATATTTAAGCTAAGGAACAATACTAATGAAAGAACAAATTCACCATGAGCAGATTTAGGATGGAAAATAGAACACTTCTAAGTGGGAGGGCAACAAATTGCCCCTTGGAAGTGCTGGCTTTTGGAACAATCAATATATTATGGGGGGCAAAACACCTGCTCTTAACAGAAAGCTTGATCCACTTATCACATGCATGTCGTATGATTGCCTGTGTGGGGCTTGGGCTTCAGGAGGTTCCTCTCCATCATACATCAACATAGATTTAGACTTTGGACTTTGCTCACTCCTACTTGAAAATAACTCCACTATCATCTTTTTCAACAGTATTGCCACTGATAATGTTGAAAAGATAGAATTAAAATTTAGATACATGCACACCCACACACATGGGCACAGCTGAGTCTAAGTCCCAAGATGTATCTAGTGTTCTTTGTGGTTCTTTGATGTGAAGATTTGTGCGCTAGTGCCTGTGCGGATCAACTAGAGCAGCACTTGAACATTTGCCGATGAACTTTTACTGTTGCTGATCTTGGCACCTGCTCAGAGCAGCCAATCTACAAAGTAAGGAGAAAGGCAGGGTCAGCAGAGTCACTCTGTAAAAACATTTCAGGCCCAAGCCACTTCAATCAGTACAATCACTGATTCTTCTTTCTCTGCCCTTGCCTTCCTGCAAGATTGCTACCCAAAGACTTCATACAAGCAGACTTCATCCCCCCGCTTCCCCATCCCCCCGTAGATTTCCTTTGCCAGCCAAAGCCATGCAGGAATTAATGACCAACAAAAAGCTGACCTGATTTTTTTAATGTTAGGTTTTAGTGTAGGGTTTTTGTGTTTGGGTTTTGGGTGGGTTTTGGGGGGAGGTTTAGTTTGGGTTGGTTTGGTTGTTTTTTTGTTTTGTTTTTTTTTTGGGGGGGGGGGGATTGGGGAGGTTTTTGTGGGTTGGGTTTTTTTTTTAATTTCTAAGCCCAGGACAAGTAGGTTAAACTGTATGATGATTCAAGAAGTACTCATGCTGAATTTGTTCATTGAGCATGCTAAAGCAGAATTTTGCTGAAAAATAAGGACCAGGTAAACAAGTCTGACCATCTCCCAGTTGTCAGGACAGACATCAATAGAATTCAAGATTTGTATTACAGATCCTTCTGTAAAACCACCACCAAAACAAAGTCTTATCATGTTAGCACCCTTAATACAGTAAGATGCAGTTACTGTCCTCAGAGTTCCCCTGTACAGGATATATAACAGTAGGGAAAAAAAAGTGGGGCAAAACCTTTAGAAATATCAGAGCTAGAAGTTTCTTTTTTCATTAATAATTATGATTTTAGGCAATAGTGCTGACATATCATAGTAAAGTGTGCTTATTTTTTTTTTCACCTAGGTAAGTCAAGACTAACCTGGGAAAAGGTATGTAAATGTCTTTGATGTAAAGGCTGAAAGGGTATTCTTACACGAAAGGATTAAAATGAAAAAGTTTGAAGGCAGATTTGCATATGCATCAGATCCAACAATTCCTGCACCCTCAGAAAAACTGGCATTTCTCCTCTGCTCACAAGCCCTGAAGGGATGTAGAGTGCAATACCAATACATGCCCCGAGCTAAAACAGACTATGGGAATTAGCTCCCAGAAACATTTGCAAATTGAATACTGGAGAAACTTAGTATTAGAAATGTTCCCTGCAGACGTAAACAGCCGGGAACCAGGGTCACTATATACCCTCAGGGTCACGCACGCAGTTTAGCCCTGGTGTAGAAGAGGGCTGCCAACAAAACCTGACTGCTGAGGGTTGGGTCTTTGCAGCAATAGGGAAAAATGCTGCCTGGTCCGTGACACTTCTCTACATCACCTCGGAGAAACAGTGTTCCTCTGCACTCCCATGCTGCTGGGGTTTGAACACGCTCCAAGAGGCGAGCGCCACCGGAACTCTCCCTCCCCGGGGCTCGCCACCCGCCGGGAGGTGACGGGGCGCGGCGCCTGCAGCACCACGGACAGCGCCCGCTCCCCGCCGCCGGGTCCGAGCAGCCCCGGGGGGGGTCCCGGCTTCACCTTCTGTCCCCCCCGGTGTGACAAGGCAGGTCAGCCCCATGCTCCCCTGAAAGGCAAGGGCAGGGCTCCCAGAAAATCCTTCCCCGCGCCTGGGAGTTCTCCCGCCAGGCGCAAAATGTCCTTTGCACGCAAAAACGCTTGGTGGCAACCCGTGACGAACGGGCAGGCCAGCGGTTGTACTGAACCCTATGCCCAAAGGGGATCTCTCCCCAAGAGCTAAAGAGGGAAAAAGCATTTCCTGCTTCCTGCATTATCCCGAAGTGCCCATCTACCCTGGTGATGGGTGAAGGGCAGAAGAGAGCAACAGCTACCTGATGTAGTGATTCCATTGCCATAAGAACACTTGCTGTTTTCATGGAGCAATGAGTTCAATTAATATTTGTCAAACAAAAGGGAAAAAAAAAAAAAAACAGAGGACCAACATCATTCCAGCTGTTCTTAGTTGTTCATATAAAGTAATAAAATCCAACTTCCATTTAATTAACTATCCCACTAGTTATCCCACAATCTGCCCTGGAGCTTTAAAAGCTCTTAATATTAAAGGTTTGTCTAGAGGACTGTCATCTAGTTTGACTATAGCTTGCATAATAACATTATGTAGAGATAAGAACACTATTTGGAAATGCGTTGTTCTGCTCTCTCATGCAAACTCATATTTAAAAAAAAAGAGGGGAAGAGAGATTGAACTTTAATAACCTACATCATCAGGAGGAAAAAACAACCTAACAGAACTTCTAATGAAGCCTTCTGTCTGTTTTCAGCACAGTTCCATTTAGACTAAGGAAGTGATATTTAAAAAAAAAAAAAAAAGAAAAAAAAAAAAAAGAAAAGACACCAAAACATTTTTCAGCATATTCACAGCCAGACTGGTTTGTGGTGACCTCTCCCTCTAAATCTACAGATCTATATTTGCTATCAGGACTATTACCTCACCGTGTGTGTGTGTGTGTGTGTGTGTTTGCATTGCTTCTATTTTAGCTATGCTTCAGCATCTGGGTTTATTCTCTTTCTTTGTGTCCACTTCTCTTCCACATCAGAATTTGGCTGCTTATTTTTCCCTGCTTCACAGTGTCACTCACAGCAGCCATTAAAGGCATCCATTGTTAGATGAGCAAAATATGGAGCAGAAAGGGCTTAATGTGGAAGAAATTAGAGGAACATAGAAGAGGAATAATCATTTTGCGATGATTCCACTGCCATGACTTACCCCCCACACCACTTCTGTTGCTTATTCTTCCATGTTATTCTGATATATGTAGCACTGGTTATAAATGGCAATACTCCTGCCTTGAGATTCTCTTATAAAAATCAATGTGAATTTTGCTGCATATTTGACATTGCCCAGCTTCTACCCTGCCCTTTTCTTTAATATATTTGCTTTAGAATGATTCTTTCTAGCTCTGTTACTTTCCCCCCATCTTTTTATCTAATACAAGAAGTTTGAAACCACAAAGACCATTAGACTTCCTTTACTGCAACTCCTTCTGGCTCACCCCTTTCAGCCCTTCCTTTAGTTACTCTTCCAATGTTTAATGAATCTCAACAAGCAGGAATCCAGCCCCGTCTGTAGAGTTCCTCAGCTCATGTTAGTCAGTCCTATTATTCCCCATGGATACTATCCCTGACCTTATTGCTATTAGATTAAAAACCTCATTACCTGATTGCTATTAGATTAAGAGTTTAGTTTCCCCTAACATTCCACTTTTAAAAAGTGTTTTGTTCATTTTGCAACTGCATTTGTGATTGGAGAATTGTTTTTATGTAATGGCTTTGTCAAGTACATCAGCAGCAGCAAAAGTCACAGTTTAGCTCTAATTTTATGAACACTCTTGTTTTAAACTGAATGCATTGATTGAAGTACTATTGATTAGAAGACTTGAACATGCAATGTCTACAATAAATATCTTTTCCAGAATTTATCCATTTTTCCCCACATGTTTTCATTCTAGAGAAAAAATCTGGTTTACTTTGCATGATTTCTGAATGTCTGTTATCCATGGTCACTAGCTTCAGGGCTGGATATGACCACCGTCTGATGGTGGTGAATGATAACTAAAGGTGGTTCCATTACTGTTCCTCTGTTGTCGCTGCTCTGCTCTGAGATACGCTACTTGAGGCAGAGAAATTTCCCCCCTTTTTTTTTTTAAACAACAGATTCTTTCCTCTTTTCTAGATGACTAATGCCAACTGAACCACCAACACAGTGCCTGTTGTTCCATTAAACAAGTGAACTCCACTGTTTTATGAGCGTTGATTTCATACTCAGTAATGAAAGCATGTGAGAAATTTAACCTGGAATTTTACATTCTGTTGGCTTTGCTTAAAACTTGCAGTAAAACATTGCAGTGTCAAAATAACTAATGGCTCAAGTGCAGTACTTTCTGATATTACATACACATGAGGAAAGCATGGCTGCAAACTGCATGCCCCAGATGCTTACAATTCGTACATCACCTTACATATATTTTGTTTCACCATTGCAATAAAAACATAAGTATTGTTTCGGATGTTTCATTCCTAGCAGTAGTGAATCATGAGAACCATATCCTAATCAGAGTAAAATGAAAAAGCTCCATAGATGTGAGCTGATATATGCTACATAGGACTCGTTTATTATTTTTAACCCTATTGCTCTAGTAGTGCTCCAGGTATTCAGAGCGCCTTGCAATGAGCATTACTTATTGAACAAGGTAAGACCTGCCCAAACAGAAGACAACTTAATCGCTGCAAATGTAACAAGCCAAGAAGCTCACAGCATTTTATGCACGATAATGAACATGTCTTTCTGACGCTAAGCAAAGATCACTGTTGTCTCCACACTGGGGAGGATGAAGCTGAAGCTGGATAATTTTTACCCTGGAACAGCACAGATATTGCTGATAGAATTGACAAGGGAATCTAGATCTGCTGATATCCTACCTAGGGAAACCACCTTTCCCTATTACTATGATGTGAGGTGTCATCACTCCAGGGGAACAAGACAGTAAGGCAAGAATTGCTAATGAACCATATCCCCTTCCCCTGTTTCTTTTTCAACATTATAAAGCCTAGATTCAAGCAGACAAAATCAAAACACACGGCCCTAGACAACAAACTCCTCCAAAGCCTTTTCTGAAGATGCTCACACTATTGTACTTTCAAAAAAGCCCAAATGCTATCCTATATAAGTAATGGTTCCTAATTTTGGTTCTAATAGGAAAAAAAGCTTTTAAGCGTGGTTGCAGTTTTACTTAGCAAAAACATTATACAACATTCTGGTTAATAGAAAATGAAAGGGAAAAAAACCCACTGAATTCTGACCTCACTGTTAGTCTCTCTGAGCACTTAAATAGTCTTTTTATAGTCATGAACCCAAATCCCCTTCTTTTGAATAGCTTGGAGAGAAGTGGTGCACCTCAACAACAGAACAGAAAACATTGTTGATAGGGAGTGATTAATTAAGATGTGTATGTAGAAGTTCAGAAGAAATGGAGTAGCTATAATTATTTAAGCTATTCTTTTTTCTTTTTTTGTTGTTCCCACTGAGTATTTTAATTGAAAAAATACCCATGAGAGCTTCTAGAATATTCAGGAAAATACACAATCAAATGGTAATTTATTAAATTCTATTAAATCCTGAACTAACAGTAGCAGCTTGATGTCATGTTGAATGAAGTGAAATACTTGAAGGAGTTGTGGGATGACACTGGCATTGACATTTAGTTTTCTATGCAAGGCTATGGGTCACAACCTTCAAAACAGAGCTAAAGGGCTACTCTGCTTGCATCCAGCTCATGAGAAACCAAGTCCGTTCTTTTTTGCTCCCCACTCTTGTTCTGGTTTACACCAACCAGCCTTAGCCCACAAGGACAGGACTCCAAGCTGAAAGAAGGCAGCAGACGTGAAACTCACCTTTGCGATCTGAAGACAGACAGAGGCCACAAAGTGTGATGTACTCACATCCACCATCTTCTTCTCTATCACCTGTGTCAGCTTGGCCATGCTCCCAGGCAGAACAAAGACCTCTTTCTCCTCAGGTAGCACCACGTGAACCCTGACAGCAGGAGGTTTGTCCCTCACATATTTCATCAGCTGGCATGGACCTACCTGGATGGAGATCATCCCTGTCAATGAAAAGAGCTTCCCATATAACTGCACCACCATGATCCAGAGGCACAGAGAGGTAGTGAGCCAACAGACCAGTGATCACGTCAGCTGTTTCTAGCATGCGGATCTCATTTTTCAGGGTAGAGTTTGTAAAGTCCCAACCTTTGTTCTGTTCCTTAGTGGAAATTAAAAGCTTTAAAAGTATTCACAATTTTCCTCCAGTTCCTCTGAAACACGTGTTACCCCACAAAGCAGCAACAAAGTCAACAGCTCTAGAAATGTGTTTCAAATCTCTTCATTTGTATCCTTGGGAAAATGGAGCTACCATGAGTCTGGAGCCTCAATACCTGGGCTCTATTCCCTGATCAATGACCTTCTGCATCTAAGATTCAAGTTCCAACTTTAACCCTAAAACCCCATCTTTTCCATCAGTGCAATATCATGGGATGATGAAAACACACGCACACACACACACACTCACACACACCCCCCACCCCCAATTCTGGCTTTAAATATTCAAAGTTGTAATTCCCCTTCACATGACCTCTGAACGAAACCTACGTAGCCCTGGGTTCACACCTCGCTTCATGACAGAAAGTTTAACAAATTGCGATGAAACCTCAATAGCTGAAAGCAAGACAAAGGCATCTTTTAATCGTCCGATTAGCTGGAGGGAAGAGCTGGAACTGCTTTCAGTCTGGAAAGAAGGGGAAATCATTAAAGGAAATCATCCCCTTTTCTTTTTCCAAGTAATTAGAAGAACCATCTGTATGTTCATTCCACTACAGTTAAGGGTGCAGATTAGCATTTCAGAGAGATTTGAGTTCAACCAGCAATACTTTGATGTGTTAACATGAATGATGCTAAAATTTCTAAGGCGCTCAATGTTATACAAGTTAAAAAGGGTACACATGTCACTTTTCAGTCACTCTTTTTAAATGACTATTCAGCGGGCCAAATTTACATTCAGAGATTTTTCCTTTTATCTCCACAAGCATATTAAAAAAATAACATGCTCTCATTAAAATAAATATAGTATTTACATAATGCCCAGCTATAACTCTGTGGATCTGTACTGCCAGACTGTGCAGCACATGCTGCCATAATGAAATCAAAATTGTACAAAAGGGTTAAAAAAAAATCCAGATATAAAGAAGTGAAGTAAACCTTTTAGTTATGATTGTTTTTACCTAACAGGAAAAATAATCTGTCAAATATTTCTTCTGTGATTTACAAGGGTATAGCAAAATTTCAGGCAGAAAGTCATAAATAACTAAAGCATATTGAAAAGAGAAAATGAAAACAGAAAAATTCTACAGACTTAGTTTCACATATATAAATACAACAATCTCCAGTGTGGGACCACCTCTGGTTAATTTGGAAACAAATCTTTCCCACTATTAGTTCTCTGAGAACTATAGACATCTGCATTTGACCTGAGGCAGAATGGAAATTATAAGATAATATAATAGACCCTGCAGACCTCGTAAATAAAAGACCATGGGATGTCTAAATCGTTCAATAGAGACCTCTCCATGATTGAAATTAACTCATATGGATAAGCGAAGCTGAATTCAGTTTTCCCGAGATCTTTTGTGATTGTCCAATTCTCTTAATATACTTGTTCAAGTCATTAGATAAAGTTCTGCCCATTTATTTACCAATAAATGTTAAACTCCAGCTCCAGCAAGGCTAGAATTGCCCTCCATGAACCCAAGTCTGTCCTCATCATCCATCATTATAACATTATCTTAAAATAAAAATGCATGTCTCAGAAAAGAGAGCTTTGAGCAACGGCCACAACTTTACATTTCTCAACCATACAGTGAAAAGAGCATCTTTTCCCTTGAAACAAAATGAAATTGCCAATGAAAATCACAATACTCTAGAGCTGGGCATTTCAAACCACTAACAGCTCTCACCATTTTTTACACCCCCCTTTCTTCAGGGAAGCCAAAACCAGTGGACTCTGGGGTGTTATTCTTTCTGGACCAATTTCCAGGGCACTTTAATGACAACTAGCTCTATTGTTTTGCTCATGGAAATGGAAAAGCAAAACAAAATAAATAAAGAGAGAAGGTACACAGAGGCCAAAAAATAAATTTAATCTGATTTATACGCACAAGAATTTGGCCTTTCCCACGCTTGGACATGGTTCATGGAGAACCCGACTTCCTCCAATTTGGAATTTTAATCTTCACGGTACTGTCTAAGGAGGAAAATGCTGCCACTCAATCTGCAAATGAGGAACTAAACCATGAAGTAAATAAGCAACTTTCTCAACAGGAGAAAGAAATAGTGAGAGAGAGAGAGAGAGAAGTCTTAAAGCCCCATTACTAACCCCTGCAATACCTTTGCTCCGTAAATAAAAGCAGAATGTGGAGGATGCTTGTCCAAATGGCAGTGGTTCAAAATCTGAAGAATGACAAGGGAGGAAAGAAGCAATTTATTTTGCTGCATTAAATTTGCAAAAGAGCTAATGTCATGGTGTCATCTCATCACCATGTCCAGGAGTTTTGTTCTTGACTTCTACAGGCCAAGGATTTTACCAAGACAATATCAAAATGATGTGGCTAATGTACTCTATTGATTAATGCAATTTAAATTAAATGGCACCATGTGGCATACCAACCTGACTGAATTTGAACACATACATCCAAAAAGAAATGGTAATCTGTAATGCCCTCTCAGCGTTCATGTTTCCTGATGAGAGAGTTTCCTGCTAAAATAGATTCTCAATTAATACACTGTGATAATCTATGGCAGAGGTAGGTATTCACAAGGACTGATTTTAGCCTAGCGAGATATATCTCCCTGGGCTTCCTGGGGGGTCAGCTGAACACAGAACAGAGACAGTAGTTAAAAAGTGGCTAAACTCATCGACTGAATGGTTGGGTACCCAAATTTACTGGTCCCTTATAAAATAGCACCCAAGGAGTCTATCTTTGGTTTCACACATTAGAAAGCTTTCATCCCCACTTGTGAAAAGATGAGATTTTTATGCTACTTCCGGTTTTATGCTGTTCTGTTAAACTTAATCAGTTTAAGAGCTGTTAATATGTGTCAGGGTTATATTCTCTGATTAACACCTGTTACTCCTTGCTTCAATTAGGCACTCTTTAACTTACTTTTTATTATATAATATACATATCAAAAGGGCCTAGAAGGACAGATCTGAATGAGTAAAATAATTTATTATAGCCACAGTGCTTGTCCACACAAAATACCCCATTACCAAGGGAGCAGTTTCCCTTTTGTCCCATTTCTCTCTGAAGTTAATGCTGCTTGACTACAATGAATCACAGTAGATGGTGTTTCCCATTATCAAGACAACAAAAGTAGTCTATAATTCATAATAAAGCAATTTTTAAGCCACTTGAAATGCTTTTTGCACTTAGAGTTACTCTATTTTCTGCTGTGTGCAGCAGGAGTTGCCTCCATCCAGTCTAGCTGGTTGGTTGCTATACACAGACTTATTTCGTGTGACTGAAATTACACACTGCTTGAAGGCTACCAAAATGCTGCAGAAGCAGTGAGGAAGAAACAAGACAGCAAAGAGATCACAGAAGCTGTGACTGGCTGAAAAACATACTTAATGTTGATGGGGCTTAGAGGAGACAATCACAAGCATTCTCTCATTGTTAAAGGTGAAACAGAAACAAAGCTCTGAGAGCCTGAAATGCAAAGACTGGGATATCTACACATCCTTGTCATGGGAGAAGAGGCATCTAAGCTGTTGGAACAATTTGTATGCATCAGGTTATCAAAGGTGTCCATAAACCAAAGAAAGAGATCTGGAGGGCTCAGCAGAGATGTCCACTTGGTGCAAAGGAGCGGGCAAACGAAGCCCCATAGATTCCCCTACAGTTCCCTGCATCAAACTGACAGAGTCTTCCAAGTCGTGTAACGTGACCGTAACCTTGTTGCTATATAGCACCATCACCCCTGACAGCATGGCTGGAAACGGCGTGAGGCAGCTGCCATAGATGGGTGCAGCCCTGTGGCTCCCAGAGGCTAAATGTGTGTTAATTGTCCAACTGAAAAGCCTAAAATTACAAAACTGGAAGCACAAGACATTAACTCCAGCCAAAGAAGGATTTATCCTGCCGTAAGACTCAGAAGGAGAGACTCATGCTGCTTGTAGGGTGTTATTGACATCACCTGGGGACAATGTGGTCTGCACATTGTACCTGTACATGATGAGGTATTTGGAGTCTTCCCCTTAAGTCAACAGACTTTCCGTCACTGACTGCCATGTAAACATCTTAGGGTCCTCATTATCCCAGACATCTAGTAAGTTGTTCCATGAAAAGCATATAATGTAATATATGTGTAAGATACACACCTTACATTTCCTATACCACAGTAGCTGTCCCATACTGATGTCCATTATGACCTGCCCACCACACTGATCTCAGGTCCTCATTGTAACCACCGACTGGTGAGGACTCACTGGCACCAGGAACATCTAGTAGTACAGTTAACGTTAGTGGTGAAGAACTAACTCTACTGCGGGATTCATCTGTTAACCAGATGTTTCTCAGATTTTCTAATCCCAAAATAATGTGATCTTTCACAGGAAACCCCTCCCACACACACACATGGACTGCGCTGTCACAGCTGTTAAATTTTACAAGTCAATAAAAGTTTGGTGTTGAAAGCTTGGTCTTTCTGCCAAACATTATAATGCTTAATTATTTTATACAGATGTTATCTACATATGCACAGTTATCTACAAAAAAGCTACATGTTTTGAAAAGGAAAAAAATACAATTAACTCCAAAAATAAGATACCACCATTGGGTGGCAATGAGGCACAGTGATGTGTGGAAAAAGGTGTTTGAGAAGCAACATGAAGAATCATGTAGTTAATGGAATATATGCTATATATATTATATAATTATTATATATATGTTATGTAAAAAGCATGAATGATCCAGGTATGTAAATGAGACTTGAAAGATTTTAGTGTGGAAGGACAGAGAAATATTCCCATAAAAGGAGATGAAAGGGACAAATTATGACTACCAAATGAGGTGTGGAAAAGTAACTACAAGTCAACACTGACCAGATCTTCCTGTTCTTTGCCCTTGAATGCTACTTGTGACTTTTTGAGTCACAAGATGAGTCCATGACTAAACTAATTTACATTTTATAACAGGAGAATAGCAGCACTAGATTATCTAACCTATCTAGTCCAGCAGCCTATCTCTAGTAAAATATCTCTTGGGAGAAGGACAGGGGTAGGAGAAATAGTATATAGTGATACTTTCCCTCTGATGGCCTTCCAGCAATCAACATTTTAGGTTTTTTGAAGCCTGTGGTTTAATCCAAAAAGGCTTGTTCCATGGGCTTTTCTTCCACAAATTTGTCTAATTGTTTCCTGATCTCCATTCATCACATATCCAATGCAATCTCAGCCAAAAATTGCCATAATTTAATAACACAACTTTAGTTTTTAAGCCTATTACCTGACTGATAACTTTATGGGTTGCTTTCTAGTTTCTGCTTCCTCAAGTTCTACCACATAGTTTCCTTGCTACACTGAACCCATAAAGTTATCAATCAGGCAGTAGGCTTAAAAAACAAAGCTGCATAATTAAAATGTGGCACTTTTTGGGCAGAGATTGTGTCTGAATGCCCAACTTCTTTAACCTATAGAACAAGCAAAAAAAAAAAAAAAAGAAAAAATCTTTAGGACTGTTAAGGGCACAGAATTAACTTCAAAACAGGAGACTATATAGCCTACAGTACCTGGCACTTCTGCATAATTAGAAAAGAATACTGTTGGGATGCTGTCACTAAAAGTGATCAATGTAACAGATATTACATGAAACAAAGATATCTTACCGTTAAATTTTAATAAGTTTTTCTTCTCCATCCCTTTCTCAGCAATTCTCTCCTGTCTTCATTAGTTAATTAGTTCTGCCTGGAACAGTAAGTTTGTGATGCGTAAGAAAAAAACAGAAAATCAGTAATTCAAGAGAGCCTCAGAAACTTTGATCATTTGTTCGCTCATTTTAACCTACAAATCTTTCCTTTTTTCCATTTGAAAATTCTTGCTATAAATTCCCACAGGAGAGTCTCAAACGCTGTTGTTGAGATTCTTTCAGGTGAACTTCTTGTAAACACCTTCAATCTCACATCTCTATAGAGAGTTCTCCGCAGGAGCTGGATGCCATGGAATAAACACAGTAACCAGCTAGTCAGAGCTTCTCCAAATGATTAAGCATCTCTAATGAGATACCAAAGATGTGAATAAATGCAGCATTTTTGACTTGTAATTTCACTCCCTCAACAAAAAAACCCAGTAGAAAGGCAGCCAAGAAACCACGTTGAACTGGAGAGTTATTCACCAGTGTTAACACTGCAATAAGTTACCACAAGCCTCATCCAAAATCAACAACAGCGTTTACTTCTCCATACAATGATCACTTCTTATTTGCCCCACAGTACTTAATTAATTCATGATTTAATAATTTAGAATATCTTCCATCTATTATTCATTTTAACAAGATCAGCAGCTTAATTTCAGATGAAAAGAAACTGAATGTTTTTCAAAACTCCATGCATATGACTAGGAAACAATATTGATTTAGTTTGCATAGTTGGTGCTAATAGCTATAAATACTACCAGAAGGAAACACAAAATATGTTTTAAAAAAATTCTTCCTTCTCCAAGTAACAAACCGCATCAACGACCTTTTTTTGTTCAAGTGCTATCTACATGAGATTCACACATTTCCCAGGAGAGCCACTGATTTCAGGTTAGGCAATTTACGGGAATTTAAATTCATTTGTGATTTAGGACTATTCACAACAGCACTCGGATTATTTTATTTACTGGATGACTGGAAAGTTAATATTGCAACAATGAATTTCCTAATGTAAACTGTTTCCAAAATGATAATCACACTGTAAAAGCCTGAATATAATGGTTTTAAAACATGCATTAGTGAAATTCAGAAACCAAGACAGAGGTATATTCCCCAACTCCTCTGTTAGGGAGAGTTTGTTTGTGATATTAGCCTATTAAAACATCAGCTTGAGGCCACATAGAGACCAGCATTAGGAGTCAGAATTCCTGAGCTGTCCTTAGCCTACCTTTGCCTGAGCCTCAGGAGTGTAAGTGGTATTTTAAACACACGGAGAGCTCCAAAGACATACCCCTGCAACTATTAATCACGGGCTATTCTATTTTGAAGTATTACAAGAACAAGGATTTACTTGTATTTTACTCTGAAGATGTATAGGACTGAAGATTTTGCCTGTGAAGCTGGGATTCCAGATCTCCTGATAAACCTACCAAAACAGTAGATGTCCTTTCAAAAACGTGCACCTTGACAAAGGTTACATATTCTGATCTTCCCAGCTCCATCAGTGGCAAGCAATTTAGCTGATTAGACTCTTGAGTTCTGAATCTTTCAAAAAAATCGTCTTCCTTTTCAGTTTCAGTCCCCTTGTTAGCTCACGGCAGGGACAGCCAAGGAGCACTGGTGGCCACATGACGAGCGTATGGCTTCCTTCCTTCAAAGCCTCCCAGCTCTGGCCATGTGCTCAGCTCCGCAGAAGCTGAATAAACTATTCTTGTTTTGCCATTATGGACATGCCCAGGTCCATATTTCCACACGCCTGTGCTGAGCTAACCAGCCAACAAGTTTTAATGGCAAGGGTGCTATTAGAGTGCAGAGGTTGGTTTGCTTTGAAATGCAGAACTCCTTTAAATAGCAGAGCCAGCCAATGCAGCTCCCAGTTCCTCTCCCTGCCGACTTGCTTCTGCCCCTCAGATCTGCCACTGAAAGTGTGGGAGCAGCTGCCTGGTGAGCTGGATTGGGGAACTGGTCTAGCTTAAAAATAACACCACAAAAAGCAAAATGATTAATAAGCAGGGTTAGTTCACAGGCTGTTCCCAAACCACCATATCTGTGACTCACTACTGCTGTCCCGGGGGCTGGAGGTGGACAGACCATGACTCTGGCACAGTCCTTTGTGCCTTTCTGATAGCAGCATAAAACCCGTGGGCGTTTGCAAAGAAACACAAAGGGTACCCACAGTTCTGCTGAAGATCCCCAGACTGAAATCCAGAAGATTGTACTAACAGCTCACTGATTCCCAGGAAAAGCTTATTTGACCAGATTGTTTGCCCCTGTTGCCCTGAAATATCCTCATTTCGGGGTGTCACTAGAGAGAGCCATTCACATATTTTTAGCATTTTTCCTGTACATATTCTATTGCTACCCTATCCAGCTCATTTTTGCTACATCCCACGTACACACATATTTTTCAGTGAGTGGCAGCCAGATCCACATGAGTCATCCTCGGAAATTATCTTTTCCTACAAAACTCCAATGGGTACAAAATTCCAGCCACCTCATAACAACCGACCCCGCTGATCGCGTCCATCCTGTAAGTGGCATTGCTGGTTGCTTCAGTCATGCGTGTGGCAATTAGTAATGATGGAGAAAGAGCCTTTTATGCACAATTTCCAGCTGTGAAAAGATTGGCGTGGCTGACATGGGCTGTGCCACAGAGTGACTCTGGCTCTTGGCTGGGCTTACTGACACGCTGCTTGTTTTCCACTCCACACATGGGAATGGAGAAGGAGATGAGGTCTGTGTTAAAAATCAGCACAGGCTCGATGCGACCTCCGAGTTTTTCAGCAGAGATTCAGTGAGGCCATGGCAATATTCACTACCTTGAAATCTGCCTCCGTGTGACTATTCACGGTATAGGTGAACAAATACAGTCTTGTAAGCTTCCCAAAGGAAGCAAGCGGCATAATACAGGCGATACAGAACTACCACTTCTGCAAAGGAACAAAGTTCTGCCTGTCTATGAGGCAGCTAAGAAAGAAAAAGTCCTTTTTTGTGTGTGCGTGACACGCGATACTTTCTGATGCCCTTTTCTCCCCCTCTCTTCCAGCTCATCTGCACCCAGAAATAAGTGGACCTTTTAGGAAGGTTTTTCAGGTCCTTTTGTCAGACAATAAACTGTTCTTGTTTCTTCAAGGTATTAGCTAGATTAGGGCTGTGCAGGACAGCAAGTACTATTTATAATTGCACTGTGAATAACTAGCCATGCAGAATTACCTTCCTCCCGCTGGTGTCATGCTGTGCTCAACACCAACTGGACTCTGCACCCACCTTTATTCATGCGATAGGTGCCTTCACAAAGCTTGATGGTTCAGACCCACAGCTTGCAGATTTGGTACAGAGCAGACGTCAAGGGCCACGTGAGAGTGTCCCATAGAAAAAGCCCTGCCTGCTAAGCTAGGAATCAGATTTACCAATATACTGCCCTGGACAATCAATAGGCAACCTTTGAAGGGTTGGATCTGAAGATTCAATGATTACACTGGAAGATTTTCTTTGATACTTTCCACGTTGCCCTATCATCACTTTTTCTTTTAAACCCTGGCTGTTCTGTGTAACAATTAGGTGTAATGGGCGTAATTAGGTATAAAAGGGATGTTCATTTTTTTGCAAAAAGATGACTATGTATTTAAAGTGTCCTTGAGTAAAACTAATATAAAGAAATACAGAAATAAATTTAAAAAGCGAATTAGATTCAAAATCATTTGCACTTTAAAAAATAAAATCCTGTTGACTTCCATACAAATTAAGTAACACGGAGAACACTGAATTGAAAATTACCCTTTCATCAACACACATTATTGGAACGTAGTTAGACAAGGTGATTGTTATGCAAATGTAAATCCAAAGCAATCACAAGGCCTGGGAGTATTTTCTAAGAAAACATGTTCACTCTAACACATTATACCTGCCCACTTCCAACAGCCTTTGAGTCACACTTTTCTAATCAGCCCCATATACTTTGTCTTGAACAGAAATATTTGAAGTTACGTACATTCGCACACAAATACATTTTATATTTTTCATGAATTACAAACTTGGCAGATGAAGGAATCTGTGCTAATGTATATAAGCCTTTGTAAAGCATTGAATATACTGGCACATTTGGATTAAACCCCACAGTAATACACAAACCAAACGTATTGTAGCTCAAATGTAAATGACATATCTGAGAAAGTAAAATGTTATCACACCATCTCAAGGGAGAGGTTTATTTGGTTGTTTTTATAAAATTTGCAGATGTCAGAAAGGATAGGTTGGCACCAACGGAGCAGCAGCAGAGACGCAACCAGGGATTGAAACAACAGCCTTGTGTCGCAGAGGGACAGAAAACCAGATATCCCTGCACACATGCCAGCCAGCCTTGGCTAAGCATACGGGGGGCACAAATGGCCACAGATCCCAAATTACCACTTGCCAAATGCACAACTGTCTTGTGCGCCAGCTTTAAACCTGCGATATAAATAAGCAGTGCTTGGAGGAAGCTGAGAACGAGAGAGTTGTCTCACATCCACCATTAAGAAAGGCTGTATGCCTTTCTAGAGAGAAAACACGAACTGTGGGTATAAAAGCAGAGGATTATCATCCCGAGGGAGAGGAATGTTTGATGGAAAATGATCCAGCCTCATTAGCAGCAGAGCCAAAGCCTAGCTTAGGGACTGCTCTCACGGGTCTTGGTGGTGGATCAGCTACAGTCCCTGACTGCAACATTTTTCCAGCCCTGTCCTCAACTTCTGTATGGCCCCACTGCTCAGACCAGTTATCGAGGTGAATAGCTAGCTCCCTAGGTAGCCTGTCCTTCTCTGAGTGCCTGTCTCCCTCAAATACCAGCAAACCCCTGTTGCACCAGGCTGTTGGCTGTGCCCGCCTCACTCCTGCTATTTACAGCACCGTGGCTGGGTGCTGGGCATTTGCTTTGCTACTTGCTCTTTTTCAGTTTCCAATACCCCCTCAAAAGTGCCAGAAAAAACAAATACTCTGGGGCTGCTTTTCCTAGACTTCGCTGTTCTCATGAAAGATGCAAAGGAGCTCAATACGAGTTCCTCCAAGAGGAGGTTAAAAGGTGAAGCTGTTCCGATCCACACAGACACAAAGAGAACATCTGATAATGGATGGATTATTAATCTACCAAAGGCATAATGAAAGCTGGAGACCAAAGCTGGAGCTGGATAAATTAATGCTAAATATAACGCACAAACCATTAGCTATGAAGACAATTAGACATCAGAGCTATTTTCTTAGAATATGGATTCTCTGCTGCCTAAAATCTTTCTAAAGATTTTCAGATTTGAGGGTTGATTGCCTTTCTAGAAGGTATTCTGCAGCTCACAGAGGACTTGCAATCTTGAAGCAATGACTGAGGTTGCTTGTGCTGTATACAGAATCCAATTAAGCAGGGAAAGCTCCCCTCTGTCCTGAGGACAATATACTCCTCAGGAAGTAAGAGGAGTATATACTTCTCTGTGCATTAAGAGTTAAATCCTGCATCAGTGTCTGATGTACATGCCTTCTTCCTTGCCTGGGATTTGATTGTGCATCTTGCTAAGAATTTTTAATTCTATTTAAAGCCATCAGCAAAGATGTTCATGAACCATGTGCTACATCCCTGGGTCACAAGCACAATTTCAGATCGAACCTGGAATAAATGGCTCTGTGATGCCGAAGGCTCAGGAGTGAAATTAAATTACAGGGACAGCAGCTGAGCATTTCCTAAACAAAAGACTGGTAGTGGAACAAGTATTGACACATTTAAAAACAGAAGCAATTCAAGAATCTCGTGTGTTCATTGTACTTGCTAAAAGCACGCTTCAATCCTCGCGCTATTTTAATCAGGCAGCAAGGCATAGAATTAAGACACACTCCTCTCATCAGACTGTCTCTTCTCTGTGGGTCTCTGCTTCTGCTCCATCTGTAACTCCTCTCAGCATAGAGAGAGATTGCCACAAAGCAGAGGGACTATGCAGGTTTTATTTTAAGGTGAGGGAAGGCAAGAATTCTAGCTCTTTATGAGCTAAGCAAGGGACCTGCTTCCCACATCCACGGGTAATCATGGAAATGTTCCTACTGGTGACAGCAGACTGTGTATCTGGCCCATACTTCTTTAGAATTTTTCTGCTAACAATGCAACGTACCTGAAATAACTATGGAATCTATGTAGGTTGGGTTTAGAGTTTGGTTTGGTTGGGGTTTTTGTGGGTTTTTTGTTTGTTTGTTTTGGCAACAGTTGTTTAAAAAACAGATGTTTTTTCCCTATCTGTTGGATTTATTTCTTGAATACTGTCACAGAGTAGAGTTGGAACTGTATGAAGTCCTTCAATGGATCCATAGTTAGCCAAAAGCTCTATAATAGTATGTGTATTTTTTTTAATTATTATTACAAAAGTGGACTCATGCTATCAGTATATCACACACCTTTATGAATCCCAGCATTTAAATCTTTCCAAAGGGGTCCATTTCATACCTATTTCCAATGCACTCCTTTGCTAGGGGTAAGGAACAGCTCCAGAGCGCTAAAACCCTTTGAGACCCTGAAGCTGGTTCTCTCAACTTCCTGTTCAAATCCACCCCTCCTATCTGCAGGCACAGCCCCACACATTTCTGCTTTGCCAATTAGCAGCTGTCTCTTCGCAGTTCACGTTAACAGAGTTGCAGCTTAATACGCTACCAGGCAGGAGTTCCTCCTTGCTGGGTAAATAATGGGGTTTTCAGTTTGAGGGAAGAATAAAAGAAATTCTAAAAACTTGGCTTAGGACAAACATTTTTTAAAAAGAGGTATATGACTGGAGTAAAACAAAAAAATCCACAAAAATTTCATTCTGGGCAATGCTTTTCCCATTTGGGGTTACTTCACCTCTTCTTCCATCAACAAAATATACCATGTCAGTATGAAAAGTCATGATTGCTTTGGGGGGGGGGGAAACAGCAACAAGAAAATTAAATATTTGGGCAATTCTGGAGTGAAGCTCTTTCAAATGGCTGAGGAGAGAGATGTTTTCAGCATCCCTCCTCCTCCTTTTTTTCCCCTCCAGCAGAATCTATTTCCTAAGTTAAATTCAAATTCACAAGCAGTTTCTCTCCTCTCCATGCTCTCAAGAAATCCTCCAGTCTTGTGGTGAATTCACTACTCAAAAATCACCCACCCCAGCTTTTTGCTAAAGGCACTCAAGCACCCAGCCACTCCTGGGGGGCCCAGCCCCACCACAGCTAGTTCCCTTCCCCGGTACCATCTGATACCTTCCCCTCCGCTCCTCTCCCCTGTACTAGCCGCTCACCCCAGCACTGCTAAACCTCTCGGGAGCAAAGATATTGACAACACCGTATGTCTAACTTTCCTGAGTTTCAGGTGGTTTTTGTTCACAGCATCAGAGGAGTGTTGGTGGAAGGGACCTCTGAAGGTCACCTAATCAAACCTCTCCCTGAAGCAAGACTACTGCCTACAGTACACTCATTCAGCAATGATTTCATTTAAATGAAGGCTTGAAAGCCTCCAAGGATTTCACAACCTCTCTGAACAACCCGTCCCAGTGCTGCACCCTCCTCATGAAATTTTTTTTCTAACATCCAGCCTGCGCCTTCCCAGCAGCAATTTGCAGCTGTGATCACACTGAGTTCAATCCACAGTGGATTTAACCATCTGAGTCTCATCTAACTGCAACTTCCAGTATTCTGACATGGAAAGACTTAAAATGCATAGGAGTTAGAATTGTTCAAAGCTGAAATAGCATCAACAGAAGGATTAGGATCTCTTCATCAATGAGGTAATCTAGTTTATAGCCTGAGTACTCCCCTGATGGATTTGAACCCCTCTCAAAACATTGTTTTGTTAGATGGTCTCATGGAACAAAGGATAAAGGTGGTCTTTTCCTATTCTCTTCCTCCCTATAGTTTTTTCAGTCTTATGAAAGGAAAGACATCTCTAAGATCAGAAAAGGGTTTATGGAGGAAAAGGTCTCCTGCAACCCAGAACCTGGATGTTTTTATTTGGAAATCCTTGCTTACATCAACTTTGGGGGTAATAAGCCATTTGCTCTGATAACTACACCTGCCCACCCTGTGCCTGGCAAGCTCCACACTTAACATGATGGCCATCATTTGCAAGGTATACTCTGTGTCCATCCATACAGATAGATCTACTCTACACAAGGAGTAAATCATGCTTACACAAGAGTTAGGACACCAAGTTTAGTGCCCCTAGCTCACGTTCCTGGATTAAATTTCCCTAGCGTTGTCATGCCTACGGAGCCAAAGCATCGTTCAGATAACGACCCTGTTCCTCTAAGCAACACCTCCTCCATCCTTTTTATAACCAAAGCTCTAGGCCAGTCACTGTATGATGCAACCTGACAAAGCCTCATTGACGTCAGCAGAGCTGGGGTGAGAATCTCCTCTCTTGGTTGCAGCTTCCATGCCCGCAGTTTACGGGCTGTGCCCTCAGACAGCTGCCACATGTTTCTCTGGTGAGCAGATTCCTCCTGTCACAAACCCTCAGCTCAAACAAGTCGCTACAAGTCTTTGAAGGGAACAAGCAAATGACATGAGTAATGCCAAGCAAGAACAAGAAATGCCATATAACAACCTGCACAAACATCGTTTTTTTCATTCAACAAGCACAGTAAATCCTGACATTAAATAGATTCACACTCTCAAGGCTGCTGCTGCTATTCTCAGAAGCACAGCGGCAATGCTGCCCAGACATCTAGGCTACCTTGAGACTTACTGTGTTCAATGCAAAGTGGCAGACACAAGAAGCAAAGCACAGCTGTCCTCTAATCTTTGACTGATGATGGTTTTATTTCATAAAAGAGACAAAATCAAATTTGCATCCAAGTCCAACTGACTTGACATGGCAAGGAACTGAGTGATCTTAGCAAAGGCTTTAGACTGCTAGAGAAGTAAAAAGAGCTTGTTGACATTGCTCATCAAAAGTTTTGCCAAAAATCTGCACTCTCACCAAAGCAGTAATTGTAGTATGTGGTATCTATAATCCATAAAAACTTTTATTCTGACCAAAACATGAAAGCCGCATCGATCTGAAATATTCTACCAGGATACCCCATCATGCTACTCCCTGGTAATTTAAATTTAGGAAACAGGACTTGAAGGGAAATCCCAAGGCACTGGCTCCAGCTGACAGAGCCACCCTGTATCTCAGAATCCCTTTAATAAATAGATTCAGCTAAACATTAAGAGCATCTATGTTTTCTGACCATGTACCTCCTCCTGAGAGCCTGGTCCAAATCCAACTGCTGCCACAGAAGCCTCTTCAATTTGCAATTAAATCAAGCCCGGCGATAGCTTAGCGATGACACGGTCCTGTCTTCCAGCAGAGGGAAAGGCTCGGCAACGGGACCTGAAACAATGGGTACGCTTTGGTAGGTTCTGTGTGTCCTGACCTTACATCAGTCAAAAAAGGGAAACCACAGTGGCATTAGGTGAACACCACAGTAGATAAAAGCTGACTGGTTTACCGGTTTTCCTATTGTTCCTCTTCCACTCCTCAAACCTGTTAATTTTCTGTTCTGATAGCTGACCACAGGGTTACATAGAAACTCAACCCAAATCAAGGAGCTCTCTTGCAGAATCCCCCTTCACAATGGCAAATAGTCTGTGGTCTAAAGGACGAGTCTAATGATTTTATAACAAAGTAGACAAAGAATACTGAATATGGGAAGAGAGTTATTTTGTCAATATTCTGCTAGTACGACAAGATTTTAAAGGAAAAGTTGTGAATAATCCTTCATTGTTTCAACTGCAATTCAGTTCTATAAATCATTTGCAAAGAGGCACCTGGGTCCATCCCATCACCTGGGTTTCTAATCTGTGTGACAATTACAAAATAAATCCCCCCAGGTAATTTAAAAGCTGGCTAGAATATCCTGGTGTTTTCCAAGACTAGGACAGAAAGAAGTGTAACGGAGAAGCTGTTCATCAGCAAAGTGCTAACAGCTGGACACATTTTGCTTTTGAATGTATATCAGCCCTACTGGCCTTTGTCAGACAGACTGCAAAGAGTAAGCGCAGGCTCTTTTAAGATGTGCTTGTTTCCACTGGCAACCAATGGAGGAAAAGGACAATCAGATTTAATCAATTGATTTCAATGGGCCACTTTCAAACAGGTTTCCTTTAAATGATTCAAGAGACAAAAAGAGGGAGAGAGAAGTCAAGCAATAAAATGTAATGATTCTCATTAACTGCTATGAATTGACTGGTTCATCGTTTAATTTTGGCAAGAACTGTGAGTTTTTCACATTTTCATCAGATGACGTCTTATTTCCAAGAAAAGTCAGAAAACTTAAATCTAGACTCCAATCCTTTTGTTTAGATGCTGATTTCACATTGGGTCCATTTTAACTTAATTTGCCCCATAATTGCAAATAATCAAAATAACTTTTTCAGTCTAAAATGCCATCTGCATTTGTCTTTAATAAATCTTGATATGTGAATCATCTGTATATTTACGCTGTTGCCAAAAGGACATAAAAACCTTATACCCAGTCTGGAAATGCTATGAGGCTAGATGACATTTGCAAAGAATGCCTTGTCAGAATAGTTTTCCACCTAACCTTTAATAAGTTTATTTTTCATATATTTATTACTGTCAATAGAAGAACATTGTGTCCTGGTATAAAATATTTATGGACTTTCTATGTCTTTGTTGCCTAGGTCTCCTGGTTCAAAGAACTATTCAGAAGCTTTTAAACTGTTCACCATGTCGTTCCTGTCAAGTGGTACTTTTGCTGTGCTCTCTGCCCTTTTTCTGGTGTATTAATGCACATTGGGAAAGTTTTTCCTTGAATTCTAAATAGTTTTCTGAAATGCATTTAGGGAAGTATTTTTTAATACACATAGTGGTAGCATTAATGCATATTGCTAATAATGCTGTGAATGCAAGTGACAAAGCAGCAGCACAGGATACATCCAGCTCATAGACCTTACATTCCTCATGCTTGATTTAATTTTTTGATAGATCTAAATCTTCATGTATCCTGTTCAGACTCTTCATGTTCCAGTTCAGCATGTCTGGGGCATCTGCAGACATGCTGGGGCATACAACCAGCACCTAACTAAGCCTTTTATTCTCTCCTCCATCCTGCTTTCCTCTTTACATTTCTCTATCCAGTATTAACCCTTGTGTTCTTTGTGAATTTTGGCCAATCGTTACCAAACAGTCACATGTGTGGTGGTGTTTCTCTTTGCAGGAGCTGTAATGAGTTCTGACGCCCTAACACCGCCGTACAGCCTTGGCAAACCTGCCCTTCCAAAACCCTCTGTCGTCTTTTGTGAGCGGTATTTCTCTTGGGGTTATTTTAGCCCATTCCTGGTCAGTGCCCAGTAAGTTTGTTACCAGGAGCGTGAGTAGAAAGGAAGATTCTTTCCCTTACCTCCTGGTTTGTTTTACTTGCTTTCCTCTGATTTCTCATGTTCTTTTCTTAAGCCTTTTTTTTTTTTTCCTGTTTTCTTCCATAATTCCTTTTCAGCTGTTCACAGATGCACACTTCATGTATACTCTAACAGTATATTCTTTTCTATCTCTCAGGGGAAAGAACATAAAGCAAACAAAAGTGGAAAACACCTGCTCTTTGATGAGAGAAAGGCTTGTATGACGTTTTCCAAGCCACCACCTTGTGATGAGATTTCACTACCTGGGAATTTGACATGATAGCCTGAAGTGAGAATAGGATGTACGCTGCCAACCCACACTATTCTCAGAGCCTGTAAACGAGTTCCAGTCCCTCTTTGAAACACATCTGTTGTTTCAAGCGTTTGTCAATATTCATAGCCTTTTCTCGGGAGTTGCACAACTCTTCACATTTAATGAGGATGTTGAAAAGTTGGTAAACAAGTTGTAGAAGGTATAAGCTAAAAGGGAAAAGGTCAGAGAGAATAAAGATTGCACTGCATTAAGGACAAACATAAAGACATCCTTTGTGATTTATTCAGTACACAATGAACCACTCCAGATATCTGAATTTTCAAGGCAGACAACAATTCCCTGCTGGACCGGAGGTGAGAGGTGATACTGGTATACACAAAAATCAGGTCAGGAAAACATTAATTATACTGCAAAGTACTGGCAAAAACATCCTTTAAAACATTCATTGCTGGTAAGAGAGCGAGGACAGGAGATCAAAGTTCAAACAGGATTTTGATTAGATGCCTTGTTTACTGTGCTCTGTCAGACACGTGCTAACAAGAAACTTTTTTCGTCACATGGGACAATGGCTGCAGCCATGCTTTGGGACTCAAAAAGGAGCAAGAGAATTATACCTATCAGTGTAACTTCAAACTATTTGCAAAGACCTAGAGTTAAATCAGTAGGTAAGCAAAGCTAAAGGATTTACTGGGAATCAATCACAGCAAACCACTGTAATATCCTTTTCAGACTGCATAACAAGCTTTAAAAATAGAGAGGTGCAATAAATATCACATATGTTGTAGGACTTTTGGCTTTCATTTGAACAAACTAACAAATACAATCTCTAGATGAAAATGTTACTGGACAGGCACAAAATCCCTTTCAGGCACAATCAACAAACTGTCAAACATACTTTTCCTATACAGTAGGATTTGGAGTAGAAGATCTTGCCCCATGCAGTACATCTAGCATGGACCTGGACAATAGATTAGATATGATGCCTACAAAGATACATTCAAGAGCCAGCGGGAACTGGACAAGGTTAAAATACAAAAAGATCTTGTCGAGCTGGAGAAATGGTCTGATAAAAATAGTGTATGATTGAAAAAAGATGAGTATGAAGCACTGTGTTTGGACAGGAATAGTCAGCTGCATAGACATGGAGTGTAGAACTGCACAGGTCATGGAGACAGTCACCTCCAACATCCTTCTAGAGGGAAAAATTACCACCCAGTGAATAGACAGCCTCCAGATAACTCACTCCTTGCTTCACATGGATCCCACTGCCTTCTGGAGTGCTTCTTCTCAACGTCAAGCCACGGTATTTTGACTGAGAGACTCCCTAAAGGAGATTTTCCTTGGACATGCTGGCCTTGGCTCCAGTGACTCCATGCTGTAGAAAGCACCTGGAAGTGCATGTGAAATCAGCAGTTTATGTGGACCTCAGGTCCAGCCAGAGGAACCAAAAATCATGTGAAGAACACATTTCAGGCAATAATTCAGATGCAGATGAATTCTGTTTCCCTTTATCTGTCTTATTTTCTTCTGATCTATTTTCACTTTGTAATCTGCTATTCCAGTGTGCTGTTTGCTGTCCATTTGGAGGTTGAAAGCATGCTTTCATTATCATGGATCAGACTTAGTAAATATTTTCATTCCTTAGTCATCCCTTCTCTTCCACAACCTCTACCCATTGCCATCTCCTCAGCAATTCATCATCTAATCTAAGAATTTTACAGATTTACTTCCTTACCAAATGAAAATATATCTCATTTTAGAGGTTGCTTGAGTACTGTGTGTAGAGTTAAGGATTTTGTGCAGATTCTCTAACATATTCCATGCACTGAGGAAAGCAAGGTGGAGATATATGACTTGGTTCCACCCAAGTGCTCTAACTCTGTGTGGCTGATGAGATAGCTAGTCACCTCCACACTCCACGACACTCTCCAGATCTCAGCCACGGTCCAGGACGGAGCCGGTGTTGGGCAGCACTGCCTCCTGCACACACTGGAGATGGTGCATACTCCATGGTCCATCCTCTGCTGTAGTAGAGACGTGGGCGATGTGCAGCCGTGGGACAGCTTTGCTGATTACAAAGGTCTCCGGTAGTTCCTGAAAGGAAATTACCAGTCTGAGGATACGGGACAGTAGAAATGTCAATATAGAAAAGAGAAATGTTAATACACAAAAGAGAAATGAAAGCCTTACTTTGGAAAGTCAATACCTAAACGTACAGACTAGTGCTAAAGAATATTTGATGGCAGGGAAGCAAACCAGGCACAGCAAGGACATCAGACAGAGCCATCCCTGTGGAAACAGCACGAAGCACAGATTGATGGGCCTTGAGGAAATCCCTGTGGGATGAACGCAGTCCACCGAAGCACTAACATCCATGGCCTTAGCAGGAATACATGCTCAGTTTTGTACCTGAATACATCATAGGATTTTGTATGTAAAAAGGGCAAATGTTTCTTTCCGGCTAGGGAAAGAAATAACTTTTGAAAATTAAAATTTATGGTGAATTATATCTAAAAAAAGCTTCCTGTCTTCTCTTACATCTGCTGTCCCCATCCATTCCTTGCATCCACTGTATTATATTGCTTTTTTTTTTTCTTCTGTACAAAATGAAGTAGTGCGAGACTTGACCCCACCTGCACTTCGGGGCTTGCAGTTTGCCTAAGTGATTCATGTTGAGTTCATACACCACTCAACCTCCCCTAGCATGTTAAGAAGCTGCCCTGACGCAGAGGTAACCTGAGGCAGAAACACAAACATGTCACATACTGCAGAGGAGTTCAGGATGCTGTCATTGCCTTTCCACACACTGGGCGCAGCCAGACTCTGACCCCAGGCAGAGGTCACCTGGGGAGACAAAATGCTTTTTTCCTTTGTTTTGGGTAGTAGCTCAAGCCAAAACGTATCTCTCGAGATCACCGCAGTTTGCCACAGAGCAAACAAGCCCAGAGGTGAAAATATAAGTGTTAGAGCTGGATCTCAAGAGACAGGACTGAGACATGCGAGTCCACAGGACTGGCAGAATGCTGCTATAGCAATAAGGTTTCAGGCTATATCCTGCTTTCTTCTCTCATACTTATTAATAATTCACTCTGAAGAGGAAGGATTACTATTCATTTTATATGATTAAACAACTGATCAATAAGGAGCAACTATGATTCATTCAATACTTGATTGTAGATTAGATAAAAAGCATTGTTCTGAGTCTGTCCTAAAGAATAAAATGGAATGATAAAAGAAGATGTCTAAGGAGATATAAAATCCCAATAGTTCTCCTGCTTTTCCTCCTTTTCAGTCTCATTAAAAGAGAAATTACAAATGTTTTTCTTATCCTGTTGTCAGCACACAAGCATCATGACAGTGAACAGTAAATTCATTTTTTTATGAAAATCAGAAAACTCTAAGAATACAAATGTATGATTGTAAAAGGGAGGCAAAGATTGATTATTATATACCACATAAGCCTCAAAACATTGCTGCTTGAGTCACTAAGCTGAGATTTAGCAGATCGAGAGGCCAATCTCTAAAGTATTTTGTGACTTTATTTTGGAGAAACTGCAAACCATAAACCAGATTTGCTGTTCTTCTCATGTGCTGCCCTTCAACTATTCTTATTGCTAAATTCACTAGACAACAATTTGTCAAGGACTTGAAGTTACTGTGGCGTTTGCATCCTTGTTAGACTGATTGTCAAATAGATATCCTGTCAATCTACTGACTGCTTAGATTTTTGTTCTAACAGTGAATGGGGCATTTTTTAATGGAAATATTTGTGACTTCATGAGTCTAAATACTGTTTCCAACAGGGTACCATCTAGATTCGGAGATGAACTGTGTGACCAGAGGAGGTTAGGGATTTTTCCATCTCAGACTTCAGGAGCGTTGGTACACAACTGTTCTTGATCATCTCACACCGTACAACTCATTTCCACAAGACAGAGCATATTGAGAGAGGAATATGCCAGTGAAGATTTTTGAGTTATAATAATTTAACTCCATCTGTTTTCATTATCCTCTGATGAGGATAAAAAACCAAACAGTCAATTCTGAACATAATGAAAGACATTCTTCTAGATCATGACTTTTAAAATGTGCCTTGCAACTGATAGAAACATTTAAAAAAAAAACCTTCTTATGTGAAGAGCCAAATATTGTGCAAGATGATATTGAATTTCAGTAATTAATTACATGCTGCCAAATTCAGCTGTATAACCTGTGGTTTTCCTGAAATGCTAGCAGTTGTTTCAGCTAGTTTTTATGGCTCTGCCTCAAAGCCCATTAAAATGGATTACAATCTCTCTATTGATTTCAAGTGGTCTTAAGTCAGATCCTCAATGCTGGGGACATTACTGGGGGAAAAAAAAGGGGGGGGGGGAGGGGGGAAGAAAAAAATAGGACCAAGATTCTAGTCTTATTCACAGAAGAATAGAAATGAGATATTTGGCGTACAGCATTTGTTAAAGTATCAGTATCCAAGCCCTGATTTTGCACATATTAAAAAAGTTAAGGAAAAGAAAATCATGTTCATTAGACTTTAATATCTGATTAGTGATTATTAGAAGCACAAAAATAATTTTAGGATTTCAGAGATTACATAGAAAAATAATTTTCCTCCCTAAGGATAATTGAATATTCTACCAATAGGCTCAAGTAGAAAAATACTTCTAAAAACAGCTGCAGACTGTCCAGTAACATAACTGCTAAGACTAAGGCTACAGTACATGAACAGAGAGGCAGAGCTCCATATTTTCGTAGTTTCATGATCACGTATCAATGAATAGACTATGCATTGAAGCGTTTGAAAAACTGAGAAATACAACCCACATTAATCAACAGGATTTTTGCATATCATGCATGGTATCCCCAGGATGTTATCCATGAGTATCCAAAAGATAACCATCCTTTCCTAGACTTAAATTATTCATACAGCATGTGCTTATTACGGTTAGTCCTTTCATGCATCTGTAAGCTCTATGAGACTACAGTCCAATAAAAAAAAATAATTCTTCCACCTATGTTTCTTATGCAGCATAGTCATAGAGTCAGAATCACAAAATGGTTTGGGTTGGAAGGACCTTTAAATGCTCATTGCAGGGGCATCCTCCACTACATCAAGGTGCTCAGAGCCCCATCCAACCTCGTTTTGACTGTTTCAGAATGGGGCATCTACCACCTCTCTGGGCAACCTGTGCCAGTGTTTCACCACCCTCATCATATAAGATTTCTTCCTTATATCTAGCCTGAATCTACCATCCTTTAGTTTAAAATCATTACCCCTTGTCCTATCACTACAGGCCCTACAAAAAAGTCTGTCCCCACCTTTCTTATAAGCCCCCTTTAATGAACATCATAATGAATATCTTACAAATTTTCTAATCAAGATTTACATAGCGCTTGACAAATGTATTTCTTCCACAGAAACTTCTGCGTGTAGATTCAACAGAACTTTTTGTAAAGCTGTATTAATCTGAGCCAAACACGAGCTGCTACATGACCTCTTAGTAAATGCCTTCCTCATGCAGGAAATGCTGAAAAGCTGTGATGGGGCCAGGACCTAAAGGCAAAGGAGTTAATTCAGGGCTCATATTAGTTTCACTTGACATGCTCCTAGATTTAGACATAAACGATTAATCCAATCTTATCCATATAGCAAGGGTTTTTTCAACGGTCATTAGAATTTACTCTGAAATATCAGTTTGGCACTGAAAATTATTTCGACTGGATATTCCCTCTTCTGCTTCAGATGCACTGCACACTCACACTCACTCCCAAGAAATGACAAGTCACACCAACTGAATTTTATGCCATCTTCACTGGTACTGACCAGAACCATCATACTAGCCAGAGTAAAAAGAAATAAAAATCTTCTTGACGGATATTTGCTTTCATGTCAGAAAATGTAAAACAGTCAGCACATGGTATATCAGGCATATAAATGTCACTAATAATAAACACACCTTTTCCAAATCACATGGGGCCATAGCTAAAACAATAAACATACTCTGCATTGCAATTCTCCTAAAAGGAATGATTTTTTTAACCATAAATCATGGCTTGGTCTGCATGAGTATATCAGGCCATAGACAGGAGGAGACCCTGAGCCTTCATGGTTTCCACTACCCAAGACACTATGAGCCTGGGGGTGTCACAAGCAAACGATGTACGTTGCCTTTGCTCCTTTCCTTCCTGAGAAAGGAACACCAAACAGCTAAGATCTCAACCCTTTTCCCTCCAATCCTCCTAATCTCTGCCTCAGCCAGTGTGGGAATGCAGAGCAGATGGTCCCTGCTGGCCACAGGGAAGGAAGATGATGCAGACCATGACCTTCCCCCACAGGTAGGTAGTAGTCTGCTCTATCTGTGGCCAAAAGTCCTTCCTGCCTCCATCTGCACAATGTTTTTTAATTTTTTTTTTTTTTTTTTTTTTTTTTTTACTAGGGCATGTGGAAGAGCCAGGACAGCCCTGGTGGAGTGCTGTTACTGCCCACTGAATTAAACTGGAGAGCGGGAAGTGTTATTCCTTCAGCATGTTTCCCAAATATGTGCAAAGTGAAATTGCCTGTCTGGTAAAAGAGAATTTTTTACATTTCCATCAGAAGTCTCAGGTACTATAAGAAAATCATTTGTTTCTAAAGACTGCAGACAGCTTCCTAACAGAAGGCCAGAATGAGGTGATTTAAACTGATGTCCTTTGCACATAATCATTTCCTGCCTCACCAGATGGCAGATGGTAGCATCTCAGAATGGGCAAATGTGATCGCTGTGTTCGTACCTAAGGGCTGTATGATATAACAATTAAAAAGCTAGTGATATATGACAGTAGGGGATCAATTCAGCTCCCTAAACATAGGCAACTAGCATGTTTAAGACACCTTATAGTGCTTAAGACATTCACATGGGGCTAGCAGATAGGATGGAGGACCTAGGGAAGACCAACACCTTCTTGGAGCCATAGCTGGTGGCCAAGAATGTTACACAAAAAGGTATTAGATCCTTGTGTTTAGGCAACTGAGTCAAGACCTAACTGACATAACAATTAGAAGAATCTGCCATATGAGAGACCTAAAAAACATGTTATCTACAGGTAAATCATTAAATGGAAGCATTTAGAGTCAGTACTTCCATGAGTACATGGAAGTATAAAATAGTAGAAATGAGTATCAGCCATTGATCGGATAAGGCCAGTAACACAAAACAATCAGAACCATGTTGCAAACAGAGCTAATTGAAATTTAAAACAAACAAACAAAAAAAAAAGATCAATGAATTCTTTCATGGGTATGAAATGTACACTGAAGGTTCATTTTTCAAGCAGTGAAAGGACCTACAACAATAAACTGATGCCAAACTCAAATGAAAGGAAACAAATGCAAATGAAAGCAAACATCGCAAAATGCTCGAGATTGTTTCTACTCCTTCCAAAATGCTCATCAGTCTCCATTCCTTCCAATCATCTTAGCAAGCCTTGATGTGTCTTCCTGAAACACACATCTCAGCCCAAAACACAAATTGTACTTCATCAAGACCAGGGTATTGGGTCCAGAATAGCAAATGCTCCAGAAATTTAACAGCCCATAGCATACAGTAAGATCAAATGGTTCCTCCTGGCTTTAAATTCTACATCATTGGACGCCAAGGGGGAGCAGTGTATTATCACCTTTCATTTATTGGAGTTCACATAAATTCTAGGATGGCTGAGTCACATATGTCTCAACAGAGAGAGAATGGGGTTCATCCTTTTTAGCTGTAGCTATCTAATCTCAGTAAGCTATCATGGTGTCCTATAATCAATGGAAGAGAGCTGGTAATTCATTTCCAGCTGCAATAAGTGTAGTTTCATATTTAGCAGCTCCAGAAACACACTTGCTGTTCACTTTCTTGTCATGCTGATAACTGGTCACTTGCCAGAAACAAGTTCAGAGTGCCAGCACTTGCCAGGTTTTACCCAACGGAACTTGCTCATTCACCAAAGGAGAGGTACATTTTCACATTATCAGTTGGAGAGAAACAGGAAAACTAACTTTTAGGTTAAAAAAAAATAAATAATCATAAGAGGAATCACAAATACAACTCCCATTAAAAAAAAAGGGAAGATTAAACAGGAAAGATACATGAATGAAGTGGAAACATCCATAGTACATTTAAAGAAAACTAGTATTGGTTTTTTCCACCAAAATTCAGAGTTGAAAATAAGTTACTCCTGCAAATTTCTCTGCATAGTATTGATTTACATTCTAACTTGCATTTCTTGAATCTGCAGGTACTGCGGCTCAGTTTTGTAACAACTAATAATCATATAAAAATAAACAATGATCTGGCATAAATGACAGATGGCAAACTGCAAGTCTTAGAGGATATAGTGTCAAATAGTTAACAAATTCTAAAGTTTAGAGACAAAGGACACACAAGCTTATTCCTATGTTGCACAACATTTCCAACATCAAAGCACTTTATTTCCCTTGCCTTCATCTGTTCATGCGATATTTCTGTAAAGAGCCACTCATAAGTATCTAGACACCTGAAAATACGTGAAGTTATTACCACAAAGAGAGAAAAGTCAGGCAAAAATGATCTCTGGACCTCTGAACAGTCAGAGGATTTTGTGTTAGCTTTGCTGTCCTTGGCTGCACTTCAAGGCCAATTGGTAGTGTAGAATTGGAAATGTCTTCTCTTTTCCCTGAAACCTGAAGTAAAATAATGTCTCATCAAAATGTTCAGACTTTGTTTGAACAATGGTTTCAGGAGAGAACAGAGATAGTTTAATTAAAAAAAAATTATTTCAGTGCTTTACGGCAATTGAACCTTGGCTTCTTCACACTTGCAGTCTCCTGTCAGAAAAAGCAGCAGCTAGGCCTGGACCAACCTGCAATCAAAGGAAAGTGATCCCTGTGCTGTCACCAGACCTGGACAACCAGGAAAACCTATAAGAATAAAGGAATCCCAGCAAAATTAGCTTGCCTCTATTATCACTAATCATCTAAAGATTTGAAGTTAAAAAGCACCAAAGAAGTTACTTTTGAGCTGAAGCAATCAAAACCAACAGTCCTAGTAACTGAAGGTGACTCGTGTCTCTGGAGATTAGGCTCCTGTGAGCTACAGCAGAACACACACCAGGAGACATCTCTTCTACTATATTCCCCCTTCCTCCAGTCTTACATCATACAAGTGAGGCAAGAACCTTAGGGCTTTCTCTCTTGTCTCACTTTAGATATACCGCAAGATACGCTGGTTTGGAAAGTGACTGCTGTATACTTTAAAGAAAGGCTGAACCCTTATTCAAATGAGCAAGCTTGTACAAAAGACATGCTAATTCACTTTTAATTGAAGTGTTGACATTAAATATGGAACTTGGATTACATTAACAGATATCCAGATATCTGAGTAAACTAGTCCAAACTGCAGGATGCCTATATTAAAATTAGCATGTGCTGCTGTGTGACTCAGGAACCTACACACGACTCATGAATCTGTCTACCCGTGTCTAGATCAGCAGTAAGGAATGCTAGCAACTCAATGAGTCCTGCCTGGGAGAACAACTATGTGCAGCTCATGTACAATTCTGTTTTCTCTAACTTCTGTTCTATTCCCCCTCGACAGAGTTAAAATAGTTGAAAAGTGCAGAAACATTGGCACTTGGGAGGGATTCCCAGAGAAAAACAGAAATTCAGAGAAGGAAGAAGCTTTTTTTGCTGTATCAACAGCAGAGGAAAAAAAGATGACAGCAGAAAGGAATCCTGGAGTCTGAGGAGAAGTCACGTAGATGATGGGTGATCTTTGACTTCTTGGAGCACTGTGACTTGCAAACAGAAATCCTTCAGAACAGGAAGAGAACTTGAGCAAGAAAAAAAGAAAAATATTGTTTTGACTAAGCCAGGAATGGCTGAATTTAGAACACTTTGCAAAAAGCTCAGGGGTCTGTTGCTCCTACTGCCACAGGGTTCAAGCTTTATAACCAAGTGCCAAAGTTACAAGGGTCTCTCCACAGAGGGGGGCTAGTCTTTGTTTGGAGGGTGAGGGATAGCTGCAACAGAAGATCCCACTTCCTTGAAGGGGTGGGAGAAGTTACACCTGCAAGGAGACTGAGACACCAAAGAGGTGCTGCTGAAAGTCTTACAACTTTAAAACTATAAAAGACTGACCACAGCTGAGTGGTGAGAACTCAACAGTTACGCCATTATATCAAGCTTTTTGATGAGAACTTTCCTCAGTACTAATCTTACTTGTGGCTTTGTTACAAAATACACCGAAGCCTAACTCAGTGATACAATGCAGCAGTACATGAGCACGACCATGTCTTTGCAAGCAGGAATGGCAATTGGTTGTGCCCCTTGGACTGACTAAACATCGAGACACCTTAACAAGCAGCAAACCAAAAAGTTTTACAATTTCACCTAGTGTATAAGAAACACTTGGGTTTTTTCAGTTGTCTCACCAGCACACGTTGAAACAGATATGACACGCTGACACTGCTAACCTCTGTGTCTGCTGCAGAGATGTTAAAGCTGTTTGTGGATCAGGCAGCTCAGTCAATCTGAATGATCAAGGCTGCCAATGGAATGCCATAAATGTGTAAAATAATCCTCCTCGAGGTTAGAGTTTATCAGCTTTGGGTTTGCCTGAACTAAGCCTAGCCTCTTGCATCATCCAACAGCTCACTACAGACTGTGTAGCTTCAGAACACCAAGACCATAAATAACTCTTTCCAAAATCAATTGTAATCTACATATTTGAGCCAACCATGTACTCCTGCAGTTGGGAAGGATTAGCCTTTGCTTATGCCAGGAGTCTGCCTTGCATTGAAGAAGATAGCACAAGTCCAATAAATTACGTGCTTGGTGCGGTGCCAGCCATGTGGAAGTTGAGAGTCAGCTCTATCGATATTCACTCAAGAGAGTAACTCATGTCAAAGCCCAGCAACCTGTGATCCAAATAAAACAAGAAAGAAAGTTTGCCCTTTGGTTTATGTATGCATTCATAACTCATACAGGCAGAATTCTCCTCCTGCATATTGGGAATGCATTTCTAAGTTGACACCTGCAGCGGTTTCAACTTGTGGTGATATTTCATAGCTAGGCTATTATAGCCTTTGGAATGGAAATATGGACGGTCATTAATAAAACCAGCACAAGCACAGCCATTACAAAGGAGCATTAGAAACCAACAGGGTGGGAGAAGTACCTTTCCAAAATATCGTTCCGGATTCTGTGTGGGGGGAGGGAATGGACTTACTCAACAAAACCCCTTTCTGATACCAGCTTCACGGGTTTGACTTTACAGTTGTGCAACAGAATCCCTAATCCTTTACTTAATGCATCATATTGCATTTTCCACCCTTAGGGATTCCATGCTGTGGTCAAACAATTATGTATACCTCTGGCTCCCTCATTCAAGCTTGAGTTGCATAAAGTCCTGTGTCTGATGACATCAGCCTTTAGCAGCTTTTATTTTGTAATTAATAGCTCTATTCACAGAGTATAGCTGGTAGAATTACAGGTTTGAGGGTGGTGCTATTTTAAATATCATCCAATATTCATTAGGGTGTTTTTTATAAGTTTATCTGAACTAGCAGGGTAATTTACCTATTTCTACTTTTAAATCACGCTCACCAGTCTTCACCTATCTGATGCAGGACCTGGAGCTTGTTTGTTGTCCAAGTAAATCTACGAACTCAGGTAATCAAGTTCCCACAGCACTGGGTATAGCCGAGGAGCACTGCTTTACGAAGATGATTTAAGGGCATCATTCTGATCTGTTATATAACACAGGGTGTCAGGAGTTCAGAAATTAAATCAAGAAGAGAAATCACTAAGACTTAAGTAGATTTTTAAGGTTAATCTGATACACAAAAAGATGCCCTAGACATGAACTGTTATACACAATTTCAATCTTTTACATTGCAGAAACATTAAAAATCATTTGAGCACATCCATCTTTAGTGTTTTATACACTGTAATTACCACAGCTAAACAGCTGTAATGACTTAGTGATTCTATAACAACAGCGTCCCAATGACATTGAACATTATTTATTATGGAGTGATATAACCAGATCATTTGGTTAATATCTGCAGTGTCATTTCTGCACTTTATCCCCCTCTTGGAACACAAACAGGCTTTATGAGACTATATGTTTGTTTGGGACACTCTAGGGCCTGATTTGCAATATGCCGAACACCTACATGCTTCACTATGGTCCACAGGGACGTGTAATTCCTTGCAAGATTCACCCTTTAGTCTCCTTGTTCATGTTTCCCTCCCTCAGTTTCCATTTGGCAGTGGAGCCATCACCATATTAGAAGGGCAAGTAATGAAAAAAGAATAAGAAGGTGAAAAAGCAAAGTCTCTGCCATCTTCAGTGCCCCCTTTCTCTAATTTGTTCATTCTCTGCCCAAAGGAAATTACAAAAGCACGTTACCAGTCAATACCTCCAAATGACTTCTGCAGCAGCAAACAGCCTATTGTCAGCAGGAGCTGCACCTCTCCAGGTACGAGCTATTGTTTTCTAATTATTTCATGGCCAGAGAGCACCTATGCTTCTGAAGATGATGCTTCCTAAACTGAGAGCTGAAGCATTGGCTCCTCACCATCATTCACAGTTCAGTTGTGTTTCTGAACACAGACTCCTGGTTGCTGAGCTCACTTTGCTTGTTGGTTTAGCTGAATGCTGTTGTTTCTCAGATTCCCTCCCACTATGGATCTTACCAACCTGCAGAGCAATTCCCAGTGTCTTGGCTTTCTGTTTCTGAGTGAAGAACTCCGGCAGGCACATGAGGAGGAAGCCTTTGAACTGGGCCTCTCACAACACTTGTTCTGCAGTCAGCTTTATAACAACCATTTGTGTCAGCCTGGAAGACAGTCACAAGCCTCTGAAAGCCAAAGCAGATGACCAAATGACAAGGTTTGATTGCTACCTGATTTGCAACAGACTATTTTGACACAAGCAGTTAATCCCTCAGGCCACTTGTTACAACTCTTAAAATGTCGTAGCTCCAGTTGTCCCTCAGCTAATGTCATAAGCGTATGATTCCTACCAACAGCTTTCAGTACGGGGGTGTGGGGACACCCAGAGATGCAAATGGGAAGCTGACGCAAAACAGATCGGAAGACAGCTCTCACAAGTGCTATACCGTTCATATTTTTATACTGAAACAGTAAAGACTTCATTTAACACCTACAGGAAGGTACTAGAGAGGCTCGCAGAACCAGCGAGGTTGAGTTTTGGGTCCAGGGATTCAAGGTGGTGGAGTCACACCTGGAGCGTTCAATACTCGTGCAGCAGTGAAACCACTGCAATGCCGCATGTCAGGAGGCAGAGTTAAATCACCATGGGCAAAGCAATCGCTAGAGAGGAAAATGATACTCCAAGGATAAAACACCCTAGATAAGAACCTACATATACATATAGGCAGAGGAATCCAATCCAGCCTTGCATATCATGGCTGTATTAACAAGGCTTGCTTTCAAGAGATCAAAGGACATTGATCCTTCTGACAGATCAGTCCTACAGAGAGGAGGAGGAGGAAGATTTTCATAAGTTAGGAACATAAGAGAAAAGAGACAGCCATAGAAGTCCTGTTTGCATTTCTCCATCTAAATTTCTCGCTGTTTTGAAGCATTTTGAGACTTACATTACAGGTCCTCTGTTCTCCACACATCTTTTCCGCAGGCTGTTCTTGTGCAGCCAGTTTTGCTTAGTCCCAGCTGAAACTAAAAAGGATCCTTTTGCTAAAAGCATTTTTCTCTGGGGATATTTCTTGCTCAAATATCTTTGTCTCTAAGGCTCCCATTTAACTCTGCTAATAAGAGTGCAGGTCAGAAATGCATTAAACTTCTTCACAAAATAATGAGAAAATATTTTCCTAAGGGAATATTTATGTGGGATTTGTAGTTTATACCTTTACCCTTCATATTCTGCTCTTGGATTTATTAAGAAACAGTGCTCTGTTCTGAGAAGTATCATTTCTGAGTCATTTCAATCAACTGTCATAAGAGTAACACACTTGAAGCCCACAGATACAGCTAAGGAGCCTGAAGCAATTGAGAGAACACAGATCATTGTGGGCCCTTTTTATTTCTGAGTGATGACAAATGGGTGGACCGGTTTGCCGTGATGCATCTTGTTGGATGGAACTCCACATCTTCCAGTGGAGATGAGACTGGATGAATTTAGATGTGGTAGAACTATAGGTAACCTAGTAACCTTAACAACCATAAACCTCACTGCAGAACTCCAAAAAAACTTGTCCTGCTGCTATTTCTCCCTAAAAACACTTTAGCTTTCAGTATTCCTTCAACACCAGTAAAACAAAACACTAAAACTTATCCCAAAACTTTGCTACAACTGAAGGTAAAATATGTTAGTTGCTTCATTACACCCTCCTTGAGTGCCTGTGTAAGGTCACCAAAGGGGAATTAAAATAGGTGTCTCTAAACAGACATTAGTATCTGGTTATTCAGATTATATTGGACAAAATCCAGTTCTAAATCATGATGGTAATTATATAAGCACACTGGACCCATATTTGAAAGTTCAGCTGAAAGCTGTCCTTCAGTGATCCTAATAATGAAAAAAAAATTATTAGGACCTCCAAAAATGTATTTAAACAGTATTTTAGCTGTTCTGCCAGCTTTTTAGGTTTATTGGACCTCCCCTGTCAGAAATGTGGAGATCTTCTGCTCTCAGCTATACTATGACCTAAAAGGGTCATTTTGGACTTGTAAACAGATTAATCTAAATTTATGTATGCAAAAGCAGGAAAATAGTCCAATTTCAAGAGCTTAAGTATGCCTTTTTGTGTTCATTTGAAGACACCCAACCAATGGGATGGAAAGATTCGTCAAGGGACCAGTGCTGGAGAAAGCTCAAGTCTCCAGGCAGCTGAAGGCCCGAGGGACAAGCCCAGGGCCAGCTCTGCTCCTCAGTCTGCGCAATAGTTGGCTTTGGTCCCAGAAAGGAACCATGCCTGGAGCCAGATCATGCCTTACTTAAACCCTGGTGTCTCAAAGATGTGACCAAGCAAGCTATTAGATGCAGATCATCTCTTTCATCTCCCAAAGATTTTTTCACTCTAAAGCAAGCCCAGATCCAGTTCAAGTCCAAGACCTAGGTTGAGCCCCCTTTCTGCAGAGCCCTCTCCTACATCCATTCCTTGCCTGGCAGGTGGTAGTCTTGGGTTTGGATTTCCTTCTTCCAGTACATCAACAGTGCTCAGCACACCCTGGAGGGACACTGGGGTACTGTGGGGTGCTCAGTGGCTGGCAAGATGGCACAGGTTTGTCCCATGGGGATGCCCTGCCAAGGGGGTGTCTCTACTCTGCGATTCATTTTCCTCTTTGGCTTGGAAAGATCAGGGTTTGCTGAGGTTTGGGGAGCAGCGAAGAGCGTAAATTCAAGTGGGAATAACAGTTATTTGAAAAGCATTAAAATTGATTTTTAAATATCAGGATACAAAGGGCTCTACAAATATCAGAACAAGGCACATCCTTTGGTCCTGCAGCAAACGGGATGTGCAAGGGTTATTAAGTATCCCAAGAAGCAGACTGAAACACCTAAAGGAACTCCGTAGAAAGTTAGGAACTTTTCTGTTAAATCACATCAGTAATACAAAACCTGTCATGTTTATAGCTCCCCAAAGCATTCCTGAAATATTATAATAGAAGTCTGACTAGTCCAACATTGTCATTTTAATTAAAAGCTCTATTTCTCCTGACAGGAGCAAGTCAAAGAAAGTACATGTAGGACCCCACTCCAATCTCATGAAAAATACAAATGTTTTCCTCTATAAAATGGTAAACCTGTGGCATAGCTTAGAGATTGCTCTGGCCTATGTTCCATATGTAAACATCCATAGTTCACCCCCCCAAAATGGAATTTTATGGCTGATTCAATTTGCTAACACAAAAAAATGGCACAACCCCATGAACCCTTTTCCCCCTTCAGAGAACTTTCATTTTTTGCCCCTGAAGGATTTTTCATCCAGAAATTTTCAAGATGGTTTCCAGCATTAAAAATCAACTGAACCTTCCAATTTTATCAAAATGTTTCCATTAGTCTGAAATCTGTTTTCAGAATTTCATTCTGCTAGAAATTGTCACATTTTATCAAAAATGTGAGTTACCCATTAAAGAGAAAAAACTGTTCCCAGTCTGTTCCATTAAGCAAGGTGACTGTGCAGAGTATAATAATTTGATTCCATATGCCTACATTTTTCCAGTAGGTCCAAACCTGTGTATTGCCAGGCACGGTAGATCACACCACTACTACACTCATCTCCACTAGCTGGATCACAGCCTTCTACAACATACTTTGCTGTTTGTAAGACCTGGAGAACTCCCTTAATATTCACAAAATCCAGTTTGCACCTATTTAAAAAAATAAAAGTCACTCTGGCACCCATACAAAGGGAGGATAAACCTTATCAGATGTTAAAAACATCATCTTCCTAAGTGATTGCTAGCAGCCAACATTGCCATTTCTGCCTTCAATGGGCAGAGATATTTATCTGAATAAATACTAGTAGGCAACTCTGCACACTCATCACTAGCTATATGTAAGTGGCGACCCTTGTCTTTTTTGGTGCATGCAGAGAGGACTGGAGTCTTTTCAGATGCCTTCTTTTTATCAAACTGAGCAGTTTCACTCTCTTCTGGGTGCTCATGCGTACCTAACAGGTTGTAGGCATAGGACACTCGCATTGCCATGCATCGGTGGGCCAAGAACACTCTCAAGGGAAGCGATCAACACTCAGAGAGCTTCTGAGATGATAACCGCAGAGATCAACAACAACTCTTGCTAAGAAGGGTGATAATCGTAATAGTTTTGCAATAAACTTCTCTATCTGCAGAGAACAAAGGATAACAAACCCCCATCGTATTTTTGCTTCTTTGAAAATAAGGATGCGCACAAGCTGCTGATGCTGTGGTGAAGAGACCGGTTCCTTCACAAAAGCTTGCAGAGGAGAAGCGAAGAGGAAAGGCAATCCTCATCTCTGCAGAGAAGTTGTTTTAAAATATTAAAAATATTAAAAGTCTGCATCACTGTATAAAAATAAAGTCGGGCTCTTCTTCACTACACAGGGGGAAGGAGCAATGGTGCAGCGTTCAGCTCTGTCCCCAGGCAGCTCCTTGAACTTGGGTCTGGCCAAGCCACAGCATGGTGGTGGCACTCCCTCTTCACCTCCAGCGCCCAGATGTTTCCCTCTGCCCCTGAGCTGGCCACACAACCACTTTCTGGGCCACTAACGAGCTGGGATAGCTTAGCTGGTCCTCTCCTACCAGGTCGTTCAGCCAACAGAGGAGACCTACCCCAGCAGAGGTGACGGGGCAGCTGCCCCGGTGGGGCTGCACACCAAGCAGCCGGGGACAGCCATGTCCTCAGCCGGCACTGCTGCAGCCAGAGGGGACCAGGGGTAAGCACAGCCCTCCCAGCTCTCAGGCCATACCCTGGCGTGTCTTTGCCATCGCCAGAGTTCAGTGGAATTTCACCATTTCTCAGGGTCCCCATGAGTAAATCAGATTGAAGGACGTACGCGGGGGGTGAACATGAAGACCTGAGATTCTCTTTCAGTCATTTCACAGGAGAAATTCAGCACTTTGAATAACACAAGAGAAGGAACTGTGATTTCACTGTTCCCATAGCTCTTTACTTGAGCATCTAGGAGTCCTATAATAATATAGCAGTCCGAAAATGTGCCTAAGTCTGCCTTTTGCTTATCAGCATGAAGTTCCTGTGGAGCACGCGCATGCCACGGGAGATTGTATACCAGCACGCACTATTTTGAGAACAAAGGGAAGCTGATGGAGACATATTTTCCTCGATTAGGCAATAAACCATTCTTCTATTACATTTTGTTATGTACATTTCGTATAAGAACGGCGTCTGTAATTTGACTGATCTTTTGTGATGTAACCAAAGGGAGCCACTATATTATGTTGTATTACTATCATTTTCTTCAGAGGAATGAATCATATTCCTTTACAGTCACCCAGACACGTAACACACAGTAACTGCCAGTTTCTGAATGCTAAAGCGCAGAGAGCTGGCTGCGGAAGTATATGGCTACACAAATAGATATGATGCTTTCCATTTTTCAAGGGCACTTAGAGATGTGCATGGCACTCACAAAACACATTTCAAGCCATGTAATTATTATCCGGTTTCCAGTTTAACTCGAGTTTGTTAAAAACCCCCTAAGATCTGCAAACCCTTTAAGTGAGGCTGAAATTAACTCAAATGAGTGATTTGTTGTCATTTAGAAATATTTTTAAAAATCACTTCACTAACAACTCAAATTTAGAAGTAGGAGAGAAAAATTAACAAATCAGAGTTTGGGCGTTGTTTTTTTTTAAATCCTCAGAGGTCCCAGAGAGTTTATGCAAAATGAGTTCCCCAAATTTGTCAAAGTCAAATAATGCTACGCAAATGCAGACGCCTTTCATTAAACAGCAGGTAACGTTACCTGGAGGCAAGGTAATAGTCATGTCATGAAGACTTTAGACTGTCTGTCAGCCTGGATACGGACCCGACATCTCCAGGAAACACCTGACTCGTCGTACGCAAGGTGAAGAGGGCAGAACCCCTGAGATGGGACATGTCTCGCTGCTTCGGCAGAGCAGGACCTCTCCGGCTGGTGTTGCAAACGGCCGCACATCCCCCGTTCAGGTGAAGGGCAGTGGGCAGGGCGAGGACGGAGGGACAGACACAGGCAAGTTTAAGTCCTGATCCAAACTGCCTTTCCCAAGGAGAAGAGGTAAAAATGAACACAAATGCTGTAACCACAAAACCATCTTTCTTTAGCCACTGCAGCCCGTGACATCTGCTGTCTAGATATAGACATGCGTTTCTCTTTCCTAGCGCAAGCTGTAAGAAAAGATCCATCAGCATCGCTCCCTTGAGCTTTTCAGCACGTTAACTCTTCATAAACACTCGCGCTCTTTATTAACTCATTTCCTCTGCTGGTATTCATTAAAACTCTTCTATTCCTATGCTGATTTTCAGACGTTACACCGCAGCAAATCTCTTCCCACAAATTTCTTAGTTTCCTTGGTTCACAGTAAAACTGTTGAATAAAATGTTTGAGAAAATAATTCATAATAATAATAATGGAAAATTAATTAAGATAGCGTCAATAATCATATACCACTACGTATGGGTAATAAATGAGTTCAGCATATAGGCTGGGATTTCTGAGGAGGACTGCCACCCGTTAGCATGTAGCTCTCCTGCCTGCCTTTGATCAACCTCCCTGGAGGGTTTAAAGCAGGCAGATCAGTTTCTCAATCACATGGGTTTTTTAGTAAACATCCATTTTCTTGTAATAGAAATTAAACCTAAATGAAATGCAAACCAAAGTATGCTTATGAGATTAAAGACTTATTATTCTCTTTCAACCATATCCACCACTCCATCGCTACCAGAAACACAAAGCTACCTCCCCTCACTGAGCAAGTCACAAGGGGTGACTGCCAGAGGGCTTCATGACACATTCATGAGGATGCATGAAGTATATATGAGTATGCATCAGTCCTGGTGTCCAAAAGCCACAGGAAGCAATTACCCAGGCTTGTTCATAGTCAAGGAGCATACCTGTGGAAGTGAAGTCACCACTAGAATGATGTATTTCAATCTTTTCATTTTTCTTCTACTCATATCTTCAAGGAAGAATATGATGAGACCCATAAAGCTATGCTGTCTCTTGGCTAGGAATGCACTGCTGCCCTACAGAGGTCATCCACTCTTTAGAAAAAGAATATCAACAAAATCTGACATGAGACTGCAAGAAACTAATTTACCTTCAAACACCCTGAATAACTGTTTTCCGCCTATTCAGAGAGGAGAGAACAGGAGGTAGAGGTACACTTTGCTTTCTGATGTTTCAATCTAGCTTGATCCAGTAAATCTGTGGACTCCTGGAAATGAAGCCTGCGACAGCAAACACTGTGCAAGAGAATATCTATTTTTACCTTCATAACATTAAGAACGAAGACATTTTTGTGGAAGGAGGTGGTAGGAATCCTTGGAGAAATCCAGAGACTAGCTTTTGGGCTTGGAAAGTCCAGGAGAAGCGGCTAGGTAATGTTTCAGCAAGACTATTAAACCTTTGTGTTCAGAGTGACCCTAGTGAAGGGAAAGGACTATTGGGTGCAACAGCCAGCAGTATAACGCCTCTCCTTTTATGCGCTGTCGGTACGGACAGTACTCACTGGCAGAGTAATAACTCAACCAGGAAAAGCAATAGCTAAGAATCGCAGGTGCAATAGAAGAGCTACTGAAGTTTGAAACTAGCGTTGTATTCAATCACTTGAGCCCCAAGAGAGCATCAAATTTATGAGCTTCTGTTTTCACGAGACCTGTTAATTAAAACTATGATTACATAGTTTGGAAATTGCTCTATGATTAACAGATCAGATTTATTACATGGTATCTAATTCACAGCCACGTGTGAAAGCCAAAACGGTGGAGGTTTAACGGTGACCAAAGGGGATGCTGTCACTTTGTAGTCACATTCTTCACAGCACAGAATACCGCACCCATGGATGCTCCTCTCCTCCACCTCCAGTGCCCTCACCTCCTGCCAGAAGATAAAGCTGAGCCCTGAAATAGGAGGTGTTTTCACAGTTATGTGCACAGCGTAGACACAACTTGGGCATTTGACCTTTCCCACCTCTTTCAACAGGCTTCCCTGTTGTGTGGCACCATCACGCGGACCCTGATCAGGCTGCTTTTAGAGCCTGCAGAATGCAGATTGCACAAAAACTCAGCAGCAAACTGGCCAGCTTCACATGAACGGGGATGGGTGCCCAGCCCCAGACAGCTGCCACAGTGAAAACAGCTTTGAAGCACTGCATGGTTCTGACACTGTGAAGAAGTCATCGCAGCCTCTGTCACGGTTCAAGGGTAGCAGCGATCTCTGCAGGCTGCTGCATCCTCTGTGGGACCAACGGATAAAGGTGGGTAATGAAGCGAGCGCTGCCCTGCCCTCTGCCAGGAAGCATCAACCAGCAGAGCTGAAGTTTCTTCCTGCAGAAAAGGGGAAAAAACAGAGAGCAAGCTGAGACTTACCTGCTGGTTCAAATATCACTCTGTTGGGGGTGAGTGTGGGTTTACGCCTCCTCTTAAAAATTAAGTTTGAATCTAGCTTCTCCAAAAGCATTGCACTGATTTAACAAACCAGAAAAAACTTGTGTGGGCCTTTGGTCTCCAGCTTCCACATCATCTTTGTTCCCTCCTGGATGATGCTTTCCCCTGGTCTCCACACGGGCCAAGTCAAGCAGGCTCCTAGGATTAGGAAACACAGAGCGCTGTAGGTTTGGGAGTTTAACAAATGCTATCACCATAATGGTCCCTCCTACACCTACCTTTTTTATTATCTCCATCCTCTTCTTACAGAATTTGTTAAATCACTATGGACAAAAGCACCTCTACGTCCAGGCTTAGCATTGCGAGCTTCTCTTTCTCCCATTAGTCAGGATTTTCTATAGTTAGTGTTTCTTCACATTTCAGGATATTTATTTTAAAATTAATCCAGCAGGTGTTGCAAAAATAATTATGAATAGCATATGGCTTCATTCAACCAATTTGGCTATCATAACAACCAAATGTTGATCATACCGGCTCTATAGAAAGCCCTCCTCCAGCACAGTTACTATGAGGCACAGCAACAGAAACTAAATAAGTAGCCTTGTCAAAAACGTCCTTGGTGCACAGCAAGGCAGGCATCCGTGTATAAGACTCTGTATCACACAGCGTTGTTCTTTCCAGCCATTCTTTTATGTCTCTGCAATTAGTTTGCAACGTGATGGCGAGGGCAGGAAAGAACGTTTTAGGGTGCACTTGGAATAACATGCATTAGGGGCCAGATCTTGTAATCCCTACTTGTAATCCCCTTCAGGCTCAACACAAAGAGAAGAGCTGAGCTGAACGCTGCCGGGAGTTCTCATGTTTGCAGACTCCATTATAGATTTAAAATATCAAAAGCAGAAACTCAATGGACCCTCCTCAGACTATGGGTGGACAATTAAATAATCCCAAGAAGTCTGCCACGAAGCTAACTTGTCACATGTAGCACCCCGCTGCCTTTTTTCACTTTCATTTCAACTAAAGCTGCAGGTTCATTTAATTATCTAAGTGAATAACTTAATGATAAATTCCATTCCATCTCTGACAGCTGAGTAATTCAAGAGAATTTTAATAGGGAATAATAAACCAGACTTTTTAAAAATTCACTTTGATTCCATCTCGACTTTAATTAAGTCAGTTCTGGAAAGCTTCAAGTCATAAAGGTCATTGAAAGATGTTGGCAAATTCATCAATTAGCATTAAAGTCTAAAAAAAATACATAGGTCCAATTTCAATGCAGGCGTTAAGGTAACCTTAAAGGAAACTGCATGTCATTACCAAAGTGTCACTCTATATTAGTTTGAAATGTAAAATTTACCTAGGGTTAACTGTAAAATAAATACTTCTATTTTTAAATTGCACTTTTGATAAATTTGCTTTAGCCAAAGTAAAATAATGTTGTTTTCCAACTAGTGACTAAAACTTGATAAATAATGATTTTTTCAGGTTTTTGGGATAAACTTTGGAAAATGGTTTGTCTCCAAATAAATAAAATTTGAAATTTTTCTTTTCAAGTTGTCATTGAGGCAAGCAAATAAGAACACTCCACTTGGAGTCAGCCTACAAAATTGTTTGACTTGAAAGGTCATTTAAATCCCTTTACTAACATTTGCTGTTGGATCAAATTTTAAATAAGGGAAGCTGTTCAATAAAAAGTCAAAGTTTCAAATAAATAGAAAGTCGGTGCTTCCAAATGAGAAGGTGATTATTTTTTCTACTCAACTGAAACAAATCAGTAACCTTTCTCTAAATTCACAGCACACATCCATTTTTGGGGGTTGATTCCCTCTGTTGAAAACCCTTCATCCAGATCTAGTCAAAACCACTTTCAAAGAGTTTCCTCACCAGTTACCTAAAAGCATTGCTCAAATATCGTCCAGATTGAATGGATCAGCCGAGCGTGGCGGCTATAGACGTCTACCAAAACGCAACGCGTTTCTCATTCAATAATAGTACCCTGGGTTTGGCCGAACATCTCCTAGGACCTTGCCTGCAGCAGAGGTGAGGGAACCGAAGGCAGAAGGAAAAGCCAAGAGCCCCAGGGCTCTACCTTGCCCCCAGCTCTCAGCCAGAAGGCTTTTCTCCACTGGTGCTCTTTGCAGCCTGAAAGAAGCCAGCGGAGTCTCCTGCAGCCGTTAATCATACTATAAAAGCATTAGGCTGCTTACTGCTCCGTAGGGTTGCTACAGAGATAGTCTAGCAGGGGCGCGCTGCTGGCTGTCGATATTTTGTGTAATGACAAGTGCTCATAAGAATAAATTAATATATTTAGAATTATTTTACAAGTACATATGGGAAATATGCGCTGCACCTGCTCTCATGGAATAGGACTGCACTTAGCAAACATCTTCTGGAATCGCATTTTGTGGCCTAAATGGATTAGTACTTAAATTTATTATCTTCTTAGTCCAGACTGGACAGAACCAGAGCTGAGGTCCCTTGGGGAAACTTGTCATCCCCAATCATCTCATCAGCCAAGAATAAGACAGAGTGCAGATCTCAAACTAAATGCAGCTGTACGGCATCCTAAGGACTGGTTTGTGCCTGACTTCAGGCCTGACGATCAGAAATACTCTCCTGCTTCCCGATGAAGCAAGCTCCCAGCAGCTAGACAAGCCCTGACTAGTTTTCTGCTGCTGTGAAAATTGACTCCATATCCACATGCCTGGCGAAAATGTATTTTGTCCTTGTGACAACCCAAGGTCAGAGAAGTTCATTTACAAATAGCGATGACTTAATATAAAAATTAAAGCAAACCTTGCACTGAATTTGCGTAAGTTTGGGGTTTGGGGATTTTCAGCCTGTTCCAAGAAGCATTTACAAGATTTCTTGTAAATTCCAGTTCAGACAAGATCCCTCATCACCAGCACCATCCAAAAGCCATGCAGGATTAGAAGCAAAATAGTATCTGGAAAGTGACGTTATTGATCGGCATTCCCTGCTAACATTCAGATGTCTGGCTATTTCCCAATCACAAGCCTTATCTACCTCCCAAACAGAAGCCAATCACAGCCAGCATGCAAAAGCTGTGGGCCGTTTATCACCCTCAGGTTGTTAATCTGGCTTCCTCCTTTAAATAGTGGAACATCAAAGCTGTCTAATGCTAAAGCAAGGACTCTGTGTGCAAGATCCACCCTGTGCAGGAGGAGCTGATGTCACCGCAAAGGTGAGCTGCTTTCTGACTCCACAAGGGTCAGAAATCGCAAAAAAAAAACCCAACCCTTCCCCTCTTCTGTTTTTCATCCCCTTTTTGGGAACTAACTTCAGTCTTCAGCGCAGGCCAGGCTGGGTCTGCCCTCTGTACCTGCTGCCAAGAGGAAAAAGTCTTGCGTGCTTCACCGCAAAAGCCAGCCCACAGCCAGGGAACAAAAGCCCCAGACAGACCAGAAGGATGTGGGCTGGTGGTGTTAGCCAAGCCTGGCAACGCAACACCGTGCTACCACTTATGCAAGTCGAGAACAAAAGTCAAAACAGTTTTTATCTGTTTTGAACAGATAAAAAGACACAAGAGGAAGAGGCAGCAGAACATTGCACCTTGGAGCTTCCATGTAAGCTGTTGGGTTATTCCTCCTACAAGAGAGGATGCTCGTGGTGCAGGCGTGGTTCCTCCGAGCACACCGATAGGGAGGGATTGTGCAAGAGCCCCTGCAAGGGTGGGGAGCGCCGTCCACCCCCACCTCCCACCCACACCCCACGGCCCCAAGGAGGAACTGTTCCTCAGTGAGCTCTCCACAGTTCAGTACCACCATCAGGTGCTCCCAGCAGGGGCACGGCGACAGCACCCACAAACGGGCACTGTGCTGGGGCAGTATCAGATCATCCACCTGCACATCACAGGGAAAGCCTTGGTGATTGTGTATGCACCATTGCACCACCTCATTTGCATAGACTTGTCATGGCTGTGGGGTCAAATTAAGGAAAACAGCTTTTTTGCATACAAGATTCCCCAGGTTGTGTGTGCAAGCAAGAGGAGAGAGTACCCAGGGAAGCCGAGCAACTGGAACACTTCACAGAAAATGCAGAAGGAACCAGAGACTAAATAGAGATGCAAAGCAAAAGAGTAAACTTGCACAACTTCTTCTTCTGGTGGGATTTACAGAAATACCAGGTTTCTCTTGCTTTCAGACTCTGAAGTATTCCTTACTGCCAAAGATCATGGCTTTTTTTTTTTTTATTTGCTTGTTTTTAAATAAGGCTAGTTTTGTTCAATGCCTAGATATCCAGACATCCATTTGTGTGAAGCATTAAACTTTTAAGTGAGCGATTTTCCCCAAACTTTGTGAATTGGCCCATCACATCACAATGGGGCAGTAGCTCAGTATCTCACGTCTCCTTGCTTGAAAATGTGAAGGGCAGCAGTGAAGTCCACTGCTTGGATTTGACACTCTGGGGGCCCTCCAATTTCTCTTGGCTTGCCTTGCCAGGGTGAAGTACACGATATCGATATTAGGCTGCTCTTTGATTTCTGAGGCATGACTTCCATTTGGCTCAAGCTGATGTTTTCATGTTAAGGGCAACTGAGTAGATGATCTTCTCAAACACAAACCACAAGCTCATGAATTGTGCGGGCTAACTTGGGCCTTTGCTTTGAGCTCAGTTGCATTCCCAAGCTTGGCAGACAGCACATCTCATCTGCGCTCTTTGCAGTTGCTCAAGAGCTCACTGGAACGGTCCAGGCACTCTGCCAGACCTGGGTGATGGGAGGGAGAGAAACAGGCAGATGCAGAGTCATTGCCCATCTGTTTTCACGTTGCAATTTGTACTAGATGCCTGGAAGGAAAACACAAGACAAACAGCTATCAAACTTGATGTCTTTCCTTCCCCTCCCCATCTGTAGTCCACCATTTCCTCTTTTGTCACCTTGAGAGTCATTCCCTCCCTTGAAGAATTCCCTCTAAAATGGGGGTGAATAAATCCACTTCTCCAGCAAAGTCAAGGTGTGCACTAGTTACAGACTTACCACCACCATTTGCATCCCTTGTTGAAGCCACTGGATCCACACGTGCACCCACCCTGACTTCCACCATGACCCCAGCTGCCGAGCGCCACGCAGAGCCGGTGAGCACCTCGTCACTGCTGCACCCAGGGAGCGGGCAGCAGCCCCGGTTCTCCTGCATCTCAGGAAAGCTGTGCAGACTTCACAGAGTGCAGAGGGCTTCCTACTTAAAGGAGGGAGGTCAGATTTTACAACTTGTCTCCAATGCCCACACCCTGGAGAAAGTCCTCAAAGCAGGAGACAGACCCTTGCCCAGGGCACAGGACTCTTCACATCTACCCCATTCTCAGCACAGGGACTTCTGCATTGACTCCCACACCCCACCACAGGGGACATGCCATAACTGACTTCATTCCTTAAGCTATTTATTTTGAAGTCCGTTGTACCAGAGCTAGATTTCATCAGTACCACCGCCCTGGTTTTGTACACACCCAAACTGGGCACTGTCAATGTAAACGTCAGTGCAACTCATCCTCCCCCTCAGCCCACACCTCCATTCCCAGCGGAGACAGCCAGCTGCAACACACCGATCTCACGCTCGTCTCCTCTACCTTAAAACAAATTATCAGCATCAACATCAGTAACAGGAAATTCATCTTAAAGGATCAACAACCTGATTCAATACCAGCCTTAGACACCCCACTCGTGTGACACGGCTCGTTAATCACGGTTCGCATGATTACTATAGGAATTTCTTTATATGTGTCAATGCAGGGACCTATGCAGAAGCTTGTAATTTGCCATATGATTTAAAGCACGCTAAAGGGCTATCACAGGAATTTTTCACTAAAGCATCTACAATTCTTCTTGGAAATGTTTTTCTTCAGTAGGATTTGTGGGCAGGACCAATCACCTGCAGCGGAGCTTTCTGCCTTACCTGGCTTTGGCCCATTGGGAAGGGGGGATGTTTTTATAAGGAGAGGGGTGGGTTTGGCGCAGAGCAAAGCTGTTCCCCGTAAGCATGCCGGTCCATAAGCAGGGCTCACAGAGCACCCATGGCCAGGCAGGGGTGATGACCACCCAGTCTCTACTGAAACACCCTCGCACCCTTACATGTAACTCCAGCCTGCTGCGTTGGAAATAGAAAAATCACATCTGACTGAAGTACAGAACATATTTGGCAAAAGATCAAACTCTTAACAATGAGTCTGTCTGGACATGGAGACATCTGGACATGGAGAACCTGCCGCCCTCCCAGCAGCTTCTTACAGCAGCTGATATCTCAAAAAGAAATTGCTCCTAGTTTGTCTAGCTTCACTTCTAATCACTCACTCTCACTATTACTTCTGTTGCTACATAAGAGTCCTTTTAGCACCAATAATCATCTCCACGAAGGCATTAATATTCTCTAATCAAGTGCCCTTGCAGTATTTCCATTAGCTAAACAGGCATGACTGCTTGACTCCTGCTGCCAGGCTTTTCTTGTCTGCGCTTCTTTTCTACCTGCTCTCTACTTTTTCCAGTCTATTTTAATCACGCAGACAGTGACACTCTCCCCGGCAGTGGTCCCACCAGCAGCACGCGGGGGCACCACGTCCCCTCCCTGCTCCCACATGTTGCTCCCCTGCTCAGCCACCCTGGTTTGCCAGTCTGTTTTCTCGACTAGCTTGCCTCACAATTAGCAATAAGGAAAAAAAAAAAAAAAGAAAAAAAAAAGACACCAGCAAAAAAATAAGCATTCAATAAGATTCCTGTTTATCTCAACACATTTCTCTCCTTTTTAGCAATTCATCTCCATATTAAAATAAAACGTACTGGCTATTTTCCCATCAGTAATTGCCTTAATTCGTCTGATCAAAATTCTTGTAGTTATCGATTGTTACAAGTTCTCATTACCCTTTCCTCTTTCAGATCTGCCATGCCAGAGGCATCTCCATCACCAACATGCAAATTTTTCCTTTATTCAAAGAGCCTGCTCAAGACCTCGGTATCAGAGCTACCTATTTACCAGACACAAGCAGTGAAACCGTGCATTTTCATGGATGCTGAATCACTTCAGAGCACTTAAATTATCACCAGTGATAAATTAAGCCTCATAGCTTGTGTGCAAGATAGTGAAAGTTATTGTTTTCCACTTTAATAGATGTACAAAGAGTCAGAAAGCCAGAACATGCCATTCACATAGCAACAGATATATCTGAGGACTCCTGTCTTCAATTAATTGCTCAAACAGCTATGCTATGCTCCTGTCCAGGAAGAAATGTTATATGAATAGTTGCTGCAGTCAAATTGCTGGAAAACTGGAGAAGTGTAGGAATATTTATTTTGGTCAATTGTATCCCTGAACAGTGTAACATGCCAGAATGTAAATAGTCTTATTTTAAGCAACAAGTGGAGTCTTTTATGAAATTACGACTATGGTAAAGGCATGGTTTGCAGTGTGTGTTGTCCACAGAGCAAATAGAAAGGGATGCAGCACATTCAGGAATCTCCAGTTCAGTGCCTTATCTGGGACTTCACAAGTCTGTCTTTCATAGAATCCTAGAATGGGTTGGGTTGGAAGGGACCTCAAAGCCCATCTAGTTCCAACCCCCCTGCCATGGGCAGGGACACCCTCCACTAGACCAGGTTGCCCAAAGCCCCATCCAACCTGGCCTTGAACAGTTCCAGGGAGCCAGGGCCTCACCACCCTCACAGGGAAGAATTTCTTCCTAATATCTAATCTAAATCAACCCTCCTTCAGCTTAAACCCATTCCCCCTTGTTCTATCACTCCATGCCCTTGTAAACAGTTCCTCACAGTCTTTCCTGTAGGCCCCTTCAGGTACTGGTAGGCCACAATTAGGTCTGCCCGGAGCCTTCTCCGGGCTGAACAACCCCAACTCTCTCAGCCTGTCCCCATAAGGAGAGGTGCTCCATCCCTCTGATCATCTTCATGGCCCCCTCTGGACTTGCTCCGACAGGTCCACGTCTGTCTTGAACTGGGGACCCCAGAGCTGGACGCAGTACTGCAGGTGGGATCACATGAGAGCGGAGTAGAGGGGCAGAATCCTGTCCCTTGACCTGCTGGTCATGGCGGTTTTGATGCAGCCCAGGATCTGGCTGGCTTTCTGGGCTGCAAGCACACACTGCTGGGTCATGTTGAGCTTCTCATTCACCAACACCCCTAAGTCCTTCTCCTCAGGGCTGCTCTCCATTCATTCTCCACCCAGCCTGTAGTTGTGCTTGGGATTGCCCCGACACATGTGCAGGACCTTGCAGCTCTCAAGCCTGTCAATGTCCCTCTGGATGGCATCCCTTCCCTCCCACGTGTCAACTGCACCACACAGCTTTTCAGAGAGACACTTGCTAACAATAAAACCAAAGCCCACAGATTTTCTTGAAGCCTTTCCTGGACAGCAGCCACTTAGGCATGACTTTAAATGGTTTTACCTTGGCTGCAGTAACAAGCCCAAGGGCATGGATGAATGTGTGACAGTGGAGACCTGTAGGAAATGAGTAAGTATAAAGGAGCTGCATACAGCACAAAATCTAAATAGGGAAAAGACAATGGAAATGACCCATCCCAGACAGCCCAGAAGCTGAATTCCCACCATCAAAAGGCATCCTTAATCTCTTAATGCATCAAGGGATTCAGCAGTCCTTGCAACTGCCTAAACATTTAAAGGCTAATTGCAACCAAGATCTTTCAATGAAGTTATGCCAGAGAATAAAGGTTTCGGGAAATGAAACCGGTGTAATTAAGAGATTAATATCACAGATTCACATCTCCCTGAGCTTTGTACAGTGCCTAACACTGACTCCTCAGTTTTTCTCTGGGATTCAAAACAATACAAATACATGTCTCGGTGAGGCTGAACGCTTCAAAATTCAACAGATCATTTCTGCGGGGTCTAATTACTAAACCAAGGGCTATGTTTGGAAGACTCTAGTCATTTCTTTAAAAGTCTTAAATGAATAACAAACCCAGAATTTATTGTTTCTTGATCCAGTCTCTTTCACATCAAGCAACTCTCTTCAAAGCCCAAGACTATTTTAAGAGCAAAAAGAGACGCCCCAAAGCAGACACAAGAACAAAATCTTAGCCAAGCATACAGGATCACTTGGACTAAGTTTGAGTATATAAAGTCCAGTTTTTCCCCTGCTGTCTTTACACAAGTGCCTAGCAGATGTAAGATCAGAGCTTTGCTAATTCAAAATAGGAGGAAACCAAGAATGTAAGGGAAGGGGAAGGAAAGAAGCATTGCTATCCTATAAAAAGCATGACTCTTGGGCCAGTGACGTTTCACTTGGATGGCATCAGTTCTTTGCTCTATTTTCAAAATGAAATCAGAAAGCAGGATTAGTGTCATGCCAGAAACATCCCTATTTTCAAAGCAAGTCAGGAAATAAGGTGCATTTTCTCAGGAATATTCATGACTCAAAACCTCTCCTTTGACATCCTGTGTGCCAGCATTTTAGGACTCTACCTATTTCAAAATGCCTTAAAGCCCAATTACCATGGTAACATCTAAGTGCTTTGTTCCAATTTCACATTGTGAGGGAAGAAGAACCTAAATAGACAAGACCTTTTCCATTACTGAAGAGCTGAAAAAATGAACTTTTAGAATTGCCTTTTAAGATAGGGAGTTTGTACCAGCTTTATACATTTTTGCATTACTGTCAAATTCAGGGACTAGCTTAAAACTGAAACATGAAGGTTCAAATGAACCCTTGCAACATACTCTCTTACTAGAAGCCAGGTGGTTTCCTCCAGGTCTGGTAAGACTCCAGACACGTTCTGCGTGGAAACTGCCCAGATGGCATGAAACCAAAGTGCGGCTTTTTACTGCTTCTTATTGTGAGTCTTGGTCGATTTGTTGTCCCCAGGAGGGAAAATGCTCACTTAGTCTTGATCTCATTTCTCATTAGCAAGGTTGCTAAGTGAAATATCTGACTTCAGATCCAGAAAGACCAGCTGCAAAGGGTAAGGCTGAAAAACAACCAGCAGGAAGAGTTCTCAGTCTCTAAAGGTCACAAGCATATGCAGTGGAAATCCCAATAATGATGTGGACTGCTAAAAGTTGCAGTGAATCTTTAAAGCTGGAAGGATTCAGAGGGGGAAAGAAGCAGAAATGCAATTTTAGTGCTACATTTAGCATTCAATTCACCGCTCACATAACAAAGAAAAGACATCATTCTCCTGATTAATGTGGCAAGTAAAGAACCAGTGATTAATACTAAGTGTTTGAATGTTCTGTTATGTGATGCTAACCACCCTCTAAAACTGAGAATTGGTTCCAGGCACCTCGGGCACTCGAGATCACTTCTTTAGAGCCACAGAGAGCCCTGTGAGAGATATCAAGATCAAACTCAGGAAATTAGCTTTCATCTGTAACACAATAGCAACGCAAAAAATTTATGACTTCAACTAAGCCTGAAAAATAAGCCCCATTCCATTTCACTAACTTTTCAAAAGTGATTAAGGCAGCATTTTTGAGCATTGGATTTGTGGGAGCCTCATTTGAGCTCAGGTTTAGAGATGCAGATGATCCCACTCTGAGAAAATAGAGCAGTAAAAGTTAAAGGTAGCTAACTTAAAAGACACCTATGACAAAATCAGCTGGAGTTCAAATGGGACAAGATTGCTTTTATGTGGCTGTTTGCAGTACAAGACATCTGGCATCGTACACTCGTGCAGCATCACTGGGAACAGCGTTTTCTCTATACAATATACAAAGCAGAAAGTTGCTTCAGTGGGGATTGCTGGGAGGTAAATACGAATGGCACAGCATTAAAAAAAAAGGTATGAGAAAGACCGGGGCTCAACAAGACTGCTGCAATATTAATTTTACCCAGCATCTACGGAGGATGTCGCATCTGCACACCAACACAAGGAGTCCTGGCTGCTCGGTTGATAGGGAAGAGGTTCTGCTTCACGTACGTGTGCGGGCAGGTGTGCTTAGGGACTGATGCACAAAACTCAGTCCCTCTTCTACCCCAGAGGGGTCTCCCGAAGCTCAAGGTTTGACGGGTGAGAAGGGAGAACAGCCCAGGCAGTGTCACCGCTCCAAACCTGGGAGCAGCCGCTGCTGGCAGACGGAGCTGAAAGGCTTCTCGGGTCCTGCGAACACACGTTTGCCGTGAATAGCAGTACTCCACACGCTAGCAAAGGTGAGCCTAAAACTTCTTCTCCACAAGATGCAAATCAAGAAGAGTTCGCACAGTCTTCCCGACAGAAACAATAGCAAAACAACCGCCTGTGCGACATGAGAGATGCTCCTTATGCACTTCTGGAAAGTGCCCTGCTATTGTACCAACACTACCTGCTCGGCTCAATAACTCATACCGAACAGAAAGCAGGCAGTAGGAAGGTCATCTGGAAATTAAATTCTAAAAGAGATAGTGCACATTTAAAAATTTCCAGCCTCAGGAGGACAGAATTGAGTTGTTTATTCAGGAGGAAGCATGTCTGGCTAACGTTGAGTTTGCATTTAATTGGCACTGATGAACAATAAAGTTGCAAACTCCTTTCACTAGTGCATGAATGTGCAGAAAACAATCTGCCACAGAACATTATATAGGAAATATTGTCCTTCAGCACCATGCAGCCTTCTGCCATGTGAATCACAGCCCATTTAACAACGACATTGACGCTAGGCTTCTCAGAGGAAGGAAAGGCAGCTCTGACCATTATACATCAGCCAACATCATTAGGGTCAATTACCCTATTAGCACTGAAACAGACCTTATACATGAACAGGGAGCTTCAATAGTCTTCAAGTACCGCTTTCAACTAGAGATCAAAAATAGGCACATGGAAGTATTCAGCTACTTACAACCAGCACTCAGCACCTAGCAGAATTGGGTCCCTAATTAGGATTTAATAAGCTGGTAATTGTAATGGCAATGGTCTCATTAGTCTGATGCCTCATTACTGTGAGCACAGATCAAGTTGAGAAAGCTAGTCAACCTTGCAATCCTTTCCAAACAACAAGACTAGAGCTGATTAAGGCAAGCACTGCTTTTGTGGCAGTTCCTAATGAAAAGTGAATTCATAGCCAATGGGAAACCAACAGTAATTTATGTCACTCTTTTTAAGAGCATCTTTAGTAAGAGGCATGGGACCAGGAAGTTTGTTAATACTAAATAAATGCCAAAAATAGAAAGGAAGAATTTGTAGTCAGCACTACAAAATCAGGAACGTGGGACTGGAACAATGTTTGCTCCAAAGACAGTTTCTGGAAATTACTAATGACTGCTCATTGTAAAACCTCTAAAGCAGACCAACACGTTTCTGAATCATGAAGAACTTAATGGCCTTTGGTTACCCGTTATGTTTATTTAAGCTGTCACTTCAGGTATATACTTGGGCACTGCTCAATAGCAGGTGAAATCATGCTGGATTTTCACTGCAGTGTTCAACTTGCCTTTGATCAAACAAACGTCTCTCAAGTGATTCTCATCTGCCTTTGCTTGTACAAGATCATAGCTACAGGTCCAAGATATAGTTGTGCATTTACTAATAATAGAATTGAAGTGTGCTTTATAAAGAGTTTTTCTTTTGATTTCAGGAATTTAGAGGAAAAAACCAAACCATTCCATGAACAAAATTGGAGTATAGATTCCATTTCATAGCAGGCAATCCTCTAGCTGCCAATCAATGAAGTATTTCTGAATGCAAATCAAGAAAGTGAAGCCTCTAGGCTCCATTGCTCACCTTCTTTCAATCAAGAACATTAAGTTTACTGAGGCTAGGATTTTGCAGCAAGTCATTTTACAACATCTTTTCACCACAAGGAAGCAATGTGAGCAGACAGCTAGTAAAATGAATTCAAAAGAATCAACTTCTTAAAAGTAAATATTGAAATGGCTTCAGCAAAACCAAATCACTAACAAAAAGGGCACTTCTGGGCTTGATTTCTGGTTATCCAACTAGACAGTTTTAAAGTTCCTGCAATTAGTTACCAAGGCACAGACACATATGAAATGTCCTGTACAGAAGGGAATTGAAACTCTTCAAGTTGGTAGTGTTATAATGGATTAACCATATATATTTTTTTAATTTTTTTGTGGTGAAAAGATGCCTGCAGAATAAATCTTTATATAGACTGCCTTTCAGTCAAAAAAATGTAATGACCTACCGCAGAGAGCAAACTGTGCTGTTACCCTCGTGAATCATTTTACGCTGGCACAGGATGTATCTGCACGGAGGCCTTGAGCAGCAGTCACCAATTACACACTGCACGGATCGTCACCGGTCTCCCTCGGCAGCCGTTACGTGACTGTTAAGGAAAGCGGCAATGCTCACGGCCACCAAAACCAGAGAAATCCCTCAGGAGCCTGAAAATGTGATTTTTTTTTTTTTTTAGCAGTTAGGAGGGTTTTATTTATGAAGCTGACTTTAGCACCAGTGTTCCCAAGAGCCCTTCTCCTGCAGAGGTGCTGGTATCCGCCCGATTCTGCAGGCAACTGGCTCAGGGAGGGTACCCAGCAGAAAATCACTCACTTGCCTGGTTTTGCTGGGCTGTTCCTTTGTTTGTTTAGTTCCCTGAACCAGCTCACCTCGGGATCAAGAAAAGAAAAAAGAAAAGAAGCGCCAGTATATTCACTTTGAATATCAATTGTGTGCTTACAGAGCTGACAGTGAATAAAAAGCACCACTTAAAGATGCTAATATACACAGAGACACCCTTAAAGATGGCCCAAGACCAATACAAGAGAGTAAACAGGAATTTCACACTGTGAGTTAATACAAAAGAGGAACAAAGAGCCGTGATGCGAGGAAGCCTTGCTGCCTGCTTTCATACTGCAGGCAATGAGAAACCCAGCAGCAATGAGAGGATTCAAAAAAGAAAGTCTTTGTGAAAGGCTCAGTCGGCCTTCAGAGAGCTTGTGTCATCCCAAGGTGCTGCAGCAACCCCGTGACTTCGGTCTGACGAAGGGATTCCTACCAGCAGGCCCCCGCGGTGAGCTGCCAGACCGGCTACAAGACCAGCCCCCGCGGGCAGCGAGAGCCCCAACGGTGGCAGGCAGGACCCCTGGGCACCCGGGTGGGTTCGGTTCTTGGTCTGCCTGTGCTTTGTCTTGGGAAACCACTGGTTCTCTGGGATAACCTCAGGAAAACACTCATTGTCTGGGATAACCGTGCTGGTTCAGGCTGTGATGACCAGCTTCTGTTGGTGTCCATGTCTCAGAAGATAAACATCCTTCTTCTCTGGGTGTCTCCAGCAGAAAAGAACATATGGTGGCAGGTGGTGCTGCTCCTGCAGCAGTGCTCTCCCAGGCCACCTTTGACCCAGCTCCTCAGGGTAGAGAAAGGCAAAGGTTACCCCACCTTTTTGTTTGTTTTAGTGCCACAACAGCTGAGTGCAAAGCTGTCGTTTTGTCTCCTTCACGGGAGAGAGAGGGGCACATCCCACAGAAAAACCTCAGCAGCTTCTCCACCCAAACCAGAGCTATGGAGACTGCCACCTCCTCGAACTCCCACTCATATTCAAAAAGTGCTCAAATGAGGCACACGGACAGAGTCGGGACAGGACCTGTTCATCTGGCAGCAGTTGCCAGCTCCACATCCCTCCGTGAGACAGAAACACAGAGGAAACATGATCTGAGAAAGGCAATTCCAGCAAATGAACATGCTGTATCGAACGCAGCCAGCTGCACTACGCAACTGCTCTTTTGAAGTAAATAGATACCTCATTACCAGACGCACCGTTTCTGGCGAGGGAGCAGCACCAGCCACAGCTGTATCTGCTGCAGTATTCAGAAGGTGCAATCTCCATCAAACCCCTGCTGTGCATCAGGGAACAGACGGCCTAAACCAGGCAATGTGATGGATAGCAAGGCAGAGAGGACGTCAAAATCCAACAAAGACTTCCTAAGGTTGTAAATTATTTAACGAAGCAAGACGAGCCTGCATTTGTACTCTGCGCAGCAGCATCTACGGGGAAACAGAGCCAGCAGGGCTGGTCAGAAGACAAACAGGTACCCTGCTCTGTGAAATATCCAAAACTGAGATGAGGAAAAGCAATTATGTCCTGTTCATGGCTGAGGAATGGAGGCTTAGCATGACTAAAAGTCACATTTTTAAAATAAGTACCTCAGTATGTGCAAAAGCATCTAGAGTACTAGACAGAAGAGGGTTAAAAAGTATCTGACATTGCTCCACTGATTTCAGCAGCATTTCCACACTCAGGGGTTTTTTAGCAGTTGAAGTGGATACCAAAGCGACTGGGTATAGCTGAAGTGCAGGAAGAAGTGAAATACAATTTTCCAAAATCACTGTCATCCTCCCTCTCACCCCTTCTTACCGTACTGCAATTTCTCTCCAAAAAATTATATTCAAACCTCCACGCTCTGTGCAGATTCAACAGTTCAAGGCATGGGGAGCTCTCACATCCCCCGGCTCCCTCAACGGCCCAAGAGATGGAGAAGGGACAGCAGAAAAAGAGCAAGCCCAGAGATCGCAAAGCATAAATCAGTATCATGGTAACAAGGATGGCCCAGAAAAGCCAACCTGCAAGCAAAACTTGGGGCAGCGAAGAGCAGCACTAGGGTTTACAGCCTTCGTAGGTTCAGCTCTCAGAAACAGTCTAGACTTTCACCCAGGACACAGTACGTGCAAATGTCCGTGCACAGCAGCTGGGAAGCGAGCAGGACCCGAGCCCACCACACCTGATCCCTGCGCTCCTCCTACGCTCCTAGCAGTCCTGTTGGCACGCAAGTAATCAGAAAGAACCAGGACTTTCCTACTTGCCTTATTCCAGAAAGATTTGTGGAATTGTTGTGCAAGGGACTGTCTGACCAGTAATCTCTATGAGGAAAAGCAGAGCTAGATTATTATTATTTTTTAACTTATAATTCTGTCATAAATTTAAGTGCTGAATGCTTTTTTAAATTGTTCATAAATTGCATTACACTAACATTACCATTAATTTTGATGTTAGTGAATAATTGTACTTTGTGGAGTTCAATGAATTACACCAAGCAAAATCTGATTTTAAGCAAAGGAAAAAAATCTTGTGGCTGGAACAAAAAGTCTCTTTATGCTAAAGCCATAATGTTATTTATCAAAAGTCATTGGGGGTTTTCCCCACAAAGGGATACATTTTCTGATATAGAAGGTAACAACCAGCTTTTGACCTCGATGTGGTCACTGGGACTACAAGCAACTTCTGTTGGTTAATTGCCCATCAAACTACCACAGCCCAAAAGATGGTGGGCAGTGACCAGAGGACCCCTTCCTGCAGAGCCAAAGCTGCGATTTGAGTTCAACGTCCTTTTGACGGCCAGGGCGTTATACCAGTCTAATTTATAACTTCATCTGTTCTAGGTATCTGTCGCTGTACTTGAAGAAATGGAGGTGGGGAAGGGACCAATGATGATCATGTTCAAGAACATAATCTTGAAACACCAGCCAGAGTACTCGGGCAGCAGGAGGGAGGGTCTGAGAGCATGCTGGAGGGGGGAAGCCTGCAGAGAAGAAAGATGCCTCAAGGAACAAGCTTTACATGCTGGAGATGTAGGTTCAGATCCCCACTCCCCAGCAGAAGTCCTTCATGAACCCACAAAGTCAAGAGTGCCTGTTTCTCCCCAGGAGATACTATCACCTCCCAGGTTCAGGGATGTGTCAGGAAGAAAATTACCTGAAATGCTGAGAACTACAGAAAAATCTTAACAACGAGAACCCATGTAGTCCTCCCAAAGGCTACCTCAAGACCATAGCATGCAGGCAGCCACTGCATCGGGAGGCTTGCGAGGAGCAGCTGGATTCTTGAGGTGGTTCAGACAAGCAGAGCCAGAGGTAGCAAACCTGCAGCTTCCCGCACGTAAAGGCCCCTCCAGCCATCCCGACTCACTAACTCCATTCCTGCAGAGAGCACACCACCCCTGTGGGACTGACGTGTCCACGTTAGGGGCAATAGTAAGACGTTTTACTAAAACTCGCAAAGTTACCATTAAGCTCATGCTATTAAAGCTGTCCCAAACAGCATTGGTCTCTTTTTCCAGGCTCCATAAGCATACAGCACACTTTCATGCGGAACAGAAACTTGACAAGGAGACAGACAAGCAGGGTCAGGCTAGGTGACCACAATCTCCTCTCTGGCTGCCTGCTAGAGAAACACTATCAGAAACATGACTGCCATTTCCCACTTCCCTCCATCCTCCCTCTCCAAAGGTGCACCGAGCACAACGCACGCTCGGCACGCGCAGGAGGTCTGCACGCTGCTTCTGCTCGCTAGAAAAAGAGCAGCAAAGTTTCCCACGTGGCACACGACTGGGAAAATGCTATGGCACACGACTTTTGTTTTAAGGCTAGACAACAGCTCGGGGAGGTTAGAAAGCAGCACCCTCTCACTGTAAACGAGCGTGGCAGGAGGCCTCGCTCTCCCCAGCAATCAGTTGCACGAGTTCAGGTGGGACGGTACCTGCCTACGTTAGATCAGATGATCTTTATCAACATGTTCTGCTATATTATGTTGCCACTCAAACCCACAGGCTTCCCTATACTTACCCAGAGGCCAGGCAGCTCTGTTACCTGATGGATAACTATCTATCCATGCACTTAGAGGCCTGAACAAGATTTGAAAAAGTTTGCCTCTTCTGCCCAAACCCATTGGGCATTTACCCCATTTGCTCCTCAGCAGCACCGTATGTGCTGTCAGGGGGAGCGGGAATAGCCCAAAGAGCACCTCGCAACCAAGCTGTGTCTGGCAGATATTGCAGCCTGACCGCTTGTATTGCCACACGATGTATCTTCTTTAGCCCTTTAGTACTGGCATCCCTCAAGAGCTGTGAGCAGAGCCATTTGTTTCGGGCGAGCTCTTCCACCCCTCCACCACCGCCGCTCAGAAAACGCTGCAAGCATACTGAGCCCACATCACCGCCTTCACCATTTCTTGGTAAAGGAAATGATTTGCCATAAACTCCCAAGGTCAAAGACCCCAGTAGACTCTTGTCTAACCATTTTCTGTGCATCTGGATCCTTCACTTAAGCCACAACATCCCTATTTGGTTTGTGTGTAATTTAGGGAACAGCTGAATGCCATTTCCTTCCTTGCACAAGAGCGGACGCAGCCGCACTCTGAGCACTTTGCTGCACAAAGACCTCAGGTCAAAACTGCAGCCCTTGGGGTTCTGCAGGGAAACCCCTGCCGCGCTCAGCGGGGGCACAACTGCAATCCCTCTTTGTAACATCGGCATCCTTCACCGTTCCTTTTGTGTGTCACCTTGTTTCACTGTTTTCCTTACAACCGCCACTTCGTTTCGTGGTGCGAGCTTTGTTAGCAGCTCCATGATTTAAAGAAACTTAAAGTACATTTTCTTATTAAGATATGGACAAGGAAAACGTTACTCTGTGGTGAACCAAACCTCTGATGTTCTGAAGTAACGGCCAGCGCTGCCCGATGGCTAGACACATTCAACCCATCTTCGAGCATACAGACGTCCCCAAGGAATCCCTCTTAGCATCTTTCAGTAATCAGGCAGATTACCGAAAGTCGGGTGGTTTTCGTTTCTTCGGCTTCCAGGAATTTTCCACCAAGTAGGAATAAGCCTTTCTGACAGCTCTGACTCAGAGTGAAAGGCAGAACAAGTGACAGGTTTGGATGGTTTGAGAATAAAATCAGAGAGAACACATCTGCAAATGACATCAGCTTCATACATACTGAAGTAGACCATAAAAAAGTGACAGCAGAAGAAAATCATACATTGTAGGAATCTACAAATCAGGAGAACTTGATTGACAGCATAGTAACACCTACAGAATAACAGACTAGAATTGCTGGTAAAACATTTAAATATATTTAAATTAATTCCCCCATTCCCAAGACAGCGATTACGTTGACACTGGAAGTACCCAAGATTTCAATCTGTTTTGAAACATCAAGCTGCCAATATTTTCATCTTTTCTGCAATACGACCATTAAGCAAAATTAAAATGCAACATTACTAAACGATTGCCAGTACATCATCCGCACAGGAGAGAGAGATTAAAGCTGCTTTGACAACTGCAGCCTCACCCAGCTGCAGGAGAACATTGCTTATGATAAACAGCCTACTCCTGAGCAGCACTCAAGGACAGCATCTCAGAGGACAAGGTACAGGCAGCTTTAACACAGCGTGTAAAGGCCCTTCAGAGCGCGTTCGGACAGCCAGAAGCACAGATTGCCGAGTGGTTAAAACAGGCAGGATTACTAAACCCAGGGGAGTTCAGGTCATGCTATTTCTCCGTAGAAAGGGACAGAGATCACCCACCTGCATTGGCATCCTTCCTTAACCGAGTAGTCTTGTCCTGCCCCACCCTTCCTCCTCACAGCATCTGCTTTTAGAGATGCACAGAGTAGCCCAAAGACCGTGCCCTAGGGCTAGGAGGGAAGACGGGGACTTGAAGGTGTTCAGCGTCCCCAAGACAGAAGACACAGGACAGTCAAAATAGAGACAGTATTTGCCAACCACATGGAGAACTACAAATTTCAGACACAATTTGGGCCATACATTGGAGAAGCTAAAAGATGCTGAAATTGTGCCACAGAGGCACACGTAAGTTTTGCGCAGTCTAAGTACGTGCTCAAAGACAAGCGCTTCCAAGTGGTGATGTGCTCCCTCCTTTCTTCATGAGTTGCCACATTCAACATGACCTGGGAGATTTATTCTTAGCTCTTCGTGATTTTGAAAATTCTCAGAGATTAGATTCTAGGGCTGAGCCAGTTGCTTTCTGAAATTTATTTAACCAAGAGAAGAATTATTTCTTCTGTATAAATATCACTCTTTTGCTTTAAATTCAGTTTATTAGCCTGAATTTGACTGATACAAACCCAAATTAAGTTACAATGGGTCAATTAAAAACAGCCAGATATGTTGGGGGTTTTTTTCTGTGCATATGTAGCCCACAGAAGAAATAACAAGAATAATTTAATAACAGCCAAAGCATTTGTTTGTATTCAACACGAGAGAAATTCATCAGACTAAACTGAGATTGAACTAAGTCACTCCGAGGATGCAGACCAAATTAGTTAAATTAGCTCCAGTGGGAACTAACTTCGCATGCATTATTTTCCAGGATGCTTTTAAAAATCAATAAAGCCCTTGAAATATTTTAAATACAACCAAAGACTGGCTGCAGAGTAGCTAAATCAATTTAAGAGTGGAGATTTGTTCTGCCCTGGGAATCGCTAAGTAGAAACACAAGCACCGTTTGGTGGTACAAACGGTAACATCCTCCCCAGCCCCACACGCACCTCCAGCCCAGGCATGGTGGCAGCTCTCCCACCATCGGTACCTGCACAAACGCTGGGGAATCCTGCTCTCCTCAGCGCCCTTTTTTCAGCACGTAGCTCTACGCTTCGGAGCACGTGGAGAAGTGCCCTCTGTTCGCCAAGAGCGCCGTCACTGCTGCCCTGGCAGGAGGCTGGGTGTGTGGTTTGCCCAGCGAAACTCGGCATTCTACTCCGTTCCTCCCCAAAGTCCAAGGGAGAGCTGTCTTTTCTGCTCACCTAAGTAAACCCAGGGCAAAGGACAATCTTTCGTTTCCCTGTTTATTAGGCAAACCGGGTACACACCCCAAAGGTTAGCCATGGGCCACATGAACACTGTCATTACATCCTTAATTAAAAGCTTCGCCGCAATGCACGTGGTACACGGCACGCGCATCAGGGTACCAGATCACCCCCAGCCCACCCACAGCCGAGCGGGGACCCTCAGAGCAGCCGTGCCAGTCTCACGCGGGACCAGAAAGCCACAATTTTCATCTCTTACAAAAGAGCCCAGAGATGACGTGCTTCAGGAGGGGCACAGCGGCTTTGGGAAACATGCCTCAAAGGTGATTCCTGGAATTTGCAGATCACTGACTGTGGTTATTTTAATATAACAGTCAAAGAAACAAGTGCGATGATTGACAATTTCAATAACGAGGTATTAAAGTGCCCTGTAGATGAAAGCAACCACTCTGCAGCAACAGCTGCGGCTGAACTGCTGCCAAACTGCTCTGCTCAGTCTCCTTTGCCCAGTTTGCATCTTCAGATGCAAGTAGGTTCTTAGAAGATGAGTAGCTGCGTTGGCAAGCAGACAAGAGGAGCTGGCAAATTCTAAGCTTGTTTTCTCGTCCTGTATCAGCAAATCGCTGATGACCAGTTAGTCTGAGTTTAGAGAACATGCAGCAAAGAAAGAGTTGTAGTAACTCTTTTCTAAATAAAATGAATAAAATAGTCTTATACTAAAAGTCTGTCTTGGTTCATTCACCCAAAGAAATAATCTTGATAATTCCCAATTCATCAGCAGGATCAGAGCATGACATCACAAATTCCCATTTGAACTCTTGTCATCCATGATGTCAGAGTTTGGACGCTTGAGTCTATCCAGCAACACCTATGTGCTAAAATGGTGAGCTATAAAATATGAATGATGAGGGCGTGTTTCAGTAGTTTATAGCACGGGTACCCGGCTTCATACGACAAGAAATGTCGCTGAGTTACAGTAAGGCAGATCACTCAACAAGCACGCAGCAAGTGAGATCCTTTGATACAGATTTCCACAGGGTGTTTGGTAACCTCTCTTACCAAAAACTCCTTCTGGAGAAGCTTTTCCACGTGAATAAATCGCCACTGGAAAGCTACGGAGCAGGAACTGACAGTTCTCACAACAGAGAGAGGTCACCAGCAGAATACCACGCTGCTGCGGTCATGCCAATTGCTCCGCTCATAAAAAGCTGAAAAGGAGGTGAACAGAGAGACGCAAAGTTCACATGCTATCATCCAGGGAAGCAAAAAAGAGGATTGACTGTGAAGAGCTACAGGACTTCATTTCACTAAACAATGGGGCAAGAGATCCGGATTACTTATGTTTACGTTAACTGACAGAATGATACATCAGGAAAACACGATCCTTGTTGTACTTTCACAAGGAGGAGCTACTATTACCCACAAATGACATCCTGGGATTGTAACAGCTCTAAGAAGTGTGAGCTTGGTGTGCACTGGTTATTAAGAAAAGGCAAATTCAACACTGAGAATCATTAGAAAAGAAAAAACCAAATATTATTATGCCAAAACATGAATGAGGTGAAGGGTTCATATCGATTACGTGTGCAGTTTTTCAATTCATGACACTTTCCTGGAGGGAAACATGAAACAGAAGTATGCATGGAGAATTTCATTTTACTCCATGGTCTCTGTCCTGCATATCTGCCCTCCTAACTATGACATTCTCTCAAGGAGAAGACTGGAGCCATAACTGGAAAGCATGTTATCACTCGAACACGCTTTCAGAATTTCTAATTGAGGGAATAAATAGGATAATGAGATTATTTAGATTACAAGCAGAAAATCACCAGGTATGATGCACCTCTGTATTTTAAGGGAAATATTTCTATAGCTCAGGTGACATTCTGCCTAACGTTCAACCCAACAAACTAAAATGTCAAAACCGCATACCTTGAATAACTCGGGCTGTACAAGCGACTGGGAACAGCAGGTGCCTGCCCAGTAAAGGCTTAATACAAAAGCCGTTAAGAAAAGAACCAAACAGGCCTGTTTTCCTTCTGCTCTTGCACAAGCAGGACAGGTCCTGTCTGGCAAGTTCTGCTTCCAGCCCCTTTGATGAGAAGGGTTCAAGCACCAGCAGGCCGTGGCTGGTAACAGAGAGCCAAAAATGGAAATCTTGAAGCGTACCCATTCCGTGCTGTGCGGTACCTGCTGGAGAAACCTTTTGCTTTGCGTTGACCACACAGGGAATTTAAGTTAGGCACCTCAACAAATAGGTAATTTTAAGATTTTATGCCCTGACCCATTTCAAATATGACGTATATGTCACTGCTCAGCCACTCCTGCCACGGGAACAGGACACTGTGAAGATAAGGTGTGAATCTGCAGCTACGCCATGGTAGCTGACTCTGCAGAGACTTTCTGGGGCGTGCGCTCACAGTGCAACTCACTTCACGGTCACCCCACGCTGCTATGGGACAGCGGCACGAACCTAACCAGATGCACCACCTCAGCTCTCGGGCCACACGTTCAGACCTCCACCTATCTTGTACTTTGAACAGGTGCTCTTCTCCTGGCAATGGACCTCATCCACAGGGGAACATCTACCGACCAGCCCCAGATATTCATTTATGAACTGTTTTCTGTACAAAATCATTAAATTTGCTGATGGATGGCAAATGGTGCTAACGAATAAATAACCTGCTGCCTGCTAACAGAAACTGGTGATGACCCAGGTCATCTCAGAAACTGTAACAGTTTTTCTTAAGGAATGATTAGTTGAAAAACAATATTAAAGAGGCAATAAGTGCTGTTACTAAATTCATTCTGTTGTCATCATTAAGGGAGTGAACTTTCCTGTTCTGTGCTAATTAGATCAGTTAGCAGAAACTCAGAAAGAGGAACGTTAACCAAAACGTATTGGAGCATCCCAGGGACGGGGGAGACAGCCAGAAGGGACTTCCGAGTACTCATCGCCTATGAAATTTTGGAATCCCCTTAAACCAGTCATTCAAGTTAGGTCAAGATATATGGGTTTAATCCTTCCACTCCCTCTAGCAAAGTACAAAGCAGTTTGTCAAGGAGCTTTCAACTGAGGCCAAATCAGCAAGTTTGTCTTGTTTTGCTAATGCAGTTAACGCCGATCTTCTGCCTCCTGACAGACGGTGAGACTTCCCCTCGCTCGTGGTTCTGCTCCCCATTCAAAGCCAGTGTATTTCAGCGCTGATAAAGATGAAATTTAGATTCTCTGACCTTTTTCTGTTAACAGGCACTATGGGTATAAAAACATCTTGTTGGGCCAGTATCACACCACTTTGTGCTATAAGTAGTAATATCCTCTGGGAGAAAATAACTTCCTCTGACCTGTAATTACTAGAATGACACCTGCCAGAGTAAGTCCACCCCTGGTCACGCCTTCCATGATTATCAATACCTGAAGTTTGTAAGGCTACCAAAAAGATCATTGTTTAACCTAGATTAAAACCAGAATTAAAAGTCTTGCAGTGCCACAAGCATAGTACACTCAACATGATTGATGGTCTTGCATCAAGTTGCCTTGGAGACCAGCAAACGGGAATCACAGACAGATGACCCATGGTCCTTCTCCTTGGAGGAAAGATCCTTCTCCTCTACCAGCCAGAGAGTATTTCCCAAGAAAGCACCAGAAGGAAAGATCAGAGCCCTCCTGCAAATTCTCCTCCTCCTTACCTAGAAACAGTAGACTGAATAGGACCAAGACCTCAATTTTCTTTCAGAAAAGTCACGATAGTTACGGACTGACATCAGACTCTGTGCTAAGCATGTGCATGATGGGACACGAGTACATGCTACAGTACTGACATGACTTGCAAGCATCACCCTAGCAAGGCAACTGCACTGCCGGGCCCCACGCTCCCCTGCTTACACCCGGCCAAGGGAACAGCAGAGAAGGCTACACCTCGTCCTAGTGAGGCACACAGATATATCTGTTACTGCAGACCTCCACGTCAGAGAAAGGGGGACACAAAGCCTCACCATCTGTATTTTTTCCCCGCGTAATGACAGCGTTGGGACCGCAGTTTGCAGCTCCGTATTATACCACACAAACACCTCCACAGAGATGCAGTGATCTTTAACGTGCATTTAAAGGCTTCTAGTGCAGGTGCTCTAAGAGCAGTGAAGGAACTCTTCAGAGCAGCGAAGCAACCACCACCAACAGAAGCATATACTGTCATCGACAGACTTATTTCCAGCTGTGAAAAGCAATCTCAAGAGTTAAAGGAGTGGTCAACATCCGTCAGAAAAAGGAATCTTTAGCTAGAGTGGCATCAGCACAGTGACTATCTCCCAGCAGAGCAGAAAGGGAAGTACGCTAACCCAAGCAGTGACCATTCCTCCCTAGCAGAGCCTTTCATTGTGGTCAAGAACTGTATTGATCCTACAGGTACAATGGCCGGTACACTGTGAGCTGAACTAAGTGCCCTCCCAGGATGTGGTGCATGTCAAGTTGTCAAAACATCATTGTTTTCTCTCAGCTACTGGGTTGAAGACAGTAGTCAAATTCAAGCGGTTGGGTTTTATTCTGTAGTTCTACAGAATAGTCCTTTCATTAGGGCTGTCACAGCACACATGGAAAACATTTTTTCAGTCACTCAGAACACAGCTTTTCTGGTTGGTTTCTATGGTGGTTTTTTTTCAAATCTGTAGAAGGTAAACAATCATATTAGGGAAAAATTAAAAGGGATGAATCTGACCATATTACTATCAAACGACAGGAGTCAAAACCTTTTGCTTCAAAATATTCACCCACAAATACTTCAACAACTGCAGAAAGGCATCAAGGAGATCCAACTGTAGAAGAGTAGAGTACTTACCTAATTAGACCCCCCCATTCATCATTTGTATCAGAGACCTTCTTGACTATAAAATTGCCTACGAGCACAGTACTCAGCAGGATGAATTTAAATATTTCAAATTCCCAAATCACAAAATGAAATTAATCTAAAAATATTTTAATGTAGCAGGTTTGGCTATAGAACCAGTGCAACATAAAGAGGACACCCATTGTATAACCAACTTTACTGCTTAATCTTAACAGAGTAAGCTACAGATGCAACGGATTTACCACAAGTTATTTGGTTAAATTAAATACTGCAGTTAGGATCATGCTGTTGGTAATTCTTGGCCGAGTTAGTTTTACTGTAAGTAAAAGGCAAGTTTACAGAGAAACAAAATAATTTAGCATAGTACGCTGTATTCTGTTTCATGCTCAGTCACAATGACAACGTCTTTGACAGATAAACAATATTTCAGCATTATGTTAATAATGCCAAAACATACAGGAATTTTAATGCCAGATTTACAACATAATACAGTGCTTAAACAGATTTCTTGGGTGTGGTGGCCAAGTGACAATGCTACACAGGACTGAGAAGCATCCACGCACTACCCAGTGCATACGAAGTAAACCACGCTGCCAGGAATGCTGTACCTTTTGATGGAATTATTGTTCTAGAAGTTTGGGTCCCAAACATAATGCAATGTAAAATGAATGTCGAACCCTTGCTTCAAACATGAAGCAAGGACTAAGTGTTATTTACAAACCCGAGCCAGTAAAACCATCAAAAAAATTTATGATCACTTGACATAGATGACAGAGCTTGATTACTTTATTATGTGAACTAGAATGGTAATGAAGTTGTAAACAAATTTTAACCAAATTAGGTTAATGCATCTATTCTTAAAGCAAGAATATCGTCGTTTCAGCAAACAGTGGTTTTTAAAGCTAAGGACACTATCAGAGGTTTTATTTTTGTTTAAAGCCAAAACTGATAAAAATGTGAAAGCTGGCAAAACATTTTTGTTCCCTATTAGCCTTCATTAACTTCTCCACTGCATTCTTCAGCAGAATTTTCAAAACCCCTGTTTTTGTCTAATTCTGCTTCAACTTAAATAGCTGGCAGCAAAGTTGAAGCAAACGCTATCAACACTTGAAAATCCCTACCCAGAGTGGTTTGGTTTTCCACTATCAGGGATGAGATTAGACTGCTGGCATTGTTCTACACAGAAAACAAAACACTAAAGCATTCATTTTTAAAAGAAAAACCTTCCCCAAAATTAAATAGGCTTTGCAGATATGCAAAGGAATATATAGATTGGAATCTGTCAATCACAGCAGTGTCCTCCTCATTCTCCCTTCCCCCCCACCCTCCAAACTAACAGCATTGCCAAAGTGGCTGATGTGAAACTGATAGAATTCGATTCTTTTACACGAAGTCTGGCTACAAAAGAAAAAGAAACTTTGTCCCTGCCGCATCTATATTTTATCTGTTTCCTGCATTTTGTAATGAACTCATGCAAGCATAAAGGGGGCTGTGTTGTTTATTTGTGTGTTGTTTTTTTTAAGCAAGCATAAGAGTTGTGCAAGACAAAACTGAACAAACTTTTGTTTCACTTCAGAAAGATTTTGTATTATCTACTCATATCTCTTCATAACTAAAGGTGATAAAAAATAAATCCACAGTAATAAAAAAAAACAACAAAAAACCAACTTATAGTCAAACTGCTTTTTCAAGTATGTTTCTCCCCTCATCAAAGAATTGCATTAGCCATACTACTGATTAAAACCCATATCACAATCATTAGGATTCAGACCATAGGTCCAGATCTCCTGGAACTGGGCTCAGCTGGATCTCCAGCTGAGTTTAAACAAGACTGGAAGCGGGAAGCCGATGGGTACACATGCATGCATTAGACCACTCCTCAACTCCCTGATTCTGACTACATCCACTATCACACCCCCATCACATCCCTGAAACAGGAGAAATGGCACAGGAGCCACAAAGAGATCTTGGACAGGTACCATTGATTGCTGATCAGTCAGCTGCAAATCTGGTTTGTGCTGATGGAGATGCACTTTGCAGACCTACTAGACTGGAGAATTTTGCCCACGATGTTTCTATATAGCACAGCATAAAACACACCTTAGTATTTCATTCAATCTAGAATTCACATCTCAATCTATTGCAGTTATGGAAGTCGATGAAACATCAATGAGAGGGGTTCTAAAAGAGTTGGTCCCAGCATTAAACACTAATACATATGAAAAATAAAAAGGGACAAACTTCCAAGTCACTGTTAGTGATGGTGACAGGTTCAACTTTTCTTCCTTCCTCCTTAAATTCACCTCCCATTAATGCAAGAGAAAAGTGTGACTTTGCAGCATGTTTGTTCACATCAAGTTTTTCCTCAAGACACATTTTGCAATAACAAAATATGGTCTATAAAGTTGCAAAGTGCACAAGCTGAAGGCACAGAGTACAAACACATAGGAAAGCAGATTTCAAAAATACCTAGTAACAAAAAAAAAAGATAAAAGAAAAATCTGGAATTTAAAACTCCCTGACAGAAGATACATTTATATGGGACCAACTCTTAAAAGGTGACAATTTTTAAACTAATGAACAAATACTGCAAAATAATGAAACTTTATTCTTATTATTTAAGTAAAAGCTCCAGAAAATACCTTGAAGTTTAAAAACTAATACACTGACGTGTTAACTAGTTTTAAGAATGTCCTTAATATTAAGAAAAGAGTGCAAAAAAGATTCTTCCATTCTAACGCTTTTGGAAGCTGCTGATTTCGGCTGCCCGTTTCCACTTTGAAAAGATTGTTTTTCAAGGTGCATTCCTCACAAAAATCGCAGAACATGAACTTGTTGAGAGGCTAGACCAAGGAATCATGTCTTTCAAAGTCATCCCAATTGTAGCAGCAACTGACATTTTATTATATAAAGAAGAAAGTCCAAAACTCTTCTTTGAGGCATAGTTCGTGTCAGAGCTCGAGTATCAGCAGTTGCCAAAGGAGGCTCCGGATACCACCTGCGCTCCTCCAGTGTCTGTTCTGGGTAGGAATAGAAACTGATCCAGTATATTCACTATCTGTACCCCCTGGAGCTTGCACAAGCTGATGAGCCATCTGAAATTATATAAAAAGTTCAAGAAATTATCTCTCATTAAACTTCCACCTTATGTCCTTTGCCACCCTTCCCCCAACAACCCAAACCCCAACATTGTCTACAAAATGTTACCACTGTAAACTGAAGCTGATCTACCATGTAAACATCCATTCTTTCATTTCAGGTTGTAGTAAGAGTTCATCATAAAACTGTGTAACATTTTATGGTAGGAAATAAAGCAAACATACTCGGCTGAAAGCACAGGAAGAAACTTGGTGGAAAGAATGCAATAAGATGAAGTTAACAGTACCAGAACAGATACTATTCCCCAGTCCCTAAGGCTATTTAATGACTGTGGTTGTTGAACCCCAACCGGCAACTAAGCATCACACAGCCACTTGCTCCCCCCCAGCAGGATGCGGTGAAAGAGAATTGGGAGGGTAAAAGGGAGAAAACTCACTCGCTGCTGGGGTGGCATGAGGAGCAGAAAAGACCTTGACTCTGTGTAAGCACTACTCAGCCATAACTAAAACATCCCTGTGTTATCAGTACTGTTTCCAGCACAAATCCAAGGCATGGACCCATACTAGCTACTACGAAGAAAATTAATTCTACCTCACCCAAAACCAGCACAAGGACAATCAGGACCTCGTACTTAAATCCTAACCTAGAATGGATGAGACTAGATTCTCTCCTGGCCAAATATTTACTCAGCACAGAAGATGGGACCTTTGACTAACGGCACTCAAATTAGGGCTGTCTGGAGTAGAGCAACCAGCTGAGAATGAAAATATCGTTCCTCCCTGTCCTTCTTCCCCCCACCCCCTAATCTATACTGGGGAAAATTAAGGGAGTAACAAAGTGAAGAATCTCACAGTTAAACATGCAGCAAGAAACTTCATCTACAAATGGAAGAGAACTTCCTTACTGCATGACTCAAGTGTTTGTGGCCAAATACTGCCTTTAGTATCTCAACGCAGGCGGAACCAGGGTTGTATTAGACACGTCATTGAGGGTTCCAAGTTGAAAAGTAAACCCCCTCCAAACCCTCTGTTCTGTCAATAGAAATATGCATTGCCAGCAGGTGATTTGTATCAGAGGTGGACTGGCTCATTTCATTACCTGTTATGTGCATCCTGAACAGGCAGGGACTTGGGGCAACTACGTTCTTTTCCCCTAAGACCTCAGCTGTGTACTTAAATGAAGTGGTAGTATCTTGGCCTCAGCAGCTAGGATATCTTACTACCTTACAGGTGGCTGTAGGACTCTAGCACAGTTAGCCATGCAAGGCATCACAGTTAGCACCTTAGGCTCCAAGAAGTTTGTATTATTACTCAGAATGATAAAGGTTACACTGGCAGGCAGCTAACTACATGTGAAGATGCAGCCTCTGACACCTTGCCACCACCAAGAACCCAGAAGTCCACCACTACCTGTATGCCCAATGCATCAGGGACTGCAGCACACTGGAGGGCAGGGTTAGATGCATACTTACTGTAAGTTAACTCTTCTCCAGCTCTCTTGCGTGACTGGTCACCTCTAGGAAAGAAAGGGAAGAAAGATATTTTTATTTTAGAAAGAAGGAAAACAACAGTGAAGTACCTCAGCACAATCATTAACTTTTACAGACTTTAGAAACAAAAGGCAAACACAGTAGCAATTACACATGACCGCAGGATTCTCGGTTTAATAAAGCAGAAATATAAGCTACATTTTACAGATTTCATTAGCTCAACCTTTTGTTAAAGATAATAGGTTTGATTTTATAGGATAATTTTTTACAAAATCAAGATGAGGAAAAATTGCTCATATGCAGCGTGGTCTTAAGTCATGCACAAAACTGTTTTCCTTAATTCAAATTTCTCAACCAAACTTTACAGAACTATGTGAAAAACTCTGTATCTATCAGTCTGAAAAGGTAATAGGCTCCTGAAAGACCTGCAGAGTCTAAGCAAGTCTGAGCTGACAGCACTCCTTCTTCATGCAGAAGATTATTTAAATAAATAACAGAAGTTGTATAAACACCAGTTGGCATCATTGCTCCTGAAAACTCAAAGTCAAATTCCCATCCATTTCAAAAACATTACTTTTGCTTTCATTCTTGTGCACGCAAACTCTTAAAGCTGCAAAATCTTGCTGCTTCACAAGTTTCTTGTGATGATAGATACACTATTGAAAGGAAGAGAGACTCCAATATATTTTCATCATAGTGGTTATAATTTCACATGTATCTGCTGGAAGTTCGTAGAAATCAGGGGGTTTTCTAATAATACGAAGCGTTCTTCCCTGAAACCAGTCTCAAGGTGATGGGCCTGCTGTGTATGCCTTGATTAAGGTCTTTCACAAGAGAAATACCACCAGGCAACTGGCTTGTGCTCCTACTTTCCACAGCAACAGTATTTAATAGTGTTGATAAGCTGACTATTTCAGCTAGAACCTGACATGCTGCTGAAGACACCTCACTCTGCTGTGTTCCTCTTGGTTATTTTCGTAGGAAGTGCAGCAAAAGACATCACCATTTTTTGGCACAATTAAGGGATAACAGATGACATTTCACGCTAACCCAGAAGAGAACAGACTTAGCACACTCGTTGGTAAAAGAGAAAAACAACCTTTTTATACATATATGCACATATATTTTTATATGTAGGAATATAACATCAAAGCAATTCTGTAAAGTTATAAATAAATATAACCTATATGTTCCTGAATCTAAGAAGCAGCATATTGTGTCTTGAAATACATTTCAAGGCAAAATGCATTTCAAATACCACTGTGAAATGCCATGTAGCAAATTATATCACCTGTACTTCAGGGGTTTTTTACCTGTGTCCTTTTAATGATGACAGACTCTAACACTTTATATAACCTCCATGTTTACCAGACTGCACTGACTCTCTGGCAGTACAACCATCTAAAAATAGATTGTGCAAAACACATTCATCAGAGACTAAGTGCCATCAATCAGTTACTCCACTGTAAAGTTTTACTCCTCAATTTTATGTAATAAATTGAAAGCAAGCTATGTAGAAACAGCCGTTCCACAAAAGCAGGGGCTAGGGTGGGCCAATTTTCTAAACCTACAAAACCAAAACTCTTCACATGTCCAGTACCCAGAAGATCGCATGCTGCAGAAAGCCAAAAGGAAGAGGAACTCTTAGAAATTAAACTCTGCAAACAGAATGTGACACAGAAACCTTTACTTAGTTCTTCCCTGTATGACAATACTCAAGCCCTAATCTCTTCTTTGTCCCTGTCTGTTGCATAGGACACATGGGACAGAAACAGTTTCGTAGTTTCATAGAATATCTCAGGCTGGATGGGACCCATAAGGATCATAGAGTCCAAGTACCTGCTCCTCACAGGACTACCTACAACTAAACCATATGACTAAGAGCGTCGTCCAGACGCTCCTTGAACTCTGACAGGCTTGGTGCCATGACCGCTTCCCTGGGGAGCCTGTTCCAGTGACTGACCACCCTATAGGTTTCCCGTGGGTTTGCATTAGTTTCAGCACTAGAGAATTATTTTTCTGCATAAAACAGGAGTTGCTAAAATATATTCCAAGGATCCCACCAAGTCTCTAATGAGAGCACCACAGAGGCATCTAGCCTTTGCAATGTTCAGTATCCTTCCTACTGCCCTTCCTATCCTTTGATACAGTATCCTCCTTCCAGGACCAGCCAAAGAACTTTCCAGCCAAGCTGACAAGCCTGTCTTATTTTTAGGTACCCAGGGAAAAATGTTTTCAAAACCGATCGTGGATATGGACAATTACTACTTGAAATTTCATTTTTAATTCTCTATGAAGCGTGAAACTGGTGAAATGCAGTTTTAAGTAGAACTATTATGAGCCATCTACAGAACTAATAAGACTCAAAATTAGACAAAACTAAAATGCTCCTTTTTTGTTTTGTTCTGTGCATTATATTCCTTTGTCAGCATTATATGCCTAATCAGTTTCAAACCATCTGAGACTTCTACTTCTTGGGACAAATGCAGTGCTTTTCTCAGCCCAGACTCCTATGGCTTTGTTTTTAGGGTCTTAACCCATGCTTGTTTTTTAAAAAAAATTATTTTCCTCAACGGAAAGCCTTACAAGGAGTGAGTCTATAATACTATTTGCATTTACGTCAGTAGTACAGTTCTGAAGTTCAATAATTTACCAAGCTTTGAAGAGAGCTATTACCTTTGAGAAAAACTACATGAGAATATGAAATCCAGGAGTACATCTAACACTAAACATATCCACATCTAGTGGGTGTTCAAACTACAGGACCAGATTCTCAGAGCTGCACAGGTAACAGGGAAGATTAAGATGTATTCTCTTCATGCAGAAACAAACCCCTCTGGAACAGAGAACGATAGCTTCCCCAACCCGGTCTTGGTTTGTCAGACTACTGCAAAAGTGTTATGCTGCTGTGGTGAAAGCGCTGCACTTCTGTCCAGGCAATTAAATAGAAGAGCAGAGAGCAACAGGCACAGTTCAGAGTGAACAATATCGGTTATGAAAATTTTCTGCTGTTTTAATGTTGGTTCTTCCTCCGCCCTCAACACTGGGAGAAGAAATGCCTATTTAAAATAAACACCTTGACTGTATAAATAGCTCTGAAAGTGGCATAAGGAGAAGTCATCAACTGATATTTTCGGAAGTATCATGGAAAAAAGTCAGCTTATAGAGTTGTAAAGGCTCAACAAGAACACAATCATGCATTAGAAGCACAATCAAAACACAGGGAGGCATGAACTGTAAGCTTTCTGTTTCATGAAAATATTTCAAGACTTCTGATCATCTACTTTTTGGTACCATCTACAGGGTTGGTAGTGCTCAAAACGTGGCCTTATGGCCATATTTCAGATATTGAGTTGTGAAGGTTCTTTATGAACTCTTAAATTATTTCTTCAATATTTTTAGGTGTATCCATTTTTACCATTTCAGCACTGTCCAGCACAATTACTACTTAAGACTAAATAATTATTACCTAGTAAATCCATTCTGCATAAGCTCTCTTTGAAGTTTCTGGTCTTGAGCAGCATATTCCTGAAGCTCAGATTCCACAGCAGGGGGTAGAATATTTGGGATGAATTTAGAAAATAAAGCTGGTGCCATCTGTACCCATTCTGTAAGAAGAGGGAAAGCAACAACAAAACACGTGGAAGAGATCTTTTGTGAAAATTTTACTCTTTGACAAATGTAACTTTGCTCTATTTTAAATACATTTTAGGATCTTGAATTAAAATAAAAAACCCAAATTCGTTCCCCAAAACCCACAGAAACCAAGCCTTAAAGCAGAATAAATAATCAGACTGTTAAAATCAGATGTGTACATGTAGATAAAGGAATTACTTATTTTTTGTCATCAACCTCATCATCGAATTGAAATTCAGTTCTTGCTGCATCTCACAGGGCCTGCTGAGCCTCTGGACACTCTCAAGGACAAGCACTGATGATCAGCAAACTCACCTTGATAATCAGATCATTTGTAATACTTTACTCCGGGAAGCGTATTCACAAAATTTACACCTCCCTTCCCCAAACCTTACTTCTAGAAAGCACAGTAAGATCACCATACAACCCTGCTTCTCTATCCTCCATTTCAAATAAATTAATGTAATTCTCTCACTGATCTTCCACAGCTTACATGAACACTTTTTAATGTTCATTATATAATTTTAACCTGTATTAGTTCAGCTACAGGATAGAAATGTGATTACACTGAACACTGCCTTACAGAAGCAAGACAGTTTACCGTAAAGTTGTTTCAAGGCTGATGATAAGAAACACAGAAGACTGAGCAAAGGATGAAAATTGGGTTTATAGCAACTGTGTAAGAAGTTCTGAGAAAAATAAATACTCCTCAAGTATTTCTGAAGCCAGACTTTCCAGAGGTTGTAACAGTTATCTTAAACCTCATCTTTACTTGGAAAAAGGGGATGCTTTTAAATGTATTCACTAAAGCACAGCACGAGCTTTTAACCCAATTCCCACATATGGTTGATGTCAAGCTTCAGTAGTCTTCACTTTAATCAGCAAACTCACTAAATAATCATTACTAGTGTACAGGCGGTTTAAACAAAAACCAACACACTAACCTCCCTCAGCATAGAATCATTTAGGTTGGAAAAGACCTTTAAGATCATCAAGTTCAACTGTTAGCCTGGCACTGCCAAGTTCACCACTAAGCCATGTCCCCAAGCCCCACGTCTACGTATCTTTTAAATACCTCCAGGGATGGCAAGTCCACCACTTCCCTGGGCAGCCTGTTCCAATGCCTGACCACTCTTTCGGTAAAGAAATTTTTCCTAACACCCAATCTAAACCTCCCATGGCACAACTCGAGGACATTTCCCCTTGGCCTATCACTTGTTACCTGGGAGAAGAGACCAACCCCCACCTGGCTACAACCTCCTTTCAGGTAGTTGCAGAGAGCAATCAGGTCTCCCCTCAGCATCCTTTTCTCCAGGCTAAACAACCCCAGTTCCCTCAGCCGCTCCTCATCAGACTTGTGCTCCAGACCCTTCACCAGCTTCGTTGCCCTTCTCTGGACACGCTCCAGCACCTCAATGTCCTTCTTGTAGTGAGGGGCCCAAAACTGAACACAGCACTCGAGGTGCAGCCTCACCAGTGCCGAGTACAGGGGGACAATCACTGCCATGGTCCTGCTGGCCACACTATTTCTGATACAAGCCAGGATGCTGTTGGCCTTCTTGGCCACCTGGGCACACTGCTAGCTCACATTCAGCCAGCTGTCAACCAACACCCACAGGTCCTTTTCTGCACGGCAGCTTTCTAGCTGCTCTTCTTCAAGCCTGTAGTGTTGCACGGGGTTGTTGTGACCCAAGTGCAGGACTTGGCACTGAGCCTTGTTGAACCTCATACAATGGAATTCAGCCCATCAATCCTGTTCCAGATCCCTCTGTAGAGCCTTCCTACCCTCAATCAGGTCAACACTTCCACCCAACTTGGTGTCATCTGCAAACTTACTGAGGGTGCACCCTCATCCAGATCATTGATAAAGATATTAAACAGAACTGGTTCCAGTACTAAGCCCTAAGGAACACCACTTGTGACCAGCCACCAACTGGATTTAACTCCATTCAACTCTTTGGGCCTGGCCATGCAGCAGTTTTTTTACCCAGCAAAGAGTATGCCCATCCAAGCCAGTTTCTCCAGGAGAATGCTGTGGGAAACTGCGTCAAAGGCTTTACTAAAGTCCAGGTAGACAACATCCACAGCCTTTTCCTCACCCACTAAGCCTTGTCATTCACTAAGTGGGTCACCTTGTTGTAAAAGGAGATCAAGTTAGTCAAGCAGGGCCTGCCTTTCATAAACCCATGCTGACCAGGCCTGATTGCTTGGTTGTCCTGTACGTGCCATGTGATAACCTTCCTCAGCACCAAGGTCAGACTGACAGGCCTGTACTTCCCTAGATCCCCCAGATCATAGCACACTGGATCATTTGACCAAGCTAATAAACTGGCTTGGAAGTCACAACATGAAATACTGTGGTAGCGTGTTTCATGACACTGCCAGATCATTATAGGTGAGGTGAAGAGAGTATTTCAGATTAAATCCAAGTGAGCCAGCACCTGCCCAGGGTTCAGCCTTTTCTATTGCAGCCACCACATGCTGGAGCTGGAATTAGAAGACAGTCTTTTCTGGCAACATTTGAAGTCTAACAGCTGTCAAGTACTTTCAACTTGAAGAGAAAGTAAAAGAAGAGAAATAGAAGAGAAAGCTCACGGTCATCAGCCATATCGCCATCGCTTCTCCTTTTGCTCTCTGCACTGCCTAAAGAGACACTTTCCAGTGCTGCTCTAATCCCCTAGCACCTCCCACTGACCACATTTTCTGCTTTATTTCCCCAGTTATCTGCTCCCCAGTCCCCATGATATATCCAATGGAGCATGTCCCACAAAACAAGCGAGAAGCACCATCCCAGAGGAACTCTTGCCCCAATTGTTTCAGAATTCAATAACCAGCACCACCAAAGAACAGCCTTTTACATCAAGAAGTCTATTCTGTGCTCCCCTGGTTGGAATGACACTGAAGTTCCTCATTTTCTCAGAGGCTGAGAAGTTTGAGGAGCAGGTAACTAGAGCAAATCTGTATCTGTTTAAGCAATAAAGTCAATCACTTGGGTTTTCTACCCAGCTGCGGAAAGAAGACACCACAAATTGTAGGAAGAAATTTTCATAAAGATCTTACAGACATAAGACAACTATTCAAAATCTGATTAGGCCCATGATACCAATCCAAACCAGTAACTGTTGTGTTGTGAAGTCAACAGCAAGACAGGGATCATCTGAAATGGAAAACTGGGAAATCACAAGTCCATCATCTACGATATTGTGTGGTACAAGAAAGCCACACTGAGCTGCTTTCAAAAGATTTATACTTTTATACTTATATGTAAACCCTTTCTTTCTTTGGTACTGAACAGTTTCTAAAAATGAAGTTAGTATTGCCTTAAATATGATGGTAAAATGTTAATTTTGCTGTTGTAAAAATAATCCTTGCTAAGTGGAAGTGCTTTGTCCATGTATTTTATAAATGGAGGGTCCACCACATTTATGGCTTGTATACATGCTAAACATTGCACTAAAGCTTTTTTGTAAAGCTTTACCATCCTCATTTCTATTTCTATAAATGGGGATTGCAAAGCAAAAGTAGGTTGAAGCTCAGACACAATCCCTCCCTCAGTCACACCAAGGTAAGAAGAAAGTATCAATATTGTAAAAGGAAGGGAAATAAGTACTATTTATCTATGGATATTTTGAATACTTCCTGTGTTTCTAAAGTCTTTTCAAACACAGGCTAGAGGTCTACTCAGTTCTCCAAAACTTACAGAATCAAACATTTTGTTACAAAACTGATTGATTAAGTGTGCAACACCATTTTCCTTTCAATATAGTTGTTACACAAGATGTCATGATGTACTCGCAACTTAAATTAAGCTCTTCCATGAAATAATACCAACCAAATAATGGCCTCATGGAAGAAACAGTCATTCATCTCACGGCAAAGATCTGGCCATTTGAAGTGCGACCCACAATATAACTTTCACCATTTCAATACTTCTAAACTTCTGCCACGACTGACTCATTGAACAGCCTTCCTTCTTTATTACTACAGAGTAATAGTAGTAATTCGTCCCTTTGTCTCCAGAGTAGAGGGCTGGGTAGTTTTTTTAAAATGAATTTGGTATCCACACGGTACTTTGCGCAGGTCACAGACAGGTAACAAGAACCAGGGCCTTTTGCATAGTAGAACTAAGCATTATGATGGACAGAACGCAACGCACATTTGTTTGTTAAATGTGCATTAGATGGAAAGTGACTGCACACATATTTAGGAAAACATATCACAACCACAGTACAAGATAATCCTAGAAACATTTTTTGTTTTTACCTGGTCGTAGTGTATACAGGCCTTTCACAATATTTGCCATGGTTGAAGGAGTTATTTGAAACGGCGTTGACTGAGCTTCCAAAAGTAAAGCTGAAAGAAAATTAAGAGAATTAGCAATTTTTCTAATCAAGAAAAATAGGCTCTTACACATATATTTTTGTATCAAAGAAATATAGTTGTGCTTTTTTTGGTTATCTGATGTCCTCACAAAGGAAACAGCCAGGTATCAGACTGACAACTTAATTCTCAACAGTAATAAAACATCGCCTTTAAACAGAAGTATTCTGTTCAAATTATGTATGATGAAAATGTGAAATAACTTATTTTTCATTCATTTTCAGACAGACAGACAGCAGGAATTGCAAGGAAAAACCAGGCAAGCGATGGCTCTAAGTATTCAGATGCAGAACTGAAGTAAACAATTTATTTTTAGAAGCACACTCATACTGAGTGTGCTAAACACCTGCAGATCCACAAATCCTTGTTTTACAGTACTTAGCATCCTGTACATAGAACTAAGGATGGATTGTACTTCAGTCAGACTTTCAAGTAGTGTATAAAAGAAAGCAAAAATCAAGTAAGAAAAGTTGTCCTTTCAACCTTGTTTGACATTTTTAGTTCATTCTCGGTATCTTCTGTAGCAAACATTGCAATAATTGTATCTTCCTCTTGTGGAAAAAACTGGCAATAGCAAATTTACTGCTTATATTGCAACAGGCAGGCCTTTAGCCTGTCTTGTATTTATTTGAAGTTTGTACATCCATCTGAATTACAGAAACAAACCAACCAAAAAAAAAAAAAATCAATAAGGTTTAAACCAACCTGCCTTTCAGTTTTTATGCCTCCACAAAAGAGCTGAGCAGTGTATATACACCTTCCTGTCCCCACTATGTAGAGGAGAAATGACTCTTACAATTCTACCTAAAAGGCATAGCTCTTGTGCTTACATCGTAGAGACTCTGGTTTTTAAACTTCAAAGCCTCATCAGTTCTGCCTTCAGCATCTGCCACTACAGTACCTACCATAAAAAGAAAAATCTTCAGTAGCACGTTCTTCTCTTTATGAAAGTGTTTAAGTGGCTGATGTAATAAGGAGCTTTAAAAAAAGTATTCTAATCGCCAAGTAATCAAAGTGGTTATATTTAACTGTTAAAGATGAATTTATTTTACAAAGAACCATCTTAAAAGTGCTTGCTCCTTTCAGCTGAAACAATGAGGGGGGTGACAGCCTGTGATTTGTTTTGTAATGACATATTTACAGCCTCTTTCTAAAGATTTTTCAAACAGCCTCTTGGCAGCCAGGAAAGTTGCAAATCATAACATTAAAAAGGGGATAATGCTTTATAAGGAAGATATGTAGACAGTAATGCACAATCTATACAATGTGTGTGTATATACATATATATATTTAATTAGATTGTAGGTACTTCAGCATAAGCTTCACTAATAGATTTGTAAAGTGTCCAGAGAATTCTAAATCTGTTCTTCATATGTAGACACCAAATTATGTTCCAAAGCTATGTATAAAAAAATATTTAAAACAGAATAACCCTAAAAATTAATACTGACTTAAAGACCAGAGAGTTCAAAGTCACTTGAACATTTTAATAAATGTTAATAAGTAGCTCAATTAACAGAGCTTCTTTTATTCCTGATAAACTGAAAACTGTGCTCTCCAGTAGTATCCAAGTTATAACTAGCAAGAGCAATTTAAAAATATTTCAGAATCTACTTTATATAATTACATATGTACAGGGCATACTGTGGAAGAGAAGCTATTCAGAGTTGGTTTGGGGACAAACCCAAGCACTAGCAGAAGCTGCCCACATCTGCATAACTAACTCGAGGTCATCTGACTACTTGGATATCTCTGAGTAAATGGAAAATTGCAGGTCACACTCCACCAACAGATGAAATCTGAAATACTGTGTCTATACCATGAATACACAGTCATATGTACTGTCATCGTCCAATTATTTATTTTTTTTAAATAACATCGAAAAAGTAGAAGGCAGAGACAAAGAAAAATTTTATTTTATGGTATATATGGATCAAAGTGGTGATGAGCAAACCATCCCTCTCAGCCTGTGGTACTGGAGACACACTGGGGGTGCAAGATGCTCGACCCTTTCTCCTTACCTTCCAGCTAATAGAAACACATTCAAGATGCTGACCAACAGAATTATTTGCACAAGCAACAGTTTAACAGGATAGTCCACATCTTGAGTATCATTCACCATTATAAACATGCAATATTATTTGTAACTTTAAGGTAATATTCACCCATGAAGCTCATTTCAATTGTGATCCTTTGAGATAACATAAACAGATGTATTTGCCATATAAAGCAAGTATAATGAACAGCCCCTTGTTTCTGTTCTAGATTACTAACTACATCATCTGGCATTAGAAAGGGATTTCATGAATAAAATCAGTGGAAGAATTCACCTGGAGATCAATCCTACAGAAATATCATCTTCATCATTTTACTGAAGCTTCAGAAGTTAACATTTCTTATCTTTGTTTCTGCAACTGCTTATACCACATGCTACAATGTAAATTTAAATTGTTTACTCCTGATTTACGGTCAGTAAATACAAGCATGATGATATTATATTCAACAACAACAATATAACTAAGTAATGGCATATATTTCCTGTGTCTCAATAAAGAAAACTAAAAGAATATACTATTCATTAAACCATTCAGTATAAACTAACACAGCCCACACCTTTTCCAAGAGCTATGTATCGATACCTGAAGGATGAATAGCACTGCTGCAGGATATGTATTTTCAGAATGATTTCCATGAGAATGAACAAGACTCCTCTCTTTGGATAGATCCAAAAAAAAAAAATCTCAATAGAGGTTTATTGACAAAGATGTAAATATATGAAAAGGTGTAAAAACTCCTTTGCACACAAATTCATCTTCAGTTTTGCAGCGAAACCTACCCAGACCTTCAATCCTGTACTACTTCTTCAGAGAGGGTCACTTAAACTCAGGGAATAGAAACAGCTGTGCCAGGCACACTGAAGTTACTTCTCTTGTTATTTTACTATCTTACAAAAGACCTCCAATATTAAGGCTTTGGCTCTGGCTTTATTAGAATAATTAACGAGACTCTACAACACAGAAGTTGCACAGACTCCTTCCACCTACTCCCAGAAGCTCCACCTGCGGCATTTACAAAGATAGAGCAGGGTGAGGCAGAATAATGACAGCGGTAATGACACTATGATACCATCTGACCACCTCCACAGTGTTTATGAACTAATACTGCATTTTACAGACTAAGTAACCAATATGCAAAGAAGTTAATTAAACTGCAAATAGTCTTGAAAATAACTCATGGCAGAATCAAAGAAGAGAAGTGTGGGTTGCCATAATGAAATGCATTAATTGCAGAAAGATACAAGATGCTTTGAAATATTGTTGATCCGAGGTAAAACACTACACCCGCAATGGCCTCAGGACTTTTTTTGAGGAATGGTGGATGGACTATATTGGAGTCAGTGAGGTATGAGCCTGCAGCACTGCAGGTACTCTGCAGTAACCCAGTTACTCCATCATTGCACAGTAACACTGAAGCAGCTTGTCCCTTGATTAAGGTTTAAGCTACTTCCTAATTACAGTGGGGTACTTGAGGCAAGATCCAGGACCCCAGTAATTCCAGGAGTACAGATTATATCTCAGCAAGTTCAAACTCATTTGTTCATAGCTCAAGATTCACTTGCAAAAACTAAGAGCTATTCCAAAACATTGTTCTCTATCCTTCAACATTCCTTTCAAAATAGATTTGCTTGGCAAAGATGTAATTTTTCTTGCAGAACAGTGAAACTTTTGCATGTTGGAGCACAAGATTTTTTTCCTCCCTTTGCAGTAATCTAAAAGAACTTCAAAGTAAGATATTTTAACAATTCACACATAAGTATGGCTTAGGCAGATGTAGTCAAAGTTGTAATCATTCAACAATGCACTTTAAAAAATTATAAAGTGTATTGACACTAAAAGCAACTCCAACAGCTTCCACAACTAAGGTGTTAGTCAGCTGTTGCTCTCCAGTCTTCAACAGAAGCAGAAATGATTGCTTAACAAAGCTACAAAGTAAAACAACCCCATTGTACAAACTGTGCTCTTTAGTACTTAATTCCAATGGATATACAATATTTCTGTTATTTTGCAGAACAACAACTTTGATGTTTCCACAGAACTTGACTCCTTACACAACCGTGAGAAATACCTATAGTATCATAAATTACCTTTCTCTCAGCTAAACTGTATCGGGTCCATCTGAGCACACATACCCTTCTACTTCACTGCGATACCATCGGTTTCACCTTGCAAATGTTTCCTGTATCCCAACCCTTCCTCCCAAATCCAGCCTGTGCCGAGCACTTGACTGACCCCCACATGCTGCAGTTAAGCAGCAAGGGAACAGCTACAGCTGGTGTCCCCCAGACGTGGCTCTAGGTTTTTGTGGTTGGTTTGGGTTGAGGTTTTTTGGGAAGCTGGTTGGATTTTGGGGTTTTTTGTGTTCTTTGGGGTTTTGGGGTTGTTTGGCTTATTTACCTGCTACCTATTTTATAATTGACTGATAAAGTTTGATTATATATTACCTTTTCATTACTTTAACCCAGGTACAATTTGTACACGTTAACTATTGATCTAGAACTTCAAAAGCCTTTTGCATAAAAACTGACCTTCCCTCTGGCTTAACCCTCACATTTGCAGCTGCATCAAACTCCTCATGATTCTGCATTTTTATTTTCTTTTAAACAGAACTAAAAATAAATTCTTAGCAAGCTAAATTCTTCAAAAGTTTGCAGCGAATTAAAATGTAGGTTAGAAAAAAAACATGAGAAGTTGTATTTATTACCAAGCATTTGCCACTAGGCATTTAATGAAGCCACAGATTACTCTTGAAATATTCATTACATAGCCCAAAAGCTTTATTAAGCATCTAATAAAAATGCTACTAAAAAAAATTCCAAGTCTTAAGCACATGGAAAATATTCAGTGTTGTAACAAATACAAAAAACGAAGCTATAAATACAGAAAAACAGACTTTTAGACTTCTATAACTGGAGAAAATAAGGTGATATTTTCATGTTTACAATTTTATGAAGGCTTATTGAAATGGGAACATTATTCCTATTCCTTTACCAAGGAGCCAGATTAAACATGACAGTCATTATTTAGGACTTATCTTTTCCAATTAAAAAATTCTCTTACTTTGAGGTGCTGCAACTTAATCAACATGAAACAAGAAAAAATAAGAAACATTTCTGCAACTTATTTTAAAATAACTTAGTTCTTTGATAAAAAGTTTAGCCCAGTGACAAAAGTTGTGTGTAGATTAAATGTTATTTAAAGAATATGAGTGTATTTTGTAATACTTGGTAACAGTACTGTTTCCAATATGGTTACAATACAATTACTTAGCCCTGTCAAATCACAGCTGCCACTTAAATATTACTGATACCTCCCTTAAACTGGTGAGTGCGTTATTCTTGATTATTCCATCAGACCTGCAGAGCACAAGGGTATAAGAATGATTAACAGCTACAAAAGCTATCATGTTCATCCCTTGAGAGTGTAGGGTACCCACTGAGGTCTAAGAACAGACCGGCATTAACGTGCAATTCAGTGTTTTGAAGAAGGAGGAACAGTTGATTATCCTGCACTAGCAGCATCTCAGCACACTCCCCACAGGCTGGAAAAGAAGTGGAACATGCTGCAGTTCATTTTCACTAGCAATTATCTGTGTCTACCAATATTTGGAGTGAAGTCAGGAAGGAAGGAAAGGAAGGAAAGTGTTGTTTTAAGGTTAGAAGAGGAATTTGAAGTGGAGGTAATGGGATTAAACTATTTGTCTATGTAGAATAAACCAGAAATTAAATGCTGAACAGATTAACAGTCCTGTAGATGCACAAAAATCTTTAAAAATTGCTTTTAATCAAGAACATGATAATAAATGCATCCCTTTGCTACATTTCAAAAAGGACTCTTTATGCTATAGAACCCTCTTGCCCTCCAAGATATTTGCTGTCCAAAACTGGTACTGCAACAGCTTTAGAGCTGGGGAAAATAAAATTAGCTTTTTGTTGTAGAGGAACTCTAATAGAAATCACCCCATTTTAGTCTGGTACAAATACACTGGAATCGATCGGTATTTTCTCCTAGTGTTCTGCTACCTTGCTTCATTTCTAAGACTCTTGTAAGAAATCTTGTAATTTCATTTTACCTATCCAGACACGTGAGCTGATTCTAACAACAAAGAGCAAGTTACTCCACAGGCAAGTAATTCTGCCAATTTTCTTTTTTTTTTTTTTTTAAGAAATCCAACTTTTTTATAATGTATCATTCTTAAACTTAAAAAGCAAGAAACATATCTTTATGAAGGTGGCAGAGTTAAGGTTGTACAGATTTTCTTTTCATACTTTTTTCAATAAAGTGTGCAAAATCAGTAAGCTAAGCAGTGTCTAGGGGCTGAGCAACATCCAATTTATTACAGAAGGAAAGAGCCTCAGCAATTGAATGGGACATGTTTTTAACAATACATTGCTTCTGCCATCACAGTAGTCACTCTGTGTCTCAAAGAAAAAAGAACAGTGATTTCAAATGCTTAAGGGCAGATTCTATATTAATCCTTTAGTTCAGATTAGAAATGTGCTTTTGAAGCAAATTCACTGATCATCCCCACTTACTGCTCCTTGGTTCATATGACAGAGCTGCCTTGGAGCACAGCAACTTAATGCCTTTTGGGCAAGATTAAACCAGATGTGCTCAAACTACTAACTGGCATTCTGTTCACAGGACCAGACGTTAGCAAGCATGAAATAAAACTCTCCAAGATGCATATAAAGGCGAACATCGAGTCCTCAACACCAACCCGTAGGTGTTTCATACTCTGTAGATCTGCTCCCTTCACACTACACCACTTACTAATGTAGACATAGCCTAAACCAGTGCAAGGAAACCTTCAGCTCTTCCTACGGGGCACATACCTTTCAAGATACAAACCCATGGTCATCAAACTTGTGCTGCACCAAACCTATAATGATGCTCTATGAATTTGTGCCAAGACCAGGACACTGGGCTACACTGACTTTTGATCCAACTCAGTACAGCCTTTCAAGAACAAGTTCATTTATAAAACCAGCTGCTATCTCCTTATGAAGCATAAGCATTAGATCTGACAAGGAAATGAGAAGCACAAAAATGAACAAGTTCTTGAAAGTAAATCTAGAAGGGCAGCATACAAAAAGAGTAGGGGCAATGCCTTCTCTGAGAAGCTGGAAAATAATGAGAGTGTTTCCTCCTTTTTCAGGGGATTTTCTCTGCAGTTTGTGGGTCAAGGCAATGAGAGCTTGCTTCTTATATGCAGCTCATTTGAGACAGATGTCAAAATGGAAGGGGAAAAAAGAAATGCCAACTAAAGCAGGGAAAAAGTCAATCCAATCCATCTTTTTCTTGCCTATCTCTGCCAAAGGGTGAGGCATGGGGCGTGAATAAAAAAACCCAACACATCAAAATAAACCCCATGTTCTCTGTTAGCTGTATAGTCAGGCTATGAACCTGGCATCAAAGTCCTTCTCTCAGCCTTTTGTACTGCTCCTCTTCTCCTGGGGTATGCACAAACAAAAGCTAGATATGGGATTTATTAATGAAAGGCATTATGTCGTAGCAGTACGCAGCCAAAGAGATGAGGATCCCTTGCTTCACTGACATCAACAGGCTTTTGGAGGTCAAAACAGCAACACAAATCTGCTAAGAACGTGGGTCTGAGTGCCCACGGAGCAACACACCCTCTCCTCCTGCTAACCCACTGCACAAACAACAGGCAAACCTCTGCACAGGCAACATGCTCCCTGCTACGTTTAGCAACCTCTAACAGTTATAACTTGATTCATTCTCTGTAATTTTGTATTAAATTTATACCTGCTGCAACTAAGAAGGACAGTTGCACAACTTCATCATGAGAAAGCTGTCAGCAACCTTCTCCAACTTTTGAGTTAACTTTTCTGGCACTTTTCAGAAAGCACCAATGCAGTGGAAATAGCTTTCCTGCCATCTTTATAAAGGAAAAATCTTTCCCAACATGAACAGCCCTTTTATTGAACTATAATATACCCCCAGCAAAAAAAAAACCCAAAAGTTAAGAAAACGGAGCAGCAAGATCTCTTCACCTCATCTGAATCCAAGTGACATAACTGGGAAGAAACGAAGTAGTCATATGTAAGAATCTTCAGAGAAGTTTTTCCCAGTAACTAATTAGAAACTGCAAACTTAATGAAATAGGGTGTGATTTCTCACCCTCCTCCAGACGTTTTACAAAAAAGTTTTTCTTGGAAAACTGTAAGAAAAGCTGCTGCTTCTGGTGACTACACATGATACATTTTTAAACTGGGTTTTAGTTCTGAACTTGCACAAGCACTGACATGGAGAACTACATTCAACAATTGCCTACTCGCTATTAGAATCTACATACAGATAACTGCTCTGTATCCTCAGGTTTCAGCAGCTAATTCTGTAATTATCTTGATATATAACATGAACAAAAAACTAAGACAGCCAGAAGTTGAGATCTAATGCTTTCATCCTCAATAATAATTTTACCTAAGTTTCACATGTTTTCAAGCCCATGCTTTAGTTCTGAATCAGTAAATTTCAGGGAATTGCCTCATTCACAAGTCACATTATCACCTTGGATCCTGATAACAATTTTAAGATCCATGAAGTCCTGAGTCCTATTCGTTCTACAGCATTTTTTCCATGGTCCAAGAGGTTTCCTTTCCTCTGGATAAAAAGGATCTGTTTCTATGAGCTATCATAGAATTATAGAATGGTTTGGGTTGGAAGGGACCTTAAAGATGATCTAGTTCCAAGTCCCCTGCATTCCTGACAGAGTAGATCAAAGATGGGAACACACAAACATCCATTGCTTACCCCAATCAATAGGAACAAAATCAGAAGTGTTGAAGAAAGCAGTTTTCCCTCTGACAGAGGTCACCTGACTCCCTAGTTGAATAACTTCTGTCCAGAAGTAGAGGCAGATGCTTCTTTGGAAAGAACCAGCTTGTACTGAATGATACCTACCAGTACATAACTCCTGCAAGCGCAGAAACCACTTCCTGAACTCAAAATACGAATACGGAAGGAAAGAAACGGCTCACACACAGATAGAACTGGCCCAAGTACTACAGTGATATGCTAAGGCTACTAATTATTTGAAAGTGCCGTAACCAATCTGATACATCCTACTTCCACCACAAACACCACTGCCAGCAAAGAATAAGCAGAATTCTTTTTCTCAGATTGCCTTCTAAAACTTCTTTCACCTTTATGACCAGTTTAAGTTATTGTTAGTTTTCTTCTCAATATCGAGATGCTGAGAACCTCATGAATCCTCACAGAGCAGGATTCCAGCGTAGCGCTCACCTTCCTCTCTTTAGTTTCTGGTAAGAGAACAGGGGTAACTGCAAACTCTTGTAACTGGAAACCAAGTAATCTATCCACCAAGCAAAAAGAACAGTACACTGTTAATAGCTCTTCTCTTTTGTTAGATTTAAAAGCAAGCTTGTTTTGGGCACTAAGCTGTCAATATCAAAAAAGAGAAGAATAGCAGTTACTTGTAAATACTCTCTGCCATTAAATTTTACCTACTGCAAGTACTAAAAGTAGAGAGCTTCAGGAGCTGTTACTCATTTTCACCACTGAAGACAGTTAAAGTTTGCAATAATTACCTTTCTCCTAGACACAAGAACAAATGGGCAGGCTGTTTCCAGGGCACTGAGATTACCTAACCTATCAGAAGAGACAGTGGCTGCATAAGGACAAAACCCCCACATTTCTGAATTTTACTGCTTACAAGTCATCTCATGTAGGACTCTAGCAGGAACAAAGACAACATTCTCCACCACCTCTTCCCTTGTGACAAGGAGATATTATCTGCATCTTCCCTGCTCCCCATTTCTGAAGCTCCTCATAAATAAGATGCTGTATCTTTGTTTGTTACATTCAGTTAAGTAGTTCTGCACATAGCAACTTCTCTCAAGCTGTATCAGCAAGAGCCAGCGTTGGCTTTGTAAGGAAAATAATCAGGTTATATCCACTTAGTTCAAATGCATCCACTTTAATTTGGAGAGCATTGACTTGACAAATACGTATGAGTGTAAAAGTGTTTCATAAACACAACTGTGTTCATGGATTTGTGTATTATATAATTTTATGTATTTACTTTAACTGCTCAGAAGTGCTCCAGTATATAGTAGGGTTTAAAAAAAAATCCTCTGTGAAAAAAGAGGAACCAAATTGTGTTTGTGCAGGCAAAATTTGTCCAAGTAACGTTCACTTAGGTGCTATTTTTCCTGTAAATAATGAATTTGCACCTTAATCACTATTTTCTGCAACTAAGTGCTCAGATAAGTGCTCCCACCACAGAGACCATTGTACCAGGAGTTCATTTTGCATCTTCCTGCCTTCAACCACACAGCACACTGTGTTGTGGCCGACTCAACCGCTAGGAGTTTGAGCAAGATCGAACACTAAGGAAGAGATCTGTGCTGCACTGCTTTTCTGACTTCCCCCCCACACACATCTTTTGAAGTGGAACAGGAACTTTTTCTTAAATCAAATGAACCTGAAATGTACTTACAGTCCTTCCTGAACACAGCTTCAAACAGAAATGCCAGCTTCCAGGCTCTGATAGAATGACAAGATGCTACAAACAAAAACCCCTTTGTATGAAAAACATAGCAACAAATTTCAAGAGCAAAAGCAGATGTTATTCTTGTCCTCTGAGTCTAGATCACAAACTGATTAAACCCATTTTTTTGTTTGTTTTTTAAAACAGAGGGAAGGTATGCTTCTTCCCACTGAAGTGGCAGCTGCAGCATCTCTTTAAAAAACAGCCCAAGGATTCCATTTCTCTATACAGACCACAACTTCATTGACTTTAATTTCCTAAGCATACCCAATCAAAATCTTATTCTTTTCCCCCTAACACAAAAGCACGTTTCTGCTGAACCAAATCTATATCAAATATCAGGAAACAGTACCACACACTGACAATGACATCAGGAAGTAAAGTAATTAATGAACACTGCCTTATATCCTATTTTCATAGGGCCCTTCCAAAAATGAAGGTAATATTCTTAGCTATTATGGTCTGAATTTCAGCAAGCTAGAAAGAACAGCTGAGTGGCAGAAAATACTACAACATTAGAACTTTTTCAGCACCTCTACAGTACTACATCATGTGTTACGTGTCTTCAATTATTTCCCAGGAATCTGTTAACAAGTTTAGAGTTTTATTCAGGCATGCTTTAACTCAATTTAAAGACCCTATTATCCAAGATTTAACCAAGTCTGATCACAGTTGTTTATACATGTCAGTATATATTATCTTACTTAGGAGAAAGATAAAAACAAAGTAACTTAGGTTTAATAAGCTGACAGTAAGACTGAAATGATATCCAAGGAAGTTGCTCATTAAACAATAGACCCCATATACAGCAACACAGTTAGTGAGAGCTTATTTTTATTTTTCAATGGTTTCTTTTAATTTTACTTCTGCAACTAACACAGAGCCAGGGAGAAATGTTTCAGATTTCACACACACATACCCACAGGTCTTTTGCTTTCAATAGTTCATCTGCAATTTCTATTTGATTCTCATATTATCATCCACATAAAACTAATTGCATAGCAACACGCATCTGACATTACTTATGTCCTATGACCAGTGTTATCTTTCCTTTGTCACTGAAGAGAAAACCCCACCACCACATTAATGTTTTCATTGCCTGAAAAATGCATAATTTAAAATTAAATGCATTTAATTTTAATTAAATGCATTTAATTTTAAGGCAACATCAGCTGAATTTTCCATGATCCTGTTGCAGCAATCATCTTAGGTTTCATGATACCATTAAACCTCTTTGGCACAAAATAAAAAAACATCGGTCTGTGGGTCATTGTCCTGCCATTTCCAAGCTGTTCTGATCTGCTACAGAGCTAAAAGCTCTTCTTAGGGAGACTTTTCCAGATGGCAAGAACAACAAGGCATCAGAGCTCATGATCTCCCATCCTCCTAGGGTACCAGGCTCCCTCACCTGAGGGTAGTCACCTTGTTCGCTCCCCTCTGTCCCAGGATGCCAGCTCACGGTGACCCTAAAAACCACAGCCAAGCTTCTTTTCCCCAGCCCTTCGCTGGAAAGAGAAGGGCATTACTACCCAAGTACAGACAAAAGCAGATATATCCTCAACTCTAACTGCCCATCATTTGGTCTCCATTAAGCGTGCAGATAGCAATTGCTTCAAAGAAAAGAGGAGGGGAGCAGCTCGATGATGACAGAGCCACTGCAGCAGGGCTGGGTTACAGAAAGGAGAACACCAGGCTAGATACTGAACTCAACATGGTGTACAACTATCGAGTTGCACAAAACACCTGTAATTGCAATTCTCTGAGCATATTGGTCAACTGCTCACCGCTATCCAAGCTTTTCCATTTCAGCTCCAAGTCTGATTATCTTTGCCTTTGCTAACTGCCCTCTAGAAAGATACTCAGGCCAGTAGCAAGGTCCTTACGCTCACAAAAAACACTCACTGCTGATGGCAGGTTGCAGGCAAACTCAGCGGTTCACCACAGGCGTTACCCACAGGAGCACTTAACGGGAAGTGTATCACTTGAAGCATATTCGATTTGCATTAACCCATTAGCTTAACAGAGAAACTGCTGTCAGCATTATGCAGGTCACTAACTAGCAGGGAGTACTCGAGCGCATCATGAGAGTAACCCCAGCAGTATCACAATTCTTTGACCACATCACATTTTTAATGATAGCTATCAATATCTTGATAATGAAATTAAAGAGTAACAGCATAAGCAACAGGACAATAAAACATTTGTTATGTCATAATCACAAATCAACAGGGAATATATTGGTTCCCCCAGATACTCAAGAAAACCACAACTTCATACAAAATCCCATTCTTGAAAAAGTAAGTTGATGTGTACCACATTTCTTCATGTGGATGCCTTAAAACGCAATTTGTATTTAAGTTCACTAATAATTTGCCATTTTCTCCCTGTTTGCTGTGGATTTCTGCAATATCTGAAAGCACTGTGGTTTTCCAGACTCCCATTATAAGAAAAATTCAATCGATTTACTTACGCATTAGGTTGTAAATGTGCTTTTCTGCAACATGTTCCGTAAACAGCTTTATAAGGTCATCTTTTAAGTCTCTGTTAAGCTTGGTTTCTATGTAAAATTTATTCTGGAAAATAAGACAGAAGTTTAAGTTTGTTTTTTCATAACAGCAAATAAAAATAAATTTATTTTTTCCCCTGAATAAAAATAGTTCAAAATTTTAAAGCTGTAGAATATTTGACCTGTAAAGTGCTTCCCTGGTGACTGTACTTATACTACATAGAACATTTCTGTACAACAAACAACCCCATCTATTTAAAATCAAGAATGCATGTGGTACTACGTACGTACAGGCATGCATTTTTTTTCCCTATATATACAGATATATCTCCATATCAATCCAGACTGGGGAGTTTGTAGAAAAAACCACTTCATTTTAGAACTTTATAAATGCTCGAACACCAAAATAGGGCTAGACATCATGTTTATAACAAAAGAAAACATTTTTATCAATGTCTAAAAGTTATTAAGCCATTAAAATAGGTGGGTTACAGTAATAAATCATCAGTACAGCTATCCACTTCTGTAGTTCATCAATAATCTCAGAGGACAGTGACTCAGAATCAATCAACTATAGAAATAAGTGATATACACAAACCTATACAAAACCAAACTACATTAAAATTTTCGGGATTCAATTATTTTGACCCACTCAGCAGTAATAATAAATTCACCTCTTCAACTCTCAAAAGAAATTCTTTCACGAGTTCCTTGAGGGCCTCTATACCTAACCTACTATTTGGTATTATTCCTCAGTTCCCAGCCTGCAATTAATAGTAAGATTTCTTGTCTGTATTTTATTCATAGGTGGGTTTTAAATGCTGGAAAAAAATGTTTCAAGATAAATCTCCTATCATTGCAACATTAACACGGAAGCAGAACAACTAAATTCATCTGGACAACTTGTGTAAAAGAGTTAAACAGATATTGTAATAGAAAATCAACTTAATCAAAAATAACATACTGCAACACTTACCTGAGAGATTTACTACAGGAAGGGATATCTTAAGGGAGAAAGGTTTTTCCACACTTTAAATCAAGTTGTTCTCCTATTCGCTAAAGCATTTAACATAATTGGAACAAACATTCAGAACTATTAGAGCAATCTTTACTTTTTTTTGTGAAACCCATTCTCTTGGCCATTACCAAAACTATACACACACTACAATAAACTGTTCACGCAGAAACCACTTAAATTTTCAAGGCAAGCATTCAGCAGCAGTTATTTACCTTTAATGAAAACTGAATCTGTTGGAACAAAGGCAGTACAAGGGCTGAACACATGCCCCTGTTGAAGTTTAGGTTTGTTGTAGTGATGGACAACAATTTTAAAAAAGGTATTTTAAAAAATTTAGTTACTTCTACTGCCAGTTCCCCCTGACACTATCCTACCTGTAGAGGTTTTATCAAGGGCTATTACTCTGTTGTTTCCCCCTCACCTGGGCCTGTTCTTTGACCAGAGATTGAGGGAAAGGCTCTGCAGACAGGATAACCTGTCTTGTAAGAAACACACTAACTTAATTTGCAGTCTTTTCGATCAATGATGAATTGCAACAGAAATTCACAGCAACTGAAGACAGACATCCGCTAGGAAGTGTTAAGCTACGCACCATGCTACAGTCTTTCATCAGACCTAACCTCCTAAACCATTTCCACCCTGAGCTTCCTGACCACATACCACCATGTACCACTGGTGCAACACACCAGTGACCAGAGCATCTTGGCACACGTCTACTGCCCTGAATCAAACCTGACAGTGTCAAACCACTGATTCTTAGGAGTTGACAGATGAGATGCACCTGGCTAAAGAAATAACTTGCTCTCTTCCTTTCCCAGCCTCAAGACCTTCTTACATTAAAAGCAGCTGGCAACAACATGTGCAAACTGTGATGCTTCCTTTTGTTCAAGAGATGGAAAGCCTATACCTTAAGTTTCATAAATAGAAAAGCAACAAAAAAAACCAACAGCAGTTTCAAGCTTGAAAACTACAACACAGTACTTGGAACAACTGTAAAATACTCTTCACATTTGCTCACTTGGAAACACCTTTCCAAAAAGGTGTTACGCTTGCATGAATTTAAATAGACAGTGAAAAAATGTCTAACATAAGTACTACATTTCCAACCCACAGTGCTGAAAGGAGGTAGCAGAAGAGCTGTCGCCTTTCCCCATTCTTGTTAGTGGAAAACCAGGAAGATTTTCTGTATAAGATGTCACTACCTAGGCTGTACTAGTATTTCTTGAAAAGTGTGTCGAGTCACCTAAAGGTCTGACACGTAAAAGGTCAGCGGGTATTGATACCTGAGAAAGTCAGACACAATACAAGCATTTCTTCTACAAACCACCATATCATAAAGCAATCTGGCAAACATTAAGATATAATTGTGCTAATATTAAGAGGAGAGCAATAAGTACTTGAAAGAGGAAAAAAAAACAGTACATAAAAGCACTTATCCACACATATATGTACACACACACTCACATATATTTGTGTATACAGACACACACAAAATGCCCTCTAGCTGATAAGCAATGAAGTGCAATACCACCCAGCAAGAATAGTAATAGTTTAGAGGAAATGAAAAAATTCATAAATATCCTAAAACCACAGGGCTCACAAATGTTAAGCTCATTTCATGCCAGAAGAGAACAGATTTTCAGTTACATCTCTAAGTACAATTAACAATTGAGAACCTATTATAAAAAAAGTATATCATCTAAATGCTGGTTTACATTTTCTTGAAGTAGAAATATGATTTTTATTCATTCATGTGTGCAGCATACTGCAATATGTACAATCTGTAAGCATCCAGAATAACGTCCTTTAGATTTACAAAGCAAACAGTTATTCACTAGGGATATTAATAATTAAGCTGAAGGAGGGTAGATTTAGATTAGACATAAGGAAACCACCCTGCGAGGGCGATGAGGCACTGGAACAGGTTGCCCAGAGAAGCTGTGGACGCCCCACCCCTGGAAGTGTTCAAGGCCAGGTTGGATGGGGCTTTGGGCAGCCTGGGCTAGTGGAGGGTGTCCCTGCCCATGGCAGGGGGTTTGGAACTGGATGATCTTTAAGGTCCCTTCCACCCCAAACCATTCCAGGATTCTATGAATTATTTTTAGGAATAAAGCACTATGTGCTAAGCTGACTTCCAGTTTAATTTGCTTTATCTGTGGTTACATCCCGGAACTTTTGAAGGAGCTTAAACCCACAGAATTCTGGAGGGACAAAAGTACTTTCCTGAATAGTCTACTGTAGCAGCATGAGACTGGAAAAAAAAAATAAAAATCAATCACTAGGTGAAAAAGAAAACCGACAGTGCTCCTAGCAAGAGAAGGAAAAAGAAAACTCCCTCAATTGCAAAGTCAGCTCTCAACCATGGCTCAAGATAAGCTTTGAAACACACCTTGGTCACCATATACAAGCAGGTTAAGACAACACCTTTCCTGTATTCCCACCATTCACACACAAGAATATGGTTTGGCACGTATCAGGAGACAGAGACAGAAAAAGTGCTGCTGTTGATATCAAAACACACAGGACTAAGTCTAAGGCAAAATACTATGCCTTTTTTGGCCACCAAGTAACAAAAACATCTTCCAGTTGTACAAAAAACCTTTAGATTTTCCTCGGCTTCGTAGATTTTTAAGTATACAAATGCATATTAAAACTTTTCCTAAGCAGCAATCTAATTATCCTTTCAGAACAAAGTTTATCAGTGCAACTCAACAGCCTTGGGAACTCCTGATTAAAGCAATTATATCACTACCAAAAAAAGAAAAGCCCTGCCATCTCTGATAAAAAGGCAGAGTTCAACAACTTAGTCCTCTTCACTTAAAAATACATTGAAAGTATCTATTAAAGTAACTACAAAGCTATAATTTATACTGTAGAATAATAAGGCTTTCACCTCTTGCAATTGTTTTTTAATTGTATTTTCTTGTCTAAATAAAGGAAACTGCTGCTGCTGTATGAGAGAACTTGATTAGACGCTACAAGGTACAATTGCAAGAGTAGCTGTACATCAAAGTACTTCCAAATGCATACAGAAAAAAAACTAAGAGAGGAGAACATTTTTCATCCTGACCTCTCTATTTTCCACATCATACACAACACTGATTAATAAATTATTTCAGAGAAAAAGTATGAGAGTTAATTTGACATTAGCCTTCAAAACCAGCCATACAGCTGAGCCAAATCAGCATTGTGTTTGGCAGCAAGAGGAACTAACACAGAAGTCACGAACTCTACTTAAAGGGAGCTTATAAGAAAGATGGAGACAGAGTTTTTAGCAGGACCTGTAGTGATAGGACAAGGGGTAATGGTTTTAAACTAAAAAAAAAGGAGTAGATTTAGACTAGATACAAGGAAGAAATTTTTTATGGTGAGTGTGGTGAAACACTGGCACAGGTTGCACATAGAGGTGGTAGATGCCCCATCCCTGGAAACACTCAAGGTCAGGCTGGATGGGGCTCTGAGTACCCTGATCTAGTTGAAGATGTCCCTGCTCATTTCAGGGGGGGTTGGACTAGACGGCCTTTAAAGGTCCTTCTAACCCAAACCATTCTGTGATTCTACGATAACTCTCAGGCCTAACTTGAGTTAAGTCACTTAACTGAGAAAGTGTTTGCAAGAATAAAGTTTTACTGCTTGAATAAGTCACTGGTCATGCTTTAAAGAAGCTTCTCCTTTTAAAACGATAGAGTACTTTCACTTTTCTTTGTTCTCAAGTTAAAAAAACCCCAAAACTATCTAACTATTCATTTTACAGGTCTGTTTATTACTCATTAACCATTTTTACTATGCTCAGATATCAGTTAGACTCAAACTCTAACAAAGAAATGATGGGATACAGAGCACTCCCCATTTGAAGATAAAAAGACGACATCACAACTGTGTACAAAGAAAGATATGGAAATTATTCAGCAGTTATATCTTGTGTGGTCATACAGACAAAGCTTATAAAGATAGACATCTAAACAGACAGGTTTTATCATGAACATTTTTCCAATGTTAGTTACTGCAGCCTTAATTGTTAAGGATAGCTTTTGACATATATGATGGAAGAACCTCTGTAATAAATCTGAGCATTCAATAAAAGTACACACCTGAACAGCTTATCTCCATTTGTAAATGGATATTAAATTATGAGATTATTGCAAGCAGGTGTTTAAGCAAACAAGTGAAGCACACATAGGTGAAAAAATGGCTGGCATCTAAAAATAGCTGAACACAATAGGGGGAAAAGTCTCTTCCTAGTTTTTAATGCAGCAGATCTATATGGTGATACTACGCTGAAAGACTGTAGCAAGTTACCTGGTTTCAGGTGCATTCACTGAAACATAGGACATCCTAAAAGGTACTCTTCCCAAACTTTGGGAAGCTACCAATGAGAATAATTTTGAAGAGTCTGCGATTTATTTGATCTAAATCAGTTTAAATATTTTTTTCTTAAAAAAAGTTTCTTTCCCAACAAATATTTCCTTTTTTTTTATTTCTAAGTGATGCCAGTGCAAGGACGGTTTCTGGGAGAAGGGCAAATTTCAAGGTTAAGTTACTAATTACCATAAAAAAGCAATAAAAGTCTTGGCACTTTGACAAAAACAATGAAAATTATAAACTTCTTCAGAGGCATAGAAGACTTTATAAATTACAAAATCAGCACGACAAGCACTTATAGCCAAAGGTTTCTGAACCTCTGCAAGTATGCTCGACAGTGCTACAAACACAAGTTTGTCTTCATCCAGTCAACGCTCTAAATTGCTTTATCAAGGGACACAACCATTTCCAAGAGACATTTCTTTCTGTCTTGTCCGAATCTGTGCAATTTAAAAGCAAGAAACAATTGTCTTTGTAGCCTGCCCAAACTACCACGCCAACATATAACAAGCCAATAAACTATCTCTGTTCAAAAAGATATAAATAATCATCTGTTTGGGAAGGCTTTACTACAATCAAAATAAAAACCATTCCCCCCACTCCCAGGAAAGAAATATTAGGGCAGAAACAAATTGTGAAACTCTACATTTAAAAGCACAACTTCCCCTTCCTCTCCCCACACAACTTGATCAGTATTGTTATGCAGGTAGCAAAACCAGGCATGAATTGTAAGTTCTGCAAGTTAAAAGTTATTACAGCTGCATTTTATTCTTTTCACTTTCAGTCAGCATCTCGTGTATGGATATACTTTATTTGAAAAGAATTTTCTAAAACTTACCATATATATGAAAAGAGGCACAATGCTCTGCAATGCTCCCATATACTGTCCAAGAGCTACGTTAAATCTTTCAATATAGAGATCTGGAGGGCTGGCCTGCAAGAAACCGTAAAAGTCAGGTTGTAATTTGAAGAAGAGAAAGATCTGGAACAGCATGGGCTGTGCTTTCATAGCAAACTCAAAAAACTACAAAGAATTTGATACACTAAGTCCACACAAAGCAAGCCACACATCATTCCAGAGTTTCTGCTATAACTCCCTCCAGCAAAAACAGTTTTCTTCAGTAACTGGTTTTTGCCTAGGACTATGTGTCAGTGCCCAGCAAAAGGTGCATTCAGTCAGAAATACAGTATGCCTGTAAACAAACTAGCATTTAACATATGCAAATAAAAACACTTATTAAAGAGCAGACCTTCGTTTTGAAAGAACTGTCATGCCTAGAATCTGTAATCAAATTTCAACAAGTGCTGCGGTATCTGCTCCGACCACCCCACAGGCTTTTACTCCAAGACAGCAGGGTGGCATTAAGCTGTCGCTTTGCCTCTGAGCTGGCAGTGGCATATCCTCCAGCTCCAGGGAGGTTTTTTTTCCTTCACGGAAAACATGTTTCAGTTTTTGCTCGGTCACCTAAGGCAAGGCAGATATTCCGGGTACTGAGTTGGAGGGACTACGAAGCAATGTCTTCAGACAGAGCTCCCCATCTGATGTCCTGCACTCCAGATTAGGCCCACAAAAAAAAAAAAAACAACTACTGCAGTGCTCCAACATTCAGCATTACCCTGTAGTCTCAAGCAAAACTTTGCTGCACAAAACCTGAATATGCCAACTTTATGATAGGCCTTGCAGAGCCCACAGTGAGAGCACTGCTGTTTCTGTGTACTGTCTTTCCCCAAGAAGGAAATAAAGAAGCTAAAAAGGTCTGTTCTGCAGCAAGCTAAGTTGAATTGAGACGGGAACCATAAAAATGGGAAGCACTAACCACTGTTTCTTTTATAAATATTTATTTGGAGGGGTGCCAGGGAGCCGCATTAGAGCATTCAGGAGTGCACTTACACACCCAGGGCTGGAAGTGGAGCTGGGGTTCTGTGTTCCTCCACTATTCCCCTCTCCATCCCAACCCACCCACATACAGTGCTCCGCCTCTAGCCCAACTCATCCCACTTTTCCTGCTATGGTCTTTTCAGAGGGAGGGGGGTAGCTGCCTCAGTTCCTACTGTTCACATACATATACACAACTATACACACCCAAGGACAAAGTGTTGCTTGCTAAAGAGAAGCAAAACTTCCCTTCCACCATTTTCCTCTCTGACAGCACCAAGCCAGAAGAGGATGGAGAATGCAGCAGTGACTGGGATCTTGCAAGAAAAAAGCTCAAAGATTTTTCTGAAGCCAAAGCATCTGTGGCATGACAAAGACTCAAGCCTCGCTGCACCTCAACCACGTTATTGGAACTTAAAGCTCTTATCTTTACAAAGCAGATTTTTCAACCTTTGTATGGATGTTCACCAGGGGCCCTAAGAGAACAGTTAGAATTTATGTTGATTTTTTGCTCTATTAAGTAGTCTAAATTTATAAAAGGTTTTGGTTTTTTTCCTTTAAACTAGCTGCTTTTGCCTCTCTCCTTAATATGCTTAATGAACACGTGGGTAATTTTCGCAGCAAACACCAATACAGAGCAGACGTTTCAGAAAGGAAAACAAAACTGGCAAAGGAATAAAGAGTGTTATTCCATATGCTGTTGCCAAAGGTTATATATGGTTAGTCCTTGTTTTGATTGTAAGTTTTTAATCTTATTGCAGATGCAGTTCTCAGGGGTGGCCAAACAAATTTTAGTTCAAAATGCCAACAATGTATAAAAGTGGCTATGAACTCCAAGGACTCCCTTTCATATATAGTTCCATATATAATTTGTTGCAAGTAACATACAATGAAATCTGCATTTCTAAGCAGTATGTATTCCTGCTTCACTCCTTTTTAACCTCAACTTTAAATATGCTTATACTTTCTGATTTGTAAAGACTTGGTGTACACCTTCTAAGATTAAAGAAAAAGGAAAATTCTACTTCAAAGAACATGTCAGACAAAAAGAGACCATAGCCTGACACAGGACAACGCTCTTCTCTCACTGACAGTTTGCACTTTTCATTTAAAAAAAACAAACAAAAACCTCTGGAATGCAGAGTCCTGTTGTTAACTGGTTTATCAGCATGAGAAGTTACCTCATGTTTTATTCTCCTTATTCTCCTGACAGTGTTTCACATCAAGCTTCAACAATCAAGAATTTAACAGGAAAGCACATACTACCTGACTTAGCTTGTTTCCAAAAAAAAAAAAAGACAAAAAACCCAAAGCACACCACAAAAAACCCCAATAAACAAAAAGCCAGCCCAAACCCAAACTCTCCTCAATTATTGCTTGACTTGTAAACTAACAAAAAACCCAAGCCAAACAGAAATCAATAATAGTATTTTCATAGCTCATCTATCAATTATTGTAATCTGTGTGGGGAAAACAAAACCATCTGTTTTCTGTTCATTAGGGTGTCACTGTATGGCTGCTCAAAACTGCTAGACTGAAATTAATTACTTGTTTGAGCACAGGAATTTTCTCCACATCTCTACATTCACATCAATAAGACAGTAACTGGAGTGGGACTAGCTTTATATAAACTAAACTGATTTTATAAATGAAAAAGTAGTGTGTGGCACCAAATGAGTAAATAATGTTGCTAAGATTTTTCTATTAAATGGCCATCACCAGAACAGAACTTGCATTTAAAAATCTGTATTTATTCAGCTATAGCTATTATTAAAAAAAACTAAACAAACTGCTTAGGATGACATTTTTCACTCTTGGTCCTAGTCCAGAAAAGATAACACGTACATTCAGCTGGGGAGGGGTGGAATTAAACATAACATTTACTTCTTACAACCCCTCAGAAAATATTAGGTCTTTAAAAACCACTCCTACCTTACCTGAGGGACATATTACAGAAGCTATTGAAAGAAAGAAAAACATACTGATAGCTGAAGGTTTTCCAGGAAGGAAGAGGATCCTTCACTCCCCATTCTGAACCCTATCAAACTGTCACTTCAGTTCTTGTTTGTTTTGGGTTTTTAAGACACTCTATACAGGGAGACAGCGTAAATCCTCTCCTAGAGTTGTTCTCATGTACCACTCACAGGGTTAAGAACAGTTTTCCAGTAATAACTATATAGTGTGTCTGCCCACAGAAGCACTGAATGTTTGGTCAGGTTTCTCAAATTGTGATGCAGTCACATTTGCTTAACATCTTCAGCTTGGTTTTGAGCTGACTACTTTTTCGCATAAAATACTATGGCTGCTGTTAAAAGCTGATGTCAGAGATGTCATATAATGTCCTTACACACCACAGTGGACATCTCGGCACCAAGAGAAATGAGAAGTAACAAGAAAACACATTTGAGAAAGGATGACAGGTAAGACAGACATCTTCAAACAAAACAAGCAAATACTCAGTATACTAAATTACTCTGCCCTTATTTGAAATCTAGTATTTAGGCATTTCAATGAACTTGTGGGCAAGAAACTGTATACATCAAAGTGATGTGGGTTTTTTCAGTTTGAAAACTAGTTTGAATTATCATTCTTTGACTGAAGATACGAATGAAACCAGAAGGCACGCTGCTGGCTCAAGACAACTCAGAAATGGCTCACAAGAAAGAAACAGTTCTTTGCTTGAGGAACACAAAATTAATCTGTTTATGAATAGTCATCTGGCACAATCAGCAATACATGCAGTAAAGCTTACGTTCCTACATTGAATGGGCAGTTCCATTTTCCCAGGCACATGCTCACTGCCAAAATGCCAGCATACATGCTGTAGCATCTCACCCACACCTGCCAAATGAAAAGGGAGAACGGCTATGCCTACACAAATTAACATGCTATTCATGTAAGTGCTCTGAATCTTTAAACCAGTTTTTGTTCTTTCTAAAGAAAATGTAATTTGTTTACTTTGCCTTGCAGACAATTTATGTGATGCCCAGGTCTACCTCACTAAACAAGGGTACTATTAAAACTTTTTACAAAAAACAGACATCAAGCCAAAGTACAATTAATTTGAAGATTGACTGTGTCTTCCTATTCAAAGTCCGCACTCAAAACCGTTCAAAGCCGTACAGCACCATAACGTACCCTGCTATAATTGCTTTAGAGCAGGGTAGCAGATGTAGGTCATGTTTCCATTTCCATTCTACGTGTTTACAAAACAAAAAGACATTGTATCTAAGGACCATCAAAACTGTTTAATAGTAAGAAACCTTAAGAACTTTTTCCATCTAGTAAAGAGATATTCATTTGTGTCATATTTACTTATCTCTTTCTGCAATTCTGTCAGGGTCTGCAGCACCCAGTGTAGTGTGGAAAGGAACTAAAAATGACTGCAGGAATACAAGCCCTTTCAAAAACCTGCAGGCAAGGATGCTTTTCTTAGGTTCGCTTGTTTATGACAATGTCGTTTTTAATGACAATTCTGGCAATATCATGACCTCTACCTCAAGTCAAAAGCCATCTTTTTGATGTCCAACATGAAGATGCACACATTTCTAACACTTCTGATTTCTGCTGTCTGAGTTCTAATACTGATCATTCATTTGATCCGATTCAATTCCATGTGATTCACTGCAGTAAAGGCTTATTTCACACACAATTAAGCAATGTTCCCCCAGCAAAACTGATGAATAACCGCCTACAGCACTGGATTTTTGGTTGTGGGTTTGTTTGGGGTTTTTTTTCCCCTTTATAAATATTAGAGATCAGATAAATGGCCAGTCCAAGTCTCCTCTTTAAAAAACAGACTGTCAATAGTAACAGATTATGCAGTTGACCCATGTGGACTTTAAGAAACACTAGTGATTTAACATACTTAGTAAGCAAAGAATTAAGAAATGCAAGTTCCCAGTTTCCATTTCCCCACTCTATTTCTCATCTTTTCTATAAGCAGAACAGAGGAGGGGGATTTGTCTTCTACATAAAGTGAGAAACTAGTGCAACTATGGAAATTATTTCAGGGAATCAACTAATTTCAAATTAACGTGAATAATTTGACTGTTATTTCTGTCGTACAAGAGTTGAGACATGAATCGTGAAGAAGGTTCAATATTTCTCATTTGGCTAGCGAGTCAGGCAACACCCACACACACAGTGTAACAAAAATGGGCTTCTTCACATGGATGGAATATATAACCCAGCCTCCCATAAGTACATTACTAAAGTCTAATTATAAATTCATTAGCAATCTGATTTACTAAGTTTATACAAAAAAAGCAGCCACTGATGATGATGTCAAAAGTTCTATTTTACAGACTGGCATACTGTTCAATTACAATATAGCACTATATAAAGGTAACATAATCATCAGTGTACCTTGGAAGGAAAGCAAAATTTATCTACAAAACAATCTGGGTAAAGTTACCTTGAAGTGCAAATATCAAGAACTGCTGTGAGGTGGTACCCAGTACATAACTCTGCCCACAGTCAGAAGTTCAGTTTTACCGGTCCGTCAAAGCACTACTTGGATGCATTTTTATACCACCCTGACTGCGTGCAAAGCTCACGAGGTAAACACAACAAGCCACTTCAGCTTCAGGCTTTTACTTTACTCTTTTAATCGGGAGAAATGCTGGAAGTTACACAACTGTTTCTAAAAGACAAATAAGGAAGTTCAGAACCTAATCTGAAGTTTGGAGTAAGGCATCTGTATTTATCAGATTAACGTTTCAGATAGAGCTGGGGCAGGAAATGACAGACTCCTCACCACTGGATGGCAAAACTCCGTATAATCACAGGGGACAAGTGGAAGGTAAACGTGAGACAGAAGAAGGAAAAGGCAAGGAAGGAACAGATTGTCCACAACAGATACTGCTGACATATTTTTAAGAACAGATGGCAACTGACAGTGACATGGTACGAGGCACTCAGTTCCCAGAGATTTGGCAGTCCTCAAAATAGCAGAATGGCTTTCACAGTAACCTGCCTCCAATGCATATTCTTCCAAGGAAACAATAGGTGAGAAGGTATTTTCATACACTGCACCGGCTGGCTTGAGAGCTGACAAGATAGAAGGCTGAGAAGTTGTAAGGATTAATATGAGCCAGGAAAGCTTTCTGGCATTGCATGGTGAAGACCCTAAATCTGCAGGTCCTGGAGGCCACACATCAACCATGCAAATTAACTACCAACACCAGTGACTGCTCAATTCAGTCGTGTTCATTGTAAAAAAAATAATTGCTCATAATAGTAAAAAAAAAAAATACACATGCGTGCATACACATGCATGCATATCTCTAGACATAATAGAGAAGGAAAAAAAACCCAAACCCTCTGGAGTGTTCAAGAGCCTAAGTACTCTATCAGCAACTGGCTCCAAATTTAATCCCATGCTTTTAGACAGATGGAATTTAAGCAAGAAATTCTGGTGATTTAGCTCTACCACTTCTGTTTGATTTAAAACAGAAATGATGCAAGCAAACAGTGTTTATTTACTCAGAAAAAGATTGATTCTCACTTAACTTAAACGAACATAAAAATTACAGTTCGTGAATTCAACTGTTTCTGGTCAAGACAAAAAAACCCAACAAACAAAAAACCCAATAGATCCCTTTTTCTCTGAGTAAAAAGAGGATGCAACATGCAAAGAACTGTTTTTCAGCTCTCTGTCATTTTCTAAAGGAATTATTGAGATTATTCTAACTAAAATGAAAACATTTCACTGTACTTGCACAAAAAACCCCTACTTTTGTCATGGGCCAGCTCAATGCCTCAGTGCATTTTCATTGTTAGTGCTCAAAGTACTTCCCAGTGTCTTTTGCTGAAAAGATACATAATGGGCAGAGTACTTGATTTTAAATGACTTCATCAGAGTGCATAAGAATAAGGTAAGTCAGAAACACTAGTGCCGAATGCAAATAAAGTTTTACTCCTTTTAAAAAGAGATATGTTTAATCTGAAAGCATATGCCTGTGTATCCACCGTACTTCATACATCTGAATGACTCAGCACTTACCCACTAAAACAGCTGTCATTATTTTAAACCACAACATAGTGGGCTATGTCCATCACCAATAAAATGTTTCCAACTAAAGCATCTTGGAAAAATCACCTGTATACTACACACTTCACAGACCTCAAGACAACAGGAAACAAGTTCATTTGTGTTTTCTGCAGCTAACCATTTATTTATTTAAGCACACAAAATCCAAAATTCTGATCAAGAATTAGGGAAATTTAATTCTCAATTACTGGAAGTTCCACTTGGCAAAACTCAGTCTTACTTATGCAGAGAAACTGGTCCGACATTGACTGCAAGAAAGGAAGGCAATCCTTGCTCAGACTATTTCCATAACTGAAGCAGCCTGAAGATAGGATCATTTACTTACACACATAGTAAGGAGGGAACCAGAAATGCCTTGGGATATAGGAGGCCCCGTATCAAAGGGCTGATGGCCTGATGACAAGCAATTCATCTCATCTAAATGTACTACTACTCAGCAGGCAACGTTCCCTGCTTTTCACCCAGGATCTAACAGCCCACCCACATTTTCATAAAGCTTCTGCCACCACTGATTTTTTTTTTTTTTTTTTTTTTTTAGGTGAAAACCTGTGAAGCAGACCTTCAGGAGCACATGTGGTGACAAACACCAACGCCACACAAGGCGTCTTGCAGGCTGGAAGAGCAGAAGTCACGCAGAGGATGACCAGGGAGTGTGTGTGTGCCCGTGTGACCTGGGCGGCAGCATCCAAGACACCCAGCTCAGGACACCCGGGCACCTGCCACTCTGCCGACCTCAGCTGAGGCCAGCTGGTCAGCCAAGCTGAGGGATAAGCACACAGGGGGAAAAAATAATATAGGGAATTTCTGCAGTGAATGCCACGCATAAAGGAGACAAACTCCGATAAGGCCAGAACGATGCAAGAGCACCAGTCCCCTGAGATGCTTCCACTTCTACTATTTGGTATCTGACAGTTTTACTGCTTTTGCTGTTGATGAGTGGTTCTTGCAAGAAACAGCTTGCTCTGGCATGCAGATACTCTGCAATCCACTTGCCATTAAACTGTTGCATTTTTACGCAAAGTAGTTGCTCGGCTTGTCCGGAATACGACACTGCATTTGCCTGCCATTTCGGTTTTCAAGATTATCTGCTTTCTCACACAAACCAACATTCCTGCTTACATTGGGCTACATTTGCATCTCTGCATGTAAAAAAATAAAAATTATCCTACATCAAGTCACACCTTGCCAAATAAACAGAACTCTGCAATTAGATTAAATATTGTTGGCAGGTGGAATGAGTTTATGTCAGAGAAAGCAAAACACTACATGTTGGGCATTAAAAGGATTTGCATATATAGGGTTTTTTTATTGGAAGTTTCTGGTTCACACAGGCAAACAAGTGACCAACATTTACAAAGTAATTTGTTGTTATTGCTAGGGTAAAGATCTAGCACCACATTTTCACCATAAAACCCAAGTGACTGAGTGTCACCAAAATGTATTAAGATCAAAGAAGCATCAGGATAACAAAATATATTGTAGTAATTTCTTAAGAGTAAATTTTACAACCCACAGTTAAAACAATTTTCTAAGGCACATGAGTTTTACTTCAAGCAGCTCAAAAAGATAGATTTACCATCCAAAATCAAAGTATTGTTCGTGTCAGACAAAACTTACAAATAAACTCAAAGATGGTATGATATTATATTACAGTCCTCTTGCCACCTGCCACAAGGTGTGTCTAACCTACATAAGGAAACTTTTGCAAGACAAAGATTGCATTAAATAGTTGTCTCAATTATTCTTTCAACAACTGAAGTTCAGAAGGCAGCCTTGGTTTTAGGCAGAAGTATTTAATGCATGTATGTGCTAAAGCAAACTTTAAAAGCAGCTGCCTCAGTCACTTTTGGAACATTAGAGGAAACAATCAAGGACTACCACGGAGTAAAGAATTTGGGGTATTCCCAAATTCAAAGTAAAGTAATGCAGTACACTACCATGGGATGTTTCAGAAGAACTGGACAAACCTGTACAGCTGCAATGATTCATAGCTCTCACAAGCAAAAGAAAAATGTACAGGCTGCAGCAGCTCACCAGAACCAAGGGAAGGCTTTATTTTAAATACTCTGTCCATCTACTCTAACCAATTTTTACAGAACAGTGAGGCTGTCATTCCATGAGGAATAAAGAAATTGTAAAAGAGATAAGAAGCAAAGAACATAGTTCAAGACAACCTAGATATTTTATAGGCAAAGACTGTCCCAAAGACCATGGCCATTAAGTGCAGGGTGGTTATTTTTCTTTATAAGGAAAGCAACAAGAGGAAAAGAGTGAAATGAGGACATCAGAGTGATCACAGTGCTATATATTTTCATAGGAATGCACACTTAGCCAGAAGTACCTGATGCAGTTAAAAGTGGTAAGACTGCTTTTGACTGACAAAAATTAGTTATCAATTGTTCGAAGCACTGAAGGAGCTGCTGTAGTTTAGGGTTCCTTTGTATTTGGCATCTGCACATGGCACACTGCAAGTCAGTACAGAACTCAAACATCAGTTATGGAAGTGACAAAAGCTGTAGGGAAATGAAAGAGTGTTGCTGCTACAGCAATGACAATTTCAAGAACACGCCTGGAGATTCTAGCCTAAAGAAAATTTTCAACAAGGAATACACATGAAAACAAGACATGGATGCACAAATAAGATGCAGAGAAGGATAGGGATATACCAACTGTATTAGGACTGCTGTAAACCACTGACATCTAGAGATAGGCAAGAAAAATGCAGAATAAACTGTAGCACAAAACTTTCATATGCAGTAATTCCTAATTTATACTTCACAATTCATATTTAATTCACTTCAATTTTTTCCTTTAGGGTTTCCCTTTTGCACTGCTCGTGATGAACAAGGCCCATAACTGTTTATATAGATTAACACAGCAATGGCAGACATCATGTGCTTAGATCAGGTCTGACTGAAGCATTTACATCCTAGATGATACTGTAGATTTCCCGTTCTCTAATTTTTTTATTCTATATTACATTTTCAGGTTTAGCCACTGCCCTCCATGTAGTTCAGATCTCTAAGGCTAATCGGTGCCATAGAATTGCATCTAGTAGTTGCTATTCTGTCTGACAGCCAGTTAGTGAATGAAGCAGCCCACAATTTAGTAAGCTAGCAAAAATCGTCTTAATGACAATCCCCTCCACGGGCCATCTACATGCTGCTCTGATATAATCACAGATCCCAGGAAAGACAGAATTAGATTGTGCAGCATCTTACCTGCAGCTCCTTTGAGACTCTCTCTAAGTGGTTAGTTATCTTTTTTATTAGGTCACTATACATCTGTTCCGAATGCTGCTGGCATACACACTTATACACACAACTGCAGAAACAAATATAGGAACAAACAATGAACTTACAACAGTTTGCAATGAAGGGTAACAGACTTCAAAATATTTTGTTCAAGTCTCAATTTAGAGGATAATAGGGCTAACTGAACAATTGGTGAACTTTTAAACACAGCCCTAAGCTTAGAATGAGCTCCGGCAGACTCTGAAGTCTCCCCTGGAGGGAGATCCCCACGTGTCCATCCCATTCCCCCTCCCCGGCCTCACTTGAACTTACAATGAGTTCTGTTAACAGTGCACTTCAGAACAGCCGGGATAATTCTGTCAACAGCACACTCCTAATTCTGCCTTTTGTCTCTCCTATGTGAACGAAGCCTCCAGTAAAATAGGCAGGTTTAATGATTGTATGCATATTCTACAGCAAAACCTTTATTAAAAGAAGGGCAACACTGACAAGCAGTCACGGAAGTTGCACCAAAACTGGGCTAGTGTTTTAAAAAGAAAAGGTAAAAGTTCTAAAATTACAGACTCAAGCACGTTACTCCATCCTTTGTTACTTAAATTCTAAGAAAATCCTACATTTTCATAATAAACAAAGATGCAGAGAAAAAGCAACAAATTTTAATTTTACATTCCATAACTTGGCTGAGTTAACTCTGGTCTTCAGTGTTACCTTTGTTTTTTAAGAACATTTTATCGCTCTCATACTGCAATATAACATATCTGCAAAGTGAGGCTATGTATTGAAAACATATTTACCACAGTTGTAAAACAAATACATATATTACTTTCAGCAAGTCCTTACATTAAGGTAGTCATCATTGTCAGGACTAACACCAACATTATCTGTACCAAGCAGCTTTTACTTCTCTTGAGTGCTTTCATTCTTTGAAGACAGCATTTTGAAAGCTAGCGATTAAAAATCAAGAGGCACAAGGAAGACTTCACCTGGTATCTTGGGCAAGCCAAATCTCCTCCCCACACCTCTGTTCTGCTCCCCTCTCCCCCCATCCCTCTGTATGGAGTAGTGTGCCAGCGAGCAATTTAGGCCAGAGACTGCTCCTTAGGACATGTGCAAACAAATACCGAGGTCCAGATCCCAGACTTGAATTCTGCAGGTTTTTAACAGCACCAAAAGCCTGAAGCTATGGTACAGCAACACTGTGTCCTGTAGAGGAATTGTGAAATTCTGATTCTCTGCTGAGAAGGTGGTACAATTACAAACAGACTGCAAAGATGGGATTAAAACTGTAGACTATGGGCTATCGGAATTTTCTAATGCAAGTGAGAGGTTAGGTACCAGCTCCAAGCCTTCAGGGGCCAAGACAGTGCTCTCATTCAATAACTGACACCCTCAAAGTCTTCTGGAGGAAGGTTTTAGAAGTGAATTTACAACCTTCTAAAAGTTACTGATTTTACTCCTTTTGACAACTTCAAAAGCCACAAAAATGCAGCATTCATCCCTATGCAAAGTCTGCTCATTTGGCAAACCATTCTATTTCTTAAAAACCAAAAGATACCCCACACCTCTCCTACTATTATATTTTTAAAATTATTGAGTATCTGTAGTTTGATATTCCTTAAATAACAAAGTCGTCCTGTTTCTTTCACATGAAGTCTACCAATAGCAGATGCTATTTTGGAACAAGCAAGTGCAAAAGACATTTTGGTATGATGCAGTAACAGCAAAAATGTCAATTTAATTTGGATCTAATTTAGATCAAAGAGAGAAACACTGATAAGAAAAGCCAGACTGATTTTTGTGATCTCCTACAAACCAATCAGCTAGGTAACAACAGCAAAGGGCCATATGTTTGTTTGCTCTGTAACTAACCAGTAAATAGTCACTTCCACAAGTTGACCACTTCATTTACAACAATGTAACTAAACTGAATTTTAAAGTACAGGTCTGCTTAGTCTGCTTACATACAATACTGCTATACCTACCTACTTCTGCAACACATTCTGTAGTCAAACACGCATCTTCCTATGTACGTGCAGAGTGTGTTTACATTTTATTTCAAGACTTCTATTTAGAGGTTCCTTCCCCATTTTCAGATCCTGTTTTCAGTTCCTGACTGTGGGCTGATTCTGTGAATCATCCTTGCCCTGCTATTACCCCAAAGAAGTCACCAGCTTTCTCATCCCTTAGCACAACCAAACCTCTCAGGAAAAGGAAGACCCAAACAGGATATTAGAATGTAAACATTTATTGAGGGGGATGAAGACCTGAGATCTCTAAGTTGTCTTGCAGATCAGTGATCTAATTGCATCATACCTAGGTGGCAGCTTTAACAGCTGCCAGAAGCACAACTTAGCTGTTCACTTTTTCCTCATCTCAAAGTTTCCTTTGCATGTCTCTGTCAATATATTTAACCCTCTTAATAGGAAGTGACTAGGCACAGGCAGGCTTTGGACCCAAAGATGAAAACAGTCACTAATCACACTTTGATTTCTTATGGGTAAACTATCTGCATACACACCTCTGAAGTCACCTCCTAGCTTTCACTGCTGTGGAGTAGACACCTACAGTTATCACTGATCATGTCAAATATAGTGGTCTGGGTATCTAATAACATATTTTGAGTTTGCATTATTATGGAAACCTTGATTCCTTTAGTCAGCACAAAGATGATCAAAAATACCACTGTATTTTCAGCTCAGTTTCACTGTAAAAAAAAAAAAATGTAAGATACATAGCTGCTTGAACCACTCCAAAAAACACCCTATTTTCAGACTAAAGAACTACCCTAGAGAAGCAGAGAGGATCTAAACCTCAAGTTGTTATTACTTTTTGTAATACTCCGAGCAAGCATCATCATTGAATTCAACAAAAAAGCAGTTTTTCTTCCATCCTCAATCTATTGTCTAGTTGTCTAGCTTGTAAGTCAGGCAAAGGGACACCCTCTAAAATAAAATAAAAAACCCCAACCTCCTGGTTGGAAGAGGCTGTGTCACAGTAACTACATCCACAGACATAATTTTTAAAAGAAAACTTAAAAAAAAACCTGACACATGCTAGCTTTATCAGTAACACTAAACTACAGATAATCTTTTGTTTTGGTAAAATACATGCAACAGACATGCGCACATCATTACAATACTTCATCAAGTGCCCCCCTGATGTGTAAGGCTTATCTACAAGAAACTTAAAGACCATTATTCCTTTAATAAATAAAACTTTTGAGCAGTAAAAGGAGGGCAAAGATAAACTGCAGTTATCTGAAAACCATAACTAGGTACAGATCTACTCTAGGTATTAAAGCATTAATTTTGCTCACCTACTCTATCAGAGATGACTATGGGAAGGTGTTGGCTTAACTCACTGACGGCTGGTTGCGCATTGGGGATTTCAAGCTACGAAAAGGATTTTGACTACTTACACTAAAGCTGTAAAATGTCTCTCAATTCAAATTTACCATCTCAATTATTGAGACACATGCTGATGTCTGATCCCTGATAACAGCAGTTCCAAAAGTTTGGAGAGGAAAGAGGAAATTTAATAAAGTTTTTAACTGGAGTTAAGAGGGAAGACTAAACACCAGCCCTTCTTGTATTTGGTTCCCTAATCCAAAGTTTCATACTGAGAGACAAAGTGGCTAAGAGCAAGCAGGCAAGAGACAACAGAGCTGAAGGCCTCAACAGCAATCAGTGACTGAGCTGCCAGTGTCATTTCATAGAATGCAACGCTATGGTAAAGAAAACCAGGACAGCAGTGCTACTAGTTCTGTTGCTGGCAAGGGCCAGTAGTTTTAACCGCATCTTGGCCAGTAAATGCAGCAGCAGCTGCCCAGTTTCCATCCTGTTTACCAACACCCTGGATACTTGTCACCTACAAAACAACATCTCCATTTTAGTCAATCTCTTAAGAAACTGCTAGGTCTCCAAAGCATTTAGCATTTTGGTCTGGAGCAGTAGTATGGTTTTGAGGCAAATCTCCCACCGTCCGCAGGACTGTGCACTAGCTTAGTCTGCAGGGCAGTTCTGGTGTAACTAGATCCCTTTTAAAGTAAACTGCAGCTCTGGGCCAGGTACAAATCAAATGTTTTCCAGACAAGAATGGAGCCAGAAACAACTGAACTTTGTGTCAGTCCTTCAGCCAGCCTCTAATGGCACATGCAGTGGGATGGCTGGGCAAGGGTGAAACCAAACCAAATCTGCCTTATGCAAAACACACAAATGACAGTTTATACAGATGGACCTTGGCACCAAGTGCTTCTGTTTACTTCTGCACTGCTACTGCACCAAATTGGTTCCTATCAGACGTGACAAAGCAGCCTTCTGAAACATTAAGTCAAACACCTTCCATGCCAGTCTCTTCTTCCCCTTTTCTCAAAGGGATGTTGAAACTTCAATACATTTCTTAATATATTACACTAAGCAAACATGGTGCTTACTTTAATGTTAATGTTTTCAGTACTTATGCATTTTAATTCTTTAGCATTTATTCCTGTTAACATGGGATGTCAAGATATGTGTCTATTATTCACTCATTCCAACCATTTAAACAATATTGTACTTCACATAACCTTTCCACTTTCCTCCTCATAAATACAAAATATGACATAGGCTGCAAGATAAAACAAACAATTAACTTTAAAGAAAAAAAAAAGTAACATAGCACTTAAGAGATTTCCTTACCTGTATATTTGTTCATAGGAGATAGGGATGTAGTCACCAGGACTCTGAGTTAAAAGCTGATCTATGGCACTGTCCAGCTTTGGCCAGTATGTGCTCTTATAGTCTTCAATTGTTATAACATTCATTACTACAAGAAAAAGACAAAACTACATTTAGTAACTTTAGCTAAAAGATTAGAAGCAAGTGAATGCTCTGCAGTTTCAGATAACACAAATAAGCTGGCCAAAAAAAAAAAAAAGGAAACAGTACACTTCCGCAAAGATAACCTCATCCAAAACTAAAGCCCAGACTTGAATTTTTACCTTTTTATTTACAGAAAATAAAATAAAATGAGAAAGCCTGCCAAATCAGTGCTTGGATATTTCTTAGGGGCCCAAGTAGCAGGGAAAAAACAAACTCCTAGGAGTTCTAGCATGACAATATAATAATTTTTAAAAAAGAAAAAACAAGAAAAAAGTTCAGATTAATAAATTATGCAATAGTTAACACTGGGTCCTCACATGCAGGAGAACAAGCTTTGGCCAAGACTGGTAGTTTTTGGAATACTCCTTCTCAGCAGATGTATTAATTTTACATGTCTCAGGTGGGACCAGCAGCTTCCTTGGCCTAAAAGCTGATGCAATTCCCTCTGCCTTCAACTGCAGTTAGGCTCCCGGGCAACTTTTTTGGATACGTATTACAGTTCCTCCTCTAGCAGACACAGTAATACTCCTTTTCCAGATAAGAATCAACACAGGGAAGAATAGGAGGTATTTAAATTAGCATTCCCCATCACTCCTTGATTTTCATGAGCTTCCCAACTGCACCCTCTTGCACAAGCCACTCAGAAGAGTTTTAATCTCTCTCTTTTCAGGGAGGATTTCTGAACTAACCACACGTGGCTCAGTTCCAACAGCAGCCATGGCAGAAGGGTTAGCACCTTCCCTTCAGAGATGTACTCACAGGACTACCTTGCTGGCTTGGCACACCACCACAGCTTCACAACAGCCACTCAAAACAAAGCCCTCAGTAAGTAACAGCACAGGGTATATTCATATCAAAACTGTCCAGGAAATCCACATGTGGGTCTGGGCTACATGGAACAGAGAATAAAGATAGTTCCAACCCCAAACAATCCAGTTTAGACACTGCACTGGAAAGAAAGAGTTTGAATAGGGCTACACACATAAATGTAGATTCACTGCTGGGTGTGAGGAGCAAGATTTCTGAAATGTTATTTTCACAAAGGTTTGAAAGGAGCTAAGTAAGTCACTTTTGGCAGCATTATGAAGAACAATTCTAGCAAAATACAGGCAAAACAGTTACCATAAGAAAAAGAAGAGTACAAAGAGAATGTGGAGTGAAGAGAGGAATGTGGAATAAATGAGACAAGAAAGTGTTTGAAGACTATCTGTAAGAGCAGGTATTACAGATTCCTGTTGTGTGTCTTTTTAGGGCATTAAAGCCCAAAACCTTGCTTAGTGAAGAATGTTAGTGCAGTACACCTAGCCCCCGCTTCCCCCAACTAGCCACTGGTTCACTTCTGCTTCATACCTGTTACAAAAACAGATCTAGCTAACATCATACAAGTGCAATTAGTGAAGCACCACCAAACGTTGTAGGATGCCGTCCCGACACTCCAGCCTGCCATCTGAAGGTACGACACCATTTGCTAGCAAGTTGATAAAAGTTACGTGTCCGGGTGCACAACTACCAGGACATAAGTTAACGTGTCCAGCAAGTCAGCTCCACGATGTGAAAGCATCCATACAGTCAGGAACAGTGCAGCACCTGCTTGACAGTAAATTCCTCCTTATTCATCTGTCTCACAATGACTTGCTTGAGTTCTCATCCCTACAGGGCCCAGAAAAGCTTCGTTTTTATTCAAAAGACTCTCACAAGTATTATTGCATTTGATTTCTACACTTCAGTTCTGAAACTAAGCCAACCATAATATTTACATAGTTAAGAGTCCAAAGACTACGCACTGAACAATCACTATTTTTATTCCTCTAATCCAGAAAACATATTACTTTAAAATTTTAATAACTGTCACAAGTCAGTAACATCCTTTTTTTCTGGCAGTGCTTACACACACATACACAAAAAGCAAAGTATGACTTAAAGTAGGACCCTCCAATTACAAACTCTGCTAGAACAACCTCAGGACCAGGAAGGAAAGGAATCACACACACAAATCCTTAGAAAGAAAAGACAAAGTGCTGTCTTAGAAACTTTTTTTTTTTTTTACTTTTCCACCTTTTTAGGATATTATTAAATGTTTATCCCTACATCAGGTATTCAAGATTTAAAAGGATTTGTCCAGCAGCCACCATTTCCAAATCACAAGGAAAGGGTGGTACTAGAAAATTACTTTCATTTCGTTGAGATTTATTAAGTTTCTGGGAAGTGACACAGACATTTTGTAACAAAGCATGCTAGAACGCATGATTTTATCTAATTACATCAATTTTGGGGTGGGGCTGGGAGAGAAATCAGTCTGATCAAGTGGAAAGGGAGCCAGTATTTTCCAGCCAATTATAAAAGACTTCACAAGTACGGCCTGAGAAGCAATTGCTGCTTTTCCATATACAGAAAAGTTCAAAAGAAAAACTGTTTAAGTCAAGTAGAGCAATGAAACCATTTAAGTGAAAAATATGCATAAGCTTCATATCATAACCTAGATATTGCAGTATGATAGCCATATTGAAACATAGCCTGCTCCAAGCTACCAAATTCATTGACCTCAGCTTAAATCAGAAGAATGGCAAAAGCCCACTAAGATTTTAAAGAAACAAAAACAAAAAGTCCAGGAGTAGGTTTTCATCCCCCATGAAATCAATAAGGAAAACTTACAAACACACATAGCTCAAAAAAGATATTGGAACAGTAACAGGCACAGGATGTGAAGAATAGAGTAATAATTAAAAAAAAAAAAATCATTGATACTGTTGGTTTTGTTACTCAGACCAGACAACTTAACCTGAAAAGCTACTCAAAACACTTAATACATTCACATATAAAAAACACCCTCCTTTTAAATCTGTAGATGAAAAAGCAGGGTTCAGAGCAGGACAGGCAATCCAGCCTACTGTCAAGTAAGCAGATATTGATCTGACAATTATCTGTCTTTTATTCCGACAATAAAAATCAAAGAAAGCAGCTAGGCATCTTTCAGAAGCTTTATTTCATCTCACAAAGTGACATATATAAAGCCTTACTGCTTAATTAGCAACGCACCCTACAATCCCAAAATATTTTGTCCAAGTGTACAAACTCCTCAAGCAGATGTCTGAGACTAATCTACAGATGTGTAGCTATCACTGCGGCTCTATGTTTTTCTTTCTCAGCCGTCATGCGTGTGTTTACAGAATAGATTTTGCTGTATCCCCTGCCTGACACCTCCTAGCTTACATTAACAAGTTGATGAGTCTGCCCTGTAGTTGCTTTCAATTCTGTTCTATTTTTATTACATGTTTCTCAGTCTGTGTTAAGGCTGGTTAGTAAAAGTAATCTTAAACTTTTTCTTCATCAGACAATTTGCCCATGCAGCAAAGCACATGCGCTGAACTACATTATGCAACAGATTTAATGCATTCGCCAACGCTCGCAGCCACATCTGCCCATCCTAACCAGGACTGGGGTCAAATACATTAATAATCATCTTTGCTTGAAAGGGATGAAAAAAAACCCAAGAATGAAAACTCCTCATTTGCTTCACAATTCAGGTACACTGCAATTACTAGTATGGAAGAGTTTTGTTTAAAGTATTAAATGCTCTTACTCTTATTTTGTCCCTTATGGCCTTTGAAAAATATTTTTCATAATACTATTGCTTTATAAATCCATATCTATGACTAAAGCTGATCAACTGTAAATAAAGATTTGATTAAAAGTTTACCAAAACATGGAAAATTTTCTCAAGGTGCTTTAACTAAAAGAAAAGCTACTAAATGAACTACACATTATTATATCTGATTTTAGTTCTCAATTTCATAAAAAGCTCAAGGAAAGAGAACTGGATTTGGCCCCTTAGATGAAAACTCTTTAAAATCTTTCTAACTTTCTTCCTCCATTATTCTGCCAGCTGAATTAGACCAAAAAAGGCTCACTAGGCACTTCAGTTTGCAACTATGAACATGAGCGAAACCAACACGCTACAGGTAATTATGTATTGGAACATAAGCATTAGGGTTTTTGTTTTGGAGAAAAAAATTAGGAGGGAGAGCCCTATCTGAATGTCAGAGGCATTCCAATTTATCATAGGATTGTTGGAAACCATACATCACCCACATTTTTTAAGGTCACCTGTAGGATCATCTGTCAAAGACTAACCCTCTTTGTCATGAAGCAAGGCATGAGTCCCTGCTCATTCAACTGCAAGAAGCTTCTCATGCAGCAGAGCACAGACAACTTTCCTATCGAGCTTAACACTGACAATAGCTTCTCTCTGCATGTTCTGCCACGGCTAAGACAGAGCAGGCAGAAAGGGATCTAGCACATGCTGTCTCCCTTTTCACTGTACGTTTACACTGAAAGTGACCTTCTTCCCTTTTTCTATACATGAAAATTAAACAGAGGAGATTAAGGGATCCTCTGCCAGAGCCAGGATTAGAACAGACAGGATCCCAACTCAGCTCCCGTACTTTCTCAGTCCATATTACTTCACTGGACTTGTTATGTTCACATACACCTAACATGAAAATTATCCACAACACAAGGTGCAGAAAAGTTCTAATGAACTTAACTCAGAGAATTTTGTATTTTAAAGGAATTGTAATTTTCTTTAAAACAACACTTAATATGAGTAAGACAGATATTGTGTTGGGATACCAATGCCTAAGAAGTGAAAACGAGAACTCAAAAACCCAAAGCAAAATCACACAGAGCCACTTCTCCCCCTCAGACATAAATTGTTGACTAGCTGGAAAGTCACCTTCCCATTTGGTGAAGATCCAGCTTGAAAACCATTTTTATTCTGAAACAGAAGAAAAACTAAGACTCTAAATTTCTGGATTGGGAATTCAAGAGCTTAGTTTAGCAAGGCTGAACAACATTTCATTTCAACTGACTCAAGTGCTTACGAGCCACCCCAAGATACCTGGAGCCCTGACAAGGAAGGCAGGCAGAGAGCCAGAAAGCTCACGGAGTCTGGGATCCTCAACTTCAAAGCTGCTGGCCTCGGCAATGTGCCTAGAGCCATGAAACCCAGGCTACCAGAGAAGCAGGGATCCAGAAGCCTGAACTTCAAGCTTCTGATCAGCTCTGGAGGTGAGCTGCCGAGAAGCTGGACTAGTGAGCTAGCACTGGGGAAAGGAGGGAAACAAAGAAAAAAACCCAAAAACCCGTGCATTTCCCATCAAAATTTCATCATGGCAGTTACATGGTTACATTTCCAGGAATAGTTTTAACTTGCCAAATTCAAGTTTTCCTACAGCCATTAGAGAAAAGGACCTATTTTGCACAGGGGCGTGACTTCTGGGAATAAAAGTAGAAATGAAACGAACAGCAGAAAGATCTTCCCTTCCCTCAACCTTAGCTCAGCAAAACAACAGAAAAATATACCATTTCTGTTAAAAGCTACACACAAAAGATGTTTCAAAACTATCTTTTGGGGCACAAATTCATCTTCAGTTGTTCTCATCAGGCCTTTGCAGACGTACATCCCCTCCAGGGGCTCTGCACACATTGCCATCTGCCGTCAGCAATCACGAACAGCTTTCAGACCCATCTTTGGGTTTTTCAGGCGGAAAGAAAAAGTCTTTAGGAAAAGACGACCTGAGCTAAGAGCTTCGGAAAAAGCACCAGTGCCTCTGTACAGCTGACAGCCCTGCCTACACTGGCTCTCCCAGTTCTACAGCCAGACCTACCACGTCACCGCGCCGTGACAGGAAAGCAGCAGCAGAAGTTGGGGTGCGTGCAAGAAGGACGTTATTTTCTCCTTCTAAGGCGCCTCAACCCACTTGGCTTCGCTTCCAGAAGCCTCTTGGGCCAAGACCCGCGTAAGGGACCGGCGGCAGGGCAGACCCCAGCCCGGCCGCAGGCGCGGGAAAGGCGCGCAGGGGCTGAGGGAGCGGGGGGGGGGCGCAGGCTGAGGAGGGAGCTGGCGACGGGGCCGCGGAGCAGCCCGGGGGCGAAGTCCCCCCACCCCGTGCGCCGGAGGCCCCCGGGGCGGAGGGCAGGGCGGTCACTCACGGAACTTGGAGGTCGAGGCGTTGATGTTGATGGCGGCGGCGATGGCTCCGGCTCCCCCCTTGCCCGCGGCGCCCCCCGGCTCGCAGCCCCGCAGCACGCCGTTGGCCTCGGGCACCGCGGGGAGCTCCGGCCCGGTCGGGGGCCCGGCGACGGCCCCGCGCAGCAGGCTGTCACCGAGCGGCGCCGCGGCGGGGCCCAGCAAGTGCCGCCCGTAGCCGCCGGCGCCCCAGTTGTTGTGGTTCTGGTCGTCCATCATGGCCTCACAGCCGCCCTCCTCCTCCATGCTCTCCTCCTCCATGGCGGCTGCCTGCCTGCCGGCGCGGCGGGGAGCGAGGCGGAGCGAGGCGGGAGATCACCGCCCGCCGCCCATGGCGGCCGCTCTCCGCCCGGCGGGGTTCGCCGCGGCACGGCTCCGGGCACGGCCCGCGGCCGCCAGCCCAGGCTCCGGCCGCACGGCGCGACACTTTGCGGCAGGCGGAAGACGGCGGGCGGACCAAGAGCTCCCCTCACCGCGGAGCATGCTGGGAAGCGTAGTCCGGAGAGACGGAGCTGCGATTGGCTGGAGCGCGGAAGAAGGTGGGGCCGCACGCAGGCGGCCTGGCCGCTGTGCATTGTGGGACGGCCCGTAGTCCGCCGGCGCTGTGAGGAGGCGGCGGGGCGGGAGGTACCGTGCCCGGAGCGGAGCGGGGACGGCGCTCCCCTTCCCCAGTTCCTCCCCAGCCCGGTAATTAACTGCAACTCGAGAGGAAAGGCTCCGGCAGGTCCCGCCTTTGGCTTCTCTTTCCCGCTGAGGGGAGCGCCGCGGGCCTGTCCCGCCGAGGCCGGGGCCTGCGCTGGCTCTAGGGCCCTTGGGCTACATCCCCCTCTAGCGGGAACGCGCCCCGCAGGCAGCAGGGCGCGGCCGGCGAAACGGGCACTGCCACGGCAAAATCTCCTGAAAAGAAATACATAAACGTGGCTGTGGCTGTTACACCACCCTTCCCACTCGATTCGTGATCCGTACAGCGCCTGCACAACTTCACTGTTTTACAGTGTTTTCTGTCTCCTGAGGAAAAGCACAAATAACATACGAAACCGTTTATATTCTCAATAAACAGTGTAACAGCTAAAATCACATTTTTTACTACTGCATAGTTTCCTTCAAGTATAATTAGGTTTTGTTTTCATTTGCTACTAAATATTCTGATTACTGTGATGGAAGAACAGAAATGAAGAGTGGGTTATCACTAAAAGTAAGCTTCCACTGTGTGGGTTTTTGCCCTTGGCAAATCAAAATTAGCTGAAAAATGTAGATAAAAGCAGAGGTGTCTAGCCAAAAGCATGTCATTTGTTTTCCAAATAGAAACACTGTTTTCTATTTTAGCATGAGACAAAATTGTCCTATTTTATAAAATCAGAAGATGCCACTGATTGCACTGTGGAACAGGTCTATCTTGAGTTGCTTTGATAAAGGCAAGCAATGAAAAGAATTTGTCCCTGTTGCATTTTTTTTCTTAGATAGTTGACCTAACAGTGTTTTTCTTCGATGTAAATATCGCCCTGTGTACATCAATTGGTTTGTTCAAACCAATATCCAGTACTGTCCATTTTCTGTCTTTGTAGACACCAGCGAGTCACGGTTGGTCTCACAGACCAAAAGCTGGTTTGGTGGACCATGCATAGATCAGCATATTCACACGCCTGTTTTGGCTGTTGCTTTATTTCTATCTGCACCTTAAGCACAGCTAGAAAAAGGACAGAAAGGCCATTTTTGTTCATTTCTGCTGCATCTTTGCATTTACTGAGTGGGATGCGTAATATAATGTAAATGTCAGTAGCATCATTTATAACGGCTATTAAGCTTGGAAAGCTAAAGCAGCAAACCATTTTTAGCTTAGATAAGTGTTGCAATTTTCTGGTAATCACAAAGAAACGTAAATGAAGTTTGCATATCTTCACTGCTTCAAGAAAGACATGTTTGTGTTCTCAACCTGCAGAGCAACTCCCTTGTACCCTCCTACTCATCCGCTTCCACTGATCTCAGGAGCGGGTCTCAGATTGTTTGCCAGTATTTAAAAACACTGTGACCTGAGGAAAAATCAGGACCTTATCAGCATAGCTTTATCTTTGTCTGATTAATTTCGAAAGTGCTTATGTTAACATCTAAGAGCAATGGAAAAGTAAGGCAAACCCAGCATTTTTCAGTTCTAGGATTTCTTATTTTCTGTTTTGTACTCTCGTTGCACACACCTATTTTTGTTACCATCTCTGTAATTTGCTGACCAGCTGGAGTCTGTTGGGTTGGGTTTTCTTTTTGCTATGATCTTTAAAGGTATGTTTCCTTTTTAATCCCTTTCACAATGTTCCTCGCACTGTGACTACACTCGCTGCACTTCCTTGTGGCGGGAGTCCAAAAAACCTGAGCAAATACTTCACTACAGAGTTCTCTACAGACTCCCCTCTGTTGCCTTGTGCAACAAGCTAGCTCATCTTACAAATCAAACAAGGAGCTCTTTCTTGTCTCCCATAAGGCAAATGACAAGCTGCAACAGTCATCTGTGGCTCATGCTCTTTAAACACATGACTGCATGCTGATAAAGGCACTATCAAATACTTCATCATTAAAGCAGCACTTGTTTTTGCATGCACTTCAGAGACTTCTCCGCAGCATTTCCTTTTTTCCTCGTCAGCATGTGAAAGTTTGATTCAGGCTTTAAATACCGCCTTGGCAAAATTACATTTTGCAATAACACAACTATAATTATTTTCAATATTAGTTGAGAATACCACATACAAATGCAATTCTGACAAGACCTGAGTATCCTCACGTCTCCATAAAATCCCTGGAGACTCGAGACTTGTCTTTATTGTAACTACCTCATCAGTAGACTACAGTACTTTTGCCGAAAAAGTAACATACAGAGGTCACATTTTCCTTGTAGACTCCTGGATCCGTAGTTAATTACCTAGACAAGTATCAGAAGCATTCATTACATCTTCATAACAGTTACCTTTTTTTTGTTTGTTTTTTGCTCAGCACTTTTGATAACCAAGTCACAGTCACAAGCTCTACTACAAAGTAAAAGGGAAGATCACGGCTTCCTAACAGTACCCATGGAAAATGGTGAGTCATTAAAGAAATATTTTCTACACAGAAATTTGTAGAAATGAGGGAGCTTTTCCTTCTAGGTTCTCAGAAGCAGGCTGTGACACTTGCTTCTGCTGGATGTTTCTCTCTTATGCAATTTCACTTTTATTTGAACATTTGTATCAATCAGATAAAGGTATTTTGGTTTTCCTCCAATATCTGTGTTTATAAAGCAGAATTATTAGGTACCCCAGAACAGCTCTTACTGCACTCCGTGTCACAGCCGGGTGTATGTAGGCAGCAGTTAAATGATATATGAGGCCTGTTGGGAAAAGACATGCATAATATGTTTTGTTTTATTTCCTGCTACTGGTAATAAACATTATGACATGGATGCAATTCTTCTTATTTTAAAACAGACCATTTTTCCTTATTTCCCAAGCGTCCGGACCACTGAAGTCAATAGGAAAGCTTTCATTGATTTCAATGGGATTTCAATCAAGCCCTAACACAGCATGTAAAATGCTTCCCAGATTTATAGCTCTGGTTCTAAAAACCAAATGAAAAAAGAAAATAATTCCGACAAGAAAGAAATATGAATGCTAAGCAGAGCCTTAAATAGCAGTCTGTCAGGAGGAGCATGAAACGAAGCTCTTTCAATGGCAAATAAGACAGCCCCTTGCAGAATATTGGCAGAGAGCAGATAAACCAAAAGGGAGGTTTGAGTGCTCATTATTTTTGAGACATATTTTGACAGTTTCCGAGAGATGACTCGCTCAAGCTCAGAGAAGCGATAGTCCCTCTTGCAGTCCAGCAATCTGTGGCACACCCCTTCCAACAGCAACTACTGCTTAGGGCAAGCTGATTAGTGTAAAGTTTTCATGAAAATGTGCCAGTTACAGTATGGAGTGACCAGCCTTCACACTCCTTGACTATATATAGTCTGCAAACACAGACTGTATACAGTCTGTCTCATTATAGTACAATATCTGAGTTGCACTCTGCCTAAGAAAAAAAAAAATAAACCAGCTTACGTGATAAGTCCTTGAGAACTAAAGGCTGTTAACATGTTTTATCAGCAGTATCGATTTCTGAGAGTTCAGAAGAAGGAAACACAGCCCAAGCAGAAATCAGCTGCCTGAAGACGACAATCCCTGCCATCTTCCACAGGCAGAAGAAAGCAAAAGAAACAGCCTATTTTGAACGTAAGGAAGTCCCAGCTGCCCCCCACCAAGACAGCAGGAGTGTGCTTTTGACGGGTGGCAGCACAGTGCCTTTGGTGAAGAGAAGCACACACTGGCCACGCAGCCAGGGAACAGCGGAGAAAATGTAAGCGACCGATCAAAACCAAACACAGGCGCTCCAGAGATATTTGTCCTTTCTCCTGTACTGTGCCAGACATATAGGTATGCTCTTGCTGTGCAGGGCACAACAAAATTACATAGTCAAATCAGATCATATTCTCCTGAAACTAACAAGAGTCGTATGAGACGGTCTGCTCTCTGTTCCCTCCGGGTATGTATGCAAAAACTCAGCCAGATAATTTGCATTTAGGGTAAATGGGAAAGTTTTACATTAGGTTCAAGTGCATACCTGCTTCTGTGATTTAGCAAGTAAGGCTGTGTTCCTCCTCTCCAATCTTACAAAGAGAACAGGACCCAGAACTGCATGAAGCTGTTTATAATGAAAATATATTTTCAAACCAGCTCTTTTCTCTGCCTGGAAGAGGCAGAAGAGACACCCTGTGCAGCTGTGTTCCCTGGGCCAGAGCCTCGGCCAAGTGTACGCTGGATGCTGTGTTCTGTCAGTCAAGCATGAAAAGCAATGCTGTAACCCGAGCTCCAGGATGGGTGGCACGTGTATCCTGTAATTTTACAGCATGTATATTTTGCTCCTATGGATTTGGTTTTGGTTTTACAGCACCAATACAAAGCACAATTCTTTTAGCATAATTACACTACAAGGATCTTTGTGGCATGTGATATGGGCTAATCCTTCTGACTGTGGGCATGACCAGACTATTCTGTCCCATAAACCAATATTAAAAGGAATTCACGCTTAAGTAATAAAGTGTATTGGCCAGTATTCATTGATAACCTCATTTTGGTTCTGTCTTGAGCCTTTGGTTGGCCAGTCGAATATGTCTGGACAACACTGGGCCATTGTGAGCAATAGAAAGGAGTCTCTGAAACTGTGTTCAGCACTTCACAAAACCAGCCACCTGCCTCCAGCACATGTGAAAAACCTGGAGTGCAATCAATCAGTGCTTGTGCACCACAAAACATGAAGGCAATTCCCTACAAGCAGGAAAAGCTTCATGCATCTGGAAGTCCAGGATGCACGCAGGCAGCCAGCCACGACTCTTGACTGGAGCATACACAACCTCTTGTGTGCAGTTATACAAAAGGCGAGGTTTTGGCTGTGTCATGGCAGCTAATACCATGCCAGAAGGTCATGCACCTTTAGCCATTGCATGACATCACCAAAGGCAACGCTCCCCCTGTCGCGGGTCCAGGTCTGGCCATGCTGCTTCCAGCACAGGGCCCTGACACCGCATGGTACTCACAAGGGACGTGATGCCACTTTCACGCAGCTTTCTTCAAACCCGTGGCTGTCATCCCCCATGCTGGGTGTTGCTCATGCAGGTTCCCCACCAAGACGAGCTGGGATCAGCCCCGCACCTCCCATGCTCAGCTGGCACCAGTGTGTTCTCCCTGGGGCCAAAGTGGGTACATTGTTCTGGTTTCCCAGTGGATTTGGGTTCTTCAGGAGAGGCCCGATGCACTGAATGCGGCAAAAAGCCGCGGAGGATGTTTCACGGATGCTGTTTTTACAGCCCGTCATTAGATGTCAGCCCGCTCCCCTGGGATTGTGGAGCTGGGCAGGTCATCAGCCGCATGGGCACATTCAGCGACGCGTGCATGTAGGGTAGCGTTTGGCAATAAACACAAAAGCTCTGATTTTATTAATGCAAAAGGAAGAAGCAAAACAGCATGTAAATTTTCTGCTGTTTCATCATGTTTTCTCATTTGACTTGCTCCATTATCTCCTGGTAATCTTCCGCCGAGCCTCTGCCTCCACTCGGGTGCGCAGTCTGTTGTAAGCTCTCTAAAAGCGCCCCATTTATCAAACAAGTGCTTCTTGACTAAAAGCAAAAAGGAAACTCGACTTCTCTGAGCAGATTTTGTTTATTGTATCATTAAGTATTTCATCTGTTTCTCACAATGTATTCAGAGAATATACATGAGTTCGTGAAAACTTTGGTTCCAATAAAATAAGGGTAAATAATAGAATACATTAAATAACATTTTCAGAGAATCTGCCAAAGCTTTTGTGCTTTAATTTTTGATCCAGGTCCCCCTTTCCACTTCTTAAGCTGAGAATTCAAACACGAAGATACGTTGGGTATAAAGGCACCACAATTTTAGTCATTTAAAAAAAAAAAAAAAGTGAAAAGGATTTTGATATTAACTGATGCCAGTAGGATTTTCTCAGCAGTGAGAAACCTTTTTAAAAGGGACATTACCAATACATTTAGGTGTAAAATTTAGGAAATGTTTCATAATAGAGTGAATAGAATGAAAACTTTCATTCCTCCTAGACTTTCCGCAGAAAAGTGTAACAGCCGCATTGTGCCAGTTACTGAGAGCCATCTTTGTAACAGAACACTCTGGTTTGGTTTTGTAAAATGAAAATAAAGAAAACCCAGCATCAACAGTGATGGGCAGATCACCCTGTAAAGCCAGCTGTCATTCGCCTAGAGGTGGAGCCAGTCATCTACAGGGCTGAACACAGGGGAATGACATTTTCTGAACAATAATGCAGGAAAACTCGGGGCGGGGGGGGCAGGGAAATGTAAGTCGTGTACTTGCTTGTATAATGGCTATATGTGTGTGACACATCCTCACCAGTAGTGAGCAGCACATTACTGGAAGGTTTAGAATACAGATGTGATAGCCACAAGAGACTCTTTCAAGGGAAAATCTGGGGAGACCAGGGGAGGGAAGAACAATCGCCCAAGGAATAACAGTATATAAAGGGGAAGAGAACAAGTAGCACCTCCCTTACAGAGTAGTGCTTTGCTGCCCTACCATATAGAGCCCTGCTAATGGTTACTGCCTTGCACAATGCTTCTAGGCGTTAGGCAGCACTTCTCTTGCTGTTTCAAAAATAGGCCTTTCTAGGACAGTTTAATCAGATAGTAGGAAAGCTTTCTCCATCACATCTCTCATTTGCTTTCACATCTAAGACATTCTGGAAAATAATTTGTGCACCACATATCTGGCTGGTGTGAACCACCAGCGTGCAGCAACAGAAGAACTGGCGCCCAGTCTTTGTTTTGGATTAGATACTGGATATCAGCTTCCTCATTCTTGGTAGTTTCTCAGAAAATGGAAAAATAGCATCCACAGTTCCTCCTGCTGGAAGATAATGCATGAATTCACCGTGTCTAAGTTTTAAACTGGGGCGCTATCTTTCTGTAACTATAAGAGAGGAAATACTGGGCCATTAAAACTTTTTCTGTCAAAAAGCTGCCACGGTGGGGAAGACTTTAATGGCAGTTTCTTTGTGGTTATCATAGCTATTGCGCAGTTTCTTGGTCTGCTTTCAATTTGGTATTTAAAGGAAGGTCCACCTGTGTATTCGGAAAGCTTCCCGCTTTCCATTCTGCATTCTCCAGGGTCAGAAGTTGACACATGCTCTGATCTGCTCCAAAATCTCAGCTGGCCAAATTAATGTCCCCTCTGCAAAATATTTCAGGGTGAAAGGAATTACACAAATGCAAGAGGTTTTACAGACAAACTTAAACACAGAAATAACAAGTGCAAGAGATTTTTAAGTGTTCTTAGCCAAGGACCAAAGACACACAGACACCAGCCTCTAGCCCTCATGACTACTGTTCTTACCAGCACGGCAAGTGGCCTTATCTTAATCAAACTTCACAATTAGTGCTCCAGCCTCATTCTCCTCCATCTGCCCAGAGCTTTGGCATCACTCACTACCCACAATCTTGTCTTGCCTGGCTTCCTTGCTCAGTGGTCTCTAATTTTCTTCCTATTTCTTCAGTTATTTCTTCCCTTCAGCATATCTTCCCCCACCCAGGTTGTGTCTGTGTCCCTGGCTTAACTCTCTCTCCTCCCTTCCTTTCTGGCAGGAATACAATCTCAACATATCAAACTATAAGCTCCACTTCAAAGAGAGCTTTTAATTTCCCTCCAGACTCACTACCTTATCTCCTTCCCTTACCTCTACTCTTGGGCACAGTCCCATCATCCCAGCTGGGTGCTGCCCTGGCTTGGGTCTCCGTGTCCCATATCCTGCTGCTCTTGGAAATTTTAGCATACGCCCTCTCTTATCCACCCACAGGTGCAAGTCTCCTGAGTGGACTCTCTCCTCTTTCCTCAGTCACAGTGACCTATTTTTAAACCCCCCCCCCCCAAATGCAGTCATGTTCTGCCCTTATCCATCAAACTGACCATGTTACTAAGCCATGCCAGACCCCTCTTGAGTTTCTGGACCCCCTTCTCCATCGCATCAAACAGAAGCTTCACTTTCAAGGTTCTTTATGATCCAGTTCTTGTCTTTCATTAAGTACCGGGAAACCAACTCCGTCCTCTGATCCCTTCAGGATAAAAGCCCTTATCTCCCACTTGTTAAAACACTCACTCAGGCACCTTTGTGCTTTTTCCCAGGCAGCTATAAGTATCTGTGAAACTATCCTCATTATCCTTAAAATTCTCCTTTGACATTATGTCAATAAAATCCTTAAGTGTTAGGCTGGCGCTGTGCTGAAACCCTCTGACTAACAGTGGCTCATATTTCTTTCTGCCTCCCTGCCTGTCTATATCCATTCATTAGTTCTTGTTTGATAGTGAGATCTTGGGCTTTGAAGGACAGACATTGTCCTTCTCTTTCACAGCCCCCACCACATCGGAGTCTTGATCCCTGACCAGCTGCTGTATTACAACAGTAAGGGAGTAAATCAATCCATAGTCTTTTCCCATCAAAATTATGCTTCAAACTTTTTTCTAATTGATACTGTATTTGTCCAAAGTTCACCATGAACTGCAGAAATTTAAGTGCAAACGACACATAAAACATTGCATAATAAAAGGAAGCAATGAGCCAGCAAGAACTTCAATGAGCATTATTGAAGACTAATTCTGACTTCGTATCAGAATGAAAGAAAAAATAAATATGGAACTTCCTGATGGCACATCAGCAGAAAAGTGACAAAAACATGCAAAAGCATTCCTGGGAGGTTTTTATATGTACAATATAAAAGGGTAGCCTTGGCTGCAGTGACCACGAAATGGTGGAATTCAGGATCCTGAGGGCAGCGAGGAGAGCACTCAGCAAGCTCACTACCCTGGACTTCAGCAGAGCAGACTTTGGCCTCTTCAGGGATCTGCGTGGTGGAATACCATGGGACAAAGCCCTGGAAGGCAGAGGGGCCCAAGACAGCTGGCTAATATTCAAGGGTCACCTCCAAGCTCAGGAGCAATGCATCCCAACAAAGAGGAAGTTAAGCAAATCCACCAAGAGGCACCCGTGGATGAACAAGGAGCTCCTGGGCAAAGTCAAACAAAAAAAGGAAGCCTACAGAGGGTGGAAGCAAGGGCGGGTAACCTGGGAAGAATACAGAGAAACTGTCCGAGCAGCCAGGGAGCAGGTTAGGAAAGCCAAAGCCCTGATAGAAATTAGTCTGGTCAGGGATGTCAAGGACAAGAAGAAAAGCTTCTATAGGTATGTCAGTGATAAGAGGAGGACGAGGGAAAATGTGGGTCCCCTCCGGAATGAAATGGGTGAACTGGTTACCCAGGATATGGAGAAGGCTGAGGTAGTCAATGACTTCTTTGCCTCAGTCTTCACTGGCAAATCCTTGAGCCACACTGCCCAGGGCACAGAAGGCAGGAACTGGGAGAATGCAGAACCGCCCACTGTAGGAGAAGATCAGGTTCGAGAATATCTAAGGAACCTGAAGGTGCACAAGTCCATGGGACCTGATGAGTTGCATCCACGGGTCTTGAGGGAACTGGCGAATGAAGTGGCCAGGCCACTCGCCATCATATTTGAGAAGTCCTGGCAGTCTGGCGAAGTTCCTGCCGACTGGAAGAGGGCGAACATAACCCCCATTTTTAAGAAGGGTAAAAAGGAAGACCCAGGGAACTACAGGCTGGTCAGTCTCACCTCCGTGCCTGGCATGATCATGGAGCAGACCCTCCTGGAGACTATGCTCAGCACATGGAAAACAAGGAGGTGATTGGTGACAGCCAACATGGCTTTACTAGGGGCAAATCATGCCTGACAAACTTGGTGACCTTCTATGATGGGGTTACAGTGTCCGTGGATAAGGGAAGGGCAACTGACATCATCTACCTGGACTTGTGCAAGGCATTTGACACTGTCCCGCACGACATCCTTGTCTCCAAATTGGAGAGACATGGATTCGATGGATGGACCACACAGTGGATAAGGAATTGGCTGGATGGTTGCACTCAAAGAGTTGTGATCAATGGCTCAATGTCCAAGTGGAGAACAGTGACGAGTGGTGTTCCTCAGGGGTCGGTACTGGGACCGGCACTGTTCAACATCTTTGTCGGCGACATGGACAATGGGATCGAGTGCACCCTCAGCAAATTTGCTGATGACACCAAGCTGTGTGGTGTGGTCGACACACTGGAGGGAAGGGATGCCATCCAGAGGGACCTTGACAGGCTGGAGAGGTGGGCCCGTGCGAACCGCATGAAGTTCAACAAGGCCAAGTGCAAGGTCCTGCGCGTGGGTCGGCGCAATCCCAAGCATGACTATAGGCTGGGTGAGGAATGGATTGAAAGCAGCCCTGAGGAGAAGGACTTGGGGGTATTGATTGACGAGAAGCTCAACATGAGCCAGCAGTGTGCACCTGCAGCCCAGAAAGCCAACCGTGTCCTGGGCTGCATCAAAAGAGGCGTGACCAGCAGGTCGAGGGAGGGGATCCTGCCCCTCTACTCCGCTCTTGTGAGACCCCACCTGCAGTACTGCGTCCAGCTCTGGGGGCCCAGTACAGGAGAGACATCAAGCTGTTGGAGAGAGTCCAGAGGAGGCCACAAAGCTGATCAGAGGGCTGGAGCACCTCTCCTATGAGGACAGGCTGAGAGAGTTGGGGTTGTTCAGCCTGGAGAAGAGAAGGCTCCGGGGAGATCTAATTGCAGCTTACCAGTACCTGAAGGGGCCTACAGGAAAGATGGTGAGGGACTGTTTATCAGGGAGTGCAGTGACAGGACAAGGGGTAACAGGTTCAAGCTGAAGCAGGGTCGATTTAGATTAGATGTTAGAAAGAAATTCTTCCCTGTTAGAGTGGTGAGGCCCTGGAACAGGTTGCCCAGAGAGGTTGTGGATGCCCCATCCCTGGCAGTGTTCAAGGCCAGGTTGGATGGGGCTTTGGGCAATGTGGTCTAGTGGAGGGTGTCCCTGCCCGCAGCAGGGGGGTTGGAACTAGATGGGCTTTTGAGGTCCCTTCCAACCCAAACCATTCTATGATTCTATGATTTTAAATTCACACTTTTACTTCTGTCAAATACCTGTGTCTAACCATGTGATAAGGTAGACTTTATCAAGAAATGAGAATAGAAGGAATCTATTAAAGCTTTCCTAAAACTCTAGCACCCTTTAAATGTCATCTTCTGACATTGCAAAAAAATATCAAATGCCTTCCTGTTTTGTGGTTGCTCCGTGGTAACAAGTAACATTAACAGATTATGCTTCAGGACAATTAGTTTCTCTGCTTTTGCCACTGCTTCTTGCAAGCTAGTCCTTCCCTTCTCCACGACTGATTCACCAGGACATATTTTATTCCTAAATCAGAGACCCATCCACTTGGCTTCATGGAGGTCGCTCTTGAAGTCAAAGCAGAATTCAAAGAAAATACTCTCTCATATTCATATGGTCAACAATACTGTGTTTTCCTGTTAGACAACAATTTCTAAGCCATAAATCTTTTCTAGGGCAACATTTGCTGGCAGAATTATAGTGACAGCAGAGCTAGCGTGGCATTCCTGATCCTTTACGCTGCAAACGCTACCAGTTTGACATACGCCTAAGCCTAGAATAGAGGGACTAAGCTTTTAAATAGCTTAATTCATTGGTGCAATTTCTTTGATATATATCAGCTGAAAATGTTACCCAGGATCAAAATCGTAATGGAGATGCTACAAAACAACAAAGTGAATAGAAAACAATGCAGGAGCAAATACAAACAAAATAAACTTTATTTACAGTGAATAAAAGGAGATGGGACAATAACAAACAAATCACTTCTCTTTATGTGTGTTCATTAGCGTGGCTTGAGGCATGTGGAAATTTTACTACAAAGCTCACTGCTGCAATGCAGAATTAAGAAAAGCACAGGGACTACTTACTGTTACAGCAAGAAATCTCAACTGAATCTAACCACCTTTCATACAGTTTTCTTCAAGTGCTCTCTGCTGAAGTGCAATGAGAATTAGGTGAGCTTTTATGTGCTGCTTTATAAAAGAAGTCAACTTCTATGAAAAAAACCCCAAACAACAAATAAGTAAATTACTATGGAGGAACTGGTTGAATTAAACAAAGCAAATTAAAGACTTAGTAAGCTGTTAATTAAATAAAAATAAATAAAAGAGGTAGCAAGTGGCCTCTCGTGTGTTCACAGGCAGGAAATTACTTTAAGCTGTCTTTAAGTGTTTCTTCTATAAGTGAAATAGGTAAAGAAAAGTACCTATGACAAAAATAAGGAGAATTAGGTCAGCTTCTGGACTCATCCATCAGTGTAAATGCAGCACATCTCCATCTCATACAATTCCAAAATCATTTAAAGTGATTGTTTTCAAGTCAATCTTCCATCATCCACCTTTTTTTTTTTTTTTTTGCCAGAGGCCAGAAATAGAACTTCATAATTTATCTTCTATGTCAAGCTTTGCAACAGCTGCCCCCTCCTGAGCCACTGCACTCAGTTTGCTGCATCTGCTTTCAATATACACACTGGAACCAAATTTTCTCTATTGCATTCGCCTGTCAAATACGGTTTAAGAGAACATGCTTCAGATAATGCTAAGAAATGCTACATCCACTAGACTACTCCTGTGCTTATAACTCAGTGTGTTCATGAACTGTCTTGAAAGGCTTACAGAACTTCACTGACCTTCAACACGTTGCAATGAACTAATGCTGCTACTTTATGAGTTGGCTGCCAGAGACAAGTTGGCTGATAATATTTAAATTTATAAAATTAGAAGTTGCCTTGGACCCAAACATTCCAAATTTCTGGGGAAAAAAAAAAAAGAAAAAAGGTGGGGGGGGAACCTTCCATGCTCTTTTTCCAATCACTGGTATTGCAACCAGTCTGGGACACTTACCTCAGATGAGTTCCCAGAGCCTTTCCCAGTTCCCAGGTCAAGGTGTGAATCCCCTCCACGTGCTGGCTCTGTGAAGATAAGACTCGGGCATGAGAAGGCCTTGTCCCTCTCCATCTTGACCTTGATGCTCTGCTTTAGCCAGGAGAAGAACTGGGGTGCATGGGTCAAAAGCGAATGCTCTTTGGGCAGGTGCCTGTTCTGGGCCATCAGGAGTAGGATTGTACCGTGGCTTGTGCTTGCCCTTCAGCATAGGTGTAGCATCCTTCCTCTTATAAAAGCTGATTACAAGATCCCAGGGTACCCAGGCTGCTTTGCACGAGTTCTTCCTTCTCTGCAACTTGCCAGAAAGTCTCTCTGGCTTTTCACATTGCCCAAATGAAATTTAGCCTGATCCAGTCAGAACAACACTAGTGGAAGGGATCGCAACGCTCTTGCCATTTATTACCTGTCATAGGAGTCTACCTGGAAACATATGCCCAGTCCCAGGGCCCTGTGGTACCAGGCACTAGAGGAGAGAGGAATCTAGCCACAAATCTCTGCTCTGCACAATTTACTGAGCAGATGTTGGACAGGATATAAAGAACAATCTAGACGACGTGAGAAGTCTCCTGAAGTTGAACCTCACCACACCAGATTATTTATCTGTTTCCACACCCCCACTGCTCTGAAGCCACAGATTCACAATTCCTGTATGAACGCACACAGTGAGATTCAAGGAAATGGCAACTGGCACGTGGCAGTTTGAATCCCTTTATGTCGGTATCTGCTTCTTCATCTTTCAAAAAGTAGAAGCAGCAGCCAGTCCAAACTGTAATGTGACCAGCTTCATGTTGAAAAGGGAAGAATTCCCTTTAAGAGGTTAGTATCCAGCCTCAGCTTTGTTCAGCACCACCTCCTGAATAGCAAGAATTAGGTTTGAAAGGTATGTTCTTTTGAGCAGCTCCTGAATAGGAAAAACTATAGAAGACTGCACATTTTTACAAAGAAAGGATGTGCTCTTCTCCATTTACTGATCCAATGCTCAAAGAGCACAGAAATCACCTCCTGCGGGTGCCAGGCTTTGAGAACAAAACGAAACACAAAAAGAAAAATGGATATTCTGGTAACTATGGAGAGGCTAAAGAAACGTTTTTCTAGGTCACTGAAAGCAGGCAAAACACAGGAAATGTTTTCTATTGCCACTCCACTCTCCTCTCTGCTCCCCCCAAAACATAAATAGTTCCGTGATACTTTGGAAAGCTGCTCTTTCCTTGTTGAATCTTGAAAGAATATAATTGCTTTTTCCATATACCAGTAATGATGAGAGAGACTAAGACACAATTTTTACATAAAGTAATATGTCATTCATTAAAATTACTACTGCCTGGCCTGGGGAGTTTCTAGCAGAAGTGCCATCTTCACAGAACACGTATTGAAAGGAAGTCAGATACACAGAAATTGTCTCCTCTTACTTTTACACAACAAATCAAACTCTAGTTTGCAGCTTAACAAAACCCATATTTTATGTTCTCATAGGAGTTGTGGGTTTGTTAAAATACCAACCCAAATCTGGTATGTCATTTGTCTATGTATATATGATATTAAAAAAAATTAATTCTCCATTATTCCAATTGTGACTAAATCAGTGCCTAGTGAAATATTTAATCTTTTATAATTCTTTGCATTCTAAGTGTATAGATTTAAACAATATTGGACTAAATATATACCATTGGTTACACCACTGCAATCAACAAATGGAAAGAAATATTAGGCTTACGGGATACTTTTTCAGTAGTGAAGGTAAGTAATTAGGAGTTGTGGCCACTGAAGGAAGCAGTGGACTCTCTGTTACAAGCACCATCACTCAGTAAATCAGTGATGCATTCTGGCTCACAATGCAGCGATCCTTTCTTGCTTTAAAAACTTCTGTAAGTTCTCAACTATCCTGTCACCTCCCCGTCACTATCTGGTATACAGCATCAGCAACGGACCTGCGAGACCTCGATGGCATTCATTCCAAGAGACCTTGCATCACAGGAAATCCCAGAGCTCTCATGCGACAAAACCAATGGCATGCCCTTGGCCAACAGCAATTTGTTCGCTGCCTGTCAGTTCATCCCCTGCGAGGGAGGCATCGCCCAGCAGCAGAACCCGGTGCCTATCACACAGGGGTGCAGAGCTGGGAGATAAAAGTGAATGTGCACCTTTTTTTGTTTTTTCTAAAGCAGAGTTACAGAGTCAGAGTGGCATCCCTTTGCTTAGGATGCACCTAGCTGTACAGCAAATGCAACACATCAGTTGCTGATGTTACCAAAGGAAATAGCATTTCCAGCCACATGGGAAATATGTCAGCAAAACAAATGGATTCAAATAAACAGCAGCAGCAGGTGCATAGGAATATTGATTCATGGCTTTTTATCCTCTGTCCTTTTCAGATGGTCCCTTTCCTGCACTCAAGCTGCTGTGATAAATACCTCCTCTCCTTCCTGTATTCTTGACTATTGAGAATAGCCTTTCTGTGATTTTCTGAGCAGGGAGGGGAAAAAAAAAAGAAAGAAAAAAAAAGAAAAGAGACACCTACACTTTTTAGTGATTCTGATTTTGAGCCATTAGCTTGCCCTGCAGTATCAGGTTTGCTTTGAACATCACCCTAATAGAACAATAGCCGATTTGTATCAAGGTGCCTTCTCCGTAAAGGCAAGGTATTTGAGAAAAATACTGAATTAAGTGTCATTAACAAAAGATTAACAGTAGAAATGCATCAAAGGAAGCGAGATCAAAATCACTATAAAGTGAGCATCTGAAGCAACAGGAAAAGTCCTTCCCATTCAGATGGGTCACCTATTCAAGTCCAACCTAAATCAAAAGTGAAAATGAGTCTTCTGTAGCTCTGGAGAAATGAGATGAGAGGTGTCTCTACTGGGTTTACATTTGATAGATGGCTCCATCACAAAAACAGTTGCTGTTAATTTTAGCAAAGAACAATGCAAGGTTGTAGGTTTGGCTAATTCATTCAAAATACTTGTAAAAAAGTATTATGCTCATTTTTTTTAATAAATGCCACTACCGGAAGAACATCTTTGCCACCTAACCATAAAAGCACAGAAAAGATGTGCAAATCGTTTTTGTTAGCTGCTGGTTTGTGAATGGATGAGAGGGAGGCCACAAAGCACAGGCGGTGTCTGAGGGCTGCCAGCCTTCAAAACCTTGTGCTCAGGGTCTCCACTGCGGCGGGTTATCAGCTACCGGCAGAAGTGCCATCTCCTATTCCAGCTACCTCCAGGGAAGCACAACTTTCCTCAGTGCTTGCAGACAGATAGGATTGTATCGGAGTCACCAATGCCATCTCTTCACAACCTATCAAATGCCTAAATTAGGCTAAGCATATGAGGAATGCCAAGAAAACTTTAACTCCTATCCTTCAGCTTACCTGGCTTCTTGAAGCAGAGCGGTGCTGCCTGTTCAAGTCTTGCCCACCCTCAAGACAAGACAATTCATCTGCAAAGTGGAGGTAGCAAAGAGACATCGCTGATCCAATCCCTGTGCCCTAGGGGAGCTGTTCAAGGACTTCATAGGTACAGGAAGGGAAGAAAAAAACTTATAAATGTAAGGAATTGCTTGTGCTGGCCTCAGCCCATTGGACTGGTTACCCTAGCTGGCAGGGAGCTTGTGAGAAGACAGCCTTCCTGCTCTGGGTGGAGGCACAGGCTAAAGCCCCTTCTTAAGTTCTAGGGTTCACAGCCCATAGCATGGTTCTTGGGGAGAAACATGGCTTTTTTAGTGAGTTGATGCTGTTCTGCTGAATGATCTGTAAGTGCTTATTTCCCATCTTCTACCCTACTTGTCTCTTTTTACCGCCATAAAAATATCAGTATGACTGCATGAATAACTGCCCCTGATGAATTTCAGGAGTTTCAACACATACTTTAAAAGCAGAAATCATTAGCAAGTATCTATTTGACCACTGACGGCTGAAACAGTGAGAAGAGCAATCATTTAATAACAGTTAAGGTTAAATATATTCCTGTAGTTTATCATCATTTGCTTTCCCTAAATGCATGACATCAAGAAGTAAACGTTGAGGAGAAGGACAGTGTGAATTACACAGTGTGGCAGATATAACCAGCAGCAGCAGCCTTTAACATCAAACCAATTCAAAACAGGAGTCTGACAAACAATACCAGGGGATCATCATATGACATTAAAGTCCTCATAATATCATCCTCTCATGTATGTGATATATTGGAGGCAGCTCTCGGGTAGTCCGTAATGGCCCACCTGCCACCGCAGTGATATATGCACTGTATATTAAGGAAATGAAACAGGAATTATGCACGATGCATCATTTCTCTTGCTAGCGTTGTTGGGCAGGGAAGACTGCAGCACCCTGTTCCTTCAGGATAAAACAGGATTCTCAGTTCTTTATTGATATGAATGGGGGTGTGATTTGTGAATAAAGGGTTTATTACATTGGGGGAAGATGGAGATTGAAGTTCACCCCATGGGTCCGTGAAAGGGAGGAGCACAGCTTGTGTAGCCCCAGCTCTTAGCCATCCACAGGCTGACACAGTGACAAGCTTTGAATCATAGATTTCAGTTGTGGGCCTACAGGTTGTTTTGCAATGGAAACTCTTTCTACAAATTACAAGTTCGAGGGTGCTCTAAGACCTTGGGCAGCCAAGCTAGGTTTCAAGTTTCCTTTGACAGTCAGCAAAGGTGACTTCAGCTTCTCCAGGGGACCATTCATAGCACTTCAGCTCCCTATATATCCAACAGAGAAATAAGCTAGATACCTGAAACTAACCTGTGACCACTCTCCCACATACAGAAATGTTTTATCTGAAAATTCCTGTGTAATTTTAAAGATTAATTCTATTTGCAAATAAGCAAAAGAACCCCCCAAAGAAGCATTTAAACTGTATCTTTTCTCAGGACACATTTACTGTCCTAATTTACTGTTTTTATAGCAATGACACAAGGCCATATAGATCATTAGCCAGTGATGGCAGTGGGAACCTGCAACCCAGCTCCCTGTCTGCAGAATGAGAAGGGGAAGTGTTTTGACTTTGGCTCCAGAGGAGTGGAGCGGTCATGCTGGGGGAGGGCATGGGAAGCTGAGCATGCCCCTGAGTAAAGGTCAGACCCACCTATGCCATGTCCATTCCCTGCGGGAAGGCTCGGGACTGATCCCTCTACCTCTGCCTCTTCTCTATTAGAAAATTGCACCTCCTTGCCTATTTTGGCTGCAAACGCCCTAGCAGATGATGCAGATGATCAGGACACAAAGTCATTAGCCAACATAGTGGTTCATCACCTTAATTGCATTAGGCAATGCTTTTAAAGCTAACGACCCCAGCTGATTGCAAAGGCCATACCTGGAAAGCACAGTATTTCTTAGTGTAGAGGAAACTACACGAGCAAGGCACAGATGCAGACCAGGCGCTGAAGGCTTATCCAGGGGAGTCTTCCTGCTGACGGATGAGAATTTCACCCAAATACAGACTGACAGTTCAGTCCCACCACCAGCTTTGTGCAGGCACGCACTAGGACTGCAGAGTCTCCATGCCGGGCGAAGGAGACATCTGAGTTCCCTGGCAGATGCCCACGTGTGCTGCAGCTTACAGGCTGTCCCCTCCAGGTCCCTTCCCTTTAGGGGAAGGTGAGTGTTAACTGCAATCCACGTAAGGCTTCAGGATTTGGAGGCAGTTCATAGCCTGCCCCACCCTTTCTCCTATGGCTGATCCAACATTTGATGATGAAAATTTTAGCTGTGTTTTTTTCAATTCTCTAAGTCAAGATCTGCAGTGCTTCCAGCAGAAGCGGGAGAAGAGTGGATTTCAGTTCACCTCCACTTGTCATCAATGTTTATTAAGCCTGTCTCTCTCCAGAATCCTACCACCTGCTCAGCCCAAGCAGCTTGGAAACCTGGCCACAGCATGTGTACCTCTAGAGCAAACATAAAACACGCACTTTTCTTCCCTGCTCCAAGCTCTGCTCCATTCCTTATTCCAGGGATGAAGCTGGAAGAGTAAAGAGCTTGCCACTACTCCCTTCTATACCCCACACAGGTTGGAGCAGCTTGTGGATGCTCTAGCTCACTCCCTTCCAGTAAGATATCTGAAGGACCTCATGCCAGTAGAGAATGAGGAGAAGTAAACGCTAATCTACAACTCAACATGGCTTTTGCACCAGAATGCCAGTGCACAATAACAAAGCAAAAATAACAGCTATGTCTGTTACCTTTGCAACAGCAGGCAGCTTTTCAGTCCAAGTTTCCTGTGTAGTCATTTATAGCAGCACAGAGCAGGTGGAAATAAATGCTGTTCTGATCTGGTGGCATTTTACACCCACTCTGGATCAGGGGAAATCACTATAAAGTGGTACAGTGCAAGAGAGGCAAATATATAGCACAGTCTCCTTACAACAAGCATTTGTCAGCAGCTAGTTTCCATGCTCACCATCACATACCTGCAAATAAAATTAGTTTGCCTGGGCAAATGTAATTGTGAGCTGCTCTGGAGTGCTGGCAGAAGAGAGCAATCAGCTTAAATACTAACAAGCACCCGTCTGCAGCACGGAGCAGGTGATAATACCAGCTCCAGCCTGCACGTCCCTTCCCAGGTCAGCTCACCTTTTGCAGGTTTTCTCCCTCCCCAGGGAGCAGGGGAGGCAAACTCCCTCTTCTCACTCCCAACAAATTTGCATCTGCCATTCAGAATCTATGTTTTCTTATTACAGAGCTGACAAAGTGACAGCAATAATTAATCTTACTGTGTACAGAGCTGATTGATATCAAGCAGAATTAAACTACTGTAATCAAGTTAGTCCATTGCAGATGTGTGAAGTGCTACAGTTTATCAAATTCTGCAGGCACACAATTTGATTCTGCATAACGAGGGAGAACAATACTGACAAGATAGCGGAGAGCCAATAATATGATGCAGGATTTCATGAATGCCTTCTTTTAGCTCTTAAAAAGTGCCACACTTGTTAGTTGTACAAAAGGTGCCATGACATGTTAATACATGTCGTATCAAAATTGTCAAAGGAGGCTGCGCGCTGGCTCCATGGAGATGCGCTCCGTGCTCAAATCAACACGTGAATGCACAGCCTTATTGTGAGACACCGGAACTGCAGAACCTGAAGGCTCCTGAAACCAAGTAATGGGAGTAAAGGTGCAGATCTATAAAGGTGTGAAAAGGTGCTGTTAAGGGGGATGTTGAAATAGAATCAAGACTCAACAAGGACAATTATCTCTGTCAAAGACTTTCGGTGATCTATGTCAGCTGCTGTCACAGTAGGAGGAGAGAAAACCACAACATGAATATTTAATTAAATTAGGCCAACCTGAAGTCTCTGCCAGAGCATGTGATGCGATGTGTTTTCTATGGGATGGCAGGGTTTTTCTTTCACAATGGATTAGGTTTTTTGTCTTGCGTCACCAGGTTTTTTTCTTCTTCAGCTGAAGTGCTTTTAGCACTCCTAACAAGAGGTGCAGCTTGTCAGTGCTGGGGACATCTGGCATCCCGTGCCAGCTCAGCAGCAGACCCGCTCCCTCCCCAGCACCGTCCCCACTAACCCAAGGGGCAATTATCACAAGCAGGCTGAGGGCACAGTCAGAGCAACAAGACAGCCTGAGCTGATCTAGCAATTGGCTGCCTGCAAAAACAGGCAGCCCTGCTCTTCCCCCCCAGTTTAGGTCTGTACATTCCTGCCCTCTTTCTTGGTCCTGGCCCTTATATTGACCCCCAACCGCCTTCAACCTGATTCAACGCACTAAGCAGGCAGATATCAAATCTAGGGGGCAAAACCAAGTGAAGTTTCCTATGCCACAGCCAGCATAAGGCCGAGGGACAAGAACATGAGCAAGGATGCCAGAAGGGGGAAAGAGGCACAAGTCTTGTGCCAACAGTAAGGAATTGGCTCAGCTCTCCCAACAGCCAGAGGACCTGTTGTATTCAGAAGGAGCAAGTGCTGTCAAGCCTTTATTTGATGCACTTCAGGCAGCTGAGACAGCCCAGGGACCGTCTACACAGAATTTACTAACCCCTTGGCATTTATTCCCTTTTCACTCATGATGCTTTACATCCAACGTAGATGATAAATCTCCTGTACTCGAAGCTGGTTTTTGTTCCCTTCAGAGAACTCAGCTGCCCTGCACTCTCTTAGGCACTACGTGCTATTAACAAATCACTTGCAGCATGGATGTTTCCTTGCAAAGACTAACCTGTAGGGAATGGCTTATTTTCATTAGCAGCCTGGTCTATTGTTCAACACAGATCCTAAACCTGAAAGATGTAACCCAACCTGCCCACTTTGTCTCCTGTTTCAAAGACTTTTTTCCAGACTAGCCAGTCTTTCCGGGCAGGTGCCACCCGAATACGAATCCCTTGGTAACTCAAGCAACTCCACAAACTGTGCTGCTGAGCAGTCACTTCCCCCTTCCTCCAAACATGCAACCACAAAGAGGGACATGTCCACCTATCCTGCTGACTCTCTTCTCCCGCAGCATGGAAGTAGATAGTTCTGATCCATTGAAGCAATGAAAAATTAGCAAGCAGGAGTGGATCAGACAGGAAACTGAATATTTCCTCCCTATGGAAAAACTGTACATGGCAGCATTTACTGCATGAGTCTCTGTAAAAGCAACACACAAGTGCTGGAAGAGACCTTCTAGGTTGCTCAGACTCACTCCTGCTATCACAAACAGCTCTTCTGTGTAAAATTGCACATAAATTGATCAAACTCTCTCCTTAAACTAATTAAGCCTGTGGCATCTGTTGCAAGGCCATACTCCCCTAATGCCTAAAAGCTCTCTGCCAGTTTCCAGCCTCTGTTCATTTTGCAGCTGGTTTCTACTAATTTTCTCTGTTTACCTCCTATCAATTCCATTGACTGACTCCTTGACCTCATATTATCTAGTGTTTCGTTGTATTCCTTCATGCTCCAGCATTAACAAAAGGAACTGCAAGCACAGAAGAACACATTCAGAGCAGCAGGAAGTATCATACAGCTTTAAACAGTTATGAAGGGATGGGGCAAAAGGTAGGGAATAAGTCACAACTGAATCCTGCAGTTTTCTGCATAATAAATAAAGATGGACTAGAAAACTGGAGCTATCAGTCTGAAATGAAACAAGGTTATCCATGCTGCACGCAAATGGAACAGCATTAATAATCTCATACAATGGCCACTTCTGCGTTAGATCTGTATTAATGGGGCTAAGCAAACACAGCTGGGAAACTAGCTTTGGGGAGGGAGGAAGACTTGAGAAGAAACTCATTTGTTGGAAAGAGCCAAGAAGGCAAATTTACTGTTATTGGAATAACATGGCAAAACTCACCAGACAGTTCTTGTAAATAGATGTGGGAAGTGATGCTTCCTCTGCTCTGCAGAGGGAAGATGAACATGAAGAGTTCATGTCTCGCCTCTAAGCAAGCAAGAGCTACTTTTAGGGTTATTTCACTCTGTGGAAGAAGGATCAAGGTTCAGGAGCTGGGTGGTGCATGGGTTGGAGCCAGCCAGGAGCAAGCTGGAGTATATAAGAGAGAACGGCCCCAACAAATGAGTCTTCCTCTCTTTAGTGATTTGCTCTTACCTGATAGAAGGTCATTCTTTATTCATGCTTCTCCCTTCTCTCCAATTAATAGCACCCCCTCCCCAAGATTACCAGAATGGACCATACACAAGAGCAGTTAAAAGAGAGAGAACTCTTAAAATAGAGCAGTTTCATTTCTGTTGAAGCTCTCAAGGTTATCTTTCTTGGCTTTCAAGACACTTGTTTGCAATACCTCCTCTTTCAATAACCAAGATTCAAAGTTTCCGAAGTCTTTTATGGAAGATCTCCTAAAATGAATCGCATAATGGCCTTTCAGAGAGAACATCTTGAACTCAGGCAATGGAAAACATCTTCCCAGGCAACAAGCAAAGAGGTAACTTAAAGAATCATTATAGGAATGATTAGGCTTTCTACTGGTAACATCAAAGAGTTTATTTACTTGATACAGGACTGGAAAATAGACCAGAAAATGTTATAAAATGTTCCAGCTCATCTGAGAGCAAGCACAAAAGCTGCATGTACAGTTGTATCACCCTTACTAATCTGAAAGCAAAAAAAAGCCTCGTGATGAATTCCACGAGTACAAAACCACGAGAAGCTAGGGGCTCTGACCACAGTGTGTTCAAGTATCTGCAGAGATGTAACTTGGTTCAGAGAAATTCTTGTTCACAAGTCAAACCATTTTCCTATGTTTAAAAAAGTTTGAGAATTTTTCAAGTTGCACTGAAAAACTCAAAAAATGGATCTTTTTTTCATTTTAAATCACAAAAGCTTAGGGTTTAGTTACTGGAACACATTCTTTTCCACATTTTTTTCTCAAATAAAAACTTAGAAACAATCTGCAAAAATGGTATTTTTGGTGCAATTTTCATTTCTGTCCAAGCTTTTGCTGCTGAAAATTCTAGCGAAGACATTTTGTTGTTGCTGGCACTACTGCTCATTTGTAAAAATCAGGTAAATCACTAGAGACTAGCACAAGCAATTAATGGTTTCTTTATTGCACTATACATTAGCTTCTTGTTTTGTTTGAAGGTACAGCTGGTTTGCACTAACACAAGAGGTTCAGGAGCAACGTGAGCAAGGGCAAGGCAGCAGTGACAGCTTTCTTCCTGACCGAGGACAAGGGGATGCCCATGCTCTGTGAGCCCGACAGAACCAGGCACTGCTCCTGTGCAAGCTGTCCCCGTTTCACGATGAGCTGCCCCTACCGATGACCCACCAGAGCTGGGGATCGGACCCTACTCATTCCCTTACACATTCTCAGGAGCTAAGATGCCTCGTGGAGGAGTCTTTGCTGCTTAGGAATGACAGAGCAAGTAGGATCAGACGGAGCTGCAGGTGTTCACATCCTCATAACGAAAGAACATGAAGAACACCACAACTTGGCAGGGTGGTGGTGATATAGCATGTAGCACAATCAAAAACAACTCCAGTTCAGACTCCAGGAGGCAAAGTAGGTACAGTCATTGGTGCTTGGCTTACCAGGGCACCTAGCAAAACTGTCTACATTTGTTGGGGGTGAGCATATGAGAGAGAATATTTATACCAAAACACAGTATAGACTTGGTTAACTGAAATAGTTAACTGAAATAATTCCACCTTTTCACTGGAAAACACACTGGTTTTTTTCTGGTAAAAGCATGCTAGGCCGTTCTTTTTCACATTTTCAGAACAACATATTCTGTTCTATGTCAAAGAAACGCTTGGGCCAACGCAATCCTTTTTAGCTTTTTTATTTTACATTTCTGTGGGAAGATGAAAAAGTTGGAGGGATCAACCAACAAGCATTTTCCTCACACATTCCTAGTTTAGTCAGCAAACCAAAAAATCAATTCTTCACCCATTTCTAATGCTCAGGGTCACTAAATGTGAAACACATTCCTTTCCAGTAAGTCATTCCTAATAAAAGGCGTGAAACTCAGTGGGCAAATGGCTTTCGGGCAGATCTAGAGACATACAAATTGAAATTAAACTAGTGTCCAGCATCCTGTTTTCTCCACAAAAGGCGGGTATTGAAGGGGAATGGTTTTCTAAAAGCTAGTGGATGTGTGGGTTAAATTGTTCAATAGGTTTCATGATGATTTTGATATCCATTCAGCATAAGTAGCAGTTTACTATAGTGGTTTCTGTACAGAAAAAGGTATTGGATGTATTTCAATGAAACATTTTGCTAATCATCACTATTATAAGGTTAGTTTAATAAATAGGTGATAGCAGATGAATTGCTCTCAATGTTCAATTTTCTTTCATTCCTCTCTTCACAGAAGGGGCATTTACATTCATGTAGAGAGAGGGGAAGGCAATAGTGTGAGCAGGTCCCTTGCTGATCTAACATTTTCTTCTCTGTAGCTACTCAGTTCCCAGTATGTCTCTGCAATAAAAAATTATAGGACTTTACACAACACCTATCAGCACGGTGGGATGGGGACAGCTTGATTTTCACCATGGGGACCCTCTTGCATCCATCACAGCACAGTTTAATAGTGATAGTAAAAACAAAGTAAAGCTTTCGCCATGTAGGAAAAGAGAGAACTCACTTCTCTCCTGCTTCAGCCCCGCACTCTTTGTACGACCAAACAAGGTGACTGAGTCCTCCTCACCTCTTCAAAACCCAGGGCTTACTTCGCTTGCAAGGGTTTGGAAACTATTTCCAACATTTTCTCAGAGTTGGTCACTGTCAGTGGAAGATCTCCTCCAGCACAGCTAACCCAGTAATCCCGAGCACCTCCTGCCCCCATCACACAATCTCCCTCCCGGCTGCACAGCTCCCACCATAAGCAATGCAGCCACCGTTTCATGTGTTTTTCTTCTCACACAAACCGTGCACCTCACTCTTTCAGGAGACAAAGCACCCCCACAACAAGTTTTTGCAGAGCTGCAGTGGTCCCACATCCTGTGCACAAGCCCTGAAGGCAGCGTCCCTCCTGCTGCAGCAAGTGAGGGGGTGCTCAGAGGACGGAGATGCAGCAGCAGCAGACACAGCCCCTACACCTCCAACCGCCAGCTCTCAAGCCCAGCTCTGCCCTCCTTTGCTTGCCTCTCCCTTTGCCCTGGAAGAAGCTCCTTGTCTGGGTGTAGCCCAGCTCTTATCTTTGGATTTGGAAAGTTCAGTGTTGCCAGTGCAGGTAGGGAGCTGCTAACCAGTTCTTGGAGCTGTACACATGGATCAACGAGAGATGCGGATCCTGACGCTGCAACACAGGTTGTCCATAGCAGGTCTGCAGACCTCTGCCTCTGCAAAGGCTCAGGGACAGCATCCAAACACACTCCCTCCATCTGAGGGTTTCATATGTACTTCCAGAAGTAATTTTCTCATGCCTCCTAATATTAGGAGGTACAGAGCTGGCATGAGAAAGTTACTCCCGGAAGTTTGAGCAGAGTTTTACAGGGTGGGGGGAGACTGGCTGTATTTCTTGCTTTAGTACAGCCCACAGTGTGTTTACCCTGTAGCTCACTCACTCTAGGACATCACTAGCTGTACAAAGACATGACTTTTCCTTACTCACAAGCACACACACACACACTCAGGATGAAGCTGGAGTTGTAACTCCACTGTATAGCTTTGTTACAGCTGTCACCAGTTCAGGAAAAAGAGTCGTGAAACTCCTCTTCCATTTTGAGCTAACTACTGAGCAGTGTGTTAATTTTCTGGGTCAGCATCCCAGGATTTTCCTTTTCCTAGCATGCTGTTCGATACTCTCCACTCTTTGACATCATGTACAACTTCTATAAGAAGACAGTGCTTAATCCTCTCTGAAGTCATTTCTTTCTTCTTGTATGACTGGAGCCCTGGACAGTCTGTTATGCTTCGACCCCAGCACTGTATTTAACTCAGCCATCTTGTTCATTCTTCCTCTCATCTACAGCTTGGTTAAAAGGAAGAAATTGCAGTCATGAATAAAATACCAGGAAGAAAGTCAAATTGTTCAACACGCTTTTAGGCAAATTGCAGCATCTGGATTTCTACAACGTTCTTCATTCTGTTTAGGGAGGATTTCCATACAGCTTACTGCTCGGAGGTGAAATGTGAGAGTTAAAAAGATGTGGCCTTAGGAACGTAACAAATGGGACAGAATTTGAAACAATGGTCAGATGGCAATAAAATTACTCTGGTCACAGGGAGCTGCCTCAGACTCCTGACCTAAGTTGAGGGCTTGCTTCTGCAGATCAGGTGACAGCACATGCAATGGGCAAATGTAGCTCCCAGGGTATGTATTTTGCAGAATACTTTCCAGCAAACTTTGGCCACCACTGTACAGTCTTGCTCAAGAAAAAACAGTTCAACATGGCATTTGTCATCATTTCCAAAATAAGAAAACTCCATTTGTCTACATTTAGATGCCACTGCGCTGTACATAACTCATTACTTTCCATGTTAGTTCTGACACCCTTTTCAAGACAAGTGCCCTCTCATTTTGTTCTATCCACAGGATGCAGCCACAACACAGTGAAAAGGAAGAACGTGAATTAGGGCTGCCTGGTTCTAACATTGATCATATGGCTGTCCTGCCTCAGCTCTATGATGTGGATACACTTCACCCTCTCATCGACACAGCAAGGAACGACCACAATTCACAGTATTACCAATTCTGAAACACCTTATGCACAAGAATTAGGTATCTTATCTTCAGTTTTTGTCTCAGTACCAATCTTCAACATGTCTACAGTTTATTTAATACTGCTTTGTTCATCCTCAGCAGGGGCATATTTTCCTGAGGCATATAGAGCTTGCACTGGGGGAAAAGAGGACAGCTTTTCCAGATATCTGTGCCTAAAATGAGTCTCCTACCTACATGCAAAGGCACATGAATATAAATAGTCTGATCTTCAGAAGTATGGTAGATTCAGATCATTTTTAATGACCTGGGGACAAAAGTTGCCAATTCAGCTTCTATTCAGTTGGTTTTCTATATACGACATTTTTATTTTCTGTTTCGCCTGAGCGCACACAACTGAGATGCTCCAGGTTTCAGCCTTTGAAATGTTAGTACAACCGTGTGGCTGGCAGCCCACAAAGCAGACACCAGCACACACACGTGCTTGCAACGCAAATGTTCAGATAAGTCTAAATTCGCAGAAGCGTAATGTGCTGAAAAAGTTCACCAGCAGTCACATTTTTAAACAATTTCAATCATCTGCTCTATTTCATACGTTTCTCTTGGTGACAGCAAAACCTCATGCAAATGTGCTGCATGTTCCCAGCAATAGAAGAGGCTTGCACACACATTGGCAGCCAACGATGCATTTCACACTCGGCTTTGAGACCTAGAACCAGCCGAACTTAAAACTCACCTACAAAAGCATGGCACACATGTTAGCAAAGTCTCCATTCCCAATGTACCAAGCAAGAACTGCCTCTACCCTGAATCTAGACCCTTTTTGACTGTTCCCCAAATCTGGAACTGATCCCAAAACCACAGATAAGACAAAAGCACCAATATTTGTTTAGTGGCCAGTTAAAGGAAGAGCAAACTCCTTTTACATTTTAAACTTCAGATTGGTCTGACAAATGAACCAGGAAAAAGATGAGTCAGGGCAAACTGAAGCCTTTAGCCTCTGACATCCTGCTCTCAACAGGGATTTCTATCACAGACAGATGCCCCATCTCCCCAAGCCCTCTTTAATGGCCCTATTTCCAATCACAGCAGAAACGCTATTCTCCTCTGCACTCCTGGCTGCAGAGAGGACCAGTGGGAGATGATGCCTCCAGCCACCACCCAGTAGCCAGGGAAGTCTTCCCTATTCCCACTGCCCCTGTGATAAATAAGGGAGGTGTGGAAAGGCCAGTTGCTTTGCACCAGCCGGACGGGAGGTTGGAGGAAGGCCAACCTCCTCATTGTTCCATGAGGCTGCTCACAAAGACTCTTTTTTTTATTGTTTTGTGTCCTTTTTGTTCCAGCAGACCCACTCTAAATAGGCATTTCCTTTGCTATTAATGAAATCTGCTTCAATTTCAAAAGTTCTGTTTGCAGGCTGTAATCTCAAGTCCCAGTCCAATTTAAATATCTGTTGTTTTGGTGGTGGACTTCTGGACTACGTCCCTCTAGCTCAATGCCAAAAACGTAACGGAGAAAATTTCACCCACCGTTAGGAGCCATCTGGTTATGCTGCTCTGAAAAGTGAGACAGATAAGGAGCTGTATGATACCCATGTAAGGCAATTTGCTGGCCTGTTTATCATACCTGACTCTGGGGTGCACAGCTTTATTTTGATTTGATAAAAAGGGAAGGAGTACAGCTGCAGCACACTGCTGCTTCACTAAGCCGACAGATGGGCATCACTGTAAGGAAGCCACATGGCATTTTTTTGTTAAAATCAGCTCATTAGGTTTTATCTGCAATATGTTGCTGTATTGGCAGAAAACCTTTTAGCAAACAGAAACATTAGCCAAAGTTTGTCAACAGATATGGGGAAGATCCTATTGTGGAAGGAGATGTGCCGGGGCAGGGGTGGGGTTGGATTGCTTCTCAATGCTTACACGTTGGCTCTTCAAACTTTTTTCAGCTCGCTCTATAGTTTGTACCGTAATGGTTGTCCTGACTAGCATATTAATAGAGCTGCTATTCACAGTTTGCAATTGTTGGTACATTTCAAGACAGTTCACAAATCACTTTATCTGAATAGGTGCAGAAAGTTTGTCAGCAAAACCTGGGAAGTGGGAATTTTTCCTTGCCTGTAACACATAACAAAAACCTGGATGCCCACATTTCTGTAAGAGTGAAAAGTGCACTTCTAAGTTGAGAACCACATCTGCCTTTACAGGCTGTATTGTTTTAAGATGTTTTCAGTTGTAAGCAGTCCTTTCCTATCTTGGATCCCTGGTTTAATTCCAGCAGGCCAGTTTAACTTTCTTTGAGAGAAAAATGAAGGTAAGTTCCATGCATTAATAGCAGCTTTGGCTACAGATTGGTAAATTTAATACTTGGAAAGCAAAGTGTTTTCGATCCACAGAAAAAATATCAGAAACTTTGGAAAGTTTCTCCTCAGGCAAAGGAATTGAATGGGCTGCTCTGGGAGCTCCCAGGCATTTCAGTGCTGCTCGCCTGGGAGCCCCACTACCGGGCATTTCACAGAACAGGGTCCGACTGAGGTATTAGGAGGTCTCACAGGCCCTTCTGACACACAGATGTGCACCAACTTATCCAAGGCCATTTAGTTAGCCAGGAAGCAAGCACATCAGCATCTTAGTCCAGGTCAGAAGTGTACTTTCAAAGCAACCGTCCTGACCTTCCCACTTGGCTTTGGGCAACGTCCACAAAGCGGTCTGGGAGCACGCGCTCTGGATTCCTCTTGGGTGAAACTAAACCACCAGATGAGCTGCACTAACGCCCTGGTCCTTAACGAGCACTAAGTCCACAGGACTGAATTAATGTGAAACAACCCCCCAGAAACATACACAGTGTGGACACCAGGGCCTCAGCACCATTTCACTCTCCACATCTACAGCACCGGATAACTTGCTAAAGTAAATGCATCAAAGAATCTCTCTTGTTTTAATTTATGGGTGGTAAATTTAATTTTACACTGGGGGCTTTCATTTACTTCAAATTCAAACCAAATTAAATCAAACTCAACCAAAATTTAATAACTCCAGCTTAAACTGATATGGGAATATCCACACAGTTTTCTGGTTACTCTAAATTTACCAGTCTAATATGATACTTTGAATTACACCGTACCAACTCAGCATCTACATGTAACCTTAGTATCTGTAAAAGAAAACATTTTTCAGTAATGCAGAGAGTTGAGCTATGTTTTCCATTAGTGGAAAATGTGATCACATTCTGAGATACTTTGTATTTTTATACTGGCTTTTATTTTTAGCTGTTTCTGTATTAGAGCAGTGCCCATTATCTTGCTATAATTAAAGGTCACTGCTCCTGTTACTATCTATAGCTATAAAACTTCATGGTAGGCTGCCACATCTTGACCCATAATTAATAGATGTATCTTAGATCATATATTTCTCCTTTCTTCAGTCGCCTAGCCCATATGCATATAATAGACGCTCTCCAGCTCTCAGCCATTTTAGGAGCGTGTTGGAAAGATACTGCAAAAGGGTAAGATCACTGTTTCTGGGAGATGCAGCTGTAATCATCACTGGTATCAATCACTTAGACCGGGGTTTCACCGGGAAGGAGCACGCAAGCTCCCACAGCGGGGAACGTGCCAGCACCGCTGGTTTGCTCTCTGTTTACCAGGGAAGACTTGAGCCCTCAGTCTCCTCCAAGGAGACCAGCTGCAGCGCTGGAGGTGGCAGGGAGAGCTGCTGCCTTTGGTAATCAGAGTCCTCCTACAGCAGTGGTACCCGAGCAAACTGAGCACGGGGACCATTGGCTCAAACCAAAATCCCTTTTGGGTGAATTTGCTTTTTTGCTTGATTTCTGCAGAGCAGCCAGCAATGTGGAATGCTAACCCGTAAGTAAAGTTCACTGGCATTTTTGTAATTCAAATAAAGAATACCTTAGACTTATTGCCAGCTCTCCCTGGCCTTACTTCTGCTGCCATGCAGTCAGAGCTTACTTTACCATGGGTAAGATGGACTCTATGAAAGCAAAAGATGGTTTCACGTGTAGAAAATAATAGATGTAAAGTTTGCTGTATGCTGTTGACCTTTTTGTTGTCACGATGATCTGAATCTGCTAACTAACAGTGCAACAGAGACTACAAAATAAGAGAAACATTTATTCCCCCAGAAATAGTCCTATTTCCCAGTAGTCCATAAATTCCACTCATTTCAACACCAGATGTTTTCCTCCATCTCAAGCACTAGAAATTTTTCTGTCCTTTTAAACTTCAGCCTTGATGCGGAAAAAAAAAATATCTAGTCACACATGAAAGAGATAAGCTCCATGGTAATTGAACAGCAGCGATTCTACACTCCAAATTCTGCCCGAGAGCTTGCGTGGATATTGCCTTTCAAGGGCAGAAAGGGGAATGGCTTTTCCTGATAACCATTGTATATATAGATAGTAAAGGAAAAAAGCAAAGGGCTGTCAGCATGGTGGGAGGGAGTGGGAAGAAGAGATGGCAGGCTTGACTTTGGAAAAACGCCCCGAGGTTTTACCTGCGGCAGGGTCTGTATAAAGAATTAGGTCTCGACTCTGCTGAAAGTAAGAAAAATCTTCTGGCATCCAAGTTGTAATTGATATTCATGAAAATGTATGAGATTAATGTACTCACTCGGCACTGCCCTTCAACCTTATAATGAAAGCAGTCAGGTCTGAGAGGAGATGGCGGAGAATAAAGAGGAGCGGGAAAATTAGAAGTGAAACAGGGAAGAGGAATAAGCGAACGGAGCTGATTGATTGAAATATTTCCTTTCTATGGATTTGCTGGCCAAATGCTGGTCTCTCTTGTGCCACATAACACTGGGATTACATAGGATTTACCCTGGTGACCTGAGCCACTAACGCACCCTTTCTAAGCATGCATCAGAGCCTGCAACAAGCTCCTCCACAGGAAGCTTTTCTGATCCTAGAAGAGCAGCACTGACCCTTCTCGCTGTCTGGTTTTGGGGACAGAACACAGGACAAAAAGGACCGAGCACGCTGTCACATTTTCTGCAGCTGTGAGCAAAGCTGCCCTAGAAGCATCTGGCAGGAGGGTCTCCAGAGCTTGGATGCGAGATGCCACCGAAAGCTTCCTGATGCCTTAGTACAAATCCAGGACGCAGCATATTGTGCCACAGGAAGAGAGAAAAGAGATAAAGGGACCCCAAACTGTACCTTTTGTTAGAGTTTTGTTACAGTTAATTCCTCCCTCAGTCGGGTAATCTGGCAGCCCTAGGTGCTAACTCCTCGTCGTGCTACACCTTGCAATGCAGCAGAGAAAGTCTCTCAGTCCCTGCTGCACCACCGAGCTATGTTGCCTGGCTGCAGCCGGAGCAGTCTGCCTTCTGGACGGCCTTCTTCTACCCGACTAAAGGCCAAGGCTTCTAGCGAGCAATCTGGATGTGTCCAAACAGCTGGAGCTCCCTCATTCTTCGTCAGCACCTCCTTTACACTAATCTTTTTCTGACCATCTCATTTTCTGAAGTGCTTCATAAGGTAACTGTAAGATTTTATCTGTGGTATATAATTTCAAGGACCAGCAGGTTTTGTGTGCTGGTACTGTCTTTGCTGCAGAAAGCAGGACCAAGAACAAGAATTTCTCAAGCAACTCTCCTGTTGAACCTCAGGAGACTCCCTTGTCTCTCCTTATTCACTTAAGACAGCAGAGCTTCATGCACCAGACATATTCTCTTTACAACCTCTTCAAAGCAATCATTGTCCACTGTGAAGAAATTTCTCAGAAGATGAAGTTGTCTAATGCCCTGACATGCTGCCACTTACATTTTTTTTGCGCTGTTCACTTTATCCTGCAGAGGGTGATCAGCGTTGCCTTGTCCTTCATCTGGCAGAAAACAACAGATGCATGTCCTAAAATCATTCAGCCAGTCTTTGGAGGACCTTGCCTTATCCTTGAACACTGTTACTCTCCAGCAGAATATTTTCAGCTCTTTACATTTTGCTGATTATCTTGACAAGACTTTCAAGACCCTGTGCTTTCTAGGTAGAGCAGGAGGAGGGCATTGAGAGATAGTCAGTGACTGTGTCCTCTGCCAATCATCATCTTAAGAGACATTTTGTCCAGTGTTGGCCATGGCTTGGTCCTGCCTTTTCATTAACATCTTTACGGAAAGACTAGACCATCATATGGTACTAAGTGAAACGTAATTGTGGAGCCAAAGAAAACTTTCCTGTTGACCTCTGTCTGTGATTAGTGTCAGTAACAGTGTTTGCACTATAACCCATATACCTTTGCAGAAATGATGTTCCTCTGGTGTACCGGAAAAATGCAAAAATGCAGCTAAAAGAACTGTAGGACGGACCTTGTTCAGAGGCAGGGGGCTCAGTAAAACCATCCTAAAGAACAAAATTGGGGTGATGCACACCTCCCTTGTTTACAGCCCCTGTCTGGCCCCACCTACACTGTAGAGTCTCTTCTCCCAAAACTGTGGTGTAGCTCAATGGTCGTACAGTAGATAATCACCTTCTCTGCTCAGCTTTGCTGCCATGCCATAGTAAACATGCGTACAGCACATTTGACGTAAGACTAGACTGCTTTACAGTGAAAAAACCCTTGAAGATTATTGTGGAAAAGAAAGTTAAAACTTAAATATCACTACTGAAGTACTACCATGGCACCTCCTTGGAGTCATGTTCCTATACTCCAAGTTTCTCCAGAAGCCACGTGCCCTGTCATATTATATCCCCATCACATACTACAAAATATTCTCCAGAGTGAGGAGACAGCTGTTTGTGGTGCACATGGGAACAGGCAGTCCATCTGGGAAATAAAATTCCCAGAAGACTTCCTTTCAATATTTCTAAATAAAATGTTATTCTCAGTTATCTGACTTAAGGGGAAGTAAAGGACAAAAAGGGGCTTTTTTCCTAAAAAGTTTAACTGAAAGTCCAGTTTGCTGTTAGAAACAGTTTCAGAGGATGTCTTCAGTCAAATCTAACACATTTCTTAAGGCTCACAGCTGAGCATGCTGGAGTGCACTTCGGTCCACAGGCTGCTCAGGGGAGTGTGGCAGGGGCAGTGTTTGGGGATGAGCAGCTGCCAAGAAAGTGGAACAGCTCTGCAAACTGTGGTGTCTACAGAAATAAGCTTAATGGGAATTCAACCTTTTTTTTGCTAAGGAAGTCTCACTTTAAAAATTAAACCCCACTTCCTCTGAAGAATCATAAAAGAACATGCCAGACCAAAACCTGCCTGCACTTGGGCACGGTGTACGTGTGATTAAAATGAAAGAGCATATTGCTTAGGGCCCTGCTCACACTTACTGTGTAGTAACCTCATCGCTGCACATGGGTGTTGCTGCACCACTGCACATGCACGCTGCTGTCCTTTGCCCTCCGATGCAAGGAACACGCAGGTGGATCGAACGCGCTGTCACCGTGAACGCTGCAGTGATAGCTGGCGAGATGCTGAAGACTTTCAGTTCCCATTGACCCCGGTGGGAAGGGAGGGGATTCAGAATCTCCTCCAAGGCCCCGCTTTGCCATTGTATCCTGTTTAAAAGGGTTGTTTGTACCATTATGAAAGAACTAGGTCACAGATAACCCTGACCAGTTCCTTTCTACCCACTTTGCTACCGATGTGGATTAGCACAAAAAAAAGTAACGTTATTCTTTTCTCATGTAAGGATGATGCAAATTACCTTCTCATGTTTAATTCCATCACATGAAAAAGGGATGGCTGAGCTGCCCACATCTCCATTTGATTTTCTTCTGTACATTTTTTGTTGGATTACTAGTACTTCCCCTCATCCCTTTCGTATCGGCACAGAGACAGGACCTTGTTAGGTTGCCTCTTTGTGTTTAAGAAACCAAATCTGCCCCCCCTGCTGGCATTGAAAACTCCAGGGGAAAGAAAAACACTTTCTGACCTCCAAAGTATTTTCTGAATTAAGTAGATCCTTTCTTTTTCACCAGAGACCACAGAACAAAGCTGGTAGTGATCGGTCTTTATGAACTCAAGAGATATTGGGAACCGGTGCAGCTCGGCATTCAATGTGCCATTACTCCAGAGACAAATTCCCTCCAATTTACTTGGCTGGTTTTGTTTCTCTCTTCTGTGGCCGCATTGTCCTCCCTCTGCACTTATCCCAGCACTGAGCAGGGAAAGCATCGAGGTCCAAACTGATAAACAGCAGATGAATTCCACCGCTGTTCTCAGTGGCTCTTTCTGTACTTTAATTGACTTCTTAGGTCAATAAGGACTTTATAGGCCAGTTTTTCCTTATCTCGAGAGTAACAGTGCACATATGGAATGGAGACATTTATATCCACCTCCAGGAACAGCATGCTAGCTATATTTATCTTTCCAGGCAATTGTGCCAGACTCATCACCATGGTACCTGCAGTGCACAGACTTTTAGCTACGGCCTTTTGATACAGAAGCCATTTGGTTGCCCTCACCCAACTGCTGGGAGCCATGAAGTGCAAGGGACCGTTGATACTGCTCTTAAGTTATTTGGGGAGGAGGGGAAGTGTTAGCCTTGTTAATCATTTCTTACTATTTGCATCGTAGTACGCTCTGGTATGCTAAGTGCCTTAGCTCTCCTTCCAGGCTGAAGGTTTGTGGATTATTAATCATCTCTACTTTCAAATATATAAATCATGATAACAGTAAAGGCAAAGGAGGAGAAGCAGCAATCTGCTGTTAACCCTTCAGCTCAGAGAATGCTGTCTTCCCGCCTGAAACGTTTTCCTGATCTCACCAGGGTCCTGGGTTGTCCCTGTGCCAGTCAGCTCTCCAAGAGAGAGGCCCCTGTACTTCTAAAACCATCCTCAAATCCACTCAAAACAGTCATCTCACATCCATCAATTCTGGGGTTGCAGGCCAGGCCCAGAAGATGCCTGGGAGGTCCCAGGCTCCTGTAATGAGGGAAAGCAGTTGGCTGGACATCGGACCCACTTCATTCCTTGTATGAGGGCCTGGAACAAACACACACAGCACTGCTGCAGACACAAGTATCGCTGGGTGGAGAGAGAAAAGACAACACGCTGAGCATTGAAAAAACACAGGGAAAATAAGCTTGCTGGGATTCTCAGGTCCATAGAAACTAGGCTAATTTAACAAAGATTCACAGGTGATGATGCTAATACAGTTCTCGGATTGAAAAAAGAAAATTCCCTCCTTCCCTCCTCCTGAATTATTCTACCTTTTTCCTAGGCTAAAACAGTATTTTTAAACTGGAGCAGACCTTCCTCAGCTGGTCTAAATATTATATCCAATAAATACTTATTGGAGTAAGCCAAGCCCGCAGGCTAGACAGTCTTCCAGTCTACAGGAAATCTTTCAAACTGTACAGCCCTTCATCAGTGCCAGAAGTCTACATTGACTTCAGTCCCAGCTAATGAAGTTCTCAAAAGTCAGAACAAACCACTGCTCAGGCTGGACTCTCTTTCAAGGCTGCGACAAGCTCTGTAATCCAGGAATCGCATCTTCTGTTGTGGTGGGTTGAGCCTGGCTGGGGGCCAGGTGCCCACCAGAGCCGCTCTATCACTCCCCTCTTCAGTAAGGCAGGGAGGGGAGAAAGGAGGATGGAAAAAAAAACAACCCCAAACTCGTGGGTCGAGATAAAGGCAGTTTAATGTAGCTAAAGCAAAAAAGCCGCGCGCGGAAGCAAAGCAAAAAGCAAAAGATTATTCTCTACTTCCCATCAGCAGGCGATGTTCGGCCACTTCCTGGGAAGTAGGGCTTCAGTATGCGTACCCCTTACTCCGGAAGACAAACATTGTAAAAAAAACAGCGAATGCCCCCGCCCTGTTCCTCCCCCTATTCTCAGTTTCTTATTGCTGAGCAGACGTCATATGGTATGGAATATCTCTTTGGTCAGTTTGGGTCAGCTGTCCTAGCTGTGTCCCCTCCCAAGATCTTGCCCACCCCCAGCGTGCTGCTGGGGAAAAAGAAATGTTGGAAAGACAGCCTTGATGTGTGCTGGCACTACTCAGTAGTAGCCAAAACACTGGTGTGTTATCAACAGTTTGCTAGCTACCAATACACAGCACAGCACCATGAGGGCTGCTGTGGGGAGAATTAACTCCATCTCAGCCAGACCCAATACATCTGTTAAACTCCAGACAGTGCACAACCATACGATGTCATGTATCACTACACTCCTCCAGCTCATCACAGCTAGGAAACAATTTAAAAATAAGTAAGTTTATTCTAGATAAATTTGCAATAAACATAAGCTCAAAATAGGGTTATTTCCAAAATTTTCATTTTTTTAAAATAACATCTTTACAAAACACTCTGATATTTCAGGAAAGAAAAAGGAATGGTTAGGAAAGGGTTGGGGGGGGGGGGAAGAGAGAGTTTCAAGAAGATTAAGATTTAGTACTGAAAAGATATTTTGTGATTGGAAAGACAAAATTTGCAAAGCAATACCACCTGAAGTGATTTATCTTAAGACAGCATCACGGTCTGATGACAGCAAGACTCATCTCAAGTGATTTATCTCAGGACAGCATCACAAGCTCTGATTTTGCCCAATTCGGTGCTAGGGAATCCCTGCCAGCCAAGAAAGAGGATGTTGCTCGTTTCAACTCCGGGACCGGCTTCAGCATGCAAGAGAGGTGCTGCTGTGGTCTTCAGAAGACAAGTCCCTGGGGTGGGGCAGGGGACTTACCCTAGATCATTAGGCTAGATCAACAGCAAAAATTTTCTGCTGATACAAGATTTTATTTCAGGCAGACTTCTCCTTTCCCAACTTTGTGTGTAGTCATGAGGTTTGCCCATGCTGAGCATGCTAGGCTGGCTCTGGGGAGAGGAGGTAGTGCTGCTTAGAGCAGAAGGCAGCTATTGTAGCAAAACAACTACAGTACATGCGCTGGTAGTATTTCGTCCAACAGTTTGGCCATTTTAAAATTAAATATAGCACAGAATGACAAATTATTGCTAATTGTCATGACTTGTGTGCACGTTTTATGCTATGGCACAGATTAATATTTTGGGTTTTTTCTGTTGTGCTACAATGTTTATAGCTAATAACAGTAAATCTGCTTTTTATGTCACTAGTCAGCCATAATGCTCTAAAGGCCTCGCAGCAAAGCAAGACAGCCAAAATCCTAATTGTAGTGATGATGACTGAGAGCTGTAGTTGTAGTATTTTTAAACGTTGGTTTGATTTCAGGTTTAACCGGGTCCTAACTAGGCATGTTTATAAGCGATCACAAAAAGCTGGTTTGTAAGTATACACAGCCAGATTCTCAGGTAAATCAGCATAGTCCCATTTCAGTTCCCTGGGCTCCAGCCCCAGGGAAAGGGTTGATGTCAGTGGAGCTACATCATTTTACAAGAGCAGAGCCCATTACATTTAAGAGTTTGCAGCACCAGAGTGGGTCTTAAATATTGAAAGTTTTTATCCTGCAGTGGGCTAAAAGGATTCATATGTCCTTGGAGCAGCAGGCATTTAGTGCATCTCTGGAGAAACCCAGTCCTCCGCATAGTCATTTTCTGTTATCATCTCAGCAAGGCTATGTATGTACTGTCACGGTGGGTGAAACTCACCCCTGTGAAGACAGTCTGCACAGAGCACACCTTGGTTCGAAGCTCACTTCAGCCTTTGAAGTGAATACGAATGAATTTTTACAAGGAAAAAACTCCATCCTCTCTAAATTATCCTTTGTATAGCCCTGGAGCTAAAAACCCTATGCACAGAACTGTATCGTGAACATGCATTCAAAATCTCTGCAGATATGATAAGGTCAGTGCAATACCTCTGCTTAAATTTAGATTGACAATTACAGAGAGCAGCTCTAGCATTTCTAAAAGGAAAAATATATCTGATTCCGCTCTGTGCTAAGACTCAATAGGTCCAGCATAAAGCATCTAGAATAGCAGCAGTGCCTCAAGAGACATAATCAATCTTATCTGCATAACTTATTCAGGTATTTATAAATAGCTAATAAAACTGAGAAGCTGGTGTGTGAAGCAGGAACAAAAAGATGTGAAGAACATTAAATAAATGTAAACTACTACAAAGCTTTCTCGCTTAGCTGTGATTAAGCCACGGCGAGGTTCAGCCCTCTGTGTTCTGGTAGGAGGGTGAGGATTAGCAGAGACACCCAGATCCCACCTAGGGCAGCCTGGGAGGGCGGAAAGCCAATGCGGATTCTCAGCAAAGGGTATGTACATTGTGCTGTTGGCGTTAGTAGGGGAAACCTACTGCCCAGCTCCACTCATGGAGCTCCACGGGGATGGTTGGCTAGCCTAGCTGTAGCTGATAGCAATTTTCACGTGGATAAGCTCTCAGCTCTCCAGGCAGAAGAAAGGAGCTGCTATCCCAAGAGCTGCCTTGGGGAACCTGCTCTAAGATAGAAGCAAAACCATTCTCTAAGTAATTATGCTAGAAGTTAGCTTTATCTGAACACAAGCAATGCTCCAGAATACCTGTGGAGCAGTAGCTGTCCCAGAATAGCTCAGGCAATCAGTGTGCCCACACAAACAAGCCATCAGTGATTCATCTTGCAGAATGAGAATGACTTTTCTTGGGGGGAAAAATGAACAGTAAGGGTTTATGGCCCAGCTGAAGCTCCAGTTATATCTCCTATACTCTCGTCATACCATGAACTTCTCTAGGGCTCTTCCGAAATGCTCTCACAGGCAGAGGGGGCAAATTTATCTTTCTGCTGCACTGGTGTCAGCTGCTTTGCCCTCGCGTAATGAGCGGATATTAGCCCATTTTGGTTTTAATCTTTTTCTCAGATGCCAGCTCTTATTTTTTCTAATCTACCTAAGAGTAAATATTGCCAGAAGCAAGACTCTTCTTAGAACAGCTCCTGAACCATCTCTCCTGTTTTCTAAGAGCATTTGAATTAGACTGAGAAAGCTACCCTGTAGTCATATGAGCCATATATTGAGCATACTCATTTGATTACAATCACTTTGGTTTCCTGGACTAACATTTAAATGGAAAAAGACATTCAAAATGAACCAATATTAGATCTAGGCCTTGCAGGCAAAACATTTATTGTGCTGAAAACTTGGAATACTGCAATATAAGACAGAGGAAAAAAATCCTGTTTTATGCAAATTGTAAGAAAGAAGAAAAAAAACATTCCAGAAACACTACTGAATCCACCAATTGGATGTTGCTCCATGGGCAAGTTCTTAGGCAGAAAGCAGTAGTAACTTATATTTTCCACGATGAAATTGAAAATGCACTTATAGTATAGTGGATTACGGCTTTATATATTACAGTTTTCTTTATTTGCTTTTGCAGGTAGTTAAATTTAAGCGCTACTTACATTCCTCCTAATCCCCAAATTTAAAAGGCAATAAATTGCTTTAGTGTTTTCAATTTCTTTTCCTTCAAGAGATGTAAATTGATTGCCTGAATCCCTCCACAAACTTTATTCTTATGAATAGGGGAGAATAATTTACAAGGCCATTGGCCCCATCTAATTCCCCTTTAGCTCTGGGTCTCCTTTCTCAGAGGCCACCACCACAACACTTCTGGTCCAGCAAGACAGCAGAGCAGCAGCAGCCCCGTAGCCCCACGTCAGTGCCCAGTTCACTGACGTTACTGGTTATTCGTGGTAGGCTCTGGTCACAGTGAGCAACAGGCAAACAGCATCAGTGGTGACATCCTCTCATAGACATGCTGCTTGCCACCAGCACGAGCTGCCAGGCACCTTCGGGCTCAGGAGACCTCGGTGCTGAGTGACACATAGCTCATCAGGACCACATGCCTGCCCTTGGCCCTTCTCCTGCTCCCACACTGGCACACGCGTATGGAGAAACAAACCCGTGTGAAAATCCAAAATCTATATCTAAAAAGGCTTTCAGTCATGCACAATCAGAAAGTTGCCTCCACAATTAAAATTACTGGGACCAGAAGTTTGTTTCAGTGCTTTTTGGGTGGGGGATCAGGCTTTCTTCTGTCCCCAGAAGAGTGGGGATCCAAGCCATGCCTGGGGCCTTACCAAAACTGCCTATTCGTATAAAGATCAGAGCAAGCACAAAGCTTCTGTCGATGCAGTTTCAAAATACATTATAGAGACTACGATAAAGTCTTTAGTAAGCCAATAGCATGGTAAAAAAAAGGAAGCTTATTTAAAACTATCTGTACCTTTTAGAAAGTAAAAATATAGCAGCATGGGGAGTCATGAGGGGAATGAATCAGCTCAAGGGGGGGGTACCCTCCCTTCATGGTTGGATTTTTCCAGGAATAATAATCATTCCCTAAGCAAAGCCTTATTGCCATTCATTGCACACATTCCATACAGCCTCATCAGGCATCCCGCGTGCAGTGCAAAGTGCAAGCGTGCTTACTGTCAAGTGACAGGAAGAAAAATGCCATCACCAGGCCAGTGCCTGCTGCAGCAGATTTGCAAAATGGAAACCTGCAAAGCCTTAAAGGGTAAGGGGCTGGCAGTGTGGCTAATTCTGTAACTAACCTGAATGCCTCGAAAGGGAGGCACATCTCTTAGCGGAGATACTGAGATAAGACAGACAACTCAAGAGCTGAAGCTGACGTGCACAAGCAGCAGGGTGCGTGCCTGAGAAGTATTGGCCAGCAGAAAGCACGTCCTCACCAATGCCCTCATTGCGCTCCTTCTCCGCTGCTCACTGAAGACAGTGGCTCTTCTTGGCTCGATCATTTAAAAAGCTCCCTGAAAGGTGAAGGAAATGGCGAGAGAAGTGAAGCATTTGGCAAAATGCAGCCCCTTGAAGGTGTTCCACACACAGAAAGCCTGTAATCCCATTCCCACCCTCATCTAATGTCTGGTGACAGCCCATCAAATGCTCCCTCTTTATTAAATTCAACTGTGAACAAAATTAGCAAAGAAATATGGTTTTTAATTAATGTTTGCCTTAACCATAAATGAAAGAGAACTTTAATTTTTTTACTGTATTTTACTAATCAGAGTCATTCAATATCTTGGATGCTAGTAAATTAATTCTGAACTAATGAAGTTAGAGGAGGTCATTTGTTAGAGAAAACTGATTACATATCGGGATCTCCTGGGGACCTAAATGAGAAAATCACTATAATGAAAAAATATTTTAAATGATGCAGGTCAACCAAGTAGATCATTAAAGATACAGAGGGGGTGGAAATATTAATGACACCACGACAGGGAAATGCCAAAAGGGAAGTGGGCTGACATAAGTAAGCAGAAAGGCATTTACAATGCTAGCTTGAGGTTTTTTTCCCCTTTTAATAATTGAAACACATGAATTTCATTGCTTACCTCAAAGTAGTCACCTGTGCCCAGATATTTCAATGACAGCATAACAGCAATGCACTAATGTGCATTATGTACGTAAATTTATTTGTGTAGAGCATAAACCTTCATAGTAACATTAATCACAGTGGCACCTAAGGACCCAAGCCAAAATATAGGCTGCATTGTATGAGACATGGGAGAAAATATGCAAGGGGAAGGGAGTGATCCCCGCTTCTCAGAGGTTTAATTTCAACAAGCAAGCAGCAACCAAGGGAGGGAGGCTTAGATGGCACATTACAGCATCAGGTTTGTGCTTTAACACAGCTGGCTAGAGCAATGGGAGCAGTGTAGCCTGGATGAAGAAGAAATGGTCTCAGGGGATGGAGATGGTCTGTCTAGCCCAGAAATCCCACTGCCTCAGACCACAGCAGTGAGAGATGCTATTCAGGGAGAGCACATTGGCCTGACCACTCTCTGCAGCCCGTTGCCCCTGTGCTCCTCCAGCACCTGCAATTGCTGCAATTAGGATGCAGGAGCACTGCTCTGCCTGCGCTCTTTATATCCACTTTGGACTCACTGTCTGAAATTAAATGTCTTTAGTTCCATTTTGAGCCTGCTGACACCATGAGACTCCGCAACCTCCTGGGGCAACACATCCCAGAAGTTCGCTGCCTGCTATGAGAAACAGTAATTTCTCTCACCTGTCTTACACATCTCCTACCAGTTTCAGTGAGTTCCTCCACCCAGAAGTAGTGCAGAGTTTGGTGAGAAACAGTTCTGTGTTCACCTGATTCATGATTTTACTAACTTTGATCATATCTTCCTCAGCAGTAAAACAATTCCCAATGCTCTGCTCTCAGTGCCCTTCCTAAGGACTCCAGCACTGTGTTGGATTCTGAGGCTGCACATGGATCTCATGATTTCAAAAAGCCATCAGTGATGGGGAATGGCAAATGTAGCCTGGCAAGGAAAGTTGCATGGCATGGCGAGAAGAGAAGGAGAAGAGAAGGAGAAGAGAAGGAGAAGAGAAGGAGAAGAGAAGGAGAAGAGAAGGAGAAGAGAAGGAGAAGAGAAGGAGAAGAGAAGGAGAAGAGAAGGAGAAGAGAAGGAGAAGAGAAGGAGAAGAGAAGGAGAAGAGAAGGAGAAGAGAAGGAGAAAAAAGGTCTCTGTTCAATAGTATGAGGATCAGAGGATCCTCTCCTGAATTCAGGAAGGCAGAAGGAATCCAGGGAATATTAGAGGAGAAATTAATACACTACTGAAGGAGAAACAAAGCAGCACCAAGGAAATTAGTTGAAACAATCCTTTATGAAAAGGGAAGTAAAGCAGATAAAGCACTGACACATCTGTTTACAAAGCTTATCTGAAAGCAGTTTATTCAAAGGAAAGAAGAACTAAAAGTGATCCTAGAGCGACTAAATCCACTTTTCAGGATATCTTCACCAGATTAGGCACAGAGAAATATGCTAGTCCTACAGAGCAGATGCAACTATTTAAATGAGTACATCAGACAGTTCTAGCACAAAGAGATGTAATTAGATTTGAGGAGCCAATACCTCAAGCAGAGCCTGAAAGGGTGATCAACAGTTTACAGCTTGGAAAACTCCCAAAACTGGAAGCCAAATTCTTCAGAGCATTTAAACAAAAACTCATCCCCTCATTAAATGGAGCATTTGCTGAAATTCCAGGAAAGACTAGGATGAAGCTACCACAGTATTCCCGCACTGAAAAAAGCAAAGCCATTTATTATTGAGGGTTCTTATGATTTATTTCTCTTTTAAATATGGGTATTAAAATTAGTGCTAAAAGGCTGATAACAAGATGGAGATTGCTTTTTTCCAACAGTAAGCATTTCTGACCTTTTAGTTACCAGTTGTTTAATTGCAGTCTCCAGATGAGCAGTAATAGCAATTGATTTGTGTTCATTAAACTGTATCATAGAACCAAGAAGTAATCCTGATATTTTACAATGCAAAGATTGCATTAGACTGAGTTAAGCAACTACATCAGTTAATATGATGATGACAATTTGGCTTCCAAGTAAGTATGCCTTGTATTGAACCGAAAACTAGAATTCCTGTAAGAACTTCTTTATTAAATAAATATTCCTCAAGAATGGAATTAACCATGACTGTTTGTCTCTTTTTAACTGCTCTTTCAATCAGTTTTCTGACCATCTTCAGTTGGGAAACCCCAACAGTTACAAAGCAAACACTGTAAGACCCAACTTTCATTTCATTATAAGTATATATTTATCTTCATTTATATCCTTTATATTGAAATATCATGAAAGCAAGTATTAATTCAAAAAATCTGTAGTTACCAACCATCTGACACAAAAACCAAAAACTTCAAATCTTTGCATGAGTAATGTAATACCTAGTAGAAAGGGGTGGCATAGTCAGCTGAAGGTGTTAGTCCGGCACAAGCAAACAACAGGAAAAGAAAATGACAGTTCTACCCAGCTGAAAAGGAACAGATTAGTGACACAGTTTAGGGGGTGGGGAGGAGCCTTCATTCCTACATGAAAGCAGAAGGCAGGTTTTACCTAATGGTACGTCCAGAAATATAACTGTCACCTTACCAGAACCTGAGAATTCTCTTCTGCCATGTCCCACTGGTGTTGCTGTGTGGATGCCGCCATGAAATTACTGTCCCACAAGCAGTGTGAAGAAAAAAACATAATCACCATAGAATCATAGACTGGTTTGGGTTGGAAGGGACCTTAAAGCCCAACTAGTTCCAACCCCCCTGCCATGGGCAGGGACACCCTCCACTAGCCCAGGTTGCCCAAAGCCCCATCCAACCTGGCCTTGAACACTGCCAGGGAGCCAGGGGCAGCCACAGCTTCTCTGGGCAACCTGTGCCAGTGTCTCACAGGGAAGAATTTTTTTTCCTTATATCTAATCTAAATCTACCCTTTTCTAGTTTAAACGCACTACCCCTTGTCCTATCACTCCACGCCCTTTAAACAGTCCCTCTCCAGCTTTTTGCTTGAAAAGAAACTTGCAGTATAATTGCTCTCACTCCAATAGAATAGAAAATAGTATGACCAGAAGTATCAGTGATATATTTCTCACTCCACCACTCTTACGTGGAGGACTACATTTTTAAAACAGCTAATTACAGTTTCAATCACAAGTAAGCACTGAAGCTGAGTTTCATTTTACTCAGATGCATAAATTTTCCTCACCTATAAAACTTAGAGCAGATGTACAGTGGCTGTACACAGCTGATGCTATCATTCAATGTGGTTGATCCAGATAGAAAATGAACGATGGTTTGCCATAATTTGTATGCACATTTTGAAGGCAGTATATTGCAATGTTGAGCAATAACTTCTCCATCCCTAACCACAGAAGAACTATATATATGTATGTATACACATATTTAATTTAGAGGACAGATTGGCCTAAGTTACAACAGTGCAAAATAAAGCATTTGTGCTCCTGTGATAGGCGTTCTTCACAATTTGGCATCAGCACCCAAATTTCTTAAGACGCCTTCACCTTTTGGCACAGCAGTCCTTGGACTGTACAAATTTCACCACGCCCCAAGTTGTGTCTACAGACATGAATTCTGGTCACCAATGGAAATTTAGGCTGCTCAACTCAAGATGTGCATGTGCTCAGATTGGAAGAGGATATCTGTGAAATCTGCTCTGATGATTGTAACTTGAAAAAAAGGTGAAATTTATCATCAGTGAAGCACAGGCATGAAAAAAAAAACCTTTTTCACTCATCACTGGTCAAAACCCCAATGGATTCATTACTGAAGTTTAGCAAAAGTATTAGCTCAATAATAAAAGGAAATTATAACCAACAAGTGTGTTTCTGAAGAAGACACTTGCTGTTGACAGATTTCTCATTACCATTTAACACAAGATCTTCTTCCAAAGTTTATTTCTCATTTCTAAGACAAGAATGAAGTTCAAGAGATTTATTATTAAGACACAGCCAATAAATTCCTTCTTTTATTTTCCATTCAAGCATGCTCACAGGGTTTCAGCCCCATTGAGAGCTGGCAGCAGATCTTTGTTCTCAGTCACTACTACTATGATGCAGTAGAATTCAAGTGAATTGAAGCCCTGTTTCAAAATAAGTATCTCTGCATCATGTCCAAACATTGCATAACATCATATACCAAGAGGCTAAAGTAAGTCTGGTAGAAAACCAATCAGTTACTCTAATGGCTATTTCCTACAGCTGCTAACTGTAGCATGGTAATGAAAGCATGGAGTTTTGCACAGTCCTAAAATATTGCGATCTCGTGGCTGTGAAAGAAGAGTGTGGCTCAAGCTGAAGCAATCTACTTCACACCAGTCTAATCCTGGTGTAATTAGAGGATTGCTGCCAAATACAAAGCATATGCTTTGTCCGAAATCTCAGTGCAAATCTCTGTGTGTGCATATATGTGTTGAATTATTAAATTCAGAAACCCACAGCAACATCTATGATAATATATACTGCTGCTATTATTATACACAAGAAGCTCTAAAGCCACTTTTAATCAAAAAAGATCCTTTTAAATCTATACCTGGTTTTAGTGACATTACTGTTAATGCAGTTGATGAAATATTAAGCATGCAATTACTGTACATGCTCTATAAATGGCTTTCCTGACATTCAGGCTATATAGAAGTCTGTGTCAAAATGAGAGGAAAGAATATTTTTCTCCCAAGTATCTTCTTCCCAGAGAGAGATTCAAGATTAAGTTGAAAGCATTTCACTCGGAAGAGACGAGAGCCCCAACCAAATGCTGCATTCATTATTAAAAAAACCACCAAACCGCACCCCCCCCCCCCCCCCCCCAAAAAAAAAAACCCAACCAAACCAAAAACCAGACTGGAGGAGAGAAACCAGCAGAACTCCCAATTGCTGTCCTCAAAGAAGGTGGGGCAGCCGTGTTCAGGCTCCACACCTGGGGCTCCCATCTGGTACATGTTGAGTCACTCACAAAAGGAAGGCAGAGAGACAGGCAATCTTAAGAAAGCTTGTTACAGCCTTTCAAGCACAAGGCACGTACGAAGAGCACAGCATAAAGGTCACTTCATGCTCATTTTTCTAGGAAAACAGAGCATTCAGAAGTGAGAGACAGCCACAGTCTAATCCCCGACACAGTTCATGCTCTATACAGTGTAAAAAGGGAGGTTCATTTTGCAGGCATCCTGTTTCCACCCCACTTTTGGAACTGCGGCCGTAACCAGTATTGACTGATAGCGTCTAATGGTCTGATACGGATGTGCTAGTGTAATTGCATCTACAGAGGCAGGTGTCAAAAACGCACTGACACGAGCATTTTGAGAGCTATAGTATCTGTCTGTCGACGCTCCCAGTAAAACCCAATCTAACCAAAATATAATTCCTCACTGTCATCAGCACACTGCATCCTCTCACTGCACACACATGCACACAATCGCTCTAGCCTGTGCACTGATACGACTAACAATTATTGGCACAAATAGGTAGAAGCCCTACAAAAACAGTTTCACTGCAGGACATTTATAGCCCTTTGTGATTAGCCCATTAGAAACCCATCACATCGCTGCTGATTGCTGTGGTTATGGGCATCATTATTGAGACAACATACACAAGAAGGGGGGGAAAAAAAAAAGTAAGTCCCTCTACTGTCATAGGGACAAATGTTGCTACTTCTTCACATACAGCATCCTTCCTCTTGGACACTACCAACGGCTGCTGCAAACTGAGGGAGAATTCTCCTATTCTGGGGCACTGCTGTGTGTTCTCCCCATGATTCTTCCTTGATGAAATGAAAGAAATTGGCTGCCAGACTGGGGAATCCTTTCATTTCAACACTCACCCTTGCTAGTTTCAGACCTGTGCCAGAAACCCTCATTCTCCCTGGACCTGAAGCTCCTTCCTACATTCCTGGCTCCTGTAGTACAGTTTTGTTTCAAAAAGAGCACCATCAGTCCCCTTCTATTACACAGAAGCCTCTTCAGGAAAAGGCATAGCTGGAAGGATCCCAACAGCTGGTATTTATCCAGGAGACTGATAACTGTATGCAACATGGGCCTCAAAAAATGGTTAGTGCAATAAAGACAGCTCCTGCTTTATAAATATGTGATATAAAGGAGGTCAAGCTAAATGCAACAATCCCTTCTGGACTTAGATACTATGAATCTATGAAGAGATAATTTATTTTATTCAGTGTCTCATAACCAAATGATTATGCTCACCCTTCCTCCTAGCACATCACTGTCAGTGACAGATTCACAAAATAATACTGCTCTACACAGAATGAAAGATAATATGCTAAAAAAAAAAAAATCTACAGTATTTAGATATTATTACCAGGAGGCACAAAGATATTATTCATTTTGGTCTTGTATTGGACACCGACATCTGCATCAAAACAGATGCATTTTCAAAACAGCAATAAAAAATTACCCAGCTGATACAGCACCTGACATATTTCTGGTGTATTGCATTATTTCCATTCAGCTGGAGTTCTGCATTCAATATCCTAGTCCTCTGGATCTGGAAAAAAGTTCTTTCATTTTGTTCCCTTATGAGCTTGGATCTGGGATACTGGATGTTAATCTAAATATTTAATCTATTATTCAAGTCTTTAATCAATTCTACTAAACAGTCTTTCTGGACATATTCCAATGTAAAATAAAATGCTTTGTGCTGTAATGGAAGAATTACTGCTATTAAAGGATTTAATCCTAAATATACCACAGTGCATTTCTTTATATATCAAGCAGAGTTTGAAGGGCTGCTATTTTTATCAGGTTTGTATTTTACAGATAAGCATTAACTGCAGATTACAGGATTGGTTCACACCAGGTTTCCCCACTGTACAAAGGCAGAGCTTTGCAGAACCGGCAAAGCTAGAGAGTTCTTAGCTAAAAGTACTACAGGTTTAAATATCATTACCATATTTTCATACTTGTCTCTGTGATTAGCCTTTTCATGGTAGCAACTTTCCCTGTTGCTAGGACAAATTCACCAGCAACCCAAGGAAAGGTCTGTAACAGCTGGAAAGACAAAAAAAGCAATCAGAGAGGATGGGCACGCACACCACGCTCGGTGATACGCAGCCTGTGAGAGCCACCCGCAGAACCCGCTGCCCCGCAGGACGCAGCATAGCCCTGGGCAGGGAGAGCACGAGGGCTCCGGCTGGTGGGATGCTCCTGGAGACGTGCCCAAGGGCAGCAGTGACACTCACGTCGACAGAACCACGTATTGCACTAGGATACAGGAAAACACACCCATCAGAATAGCTGCTGGAAAAATAGAGTTAGAACTTCTTTTGGCAGCATCCTGGAGGGAAGTATAGCAGCAAATGCACCGTGTGAAAATTAAAGCTGAGAGAAGAGGGAGGATTTTTCTTCAGAGAGGTGCTCAGGGCAGAAAGCAGGGTTATCTGCAGCCCTTGTTTGTCTTGCTGTCTGCACGTGATAATCAGAGGAGGGAGGTAATACGGGAAGCTAAGAATGATGAATGCCACAATTTGAAAATATTTGCAAGCATCTCCTTCAGTCTCATTAGGATATAACTGTTGTGGCAGTCTGGAGTTATTTGGGAACAAAATACATTTAAATGAAAGCGAAGGAAAAATTATATTCACAAAGCTATCTAAGGATTCAGGTAACAGCTATTGGCCTGGGTAGAGAATGGATACCAGAAAGCAATAAAGAAATGATGGGAAGAGAAAGCATTGGTTGGGGGCAGGAAATAATCAAAAACCTCACTGAAGGATTGGGAGACAGGAATCTGGTTTTATGAAAGAAGCACTGAAGGAGAAAAGAGCAAGCCCAGAGGAAGCCACTGTCAAATATTTAAGAGCAGAGAATGATGGATTGAAGAATATTCCTGATGGATGCAAAAGGAAAAAAGTCCTCAGATGTTACTTCAGAAAGGGGATATACAGCTGAAAGTAGGTGAACCTGCACTGCAGAGGAGGGGATGGGATTAGTTCTGATTCCTTCTGCAACCTGCGTTTTTAAGGTAGCAGTGAAATACTTGACTATAAATAATACGGCTCACAAGCAAGACACTAACAGGCTTGTGTTTACAGTGACATTTTTCAGGACATCTCCCTTTGATGCAGGCTGGTTACCTCGTTTTTGAAGCAGCAGGAATGCTTGTCTATAGAGACAGCTGAAGACATTTTGATTGCTCTCTCACCCAGGTCTGCCTCCGTGAGCTCCAGATAAGGGGCAGCAGAAGCAATGAGAGTGCTCCTGCAGAAGCATGACTTGCACTGGGCACACTGGAGCCAGGACAGTTTGCTGAACTGGGCTCTGAAGAAACGACTTTGGTTAGGGAGCTGGCAGAACGCACTGGTGACAAATTGAAAGGGAATTACTCTAAACTGCTTCTTCAAAGAGAAAGGACAAAATTGTCCACAAACTGAAACTAAAAAGCAGATGAGTCACTGGAGGAGATGAGTGTTTGGTTTAATTGACCATCTTTCATATTCCAGAGGTTATTTCTCTCCAGATGAGAGGAACAGGCTTGTGCTGAAGCACTAGCTCATATCTCTGAAATAGTGGTTTCAAATCCTGGCTTTGCTGGATGGTTTTCCCACAGCAGTGAACACAATTCAGCTCACCCCGTGCTTCATTTTCCACATGCAAAATTAAACACACATTTACATTTCAGGGTTCTGGGAGGAGACTGGACACCACAGGTGGGTTGGGTTCAAGAATCGGATGTCCAGATTGACAGAAAGCCAAGTGAAAGATGGATGTAAAAAGCAGTAGCCCTATTTGGGTGGGTCAGGGTTGGTGCTACAGGAATGACTTATTTTTCATCTCAATGCCAACACTGTAAAAACATTTCTGACCAAGCCAAAGCTTTTGATTTTAGAGTACCTGACAAAGTGTGCTGAGTTGGAAGAGCAGTTCCAGCAGAGCAGCTGGAAGAGCAATTCCAACCACTAAAACAGTTTCACCCCTCGTCATCCATCCCTACTCAAACAGGTTTTGAAGAGGAACTCATACTGCCACAATAGGGAAAGCCTGTGCCTGCTGCCAACAAATTCAGGTCCCATATTACAAATGCGCATCAGTTCATAAGTAATGATCTGACATCAACAAGATGAAATTCAGTAAAGACACAAAGAGAAATCAAACACAAAAACATGACTCAGGGATAACTGGTTCAGCAGAATCACTGCAGAAATGGAGGTTAGTACAGACCAACTGAATCTGAATCGCCACCATCGTGCTCAACACACAAGGCTGATCCTGCTCCAGGATGCACTAGCAGACACATTACATGCGAGACATGGGAGATGAACATTCTGTTCTATGCACAGTCGAGAGACCTGGGATACTGTAACCAGATTTGTGTGTCACACTAAGAAAAACGTGGAGAATTTGGAGATGGTTCAGAGAAGACCAACAAGAATCATAAGAAGTACAGACCAACATGATTTACAGGGAAAGTTTGAAACAACTGGGTTAATTTTCACTATAGAAGCAGAATCAGGCATTTCCTGACTATAAGGCAAATAGGTAAAAGCAGAAAATAATTGATAAAAAGTCTAGATAAACATCTTCCCAGGCTAGATAGACCTGTTTCTGCCATGAACCAGAGGGACAGACTAGCTCTTGAATTCTTAAGTGCACTCCAAGCTTAAATATAGCAACATGTATCATAGGATGTACTAGTGAAATAAAGTATCGTATTTGTTAAATACTGTGAAACAACATAAAGTAAATCTCAAAGCTATTAATATGCTGGTAAAAAAACCTACCAAGACATGTACGTGTTGGGCATACATATTAGGACATACAGGTACATGGCTTGATAAAACATCAAAATCAATGACTCTCAAAAATACTGTGTGTCTCAGCAATTGCTTTTCTTGTAAACACATTTAAGGATTGATTCAATAATCAATCCTCGATTCATCCAGTGAAACTGTAGCCAGGAATACTCATGTTGACCACAAGGAAAGTTACTTAACCCCATTCAGCTAATAATTCCTTTCTAGCTTGAAGCTTGATATCTTTATAAAATTATAGCTAGCAGAGCAGCAGATGACATTCCTACTTTCCATGCAAATGCATAATCCTTTTCTGAAGGCTACTAAGCTCTTTGCCACCAAAATCAGTGGAACTCCGGCTGTTTACATCGGATCTGTGAAAAGGCTTTGAAGATGAAAAGCACTGCGCAAGTGCTAAGTGTAGCTATTTTGGCAAGGAATCTAGACCAGAAACACAGGCTGTTACACACAGATCCTATTGTTTCCTGTCAAAAGCCATCTTTATCAGCATAAAGGCAGAAGCCAGCAAAACCCAGGCAGCCTGATAAAATAAAAAAAAAAGGGGTGAGGGGGCAGAAATAATTTGAGATCCAGTAGTCATTTTCCTAGGATACTTTCAGAAGCACATTTAGCAGAAGGGTACAGTAAAACTTTAGTTTGAGTCCATTACTAATCCTTTCTTGTATCAACTCTAACTCTTTTTTAATAATTATTTTTATTTGTTCCGACATGAGTTTTGATCAGTCACTAGGTCAGGCTAGTATTTGGGGGACTCCTCAGCAACACCAATTTATGCAGATGAACAGGACAGGGGTACAGAGGTTGAGGTGAAAAGGCTGTTTGTAAAGAACAGCTCGAGGTGAGCAAGCAGAAATAGAGGGTGGAAAGAGTGCTCTGAAGAACCCAGAGCACAGCAGATGAAAGAGCCCTAGAGAAGCATCCTGGCACAAATAAGAGAGAGCAGGTGCAAAGTTTTTTTGTTTGGTTTGTTTGTTGGTTTTGTGTTTTGGTTTTTGGGGAGTGTTTTGTTTTTGTTTGTGGGTTGGTTTTTTTTTTTTTTTTTAGGGAGGTGATTTTGGGTTTGACTCCTTTGTCTAAAAAAAACCACCCCAAAGTTTCAAGGTCTTGGAAAAAAGTTCAAAAGAGAAGGTGGTGGAAAAAATGGCATTGGAAACACATGCTATAAAGCAGGTAGGGAATCCACAGCTAAGGTGCTGTACAAACCAATTCCCCAGTAAATGTAAATAAAAGCAGAGTAAATAGTGGAAAGAAAGAAAAGCACTGGGGAAAAGGTGAAAGAAATACCTGTGGATAAGCAGGCTGGGTTTAGGGCAGTATTCAGGAAAAACATACCATCATACTATTTGAAGACAAATCTCAGAAAAGTCTGCAGGACCCAACTCAGCCTGCTATAATAATTTCATAAAATTTGAGCAGGCTCTGATAGAATCACACAGAAAGCGAAAGATGGGGAATTCTGCAAACTTGTGACATCCCAAGAGATTGATCAAGCAGAAAACATTTATAGTAAGTCATCGCATGTAGCAATAGTGGATGAGATGATGACGGAATGGTTAAGGATGACTACAGAAGTCAGACAAGGATGCATGCTACGTCCAGATTTATTTCTACTTGTAGTTGAAGTTACGAGGCTTTAGCTTAACAACAGCTTTAGCTTGGAAAGAAGAAAAAGGAAAAACTGAGCTTTATGAAAAGGCTGTTGATCCATAAGTAAAACTGACCTCATGCCATGGATCACAGGGACCATAAAACTCAATCTAGGAATTATTAGAGGACAACAAAAAATACAGGTGTAGGTTCAGGTATCCCCAAACCCTGCAGGCTCTGAGGACTCCAAGTGGAGAACGGAAATCACAAAGATGCTGGAAAGACAAGGATCATATCTGTTGCTACTGACTGCAAATGAATAAAAAAAATATTACAAGATCTATAAGGTTAAAGCTATTTTTTACAAAATTCATAATTGAAGCAACTCAGCAGGCTGGAATATGAGGGAAGCAAGTGAAGAAAAGTCATTGGCTACAGAAATTACTTTAGGTCAATAGCAATGAATTACATGGAATAACAAGGTCTAATGACACAGAGTGGTAGGGCATCTTATTTCATTTCCGTTCTTGCTGGTGAGTTAATGGACATGCTTCACATCCAAGTTTGTGGAGCACAGAGGTAAGCAAACACCAAACAACATCTAGCTTAAGCTTTCCAGTGTATGAAATAAAACGCAGTGCCACAGAAGCATGGATTTGAGCCAAAGCCCCTTGAGGCCAGAAATGCTCAGCACACTCCTGCAAGTCTCTGCAAACCCCAGACCCAAGAGGAGCACAGAGAATCTGCTGTTCTGAGAGCACCAACCACATTAGTCATTCATGGATTCAGACTATTGCCCAGAAAAACAGCTGCTGTGCATTTACACAGTCTTTTCATCACTTCCCATCTTATATTTGATCATCTTATGTAGTGGGTCAGGAGAATTTCAGTGAAATCCCCTGAGAGTAGAAGACTGAGGTATTCAGTACCGACCTCTGCGACTGCTAGAAGCACAGATCCAGCTTTTCTAAGACCAGCTTTCTCTTCTCCACGTGTCTTTGCAGTCTTCACAGAAAGTATTCAAAAGGGTCAGGAGATCTGCTTCCTAGGGAAGCAGTCGCAGACAAGGCCAGCACGGTTTCCTCATCCCTTCCACCCCATCGCATACTTGCAGGCTGCACATTGTGGGGTATGAGGGACCTAATGTCATCCTGCTTTGTCTTTCTCTTAGATCCCCACCTCAGAAAGATGCGAAGGGCTGCCCTGGACCCTCACATCCTAACAGCTCTTGCTACAACCAAATAAAAAGGGGGGGTAGAGGAGGGGAAGAGTAAACTTAAAGCAAAGGCTCGCTGCTATGGTGAATTTCCAAACACTATGTGAGTCACTCAGAGGAAGTTTCTACATGCTTATGTCTTCCAGCTCAAATACTGTAATTAAATTACCTTAGCTACTGACTGGAAAAAAGCTTTATTATTGCAATAGCTAGATCTGAAGATGAATCACATTGCCATTATACACCGCAGGTGGTTTGTCACAGAAGTCACCTAATTGCCTTTTAGGACAGGTGGCATTTACTAAGAGAAAAACACGCTTTTTAACATCTGTCTAAGCAGAGGATGCAATCCCAACCATTGTCCATTCACAAAAAAATAGACTGAGAAGGCCACATTTAAAGGGGAGAGACAGACTGTAAAGCTGTTCTGACACTAGTGATTAAACCCTAACAATTTAATTTGTTTTGCTTTACAAAAAGAGCCGAAAAACCCAGCAGCCCATTACCAATACCTTTTGCAGACTGAATTAGCGTTCGTAGTAAGATTTTCCTTGAGCACAACTGAAGAACGGGCTGTGTATGATCAAAGATGTGGCCATACCGCTGTCACTTAATATGCCATAAGACAGACCCAAAAATAAAGGCATGATGCAGAACTATGTATTCCATTTTAACAAACATTTCTGGGTGCGGTTTTGAAGCAGGCTCTGCTTCCACGTCATCAGCAAAAGCAGTATGATTTTCTAAATGGCTCAGCAACCAGAGTGTCGAGATCTTTTGTTATTCTGGCCAAATTAACCCAAAATAAGTTGCTGCGTATTAAGCACTTTTAAAAATGTGGTTAAGGGATCAGAATGCTTCTCTCATGTCTTTTAACAGAGAAAGGCTACTACATCCAGTTTTACAAAGGGCCAAATGGGACGGTCCCTACAGAGAGTAGGAGTTTTGTGGGTAGCAGCACTGAATTTGGGACCAGTCAACTCAGCCCTCAATCAGTATGAATGAGGGCTAATAAATGCTATGGTAGGTCACCCAGGGTTTTTTTTTTCTCTTCTTGCTTCACCAAAGAAGCCACAGGAGAAAAGACAGCCCTTGGTGTTCTGACCTCTTACCCATGTTTTATCTCATGCAATGGACTGTTCTTTCTTTTTCTGTAGCGAGCTGGTATTTTTAAACCAGAGGGAGAAGAAGTCATGTACAAAAAAGTTCCTTAAAAAGGCAAAAATTAGCCACCCTTGGAAAAACAATGAGAGAGGAATGTGAATAACACAGCATTTCCTGTGGCTTGTATACTTATCTCATACCATAATGATCAAGTGGCTTACTTGTCTCTACCCATTACAAAAGGGATTCTTTGCATTTTCACGTGGTCCTGCTGTACAATCAACCACACGGTTTTACTACTTTGTCTTAGCTATTTTGGTGCTTAGATACTCAAATCCTTTCCCCTTCCCCCCAGTAAGTAAATTTTCCAGGCTAAAGTTCAAAGTAAATTCCAATGTGATTATACAAACACATGCATACTGTAGATTGACATCATACAATGCTATTCTTTGTTGCTGGTTTTTTTTTTTTCCTTTTTGGTTTGCAACAAATTCTGTATGCCTGGCTTGCTTCCCTAAAATAGTAGCTTATTACACCCTACTGAATAAGATAGCACTGTATTTATTCCTCCGGCAGTTTGGATTTCACAGGAAAAGCAGCTCATGATTTAATTCATAAAAATAGACTTACAAAGGAAAAAGTAAGAGTAACAGACCTTATGAATCTCCCTGTTTATTAATGCATGTGATTAGTGGAGTAGAGAGAAAGCAGGTTTATATGTTTCAGTCCATCATGACTGTGAAATTGAACTGTAAATGGTACCTAGTGCAGTCAAGTGAAACAGACACCATGCCGGGAGTTAATGGAAATGTGGAGAGCTTTTGTTTTTAACAAAGTACTCGAGCAATTATCCCAGCACACCCACAGTGCAATGAGATAAAGTTAGTCTGTGCATTACAAAGGCTGTTAACTGCAAAATAAATTTACTGACAGCCATTGGGAACCTTTCGTTCATTGTTCCTTTTTCTGCACCTATTAGCTAAAAATGACAAACGGCGTTGGTGGGAATAAACAGCCAGTGCTTTGTGGGGTGGGACATTTGTTATGGGCATACACGGACAGCCAGCCATTTGCTCCAGGTTATAGATACTACTTAACCCAGAACACAAATAAATCGTTCAAGAAAGTAATACGCTTCATTTTCATACTCACCTGGAAAAGAGGTGGGGTTTGGGGAGCAATCTGAAGCGGCCTTGTTCTGCCACTGCAGTAATGCAAGCACTAAGTGCTTCTGACAACGCTGCTTTGCTGTCAGGGCTTTGTATTGACATTAACCTCTTATAGTAACAGCAAAACTACATCGGAGCTTCCTCCCAGACCCAGCTTTCCCATCACTTCCCTGGCTGCCTGTAGCACCAAAGAGTGAAGGTCATGTTTGAGGTGTTTGCTGCTTCAATGTAGTATTGAACTCTGGGGACAAACAGGATGAACGACGAGTCCTGCTTGCCCTCTAAAACCTACCCTTGTCTGCATGCTTAATAAAGACCTCCTTCCTCCAGCTCCACCTGCTCCCCCAGCAGCAGTGCGACAATCCCAGCGTATCCAATGGGAAATATTGATCTCTCGGGGCAGAACTCACCCCCGTGTGCACGGTCAGGCAGAAAGCCCTGCCCAGCTGCATGCAGTCTCTCAGCCCCCATCCAAAGGGGGGCTTTGGTGATGAACCGTGCAGGTGGAAACACAAACACTCGTACAGTCAGGAACCTGAAAGGAGCTTTGCTTCCTAAGCAGAAAAAGAAAAGCAGACACCGAGAGAGAAAGGCTACCCATATAGAAAGTATTCATCAATGATCATCATGGTTTTCTACAGATTTTCCATTTAAGGGAAAATCCTTCCCTTTCAGAAGTTCATTAGAAAGCACCACTGGTATGTTAGGGGTTACATTCCAGAGGAGACCTACCTCAGCTTTTTATAGGACACCCACTAGAGAAGCTGATAAAGGAATAATGTTAAAACGTTTTGAAAAAGCAAGCCATTTAAATATCAATTGCAACTTCTGTTTTACAAAGTCCTTTCTTGCTAGTGAGGACTGTGCTTAGGCCTTTTTGATATATCTTGTTGTGATACCTTAAGTAGCAGCATAACATTTGGATTTTATCTTGCTATTTTGAGAGCAGCTCACATGCAAACCACCATCAAATACAGCACATTGACCCAAAGTCAAGCCATATTTTCTCTCGTTTTTTTATCTCTTACTCATATGGCAATACAATCTAGTCTCTATTTGCATTTCCAGTGTAGATGAAAGAGAGTGCTATTTACTCACAACTCTTCTGTTGCTGTGCCTGGTCTCTGTTTTGGAGCGTTGCTCTGTTCAGCAGGTGTATTGACGTCCCTGATTGTCTTTTCTGGAGCTCACTGCCATGGTTTGTTGCTCTTACCCTCAGTTACTCAAGCTCTGAAAGCACCCCTCCCTTCTTTTCAGGGAGGTATGATTTGAAGATCTGTACCTTTTGGCCTCACAGCTATTATTTATGACTGCCAGTCAAACAGAAACTGAAATCGAAATAACCAATGCTATCCCCTGTAACAGACCTGTTACTCTCTTTCCTGACTTTTATTCAACATAATCAAAATTTATTTTATTTTCCCTACTCATGTGTCGTATATAAGCATCCTACACAGCCCCAGCAGAGCTGGATCACAAACCTACATACCCTTCCATAACCTTAATCCCAACCACAGCAAATAAGAGCCTGATAACTCTGGGAACTGCTCTGATTTCAGCCCTCCCGAGCCATACATAGGCAAAGCTGTCCTCACACAGATCCTCACCGCAGAGGAGGGACGCTGCATTTTGCAACAATGGTTAGATATGAAGCCAGCCTGGACCCTGGGGAAGTCACTGTTTCGTCCCACCCGGAGCTGCTAATGCATGTGTACTGGCTCCTCTCTCTGCCTTGCGGCATTTCCATTTCTTTGCATGTCTGTCAGATTCTTTCCATGTTGCTTTTCCTTTGCTGTGCAGCGTAGCAAGATGCCAGCTTTCTATTTTTTGCACCGTGCGCAGTCTGGATCTAACATTATGCTTAAGATGCTATCAAGTAGCCAAATGTGACACGTTTTCAAGGTTGGCCTCAAGGTAGCTAACTCAGGGAGTAAGCCTTTCAATCACAATTAGATACCAATCAAACAAAAATAGATGAGGGCTGACAGCAGGCTGGCGTTATTATACTGTCTATTTCCAGCTGGTTTAGTTCAGGATGTTTTTATCAAGTGAGCCTCCAGCTCACCTCACCAGTATGCAAGGAAGGCAGGAGGGGAAGTGGTTGTACAAAAATGGAATAGTTTGTGATTTATAGCTGAAGCAAAACTAAGACAATGGTTTCCCTGATTCATTAGACGCAACTGTGCCTCTAACATCATCATAAGACAAAGGAAATCCTAAAGATAAAATCAATCTGGGGGAGGAGTCAGGACCCACAGCTGCAAAGGCATCATTTCAAGATGCAGCTTTTCTCCCTCTCCTTGCATAAACATTACGTCAAAATTATTGTAAACCTGCAGCACTCGTATCCTCACGCACAGCACAAAGTTCACCATTGACTTCAAAGGAACAGAAAGTTACTGAGAATTTTTACCTTTAGTTTGTCGTGCTGATATAGATCGGAGAGATTTGTAGACTTTGATCTTCCTTTATTTAATTAAAGCCAGACGGAGCCCAGCTGAAACATGAAGTTTCAGCTTCAGCAGGGGACTCTATGGCCCAACAGTGTTCACCAGTCTTTCATCTCCTCCGATCAAAGCTCCCTATCCTGGCCCAGCTGATGTCAAATTATTCTGATCAGGTCCTGGTGAAGAACTGTCTTTTTATTTGTGATAGGGACTTCCTGTGAACATCACAAAGACATCTCACATGGAGGAGCTACACTGTTGTTTACCATACTAGCTTCAAAATACATTTAAAAGAAAACAGACTTTGCTCTACAATCCAGTAAGGACCACAGCCAGAGCCCTCTAAATACGGGGCAAATAGCACACATCTTGGATCAAGGTCTGATACAGGTGCCAGTCTTTCACTGACTTGTTGCTAACTTTTGCACCTTTAAGGAATCAAAACAGTGATTTTGAGTGTAGCTGGCCTGAGGATAAATGAGAAGTTGCAGCTTCTCGTTAAATAATTGAGGTCAGCTTTCATAAATTCATCATTTCACCTGAACATGTTATAGATAATTCTAACACTGCCTGTTCTTCAGAATGTTATCTCTATGTTATGTCTTGTCCCACTTGTTTGTCTCACTTTCACCAGAGATAAACGTTGGTGTCACAGTGACAGAACTGTTGTAGCCCACACCTCATACATACCTGTCACATAACACCTGATTACAAAGCAATATTTACACCTTGGAAAAGAAACACCACCAACCCATAGGTCCCACACAAAGCATGCTGCAGGAATCAGCTCCTTTGCTCTGGTTACTTGTGTAAAGACCCATTTTCCTATGTGAAGTTCCTCCTGGGCACACAAATAAAGTCTACGTCTGATGTGCAGTCCCCTCATTCTTCAGTGGAGGTGCTCAACTGTGGCCCTCCCAAAACCCACCAAACATCATGGCTGTGGCTACCCATCTCTGAGAGACTACCCTTATGATCCAGAGTGATCTACCTCCCCACTTGAGAACTTGGTAGCGTGGTCTCAGCAGGTTTGTAACAGCCTACAAGGGCCATGGGGACCTGAGGTAGGCAGGACACTTGCATTGCAGTATTGACAAGCCAAACAACGTTCAGGTGCCTCAGGAGCTCAGGTGCTACCAGGAAAATAAGGAGCACCTTACCACTGACCACATACAGATTCAAAGCTCCTGTTGAAGGTACCAGAATTAACTGTCTGAAGTTAAGGTGTCTGAAAACCACTTGTTACTAGTAAGGATCTGTGTTAATGCTGCTTTAACTGGTGGGATTTGGACCTCAGTTTGCTAATGATCTGACAACCGGTCCTTTCTTCCAGGGGCAGGGTGTCACAGTTTCCTCAAAATAAATGTATCAGTGGGAGTTAAATGTCACCATCTACCTTTGCTGATTAAAATATGCTTTTCTACATCTGATACAATTGTAAGAGTGCACCGTGCTGATCAGGCACATGTTTTTGCACAAAATGTCATGCATGTTTATTATTAGATTAAGCTGCAGTAGGTTTAATTTTAGATCTTTTGATTCAAGTGGTGCAATGAAGATTAAATGTTAGGCATTATTAAAGATGCAGATGTGGTTATATTGAATTATAAACCTCATTAAGTGTGATGTCCTAGACAGGCTTGTGAGATAAGCTACAAAGGACTTTCTTACTTCGTTCTAAAGTTATTAAAATATTAGAAAGTAAATCTAATCATAAAAAATATTATGATAGAATGAAACTGATACTTTAAAAAGCTTATTACAAAAGACTATATTTCTTTCATGTATAATTACTTCCCTCTCAGTTTAGATTGCCACATTGATATTAAAATGCAAGTATTTTTCCTCTTTTGAACACACACAAAAAGCAAATACAATGGAGCCAAATTTTGTCCCTTCTTTGCCTGAGCTTTGAAAGGTCCTCCTCCTCATTGTCAAGCTTTTAGTTCTCATCAATATTAAAGTTATCCACTCATGATTATATCTGGTAGCAAGGCTACCTCCACTTGCATGGATGAGTGGTTGAGACACAGCTATCGTAGGAAATATATGATGAGATTTTGCAATGTCTGAGGTGGCTGCATTTAGAGAAGAGACCAACAATATGGAACTGGGCAGAGATTCATGAAAAATAAAGGCACACAAAGAGGACTCTCAGATCTTTTCATCTACTCCTTTAACATCGGTCAATTGTTAGAGCCTTCTCTCTTGAAGTACAAGAGCAGAGGGTACACAGTGAAACTTCAGAGGGCAAAAGGAGAAAAGTTTAGAATTAATGAAACAAACTTTTTTATGAAACATATCATGAACTTGGGGGATTCATTGCTATGAGATATGGAAGTTCCCTATCATACCACTTCAAAAGATTCCCTATCAGCATGGATAGTAGAATTTCAGCATGGCATTGGTGAGGATAAATTATCTATAAGAAATAAAATCATTGCTGGCCCAGAGCATCAACCAACCAGTGACGGAGAGGTAGGGAGAAAACTCTCCTGTGGGAATTCCATAATTGCGCTGCCTAGCGCTTCCCTCACAAGGGTTTTGCTCTGGATCTTACTATCAAGACCAAGATGTTGCTCTGACACACCAGGGCACTTGCAGCTCTTTCACCCCATGGGCCGGTACAAACCAATTCACATCTCATTAGGACTTTCATAGATTTTGTTAAAACCCACTCTAAAGCCATATCTAAGTTCTGGAGAAGCTCTCGCCACTTCTTCTAAGTGTTCCCCCATTGCAAGGCAAGGCTGAGCTATGCTAAAGCCATTGCATGGTTCTTAGGTTTTGCAGATGGGCAGCTTCTCTCTCCCAATTTAAAGGACATAAACTGTTTGTCCTAGTCTGGATCACCTCTAAAAAAAGCCCATAAAATCCTTCAGTTCAAGATCCCTGTTTTCTAAACAGGACTTTCTTCTGTTTCCCCATTAAACTGTGGCAACTCTTTGATTGCAGTAGATAAAGGCCATTCTAACACATTGAAAATGTAGAGATCGCAATACTGCTGCTCATTTGCTAAACGACTGCATTTGTAAAGTAAAGTAAGAATTTAAGAGTATTTCCTATAGGTGCATTACGTCAACCAAATGAATTAAGTGACCACAATGGATTTGATCCATGATAAGATATTTGAATTTGCTTGTTTGCAAGACTTGCTAGATCAGATAACCTGATTTGTGTCTCAGCACACAGAGCAGGTCTCTTTTCAGATAAAGCTGGGGAAAAAAGTACCAACTGATTTGATTGCATTGTATTTTACATTAGATGTTCCTTCTGGGATTCTTGTAAAAGCTGGCATTGATTTATAGCTATCTGTCATTGACTCAAGGCACCTCATGTCAAAAAATGACAAGATAAAAAAGCTTGTTTTACAAATAAATCTTTAAGAGAAGAGCTACAGCAATGATTTTTGTAAAGCAGGCAATCACATTCTAGTGTGTTAGAGTTTGAATATTGCAGCTGTTATGAGGTTTTGAAAATAAAACATGAAGATACCTTACTACCACTAGGAAAGGAATTGAGGAACTGGGAAAACAAGATCTGTAGCAGAATATCGAAGTCTTTTATTATAAAAGTAGAGTTACCAATTCTTCTGCTTCCTTTTAGCTGTTTTTCTGTGTAAAAGGCTAAACATTTTTAGGAACAAGGGGTTTCTCCTATACTTAAGCTAAATTGTATTTAGCACTAATTTTTGTATCAAGCAGAAAAAACCAACAGGATTTAAAGGGAAATACTAGATTACTTGTGAGGGTTTCTGAGAAACAGCATGGTTGGATATTTTTATCTTCATTTCCTTGTCTTTTGCAATTTTAATTTGAGAAAATGCACACACTGTGAAATGTTCAGTTAAATATTTCATTGTTAGTGTATGCTGCAGAAAGCAAAAAAAAAAAAAGCTATTAATACTCTAAAGATCAGTTCTTTTGTATTTGTTTTGGTGGGTAATTTGTTAGTGTAAACTGAAAAAACCCCCCAAGATTCCTACTGAGAGCAAACACTCTGAAAGAAGGAGAAAAGTAATAAAGCACTGTAATGAATTCAGATGCTGCAGACAGAACTACTAAATAAAATACACAAATGGGGGAGCCAAGACTGTTGCCTTTTCTTCTGCTCTATAAACATAGGTCTGCAGAACTTAGATTGCTTCCGTCGCTGGAAGTAATAGCAGCTCCTATATCCTCATTGAGCAAAACCAGTCATGACAACAGCCTGTACTTCTTAGCACATGGACAATTGTAAGATGACTCACCACACTTTTAATTGCTGCTTTGATCATTAAATCTTTTTTGAATTACTGAAGACTCTATTTCTGTTATTCAGTTACAAAACCCATCAGAAAAGGATTTAAGATTTCAGGTTGGAAAGTTCAGCTTTTTTTTAAAAATCCCAACCTCATTCAATGAGCATCCATAAAGTGCTGCAAACACCAAGACAAAGCATAAGACAGACCACACCAAACCAACCTCCTCAGCCATTAGCATCGTACATTGGCATCCACCTCTGTATCTTGTCTGCCATTTCCAGGCCAGAATTTTTCTTGCATTGGTAACCCACCAGACACTGACAGTCTCATTTTCATTGTAGTTGGCCTGCTTCTGGCACTAATCATTCTTTTCAGATAATTCAGATGCTGTTTATATTTCTCAATGAGACTTTACATTCAATAGTCAAGGAAGGCACCACTAGATGGCTCAAGGGACTAGTAGGCTGCTTCTGCTTCACGGAGGTCTCCAGACAGGGTGCTTGGTGGTGGCCCCCAGGAAACGTGGTCCTGCAAACCCAGCTGCCCTTGGCCACGGAGGAGCCGTTCAGGCAGCAGAAGGCAGGACCCAGCTTTGCCCTGTTTGGGGCAGCCATTCAGCAGCGAGGTCCCTGTGGCACCATGCACTGACACACTTCCTCAAACAAAACCAGCTTCCCCCCAGTCGTACCCCATGCCTCATGAAGGAAAAGTGCAGATTTTGCCTCCTAAAGGGCCTGTCCTGTTCTGACAGAGCCCCATTTCTGTGCGATGCATCAGCAGCCAACAGAGGAAAAGGATGATCCCTCACTGGCACATCTAGTTTGCTCAAAACTGCTCATTCTGGCTTTTTTCCCTTGCATCGCCACACAAATCCCAGAGCAACTTGTCAGTGACTTTTAATTCAAGCTGATGATTAACGCAGTTGGTAGTCATAATCACCAAATGTTTTCTTGCTGATGTAAATCCCTTCCCTGATGGAAACCCAGGACCTTGCCACAGCCCAGCTTGCGAGGACAGTTCCTCTGTTCATGCTATGTGCAAAGAATGAATTCAGGAATTAGCTTAATGGACTTTTAAGTCTCTCTGGTCATTGGCCCCAGAGAGGTGCATCCAACTGGCTGCTTCTAATAGTTAATTTGTTCCACAACTGGAGAGGGATTTTTTCTCTTTAACAAGCTCTTTAGTGGGACCATTTCTCCCCTAACCAACATCAGATCTTTTTGACTTCTGCAGAGTCACTTTAGATTTAGACTGATACAGGGAGGTAAAACTCAGCTTCTTATTATACAGCTGAGCTTGTATGCTCAGGGAAGTGCAAAGAAAGAGCAAGGGAACTATAAGAGGAAATTACAAATAATGTCAATAAAAGCAGCAAAAGAATCACAGTTCTTATACAAGTGTGCTACAAAAGGTTCTCCCAAAACAATTTCACTATTGTATGGCCTTTTTCTACAACAGCACTTATTTCATCTACTCCCACTCTTTGGCAACCCTCAGGTGGGCAGTCTTGCTCCAGTCATTTTCTTACGGGGGTGGGTAGGAATTGTAGCATTTTTAATATTTCCACAAATTTCACACATATAGTAAATACAGATTGATAAGCTACAGAAACCTGGTCAGCTTTAACTGAAACGCAGCGGTACAGTAGCAAATTTATCTGGGATCTTTAGAAATGAAAAATGGGTCAGTCCACTTATTAACAGAAACCTTCTAGCTGCCAAGGGAGCTTTTGGGTAGCCAAGGACTCATGGGTAGGAGTTTCCACAAATCTTGTTTTTGTCAGACTTCTTACAATAGGGCAACATAATCAGGTGAAATTAAAATGGCCCTGTGTTAGACAGTCAGCAAAAAAGAGGGCCCAGCCTTCAATTAGTGTCACCACTAACAAGCCATGTGAAAGATAATATAATGGATCTTGGCTGATTTCCTGCCAAGTTTTCCAGACCTCACTTTGCTTTTTTGACTTTACACGCAGTATCATATTTAGCAGGACTAATGAGCCTGCATTCCTCTAATGGGCCCACCCCAGCATGTGAGTTCTTTCTTTTTTTTCTTTTGTTGATGATCTCCCTTCCTCAAGAAATCAATGTTTTGAAAAAAGACAAAGAATAAGGTCTCTACAGCATTATCATTGCAAGGTCTCTGTTCTACCCTCACTTTTAGAGCATGCAAATCATTTTTGCCTAGCAATTTCAGAGGAAATTCACAAAAAACATCTTTCTGCAGGATTGCAAATGTTTCTTCTCCTGCTGCAAGGGCCCAGAGCAGCTCAAATTGTTACACTTAATTGGGGAAACTGATGGAAGGAAACAGAGAAACAGAAGAGAAATAAAAGAAAAAGATCAGCAGAATTCATACAAGAAACTCACACTGCTTTTTAAAGAGAAGGGTATGAGTAAAAGCCATCCTTCACCAGGGAGGCATTCTCAGCATCACCTGAGAGCGCTCTGCTGGACAGATGATGGGTTATAACAAACCTTCCCTCAGACGAGACATAATAGCAGCTCCATATCCCAAGACCTGGAACAAATGCAGCACGTGGAATTGGGGATGCTGAAAGCAACGGGACTTTCAGCCCTCTGCATTTGGGGCATTTCCTCTGGAAAGTCTTCCAGGACAATTTTGATGGCACCAGGGGGGTCACCCTTAGCCGCATAGTTCATCAGAAAGCAGCCACCATCACTCATAGCTGAAAGTTCCTCCCCAAGGACACAGAAAAGCCAAGATACTCAATGCCTTCTTTATCTTAGGCATTACTGGTAAGTCCAACCTTCAGCAGTCCCAGGTCCCCGAGACTCGTGGGAGTCTGAAGCAAGGCAGACCTGCTTTGGTGGAAGAGGCACCTGGACTCAGGTTAGGGAACATTTAAACAAAGTGGACATACACAAATCCATGACAGCTAATCATGAGGTGGTGAGGGAGCTGGCTGATGTCATTGCAAGGCCATTCTTGATTGCCTTTGTAAGGTCATGGTGAGCAGGAGAGGTTCCTGTGGACTAGAAGAAAGCAAATATCACTCCTGTCTTCAAGAAGGATATGGAGGAGGATCCAGGAAACTACAGGCTGGTTGGGCCCACCTCAGTCCCTGGGAAGGTGCTGGTTTCCAGCATTTTTTGCTCCATTTACAAACATCTGAAGGACAAGAAGGGAGTAGTCAGTGTGGGTTTACAGGGGAGTAGTGATGACACTCCTTCTCAGAGACCCCAGGGGCATGTTTTAAGTGTCTGACAGCCCTTGGTGACATAAAGAATGTGGTAGAGACAAGTAATTAGCAGCAAGAAGAGAAGAGCTTCACTTTCAAACACCACAAGAATCAGCAAAGATATTGACTGCTACAGTTTTCTTCAGACATTAGTATTAATAAAATTCATTCTGAAAAGGCCAAGACATTAAGTGCTAAGCAGATGATGAGCTCCAATTGCAGCAATTACTGATTGACTATGTAATGTGCCCTGGGTTTTGCTAATGTTGTCCTTGTCCTCTTCTCCTTCTCCTTTGCCCCTTCTCCAACTGTTCACTAAGTCTTTTCAGGCAATGGACTGTGGAGTGAACTTCATGCGTGAGGTGCTTTGTTTGCTGATCACAGTTTCTCAAATTCCATTCTTCTGGTGATTTTTCCCCCCACCTTGTTTATTTTATGGAGGCACGCATAGGGTCTCTGCCCTCTATCCAGCTGACTCTTTTCACAAAGCCTGTAGGGACACATGAGCAATTTTTATGCCTTTGTGAGGTAAAACAATCCAACAGGTTCTGATATGTAAACCATCATAAGGTCATGCCAGTTTGATCATGTCAAAAATTAATCTCAGAAAGGAAAAATTTAGATAGGAGAGAAAAAACCCCATGCGCACTCTTGATCTACTAGATGACGTGATCTCAACAGATTTCTAATGCTGATTCAAGTGTTGAACTTTGCTGCATGCTGCCTGGGTGGGGTATTCCCATTAACAGCAGCACGGAAAGATGCTGAAACAGCTGAAGTTTCAAATGCAGAAAGTTTCTCGCTAACTTCACTGAGTTTGAGAAATTACCAGAATGTAGGTTTTCATTAAGAGTTGCTTTTTTATGCATATGACAGAGAGAAATTGCAGCCAGTGGTGTCTTTGCTGAAAAGACTCCATTAGATTGCCATTAGTTGCTAATAATATATCATAATTATTTTTATAGGGTTAAGCTTGTCTCCTTCCTCATCCACCTGCCTTGCAGAGATAACCTCTAAGAATACCCTGAAGGACTGTCAGACTCCAACTCAAAAGCTTTTCCCTAGCTAAATTTTCTAAACAATTCATTACCTATAAAAGATTGGTGAGAATACAGAGATATGGCCCTTTCTCTCTCCAATTTACATTCTCATATAACTCCATTCAATGCCTAGTCAGACTCTGGAATAATTTGATTTTTCTTCCATTATTACTATGCAAAGATATTCGGTATATTAGTGCAATATCCATTCATTCTTCAGAACACATCTCCTTTGCCATTAGCTACACAAACACTTGACTGTACTTAAAGAATTGTTAGTCACAGTTGTGTCACCTATCTGATTTAAAATATCCATTTTATTTAGTGTTCATGGCATGGTTTTCAAAAGGTTGAGTCTTAGTAGTGCGTATTTTTACTAAAAAATGAAGAATAAACTCACTGCTAAGATGTATGCTTGTGTATGCGCATGTGTTGTTGGAAATATTAAATGTTGATACTTTGTTTTCTTCTTATAAGCTTTGCCTGGAAGTGAAGCTTATCAGTGAATCTGTCAGGTCTAGTGGCAGCATCTGCTGCCTGACCGTTAGGCATGCCTGTTAGGTGATTTTAATTGTAGAGTCGAGCACCACTGTTGTATAAATACGAACAGCAGAGCAGCTGATGACTAAGTCTCACCAAGAAGCTTGCTTTTTTCCTCTGCTTAAAATCCTGCTTCTGTAGGCCTAGTCCTGCCATGCATTGGACTTCTCTAAGGCTGGAACCAGCTCCAGCAGCCTGCAGAGAAGGAGCAGCAAGAGTCCGGAGCAGCAGACCCACTGCCATTTTGAGCACAGGACTAGTTCAGGTCAGAATAACTAGCTATGCTGCTTGCGTATGAAGGTCGATGACTTTTTCTGCCACTATGAAATGATATCTTTACACACCATGGAATGCTAAATACTCATTTTCTCAAACTGAATTAACATAATTTAACTGAATGCCACGTATCTGCATTCTGGACTTTCTTTCAGTGCAGGAACTTTAAATGGTGACATGACCTCACCAGCACATACGAATCTTCACTGCAAAGACCCTCTGAACTAAAGCCAAGTTTAATTATAATATGAAAATTTCCACAAGGAGAGAGAATCAGACTTCTTTGTATGAAACCAGAAGATGCTGTATTGCTCTCCAGAGAACGTTACGTATGTAAATCAACAATAACAAAAACCAAACTTGTGCAAATGGCAGTATTTTCTGGGAAATGAGTAACATGGTGAAATGGGAGATTGTTTTTCTTATTCTTTTTGAAGAATGATAAATTTGCAGAGATGGAATTTGGGAGAAAACAAGAGTTATTACTGCATTAACATTTAAGCTAGCTAATACTTTCAGGAAAACATGAGAAGACATCACCATTTGTGGAGACAGTCAAAACCTATACTGGACATGGGGAACCTGCTCTGGCTGACCCTGCTTGAGCAGGGTGGGTGGAATAGATGATCTCCAGAGGTCCCTTCCAACCTAAACAATTTTGTGATTCTGTGACACTAAAAGTACCAAAATATTTTTTTCCTTCATGTTTTCAAAGTGTTTCAGTGTTTGTGCTTTGAGCAGCAGGGAGAATCTCTTCCAAACTCATCAATTCTAATTTAGAGTGCTAAAATACTTTTTGAATTTTTAAACTGTGGCTTGAGTTTGCATTTCAGAATGACACAGATGAAGTATGTTTTTTTTAAAGTTGGGGGAGGGGGAGACATACAGGAATAAAGCCTAAGCGAAACCACACGAACACTGTTCTGGATTTTGGGTGCTTTCAAAGTTCAGAGATACCCCCCAAAGACATTCATCCCACGCAACACAAGACATAAAACCCCCAAATTTAATATTTCAATTTGTGAAAGATGAAGTATCAAATTTCCATCCTACCTTTTCTGCTTAGATTTGTCCAAACAAATTAGCACATTTCAGGAACATTTCCACTTTCTTTCATCTATCTGGTTATTCCAGAAGAGTTAACACGTACTATTTCCTTTCCTTATCCATCCACTTGAATAACATCTGCCCCCTTCGTCAGCTTCCTAAAATAACTGCCTTTGGCAGGTTAGAAAAGATTTTTCATTCTCCAGTGCAAAACAGCAGTCAAGTAATGAACGTAGGGCTCATCCTAGCAAATATTTAATTTGGCAAGTGCTAAGTTTTAACTCGTGATATCTCATCTTTGCATTCAAATATCTAAAACAGGTGACACATGCGTAATGCAAAAAGCTAGAAGCAAACATCACAGCATTTAGAAAATAGCTGCAGGTTTTTTTGCCATGGAAATTATTTCTGCTTAAAACATCAACCCAGAGTAATTGTATATTTTGTTTAGAGTGACAGCTGAATTTTTCATGTATTTGCTGTCTTTTGATGGCAGATAAGTGGGAAGGGAAATGCGCTCTCTGAAGGCTTTTATCAACGAAAATCACAGTCAGAAAATTGCACCATAGAGCACAGCAATATTTCCATACTTTACTGCACTTACAGAGAGAAAACTGTCATTAGGGCTAACAGGGTGTCATATAAAAAAGAGATGTTTCTTTTTACAGATCCTTTATTTGGCCGGAATTTTTCCCCCTATGGTTGCAGGGGGTAGGAGGCCATTACAGCAGAATTTAAAGCATTAGGCTTTCCAGTGAAGTGCAGCTAATATTTTAACAAGGGGATCCAACAAAATTCCTGGTGGCTCTGTAGACTCTGATAAAACCAAGGATGGGACAGACTCACCCTGGGGAATCTGTTCCCCTGTACTGAATTTAAACAAAAGGGCCGCTATCTTGAACCAAAGAGGGAGCAGAAATACATCCCCAAAGCCTTGCTCTGCTGTACAGACACCCCTTGTTCCCAGAAGATAAGGATCGTTCCCTCCCAGTGCCCTTCACACATGGTTTGTAGGACAGACATTTCAGGAGAGCACCAGTAAATGCAGCTGAGCAACTACCTTTTCCTGGGAAGGGCTTTGGGAGGGCTGGTTGGTTGTTTTGGAGTTCTCTGGAGGACTACAGTCCATTTGAAAGGGAAAGAGCATGCTTGTAAGTGACCAGACTGGAGAAAAACAGGGGGTGGACTCCAACCAAGGCTCCATGGGATTTCAGGAAAACAGGCATGCTTGCTGCCGGGCAGAGACCTGGGCTGCAGCAGGAGCCCTCCAGTCTACTCCTGCTGTTCCACTGACTCACGTTTACTAAAGCTACCAACACCCTAATTGCCTTCTGCTAAGTGTGAGTCCTGACTCACAGTAAGAGTTGCTATTTCCACTGTTAGGAATGAAAGTCCCAACGGGCAGACCCCTGCAGATTCACAAGAATCATCACAGCAGCTGTAAAACTGTAAAACCGTTTCATCTGGCTGACTGAATCGTGCTGCTAATATTTCAATTATTTGCAAGTTTTGTAAACAAAGCTATTCTGAGATCCTTTGGAAGCACCAATCTTCTCCAAAGGCCACCAGTTAGTCATAGCTTCATTCATCAGGAGCGCCTTCATCTTGGGAAGTGTCTCAGCCTTGGCGCTCTCCCAGCTCGCTCCACGCAGCCCTTTGTGCTGTTGCTTTCGGCTGAGCTGGAGCTACTCCCCCACGCTCCCTTTACAGCCAAGAGCACGACATCTTCCAAAATCCAGCACACAGGATCCAGCCCCCAGTGCCCTTCTGTTTGTGCTCTCCATGAATTATTACAATAATAAAAGCAGCAGCTGCCTAAAACAGATTTCTTAGCAGAGTGGTGAAAAATAACCAAGCCTTCTCTAGCATCCTAGCTTGGCAAGTGACAAGAAAAAGCTGCACCCATTTTGTTCCAACAAAGTGATTCTGAAATTAAAAAGTCTCAAACGCTGCTTCTGACCCAAAATAGTATTACTACTAACCTGGGTGCACCTTTAACCCACTGCCAGGGAAAAATTAAGTGAAAAAAAAATGAATAGGAACTGTAAAAATTCTTTATCTTCTCCCTGACTATCCCAAATAGCTTCAAGCCGCAACAGTCTGTTACAGTATCTGGTATTACAGGAGGCCCCCAAGGCAACATTGCAAATAATGAAAGTCCCAATCCAAACCATTCATTTTGCAAGCACAGAGCAGGATCCCAGGCTCTCTGCGAGACCAGGGAGGCTGCCTGCCTCGTACTAGGGACAGCCGTTAATCATTTAATTTGTCTGCATTAGGAAGAACATACTTCTGGGATGTGGTATAGATGGGCTCCCAGACCTAAAGAATGCAATCATCAAAAGTTATGGCTAACATTGAACAGAGAACTGCTAGGGGTAGGAAAGCTTAGGAGAAGGAAGATTTTGCTTAGCAAACTAAAAGATGCGCCATGTAGGAAATAAAAGGGTTTACAGTTTATAAGGATATATGATCATCCAGTTAGGAAACTGCGCCCAGATCCCTCTCCACTCAGGACTGGGAAGCCAGCTGCGAAGAGCATCTTTTCCAGCATTAATCAGAACGGGGAATTCAGCCTCCACCGTGGCTGCGGACAGCAGTCAGACGGGGAAGCCAGGCAGGGACCCGGGCTGGGTGCGCAGATGGCGCTGCACCCTGCCTGGACGCCAGGCTGCCTGCACGGGTCCCGGCTGCCTCGCCTAATAAACGTGATGACAGTTATTCGAATGCTCGGGAAAGGTGACAAATTCAGGCATTGAAACTGCCATTAATCAAGTCACATAACTCATTGTCTGTATGCAAGTGAAACATCCCTAGTTGTTTTTTGGGTGTCCCAGTCACAAGACCCTCTGAACAGTTGTCCTTCTGCTGAAACCTCCTCATGGTCGAGGCATTGTTTATTTTCTCCGTACAGATTACTGTCACAACTATTAGGGGACTACTTGCTTTTGTGTTTCATGTTATGGATTTAATCTTTAACGTGTTCACCTCAACTATTTACCTCATCCCCACTCAGCATTCAGAAATATCAAGCACAGCAAGTACGAAATATTTTTTTCGTGTTCTGCCAATAATTCAACTCATCCTCATCCCTAGCAAAGAGCTGGTTTTATCTTTATTGAGACACTTCAGCATTCATTTCGGAACTGACAGAAATGCTGTGGAAAATAACACGAGATTTTTATTTTCTTCTCAATAATTGATTGGATAGAATGGAGCTAGTTCCCTATAAAAAAAAAATAAATAAAGCAATAGCCTGATGCCCATAAAAGCTTTTGGTCCTTCCACAAGCTGAGTTTAATTTTAATTGGGAGGTAATAGAGAAAGAGAGAATGGGTCCAAATGAACAAAACTGTCAGAGATTTCACTGCACAAAATAGTAGCCAAAGTGCTGCAGTTTCATCTTCTAATTCTTAAGACACACAAAATAGAGGAAAGTCAAAGCCTCTTATGAAAACACGGCTGTTCTCCTTTACACTTCTCTTCTTTCTCCTTTTAGGAAACGTATTGTTTCTAGTTCTTTCACAAATGAAGGAAATACAAGAGTTGAGTAGGACCTTAACGAGGAGGAGGAAAATGGTAGATGAGTGGGTACAGCAGTGGCCCAAGGCATCTCCTCAGAGTCCACCTATACTGTCACCCAGATATTGGGAAAGCCCACACACTGACTTGGCTGGACTTAGTTGATGGTCACTCTCTTAGAAGAAAAGTCCTCAGAAAAGACACGGAAAAATAACCCACCGGTACTGATTAGTAGAGATGTAAGGGCTAGTTTCTCCTTTGCCCAAGTAATACCTTACCAGGGTTGCACACTTCTACCACTTTGAAACACATTTCCTCTTGGACTCCAATTATCACAGAAACCAAGTGAGGCAATCAAATTCTGCCCAACCCAACAGTTGGGATTTTTCCAGCAGAGGAAATTTTTGTCTCTGAAAAAACCTCTGAGTTTCCCTACGTTTTACAGATCATTTAGTTGTTGTTACTTTACAAGAGCAGATCCAGTAAGTTTATTTGGTCAGTATATTTCATTCTGGTCTTTAGCGGATAACAGATCTATTTATCTTTTCCAAAAAGATAGACCTACTTCCTTCACTTTTGCTTGGAAGAGTCCTTCACAAGTAATAACTACAGAAAAATAGAGTATAGGAATATGAATAAATCACCTAGTTCCTTTCCCTGACAATAAAAGACCAAGAGGTTTTCACATAACGTCAGCCTGTATTATGTGAAAAAATACTATCTGAACATTCTCCTGTCTTTTAAAGAGGATTAAAAAAATACAAAACACATTTTCCAACATACCATTACAGACCTGATCACGGAGCCATTTCTCCATATGCATGTTTTTTGCATAGCTCCACAGAAAAAATTAAAAGTTTGCCTGCATGATACCAAAGTTGCTATGTCAAAGCCCAACTCTGTGTACATGTGTGTGAAGGTAGGGAAATAAATTAGAGGCACTTCCCACCTTGGTTTGCTGGCTATAAGAAGGCGAAGCGGAGGATCTTCTAGACGAGCAAATACAATGTTCTTGCACAAAACACCCTCTCACAGTATAAAGAACTTCAAGATTAACAATTCATTTCACTTGAACTGAGAAGTGGTTTGAAATAAAGGCACTATCATTTCCCATGACTATCATACTTCACAAACACCAAGAGACATTGAGATCACTGAAATGAAACTTCTTTCATTTCACAGAAGAAAATGCTACTCTGGAAGCAATCAGTGGTCAGCAGAACATAATAGCAGCTGACATTTCAGGTCAATATGAAAGCAGTTTGGAGCCAGCCATTTTGGAAACGCTCCAGTTTGTCACTTCATTGCTAACGAAGACAATGTTGCAACATGTTTTGTTTAGTATAAAACCAGGATAGGATCATGGGAGAATTATTTCCCTCTCAACTTCACCCCCCTCCAACCCTCTCTCAAATGCAATTGTTCTATTTTTAAAAAGCTCATTTGTTCTTATTTTTTTTGCATCAAGTTGGCAGCTCACCCATCTGTCTCCCACTGTGCTTAAAAAGATGTCATGATCCTGTAGTCCCAAATACAGTCCTGATGTTTCCACTGAGCTAAAACACATCTGCAATGACAGCTTTCACTTAGGAGTGAAGCTATTTTTGAAACAATGACAACCTCACTACTCAGATTTCAGATGTGTTTATTAAAAAAAAAAAAATCCAATGCCACCTCATCCAAGGTACCAGGATGTTCATTGGTTAAGACAGGAAAAAAGAAAGCTTGTAAAATCTTGTTTAAAGAGATCCTTAGCTTCACCGTGCAAGTTGTGTGATAGCAATACCACATGAAGGTGGTTGGGAAAATGAGGCTGCCTTTAGGGCTGCCCTTCACCCAAAGTCCCACCACAATCTCTTGAGCAGCTCCAAAGAGATACCATAGGGTCCCTCAGATCTGTGATGGAAATGCCAAGTGAGACACCCCTGGAAAATTACCACTTGTTCCATGTCAACTGGGTAAGCAGGTAACCAAACCAACATGTTAAAGAGAGCTAGTTTCAGGGTTTCAAACCCAATTCTGGCAAGTGGCTGAACTCACTATTTCATAGTTTCCACTGAAAAGAATACCACTGTCTCATGGCCAAAAACAATCCACATGTGCTTTTACTTGCCTATAGCAGGAAAATCTAATAGACTCAGAAATGTAACACACATTTCCTGTATAGGTCCCCTCATTCTCTCTGCTGCCTCAGGTTTTGACTGTCTTAGTGAAGACTGCGAGGTCTTCAAAGCTGGGGTTGGCTCTACTGAAACATAGCCTCCACCAGAAAAATGACTTGGCTTTTGGAACAGACCTCAAGCATAAGAGTAGGGTAAATACCAAGAAGCTTTCAGACCTGGCACAACCTCCCGCACAGTTTCTGACCCTAAATATATGCACCTTGGTTACCTCAGTTGGTTCCCTCACCTTATTTTAGGAGTCAGCTGTGGGGCCCCAAGAATCTTTGACCTGGTAGAAAATAGAGACTGAGTCACTTTCTCACTCTTAGACTTCTTCCCTCTGAATCAAGTCAGAGGCAGGAGTAGACACACACTTACCGTAAGTGTGTTTCATGGAATAAATAGGTTTGACAGCTGAGCATTTCTGGCAAGAGTTGCACCCAAACTTGCATTTATATTTTTTTTTAAAGAAACTGAAAGCAGACCAACAGCCAGGCCACTCTCCTCAGAGGGACAAATCCCAAGGAGACGATTTTTTTTTTCCTTATTACATTAATGAATATTCTGTCACTTTAGTAGGGCAAACATAATTGTTCAAACTGCTATGCTGAGACTAATTGTCCCGTCTTTTACAATTAGAGGTGTTAATATGGTCATTAAGATGTTACAAATGGCTCCTGAACATCCTCTCAGGTCACCAGGATGTACAGAGCACCCTGGCAGATTAGCAGAGGCAGGTAGAGGTTGGGGACCTGAGCAGGTCACAGTGCCATAGGAAACACAACAGCCAAGAACATGCCCCAGACTTCCTTCTTGCAAAACCCTTGCTGGCCAGTGGCAAGATGACCCTGCTGAAGGGAGACCCAGCAAGAAAAACACAGAGAAAAACACTCCTGTTCAGAGAGGACTGGCCACTTCTACAGAGCTTGCCTGCAAGACCTGGCAGCCCATCCAACTCCCTTGCTTCAAGACACTGCAACCCCACCAGCCCTTCCCTCCAGCAAGGCGTGTGGTGCCACGAGCTCCTGGGGACAATTAGACATCAGAATTAGACTGAGAGTTCACTTATGTTTCAAAGGGAAAAAGACCATCTTGTAATTGATTTCTTGTGTCCATAGAGAGGCCGACATAGAAGATAGTGCACTGCAAGGCTTTTAATCCATATTCCGAAGCTGGAGAGTGCAATCACACCCACTCACATATAGAAAACTTCTCTCAGTTAACTGAGCTGTTAAAACCTGGTGGGTGTCAGGTTGGTGAGTGCAGCCTGTGGGGTTTCATGCCATATTAGCTGGAAGAGGCTGTATTTGCATAGAAGACTCCAGACTCCAGCTATATTCTACTTTGAGATGTTTTGGAGACATCATTTTTCCAGAGGTCAATTTTTAAAGAGGCATGAAAAAACCTCTCTCAAAATAAACCAACTCCTGTGAAAAGGCTTGGCATTCCCCTGTCAGGTTTCAACAACTAGGAGAGAGAATAGTCTGTCTGGTATTGGCTTCCAGCCATAAGGAAGTTCATATCTAATATAATCAAGCCACATTAGAAAGAACGGAGCAGATAAGAAGCCAAATACAACTCAAACCACAAAGCCTCCATTGAAAATGTGTTTTGACTTCAGCAGGGGGAGAGGAAAAAAGAAGGGAGGATTAGAAATTCAGGGCCCAACGCTCCTCTCAATTGCCCCAGATTTACATCCATTATACTCCAGCAGAGTTGGTCCAAATTCCACTTCGCTGCAAAAGGCAAGTGCTTAGCTTCTATCAGCTGCAACAACATTTCCGATTTCTTATCTCTTTCCTAATTGCCATTCAGGGGACAGTGTGATTTGTGGCACGTCCAGCCTTTCCCCATTTATTCTGAAGGTTAAAAATGTCACAACAGGTGCAGAGTAACCAGCATTTAAAAAAAATGTTTGTAGATACACAAGTCTGTTATTGCAATTCCAATGAGAAAATAATGCTCTCTTTGTACTTGTTTTCTCTTGACAGACAGCTTAAATTAGGTTGCTGAATAACTTGGTACATGGTACAACAGTAAACCTGTCACAAAAGCGTGTTAATCAAAGCACAACTGATACTTGACATCCCCCAGTGAAAGGCATTTTTATAGTGTTTCATTAAAATTGAAAAGAGGATTAAGAGGCCTATTTCTTGATTAATGTCTCTTTCTGACTGGGAGATGTAATCCTATCTATAACCTCGAATTACTGGAAACAAAATTAAATTTCTGCCAGCAGATCATTCCAAGCACATATGACACTGAGCACAAAAGTCTTCATTTCTTTACACTCTTTATCCAACCTGGAGAACCTTTAAGTTTCAAACACTGCAGCGGGAGCTCCACCGACACTCCTGGTTACAGGAGACACTGTGGAATAGCCACTGAGCTCTATGAGGGCTGGACAAACGTTTTGCAAACATTGTTTTTAGTGTCAAAAATTATTGCAAAATTATATGGGGAAATCCCTGGTGGCAAAGTAAAATGGACTGTTAGAGAAAGAGAAAATTTCACAGAGGAAGAAATTTAGAGAGAAGGTATTCAACCAGCCTTGTATGCCACACTGACGGCGACAGTGAAATATTGCAGTCGACACGCCATACCAGGGTGTTACTCAAACATCTTCAGGCTTCAGGAGGGGAAAAAGCAGCTGGTCTGAAAGAAACACAATGTCGGGATTTATGACAAGATATGTGCTCGCTGTCTTCTCCGCCAGGTGACAGGGATCCTCTTGGGAACCCAACTCTTTTGTGACCGACGGCATGTTGAGAAGTGGACTCTTCCTCCCTGACACTGTGCTTTTAATTCTGTAAGTGAAACAAGGCCAGGAATTCGGTGACAGGAGTGCACGTTCCCAGCTGGTGCAGGGACCATGGAGCTACACCAGGTAGTCCTGACTTACCAGCCCTGACAGGGAAACCGGCTCTCTGCCAGTGAGCGCAGCCTCTGGGACGTTTGCTTTCAAAACCCAGCATTACTTGTACTAGCAGTGCTTGGAAGCTGTGTGTGCTCAGGGGAAGGAACACAAGATGATAAAACTGGCACTAATTTCAACCTGTCCAACACCAGACAGGGCAAAGACAGTATCAGGTCAATAACTCAGCTGCAAACACAGCCCCAGCCACCTGCCAAGATCCCCATTCAGCAGCACTTACTGCTCACACTAAGTGGCAAAATCCTGCGTGGCTACATCCCAGGAAACCCAAAACAGCTGCATGTCCCGTTCAAACAAGATAAACCCATGCCTCAGTAGTCCACCCCAGCAGCACACTGCTGCATCTCCCTCAGAGAGTTACTGTTGCTTCCAAGAGCAAACTCCAAGTGGGTTTTTGCAGCAGCCCAGGCAAACATCATTTGGCCTCTCAAAGGCAGACCTAGACCAAACCACTTACAGCTTTGCTCTTTCAGCCACTTCTCCTTGGAAATATTCTCTGGCTGCCTCAGCCAGAGCGTTTATTTTCAGAAGCCAATACCTGCACTAGAAGCCTAAATTTCAAGGGCACCAAAATGCACAAGAGCTGGACTCTCAACAGATGCTACTCATATTTGCGTGCTCCAGTACTCCACTCACAAGACCATTGCCAGCCAGTGCCAGGAACAATTTTTTCCCTTAGATAAGAGCTGGAACTTTTCTGAGTGCAACTTACATGCACTGAGATATTAGCAACTCGCCTAAGGCTACGTCATGTTTCACAAATAGCACAACTCTGATCTTCTCTTTGGTTGGTCTGAATATTACTTCCCTCATCTTCCTTCTCTGCAATGCACTGCCGTGTCGCAGGGGGAAGCCCTGTGATTTCAGCCTCCTTGAAGGCACGGCCACAGTAACCCTACTCACCATCGCTGCCTGCCCAGTGGTACTGCAAGACCATATCCAAGTTGTGCTCAGTCATTAATACCTGGGAACTTTTCTTAAACCAAAAAAATATTTAACACTAAGCTCTGGAAGAGCATTAAATACATGGTTTTAAACCAACATTGAACTATCTTCATGCATCTGACCTGGATCTTGACCAGCCAAGTCTTTACTCCAGATTTCTACAAAGAGGACGAGTTTGTAGCCCATCCACCCCTCTAAATTCTTCTTCCCCCATTAGCACTTTTCTTCTCCCTTAGCACCAGCTAAACACCTTTGTTCTCACAACTGTTTCCAGAGCCAGGTTAAAGCAGTCTGTGGAGAGGGCAGGGTTCAAGAAACAGATAGTGCCACGTTATCCTCGTGTTTTAAGGGCAGTAAATATCAGAACACTCTCTCCTTCCCATATGCATTTCTTGGCAAACCTGCCAGCAAGTTAACTCGATGTACACATACGAGCAAGTACATCTGAGAGATGAGCTTTGAGATACATCCTTTTATAGTATCTGGAATAATTTAATAAGCTACATGCTGTTCCCAGAGCACATTCACGGGAGAGAGGGGTGGTTGTTGTTTTAGCCTTTGCAGCTTTGTTAAGCTTTGAACCGAGGGTATTAGGCGGTACAGCAGCAAATGCATTGCAAGTTGCCTAGAATTTTCCATTATACCATTTATATCACATAATCTTACTACTCTTAAACCTGACATTTTTATGCTATATCCACTGCCTGAAAAGAGAGCTGGATCTTTTGTTGCCATTTATAACATCACAATAGATCTTAGAGAGTCTTACCATCTTACCAAAGGGCAGGTTTAAGCAGTGCTACAGTAATTAAAAATCTAGCTTATTTAAAAAAAAAAAAAAAAAAAAAGAAAGATGTATCAGGCATTGAAAAGCTTCAGGGTGAAGTCCTTTAGAGCAGTATTCAACCAGACTTTTTTTCCTTAATCTCACTTTAACAACTCAATTTCTTCCCATGAAATAACAACTTCCTCATTTGCAATCTAACTTGTAAGGAAATATTTACACCACATACACTGGCTTATTTATCTATTAAGTGAGCCATATGGCATCAAGACTAGCAATTTAAGTGGGAACAGACAACAAATAAATGGAGCAGAAAGCTAAACCTTAGACAGCCACAAAGACTGGTTCAGAGATGAGCTTGAAGAGAGACAAAAAGAACCATTTCCCAAAGAGCGAGAGGAGTCTTGAACAGAGGTCATTAGGGAAGCCACCGGATAATCAGACTGGTGTGCTGCTCTGTTACGGGTATGTTATCATGCAGAGCATAGACCCCAAATCACTGGTCCATACTGTGTTCATCAGTTCATTGCTCAACCTCTGCAGCCCATTCCACATGACAGCCCCCTCCAGCCCCACACTGCAGTGACCTCCTGCAGTGCTGAGAAAGGGCGGTAAGTCCAAAGGGGAGGCCAAGCAGCTGAACATTATCAAAGTGAACCAACACTCATGGATTCTGGCTGTGCTGATGGCAGACATACAAAACAGGCTTAGGCTGGTGGAGCCATTTGCAGGGATCTGGCAAAATTGAGCACAAATCAGTGTCTTGAGAATGCCCCTCTGGGCTCTAAAAGCTGCTGTAGAGAGAGGAGGAAGAGCAAAGCCTGCCCAGCAGCTCACTCCCTTGGGCTCCTCGTATTACTGATGCTGGCGAGGGGGGGAAGGAAGACTGTAAAACAAGATTTCTCTAGCTCTGCCCTCATCTATGTTATGCCCATTTGAAGCTTTCTGCTCACATTTCTAAGTACAGACATGACTCTCAGTGCTCAATGTGGGGGTAGATATCATTAACCAAGGACACGGTTATCCTACCTATTTGCTCTCAACAGGAAACAACAGGAGATTCAGTGGGGAAATGGGAGCTAGCAGGGGAAGGAAGGGGCAGATTCAAGCTTTCTGCATTTCAGCAGGGCTAGAAACAGTTAAATGGGTCACCCCACCTTGATGTGGCATGCGCACTAGGACAAAGGCAAGATCATAACTTAGTTCAACTGAACGATTAACATCAGTCTGCCGCACAAACATTACTCGATGTGCATGCAACCAAGCTGAATGCAAGAGCACAGGGCCGGGTGGCAAAGTGGCACAGGAAATAATACAGGAGAGCCTGTACTTCCTATATGGAGCACAGGGTACCCCTGCAGGGTACCAAGACGATGTCAGGAATCACATGGAGCCTATAATGAAGGGGTACAGGGCTTGGTACTCTTTACCCTCTGGTCAACATTTGATTTTAATAAGAGGAAGGTCAAGTCCTTACACAGCCCAGTAGTGCCAATACAGACTTTTTGGGCAGAGGGAAATAAGGAGCATGCTGGCTTCTGGCTCTTGCTAAAGCATGAAGTATCACAGCCTACTGCAGCCAGGATCATACACCAGCTCCTGCATGACAAGGAACAGGGCCCACCATTTGTCAGCATTAACTGGAAAAAAGCACATTTCTCCTTACTTGTTTAAGATTAGAGCCCCTCCCAATGTTAGTCATACTGGGGAATTTTGCCTGTCATGGTTATCCCATTATTGAAGTTGTAAGCAGTGTTGGAGCATGAAGGTTTTGGGCGCAAAAATCTCTGGTTATCTTCAGAAATTAAATGTGTTTCAAAAGGCTTGGGTCTAACATAGGGACTATGTGGAAGGGAATACTGGAGTGCTGGGAAGTTTAAAAGGCCTGAGGTATAAGCATTTCCGCAACTACCTGACTTGGAAACCAAGAAATGGGAGGATAGTTTAGTTTATTACAAGGTTGATTTCTTTTCTGATTTCTATAACAGAGTGTTTTTATCATGTGAAACGATACACAGTGCCACAGCTAGTTAAATAAAACAAGTGGGAGAGAGAAGAGAAATAATTCTGAAACCTTTCTAAAATGAAAGCTTTCTTCCAACTCAGGAGCCATAAATAAAATCAAGTATTTGCCCTCAGGGAAGAACTTAACACAAGTCCAATTCAGCTAAAGGAATCTTTTACCGAGGCACGTCTTTGCCCCCGCAGTCTGTTACCGTGCCTTCTTGTCGCTCTCTTCTGTTTGGGAGTCAGAGTCACTCTCTGCATTTAATAGCTGTGCGCTACCAAAAGTCACCCTGAAGGAGCCAACAAAGCCAATAAAATTTGGACAAACCTGATTTCTAACAATTGCGGTTCCCTGAAACAGGACTTCAGCCTTCAAAACTTATCAAGCAGCCTACACACCCCACTGACCTCGACACCTCCCACCGTCAATGCCTGAGTTTCTCACAGCACCACAACCCTGTTCCTTACAAGACAGTGCAAAAGTTGCAGAGCTTTCCAGTGCTGCCGGATTATTTCCCCATATTTGAATACATGCTCCATATGAAGCTGTGCCAGCTTGGAGGGCTTATTTCAGAAGGGGCTCCCAGCAAGCCAGTTTACCACACTGAGAACCATTTGCAGTCCAAGTTCATTTTCCCCATCCAGCTGAAAACCACACAGAAGCCAAACAGAATCACATCTGAAGAGCCATGTAGGCACAGTTCCCCCCTCCTTCTTTCACCACAGTGAAATACTCTCTTCCTCTCTCCCTCAAAAGCAAAACAAACCCTGAAAACAAAAGCAAATCAGAACCTTTTATGAAGTGAGGAAGGACAGTGCAATAGGTTCCACGATGTCAGGATGGCCAAAGACTTCATATAATAAGTCTCAAAGGTCACAGAAGGAGCCATCTTGCCTATGCACATGTGCAAACATCTACATACTAGTCAAAGTTGGTTTGTTATAGTGAAACACACGTGACTGATAGCCCTAACAGACCTAATTATTAGCTACAGCTCAAATGCTACTTAGTGGGAACAAACCTACTGCTGAAGAGATGGAAATGGTACCACACACTTACATTAGGAGTTTGCACTGCATCCATACCAACGTTAGATTGGTCCCACCTCTGGTATGTTGGTGGGGCTTGACGGCTTCTCCAGCAATGCTCTTCTGCGCTGATGATGATGACGTGGGAATTGGAAAGCCTGGGATATACTGGTACATTTTCAAGAAGCATCTTTTTCTCTCCCTCATCACTTCCCCAACATCATTACCTAGCGTGGGCTATTTCTGGTAGTTCAGATCAGCAAATAGTGTTAACACCTGCTCCCCTGTCAGATGTCTAAATCAGCCACAAATCCAAATGCAACAGGCCAAATCACTTTTTAATTCCACCTGTATAAATCCAAAGTCACTTGCCAGTGAACTTGGTAGAGTTGCCCCAAATTTACTACAGTATAATTTGAAGTACTGCAGAAAAGGAGAGTATGAGCAAGTTCCTATTCAGGCTGGCTTGCAACAGTTGGTGACATTATTTTCTTCTTGGAGTAAAACCTCTCAAAATCCTGTAATGAAATAAGAGAATGCCTTTGTTGCACAGAACTTCACTTTCAAATACCAAAATCATCCTATATAGCGTAAATCTGCGTTCATCACATTTGTTAAAAGCCTCATTTCCAGCATAATTTACCTTCCCCCTTAAAGACTTGCTAAACCAGGCTGCCCTGAGCTCCAAACATCTGAAATAACCCAGAAGAGTGCGTAGCGGCAAGGGGCTGCTGAGGCAATACGGTAATCTTGTTTGCAGCCTGGCTTTTTCTGCATTTCCGTTTTGCCTGTGTGTTTACAAAAAGCTAAAATTTTATATTTCAAAAAAGCCTTCCAAAGGTATTACACCTCTTAACCTTAGAGCAAGACAAACCAAACCTTGAATATATGAACTTAGAACTGTTCACAGGCTGCTTCACAGTGTGTTGCAACTTCTTTGTAAAGAAAACAAATCACACACAAGCACGCTCACACTGTTAAATAGTATGTGGAAGACTTGGGAATTGGTTTTAAATAAAAGCTGCTAGCACAGCAGATGCACCATTGCTGCTGTTTGGGGGGCTCGTTCATTTTAGGTACAGCACCCTTCTGTGACCTTCACCGCCCTCCCAATTCTGGATCTGTCATGAGCAGCTCTGAACATAACTACTCCATAAGACAGTCCCCCCCGTCAGCAGGATACTCCAGAGTCTGCAGAGAACAGCAGCTTTCATTACTTCTAAGCACTCAGACAGCAAAATGACCCAAGACACTCAACAAGCAGAGGAAGGAGAATCCACAAAAACCCCTGCTTCGGTGGGATGAGGAGGTTGCATCCAGTGTTCAGGTGTAGGGACGGAGCTTTCTGCTTTCTCAGATGAAATACATGCCCACGGGGCCTGGCCAGGAATGTGCCTACAATAGCACGGAAATAATAATACACCAGTATTCCAATTCCAGTAACAACTTTGGAAAATGCTGAGTTTGCCAAAGCTGATTCATGTGTCTGTGCGGGGGGGAGGGGGAGAAAGGTGATTTTAACACATCTTGTTCCTGCCTCCTGTTTCTCTCTGCTTCTTTGAATTTCAAAATTCAAATGCTATAATTGGAGTTAAGTGAAAAACAGAATTTCTGTCATATGAGAAGCTGACATTTTGGCATGTTTTTACACTGAATCAGAACCAAAAAAAAAAAAATCTAAAATTTCTCATGAAGTGACAGTCAAAAAAAAATCCAGTTTTGAACCCATCCGTATTGATACATTTAAACATTTTGTTCTGAGAATGTCAAAAAATGTAACACATTAAATCCTCCTAAAGTATATCAACATTTTATGTGAAGAATCCAAACAAACACAGAATCAAGGATTTTACCTTATCAAAGCAAAACAAAAATGTTCCTCAGTTGAAAATATCTGTGCAATTGACACCTCTCACTAAGATATTCTGATTTTGATGCAACAGCATTTTCTGACAGAAAACTGTTCCATCAGAAATTCTGATTCACTTTCCTGCAATATAAACATGTTTGTTTTACACGTGCCCAGGAGCAAATGTGACTTTGCAATATTTTCATTGGTTAGGTGCCTCCACATAAGTATGGGGATATTACACTGAGTCTGGGTTGGTTTGTCCCCATTTTCCCCCTCCCCATGCAGAACATGTACATTTATCATCTGATTAAAAACATTATTTATCTTTATATAAAAACCTATATTTCCTAACAAGCCAAGACATTTATAAATAACTTATAATACTACAGCTGAGTGCTAAACATCATGATTTAGGGTGAAAGAAGAAACCTTTCTGATCATTGTCCTTTAGTATTTCAAAGCCCATTTTTCATGTTTATTTGCTGCCACTGGTGATAAGTGATTGCCTTGCTGTATTGCATTTCCTCTGCAATGGTGAGTTGTTTGCAAAAGGAATGGAGGACAAGCTGTCACATCAAAGAGAAAAGACTAAAACCCACCAGGAGGTGAAGCAGGGGTTTATTGTCTTTTGCCCTGGGTTTTGACAGTTAATTAGCTCTCATCCAATTTATGCTTGTGTGGCAGCTACTCCAGGGTCAATAGCAACAACTCCAAGGTGAGGTGAATGCAAAGGATACAAGACAGGAAAACCTGCTACGGAGCCCCAGGAAAGCAAAGGGCTTCATCTTTCACCCCCAGCCACGACTGATGGACTTGTTCCCTAATGAAGCCTTTGACTTGTTTATTTTTTCCCCTCACCGCATGGAGGCTTCTTTCAACAGCTTTGGGCACTGAGGAACTGCCAAAGCGGCTGCTAAATTAAGCAGTCAGCATAGCAGCATCTGTGGAAAAACGCTGTCCCTTCAACTTGCTTTGTGCCAGCTGCCTTGGGAAGAGGAAGAAGAGGAAGATGTCAGTGAGAAGGTGCTGGTGAAGGGCTTCACCCAGAGCCTGCGGTGCTCCGTGGGGCTGAACTTCACTCTCTGCCCTTCAGGACCATTTTGTCTCCTCAGCCACCTCTTCTGGCAATCAAAGATCTTTCAAGACTTTGTAGAGCAAATGTGCTTCCCCTCTTGTTACCTGTTGCTCTTGCTGCTGCTTTAGTGGGTTTTGCCACCTGCACTTTTTTTTTCCCCCCTCACTGCCAGTTTGAAACCCCGAGTGTGGGAAACAAGCAGTGCCCAAGCTACGCTCCTGCGGCAGGAGCAGGAAAGCAGGTTTTTTTCACACCATGGGATAAAACCTTTGATCAAATCACATGTCCTAGCTGAAGTAAAAGCTTAACCCCTGGAAGAGTGCTGCCTGACTTGATCCCTAGCGAAACACAGCAAGGCCTCACTTCTGAAAAAGAGGTTGGATCAATTTAAAGGTCATGTAAATGTCTCAGGGGAATGTAATAGACAGTAGCACTGGAAAAAGAGAATTGGAAATGAGATGTGAATTCACTTTATATTAGAGTAAACATCCACTGAATGGGAACTTCCAGACATAACTGAACCAGGCAAGGCTCAGACTGGAGACCCAGCCCTGAATACTGCAGAGCTCCTTGGCAACGCCTAAGATGTGCCCCCTTGCCAAGCACAACCTTCATACCTCGTAGACAGTACCTGCTGTCTCAAAAAATAGGTTATTTTCTAAACTTACCCGTTCAGTTCTTACCCAAGGAGAGCTGGGCAGTTTCTAGGCACACAGGAAGTATTCTTCCTACAGACACACTCCTAAAGAGACAGCCTCGTTTAGCCACATTAAATATGGAAAGCACTGCAGTAAAACTAGCACTGGCAAAATATCCAAGGTCCTCGCTAAATACCGCACTTTTCCCATGATGGCACCCGATGGGATCCAATGGCTGAATTCCTCCTTTCCTGCCCCATGCTGCTGCGTGCATCCCACCAATGACACCACAGCCCTTTATACTCTCTTCATAACATACATTGAAAAGCCACCAACAAATTGTGAGTCTGAAGCACAGAATTATCAAACTTTTTCTATCAAAGTCAGTTCCGGGGCAATTTCCTGTAAGTAAGCCAGTCTGTAACAGGAGTCACCACGAGCAAACACTGAGCTACCAAACACATTGGTCATCCTTCTGCTCACAGCTGCTGGAGGCAGACTGATTTAATGGCTAGTGAAACACAGCAATGAGCCCACACGAATCATCTACAGGAGCTGAGCTTGTCTCAAGGATGCAAAACGCTGAGAAATTCCAGCTGAGCTGAAGAGCCCATCCCCAAACACTGGGTCAGCAACAGCAGGGGAGCCAACACCTTGGCCTAATCCCCTTGGAGGTACCAAGAGAGGCACACACTTCTGCACGTGACTCCACTGCTACCCAGTGAGGCACAGCCACCTCTGTGACTCCCCCTCTGAGAGCTCATGGCTGAAGTGACAAAGAGGGACCTCTGTTTTATTAGAGATCTCAGCCCAAGTTCACTGACTACAACTTCAGATTCATCACCCAGAAGCCTAAATTAGATGTGTCTCTCCTCCAACTACAAGGAGCTGAGGTCTTAAGAGACTCATCTCCTCCAAGCACCTCATACGGCTAGGTGGGACGATGCTGGGTCCTGCAGCCTGTTCCTAACATCATCTGGCATGACCTTATATTATGCAAAAAACCACAATGCTATCTTAACGAAGGACAAATGTTAATACAAATCGTATGAAAGTGGTCTCATGAGATGCATGCAGCAAACTAAACAACACACTAAACTTAGCCCGTGAGCTTGTAGCTTTGTGTTTCTCTCAGCTATGAGTCATTGCATGTGGTAGAAAACTGCCTTCCTCCCCCAAAATATCACAGAAAGTAAGCAATGCCTCACGTTACAGTAAGAGAGGCTCTACGCAGCAGGGGCCAGAATTGTGTTACTCACAGGGAGCCTGAAGACTTGGCAACGTCGCAGCCAAATCTGTCAATTATGTTTCACACAGGCCATTGAGCAACCAGCAGAAGAGAATCATTTGCAGCCAGTCCTGATCCAGCAAGGTTCAGATTAGAAATAGGATAAAGACCCTTTCAATTCAAGGTCACCTACCTCCTTTCTCTTCGGTTCCTTGAAAGCCTTGCTCCAATCTCCTCCCTTGCTATCGTGAACATCGTGCACAGCACACATCCTTTCCCCAAGGTGGCATGATCTGTGACTGCTGCCTCAGGACTTGGATGCACCACCTGGGAAGGCTGCCAGCTGGACAAGGGAAGCGAGCACCTCTCGCAGATTAGCGATGACTCCAAGCAAGCCTTTCTTCTGCACAAATTTGGAAGTTTGAGAGTTTGAGCATGTATGCTAAACGCTTCCCAGCAGATTTAACAAATTTGCATTGGCAAACATTCAGTGATTCATCTCAGGTCTCTTTCAAAAATATGCACATCAAGTACCCTGATGTGTGTTACCTAAGCATGTCCCTCAGTGCTGTAAAACACCATGACTCACCGCACTGCTTCAACTCAGGTACTGCATCCGCTTTGCAGTGCGGGCATTATAAAATAAGGTACTGAATAGTCAACTCAAAGGGAAGGCAAGTCAAAAACCTTGAATCTGAGCCTTCTGCTTTGATCAGAAGACAGTTTCCTCTGTACACACTTCTCTTAGCAAAGGAAAACAAGTTCTTTAATACCAACTCCAGAATGCCATGCATAAACATGAAGAGACAGCCACCAGCGAGAGCTAAGAAATACATGTATATGCAGCTTGACAGTAGCCTTCCACGTGGTTAATATCCAACTACTGCCTACTTTGGGACAGTGAGCCATGACTGGGGTCACAAGACCTGGGCTCTCACGCCCCCTCCCTGCACCGGCAATTAATCACACAGTGCAAGGAGTCAGAAAAGTCTCAAATGCCATGACCAAGGCAGGTGCAGGTTCTGCAGGACACAGTCTCAATCACATAATGGAGGAGGACTCTATATTGTCTGAAGTGTTCCAAGTCCAGCCAGGGTAGGATCAGTACCCACATCAGGCTTTTTCCTAGATTTTTTTGGTACTAATTTACCCCAGTTCATACCCATGAGGAGCACCAGACACTCCTCCACTCTCTCTCACTGAGGATTACCAACACTTCTTTTGGGTTTACAGAGACTGCATAGGGGGAGCAGAAGCTTGAAACCAATCACAGCACTTTATCACCCTCTCCATTAAAAGGCTTTTTCAAATATCTGCTGCTACTCGAAGGACCTGAATACACAGGACAGCCAAGACCAGCAGCTCACAATGACCTGATTAAATGTCTATTTACCTTTGGAAAGAACACGGTGAGGCTTTTGAGAATGGCTTATAGAACGTAAAACTTCTAAGGGAAGATCAATAGTTGGACATCAAGTACCTCCCAATTTCAAAACCATACCAAGAACATTTTTGACATGTGCATGCATCTTTCATCCATGGAGCTGTAAGTCAGACTCATGAGAGAGGGTTTGGGGCGGGGGGGTTTCAGCTACCCTCAACCCATCACTTTTCATTTCTGACTGCACTGCAAATCCATTATGAATAAGGAAAGTGTCCTAAAACACAATTAAGAGCTGGAGTCATGAGGTCATAGCCTTGCAGCTATGAAACAATGACCTCAGCGCAAGACAGAGATGGAAGATACACTAATCCCTATTAAAGAGGGAAGCTGGCAAATAATGCTTTCTAAATCATTTAAATTTGCAGCATGCTGAGCCAAGGGTGCGTGAGGCTGGAGGGGAGCTGAAGTAGCTGTGCCAATAGATTTATCTGCTCCCTGGGGTTCGAGAGGCACCCTGCTAGCAGAGGCACCGGAGAGCTGGATGAGCACTGTGTGTCTAAACATGCACACAAACACACACAATTTTAGGTCTCATCACCCAGGGACTAGAGGGGCTTTCTGCTGGGGGCCTCCCTGCTGACACAAAGCAGCCTGGTTCACACACACCAGGCATAGCTTTAGTTTCAGGATGTCACAGCTCCAAAGCAGCCTTCAGGAGATGCTTTATTGAAAAGCTTGTCCCAGGCCTCTATTCGTACCCACATCTTTTGTGCCTTCCTAGTGCTACAGAGAAACTCAGAGCTCCCACGAGCTCTCAAGCACCCTCTGCGCAGAACTTACAAAATTCTCCTCAAGGGCATCACTTTTCTGTCAGGCTCTTCTCCCTCCCCCTACTTTCAAACCCCTTGGCTTTTGAGCAAGTGCAAAGCTTTCACCTTTGAGCAGTCACTGGAAGAAAGGTGATGCAACCTGTGGGAGGACGAGATGTCAGAGGAGAAGCAGTCGAGCAGAGGAAAGAGTCTCTGTTCACCACAGGTCTGCTGGCAGTCGGAGATTATGAGATGTAGCTGGGAGGAGAAGTGCCATTGCACAATCAGTCAAAGCAGCGGTGTTTCTTTTAGAGGCATTCAGATGCCTGGGCATCCTACTGAGTCTCCAAATAAATAATATTTGATTGTGACAAGTGCCTAGCATACTTCTGAATGCTGTAAGAAAATAATGCACTGACATTATGAAAATATTAGAGTGGCATAAATCAATCCCACTCATCCCATTAAGAACAACAAAAAAAATCCAAAAGCCCACACATTTGATTTAAAAAAAAAAATATCCTCACCACCATTAGCAATCATAAAAGCCACTATTCTGGCAAGGCTCAAGCTACCTGCAGAGAATTCACTTTCCTTGTCTCCTGACAAGAAGCTCAAGGGAAAAATGCCATCCATCCCTCTTTGCTCTATATGCTCCATTCTGCTCCATATGGTGCTGCCTGATAGTAAATGAGAAATTAAAAACATTAGCACCAGCCTCTGCCCTCCTCCCCCCATCGTTTTCTCCCTGCAGTGACTGTAAAAAAATATGCTGGCCCAAGGTGGAGACAAACCATTTAACTGCTGAGCTCTGGAGTCACATACAAGCTCTCTGTCGCCTGCTCAGTTCATAGATGCCAGTTTTGCCAAGCACTGACTGTCCTTCTGAATTATTTTGTCTTGGAAAATAACCCTATTGACAGACTGAAACTCACCTCTTGGATTTATTTTTTTTATTCAAAACATAAAAAAAAAAAACCCCAAACCCAGACAGTCAGAAATTAAAACTGACTAAAACCTTTGAGGCAGGCAGCAGTGAGCTGTAATATTATATCTCAGTCCTTCCAAAAAAGAATTTTCAGAGACATCCTTTCTCATTAAAAAAAAAATTCTGAACCAAAACCATTTTCCAGTAAATTCTAGTCATAATCTTCAACTGCCATGTTACTTTATGTCTTAGATTCCTTCAAAATCAGCTTCAGCACGTGCCATGTGTAGTCAGCTCCTTCACAAAAATATTGTAAAACAGGATCCAAAATTTTTTTTTGATTTTGATACTTTGGAGCAATTGAATGAAAAGCCCAAGAATTGGCGGAAATATTCAGTAGGCACTGAGTTTTTATTTTTATTATTCCTGTAGCACCCATGAGCTGAGGCAGGGGCAGGTGCCACGTCAACTCCAAGGAAGCTGTCCCTCCCCGGCACACACAGTAGGAGTCAAAGCCAAACAAAGGGAGAAGAGGTCACGGTGAAATGGGCACGGTGAACGTGACAAATAACACATCACCATGTGTGAGCATATGATCTCTATAGATTAACCTTGGTTCCTCACAGAATAGCCATTATAATCATCCCATTTTTGTAGGCATCACAGCCTTTTGGAAAGATTTGAATGCTGAGGGTAATTAAGCTTCGTCATCAGGCTATCACAGCAACAGCCTTGACTTTCACAGGCAGTGCTACGGACACCGCTGAGCCTCCTGTGCAGAAGGGTGCTCTGCCGAGAGGATCCCTCCCCTGCAGGCAGCACCTCAGTCCTGTGCGTCCAGCCACATCAGCTACTGCCCAGCTCTGCTCTTCCTCACTTACCAAAAGAGTGAAGACTGAAATATTCATGAGAAGTGTACGAGCGTGGCTGTTAAGGAGGATACTCTTGCACACACACTTATACGCATCTATATGCTGTGTAAGAAGGCGCTTGGCAGGGCACCAGGGCAGAGCCACCGAAGCAAAACCACCAGTGATCAGCCAGTTAGTCCAGGAGCCTGTGGAGATGGAGAGTCTGTCCATCGCAAAAGTTGCAGTGTGTTTTCAACAACAGCTCTCAAGAAACGCCGATTCAATTGCTCCATCGATCTTCCTGCGTATGCCCATGATCTGACACAGCAGCAGGTCAAATGGTGACATCTGGCACTGCTCACACAGGGGCACCAGCTGAGATCCAGGCTGCCCATCAGGGTGCCTCCGCAAGGTTTGGGATGCCGCAGTCCCTGTTCTCATTAGCCTCCACACCAAGACGTTACCACCAGGAGGATAAGGCAATAAAGCCCCTCAAGCAGAGGCGACTCAGACCTGGAGAAGCATACAAAGGAAGAAGCGATAACAGATCTCCATTTTTCATTCATTCTGTGAAAAAAAACTTGCTCCGACATTTAAAACACCACTGATAACTGCCAAAACTGCCTCAGACTTCATAACTGCCACATGAACAAAATCTACAGCCTTAGCTACAATTCACTTAGCATACTTCAGTCCAGCACAAGCCAAGTACAGAGAAAGCTGCCTCCTGAAAGGAGGCACTGGCTTCATCATTTAACGAAGCCAGCATAACCTGAGAAATCACTGCTCTTCCCACCCTCTCCCCTCCTACAACAGCGATGGCAGCTATTTCCCATAAAGGGAGCATGGAAAATAGGATGCATGAAGCTTGCAAACTGGGCAATAAAAGAGGTGACAGTAGCCTATAAATACCGGGGAGTAGAGAGGAGGAATTCAAGGATAAAAGTGAGAAGTGGCCTGAAACTGGAAATGGAAAAATCCATGCTGAGCATGATGGAGCTCTTATCTATGTGGAGAATTACAAGGAAAATCATTTACCTGGAGAACATGACTATAGATGCTCAAAAGAAAATGAAAAGATACTTGCAGGGAAATGCAGTAACAGAATTCCCTCTCTAACTAAAAGATTGTTCTGATGTTCGCTCCCTTTCTTACAAAAGGCAAAGGGATTCATACCTAATCAAAAAACCTACCATAGCATAGGTCAAAAAGTGAGTCCTATCTAGTAAGCCTTTGGAAAGTACACCTCTCAACTAACTGCCAAACCAAGCACTTTTTATTAAATATATTTTTGCTGTATATGTAAAAAAAAAAAGAAATCTAGTAGCAGAGGGCTATGTGAGAATGCTCCTTCTCTCTTGATCATTGTTTCTCCAGCCAGAAGGATAATGACACATAACATGCAATGCATATAGACAAGTAATTCCTGTTCTCCTTCAAAAAAACCCAAAAAACCAAAAAAACCAATCGAAGTTTTGCCACAGTGTCAGAGTCCAGATTTCACTCCAGGGCATTTAAAATGCATTTCAGGTCACCATGCTTAGACCAAAGAGCTGGCCAGGATGCCAATGTCTCCTCATTTTAAAGGAATGGGAAGGCATATGCCAACCTTCAAAATACATGCCATCAGTGCTGAAAGTGGATCTCACCAGGGGAAAATGCCTTCTTGCACTTTAACAGGCAAGACTACATCCTTGCATTGGTCTCAGACACAGCCATAGCTGTCTGCATGTTTGTCACCACTACCCATGGCTGGATTTACCAAAGGGACCAAGAGTGCCAAACACAGCAGACAGCCTCCTCCAGCAGCACTGGCTGCTCAGAGCATGTCATGCTCTACACTCTGGAGATCCTCCTGCTCCTGTGTCCAAGTTATGGCCATCAGCAAGCAAAACCCAGCAATAGAGTCTCCCTCACCACCTTCTGACATAGCTGCACTTGCAGAGAGAAATGCAGCCAATAAAACCAAGAACAAAAGCAGATATGAGAAGTTCTCCCCTGGTAGCGCAGCTGCAAAATGTGCTGCGAGATGAGGCCAGGATGAAACGAAGGGTAACCACTTTGGATCTATGTGGCAATTCCTTTCGGACAAAGGTTTCCCACTTCAGTTGAAAGGTTTGTGATGTGCCCACCCACCTAAGCTTTTGTGATGCGCTGAAATTAGAGTGTTATGAACAGAGTCCATTAAAACCTGACACACAAAAAAGGCAGGCAACCCCCATCATTCACAAGTCCAGGAGTACAGGCACATTGCTCACTGACATGGTCTCAGCTCCAAGCCTGCAGACACATTGGCAGACGTCCCCCGGGTTTTTCCAAGCCTTTGAGGCTGTTCAGTCAAGTGTAGACGCTGTCTGTGAGCCCCTGTCATTGCTGTAGCTTCTGTTTGAAGGTGTCTATAGACTTGGGGCCCCTGTACTAATGCAGCACAGTTGCAGGAAAAGCTCTGAGGGAAGCTTAAGACCAGGATAAACAACTTATTACGGTTAATGGTTTTCTCAGTATTTCGACCAATGCAATGCCAGCCACCCGAAGGCAAGGCTGTGAGTCTCAATATTAGCACAGGCATAATAGAAAGTGCTTTTCAAGGTCTATCTTCCTGCTATTACTGGATTACTTTATATTGTATCATAAAAATTGTCCAAATGGTGGCTCAACAAGCTAGGACTTGATTCACAGACCTGCCATGTTACTGATGCAGCTGAGGTCAAGAACTACAAATAGAGCAGATAATTAGAAGGGAAGTGCGTGCTGCTGAGCAAACACATCAGGCATGGGAAGATTTTCTGTGCTGGAAAGGTAGAGACACTGCGTTTACAGAACTACCTGAGCATCTGGGTTTGTATTGGTTAGAAAACACATCCACCAAAAAACAAGGACCTGAAGGCTTACAAATACACAATATCAGCCTGTGTTCATGGCAGTTGCTCTTTTAGGGTTTAAACATGGGGCGCTACATAGACCTGAAAGACCAAATTCACCAGTGGCATAACACAATGCAGGCAGCCCTTAGCAGAGCTATCCCCTTATTTCCTAGGAAAATGAGATATCAGGGACAACCCTCAGGGACTAACAGATCACATTCATTGCTGGGAGAAACGGAGAGAGATGCACTGCAGCAAACAGAGCTGTGCACGGCTTCCACCAGCAGAAAACAACAGGCTTCGCTGTCTTGTTGTACACCCTGGAAAGCAGAGCATGGATACCTCCCACCTGGAAGAATTCAGTTGACCTGTCTGCTGGGAGATAAATGCTTACTTTGCTACAGAAGCAAAATATCAAGTGCTTTTCATTCTTGCTTTAGCTGTGAGCTTTGCTGGTTTTCTCATCTCATTTCAAGATTTGGTTAATTTTTGTGTTTCACTTTCTTCTCAAAAGCTGGCAACAGACCACCTGTTTTGAATGCACCTTTGTGCCTAAGGACATGGTAGACAAACAGTCCGTTCATACTTTTAAGAGACACTGTGCGTGTGGACATCAGGCAGTATTCAGATGCTTCAGAAGACATACAATCCGCATAATTCATCTTGTCAGTAGTGTAATACTATGCCATTGACAAAACCCCTACATAAACACCCAGCTGGTAATATGATTACGCCCTGAGGAAAAAAAGATTGATAGTCGTGGTGATTTTACTGTGCTATAACAACAGAAGCCATCTTTTCCACATATATCTCTAATCCTTTCCCGAAACATTAGTAAATACCATTGCCCGACAAAGGTGAGCTCTACAAGTTAGTAACATGTCACAGAAAGAACGAGCTAAAACCTCAGTGTTAAGCTTGATGCTATAGCCCTTTTGCTCACTAATGAAGCTGCAGATACCAGAGATATTTTTAAGATGCCTGCAAATCATGTTATAATCCACAAAGAAAAGTTTAGCTATGATAGGAAGACACAGAATGTTACAGAAAAATAAAACCTAAAATCTCCCAGTGCTATTAAAAATGTCCAAAGAGCCAACACAAAAAGCCTTACCTGACACAAAGCAAAAATTTAAACAAATATTCTTCAGTGTTGTAATTCCTGGAACAAAACTTATTAGCAAATCTAAATTAATTCCGCTCCAGGCATTATGATACACTATCAGTTACTCCCTCGCTCCCCCTGGGAAATATTTTGCTATTGCTGTCAGTCAACTGCTTGAATGCTTGGAGTTTACCAGCTGCATAACATATATTGATTTTTGATGAATGACATCTCTCTCTGGGCCATTATGGTTTTGTTTTCAAACCTTATTTAATTGTTCGCCTATTTTTCAGTGAAATAAATGCAAAGTGTTTATTCTCCAAAGGCTGTAAACAGAGATCTCAGGTCTAGTTTCTATGACAACCTCACTTGATACAGCAAACCTAGATTATCTCTAATGACAGACATGAAGTTTAAATTGCACATTCTGCACAAACAGTGCACTGTTGACCTTTTATTGAAAAATGGAATACAGTGTGATTAGCATAATGTGCTATATGAAAGGGAAAATTGTGGAATAATGCAGATTGCACTCTAATCATAACTACTGTGCTAATCTCTAGCAAACTGTTTGCCAGAACATGAAGCTTTTAAAACTAAGATTTTTCCCAGACACCATTTTCAAATCCTGTTAGATAGTAATCCTATCACATTAAATAGTTCTCAGATAACACTTGCTGCTTCTGCTATTTTTCTCCCGTTGCAGTTTTTAACAGGGCAGTAAAAGTGAATAGGCTTATGTAGAAATATGGCAAAAAAATTCGAGCTATGAGAACTATTTTTAAACCTCCTGAAGGCATTTTTTTTTTCATGCTCACAAATTTGTTTGGAAGCAAGAACCAAAAGACATAGCCTTTTCTGTCGGGTGCTGTCTTCCAAAACCTGCATGTTTTCCTAGGAGGAAAATTTGCGTGTATACTAGTGAATAAAGCCCAGCTCATCTACAGAGACAGGAGGCTGCAGGAGACATTCTGCTTTGCAAGGGCAGAGACGGAAAATATCCTGCCTCTATACGCAGCAAGTTTCAGCAGGCTTTGATTTTGCCAGCTACAATTTGTTGCTGCTCACAGAAATGTCTGCAGCAGTTTACAAAATGTTAATACTTTAGGGAGTTTGGTGCGTGAATTGAGGTTTCCATTGGGGTTGAAAGAGTCACGTGCTGCTCTAAGGGGACAGCAAGCAGTTAAGTTTGTCTTTCCCTCTGCAGAATACTTTTAACTTCATTTCCTTTAAACTTTCATGAAATAATAGGAAATATTTCAATTTACTGAATGAGATTTCAGCTCGCTTGTATTCAACATAATCAGTGAACAGTCTGGAGACAACCAAAAAAACCAAACCATAATTAATATGAAAATATAGTTATAAACTGTAAAACTGATGGGTCAAGGAATTGGGAATGAGGCAGAGAAATTTTTATTCCTGCCATGCCCAAAAGTAATACCCGGTTACTGTTATTCTCCTCCCTGTTTAAAAAAAAAAAAAAAATAATTAAAAAGTAGCATTGGCTATTTTTCTAGCGAGTGACAAGTATGGAGGAAAAAGTAACTCTCCATTGCAGAGTAGGAAGCCTTGGATTGTCCAAGCCTGGTCATGAAGAGTGAATAATCACAGACACTCAGCTATTGCCCCTCTTTCTTTCAGAGGATGATAATCAGCAACTAGATCTTATTAGCATCACATCAAAGTGGTTTCTCCATCCCTCCCTATTCCGCAAACAAGCTAAAAATTATTTTCAGGTGCTTGTCTACAGAACAATGCCATTAGAGGAAACCTATTCTCTCATTTCTCTCTCACTCTAATGGGTTTATGCCATTAATACTGTCAGCTGAGTTGTTTTTAACCAGCAGTTAAGGCAGCAGCAATAATAAAGCTTTTTTTTTTTTTTTTAGTACAGGCAGACCCCAGTTACTTGCATTCTAAGCAGCTATTCATCACCACCACTATTCTCTGTGTATCAAAAGAGCTCTGGTTTTCAGGGGTTTCCACTTGGCAGTATTATATTTTTCTTAATAAACATTGTCTTCCATTACAGCAGCTGACAGGAAAGAATCAATTTATTTAAAAGGCATCCACTTTTTTTTCACATGGAGTTATTACACTTGTAAATGTAATCCTGTCATTTGATATATAAGATAGCAAACTGTGTGTTTGGTAAGGTGGTGTGTCCCAAGCTTAGGTATTTCTAATCCCTGCAACACCGCCCAAACTCGTCCGCTGTGATTTTAAACTTTGCAGCCTCATATGATGGCAATGAGCGTTTGTGGTGCTTCTCAAGTGGTGTGTTATGGGACAGAGGCTGTATTGACCATACCTGCACAGCTATTCAAATGTTACCACATATTTTAGAAATCTTTACCAAAAAAAAAAAAAAATCAAGGTAAATATTGACAACAAAAATGGCAGCAGAAGCCAACACGTCTGAACAGTAACTTTACAGGCAGTCTCCCTACCTACTGGTATGTCTAAACACAAATAAATGAGTGCTTTTACAGACATTGTAAATTATAAACCTATTTAAACATAGGCTCTCACCACTAGCCTCTCTGTCAGACTAATACATTCCCTGGACATTCACTTCCACAGGTCAGAAGAACGTAATGACTTCCTTGTGCTTCTACCACATTTCTTCAGCTTCTCTCATAATATTTTTAGCTAGGATACTGACTAATTTTGGTACCTCCTGTTAATTCTTATCCTCTGTTTCACGTTTCCTTCAGGCACAGTTTGCATAGCTCTAGTCACTTGTACAAATATTTAAAACCAGCAAGACAAACCAAGCATAACAAATCCAGAAATAAAGCAACTCCCACAGAAGCTAATGTTTACCCAAAACAGAGAATGAAATATTCCACACCTCTCTCCAGGCAGCCTCTTCTGTTTCTTTAAGGTGGGATATGATGACACTTGGATAATAAGGACCAAAAGTCCTTGCCATTGCTGCCTTCCCACCTTCGACCATCAGTTGTTCAACGTTTCCAGCCTACTCTGTGTGATCCTGGAAGGGCTTCAGCTCCTGTAGGCTGAATGCAGGTGCACACTTCAAGATGGTGAAGGCCCATCTATCAGCCCCATACTTGTCATACGGAAGAGTCTAGACTCCAGGCCACAGACACTGTGACCCCATCACAGGACTGACCTGTGAGCAGGAATCACCACCTCTCTTTATTGTCCCATGTCTTCAACAGGGCTGGGATTTGGCTACCCTAACAAAGTGACTGAAAAAGTTCAATTGGGCAAGAAAAATTAACAGACAGACCTAATTAAGTAAATTATTCCCAAAGTAAAGCATGTTGTTAAGAACACTGAAAATTCACGCTAGCTGATACAATCACCTTCCCGCAGTAAGTAAACATCTACAAAAAGTCAGACAGCTGAAATACCATTTGTTTTGAAATGAACTTTTAGCCCCATAGCTCAGCCAAGCGTCCACATATTTTTTTGCTCTGAAATATAACCAGCTCCGTGAGATGCCAGACAGCTAGGAGAGCACTCCAGACTAGAAACAAAAAGATACTATTGTCTTGGGACCGCCACAGTCATCGTTCCTACCTATACACATCCCACCACTTTTGCAAGGCTGACAAAACAGTCACAGATAGCTCTTCCACTCACAACTGCTTAGCAGTGCTGTGAATCAAAGCCGGGGTTGGAATAAGGCAAATGGCAGAAATGAAATGTAACTTGCTCAGTTGCTGCTGTAAAGACCAGAATGAGGAGTCCCAAACAGATGCAAGACTCCAATCTACATTCACCCACATCTTTGTAGACACAGGTGGCTCCTGCAGGTAAAACTGGTTTGTCATTCACTTAGTGGATTTCTAGTCCTCTGCCCTACTCAGTAAGCTGAGAGATCCCTGAAGGGCCATCAAGCCTTTAGCTCCCAGCCATGGGTATCTAAGACTCCCCTTCGCCATCCCCATGAGCACAGGGAAGAGCTGGGGTGCTGAGATGGCACTTGAATATTTCTGGGGCTCTGAAATAAATCATCCTGCAATTCAAGTGCTGTAGTTAATATACGCTATTACTCTATATATGATTCAGTATGCTTTACTCTCTACCTATATGCAACATTCATTTGTTAGTTGATCCGAGTACAGATTGGATTTTTAAGTAAAAATCAGGTTGATGCTTACAGTCATATATTTTATAAGTTACTTTTAATTTTAAAGAAAAAGGCATTCATAAAAAGGGCTTCTACCCTTCACAAGAGCTTCTGCTTCCACCATTTGTTGGCATCCTTTCAAATACTCTTTGTAATGACTAAGGACTGTTCAAGACCTTCCACATCTATGATTGCATCCTCTGGGAAGAATGTATTGGATTGAGAGAAACTATTGTCCCATCCATGGAGGAGATTCTTAACCAGGTCAAGAGAAGCATGAGGGTAAGATTTCAAAAAAAAAACCCAAAACCAACCAAATAAAAAATCCCCTTCAATGTCCTTCATCTGTTCTAGCCCCTTTCTTGTTTTCCAGCAGGGTAGTAAGTAGTAAGTTGATGGAACGCCATAAATGAGTGAACGTGAGCAGACAGACCAGTTCCAAAATGGGTGCTGGCTTGCAGTTAGGGTGGCTTCCAGATTGGCTGGATTCCTGCTATATTGACAGGCTGTAGCAGAATTTGAGAATTATATTATTAATCAGAGTCTGTGAAAAACAAGATGAGAGTCAAACCACCAGGCATGATAGGAATGTTAGGCAAAGGTGTCTGTAAACTTCTGCTGACCCCTTACACCAACCAGGTCGAGAGCTCTTTCATTAATGCTAATGCTTTTCATATTAGTGCTTCACATAAAGAAATCCTGCTGACTACTAGGGTCAAAGAGTTCACAAGATGCGTTGGTCACATCAGCAATATACTGATGATTCTTTCTGACATGACCCCACAGCTAATGAAGGGCCATTTGTGAGGGAATTGCTTTTCACACAGAAAGGTTTGTAATGAAGGTATAAAACATATCTGGAGTAGGACGTGCTGCTGCTTTCGTGATGCAGTAATGAAAATGACCACCATCCCACTGAGACACAGTGTATCTGTGCAAGTCACATGTACCTGGATTTCTTCTGCCCATTCCTGTCACTAAATTTTCCTATATACAAGACTGCATCTGCTTCTTGTTGCTAAACGACCAACACCCATTCATGGCCCCCACATCAAGTACTTTGCCTGTAAAATTAGACATTTTGAAGCCCAGGTCAATATTACAGCTCAGCATTTCTCAGCCTACTACATCTCCTGCTTGCCTCTTTTTTGGGGCCCCTGTCAACAAGGCCCAGGATAAAGGATAAAAGGCTCAAGCGCACTGCAGCACAGCGACCGCAGCAGCAGTGGGCAGTATGAAGGGCTAAACTAGTAGTCCCAATCTTCCATATCACCACCCGTGTTACTGAAGCTTCTCCTTTCTAGCCTGCAGTCTGAGTCACAGTGCAGAAAGGATGCCAGGAGCAGGAATTGTAGAGTGGCAGAACAAAAAAGGCCCTCAGCAACAGGGTGGGTTTATTCAGTAAGAAGCTGTTCTGCAATCTGTTCTGTAGTCTTCTACTAGGAGATCCATGGCCGCAGATTAGCCAATGAGTTATCCTCACAGTGTAATCCCACGTTAGGCAACATTTCCATCTCCTTTGGCTGAGATCAGTTCCTGTGCTTGCCCAGGCACGAACCTACCACAGATCATAGGAGAGAGGTCTGGAGGAGGCTTTAGGAGGTCATCCAGAAAGGGGAGTTAACTCTGGCACTCCTGACAGATATGTCTCTCGCCTATTCTAAAAACACTCTGTGGACACCCCCAAGAAACAGCCTGAGAAACTACTCTTCTTGATGTTTTAAAGAAAGAGAGTCTCTATTACTGTGTCTTCCCAGGATCTCAGGAACATCCTTCGCTTTATGTAAATTATGCTCTTCTGCGATAGCCTGGAGGCTCTCTTCCCTAACAGATAACACCTTATCTGTTTATAAAAGACCTTCACAGATTTGCATGTTTAATTTGTTAGTGAATAATGGTTTCATTACCTAATAGGAGGGACTACATGTATTATGGGGGACCACAGAATTATAGGGGGTTTAATCATTTGTACCCTGAGGAGAGCACGTTACCATAATAGCGTATGAGTATACAGGTATTACAAGATTTTGAGGAAGAAAGGATTGCATGCAAATCTACAGAATCAATCAAGCAGAAAATCTACAGAGATCATAAGCAAGGAACAGTCATGTTGAAAACATTTCCCTTCATCACCTTGAAGAGGACTTGCTGGGAAAAAAGAATTCCATGTTAGGAAAAAATGCCAAGATGTCAGATATTCCTTTTCATCCCTCAGAGTGGCGTGAGACAGTGTCTTTCTCAGCAAGCCTCTTCTGTTCGATCTATTGTTCTTTACATAAATATGATGATACCAAGCAAGAAACAGCAGTAACACAGCCTCAGGTTTCCCATCCCACCAGTGACATGCAAATCCATGGGTTCTTCTGCTGGAGCTGTTTGCCTCTATGGGCCAGGAGGAACACGCAACAAAAAGCTCTTTTATAAAAATCTCTTTTCCACAGAAGGTTTTAGCTTTCATGAGCCATTGCTCTACAGCACCAACACATTTAGTCAACATTCCCAGCCTCTTCTTTAGCTTCCCACTCAGGTAGGGGAATGAATCAATGATTCATAGCTGCATTATTGCTGCTGTTAGGGTTGCAGTGGAGAACAGAACTCCAAAAGGCATCAGAGGACACAAGCAAAGAATCTGAGGTCAACCTTCAACCACCACACTTTTCCCTGATGTCTCTCATGGGGTTGTTTTTTTACACCCCCACAGAAAAAGTGGCAAAACTTCATTCTGTAAATAGCTGCAGTTCAGACCACAGCCACCAGCATGGATGGTATAAATCAGGAGGACATGTACCATACCTCTTGAGACAAACCAGTTACAGCTGGCAAAGTGCAAAAGTTTTTAATAAGACTTGGGCTGCTGACTTAATCTAGGGCTGGCACAGAAAAAACAAGGGTCCATGTGTCCAAAAGCTTATCTGTTTCATTCAGCTGTATCAGCTGGCCTAGTAAGAGATATCTCTCCTGACAGCTCTCACCATGGAAATGGGAGTCATTTATCAAGAAGGACTTTCCCCTGAACTACCTTGACCCTTTTCTGTTGATGCTGCTTTTTTGCTGTGATTTTTACACATTTAGGGGAAAGCCGCACAGTCTAACTTTAAATGTATTATGAGCTCATGTGCCCTATATAATAATGGGACCCAAAAGGAGTTGCAGAAAGCTGTTAGAGTCCTCTAGTTAGATGCTACTGCTATATCTTACTGTATCCCAAATACTTACCTCCAGCATATATTTCTACACGTAGACTTATGTATGGACCTAAGTGGATTTATATTGATTTCAATGTTGTTACAACATATGCCAATATGTATACTTGAAGCATATTCATTAAACTTCAAATTATATGTGTTTTAAAGGGTGCTAATAGCACCATTTGATGTGGTAATTATTGATATTGGCTTCCTGTAGAAAGAGCACTCAAACTACAAGCTAATTTCACACGGAAAACAGCTGTCACATGGTAATGACATTAAAAGTCATTAAGCTGATCTGCATTCAAAGCCATGCCATAGAGGTGAAAGGCCCTGTAGCCAATTATTACTCCACCAAGCCAGACAGTCCCCAAACACAAGCAACATATGCAGATCCATCCCTCCTTGTCTTTAATTAGATCCTGCCTACCCTCTGTAGCAACAGCAGTATACGTGGGAAGGGCACATGTTAGGCAGTGGGGAAATAATCACAAAGAGATCCTGACATGCACTGTCTGGCATGTCCTGCTAACACCTGCATGCTGTACACGGGAAGAAAAATCAGCAGCAAGAGACAATTTTTATAGTGTTCATACTGCAAAACATATGACTTTCGTGGAGCTACTCTTTGTCTGCTGCAATGACCGTGTCACTGACAGATTAACGATGATTCTTTTTCTCTGGTAGCTGTGGGTACACAAGGAATACAGGTTTGCACCCACTGCTTATGAGGGAACAACTTCAAAATCATCATTGACACAGTCTGGTACTACTTGAGTGAATCTATCCAATTTGCGGTGATTATGAAATTGGGCAAAAACTAATGAAAAGGTCCAAAGAAAGGTACTAGAGCAGCCAAACTGCCTTTGTAGAGATTTTCCAGCCCAAAACTCACCTGGCTGTCACTGCAGGTTCTGACACAGAGGACTCCCATGCCCATATGTATGCTTACTCCCTGCAGGGTCCCACTTGCTCGGACTCCAGCCTTGCTCATAGAGTTGGTACAAAGCGCAGTTCTGCTTCTCTTTCCAGAAGGAAAAAACCCCACTGCTGAAGGTCACAGCCCTCAATTTCTTTCCCACATCTCTCAGAAGCATAAGATGATCTTTTCTGCAACACCAGCCACTCTGCAGCAGCAGGCACACTTCTTGTGAGCAGAGTGGAGTGAAAGAGTTCTTCCATTGCTTTAGCCTGAAAAAGTGACATGATCCACATGAGTATATATGAATGGTATGATCCATACCATTCAAATAATAGTGGTCTACAGGTCTTTCCCACACTACTCCAAGGCATCTCCCTTACAATTTCTCCCGCTCCTCCTGCACATGACTTTGCTTTGTCAGTGAGTCCCTTCTCCTTTCCCCCAGCTCTTCTCCCTACTGTAGCCAGTTTCACCCTAGGAACCAGCTCTACCACAGGAGGGAAGGAGAGCCATCCTTTCATGGTTTTAATCCCTCTGTCAGGTGAATCCCCACCATACAAGCTGCTGCCTATTCACCAACCTACTTATTTGGCAGAACCAGGTTTCTAACGTGGAATTGATACAACCTGCTAAAGAGTGTGGCCAGGCAATGGTGAAAGTCTTTACAGCTCACTAACCCAGTGCAGACGTGGCAGCAGCATGCATGTACATTAGTAAATTCAGCATCTACCTCCCAATCCCAGAAAGCACCTCTAGAAAGGAGACAGCCCCCTGGGATCAGCAGACAAGAAGCACAAGATCAAACCAACACACTGAGTCATGCACAGAGTCATTCTCACAGAAATCTCCTTCCTTCCCTACAGTACACTGACTTCAACACTTACTCAGTAACAGATTAAATATTTCATTTCTGAATTTTAAGGGCTGTAAATTAAAACAACATCAAAAAGGAAAGGAACTGTAGCATAAACAATCATAGCTGCATCCACAAACTGCAATTAATCACTTATTTTTTTACACTGCAAGTAAGAGTCTATGAATGTTTTTTTGTTTCCACAGATCTGCATGAAACTAATATGAATTTTTTTAAAAAAAAAAATCACTGTGTAAGAATTTCCAAAATGATCCTATGAATTTCACTGTCAATGAGTCAAGAATGACCAATACATAAAGAATCTGCAGTAGAAGAAGACTTCTGCACTTTCCCTCAGAAAAAAAATGGAGGAGATCTCAGAGCACAGAGAAACTAATGGAGTGCATGGAGCGGGAAGGGAGGGTCTGACACCGTGCCCTCAGAGCTATGGCTCAGACTAATGAATTATCTCTGCTTGGTTAAATCTCTGGCATTACTAATCAGACAAGAAGCATAAAACGGAAAGTTCATTAGCAAGATCATAAAAGAGTCATACTGACAAAGATCATTCGACTTAGCGATAGAAAGGTCAGTTACAGGAATCGGGAAATCGCTTTGTTTAAAGGAAAACAAGTTAGACCAAAAGTAACTCAGAATCCAGAAAAGACCAGCACTGGAGTTGTGTGCAGTGTTCTGCTTTATTTTTGGAACATAAACAGGGAAACATTTCCTTTGACAGTGCATAAACTAGACCTTCTTTAATCAACATCATCCTGGCCTGGGGTAGGCTGGACAATATCAGCTTTCCCCCATGGCTGATTCATTTACCTCCGCCTGCACCCAGACAGCCCACAGCTCCTCTGTAGGAAATGCTTTCAGCACAAGTCACAAGACGGTCTCAGAAGCAAAATTTGCTAATTGTGTCAAATTATGTGTGAAGGGTTTACAATATGGATCACTACCCACTTGGGATTTAAAGGAGATCGCTAAAGTAATTTCAAGACTTCAAGATAATTCAGAAACCCCATTCCCAGAGGTTACTAAACGCTCTGTCCCCTTATTACTACTACAACCACGCTACACTGGGGGTTGGATTTTTTCTTCAGGGGTAGGAGGGAGAGGAGGGGAAGTGGTGGTGGGGTTTTTATTGGAATAATTAGGAGGAAGAAAGCAGAATGTGTATATTTAGCCTGGTTTCCTAAAGAAATAAGGAATAATACGGCTTTACATGCATTGTTTCTACTTTTGAGGTCACTAGCCTATTTCAACCACTGTTGAAGAGAGAGCAATGGCAAAGGGATTCCTACACATCTCATGAACATGAATTAGGCAGTTAGAAAGGAGCAAAAAATTACTGCCACCTCTCAGGAAAACAACACAACCTGAACTCAGTCATGAATGGACACCAGATAGCTCTGTTAGGAAGGCTGCAAAACCAGGAAAAATTCCATCTGAACCTTTTAAAGCCTTGAATAAATCCCACAAAAGACACAGATCAGCAGGAAATTCAGACGCAGTCCTGATGCATGCAAACAACTTCTTCTAATCTGACACCTCTACCTGGAGATACTCCGTGAGCTGAAGCAGCCAACTTCCAGCAAGCATTTTGCTTTCCAAAGCAAATGTGCCAGCCAAAATGGACTGAGGCATGGAGGAAATTAAGACATTCATGTTTGTTTGTTTCCATACAAGCCAGCAATCAAGAAAAAGCCATTAGTCAAGGTTTTTCTGCCTCATCTTTCCTGCCTCAGCCCCGACACTTTGCTGCTGCTTGGTGGGAGCAGACAAGATGCATCCTCGCCAAGGGTGCTGCTATATCCTGGCAGCTCCAAGCACTGATCGCTGGCACAACAGGAGCTCTTGCACCCCAAAAAACTGTCAACGGGAAACAGAAGAATCTCTCACACACACAAAAAAAAGGTATTTTCTGATGTTCATCAATGAAGCCAGCAAGAAAACTTTTCAAACATGCAAACACACAATTCCCGCTGTAGCCAGGCAAAGGTAAGACACCAAGCACCTTGCCGCTCTCCCTATATGACTGAACTGTGTCAAGTTCCTCTTATTTTTTCCCCTCAAAAAACCAGCACTCTCCCTACCCTACAAGCAATTGTCACGATGCACATCAGAAAGCAAGTATTAAATAAATGTGACTGGTTTTTAAGCACCCTGCTCCATGCAGGATTAACCTGTACAAGATACATTTTGGAGAATGGTCCTTTATGTTTATCCACCTCCAATCTAAACTGCAGTGGGGAAAAGTATCCTGACCACAAAAGAGCTAGACAGTTTTACAGCTAGGACACATAACACAATAACCATTTAGCCAGATTAAAGCATACTGAGAGCTGCATCAAATATTGTTTAGAGCACATAAAAACGGCTTTAATATTTAAATGTATCCCATGGCTGGGCTCTTTAGATTTGCTAGATTCGCTGGGGCTGCACAGCTATTAGCTTCTACATTTCATCTTCAATTCCTCTTCACAGTAGGAGAAACATAAAAATGAGGGTCACTGCTTGGTCATTTCATTACCCCTGGCAGAGAAATGTGCTTTGCACAAATGAGGAAATATTTTAGATGTAGATTGTTGCAATGTTGGTGTGACAAAATAAAACCAGAGTTAAAAAATAATAATGATATTATAATGGTTATTTTGTAGAATAATGTTAAAATAATATGCAATGTAGCAACGGTCCCCTTATCAAAGGGCCTGGCGCATTTCATTGTCATCATTTAAAAGACCCATTAGCAAGAGCCCTGGAAATGTATGGCTCAAGGTCACAACCAAACTAAATGAGACTGAGCAGTAATTCAAAAACATTAAACTGTTTATGGTTAGAAGTCCAATAAATAAATCCTCAATGCAAACACACACACAAATCTTAGCGGCAAACCCCTCTACAAGTCTCCTTTTATTTCTCCGAAAACAGAAACTCACTGAAAGAAATTGATAATCTGCTTAAACCCAGAAATGGATTAGATGAAATGTCACTAATGTGGGAGATGTGAGACTTAGTGCCACAAACACGGATTAGGCTGCACAAACTGTTTGGCAACGGGCGCCCCTGTGAGCCAAACACAAACAATGTGCTCACCCAAGTCCGGCAGGCACGTAAACGAACTGATGGGCAAGACCCAGCCAGGAAACATGGGCTGACGCAGGCATGGAGCCCTCCACTGCCACATTGGATGGGACAGCTCATGTTGGGCAAGGGGGACAAGATCACTACTTGTCTCAAGGAGGAATTTAAGTGCAGAAGAAACAGGAACACAAACACTATTTATTAATCATGACTTGTAAGACAAAACCCAACATCTTACTAGCCTAGCCCCTAGCTCTGTTTGCACTACCTAAAGCATGGCATTTAACCCATATTCTAAGTATATGAATAAATGGGACTTGATTTTCAGTCATACTCTTCTCCTCCCCCCCAAAAAAAGTCACTGGGAGGTATGTGCCTCTGCTTTACCAACTTTAAATGAGATGAGTATGTTACTAGTTTGCAATGACAACATCCAAGAGAATCACTTCTGGCACTGGATGAGAAATTTTGTTGAAATGAGAAACCTAGCATTACTTACTGCAAGGCTACTCCTCCACAGGTCTCTGCTCTGGCCCCTGAGCTCTGCCTTAGATCCTCTCACTAGTCATTTCACTAGTTTTGGAGGATCAGGACATATGTCTTATGATGACCACACCAGGAATTTCTGTGCATCAGAATCAGTGAAGTTGGGCATATTCAGTGCAACCAAATTCACAAAAGTGTGGGAAAAGTCATTTAGGTGGTTTTCATGAGAAATATTTTACTATATTTAAACACATACAGCAAAAGACTCTCCTATGAGCAACAAGCTCCGAACCTAAAGACCCAAGCCCAGCTGAATATTAACAAATACAGAAAATCTCTTCCAGTCTTATTGTTTCTGCCTGAAAAGCATTCTCCTAAACCTCCCAGTTTAATATCTCTCACTTTCATAAGCCTTATAAAAATGCCAGAAATGGAAACGAGATTCAACAACACAAATGCAATCAATCACAGAAACTGATTCTTGGGGAAAAAAAATGCATGAAGTATACTCCACTGACACCTGTAAATGGAATTCAGCTTCCAGGTAACTTACACATCTTGCTGACAGCATGTTTTATTGATGTCACAGTGATCTTGTATTTCATTTCCTAGCTGAGTGTGGATGCAAGAGAAAAAGCCTGTGCAAGTCATTGTGCTAACGCTTTGCATCTGGCTGTGCTCAACAGCCATTTGAAGGCTGTAAGTGCCTGGAGAGCAGTGGCACACCTCTCTGGAACTTTAATCTATGACAGGAGCTGAATGCACATCCAACAAATTATAAGTTACATATGAGGAAAAATATTATTCTGTTAGCAGCTAAGTCACAGCCCTGCAATAAGTAAATTGCAGAGCAATACAGCTTCGTCTAATGACTATCAGTTGGCCGAAAGGAGCTCAGGGGTATGTAACGCAGGCAGAAATAAACCCCCATACATCTTGATTTGAAAGCATTTCCTCTAATATGGCTTTGTAGTTTCCCACTAAAATTTTTCATCACAGCAGCTCTCAGCCCCCATGCATGGAGTAGCACAGTTACTACAGACAAACCCCCTCCGCCTGGTGGGTCACTTAATCAGGACTCACATCTTTCCCGTGTACAGGATATGATTCAAAAGTGACATAATGCACATTCATCCTGATTTCCCAATAATCACCTTTCACCACTTGTGGAAATGCTTGGTCAATAAAACATAATGACATTATTGCAGTAAAGTCCTTTTCAAGTTAAGTGTCTGGGTCTCTATCTCCAGGACCCCACCAACAGTTAGGCTCCATCGTGGCACATAAACAAAGGCTTCAATTTTGCCTCATGTTTGATTAAAAGGGGGATAAAAGCTGGCTTTAATGGTCTCATTTACTAAGAACCAAACCAGATTCCATTTAAATCAATGTGAGCCTGTTGCCTTTAAAGGTGGTTGGACTGGACCTCACAAATGTAGGACCTCTCCTTTCACACACGCTTCTTAAACCCTTCCTTCCGGGATTTGTCAAGTCCGTCATGGTGGCAATTCCTCCTTGTGTCACAGATTCACCAGGCAGTCAGGACGCGCTGTGGCAGCTTGCAAGGTTGGTCTCTAAGCAAACTGAGCCCTCAGGAAGCAGGCTGTCCACCACCTGGCTGTGCTCCTGGTGCCCAGTCGGTCCAGCTCCAGACTGCAGACACTATGGAGACACAACCTGACACCTACAGTGCAAAAGCCATGCCTGCAAGGCTGGAGGTAGTGTTGTCCAGATAGATTCAGCTTCCTGACTCATCCGATTTCACGCATGTCTCACCTACTCCTTCTGCCCCGTGCAACAAGGCAGAGCTCCATGTCATGTGGCAGGGAAGGGACACATGACAGACCCCAGGCCTTGCGGAATGAGGAGCTGCAAGGCAGCCCAGCCCATCACCCCAACACCAGGCACTGCAGAGCAGTCAGACTGAGGAACTGCAGCCAGCACAGCACTGTGGACGCACAAGCCTGGGAGCAAGCTCAAGGCCAAAGCAATGCGAGCACATCTCACGTGGGACACGCACATCTCAGCAGAGCAGCTTTGTCATGGCTGCCACCATCTTTTTTTGAAGTCTGCTGCATCTCCAGTGAGGAAAAGTAACTAGCAACTAAATAACAAGCTTTTAAAGGAAAAGATTTCCAGGCCGGGATCTGACAGGGCTTCCTGGAGTACTAGAGGGAAGCGCTACTATATATAAGATGGTCATCAATATCATTGTCAAAACTACAAAGTGTCTTTTCATTCCTTAAAAAGCCTCTGCCACTCAGGACTGGAAGACATCCCTGTTGAATCCCCTCCGCTGTAAAGCAAGAAATAATACTGAAAATGAATAACCAACAGCAGAGCTGGGGAGCAGAAGGATTTCTCCAAGAAGGAAAGGGAACAGCAGAAGGTGGTTGCAGGGGAATGAAATCTGGTTGTCCCAAAACAGGTTGCACTGGAAAGGGGAAAGAAGTCCCTACCGTGTCACACAGAGCCACCAAAACCTCTTACAAGTAACCTCCCATAAACTCTAACTCACCCTACATGCACCAGCCCTGACATGGCTCCAGCTTTATATTTCATCCATCCAAATCCACAACCGCTCCAGCATGCTGAGCAAGCCACCTGAAAGGAAATAAAGGTAACTGGAGACTCACATCAATGCCCTGTGTACATCTGCAGGTTCCAGCTAAGAAGTTTAAGAGACACCAACATTCACTGGTTAAATTGCACTGTGCTACCACGGGCTGCTCATGGTGTACAGAGACATAGAACAAGTCTCATAGTACCTCGAGAGCAAGCATGGGCCAGGGCTCCGCTTTGCCAGGCACAAAAATTTCATGGATATTTCAGGTATTTCTAATACCTCCTGTTCTGTAGGAAGAACCACCATGTTCTTGAAGGATCATTTCTCTCAACACATATAACTTCTTCCAGGGGGGGAAAAAAAAAAAAAATCTTCATTTATTCTTTTCTGCTCTCTTTGATCCTAACCGCAGTGGTGTCACTCAGATTTGGAAACTTGAGGGCCTCCATGGAAACAAGACAGACCTTTTTCCATTTCAGCAGCGCCAAGCAGCCGTCCCACACAGCAAGCCATCCCCTCGCACAATCTGCCCCATGACCCACGCAGAGACAGGGAGCACCACCGAACTTTCCACTTAACTTTCTGCAATTTAGGAAGAGTCCCCAATGGAGCTCCCAGAGCAGAGCCTTAGGCTGGAACAGAGACACGTCCTTAAACCCCAGAGGAGAGATGCAGTGACTTAATGACAGTTCAGCCCGTGAATCTAGAATAACAACTCGTTTATTGTCTGAAGCTGGAATCCACTTTGTGTGATGACAGATAGCTTAGGAGAAGCAGACCTTGCCTGCCAAGTGAACTTCAAAAAGGACAGGGGGAAAGCAAAAATCTGGCTAGAAACCAAATGCTTTGCTAAACCTAGATAACACACTGTTTACCAAGAGCAAACTAGATTAGGGAAAAAAAAAAAAGGGATTTATGCAAATGTTCTTAATTTAATAACTGTGATCAGATATGGCTTTGTTTCTTCCATGTAATTTGTGTAATACAAATAAAGTACAAGGGTTCTTTTCCACTATAGGAAATGAGAATTATTAAACATTGCACTGAAAGGCAAAGGAATGTGTTTATTGACATGAAAAATGATCCTGCGGATACAAAAACTTTTGTATGTTAATTGCTAAATGTCAATGCAATTTAGAAAGTGGTTGCAGAAGGAAAGAATTCCTTTCCAAAACAGAAGTGGCTTTTTCTCATCTACCAGCCTGATTCAAGACTGCATCTTGAAAGTATTTATTGCTGTGTTTTGATCGGTGACACTGGGTCAGTACCCAAAAAACATCCTCACTTCATATTGATGTGGTTACTTGCTAGGAGGCATAAAGGAAGTAAAAGATTTCCTCCCAGTTTTATTACTGAATGCTCAAAATGTTTCCTGGGGTAAACAACACTAAAGCCATCTGTTTTTTTCTTTTTTTTTTTTTTTTTTCTTTTTGGAAACAAAAGGAGAACAACAGTAGCAACTTGTGAATGGAAAAATACAGGTCTAGAGCTATGTAACGAAAAATACCTTCCTCTGAAAGAGGGAGGGGGAACAACGACACACGCACACGTCTTTGGCCAATATATAAGTTCAGCAGCATTAGAAGTCTTGGAACATGGTGTCTCTGGTCTTCTGTCTCACTCCATAAAGGAGAAGAGAAATACAAAATGTGTGATTCAGCTGCTAGCTACTTAGAGATGCTTCAGTAAATTAAATTTTGGACTGGCAAATGAAGGAGCTTCTTAAATTCTTTAATCACAGCCTGTTGATTTACTGCTCCAGGAAAAAAAAAAAAAAAAAGAAAACCAAACAAACATTTGCAGCCCTGATCAAGACAGACAGTTGAAGAAAACATATCATGCAAACACGAGCATATTCGCAGAAGGAAGTGAATAGATTTTATCCAAAACCTCTTCTGTGAGGCATGCAAACCCTGCTAGGTACAGAGCAGCCACCAGCAAAGCTAGTTGCACTAAGTCAAAAAAGACGATGTGTTTCACCAGGACAAAACAGCAGAACTTGCAGAGCACACTATGATGTCGTCCCTCATTGAGCACCACCTGGAGAACCTCTGGCTGTAAAACCTCAAGATAGTTTAACTAATACAGAGAAAAGGTTGATGTGTCACGGGATGACTGCCAAGCTCTCCTTTCCATGTCCAATACCCTTCTCTGCCAAACGATATCCAGCCATGCTCATGGAGATCTCTCCCTTCCTAAAGTCTTTCCTTAGAAGACGCTATTTCCACATCTCTGCCAAAGTGGTGCTCATAGCTATGGACAATCCATGGCTGTCCCAGGAGTATGGTCAGAATCATCTTCACTAGCCCTTATCTAGAAAATCTAAACATGGGATTGACACTGGGGGAGACAAATATAAGGAAACACAACAGGAAAAGGAATCCAAAAAGCAGAACTGAAACTTAATGGCTGAGTAGAACGTTGTGCTGCCCCACTCCTGCCTGGAGAAACGCAGGAAATCAGTGACTCATCTGGTAAGCTAGGCTTATTAATAAAAATGCTTTTATTACAGTTATACAGTGAGGGACAAGGAACGCAGGTGATGCCTACAACCGTACAAGTCTATGTGGGAACAAAGTGCCTCTCCTAGCACCTCTGCAGCTGCAGTCACACAGCTCAGCACATGTGTTCCCCTGGCACTGCTGTGGGGTTGCAGTTGTGTTTCTCCATAAACCATGGTGGGATTAATGCAGAAAGACCATGCACAACTCTGGGATCTGTACCATCTCAGAAGAAATTGAAAAATGTGAGAGTGTGAAGAAAACTGCCACCAAAATGATTTAAAGGCTGGGGAGGAGGACCTGCTTCCAGTGAGAAATCTGACGGGCAGGATTTGTTTAGCTTATCAAAGAGAAGACCAAGGGTGACTTGATTACAGGGTATTAAGTACCTCCATGGAGAGAAAATACCAGTCGTAAAGGGCTCTTTAATCTTCCAGAGAAAGGCTTAACAAGAACCCATGGCTGGAAGCTAAAGCCAGACAACTTCAAATAGAAAATACAGGTCAGATTTTAAACAGCAAGAGCAAACTGGCAAAGGATGCAGTGGATTCCTCAGTCCATGTTGAAAAATGCTGCACAGCAGCCTCCATTCATAGCAAGGAGTACTGCTGACACCCTTCCCCTCCACGCACAGCAGAGATGGACCCGCAGAAGATGCTGTTAAAGATGGAGAGGGATGTGACCTCCCACACCCACCTTGCGAAAGAGCCCCTGGCTGTAGCTGTGCTCCTTCAGTGCAGGGTATCTAGATGAGATATATGGAGCATGGAATAGTTCCTTCTGCAGAAGGGGGAAAATTGATTGCAACTATCTAATAGATAAATTTGAAATCAGTGTTCATTAAAGAGAATACAAATTTACTGCAACTGATTTTGACTTTCCACCTGCAGAGCAAGATTCTAAGAATATTCAAAGAAGATTTAAAGACAGGCTTTTGGCTACAGTTTTGTAAAGCGTTTGGTATCCTAGTAATGTTTGGGATTCTTCCTTCTGTCTGACTAATTACTTCTATTTCCTGTTTTCTTTGGAATTGCTACTACGTTCTGCATTGCTGGAATCTGAAATATTGTTTCATGGAACATTATTGTATTTATGCATACCACAAACTCCAGAGATGCTGAATTCCTTTTTTGTTCTACTGCTCCAGCTTTTGAAAAAATATGTTCCATCTCCAACAAATATTAACACCCCGCCCCGAAAAAAAGTGAAAGCTTCAACCCTGTATAAAAATGTTTAACCACTAAAACACTAACTGTTTTCATTTAAAGCTAAAAGAAAAACAACAAAAAAAAGAGTGGCTTCAGTTTTCAAATACAAAATAACATGTTGTTGACAGTATTGAAAAGACATATTTTGTCACAAAGCCAGTTTCTGTTCAATAAACAGTGATGAAAAATTATATTTCTCTACTTGCACTAGCTGCCTGCCTAATTCTGTGCTCCAGCAATTTGGTGAAAAAAAAACCTCTGATGGTCAGTTCACGTGTTCATTTACTTCAGCTGAAAGAAAAATCTTGGTATTAAAGCAAAGAACTGGGAAATTGCAATTTTTTCCTAACTCTGCCACAGATCAAGTGATGGGTCCATGATCACACAGGTAATTTCTCTTTTACTGAAAAAAAAGAAGGATATAATATTCAGTTTCAGGAAATACTGCTTTTTGGTTTAGCGCTTTCACATCTGTAAAGGGATGCAGGGTCAGCTGATGGGAAGCCAAAGGTATTTCGGCTCTTCATTATGTTCTCTCATGCAGTAGCTTGAAGACACACAGGTTTTGTGTATAAAAATCTGGGATTCTGCAAGTAAACTCCTATGGAAATTCCACTTTTTAGGTACCTCCCTCTCCTCAGCCAGTGTCACGCCTGTACGCATATGTTTTACAGCCTTTGTCTCCTCCTCATATTCACGAACTTTCTCTGCTGTCTTCTTTTTGCATCCTTTTCCCCACACACCACTCCTGTTCTCATCATTAATGGTTGATAAATAGCTAATGAGTGGATTGGACATTAGGACCTCCCTTTCCATCTGGGCTGCATGCTATTTTACAGGCCCTGATAGATCTTTATTAGATTTGGGTGCAGATTATTGATTTAGGTAGATGAGGTCGTTGTAACCTCATCTCAAAGAGAAAGGAAGCAGGAGAAGCCAAATGTAATTCAGCTGTTATTTTCTGTAGCAGTGCAAGTCAATGGGAGAGAAAAAGTCAAAACAAAATCAAAAACATCCATTTAAAAAAGTGGACCTTATACCAAATGGAATGCTCTTACAGGCATGTGAAAGCAAAAGACGCGAGACAGGATATACAAGTTAAGAGCTTTCCCCAGTTTAGCACTACAGAATAGATGGTAGGTGCTAGTAAAGAGACAATGTTAATAAAAAGCCAGGCTGTTCCTAGGGCAAAGTGACATCTATTTATAGAATAAGAACACTTTACCTAAGATATAGTGATGGTTTAATAAAAGGACATCTTTTGCTTAAGTTATTTTTACTCCTGTTAAATGGCCATATCAGCACCTGCAGATCTAATAAAAGCAGAGCTCAGACTTTGTACTAAGCACTTCTGAGCATCCTGTCAGAGGTAACTTAAGCACAGAAATCTCTCATAAAGTCTGGCATTCAAGGCTAGTCCCTCTAAAAGACTTCAGCATGCTGTCACCACTTATAATCCCATGGATGTGAACACTAAGAGTGTATATGGGCTCAAAAAAGGACTGCATAAACACATGGAAAAGAAATCTGGAGAGACTTTAGGAAAGAAATCCTTACATAGATGGGTACAACAGTTGCGTATTCCTTTTTACCTGAAGCCCAGTCCACCCGCAGGGAAGCGCGAGCCCAGGTGGCAGATAGCACTAAGGTGGCAGCTGCGTTTCTGGCAACTCAATAGCAGCTATGTGCCTCTTCCTCCTCCTCTTCTCATAAAGGTCTCAGGCCAGCCCTGCCTTTACCAGCTCCACCGGATTGCTCACAGCTCGCAGATGTGATCCCAAACTAAGCACCTGCCTCTGGGATAGAGGTGCCAACTGCAACTCAGCACCCCCTTGGCCAAACCCATCTGTCCCCATCTGAGCCCCAGGAGTGCCTCTCTCCTCATTTTCTGTTTTGGGGAATGTAACCCAGGGTGGCAAATTCCACCAGGCAGCAGAGCACTTAGCTTACAAAGGACTTGTGTATTGTGTGCCTAATCCTTGGGCATTTGGGGATTCCCATCCTAAAACCACATACCAAATCACACAAAAGCCATTTTCACCTGGACACAGGGTTGTTGTTCACTCCTAATGCACCGTGACAGGCTGCTGGCTGTTTCCAAATCACAGCTCTTTGATCTCCTCATTCTAAAGGAATATGAAATTCAAGACCACCGGTTGTATCCAGGGGCTGTCAAGTTGCACTAAGCTCCCTCCCTTTCACATGACACTCAGCGGGTGTTTACCTCTGTAGCCACATTCTGGTGTGGAATTCCAAAATCACCAAGCCCAAGAGCTGTGGGGAGGAGACTTGGGTTGCTCACACACACAAAACTCCAGCAAGACTTTGTCCAGCTTATGACTGAGCCTGCGCAAGCCACTCGGTCCTGTTTAGCAGATGAATTTGGTTACCTGGAAGAATGTCAGGCTGGCAGCACAGCCCCTTCCCTGCAATGCCACAGCAATGGCCGACAAGGAGACCTGGCAACTCAGCAGTGTCAGATCCAAACTATTTATTTATTCCTATGTTTTACCTGATATAGCCAACGGTGATACGAGTGCTTGTTTACTTCTCATCCACAAATGACTGGCTTTAAATGCTCAGCTCATCAGTATGTGATAATAGTCACACAGGATTCTCTCTCCCTCTCTCTATTTTTGGTAAGAAAAACCATCAGAGAGTGCAACATGTTCTGTTCTACTGCACCCGCAACCAGCTCCCAACCAGGCACTGCAACCTCACAGCCCACCAAGCACAGGCGCACCTCTGCCCCATCTGGTTTTAAACCAGCCAGAGAGTCAAGACCCTGGGGACTGATGTGATTTCTGAGATGCTGGAGAAGAACGGGGCTGGTTTTCAAATTGGACACATCTCCAGGCACTTTGCAGCCTATGCTGCGTGCACCCAGACTGGGCTGTTTTGAAGCTCACACCATAAGATCCAAGCTATGCTGCATTCTGCAGCAGAGCAGTAGATGTAATCCTCACTCCCTGGGGCTGTAGGCCCAAAACTTGGCTGTGCTATGGTGCGTGTCCTGCCCCAGGGATTCATTCTCCAACAGTGACGTCTGGAAAACTCAAAAGAAAATTTGACCCTATCTGTCCAAAATGCAATTAAGAAACTACTGCCACAGGAGCAGAGCATCTCAGCCTTCATTTACCATTCTGTGCTTTCGCAACTACGCTAAAAAGGTCAAGACATCTCTTCACAAACTGGTTTGAGTGAAAAATTATGTATTTCTATCTGGTGTGTGGGATGACTAGCCTGTCTCCAGTTCTTACTAGGTGTGCAATAAGAGGCTGATTCCTCGTCTTCCTCATCTTCTGAAGACTAGAGAGATCCTTGGATCAAAACCACAACAAATTCTAGCAGTCTCCATCATCACAGCTGAATGTGCATGCCATCCATGCAGTGGGTGGGTGTGAGTTGTATGCCTATGTGAATGTTCATTTTTTATATAAGAAGATGGGGAGAAGCTGTAAAGTGAAAGGTTTTATAGGTTTGACCCAGTAAGGGTCTTTCTGCAAGCTCCACTCCCTTACTCCAGCGTAAGCGAAATTCTCTCTCGTTGGACTTCATTGCCACTACAGCCAGAATTTCTTTTTTGCCTCATTAGCCAGAGCAGTAGCTTGTTGTTTTGCTAACGCTTCCTTCTTTCTCCCCATCCATAATGCTCCATCAGATATCATCACGTTTCAGTGAGAAAATAATGAAGAAAAATGTACATTCGACAGAGTTTGCTGCAACCGCTTACTTTGCTAGTCTCCATTTTGCGTTTTGTTAATTCCTGAAACATTTCTGCCAGGCAATAGCTACTCTGCAGCATGAAGTAACAATATCAATATACACTACCTGGATTTCCTGTGGAAATACACGAGTCTCCTCCTCACCTTGGGATGACAAATACCCTTGCCCCAACTGATTAGAGGTTACCTATCTTTTCCTCAGCAAAACAAACACTGAGATTTTCCTCACTTATGTTGTATTTTGCAAATTCTTTGAGAAAAAAATCCATGCTGGAGATGTTTGCAGGGAAGTTAAGGACCCATGAGAAGTAGTACAGTGAGCAGGACACTGTAAGGGCCATGAGAGCATCCTCCCCTCTCCTGGAAATTTGGCTGCTGGGGCTTAGGGTCAAACAGGCTGACGTCCCAGCCTGGCCTCGGCCCATCCCTGTCCCCACAGAGGTGCCTGGTGCTCTGGGTTGGGGGCTGCCCCGGCTGCCCTTACCCCCCCAGCCTGCCCCGTTCCCCGACTGGGGGTGGTGGGATGGATCCTGCCCTGCCTGCCTGGGGACTCCCTGCAGCTCCTGGCCCCCAGACAGCCATCAGCCTGCACACTTGCCTACAACTTCTGAGCTCCTACCTCTTCCTTGCTGCAGGAGAGACCTTTGGGGACCTCAGTACCTCAATCCCACCCATCTAAATCTGCTTTTACATTTGGGTCAGAGTCCTGTTGCCCAATTCTTCCCTGGGACAATGGCAACACTTTCCTGTCTCACAGCACTGAGAGGTTCAACAGTGAGGTGCTAAGGCAACACTAAGAGGGGGCCTTGCCTCAGACTGTAGTCCTGGTCATGACTTCAGGACACTTGCATAGCGTGAATGGTCTCATTTCTTGCACGTATCACGATTTCCATGAGTGGTCTCTGTTGGGCTGATCCCATGCTGGTAGCACAGCAAACACACACCAGAACTGCACTACTAATAACAACCTCCCATGGAAGCTACAAAGCAGGGCTGCAGACAGCAATTTCATTAGTCACTAAAGCAGCAACTAAGAATGCAAAGCATTGACACCACCAAATACCAAGTGACACAGATCTGAAAAAACAGTCAGCACACAAGTCAGCAAAGCTTGCGTCAGGAGGTTCCCTGTGAGACTGGGCTCCCACAAACATGACGGGTGGGAATACCCTGCAGAGATCTCTCTGGAGCCAGCCAGTGCTTCTCTTCGGCGAGCTCATGCAAGGGTTACACTCCCCTACGCATCTGTACCGATGAATGGTTGTGATGGCTCCTCACATCAACCCTGAGAAATCCTTCAGTAAGTCTGGGCTCTCTGCAGGCTGGTGTGCATACTTAGCATTATAACTTTACTTATTTCTCAGAGATTCACTAAAACCAGCTTTGGTGTCAGTAGATGCCTCCCCTATATAGCACAAATAAATCACTAAGAAACCATAAGAAACAGTCACTGCTAATCATACAAATGGATCAATAATCCTAAGGATCACCCAAACCTTCAGTACCATAATCACAAAAAAAGAGATCAGCCTCTACTCTCATTTTCCATCTTTTTTTCTCATCATTTCACCAAGATTTCCCTGTTCCTGGATGGGCAAACAGGCTCTTTGCAAGGCCTGTCCAGCACAAACATACTATAGGACAAAAACTATTTCTAAGGAAAGAAGAAAATCCAATGTCTGTGTTTGCACAGCAGCAAAGGGAGATGCTGTAGTGGATCTGGCAGTCCTGGTCCTTGGTGTTCACATTGGCCACATCCGTGCTTCATAAGGATACACCTGAATATTTGCAGATCATGGAGCTAAGGGCTCCTCAGGCACTTACCACATCTGTGGCAGGGAGCAGCAAGCTATGGAAAGAGACAGAAATTGGTCCATCCTATGTGCTTGGGAAGAGATACATCATGCAGTTAGCCATCAATGTACACAGCTTATTCCCTCCTCACCACCATTCATCCAGAGAAATCTTTGAGTCATTGCTGCTGACATTTCAAAGTAGCCACACACAGATTAACCAGCATTTATGTTGGCTGCAAAACAGTCAACACAAGCTGATCTTACAGCCCCACACACACCAGGCCTCCTGCTGCCATTTATTTGGTAACAAACAGAGATCAGAGTCTCATGTTCTCATTCCTCATCATTGGGTACCTCAGGTTTGCTCACTGCTTGGCCCAGGCTCAAAACCAATGTCATCTGCAGCAAACACAGAGCTAATTGTACTTGTGGCCACCTGGTCTGTGGATGTATTATTGGCTCTCACTCAGAACACAGTGCTTCCTAAAGAGTTACAAGCTGGGGTGAATGAGAGTGATTACCACATAACAAACACCAGTAGGTCCTCCTCAGTTCAGAAACTGTGCTCTACATTCCTAACCACCATCATCAGACAACTTATCCTTCAATGTATAGATAGTATTCAACCTGTGGCCCAAGGACACTTGGGAATCCTAGGATGATTCTACAAAGGGTAATTAAAAAAAGCGAGTCTATTGTTAATGGGCTTAAATCAGCTCTATGGGGATCCACATGCTCACTGAAAAGTTTTTTTAATAGGAAAAAAAAAAAGGCTTATACAGATATTCACTGCACAAAAGAGTTCATTCACCGAGACGGACAGAAGTCAGCTAGAGACACCTTCTTGGCCCTAAGCCCCTCTCCCACAAACAGCATAGCTCCATGTACCATCCATCTGTACCCATGCACACTGACCAGCTTAGCATCTGATGACCTTCCGCTATGCTCACCTACTGGATTTTCAGCCTGTTACTGCTGGATCCCTGACCTTTACCAAAAAACAGAGTGCTGAGTTCTGAGTCTGACTCTTACTCCCCATACAGACAGCATGCCAACACAGATGGAAAAAACCACGACAGCTGCAGAAATGCCTTTTATGGACCAAGCAGTTGAGTTCTGATGCAACTAGACTGACATGATGCAGAGGGGAGGTCTGCAGGTAGTGTCACCCTGGAAGTTGCAGAAGGCTCGCACAACGCTCCTTCAGGTCCTTAACTCTGTACTTGTTTCTTCCTTTACCACACCCAGCTTCATATATATATATAAGTTGTACCCAAACACCTACCCAGTCACCTAGTTCACTCCTGCAGCAATCCCACTGTGTCTATTCTCTTGCACTTTTGACAGTACTGGATGTAGGCAGTTTGCATGGATCTGCGGCTGTTATAAAGTAGATGTTGATGACAAGCCTACAGCTTAAATTTGCTGCTGTATTTGTTTAAACAGCAGAGCCCTGGGAGCCCACTTCTCTGCAATCTGAATTCCCATCTGAGGAAGGACCTGACCCCGACAGGTGCCCTTTTCCTTCCTGAGCTCCTGGAATAACTCATTTTCCTCTGCTTCACCAGTAACTCTTCCCCTCTCTGCTGGATCCTGGAGAGCATACTCTATCTCTCGATTTACATGAAGAATCCCTGAGTTAAAGTGGCTTTGGGATTCAAGCCACTTTACATTTAAGAGCAGCAAGCATAATATTGTACAAAGATGAACAGTTTTTAATCAGCAACACCAATACCTAAAGCCACTAAAAGTCTTCCTATAGAAATTCAATGCAAAAGAACCAAAATCAAACAGCAAAAAGTCACTGGACTGAGAAGTAAATAGGAGAAAATTTCTTTCCTAAAAACAATATTCATAAAATTGAAAACAAACTAATGTGGAGATAGCTCCTGTAATACAGTATCACTAATGAAATGCTACAACACGTTCGCTCTAAAGAGAAGGCTCATGTCTTGCCACGTGCATCCAGTCCCTTCTAAACTTCATTAAAGTCTAGTAAAAAATAAATAAGATAAATATAATTTGCATTTATTATACGAATTAGAAGAGCTTGCCAGATGGGGAGCTCTCCTCCAGCAGGGCTGTTATTTTCGAAGAGAGAAAAGCACTAGCACTACCCAGCTGTTTGGGGCCTGTGATGTTCCCACTCCTAGAAAACCATCGCCCCTGGCTTCTCCCTGTAATTAGTTAGTGCTAATATCCTTGGTTAGTCTGTGGAAAAGTCACATTCTGAAAGATCACCCTTGCGAACAGCTGTACTCATGAGACAAAACGTCACCACTCCAAGCTGTCAGCCAATTCATCTCCAGCGAAAGTCAACCGGGCCATAAATTGGGAGTTCTTTATCTCAGGACAGCAGACCGAGCAGGGTTTAATTGCTGAGCTATGCTAATGAGCCTTGTTTGTGACACAAGGTGCTTCATGGTGGCTCTGTTTGAAAACATGGTATTGTAACCCCCCTGAGGGCACATACAATCAGCTTAAAAACACTGCCGTCTGGATACAGAAAAGAAATCATTTAACGGTCCCTTCAGCATGGCACATTATCAAAGGCATCATTAACAGCTGCTTCATGGAGTGGCAGGAGGCTCTCCTGGGTCAGCTTAGTTCAGTTTGCTCCTATTCTTTCCTCCCTCCTCGTTTTTTCTAAATCATGAGTTCTGTAAACATCACTGTCAAATCATGTGCAGGGGAACAAAAAGATATCAAGAATTAAGTCTTTCCTAGCAGATAAGGGCTGTGTCTGTTTTTAAAAGGAATTATTAAAAAAAAAGGCAAAACAAAACATACCCAGGGAAAAGCAAACAGACAAAAGAATAGCTGCAAAAGTCTTTCTTGCTGACTTGTTGAGACAAAACCTACAGCAGCCTGGATTTCACTTTGTTCCTTTTGGATTAGGGGCTGCGGTAGTGCAGACAGTATTTTAACATTCACATTTAGGCAAAGAATAGCCCAGGTGAACACGAGGCTACAGGTTTCCTTGTGCAGATATCATATGCTGTGTCTTTTCCACCATTAACAATGAGGCTTGCGTAACACACAAAGCCCAAGCCACATTTCTGTGGGGAAGACCAGTGCTCAGCTTCTTTAAAAATCAGTAGTACTTAAATATGGCATTATTATTCTTACTGTACCACCCAGGGACATGTGACAGGCATTGCAGACCCCATGTGCTAGACATTGTACAAATATCTATTTCCCCAGTCTCCATGATCTTTTAACCTAGGGGCCCGACCTTGCATATGCTTACACACTTGAGTAACTACCAGCATTGCACAGCCCTACTGAAATCAACAAAACTGATGAATGGAATGAAATCAGTAATTACCCATGTGCTTAATTATTTCCAGAACTGGGGGCCAAGTGCTTCATTTTTAGCTTTTCACTTGAAAATATTAGTTCTAATCTAGTGTGCCTCACTTTGTGCTCAATCCCACAAGGAACAGCGCGGTCTGGCCTAATTAAGCAAAGCGCTTAACGAAGTGTTTAACTTTAAGCATGTGAACAAAGCCATTGACTAAACGCTGCGTTCCTTGGGTTAGCATGCTTGGCGCCTTGCGGGATGGGACTTTCAACCCAGGTATTAGGGGTAACATAGCTGCGGGTGGGGACCAGGACTCGCATCCCAGATCTGCCCAAGGCCGTGTGTGCAGCAGGGTGCTGGGCACGCCGGCGCATCCCTGGCTGTTGCCCAGCAGTGCAGCGGGTGAGCCGGGAGTCCTGGCAGAGCTGGGGATCCACCGATGGGTCCCCCGTTCCCTTCCTGAATGGCATCTGAGCTTGCCTGTGGAAGAGGGTGCGGAGAGGCAGCGCTGGGATTTAAAGAGAGGCTGCAAATGTTCTCTGTAATTAAATGACTGAAAGTCTTCACGCTCAAAAGCACATCCCTCATTTAACATCAGCCACAACTCCCACTCTGCAGCCATAGCCTGGTTCAGGGAAAGCAAAGAAACAGCCGAGCGCTGCTGCAGCATGGATGCCCCTGGGGATCAGAGGGGAGTGGACCTCCCTCGCTGCCAGACTGGGAGAAGCCCAGGACAGGGATGGGGGCTGCAGACAGGGAATTCCAGCCAGCACCTCTCTGCGCCTCTGTTTCTGTCTCTTTTTGCCAGGCTGAGGAGTTCCTGGGGCAGGGCGTGTGCATGAGACCCAGCTTTCGCCAGGCCTGGGCTGCCTGGGATGAAGCCTCCAATAGCGGCTTGCTTCCGACAAGCACTAATTTTAGGCCCTTTAGGACACAAAATAATGATAACACCCTCCCTGGAAAATAATATCCCCCTGGGCCTATGTAAAATTAGCAGCGTGCTGACTGTCCCACTTTTGCTCCTGCTATGTGGGACAGCCTGGCTTATTAATACACCGGAGTCATTTCAAGATCCTTTGCTTTCCCCGTTGCAAGGGGAGCCCGGGGGCAGCCAGCCGCCTTCTCCTGGTGGTGCTGAGGATGCCCCTGCTCACCCTGATGGCCAAAGCCTCCTGCACACCACCCTGGGAAGGCAGTGGGAGAGGACAGGGCAAGGAAGGCAGAGGTGGAGAAGCTGCAGGCTTCCCTGGGCTGCCGCAGGGGAGGAAGAGGAGGGATGGGCCCTTTGTTGGCACAAGAGACCCCTCAGCAATGAGGGCTGCGGGGCAGAGGACAGCTTGGACTCTCCAAGGGCGGAGAAGATAAACCGCAGGTGCCTTTCACCCTTCAGAGCCCCTGGGAGCAGCCTTGCAAGGCAGCAGGGACTTCAGTGCCACTCCCCAGTGCTCAGGAAGGGGCTGTCCCTCTGTCCTATACATACATACAGGCCTGGAAAGAAAGCACAGCTTAACAGGAAAACTCCTCAAAAGTGGCATCATTACCATAATCCAATATTAGTATAAAATACAACCTCTACCCAGGAGCTCAGAGGAGATTGGTCCCTTGAGACCTGTTATCTGCCCAGGTGAAAACCTCCTGTAATGACTCCCCAGGGTGAGGCAATTTCAGAGCTGCTGTGAGATTTCTTCCAGTGTGGAAGAAAAATCCTGGCAAACCTGCAATGTCCAAAGAGCAACTTGGGGAGAAGAGAAAAGGGGAGGTAACCCCCAAACACATCTACAAGTGATGTGGCTGCGCACATTAGAGCCATTCAAGGAGAGGAAACCTCTCCTAAAAGAACAAAGACCTCAGAAATAAGCTTTTTCATAAAGTCACATAGCCTGTTCTTTCATTCCAAACTACAATCTGCTCCAACATTATTTTATCTCCCACTGTTCACAATGAGTGTTGTGAGACTCTGATCCTGACCCGGCTTCCCTGTTAAATACTGATTTAACCTCAACTCAAACAAACCCTCAGAAAATTAGTACTAGATTTGACTCTGATATGAAACAGAACAATGTATGAAGGGAGAGAGAAAAGTAAAGATCTAGGGGAAAATGATGTCATGTACCTTAAACAAAAGGAGCGTACAAACTGCCCTTGCCCCACACAGCAAAGCCCCAAGAGCTAAGCCTAAGCAACAAATTTATTTCAGTAAACAAAACTCTACCGGAATGGCACTGGTTTTATCTGTGTAGTTTTTTCCCCCATACAGACATCAAGTTGTGTTGCTTTTTTTTTTTTCTTTCACGAGGCACATTATTCCATTTAAGTGCTTGTGCATGTTTATTAATAGAGCAAAAATGAGTGAACAACGAGCTACTCCCGTAGCTGAAAGCCTGCACTGGAGCAATGAATCAGAGGAGCAAATCCATTTAGCAAAATGCTCATTTTAAGACATATTCCTTTCACACTTGAGTTATTTTCCTCTACACCCCAAATGTAATTAGACTCCTAGTGACATGCCGGTCCTGCACCTATGGCACCGTGTACATTTGGGCTACCCCAGCCCGTCCTCCCCACCTGCCCCAGGCACACCAACAAACAGGCAGGAGCCCCGAGCTACAGCTCCTGATGTTGTGCTGCAAGACAAGCAGAGAGCAACCAATGTCAGCTCCAACAACATGTTGGCAAGCAATGAACGGTCACCAGAAACCTCTAGGAAAACATCCCTCATTGCGGCGAGGCCTGAGTTGGACCATAAATGAACTGATGTAAAATGAGCAGCATTCAAAGTTATCGCTGCTACGTAGTGGATGGAAGATGTGAGATACTGAGATGATTCTGGCTCTCTGTGGTGTACCCTGTAATCACAGGTGAACCCAAAGGCTGAAAAGACTTCCTGGGCAGATGGGAGGCAGTTTATATCTCCTTGCAACTACCCTACAGAGGCTTAGGTTGCTACCACCAGGTATCACGCCACTCTGGAGCAGGGAGGAGGCCTTACTGTGCTCAGTGCTGTGGATAAACCCACCAGAAAGACCATTGCTGGCATGAAGAAATATACGCACAAATACAGGCACAAATGTGGACACAATTCCCAAAGCAGTGGAAAACCAGGTCTCTACAGCTGGCCTTGAAAAGGGAATCAGAAGAAAGTGAGGCACACTGTGAAGACGTGCTAGCTCAGGGCACCAGGGAGGAAAAACACACATTGCTTACTTGCTATTGAAAGGAATTTAGTAACGTGAGAAGGAATATTTCAAGACTAGCTCATCACTTATCATAACCCCCCCAGCTTTGGCAGTGACACCTGAACTCCTGCTACCTGGGGACCACAAAGCTCCCCAAAGATACCAAAGGTCAAATGTATTTTATTCATTTACTGTTTCCAAATGGGATTATTATTTACCAGCTGTCAGTAGCAGTGCGTTCGGCAGTTTCAGCTCTCTTTTGGCTTTGCTTAAATAGTTTCCCAGCCAGTGGGAGGCTGCCGCTGGCTTCAGCAGAGCCAGGACAGCCTCTGATGTGGCTGTATTCCCCAGCGTACCCCAAGCACCAAACCCCTGTGTTTACGGTATCGTAGTTTCTCTGTTCATGCAAACGAGATTAGCTGATTTCAGACAGTGTCTAATGAAAGCTCAGGTTTTTCATGCCAGCATTCGCCTTTCCAGCCTGCAAATACAAGGCTGGAAGATTGGCCTGGCATTCAGTCTGCAGCATGTGACCGTTTAATGAGGGAGGTCTATGAACTGCAGGACTAAAGCACATAGGCACAAAAGCAGCTACCCAACGTGACTTGCTTCACCAGAGTGGAAGGATTTTTTTTGTGATTAAGGTCCATAATGGGGAAACAAACCTATTCCGAGCTCTTTCACAGCCCTAATAGGTGACTATAGGCAAATTCTATAACCATGTTCTACCTTAGGAGTCCCCCACCATAAAAAGGAGATAAAAATGCCCTTTCTCACAGGAAGATGCAATGGGTTCATGTATTAGAGGGATGAATGTCACAGTAACGCTTGTAAAATGCAAAGACAAATATGGAGAAAGCCCTGCTGTGCTAGATTTAAAAGCCTGCATGGAATAGCTGGATCGCAGTGGTCTTTTGGGTCTCTCGGCAGCACCTGCAGCAAATGCAGTTTCATTGCTTCCTTCCGCCCTGCCATCCTACCCAACAGCAGTCTGCCTGGAAAACATCAGGAAGGAGAAACCAGTGAGAACAGCAGCTGTTACGGGCATAGCATGGCTGGATGGCAATAAGCATTTCATGCCCATGCAGGGTGCCAAGGGACGGGCGTTCCTTCACTCCCACCTTCAATTACTGCACTGCCTACTGGACTGCAGCTTTTCATGCAGAAGGACAAGGGGGACCTTGCCCAGAGGTCCCTTCCAAGTGCCTGGTGGTTCACGTTTGCTCATGAACCTCGTTAAGTCGCAGCTTACTCCATGAGTCTCCAGCAAGGTTGTTCTCTTGAACAACCACAATGAGCATGAAATCACAGCCTCGGAAGGAGGCAAGGTGTCCCAGTGCTCCATGACTCACCCCGGGCCGAGCAAATCAGACCTGGTTTTAATTCCTCCCTCTGGCAGGCCTCTGGCTGGACCTCTTGCAAATGTGCATCCATTTTCGATCTCTTTCCCCACCTTTAGCGGTGAGGAGGAAATAACTTGAAGAGACTGAGATGCTTGGGCTCTGACATGGCAGGAAAAGCATCTTTCTCCCATTTTTCTTCAGTGTTTGCATGCTTATGCCAACAGACATTGCAGCTACACCTAAAGATGCTGCATTGCCCCAAGACTGATGGTAGCCCTCGCAGCAACAGGGATTTCCTTGGACTCTGGCAGCACGTAGGCAGTTGCCGAACCCTTTCAGTCCCACCAGATGAGCAGTGTCAGGCACCACTCAATCCACCAAATACTCCTGACAGTCCATGTCACCTATATCTAATTTGCCTGTGAAAGAAACAGCGAAATAACATTTTCTCTCTGCTGTTGCCAGGAGAAAGTCACAAATAAACAAGAAGAGAAAGCGAGTAACTAACTAGAAATCAGTAAAACAAAGACAGTAATCAGGCTGAGGAGATGGCAGCTGGAGTTTGGTTTTTCTCCTCTCTTTCCCTCCCAATGGTGATGGAGCTCGCCTCCAACAGCAGTAGGTAAAACACTGCTGGGTGCCTTTTTTTCCCCTTCTAAATAATTTGTCAGCCTTCGGCCCCTGCCTTTAGCTGACAGATTTTTTAAAAAACACATTTTGGCAATGTCAATATAAAATAAAACGGCACAGGCCAGGGCTGACAGGCCTCACCTGGCTGCCACGCTGCCTTGCGTTGCCAGGGAAACGGTGAGGCGTCCAGCCTTGCCACCAGACACCCCCAGCTGCCCCACAGACACCCACAGACGCCCCACAGACACCCACAGACACCCCACAGACACCCCTGGCTGCCCCACAGACACCCCACAGACACCCCCGGCCACCACAGCACTGCCAGGAGCCTCCCCACACTGTCCCTCAAGGCTACGGGCTGGAGCCGCCCTGAGGGGATGGGGAGGAGATATCTTGCTGCAGCCCTAGCCCACAAGTAGACTGCGCTACTTCGGTGAAATCAATATAAAATCAACTTTGTCCAGTGCACGCGGTTCCACAATTAATGGCACAGTGTACCCAGTGCATCCTTCAAGCCCCTTTTGTGCAAAAGGTTTTGCTGTCCTCCCATCATCCTGATTCAGAAAAATTATCTTATATGCTTTAAATTGCTTCAGATTGTACTATTTTTTTGGGTTCTTGTCACATCTCTCCTCCCTTTTTATATGTTATCCCCTGGTTTTCCACAGAGCGAGAAAAAGCCAACCCAGATTTTCATATTTCACACTTTTTTTCTTTAAATAAATGAACCACTTTAGGACTCCTACTGTCCTGGGATTAGCCCTGCTAGATAACTTGTGCTTTTTTTACCGCTGCAGAAGAAAAATATTATGATTACATACAAAAACAGGGCTTTCCGTTGGCTAACAGCCACGGGAAGGGAGGAGGGCAGAGTCCGGCCATGTCACAGCCAGCGCCGCCGCCGTGCTTCAAACCACGCTCGACCCAACATGGGCAGCCTCACGGTTCACTGTCTACAGCTACAGTAACTTAACGACGAAGTTATGGTTGCAGAAAAACTGTTTAAATAATGGCAGGTTGTTATGGGATGGCCATCACGCACAAAGAGCAGACGGACGCCTACCCTGACCGACGTGGGCGGCGTGGCTGGACGGGCAGCCAGACCTCCCGATGCCACTGCCAGGCTTGCTTGCAAGGCTCGCCGTTCCTCCTTCCTAAATGCAGGTTGATTTCTGACCTTAAACTACTTGACGGGCTTCCCTGGAGTATCCACCGTCGTTTCCATAGAAGTTTCCTCTTTACAATGAGATGAAAATGTGTCTGATCTCTTCCTAACATGTTAGCAAACAGTGAAGGAAAACAACAGAAGCCTACAAGAGAAAATATTTTAGCTGTTTTCCAAAGACATGAAAATCAGTGATACAAAAAATTCCACACTAAACATCTTACAGATCAAACCCACAATTTCTCTTCTCATTATGAAGAGTATTTTACAAAGCAAACAACCTCCTTCAAGTAGATGCAGCTGTCTGTAGCTAGCGAGCAAGTGGTATAAAGCCTGCCCTCAGGCAGCATTTAATAAAATTCCAAAGACTTGGGTGCCATTTGCCACACCATCTAGTGTTTACAGGAGTGGATCTCTCCAAATAGCAGATTAAAGGTGGGCCAGATATTTTAAACATTTCTGTCCTGTCCAAAAAGATGAAATGCCGAAAGGGTGGTTACGTTTTATCTGATGTGAGTCCAAGAGGAAACGGCAAGAGAGGCAGGGATGGAGTAAGCCAGTAAGTAGCACAGAAAAAAACAATCACCACCACCTGTATAGTCCAGTACAGATTATACAGTTCAGTTCTTGATTTATACAGATCCTGAATACATTAAAATATTAGCATGGTGTCACTGGCAAAGTTGGTTCAAGGTAAATCAAAGACACCATAACCATATTCAAGGAGTCCCAGAATTTAAGAACAATTAATTCAATTTGTATTTCTTTCATTTCATTGTAACTTTGACCCTCGTACATTATTATATTTCAAAGCACGTTGAACATCTTTGAATTACATTGTTGTGATGTTTTGTGACATTGCTGAACAACAGTACAGCGGCTCTGTCTTCTGTCTTAACTGGTAATGGTAAAAAAGGGCTCCTGGCACTTGTTAAAACTCCATTAATAAGAAGCAACCCTGTTCTAGGAAGGATTTCACCTCTCTCTTCATTTGCAGATGAATGAAAACCTCTCTTATTCCTGTTCCCTCTTTTGCAGACGTTGTCATTTCATTAGAATTCCTCCACACCACAGCGATGGCCACGATCGAAATAACTATCTAAATGAAACCATCTGGATTCTGCATGGGTGAATTTATGTTGCGAGATCTTCACGAGAGACAGCGCAACAAATCTAGAGTCAGATGAAACTTGGCAAGTGTCAGAATAAAATAGTGAAATGTTAAAAATTTCTCACAGTTTCTGGGAAAAAATCAGAAATGTTAAAATGAGCGGTTTAAAATGTTTTATTTCAACAAGGCCAAGACACGCCAGCTTTATAGTTCTGACAGCTACGGTTGCTGAAACAACACTAAGAAGCATTTTGAACTAACCATAAGGTTTTAAAACTGTTGTTCAAATACTGATGAATTCCACATGTGTGAAACGCTTCCATTTCAGTAAAGCTTACAAGTGCACTGTTTTCAAAAGGATACACTTTGGTTCCAATGCACATGTAATGTGTATGTAGGCTCTCAGAAGCATCATAAATTTAAAGAAAAATCCAACCAATTCTCAGAACTGTTCATTTTTTATTATCCTTGCTATTTTATAACCTTGCCTAAAATCAGTTCAATAATATTGGCTTTCAGTAGCATGCACTTTCAATTTTTATAACATCTGGGTGTTAAACTTAGAGGTTTAGTAGTTTAGGAAACAATGGTGTTTATTTGCATTCTCTTTTTTTTCAAATGGGAAGAGCATGCATATTCATCTGGAAAGCTATAATAATTTGGTACCAGGACAAAACTGCTGAGAAGATCAAGAGGATCCCTCCAGAAATTTGAATGGTCGAAGAATCTTCTCACAACTAAACATACTTATGAAAAGATATTTTTGCTTTCCTCAGATGCTTGAATAAAAGTCTAAGTGCCCAGAATTGGCAAATTACTAGAAAAATGGTAACAAATGGATAAAATATTTATTAAAAAAAAAACCCACCAAAAAACCAAAACCAAACCCCACAACAAAATGATTCCTTTTTTACACCAAGGGAAACAACACACAACCAGTATACGTGGCACTCAACCTTCCCTAGCAACGAGAAGTTATGACTGTGATTTTTGCTCTTTTTGCCTGAGTAACGAGACAAAAAAGTGGAATATGTTGTTACTATGGCTCTTCGTGTCTCAATTATCTCAATAATATGGTTGCAATTAGTGAATAAATAAGGATAAAGCTAGCAGGAGTCTTCCCATTTTCAGTGGGAGCAGAATCTGAGCTAGTCTTTTTAACGGATCAGGATCCAAGGACATTCTGGAAAGCTGCATTTACATTTGTGCGTGTGCATTTACATCTGCTAAGTGGCCTATATCATTGATTGTTCTGCCTATTCAGAAAAGAGGATTTAAACATTTTAAAATCATTTTTTCTCCCTGTCTCATCTCTACAGTCCTGCTGGCCTCACCTGGCTCTGCTCTTACTTTCAGATCCTTAAAGCAACGGATTTTCCTGATCTCCTTCCCCAGCAGTAAAACACATTTCCTCATTGCCCATCTTGCCCACCACTAGCATGTTTTTGGTTATCTGCATGCCAGCAATGCCTTGAAACACAAACATACCCATTTCTCCCTCTAGCACTGACTCTATCACTAGAAATCTTCCTTTTTCCATGCAAGTTTCATAAACAAAATTCCACAATGCTGGATTATACCTTATTTTAGTTAGTCTGCTACTGGAATGGTCCAAAATTCCCACCCCTTCATCCTTCCAGTGCCTAAACACAGGGCATGTGTTTACAGCAAGTACATCCTATTGAACTAGCTTGGCGTCTTTTAACTGTAAGATGGTGAAGTGTGTTGACATATGTACTGATGTTGATGCCACAAAATGCTGCGTGACGCCCAACCTAATACACTTCGCTGAATGAGAAACTAGAACAGCTCAGAACCAACCTGGTGCACAGCAAGTAACCTGAAAACCGGCTGCCAAATCTTCAAGTGCAACTGTAAACAAGGAATTATCACCCAGTAGTTTCCAAGAAGCTTCACAGTGATCTGTTCTCAGCTATGTAACATCCTTACTGGAAGAAAACATGAAGTCACGCTCTAATAAAGTTGCAGATGATGCAATGCAGCAGTGTGATAACTGAGGGAGAGGATTTGTTGCTGCCAGGGAGCTGGCTGGGTCGCATGGCTGCGGGGAGGCAAGGAAGCTCCATCTGCTTCGATGGGGCCAAGTCGAGTCCCCCAGCTCCACGTGCACAAGAGGCAGGGCTTCGTTTTGGGAGCCAGAGACTCTACAACAGATTTGGGGACCACAGTGGTTCATCAGCTAAGCACAAGGACAGTCATTACAGACGGAGAGACATTAAGAATGTTGTATTAACTCCTTCCTTTGTACTCAGACAGCTGCTGCCAGAGCCCCAGCAAGCCTGGCAGGGCCCTGCATTTGCTCCTGATGTCTTTTTGGGCCGTCAGCCCCTGGGACTGTGGCATGGCCATCAGGTGCAAGGGTGGCAGGGCAGCCTCCACCAGTCCGGACTGCTGATGAGCACCGTCCCCGAGGAGCAGGAATGCACGGTCCCTCCGTCTGCACCATGGCTCTCACCCTGCCTTCTCAGGTCCCTGCTGTGATTTGAAAATATCCTTTCCCAGACTCTTAGCAAAGGCACGAATCTTCTGGTTTACAGTTGAACTCCTTGGGCAGCACATTATACAAATGCTGAAAACTGACAGGCGTAAGAGACCATCGAGACACCAAAAACATAAATACCAAGGGCTTTGCGTGGAATTTCAGATTGTGTCTTTATTTTAAAAAGATAAGGGGAGGGCTACACAGCAAAGTATCATGCTTCAGTATCCACCCACTACAGAAACAAAATACTGAGCTAGATGAAACTTTGGTCTGAACCTATTTTTATATTCCTACTCAGTCGTACACACCATTTGAGTATAGTACTGTAGCAAAGAATGCAAATCTTCCTGCGCTCCTGGCATTACTGGTGTAATTCCCGCTGGAGGGCCGTGTTAAATTTAGAGCCCACAATTCATAAAGGATGTTGACAAGTTGCAGAGAGTTCAGAGAGGAATATGAAGGACGGAAAAAACAGCCTTTACAGTTACAGATCCAGGAACTCAATCTATTTGGCTCATGAAGAGAGGAGGTTAAGGGATGACTTGGTTAAAGACTATCAATGTTTACAGGGAGAATGAAATTTTGAGATCCGGGTCCTCAATTAGCATAGGAAAACCTTGACACTGAAAACAGACAAGTTCTGACTGGAAAGATGAGGAACGTGTTTAATTTATCACCACAGTCAGAGCTGGAGCAGACAGGATGGTTCTTTATTAGGTTTTTTTAATAACATATGGATTTTTTTTCCTAAAAAGACATGCTGAAATTCAAACAAGCGCAAACAGAAGCAGCCTTGTGACCTGTATCATCCAAGGAAACAAACAGTAATGTTCCCTCTTGCTTTTGTAACACTGATAGTCTTCTCTCCCTTCTATCAGCAGTCCTGACAGTAATTCCAAGCGTGTAACGGATGTGCGTATAATCCCTATCACAGATCCTCCTGGATCCTGTGTTTGCACAAGCACCAAGTAGATCTCTTGGCTCTCTGCTAATAGTCTCTCACCTGCATGTGCCTTGAACCATAAAATAGCATCGCAGTGATGCCACTGGTGCTTCGGCTCTCCGCCACCTGAAGCCAGGAGCAATCACACCCATGGCACCTCCGCCAGTGCCTCCCTCACCCCTTCTGGTGCCCGCCAACAGTGCAGAATCCTTTGATGCACCCTGGTCCAAACAATTTCAACCTCAGCCCTTAATTATCCGTTCTGTGTTTCCCTAATACCCGACGTCAAGCGCCCTCACTGTGCTTTAAGCCCATTCCTCTGTGTCCTATCCAACAGGATCATGGAGAACAGATTATTTCCTTCTTTGAAGGCGTTTAACACCATTTTCATGCCTCACTGCAGTCTCCTCCTGACTCGACAGCACCAATTCTTTCTACCTTTCCTGAGAGGTCACAGCTCTCATTAATTTTGCTGCTAGACTCACTCCAACTGCACCTCCTCTTGCTTGAAACATGACCCCCCCAAACTCGACACGGGGCTGCAGGCGTTCCACAAACACACACCGAAATCCCAAGATCTGTCACGTGTGTCTGAGAGAACTTCGCCCTCTTTTAATCCCATCTCGTTTATCAGCAATATAACATTTTTGCACATTATCACCCCAATTATAAAGGCTTGTAGGTGATAATGAGATTCCACTGGATATATTCCAGCAAAGCACATTCTAGGTTTTACTAACTTCATTAACCAAGAAAAGCTGGTTAATGGCTGAAAAGTGCAATGATGCACATAATCATACCAGTTGCTTTGCTACTACAATTATATTATTAAGATGGATCTTTGAGGTACAATTTCCATGTATAATTAGTGGTTTATCCCTTCAGGAAAAAAAAAATCAAAAGCACCCAAAGGTTTGAACAAGCGAGTTCTTACTGAAAACACAAATGAAGTCATGTTTTCAGGGTCAGACTCAGAATGGGATTTGTGAGAAAACAGCAGCACAAGAATTTGGAAACTTAACACAAGCTCCCAGGGGACGTGAAATGCTGAAGCGCAAATTGCAATCCATTCGGAGAGACCTGCACACGGGAGCACCCGACCTCACACGGGAGCACCCGATCTCACATGTCATCTGTGGGCACGTGGGGAACCGCAGCTCCCAGGGGTAAGAGGCATGGATGCGCCGGAGCCAGCTACACCCCAGCCCCTGTGCAGGAGGGACCCCACAGTCCAGGGAGTGAGGGAGAGCCTTGGGGGTGGACGGGGTTGGTGTCCCAGCCCAAGGTATGAGCATGGGCATAAGATGAGCTGGGAGAAAGGCGCAGCCGAGGAACAAGGTAGAAGCCCTTTGGAGGCACACACCATGGTGGAGAGCAGTGAGAGGTAGGCGATACCTTCTGGGCCCTGTGACTGCTGGTTGCATGGGCACCACTGTACATCAAGGGAAACACCAGCCCCTCCACCGCACGGGGGTCTCCCCAGGGAGAGGTCTCTGCCATGGGACTCCCTTCTCAGCCGACACAAGCACCAAGCTTCAGAGCAGCAGGACCCAAGAGGCACAGAGCACTGCAGCCCAAGCCCTGACCCTCAGAGATCCCCAGGAACTCTCCCCAAACCAAGAGGCATTTACATTAACAGCCTTAAGCGCCGCCTTGTGCAGCACACAATACGCTAAGAAACAACTCGCTGAGATGGTGTCTCTTCTCCCATAAGATCAGAGGAGGTCAGGCTCCAAACCCCAATCTCCTGTTCAGCTGGAGGATACACCCAACGTCCCCAAACATATTTGCTGGAAATCTCAGGGTGGAGGTGCTGAATCTTTAACGAAGGCCTTCTTTCCCCAAAATCCTAAGTCTCGACATTAACTATGACTTCTGAGAAGACAAAAGAACCCAGAACACATCAGAAACGTAAAACATTTAGAAGGATTAAAAATTCTTTCCTGTTGTTTTCTTCACTTCGGTATTCCTCACTTGTTTCACTATTTTCTTGGTCATCACTGTTCTTCCCAATAGAGACAACTTCAATTTCAGATTAAGCAATCCAGCACCACCAAGCAAGCAGAACAATGAAGAACCCTCTGTTTACTCCTTTTACCAAATAACAAAACAGAAAACCAGAGTGCTAGTTTTCGAGTGCAAGCCTGATTTTTTCCGTTGCTTTTCTCTTACAGTTAAATCATACCTATCAGCTTGACAAAAAATGCAATGACTGTTTTTCACTAGGAATTTTTTTACAAATTTAATCAAGTTGTCAGGAGAAATGCTATGTTCCTCACCATGTGAAAAATTAATATATCAGGAACTTATCTACTGTCTTGCATGTGTGTATGACATTTATATGGATCAACTAATATATATGTCTTCTGCTTGATAAAATTTCACACAATAAAAAAATCTTCAGAACTGAATTTGCGGTCGTCTTAAAGTCCTTGATATGGCTGGCTCTGCCTAGGAGCTTAGCAGGAGCCTTTGCTGGATTTAATCAGCCAGGCAGACCTCAGAAATTCTGCTGGAATTCTTGTCGCTATTAGAAATATGCACTAGCATTTGCTAATTCAGGTTCAGAACCGATTCAGAAACTAAAAGCAATAAATCCTCATGCAAGTATCAAGCTCTCTCAAGTATATCCTGGAGCAGTAATTTTTGGAGAGGAGGAATACATAAAGGAATGTAGAGTGTCTAGCCAAAATTTTATTTGAAATACTCTTTTCAATGAATCCAAAGACATCCAAAACAGAAAGCCTCTGCTTTTTCCCAAACGCATTGGCTTGGCCTTCCACTTGCATGACCTTGCACAGGAGACAAGAAAGCATGGGCAGCACGCGATGCAATCAGTACATAAATTCTTGGCCACCCCCTTTAAGGAAGCAGGAGTTTCATCACTGATATCAACTGAACAGGATTTTACCCTGCATTGCATGTCACTGTAACATCTCTGTGCTTTATAATCTCTGCAGTCTCCTGAAATCTAACAGAAACTGCCAACTTTGAGAAAAATATCAAGTTCTGTAGCAAAGCCTGTAATGGTAAGCACGTACTTCAGGGTTTGCTGAACTGGGGTTTCATTTATTATTACCCTGGAGTTAAAAGACAGCGTGAAACAGCATTACACGCAGGCGAAGCTGACCGACACTTCAAATTCAGATGTGTGAAACTTCCGAAATACCAGGCCCTCCAAGAGGCACTGACAGCACGAACCTCTGACACACAGCTGCTGGGGCAGGCTCGGACAGAGGCGCACGTTAATAACCTGCCAGCCACAATAAGCTCCGAAGATGAAACCCTGGCTGCAACGGAAACCAACAAGCCAGGGTTTCAACCTCGGCGTTGCAAAACACGCAGGCCAGGTTGCAGGCTGGTGTCGGTGGGCGCAGTCGCGTCGGCTGCGGTCGAGCAGCTCAGCACGGATCAAAGAGCTGTTGGTCCCCAAACACCCGTCCTGCCTTGGTGGCTTTAACTTGAGCTTGAGATATCCAGTAATAATAAAGTCTAATAATATAGAGTTTGATTTCATTCATTATAAAACTGTAAAATGAATACTTTTTCTGCACTATTTCAGGTTCACAGAATCTTTACACAGGAATCTGGTTTTCAGTTTAAACATGAGTCTGATTTGCTCTAAGAGGGAAACCTCATTCGGCATGTAGAAACTGAAATGCTTATAGCATTTATTACGCTTCCCTGATGTATTTATAAAACGCATAAACACAAATGGTTCTTAAACAAAAAACCCTTTCAGTTTTCATAAAAACTATTTGATTTTCTCATAAACAGTATATATGAATTTCTATGCTACGCTGACATTCATTCCATGAGATATTAATGTGAGTTACTATATCCTCAGGAAAAATATGTTTCTGCTGATAAACATTTGATTCTTGGCTTTTATTTTTGTTCTGCAGTAGTTTGGATGGGCAAGTCAAAACCCTGGCTGGTTGTCTATGACCTTTGCATTCTCCTTTAAATTCCATGCATTTGCAAGAGATGATGGAAGAGCTGATAGTGTCTACTGTTTATCAGCCACGATAATTAGAGTGAATACATTTTTGATTGTAGAAATAGTCTTGTAATGGATTTTTTTTTAACAGATACTATTTCCAACACTTTCAGCAGTGCTCTGAATTTGAAGATTTAATAAGGTCCGTGTGCAGAAAACACTTTGCCTCCTGAAAACTAGCTCAGCTTCAGCTGACAAAATTTTCTGGGGGAGAGGAAAATCAGTTTCTCTTCTCTCTTGCAAAACATGAAGTCTATTCTCCTCTTATTTGCTGTCGGCCCTGGAGAGGTCTCGGCTGTTGTCTCGGCAGCCCCCATGCATGCCCCCATGCACACCTACCGCTACAGTTCAAACCATACGGGATGCAGAAGATGCCATTGCCAGAGATAAAACAGAATAGGGAAAAGGATGTCATTTTGCTGGAAAATTGAGCACTCAAAAGTCAAGCAGAGCCATATTTAGATTGCCCATATAACCTTCTGCTATGACGTGCACATGACTGACCTGATGGCTACTGGGATTCTCCATGTCATCCAAAGCCCAGCTTGTAGAGTGCCCAGGTTATAAGCTAGCTCTTCAAAATTTTACTCCAGGTCTTTCAGCTGGGGGCATTTGTCAAAGACTGCAGTTAAATAGGATTATTCATGCATTTACACCCATGAAATGGAGACTAACATCGTGCTGTCTCTTCACCGGGCAATGACGTACTTTTGGAAGCACCTTTATTTTTTCCCCTAAGCTCTTTCCAGTTGTCTACATGCAAAGAGGCAGAGCGGCACTTCTTAGAGAGCTGGCTACCGCTGTGTGCTGCTCTGCATTTTCAATGGCTGAATCAAATTAAAAGACAGCTAAAAATACATGACGTTCCCCACCAGCTCTGTTTGCCCGGATAAACATTTCCTGCAATTGCCTGAGGACTCTCACGTAACTCCAAAACGGCCAAAGACAACGGATCTGGACAGTCACTCCTGCCTCTAGCGCAGTGCGTGAAAGTTGTGGTCCACACCATGGAGAAGTTTGATACCCTGGTACAGAAACACCTAACGTGTTCGGTTATGTAGAAATAGCCCACTGGGCGCAGCACGGATCAGAGGAAGGCGAGACCACTGCTGCCTCCTTTGCAATCAGATTTCCGCCTCCTTGAAGCATCAGCTGCTTCCACACAACAAAAACAAAAACACGTCTTCAAAGAAAGATTCCCCAAGCCAGTCGTATTTCACAGCTGGCTGATTTAATAAGGTCTGTGTGCAAACACTTTGCCTCCTGAAAACTAGCTCAGCTTCAGCTGACAAAATTTTCTGGGGGAGAGGAGAATCAGCTCAAGCGCTCCCTTCCCCAAAGCCTGGGAGCCGCCGTGCCTGGGGGCCCCCCACCTTCCGATGCAGAGCAGGGCCTTCCTCCGCAGAGCCCCCCGCCAGCACGGCCGCCCCACGTGCACTTACAGCGCAAGCCCTTGTGCACCTCTCCCTTTCTAAAAGGGAAAAAGTGGGGAAAGCGGTTACCCCATGGGCACATCGAGCATCAGCGCTGGAGCCTCTGAGCAGACTCCAAGCTCTGCTTTCACGACTCGTGTTTGTGTCCTCCACTGAAACCTAACTCGCCCCATGTTAGTCCCACCAGCTGCTTCCAATCTTCTAAACAGAAAGATCGCTCTGTGCTATAAACTTCAGCTTTCCAAACACAATGTTAAGCCAAAAGCTTTAGATAAGATCCCTGAACACTAGGCTGGGAGTCCAACCAGCACAGGGCATATCTTTCTGTGTCAGCAGACACCTAATGTATTTTTAGTGCTGTCAGAAACAAACCACTCCTTGATACTCCAGAGGGGAAAAAAGAAACATCTAAAAGTGGCGATGAAGCTAATATTTTAAAAGACCCTTTCGAGAACTCGCCAGCCTCCTGGGGGAGCTTGTCAACATCTCCCACGTTAAATAAAAGTCACTTTAACATCCACAGGGGTTTTAAAGAAAAGCTGGAACATATCAAAGCTGCTGGGATGGCAAGCTTCATAACATGCACAGACACTAAATCCTCCCCAGCCTCAAGGGAGCTAACAGCCCCCCGGAGTAAGCTCTTTTTCCTAATGTATCTCTCAAATGAACTGCTAATCTCCTCTCTAAACTTGACAGCTGTCCTGCATGCACTCAAACCCCTCTGTGCTTAAATCCTTCTATCGTTCTTGTTAAACGACTTGTTAGATCATTTTTCCTTTAATATGAAGAAAGAAATCTTTCCTCCAACCTTACACAAAGACCTCACTGACTTGCTGTTGGCATGCACGAGAGCGGCACCACATTGCTTTGGCCCTGTGGGTTTTGGAGGCTTCCTGGGGAGGCAGCAATGTCTAGCGATGCTGCACCCGGGGTTTGGTGATCCAGAGCACCACGGCTCCGTCCCTGGGGAGCAGGGTGACACGTACACTGGTGTCCACCACCACGGCTCTATGGCTCCATAGTTTTCATATATATATATCTATATATTCCTAGGAGCAACCCTAGGCTCAACAAAGTCCTGCAGCCAGCAGGCACTCCCGTACTGTCCCCCCCAAGCAGATTACTCACTCCCAGCAGATCCAATGGCTTCCTGCGCTCAAAATTCCTTAAATCTGTGACATGGCTTCTTGCTGCTCTGAAGGACTGCAGAAAACTTTCCCCTTCGCTGGGCAGAGTTTGGCCCGTGGTGTTGAATTCACAGTGCCAACAGCTATTTGTCATTTCTGCTTCAGCCGATAGTTCTCCAGGGTTGCTGCGCAGCCTTGCCACAAAAACTCACATAAGACACCACCAAGACAGCTGTGGTCTTACACTGTCAAAGTCCTTACAAGGTTTGCCAAAAGGGTAGTTTGGGACAGAGTCAGAAATAGTCCCAACCTCCAGTTGAGGACAAAGCAGTAGTTTTTCATGCAGTTCGCAACGTTTCAAATGAAAAACATTTTCCAAGAACACCGAAACGCCAATGCTGCATCCTTCCTAGAAGCAGCTACTTGTCCATGAGCTGTTCTTGACCATATGTTTTGTTTACTGTTTGAAACTATCTGATGGAAGAGTTTCACCGAGACATCGATTTGTTCCAGTGTCAACAGCAGCATTCCCTACTCTTGCACCAGCATTGCAATGTGCCACCCAACGAGCCGGCGCGAGGTCGGTTGAAGTCTGATGACGCCTGACAGCTCTGCAGAGATGTAACGCCTGAGTCGAGCCGTTGAGTCTTTGCTCAACACCTGGAACATGAGGGGCCATTTGCAAAAGTCTGGACAGGGAAAGCAGAGAAACAACTTTTGCAACACGCCTTGTACGCTTGGATTGCTGATGCACACGAGCTCTGCCAGAGCTGTCAGTCACACAGAGGGTGCTGTTACCGCAGTGCTGGTGACGGGTATCTATCCTTCACCCTGTCTTTCTAGTGTGGATATTTTTTACGCTGCTCTGTGTTCTTCATCACTCCCTGCATCAGCAGTGAGGGGAACAGAACCGTTTTCTTCTCTGCCTGTGCTATGTACACTGCTACAGCATGAAGTGATTTGAAATTATTCACTCTCCAAGATTTCCTTTTAAAATGTCTAGAGCAGAAGATGAGCGACAACAATTCCCCCAGGACGTGATGCTCGACCACTCTGACAGATCACCCTGCGCTGTTTCACCAATCTGTTACACCTCTCCCATTCCCCGCTGGCTCCAGCGCAACCTGCAAGTGCTCACCCCTCGTGAAAATCAGAGGGGCAACGTCCCTGTGCCTCGCTGGACAGGCCCCAAAACACTCACTGCAGAGAGAAAGGCCTGTCATGTAACTGGGTCTCGGAGAAGGGCTCTAGGCTGAGCCTGATGCCGCACAACTGCAAAGCATCCCTGTGGTCACCATAAGCGCGGCTCCAGAACAGGACTTCTTTTGCAAACGTTTGCAGTACAGAAAGGAGCCCCGTTTTCCAACCAGAGCTTTCACGCTCTGAAATGCTGCTTCCAGCCGGCTCCACTCCCTGCAGCCATCCACACTGTTCCCTGGTCCTTGGTACACCCACGTCCCAGCCACTGCACGCCACTGGAGAAGCATATTAAGGCCTTGCAGTGCTGGGAGCTGGCCCCTCGAAAGATATTTCTGATATCTGAGCTTATGAAACCTGCTGATTTCAGCTGCAAACCAACCACGTTGTAAAGCTGCTTTACCTGCCGGGGCAGGGGGGGCACCTCTCAGACCTACAAATCAAGGCCGTGCACAGGGGAGACAGATTTACTACTGACAAAACGCCACGCACCACGCTCCGCCCAGCAGCTTTTACCAGGGGCTAGAAATTACTAGGGTTTTTAATTGCGGCTGCATTTTTAACTCCTCTTGCCCAAATGGAAGAGCATACACATGATGCTTCCCAGAGGATGATCTGGTTTCTGGGGGACCAGACTGGATGAGAATCATCAGGGGCAGGAAAGGGGACCTACATCTCCCCACCACGGCTCCGCATCCAGCAGCGTGGCAGCTGCTCTGCAAGCACCGGTCAGCAGGCGAGAGCTGGGCCACCGAAGCCTGGACTTGTCAGACTCGCTGGGTGGGTGCTGCGGGACACCCCTGCCCATCCTGCTGAGCGGGGTCCTTTGCACGGCACCCTGCACGTGCACCCACCACACACGATGCGCTCGCAGCCATAGCGTAGGTCAGCCCCCTCCCGTTTTAGCGTTGAATCTACCAGACCGGTTCCACACACTGGAGCAGCACTCAATGAGCGCACGTACCTCATCTGAGACCCAAGTTATTAGCTTTAGATAATAATAATAATAATCAAACCCACTTACTAGGAGGGGTCCAAAGAAGAACTCACCTCTGCCCCATACAACTTACCAGCACCTACGGGAAGGCACCTGTTGCCCTTAATGAGTTTACCAGGTACTAATTGCTTTCCATTTTGGGTTGCGCATTACCGAACTTGTTTAATCCTTGCACGGCTCTGCTGAAGACGAAGACCCGTCCCTGCCAGTGCCGGCGCTTTGCCCGCTCTGAGCGGCACCGCTCCTCCCGGGCGGCCTGGGCAGCGCCGGATCCGGCCCGCACGGACCGCTCCGTGAACCCCGCGGTGCTCCCGCTCCCCAGCCGGGCCCGACGGTTCGGGGGCTCCACGGACGCTCCACGGACGCCGCCCGGACCCGCCGCGAACCCGAACCGGAACCCGCACCCGAACCCGAACCCGCACCCGAACCCGCCGCCTCGCGCCCACGTGCCGCCACACCTGCGCCCCCAGCGCGCGCCGCCAGCGCGCGCCCACACCCCCGCCACCACCTCGCCCCGCCTCTCCCCGCCTCCCGCCGGCCAATGAGCGAGAGGGGGCTCCGGCTAACAGCCAATGGGAGCGCGGTGGCGGCCCCCCCTTCCCGCCGCCGCCCCCTATTTGAGGCGCGTCGCGCGGCCGCGCGCTCGCAGAGGCGGCGGCGGGAGCGGGCGGTGCTCGCGCGGAGCGGGGTGCGGACGGGCGCCCAGCGCAGCCCCGCACCGCGCTCGGGGGAGCGGGCGCTCCCGGGCGGCTGCACCCCCATGGAGGCTTTCCCCGGCGGCAAGCTGGAGCAGCACCGGCACCTCCCGCCCGTGGAGTGCCTGCCGGGCGCCCGCTACGGCGGCCGGAGTCACAGCGCCTGCGGGAACGTCTTCAACTCCTGGAACGACTACCTGGGGCTGGCCACGCTCATCACCAAGGCCGTGCGCCCCGGCAAGGGCTTCGGCGCCGAGCCCCCCTCGGTGGTGGTGGCGGCGGCCGTGCCGCCGGCCGAGGAGGAGGAGGAAGAAGAGGAGGAGGAGGAAGAAGAAGCGGCGGGGCCGTACTTCGAGGGCGCGCTGGACTTGCACGACCTGGACCTGTGCGGGCATCACCATCACCACCACCATCACGGCGAGGGCCTGCTAGAAGAGCGCTTCGCCGACTTCAGCCCCTTCCCCGGGCGCGGCGGTCCCGCCGCCGTGGTCTTCGACTGCTCGGGGGAGCACCCGGGCCGGGAGGGCTCGCCTCACGCTTGGGGCGGCGTGGTGGTGGCGGGGCGGCTGCCGACCCACCCGCGGGCCGCCTCCCGCCTGCTCAAACCCGAGCTGCAGGTCTGCGTCTTCTGCAGGAACAACAAGGAGGCCGTGGCCCTCTACACCACCCACATCCTCAAGGGACCCGACGGCCGCGTCCTCTGCCCGGTGCTGCGGCGCTACACCTGCCCCCTCTGCGGTGCCAGCGGCGACAATGCCCACACCATCAAGTACTGCCCCCTCTCCAAAATGCAGGCGGCCAAACAGCTCAAACACGCCCGGACCGCCCTGGGGAAGAAGGGCCGTTAGGCGCCGGGACCCCGGGGAGGGGGGGGCGGCCCTGGCCTCCCCCCGTCTGTTTCCTTTGGGTTTTTGTCTTTAAAGCGGATGGCGTTTTCGTTCTTTCTCACATTAATATATTAAAGGCGGAGACTGGCGAGCGGGAGCGCCGGGCCGGTGTCGTGCCGCCGATGGCGTCTGGTGCGCGCTGGCCCGCGCGGAGCCCGGCGCCGGGCCGCGGGAATTGCGCAGCTTAGATGCACTGTATTTGTTTATTGTAAGAAAAAAAAATATATATATATGTGATTTTTACGGATTTACGGCGAGATCTAACTGGGAGAGGGGGTGTCGAAGCAAGCACCGGGCAGAGAGCGGGGGTTGGGGGGGGTGCCGGGGGTCCCCGGGCCCTTGCAGCGGGGCAGCGCTGCCCTCTGCCGCCGGCCGGGCCCGGCTCTGCCTCCCCCGGGAGTGTTGGGGGGCGGGGGGAGGGAAGCGGCGGCAGCCGTCGGGGGGTCCGGCTGGGTGGTTCAGCCTGGTGCTGCACTGTGGGGCCGGGCGGCGGAGCGGTCGGCTTGCCTGTTAATAGCAGGGTACTTAATTAGGGTGCAACGCTCCGCGTTTGAGGTCTTAAAGTAAGCGTCCGAGCCATTTTCCTTCCCCGATCTTAAAACCGGGAAGTGAATCGTGATCAAACCTGCACTCAGTTAATTACTCGTTTGGTAATTAACACCTCCTCCCCGAAATCGCAGCATCCTAACCGGCACAGTGGGGGAGCAGTGCCGTGCCCCACGGTCACCCTTGCACCGTTCCACTAGTGAGCGTGGACAGCGCTGGTCTTGCAGGTCCCTGTGCCTGAAATGTGGCTTTATGGAAGGTCTGAGAGGAGAAAGCATCAAAACGCTTGCTTCAAAATGTGATGGCTCTGGGCCGGGGTGCAAGCAGCCCTTTCTGCTGAAGGCAAGGCGGGAGTATGGCAGAGAATAACTTTGATGCAGCTTGTGTTTGTGACAGAGATGGGAAGCCTCTGGAGAGAAGAGAGCTGGACAAAGCAGAAAGCCATGACTGTAGCAGAAGGGTGGAAGGGAAGGTGATGTGTTTTCAAGAGTTGAGAGAACGTGGCTTTAAGTCATTGCAAGGTGGGAGGGATCTACCTATAAGGTTAACAAATATCCTTAATGCTACATAGACTATACAAAGCATAAGATTGATGCTGAAGACCTGGACCCTAGGTGATGGCAGTTCCTTGGTACTGAGTATCAGACAGGGCTATGTTGCTTCTAATCCTCAAGAGATAAGAAATTGCTTTTATTGTGACTCTGAGGCAGGACAAGGAGCAGCAGCAGGTTTGTGGTTTGCTTAGGAGTCCTCCAGAGCTGAAGGGCTGGTGCCCAGGCTCTCAATACAGAGAGGGTTGTGCTGTCGATGGCTTTACCGACACCTGGGACACAGAGGGGTGCTCGGTCTTCGGGGGTGGCCCTGCCAAAAGCAGGGAGGTGAAGAGAGCCTTGTGCAGGAACTGCTGGGGCAGCAGCAGGATGAGGAGAAAGGAGGTGGGTCCTGACAGAAGGAGGGAGCTAAGAAGGTGAGGGAGGATGTGAACTTGAGTGGATTCCTTTTGCTAAGCTGCTGAACAGGGTGGGAGATGGGGGCAGGAGTGGGGAGAACAGGACAGTGGAGAAGGGAGTCAAAACATGCCAGGTGGGCTGGGGAGGGAGGGTCCAGGGTTCAGTATTCATCACTGCTGTCGACTTACAGCTGCAGCAATTAGGAGGGAGAAACCGATTTTGTATGGAAGTGTTCTCTTAAATCTTCATCAAATGGCTCCAAAGGTGATGTCAGGGCTAATTACCAAATGCAATGGGGCTTGTGTTAAGTAACACTTCATTAGTGGCTGCAGCTAACCTTGTGGCAGCTACCTTCTCCTCGTGCTGAGTAGCAGCTACGTATTGTCTCTTGCTCAGCGGGGCATGCACCACGGGCTCTTCTGAGCTTCTACAAGTTAGATACGTTTGGTGTTTTGACATCTGGTCCACATCTGTCTCCACCACACGTTAGAATCAAGCTCAAGTGCGATGCTATGGGAAGAGAGTTCTGTACTTTTGTTACCTCCTTGTGGGAAGTTTGAAGATCAGTGCATACATGTTAATGCAGTTGACTGTTACTGGACACAAAAGCAAGAAAGATGCCAGAAAATCTTTCTCGGGTCTTTTCTGAGGGGTAATTCTGGCAGGGCTGGATCCCCAAGGTGTTCCTGGCAGTGTTTGCAGTGTGCCCACCTCCCCTCCCTGCTGCTGTGTAGCAACAGCCCTCAATGCCTGGAAAGCCATCAGGATGCCGGAAGACGCCCTGCTTTGGACCGCACTGGCCTTTTGCTGTGCCTGTTTCTTCCCTCTGCCTGCGTAAGAGCAAATCTGTTGTGTCAACGGGCTCTGCTGGTGCCTGTGGCTCCTGGCTCTCCTCTCATCCTACAGGTGTACTTGCAGCCTTGCTGTGGAAAGGCTGAGAGCTGCCTGTTGCAGACACTACATGGCATTAGGCAGCTGATAAAGTCTTAACAGGTAAGGTGGTAGAGTAACAGCTTCAAAAGACCAGTTGGGGGGGGGGGGGGAAGAACCCCCAAACTATTGCAGAGAGGAGACAAGATTCAGAATCAGCAACAGACAGCCTGAGAGCAAGTTACCTCACATCAACATTCAACAGGACAATTTGCCCTTTAAAGTTTTACAAGTCAGTGTCTTACAGGGACTGAACCTTCAAGGATGTTTTGGGTTTGTTTTTTTTTTCCTAAGCAAGCTTCTGCAATTTCCTGTGCACCAGCAGCATGCTCCTTGTGGCACTGAGTAAGCAGAAACATGCTTGTTCTTGGTCACTCTGAAAAGCTCATTACAACAGAGTGCTTATAGTGTTACTTTGATTCCTTAAATACTGGAAAGCACTTAGGTTAGTAATTGAAATCCTAGGAACAGCACCGTAGCTTCATTTGAAAGCAGCCCTGGTTGGAGCTGTTATATGCTCCACAGAAGAGGTCTAAGAAAAGCCAGATATTTTCATTCCACAGGCATCTGCAAATCAAAATATTATGGTCACTTGTTTAAACCAAATACTTTGTCTTCAGAAAATCACTTTATTACAGAGAAATATCCCTATGCAGGCAAGCGATGGAATCTTTTCCATAGTGGTATTTTGGTAAGAGGAGCGAACACAGTATTGGATAGCTTATCATCATCTTCAGCTGATACTCGTCTTGGCAAAAAGCAAGCTAATTAACAACTACTTTCAGATGCACAGATAACTTGGTCCAGTTGAAGCCTGCACTCATGGGTAGTGGAAATCCTATCTGGACAGTGTTTGCTCCTAGCCTGCTGACCAGAGTGCCTCGGGGCTGTTTTGCCATGGGACCGAACCATGATGGCTATAAAAATGTCTGTCCTTCCCATAGATGTGCCAGTGTGACCCACCAAATGCATAGGTTAATATATACTGGACATAGTCTGCTAACGGTCATAGGGGGAGGCAGATAATTACTTCTAGTATGCCTGTTGTCTGGGCAAACAGAAGTGATTGGCTAAATACGAGGAAAGATGTAGCAAACTAAGTGGATTGTCCTGCCCAAGAGCGAAAGGACTAACAAAGCTTCAATTGCAGCATGGGAGATTTTAATTAATAAAAGCAGTGGAATAGCTTGTAGAATCTCCATCTGACCATCATTAAATGCATTAATAATTATTTTTAAGAGGAGGACCAGACAAAGTGTAGAGCATTTCAGTTCTCGCTGGTCCAGCTATGGTGAAATGGGAAGAATTGGGTGTCCCTGTTACGCTGCTCATGTGCTGACTTCTTGCAGTTGTGCAGTAAACCCCACAGGGTGGGCACTAGTGCCTGAGTAACAGGTACACTGTGAACCTTGCGATCCACTGACCCAACACCTTTACTTTGTAGGCTTACACAATTTAACAGCACCTTCTAGTTACAGAAGAAAAACTTGCTGACAGGTAGCAGTTCCCGTCAGTGGCTGCAGCCTGTGGATGCTAAAGCAGCATCCAATGCATTCAATTTACAGCAAGACAAGAGTTCCAGCACTCTTCCTGTGTAAGATTGCCTCCTGGCTGCCCATCGGTGTCCATCTAACCAAGGTCTTGATGTGTCTCAGATATGGCTCTGCCACAGCAGAGTGGCACCACTTCATTCACTGCCATGCCATTTCTCTTAAAATACTGATTATTTTTTCATATATATTTTATTTTAGTAGAGAAACTTTAGAGAAAACATAATTAAAACATCTGTACCCTACTTCTGCTGAGCACTCTGATGGTCCTCAGCCCTGCCCACCAGCTGGGGGTCAGTCTGGGCTGCTCTTGGAAAGAAACTGAAGTGTTCATCCATTTAACCAGCAGCCTTAAGTTCTGCTTCTAAATACTGCATTTTACAGCTTATGCTTTAATTCTTCTAAGGTTCACTGAAAATTCTAGATGTTTAATTGAATGTGATTATACATCAGTGCCTGACAGAGAATTCATTTGACTTCTTCAACATTTTGAGGTGACCAAACTTTGTGCTGATGTATGATTATAGCAGTAGATGGAGATTTTAGTGGTTGGATTTGGTCAATAATGGGTTTTGATCACTGTAGTTAGTATTCTGTCTAAAATGATCAAGCAGTAAAATAAAGACACTGGCATCTCTGTAAAGCTCATTTCTTGCAGATCTTTTCTCAAGCTGCCCAGGTTTGGGAACAGAGCTTTGGCTGGTGCAATGATTGCTAACCTTTATCCCCATGTAAAAATGGCTTTGTTTGTTTGGATAAAATTAAAAACGTGTACCTGGAGGTATAATCACCCTTTACAATCTCCCTACTGACCGGAGAAAGGCAAATGCTGCACCCATCTCCAAAAAAAAAGGCCAAAATTCTTGTACCCATTAGGATGTTGCATCCTAGATCCCAGACCACAGCCTGTAGCTGAAGGAAGAGTGTCCCCCTCTACTCAGCAGACCTCATTGTGACTGCTGCCGGCAGTTCTGGCTCCCTCACCCCCCGTACAAGGACATGGCACACTGGGCTGAACTCGGCTGCAGGGCCAATGAGATGGTCAGGGCAGGAGCACCTGCCCGGGAGGAGAGGCTGAGAAAACAGGGCTTGTTTAGCCCAGAGAAGGGAAAGCTTTGGGGAGAACGACAGCAGCCAGCCAGCACCTACCAGGAAAGTACCAGGAAATGAACCAGCAGCAGGAGGATGAGACACAACAGGTAGAAGCCAAAAAAAAAAAAAAAAAAAAAAAAAAAAAAAAAAGAGAGGGTTACACTTTTTCACTGTGGGAGCAGTCAAGCGTTGGAAGAGATTGCCCAGAAAGGTTGCAAGTCTCCAGTCTCCATCCTTGGAGGTTTTCAAGACCACACTGGAGAAACACGATTCTGAGTGACACAGTCTGACTTCACAGCTAGAACCTCCAGTGTTCTCTTAACAGGAACAACCTGTAATCCTGTGACAGAGAATGTAAGGACAGCAACTAGTAGCTGAACAGCAGCAGCACCCACTATCCTGAATCCCGAAAGCGCTCTCCGTTACTGGAGAGCTGCCATGCTCTAGTTCCATCCTTCACAGGACTGTATGAGGCACAAAACTACCCCAAAAAACTATTTTTTAGAAAAGCCTACTGCTCTGAGGGAATTCTGTGACTCTGACAGGCTCCAGAGGCACAAAAACGCAGCCTTCGAAAGATGACTATAAGAACAAGTTTTTCCCCTGAGAAACCTACCGACCCCGGAAAGCTCAGATAGGCCAGGAGGAATATTACAACTTTTGCTCACACGTTAAAATTAAACCAGGTTTCTCAGGAAGGAACCATCCCAGGCGTTCTCACATTCTTTTTAGCTGGTGCAGAAACAGGTATGCATCCAGAAATGAATTGTTAACGGACATCGCAGGAAGTTACTAAAAAGTCAAGAGACTGTAGCAGCTAATTCCATAAGTTGTTTATTTATCATTGAAGAAACACACAGCAGCAAGTTCTGTGTTGGCTTCAGTATGGTCAGAGAGTTAATCCTTGTTACCATACCCCAAAACTGAAGTCAACACAGCCATTACTACAAATCACTTTTTTGGAAAGGGAAAGAATTGACCCTGAAGACAAAGAATTGGGGGGAAATTCAACAATTTCTCCAAAACCACACATTTTAAATATGACAATATTTATAAATCCTTGAAAGGCATGAATTATCCAGTAATGGCAAAAGCAATTGTGCTATTGGCAACAGAAAATACATAGCTGTATGCTTACCAAAACACTTAAATTGTAAAAGCTTTAAGTTTTGTGGTTGTACACTGTGGCAGTATACATCACTGGAACAATGACTGCAAAATGGCCTCACAGGCGTTATGTGTTCAAGTAAATCTACAGAAAATATCCCAGTGTAGCTAATGCTCATCATGTTTACTGTATTTAATTCAAATTTAAACAACTTGCTGAATTTAGATAGTGATAAAATATATCTCTCAGAAACCGCCTGCCCTCAAAGATACCCATGTAAAAGAGAGCGCTTATAGTTTTCCTGGGGGTTTTTTGGCTAATTATGGAAATTGATCTAGCTCTGCTTTTTCAGTAATTCCACTGTATGAACAGAAGTGTTTTCAAATGCATGTTCTGTGACAATAATACCCCATTCCCAATTAAGAAAGACTAAAAATAAAAAGGTCAGCCTGTTTTGGTGCGAGATAGAAGCATTAGTCAAGACAGCTGTTGGGCTTGCTTCTTTTTATTTTAGCAACAAATGACCCATGAAATAAGCATCATTTGAAATTTCAAAAACTGGCATTCAATTTCCAACCTTCTGCTGTGAGTTTTGTGCATGATCAATCTATATGAGTAAGTAATTCAAGCTCATGCTTTCATGTTACCTCAAAACATTTGTTAAAGAATTCCAATTCAGAATGTTTATAAGCACAAATATAATCCGTGGATTCCATCAAATCAAAGCTAAAACATTGGTTAAACTCTGTGATTTTCACCTAGCGTCGTACAGTGGTCCACCCCTCTTCATCTGTCTCATTTTTAGTACGGCGAAGGGGTTCACGCTCCTTTTCTGTTTTCCAGGAACCCTTCTCCTTCTCCCCATCTCTTTCTCGATCTTTCGATGCTGGTGGGGGAGCAGAAGCTGGAGGAGCAGCAGGAGCAGGGGCTGATCGCCGAACTGTTTCACGTTCTTCTCCACGTTCTTCTCTCCTATCATCAGCACGCCGCCACGAGCTTGCTACAAATACAGAAAGACAATAGAACAACCTTTGTCATGCTCCACCAGCAGTCTGCAAGAGTTTAAACAAACACTCCCGGCACCCACAGTCTGATTTACTGATTCTCAATCTTGCCAAGAGGTAATATGATGATGACAGCCAAAGGCACAGTTTAATTTTATAGTGAAGTAATGGACAGGAACTACTCAAGCCTCTTTTCAGATTCAAGATTGTTGTGAGCAACCCAAGTGTCATCTTTAAAACATGGTAACTGCAATAAGAATGTTCTATTGATGTACATGGGCTTATGATGTAGAAGTGTATTCTTACATTATCAGAATTAAAAGCACAAAAGCGTCTCCTTAGAAATGACTGAACCCTGAAAACAGAAAAAAAACCCCTTAAAACACTTGTGGAAAGTATTCAGGTGTTCATTGTCTCAAAAGACGGCAAATTTCTCTTCAGCCAACTGAAATCAAGAGGTATAAACGGCACCAGATCACACGACTCCACTGGTGACAGCATTCACCATCTTTTACTAGATGAAAAATTGTTTGTTTCCACCAAAAGAGAGTTAAGAATTCTACCCCAGCTACGTGTCAAATACCAAACCAGTCAAACACCAAAACGTTCCAGTCTGCTCCCCCAGACCCGCTGCCCAACAGCCCCCTCCCACCTTCGGGGAGCGCCCACACTCAGGGCAGAGACCAAATGAGATTCTGAAGGTGAGAAGGCCAGAACTGGCAGACGTGGTATCTCAGGCTAAATGTACGTGCTGTTACTGTATTTTTAGAACATAGCAAAGGATTAATAAATGTACATAATTAAAGCAGGTTAATGTATGTAATTATGTTATGCAAGTATGTTATTCATCAAAATCGATATCGGTAATAGTGTGAAACCCATAAGGCCTGGTTTGGAAATATTTCTCTCACGTTTTAAAGGTTTTAAGAAACCAGCCAGAAATTACTTTCTGGGATGTCTATATTGATAATTTAAGTACAAGAACTTCATTCACCCTGAACGTAATCCTGCTATGAAAACTGCATACTTAAAATGTTATCCTTCTACTGCAGATATGAAATGCTGCTATGGTAGAAAAGAGTACAACTAAAAAAAGTTACGATTCAGGGAGGAATTCTCAATTATGCTAAAGCTTCTTTCTATTACTTTCCTTATGCAAAGGGAGTTTAAGTGGCTGAAAATACAACTGATTCCCATTTTACCACATCCTAGCACTGCCAGAGTAACACACAGGGCCTATGTAAGCCTTTAGGACCACTAAAATAGACGTACGTTCTTCACGGTCAGATCTGAGTGGTGGTCCTCTTCTGAGGGGTGGATCTCTGTCATCAGTACGTCGATCTCTCATGTCACGACCACCTCTGTCCCATTCTTCACGACGACTTGAATCTCTCCAGCTAGAAGTTTCCTCCGCTGGTCCTCTTCTCCAACCAGCGTCATCCCTTTTGTCATTCAAAACATAAAATAAGACTAAATCCTAAGATTTTACCTTTGCTATGGAAAGAAGCAATAATATAACACAGATATTTTCACGCCCAGTGGGTCTCTATTTAACATATTGACATACTTCCAAAAACTTTTCTGGTTTTGTGGACCCTAACATGAAATTCTCTTTATAACAGGTTAAAAATAAAATTAAATGCAGTAAAGCATTTTGGGATTCCTTCTGTAAACAGTTAACGTCGTCTTAAAAATAACAAAACCAAAATGCCACTATCCATTTACTGCCTTGAAGTGCTTAATTTCATACAAACCAACCACTGTTCCTGTCACTAGGCGATGTCACAGTATTTCTTTATCAGCAGGGCACCTTTTTTTTTTTATTTTTTAACAGAAACATTCTAGAAGTATTTAAACAGAGAAGTCAAACCTGGGACGCCTGAAACGATCATCTCGATCAAAATCTCTCTCTCTGTCAAATTCTCGGTCTTTCTCATTTTCATCACGATCTTTGTCTCTATCCCATTCACGGTCTCCAGGAGGTCTGGAGTCCCGGGGAGGCCCCCAGCTGTCCTCACGAGCCTTTTCTCGTTCTCTCCATCCCCCTGTAAGAAAGAATCACAGTCAAAGGAATTTGTGACTTACCTCTGGTCTCTCAGTATAAAAAGAATCCTTTACTTCCCTCACAGAAACTGGTTCTTCAAGTTTTGATCCCTGAGGATCCAACTCAAGATGCTTATAAGAAGTATGCACGTAGAGTGGGAGCCATAGACAAAACACTGTAGAAACTGCTTAATATAAAGACAGTTAATGTATAGCTCATCTACCAGGACTGCCTGTAACAGTTTAGCAGAGCTGATTACACTCTGCATTTCAGTCAGAAACCACAAACTCCTCAAGGGTCTCGTGTAGGAAGAAGTAAAAGGGGTAAACTCAGCAGATTCCTTTGTGAAAATCTACAAGTGATGAGATTTTAGGCAAGCAAATTTTTAAGCACTTGCTGCTTTTTAAAGCACTACTTTAAAATATAACTATTGTTTACCATCTACTTACACAGTGCATCCTGCAATACCGTTCAGTATTTATGAATGGGAGTTCTTTATGATACAGCCTGCTTTTTCTTTAAATAGGAAAAAAGACAAAGCTATTGGTGCGAGAGTATCAAGATTTATGGTAACTTTTTTACGGGTTTGGATTACAGAATTAGCATCTATAAAAGTTGATATGGTGCCTGTGAATACATAAATTTGAATAAAAAGAACCAGGAAATCAAAATCGTATCTAACATTTAAATGCCATCAACAGCTCTGAAAAGAATCAGAAACAGTTGTAGCAGTCACCATCAGCAAGACTAAAGATGAGAAATAAACTGTACAAGAACAGGGTAATTCAGATTGTAAGGGACCTCAGAAGGTCACCTAGTCCAAACTCCTGCTCAAAGCAGGATTTTCAAGAAAGGCGGACACAAAAGCAAAGAAGGAATGGTAAAAACAGGAATATCTTTGTACACAAAAAAAGCTTATCAAAACCAGGCCCGCTTGAATGAGGTACCAAAATCCTCCTTAGAAGGTAAATTTCAGACATACAGAGGGGGCAGGGAAAGAGACCAAGGTGTGCTAATCTAGGGAGAGTGTTTCTCTCCCATCAGAGCATTCAGCTCTCGTATTTTGGTTTTGCACATAGGGAAGCTACCAGCGTTACTATGTGACCTTTAGCTATCTTCCAGGCGAGCAATAAACACTGCTGCATTTTTTTTTAATTCAACCGAATTAAAAGGTTTAATTATGCTAAGTAAAGGAGTGTCCACATTCACCAAATTAATCCAGATGGTTTCAGAGTTGATTCTCCCACCTCTGGCACCAAGTACATTACATCCATTACCTACTAGGTTAGCACATGCTTCGGAGGGAAGATTATTATATTATTATATTTTACCTGGTTTACCAAATGGTCTCCAAGGACCTGGCCTTGAATCATCACTGCTACGCCATGGACCCCTGTCATCATCTCGTCTGGAGAGCCTGTCATCATCTGCACTACGCCACGGTCCCCTGTCATCATCACGCCTTGACATCCTGTCGTCATCCATCCCGCGCCTGGGACCCCTGTCGTCATCCATCCCGCGCCTGGGACCCCTGTCGTCATCCATCCCGCGCCTGGGACCCCTGTCGTCATCTGCAGCACGCCAGCTGCCCCGGTCGTCATCCAGCCCACGCCTGGGTGGCCTGTCATCATCCAAAGCCCGTCTGGGCGGCCTGTCATCATCCAAAGCCCGTCTGGGCGGCCTGTCATCATCCAGCCCGCGCCTGGGTCCTCTGTCGTCATCTGCTGCACGCCAACTGCCTCTGTCATCGTCCAAGCCGCGTCTGGGTGGCCTGTCGTCATCCAAAGCACGCCTGGGTGGCCTGTCGTCATCCAAAGCACGCCTGGGTGGCCTGTCGTCATCCAAAGCACGCCTGGGTGGCCTGTCGTCATCCAAAGCACGCCTGGGACCCCTGTCGTCATCCAAAGCACGCCTGGGACCCCTGTCGTCATCCAAAGCACGCCAGCTCCCTCTATCATCATCCAAACCACGCCTGGGCGGCCTGTCCTCATCCAATCCACGTCTGGGCGGCCTGTCCTCATCCCCTTCACGCCTGGGTGGTCTGTCCTCATCCCCTTCACGCCTGGGTGGCCTGTCCTCTGTTGATTCCATAGAAGGACGTTCCTTTTCTTCTGCAGCACCACGTCGGGGCAGATCATCCCCTCGTCGGGGCAGATCGTCTCCTCGTCGGGGCAGATCGTCTCCTCGTCGGGGCAGATCGTCTCCTCGTCGGGGCAGATCGTCTCCTCGTCGGAAAGATCTTTCATCATCTCTTGCTTCTCCTCGTCGCCAATCTCTATAAAACCATAGGGAATGAGCAAAAAGTAGAAGGTGACATCCAGGAAAGCTTTACATATTAGACTGACAGTATCAAACCCCTCAAGGCCATTTCTGAATGTATCCACGTGATATGTGGTTGCAAACACATTTAGAGAGCTTGCAGTTTTCAAATCCACACGTTCTAATTGCCTTCACTGCTGTGGGAATGTGGTAGGTTACCATCCCTACAGCTTCAGTGAAGACTGAACAGTTTATTATCTCCTTCAAAGCTACAGTTTGAAGGGGATAACTACAGTCCCCTGTTGGTTATCTGCTGCAACACAACAGAGAAGAGGTTAGGCTTCTACACCAAGCCTAATTTGACAAACTCGAGCTAAATTTCTAAGAACCAGTATTAAAAAACCCACAACCATCAAGTAGGTACCCCCCTTCTTCATGCATGTGCACCCCTACAGCCCAATCCCTGTTTTCATGTGTTCTGGCAGAGTTCCAGCCCAACAGATTGGCAATACTTTCACTGACAAGCACCCACAACTAGATATGGCAGGACAACACAGTGAACTTGACTCAATCCACTGCTACTGCCTGAGAGCAAGCGGGGCGTGCCAGGCTCTGGCAGGCTATCGGTGCTTGCACCGACTCTCCTTACCAGGATGGATGTGGTAAGTAAAGAATTGGTATTTTCCCTGGGCTATTGTCATCGGTTCATCTTTGAAATATGTTTGGATTTGTAATGCTGAAAAGATCAGACACTGCTGAACAAGAACCTTCCACTCTTGTCACTTCTCTGGACACACTGTTTAGTTTAATGTCTACAGATTTAACACATCGATTTTGACCATAAACCTTGGCTTTGTCACCAGATTAATTTCTTTATTTCAGGAAATTAACCTTCCTAAGATATTTCCTCAGCAATAAAAAGCAATAAGCAATAGTACATCATAGAGATGTAGTGGTACCTGCTACTTGGCAAGAGAAGAGAAGTTGCACTGGCATTGAATCTCATGGATTCAAAAAATAAAATCAAAACCAAACCAAAACAAAAACAACCCCACAGGTTTAGAAATCCACTATGCTACTAAAATGTAAACAAAAGAACAGCAACAACTTGCTACAAAACAACAGATGTAGGACTCCAAGAGGTGAGAACAAAGAGGCGACAGTTTGTGACAACTCAGCATCTCAAGAATTTCAAGGAATTATGAGCAGCACATTTCCTAGTTTTGGAATAGTAAGGGAGAACGTGATTACCATTGAGCTGTGAGAGAAAAACAAGGCATGGAGATTGTTAACTTCCATTTAGACTCAAATTGGATAATCTTCTCCTTTGAAAAATCTGATTATTTTGATGTAAGAGACAGGTAGAGAAATGGTTGTAAAGTTCATCAGATGAACAAGTACTTAATTCACTCATACCTTAGGTACTCTTTCAGGGGTTTAGGATTTTTAAATCTATTTTAAACAGTTACTTTTAAACTATTACTATAATTTTTAAACTATGACTTGCAGGTGAAATTATGCCTCTGTTTTTTACATTTTTTCCTCATCTGACAACTTCAGTGTTCATATTTCAGCTTTTGTCCTTCTTTCCCTCTTAGGAATCCTAACTCCCACTTTAAAAGTTTACTGAAATTACGAGTCAAACAGCAGCTGGGGATTGCTGCATAGTACAATTGGTTGCTCTGTGACTGTAAGGACCTGTGTACCAATTTGGCATGTACGTCAGGACTGTGCCGTTTCTGTGACAAATTGTCTCTGAGACAAATTTTATGAGCTTCTCTCCTTGTACTAGCATCCATAAGGACTTTTTAATGCATATATCCAATGGCTGTACTTACAGCTAGATACGTGCTGCAAATTACATCTGATGCTCTGTCCTCTGTTACTGCCTTTATCACTCAATTCAGAAATACACTTAGGAATTACTTTACTCAGAGTTAGGTTTGCACTCCCGTGTTTGTATCCAACACATTTTCCCTTTAGGGTTAAAATCCAACTGAAGGTAGATTAGGGGCTACTAAAGAATGCAGAATGACACCTCCTTTCTGCAATTATGTCTGAACATCATCTTTTTTACTTTGTTATTTCCTAAGTTCAGCACAAAGAAAATAATTGAGAAACATTTTTACTTAAAATTCCATAGAGATATTAACTTTGACTGCTATCAGTATTTCCTTTTAGCATTGCTCAGTATATTCCTTTTAGGAAAAGAAAGAAGGCAAGTTTCATAGAACACGCTACATAATAATCCAAAATATGCCTAATTTTAACTCCTCAGGAGTCAGCTCAATTTCTACAAAAGTTGAATGAGAAATGAAGACAACACCACTTATTCAGAAAAACTCAGTGCTATAATGATTCAAAAATGAATACGGGTCACCTGTATCATTCTCTGTAAAAAAAATGTCACATTGAAGCAGACAAATAGATAGATTAAACACTTCTCCAATATGTTAATAGCTAAGGCTTCATCCAGGAGTTCCAACCAATTTTTCATTTTGTAATTTACAAGAAAGTGGATCACTACCAAGAATGGCAACACAGCTTTTAAGGAAAGACTGAAAGACTATTTTGTTTATCGAGAGATCATACTCTTCCGATAGTTAGAAGAAATTACTAGAGAGAGAAAGAGTAAATTAATTTGCTTCCACTGGAGTCAGAGTAAGCTGTAATGGATTTAAATTGCTGCACTGGAAATTAAGGTTAGACATTTATAAAAATCTATCTATGTGGAAGGCTAATTAAGCAATAAAACATACTGCCAATTGGAAGAAGCAGCAGTATCTCCATCAGCACAGGCTTTTAAGAACAATTAGACGTGCAGCATCAGAAATACTTTAGGTACAGCTCATCCTGTTGTGGAGCAGAGGGATGGACAAATGTTAAAAATCTCATTTTCTACAACTCTATAAACAGTCTTCATTATTAGTGAACATATCTAAAACCCCTAAAATAGATAGATGTGAACAAGAGTTGTTTGTGGTTTTGTTTGGGTTTTGTTCTTTTTTTTTTAAATGCAAAGTACCTTCACAATATTCTTCCTTCAGAAATCCTTCTCTGTTCAATGCAGTCTTTCAGAATTTTGGTTTAGTTTATGGCACATATTTTCTGCTCTGGGACTCACTCTGGGACTTGAATAGTTTAAGACTCTGAATTTTGACTTTGTTATTCTTATATATTACTGTCAGTTTTCTAACTGGAAAATCTCAAACAGTTTCATCATCCAGGAACCCCACATTGGTTTGTCATCCTTCCCCATTCTGTACTTATACAACTGACACCAGTGTTTGAACAGGACAGAAATTTTTAATTTAAAAAAGAAACCAAGCAAGTTGTTTATCAGATGCAGAAGGTGACTGCTAGCTTTCACACATCTAAGCTAAATAAAACAGGAATGTTATCTGAATGCAGTTCCAAGCTAAAACCTCTCTCTCATTCTGAGATCCTTACAAAGCAATTTTTTACTAGAAGGTTAACTTTCAGAGATGTAAAGGTGTGAGATATGACTCAGTTAGTGCAGCGTTAGCGGCAGCAATAAAAAGGGAGCCTACACATTTTAAGCCCAATACAACGGGTGCTTAGTAACCCAAAGATTACCTTTCCACAGGTGCTCGTCGCCATTCAGATTCTGTCTCGCCACCTCTTCTCCAGGAGCTTTCAGACTCCCTGTCACCCCAACGAGATTCCTGTATGTCAAAGGAAATTAGGAACATTCTCTCTGAATACTTTAAAATGAAGGTTTTCAACATATAATTTACTCCTTTCAGAGCACGACACGCCATTAAAAACGCACTTGTTACACTGTAGAGAACACTGAACTATTAGGAGTTTGAATAACTTAAGTATGGTCTTAACTATTGTTTCTGCTGGAGTTTAAAAACCAGCATGGTTCCCTTTCTGCCATGTACTTTACTAGTAGGGTAGGATATATGCAAATACATGAAAATGTTTATGAAGAAGTGTATGAACAACAGCTACAGTGAGCCATCGCTACCACCTGTTAACACAAAAAAGAGGTTCCAACAGTTTCACTTGCCTGCTGCTTAATGACAGTAGGAATGAATTAAAATACTTACTTGGTTTTGTGCTTTCTGATCAGTTAAGAAAATGTAAGTGAATAAACTAAAAGCTCTCTGAAACTAAAAGCTCTCTGTAGCAGAGACCATTTTCTTCTGGGTACCTCAATGCACAAAACGGGTGAGGTATTTGTGACTTACACAGGTTGCTCAGATGCAGGGCAGAGCAATAATAATTTTATTTTTTTTTTAATAAAGGTGAAATGTCTCTCCCTGTTGCTGGACAAAGACAAACCATTTAAACTATTTCTAACACAGTTGTTTATTCCTTAATGCCACCGCAAGAAACAAGTTAGCTAAACCATATAAAATGGGTAGGGGGTAATGGTTTTAAACTGAAAGAGGGTAGATTTAGACGAGGTATTAGGAAGAAATTCTTCCCCGTGAGGAGTGCCTGTGGTGAGGCACTGGAACAGGTTGCCCAGAGAAGTTGTGGCTGCCCCATCCCTGGAAGTGTTCAAGGCCAGGTTGGATGGGGCTTTGGGCAACCTGGGCTAGTGGAGGGTGTCCCTGCCCATGGCAAGGGGGTTGGAACTAGATGGGCTTTGAGGTCCCTTCCAACCCAAACCATTGGAGATTCTATGAAATACCTGATTTCACATAATCACTCAACCTCTGTATAAAAGGATATTCTGGTTTTAAACCACTCTTTGAAAAGTGCTTTTATTTGCCAAAGTCTACGCTTCAGTATGGAGAAATACACAGGTTGTGTAAGATCTTGTGTATCCACTACTCCACGAGTGTCTACTTACATGCTTTTGAAATGACCTCTACAAACAAGGGCAAGCAAAGAAAGAATCCCAAAACTGCAAATGTAATTTTTCAAGTGGTACAGATCTCTCTCAGAGCCCAAGTCAGCTTTTCCATATAATCAAGTGCCCATGGCTAGGAGTACCCCTTATATGAAAAATACCGGTGATGATTATTTAGCCAATAGATTATCAAAACAATTTACACAAGCTCTGATCACTTATCTTCATAGTGTTACCCTATGAAGTATGCATTAAACAAAGACAATGGCTATGGTCTTATCAATAAGCTCTGAAAAAGTGGGAGCATAGAAGGTTTGTGGTACTCAGTTACATTCTTTTCAATCACTAATTAGCAAATAACTTTCACTCTGTTTCCTGTTGGATTGGGATGATGATTTCCCCCCCAGACTTATATTTGTAAATGGGAAGTTGCACGCACCTCTTGTTTTTATGTTTTATGTTACTGCATATTTCTTATAAAATATAAACTATGCTTTTATGTTTAGTCTGGGATTTTCCTAATTCACTACAATTGCTTCCAATACAGTTTTCCTTCTTTTGTGTTAAAGAAAATTTTATTCAATATTCTTTTTACTCTTTATTTGTTTAGTTTTTAAACAAACAAAGCTTGGAGATCTCAGTAGTTTCCTTGTTTTACTTTATTACCAAACTACAGATTCCAGATCCTGATAGTGAGCTGAAACTAAGTGACAATAATTTAACTATTAAATTAGCCACTTACGCTACAACTTAAAAAAAAGTTAACCTACAATTTCATAATGCTACCATGTTCTGTTCAATGATCTAAAAGAGAAGGAACAGTCAAAAAGAAAACAAACCTGCAGGCAGTACCTACCTTTCTTGAAAACGGGTCATCCAGACCTCTCCTTTCTTCTTCTCGACGACGCTCTCTTTCTTCTATCTCCATTTCTCTTTGACGTTTTTTCTTCTCCAGTTCTTCTAGTTTTTTGACACGTTCCTGGTATTCACGCTGTTCCTGCTCACGTTTCTCACGCTCAATGCGTTCCTTTTCCTCACGCTCTACAGTTGCAAACATAAACAGAATGTATTACCGATATAAATTCCGTTACTTTGCTGTATCCACAGAAGGGTTACAAAATATAATCTCTCTCCTTCGACTCCTTATTAAAAAAAAAAAAAATCCAAGCATTTCACAGGATGTGTTTAACTAACTGTAGAACCTGTTTTCTGGAAGTATTCTAACTCAAAAGCAATAGGAAAAGGAACCCTGATACATCCATTAATGTGACATCTTGAACAACAGCTAGAGAGAAAGGAAATAAAATGTTCTAATAGCTGTACATTAATCTGATGTACAGACCACAAGTGTGCCAGCTAAAATATCAGTGACTACCTCAAGCATAGTAGAGGATCCCTTCCTTAGAAAAGGTCAAACAAAAAAAATCAGCTAGCAGTGTCAGAAATTTGATATTCAGGACTGCTTGGGTTTTGTTTGGTTGGTTTTTAAATATTGCACTATTATGAACGCTGATACATAAAATCTTCATCCACCAAGTGACAAGTAGGACAGAAATTTCCTTTACAGGACACCTATGATCTCTTAAGCCCTGAAATAGGCTACTGGACAAAGCAGTTCACAAAGGTGTGCAAGTCACAATTCTTGAGTTCTTGATCTGACCCCAATGTTCCCTTTCTATTCTCTTTTAAGATGTTCACAAACAAGTGGACAGAACTCAAACTAAACAAAAAAATTGAGTCTTTGATTTCAGTCATTAGCCTCTCTTACTTTATCTCCTCCTTTATTCATGTGTGGGAGAAAGGAAGGGCAGGAAGCATTCATTTGCTTTCATTTTCCCTTCCTCCTATAAAGCATTACCTTCATCTCTGTGCTGCACAGGTAAGCATTCAGAAGGTGCATTAAGTAAAACGTAAAGGTACATTGTCTAATAGCAATGAGCACAGTCTTCACCACTGACTGAAAGTGACAAGACTTCCTCCGATATTGTGGAACAGGGAAACCAGAAGTTAGCTGCATTTATCTGGAATGGGTCAAGGATGTAAAGGATAAAATAATCACATTTGCAATTATACCTTTAAGCAGCTGTTCTTCCCGTAATCTTTGTTCTTCTTCCTCCTTTTCTCTGTAATAAGTAATGCGCCTCTCCTCTTTGCGTTGTTTCTTGCGTTCCTCCAAACGATTACGCCTCTCTTCTGCTAGCCGTTCCTGGAACTGCTTGAGTTTATCCTGAAATACAAAGGTAAACATTACAGTTTTGGTGTTTTCAGGTGTAAGAGCTAGACAGTTACACAAATTGCTAAATAAAGCTGCATAGAAACACAAACCAACTGCAGCATATTAACAATACATTACCTAAAATTACCTGTATTGTTGCAAAGAATCATATGCAGTTACTTAGCTTACTTTAACAGAATACCTCTTTTGCAGGTTTTTCTCCCTCCAAACCAGTTCTTACTACAACATAGCCAAATAATCAGAGCTATAAACACAATCAGCAAATGTAGAATTTTAAAAATTAAGAGCAAGGAACACAGGCACAGTTCCTTCCCTGCCCTCGTGGTCTAATTCGTTATTAAATTTTGCAAACATAAAACATAACTTGAAGTTCCAAATACTTGGACTATCAAAATAATTTCCAGATTCAAACAAAATATTAGAAAAAACAATAGACAAGTATTTCTATCTATTTCTTAGCTTCAAAATTATTGTCAGTATTATTCCATCACCACAGTAAATCCAAGTACTTGTACAGATACAGCTGGCTGATCATATGATACCAAATGATCTCTTACTAATAGCTGCATTGAAATAAATAATTTACCTTTTATTTTCCATATAAGCTATTCCAGAAGTTGGCAAAAATTCTAAGTGATAATATCAAGGAATGGGTGCAAGAATATTTTATCTATTTTTAAATTTATTTTTTTTTTAGTCAAAGCAAAAAATAAACAACTTCATAATTCTGAGCCATTCTAGATACAAATTTGTTTCTAGTTTTCATGAAGAATCACTGGGTCACAAGTTTAGTTCCTCACTTTAGGAGAATATTTTGTTACAATATCATATCTCATGTACCTCATAAACTGTTCGTCGTGATGCTTTGAGCCTGGCTTCAAATAAATCTCTATCTTCCAACATCCTTGAGAGTCTGTTCTTATGCTCAAGGGCTTTCTCGCGCTCCAACTGCAAAGTGGTGATCTAAAAATAGATAATACAAAAAGTATTACAAAGTAAAATCTTACTACATAGATGCATTCAATTTACCTTAGCCACTAGAAAGGGAAATTATCTTTTCCTCTTTCAGATCCTAGACAGAAGATACTGCTGTCCACTAGCACAATGAAATTGCGAAGCTAACACTTCATTCTCATATCAACTTTTTCCCTTCTTCTCTTGGATTGAGCTGGGAAAAAAGTGCAAAACCAGTTTTCATTCATCGCTAATGAATTTTATCACGTGAACAAAAAATTCTTACCCTTTCTTCTTCCTGTTGCTCCCACAGCTCCATATCATGCACTCTTTGCTCCTCATATGCAGTCTTTATTAAAGGAATTTCTTCTAAGCGCTTCGCTCTTTCAAAATAGTCGATCTAAATAAAGATAACATACCTTTAGCACGTCATAATGCAAAGACCAAATCTGGAAGACTCAACCTTCAGCATCCCCCAAAGAAAACCCTGATATCTGGAGACTTCTCCAATATATCTATTATTGTTACATAAGAACAACCATGTTGGACCACATCAAAAGTCCACGTAACCAAGAACCTGCCTCTACCACTGGCAACTAAGTGCACTCCTAGGCAACGATGCAAGAATAGAGGCAGCCATATACACAATACTCTCTCAGCATCATCCATTTTCAGCTCCTGACATTTCCTGTTTTGAAGTTTTGTATTTAGCAGGCATTGGTGCATTTCTCCTCTTGTCCTTTTGAACTCAAAAGAAGCACGTACTTTGAAAAGAACTCCTCTGTGTCTATGGCTCACAGCATGAAGACCCACCTTCTACCTACAAACAGTTCTGAATATGGCTCCTACTAGCTTCATTTGATGCTTCCTAGTTCACTATCCCTTGCAGTGCAAGAACAACTGCTCCCATCATCAGCTGTTAGAACAGCTACAGTCTTATAGACCACTACCACATCCTGTCTCCAAAGTCTTTCAGACATAGTGGTACTAGTTTACACAGACATTTCTCTCAGAGAAGCCAATCCACATCATTGGTAATTCTTGTTGCCCTTCTCTCAGACTTCCAGTTCAACCGCATCCTGTTTGAGCTAAAGAGACTAGAACCGCACACAGTGCTCGAGATGCAGAACCACCAAGTTCTCATTGCTGACTAAGAATGTTAAGTTTGGAGCCTACCATTTAACATGTGACGCTAAAGATTGGGGGATTTTTTCTTTCCACTTTCCCTACACAAAGTATTTTATATCTATGTAAAATGAACTTCATTCTAAGACTCCTCCTTTTACCCCACAGCTGCTAAGTTTGCTGTGGTGAAGAAGTTTGTAAAAAGCTTTTTGAAAAATCCAACTTAGTTACACCAACCAGACCACCCTTACTAATATGTTTGTTTTGACAGCTTCAGATAACTCCAAGAGGAAGCCCTGGCTTACAATTCTTTTATAAAAGCTGTGCTGACCTTTCCAGGTAGATCATACTTACCCAGGTGACTACTAATTCTACTGTTTAATGTATTTTCTGCTACTTTGCCCAGTACGAGCACCAGGTTTACAGGCCTGCAGCATAAAAGATCCTCATTGGAACCTTTTTAAGTAACTTGCCACTTCCTAGTATCAAGCCAGTTTTAGGTGAACTGAATTACCAACTGTATCATATAACCTCTGTTTCATCCTTTAATACTGTTGGAAGTCCTGAGTGAGTTTCACCTTGCCCAGGTTATATATTTCTATTTACTACAACAACATCTTCCTCTCACTTTTATAGTCACCCAAGTTTCAGCCATCTAGAATGGCTCCAGCAGTGGAATTTCCTCTGTTTCAGTGAGAACTAATGCAACTAATTAAATTTAGCTTCTCGGTAATGGTCTCACCTTCTGTGAGCATTTAATCTTCTCTGAACCTTTTCCAATTACAAGTCTTCCCAACTAAGACTCAGTTCGCATAGAGCTTAAGGGTCCATTTTCAAATCAACTCCTTTAATTAGAACAGATCTGTGCACTGATACTAGAAACTCAGTTGGTTTTTAACCCATTTACCTTTTTTTAGTTTCATACAGTAACATTTTCAACACCAATATTATACATGTACATATCTATGTACCAATACGGGAGTTCACAATCACTAAGCCTTGCATAGACACGGGTTTGTACCCTTCCTACTTTGTACCTTTTTCTCCTGATTCTTCAGACGTTCCTGAAGTTCCTTCTTTTCTTTTTCAAGCTGTTCAACTTGTTTAGCCATAATGAAGTCAGGATCCAATTCTTCAAGATCCTACAACCAAGTAAAGTTATCGATACAAAATAAACATTTTTGTTACAAATGTGGTTTGTTTATTTATGTAAGCTTCTCTGCAGTTTTCCCCTTACCTTTCAAACTAACTTGCTTCACAAACATTCTCTTTTCCTCTCTTTCGGGTATCTTGTATTTTATTTTTAAAAAACTCTCTAAAGCATTTGTATCTTGATTTTTAATTGAAATGCAGTCCAGCTACTACAAAATTTGATCTGCGTGTCTATTTTATATTTCAGAAACAAGGGGGGGGGAAACAAAACAAAACAAAAACCAGCTGGACTGAATTCCTCCAGGTAAAAAAGGTCCTATCCAAACTCAGAATTAAGGTTTACTTACACCGTTGAGCAAATTAAAATACTTAAGTGTCAAACTGTCTCATTTTTAAGACAGACTGTTTATAAGACTAGTTACAGTATAAAACTAGTAAAAACCATGAAATTCAGGCAGCCTAGCAATGCAACACCAAACCATAAAAAAACCCCCCTCAAACATCAATAGTAAGTTGTCTACCTCAATATCAATATCTTTAAATGCTTTGGCTCCCAGTTCAGTCTTTTTAATCTGCTCCAAGCGCTCACGAACAGTCTTCTTTTTGATTTGTTCATGCTCTTGCAGGATACGCTCCTTCTCTCTTTCCTTTGCCTCCTGGCGCAGTCTCTCTTCTTCAGCTTTCCGGACTTTTTGTAATTCTGCTTCACGTTGTTCCAGTTCCTCTTTTTCACGCTGAATGTTCAAACTTTCAAGGCGCTCTTTTCTTTCCTCTATAGTTTGACGACGTGCAAGAATACGCTGATGCTCCTTCCTTGAATTTTTTAAGAAGGCAGTGACTGCCAGCTGATGTTGCTCTTCCTTCTCTTGCTGAATTTAAATTAAGAATAAGACAGTGAAGTATACAGCATCTCTTTAAAAAGGCAGAAAGCATAGCAAATGCTTATCAAAGAAAACTCAAAGTTAGTTTCATCCCCCAAACTTGCTAACTACATGGAAATACAACTGTATGGCAAATCTAATCACTCATCCAAGAGGCATACAAGGTAGTATCAACTGAATAGAACCATGTGCTCACAGAGACAGTTGTCTTTACAAAGACAATATTCTGCAACACATCTTAAGTATGATAGTTTCACACTGTTTCTGTCCAAAAATATTGCACACCTGTATGTTACTGATATTTAAGACTCTAACTGAAGGGGGGGTGGGGCGGAATCTTGTTTATGTCTCCATGTCTTAGCAAGTATACCACCACATGTACGGTATTTCACCAAAGTTCCCTTTTTTTTTAAAGTTTTGGTTTTTTCCAAACCAAACTAACATAAGAGAAAAATATCCTACTTGATACAAAGCACTATCTGTGAGATGATAAAAACCTGCTGAGTCAACAAGTTAGGTATAAACACTGTATATAAAACTATTTAAATTACATGATAAAAAGTACTAGACTGTTAGTAGCATATAGACTATTCTTTATGTAGTCTTCTCACATCCCCACCACTCTCCTCCAGAGTACCTATACAGTTTTTTCTAGAGATCCACGCTGTGCACATGAAGAGGTATAAATGTGCCAGCTCAGAGCTGCCCATTTTAATCACTCCAGCAAGCAGCAAAACATTGCAGCCCCATCAGCTCACTACGCTCCCACACAGTCATGCTGCTCTTGAAATGTGAGCTAGCTCAGAGGTATTTTTAGTCATCTGTCACTTCTAGGGCAGTCAACAAAAACACTGAAAACGTCCATAGTTTGTTGTAGATCCGTAAGCATTTAAAGATAAACGGAGGTGCCAGAAACACAAAAAAGAAAACTTTAGATAAATTTAAAGATTTTGTGAATTATAACAAATTTGACACAAACTGAAATTTTTTAAACATCTGGAAAAAGTGAAGTTTTGATCTGAATACTGAAGACAAAAAGGATATAAACTTGTTCTGTAGCTTCTCTAACCACACAGATCAATATTAACCTTGATACTGTACTCCAATTTTACAAGCGTAATTACTAGCATTTATGTCTTATTCAGCTAATTGTACTGTCATAGCAAGTATAAGACTATTTATAGTTTCTATCTATGAATGTACAGACAAAGCATGGGGGTTTTTTTCAAACCAACGATCCATCTAATACCAATCACTAATAAAATTTTTTTTAGGGGAAAACATACATGAAAATATTTTTATCTTAAACACTATAATATCTTAAACCAGCTAATATATGTTCAAGCTAACACAAGTAAGCCAGCATTAGGTGTCATGGTTTGTGTGCTATTATTTTCAGAATATTACTTAGTATTTTAACCTGTGTAAAGAATCCAACATGGACATCTTCCTATCGGCCTTTTTTCTATATGGAAAAATTATTTGCTATGTTTGCTATGAAATCCTCCATGAACGTAACACAAAAGAAAAAATTACCACTGCTCTTTTAAGAGAAGTGAAGATTTAACTCGCCACAACCAAAGCATGCTGGAAATCCGAGAGTGATTTACACCTTGCTCCAAAGGGCTCTGGAGAACCTGAAATGTGAGCTCATCGGTGAGTCCGACCTTGAAGCCAACAGCCCCAGCGAGGAGGACAGGGAGTGACAAGGACAGGTCAGTTCTTGAGCTGTGAGATCTTTTGTTCATGTTTTTAGATTCCACTATGAAGTTACATTCCAGGTTCTTCACAACAGCAGTTTCTCCAGGAAGAATGAAGAAAGCAGGCTCTTGGATTTTCAAAAATGCATGCAAAATTTTTAAACAAATCCTAGCTCTCTAGGCCCATCTATGGGTAAGTTATTATTTGGTATATTCTAGACCTGACATATTCAAGGCTGACAATTTAAACTCAGGCCTTTTGTGTACATTTTGACATCATTTTAGTCATGATCAAACACTAACTAGTTGGGTGCATTAAGAATGATTTATTCATCTTCACAAGCACAAATAGCTGACTACCACCACCCTGAAAAAAATGAAATGAAATTAAAAGGTACATCTCATCTGAGAAAATACAGTCATTAAAATATAAGCTTTGGTATAAAGTGTTATTATCTTACATTTCTACTTAATCCACAAGTATATACAAATGCAGCCCATCATTACTGCCAAATTGTAACAGAGATTGTTACCACAATGCTCTGAAAAACAGAGCAAAATTCTTCTGAAAAGAAACAGACCTACAAAAGCACCAATCTCTACCTACTCAAATCCTTGCAATAACATGTTAAATTCATCACTGGATAGCTCAATGCCTTTCCTATGTCAAGGAAAGGTAAACCAACTCCTTGGTGTAATATTAAAGTATGATCTCACAACTTCAAAATAAGCTTGTCTTGCTAAACCAGAAAATTTACATTTATTAGAACAGGCGAGTATGTAGCAGATGCAGAAGGATACTTTGTCATTAATAAATACATCAATGCTACACTACATTTGTATACATTAACACTTCAAGGATCAATTATTTGTTCTGAAGGGAGGGGACAGCAGTAATAATACCAATTGCCACTACACTGAAAACAGATTACTGGAACGAGCAGTTGATCAAGACAAGCAAAAAATAACAAAAGGCTGTAAAAGGGCAACAGATAAACATCACACAATGCACTTGGGGGAATGTCAAAATTTCAGAAGAGTTAAAATGACTTACCAATAAGTGAGGAGGCTTAATGACTGCAAGAGCCTTAGCCAGAGCTGAGGACATAGCAGTCAACTGATTTCTAATTTGCTCAGAAGGCATGCTTTGTAGTTGGGGGCCTAGTGGAGCATCTTCTCTAGTACTGTAATTCAAATCTGAGCCAAAACTCAGTGTCCGGGTAGTATGATCAAGGCGAACCTTCGCAAAACAAAACAAAAAAAAGGCTTGTATTATTCATTACTTTTAAATAACTCTGGCTATGGCCAATAGGAGACAACAGAACCTCTAAGCAGAAATTACTTTCTAAACCAAAAGAAGTTTTAGCTATACCAGACCATGAGAAATGCCAAATTAGTAGAAGAAAAATAGCACTGTAAATACAATTTTGTTTACTTTCCATGTTTTATTTAAAAAAAATCATCACTGGAAGAGGCCAAACTTTCAATGATTCTATGAAATGAGCACTGCAAGACAAATCATTCTTGCCTCTTCCTCCACATCAGCAATACATGAAACCAGAATCCTGACTTTAATGCAGACAATTTCAATGCATCTAGAATATAAGCTAAAGTTCTGTGTTAACCTAAATGCATTAACTCACCTTTATCTAAAAACTGCAACGGATAATTACTAAGCAACGTCAACTAAAAACTACTTGTATCTCATCACCAGCTTAAACATTTCATTATAGGCTGTCATTCATTCTACACAACTTTACCAACAACCCAATCTTCAACAGCAGCTGAAATGTCTCACATTGGTGGTTTACTTCAACCATTTGGTTAGACAAAACCCAACATCAGTGACTGCTAGCTCTTCAGTCTTGCACAGCTAATTCAGCATAGTCAGAAATTCGCACCCGTTTGTCAGACTTGCCTCAGAATGTTCTGGACTTCATGACTGGGGCTCACAGGGCAAGTTTCACCAAATTTTATTTCAATTTTTACTTCTACTGGACTTACATTAATGGTTGTTGACCTAAATCAAAAATACACACCAGAATGCAAATAATCATCAGTTCCTAATACGCTGTCACATGCATCATTTTCTCTAGTTTCTCTCCATCTATCAGAATCAATTGTCTTCCTTGGGATAAATGTCAACCAGTTAGTTTTCATCCAATGTAATACACGGGAATCCATACATCATTTCAGAGAAGTCTTTTTACAGCACTTACTTGTAAGTCACAATGTCTGGCTGCATCAACAATACTACGTTCCAGCTGAAAAGCATCAACAAAGGGAACCAGGGTAGCCAGACGAGAAAATTCAATGCTTTGATAAATCTGGGCCACCTGTATGTGAACAGAAACATCAGGTATTTTTCCTCATTAAAGAGAGAACAGAAATAAAAGTTGTTGTATGGGCTCTAAAGCTAACTTAATAAATTGCAATAAATTAATGCATACATATTAATACAGTTACAAATACTCTTTCAGGATTTTATTTCCGTACTGTATTCAAACTTAACCAAAGATTAAATGCCATTCCTGAATGGCTTCTTTGTATGAAGGAGACTGGCAGCAGTAACTACATACAGCTATGCTGCTAATTAGCCTTCAACTATTTCTTTAGCACATCAGAAATAACACTGCTCGTCACTTGTAACGAAAGCAGGTCAATGAAATGTGCATTTTATAAAATACCTAGACACACAGAAAAAAAAAAGCCAAAATGAAAATATCCCACCCAGACCTTACTCCAAAAAAAAAAAGTTTTAAGAAATGATTAATTAACTTAAGATATCACAGATCCATAATGAAGAACATCTAGGCAAGAGACTACGCCACTTTATGCAACTACTATTAAGTATAGTTACTACGGCTGTACCTAAATGATGTACAAACCTGAAGATACAGGTTATATACCGGAAGAAAAGTATTTCAAAATCATAACAGTCTTCTATTTGATGGAAAAAAAATTACTTCAGCATTCAAGTTTTCAACTTAATGTTCTTCCAAAGCATTTTACTTACGTATACTTAAGAACATACATTTTCTTTACTCGTACCTGCTGCAGAAGGCGAAGAATGGTATTGTTTTGCAGGTGAGGAACATACAGCTGTAGTTCAGGCTCCTTTTCAGCTTGGTCTTTCACCCAGTTCAGAACCTATCAAAATTCTGAAAAGTTACTCTATCTGCATCAACTCTTAAAAACGTCAACATAACAGCACGAAGCACGGTTCTCAAATACTTCTGGTTTACAGCTCATGAAACATCAGCACTTCTGTCCGGATACTACATTTTTTTACTGAAGTGTATCTTTTGATGAGAACACTTTCATTGATAATGGATAGCTAACATTTTTTGTATGAAGGCGACTGACAGTACTGGCAACATTTACCACACTGCTAATTTACCTTCAAGTTCTTTTTAGCACCTCAAATATCTTTGTTCCCACTATCAAAGAAAAAGAACATGATGTGCTTCATCAATTGTAGAATTCACATTAACCTAATCAAGAGTTCTCACATTATTTCACCCCCTAATACTCTACATTTTAACAGTAAAAACAGTCATTGGTATATTTTTCCACCTCCCACACAACCCACTTGCATGCGTATACACATGTGCACACACGGTTTTCTCATTTCTGCATCTTTAAAAAAAATTTAACACAGAATCATCTCCACTAACAAGACCTTCTGATACGTTCCCGAAACTCCGCACCTTTATAGGGGCCCTCTGAATAGCACCCTAGAGACCTAAATGAATTTTCATTCTATTTCAATAATCTTGCACACTACATCTATTAGATGTTACATGTCATTGTAACGGAATTTGACCAAATAAAGCCTGCAATTGAAAATTCTAGCAATAAAAAAAGCTAGCTGGTAACTACCACAAATCAACACTCAGATAACAGACCATTAGTCAAGACCAACTACTGTATACACAGAGCTACAAAAACTTACCTTGCTGACACGGCTACATAACTTGAGCGGGTGAAAGTCTACTTCAAGCCAATTGTAAAGTTCTTTCACTTCTGGAACAACATATTGCACTACGTTGAACCTAACCTACAGTCAACAAAAAAACCAAAATATCTCAAAGTAAATACAATATTAGCAAATAGTTATGCTTTAAGAATTTTATATTCAAGAAGTTAAATAGGTACCACATCTACCTTTTAATATAGGATACTTTTTTTATTACAGCATTCTTAACCGCAGTGACAGTAATTCTATGCTACACCGCTTAACTGTACTTAAAAATGGAAAAGTAGACAAAACCCATACAAACAAGATAAATAAATAGACTAGAGTATCATCCTCGACTTATTAGCCATTTCTAAGACACAAGTCCTATTATACAGATGTAGGCCCACATCCAAACTAAAACCACACATCTCAGCTCATGAGTAAACTTCTGAAGCTTCAAATTGTGGTTTTAAGGCAAACTAGAGAGGTACCAGAAAAAGAAGTAACGTAAATTGTAAAATGAACCTTGAATATAAGTTTTAGGAATGCATGCAAATGACTGCAAGAAATTCAAACATCCTCTGAAAATACCTAACTATGATTGAATGCCTAATTCATTTATGAATATCTGGGAAGGTCTGAAGATAGATAAATCTAGCCTCCCTTCAAATTAAACGCAAGGAAGTTTTCATAATCACTTAGGTCCTTACGGTCAGCTATTTGATATCTGACCTGTGCTTATCCAAAATACATTTAAAACAGAAAAACATATATTTGGTTCACTTAATTACACGCCTTAGAATAGGGAAAAAAAACCCAAAACACAACTCCAAAGTTCTAGCTCACAGCTCTTTTTAGATCCCTCAGAGTTTCAAAACAACATCTGGGTGACATAAAGGACAATACTGAATCTGATTCTAGCGCACGCAAGCATTCAGGCCTCCCGTTATTGCTGCCGCTTCCAAACAGTACATCTTGTGAATCTGAAATTTTAACACTATACCGTAAGTCATACAATTAACCATAAAGCTGTTTTAACTTTTAACTTAATGTCCCATACCTAAGCACAGCGCTCTAGAAGGAAAATAGTCCAAAAAGAGGACTCAACGTCTAAAAGCTGCTTATCTGAACACTGCTACCTACCATATCATTAATAAGACTGCCACGTGTAGGTGGGGCCTGAAGACCCAACAGGGTTGCCAGACGTCGCTGTTTCTCAACAATGATGCCATCCATATCCAGAAGGCGAGCGATATCAGTTCTCTCAGGTGTTATAGGAATTGACAGAGTGGCCAAAAGGACTCGAGTAGACATCCTGTTGACAAAGTAGAACCACAAAAGATGAACTGCAACAGAACACTAATTAATTCCATTTCATACATGTGCCAATTCAAAAGTAGGAATGAGCAGTGTTCATGGTGCAAAACTGTGTAAAAATACCAGCAATAGCAGAAAAGACGCCAACTGCACAATAAGAGTATAGAATGCAGAGTTATTCAGTAACCAGGAGAAAGATTTTGATAACACCTTTTCATTACTTACATATGTGTGTATCATTCTATAGATATATATACACACAGACAAATGCTAAGAAATTTAAGCTGCCTCTGTAAATATCAAAATCCCATAAAATAATGAAATCAGCAGCTTTTCAAACTTAGTTTAGCTGCAAATCCATACCAATCATTTTGAATGCACCGATTTTTTAAATTTACAGAGAAAGCCAGATGTACCTTTTGAAGTAACAATACAAACGACATAAAGTATTTAAATTTTGACCTTAATACCCAGTTGAACAGGAATATAAGAATTTCCATACAGTATTTATTCTCACTAGATTCTGATTCTATAAACACCTGTACATGAACTTCAGAGATTAATGCAGTCAATGATTCTGCATGCCTCAAAAGCCTTTCAGTATCATTACCAAAAAAATTAAAGGCTATTTGGCTATACAGACTTTTATATATTAAGGAAAAGTTTATACGGGTTATAATGAAATCTTGTGAAGTAAGTACTACCACTCAGAAGAGAAAAAGGAAGCAAAACACAGATACTTACTGACTTGCTTAGCTTCCCAGTAACAGAGAAGGGAGCTTAACTAAGGTGATCCTGATGTATACATTATTTACACTGTAGCTTTGTAAAATATCCTTCTTGCTCTAGGTTTCTATTGAGGCAGTTAGTACTGGCCACTTTAAGCAGAGCTGCTCATAGCCATATATGTCATCTGCTTCTTTTGGGATACAATTTAGTTGATTTTTCAACCTATGGGGTTAAAAACAGACTCTAAGATCACACTAAATATCTTTCCCCACCTCTGCATCTCCTCTTGCGTGAGATTCTTTCGCATTTCTCTTGATAAGTGATAAAGTCGGTGAAGTGTGGATGCGTGAAAAAGAGCATTTCCTGATTTCCAGAAGACAGTTGAAACTTTGTGATAGTAATTTGCCATCAGTTGTGGTTTGGGTGGTTTCTTAGACAGTGCGAATAGCCCATGAATATCCTCCACTGCTTTGAAAGCTTCCTAAAAAAATCAAACAAATACACTACTTTTAGGAAGTTTTTTGCAACCCCTGAAAAAGGGAAAAATATACATTCACTAAAGGTTGTAAGACTTTAATCTATTTAATACCACTGAGAGCTATGAACTTCAGTTTCACCAGCTACATGAAACGAAATACTTCCTTCCTAATAAAGAAATTATTTGGACATACTGCAAATCCATTAACCACCTGCTTAGAATTTGGTAGTTAATGATTAGCTCACGTAATTTTTTTCCAAATTGGTTTCTTTCTGATTTTCAAGCTACAAACCAAGGGGGGGGAGGAGGGGGGGAAACAACAAACCAGAATAACAAAAATTCTACTATTTTACTATCATACCAATTCTACTATTTACTGGGTTTACCATTTTTCATAAAAATTATTTTTGTGATCAAAAATGGGTATAGTTTCCCTAAAAATACATATCATCTTGGAAATGCCTTACATGTAACTACTTACGTACCTAAAAAACTCAACATCACAGAAAACATTCTCCAAATTCACAAAACTAAAAAATGACAACAGTGGCTTTTTAAAGAATTTGACATTAGAAAGTTTGGAAGAGCAAAGCACCTCTTTGAAAAATTTGCTTCGAAAGTGCCAGTGCAGGCACTAACATAGTTCAAGCAGCAATGCTGGGGCCCAGCCTAATAGCAAGCTTTAATGTTTACCAACTGCTTCCCAGTGATCTAGGTCATGAGAATGCAGGAGAAGCTTGGTTTGAAATGCTATGCAAAAACAGCAATCCCAGGAACATCAGGTTGAGTATTCCATATGCATGTAGTACCACATTGTAGATGTTAAAACTTTATTTTTTAGCTATTATCCTGTCTTTACCTTGGAGTTTATACCATGAAACACGATCTGCGCAGAACAGAATCTGGAAAGGCTGTAGACTACAGTGTGACTACAGGAGCCCTGCTGCATACCTGCCACAGCTCCATGCTAATAGCACTGTCAAGCTGCACAAGCCTGGTCTCCAAGTGCATTGACTGACTGTCAGGATTGTTGAGGTTGATTGCTGTGCTTTGGTTATGATGACGCTGGATCTGCCCCAAATGCATTCGCAGGTTATCACAGAGTTTACGGAACTCAGCTTTACGCGTGTACTGCAGGCAAAACTTGAAAGCTGCAAAAATGAACAATATAAATTAAGAATGCTCACTAATGGTGACTTCATGGTAGTTCTAAATGGGATTCAAATACATAAATAAGTACGTTTAAAGAATCTTCAATTACAGTCCAAAGACCTTTCAAACCAGATGCAATCTGTCACACATAATGAAGAAGCGACAATGCAGAGCACTTCCATCTTGACCTCAAAAAATGAAGATGCTTCTACATAATTAAGCTTAAGGAACAAAGGGAATACTTGGAGTCTCTCTAAAAATGTTCTAATTTAAGCAGTGATTCTAGCTTTTGTTTTGAACTAAGTGCAAATAGAATTCTGTGAATGGCATGAATTCAGGTTTTGGCTTTGTAAAATGTGGGAAAAGCTTCTCAAGTCATCTAAATATGGTAAAGTTAAATTAAGCTTTCAAATGACTGGAAATAACACAGGAAAAATTGTCTCTGATCCCACAGTTACTCTCAAAAATCTGTTTTTGTTTTGCCAATGTCACTCTGAAAATTTTAAAGCATCTCCACCAGAAACAGGCAAAAAGTAAGTCTCGACACTGTAGCACAAAGACTTAATTACACTAAAACACCTAGAACTCATCTGACAGCCATCTTTCCTAAGGTACTTCCACAATTGGGATCCAGAGTTAAATATCTAACAGACTCTTTTTTTCAAAAATACAGAGCCCTAAGTTATACATACGAAGGAAAACATTTTCCACTCAGCTCTCACCCTTAAGATTAAAAATGTTAAGTATTCATTCTTATAAATTCAATTTTTGCAGAATAATGCCAGAAGGAATCAGACTAGACTTCTTCCTATTACCTCTGGCATACTATTTTGCTAAATTACATCTGTGTAAAAGTGATAGCACATCATAATTTTACACAGATAATTTTGTATACACTAGTTTTTGAAGTTAGCTGACACAGAATACATTAATGGAAGATACATTTGCCATTCTGGATAACAAAGTGAAAACACGGTTAATTTTGATCAGTAAGTTAGAAAAAATAAAGACACAGCACCAGTAATTCTCATATTCTCAATATGTCCAGGAAAAAAACAAACAAACTTTTTCTTTGCAGGGTCTGTTACAAGCACAGCTCAGTGTCCAGAAACCTCCGTAATTTTAAGGAACCTCTGTAATTTTAAGAATAGTATGGGTGTACATATTTAAGAGATTAATGTGTTACCAACTCCAAAGCAATACCCAAACAGAAATAACCTTTACTTTTCTAGTTTTACAGGATGTAATAAAGAAGTCCTAGATCTCATTACAATTTAAGTCTCCATCTTTTCAGCTTACCTTGCTGTGCAATATCATGGTACAGGCGTTCTACTCGAGAATTATTTCGGAGAAGATCCAAACACTGTCTATACGATTCCCATAGAAATTTAACCCAGGGCGTCAAAAGCAGTCGGTCAGTACGATCCTGAGTGTCTTCTCCACTTACAGCACTCAAAAGAACACTAGTCGGGGTAGAAGGGGGTTAAAAAAAGTGTTTTACCCTGCAATTCTCAACAATTTCTCTCATTAAGATCTAAGATGAGACTGGATGAACCTGAACAGCTAATTGCTGCTTGAACAGTCTATGGCTTATTTTCACATTGGGCCCTCAGACTTCTCCCTTTTCCTTTAAAGGCTGTAGATAACTTTTCTTGCTGTTTCAAACTTTGGGCCCTGCATATATGACTGACATGCACAAGCTCCAGAGGCAAGAGACGTCAAGAGCTTTTGTATCCTTCACGTGAGTAAGCCAAAGGAAACTAATTCCAGGATTTTCACCTTCTCTCTTCTACCAGGGAGCTGCACACTGTACCTCTGTCAGATTTAAATGTCACTGTCTATTCAGGCACTTTCCTACTTGCTGGAAGTTCTTTTTTAGTCACTAGCAAGGCTGCCAGAGAGAGCTCACTTCTTGACATATGACACAGAAACATTGTGTGCTTTACAATCTACAGACATCAAACACTACAATACTGACATTAAAGTATCAAATCCTTTAAAAATTCTGGCATGAAAAATATGCTTAAAGATGATGAATGAAAATTAAATTATCAAATAAAATTCTAACAAAATCAGATGTCATCTACCCTTCGGCAAGCCTGGGCTGAATTGTATCTTACTTTTAACTTCATGTACTACCTCCTTCCTTCAAAACTCATACTAAAGACCTGAATGTTACTACGATCAAGATAACATCAGCAACTGTTCAGATCACAACTCAGTCCTACATGTGGATGATGAGAAAACACATAGGTTGCTCAGATGGGTATCTGAGTCAGTACCCAAAATATCTGCTGATATTTTTAAAACTCTAGGACAGACATTATGCTGTCACCCACCATGAAGAGAAAGCCAACTTTTCTGTTCACCTCACACAGGGTAATTTCCATGCTCTAAAAACCTATCTCTTTCTTTAATTCCAGAACCAATATTCTTACAAAAATCAGTAGCAAAGCATTGCTTTAATCTTCAGATCACACCTAGGATGGCTAATGTCAACCCACCTCCTTAGAATTTTACCACTATTTTTCCAAGTATTCTCCACTTACAGCTGAAGATCCTTTTGTTATTTCTTTTGATATCTTCTGCAAGTTTTAGTTTGGTTTGACTTACAGAAATTTTAATTTATTCCCTACACTTTTTTATTTTTTTAAAAGATATGGACAGATGGCCTCTTCCAAACTCAGCTGCAACGCTTTAAAACATTTCTTCATCTCTGCCTTGTCACCCCTATTCCACAGATGTCACCACATACATAGCTGTACTATCAGAGTTAACATTAGCATTCCCTAAATCAACAGATTCACCTGAAGAACGTAAATATGCAATCGGAGCTAATATCACTTTTTGCCTGGAGCAGATTAGGAAGTTCTCCCACACAGAACAGCAATTTCTCGCAGAGCTCAAGAGTGGTTTCTTCCTAACCTGGCACTACTTGCCAGTGAAGGTCTATACACAACCTAAAGCAGATATATTTATTGATCATTTTTCCATTCCTTCTACATTCTCATTATCCATCCAATTAATTATAACACTCTGAATTTACATTTTATGCCCTTTCTTCTATTGTCTCATAAGTTACCCAAGCAAGTATAAAGTAACATTTCCTTTTGTTTGTACATGCACAACGTGGTCAGAAAGACTGGAGGTTATCACACACAGGAATCAAATTGGTCTGATATAATTAATAGCATTTATGCATCAACTGATAATCAGCAGCTTTCAATAGTAAACTCTCCAATACCACTACAGAGGCAGATCTGAGCAGACCCTGGAAAGCAGTGACCTGACTCCCAGAACTGCTCCTACTGTATCTACGTTTTCTATTCTTTACTGCTATACTTTACTTGAACTGTGGATTTTGTTCAATGCAAAATTCCTATTTTTTTCCTACCTTTAGGACCTCTAGAACACCACTAGTATTCCCTTTCAAATCCATCATCTTTATATCTCAGTTCTTTGAACTGCCAGTGTCCTTCATGAAAATAAGGATACTCTGCTGTGAATTGCTACATTTTAAAAGACAGGCAGCCTACCTTTCTGGAGTTTGAATGTTATCTAAGTCTTCTATGTCCAGTACCATCTGCTGGGATTCTTCCTTAGCTGCTTCTGTTTTTTCTTCAGCTAATTTTAAATAGGCTCGAACAACATCCTCCAAAGATTTGATGTTCACCTACATCAAAGGCAGAAAATACGGAGATGTTTTCACCCACAACAGGCAGCAAATATTTAAAACATAAATGCTACAAACCCAGGAACATCTAAAAGGCAAATTAATTCTAACTCAAGACCAATCAATTACTTTTAAGATCATATCAGCTGACATATACCATGTTTGCTACAAATTAAAAAAAAAAATCAAAAGCCATACCTGCTGGCAAATATTCTTGTACTGGTACAGTCCTTCTTTTGCCAGATGACTCTTGCGGAGATCCACACAGAGTTCCAGGTACTTCAGCATAATCGGCTCGTGGATTTTCTGCCATGTTCGGTGTTTTTTACTTTTCATAACATCATAGAGAACATCAAGGGCAGGCTGCTTTTTGCCAACCTCAAGGAATTCTGTAAGTAAAATCCAATTAGCAAAAGACTTACAAACCAGAAGATGCATGTTTTTGTGTTTAACAACGTAAATCTAACAACGTAGAATTTAATCAACTCTAACCAAAGTTCACTGATGGTTTTATTTAGCTGGCCATATCAAAAATGTTGGCAGATGCGACTGCAGTGGCAGTCTTTCAATGACATAACTGGCAAGCAAACGCAGACCTCTCCATCAACATGAAAATTTCAGGATAGCAGAGATATCTCTCCATCCATCAAGGCATGACTGGGAACTTCATACATATTAATAAAATATACACATCCAGCTAGTTTAATCAAGAAGGACAATGAATACACACCATGAGGCTTGTAGTACAGCACCTACCAATGTCATTCAATAAGATGCAAACCATCCAGAGAATTTGACTTAATAAAAGTCCTGCCCTCAATCCAAGAAAGAAAGAAACTTCACTCAGAAAAGCTGTTTGGATTTTTTATTTTTTTAATTCAGAGTGGTCTAGAGATTCAGCTTATAGAACTAAAAGCTGCCACAGTCCAATTTTTTAAACCAGCCTTGCTGCTGAAACCAATGTCCCGTTTAATCATTCCCTAAGCAGCTGCTGTTACTAACAGGATCTCTCAGCATCACAGCAACTCCCACCTATGACATACCACACATTCTACTGAGTACAAAATACAGCAAACCATCCACGAGCAAATACCTAAGCAGCACTGCCAGCTACCAGCACACACACAGGCCCTACCTGCACCAAACCTACTCTTACCTGCAGAAAAGCAAGACCAAAGAACATTGAAGAATGGGAAGCAAACAGGTTTAAAAGATAAAGAGAAGTCAGTACAGCTAAAAGGAAATGTCTGTATTCTTAAAGGGTGAGGGGTGGAGTCAGTACTTTCCATGAAGTACTTTGGTAATCACTTCATTCCTAAAGAAATAATGGCAGAAAGGATTAAAGTAGGGCCTGCTCAAGGTGCTCAGACATCAGACAAAGCTTCTAAGTTTTAGAATCTCAGAATCAAAGTTAAACATGGCTAAAAGATGGTATTTTAGAAGCAGCGTGGTTTAATTTAAGAGCAACAATAGCATGTAGTCAGGCCTTAGTTTATGTAAATAATGAGCTTGCATAAGATGAGCAAGTTCCTTTCTAGAAAAAACATAGTGTTACATTTAAAGATAATTAAGGTTACAGTGTGACAGTATTCAGCAGTATTTTTTTACTCACCGAGGGAATTTTAATAAAGCTATCCTCCATCCCATAATTTACACTGTTATTCTATCTTAGTGCTGCTTTGAGACAATTACTGCTCAGCTTTACAATTTTTTATTTATGAAAATAACTTGAAAGGCAAGTTTAATCTTGCAACAATGCCAGGCCACTCCAACCACAACTCTCAGTGGTCGATAACCAACTGGACAAAGCACAAAATTAATTCATATTGTTTTGAAACTTTTAATTAACTCTGGTCAAGCAAGTTCTTACAAGCAAGTCAAACAATTAAGGCTAATTTAACAGACACTAGTAAAAGCACACACAAAGCGAACCTTAAGAGTCAAATACAGCACGCATCACCAGGCCTTGCAGTAGAAACTCTAAGTTATGGAAACAAAGATTTGTAACAGACAAAATGCAAAGCCTTAGCCCCTGAATATACAGAAATACATTTTTTTCTCTTTTTTTCTGTTATACCATTTAAAATGCTAAAAGGTATCCAAAACAGTAACTGAAGCTCTGCGTGGACAAGAACTGATACACGTTGACAACTCATCTACTGCTAACCCAAAATCCCAAATTAAGTTTTTGATCTGAGAAAACATATGACATTACAGAAGGTGACAAAGATGTCATCTGTTATCCAATACCCCTAATAGAGAGCAAACTCAATGTCTGCAACAATAACACACTCCCAAAAGTTGCATTACATCCTTGACTACAAAGCAATGCCAGATATTAACAACAGCTAAGGGTTGGCTTTGACCTACATTTATAAGGAGAAACAGCCTTTCTTACATATCTGTACATATTTACAATCAATCAAGCTTTTCTTATTTCCAGGCATCTTCTATGTATGTTGAGGTCACTGAGAAGCTGAAGTATAAAGTGCTCCTAAATGCTCACTTAAGCCTTAAGTATAACATGCAAACACTGAAACTCTGGAAACTGCACTGAATGTTCCCATTTGAAACGTCAGCTTAACATTAAACTGCTTCCTGTGACATACAGCCTGCCTTAGGTACAACTTCTCACCCTTTATTATACTTGGACATGGTGAGATTGAGCCCCTGCAGTCTGCAAGACTTGACATTGCTCATCACATTTTCCATTCACTCTACCAACACTCAGGATTGCTAGCATTTGTCTAGAGAACGCTCCCTTCAGTTCCAACCCTTCAGTTCAACTCTACTCCTTCAGTTCATTAGAATTTAGTAGACTTGCAGCAGTGCAAGAGACATGAATTTAAAGCTGCTCTTCAATACCAGGAAAGCAACAATAAAATGTCAGATTTAAACAGTTTAAGGTCAATATTCCAGCAATGTGACTTGCTCACTAAGTACATACAACTTACTCTACCCCAGAATTCTGAAATTTAGTTCAAGTTTATATACTATGGTATGTGCATCTTTCCAGTAAAAGGACTGCTAAAATACAACTTCATTTTTGGAAGTTGATTGAAGACTATTTTATCTTTCATCTTTTTGTCTTTTATCTTTGTGGGAATTATTTTTACAACAAATTTTAGATTAGAAATCTTGAGGATGTGAAGTATTTAATATTTTCTTGTTAAACTACAAATTAATTGAGTTATGTATAGTCCCCAGACTACACAGCCTCTTCAGCTGTCATTTCAAGACCCGTACATCATCTGTAATTTTTGGATGTCTTTAAGTGTCACCTGGCAATCAGCCCTGTGACAATGAATGGTCCAAATGGTCTTGCTTAGTGCTTAAAATAGGATACTATAAAAAAAGAAGTGTCAAACCCATATATTTAGCCTGAAAGGAGACAGCTGATTAACATAACCAGTCTAGCTTTATATGCAGCAGCCAGCGAGAGACAGCTACAGTGCAGCCCTCCTTGGTTTCTATTCCAGGTGCTAACTTATGCATCAGCCTGTGCAACATTTAAGGAGTTTAATTATTTGCGTTCTCACCAGAGTCACAAGAAGGATGGGATTACTAAATATGAAGCTCACATAGAAAACCAGGGCCCCAGATCAGACCGGTTTTGAAATCATGCCGGAGCAGGTGTGAGATCCAGGCCGGACACCTCACGCCAAGCCCCCGGCCAGCGGAGAGCCCCTTCCCGGCGGCGGGCAAGGCGGCGCCTTTGCCGCGGCTCCCGCGGGCGCAGAGTGGTGGCTGAGGCGCCGCGGGGCCCGGGCCCCGTTGCCCTCGGTAGTACAGGCCCCCATCGCCACGACCCCCCCTTGGCCCCAGAGCCTGCCCACCGTCTCCGCCCGCAGGCAGCCGGGGGCCCCGCCGGGGAGAGGGAGGCGGAGCCGGGCCGGGCCCGCTCCCCGCGGCCGCCCGCGCCTCGCCTCCGCCATGCGGCACGGCCGACGCCGGCAGGCCTCGGCCATTTCCTCGCGGCAAGACGGCGCCGCGTCGCTCCCAGGCGGCCTCTCCTCGGCGCCGGCCGAGACCCCGCGCCGCGCCACACCGAGAGGCCGGCAGAGGAGCTCTAGGGGCGGGCACGGCCCGGCGCGGCCAGGGGGAAAGGAGCGGCGCACGCTGCCCGCCATGCCGTGGGGAGCGGGAGGCGAACCGGCGGTGGGGAATGTGGGGGGAGCGGCCCGCACTGACCGTTCGCCCGCTTCAGGGCATTCTCGGGCCGCTGGAAGTACACCGGCATGATGGCGGCGGCCTCTCCTCACAGGGCGGCGGCGGCAGGGGCTCGCTCCGTGCTCCAGCCAGGCAGCCTGCGAGGCCGGAAAGGGAGGGCAGCCCGTCACCCGCGCGCGCTGACGTTACGGAAGCGGAAGCCCCTCCCGGCGCGCGGGCGGGGCCGTTGGCGGCGGTTGGCGGCCGTTGGCGGCGGCAGGCCCGTGAGGCGATCGTGAGGAGTTTGGGCCGGGCCAGGCCGCGCACGGGTGCTGGGAAGTCCCGGCGGGTGAACGTCCGCCCCGGTGGCTTAGCCCGGAGCCCCGGGGCGCTCGGTGAGCCCCCTGCCGACAGCCGTGCTTCAGGCTAACGGTGTGGCTGGTTTCCGCCAGTAGTGCCCAAGTGATATCCCGTGCTGTGCCGGGCCTCCCGGCAGAGGCTCGGTGGCGGAGGGGTTACGGTGCAGGAACCCAGCTAGGTTTGCACAGAGGCGGGGACCGGCCACAGCGGGTTGTCCGGGGGTGGGTGCTGCCAGCCCCCGCATACCCGTCCGTTCAGGGTAGTCCCTGGCTGATCAGACCCTCAGCGGTGGCGGCAGCCCTCCCAGTCAGGGAGCCAGCTTGTGGAGCCCCACGAAGCCCTGTGGCTAACAGCCTTAATTAAGCTTTTGCATTAATTAATTCAGCTCAGAAGAACATTTTGGCAAAGAAGTCATCACGTGTGCTGAGCCTTTGCTCTTCACAACTTGTTCAGCCGGTTCAGAAATAGTACTGTGGGGCAGTCAGGAACTTGTAGAAAGGCCCTTCTGTGTGCACATCATCGTCCTCAGCTGCAGATTCTATTCTTAATCTTAAAAACTTGGGGAAACTATTTCAGAGGAATTCAGCCGTTCCTCTTAAGAGTAATAGCAATATTTATGAGTGTACACATGATAACTACTAGTGGCAGCATGTATTTTCCTGTATAAGGGGGTGTGAATTATACACAAAAGTCCAATAACAGCAGCAACAAACAAACTAGAACAGCAGCAAGTGAATGTGTGACTAACAGGGCATTTTGGAAGAGTAAACACCAGAATAGCACATTTCCCTGTAAGGCACTGAACACTATGCTTTTCAGTCTTCCGGCAGAAATGCGCACCTCTGCAGCTAGATCATTGATAACATCATGACTGTAGCTGCGACCCTCTGCAGACCTGGCTGTCTCACACCGGTTTCTTAAGGTTATCTAAGTATGATTTTTGAAAAAATACGTAGGTAGATGGAGAGGAAGTCTGTTTATGATGACTAAAGACAGCCTGTTCTTGTCTTTTCAATTTCTGTTTTGGTACATTTCTTTCTGTGTATTTGTTGCCTGGTTTTGCATACTAGTCACATTAACCATTTTGCATGGCCACCGGAAAGCTTCATAACCATTATACAACACATTTAAAAATTTACTTTTAATACTGGCTTGTAATCACAGTTTATTGCTGAACAAAAAAATAGTTAAAACTAAGAACAAGAAAGGGACAGTCACTGTATTGAAGCTACACCATCAGTGTACCCATGTAGCACTGGTCCCTTTTCACTCTACTGCATGAGTCTCCATTCTAGAGTAAAAAAAGGGAGGAAACTAAAAAAAAAAAACTTTGCTTTTTCAGGCTGTCTTCATTTGGGTGTTTCTCGATGTCCTGTGTCCTTGCTACCTCTTTGAGAGCTGATTGTACCCAGTGTTCTCCATCAGGCCACGCTATTGATTTATATGATGGTATTTTAGAACGATCTGCATTCAGAACTGTCTCTGGCAGCCTCATTTCTGTTTCAAACCATGGTTATACATTCAGTAGAGTCTTCATTAAGCTATTTATAGTGCTGAACAACTCCTTTTCTTGTCTTCATAAAATTAATTTAAAAGCATGCCAGAGACACCGCCCAGCCTGGGTGACAGCTTCCCAGCATCTGCCTGTGCCGTGTCACCAGAGCTGGAGCTTTAACTTTATGACTTTATGAAAATCGTAGGAGAGGCCGCCCTTTAATGTGTTCCCTAGCCAGGCGTGATCCTTGACGGGCCTGGCGTCTCTCCCAGGACTGCACATTTTCTTTAGCAGCTTCTGATGTTCCTGCAGTTATCCCCAGTATTTTGGAAGTTTCTTCTTCCTAATCAGTGGCTGCTCTGTGCCGTTAGTGGAATTTGTGCAGTATGGCTTCCATAGATGGTATTTGGGCACCATTGTTCATCCAAGCTTGAAGTCTTTTAATTCTCAAATAAACTTCTGGATGCATGGAGTTATTCAGGAGTAGCTGTTACGCTTTATTACTCCTCACCTTACTCAGGCTGCCTTTCAGGCACAAACCAGCCTTTGCACGCACTGGGGAGGCCTGTGTGGTCTTTGTTCAGGGGTATGGCTTCTGACTTGGGAGGCAGTTGCTGGCAGGGCTGCCTCCTTTTGCATAGCGCTTCACCAAAATTGTGCCCTGGGACTTAGAAAACGAAAAATAAAGGCAATAAATTAAAAAAAACCCAAAACCCAAACAAACCAAAAAAAAACCCCCAAATTCCAAACCTATAGCCTTTCAAAAGAGGCAGCTGAAAAAGCGCCTACTAAATGGCTGCCAGCGGTGAGGACAGCTCTGGGGGCGGGGTTCCGGCGGGGGCGGGGCTTGCGGCGGGCGGAAGGCGGCGGGGCTGGGGTCGGAAGATGGCAGAGCCGGAGACGCAGCTGCTGCTGGCCGTGGGGCTGATCGGTGAGGGCCCTGCCGGCCCCGCCGAGGGGCTGGGCTGTGGGGTCTGCTGGGAGGGCCGGGCTGGCGGGGAGGGGGCCGGGTGGTAGTGCCCCGCCGAGCCGTGCCCTGTCGAGCCGCGGCCGCAGGGCCTGTCCCGGCCCAGCGCTTGCCAGCCTGGGGTTGTGCCGGGGTGCCCGCTCGCTGAGGGCCGAGGTCTCGGTCTGCCTGGTACAGAGCTAAGCGAGCGCTGCTCGGCCTACGTGTCTTAAATTCACGGCTTCTGAGGTTTTTGTTATGAAATCGGAAATAGGAGAAGCAGGGAAGATCATAAATAAGCTGGTCTGGGTGCTTGTTGGTTAATACCTTGCTCATATGAATGTGTCTTCAAACTCCTGGTGCTTTTTTTGACCTCGTGAAGCAGGTCAAAAGTGGATATTTATAAACATTTAAAAAATAAAGCCTGTAGCACAAGTGCTGTCCTACATAGTGGCAGAACTGGATGTCTAGGGTCAGGGTAAGGTGGAATTTTAATCTGATTCCAGGAAACAAACCTGATTAACCCATCGATTTACTTCCTTGCTGCTGTTTGGCATTCTCACAGTGAACATCTTTCCACCATAGAAAAAGACACCAACGGAGATGCTTTGTGGGTTTGGTGTTATCCGTCCATAACAGCTGAACTGAGGAGTCTGTTGCTGCGAAAGTGCTGCCTTACAGATGAAAATAAATTGCTTCATACATTTGTATTTGGCCAGTACAAAAGGTTGTGGTTCTACATCACAACTGTGGAAGTTCAAGATTCTCCAGCCTTGAAAAAGGTAGGACTTGTCCCATTGTTTTTTTGATAGGGTGCAGAGGAGACTTCTGCTGAGCTTCCTCTGGTAGTTTAAGCAGTGTTTTCCCATCGTGTGCTGTGAGAAAGGGAAGGGGTTCAAGGTTTTGTGTGCTCGCAAATGCAGCTCCTACCCTGCTGTCTTACCAGTCTGCATGCTAAAGTTTTCACTGAGATGTATATTGGATGGAGGTGCAGAGAGATTAAGGTGCTTGTTACCCAATTTAGATTGTGTATTAAAATGGAGATGCCATTTCATGCCATTATTTCTAGTTACTTTGCATTTCAAGTTCAGCAATTTTTTTTTCCTTTTTTTTTGGTCAGAAAAGCTCTATAAAAGGTCTTTCATGGTGTCTGAAATCCTGTTTGTATCGAACTTGATGCTTTTATTTTATCCAAAAGGTTGAGTTATATAGGTACTTTCTTTTCTGATTGATAACCAAAAGACTGCAAATATGTTTGTATCTTCTATACTTTCCCTGTTATGATGATCATTAAATTGTCTGTTTATTCAATTTTCATATTTCATGCTATATTGTTAAGTAGAAAGATAACATGGTAATTTTGCATGCCCACAGCAGAATGTTGCTTGCCTTTCCTCACCCCAGGCTCGCATCTCCTATGAACCTTAAAGGTGTAATAAAATAAAATAAAATAATGTGTCCCGGTGCTGTCTCTGACAGTGGCGGTAGCAGATGGTATTTAAGGAGGACACGTGAGCCTGGTCATTGCCTGCAGACTTCAGCCTCATACTGACCCACAGTCATTCAGTTAAGGAAGTTAAAGAGTATTTCTGGTTTTGTGCTTGCTATATGTGATTTTTTTTTCCAGTCTCTTTCTAAATATGTTGATGCTGTCTGCTTCCACAGCCTCCTTTGGCAACAAATTCTGGAAGTTTCCTACCTGCTGTGAGGAAGAAAAAATGCCTTTCTCTCTTTTAAAATAATTTCATGAGATTAAGGGAAAGCAACTCTTATGGAGTAGATTAAGCAAAAGATAGTCTGTACTAGATCTGATTCAATGGAAATGAGTCATATCAGAAATCTGTTAACCAGGCCTTTTCTGCAGCTAGTAACTTGGATCTGTTAGTTTTGTTTTGGTTTTTTTTCTAATTGAAACACCTTGTCAGAGTATTGCAATAAGTTTAATAATGTGAAAAAGACTGTTCATATGGGGTCATTAAATAAACTGTATATTTTTCTGTACATGTGTCTTGCCCAGGTGACCCACTTCTCCATTGTTCTGACGGCCAAAGACTTCAACCCAGAGAAATATGCAGCCTTCACTAGAATACTGTGTAGGTCTGTATAAAAACTGTTCAGAGCTACTGCTGTGGGCATGTTTTGATCTTGCCAAGGCAAAAGGTTAAATTTCATTGTTTTGTGTTTGCATTCGGTCTAACAATCTGCTGGAAACACAGTTCTACAAACTGAATCAGATTATATAAATCCTTGATTTGAGCTTCTTATCTTGAGTTTGTGCAGTAAGTGTTGGGTGAATGTCAGGTGCCCAGTAGGTTTTAATGTATCTTCTCCAGACACACCATCCCCTCCATACACATTTATTTTTTCTTTCATATTTTTAAAAAGTGTAAACATCTGCAAAGAGCTCAGTGCTCTGTAGTCAAAGGTCGTTATGTGCACGGTGGACAACTTGCATCCCTCCACACCATCTCCACTACAGATGCTTCCTGCAGCTCCTCTGAACTAGGCACAGCACCCAGGACCTTTTTTTGCTTTTCCTCTAGGAAAATGAAGGCCCTCTGTCTCTCCAGGTCTGTGTGTCTGTCTTCTCCCTTCTTCCAGCCAGACTGCCATCTTCTCCTTCCCTTGCCCTGTTCACTCGTTTTCCTCCGTGTTCCCATTCTCATGATCTCTCTCTGCATATTTCTTTGCTTTTCCTTCAGTTCCCAAGTCAGTTGGGTTCTGGTTCTTCATACCAAGAGGATTTCCTGAGATTTTGCAGCTAATTGGATGCAATTGTGAGGTTATTGTGTCACTGACTTGGGAATGCCATCAGGCGTACCAGTTTTGCAGGGTACTGAAAAACTGAAATTGTTCTTTTTCATGGATATGTGAAATATTTAGACTGGCTGTGGATCTCATTAATGCTGATTTATAAAGTAATACTTTTCAAATTCAGATGGATTCCTCCAAACATAATAAGTGAGTTTCAAATGTGACATAGCTTTTTACCATAGCTGATATGGAAAACAGGTAGTTGAGAGCTTCAGCACTATTCCTGAAGTACCTTAACCTGTAAAACAGGTTATGGTGTGTCTCTGCTGTCTGGAATACAGCTAAAAGTGCATGGGTTTTGTTGTTTGGTTGGTTGGTTGGTTTTTTAAATGAGTATGAAGGACACATGTTTATATTTTTCTTTCATCATTTAACAAAGAGTACAGAAGAATGCCTAATGATACTTGGATAATAAAAAAAAAAACAACCTAGTGATGTGGTCTGCATGTAATAGCAGGTGTTACAGTAGTAGTTACTTATAAAGCACGTACCTTCCAAGTCTGCAGAGAGTTCTTAGTCTGGACACCTGCTTACACCTTTGCGCTATGTTTCTATGTTGATAAATGTTGATCTTTTTCATAAAATAGGAAATTCAAATAAAAATACAAGGTAGCTTTTCATCCTAGAAGACAAACATTTTTGTGTGCATGTTGAAACACTTCCAGTTTAGTATTTAAAACGTCAACCAAGTGTTCAAAATAAAAATTTTTGCCAATAATATTGCTATTTGTGATACTGTGCTTCTTCGCATATCTGCTGGTACTGGTTTCAGTCAAAATACTAGACTCTTTTCCTGCAGAATCTACTTGAAGCATGGAAGTCCAGTTAAAATGATGGAGAGTTACATTGCAGTCCTTACGAAGGGGATCTGCCAAAGTGAAGAAAATGGGTCTTTCCTCAGCAAAGATTTTGATGCTCGGAAGGCTTATCTTGCTGGTTCCATCAAAGGTTAATACCAGAAGTCTCTGTTCTGATTTCTTTTGTACAATATAAAATGCAATCCAGTTTTCATGTGTACTTAAATAGTGTTAACAGTATTATCTGTGCTGTTATTATTAAGCTTCTTCAAAAAACAACTTATAATACCAGTATGTTCTATAAAATAATTTTCTCCCTCTTTTCTAGATATAGTATCTCAGTTTGGGATGGAAACAGTTATCCTATACACAGCACTGATGTTAAAGAAGAGAATTGTAGTGTACCATCCTAGAATAGAAGCTATCCAGGAGTTTACCAGGTGCTTTGTCAATCCCTACCTCCCCACCCACCCCCAAAAGTCCAACAAATCTTGACCCTTCATTGAGAGAAATGCTGATATTTTAGGGGGGAAAAAAAAAATCTTAAGTTTATTGAAATCCTGTTAAATCCCTCTTAAGACTTTAGCCATGTGTTACATCAACTCAGAAACTTAACTGTAGAATAGTGATAAATTCTGTTTGTACTTACAGCAGAAATCTCTGTAGTTCTTGTATATGCATGCCAAGTGAGACCTAGTCGTTACTAGTTCTTATGACATGCATTTCGTACTGTGAAACTTTAATTAGTATAGGTAAAAATCCACTGTGTGTCAAATGCCAATCTCATTTCCCTAGGACTTTGCCTGCCTTAGTGTGGCATCGACAAGACTGGTCAATTGTTCATTCATATGTACATCTAAATGAGGAGGAAGTGGAAGCCTTAAAAGCCTGCACAGGTAGTGATAATTTATTAATCAAAATTATAAAGAAAATTTAATTCTGTTTTCTATTGCTGCAAGGTCTTGCATCAGTGCTCTTTGGGAAAAAAAGTGGTTATTTTGCTATTAATGCTATTGTTCAAAGTTAAACCACATTATTTTCTTTAGAAGAGGCAAATCAACTAAACAAGTATTTTAGAAGATAACTAGTTAATCTGGTGTTTCTGGGTGGATCCACATCAGATGCAAAGCAGCTTTGAGACTTTTTTGATCAGAGGGATTGAAAGTCTTATTCTTGTACAGAAGCAGCTCACTTCAGCTACTAGTTTTCTAACTTCTACATGTAGCTAGTAACTTCACTTTTAGGATTTATTTATTTTTTAAGTTCCTAACTGATGTTCTAGATTTTTATTGTGACTGCTGCCAGTGAAGTCTCTGGCTCCTAATCACAGGTAGACTTTACCAGCCATGTAGGAGTTTGATCTGTGTGATGCATTGCTGTGTATGTGTAGTATTTAACGCATAATCCAGGAAGAGGCCCTTGGTTTATGCAAAGGTTAGCATGACAGATAATGTGGCAAGTCAGAGGCTTCTCTGTATGAAATAATGAGCAAGAACACTACTCAACTTCAGTATTTATGCTGTGTTATAAAGCACTGTGTATAACAGTGCTTCTTTCAGCTCACTAAACATCTTCCACAGAAAAAAGCTGCTTTAAATTTACTCACCTGGCAAGCTATAAATAAGGAAATCTGCTGGGTTTATTCCTCTGTTCCAATCTAATACTGCCTTAGACAGTGACAAGGGTCTCCTGAGTGGAGATTCTTTTGAAGTAGAAGTTCAGTAGATTCATTTGCAAATGAATAATTTTAGTAGCAAGGTAGGAAGAGAGTTTAAAATTTCAAATTTGAATAACCTTCCTATACTGCATGTAGTATTAGTGGTTCATCCATGTTGAAGGCAATTTTAGAAGTTGATTTTTAAGCTCCTCAGAAGTGGAGCATTCTGCTGGGCACACTCATTAAATGACTGATAATATCAAGCAGGCAACCTCTTGGATCCAATGAGTCAAATACTCTTAGAACAGACTTCAAGGTGCAATTTTTCACAGTATCTTGGTTTTGGTTTGGTTATCTTAATCTTGCCTGATACTCTTGCCAAAATTCTGCTCTCCAGGTTACATTGCTGGATTTATAGATTCTGAAGTGAACAGTAGACCAGACCTCTACGATGTGTATGTGAATTTGGCAGATAGTGAGATCACCATTTCTCCTGTAGTAAAAGGTTGGTTGCTGTTTATATTTTTGATTTAGGGGCTGTTTATTCCAGAGTTGATAGTAATTGCTGAACTTTACTGTAGGTCAAGCAATCTTGATCTTCTTCCATCCAGGTTCTGAAAAGCCAGCATGTAAGCTTCTGTCTTTCAGTTTTATTGAGACCCTGGAAAAAGTTGGAATTTGGAAAGACATGCTTCATCTTCCAACAAACGTACAATTGAGATTTCAAAACATCCATGTTAGACAATTACATGGAAGAGACATTCAGCTGTATGCAGAGATATCACATGAGTCTTTAGAAAAACATTGCACCAAATACGTGGAGATTGGGGGCTGTTTGAAAGGAGAGCTTGTATGTGCATGTCCTCTTGCTGTTCCTGTCATCTGCTTAGGGCTGCTTTGGAGGTGGACAGTATCACAGAAATGGTCATTTTACATGCTGCTTTTTTTTTTTTCCTTACTCAGAGGCAATGACAATGGGAAAACTTCATAAAGAAATTGGACAACTAATTGTTCAATCTGCAGAAGATCCAGATAAATCGGACAGCCAAGTCATTAAGGTTAATATTATTTTTTATTTTTTTTTATAAATCTGGTTAACTTCTGTTGCTAAATCTTACCGGAACAGGGAGTAGGAGGAAGATTTCCCCATGGGAATAAATTGATCTCTTGTACCTTCTGCCTTTTTACAAATGAGCATTTTTATGCTTGATACAGGTTTTTAAGGATGACGTACTTGGTTTATATTATCTCTTGGTTAACCACATTGCTGAAGAAACTTCAGAAATTGTATTGATTATAAGACTTCCACTAAAAGCAGTTCCTCTGTTTTATTCTACAAAGCATGTATTTTGCTCAATACCTTTTCTATAGTATTGTCAATACCTTTGGAAAAGTCCTACTGAGATACGGCTTCTCAACTATAAAGCCTGATGTTTATGACGATGCTTTTTCACTTCCTCCCCTATGTAATAGATTATTAGACATTTTGCAACTGAGCAACTTAGTCAAAAGAGCTGAGTTAGGTGAGCAAGGGGAGCCTGTGGGGTGGCTGCGCTCCCTTTATTCAGCATTGCACAGGAGCAGACTGAAGAGCCATTGCAAACTTGCCTTAAAATAAATGGGGTCTTTATTTAAAATGAATGATTTATTTATCATTATTTTCTTTTTGTTCTTTTTTTTTTTTAAGTAAGTGTATGGTAAAACATTGTAATAGCTAATACAGTATTCATGGTTGCTTGTTTTTCTGTTCTTCAAGGATATTTCTCTGAAGACAAAAGAAATCTTGGCTACTTTAGCCTCACTTACTGAAGCTTCTGATGGCCATGAAAAACGAACCCTTAACTCTGAGGCCCTGAAACAAAAGCGATTTCCACCAGCCACAGAAAACTTTCTTTTTCATTTAGCAGCTGCCGAACAAATGCTCAAAATCTGATTTTGATGCACTGCAGTGTTACGGACCAATTCAAAAATACTGTCTTTGCCATACAGATAGGTATACCTGATACTTTATATGGAAAAATTAAAGGTATAAGAGTGAATGTCATATTTACCGTGATGTAATGCAGAATATCGGAGCTTGACCAGCAACATATGGAGGCATATTTGGGAACATTCCTGGTGTCATTATCTTTCCCTAACTATAACTTTGTATATATGGCTCCTGTATTTCATATCACAACATAAGTGTATGTACAAGTAGCATGGGCCCATGTGTCCAGGCTGTGCCAGACACTATTACAGTGGCTGTTTGTCCTGCAGGTTCCAGATATCGGACAGCGCTGTTTTTGCTCTGACTTGTCTTCCTGGGGTCTGGAACACAGGCTGCAGCACGTGGGCTGTAAAACCAGCACAGTTTGGATGTACTAGTCTCTGCACAGGGATGCAGTGAACATGCAGTTGGTCTGAGTGCTCGTTCTGGGCTTCCAGGTGTGTCAGCCTGTCAGGTATTGCTCTTACTCTGGACTGCCTGATACCTGGAAATCCCAAATAAATGGACAAGTTCTCTTCTTTCTACTTGAAAGTGTCGAGGTGTAAAAAAGGATGTCTGGGAAATCTGATGTGGTAGCCTTACTATATAAAGGAAGAGGTATTTTAAAGCTCAAGTGGAATTTGAGCACCTCTCTTGGATTCTTGCCTTAGAGGTTTTCCCTCCCTTTCACTCTGTCCCATGCCTCTGATGGAGGAAAAAGAGGGCAGGATTAGTGTATTTAAAACGGGGCTTCCTGGGGGGGTCACAGACAAGTGCTGCTTTACAGCTGGAGTCATTTAAGATGTTGTTGGGGTTCTCTGCTGAGAAGATAACCTGGCTGTTCATTCCTGATCCATTTGACAGAAAGCCAGACGAGTTAAAGCCTAATGGACTAGAAATGTTCAAGTGGCCAGGTACCACAGGTAGAGCATCAACCTCTTAAACTGCCTGAGCTGGAACACGGGTACTATCTGATGGTGCTCTGTGTAGACTAAATGTAAATGGAAACTTTTGAAGTAATAGTGAAAACTGGGAAGTAGTTTAAAGAAAATTATGATTTGCCTACTTGTTTGGTTGCATCGCCATAACGCAAGAGATTTTTTTTTTTTTTCATTGAGCAGCCTGAAACTAACTGCTTTGTAATCTTCTGAGAAGAACTTAGATTCTTTGTAGGGAAATACTCTGAGCCAAATGATATGTATTTCTTCAGAAATGTCCATAACAAATCAGTCGATTCTGCAGTAGCACTTTGTTATAAGAAAAAAGTAATCTTTTTCCTAGCCTTTGTACAGATGGGCTGTAGCATGTGGTTTTACATAGAGATTTTATACTTATGATTAAAACTTCAGTATTCAATATTTATATTGTTAAATAATTGGATGTTTGCTATTCTAAATGGGTAGAGCTCATCAATAACTATGTGCAAGCAATATTGGTTTGAAAAAGGGTGTCCTTTTGCTGTGCATCATATGTTAGGGAAATCTGGTTTAGAATGCGGATGAGGAATGTGGCATCTATGTGTAAAATGCCTAGTTATTACAGTCAGTAAATGAAAATCCTTCAGAATGATCCCCTATTTTCAGGGGTGTAAAATGCTACTTTAAACACATACTCTGCAGTTTAAATTCTGAACACTGAAGAGTGTGCTTTTTTTTTTTTTAACTTCTGAGAAAAATACTGCAATTGCCTTTGTTTACCTGTAAGTGCTCTGCAGCTTTTGGGGTTTTTTTTCCCATGTGCCCATTAATGTTTTTTCTTAATGGTTCTTTAGTATTGCTGCTTCAGTTTTGGGACTTTTACAACAGTCAGAATAGCAGAACTTCAAAATTATGCTGAAAATTCCATTCAAGACCTACTTTAAAGTCCACTGAAATGGAAGTCTTTCACCAAGAAAAACCTGAACATGCTTTCAGTCAGCTGTCTTAACACCGTATTGTAACTGTGAAGAAATTCACATAGCTTCTAATTAACAAAAAGCCTTACAGTATGTCATTAAGGTAGTATGGGTGTTAGAGACAAGCACAAAAAAGCAGAGAAGCTCAGTTAAAAAACATTGAATATTGAATGCTTACTTTGCTTTCTGTTTTGGAAATGTTTAAGTTGAAAATCCTGGTGTTGTGTTAGATCTTGTATTCTGATGTTGTGTGAAACAAATGAAATACAATTTTGCACTTAAGGAACTGGACTCATAGGATGCTTATGTCTATTAAAAAAAATAATCCTGAACAGCCTACCATTTAACCTATGTAAATGTTTTCTTGAATAGTTGTGGCCACTGAGTCACAGGCCTTGGCTTTTAGTTTCACAATACTGGGATTAAGTTACAGCCTGATGTTTAGGTCAGAAATGTACTACTGCACGTTCAAACAGTTTTGTCATCTGTGCTGATCTTTTTTGTCAGTGCTGAGAAAGATGTATAAGCTTCCCTCAGCTTCAGAACTGTCAAAGGATTGTCCTAATGTTTTTGCATTTTCTTAATAACTTTTGACACTGCTTCCTCTCAAAAAGGTTCAGAATAAAATGGAAAAATCTGGAAGGTCAGGACAGGGAACGATTTCTGCTTATTTCTCACTTCCCTTTCCCCAGGATCCGTACAAGCAGACTGTGCAGCTGCTGGTTTTGCAAAGTCAGATGATATCCTTTCTTCTTCCTCCTAGAAGCAAAGACTGTAAAATGAAATTTTCATTCATACCTTCTCATCTTACTGCCTTTCTGTTCTTGGATAAATATGAAATGGTGAATGATGGTACCCGTCGACCTGCTAAGAGACATCCCTCCAAAAGGTGTGCTGCACATAGAATAATTGAAAGCCTTGAATTCAAATGAAAATTGTAGCACTGCGCCTTCCTCAGTTGAGGCAGAAGGTGCTCCCAGAGCACTCCTAGCTCATTGCCCACATGAACCAGTTCGTGTGATGGCTGTACCAGAACATCTCCGCTACGTTTGCAGATAGTGGAAGGTAGATGGTGAACAGAGCAAAGGGGAGCAAGGTAAACAGTCGGTCCCTTCAGTTGTAATTTTGCTGAGTAAATTGGGCTAGTCCCTCAAGGCTAATTCTGTGTTGTTTCCCCCACGGGCAAGTGTGGGGGGAAATGTTCTGACTGAGAGTAATACAATGCTGCATAACCTGGAAAAAAATGACACAGGACAGCTGACAGTATCCATCTTAAAACTACAGCCGACTTCTGATTTCAACCTCAGCTTCAGTTCCCCAGCTACCAAAAGGGCTGGTGATAATATGTGAATGGGGTGTTGTGAGGGGTCATCTGAAGCAGCTACATTTCTGGATAAAAAACAAGCTGTAAAGCTCAGCATAGGAAGTTCACAGCTGCCTTGTACTGCCTTACACCCTTCCATGGGCAGCTGTGGGGCTGGGGTCTGACTCAGAGCGATCCTTGGTCGGGTGAGGTCATTCCTTGTGGCTGCCGAATGATGCAAGATGCAGAAGACGACTCCACAGACTGGGCAACAGCTCCTTCCGGAGCAGCACTGCAGCTGTGGCACAACATGGCATGGTGTCCGCTGTCTGAGAGGGAAGGCGCCGCGGTGCTGGCTCCTCTTCCTCCACCCCTATGGCCTGCCAGCAGAAATAGCATGGCTGTAGTACAGGCTTGGGGGTAACACGGGCACAAGCTCCAGCTGGGAAAATGCTTTGATCTCAGTATTTCCCAGCATGGGAGTGACTGATTTTATTTTTGTTTTTTTAAAGTTACATTAAAGGGATGTGGAAAGCTCATTGTATATTCCTAAATTTCAAGATGACAAGCTGGGTGGGTGGGGAGCTGCTGCTGTATTGCGCTGTACTAAGACTTATGCTTTCCTTGAAGCCAAAAGCTTCCATCCACTTCCATACCACACCTTAAACTGGTTCCACCACTAATGTGCCGACACTCAACACACCAGCCGGCGCTGAAGGCAGGAGACAGCCCTGCGTTGGGCTGGTATGTTGTTAATCTATTCCAGGTTACAAAGGGGAAGGTTTTCCTGTAGGTGCTGACTCTGCTCCTAAGTTCTGTTTGTCCCAGTCCTGTTCCCCTCACTTATCTCATCCGTCTGGACAACCAGGTGTCTGGTCCTGGCAGTTCTAGTCTCATAACAGCTTTATTTCAAGACCAATGGTGCCAGGGCCTTTTTAGCAATGTGTTTTCCCTGCCCTGATGTAGGAAGCAGCTGAATCACCCAGGCTGACAATTGATATGGCAGGTATCTGCCCTTCTCGTCTGCGAAATTCTGGCTGGGGTGATAGAAACATTTCTGAGAATGAGGGAAAGGAAAGAGGTATTTAATAACCCGGAGGGGGCTGTGTTTAATATGGCAAATTTCAACTCAAGTAATAAGCTGGTAGAGTTTGATAATGGGCAGCTGTAATAACAGACACTATTACCAGACCTATTCCATAAGGCTTACTCACAGAGTTGTAATGACATCAATTTGCTTAAAACATCCAAGTGTGGTGCCAGAGAATTTATAGCTTGTCTAGTTACCATGACAATTCAAAGTTCACAAACGTGTTATCTTCAATTTGTTGGCTTTGCTCTACTGCTGGGTGGGGGGTTTTGTGCCTTGTTTCCACTGTGGTTCACATAACTAGTATTTACTTTAGCCATTCTTAAATTAGAAAAAGGAGCGGGGGATGTGGTGGTTCTCTGTTGTGGTGCCAATTAATGTCTACTGAAAGTGGAATTAGACCCCATCTGAGTTTGCCTTGGGTATGTTACTGAAATAGGATTACTAGAGAAACAGGGGGTTAGAGAATTTAACTGTAGGATGTTAGCTGTGCCATCATTGCTGAAGATTCAGAAGGAGATAAAGATTTCATTGAGAGAGGCAGGCTGAGGCTGTAAGCCCCTTCCACCCACCCCTGCGGTAGCTAAGGAAAAAGAGCAGGGCAAGCCTCCTTCTCCCTAGTGTCCCCCCCAGCTCAGGAGAGCTGAGCCTGATGGGATCTTTCCTTGTGTCTCCTTTTGGCTGCCATTGGCACTGACATCTGGCCAGGCAGACCTTTGGTCTGACACCATACAATTGCTTTCATGTTGTTGACCCTCATGGGATTTTACTATGTACCTAAGAACATGACCCACAAAGGCACAGCTAAATGCTCCCTGTTGAGTTCAGTAGGTGTAAGTGATCCTTTACCTTTAAAAATTCACTACAGCCCTCCAGTGGAGTAGTACAAACTCTGTGCCACTCCTAGGTTTGGCCAAGTACGGACAGTATCCATACTGTCTTCCTGGAGCAGCTTTACAGCATGCTCCCCTCAAGTTACAGGTCCTTAGGGCAGGCTGCTACTCCCCTGTCCTCTTTCCTTCTCTGCCCCTTCCATGCTGTAGGTTGTTAAAAAAGGCAGAACTTGCACAAGAAAATAAACTCAACCCCCTACTTCCTGCTTTTGTTCGGTGCCAAAAGCACAGCAGGAACTGTTTTCCTGCTATTTTTCCTTACATTACTCTATATTGCTGTCTTCCTGTAGGGACGGAGTGGATTGGGACACCACTGCTTCTCTCACACCCTGAAAAGAAATCTAATCCTCCAGCCATAGGAGAGTGGTAACCTGGGTATTGTGCTTTAAGGAAGTTAAATTATGGCAGACTTTGGAAGCTGTACTTGTAAAATTATTTCTGTGAAAGTGATAATTACATTATTTAATGCATACTTATCCTTGTGACACACAGCCTTAGCAGCACCTCACGTAACATCTTCAGTGATGTTAGAGCCGTGTCTCCTATGGCCCCCGCCTATGATTATCACAACCACAGCATCTCCTACCACAGTTGTGGAGCTTCTTCCTATCTTGTTCCCCCAGGAGAAGGTCTGGTCTTCATTTTGTGGCACATCAGCCAACTGCATGAAAGCAGCTGTACTGGGCCATACCAAAGATCTATTCGGCCAAATGTCATATCCCAGTGGCCACCAAAATGCAGACATGAGAGTGACAGCAGGCAAATAAGCTATCTATCCATTCCATGCTCCAGTAGTATGGAGCGTCTGAACTTTTTTTTACTGGTGTAGTTTCCATGAATTTGGTACCCTTCAATGGATTACCTTTGATGGAAATGCCCATTCTCCTCTTAAATTCACGTGAGTTTTTAGTATCCATAATGCCCTTTGGTAAGAACCTCAAAGTTCAACTACATGTTGAGCCATCTGCCACTACCCCTAATTCCACTCCTAGTGTTAACAGGCAGCTCATAGCTCAGCCGTGAAGCTGGATCATCCCCTCTGCCAAGCTCATTACTTTTCACTTATGTATTTAATTCACCTGTTTTTACATCCAGTGTTGTAAGCTCTTTCTGGAACTCTTCAGACAGCCCTGGTCCCCTGAATAATTTCGTACGATCAGCAAAATTTATCACTGCACTGATCAGCAGGCTAAGCCTTATGCCACATCTCAAAAGACAGCTTTTTTTCTTTGGATAAACACTGTCAACCTGCAAAAGTGGGGATTCCTCATTGTCCACCACAAGGTCAGAAAGCCACAGGACTTCCTGGTGGCTTCAGTGTAAAAACCAAGTTCTAAAGCTCCAGGAACATCAGGCCTCACAACTCCTTCAAGGATGTCGAGAAAACCAGGAGTCACTTTGTAGCCAAGTCTGACACCCATTTCCTGACCATTTCTTAACTAAATTTCACCAATATTATATTGCCATCAGAGCTGCATTGTCTAGTATCATTTTAATGGCTACCTCACTCATGTCTCATCCTTGAAATGAGCGTTACTAAATACAACCAGACATACAAAGTTCTGAAAGGAACCAGCTTGACTTCACCCAAAGGACTAATAATGTTAATGCCTTTACCAGCTGTGTTCCTGGAAAGCAGCATGTCAAAAGCTGCAGCAACAGCAGCACCAGAACAAACTTTTGTATTCAGTAGTCTTTTAATTAAGAAATCAATCACACAAGGAAGCATACAGAACACAGTTTGTGACAAATGCTGTGTTACAGTGCTTTCTGGTACAATATCATTTACAGCATTAAGTTACGTGTACATACCTGCCTGTGGGCTGGGGCTTGCAAAATCATTTTGCAAAGTCTGCCTCTTTATAGACCACACACCAAATCCAGTACGTATGCTACCATAAATTCATGATCGGTCACATATGCCAATGGAATTTGTTGATGCGTTCAGAATTTACTTCAATCAGAGCACTCATTTATATACTAAACCCAATCTCTATATTCCCCTATTGTAGAATAACTCCGTTTCTTCTGTAGAAGATACAATTTCCGGTTCGAGGTCTGCTCGCTTTATCTGCAATGTATAGAAAAAGGGAATCAACACCAGCATATCCTGGTAACTATATGTTAAGTCATCTTTACTGCACTGAACTTTGCACAAGTTGAAATACTATATACAGAAGCAAGACTGTATGGGATTTGGGGCTCTTTCTTTATTTGGGGGACTGTGGGATTTTTTTGCTTTTGGGGCTTTATTTTGCTTCTCTGACATTTTCTACATGCGCACACATAAAGGAAGAAATTTGTTTTACTTAAAATTAGAGGTACTCCTGAGATCTAAAGACAGAATTAGTGGCGTTCTCTCCATTCGCTGTAGAATCATAGAATTTTAGGTTGGAAAAGACCTTTAAGATCATCGAGTCCAACTGTAAATATATTTGGGTGACTCACCCAGGAGAACTTCTGCTGTGGGCTGAGCAATTAGGAAGCTCAAAGGGAACCAACCAGCCACACTCTCAGTACATAATTTCTCACAAGTCCCCTCATTTATGTTCAATTTACTCTTGTTGCCATAAGAGATTAAGAAATAAAAAAAAAAAAAAAAAGAGATTACAATGCCAAAAAGTTTAGGCAAATAATAGAAACCACTGAAAATAACAAGAGCCCAGTCTGTGATTTTCTGAGAATATTCACATGGTGCTGATAAGGGAGAGGAAATAGAGTAAAAAGGAACCCCAGGCTCCTCTCTCACTTGGCCTTCTCCTAAGGTTCAAGGGCTACATCCTCCATTTAAGCCCTGCCAGGAAGGCATGCTTTCCCAGGGAAAAGATCACACTTCACAGTAAGGCAGGGTGAAGAGATGTTGCATGTGAGCTGGTTTACCTCTCTGATGAGCTCATGCTGACTTTGCATGAAAGAAAAAAAATTCTCATCTACATCCTTCCTTTCTCCAGCAAGACTGAAAACAGTGCTGGAAGGGCCTTGGTTCTAATCTTTAAGACAGCTCTCCTGACCTTGCTTGCTTCAGACTGTTGTGAAAACGTGATAAATCTACATTGAAAAGTGTAAATATAAGTAACACACAATGCAACATAGACCTAGAAAGATCTGTAAGCCTCTGCCTAGTACACGGGCCTTCACAAGCAGCCTCTCCACTGCCCCATTTTAGATGCACAGCCACATTAATCCTGTTGCTTTTTTTACTATGTGGCCATAGTTATACAATAACTATTTAATATAACAATAATCCTAAATCAATTCCTATGAAAGGACTTACCTCCCCACACTGTGGGAACATACTAAGCGAAACTGGTAGCATCCCTGCCAGTACGGATGTAACCACAAGTATTCTCACTGAAGCCAAAGCACGTGGAGTTTTTGCAAATTTTGCTCTGTCCAAGACAATGAAAAAGTAAGTAAGTATGTCAGTTTGGGCTCAAAAAATAATCTGACAGTGAGACAAAGAGTACTAGCTACTGTTTTAGTGGTTGAAATTGCACTGAAATTAGTAATAACATAGGCTTATGAATCCTAAAGATGTTTCCTTACTTTATTTCCTACATTTTTTCTCCTAACCTCCTGTTCTTTCCCTTTGTTTTGTATTTAGCTGCAGCATTTTCCAAGGCCAGATTGTCAATAGAAGATTAAGGAAATAAGCAGCAAGATGAAAATGACGAAAGAAGAGAAGGTGAATTAGTGCTTTAAAGCATCTTGGTTCTTTGACTTAAGATTTTTCTTGCATTACCCTCTTTCCTTTCAGCTTTAGTTCCTCTTGGCAGTCCTACTTTGCAAAATTTTATTACTTGATATATATTTAAAATTTTATCTTACATCTGTATTTACGTTTTCTGGTAACAGAGGTCTCTTAAGCTAAAAAAGGGGATAGAGAATTGATTTAGGCAATACCAAATTACATGACATAGATGATCCCTACCTGTATTATTTACATGACACAGATAAAACAGCCTGTCAGGAGAGCACAAACATGTTTCCTGCATTGGAGCAGAGAGGAAACCCTCATAGTTTTACACAGCCTCCTGCAAACCCCTCAAAGCATGGATGCAGACATAATCAGGTTCACTTATTTATCTAAATGAATCACAGCAGCTGAACAGAAACTTCCCAGATAATCACTTCTACCAAGGCAAGTAATACTGCAAACCCAGGAAAAAATTGTCAAGTGGGAACAGCCAGACTAAAACCCAGAACACACACTGACCAGGCATCCCCAGCCCCCCTGCAGTACCTCCTACCTTTCCACAAAGTGCATAAGCACAGCTGGCAGGAAGAATGTTGTCCCAAATAAAACTGCTCTCGACAATGCTGTTTCTTTAACGGCCTCCAGGGAGAGACAAAAATAAATGTTATTAAAGCAGTGCTCTGTGCAGCTTCAAATACCGCGTGCTTCTGTGAGCACTTTTTTGTCTAATACTCTGGAGTTTCAAGCAACAGTAAATGAGAGATAAAAACATTTGTTAGAGGAATTATTTCCTAAATGGAAACCTGACTTCTACACGTGGCAAATATTCCACTTGTGACTAAGAAATTCCTTCAAAGGGGGGGGTGATACTACTGATGCCATATTGAGTTTTCCTGCACAATAATAATTTTGCTTAGACTTGCTTTTTTAAGTTGTGCTGAACTTCTTCCAAATGGTTATAACTTCTGGGCATCCTAACTATCCTGTGTCAAATTTGAAATTCCCTCTCCAGCTGTCCACAAATCTTTATGCTCATCTACCTGTTTCCTCCTCTCTGGACAGCAGCACGGAAAGGGAGAGTCACTGATAGCACATAAAATATAATTCCTTGCTCTAGTTCCTGTGCCACACTCTACAGTGGATGTTGATGAGCAAGGCAAGGAGCAAATACAGAGTCAGCTTGGTCAGCAGCTGGAGCCCAAGCATAAAATGTAGCAGCACACTGTAGGTTAGGGCATTACCCTTTGGGAGGCACAGCCTTTAAATAATATTCCCACTACAGAAGGTGAATGTGATATATACAATACAGGGCTTTCCTCTGAGGTGTCCCATCAGAAGGTCCAAGAGTCTGGTCTCCTTCCGAGATGTCCAGGGAATGCAGAAATGCCTGTGCTAATGTCTCTGTGGCTCAACTCTGGCACTCGGTATATTGGTCTGGGAAGACTGCCAACCCTTGAAGATACAAGGGTTGTGGAACCTGGTTCCGGAGACCTACCCAAAGATTCAGTGCCTGAGCTGGGATTCCTCATTTCAATATATCCAACTCTCTCTACTCTCAGCATCACATTCAGCTCTTAGAAGGGAACGAAAGGCAAATCAAGAGAGGTCTCCACCCCCTTGCCTACCTTCTCACCAGCCTTCTGTGACACTCCTACAACCTTGCCATTCCTGTCCATCACTTCAATCCCATTCTCAAATTCTGGGCTTCTCACCACCACCACAGTAAATGCACTCATCAAGCCTGCAGAGTTAAAGAAGATTTTGCTTTAAAAGATCCAAAAGGGCTATCTATCTCAATAGTAATATTCAGAATTATGTGCATTTTACGTTTCCATTTCAACAGTTCACAACTGAATAAGCTGGCAGCTTAAGAAGAAACTGCCCCATAAGATTAATCCTATTTGGGATCTTAATTTTTATATCAGAAGCTTGAGCAAGATTTTAAGGCCCCAATCCTAAAAGGTGCTTTATCAGTATGGACTCAGAGCTTTCGATCACTGCCATCCAGCTCAAACCAAAAGTACTTTGTTCTTAAGAGAAAGGGGAGAGATTTGTGTTATGGATAGGTTTTGTACTGGTCAGCGCAAAATCCAGCACAGACGAAAAGATGCTGAAGGGAACAGACTTTAAGTAAAGGCTGCATCCCTGATTTGAAAGGGAGGGTGCCAGGGGAACACTGGCTCCAGTATGTTCCATTATGGCCCTTGTCTGCTCAGCCAGGTGTCTGTCACAATTGGCAGTGCTTCAGCTGCATCCTAGGTGAGAACGTTTCGGTCTCCTCCAGCCCCAGCTTTACGAGGTACCTGGAAACACCCATCCCACAGCCAGTCTCTGAAAACACAAGCACTGGCACTTAAAAAGGCCGTATCAAATGGGAGTTAGTAATCTAGCTGGTTTTCTCTTTTCTAGGCCAAGGTCTAGGCATAACAGTGCACAGTCTGGCAAGCTGACCTTGCTTGAAATAGTAGATTTCTCTTTTTATTAGTTTTTGGCAGGGCTGTTCAATAAAGACACCAGTGTAACAGAGGACACTTTTCATGCTGGATTAATCAATTACCCTCAGGTTTCTCTATACCTTTAAGAAAATGGAAGCACATTTTAACACCTGCTCCAAGGGAAACAAGTCAGAAAGGTCTAATGCAGATCCTTGGAAAGATCCACAGAACTTAGAAGAGAAGAGATGACGTGTTTTAATTTTACCAGTTTCCCCCCTAGGAAGGGCCAAAAATTTCTTTAGTGGCATTAGAGAAATAGTTAATGACATCAAATAGTTAAACTTGTCCTGGTGCAACTTTACCATGTCAGTAGAGCCATTCCAGTAATGAACCAAGTCCCACTACCTGGCAAGGATAATAATACTCTGTTGTAACAACCCTCACTTTCTACACTGTCAGCAGTTACATAGCCAGCAGCAGCCCCAACCCGAGTGAGGAACTATGTCAGTGCACACGCAGAGCTATGTCGCACTCTGGTGTCATGTATGTGCCACACCAGGTCACGTCAGTTCCAGTCCTACCACCCTCCTGATCCGTCCTGACGGTTTCAGGTATATTGCACAAGCCAAAGAAAAATGCCGACTGCATCCCTGGATATCTTTGGAGAAATAGTTGCATGTCATGCATACAAAGGTCAGAAGAGTGCTCTGCAGCTCTAAGACTAAAAATCAGCAAGCATCAAATAGAAGTCAGCTACACTGTCAGTGAGCATTAACTCCCACACAGAAAGGACAGTACCCAGCAAAGGCAGTCAGAGAGGGCAGCTAGAAAACAGTCAGACCACACCTGTGCAAGGGCAAGAGAATTCTACTGTCAGATGGGGGCAGCAAATGGGCCTCAGATTAGCTCCACAATGTACAGTTTCTTTATACTCACCAAGAAGAGGAGCAGGTAGAAGTTTTTTGACGACTAGTTGCGTCAATGGACTCTGTAATGTGTATCGATTCATGAAGACAAAAGGAAGAGCCTAAGGTATTGGGAGGAAACAGGCACCTTCTATTAAAAAAACATGCAGTATTCCAGTATGTGCAACAGTTTAAGAAAATAAATCTGTGACTTAGTACATCTTAAAATCTATAAAAATAAACAAATGCCTTGGTTTAACATTCCAACAAAATACATATGTTCTCTAGTTACTGAAGGTATTTGTAATCACTCTTTTAGATAAGAATACAAAATACTATGATAAAAAAACCATTAAATATTATTATGTATAGGACAATAGCAGTAAGAATACAGAGACAGAAAAAGGAAAACAATCACCTCTGGCTAACATTCCTTGGACATCTGTCCGACTGCCTTGTGACACATACTACTCTCTCCCCCACACAGGACACCTGGTGCACTTGTGCATTTGTTCCCGATTCGCTCCAGTTTCTATATTCCCCTAACACATTTGCAGGAAGTTTCATTTAGGAATAAATGGCCAGGACACCAGCTAGCGCTCAGGGTCTCCCTTGGAGGACAAAGGAGAAGAACTCCCACATTGACCCATGGGCACAGCTGCCTCCTCAGATCCCTGTGAAGTCCTGAGCACTGCTGGCCCAGCTGTTTTGCCTAGTGGACAGAGGTGAAAGTGCACTTAACAAACGCATGAATAGCCATAATTTTCTGCCAGAAGGCTTATAAAAATCACTGTTTAGAGTGGAGAGTGAGCAAATGCATAATAGGGGCATCTACACTTGTGATGAGTGCCATAAGGATTCCAGAGCTCATTCTGATGTAGCAAACTCTGGAAACCACAAATTTCTATTCTGACACTGAGCTAGCTAGGTAGCCCTCGGCTACCTAGCCCTCCTGGAAGGCTAATTAGCCTGCATTCAGTGCAGCATTTTCATGGCTGCGCTGCTTCTGAGATCTGGGCTAACTCTATCCAGTACAGATGTCTGCAGATTTCACCACTTTTTTAGAGCTAGACAGATCTCTTCCACAGCACCACATCAAAAAATCAACTATAGCAACCCAGTGAGTTATTCTGTGTTTGTAAACATCTCACCATCCATTTTCTTATCTTGCAGAATAACAAAGAGGAGGACAGAAGAGGAAGCATCACAGGAAGCCAAGCAAGGCATTGGCTGACAAATGATGGGGAAAATTCTTATTCTCAGCAGTTCTGGGGAAAGACATCAGAGTAGGGCAGTAAAGCACAATCCTGAAGGATATCTGGCAGTGTGATTATCTCAGCGCCTACTCCTCAGTAGAGCTTATCAGGAAAGCAATCATTGAGCAAATACATACACCAATGCATGCTGCATAGGAAATGGCTCCCAAGCTGTAGAAGATCTGCTTTTGTTGAACTGAGTAGTCCTAAGGAGGACAGAAGAAAATACTACATTAAGTCCTTTTGAAAAATACTTGTAACTCATGTTCAAAATGGTCTTGTACAATTATGATGATTTAAAAAAAAAAAAAATCAACACATACTTCAGCCTTTGTGGTACCATTTCCATTTAATAGGGTGAATCCTGTGGTGTATGTGTGAAACACGAACTGCAGAAAGGAGAGATTATAAGCAAAAATGAATTTGGGATTGAGACTAGAAGACTTGTAAATTAGAAACAAAGAGGCAATTACCTGATAAAAAAAATTGTGCTTTGCCTGGAGCTGAAGTGATGAAACAATAACCTACAAGGAAACCCCCCCCAAAAAAATAAGTTTGATGAATTGAGAAAGTTTTGGCTAGAGCACAAAGATAACTGCTATGTTACTATTTGCAGCAGTGTCAAAGGCTCCAGACAGCATCCAAAGCCATTTGCGTTGATTCTAGGTTAACTCACTTTCTTGCCACAGATCTAACATACTCACTTTTTCTATCCAATATAAAAACGCAGAGACACAGTGATTAAAACACTGTGTGCAAGAATATTTGAGCAAGATGCTTTCTTACCCAAAATAAAAAATGCATTTGTACCTGTGAAGCTTAAATAGATGCAAATAAAATAACTAAGATAATAAAAATGTAATTAAAGTGAATGAGAAAGGGTCAGATTGTTTTGACTAGTGGAGATATAAATACTAGATCTAACTGATCTAAGATCAAAGATTTTAGGAGTTACTTTCCAACTCCTTTTCAAATTCAGACAGTGAATAAGTTCTGTTTTAACAAACCACAGCCTTTCTTGAGGTCTGATCTACCAAGCTCAAGGTGTGGAGTACCCTCAAAGAAAAGAGTCAATCGAGATAAGGCAAATATTGAGTAAGAGGAGAGCAGGGAATGTCCAAAGCCTCAGAGGAGGATCATGTAATTCATGTAATATTAGTGGGTCAACTACCTTTATTATTAATGCCAGTGCTGCATCTAACCACATCTATGAAAGAGCATTAAGCTGTAAATATCAAAAAGAAATATTCCTGTTAATTCTATTACTGCTCTTAATGAATTTAATAGTCATCATGACTTTCATTATACATTCTAGTAGAGCCATGTAAGTTCATGCTGTAGTCTCTATTGGAATGATGTATCTCAGTTTGCATAGTCATACGCCAAAACCAAAGGCAAGCACATCTGAATGAATAAACATGCATATAATTACAGCTACAAATTTTATGAAACAAAATGGTGCATTTTGAGCATTGTAACAAGAGTTTATTTTTAAATCTTTTTTAATTTCTTGACAACATCATTTCTTACTTGCAAATGCACAATCTACGTAAGAAAACATTAATATTCTGGGACTGAAACACAGAACACAAGGTTCTAACTCCTTCCTACCACAGTTTCAGGTTTTTTGAGGTTACACAGACCAAAACCAAGCCTTGCTCTCAAAGCCTAGCAAATTTCACCTTGCATCAGAAAGCTGACCTTCACACATGAACTATCTCTTTGAATGCTGCTTAAGGAAGGTAGCTAACAGGTTTGGACTTCCAATGACATTCCTTAAGGGCTCCATTTCTTGATTCCTCAGCAGTTCCCATAAAATAGATGTCTTTTAAAAAACTTGCGCTGAAAATACAACTAAGAAGCCTAAAACCTTCTGTTCCTTCCCTCCAACTCCTGGCTTTGGAAAAATGTAAGCCCTGTGGTACACTAGCATCTTTCATGATTACTCACCAATGGAAGAGATATGGGCAGGAAGGCTAAAAAGAAAGAAAACTTAATTTCAGAAAAAGTAACTGCTGAGTCTAGATTTTGAGCAGAAAATTCCCCTAACTTCCCCCCCTCTAGTTTCAGCTCTAAAAGTAAAACATTAACCCACAAAAACCCCACCATCACCATGGACTTCAATTCTAACCTTTGTCTCTCACTCCCTATTAAAGAAGCCAGAACGTCTGGTCACAGCTTATAGCCAAAAGAAACCCTTCTGAACTCCACTCAACATGGCTACTCAGAAACTATATAACTGAATTTTGAACAGAAATTGCTTCTCCTCACTCTGTTAAAAAAAGAGACAGGTGGCAACACAGGCTGCTACAGCTGTGAGTGGTTATAGGAGGTAATCAGTAAATAGCCTAAGTATGGTTATATCTGATTAATGACCTGTGCTGTCTTGGTTTCCTAAACATGACCCCAAGCAGACTTTATCTGCCACCACAGCAAGTAAATTCATACGGTAGCCACATCCATCAAGTGAAAACTTAGCTTATAGTAGACTGTTTCACCTGTGGAGGGGTTTGGGAACTCATTCTGTAGTGACAAAAAAAACAGAGACCAGTCAGACTGTTTCCACCTAGCTGAGCAGATGAACTGTGGGAAAAATTCCTCAAAACAACTGTAGGAATAAATAAATCTTAACAGACATGACAATGCAACTATCAGAACTAAGAGTCTACTTGTTTTTCTCTATGGAGAAGAATATCTATATAGTATCACAGTGGCTATTTATTATGAGCTATTCCCCTTTGATGCTTCAGTCACATACACAAAACTTCTCTTAAGGGAACTGACCTGGAGGTCTAAACAAAACAGGAGTTATCTTGTCTGTATCAGGATGTACACTGGACTTAAAAGAAAAAAAAAAAGGACAAAAGTCAAATTAGACCACCTTTGCCATACTTGAATAAGAAAGAAAAAAGAAAAAAAAGATTTCTAAACATTTTGTAAACTTACCAGGCTTAGCAGGAAGGCTTGCTTTATCTAAACAATTTGAAAGTTAGGTTAGTAATCAAGTTTCAGAAGAGACTGGGTAAAATCTTTTTTCTAAATTTATTATATTCTTTTCCCAATAACTTACTTTTATACTGAATGCCATATATGTATACACCCCTTTAATTATTTTTTCCCTAAAATTTCTCTATGTATACTCCTTGTTGAATATAACCTACTCACATTCCATGTGCTGTGTAACAGCACCAAAGTACACATTATGGCAGAACAGAAAGTGAAGTTTAAAAAGTTAAGCTCGTAGGTATTTTAAAACAGAAAACAACAATTCTTAAATATGGCTAAAAGCCTAAACACTTATATTAAGACTTCAGCTTTTCTGGAATCACAGAATTTTTTATTTCTCCTTTCAGACTTTGACACACAAGGTACTAAACACCACATGGGAAGAGTCAACCCCAGAGTGAATCACGAGTCCTCCTAAGGAAGCAAGGGCTCAGCTCTACTTTCCAGCAATTCCATGAGTAGGTTTTCCCACCCAAGTACTGCTAGTGCTTATTGTATGAGATGTGAAACCAAACCAACCTGTCCTCTATATGATGATGCAATGTCAAAGATTCAAAGCGAGCTCAGTAAGCACGTTACATATTTATCACCTCCCTGTATCATACCAGCTGAGGGTAGACAGGCTTAAAGCTATGATTCCCAGAATGATCTGAGAGCATCTTTTAAACTCAGCAATATGAAACACAACCTAGCATTCTTCAGGATATTAATACTGCAATTCGGCATCAGTAGTCATCCAAAAAAATTCCTACCGGATACATAGATTAGAAAAATCTCTGTAGTAATGAGTTTTTCTTGTGCTATCCCTTGTAGCTGAATCTCAGTATTCTGTCTGCTAGATATTATATTAATATCAACTATTTCAGCCATGAAAAAAGACACCTCTAGTTTTCATAAACTGTGCTCCAAAATACCTGATCATTCTGTATGGGCTCACTTAGCGTCTTCCCGCTGTTTTCTAACAATAACCTCGCTCTTCTTATTTCATCCTACATTTGAGAAAAAAACCAAACCAATCAGAAAAAAAAAACTCGGATTTCAATATTCTACAGTACAATATATCAGTTAGAAGACAAATTAAATACAAACCTAGAATGTCAGGCTAATGCACCTGTCCTTCACCAAAGCAGTTAAAGCAAGACTACACCTCGACACACAACTAATTCACAGTCATAAAAACTTTTAGATTATTCAGGTCCCCTTTGTCCCTTTAAGTATCAATCCTTCAACTCATTACACAAACGCACCTGAACTTTAAGCATATGAAAAACCTCACTGAAATCAAGAGCGTTATTCTTGTACTTAAAAGTTATCCATGTGTGCTGCCAAATTCAAAGATTTGCCACCAAAGCAACCATCTGATATCCCCACAGGCACCCAGATGACTATTTTAAAATGAAATTCCAAAACAGTCTTTTACAATTACTAGAATCAAGTCACAACATCACTAAATGTTCATGCGTGTTCACAAATACCTGATCAAGTTTTGGATTGTACACTTTTCCTTTTAACTTGGCTTAAGCTTTTCATTATGGAAAACAGGTACACTTAAACAAAGAGAACAAAACTATAACCTCATGTAGTTACCCACAGTCTACATGAAAAGCTGCCCCTCTTAGGAGAATTTATGAGATGATTTGACTTTTCTTCAACAGGTACATCTCTAATTGCAACAGTGTATTCTAATTCAAGGAGGTGTGAACTAATCCCAGATCTCCAAATCCCTGAATGTACTATAAAATTTCTTCTTGGCATTTACATATATATAACGTACATTTCCTAAATTACAGTATTAGTACATGTAAAGGAACTTTCCCTTAAAAAAAAAACAAAACAACAAAAATTCCTTTAACATATTGATCAGCCAGCCATCTCTCATACAACGTGCTGTGCTTTGTCCTCTGTCACCCCTGACAAAACTATACAGAAGTGGATCAACAGAAAAACACATCTTTGACAGAAGTTTGCTGTCAGGACAATCTAGAAGCTAGACTTTATGGCTGACAATGTGTTTAGTGTCATACTTTTCATAATTATTGTTAAAACTGTAATAATCATTCTCTGGTATAAAAAGGCCCTACAAATCAGGTGCATTCCCTCTCAGGGAAGGACTGATTCTCCTCCAAGTGGCTATACAGAAAGAGCTTCATGACCTTCAGATTAAGCTGCACCACAAGGATGGGTATGTGGATTAGCCAGCAGAGATTTTGGGTGCCTGTGATGCAGTTCAGCAAACCTGTCTTCTCCAAAGCTGCGACAGCTCCCCACCATGATTCCTCCAGCAGCAGGTGTATTTAAGAACAGCATGCCCTGCTACTCGCTTCATCTCTCTTGTCTTTGGGGGGTTTCCTGACTCTTAATTGGGCTAATTCAATTGTCGGCACAGCAGACATGGTCTAAAGAGGTCTGAAGAAATGGTAGTGTCCAGAAATATTTTGTTTATTTAACTGTGTATAGAAATGCATGCACGTATGTTTGTATTTCTTATATATGTGTACATATGTATTCTTATTTCTCCTCAGAAGCCCCATAACGAGATCATTTTACACCTTAGCAAAGTCAAAGCTCATAAAGTCGATCGCTAATTTTCCTCTGACCAGACACGTTTCCGAGCAGGACCGAAGGAGCACCGAGCTGCTGGGCGCCGCTGTCCTGCAGAGCCCCGGCTCCCGGGGGCGACATCCCGGCGCCAACGGCCGGGGGACGAGTCCCCTCCTGCGGCCCGGGCCCCGAAACACCCGTCCCTCCTGTCACGGCTTAGAATTAAACGAGGCCCGGCCGCAGTACTCACGGAGGATTTCAGGAGCAGCAGGGGATCCAAGACGTCCATCCAGAGAAGAAACCTCTGGAAAAAAGACTGACGGAGACACGTTTCAGAGAGACGAGGCGTTATTTCGGAGGCAGTCCGCGCTCTCCCGCCCAGCCCCGGCGCCTCCGGCTCCCTGCAGCCCCTCACCTGGCCCTCCGTCCTCCAGAACCGCAGGTTGGCGTCCATGGAGCCGCGGCACCGGAAAGGCGCTGCCGGGGGACGGTCCGTGTGATGCACGGTCCGCCCGGGCACGGTGCCGCCGAGCCGGGATCCCACCCGCCCGGCCGGGCCTCCCGCGGGGTACGCTGGGCGCCTGGGCCGCCTTCCCGCCCTGAGGCGCGGGCCGGGCCCTGAGGCGGAGGAAGGAGGGAGGGAGGGAGGAAGGAAGGAGGGAGGCAGGCAGGCAGGCAGCTGTCGGCTGGGCCCGGGGCGGGGAGGCAGCGGGGGGCCGCGGCCTGCAGCCCGGGAGCACCCTCAGGGTAGGCCCCGGAGCGGGGGGAGCAGACCGTGGTTAGGAAAGGTCCGATCGCCTTTTCCCCTTCCAGCAGTTTCCCCCTGCGCGACCCGGTGAGGCAGAGCCAAGGAACAGGACTGCAGGGAAACCCCCCGTGTCCTCCACATTGACTTAAAACGACTAATCTAAGAGAAGGACACAGCCAGGTAAAGGATCACTGTGTCACCGTCCTGCGGTTTCACAGGCTCAAACAGCTGCCACCGACACCACTAGCATGTTACTGTGCATCACTGAGCTGTGCGGGGGGTTAACTTCATGTATTGTAGCTCCAGACCCGGTTTATTGGAAAAATTGCATGGATACTAGTGGATTTACACAAACTAGAACTAAAACACTGGGACTGAAAAGAGATTTGCAAGAACTGAAACGCGGAGGAGCATCACCAGACAGCATTGATCCCCGATATAAAGCTAAGTTAGGAAACAACAGCCGCTTCACCAAGGTGGTTCCCTTGCGCTTCTGTTTCTCTTAAGTCCTTTCCCCTGCTCTAAAGGGCAGAAGATGAAAAACACAAATCCATTCCGAATTGTATTGATTTATCCAGCCCTCAGCAGCACACCTGCTACTTACTGTCCGTGTACTCACCACAGTACACGCACACAGGCAGCGGCAGCTCTTAACTGCTTGCTGTCAACAAAGGTACAGAAGATAGTTTTCTAACGCAATGCAACTCATCCAACTTCTTCAAAATAGAGAAACAGGAATCTTTGGGGGAAAAAGTGAAAGAAAAGCAAAGCAACACTTGCTGCTAGTCAATGTTAAGATTTATTATTATTATAGCTAGAGATAATGCTACATTGTTTTCAAGCAGTACATTTCACCTTTAAGTTTTTCCTGGAGACAGATTCAAGCAAATAAGCAATGCTTTAAATGACGGAAGACTGTCATTAAGCTCCAGTAAGGACACTATTGGGATCCAAGTTTTTACCGTCTCCCAAGCAGAACGCAAATTCTTCATGCTTAATGCTCCTAGGTAGCCACGCTGCGTCTTTGACTATAATCACGATTAAAGTGGCATGTTTACATTAATTTTGAGTTACAGTGCATTTACACACAAAAATAGGGATTTTTAAAAAATTTTTACGTTACATTCATCTCTTCATCTGCAAAATTCATTAAAAACAAACCATGTACCAAAGTTCTATTTTCTGTATTGTGTCCCATTATTTCAAACCCTTGTTACAGAATTTAATGTTTCATGTGAGGAAAGAACACACAGGACACTTTCTGGTCCAAAACTAATTAAGGAAAGAGGAAAAACCCAGTGGAATAAAACTGTGGTTTGTGTATTTGCAATATTCAGGAAGAAGACTAGTGGTCACAGAAATTCATGAAACAAGCTGCAAAAGGGGAGGAGAAAAGCCTTAGTTTTTATCCTTCTTTTTAAAACAAGACAAGGGAGTCAGCAAATATTTCAACATTTAATTTCTTTTTAAGCATGAGAAAATGAGAACTTTGATTTATTTATTTTTTTTATAATCACAGCTGCATTCTTAATGTCTTCAGTGTACGGTAACTAAGAGTTTTGTCCACGTATTTGAGTGTTTATGAATGCACTTTCTCAAAATATTCTTTAGAGGCTTCTGGGCTTGGTTTGATCTGTCAAGAAAAGAAAGTTTAGCTGTTACATGCTGTAACTAAGATCAAAAAATTACAGATTTCACATTTTATCCAAGAAAATCCATGCATACTTTATAAAAACAATAAGGTATTTCTGTTTCTGCACTCGGTTGAAAGATGAAAGCCTAAATGATGTACAAGCTCCTACTTGCAAATTTTAAGTATATAACACATTTTTCCTGCTAAATATCAAGCAGAGCATTAAATAAGTAAAAAATCTGAAGACAACTGGTGTCAAGCACAGGTCAGATTTAGAGTTTTTGATATAATTTATGTCTTGTAAAAGAAAATCAGTGACTTTCTTCACAGAAATCACACATTTAATATCATACAAATAGACTAAATTGGTCCAACTGATAAAAGCCTCAGACTTATACAAGAGGCACAGATTCAGTCAAGCACCTCACGTTAAAGCGGTTCTCAGCCCTTCAGACACGCAAAAATATGCTAGTGACTATATTTAGAAAAGTGGTATTTAGCGGACGCTTACTGTAGGGGAGTCTGGAGTCCAGTTTGCCGGGCAAACCTCTCCGTGTGTTTCCACGTACTGGAATGCTTTCACCAAGCGGAGGGTCTCTTCCACACTACGACCGACGGGGAGATCATTGATACTTAGATGCTTGATGATCCCATTTGGATCAATGATGAAGAGACCTCTGTAATAGAGCAAGAATTTAGGGAATGCAAGTCACGTTCCAAGACCAAATGCAAGAAACTGGATGAACTATTTCAGCAGGGTAGTTATTCTTAGATGCGGATGTCAGAGTTAGGAGTAGCAATACAGTGTTTGATACATTGTTTGTTAGTGCAGTGGTCAAAAGTCAAGAACCAGCCAACTGGTATGGCATTGTGAAATTACAAAGTATGCATAAAGAATATTAAATCAAGACAGATGTATAACAAAGGTAGAACTTCTCATTCCACCTATAGTTCAAAGTTGATAGCTGGCATCCTTCCCATGTCTTTTTGATATGAAAATCCAAAGGTACTGAGTGAAGAGTTGCTTACGCATTAAACTACTAAATTAAATCCTGTTGTATATTAAGCATTTGGGAGAACCAAAGTCCCAGTGCTACCATACTAATTCACTTGACAACAAACAAATGTCAGAAGTTCCTGATCCAAATTGATTAGGAACCAAAGGTCTCCAGAAGACTCCTACCCAATCCAATGGATCTCAGGGACCGCTATTTGCTTTTAGTAAGTATTCCCACAGTGGAGAAGGACATGTCTTTTTTTATTCTAGATAATTATGGGATTGACTGTAGTGGCCTCTAGCACAACTGCTTTAAAAACTTCTCACACAGAAGATAAAGCAGTCTCTTCTCCCTTCAGAAGGAAAAAAAAAAAGGGATAGACCTAAATTTTGAAGAAATGTAAAAAATTGTAAAATGCTCTTCTATCCTACTCTTTTTTTTTTTTTTTTGTAGCAACATGGAGTTCTTTCTCCCACAGACAGAATATCTGGCTTTCCCCTGCATGCATTCTCAGAGAGGCCTGGAATCCTTCTCAACTTAATGGCCATAACGGCCATGTGCTCTTTCCCTAGGGTGGGATCCAGCAGAAGTTCTGCAGAAAAAGTAACATCTTACAGTCTTCGTTTGATCCTTGTGCAGATTCTCCTGCAGGACAGTATGGCTCACATTGTTTTAGATTGGATTGTGTCATAACCAAATTATCAGCAATCGTACATTACCTTAGCGCTATGCCAGGTCCTTCTAGCAGCACACCATAATCCCGGGAGATTTGTTTTGTGAGGTCTGACAGAACTGGAATATTCATTTTGCCCAAACCGCCGCTCTAGAGAAAAGAGTAAGATTCCATTTTGTTACGCAACGCTTTTTAGGATTATCCTCCTTGAGTCACTGGTTTCAGTGCTCTTGAGGGTACACAAACAACAAAACATTCATGCCATTTGCTCCATGAAAGGAACCACAGGGGTAGGGGTGTTGTTTGGTTGGTTTGGGTTTGGTTTGTTTGGGTTTTTTTTAAGTCAGGAACACTCAATTTCTTTGGAACATGAAAAAACCTCTTTTGCACTGAGCATTTTAGAATTGCTTATTTTGGCGGTAAAAGGCTACCTATGACAACAGCCATAAATTTTCAGAAAGATTTCCCTTGTACCCTGTTCAGGAGCTTTGAATAATAGAAAAATTTCTAGTGCATATTCAAGTGTTCAGAATTAAACAAGATGAACATGGTGGGGAGGAAATGGAAAACAAACCGGTGTACTGTGAACAGACAAACCACAAGGCTTCTAGCTGCCATACTAAGTATGTCAGAGTTCTGCTGCTTTCTCTATTTAATGCATGCACTATTTTTTTTCTCCCCCAAATCAATTTAAATACTATTTGGAGAGTCAACCAAGATTTCTTTCAGTTTTGCAACATACTGAACTGCAAGAGAGATAAGCTCTCTATCCTTGAAACAAGCCCAGAGTTTGTTAGCTTTTCTAATCCTGGCATCATCAGTAAATCATTGTGTAATCTCAGTCACTCAGACCCGGATCCTGCGCGCGCTTGTCTGTAACGGAGTTCTTATATGCCAAGCACTGAAGGTAGATGTTGGAGAAACCAAGACCTTTGCTTCTCTGGGTGTCAGTTTCCCGTCTGCACCACCACGGAATTCTCTCCACCCTTCACAGGGTGTTTTGCTATGTCTGACTGGCACATGCTGAAGAGCTTTCGCATAAAGCAGTGAAGTGAGCCCATAATCACATTTTAGAGCTCTGAACAAAGCATCCAGAAAATTAAATACTCTCAATAGGTTCAGCCAAGCCATATTAAACCTAACGAGCTCTCCTCCCTCCCCTGCACATTGCAACGGCAAAGCTACACACATGGGGGCACCCTGGTCTGCGAGCACAACTGCAGACTGCTGTCCACATGGGTAATGACTGATGGCACAGGAGCTTCTGCACCTTCCTGTGACACGTCCGATTCTCTACAACTAACCAAACCAGTGAGATGCTTTATATGATTAAAACCATGTATTTTTATATACACATTAAAGAGGCTCCTGTCCAGTAAAAGCCCATCTTCTCTACCACTTTCCCCAAAACAGCCAAGGACCTCATTTCTATTCCAGAAGTGCAACCATTCCAATGGCTCTGTTACAAGTGCTCCAACCAGCTGGTGGTGGTTCTGCTTCCATTCTGAAGCCACCACTGTCAGGTACTGGTTAACAGTAATGACTGAACAGCTGCCCTTCACTCTCTGTGAGGGTACACACAAACCATCCACTGTAACAGGCAGCTTAGCACAGTGACATGTATACTGAATACTGGTCTGTCAAGATAAACATGTAAGGATATGATGTAACCTACAGGACTAGCAAGAGAGCAAATGAAAGATTAAAAAACCCAAATTATTAAGGAAAAGATCAAGAAAATGAAGATTGAGGTCAGAATTATGTCATCAAATGTAGAAGTTAATCCCTTAATGTATCATTACAGGCAGTCTATTTATTGTAATTGGTATTTATTCAACTCTTCTTCTCAGGAGCTCTTGTGAAAAGAAAACAATCCAACAAAGAGCTGCTCAATTCATACCTTTCGTGGTGTATTTATCCAGGCCAGATGACAAAAATGAGAATCCACAGAAACTGCCACCACCTCACAGTTCACATCACGAAATTCATTCGCTTTGTTGCTGAAAGCCACAATTTCTGTGGGGCAGACAAAGGTGCTGGGTGGGAAGAGAGAACAGGTTGTAATGATTCTGCAATATTTTGAGAGAATTTAGAACAGAGACTCTCACGTCTGTTTCTAGGCAGTAGTGCAGATGTGTGTTTTCTTTAGCCTGATCATTTTGACTGTTTCCTCCTTAAGATAGCTTCAGCTAGTCTCAAAGCAACAGCCAGTTTTCAACTCTCAGTTCTAGACAGATCTTTTGCAGAGATGGAGAAACTATCTCTGCTAGAAACTCTCTAGACAGAGTTTTTGGAAAATACAGCAGACAGGACTGCAGGTTAAATCCTCCCCCACGTGCCCACGCACACCAGGATGCTCTGGGCGATTCAAGTCTTCTGGACAGGCTCAACCCTATCTGTTCACCTTTTGCTCTAGAGCTGTCTAGCTGCACTTCTGCTGGGCTTGCTGCTTAAAAGGAGAGAGTCTCCAACGTGACCCCAAACTGTAGGGCAATGCCCTTACCCCTGCGATCTGACTGTAAGAGGAACCACACTTGCAAGGCCACATCTGCTTCCTGCAGCAGTCCCGGCAGCCAGAAGATGCTCACCAGCCACCAGATCTATTGCTTTAGCACGCAATGGCCGTTTGCCCCCAAGTCTTATCAGTCACACTCTAGAAACAGATGCATCTGCCTTAAGAGACTAGCCCGGATTAGGTCAAAACACCTGCTCCCGACAGTGATGGTCTGCAGCACTGCTGATGACCTTCAGCAAGGCAGGAGGCGCATCAGAAAGCGGAGAAACCCGCACTCACAAGTCCAGGGGGTAGAAGAAGAGAACCAGGTATTTTCCCTTGAAATCATCCAGGCTCAGCTCCTTGAACTCCCCGTTGACAACAGCCGTTCCTTTAAAGAACGGGGCGTGTTGTGTAACCGCTGGAGCAAACCGCGAGGAGCCTGCGGGAGAGAAAACAGAGCTGCAGGCCGGGCCGCGCAGCCGCCAACCGAGCCCCGAGGCCGGGCTGGGCCGGGCCGCGCCACCGCCTCCTCCCGGGCACAGCCGCAAGGGCAGCCGGAGCGGGAGGCCGCAGGAGACGTTCCCGCCGCCTCGCCCGAGACAAGCCCGGGGGCGTGGGGGTGTGTTCCCGCCGCCCTCCCCTCACTTACCGAGGCTGAACTGGCGCCGGGCGCAGGGCAGGGGCTGTGCCGTCAGCCTCCTCCCGACGGCGGCGGCAGCAGCGGGCACCTGTGGGGACACAGGGAGGGTCAAAGCCGCCGGGGGTTGGGGCGCGGGGGCGGCCGGGGAGGGTCAGTCACTTACCGCGGTCCGCAGGAGCCTTCCCAGCGCAGCAGCCATGTTGAGCGCGGCGGCGGCGGGCGGAGCGGGGCCCTGCGGGAGGGACGGGGCGGGGAGGGGAGGGGCGGCTCCGGGCCCGCCGTGCGGTCCGTCCACCGCCGGCACTCGGGAGGGGGCGATGAGAGGCGCTCTCCCTGGACTGAGGCTGTGGGAGCTGCGGGTCGTCCGTCCCCGTCCTCGCACGTAGTGCGGCGGCCGTGTTGAGGCGGGGGTCGGTGTTTGCTGTGGGCTCCCGCTGGCGGGGCTGACTGTGAGACCTAGCTTGGTCTATACTGTTACAGACTGAAACGGAGCAAACAGCGTGGTTTGTGCTCAGACACCTTCCAGATACAAACTTTTCAAATGCAATTGGCTCTGACTTTATTCAACTCGCTCAGATTATAGTTGTTTAATCATAATTAAACAATTACGGCGCGATAGCCGTCTGCCTGCTTAGCTCCTCTCGGCTGTGAGCTGATGCAAACCAAAGTCATTGCCTGATTTCCCACACGTCTTGCCGCTAACGGGCAGTGCTGCATTAAGCCGAATGCGTGCCTGTGGTCTCTGTCTGCCCTGGAGGTTTGTCCCAGTCCTGTTGGCTGCGCGGACCGTCACTGGGGAAGCACACTGGTCCGGGCCTAGAAAGAGCAATTGGGGTGTGCGTGAGCTCGGGGAGGGGGGGGGCAGGAGAGTCATAAAAGCCCAGCACAGGCCGCCTGTCTCCTGCCAGATGAAAGCAGCGCAGGAAAGGTGTACAGCTTGTGGAAGGGACCACACCTGATACGTACAAACCTGTTTCCCTGAAGCCGGGCACTTCTGTTGTCTGCTGTTGAAGTCCAGGTCCCCACAACTCAAGCTAAAGGAGCTACTTTAACAGTCAGCCGAGCAGTACAAGGGTTTCTCAGGCTATATTTGTTAAATACCGGATGGTGGCAGCAACACAGATCACCTTCACCAAGAAGTGCCAGCTTCCAGCCCTGTATCAGGCCACGTGCTTTGCAGCAGCACAAGCAGCGTGCACATCCCAGAGTACTGAAAATCAAACACTTTCCAAAAGTCCACTTTTTTATTTTTAGCTTCTTTTTGTGTGTTTCTTTGTCTAAGTAGTCAAATCGAGTTGAACCCAGTTTCACTTCTGGTTTTTGATAATTTCTGTTTTAATATTCATATTTATAAATATCCACAGCCTTTTACAAAGGGGACATCCCACCTTGTGAACTAGAGAGAAGTCTGGCTCCGCTGGCAGGATAAGCTCAGCCATCAGCATCTGGGTCCAAAGCCAAATGGATACTGCATCTGTACTTCTGAATAAATTAGCAGACTTGTTCCTGGTACTGATCTGGCTGGCATGGTCTGGTCACCTCTGTAACAGTAAACTCTCTGAGCATTCAAAAGAGTGAGGTTGTGTGCAACTGCCTCTTAGGGTTGGTCATTAGCTGGTAATTAACTCTAAAATGCCCAGGAACTCTTTCAGGCACTGTTAGTCAGTGTTGCCCAAAAGCATGCTGAGACCTTTCTGAGCATTAAACATCAGCAGTTTCACTCGCTGGTACCTTTCTGTGGCACTCCTGAATTTATTAATCCAGATGTACCCAACGACAGATGGAAATGCAGCTATGATAATCTTCTCGAAAACTGTAGTGCCTAGCACAGCTGCCAGAATAACTTTAAGTACTCATACATTCATAGAGATACTGGGCATCTGGCTGGGCTTGTGATGAAGATGGAGGTGCCCAAAAGAAGATGATGAAGATGGAGGTGTCCTGCACAAGGGTGCAGAGGTGAACTCTTCCTATAGCCATGATAAGATGGAGGGGGAAGAAAATGTGGACACTAAAGGATACGGATACCCCAGTATGGGGTCCACTACCGTAGTAGTCTGACTGCTTCCTGCATCCCCTAAGTTCCTTGAATTCAAATAGTCATCGCTATTGCCTTCAAAGCTGTTCCCTTCAGGCGTAACATCTAACAAGCTCTGCACGTGCATTTGAGCACATGTGCACAGCTGTGCACAAGCGCAGTGCGTGGTCACTGACCTAGCAGATTTGGATAAGGAGCCTTATGTACCCCCTGCTTCTCATTAGCACTTTGTTAAGGAAAACCTGAAGGTGTGTGAGAGAGAAGTTCGGTTCTGACTCTTGCCGATGCACCAGGGCTGCTTGAAAGTGCCAGCTGGACGGGGACGCTGCTGGGAAGGTCCCTGGTTGAGCGAGGGGGGCTGGCTGCCTGAGCTACTTGGCTTATTTGCATGTCTGTTGCATAAAAGTTAGGGGCATTCTTGCTTAAAAACCCCTCAAAGCCTAAAAGTGGAAGCAAGTAAACTATTTGTGTTAGAAAATATGTCAGAGGCAGCGTGGGTGAGTCGTACTGTAGCCTGCAGCCCTGGAGATGGAGAGGGAAGGAGCGGTTGTTGAGAGATGTGTCCGGAGCAGAGGTTTGGGAGGTCTTAGTGCCACTGCTGAGGGCTGCCAGCGGAGCAGTGAGCAGCGGAGCTGAGCCTGGCACCCCTGCAGAGCGGTGAGTGGTGGTGAAGAGTGGCAAAGAAACATCAGCCGATTCCCTGAGCAGCAGTGCAGAATGGCACGTCTGTGTTCACGTCTGCCGGACTGGCACATCCTCTCGAAGAAGAAACGAGTCCCTCACGGCTGGGCAGTAAATTGTGCACCGGGTGATGGCGGGGCCCCAGCGGTTCCTTTCCTTCAGCTGTGGGAGCTGTATTGTGGCAGCAAGAAAAGGGCTATTGCTAGGATTTCCTGAGGATGGTTGTCTCACCCACAGATGATTATTCACAACTTCTAAGTTGATGTATTCTGAAACGATGTCCTTCCCCCCTCCCCGGAAAGTTGTATTTGTTTAAAACTCTTTGTTTAAACACTTGGCTTGCAGGTGGGGAAATATTGCTCATGCTTTGTTATGAAGGCAGTATAATTCAGCTTCTCAGACTTCTGGGCAAGAACTTGAACTACTGCCATTTAACAGGGGGTTTATTTTCCATTTTGCTTTTTCCTGGGCATCCCTACAATTTGAAGATGGACCTTGTCACTGCCAAAGCACACTTGGCAAAAGAGTTGTTCCTTTTTCCTCAGCTCTGGCTCTTGCACAGGCTAGAGCAGCTGCTAAACCTGGTTCTTCTTGTCATCCGAAGTTCAAAATGAATCTACCGACCGGTACCGTATGCACATCTTTCTCCAAATCTTGTTGGTTGTCTGCTTTGCTGTCTCCCACAGGCCTTTGCCAGTCTCATATCTCATCCTGCAGCGAGGGAGTGCTGGTTCATACTGGTACAGTGCGAGCTAAGCAGTGCACAGACATGTTTGCATGTGAAGGATGAGAGTCTTTAAGCCTGATTCAAATTGAGACATCTGAAGTCGGTGAAAGACTCTCCAGGGATTTCAGCAGGCTTTAGGGAGAAGTGTGCATCATTACAAGGTGCAGAGCAGTGGATAAGGCACTGGAAAGGACAATGGGAGATGTAAATTTTACTTTTGGTTAGGCTACTTACCTGCCTGCTCTCGCTTTGTGCCTTTTTTTCCCTATCTGGGAATAATTAAATATGTCTTTCTGGTGAAAAGCTTTGAGCTCTGTTGATAAAACGTGGTAGATAATGCTTGTGTGTTGTTACCGTTATTGTTTTGTGAGAGTTAGTGTTTAAAGAGCTCTTTGAAAAATCATCATTAACACAACAAAATAGTAGTGAAAAGGTAGCTGCTTCTCGCTAAACTTGATGAAAGTGGTAAACAAATCCCAAATCAGATCTCCTGCTGCTGTGGGTCACTGAATGGCAGATTCTGTGCAGAGCATGGGATGCATACCTCTGTTTGCTTAAAAAACAAAATCTGCTCATCTTCTAGAAGGTAATTTAATTCCATGTGCTTAAATGCTGTAACAATCATTTGTCCTGTACCTTGAGGGAATAGATAACTGGAAAAAAAAAAAAAAAAGAGGTTTGGAAATGGAAAGAAACAACAGAGGCATAAACATTTTTACCTAAACCAAAGCAAAAAGTTTGGTTTGGACAAATGATGCATCACCCCATGGCTGTTGGTAGATGGCAGCCTCTGTCCTTACGCAAAGGGGCTCTGTAAAAGGTTACAGCTGCCTGCAAGTGCTTTCTCATAGGCCTGTGTGCTCCCACCTGCTGGTACCGAACCTCAGCAGGAGGCGAAAGAATTTACCCTTTTGTAGGAATGAGTTTCAGAAGCAATTCCAAACACAATCTAGCTTAGAGCTAATAATGAACAGGCTTTACTGCATTAATTGTGTATTATAACGTGGATTTAGGAGGTAGCTGCTGGTAGGTTATGTTTCCAGTTGATAAGTGTAGGCAAAAGCCTTTTTGACATCTGGTTCACTTGGGGTCTTATCCTGTGACATTTCAAGCAGGCTGTACTGAGGCCAAGTGGTTTTTCTGTGGTGGCAGGATAAAACTGGGTGTGTTGCTGCTGTGTTTCTGGCTGGAGCTGCGTGAGCCCACCCTGCCGATGACTCATCCCTTAGAGCGGCTCAGAATATCACACTCTGCCGTGCTGCTTTCCTATTCTTATTACACTGATGCATTTGGGTCTCGCACGGTGTTGGCGTTTCATTTACAAACCTCTCTTTTCCCATAAAGGAAAGATGGCTGCCGACCCTGCTTTATCCTGATGATCAGCACTCAAAAAGGGGGTTTTTTTCTGAGCCTTTCCTGAATGACTGCGGATGAAGATGTTTTATTTAAAAGCAGAACAACCAAACACATTAAGCACCTTAGAAGGCACATTTTTCATTTTCACTGGTTTTTTGTAGCCTTTCCTTTTTTTTTTTTCTTCCAAAAATTGGCTGTTTCTGTGTATGATTCAGACTAATTTTTCCCTTTTCTCCCAGCAAGCACTGAATCAGGATCTTTAGGCCAGCAAAAAAGACCCGTGTTCCTTCCCTGCCACCCTGTCTTTGGGTCCATGCTTGAGTATTTCAGCACCAGAGTTTACAACAGTGAAAAGAATAAGATAAGCAGTGGAACAGACTCACAGGTCTCGTCTGTCTTTCTCACTCGCTCACAGAGAACCTGACCGCTCCATTAAATCAGGCGTGGACATACCTTGAAATTAAAGGACTGTGTTGTCACAACAGAAAATAAATCTACATCTTCCTAATATTTTTTATTTTTGTTGTTTTTGTGAACCAGGTGTTCTGGGTGACACAAAAATAAAGATACTGACAGCTGTGAAGAAGTCATGAGGTAAGACTCCAAATGCTGCAGTAGGTTTTGCAAAGACCAACTGATGGACTTCAAGGCAAGTAGCTCTGCGCAGTGGCAGTTGCTCCGGCAATCCATGGGGAGCCACATCCGTGAAAGGGACCATCCATCTGAGGCCTGTGCTGAAGCAGACCCTTGTCATCTGTTGTTGCTATATTCAGGCTTAAAAAACTGTAGTAGAAAAGAGAGATGCAGTGAGGACCGATTGTCTTGATTTTGTTTTTCAAAGTAGGGCATTGTGCTAGTGAACACACCTCCTTCCATGTCCTAGTGCACCACATCAACTCAGATTTATTGGAAACGAGTTTATTTTGTTAAATACTGTGAGAATCATTAAGAAAACCCACTCCATTGTCTTACTGATAACCCCGAAGTCAGAATCGCTGCTCTCCACATAGATGCGTAACTAAGACAAACATGTTGTTGCAGATTCTCAGCAGCCCAACAGCAGAGCTTAGCTCTCCGCTCCCAGCACTCAGCCACATTTAGGTTATGTCACTGCTCCTAGTCCACTTCAATGCAAAGTCATCCAGCTTAGTTGAAATAACCACTCTGGCAGCAGCCCAACACCCTGTTCAATTGCCGCCCTGATTCTGAAGGGACTGTGTAACCCTGCCTCTGGTTGCCAGGATTGTGAAGTGCTTCAGAGCTGTGCCGTTCATGAATGCTAGGTAGCTCCATGGGATTTACGAACACCATATAGATCTGTTGTAACTCTTTTGATAAATCTATTTACCCTTTCAAGAATTAAATAAATGTTCACAAAGTATAGAGGACAACATCAGCATGCTGGAGTCATGCTTCTGTTCCGCAGGGCGACATTGCAGATGACTGCACGCCTAGCACTTGACTATATAGAGGTACATATAGATATTAGATAAAACAGGAGCTGTAGAGCCCTCAGGTTCACATGCTGATTTCCAGGTGCAACTCAAACTTTAGGTCTTCAAGATCTGCTCTCTTCATTTGGGCACCTGTACAAAAGTTACACATCAGAGTCAGTGCTCCCTGTGGAGTCTCCCGTGAAGGTAAATCCCTCCCCACTGAACAGCCTGCTCCTGAGATGCGGTAAGCACACTGATATCCCATTGCTGCCAGCACACGTTAAGCTCGCTGCTGCAGCAAGTGCTGATTCACGAAAGACACGTATGTTCATTTTTCCTTTGGAGAGAGGGGTTGCTTGTAGCATTAAAAACGTTGTACATAATAAATGGCGTGACTGCGTCTTCCAACATCAGCCATGTTGTGGTGCCAGTGGTGCACTTGTGGTGACCGTTAGTGGGAGGCTGGGCAGGGATGTGAGATGCACATATAACCTGGGCATAATTTGTTCTGTTTACAAGCGAGCATCAGTCCTTGCACTGATGAAGCGGTCAAACAACAAGCAGGGCAGGCACTCCTTAGAACCTCATCTCTATGCTAAGGCTCTGGTTTCCAGGAAGCAATTTTTCCCTTAAGAATTATTTAATCAGAGAAAAATCTTCCGGTACTTACAGACACAACTGCTGCTATATAGAACTTGGCATTACAAAGAAAGTAACCACAACGTGGCACAGCTTCCAGAGGCCGAACATTTTCTGGAGTGATTGGGGAGTGTCACCTGCTACACACAGTAACTTTCAAAGTTCTAACCTTTGACACTTAATCGGGTACACAAGGCATTTATTATAGCCATTTTATCCTAACGGCCAAGGTATTTTTCATTAAATGCATCACATTTATTTCCTGTGTTCAGAAAATGGGTTCTAGACAGTCTGCAAGTCCTGCTATTGTAAGTCATTTCTGCCTGTCTGTAGAAATAAATAACGATTGGTACAATAAACAAAGAAGCAAAAAGAAAAAGTGGTGTCTGTGCTCCACGTACGAGAAGATGCATGATCATTTGATTTGCTTCGTGTGGATTTAATCAATGCAAATACAGATGAGGGAAGAGTGTTAGTGAGAGTAATGGGTTGGTTTTATTCCTCTTTCTTTGCTTGACCTGCTGAATCGATCTACCCCGTTGCCAGGAAAATCAGAATCATGCTGACACGAGCATCTGTCCTATATAGACAGAAGAGAATCTATGCTGTAATCTAGCACTTAAAATTCACAAACTTTCCACAAGTGGCTGATGTCTCACGCAACTGCTTATCAGGAATAAAAAAAGAATGGTGCGGCAGAAGAGATGGGATTCCCTCGGGTACTTCCTTCGGGGATTTTTAAGTTCTTCAGGAAGGCGAGAAGCCCGTGCCTCAAGCCCCAGAAGAGAGGCGTGCATCGCATGGCGGAGGATGAAGAGTGCGGGTCATCGGGGACCCCTTCACTCGGCCGTGAGCACCTGTGGGGCGGTGATCGAGCACCAAGACCCGCCGCGACACGGGCCGGGCAGGAGAGGGGAGCCCTGAGGACCCCGGGCCGGGCCGGGCCGGAGAGCCCTGGGGACTCCGGGCCGGGCAGGGGAGGGGAGCCCTGGGGGCCCCGGGCCGGGCAGGGGCCGCCGCCGCGGGGTGGCGCCCGGCACCAGGGCTGCGCCGCTGCCGCCGTCGGAGCCGTGCGGCGGGGAGCCCCGCGCATCGCCCCGCGGCCTCCCCCCGCTCCTCCCCGCCGCGCCGAAACCGCCCCGCCGGCTCCCGCCGCCCGGGACGCTGCGGCCGGCCCGCATCCGCGCCCTCCGCTGGGCGGGCGCTCGCCGCCCCTCCGCGGGGACGCTGCGGGGCCGGCGCCAGGTGCGGCGGGGCCGCCCCAGGACTACACGTCCCGGCGTGCCCGGCCCCGCGGAGCCGGCGGCGGGGATGGCGCCTGCGCGGGGCTGCGGGGCCGCTCCGCGGTGCCACACCCCCGGGGGAGGGAGGCAGGAGCGCCCGAGCCCTCAAACCACCGTGGAGCCCGCGGGGCGGAGGATGGAGTAGCGGGGCGAGGCGCGGGAGCAGATAGCGCGGGGAGCGGCGCCTCCGCCCGGGGGAGCGCGGAGGAGAAGGGAGGAAGGCAGGGATCATGCACGGGGGGATAACGCGCTAGGGGCAGGAGGCGGGTGGTCGCTCGGAGACTCCGCACCTCGGGAGTGACGTCCTGCTGCAGTGCCGCTGCCTGCCTACGCTGCCCGAGCTCGTCAATGGAGCTGGAAAACATCGTTGCTAACACCGTCTTGCTGAAAGCCAGGGAAGGTGAGAGAGCGGCGGGAGGGGGGGTGGGGGGGGCTGTGGGGGGGCTGGAGCATCCTTGTCGCAGTCGCCCCTCCGCGGAGCGATGCCCGCGGGGTGCGGGCGGGCACCGGCGGGGCTGCGCGCCGGTCCCGCCGGCGGCGGCTTCGGGGTGCCATGTGGCCGAGCCGGCGTTGGAAACGGCTTGTTTCAGATAGAGCCCCGGTTAAAAGGAAAATATCGCTTTTCCCCCTGTGTGCGGGGTTTGGGAAAGGAAGTGAATGAGATTGCAGAGATTACAATATTCACCCATCTCTTCCTTCCCCCTTCCCCCCCCCCCCTCAAATCTGGTCCCACAGATTGTGCTATTTCAGCGTCTATTGTTAAAGGTCAGCTGCAGATGCATTCATTCAAAAGGGCTTAGCAAATCTGCAAATAGCTCTCCGTGCCGTGTGGTGAGACCGGCAGGATCGTATCGCTTCAACGTACAGTCATTGCCTTATTCGGCGTTATTAGGTGATATCATGTTGCTGCAAACATGCCCATTGTTGAGAGTGTGTTTGTCCCCAGCCCGCCCCAGCCGGAGCCGGGCAGAGGGACCGGGGGCTCAGCCCCCAGGCTGCGGATGCCCCGGAGAGCCCCGGCGCCGCGGCTGGGAGCGGGGCCGGCCGCGGGGGCTCTCCGAGCGGGGGGCTGCCTCCCGCGGCAGCCGCCGGGGACGGGCAGCTGGATGCTCCGGGAGATGCTGGTGCCGCCGGCACGGAGCAGCGGCGGCTCGGCACGGTGCGCGTTAAAAATACGCTGGGATGCCGGCTGTGCCGCGGAGCGGGGCTCTCTTGAACATCTCCCCTCCCGCCCCCAAGAACCCGCAAAGCCGAACCCCGATAAGCGCCAGCAGATCGGGCTCGCAGGGCTTTTTTTTTTTTTTTTCTTTTTTTTTTTCTCTCCTCTCTTCGGGAGGGGACGTGGTTTCCTCCCTCCGCGCAGGGCGGTGCGTGCCCGAAGGAGGATATCCTCCGCGGCGCCGGGCTGCGGGGCACGGCGGGGCCGGGGGCTCGGGGCTTGCCCCGGCTCCCCACGGAGACCCCGTCCATCCCGGAGCATCCCCCTGGCTGGAGGATGAGCGTCACGCACAAGCAACACGTCTCACGGTTGCAGCATCACTGCAAAGATGCGATCGTTTTCTGTCGGTTGCAACCCGCATTTGTGTATGTATTTCTGTACTTGCTTACTGTTTAAAATAAGACATTTTTTTCCAAGCCTTTACTCAAACTTCTATTCCCTGGAAACGCTTGCCAAGCAGGGCATTAGGTGCGGTACAACCTGCAGCCTTTTTTTCCCCACTGTCCTCTGAAGTGCCTGGAATTGCCTGCTAGCGAGGCCGGGGACCGCTCAGGTGGACTTCAGCTTTGGTGACTCTGACGTGATGGGAGTACGAGTAAAGCAATATTAGTTTTGTAAAAGAAATAATTCAAATAGTCCTCCCCTGGAGTGATCGTTTTGCTGGGAAAATCGTTCAAATTGTAAAATAATGTTTATATAACTCATGGGCTGTTGAACTTGTGAGGCTTAGCTAAAGAGTAAAGTCCTGAGATCCTCCCAAAAAAGCTCTAGAAATAATAAGGGCAAAGGTGTTATTCCATCTGGCAGATCAGTGAATTATAAATTTTTGACTTCTGATGGAAAATTTTTATTTTCTGTTGTCATTTTTAATATTGTTTAGGATGCAGTTGTTCCTACCAGCAATACAGTGCTGGCTTAGATTTGAGTAGACCTTAGGAATACTTTAAAGGACTGGTATTAATTACAGTTATTGTGTGTTGTTTTCAGAGAGCAAATATTTTGCAAGTAATTCTAAATGTGCCACTCAGTTTTACAGTTTTTTTTCTACCATCTTCAGCAAGATGGTAACAGTAATGTTGTTTTATTGTGTTAAAGTCATAATTAAAGAAGCTGTTAGCTGTAATCCAAATGGCAGAACTTTATCAAGATTTACTCCAAACTATATTCCAACTTCTCTTTTAACCATTTGTGAAGCTCCAGCAACAGTTTGTTTGTTTTGGTTTTCTTTTTTTTGAGGCCTGGTGCTTATTTATTTTTAAAGCTTTTTGGGAGGGAGTGTGAAACTTTTGGAAATGAAGAACAAAGGACAGGTTATGTACCTGACATCAGAGTCGCAAGTGTTACGTCTGTATTGCGTATGTTTCCACATATTTAGTTATGATTGCAAGCTGCTGTGAGTAAAGTGTTTTTAAAATTTGCAGGGAGTAAGGTAGGTGGATGTCATTGCAGATGAAGAAGACAGACAGCATATGGAAGACCAAGAGTAAAAGCAAATGAATATATTAAGGATTATGGTATCTAAAAATAAGTTTGTTCCAGGTCCAGCAGACTCCATCAATAGATTTAGCTGGGTGAACATGCAGCCAAAGCCAAGTGCATGCATGTGTGTTTTCACTTGTTAAGTCAAAAGTGAAAACTACAGTAGCCCAATTACATGGTGGTTGGTGCCTGCAACGTGGTACTTAATGTCAGAAGAAGGAAAATGATGAGATCCACTCTGCAAATGTTAGTAAAAGCGGAAGTTATATCGCGATTGCAAGGGGAACACAAACCCAGTATCAGTAGCAGAAGGGAAATTTCAGATTCGTTTCGAAGGGAGGTTTAGGTAGACCTGCAACGTTAAGTCCGGTGGTGAGGACTTTTGTAAGGGATTCAGAAGTAGGGCTGAGTGACCACCACAAACATTTTTCTAGCAAATATTGGTTTAAATTTTGCAACTCATTTGCTTTGGCCTTGCTAGTGGTTTTTCTGTGGTCCCTTGTGTAAGTTCCTTTGTGACTTAAGTTGTACTAAAGCAATTCCTGATGCAAAGTGAACTTTTTAGCTGAACTACCAGGAAGCAAATTTTAGAACCGTTATACAAATACTTGCACTCAAATCCTGATGATTACAATGAGAAGCACACCCTGAATTAAATGATGCCATGTGATACATGAGTAATCTTATTAGAGCAACAGAAAGAGTAAATGCAGTTCACGTACAAAAAATGTATTGCACTGAATAATTTGAGCAGAGAATATATTTTGGGAAATCTTCATCTTTTTGCAGAATATGAAGTTTTTGACACAAAATTACACATAGGTTACTTGTTGCACTCAGAAGTCTGCCAGTCTGAACATGTAAAAAATGGAGTTTTATTGCATTTGAAGGTTCATTTATAATTTATTAGGAATAAATTTATGCTGTTTCCTCAATTATCATTTCTCATTTCTTGGATGCAAAATCCCATTTCACAAATCGCTAGTCTCTTTCGGGACTGAATAGAAAATTCATCTGGTTTAATTATAGGAACCAAATAGGTATTTGGGACCATCTCGTATTGCCTGGGGAAAAGAATAAGCAGAGAAGGGAAGACAAGAAAGATGAGAATCATCAAAAGAAAAGCAAAATAATAACAATTGCAGTCATTTCAGGTTGAGTAAGAACCCCAAATTATGAGGTGGTGAAACATTTATCTGGATCTTTTCATTAGCCGTCTTGTTTCTAAGTCTCAGCTGTCTGAACCGCAGAATCATCTAGCCGTTAGTAGTGGAGGTACACCACACTGCTAGCAGCAAATCCAGGCTGGTAAACGAATCCCGATTTAATTTTCCCAATTTAAGGTTGTTTGACAGAGAACATCATCAGAGCCAATGGAGGGGTCCAGGAGAGACCAAGGACCGAGTCTCTCAACGTTTCGGAGGAATTTTAACAGCCCTAACCCAGAGAAGCTTTAAAACACATCCATAGAGTCAAGAATCTCCCCCCTGCCTCTCAGAAGCAATAGGCTGATAAAAGACAAGTCTTTCAAAGAGGCCAATGATTAAACTCTGATGTTTGTGTGAAAAACTAACAATATAGTCAGATAAGTCTGATCAGGATATGGTGATTGCCATCATCTTCATCATGATCCATTCCTTCCTAGCCGTAAGATCAATCTTCCTTCACGTTCCCTGCTGCTTCTGTGTCCATGAGCTTTCTTGGACAACCTGAAACGCATTTCGAAACCCAAATACAACTTGACTCTGAATTTGCGAAATCCATTACAAATTTGTACACACAGACAGATGATTCCCACCACTTTAAAGTTTTAGTGATAACTAAATTAGCCATCGCAGTTATTAGTTTTAAAACAGCCAGTTTGGAAATTAAACTATTGTTTTTCTCAAACCTGGGGTTTCTAAAGTGCAAAGTTTACCACGTAAACTTGAAAAAAAGGCAAAACAACCTTCAACCATTAAAACACAGCAAAAATGCATTTTTTTTTCTTTTTAGGTAGACTGGAGTTCTAAAATAAACTTATTTATGGCACCCAAGCAGAGCCTTTTATTGGCCTAGCCAAAAAGGGTGACCTTCTTTTATATATCTCGGAATTTTTTGATGAGTTCACACTGATGCCGTATAACATCTGAAATGTACCTGTTCATAAATTGCTGTATTTTTAGCTTGCTTTTGCAGGATGATCACAGGACAGATTTGTGCGTGTCCTTATTGGCAAAAGACTAGCAATAAATCCTAAACAAGAAGCATGATTGCTTTCCAAGAACTTGGCTGCAGAGCAATTGGAAAAAGGGCAGTAGAACAATGAAAAGCATATTTTGAAGAAAAGAAGGTGACTATAGCGACAGCCAAAACCCCATGGAGAATCTGATTATGGCAATTTAACTTTAGGAACTTCATTAACCAGTGCTTTGAATGCAGAATCTAAGGTCCTGATCTCTTGATATAAAAACAAAGTACTTTGTAAGGAAAATGTTGTCTCTATAAGCAGAGGAAGCTTGCATGCAGTGACTCAGTTTAGTTTTCTTTTTGGAGTTCAAGAAAAGCTCTTTACCACTGCAATAGCTTAAAAAAAAATATTCCAAGAATGGAATCAATCGTTGCTTCAGATGCAACAGGGTGTTTTTAACCAGTAGTTTAAAAAAAATGAGATTCCTTTTCAAGCCTGTAACCATTTCTTTCTGAGGAAAAAAAAAAGCATTCTGGAGTGTGTGTGTGCATGTGTAAAACTGGCTTGAAATCCCTTTCCATGTTTGGTGGTGGTTTGTTTTTTTTTTTTTAATAGCAGGGCTGATGCAGAGCAAGTTAGAGCTGCTGTAGCTTTGCCCTCGGTGGGCACTCTGTTCTTCTGGGGTTCTTCCAGTCATGGGCAGCAGGTCTTGGGATGTGGCAGTGAGCTCTTCCACCTGAACTTCTGTAGAAGAGAGAGAACCATGCCCCTTAATGTTTGGTGTTGGTTGGAACTGATTTTATAGCCTAAATAGCTTGTTGCGTTTGTAGGCACTTTAAAAAATATTTAGTACTGAGCTGTGATGGTCTTGCAGGTTATTAGCACATATAAGCTATTAGCTAGTAAAACTTCTAGAACAAATGTTAACTATGGAGGTTTGAATAGAGCTACTTACATCTGCTCCATTAATCTCATGTGATTGCTTTCCTCAAGTGCAAAATCATAAATCTAGGAAGAGACACTCTGTATTCGCTATCAATATGTCCCTTTTCTGAGAAGGTTTTAACTAAGTGTTGCTGAAATTGTCCACTCAGAAAAGAATTTTTAGTATTTATACAAGACATGGGCATAATTTTGTGACTGTATCTAGCTTTTTCTATTAATTAAGAATATTCTGAGATAACTTAGGCAAAAATATCTGAAAGTGGTTTTAGGGATGCTCTACTGAGAGTGCTACCTAGCCAGCAGCACTTGGACCAAACTAACACGTGTCTTTGTGATAAACAGCTCTGGAATGAAAGCCTCAACTACAGTCTTGCCCTGAGATGGGTCCTACCGCATGTATCCATGCCTTTGTCACCTGCGAGTTGGTGGATGGGTGTGCACTGCCCCATTTTGAAGGCAATGAAGAAGAAACAGCTAAAGAGGAACGCAACAGCTCTCACCTTGCTGTTTCTAGGCTCTGGGGGTATGTTATACCTGTTCGGTGGCTGACCTTGCTTCCTTTTTCCTTTATACCTGCGGACAGCACAATGGGTTGCTACTGAAAAAAAACCCCAACCCAAAACCAAAAACCCAAACAAAAAAAACACCCCTGCATCATTTCAATCTTACTTCTTGGAAGAGGAGCTCCCTTTCCAGGTATTGGTTTGCTAGCTAACATCTGCTAATGATCTCTCTTTGCCCAGCTCGGAGGATGAACATCTGCATGCTGAGGACTTTGATGCTTCCAATGAAGGGTCTGAAGCCCCAGTCGTGTATTCAGACTTGTTAATACAGATGTGCTCTGATCCTCACGAAGCCCAAAGCTGGCTGATAGGATGTAGGCAGGGTCCTTCTGCATGTGTACAGACAGAAGTTGTATTCTTTCATTGCTCGGCTAACCTTATGGATCTAGACACATCGCTGATTCTTCTATGCTATCATTACGCCAGTGTTACTCTGTGAATGACTTCTGGTTTGTATTGATCCAAAGAAACCTACTGAAGCTCTAATTTAAGTGCAAGTAGTGGTGCTAAAGTCAATGGGATTATTTTCGTGGTTAAAATATCTGTAAAATCACATCAGGATCCGTGTCGGTGCATTGAAAAAGTTTTAAAGCAAATTATTTTATCAAAGCTGTTACTGTCTTTATAAAATATTAGTCAAAACCAACCAAATACACAAGAAATAAACAAGGATTCCTCTTCCTTTACAGCTGCATAGGAAATACTGCCCTTCCATCCTTTTTCTTTTTTCTTCCCCAATGAAAATGGGTGCTAAAGATCTAACTTGTGCTCATCTATGAGATATTCCCCTGGATCTCTATTTCAAAAATATTCCATGTGCTGTATGAGTTTTCAAAAATATTCCATGTGCTGTATGAGTTTTCTGTGTGGCAGTGGGTAAGAAGAGCATTGATTGCTTCTCATTTTTTATGGGCATATAATCTAAACAATAACAATATGATATAATCCTAATATTTCTTTAAGACCACAGGATGCAAAATTAAATTAAAAGGCCAGGAAAATAAAGAACCCTGCAGTTTGATTACACTCAGCTGGATTATCTTTGTAATTATTTTGCTTGGAGGATTTAAAAATGCATACTGCTTTGTGAGAAAGATTAGACAGCGAAACCAAAATTAAAGTAAACATTCTAAAGAAAATATTGCAAAGGTGATGGGTATGTTATTTCATTAAAAAAAAAAAAAAATCTCCATAGAGTTACTAGTTAAAATGAAAGGATGGAACAAAACCCAGGTGAGGGGGAAGGTGGATGAGGCTGCGAAGTCTGTAGAACTGGCTCCGCTGCTTCTAGTTCATATAATGTCTCCAGATACAGTTGAAGAAACTGTCGCAAGCATTTATTCAGGGAAGAAGGGCAGGCTAAAAGGAGCAGAAATACACACAAGTACTCGAGACTCAATTCAGACCAGGGAGTGAATAATGCAAATAATATTAATGAAGGAAGGGCGGCTGTCTGTGCTCTAGCATGAAAATAGTTATTCACAGCTAACTTCTCAGTGGCACAGCGAAGGCTGAAAAATTTGGGTACCCATCATTTCCAGCACCCAGAAGTATGTTTGCTATGCATGAGTAGTCCCACGGCCTTCATGGGGGTACTGCTTGGTGCCTGGAAATGCAGCTTGTTTGTGCTCAGGGTTCAGTCGGATCTCGCTGCTGCAGTGCTGTTCCGGTCTGTACAGCTGCACCGATAGAGCTGAAGTGAAACAAACTCCTAGCAGCCATTGGGAAAGGCCTACTGTGTCATTTTGTCCCTTCTCCTCCGTGCACTCTTTAAAGTTTGCAACAGTTGATATAAAAATGACTCAGTTTATGGGTCTATCAGTTTTTTTGCAGTCCAAGAAATCTTGATTTTTCTGGTTAAGTTTTCCTTACTCTAATCTCCTTAATCGTCTAATCCTTTTTGTACAGTTTTCATCTTCCAGGTACTTTCTGTTTCTCGTCAGTTATCTTGCCAAGTTTAACAGGTTTTGTTCTTTCCTCCTTCCAGCTTGTCAGCTTGGATTGTCTACCTCCAGTTTCGTGCAGTCAGTCCTCAGGACAAGTTCACTCCCAGCGGTGGGTTCCTAGGAAGTGCCCCTAGGGATGGAGTTGGTCCTGAATCCGCTCCTCATCCTGGTCCACCTCAAAATCAGCTGAAAAATCTGGTCAAATGAGGAAGAACCCGAGGGCAGAAACAGTACCAAAGAGGGAATACATCAGGATATTTGAGTAGTTTCCATCAGTGAGGTTGCTTATGGAGTTCCCGCTTGCCCTGAGGTTGTTGAAGAGGCAGTTAGTAAGCAGTCGCATCTATTTTTGCGTTGGTTGAGTATTTTCTTGGGTCCCATTGAATGCATGATTTCACTACGAGCTTGACTTTTCCTGGTAGGCTGAAGTTCTAGAAGTTGCCTTATTTTTGGTACAGTACCTCTTTTGCTTGACTACTCAAAGAGCCAATCCCTACCATGTGTGGCCATGCAGCACGGTGACTTCTGGGATGCTGTTTACTCAGTCCCGATGCTCCCAGACTATTCCCTTATTCCTAGCATCATTCTCCCGGTGAATAAATTTGGATGGTTTTGTTTCCTCTCTCTGTTGCAGTAGTCTAAATTTTTCTAGACCAAAATTCTCGTATTTTATTCTTCCCACTTTACTAATCTTTCTACTTTATTTTCCCTGTCCTCTGTTTCTGACACTGCCTTTGAATTTGAGAGTCTTTGGTGTACTGTTTAAGACATATTTAATTAGATTGAGTTCAATGTCAGTTTACTGGACACATCGATGGCTTTATGTATTTTCTTTCTTGTATTATCTTTGGTCAGTGTTTTAGTCTGTGACAAGGCTTCTATCTAAAATGACTGAAATTAGTTTGTTTTGTCCCACCCCCCCACCCCACCCCCCATGCACATGTTATGGGAGACCTTCATGATTCTATAAGAAGTCTTTATTTACAGTGAAAGCTTTAGATTCTGCCTGACTGAGCGTGCTCCCTGATTTCTACCTAGTGTGTCCCAGGAAAGGGACTACCTGCCAGGAGAATGGAGAAACTCTGTGACGTTACAGTTGCGCTCACTTGGCAGCATCTGCAGACGGTACTGATGGAGGATCTCATCTTGCGAAAAAAGTGACAAAGAGAGAAATGCAGCTGGAAGAAGAGGAGATTCGGAAACAAAGAGAAGATGTCAGTGATGCCAAGTGAAAACACCAGCAATGAGTCCTCTGTGGCATTTCTGTCAAATTACCCCTGTAGACAGTGAACGAGATGATCTTGATTGGAACTAGATGATCTTTGAGGTCCCTTCCAATCCAAACCATTCTATGACATCTTTAACAAGTAGATGAGTTGAGAAGAATGGATGCTAGGCTAAATCATAATTTAGCCAAGGTTGCCAAAATATGTGGGAGATTTTATAGATGTATTTCATATTGGTGCTGTTCAATGCTTTTCATTCTTTTTCCTCTTGGGTTTGTGCTGATTTCATCTTCCCATTGCTTTCCTTCCTGCTCCCTCATAGATTTGGTTTTGTTTCTTACTGGGCATGAAGGTTAGACTGGGAATTCTGTTCAGCCAATGTGCCTTTTTCAATCTGCTGTAGTTTTGGTTGTTATAGATTATCTTTTTATTTCTTCCCAGTGCTCTGGGTCTCCATGAAGTTGGTTGTCTTTGATCCAGCAAGAAAGATTCTAGTGATAAGCATGCTAGAAATCAGTAGGGTTGCCTTCTGTAGGGATGATCTTGCTATTTGCATGGCAAACCTTTCTCCAGCAGAAATCCAGTGAGACAACTTACCTCTGTTTTTGGTGAGGAGCATGGTACGACAATGCAATTGCTCACCCTGCAAGTTTTGCAGAGGAAATTTTACTTGGCTAACGGTTATGGAAAATGAAGCGAATCTGAACACTCAGCCTTAATCTTCTTACTATTAAAGGAAGAATAGTTGTCCCGTGCAACATTTGGAAGCAGTGAAAAAGCTTGCAAATCCAGGAGTTGGGACTAATCTATGAATAAACCCCTTCTGTCTCCCTCCATAGCAATTCCACATCTACACTTCATCTCTGAATCATGATTTGGTGTTTTCTCAGGACGCCAAGTTATAAATCATACATTGACTTAGAATTCCTTATGAAACACACATCTGGGAAAGTTTGTGCTTTGTTTATTTCACCAGCAGCCGAGTTTTAGGAAGAATTATCCAGATGACTTACGTATGATGTAAGCTTCTCTCAAGGTTACAGCACACCTTTCCTGGAAGCCTTGTGCATTTCGTGTGTATCTCCTCTCGCTGTTTGCTCAATGAGAGACATGGGAATGGTTCAGGAATTAAAAAAACCCCAACACTTTAGCTCTCTGGTTTGGAGAGCTGGTAACAGAACAGAAAAGCATGTGGAGTAAAGCTCCTTCTTGCCATGTGCCATTGACTGACACGGAATAGCAGCAGGTGCCTATGGAAAGGCACGGATAGAATGGTCCTTCCCCACGCCTGTCTCTTCAGCATCCCACACCAGGGACTTCCCGAGCAGAAGGTGGCTTTGCCCTATGGTACTTGAGAGGGATCTAACCGTTATGAATTTATTTAATTCATTTTTTGACCACATTTATAATTTTGGCCTGAGCAGCTTCCTGTGGCAATGAGTTCCATCATGTAACAAAAGCACGCGAACTTCCCCACATGTGTACTTCATGAGGGACTCGCAGTTGATGTATGACTTATGTTTTGGCAACATCAGAAAGCAGTCACTGTGAAGATGTGAAAGTGTCTTGGAGGGGAAAGAAAGGGAATTATCCGCGAATCAATCAAATAATTTTGTTGTGTGGTTGGGTTTTTCTAACATGTTGATTCTGCCCTAATTTCTTTTAGTTCTTTCTTAATTTATAACCCTTTATCTCATCCATTAGTAGTCTTTCTCCAGGCAGAAAGGTCCAAGTCTATCACCTCTATCCCTTTGCATCTTCTAATTCTGTAACCTTTTTGAAATGGGTGACCAAAACTACACAGTGCATGTGTGCACCGTGGGCAGTGGCACAGCAATGCTGACTGCTTCGTCCTTTGTTCTCGTCACTGTCTTAACTTGATGTTTGTTTGCTTTTGTCCCCACTGTCATAAGCATTCATTATGGAGAGCAACCTCAGAAATTTGTCTCCAGAGCTGCAGTGTTTAATTTGAAGACCATCCTTTGGTGTATTTAGCAAGAGTTGTTTTCCTTCACATGGAATACTGTGCTGACACAGAATTTAATCTTTGGTTTGTTTGGGTGGTTTGGTTTTTTTTCTCCTGTCTCTAAGTGATCCAATACTGCAACATACTCCTGCAACTCTTTGCAGGCTGTTTGTGTTACAACTGTCCTGAAGAAATTAATCTTGGCAGCAAATGTCATCTTGCTATTTATCTCTTTTCCAGACCATTTATGAATACACTGAATAGTCCAAGTCCTACCACAGATCTGTGGCACCCCACAAGCTACCTCGTTCCACTCTCAAATTCTTACCCCTGATTTCCTATCTTGTCAACTGCTGCTGACTCACAATAGGGTCTCCTCTCCAGAAACAGTTTAGTTTCTTAAGAATTGTTGGTGAAGGTGACTACCAAAAAACCCACACCCCCATTCAAGAGTCAAAAGCCACATGCCCAAGCAGCTTTGACTGCAGCCAACTTCTTCCAGAGGTGGAGAAGAAAAGCAAGAACCTGTGAATGAGAAATTTTGGAATTTGCCAGCTGATGGCAGTATTTGAAGGAGCCATCCCTGTGACATCTGGTGATTGGCAAAACACCCAGGGTTGCACCAAGGGCCGAAAGACGAGATCCCAGGTGAACACTGTTAAAATGGGCTCTGTTCGAATTTACCCATCACATCTCTGACCATCTGAAGCTGTTGTAAGGTCAGTGATCACTCCTCCATGGAGGAGCATGATATGTGCCAGTAGGCCACTGACCACAACGTGCTTAAAAAAATAAACCCAACCCAAACCTCCAATCCTGGGGGGGAGGGAAGGAAAGGTGGTTTCAGGTAATTATTCTTCAGGGCCCGTACGCTAAATACTTGCCTCTGTCCATGCATATGGGCACAGGATCAGCCTCTTTCGTCAGATGGCCTAATCTGCGATCTCTAGAAGGTCTCGGGACGTTTGTTGCTCTGGCTCATGCAGACCTCCAGCTGCAAAATGTTTATTTGGCTGTGAAAAGTCTATGAAGTAACAAGCTTTGATGGATTCAGCATATTGTTTTCTCTTCCTTTTTTGGGATGCTGTTTTCTTCCAGCTTTCATGGGGAACGCATCTCTCTTTTCTGTACATCACAAATATTAGACGCTTGAAGTGGCTGCCAATGTGCGTAGCACCGGTGTGAGCCATGCTCTGCAACCCTTTCATGGCAGTCTGCACTGCAAACAGATTGCCTAAAAATAATGGCGCAATATGACTGCACAACACTTTAATGTTTAACCTTGCTACGATTTTGAGTTGCTAATAGTTTATTCTTGCTCATTACCAGTTTACAGGTTGAATAATACCATGACACTGGGATTATTCATGGAGTCAAGTGAAGGAAGTAAACTCTGACTTCATGAGCACAGTTGGGAAAGCAGATAGAGAAATATATTATTTCTTGAATGACCTCTCTAAGACCTCCTTGTGGTAGTTGGTATAAACAAACTGGTAATTGGAAAAGTTTAGAATAAACAGAAGGCAGCTTTTTAAAACTTATGGATGTGCTATGTAAATGACCCTTCCAAAATGAAGCTCAAGTCTATATGTTACAAATCCTTTGCAAGGGGATTGTTTGAATATATTTTTAAGCAAACATTTATCAGCTGTGTGACGGCATGAGGCTTGTTTAGAAGCCCAGAAATGTTTTACAAGGTGAGGACAGAGCATGCTTTTTTTCGGAGTCTCTGGCCTAAATTTTCAAAAATACTTAGTGATTTCTTTTTATATTTTGTTTTTTAAATACAATGAGTTGGGAAGGAATTAAAATTGGGAATGAAATCCTGGATGTTAAACTGTGTTAAGATGTATATCCTGTGCAAGGAAGAGCCAAATGCGAGAGGTCTGGCGTGTTTCTAGGGCCAGATACTGAGGAGGGCAGGCAGCGAAGCTTTGATCTCTGCCCTTCGTTAATCTTTGCACTCGAGGTTATCGCTCAGATGTTAGGATACGGCATCACATTTCAAAAGAGGAGGCATAGGTGTCCTGGTTTTGCCTGGAATAGAGTTAATTTTCTTTCTAGTAGCTGGTGTAGTGCTGTGTCTTGGATTTAGGATGAGAATAATGCTGATAACACACTGATGGTTTAGTGGTTGCCAAGCAGTCCAGGACTTTCCAGCTTTTCACACTGCCCTGCCAACGAGAAGGCGGGGGGTGCCCAAGAAGCTGGGAGGGGACACGGCTGGGACAACTGACCTAAACTGGCTAAAGGGATATTCTATACCATGTGATGTCACGCTCAGTATATAACTGGGGGTGTTGGCCAGGAGGTGGCACGGCTCAGGAGCTAGCCGAGCAGTGGGTCCTGGTGGTGAGCAATTGTGCTGTGCATCACTTGTTTTGTATATTCTTTTATCATTATTATTATTAATTATTCTCCTCTTCCTTTTCTGTCCTATTAAACTGTCCATCTCAATCCATGAGTTTTACTTTTTTTCAATTCTCTGCCCCACCCCACTGGAGGGGGGGAGTGAGCAAATAGCTATGTGGTTGTTTTAGCTGCCAGCCAAGTTAAACCACCACAGAAGGCTGCAACGCTGCCCGCGTGAATCTGCTAGTGCAGGTGCAAGCTGAAGATGCCATCCTATAAACACTAAAGCAGGTAAATAAATTTCAGATGTGAACAGTCCCGTAAGATGAACATTTTGTTGACAGAGGCAATTTGAGCGTTTGCTGACCAGTGAAAGTAAATGCTTCACATACCTGTGGGAAAAAAAAATCTTTTAATCTGGGTTGACTGCAAATCACGATGAATGTGTGTTTTAAAAAGCAGAGGTGATGTATTAACTTCACTAATATCTCCTTGCAGATGAAGCTTTGTTTGATCTTAGTAGACCAAGTTCAGCTGGAGGATAAAGCTAATTTTTAGGATTGCGTAATTTTGCACAGGAGAGAATTTTGCTCTTTGTAAGTCTTGTTGTTTTCCTCTGGGGAGGGGGCAAAGGGAGAGGCAGAGCTTGACAGGAATCAGTTGGTTTGGTTTAAGAGAATGTGAGGAAATGGCATCTTCCAATAAATACAGACTTTATTGAAGTTGAATACTGTGACAAATAGTTTGGATTTAGAACTTTGGATTTGGTATGTAAGCAGAGCAACTCCATTGAGATTTGTGAGCATTGCTAAGATTAATGAAATATAATTTGTAAAGAAGGGCAATGATTCACTGAGTAAAAATAGGCAACATCTTAAAGAGCTTGTAAACACAGCTATTAATTTTAGGACTAGAATCTTATACTCTTTGTCTTAGTCTGAGAATAATGCCACTGCACTCCATGACATTATTCAGTAGGTACAAATTCAGCTCTTAAATAGATTTTTAAATAGATTTTAAAAGTGGCCACAGTTGCATTTTTGTTTGCATGTTTTGTCCATCATTTGAAATATCTTTATGATGCTTTTACTCTGTAAAATATTAATCTCTTCCATTTTAAGCCATCTTCTACACCACAAACCCTGCTTGATACATTTGCTGCAGTCAGTTAGTAATAACAATTCCAAAAGGAGCCACAGCTGACGTGCCCCTCCTTTTCATAGAATCACAGAATGGTTTGGGTTGGAAGGGACCTTAGAGCCCACCTAGTTCCAACCCCCCTGCTACGGGCAGGGACACCCTCCACTAGCCCAGGTTGCCCAAAACCCCATCCAGCCTGGCCTTGAACACTGCCAGGGAGCCAGGGGCAGCTGCAGCTTCTCTGGGCAACCTGTGCCAGGGCCTCCCCACCCTCACAGGGAAGAATTTCTTCCTAATATCCAATCTAAATCTCCTCTCCTTCAGCTTAAACCCATTATCCCTTGTGCTATCACTACCTACCCTTTCTACCTACTTACCTCAGGGCTTTGCAGTCTAGAAAGTAGTCCTTGGTGTGAGTCACTAAAAAAATCCTGTGATTATTTTTTTTCCTTTTTTTTTTCTCTTCTCAATGCTGATTGTGCTTAAGGCTTAGTCCGATGCTGCACTTCACTCTTGATTTGAAGGAAGAGGAATGACTTTCCTCTTCTCTTTCATAACCTCAGGTCTTGTAATTTTTATTCATTCTTTCAGCGTCAGAGAGAAGCTTTCTTTGGCTCAATGCAGCTTTGTGGCGATCTTCCCAACAGCTCCTGTCTCATTCCACTGTCTTGATCTTCTGCATGAAGCATATATGTTTTCTTTCCAAAGAAGGAAGCCTCGAAATTTGGGCGGGAGCCAAAGGCTCAATTCAAGCTCAATGGTATTAATTTTTATTTAATGGAACACAGCAAAATCACCATCATTTTCTATTGAACCCACGGTCCATAAGTGTCTCTTTTTTTTTTGTTTGTTTTTTTTTAAGCTGAAAGCACAAGAAAACATATTTGGGTGTCAGGTCCTTTCACTTCTGACAAATAACCCAAAGACCCATCTTACTGCTTATGCAGGAATATGAGTAATCGCCTTGTGCCGATGAGGTGAGCACAGACATCACAAATACAGTTTGCTGTGGTGTGTCTGCATCAGTGACCTTGCCAGGCTGGAGCACACAGGTGGTGGGGCAGAGCAGATGTAGAGACTCGCCTGAAAGAAGTTCATCGAAAGTTAGAATCATGAACAGCATGAAGAGCGTTGCAAGTTTTCTTTCCGTCTTGGGCTGCAGCTGATGTGCACTGGCACAGATGTGAGCCTTCGCCGCTGCCTTACTTGCCTTGTATATCTGGTGTTCTTTAAAACACTAAATATACCTTTTTTTTCCTTTTCTTTCTTTCTTTTTTTTTTTTAAATTCCTTTGGGAATTGGACAGATATAACCAGAGCCACAGACCTGTGTGAAGTCTGTAGGGTTTTTGGATTTTCTCCTCAACTTTTCTGTTTACTGTTTTTACCATTCTTGCAGGGTCCCGAACCTCTATTTTTAGGCCAAAGACAAGAATCCGTTAACTCCTCTCTATACAGTAACCCGCCTATAGAAAGGATCAGTCTAGTTGACTAGACAGATATCCGGATTTTTAAACCATAATCAAACGCCTAGACTTCCATGACAAAATCTGTAACGACTGGCACAGACCTGATGGTAATTTATGTTCTGACTCTACCTTGTTTTTTAAAATGAAGCAGTGTTATTTGACAAGCAGCTTGCTTTCTGGCCAGGGGTATTCCACACACCAACCATTACAACATAGTGAGAAGTGATGGGAATTTCCACCAGGACATGACCCGTGATTGTGAACATGCTGTCATTTATAAATGTTCCTGTCTGTAGCTATCTGCGTCTGCCTGTGGTGTTATTTTGCATGGTTTTCATGAAGAAGTAATAATATTGTGTATCTTCTAGTGTTGCAGAGGCTTATTCCTTTGCCTAGCTGTGCTCTGTTTAGAAATTGTTTGGAAACGGCCTTTTCTCTGGTAACTATTTAATCAGAATTGAAACATTCATCACATTGCTGTGCAGCCATGCAGGGGCTGTAAGGTGTTCCCGAGTGCTGCGGACTCGTCACCTCTGCGGTGCCTTGCAGAGAAGCGCGCCAAACACAGACAGCTCGCTGCCCTGGCTCCACAAGGCAAAGAAAACACGGTTTCAGGTGAGTCCCTCTCGCCGCCGTAGGGGTTAGCAAAGACCGGGCTGTGACTCAGGGCTCGTCCTCCTCTGCAGCAGCTGTACAGCCCCTTCCCCTCCCTCCAGCTGAATATTAAAGCTGTAATCCAATCCTTGGTGGATTTAATTCCTGTTTCTTTGTCCTGGCTTTATTTGCAAGGCAAACCTAGCTGCGTGGGGATTGTCCAGTGCTTTGAGTTGTTTGAATGTTTGGAGCCCCCTCTAATTTTGAGTAAAGCTACCCGAGAGGATGCTGTAACTGCTGTCGCGCAGCACGCTCTGGCGTAGGCTCTGCACCCTTCGCTGCCCACCTGGGAAGGGCTGAGGCGAGAGGGCTCACTGGAGAACAAGAAACTTCCAGGCCTGGGAGATGTAGCAGGGACCTGCAGCTGTTTAAGAGGGGGTTGGGGTCAGTAAGAAGGTGAGCAATTTTCTAACCACGAGTAAATGCTGCACCTGGAAAGAGGAAAGGACTCAGGAGACTGAAACCGGAGTGGGAGCTGGCCACCGAGCTCCGTTTTGTTGTGTGTCCCAGCACTGGCATATAAGACTTTATTCTCTTTTTTTTCATCTTGTAAGTCATGACAGACAAGGCTAGAGAACAGGAGAATGGTCTCTACCACCAGTTAGCTTTGCGCGTCTGAGTCAACTGTTTAATCTTTCACGGTCAAAATCTCTTCTGCAACAGAGCTATACTCTGTAAAGCAGCTCAAGGATCTAATAAAGGGGGTATTAATGCAGGTGTTCCTGTTGCATGGAAAACATAGAATATGCAGTTAATTTCCCTTTTGCTGTAGAGCTGCATGTGGGTTTTATTTTCTGTGTCTAAATCAGCATATTTCGTTTGTTTTGTAGTAATTTGCAGTACATGGATCAGTGTATTCTACAGTAACTTACCCTAACTATTCAGGAATCATCCCCTATTTAATTGTTATGACTAATTTTTCAGCTTGGTTCTTCTATTAGCCGTGCCCTATAAGGAAGTAAAAAAAAAAAAAAAGCAGGTCATCATTAATTATCCTATGGAGCAATCATGATTAATGCCACGGTAATGTCCAGCAGATCAAGGAACATTCCTAGAGCTGACACCCAGGCAAACTTCCCTTCGAAGTTGCTGTAGACGTTGGCTGATTGAGAACCTCAGGACTATGCCCAGATCTTTCTTTCTTCTCAAAATTAGGTAATCCAAGTGAATTCTTTCTGCTTCTTCATGGTATTTTTTTGAGATGACTGCTTGCTTTGTTGTAGCACATCATATTCTTTCTGAGACGCTGAAAGCAAGCACGCCTCACATTTTCTTTTCTTCTTTTCACAAGTATCCTTATTTGATCACCAAAATTTGTACTTTTTCTTTATAGGACTGACTTAATTAAATTCTTGAAAGTTTTCTGAAAGCTTTTGAAAGTCCTGTTTTGTCTTCTAAGTTTTGGGCTGCTCTGTGCTTACACGTGCAAGGGAATGTGTGCATACCTTAAAGCTGATGATAGTATCTTCCTGCAAAGTTTATAATTTTACAGTAAACTCATATATTTTGCATTCAGCAATAGTTAAGAGATGGCAGCAGAATACAGGTCACTTGAGACCTGCCAAGAATCGCACTCACTAATCTCAGCTCCCTGTTGTAGTGGGCATTTGCAGTCCACGAGGTTAATTCATTTTATTTCACCTCTTGACTATAACCTGCGGAGAAAGTTGTCCTCTCATGCAGCAAACTTCTGCTCGTGTGAATTCTTGCAAATATTTCTGCAACTGTGAAAGTGTGCTACCGCAGTTGCCGTGACGTGATGTTGTAGGAAAAAAGCGTATGTATGTTGGTTGTAGAGAGCTGCTTGTTTCCTACAGACAATTTACCCAAGCAGATTAAGATCTGAGATTTTCCAAAACATAAGTATGATAAAATACCGTGAAAAACAAGGGCTCCTGCTACTGTGGCTACCTATTCAACTCGCAACTAAGTTGAGGTGGAACATGCTGGCCACCCCGTACGAAAGCAGTGGGATTCAAATGCTTGTTGAAAAACAAAGCCATTTACGTGAAAAACAAAAGAACTTCTCTGGAAAACACTGAAGAAGTAACTGTTACGTGGGAACCCACAGCTTCTCAGGACACCCACCCACCCACCCCCCTTGTTTTTTTTTTCTTTCCTCTTATCCATACCTAAAAATTTATCCAAGTATATAAATCCTCCATGATATTCTGCTTCCAAACAATAAAGCTGCTTCCTCTCATCGAACTACTTTAAAATATTTTGGCTCTGTAGGAAAGACAGAGGTAAAATGTATCTGCACTTTTTACAAAAAGTAGCAGGAATGAGTACTGTGAGACACTGTTGCAAGTGGGAAGGCCAGCTGAAATGGCCCACTCCAGCCAAAAAAACCCCCCAAAACCCAAACAAAACCAAAACAACCCCCCCCCACACCAAAACAAACCGAAAGTCAACGTGCACCTTAAGACAAATGGTTTCAAAGCTAAACCTAATAATTTGATGATGTGCATGCATTCCAGCAACACAGGTCGCACACTGAAATAGTAACGTAGGCTTTCGCTGTCAGCTGCCTTAAAATTTCTCTCTGTGAAGCTGGGTTCGTGCTGCATATGTTGGCTTTTCAGGTGCATTTACAAAATTGCAATCAAAGTACTTGGTGGCAAAATTAACAAGTCAAAGATTAATAAAGTCACACTTGTGACATGGTTTTTCACTCGTGCTGATGTTTCTCCTGGTCGCAGCAGGTGACCGACTGCTCGCGCTGAACAGTGGTGACCCCTCGCATCACGTGCGGAAGGTACAGAAGGAAGTGAAGAACAGGTTGGCTTCGTTAACAGCCTCTCCTCTGACAAGGGGGGTTTTGGGGGCACTGGAAAAAGCCAGGACTCTGCAAGTCCTGGGGAAAGGTTTTGGACAAACAGCGTCACCTCTACCGTAGGTGACTCAGGCATTGCAGTGCTTTCCAGGGTCCACAGAGCAGTAACCATCCTGCTGGTCACGCGCTTAGGGGAGATTTAAAACCTCGTGCTGGGCAGTAGACTCCCGGCACGGTACAGCTCCAACTAAACGAGACAAACACGGCCAGGCTGTCTCCTGATCCATGGCGCAAGGCTTTTCCCTTCTCTTGCAGTAGGAAGTATGGGACAAAGCAGTTGCACTGAGCTTCCGCCCTGCTGTCTCTTCCCCATGTTATGTCCCAGCCTGTGATCCTGGACAGTGCCAGCTTCTACTGCAGAGCGCCGTGGCTCTCCCCTCCTTTGCTGGCACGGCTTCTCTTCTGCTGCCTCGCAAAGAGCTGGAGCAAAGCACGGCTGATGGGCCTGTGGGATCAGCGATGGCCTTTGTGGCTTCCAGGAGAGGAAGAGTTTGAAGGAAGGTTCAGTGCTGGGTGCGTTGTCCCATCCCCTGGGGTTTGAGGGAGATGATCTTAGTGTTGTACCTGCTGCAGCTTTGGTTGTGCAGTACGGTCCCTTAGGGACAGGTCCCAGCTCCCCAGGGAGGTCAGGTTGGCCAGGTCAGGGGGAGGAAGTAGAAAGAAGGAAGAGAGAAAGTTTTGAGACCTCAAACAAGAAAACTCAAGATTCTGCTTGTTCCTGGTCTGGGAGGTTTAATAGTGTCACCGTATTTAGCGGGTTGTGCCCGTGCACATGTTACTAGTTACGGTTCATTACCACCTTGGCTTCTGTGAGGCTGTATCAAATACTGGTACGTAATTAAAAAAAAAAAAAAAAGTGGTGATAGTAAGTTTTATTTGCAACTTGCTCTTTTAAATGGATTGAATGTTTTCAGACAGTTTAGTAATGTTAGGGCTAGCTAAGCTTTAAATCCTCACAGGTGTCTCCCTGTGATCTGTATGGATTGTGAATGTATGGCTCCCAGCAATAATTACTGCTAGTGAAATATGGGAGTAATAAATGTCTCCAGTTAGCGGCAAACTGAAGGCCATATTTTAAATAGTAGGAATATTGTTTGAATTCCCATAAGGGTAGCAGCATGTATCTGTAGACTTGGTTAATAAATAATTATGGTGTAAAATTAAACATATGGAAAATACTTCCTTTTCTGTTTTCTGATTTATAACTTCATTGAAACATTTAGGAACAATGTTCTTTACTGCAAAGGCAAATACCTTGTGTACGGACAGGTTATTAAAGATATTTGATTTTCATCTATGAATATGAATTTGTTCCCTAACCCTTTATGCATGGGGAAACGTATACATATGAACGGTTCATCTTGCTTCAAAGCAGAACTTACGTGACTTCAGAGTCAGCCTCTGAAAGGTGACTCGCAAGCGAAATCTGTAAGACTTTCAAGAATTCATCTTAAATCGTTGTTCCATGAGGCAATCATCCACAAGTCAGGCTGTTTTAAGGGCTAGTCTGGGACCTGTTTCCAAAGTACATGAACACCGGTAGGTTTTGCCAGTTGGCAGCCTGGGACCCAAAATATCTGTTACTTCTTAGTGCAAGTACACCGTGCTACAGTCTGTGATTTAGAAGTTAGTGTTTGCAAATCATTTATGAAAACTTTCTTTTGTTTCATCTTGTAAAACTTCATAATTCAGCCGCTGCCCAGGGTGTTGTTAAGCTTGAGGGTATTAAGTGCTGCAATGGTTTTGTTTTAAAATCACAGTTTTAATGTGTTTTAGGTGTTTTGAACTCCAAAAGCATTCTCAGAACATGGAACATTTCTCATTACCAAAACTGAAGTTGAAATAAACTGTGGGTTTTGTGTTGTTTTGTTGGGGGTTTTTTTTGTTGTTTCTTTTTTTTTTTTTTTTTTTTAAAAAGTAAGTAATGCAGCTCAGGCTATGGCTTTCTATAAAATCTTTCAAGTTGAGGGGATGTAACAGGCTTCCAGACTTAGGAAAAAAATTTTTGATGCTGCTGATGTGGAAGAGGGGATCCTTTTTAAAATACTTTAACATCTGTTTTACTGGCATTCTGGCATCACTACCTTACGTTACTCCATGTCAAGTCTGGGTATTATTTTATTTGGTTTAGTATATGTATTTGTGCAGGTCATTGCACCTCCTGTTTATCAGTGATACCATAGACTTGGTTTCTTAGCCTAAGCGTGCCTAAGACAAATACCAGTGGAGCCTGATGGAAAATGTACAGCCTTAATAGATGTGCTGTTATGCCCTGTTGAATTTTGTTGTTGTATTTATTTTGCTCAGAAAGAGAAAACAAGTAATTAGCCAAGAAAGCTCACAGCTGCATAGCGTACTCCCCTCTCTCCTATATACACACAGTCTATTGGTATATACAAAACCGGCAGTAATGAAATATAAATAGATCCTTTTCCTATGTGGAAAAGACTTTTAGCATTGAATGGGAATGAAAGCAATAGAATTTTTTGGAAATCCTAGTTATTTGGGCTCCAAAGCCCTCTGTGGTTCCATACACAGTGTGATGTCTCCGTGGGTTTGCCTGGGATTTTTTTGGTTTATGTGTTTGTTTAAACGTGTCAGGAGATGGGATCCTGTTTGTGGATTTCTGTAGCCACGTTATTTGCTGCAAAAATCTAGGTTTGTGTTGAAGTTCCTGTTTCTAGGTGGCTAGGGTTGTTAAAACCCTACCCTGAGGCTTCTCAAGCCTCAGTTGGAGGCATCTGGTATGGCACTTGCCCGATGTTAGGGAAACCCTGAAATCATCGTTCTGAGATGAATTGGTCGCCTCTGGGTCGTGTCAGAGGGTACTTCATTCTTATGCCTGCGAATGGCGGTTAAAGGAGCCGGCACTGTTAACCCTGGTTCCTCGTGGGGCTGGACCACCACTGGGCTGGCTGAAGATGTGCATTGGCCACCCCTTGATGGGAGCCTCCGACCAGCCCTTCGGTGGGATGGAGGTGCAGCTGGCTGAGCTCTGCTGCCTCGTGAGGGGCAACACGGCCCGGCTGCCGGGGTGAAGAAGTGCTGTGAGTCAGCTGGCTGTCAAATATGAAGTGAATTTCATCTTCTTTCTGAAAGCACTGTACCCTGGGAGCGAAATTACTTTTTCCACCCAAAAAACTCCAGGAGAAACCTTTCTTCGCAGAGATGCTTGAACGGGCGGCTGCATCCCCTCCACGTGCCTAACCTCCTTCTCCTCCCATGGATTTCAGGTAGCATCTCCGGTGTGCTCTGCTCCCAGCAACCACCCCTTGTTCTGGAATCAAAGCTCCTCTTCCTCCTGGCAGCCATGGAGCTTCCACCCCTGAAATCATGACTTTCCACCCCTAAGCTCAAAGCTAGGTCCCAGCTTCTTTTGCTGTTATCTCCCTCCCGTTTTAACTTCTCGCCTCAGTTCCTAAAACCAGCGTTGCAGGGGAGGCTTGGCAGGCTCCGAGCAGTGCCTTTCGGCACTGTGCTATCGCCCGCGCCCTCCTCCACGGCACCTGCACCTCTTTCTCTCTCTCTCTCAAGCTAAAATAGGCACCCACTCGCAGACCTGGCCGTACACCAGGTCTCGGCCATTGGCAGTCATGTCTATTTTGTTCTCTCCTGCTTCTCTGTGAAAAATGCCATCACGTCCTCTGTCCTTTCTTCCCCCACGGTTACTCTCAAGTTTATTGTTTCAAGAAACTAATGAGCACTGCAATGAAGTCGTGGCATTTATCTCTATGCCTCCGTAACGTTTCTGGTCAGAGATGCCTCCCGTTCCAGGCATAGCAGGATCTTCACCGTGGTGCCCTGTGCTCTTCAAGACCTTGAATAAAATTCACATAGACTTTCTGCATTTTATTTTAAAAGGGGGAAAGGTGATTTGGCTTCAGATAAGACAGGATGAATTGGTTTACATAGACTGCATGAAATGTGGCAGAATCCTACCCTTCAATACCCTCCCAGTAAGAACAAGCTAAATGAATTCCCCATTACTGTTCTCACAGAGCAACTCAGAAGAAAATAGCTTTCTCATTTAGTTTTCTTTCTAATTCTTCTGTGCTTTTTTAACAATTACCTTTCTGTTCAGGCAGTCCCTTGGCATCAATAGGAAACCTCCTATTTGAACACCTTTGAGAAGTTCTCGCAAGTGGTTAGGGAAGTGCTAGCCCAAGCTCAGCCACATCTTTCCCGTTATCTAGCAGAACCCCCTCCTTCAGACTTTCTGTACGCTGCGTGGAATTTCCTCTTCTGTCTGGCTGAATTTTTGGAGAGCCTTAAACATTGGCAGTGGCTCTGCAAAATTTTTCTGGGGAACTTGGTAGAAGTTGAGCTGAAATGGTGAATTATAATGAAAGACCATAACATCGCGTCATTCCCCGTGAGACTCGGTTTCTGTTGTCGCTTTGCCAGCATTGTGGCTCTGTGTGCGTACCTGGGGCTGCCAGACCCCCAGCTCCGCAGAGCCGCTCTCGGTCAGTCCCTGGAGGTTTGGGCTCCTGAGGCTTAAACAAAACGCCCTTGTTTCGGAAAGCCTTCCTTTTCCAGGATGTGCACTAGTAGACTGCAGCAGGGAGGTGGGGGGTAGCTTATAGACAATGATAAATTCTCAAGAGGTCTTTTCTTCCTATAGGCAGGGCTGTAGTATACAGGAATCATTAAACTGTCCCCCAAACTGTACGCATTTAGCGGTGACAAATCTGAAAGGTACCGGTGACTAAGTTAGATAAACTTTGAAATGCCTAATTGTTCTGTTTTTCAAACGCGCCCTCACAGTAATGTTCAGTGCTTTAATAACAGTTTCCTTAGAAAGTTCAAAATGTTTTATATGTCACGATGCCAGAAAAAATAACTTGTAGGGAAACAAAACAAATATGTAATTCTTAATGGGAAAGGTCACTTTTCTATCCCTTCCTCCTACCTGCTGGCAACAGTTGTTTAACTGTGTGTGTTTGGCCATCCGAAGTGGTGCCCCCTCAAACTTTTCTGTCTGCCTCTCCCTTTTGGCGTGGAGAATTTCGGTCTCTTATCATAGCCCTCGGTTCCTTTGTGTACGTGGAAACAGCTGTTGCCACACATTTATCGTGAAGTCATGAGCAGCCCCGGTGCGCAGCCCCGCAGCGGCAAGGAAAGCCTCGCTGGCTGCAGCGGCGAGTCGTAGCGTGGGGGCAATCCTGGGTGCGTCAGTCCCCGCACGGCTCCGGGAGCCTTATCTCGCCGGGAGCAGGGCCAAGCTGCAGGGAGCTCTCGCTTTGTTTTCTGCCTTCAGTGGGCTCGCGTCCCTACCAAAGCTTTGGACCTAAAGCGCAGGCACGCAGTCACGTAAGAGAAAAGCATCAGGGAAATGTGGGGTTGGGGATAAGATGAGGACATAGGCTGGTGTTGAGATCTTAATGGTGCGTGCTTGGCTAGCTGATAAGGTGGCTGGAGGCTAATCAGAGAGCGGCCAGTCGGCTGTTCTGGGGGACGTTCGATGTCCCCGGGACACAATGGGAGGGGAATCATGTGCTCGCACGCACACAGAGAGAGGAAGCCTCCACTTGACACAGTGGATATTTTTGCATGTAGTTATTTTCTTCCAGTTTCGCCACTGCGTGTTGGCAAAGAGGCTGCAGATCTCTTTAGACGTAGTCGGAGGAAGCGAAGTTACAGAAAGGAATCAAAATGGCTAATCACCGACTAGCTGTATTTGCATACGGTCTCTGTATGACATGTGTGTTATGTGTACGCACATACACAGAAATACGCAGTCAGCTATGTACTGGGAATTTCAAGTGGTTTCAGCCATTAGTGCAAAGGGACTAATTCTCTGAAATTCCTGGGGGAGACACCAGTAGGCTTTTCCCAGCTGTGATTCCTCTTCCTTTGCTGCAGCCTTTCTTGGGGCTCTCAGCTGGCCTTACTGCGGTAAACTCCGGTTCTTACTTCTTTATCTCAAGGTCCACGAGCTCTGCTCCCAGTGCCATCGCCTCTCAGTTGCCTCACGGTACAGCCTGACACGTACACAACCTTCTTCTTTGCTCTGTGCCTTTTGTATTGTTGATTCCTGTACAAAACCCCTCTCTCCTTATTTCCCCACAGGTGTCTCTTCAAGGAGTATGACCTTTTATCTCCTGCCACTTGACAAATTCACAATTAAAAAGGAAAAGTGATGTTTTGCAGAATGCTACAAAAGACCACGAAGCTTTAGGACCTCTTGTAAATGTTTTATGATAAATACTACTCAGGAATCTTTTGAGCACACCTGCACTACATCTGGCTCTCCAGTGAAGGCTTAACTTGTTTTCTGAAGTGTTTTACTTTTTAATTAGATATATATAATTCGGGGTGTTTGTATATTGTATTAGGTGCAAAAGAATTGGAGGTAATTGTGCCTAAAAAGAAGTCATATCTTGGGCCGTACTACTGATCTCTATAATCTGGATAGGCTTTTTGTGACAATAACTAGAGCCAGCTGACGGAGGAAGGTGTGATGCTTTGACTGTCCCATAATAAAATATTTGGGAAGGGGTTGTTTGTTTTTTTTTTTTCTCCACATTAGCCAGGAATCACTGGACAGCTGAAGTCTGATGCTTAGCACTGATTTTTGACGTGTTTCACCCAAGCTTCCACATGCTTCCTAATAATTTGGTAGAGATACAGCCCAGTCCTGTGTTCTCCCTCTGAGAAGCGGAACGGCCACACCAAGTGACCTTCTGCAGGCACCTGGACAAAGTAGCCAGAGAAGCAGTTAATCCTATTCTTAGCTCGGCATGCTAGTTATCTGTGAGAGGACAGCCTGCCAGAAATGTCTAGTGACATATTTGTCCAAGGGAGGGAGGTTTTTGCCAAGATGCTGTGGGTGCTGCTGTATGGAGTTGAGTTTAGAAGGAGAAAAATCTGTGAAATGTGAATTCAAAAACACAGCTGTTGTTAAAGAAATAAGGAGCTGTTCCCAGTAACACAGATATATTCAAGATACAGATATTTTTAAAAAATTATTTTTTAAGTATCAGGAAATTAAACAGTAAATGCTGCGGTGTCAGCCAAAGTTAACTCTACCTAATACTTTTGGCTTGGCCACCAGAGGTGGTAGCAAGCTGTATGTGCAGTTAAATGCTGTTTTTATTTCATTTCATTTTAAACTTAAAGCCCTTTATGCAGGTTAAACATTCTGGGACTTGTGCTTGACTGTCACCCAGCAGTTTCGGCTGTGTGTGCGTAACCCGGCGGTGAGTACGTGTTACAGTTCTCCCTCTGTGCCTGGTCTGGAGCAGTTATAAATTTGTTAACAGCTTCAGGAGGAGAGCCTGGCTTCGCAGCTTGCCCAGAAGCAGCCTGTGCTTGAGGGTCGCCCCGCAGTGCCTTTGCTGCCTCGGGACGGCAGCTGCTTACAGACGCTCATCAGATTTTTGTAAGCCACTGAGGAAAAAAACAAACCATCAATTTAAGGGCAATTGCAGTACCTGGCAAACAGCTGCTCTCTGTTGTCTGAAATCAGGGCTGTTTTGCTGCAAGGCATTCAGTCTGCATCCAGTGAGGTCCTTTGAAGCACCCGTTTGCAGGCGCCCACCCCACACTGCTGGGGACTCCGGGACCAGGATCTCCCGGACGGGAAATACAGCTTGTTCACTGGGTGTGTTTCCAATGACCCCAAAGTCAGATGCTTAAATCAGGTGGGGTGAAGCCTCCCCTCAGCTGCCTGAGCCCGTTTCTGCCCGGCTCCCTTCGTCTGGGTGCGGAGGAGTTCTGCTGTCAGAGCAGGGAGACCTGCCTCCTCTGCTCCCCTCCTTCCCTGGGGAGATAACTCCCCAGTGATAACTCCACAACGTGGGCAGCAAATTATTTTTTTCTCCTATATTTTTTAACAGTGGATGCTAGCCAGGATTTAAGCTAAGTCTGTAGTGGTCAGGATGACCCTGGCGAGCACGGGAGGGGACTTGGCTGTGGGAGTCCCTCGGTGGCAGCACTGTCTGGGCTGGGGCTGATGCTGGCAGGATCCATCGCGCTGGAGCTCCTCCTGGAGCACCTCAGTCCCGTAGTGCTCGAGCTTGAAATCTTCAGGTACTCCTTCTGCAAACTGGGTGCGATTCTGGTGCTGAGGGTAACGCAGCTGTTTAGGATGTGGTGCCATCGGTGCGGAGACAAGAGGCGACTGTGGCTTCTGCATTGTTTGCTCTAACCGTAAGCAAAGGTGGAAGCTGATCCCTGTGGACAGGTTTTGGCTGTGCTCATCTGTGCCCTGAAGAACGAATGCAGAGGATTATTGCTTTGTATTCCTAAAGCCGTGGATTTCTTCTGTGGATATAATATAAAAAGTCACTGTAGTTCAGCAGAAAAATATTTGGACCTACTAAGCAAGGAATTGTTTTTTATTATCTGCATCTTGGCGAACAAATCCGTTCTGATAAATGCGGACAATATCAAGTCCATTTTTGTTGGCACCCAAAAATAATAGATAAGCTGTCTCGGGCAATTCTAGTGGATGATGTCCAAAGATGACAGGCTTTTGCTACTGATAAGTTCAAAGTAAATGTAGTTTTTTAGGTATATAGGAGAATTGTTGTTACTTCTGAGTACTGAGTGTTCCTAGTCTAGTTACGTAAGAACAAACAGTGACGAAGTTGGCTTGAAGCCTTCTTCAAGGTTTATTTGGATCACAAAGAGAGTTCCCTACTCTGTAAAAAGAGAAAACTGGGTTGATTTCACACTTGAAGCCATTCACTATGAATGTCTGTAGCAACACCTGGCAGAGGTCCCACTATCACAGAAAGAAGGCACCAAACTGTGTATCAAAAATACAAGAAGAGCAAAGCAGCCAGGCAGGACATCTCTGTCAAGGAAATTGATGCCCCATTTTCCTTAGACATCCTGTGCCTTCTTCAGGGTTTTAAAATGAACCATAACAACTTGTTCCTGCAGACAAAGCCTAGTGCTCATTTGTACTTGCCAGGTCAAGCTCTTTATTTGTGCGCAGGCAGAGACCCTCCACCGAATCAGCGTATTGCAAGGGGAGCTTCACACGTTAAAGCGAGATTAAAAAATTGCACTCCTGCTAATGCATAAAAATGAAATTAAAAGCCAAGTGACTAGGCTTTAGAAGTCATGGTTTGGGCTTATTGATAAGTTTTCAGGCAACTGACATTTTTGTGGTTTACCTATATTATAGCTAGGTCTCATCTAGGGAAATATTAGTGGTATGTGGTGAAGGGGCTGGGGAGAGGTCCCGTTCTGGTTCATGCCCAAACTCCATCAGTGCCCTGCCGAGCCTGTAGTGAGGCATCTTGTCACCTTTGCCTCTGTTTCTCTGTCAATAAAACGACAATGAGCCCAGTTTCCCACCAGGATGGATGCATCAGAAGTTGTTTTAGAAGGGCTTTAAGATCTTCATAGGAAACCTTATGCTTCTACAGAAGAATAAAAGGTGTTTAGTTCTGCGTGTGGTTGTTGCTGTGATACATTCTTCAGCTTTGTGTACCTCTCTTATGCTTTTTACAGCAGTCCCTGCTCGTAGCTTTCTCCTGTTTCTGTCCTTGAAGGAAACAGGGCTGTTCCACACTGGACAGTCATTCCCTTCACCCTAGAGTTTATATGCAGTTTAATTCAAATGCAATTCAATTGTCATTGATCTTCACTCCCTTCCACTCAGTATTGGTGAGGCGGTGGGAGATGAATGGAAGATGTCTTCATCTGCATAGACATCTGAATGGAAACTTCTGAAAGCAGGTGGCCAAAAGTTACAGGGCCACGAGTAGGTCTGAATACAACAGTAGCTCGAAGGCTCTTTTGGACACCTCAGTAACAGTAGTTAATAGGCATTTTTGCTTCAGCCTTTGAATTTGCGTAACCTAGGGTAGAGATACTACTGCAGTGATCTGCTGCATAAGTGCTACAGTATTTGTGGCCAGTTCTGGTATCCACGGCATCATCCTTCGTTCCACTGTTGTGAACATTTTCTGTGATTAACTGGCAGAGGGAGCCCTGGCCAGTCTGAGCGCTTTCTCTTGCTGTTTACTATCCTTATAATAAGATATTTGACCCATACAATAACATCGTTAGTGTTGGGTCCAAAGAAAAATCTTTGGATTCAAAACACTCTGAACTTTGGGAAATGGTCAGACCCAAATTTTGTGGCTTGGCTCAAGCTCTGAATGAAATGAAACCAAACGTGCCTAGGATTAAAACTCCTTTAGAGTTAGAAGCTTTACTTTCCTTTGAAAGAGTTTCATTTTTTTAATCTGGATTGTTTGCAACGCTTCTTAGGGCTTTGCAAATGCAAGTAAGATTTCTCTACAGATTTTTTTCCCCCCGGATCCTTTCATATGGATTAGTTTCACAGACTTCTAATACAGAGGAAGCCTATGTTCTCCCCTTTGATTTCTGGTTATGTTTTCACCTCTGTAGTGAGAGGAAGAATTAAGGCAGTTGTAGACTTGATGTTTATAGGCTTCAAGCCTTTTTTTTTTTTTTTTTTTTTGTGCTGCATAGACAGATGCATACTTTTATAGGCCATTCTTGGAAAAAATACTGGTGATATGGTTTTAATTTTAAACTGGTCTGACATCTAATGCTTTCCCTTTGGAGACTTGCGTGCTATTGAATCTTTGATACACAAGGTCCACTGCATGCCAGACTCTATATTTTATAGAGAAATCCCTAGTGTACGTACCATGTTTTGGGAAAGCGTTAAACGCTACCAGATAGCTAGAGAAGGACTTGAGGGCCTTGGGTCGAACATTTTTGTTTTGATACTAGTTTGTTACTTGACAGATGACAGCCTAATTTTCCTGATTGTTTATTTTTGAGACGAGTGCGAGTGTTTTCAGCACTCCTCTGCAGCCACTAACCTCTGCCTTTCCGAAAAGTCAGATCACAGGCATTTATCTTAACCTTTCTGTTTACCTCCTTTATAAACAACGATTAAGGGGACCTCCCCGGGAAGTTGATGTTTAAGTCCTTTGAGGACCTCAGCGACTGGATCTGCGCGAGGGGGAAGCGGTTTGCGATCGCATGTCTCAGGGGCGTGCGAGGCTGGCACAGGCAAAGAAACATGGGGTTCATTTTCCTTTCTCCTGCCTGGATCTGCAGCACCGCTCACAGCTCCCCTTGTCCCTCCCCATCAGCCTGTCTGCCCGCAAAGCCGCGCACTGCGGCCGCGTACCTCGAGTTTCAGCGTTGCCCCTTTGCTGCACCAACTCGGAGCCGTGGTGGGGCTGGCACAGCACCCAGCCCCGTGGTGGGCTCCTCTCTGTGGGCGCCCTGGCAGCCCCGCTGCCTCCCCGCCGTCCCCGCTGGGATGGCAGGAAGCTCGCCGGAGAGTCTTGCGAATGCTCCGTGGTCGGGAGAGACCGCGGAGCCGCAGCTGGCGGCTTGTGGGCTGGACCTGACCCGCGGCCGGCCCTGGCTCCGTGCCTTTTCCTTGGAGAGGATGGGGAACAGGAGCTGGGGCACAGCAACGCCGCTTCTGCTCGTTTGCAGCAGCTGAAGACCTGGCCTGGGTAACTGGAAGAAATACAAAACATTCCTGAGCCTGGAGGGGATCCATAGCTCAATTTTGGGCTTAGGATCCTCTCCATATTCTTTATTTTGGTGTCTTGAGATTCATATTTGTATTAACTTTAGAGGGCTGTCAGGAGGAAGGCAGATCAGCTCGGAGAGATCGTGGTTAGTGCTTCTTTTAATGCTGAGGCCAAGAACTCCAGTTCCTTGATGTTATCACCACTGGGGGGGGAAAAAAAAGGTATAAGTAAGGGAAAAAAAGAGTTTGGTACATTGTGTTGATAATGTGAGGGTGGCAGACATCCATATGCATACATTCTACAGATAGCTTTACATGTCGTGCCTGAGGAAAAAAATATTTCAAAAGTGTGCTTCCTAATGCATCATCCAGACCTTATGGTCTGAACAAAACAGCAAAGGCTCAGGCAGCTAATCTTTTCCTAAAGATAATACCATGATATTTCATGTCAATTTGGGGTGGTGTTTTTAGCAAGCTCTGTATGCATTGCTTAACGTTAAAAGGCTAAGGTAAATTATTTTCCTCTAGAAATGCCAGCTGCAATAAATCCTTCATTTTTGCCACCCCTGTAATGGAGGGCTTGGCATTTTAAAGCCCTGAGCTGTTGACTCACCTTGCTTGCAGAAGTCCCCTTCCTGCCAGCTCAGCTTTCCAGCGTGCAGTGCTTCGGCTGCTCTCTGCTCTCCGTCGATGGTCCTGGGGTGCTTTACCAGGGACCGGTCCTGAGCCTTCGCATGAGGCCGTGCTCCCATCCCTGTGATCGCCAGCTGATCTCTGCCAGCATCCGAGGAGTATCTTGAGACTTACAGCTATTCAGGGACCCAAACTAACATCTGCCACATTAAACTCCTCTCTCTCTTCTGCAGCCCCTCGAAAACCTTCTTTCAGCTGAATGGCCTGTATTTTAGGTGCAGGATGTGCTGTACCCTGTGAGTGCACGGTGTGTATATGTACTTTGTGGTGTGTGCTGATTGAGCTCAGTACAGCTATTCTCTGATACTGCTTTATAACATTAGAAATATTTGCTTGTGTGCAATATCAAATCCTAGTTGTCCTGTTTATTCTGTGGCCGCCATTGCCGGTGGGATTCAGGCTGTGCCTACAGGAGTGCGTTTATACATTTGTACGTTTTAAAAACCAAGTGCACCTTGTTGTTTGTCCCCGTCCCCAGCTCTCTGCTGTCAGAGTTCCCTTACACCACGCTGCCTCACAATCCAGGCTCCTATTCTTTCTCCAGACTGGAAACAAAATGCCCGGCTCCTTCTTGTGAGCTACTCGCCCGGCTTCCCTTGCTGCATGGGGTGAGTGCTTCATGAGCTCACCCTCCCAGCTCGGGCTGGTGGGGACGTTTCAGTATTATTTAAAAAACCCAAAAACAACAAGAGTGGGAGGAAGCCATTCAAGTTCTGCAGAGTGAGGCTGAACTGACAGTATTAAACGCTTGTTTGTGCTTTCTTCTGTGTTACCGCTGGAAAACGAGAATGTGAGGGTGGAGGAGAGAAAAGCGTTGTTTAGCGGCAACGCCTTTGTGCAAGCACGCAGCAGCCTTGTGCTCGAGTGCGCGGCTGCGAGGCGCCGGATACGGTGTGGTTCTGCGTGCGGTGCAGCTGCTGGGTGCAAGCGGCTTGGCCACCACCAGCCCCACGTTACGTAAAGGTCGTCTGGCCCAGGGTTGATTCTATTGCTACCAGACTTCAATGAAAGTAAATACGTGGAGCATTATATAACCCAAGGGGGAGAAGGACGAAAATTATGGTGCCCACAGATTGAGTGGGGAGGGTTATGTGTGTTGGTAATGAGTAATTCAGAACATCTGCAAGCTTTTATTATTATTTTTTTTGTTTTAGTGTTTTCCATTTCCCTGCTTTGTGGTAGAGCCTTTTTTAAAAGACCTGAAGGCAATGTTGTATGCAGCAATAGGTGAATTTAAAGGCTTGGATGCCTTTTATTTAGGTCCGTGCTGAGATCCAGCATTCAAAATCAGAAGCCAAATTTTGCTTGAATAATCTCAATTTGCCAAGTCTATGCACATAAGGAAACTCACCCTGCCCCCTCCCAACACCTCCACCCCCTCCCCCAAAACTGAGGTCAGTATATAGGGAGAGACCCGCCGTTTCCCACGTCAGCGCTACCCCGTTGGTGTGATGTCATCTCTTGCTCCGTGGAGGAACCACAGTGCAGTCACCAGCCTGAAGACACCTTCTCCAGGCTGAGGCATTTGCTCTGCCTTTGCGGTTGAGCGTGCAGGGACCCCCCGTTTCCCTCCCTGTTGACACGTCCCCCCTCCATCCCCACAAGCACAGTAACATCAGTAACACTTACAGTGTCCTCTCCATCCAGGAGTGGTTTAGAATTTTAGGAAAGCTGTAAAAAAAAAAAAATAATCCTCTGCTTGCAGAAATAGATCTTCAGGCCATTCTGGAGCATTCCCCACTGCTTGGGACAGGGCCAGCTGGACCTGTTTGATATTCAGCTTTCAATTTTTTTTTTTTTTTTTTTTTTTTGAAGAACTGATCCTTATTAGATATTTGAGCGTTTCATTCCTTTGTTGTCCTCTTTCAAGAGAAGAGACATTTCTTCTCCTACAGCTTCAGTTTAATCAGACGGCTGAAAATAGGTATTTGGGGATTCCGGTGTTATTTATTTTTCCCTATTAGGAAATGAGTCAGGAGTAAGCGTCAACACTGTCTCCAATCAGAGGGCGTCAGAGCTGGTGGATGCCAAAGACTCATCTGCTAATTATGCCTTTTAACTGCTCAGTCCTACAGCCATTCTCTGAACCTTACCCTATTTCAGAGGTAGCTTTTGCCTTTTATTATTTTTCTTCCCAGCAAGCTGAAATGGGCATTTCGCTCTTTGTCAGCGAGCACACATCCTGAGAGGTCCTGAGCGCTTTTCCATCCCAGTAAATTGAGGGGGTGTCGCAGACGGTCAGCATTGCCCAGCACTCCTTCCATCAAATACGTCGTAGAAGCGTCTGTTGGCAGAAGCACTCATGAAATTACCCATCAATATCTCTGGGTTTCAGGTGCCACATACTCATTGCACTGATAAAAAGTCACGTGCGTGGGCCAGGCGGGGATGGCTTTACTGGAAAGACGGCTGAAAAGTCATTTCTTTTCCCTGGGAGGCAGGGAGTGCTCGGGGTATTCTGCTTCGTGCCAGCGCCACGTACAGCCACATCTATAAGTCCTGTTAAGTTTAGCGTACCTCTCAAGATGTACACCGTGTGCTGCCTTAAGATGCTAAATATTAAAATCGAATGTAAAAATTGACTCTGATGTTTTACGTGTTGCTCAGGAGCTTTGCCTCAGCACTGCGGTCCTTTTTTTGTTACGTTATCGCTCTGATAGGAAGTCGTCTGCTCTCCCCTCAGTACTGAAAATTATTTTTAAGAGCAGAATGAACTTTATGCTAAAAAACATTTGTTTTCTGCATTAAGAAGTATAACTGACTCTAATTCTAGGGGAAAATTATGTTGGTTTTAAGGCAAAAGAAAAGTAATTACAAATAACTGTGTGTGAAGCCAGATGAGATTGGCTGGATCTTGAGGAAAATGTATCTTAATCCCTTGATCTGACAGTCGCCTGGCAGTCGGAGCAGGAAAAGAAAGTCACTGGGGGGTTTTTCCATCTCTGTGAGGTGGGAAATGTACATCCTACTTCAGGGATGGAAAATGAACAAATACGTCTACTGGGCACCGTGACAATTACACACACATTTTTTTCTTGAGAAACTGCACACAGTCAGGATATTCCCAGTTTCCGGTGATAGGAGTATCACAGGCTCTGCCCGAGTCTCCTCTGGATCTCACATGTGTGTTTACATAAGTGTCTCGTTACTAAATTATGGAGGTTTTTATTTTGTGTACTGTGTTCATCATAACTGTCACTCCAAGACCTAAACAAAACTGGAGCCCTGCTGTCCTGCTGCTGTGGAAAAACATAGGAATAAACTGTTTATGACCAAATAGTTTTCAGTCTGGGACAATAAAAAAAAATAACAGGTAGAGGAGAGGGATAGGATCTGTTCAAGCATCCATATGTCTGTGTGTTATGTGTGCATGTGCATGCTTTGTTTGCATAGAGGAGGAACAGATGCATTGTAAACATTTTTTTCCTTTTTTTAAAATTTTCTAGTGTTCTCGTCATTCAATGGCTTGAAACCATGGCAGGGCAAGGTGAGACGTTGTCCTCTCTTCTTTTCAAATCCCAAAGCACTCCTTACCATTCTTGTTTTAGACCAGAGTTTCTTCCTCTCCCTCCCTACGCCCCAAACGGGGGCTGGAGTTGCATCCCCCCAGTAGAGGCTGCAGGCATTTCCAGATCATGGAGAGGTTCCACAAAACTACCAAAGCCACATGTGTCTTGGGGCTACAGAGGTAATTGCCACCTTCTGAAGCTTTGCTTCCTCTTGTAAAGAGCGAGGCTGTGGTCAAGCTGTAAAATGGCAGCTTGAACAAACATGTTTGAAGCTTCCGATATGCACTATAGTTGCATATAGAAATAATCCTAAGGAAGACACAGGGTTCCAGGAATCAGGATAATTTATCTGGGATCCTTTCAGAGGCTTGTCAGGCTTCCTCTCTTTCAACTTTTCTGGACCTGCCCACAGCTTTCTTCTACTTGCTTTAGTCGTAACAGCAATTTTTCTGATCGGCCACATGTCCACGGCTAATTGGTTTTACTTTTGTTTATCTTCATATGATGCCACCGTGGTTTTATGACTGTACACGACGTAGTGTAGAGAAATACAGGCCTGGTATGGTAACGGGAGCCCTGGGCAGTGGAGACGTAGGATGTGGTGTGGAGGAGCATGGGCAGGGCAGGAGAAAACGGCAGGGCACAGGGGTGTCACTGGAGACCATTAACAACTCACCCGTGGGCAGTTAAAGAAAGGCAGACCTGGAGCCCGGCAAAACTGGTTTTCGGGCTTACAAAGAAATGGCACACACAGAAGCCATCGTATACAGTAAATGCCAGATGTAACATGGAGCTACAGTTCAATGAAGAAAGAGTAAAGGTGTAAAAGCATGTTAGCAAATGTATAAAAATGACCCCAAGGGATCCTAGTGTGAGGAAGAAAAAAAAAATTATATTCCTGCTAGGGGGAGAACTTTAGGTGGTGGGGATTCACTGAAACACCCCCACACCCCCAAATGCTAGAATGAATGAATGAAATGCCTTGGGACCCAGAGAGAGACTGGGAAAGGGCGAGGATAGCACCAGGAAACAGGGTAGAAACTAAGTGTGTGTGTGTGTAACAGTTCTCACCATGCTAATATTCATTCTTTTTCTGTAAATAAAAAAATAGATCTGGACTAATACTGATTAGGATCTTAAGATTTCAGTTATTCTAACAATAAATACTTGATCTTTTGTATACATATGAATATATATACATACATTTATATATATGGTGTGCTTCCTCTTTACTCATAAAACAAGATTTTGAGTCTAACAAAATAATCAGTCACGTGACATCACCTTTCAAATTAAGGTTTGGGCTGTAGGCTCACAGCCTGGAGACGACAAAAGTCCACAGTCTAGTATCACGCACGTCCCACCTAAATAACTCACATGCCCTTCAGCCTGGCCTTGGCTGCCCTTAGGACCCTTGGATGTGACTCCATGTCTTGAGTCTCAGGCTGGGATTATGTATGTGACGGCTGTTTGGGGTGCAGTGGAGGAAGCGTGAAAACAAAAGACCCTTGAGTGGCTTCCACGGAGGCCTGGGGACCATGCTGGGGAAGTCTTTGTGCTGAGGGAAACGAACTCTTCTAGAACTCCTTTTCCCTCATTGAAGTTTCCCTACTTATTGTGACCAGAAGAAAAACCAGTGTAGTCTGCTGGTAGGTGAGAGCTAGGCAATCTGCTTGTGCTTTCATTCCAGGTGGATTAAATATTCCCTGCATAGCAAAGCCCGGCCTAAGGGCTAGTCTGTCAAAAGGGCAGGCAGCACGCAGGAGGCGAGGGAGCTCTGCCGATGCTGTGGGAGCACACACGGCCATCGAAAATATGTGTGTTGTGAAATCAAGATCAGATCCACGCTTGCTCCCGCGGCTGTTGCCGTGAGTCAGACGCCGGCTGTTCTCACTTCCCCACCGAGTCTCCTGCAGCTGAAAAGAAAGCGGCTCAGGCTGGGAGGCGAGAAGTGGTTCTCCTTCAGCAGCACCAGGTTTCCATGCTGTGGGAGGGTGGGGATCTGCTCAGTACCTTGTTGGATGAGGACAAGTGATTGCAATGCAAGCTCTCTTTGGAACACATGTGAATTGGTCGCATTTTTCTAATTCCTTCTCTAATGAATCTTTTGTCAGTCACAGAGATGATTACAGTCGTGGGTGAGAGAGAGAGGACATGCCATCTCATACATTTGATCTTGGGGAGATTATCTGCATCCTCTTAGGTAGCAGAATAGGACGTACGGCACTTGACCACAGAGCTGGGACTCTGGGCGAGCAGGTCGGGTAGGAACTGGTCTCCTTTCAAAGGAATTGAAGGGTTCCCATTGACTTCAATACACAGTCATCTCACATCCGCAAAGCACGCCTCCTTGCTCAGAGCAGCCTGATGCTCATCTTCAGGACAAGCTGAAGTGCCTCAGCAAAGTGTTTGAGCATTCCTCGTCTTCAGTTTCTCCCACTCCTTCAGTTGAGCAGAAAGGTGAAGCTCCTGCTGTAGTCAGTGGGGCAACATCAGTGCAGCTTTTTAAAATTCCCTGAGGTCTTTACTTGCCCAAGTTTTGTCCTAGATGACCATCAAATTTCGATGTTTGATTTTGTGTTTGGTTTTATGACTTTTGCTACATCATGGACTGCCAGACGTTGCAGCCCAAGGTGACTTGTCTTCACTTACTGTGTTGAACGTTAAAAGGAAATAAAAATTCTTGTCCTTCAGGCTTCAAAATGCCCTTTAATGCAGGAGGAGAACCTCGGGTACATTAAATGCATTTCATCTACAAGAAGTGCTTTTAAATGACGACTGCATTAAAAATATTTCCTAAAAATGCAGCAGAGAGCACTGGATATTTATCAACAAATAAAACTGCAAATGAAAGAGGCAGCTTCTTCGAGGTTTATCTCTGAAAATCACTGAAGCATTTACAGAAAGGTTTTGTCAGGTAATTTGCATATTCATGAGCTGTAATTTCTCCAGTTGCTGTATTTAGTTGATAATGCCTTTTTTAATACTGTAATTAAAAATTTTTGATCTAGGTTATACTTCAATTGTTTGCTCAGGTGCACCAAAACAATTGGTGTTTTGTTTACTTGTTGGTTGAAATACAACTATTACATGTTAAAACATCAGTCGTGAGAAAAATTTTCATACCTGACAAATTTCTTGAAGGACCCCCTAGGTAGTTAGACTCTTGACACTGCCATGTGAGAAGCCCACAGCTACAGAGATGCTTAGCTTTCGTTTGCCCAGACCAGTGCACGTACTCACAAAACACGGTGAAGAAAAGGCACTAAAGATTAATGGAGCAGGAGGTAGGTGCCTATAAATTTATTTTAAAGGAATATTCTTTAAAGTTTTGCAAAGCTGTTAGAGAAACTTTAAATATCTTCTAGAGGGTCAAGGAGTGTCCTCTGAAGATGTAGAGAATTTGCAAAATGGAGGTAGAAAGGTGAAATTGGCAGCGAAAGCTGATGCAAGAAGAGTGCAGTTGAACGCATGGCGCTCATTGAGCCTGAGGCATGGCTTGCCAAGCATGTGGCTGTGCAGCACTGCCCACTCTTCACCTTGCGTGGGTTAAGACAAACACAGCACAACCACAAACCCTGTTGCAAGACCCCCAGCACACTTCTGAACTGGAAAAGAGCAAAACAATCAAGCGCATACTGTGGCTTCTAAGACGGGGAAGAGAAGGATGGAGGAGGAGATGGATGAAGGGGCAAAAGAAGGATGAGGGGGCAAGCTGCACCAGGCAAGTTGGTTGCAGCAAAGCCCAGAACCACCGATAGAGTCCATCCATTCTTCTTTTGCTTTGAAACAATAAAGATTTGTGTCTATGTGTAAGGGCAACAAGAGAGAAGTTTCTTCAGCAATCCATTCTGCAAATGTCCCTGGCTAGTAATCCCATGCTGTGGACTGCAGGCTGCTGTGACCTGTTTGGGATGTGGAAAGCCTGTGGGAGGTATTGAAGCAAATGAGATTCCAATTAGCACAAATACTGAAAGCTGTGAAATTTCCCATGGACATAAATTGTGCGATTTCTTTTTAGAAAAGGTTTCTCCTCTCTCGCATTTTGATGCTGGTTAGTATTTCAGTGAAATATTTTGATGAGACTGAGCTATTTAGCTTCCCACCTTTATCAGCTAGTGTTCAGTTATATGACTTTATAAAAACGTAGAAATCTAAATTATGAACCTAAGATGATGCATTTTGACCTTATCAAATTGCAGTGTCCCAGACCAGTCAAATCTGAATTGTTTTGATAATTTTTAGTGAAAATGTTGACAAATAGTGTACCTTCTCATGGAATACTTGGAAGCATCATTTCCCAGTGGGACAATGTGCCATAAACAAAATGTCAACAGCTGCTGGGCTGGAGAACATGCTAGTGGACAATGGGAGGGGAGGAAAAAAAAGACACATGTGTCATTGACACATGTATACACAGTTGATGAAATCAATTTCAATTTACTCAAGTTGTTCTAGCATCACTTTCAATTACATATGCCAAGGAGAAAGCTACAGCATCCAGCTGTGGGAATCAACAAGACAATTGCGCAGCAGTCGTGAAAAGAACAGTCAGCGGAGAAATGATTTGCATTTGCTTTTCTTGACAGCTGATATTTTCCTGATAAATTGCTGCCCTTTGTTGTTCTAGTTGCTTTGAAGAATCAACCCACTTAAGGGGGTGGTAGCTTTGCCCGCATTCCTGGCTTTGCATCGGCTGGCACAGGTTGGGGATGAAAACAGGAGGCTGAGGCAGGAGGAGGAGGTAGAAGACCATGTAGTAGAGGTAAAGTTGACATGGGAATTAAAGATGTAGACAGGGTGCTGCTTCGATGATGGAGGCATGAGTGTTTTGGGTCGCAGTTTGTCATTCAGAATCAGTGGATTCGGGGGCAGATTGATGGTAGGAAAGAGACTTTCCTGGTTTGACATAAGCTGATGACCATCAAAATGAATAGACCTGTGAGGCTGTAGGCTGCTGAGAGAGACTGAGGAACTGCAAAGTTAGATATCTTCTATGGAGTGTGAGTTTGTGCCAGTGAGAGAGGAGGATGAGAGACTGTCAAGGAAATTCCTGTTTAAACTCTACACTGCATCTGTGGCCATGCCATGGGATTTTTTTTCCTTGGCAAGCCCCAGGAAGGAGGACGTAGAGGGAAACATTGGCAGCAGGATATGCAAAAGGTGCCTGCATCAAATATGCAAAATTGTTCCCCCAGGATCATGGGATCATTGTGGGGTCATATTGTTGTTAAATGGCTTGTTAAATAGGATTTAAATGGCTTATTAAATGGGGTCCCCAGCTGGGCAGCTCTTAGTGGGCAGACTGGTCCAATTATTCTGGATTTGCCCTCTTCCTGCAGCAGCCCTGTCCTGTCTAATGCTGATATTTCAGCAAAATTCACTTCTGCAAGAATGTTATTCTAGCCTAGGATCTGGGCCAGGCCTTTATTTCTGTTGATTACGGATCAGTCATTCTTTTTCTTTTCTAAATGTTGAAAAAATGTGTTTTATGTGCAAGAATGGCTGATAAGTGATACACCCACAGGAACATTATATTTTTCTAACATCCGCCTCTGTGTTCTTTCTCTAATTTGCCTGCCACTGTCTTTGTAGAGGATCTGTCTCCTTCCCCTAGTGCTGTTCCCTGCCTTTTAGATGTTTTCTTCCTCTTCAGCCACCTTTAATTCCTACCACTGGCACATCACAGTTTATTGCTTTTTAGTGCTTTATCAGTTGGTGAGGGTGAATTTTCTCTTTATTTCAGTCTTTCTATGTAAATCTTCACCAGAGGTTTAACAGTAAAACCTCTCTCCCCTTTCTACTGCCTGAGTGGGCTCCTGAAGGGCAGTGGTGGTCCTGGCGAGACCAGAGCAGGGCCAAGAGGACCAGGAGCACCACAAGTACCCTCTAGCCCATTTCGATAAGTAATGCTGTTCTTAAAGCCTGTTTAGGGTGTTTTGTATGTAGCATCTGCATGATGTCTCCTGTTATTTCAAAATAACACCTTTGGTCATTGAATAAGAGTTTTCTGAGTGCTGAAGCTAGCACCTGGGTTTTCTAAATTACCCTGAGACAATAGCAGGAGGCTCTCGGCATGGAAACGATGGTCTGCCAGTCTGAACTGGCTTTATACTGGTGAGGATGTTGTGTGTCAGCACTGGTGGCCCTGACTCATCCAGCCCTCTTAAGAATAATCTCTGAGGTTTTGGGCAACATTTTCAAGGTGCCTCTGTAGGTAGAGAGCCCCCATCCCCACCTTGTCACCAAGATTTAAACTTGAAAGTGCCAAAGTCCCCACGCACAACGACTGTGCTGCACAAGTCACGGCATACGAAGTGCGTGTTGCCCTTTCCCTGTGGCGGTATGTTCGATATGGTGCGTGTGTGCCTTTGGTTCAGGAATGCGATGCTGGAATCTCAGCATGTGTTGAAGGCAGCACCATAGGAAGAATGTGTCTTTTGTCTGGGACCTGTTCCTGCTGACATAATTCATGGGGGACCAGCAACCAAACACTCTCTAGAAGTGCTGAATCTGTCAGCAGGGGTTGAGCTGGTTCAACACGGCACCCATTTTTCCCTCCAGCCCAGGGATGAAGGCAGACCTGGAGGGATCTGGGGCACTACCTGCAGCATGTCACGCTTCTGCTTTTCACGTGGAAGCACCACTGCGTTCCTTAGGCTTACCAAATCAGCAGAAGTGGTGTTCCTTCCCAAGACGACTGTTGAGGAACAGCCTAACATCCTGTCTCCTTCAGTCTCGTGCCTGGTATCCTTTGTATACCAACAGAATTTCCCTTCAGAATAACCCCCATAACCTCAGTGTCCTGCCTGCAGACACAAATCCCTGGGCAGTTTTAGCAGGTCAAGCTGGTCCTTTGTTCTGCATGCTCCACTTCATAATTAGCCTGAAATCTCCCCACAGAAGTAAGGTCCACCTGCATTCATCCTGCCTGCTGTTTCAGACCTGAGACTTTATTGGTTTTTTGAGTCCGGTATTTGAAAACCCCCTATAGACACATCTGTCCTAGCCTGGGAGGTCTGAAGACACATCTTTCCATGGAATGACATATCTTTACTGCATACGTGTGGCGGGAGGAAGGGCGACAGGCCTGCAGCCAGCTCCTGACCAGGCACCTTGCCGTTCTCACCGACGGCCTCAGCGAAGGCTGCCAAAAAACCACTGAGGAGCATGAAATCTGTTTTCTGGGGAAGGAGCTCACACCAGGGGCTAGAAACACAGCTCTTCTTCCCGCTCTTTTGTGGCTGTGGCCCATCACATGTCTATGTGAACTTAGTGCCGTCCAGCAGTGACTGTGTGAGTCGCTTCTTCTCCCTCCTGGTTTGTCTGGGCTGCAGAGGGGAGCTGTCATAAATTCTTCACCGGGCTCTTTGAGCTTGCTGCGGGAAGTCTCCCCTGCATCTGGCTGCAGTGAGCTGCTGTGGCCTGGCTGAGTGTGGTGTGAAGAGATCAACCGAGAGTGGAAAACTCCTGAGAGCTTCTGGGAGGGGATGGGACACCACTGCTTAACATAAAGTGTGAACAGAGCCCCAAAGAGCTTTCAGCTTCTCTATTGTCTGTGTGTGGTAACCACGTCTCAGACAAGGACAGGCTAGGGGTGAATCCACCCTGACCGTCACTCGGCCGAGGTGAGAGCGGCACCGGAGATGAATATGATGCATAGTGTCATCTCCGCATTCAATAACAAATAAGACCACACAAGTTCTTGAAATAGTCCTCCTTGGGTTTGCATCAGGGCATTCAGGAGAGGCTCAGCCAGGGATGGATTATGGCGGCCTGGAAGCTTCCTCACTTCACTGGCCAACATCCTGCCTACGGGATACGAAGAGCTCTCTACAGGACACAAGATGCTAATAAATGATGAACAGGAAATTAACAGGAGTGCAATTATGTTGCCCTGCAGGGTTTCACATAAACATGCTATGAGAAGCGTACTTGTGTGACTAGGGAAAGGTGTCACAGCTGAGGGGTTTTAGACGTACACCTCTGCACTGGTCCTTCAGGCATTGCCCCCTGAAGCAAGCTGGGGGATGTGGAAGGGGCACTGCTATCTGGAAAGCAATCCCTTGGACAGGGAGCAACTGATTGACCATCTTTTGCTTTGAGCTATGCTTTCCAGTAAAGACACCACTTCAAATATATTATCTCCCTTTGCCTTTTCGACCATCACACTCACAGACATGCTGCAGTGGGGTCCCAGTGGCTGTTCCCCACCTTCTCGGTGGTATTTGAAGGGTTGTGTTTCTCAGGGTGTCCTGGTCAAGGGGGGTTAAGAGAATGCTTGGACATACCCAATACATGCATATTTGATTCTGTAGACAGGTACATCCTGAAGTGCTGTAACTCCCATTTTCTGAGACAGTTATTTCTTGGCTGTGCAATGCTACACTTCACTCTGAGTTATGGCAACTAAAGCGAATGAGTCTGAGTTTAAACATCTAGCTTTTTAAGGCCTGAGAAATTAATGTGATTCACAGAGAGGATTTTCATGATCAATACCTGCTAGCCCCTGACCAGGCTTTGCCCTTTGAAGCTTTATCTTCTGTGTGGCACCTGTCCAAAGGTGGCCTTCAGTCTGCAGCGGGCAGATCTCATGGCACTGACCAATGTGTCGGGAGAGGAGCTGGGGAAGCCCTGTGAGGAACGTGCCGTGCTGCCAAGAGTCGCCACGCTTGCAATGCAAAGACAAGAGAACTGGAATACAAAAAGTGTAACTTGGTGAATCAAGCTGCTTATGGGATTTCTTTAAATCAACTAGGAACCCATTTGACACCCTGTCCCTCCAGCTATCACTGTCTGCATCTGTCATGTGCTTGGGAAACAGGATTTCATCTATGACTGAGAGGTTTTTAAAGCAGAAGGAAAATGTGGAGATGGAGATGGGTACAACATGGATTCAAAGCTTCCCCTCCCTGGATCTGCACTGTTGTTCCAGTCCTAAGGAACAAATTAGAGAAGCCCGAGGGCTGCTCTGCTGAAGTATGCCTGAAGCATAGGTCTCTAACGGCTGACGTGCAAGAAGAGCAAGTGTCAGAGATGCTGCTGCGCTGCTGTGAAGGCTCTGCACCCTCCTAAATCTCCATACGTGAGGTAGATTTTTCCACTCTGAGGCAAGCCAGCTTTTGGGCAGCTTCTTCCCAGGCAGCGGTACACACACTGCCCTACTTCTTCAGGGGCTGGGCTCGCCCCGGATTTTTAAATGGTAAAAACATTCGTCTTTTATTTCTGTTGCCGTTCAATATTAAGGGAAAAGATGTTATCATCACAGCTAATCCGTGCGGTGTCTGTGGAATTTCTTGGCCTGCGAGCGTTTATATTGCATTCATGTATTCCATGAATTGGGCACAGGTTTTGCTTCCGACAGCAGTAGTTTTTTTCAAGGGCATCCCAATAAGATGAAAGTGTGGTCGCTGACAGAAACCACAGTGTCGGACTACGGTCTTGAGGATGTTTTGGATGGCTCTGTATTTTAATTCATGATTTCCCCTGGCAGCTAGACAACCAGCAATTTATGTGAAATCTAAGGGGAGGGAAAAAGAAGAACTGGAGGAAATGCCTTAATTTAATTGATCGGAAATTCATATGTGCTCTTTTTTTAAAAAAGAGGTAACTAGAGAATAGAAAAAATATTGCGTAAAATCATACTGAAGCTTTAGCATCACATTTTTCCTTGTTGTTTTGACCTTCTAAACATATTCCAATATGCTGAAAAGAACAAAGCGATACTTAATGCTTGAAAAAAATTAATACAAAAGAGCAGTCAACCCAGGGAACTCACTGCTGCAGCTTTTTGGCAGGGAGTCATATTTATGTAGGAAGATTTTGAAAAACCTTGGTGCTATCATGATTTATAAAGTTTGTGGTTTTGCGTAGGAAGAGTAAGAAAATGAAAATGAGATCTTGTACTTCAGGATATGATCTATCATTTGCCTCTTCCCCAGCTTCGTATTAAACACTTCAGTAGGCATTTTCAAATGCTGTTTTCTGAAGTATCAAGCAGAAACCATGAACGAATGTTGTGATCGAAGCCGAGAAACCTTAACCAGTAACTTACAGCTGTGTATATGAATCATCTGAAATCCACATCAGCATTGTCTTATGTGTATCAAAGCCGATCATTTACTATATTGTTCTAACATACCTGCCCCGGTCTGTCTAGGCTGGAGGAAAACAGGAAAGGAGGAGGCTCTTGGCTGTAAATGAATATCTTGTTCCTTCCTTTGCAATGCCAAAACATTTATGAATGGGCTTTGACCCTGAAGTAGGCTGAGCTGGTAAGGGTGTTTATAAGTTTCTGTCCATTCATATTTCATTCACAATGTTTACCTTTTGTCTAAGCAGAGGGTGGGGTTTGGGTTTTTTTTTTTTTGCTTTGTGGACTATAATTCATCCATGAGCCCGTAAACCAGCCCTACTCCCCAGTCCTTACAGCCTTTGACAGCACATGCAAGGTTAGCCGTGCTGGTATGTAACGTCAGAAAGTCCGAGGGGTCAGACTGAAAATTCACCTCTCATCTATGCCTCCTCACTCAGGCTTTAAGTGCACAGTCACTAATATTTCTTAAATTCTCTAATGTGACATACCATCTACACAGAAGGGCATCGCTTTCTTCAGGGGTCCTGCCTAGGTCTTGTGTGCAGAAGTTTCTAGTGCATTGTTCCACCAGGTACAGCAGTCCAGCCATGAAGATCACGGGCTGTACTTGCTGGCGTACTGACAGCATTCCCTTCCCTCCAGATTTTGCTACAGAAAACTGGCATTTACCTATTACACATGCGTCTTTTCAAACCTATGTTGTGTCTGTCTTGCTTGTGACCAAAACTCACTAGTGATGTGCAGCCATTATTACTTAATAGCTACAGCGCCTGTAAGGGTGGCACATGGCAGGTGAAGATAAAACATACCTGACCAATACGCTGCAAAGCAGCACAAGAGTAAGTGTGAAACAGCATTGTGCGTGTGAGTACGGGAAAGCTTACGCACGAACTTAACTTTAGATAATCCTGGTTCAATGTACACCATAGCGTAATCAGATCATGCTGTCCATCTGTTGTTGTTGTAATGATATTTGTAATGAGCAGCTTTTCTCAAAAAACTGGTGTTCATGCAGAGTGCTCTGTTCTCTGGGTGCATTTCTGAGGGTGCTGGGCTATGTCTAAACTGGGTAACTCAAGGTTACCTCCCAGTTCTTGGGACCCAGAGGAACCAGGAGCAGACAAAGTGAGGCTGAGAAACTCCGCTGCGGAGGGAAGCGTGCTGGGAGGTGAGGCTGTTGTCCCTTTGCCGACGCCAGGCATGTCTGCACATGGAGCGGAGCATGGTGCAAAGATCCCTGACTCTGCACGGACCAGGTTTGCTGCAGACACATAAACAGCGGTGCCAGGTCAGGGTGGCATTGTGCCCAGGCTAATTAGTGGGGGCTCTTAGCTAGCGCAGCTCCGCTCCTGGGGAGCCCTCGCGGTGTGCCTGCTCTGCCCTGTGCTGCGCTGCGTGCTTCGGTTACTGGTTCATGCAGAGCTCATCTGCAGCACTGTGCTGGGCCCTACACACATGCCCATTTTTTTTTCTCAGTAAAGCAATGGTTAAGACTGGGTATAAACCCCCCTAATTTAATCCACGGGTCCATATTGCTTAAAATCTGCACCACAAGCAGAATGTAGGTTTTTTATGAGCTCCTCAGAGCTCACAGGTGTGACGTGCCATACAGAGAGCTGTCAGCGACTCCCCTCCGACACAACCCTTTTTACATCTGACCTGCTTTTTTCAGATAATGGTGGTTTTTGTCTTGCCCAAACAATCGGGATGGGTTAACAGCAGAGAGCCCTGCGTGAAGCAGCTTTCCGATAGCCAGGACTCAGCAGCTGAATTTGTGTAATAATCCCACCAGCTTTAATCAAGAGAGGAGACTGTGAGAGGCTTGTAAATTCCTACAGCAAAATTCTCCATTCTCATTCACGGAGCAGATCTTGCCTCCAATATGCTTATCTCCTTCCCTCTGTATGCAGAGCCCTTGACGTCAATGGAAGATACGCTCTTTCGGGGAGAGCAGAAGACTGAGGTCACGCTCTGCCCTGCAAACAGAAGAATTATGTCCCTGGCATTGAGACGAGAAGGCTCTACATTTTTGCATAAAAGCAAAAAGACTTGAAACAGTGGCACGTATAGAAAAATAAAAAGGTAGATTGCTTGCAGGAGAGATTTTTGGAGCTGCATCAGCAGGCTGTAGAAGGATGCGATTCTCAGTTGCATTTAAAAATGTGCTGTTTGGCAGCCATGAATGGCGTGGAGGCTTTTCATTCATTCCCCCTTACAGATCTGGAAAGGGACATCTGTCAGCGCTGCACCCAAACAGCAGTCAATGGCTGCAGCGTGCTGTGCTCATAACCCAGGGCATTTAAATCAGAAACCTAGAGGTCAAACTCTGCAGCTCAGCCATCGGTGGCCTCAGTGATATTTATAGATTGCATTAATTTACTGCAGCTTTTATGAGTAAAAGGTACTCTGCATGGTCGAATTATCAGAGGTTAAGTGTGACCAATTGTATTTAACCTAATGATGGGTGTCGCTATTTTGATTTTTTTTTCCTTGTAGTTGAGAGGAACAAGTGTATAGGCTTAAGAATCTCAGAAGAAAATATTAGATTTGTGGTTATTATCAAATTCCATTTATAAAGCTGCTGTAGTTGAGGAAGTGCTTTGCAGAAATTAACGTTTTACCCAGCATAAACTTTGGAACAGCATCCAGCTCATGCAAATGAAATATTGCCATTTACCTCAAAGAACTGTTTATTTCTTCTTCGCAATAAAGGAAGTGAGTTCCTAACTCTGCAGGAAACTTACTGCTCTGCAAATGAGGTTTGTAGTTGTACAGAAATATACCATAGTTCACTGAGGCCAAAAGCCAAATGAGGTGACCAAAGCCAGAAGAGGCGTCCCTGGGCGCTCCCCGTGGCGTTGCGAGGAAGGGTGTCTTCTGCAGGACACTTTCCTCCTGGGGTTGGAAGTCAATCAGCATGTGGCTCACGCCATGAAGCCTAGAGCGTAAATGGGTAGTTTGTATTGCTTTCATCCTGTCTCATGTTGCTGCCGAGGTTGTTATTATTCACCATTTACCTTCTCAAAATATTGAGCCAATTAGAAAAACAAATCTCTCTTTTGGTGAATGCCCAAGGGTAAAGCTGTAACGATGTGTGTTCTCTGCAAGCCCTAATCGCCGGTGTCGCAGTTGCGCTTGGGAACGCTGGGCTAAGCAAAAATAAACTCCTTTCTGATATATTTTACACTTTGGCCAAGCCACACTGAGTGGCTGCTTTTGTCCAGCTTCACAAACCGGGCAGCCGAGGCTGGTCAGTATGAGGGTGGGAAAAGCAGCAACGGGGAAGGAAGAGATGGTTCTTGGAGAACATCGCCCCGAGCGGGTAGCAAATGAAGATCCCGGCTATTGCATCAGGCTCTGTTGCTTACAAACCGTAAACTGCTAGTGCATTTATTGAAATGATGGCTATAATTCCAAGTGTGAGATACAGACACACGCTTCTGGGGTTTTTTTCCTTGTTAATTGTCAGCCAGATGAGTCGTGGGAATTAAGAATAATTGAGATAGGACTACTCCCGAGTGCTGTTGGTTAAATTAAATGCTACTCTAAAGTACTTGTGTTGAAATCCTAATTTTTTGGGTTTTGTGGTTTTGTTTCATTGATGATATAAGTGACATACTCCAAAAGTTTGCATGCATGAGATTTTATATGTTGGGCGAGAGATTTAAAGCATATAAAGGTTTTAGTATCAAAAGTCCAAGAAGCTGCTACACTTTCATTTACACACCAGCATTTTTGACCCCATGCATAATGAGAGCGCATTGCTAACTTTAGTGACGCCCTTTATTAAACTCATCTGATGGCTCAGACTGCCTGCTATTAGTATTGTTTCATACGTGATAAGTGGTCTCGGTAAGCCTTCTAAAATGAGTATAACAATCTAACTCATGCCCAATGGGATATCCATCTTGTATCTGACTACAAGGAATAAATTATGCTCTTATACCGATAATTGCTCATGCCTGGATTTGAGGATTACGGTCCTGCGATGCCGATGATTAGAACTGGTCTGCGTCTTTGTGCACAGATGCTCCCTGTGATCCACTTCGATGTCTGCCTCGGCTTTTCCAGATTGATTGCTCTTTGCCGAAGAAGGTAGACAGAGTATCCAGTTCTGCAAAAGCATTGCAGGCATCTAGGATCTGATTTATATTCTGTACAAGACAGGGGACTGGAGAACATATCTTCTGATGTCTTCTAAGTAGTTTAAAGAAATATTCTCGGGCATTTTTGGTGGTTCTGAAAATTGGGTGGGTTTTAGAAAAACAGTATTCAGAAAGAAATAGTTTCAGAAGATTCAGAAGTATTTAAAAAAACCTGTAAAAATTCACATGAAATTAAAAAGTAAGTCTATTCTGAACTGAAGAAACAGAGATAACTATGATTCTTTTCCCTTTAAAATAATTTCCCTGTGCTCCTTAGCAAGAGTGGTGACAAAGCAACGTAAGAAGTTATGCTCTACACTTCACTATTTTCTCACCCTCAGCTTAAAAATAACAGCTCTGTAGCACCTTCTGTTTTCTTGTGACGTCTGCACACACATTACGAATAATCTTCAGGGGGAGCGCTGTGCTTGATCTCTGATTGGGATTTTCCTGTCTTATCCAGTGTTGACTTAACCCTGCTTCCACAGAAGTCAAGCGTAAAATGCCCGTTGATTTCAGCGCGAGCAGATTTTGACTTTTCAGAAATGCTCAGCCATATGTGTTCTCATTTTGGAAGTATCATGTGGTTGCATTTGGCCCACGTTGTGTTTTAGTCACTCAGAAGGAACACGCGGAGTTCCAGCCTGTCCTCACCTGCCCTTGCGATTGCGAGAGCTGAGGGCCTTAGGGAGGTTTTGAGGGCCAAAAGTTTTGCTGTTGTCCTGGGTTTTCTTGGGAATGTTTGTTAGTTTGTTTGTTTTTCTTCCCAATTTTCAGGAAAATCTATTTCTATTCTAAGACAAAGGGAATGCAAACATTTCTAATTGGCTGTGAAAAATAAATCTGAGAAAAAATGTTTGAACTCAGCCTGTATGTTTCATTTGATAATAGATGATAACATTTTTATTTTATTCAGTATGATATAATGCACTGTTTTAAAAGGGGTGAAAAATAGTTTGGAATCAAAAGTTAAAACAATCTATTTTAACCTTATTGAAAACCCTTTTAATTTTCTTCTTTAAAAAAAAAAAGTTAACAGAATTGACACATCTGTGAAACATTTACTTATGGCTGATTGATATTTTCTGAGGGAAAAATGTTCCACTGAAAATTTCCATCTGGTTTTAGGGCTTCCCAGTCTTTAGTGTATTTAGACCCATCAATATCAAAGGGAGGCTTAGGAAATACTCTCCATTCATGTTACGTGCTAGGAACTGCTTGAGGGCAAGATGAAGGGCTCTGACTTGAGATGGTAGGTACCTTTAGCTAGGATATTTATCTGTGGTCATGGTTTATAGCCTGGTATGATAATGTGAATTTCAGCAGCTGTGAATTAGGAGCACAGCCCATTAAATCTTGCGCTCCTCAAGGGTAATAGCCCCTGGCAGAGGGGCTGGGTGAACAGACCCATATCTGCTTCAGCCATCTCACCTGAGGCCATCTGTGATCATGAGCCAGAGCCTTTAGTTCCACAAGGTATTTATATAGCCTAACTCTTTGCCTAAAATCACATGAGAAATTGGTGCTAGAAGAAGGACTTAAAACTAATCCTCCCTGGGTCCGAGGTTAATGTCCTTTCCTCTGGATTATCTTTCCTAGTAGCATCCCCATCCTCCCATCTGCTTAGTCATCTGTAAGGTAAGCTGAGCATGCTAGGGAGACCTCTTCTCTAGTGAAGGGTATAAACAAATTAAGGAGACAAATACAATTAATCTGTGCTTTCTCCCACATTCCTTGTGCTCTGTCCTGCTGTCACCATGTGTTCTCCACGGCAGTCAATGAGGGATTTGCTTTGGACATGCTACGGCCTTTAAGCATGTTTCCTGATCTCGATCTGCATGTGCCGTCAAAGTTTTCCGTGACTTTGTGAGAGATGAATTGCTGTATTCATGTCACATGGTTGTCCTGGTTTAAACACACTGGTTTGAGCAATGAGAGTTGGAAGGGGAGTCAGCTTGTGACTTTGAAAATGTGCAAATCACCCAAAAGAAATTGCCTCAGACATTTTTATGGTATTTCAGCTGAAGTTCCATGAAAAGTGCAAAAAATAACACTCCTTTTCCTAAAAACAAAGTCCCAAAACAAACAAACCCATAATAAATGAATGCTTGCCAAGAGTCATAAAAATCTTAAACTGTGATTTAATGTCCTGTCTCCCTTTTGTCTTAGTGGAAAAGGTCATATAGATGAAAGACATCTGCTGTTGTATCTCTCTTGGATTTCAGGACAAGACTAAGTCCTATTCTTGGCTTTTTTTGTGTGAGCAAATTGCCATGAATTCTTTCTATTCAGTTGTCTTAATGTGTCAACTCTAGAAGAGGATGAACAGGCCTGTGGCCAGTGATTTCAAATGCCAAGCTGCATCCCTTATATTTTATTCTTCAGAGATGGATGCATGCCTGTGTCAGCATTGGGTGAAAGACATCCAAAAATGACTGAGTTCATCGGCGTGAGCTGGAGGTTCTGGCCAAAGCCAAGTCCTGGTGGCAGCTTATGGTGAAACTTTGGCCATGATCAAGTCAACCAACAAAGGATTTCTTCTTTATATCACTGAGGACGTCTATCTTAGGGAACTATGTATAGCCATGGTGGGAGGGTTGAGTGCGGGCACACAGTTGTCCACACTCTTTATTGTTAGGACATTTTTTGGCATAATTTTGGCCTACACCAGGTCCATGTAGGACTTCGACACAGCTTGGTGCAGGGACTGTTCAATATAGGCCAGGAACTGTTTCCAAAACCCCTGTACTTATGTATCCTTGTTGTTGGAGCCTGCATGCAGGAAACATGAGACATTGCCTCATCCTGATGGGAGGCCTAGATGTCCTAGACACCGGATGGCTGGTTAGGCTGGTGGTGCTGGTAGTGAGAGTTTCCTCCTTGCTGAAGGTGTGCAAGTATTCAGAAGAGAATTTAGGGTTCATGTAGCAGAGAGAGAGAGAGAAGCAGCGAGAGGGAACAGTCCCTGGAATGAGGGAAGAGAAGAGCAACAGGCTTTGGGGCCTTATTCACAGGGCTGCTTTCAAGAGTCAGAAGGATGTGGAGGGGTAGCAGTTCAGCTTGCAAGAGGTCAGAGACAGAAGGTGGCATCAAAGGTTGGTGGATGGTGATAGTCAACAAGAGTTTTGAGGTGAAAAGAGGACAATCCTGGAAAATAGAAGAAAGTAGTTAATGCTTGATATGATAGAGATGGTCAGAACTGGGGAAGACAGAAAGACAAGAGAGGGCAGGGTGAAAGTGAAGGAAAACAACTGGTCTGACTCACCCACCTTTACTCTTCAATGTCCTTTCCATCTTCATGTTTTTATGAAATCTATTTGAAATGTAGTCAGCTCTGGACAACAGTGCATTTACAGTCCTTCATTTTTCCTGGCAACTTTTTATGGTTTTTCAGTAATACCACTCCATTTTGAAAAATGGATCTTCCTCAGAAAGCAGTTGTGTTGATGAGTGGGAAAATTGTGACCCTCTGGAGCCACGGGGGATGAAATCCTAGCCCTTGCTGAAAGCAAAGGCAGCATCCCCAGCAACAGCAACGGGCCCAGGATGTCACGGGGAGTGATTTTGGCCTCTGTACTGTGAGCTGGAAACACTTTGGGGATGGGATCTGTGTTCATGCATTGCTTTGTACAAAGAAGTCCTGAATTTGTTGGCCTCCAGGCATTGAAAAAAAGCAAATGTTAAACGAGTTGTCCTGTGAGCAGTGAGAGTAATGAAACATCTGCGCCGTTGGTTTCTCTGGTGTCTGGTAAAGTGTGAGTGTCAGCCGCCTTCTCAGCAGGTCTTTTTGCTCTCTCCAGCTGCTTGTTCTCCTCCCAGCAGTAGGAAGGTGATGTGCAACCCCCTTGAGTGACCAACAGTTCAGAGCTGGTGGAGGGGACCCACACCACACCTGCACGTGCACGGCACACAGCAGCACCCTGTGCTTTTTCTCTGCAAAGCTGGGCTGCTTAAAACGAATGGGGTAAATAGAAAATAAAGGATGCTTTTCCCTCTAGTGTCTAGCAGTCCTAGCTATCTTAGGTCCTCTGACAATATCAACTGGAAAACTTTTCAGGAAGAATGGGTCTGGTTTTATTTTGTTTTGTTTTTTTTTTTTTCTAATTAAAGCTGTGCATTTAAACTGTCTGCGATAATTTCTTTTCCCAGTTGTACATGTGGAATGTCTCAACAGGACTGTAAAAGTCATGCTAATTTATGTGAGGGCAAAATTCATCTTTAAGCTGGAAAAGCTTTTGCTATTTTTGTTTGCAAAATGCTTTTGGGTCCTTAAGTAGAGGGCACTGCTAAAAAGCCAAGGGATGTGTTGGTTTTATTATTTTTATTAATATACTTTAAAAACAACTCAGAAATATTTTACTTGATACCTGAAGCCAAGATTGCAAAGTGCAAACCGCTTTGTCATTTACTAACTTGGAAAATGTGAAACAAAGTAGATGCACCTTCTACGTTTTTCTCTTGTCTTTGCTTCTCTACTTCTGGGAGATAAACATTTCCTTTTTTTTAATAATTGAGAACATTGCCTTTTTAGGCATAAAATACAAATAATTTATTTTTACTATCACTGTAAGCACTCTTCCACATTATTCTCCCATGAAAAACTTCCATACCAGGAAACCTTAGAAACCAACGCTTACTCCAGAAACCATCTGCACTTAGGATTTTGTGCAGAGGGGACTCCTCAGTTCAGGTCCTTATCTCTCCCTCTCTCAGGGAGCTTGTTTAAGGGCTTGCTGGCGTGCGAGGCTCCCGCTGAAATCAGCTGGAGTTGTAGGTGCTCGACATAGCTGGACTTGAGGCTATTATGGCTGAGAACTAGTTCTGCTCTTGAGACACTAGTCAGGCTGTAGGGCGATCGTTGCCTGCATTTCAAGAGGATTAAATATACAAAAGCATGGAAAATAACTGAAATTCCTACTATGGTAAGGCTGAAAGTCTAGCCCTTAGCTTGAGAAAAAAAAAAATCTCTTGTCTTCATGCATGCGAGCCACTTGTGTGTTTACTGGAGGGAGGCTATTAAATCCAGTCATTCCATCAAAGACAGAAAAGACAACCAGGACAATCCTGCTTCCACCTCGTACCCCTGACACCCGGTGTCCCCTGTCGCGAGGAGCTGGAGAGGCCGTGCAAGGTGACTTGCGTGTGCACGGGCAGCAGGAGAGCCCGAGCCGCAGGAGCAAAGGGCAGCCTGGACTTGAGGCTTCCTCCTTGCGTTGTTTCTTTCCCATGAGGACTGTTTTCAGCCGGGGTCCTGTTTTTGTTGTCATTTTAAAATGTAATTTAGAATGTTAACTTCAGCCAGCTGAAATTATTTTGGTTTTGCCCCCTTACTGAGAAGGTTTATAAATATCGAGTTACACAGGAAGCAAATTCTCTCGTTATCAGATTGTTCTGTAGTCACTTTTCTTTTCCTCAAAAGCATAATGGTGAACTTTATCAGTGCTCACTCATTTGTTTCCTATTAAACACAAGTGATTAAGATACTGTTTGGCTCACTGGGAAGAGTGACTGACCTGTTTTGTCTGTAAACTTAGCTTTAAATTAGGAGACACCTGAAACTGGTAGGAAGTGAGTATTAATTAGGTTCAAGTTCCATAAGCACAGATTGCACTTTCCCAGTGGGACGTTGTAAATACCCGTCACCAAAATAATATTAATTACATTATCTCCCAGAGCGGTCCCGAGAGGTGCTAAAATAGCACATGTGCCGCTTGGGCTTAGATGCTTAGACACGAAGATCAGTGTTTGCTGCTGTGTTGCTTTACACTGTGCAGAGCACACTGCGTCACTGGGGGAGTTGAATGAGATAAGGAGGCTTGGATTTTCTGTGTAATTGCTTGGGGTTTTGCTCTTGTGAGTTTAAAAATCAGAATACCATCTAAAGCAATAGCTGAATTTTTTTTTTCTGCCCTGACACTCTGAAAGGAATGATAATAACAACCCAAAATATGGATTCTATAAAACACCTAAACAGAAAACATTTCTTGCAGCAGGGATTGTATCTTCCCTATAGGTTTGTTCAGCTCCAGAGTGACTCTCAGTGCCACACAAGCAGTATATATACCTCATTTATCAGAATCACGCTCCGTGTGACCCACTTTATACCTGGTCGTGCCCCTAGCATTGCAGTGGTGCACTGTCCCATACCACCAGCACCGTTGCAGGTGGCGTGGGCTGCACCCTGACCGCTGCCCTCTCTGAAGCAGCACCTGACAGGCTTTTGCTGCAAAAGCCCCTCTGTTAATTTTGCTCGGCTGGTAGGACATGGTTCCTGGGGCCTGCGGGGACAGCCGGCTCTGTACCGGGCGGGTACCTCCGTGCAGGTCAGACCACTCTCACGGCAGGACTTGCTCTGCAGCGTGTCAGGCAAACAGGAACTGCTGAGCCAGGTGCCTCCCTGAGCCCTTTGGGACCACGTTAAGCCTTCAGGGAGACTGTTTAGCCCCATAGACCCAGCAGCCTTCCTTCCTCCCTTGGGTACTGACGAGCAGCAGGAGCGAGAAGCAAGGCAATATACAGTCCAATGACACCTTGGCACTAACTTCTCCGTTGTTAATTGAAGCTCAGCAAGCCGGATTCACGCGGGATGTAAGTACACCGGCCTTGGAGCTAGAATTGACTCTGACCCGATAATCAGACTTTTCCATCTAGGCTAGAAAAACATGAACCTGGTGGTTTGTTAGGGACATGCTGGCAGACACTTAAAGACAGCGATGCTAAAGGCACCATTATAATTAGCTCAGTCAGAGAGTGAGCACATAGATTTACTTGAAAACCAGTGTGTCTGTTCCCTGGTCGACATGACCTCTGTGGAAATACACTGGTGAAAGAATATTTAGACTTTAGTCACCTAATTCAATGTTACACATCCCTGTTGACAGTGTTACATATTACTGCTATTAATTAAAGGTATCAGCATGTACCATAATGAGGGGAATGACTTATGATGTAAGAAGTCACTTTACAGATCTCAGGAACTGACTGGTGGGTTGATACTGTATTTTTTATAATTCAGAAAGTGCTTGTTCCTTGTTTACATAGCTTAAATTAAACACCAGAGGGGTTCACGTATATTCAGATGAATGTGAAAGATGTGCCCTTCAGTCTGTTTCACAACAGCTTGAAACTAATATAAGTGCCTTAAAACAAAGGGAAGCTTTCATCCTTGTTCCTACAACTCCACACAAAAATCTGAATTGAAATGAGATTGAGCAACAAGAAGAAAATAAGTAAGTAGACCTCATTTTCAACTGCGGAAGAAGTTGTTTCAATAGAAAAGTGTTAGCCAGCTTCACAAAATGTGACTAGCAGGACAAAAATTTCCCAGTTTTGTTACTGCTCCCATGATGACACTTTCCATGCAAAGATGCATTGCTGAACAGGGGTTATACAGGACAACGAGAGGGGAACATTTTCTGGACAGAGAAATGTAAAGAAAATTTTTGCTTTTTATAATACGTTTTGGTATTTTACCTTTTCTTTTTTTTTTCCTGTTGCTCTCGATTTTTCTTCAAAACAAGAACAAGCTCAGACTGATTTTTATGGTGCAACTCACACTCCTTCAATTTAACTTTTTTTTAAACACTTGTTATATTCAAAGATCTGGATCTGATTTTTTTTTTTTTTTTTTAATATAAGCAAACAATCTCTCTTTCCAAAGCGAGCAGGATAATCCATGGCTGCTCAACTGGGCCCAAAAAGTTCTGTTTTGTGCTGGAATCAGCAGCAGTTTCCTACAATGACTTTGTTTGACCCACACTGCTCTGCCGGGCTGGGGCTGGCAACAATCTCAGCTCCAGCCATCAAAACATTCCTTTGTGGCCAAGTGCCCTTCTGCTTTCTCTGAAATATCTGGTGTCAGTTTTAACAAGAGGGGAAACAGACGTTCGTCACCATTAATTCATCGGACAATTAAGCCAGTGATCTCTGACCTCCTGCCATTACGGGCTTTCAGAGCCAGGGCAAAGACCCCGCAGATATCTGTTCTCTGTCATTCCCCGAGAGCTGCCCCAGTATTTTATTTACTCAGAGGCTCAGCTTTTGCCCACCACTAGCCAAAAATATATGCTTCGTTATAAAAATTGCTAATAAACTGTCCCAGACAGTGACATTAATCTCCGAGCGAGGATAACAGCAAGCAAAGGGAACAGCTGGCTGTCAGAAAAGCATGTGAGCGGGAATTATACATTTATTTAGATTTATGTATGTATTAGAAGTGTCTGTCCCTGGCTGCAGCTGCTTTTGGTGCTTTGGGCGAGCTTGGGCATCTGGCACCACTCTGAACCCGAGGCGAGGTCTTACACCGGGAGGCGTGGGTGGTGTGGGATCGCTGCGTGGCGATGCTTTCCTCCTCTCCCTTTATGTTCCAGGCTATGAGAGTACCTCGGCTTTGCTCTCTCCTGGAGTCCCTGGTGGTAGGATCGTTCCTGTTTCCACACTGCTCCCGGGGGCCGTTTGCCCAAATCAGTGCCTTGTTTTAATTCTGGCCCCAGGGCTGCGGGGAGAGCGAGTGAAAGCCCGGGACTTTGTGAACAATGAGGAAATAGTTAATCCATCCCTGGCACAAAGCTGCTGGTTTGTGTTTATTAAGATGGTGCTTACCACTTCCAGCTCTCCGGGTGGGTGGTGGGAGAGGCGAGACAGGAGTGGGCCAGCTGCTTGCATCATCTGACGCTTACGCCATGCAGCCTTCGAGCCTCATTTTTCAGTCGCTGCTTTGAAGCACTTCATTAACTAATCAGAGGAACCCTCTCCTTTGCTTTACGACAAGTTTCCTCTTTTTTGTCTTCTACCTCCTAATTTTCTCTTTTTATTTCTGCTTTTCTCGTTGAGTCCTTCAACTGGTAGCTATAGTAACACCTGTGAATGAGTGACTGTAGTACACCGCTACGACCCACTCCCCGGGGTAAAGCTCTGCCGGGCTTTCACACGCCTGCGATGGCTTGGCACCCTCTTTTATACGGGTTTCTCCGAACAACGGGGACAGTCTTAGCTTGGGAGCCAGCTCCATCCTGCTTGCTATTTGCAGCTGCAACCGGCAATATATTGTGGCAGAAGGAATGAGTCACTGGCAGAGCAATCTGTTACATCAGATAATCACAGATTACCTCCATTAACCTGAATCCCTCCTGTAACCTTTTACAATAATGTTCCTAAATGCTGACGCATGCAATTGTGTTACCATCATGTCTTGGGCTGTCAGTGATTTTTGAGGACAATGTTTTCTATGGTTTCAGGGGTGATTTAGCAGGGTGTGACAGCAAGATCCGCGGAAAGGAGCTGTTGGCACGGTGTTGCCAGACAAGGTGACGGGGCCAAAGCAACGCTTTGTAGCTAAGGGGGAGACTTTAGGTGAAACGCAGTCGAGCTTCTTTGCTTTTTTTTCCCCCTGTGATCTTAACCCTCCCATCCTCCTGGCACCAGTCATGCCACAAACTCCTGCAATGCTGCAACCTCAATCTCCACCAAAGCTGTCCGTGCCCATTTGCATCAGCCTTGTGCACCCTCTTCCACCCTTGCCTTGTGATCCACTAAGTACTTTTTTCTTCCAAAGCCAAAGCGTCTGCCAGCGCCATTTCCCCTCTGCCAGGCAGTCACTGCAACTGTAACCTGGCATTTCAGGGTGGTTTCATCCCCCTCTCCACATTTCCACTGTGGGGTGTGTGAAGGCCTGTCATATATCCAGGATTCATTTATGCTTTGTGCATACGTCTGTAGGTGAGAATCTGACATGGTATTCGACCAAGGAGGGCTGGGAAGATGGTCAGGGTCGTTATCTGATTCTGTGGTAAAGAAAGATGTTGCTGATCCTGATCGCAAACAGAAAGTGACCCAATCCAAGACATGTTACGATGCTGGGCTTTTCTTCCTGGCTGACTCTGGAAGCAAAAGGGCTGCAGTGTTACAGAAGAGATGTTCCTCTTAAACAGTTCTGGCGGTGTAGCCCATACACATGTTCTCAGGAAGTTCCAAGCCTAATTTTCACAATTTTTAGCTTGTTTACATCAACTGTCTGAAAAGCGTTGAGAGAGCAGGGTGATTCCAGCCAGGCATCATTGAAGGACACTTCTTGTGCCTGTTGGGCTACCTCCCTGCACCATGAGACTGATGTAATGGTCGTCTAGACCACTGCAAAAATACACCTGATAGCACTTCCTCAGTGCCCTCCTACTCAAGTGTCCACATCAGCACCTTTGCCGGGCTAGTATCTCTGGTGGGATTAAGTGTGGGAGGAGAGACTGTGGGAATGCAGTGATTTGGTAGAGTATTTGTATGCGTAGGCAGCACAAAGGGGCTGCAGAGTGACTTCGCATCAGGCTCTGTCTTTCAGAGCTGAGACCTCTGTGTTGCATCTTTAAACATTTGGGGTCTGCCTGCAAGAGAGCAGGACGGAGTACTCAGGTGGACTATCCAGATGCTTGAGGGATTTGCTCTTCTACCTCCTTCATGGAGACTTTACACTGTTTCTTTCTTGCTTTTCTGGTGGCTGTTTTCCTGACTCAGACATGAACCATCTAAACTGAAAGAGCGTGCTGTTATTTATGTATGGAAAGCAAAACACATCTGGATTTCTGGGTTCTTATCAGAGCATCTCAAAGCTTTACCGATTCTACCAATTAGGTGGAACTAATAAATCAGTCAGGCCTAATAAAACAGCCTGTCTCAAATCATTAATTTTTCATGATGTTTACTAAAATTCTTTTCTTTAGCCCTGTTGCTAAGTTTATTTAGGTGAGGGCAAAAAACCAGAAAATAACATAATTCTCAGAGCTTGGCTACAGACTGCTGATAGGAACACACTTGAATTCTCACCTCCCATCCAGCTGGATCTCCTCCCCACAGTTCAGAAATACTCCTTATAAAACTCAAATGTCAGGAACACAGAGGCTAAGTTCTTTTTTTAGAGACTGCAGAACTATTTGCAGGAGAAAAAGCCCACACAGCTCTTTGACAGGGACAGACCGAACCTACATCGTTCCCTGCTGAGGGCTGGGTTTTTGCATGTTCTCCCTCTAGAATTGTCACCAGAGTTTTTAGAAGAGACGAGCCCCATGGATTTGTCTGTACCAGGGCCAGGTTTCCTTGTGTGTTCCTTCTGCCTGTCTCGTGCTGCCCGCTGTGCCACTAAACATCGGAACTGCACAATGTGGAGCAGCAAATTGGAAGAACCTTTGACCTCTAGTCATTTCTCTCGGTATCTAACCAGGACCCACAAGTCCCTTCAAGGTATTTTGGCGTTAGAGGCCAGCTCTAAGAACATTTGGGTTGCTTGAGGAACGCCACTGAATCCAGGAGCACCACACATGCTCCCAGGCAATCTACATGGGCAATGGGCAATACGTGGACTGTATGTGGGTGATGAGTTGCGTTGGCAGGTTTGGCCTTGGAGGCGTTAGTAGCTTGCATACTTGTTACTGAAACTGGGTAATAAATGTATAGAACAGGCCATAAGTTTAAAAAGCCATTGCTTAAAGAGGAGTTCCTTCCTGGAAAGATGTTATCAAGCCCTATTCAAGCAGGATTTCTGGAGCAGGGATTTGCATTCTTTCTTTGGAAGAATGGGAAGCAGTTCTCCTGCAGTCAATGTAAATTGCAGCTGTGCAAATTAACTTAAGGGAACTGGTAAGGAATGTGGGAATTTAGATTCACTTGAACATTCAGATATGGGGAGGCCATGTTCCTTGTTTAATTCTTGTGTGCTTCAAAACGTGATGGTTGAGAACATTTCTGACAAAAGAATCTTCCTTTCTGAGAATGAAGGTTTGTCAAAAATGAAAGGGTTTGCAGGAAAGTGTCTGCTTAAAAGAAAAAAGGATTTGCTTTTTCTACCTTCTTTTTGACAATATAGAAACATCATTTTAACAAAGTAAAGAATGTCAATTTACCCTACCCATTTTGTTCCAATGATATATCTTAATACTCTATTTGATATGTTCTATGATAATGTTTTGACGTTAGATAACTGAGATGACTCAAACGTTATAAAAATGAAATAGTTTAATGTCTTTAAATAAGAATTTTCTAGAACTTTGAAATACTGACTCTCGGCTCCAGTTCCGAGGAAAACTCCACTGAGATGTTTAACATTCCTAGCAGGGTGATAACCCTGATTCTCAACAGCTCTGTTTAAAATCAATACTGAAGTGTTACAGACAAATGTTATCTGTTACCTACATCACTGATTGACAAAATCTCATAATACTCCCCAGGTTCAGACATCATAGCCTCTTCATGTTCCTCCAAAAGAACTTACAGGTCCAGAAACAGCTTCCAAAGGAGCATAGAGGCTCCAGATTAATTTGTTGCATTATCTCTTCTGCTCTTGTTGCCAACTACTGTGTCAAATACTATCCAGGCACCCTTCAATCTGAAGCCATCAGCTCAGTTCATCTCAACAGCCTGTTGAACTACCCAATACATACATGGTAGTGCATTCCAAACACAACTAAACTGCCTGGATTTGTGCCAGTAGCCTAGTCTACTTTGAGGTCAAGAGTAAGAAGTGAAAACTTTGGGCTATGCTTAATTTTACTATTTTAGATGATAGCTGGATTTATTTTTATAAGATTTACTGTTTGTTTGGTTTTTTTAATGGATTGTAAATCTTCAGTATACTTTGTATCTTCTGGATTATTTTTGTTTGTGACAAAATAGCCAATGATCTCTTTTTCCTCACTCATCGGCTGCAGATAAGCACAGTACAGTTAAAATACAGAGCACAAGAGAGACGCCATAATAGACGAACTAAAAATGCTTATACAAGGGAAAATTTAACCGGACCCAGGAAAATCACATCACCAAACAACTCCCTCTTAACGTGCGTAGCAGCGAAACGTACACCCAGCATATGTGAACTGGCCCCCAAAACCCAAAGACAACTCATTGAAATAATCTATAATGTGCATTAAAAATACCCAATGGAGGATGTAGACAGACTTGAGTGGAGAGTGCCACAATCTGGGATGCCCACTAGAGACCAACAGAAAAAATTAAAGGCGTGTTTTTTCAGTTTAGTTAAGATCCTTTCAATGTGCCCTGACTAGGCATAAAAGTAGCTTACGTAAAGGCTTCTTTCTATTCCTAGAGTAGTACCAAAGTGGCCTTGACATATGATAGTCAAGCCCTGAGGATCAGTCTTCAAAGATTAATCACAGCTTCTTCTGTCCCTTCAGGGCAGTGGATGTTATTGAAGCATATCATTAATATATAAATTATTATTAACATATAAAATGTGTTATTAAAGTAATGTTTCAGTCACTCATTGGTATTTACAGTACTACTCGACCTCTTGTTTAAATAATAGGTAGATATTCCTGCAATAAATATTTGTTTATGTCCAGTGACTTCTGTAAGCCAACGTTAAGAGGGCTTTAGGTGCCAGTTGTATGCAAAATGTTTTGCCCTCTGGTCCACTGGTAACCAGATTGCAAAGCCAGCCTGACTCTGTTGGGGAGAAGCTTGCATTTTTGCTTATGAAATTCCCACCTCTGTGGTTCTGAAGGCTTAAACATGAAATACATCTGCTGTTCATTTCCAAAAAGCAATGGGATGGTTTACACAGTGGCTGTCAGGCTTATGTATTTGTAGCAACATGCAGATGATTTATGTGCAGACATGCTGCGACAGCAGGGGAGATGGGCACAAAACCGTTATCACCGTCTGTGACTATTCAGAGAGTCACGTTCATCAAAAAAGGCTGCAGGAGATAAGAGAGGTAAGCAGCGATAAGAGGAGCTATGTAGTGTGATTCTCTTTTGAGGGCATGTTGTGGACTTTTTATGTGTCTTATAAACGAGAGCCTCTAAAGACTGGTTTGCAAAGCATTGCATCCCAATGGATCCAGCCCTCATGCTCTTCTCTTTTTCCTCAGGGTGACGTAGAAGGGGATTCATAAAGAGGTTCCTAATGGTCTTGTAATGCTTGTTTTAAGCACAGGTTGGTCAGGAGTAACATCTAAGATCTTGTAAAGATAAAAAAAGGGGTTTCTGGGGTGTTTTTCTGCTTTTCCAGATAAGAAGGGCAGGATGAAGGGCAGAGAGCAAGCAATGTCTGTCTGTCTTTGAAAACAAACCCTTTTTTATTTGGTAGTACAGCTGAGCATAGTTGGGACTAACACGAAAGAAGAATGGTGAACCTGGGTGAACTTCCACGTGAAGCAGGTCTAAGAAGGGCGGAACTGTTTGCCTTAGAGGCTAGATGCGTTAGATATGAAAAATTCTTAGAGGAAAATGATGGGCTGGAAAGTTTTATTCATGCTGTCTCATTAGGAAGAGACACTCCAGGAAAATAAGCATTCAACAGTCCAGGGCATTTACCAGGAATGTAAGAGCAGCCTGAATTTAAGTAGCATAGATTCTAAAAAAGAAGAAATTTTTGGAAGCAATATACCTTCATGTTTTGTTAGCCATATCGATATTAATAGGGTATGGAAGAAAGTTCCTGCTTTCCAAATCCTTTAGGAACCACTTTCTAAGATCTTCCTCTGAAGCTGCCTGTGGTCCATCCTGTACTAGACAGACCATTCGTTTAATCTAATATGGCAATTCCATATATACCATATAGCTGCGTACACTTTGATGGGAGAGTGAGTAAAGGAAGGCTGGCAAGAGGGAGAAGAAATTTAAACTTCTTTTGAGTGGGAATAGTAAACTAACCATGATTTTTGGACTTTTAATAATATTTGGAGTTTGCTTCACTGCTTTCACGTGCTGTGTGATCAAGGCCTTGCAATCAGAGCATAGAGGGCTCTGTACTCTAGTTGGGAAGGACTTGGCTGAGAGCCTAGCTACTGTTGTGAAATGGAAGAGACAAACTGTAGTTGTCCTTCAGTGATCTGTAGATAGTTTACCTAAATTGTGGATTAACTAGATTGCAGATAATGCAGTTGAAGGCAATGAAATGTTTGGCCATCTTGGATTAGCCAGACCTGGCAGCATGGGGTGTGGTGCAGGTGTATCAGCTTGGGCAGGAACAGAGCAGAAGTATGAAGCCAGCTTGGCCATGCTTCAAAACCACCTTGCATGGTGGCATGAGGCACGAAGGGAATATGCTGCAGGCATGATGCTGGGATGAAATCACCCATCGTCGTGTTTAACTCTGTGTCATGAAATATCTTTAATCAGCTGAGCAGGAGCATGGCTTGATCCTATCATTAGCACGATTAACAGGCGCAAGGGCTTCGCTTCAGCTCCTTGCTCTGTCTCTGATTTCTCATGTCATTTTGGACAAGCCACTTCTTAATATCTCACTGGCTTAACAATATGCAGGTACTTTTCTACCTCGTCCAGGTGTTAAGAGAGCAAGTATATCCTGAATAATGGAGGTGAAAAAAGTAGGCACCTTAGGCTAAGGTTAGTTCCTGCTTGCAGATGTTTTACGTGTGTGCCTCTGGTTATGTCTCTCTCCTTGCACACAGAGATCAGAGCTAGATTTGCCATCTGGCATCACAAAACGATATGAAAAATGCCATGTATTTTTCAGTAGGTAGAATGTAGAGCAAATGCTTTTGTTTCCTGTAGGACTGGTTGACATGTTAGAGAATTAGCTTCAGTCCTCGGTTTGCAAATGCTGATTTGTTAAGTGCATGCAAGGGAGCGGAGCTGAGATTTCATGCTGTTGCTCGGAGCTCACCTTTTGTCATCATCAGCAAACCAAGATTTTAAAGCAGTTAGACCCTCCAACACCACGTGATGAACTCACATCTAAACCATGGTGCGCCTGTCAAGTCTTGCTCTGAGAAGCTGCCTTGAAGATTGCAAATCCTCCTGTCCAGAACAGACAATGCAAAGGCAGCGATGAAGGCAATGTGCGAAAAGCTTCCCTTTGCAACCTGCACAATTACTGACCTATTCAGAGAAACGTCCCCTTTTAGCTTTTAGCTCTGCTAGACCATTTACCCTGTCTCAGCTGTCTCACTGCATTATGTCCTTCAAACCCCCTGGAATTAACATTTGGAGCCAGCAAACACTGCTGGCTCCACAAGAAGAGCTGAGAGCGGAAAGGTCAGGTCGATTAAAGCAGTTGATCAGAATCTTTAACATAAAGACGTCACAGGCAAAACAGTAATGCTACTTCACGCTCAGCTAAGAGCAAATGATTCATCAGGCAAGGCTGCTTATTTTTGGAAGATGGCCACAAAAGAAAAGAGAACACGCTGGCTATATCGATAACGGTTGTAACACGGGACCGCAGAGCCCTTCTCCAGTTTTGATGGAAATTTAATGTTGGAAATACATCATCCAATGTAAATATATCAATACATATTTTATATCGAATGGATTTTTAAAAAGTTATGGCCCAGCTTAGCAGACTAATTTTGTCTCTGTACAAATCTCAGAGCTGTCATTTAGAGCAAAGGGCTATTTTGCAATGCTCTGCACAGCTTGATGCTGCTAAAGATGCAACCATTCTGTGAGGACTTTTGTAAAGGTGGCTGGAGAAGCAGCTGTGCTCTGAAATCCCCAGTGCTTTGGTCTAGAGGGTAGATCTTCAGTGGGTGAAGATGTACCAGTGTTTAGCAGATGCAGCCTGACAGATGCTTTCATCTGGCTTACTCCCACTGCCTCCTGTGTCCAGAAGTGATTGGAAATCCTCTTCCAGCAGGCACCGCTGCCCAAGCAGCTCCATACCTCTCGTGCTGCCTCCAGTGCCTGCTCACACCTTTAGCAGAGAGCTCCTGCCTGCCCCCTTGCAGCACCCCTCTGTCTATTCCTTGGTAAGAGCAGAGTGGGTCTCTGCAGTGGGAGAGGCAGCAGGCAGAAGAGAGAGGCACATGCTTGTACATGGAGGTGGGATAAGCTGCTCTGGGAGCTGGCATCCTGAGGAAGGGATCCAGAAATCCAGATTCAAACCCTGTGGCTGTCAAAGGGGGATCATTCTGCTCGGACACCAGCCCAGCTGTTTCCCTCCCTCCTTGCCGTCCCCTTCCTTCCCATCCCTCCCCAGTACTAATAAATATATACTTAATTCATTTAATTCCCACGGAGGTTTGGCGCCAAGGCATAGAACTCAAAGTTTACAAGATAAATGAGTGTGAGAAAAAACATGAAGCAATAGTTCAGGGAAGAAAATGCAGCCCAAGAGAAGGAATGGCAAAGAGAAGGAAATGGGAATTCCTGGAGGAAGGACCATTCCCCAGAGGAGTGTGTGAAGGGAGGGGGCAGAGAAGTGTAAGTACGGTGTGATGAGGAATAAGGGCAGGAGCACCAAGGAGTGTGCTGGAAGGCCCTTGGAAAAGAAGGAGAAGGGGGGTGAGTGGAGGTGGCAGCCTGGCAAGCAGGAGCAGCTGTGCAGGGCTGCAGGAGTGAGTTTTCAGGGAGATGAAAGCCAATGGAAGACCTTTCGGGTTGCTGAATCCAACCCCTGCTGTCACTGTCAACCAGAGCAGAGCCACGAACTCCATGAAAGTTGGTGCACGGACCATCACAGTGCCCACCCTAGCCCACGAAATGCTTCTCAGAGCCTTGTCACATTCCTAAGAGCTTCGGCCTGAAAGACCAAGGGTTGTATGCTGCAAGAGGAGAGCAAGACAGCCTCTCGGACAACTGTGGCTGGAGGGATGGGAGGGGAAATGACTGTAGCAGCAGTGTTTTGGACGCACTGAAGAGGGGAGGTGGAAGCAGAGTTCATTATAGATCCAAAAGTTACATCTGTGTTGCGTAATACTGTGTAGCATGGAGGCAGTCACAGCTCTCTGTGCTTTGCTGGAGACTGATTCCTGGAAAGGGTAGCATAGTTGTACTCCTGATAGTCTAAACAAGCTAGTTCCTTTATGGCTAGTGCAGATAGCTCTGCTCTACATTGCATGATGTAGACATACAATAAATTCCTGTCAATAAGGACTTTAAAATAATTCAAGGCAAGCTCTGCAGTAACAAAACCATTGGTCACCAAAACCAAAGGAATAAAAGGTGAGATGCAGAAGGACCAGAAACACCCCACAGAGAGCAATACTTTGCAATTTTCCCAAGGTTCATGTTTTCTCTGTAATGGTCTGCTACTTTTTGAGTCAATTCTCTCCGAATTTAGCCTGCATATCATGTAGTACCCAACACACCTTCAATCTGCAATTGTGACTCTACCAGCCCCTCTACAGGATTAACTCAGCTCTGAATTAGTCATTTGATGTGCCAGCGCATGTAAAATAGACTCAAGTGAATCAGATTTTGTGTGCGGGGACTGAGTTGCAGTAAATACAGCGACTCGGAGAATCTCAGTCTGCATCTGGACTTTCACACCTGGAGTGACACTCTTTCTCTGGTGGCTGTGCAGCCTCTCCGAGAAGGACAGGCAGACAAAGGAGCCGAGAGTGAAACCCCCAGCACCACACCACACCTCCTGCACTCTGCAGTAATGTTGATGTTGCAGCATAAAAAATGTTGAGGCATGAAAGAGAAACCCAGTGGAGGGATGGAGTAACAAAGTGCCCAATGGTAGTGAAAAAAAGAGACAAGAAAAATCTGAAAATATCCTCTCATGCTGAGCTTCTTCAGATCTGAGTGCCCATCTAGCAGGCACTGGAGGAGAGCACACACAGCATCTCAGCCTCTGTTAGGCTTGCTTGGGCTGAGGGAGCCTAACCCTGTAGGCACTGCGTCGTCTAGTGATCCCAGCAAGGAGCAAAGTGAGGTGTGCTGGAAACGCTACCATTAGTGGTCAGAGCCGACTGCAGAAGGCATCCCCCTTGCAAGCTCAGATGTGGCACCTAGGGATGCCAGTGACGCCTGCAGCAGAGTATTTATGAAGGGACATTGATGAGGGAGATTCATCAGCATGGAAAGGCTGAAGGTCTTGGACCTCATTCAGCCAGAGCTGGAGGAAGCCAGTGAGGTCATTCACCTTGAAGACAGTCCAGTTCAAGAAATCTCAGGGAAGAGTGAGAAGGAAAAAAAAAAGAACCAAACAGAAATTTTCTCTTCATGAGGGTATTACATTGATTTTCTCCCGTTGTTCTCCTCCTGTGGAAGCAGCAGCAACCAGAGCACATAACATCAGTGGTAATGCCATGTTGGCAGTATATGTAATGTGAGGGATGGATGGGAGAGAATTGAATTTTGGTCTTCAGTTTCCAGCACTTCTTTTGGGATGGAATCAGGGCTCATCCCAAAACCAGAAGGGGGAGATCCAGATTGAAAAGATGTGAGCTGTAATTTTACAAGGTTATTTGACTCGTGCGAAATGTCTGTCAGTTGGGGCAGAGATGATGTTGGAGATGATCAGTTCAGCGCTGTCATCTGAACTGGACCTGATGGGCCCATCTGAACTCCCAACCTTTACCAACCTGTCTTCTGACAGATGCCACCTCCTTGGTCTGTGTCAGCCCAGACAAGCTCAGACTTGATCTGTGCATCTACCCACAATGTCTCAGCTTTAATCATTAATGATATCCATAAGAACTGTGACTGGGCTGGTAAACTTTGGATGGGTCTATGCCCCCAGAGCAATCTAATCCTGCTATTTCTTTCTCTGCAGGGGGTGGAGGGAAACGCAAAGGCAAAAGCAAAAAGTGGAAGGAAATCTTGAAATTCCCTCATATTAGCCAGTGTGAAGATCTCCGAAGAACAATAGGTAAGAACTTTTCCCTTCTTTGGAAGTATTGCATAAATAAAACGTGCTATCAAAGCTGGTTCAGCAGAACGGCATTAAAGGTACTCATCATTAAGTGGAATCAGTGTAGAGATGGGCGTGCAATGCATATACCTCCCGTGATGCTGCCATGCAAACTGAACATTTTCTGGTTCCTAACAAGGCACTGTGGATCAGGCAGGAGGGGTAACGCACTTGCAAGGCAGGGCTTGGGGCTGGCAGCGGCCAGGTCCTTTCCTTCGCATGGACAGGCTCTAGGAGCCAAAGGGACTTTACAGCTGGACAATACCTGGCATACGGGACAGATGCTTTGATGTGGTACCTACCAGGGCCAACGTGGCTGTAAAAGGACATTCAGAAATGAATCCTCTCATCACATCCTGCATTCCCTTGTGATAACTAGCTCTTTATCAGGGAGGAAATGAGACTTGATGAAAACAGAGATTTCTGATGTAGTTGAAGGTTAATATTAATTATACTCTGGGTATGGTGGTTGAAGCGGCAGCCCTGCCAGGCAGATTTGCTCAGCAGTATTATCTTCTATTCAAAACACAACACTACTTAATGTAGTTCTTGTACAGGACATGTAAATATTTTTTTTAAACTACTTTGTTTTATTGATCTGGGCCAAACACTGCAGATTTGGAAGGGAGCTTGCAGTGGCCACCAGCAAGAAATGAATGAAAGGCAAGAAACTTTAACAACTGAGATAACAGGCAGCATAATTTGTCTAACTTGGGCGAACTCCTGAGGTGTGAGTGACAGTGCCCTGGCACTATGGGCATTCAAAATTCACACCGTGTTTTTGCAGAGAAAATATGTGGAATGTTTTGAAACACTTTTCACGGTCTCTGTCAGTAAACTTTTCTTCCTCATCTTCTGCTGTAGCTAAAAAGAGGTAAAGAAAGGAGGAGGAGGCAGGAGAAGAGAGTGTAGGTTTTCCCAGTTATGGCTGCTTGACAGACACACAAACCCTGGAACAATTTCTGAAGGTACTGCTGCAAATTGGACTTAATATATTGTAATTTGCATAGGGAATTCTCTTCCTTGTTCCATCAACCTTGGTTCCTACAGGGAAAAATGGCACCAGATGAAATGCTTCCTCTTTATGAAGGTGTGATATCCTAAAATGAGTAGTCTTAAAAAAATTAAGTCTTCCAATGATTTCTGTTTCTGAAGTGCTGTTTCTGGCATATTTTTTTGTGTGTGTCAGCTTTGTCCTAAATGTAATCTCTTTCGCATTTTTTTTGTGAATGAATTGGTGAAGTCACAGGGCAAGAGCCCTTGTGATGCTCTTGGTGGATTTGGCGTCGCTGCAAAGATTATCTGTTGACTGGGAATTTTAGCAACTGACTTTTACACAATGGAAAATAAGGTCCAAATCCTTGTTCTGTGACTCTGATTTTCATTGAGTAGCCTTCCCGGCCGGGAATGAGGCACTGCTCAGCCTGAGTAAGGTCATCTGTCCTTGCTGGCTCTACCATTTTTCAGTTAATCTCGCTGGGGTTGAGGCATCCCAGACAAACTGTTGCTGTTCACACAGGGGATCTGACACAGCCTGGATGAGCCAGACTCTCTGGGTCTATCACATTAAGTCGTTTGCACGTGTGTGGTTGATCCGAGGTGCTCAGGCTGGATGGGTTGCATGTGCAGACCCATTGCACTGGCCTCTGTGTGGCTCATGGACATCCAGGAACAAGTATGGGTCATGGCAGTCTGGCCTTAAAATACTCCTTTTATGTCTCTGCTGAGGAAGAACAACTCCCTTGGCTTTAACCCATCTTTATTTGTTATTTTCTGCAAGTCCTTTAAAAGAATCTCAGGATTTCAGGCGACCAGGTGTCTCCACAGGTGATTTTGTGAGGGAATATACTGAAACATCTGTCGAGAACTACTCTATGATTTTCAGGGATCCAGCCACTCGGTGTGTCTGCTCATCAGTCCCTTCCCTAACAACTTCTTAGCCCATTGGCCAGCGCCAATCAAATTTGATAATGAAATAGAGCCCCCAGAGAGGCTTTTTGCTCCTGTCTCTAAGGAAACAGGCAACCAGCAGAGAACAACAACTTTATACAAGTGTGTTGGGTTTGCGTGGCAGGGTTTTGGTGGCGGGGGGGCTACAGGGGTGGCTTCTGTGAGAAGCTGCTAGAAGCTCCCCGTGTCTGATAGAGCCAATGCCAGCCGGCTCTAAGACGGGCCCGCCGCTGGCCAAGGCCAAGCCAATCAACGCCTCTGTGATAACATATTTAAGAAGGAAAAAAACACTTAGAGTGAGAGAGCGGCTCTGGTGGGCACCTGGCCTCTAGCCAGGGTCAACCCACCACAACAAGGAAAAGACTACAGCCTCAGTTCAATGTGTTTAGAGATCAAGACAAATACTGGTAGGTTCTGCTCATCGCAGACCTCTTTGCTGTGTGTCAGCCTCCCAGCACTTTTGGTCAGACACAGTCTTGCCACTTAGCCGCATGTTAAAAAAAAAAAAAAATCACGCCAAGTCTTAGAGGGTTGCCTGAACTGGAGGACTAGGCTGTTGAGGTTTTGTTGTACTCCTCTTTTCTGGATGCTTCCCAAGAGCCTCCGTGGAAAAGCTGGAGGCAGGGATGGGATGGACCTTTTGATTTAGAGTGGGCATGGACTGCTGTCAAGAAAGGCTCGGCTTAGTTTAACGCAGCTGGAAGGCATGGATGGAAAATGCTGCTGTTGTAATTGTGGCAATACAGCCTACATACGTGTGTAGATGCCCACATTTTGGTGTAAAAACGTGTGTGCTTTTGCACCCCACTAAGGTGTACTGAAAAGAGTCTGTGTCTGAAAAAAACTAGTGTAGTGTGAAAAGAAATCTGTGAAAAACAGGAAGGCTGAAATAAACCAAGGGTCTGCGACCTGTGTTGACACAATTATGAGTCAGTTCATACCTTTTGGTTCCCTCTATGTTTACAGGAGACTCTGTGTTTGACTATCCATCATCTGCTGTCTTACTGAAAGACTTGCTTAGTAAAGCCCTTTTTTCTCCTCCTTCTTGTGCACGGAAACAAAAATCAAAACACCCGAGAGAAACACTTTTTTTTTTGATAAATAAACAAACACTGGAAACATCTTTATTAAAAGTACTATTTAGCCAAGGAGCTATTTTTTTGGATTGCACTTAAAAGCAACTTCGTTTCTCCTTTCTTTTTTTGTCCAAAGTACACAACACCTTTTGCAGGGAGATTCTGTTGTGTGCTAATTAAATGGGAAAGCGGAACAGCAGGGGAGTTCAGAGGGATGCTACGCCGATGGGCTCTGAGAGAGGCTCGTATATGTGCTATAAATGGCTAATGTATGTTTCTATTTGCAGCCTCTTCCCAGCTGTATTTAATTGTATTAAACCAGCTAGCCCTTTCCAGGTTAATATTGGCAGTAGCAGCCCTTTCGATCGATGAAAACGGGTGCTTGAGACACTGGTGACAATGACTCATGGGATGGATGCTGCTGGTAGATGGTGTTCTGCCGGCTTTAAAATTCACAGATGATAGCTTAGCAAAAGAGAGATGTTTCAAGGGAAGGGAAAAAATAGCTAGGCGCAGTTTTAAAACTCCCTACATTTGACAAACATGGCATGAAGAGATGCCACAAGTTAGGGATACCCGCTAGTTGAAAGGCCATCAGTAAACAAAAATATAAGAAAAAGTTGTAATTTTAGAGGCCAGAGTGTCTTTTTTATGATAAAAGATTCTGGAGGTCTGTAAATATTTCTGAATGACGCAAAAGGTTCTGTTGGTTAAAAGTGTGGAATTTTTATTTATTTTGCTCAGACCCATTCTGTGCTTTTTTTCTTCCATAAAAAAACTGCTTGGGTGAAAGAGTTGATTATTCTGATCTTTGGCAAATTTTCTTTCGCAACTGTCCAAATGCTATATAATAAATCAAGATTTTTTTTCCCCATAGATTGAAGTTTGTGGGGAAACTGCCACAGACTGTGTCTGCTGTTTGTTGCATAAAGTGATTTGTTGCATTATTGCAGAAAACTTTTAACTCCTTCAGTAAAACACTTTCTGGTAATGCATTGTACTCAGGTAGAAGGAGAACTCTGATGATTTCTCTTGTTAAATATTTTTATTCAGTGAGTTTTCACGGTCAGAAAGATCAGCCCCATTAATACTAATTTTGCCATGCTTAGTTTAAAAAGAGGAAAAAAAAAAACCCAACCCTCCCTGTGCCGTTTAACCTCTTACGTGACATTTGCATCCCATTTATCCAGGGTAAAAGTAGCTTGAGCTTCCAATTCTGGCAGGTTCTTTTCAGCGTTGTTAAAAATACACTTCTGCGTGAGAAATGCTTTGTAGAGATGGGGAACAGAGTAAATGGGACAAAATCGAAGCCACAGAGTTCACATGTTCACTTTTTACAAAAGCTGGCTCTTTTTTCCCCCCACAATTTTTGTATTGTACTTTTTCAGACATGATCAAGACCTTCACCTACGTGATTTTTTTTTTAAGTCACTTAGGAATTTATCTACCTGGAGGCATATTGATGGTGCAGGCTCTGCAATGGGATTCAGACCTACCTAAACGAGGTTTTTTGAGCTGCCAGCATGGATGCTGATAGCAATCAAGAAGCAGCAGTATGGACATCAGTGAGAGTATTTATCCAGCTTCCTAGAAATGCTTTGCAGCCTGCACTGAGCTCCATCCTGTGGCAGAAAGGCTGCTACTATACCCCAGTTATCTCGTTTAAAGGTAGCTTGGGCACCTCTGCTCTGGTCCATGATGCTGGGACATGAATTCCCACCAGTAGTTCTTGGGTGCCTTGGCTTCAAAGGTTTGCCAGTGTTTCAGAGATAAATGCATGGGCGAGGGGCCCTTGGAAAAGGAAAAGTGTGAGTTTCCAGGCTTACTCCTGAGGGAAGCTGCCTCTGAGACATCAAGTGACAACGTGACATATCGAGGTTTATCGTGGGATAATGTGTGGCACCCTGCCTGGCTTCAGCTGGGGACAGTGTCAGACCCAGGAGTGTATCTGCCCGGGGAACGGAGGTGTGGGCAAAGAAATACAGCGCACGTGCAGGTCCCAGAGCCTGAGACTTCATGGTGGTGTCACTCATAAAGCTCAGGCACTGAAACTGGAACAGGGAAGGCATCAAAAGCCTGGTCTGATCAAAACCACAAAGAAGTAGCCAATTTTCTCTCCACCAAATTCTTCAGCTCTGATGTTTACAGTGATTAAAAAGCAAGGTTTAGAAATGTAATCCTGAAGCCAACAAGTAGATCAAAGGAAGGAATCGCAGCTGGCCTTCCACTGTGAATAACCAAGCACAACTGGTTATAACTTCTGTGATTGTCTTAGAGTATCAGTCTGAATACTACACCTAAGGCTGGTCTCATGTTTTTGCTTAAAACTAGAGTTTGCATTTTTGAGAAATATTTTTTTAGTAGAAAGCATCAACTTTCCTTGGAAAAAAAACTTACATTTTTATTGTTAATGGTTTTTCAATAAGTCGTCAGGATTCCATGGCATGAAATAGCAGAAAGGGGAGTTGTCTCCTTTTGTCTTTCCAAACGTGTAGGCATATGGGTGGCTGTGTCGGGAAGATGCCGGTGGTATGTGTGTGCGCCCAGGCAGAGCCGAGTACCCAGCACGGCGCGGTGCAACACCTCTGGGAGGCACTACGTTTTCTGCAAACCTGGGGAACTGGAATCAGTGGAGTAGAAAATACTATCTAGTAAAATAAAAAAGACAACATATTGTATCATTGTTATACTGTTCATTGAAATACGTTTCTAGAGAAATTCATATCATTTAAGGCCCAAGCTGATAAACACATAGGCTCAGAAATATTTTTTTTCTCCAAACAGGGAGTCCCTTTAAATTCATTTGACAACAGATGGGTTTGGTTTTTTTTTTTCAGCAGTCAGAATTGTGCTCTGTATGAAAATAAATTTTCCCACATTGGTGCCCTTAGATAACTGCAGCATAAGATATATTTCAGTCACTATCAGCAATAGCAAAGTGCTATCTTGCTGGTGTTCTTGCATCAGCCAAGTGTCAGCTCCTAACCCAGGCTGCCCGTGCTTGGCGGATGGCGTGGGGCTCCTGCCATAGGGGGTCTGCATTGCCCCTCGGGGTCACACTCACTGCGCCAGGACTGAAGGGCTAGGCATGGTGCTGGGGTGCGGAGAGTCCTTTTGATGCTGGAGTGGTACCTAACAGAAAATGTCCTCCGTGGTGGTTGTCTGTGGGGCAAGTACAGAAAGAGCACAGAGAGAGGAACCCAAGGACTGAAAGCAAAATTGGAAGAACTGCCGAAAGCTGTGGATAGGATTTATTGCTCTGGAAAAAGTTATGCAGATTTCTTTGGATAACGTTAATGCAGAAGAAAACCCTCAAACTGATTTATTTCTAAAGAAGAAACAAAGTCCTTCCCCTTGACAGTCCCCACTCTGTACACTTCCCTTCCCCCTGACTTTTTTTCTTTCTTCTATAGTAGACACAACTTTCCCCTCTTTTTCTTGAGCCAAAAGGTCTCTGTTGCTGCTTCGAAATGCAGCTTATGCAATCTTTCCAGCATAGACCTTGCCTTCAGCAGTACCCTGTAGTTCTTGGATTTGACGTGCTGTCCCATATCATGAATACATCTAAATTAAATTAGATACTTTTCAGGGGCAGGAACCGACCACATGATAGAAACTGTTCCCGCACATGAAATAATACAGCTGACATCAAAACCATATTGTTTGTTTACAAACCCACAGTTGGTTCAGTTCCTTTCTTTAAAATCCTTCAGATTCAACCATAATTCTATCATAAACATAGGTGTCTAGTGTTTTAATGATGGACAAACCGAGTAATGTTTAGTGCCATTGCAAGATTAGCTGTATCCACTTTATAGCGATGGGTGGAATTGAGAAGGGTTGTATTTTTTTTTTCTTGCCATTTTTTTTTAATGCCATCACAGAAAGTATGTGAAAAACAAGCTGTTTTATGCATCTAGTGAGACTCAAGACTAACATTGGGAGAACAGGCTGCTTGCAGGCTGCTTGTACTTGACAGCTTCCAGGACGGGAAGGGGACGCAGGGGAAATGAGTTGAAATGATCTCAGCCCACATTCTATTTACAGAATTTATTTCACAAGACTTAATCCATTAAGTATTACCTTGGCAGTGGCAACCCAGAAAGAAACCAAGAAAGACGTTGCTATTCTCCATAAAGAACAGGCAGCAAATCCACATCTCCTTACCAAACAGTGAGTCCACACCAGTGATCATTCAATAGAAAGCCTGCTAAGGAAGGAATATTATCACTAAACCTCTGTATTTTTATTTTGTGGCAAAAGACTGTATTTGTTGCGATAAATTAGTCTTCACAAATTAAGAAGAAAAAAAAAGTGCCGTGAGACACTTTGAATTATTTCCAGAAGTTATTACAGGTATGTGCAGAAAAGGAATTAGAAGAGAATATATCCTTTTAAAAGATCCATTTCATCTCTCACTGAAAATAGAAGTAGATATTGTGAGCTGCAGGGTTTTTCATTATCTTATTAGGTAATATGAGTCATTAAGGCTAATTAATACTTATGCAGTGATTTGGAATTGTAAAATGCTATAGAAGTGCTCACGGGTCCTGTTAAATAGTAGTACTTGGTTGTTAAGGAAATTTATTTTAAAACCAATTTAGCATTTGCTGGATATGGGGAATGAGAGGTAGGGCTACGTTCATGATAAAAACTTACTCTTCTCCCTGCCGAACTCACTTGTGACTTTGCTGCTGGCAGTGATGAGAAGAAGGTGGCAGGGCAAAGCCAGCCTCTGGTTTGGTTGACTCTGTTCAGCTCTGCTGAAGTCAGTGAGAAAGTTTCCCTTAAATTAAATTGTACCGGAGCCCTCTTATCATGAAAGGAGGGAACCGTGGGGAGGGAAAAGGGAGAGAAAAGGTCTACCAGACCCACATAGGGATGCCCTGAAGTGCACTCATAGGATGAGCAGCCTGAAATCCTCGTGTTTGGGGATGCATTCAGGCTTTTAGGGAGGGATGGGATTAACCTAAGTTAATGCTTGTCGAGGAAAATAACTCATTTGGAGTAGTTGGTAGAGGAAGCATTGTTTTGTCTTGGCTTCTGCTCTAGGATTGTGGCTGGGCTTCGTTTTAGGCTTTGCTAGAAACAGTCATGCTAGAAGTATGGCACGCTGAAATGCTGCAGGTCAGCGTAGATGAACATAAGAGACTGAGCCCTTGGTTGAAGCATTTTGTAACAAAAAATGGCTTTTAAAATGAAATTTGTGCAGTAAAAAACTGGAGTTCTTATTCTGGTTAAAACCTGAAACCCAACATTTATTTTCTTTTTTGTCCTCCTTCCACGCTCTGCTTTGGTGGACGTGGGGCAGGAGGAGAAGAAACAGCCTATTCTTTACTTAAAACCAGAAAATAAGTGTTAGTCTTTATTTATATGAAAGTCCCCCAAAAGTCCATAAAATATTTTGAGTGAAGCAAAATTCACCTTTTATATATATATATGCTATTTATATGTATATATATGCTATTTTGAATATCTGCAAAATATAAAAGCAATTTTGTACTTCTTTTTTCAATTTTATTTCTAGCTTTGTAGCACTTATTTTACTGAAGCACTCTTTGCCACAAAGTGCCTCTTTGGCGCGAGGTGTACTTTTTCCTTCACTTGAAAGCTGGAGAGGGACTGTTTACAAGGGCAGGGAGTGACAGGACAAGGGGGAATGGCCTTAAGCTGAAGGAGGGTCGATTTAGATTGGATATGAGGAAGAAATTCTTTACTGTGAGGGTGGTGAGGCCCTGGCACAGGTTGCCCAGAGAAGCTGTGGATGCCCCATCCCTGGCAGTGTTCAAGGCCAGGTTGGATGGGACTTTGGGCAACCTGGTCTAGTGGAGGGTGTCCCCGCCCATGGCAGGGGGCTTGGAACTGGATGGGCTTTGAGGTTCCTTCCAATCCAAACCAGTCTGGGATTCTATGTGAAGGTCCTTGACCTGTGCACTTCAGTTCCACTGATTTAGTTATTTTTTTCTGGCAGTGCAAATGCACAATAAAATGAATGTAAATACAATATTTCAGTTTTAAATATAATATAAGGTACTGTAAATTGTTTTATGGGTTAACAGGGTTGGTATTCATGCTCCTTGAAAATCCATGTCCGAGACGAGATGCCAGATAAAGTGCCTTAGTGGGAAAATCTGGCCCATTATTATCCTAGTGCCCCTGATTTCTGGCTTTTGAGGAAAGGTTGAGAGCTTTCAGGGTAATCCCACACATAACTTCTAATTCTGGTTTTGAGACGTAGTGTGGGGGAATTCACGTGGGGAATGTTAAAAGCCTGATTTTTGGTGGTTTGGCTGAATCCCTGAAGTCATTGAGAGATTCCATTTATTTTTCAGGTAATCACTATATGCTGCTTTGAAATCGCTTTGGAGGTGATAATTGGAAATATTTCTCCCTGCTTTGTAGATCAGAAACTGGGACGTGGCCATGAATTCTGCTAAATATTGATATTAAAATAGAAGCCCCACTTGGCAGGGTTGAAGCAGAAGTTAATGAGACCATTTCTGAATAGAGTCCCTGGTCGTGCCAATACTTTTATTTACTTATTAATCACATTTTTACCATGCTAAACCAATGCCAGGGAATTTTAAGACAAGTAAAATAAAAATACTCTCTACCCTAAACTGTTGTCTCTTAGTGAAGTAATGGAAAGGATGAGTGAAACTCCAATGTAGGGAAGGGAAACAAAATTACAGAGCAAGATGGTATAATGTAAACCGTAAAAAATCTCCAGAGTTTAAGGAGGATGGTAGATAGGTATTTGATTTTGTTGAAGAACTCCCTGTTGTCCTGGAATTGGTAAAGTTCAGTGTAAAAATGGCTCAACAAAAAGTCTGAATTCTTTTAATCCTTAAAAAATATGTTATGGAACAAGACATTTAAGTTGCAATTAAATTTTGTATATTAAGAAAAAGGTGAAGGTTTTTACCCTTCCAGAAGAATAATTGATTAATTCCAAAAGATGGGAAGTCTCTATGGTATTAAATGACCTATACAAATACAATTTGTACAAAGTTATGAATTTATTTGTACCTGCCGGATTCACCATCCTCCTGCCCTGCACCAGCATTATATTTGCACAGTGGCACCTTGAGGGTTTCTTCACGTCACGTTGATTTTCTGAGCTCTCGCTTGGACAAGTTAGGACAAGGCAGTGTTGACAAATTGGTGAAGGCTGTTCTCATGAGCAACAGGACCTGGCTCAACTACATATAAGTATTTGCAATGTTGAAACAGCCCTCTATAAGTAAGTGCTTTCAGGCTTTCATAACTCCTGGTTCAAAATATTTTTGGCATTTGTAAACATGGCTTATTGGGAAAAATGGTTTTGAGCAGAGGAAGAATTTGGTGAAAGTCACTTCAGAAATATTCTGATCAGTCTGAACAAACAATATTCAGCACCTGAGTTTCATGTTCATCACATTTGACCTTTCGGCATAGGTGTATTTTGTCTCATGAGCAGTGACTTCAACACACTGAGCCTTAACTGAGGTCTAAGAAATAAGGACAGCCTGTAAAGGTACAACACTGACTCTAAAGCACAAAACAGAGAAACCTATGGTGGAAAACTTACTGAATAACACGGAATATTTGATTTAATATAGCAAAGTATGACACACTCATGCTGATCAGCTCTCCAACAGCCAAAGCCAGCTGGCAGCCATGCCACTTCAAGGAAGATCCTTTTCAGATCTCGCTGGCTGAACCTGCTAAGCCTGAGCATGAGTAACTGCGTAGGATATCTTTGGGAAAGACCTCCATGCTGGTGACAGGTTGGGCCTCATATGGGAGGGAGCTAACCTGTCCCTGGGGTGGGAACAGGCCAGCACCATGGGCTTCTGAAGGCCTCTGCATGCCCCAGGTCTGTGCCCAAGGAGGATGGAGAATGGAAGACAGGAGAGCAGGCGGGCTGGAGGGGACAACTCTAAAGGGGAATAAGGGTACATCCCCTTTGCGTAGTCAGTCGGAGTATTCCTGAGGCTTGAACCGCTTGGGAGACAAGAAAAAAGCCAGAGTGAAAAGAGCAGCTATGAAGCAGCCCTTGTATTGGGAGTGGACCTCATGACTGTCCTTAGCTTGACTGAGGCTTTCTTCCTCCAAGGTAGAGACTCTTTCCTTCTGAGATTGCTTTCATCCCTGCCCAAGAGACTGTGGATGTCCATGGGGCGCCATAACCTCATTATCTTCTATGGAAAAAAAACCCCCAACCTTCTAAAAATATTGTCTATACCAGTATTGTCTATGTCAGTGTGACTATGAATCAGTGGTCAGAGCTGCGAGAAAGAATTACAGCCTTTTCTCCCTGTTCTTTGCCATGGACAACCCTTAGTCTTATGACTAGAACTAATGTCTTTTTTAGAATCTCCTTCAAAGTCTCCTCGGGGGGCCAGAGCCTTTATTATGAGTTAAAAATCAACTTGTTTAGGTACGTTCTTAAGGAGTGGAAGGCGGCAATGCAGAGTTTCAAACTCTGCAGAGGAGCTGCCAACGCAAAGGTCACACAAGGTTGTGGTTACTCCCACTGCGTGCTGCAATGGGCTTCGTGCATTAGTACAGGCTGGGATTACAACAGGGCCAGCACAGAGGGAAGACATGGATCCACCCTGTAGCCCTGCGGTTTTCGTAAGTTTTCTGGCACTGGCCTCTGATCCAAATCCTAAAGGAGCTCTGATGGAGACCTGCCATCCTGGTTCAAAAAACAGGATAGGATTTTATTCTCAATAGCATCGTTGAACTACATGGAAAGTAACCACCACCCACAATCAATTACTTGTAAGCATCTATAGACTGCTTGAAATCTATAAAGAGCTCCATAAGTGCTCACTATAAGTCATAGTGTAGGTAGGATATTCCGTTATTTTCTCTTTTCTCATATGATAGGAGACCAGTTGAAAACTTGTCCTTCTCCATCCCCAAGGAGAGATTATGTTTTTTTCCTTAGCCCCAGTGATTTTAGCCTGCTGCCTCACTAGTTGCTGGAGAGTGATGATGCTAAATCACATCTCCGAAAAAGCCTTTATCCTTTGTGTAAATTAGCTGATAGCTTCCTTCTACTGATGCAAGTCAAAACAATGTTTTAGCTGGCAGAATTATGTGGAATTCTGCCTCATCTGTTTTTTTCCTCCCATCAGCAAACCACTATTTCCCTAACAAGTCCCCAGATCTGGCAGGTTTCCAGGGCTTCCCTTTTTGGTAGGCAGCAATAAGGAAGGGAATCTCATCTTGCTGCCAACTCACCCACTTACAACATTGCATCGGGGAGGGATCAGAAGCACTTTCCTTCAACTGCCTCAGAGCAGAGAAGGCACTAGGAGTTCAACTGGAGGCTCTGCCTATGAGATACGGATCATCAAGACTTGAATTAGAGGGCACATACATACTTTTGCTTTTCTTCTTCCTTTTTTCCCCTTAATTTAAGTGAATTTAAGTCCTGGTGACAAGTAATGCACAGAGAGTCCTTGAAAGGGAGATGTTGTCTTTAAGTCCCGGACAGGTGCAGTCTGATTTCCCTCTCTCTGCTCTGGTCCCTTCCAGGGTGGAGGTACAACAGCAAGAGAGAGAATATTTCAGCGCCCATGATTGCTCGCTTTTGGCTGGCTCTGCCAGCCTGGATGCCAGTTGTGGTGGTGGGTTTTGCATAGCTGTGGATTTGATACCAGTTTAGCTTGCCAACTGCCAGCATAAGCTGTGTAACTTGCAACTCCACAAATGCCGTGCTAGCATCTGTTTCTCATCCTGCAGCATTTTAAATAATGCACGTTTTCAGCTGTCTTCCCCTTCCTTCCCAATTTCAAAGCACAGTTTGTTGGTTTCATGTCTTGCTCTGAGATGGGTTTCCAGGCTGCACAGTCCGTGTGCAAGGCAAAGCTGCTCAGGGGGCTGCAACATTTGACACGAACTGTCCATGCCCTCATCCTCCAGCACGACCGTGCATCGAAGCAGAAGAAACCCTCAGCTGCGAGGAGTCCTACAGCTTGTGGAATGTGTTAATTAAACAAGCGTCTCTGGAAGAGGTAAAATGGTAGAGGACCTCTGCAGATAACTTGGCAGCTCCCTAATACAGTATTCACAGCTTCAAGTCTCTCAGGAAAAAAACTGAACAACCTTTATAGAGGGTTTTTTAAAGCCCTACTTTCCCGTAGGAATGTAATTGAAGAAGGCTGTGAAGGCTGTGGAAGCATGCTGCTCACAAGCAGAGGACAGATTAAATTCCAGTGCTTTGTTTGGGGTAAATTGCTGACCTTTGTTTTCAGCATTAAAGCCATCTGAAGAAAACCATTCCTAGCATACAGCAAGATGCGTTGCTTTTGCTGGATTCTTTCCTGCGTACAATGTAATAGTTTAGTATGAATATAGAAAGAAACAAGGAAAATTGAAAGCATAATTCATTTTGAATGGCATGATGTAAGAGGTGATTTCTTTTAAGGAGCTAGAAGGCAAAGGGATCAGTGTTAAATATTTTAAGTGGGCTCTTGGAACAATCCCTTAATGGAATTTTTTTCTTCCCCCCTCCCCAACTGTAAGATCTATGTTTCCTGCTAGTTGTCTTTTTTTTTTTTATTTATAGACTTTAAAACCTTAATCAGAAGAATTTTCCTTAGCAGGTTATAAAAATCCTCTGTCTTCTATCCCACAAAGTCAATAAGTGTTTGTTTCTTCAGCTCAGTAACAGTTCCTCGTTCTGCTTTCTGGGCGGATTTACTCAGCATCAGTACAACTTCTGCCCACTGAGTCAATGTCTCGAGGCACAACCTCTTCCTGCAGTGCTACAGCTAAGCATTTCCTATAGTAGCCTTAAAATTTCCCAAATTTCTCCTCCCCCTTCAGAGCCTGGGAAAGCAGATGGACCCTACAGGATGACCTGGAGGTCACAAAATCCAGGCTTAGAGCTGAAGTGGGGAAGTGCATTCCAGAGGGGACAACCCTTCTACCAGGAGTGTTTGCAGCCCGGGCTGCTCTCCAGCCCACACCAATGAGCTGATACTGAGCTCTTCAAGTGATTGCAAGTGACATGGCCTGGGGCATGGAGACAGCAGATGTCTGGTATTTAGGTTGTTATGGCTCGGTGTTTTCCACTCGAGCTGGAACTCAACTGCTAGCTAATGACAGTCACAGGGACCCTGTGCAATGCACGTCTTGAACAGGGCACCCGGGAAGAAAAATCCATTGAAAAGCATCGTGCTGCTCTCAGTCATTTGAAGGGGGAGATGGTGTGCGGGAAGCCAGTAGAGCCATGAATCACCATAGAGAGGTCCATACTCAAATGTCAAGCCCACAGTTTTCTCATCAGTCATAAGGAGAAAACCACTTGGCAAATGCAACCCAACCCTGAACCTAAGTGACAAAAGCAGCCCCCTTCCATTTGGCCTCTCATAAATCCTGGCTTTTTCATGATGTGTAAGTAAATCAATTTTCTTTCTTACCCCAGGCTTATAAGCTCCAGTTATGTCCCTGAATCACATTGGACTGGCATGTCACTCAGCTCTCCTAGAGCGTATCCAGAGCTTCTGTCCCATCAAAGCTCTAAACGTGAAAGAAAGCTAGGAATGACGTGGATCTCCATGGAAGTCCCTGGGGTCAGAGAATCAGTGCTTGGCACTGCTCTGCAGCTTCTGTCACTGAAGAAGGGCAAGGCCATGTGGTCAGTGTGCTGTAATAAATAAATAAGGAGGAGGTTATCAGTCAACACAAGGAATGTGGCCTCTGGGTCATGTTTAGACCTAGAATCAAACAGATCCGGGTTAAAGAGTCTGAGAACGATGGAGCTATGGCCATGGTAACTGATCATGCTCTAATTCAAGGCAATGGAAAGTGCGTGCAAAGACTGAAATCGCTCAGGCATCATGAGACTGAGATGAGTAGTAAAACATTAAGGCAACCATGGAAACACATCATCAAAAGGCCAAACCCAAATCAGGGAGAGTAAAATCAGCACCCCAACTGACTTTGCACTGGTGGAAGCTCTTGTGGTCTTTTGACTAGGTAAACAGAAGCCCTTTGTCCAGGGCCCTTCCTAAGCAGTCCACAAGTTACAGGTGTAATTGCAAGTGCCTTAATGCAATGGGAACAGCCAGAGAGAGTGGCAGCCATAGGCTCGTTAAGAAGCAGCAGGAATACCTAATGTTTTTGAAGGGCTTCACCCAAACTGAAGATGAATATGCCACGGTGTTTCATGCTGTTGCCTGTTGCAGCTGGGATAGCCTGGTAGACATTTTTATGTCAAACAGTACTTACACTGTCATTTCACGGTCTTGATCACTTCAACTTAAATAGAGTTCTAAAAAGTAGATCTTACTTGGATCTCCTGGTCTCTAATTTGCAGCAAATGTAAATTATACCCCTATTGAATTTAGAGAGAGGATATTTTAAGGCTTAGTTTCAGGCACTTCTTGTTATTAATGACCTACTGTAGCACTTTGAAACTGCTACTCTTACCCATAACTCTTCTGCCAGCTACTCTCATAGACATTGGGAATCGTGGAGCCCAACAATGAAGTCAATGCCTTCAATATGGCTGGATATAGAGCTGTGTAGCTATGACGTGATACTGGGCACAAGAAACAAAAACTGGTCTCTGTTTTAACTGTGGGCAGTAAAAAACTCAGAGTTTGTTAATCAGTGGTTTCTCACCTTCCCTTGATTTGAGGAACCCAAAGATATTCCAGCTGAAACGTGGATAACTACATAGGAAAGTTAGATTGAAAGGCCCTTTAGAAGTCTTTGGGCTCCTCTGAGTACAGGCTGAGGGACATGGCCTATTTCGGGCAATTTCAGTTATTTAATCAGAAAATTATGTGAAGGCTGAAATGAAGAATACAGGAAAATCTGATAAGAAACTGAGAAGGATCACAAGTTAAAATGCCACACAAGAATGCTGAATTGTGAAAAAAAGAGCAGCAAACCATTTAAATTAGATGAATTGTCTGATCTGGAGAACTCCACAGTATCACAGTTCCCAATGAAATCAATGGACTTTGGATGACTTCTTGGAGTATCTTGCAATATTTGTAAAAGTTTTCATAATGATGGATGCAGATGGGAATTATCTGAATATAGAAATCCGAGTATTACAATACCTTCAGTGAGGCTGTGCCAAGAGTAGGACCAAGCAACACAATGGATGAAATCAGACTGTGTCAACACAGGCACATAAGGCAAAGTGAACGCTGTCTTGGGCCCGTTCAGTGACAACATCATTTGTGAGAGATGCAAGCAGATTATTCCATAGTAGAGCCAGGTCTTACTGATCTAATTAATCTTGACTGATGAGAGTAACCAACACCAGTTTTCTTAACTGTGCTGGAAATTTTATGTCTTTTTTCTGTCATATTTTTGGTGACTTGCTGCCTGTATTTGCACAAGCTGTTTCCATTGAACAGTGTGGATTGATTCTGGGAAAAACACATCAAAGAAAAGGCCTGTAATATAGTTTAGCCTCCCTCCTAAGTCCTAAATGATGATGCTGTCGGGCAATTGGCACTTGGAGAAGTTGTCCTCGTGACATTTATTCCCTGTCATGCCCCTATGAAAAGAATTGCCCAGTCCTATGCTGTTGAATGCCAGACTCCATGCTTCCTCCAAGGTCCTCGCAGAATACGTACAAGCCATTTGCCAGAAGCAGAGCGTGTTCATAGCTGTACGGATCTTGGCAATGTCGATTGAAAGTCTGCCTGTCTCGGCAACATTGGACTGTTGCTACTGCAAGTACTTCCTTGTCCATAGAGAGCTCTTCAGAAGTCACTGTATGGAGTTGTGCCATGCAACGGGGCAGTGTAGAAGAGCAAACTGCCCCCAACTCTAAGATGAGTAGCAGTCTACCATCAATGACTAAAACCAGTATCACAGAGCCTAACCTGGCATACAGGAAAAACTGACCAGTACCTTAGCTCAACTGAAGCATCCAGCAGTAGCCATGTGATGAAATGTCATCTTAATTCACCTGTTTGCCTGATGGACTGTGAAGGCAAATAAGTAGTGGTGAATTTAGTGGCAGCAATTAGATGTAGCCACATTGACGAATTTTTTCCTTGAACATGTATCAGCAAACCCAAAAGTTTACTACTTAAACCTCTCCTGTTTCTCACTGTAAATGAATTAAAATGTAAATGCATATTTAAATGTTTTACTCTACATTTGACTTCTGAAGCTAGCTCTCCATAATCTTTTTGACCAGCTAGCAGCTAGTCAGATAGGAAGCACTCTTGAAAAGTGTTCTGGAAATACTCTCCACCACCTTTTTTCACACAGTCTCTTGTAATGATTGAAGCTTATGGTTTGAATCCTAGTTTTCTCTAAGTGGTAAACCTACTTATCTTTGCTTGAAGAAGCAAAATATATTGATACCTATAGGTAAATGGTGTAGAATGCATCTACATGCACCCCGAATGAATGTAGGATGCTGACCAGCATCTGAACTTGTCCATTGTTGCTTTATGTTTTTGCTCTACTGACAGCCTTTTCAAACACATTTTGTTTGCTAATTCAGTATATGACAGAAAACAGTTGGTGTGTTGATAACACTTCAACTTTTTTTTACTTCCTAACACCCCATTGCAAAACTGATGCATCATGCAGGAATGAACACAAGCTATAAAGTAATTAACTTCAGGATGTGACAATTTGTCTTCCTTTCTTCAAGGACCAGTCCTTTGACATTAAGAGTATTAGATACATAGGTTTGATACACTTTAATGGCTTCAATTCTTACTCCATGATTCAGATATTTTTATTTTCCAAGGCATTGCCCATAGTGAATATTGCATGTTTACTCCATATACACAAGATCTCACTACCTTTTCTGTTGTTATTTAAGCCTTATAAGTAATGTACCTACTGAAAGTGCTGGTTGATGTCATCATGTCTAATACAAAAGCATAACAAGAGTGTTTAGTTCCATCTCTAATTCTGCTTCTAAGGTGTCTTCTGACAATGGTGGCCTGGAATAACTGGGGACTGGACTTCCTGCCTTTGGAGGACCCTGGCAAGACTATGAGTAGTAACAATCTAAATTATGTGTTACTCTCAACAGTAACAAATTAATTATATAGCCTACACATTTTTAATAGTAGATTTAAATGTAGATTGCTAATATTTGCAAGAAAATTATATATTTCTTATGAGTTTTTCCATTAGATACAATTCCATAGTGTAACCTCAGCAGATGTGGAATAGTGTCTCCAGATGCTCTTAATATTTTCCATTCCAACTTCACTGATAAATTGAACATTCCCTTGTACGATATAGTGCTACATCTGTTTGGCTACCAGTATTGCTATGGGCTATTGCAACAGGAGTTAAAGACTCTTTTTTTGCTAAATGCTTCATGATAATTGCAGTGATGAATACTTTAATACTCTTCTGAGAACTGAAAGTATTAAATAAGTCCATGATATGGCAAAGTCACTGCCCTTGCCTGCAGAGTGTCTTGAAGTCATTTCTGTAAGGTTTTTCAAGCCTACTTCCTTTCTGTTTAGCTTATATCTGTGGATGGGCTATTTAAGGAAGATTGTTGTCTAGATATCAGACTTCAAGATCAGTGAACTTCCTTGAGCTTAAACAGCACAGGAGATTTACAACTAATTTCAGATAGTGACATTAAGAATAGCAATAGAATTCTTGTTAGAGACCTTCAACGGTTATCAATGGAAAATAAACACTTTGGCTAGCCCCTGTGAGTTTATAGATAGAGCAGGATGGGAATATCATGGTATGAGTAAAAACAGGCACACATGAGGCATGTCTACACTAGTTTGTAAATGCCTGTGGAGTCCTCTCTGGAATAGCAGAGGTCACACAGAATAAGCGAAAGCCCCAAAGCCTGGTCAGTTATCACATTTTTCCAGTCATTGCAACTCTGCTGAATTCAATGGAGTTAGACCAACAAAACTGAAGTAAATGCCATGATGGCATTTGATTTTTATCTTCTTAAATACCTCTCTGTTGGTTGGTGAATTGCCATAAGACACACTAGTATCATAACTTTGAGGTTGGCAGGAGCCAACCTGTATTCCAATTTGAACAGGAAATATGAAAAGGGAATGTGAGCAAAGGAAGAAAGAGGAAATATTAGATTAGATTAGATTAGATTAGATTAGATTAGATTAATTCAGTTAGATTAGGAGACAGGAGGAGAGAGTAGCATGCAAGAAAAGTAAAGATAGAGAGAGGCAGATAGACAAGTCCAGAAATAGTATGGCCTGAGCATGTAAAGTGGTAGCATAGAAAGAGAGCAGAAAAAAAGGATGGGTAGAGAAAGGAAAAAAAGTAGACAATTATTAAATTCAGTAAATGTGTTTAGTTTTGTTTTAAGGCAAGTCAGCCATACTCACCATGTTGACTATGTGATTCAAAAGTGGTTTGGCTGCTCCTAAAAAAAAAAAAGGAAAGAAAATTCTCCTGGTCTTTGGCAGAGGATAAGGTGACAACCTTCCAAACACCCTAATTTCCTTTCATTTAAAGTCTGGCATGCAAAATATGGGGAGGCTGTCGTCACATTATGAGTGAGTTCATTTGAGAGCACGATGGTACACACAAGGGAAGCTGGCCAACAGAAGAGGGAGGAGGAGAGGCCTTTTGCAGACAATTTTTTTCCTGTGGGACATACCTGGGACCCTCCAAGGCAAAATACGCTTGCTTTCATCCACAACAAATGTTCTCCAAGTGCTATACCACATTTGGCAGTTGCAGCCAGGATCAACTCAACACTTGATGTTGCCCAGGACTGTCAAATCTGGTCTATGTAGTTTGCTGTGTGTGGGACTATCACATGAGATCTTTTTCTTAAGCTTGTGTCTGCTCGGCCTAGACATTGCAGTCTATATGGCATTTCTTATTAAGAGTAGGATGTTAAATGTAGTGTCCTGGCCAAATTCCAGCCTGGGTGTTTATATTCTGCTCACTTAAATGCCACTGTTGGATCACTATATGAGAGCAAACTGTGGTACTTGTCCCTTGCTAGTAATGAGTATGCCCCTAAGACCTGCTTTATGGGGAGCTCTTCTCTGAGGAGCATGAATTCATGATTCACATTAATAATGATAATGTGCACTAGACCAGACCTTGTGGATTTTGTGTTTTTTTCCTTTGTAATCTCAAGGTTTATTTGCTTACTTCTGCAGAATCGTTGATTTTTCTACAGCGTTAGTGTCCCTGAATTATCACATGATGTATCTCTGGCATGCTGCCGTGCCATGGGTCCACGTAATGGGTGAAGGATAAAAAACATATCTTTTAAATCAGTGCAGTTTCTCAAACGCATATTTCTTCAAGAGGCTTGTTTAGTCTGCTTCTGTTTTGCCAGAATGTGTGTTTTTAGGGAGTCTCCTCCTTTACCCGAATAAATCATGATTCTCTTTTGCTACATCAGTAGCAGTGGTTGAACCTGAGAAGACTTGGAAGGTGTCTCCTAAAGGCATCCAAAAGCAATGAATAGTTATTCGTATTCTGTAAACCTTTCTGCTCACCAGGGCAGGACTGCCTTGTTTTTCTGTTTATTCACTGCCTAGCACCATGCTCCCCCTCATATGATCTTGGTCCTGCGATTAGTCATTAGCACAGTAAAATAATCTTTATTAGTAATAATGTTACAAATTAATAACAGGAAGAATGAATGAGGAGGCAGGACTTCACTTTCCCTGCTTTGCTCCTCTGGGAGATTTGTCAGGCAGATCTCTATTCCAGCAAGGCAATTCTGCAAGGATGGAGCAGAGGTCTACTCCTCTCTTCTCTTTAAGTCTCATATCAGCGAAGTAGCCACTGATTTCCCCTTGTGAAGAGGCTGAGTGGGGTACCCAGTATGCTGTACCCACTGCTCACACCACTTTCAATATTAAAATGCATATGTAGCAGTGCTTGAGTATTCCCACTGGAGTTTCCCACTTAAGGTTGAGAGATAACCCAAACCAAACCTTGATGAATGGCAGAGTTCTTCCTCCACAGAGTCTGCTTTGCTAACACTTTTCCCTCTTTGCAGACCAAAACCAGGTGTTTATTTCATTTTTAAAACTATTGATTGAATTATCTTATTTTCTAAGAGTAAAGAGTGGTAGAAATTACTGAGCTGTAGAACAGTGGCTTGGATTGGCCATGTCAGGCATACTGACCTACTGAAAGGTAGCAAGGTTCTGGGTTTCACATAAAAGAGATGTGTGCCATGGGGTGGAGAAGCAGCTATAGATCTCATTAAGGCCAAGTATGTGGGCATGCCATTTTATATTTCAGGTTTATTTTTACCTGGAACATTGTTAATTCAAGGAGCTAGTTCCACAGGTTATATTTTTAGATAGTAGGCCCACCTGAGACAAGGAAAAAATCATTTCCTCATAGTTAGGTTGCAGCAAACAGGACAAGAACAATAGTTTCTAAGGGGGGAACTGAAGACTCAAACCTTCTTACGTAATGTAATTGGATGCTGGAGTTCACACATGAAGAGCACATCTTTCTATGCGTTCTGAAATATTGTGTTGTAAATTGCATGACATGTAGCTCTATTTCCCGTCAGTTTAGTGCACACTATTACTAGCAGAATGCAACACCATAGCTTTAATACCAAATTCGTTGTGTGAATTAAACACACCCAACCAACCTCAAGTTGCCTTCGTATCTCTTGACTGACAAACAGTAGAGCTCAACGTCTGTTTTTCACAAGGGGGTGGCCCCATTAAGAGGGTCAAAGTTATGTTAAGGCTGATGTTGGTCATTCAACAGGCAGTAAAATGATCTTGCCCTGCAAGCGCTACTTCCTACACTTTCTTCTTGACTTCATCTCCACAGATGAGATCAGTGGAAAGGAAGATGGGGAGGGAATAGCATGGAGATTGCAAAACATGCTGGGAGAAATGTACTTTTCCATGCATGTCTTGCTTGCTGGACTGTACATTCCTCTTTCCCTGATGACAGTATTATGTGCTGGGTTTTGCTGGTAGCTAGGCAGCTACCCAAAGCAACAAATCCAGGTGCCAATGAAACTTTCCATTGACTGAAGTGGGTTCAAGGGCTGCAGTAACAACTCACAATTCAGTCTCTTCTGAGGCCACAACACAAGGTCCCATACAATATTTTTAACTGCAAATTATTCCAAAATCTCTCTCAAAACATAATCTGTACTTCATGTTGCATATCTGTACCAAGGATTTAGAAGGAAAATGGGTTATTAGTACCTAATTTACATTTTATGTTTTATCCTTCCTGGCAAGTTAAAGCTGTGGTCAATGGTTCGGCCCCAAATGGCCTTTCATTACTCAGGCTGTCCAGACATTCATAACCTTATGAGTCCTTACCAAAGAGGCTCATATTTGTGCCAGAAATATTGAGAGAAGAGAGCGCTCATGTGGAATATGCATAATGTAAGAACTAAATGGAGTTCAAGGAAAGTAAGGTAATATTAATCCCTGATAAGCAGGTAGAGATGCTTAATTATTACAAATCATAAAATTATACTAACCATTGCAAAAATCTTATGAAGTCTCCCTTCTTTTTCTCATATTCTGCTGTTTTATGTTTATCTATTTAGGCTGAAAAAAATCTCTGGAAAAGAAGCTGCTTGTGTTTTGATTCCCATACAACCCTCAAAGATAGCATCCTCTTTGAATTTTCCTGTCAAGCCTTCTGAATTCTCTGAGACTACTCACAGGTCAAGGTCCTAAAACATCAGCAGGCAGGACAGAACTGGCCCTGTCACACATTGTAAATAATAAAGATGCTCCTCCCAAAGCCAAACCTTCTCAGTAAGGGTTGCCGTTACTAGGGCGGCGTGTAGCACCATCCATTATTAAGGTTGCCTAATATTGCACGTTATAAGATTAAGATTTTGCCACAGTTATGTACAAAGTTCCCATGCTGGATGTTTTCTGAGCTATATTTTTTTATTATTATTTATTAGAAACACAAACTGAAAGTGGGACCCAGGATCAGAAAGACAAAGAAGCAGCATCAGTGCACTGAGGGAATGAGGACTGGTGAATTAACATCACTATAGCTATTGCCTTCAATATTCAAGCTAAGTGCAAGATAGTTTATTCCACTTTCAGATGAGGCTAGTTACATTGCATATTGCTGAGGGAATTCACAGAGGTTAACTGTATTTTGCTGCAACTCATCTACCTATACATCCTCTTAGCCAAAAAGGAAAGAGCACATCTAGGGTGTATTTTGGGGAAGGATCCCATCTTGAGGATATCTGAATGCTTTTCCCTCCAGTGAAGGAAACAAGTCACTTCAGACTGAGATGCAAAGTCTTAACAGATGTCTCCCGAAGGATGTCCATGTGGAGAGCTGTTGCAGAGCTGCCAGTATGCAGTAAATTCATATCCCAGCTGTACTGCTGCATGCTATCTTGCTGGTGTAGGACAAGTCCTGGGATCAGATGGAGGGGATTTGGGACCTATTATCTAGAAAGACTGAGATTGAATGTAGAAGCAGAGGGAACTTGCTCGTCTTAGGAGAACTAGAATGGAGAAGCAGTGCTGCTGGGAAAGATGGTGAGAATTTAGGGAGGGAAGGTGAAAGAAGAAAATGGGGAGTCATGGTCCAGAGAGACCCTAGAACTGAGGATGATCAACTAACACAATTTACAGCTCCTTTCCCACCTCCTAACAGCACAAATGGATACAGTGACAGCCCTGTTTCAGCTCTGCTGGTATAGGTATCAGTATGGGTGTCAACATGGTGGAGTTTCTGTTTAGAAGAAAATTTAGGAAAGAGCTCAGGAAAAGCTGTGATAAAAGAACATTCCTCAAGTTGCCAAGTCGAAAGTTCCCAGTCTTTTGTGTGAGCTCTTCCTAATGAGCAAGGGCTTCTCTGTTGGTCCACAACAATTTTTTTTCTCCAGTTTTTACAGTTCCTTAAAAGCTTAGGAAATTAAACGTGCAAAAATATGTGTTAAAACGGTGAGCACCTAAAATGGATTTTGAATTAAGACTGTCTATGCAACTTAAATTCATATCTCTGTATATATCACATGCTGAATTTTCTTCCCCAGGAGCCCTAATTTAGTCAGTTCAAAAGACTGAGTTAGTCTGGGGATGAAACTGGCTTGTCTAATAAAGAAAGGTAGAATGACTGACGGATTTATTGCATGAGGTAAAAGGTGTGTGATAAATTTAAACAGGGATTTGCAGCATCAAAGGAAATTGTCTCATGGCCAAAGCAGTTGAATAACGCACTAGGGAACCGGACAGGGATACACTCTGGTCAAACTAGGTCTTATGTGATGACAGGCAAGTCGCTTAAAACAAGTTTTTCACAGTTGGCCTCTAATTGCACATTTTTCATTTTCTGAGTAGCTGCCTTGAGATTTTTGGGTCTCAGTAGTAACATCTGCAACTGGAGCAAATGGAAGATTGGTTGTGAACAAAGAGAATAGCATATAAAGTTACATACACAGAAAATCAAGTTGCACCAATCAGTGGATACTTTTTACCTTAATCTTCATATGTTTAAGTTCCCCATCTGTAAAACTGGACTAATGACATCCTCTTCATCTCCCAGAGGTGGTGTGAAAATAAATCCATGAATACGTGTGAAGTATTCAAAGGCTACAGTGGAGAATGCCACAGAAAGGTCCATGGGGAGATGAATCACTCTGTCTTCAGAGCAGGCCTGACTGGTGTGCAGTAAATAAAGTCTAGGGCCACACATTGAACCAGAGGAGAAAACTAAATACTGAATAGCTGCTCATTAAGTAAGCACTGTCCGTTCTGTGCGTTGAATGAGGGGAAGGTCCTGTGGGAAAAACACTTTGCAGTGATGTAATTAAAGCCTGTACCAGAACGCACGCACAGTGAGGAATGGCATTCAGGCTACACGGGCAACATTAATGTAGGTTTTTCTTAGGTTTTGAGGCTTAACTTTGCAACCTCAAACACGTTCCTTTAATAATTCGGGGTGTGTCAATGTAACACTACAGCTGAATTCTTCCTTGTGAAATATTATGTCTTATAAAAAAATAAAATATTCTCTAATCAAAAGTGAATGAGTTGCATTACTTCCTGTTTGCTTCCCATGCTGCTACGGTTAATTGCTTTTTTCCTGCGGGTGGAATGAAGACTGTTGAAGTCCAATGGCCTCAACCATGGGCTGCTTATTCAATGTGGCATGTAAGCAGCAGGGATTTCCTTGTCCCTGGCTAGAGACCTGCATACTTTACCTCTTCCATGCAAGTAGGATGAAATTAATCAGTGTTGGTTTTCTCAGCAAGCAATGAAATTTCAACCGCTGCAATGTCGGAGGAGGAAGACTCCTCAAAGGGGACCAGGAGAAAATGCATGAATGAGAAGTTCCTGCCAAGACATGAACACTACACTTGAGTGTGTCTGAAATGTTGGGCGCAGAGAGTAAATAAGCCCCATGACAGGTCTAGCCTAAATATCCAGCACTTCCATGGCAAGTAGCCCATACTTTCACCGACCTTGGCATCGCGACGAGGATAATATTTTTGCAAGGATGAACTGCACTTGAACAATGTCTCTAATGTTTCAGTGTTGTTGCAAACATGCTTTCCTTTCAGATCAGCCACGTGGCTCTTCTTTTCCATCCCTTTTTTCCCTTTTCCTTTTGTAGAAGTACATTTTATGTGTCTGCTGAAGAGGAAATCCCTGTCTTCTGTGCAATTCCTGGGCTCACCTGAGGACTCAGAAGACAGTGCACTTCAGTCCTGGGAATGTAGGTGTTAACCCTTAGCTGATGGTTCTCTTCCAGCCTAGCTCAGTGTACTTAGTTTTCCCATATCTCGCTCTCATAGGAGAATCTGCATATCTCTAGGGGTATAATTTCACAGGGCAATCTTGACTTGCATATTTTGTGAACTCCTCCCAGCAACTGTTGCACTCACTGCTAACAGGAGCAGTCTAGCTATGCAGATGGGCCACAGTATGTTGCTGGTGTACCGACAGCTTGCTCTAAACATCCAAGCACCAAAAATCCATATACAGCATCTACCCTACCCATTCTGGAGGTCAGCATGAAGGTACAAGCACAAGAGGCTACTCTTTTCTGTGGTAGAATTGAAAAGGGCAACCAGAATCGAAGTGGCTGCCCCACAACTCCTCCTTTTCCCCAGGAAAAGGGTCCTAAGAGCATTTTGTTTCTGAGTATCATGGCACATTTATGGATGCAGAGCTGATGCTTCACACAGAGAGAAGGTAGTGTGATAAAAGGCAGCGTGAGCTGTTGCAGAGTTCCCACAGGTAGAAATAAACCCATGCTTATTTCCACCTCTCTCGACATTCTTGACCAGAATAACTTGGGAACAGGTTTCTCAAAGGACTAATGACATCTAGTTGTGATGCTGCTCTTACCACACCAGTGCTATTCCTGGCCATGTGTTGGTCTGGTGTAGAAGTTTATGAGATAACTGGATTAGATTTCAGTGGGTTTTTTAATACTCTGCTTATTTTACCAAGCAGTGTGTGCAGACCTCCTGTTGATATCCTTGAGTGAAGCAATGTCTGAGTGGGTCAGCACTTGGCTGGAAGGGTGCTGGAGAACACTTTGGACATGCTTTAGGATCTCAGTTAGTATGTATGTCTTCAGATCTAACATGTAGGATAAAGGGATGTTGAAGTATCATCTTCCAAGTGAGAAGTAAAATGTCTAAATATGTCTTCAGCATCTAAATACCACAGCACTAATTATGAGGTAGACAGCCCTAATTGAAGTTCTTGTTAATTTGGAGGTGATAGTCTGGGCTTCTTGTTTTGCAGATTTGATCACCATTATTTTGTGTTGCTGAACATTTATGGTTGTATGTTGAAATTTAGGAAAGAAAGCGTTACAAGGAAAAAAACACTTCATAAGGGTAGGACATTATTCATATTACAGTCTGAAACTAAGCCAAGAAATGACAGAAAAAATGAAGAGAGATAAAGTGAAAAAACCCACAAACATAAGAATAACCTTTAAGATTACAAAAGTGCTCACTTAGTTTCCCTATGACAACCCTGTTTTCATAAGAATGAAGAGGAAATTCTCTCTAAAAATGTATTTTCCTTTTGGTAGACTTGAGTAAGACTGTTCGTGGTTCTTGTGTCTGGACAAGAGCCGCCACGCTATCTACATCCATCTCAATAATTTGGTATGAAGAGATCCTTGGTACTGCAGACTTCTGTAAAGAAGGAGAAAAAAAATACTTTCCTTTGGCAATCCCCCTCTTGCACAAGTTCCTTTTAGTGCATTTGGGGTTTCTAAATGACTTTAAAAATCTCTTTTCCACTATTCATATCAATTTTACTCAGCAGCTCAGCTCCTTCACCCCCACTCAGAGGGGCTGTCACTCCGCAGGCAGTCAAATCAGCATGTGAATATAAACCAAGTCAAAGTCAGTGTCTATTATCACAAGTAGACCACTTGTGCTTGGGCAAAAGATCCACTTAAGTGGTAATTTAGCAGTGTTGTCAAAGGTCAGTGATACCCCTTTAAATTGTTGAGGATCGATTATTTTTTTCAGTGTATTAGTGTCTCTTTGATTATTTTAGTTGATGGTTGAGTTTATTTTGCAATTTTTTTAAAGGTTCTGATTGACAAACACTTAGAAAACATAACTTACCAGAGTATGATTTTGGAGGTTTGTTGTACTTGAAGTTTGGGGTTTCCAAACACCAGGAGAAAAATTGAAAGGAAAAAAAAAAGTAAATTTAGCAATGAAATAACAACTAATAGCATCTAGTATTTTGTTAAAGGAATCACTAATACACTAATAAAATGGCTGAGATATTTAGACCTTGCAGTGACTATTGAATGGCATGCAGAGTTAGCAAACCCCGTGAATAGTTTTATTATGTGCCTGTCAGCAATGTATGCTGGTTAAATATGCCTTCGCAGAGTGACTGTGCTGGTGGCTATATGCATTGTGCCATTTTATTGACCTGGTAAAAGTTTAGCCTTAACGGCTGCTTCGGTTTCTACCCAGGCTAGTTTAGAAGTCAAAGAGTAGTTTTGCAGAAGTCTTTTCGTCTTAAGAAAGCGATTCACAAGATGTCTCTTTTAGTTTCCTGGAATCGAGATGTTTATTTTGTGCAATGTACAACAGCAACAGTTCTGTAGATTTCATAACCTTAAACATTCAAATTACAACTTTTACTGAAATTTTCTTTCAGCACATATTACTCAGAATATCACCAGGCAGGAGTCTAAATAGCAGCACTAGACAGAAAATAAGTTTGGTATTTCAGTTAAAATCTTTAGGACTGGACATAAAAGTCCCAAATAAAAAAAAATCTCAGTAGCTACCTTCTTTGAGGACAAATCATCCAGTTCTGTTATCCCAATCCAAAGCAGAACAAAATGAGAACAACCAAGTCTTTGTTCTCCAAATTTCCCAGAGCACTTCTGAGGTGAGCTTTCATATTTCTTTGAGGGATTTTTTCCATTCCTCTGGCCTTGACGCAGAGACATTGTTGAAAGTCATTTAAGAAGATAAAGACAAACTCCTTTTCTAGTCTGGGCGGTGGTCACTGTTATGGTGTGGGCAGCTCTTCCCCTGGGGCTGCAGAAGCAGCACCACATTCAAGTGCTGGGAAATTTTGGTGATGGTGCATCTTCTGTGATCAATGTGAAGTAGTTTGGAAGTCCACCATGCCCTGAATAGCTTTGTGACTAGCCATAAAGACAACAGTTCAAACACCGTGCTCAGGAAACCTCATCAAAGGCACCGATGTGCTTTTCAAGTGTAATTTATGGGAATGGTAACCAGCTTACTACTAGTCATTTGAATTTTTCAGCTGGAAGTGTAGCATACCTGTCCATCTGTCTTATCAGTCAGTCAGTCAGTCTGTCTGCTCTTTTTTGCTTTTCGTTCCCTTTCTATGCACTGTTACTATAACTGGTAGCCAAATGCAAAAGAAAGGATGTGTTTAAGAACATGGTACCTAATAATTTCAGTTAAAAAAAAGATTTAAAAATATTCCCGTTGCTCATTCACAATCCGGATTTCCTAACGATTAATCATGGTGGATGTATTTCCACTGTCATGCTGATGTTGACTGTGCAGCTGAGAGACAGACCGAGTTTTTTACTCATGTAAATTGTGCCCGACAGAGGTGGGAAAACTAGGCTTGATCGAAGACACACTTGAATTGATGGGAATCTTTCCATCCATTTCAGCACGCTTAAAGATCAACTTTATTATCTGTAACAATTATTTGTCGTCTTTCCCAGCACCCCATACCATGATTTAAAGAGGCTCAAACATCAGTGGCAAGCTCCATCTTCTCAAGCTAAACCTACTCTTGACCCCGCAGTATCTGCAGTCTGCTTTTGAACTCAGGGCTTGAGCAGTGACCCAGGTGGAAAGGATGCAGTTGCCCGAACGAGTAACTTTTAGAAGATACCAGACACGTTGGAGGAGGGCTGAAATAACTCAGCAGAGGAACCCAAATTTTGTTAGGATGAGAATTTGTCTTCTACTGGCAAATAGCCCAGTTCGGGGCAGAGCATTCGCTCTTCGCCATTTGCCTGTGCTCCTGGCACAAGGCTGGGTGACCAAATGTCTCCCCTCAGACAGCTGATGGTCCCTCCCCAGGCTCTGGACCTCACTCGTGTTTTTGTGTGCGGTGACTATATTGAGCTCACAGGATCTCGTTTGATCCTCCTGCTGCTGCTACAAAAGGGGTGGGTGGGTTGTTATCCCTCCTGCCAAAATCTTTGTCCAAAATCAACAAAGCCACATACGCGTTCTGGTTCAAGTACTCGTGCAAACATATTTATGCAACTGTTTGTGGGATTTGACTGTCAAATAAAATTCCATGAGCAAAGCTTCAGTACCACTGCTTTCAAAAAACAAATGACAAGATCCATATATATCACCGAAGTGTATTTAACTGCGAATTTGTTACAATGTTCTCCAAACATTTTTTCTGTATTGGTCCAACTCTAGGGTTTGGACTGTTTCCATCTTCGGTGTAATGCTGCTGTGATGTGTGGAGTTTATCCCTGTAGCCTAGTACCATGAAAAGAGTGGAAATAAGGAAAGTTATACAAAGCAAACACTGTCTGCATCTGAATAATTACATTAGATGTTCGATGATCAGGAGATTAAATTTTGTTTGTTTTAAAAGAGACAGCTGACAAGCAGAGAAAATTAAGTTGGCAGGACTTAAAACCAGTTTGGGGTAATTCCATTGTCTCAAGTAAGCTTGATTGCATTTGTATTTTTAATTAATTAAACTTGGATAGCCAGTGCCAAAGTAAGTCTCCAAGTTTTTTGTAGAAAATCCTAAATTCAAGGGGAAAAAGACAACCAAGGCCAAAGAATGTGTTCTTCCCCAGGGCTTCATATATAAGGTCTAGAGCTTTCTACAGCGATTTAAACACTGGTTTTAACTGCAGAGCAGGACAAGCTGCTGTTTAAAATCAGGAATCTATCAAGCCATTATCCCGTCATAAGTTGTAACCATTTCCATATTTTATTAAAAATAAAGAAAACAGATGAAATATTTATTGTTAGAGGGAGCGCGCTTGTGCCACCAGCAACACAACTTCATCACAGCCCTTGGCTTCAGAGTTTCTGTCCTGCACCTGCGGAGCTCTGGCCCTGCCAAGATAAACACTCTCCAAGACAGGGGCTACGTCGTCATTTTTAATCTCGGTGAAGTGCCAGGTGAAGTTATGGAGCAGTATAGCGGTTAATGTATAAAAAGACTCTGCTGTGCTCTCTTGGACTAAATTTCCGCTCTGGGGGTTTGCATTGCAAGTAAATAGCAAGGAGCCACAGGGCTATCCAGTAGCACTTTGGGCTCACACACTTTAGTATAGTTATTCTGGCCACGCTGCTTTGAGGTAGGGCAGTGCTATTAGCCCCATTTTATAAATACAGCATGCCACTGAGGGCTGCAGGACGCAGAATATTAGTTGTACTGGTAACTGAATTCTCATGGGAGCCTAGATGCTTGTGTTAGGCTTTTATAACATGACTTACTGCCACAGTTCCTGGGAATTTTTGAATGAACTGAAATGAGGCGGTTTTATTCCTGTCTTGTATTCTCTAACCATCTGGCTTGCCTCACTTTTTAAATGCATTGCTGGATTCAGGGCAAATGGAGAGTCCTCAGCATCTCAAAACCAGGTTTCCTTATTAACAAAACCACACTTCAAAACAACAAAAAACCAAACCAAACTCCCCCCTCCACCCCCCCTCAAAAAAAACCCCAACAGACAAAAAGGCAAATGTCCCTTCTGTTGCTTCCTCCCATTCCTGCAACATTCCCAAGCAGTTACCATGAAAAGGAGGTTCCTCACCACCTTACTGCACATGTGCTTGGCCAGGTTCTACAATTTAAACAGCAATATCCATGTTTCTTCATCAGAAATGGGCCCATATTCTCAGTTTCCTCTTTCAGAAGGAAACCTGGTATTTTTTTGTACTGCAAGTACCTGGGTTCCCAGCAAGGTTTATGAAGTTCTGACTGGCCGTGACATCTCCAGTACCAAAGGCCATCAAAAAATCAGAAGGTAATAAGTGGGTCTGCAGAAGTGTTGATGTGGCCAATCTCAGGATCTTGCTTTTGAACACAAGGATTATCTTTTGTATTGAAGCGTATTTATTAGAGATGGAAAACTGTCTTTTGTAGAAGGCAAGAGCCAATGTTCCAGCTTTCCAGATTATTCTGAAATACAAGAGCAACACAGACACTGTTAATAATGCAATCAAAGCAATTTAAATCCTTTTAAAGCATCCACAAAGGATCCTTTGATAAGAAGCAACTTTCATCAGCCTCAGAGACTAGGCAGTTTAGTATGTACTGTTTATTAAGTTTATACGTAGACAGTGGTAATTCCACTTTCGGCTGGAGAAGAACAGCAGTAAATTATAAGACGTATTTATAAGCAGTAGTGTAGTGTTAGACTTGCTGGTTTTAAATGAAAAATGTATTTATATTAGCATAGCTCTAAATGGGGTTATTCAGTGTTTAAAGATGCAATTTGTTTTCCATTAGTGGCCTGACTGGACACAAAACAATTCTGTACATTTTAAAGGCTTGGTTCTTTTTTTTTTTTTTTTCTGACAAAAAGAAGGAAATTGCTACAAGTGCACACTGTACGATGGGCTGTGAGAGTCTGTTTAGTTCAGTCATGCCGCATATTTTTTAATCTTGCTTTTAGTTCCTGCTTTTGTCCTTTTCATTGTGTGCCCTGTGTAAGACAGCTTACATATAGAAAGCAGAGAGAGAGGCCAAAAACCCCATTTGGGTTTTTAACCACCTGTTGGGCTGGGTGGTTAGGATTTCTTTTAGCAGCATCCTCCCCAAAATTTGAATGAGGAGGCAGGTGCGCAATTTTGGGACATCTCTAGCTGAAGTTTCCATTCATCCCAGGGCTGGTGGGAATTGATTCGATGGGCCTCAGCCTCTTGGAAAAAGAAAGTTTTAGTTTTGGTGTGCCAACAGTCTTACATTACGAACTGACCGCTAGCCCCCTCTGAGGGTTCTCTCATATTCGAATGCTTTCTTCCATGAGTTTAGGGAAGCTTTCTGTTTTTCTGGACTAAACCAGGCTAGAGGAAGAGAACAGCAGATAAATAATAGACTTCAAACAATGTCTCTTTGAAAGATTCTAATTCACCTTAAAGCAAAAAAAAAAAAAAAAAAAGGAAGGGAGGATGAGTGTCATTGAGCATTGAGCCATTGAGCACGAGCAGGAAAAGAACAATTCATCCTTCCTACACCCACTTTGGGGTTTCCAGGTGTTAAGGAGGGTTTTTGTGATTTTTTGTTTTGGTTTTTGTTGTTGTTGGTTTGTTTGTGGTTTTTTTTAGGCAGCAGAATTACATTGCATTTGGATCTTACTCAGTTTTAATCCAAGGTGAATTAATGCCAAGGAGAGCAGAGATCCAGATGCCAAGTCCAAATTTTCCCGTGCAGCAGCATGGTGCACGTCTCCTTGGCAATTCTCCAATGCATTTCTTTCAAATATCTTCTCATGGGATTCCAGTATGTTAAAAAGGAAAATAAAATGCTACTTAATAGATAGTACATAAGTGCAATCATTGGCCACACCAGTAATGACCAAAAAGCCAAAAAGTTGTTCCTGACTTTTGTAAACTTGAATGGGGAGATTTAAGCTGAGCTCATCCCTCCCCACATCACCTACAGGAGGAAACCTCACCAACTGGTTGCAGGTGTTGGATTAGTAGCCCTTAGACACCTGCAGTTTACACGGAATGGAACAGCATCAGAAAAGACTGGTTTTCAGCTGAAAGTCCCCACCCAGGTTTGTAGCTCATCACTAAGCCATCAAAACCCACAGATAGGTGGCGAATGGAAAGAGGAAGGGGGAGCTGGTCTCTCTGCAGACCGCTGTTTCTCTCCAAAATTGCTAAGCTGGTATTTTGAGCCAGAAAAATTGCTAGGTATTTAAGTGGGAAATTAAGATGAAAAAATATTCACAAGGCATAGGGAGTTTTTTATCTAGTTAAAATATTAGAATTTTTCCCTTTTATTTGAAAGTCAGAGATTTTATTGGCAGCAACTTTCCTGTGTTTTGTTTTGCGTTTTTCACTTCATGGGTGACATGTTTTGATCAGTATGAAATTTTACTAATAGGACTATTATTCCTAGGTGAGTGCTTAGATATTTTTCAGAACCTTACCAGAGTATCGGCCAGGGAACAAATTTGACCATAGGCTTTGAATGGTGATGGCATTTTCTGTATGCAGGTGTAACTATTTTGGTATGTTCTATGTACTGGATGCTCTTTAAAGTAGTATTTCAATATATAAGCTACAAAGTAGAAGGAAAAATGAGTCAGTGGAACTTAGAGTAAATGTTATTTGTCTTTATCTTATGAATGTTTATGATGGCATTTTATATAATGCCTTTTCTATATTAATCTGTGTCGTTACTCTGTTAGGAAGATAAAGAATTCACTTGCATGTGCACTATATTTGCCAATGATATTTTCTAAATAAAGATTTGGTAGCAGTGAGAAGTGACTGCTTTCCTAGGGCTTTGACCCACCCAGCTTTTCACCCCCGTTTTGGGTGACTTTGCAGGTGTTAAGATTGCACTGAAGTCAGAGGATCTGACTACCAAAGATATCTCTCTCAGAGCCGTTTTAGTTACACTTCTTCATCATCATAAGCATATGGTTTCACTTCCAAGTGTTTAACATTTCCATTTCCTCAGGAAATCATTCTTTCTATTTTTTAAACTTTTGAAACTGGATGGATATTTTTACTGGCAGGCGGACCGAGCGCGACAGGACGATTAGCCCCAGCCCAAGGGAGCTCCTGGCTGGGGTACCCGGTGGCTCTCCGTCCCCTCCCCTCCCGCGGCAGCTCCTCTCTATCCCCTCCTCTCCTGCAGCAGCTCGTGAGCACGGCTCGGGGTGCTTCAGCCAGCTCTCCAGGGTGCAGCGCACTGTTAAAACACTTCTGCTTTCCATTCTGTAATAAAACTATCCACTCCTTTTTTCTGCTTTAGCTGAGTGAGGTGTTTTTCTTTCTTAGTTCACTCCAGGATCCATGCATCCCAAGAATTAGTTGAGACTCCTTTAGCTGACTTAGTGAGGCCAGTGGCAAAATCTGGGCCTAAAAAAATATTTTGTGTCACCTACAAGGAATGAAAGCAGTTGCATCATGTATTTATTGTCTGTATTGGTATATCCAGCACTTAAACGAACATGACCGAGGAGTGGATGGCTCCAGGGAACAGCTCTGGCTCTTGTGTTTTCAGAGATTATTTCTGGTATTTCCTTTTTCCTCATTACGAACGGGTCACCCTTCTCACGTGTTGGCCAAGTTATGTACCGTAGGAGGAAGTCTGTGCTCGTGTCTTCTTTATGTTTTGTTTATCCACATATGTAATAGTGTTTAGCTCCCTGTTTTCTTTTCCTGCTATGCTATAAAGTTCAGTTGGATATGCAATTTGTACGTTTATTTAGCTGATCTCACTAGCCCTTTTGTTAGAAGAGCATCCTCTGCTACAGTGAGTGTCACCATGTCATAACAACTTTGATAAACTAACTGCATTTTGTACAACAAGCGTTGTCACCGTGCATCAAATAGTGCTGTATGAGAGAAAATATAGGCCAAACTAGCTGATTAATGTATTTGTTCCTTTGTGTTTTATTCTGTTACAAATTCAGACAGTTGCATTTTTTTTGTGCTGCTTGTTTCAGAGGAGGAAGTTTGCTGTGGGTTTGGGCTTCTGGAGGAATTGAGTCCTGCAGCCAGGCAGGCTGGGTGGTACCGATATTCAGGGTGTGTATTTTATTCATACCCTCAGAAGACTTACTTAGTCGAGGTAGCAGAAAACAGCATCGGACAGATGTAGTTCAGCCCCCACACCTCCCAGGAGAGCTCACCTGAGCTGTACAGCCTCTGGCTTCGTGCTGGCCTCTGGGACATTGCGAGCTGCTGTTTCGATCCACTCAGGCTCTTTCCTAACTGCTTTGCTTACCTTAGCATTGTGCATGTCTGCACATTCCTTCAGCAATTACCTTCTCACTAAAAAAAGCTACCTGGTCAAGCAGTGCAAGCTTGTACCACGTGCAAGGACACCCCAAGGCTTCTCAGCATCCAAGCGAGCCCGCTGCCTTTCTTGCCATACGTGTCTGTGTCGTGGTGTTCCATGCTGGAGGCTCCAGCTCGTGCAAACAAACCAGTGCCGTTGGCTTGCTGCTGATAGTTAGGTGGACTGAAGGTCAAGTTAGGATTTACGCAGTGATTTCGATCCAGTTTTATTTGCTGGAGGGTATCAAAGCATTGCAATCTTCTGGATAGATTGAGTGATACCCTGATCCAAAATGGACTGGCAATACCAGCCACAAAATGGTGCTGTTACGTTGTACCAGACTGCTTCTGAAGACCGGACCAGAGCAGGACCATACTGAATTAAAAGCACAGTCCTGTGTCTCTGTAGGTGCTCCAGAGGCCAGTTCCTGAAGTACAGCCATAGCTGCACACAGGCACAGCACTGGGCAAGCACCCTCCTTCCTCTTACAAGAGGCAGCCTTGGATGCTCCTGCCCACCTGCCACCCAGCTACAGGTCAGCGAGTCCAACATCTCCTACAGCATCTTCCGTTTGGGAGAGATGTCCTGGTTTTGTGCAACGTGGTCCGCAGGGCATGACCTGTGATGAGCGAGCCGTTTGGCTGGGTGCCTCCATGGCAGACCGAGCTCCATCACGGCCGTGGGCCTGAAGATGTTTTCCTTGGAGTGGACGGAGCTGAAGGGTGCAGGGGGACAAAGCAAAGGGGGAATAAAAAAACATTGCAGGAGCGACTGCAGGCCTGAGAAAGAAGTAACCAAGGCACTGACAACTTGTGTGGGTTTAGTATGTCTGTTTTCAGTGCTATGTTATGTGTTTAGAAGCTGGTTGTTTCCATAATAACAGCAAGTGCCATATGGCAGCGAGGAGGGTGGTGAGAGGAACGCTCAAGGAAACACAGTATGTTGTTTGACATGTGTGTGCTTCTAGAGGAATAACGTGTCTTGAGCGAGTACTGCTGCTCCAAACAGGCTGGGGGATTTGCCATAAAAATATCCAAAGCCCTCGTCATTTGTACTGGTGCAGTGCCAGTTAATGATGCCTGCCCTTCTCCCATGTTCTCCTGCAGATAGTCCCTGTGATGGGTAAAGGATCTTTTGCTTTAATGGGGGTGATGGTTCTGGGGGCACCAGCACAGAGGAATGGCATTTAAACATGGCGCTTAAGGGGAAATACACTTCTGTAAAGGAGCGCTGTGTGAAACTGAAACCAGCTAGATGCCATATGCTCCATCCATTCGTTAATGCTCAGCGAGTACATAGCAGACATTCTGAAATCTTTGAAAATACATAGTTTGCAATAATTGTTTAGTAGAGAGTGGGTTGAACATTTCCAGAGATAAGGGGCACTTTAGTGCATATCTAGGAAGCATCCGGGAAAGGTCTCCACAAATTCCAGCTTCTCCTACCCTTTAATGTATGACTCACATTTCAAGGACTTGTAATTTGCTCCCCACATTCCCACAAACACTGCCAGTCGGAGCAGTACCTTTGCAGAATGCCCATATTTCCACCACAGAAAAAAATGAAATTATTTTTTCATAATAGCTGAATGGCTTTTGTGGGACTTTTACCAACATCAGCTCTATAAAATTGAGCTTCACTTGTTTGAGTCTTAAAGCCATTAATCATATTTGTATTTGGATACCTGAAATGTGGTGGCGGGGAGAAGGCGGCAGTTCTGATTTGGGGTCATAGTTCTGCACTCACTTGCAATGCTTTAAACTCCTAATCAACCCAAAGGCAAAGCTCTTCTCATTTTCATGCTTCTCTTCTTCTCTTTATTGCCTCTAGAGAGAGATTACTGCAGCATATGCGAAAAGCAGCCGATCGGAAGGCTTCTCTTTCGGCAGTTCTGTGAAACTCGACCCGAGCTCGAGTGCTGCATTAGGTTCCTTGACTTGGTGGTAAGTCAATTCTTGTGATATTTTGGGGTGCTTCGCAGCGCTCTCCTGACAGAGAGGACTTCCCCGACCCCAAGAAATCACTGTTTCATGGGATGTGATTTTGTGCCTAACACACCTGAGCGAGCAGCGGATGGGGCTGACCCCGTCAGCATCCCAGCATCGTTGGTGCGGAGGGGCAGCGCTGCACGCGGGGTCGGTCCCAGCCTCGGGGAGCACGAGCCACCGGAGTGGGAGAAGGACAGGCACCCCAGGACGGTGCTGGCATAGCTTGGCTTCGTGTCAGCGCACAAGCAGCTGAGCTGCTGTGAGTAATGCTTTTTGATGTGGGTGAAGCCTGCAGTGCTGGGAGGCACTGGGAGGAAAGGGAAGACTGACAAGAGAGGATGAGGAGTATGCTAATATTAATGTCTATCTCTTACCAAGCCTTTTCATCGGTAGACTTCAGGGTGATTTACAAAGGACATCCCGATTGTTATCCTGGTTTTTCAAATAGGAAAACAGAGGCACAAGGTATAGAAGTGACTTGGTTGAGCTCACCAAGAAACAAATCTGCTCCATTTTCTATTCCAGTGAGCTACCAGTTAACTCGGACACTGAGCAACGCCCCCCAGCTCTGGGGGACCTGACACTCTTTCCCAATCCAGCAGCACTTGGCCCTGTGTAGTGCCAGCAGGAGAAGCTGTTCGTGGTGTAAAAGTGTCTCAGTGGGTTTCTTGTTGGGAGCCTGCAGCCGGGTCGGGTGTTGATGAGCCAAAATGCTAAATCGTACCAGAGAGGAAGATGAATTTGTCACTGCTGAGTGCGAGCGTCCAGGGGACTTCGCTCTCTGGCTAACACTGACAGTCAAAAGCAAAACTATGCATACCAACAGGAATAAAGGTTTTTCTTTTGTACTGTGGTGAAGGTACTCTGAAGAATAGGGAGATGTGAGGATTGCACTGAAGTTGTAAAGGTAAGGGTCTGGAAGAGGACATGTGGTCACTTAAAGTTTATGTATCTGCAGCAAATCTGCACAGAAAGTGTTGGATAAAGTCCCATTCAAATCAGTTTTCGCTGGTCACAACTTCCACCTGATCTTCCTAGCACTGGTCGAGATTTCCCCCAGTGAAAGGTTTGGCCATCAAGGTATGTGAAAGTGCCACATCTGACAAACGCTCTGTGCAGCTGTGCTGAAGGCCGGCAAGCTGGAGGACATTTCAGGTAGCCTGGGTGTGTTTGTCCTGCACCGATCTGGCATCTCTTAGTGAGACGTCTGCCACTGATGAAATGTCACGTGCTGGTCTGGGGGGAGGCACCACTGCAGAAGTGCCACAGAAGGTGTGATGTCCACAGCTCAGAGGGGATGGATGATGGCCATCCCTCTAGGAAGCCGCAGAAATCCTCTGGGAGACAGCCACAAAAGTCTGCTTCCATGTGGTTTTAATTTCAGACAGAAGAGACAGAGCCGTCCTCAGTTTGGAGAGAGTTAGCAAGGCCCTGTTCTTTTCTCACGCCTCATTGCAGCGGTAGGCGTCACATTTTGGTTCCAGCAGCACCCAGGGGCTGTGGAGAACAAGCCCACATTGTGTGAGCCCTGCACACGCCTGGCAGCAGCCCTCAAGATGTACCGCTCGAGCTGACAGCGGTAACAACATCTAGGCTAAAGGAAACATCACTGTCCCCCCCTCCCAGTGCCACCAGCCCCGGGGCACTGCATGATAACCTTCCCTGCAGCCCTGCCTGCAGCCTCTCCCAGCCTCTCCCAGCAGCGCCGGCTGCTCAGCGCACCTCTGCGTGCACGAACTGAGGGCACTGGGTCACTTCATTCTCCCGAAGCCCTGTGGAGCAGCACCAAGCACTGAAACTCCATGTCCTCCCAGCACCCGTGCCGTGCAGGTGACACCAGTCCTGCAAAAGCTTGTGGTTGGACTGGCTTTGTTTTAAAGCTCCCTCTCCGAGCAATCCCCGACTGCTATGCTCAAATCCTTTTGCGAAGGCGTGCTTTGCACCCACACTCGGGTTGCTTTCGCAGGCTGGAGCTGCCCCGTGTACCTTCACTGAGCCAGCAACCAGTTCCCAGTTAGGCTCAGACTGGCAGTACGAGGATTTCGTGAACAAAATGCCTGGCTGTGTGGAGGTTTGAATATTTACTCTTTCTCTCTTCTTTTTCATGCTAATTGACAGCAGTCTCCTTTGTTTATTGATTTCAAATTCTGTACAGGCTTTCTCCCAGCCCATGAAAATCCCTGTATTAGGCAATATTACAGTCAAGCGATGCAGGCCATAGCTATTAAATTGGATGATTGCTACTGAAATTTGCCCAGCAGGGTCACGCTGTGTTGAGTGAGTAGTGGGATTCAGGCCAAGTCCTATGTTAGGCAAAAAAGTCCCATAATGAGACCAGAAGTTTGACTTTACAGCCCTATTCTGAGACCACCAGGAATGTGAAACCTTTTGGAGACCACCTGCTGTAACAGGCCCCAAACAGAAAAAGCCAAGACCCTCCATTTTCTTTTGACTTAGTTATTTTTCTAACATGAGATGCAAAACTTAGCTTTTGTGTAGTATCAAATAAAAAGAAGAAAAAAATAATAGAGGAAAATATTTAGCTGTTCATGAGAGGCTCACAGAGCTTTTTCATTTTGGGATCCTGGGAGGAAACCAGAACCTCAGTCAGACACTCAACAACCTCCCAACAACCTCCATTCCCATACTTACACGAGACTAAGTTTTGCAAGCTCTCTCTCACGGCTTTGCTTCCAAAGACTGGTAAAACCAACCAGACCTTGCAGACTGGACCATGTAAAAAGAAAAAAAAAATCCCCTCTTTGCTGGACATTTATTTCAACCGTTAGGTGAAATACCTAACCTGGTCTGATGTAGTCTCCTGCGAATCTACTTATAGCAACTTTTGGGTTATTTTGTCTGTACAGTTAAACAGTTGTTTGACTGCTTTCTGCAGAAAAAAGTATTTTGCGTCATCAAATTCTGCATCCGTGTAGGTGCGTATCTGTCGATTCCCTCTAAAACTTGTGAATACCTTGGCCAATTTCAACCCATAATTGAGATTAAAGTGCTCGGAGACAAAGTTTTTACATGTTTTCTGAGAACAGTAATTAGCCACAATCTATCAATTGTAAAACAGACTACAAAGATATGTGGTTTGTAAGCAGCAGGCCCCAACATTAAATGATAAAAACGATAAAAATGAAGAGACGCAGAGCTTTGCAGTGCAGCGCTGGTGGAGCTGTGGGCGGTCGGTTCCCACCGCTGCTGCCGGACCACTCAGCAGCCATCAGCACGGCTGTCTGTCTGGGAAAAGGGGCAACAACAACCCCTTCTCCTGGGCAGCGCGGTGAGGCTATAAGGACAGAGAGCCATGTCTTATTATGGATATTGTCCAAACAATTTCATGACAGAGGTCCTGTCCCGACTAGATGAAATATCTAGTAAGAAGTACCGACGGCTGCAACTTGTGCCTCTGAATGCATCGCGTGCTTATCTGTGTGCACGTAAACACAAAGATCTCCCATGAATAGTTCACCAAACCCTTATGTAGCCATTCAGATGAAGAAATTATGCGAATGTAAACTATTATCATTAAATGGAGATGGTTTATGATTAAGTCAGCTCCCCTATAAGCCCTTAACAAAGAATTCACGCACAGCCCCAAAGCATGCTTTGCTGTGCTTACAAATATTTTAGCGACTTCATACAACGTTGGAGCTGTTGAAAGACAGCCATTAAAATAAAGCATTAGGGGATACGTTTCCTGTGCTGAAAGGCAGATCAGTGAGCTGGGAATCTGCTAGCAAGACGCGTTTCCTTCCCCACAGCCCGTGCCTCCAGCACAAGAAGGCGGCAGTTCAGCGGCGACCTCTTCCCACGTTCCCTTCTCAACAGCACATTCCCGGGGGTGCCGGCTCCTGACATTTCCCTCTCCTCTCCTCTGATTTTTGTGTGCCATTATAATGAAGGCTTTGGCTTCTGGACTCACTTTCCTCATCTACTCACATTCATAATTTTTTTTTTTTTTTTTTTTCCAGGGGAGGATTTTTAACATTTTAATGTAGACCAGCTTTAGATTGGCTGGGGGAGAATGTGGCTAATTCTGGTCAAGGAGAAAATAACTTGACATTATTTTCTCTCTAACCTGTATGATATTATTTCTTTGCATTGGAGTCACACAGAAATACATTCTCCAGAGGAAAATAGCACTGCTGCCTCTCCAGGTTGTTTCTGCTTGTACTATCCGGCCACTGGGGCCAGGGGTGAGAGCCACGATCTCCTCAGGTGGACTCTTCAGCTGAATGCTTCACTAGACATTACACTTATCTGGGGTAAAAGGATGAGCAAGCATCCATTTAATGCCATTTGTAAAAACCCCGTCTCACTGTTAGGGAGATTTCGTTTGGTTAAGTCCCTTACACGGTATATAAACCATCTGTGTATGTGTGTCTTAAAGCTGTTCAAGGCTTTTTCCATCAGAAATGCCAGTTTGTTGATATCAACAAGCTCATTAACCCAAAACGTGTTTTTAAACAGTTAAAAGGGGTCTTTTTGCCCTGCGTTTAAATATGAAAACTGTGGTTTCAAGTTCACTTTTCATTTAGAAATGTGAGTTATTATGAATCCCAGCTGTTTGGGTTTTGCCTTCCAATTTTCAGTCACAGATTTTAAATCTCCAGTGGAGGCAAGTGCGGGAGCTGTCGCTGGAGCACAGAGTGATAGCAGGGCAGGGCTTGGAGTCCAAGGTAGGAGGGAGCAGGAGCTGGAGCAGAGAGGTGCTGGGGGTAACAGAGGAGGGAGCTCAGAAAGTGGAGGTGTAAAATTGGGACCAAAATACCAGTAGCCTCCTGCAGATGCCCAGAAGGTGACTTCACTGCTCCTGACTTATACCAAGAAGCTGAAACCACTCTGGTGGGAGTGTCCGTTCCCATCTCCATCTCCTGGTGGTACAAGAGACTGACTCCCGTGGCCATGCCACACTCCCGCAGGCAACCAGCAGCTACCTGCTGTGGTAGAGTCCTCCCAGACCTGCAGAGAGATCCCTTTGGCTCCATTTTTCAATTTTCACATACTTTTAAGCCATACAGTTTCAGGAGCTCAAAGAATATTAAGATGAAAATCAAACAGTAGGTAAAACAATGTGTCAGAATTAAGGTTGCTGATGCGAGACCCCGCTGGGTCCCCGTGCCATTGCACTAGTGATGCTCTCCATCGGTCACAGGCACCCTCCAGCCCCCAAATCTCTTGCTCAGCCATCCCTGAGCCCACAACCCCGTCCCACAGCCTGCCATGGGCTGGACGTTGCTCCCTTTCCCAGTGCAAGTGCGTTCTCCCATCCGACCTCGCTCAGCCCATCCCGAGGGTGGCTGCTCTGAAGGGAAGGGTGCTTCACACACCCGTGCCCCCATTCAGCCAAGGTTGCTTCTAGGGAAGTAAGTACTACCTTCAAAACAGCAGCCAAAAGAACAGCTAGCAACAAATGGCGGCCAGCCCACATCCTCTCACCATTTGGACTGAAGGATCCAGGCCTGACTCGCAGAAAGAGACTTCCCTGCAGCTCGTCCCATGCAATCAGGGTGATCATAAATCTTCCCCTCATTTATAAACTATGAATAGGGCCCTGTCTGACCTAACTAGGGCATGGAGAAGCTATTAGACTTCAGAGCAGGAGCCTTGAAACACATGCCTGGAGTCATCAAAGGAATAATGGAAAATATTTTGTTCCACATGGATTTTAATAACGATATTTCTAGCAATTAGGGATTTGCAAATTGTAGCTGTGCTTTTGAGTATTGTGGAAGAAGGGGATGTATCTTGTGATTTAAGCACAAGACTGAGAGTTGAGGACCTTGGTACATGTCCCAGGCATGCGGAAGGGTGGGTATGGGGAAGTCACTCTGTCTCTCTACACGGGTAATTCTTCCTGTAATAATGATCCATGGCTGAAAGTGTACCACTATCTGTTGCTGAACAGCTCAAAAGTGGTACTGAAGGGAGAAATAATAATGAACTTAGAAACAAAACGAAGCGGGCTTCTAGTACTTGAGGTACAGTGAAATCAAAACTGTTCACAGTTGGAGCTTATGGTTCCTTCTCACATCCTCACTTGTCTGTCACTTCCTACCTTCACCACCACAGTATAACATTTCCTGAGAATGTCAAGTGCAAGTATAATTAAACTTCCCTTTTATTCCTTCCCAACTATCTTGAGATAGAATTAGATACTCTGTATATGTATGTGTGTGTGCATTTAGCTCTGCATATGTTGGATCCCATCAGGAATTGCACTTCAAAACACTAATTCCTGCTAAATTTCTGTCTTCTGGTCTGACCTGATTTGCTTCCTGTTGTACAATTTGGGTGGGATGTAAATGTAATAACGTGTCTGTGGCAAAAGGACATTTTTTGACATTCCCATGGTGTGCTTCAGATGGCAAATAATGACTTTGAATCAGGTTTTATTTACTAGGGAGCTAATATATTACCAGAATCCAGAGTCTAAAAGCAAATGAATGAGACAGAAATGCTCATTATTGGCTAAATTGTAAATGGCACTGAATGGAGGACTCGGAAGATCTCCCAGATGCTTCCATGCCGAGGCAATGCCAAGGAGTTCTCCTTTCTTTGCAGTCTTCTGCACAGTCAGTTACATTTAAGTACAATTATTTTCTTTTATTAAAACACATTGTTATTTTATATGAAAAATGCCTAGTTTGTCTGTGATCCTAACCGTAAACTGTAAGGTCCAAATAAGATGCAACTTTGACCTTTTAAAAAATTGTTCCTTCTGTTACTCTTGCCATTGCTTTATCCCCTAGCAAGGAATCATGAGGAAAAATGCTGTTAAGATGCTGTAAACATTTGAGAGTGTCTGTGCTTTAAGAGCTGAAATGACCCATTCTCAGATACTGTCTAAAAGGACAGGAAATTGGATGAAAGATATTTTTAAACCCTTGTATTAAGTTTTATGAGAACGTAATCAGTTCATCCCCAAAATGGTCACTAAAAGAGAAGTACTGCACTTGTGGATTTTAGCTTTCGGTGTATTTTTCATCAGCAATACAGGTTTCTCTGTTATTTGCGGTCATTGTCATTTCCCAAACCAAATCAGATCGTAATTCTAGATAGTTAAAGCAACCTGCTATGTATGTGTATAAATATGTAGCTCCAGACTTAAGCTAAATCAGCACTGGCCAGATAGCTGGGTAATAGCATTATTACTATATTGTGGTTTCATGTCATTCCTAGGTCTGCTTAGCTAGGGTATTCGTTACAGCCTGCCTCGGGTTTATTGCATCAAGCTCGGAGCAGTACATACGTCTTCCAGTGGGCAACAGTTCTGAAATTTGCTCTTCCAAGTGTTTGCCAGTTCAGTCTGATTTACCTTTTTTTTTTTTTTTTTTAAACTTCCTCCTCATTTATCATCGCAGACAGCTTGTATTGGACCAGGTTACTTAATTGGTTTGGCAGGATTTTCTGGGATCATTTCTAATACAAGCAGTCATAAAAACTGTTAGACTGTCGTTTCTTTTTTTTTCTTTTTTCTTCTTTTTTTCTTCTTTTTTTCTTCTTTTTTCTTCTTTTTTCTTTTCTTTTTTTTTTCTTGAAAATATTTTGATCCTAAGGCTAAAGTTTTGTATCCTGGGCAGTGCCAAGTGGGAATGTATCTAAGAACTTCTTGTCATTTAGCCACCGGAGTCCCATGCGGCGTGTGTTTCCTTCGAATGCCTGCCATGGATCCAAAATTTTAACTGAAGTGATTAATGTCTTCATGGTGCACAAGTAATGCTTCCTTTGTTTCTTATGTAAACGTTGTCCTGAAACTCATCAAAAGTCAGTGATGCTACAATACATAGAATAGTCCCAATTTTAAAATGTAGGTAAACTTTGTGTGGGGGAATGCAGTGCTCTCTTTTTTAATGCACCAGGGAACTCAAAGAGAATTTTGCCTATAGTGTCTGTTCCTCTAAATGGTCTCTTGTTTTATCTCAGTCCCCAGAAATCGACTCTTAGATCTGCCTTCTGGAGGGACTGAGTCAAGGATCTCTAAAAGTGATGGACAACTCTCTCTGCTTTGCAGAGGGATGTGTTAGACCAAGGGGATGTGTTAGACCAAGGTGAAGACGTAAATAAATAGGAAGGACACCTTTGACCAAAAAGACAATTTACTGAAGGAGCTCACTTAGTGCTTGAAATACCACTGTGCAAAGAATTAACAAACATGGACTTTCTCTGCTACTCAGAGAAATAATTTTACTTTCTATGTTCACCTTCCCTTTGAGCAAAACCAAATAAAGTTGCCGTCTGTCGTCACTGAATGCTTTCTGAAAGCTAGCTTGGCAAGGCTATAAAATATAAATGAATTAAATTTTATTGGTGTTAATTAAGAGACATCATCTCAGAAAATGTACAACTAGTTTTGGTCAAAATATAGTGGAAGATTTTTAATAGGATTGTGTGTACAGTCTTTACTTCCATCAAAAAATGGTATTTATCCTTCAGATTTTTCAGACAGAGCGTTCCATTAGGGCCACATCCAAAATGAAGTTATAATGGTGAAATATGAGTGCAAATATTGACTTTTTTTTTTTTATATATCTGTTCCAGGCAGAATATGAAATCGCTCCAGATGAAAAGCTGGGAGAGAAAGGAAAGGAAATCATGATGAAATACCTCACCCCAGAGGTAAGGGGCAGCCAAAGTGGCATTACCAAGGGAATGCTGCAAAGCACACCTTTGCTAAACCAGGTTGTTAGAGGCTTTGTAAGCCAGACTCCTAAAATTTATGGTGGCAATCTCCAGTGAATAAACCTACGAGTCTTATACAAACAGTCAGAGAGAAAAAAAATTGTAATCCAATCCAGAAATTGACTTCTAAGGATGAACTTGAGCTTACCAGGGGCCTAATTCATCTGTGGATGAGCGGGGGGCTTCTCTGGTCTCTTCTCGGTGTGCAGAGCTCTACATCTGTGGTGTAACGCAAGAGACCTCAGCTGTTACCAACAGATGCCACAATTATTTCCTATCCAGCTCAAAAGAGGTGGTGGCATTTCATATACTGTTGTGTAAAAAGCACCGGCAAAAATGGTCTTTGGTAACAGACACTGTATTTTGGTACAAAAATTCCCATTCCTCCACCACCACCATTTGCCACAGGGTAACCAGGGACATGCAAGACTGACATGGGACAGCGTGGTTTGGAGCCGAGAGGTGCTACCACCCCTTCTTGTTTCCACCTCTGTGGGTTCCTGAGTGTTTCATCTCCAGGTTGTTGGAAGGAGAGGAGCCCATGGTAGCAGCTGTGTCCACAGGGTGGCACTCCAAACAGAACTACAGATCTGCTGCGGGAATTTTGGACGGGCTGCACTGGGACTAACCCTTTCCTTGGGGGGGGGTTAATCATTTGCTGACCACGTTTACCCTTTGCAACAAAAGTAACTGCCAGTAAGCAATAAATATCCAACTTCAAACACAAGAACAACCCTAGGGTTTTCTTAAGTTGCTTTCATAAGAGTAATCAAGATTTACAATTGCTGCTTCAACTGTTTTACAAGAGAAATACATTTGACCTTCAGGAGAATTAATTGCATTTTTGGAAGATGTCTTTCTAAAGCATTTAAATGGTACAATATGTTTTGGAGGTGCAGGGGCAGAGCAGACCACTTTTTTTCCAGTCAGTCATTTTCCTACAATAAATTTCAATGCATACTTTCAGTTATCTCAGGCTGCATTTTGGGATCTGGTTTCATTTACTGAGCCTGGCTAGTTTCACGTGCAGCCATTTAGCACTGCCAGTATGAGTTCCTGCTGCCCATTCATTAGGGGCATGAAGTTCCCCTGCTTTTTAAATCCACCAAAATGACCATTTGTCTTAAAATTTCTGTCAACAGAAGAACAAAGGACAAATACCGAGGGAAAATATTTCCCACTGCTCTAATTCTCATCTGGAAATGAAGAAAGGCATTTTGCTGATAGCAGGGCTAGTAAAGTGTGAGAGGGATAGTATTGCTTTGTTTCAGATGGTCTTGGTACAGGTTTCCAGAGACCAAATCCCTTCCCTGCTGTCCTGTGGCACTCCTGCCATCCTTGTCCATTTGCCAGGAGCCCCATAGTGCAGCAGAAGCACAGGGAACAGTTTATTGATGTAAGTGAATGTGCAGTGAAGACTAATCTGAGACCAGTTGGTTCTTCATCAATAAAAAGTGGTGGTGGTGCAGGAAGGGAAATTACTGGGACTCCAGAGCTGGAGTCTCCATTCTCTGCCATGCTCTGCACTTCATATTTGACCTGTGTACCTGGTTTCTCAGTCTGTAAAATGGGCACAGGGTATTTACAGTCTGTTCTGAAACTTTTCTGGTATTTGCAAGTTACCTTAACATCTTTGGGCAGAAGGAAACACAAAGTTGTGCTCCTTCACTTGTAATCTAAAACTGCTTCCCTGGTGGTGGTGCTTTCATGTCTGCATTGGTCTCGCTGCACTTTTTTTTTTTTCTTAATGGGAAACTTCTGCTTCTTTCCAGAGGGGTGTTTAAGCCCTGTTTAGCAGAAAATACTTCCTAGAGGCGAGGTTGACTGTGCCATAGCAATGGGTTGAATACTAGATTCTCTAACAGGTCTCCCATGCAACAAATACTTAAAAAACTAGAGCAAGGCCTGGATTAATTTCATTTCTTTATAGATACTTAAATAAGGTACCCAAGTTAGGAGTTCAGATGGCCTACTATCCTTTCTTGTCAAGAAAGAGAAATAAGAATCTCCAAAGGACAGATATGAAGCCAGGTTAGATGCTTGCAGTCAAGAGGGATGAATCCGGACCCAAATGTCTTAATGGAATATCATCCTGGCCAGCAAAGAAACCTTCTTTTCATTAGGAGCTGCATTTCTCCATTTAATTATCAGTCTCTTGAAAGATACAAATTGCTCCTGATTCCAAAGTCATCTGCCTTCAGAGGAATGCTTCTTTTAAGTAGGTGTGTGTCTGTGCTTCAAAGAACCTGATTGTCTTGATACAAAAATAGTGTGACATACAGCTTGACTGATAGAATAAAATTATAGGTTTAGTTCTTGGGCAGATAATTCAGTCTTATAATGTGAGGAGTATTTTTCCCAGAGTGCAGGATCAGAAGCAAAATGAAAACAAAAAGTAGACTTCATGCTCTTTAATATTTATAAATGATTTTTAGTTCTTGCTTAGATTTTTAAATGTCATACATATTTAACATACAATGTGTCAGTATATCATCATTCTAAAGTGCATTCATTTGCATAGGGAACATGCACTTTATTTAATAAAACATATACTACTTGCACAGCGGAAAGGAAAAGAAAACACTTCGCCAGATGAGTAGACATCACACCAGTACTTACAGCCTCACGTCACTCACACAGCCACTGTCTACAAGATGGTGCTACACTGTGCACTGTAGTTAGCAGACTCAGACATGTGGGAGCAGTGAATTCCCACGTGGAGAGCTCTGGGTGAGAACATTCAGCATCAGCCCCTAGGCTGCTAAACAAGCTCAGCACTTGACGAGATGGTTGAGGGAGGAGGCGCTTTTTCAAGTAATCATGATTCAGGCTCTTCACAGCTTTAGCATACTGAACAGCCCCTGCGTGCTCACTGGGGAAGTTGAGAAGAGGTCTAGTAGACTTTTGTTCTGGTTGACACCAGGGGTGGCATGAGCAGGTCGGGCTTCCACCATCTCCCCGACCTACAGGCAACAGCAATGACAAATTCTGAATGTGTCTTGGCACCTGGAAGGGAAAACAAGTGGTTTAGGCCTCTCAAAGAAGTGGCATGTAGGAACAACTTCCCTAGGAATGTGGTAGAGTCCTCATCACTGGAGGTTTTCAAGATGCTATTGGACAGGGTGCTAGATGATCTCATCTAGGCTCCCTTTCCCATGAAAGGTTGGACCAGATGATCTTTTGAGATCCCATCCAACCTCAGCTGTTCTATGATTCTATGTACTCAGGTTCTCATCTAGGAAAACATTAGTATTCCTTCTCTCGCCTAAAGTTCGTTGAAACATTCATATCCAACACGCCATTCTGAACTATTTGATGAGAGGGACATGTAAGGAGTACATGTGATCTTCATGCTGAGGATGCAAAAATACAAGCGTTTCCATGGCTTCCTTAGCAGCATCACTCGAGTGGTGACCAGGAGAGTGAAAACCCACAGAAGAGGTGTCCTGTAGCTGAAGACGCCCCCCCCATCCTTGAAACATGCTCTGAAGAATTGTTAATATACTTCTCTGAGGAGGTCCAACTGTGAGCCAGCTACTCTTCAGGGGCTATGTGGGATGAGCACTGGTGAGAGGGCCTTGTCCATTAAGAGAAAGAGACCCAAGGAGGCATGTGCCACCTTGACCGATAGGAGGAAGAGACCCAACGAGGCACGTACCACTTCAATACTGTAATCTGAAAGGAAGTCCACCTGGAGGCTGCCTTTGCTTAACAGGAGCAGCACAACAGTTGCCACACTGGTGAGATCAAGGTTTCTTGACTCGAGCCTTGCTTCTTCAAGAGAACCTTTAACAGTTTCCATGAAAAAGGCACTTAAAGCTGCCTTCTTGACTTAATAAGCCCGTAGGGCAAAAGTCCAACCCACAGGAAATCTAAAATTTCTGAGGTTGTGAAATATGATGGTAAAACTGCTCGAATGAATTGGTCACAAATATTTCTTTCCTGGCTTTTCCTAATCTCAACAGTGGAGTGGAAATGTTTCAGGTTTAGGTTCCAGTTCTCTCTGTAAATGGAAAAGCCCTCAGTGCTTTGTGGAACAGTTGAGTTAAACCGAACCCAGCCTGGCTTCATTACCTGGCTGCTTCTTGTACTGAAAGAGCAAAGAGAGATGTACTGGTTTTTAAATTAGAGTTTTGCATCTCCATGCAGCATTTTTGCCTTCCTGCCTGACAGCTGCCATGCCTTACTCTACTAAATCACCAGCCCGTTATTTTCTTTTTCACGATAAATCACCTTGAGATACTTTGAGAGACGCTATATAAAACTAAATTGATTTGAAATGGCTCTTAAGACAGTCTCCATATGCCATTATGGTTTATATTTGGACTCAGCTGGCTACTAAAAATGTTACTGAATAGGATGTCTAATGTGTATTGTTATCTCCATTAATATACTTCACAGAATATGAAGAACAGCAACAGCACTAGTTTTCTTATCTGAATTCCTGTTCAGTCTCCTTTCCTCCAGGAAATACACAGAATAAAGGCCATGTTTGCAATTTCTTTCTTTGCTGCAAGAGGTTAGCTGGGCATAGCAATAACCTCCTTACTCCAGTCTAAGGCTAGCTATGGGTATTTTGCTAAATGAAAACATGTCTTTGTCTTTATGAACAATTATAGGATAAGGAAGGGAGGGAAAAGTCCCGTGAAAGGGAAACTGGCTGAACAGCAGTGGCTGTCCTTCCACTGTCTACTGGCTAAAATGTGCTCTTCTCTCAAATCAGTTCTATATGGAGAAGAAAACTTCTATGCAATATAGGTGAGGTGAAATTAAAATGGTATATGAGCCCTTCTGCTGGACAAAGCCATGCAGCTGTGCCCAGGCTCCTGCTCACAGACACCCTCTGTCAGCTCTGTGCATTGACAAAGAGTACTTTTCTTTTTGCACACTATTGCTTTAATCTTGATGCCGAGGATCTTTTCCTTCAGTTGCTCTCTGCTTGAGATTTCCTTCCCCCTTCTTATTTTCACCACCAAAATAAATGCAAACTTCAGCACTTGCGCTTCTGAGTGAGTCATCTTCGCTGATCACTAAAGCCTTCCATCTCCCATAAGGAAAGTTTCATGTATCACTTTTTAATGATTCTGGCTGAATCCTGGAAGGGCAGGTTATATCGTACCAAGAATTGGATTCAAGTACTGAGACCTCTTCCTCTAACTGTTTAGTTTTACTAAATGCCTTCCAGGGAACATGTTATAATTAGGTTTTGGAATGGCCAAAAAAAAAAAGCTGAATGTCACTGTAAGGGAAGCTCTGAAAGAAAGAAACATTAAGCTTCTGTAAAGCAATCTGCAGAGTTTAATACGAGACAGAGGCTTTGTGTTTGAAAGGTGAACCTTCAGGGACTTTTTTCTACATGGTTACCTTTCTCATATAAATTCAGCTTATATCACTTATATCCAGCGAGTCATCTCTGTCCCCCTGTAAGCTTATTATCTTGCTGATAAAAGGGCAACACAATATCGCTTTTCACTGGCTGCAGTGCATGGTCCCTTAAGGCTTGATCCAAGAGTTATCTCCACAGCTAGTTTTCAAATTTTTCTAAACTCTTTGCATTTCATTAATGACCCAATTGAAGTAAGCAATGAATGAAGTGCCTGTCTGAACACAGTGTGTTACATGGATGCAGGATGGGCTAGAATTATTTACTTGCTGAAAGCGTTATTCACTGTGTCCTTTGGGTTCCTATTAGGAGACTTTTCAGGATGCTAAATACTTAAGTAGAAATCCTGGCCTCACTTGAGCCAAGGAGAGTTTTGCCATTTAATTAATTGCCCTGGGACTTTACCCTTTGACTCAATGGATTTCTCATCTCCCCTTTCTATTGACTTCACTACTCTATGGGCACCATTTTAGCCAGAGATGATAGCATTACTTAGGCCTCTGCTTTGCAGCTAGCGTAATCGATACATAATCCAGTCTCCAGAGAAATCAATACATAATTCTTGTTGTTGTTCCAGAGACAGCACGATCAATATCTCTGCTGATCACTATGTCTTAGTCCAGAAAAGTACCTTCTCAGCGTACTTTCTGCATAAGCTCATCTTTCCAAAGTTCAATTCTGGAAAATATCTGAGCAGCAGAATGGCAACCTTGTTACTCAAATTAATGCTTTCTAATCAGAATTTATTTTAATAAGCATTCCTCTGTCACTGGGGCCAGGCTGTAATATAGCGTGGCAGAGGAATCTGAAAAATCACAGTGTTGCCTTGATTAGGAGTCCCTTTGCTGTGGTCTCAGACTAAAAGGCATTTTCTCACGGTTTGCTCAAGTCCTATTTCCTCATCCTTTACCCACTGTTTATAACACAAATGTTAGTTAACTAAACACTTACTGAGGATTTTTGTCTCTTGCAATGGTGCCAAACTGCATGAGAGCCTATGGAAGAAACATGGAGTCTGCTCTATCCCGGTGACGCTGTCCCAGAACAGGTCCTTGGGCAACCCTGTGCCCTGTCCTTTAGACTTCAGCAGGGCTGCATTTGCAATGCATTTGCTCAGACTGGTTAAAGGTTTGGGCTGGGGTCATTAACTACACTGGTTTTACGCTAAGCAGTGCTATTAGTTGAAGCTCTGCTTTTCCTTCCTTGTTCTGGAGAGGTTACACTCCCAAGTTCATACGCTTCTTAACTGTTTGTCATTTGTGGTTAGGAAAAATCATTGGGATGACTTGGTCAGTGGGCAAAAGCCTTCTAGCTTCCCTATGTTTGCTGGAATAACTCTGACTTGACCCTTTGGAAAACGGAAACTTGCTTCAGCTAATTGATCTCAACCGCACATGTAAACCTGGCTCACATCTGTCTGCTGAGGCAGGGCAGGCCCCCCAGACTGCTCTGACTCCTCTCGGAGACTAGCCAGGGCGTCCGAAAAGGCTGAGGACGCTGTGCAAATAAAGAGCCGTCTGCTCAGGATTATCTGAGAACGGGAAGGATGTACTTGTCTGCCCTTGGCTAATGAATATGTTCATTGTAGTTTCCTCCTCTCGTTTTCAGGGGGTCATCTTTTCCCTATCGCCTCTGCAAACCCCTCATCACTTATACTCAGTTTGTTTGGATTATTCAATGGCCAGGGAAGTTAATTCTAAGCCTTTAAAGTTCATTCAGCTTCCTCAGAAACAGCCTCTTCTGCCTGAAAATTTTGCCCATATGGGATAAACAGAATCGGCCTTTTTTCGGCTGAAACACTGGCTTGCAAGACATTCAGAAATCTGCAGGAGATGGCTTTTGTGCATTAAAACAGACCTCTAGTGAGTTCAGCCTCTTACACTCCCAACACACGCATCGCAGCCCTGGTTGTCCAAACACAGGGAGGCATCTGGATAGGAGAGATGAGGTGCCTCTTTCTGTCCACTGACTGTACAGGGAGCCCAGGGACGCTGTGAGTGTCTCGGGTTTTAGGTGATTAAAGTGCAATGAGGTGAATTCCACACTAGGTGTAAGGCAGAATGCATTAAATTACATTACATGGTGTATCCACACAGGTTTCTGTGCATGATTTCTCAATAGTACGGGAGCCCTTTGAACCCCTGACCTCCACAGCCCTTCTATCCACCCATTGTGAAATGCAGCAACTTTGCCGGTTGGTTCAGCTTTGGATTTCTGAAGCTAAAAGCATAATAGGTCAACAAATGTCTCTCTCAGCTCAGTACTCATTCTGCTAAACTCAGACGCAGTAACAGGCAACCGTATGCTTGATCCCAACAAAGAAGAGAATTAAGAGGCACTTGATGAAAATAGAAGTTAAATATACCTTATTTCTTATCTGACTCCTTTGTAATAGGAAATTAGGATTCTGGAAGAAACACCTAGAGACTACAGCAGCTGAGTAGCCACACAAGAATGGGGCTGGGCAAATTCAAATGTGATGCCTCAGGCTGACACCTTTGGCTGAGGTGATGCAACTAGAACAATCACTAAGCTAATAACGTTAGAGTGTGTTATTTTAACTTGGAACCAGGAATCACAGCATTACCATAAGGAATGTTTTACATTTCACAGAAAACAAAAATATTTCAATTTATTAAAATATCACTAGATAAGTGTAAAAAATAAGAAAATAAGAATGATTAAAAAATACTTATATTTTGATTACAAATGGATTTTAAAATAACCGGCATGCTTAAGTTGTGGAAATGTAGCACTTCAAACTATTCATATTAATTTTTTTCCCCAGTAATGCAGCTACACTTACCAAACTCAACCTGCATGCCAAGCTTCACCTTGTATGATAATTTATTATTTTTTAATCAAGCCACACTCTGACCTGAGTCAAAAATCAAGCGTATAGCAAGTTGATTATCCTGGCACAGATGCTGTTTGTCCAACAAGCAAAGCTGAGGAAGAGCGGAATATGCCACTGCAAACAGTGTGTCATGTCCTACAATAAATGTCCTTCCTCTCAATACTTTGCTGATGGCTATTACCATATGATCGTTAATGGATCGTGTGACACAGGTGATTAGGGAATGCCCTGTTTCCAGCAGTGCTAGGTAGAGATTTTGTTTGCTTTTGTGGGTGTTTCCAGTCTTTCTGTGAGTGGGCCACTGGTTCCTGCCTGATGCTTATTTAATTCCTTTCCTAATCCTTTTCAAGGCTTTCCTGAACTCTCTTTCGGATTTTCATTTCTTTGTTCAAGTGTTTCCTCAGGATTTTGACCTGCTAATGGAAAAAGATGAAGGCAAACTCTGCAAAATCCCCACTGCAACTGATGGCCATTGACTTGAGCGCAGGCTGGATCAGGCCTTTATGCATGAGTTACCTTCGTGCAAAGCAAACAGCTCGTGGACTTCAGTGTGAGGAACGCTTGCAAGGGAAGGGTTACTCATGTTTACAGGCTTATGTCTCAGAGGAGTGAATTCAAGCAAGGATCTGTTTGTTTTCCTATAAGAAAGCCATTCAATAATGTTGAGGTTGTAAATGAGTGTTTATAGATTTAGGGATTTTTTTTAATGGAACAAATGACATTTAGTTTACCAGAGGAAGCCAAGCTATGACTATTGCAACATCAGGTTGCTTGCTAATGTTTAGGCTATCCATCAGTGCAGGAGGACATTAAAAGGTAGAAAGGTTCTGATAAGAGGCTGGACACTGGATGCTATCCAAACCTATTAAGCACATGTGATGAGAGAAAAAAACTTTCTGAGAACAGAAGCTTTCAAAATTGTCCTGGCATCTTTGTTGTCACTAATGGTGAGAATACTGGTTTTTCCCAAAAATGCTTTATCAAACATCTGGCTGCTTGTAGTAATGCACTATAGCAACAATTCAGTTGGGTTGCCTTTTGAATTAATGGCGCTTCCAAGGATTGTGTGAGTACTCTCACTTCTGAGTAGCCAGAAAATCCTGGTTAGTATTAATTAGTCTTCTTTTCTATTCTGTGTCATAAGCTACCCTCCTTATCTTGCTGACAGCTACTGGTACTGGTTATTTCATCTGTGTTTTCATCCTTTAATATGTGTGCAAAATGCTTTTAAAGTGGAAAAAAGGCATCAACAAGTAAAACATACTTTCCCTTCCCCCACTTTAAAGCAAGTTTATATAAAACAACTTCAGCTGGCTAGTTTATGAGCACCCCTACACCAATAAATCTACGCGTCTACAGAAATGAGGAAAAAATTGTTTCTTTGGTAAAGTCTCTTTAAGCAGGTTTCCAAAGAATTATTAAAACGGTATGGGTGGGGAAGGACTAGGGTTTAAAGATACTGAAAAATATCTTGCCAAGGACTTCTTGTGAGGCCTAGTTTCTCACTAATTGAAGTCAAAAGCATAGCTTCCGTGGTGACCAGTTTAGGTTCTTAATTTAAGCTGTACCAAAAACCCCATAGCTGGTTGGGATTGCGGTGAGTGTGTCTATTTAATTGCAGAGTATAAAGTCTGCAGCTGATTCACTGGACTTGCAAAAGAAGCTGATGAAACAACTAAATTTTGTCTCATGGGACATTTTGTTTTTTCAAAATTACTTTCTGTGGGGCTTTGAGCATGTAAGATTTCCTCTGGTCACCTATCGGAGCCAGGAAGAAATTTCTCCTCTTGATCTAGGCAATCTTTTCTCTTCCTTTGTTGCTCCGAAACTCATGTGGTTACACCCCCCCAAATTTCTCTGAGTCAAATGATTTAACATTCCAAGGAAACCACACTTTGGATTGAAGACCTTTATGTAGGAAATGTTTTGACTCACAAGATTTGCTGGCAGTTGCTTGTTTGACACCATCAGGAACAGAAATGTAGTTTCTAGAAAGGAGAATTTCGCTTTCAGTGATAGCAGCTACAAAAAGGTCTACTGAGAACAGGAAAAACAAGGTATGGGTAGATAGCAGATCCTGTTTCTGATTAAGAGGAGAACCATGAAAAATGCTTCATATACTTTCTATGCACTTGTCAGAAACGAAACCTCAGTGGTCACCGAGTTTCTCCAAGGAAGGGCATAGTTCAAGACTACAACTTGTACCCCAGCACCAAAGAGGAAGGATGCTGGAAACCCAGAGAAGAAACTTATCCTTTTCCTACCAGTGGGCTTGCTGAGGCTCAAGAGGCAGCCCAGCACGTCTGGAACAAGCAAGTCAGCCTGAAGCTACATCACATCCACTGCAGAAAATGAGTTCATGAACTGAGGTGGATAGCGTTGATAGATTAGTACAACCCCCCCAGGCAGAAGAACACGTTCAACTGTTTGCTGAGGGTTTTGTTGTCTTCAGTCATTGTATTTCTCTGTGTGTCAACACGTGTTTTGATAGTTTAGTAGAATATGAGGGAAAACAGATTCATCATGACTCCAGATCAGCTTGCAGCTACAAAACAAACCCCACAGTTGATAGGCACTGTTGATTTGCTTCATTTAGCTAACAGCAAGTGATCCTGCCCTCAGTACTGGAAATACCATTTGATCAGAGAACAGGATTGGGTTCAATTTTTTTCTCTGTCATTGACCCACTCTATAATCCTGGGTGAGGTATTTCAAGTCTTTGACGTCCATTCCCACTCCCAGGGCTAGTGTGATTGGTTTTCTTTGGAAGCTTTAGCTCTCATGACATGTGCACGTAGTGCCTGGCATTACGGGCCCCCATTCTCAGGTATAATGTCTACACGCTGTCATAATAGATAAATTGCTACTAATAACACAGCTGCTCTCCATGCTCCCCATCTACCTCACTGCCAATTCCTACATCTGTCATCTCAAAGCAAATATTCTGGAATTATGAAGCCTTGTGCTTTACTGGTTTGCATCATACAGACCCAGATGACTTTGTGGTAGGAAAAAAAATAAAAAGAAAATGCAGAAGTTGATTACTTAAAATGCTGCAGCTGTTCCTGATGTAGAATTGGCTGTTTACTACATATACAGCTAAAACCGAACAGACAAGATCAGACACAGGGCAAGAAAAAAGAATGTTCCAACATTTTTGTGCATAACACCAAAAAGCATCAGGAGACTGCGTGTACTGTGACAGTGCTGGGAACCTTTCCCTCACCAGGTTGAAACACATGTCTAACCTGGACTTCCCAAAATCCAAGTACCACCAAGACACTCTATCTCCTCCTCCATTGCTTTCCTCTGTTGTTTCTTGGTTGGACTCAATGATCTTAAAGGTCTTTTCCAACCTAAATGATTCCATGATTCTCACCATCGGTCCTTTCACACTTCCCCTCCGTTGGTCACCAGCTGCATGGTCAGTACTTCCCAGGCTGTAGCTCAGACTGCATCTCATCTGGCATTGGCCTGCCTCTGCCCAAAGCGGGGAGGTGGGGGGACATCAGAGTCACCCAAAGTGGCTGTGGACATCTCCCTGGGGTGAGGCAGGCAGAGCCGGGGCTGTGCCCTGCTCTGAGGGAAGCAGTGCAGACCCCAGTGGAGATACTGCAGGCCAGTTCTTGGGGTGGATCTTTAGCCACAAGTAGCAGATCGGCCTTGGAGGCCCAAAGAGGCACAATTTCATGGTCTCTGTTTTGCCTTTCGTTACCTTTCCCCCTTGAAAACATGCATTACCTGAGCACATAAACTTGTCTTTCCCTGATTTTGTGCCTACCAGCATGACTTGCATGTATCTACCTATTCTTTCTTTTCGTAGTACCTGCTCTGATTACTGTCCTCATGACTCCTTATGAGTGTTTGCCTCAAAGGACTGAGGACAGTCACCACTGCTAGTCATACCATTGCTACCTGTCCTGGTAACTACTCCTCCTGCTAGCTGAGCCTTCCTCAGACATCTGGAGAAGGATGCGACTGTGCAAAAGCAACAGCAGGAATGGCATTGCGTGTGGCAGACTTCTCGTCCCTGACACAAACCATTGCTCTCTGTTGCTGGTCTTGGGTCACGGCTGTGTGAGAGCAAATCAAATGCAACAATGTAATAACTGGAAAAAGACAGTATTTCCAGGTTTCTGTGCATGAACTCTTCTCATCCCATTCATGCACCATCTCACACCAAAGTTGATTTTAGCTTGTTTCTTCCATAGTTTTGAGGTTTCTACTAGAAGCAAATCTGTGTGGAGATTTACAAACAGATTATATGTGGAAAATTGCTGTCAACATCTGAAAATACACATAACATTAAGACAGAAGTGCTTGGAACCAGGGAGAGCTCAAGAAAAATTATGGCTTGAACTTTTGTCCATTGACTGAAACATTTTTAATTGTTTTAAGCTAGTTTGTTGTGGAATGTTTTCATAACCTGAGACATAACATATGCTGCACATTATTTGTTTTATGCAAGTGAATTTAAAATAACTCATCATGTTTCGATATCATGGCTGCATGTCTGAAACTTCCCAGGAAAGCAGTTGTGTTTATGACAAAAGTTTGCATGAAGTCTATTCAATTGAGAGAGTGTGGTATCTCTCTGGTTCATATAATTTTTGTAGGGATGAACAGTCATGCTTTAAGATACCATGATGACTCACATCCACTGGCAAGAGTTGGTATAAAATGAAAGCCTGTATTTCTAGGTTTCTGTTCCTTATTCACTAATTGCAAGCTACAAATGGACTGATTTGTGGAATCTGAGCATCTCTAGTTTTCATTTATCTCAGTGAGACTTCTTTGATTTTAGTCACAGATGATGATCAACTCTTCTGCAAAACACAACTCTTAACCTCCCTGTTCACTGTTCTGTAAAATATTGTGAGATTGCCACCTAGCTCATGAAGCCTTAATCATGCAATGAAGCTTTAATGTTTTGAGGTTCTTAGCTGAAAGGCACTGTGTAAGGATAAAGAATTACCTCCGGACCTGCTCTGTTTCTTGCAAAGTCAGTCTGACCAAAGTCAATGCTATCCCTTTTTCTGATCTGAATTTCAGGGTTCTGCAAGCTATTTTTCTTTTAGTAGGAGACGATGATGATTGAGACAAGTGTCTTTGAAACAGGACTGTTCATTTGCAAAGAAGATACATACTCCTTTGCTCAGAGCTCCAGGTTTCCTGTGGTGAGCACTCAGCATACAAACTCCCTTCCTCATCTGTTCTCGGGGCCATGCCATGTGCCTGTGTTTTACAGAGTCCAGTGTTTTGCAAAATCATTGGTACAAAGGACTGGGAGAGGGTTCAAGAACCTCTTGCACTGAACAGAGATCAAATACACTTAGATCATCAACAGATGTCTGTCTGCCCTTGGAGGTCTTTCAGACCTCTGAGAACAGACTCCACAATATTCATATGCCTGTTCATGTGCTTCCCTGTGTGGAAAATTAGAAAAAAAGCCTTCGTATCCAATTAAGTGGATTCCTTCACATCATTCCCCCAGTGTAGAGCAGAACATGCAGAATAATTGATCCCTGCCCTCTTTATTAAAAACATTTCTATATTAAAAGACCTTTATCATGTTTCACTCTTACTTTTCCAGACTAAACAAATCTAGTTCCTCAACGCTTCCCTTTGGCATTTTTTTCCCAAGCATGTTTCTCGGCCCTCCAGACACTTGGTGCTCTCGTCAGCTCTCTGTAGCTTTCTTAAATGGTGGTGACCCCAACTGGATGCGTGTCTCTAGCTGGAGTCTGAGCACATCCCTCTCAGTTCCCTTTGTCATTTGGGCACTTTTCCCACAGAACCAGCAGCGTTGCACACAATAAGCCAACTCTACACATGCAGGTTTGTGTCGTGTGTGTATCCGCTCTGGGCTCCGTTCAGCTATCGGAAATAATCGGAGTTGGTTACATTGGCACAGGTGCTTCTCACCCCACCCCAGTTTCAGAAAGGCTAACCCCAACTGCTGGGTTGTCAGCAAAATGCTTTTGCTCATTGAAGTTGCAAATCTCTGCTAGCTGGCTGCCTGCTTTCACTTCCCCAGACTTGGAGGCAGCACCTATAGTGCACTACATCTTGAACCGAAGTCATACATTTTAAACGTTTGGAAGTTCTGTCTTAAAAAAAATTAGAACAAATAACATGTTTTAATGAAAAAGAAAAATTATCAGAGAAGGTCTTCTGAATGCCTCCCTTTGTACTGCCAGCATTTCAGCTTGTTTTATAAAGAGTTTGATTAGCTGATAGATAGACAAAATGTTAGGTGTCCTCCACAGAGTCACAGGGAAACACCATCAGAGAAATGTTGTAAGTACCATGGCAAATGTACAGAGATGATTTTTTGAGAAGGCTTATTTGTTTTCTGTCCTGTTCAGTGAAGGTCAACAAATTCTGTGTCTTGAAGGGCTGAGCGAAGCAGCCTGTAGCAAAACTTGGAGCTGTCAAAAAAGGAGAGTTTACATTTTAAAGTATAGTGATGCAACACGACATTCAAAACAACAGATAATGGGGAGTTACACAGCCTGGAAGCTTTCATCCGATCTGCATCGAGATTTTGCTTCTTTTCAGTACTTCAGTGAGGTGAGGAGTGCCGGGACATGGGCAGAACGAGATGCAGCGCAGACACAGCTGCCTGGCAGGGGTCTCCTGGCATTCAGGCTGCCAGGGACAACTGTGGCAGCGCAGGAAAGACCAGATTGCATCCGGCTTGCGATGCTCTCAGCTCCCACCGAGAACCTGGTATTTGTGGGTGATATTGCATCCAGCTTCAGACCTAGCCACCGTGCTGTTTAACAGTGGTTGAATCCTAGGGAGCAGGAGAGGAAGGGGGAGAAGCCGCAATCAACCTCTCAGCAAAATATGGAAAATATGGAAATTAAGCCCAGAGGCTTAATTTGGAAGGAACGGCGATCTCCAAATTTTTGTGGACATGAACACAACTAATCTTGAACAAGTGTGAGACATCTCAGCTGTTTTCATGCCATTTACTGAAATGGAAGAGCAGCCAGGAGGATCTTCTTTTGTCTTTTAAACTAGAAAAAAAAAAAACCCCAAAATTTAGAAGTTGACACTTTTTTCTCGGAGTGTGTTAATCACACTCAGCAGTAACTGAATATCCTCTCAGATATATTCTGAATATATTCTCAGATAATCACTAATCCAATTCCTAGTTGTGCTCTTTTCTTAAAAATTAAACAAGAGGGCATCATAAAACTGAGATACTGCTTTGCCAGCATAATATTTATATGAAGGTTTTCAGTTTCTGGCCATAAATGAGAAGATACATGAGATAGGAGATTTTGATTAAAACCTGGTGAAAGTAGTTTGGATTTTTGGACTTTTATTAAACTGTCTGGTCAAAAAGGATAACGTGTTGAGAGAAATTTTTGTTGTTGGATCAGTTTAGGCACTTTTTGCACTGCCAGAGTCTTGGGCCATGAATCTGGTTTCGTTTCCATCAGCTTTACCCTAATGTTTCTCTGTTGACTTGATCATTTCTGATTTACATTAACGTAAGTGAGATCACGAATCACTTTCTTTGCCTTCAGGAAACAGAATAGCCATTAGGGAAAATATAGGACCGTACTTGTTAAAACTACCCAGCGTTTTGTTTTGAATACAGGAAAACGTAACAGGTTTCTGCAGGTGTTTCTGGAGAGTTAGCAGAATATTCTTTGTCACATGCTCAGATGTAATGGTCTTAATCACGGTGTATGGCTCTCCTAGCTGCCACAGGACATTTAATATGTTCAAAGAGGTGTCTCCGTTCCCCTGTAAAAGTCGAATTTACTTTTACAGCCATTACCCATAATGCAGTGGGAGAACAGCGTTAATAACCATTTCATCGGGGCTGCAGAAATCTTTTGCACCTCTCCAGGGAAGAAGCGACTTTTTCTTCCATAAGTGCCCAAAGCGTTACCCTTGGAAGCTTTCGCTCCTGGGATGCAAATGCTTTCTCGCACTCATAACCTGTGTTGCCTAATTGTTCTCCAGGGGAGCAAAAGTAGGTTGGTGGGTTGGGTTTTGGTTCGTAGTTGTTTCTGGCTTTGTTTGAACATTTGAAGGCTGTAGGTATGCACAGTACTCAAACAGGGAAAATGTCAGTCGTGGTTAGTTAATGGGAGCAGCGGGAACTATGAAGTCTCGAGGAAAATCTCAGGAAGGATCATACGAAGACTCCCTAGAACTGTATGCAGAGCTGGAAAGGGTTGGGTATGCTCCTCCCATCCACGTGGTGCAGCTGTTCTGTCCTGAACACTATCAAGGGCTGCTAAATGTTTTGCTGGTCCTACAAAATCTCTGGAAATGATCAGCCTCTTAAAAGTGGGTTTTGTTATAGAAAATGAAGTGGTCTAGTGGAGTGTTTGCACTACACTGTAAGGCTTTAGTCCGTGTACAGAATGTCAGTGTATTTACGTCTTTACCTACTTTGATATTGTTAGCTTGCTCTCGATTTGTTCAGAGGAAGCAAGGATTCAAAGGTCAGCAATGGGTGGTTTTGAAAAACCAAGTGATGACTGTATCTCCCACAAACTTGGAGAGAGGAATCACAGTTCCTGCCATTTTTAAATACTCCCCACATTGTCTTACAGTTTACTTTGCTCATTTTTCTCCACTTTCCCTACAAGAATTTTGTTTCTTTTTTGTGAAAAAGACTTAGCTGATGCTTATAATTTATTTTTAATGTAGTTTGATCTCAGACAAAATTTCATGGAATTATTACTATAATAGTGCACCATATGCATGATCTTCAACACTAACCTCAAGGCAGCTTACATCTTATTGGGAAATGAAGTTGCCTGTCATGAGCAAGAATCAGGTCACTTGGTCTAAATGCCTAATTATGGGGTTTGGCACTTAGCTTTTGGATCCCAGTTTTGGCCTATAAATGTTAACTAAATCCTAGATTTAATTAGTAGTAACATCAATTAGAGGCCTCAGTATCAATTTTACTTAAGTGCAGCTCCATTCACATCAGAAAAGACACTTCTGATACCCAGCAGTACAAAGACTACAGAGCCTTTCAGTGGCGTTTCTGTACCCTGTAAATCAGAGAGAGGTTCAAGATAACCAGCTCTCAGAGCAGGGGGCTCACACAGCCACGTACAAGCTTTGGGCTGCCGATGAGCTTGTGTAGCACATCCTATTGAGTGTGCAAAGTATAAAGTACAGGCATTCATTCATATGGTTCCTAGCCCAAATCGTACTGCTAATCGTGAGGCTTTGGTTACTATCTGAATATTCCTTAAATATTCATTTCTTTTCGTTCCTTCCTTTCTTTTTTGTAACAGTAGTTTCAATGCAGCAGCTCTAGCACAGGAAAACAGGACTTTTGAGGTTTATTCCTAGTTCTTTCACTTGCCTCACTCTTGCCTCTACTTGCTCTCTTGAGCTACAACTGGGACTTAGATCTAGTCATGGGCACCTACAGTTAGGAATTTGTCTAAGTTGCCTGATTTACTGAGATTTAGTCTACAGTTTTCAGTTCCTATCAATCAACCTCAGTGGCCAATCTGAGAAAAAATCTGGCTTTTTGTCAGTTTTTTCATCTTTTAGATGCTTAAGTGAGGGCTCATCTACCTCTCAAGAAACCGTGAGACTTCTTAATTATTAGCAATATAATCTGTCTGCGATTAAAAGTGGGTGTTTCCTAGACATCTTTTGCTGAGGAAATGGAGGAATATATGGAGGAAATGAGGAAATATTTCAGTGAGGTCAAAGATATCCAGCGTGTTCTGCAGGTCATCTGTCAAGGTTGAATAGCGAGACTGCATTACGCAGCATGCACAAACAGCTCTGTAAACCATGTTCCTATTTAAAAACATTCAAGTGGAACAAACTTACTTTTTCATGTCACAACCAGGATCATATTCACATGTCAGCAGTGGGAAGGAAAAGATAAAAGACTTAATTCAGCTTTCGCCATGCTGGAGATTTTCTCTGGCTCCACCTCTGCCCCTTCCCCTGTCCTCATTCCCAGTGTTTTTGAACTCTGCCTGCAATGCATTTCAGTGCTTGCCAAGATAGCCTCAACTAAGGGTGAGTTAATGAGCACATCTGGCCAGGAATGAGTGATGATGCTCTGTGACCCACCCACTCAGCACATCTGGTGGTCGTGGCCATGGATGGGGAATCTTACCCAGTGTTAAGGCTTCTACAAGGAAAGAGGATTTTGTCATCTATGGCTGGATTTATTGAAAAGACCCAAATCCGATTGGTTATATAAAGGGGCTTTCAAGCGAATGGGAGAAATGTCTATAAATAAGTGCGCACAACACGCACACACATGCACACACACTTTTTTATATAATTACAGTATACCGTCAATGAGTAAGAATTTGGACTACCTAAAAACTGTCTTTATAGATAATTAGTCCCAAAGGCCCCAAGCTGGTTAACCATCGGGGCATACTGCAAAAGACCTCTCTTTGGTCAGGGCTTTTTGAAGGGGCTGAATGTACATTCTCTCTAAAGGGAGGAGAGGATGAAAAGGGTTTATGTGCTTGGTTGGCAGAGTTCCTTTTTGAAGTGATTATTTTAAAACTGCTGGATTATTTTTGTCCTTCTAATGATGAATTAAGGTGTCCAGACACTTTTGCGAGCATCTTTTTTATATTATTTATATGTAAATCAATAAATACCAATGCTCTGCTCTTGTTTTCCTTTGCTGGTAAAAAAAAAAAAAGAAGATGGATTTTTCAGACAGCACAATGAATCATCAATGAAGTGAAAACACTGGGCAAATTCTCTTTTGTTTAAGATAATGGCCTGTACACAGTTCAGGCCAGCACATTTTTCATGGGATGCAAGGGAGCAGTTCAAAGCATTGGCAAGGAGTGTGTCCTGCATATTCATGAGGCTGGGCAAGGAGGTGAAGGTACAGGAGAAGGCAAAAAAGCAATGTGAGGATAGAGTGGAATGTGGAGCGAGTTACCACGGTATCCTATTTTACTGCTGTTTGACGTAAAGCTCCTTTGCTTTTACACAACCGCTGGAACTGAATGGAAGGAGCTCAGGACATAAATAATGAATGTGTCTTTTACATGTTAAGAGAGGAGAATCTGCACCTCGTCACAGAAATAATGTGCCCCTCTCTTCCCTCCCCAGTCTCCAGCCTGTGTTCCCGAAGTCAGTCAAGATCTTATCCAACAGACGGAGGAGAAACTCAAAAACAGCCCCTGCAAAGAGCTATTCTCTAACTGTACAAAGTAAGTATAACTCGATACCCAAAGATTGCAGGGCTCCTTTTGTAAGGAATGTGTCAGGTAAAGAGAGACACTGCAGTTTGAACCTGAAGCAGGTATCTTCAGCTTACGTTCATAATCCTAGAGGCACAGCCGACAAGCGGTGAAGTCATTTCATCTGAACAAAATATAATAAATATTTCCATGCCATTATATACACTACACACAGGCACTTAGTGTTTCAGGTATTTGACAGAGTGTTCTAGCCAAGTAAACCAGCCATGGATTTCATGCTGTGTGAAAAGAGCTACAATGATAATGTATCCAAAGAAAACATCTCTGTTTCAAAGTGAATAAAAATTAAGTGGCTGTACAGTCCATTTAGACAGAGGAATGTGCAAACTTGCTCCACGTGGCTTTTCCAGAAAATCTTCACCAGGAGAATGGGGCTTTTTTAATGCTTTCTGTCTGTCTGTGACGTTCAAACGAACGTGCCTTATTTCATCCTTTGTCTGGGAAAAGGCTTATCAGTCTTTGTAGCGGCGAGGCGATTTGTACTATTATGCACTAAAGCTCCAGGTATGCAACCTGCATTTGCAAACACTGACCCAAGTACGTTCACGCCAGTAGATCATAAACCAATAAAAATATGAAAAGGAGGGACCATCGCAAGCTGGCCCATGCGGTTTCTGGCTGAGCACGGTTTGTTTTCCCTGGATGATGTAATGGAGATTTGTAAAATTCACTCCGCTGTCATTCATTGTTTTGACTCATTTCATTGACCTTTTCTGTTCTCAGTTATTCTTTGCGTTGGTAGGAGATGTGGGTTATTTCTGGCCTTCTAACACAACCAGTTTCCTCGCATTGGCCTGGTGTCATGTAGGGATGCTCGTATAACTCACACCAGTTGTGTGTGCCAGTCCCAATGACAAAGGCAGAGCTGTGCTCAACACAAACCCCCCTGATCCCTGTTTCCAGTTCTCAAATCGGTTTGAAAGCTGACAGTTCCCTCTAAAATGCACTTTGTTGTTGCCAAAGAGGGGAACTAAAAAGCAAACAACTGCTGAAAGGCCGCTATTGTTCTTTAAAATACGTGCAGCTTTTAATTAACTGGATGGAATAGGCTAGCGTTGGACACCACTTAATTCAGGCTCGTATTCACCGACAGCCGTTCCTTCGCCTCAACTGAAACAGATAAATGAGCCAGATTTGAGACCTTGTTAATAGCTATACTGATCATTTCACATGGACTGAAATGGGGTCAAAAGGAAGTTTTAAAAACTTGCTGTTGGTATTTACTAAATGTACTGAATAATGTTAATTTTGGAAGAGTTCACCGTCAGACCAAAAAAGGGAGGCATACATACAAATATGAAGCTTGCTATCCTGCAGAAGCAGGAACGGGGATGACTTTCAGACATGTCTTCATAGATAAGATCAGTCTGTGGGAGACATGCATGTATAACTCTAAACTGCTGCTTTGACCTTTAATATTTTGATTGTTTGCTCCTGCCCCCCTCCAACTTCCCCTGTAATTTTGGGTTTGAATTTGGACATTTGTTAAAGCTCGTTAAGGCTTACTTTTTTATTTTATTTTGTAAGTTTGAATCCACTTAGGGGAAATCGTATGATCTGTGTCCAATCAAAGCTAATGAAGACAACAACAATTTGACTTCTGAATACTGAATATGTGCAAGTGCCTGCCTCTTCCAAATTGATGGTGCAAGAATTATTACCAAAAAAATATTCAAACAGCTGAGAAATTCCAAAAACTTATGAATAGCAGTTCATGAACAGGGAGGAACTAAACTGAGGAGACACATTAATCATGGTGACCCACACCAGAATAAGATATAGATTATCCATTCCCAAAACGGTGTAGTCCTTCAGAGAGGATTTTGTCCTCCAGCAAAATCTAGAAATGTGTCTACATACTCTGACACCAAGACAGAAATACTCATTTCTTGTGGGCATTTTTCCACCCAAAACCAAGTGTTGTCCCTGCCAATGCTGCCAGCAGAGGTGGATACAGAAGCCCCAGTAAGCAAGGCAAGAACCAAAACCAGCGGGTCAACAACCCCCTGTTAAACAACGTGACCACCTTCATCTCAGCTCAGCCCGTCTTGTCTTAGTTCTGAACCCTGGGCTTTCCTTATGGGATGTCTGTTGGTCTCTGGCTGCCTGTTGTCTGTCACAAGCAACATATTTATTTCTCACATTTGCAGATTGGCCTTTTTACTCCTTTATTCCTTTTATTACGCAAAAGACTTTGCATCCACTGTGTGAGCCCCCAAATTGTTTTCTTGATCCATAAACAAATCCACATCCCTGTTCAGACTTTCTTTCCTCTGTTTTACTCTGCAAAGCACAAAGCTGTTAGGAAAATCCCTCTGACTTTAATCACAGTTATTACTTCTGTATAGCAGGAATTGAAATTGAATTTTTTTTTCCTCAGAAGAACACCTCTGATGGCTCCTCTTTGACAGAAATGGGCTTCAGCCAGAAATTTGCAATCCAGATGTAAACATCCCCCAAAGTTTAGGAGCTCAGTTCCTAAGGGCATTGTGTTAAGTCAGTCTTAATTTACTAACAGAAGCAAAGATATTTGTTGTCTAGTGACTAACAGCCTTTGTAAAAGTCCATTGAAGCCAGTGGGAGATGCTCTGTTAATTTTCAGCAAGCGTAACCAGTACATATTCCTATTCAGCTTGTATAAGGCCTCCTGTTATGAAATACATTAGACATATCACTTTGTTCCAAGATGGAAACCGTAAGTAAAATAAAGTACAAAATATAGTAGAAGTAAAATGATCCTACCATAGAAGTCTGGATTTTCTCCTCTTGTTTTGTTTCTCTTTTGCTCCAAGTTCAGGATTATAAAATGCTTATATATCCTTTTCATCTGAGATAGATCTGTCCTTGACCACCTCAGTGGAGAACCATTCCAAGAATACCTTAACAGCATGTACTTCGACAGGTTTCTCCAGTGGAAGTGGTTGGAAAGGTAAGTGTCACTTCTTTTTTTTTTTTTTTTAAATTAAAAATTAATACAAAATATTTATTTTCATTTTCCATGTAAAACCTTTAGAATACATTCAAAATCTGACAGCTGAGATAGTACATGTTTGCTCCCTTTGTCTTCAAGAAAAAGACAGTTTGGCCTCTCTTCAGCATTACTGTGCCTTATCCTGATGTTTGCCATTTATGGCCCTCTCTGTGCAGCGATTCTCTCCCTCTTTTCACTGTTCTCCTTCCAGAAGGTCCATCAAGACTCATGCCCCATTTCGCTGAGCTGTGCTCCAGGGAAGCTCTCCCAGACAGCTCCAGGAAGGCTTTCCTAATTTTAGTATTTGTTTGTAAGTGTTCATTGGAAGAAGGTTCACGAAGAGGTAATGGCTTTAGCCACAGGAAGATGCCATATAGAAAAGTCATGGTTATGTTGGCGTTAGACTCAGTTTAACCATGAGCTGAGTCTCCAGCTGTGAACATCCAACGAGCACGATTGATGTCTGGGCTATGGATAGTGTTCCTTCGTCCTCCATGAGTGTGCTTATACCTATAAATACCCCCCAGCCGCTCCCTTCCCTCCTAAGGACATCGCACTCCTGAAGGTGACATGCTCCAGCAAGCAGCTTGGGCACCCTTTTTTGCACAGTATTCTTGTGCACAGCAAGTGAATAGGACAAGACCTACAGCCTATTAAAACAAGGAATCCAAATCTCCTCTGCAATCTGAGAAACGTCTGCGGCCAATTTCATTGTAGGCCGTGTCACAACGAGCTATTCATGGCACAGCTTGAAGGACACATTGCACTTCTTTATAATCTGCCCTTGTGCATCTATAATGCTAAATGTAAGATATACATCCAGTTTCTGGCTTTTGCATTTGCAAACACTGTGCCCAAGCAAGACCGAAACAGATGCTGCTCTCTAGGAAGTAAAGAATAAAACAGAAATCCACCCCGAAACACCAGGGAGCCAGTTTTGGCTTCTAAAGCTCAAGTGTTCGGCTGCTTAATGGTATTAGGTACATTAGGCACATTAGATATGATTAAAGTACATTCAGCAACTTCAGTCGTCTTTCTGTTTAGCTGCGCTCTCAATATGGTGACTTTTTGTCTGGACTGGTTATCGCTGTAAACAGACAAAATCATGGCATATAGGTCCTCACACAATATTTGTTGGCTGGACATTTCTGAGCACATTTAATAGCCAGGCAGCCTTAGTGGGTATTAATCTGCAAGGAAAGGGGCCTTTGCCTTCTCCCTGTCGGTGAGGGCTGTAGCAGATGTACACTACTGGGTAACAGTGACCTTGAGTTGAGAGAAGCCCCAGTTTCCACAAATGGAATTAATTACGGCAGATGAGTTAGGGCCAGATCCTAGAGCGGTGTGTATCAGCATGATGCCGCGGAGATCAAAGGAGCTGTGCCAGTTGCTCTCCCTGGAAAGCCTCAAAGCTGCTGCACAAGAGGGAAGGGAAGCGGTGGGCAGAGGGGAGAGCCATTTCATGCCAAGATGTGCTCCACATGCCATCTTTACTGGATGCAGCATTTACTCTTCCATTTCAATTAAAAAAACCAACAGATGATTCATCTCTAGCCAGGCTATTTCCTATCTATTTTCACATTCGGGATAAGGAATTTTCTCAAATGCTTTGAGGATTTGGGTTTTCCATTCCCCCAAAAAACGTGACAAGCTATTGGATGTGCCTGGCTTAAGAAGCTGGGAGAACTGTTTTTAGGATTAGCAAAGAGATGTTAGTAGCAGAGAGTGACCAACAGCTCCTTCTGGCTCCAACAGAGGAGTCAAACAGTCCATTTATTCCAGGGACGTTGCTGAGCATGTAGTTATCACTGTTAATTGTTGCTTTTAACCCCAGTAGCATTTTCAGTATCTTCACAGAAGCCTGAAAATAGCATCTTTTCCTCTTCCAGTTTTGGCCTTCTGCGTATTTTTCTTCCCCCACTTTTGAAAACAATAATGAACATAGATGAAACAATTCACTTTAACATTTATTCCTTATTGTCATCAACCTCATCATCACTGTTGTGGGAGCAGCCACGTTATTGTGCTCCCTCTGCCGACTGGCTGCCCGCCAGAGGAAAACAAAGCTGGTAGGAATATTCATATCGACTGCTAATATAATTGTAAAACTTCGGTGATGGAGCGGTGGATACAAAATTGGATCTCTCTGACTCTAGGGTTCTTCTTTTGTCACGGTATAAAACTGATGATAACAAATGTGGTATAAGTTAGATGCAGGGCTGGAGCCCTTTTGGTAGAGCAGAATTTTGTGGGAATCCTATGAGATCACATAGCGATCACGTCTAGCGATCGTTAGGGAGCACTCTGCCCTCAGACAGACAGACAAACAGACTTATTTAACCCTTAATTTGGCCCTTAAAAGGGAAGAGATGCTTTTCCTCCCTTCTTGCCCGTGATGCTCTCCCAGGAGGCAGGTACCCCAGGGATGGAGCCCGGCTTCCTGCTCTCCCCTCCTGCAAACGGGACCTAAACCCACCTCTCTGGTTCCCAGGATTCTTTCTTTCCTTGTTTCACATCAGTTTCCTGTTTTATTTAAGGTCAAGAAACCAGAAATATTTTTCGGGCGGATTGAATTTTGGATCTCTTTTTATCAGCTTGAAATCCAAGCAAAGCAGTAAAGAGTTAGCCCAGCACTACCCTTAAAAAATTCCTGTATATCATGAGAATTAATATCTTGTTGGAAGCTCTAAGGCCTCCTCTTTGCTTAACAAAGGCCAAAGCTGTATAATGGAGATTCAGAACCCTCCTTGGTCCTAAGATGCTAGCAGAAATTATACTGATGACTCACTAATGTGTTGTATTTTATTACAGCTTAATATGTTGGAATTGAAAAGTTCAAGCCATACATAGTATTGAAGTAATGTAATTACATAATTATATATTATATTATATAATATGATTACCTTGAAATAATGTGATTATATAATATTTATCTATTTTCCTTTTCAAAAGTATGCTCTGAAATAAATAAATCACAGAGGATGCATTAAATGTAGTGTGTCTTTTTTTTTTTTTTTTTTTTTTAATTTCCTTTTCTTCCAGGCAACCAGTAACGAAAAACACGTTTCGGCAGTACAGAGTACTTGGGAAAGGTGGCTTTGGGGAGGTGAGTAATTCTGAAAGTTTCTGTTAAGAGTGTTTCTTACTTCTTAGGCGTTGCAGGTTACAGGTGCCTGATGCGGCGGAGGCTGATTTTCATTAGTTGCTGACAGTTTTACTTAACCTCTCATGACACTGTAATCTTGAAAGAACACTTTTGAGAATTATTTTGTATTTGACGGTTGCATTCACGGAGGAATTAGGGTCACACCCTTATTTGTATTTTACCGACGGCTGGAGGTCACTTGCCAAGGCAGCAGAGTCAGAGGAGGCGCGGACAGGCTTTATCGAGCAGATTACGATCTGCACAGACAAAAAGAGGTGGGACAGGAAGCAGGCAGAGGAAAGTGAAATAATTAAACCAATATTACACAGCAGGTTTGGAAACAGTAGTCGGTCCCCCAGCTGCCCCCGCCTATGCCTTATTCGCTATGCCGCCGTCTCTGACCTTAAAAGGACTAAATCAGATCAGATCGTGAGGAGTGAAGCGCGACCCAGGCACAGCGTTTGCTTCGACTTACCCAGCATTTGTTCTCTTTAATTCGCAGGTCTGCGCTTGCCAAGTCCGAGCGACAGGGAAGATGTACGCCTGCAAGAGATTAGAGAAGAAGAGAATAAAAAAGCGGAAGGGCGAATCCATGGCACTAAATGAAAAGCAGATTTTAGAAAAAGTCAATAGTCAGTTTGTAGTGAGTATTGAACTCCCTATGCTCAGCTCCCTGCTCACCTGCTGAGCACTGTCTCTTGTTGGATCTGATCTCTCTTCCATCTCCTGCTACAGGAAAGGTGCCGGAAGCTGATTCTTTTTGCTTTGCACCTTAGTCCTGCTCCACGCACCTTTGCCAAGTCTCATTTTAGTCTCTGGTCTGTGAGAAATTCACTGAGCAAGGTGCCTGTTTCTGCCATGGGAACATAATACATTTTACAGCCTTGACTTGCATCAGGGCTGCATCAGGCTGAGCTATTTTTATCCAGCGTGATTACCTGAATTCCCAATGTCTGGGAGAGAGGCGCTTGGAGGAGACTGAAGGAGATTCAACCCAAATAGATTGGCTAGTAGGAGCATCGAGCCAGTGACGTGGAGCTGGTCTGCCTGACGTAGGGCTTTCCTGAGTCCTGCCAGCTCTTGTGTCTCTTTAAAAACTTCCCTTAGATTTAAAAAAAAAAAAAAAGAAAAAGGTGTTGTTAGCTCAGCATCTGTCATGTTCTTTATACTTATTTTAGGAAACACTGTGAATACAACAGATGCAAGGTGTTTACTTACCTCTGGCAGAAGCAAAGACAATGGCACATGTTTAAAAGTGATGGATAGCTTTTGGGTTGTCTGATCATTCCTGGGGCACCCACCAGAGCCTCACAGGGGTGATGCTGACCTTCATGCCTCAGTGATGGTCTGTTTGATCACCGCAGGACTGGGCTATCTGGGCCTTCCTGGGAACCTACTGAGGTGATGGGGTTTTGACAGTTATTCAGCAGAACAGTGCAGCAGGAGGTGTAGATTCCCTTGATTATTACGATTTCTCTTCTGTGGGAAAGCATGCCTGGAACTAGCATGTTTGTCCAGCCTGTGAAGCTATCTGAGCATTAACCTTGAGGGTTTCTGATGATGAATAGGCTGGATTCAACAAATACATCTATAAAATCCTAACATCTGATTTTTCTGTACTTTTGAAATGTATGTTGTGATAAGGCCCATATCAGATTCAGTCGATATATTTTTTCCTTTTCTAGAGAAAATCTTTAATGAAGAGTTAGTGCTTTCTTCTTAGCAGCTAACTGAACTGTCACAACTAAGCTACAAATGCTTTTCTAGGTCAATTTAGCCTATGCCTATGAAACAAAGGACGCACTGTGTTTAGTTCTGACTATAATGAATGGAGGTGACCTGAAGTTTCATATCTACAACATGGGAAACCCAGGCTTTGAGGAGGAAAGAGCTTTGTTTTATGCAGCAGAGATTCTTTGTGGCTTAGAAGACCTACATAGAGAAAATACTGTGTACAGGTAAGCACTCTCTAGAGTCTTAGGACATCTTTTTTGGGTAGAAAAGAATTGCCTGCATCATCCCTACTCATTGTGGTGCTGTACAGCTTAGATGTCTCTGTGCTTTGGCTGAAATTTTGCAGAACCCTGTACAAATACAGTATGATTCAGTGATCATGGAAGGAAGCAGTTGCTTCACTAAATACATCCTGTCTAAATTATACAGAACTAACACAAAGCTCCCCAAACCCTACCTCAGCGTGCACTGGGTGACATAGAAAATTATAAAAGTTCCTTTAAAGGGATTTCATTAAGGAATCTAGTTTCTAGTTGGCATGAAATGGAGCTCGTTCCATTCAAGCCTCGATTTTAATTAGTTAGATTATATTGCACTAGGGGCTGTGGCACATCAGCTGTGGAAAAACCATCTCTCCTATCCCAGAAGGACCACAGTTAGCGCAGGAGGGTGTCTGAGACCCAGGGAATGGATTTACGCTCTAGGTCTTGAACTAGTTTGATTAGCTAGATTGGATCGTGATGGTGGCCGTAGCGTGCCAGCCGTGCGACGGAGGCACATTCACAGCCGTGCGACGGAGGCGTCCTGCTGGCAGCATCCCCCCGCCGTGGGTGCAGCCAGCGGGCAGGGCGCTGCCCGGAGCGGTGATGGGCAGCCAGCTTCGAGAAGGACAAATTTCAAGTTCTCAGCTTCCAGTCTGGCTTTCAGCTCTATAGAAGCACTTTTCCAGGGCATCATAGCGTTTACTTGCTGGATAAGCAGGGTGATTGCAGACAGAGTTCTTGTGACTCCAGGAGGATTTTTTTTTTTTTTTTAATCAACAACCAGTGTGGTTGTAAACAATATTTAATGTTTGTCTTCATCATCCCAGCTTGTGAAATCATTATTGCTGGCATTCACAGCAGAAGAGGTCCTGTAAATTGATGAAAGAACTTCCAAGGATGATGATTAATAGACAATAATATGTTATTTTTAAAAACCAAGCCACACTTTAAATCATTTGATGTGCCCATGTATAATAAGCATTATGCATATACTTGTATACATAGAAATTATGATATTGTTCCTTGGAGGAGATCTCTAGCAAACCACCACTTGTTTGCCTCACGGTGACTCAGATCTTGCTAGCTGGCATAAGGAGGGCAGACAGATAACATGCTGCTTTACTTGGCGCTGGCCCAAGAAGGAGATTTTTTTTTTTTTTCCCCAAGGAAGAAAATAGAATTAAATGTTTAATGTCAATTGAAAAATCAAATGATGAGTGACGTATCTGTCTTCCCTTTTCTTTAAAAACCATCCTAGCACATTCAAAAAAGTTTTAGGAGGTATTACAGTGTTTCTTTAAAAAGTATTAGATCACAAGCATACTTTATCGATGAAAATGACTGGTACATTCATAACAAGGCTGGTAAAATGCCATACTAATGCCACTTTCTAATAAAACAAATTAGATCTGGCCACCTAAACCAGTACATGGCTCTGAGAGAAATGACATCCTACTTCCTTAGGCAGTTGTTTTCATGTTACTCTTAAAAGAGCTGCTAGTTTACACCTCAGATGGCACATTCACTTTGGTGATGAATGATATTATATCCCTATAGGTGACATTTTCTAGCAGTATTTTAGGAGCATCTGCAGAGACCCCTAATTTGTAATACCACAGTGTGTTTTGGGACCCGTGAGAAGTGCTGTATAGGTCAATAAAATATCGCAGCTAAATGCTACCGCTTTCTCAAGGTGAATAACTCATTGCAAAACGCTTATTCCTCAGACTTAATTTCATTTTCTATGAACAAAACGCTGCTGAGTAAATCACAGCATTGGAAAATACAACCCCATCTCACGGGCCGGTGACGCACGCTGTGGACGTGACCTGAGAGAACAACCAGGCTCAGAGTCAGATTTATCTAATTCAGAATTCCCTTGCTAAACATGGTGCTTATGTTACCTCTCTCAACTGCATCATGTTAATAAAGGTCAACAGGTTGATTGTTCATGGAAAGCAAATATAAAAAGCTGCTGGTTCTCCTCTAATTATTTATATATATTAAAATATATAAATATTTATATGTATATATCATATGTAATATATTAAAATTATATATATATATAAAAATAAATACATAAATATATGATAGCCGTGCCGGGAAGCTCCAGTCAGCATCAGGATCACATTGTCCTAGGCATTACACAAACACACAGTAAAGCATTGTCCACCGTGATTAATTGAGTTGTTCATGCTGTCCTGCTCAGCCAACCAATGTACCATTGCCTTTCTAGCATGGGCACAGTGCCAGCAGTTTATGTTTCAGTATATTTAGGCAAGGCTAGTTTTACATATGGGAAGCTGTACCATTGGGAAGTATCAGTACGTGCAACTCTGTCCACCGGGGAGTTTTATTTCTCCTCGACATTTCAGTACAAAAGTCACATTCCTCCTTGGCACTTGGAAGTGTTGGCCATGCAAAGGAAACCAGCCTTGATCCTGAGGAACCAGAAATCTGAAAACAGAAATGACAACTGATGTCTAGGGGGGCGGAAAGACTGCCCTAATTGCCCTAAATCACAGAGGACTGTAAGGACTGAGCTGCTCTTCTGAGTCCTCTCTCATTTTATCATTCAAAGACAACATTTCCAAACTTGCATACAGGATTCTCGTCATTTGGCCACGGTTACAGCTTTAAGTGGGACCAGCAACTGCTGGAGCAGAAGATGAAGTAACTAATGAAGTCTGAGTTCTTCAAGGAAATAGTTCTTAAGGGATTTGGAATAAATTTTTAAAAATAAATAGGAAATGCCCTCAACTGTGTTGCTCCAGCATTGGAAACCTTCTGCTGATAGGCAGGGAAAGCCCACAGTGGTATGTTAAACAAAATCACAGCTTCTCCTCAGCATTTGGCTGCCCTTCACATATTCCAGTATTGTTTATTTGAAAAGTAGGCTTGGTACCACTGGGCACCCAGTGAAGTTTATCTTGTGAGGTCAAGAAGGTCTAAAGCAAGCAAGAGGAGGAGATTGTTCACAGCGATCTATGTTCTTGCTTGAAATAGTAAATAAAACCGAGACAAGTTTTGAAATTTTAATCTCAGCATTGTCAAAACTATAAAATACCCCTCTCCATTCACAGGAAAATTCATGACACTGAAGCGGTACAGCTTGAAACTCAGGGCGGGCTCCTGCACAGACGGTGCAATGCGCTGATCTCCTGGTGCGAGGGTTTCTCTTGTACACCCCCCTCTCTTTGCTCTTTGAAAAGAAATGAGTCTTGCTGGGAAGCTAACAGAATCAAGCTGGTTCGCAAATGCAAGGAGGCCTTAAGAAAAGCCGAGGCCAAGCACTTCTTGGATTTGCACCAGGCTAAATGCTGTGTTTCAGTAGGAGTTGATCAGATAAAAGTCAGGGCACAATGTTGTGAATTGGAGCTGTACGTGTTTCCCTGCCTCACCCGGCCGCGCTGGTGCCTCACTCAGGCTCCTGAGCCAGCACAGCCTGCTCCCATCGCACGGTCTTTCTGGGACGCTCCCTGCCCAGCACGTCCCCGTCTTCCCCCCGACACCCCAGGTCCCATCTCCCAGGCGGGCTTCATTCCTGCTCTGCTCTAGCAGCAGGCTGTGCCTCCTCCCTTCTTAGCGGCACGGGGAGGACGGGAAGCAGCGTGCCTGGCTCCCGCCTCGACAGCAGCCCTCCACATCCAGGAACGGCAGCGGTGGCTGCAAAGGTGTGCTCAGCTCCGCGGGGTTTGGAGAACAGCCTTGGTCGAGCGAGGGGACTTGAGCGTGGCTGGTCTGGGCAGCATCTAGAAGCAGCGACTGGTGGAGAGGGTTTGGTGCAGACAAACCTTTCAGAAGAATGACCTGCCAAGGCTCTGCTAAATATATGAAAACTAGGATTATTTTTTTTCAGGAGTTTATAACTTGGCCAGATTTGGGAAATTTTTTTTCACAGGAGCAGTAAAAGGCACATCTTTGACATCAGAGTGACCACCTTGCCAATTTTCATGGCGTTGCTCCAAACCACATAGGCACTAGAGTTTCACAAATGTTTGTAAGAAGAATTTTAATCTGGGCACAGCATTCCCTCCTCTGCCCCTCATTTTCCAAACCCGCTGAAATTATTACACATGCGTACAAGTGCATGTACACACATTCACATATTTGGTCTGAGATGCTAGGTATAGAAAATTTGAGCTTAACAGATTGCTATTTCCATTTTCATATGCTAATAAAATATTTTAAAGTTTAAAATATTTTTTTTAAACAAAAGATTTTGTAACAGAAAATGTTAAAGAGATTTAACAACACACAGGACTATAAGGCTTGGTTTACGGGACTTACAGGACTAAATGGATGAGTCCATTATAGAGTGGATTAGGAACCGAAAGCTTGGTTTAGTGAAAAAATGTAACTCCAGTTTAGAAAAAGACATATGGTTTCAGTCTATCTGTGAAGTGAGTTGTAGAAAGTTGTATTGGTTTCATGAGTTCCTTGCTGTTTGAGTTGACGCTCAATTGGTTTATTACGAGTAATAAATGCACTCACACACTGTCGTATGGTTATGTTATCAAAACCAGCTTTACACAAATAACGGCTATCTTTCATTTTCAGAGATTTGAAGCCAGAAAATATCCTGCTAGATGATTATGGTAAGTCTCAGAGGTTTACAGAGATGCTTCCACAGTAAAGTAGATTAAGTTCATTTTAGGATATATATTGCACAAAGACAAATAATAATCTGAAGTGACTAAGAGGCTCAGCATACACTAATACTCCTGTCTTGGGGTGGGTGAAGTGCTGGAGCTCACCGCCCAGGTGGAACAAAGCAGCCGTGCTGCTCAGCAGAGTCTGTTCTCGTGACCGCGGCTTTGCTGGGGGTGTCCGCCTTTTTTCCATTGTTATTCCCTCCTTCTTGTTGCAAGGCTGACACAACACAAAGGAAGTTGTGATTTCTAAATCTGTGCTCCCCGCTCCATTTTCAAAAGTACTTTCATCCTTTGCTGAGCCAACTCATTTTGTGCAAACCCAGGTACCCGTGTGTTGCTGAAGGCAGCGATAATCAAATCTCACGCTGGCTTACAGACCAGATGTAGCCCCTTCAGCCATCAGAGTTACAGAGTTATGTCAGCCCATCCATCCCCTGTCATCAGTTCAAGATACTTCCCTGCAGCATGCTCTGCATTGCCTTTTTTCGGTTGGTTTTAAAATATCTAACACAATCCACTCTGTAGCCTCACTGCTAAAATTAATTTCACTGCATTGTCATGCCCTTAGTAATTCCTCTTTTCCTTATCAATGAAATTGCTCCAATTCAGCAATTCAGAACACTCTTTTCTTAAAATATCTGAACAGTAAATTGCGAGAGTATTGCAGTGATGACAACAGTTGTGATTTTGGACTAATTTGGGTCATATCGTTATATCTGCTTTGTGTTGTTTTGTTTCTTTTTCCACCCAGGCCATATTAGAATATCTGACTTGGGTCTAGCTGTTAAAATCCCTGAGGGTGAATCAATCCGTGGAAGAGTAGGAACAGTAGGGTATATGGGTAAGTCTTCAGTACCTCATCTTTTTCGATATTTTGCTGGGATTACTTGAGTTTTGGAGATCCTTCTGCTACGTAGGCTTAAGAAAAAGAATAAAAAAAGATTCACATTCAGCTGGGTCCAGTTCTCTGCAGCAACCCACCAAGAGGTCATGCTAGTGAAAATCAGAAGTGGGCGAAAGAATGGACCACAGCAGCTCTTAATGAGACTGGTCTATAATCTTCAGTCAGCAAAGAAAATTAAAAGGGGATAAAACAACTTGGATGCTAGTGATTTTGGCACAGATTTATTTTAGAAGGGTTATGTGCATACGAGAAAGGTTTCTTTCTAGTTGCTACTAGTATAATACTTAAGACGTATTTGTATGTTTATGATAAAATGGGTAAGTCCACACCTATGGTCATCCTGAGTCTTCCCTTTATGTGCATGGGAGGCTGCACAACAGAAGCATAGAGATTTGTACATTGGTAGAAACACAGCCCCTGAATTAACTAGATCTGTTTTCTAAATTCAGTGTAATTATTTTCATTCATTCTCTGGGTGGGCATATTTCTTGGAATAAAAATTGCTTATTTGACTAAATAGAAACTAGTTGATATGAGCCACTGTTACACCATATGGAGACTTTAATGAAAGCAAGCAAATCAGTTGTCATTTCTAAATTTTGTTATCTCACAGTAAGTTAGTGTGCACACTAAGACTCTGCTTGTGAGCATCTGCGGGTGCGTGCTTGTACCCTTGTACGGAAGTGAGGATGCCTGCAAGACAGTGACTATGTGCCCAAAGCACACTGGATGCTTGCAACACAGAATAAATGGATTTGATTTTTAAAGGGGGGGAAAAGAAAAGTTATAAATTGACTGAAAAGACAGAATTTGCTGTTGAAGAAGTGTCACTGTTGTTTACAGGATGTGTGTTTCTGTGTCCCTAAATGGCAAAATCTGGAAGGACTCTTAAAATTGGGCCTCTGCTTAATACTTAGCTTCAACTTCTTTTTGTTTTTTCAATTGGTCTGACTTGGTAGAGAAGTCAGAAGACATGGCATGTAACATGTAGAGAAAAAAACATGACATAGCATGCTGCATTTTCTGTCATGTCACCAACAGAAATCAGGAGGTATTTTTATATTTTACCCACCATTCTCTGTGCGTGAGTATTCAGTCATCAAAATGGAACTTGTAAAATTTAAGTCTTTTGCCTATGTAAACATCAGGCATTTCCACAAGACACGTCTTTCTCCTCCACAGCTCCAGAAGTGTTGAACAACCAGAGATACACACTCAGCCCTGACTACTGGGGGCTAGGCTGTCTCATTTATGAAATGATTGCTGGGCAATCACCATTTCGTGGAAGGAAAGAGAAGGTGAAGAGGGAAGAAGTGGACAGAAGAGTGCTGGAAACAGAAGAGGTGTACTCCCATAAGTTTTCTGAGGAGGCCAAGTCCATCTGTAAAATGGTAAGGAGCCTGAAGGCCCAGTGTGGCAGCTTCATTAGCAAGCTGTGTCTGACATGGTCTGAGCAGTAACACAGTACCATAGAGGGGCTGCAGAGACAAGGATTAACCAAGCTCATCTGTTGATGAGATGACTGCATTCTCTATTCATTCAAATTGTGTTTATTTGGGCTTGCTTCTCCATGAGATTCATCACGGTCATCTTGAGTTCTCTCCAAAGTTTTATGGCCAAGGGAGCGGTATCTATTCTCGTGAGGCTTTAAATGTTGGTTTGCAGTCAAGAATGCATTTCTGTCTTCTATAGTCTTGTAGAAAAAATAAAAAGGACTTGATGATGCAAGACTCTGATTGTCTCCTGCAAGGAACTGAAAGCCCCATGCTTCCATTGTCTTCGGTGAGAGCTGGGGGTAACCAGGACAAAGATTATGCAATGAAATTATTGTGACACTCAAATGTTGTCCCACCCCATCTCACTAATTTTGTTAGCAGCTTTTCCCCCAGGGTGCCAGGGTATCCAGCTTTTTTTAATACTGTTGAGCTGTCCTTTAAAATGTTTTCTCACTCTTTCAGCTGGGAATCATTTTTGTAGCACAATAGCCATTTCTGACAATGGAAATCCTCAAACCCTCTGAGAAATCTCAAAGCTGTGTCTGAATTCATCAATGTCTTGTCGACATCCATCTTTAGAAGGCTGAATTCTAATTTGGAAAGGGATGTGTCCTTTTTCTTGGTGCTGTTTGCTAGAGTGAAGTCTCCTTTGGAGACAATGACATATCTGCGTATACTAGTAGGGAGAGAATGAAGGGAAAGAAAGGTCAACAAATAGGTAGTGAGAGTTTCACCGATATCTTGTGCAACAGGCAAGAAAACAGCAGATCAACAACATTCTGGTTGGCTGGCTTCATGAAGAGACACTGAAGTCTCCTTGCAAAATAATAGTGGTAGTATTGCCAAGTATCATGCCTGGAAGTCATTAACTCACAGTGCACCAACTCATTGCTGAATCCCCAGGGTAGCAATTAACTGACATCACTCTTCATAGATACTCTAGGCCATTCACTGCCCTTAATCTGCGATTCAGAGCCCCCAGTGAAGTCAGCGTGGGAGGATCTAGAACAGCCACAGGCTCTTAAAGACCATTTCATGTGCTCAAACAGCCTGCCATCTCTTCTCTAGTAGCATCTCAACACCCACCAGGTGAGGAGCAGCATCTGCTGGAGTGGCAGAGGGTTTGTGTGCGTCCTGTTGTTAGCATGAAAAGAAAATATCATGAGGCAAAAATTACATTCTTGTTGCTTGTTCTGTAGTTAGTTGCAGACATGAGGCATAATGGAATGAAAGTATACCTTGCAAGTAACCAAGCCCGTGAGAACTTAAAGCTGAGAAGAATTAAATACAGTGCTGGAGATGACCTACCACTCCCAGGGGAGTAGACGGTGAAAGTCATTACACTGTAGTGGTCATTTTCATCTTCAAGCCTTAGAGCCTATGGTGTCAGGGAGTCGGGGACTTCAGGAAGTCACCTATTTCAGTCCCTTGCCTCAGGGAAGCATGAACTATATGTAAATCATTCCTGACAACTTGATCATTACTGCTTCACTGTCCAATCACGTGGCATTTAGGTGGTTTGTGCAAACTCTTAATGGATCCAAAGATAACCCTGTCCTTTTTGAGCATTAATGCATTCAAATTACTGTGCCTTAAGGCTGGAAGAGCCTTACTTCTGATACTGAGTATGATGGCATTCGTGGTTTTCCATCCAAAAGTCATTTATTTTATCAAGCGATATTTTTAAAAATCCATGATTCAAATATATTTTCTCAAATTCTTTTTGCTCTTTATATTGAAAACCAGGACTTTGTTGCTTTGTATCTGCATCTTAACAAGGAAACAAAAAAGTTATTAAGTACCCATCATACCTACAGAATGAAGCATAAAGTTGCAGTACATAAATCTAATTTGAGCTTTCACAAAGATCCAACGCAAAAGGCTTTCCTGTAGTGGACTCTTCAGGGCAGGAGTGAGAAACAACATGTTTTACACCATGTTGCCTAAGCTTCTCTTCAAAGCTTACTCCATGAGCTAACAGCGTCTCCATCAGGAAATATATTGTCTTTATTCATTTACTCATATGAAAACCCTTTAATGTCACCCCATGTCAACCTTCCCCTCCTGGATGTTTATGCCCTTTGCATTTTTGCAGACACATATCATAGCTCCCATTAATCATCATCCGCCCCATATTTCCATGTTTCATTTTGTAAATCGCTTCCCATAAATCAGACCTCATTTTGGACTGAGACAGAGATGAATAATAAATAATTAGGAACAGGGGCAGCTGGCTTTCTGGGAAGCTCCCCAACCCATAGTTCCCATATAACATAACTGCTTCATGGTGTGTTTTTTTCTGTGAAAAAATCCAGTCTTTCTAGGAAATGCTCCCTGTTTGTTGTTGTTATGACTTGTATTTCATTGATGTACATGCGTTTTCCCTGACAAGTGCAGTCTTGCATCCAAAGATGTGACTTGAAGTGCATTCAAGTCAACAGTATTGGATGGGACCATATTGCTGTGCTCTTCTGTCACGCTGGCAGTGTCCTGTTTGTCTACATTTCTCGCAAAAGGGATCTCTGATTGGAGGGTGCAAAGAAGACGGAGCCAAACTCTTGGTTTGGTGCCCAGTGACAGGACAGGAGGTGATAGGGACAAACTGAAACACAGGAGGGTCCCTCTGAAACGTTAGGAAACTCTTTTCTGTGGTGAGGGTAGTCAAATACTGGAACAGGTTGCCCAGAGAGGTTGTGGAGTCTCCACACTTGGAGATACCCAACCCCAACTGGGCACAGCCTTGAACAACCTGCTCTAGGTGACTCTGCTTTGAGCAGAGGGATTGGACTAGACAATCTCCAGAGGTGCCTTCCAGTCTCAGCTGTTCTGTGATTCTGATCTTCATTCCCTTCCTGAAGTGCCTCCCCAACCAAATAAAAGATGATGGATTCTTTTTTTCCCCTAAAAGAAACTCTGTTATCATACTGCTACTACTCCTGCCTGCTTTCATCCCTCCTCTCTCCTTTCACCCCTGGAAACTAACTTGTTCACACATTATGACACCTTAAAGTTTATCAGCACTGCCTGAGAATAACTGATCTTTCATCTGTCATAAGAGGGACCTCACACACATCAAGGTGCTCTTCAAATGATTATCACTGCCATTGATAATAATAGTAATAATAATAATAACAACAACAATAATCTTCTGTAGTAAGCCTTTGCAATAATTGTCACTCAGATTGGGCTGTGATTTCATAAGCAGTGCAATATAAAGCCATATATGTCATTCTGGCATCTTCAGTTCCCACCCACACCACTGTCGTGTCTCATTTAGTAATTGAGAGGTGACCATTGTATTACTTTTCTGTTCTCTAAAAATTGTTCAAAATAGTATGTTTACTTCTGTCTCAGGGTTGAAATTTATCTAGGTGATCCCACAAATTACTTGATCAGCTGGGTCAGTGGAAGTGGTTTTACCATTTCCCTTTTCTCTATTCATGAGCAGCAATTTTTTGCTCTAACCCTACAAAAAGTTTCCCTTACCTCCATAATTTTAGGACAAATATCTTAGGACTTGGAGTTATTTATTACATGGTATGATCTGGATATGAACTGACTGATCACATGAATATAAATAAAGCAGTGCTTTGGGGACTGTTGGCTTTTTTTAGCAATCCTCACAACAGTTTTTTCTTTTTGTAAAGGAAGCAAAACAAAGTTGTGGAAAAAGTCTCAGACATTGCAGAGTTTCTATCCCCAGTGGGGATCAAATGAGTGGCATGAAAGTATCAGAGAGTTCTTTATATCAAGAAAAAGATTTTAATGTAACTTCACCACTGCTCTTCAAGACTCTTCTTTGAAAGTCCTATTCTAGTCACGCTTTGCCCATAACTCTGTATACTAAATCCTGCCCTCATTTACAGACATCCAGGGTCATCTGGAGCCTTTGTTACCAGAACGTAAAGCTCTGCTGCTTGGTATCAACTTCATGCATGGTTGGATGGCCTAAGCCATCTTCAGATCTGAAGGTCTGTGAATTCTCCATAGGCTTCAGCTGTAGAATTGCACTTAAATTATGTTTGACTGGGTCATTGCACTGCTGTCCCAGGAGGGCTTGTCATCAGCCTGATGTAGTTGGTTTTATTCTGCTCTCTATTCATATTAAATACATAATTTGAAACTAAATTAAACAAAAGTGTAGACATGACTCAAACTGTACAGTTATGTCCGCTTTCTTTCCCTGATCAGATTCCCAAATGGAATGCATATTTCAGGCTATTACATGGATTTATTTCAGGCTATTACACAGGTTTACTATTGCAGAAAGCTGCTGGGCCTGCAGGAAATGGTACAAGAGTCATTATTGCTTGGAGAAAGGAAAGACTTCCTCTTCTGGAAAATATTCTAGTCCATGCTATCTCTTGATATGCACAACAGAAGCCAGGAGAAGTGTCTGCTTTCACCTGTTGCCATTTCTGGAGCTAGCTGCAGCTACAGCTTACCAAATTCCATTAATTTCTTTTTTTTTTTCTCCATTGGGACCCTCCTGGTACTCTTCTCAAGAGGCAGGCAGCTGCTCCACTACAGCAGGGCTTTGCAGGAGAATCCTTTCTGTGGTCTTTCAGTCCCAGTCTATTCCCCGTGGCCTGTTCCCTTTTGTGTCTTTCAGCCTGCAGTGGCCAGCCACCCATGACCAACTGCATTCATGCTCCAGAGGCTTCCTTCTTGCGTCTGAGGCTACTGAATACTCCCTTGTTTATCATGGAGGAGCCCAGGAATCCCCAGGCAGTCGTCCTCTATCCTCAACTACCCCATCCTCTGACCATACACTCCAAACAACTTCTAATATTTACAGCCTGGCAAGGGTAAATTCCCAGATTAGCTTGGTCTTCCCACTTAGTCCAGAGGCAGGAGAAATACTGGCACAGGCAGGAAAGTAACCCTCTTTCTTCCCTTCACATCTGACTTGTAGAGCAGAAACTACAGAGGTCTCCTTTGCCAACTACAGGCAAGTCCCAATCTACCCCTTCCTACTACAACTTGCTCCTCAGCAGCACTGTTCCTAAGAGCTTCAAGGTATCATTTTCAAAAGTATATCAGAGCCATGGGTAGTAATAGTGGTCCTTCTGCCTTCAGATTCTTCTTTCTACCTGTCAGAAAAGACCTCTCAACATGAGAATAGAAGATCAAAAGAACTTTTGTCTTCACTGCCCAGCTAGAGTAGAGCAAACCAGATCTTGACTAGAAATTCCAAAGCAATCTTCTCCACGTAGGTTAAATCCATATGCCTGTTGGGATTTAAAAACAAGCAAACAACCACCCTCAAAAAAACCCCAACCAACCACCACCAACAAAAAACCCCCAAAAAACCAAAACCCCAACCAGCCTACAATAAAAAACCTTGCCTCAAGACCATGAGAGCTGAAAGTCTCATGAAAGGATTTGAAAGCAAAACATCCCTTCTTCTTGTGCCCAGGGAAAGCAAGCTCCAGAGAAGAGCCCTGAGAAAGATCTTTTTTTATGAGCTGGATCAGTATGGTGCTGTATCACATGAATCTATGTGCTCAGAGGATGGCAAGGCACAGAGATATTTCTTCAAGTATTTCTCCATCTCTGTGAACCAGCCAGTCATGATGACCAGCCAGACCAGATGCCACCACCTAGACAGCAGCAGAGGCAGAGGAATCTGTGAGAAAGTGACATAGCTATCCGGAAGCTGGAAGTTGCTGTTGTGGCCAGAACCACTAGCTTTTCCCCCATCCCTCTATCCATAGTCTCCTCTGGCTATTGCTGCTGCTACTGCTGAGGCAGAAAGAGCTAAGCAGGAGACTCTTATGTCCCACAAACCCCTTCACCATCTCTTCTGGCTGCTTGGCCTCTGCCATTGTAGCTTGCTCAGGACTGGCTGGACGATGGTATCTGCATACGTGGGGCACACAGATTGCCGAAGCCATTTGCCGTCTCAGGCTGGAAATGAGGCCCCTAGCAAAAAAATGCAGAACTGAGGAGGCTGTGGAAGTCAGATATGAAAACCACTGATGCCCAGGGGTAGCAGAGCATTCAGAGAAGCCAAAAGAGCTGTGACCCTGCAAATCTGTGATAACAACAAGAAAACCCAGTTCTAGCCAGACACCAGAGGAAAGATTACCAACCTCCCATTAGCAAAACCCAGTTCTTTCAACGTTCCTCTTCATTGAGATGATGTAGCTGAGACAGCAACACAACCAGAGGGTACTGGGGCATACCCTGAGCTGGAAAGCCTACAAGCATCATCTCCAGACAACCTTGCCTTAGCGAGGAAGCTGCCTGGCTCCCCATTCCCAACGTCCTGCAAAGCTGCACCTGGTTGTCCACCTGATCTCCTGAAACACTTCTCTTCCTCTCTGACCCTCCCAAAAGCTATTTGCCTCCTGCCCTCCTAAGTGAGCCCCAGCCAGGCACTTCAAGGTACAGGTCAGTTTGCTGACTGCCCTGGCTGTCAGGGACAGCTAGTGAGATCCCCAGGGGCTTACCCAGGGGTGCTTCCCAGGGTGCAGTGCCTTCATGGCCTCAGATGCCCAGAGAACCCAAACCACCTCCCTGTCCTGCATGGACGCTGAGCCCCCCGTGGGCAGGCAGTCCCGGGGGTTTTACTAATCATTTCAGCACGACTGGTCTGCACAGCCCACCTGGGGAGGGGGCAAGGGGAGATCGCCGCTTTGCAGCGGGAGAGAAGGTGAGGGGTGAAGTTTTCCCTCCCCCGGGTACCCAGGCACCGGTCCCCTCGGGCCCCAGGGCACAGCTCCAAGGCCGCTCACTCCTCGGTATCCCTCCCCGAGGGGCGCGGAACGCCTCACCGCCCCCGGCCGGGCCCCGCCACCGCCCCCGGCCTCGCCGCCCCCCGGCCCGCACCGCGCTGCCCGGCCGCGCTGCCCTTTCCTCTGCTGCCCCCCGGCGGCCCGCGGCGCGCCCGGCAACCGCGCTCCCCTCCGCTGGGGCCGCGCCGGGCTTCGCCCTCCTGCCCCGCTGCCTTGCCCAGCCGGCGGTGGGGCCCGCGGCCGCCGCGCAGCCTTGGTGTCAATGCAGGCTGGCTCGGCCCCTTCCTTCAGCAGGCGTTTAGAAATCGGGGTACCAAAAGTGCTGAGCGGTGGGGTGTCTGCCTGGCTGCGTGCCCGGCTCCAGGAGGCATCCCCTGCCTGTGGAAAAGGGTGTTCTTTCCTCCATGATACTGCACTCTTAGTATGCAGTCTTTTCCTCTGGAGTGGAGGCTCCAGCAAAGCTTATCTTGACTGTTTTCAATGCATGTTTGCTTTTCTGTTGTACTAAGGCACGTCAGGTGTCTCTTTAATAGGCAGCTGGGATCCCTGGGCAGATTATGGTGAATTCAGCGATACATTTTCTCTCCTCTATCTGAGAGCATCATGCAGACTTCCTCAAAGATAAAGAGAAGGAAAAAAGGAAACAAATTTGTGAACCTTCACTTTTCAGCAGATTGTCTGAAGTCAGTGGTACATTTAGAAAGGTCCCTGTCCCAAATGATTGCCTTTTTACACCAGTCATTTGCATGCTGAGATCTGCCTCTCTTCAGCCAAGGCATTTTGGTGAAGATTTGGCTACGTGCTCTGTCTCCTCATCCACCAACTAGTCTGTGCCAGAATTGTTCTTCCATTGAACTGTTCTCTTGCAGATCAGTTAGGCCATCCATACAGGATCTTCCAGGACCTACAACCCCTGGTTTTGTGCTCATGGACCTGCTTATCTAATAGACCAAGGATGCTGAGTTCACTTAGTGTCCATTGCTCCATCGCAGGGACCCAGGAAACAGGCAGGACTTGCTGTAGCAGGTAGAGGTGGTGCATTGCCCTTCTCTGAAAACAAACAAGGCTGAGCTGAGGATGGTTACCGATACTGGCTCCATGAATAAAACTCCCCTTGAATTCAGCAGAGACCAGCCCATGAGCAGAAAGGTTATGATGTGTCATGTGATGTACTGGAATATACTGCAATGAGTGGAGGGAAATACAATTTGATAGTAAAGTCATTCAGCCTAAACAGCACAGGAAAATTGTTCTTACAAGAGCAGCAAGAAGAAAAAAAAAAAAGAACTGAGAAAAAGCACATGGGGCTTATGAGTATGCACCTATATATGTTATTAGGGTATGTCCCTTTCTTCTTGAAAGTGTTCACTGAAAGGAAGCAGAAGCCACTGTCTCTATTTTGACTTTAAGCACTTTACAGCAGGTAATTTTCGAAGGGTTTCACCAGCATGTAAAACAGTGCAGTCTTAATCCATTTAACTTTCGCCATTAAGTAACAGCAATTACGATTCCCCTCTGCACTTCCCTCTGGGCACATTCAAAACCAACTGGAGATCAAAATATATTTGTGGAGCTTTTGCTTTTCTGACATCCTTACCATTCCTCTTGGCGTGTTTCAGCTCCTCACCAAAGATGTGAAGCAGCGGCTAGGATGTCAAGGGGAAGGTGCAACAGAAGTGAAGAGGCACCCCTTTTTCAAGAGCATGAATTTCAAGCGGTTAGAAGCAGGAATGCTGGATCCTCCCTTTGTCCCTGATGTAAGTATGATAGGAAGAACCCCCAGTGGCCTCTTTCAAGAGATTTGTTTCTAAAAATAACTTCTCTTTCTTAGAGCTGTCATCACTCTCTGCATGGGTAGGTGTCCTAGGGAGATGTTATAAGCGGTAGGGCTGGAGTGAGGAGGCTGGGAGGAAGAGGAGAGCTGCTCTGTGGACGTGTGCATGCAGGGTGGGTGGGCCCCCACGCAGGGTGGTAACCTGGGGCTTGAATCATTCCCACTCGCTTTACCACAGTCTTCCAGTGTGACACTGGAGGCACCACTTGATCTGTTCGTGCCTCAGTTCCCAAACTTTAAACTGGGAACCTTTGTATTCCCTTATCCATGGTAGTAGTGTGAGAATAAGTACGCTGAGGACCAGGTGGTGCTTGGAGCAATCAGCAATGAAAACCACATGTATATGCATACAGATATATAGATATATATGCTGAGGTGAAATCAGAATTACAAAGTCCAGAGCTCTACAGAACTGAGGAATGGACTGGATCAACATGAAAACAGGCATTTGTTACAGAGAGTCTGAACCAGATTTAGATATCAAGTGTCACCTCAAGCAGAGGAGGTGACTTGGACCTGAGACAGCATTTTAAACTTGTTAGTGTTCATGGGGCAGGGAACGCAGCCCTGAGACCTTACTCAGGTTTACACACCAGTCTTGCACATACTGAAAGTCTTTATTGCATTGGCAATAACAAAACTTTTTCCACCCTTTTGTGGTATCAGCCTCTACCCCAGTGCTCAGAGTTATCTGATTATTTTCCTCCTGCAGGGCTCTCTTTCTGGCTAGACCTTCTATCCTTAAAGTTCCCATATGGTTCTAAGTAAACACTGCCATTTTAACGTATTAAGGAAAGTAACATCTTGGCAGCTCTCATTCACATTGCTGCAAGCTCAACCAAACCAAAGTGGTTTGAACGCTACAAAAGTTTACTTTAGCTGCTCTGGTTTTGCTTTACATTTTACTATGTGGCCTAGTTATTCCTGCCAATTAGCCCATGGTGTTACGACCTGCTTTAGTGGGAAGAAATAGGAGACAAGCTACTATTTCTTTCTGATGTAGAAAATCAGAAATTTCTGGGCTCAAATTTGGGATCCGCCAGAGTGTGTTAAAAGCTTAACTGTGGCGTGTAAGGCCTAGAAGGTACCTCTTATAGACATATTTGCTAAAGCAGAGGCACATAAATTTTTATGGCTATTTATTGAGAACTCAAGAGCTGCCCCTAATTTAATTTATTTGGCACTTCATCCATAGATTTCCAAGTCTTTACTGAAGTCAGCTGAATCACCCTAAACTACATAGCCAATGGCAGGGGTTGTAATCCAACCCGTGGCTCTCCGTCCTCTTCTAGACTATTCTGTCTCCACAAAAATGTTGTGGATCGCAGCCGTCAGGAATGCAGAGGGACGCAGCCTCCAGCAAATAGGACTTCTGTCAGGAATCAACTTGATTTGTTTGGTCACACTGCTCGGTTGGACCCCTGGGCTGTGCAGTCATGGTACCATGTGTAGACAATAGGGTTCAACATGTGCTTGAGTTCAGCAGGTCAGGCGAGTCCCACAAGCCAGCCCTCAATTATTCCTGCGCATCAAAGGGTAACCGTGCTGTTGATGGGAGCTCTCTAGGCGTGCAGATGACCACACTAACTATGATGGGTAGCCAGTGATGACTGTTTCTGCTTTCTGTGGCTGACTGCTGGAATACAAGTTAAAAGCAGCCTCACTGCAAAGAGTCTTGTCTCTGTCATCCCAGAAAATTAAGCAGTTTAAAAAGGCAAAGCCATTTGACCATTTGATTGAAGAAAGGCAGACAAGTTAAAAGAGTTAATAGAGGTGATTCTGGACAGCTTCCAGCAGCTGAGCTATTAATAAAAACAATGGAAAAATGCCAAGCCTCTTCTGTTTTCCTTAGCAATTAATATACATTCCTTTCAACTTTTAAGCTGCAAACTCCACAGCTCTCTGAGCAGAAGGACACTTCTATCCGAGGTCCCTTTTCAGGGCTGTCGCCAGTGTGTGACTCATAAACGTTCTGGTTTTCTGTTGTTCCCCCTCTAAAAGAAAAGACTACTGAAGGATTTGATTTTTGTTTTCTTGCTCTTTCTGTCCTTTTCCCCTCACCTCTTAGCCATGTGCTACATGGATGACTAAAACCCTCTTTGGCTACGCTGATGCTTTAAGGACTTCAAAGTGGGAAGTTTAACATGCTTAAAGCGAAGTCAGCTTTGATGATAAACGGTGCGGGCAGAGCGAGTCTAGAGAAGCAGGATGCAGATAGTCACTTGTTGTTAGGCATTCTCACTTGACTGAATCTGTGAATGAAAGCACATGGTCAGACTCAGAAGTATTTGTTCTCTTGCTGGTTTTCTTTTTCTTTCTGCTGAGATAGCCCAGAGCAGTATACTGCAAGGACGTGTTAGACATCGAGCAGTTCTCCACAGTGAAAGGAGTTAACCTGGACCAAACGGATGATGATTTCTATTCCAAGTTTTCCACAGGATCAGTGTCTATTCCATGGCAAAATGAGGTAAGGATGTACCATAGTAAAATTACTCCAGTAAACCCCCCTAACACAGGTGGTTTGAGAGGAGCTGTATATTTCCAGTAATACATAGCTACTGGATAACTTGCCAGACTCTGATGCTTTCATAACTTACAAATGGCCTCTTTCAAGATCTATAATGTACCACAGACGTCAGGTTCAGGTGACTGTATCTGTTGGCTCTGCATATTTGTGTAAATTGGCAAGGATCCTACTGTACTTCCTTCTCCTGGATTTCCACAGAGGTGTTTCAACAACAGCTCTGAGGAACTTCCATGGGATGGCTGGAAGTCCTAATGGGAGGCTCCTCCGTCGGTGATCCTGATCTCACCCATTGCCTTGTACCTGCAGCAGGTCCCAGCTGCAGCAGTTGACTCTGCAGCTTGACTTTGAACAACCTACTGGGATATATTTAATGCAGATGTATAATATCTTTTTTTGTTTCTTATTGTATTCCGCTAGATGATAGAAACAGAGTGCTTCAAAGAACTGAATGTATTTGGACCAAATGGTACTATTTCACCAGACCTAAACAAAAGCTACCCCCCAGAGCCACCCAAGAAAGGATTGCTACAGAGAATATTTAAACGACAGGTGAGATCTTTTATGACTAAGACAAGGAACATCCCTTGGATGCCCAGTGACACAGCCACGTTCTGGTGATAATTTTGTAGGAGAAAGACAGTATGTTTTAGAGAGGGCTTGCTGTCACAGTTACCTGGTAATTTCCTGACTCATACTGCCTATCCCAGGTTTCCTATCTACCTCTTGTCATTTTTGTACCACCAGGAGTTCCATTGTTTTTCATCAGCTTTTTTTCCAGTGATTGAAAACTTCTTACCCAAACTATTTTTCAGTGGTATGCTGAAACACCTTTTGAAATGGTTATATGATTTTGATAAGGTCCTTGTGAAAACCCTTGATATATATGTTAAAAAAAGAAAATGCAAATGCTGAGTGAAGTAGTCATGGCAGGAAACAAAGACACTAGAGAACAGAGCAGACCAGAGAATACGTGATGTACAGCTTTCATGAGGCACCATGGGACCATTTGCAAATCTCAATAACGTTCCTAGACCGATCTATTTCTGTAGGGTTAAAACCATGCCTAAGCGCTGGCGGGTATCCTCTGTATTAGTCAGATTTAGCAGATACTGACATTTTGCAGTGAATTGATTTGACTCCTGGAGCTCGAGTGAGTCTTCTTTGCTGTATTCCTCAAGAACTGCCATGGTCCTCCTGACGCAGAAAGAATACAAGTAGGAAAATGAAGAATATTTTACATCCAAATATCTTCAAAGAAAAGTCTTGCAGTCCAGTCAGTACGTTATGACCATAGAATAAACAATGATGTTGGACTAGAAGAAAGCATGGCATAGTTGGAGAATCTAATTGTCATTGTCTTCCTCTTTCTACAGCATCAGAACAATTCAAAGAGTTCTCCAAATTCAAAGGCCAGTTTAAATCACCACATAAATTCAAATCACGTAAGTTCAAACTCCACTGGAAGCAGCTAGTTCCAACTCAGTTTTATGAAACAACATGTTGCATCCTTCCACTATAATCTATGGAGCTTCTATGGATGAGAGAGCCTCCACCGTTGAGTGAAAAAAAAAAAAAAAAAAAGGATCTCCCAAAAATGGAGATTTTCTATCCATTCCTTCCAGTGGAGCCTCGCATTTTAAGAAGAATTTTCCACTCAGGTCTGTTTTTGGAGGTGGCACTCAAGACTGTGTGAATCAAATTTGTCTATTTAGAACATTGCAATAGAAATTCAATGAACATGACTACTTGCACGTATTTAAATAGCATCATACTAGAACTGAATTTTGTCTTTATTATTTTTAAAGAAAAGTTTTGTAAATTTCTCTATTGTCTCAGTTTACATTTTGTACATTTGTATTTAAATGAAAGTCAGACTTTGGAGGTGTATATTTTCCAAGCAGCAGCTGTAAAGCCATGTGTTTTAAGACATTTTTTTAAAAGAAAAAAAAAATGTGACTCAAGACTTCCAGAGCCTCATATGAGAAATCATTCTTTTTAGTAATTCTAGAAAATTATTCATAAATCACTTTATCAGACTGGGTTTTATTGACATGCATTTTTATGGAACAGTTTATTCTTAATTATTTTACATCTGTATATTTGGTTTACAGCAACACTGCATACATTTCTCCTCTTCATTAGTTTGTAATGTCTCGCATTAAATGCTAAAAGACAGGATTTTGATGCATTCAAGAATGCTACTTGCTATGCCTAAGGTCTGTGATGTCATGGGACCAGCACAGCTGAGATTTGCACTTACATTGTTAGCTCATCAAAAACTTTTTGGTTAGAAAGGGAACCCTATTTTAAGCCCTTCTCCTTCACTAGTTTTTGTGCCATTTCTAATGACAGCAAGAACAAAACTGAGTGAGAGGTGACTGGGAAAGCAAATGGCCATTTGTTTTCCAAAGACTTGAAACCTGCACCTGCTGAAATGAGAGCAAAACTCAAAGTGTTCTCCATGCTGCAGTCAAAAGTCCAAGGCCTTTTCATGGTTGCTCATATCAAACAGGTAGCAAGAGGAAAACTCAGTAGTCTGGTTTGTGCTGACCATGAGATTCATGTCAGCTTTCTAGAGCTGAGCTGTGGAGGTTCAGAGTGGGATCTGAGCTGCTTTTGAGCAGTAGCAGAACCTGTAGGTTGTGTCTGCACTTAGAGTCCTTTCATGCATCATGCTAAACACACCATGACTCGTCTCCTCAGTTAGGTCCTCAACTTAACTGAACAAAATGTCAGTTATGAAATAATACCTCCCACTTTTTGTTCCATCATTCTTTGTCCAGGATCCTTCAACCATTGTTGAAAACATTGTTCCCACTAGTATAAACAGGAGCGGTCAGGATCAGGAGCAGTACCTCAGGCATCAGAATCATGGTCTTGTCAAGTATGCCACTATCCATTATTATTAAGAACACCAGATCAAAATTATAGTTGCTTCCCTTCAACAGGAACTGGAAAGCCGTTTTCCCCCAAGCGCAGGCAGGATCTCCATAGCCCAGCATGTTCTGTAAAACAGGTAGGTTCACCATGCTCTTTACAATGTCAGCTAGAGTAGACTGATGATTTTACACCTTTGGGTCAATCAGGAACATCTGATGGTCGGCCTGGTGTGTCTAAAACCCTGTTAGCTATTAGTGCAGGTAGTCCCAGGGTACAAGGAAGCACCATTCCAGTGGAAGTCTCAATAGCCAAAATTCATTAGACTATCATGTATATGTTCTCTCTGGCCAATGCAGAAGGGAAAAAAGATGCAGGTTAGTAGTGACAAAGCTCTGAGTGAGAAAGGCACAGGAATTACATACTAAACCACCTTGAGATCATGGGGGAGAGAGACAGAACAGGGCCAGGATTTGCATAAAGCAGCTGACAGAGAAAAGTCAAGGAAGGGAGATGGGGCTTTGGCGCCTTTATCAGGAGTAAAGTATTTTAAGATTCAAGTCCACATTATTTCAAAAGCCTCCAGTTTTCCTGGTCATTAGTAGACATGTAGTGAAGTGTAAGTGTGCCATAATATGGCCAAGAAGTTGTTCCTCTTTTTCCTTCAGATCAGTCTAGCCCAGAAATTCTGTATTGGTGGTGCTCAGGAAGAGCTTCAGCCACTCTCCCATGTGAGGTGATGGGATTGCAGATCTTATGGAAGATGTCAGATTTTAGAGAGACAGTAGTATATGAGAACTTTGAGTAATTTTCTCTATCAGCTATAAACTAAATCTATAATGGTTTCAGCTTCCTGACAGGAGGGGAATGAAATATTGTAGAGGTGAAAGCCACTATGCACACTGTTCTCATGGCCTGATGTAAAGCCACCTAAGTCAACAGGAATCTGATCAGTCACTTGAGCACGCTCTGGATGAAGACCTACTTGTTCTGGGAGGTTCTCACAGACCTTCTTCAATGACACATGGGATTTCACCTTATGTCAAGAAATGTTGGTGAGAAGTGGAGGAACAGATCTTAGCCAGACTACTGATGTATATCAGCGTACCTGACACAAGATACACATCTAAGTTCTTCTTGGAGAGCTGCAAATGATGTGCATCTTTAATTTGGTTTTATCATTCTTAAGACATCACCTTGTAACAGTACAATGTGTCTGTGCACTCTCAGTTGATCTCATCCTGTGCACTGATGCTAGGGGAAGTGGGTGCTGGATGGGGGCTACAGTGAAAGACTAAGTCTTGTTTCCACTACTGCCATTATCTCACATTGCAGCAACAGACAAGCATATCCCATAAACGTAGGTGATAATGTCTACTTATCACCATGAGGAAGGAAAAAAAGGTGATTTGGCGAAGGCTTAGTCCATTAATATTTCATTGGATAAATCTGATAAAACTGCAGCTATTGGCCCAAGGGCTTCATCTCCTACATGTTACCAATTTGGCACGCAAAACTAAATTATCTTTACCATCTCCCCCTTGGGAAATAAAATCCTAACAACAACAAACCCCTTACTGAAAGCTGGGTAACAAATTGCAAATAGACTGTAGATGGCCTTATACCTCTTAGATGCTATCAGCCTTAACTAGTGGTGGCTGACTTTTTTTATATGACAACAGCGAATGATAGCAAATGTGCCTTCTCCTGCTCTCCTTTCAGCTGGGACAGTTCCTTACTCAGCACCTCTAGGAGCCTAGCAGTGGAGACACAGGGACAGTGCCAAGTCCTCGAATGATGAGAGATGCATTCAGTGAGTCCTGATACTTGGAGGACATTATTCTAGGGTTAGGTATCCTGAATCCTCATGATGGTATGGAAGAAGGATCCTTAATGCACTTAAAGCATCAAGCCTGGGATGAAGTCCCTTCAGATCCCAGCCCCTTGGGAGCAGTGAGTCAGTAAGGGGAGAAACAGAAAACAAGACCAGTTGAGGGGGATTTCATGTCACATCCCCAAGGTGTTGCTATCCTGCCTGACAAATTTAAACAGTATTATGATGCTGGGGTAGCAGAGCTCTTGTACTCTTCCAGTATCCAAGCCCTGAAAGACTCAATTAATATCGTACATCACTAGTGATAATGCACAGTCCTAGGAAACTTCTAGTTGGGTTTTGCCTACAACAAAACCTGCAGGATTTTCTTCTTTATTACTTCTTTTTTTTTTTTTTAATAATTCAGCTCACCTTGCACTCAAGACTGGTGTAGGACCACAGTCCTCTCACTTCCACCGTGTGACCAGGTGCAATCTGAGCCCAGAGCTCAGGCAGAAGCCCTGCCGAGGCAGTCCCCTGCAGAGCCAGGCTCCAAAGACACTTCACATCTGGCTCCATGGAGCCAAATTCAAGAAACACTGGGAGCCGTGGCTGTTCAGGAACAATGAAAAAAAAACCAACCCAAAACAAAACCAAAAACCCCCTTATAGTTTCATCGTACAACCTTGGAGAACATTTGCAATGGGATTTTTAGTGTTTTGGTTCAAAGTGAATAGTTTTTGAGGTAAGCTTGTACATAACAAAGGAGCAGAAAGGAGTAGTTATTTAATAGCTTTCCACGCCGATTAATCTTCTAGATCTCCTTTCCAGTTACAATATAAATTCTTTCCAAACAATGCATATGTTCAGATCTGGTTGCTTGTTTTAAATAGACAGATGAGCAAACTTAGCTTTTTTTAAGAATCAGAAATCTTTTGCAATCTGACCCTGAATTGTGCAAGCATGATTTTTTTATTTTTAAATCTTTACTGAGTAGTCTGATGAACACTAATTAGTTTACAGGCTTTTATGATTCAGATGTTTGCTATTCATATTCTATAGCATCTCAAGGTTCACTTAAATCTTGTAGTGTTTTTTCCCGCTCCGTTTTTGGATGAGAGGCTTTTATAAACAAAGGCATAATGAAAGAAAAAGATAACAAAAAATAGACTCTTATGTGTGCACTCTTGACCTGGATTATCTGAAAAGAGATTTTTTTACAAGAAAAGCCATGACTTAGGTGTTGTTTCTGAACAAAAAACCTGCTTGTGAAGCTCAGAAATGTGCAAAGATAATCACACCAAACAGGCATTGGAGATCAAACTGAGCGTTGGGGAGCTGCAGAATTCAATATCGCAGAATTCATCTGGCCCTACTGATTAGGCATGCCTGGTAACTGGCAGTTCAGAGACAATACCAGCTATCCGTAAGATCAGTTTGATACCATCTCAATTTTCAGTCATTCCTTCCCACAGAAACTATGGCTAAGAGTGCCATCAGCGGTGGGGAATCAAACTTGGCTGATCCAGTAAAGCATCTGATTCAAAGACACTGATTCTTAATGTCGTTCAACCAGACAGGATCCAGCTTGAATTCTTTGCTTCATCTGTCAAAACCTCACACTTCAAATCAGTTGCTGTTGATCTTTTTCAGTAGAGATGCCTCAGCTAAAAAGAAAAGCAGGGAACCAATCTGTAATACAAATAAAACCATGGGCAGGACAGGGAAGACAGACAAGCTGTGAGCTCTGGAGGACAGTGTGAAAACTACCATAATGTGCGTATCTTCAGCAAGTGTCCAATGGCAGTTGTCATCACACATTGCTGCACGTTCTTCCTTGGTTCATCATATGTTGCTCACAGTTTTTTGAGTAACCTGGAAATCGCACACACAAGGTCACATTAAACACAGGGTCTGGCCCGTGGCTCAAAGACAACGTTGTCCCTATGAGGGTCGGATGTAACAGTTTGGCAAGGCAAATAGGTATCTGCTCAGCCTGCACAAACAGCCATGACACAGGGCTCTGTTCCCATCCACCTGAGCCTCAGTCAGGAGTTCCCTACGCAGACTTTTCTGGAAGAGCAATAAATGCGCACCCTTATAGCACAGCTTCTTCTTCTTCTTATGGACGTCCATGGACTGGGTGGCTGCAGGATCTAACTTCATTGTGGGCAAGATATGGATGTTTTAACCTCTGCTCCGCAGTTAGTTGTGATTATTTTTTTTCAGTTCATATTTGTCATACTCACTTGTTAAGTCTCTCAGTGCAGATGAGACATCAAACATTTCTAGGCATTTCCCATACAATCTTTCAAAATACTGAACTTTGCTGTGAAAGAACACCCTTGGGTTCGTCCACCCCTTGGGATGTAGACCATCATCCTTCATAAGTGTAGCATGAAGCACAAAGTAGCCTGCAGGAGCTCTAGAAGTCCAGACTAAAATTAATAACACTTGGGTAAAGGGTGCCAACTTCATAAAAGCACCACCTTTTGTCTGGCCCTGCAACGAAGAAGTCCAGTGGTGAATGGGGTGGGACCCGGAGACTGAAGGGCTCTCCTGCCCAAGGATGGTCCTAGTCTGTCTCAGGCTGTGGGGAGGTACATTTGGCAGTGAAGTTTGGGAGAATCTGTCTGTTCAGTGGCTCTGTGGAAAACGGAAAGTTCCAGAGTTGTCTATGTCAAGCCTTCCACAAATATGACCTGCAATTTAAAATACTACTAATTATTTAGAGTAAGAATAGTAATGACTGACACCCTCCTGCTAAAGCTGAGAGAAAGACTGCATACATTTAAAACAATTCTTCACTTTTGTGTGCTGGGCAGGACGCAATCTCTTTTTATACTAAATAATATTGTTCATGCAGTGCTGGCTGGTAATAACTTTCTGTCCTTAACTACAAAAAGAAAAGAGCAATAAATTGGTACAGAGAATTTTGCAAATTATTTCCTTTAGGGAAACCACCAAAGAAGGTGAAAGCCAACAGCATGCTACAGTATTGTACGCTCACCTCCCCCAAACGTCTCTGCGATAACACAAATACAAATACAAGCTGCTGCAGTTGTATCGGCTGAGCTAGTGTACTGTCAAATGGGCTTTATGAAAGAAACAATTTTAAACAAATTGCTGCCTATTCACTAAAAGGAATATTAGTGCTGGCGCAAATGTATTCTCCTTGATTTATGTACTGGATCCAGAAGTGGTGGTTTGTATTTGTATTCTGCCCGTGTTTTTCTTCACTGCCCTGGGCAAACCTCTGTGCAATTTTGTTTTCCATTTCTTAAACATGGAGGGATGCTCTCTGTCTATCAAAAGAAATCACTTTGGAGTCTCTGCATAAAACAGATCAATATCAACTCTTTGTATTATTATTAAAGTGAAATAGGCTTAATATAGCTGCTCTTATTTACATGACTAGGGAGATGACTCTTGTAAATTAGGGCTCTTTTTTATTATTGTTTTGTCTTAGTTCTGTCGAGATATTGAAACAGAATGCATTGCGTTTCTGTAAAGACATCTCCAACAGAAGATGAGATGACAGTGTGAGTGTTAAAGTATTCTTTTCTTATTTAAGATCTAACTAGTAATTACAGCATTCACACAAACACTTCCTCTTTTTTTGTATTGGAAATAAATAGTTATGAGGAAGGGAACAAAATAACATTCATCGGTTCAAGTTTTTTGGCCAAGCCTGCAAACGAATCCCTAGGTACCAATTAAGTGAGATGCTGTGTGAAGTCACAAAGATGCATGTGTGGCAAACGTTGGGTCAACTCACTGCCCAGCTATGGATACACAAGAGGGAACCACATGCCTGGGAGCAACGGGCTCCAAAGGGGAACTCCAGGTTTTCTGGAGAATCGGCGGTCCTGTAGAGAAGATTCACTCCCAGAGAAGAAACATTTCAGGCAGTGGCTGGATGACAAATGCGTTTTCCTTTCTCATCACCCCACACGCAGCTGTTAAATATGTTTATTAGCAAGCTGAAACGAGTTATTTCATGCGTATTGAATGCGATCTCCCTTAATTGCATTTCTTTTAAACACTGGACACTCTTCTAAAAGACTTAACATTTTAGCCTTTTGAAGGTGAAAGTTGTAAAAACTTTATTTTGTGTTTCTGAGCAATGTAGATAGACCTAAAGATTTCATGAACTATCATGTGGTTGCCCATATCTGACTAATAATTAAATTGTAAAATTGCAGTTTCATATTAGGGTTAGTCTTTTCACCTGCTTTAAAAATTAAAAATCATATTTGGTATATAAACAGACACAGAATATCCTTCTGATTGAATTTCAAGAGCATATCCAGGACTAAATGTTTTTAAGCACTTCTAATACTGTAGTCTATAAGAGGAGCAGACACTTCTAAAGCAATGTTAAAAGTTGTCTTTCATAACTGAGTCAACAGATCATTTTTGTAATAAATTAAATCAAGTGTTCTCAATTAGAAGAGCTAGTGGCTGTTGGTATTGTACAAAAAAAAAAAATCATTCTAGTATCCAAAGGGTTAGGGGTGGGGAGGGTCTGTTTGGTTTTGTTTCTCTTTCCAGGGAGATCTTTAACATTGTTTGATGAAGCTAGTTTCATTTTGAGATTGTTACTGAAGATAAAGGCTTCTGTGTTCTATGGCTGCTTGGATTCTTCGTACATAATGTCCTAGTAATGTCACAGTGCTGCTGTATCTAGATCAAACCACTGTTTTGATTGTTTTTTTGGCTTTGTTTTTTTTTTAATAAATTCCTTAATTTAAATACATGAAAACTATACGTTTTGCTTTAATGAGGCATGTAATCAAACTGAACTTCCTCAAGTCCTTGGGATCTTGAAGATGATTACAGTGAGAGCGGCATGCAGCTCATATCTTGCTAGACACCTTTGTGGCTTCATGTGTTTTCATATTACTGTCGTTTGTATTTTCTGTCCCATCACATCTTCACAGAAATTGAGGGAACTGAAAACCAAACCGAGGTTGTGTCTCACTTTGTGGAAGTTCAGATTCTCATCTGAGAGCAGGTTGTGTTTCCCCTGAGATGTCCTACCCCTGCCTTCCATCCTCACATCCCCAGCCTTCCTCTGCACTGCAGACTCTCAGCTAACAAAACTCTTGGTGACCTTAAAAAGAAGTTCAAGGAAAGGATGATGAAATCACTAGTAGGGACACAGGCTTCGGAAGAGATGAACTATTTTTTTTAAGTTGAGCACAGCCTGATTTATGAGGCCCTACAGAGGCCTTTGCCTAAGCTCCAATTAGGCAGCGAGAAAGGGTTTAGAGAAGGAAAACAACAACAGCAACCAACCGTGCTCTTCAGTATTCCATGCAGAAAGATCTCAACCAAAGAGTAGCTGCAAAATCGCCAGGAGGAAAGTGGTGCAGTGCTTTTTCTTTAAGAGAAAGAAGAATTTTTCAAAGAGGCCAAAAGAATATTTTTATGAGACTGGTAATGGCAAACTGTGTTTGCATCAAGTTTCATGAAGGAACATTGTGAAAACAGATTATGTCCATGAAAGCGGCAGCTACACCCAACAGCTAAACTCGGTATAAACTAAGGTAATAGACTACACAAATTCAGGTCATGCGTATTATTGCTTTCCAAACAAACCCAAGCCATTTTTTCACAAGATTTTAACAATCTGAGAGAATGTGAGATGGAATTTTATTTCCTCTTTAACAGTTCTTGGTGGTTTTGTTTCCTCTATAACTTGATGTCCTTTCTGCACAGCAACATCTAGATATGTTCCCTCTTGGGAGATGTAATCTTTCTTAGACTTTTCCACTATCTCCAGCATGAGATGCGCAGCTTCTCAGAGGAAAGTATTACACCATTTTGAAGGAAATCCAACTAAAAAAAAAAATATGTCAACTTTTTTAATCCCTTAGGGTACTTTACAGATGAAAAATCCCATAAATGGTCCTAACTGTGCGATTTCAGGTCTATGGAGTGCTTCTGGGCAAGGAGACAATACAAGTTTCTGCCAAGTCAGAGTCTAATTTGTTGGGTTTTGTAATTCTACTTCATATTTGGTATACAGTAAAAAAAAAAAAAAAAGAAAATAGGGCCTATTAAACTTGGTGCTCTAACTTGTCCTGAGTGGAGAAGAGCAACTCTGCCGCAGAGGCTGAGCGGCTTGAATAGCCCATTTACAAACACTTGGGTGAATTTTACCCGATTTTCTTTTTTTTTTTTTTCTAATTACAGTTTATCATTGTTAATTCTTTTCTTAATTCAAGGAAAGTTTGTTCCTCTGCTGTCAGCAAACATCATAACATCACCGGCACCCTAACAGTGCAAGGCTCTATGCACCTCTGTTAGCCTGTGTGCAGAGATGCTCAGGATGCTCCAGACCTGCTAATCAGGGGTTATTACAGTGTGATAATGATTAAAATATCAGGACCAGGAAGGCAGGCCGTTTGCCTTTTTTTAAAAAGCTTGTGGGTAGGAAGTGACTTGCAAAACTAAACTTCAAAAGCACACATTCAAGGGTGCAAAGCCACAAGCTTAAGGAAAGAAAGAATTAAGGTTGCCTGTGTTCCATTAATACTGTTCCCTTGTCTTTATGCACTGTTGTTATTATGCCCTCCCATAATACTATGTTATTATTATGCATTCACTCCTAGAGGAGAAACTAACCTCTGGCAGATTTACAATGAAAACCAGATGCATCCCCTCTATGGCATCTGCCAATACATTATGTGTTTCAGACTTTCATTTAAATCTAAAAAAAAATATTTTCCTTCAGGGAAAATCTCACCTAATTGGCTGCTCCCCTCCATTTGCAGCAGTAAGGCAATTGTGAATTCTGAAAAATTCATTTAGCCTAAGTATATAATGCTTTCTCCCCCACCCAAAGGACCAAGAGCTCTCAGTATCCTGTCTCAGTTCCCTTAGATGCTATTGATCCTAGGATTGGGAAAGGGATGTGGACCTCTTTCCCTTCCCTTTTTTGGGGGAAACCCTCGGTTCTTTCCTGAGGGGACTGGCAGGAGACATGAGAGATTCCTTAATCTGCCCTCTCCTCTCCACATATATCATAGAATCATAGACTCATAGAATGGTTTGGGTTGGAAGGGACCTTAAAGATCATCTAGTTCCAACCCCCTGCCATGGGCAGGGACACCCTCCACTAGACCACGTTGCCCAAAGCCCCATCCAACCTCGCCTTAAACACTGCCAGGGAGCGAGGGGCATCCACAACCTCTCTGGGCAACCTGTTCCAGTGCCTCGCCACTCTAACAGTAAAGAATTTCTTTCTAACATCTAATCTAAATCGACCCTCCTTCAGCTTAAACCCATTCCCCCTTGTCCTATCACTACACTCCCTGACAAACAGTCCCTCACCATCTTTCCTGTAGGCCCCTCCAGGTACTGGTAGGCCACAGTTAGATCTCTCTTCACTCACACTCTCTAAAAGACACAAATAGGAGGCCCAGGAGCTGTGGAGGCCATGCAGTAGAAGAACTATTCTGGTGAGTATTGGGAAGAGGGAAAGTATGACACAAGGGACAAGACGCACCTTGGGGCAAGTTTCACCAGGGCTGAAGAAATGGGAGGAACGGGGAGGTCAAAGTGATGGGGAGAAGCCAGCACTCGAGGGGAGGAGGTCTAGCCAGGGGCATGGCTTACTTGTTATCTCACATTAAAACAAGTCTGAAAGCAGAGAGAGAAACATCAACTCAAACCAACACTGAACACTGTAGTGAGGAATTTATTGCTGATGATACCACAGGCAGCAGTAGTTCTTTCTGGAAGCTTAAATAATTGCCCTGCTTTGGGTCTGATATTCAGTCAGTGTACTGTGGAATTAAACATTGACACTTCACATAATAAAAAGATTCAGCTGCAGCTGAATACTTAGATGCCCACTATAAACACTAAAATACAATAAACAATTTGAAGTTCCGATTACATTAGGAATTTGCTATGTTGTTCTCATATTTACAGTAGGAAAGAGGAAAGGAGCCTTCTTTCATATTTAATTCCATCATTTGCACTTTAATCTAGCATTTTTTTCCTCTTTGCCCTTGTAGTGCTTTTTAAGTCAAAGGTTTGTGAGTCTGCAGATGAAGCCATAATGGCCGATCATATTTAAAAGTAAAACTTACATCTGTGTTTGCTTCTTCATGCATCAGACACTTACAATGATCCACCCGGTGATTACGTGTGGCAACGACTGAAAATCAACCATTTCTCGTCAACTATTTGCATCTGTGCAAAACATCGCTGTAAATGAGTGGGGCCAAAGTGACGTGATAAAAACCAAGAGGCTTGAAACAAGTGAAGTAACTAGGGAGAACACAAGAGTCTGTCTTCAGATCAGCTAATACAAACTGCACACTAAAACCTACCGATAGGAAACCAAGCTGCTCCTCTGACACTAATCACTTTTTATTAAGGCAACTTAAGAATTCAAGTAATATGTGCATGTGTTTAGAACACTGCTCTCTGTATATAATAAGTCACAACTATGTCTCAATTATACTGATTCTTTGTGGAAAATAATTGAAAACAAATATATGCAATGTTAATCAAGAACACAAAATGAGAGAACATTTTCTCCCACAAAAAAGCACATTTCTGCGTCAGAGTGGACTGACATACATGAACTACTTAAGTCAGAATGGTGCTGAACAGGAACAATTCTTCCTGGTTTTCGGGACTGCACGAAAAGCTGTAACCAGCTCCAGTATCATTTTTTTTGCACAAATGCTTCTAGGGGAGCAGTGATGTGCATTGTCAAAATGTCCAAGAAGTCACCCTTGTAGAGGTCCAGGACATTCTGGGTTTCCTTTTCATCGTTACGCTCGATCACCTTTTTGTTGTCTTGACTTGCTGAGCTGCGGGACTCTTCGCTCTCCTTGCCGTGCCCCATCATTACCACAGCACCGCAACTGCTTCTGCGCCGAGATCCTCTGCGGGTGAGGAAGGGGTTCTGGTTCTTATCAGCAAATCCCTTTGTCTTCCTATTAGACCTCTTACTTTCATAGTTCCTGAGCTCCATTAGCCTCTCGTTGAAATACTCTTGCAATGGTTTGTCGTGGAAGTCACTGCTGGTTGTCGGGTGGCCTTTCGAGTAGCCTCTGGAAGAGCCCCCCAGGCAATGGACTAACGAAGCTCTGCTTGGAAAATGATTCGGCTGTGATGAGGAGCTCTTTTCTCTTTTCAAACCCTGGAAAAGTCGGTTGAAGGTTGGAGTTTCCAAATAATTTCTTGATAACTATTTAAAATAGGAGGGGGAGGGAGAAGCAGGATAGGGAACAGAAGGGAGAAGGATATCTGAATTAAAATATGCTGGTTTACATAGCAAAGGGATTTTAAGCATATGGATCCATACAGTAAACAGCTGTTGGGGAAGGCTTTAGGTTCTTAACTCAAATTCCCTGAAGACCTAGGAGTTTGGTACCAATGCCTCTCTGGAACAGAAGTCCATTGGGCTGAGGTTAAACAGTGCTGAGCATATGTACTTCCCGCTGCCTCTCATGTACTGCTACAATTTTGTGTAGCCTCTCTGAAAATCTAATTTTCTGAAAGAATGTCTCACCTGTCTGTATTAACAGAACTTCAGGTTTATCCTTTTCAAATCTCCTTAGCCTGTAGCTGCTGTTTCTCATGGTAAAACCAGATCCCGCTTGTAAGAAATTTTGTTCTTTTTTTCCCCTTTCCTTACTCCAAGGTAACTCTGCTCTGAATCGCACTGTATTATTACAAGAATTGCAATTTTCACATAGAATACATTTCTACATCTTAAAACGATGAAGTTTATTATTATTACACCACCACATATCGTAGATGTGCGTGGTGTTTTCTCTTCCTTTCCCATCACGGGATGCCTATCTCCTCACTAATCAACCAATTTAGTACCTGGGTTACTTGAATAGTCAAACACAGGCCTGATCCAGCTCCCACTGACACCAGTGGGTGTCTTTATGTTGATTTCAGGGGAACACCCATGCCGCAACTCCTTTTACTGACTATGAAAGAAGCCAATGAGTGCCAAACAAGTTTGCTAGAAATTCACCATGCGAAAGACTGCATTTTCTTGTCCACAGTTAAATGTCTCCTGGGTTTTCAAAGTTCCTGCTCTGCCGCTTCCGCCGTTCTCACAGCTATTCCAAGACACCCCTGCCTGTCTCAAGCTACCAGGAGCAACAGCTGGTTTCTGTACACCAAGCTAGACTGGACCGTGTTTTTTTCTCTGAAAAACTTCAGCAGTTCAGCTTGAAGGAAGAAATGTTTTATATTATATTACTGTTTCAAATCAATAAAAAGAAAGACTATACTGTGTATAGATGACAGCCACAGCGGGATCGTGGAACATTTTGCAATCTTTTATTATGCCTGACAATGACTTTGGTATAAAAACCCCCCCATTATTCATGCAGTTTTTGACAATTGCTAATTAAGTCTAGATACTTGCTAAGAGTCCAGCCACAAATCTGGTTTCAGAGCCCAGCAATGTCTCAGTAGGGCACTCCATCATCAGCATTTGGCATGTTGCCTACTGGTAATGAATGAAAAACATTGAGCGCAAATGAGAAATAGTGGGTTGGACATGCCATGTAACCTGAAAAGTAATCAAGTTTTTGATCTCTCACTATTCCATCACACTTCATTCTGGAAGGGACCCAGCAGATCTAATGACCCCGCCTAGAGTGGTTGTACTTTTGGAATAAGTTAGGTAATTGAAGAACAATAAAGTTTGACTAAAAAGTAGTCTCTCCTTCCTACCTTAAAAAATGGTTTAATAATTCATAATCAACTTAATAATTAATAAACAACTTAATAATGTGGCAGAATAAAAGTCTTTCAAGTTAAGTTTTTCTATACCAAAACACAGCCCAAAACTTACTATCATATCAAATATCAACTTAGCAGGAAGTAACGGAATTACTCTAACAGAAGAACAGGTAGTAGTTCTCATATATTGCAAAGAGAGGTTTTGCATACAAACCTTAATGTCCTGGAAGCCTGGATATTCTGGGATGATGGGCAAGGTGCACATGCTCATACTGTTTGACCGTCTTTGTTTCATCATCCTACAAGAACGACTGCAGTTCCTGGAGAGATGGGATTGTCCCAGCTCAGATGGATTTTCAGCAAAATGGAGTGGTTTACAGTCTTTTATATAGCGAGTTCTCAGGCACATCGCTGAGGCAGGTCCCTCCATTTCAGCACGATTCAGAAGAGTTTGGAAGCAATCAGTATTCCAGAATAATTCTCTCTCCTAGTTTTCCTCTAATGCATAATCTCCTCGCAGTGAGGCCCTTGACAGTCTGTAATGTTGAGTGCCAGCAGACACAGCAGACAGTCTAACGGCTCTGAGCAGTACAGCTCTTGCTAAACTGGATTCTTAGGGATCATAGGCAAGCGATGCCTTCGCTGAGGTCTGGAGCCCTCAAACGATTAATGCCGCATTTATCCTCTGAAAGCTCTTCACAGAAGGTCGGTAAATCCAAACCACGAACGCAAAGGGTTCAGGTGAGGGAAGAATTTTCAGGGATTACAAAGTCTCATACCGTCATCTCAGACGGCCTAACGTGACTGCTGACGCGGCAGCAGTTCGAGAAGATCAGCAGTCCACATGCAGGAGTTGTCACTCGGCTGACGATGGAGCTGGCAGATCACTGCCCTTCTGGCTAGGGATCCCTGACAGCAAAACAGCAAGGGCTTTTGCTCGGTGAGGCAACAGGTGAGCAAGTCAACAATAAAATTAATTAATTAAACAATAGGTCAAGAAAAACATTGTAGAAAGTTGTAATAAAAAGTTCCTTCTGAGAAATCCTATGCCACTAGGCTTCCTCAGCATGGTTGGAGATGAGCTACAGCCCTGGAGATCTGAGGAGATCCAAACTGCCTTGCTGTGTGTGTAGCTGTGTCTGGAGAGGGATGCACTGCCTTCAAACAGCCCGGCACCAGTGCAGATTTGGCAAGAGGCCATGGTAAGAGCAAGACTCCTTTCAGCCAAAGCTGTGAAAATGTTCACAGTAAGAAGCAATAGCTGCCCTGAACAGCTTACAACCTAAATACCATAGATGGAGGGCAGTCAGGGAAACGGCCCCACGGTTTTGATTTGAAGATAGGTTAGTGGTATCATCTGCTAGAAACAGATAAATGTATGTAGTTGCAGTAGTTGGCACGTCATGAACTTTGGCAGCACGGGGCTCCTTGTTGTCCACAGTGACAGCAGACATGTGCCGTTTGGAGGCCAGGACCTCCAGCCCCTGCCCCACTGGGGCCAGTTTGCATGCAGAGCATTGGCACTGAGGGATGAACTGCCTCTTCTTCATCACATGCCATGGAGTAATTACCATGCTCACTGGTGCTTGTGGAAGGTAGGCAGAGGGGATTTACAATCCCCTCAACTTCCAGGGCTTCTAGCTTATTCAAGGTATCCATAAATATTTGCACGCTCTGAATACGTGCGTGCAAATATTTGTGGGTGTCCTGGATGAGCTAGAAATCCACATCCATCCAGGGTATCCATAAATATTTGCATGCACGTATTCAGAGCACTGACTGTGAGCTGTAAAGAGCTTTGGATCTTAGCCATGAGACCATCAGCTGGATTCAGGTTAGTGCTTTAGACTCTCTGGCAGATGGCAGCTTGGCAGGCTCAGGGCAGAACCCTCAACAGCAAACACCCACCTTGCTGTCGGACAAAAGCAGGTCAGGCGTAAGAACTCACGTAAACATTTGCATCCAGCCCTTCATTATCCAAATGCAAAGCTGCAGCACCATGTTTACCGGTTCTGGCTCTGACATTTTTTATTTGAGGGTAAAACGATTCTCAGGCGGACAGGAAAGCTCTCGGTATGAGTGACCATTTCAGCTACACCCACACCCGTGCATCACCGAGCAGGGTCTGCGTCCATAGCTCTGTAAGAGCCACACACAAATTCAAATATGAGGCTGACGGTAACAATGTGCATGCAGAGGTGTCACGATGCTCACAAAGTAATAGAACTATGAGTCATCCCTGCTACAGCCCTGATTGTTTGCATTGTTGTTGTATACATAATGGTTTCTTAATACATAGGTACAATGTGGCCTTGCTAGTAGTACCTGAGAAAAATTAACAAAGCATTAACAAGACTTCTTGGCACCAAATTTCCTCCTAAAAGACTTTCCTGGTCCAATTTAGCAGAAAAAAAAAAAAAATTGTTTATTTACTACTCCTCCTTCCCAGATCCAAGCCGAAGTTGTCTTTGGGATGTGTTCCAGGCAAACCTGGGCCAATAAATCGCTGTGGACAGGCAGGAGATGGGTCTTGTCTGTAAGTCTTCAGGCCAAGACACTACCTCCAGGTCTAAATTGCTTCCGCCATGCAGAGACAGGTAGTGTGCAACCTGGCCGGTGGCAGAATATGCTTTACCTTGTGAAGAGAAGAGGGAGAGAAAAACACAGCAGCAGCAGGAGTCAAACTAATTTCACTGGCGACGGAGAGCTTTGTTATTTCACAGATCAAGGTATTCATGGTACTGCCCACAGTTGTCATCTGATTCGGAGAAACAAGAACCGTGCAAAACAGCTGCCATTGCCACAGTTGCTGTAGGAGATGGGATCTATTGTAAGTGCAGAGGCTTTGCAGGGGACCTGCAAATGCACCGTTACTGTCGACACGGTAAAGAGTTCACTCTTTCCATTTAAACTTGCAGCCTGAAAACCTCTCATTATCAAAATTCATTCCCTCTTCTCCCCTGAAAGCATTTGCCTGGTTGAAGTGAGACACCAGCAGCTTTTAGTCTGTAATTGCTCATTGTGCTTAATGAATATGCGAGTGCTACATACAATGTGTGACTTGCATGGAGCTTGAAAATAAAAAGTCCCACGTTCCTGTTTTAATGGGAGGTTCTGATTCTCCTCCCGCAGTCTCAAATCGGAGCTCACGGAGCCTGTTCTTTTATAATCCCGTGTTCCTTCTTGTACCGTATCATTACTGCATATAGTGGGGCCAAGGTAATTCTCTCTTCAGCAAAGCTCACTATCCTGTTTAACATGAAACTTTACATTATCCTTTGATCCTCCAGTGAAAAGAAACATGACTTTCAGCAGCGTGTAGTCTTCATTAGTTACCCACCTTATATCCTAACCTTTAGACTCTTTTAAAAAGAATTTTTTAATTTTTTTTTTTTTTCATGGAGAGTCACATTATGATACCATTCCTCGGGTCCAATAGGCCAGAATTGTTTATAGCAGTTTACACGAACAGGTTGTGGCCACAAATCTCAGTTCTTCTGCCTTGGGAGTAGATCGCTGAAAAGAAAAATCATGCAAGGAATTATTTAGGTTTCTACAACCCCTACTATTGCTAACCATTTGCATTTTCTCTACTATCCCTTAAACAAATAAGAGCTGGTCTATTTTTATATCCAACCTTTAAGTATCATAAGTAAGGTGAATGATTGATAACATTCCCAATTAATCACAAATCACAAACAGAAATGTTTTATTTTTCAAGGTACCACTGAATGACGCAGTCATTAATAAAAGTGCAAGTCTAAATCCAAAACTAGATGTGGGGTCCAAAATCAGATCCAAACCCAAGTAATAAATAAAGGGTGTCACACTTTTTATATAAGTTATTAAATGCCTTGCAGCAAAAAGGAAAGCTATGCTTATTTGATTATAATTTGTGTCAATGTGATGAATGTTGTCCCTAGTTAAAGTTATCTGTGTTATGGAAGTATGGATTTGTTCCCACAGTATCGGATTCATGAAGCTATAACACTTTGAAGGCTCCATAGTTTTATGCAGAAAAGGAGAAGAATCTCCTTCCCTACCATCTACACTAGAGTAACTTCTGGTTTAATTCATTTTTTAGAGCTGACCACAATCAAGGGGCATTTGCTGCTGTTTATTTTTAAATGAAACCAAAGGTTTCCATCTAATGCCTTCACTCCAGGAGCTGCAGCTTTAAAAAGCTGCTACAACCTGCCTCAAAATCCAGAAAGATGCTCTTGTGTAAGGCCGCGAGCATAAGCAAACTCACAAATAGAGCAAAGAGAATCGCACAGCAGATCCCTTCTTCCTTGCTGTTGAAGGGACGGCACTGCTACAGCATACTGTCCTGTGCTATAAACATGCCAGAGTCTGCCCGAGGACCAGCCACAGCCCTGCTGCAACAGCCCCACAGCTCAGCAAAACCTCTCTGCGCTGCCACGTGAGCTGGTAGTTAGTGCCTGCAGAACAGGCTGGCGCTTCCCTACAGCCGTCAATCTTGCACCAAGAAAGCCTTTAAATCATAGAGAGTTTTTGTTAAACCGTGAAAAGCCGGAGCCGGGTGGGATTGCAGGGAGCCAAGCAGTACTGAAGCTCCCCTGGGAAGCTGGGGGCCCGAAGCAATGCCAAGCGGTGGGAAAGGCGAGAGGTGAGCACACCAACTCCACTGCCTACTGACCGAGGAGATGAACAGGCTTTACTAGTAACTACGGGAGCAAAGTATGTCATGAAAAGAGAAGCAATGAGCTGTTTCTTGCCCAGAGATGAGTGGCTGGGGGCGGGAGCAGAAGCAGAATTGCAAAAGGTTGAGTCAAAATTTTTGGCTTGTGAGGTTACTCGGTTCTTCATTTAGAAAAGGTTTTGGTCTAGCCCTAAAAGGAAGCCTGGGCTGTATCACTGCCTCTGCCCCAAGACTTCCCCCAAATCTGGATGGCACGACTTCGCGTCTGTTGGAAGTATCTCCCCTCCACCTGCAAAGCCAGGCAGTGTGGGGGGATGTGACTCTATACACCATTTTACTTGGCATTCAAAACCCTGATCTCACTCGCACTCTTTTGACCTCAGACCAAGTTTCACACATCTCTTTTCCTTTCTTAGATGGCTAATACTCTTAAAAGAAGAAACAGATGGCACCCGCTTGCAGATGTCAAACGCTTGCCTCACGTGGCATGTTTACTATTGGATTGGCACCAGAGACTCCTTGCCCAGACAGTGAGATTTTTGTCGTAATCACCAGCTTTAAACCCAAAGCAAACATTCACTGACCAGATTAGACTGAGCCACAATCACGTTTATATCTCTCAGTGCTTCTGATTCTTTTTTAAAATTGACTGTAGACTGGAGTACAGGAAAGGGATTAGGGATGCTTAGAGTTCGGGAAGTAGAGAATTAGAAGTGGATGTTAAGTAACAGATGAAAAAAAGAATAAAAAATGTTAACTCCTGCACTCCTAGGAGAGGAAGTGCAATCTAAGAGCAGAGCTACCAGAGGAGAAGACCCACATTTCTCAGTACATGTGAAGTCGATTTGGGAGCAATGTTATGGGTGTTTGTAAGGAATACTCTGATTTATACTCTGCTATCCATCTGCACAAACTTCCACGTGAGCACCTCAAGTGGAGCAGACAGGTGTGACCCTTTGTCTCACAGAACAAAGCAGCTGTGAAGCCGTGAGGTTTGCCACTGCGTTCCCCAGAACAAGGCTCTTGGGGCTTTTCTTTCTTTGTTTCTTTTCCTGTTTTTGAATACGGGTTTCTGAGCTTCCTGGCTGGGTGACTGAAAGCAGAGGGAAAGTGCTGGTCCCTCTGGGCCAGCAGTGTTCAGCATGGGATGTCCTTGTCTCTGCGTGCAGCTGGTCTGTGTTAAGAACAAGTTCACCTGAACCTGTTGCCCCGATGGCAGTTTTGTAGCACATTTACATCATCTCACATCTTCAAGAAAAGCGCTCTAATAGGTATAAAAGCAGCCTCCTCCCTCTACGAGGGATTAATTCTGGAAACTAAAGGTGAACACATAACGCCAGGGCTGACACTGCCAGGTGTTTCAGACGCATTAAGCTAATGTGCTTAATCCACAAGCCCAAAGTGCCTCATCTACCCCCCTTCATCCCACGGCAACTTCTAATGCACAAGGAGGCATTAGGAAATCCACAGCTGAGTGGAATCCAGGGTAGAGGAAAAATAGAGCAAAAGTCATATTAAAAGTCATAACCAAGGTGACTGCTTGTCACGGATACAGATTTGGTCCGATCTGCTCCACCAGATACATTAATTTTGTCTGTGTTCATTACCTGAACTGTGCTGAGCTACAACCTGTGCTCAGATTAACCACGCTGAAGCAGAGTGTCGGTAAGGGACCTCCCCACACTCATTTGGGTACCTCAACAGGCTCAGCACTACCACATTCCTGTCCTCCTGCCCTCATCAGGCGTTGCTTCCTGGGGACAAACTGAGCTGCAAAAGCATGAGGGCAGTGAAGAGTTGTCAGGGTCATCAGCTGCACCAAGTGGTATCAGCGATACAGAGCCAAGGGAGGGGGGAAGGTATATCTCCTGGGATCCCTGCATCTTCAGCTCTGGTAATTTCTCCTCTTTTTGGCAAGTACATAACAACACCCCAAAACCAGGTGATTTCTTGTCTCACCTGCTCACAGATGTTCTGATTCCCTGTCTGCTTTTTTCTCTTGGTGGTATTTACTTGATTTTTCCTGACGCTTGCACGCTGTGCTTGGTAACAAGGCTAGATAGGAACACATCACCTTCCTTCCTTCCTCCCATCAGCTCTCTTCCCATTGACTTCTCCTCCATATTCCCCCCACACCCTGCCTCCTTTTTCCTCTCTCCTCACACAGAGACAAACAAACTGGCCTCCTCACCTCAGTTTCTGCTGCTCTCACAACCACTCCACCTAGTACATCTTTGCCACAGTTGGCTAAGGCACCTGTAGAAATGGTGGCAAAGAAGTTGACTGTACATGAGCTCAGCTTTAACTCTCCACCTCATCAGGGCTGCCTGTGGAACTTGCTTGTACGAAGAGGAAAGCAAAGAGAGAGGAGTATTGACGCATAAGTCACATCAGTGATAACAGGTCGATATTCTAACAAGTGATGCCCTTTGCCCCATTCAGTGAGCGAGAGCCTGGTATTCTCATCTTCTGCGCTTTCTGGAAACAGCTCTGTTTGCAACTCTATCTCTTCTCAGATAAAAGCTAATACAGGGCAATTTCCAGTATCAGGACAGTATTTGCAAGTCAATGAAAAACCCATCCATGATGTCAACTTTTATCAGTGCTACCAAAAATATCACAGGTAGAGAATGAGTCAAGAGCACGATTAGGAAGCCCAGGTTGCTTTTCCCTAGGGCTGCTCCCTTGGTGGCCAGAAAAAAATGTCATTGCTGGGACAATGTTGCTGTGACTGCTTCCTGCTGGAGCGCGAAGGTTTGGGTTATGTCTGCTGTCTCTGTTAGCAGGCAGGAGGGGAGAGAAGACCCTCAGGACTGTTATCTCTCTTCTTTTCCCAGGAGACTCTAAGCCCTCCAGATAATTTTCCATGGAAAGTAAATCATCTGGGAAAGAAGGAGTGGTAAAAAGGCAGTCTGAAGTTAGCAAGAGTGTTAAAAATAAGGCAGCTCCTCAAATCCATGTGGATTCTGCTCTGCTTGATGCCTGTGAGACTGTATGGATAATACCCGAAGACAGGCAAAGTCCTCCAGAAATAGCCTGTCTTGGCATACTGCTTTCCTTCCAGCCATCCCCTGCGCTGCTCTCACCTTGCCTTGTCTCTTGCGACCTCAGCTGGCACTGTGAGATCCTTCGACCAGCTACAAGCCTTGAAACGGGGCACGGGGAAGGTGATGTTTCCTACTTCCAGCAGGAAGTGGAGCTCCGGCATGCCTGAGCTATATCCCCTTCCCCTCACAAGCAGCCTCTGTGGACCCTCCACTGCCCAGGTCAGCCAGAGGTGAAGCTCTGCCTGCAACTCACAGCGCTAAAAGCGCTTTCAGACATCGTGTCCTGACAGCCTGCACTAAGCGAGCCGTTCCCCCGTGGCTGACAAGCAGTGCTCTGAGCAGCCCTGTGCAAGCAGGCAGGCAGGCAGGCAGGGATGGATGGATGGATGGATGGATGGATGGATGGAGCACCCCGCTTGGTGTGTACATGCTGGGGGAAATTGGTCCAGATCTGAAAGCCCAGGAGAAGCAGGGCTGCCACAGCTCCACAGCCCCATGTCCAACTGGGAGCAAGGCTGAGTGTGTATTCCCCGTGGGCAGTCATACACAGAACACACATACGCACCACACATACACATCTATGCATATAACCTATATAAATGGCTGCCCATACAGATCCACGGACCCCAGAGTCTTGCTGGCAGCAGCTGGGACTCCCCTTGTCCCTCTGATAGCCAGGTTCTCCCATGGGCTCACCCTGAGGGACTCACACACTCATCTGGCTCAAAGGCAACCTCACCCACTTGCCAGCTTGATCTGCGCTGGTGCTCACTTGCCCACTCACACTCACCCCACAGACACACAGGCTCCCGTGAGCCCTGGTCCCACTCCAGTTGCTGGCACTTACATCCACTCACTCCAGTCTTGCCCATTGCTGATATGTGGGGCCTCCAACCAGTGCTGACCGGGCACAGGGCATGGCCAGCGTACCAGCAAGAAAACTAGTTAGATGGCACCAGCCCTTTTTATCCCCTTATCCCTCTATTTTCCCACACTCGTTCCTCCCCATAATGACCTACATCCCTTCCATTTCCCTGCCTTTGGTTCCTCCCCTGGACATCCCATAGCGTAACTCCCCTCAGTCCCAAAGGTGCTCTGGCATTGACTCATCCCGATGGATTTCACACCTGGACAATGGTGCCGACAGCTCTGTGGGACAGCCCTGAGAGGAGCCCAGGACAAGGTGTCCCTTCCACTGAGCCCTGACTTGGCTTCCCCTCCTGCCATTCTGCCCCCGTGCTCCTCTAGGCTTGTGGAGATGGACCTTTGTCGTGCTGGTGGCTCCTGGGGTGGGGCTGGCAGGGGCAGGGTATGATGTGGGGACACCCCACCGCACCCCCCATTGTCCCTCTGCGCTCTGTCCGGGCGTGCAATAAAAAATCCCACCCCTAACGCCTGGGATCCCACCTCAGGCTGTCCGACACCACCACACGGCGACCCCTAAACCCAAAAAGCCACACACTGCCCCCCCACCCCAACAAGCAAAGCGCTGCCTGCAGCCGCCGGAGCACGGACCGGCCGCTACCCGCGCGCTGCCCGCGCGCTGCCCGCACACGGCGCCAGGGCGCCCCCTGCCGGCCCCGCCGGGGTGGGGAAGGGGCGAGGGGGAACGGGGGTCCCGGGGGCAGCGGGGGAGCGAGGATGGATGGATGGATGGATGGATGGATGGATGGATGGATGGATGGATGGATGGATGGATGGATGGATGGTGGACGGATGGGTGGATGGATGGATGGGTGGTGGACAGATGGGTGGATGGATGGATGGATGGTGGACGGATGGATGGATGGATGGTGGACAGATGGGTGGATGGATGGATGAATGGTGGACGGATGGATGGATGGATGGATGGTGGACAGATGGGTGGATGGATGGATGAATGGTGGACAGATGGGTGGATGGATGGGTGGATGGATGGGTGGACGGATGGATGGGTGGATGGATGGGTGGACGGTGGACAGATGGGTGGACAGATGGGTGGACGGATGGATGGGTGGATGGATGGATGGGTGGGTGAATGGATGGGTGGGTGAATGGATGGGTGGTGTTTGCTCCAGCTCCTGTCGTTAACCCGTGCTGGCGCAGAGGAGGAGATGTCACATGAAAGTGCTGGCGGGATGTTAAAAATTATTTTGGTGTTTTTTTTTTTCTTTTTTCCCCCTTGATTATCAGTCAGTGTCACCCTCCTGCCACAATTCTGTCTGAGAATTGAGCGCTGTTCTCTTATGGCCAGGTTTTCCAAGATGTTAAATATAAATATGGCCATACGGCAGATCCAACCTTCCGTCCTGCAAGGAGAGCATTTCACAAAATCCCTCCCTGGCTCCAGCTGCTATTTTAGGTACTGTTCAAGCCTCTAAAAATCCCAGCATTAATGTAATGGTGGAGATTGTATCTCTGGCTTCTGTCAATTCAAACAGGCATCTAAGACAGGTCCCCAAAATGCAAATCTATTGATGGTGTTAATTTAATGAAACCTGCAGCAGATGCAAAAGCTGTCACCTGATTAAATCACTTTTAAATTAGTGCTGTTATCTGTAGAAACAAATGAGATTGCAGCCTTGGTGGAACACACATTTGGAAAGCATAACTAGCAAATTCAGCTGCGGCAGCGCTAACCTGCAGCACGTCCAGGCTGCTATAAATGATTTGCTGCAAGGTATAGCCAAATGTGCTTTTGCCATAGCTCCGTCTATATCAGCACAGCTACAGCAGGAATAGACCAAAACCTTAGTTTCTAGTCTTGTTGCAAAAAAATAAAACAAAACAAAAATACCTTCAAGCAAAAGCTTCTCTTTATTTTTCAAGAAGCTCTCTTCTCAAGGCAAGAGTCCCTTTACCAGCCCCAAGTGCCTGCCCCATCCTCATTGCCGCAGTTCCCGAGGAGCTCACCAGCACAAACAATGATTCAGACACTTTCTGCGAAGCCTCCCACGTTGTTGAAGCTCCGACCAGTATCTTCCGCTCCGTAAGACAGTGTTCCTCTTGTGCTCTGATGGGAAGCTGGAGGTCGACCAGAGTCCCGTTTAACAATGCTTCTCTCTGAGAGGAGCAGGCTCAGCCAGCGGCTCCACTGGGTACCCTCCCTCCCTCTTTCACACAGATTTTTTCTCAGGGATGACTGAGGTTCAGCACTGCCCAGTTTGAACCAAACGTATTTGATGAGCTAAGGGAGCTGGACAAGCAACTAGAGTATGCGAGGGCATCCTTTTAAATTTGAGGGTGTGATGTGACCCATCTGTTTTAACTGTGCTTTAGCTTCTTATCGACTCTGAAGGACTATTTTGTAAAAATAAGTTTTCTATATGGCTTCTGTGTATTGCCAAATAGAAAAAATGGTCATACCCTGGTATAGGGTATTGTTATTTTCTCCTCTCTCTCTGCAGAGAAGGAGACTCCACAACCTCTCTGGGCAGCCTGTCCCAGTGCTCGGTCACCCTCAGAGTGAACTTTTTCCTCGTGTTGAGATGGAACTTCCTGTGTTCCAGTTTGTGCCCATTGCCCCTTGTCCTGTCTCTGGGCACCACTGGGAATAGTCTGGTCCCATCCTCTTGGCACTCGCCCTTTAGATATTTCTAAGTATTGATGAAATCCCCTCTCAGTCTTCTCCAGACTAAACAGCCCCAGCTCCCTCAGCCTTTCCTCATATGAGAGATGCTCCGGGCCCCTCATCATCCTCACAGCCCTCTGCTGGACTCCTCCAGTAGTTCCTTGTCTTTCTTGAACTGGGGAGCCCAGAACTGGACACAATATTCCAGATGTGGCCTCACCAGGGCAGAGAAGAGGAGGAGGAGAACCTCCCTCAACCTGCTGGCCACGCTCTTCTTAACACACCCCAGGACACCATTGGCCTTCTTGGCCACGAGGGCACACTGCTGGTCGTGGAGAGCTTGTTGTCCACCAGGACTCCCAGGTCCTTCTCCGCAGTGCTGCTTCCCAGCAGGTCAACCCCAAACCTGTACTGGGTTGTTCTTCCCTGGGCACACCAGAACTGTGTAATACATCTAAGTGTTAGGAAAAAAAAAAATCATGGAATGTGTTATGGAACAGGTTAGATGTTGTAACAAGTTAACATACTTTTCAGTGGAAAACAGTGGTGTTCACATTGCTGTGAGCCATGATTTTCCTTTTTTTGAAAAGCTCAGTAACAATCACTTCTTTTTCCCATCACTGTCTTTTCTCCTGTGATGAGAAATGGTGAATTTTATAGGGTATTCAGGAGGGTTTGTGATCCATCAGCCCTACACACTGTATTTATCAGCTTTGAAGGAGAACACGAAGGCGGGGGGCAGGGAGGGGAGTAATAATCCTGGGGTGGGTTATGCCTACACAAAATTGGAGGGGTGAAGGAGCAGGGTGAAGACCACAGAGAGTGAAGAGGGGGCTGGGTGTGAAGACTGCACATCCTCTTGGGAGTGGGTGCTTCGTTTTGCTGTAGTCCAGATGCTCATAAATCTCCCAACCTGGTGAAGCAAGATGCGCCTTGAAGCAAGATGCTGCTTAACATGAGATTGCTGTCACATAAGTAAAATTAAAGTTGGCAGGGCATACCCACATCATGCTTTTGGCGACCTTAGCTCCAAGTTCAGCTCATCCATAGGCAAACTAAGAAATGATGGGGAGGTGAATAATGGTTTTCACAGTGTAGCTACAGCTATCCTGCTCTAGAGTCTTGGTCCCACTTCAGTCATTTCACATGGGAACAAACCCAAAACTCGTCTGAATGCAAACCAATGCCCCTTTTCTTTATTTACATCACTTTGATCACTGCTTTGGCGATCTCAATTTTATTTAGCAGATCATGAAGGTCTTTTTGCATACACATTGATTCTCTCTCCCCTCCTCCTTTTCCTATCCAGTTTGAGACTTGGAGTTACGTACACAAGGACAGCTGAACCTTAACGGTGTAACCTTGAGCACCAGTCACTCTCAGCAGCACTCAGATGTGCGACTTTCCCTTTCCACCCACCCCACCCTGCTGGGGGTCACTCGCAACCTCGGGCATCCCTCTTTGAAAATGCTGAGCCCCGAAAAAACTCATCACTTCCAAGCTCTGTTTTTTCTAGCTTGTAACCTCTGTTCTGAAGGGGGGGTAGGAATGACAGAATGAATGAAGAAAAAAAGACTGATTCAGGTTTTGGCAGCTCTCCTCTCACAGAAGAACATCACACACTTGCACATGAAAGGGATTTTTTAGCAAACTAGACCAAAGAATCAAAATAACAAACACAAACAATTACAGAAAAAAAAATTGCTGCACTCAGTAGTTTTTCTGAGTGGTGCTAGTGGCTTAGTGAGAGGTTGGTTCATTGCCTAATCTTGAGCTCAGAAAAAGACAGTTCATCTTCAAGTTTACAGTGTTATTGGCCAAACTACAGAGGATAAGATTTCCCTTAAGTCTTTGCCCAAGGCCTAACGATGACTCCAAAAATAACAAGTCGCCTTGAGGTTGGAAATTTTGGTTCAGAGAGATTCTGTTCATGTTCCGTAAACGATACACAAATATTCATCCGAGTGGATGGAAAACACTTAAAAGCTATATAACGTAGTAAATGAGACCAATCCCGAGATGGAAATAATTTCCTTAATTCTTTGCAGCACTTCTGTCACTTCCAGCCATCTGTTAGCCGGGATGCCACCGATAATCTATTAAGCAGTTTGGGAGATGAAACCTTCCGAAAGCAGAGATCACAAAGAGTTCACTTATTTCTCTGCTGCAGAAAAGGAAGTGGGTGGGGAAAAGAGATGAAAGGATGAAACACACAACTCGCACTCTTCTGGCTTCAGGATGAAAGCTTTGCTTTAAAAAAAAAAAAAAAAAAAACCCCAAACTGGTAATTTCATACTTCCCTAACAAGAAATGGTGTCAAAGATGTGGAGTGAGCAGCAGTCAGAGGTGTTCTGTGAGCCCGATTATCTTCATTACATGGCAGGCTGTAATTTTAATCCAAGAGGTCTTCTCTAGGCCTGGGGATTTGCCAAGTAGCCTGGCGGGGGATGTTGAGAATCCTGGTTTTTAATAGTGGCCAACAGAACAGTGCAAAGAAAGCAGCAGAAATGGATTTCCCATTCACTTAGGGAGTGACTTGCTCCTGCAGGAAACACCAAAACTCTGCCCCTGCAATCTGTTCGTGTACCGAGGTACCGAGGTACTCAGTCTCAGCGGTAGCTGTACCAGTGTTGCCTTTTGTCCTTCAATTTTTGGGGTTTCATACCATTTGGTTTCTCTTTGCAGACTAAAACAGGGGCATCGAGCTCGTCCTCTGTGTTCTTTGCTGTCAGGCCCAGCTTTGTAGCATTTCAGGTTTGCAAAAAGGACATTTTCATGTTGTGTGTACTGCAGATGTGTAAGAATGTCTAAACCTAGTATTCAAATCATCGAAAAATTATGAAGTCAGTAAATACAGAACAGGAACTGAGAAAAATTTGTTAGGCTGTTCCTCCGGACTGTAGCTTGAAAAAGAACCTGGAAGGTTTTAACTTACCTCCAAGTTAGTAGGGTTTTTGTAACACCGGGAGAGCTTCAGTGCTGCAACTGTTAGCAGAACTTGTTCAAATATTTCAAGTTCCTACCTCGTCTTATTAATGACATGGAAAAAGACTTGAAATCTATCTAATCAAATGTTCACATGCAGTCATATCCCATGGGGAGCCTGGTGAAAATGGAAACCACACTTGATACAACTTTAGCTCCGCTCCTGCCAGCTGAACTGCACGCTGGCACGTCGTTCTCTTGAAGCCCCGTTGACCACCACGATTTCCCCCGGGCTGAGGGCTCCGGCCAGGCAGAACGGCTCGCAGACAAACCTGGGACTCCTTCGGGAAAACATGCACTGGGGGGTTGCCGCAGCCACGCTCCAGTAAGGAAACAATCAGACGCTGCTGGAAATTTATATTGCAAAGAAAATGAAAATCCCCCGTGCATTTCTCACCCGGCATCAGGATATCCCACCGACGGCAATTTCAGTGTTTGCCTGAGATGTGACACTGTGGGTAACGCTCCCTACCCCTGCAGTACTGCTTTTCCCAGCCAACCTTTTTTCCTGGTTTGCACATCTGTCTGTAAAGTGAAACAAGAGTAACTCAGGAATACAGAGGGGCAATATACTTGACTTTGGGTACGTCACCTCTAGAAAAGCTAAAGCAATAAAACAGTACGGTGGAAACGTGTGTAACAGCATCTGTTCCCCAGCCTGGGCTACAACACTCAGCATGCTGGTCACCGTTCCCTTCGGGAAATGTCCCGTCTTGGGGCGATTCAAACGAGCACAGCCCAAGGCAGGAAGAGGAGAGGGAGAAGGCACAACTGCTGGCCCTTTCCTGACGTTTGGCAGCATGAAGTACGCTCAGGAGGTGGAGAGCATTATCTGCTCTATAATGGCAGCTTTCAAAGCAATTTGAATCAGTTCGCTTATACAGTGATCCCCTCGAGTTTTGATTAAGTTTTGATCAAAGCCACACCAACTGCCTGTAATGAAAAACAGCCATTTTAGTATTTCAGTGCAGTATTTTAACTTAGCTGCATTTATTGCCTACAGAAAGTTCACCAAGTCCGTCACATTTGAGGAAAGAAGCAGCTGTGACCTTCTTGTATTTGCAGCCTTACTCCAAACTCAGTATCCCTACACGTTATTCTGCCGAGAACCAGGAGAGGGTGCTGTTAAATTTGGCTATCACTTATTTACCCGGAGAGCAACCACATTCCATAAAATGCCTTTCCCTATTTCTTCCCCCACCACCCTAAGCCTTTAGTATCGGGTGCTTTGTAACTCCTGACTGAAATGGATTTGCTGCTCTCATCAGCCAAGATACGAGTAGTAGCACTGATGAAAAGCATCTTGCACTTCGTTATAATAAAGCTCCTAAATTGGAGTGATCAGAACTCACTGGATAAAGGATGCCCCACAGTTTGATTTTAACTGTGGCTCTGCCAGAAGAGCCCTTGGACATTAGCTGTGCTGGATTTAAAACAAGAGGACAGGGACATGAACGCCATCACATAAACAATCATTCTGGTGTGTCAGGGGGCAGATATTTGGCAAAACGGGGTGACTTTGTAAGACTTGCTGCTCTGTTTTAGGATGAAAACAGTTATAAACAAACAACTTATAAAAGGGGGAATATATCCCTTTGAACCACAGTCACAGAATCAGAGAACAATATGGTCCTCTCTCTGCATGAGACCTAATTATTTTTAGGCCAGAAGCAAATGCTACCCACTTAAAATCAATCTGAATCTTCAGTAAAAACATAAGCACGCTCTGAACTGTTATCCAGTGAACCTGAATATTCAAATCTTTTTCTCTCCCTCCCTAGGGTTTTCAAACCCACCTTTCTCCACATCGGTGAGTTAGCAACTTGAAGCAGGCACGATGAAGGAAATGCAACGGGAACAAAGAAACAGGAGATGAAGGAGGTACAAGCAGCATCTTCTGCTGTTCAAGTGACTTTCTGCAATTTGTTCAGCCAATGGCTTACTCAGAAGTGAAACCCACTGTGTCACCCCATCTTCTAAGAGAAAAACATCCTGTGTCAGAATGTAGACAACTATGTTAACAGGGACTGAAAGCAGAAAATGGGATTCAAAACATAAAACAACTGTCAGCACACGGATTGGGTGTATTTGTAGAATATTTTAATTTTTAGCTAAGAAAAACACAATAGGGTAGAGTTTAAGGCATGCAATCAATCAGGCATGAAACTTCTCTTGCTTGCTTTTTGTGCTTATACCTTCAGTGTAAGTTCTATGAAAAGGAGCAGATCCTATCTTTAATCTCTACATAAAGCAACTCCGAGTACCCACTTACAGCCTGAGGTTCGATGCAATCTTTACAGTTGTTCCTGGAACGGAGGATTTACTTATAGGGAAACTCAGTTCTTTGTTTGTCTGTGCAATTTGTTCTGTGCCACATAGAGAAAATGTCATATATTTCACAAATAAGTTTGATCAGTAATAATATCAACAGAAGCAAAATAACCTTTCTCCGCATATACACATGCTGCAATTACAGGTATCTGCTTGCACGGTTTTACTTCGATTGCTCTTTCACTGGAAAATACAGACAATCTAATGGATCAAAAAAAAAAGCTTTGACTCCTGCTCCGTGCAAGTCTGGTTGTTGCTTTTCTTCTAAAAAACAAACCAAAACCAAACACTGCAAATAAGACAGCCAATGGGGCAATGAACTTTTAACTGCTGAGGCAAAAGAGCGATTCAAAGATTAAGAATTTTGTGGATTTAGGTATATTATCTGAGAAACATCACAGGCATTGAGATGCTGCTAAAAAATACATTTCCATTTGAGTAACTTTTGGTTGGTAGTAGTGTAAAGCACCTTTGTGTCTACTCCTGTGGGGCATTTGCTCTTAACAAGCAAATAATACAGTACCTGATAGGGAGCATATTGCCAAGGAAAATGTTGTTTATGAGCAGCTACAAATGAGTATTTTGTCTCTTTAATGCCCTACCGTTGTCCAGACAGCTTCTGGTTTTATTTTTATTATTATTATTATTTTAAAACACGATAGTCAAAGACTCTCCTCCCTTACTCATGCATTTTTAAAATCAATATGATTAAAAATGGATCTACTGTGCATCCATGTGATGAATGTGGTAAGAGCTCATTCTGCATTTTTCCCATGAAGGTCCTCATCCTGCATTTTTCTGTATCACTAAGACTTCTGCTGCAATTACTGGGAAGAGACAAACCCCAACTCCTAAATGTGTTTAAGCTGCCCACTCCCAAGGACTTCAACGGTATCAGAAGTTCCATCCTCTGCTGTGGCAGGCGTTAAGAGTTTGTTATTGCAGTGAATTTTCAAAAGAGGTAATCCTGAGACTGCAAGTAGTTGGCAAGTCCAGAACGGGATGGTCCTGTTTCTCAGGCCACATCACAACAAAAGGATTCATGCACATGCTTACTTCATTCCTATTCAGCAAAACATTGAAATACAAGTTAAGCGTGAGGTCAAATACCACTGAAGGTGCCTGAAACATGATTATGACTTCACTGTTAAATCTTTTGAGAGGATAAAAGGAAAATGAACTCAGTGCATAAGAATTACATCTTAAACATGCATACGGAGGCACTGACCTCTTCTTTGACTTCCTAAAAATGAACAGGCCATTTAGCTCTGGGGGAAGAATCGGAACTCCCATTCCCGCTCTGTATCTAACTAGGGAAGAGCCCATGGAAACAATTTTCTTTACACAGTACCTGCAAGAGTGGCTCAGAGTTAAAAGAAATAATCAACTCTACCAAGTGAGTTTGCATCCTCAAAAATTACAATCTAGACTTAGTTTTAAAATGTTGATAGCGACAGTAACGTATACATATCTGGACTTTCCAACAAAAAAGAACTGTAAACCGATCAAAACCTAACTGTGCATTTAGATTAGCCAGCACATAAACAAAAGTCCAAGAAAAGCAGTGCAAAAAATGAAAGAGTAAATAATGAGAGAATGTGAAACAGCTAGACTACCCACTGCTAAGCTTGTAAATAGAGCGCATAGCTAATATGCTTTCCCAACTTAAACTGCAATTTAGTAACACTGCAGTGATTTAAGTAAAACATATATGAAGACATGAAAAAATCGTATGCCAAAACGTGCTCTGCAGCTCTGACACAGTCCCAGGACAATACAGAAGGCTCATTGGGAGTGTCTTCCTTTACCACCCTGACATTTCATCTCTGATTGCTCTGGGCAGAAATAAATTCCCCTTCCTCTCAAGCTTGATGTGAGAACAGCTAAACCACAACGTCAACCCCCTGCTCCATTGCAGCTATCGAAAGTTACTGTTAGAATACCCTGAAATATTTCTCTGGGGCAAACAAAATTAGGCAGGATGAATTTAGTAGAAAGCCTTTAGTAAAACAAAGCCAGACTTTCTTGGTTAGTCCTTTGCCAAAGTATTCTTGCCGCACAGAGCGGGATTGCTCAGGAGACCTAGGAGAGACCAGATGCTTCCCAATACCAGCATCTGACACTGATGTTACGCTGACATGCAGGACATGCCCCGGGCAAGCTTTGCTGAAATCAGTGTGCCTTTTCCTGAAACCAGCGTGCCTTTTCCTGAAACCAGCATGCCCAGAATGGGATATTAACTGTCAGGTTTCCTAATGGCTGTTCAGAGTTCTTCAGAGATTCTATCTTACAGCTTTTGTTCCCAAGGGAATACATGTTATTCCATCCTCTGAAGAAGGTGATTGTCTACTGCAAAAAACAATGGGGGAAATTTAAGAAATACAGACATGAAAATCATGATGAGAGAAGTGTTCTGAATCAGCAATACAGGCAAAGCAAAACAGATACCACCTTGAAAGAACAAAGTTACATAGGAAGGGATTGGATTCTATTGAACTTAACCCTGAAAGATGCAGTCCCTTCATGATGAAGTTTTCTATGAATGAGTCACCCACAAAGTAACAAAAAAAGTACTCCTCAATAGCTTCTCCCAGCAATTCAGGATGTAAAAACGAGTCACAAATAAAAGTTACAAGGCAAAAATAAAAACGCAACCACCCTACCTCCCATTTCTCATCATCATGATGCCTCACAAAAGAAAATACAAAAATTTAAAGCATTTTAACTTGTGAAATATGAAATGCAATTCATGCTATGGAGGAATATCTCAGCCTTTTTAGCTAGGAAACAGTCTTTCCATGGGTGCTTGGTTATTCGCTATCATGCAAAAACAATTAGTCATTCAAGCAATTAAGACGGTAAGTATTTCCTAAAAAGGTTTTGAGCTCTTCAAGCCCTAAATGCAACTGCTATAAACCTAGACTGTTCCTGAGTGTAATTTAGTTATTGTATTTGCCTCTCCTGAAGAGATTCATTGTATCATGTGTTGTAAATTCTTGATGCTCTTTTAGCTGCAGTCTGAGCCTCTGGTGAATTCTCTTCTTGCTCCTCGGACTTCTTATGGTTTAGGAATATGTCTGACTTTAAGAAGCGGCTGTAGCTGTCATATTTCATGAGATTGAATATCTGGTAAGGGGGGAAAATACAAAAACAATTACTAGATTTCAATGAGAAGGACAGTATATGAATTCAAATGTATTTTTGTTCTGTTAGTACTAAAAAGCATGTCATTAAACCCACTTCAAACTCTCAAAAGGGGCTGCATGTAGCAAACAGTATTGTAGGTTCACAGTCACTGTTTTGCAATCATGTCTGTATTAGTGTAAGAATCAGATTATGGTTTTCACAACAGCCAACTGTGAAAAGCTCATACTGAAAAGCAGGAGGTCACATGCCATGGTCACTAGGTAGGATTTTACAGCTGATGATCCAATAACTGACAAGCCAGGACGTTACCTGGTCCCCCCCCAGGAGTAAAGGGTGTCCTGGCAGTAGTAGGAAGGTACTCAGAGGGATGAAGCAGAGCTGAAGAAAAACAGGCACCTTTTAGGCACCTTTCTGACTGCAGTTACTCTTGAACATTACAGAATAGCTCATTATACATACAGAGTACTGGATAAGTAAGAAAAGCCTCTAAATAGTTTACACAAATAATGAAACTGCAAACTGAATCTAGACTGAAACAACTGGTTTAACCAATGTTTCTTAAGCTTATGCCAATCCTCCTATCCTTTTTGGATTACTACACAACAGAATGCCATGACGAGTCTTAGGTTAGATCAGAAATGTTGCAGGTACCCGGCACAAAAAGGTGATCTGGTACAGATGGAATTTGCCAGTAAGTGTGGTTTAAAATTGATGATGGATTAAACTTGTGCCACCACACTTTTTACTAGCCCCAGATCTGCCCTTACTCCCACAGCCAGCATGCAGCCAGCACGGCAGCACAAAGTCAGCATCGAGTACAGATTTTCTCTCCCAGGGCTAGAGTTTAGGCTCATCCCTCAACACAACTGCTTTCTCTTCTATTTATACCCATTTCAGACAAAAAAGTTAGAACTCATTTGGCATTTTCTGAAAACAAAAGGGTTTGGGAGAGGAGCCTGGAATCTGTTCAGGTGTTAAGGTCAGGACTATATTTTCCTTGGTCTGGAAACAGAGGGGAAGGAAAATGGTAAACCTCCAAAGTATAATTGAGGCAAAACCAAAGCCTAGATCATGCTCTGCCTATTATTTCACTGGCAGAGCCTCTCTGAGCCATGTTTCATGACCGATTACATTTTATGGTACTCAGAGTAACTAAATTTCCAAGAGGAATTTCTGGATTCTCACCTGCGTGTGTGGATAACTGGAGCTTTATTTTTATGGGCCTCATTTCTAACTGATAGTACAACTAGGTAATACAACTGTTCGATAGGGAAAAAAAAAAATTTAAAAAAGTCTCAAACTGCTCTTTCATTTCACATCCTCAAGGAACCTGGACAGAGGCAAGCACACAAAACTTGACTGTTCCTGTCTGTGTGATTGCTGAAATACCCCCCTTGCAGATAAATTACATGAAGCATTTTACTAACCACTGTTTGTTTACATATTTAAATATTTAAGTGCATGTTTAAAAGACTGGAAATCTTGCTTTATAAGCTACATATTGGAAGACTAAAACTCCCAAAACACCCTCTCGATGTAGACCCAAATCAATGCAGTTAAGCAAAGTCAAATTACACTTCCTGGTGTTGGCTAACTACAATATAATTAAATTTATCCAACTACCTCAAGGGAAAAAAAGCTGTAAGGAAGACATTGCCTGTTAAAACATCATAAGTCGGTGTTAAGAACTTAGACGCCTCTTGTTCCTGGTATCATTTAAAGCATCTCCCAGAGAGAAAGACCACTCTAAGATCAAAATCTTCTGGAGTTCGGTCAGCCAAATGCACAGAACAGATTTCACCATCATGTGCAAAAGCAGAATTCTCTTTGTCCCTCCCCTCCTCTTGTTGCCTTCATGGAGCAGGAACAGTTACCCCATAAGTATTTTGAAATCTACAGATTTCTCTGAACCACTCTAACACCACTTCATTCAGGACAGACAACTGCCTCCAAGCTACTTAAGGCATCCCATGAGCACACCACCACACCCCACAGCTAGCCCCACTTAAATCAGTAGCCTTCTGGAGAACTGGAGTGCTAGTTGCCAGTTATGCTCTAGACCAGACTGTGGCTTTCAAGCTCTGCCTTTTCATACTTCAGACACACGGTGCCAACAGTAGTTAATACTGTTCTTTAGAGAACAAATTATACCACTCTTCATAACTTTATAAGGATTGAAAACTAGAGAAGACCATAACTCTTCCCAAACTATTATCTAACAGCAATAAACAGAAGCTTCAAGAAGAAGAAACCTGCAACGATGCTCTGCATTTGGTTTTAAAAGTTCACAGACTTTCTTCCCACACTAGTGGGATTCTTCTACCACTGGTCTAGCACATTTCCGGTTCAGGTATTACTAATCCCTGGCTGTTCATGTGCATGCTCATTTGTAAAACTACAAAACATTTTAACTGCAGTAGTCTTTCCAGCTTCGCTCTCATCATCACCCACCCTGAACTGCAGTGCTTAGATTTACCAGAACATTTTCCTTCCCTTCCCCCAAGTCAGAAGTTCTTCCATGAAAAACTTTGCTTCTTCATATGGAAATTGGGGCTCAGACATTTCTACTGCTAATGACTTGGAACCTGCTTGGAAGACAGCAGACCCTTTGCTCCTCAGACCACTTCAACTGACCCTGCCAGTGCCCAACTAACGTATTCAGTACCTGATGTGAAATGGGTTGAAAACATTATTTGAATCAGTATGCTGTTTCTCCACAAAAGAGCCAAATGGAAAATACAGGTAGTCCTGAGGACGGTACAGAAATTAAAAATAGTACAGACTGCAAGTGCTGGAGAGCTGCAGATAAGAATGACTCACTTCATAACTTATGCTTTAAAATAAGCTAAATATCAAGAAAATTTACCACCAAAAGACGTGTCTGGAAAACATCACCTAATTTCTACCAGACCTCTCAAAATCTACAGGAAAAGGCAAAACAGATACTAAATCCTTCTTTAAGTTTTGTGTGTTACAGAAGAGGAGGCTTTTCAGGAAATTACATTATATTCATATCAATATAAATACCAAAACAAAGCAAAGTGAAGAATCTTAAGCTCTCAAGGAAACCAGTGGCAACTACGGAAACAAACACCAGCAATGACTCAGCACAAGTGAATACACAGGAAAACGTAGGCACAAAGTTAGTCAGATGGGTGATTCTCAACTACTGGCACAGGAACCCAGGAGAAAACTTCATCCAATTTTCCAGGAAAGTCCTGAACTGGAATCAGCATGGTTGCGCTGAGTCTCTTAACTAATTGGCCCTAGCTAGATGGGGCCAAGACCGCGGGGTATGGTGCATCCACCCGCAGAGCGGCTGCGTTAAGATCCCCAATGTGGAAGCAACCCAGCTCCATGCCTACCTATTCAATTCATGCCGCAGGTAGCAGTAGGCAGATTCTCTGCTTTCCTACGCTAGCTTGTGCTTAGAAAGCAGAGTCCCTTAAAAGCAGACAAAAACTAAAGAAACTCTGTTCTTGAAGAAAATAACTTTACCTGATCCTGGAGCTTCTGAAACATGAGAGGGTGAGGTGTCTCCAAAATGGTCTCGCTCAAACGGGACTGCCCTTCAACATTGACTTGGGAGGAAGCTTTGCTGGACAGGAAGGTCATGTAAATTTCTTTAGCTTTTTCTTGCATCTGCAAAAGGACATATTTATTTAAAGAATTATTTGCTGTGGGAATATCCTCTATATTTGTTAATGTTTTATTGGAGCCTGCTCTGGGTGGCTTCTTGAAGTTCGTATCTTAAAACCAAAACAGTCTGAATTAAAAAAAAAGAAACCTCGTAACAAAAAAAAAGAAACCTCGTACAACCCAAAAATACATAGATTATCTTATTCGTGATTATTCATTTGTACTGGACGAAAAACATCTCTGCAGGCCAGCTCCTGCACTGACATTAGTGGAAGCTACCAGTATGCGACATTAGGTTAAACAGCAGGTTGTGATGTTTGAATCTGATAATCCAGTGTAGAACTGCTCAGCATCATCAACTAGGCCTTTTATTCAATATTTAGAAGACTATTTTTACTAAAAGATAACCAGCAAGCACAAGGAACCCAGAGGAGAAAAAGCACTGTGGAAACTTAATCTTACTGCAAGGCAAAACTAAGCAAAATTAGTGTATAATCCATGCTACTGCTAGATAACCTTGTCATACTACATCCTTTGTTATAACTACATTTTTACCTCAGGGCAGCTCACATGCAACACTGGCTACATGATTAAAAAAACCCCAACAAGTACTTTTTTGGCCAATGGTAAAGATAAGACTCTCAAGAGCCTCTGACAGCTGATAAATAAGGGTAGGTGTGACTTGCATAAAGCAGTTTATTAGTGTTTGCCTTGATTTCAGCAATCCTATTTCAGTGGTCTTCTCTTGATAAATCAGTAACAGCGATAACATTTTGACCCTACCTTGCCTCTTTAAGCTTCAAAGCAGTAAATGAGTGGCCACAGCCCCCTGAAATTCAATGCAAGCTCCCCCTTGACCACAAGGTAGGCTAAGAGAAAGCCAGTGGGGGAGAAGAGAGCCAAGCCAGGCAGGAGGACAGCCTCCCCGCTGCAATCTGAATTCTGCACACTTAATAAAGGCCCGTGCAGGAGCAGGCACTGTATGATCCCGAACCACGGGACTCATCAGTGTTCCCCATTGTACATCTAATGAGCGACTGCATCTCCACACCAGCAGCAACTAACGGGCCGTGTCTTTGATGGGAAGTGGGCTTGAAGAAGGAAGCATTTAAACTCTTGCCCATAAAGGAGTCACAGAATTTCTTTCATGTTTTACAACTGAGAATCAACATTTGGGGATAATTAGAAGAAAAGCTACATGTGTCTGACAATTCACAAGGCCTAAAGAGTTAACTCTCTCACTGCTGAAGGGGACACACATTTTCCAGGACTATTCCTTTTTAAAACAGATTATTCATCTGGTCGGTAAAACATCATGTGTCAGGTGCATTAGATCACAATGAAGTGTTTGTAACAATTTCCGATCTTTCCATTTTCACAGATCAGGGAGGAGTGGGTCAGCCACATCTGTTCTAAATGAGCAATTAATCCAACTGATCAGAGGTGTGACTGCTTTAACTGGCAAAGTTAACACCCTAATACAGACACAGTATAAAATCCACCTTTAGCTAGTGTTGCATCAACAAGCATAAGTGATGACACTGTCAGTCCTCCCCAGATAAATACGGTTGAAATTGGACAGCAGGGTAAAAACATTGAGAGGGGCAAAGGACTGAGAAATAATCACCCTCCTACCGATTCAACATAAGAGTGGTAAAAGAAAGGAAAGGCAGAGAAAAAGCAGCACATGCACAAAGGGAAAAGCTGCCATATATGTTCAAAAGTGATCTACTCAAACTGCCAGCAGGTACTTAGCTGCTGGCTAATCAACGCACACGTAGCTCCACGTCAGCCACAACATGAGGTGCTGCTTGCCCAAGGGACACAGGAGCAGGCTGGGCACTGCAGAGAAAGAATAGAGGAAGGCTTGAGGGGAAACACAAAACTAGAAGTACTGGGAGGAAGTTTAAAGAACATGGGGGAACAAGAGGATTGTGTGGGAGGTCGGTGAAACGGGGAGGATCTCTGGATTTTGTGGGGAAGAGTGACAAAGGAAGGAAGTGAAAGCGCTGTGGTAGGGAGAGGGGGGCGTTGGAGAGACACAGGGGACCTGACTTTATAGTAATGGGGAAATATGGAAATGCACAGCTAACTGTTACAGGTTCTGCTGCACATGGAACAATTTTTATGCTACATCTATGCTTCAGTAGTAGAGCAGCAGTTTAACAACAATTAATTAAAAAAAAAAAGTACAGTTAAAGCTGCCTGTATCTTTATACATCCCCCAAATGACAGTCAGAGAGCGCCGGGTTCAGGTGGAGGAGGCAGCGATGTTCCCCATTCAGTGGGTGGCATTCTTTGTTCTGTGTCAGCCTGAAACTAATGCTTCAGCACAGGGGACTCTACTCTGGAATTTAAACAACATTTAAACTGGGATCTTGTTCACAGGTGGTTATTAAAGGATTTCTGGCACTTTTCACTTACATCTGTGTGCTTACCCCAGCATCCGTGCCAAATTCCCATTTGGAGTACAAAGTTCTGTCTACAGAAATCCCCCTCACTATTTCAAGTGGATACAATATTCTTTCCCACTTCCTTTCCTAAGGTCAAATTCAGCTCTCAGGCATGTGTGGTTCCCGAATGAGGTGAATGGGAGTCCCAGATGCTCATCAGAACAGGCTCCAGCAGTTAGCAGCTGTGCAGCATTACCCAGTCCTGCTTAACCACTGCCACATTCCCCATGGGAAGTCACAGAAGAAACTCTTGAATAGGTGTATTCTGTTCTGAAATTGTTCTCTACAAAACTTCTTGACGCGGGTATTTTCGTGGGTTTCAGCAATAGCTGAAAAGATTCCCTGTTGTTTGAAGCATTTATTACAATCTGTAATGTATTTTTAAAGCTCAGCTGCAAGAGAAGAAAAATTTAAACCTTGGGAAGTAGCACAATGGACATGTTGTTTACTTCATTAAGTCACAAATGCAACAGCATATGACTAACTCCAATAAAATATTTAAAGTTAAATTTTATTGACTTATCCTCACCACTCCTATTTCCATAATTACATATGTGTCTAAGATGAAGACCACATGGGTGGGAGTCACTCTACAAGTGGACTTGACCCAATTCCTTCCTCAAGCTTTGCTAAAAATTACATTTCTACTTTAACTTCAATTTTAAAGGAATATCTTTTTTTTTTTTTTAACTACAGAGATGTGTCTTGAGCTGAGGGGAGGAATTTGTGCTTTCCTGCCGCAAGAAGATAGACTGAATCCAGTCCATCTAAAACCTGCCTAGGCCAATAACGTAGTCTGCTTGCTGCCTAGCTCTGCAGATGCTGAAAACCTCCCCTGCTCCCTGAAACATGCATGCATTTTGTGTTAGCTCACCCAAACAGGAAAACAAACACAAACTCATGGAGCAGTCTGGTCTGAACTCCCATTTCTGCTTTAGCCTGACTAAGCGTTTCCACCACTAGTCTCGAGCCAACACAACAGCCAAGAGCCTGGATTCTCCTTGCCAGTGGTTCACATTCAAGAGGAAGGGGACAGAAAAGATGTATCTGCACAACATCTTGCACGATCTGCCTGTGTTGGCTTGATATAAGTCAGCTTCTAGGCAGAGCCCACATGACTGTGGTTAGAGTAACGGCTGAACCAAATTTAGTAAGTCTTGGGGAAAGGCCCAGGATATTTTCTTAGAATGGCAATAATGGTTATATAGTTTGCAAACAACAGAAAGCAGGAGCAGGGTGAACCTGCATCTCCCTGTGAAGACCAGAAAGGACGCGAGGGAAGGACAGCACATTTACTGAGCCAACCACCCTAATGGTGTACCAGCCTATAGAAAACCAAACACTGCTCCAGGCTGACACAGAAGGGATGACAATAACACTAGGCACAATGGATGTTTAACCCACTAACGAAATGATGACCTTTGTGCAAGTTTAAACTGACCAAGAAAAACCCCACACTAACACTCTCACGTCAAGTAATGAAAAGTTTATCTTACACTTTAAAAACAGGGGAAAAAAAATCCCATTCAATCCGGGTTAAATTGAAATCAGCTTATCTGACCCAAAGCCTAAGTGTCTATGAACCAGACTCTGTGGTAAACCAGTTTTAATGAGAAGCAGGTTATAAAATAAGTAAAAAGTTGTTTTCAGAATAGTTCATTCACATTAGATAGATACAAAGCGAATTCTGCAGGAGTCACTTTCAGAAGACAAATTCATGCTTCACGCTATCATAAACACTGGAAAGATTTCTATTTTTACTGCTTTTTCTAGCTTTGTAAATTATCTAAACAAAGCCATCCATAAGCAGTAGCTATAAAAATTTACTGTGAGCCTGTGTCATTCTAAAGCACATTTATTCTAGCTGGCTGTAACAGCTTTGGCAGTACTAGTCCAGCTTGACCATACTGCGTAATGATTGGTACTGAATAATTAAGCTAAATGGAACCTAGTTAAGTCTCTGTCTATTCATTTGGCAATTCATTCAAGAATTCACTGTTACTATCTCTATACATCAGTTTACCTTTTCCTGTACTAGCATGCACAATCCTAAAATAGCTAAAAAGATGGAAATTATTTAGCAATATGATTATTGTCCCATTGCAAAACATGGGAGCTTACAGAAGGATCTTCCACTTTCATTTCCATTGTACCATGCAGTTTGATTCCTGTCCAAGGGGTATCAAGAAAAGGCTATGTACCTCTTGGCAAGGACACCGTACGATGTACAAAGAAAAAAAATCTACCCTGTACAAAGCAAAGGGTTCTTCCCATTTGGTTGTGGACTGTGCCCAGCATGTCGAACATACCAGACAAAAATGACTTGGGGACAAAAGAGAGGAAATGCTTTGTCACAAACTGATGAGAACGAGATCTGCAGCTTGTGCCAAAGCAGAGCCAGGTCAGTGGGACTGACAGTACCACGCTCGCCCAGACAGGAGGTGGCTTCCCAGACAGGCTGCAGCTGAAACGCTCCCTTACAGGCAAGGGGAGAGGAGAACTCCCAGCTATGGATACTGCTGCCATCGTGGTGGCATCTAGCACAGTCACCTCTTTTATCCTGTTTAATTTATTTCTCTTTAGGCCTTGCATCTTACAGAAAAATAGCCTGATTAGCTGTTCTTTTCTGAAGACTATCTGTGCACGTGGACCGTAATTGGGGAGGGATGCAGCTAAACACACAAAGCTGAAACAGTGCTATGACAAAGTCTGCGGTCAAATTGAACATTTTCCTCTTCTTGCAAAAATTATTATTCTTGTATATTTGATGGATTTATCAATACCAAAAAATATTCACAGTTGAAACAAGCAAACTGTTTTGAGGGGGATGCTTTTTCAGTGCTAAATAGAGAATATTTACAGAAAGTAGACTTCCCACTCAAAAATATGTTTTGTTGAAAATCGGGGGGGGGGGGGAGGTTGGGGGGGGTTGGGGGGGTGTTTGTTGTTGAAAATCTGCTGGGAAATAGTTTCAGCTGACAATATCTGACTGACCTTAAAGAGGAATACTGCAGTCCAGACACAGCTCCCTTACGCCTGCACTTTATAACACCCCTAGTAGCCCAGTTCCCCCATCTGATTCCTACTCCCTGACATTTCTGAGGTTACTCAAAACTTACTGGAGGTGGCTTGCTGAAAAATTTCCAATAGAATATTTTCTACTAGAAAAATATAGCTTTCATGAAAATGAAAGTGCTCTGCAGGTATATATCAATTTGAATAAATATTTAAACAAAAAAAGTATAAATAGACCCTCAATTTCTTTTGTTTTGTAACTTCTAATTTGATAAGGCAAAACTTTTATTTTTGGTCTTTTAAAACATTTTGTTTGCGCTGTTTGTTATTTTTATGTTCCACTAAAATACTATAATGGTGTATATTTTCATGTAATAGCCGCTATGCTTTTTAAAAAAGTCCTGAATGAAACATCTTTGTATTTTCAAGCAAGATGATGCAACATCACTGAATTAAACCTTTTGCTATTCCCAAGCAACAGCAAAAAGTTCAGAGTTTTCAAAACATGGGACACTTGACAATTTCAGCATTTTGTTTTGATTTGAAATAGAACCAGCTTTGTTTCCAAACAATTCCACCACCCTGATTTCAGTGCAATTCCTTCAAATATTTGCACTCGCATGAAGCACGATATGCAACAGAAACATTCGAGTTCCAGCTCTGCTACAGAAACTTTGTTGACAAGTAAAATGTATTTAGGAAACATACCTGTTTTTTCCCCTGTGTTTTCTTAAATTCTTCACACGCTAGCCAGAACAAAACGTTTTCCTCACTAAATTCCTTCTTTAAAAATTCCTAGGGAAAAGCAAAGCAAGCAAACAAACATTAGTATCCAATTTCTCAATTGTTTTTCTCTCTTCCTACTCTAGCTATTAAAACTAGAAGCTGCCTTTGGGTAGCTCCACCATGGTAAGAGTTTACATAATACCGTGTAACAGAACCACTGCATTAGTGCATCTGCACGCTACCAAAACACGAATGACCAATCATATATTCAGCACTTTGAAAGCACATTCCAGGAGAATGATGAGCTGCATTTAATCTCAGAGCATATCAGTAACTAACAAGAAGAGTTTCTTCAGTCTCCCTTAAATAACTCGAGCAATTTTACAGTCATTACTCAAAGGGAAATCCAAAAATACATTAATTCATTATCAGGTGATTATAATGAACTATTTAAATGAGTCACAGATCACTTGAGATTCTCATCTAGTATCCTTCTGATTTTTTAATGAGTAAAATCTCTACAAATAAAAATGTTTCTAAACATGGTCATCAGTGGCAATAAATTCACTTAAGTAAACTAAAGCAGAAGATGTATTTGTGTTCTCTAGACAGTGTTTAAACAAATGACATTTCTCCAAAAGTGAGGCATAGTTTAAAATGGGGAAAAAAATGTACATTAAATTTCTTTAGAAAAAATAATGACTGAAATATTTATAGCTCTGAGATCATGTTTTCACTTTCAAGTGTTAGAAAATACAAAGTAACACCAAAATTTAAACAGTACCAAGATTACTTTTTTTTTTTTTTTTTAAAGAATTCTAAATCACAGTGTTTTGTAATTCCAGTTTACATCACTTTTCAAACCAGTCTGGCAGGAAATCGTTTTATCCCAGGGCATTTTTTCAGCGATTAGTAGGGCAAACCCACAGTCAAGTAGGTAGTTCCTATTCTTACAGCTAATATGGCAAGAAGGCCTTAAAAAACCAACTTGCCACCCTCACTTAAGTAAGCCTGAAGCGTACATTTTGAGCTGTACAAGCCCACGCTTCGTAGTAAACTTAAAGAGAATTCTTTTCAGTATAGCTGCTACAACACAGAGTAAGAGCCACACAGAGTTATCAGGCTCAAGAGCTGTTAGTGGTTACTCATTGCTTATGTAAGGACAACGTATGAGAATAGAGAGTGCAGGATCAGTCCTCAGCAATAAATAATGCTTGGCCAGAGAGATCAGTGGCTCAAGGACTGTAGTTTATCCAATGGTAACTTGTTAATCCTTGCAAGAGCTGATAGATCCGATTAGAAAGATGCAACCAGCAGTAGTCCATGTGCCTTAGGACAGCAAGCTGCAGTGGGCAGAAGGCACCACCTCAGAAGCTCAGTAAATGCCACAGCTCCAACTCTGCCACCTCTGCTCAGGGTACGTAGCTGGAAGGTTGCATGCCTATGTTCTTACAGCACTTGCATAGCTGCACCATTTATGCTGAGACTCATTCAGCTTTAAATCCTAATTTTGGTTTATATAAGTATCCATAATTAATATAGCAACCCTAAATCGTTTCACTCCTTCTGGATCTTCAAGAAGGTTCTCCAGTGATGTAGCCCATTTTGAGGTTCCTTTCAAGGTTTGGTGGCTGCTGCTTGGGTGACCCTCGCTGTCATTTATCTCTGGAAAAAATTGAGAAAACCACCATCTTCGTTAGAAGCGATGAATGAATGTCACATGCATTTCTTCCCCATTGCCCTCTGCACCCTCGGATTACAGCTGCACTCTGTAAAGGGAACACCATAAACTTGAAAATAAACACACACACATATTTGAATTCTGCTTTGCCTCTAAGGAGGTAAAAATGCCTTGCAGTTAGATAATTCATGAGCATGGAAGCAGGCACCGTCACTGTTTTATAGGAGTTCAAGCACCTTTTGCATGTGGAACACAACGACCGCAGCCTATGTAGTAAAAGGACCATTTACCTTTCGTTCTGGCACTGTCAACGACATTGGCTTCTATAACGCAAATCCTGGTCAGTCACACACATGAAATTTATTTTTTAAGAAAAGAATCATCACTGAAGGTTGGGAAAAGGCAAAGAGAGAAAGAAAAATTATGCTTTGTTTAGCAGGAGAACAAGTCCAATGGGTTAACCCAGTCTAACAGGAGAAAAGACAGCTGGCAGAGGAGCCTCGTTCCAGCTGAGTCAACCTGCTATCGGGCAAGTGGTATTTGGGTGTTTTTTCTGTTTGCTTTCAAGTCCACTGAAATTCAGCTGCCATAAGGTGTACTGAACTGTGGCCACATCTTATCTGCCAGCCAGCCTTCTCACAGATAAGAGAGATGCTGTACGTTTTTGAATTTTTCTATCCCAGGGACAAGTATGTTACATCCAAGGCTGGTGATGCCAAAAAAAAAAAAAAAAAGAAAGTTTTCTGGCTATCCATCAGAAAACCTATTACTTGGGAAGACTTCAGGAATGTTACTGCTGATCTGAAAAACTCTACAACAGACATAGAGCACTTGCTTGGCCTCCTTTCCTCTCACGCCCGAAATGCCCAGGGAAGACAGCAGGAGTGCAGGCCATGAGAAATCAGGCTAAGAGCTCCTCTTCAGGTTACTACACACCGCAAAGGTGCACAAAACTCTTACTGCAATCCATACAGTTTCAATTTATTTCTATAACCCCTTCGTTTCTCCCTACCAACTTATTGGAAATATGGACCTTAGTAACTTCTGCTTACGCTCTGTTAGAAAGCCCTTCCTCCACCATGAAACTAAACCTCAGCAAGTATCTCAAAAAACTATCTATGCAGAGCTATACTATCAGATGCGCTTTTCAGCTGGTAGCTAGAATGATAAATGCTGAGGTTAAAGTCCTACAAAATACTGGCGCGACAGCAAAGCCAACTGAGTTTTGGTTGGTAGGGACCTGTAGAGTCTATTTGTTTTTCTAACAGTGAGATGGACCACTGTTTTAAATGAATGAGCATCTCCTCTTCTCCCTTGGTAGGAGTGTTCCTTTTATACAGGAGAATTACAAAGCTGGAAAAGAGGTAAACTTTCTGGAGCCGTGGATTCCATACCCATTGCCTAATACTGAGAGATCTACACTCACGCCCCGAGTAAATACAGACGTAAAAGAAAGGAATGCATCTAAAATGATCGAGCAAATAGTCACTGCGGGCTACATTTTTCATGTGTAAATCCTGTCTCCCCTTCGCCCATCCTGCTCTCACTCTCTGATGCACCAACCTGATATTTCTTACACAATGAACGCATGACGCTGCGCCTGCACAAAACCTTCCGAGATCCAAGATTACAACCAATTTGGGTAAAGATTGTGACAGATTGGTCTCCAAAGCAGCAAGGATACCTACAGCTCTGTATAGGAAAAGTAATCCCCCCCCAACACACAGTCTGCTAGTTAAAGGTAAAGAGCCCGAACCTGAGGATTGTCTCCAAACCACTCCTGCAGACTTCATACGTGACACAAGAGTACAGCGACTTAACTGTGCCTCAGTTTCCCCTCCCCTCATGCAAAAGGATGTGGTTCTTGATTATCACTTGCAAAATTTATTTTAGGAACGTGACTCAAGGTATCTGGGCATCTAATCTCAGTAAAATCTGAGAGATTGAAGTGGGAATAGCCAAGTACGTTGGAGCAGAACACAATTACTTCTGAGGAGCTTGAATCTTTTGTTATGATCATTCTCACCTGCAAGCAGGGTGGCAGCTCTGTGTGTACAGCTGCTAATGGCCTGAAGAACGAGGCCATTCTCTTATTTAATATACGAATTAGCACAGAACATATAAGAGTAGGATTTTATTTCTACTGTTTCTTTTCCAGCCAAATTTTAAGTGGACTTTAATAAGCATGTATTTCAATAAGCCAATGCGATACAGGGTGGACCCAGCACTCTGAGAACCTACAAAAAGTTTCTGGTGAGCAGACAAAGGCCAGAACAAGTGCTTCCACTTCACACTGATCTGTTTCCCCTCAGCTGCTTTCACGGGTCTCTCATTTTGTCTGCGTCCTCCCTGACCACCATTTGCCCCAGCTTCCTCTCACTTCCAGCCTACTCAGCACAACCCAACTCCATCCTCCTGCTCTCTTCATCACCCTCCAAACCCTGGACTCTCCTATGACCTTGTTCCCCTTCTACCTCCTCCTCCAGCCTTAGAGCAAATTTTGGTTTGGATGGGAGGATCTGCACAACTCCTTCCTAACATCCATTCTGCTGAGCCTCGTTGTACAGGACTCTGTTACTCAGTTTGTTTCCTTTTAACCAGCTCCCACAGCCCCCAAAGTACCGTGGCACTGAGATGACGCTTGCCTGCCCACTGCTCACACAATGCAACCCTTTCATTTACCCCTTGCCTCACTTATTCAAGCTGGGAGTTCCCCAGAGCAGCAGCTATGGGATGTCGCAGGTGCAGGCGAGCTCTGTCGAGCTGGCACGGATGCCACTAGCAGCCTGCACTACAGCTCCCAGGACCAGTCCACACCAAGACAGGGGACACCAGCCACAGCATCATGATGGAGTCAGGCCGTACATAATAAACTCAGGAGGTCAGAGGACACCCCTGGATCCAGCCATCAGGTAGGATCTTGTCCTGAGCAGCCCCCCAAAGCACAGTCACTGAATCCAAACAGCCTGCCAGGGACATCGCCTGGTTGGTACCACCCTGCCCGCCGTGCCAGGGGCAATGCGGCTGGCAGGGGCCAAAGCCGCGCCAGGGAACGTGCCAACAGCTCTGGGGGGCTCAGGGCTGCACGCTGGGCATGGCACTGTTCAAGCTCCGGGCTGAGTACCATTAATCCCCGTGTTCAGTGCTCCTTTGCAACCGCCATAAAACATTGACATTCCCCTTCAGTGCAAATGTAAATAGGCTGCACGTGATGCGTGACAGTAGGAAACACCCTGAAATTTTATGAGGACATTGAAACTGCTGAGTATTTTTATTATATCCCATTAAATATGCCATCACAAACATTTTTTCTAATACAAAAATTACCCCCCCCCAATTAGGATCATAACTTCCCACTCCACACACTGGTGTGATTTCTAGATTTTTTTTTAAAGATAGAAAGAGGTTTTCCCCACAAATGACTCAAGCAGCTAATCCCCAAATCTACATCTCACAACATGTTACTAAATTACCTTAAAAATGACACTTCCACTGAAGTACAATTTAATGAAAGTCTGAAACAATTCATTTCAGAAGGCAATACTGCAATAAATGTAATACATAATTACATGAATGACCCTCCTGAAACCTCTTTATCTCTGTTTGCTATTTATAAAGATAACTTTCTCCCGTGCAAAATCATCTAGTGACAAAGTTACATAGTATACACTTGGAAGTAACAAGCTAGATGACAATGTTTAACAACCAAAACGTATACATTAGTATGATAATTTAAATGAGGAAGGCAGACATTTGCTGCTACTGAAAACTGGGAGATCGCTTTTTTGAGGCACAAAGCTATTACAACACCGCAGTTATTCCACCAATATTTCTGTAAGAGTAACACACAGAATGTACAACAGATTATAAATATGCTAATTGCGTTTCTTAATGTCACAGGAGAGCGCTTGCCATCTTTTATACGGCTTCAAAACCAAGAGGCAGAGAAAGCCAGCAAAGCAGGCGCAGCAGAGCACCGTTGCAGAGCCTCTGCCGAAGCAAACTTTCCACAGCACGACCGACACAGCTGCTTGCGTGATGTGCAGAGGCCGGCTGCTTCTACAAACACAGCAAACGATCAAGTGCTTATTTTAACAGCATTGTTATTTTAGAGAAGAACCCTATACTAAGCTCACAAATAGGCAGTTACGTTAGCCGGAGGATTATTTTGGAGAAGCATCTTATAGAAGCTGCTTTCCCCAATCACACAATAGTACCACCACTGCAGATAAAGACTCTTTGTAAGCGACAGATACAACGGTAAGCGCAGCACTAGTAACACTAATTGTCAGTTGAAGCGCGGTATCAAAAAATGGCAAATATTTGCATTCTCCAAAGAGGAGCTTGGACTGAAACCACAGAAAAGTGTCAATAACATCAAAATATGCAACTTTGCAGGTCAGAACTCAGAGTTCTGGCCCTTGCTTTTGACAAGCACAAAAAAATGTGGAAACCCATCAAGCTTTTAGAGATTCAGACACAGCTAATTGCGCTAGACATGCTAACCCATCTGCCTTCCAGAAGGGCTACGCGCTACAACGGCTTCCCAAGCTGCTGTCGCATCAAACCATCGATGGAGTGGCCTGTGTGGCACCGTATCGAACAGCACAGGCTCACAGCCTTCACAGAATCCCGTCGAACGCATCCCTTACCTAAACACCTATTCTAACGGCCTCCTTCCCGCACACACCTTATGCAAACTCCTTAACAAAAGACAACTGGCACAGAAACAGTAGATACGACAAAAGCACCGTGTAAACACTCTATTCCTTATTGTCTATTTTTAACATTAACATACAACATTAAGAAAAGCCTTCTCGATTTCTTCTTGAAGAACTTCTGATCACACCGCCTGCATTTTCCCTTTTTTCACCCGGATCATAAAGCTGCAAGCCACAAACCTTTATTATTACTTTAAGAGTACTCTGAATACCTTGTCTTTTCTTACGGTCACCAGAATGCCTATCCAGCAACAATCACCAGTCTGGAATTAATGAATCCAAGGTTATGAAACAGTGGGAAACTTCACAAGCAAGCAGCTGAAAAGGGAAAATTCCCTTACTTTCCATGTATCCAAGCACCACTGGATGAATCCTCACACAACAATTTTTTCCTAGCAGCAGCTGAATTTTAAACCTTTTCACTACAGAAGGGCTGTCCTTTGCATGGTTTGGTTACTCAAAGCGTGAGCACCAACATCCTTTTTTGACCGTCTCTAACAACAGATGGCTACTGGATTCCACTTTTAACTATAAGGAAGGAAACTAAAGGGACGTTCCGCTTTTGTAGCATCTCTGGAAGTGTTCACCAGACATATATCCTTTAAAAAAAACAAAACCAAAACCCTCTAGTCAAACACCACATTTGGCTTTTCTTAGAAAGATTTTAACTTCTTGCTGCACATTATAAAATATATAATTATTTTCTAGCATTCCGAGTTTGCAGCTTTTACCCCAATTGTTTTAGCAGTGATATATGTCACCTCCTTTGAATCGACAGACTTACAGCATCAGAGATACCGCGCCACGAGATGCCCCGTAACAGCACAAACATGTTACAACGCCTGTCTGCAGGGGGAACCGTGAAGTCCTACATTTATTACGCCTCGACAACTTCCATTCCAGTTTAAGACGCTCCCTCCAAAGGCAAACTCTTCAAAGTGAATTTAGAGCTTGAACAATCACGCTCCGATGTTCCGGGCTATTGCCTCGCTACCAGTAACAGCGACAGGCAGCAGTTCGCAATTAAAATTTTGGCTGATGAGGCATAAACCCGAGCAGAATCCAGTTCCCCCTTCCGTGCAGCTGCTGGAGCGGGAAGAACAGCGCTTCTTCCCCAGGCACGGGCAGTTAACGCACCCCGCCAGGCTGCAAACAGCCGCTCTGCCCTGCGGGTCACCCCCAGAGCCCCCGGCGCTGGCACAAGCCCGGGCAGAGCCACGCCACGCCGGACGCGATGTGAAAGTCAAGGGACGCGGCCACAGCGAGCTGAACCGCCAAGAGGTGAGTTTAAGCCCGCTCAGCCCGGCGGGACGCGGGTACCACGGAGCCGGGCGGAGGAGCCGGCGCGGCCCAGGTAACGGACTCGAGCAACAGGCGCTGCCGGGGGCGGGTCGCTCGGCTCCCCTCGGCCGCTGTGCCCCGGCCCTGTGAAACCCCCGGGCCGCGCCGGGCCGCCGAAAGGGCGGGAGAGCGGCTCCGGGCCAGGCGCCCCCGCTCACCACCCCCCGCCGCCGGGAGGGGGCTCGGCCGCGCTTTCCTTCCCCGACGCTCGGTGGAAAGAGAAGTGCAGCCCTTCCCCTGCCGGCGGCATTTCCTCAGGCAGCGGCAGCTGCCGCCGGCGCCGGGGGTCGCGCGCGGAGGGACGGGGGCCGCCCCCACCTCCTTACCTGACGGCGGGCGCTTCCTGCTGAGCCGGCTCACGGCCCGGTTAAACATCTCGGGGGCGGCCGCACGGCCCCGCGCTGCCCGGAGCCGGAGGGGGCGGCCGCGCCTTCCCCGCTCCCCTCCGGGGAGGCGCCCCACGCCGCCCCGGCCCGGCCCGCTCCGCTCCCCCGCGGCCGCCCGCCCCCTGACAGGCGCCGCGGCCGCGCCCTGCCCGCCGCCAACCGGCCGTGAGGGGGAGGCAGCGTCCGCCCGCCGCGGGGCCGCCTCAGCGCCCGGCCGGGGTGGGCTGGGGAAGCGGCGCGGCCGGCACGGCAGAGGAGGCCCGGTGTTATCAGTGCCCCCAGCCTGCAGACAGAGCTCCTCCGCGCCGCGCCCCGGCCTGACGGCGGCGGCAGCAGCATTTCCACGCTGCCCTAAGGCACACGGACCGTCAAATGCAACGTGGCAATGGCGGGTCTTCGCTCTCTCTGCAGTGCCTGAGGAGAACGGCACCCTTCCCCTGCCCAACCTAAGCCGCTGCGCTGTGTGCCCCCAGCTCTTGCAGCCTTCCCCACTTTCAGCCCCCTTCCCTGCCCACCCACACAGCACCGTTATTTCCAGTCACGTCCATCTCGTCTTCCCAGGCTCAAGCCTCCTACTCCCCAGGCCGCTCCTTTCACAGCAGCTCTCTCCACCGTCGAGTCTTTGCTGAGCAGGTGCAAGAAACAAAAACCTACCAAAATAGAAGTGCCAAGTTTCTTGTGCCATTTCTTCTCCTTTGCCCTTCCAAGACATGGAAGAACAAGTATTGCTCAACGGGAAAAGCACAATTACAACAAAGGTATTTTCACTTTCAGAAATAACTTTTTACCAAAATATTTAATCAAAAATCCAGCATGTAGCCAGTGTGAGAACTTTGTGTAATTCTGACAAAATTGTAAGTCACTGACAGGCAATTAATTTGGGAAGCACAGGACAAGGGTAGTGGGAAGCAGCAGGAGTGGGAAATAGCACCAGTACCTAAGAAGTCACAGAAATCACCGCTAGCAGACAAGACACCACTTGTTTTATTTCCACCCAAGCCAAATCCCATCCTGCACACACAGTGATGCATTTATAACTAGTGCTGTTCACAGAGGGAACTTGGATGGGCTCCCCATCTCACTGAAACGTATGGATATTTTCCACTTACACACAGCCAAAACTTCATTCCTGGGAATTGGTGACACCAGAACGCTGAACACAAGAATAAATTGCATCTGTGCTTCCAAAAAAAACAACAGCACAATACCTTCCAGCTGAAGTGATTTGGCCTGCGCATCACTGGACTTCTGCCTTCAGTACCAGGGCCAAAAGCTGTGTTAGCTGGTAAAGATTTCTTGGCTCTTGGTGTGGATTAAAAAAAAATAATAAAGTTTGCTGTGCTGCTGAGGGAACTGCTCAACAGCTGCACGTGGCATTTCCAAGCAGACGTGCGAGACAGGCATGATGGTATTTTGGACCACAACTGGCATCTCTGCGCGAGCATTGGAAAAGCACAGTGGGGTAAAACCTTGCCAGCAGCAGCGGGCAGGTGGCAGAGCTGGGACAGGTACAAGTGAAAGGAACATACATGGTGTCAGTTCCAGGAGAACACGGCTTGGACATGCACTCCAAAAGATTTTTCAGTCCTACCCATTGACACCAGGTATTTCAGGGCAGTACATTTACACTGGTATCACCAGATTTTATTTAAGAATCAGGCCACAAAGCCCAAAGGTTTTAAGTGTTAAGAACTAGTACTCCTAGGACAATCAAATGCTCAAGCTAATCTGCTGACAACAGGTTATTGGAGTAGTTTTAAGACTTAACTTCATGGATCTGGAGACGGGAGTACGTAAGAAATACGAGAATGCTTGGAGACCAAAGGTTGTGCCCATGGTGCGTGTTCCTGTGCTGGTGTCTCCAAGAAGCCCCATGGAGCCCAGCTGCCCATTTGCACCCCATGCGTGCAGACCCTCAGGCCTGCCACAGATTTACCTGTAAAAGCCAGGACATTTTCTTTTCCTTTCCTCCCCTTGATACCAAACTTGGTTTCTAAGATTCTTGTTCTTCCCCCACTCTTCTCCTTGAACACATTAGCATTTGGGCTACTCCTGCAGACACAGCACTCTTCCAGGGTCGCTGTTCCTGATGCCTGTTCCATGTGTTCTCCTTTCACATGTAAGATTCAGTGCTTCATTAGACATAATGACATGAGGGAATTTTTCTTCCAGGTGAATTCAGTGGAGATATTCAAGTGTGGTTCATTTGCTGAGGATTTTTGTGTCTTTTTCCACAAATAAGCTGCAATACCTGTGTACGACCACATGCAACTTCAACAATGACTTAATTCATACTGTGCCAGTGTCCACATGCCCAATGTATACATTCTTAAATTGATTTTTTTAGACTGTGCATCACAACTCCCTCACGAATTATTGAGCTAACTAACCCACGAGTTTGATGACAACTTCCGGCTGTCAAACACGTGTTCCCCAGACAGCAGGCCATCCCAGGTAACACAGCAGCAGATGCACTTGGTGTACTTACATCTAAAGAATTGCATACTATTAAAACAGAAATGGACTGAAATGTAGAGATGCGTTTAGTCAATGAAATAACAACCACCTAATTTATTGTTCAGCTTTTAGTTCTGCTTTTAACACTACTCAATAACATTCAAATAGTAAAGTTCACGTCAAACTGAACATAAAAGCTTTCGTGAGCCTGGTTTCTCCCTCTTCCGCTCCGTTCTGTACATACACAACTGTAGCGTATTGCATGGCAGCAAACCTTGGACTGCTCATTATCCTAAATGAGGGCAGGTTTAAAAATTTTGATAAAATTCAGCAAATTTCCCATTGACAGTGGCAGGAACAGGCTGGAGGAAAAGGGAACAAAATGAGAATATGCAAGACACCCAAAAAGGCAGAAACACACTTGCTAACCTGTGATTTCAGGCAAAGATACTCAAGATTCTATTTTAAAATTTTACTTGTATCCTGAAAAGTAATCTGTGGACTTAAATTTAAATAGCTAGTTTTGAAAAGAAACGGAAGCAGTTGTGCTCAGCCGCTACCATTGCAAAAAAATCTATTCTGGAACATACTGAACTATGGATATCACCGCAGAAAATTGGTAAAATGTGCAGTTCATTTCAATGCCAAATTGGAGTTGACAGACTCTAATCAACAGACTATGAAAAACCTGACTCATGATTTAAAGCCCTGATTTCATTTACACCAACATAACGCAATTGATTTCAGTAGAGGTATTTCTTATTTACACGATTGTAAGAACTAGGCCCCAAACTTAAAATCTAAAGTGTCAACAATGAGGCCTTCAAAGTAGGGAACTCCCACTTGCTACACAAAAACCCCCTTTAGAATCTAATTTTAGACTTGCAGAGTTAATTTCCCAGTTACAGTGCCCTTGTTCCTAGAGCACCCCAAGAACATGGCACTGCATAGGTGTTACTATAAAGCCCAGATTCACAGACCTTGCTTTGCATTATACCAAAGCCACCAGTTCCGGAGGTGACACACAGCAAACAGTGTTTCTGCTGCCAAATTTCCCGATGCAGCACGTTCTCCAACTGCCCCCCCATGCTCCTCTCCCACCTGGAAACGTCCCCTGGCTCCCTCATTAGCACAAGACTTGCAGCACCACTGTCCCCAGCACCATTTGCCAGGGCATGTGGCAGAACAGATGCTAGGAAAAAACAGAGCTTACGTGAGAAGTCTGGTCGGATTAGTATAATTCAAAAGCCCACACACCGGGATTTCTACTGGAAGTTTCCTGCTTGTACTACCGAAGCCAGAGCATCCTTGCGAGAATTTAATTTTTTTTTCCTTCTAACAATCCTTGCTCATAATTGGCAATGAGGTTTTATGAGCTGAAAAGACAGAGGACAAGATGTTTAAGTTTCCTCAAAAATCTCTAAAGCAAATGAGCTTGCTATTGACTACTGAGTTCCACGAAAATTCGTTTTCACTGAAACCCAAGGACTAACCACTTCATCCTCACTTCTCTAAGAGATTCAGAAAGCAAACCCAAACATAATTTTACTACAATTTTATGACTTTCAAGGGACTTTTGAATATGGCTAACAGTTCAGCATTTTGCCCAAATACATTTTCACATGATTTTAGAGAATATACATTCTATAGATAGGGAAATCCAGCTTCCTATCATGTGCCATTACAGGTAACAGTAGCAAACAAGACTAGATGCCACACCACAAACTGTATTCTGGCCAGAACGCACAAGGCATTTTAATCCATGAGAATACACGCATAAAAATCATAGACTGCTCAGAGTATTGTAGATTCAATACATTGAAACCTGGTTTCAAATTTAATGAACATTCATCGTGTTCACAATGAGCTGGCAAATATGGCTTTAAAATTTTCCCTTCCAAATACACCTATGCTGAAATGCACAGAGTGTCATGAACCCAGAGGGACTCAGATTTTTTTAAAATCTAAATATTTTAGCTCCTATGTTTTCACAGTTTAAACACAAAGAAATCAGTGACAGGCTCACTGCTAGAATACACTAGAGTGTGGTTAAGCCTACTGCTTGTGGATAAAGCAATATGATTTGATGTTGTTAAGATCTGATTACTTTTTTTTTCAGTTCAAAGCCAAGAGTCACTTTTTAGTTATATTAACCTTAAACCAGCAAGCCATTTTTAGATTCAAATCAAGTTTTTAAGTCTTAGCTAAATGCATTTACTGTCTGAAGATTCACAAATACCAGAGTAAACGAGCAGATAATAAAATGTGGTTTTTATCTTTTAATTAGATACACACAAAGAAAATATAAACATGCCCTTCCTGTAAGGTACACAGCATAAAGCAGCTTTGAAGAGAATTCTGGTAGAAAACTGTATTCTATTTCAGGCTTGCCTAAATAAATCAGGGGAATTTGTCCAGCACCCTCACTTTGAACTCAGAGAAAGCTCTGACTCACTCCTTTGTAATACTTTCTGCTACAAGGAGGTTCAGAGGGTCAACTTTTATCCCTAATCTTGTGGAACATTCCTCAATACCTCCAACTCCAGAGGCTTTATGCATGCCAAAATACAGACTGCTGAACTCTAGCAGCAACATTTAAACATGTAGAAACTGAATTAAAGGCTAAATAATACCAGTAGTGCCCCTACCTTATGGTAGTTACACCTAGACCTCTTCGTAAATTGCACTGAGAAAAAAAACCTAAGATCAAAGTTTGTTTTAAAAAAATTCACCCACTTAAATTGCAGTTTTACATTCTTCTTTGCATCTGACAGTGAAGTAATAAAAATGTTTCATTAGGTTACTGTTAAATGAGTATTTAGTTTTTATAAAAACCTTACTACTAATCTTACTTCTCAAGTTTCTTCAACTTTGTTCTATAAAGAAAAAACAAATTAAGGTGAAAGAATTTTATTTTCCTTTTATATTGCCTTTAAGTTGCAAAAGAAAAAAAAGAGACAAATGTTTTTTGGTTGGTTTTTTTTAACCCTCCAGGGTACCTGCAGGATTTAAAAACAGCTTTCAGAACATAAAGCAGCACCGTGAATTAAAACCTGAGATGAAGAAATATGTTTTTCAATTACCAATTTTATAGCAATAAAAACCCCCTTGACTTGGTAAAACAATATTCATATATTCAACTAGAAATTAACTAAGAAATCATCATCAAAACCTTAAAAGCATTCTAAGCCCCTCTGGACTATACATAGTTAGGACTGATGGGGAGGCGCAGTAAAGAAATCTCAGCTTTTGTGAATTATGTCCAGCCTGGTACGAACCTGAAGATACAAAAAAAAAAAAGTACTTAACACATGCTTTCAACATCCATCCGTAAATATTAAAACATGCACAGAGCACAGAAATCAAAGCTTTTTGCTATACAGGGAAACATTAAAAATGATACCTGAGGTCAGCGTGTGTTACTGCTAAGAACCAGATGCAAATGCAACAGGTTGGCTCCTTGCGCGTGAAAAACAAGTACAACTCTGTTGACTAGAAACATACGTAATTGAAGTGAGAAACACAGCAAAATAGACAGGGTACGAAGAAATGAGAGATAAACAGCCTTAACAATAACTGAATCACAAACCACAATTTAAGTATCCATGTGTATTTTGTACAGTGAAAACAGTCACGAGGAATGCCTGTTTCTACAGCCTCAGTAAACTAAGATTTGGAAATACTCAGATACTTCCAATGAGACTGCATCTTGCCTTCCTTTTATTTAGAGGTCACACAGGCAGAAAAGACTCCGGCAATACCTTTCAGTAAGATTTTGCTGTAGAAGCATTTCAACGGAACATCACATTTCTAACCTATGCAGCTTGTCAGACACTTGTTGCTAGATGCTGTGACCTTAGAAAATGTATTTGAAGTATATTATTGCATACCTTGCCAAATTTCCATGTATACATCTTGGAGGACAGGTTCTATAGTTTCTTAAAAGGCCATAAAGCAAAGAGAAGAAACGTTCTCAGAAGTCAACGTGAACACAGCATCACCCCATATACTGGCCTTAAATCTTCTTCAAATTGCACCATATGTTCAGCAATGTATGTTGGTCCTCTGACCTTAGGTAGTGACCTTTTTAAAATACATTAACAATACATATGAACAGCTGTTACACTTCTAGAACAAGGTCTTTGTTACATGCATACTGCAAGTTTATAGTAATTTGCTCACTTCTGAAAATGTCCCTTTTAAGGCATTTGAGAGATGTTTCATGGTCTTTCGTATCCTTATTCCACGGAGTACATAAATCCAAGTAGGAGGCAAGATTAGTCTGGGAATAGTATCCTAGAAATATTCATATTTTATTTTTCTTAAAGTCTGTCTGATATTAGCCACGGTTTTAGATAATTAGCCACAAACACAACAGGAATTTCTCCTACAAAACCATAGCACATACCTGTAAATGAAAGCAGCCCTCATTCATACTAAGATAGCAAGAGTTCAGAAAATTATGTTGGACCTCAGCCTTCTCTGAATATTTGCAAATATACAGGACAGATTTACTCCCTACAGAACACAAGCTGTGCACTTAAAGCAAGCAGCAAGGCCTAAATGTTTCCAGCATTTGACTGTACAACAGTGATCTGGTACGGCAGCTGTAGCATGTATGAGCAGCTCCAAGAGGTTGATTCCATCTTCGCAGTCTAAGGTGTATTCATGTAGCTTCCTTGTGCTTTCAGCTGCAAGTAAAACTCAAGTAGAAATAGTTCTACAAAGGTATATTGCAAAATTAAACGGTCCTTTTAATAACCAAGAGGGTTATTTTCCCCACAGTCAGTACCAGAGTTGAAAGATTTGAACTAAGCAATAAATTGTATCAATTGGTCTTTCCCATCATGCTTGATAACCCAACATTAAAGGAAACATAACATTTGTGGAATGAAAAAATCTGTTTCATTGAAAGGACCAAAGAAACCACAAAGAACATTTTTCATGGAACAGCACCCCAGTAATAATTCTCCATTTATTAAGGTCAAAGAACTACCTACTCAAATGGAGGACAGTGGCTTTTCATTGTCCCCCATGATATTTAAACTTCTACAGAGGTGGCTCTAGTAAGCCAATTTCCATCTAGGTGATGTAAGCATTATTCCATGTTTCACAGGGTAGACTTGTGATTCTTATTCAATTCCTACCCACCCCTGCTCCAGAAACTGTACATTTAAATATTGGGAAGACATTCAACAAGCAGCTGGGCATATCTCAAACTGCTTCAGTTATAAAAACAAAAGGGTCAATACAGGCAAACAATAGAATGCCACGCTAAGAGATCTAAATTAAGCAAAGGTCTACAAATTCAGACGCTGAATGAAATTTGCTCCTTTAAGTTTTCTTTATTCGTTTAGTCAACTTCAGTATTCTAGCTTAGTTGTTTAACGTGCCTCTATTTTCTCAGCAACCAAAAAGAAAATGGTCAAAGGTTATGCATCTTCTATTTTTTTAAAGTAACTTTATTTTAAGCAAGGAGATAAAGCAAATTTGTGTCTGAATGGTCACAATCCTTTGAATGCTGCCATGGTAATTGTGTAATTCTGTCATTATTTTAAATGTTTGACAATATGACTTGGCACTGTCACGCACACTAGTCTGGCACGTGTATCCCTTCGTCTCACCATTTTTCCCTTTCCTCCTCCTTTCCCTGCAAGCAGCTAGGAAAGACAGCTGCCAAGTATCTGGGATCAGAGAGAACCTGGGTTCATGCAAAGAATAGCACCTGGTCCCTTGTTTTCAAAGGGAAATATTCAAATGCTATCACCTGTCATTACAGAAGGAAGTGAATTCCCTGACACAACTCCATTAAGTGCTTTTCTTCTAAGCAAAAAAAGACCACCTATGCAACTCTGTCATCTTATTGACAGCTTGAATACTAAGATACAAGGTAAAGCAATGTTTCTTCCCACAGCGTATCAGGAATACTTTAATAACCAAAAAGATTCAGATCAGCTTTAATCAAAGAAAGCATGAGTGGCTGTGTATTTAAGCAAGAATAACTTGTATTCAAATAATCATCACTGATGTCAAATTAACTTTCTGAGTCATTACACTTTAAATGTCAGTAAGCAGAGCATGTCATTCACTTCCATGATCTAGATCAGCATACATCCCCAGAAAGATGACAGACAGAATCAGTGTTTACTCCTCAACATGAAATCCTGTTTCTTTTTAAAGTAAAACATTCAGTAAACATTTCAGCATTTTCTTTGATTGGAAGTGATTGGGGGGGGGGGGCATATTTTATCCACATAATACTGACATACACAAATATATTTTTAATTTTTTTTGATTCACTGAAATTGGCTGAAATGAAACACGACAAAGACCTTCCCAGTAGTACTGCCTTGCAGTTGCCTTTTTATGAACAGAAATATTACATAGCAAACCCCTTAAATCTACCAATGTTGAGTAGGCATCACCTATGATCAGAACAAATAAACTCTCAGTTTCAAAAGAACAACTTCCTTTTGCTATTACAGCAGCAATCCAGATCCCAAACTGTATCTGTGTATGAAGATTCAAGTTGAAAAAAGGCAGTTCTTCAAAAACACCATCCTTTTTTTTTTTTAAGTATACTGAATAAAAGATTGCCTGTATCTTGCCATGTAAGAACAGTGCAACAAAATCTTTTATTGCTGACCAGGAAACAGTTCCACGTGATTAAAACAAAGACTTGTGCCCTTGTTCAAAAACAGTCAGATAATTAAGAAGTATCAGACACTAATCATGTCCATACAGTTTAAGTCTGCTTCCTTGTGTACAAACACAAGAAAAACAAATCACTGGTTTTCTGCAAAACTAAGCCTTATTCACTGTGAGACTTTTTTGGCGAGTGAAATGAAGGAAATGGTTCTGATACAGTGAATAGCTGTCTCATGAAATTATCTTCGTAAGGAAGAAGGTTCTGCAGGAAGAGTATGTCTGAAAACTGTTCACAAATATACACAAGGAGGCAGGACTGATGAAAAGCTACACGTGACCTTAGATTTACTGCAACTCTGCAAAATACAAAAAGATTTTGTATGAAAAAATTTTAAATAAAACATCTTTTACATGATTGCAAGTGCATAGTTTACAAGTTCAGCCTTGTATGCCTGTTGTCAGTTTTACAGCAAGGATGGACAATGTTTTGACAGAAGACAAAACAGGATAAGCCCTTTATCATGTTTCACTTTTATTGAACATTTTCTGCAAATGCAGATTACAACCTTGTTTCAGGTTGCACGCATGAACTTAAGCCATGATAAATCAATACTTTCTGAAATCCAAATCCTAGTGGGAAGGGGTTAGATAGTGGTTGATTTCTGTAGTTAGAGAAATTACAACAGTGTAACAGTCGCTCATAAAAGCAGTATGATGCAAGAGGCTCTTTGGTGCCAAAAAATTGTCAGTGATGCATTTATGAACGCTACCGAGTAGAAAGCAATCCAAATTACAACTCTTCCTCGCAGTGCTATAGAAACATTAAAGGACACTGGAGACTCCCATACCTTGAGTAGTCTGTGAAGAAATATCACCCTTAAAGAAAAGCTGTATAAAAATCAATGACAAAAAGACTTAAATGAGAAAGTATATCCTATCTTTCATCCTGAAATACAGGTCAGGTACGGCCCAGCTCTACAGCAGGCATATTAAATCATCAGATTTAAGGTGATCTATGCATTGAGACCTGAAAGATCACTGCCTTAATCTTACACCCATTCATATGGGCATTTATGTGGCAATGTAGTTGCATCATCGAAATCTTCAGTAGCGCCTAAAGAACATACTGCTTACATACCAGCATGCATCCAGAACATAATTCTAGGTGTCTGACACATGACTATGTAGAAACCCCAGATTTCAAGTGAAGTCTAAGAAATCCTCAAGTAACTTGTAATTCATATATCTACTGACTCGTGATTTTTTTTTAAACCGGAGAAGTGTAACAAAAATGCAGACTTACTTGTGATTTTTTTTCCAAACTACAATGTATAGGCCGATCCTCGCGTAGATATACACATATATACAAAATTTATAGAAAAACAAGAGTCCTGTAGACAAGATTCCTAACTTGAGCAGAAAAACACTACATATACCATAAAGGAGAAACAGAGATAAAGGGCCAATTCTGTCATCACAAGCACTTACGGTTCCACACTAACTTCAGTCATTATTGCATGCATTAGATGCCCAGAGTTACAAGGATCTCTGGGTACAGTTGAGCCAACTGACTAAATTGCTCTTCCAGTATATCTCACTTTCAACCTGATCTAAAAGTCAAGGTACTATTTAGCATGTCAAGTAGAAGAGGAAAAAAAACCTCATGTGATTTGCTACAGCATTAAGTGTAGTTATTTGCACAACCTGGCTAGTTTTAACAAAACTGCAAGTTTCCATTTCAAAATCTATTCTAACTTGCAACACCTGCATGGTAAGAAACAGAAAATAAAATATGCAGCTTCTCAGACACTCATTTGGAACCATCATCTCGAAAATCAAACATTCTGTTTCTTTTAAAATGCAAGTTTGCTTCACTGAACTATCACTGCAAATCCTATTTACTTTTTAATTGTGCCTGCCTCAGTGTATTTCAGTATACAGCTGAAACATTTGCACCCCCTAGCTGTCACAGGTAAGACACAGTACTTATATCTAACTTACATTCATTTTCAACTTCAAATTTATTGAGGCAGTTTATATCAATGTATCCATAAAATAATTCAGAAATAACCCAAGTATACCATTTAAACATCTTCATGATTTATCCATTTACACACTCAGTACACAAACAACCCAGCCTCTGTACAGGTTCATCACATGCAAACCACCCATAAAGACAAAAACTTTAATTAAAAATAAGTCACAACTCAGTGTACTGTTTCAACTGCATCTCCATTTACCAAATGGCACATTGAATATTCTCTAAAATAAGATGTTTTTAACAATCTTGTTAAAAAATTCTTGGGCAAAATATTTCTAGACTTAAAAAACATCAAGATTTTTCAAAACACTCAAGATACTATACAACTTATAATAACCTTGAAATAGGTTTACAAGGTTGTTAACCAAGGTATTTACATACCAAATAATGTAAAGCAAAAAAATCCGTATTTTTAATGACAAAAAGGTGATGCATTAAAGATTTATGAAATTAAAATTAAGGCTCTTTGTTATAGTTCTTTATGTAACTTTACATAATAGCCAACTTTGGAAATGTCAGTCTTGCACATTCTTGTCAATCTACTGCATTTAAAGCAGTAGAGTATATTAAGTATTACTTTGAATAATTACATTGCTACTTCTATGTTTGAGCATGCTTTTGAAACACTGTAATTATGAAATATTTACAATGTGTAGCCTTCAAACTTTATGTAAAAGCACAAGTATGCCTGTCTGACTTGAATACAGACAACATACTTGCAAAAACGTTTTTACTTCTCAAAATTAAATGCAAATTACTGCAGTCTTAATAAGCAAACCAGCTCTGAAAAGTTTTAATGTGTGCCTGAATGTGGACAAAGTTATGTGAAATTACTCAGACAGTACTGTTTTTCATTTTAGACTGAACTATTTTTTGTATCGGACTTTTCTTTAAGCATGTAGAAAAATTAAATATTTTTTTAAAAAATTATTCCAAGACCTACATACATTTTCTGAGCTATGCCCGTAAGTTTCTTGAAAAATCAATACTGTCTAGCAGGTTGTAATGATTGGTCCACAGTTTATTTCAGGATGTGTGTTCAACTAAAAGCAACTTGCTGTTTTTCAACGTCATATCTCTTAAAAAGCACAGTGATATAAAACACTGAAGACAGAACAAAAAAATGGAATGGTAACCTAAAGATCAAATTCATTAGCCATTTCTCCTACTATATCAAAATTTGTAGTCAGAATTGTCTTTATTGACTTTATTTTTAATTTTTGTACACAAAGAAAAACATGTTCATATCCATCATGAACAAAAACTTAAAAAGGCAGAACTAGAAGACATTTGTGTCCTTCACCAAAGCAAAGCTGTGCTAAAGGTTCCAAACATTTCCATTTTTAAAATAAATATTTTCTTTTTTCATTGTCTACATTCCAGTCTTCAGAATGTCACTGGAAACTGCAGCCTATCATGAAATACACACTTTTAAACAGAGTCCCAGCTCACTGTGTTTGGTAGCTTGCCATACCATATCCAGCTTGGTTAGGTATTACAGGAGCACCTTGTCCCTGGGCAGGCTGAGCACTAAATCCACCCATCCAGGCGGCAGATGGAGATTGGCTTAAAAAGAAACAAAATGGTTAAAAAAAAAAGGAAGGAAAAAAAGAATAATAATCATGCAAGCTAGTCAAGTTATTTACAAGACAACAGACTAAGAACATAAAAAACATACTTCCTGCCCTACCATTCATATCACAATAGAACAATTTCTTCTTCTTCTTTAATGAGTAATTCAGGTTAAGTGCTACATGTGATTCTTGAAAGTATCATACACTTTTTAAGAACAAGGAGAAAGAAAAAGCCCCACAAACCTCGGGTACTAGTTGCATAGGACAACTGCCTCCAAAGGCATGTACATACACAGGTGGCTGTAAGTCAACATCAGTGATGCAGAAATGCAAAAAATTCCCAACACCTAATTGGCATGAATACCAGTTTATCAGGGCTTAATATGTTTAATTGGCAAGAGATAATGAAGAATTACGTAAACAAGTTATTTTAACAGTATGTTAAAACAAAAAAATTATTGTGAATACTTCAGTCTTTGAGAGATCAACTATGAAAAGCCCATCCAAATTCTGAAACTGCACGAGTTAAAACATCAGTATGTAGTTTCTTCTCTCCAGGGTTATGAACCCTTTCGGTAGATACCTGGGCTCCCTGGTTCAGACTCTACAGTACTTACCACTTCAAGACAGAATCCAGGAAATTTTTAGGTATCGGACAGGAGCACCATCCAAAACTCTACCATAGAGGAAGCCTTTGTGCCTTGAGTCTCAAAACACCCATACATATAAAATTTGTTATCGAGTACAAGTCGGAGTGACTCACCCCATTATTTGGTCCATGTTAATCATTAAACATAAGCTTTAAGTGCATATGAGTCCACCTAAGGCTTGAAACCTTGTGCAACCCTTGAACCACATGAGCCTGAAACTCAGATATAACATTCTGGGAATATTCTAAAAAAATTAAATAAATTACTTACTCTACTCCAAAACCCTGTTGATTCCATGCTTGGCCATACATTCCATACGATGGTACTTGCCACCCATTAGCCATATATTGCCCGTACTGTTGTGGATTTCCATATACTTGGCTCCACTGCCCCCACTGACTGTAATCCACCTAAGGAGAGAATAATTCATAGTACTTCAGGTTCTGGAGATCGATTATGTTCCTTTTGTGCTGCCGAAGGAAAAATTTTTGGCTATATCAATCACAGGGCTAAAACGAGCAATAACGAGATCAGAAAAATAAGACATCACTGTGTCTTAATTAGATCCTTGTACCGAAATACGTGTTTGTGTGTGTTTGAAATACCAAAGATTATTTGGTTGGATAGCCACCTAGTCTGCAGTTAGTGAACTAGCAAGAATCAGCATTACCTCAAAGTTTCTCCCTATCTTGAATCATATCCAGAAGACAGTAACAGACATTCCATCAAAATCACTAGCCCAGTTTGATGAACAACTGCAACATAACTGAGACAGAACATTGAATTTCATAAGAACTCTACCACAAAATTTACCTATTATAACTGGGAAGGCATTACAGGCACATAGACGATTGCTTTTGTAATACAATGAAAAGGTTAAAGCGCAGTTACCTGTTGGAAGTTTTTAGTCATATCAGGGGATTCTTTACCCCAATAACATTTAACAACATGTCCTTCAATTGTGGTTCCATTAACTGAAACAATAGCATGTGCTGCACTTTCATGGGTTGAAAATCTAAAGAACGTAAAGACAAACCAATGTTATGCTTTATAGTACTTTCACCCGATTGTTAAAAAACAGTGACTCCATACATACAGGACATCCAGAGAAAAAGATCTGCTTTCACAGATATTCATCTTCTCAGGTAAAAAGATTGGTGGCCACTTTTAAAAGTTCCAAATTTTTCTATGAACATATAGTGACAGCTTTTAATGTATCAGCAGAAGTTCAATCAAGTGAAATTACAGGAAGACAAAACATTACTACATGAACAAAATCACAGATTTTATTTTTCTCTGTCCATACCTGACAAATGAGTAACCTTTTTCTGGAAACACCCTTATTTCCATAATCTGTCCAAATGGTGAAAAAGTCTGTCTCATAAGTTGATCTATAACATATAATATTTTTGAATTAGTAACCATCTTGGTGTCCAAAAAGTTTCAACAATAAAAAAGCAATAAACCAAATCATACCTGTTAGCCCAGAGGCAATTCCTCCACAGTACACAGTACAATTTTTTGGACTTGACTGATTTACTACATCTTCAAATCTCAACTGTTTTGTATTATCTACAAAGAGAGAAGGCTGTTTTGAAGCAGTAGGTTAACGGTAACCACAGAGCCCCAGATACTTACCTTGTACCCAAGTACGAATTACTCATTTAACAAACACATTCAATATTTTATGATAGACCAGTAGTGCCACAACTATGTTGATATAATACCCAAAAAAAATCTATTCTTTAAGACCTGGAAGTCAAGCTAAATATGTAATTAAAGTGACATGATTTTTGCAATATTCTATTTTATTCCTTCATTGAACAGTGCCATGCAAGAGAGCAAATAAAACATGAAGGTCTTACTTTCTTGTGTACTTTTGGGGGCTGGTGGTTTCCGTGTTGCCCAGTTAGTTCTGATCTGACGGCCTCCCAACCACTGGCCTCCCATGTGTACAATAGCATTTTCTGCATCCTAAAGAGATGAAAATAAAGATTGTAACACATCCAAACAAGAAGTATGTACAAGTCTACCTCTAAGAAAGACTTAGTTGTCAGTTACTTCTGTTGACAAAACAAGTAACAGTACTAAAAGGTATATGAAATTCTGAACAAACACAGCAAGCAGCCAAAAATGAAGTACCATCAAGCCAACCGGTTACAGAGAAAGCCCTCAAGTGATTTGGTAAAACCTTCCTCCCACCCCCATTTTCTACACACAGGTTAGAAGCCAACTACAACCATACATATACTACCTTTACACAACAAGCAACTGTACTGGAATATTTGAAGGCTGCCCAAAAAGTACAAAGGTCATACAGATGCCAGAAACAATTACTGAAATAAAACAACTATAATTTTAATTGTAGAAAAAAAATTATTTTGCCAGTTGATTGTATTAAAAATACAATACACAGAAGTATATTTGACAGTAATAGATGAGAAGTCAGGAAAGACTTTTTAATCACCAAAATCCCTCACTGACAAGTTTCTCAGATGTAACCCAACTAACGGTTATACCATGAAGTACATGTTTGCAAAGACACTGTATAATAAGATCTGAATGTGTTTTTTTAGAACCATTATGTGCATTCAGCATAATAGGCCGAGTTTAGGTAGAAAAACTATAAGCTCTGGGAAAGCTGAATAGTAGTTACTATGAAACAGTGATGTTGAGATACAAACAGATTGAGCATTTAAGTTTCCTTTTATTTACTATTTGCACACAGCCCTGGTCCCATCCTCTCTTCTGCCCTCTGGAGGCACGCAACTTATGTCTGAGCATGAACTGCTTTGTAAGTTCTGTAAATATTAAAGTCATTGTATGAAGACACACAGACACACAGAGTCCATGGCCCATGTGGCTTAACTTCTTATCTTGAGCATGAATTAGAAGACAATCTTTAAGTTCACATCGTAAGCAGAAACATCCTGTAAGCAAGGGATAAGTTTGCTAACACTTGCAAGAAGCAATTTTTTCCACAACTGCTTTGAAAGCAGACAGGCAGAGCGAATAGTAGGTATGTCTGAAATGCTTTTCCAAGGGCACAAAGCTTAAGAAAACGTCAAGCACAAGGGAAGAAGAGAACATATGGACAAGGTAAAAGGTGAGCGCCTGGTGTTGTCCTCCCTCACACTGAAGGCTTCCAGCTACAACAGACTCATCTCAAACTCAAATCACTCAGGACCTTGATCCTCCTAAGTTCTCATTACAGAGAGTACTCATTTTGAAGACAATACATAAATACAAAAAAATTATGAGACACAACCAATAAGAAAAAAAAACCCCCGAAAATACAAAAACAAACCATCAGACGATAAAAAAAACCCCAAACTTATTCAAGCACCCTCGCTCCCAAAGCATAACGAGTAAGTTACAAACTGACTAGGAAAGGAAACTAGCTCTAATGAACCTTGCTGCCAGTCTTGAGGATCACAGCAATGACAAAAATGGAAGGGAGTCCATGCCATAACTGTTCCAGTTCAATGTAGGAGTTTAATTTTCTCCTAAGTGTGATGTGCATTAAGATCTCAGGCTGGAGTACCTGAAGTCTGGGAACTTATCCCACTTTCCCAATTCTAACAGGATGACAATAAATTCCAAAAACTAGGCCTTAGACTACCAGCTCAGGAAGATCGTGCCATAACCCTATAGGTGCAGCTGCTGTTTTAATGAACAGCAATCAGGACAAGTTTTAGAAGTACTTTTCATTACTACATTTAGAATTCATCCATTAATTTTGCAGAATGAATACAGATTTTAAATTGGAGCTTTTTATGGCTCAGCCTTAAAAGAATCCAGTAGCTTGCATTTCATATAACTGTTATAACATTTCCCCTACGGCCACAGAAACCAAACATGGTAAGGGAAGAGGTGTCCAAGGAAATAAGAAATCTATTCCTCTTGTCTAGTTCAGCTGCAACACAAAATAAATGAAGTGCAAGTGGAAAAATACACTAAATCAAGGTATTCAACTGTAGCATCTTATGGCATTTGCAAATCTGAAGAAAAGAAATTCCAACTTTTTCTTCTGATTAAGATTCAGTTCCAGATAAGCATTACAAAAGATAGAAAAAGAGTCTTGACATGGAGGACTTCTGACCACACAAACAGGCTTAAATGCCTAAAATCCTACACGGTATGTGTTTTTCCTATGCAAAATATTTAAGGAAAACTGTGTAAACAGTTTTCCCATGCTGTCCTAAATGTACCTCTAAATGCATACAGCTCAATTTTTCAGTTAATTTTCACAAATTTCTTAGGCTGTCAAGCATTTAACTTCCAAATTCACAAACTGGTAGGGGTTGGAAGGGACCTCTAGAGATCACCTAGTCCAACCCCCCTGCTAGAGCAGGATCACTTAGAGCATGTTGCACAGGATGGCGTCCAGGCGGGTTTCGAATATCTCCAGAGAAGACGACTTTTTGTATTAAAATTAAAAATTAAATTACCAAGAATTATTTGTTGAGTCAATTGTATTGCTGTAAATATTAGGGCATAGCACTATTTTTATCAGTACTATACTGATCAAATTCTACAAATAACATCTTTAATATCTGTATCAGAAAGGGATACTTAGTCACTTGTCGGAAACATTTTTTCCTAAGCATATGTAACATTATCTAATGTAACAACACCCAACACAAAGCCAAGAACCACCTTCAGTTTTACAACGTGCATAAGCAAAATGCTTTAGAAGTGCAGAGTCAACGCTTAGCTGCAAATTAATTGCTCAACACAAAGAATCGTCTTAGACTTCAAAACATTCTAACAACTCAAGCAAAGGACCAACCAAGAACTTTACTGAGATACAAAGCTCAAGCAAATAGATCCAGCCATACCTCAGTATATGACACGCTTGGCTGCATTAGGTCCCCAGAAAGACTGAGCTTTGGTGTGAACCTGAACCTGACAAACCCCAAGCCCCGCTGCATAGCGTGGCACTGTGCTCCAGGATGCCGCTTTGCAGGGGCTCCTACCTCAGCACGTGGAACCACACTGGATCTGGCGCAGTGCCTCAGCTATGAGACCCAAAGCACCACGGATTGCACCAGGCACCCAACTCGCTGCAGGAGAGATGGTTCCACAGACTAAGGTGAACTACCCTAATATACCCAAACATGCTTCCTATGTTCAGGAATCTTCTTTCATAATGTTCCTGAATCTTTTTTTCGCAATGTTCTCATAGCATTGCTGTCACCTGAATTGTTTCAACCCTTAACCGTAAATAATTGAAGTTTTTCACTAACGTGAACTTGTCCTGTACACGCAAATTTATTTCCCTTGGGAAAGTCTGATATGTAGTGAACATATAAACAAAGAGGCAAAATTAGAAGTGGAAAATAGGCAATTATTTTAAAACTACATTGTGATTACTCACCAGTTTGTTATAAAAAGATACAAAACCATAGCCTTTTGACTTTCCAGTTGCCATATCTTTAACTACCCGTGCATCCCTGTGAAAAGAAGCACAGCTATATGAGGGTTATATTAATAACCTGCAAAATAAAAACTAAAAGGAACCACACACACTGTATTGTGAGCATAATTTTTTCTTATAAATTCAGTTAGCCCTAAAACTACAGTCATTCCTGAACTCTCCCTATTGCTTCTTTACCTGTTAGAAAAAAGCAGTAGGACAAAAAAAATAACATGTAATAAACATGCAACCTATCCACATAACCTATACTAGCTAAAACTAGAATGTTCAAATTTGAAGTATAAGAGAAACAAAGTTTCCTTTTCTAATATTCTATTGGCTAGGGTCCTCTAAGGTTTACTGTTCTATAAATTACTGTAACAATTCTATCTAATTTACCATGCATTTTCTAAATAGTTAAATGTCTTCTGCCTAGTGATACAAAATATATGAAATATTAAAAAATCGAAAAAGAGGAAAAAATAGGAATTAAAAGGCATACATGGCCTGTTAACAGATTTCTTTATTTTTCTTGGTCAATTCTCTACCATCATTTTGGAGTTTGGGCAGCTGTAAATTTTGAAAAATTGACATTTTCAGAAATTTAAGAAAGGAGAATAAAACTAACAACAATGCTAAGCACACCAGTACGAAAACAACAAATTTACACAGAAATTTTAGTGAGTAAGTTAAAATGATTGGAAATATAGAACTGCACTGAATATAGAATGTTAAAATGTAAATACTAAAATATGTATATATAAATAATGTATAATAAGAATAAATAGAAATGAGAAAAAATCTACAACTGAGTTCCAGTGTGCACAGTTCCTTGCAGTTAGCCTTCAAGATCCTGTCCATTCTTATGAGCAATTCTGCAAAATAACCAGAATGCTATTACTTTTAATTGTGACTTGGACTTTAGAAAAACTGCAGGTCTCAGGTATAAATATAGATTGAGAAACAGAAACCTGAATTATTCTCTTTAAATTGATTTTTAAAACAGTACTACTTACCACAATAAGAGACAAAAAGCAAAGTAAACAAAATAGCAGAGGTAAGAAATAAGATTTATGATTCATTTAAAAATATGCGTACAGAACAAGAGAAAAATAAGAATTTTGTTCTTAGAAATATATTCCTGTAAAGTAGTACAAAAACATTCATGTGCAACTTTGAAAGATTTTTATAAACTGATAGATTAACAGACTTTTTTTTTGTAGCAGTACTCTTAAGGATATACATACTTTAGCACTCACAAGGATTCTTGTAATGTTAAATATGTTCAATTAAAACACCAGGTGATTTAGTATCACCTGAATTATCTATGAGAAGTTAAGAGAATGTCTCTTTAAACTGGCAGAAATGCGCATATATTGTAAATCCACCATTCTTTCATTTAAATATTAGAATCTTAATTCATCCCCTGTTATCATCCAAAAAAGTAGATTTCATTCTCATAAATATTAGCTTTTTTCAAAACATACAAAAATTATTTAACTAGCTGCTTCATAAAATTATATTCCAATTACCCAGTTTTCTATACTGCCTATGAAACGTAGTATGAATGCATACAAAATACACTGAGGATGCAACATATACCACTTGTCAAGTCACTATTCTGTACACATTCTGAACAAAAGAAAGTCACGCTTCGGAACAGTAATTAAATTTTAATAAGAAGTTGAAGGACATTAGCATATAAATTAGGTTAAAAGCACATTGCTTTCAGCAAAACCAGAGCACAATTACATTACTGTATTTACAATCATGATAGATACTGAGATGAAACAATAACCCCTCTTTACTGCCCACCCAACATAAGGAAATTAACATCAGAAAAATTGTCTAAAGAGATAAGAAATAACATTTCAAATCAGAAACAAACTTTCACTGTCATATTTTCTAACTGATATTGGAAATGTTTATCATGATACTTACGATATTTTACCAAAAGGAGCAAATGCTGACTTGATGTCTTCTGTTGTTATTTCTGGACTTAAATCCCCAACGAACACATGGAAGTGATCTGAAAATAAATAATTTACTAATCAAATATTTAACTGCTATCTAAAATTTCAACTCCTGAGAAAGTGATGCTCTGCACACCGCACTGGGAACCAGGAACGCCCACGGATTCCATTTGATGAGCAGCAGCAATTTAATCTGTCCACTCCAGTTTCCCCAGTTGAAAAGCAGAAACAGAAGAATTAGTTTGCAAAATTCCATTAAACACAAGATGGGAAGGAGAAAAGTTATGTTTAAAGGACAAATTATTACCACATTGTGAAGTATTTGTGTAGAAGTGATACTGTGGCATTACTTTACTTACTGGATGTATCTTTTTTCTGGCTACTTGGTGTTGTTGCCCAGTTTACTTTGACCTCCTGAAAATAAGTATAAGATTTAGTATAAATTCACAGAATCCTTACATTTTATAAGTTCGTTCAAGGGTGGGTTACAACTGTCAATATTTACAAATCATCATTCAATATGAAACACTGTAGTAATTAGAACATCACAAGTGGTATGTTTCCTCAACAAGATTTACTTTTTTAAAATCAAGATTTTAAAAATACTATTCTAACAATATTTAACCTTAGTAAACATGTTCAGCAAAATGAATGCCCCACAGTTTTATTAATATTTTTACACAAACCTATATTCCTTAAATCTAAGATTACAATGTAAGCAACTTACCTTTCCCAAAATTTTTCTCCCATTCATAGCAGCTAATGCAGCAGCTGCATCTCTGTGTTCATAAAATTCCACAAAGCAATAAGGGTCATTGCTTGTATGCTGCAAAACAGAAAATCCAACAGAAGAGTTGACCCTTCTGCTATCGGGTTGCTGAGAAGAAAATCCAGGAAAATATATTACTTATAGCTAGAAACTTTAAGAATGATTTGCATTAGATTTATGAAATAGCCTTTGACATTACACTTAAATGCAAGAATTATTAAGATGGACCTTTTATTAAAGGTCTAGCAATTTCTGAAGTATAGTTTACTTTATATGAGGGCTCAATACTTTAAGTTTACTAAACTAAAAACAATTCAACTATCAGAAAAGTGATCTGCAGACTGGATGGAAGGGGGGAAAAGGGGAAGAATGGAGAGAAGAACAAAAATGGTCTTCTGCCTCACATATACTCAAAGCTTGAAAGGTTTGATCCCCAGATACATTTTTGCTAATTTTGTCTCTCCTGCTACTTAAGAAGCCTTTCCCTTTTATTTGCCTAAAAATCACTAGCAGACAGCAACCTAGAAGTTGCATATTCTCACTCTCAACTGAAAAATGTTATACCCAGCAACTGGGAAATATCCCTTTAAAAGGGCTCAAAATAGTTTAACTGATGAAAAATATATTAATCAATTGATTATTACTCTGTTAAATCCTGGGTATAGCCTCTTTTTGCAAGATGGCCTATCGAATCACCTTAAAAAATACTGACAACGCTCACTGAAGTATTAAATGTACCAGAGTAAGAGTTTTCTGAAAAGCTGATCAAGTGGAAATGATGATTAGAATGCCAACTTTAACATTGGATTTAATCTGCCTAAAAGATGTAATGAGTACAAAAACTAGAGCCTTACACTGAAGTATCTACATTAACTTCTCTGCACATGTATGGACCAAAAGATGATAAATACTAATATTAAACTAAAATTATTTCTTGCATGACAGGGAAGGGCATAGTACATAAAGAAACTGCTTTGGCAACAGTATTCTTGTGTATCAACCTCCCCCAGTGTCAGACAGAGGATAGCTCTAACACAAGTTAAGAGTAGGCTTTTACCAGTTTTACGATTTAACTTCTGAGAACTCATGCACAGTTTTATGGACAAAGAAATCCTAATTCTGCCCCATAAAACTGGATTGTGTATCTTCAAACATATTTCTGTCTATACCTGAACAAGGGAAGCTATTAAGATCTAACAGCTGAACCAATCATGATGCCTTTGTATACTTAAACGATAAAGTAGTCTGAAGTCATCCTTCTAAACACTGTCAGCACTAGGTGTCTCTAACTGATGCAAAATGAACAGATGAGAGAAAATACACTCTTTTATAATCTCAGGTATAAATCACAACAGCTTTGAAGTGCTCCAAAAGCACACTCACCCCAGATGCCCCAAAATAGGAAGCCTTAATTTACCCTCTTCCCATACTACTTTCCTGCTGCAGTGAAAACAAGATTTGGAAAACCCATTTAAGGCCATAATAGATTTAGTGCAGTTTACACTTCAACTGAAGTGCAATTTTACTTTTACACTGGGGGGGCGGGGGAGGTGTCTTCTTTTGCACTAAGAACTTCTCTGAACATGAGAACGGCCTCTTTTGCAGATGTGCAGATCTTTAGGTGTTCAAGATACCTTTAAATGGTAGTCATACATCCCCCTGAGTATTATATACCCCCGAAATAAACACTTGAAATCTCTACACACTTGACATGTTCATGTCACATATTCTACAAATGAAAACAAGAGTGAGCAAACAGTGATACACCTGGATTAAGGGGGAGGAGGGGAGGAATCACAAAAGGAAAACATTCAGGTATAAACTTGTGGTATCAAAAATGGACAGGAAAAAAACACTTAAATGTAACTCAGTGCCTCTGAAAAGTTTACAACACACTGATTAGAAGGATGGACAATATGTACAGGTACTTTTGACAGTTAAAAGCATTGTAGCTGCAGGCCAGTCCCAGTCTAGAATCCAACCTGCACTTGCTGACTGCTTGGTGACAGGTGCTAAGGTCAGCCAAGTGCGTTCACCTCTGTAGGGCCGAATATAGCTCCAAGTAGCTTTTTGTTTATCTTCGTATTTCATAAAGATGTCTCACTTGTTCTTTCTATGGTTATGTAAAATCTTAAACCCACAAAGTCTAAATGAAGGTAAAATGACTGTTGGAATTTTTCATCTGGTTCTAAAGAAAGCAAATCAATGCTAACATCTCTCAATCAGCTGAAGGTTATAGCAGCAGTTCCTTATTTCTGAAGACTATATGACAAATCAAAACTGTTTCTTCAGAGGAAAACCTAACAACTGTGCTCTGTTACCCTTCTGTTTAGTTATCTTTCTTCAACAGCCTTATAGAAAATGTGGCAGAGCTCTATTAAAACATTTTAGTGAAGATAAAAGTGCCACATGGGAAATTATTAGTTAAGACAAAGATGAGAGTGATTAAACAAGCATCAGGTGAATAAGCAGCTAAAAACCAGAACAGCAGTGTGTCACACTGAAAGGAAAAGACGACCACAGAGGAGTTACTAGTTGTCTTCCTAAAGAAGTCTGGTTGCAAGACTTGCCTTTTAATACTTTCATTAACGATCTTGACAAAAAAAAATAATGTGACTGTACTCAGGAAATCTGTAATTACAAGTCAGTATGAACCATAAGAAGTAGGAAGAACATACAGAAAACCAGAGCTGAAGAACCAAAAATTAAACCTAGCAAAAGTTCCAATTAGTCCCTGCCTGCTCAAAGTTTATCACTTATAAAAACACAAGGAAGGAAAAATATTAGGGAGCGAGAAGTTGCCTAGGACATGTCAACAAGACCACCGAAATGGCTACCAACCCTAAATGTACCAGAGTATTTAAAACAGAGAGAAGAAAGTATTAATACTTACCAACACTTTTGTACTAAAGACCTTATCTGGAATACTACGGAAATTTTGTGACTTTGTTTCAAGAAAAAATTAGTTTAAGAACAGACAGGTGCAGACAAGAGCTATTCGCACTGACACAGAAGAAGGTCAGGAAGAGCAAAACTTATTTTGAAGGATTCTTTACTTTTCATGCATAGTGAAGAAGCATTTATTTGAGAGGGAAAAGAATTACTGAGGCTTATGTTCAAATAAAGTGAAAAATGTACAAAATAGCCGTAAATAACACTCAAAACAATAAGGTTTCTGATTATCAGAACAACATTGTTCTGAAAAGAGGGGGTAACAATCCCTTAAACAAAGCAGAATCTCATCTTCAGCTGGTAAAAGCTATGTCAGGGCTACAAGCAAAAGTACAGGACTGTACACAACAACAGGTCTCTTCTGCAAAGTTATCCCCAAAGCCAAACACAATCAACCTAGAAAAATCACTACCAGTAATGCCAAAAGAAGCCCCCAACTCCATTTATTTTGCATAACTTTATCCTAAGTTACATTATAATTGCTACCCGCCCGGATGTGGAAGGCCTTACCTCTGTTATCATTTTACAGCTTTTGCATGGTCCAATCTGGCTGAATAACTGAAGTATAAGAACTTCAGTCACATCTCTGGAGAGGTTTCCTACATAGCTACACAAGGAAATTAAAAAAAAAAATCAAATTTTAAACCAGAAATTTTCATATTTTTAAATGTAATTATAATTTTAAAAATCTTAAATGACTATGAAAAATCTCCCTTTAAAATATCCCAGGTATCTTCAAGACAACATCTACCAATTATTTCATTATATAGTTTTAATGCAACATTATGTTGGCCACACAACTGAGAACATGAAGCTTGATACAGACATAATACTGGACACTGATATCTAGTGCCAATGGTTTATTTGACGGAGAAATCTTAAAAAGCAGGAAGAACATTGCTCAAGAATGTTGGGCAGAACAAGCAACCAACTGGGCAAAGATGGTTTAAGTTTCACTTCCCACTGAGCACCTAATGAAGGCTAGTTCTGAATCTGGGTACAAATCCACATCTAACTCCTATTAGTTCAGTAATAGCTATCAGACAAAATGTGCTGCCTTGCCATCGACCAACTCAGTTTTTCTGTTTTCCTGAACATTTGGAAAAGCAGCCCACTCACCAATAGGCAAGGCAATTTATGCAGCGTTATGCCACAAGAATGCTCCGCATGGCATCTATCTCAACAGCTCCCACCTCTGTAGATCTCCCCCAGATTTTGGCAGGGTTATTTTAGTATCACCCATACTTCCTTATTTTTTTATTTATAAAACCTTAGAAATAATTCCAAGTTTTGAAATACCTATCAAGTTTAGATAGTCCTAGATTTACCCAGATAACCAGAAATCCAACACCAGAGTTTTAGAACTACTTCTAGTACAGTTCTCTATACTCACATAAAGTAAAACCGGGTCAGAGATGGCTGAGAAAGTGTCATGCATGCAAAACTGAATTCTTAAGAAAAAGAGTGACTAATTTGTAATCAAATTGTAAACAAAGTGATCAGTTAAGAAAAAGGCTTGTCACAGCAAGAGAACTCAAAAGTCATCAGCACAGGCACATTCATTGTCTTTACAAGTAAGCCTGTCAAGACGTAAAGTGTTCAAGTGCAACCAATAACACAAGTGGAACTTCTGTGATTTAGCTGTTGAAACAATACACATTTTATTCATTTTACTCTGATCTATTACAGACTGTCATAATACAGAAAACTAAAGTCAGTCTGAGCTGTTAATACACTTCAGCGAACAGAAATGTGAACCTGCATTTCTCAGTCTATGCCTAAGCCAAATTCTTTTGAGTACAGCAATTTAAGTGCACACTTCTTTTGCTTAATGGGAATCCCTTTAAAAATTTTGAAACGCAATTTCTGTGTTTGACAACTGGACTTTCATCTAGCTTCAGCAAAATTAAAATGGATGCTATTTGTTTTCATCTAAACACCACACAATGATACCAACAGATTTTTGCTTATGTTGTTATTGTTTCAACAACTATGAAACAGTTCTGTACTCAGTCAGGACTAAAATGCTACACAAGATCCAGAGTGAGTTTCTTACATATCACATCACCTGAATACAGAAACTTCTATTAAAAGCTTTCATGCACTCATTACTGTATTACTAAATATGTATGAATTAATAGAAGTCATTAATAGAAGCTACATTTGCAGCCTGTATTGTTATGAAACATTTCAGTAAAGAAGTTAAGAACTGCAGAATTCTCTAAGACCCATTACAGGATAAATTGCCCATCTCACTAACTTTTCAATTCTCTATTCTGAAAACTTAACAGTTAAACATTTATCTATACCTTCTTTCTGAAACCTTAACTAAATTTTTGTTAATCATTCACCAAGATTAAATTGTAAATCACTAATAGTTTTAAATGGAAATATTAACCTTTCCAGATACTACTAAAATCAAACGGAAAATATAATTACCAGTAGGAATTCCCACATGAAGTGTCAGTGCTGCTGTGAACTTGTTACTGGCACTTGTTTCCTTTGTATGTTGTAGAACAGTATTAGTTAACACCATGCCTTAACAGCATGCTGATATAAACACCTGTACAGTAGCACTGACATGAAATTAAAAACAGTGAAGTCCTATTAACATTATTTCTACTGCAAAATCAGATACAGTAAGGAGTTCAATTAACACTACAGAAAACCCAAAATCTCAGCCTCTTCTGCGTAATATTAATAACTATTTTGGAAATGCAAGAACTCTGAAAAGCAATCTGAAAAACTCCTCTTGGTCTGACAAAAAAAAAGACAGGAAAAGCCATTCCTTAGAAATCTACACGATTAAGGTAAGATAAATTGCACTAACTGCTAGAAGAGATACTAGGTGTTTTTTCCAATACTACTATGTCTTCAGCAAGATAGTTATGAGTGAGAATGTTGCATCATAAACTTTAGCTATTAAAGAGGTTGCCTCCTCTTAAAAAACAGCAGTGTAATTCTGGACCACTTGATTGCTAGATTCAAATGGAATCTAAAGTCCTAATGGTCCATTAATTCTCTAAACATGTATGATAAATACTGCCTTGATGTTTAATATTATATAGTCAGAAGGCATTAATACCTTTCACAAGTTGCTAACACACTGAAACTTGAGTAATACACATGCCAAGAATACTTCACAATAAAAGGTTCATATAACAAGGACAACATCCACAGAGACCCAAATCTCTTGAACTGCATGTAAAATATGGGAATACAAACCTCTACAAATTTGAAGCAATACACTAAAAAATAAGACTTGATGGTTACTTTCATGGCTTTAAGTAAAGTAGGTTGCAGTAACATTACCTCCTTCAGTACAGTTAAAGATGACTTAAAAAAACACCATACAAGCAAACATCTTCAGTTTACAATGTTTGAATACTATATAACTAAGGAAAGAAATATGTTTAACACATTAGGAACAGAAACCTTACCTTTCTGGAAACATAAAACTTTCCTCAGCTGATGCTAATCACCCACCACACATGGCCAGCCTATTGGTGCACTTAGTTTTCCTTTTTCTACTTCAATTTATATATGATATAACATAATGTATTTATGTATTTTCTATTCTACTTTATGAAATCTAAGCAGAACCACACCTGAAGAAAACATATGGCTTTTAACATGCTATTGCATGGTATTTCAATCTTTTTGTTTTGTTACATTCTAGAGGATATAATATTCCAACTTTCTAAAAATTATAAAACCCAACAGAGAAGAAGAACTTACTATACTTTTATGGGCTGTTGTCTTGGTTAATGTGACAGGGCAGCAAAAGTTGTGGCTTTTTGCATACAGGCAATAGCGTTTGTTCCCTTCTGCAAGTCTGAAGCACTTAAATACCAATTAATTAGCACATACCCCCCCAAAAAAATCCCAAACCACATATATATATATATCCTGATAGAGATTTCAATATATTACACTTTTGAATGCTGCTGACAACACAAAGAATAAGAAACTGTATTTGAAATTCAGAAACCTTGTAAAATTATCTAAAGAATAAAAGCAGCACATATCAGCAAGTAATGAGTTTGAGAATTAAAACTCTTTGACTAGACCAGAAAAATCCTCTTTATGAAGGTAAGCAGGTTTTCATTGTATCCTAGGCAGGTAACGAAGAAAGGGACATTTACAGCCACTACTTCAAGATCCACGAAACTCCCCTACATATTTTCTTGGAGGAAAGATAGTAAATATGTTTTCACACTCACACAGACAACATGCAAGAAATGGCAGATTCCATATTTAAATGAAGAAAGTATGGTAAGCAATAGGGTAACCGATGTGGTGAAAAGCCTCTAGAAATTCTAGTAGCATCTCTGCCTCGTGCTATCAGCTACTGGAAATAAAATGATACCAAGAAAAATCCACTCTGTAGACTTTGCTAGCAGACAATATTCTTCTATAAGAGAGCTGAACTAAAAGGAAGTATAACAGAAGTGAATCCAGCTCCCAGTTCACAGCTGAAGTCTTACTTACGTGCCCTATCCAAATTCCACGACACTAAGAATACAACATGGCAAAGCTAATAATACAACAACTTGTTGTATTCAGTGACTGTTCATGAAGTTTTTTCTAAAACTATTAATAAAGAAGTACATAAAAATTTGAAACTTGAAACTTTTCTTCTGGTTACCAGTGACAGCTGAGAGCATCAACAACACATTAGGTTTCTGATAGTTTAGTTTCCACCTTAAAGTAGAAATAGGACTTTGATACAGCTTGTGATGGAAGGAGATCTGACAATACTAACAGAAAAGAGCTTTCAATTGTTCTTAAAAAAACCCAAACAAACACACACAGCTCATTTTAGGACCAATTAATAAATTACACGTTACGAATTTTCTATATCACATTTGAACTGAGGAGTGTGACAAATCCTACAAAAAGCCCCTCCTTTCCCAAGTTATCTTCAAATTGTTTAAAGCAGTAAGGAAAACTTGGCAGAAAATGTTCAATGCATTCACATTTCTATAAAGGCCTACTGGTTACGAAATGTGAGAAATAAAAATGCAAATGGTGTCTATTTTCTATATTAAGCCTCAGAAAATATTTTGAATTCTTAGAGGTTCATGGCTGACCTAGGATGACTGAAAACAGCACAACAGGCCTGTAAGTAGTGCAAATGGAAACAATTATTATCACTGAGATATTTAAGATAGGCATAAATGTCAGGTGAACAGTGGTTTGGTGGGTTTTTCTTTTTATAATTAAAAAAAATGCTTGCAAGTGTTAAAAAAAAGAAAACTCCTTCCTAACCTACAGGTATAGTTTTTCTTTCTCGAAGAAATAAATGAAATACCAAAGACATTCATAAAGCATCACTTAAACTATCAACCAAGCCCTTACGCACATGGTCAAATAGCTACAGAAACAATTTGTTCTTCACTTATCCCCCCACACACACGCAAAAACAAACAAACAAAACCAAGGAGTTCAACTTAGAATACTACTTGGAGGCCAGTTTTATTTATATGAGAGATCATAACTGCTATGCATGAAAAGTACTACCCAGGATAATAGTCTTTAAAACACGACTTGCAATTCTGAATTTAAAGACATTTCAAATAAAAGGGACAAGAGGGGGCTGTAAAAAATGCTACAGCAGAAATTTTGTGTTCTATGAAAAAAGCCCCCAAATAATTACAGGAAAGTAACCCTACACGACTGTGGTTACTACCAAACTACTAAGAAATGAATGTTTATTAGTTTGAAAAATTAAACAGAGTCACACACCTGCAATAAAACATCTTGGGCAGCTGCAGAGATGCTATTTCAGACATCTTAATACAAATGTAATTTTTTCCTTGTCAGTGACTATGGGCTAAGTCAGGTCATCAATGGATGCGTTAGCAAGAAGAACCCACTCACAATGTAGTACCAAAAGTTGTTAGCAGTAAAAGAACATTTTAAAACTTAGTCTAGATATAGCACTTATTTAAAAAAAAAAAAAAGAGGAGCCAATCAGGAAGAGAGAGGAACCTTGAAAACAAAATTGAGTAAAACACTGTGTACCTTTGCCCTTTTCCCTCCTCTCATTCTAAAGCAACACTTAAAACTACATCCACTATCAGGGCCAAACAAACTCCGACCATTTGGGTAGTCAACACAAAAAGCATTTAAGGTATGCTTATTTAAACCATGCATCTCAGGGAGCAAGGACTAAGTACTTGTACTACACTATAAACAAGTTAAAAGAAGTTTTGCAGACATAGGAAGGAGAAAAAACACAAATTGCCTTGAAAAACCTTAAATGCCAAGTCATCATTTTGGCAGTGGAACCAAACTAAAGCAATTCAGAGATATTTCACTCTATTTCAGTAGTTTCTTTAAAGTGGCCTTCAATCCAAATTATCTTTGAAAGCCTTTCTGAAGGCTACTGTCCCAAAAACTAAATAGACAAAGATTTCACTTGCACTGTCTCGAGCTGTGTTTCTCATATGGGCAGCCTGAACGTTGTACTGTTGAGACTGCCTTTCTTACACGGACAGCCCGAACGTTGAACTGCTCCTACAGCACATAACATCCTTTGGCAACTGGAAACTGAAAAACCATGAACTAGTTAAAACAATCAACAACAGAATTACATGCTCTAAAGCGCCTACCCATACATACTAGCCCCCCCCCCCAAGTCAATCGGACAAAGAAAACCCATCAAATCATACCTACAGAGTTGAAAAGAAATCAACCGCAACCAAAAAAGCTCAAATTTATATTTTTAAACAGAAAACAGATGACAGTCACCAACTGATTAAATACTGCCTAGAGAAACACGGCCAACATATAGTTATTTCTTTTGCCAGGACCCAAGAGACTATTATTGAACCACACTGTACAATACTGGAAGGAAAAGCAATTTTTCCTATCTGCCCGCTATAGAGAGGCCGTTTTACGGCGCTCCCCATTCCACCCACCGCAGGGAGAACACAAAGAACTTCCCTAAGGCCAGGACTGCTCTGACGGGGGGACCCCAGGGAGGGCGACCCGACCCCGCTCCTCCCGGCGCCGGCACGGGAGAGGCTTGTGCCCGCAGGCCGGGCAGCGGGGCTGCCTCCGCCCGCACCCCCCGGGCACTGGACACAGACCTACTTAAATCTCCAGTCCCCTCGCCGCCACCACGGCAGCAGCCCCGATTTCCCCCGTTTTCGCCTTGAATCGGTGCAACCCAAGCCTCCGCCTTCCCTGCCTCCGCTGCTAGCAGCTGCGCTCTCCCGTGCCGCCCGGTGTCCTCTCCCTCCGCTCTCCTGCCCGCGGCCAGCTCCGGACCCCGCTCCCCATCCCTCCCTCACACGCTGTCTCCTCGAGTACCCTCCGCTCCACTCTCCTCTCCCGCCCGCCGCCTCCCTCCGCTCCCCCGGGACCCTGCGCTCTCCGCGCCCCCCCGGCCCCGCTCTCCCCCATCTCCCGCACCCGCCCGGCCCGCGCCTCCCTGCCCCCACCGCGGCCCGGCCACGCACGCCTCCGGGAGCGCATCTCCCTCCCCGCCTCGCCGCCGGCCCGGCCCTCTCCGCCCCGGGCCCGCCAGGGCTCGCTCCTCACCCCCGGAGCCCCCCCCCCCCCGGCTCCGCGGCTTCCCCGCGGTCCCCTCCCCACTCACAGGGTCCTGGGCTGCCCGTCGTCTTCCATAATGGTGGGCGAGCGCCGCTCTCAGCTGCACCCGGGGGCAGCGCCGGAGGGGGGCTCCGCCGCGCAGGGAGGCGAAGGGAAGGTGAGGGTGAGGGCCCCGGCTCCCCCCGCTCCGTCTCGCCCCCTCGCCAGGTCCCGACACCGCAGCCCGAACAGGAGAGGGAAGAAGCACCACAAAATGGCCGCCGCCACCAGACACTCAGGAAGCCGTGCTCTGCGCAGCCGCGTCCCGCCGGCCCGCTCCCTTTCGGACCGGATTCTCCTGCTCGGTCCCCGCCGCCGCGCCGCGGAGCGCTCTGGGGATCGTAGGCTCTGACGGGGAGAGCGCGGCGGGACAGCCCGCGGAGCCTACCGGCCTTCTGGGTGCTGTAGTCCTCCGGCCGCGCAGCGCGCCGCGGGCCCGCGGGGAGCGAGGCCGGGACGAAACTACCGCTCCCAGCGTGCCTGGCGGGGCGTCAGCGGCCGGGCCGGGCCGTGCGGCAGCAGCCGTCCCTCCCCGCCGCGGGGGGCGAGTCCGAACCGCGCCGATTGGCCGCGAGCAGCCCGGGAACATTCGCTTGTCTGCGTCGGAGCCGAGCGGGCCAGGGCTCGGTACCAGCCTCGGCCCCGGCCCCGGCCCCGGCCGGGTACCGCCAGCGCCGGCCTACAGGAGCGGCTGGGGAAAGCCCGTGCTGTACCACAGGCCCCCGGGGGTCTCTGGTGGGGGGCTGACGCAGAAGCATGGCGGTAGTGTGTGCATAAGTGACGAATGAAGTGATCTGATACAGCTCACTTGTATTGCCGTGTGCTTGCCTGAGGGCAGTCGGAGTTATACTGCACTACGTTACCTCATGTCGAATTCACAAAGAAAGATGATGATTTTACGTGCTGTCCACATATGGTACCTATAATACCGCCTGGTTGTCTTCAGATACCACAGTGCGTAAGTACAGAATCAATTGTAAAGACTCTGACTGTTAGGAGACGTGCAATGCTCAAGGGGCTCACCGAGAGCAGAGGCGATGGGGAAAGAGCCCTGTCCATCCTGCTCGTTCCACACGCGCCATGACCTGTCTCGGGAACCGTACGGCGGGGCACAATTTCTCAGCACCGTGACTTGCACCGTGAAACCAACTTCTGTCATAGGCACAGAAGAAAGCACCATTAATTAGCGCTTAGAACCCCAAACAGCGGTGGTATTGCAAAGCAGAACTCAGTGACTGGGACTGGGACTCGGGACAAACGACACGGAGCGGTCATGATGTCTCAGAGTAGTTTGGAAGGAAGATGCTTTGTGTGTTACCATCCTTTGTCAGAAATTTCAGCAGAGGCATCTAGCAATGGTCTCAGGAAACTCCTGGAAGTGCTCTCCTTTTTACATCAAACATAAAAATCCTTGTTAACATCATTAAACCATTCTCACTACCAAAAAAAGAAAAATGTTAATACAATAATTTTATGCTAACTTTTATTTTTCTTTAGCTAGCAAGAAGTTGACTTAGGAATTGTCAGTGAGGAAACAGATCAGAATAGCTCTGCATAAGTGGAGATACTCCGCATAGGTGAAGTATGAGTATCCTCATGTGTAGTTACTGCAGAATAATCAGTGCTTTTACTCTGGAAAAAATTCAATTTGTACCCATATTGAATATTCAAGTACTCTTAAATACACTCCCTCCTCCAAAATAGTAACATCATGAAGAAAACTGCCTGTATACTTATCAAACTAGATATTTTCGTGCCTGCTGCTCACACAGTAATGTTTTCCTATCTTAAACACACAGGACTCTTGCCAGGCATACATTTCTGGAAGAAGCTATTCTAGCTCAGAGATACAGATATAGGTGGCTTAAGTAACTTCTAAAAATGTATTAAAAGCACAGAAGGTTGCACACATAAGGAATTCCTGGAATATTCTAATCATGGGTTTTGATTAGCCCAAGATCTGCATATAAAGAATCTGCACATCCAGCAGGGATCAAACCCTTTTTTGTCAGATACTGCCAGGGGCAGCGGCAGTGGAAGGAAGCATGAGCAACAGGGAGAGAGGCGGGGGCAATATAGGCGAGTTAGCAATGCCTCCTGGTAAAGTCTGTAGGCTAAAAAAGGTGAATGAAATGAGAGTACTAGTTTAGTAAATAATTCATTAAATAAATAATTAGCTAATAAATAAATATTTTAATTCCATATACTGCTCTGAGAAGAGACAGTTGATTTACAGCAGCAATGTAAAACAGTCATCTTCTCTTTCAGAGACGTAGTTTTGTAAAGTTTATGTTACCAAAATATTGTAAATAAATATTCTGCCATATGCAAAAAGACAAAAACCAATCAAACCAGCACTAAACGTTATTATCCTCTTCCCTTAAAAAAACATTGTACTAGAGCTTTAATAAAGTTTCATACAAACCATCCTCATTTCATGTCATTTAAACCTTATTTTTCTGTTTTTTTTTTTTCCCCCAGCATTGCCTGGGAAACCTTTTGAACAATAGCAAGCAAGAAAGGTCATGTCAGAAGATATACATGTCTGGATATATAGATTTTATATATATACACACATATATATACACACACACAGAGATCAATAAGTGAAATTATTTGGTTGTGTGGCCTATAGGCAGTAAATCCCAGGCATTCTCTGAGTGTTACAGTAGTTTGCAGTGCTCAGAGCTACAAGAGACGATGCAGTGTGACAGATGAGGTGCTGCAAGACAGAAATGGCGTTAGGGTGCCCATTACCGACTGGCATCAATAATGTGCATCACTGTCATAACTGCCAAGCCCCTGACAATGCAAGTATTTTTGTTTAATGCAGCAATAAAAAATATTTTTTTTAAATGCAGGAAAAATTATTTCCTGAGTTCAAGCTTCCCAGATTGTATTAACCAAAATTTACAGCACTGGTGCTTCTATTTTATTTTGTTACTCATTTGAGAGTGTAGGAACGGTATGAAGAGCTGATAATGGAGATAATTTGTGCCAAATGACTCCAAAATGAATGACTACAAAAATGCTTAAGAAATTTCTTAAACCCCATCAATGCTTTTCCATCCATGAAACCAAAGAGGCCTTTGGTAGGAACCCAGCATTGGTTCCTTACGCCAGGCCAGGGCGTCGCAGAAAACCTTCACCAAAGCTGAGAACAAGGTCGAGGAAATGGCTGGACAATTTACTAGAAAATGGAACATCAATTGACACCAAAATTGTCTTCTTGACATGAGTTTAAAAAGCAACTAAGGTTTGTTTCACTTTCAGAGAGATGTAAGGTTCCTGCAACTTGTAGACAAAAAGTTGGTGTAGATTTAATTACGTCAACATCCACAGAGTGAAGCACTTTATAAAGCAATTATGCACCGACTTAGAAATCTTCTCAAAGTACGTACTGAAAGCTCGGTTTTTCTACAAGGTTTAAAGACTGACAGATTTGCAGTATTCAAAGTGCTGGGTAGCACTGATCCCAGGAGAACTTCTCTGGAAACACCGCCATGCAATTATGTTTTTCCATTAACAAGTACCTTTTTGAGATTTGTTAATTAGCATGTCTTAATCTGTTTGATACATACCTTGGTGCCTTTCTATAGCTCTAATTTGCTTAGCAGAATGTCATTTAGTGCTATGGAAAGACAATAATTCATTAAGTACAATGGCCCATTTTATGTCTACAGATATTTTTATCAACCAAAGCAGCAATCTCCTTAAAAATAACATAAAGACTATGGACTAGGCTTATGTTCCATATAACCACTTTTTAGGCACTGAATCCTGAGTGTCCTTTTTGTTAATTTATTTAGAGCTGGTTGAAGTTACATGAATCATCTTTTTTTTTTCTTTCTTTCTTTTTTGAATTTTGACACAATATTTGTCTTTAATCCATGTTCTGGAATTTCCCTACTATTCCAGAATTTATTATGGCTATTAGTGGGATGAGAAATTTCAGCCCATTCCTTGAAGATCCTTGTGTATGAATTGTTCAGGCTGACTGATTTTAAAATGTTGCTTTCTAATCAATATCCTGCTTGTCCAAAGGATTGGAAATAAATTTGTCAGTTGTTTATAACCAGAGCTCCCCATTGATTGAAACATACTGTTCCACTTAAAAATCAGTGCAGAGGCTAGATTGCACTTGTCAGAGTTATATGATTATTTCTGCTTAAGCGAGAAGTTTTGACTGTCCATCTGGACAGAGTGTAATGTGAACTAAATGATACCTCGTAGCTGTTTTATTACCTAAGAACGAGGTCAAAATAAGTGGATCTGATTTTTTTGGACAAACACAATCGAGACAGTCGACCTTGTAGTGAAAGGATCAGCTTTTCAGCTGTACTTGTCTGGTTTTCTCTGCTGATATAGAGAGGCTTGAGGATGCTTAACTGTGCAGGAGACGTTTTCAAACAACTACATGTACCATTTAACGAGAGCTAACACTTAACATTTATGTGGAGTTTTGCCTCTCTAAAGTGCTGCTTTACTGCTTTTTTATGAAGCATTCCTTAATAACAAGACCCCTCAGCAAAAGAGAAATGACTGTCATTAAATTTGTGTTATAAATGGAAATCAGAAACTTAAGTCTGTAGAGAAATGTCTCCCATCTCCTGACAAACCAGTGGTATTTTCAAGTAAGATACAGCAATTCTCATCTGAAACTGCAGGCAAACAAAGTCTCCAGGATACTCCAAGTCAACAGCCCCCTGTTTCAACACACTCCTGCAAAGAAGGCAGGAAGCATTACAAATGAAATGAAGAAGTTATCAAATAATAAAGGAGTTAAATGAGAAATTTAGACAACATTTTTAATCTGTGGTCACCCAGTTATCTCTGTTTTCCAGCACCACTCAACTTATTCCAGTGGGCAGCTGATGGTACAACAACATTCCCTGCAAACAGTTTTCACTAACTGTAGACTAGCAAAGGAATTGTTTTGGACTAGCCTCTTGATTTATCTCTTTGTCAGAGCAGCTTATCTAATAGAACTTGTTAGCTTGCATACCTTGTTCTTAATTACATACGGCAAGTCTGGAAGCTGTACTGTGGCAGTGAAATTTTGCGGAGATGATCTGCTAACTCGTCTTCACCTCAGCTCTAAAAGCTACATACTATGGGTTGGGGTTTTTTCCTATGGAACCTGCCTTTTACAGGTTTATGGAGGAAATCAAGACACAACAAAGGTTCAAGTTTCCTAATCACTACTTCAGACCACTGATTTTACCTGGAAGGCAGCACAAGTTCCCCTAGGAGGGCAACCAGGGACACCCTGGGAGGCAGAAGGCAGTGCAGCCTCTGGCACCGCTGCTTTCCCAGAAGCGAGAAGGAAGGTACAGGGCAGGGGGGGGAGGAATTTGGGGCGCAGCACATTTCCATCAGTTCTGTTCACGAGAGCATCTTAGAGGGGCTGTTCTCATCGGCACAATGCAGAGCAGCAGCGATGCTGTAGGACACAGAACAGCGAGGTCTGAGGTCTGCTGAGAAGCACAGGGAAGAAAATGAGACTTAATACAATCTTTTCTCGCTCTCCATCATTCTCACTTCAACATCAAGAGGGTTAGTCTTGATATCCAACCTCTCTGAAATCTACTTACTTTAATTTTTCTTCCTTTACGGATCAAATTATCCCTCCAAAGAACAGGAGGTGCAGTGAGACTTAAAATAACTCTTCAAACATGGAAGCTCTCAGATGTCTAATAGAAACACCTGGGGCAAAATTCAGAGGTGTCCTCATGACTTGGGCAGACTGGTCAGACTCCTGTGAGCTAACTGGGATTTAGCACAGAATTATGGAGTACAATCAGGAAAGGAGTCTGAACTTAAATCATGTCCTGAGAACATGCATTCCACTCCTGACCTTGGTTTTGTTGGGGGTTTTTTATTTTATTTGTCCCCCCAAAACCTAATGCTTCATTTAAATGAAGTGTATTTAGGTTTTATCTGACTTAGCTTAAAGGTTGACAATTACAAGGAGACAGGGCTAGTAGTCTGAGCTATTTGAATTTTGCAACTGCTAAGCACACACATGCAGGTATACCTGAACCTCTTTCCTCACAGCAGACAGGTAGGAGATCAGAGCTAGGTCAGCATGGGAGCTGAGCAATGTAAACTAATTAACAGTAATGTATAAGTAAATGGAAAAGGAATAGTCAAATGATTAAATATTTAAAAAATGAGAAAACATAAAGAAGACTCAGTTTGCTGCATTGAAATACTCTTTTATTTTAGCCGCGCTGAAATGTTCTTTTATTTTAACATCAATTACTTCTTTCTAAGAGGAAGAAATCTCACCTACAGGTCAAAACCAGAAAAGTCAGTTCTGTTTTTTCATGTAGCTCATGGACCCCATCAACTCTTCTGAAACACCTCATTGTAATGACAGGCAGTGCTAGGAACTGCAACCAAGAAAAGGTAAATTACATTTCAGCTTTATGTTTCAGGTAAACATGTGTTGTACCCCTCCGCCCCCTCCCCCCTGCCCCGTAATTATCTTACAGTTTGAGCAGGAGGCTGTGAGAAAGCCAAAGATATCTCCATCAATTGTTCCCACATAATTCCTCTGAGCTGAAAGCGTTTCTCACGTGGAAGTATAACTTCATCAGGAAGCATCTAGGGCCTTTACACATCAAAAGGTCATTCCACCAAAAATAAACATAAAGACGCTGCCAGCTTAATGAAAGTTTACTTCAAATGCCATCCAGAATTTGTCATCTATTTGTCAACTCTTAGTTTGCAACAAGAAAACACACATGTATCCTAAAATAAAATAAACCCTTCTGTTATGCCACACTGTTCCTATTTGATCATAGTCTAAACTCTGAAAAAACATTGGATGTGATCCCACAGCACTAACAGGAGCAAAATGTGATCTGACAAAACCAGTGAGCTAAATACACAAATAGACTGATGTGGTTTTGCTTTCCTGAAGCTAACAAAAAGACACTTTGAAGACTGTATCTCTGTCTTAACTGGAGTTGCTTTCAAATCCTAGGATGTTCACAGCGTCTTCATTTCTGTCATTAAACTGAGCAAAAATAATCCGAGACGATATGATTCCCTGGACATCTTAACAGAAGACATCTGCTTGATGTGTAGTGAATGGAAGATGGACCAGGTCTCAATGTCCCTTTTGTTCATCTGCAGCTCTGGTAATCTTAATCGGAGGAGCCAATTCCGGTACACTATTTTGCTGAGGACTTCACTGAACACGAGGTTACAGGACTGAAGTTTCAACAAATTCTTGCCAGAGGTACTGACAACTGCTATATTATTATCCCAAACCAAACTAGAAAACACATAGCTGCTGTAACTTCAAATCTGTTGAAAATTTCCCACCACCTGGACTACATAAGGATTTTCTTAGATCTGCTTATCACAATTACCCCAAGCTTTCATTCTTGCAGTACAAGAGATTATTGTACCAAAACCATGATGCAGAACTGTGTAAGATATGCATTTATTTGCCTGCTCAGAACCAAAAGAGATGCTATTCCGAACTACTGACATAAGACTTGTTTTATTTTAAAATGTATTTGTGTCCATTACGCATATTTCATAATCACTGAACCTTTTTGTTAATTATGACAAATGATGATAAACAAGAATATTGTACTAGGTTCCCGTGTCGTCTTTACACTCTCATTGATGGTGCAGTTACAACATCATTTCCTGTCACATGAATACACTGTGCTATGAATGTACAACCTTGCGTCAAAAACTCTTACAAAGATTTTGTTTCTTAGACTTTAGCCCTGGAACAGGCAAAAGGAGGAACCGTATGCACGGACAACTGGATATTATAAAAGCAGGACAGGGATTCTGTGCAAAATCCACCTGGATATTCTTTGACTAGTGAGCATGTAAACCTGCAACCTGACAGTCTCTTAATGCATTTTCTTTTGGGGAAATCATCTAGCACGATGGAGAAGAAAGAAAACCATATATTTGTCTAGATGCTACTAGGTGACCGTATCGCACACTAAGTGTGTACTGAGTACAGGGGAACGTGGGCCCTACAAGAGCTCAGCATTATAAAGGGCTCAGCCATGCAAGAGTCTAGCTTTTAAACTGTTTATTACCCAACGGAGTCTTGCTGCCTGCTCGATATTAGTGCAGACTTTGTGTGCTCAGTTCCCTCTCTTTCAAGTTCTTCCTGGATGTTCAGACTTGGCATTGCTCCCAGGGAAGATGTGGAGCTAAAAAGCATGGTGAAATATGCAGAACTTCAGTCTCAGAACTTGGTTCTGCTCCTGTTGATTAAAGCGGTGGAGGGTAAAGGCTTAATGCCAAATTTTCAAAGCAAAAATTTGTACCTAATTCAGGATGGACTTCAGCAAACACAGATACAGAGCTAGCTTCTTGCATATATTTCCATGTTTTGATGTCTTGAAAAGAAACTCGTTGAACACATACCCTCACCCTCTTAGAGCAGATAACCTTTACAAACACCATTAACATTAAAAACATGGCTGGGCTTGAGTTTATCATGAGAAGGATTATTTGGTCTCTCTTCCTCTCCCAAGCTGCTGGTAACATCTCCACTGAGCAAAAATACCATATTACGTGGCAGGGCTCTGCCCATGCTGATTAGCCAGGGACCAGCTGTTGAGCAGCTGGCATCTACTCCTCTTTCCTTCACAGGAGATGTTCATATGGGCTTCTTTCCTCTGCCCAGCTGCTGATTTCCATGGAGCATATTGGGATGCAATTGCTTTTGAAACGTTCTTGCTGCTCAAATTTATGTGAAAGTGGCCATGGATTCAAAGGAGTGACTGAAAGGCAGCAGGATTGCATAAACACCTTTTCATTGGGACCAGGCTAAAAAAGAAGCTATTCAAAAGTATCCAAGGAATTAAAAAACAAAACAAAATGCAACAACTTTCTCATCAGAACCTGCTGACTCTTTGAAACCAAACTTTTCTCAGGACTACAAGCTTTGATAGTAAAATTTTCAGACACGAGAAAAGACAGAAAAAACACATGCAATGATCTCGTGGTACAGAGCTCTTCTGGGCTGTGAGAAATAAAGGTTAAAGTCTCTGATTTGGGTAAGAGCCAAGAGACTTGAACCACAATCCAGTGACTGCCCTAAGCGTGGGATTATTCTGGGATGATAGTCTAGTTTTTCTACACAAAGACAAAAAAAGTGAATATTTCCTCCTCAATGAAGATCACTGACAGTTAAGAAATCTCAAAAGGTTTTGTGGGATGGAAGCAGAGACCAGGACAGCTGTCTTGTTCTCTGGCTTGTTCTCACCTTGCCAAGGCAGACTCTTTTGGCAACTCAGGATCTGCTGAAGACTGGAAGTGATCTACTCCAGCTAACTGCCAGGCCACATTCCTAGCACCAGGGAACAAAAGCAGGGCTGTGCTGTCCCAAAGCTTAGCAGGGATCTTTCCATGCCAGCGTAACCCTCTGGAAATCAGATCCACAGGTTTCATCTTTTGCACTGTCTGTAATATTTTTTAATAGAGTTGATATTTAAACTGCAGAAGAATGCAGAACAGATGATGTTCAACCAAAAATAAAATAAAGTAAAATATGAGAATATAGAAAGATAAGAGAAAAAAATGCAATATGCACTTAGAAACAAAAATCTAGTTTTCCAGTGCCCTGGACTATTTAGAAATATAAACACTGGGAAAGGAAAACAGCCTTGTTGTGATTAAAATGAGCTAAAGATTGGAAACTATCTTTTTAGCTACTACAGACCAGAATTTAGGGGGGAAAAAAAAGATTGTTATCACCATTTATATATAACGGCAGTTCTGCAAACTAAGATAAGCATCATCTAATCTTGTGTTTCAGAAAATTGATTAAGTTTGGAAAGAATCATTCCCCTGCTGCTGCAATGAACAACAGGTTTTATGCATTATCCAGGTTTCAGCCTTCCTCTGAAACTCCAGAGATGCGGTTCTGACTCAGCCAGAAGTGGAGCCCCAGGTTTCCTACCTCTCTGCGCTATCAGGCATTACTGACCCTGGCAGAAGAAGATAATAGGTGATCAAGAGCTACAGATTACAGTCCTCTGTTCTAATTTAAGAAGGAAATTAGCGACAGTTCAGATTAATCTGCAGGTTGGGGACTGCAACGTAGTGAAGACGGTTTATTCTGCATCCCTGTTGCAGGGGGAGGATGCTGCAGGAGACAAAGCTGATGGGTATAAGGTATAAGCAGAAATCACTGAGCCATCCTATCCAAATTCACATGTGAACGTAAGTCAGAGCCACTGCTAGAGATTGGATGTTTACCTGACTCCGTCAGCAAGGAAATTAGCAGAAAATGATTGTAATGAGTAGGATTCACTCCTCTGATCAGGAAAATTTTATAAATGCCTCCTCTGGATGTTGTTTTGCTTTATTCAGGAATATTTCTCAGACTAAGATTTTCTGCTTGGGTTTCCTTACTGCTGAAGACTCTGTATTAAAATTCACCATGGCAAAACTCACTTTTTCATGAGTATACCTATAAGTGTGGTTTTGTATAGAATTCCATCTTCTGAAGATTATTGTGCAAGTGAAGATTTGTCCTGACTTCTTGGCAAGTTCAAAGCTCAGCACAGACAAGGTAATCTTCTCCATTAAAATAACGTGTCCGCTCTGTGCCACCCAGCAGTTTTGGTGTTAGTTTTACCTGCTCACTTCTTTGCAGCATTGAGTAGAGGTGTAAATGCCTACGTTGATCAGATAGCTGATGCAACTAGTAACACTGTTGAGAAACTCTCCATCTCACATCTTCCCATCCTGCAGATACAACTGCCGAAGCCCTGAATGATGGATTTCCTATGTAGGTAAATAGCAATAATGTAGTGCAGTGGTGGTGTAGCTGCGGTGGGGGTCCGGAGTGAGAGCTCAGCTGGAAGTAGCTCCCAAAAGAAGAGAGGGGGAGGCACTAATGCTTCTTCCACCTCTTTCTCAACTGCTCTTATCAGTGAGCCAGCTTTGAGCAGCCAGCTACGCTCCTAGAAGTGGAGGGATTGCATTCCTGGCATGGACCCAAACAGCTCTTTGTATGGCTAGGAAATGCTAGCACTTCCAAAGCTGAATTCCCAGGCAGATGCTGCTCCAAGAAGGAGAGCCAGAAGGAGCAGAGACTAAAGGACATGCGTTTGTTGCTCTTTCCCTCTTAGTCTGTTGCCTCCTTTGAGACTCCAGTGTGCCAGGGAGAGCGACAGAGATGCTGTCAGCTGTGCACCCGCTTCTTCAATTCACGGGAATAAAAATATTTTGAAGGGATGACTAGGGAAAGAGCACCGATATCATTAAATCAGTTGCAGCATCCACAGAAGAACTTCTGCCTCCACATGTGCCATATTCTGCTACTGCTTATAAAAGGATCCTTTTGCTCATGAAAAAGGGTTTTCAAGTTCCCTTTTCAGTTGTTTTTCCCAGCCTGCTATTGGGCACACTCAGCGCTGGAAATCGGGTTTTTTGGACTGAGATTTGCCAGTAAACCTTGGAAAAGTAAACCAGATGTCCCCCTGTACGTTTGGGTCACTGCAGCCTGGAGCACAGAAGAGCAGTTTATCCACTAGGTGGAAGCCTGTAAATACTAATGGCGGATGACCACTGCAGCAATTAAAAAAGCCAGCTGAGATTGACTCTAATTCATTCTCCCGATTTCTAATGAAGTAAGGCAAGGTTATCCTGCTCCCTGGGTAGACCCAGACACCTCTTACACCAAAGACTTGTCTCCTTAGGCTTCTGTCTGCGTGACTCAGGAAGAACAGGGAACAGTCAACCAAAAATGCCTATTTTGTACATATTAATTTAGCTTACATATGCCGTTCGTAACATATTAGGAAAATGAGGAGCTCTAAAAATCCAAGTTGTCTACTGCTGCCTATGTTCTGGATTTAATTTTGCTTGCTCTGTATACAGATCACAGAAAGTAAAGCTGTTTTTGCTGTGGTCACAGCCATATTCACTCCCTGATTTAAGGCAGGTTGCATTCCAGGTGGAAATAAAAAGGCAAAAGAAAAAAATATTGTACTGGAATTAGCTTCTGGAGTCTTTTTCAGGTTCTGAAATTTGGAAATCTGAGTATGTGTTTTGTGGACGCCCAAATTTAGTGTAGTTGCACTGTGATTGCAACAGGAACGTTTAAAAAGCTTTTCTACATTTAGACAGTACACATAGCCCTCTATTTTCTCATTAACGTTTTGCCTTTTCTATTAAAGTTCATAAGAACTATATTTATCTATCAAATAATTTGCATATTATTACTGTAACTCAAATAAGCAGATGATGTGACCAAGCTATATGCACCATACATCTGCACCAGCATAGCAGTCAGCGTGAGATCAGACTGTGGATGGCTATCTGCTTCATTGGCAGTTACACTAAATTATGCACCAAAAAACCATTGAAAATCCAGTCAGTGAAGCTGTCTGTAGCATACGTGGCAGATTAGCTGAAGATTGTCAATCACTTTGCGTCTTTAATTTTCTGAAATTCTGGGCCCAGCTGTGTTGGTGGCTCTTTTTTTGTACTGTTGATGCAACCAAGTTCAAAATTCTGCACAAACCGTGAAGCCAAACTTCTGCATTTCTCTGGTTATAGTTAGGAGGGAATCCGTAGTTGAGACTTTTTGCTTTTAGCTGAAATGGTTCCTACACCTGGAGCAGGATATTCAAAATGCAACCAGTGAAGTTCTGGGCTATTCAGTATGGATACTCTGGATTTGGATGAAACCATGCTGGTTGATTCATCATGTCTCTCGAATCTGAAGATTGAGAAACTCTGTGTGCTTGCTGCATTTATTAACAGAGCTTTCATATGACTCAATCTTAAATGTATCCAGCAGAGAACTTGGACTGTTGCCTGCTTAGAAATACAACACTAGACACGTGCCATACGCATCACTTCCCCACAGGTTCATCAATAACAGCGTTCTACAATACCTGATCCAGAACAAACGTTTCACCTCACAGTCCTGATTAACAGTGCCTTTTCTGTTCAGGTGATCTGCTAAATCGCCATGGGTACTCAGGAGATAGAAAGCCAATTTAGAGCTGACTGCAAGACATGTTGTTTCCCGACACACCAGAGATATCTACTTAATTATACAAAGAATAACAGTTATATGGTTATAATGGTGCTGCTTCCAACAACCTGAGCTAGAGCTGGAGTGCGTCTAGGAGGGAGCTCTCAGCAGTGGGACAGTCACACAGAGTCCTCATGTGAATAGGAGATGAAGCAGATCATGTCTGCAGACATTTACTGATCCAACCTCCGAGGAAGACGTGGCAGCATGCAGTGAAGAATCTCCCCAGGGTGGTTAATCCTCTGCCTAGCTAACATGCTGTCCTGAGGTTTCCGAAAAGTGGCTGCAGCTACAGACTCAAGTAACTCAGAAGCTGAGGGCAATTCTCTCCATAGTTTTAAGTAAGGTCCAAATTGAGAAATGATGTAACTGATGGCTTGAGGAAGGAATGGCTTTGCTTTGCTTTGTGGTCCTGGGTTATTCCTTGGAAATCCCATTGTGCATACAAGCCTGATAATTTTCTAGCTGGTTTGCCTAGAATCAGCCCATTTTCAAGACAAAGAAAGACGTGAAGATCCTGTAGAGTTCATTAACTCTGGATAATTGCAATTACACAGTTTCTAGTTATATTGGAATACCCTGGAGCAAATGCTTAGACCGGTACTCCTGGGTGTGCAAAGCACTGCACAGATAGGCACCTGGAGAAGTCAGGAGTGCTGTGTTTGCATCTACATGAAGACGACAAAAAATAGCAAATGCTTCTTGATTGTTTTCCCTTCTGAAATGGAATATATAGACTTTGAGCCTGGAGCCTTATCTGAGATTAGCCAGACACTACAGAGACTTACTTATCTTAATAACAAATATTCCTGAAGCCAAGATTTTTGCTTGGCAGTATTCCTTACATTAACATTTCCATAAATCATTTTGATCTGAAATATGGCTAATGGCAATATAAACTAGAAGCTACATTGCCTCAGGGTTGCAGTTAAGGCCCAGCGACAGCACAGTACAAGACAACAAAAAAGTGAATCCCTGTACTGCTACCCCGTATAACCTACCTAGCTGGGAGTCCTTTCACCTTCACAAGAAACCAGGCTAAAAACTACCTGTCAAGGAAGACAGTTTAATTAACAGAAAAAGCATGAGGTCTAGCCAACTAAATTCAATCACTAAAATGCTTTTCCTTCTCAGCCCAGACTGCTCTCTCTCCAGCTGGATGCTTGTCCACTCATGGGTTTCTTTCCTGCAGCATCTCAAGAGAATCCTGGACCATTAGCCCATGCGAATTTCTGTGAAATACGATCTCTTCCATTTCTTAGCAGGGCATATGCCCTCACAAAAATATCTAACTTAAGCCTGTTAGATACCCCTCTGAATTTTCCTTTTATTATTTTTTCACCTACTTGCTGACCTTATTCATTACTTCTGCTGAGTATATGGTTAGCTGTCAGCTGCAGCAAAACAAAGAAACCCCATTCTTCACGTCTCTGTTTACACTCTATCAGCTACAAACCCCATCTGTATCACTTCCTCAACGTACACGAGTAATTTTCCTGCAAGACCTTTCAACATCTGTGTCCCCTGTGTCTGAATCAGCTGCTTTTGTTGATTTGGCAAAGTCTCTGGCATATGCTACAGGGAACATATGGTCTAAGCATGCCTTTCTGTTACGAGACAGCGAAATTCCTCTGCAGATCTCTACAGATCAGAAGCAGAATAAATCTCTGATATTACGTCTTTTGAGGCAACTGCTGACATTAGTGAGGCTGAGCAGAGGTCTTATATCACTGAGAGACCATGAGAGGTAGCAAAGGCAGGAGGGATGCCCAGGGATAGGCACCACAGTCCAGGACTGATGGTGTGATGTGCAACGTACGTGACTCGTTGCTGTAGGAAAGTCAGTAACGGTGATGATCATACAGACATCTGAAAGTAAATGATCTGGGAAGAAATGATCAGTTTGCAACACTGATGAATTAAAGGCACACCACAGCGAGGATAGAAAACTGGGTCTGTGATGGACCACTGTGGTTCTGAAGGTGTGGGGTGTGCAGGATGGAAGAGCTGCAAGAATGAAGGAGCAAGTTTGAGCAATTATTAGGTTTGTCAGCATGATAAACAAAACCCACTCTGTCAAAAGATGAATGGCTATCAGTGCCAGGCTGTATCAAGAGATCTTTGATCCTGCCCCAAGCAGGAGGAGATCCTGGCTGCCCTCAGGGGTGTGAACAGGCAGGTTTCTGTGAAGTAAGAGATCCTTCGGTAATGAGCATCCATCTCCAAAGAATGCATAACTTGAATCACTTGAAGCAAGTGGTTTTGCAGCAGGTAATGTCTGCACTTGAGGGACACTGTGCCTTCACTCTTCTCCTTAAAGTGACTATCAACAGGCATCTGCGGCTGTTCGTGTGACTGTCAGATGACTACGAGTGGTACAATTGTGAAGTGCGGTTACCTCAAACTAAACACACCGAGTGCGTGACGTGCTGATAGAGCACCCACGGAGAAAGAGGTGATTTTAAAGCTCACAGGCACATTTTTTTGCTTTCAGATGTAGTTCTAAGTGAAACTGAGGACTGAGACACATATTTGCAAAGAGCTGAGAAAGTTCAAACCAGTTGAATGTGAAGAACAATGCCTGCCCACACTCTTATTTGGGAATCGACATTATTTTTGTTATTTGTCCAACTATAACCTCGAATTGCCAGCCACGGTGCAACGAGCTTTTGGGAGGAGCTTTGGGCTTTTGCTCACTACCCGGGGCAGCAGGAAGGAGTTAACGGGCGATCGTGCGCCGGCCGAAGGACGCGTTAAGCGTGTGGGACAGCTGTGGATTCTCCAAGGACACCGCTTGCCCAACGCGCAGGCTGCGAGGTACCAGACTTGGAGCCGCAGCAGGCGCCGCGCAGGGCACTCAGGCAGCTCTGCGTTGTACATTTACTTTCCCACGCGTGTTCCCGGAGCCTGCACCAAGCGCTGCCCCGGTGAGCGGCCCTGCAGACCGAGCTGCCGCTCGCCCGAAGGGAACCGGGGACGCCCGTCCCGATCCGTGCCCGGTGCCCCGCGGAGCCGGGCTGCAGCGCTCGGGGCGGCCGCACCCGGCCCCGAGGAGACGTGTCCGGTAACCCGAGGGTCGGCCGAGCCGCGCTGGAGACAACCAGAAGTTTCCAGCCGGCCAGCTCCTCCGCCTCCTCCACGTCCCTCCCTCGTCCCTCCTCCGCCACCGCCCCCCGCGCCGCCGTTTCCAGACACTTCCAGCCCGGCGCCTCCGCCCCCCCCCCCCCCCCCGCGGCGGATAAAGCCGCCGGTCCGGCGCCCCCGCCCGGCACTGGGCACACGGCACGGTACAGTACAGTACGGCACGGCACAGCCCCGGCCCGCCATGAGCGCCGCCGCGCAGTCCCCGCCGCCGCCGCCGCAGCAGATGGAGGGTAACGCCGAGCCGCTGCCCCCCGGCTGGGAGATCAAGATCGACCCGCAGACGGGCTGGCCCTTCTTCGTGGATCACAACAGCCGCACCACCACCTGGAGCGACCCGCGGCTGCGGGCGGCGGCACAGGTACGGCGGGCGGCTCCCCTCCCGTGTCCGTGTCCCGTCCCGGAGGGGCGCGGCGGGATGAGGGGCGGCCCGAGGTGGGGTGGGGGGGGACCGGGGAGGGCCGGGGGCTCCCCCCAGCGCATGGCAATGCAGTGAGGGCAGGAGCTGCCTTTTGTCTCTGACGCACTGCAGTCCCTTTTTTGTGCATTAAATCATTTGATACCTCGGCCCTGTAATGTTTATTTAAAGTTGGTTAAGTCCAGCCGGCCTGCCAGGGAAGACGCGAACCTTGATTTATTTTTCAGCTGTGAACAGCCCAAACAATGAACGCCCTTAAAAAAATTAAGAAACCCAGCCCGGACTCTTACTTGACAAGTTTTGTTTTCTTTTTTTTTTCTTTTTTTTTTTTTTTTCTGATCACAAACTGTCTCGGTAGCTGTCTGGTCTTGCTCTTAAGCATGCTCAGAGAAAAGCCGTATCTTAGTCCAAATATGTCCATGGAAGGAGAGGCGCGGAGGGGAGAACGGTTGTGATTTTGTCGGCGCTCTCAGGAACGGCCCTTTCGGGTCAAATTCTCTCGGCTTTGGGCAATACAGCCCGTTTGGGCAATACGGCCCTCTGACCAACGCTGGTATTTTCGCAGTGCAATGGCTGTAGGCAGAAAGTGCTGGAAACTTGAGCCGAAGTAGAAGTTGCCTGGTGGGAAAACGATTCCCCGGGGTTTTCGTGTGCTTCTCTGCGAGCAGCATCGCTGCACGCCGGGCTTGCCGGGACGGGCTGGGTGGGGTTTGGTCTCCCGGGGTCCCCGCCGGAATGGGGGGCCGGGGGCTCCTCCACTTACCCGGGCACGGAGCTCCGGGGGCAGCCGGCGCGGAGCCGTGCGGCTGGCCGGGAGCCCGGGGCCGGCTGCCGCCGGGGAGCGGCCGGAGCAGAGCGGCCCCGGCTCGGGCAGTGCCCGCGTCACCGCGCCGGGGGAACCCGGGGGCTGGAAAGAAATTGGTGCTGGGCACCGATCTAAGCAGGAGCCCCCACATCTTATTTATCTGTGCTGAACGTATTTTAAAAATACAGCACTTGTGAAATAGCTGCTGTCTTCGAAATGTGTCTTCAACAGACCTGTTGCAACTTGTTCTCCAGTAGCCTTACATAAAACATGAGGATCAAAGCACTCAATAAGTGTTATTATTTTAAGAACTTAATGCTTCTTAAAATAGTAATTGCCCAGTTTGTGAGTGCAGACCGTGACTGAAGGCTTGGTGTCAGAGCAGCCTGGCGTTGAAAAGAAACGAAAGGGATGTACTTTTCTATATCAAATTAACTCCCTTTTCAGCTTTTTAAGGGCTAGTTCATTTGATCTGTAAATAAATGAGATAATTCTAGTGATAATACAAAGAGGTCGTGGAAAAATATAAATTGATAATATGATTATTGAGACTGGCATAGGAAAAAGTGCTTTAACTCCTCTTTGGAGGCACCTGTTAGCACTGGCTGTTATGGCAATAAAAATAATAAATAGTAGGGGTTTTTATAACCATAAAACATACTTGAGAAAAGTGCGCTGTTTACTCAAAGGCTTTTGTTATGGAAATACCACTTGAAACTAGCCCGTTTAACAGAAAAGTCACATTTAAGCTGCTTTTGATAGTTGTGTGAAAACAGTTTGAAGTACTCTGATGGAGTGGTGCCTGAAACAAAACAAATTTTCACCCCTATCTGATGTGAAATCTGTGGTAATGAAAAGTGCCTCTTCTGCCAAATTGCAAGTGTTATTACAGATATTATTCTGTTATTACAGAAAAAGTTGCACCTGCTTTTGAACCATTTATGTGGGACACACTTTTTTCAAAACAGGAAAATCCGCTGTAAGCAGGAATGTGTGTAGCAGCTTGGGATCATTCATTGAAAGAAAGAAATATTTCTAGAGATGAATGTGGAAAATTGTTGATTTTTGGAAGTGCCTGTCTAATTTTGTTCAAAGAAAAAAACCCTCCAGTTTGTGGTGCTCGAAGTTGAATGTAACTGATCTCATACAGCCATTTGTCAGGGCCTTGAGTTAAGAACATCTGCTGGAATTAATAGGCAGCTTCTCAAATCGTTTCTTTAAGTACCAGTGTATTTCACAAGGACAGGTACTACTTAGCAAAAGAATCTCAGAATCAGGTCCAAGGAAAGTATTTTCCTTCCTAAATAATATTTTCTTAGCTAGACAATGCCAAAGATGACAGATTACCCACTGACATTGAATTTCAAATCCAGCAGTAATTTTTGAAGGCATTAGACACTTTTTTTTTCACCTAAACAGGTAGGAAGGATAAAATCACAGATGTAGGCAGAATGAGAGACTAGATAGGAACAGCTTTCTGATTTCCTTCATTCTCAGTCTAGCTCAAATGAGAACGTTTAGAAGTGATCTGAGAATAGCAAAAGCTGACTGTGTGTGTCAGACTTCACGCACCTTTCCAAGGATGATTATACAAAGATCAAACTGGTACTGACTTCATCACTGTCTTGCTTTCATTGAAATCAGCCAGTGAAACTGGCTGATTTTTTTATCACTTTTATGATGGTGTTTAAATAAGCCTTACAGTATATCTATCAAAATTCTGTCTCTGAGTATTTTTTCCCTTTCTGAAGAGACCTAGGCAAGGAAATGAGTTTTACGCTGTAATGGACAATAAATGAAGTACAGGTCTAAAGCTAACTGAGCTTTTCTAGCTAAGTAAGATAGCTGAGACAGTGTTAGTAATGAAGTCCCATTTTTCCCAAATGGTCTTATTTACTGTAGGCTTGACATCAGTGTAACTATGCTGACTGCAATAAACTACCAGATATATAATCAGGTAAAATGAGAAATGGCTCTTGAAACTTTAACCCGTGACAGAGCCATTTTAAACGAACAGAACTAGATTTCAATTTTGCATTTAACTATGTATTTTAGGTGAGTTCATCAATTCAGATGGCTCTCTGTTATTTTCTCATTCAGTCTGGCTTTTTTTTTTTTACCCACATGAAGGATGAGTGTCCTTCCTTTGCACGTTTAGCTCTGGTACTGGTATGAAGTCATAGCAGTATAAGGCTGGACTAGGGACACCTTCCTGAGAAAGAGCAGAAAATCACTTACTGTACTCCAGTGAGAAATAAACCATGACTTTGCAAATGATTGAAAAACATTTATTAACAAAACCTCTTGGCAGGCTAATGATTTTCTTCCATGTCTCTAATTAGTTAATAGCAAGACATTGAAAGATCAAGTTACAATCAATATTGTGAAGCGTGTATATGCATACTTCCACTAAAAAAGTGTTTACTAGCAATGTCACTCTTCTTCCTATCATTTCTTTGGTAGAATTATTAATTTCCTATGCTTATCTATTGTTAGTATTTTCTGTGTTAACTTATACCATCACAGCATACTTTCTGCAAGATTGTCTTAAATTGTTTACTTGGTTTTCCCCAAAGGTTTGATAAAAATAGATTACATTTCAAGAAGAAAACAGAGAACAAGGCTTGTATAAGTATTTATTGATGCCCCTTCCATATGTTGTTTCCACATGCAGTAAACCCAATGGGAAATACTGCAGCTAAAAATAGACCAAAGGAATTGATTGTGCTGAGCTTCACTGAACCAGTATCACAACGATCGATAGCTCAGTGATGCCTTGGGTTTGAGAGAAAAGCTGTACCAGCCACAAATCTGGGAGCAGGCATAAAAGTGATGTATTTATTGGTTGCAACAGTCGGCCTAAACACAGGAAGGAGCCATCCTGCCCTCTTACTGATGGCTTTGTTGGTAGTTGGGGAACAACTAACTACACCTAAGTTTCCATCCTCACCCTTCGTGACTGTTGCATCTCTCTTTCTCTCTGCTTCCCCAAATAAGTCTTAAGTCACTCGATTCCCATCTCTTTACCAGTGAACTTATTTTTGAGCACTGACTTCTCACGTTTGAGTTGACTGAAAAATTCTTGGTAGACCAAATTAGAAATTGCACTGAAAGTTGAATACAGCTTCTCTGAAACTCTGTGTCTTTTACAGTGGCTCACATCAGTGGAAGGGAATGTGAGGCTAGGTACCAATTTAGGTCTCTTACCTGCAGTGGTTTTTACATTACTTATGCTGATGTACGTTCTGTCACAGTCAGGCTAATAGATTAGTTACTGGATTAAAAAGGTACTGTGTATAAAAGGCATAATATGTAGGAGTGGTAAAATTATTGGTAGGCGATTTTTGGAGGTTTGTGTACTGGCTTTGTCCAGATTCCCTGAAGCTGCTTTTGCGTAGTTATTTAAAGCCCCCCGTGATAGAACATGGTAAGCAGGGAGTTAATTTATGGAGATACCAATTAATCTGAAAACAAGGGATGGATCAAATTGGAAAGAAGAGAGAGGAATGTGAAGAAATGACGCTGGAAATAATGTGGTAGTGTCTGGGCAATCATGCAAGAGGAAAAGCAAGGAAGGTCTTGTGTGGTTCTGCATAACTCCTGACACAGCATACCTCTGATCTGAAGGAGGAAGGAGGAGTACTTGGGCCAGGTGGCACCATTCTTAACTAGGAATCATTTTTTTAGCACTTAGAGCGTACACACAGGGGGGACTTTTCCATGACCATGTGGCAAAAATGGAATTGTTCCCACTAGAACCATGATAAGTCCAGTAACAACCCAATATGTTTTGAGGAATGTAGACAGTATCACTCTCTAGGTAAGCTCTGCCTCTACCTTCTCCTCTCCATGACAAGTTAAATATAAATATAAAATAGAAGAAATGGCTTGTTTGCACAAACCACATTACTTATAGACAAAAAATACTGTATCTTCAAATATGTTGCAGAAGCTGTTGGTTTGATTCTTTCTATTTTTCCTTCTTGGTTTTACAGACAGGAAAATGGGACATGGGGCTGTGACTGCCATCTCCCAGTAGGTCAGGTAGCATGTTTTTATGGCTGATGGCAAAGTCTTGCAATTGATAAATAGGGTGCAGTGTAACAAGTGTTTTTATAGTGTTGGAAAAGGAAGTGAAATCAGAAAACTGCTGTGTGCAAAATGAAATTTAGTTGAAAATGTAGACCCTGACTATAACCTGTGAAATTCACAGCCAACTCTTCAACTGTTAGCTACTTATTCTCCTTTTTTATGTGACATTGTTTTGTTAATTTTTGAGGCTCGTTCTTTCTTCCATGTTCCAAATTTCTGGCTCGCAGCTAATAGCAGGAAAGCAACAGGTTGACCACCTGCTCCTTAGGTAAGCAGGCAGCGAACAGAAATAACTGAATAGAGCATGTCATTCTTATCACACTTGACAAGGATATTTCTGTTAGCGCTCTAAAGGGCTTTCCTTTAACCCTGTCCGTTAAAGCTGACAGGATAGGGGGTGATAGCAGCTCTCTCCCAAGAGTGCTCTGCTATTTGTAGTAGTTGTTGCATCTTTCTCTGAACACGTTCAGTTTGGCCCATGGGATGCTTTCTGTGTGTGGGCCACCTTCCACTCACGGGCATAAAGGGCAAATGTCGTCATGTCTGCGCCAAGGCATTTTAGCCTAAGAATGAATCATCTGAGTGATCAAAAAAAAAGAACAGTTTTAGTTCCTGAAATAAAATAGGTCTGCAAGACAGCCAACATATTTGTTCCAGTAAGGCTTTCTGTTCTAGAAAGATTAGGATATGATTTCTCCTCCAATTTTTTAATAGTGTTTGTTTATTTCTAATAGCATCATTGCACTTCATCAGTTAGAGCATATGTTAATGGTAATTACAAGAGAGAACAAAAGGCCTGTTTTCCTATACATCTGCATGTTAGGAAATAAAACTCAGCATTCAACAAGTAAAACATCAAAAGCAGCTTGGTGCATAAATGGGTTACATGATGCGACCGGCACGAAGTTCTACTGAGACAGCTCATGCAACTATGCTTATTCATGGTTTCTTTCAGTCATTAGCTAATGATACCTTGCTCAAATGTCTATGTGCTCAGTGTATATATTTAAGCATGAATTGTGAGTAAGAGTGAGAATGTAAAAATCTTTGGTGGCTGAAGCACAGCGGTAGGAAGTTGGGGGTCAGCACTGAGAGCAAATCACTCTCTGCCTTCCCACTTGTATAGTTTCCTGGGAAGTATTAATGAAACATACTTTATGGTAATGTCGTACTATTAATATACTTAAACACAAAGCGCTGTTGAGAAACTTCTTAGAAATACTTGGATATGCTGATTTCTATCAGTAGCAAAGCTAGTATAGTAGTTTTGATTTATTTACTTAGTGCAACAGAGAAAAAAAAAAGGTCTGGCCAAAAGTAAAATCCATGTGGATATAGAATCTGGTTCTACTGGTGAGTTTTGCCTTTCCATGACATAAAATGGTATTTTTAATAAAGAGAATTGGTACATCACTCTTAGATTTGAATATTAGGTACTACTGGCTTTTTTGCTTATTCATGGTAATTTCTAATAAAAAATAGATTTGAGTATGTCCAAAGAAAACTTAGTTGTATTTCAGTCACTCAGTTGTATTGTTGTATTATGTTGTGAAAGAACAGTCATACTACTTCCTTCTTCCTAAATATACAGGATTCAGACTCGAAATCGTGGGAAGTGTGCTCTCAAGTCAGATTTTGTCAGATACTGGCATTTTCTCAGTCATTCGAGCAACCAGAATACTTTTATTTACATGATACTCTTTACAGCAGGAGCTTAAAAGTTCAGAACCATATTGAAGTCAGACCTTCTGTTTGCATACAGAAAGAGGTATTTCATCTCTTGGTAATGTTAGTAAAATTTGTGTTCCTTTGCTAGATAATATTTACAAAACAAGTACAATGTAAATATTTGCACTGATGCTCTGTAGGTGCTACAGAGGTATATGTAATATATACATGCTTTAGAGAACTCGATTTATTGTACTATAAATAATACCAGTACAGGTCAAGAAAAATGCAAGAGTGTGATGGCAGCAAAACTTGCTTTTTAACAACTTTTTCTGTAGACCATTTTAGTATGGGGCATGAAAAATGTATTATGCAGTCTCAAAAGGGAGATTCCAAGTTTGATACAACTATTCAAGTAATCCAGCGTGCACACAAAAGATTTTGACAAGTTTCATTCTATTGGTACAGCCATCTGGATGACTTCAGTGGCAATTTGCTTGCATCAGCAGTGGCTGAATTTGCAGGTTTCTATGTTTCAGTCTGGAATAACACTTGAGCGGTCAGGACTTGTGCCATTGTCCACTCTGGATAGAGTTTTGTTGCAAGGTTGTGTTTTTCTCTTGCTGTCACTTTGTTTTTATTCCAGTGGCACACAGTGTGAGAACTCACTTAAAATCTGAGCAAGTTTGAGGATTTTAGCGTCACTCCTGCCTGTACCCTTCCCATGGGAAGCCAAGAGTAGGACGTGGGGGTATGAAGCGTTTTTTCCAGTTGCACAACTTGTGCTGGCTGCACCTTTATTTATCATGGTGATGGCCTCACAACAGAAACGCGTGTCCTCATCCCGTGCCGAGAGGTGGGACCGCTGTCACTCTTTCTGAGCAGCTCTCCCAGCATGGTTCAGCTGTCCTACTCACAGCTTGTTCAAAACAGAGTGATGCTTTTTTCTCTCCTTGGACTGGTGATGATGACTCCTCTACACCTGCTCGGTACCTCCTGAAATGGAGGATCGGGTCTGAGTTTCTGGTGGTGTTTCAGGGTACCTAAAGTGTAGATCAGGACTGCTTGTCAACATTTCTGAGCTGTTTGAGGGAATTTTTTTATTTTTATGCTCCCTCCTTTTTTGGGGGGATTCTGTCTCTTAAATGTAAGATGAGTGTATGATCACAGCCAGGATTCCTGCAGCGCTGATTGTCAGTTGTGCTACTTATAGGAAAATTGATTGATATTCTGTTGCTCATAATTATTCTCAATTTTATCATCAAAGTTCTTGTTTTCTTGGATGAGGGCAAGAGAAATTTACCTCATTTATTGATGCAGAAATAGGAGTTGGATTCCAGGGGTTTTTTTTATACTTAAACTGGGAAAGATGATGGACTAAGGAGTTTCATTGATTTATTGGTTGTGTGTTTCTGTGTGGATTTGTGCTAAATGTGAGCTCTGGGCTTTTTCAGATATCATGTTTCTTAACAGCAAAACCTGTATTTGTTAGAGGATGAATAAAAATTAAAAATGGATGGTTTTGGTGTCCTGGCTGGCTAGCCTATGAAATTTAGGAATTAAAGCATTCAGAGGGAATCCACGAACCTCTTCTGAGGCATTACGGTGAGTTTTCCAGAGCTTGATTCTGTTCCTCCCCTTCCCGCAGTGTCCCCAGGCACACCTGAGTTTCTGCTGAAGTCTTCCAGAACCTGTTTGTCCAGGCTGGAAGTGCAGGCTTCCTTGCACAAAACCGAGAACTGCTTTGGCCAAAAGCCTGGCTATGGGGGTACTGGGATCCGCACACACTCACTGTTGTGCTAGATCCTCACTAAAACTGAGCCTGAACAGCTTGCAGCCGTCTACCTTAACCCAAGGGCTCTTCAGTCGTCAGTCCTGATGCTGCAGTGGTGTTCTTCAGTGCAGGGTGTTTCAAAGCACATGGATTGTGCATGTTCATGGACGTGTGAAATGGTGGGGAGAAAGGGAACAGGAAAGAAGGAATGTTGAGGATATGGTGATACAAACTGGCTAACATAAGGAACTGTTTGTAGAGTTAAGTGTTGAAGAGAAGAATGTGGATCAGGAAGAACAGTTGTGATGAGAGCACCTTTCCTAAATCTGATTTCTCTGCCTCAGAGCTACTGATGGTGGGGGGAAAAAAAAGGGGCGCTGCATTTGTTTGTTTACTGAGGGCTGCTTCAATATGACTGCTTCAATATGACTGCACTGTTGAAACACACACACACGAAAGTCCTTCGTGGTTAGTGGACCTGACTAAAGGGGAAAAAGGTCAGGAGCAAAGGACCAACTTGAAATGCTAACTTTCCACAGGAGCAGCATAGGTTTTCTGAAGCTCTAAGAATAAATGACAAATTATTAGAGTATAGTTTATGCTATGGCTCTTAGAGGGGCCAGTGTTTCCATAAAAAAAGTATTAGAGTTTCACTTCAGATATAAATTGAATTGTTTGAAAAAAAAGCAGTCCAACCTGATTTTTCTTTAGGTTTGGGCTGCTGCTTTTGTATTTCTTACCAGGGCTTAAGTTGCAGAGGCAGATTTCTCAGGTTGCTAAGACTGTTCAAAACAAGGGCAGCTTCAAGGGTCTGAAAATGAAGATAAGGGAGGGGAAGCCTGTGGTCAGGCTTCTGGGAGGGGGTTCATGGAGGGTGGGGGGAGTGGGACACTGTCTATGTTGAAACCTTGGCAAGGATTTATCATTGTCGATTGCTCCAGAAGTCTGAAGGGCTTATCCCCAAATGGAGCAGTTAAAAATATTGCAGACCCCTAAAATGCCAAGAGAAAGGAGCTGGCAACTAATTGCTTAGGGCAGACTTGTTCTACACCCAGTTGGAGTGGAGCAATTGTGGGTGAGAGCCTTCTCACATCAGGGCATCTGTAGGTGCTGCTGGCCCACCCAGCTCCTAAACCCTTCCCAGCACTGACCCTTCCTGCGGGAAGTCTGACAACGCTGGAAGTGAGTGAATCTCCTTTTTATAGCCGTGGGAGCCATGCCTGTAGGTGGGGTGGCTGGCTGTGAACTCTCAGGTTACACCCGCAGCCTGCTGCCTGCTCCCTCCATCAGGGAGACTGTGCTGAGCAGCTGGTGCGTGCCGGGTGCAGAATGCATCGAGTCAGCGTGGAGCAGCAAGGTGCTTCTTCCGACAGTCAAATCATCACTTTCCCTCCCTGTTCGGCTCTGCTCGCCCGGCAGACGTTTGGCTCTGATGCAAGCTTGCATTGTTGCTAGCTGAGTGCACCTCAAATTTATTTTTCGGCAAATGCAGTTTGGCGTAATTGCATGTCCTTCCAGATCCCAGGAGAGATGGCTGCTGGGAGAGCTGTGGATTCGGGGTTATGCTGGTCCAGGGTGAACTGGCAAATGTTGGTCCTTGGGGTCCTGAAGTGCCTAGACAGCCTGCATTCAGCAGAGGAATGTGGTTTCCCGGTAGGGTGAATTGAAAATGACTCATCTGTCGGCAGTGGATCCTGGTGCAGACCTTGGCATGAGATCATCCTTGTTCTGCAACTGGAAAAGCCGACTTCAAATTACTTCTCTGTGCGAACTTTCTAGGCCTGGCTCTCCTCTATGCCTCTCTCAGATTTTTATTTTTTTTCCTTTGTTTGTGGAGGCTTTCTTTAATGAGTAAAAGGAAATGCAGCATCAGGGCTCTGACTCTGAACTTGTTCCTTTCAGTACTTATCTTTATTAGCTTACCTAAATAATAGCCTTTATTCTCTGCAGTTTCCTTGCTTACAGGAATTCTCAGAAATTACTTTTTAAGGGGATACTGTTATATAGGAAGAACACTCAAAATCTGCTTGGTAAAATAGTTAATTCTTAATGAATTAGTATATTAATGTGTACAGAAGCAACATTAAATATTTTTGCAGCTTAAACACCTCTTTAAAAATAGGGTTTCCAACACTTGCACCATATGTCCCCTTATTAAATTCTCCTCTTACTGAATAATGACATTACCCTCTGAATGACAGAGGTGCTTGTTATATGATCTGACTTAGAGATACATCTGGAACTTGGCCCTCGCGGGGCCTCAAAATAGAATGACCGATGCAGGAAGAACTTACTAGAGGACTTGTGAGGGCTCTTGGTACAAACCACTTCCACCCTTGCCAGAGCTCCAGAGCTTTGACATTGTCCAGTGAGCATACTCAGACAACACAGGGATTTATTTTATTTTGCTTTTCAGCATTTTCCTCTTTGTTACGCTATCCTGTCTTCCCCTCTTCTCTCCCTCAATGTTTACTGAACCAGATCCTCCCCTAGCTGAGAGTGAATATATCCTTCAGTATGCAGCATCAGTAGTAACTCCTTAGATAGCCAGTGGGGAGAAACAATACCAACAAACACTGTGCTTCAGATGGGAGTAGGCTTCTGTGGAAGTATCTTTTCAGATGTTACCTATAGCACTGGGTGGTTTCTGAGAGGTGCTAAGGAGAATCATAGAATCATAGAATGGTTTGGGTTGGAAGGGACCTTAAGGATCATCCAGTTCCAACCCTTCCTGCTGCGGGCAGGGACACCCTCCACTAGACCACATTGCCCAAAGCCTCATCCAACCTGGTCTTAAACACTTCCAGGGATGCGGCATCCACAGCCTCTCTGGGCAACCTGTTCCAGTGCCTCACCACTCTAACAGTAAAGAATTTCTTTCTAACATCTAATCTAAATCGACCCTCCTTCAGCTTGAACCCATTACCCCTTGTCCTGTCACTACACTCCCTGACAAACAGTCCCTGGTCCCACAGGCATTTGGAGGAGCTCTGTCTGAAAGGGGTGGGCAAGTGGCTAAAAGTAAGTAATGTATGCCAAGTAAGAAATTCTGTTGTAATTAGGCAGGTATTCTAAAGGCTACATTGATATTTATGAGAAATGAGGGTGAAACACTTGTACGTAAGTAATTTTTTTAGCTTACTCTCTTCTCTTGCCTGCTGATCTGGAGTGTTAGCACCTGCTGTTAGCTGCCCTGCAGGGACCCAAGAGGGTCTGAACTTCTCATACACAACCAATACTGCTTTAGGGCAGCTTTTTCTCACTAGGTGTATTGAGCTGAGCTACCAGCAAGTGCTATGTGATGTTTTTAACTTCTAGGAAGGCCAGTCGTCAGCAAATGGTCCATCTCGTGATAGCCCCAAGCAGCCACCAGCAAGAGAAGGAAACATGGGATACCCCAAGCTCCGGGCTGGCTATATCCCTATTCCCGTCATCCACGAGGGCATCGATGGCAGACAGCAGCACCCGTGCTTTTCTGCTCCGCAGCCTGGCGTGCAGCGATACAAGACAGAAGCCGTGCCTACCACGGTGCAGGCACAGCCACCTCTAAGGGGGGCCTATGCTGGCCCCGAGTCCCCTCCAAGGGGACCTACGGAGGCTTCTCAGGCGGATAAACAGTGTGGACAGACAACGGCAGCTGCAGCAGCCCAAGCGCCGGCCGCACACGGACCCGAGGTAACTTGTCAGTATTGCTGGGGTGTGTTTGCATTGGTCTTTGCAGCAGTTATGACCTGAATGTCACACGGGTAGTTTATCCTTCAGAAAGCCAAACTTGCCACAGGATTACATTTGCCCAATACTTCCTGAGTATTAAAATGCAAAAGTGCACAGTCATGGCAGCATAAATATGTAGGGTTTTTCTAGCCATCACCTGCTTTCGCTCTGGAATGATTCTGCAGAAACAAATGCATGTAAATGGCTTCTGCAAAAAGGGAGCCTCTGAGCAGTGCAGGTCCTGCAGCAAGGCAGGGGATTGCTTTAGGGGTTGTACCCCACAAGCGGAGGATACAGGCAAGTCTCATGTTCTGCACCATGAGTCACAAACCGAAGAGAACAAAATGGGAGAGGAAAAAAAAAAAGTGGCCAGTTAGCTAACAACCCAGGCCATTTTAGAAGTTGTACTGCTGTGATCTTTGCTTTCCAATTTAATACTTCAGTTGTACTAAGTGTGTAGATTTACATATATACAGCTTTCAAAATTAATTGTAAAGTATTTTTGTCATTCAGTGGCATGTTAAAATACTTTCAAAATACAAACTTCTTTAAATAAAAGAAATGCTTTGCATTTCAGAAGGTAGGATTTTGGTTTGGCTGTTCTCTCTAGAGAATTAGCAGCATTGGTATTCTTGTAATAAATGGAAATACCAACCTCATTTTTATTCAAAGTAAGATCAGCAGGAAATTCAGCCTTCACAAACCTGAAGATATATTTTCAGCTTGGTAATTCAGCAGTGGTGGCTCTGAAAGCTGTTTAAAGCCTGAACAATGTAATTAAAATTCTGTTAGCAGGTTTCTCAGCCTACTCAACTAACAATGCCTTGTCCATGCAGTGCCAGGACAAGGGGCTCAGTTTTTCCTTCTCCCAATGCTGTACAGTTGGGAACACACTTTATCTTGTACACAGAGTGGCTTCAGGAACATGTCTTCTGTGCCTCTTACTGAAGTCCTCTGAGATAACTACTGAGGACCTGAGAACTTGCCGTGACAAACTTAGGCAGCACGGTGTGGTTATCAACTGAGCAGACCCTGTGATTGTGCCTTTAAACCCTATGTCGACGAGGCCACCAGTAGTTGCAGTGATAGGTACCATAATACAAACCAGCACTTATTTAAGATTGCTGTTTCATGAGCAGCTGAGCAGTTCACCAGCACCAAAAGAGGGGTCTTGTTCCCCTTCCTGTCCTGCCTTGCCTGCCATTCTCTTGTCTTCTGCCTGTGTTGTCCTGCCCTTTCCTCTGCCAGCTCCAGTACGACCTGGCCTTTAACCAAGCCGAGTAACAAACCCATCAGGAAATAATTTTTTTGCTCTTACTTAGTGAGGGAAACTGGTCAGACAATAGCCTGAGAGCTGCTGGAGTTGTTGCAAAGTAGGTAAGGTGATGGATTGGCATAGCAGGAAGAGGGAGGGAGCTGTGAGCAAAGCAGCTGACTTTCCCCAAAGTGCAGCCCCGCAGCCTGGAACATGCTGTGAACTGGATTCTGCAGCAAGCCTGGTGCTTGCTCCTGCTAATAGCAGGTCTAAGTGCTGCTCTTGCTGCTGGTGCCAAGGTGCTAAGGTTTTGGAAGGTCTTGGGGGGGAAAAGGGGCATGAGCCATAGCTTGCCATAGCTTGCTACTGAATTCCATGCTTTAAAAAAACCCAAACCAAAACAAACATAACCTCTTAGCGTGACCAGGATCAGAAGTCTAAATGTTGTATGCCTCTGTTAGGGGTTTGGTTTTGTCTCCAGCATATAATTTGTTTGCTTAACTTTAGTTTGCCTCAAATTTAACAGGTTTAGACAGGAACAGCCATGCAAAAGCTGCAAACATTGTGAGTGAGCATCCACTCCCTGCTCATTTGAGGGCTGGGAATGCTGTAGCTCAGGTTTCTACTTGTTATAATGATGCACTCTCACAACTTCTGTGGCTTGTCTAGTGAGGCCCTTGACCAAAAAAACAAGGAAGTGGATCCTTTGCGTGCCGGAAACGAGTTCAGTTTCTATGACCATCTCCTCTTCTCTTTGGAAATGAAAAGTACTGTGAACACAAAACCAGTTAAAATTTAATAATGGATTTTCTTTTCATGGCAGCCTCAGTCTCCTGGAGCTTCTGATTCTGCAACGGTTTCTCCTCAGTCCGCTGGCAGACCCAACGCAGGAAGCCATCAGCTTCCTCGTGGTTATATTCCAATTCCCGTGATCCATGAAAACATCCAAAGGCAACCAACGCAAGTCTACCACCAGGCACAGAAGACACACTACCCTGCCCAGCAGAGTGAATACCAAGCCCACCAACCAGTGTTTCACAAAATTCAACCAGATGAGAGGGAGCCCATGACAACGCGAGCACAGTCTCCGTTCAGAGTGTCTCAGAGAGGCTCATCAAGCCGTGAAAGTTCACCGGCCAGAGTTACCACCCAGATACAGCCCCCAGCTCCTATCAGAGTGCAGACAGTTGTAGACAGACCCCAGGTACGTACGTAGAGTTACCTGCAAGGTGTACTGTTCAGTGTGGCTAGAGCTGAAAAATCGGCTCATACTGACAGGTACATGAAAGCATGTAAAGTAGTTTCCATTTCTGTATTTAAACAAATTGGGAGATACTGAGATAATATACTAGCAGCAAGCTGCCTTTCCACCTATCAGGATTTGTGGAGTCTTTGGATCGCTGAAGTATGATTTAACACACGATTTGATTTTCCTCTCGTCAGAGTATAATTTGGTGTAATTACACTGAGGTCACCAATGTTGCGTTATGTTTGTGAGAAGAAAGTCAGGTCCATGGGATTTGTGGCATCTGTGTAAATACACCTCATTGATGTCTCGGAACCATTTAGGATAGCATCAGATGCACAAAGTAATTTTAGTTGTGAAGAAAGAGGATCAGCAAAATCTGGTCTTGGAGCTTCTTATTTATTCTTCCTACATGAATCATGCTTTTGTTCATTGAACATTTTTTCCATGTTAAAATTCTTACTAAAACTACAGTTAAAGACTACTGGGAATGACACAACTGCAAGTGTGTGGAAGGGGGTATGTATGAAAGCAAGCCTTGATTTCCTCTCTGGAGAGATTTCACACTGAAAATGACAGGAGAAGAATTAGGTTAATATTTTTGAAAACCCAGGTGCTAGGACAAAACAATGAAGACTTCAGATTTAATGGCATATTCTAGGTTAAAGTGCTGATTTATTTTTACAGGTGAGAATTTGAGCTCCCTAATCAAATTTTATGTTTAATGGGTAGCGCAGTAACAGATTGTCAGTGCAGGCTATTACTTATTTGGTTTAAATATAAATGTAGGTGTTTTACTTCAGCCATCTAAATCCATGAGAGCTGCATCTAGTAGCCTTCCAAAATAACTGTATATGTGTAGAAATAAGTGAAGGGGGTCGCAGAGGAAGGAAAATAAAGATTTTGTGAATTCCAGTTTTCTGTGAAGATTTCAAAACTAATCTCAATTTCAAGAGATTCTGATTTGATGACTGTTAAGATCTGTAGTAATCCCAGGGGTTGTTTCTAATCTCTACAGTGTAATAAGATTGACATAGTAACCTCTGCATGTACATACTCTAAAGATAAAATCAGTAAAAATAAGTGCTAGCAAAAAAAGAAATGTCCTGAAAACAAGAATGGGATGAGAATAGCCCAAAATGGGATTAAAACTCAGCAAAGTAGTTAGCTTTTCAAGAAACACCAGCTTTGTGACACACTGAGGATGAAATCTTGACTGTGCTGCAGTCAGCTGCAACAAATCTTACTGACTTAAATCAGGTGAGGGCTTTGCTCTAAGGTCCTAGCTTATAAAACTGCTTGTAGGGCTGATTTTAGTGAGCATGGGCAGGATTTGGTGGGTTGAAGTTTAATGCCTTTGAGAGTTGATTGGTGCTTGTAATCTGCAATAGTTTGAAAACAATAACTGAACTCTTCAGCACAGTGCTTCTTTTAGTTTAAAACAGTAGAATTTGGCAATGAACAGGAAAAATTAATTATCTAGGATGTGCAAAAATTGTACTTCTAGAAGTACATAAAATGTTAGGTTACTTGTTCTTTAGAAGGAAATGAGTATTGTTCATTGTATCTCAACACAAACTTGCCTTGCTCACTAGGTTTCTCAGCAACAAGTCCCACCTCAAGAGCCACCAAGACCATCCCCACCACCTGAAATCAAACCTGAAAACAAGGCAGTCCCACCACCCGAAACTGAGGTGCCATCATCGTATATCCCAATTCAAGTCACCCACCAAGAACCAGAACCTAAACTACCACCCCAGAAGCCTCCAGCCATGGCAGAGAAAGCTGATAAAAAGGTTCCCTGCCCAGCTAAGATTGTTCCCCCACAGGAAAGGCCACCTCCTGAAGAAGTGGCGACACCGAAGACAATGGAAACAGGAGAACCTCAAAAGCATCCTGGTGTTTTGAAAGTGGAGGCAATTCTGGAGAAAGTACAAATGCTTGAGCAGGCAGTCGACTCCTTTGAAGGCAAGAAAACTGACAAAAAATACTTGATGATTGAAGAGTATTTGACCAAAGAGTTGCTAGCCCTAGACTCAGTGGACCCTGAGGGTCGTGCAGATGTGCGCCAGGCCAGGAGAGATGGTGTAAGGAAGGTCCAGACCATTTTGGAAAGACTTGAACAGAAAGCAGAAGATGTCCCAGAACCAGTTCAAGTTGATGGACTTCAGCCAAATTTGCCAGAGCCTAAGCCACCACAGGAAATCATGGAGATTGAACCTGTGGTAGTCAAGAACAAGGGAGATACCAGTAATAAAGATACTAAAGAGGAAACCAAAATGGAAAGACATCAGCCTGAAACTAAGGAAGAAGTGTTTACCAATCTTGCCACCACGACAAACACATCTAATAATCCAACTGAACCATAGTCCCATGCTGAAATTAAAATCTCTCAGACTTTATAACTTAAAGTGTGTTTAAGTGAATTTTAAGTTGCATGCATTTCCAGAGCTCTTTTCAACTGGTTTTTAATCAATGTAGCAGCTTGGGACACAGTAAACACTTTGTGGGGGAAGGAGGGAGTTAAAAAGAAAGTAATGCATTTATCCTTTATTCTTACACTATGTAAAAGACATGTTTCAAAAATAAACCCTGTACATTAATCACTTTTAGATCAGCTGAGTGGAAGAAAAAAAAAAACCCAACCAAAACCCAAACCAACTATTTCAGGGTTAATATTGATGCATGTTGTTTAGAGTATTCTTCTGCAGGTGATTTTTGTAAAATCAGTGGCCTGCACTGTCAGAATACTAGTCCTTCTATGTAGCCACTCTTACAGTAATGTTTTTATTTTTAATGTTCACAGTTGGGCACTTTAAGTAATGATGGATAGAAAGTGTGTAAGAAACTGTAGGGATATTTATATGTGTGCAGGACTTCGATGCTATATTTTAAGAGGGAAATAAAATAATATAGAAGCCTAATTTAGTCTTGTGATTTTATAAGCTGGAAATGCAAGGGCAGTAATCGGTTTCAAATACACTCTTCTAAACATAGAGATGTCTTCTAGTACACCATTGTAGTTGAAGTCTGACAGCTGCTTTCTCATCAAGACCAAAATGTGCCTTTCTCCATTCACTTGCTCCCTTCTAATGTCATTGCTGTATCACAAATGTGGATTGAGGAAAGAATTTGGCTTAGCATTTCCTTTTTTTTTTCCTTTTTCTCCTCCCTCTGGCCTGGGAGTCACCATTTAACTGAAATCTTTTTAGCATTAAGAAATCCATATTTACTGCTGTTGTCTTACAGAAATTTACTTCACAGCATCCTAACTTGTTCTGCAAAGCCATTAGCCTTTTTTAACAGCTACTGAATCTCCAGCCAAACCCAATATGATTAAGAGGAGGTCCTCATTTTGTGAACAGTAAGCAATACTTCATGGTTGTTCTAAGTGATTAGTAACTTACACTTAGGTGAGGGACATAAAACATACTTCAGCTACATCCATGTAAAATAAAAGCAGCAGTCAGACCAGTGCAGAACAAGTCATAACCAAACTCCAGAAGTTACCTTTGACTTGCATTTGTAAAATGAATAAAGCTTTTTTACCTGATAGTATATGTTTATAGCCTATGAGGAAAACTTTAATATAGCTGCTCAAGGCTATTGATTACTTATTGAATTATACTCTGAATCACGAGATTAGTTTGGAAATTAGGTTTAAACCCATCTGAAAACCTGGTTAAGAGGCAGGTTGAGAGGTGGTCATCAATAACTGTCACTCTTTAAAATAAACTATAACATGTAAATTGTAATTTAACAAGTGTTTTGAAATAACCACTGGACTGAACTGTCTGCTTAGTTGTACATAGAAGGTTGATGCTTCTTTTAGTTTCATTTTGATAGTCAACAACACCACGTAAGAATACACAATGTCTTGTAACCATTTTGCTACTCTAGCTTTTGGAGCAGCATTGTAGGCATTCCAGCAGAAGAGGTGTGAAAGTTCATCCCCCTGCATAATTCTTGTATGAACTCACTTCAGTGACACATTCCTCCTGCAGGATTACATTTCAGTTGAGGACACACGTCTCTGACATCATGTAACAAAAATACTTAAATTGAGGAAAATCTGCTATGGGTTCTTACAATTAAGCTATAAGCAAGGTCTGTGGGAGGTATGAGGCCCTATCTCTCCTGGTTTCTCTTAGTAGCTCACTAAAGTAACTCAGATCAAAACCACCTCATTAGCTGAGATGGCAATGTGGAAATTCAGATTACAGTCATAAAAACATGCCATTTACAGGAAGTTAAACAGGTGCTATCCTTATAAAACGTGTCATCTGCTGCTAATGGGGCCTGATTCATGTTATACTATTCAATGTTGGTCAGAGTAGGTGGAGTCAAATTTAATTACAACTTTTTTTTTAAAGCAGCAAAGCTAGAGGTAGAGTTAACTCTGCTAAGCTGTACTTCAAAAAGTTGATTATTAAAGTCAGTGATGCTACTGCAGAATTAGGTACCACTCAAAATGAAGCAAGATTTCATGATCTGGCCTAATAAGGGAAAGTACATTTGGCTGCCCTGGAGCTGCCTAGCTGGAAGACTGTTGCTCTGAGTCATAGTCTCTCTTTGTTTCCTGTGTTGCTCAAGATTAAACTCCACCCAGTCCAGCATATATGTCTTGACACATCAGCATAGCTGCAAATTCTGCATATGGGCTGGGAGGAGGGAGTAGAGAAGGAGGAAGCAGATGAAGATTCCCATCCATTCGCTGTAAGTTTCTGACCTATTCTTTGCAGAGCCTGCTTGCTTCCTTGCATTGGTACCAATGATGAGGAAAAAGATCCTTCATTGACTTGCATTTCTGCAGTATGGTACAGTCTGTGGTTTGACCCTGGGTAAGTAACTGTAGAAACTTGGCTTTGAAACTCAGGTAGAAAGTAATTAGGGTTTTAATACTAGGAATAAGAATTACATCGCACTGCTTTTCAAATACAGCTATGTATAACAAACAGCAAATGTGCTGTGGAATACAAGGCATTCAAATACACACACTGCATTTGCAGTAGCTCTTTTAAAAAATGAAGCAACCTGTTATACTTTTTGAGTAAATGTCAAGCATTTCATTTATTCAAGAAGCAAATAATCCCCAAATCGGTGAAAGACACTGTTTCAACTCATTTAAAAGTAGCAAGAGGGATATGAAGAGCCTGTACACAGAATCACAGTAAAAGCTTAGGCTATTTTCTGATTGCACTATCTTGTCCAGCTAGTGATATTTTGAATGCCAGTAGTGGCCTGTTCTCTATATTTAAACTATAGCAGCAGTGAGGCATTGTGTTTCCTATAAATATAGCATTTTGACTATTTACACACGGCCAAATCAGACTGTATCCTGAGGAAGGGGCAGCACAGTTACATTGCCCCCAAAGAGCATGCTAAGACAGACCTGTGGCACTCTCTGGTGTCAGATTCCTCCCTTTCTCTGGTGGGAGGTACAAGCCCTTTATCGGATATGTTTTACTTCCAACTTCATGTTAGCTCAGCTGTGTTTGCAGGCAAGTTGGGGAAGGAAAGGGGTACGAGCAAACACCACCCAGAAGGCAGGAAAGCAGCACAGCACAGTTCGTAGAGGCACGTCGTTCCCCTGTACTCTGGTAGCAATGAAAGCCAGCCTAGGAAAGCCCTAGTCTCAGTATCAGTATGCTCAGTGAGGATGTCACGTGGCACTTGTTACTTTTTATAAGGTTAGCTGAAATAATAATAAAAAAAGCTGCTGGTGGCTGGCATATATCTGCTGAAGAGGACAACGCTTAATCCAGGTATGCTTATGAGAAGATTTTAGTTTGCTAGGTTTTCAGTCTCCCTCCTTAGATGTGCATGTATTGATCTTTTTAAATATGCAGGTAACCAAATGAAAGACACTACTACATCATGAATGTACACATGGGCTTAGACTAAAGGACTAGTTATGGGCAATAACTTGTGTGCTTTTGGTCCTGTTGTGCCGAAGTAATGAAATGCAGGTGTCTTACAAAACTAAAATCTAAATCATTAGCTGTAAACATTTAATATCAGATCAATCTTTGGGTTTGTCACAAAAGCTAATATTGATCAATAACAGTTTTTCTGACAGAAACAAATCCAGCCCTTTTGGGCCAATCAGGTAAAGGAGGCCTTTAAAAAAAGCTAAGCTGAGCTCAGTAGTGCTGACTCTAGAATACAGGTTGAAGCCATAAGTTAACCATACAAAATATGATTTCCTGGAGCCTTAACATGAATATTGAGACTCAAAATCCAAATTTCTCTGGATATATAATAGTCATGAATGAAATATGAACACGATCATTTTAGCAATAGATACAATGATTTTATTGGCACTTTCACCTTCCATTTATGTGGGTAGGAGTATCTCATAAAGGGACACAGCAGACCTAAATGAACTAGTCTACTATTTTTCTCTTAAGACAAAGCATTTGCTTAAAGATAAATGGATGACACTGAGATACATTAGCCTTGCTGCACAAAGAAAGAGCCTTTTATACCAGATAATTTGGATTTCCTAGCTCTACACAAACAACGTATTCTACACAAACATAGTATTGTATACGGTATCAGCCTACACTCCTGTGAACCACTGTGTGAACCTGAACGGTCTGTCCACTGCCCATAATACTAGATACAAATGTAATCGTATGCCAGCCGGTGTAATCCAAAGCAAGAGTTATTTTACCATAGGCAAGAAACTAGTTACAAAGCAGTGGAATGTACCAATTCTCAGTCAAATACCTTTCCCGAATTTATAAAAGGGCAACTTTAAAAAATAAAGAGGGTAAAAATTAGAGGCTAGTTCAGTTGTTGCCTACCAGAATTTTCACTGCTGTCTCCAGAAGCTGGGAATCTGCATGAAAGGAAGGAAGAGGTCCAGCCTTCAGTATCCATGTGCCTCCACACTAGCAAACTGTAGGGCAAGCAGAAATAGAGGATCACAGGTTAAATTTCAGATTCTATAAAGAAAAGTGCATTTGCCATGCCTATTTCAGAAAAGGATGCTGAAGGGCACCGATCTGTAAAGACAGGCTTCATGTTTCAGAGTTAAGCATGGAATACGGAGTTCTTAATCTCTGGTCCTTTACATTTGACATCTATACAAGGACTGTGCAGCATTCTGTGGCGTGTTCCACAACAAATACAGAAATCACTGTTAGAATTTGCACTAACTGATAACGTTGTTGGAACTCCCAGTTAAAAGGCTGGAGACCGAACAGACGTGAAAATAAGTAGCTTCTAATGAGAAATGGTACCTTTCCTAGAAATGAGGTGAGCAGGCAAGAAAATGTTACAAAGTGTTACTACTTCTATTGAATCTACTCAGTGGATAGAGGATCTATCTGCAGGTCTGTTCAGCTGCCTTCATAAATATAAAATTAATTTTAAAAAATGGGGGGGGGGTGTCATCTTAGTTTTAAAACAGTAAAAGAAATACACTTAAATTAGCAACAAAGGAGTATGGAACTTTGCCTGGCTTTACTGTATTTCTGACAGTGAACAGATTAGATTTGCAGAGTCATCTACATGAATTACGTGAAGCCCTGATTTATTGCTTTTCATCACTTGGTGAACTTTCAGTTTGCATCCATTTCTGTTTTGTGAGGAAAGCTCAGCTCCTTCCATTTGCAGAAACGGGCAATATCTGGAATAATTCTCATGTGCGTTTCCCTTGGGGTTGGCAGGCAGATGAGGTATGTTTTCTGCAGCCCGTATAGATCTATGGCAAAGAATATCAGGAGTCAGTAGTCTCTCTTGTCTCTCCAAGTGCTCGGCTCAGAGTGTAAAATCTGTTAGCAAGAGCCATAACATTTAACCCAGTGTGAGTTTTTCTATTTTATTTAAATAAAATTGAGATTAAACCAAGGAAAGCCTAAAGCAGTGTTGCCCAGCAGCCAAAAATACAGAGATTTTTACTTCCAAAGGATTGATGGAATGATAACACATATCCCTAGTTAGGCATTTCAGTAGGTGTTGGTGATTACTTGGTCCCTAAGACCTTGCCTCAGTGTCACCATTTCTGATGAGCTCATCTCACCTCCATTCCTGCTCTCCTCAACTGCCTTTCCAACTACCATGAACCCTTTTTCTTTCTCTGAAAGAGTGAGAGCAGATTTGCATGTGAAGATTTCTCTTAACAATTTAGAGAGCATGGTCAAAAAAAGTTGGGAGTTCAACTCTAATGTCTCTCTCCAATTAAAGGTGATCTTGATCCTCAACCATTAAATTCAAATCACAGAATCATAGAATGGTTTGGGTTGGAAGGGACCTTAAGGATCATCTAGTTCCAACCCTCCCTGCTGCGGGCAGGGGACACCCTCCACTAGACCATGTTGCCCAAAGCCCCATCCAACCTGGTCTTAAACACTTCCAGGGATGGGGCAGCCACAGCCTCTCTGGGCAACCTGTTCCAGGGCCTCACCACTCTAACAGGGAAGAATTTCTTTCTAACATCTAATCTAAATCGACCCTGCTTCAGCTTGAACCTGTTACCCCTTGTCCTGTCACTACACTCCCTGACAAACAGTCCCTCACCATCTTTCCTGTAGGCTCCCTTCAGGTACTGGTAAACTGCAATTAGATCTCCCCGGAGCCTTCTTTTCTCCAGGCTGAATAATCCCAACTCTCTCAGCCTGTCTCCATAGGAGAGGTGCTCCAGCCCTCTGATCAGCTTCGTGGCCTCGTCTGGACTCTCTCCAACAGCTCCATGTCTCTCCTGTACTGGGCCCCCAGAGCTGGACGCAGTACTGCAGGTGGGGTCTCACAAGAGCGGAGTAGAGGGGCAGGATCCCCTCCCTCGACCTGCTGGTCACGCCTCTTTTGATGCAGCCCAGGACATGGTTGGCTTTCTGGGCTGCAGGTGCACACTGCTGGCTCATGTTGAGCTTCTCGTCAATCAATACCCCCAAGTCCTTCTCCTCGGGGCTGCTTTCAATCCATTCCTCACCCAGCCTATAGTCGTGCTTGGGATTGCGCCGACCCACGTGCAGGACCTTGCACTTGGCCTTGTTGAACTTCATGCGGTTCGCACGGGCCCACCTCTCCAGCCTGTCAGGGTCCCTCTGGATGGCATCCCTTCCCTCCAGCATGTCGACCATGTGTTTATCAAAATGTTTATCAAAATGTTTATCAAAATGTCTGCATGCCTGCATACCAGGTATAAAGCCAGCTCTTAAGTTGGAACATGCCTGGAAGCATGAGGACAAAGATGACGGTAACTGTAATTCAATCAAAATGGGGCTTCTCTCCACCCAAAATACTGAAATCATGAGATTTACTTTAAAACTTTGGAATTTTGTACTTTTGGAACATGTAAGCATCTGCAATAGGTGCTGAAAGTGCACAGAAGCACCACCAACTTTTAAATGGCCTTATTTAAGTATTTTATTGTTTTGAAGATTGTGCCAAGAAAGAAAAAAAAATGCTAGCAGTGCATCCTGACAAAGAATAAATCTACATCAGAGCTTTTTATCAGTCTTAAGAGTAGTTACTTCAATATGCTACTCTGTGAAAAAAAAAAAAAAAGTATCAGGACTGAAATTTAACTGTATGGATATGTGTCCCTGTCCATGGCAGAGGCGTTGGAACTAGGTGATCTTTAAGGTCCCTTCCAACCCAAACCATTCTATGATTCTATGATTCTATATTAGATTACACTGAATAAAGGATATAAGGAACAAAGGGTTGTATAACAATATCATAAACAAATATTGCTGCCTAGAAACAGCAGGCATAGACACATTAAAATATTTAAGGTACCTTAAATATTAACTACCTAGCAACAAGTCCCTGATTACTTCAAGGAAAATATGCACTACTAGGGAAGGCAGAAATCATAGCAATCATTATTATTATACCTTTTTTTTTTTACAGTAACAATTAGACACATCACTCTTGTTACATAACATAAAATTACATGCATAGGAAATCCCTGCCTTACATAGTTTATGCTTGACTATACTAAGAAACAATATATGGCTATGAAATTACAGGATACGTATTTGATAGGGCTGAGAAACTGGGTCTCTGCATCACTAAGTTCTAGTTCCTCCTCTGGCTCTGATTTACAGTGTGACCATACCAACTCACTTATATCCACACATTCCTCTTTTGGTGCTTGCACTCATAATGTAGTTGTGCCACAACACAGGCAAACATAATCTGAAGCATGTTTGATAAGAGAACCAGGATAGGCTGCAAGTCTTAAGTCTTTTGACATTGCTCATGTCACTTAATGTTCCTGTATGTTACTCTCACAGTGACCTATGGTGCGCTCGCATGAGTAGCTCCCTGGGGTTACAGCTCAGCACTGCTAAGTCTTCTTGCACCACCATTATGTGTTCCAAGCATGTGAGCCCGAAGGCAGAATTTCCTCCTGCGATATTTGTAAAACAGCTGAAAGGACTGTGATGGAAAATGGTTTCCAGTAATAGTTAAACAAACTTTCTAATCTTGCATGTGTTCATTACAGCAGTGAGTAAATATGTTGGCAGGATGCTTACATGCTGTGGTGGCAGGCTCTAGTAGATGCCTACATTACTATGATTTTTTTTTAAAGCTTATGAAAGGTGTCAGGTTAATGCAGGTTTGCAGTGTGTTGGAGGCCTTGGGTGACTGCAGTTCTAGTTATAACAAACAACATTGACATATCCAGCATTTTAAAAGCTGGGACACTTTCAGATTTGGCTTCCAAACTAGGTTTTGTAGAACCCTACTTGCACAGAACGCTCTAAAGCTTTACATAAAACCAATAACCATTTCCAGTCTGGGATCTACATGAAGACAGTAATGCCCTAGCAGAGGGATTAAAGTTTGGTTTAGAGTTTATAAACCAAAAAGAAAGCTTCCTGTACCTCTTTATTCCCTAACCACAACTCTAATCCTCATTCCAAAGTTTAACTCTACCAACAATCCTAATCCATCAATCTCTACCTGCCTTGATTTTTTTCAAGCAGTGCTTCTAGACTGAACACTAGCAGCAGTTCTTAATTTCCTGCAGGCTTGAAACTGAGCACAACCTAACTGAGGGAAAGGATGCTAAATTAAAGTAGAAAAAACACTGAGTGAAGGTGTAGTTTCAAATAGCTTATTCTCAGTGACACTTTTGAGGTTAACAGTTTAGCTTTTATATGGTAGGCTTGGCTTTTCAATAGGAGGGAATGAATTACAAAAAGTCAGGCCCTATACAAATATTCATCCAGAAAAGGTTTACGGCTTTTATTCATTCACTTGAATCTGTGCTTTTATTGAATGAGGAATGTGGAATTTAGCTGCATCTTTATTATTTGTGAATGTGTATTGAGCTTTCTTCTGATAAACCAGTACTTTATTGCTTTACCATAAGTCATGCTTTCTTGGTTTTGTCAGTTCTTGAAAAATGCACCAGTGCGTAACTTACAGAGGTGTTTTCAGACACCAGGCTCAGCTGGGGCAACAGCTGAGAGGTACAAACTGCCCCTTTTATGCTTGTGGTTTGTTAGTTTCAGGACACGCTGCTTGGGAAGACTCTCTGACAGCAGTAAAGCAGAGGATCTGTGTGTAAGAGGCGTGCAGAGAAGAGCAATGGAAGAAGAAAACTTCACGATGTTGGTTCTGGTTGCTTAGAGTGCGATATGTTCCTTATGATCACTACTCCAAGTTACTTCCAATCGGTGGAAGAAACTAACGATGTCAGTAAATGGTAATTTAGCATTCATCAGACAGCCAATAGTTACGTAAAGAAAATGGGCCATTACAGCTTTATTATTAAATCCAGTATATACCGTATATTTTTATACCGTGACAAAAAGATCTTTCTTAGGGCCACCTGACACAGCTGCATTGCCGCAAGTGGGAAATACGGCCCAGTTGTTCATGCCAGCTGACTGTCGCAGTTATATGCGTTTCTTAGTTCCATGTATGACGTCAACAGCAACGTGACGTCGAACCCGGGACAAGAACGGTCCCCAGCGACCAGCAGAGGGCAACGGAGTCCCGCGGATGGTGCCGCCGCCTCCCGCCCTGCAGCCGCCGGGATTCCCCGCCGCAGCACTCGGACAAAACCCGGCGCTGCCTCCCGGATCCCTTCCTTTGGAATCGGGAGGCGAGGGGGGGAATTTACGGGCTCGGCATCTCTTTCTAAAGCAGCCACTTTAAAGGATATCTTTAATTAAGCGCAGAGGGTTGACTGTGGAATGATGAGCGGAGAAAAGGTGACACAACCCATTTGTGCCATGCTGCTTATAGCTCATATTGTAGAAATCCACCAGCACTTCCAGGTTTGACTGTTTGGTTTATCTTCTTCTTTTTTTTTTTTTACAATACCCGCTGTCAATATAGAAAAAATTATGTGAAAGAAACGAAACTCCTTAGTTTCCTGGATTTTATTCGTATCTGCTACAGCACTAAGAAATAAAAGTTCTTGTTCTAAGTCAGCAATTTTATATGAATATATGAATATGATATGAAAAAATCCCGCCTGAGACCAGCACAAGAAATAGGGACGACAGTCACTGAGGCAGGCACTTCTGTGCCGGAGCAGGTAATGTTTATATCAGTCTCATGGCACATAAGCATCGTTTTCAGCTCAGTACAGGTGTTCTTATGACTGTTGGCTAGCAAGAGATGGCTGAAACTCTTCAAACCTCAAAATTACAAAATATGAGCAGGAGTAAAGGCACTGGGGAGCTGTACTGTGAGGCTTCTGAGGACCAGATATAAAATTTCAGCTCCATTTTTTAATAAGGTATTCAAGTGGAAGGTTGGACTAATGATCTTCAGAGGTCCCTTCTGACCAACACTGGTATATCTACACTTTGATTTCTGAAAGACTCATTTTAAAAGAGCAAGACATTAAAATCACAATCAATCATTCAGTAAACTTTTCTTTTGTCAAGGGTACTATTTCTCAAAGCCAGGCAGAATCATATAAACCACTTTTTTCCTGAGATGGAGTGACTGCATATCCCATTTTAAAGTGACTTATGTCAGCAACAAAAGCTGCCAAGAAGTCACAACCATCTGACTCTAAAGGTTGCTCCAATCTTTTTGATATGATAGCTGATGTAGCCTTCTCTTAAAGAAATTGGACCATAAGAAGAGGACATGTAAAGCGTAGAGCAAAAACTGGTCTTTGCACAATGGAGTACTGTCCACATAAATTGATCCTATTATCACAATGGTTGGGGATTATTTTTCACCTAATTTCCATCTCAGGGAACTTTGCATGCTCTTATGTCTACTTATCTAGTATTTTAATTATATTATTCCAAAGTGCTTTCCATTCATAAAATACTCCACGGGGATAGGTCATACGCCTATTATTTGAGTTTACAAGTGGCACAGCAAATTATTTGCAGTATCAGTAGTATAACCCAGCAGTATTGATTCCCAGTCCTTCCTGAATCCTTTTCCCATAGGCATTATACTGCTGTGACAGGACATAATTTTTTATTTTATCTTCCATAAGATGAATCCAAATACATTGAACAAAACTAGAGAATACACGGCTACTTAAAATGACATATTCCAACTGAGAATCAAATCTGTAACCAAAGCTGGTTTTGTTAGCGTTAAATTGCATTTGCCTGTGGATGCTGTGTTTGATTAAGAGTAGGGCAGAGGCATTTATTTTTAAGATTTATATCAAATTTAAATAGAGTGTCTGCATTTATCTTTTTCACCATAATTAACATTGAGGCTTGAGGCAAATCAAATCAGCCAAACAGCACAATTGCATGCATAATGCACTAGCTGGTCTCAGAAACCTCATTTCAAACCATTTTAGTTGAGGAAGAAATTTATTTGGGGACTTGCTCATGTTTGTTTTCTCTTTTTTGGGGGTTGGGGGATTTTTTTGGCACATTCAGATCTACTGCTTCTTAAAGAAGCAAGCATGGCTGAGTGGGGACAAATGGAATGCCAGCCTTTTTTCTATCTTTTCTCCTGTTCTCTGTGTGAACCTTTTTCTTTACATTCCTTATTCACTGCTTTTTTTTTTTTTGAAAACATTGAAAAAATCTCCCTCAAGTTTTAAAGTATGTTTGGACAACAGATGCCTAGAAAGAAAGCATCGGTAAACAGCACAGAAAGAAACAAAACTCTTGTGAAGGAGACATTTTTTTCTTAATTAAAACAATAAATTGGGAAGCTATGGCCCAAACTTTCTGAGAAAGTATCTACAGCCTTAAGGAAGTGCTAGAATCCATTGGCCTGAAATTGGAAAATCTTACCATTTCTCAGGTGTATCTGGATGCTTGAGTTCAATTTGCACATAATTTATATTGACAGGTTTAAATTAAATAACTCCACAAGACCCGAGCATAGGACATGACACTAAGGCCACCATTCTGAAGACTTAGAACCCAAGGGGAAGAAGAGCAGCAAGTCAAGGGGGTTAGGTAGAATGAACATTGCAACTTCTACTTAGATAGCAAGTATTTGCAGTTCTGTGGTATTGCTAGGCCTTGACAGGAGTATCTGCTACTACTTGATAGATATATGCACAAGAGAGGAAAGATAGAATGGGATGGATGAAAAGGTGGTTAAGGAATGTGGAGATGGGCAAAGAGACTGAGATTCAAAAAATAAGGTTGCCACAAATCATCGTGGGTTGTGAACAGGAAGAGATCACATTGCATCATTCCTGTCTTAACCAACCTGTTCTTAAAAAACACCAGTGGTGGACATTGCCCTGCTAATTTCAGTGAGCAGTCTATTCCCATGCTTATTTATCCAAATTCTTTGTCTAACTCACTCTTCCTGCAGTTATGCTCACTACTTCTTGTCTTATCTGGGATAAGACCTGGGATTGTTTAGCCTCAAAAAGAAAAGGCTCAGGGGGGATCTAATCAATGTATATACATGCCTGATGGGAGGAAGAAAAGAAGATGGGGCCTGACTCTTCTCACTAGTATCCAGTGACAGGACAAGAGGAAACGGACACAAACTGAAATACAGGCAATTCCACTTAAAGATAAAAAATGTTTTTCATTGTGAGGGTGGTCAAACACTGGCACAGGTTGCTCAGAACAGCTGTGGAGTCACCATCCTTGGAAATATGCAAAACCCCACTGGACACGGTCCTGGGCAACCTGCTCTAGCTGACCCTGCTGTGAGCAGAGGGGTTGGACCACAGGTACCTTTCAACCTCAAGCATTCTACGATTCAGTGACAGTGAACAAAGAAACCAGTTATTCTTGTCCTCTTTCCAGCAATTCTTATATATTTCAAGACTGTTTTCCTGTTTCCCATGAGAAACTAGTCTAAAGAATCCTAATTTTTCAAATCACAGATCATAGCTTCTAAAATTCAGAATATCCCTGATTTCCTTTAGCTCATTTTCAGTTGCTAATTCTTGAATAGGTTGTATCAAACTGAATATAGTATTCCCACTGAGGTCTTACTCATACCAGAGTAAAAGTAATAGGTCTTATGTATAATGCTCCTGTGTATTCATTTTAGTATAACTGGATTTTTTTTTACGTTTTTGTTACTGGTTGGTTGATCAATTTATGATCCAGGATTACCCCAGAACTCCCAATTAACCAGCTGTTCCTGAGCTTGTATTTATACAAGGATCATTCCTCTTGAAAATTTTTCTCTTGCCCAACATTTCATTCATTTCGGATAATTTATTCAACTTGCTATAATAATCTCATAATGGAATCCTGATACCCCGTGGGCTTTCAGGCCCTCCTAGCTTGATAATTTAGTAAGTACACTTGTTATTCCATTATTTGGGCCATTGGCAAAGATACAGCATAGTACCAAACTCGTGAGTTAACCATTAGTAACCACTCTACAAGAGAAATTATTTGGGACTGTGGAGGTGTCCTAACTGGACCATATTTCCTTAGATAGCTATGGGAAAATCACAAGAGACAGGTCATAGGTCAAGTGCAGATATACACTATCACCCAGGACTGCTAGACTGTCGTAAGAAGAAAGAGTATTGATTCAATCTTAAATTTACTGTGTTAACTGTTTCTTAACAATTTGTTGTCCTGCAGGTACTTGAAAGTACATACTTTGACTTTTTTTTTTTCTATTCTTTTTTCATTTAAGAAAAAGGTCTGACTGATCTAAAATTCCATGAGTCTTCCTTCTTTCCCTTTTTTAAGGCTCAGGATGGTGGCACAGGTTCATCAATATATATAAAGCTATAATCTCCCATTGATTTCACAAACATTGGACAACAATAGTAAATCAGAAGCCCAAATACTTTTCCTGGAGCCTCGCTCATCCTGTTAGTTTTCAAAAATCAGTACTTACTCCTCCAAGGTTATCATGTCCCTGCCTGGTCCTACCAGATCGATGACATAGTGTAGACTCCTGCAACAACAACACATGCTTGTAATTTTTCCCTTCAATAATTACTCAGAGATAGATCTATTTCCTCCCACATTCTATATGGTGTAATGGTGTATATGGCAGGCCTATGATGCCTTAATAAATGAAATGGCGCCTGGCAGTTCTTTGTGTGCCTTTTCCCCCAAAGAGGTAATTGACTATTTATAAATAGTTTCTAGGATATTTTAAAATTTTGTTCAGGAATGGCTTTGTCCTTTTCTCAGAAACATCTTCTGGTAAAGCTGAGTCATCTGTGTAGCTTCATATCATTCATAGTGTAATAGCTCTCTGATTGTCACACATAGTCATAGATCTTGGTTACAAAGCTATTATAGATATGCAGTATATATATTGCTCAAATATATACAGAAAAGGAAAAGAATAGTAGAAATAATAATAATAACAACAATAATAATAATATACAAAACTTGTGATGAACAGCACAATCGCTCATCACCCGAAGCCAATGCTCAGCTACTTCCTGAGCCATGCCACCTCCCAAGCAACTCCCAGTTATGTATGGAGCATGACATCATGTGGTATGGAATATCCCTTTGGCCAGTTTGGGTCAGCTATCCTGGCTGTGTCCCCTCCCAGGTCCTTGGGTGCCCCCCGTCTTCTTGTTGGCAGGGCAGTGTGAGAAGCTGAAAAGTCCTTGACCACTTGGCAACAACTAAAATGTTAGTGTGTTATCAGCATTATTCTCATCCTAAATCCAAGACACAGCACTATACATACTACTAGGAGGAAAATTAACTCTATCCCTGCCAAAACCAGGACATACCTTTAGTCATATATGTAAAAGTGAGGTAGGGAGAGATTAAGTTATTTATCCAAGGCCAGGCAGATAGGACAAGTATTCAGATTTTCTGATTTTCAGCCCTATTTTTCAGTCTTATGCCTATCTTCTTTCCCTAGGTTTTACAATGACCTACATATGATTGCACAAGAAATGCAGAGCCAGCAATAAATGCTTTTAGCCTGTATACAGCAATGAACATCTACCCTAGTTACCCAAGTGTAGAACATACAATCTCACAGGACAATAGAGTTCTTTTAATCTTCTGATTTAGCCCTTTGAGAGTCATAAGAATTCTAATTACTGGTACAGTACTTAACTGCACATCAAGTGCTTGAGGATTGCAAATTCTGTACATGACTATTTTATCCACCAGCCACAGATGAAGGAAAAGCTGATAATGTTTTTTGACCTAAATTGTTGCCTAGCAGCTAGAGATTCTGCTCTTGGGTGAAAAGGATTCAGTGTCACCATTAGAAGTTCATACATCCTGCTCTTATCTTAAATACTGATGTGTTTATCTGCAGTATAAATGCAGCTTTACGTAGAGGTTGAGGTTCTGTAAACATGAGTTCTATTAGAGAGCAGTGGGTATGTATGCCAGTAAGGTTTTATTATGGCTCTATATATCTGCTAGAATAACTTCACTAGCACTGTTAAAAATAATCACCTCTTTGGCTAGCATATCTGTGCTAGAGAATCTGGTTCAGATACAGCAAGTCTTCCAGAAGAACACTCTTACTGTTCCAGCTCATGTCATTTGGGAAGGTGATGGAACAGTGTCTGGAAAAGCTCCTTCGGATGGCACCCTCTGTCTCATCACAGGGCCCTGCTGCTCTAAGTATGGATGAGCACATGAATTGGATTCCTTGCAGTTGAACCAAAACTACAAGATGCACTCCAGGACCACATCTGATGTGCTCCAGTTGCTAAGGGGTCTGTAGGAGAAAACCAGATCTAATCTTAAATAAAGCTCCTGGAATGCGCAGAGTGCAGCAGCTGCATCCTCAGTGCCAGCTCTTTTGTTCTCCAAATCCTTTCCTGTTGTACTGCACTGCTTGCTAACGTAGGCACAGGTGGCATTAGTGCATTTGTAATATAGACATGATCTGATTCTGCATTGCGTGGCAACTCAGAATGAATTGGCAATTAAGTGACACTACGGTAAATCCTGACCCTAAAAAATTAGTCTCTTTCCATTCAGTTAGGGCAGGTAGGTCTGTTATTACTCTGGTTACTGTTATTTGGAGTCCAGTTTCAAAAACAGTATTTTAGTAGATCATTCTGCATCTGCATTAGTTCCCCAAATTCAGTTCACAATATGCTGTACAAATGCTTGTGGCTATACAGTGCAGGCATGGTACAGGAATAGAAACACGCAGCTGGGAAGGAGGAAATGATTATTTAAGCTGGCTTTAGCAGTACTGTTGCTGAATGTCACAGCATGTCAAACCTTACTCTGAAAAGTTCCCTCTGGAACGTCTTCTGGGGTAAGGAAAGGAGAATTCAACCCCAAATTAGTTTATTGCACAGGCTTTGGCTGCAGCTGTGCAAGTACATAATGCTATTTTGAAAGCATGTTAGTCACAGCATAGAAAATTAAGTCAACTAAAGTGATAGAATATAATTATTTTGTATTAAAAATGTAATAATTGAATAGAGTACTAAAGTATGTTTTCCATCAAAACTTGCTAATGCTTAAATCCTGGAGTGCTGAGACACTTCCATGGTGATCAATAATGTCTCATTATCTTATGTGCCATTCCTTAAATATCTGTTTCTGTTACTATTCCTTGTCTTTTGTAATGGTTCTAAATCTCTGGTACCTGAATAGACATTATGCTTTGTACAACACCTTGCACAGTGGGGGTCCTTATCCATAACTAGAGTTCCCAGGCACAACAGTAATGCAAACAATACATAATAATAAATATTGTATAAAATAGTAAGTGCCATTAAAGGAGATAGTGATTAAAAAAGAACCATGGAGGGTTAAACTTTTCCTGCATTTATTTCCATCACTTTCAACTGACAGAGATTTTTGCACTGAATAACTAATACCTTTCATTTTCATAGGACAGCCAAAACCAGGGTGAAATGTGACAAAAAGAAATGCATAACACTTCAGGACTTGGCAACTATTGCTGCTATTAAGGAGTTATTTGATGCTCACCCTCAACAGTATTCACAGCACATAAACTTATGTTATGCCAAGAATGGAATACATATACTTTGCTATTTTTTCTATTTTACTATCGAATTGCCTCAATAGTAAGAAACTGACTAGTCATATTCATAAATAGTGACAGAAAGCACAATAAATCTTGAGGAAAAAGATAGATTGAGTGAACCCTAATAACATTACAAAGATAACAATGTTTTTTTGTTTCTATAATATTAAAGTAGAGAAAAAATCAGGGGGAAAAAAAAGCAACTTCCAAGAAAGCTACTTACAAAATTAATTCAAATTGGCTAAATGGTATCAGATAAAAATAGATTTAAATTTCTTTTTTCTAAAAGACATATCAAATTCCAGTGATCCTAAAATTTTACTTTTCATCCTTTCTAAAAGCAAAAGTCTTGGTTTGTTTGTTTGCTTTTTTTTTTTTTTAAATGTGAACTATTTTGGTCTTAAAACACCAACCTAAATTAAAAATAAAAAAAGGGTGGTAAGCTCTTCCAATGGCTCATAAAACCATTTAACTTGCCCAGACTGTTTTTATATCTTATTCTGCTGAATATATCTTCAGTGAGTTGCTAATGGATTTCCATCCCATTTTTATTAAATTTATTTTGCTCCACTCCCAAGACACATAGCTATTTTGTAGCTATAACCACCACCAAGACAAAAGTTGTCTTTTTGAAACATTTCCGCAAAAGCCCAAACTGTGACCCTATGCCACCATAATAAAGACACATATGGTTGTGAGAAAGCCTGTTTTAGAAACACCTACATGGAAACTTTCTTTGCTCAAACGTAGGTCTAGAAAGGAAAGTATCTTGTAAAGCAAATGTGCAAAAGCCCACACTTGGGAAAAATGAGTCTGTTGTGTGGATTTCCCTTGATGCTTTCTGGCAAATGGGATTAAGGCTCAATCAGCCCTTAATCAATGAAAAGGCTGAAATGGGGTTGCGGAGCAAAAAGTACAATCTACTTGGTGAAGGTCTTTCTGTGTCTGAACTGGTCTACTCTGTGCACTTACAAAACCAGCATGCCTAGGTGATGAGATGAGGAAAAGCAAGTGGAATCTGTTTTAAATTAGCTGTGAATTTTATTATGATGCCCAGGAAGAGCAGCCTGTCATTTACCTTGCAGAAATTACAGATTAAATGTGGCCCTGGTGTACTACTATAAATAGTATTTTAACTGATGAAGGCAGACCAACAACACAGTAAGGAATCTAATGTGTGATTGCACTAGCTTGGTAGCCTGCAAAGTGAAATTTGTAATTGTAGAATAAAAGAATCATAGGGAGTCAAAACATTCTCATTTATTTTTTCAAATGGTCTCATCGATTTGATCTTAACAGTAAGTGTAACAGAGGGAAATCAATACATTACCCATAAGCCATATAGTATATTGCAGATGTTAATCACATACACATTGCTTTGAAGGGAAAATGTTATTGTTTTCCTATGGGCTCAGTGAGGCTCGGTGAAATCAATGGAAATATTCCCATCAGCAAGTAAGAGGTTTTCATGGGGAAGAAGGAAATACCAGAGTCCCTGTTCCTTTAGAGATAACAACTACAGCTGCCATATGAAAAAGTTATTCCAGTGAAAAGAAAGCTAAAAATAAATTCAGGCAAAAATTCTTATGCTGAACCGCTTTCCCAGTTTTTGAGAAAGTTTTTGGTTTTTTGCCAAAAGCTAATATTCATGCAAGTGATTTTATATTTTTCTGTTATAAAACATAACATACAAGTATTTTTCAGAGTATTTAATATTGAAAATACATTCACAGGTACTTCAGAAGTGTCCTGGTGGCAACTGTTGGCTGTCACAAACAAATCTCTTTTTACCTGCTATATTGCCAATCAGAAGAATCTATTGTGTTACTTTTGTTCTGAGGAGTCTCCTTCTCAAAGCAGGCTGTTCAGAGTGTCTTTAATGCATAACATAACCTTTCTAAGAAGCACACAAAAGTCTTTTCAAAAAAATATTTCAGAAGAGAAAAGTAACTCAAGAGCCCTTCTTGCATCATAGTTTATTAACCATCTCACACAGCTGGGGAGCTATCAGGTTGGTAAATACATGATGAAGGATTAGGTAAATTAAAGCATCTGATTGGACTATTTTAGAAGCCCTGATCCATGGATGTGATTTAAGATAAGGGTATAGCATCGTGGATTTACTATTCATGTTCCTGTATTAGTAGGAACACATTAGAATCATCTGCATTACAGAAACAGGCAAACCAGTTTGTCTTGTCCGCAAAAAACAGCTTGCAAGAAAACAAGCAGGCATAACAGGAGGCCAGCCTGACTGAATGAGGAAAACCTAACTAAGCTCAAATGCAAAAAGGGAGCATATGGAAAGCGTAAGCAAGTAGGGACTACCAAGGAGGAATACAGATGCATTGCCTGGGCACACAGGGATGAAAATAGGAAGGACAAAGTGCAGCTAGATTAAAAACTGGCAAGGAGTATGAAGGGTAACAAGAAAGGTTTCTGTAGTTACTTTGGCATCAAAAAGATGACCAAAGAAAACGTAAGCCCACTGCTGAGTGGGGTAGGCAACCCTGTGATGAGGGATATAGAAAAGGCCGAGGCCTTTTTTACTGCAGATTTTACTGGAGGATCTGCTTTCAGGCCTCCCATGCTTCTGTGTTTAACAGCAAGGTTGGGGTACAGAAGTCCTACCAGGGGTAGAAGGAGATCGACTTAGGGACTACTTAAACAAGCTGCCATACAAAAAGTCCATGGGACCTGAAGGGATGCATCCAGAAGTGCTGAGGGAGCTGGCTGATGTCACTGCAAGACTGCTTTTTATCATCTTTATCATAGCACTTGACAATCCTGTAAACAACTAGACTGAATATGCCTTGAATAAATAATAAGGCAGCAAAAATTATTTCCACTCTTTGTCAGCGAGCTAAATAAGTGATGGCTCAACCTGTCAGTAAAAAGCAAAGCAGCAAACGTCCATACTGTAAAATTTCCACCAACTGCACCTATGAACTGGTATCTCTACTAGCAAAAGAGGAATGAGCTGACTATAATGACATCACGCAGGCAAATAAAGTGCTTCAAATATATTATGGGTGTATTCACTGCCAAAGAAGATTTTTCTGATGTTCGTCTAGAAGCTACCAGGGGTGTGAAAACCAAACAAACATAAAAATGTTCCACAACTTCTTAATCACAAGCATTCAGCAACAAAGATCCTCACTCTCTCTACAGTGCCATTTCCAAAACTGGTATCATCCATCACAGGAAGAGTTGTGTATTTGTCCAATCTATCCAGTCAATTGTACTTCCAAGTATGGAGTGTTGCTACACGACATCACTTCCATTAATGACCATTTAAACTTGAAATCAAGCTGTGGGCAATCAGGTAATACGGTGAGAGCACATGATTAATTGTCAGCCTGCGCATTTCCTTACCATTAGCTATTGACAATGATTTGCAAAAATGCAAAATTCCTTTTCCAATTTTTTTTCCTATGCTAATGAAAGCTGACAGGCTCATAAAACCCTGCCCAGCTGTGAATCTATCAAAAACACACTGAATGTAAACAGAAAACTACCCAAGGGGAAAAAAACCTTGATCAAAGGGTGAACAAGGGTGAAACAGCCTATCTATGAATCTCTGCAAGGAGCTCAATTATTTTAATGGCACCCCCATGCACTGCACTATGACAGTGAACTATTTGGGAAACGCATGCAGAATAGAGATGATATTGCAAATGGCAGTGATAAATATTTAGCAAATTGTAGTGCAGACTGCCCAGAAATAGAGGAAAGAGATGGGAGCAAAAATAAAGGGCTATGTTTTGGACCCACTGAGATGTTCAGTTCCTAGTTTTAAACCAGCAAGGTTCTGAGCACATGCTCATCTTAAAAGATGTTAATGTCCAACCCAACATCATTAATTTATACATCTAAAGTCATGCATACACTTAAATGCTTTTTTAGACTGGATGCTCAGTACCTTCCAAAATCAACCTCTTCCCTGGGTCTTGAATGTTAACATCTAATAAGGAGATTTCTCATTTCTTAATGTCCTTTAGTCACATGTTTTGTAGCATAACCATTATATATGAGTAATACACTCATGGAGTGTGGTGGGTTGACCCTGGCTGAAGGCCAGGTGCCCCCAAAGCCACTCTATCACTGCCCTCCTCAGCTGGGCAGAGGAGGGAAAATATAACAAAAGTCTCATGGGTTGAGATAAGGACAGAGAGAGATCACTCACCAATTACCGTCACAGGCAAAACACTCGAGAAAATTAATTTAATTTATTACCAATCAAATAAGAGTTGAGTAATAAGAAATAAAACCGAATCTTAAAACACTTCCTCCCATCCCTCCCTTCTTCCTGGGCTCAACTTCACTCCTGATTTCTCTCCCTCCTCACCCAAGCGGCACAGGGGGATGGGGAATTGGGGTGGTGGTCAGTTCATCACATGTTGTCTCTGCCGCTCCTTCCCCCTCAGGGGGAAGACTTCTCACACTCTTCCCCTGCTCCAGCGTGGGGCCCCTCCCACAGGAGACAGTCCTCCATGAACTTCTCCAACATGAGTCCTTCCCACAGGCTGCAGTTCTTCACGAACTGCTCCAGTGTAGGTCCCTTCCACGGGGTGCAGACCTTCAGGAACAGACTGCTCCAGCGTGGGTCCCCCACGAGGTGACAAGTCCTGCCAGCAAACCTGCTCCGGCATGGGCTCCTCTCTCCATGGGGCCACAGGTCCTGCCAGGAGCTAGCTCCAGCACGGGCTTCCCATGGGGTCACAGCCTCCTTCAGGTGTCTCCACTTGCTCTGTCATGGGGTCCTCCAGGGGCTGCAGGTGGATATCTGCTCCCCCATCATCCCCCATGGGCTGCAGGGGGACAGCCTGCCTCACCATGGTCTTCTCCCCAGTTTGCAGGGGAATCTCTGCTCCATGCCTGGAGCACCTCCTTCCCCTCCATCACACACATGGAGATACGTTGGATGAGAGAAACCAATCTTTTCAAAGAATGGTTTGAAAGTAGTGCTGTTCAATGGTAGGTAGTTTAATAATAATTGCAAATCTTTTCATTTGTGAGTTGAAGAGGCTAACGTCCCCAGTAGTCCCTCTGCCTCTGTCAGCCGAGGCTTCAGTGCTCCCAGGTAGAGTGTGTCCAGAAGGAGCTCTTGATTTGGCATGACAAAGGGAAGCAGAAACCTCTGGCAGGGGAGGGAAATTCCTAAAATGGATCTGCCATTGCCAGAACAAACTCATTCTGGAAATCTCTGCCTTCAGCTGCCAGTTTCTGTGCTCCAGCTGGAGATTCCCACTCTCCTGCTGTGTGACAAAAGCCAAGTCAACTGTTCATGGAGCCACTCTGACTGAGTGGGTGGTGTCCATAGCATGCGGCAGGACATTTTTCTTACTGTCATTTTCATATTGATTATCATTTGTTGTTACAAGACAATATTAATCATCTTAGCTAAAAGTCCTTATGGATTTCTCAGATAATTAATTCAATGTATACGAAAAAGTCAAATACTTACATTTACGCAATGAAATGAAGGAATAGCACCACTGAATAAGGTGTTTATTTGCACTGTCCAGAAAACGATGACAAAATACTTCAGGCAGGCGGACATGTACAACTGACAGTCTGCCTCACCTCGCCTCTTAGCAAACCTTGGCCCCAAATAATACTCAAATTTCTTTTTTCCTTAAGGCTTCACACACTGTGAAAAGGGGAATGCTGCAGCTACTGCCATTAAGATGCCTGCTGCCTGTGACTCACTGTCTAACTACTGTCCCTCTGCCCTGTTGATAGTGCAGGGCAGGGAAGAGACAGAGAAGAGCAAAACTCATGAATCTCCTTCAGCTGTCAATTGCCAGCTTCCTTGCAAGGTCACAGAGTGACTTCTCTCCAGGAGAAGCTCAGCGAGGCTTTTACTGAGCTGAGCATTTGAAAAACCTGAGGCTGTTGCAGCTCCTCACCGTTCTCTTTAGGCAGCTAAAACTGAAAGACACAGCTCTCTCTGCACATCAGCAGCTTTCAGTTAGAGACACAAAGTATGTCCCATAGCAATCACAGCCCTGCTGTCCATTCATTTTACCTGAAATTTCACAATGCCTTCTCTGCTTGGGCTAGGCTTCATTTTATGGCAATATAGATGTATTGCATTTACAAGTGAGAAAACAGCACAACATAGTTCTTCTAGGAAACAAGCCATGGACCAATCCATCTCTGTACTGCATTTCTGTGTATGTTTGATAGGCCTTTGAAAACATGTGACATTGTGCTTATGGGAAAATAAAAAAGAAAGTAATTCAAAAGAGATATATTTATTAATAATGCTGAGAAGCCATTTAAACCCTTCTCTTGCCCAGGACCTGCAGGAGTGATCTGAATTACTAGCATTACTAGCATTCTGCCAATGGCATAGACTGCTACATACAAGAATTAGGCATGACAGTGCTACCCTGGAAGCTGCAGGGCATTCACGAAGCATAGCATTTTTCAAAATTGGGATCTGTAGCCAAGAAGAACAGTGCGTCCTTTTGCATACCTGCCCTGGGGAAAGTGTTAAGAGATACCAGCATCTATTATCAAATTGAGTTCAGTTCCATTCATATCGTTCCTATGCTATTTAGGTGTATTTGAAAGAAAAAAAAGCAACAACATTAGAGGTCAGACCTTATATTTGACAGAAAAATCTGAAACTGCATTCAAAATAATATAAAGCCTGTCTAGTGACATTTAAAAAAATATTTTTTTTTTCAGAAAGAAGGGTAGATGGAAATAAATAAAAAGATAAGAAAACTGGTTTTCCAGTACTATTTAAAACTACTTACTTGCATGCATCATTGATTTTCAAGATATACTGAAGATGTTCTTTCAACAAATCAAGCTGCTCCCAAATGGCTGTATGCACAATGGGATACTTCTTGTCTATGTCCATTTCTACTTCAATTTTATAGAGAGTGGGACTTCAGCTTCTGTAAACAAAAGCTCTGGAAACTTGTGGACAAGTGGCCAGTAAGGCTAGGAAGGGTCTGCAGCAGTGATAAGTTTGCTGGTACATTTTCCAGTGTTGCCTGGAGAGGAGAGGGTATAATTACTCTTGTATCAGGAGGTGCTCCTTTCTGTATAAATATTTAAAATTATAACGAGCCCTGTGCTATGGTGTTGAGATTTCCTTTTAGCACTAGCTGATATACCGTATCAACTCTTGTCTGTTTCCACCAATCATTAAAGTTGCTCTCTCTTGGGAAAAGCTGAAAAAGCTTGGGGGACGCACGCTTGGTTGCTCTCACTTGTCTGTGGTGGCTGGCTATAACCTTCTGCGGCTTTGCGGCTTGTGCCGGTGAATGCTTCCAGGCCCTGAGGGGACCCGAAACACCTCCAGGCACCAACAGTCGGCGACCGCGGGCCGGGGTGAGCTGGGGCCGTTCGGGAGCCAGGCCGGGCCGCGCTCGTCCACGGCGAGAGAGCGTCGAGGCTGGGCAGCGCCGGCGCTGAGGGGAGGGCGCGCGGCTCTCCCTCAGACCCAGCCGCCCCCCGGTCCCGGGGGTTATCGCAGGTTATCGCCGCCGCGGAGGGCGAAGCGGCCTCTGCCCGCCGGCCCTGCCCACCGCGGGGCCTCAGCCCGGTGCCCTCCTAGCTCCTCACTGTCTCCGCGGGCCTCGAGCTGCCTCCCTCCCCGGCGGACGGCTGAGGAGAGCGCTCTGAGGGCACCGCGAGGGACCAGCGGGCGGGAGCCCCGCCCCTCGCGCGCCGCAAGCCCCGCCCAGCGCCGCGCTGCACCTTTAAGCGCGGGGCGAGGCGCTGACGAGCAGTGTCACGTGCAGCGGCAGCGCCGGAACCCCAAGCTCGCGCCCGCCCGCCCGGCCGAGGACGCACCCCTGGTCGGAGCGGCGGCGCCGGGACCCGCCGGGCTCTTTGCGGCAGCGCGCGTGCGCGCCCCCGCGTTCGGCTCGGGAACGCGCCGCAGCCCGGCCCTCTCCCTTCCGCTCGGCGTGCGCGCCCCGGAGCCGCGCGACTGCGGAGCGGCAGGAGCTCCCCGCTCGCCCTCCCGCCCTCCCTCCCTCCCTCCCGGCGGCGGCGGCAAGGAGGAGGGCGGCGGCGTGCGAAGATGGAGCTGTTCCAAGCCAAGGACCACTACATCCTGCAGAGCGGGGAGCGGGCGCTGTGGTGCAGCCGGAGGGACGGTAGCCTGCAGCTGAGAGCCGGTGAGCCCCCGCCGCGGCGGCGGGGCTGGGGCCGGGGCGCGCCTCCGTGCCCGCTTCCTGCGTGGGGAAGGGCCGGCCGGGACCCACCCCCGGGGTGCCCTCGCCGGGGGAGGGGGGAGGTGGCTGACGATGGCCGGGGAGGGGGTCGCTGAGGGGAGGGGTGGTGGCGGAGCTGCCTCCCGGGGGTCGGCGGAGGGGACCACCCCAAAAACCGCGGGGAGCGCCCGGTCCCGATGCCGAGCCCCGGGTGAGGGCGGGGGGGCGCCGGGGCTTACCCGCCAAGGGCCTCCCTGGAGGTGCCGCGGTCGGTCCCGTGGGGCTCAGCCCTGGGCGGGCCGGGGGGTGGCCGCCTCTCTCCATCGCCCCGGTTCCCTGCGGGCAAGCCCAGGCTGCTGCCGCCGCCCCCGCCGCGGTGTCCCCGCGGTGCGGGAGGCAGCTGCCCGGCGCAGAAGGTCACGCGTGTCCTGGCACTGGTGGTCCAGCGAGAAACGTACCTTCCCCGGGCTGGGACTCTGTTTTCCTGGCACGGTGCGCTTGTTTCTCTGCAAAAGAAAGTCGGGCTGCCCCCGCCAACTCCCCGTGCGTAACCTGAATGCCTTACGATGTTGAAATGCATCTGGTGACCCTTACTGGAGCATCGTTAAATAAGAAGGGCCGTCTTGTTGTGTTGGTGGCAGCCTTGTATAAGTGATGCTTGCCAGTGTCTTTGATGAATGGTGACCGTGTCTTTGAACAAATGCATGCCATGGTCTCCTCCTTGAGGAGAAGTTGAATAGGTGTCCGCACTTGTAAACGGCTCTCAGTTGATTTTATTTATTTATTTATTTATTTAGTGATTGTAGGCAGCAGAAGTGACAATTATAGAGAGGGGGCTATGTGTGTTAATATCAGGTTGCAGAGAAGGTAGTGTAAAAATTGTAGAAACAATGAGTTGTGCTAATGGAAATTTTGAAACAATGGTAATTATAATATCCTATCTGGGAGGTTCGTCCATAAAGGTGTCTGTGAAGTGAAATACCATCCTTAGAAATTACCTTGCTTTGAGTAATTAATGTAGCTTAGATGTTAAGTGGACTATGGTGTAACTGCTTCTAAGTTAAAAATACTCTAAATAGCTGGATATTTCACCAAACATATGGCAGGTTGCACAGACACTACTTACAGTTTTCTAAAATTGGATCTACATTATGCCGAAAAAGCCAGTTAAGCATGAATATGACCAGGTTGGCTATCAGGGTACAGTGCACTTCATGAACTTTTTCTTAAAAGGCTGGAATAACTATATGTAAACATCAAATACCATTGTTATCTGTGTTTATCCAAAGAACTGTTTTTCATACTGGTCTTTCTTGTGTTATATTTTCTTACTTGCGTCATGGTAATGCTTTTTGTCTTATCAGTGCAATCTGTTTGCATCTCTTAGATAAAATTACAGGCTATCTCAAGTTCACATGACTTATTTTTGTCCAGTGGCTTCACTTATGGTTGAAAGTCCAGTAATATTTGGTTTATAAATCACCTTACGAAATACTTGATGTTAAGCTAGCAAACAATATCTAGTCAATGAAATGCATGTTTTTATGGGGGGGAGGGAACTCCCAAACCCTCAGTTTTATATTTGCTATAGTTATAATCATCTGCATAGGCATAAAAGCTCTTACATGACCCAGAGTAATAAAAGCACAAACTAGTGAGCTGTAGTTCTGGGACATTGAGAGAGAGCTATAACTTCAAAAACATTGATGATGTTTTCATGCAGCCATTGCTGTGATTTTTTTTTTTTTTTTTCCCCCTTGAAGTCTGCTAACTTCACGGAGGCTTTGCTGGTGCCCAGCAGTTTGCATGCTGTTCAGCAGGATTTTTGTCCTTAGCCTACCTTTAAATTTTCAGCTAGTATACATGTGAACCCTATTGTGTGTGACCTGCAGATTAATTAATGAAGGGCAATATGATGCTGAAGTCTCTTAGTCTGCTTGAAATGCTTGATTGTTAGTCACGCTTTCCTATTTCAACGTGTTTGTAGTTTTGTTTTTCCAGCCCTCTCTGTGAATCACCTTATTGAAAGTGGGCTCTAGGGCTGTGAAATGAAATACCTTAGTGTGTTGAAGGTAAACCAGAGAAAAAACCTGTTCTCTCACAAGAAGTATTTCTTGGATCAGTAGCTCTTGCTTATATTAAGACAAAGCTAGATATCCTCAAGTTTACAGTTTTATTACACTTCATCATTTGTAATCAAGGCCACTGACCGGAAATGAATAAATGGATTACTGTGTGATGAGTCACTGCTGTATTAAAAAAAACAACAACAAAGTCATAACTTGTGTTCATTGACATGTTGAAAACTCTGTCAAAAGGCTATAATCTAACTATGTGTCTCTACTTGTTTTTGGAGGCTTTCATTTTATTCTGTCCCACAGAGGCTGCTCTGCATTAATCTTTACACATTGAAATAGATATACCTTGCAAGGTATGCTTTATATGATAGGTCTGAATCTAAAGAGCTGATGCTAAGCTTTATAATACTCTCCTCCCTCAACTATAAAGGCATGTTCAGAAATTTGCTAATCTTGAAAGCTGTATTGCTGACCTTTCTGAGTCATGGAGAGAACAGCTTGAATTAAAAAAGGCAAAAAACCCCTTGGTAAATATTTCCTGTAAGCAAAGTCTGAGGTTGGCCCTAGTTTGAAGGATGTCTGCCTATGTTTACAAGATGTTTCTGGTGGTTTTTGTCTCTGAAGTGAAAGCGCTAATGAGTCACCTGTAGGAAATCCGTGAATCACTTCGGCATCATAGATTTTGTTAGGAATTTAGCTGTCTACAGTGTACTTTTTTCAGTGTAGTGAAAACACACGTGTTGTTCAACCACCCTTTAAATACCTTATATCAGGTCTTGATTGGGATTTCACTCTTGGTTTACTAAGTTTACACTTTGCTTGGCTGCTTCTGACTGGTAGTTCTACACAGATTACAAACATTGTTTTATTGATTGGTATAAATTGTGCATACACATGCATATATAAATACATAGGTAGAAAAGAACAAAAGTGTTGAAGACACTGAATTCTTCTCACCATTTTCTTATCAGCAGAAAGAAGAACAAGACTATTTTATGGGCTGAAAACTTCTGTTATCACTGTGTTGGCCTTGATAATACTCTGGGCAGTACTGCCAGACTAAATAAGATTGGGAATAGTTGCTACTAAAACTAGTGTAGTAATGCTGGTTCCCACCAGCCTGGAGAAATATGTTGAAATACACAGATTGGAACTTTTGGGAACTTCATGCTCAAGGACTCCATCACTTCTGTCTGTAAGTGTAAGGTGGTGTTAAGATGTGTCTTACCTATAAAGCTGTAACTAGAGGCAAATGAGTGTTTGTTTTAAACACTTTAAGAAATTAGTGTTACAGCACTGGTTTTCATCTCTTGAAAATGGTTGTGACTCAGCAATTGAAGCCATGCATCTTCAATATTTTTCTTTTAATGAGAGGCATGTTACCAAACAGTATTTTCAGAGTATCGGGGGAGAGATTTCAGGTTAGGTGTCTTAGTCTGAGAGTGTGAAATCTTCTCTGAATCACAAATCATACGGCCAGCTAATATTCTAGTTATGTGTGCTTGCCTTACATCTCAAAGACATTACAGGAGTCATGTAGAAATTACTTGTCAGAATTCCTGAGCTGTTCTTCATGATCGTAGGCTGGAGGAGAAGAGCAGTTCCTTTCCTGTAAATGCTCAGGTGAAGGCGGCCTTGATCCAATGAATGGCGTAAGGATCAATGCCACTGATACCAGTAGATATATCTGTAGGTTTAAGGCTACAGAATAGTCCTAAGTGTGGCTCTGCAGGATGACGGACTGAGTGTTAACTCGTGGTACTGAATTAGTTTTCATACAAAACTGGCTTCCTGAATTTCAGTAGTATGTCTTGGAAACTGCCTATCTATTCTGGGAAATGAATTCCAGAGGAGGTAGTTGTAGCCTCAGAAGAATTCTCTCCACATTTCAAGTTACTTCATAAGGAACCTCAAGCTGGTTTTTGACACTTTTTTTTTTAGCTGTAATGGTTACTGAACTGTTTCTCACCCATGCCTGCTCATTCTGTTCTCTCTTTTCCATATCCTTTCTTAGCTGTCAGCACAACATACTGTGGTGTATTAGCTGCAACCCAGCAAGAATGTATGCTTAAATCTTGAGCAGTCAGTTCCCTGCTGCTGCTTGCTCCTCCTCACGAAAGAGATGGGGAGAGCTAGGGGAGGGGATGGGCTCCTCTATATCCTTCATCTGATTGAATATTGCATATTTTAGTCAATGTTGTAGCTTCTGACTGAGGAGAGATCTTCAAGTGTATTTACCAGAGATGAATTATTTTCTGCTTTAAGTAAGAGCTACTTTGTAATTCCATCTGTGGTTCTCTTAGAGAGCATAGTGAACCTAAAATTGAGACTTAAATGGGTTGATAGTATGCTACATCCTAACCTAGTGAGAATTAAATAAATCTTGAGGTGAGATGTTTCTTGTTTAGCTTCCTGTTGAGTCTTAGTAGCAGAAGGTAAGTTGAATATAACAACACTGTTCCTGTCTTTTTTTTAATTTTTTTTCCCCTTTTCCTTATATGAAGAGGTCTGGAAATGCCAAACTTATCCCAACTTAGACGCATAGGCGTCTTGGAATTCCTGTCACGCTGAAATGACTTCAGGTTTTAAATAAATAAATGAAAAACCTTTTAAGCTTGATATGCTCTTGCTTTTTATTTTTTTGTGATCTAAAAGTTGCTTGCTTTTTGAAGAAAAAGAACCACATAGATTTTTTTTTTCTTCCCCCCAAAATTAAAATGAATCTGTAATTCAGGTGGATTTTTGTGGCTTGTATTTTGCTAGCAGACTCGTCTTTGATCTCTCATGGGTAAGTATTAACTAAATAGTAGTGAATAGGAAATTGCAGACTAACTGCAACTAAAGTATTTAGAACAGAAGGCACTGCCAGGTAGCAGCCTTTTAGTTAAGAAGGGTCTGCATCAGTATCAAAGGCTTGTGGTTTTTCAATCTGTGAATACTGTTGTTCTTATTAAGTTCTTTCACAGTTTAACAGTGTGGGTGATATTTCAGCTGTATGTGTAAGGAAACAGTAAGTCACTTAGCTTAAAAAAAAACAGTTTAAAAACTAAGTTTTAAACTGTCTGAACTGTAGAAAAAGGCCACCATTTTTTTGATATTCCAATTATGTTCTTTCAAAACAACTATTGTAGATTGGAATGTGATTTTTTTTTTTAATTTTTTATTAAATGATCTTTAGTTGATACTGTTAAGCATACAGGAGAGACCTTATGTTGCTGAAGTTATGCTCCAGAAATAATGGTTAATGCTGTAGCTTCTTAAGCTGAGAGGTTTTTTAAAGACACTTCCTGAAGGTTTTTGGGTGCCTTCAGGAAGTGATTTGGTGAGCAGTGGGGTGCCGCTGGTAACAAAGAGTGAGACTGACAACAAGAAAACAATTTCTCCCGCTTCTCTCCCAAACTGCGGTGTGGCACGGCAGCTGCTACAGGAGCCCCGAGATGTCAAGGGACTGCAATAACTTCCACTAAATGCTTCCCTCAAACTGTGAGATTTCCCACATGGTGGCTTGGAACTTTCTTTTAGAAGCAAATTCTTCAGTGCAATATCAAACAGGTCTCAAATACAGCTTTATTAAATATTGAATGTGTGTTTCAGAAAGTCATTCTGTTAGGGTTGTGTATTGAGACTCAGGGCCCAGAATTTGGCAGACTACTTTTTTCCCTCAAATGTCTCAAAGATTTGAGACTACTGACAAAAGCTTTTTTTCTCACTGTTTATAACATTAAACATGAATCATGAAACCTCTAAAGAACATGAATTTTTAATATACATAGAGACTTTTAGAGAATAAGATACAAATTTGTTAACTCAAAATTTGCTTCTTGTTAAATGTTAAACTTGCCATAAACTTGTGATTTTAAAAAAGTAGTTCTGTTTATTGAATGTTCTGGATTTGTTACAAAAATGCGTATGTTTATTCTAATTGAGAAATTCGCATGTGCAACTGAATCTGTGTATCCTGAAAACGCACTATCCTGCTATGGCAATTAACTTGATCTAGGATGATTTAACTCTTCTCTTTGTTTAAGCAAACAACAACAAAAACATTTTCCCAGTTTATTTTCAGTTGTGATTTAGCAAAAATCTTTTGCAAAAATTTTAACTAGGAAATCATACTTGCTGTAAGAGCAAATGTGAAAAGGGAGGAGGGGTGCGCCTATGGGTAAGTGCAGGTTTTTCTTCTCCCTCCATCTGTTTAAACCTCTTGAAGTGCTCTAAGTCCTGTCTGTGGAGTTAACGCTTCCAGCTGATGGTCATCAGTTCTCTCAGCTGCTCATGTTCTAACTGTATCCTTAGTCATTAAAATCATTGCATTTCATGTGTCTTTGTAGGAAACAAAGTAATAGGAATGAGTATCAAGAAGAGAAGAAACTGTTGGATGGATTTCTAGAGGAGAAATTTGGAATTAGTGCAAAATCCTTTTTTTATGAAAGCTCTGCTTTAGTAAACAGGAATATTAATACTCAATGATCAGTTGTATATTCTTGTTCCAAACATCTCTAGTTTCTTCCCCTATAAAAACAGGGAGAGGATTTTTTTTTTCCTGAAAAGCTGAACCAAAATTAATCGAATCCCACTTGAACACTTAGGTTCTCCTTTTAAGGAAGAAATCTTACTTGAGTAGAAGCCCTGAAAGTGTTCATTGTGTCTATGAAAAACTGAAAACAAGGCACTTGAACATACTTTGAGCTCGAAAACTTATGCTCTGTTTTGAGTAATGTAGTTTTTGTATCTGATGAAACGTTGGGGATAGTAGGCAAAATCATACTGACATGGTGAAGTAAATGGCACAAAAGATGCCAGCAATGTGCAAAACAGAATTCTGAGCTAAACTTAAAAGTAATGACCTTGCCCAAGAGGTGGTTGCAAAATGTAGATAGTAAATGTGCTGGTCTGTCATTAATTGTTAAGTTCCGGTTTGTTTTCTTGTCTGTTTCTCAGTTTAGGAAAAACAGCAACTTTCCCACATATAGCAGCTGATGCTTAAGTTTTTCTCTATTCTGACATGTCTTCCAGTAATGTTAAATGATATATTGCTTGTTGTCGTTTGATTAAATAGTCAGTTTGTCCCCAACAGTTTAAAAAAAAAAAAGGGGGGGGAAGGGGTTAATATGTGGGGGGGTGTGTGGCGTGAAATCCTTTACTTGCTGTTTCTGAAACACATGTGCCAAATTTCTGAGTGTAACTCCATTATTTAGTGTTTGAAATGGCTGTTCCCAAATCATAATTCTTTTTCTGCTTTGAGTTTGACTAGTTGGGCAGTCAGAGGGGAAAGTTCATTGTGGAGTCAAAGAAAAGGTGACAGTGAGGGAAATCCTTACCTTGCTCAGCCTTGGCTCACCGCAGCTGTACCAGGATTTCTTTCATGGCTTTTAAGAAGCATTAATGTCAGTCAGTTCAGTGATAAATAAAACAAACTGTTTTCATAATCATGACATTCTTTTACTCAATGTTTATATTTAAATCTTTTGAGGATGAGATAGCTTTCTTGCATTCTTTTGGGTATAGCTGTAACTGAGCAAACTCTTTAAAATGGCGTATCTTCAGAAGGAAGGAACGTAGTGTTTAAACTCAGTTTTGTAAATAGGTTGAATAAAATCTTTCTCCTGCCTTTCTGATAATTTCCCTCTTACAAAAGTAAATAGGATAAAAAAAACCCAACTGCAGTCAACCTACTGCTTTCCTAGCTTTAAGGATATACCAACAAACAGCTTGAGCTTTGGAATCCCAACTGAAAATGGGAATGTGTGTTGGTCTGTAATAATATTAATTAGTACAGTGTTTTTACTTTTGGAAGGATAAAAGATATTCTTTCCTTACCTGTATCGCTTCTGAGAAAGTATATGTTTACTAGCAGAGTTCAGCAGTGTATAATAATAAAGGGAAATTCTAAAGTAAAAAAAAAGTGTATCTCATCCACTTAAAACATCTTTTTTTGTGTATGTTTAGTACAGTAGAACATGAATATATTTTATAAATAAAGATACATGTATTTGAAGTGAGTGCTTAAATTTTTTTTTTTTACTGATGTTGTATGTGATCAAAGAAGTTTGGAGACCACTGGTCTACAGGGTCAAATTCTATTTGAAGGGAAGAAGTTTCACCTGGTGACAACAACTGGTACAGGAGTTCCTTGTGCAGTTACTTGTAATACTGGATATGCTCCACTGAACACTTTTTGTTTGTTTTTAAGTTTCCTGAGCAATGCCTGGTGACTCAGGGGGTTTTATAACTGCAACAGAATACAAAGAAGTGTTCTTTATCAAAATTAGTAGTAAGGATTCATTTTTGTTGGGTACTTTGGCACTTGCATCCTGCTTTTGCAGCAGTAATACAAACTTGTATTGTAAACTCTGAACCCCACTGCTTTAAATCTGTTGCTATACAGCCCAAATTGTACTTGAACTGTTCCTGTTCATCTGGTTTAACTTTGAGATACTGAAGAAAGGTGTCCAAAGAAACTAAATCACTGTTTCATTTTCCTAGACACAAGTGGGTAGATGCGTACCTTCCAGTGTGTCGCGCTTCTACAGTCGAGACGGGCGCTCTGTAGGGAACTTGCATTGAATTGCTGTTTGGAAAATGTGCTTCTCGTCACCGGAGATGGGAGGATAAGCAGCCTTTCTAGCAAGGCTGTAAGGTGTAGTAGCAATGAGAAGACTAACTGGGATTTTTCTGAAATCCTACGGTAGCCTAGCTGTAGGCTTCCTGAGGGTTGTGTGTGTGGGCAGGTTGGGGAGTAGTGGTGATTTCATTTCTCTCCTATAAAGCAAAGCATTTAAATTCTAAGTGATGGAGGACTCTCAAGACTATAACACTTACAGACAGTGTAAGTTGTCTAGATGACAAATTAAAGGTAATTAGAACAGGTGGTTAGCTGAAGGAATAACTTGTTCAAATTTTGGTGGAGAATATGCAAGTAAATTTAACAGTTACTGAAAATTAAGAGCTTGTAATAATAAATGTCTTAATACACCTGTCTTTCTCAATTATAGTAGCTTAAATATAAATCTAGAAATCTGTGCTGAAAGGAAAGTTTAATTAGCCTAAGTTTGTTTGCATAAGTAGTACTTTATTTCCTAGAAGAGAAAGAAGTTCACGTTTATACTCCTAAGTCTTCCCAGTTAATCTGTAATCTCTTAATCCCAGCTAATATTTCAGAACGCTATTAAAGATGAGCTGGAACTTGAAAGCAGACTTTCTTTTGGAAAGCCGCAAGAGGTCATAAGGGTCAAGTAGTGCTAATAATAAAGTCTTGTAGTTGTCTTTAAAGCATATACAATACAAAGGAAAAAAAAAATCTTAAATCTATTTAAAAATAGTATTGAAGTTTTTTCCAAAAAGTTAACACTTCAGGTGTCAAATGTTACATTACCAGAGCTAAAAGATTTACTGTGGCTGTTTACAGTGAGTTACTCAGCTTTTACTTTTTGTGTTTAAAAAAAAAAAAAAAACAAACAAAAAACTATTGCTTGTGTTGAATGGTGAGAATGATTGTGAGAATTGCTACTCTGTCAGGCTATGGAAAGAATTTTTCAGAAATAGCATGCATTTATGTCTGTGTTTATACACTTCCATATAAACTGAGCTTGAAGGTCAGTGACGTGTTTTATGTTTTTATACTGAGTACGCTGACAGGAAACACTTTCTAGCCAAGGTCCATTCCTGAAAGCCAACAAAGTTTGAGGAAGGTAAGAGGAGTATATTCCCTTTACTGGAAAATAAATAGTTATAGCTATCTGATGGATTGGACCAGGCAGTGGCTCAGTAATAAGGGCTGGATTCAAGTGATTACAAATGAAGTCTTTTTTTCTTCCTGCTTTCTCCCCAGAAGAAGCCAATAGCCCGCCTCCTCAAACTCTTCAGACTTGCCTGAAGTCATTCAGTGTTGAGCAAGCGGCTTATCCCAAAGCAGCAGTTTTGTTTCCGTATCAGAATTTGTGGCTGACCTCAGATCAGCTCTGGTGGTGGTAGACTGGAGGAAGAGCTAAAAAGCAGCTTTGGCTTCTGATGTTCTTCCAAGTTACTTCTGTATCACCTTTTTCAGCGTTATGTTTGTGTAAACACAAAGAATTGAAGAAACTTTATCTGGCATTGCGTGGCCCTGCGTCGCTGCTGGTGAGCTCAGAGGGGTGGTGGTGGTGGAAGTAATCACATCAAAGCTAGTTTTGTTCCAAATTTGTGACGGAAGTTCTATTGTGCTGCAAGTACAATGCTGATACAATCACCGTGAATGGTAAATGTATGGTTGGTGATTGTTAATCTCTGACAGGAATCGGCAAAAGAGTCAACACTTATTTCAGTAGCTTGAATTTGGTTAGCGGCATAGGGGAAGGAATGAGCACATTTGTGCTTTGGGATGGAAACTTGGTAAGCAAGTACATACCTCGTGGTGTTAAGGGCATGTGTCAAGGCCTATCAAACCCTAGCAGTTCTCTCAAATTAAAACATACCGAGGACACCAGAGAACTCCCAGAGTCAGGGGAGATTTTCCCTGGGGCTCAGCTCGCTGCTGGCAGTGATGCTTTCTGTACACGGCTTCCGACTTTCTGCTGTGAGGGACAACGACTATTTTGACAGCATTCATTATCACCAGCACAATACTGGAAGAAATCTGTTTCAACCGCATTGTGTTGCAGTTTCAGGTTGATAAGTTTTTATTTCTGGCTGAGTTTCCAGAGATCTCTAGACTACTAGTATGACATCTATAGGAGGGTAAGTTTGTGTGGGGAAACAAGAGCAACTTATTGATAAATTGTATTTCTCAAGGCAGTCAGTCTGGTTTGGGTGTAGAGGAAAGTCTGCTGTTTCCTTTGATAGAGCCTTGTGGTAGTTAAATCTTATTGATAAGACACTTCATTTAAAGAAAAAAAACTCCAAACTTGCCATGTGTTGTTTCAGGAGTCAGAGATATGGCCGCATGTCTTATGTATGCTATCTGGAAACTTTTAACTGAGGATTTTCAGTATTGTTTTGTGTGGTTACTTCCCCCTTGGCTTTAAAAAGATATAAACACCTTCTGTGATGTGTATTACGATCTACCAACTTATGCTACCTCTTAAATTCTGCTATATTTTACAGTTAAAGACTAATTTCCTTCAGGCTTGCAGTTAACTTTCCTGGATCTCTGTATATTTAAAATGGTTACATAAGCCAAGATTAAGTGGTTATAATTTTCAAAGATACAGGATGGTGGCTGAAGATAGCTGCTGCCAGGATTGCCAGACAGAGTGACTGCAAGCAAACAGTCTGGAACAATTTTATGGTAGTAGACAAAAATTGGAGACGGCTTCTTCCAAAACAGAATAAATAGGACTGCAGTCAACATGAAAGCTCATGTTCTTTGGGGGTGGGTGGGTGAAGGGTAGTTAAACCTTTTAATTTGGTTCATCCATCTTACATCTCCAGAGTGTACTCTGGAGGTTTGTATTGGTATTTACTGTAGCGATATTTATTCAGCACGATTGGGTGTTGGCTCTGAGTTGAGATATGGCTGTCACACAGGAAATTGAGCTATAACCAGTAACAAAGTTCTAATCAGAAGGTCACAACCAGTTGTATTTTATTTAGTTAAAACAACTTGCTTCTATGTTGTCACACATACTTTCCTGTAGAAAGTTATCTGGAAATAGTGTAAGAAAAAAAAAATCTTGTGATGCCGTGACCAAAGAAAGTCAGTGTGATTCCACAACTGCTATTTTTTTTTTCATAGCCTACAGGCATTTCTCCTGTAAGACTTCTTTGCATCCAGGTTTTCCTGGACATTGAAAAAAACCCCTGTTAATCTCCTCAGATGTTGTTAAATGTCATTTTTTTCCTATGCCCTGCCTTCCCCCTGGAAAATTTTTGTGAAACAGTCAGCTTTCACTGTTAGTAGCTTGATAATCACACTTATCTCAAGAGCCAGTGCTGCCCAGCTGGTGGATCCATATTTGCTGCCTTTAAACTCTTAAAGTGTAATGTGCATTTAACTACAAATGCATTTTTTTCTCCAAAGTTTGTCTGTACTCTAAGTAAACATAGGACTCAGTTTAGAGCCAGTTCTCACTGTGGCTCTGTAGTGCTGGGGAGAAGTATTCCTGCAGAAGTCTTGGACATTGCGTATGATTATGTCTAGGGCTACGTATGTCAGAGTAACCCACAAAACTAAACGAGTAGCTGCATAAGACCCTATGTAGTCCTACAGTTCCTTATACCAGTTTCCTTATGTCCTTTTGCAGGCAAGTCTCAACTATTGTTTCCTTATATTTGTAATTAAAACAAAACCTTGTTTTCACATTTTTTTAATCTCTTGTAATCTACTAGAAGAAAACCTTGCTTAACTATGCAGAGCTTTCCTACTAATATCTCTTGTCATAGTGGGAAATCAGTGGTTTAAAAAGATTTAGATGGTATTCTAGATTACTAGGTTTGTAGTAGCTATGGTAAACCTTCAGTGGTTTAGTTCTCTAAATTCCTTCTGTGCCTAGCTTTTTTGGTTTTTTAGCTGTTTGATGTATCTAGCTGGTTTCTAGCTCTCGCAATGGAAAAAGAATGCAGAAGTCAATTGCAAAGATGATAAAAAGTAGATGAAGCCTGAGACAATACAACTAGAAAATTCCCGGGGTGAAGACAAGACTGGGATTGTATGGATGAACTAGGAAAGTAGGTAGAAGATTTGGGAGTGAGCCTGTGTTCTTTCCTGTAAATTTGATAGTGTAGACTTTCCGCTTGGCATATGGATGCTCTTGTGTGTTACTTGGACTGCAGCTCTGAGCTCAGGCTGTCCTAGAACTCGTTTTGTACAAGCTAAAGTCTTTGGCATATGGATACAACATGAGTTTAGGTACTTCAGCAAGGTTAGAGGGTAAATCAAACCGTTCACACTGTCATAACCACTGTCACTTATTTCCTGGTGCTCATCTATCTGTATTAGTCTCTTTAAGAGCTTCATTTAATTATGGCATGATTCGTACTAGGTTCTGTACTGACCGATAACTTGCAGTGAAACAGGAGTAATCAGGAGTTTGCAGATACGGTCCATTGAATGGTACAGCCTGGTTACGCACATCAATTGTAGCTCTGTACCACCTCCTGCAAACATTGCTTTAAATTCTGCAGCCATGTGCTCTCAGTTCTTGATCGTCTGCATCCAAGCACATGTGATATATCCCATTTAAATGAGTTCAGTTTAGATCTATCCTGACGTAAACCATTTCTATGATATCTCGTGTAAATGCTTGTATTTTAGTGACGAAATTAGCTGAGTCTGGTTTACCATTAAATGTTACAGTGAAAGCTAGGAGTAAGTTTGCATTCTTGGAATAGCAAAGTCTCAAATACAAATGTTTCAAGGAGGATACAGTGTTTGAAAATAAGTATGTAAAAAAAAAAAAAAGTACCCGACTATCAGTTTTCACCTGCAGATCTTGGACTTCCAGGAAGAAACTAAGGCCTTGTAAATTATCTGTAGGTGGATGATTTGCACTCTTTTGTATCTTAAGATGTGTGAGTTTGTTCTTTCAAATGTTCATCTACTTACACGGGGAGCGAAGAGATTTAATTTGGCTGTTAAAACTGTAGAAAATCTTCCACCTTGGAAGAAGTGAGTTTTGGTAGATAATAACGAGTTTCTTGTCCTTCTTTGTATAGATCCACCTTCTCTTTTTTCCTTTGCAAGTTTGTTGTCTGCTACATAGATATTAATTGCTTTTAAAGACTTGTTTTCACTTATAAGATTTGACTTATGAAACTTATTCTTTCCCGCAGTGAACAGGTTCTACACTGCTATTAGAAACTCTTACTGAGTGTCAACAATATGTGTCTGCGTGACCACAGGATACTCTTCATGTTTACACTCTCTCCCTGACTTGCATCAAGTGATGGCTTGAATGCCTGTTGAGAAGAGTACCCTTCACAGATTTGAAAGTCGATAGTGTTGCCTTCCTGCTTTCTCTTCTACTTCCTATGTGGTTCTCCGGAATTCCTTAACAGTAGGAGAACTGGAAACCTAAAACTTAACTTTGTGTACTTTGGTATTCCATGTAGTGGAGGGTGTTTGAACAAAAGAAGCGTGTGTGCACGTATATAGAAAAAGGATGTGAAATTAATAGTAATTGGATAAGTATGGGAGAGCTAGGGCTGAAAGCTAACATCTGCTTGGTTTTTGAAGCTACATTATTAACTTAATGACCTGTATTCAGTTTCACTATAGCCATGTAAAATCTCAGTTAAGTTACAAATTCCAATGGATATTAGAAGAATTAAGCCTCCATTAAACTAAATTACTCTAGCCTAAAATAATTATGCCTCCCCTCCCCGCCCTGAAATATCTAGGTTAGGGCTTTAAATTGAAAACTTAGTAATTTGGTCACAGCTATTTGGTAACAAGTAAAAATTGAACAGCATATTTATCTTATTGCAGGAATCTCAGTGTGTTGTCTGCCCTCTAAGGTGGGGAAAATGGAGAGAATGACCATTACTGGATGAATTGTCCTGTTGCTTTGGAAAAAAAAAAAAAACCAAAACAAAACACAACAACAAACCAGGAGCTTTGTTCTTTTTTGCAGCCACTGATCTTCTCTTGGCTTGGAATCCCATTTGTCTGGGCCTGGTAGAGGGAGTCATTGGTAAAGTTCAGCTTCATACAGGTATGTGGTTGGTTGTTTTTTTCTTTTACTGCTAACGCACTTTGTTTTAAAGTCAGTGGTACTACAAATAATACTGTGTCACTCAAATGGAATTATGTAGTGTTCTTTGCAAGGAGGAGTACTCCCCAGCGATGAACTTGTCAGTGATTATATTATAGCTCCAGATGCACATTCCCTCTACTTTCCACTGTATGTATTTTGGTTCATCACTGTCTTGTAAAAATGGAGAACTGCATTCACAAAGAGTAGAAATTTGTGTTTGAAGCTCTATCAGAGGCTCCATGGGAGATGTATAGAATACTTGCACATTTTGAATAATCCTTTCAAGCAGTTTTTTGTTGTCCTGTGGTACAGTGCAAAAACTAATGGTGGAAGTTTTCACAAAAATGTAAGGCTTGAATTCTCAATACTATATGAAAACCTGAAGAATAATTATACCTTAATAGATGACTATTTGAGAGCAAAAGGAGCACTTAAACTTACTTGGTTTTAGATGTAAGACATAGCTATGAAAAGAAAGCAGGCGCAGAATGCATTGTGATTTAATGTTAAGCCTGTCTCTAACTGATTCTAGTAACTTTTTCCTGTAAAAAAAGTCAATGCTCTTTAGCTGTAGTCAGCTGCAAATTCCTGTAGCCATAATAAATACTTATTTTGATATAAGCCAGCTTTGTTTAGAAAGATTCTTCTGCCAGTAGAGCTCTGGATATCTATTTACTGGCAGGTAGGAAAGCTAGCCATAAACTCTGCTTCACTTACTGTGTGCTGTTCTTTTTGTAAATGCTTAGACCCTGCATTTAAAGTAGTGCCTGGCAATATGATCAATACAGGTAAAGTTTCAAGTGTGTTCCAGGATAGCAGGATGGATTAAGTGCTGAAGTAGATCGGATGTTTGTGGTCTGTTGAATAGAAACAGATTAGTCAAGGTGGCAGGGGCATACTAGCAGTAGGGAAGGAAGGAAAACAGACTGGTACGTCACTGCATGAGTGTACGACAGATCCAGTTCTAGAAAACGCTTGGCTCTGTATTACTGTAATGCCTAGGTCTCATTTCTGAGAGTAATAGTTCACATCTCTTCATGAAGCTTATGATCACATCTTCTTTCCAATTGCATTGCTTCATCTTCTTTGAATTTCACCTGATATCTTTGTCTGTGCCTGTTCTACAGATCTATTCAGCCATCCTCTTTCAGATCTGACGCTATGAAGCGGTTCAGATCCTGCCATCTCACTTTTTCTTCTCATCCAGGTTGTCTGTGCTGTTCAGCATGTGCATGATGAATGATGGCAAAACTCCAGTAACGACCTTTCTGCTGTGGGAAAATGATCATTGATTGTTCTAGCATGGTTTTTTGTTGTGTGTGTTTTGCTTTTTGTTTTTGTGGGGTTTTGTTTGTTTGGGTTTGTTTTTGTTAAACAAAGCACTTAGGTACACAAAGGCCTTCCCCCCACCCCCCCCCCCCCTGCCTCTAGGGAGTCTAGTATAAAAACCTTTGAAGGGAGAGACCTTGTCAAATGCTTTCTGGATGGTCTAGTGTGTTATGGCAACTGAATACCCTTGCGTGTGCTTATGGTGAGGCACTTCCTCTACTTATGAAAGCTGAGTTGAATCTTTCCCCAGCATGTGACACTTCAACAGGTGCCAGCTTGCTGTTGTCAAATAAATTAAGATTACCAGGTAATAAGTCTGATATCTTGTCGTTTTTCCATGTATCCTGTAGAGCTACTGAATCAGTTATGCTCACCCCAGCGCTCCATTCCGTTGCTGCTTAGCCCAGCTGGAAGCATTTTGTTTTCTCTCTGCCTTGTTCAGATGACACCATCACAAACTGCTCATAGACTATCCTTCTTGTTGTCGATATTCTGGTACTTAGTGATGTAACTGTCCAGTAAACAGACATTTATTTTTCTACCTCCTAATGTCTGAAGAAAGATACACTCTCCAGCTATTTATTCTTCCTCTTCTGCTGAGAACTGCTGCTCCCCTGTACCTGCTGACAGTTGCTGATGAGCATCCTCCATCAGGCTGTGGTCAAAATGAGAAGGGCTTATGAGATGTCTTACACGGGTCTCTTGAAACCTATTGCTGTCAATGAACTCTCGCTTGATCATAATCAAGTGTAGCTTTATGTAATCCTCTAGCTGAATCATCTAATGCTGTGTAACAGTAACCTGTCTTCATTACTTATTCTTGCATCAATCTTTGTCACCTGGAAACTTTATCAGCAGAAGTTGTATAAATATTTAACACTGCTGGACCATTATTTCCAGACTTACTGTGCTGCAGAAGCTGGGCAAAGTGCTTTTCTCCCAGAGCTGATCTAGAATGGGAGGACTTGTTGCTCTGATTTTTTTTTTTCCCTCCCCTGCTGCCAGACTATAAGGATCAGAAAATTTAATTTGAAGCTCTTTTGGCTAATTAGTCCTGTATGGGCTTGTCCTGTTCAGAACCTTGTTACTAGCTATTCTTGGAAAGAAGTACTGGTGTGTGTGTTAAAAATGCTTAGCACATGCTGACTAATACTAGAAACCTTAAATACCTTTTAAAGTGCACTCTAAAGCTCTCACTAAGCCTATATGCACTTTAATGTCTTGGGCATAGATCCTTACATGTTCTTGAAAGATTTGCTTAATGCAAGAATGCTGGAGTAGTCCTAAGATGGCCTTGACGTGTTCTGTAGTCAGTCTGGGGCTGTCCTTAATTTAGCTTTGAAATACCCTTGCCAAATTGCTGTAACTAGGGGTAGGATTTAATTTACTCTTAATCTTGCTGGTTTTATTGCTGGCCTAGTACAGGAGAATCTGTAGGAAAGCTTCTGTGGCAGGGAAGCAGTCTCGTAGAAACCAGCTAGCCAATATTACATGGCTTATTTTTTAATTCTTTAAAGAATTTTGCCATGAGAGGGTCAGTTGTACATCTGGACGTAACTGTACACTCACATTGGAGATGAAAGTCTACTTAAAGTATCATTTGGTTCTTCCTCAATAGTGAATTTTCTTAAACATTAAGATGCTTTTTGGGGGAAAAACCCCAAACATCCAAACAACAAAACCTTAATTGAATGTCAGAATGCGAAGATACGGTCTCTTACTTTTTTTCTGGCTCATCCCAAGATGACTTGTAAGAAAATGTCGAGTAAAAATAGAATTAGAAGGAAAAGGATTTTAGGAGGTGTTGTGGAGATATGTTACTGAACAAGGCCATTGTACACTTTTTTTCTTGGTTCAGATGCACAATTAAACTTGTCTCTGCATGATCTTCCCATATAGAGGCAAGCATATCTCTTGCATAAACAGTGTCTCCTTTACAGAATATTAATTTTGTTTTGTGGTCTAGTTAGCGTGCATTCATACAAAATATAAGTGTAGCCACTCTATTTCCTTTTGTCAAAATCCCAATACAGAAAGAAGTCGTGGGTGGGGTTTTTTGTTAGAATAAAAATTAGATACTTTAATCCACCAAAATGGTAATGTGTGTTGGGTTTGCGTGGCAGGGTTTTGGTAGCGGGGGGGCTACAGGGGTGGCTTCTGTGAGAAGCTGCTAGAAGCTCCCCCTGTGTCTGACAGAGCCAATGCCAGCCGGCTCTAAGATGGGCCCGCCGCTGGCCAAGGCCAAGCCAATCAGCGCCTCTGTGATAACATATTTAAGAAGTAGAAAAACACTTAGAGAGAGAGAGAGAGCTTTTGCAGCCGGAGAGAGGAGTGAGAAGATGTAAGAAACTCTGCAGACACCAAGGTCAGTGCAGATGGAGGGGAAGGAGGAGCTCCAGGCGCCGGAGCAGAGATCCCCCTGCAGCCCGTGGTGAAGGCCACGGTGAAGCAGGCTGTCCCCCTGCAGCCCATGGAGGAAGGATGAGGGGGTGTAGCGATTCCACCTGCAGCCCGTGGAGGACCCCACGCCGGCGCAGGTGGAGGCACCTGAAGGAGGCTGTGGCCCGTGGGAAGCCCACGCTGGAGCAAGTTCCAGGCCGGACCGGTGGACCCGTGAAGAGGGGAGCCCACGCCAGGGCAGGTTTGCTGGCAGGACTTGTGACCCCGTGGGGGACCCCACGCTGGAGCAGTTTGCTCCTGAAGGTCTGCACCCCGTGAGAGGGACTCCATGCTGGAGCAGGGGAACGATGAGAGGAGTCCTCCCCCTGAGGATGAAGAAGCGGCAGAAACACCATGAGATGAACTGACCGTAACCCCCACTCCCCGTCCCCCTGTGCCGCTGAGGGGGGGAAGGTTGAAGCCGGGAGTGAAGTTGAGCCCAGGAAGATGGGAGGGGTGGGGGGAGGTGTTTTAAGAGTTGATTTTATTTCTCATTCCTCTACTCTGTTTTGCCTAGTAATAAATCAGATGAATTCCCTCTCTAAGTTCGGTCTGTTTTGCTCGTGACAACAATTAGTGAATGATGTCTCCCTGTCCTTATCTTGACCTACGAGCATTTCGTTATGCCTTTTCTCCCCTGTTTAGTGAATGAGGGGAGTGAGAGAGCGGCTCTGGTGGGCACCTGGCCTCCAGCCAGGGTCAACCCACCACATAATGGTAGCCTGAAACTGAATCACTTTTGATCAGAGACTACTTAGCAAGTTGATCAAATGTTGTAGTGCTAGAAATTGCTCATAGCTAATACTGTGTAGCTCACTATAACCTGCATTTCCTAACCAGTTCCAGCAAATTCCACTTAACTCATTCATTGCTACCACACACTTTTCAGTTTCTTGGTCAAAGCATACTCCTACGCAGTTTAATGTCTGTATTTGTATCAATTTGATGTGTTCTTCCAGTGCTGGTTAATTAAGACCCAAATTAAACGCTGCTGGCAAGATTCCATAGACCCAGTAAACAGAAGGGAAGTGGAGTTCCTCCTTCCCTATCCCCAGGAAAGGAAAGGTTTTTTTGTTAGCATGCCTCTGAATCTTGATAGAAACAATGAGTGGTTCAGCATCTCTTCAATGCGATGTAAGTGCTGCCCTTTCTAACTTCATCCAATCAACAACTTAAAACATTCTTTTTGCATGCAACTAATTTTCAAGTTATTCAAGTAACAAAAAAATAAGAAAATGGTAGCATGGAATTTCTTGGCTAAAATCAAAATACTTGCAAAACCCAGCATTTATAGTAAACTTATGCACAGCTTAAGAAAAGCTACTGCAAAAGCATTTGGGGAAACTAAATGCTAGATTGTTTGGGAAGTGTTAGAGAAGATAAACAGCAGTGATGTGCTGACAGTGTTGAAGCAAAAGAGGACCTGAATTCCTGTTTTAGTGAGGAATGGGAGGTGGTAGTAGCTTACTATATCTGTAGTACTTTAAATTAGTAGTTGCCATTTACTCTACCATAGTTCATAAAACACTAAAAATGAACATTAGGTCTTAAGAGATGGTTTAAAACATGCACTCTTCTGGAATGACATAGCTGTAGTGTTCTCCTGTATACACCATACCTCCCACATTTAGTAGACAATAACTAATCTTTTTTTCTTTATAGCTATTCTGTAGAACCACTTTTTTAACTGCAGAAGCACACGCTCTATTTAGGGATTCAGTTATTTAGATACTGCTGGCAATTATAATATACTACTTCTATGGCTATTGTTGAAGCTTTTACTTTAGGACATATTTTATCTGCATAATTACTTCCTGACTGTTTTCTTTTGATCTGCTGGGGAATTCCTGTTCTTTCCATGTTATGTGGCTCTGGCTATAATTCAAATAGAGTTTTGAAATGTACACCAAGATGACTTTGCATTTTTTAAAATGATAAAAGGATACAGAACTTACTTGGCTGTATTAAGCTCTTAAGTTCTTGTTTACTGCTACCAGGGTTTGTTAATATGAGGTAAACGGAAGAGTAGCCAGAGATTTTTCTTCTTTTCCAGATTTCACTAAATTCTGCTTAGAAATGCCTTTATGTTATACTTTTTCCCAGTGGAATCATATTGATTATTTCACTGGAGCTCTAGATGATATCCTTTCTTAGAGTATCTTTTTTTGTTTCTTGACATACACTGGTGATCTCCTCGTAAGAGTAAGGTTGTGTGGCTAGCCTTCTGTAGGTGGGAGTAGAGGAGATACCCAACAGGACTGTCTGTCTGGATGCCCTCTTGTGCAACCCTTCTGTTAAGCTTGGATTGCCCTGGGTTTCCAGAATGTATTGGTTTTTGCCTACTGGAAAGCAATATAGAAAATGCTAGACCTTCTTTTTAAATGGAGCAGTAGACTTCTTCATCTGTTGATGGTGTTTTTGGCAGCATTTCAATTTCCCCTTTTAAAAAGGATTTTCTTACCAATTCATTGGTCTTCTCACCGTTGCATAGAATCTGCCTGTTTTCCTCAGCTTCCCTTTTCTTGTTTCCACCTTACCCCCATGGCTGCTAGGTAGAATGCTGGAGGCAAAGGCCTCCAGGTTATCCAAGGTTCTCCAAGTTATGTTGCCTGAACAGAAAAGCTGTTCCAGCACCTGATCTCAGTGAGGATAACTGTCTTGCTGGCATTTGCTGTCACTCTCTTGTCCTTATTTTTTTTTTATCCTTTGACCAGTTTTTAGGGGACTATACTTGTGTCACATAACCTGGTCCAACCTCAGAGCTGACCCTGCTTGAGCAGGGTGACATCTTGAGATCCCTTCCGACCCGATCTTTGTGATCCTACAGAGGTTATGATTCTGATGCTGTGTTCAGGAAGTAATGCAGGACTCCCTTGAGAAGATGGCATACTTTAAATAAGTGGTGCATGTCTTCATTCCCCTTCTCCCTTTTTGGGGGGCAGCCTCTGGTTCTCACAGCTCGTAATTTGTAATTAAGACTATCTGTAACTTTTAAAGGCTTCTTAGTACCCAACATAAGCACATCTCTTTTCTAAAGTTAGTAACAGAATGAAAATAGGGGATGGAGTGTCATATCACACAGTAGTCTATTTACAATGATTATTCCTTTTCTTTAGATAGAAGATACTGCTGTTTAGACATATCTTGTCAGATGTGGGTTGAAGTGTTAAAGGTAATTTTAATTGCAGTTATTGGAAAGATGCTTACAATTTTGATAGAGCTTTAATTCTATGCTGAAAGTATATTGGAAAATCTGGGAGATAGAAAAATTCTGGGTTTTCTGTGATTTTTTTTTTTTTTAAACACACAATCCTGGGTTTTTCTTAAGCAGTCAGAGGACAAAGTACTGCTTAGAATTTACTGAGCAAGGAAAACAGACTGCATTTGCTATAAAACCTCTAAAAAGATTTTTTTTTTTCAAAGGTTGGATAATGTATTTGAAGGCATAGTACATGAGACGACAATCTGTCACAAGTGTGGAAGCATATTCAAGTCTACCATAGCGGGCTGGAATGTCTGTGTCTGACCTCTTCAGTTAAACTCAGTTGGCTGCTGCTCAGTCGGGAGAAATAGTGTGTATATGTCTAAGACTTTCTGTGCCTTTTCCATCTGTCTTAACAGAACTTTCACTTCTGACTCATAAAAGCCCAGCGTTCTACTAGCATGCTGCTGATCTAACCAAGGGATTAAACTCTAGGAAGTTAAAGTCCAGGCACTATTCAGCAATCAGTGAGAATGCTTGTTCTGTGCCCCTCTTTAAAGCTATAATTGCAGATGTTGTAGATGGAACGTGTGTATGGAATGCACCTGTTACCAATATCTTCATTAATCTTTGGCTCATTAATTTCTACACCACTTAGATGTGTGTACTTCAGGAATGATGTGAAGCTTTAAACACACATGAGCTGCTTTATGATGCAGTCCATGTTTGCTCACCAGATTTCTTAACTCATGAATCTTGTAATCAGGTGTTACCTGTGTCTGTCTTGTTTGCTGCTTTATAGGCAACCAAAGGTACAAAGGGAAAATCTTAGCTTGCTGTCTGAGCTCCAGCTATTCTTTTTAAATTGTACTGCCATTAGTGATAGTGGTGAGGATGTGCATCATCCTAGAGATTGCCTAATTGCTATAGATGAATTAGTGGTAACTTTACCTCTAACAGGTAAGTCTATGAAATAGTCTCCTTATTATATTAGAGACTAAATAAGCATTGTTTTTTAGAGTGTTGGGTTTTTTTTAATTGCAGTGCATAACAACAAACATAGCAATAGCAAATTATCATTCATTGGAGTCTTCTAGTCAAATGGTTCCTGGCAGGGGTTTTACACTGGGGAGAAGCTTCTGGCAGACTAATCAAAGTAAATGCCTGACAGAAAAATCAAAGCATCTACTAATCTTTTTCCAGATTTACCGTGGTGGCTACTTTTAATTCGTCAGAAAGCATTGATTGGCAAACTTCCAGGAGACCATGAGGTTTGCAAAATAACAAAGATTGCAGTGATTCCACTTTCTGAAACAGAACCTCAGGATCTAGAATTAGAGGTATGACTATCTTCAGTGAATTCTGCTTTCCCCCGTCTGCTTCAGTGAAATTTAAATGTGAAATATAATAGTTAAGCACATGCCTCTTACTCCTTTTTCCTGGTGTATGCAGACATACTGAATATTTTATGCTTTTTTAAATGCCATTTTTGATTAAAAGGGTTTTTTTTAAAATAGAAATCACAAGTTCTGCTAGGAAGGGAAATTACAATAAAATTAGACCCAAATTTCATAAAGACTGAAAGTACCACACAAGAACAAAATCTTACTAGTGTAATTGAGCAACAGGTCACTTGAGAACAGAACTGAATCCACTGGAATAATCTAAAGAGACAAAGCTGTAGACTAGGACAGGAACCTTGTTTTTTTTGCTTAGAAAAAAGCTCTCCTGATTACCTTTTAACGACTAGGATGGTAAGACTTTCAGTAAATCCTAGTACACTAAGATGATGTACACTGTAGTTAGTAGACTGTTGGGAGAACAATTCTGGTTTCAGGCTTCTTTTTTCAACATGTGTGGCAGGGACGGAGATGATGGGGGGGCGGGGGACACACAGGATGACTTGTGATGGTCTCTATGGTGCCTGTATGACAGCGTGAGAATCCCTCCCTGAAGAGGGAAGGAGTAATGTGGAATCTCCAGAGCTTTGGTGGAACCCTAGGAGCATGAAAAGCTGCCGAAGCACTGCTTCAGAGTCTGGGGATTAGCATCTCCCAGGGTCTGGGATCCAAGAATATGACTGGAAATCGAGATGTAATACCTTCCTGTTCTCAGTCATGTAGGCGAGAACATACCACATCTGCTGGGTGCTTCTGTGCCTAGAAACTTGTGTGAGATCTCAGATTTGCAGTGCCCTCTCCCAGGTACTTCAGCTGCTAACCCCTGAGGCTGTCCTCAAATATCTGTAAGACAGGGCTTCATGTGTGTGTTTTTGGGAGGGAGGAAGCTGCCCTCTGAATCAGGAGAGAGTATATATTTTTTTTTAAAGGATGCTCTTGCTTCCATCTTGTTTTGGACTCTTAATTCTATAACTTGGCTTCAAAGGAAACCCTTACTTTAAATAATTGTATTATTTTTCCTTTATCCATTATCTTTTGGGAAAAAATCTGCAAGTGAGTAATACTAATTTACAGTGTTATTTTGGTGGGAAGTTGAGATGGGTCTGGTTACTCAAGTCATATCAAATTGAGGCAGACATTCTCACAATCACAGGAGAAAATGCCTTTTATAAAAAGAGGGAGAAATATGCTATAGATAGAAACCTGCACGTTTGCCCTGTATTTCAGAGTGTCTCCCCTAGATTTGTGGACATTGCAGTCTTGTTTTGTAGACTTTTTAAAGTTTCCTTGAACTTGTTAGAGTGTATTTAAGTATTGGCTTTAATTCAATGTTTAAATCATTATTTAGCTCTGTAAAAAGCACCATTTTGGGATAAACAAGCCAGAGAAGATTACGCAGTCCCCAGATGACACAAAATTTCTGCTGAAGACTCTTACTCAAATTAAATCAAATGTGTCTGCTCCAAATAAAAAGAAGGTAAAGCTTTCTACTGTTTTCTTGGGGCTTTTTTCAAAATGTTTAGCTGGTAATTGAAAGGCTGTGGTGGACGATAGAATGGAGTACTGTGTTGGGTTTGCGTGGCAGGGTTTTGGTAGCGGGGGGGCTACAGGGGTGGCTTCTGTGAGAAGCTGCTAGAAGCTCCCCCTGTGTCTGACAGAGCCAATGCCAGCCGGCTCTAAGACGGGCCTGCCGCTGGCCAAGGCCAAGCCAATCAGCGCCTCTGTGATAACATATTTAAGAAGAAAAACACTTGGAGAGAGAGCGAGCGCTTTTGCAGCCGGAGAGAGGAGTGAGAAGATGTAAGAAACTCTGCAGACACCAAGGTCAGTGCAGATGGAGGGGGAGGAGGAGCTCCAGGCACCGGAGCAGAGATCCCCCTGCAGCCCGTGGTGAAGGCCACGGTGAAGCAGGCTGTCCCCCTGCAGCCCATGGAGGAAGGATGAGGGGGTGTAGAGATTCCACCTGCAGCCCGTGGAGGACCCCACGCCGGCGCAGGTGGAGGCACCTGAAGGAGGCTGTGGCCTGTGGGAAGCCCACGCTGGAGCAAGTTCCTGGCCGGACCGGTGGGCCCGTGAAGAGGGGAGCCCACGCCAGGGCAGGTTTGCTGGCAGGACTTGTGACCCCGTGGGGGACCCCACGCTGGAGCAGTTTGCTCCTGAAGGTCTGCACCCCGTGAGAGGGACTCCATGCTGGAGCAGGGGAACGATGAGAGGAGTCCTCCCCCTGAGGATGAAGAAGCGGCAGAAACACCATGAGATGAACTGACCGTAACCCCCACTCCCCGTCCCCCTGTGCCGCTGAGGGGGGGAAGGTTGAAGCCGGGAGTGAAGTTGAGCCCAGGAAGATGGGAGGGGTGGGGGGAGGTGTTTTAAGAGTTGATTTTATTTCTCATTCCTCTACTCTGTTTTGCCTAGTAATAAATCAGATGAATTCCCTCTCTAAGTTCGGTCTGTTTTGCTCGTGACAACAATTAGTGAATGATGTCTCCCTGTCCTTATCTTGACCTACGAGCATTTCGTTATGCCTTTTCTCCCCTGTCTAGTGAATGAGGGGAGTGAGAGAGCGGCTCTGGTGGGCACCTGGCCTCCAGCCAGGGTCAACCCACCACAAGTACTAAGACCTAAAAAGAACTAGTGAGAAACTGCAGAATGTGCAGTTACTCTGTCTTGAAGTGCAATTATGTAAGAGCAACAGATAGTCAAAAATTAAATTGAAAACTGGAAAAATCATAGAATTTCAGCAGAATTACTAATAGAGTACCTTCTTACCAGGATTTGCTTCTACTGGGATTCTAAACTTCTACAAATTGCTCTGCGTAAGCATCTTGCCATATAGAATTGGAGACAAAATTCGGTGCACAGTTCCTCAGAGAACACCATACAATCTTATCAAAATGCTCTTAACACAGTAATGGCTTGGATTTGAAAGTCCAAACAATATTAAAATTGTAGATGCAATACTTCACAGAAACTCTTGAGACTGAAACTTCTGGAGCTTACATTGAAGTAGTATGTTTCAGGGTCTGACTGCTCTGAATGCCCTTATTGCTAAAAGTAACAGCATGGTATTTCTGAAGATGCTGTCTCTTGTACTCATCTCTGCTAGGAATTTTAAAATCCTGCTCCTCAATGAGAAAATGTTTGTCCTACAAGGTTAGAAATGGCATTTAGCAGCTATGGCTGGGGTCTTTTTCAATCAAAGAAAAAGCCATAAGAAAGCCATTACTTTTCTTTCAGATTAAAGAAAGCAAAGAAAAAGAGAAGCTGGAGAAGAGATTATTGGAGGAGTTGTTCAAAATGTTCATGGATTCAGACTCCTTTTACTACAGCCTGACCTATGACCTAACAAATTCTGTGCAGAGGCAGAGTGCGTGTGAGAAAACTAACTTACCACTGTGGCGAAAAGTAAGTGTGTGTGGGTTTATCCTCGTTTTGGGAGTTGTGCTGTTCAATAATGTGTGTGGGGCCCAAACTTGACTGGTCACATTGTCTGCGGGTATAGGCTACAGCACCTGAAGATCTTGCTCTGTAACCACCTCCAGTGCAAGGAAATGAAACAAATATCTCCAGTAGCATGTCTTGAACTGAGCTGTTATGTTCAACAGTAGTGAACGCTGGGCTTGTATGTACAGTTGTTGTGAATAACACTGGTGTCTTTACCAAAGATATTGCTAAACCTTATTTAAAGTATTGCAAAACCTGCCCTTTTTCTTTAAACAGGTTGATGACAGATTCTTTTGGAACAAGCACATGATTGAAGATCTCATCAGCATTGATGTGAGTCTTATTTCTAACAATGTGTATTTACATGAACTGTTCTTCAGTTTTTAGTTGAAATGTTTACTTAAGCCTCATAGAAGTTTACTTAAAAACCTGCGTGGCAGACAGGTCAGGACCAGGACTGTGCCCTCGGAAGCTGAGCAGCTGGCATTACCCCAGCTGGCCTTCCAGCAGCCTTCTAGTTAGCCTGCGATTGTTGCTAATGAATGCACATCAACTGAATTTAAAACGTTATTACAGTAAAGCAATGCGGAATAACTTGATGCGTGATATGTTTGTGCTGATTTGGTAAGGTAAACTTAAGATGTGTTTATCTGTGAAATGGATTATCCCTGGACAGAGCTGATTATTTGAGGAGGAGGAGGAGGAGGCAGAAAAGAAAGAAACTCTGAATTCCAGAATTTTCTTGAGAGAAGATTTTTGTCTTCCGAAGTGGAGAATACTGGTTTTCTCCTTGAACAGAGTAGCTGATCACTCTAACAATAGTGTAGAACAAGTTATTCTGAACAGCTAATCAGAGTAGTAAATAAAGCATTTTCCTAGTTATTGGGCACAAAGAAACATAGAACCGCCACTCTTTTTCTTCAGTGCATAATCTCAATTTTAAATTTAACTTCCTAGATAAACGACTGAGTTACTACTGTATGCCAATGTAAGTCAAGTCTTAGGTTCTTTTAAAGATGACAGTGGACATCTTGCTTATGCCCCGCATTTCTCTCTCATTTCATAATTGTATATACTCTAATGCTTATGGAGTCAGAGCAGGGTAAACTTAGATGCTGTGTGAAAGGTTGTATATAATGCAGGAGTTTATCTTATAACATGAAAAATACAACTAGATTATAAATGGATAACCTTGAATTAGTATGGAACTTGGATTTACATTCTGTTTAAGAAACTGAGGGTTTAGGGTGACAAAGCACTAATGTGCCCAGCCCTGAACCAGTTGGCTTGGGTACTAAGTTAGCCCATACAAAACTTATGCTAGTATGTTTTGCTGAAAACAGGCTAAGCAATATCACACTTTTAAATTTTTATCTGTCTACCTATACAATATAATATGCTGTATGTCCACATAGAGGTTGTAAAACTGCCTTGAGCAGAAACTAGATAGTAAATTACCAATATTTGCTGCTCTGTCTGAACTGACTATCTTTGTCTCTGACATGAGAAATTACTACTTTAAGTGTTTAAACAACACAGATGTAACATGTTATGAAAACTCCCTTTGGGGAAAGGGGAAAAGAAGCTTTTAAATACTGTGGGGTTGTCTTCTATCCCTAGACAGCTGGAAGTAGAGGAGGGCTCTTTGCTGTGGTTTGGCTTGCTTCATCTCCACAGAAAAATCTTAGGTTGCTTTCTCTTGCTTCCTCCTGGTTTAAAAGCCCTACAACTGATGGAGGAAAAAAATGCTGGTACCTCTTACAGAAATAAGACAAGAATATGGCAAAAATTTCTGTAAACATGAAAAGCATGTGAAGCAACTGTTTATAAATATAAGAAATAGCAGAAATAATTGTAGGTAATGTAGAACCAACAAGAATGTAAATGTTTTTTGTAACCTTCAGAATGCTGAAGTGGACTTCTGGATTATACCCATCATACAAGGATTTGTGCAAATTGAAGAGCTTGTAGTAAACTATAGTGAATCTTCTGATGATGATAAGAGCAGTCCTGAAACTCCTCCTCAGGAATCAACTTGTGTAGATGACATTCATCCAACATTTCTGGTGGCACTTATTTCACGCCGGAGTCGGCACAGAGCTGGTAGGCAAACATAGTTCAAGGTGCTGGGATTGTTGCTGAGTGCTGGAGAGAGATGCAGACGGTAAAGCTGGGAAGAGTGCTGGGGTGTTCAGCAGATGGTCAGCTCTTGTCAAAGTATGTGCTACAGCCTTTCCTGCTTATAGGAGGAAAAGAAAAGGCTGTAGTGCTTGCAGCACTACACAGCTCTTACTTTGAGCAGTTACCAAGTGAGCTTCACTAGTCTTCTCTTGGCACTGAATGTATCTGAGTGTGTCAGTTCTGAGATAAAGTTCCATCTTTGCAAAGAACACCTTGATTAGCACCTTGCGTACACCTCTGTCCTGGTACACTTCAGCAGGCCTGGGTGGGAGTTAAATTTTCAAAGGTCTTCCTCTGAGGGCTTGACAGCAGCTGATAGAGACTTGAAAAGGCGTGTGTGTGTGCCTGCGTCCCAAGAGGTGTTCGTGTAGGGCCAAGGTGTGAAATAAGAACCATGCTTTGATCCTGCACCTTATTTGACTTATTTTAATAGCAGCAAGGTGAACAAAAGTTATTCCCTGTCTTTAGGAGCACAGAAAGAAAGACTGAATCACTTCACACTTCAGTACGTTCTGTTCAAGTCCAAGCCTCTTCAGTCGATCAGGTTTTTTTAAGATATTCTCCACTGTGTCCAACTCCTTTCCTACACAGTTAGGTTTTTAACATGTCAAAACAAGAAAAAACTCTGGTGAGTCCCTGATATGGGACTGGCCTTTGTACCACAGTTCAATGCATTTAATTCAGTTCCCAGGAAAATTATTTGGTGGAACAACTCAGAATAAATATTTGAGGGTTTCATGGTAGTCGCTAGTTTGCAGTATGCCTCATTTATACTAAATTGTTTTACAGATACAGAAACTGAATAGCAGAGGGAAGATTGCTTATTGATTCCCTCTTACTATTCATGATACTATGCTCATCTGATTGCTAGTCCAGGGCATAATGATGAGGCTTTGGGCAACGTGGTCTAGTGGAGGGTGTCCCTGCCCGCAGCAGGGGGGTTGGAACTAGATGATCTTTAAGGTCCCTTCCAACCCAAACCATTCTATGATTCTATAAACTATGTAGAACTTTCTCCTTTGACTCAAAAAGATTGTTTCAGTAAATTGATCAAATGTTTTGATGGATAATTATAGGATTAAGTTGTGTGTTTAATTCATTCTGTAATATATAATTTTAGCCAAGTGTTCAAAGTGTTTTCATTTCTGAAATATTGTAGTTTAAAAAAAACCACCAAACCCAACCCCCCCCAAAAAAACCTGAGGAAACACTGATTTGAAAGCCCAAGATACTTTTATGTTAAATGTATCTGATTCTTTATTTGTCAGGCAACTTTTTGTGATTTATTTATTTTTTTTAAACCTAAATAAAACAATCACTGCACTAAATTATCAACATGCCCAAGACCTTAGTGAAAGGTATTATGAGATGAAGACAGACAGCTGCTCTTAAGCTTGGAGAGTAAGAGCCTAATGTCTGCAAAAGTTGAGATCTCAAAAGTAAGGGAGCTGAAGGTTCCTGTGCAATGATTTAGTTTGGGTTTTGGTGTAAGAGCCACTTTTGGTGGCAGGACATAAGTAAAGGCTATCTGATGCTTCAGTCTAAAAGCCCCCTTCTGATTAAATCCTGTAAAACTGCTTTGACATTTTGCGACCCTGTAAAGGTCCCTATGATAGGTATTTTACATTTGTTTCACTTCCCGATTCCTAACCTCTTCCCTTCTCTCCCATAGTCCTTAACTAGTGCTGTTGAGGTTCAGTTCAAAAGTTTAGTCTAGTGGTACTTCAGGACTTGGAACAGAGTTGTTCTGATTCTGTGGAACTGCATTTCCATTCTATAAACCATGGCCTTGAATCTTTCTCTGACCCTTTTTACGTAGTCCTTCCCCATCCCTTGCTATCACCTGCATCCTTTCTGAAATAGTGAGGTACTCTCCTCTCAGTAAAGGATATGCAAACACTGTTCTGTTTAGTGATCAGATCAGAGATGGCTAGGCAAAAAACTTGCATAGTCAGAAGAGCAGAATTAGTTACATGGATTAAAACTTTAGGGGAAGTCATCTGTTTTGTGGAACATGCAAATCTGCTTGTGGGATCTCTCACTGTGTGAAGCGGAGCATTTGTCAGTGGCCTTTAGTGCTTGGTATTTTCCATGAACCTAAAGTAAAACATTTTGCTAAACCTGACAGAATAGGTGACAGATCAGGCCCACCTTTAGGGTGGACTAGATATATCTGTGACTTTATAGTGCCAGTAGACTACCTTGCCCTGTCAGCTTACGTTCTACTGCTCGTAGTATATCAGTTATATTATCCATATAGTCAACAAAACTTTTGGGGATTGGACTGGGATAGGAGTGACTCTTACCATTGATCATGGATTTTGGCTAGAACTCTTCTTGTGTTACCATTGTCAAAAACAGTAGCAAAAGTTATTAAAGTTTAAGACTGATCATACTTAAATAGTATTCTCATTTGTTCTAGGAATGCGGTATAAGCGAAGAGGTGTTGATAAAAATGGAAATGTGGCAAATTATGTTGAGACGGAGCAACTGATTCATGTTCATAATCATACTCTTTCATTTATACAAACAAGAGGCTCTGTGCCTGTTTTCTGGAGCCAAGTTGGATATAGATATAACCCACGGCCTCGACTGGACAAGAGTAAGTATTTGAGTGGCATGCTTAAAGATCAGAGTTCCCTTAGGTTCGTTGGAGTCTTGCGTTACCAGTGGTCTTTTAGTGATGCTTTCTAGAAGCCAGGAATAACAGTAATGACTTGACTCCAGTTAACTCCTACTCTAATTGCAGCTATGCAGAGCTCTGACTTCTTGTCTATTGTTAATTCCAGCAGGTCTTGAATTTCAATATTTAATCAAGTACCTGTTTTATGTCTAGTTTTATTTATTTGTTGCATTGTTTTCTGGGTTGGGAAGGGAGACAATTTGGCTTTATCTTTTGAGAACCTGCTTAGACATTGATGTCTTTATAAATATCTTTGTTCACAAAGTTAACTTATGCTGAGGTTCCTTCTGCATTAAGAACTGTTGTTTCCATGCGGGAAACCGTAGACATGTCGTATAACCACGAGTTTTGTAGTGTGCTTTTGTCTTTTCTGAAATTAAGTACTATCTAGTGGGCTTTGTCAGATCTAAATTGCTTCCTTTTCCACTCAAAGATAATGCAAAAGTCAAAACGTGTAAGAATATTGATGAGACTGTAGCAATCTGGATGCTTATATGAACTAGGTATTCATAGCCTGAACTTTCTTAAAAGATAGAGACCAATGGAATCTTCTCCAGGTTTAGCATTGTAAAGGAGAAACTCTTCTCAGAAGGAAGCTAGTATGTTCGTGATCCTGTATAATCGGACTCCCACTGGATTGGGTTGACTGGCATCCTAGATCATAAAGATGTACTTCTGCAAGTCCAGCTTGTGTGGTGGATTCACACTGTCTTCTAGCATTAGCAGGTCTGGTCTTCTGCCATTGAAGACTGTTTTTTAGGGCTGAAAATAAAAATCTGGTTAGAGCTGAGCAGTTCTTTTTTGTTCATCTTTTTCTTCTTTTTTTTTTCCTTCTCTACTAGGATTTGTTAAAAAAAAATATTGAGGAATTATGTTTAATTTGATAGATTTACAGTTAGGAATTGAGACTTTGAGGAATCAGTGGTGCCTTGAATCATCTGGATAGTGGTTATGGTTTTTAGTTGCAAGTAGTTTTGTCCTCTAAGACTACTAGATAGCACTTTCAGTATTATCCCCTGTCCTGTGTGTCCCCCTCTGCAACTTGCAAACTTTTCTTGTACTTCAGTTTGCTTTTTCAAAAGATGCAAAACAGATGTAAGTACTCTTCTTTTGAAATAGATGTTTAAGTGGATGTGTAGTGCATATGTGGAAGGATTAAACAGGCTTATTAAAAGCTAATTTTTTGTCCAGTCTACTCTGCACAAAAAGCAAAATAAAGCAAACTTTAAGAATGGCGTTTTCTGTACGCTATAGTAGTAGAACAACAATGTTGAAGTTGAGCAAATTGATGAAAGACTTTTAAAAGTAATTCTGAACAGTATGTTTTGTTGTGTGTCTAAGTACTTGAAGTGAAGCATCTTGGGTTTTAGAGATTTTCTTTAGATTTAATACTTCAAACAGGACTTGTTGCCGAACAGGCTGTTTTTGTCTGACACTGCTCTGCCTTGTAGGTGAAAATGAAACAGTGTCCTGTTTTCGTGCGCATTTTGAAGAACAGCTGAAAAATTACAAAAAGCAGGTGAGTGCTACATCATAAAATAGTCATCTTATGATGAAAGTTAATGTTTTCAGTTTGTTTTTCTTGCTGAGTTGTGGGTTTTAGAAGCTTGTTGACAATTGGAAGGGTGGTACATAAATAGAATTTTATTAAATTTTTCAAGAATCCTTGAAAGTAACCTCTAAAACCCAGCAATAACTTAGAAATGTGTAAGCCCCACTTTTTGTGTACCTGTCTTGTGAATTCATAGCTTCTCTGTATTAAAATTCAGGTAGGCACATAACTGCTGGAGCTTATTTGATCTTGAGTACAATCTAGCAAAGATTGTAGCTTCAGGAAGATTACCTACAGATCTTTTAACTCTTGAGCTATTTGTTATTCCATAGTATATATCTAAGCAAGTCATGCACCATATGACAAGTGTTAAATTATTAAACTTTTGAACAGGTTATTATTAATTTGGTGGATCAGACTGGGAGAGAGAAGATTATTGGAGATGCTTACCTTAAACAAGTTCTTCTGTACAATAATTCAAATCTGACTTATGTGTCGTTTGACTTCCATGAGCACTGGTAAGAAACCTTTTACAAATGTCATGTTGCATCTTTTTTGATGAGTATGAAAGGAGAGTAAAAAGGAGGAGAAAAAGCCATTATTATTTCTACTTCATGAAATGCTTTTAAATAGGAAGAATACATTTTGTAAACTAAAGCACTATAAAAGTTCAAGTTTGGGTGACCAAGCATTGGTGTTTGTTGATCTTATGTCCCTGACCTGTTAAATATGCAGTTATTTATTAGGCAAAGCTTAGACGTTGTTACGCATTTTAAGCAAGATAGTTTCCTTAAACATGCCACGAATGTAAAGCCGTGGCTGTCCTGCTTTTCAAACTATGTAGCGTTCTGCTCTTAATTCTTTAGTACAAGCCATTCTTCTATTGCTCTTGCTTGTTTCTATAAACATACGATGGGTGCTTTCAGGACCCTGATGCTGTTTTTCCGTTATAAAATACACTGGAATGTATTTTAATCCTGTATAAATAGTTGCTGTTTTCATGACTCCCCCCTGACGTTGGCATGATGTAGTGCAGTGTTCAGATGCCCAAGCATGTGATCCGTCACACAGGCATGTATTTCGCATGCTTCCCTCAAGCAGACCGCATTTGTGTGTGAATATGGGGTCTGAAAACTGTTTTAATCTTCATTTCTGAACTTAATCTGGGGATTGCATCTGGCCTGGAAAAGCATTACGGACTAAGTATGTCATTAGTAGATACTGTCTGAGAGGGGGAGGGAAAAGGGAAAAACCCCTCAAAATAGTAATGGCATTTGAGATTTCTTTTCTGTAGGACTGTTGACATCCTGAATTGATTTGATACTTAGCCTTTTGTTGAAAGGAGCTTTCAGTTTTGTTTGGCTTTTTTTTCCTGAAGGACTGCTGTATAACCAGGGCGGTTACTGTTTGCACTGTGAGCATGAGTGAATAGAGAACAATACTGAAAATGGCCTGAATCTGATGTGAAAGATCTGAATCTCTTGCCTTGGATTTAGATATTGAACTGTACTTTAAAATAGTTCTGAATGTTGGCTGATATTCAAAGTGTATTGCAGGAGAGAATGTCTCTCTTTCCCATTTAGCCAAAACACTATCTTTGTTAACATTATAAATAATATAAAATAAGTAAAGAAAAATTGCTACTCCAGTTGAAACTAACTTCTGTGAAATTCTGTATTTTAGCCGAGGAATGAAGTTTGAAAATGTTCAAACACTGACTGATGCCATTCATGATATTATTCTTGACATGAAGTGGTGCTGGTAGGTACTTGACTGTTTTTAGACTAGTATGAAAAAAAAAAAAAAATCAGTACATATTCAGAGGCCTGGATTTTTGTCATAACTGGTATGTTTTATATTCTTCTCTTGGTGCCTAGCTTGTGCGTCACAGTTTGTGTTCTGAAGCATTGGTATTCTACACACGTAACAGCAAAAACTCTCAGACGCTGTTTTCTGCCTGAGGCTTACTGCATTTAACACTTTTAGGGTTTCTTATATTTAATGCAAAACACTTTTTATTTGACCCACAAACCCTACTGAGAACAGAAGGCATGTTTGACCTTTTAGTTGGTACTGATTAAAGTTCATGCATTTTGGGAATGAGTATGGCTGCAGTCTTTCATCAGTTACTATGTATTTCTCAATGTATATTCTGTGAAGTGTTGCTGTCATTACTGTTGGTTTTGAAGTTTTTGAATTAAGTGCCTTCTCTTAAAAGCTTGTATTATGTACGTATGAATTGAATTCAACATCTGATTACATATGAAATTTATGGCCCCGATAGGATGCATGTTGGATATCTAGCCTAGACAAAAGAGGAGGATAGGTGGGAACAAGAGTAGTTAATTCTGAGTGAGGTGTGGCTGGGGTGATGAGGGAAACTATAAATAGTATTTAATGTGTAAAATTTTCTACTGTTTGTAGAAGTTGATAAATTATACTGGGTTTTAAGTGTCTCAGTATGCTTTTGCTCTATTTTTCTGTTGAAAGGGTTGACCAGGCTGGTGTGATTTGTAAACAGGAAGGAATTTTTAGAGTTAATTGCATGGACTGTCTGGATCGTACCAACGTTGTGCAGGCTGCTATTGCAAGAGTGGTCATGGAACAGCAGGCATGTATAACTAATGTACTTTCTCAAGTATGCAGTACCTCAGAACTTCATTGTTATTCACAAGGAAATCTGTGTGTTTGAAAAATGCTAAACTAACCTGTACTGAAAAGGATCTTTGCAAACTACTTGGAGAGCCATGAGGCTGAAAGTAATATGTACAGCTAAAATAACTTTGAAATCACTCTGAAACAGCGATGCCAGGTTTCCTTCAGAGAGGAAATGGCTGTTTGTCCACATCTTGGAGAAGATTCTCTTGTTTTGATTTGGTGATTTTAGTTGAAGTTGTGCAGTAATACAAAGTTTAAAAATAAAATGTGCACAAAATAAATAAAATTGCCAGTGAAGACTGAGGCAAAAAAGGCATTGAGTACCTCAGCCTTCTCCATATCCCGGGTAACCAGGTCTCCTGTTTTCTTCCGGAATGGGCCCACGTGTTCCCTAGTCTTCCTTTTGTCACTGACATACCTATAGAAGCTTTTCTTGTTGCCCTTGACGTCCCTGCCCAGATCTAATTCTATCAGGGCTTTAGCTTTCCTAACCTGATCCCTGGCTGCTCGGACAGTGTCTCTGTTCCTCCCAGGCTACCTGCCCTTGCTTCCACCCTCTGTAGGCTTCCTTTTTGTCTTTGAGTTTGTCCAGGAGCTCCTTGCTCATCCATGGGGGCCTCTTGGTGTTTTCACCTGACTTTCTTTGTAGGAATGCATTGCTCCTGAGCTTGGAGGTGGTGACCCCTGAATACCGACCAGCTGTTTTGGGCCCCTCTTCCCTCCTGGGCTTTGTCCCATGGCACTCTACCAAGCAGATCCCTGCAGAGGCCGTGTATCTTGCTTATCTTGCTTATCTTACTTAAACAGTAATTGACTAAAATGCACAAGCATTAATAATAAACGCATCATATGAAGTTGTTTTACTCGTCCTCCAAAATGAAACCTTAAGTTTGAAGGTGGCACCACTATATTTGCTTTAGTGTCTAGAAGCAGAAGATTAAGAATCTGGTGTGCTTTTTCTTGTAACTGAAAAGAGATTCCATTTCTTTATTTTCAGATGTTTGAGGTCATGAATGCCTCTGCAATCAAAGACATTAATTTGTTCATCCATGCTAAAGTTCTGTGATGTCTGTTCTTTTGATAGTCCTCTATAGAAAACAGAAACACTTCCTGTATCTTGAGTAATCTAGAATAACTTGTTTTCCTTCAGCTAATTTTTTTTAATATTGACTCCTACATCCATAACTAATATATTACTGCTGTATCCAGTGATATGATGTTTACTAATTCATTGCTAACAATTGAATCACTAATTCATTGCTAACAATTAATTTAATGTGCAACAAATTAGCAGCATGGGTTCCTCTTTCAGACCATACAGAACTTAACAATTAAATGCTTCGCAAGTGTTCCCATTTTCTTTATTGAGCTCTGATATTGAGTATTATTTTTATCTCGAACCTTACATTAATGTCTGTGTCAAATTCCAGCTCAAAAAACTGGGTGTGATGCCGCCAGAACAGCCTTTGCCAGTGAAATGCAATAGAATCTACCAGATCATGTGGGCGAACAACGGAGATGCCATAAGCCGGCAGTACGCTGGCACAGCAGCCTTAAAGGTAAAGGGTGAAGAGTGTTATCTGTGCTGATGAGGAGTATGGTATGTTACAGGTGGTTATCTTCAACAGAAGAATATTTTATATCAGACCCAGTGTGAATTGGGGAAGACTTGAGTGTCCAGGTGCCCTGTGGCAGTGCTGGCTGTAGTTTAATTTTGTTCTGTTAGTTTCGTGTCTAGATACAAAGCATAGATGAGCTAAGAGTTTAAGATCTATATTAAACATTACTTCTAGTTCAATTTAAGCATGGTTATAGTACTTTTGAGCGGTTACAGTACTTAAAAAAATAAAAAAAAACCTCTAAAGGACTGAAGATCAGGATATGTGGGTAGTAGGGTGATATTAATTAGTTATATTTTTCTAAAAATTTTTCTTAATTACTTGTAATGCAATCTGTCTACCAAGATCAGAAACCAGGTATGAAACTCCTTATTGTTTGCTCCTGCTGCTTTGAAAAGTCATAGATTTTGAGCTACTTTGTGTATAGTCACAGTTGGTGGAACAATTTTTAGTATTTCTGGTATTTGGCATTGAAAAAACCTTTACAGTGGAAATACTTAATGCTGAAATCTCTCTTTAAATCTTTCTACTGAACTTTGATTAATCTATTACACTGCTCTTTTTGAAAAAATAATAAAAACCTGCCTGATATCCTCGTCTTGCCCATAAATATTTTTAACTTTAAATCTGAAGCACAGAACTTGATTTATAGATCTAAATTTTCAGCCATTCTGTTTGAAGATTACTCACTGGTGAAGATTACTCACTGTTGAGGTTCATTGATTACATTTATTTGTAGTTTAATTGTGATATTTCCTTTAATTTGAGTGAAACACTTGAAATGTTTTTCATAGTAGTTGGCACGGCTGTTAGAACTGCTCTGTGCCAATGTTCAGAGTGTCTCTGCAAAGAAAATCCTGTAATGAAATGTGGCTACCCAAACTGCTTTTTATTCAAATTCTAAGCCTTTCGTGGCCTAGCAGCTTTGTTTTGTTTCTGAGCTTGTGAGGATATATGTACTATTTTCCTTCAGCATGTTATGCTTGTCTTGCTTTGGTAGCAGAAGCAAAGATGCAAACCATTTTTAGTAAGCTCCGGTCTTTGTTCCAGTAGTGTTCCTTTTACATTAAAGGCCAAAATAAGGGTAGTGGGGTTTTTTTGATGTATTCAAGCATCCCAGTGACTGATGTCTTGAAAGTTCTACTTTAATGTTAGCTGGTATATATGTCGAGCTTACTGTTTTCCAATAGGACTTTAATTTATGTATGATTTATATAGAATGATAGGTCTCTGATTTTTATATAGAATCATAGGTCTGTCAAAAGCATAAGATTCTCTGCAGAGTCAAGTAGATGCTCTTTGAAAATCAGCATTTTCAGCTTCTTGCTTGAACATGATTTCTGAGTCATCATCTGTTCAGTTCTGAGTTTCAGAAAGCCAAAGCTTTTGAGCTGAGACGGTTACTTCAGTTGCCTCTGTGCCTGATTTGCTTATTCTGTGTAACAGGGTGACTTCACAAGGACGGGTGAAAGAAAGCTGGCAGGGGTAATGAAGGATGGAGTTAATTCTGCAAACAGATACTACCTGAATCGTTTCCGGGATGCTTATAGGCAAGCAGTCATAGGTAAGAATACAATTTCAACTAAGTGGAACTACGGTATTTAGAAAAGTTTATTGAAATCATCTTGATTTTATCTTTTTGACTGACTTCCCCCCCCCCCCGAAGCTTAAAAGCAACTTGAGTGTATATAACGTTCATATCTATGTAGTGGATGCATACGGAACAGTCGTTCTCCATTTGGAGACTGAACAAGGCTCAATTCAGAGGGGTTACGTGCAGCGTAGCTCACTGCAGGATTTGCTCTGAACTTCATTTGAGTATTAACTGCCTGGTAACATCTGTTTATCAAAGTTAAATTTATGTAGCAAGTGTTTCTTAAAATGGTGAGTTAACTCTTGCTTTTCAGTGAAAGTAGTGTTATTCCTACTGAGTTTTCAGTTTCAGGCAACATTCTATTCAGAAAGAATGACTACCCATTTTTCCAGAGTATCTTCAAACATGAAACATTTGGAAGGAATTTACAAAGTAATCAACAGACTGTTGCTGTATATAACTTTTAACTGTTGGTTGATCCTTTGTGTGTGTTGTTTAGATTTGATGCAGGGTATCCCTGTAACAGAGGATCTTTACTCCATATTTACGAAGGAGAAAGAGCATGAAGCCCTGCACAAGGAGAACCTGAGGAGCCATCAGGAATTGATCAGCCAGCTGCTGCAGAGCTACATGAAACTGCTCTTACCAGATGATGAAAAATTCCATGGAGGATGGGCACTTATCGACTGTGATCCAAGGTTTGTTTATTGAATAAAGTCATAACTGATCAGCTGCTACTATGACACTTCTGTTAATTACTACTGATGTTAACTGATTTTGATAGCTGATGTGTTAACAGAATACAAGTGGACAGTTTCGTAGAATGACAAGAGTCCTTGAAGGGATTGAATACTTGTAATTGTAAATGGAAAGGTTCTCTAAACATGTGCTTTTCCCCGAAGTGCCACAAAAACAGTGCATGCCGGAGTTGCCTGTGAGACATCACCTGGAAATGCATGCATTCAGTTAATATTGCCAAAATGTGGCAGGCACCATGAAGAGAACTTCTAACCACCCTGAGTTCTAGACGGGGCTGTTTGAGGAGCTGTTGTTCCTTACTGCTTCTTAGGGAAAGTGTAACCTGACTTCAAAGCCATGACTGATCAGATTAAATTCTTGTGTAATGAGTCAGTAGTAAGAAAGGCTAGATTTCTTTTCACAAAAAGTACTGAGCATAAACTCTAACTTCACTGATAGGTCTCCTTATCAAGTTCAGAGTGCGCTAACTTGTAAAAGAAAAGGTTAAACTTCAGCATCTAAAAATAGCAAAGCAGGGTGTTATGACAACTAGTCAAAGCACAAACTCATCACCTTAACTGAGTCTGAAATATTTTTCCATTTCTCTGTTAGCATTTTTAGTAGCTTGTGGGCTTTCTATTTCCTTCTGGACCTGCTGCTGACCTATTTGCACTACTAGGTAACTTGAGGTTTAAGAGAAAGAGAGTATTGCTTTCATGGATCCACTTATTGTATGATAAGTCTAATGATACATCGTGTTTTGGCTTGTGAAGTGTCTTGCCTAACTTAGTTTTTCAGTGGCTGTGAAGAAGTAGCAGCATCACACAAGGTAACATACCATAATTGAAATCTCTTGTTGTAATGTGCCTCCAGTTGTAAAAGTGTGTCCCTAAAATAACGCTGGGGGTGGGTTACAGCTGGGCAAATAAAACCTTCTCCCCTGTATTCATTCTTCTTCCCCTTCCTTAGTCTCATTGATGCCACTCATAAGGACGTGGATGTTCTGCTGTTACTTTCTAATTCTGCCTACTACGTGGCCTAGTAAGTTACCACTTTCTCTTACTATGTGTAGTTCATTTCTAGTAGCTTTGTTTTAGATTAGGAGGAAGCATTAAATTCTGATTCCTTTTTTCTAGCTATGATGATGCAATCGACAAGGTGGATCAGTACCAGAGGTTAAGTCTCGAAGCTCTGGAAAAAATAGAAATAGGTAAGGATGTAGTCACCATATAGCTTTCTTGCATGCTCTTAGCAATAGCTTGAGCACTTATTAAAGCCTCCTACAAATATATTGAAACAGTAAGTCTCAATCTATTGCATATATCCTGTTTAGTCCACCATAGCTAGAAATGTGCTTTCTTGCTGATAACAGATGTCAGAGTTGAGTCTCTTTTCTCTCTGTCCTGTTTTTTGCTACTGCTTTAAGTAGAAACTTTGATCACTGGTAGGGTTCTAAAATTTTTCCCTCTTTCAGACTCTTAACCCCCATGGATTCATCAAAACAAATTTCATTATTTATCAATTGGCAGTAACAATTTGATCAACTTTTGTAATGAATCACAAGTTTGGGCATTCAATGCACTCTGATACAAATACAGCAGCTGGTTCTGAATTGTACTTTTGATCTGTTTCATAGCTTTTTTTTAAAGCTCTTCTTTCTCAAGGTCTGATAAGAAACATGCTATTGTGACATCACCTTGTGACGCTGATTAACTTATTGACAAAAGAATGTGACATCTGCAGTCTAAGTGCAGCACTTTCACCTGGAAGTATTAAAGATGTGATGTCTTTGACTTTACATATGAAAAAGGTGTTGGGATTGGAGAGAAGGGAGGGAACTTCTGTGGCTGCCAGTGTGTGTGTCCCCTGCCCCAGTAGAGTTTAACACTCCATTACACAATGCACAGTGATTTCATCATCTCCTTACTTCTGTAAATTTCACTATTTATTGTGCAATGCCTAAGAGTTCAACGGAAAGGTCTTTCTCACCTCTCTGTGGAGATCCATAATACATCCTCACGTACACAATATAGTTGAAACATCTAGACCAAATACCTTAGAAAACCAAAACCAAGCCTGTTTAATGATATAGATACAGTGCAGTAAACTGAGGAGTTGAAGTATTTGGTCTAAATCTTGAAAGTTGTGTTGCTTCCACTTGGTAAAAATATACTAGCTTTCCCTGTAATCCTTGCAGGAGCATACCCTAAGCCACGGGATGTAGTAGGTGTAGAATTTTTTTTTCTTCCTTTTTGAAAGGATAATCTGTAATAAACAATCAGGCTGGATTATAATAGGCATCCACAGAGAGTCTAATTGCTTTTGGTAAGTAATTGATTGTTTAGTTATTGTGAAAATCTTTCATTTAAAATGTCTGTCCTACTCTGAAGAAAGCATGAAGCTTTTTTATGCTGAAAAACTGTCAGGTCTTACATATGTTTTAGGTATGGTCTCTGCAATATCTCTTTCAGTGTTTGGTTAAAGAAGATTTCTAATCTCCGGGTTTATTTCTCAGGGCCTGAGCCTACTCTCTTTGGCAAACCCAAGTTCTCTTGCATGAGGCTGCATTACAAATACAAAGAAATGAGTGGTTATTTTCACACTCTTAGAGCTGTGGTACGCAACCCAGAAGAAGATGGAAAAGGTTTGTTTCATATGTAAAAAAAAAAAAAAAAAAGTATACTTAAAAGTGTATTTGGTGTACCAGGGATTCTCTAGGAAATGCTTTTTTCATTGGTCTTAGAATAACTTCTGGAGAAGGATAAATTTTAATATAATTCAGTTATGCAGAGCAAGGAACCAATGAAAAACCCTGTATGTGGCTTCCTGTGTGAACGCTAGAATGTTACTGTTTTAATACAAAGAAAAATAAGTTTCAGATATGGCTTTAAAGCAACATGTATCTCGAATTGAGACGTTTCCATGTCCAGACCTTTACTGCTCCAAAAAAATGATAAAATGAACTTAAAATTAGCTCCTAAAGATTGGAAGAAATTGAGTTATTTAGTGAAATCAATGTCTAGTAATGTTCTTGCTTGTTGTTTAACTAAATTAAATGAATACTAATAAGGGAAAAAAAATCACTTATGTGGAGCACTGAGTTTTGCCAACAAGGATTAGAATAAATATAATTGCTTCTCTTCCTTCCACAAATGATGAATCTTGGCAGTGATTCACTTATACGCAGTATTTAGGGGTTAAGGAGAGTCTGTTCTTCAAGCTTATTTTGTAAGCTTTAAATCAGAATTGCAACCTGTAGGGTGTAACTATTCTGTAGGGTGGAAGACGAGAGAAAAAAAAAAAAACCAACCAAGAAAACCAAACTAACTTAATTACATTACAAAAATAAATCTAATTTTAGACTTTGGAATATGGGATTTTAAGGTTGTTTTTTGAAGGGTCTGACAGGCTGCTAATTGGATTTCAGACACTCTTCAGTGCATTGCAGAAATGTTGAGAATCACAAAGCAAGCAATGGGATTAGATGTGCCCATTATTGAGAAGAAGCTAGAGAGGTGAGTACTGAAATGCTGTGAACCTTCCGTGTCCCACTTTTGCTCTCTTCTGGGGGCTCACGGTACATGGCAACAGTCATATGTGCGATGCCTAAAAGAAATGTCGGTAACTAGCTGCTGTGCCCGGAGTTAATTTGTCCGTATGCTGTTTACAATAATAACTGTATAAGCAAGAATATTATTCTATACTTGTGTGCTGGTAGACAATATACACTGCCAAATGTAAATAACATACTGCAAATCAGATGGTTCATGATTAGTTTGTCAAATTTGATTTTTCCATATCCGAACTTAACGTCTGATTCTGTAGTAAGAAGACAACCTGTGAAGCTTAAATCTGGCTTGGATTCCACTGTGGTTGTGTTTAACAAATCCAGATACCATTACTGGCCTTGTGTGAAGAAATGGCTGCAGTTAAACTTCTGAACGCCTGTTAGTCAGAATGGCACAGAAGTTTGTGTTTTGCAAGCCCATTAAGAGAAAAGGGCACATGAAAGCATAGATGATAATTGAAAGTACTTACACAATTTTTTAGTTAGCTTAAACAGTTGTCTACAGTTAAACAGAAGTAATATTTATCTACAAATATTGGTGAGGTGTTAACAGTGAGTAAATAATTTACAAAGGACAATAGAGTAGAAATAAGGGAGGACAGCTAGCTGAAGTTGAGTGTGTTTTACCAGTTCAAGTGTGTTCTGTTGCATTATTTTGGACCCTTCCAATTCAGACTACATGAACTACTAGGAAATGTGTTGTGTAGCACAATTGTAAACTGTCAAGGGAAAACTCTTACTTCAATAACTTTCTTCTGCATTTGACTATTGGACTACTATTTCAGCTGCTTTTCCCAGCTGAGTAGGAAGTGTAGCAAGAAAATCTTGCTCGTTTTTACAGGTACTGAATACTGAATATTTTGCTAAATCTGGCTACTGAGTACAGCATACACAAAGTTACAAATATAGAGAGTTCAAATCCAGTTTTATCTAAAACTAAAAATGCCTGCAGAAGCTTGCTTTTTCCCCTTGTTTGGCCACCATTCTGTAGCAACCCTCCTTTGGTTTTGTTGTTTTGAATTTGGTTAGTTTGTATGGGTACAGTTATGTAAGGAAAGGGTAATGTAGTAACTGAAATGTCTATCTGCATTATGGAAATAGACTGGAAGATGGCAAATACTCGGTGTTTATAAATGAGACTGCCTTGATTGTAACCTAGAGATTTTTTTCTTTCTTCCTTCCAGGAAGAGCAGTAAACCTCATGAAGACATCATTGGCATTCGGTCTCAGAACAGAGGGTCCCTGGCCCAAGGCAAGAATTATTTACTGAGCAAGTTCTCATCTCTCAATCAAAAAGTGAAACAAACCAAATCCAATGTAAACATTAGCAATCTTCGGAAGCTAGGCAGCTTTACCAAACCTGAAGTAAAAGTCAATTTTTTAAAACCAAATTTGAAAGTGAATCTTTGGAAATCAGACAGTAGCCTTGAAACTTTAGAGAATCCAGTGGTAGATCCTAAAGTCCGTACTGAATCCGATACGGAGGTATCGGATAATGATTCATTCCACTCAGATGACTTCCTGACTAATTCTAAATCCGATGAGGACAACCAGCTCACTGACTCTCTGGAGAACATGGGGCAGACAGACTACGTGCTGCCCAGCTGTGGGATCCTTGCCTCAGCTCCACGGCTGGGCAGTCGTTCCCAGTCCATAAGCAGCACCGACATGAACATTAGCATTCATGTTCCGTCTGAGATCCACATCGCTCAGGCTAGCCGCTCTGACTGTGAAGATGTGCCCACGCCTTCCGCTGACAGCGCGGAGATGGAATTTGCTAAACCTATTGATGTGTACTGCCAGAGGTTTGTGCATGATGCTCAAAATAAGATGTCGGATGTTTTGGAGGCTGAGGCTGGTTCTCAAGAGCCCCATCACATAGTAAATCAAACCAGCAATAATACATCTAAGAAGGCAGAAACCAAGGCTGAAGCAATTGGAGACATTCCTTCCAGGCCATCCAAGCTGGATGTACAGTCTTCTGAGCCAAATCCTCAGCTCTTGGCTGTTGGTGGGACTGACTTTGCTAAATCTCATAAAAGCCCAGGATCTCTATCTGGTAACCTTGAGACGGGACTCCACACAACTCCTTCTCCAGCTGACAGTAGCAGCAGCAGAGCTGTATCTCCTTTTGCTAAAATTCGCAGTTCCATGGTCCAGGTTGCTAACATCACGCAAGCAGGATTGACTCAAGGGATTAATTTTGCTGTGGCAAAGGTCCAGAAGAGCCCTGCAGACCCAGAAGCTATAAACGAGATAAAACAAAAAGAACTGAGAGAAATGTTTACGCAATGCCAGACACGAATAATTCAAATCTAGTTGCTAATTTGGGAAGTGTTCTTCTAGTTGTGGCTCTTAATACTGAAAGAATTACATCAGGACTCACTGTGGCATGAACTGCTACTGAATACTGGGATCAAAAATAAAGGTAACTTGTTTACAGGAAGTGAGAGATGTAAATGAATTTGGTTCTGTCCAAGCTTCAGAATTCCCTCAGGCAGCTGAGACAAAAGAACGGTAAACCATATTTAAACAGGTAGCTTAGACACTGGGATTTAATAAGCATGCTGTTTATCTTAAATGTGTTGCACAGTTATTTTTGGAGACTAATTTTGTAGCTCTTCTGACTTATGTAGAAAGTATTTATACTAAAAAGGTGATACTGCACTTCTGTGACCTTACTTACCTTGCACTGCACCAGCAAAATAACTTACCGGTAAAATTACATTTTATTTATTTTTGGACTAGTATTTTTACTTGTTTCCACTGAAGTTTTAGATGCAGCTTTCTATGAACTGTGCCTCTACAATGGGAATTGATGAGTTTTTGTTGAATTGAATTATGTTAACTAGAAATTAAGATTTCTTTTTGCTGTCCTTTTCTTTCCACACATCCTGGGACACTTTCAGTAAAGATAAAGCATATGGATCCAACCTGAAATATCCATGATCCTGCAGTGCAAATTTAGTTTGTAGATTTTTTTTTTTCTCCCCACTTGTTTTGGGGTGAGGGGAAATGGAACAAATGCCTTCTAATTGTCCTGCCCAAATTAAAGCTATTCCTATTTCCTTTTTTCCAAATTCCAAACACTGGCAATTTGCTCTAATTTTTTTTTTTGTCTCTGTGTAAAGCAAGACAAGCCAGATACCTGACCTTCAGGCACTCTGTCCCTCTGTGCTATGACTTTTTTTTTAAGCTGTATTCTAACTGTCCAGATGCAAAAGTCCAAATAACTTGTAAAACAGAAGGTGAGTGTACTGTTTCATAAAATCAGTGTTGCATTAGAGCATAGCTGTCAGCATCTAATCAAAACCAAATTCATTACCAACTCAAGCTTTGCATACTTGCAGGATAAGGCTAAGCATCCACTCATGCTGGGGAATTGGATTAAAAAATCCCAACCCTTATCTATGTGTGTCAAAATATTAAGTCTATCTAAATTACTCTTTCCCAGAAATGCCTTGCAATGCCATTCTAGTATAGGACATTATCCAAAAGCTACTGTAAAGCAGGATCTGACTATGCTGTGGTTTGTAACTATAACCACCACTATAGACCCAGTGCCTCTGTGTTCTCGTCCATGTACTGTAGGTAGGCTGCACGTGGTGTTCCAAGAAAATCCTGTCATATGGGTAGGGTAGTACAGTGTCTTAGGACTTGTAGTGTCTGAAATGATTGTCATCTAACCCTGATGGTCTGAAACTTTGATAAACAAATCCGATTTATTTATTTGTTTTATTAAAGTGATGTGGGTTTGGGTTTTTTTGAGTGTCTATACTTGTGGCTATATTTAAAATTAAACTCCTGCTGTATTTTAATGTGAGCAATATACATGAGATATTTTAATAAAAAAAAGTGGAATCAAAAGATGGGTTTTTTTGGCAGGTGATGTTAAGGGATGTGGTACTGTGGGATTCTGGGGTTTTGAGTTTCAGAGATGGGTGGGTTGTCTTGACTTTCTCTGGCTGTAAGAGTCACAGACTGGCTGAGGTCAGGACTGCTGGAGGTCAACCAGTCCAAACCCCTGCCTGAGCAGGAGCACTGGCTTTTGGCTGCCTCTAAGGACAGAGGCCCTACCACCCATGTGGGCAACCTCTTGTGCTCAGCCACCCTCATGGTGAAAAAGTGTTTCCTGACATTTGGAGGGACCCTGCTGTGCTTCTGCTCGTGCCCACAGCCTCTTGTCCCATCCCTGGGCGCTGCTGGGAAGAGCCTGGCTCTGTCCCCTTTGCAGCCTCCTGTCAAGCAGTTACAGACACTGAGGAGATCTCTGTTGGGAACACAGACAGGACTGAAGTCCTTTATCCTCTTCTTCCAGCATTGTACTGCTACAGCTCTAGCCTCAGGGCAGGGGGGAAAAAAGCAAAGTCACAGACACATTTAGGAGGATGCTCCTTAAAAACTGCCTAAGCCTTGGTACTTGTAACAGTTCTGGAGGAGGGAAAGGAAATTTGAAATACTTTGTCATTATTTTGGTAGGAGAAAGAGAAACTGATCTGTACAAATACTTACATAGTGACTTCTACAGTCCAAAACAGCCCTGGAGGGCAAGGGTACAAATAGCTTATAAAAGTCACTCCCCTATTTTTAAAAAAAAAAAGTGGGTTAGTCAGCAGTCTAGAGCAGATCCTCCTGGACACAAATTCCTGATTGGCTGTATTGGCTGATTACTTTCTGCTTGGCAATCCAGGAGTTTTCTGTCCTTCTAGCTCATGAACTGTCCCATACTTACAAAATATGGGAGATGATTGTCTCCAATAATCCATGGCAATATGCATAAAATCATCCCATGAGCAGTACTGGAAAAAACTGTACAAACTAGCTATGCCTTCTGGCCAGGCTGCCTTTTGAAAAGGGACTTCACCATCTTCCTGTATTTGTTCAGTTCATAACTTCATATTAATGTAGTGCAAGTCAGATGAAACCATGACTATTCATTTTAGTGTTCAAAAAAAAAGAAATAAGCTGGAAGTGATTCAAAAGGGCATCAAACTTGGTTTAAGTTTAATCACAGAATTATAGAATAGTTTTGGTTGGGGTTTTTTGGGTTGGAAGGAGCCTTAAAGCCCATCTAGTTCCAACCCCCTGCCATGGGCAGGGACACCCTCCACTAGCCCAGGTTGCCCAAAGCCCCATCCAGCCTGGCCTTGAACACTGCCAGGGAGCCAGGGGCAGCCACAATTTCTCTGGGCAACCTGTGCCAGTGCCTCACCACCCTCACAGGGAAGAACTTCTTCCTAACATATAATCTAAATCTCCCCTCTTTCAGTTTAAAACCATTCCCCCTCATCCTATCACCCCATGCCCTTGTAAACAGTCCCTCTCTAGCTTTCCTGTAGCCCCTTTAGGTACTGGAAGGTGCTCTAAGGTCTCCCCAGAGCCTTTTCTTCTTGAGGCTGAACAACCCCAACTCTCTCAGCCTGTCTCCATAGGAGAGGTGCTGCAGCCCTCTGATCATCTTTGTGGTCTCCTCTGGACTCTCTCCAACAGCTCCATGTCTGTCTCGTACTGGGCCCCCAGAGCTGGATGCAGTACTGCAGGTGGGGTCTCAGGAGAGTGGAGTAGAGGGGCAGAATCCCCTCCCTCGACCTGCTGGTCACGCTGCTTTGGATGCAGCCCAGGACACAGTTGGCTTTCTGGGCTGCAAGTGCATATTGTCTGCTCATGTTGAGCTTTTCATCAACCAATACCCTCAAGTCCTCCTCAGGGCTGCTCTTGATCCATTTAAGATACACAAAAATTGTTCAGCATAATACATTATTCTTAGTATGCAGAAATGAAAAGGACAGTTTCGGATTGTGCAGCAAAACACAGTATCACATTTAGAATAGGAAAAATGCAGTTAAAAAAACCCCAGTTCTTGTTCACACAATCTCAGTCATGAGAAGGCACTAAGCAATAGTGGTATCAGCTTAATGTAAATATGGCAGGAGCCTTTTGTCTTGTTCAGCGACAGATTAATTGAAGGAAAATCTAGAACTAACTCCATCACTGACTCCTGCAGGCTGGCTGCACCAGGACAGCCCTCCTTACCACTACATAGTTTTTCCAGATTACTCTGACTCGGTTTAATGTTTCATTATGTAAACCCCCCCTTGTTAAACTAGTTCTGCAAGTCATGGTGGGGGCAGCATGTCCTCTGAAAACCAGCTCAAACAGTACAGCATGAATAAGGTATGTAGAGACCATTCTTAATGCTTAATTGGTATTATTCAAACCATTGAAACACACTGCATTATTGGTAACGTACAAAGTAAGATACGTTTTGTACGAGTACATGAGTATCACCCATTCTCCAGTCAAGGCTTTTTTTTTTTTTTTTTTATAAAAGTTGTGCCACAATAAAGCTCATTAGAGAGATTTGAGAAGTTGTTAGTCATGGTCCTCTCCAAGTACAATAAAGATCTATTTCATACTGGAACCATGTTATGAATAAGATGAAATCACTTCTTTATACCACAGTGTAATCACTGTTATGCTGCTGCTCTGAGCGCAATGTGCCTTAGCTCATGGAAACAGCAGCATACGCAGTTCTAGATACTGAAGTCGACATTTCTGTCGGCTGCAGCTGCTGGTTAGCAAAACCCCTGATCCTCAGAATTCAGCCATTCAGGAATTACATCACAAAGTTATTCCAGAATAGAGCCTGCCACTGCTGTGTATGAAGGGCTCTGGGTTAAGTTTTCTTCTTATTAAAGGAAATAAGTTTACACAACTTCAGTATTAAAGTTTAATATCAAACAATTTGCTCATTGTTACCAATTTTCAATTACAAAACAGGCTCCAAAAAAATTTCATAAAATATGTTTAACTGGCTGAACAGAGTTAAGTGTGTTCAGACTGCAAGGGTAAATATCCATAACTTTTTGGTATAAATTATCTACAAAAACTGGTATAAACAATATTCCAATCTTAGTATGGGTTCCATCTAGGATTAGACAAATTTCCATAGTGACCTCCACAAAATATTAAAGTTCATTCCCATTAACACATTTTTGCTGCTGAAGTCTGGCTTTACGTAACGCCTCCAGTTGTTTTGCTCTCAGCCACCTCTCTCTTGACAGCGTTGTCTGCCCCGCGCTGAGAGACAGGAACCTAGATGAGCAGAAACAGCCATTAAATAAGAATTTGTTCGTGCCTCAGGTTTGATAAGCTAATACATCACAAAACCAGTTCTCTTTCAGTGTCCTGTGAACGAGAAAGCAGGGAAGAAAGGGAGGAGGAAATACTTTGCCTAACTAAGGATCTGTGACAAGAAGAACAATGAAAGATGAGATTCCACCTTCTGATTGCCCGCCCACCTCACACAACTACCCTCAAACTGCAGACTATAAGCACTGACTTCGTTCATTACCAGCTTGCTAGGAAGTCTTTAGTTACAAAAACCAGCACCACCCACCTGGCTACAAGCAGAGTTCTGTGCAGATCGTCAGCTGTTACGCTCTCTGGGTCATTCTTGCGCATTTCTACAAAGTCTTCTTCCACTGCCTATAAACAATACAGCATGTAATTAAGTGGCAAAAAAGAATCTTCGTGACCAGATAAGCTTTTAAGGAGCTAAACACCATAATGACCCTTAGATTACAGAAGAAACATTTCGAACTCATTATTGTTGGGAAGTGAGCCTGAGTAAAAATAGGCTAGTTCTCATCTTTGAAAAGAATTAGCGTTCAAAAGGAGTTTTAGAAAGCAGGGGACGTATAAAGTATATACTGAAATAGTCAGGAGTACAAATCCTTGAAGGCACATTCAGGACAAGAAAATGTTTCTGTTTGGTTTTTAGAAAACTTCAAGGCGAATCACTGACAGGGAGAGCGACAAGAACGTACAATAACTTTCTGTTAAGGTGCTTTCTATCTGAACGTACAGTTGAAAACATTAGTGAAGTCTTCCATACCTTGGTCACTTCATCAGATATACTGTAGTCCAGCAGCCTCAATAAACTGAGATAAATTCGAAATTTGTTCAACACAGAAGGGAGCACCGCTGTTAGGAGGCTGTTCATATACTCTTCCATGTTTGGTGGAATTATCTGTGGCTGTAAATGGACTTGGCAATCTGACTGAAAAATAAAATCACATAACATCTCTTTCCACATCCTATTTTTTACTATCCCAAGACTATTTCAATCTCTAAAGCAACCGAAGTCACTATTTCCCAGAATTAAGGTACAACAATTCATTCTTTAAATATTTAACGGCTCCCTTTCTGAAAACCAGTGTGAAGTCCTTATTCAAGCAGGACTTAGAGGTGAGAGAGCAAACACTCAATTCATAAAGCCGCAATGCAAGAGAGCAGACATTTTTAAGCTTAAACTTAGTTCTTCTAGGGTCAACGCCAGATCTGTTGCTCTTTATTTGTGTGCTCATCACCTTAGAAACTACTGTACTAGAATAAGGCTTTGAGAGGAGCACTCACGTAGCTGCAGGCTTCGTCCATTACTGGGATCTTGTTAGTAAGTTCAGTCAGCACCTTGCCATCGCTGTACTGCTCAGCGAGGAGGAGGGAAGGGCAATCTCTTGGTTCTCCTCTGAGCTGGTCCGCGAGAAGGCAGGAACCAACCAGTGCTGGTCCCATACCCACCCTGCTCACAGGACAGTTTTCCTGTCTCTCTCTGGAACGGCCCGCTCTACCTAAGTAGCTACCAAGTGTAATTATTCCCCAAATTCAGGAAGACCTTGCCATACCGGTAGGAGTGATCGGCCCTCTGAAGTGATAAGGACATTAATATTGCATGGGAATTCCATCTGGTGGTAATTGAAGTCATAATCCACCTTCTGCCAAGTTATCAGATTACCCAGTGCTGTCACATTATGTACACCTAGAAAAGCAAGAACAAATTCTCTGACAACTGGATCTAAACAAATGTCAGACCTGATTTTTGTTTTCCAATCTGTTTTTAATGAGCAGCTGGTAGAAAAATTCTTGCAAGCATCCTGTTTCTTTCTCACTCTGTGGTGTCTTCCATACAGAGAGAACCATTTCTTAAGAGCAAAATTAAAAATCCTTGAAGGATTTCAAGCCTAAATTTTATCTGGCCTAGTATGCGTGTTAATGTTTTCATCAGTCCTACAAAGCCAGATATCTATTTACAAAGAAAAAAAAAAAATCTCTCCTCAAAAGAGGACTGAACACTACCAATTATCTGACAGCAAGGGTAATTTAACAGTTCAAGGGGAGAGATGGGAAAAGTCTTGTGGGATAAAGAACACAACAGATAGGCTAGCAAGACCAGAACAGCTGAAAAACATACTCGTCGCTTTGCCAAATTGTTATAGAAGTCACTTGCCTTACCTGGAACTGAGTTATTTAAAATCTAGAAAGTTAAGATTGATGAATTAACTGGTTAACTCTTGGAACTCTCCCTCTGAAATACTGACATGTACCTGACAACTGGAATTTCTCTTCAGCAGTGTTACTGCATCAAATGACACATCTATTGTTATGTTTTTGCCTTTAATGAATTACTATTGATTTACTATGCTGTAAATAAAGGCAAAGTTAGTAAATAAAGGCAAATTTATTCTTATGGTTTACTTCTGGGACATTTTCCCTTTTGAAATCTCTTAAACTGTAACTTCCATGAGTTCCAAACCAACTACTAGATCTGAAGATATTTATTCTTCTCTAGGATTAAATTTTGTTCCCGACATTCGTACGAGAAATTACAAGTGCTTATTTTTTACTCTAAATTCAGTAGAGAACATCATCACACCAACAGAAATGAAATAAAATTAACAAGCCTTTTTTATCTGCAACTTTTAATACTTAAAATATTACTTTTCATTAAATGTTGAGGGTTTTTTAGACATTAAGGACAAACATTTTAGAAAACCTATAAGCCAGCACAGCAAGATTTTTCTGTAAATGGGAGTTTCTCATGTTGTGACTTTTTTTTTTTAAACAGATAATGCAAAGATTCCTACTAGTTTTACTATTTTCTTTAGTGCAATTTTATAACTTCACTAGACTAACAAAAAAATATTGAAGACTCAAACCCAAGTGACTAATTTCAATGAACAACTTTTAATAGCAGTAATTAAAAAAAATAAAAAATTGTGTTTCTAAACAGAATCAACCTGACACCTGAACCTCACTAATTCTGCCTAAGTGTTTGAATGGAACTGTACTCACGAGGGAGACCCAACAGGCTTATAGTGAGACACAGTCTCGCAGGTTTGTCAAGATATTTTTATTTTAAAATAAAGTCACTTCCAGTGATTTCCTATTCCTCTTTCCTTGAAATTACCACAGATATCCATACCATGTGTTCTCCAGTTACTGAACTTTTCATAGGTACTGCAACTCACCTGGTTTATGTAGGTTATAATTAAATTGCCTAAAGCTCTGTAGAAAGCTTACTACACAGCACTACATCAACTTACAGATAGAATCATCATTCTGTTCCAGACAGTAATAACTATTTCTATCTCCAGTTTTTAGCTGGGTTTTCAGGGATAGTTTCCATATATAAGTCAAAGTATAAAGCAGAAGGCAGCAGCATACGCTTTCCCCACTTCTTCATTCATTATGACAGGAAACCGAAAGGCCATTCTGATGAATCAGAGGTATTTTAGTCTGAAGACTTACTGAAATCATTGGCCTTTTCCACTAAGTGTCAAAGACACCATCCAGAGTTCTCTACAATGGAAACAAAGCTATACTAAACAAGGAACCATCTGGTTTCATTTATTGGTCATTTGTGGGCTGGGATAGAGATTTTGACTCAATATAAGCATTTATGAGCAAAATACCAGAAAATTCTAGAAAGTAAAGTATGGAAAAAGCCCCCAAGAGATCAAGCTGTAAGTTGTCTGAGAAGGCTGCAGACTAGCAGGAAGCTAGCTCAAGCAATGAAATAGGATATGGAAACCGCAAACAGTTTTGCAATAGAAAGTTATCACTGGGACACAATTAGCATCACTATCTTAAAATAGATCAACTTTTAAGCTTCCAGGTCTACCTGTTGCGTCAAGCTGTCCTTGCTCGAGCTGAGTCTCATCTACTACCAGGGAAGTGTTGCTGGCAAGCTGCAATACCCCACTGACTAAGCGATTTGCTGTGTAGTCTTTGTGTGGGATAAATCGTGAATGGTTCATGTTTTCAATGGTCATTTGTAGGCGATAGGACTGCAACGAAAAAAGAAACTAATCAGCACACTTCCTCTCCTCCAGCTTCCCTAGTAAATACTGCTTCCTTTAGCAAGAGTTGTAACTTGTAAACCTCCATAGTAAATAAACCAAAACTCGTTATCACAATATAGAATACACTTTAACCCAAATGTCCAAATGCTAAATATTTAAAAAAAAATTCCAAAAGAAAAATAATGCTGTTAAGAACTCATATCACCTATGTTGCACATCTAGGATGAGCAAAATAACAACAAAATTTATTTCAGCAATATATGATTATTATAAACGCAAACCGAATTACTGCAAATTTTCTGCGGAACAGTATCCACAAACTTGGAGATAAACGGTAATGACACGATAATTAAATGACCTAAATGTCCAAACATATCAATCCAGAAAAACAAAATAAAGCATGCAGCATCTGTCTGTCAGTTTAATACTCATGAGGATCTGATTTTATTCCATATTCATCCTCAGTGACTAGGTAAATAGAGACTTCAACTGACAGGAAAGCCATATCTCCATTTTTATCTGCCCTCTACGTGGATAGCAGGAACCTTCCTTTAAGACGCCTGCCTTTAACTAAAATGTTGCTTATGTGGTTGAAACAATTAGTCCAACAACTAGCATCAGAAATATTAAAGCACTACAATGATATTATTCTTACTGCTGGAACAAGCTGCTGGATAATGCGGTATAAGTGCTCTGTGAAGATGCTATTTCTTGGACATCCGCTCAAGTTGACAGTGAATTTTCCCAGAGGAAGCACATCTCGTCTTGCATAACTAAACCAAAAATAACACAGGTTAGGCAAGCATCTGATTAACATGGTGAATACAGGTATCAGTTTGAATGTTGTGCAGTATCTCTGATAACTGGCAGGATTTCAAGATAATACATACATAAATAAAAGTCCAATTTTCTTCCTTCTCCAGTGTCCAAGGAGCTAAGTGAGGCTGAAGGCTGCTGTGGAAGGCTTTGCAGCACTGCACAAAAGCAGTACATTTATAGTGCTTCAGGTCCTGCAAATGTGCCTTCTAGACTTTCTGTTCTCCTTGTGCTCTACTGTCACTCAGTAAACATACTTCTTCATCCTTTTCCTTTCTCATTGCCCAATCTCAATTTCCCTGCTTATCATGCTTGTTCATTTCCTTTACCTGCCCTCAGCTTTCCTCTCCCTCTTCTTACTGTATATCTTCTCCCCATTCTTGACAAATTTCAACTTTTTTGTGATATCAGCTAAGAGAGAAAACACATTCTAGTCTGTTAGAGCATTCACAGTCCAACTAGAAAGAACGAAGTGTGTGCAGAATAAAAAACAAAATGCATACTGATATTCGGATATTGAAACACTTATATTTACATGGGGACAAGGGTTCAGGGCAGACTGTAAACATAAACACACCATAAATCTTGTCAGCTCATAATTACGCTGCCATGGCATTATGGTTGGCTCTATGCTCGTACCACCTGTGTTGGTGAGTTTGAAAACCATAAAAGACATGGTTTATTTACCAAAAAAATTACTCTTTTTCTTTTTTAATTTTTTTTTAGCAACTGAAATCCATTTTCATTTTGAAGAAAGATGAAAATGAAATATGAGCCTGGCAACTACACTACCTATTCAAAACATATTGTCTTAAGTTTCACACCTGAAATTTTAATGAATCAAAGAATGCTGCTCCTTCATCCAGTGACAGTTTAAACCAACATAAGAGAACATTAAGCAAATCCACTTTAATCAGCCAGGAAGATAGATCACAATGCACGCACGTTCTTCTACAGCGTCAGCGCAGGTGGAAAATTTCTATCATATGCTAAATGGAAGTCACTCGAACTTACGGTTAAACATGTCTACATTTAATTAAACAAATTCCCAGAATGTACCTTTCAGTATTTTTTAATACCTAAACAATAATTATTGCAATTAGTAAATGCAGTCTTTGAGAAGCCAGATGCATGTCCTATTCAATACAAGAAGCTAGAGAGAAAAAGATGTTTTCATGCCTCTGTTTAAAAGTCTTATCTTGAAGATTTTGTCCAACTCTCAAAGGAACACTGAAAGAATATACTGTCACAAAACCGGCCTTTTAACAAAACTTACTGTTATTTCACGCAATGAAAACTGTTTACTGTGTCTATTATGACAGGACAACTCTGGCTGGACAAAGTACTACTGGAAGAAGTACTCTTTAAGCTATTTCTGCCATTTATTTGTCGAGTGGTGAAGAACCCCATAAAAGGAGATTTCTTATAAAAGATGAATATATAAATTCTCAGCAAACATCTAAATACTTACACTGTAGAGATGAGATGCAATATAAGGTATTCAGCAGCCAAACTGTCTCCCAAGAGGGCGTGGGTGAGAAATCCAAGCAACTCTGCTCTCACTGGTGACAGCTCAGCCATGAAATTAGAAACAACTGATAAAAGAGCAGAAGACAAGTGTCAGAAAACGTGCTGTTCCTCATTCTCTTCCCTCTATGTAAATCTTACTTCCTGTTACAGTTTGATGAAGAAAAATGGTTACTCCAAAGCAGTCTAAGAAAAATAAACAAATGTTCGTTGGTTTCCAACCGAGCAATTACTGGCTTTGGATAACCTGAGTCACTCGACATTTCCTTGGAAATGCTTTTTTTTTTTTTTTATATCGTGTAATGCGTTTCCAGAAGGCTGTAAAGTTTGGAGCCAAATTTCTAAAATTGATAGCCTATCCATACTATATTAAAGGCAGAAAAAACCAGAAAAACACCCTTACACGTAGCACAACCCAGGACAACCAATACAAGGCATGCAAGGAAGAAAATTATAAATATCAATTAGAGGTTTGCATACAAAATAAGTCAAATAGGCCACAGGGAATAGCATAGTTGCTTAAAAATAGAATTGCCTTATTTTCTTCACAGTATTATGATTCTTTATGTTGCTGTTAAGTTTCTTATTTTTGCCGTTACACTAAATTGGAAATCTAATTTTCCAGCAATTCACTACTCCATTTGAAAACAAATAAAATCCTATGGGTGAACAACCTGGTAAAATCCTTGGGCATGTAGAATGCAAAAAACAAGTTTCATATAAATCACATTTATTTCAGAAAAATAAACACATAAGCATCACAAACACAAGCACTTGCATCTTGGCCAGTTCTGTAGGTTCATCGGTTTAAAAAGATTTAAATTCAACCCCTGCCATCAATGCATTTGTCTCTGAGCAACAAAGTATTTGTTCACATGTACTAGGAAACCGCACATTTACATGTACACAGAGAGAGGTCAAGTTCAGGTACTCACAGGTTTTACTCTCCTCTTCATTAAGGCAGGCAGGCAGTAATGGGTTAATGTGTTGTAATTTCTGTGCCAAAATCACATGGATTCTGGGAACTAATGAGGCTGGAGGACTGTGTACTCTCTGTTCTTCTGCCGTATCCATACAGTCCATAGGATCGAGGGCTGAGCTGTCCCTAGAAAAGGGCACAGTGCAACTGGACTTAGAAACATTCCACACAAATTTCTCTCCATCTGACCAAGAGCAGCTGGAACCAGGTCAAGAACATCAGAACAAACAACATCCCCTCCCAGCTCCTGATAATGCCTCCCATATTCAAACTACCTTCTTCATGTTTTTTATAAACACCCTATTGGATTGGATAAATTGGGTTCTATTATTTTCAGAAAATAATAAACCCTTACTTTTCTGAAAAAAAACCCCAACCTAAACACCCCAAACAAAATCACATTTATTATTTGTTGCACCATTTAATAAGATGTAGCTTCAAATAAAATGTTACACACTGTTCTGTCCTGCATGTACTGAATGACATCTAAACAGGAACTTATTTAGGAAAATAGGGTAATGATTTATCACATTTGTCTGTGTATGTATGTGTTGGATTTTCATATTGCACCGAGCCTGACAACAAGATCTTATAGACAGTCACATAACAGCTCTATCACTGGCTGAGTAAAAGAAAAAAAAAGAGTAAATAAGTCCTAATATACCTCAGCTCAAACTTGAAGGTATTACCTCTTAATTTAAGAGTTCAGATACACAAGCTTTGCTCTCCCTGATGATGCCTTACAAAATTCCTGCCAGGTGGTTTTCATTTGTGATGTAGAAACTAAAATCCCTGAAGTGACTACATCAGATGATAGTAAAGCTTACTACAGATTTAATCAACTTGTACCAGTTTTAAAAGCTGAAAGGCTTCCTAACTTTAAGCCCTCTTCAGCAGTCCACCAACTATTAACTCTTTCCATTAAAAGAAACTTATTTGGTTTGCATTCAAAATGTTGCTAAATGCCACCATTTGTCTATTTGTGATAGAATGACATGCAGGAAAAAACCAACAACCTATGACAGACCAACTGAGCTGTCAGTCTGGGATTAGCTGTCAGATGATAACCAAAAGCAGCTGACCAGGCTGAGCTAACTTTTAAGAAGCTGGCACTATAGTGGATTCACACTGTACTCTCCATATTGTACTTATCAGAAAGATAAACAAAATCACCAACAGAAATAATTTAAAGCACAATGGTTCAAGACATCAGTAGTACATGTTAGATTGGTCAACAGTTTGATTTTAAAAATTGACTACTACTTGCGTCCTTCTTGATTAGCTTGTATTTTGTCTAGCAAGTAACTGCAGAACAGCAGGTGAAATGGGAAGTTTCTATCAGCAGTATAACGTGATGATATACCTTAATTAATGGAAAAAAACCACCCAATTTATACTCATTTTGGTCACTTTCACTCTCCATACAGACAAGCAATCTTTTTTTTTTTTTAAAATATTCTACAGAATTGTTTATGGTAACAACTTTCATGGGCTTACAAATTATTTCAAAAGGATATTTTATAATTTTAAAGCTTACTTGAAAGCTTTTTTCACTATTCATTCACTCATTGAAAGTTTAATAGGCATGAAGGAGCACAAAACATTTAGCTACAGAAGCACTTTCTGCTTTAGAGACTGAACAACAACCTAGAAAAACATGCATCGTGTATCCGAGGGTAAGAACGCACCAGAGTACAACAGACTGCAGGTTACAGTACGGTGGATCTAACACTTTCCACGTGAAGCTTTTTTTGAGCAACAAAATTCCTCTCTTAAGTGTAATTGTTATGTATTTACGCATTTCCCTGTCTGTATTATGAGGACAGCCAAAATATTTTGCTCATTGAAATAAAAATTTCCTTCATTTTAGGACCAGGTATCGGGGAGCCTTACCTCTCTTCATTGTTCACTATGCTCAGCACCGGATCCACAGACAATATACCATATACCTCCAGAACATCATTGACTTTGAAGCTATCCCAGCTCTCATAGACCTACCACAAAGAGAAAAATAATAAAATACAGAGGCAGATGGGCCAGATGCAGGACTGCACATGAATATAGACAAAAGGAAAAACCTCAGGAGACTCAACTGTAGATTGAGCACAGTTGGTGTGAAGAGGTCCCTTCTAGACCTCGGAGTGTCAGTAAGCACACAGTGGAAAAATGAGTTTCTAGGATTGCATGCTTTTTCCTGTTGCCATTCTTTTGCTATGCAAATGTAAACAACTGTATTCTAATCCGATTTATCAGGATTTGCTGAATAAGAGAGCATTCAACACACTAACAGCTTCGAAATTTTATGCTGGAAGTTTCATAGTCAATATAGGATACCAGGGAATCAATTTCAAATATGACACAAAAATGCGCAGTGTAGTGTTTTGCTTGTTCTGTCACAACTTTTTGCTTTAAGAGGACAAATCCTAAAAGCAAAATACCAGGAGACGGTATCAGCTACAGACACCCTTGAGCATCTAGTAACATATTTTTTCATTTTGTGAAGTGTAGAATGCACAAGCTCTAATCAATGCTGTTGAAAGACTTCAGCAATTCACATACAAAGGTAGTGAAAAGAAACAATGGAATAGTGAAGAGAAACAATGTAATTATCTGTAGAAACAAAATTCTGGACTTGAAAGATAATTTCTGTGCCTATAAACTAATGTAAGACTTGGATGCTGTGTGCCTCATGGAGACCACAGCCATGCTCATCATCTCTCCACTTTAATTACCTTGACAAGACATGCTGGTCCCTTCTCTCCTGGCAATGGAAAATTTAAGTCAAGTGGAGGGGAGCAGTTGGGAGAAATGAGATGGTGACCTGCCGAAGCTTCCGTTTCCAATCTCTTCGGCTCCACACATCCATGGATATCACCTCCACTGCCTGAAAAATAAAGGATTCATAGACTCTTTAAAAAGAAATGCAAAAGTGAACAACTTTCTTCAATGAGCAACACAGAATTAAACTAATTTAACAAGATGTCTGATGCAAAAATATTTTGTAAGCAATATATTTGACGGAAGATATTCTTACTCAGAATAGAAAAGTCTCACAAATGTATATTTTACATCATCAAGATAAGCATGAGTAGTGGTAAAGATCTATGTACATGGCCAACAACCTGATTTTCAAAATGTAATGCTTAAACTGTGTGAATGAATTTTTTCTAACATTGGTAGGACTGCAGAGGTACAGTTTCTGCACCTCAGTCAAAAAACTAGATAGTTATTAAAGGTAAGAGTAAGCATCAACAAAGCAGTTTACATTAAAAATCTCTGTAGATTTTCAGCAATAATAAAGCTATAAACATCTATTCTACAATTGATCAGTCTGAGTATGCAGACAAAACACTCTATTTAATAAAACATTTGCAAACTGGTAAGAATACAAAAAACCCCATCTGAATTCAGCTAATGAACCTGATAGACGTATAACACCAAACAAAAGAAAGCAATAGCTTCTACAATTTTTTTTCTTTAACAGGACCGACAATTTAAAACTAATGACTTGCTCTTGTTCAAAAGAAAACTTGCCAAAATCTCCAAGAAAACCACCATGCCAGTGGCATCTCCACAGAAGAGCATCAAAACAAATAGTTCACAGACTGGTTACAAGATAAACAAGAATTGCACACCATCTGAACACTGCTAGTGTTCTAAACACCATCCTCTTAAAAGGTTTAATAGCTTTTTTCAGGATGTCTGGTATTAATCTGGTTCCTTTATGAAGCTGGATTAGTAAATCTCATGTTAGAATAAAGGTAAGGCTGGAAGACATATTTTATATATATATTACTGTTTGTAGCAAAGCAGCACCTAATTGACATGTAGCTTGGCTTCAATTTACACAATAACACGTACGGTGCAAGAGAGACAAGATTACATGATTTTCCCCAGATTACCATGAAATCTGCAAGAGTGGGAAATTAAACAAGAACTCCTAAATTTCAGCCTGCTGCTATAAATTGTGTGCTGTTAGATACAAAAGGCAATACACAAGTGCTGCTGTACAAAATAATAATTTCAGGAATTAACTCTAGAAAGTGACAAGTCATACAGTATACACGAAATACCGTAGGCTCTCCCACACCACTTCAATTAAAATCACTGATGACTTATCAAAGTCACCAATTTAGTTATAAAGGCTGCAATAACACTACTGATTCAAACAATTGCAAATATTTCAGGTTTTGAAAATGAGATTTCTGCAAATTCTGGAAAGATATCACAGTAACTATTCACCAATAAGGACTATTACCCATATGCTGCTCTTTCTGTTTAGATGGATGTAGATCCATATCCTCATCTTCCTCATAGCTCCTCTTGTGGCGACTTGGTGTGTAGGATGTCGAAGGACTAACTCGAGCTTGACTTGCACTAATATATGCGTATAATTGAGGATTAAGGAAAACTACAGACTCAGTTGAGAAAATTCAGGCAAAGTAAGTTTTGTTTGCTTTTTTTTTAAAAAAAAAATTACTATTATCCTATGTGAAGCAAGACATTAAAACAATGATTTGAATTCTTATCTAGACATCATCTCTTTAGGTACATCAATAACCTGCTTAAGCACTGTATAGCAGTCATTAACTTTACTGAAAACTAAAACCCACTGAGTACTATTCCACTACCAATCTTTAAAAAAGGTGGGTTTTTTAAGCCCAGAAAACATGCTGGTGGTCAGGTACAACTCAAAATCCCAAGAATTTTTTCTCTCCCTTAAAGGATAGCAAATCTTTAAATATTATTATAATGTCTGATACAATTATTATTATTATTTTAAAAAGAAACACACAGAAAATATTCACTTACTTGTAAGGTATTAGCAATACCACACTTTCAAATCAATTTTGAAAAAGCCAATACACTTTTCCTTTTCTTAGCATGATGGGCAAACACTGAAATCATGTTCAGTATTTTCGTAATAGTTTGGCTCACTTTAAATTTCCATTGCTGCAAGCTTCATTCAAAGACTAATTCTTATCAATCATTTTATTACAAAAATTGTGTTAGCTTATTTTAAAATTGCATTGGCATTCTGTGCCAATGACAGTTAGCAGTTTCCTTAAATTCTGAACTCAAAATATGAAATAACAAATCATATTAGATTTACCATCAAATTCGTATCTTTTTACAAAATGCAACATATCTTAGGCTTTCTAGACTTCTCCTCCACTCCCTTGGAGGAGAAAAGAATATGAAACTCCTAAAAAGTGTTAAAAGAACATGTATCCATTCCATTCAGACAATTCAACTTCCATTTACTAGAAGAAACTAAAGAGATTTGTTTCTCCCCAAGACCTTCCTGTACTCATTGAGAAAATGACATACTATGGTCAAACTATTAAAAACGTAAGACTTTAATTTTCCAGGAATTACTGTCTTAACATGCTCAGCCACAGGTGTTTTTACAGGCTCTTGTAGGAGACTCATGATGTAACAGTGTCCTAATTTAATCAGAAAATGCCAACAGAACACCCATGACTTAACTGAAGCTTCTCATTTTCTAAACATTTGCAAATAGAAATTAACAAAAATTTTCAAGACCCTCCCAAGCAGACGTGAAAATCTCAATGCTCCTAAATTCATTTGCATCCTCTTTGTGCATATAGGACACCACCAAATTTTCCTTTTTACTTTTTCTACACCTACCACCTCTCCTAATTCACTCAAAATAAAGGAAACTTTAAATAAACTTATCTCCTTCAATCTAATGAATTAGTTGGCAATCACTGTTTGTATAACAGAGCGCTAGCTCAGTCAAAAGATATTTCTTTCACCCATGCTGATTCGCCAGGCACTGGAACGCAGTAGAAAGTCTGTCTCTCCAAGGTGACTGTTTGTGAGGAGTTCAAATCAATTTCCTGCTGAGGCTAGAATACCAATAGAAATGTTGTTAAAAATCTGATTGCAGTTTGGGTTTTTTGTTTGTTTGCTTTTTTTAAACTAAACCCACAGATTTGGTTACTCAGCCAGAAGTTACAACAAACATGCAAGACTACTCATTAAACAGTGAATCCAAAGAGTCTGTATCTATAATGCTTTGATTCTAATAGTACTGTGCTACCAAAAGTTAATTGTTTTCCACAGAAAGTTTCAAGATCAAGAGCGCTCCTCTGCCCCTTGACACAAAACAAATTTTAAATACAACAGAAATGTCTTAAAGTCTGCTGAACTTAGAATGCCCACGAGCAGTTCAGAATACTCCGCTTTCCAAACCCGAGATTAATTTTGCAGTATCTCGAGGAATCCACTGGAGAGTATCAAATAAGCCACACTGCACTTACAAACCATATCCTTCTGTCTAATATTTCATCTCAAAATTTGTATAACTTGTATAACTTACCCCACATTCTGCCACATCTCTGTATTTACCAAAATGCAAAACCTGTCAAGAAGGAAAAGGCAATGCAATCATTCTGTTTCTGACAGCATCCTGAATATGAATTACTTATACCAAAATCATTGCAGTCTAAAGTCCTTCAAAGACATACTGCCGAAGCTTTCGTTACGCTAGTAATTTTTATTCTCCAACAAAAACATAAGAAGTGATGTATTACTGGTGCCACTTGAGCCATATAAACAGAGTTCTATTAGATAGTGCCCAGAGTCCATAGGTTTAATTCAGAAACTAGAAGAAATACAAAGACTAGAATGCAGAAAATGCTTAACATTTACTGAAACAATAAATCACTATTTCACTTACACGTGCATTTGTGTTTGGGTCAACTGTTTCATATACTCCCATGTAAAACTCAGGATCAAACATATCTTGAACCATGCAGCGAAATTTCACTAAGCTGTTGGGCTTTAGGTAATGTACGGGAACATCATTCAGCGATGGAACCTATAAAAAAAGAGCTTATTCTAAACAACTGTTCTACAAGTGTGAAGAAATGCCCTGAAGTAAGCCAAAACCAGCACAAAAGCTGTCACCAATTTGTTCTCTGATCATCCGGTACATCCTACTGTCCACTTACTTGTCTCAAACCCTGTACTGTTGCTGATACAATCAGTTGCCTCTGACAATTCAGGGCCTCATCAGGTAACATAATATTTTCTGAGTACATCTACTGCCCTAATCCAAGCAGTAACAAAGTGAGTATATCTCAACAGTAGAGGTTTCTGCAACAGCTGTTACAGATAATAGTTACAATTATCAGACACTTAACAGTTCCCAAACTCTTCCAGTTCCAAAGCCAACAGTCCTGTTCATTTCTCAATCCTGATACTGGACTACAAAAGGAATGCATTTCAGTCATTGAAACCATATGAAAACTCTACTACAACATTTGAAACTAGCTCTTAAAGTAGGAATTATTGCAGCTGCAGTATTAAATAGAATTTATTACTTATTTTATTCCCACTTAACAGCACTTTTACCACATATTATGTACCAGTGATACCATAGCAATCACATGCTAAATTTCTTATAAAAAAAGGCTGTGGAAAACCTGTATGTTAATTTCCAAGTTGACATTGGGGGAGTCTTTCACACGTATATTTACATGGCAATGGAAAAACAGAAGGAAAAAAAATCAATGCCTAGGCATGTGGTATAACATAAAATGATGAGATTTGCAATAAAAATGGAGTTTTCTGATTTTGAAGAGAAACTCTTTGTTGAAAAAAAAAAAAACCCAAACACATACAACATTAAAATGCAACAAACACGAGAAGTGAACTATAGGAAATAGCATTTTAAGAAACATGTATTCCCTCACGTTTCTCTTCAGCAAGAAAACGTACTTTCAATTCCTTCCAATGTCGTAAATTTAAACACAATTTTGCCATCTACACTTCGATTTAAACTGTCATTGAAATACTAATTACAGAATACTCTCACTGACAGAAGAAAAAAAGAAACCCAATCATTTTCACTAGTTCTTTTGGCCATAAGTAGAACAGATTTGATATGAAAGTTTCTAATCCACTTAGCAGTGTTCCATCATACCGTTTCGTCACAGCCTTTTAGAAAAATAACAGCTTCTGAACTCAAGTGTGCATGCTTTATTTTTAAACCTAAAGCACAGCTTCCTTGCTAAACTGTGAAAACCAGGCCTGATCCAGCCCAATAAGGCACAGTTTTAGCTGAAAATGTTTTTCCCTAAAACATGAAAGCCCAAGCAGTTCTTTATTCAACCCACACAAAGTCTGCAGCATCGCAATAAAAGATCATGAGAGAAGGGGTTTATAAACAGCAATTCAGAAACTTGTGGGGTACAAACACTTACCGTAGACTCACAGCAGATAGGGCAGGCATTAACACTTTCAAAAACGACAGTGTTTGTCAGCTCCTGCCATCTACCGGATTGTACTACAAATAGGCAGCATTCAGCTGTTACGGCCCAGGGCAAAACCGTACACTGAAGTCAAGTGGATTGGCTTCTCTGGTTTGAGTCAGGATTTTACATCTTGGTTTTACACACAGAGTAAAGCAATTCAGATGTAAATAACGTATTGCAAAGTCTAGGCCTAAAATTTGGAAGTGTACTTATTATGAAAAGCACGTCACTGCAATAATCAAGAGGCAAAAAGAATGAAACTTAAGAACGGTGTAACTCTAAAAGAACAAACCAGTCTTACCCAGTTAGTAGCATTATTTTCTTTTAATTTCTCCTTGAAGTATTCAGTTACCTTCTTTTCCCAATCAGAGTTTGGAACATTTTGGGCTACAAACAAAACGCATTTACGTGAGTATAAGCATCACAGACTTGTATCCAGCATTCTCCTAAGACAGTAAGGAATTTAAACATTCACCTCTATTCCAGGCAAATGACTGCATTTTAGACTACTGTGCGATTCTATTACTTCTCACCATATACCCTTTCAGGCAAACTAAGATGAACACAGCCACTCTGGGAAGCGAGGAAAAGCTCTGAAACCCAGCTAGAAGCTGAGGTACCACTTCCTGCTTTATGTCCACTGCAGAATTTTTTATTTCAACGTGATAGTAGTTAAGATCAAGGCTAGCACTGAAACAGCTTCAGCTGAATGCACTGGTAATACTACCACTGATCAGTAATCCATGTAGCCAGCACATATTGCTCCCGAAACCCAAAATATGCTTTGGTTCCCCCCCGCCCTGCCGAGCCGATGCAGACCTCGCTGCCCGGCCCTGAGGCACCAGGACAGGACCCCCAGCCGCCGGCGACGACCGCGCACCCCCTCGGAGGCCTCGGGAACGCGGCTCCCGCCCGCTCCCGGCGCGGAAGGAGGAAGCGGCCACTCGCCCTGGCTGCTGTGCCCAGTTCACCCGGGCGCTTCTCCATCCCCGCTTCCCCCGGCCTCGCCCGCCCCGCCGCTCTCCCGCCGCTCCGTCTCCCCGTGAGGGAAAGCCCCGTCCGGCCGCCACACGGTTACGCGCGCCCTCACGGCGGCCGGGTGGCTGCTGAGAGGATCCCGGCCCCGCCCGGCCCGCGCTCACCGAAGATGCCCTGCACGATGCTGAAGGGGTTGTTGAGCCAGTCGGCCACGCACGGCATGGCGGGGGTGAGCCTCGCCGCGGGGGACGAGGGCAGGCAGGAGGCTGCCGGCACCCTGCAGCCGCCAACTCCCGCTCGCAAGCCTAGCACGGGGGCTCCCCACTTCCGCCCTCCTCCTCCTCCTCCTCCTCCTCTTCCTGCGGCAATGGCGGTGCTGCCGAGGCCGGGCCCGCCTTCTCCTCCACACCCGTACGCGGAGAGGCCGTCAGGGCGCGTCGCCGCTGCCGCCATCTTAGAAGCGGGCAAAGCGGTGAGGGCGGAAAAGGCTGGGCCGCCGCGGGGAAGGGACGTGGCCGGGGTGCAGCCATGGCGGCGGCGAAGCCTGGGGCTACTGGTGGCGGTACTAACTTGCTCTTCTCTTCCTCCGCTACCGAGTTCAACTTCACCGTGCCCTTCATCCCGGTCAGCCAGGCTCCGGCTATACAGCCGGGCCCTGCTCTCCTAGCAGCCGGTAGGGAGAGTGGCAGCGGGGTGCTGAGGGGCCGCTGTGAGGGAACCGGGAGGGCGCGGAGGGGTTTCGCGGGAGCCCGGCGGGGCTCTGCCGCTGGTTACCGGGCTGTGGGGTCGGTGGGAGCCCTGAGAAGCTGAGCCGGGGCTTGGCAAGGGGTGCTGCGGGCCTGGTCAGCGCCTGGGCCCGCACCGCGTCGCCTAGGCCGTAATCTGTCCGTCGGGCGCTCTGAGGTGGCTGTCACCGCCAGCTGCCGGGCAATGGTGCTTCAGGAAAGGCAGGCTGCTTGAGGTGTACGTGTCCCGCTTTCTGGCCTGTGCCTGACGCTTGGTGTTTAGTTCTGTGGCTAGGGAGAGGGGATAGTTATCGTGTTTTCAGTTCATTGATTAGCATATTTGTTTTGGCAATTAAAAGTTGTCAGTACTTCCATTCGGGAGTGTACTTAGTGCTTTCACTTTTTTTAAGCTACTCGCTCGTGTTATCTTCTGTTTTCCTTTTGTAGAAACAGCATGTTGAGCAGGTACCTTAAATATCCTTCTTAGTTTAACTGTGGCTTTAATATCCTTTCCTTTTAAAGCCTTAATGACGTTCCAAACGCATGCATGTGCAACTTAAAATCCGATGCTCAAACAGTTTCAGATAAAGGCATGGATTTTTCTGGAAATGTGTTCAGTGTGACATTAAAGCCTTAAACAGTAGAAGAGCGTCTGGAAATCAGATATTTAAAATTTTACTGCATTGGTATGTCTTCAGTCCAAGATCTAAGATTTTGAAATCATTCAGTGCTGTTGTATCTTAACTAAAATCAGTATTAATGTAGCTGGAAATCAGTAGAGTACGTCTCTGTAGATTTAATAAAATGTTTGCGAAGTATGGCTTTGAAACATTTTTTTAGATTGACTCCATTTTTTTTTGGGTGGGAGGGATAAAAGTATTGTAATATTTTTCCTGCTTACCTGAGGTATCTAGGTAGCTGATATATTTACTATTTCCATTGTGCAATCTTTATAGTTTTTATTTCTTGCAAATATACATTGTTTTTCATCCTATAAAAAAAGTAGTTTGTAAGTGCTAGTCTGGCCAGTAGCTTTGCACAGGTAGCTGTCATGTGGCAATTTCCTGAAGACTTTGAAGCTACTCAGGGAGAAAATCTGATGGGACTTCATTACTGTGATGAATCATATATTCTCCATCTCACTTAAAATTTGATCGGATGAAGGTTCATAGTTTAGCAACTGCAGTGAATTTCAGTGCCAGAGGTTGTGCCACATTCCATGTCTGTCCAAGTAAGGCCTGCATCCAGTTAAATGTTCTATTTCTGTGGGCCATTGCATTTGTCCAGCCAGGTGTTATTGGGATCTGGCTGTGTAGAGCAGTTTGCATCTTGAATTGTAGTTTGAATCAGGAAAGAACAAGCCCTTGAGTTTGAATCTTACATTGTGTAAAATGTAATACAAATTGGTCTCAGGATTTGTTTGACATCCATATGACAGCCAAAGTTTGGAAGTTGTGTGCGGTCATAAATTTGTTTTATCTCCAAGAGTGAGTAGTAAGTGGTTTGTGCTTTGCAGTTTGGCGACAGAAGATACATTCTCTGGATTGGGTGTGGGTAAAGTAACCAATATACGTGGTCTAGATAGGGAGGAGTGTTCCCAGTGAGGAAGTGGACTAATGTCACTTATGATTGTCATGTGACAATCTGTGAATGGCAAAGTTCCACCTTATGTTGGGAGGGATAGACAGGAGCTTGTCACACAGTCACTGTTGAAGAAAGAGGGTTTGTATATAGGAAGAATACTGCCCTTGTATGTCAAAGCTGTACACTCATGGGAAATTTTAAAATTTGTATGAAGTACTTGTTTTTCTGCCAGTCTGGGCTTATGTTCCAATGTGGTTTTTGCAAAATTAGAAAAAGGCGAAGTAGAAAGTAATGTATTGCATTGGAAAACTGTGTGTGTGTGTATATATGTACACACATATAATTTTTGTTTTGGCAGAACTTTTGTCAACCTCATTTTGCAAGGAAAGATACAGTTAGAGTAGATCTCCAAAACCTGGATGAAATTGGAGAATAGTAGGTGTTTTGTGAACGGGCATTTGGTAAAGGCCTTGAAAACTCTTCAATACATTGCTACATGTTTATTGTGATCTGACATGGTGAGGTGAATTGCCTACTCAGCTACCAGTTATTTTGGAAAGCAGAGAATTGACAGTGTGATGTGCAGTATGCTTCTCTCCATTCCACAGTGTTTATGAAATGTGAAGGGAAGAAAAATTTTATTATTTAGAAGTTGAGAGCTTTTACTTAGTATAAATGGCTATTGTGCTTGTAGTTGGGAGATAATCCATAGGCTTGACTTCATAGTGGTCATTGTTTATAAATGGTTTTAGTATTCTTTACACAATGGTTCACATCACATAGGTTTTGGGTTTTGTTCCTCAAAGTGGAATAAAATGCTATAGCTGACAGTAAGAGAAATTGATAAATGCAAGTGATGCTGGCCTCAAATTGACACCATCTCAAAAGACTACTAAATAAAAGATGGTTAAAATAGTCTTTTTTTTAGTCATGGCAGCTGCTTCTTTTATGATTAATTAATTAGAACAGCAGCTTCCTGGGGGGACTTCTCTGTGGATTCCCCTGTACTCCCTTGATACTCTATTACAGTTATGTTGGCTGTGGATAAAGACATTTGTTACTGGCTGCTTGTAGCTGCAGAGATGCTTGGTGTCTCTCTCTGGCTGGGGACTGAGTAGCAGAGAAGCAACGATAGCTCTGTGGTTTCTTCCCCACAGCCTGGGGATTATTTGATTGCCAGAGCAGATGACAACACGCTTACCACTTCTGCAGATTGCATTGGCTGCTTGCAAAGTTCTGTTCCCTCAGCAGGCAGGTAGTGATGCTCAGACCATCACAGGTTTAACTGAGTTTACTGAAGACCTATGATAATGTCAAACCACTTTTTTTTCTACTTGTTACTAGATCACTGCAAAGCAGAAAACTCAATGACTAATACCTAGTTTATGTATTTTCTCGATGTGAAAGGGCAGTTATGGCTTTGCAGCTTTTTAAGCCCTTTCCTGCAACTATACAGAATGGGGACTTACTTTTCTGCACCAGAGATTTAGTTCTTGTGCCAGTCTAGAGTAGGATTTTTAGAGAGCGCTGGAGTAAGTGTTGCTCATCAAGGGACTTGAAGTGGTGAGTTGTGGCCACCGTGCAAGTCAAGTGAGAAACCTTGTGAGGGCGCTGCTGAAGAAGCAGTTGAGAATGGATTGCTGAACCAATAGATTTGGTCTCTTTAGGAATGTCCTTAAGCTCTACTTTTGAATTTTATCTTGGAATTCTAAAAACTAGAGCATAAAGTCCTATGCTTGGTAACTGTTTTCACAGAGAAAGGAAATGAACCAAGGCTGCTTTTGTGTTTGGTAGGCATAAGGGAAACTGGAAGGGATTTTAGTGGCCTGGAAGCAGGGATCTTTGCCAAGCTGGCTTGGGAAGGCCCTGACTTCAGTCATATTTTGGTCTCTTGTTTCAGATTTTTAATTTTTGTTGCTTTATCCGTGTACACTGAGTGACTTTTATGGTCCACTTTAAATGTTCCTGAAGATTTGATATCTTTTGTTTCATTTTATGATGTGTTTAATCATCAAGGATGTGTAAGCTTTGTAATGCTTTTGGCTTTATGGGGGCCAACAGAGTATTGGAAATAGCTGATAATGTTACAGAACATTTTGACTACATACACTAACTGGTTTGAACCTCTCACGGTATCTCTAGTGTTTTTTTTGTTTTTGCAGATGATTCTGCAGACGTTGGTGAAGAGGACAGTTTCTTGGGTCAGACTTCTGCCAGCCCCAATCCACCACAGACTTTCAACTATTTCTCTCAAGTACCTAGTAGCAGTGATCCTTTTGGAAGTATTGGGCAGCCTCCCTTAACAACTGTTGCACCACCTGTTGGAACACCAGCCTTCTCCAGGCCTCCAACTTCACTTCCACTTGTGTCTGGGTCACAGGATGGGCAAAATACCTTTTCACCACATACTCCCAAGTCACAGTCCTCTTACAGTGCACCACCTACTTCACAGGTGGGAATCGCAGCATATCAGACACCTCAGCAGAGCTGTCCTCCACCTGCAAATGCGTCTACTCTTCCCCAGGGAACATCTCAGCAGGGGTACAACCCTTATCGGCACACCACCCTGAGCAGCAGAGCTAACCCATACCTTACTCCGCCACAGCTGCAACAGAGTCACGCACCTGCTCACACACCATCCTCTGTACCACCTGTCCAGATGTATCAGACACCTCCAGGGCCATTAACACAGGTACATAAATTATTCCTGATTGTACCAGAACAAAATAATTTACATCACTTTCCTCTCTGAATTGCATATTTTATCTTCTGAAGGTTTTTCTTCTTCTCCCAAGAACCCCAGAAAAAGTCTTGAACCATTTCTGATAGCAAAATCTTTTCACTAGATGTAGCCTAGAACTGTTGCTTTAGGAAAATTTGCTGATCTTTGAAGTGAGCGTACCCTGAGGGTCTAGCTACATGAGCCTCTGGTGTCAGAAACAAACCCAGGTTCACAGAACGGCAGGGGTTGGAAGGGACCTCTGGAGATCATCTAGTCCAATCCCCTTGCTAAAGCAGGATCACCTAGAGAAGGTTGCACAGGATCGCATCCAGACGGGTTTTGAATCTCTGCGGAGGAGACTCCACAACCTCTCTGGGCAGCCTGTTCCAGTGCTCGGTCACCCTTAAAGCGAAGTTTTTCCTTTTGTTGAGTTGGAACTTCCTGTGTTCCAGTTTGTGCCTATTGCCCCATGTCCTGTCACTGGGCATCATTGAGAATAGTATGGCCCCATCCTCTAGACATGCGCCCTTTAGATATTTCTAAGCATTGATGAGATCCGCTCTCAGTCTTCTCTTCTCCAGACTAAACAGCCCCAGCTCCCTCAGCCTTTCCTCATATGACAGATGCTCCAGGCCCCTCATCATCCTCACAGCCCTCTGCTGGACTCTTCCAGTAGTTCCTTGTCTTTCTTGAACTGTTGTGAAGTTTTGTTGCGCTTTTCTGTCTGTTACTCAGTTTGCTGCCATTTCAGCTGTGCTGCTGCGCAGTTTGTGCATCTGCCATTTGCAAGATATGGTCTAAAAATCCCTTTTCAAGCTGGTTTTACTGGTGAGGCTGGCACTTTTTGAAATTATGATCTAAGTCACAGAGATTGTCAGCAAATCTTTTGAAACACATCAGTTGAGGATTTTGTGATGTAAAGCATTAATCTCCATTCTTTTTTACCTTCACAAAGGCATTATTAAAATAATGTAAATGGATTAGTAATAACCTGATAAGTTTTCTTTGAAAACAACAAAAATTGTTTTTATTTAGCCAGAGCTGTTGCTATATTGCTGCTATTGTGAATAAAGAATAGAAAGATTATATAATGGCAAATAACATAGCAAAGGCAGTACAACCTGAACAATTCGGAGTTTTAGATTAAAGAATTTCAGAACTTCTGATTGCTTGATTTTATACATTGTACAACATATTAAGTGGTTGGTTGGGGTTTTTTTAATGTATCAACTAAACCAGTTGTTACTGCTGACATCACTTGCTTTTAGTTTTACTAACTGGTATCTTTGTACAGTTTGTGTCAAATCAGCTTTATGTAGGCTATAGTTTGCTTCAAAATCAGTTACTTTTCTTGGGTTACTGAGGCTACATACGAGTTGGAAATCGGCCTGTCTTGATCACTTTGCAGGAGAGCTATTACTGAAGTGGTCACTTGTTAAAACTGACAATCTTTATGCAAAAATGTAATTATGTACAAATGAATAATGGGAAGAATGCATTTTTGGTTTTGCGTCAAATTCAGCAGTCGTAAGAAATAAGCTCAGCCCGAGTTTTTAAAATTTAGGGAAATATTTTAAGTCTTACTGGTTTTAGGTAATCAAGGTGCTAGACCGTAACACTTTTTATCAGTATTTGTGGGAACAAAATTCATGTCCTTTCTCAATTTGAAAATGTGTAACTTCTCAAAAACATAATAAAGTGGACAATTTGTCTATAACATTTTTAGAATGAAAGATAATGTTCTTGGGGAGGAAAAAATGTTAGCGATAAAGGCTCAGTGTGTGGTCTGTAGTTTTTACAGAACTGATCTAAACTTTGCTGTGTGAGATTGAGGTGTCAAACCTGTTGCATTTTCAGTTTCCACAGTCTCAGTCACAGCTCCGAGCTCCCAGGCCTGCAGGTCCGCTGGTCCAGGCACCTCCCGTTTTGCTGCAGAACCAATATGAGCCAGTTCAGCCGCACTGGTTCTACTGTAAAGAGGTGGAGGACAAACAAATATGGATGCCGTTCAGCATTCTGGATTCTGCAAAACTAGAAGAAGTCTATAATTCCGGTAAGTCCTATCTTACTCAGAGGCGAACAGGACTAGAAGGAAGGTATTAGAGTAATGCCACTTGCGTATGAAAGAGTGATATGGTAGTAAGTAATTTTAATACATATCTTGAAGATGTATTTTGTGCCACTTAATTTATTCACTTACATTATCTGTTGCTTGATGCTGTCAGCATTAAGATGTACATCCCCAGTGGATATGGTGTTTTCACATAGAACTCCTAGTTATCTGTGTCTCGGTTTTGCCTCTTTGTTAATTTCTGTCAGCTCTGGAATAAGTATTCATATTTGGGAGTTTTTCAAAACTTTTGTTGTTGTGTACAGAGCATATAGAAGGATTTTAGGGGCAACACAATGGTTACCTGATATTACAAAGCTTCTCTTCCATAGTTATACTATCTGTCTTAATGGCTTAATATTTATCAGAGAAGTGGTTGGGGCGAGAGAGAAAAAAATGATTATATGTGTTAGTATTGTAACCGAGTGTGACTTTTCTGTCATAGTCCAGCCTGATCCTGAGAGTGTGGTTCTGAGCACTGACGGGGGACGCTATGATGTATACCTGTATGACAGAATGAGGAAAGCTGTTTACTGGGAAGAAGAGCCTTCCGAAGTGAGACGTTGCATGTGGTTTTATAAAGGAGAAAAGGATAGCCGTTTTATTCCTTACACTGAGGATTTTAGTGATAAGCTGGAGGTTAGTATTACCTTTACATAAACTTCATGAAGAACTTGATATTTATGACCTTAGAAATACTTCTTTGTGTTTCATTAAAATGCTTTCCAGAATTCACTTTCTGGAACATAAGTAAGCAAATCCTGGAAAGGGGAGCAGCTAGAAGGCCACCTTGCTCGTGCTTAGGTCCTGCACCGCTGTGATCTAAAATCAACTTGTGTAGTGCTTCATGTGACACTTTTGTATAAAGTTATGTAAATTATAACCTTAACACTACGGATGATGCACAAGGCCAAAAAAGAGTTTGTCTGAGAGAGCATACTGATTTTGTGTGACTTTTTTACTGTTTCAGGCAGAATACAAAAGAGCTGTAACAACAAATCAATGGCATCGGCGACTTGAATTCCCAAATGGAGAGACAATTGTTATGCATAATCCCAAGGTAATAGCTTTTGGTTCACTAGGGGTGAATGAGCACATGGATGGAAGCATAAATTGAATGCAATCTTAGTCTTGCTTGAAAAATACTTGTTGATTGTTTTGGATATGTGTGCATTAAAGATGATAAAGTTTATAGAACACAAGTTTATAAAACACTGAACTCCTGCTTGCTTCAATGTGCTGTCACGTGATTAAAAGACAATGCTTTCTGAAACCTGAGAAGAATAAGGGTTTGCATAGTAAATGTTTCGACTAAGAATAACTGGCAGCAAGTGGGAGGCAATTTGAATTAGTTTAACCTCAGACAGTCTGTACCAAATGGAAGGTAATTTAAACTGGGAGCTTCCATGTGGAGAAGAGCATTAATCTAACTATAAGATAATTAGTATCTGTATGTAAGCCATGAGAAGTCTTCCACTGCAACTATTTTTAGACCATGAGAAAATATAACAAAAAAAGCTTTAAAAGTTATTCTAAATACTCTGCTAACAGTCTCATGTGATTAAAACATGGACTTTGGCCTTACTGACCAATGCTGTTAACTGTTCACTTATCACAGATGCAGTAATTAATAAATAAATAAAATAATCCAAGGGCCAGAAAGGATCACGGTTACTCCTACTTTAGGCATTTATTAATGCTGGTTAAGGAGTTCTGTCCAGTAAAAACCTAGAGAAGAAGCGCTTAAACCACTTGGTGTCATAAATATGAGTTCAGTCTCTACTGAGTCAGTGTAAGTCTTGTAAACAGCCTTACTACTGAATTCCTCACTTTGTAGGGTTTCTGGGCTACTTTGAATGTTGTTGTTCTTCCCTGCAAAGCACTGTGCCTTCCCCCCCCTCCCCCGCCCCGTGATGGGGTAATTGTAAACAGAGGTAGCATTCAGTTTCTTCACATAAACTAATCTGCTAAGGAAGAGTGGATACTGGTGTCTAGCAAAGAGGAGCTTGAATAATGCTTGTCTGAGGAGTTAAAATTGTTAAGAATCGCTGAGCAGGCCAGCTTCTTCAACTAGTGGTTACTTTCCTTTAAGTCATCTGGTTGCTTTTCACACTAATGAGAGTTACCTGTGTTATTTTGGAGTGTAGTTTTAGTGAAGCTGTTGCTGCCACAGGGAGTAGCCCTAGAGTTTTCGAAGGCTTTATTTTTTTGCATCTGAGCTTACTGAGAAATAGAAGACTCTCAGATGCAAAGCAGAGCAATCAAACAGAGTATGTTAAACCATGCAATGCTTTCAGACTAACAATATGAATCATAATTTTTTTGGTGTTTATAATTGGACAATGTATTTTTTTCAGGTCATAGTTCAGTTCCAACCTTCTGCAGCACCAGATGAATGGGGCACCACTCAAGATGGTCAGGCAAGACCAAGGGTAGTAAAACGTGGAATCGATGATGACCATGATGAAATTCCTGATGGTATGTGATTACCGTATGTGGGTCTGCAGCTTGAGCAGTCAGTTCAGTTCTGTGCAAAAGTTGGACAATACTGGGTGGAGTGGCAATGCGCTGTTCGTGTCTGGAGTCTAAAGATTAAAGTTATTCCTATTTGAAAGGGGTTATCTGGTTTTGGTGCTAGGGTTTTTTTTGGTTTTTTTTTTTTTTTTTTAAATCAAGGGAGTCCTGAACCATGTTATGTAATAGGCTTTATAAATCAAGTGTATCTTAAACTTGCTTGACTCTAAATTTCACCCCTGCAGTACATATTGGTACTCTGAATTTTTTTTTTTCTTTTTCTACAGGAGAAATGTCCCAAATTGACCATCTGGTATTTATGGTTCATGGCATAGGTCCTGTATGCGACTTGAGATTTAGAAGCATTGTTGAATGTGGTAAATTTTTGTTTGTTTAATGGGTAGTTGTATTCTTAACTGTTTAACTGTAGGTCTTTATATCTCATATTCAGATAAGCATGTCTTTTAAAAAAAAAAAAGTCTCTAAGGTTAAGTAGTTCAATTTCTGGTAGAATTTTTTTCCTGATTATTTTCCAAAAGCGGAATCTGTGTTTTGTCAGACTTACAGGTTATAACTCTTATTATTAGTCCTCAATATTAGTCTTGCAGAGTGGTTTGGGTTTAGGGGTATGTGTGGTGTGGATATTTTTGTGGTGTGGATGTATGTGTTTGCTTTGCGTAGTTTGTGTGTGTGGTGGTGGCGGCTATGTGGGGTGGTTTTTTTGTTTGCTTTTTTGGTTGTTTTTAAATACAGTCCAGTACAACTGAGTAAATTAAGAAGGCCATGTCTGGTCATGGAGTAAAAATGAATTAATTGTGAGATAAATAGAAGCTTGTTAGAAAATCAACTTAAAAAAAATTATATTTTCTTAGGGGAGTAATACTTAAAAAGATTTGTTCACATCACAGTTTCTTTCATTTGTATTCTAACTGTCTGAAATTGGAGGAGAAAAACAAAAGAATATTTGTAATTGTGTGTTACTTGGGTACTGCTACTATGAGATATTCATTACTCTTTTTCTCTACAGTTGATGATTTTAGGACTGTTTCTCTGAAGTTGTTGCAGACTCACTTTAAGAAATCTTTAGAGGAACATAAAGTGAGCAGGGTGGAATTCCTCCCAGTTCACTGGCATAGTTCTCTGCATGGAGATGCAACAGGTGTAGACAGGTGAGCATATTGTTTAAAGTTGTGAACATCATACAACCTGCATCTTAATAATTTTTGTACAGTGGATAAAAAGAGAAGCTAATATACTTTTTAGGCTAGATGAATTATTGTATGACTTGGTTACAAAAGAGAATCAGGTAAGCTGGAAAGGCATGTGGAGTAATTTCTCTTGTTTATTTTCATGACACTGAGTGACAGGGTACCTATGCATGCATGTGCTTTTTCAGTGCTGCATTTTCATGGAAGTGGCTAATGCATTGATGCACAATGATGAGTGAGTGTGTAGAGGTAGTGATCATAAGTATGAGGTGGTGAGCATGGAGATGTATTGTCCAGCAACAGGTTTGTACAATTTAGAGTGGAGAGTTTTCTCTCCTGTACCTTCCTGCAGTCTGATTGAGTCTGACCCTAGGAGATGTCAGTGTCCTCCCTCTGAGGAAGGCATTGAGCCCTCTGTCCAGTCCTAGAGTAGTACCTGAATTATGAGTGGGCAGTTAAGCTAAGATTTTTTTTTTATTTTTTTTGAAACCAAGCATCTATATTTGGGTAGGAGTCTTGCAACATTTTAAAATCTATTTTTAACTCACTTCTTGGTGCCTATCCCTTTGCTGTTGTTTGACATTTCAAGCTGTTTTGTCTTGCTCAAAGATGGGAAAGTAGAAATAGTGAGGGTGGCAACCTGTACCGCTTAGAGCACACGCTGGTGTTCTCCAGACTGTTCTAGCTTAGTCAAGTCATATTGCTTTCCTACAGTCTTTCATTCTCATTTGGACACTGCATTATCATGAGGAAGGATCCTTATTTTGTTAATCAAACCAGGCAATGCTAACTAAGGCAGTCTCAGTTCTCTAGCAATTCTGGTTTTGGGTTGGAAGGGACCTTAAAGCCCATCTAGTTCCAACCCCCCTGCCATGGGCAGGGACACCCTCCACTAGCCCAGGTTGCCCAAAGCCCCATCCACCCTGGCCTTGAACACTGCCAGGGATGGGGCATCCACCATTTCTCTGGGCAACCTGTGCCAGTGCCTCACCACCCTCACAGGGAAGAACTTCTTCCTAACATATAATCTAAATCTCCCCTCTTTCAGTTTAAAACCATTCCCCCTCATCCTATCACCCCATGCCCTTGTAAACAGTCCCTCTCTAGCTTTCCTGTAGCCCCTTTAGGTACCGGAAGGTGCTCTAAGGTCTCCCCAGAGCCTTTTCTTCTTGAGGCTGAACAACCCCAGCTCTCTCAGCCTGTCTCCATAGGAGAGGTGCTGCAGCCCTCTGATCATCTTTGTGGTCTCCTCTGGACTCTCTCCAACAGCTCCATGTCTGTCTCGTACTGGGACCCCGGAGCTGGATGCAGTACTGCAGGTGGGGTCTCAGGAGAGTGGAGTAGAGGGGCAGAATCCCCTCCCTCGACCTGCTGGTCACACTGCTTTGGATGCAGCCCGGGACACAGTTGGCTTTCTGGGCTGCAAGTGCATATTGTCTGCTCATGTTGAGCTTTTCATCAACCAATACCCTCAAGTCCTTCTCTTCAGGGCTAGTTTCAATCCATTCTCCACCCAGCCTGTAGTTGTGCTTGGGATTGCCCCGACCCATGTGCAGGACCTTGCACTTGGCCTTGTTGAAGTTCATGCGGTTCACATGCTCTCAAGCCTGTCAAGGTTCCTCTGGATGGCATCCCTCCCCTCCAGTGTGTTGACAAAGATGTTAAACAGTGCCAGTCCCAGTACTGACCCCTGAGGAATGCCACTTGTCACTGGTCTCCACAGTTCCATTGCAGCTGTTTTAATTCCAGATAGGCAGATGGTGATCCAAGCTTTTTCTTCAAAAAGAGTGTTGCTTGTTACTTAATTTCACCTTCAATTTTTATATGCGAGTTCTTCTTCTCTTCCACTTCAACCAATCTGCTCACAAAACTTCCCTGTTATTATATGAGAGCAGTGTTGGAACAGAGAAGAGATTATTTCAGACATCCCTTCTGCCTGCAGAGAAAAAAGGGAGCTGTATCTGCTGATTGTACATATTTGAGAAAGATAGCATTAAAGTATGAATATGCAGCAATGCCGGAAGGCTATATGGGGTTTTTTAATGTCTGTAGAGACCATATCTGTAGTATTTACATTGCAGTTCTACTACCTGTCATTTCAAAACTTAAGAAAGTTCTTATCCACATTTCTTTAAAGGCGTTCATGCTTCTAATGACTTTATGTTACTAGGAACATAAAAAAAATCACTTTGCCGAGCATTGGACGCCTGCGCCACTTCACCAATGAAACACTCCTCGACATACTGTTTTACAACAGCCCCACCTATTGTCAGACGATTGTGGATAAAGTGGGGATGGAAATGAATCGTTTGTATGCGCTTTTCATGAGTCGCAACCCAGACTTCAAAGGAGGAGTCTCTGTGGCTGGGCACAGTTTAGGTAATTATCTAAGGAACCGATTTGGGATAAAATCAGCGTTCCTGCACTAAGGGAACGGGAAATATCATTAAGCATAGGGCTAAAATTAGCTGATAGGACATGGCTGTCTTTCAGAATACTGCTGACTAAAAGTCAAACACCTCTCAGTAGCTGAGTTTATAAAGCTTTGAGAGAAGTTTAGTACTTCACGATGATCATGTTCAAGTTAATATGTGGGTATTTTACTTATAATTCAGCCATCTTTTTTGATCAGTCTATGCGTTGCTATTACTATTGCATATAAATGTAGCTTAGGATTTAGGGAAAAGAAAACCTGATATTTTTCCCAAGGCAACTTTCATTCCTGTTTCCAGGTTCTCTAATTCTGTTTGACATATTATCTAACCAGAAGGACTTGGCTTCGTCAGTAAATAGTGGACCATTCTCTGGTGTTAATGGGACTGTAAAGGATATGGCTGTTCATGATAAACAGGTAATTTGCATGCCAGTCTTTCCAGGCAAATAAATCTGATATTTCCAGCAACTTCTTAAGTTTTAAGAATTTATTAGCTTAAACACTGTTCTGGGTTCTGATAGGACATTTTAACATGTTAATGGAAATGTGCAATTTTGTAAAGATTGTCAATTCTCAGGACAAACTATTTGCATTTCTCTAAAGTTTCAAGTAGGCCAGTAATGGTAATTGATCATGAACGTTGGCTTTGACCCTTGTGGACACGTAACTTGGTCTTAATGGTATCTGAATGGTGGGGGAGATGCATAAGAGAGAAAGAATCTGTGTTCAGGCTAGAAACAATGACCAGTTGTTTAATGATTAAAAGGAAATATTTTTGATGTTTGGAAAGCTCAAGAAACCTTTTGCCTCTCAATAATTTTTAAAAATGTATTTTCATGGTCTGTTATTAGTGGAAAATCTGTATCTTGCTTTACTAAAAATGGGCATAAATTTACAAAGCTTACATAATAATGTTTTTAAGAGAAAGTAATTAAACTTGTTTTCACTTGCTGTGTATTGGCTTTTCACTGTTAGGTGATGCAATTCTGTTTCTGTGCTGTTTTTTTAAGATGACTGAAGATACCAGTTCCTTGGGCTCCTCAATTACCACTTCTGGTGATGACCTTTGTGAACCTGAAGTAGATGATGATGTTCCTACTTTGCAGAAGACTCTGGAAATGCTTAGTTTGTCGGAGTATACAACCATATTTGAAAAGGAGCGAATTGACATGGAGAGTCTGGTACAGTAATGTTCACTTGATTTATGGGGATTGCCAGGGTATGGAGGTTTATGTCTGGGGTTTTTTGGGTTTTTGTTTGGGTTTTTTTCCTTTTCTTTTTTTTTCTTTGAGTTTAGTCTACCATGAGGCATGAAAGCAGTTGCAAAGGTAAGATAATTAATGCATGACATGAATGCTATGTGACTTTCTTTTTCTTGGTGTGGTGTCGTGTCTCCCCCCCCCACCCCCCCACCCCCAATTATGTTAAGGCACTTCGTATCATGTCTTTTTTCATTTTTTCCTAATTTCTGTAGCTTTATAAAATGTCTTATGTAATTTGTAAGTCATTGCGAATAAGAAATGATACATGTTAACTAGAAAAGTTATAAAGTATGCTTTGATGTGTGTGGTTTTGTTTTTTAGCTCATGTGTACAGTTGATGACCTGAAGGAAATGGGGATACCTCTTGGACCAAGAAAGAAAATAGCTAATTTTGTAAAAGACAGAGCTGCCAAGCAGGTAAATACCTTTTTCCAGAATGAAATAAAAAGTTGTTAAGCCAGTGGGACTGACTTCCTTGCTGTAGAGTAAGTTCTATTCTTTAACACACTTATTAACATCATGGATATAGTAAAGGAATTCTGACAACTGAAATAAACTTTTATTTTCCTGATTTTGAAACTCACCTCAAAAGGAACAAAAGAAAGCAGTAGCGGAAAAGAAAGCAGTGCTGGCTGCCACACTCCAAACTCAAGAAGATGCCCAGAAAGCAAAAGAGACAGTTACTTCTGTCTCCCCTTCAGAATCTGGTCAGCTGCACTCCAAGAGGAAGCTTCCAGTTGGTGCATCTGTTTCTTCTGTGAACATTGACTATGAGTATTTTGAAGTTGGAACTGGCCAGGTGAGACTACATAGATTTAGGTTCATTTGGAATGATGCTGTCCTTTTGCTTGGTGTGGTTTTTGTTTTTTGGTTTGTGGTTTTTTTTTAAATGTTGATGATTTTGTGCCACTTCCCTTGATTGTTGTACTAAAGTTATGTTTACATAGAACTTTGCCCTTTGGAAGGAGGGAGGGCTGGGAGAGTGGGTTACATTGCTGAAAAGCAAAGCTTACTGTAACAAGGTTGCCACTACAGTTGACAACAGCAGTGAGCTGTCAACGTGGTTCTGTTCCAGAAGCAGAATTGTGTGAATGACATAATATTGAATGGTTCTGTGGCTTTACATTTAACATGGTAGCCTAAATCGATCCATTTATGCTTGTTATAGTTAAGTTTTACTGCAAACTTAACTTAAAAACCAAACCTCAAAGGCTTCCTGTTTTTAAATAATTTTTATTTAATTTTTATTTATTTATTAAGAAAAGCATTTTAATATTATAGCATTAAAACGTACTAGTATTAGTATGGAAAAGAGCAATGAAGCTGAAGCTTCCTGGAAGTACTGTGACCATGTGGTTGATTTAATACACAACTTGTTTTTCCTTGCTAGCTCAGTATTACGTTAACTAGCTGACAGTTCTGAGAGACTATATATCTGATCTGTCTGGTAGGTTTCTGTGGCATACAGTGCATTGGACTTTGAACCAGATATTTTCTTTGCTCTCGGTTCTCCTATTGGTGTGTTCCTTACTGTGAGAGGTGTGGAGAAGATTGATGAAAACTACCGGCTTCCTACCTGCAAGGGATTCTTCAATATCTATCATCCAGTGAGTTAGCAATACTTTCGAGATTTGATTTTAGTTGATGTAGATAACAACACAGAGTACTAAGTTTTAACCTCTGTGCATTACGCCTCCTGTTCCCCTGTGTACATTTCCTAAAACACCATTTTAAAAAAACATGACTCAACTGAAATATATATTCCAAATAATTGTGGTCTTTTGCAATAAAAGTGAAGTAGAGCTGACTATAGGTTCCATACCTACCATTCTCGGTATGGATTGGATTGATAATATTTGCCTTCATCATTTTCAGAGCTTAAAGAACTCTTTTTTTTTTTTTTTTTTTTTGTGTGTGTGTGATTAATTTGAAGCCACTCTGTAGATTTTTATAAAGTGTTTGTATTTGAGCTGTTTACAGGACTTTTTTCAGAGCTTTTCCAGTTTACACTCTGGGAAATTTAGAAATCCTTAGAGGTTTTGCAGTGCATGCAGTACATTTGTTGTCTTCTGTCCCATCTCGTTTAACAGTGACATGTTGGTGGAGATCATCAGAGTGCAAGAACATTTTGCTGCTCTTTCACTGTTGTGTTTCCTCTCAGAATCTCTGTCTGTAGGAGAAAAGACCTAATTAGTTAATGAACCTGCTGAATCTTAAGATTAAACTAAATGGTCATGAACTGAGTTTCTGTAAACTGAAATAGAACAGAATTAGAAAATGGTTCTCTGTTAATCATAAATAGGGATTTTTTTCACTGAAATGTGATAGTTGGAATAATTTCTAAGGTAACTAAATGTCAATGCGTTGTTTCTTAACAGCTTGATCCAGTAGCTTACAGGTTAGAACCAATGATCATTGAAGACATGGATTTAAAACCAGTTCTTATTCCACATCATAAAGGCAGAAAAAGACTTCACCTGGGTAAAAAGAAAACTTATTTCATATATAGATCTCATTCCTAATTTACTCATTTGATGCATTAGAATATTGTAAAATTTCAAGAGACTAACCAGTGTTGCTGGATATCTAAGTCCATGTGTTAACATCACAGGGGATTCCTCCCAGCCCCGTATGTTGGGCATTCACAATTGGATTCAGGTGCAATAATTGTAATTCCTCCAGATTTGAGCTTCTAATTATCAAAGTTCTGGTTTAAAATTGCTGTACGTTGCTTGTTCAGGTTAATCTCTAAGATGATTTGAAACAGAAACTAAATTTACTGGTTTCTTTTACCTTGTCCCTAATGACCACCCTGAAGTGTTTAACCAGTGTCTGTTCAGTATTGGAAAAGTTGAGGAAAAAGGTAATTCCACAGCCGTTGGTGGGCAGGGACTGAATTTTGTTGCTCACAAGTACACATCAGATCAAGGTGCTATACTTAAATTTTGCATACCTAATAAGGAAAGTCAGTTTTGTTGTACAGTTGACAGCTTTAGTGTTGTAGAATTTCACAGAGCCCTCCTGAAAGCCTGTCTTCAGGCACTTGGATGGAGAAATTCTGCAGTAGCCATACTTTAGATTGGTACATTAGAATCAGTCTATTTTCCTAGACTAGACAAGGTACTTGTTAAGGAATGTTTTAGGTTATAGCTCTCAAAAAGTGTGTGTAGTAAAGGAGAAAAATATGGTCTGTTGCTCTTTACTGGTTTTTCTCTGGTGTAGGTGAATGTTTTGTGGAATTGTGGCGAGCCCTGATCTAACAGACCCATGTGCTTCTAACCAGTAATTGTGAAGAGCTCTCCTTCATTCAGAATTTCCCACCAGTATTGAATGGCAGCTTGGTTAGTGGTGACGCAATTACTGAGCTCTAGCACAATTACAGGCTAGAGTTGTGTGGGAGTGCTTCTCCAAATTCACTACTACTGCAAGAGACATTGGCAGCTCTTCTGGTCTCTTCTGCTGTGCTGGAGTTTGAAAATACTCTCTCTAGAATTTTCCTTTAGTGTAGGATGTTAGGAGTGATTGTGGGTGGCGGTGGTGTTGAGGGGTTGGCTGGTGCAGCTATTTTTGTGGACCCTTCTGGGTTAGGAGGCTGTTGGACTGTTTCCTGTGCTAGTAGGTGTTAATTCATTGACCCATATAGTGAGAAATTAATTGTGTATTAATTACATTTCACCTAATCTTTTAAAATGGAATAGAGAAACACGAAACATGTTCATGACATAGCTGTCATGAGGCCTGTTTCTCCTAATAATTGGGATGTTTTTTGAACAGGGTTTAATCATTCTGGTTTTAGTTTATAATTTTAAATCCTTCTACTATGGTGATTTTTTTATTTATTTTTAGAGTTGAAAGACTCTCTCTCTCGTATGGGATCTGATCTGAAACAGGGTTTTATTAGCTCTTTGAAGAGTGCATGGCAGACCCTGAATGAATTTGCACGTGCTCATACATCTTCAACTCAGCTACAAGCAGAACTGGAGAAAGTAGCTAACCAAATTAAAGAGGAAGAAGAAAAGCAAGTAGTAGAAGGTATGTGGACACGTTGTTAGTTTTCTTATAACTTACTGATCTTAGATTAGTAGAAACTTAAGCATCCTAGTGCCTGCTTGCTATTGATTTTCCTGACCCTATTGAAGAGGCTTCTGTGCTTTTGGAGTATTGTTAAATGTAAGATCTATTGCTGCACTTTTTTTGTCTTTTAGGAAAGGAAAAGTTAACTTTTATTGAAGGATATTTTAGGCTTGAGTTTGTATAATGTTTCAGCTTTTCTGTGAGGAGGGCATGTTTCTAAATCAGTTGTGTTTTCTTCGCTCTCAGGGCAAATTAGGATAAATAAATATTTGTGAGATTTATTCTCTTCAGTAGTGTTCTGCTGAGTTTTTGGGATGAGCTAAGGCATTTAAGTATGTGCTCTAACAGGGAGAAGAAATGCTGCTGAAGAAAATAAACTTAAGTCAGTTATAAATATGACCCCTAATGATACCAAGGGCAGGCTTCCCAGTTGTGAATTATCTGTCAATGTTTATGCTTACAAAGACAAAACATTCCTCCTCGTTTAAATTGAGGATAGTGATTGACTCTATGCAAGGAGGATGTAAAAATATATTATTTCAGGTTATTCGCTTGTAGAATGACTGGATCTGTCTATGTATAAACAGTGGGGTTTGTTTTTAAAATTGCTCAGCTACTGCTTTATGTGAGCTATTCTTCAAACAAACTCTGTTTAAACAGTTATGAAAGAAATAAGCCTGTAGTTCCAGTAAGCTTTCTGAATTATGCAGTGGTGTGCTAATCAGTTGAGGCTGTTATTGTCTTATGCAAGCACTTGGAAAACATAGCAGGGAAAATGGGTGATATTTCTTAATTATAGTCAAGCAGGCTGTGCTTGAAAATAGTTTAAATCTTAAACTCTTTAATTTTAGCTGAAAAGATTACTGAAAGTCCGGACCCTGCAAAAGATGAGGATTTTTTAGTGAAGGTTGGAATGCTAAATGGAGGACGTCGTATTGATTATGTTCTACAAGAAAAACCAATAGAAAGCTTCAATGAATACCTTTTTGCTTTACAGAGTCATTTGTGCTACTGGTAAGAGGAAGTATTGGTGATTGTATAAATACTGCTTTTCTGATATGACTGTGTGTCTTTAAATGTTGGTAATGACATGCCTACCATTTACCTAACTCCTATTGTTTGTTATTTACCTGTGACCAATATGACAATAGGTAGAATCATGTTTTCTGTCTGAGCATTTTATAATGAAAACTCGGGTGATCTCTGTCAAAAATCATGTCCAAGTGTTTCACTTCAAGCATGTTTGGACAAAAATACCTGGGTTTGTATACACAGATCTATTTTTTTCAGGCTACTGCTGATTTGAGAAGTTAAACATTGCAAAAGGACCAACCAGTTATAAAGCTACCAGAATAGGAGTTGCTCCAGTGGTCGATGTGTATGCATATGATTTAGGAGACTTGAGTTTTCTGGGTCTTTGTAATCTTTGAAGTATTTGGAAAAGACAACTATTGAGTTGGATACGAGGTCCTCATTACTTCTGAAATGGTCTCTCATTTGGAAAAACGTTGCCTTGCCACACAGGCATACTGTAAAGATAAACTTGTTATACTCTGCATGCTCAAGTGTTATATAATTGAGATGATTCGAGTATTAAGGTAAACAGTATATATGACTGTCCAAGAATGTCAGTCTCAAGGTGTCGCACCTAGGTGTCACTGTTAGCTAATCTCATTTCAAAATACAATTCTGTGTTAGCACAAAGTAAACAAATCTATCGTCCAGTTTGCAATAAAGACATTACATACTGGTCTCGAACTTTTGACACTCAAAACACACATGTTTAGCTATAATCATTTGCAGAACAAGGAGAGCTCTATGAGCATTCCAACAACTGTAGTTTTTCAAATAAAACTATTCATGAAGGAATTATATTAGACTGCAATATGTAGTGAAACTTTATTACCTCTTCATGTTGGAATGAAGCGGCTGGATTTTGATGCTCTGGTATCAAAGATAAACAAATAAAAGGAAATAAAAAGGCCCAGTGGATATTCCTGTAAATTTGGATGGTTATGATTTACCACTTGTGTACAGTGGTTGCTCATAGAACAATTTATAGAAGCAGCAGCACAGTTTGGTCTCATCATGGAGTCAGAGCTGCAGTACACCATTGCCTTATCTGGATTTGGATATACTTTTTTTTAAGTGCTTACATGTTTCAAATGGAGAAAGATATAATTCCATTTATAGCAGTAACTATTGACCTGTTGTATTTGCCCTTAATGAGTTGCACTTTTTTTTTTTTTGGTATGTCATTGTATGCATTTTATTACTGTTGTAAAATTAAGCACACATGAAAGTACACAAGATGTGGAGTGGTAGAGCAGAGGATGTACAAACTGTATTTGGCAACATGACAGCACACCTTTATATGTAACAGACAAGCTGAGATGTCAGTTGCCGAGGTGTGCAAAATGCTGCTGGGAGGGGAGGGACTGTTTTTGTTATTCAATAAGCAAAACGCTAGTCTCTTGTCCAGCACCTACTAAATTCAGAACAAATGGTGCTCTACACTATTTTTGAAGGTTTTGATTTTTGATAGCTAATAATTTTTAGAAGCAGGCATTTTTCCAGAGGTTAATATGGAATTGAAAGCATTATGTGAAGGATCTTATTAAAGTCAGTATCACTTACATTGTTAAAGATTAGTAGCTGCCAGAGAAGGGATTATCAAGGCTGCAGTGCTGATGTGTGTCGGCATTGTGCTCTGGCAGGGCTCCCTGAGCAGTCGGTGATCCAGTGGTGGCAGTGCCGTTTCACGGGTAGAGTTGAAGGAACCGGGAATTCTTTTCCACAAGGCGGCAGCTGATCATTGCCAGGTTTTGAAAAACTTGCTACCCGTAGCTTTTTGTTGTCCTTTAAGTAAGGAAGATAAGCACAATGATTAATGACCCCAGTATGAGAGTGGTGTGGTGAATTTTGTTGGGGTTTTTTGTGCATTTGTTTGTTTTTTGGAAAGGGTTGGTGGGGAAAGCCTTAAATGAAATATGTGTGTTAGAACAGAGCTTCTGTGTTGATCCTTCTGCTTGCTTGTTTGTTTGCTCGTTTAATAGCGGAGACCATCAAGAAATGTGGTTACTATCTCTCTGCTCAATGGTGGAAAATACCTGTAGTCCCTTAGCTTGCGTGTTTAACTCTGTCCTGGTGCTCTGTAAATGATGTTCCTCACATTTGGAGGATCACAGTTCTGACTGTCTAAATCTCCTTTACTGTCTCCATATGTCATTTCTTTTAAAAAGCGCAGGAAGCTACCCTTATCTAATAACAACTGCAATGTTGGAACTTTGTTAAAATTTGCCTGTTTAACTTTGTTATTTTTTACAGTGGTTGTTACACTTATAGATATTGTTCAAGTGTGTTGAAATAACATTTTATAGTCAAATAAGAAAAATAAGTCTGACATGTTAGCCTGAAGTTTTGATTTTGAAAAGGGGAGGGGGGAGGTGACACTTGAATTCTATTAATCTTTAAATTATTTCACAACTTCCTTACTTTTTAGTGGTAAGGAAGAGAGGAAGACTATAGGTATTTAATATAGAACTGGCAAAGCTGAGATTTGATGTTGTGCTAATAAATGCAGCGGAGCAAGTAAAGGAAGAAAGCTTTGACAAGTAGAATGTATTCTTGGTGGAATATACTCAAGAGCTTATCGCAGACAAAAAGCGATAGATTGTTTGAAGGGATTTAAGCCAAACGAGTGGCATCAAACAAGTGGATAAGAGAAGGGGATTTTCAGTTGCAGCATAGTAAGTTAGGGAGGACAGAGTGGGGGAAAAATGCAGTAGAAAAAGGTAAATGCATAGGCTAGGGCTGGTAGCAGAAATAATGCAAAACTGATGAAGAATTGTAGCTCGAACAAAGTTGGTAGAGGTAAGGCCATGTTCCCGAAAGATAAGTACTAGGGCAATAGATTGTGCAAACTTTTTAGAGAGCTGGAATGGGATAAGTGTGGCTTACAAAAATTAGAACACGGACCATACAAAAATATCTTTTTTTTTTTTTTTTTTAAATTCTTCACAGGGGATCTGAAGACACTGCCTTGCTGTTTCTCAAAGAAATATACAAGACTATGAATATCAGTCCTGAGCAGCCACAGCATTGATGTATAGAAACATGAATTTGTAAGTTTGTTCTGGTATAACTTATGTACTTATATTAAATTCAGCTGCAACTTAGATGTCTTTATTTTCCGCTTTTCCTCTGAAGTTTAAATTATGAAGCAGGCAGCTGCAAAGTGTCATTTTGATTGCAAAAATTATTTCTAGACTTAAATGCAGGGGAAGTCTTCATGTTCTTCCCCTACTTCATTCCCAAGAGATATCTGATGTTAGTGGCTTTGGTATGGGGTAATAATTACCAGTACAAATATGTCAAAAAATGTGATCTCTATCATGTTTCTCCCCCAATTCAATTATTCAGTGAATGTTCAAGTGTAGGAAAACTTGGTGATATTGGATATGATGAAATTTCATTTACAGTGCAGTAGATTAAAGATCACCAACGGTGTTCCAGTGTTGTAACGTGCAAATTGTAGTATTGGTTGACCAGTTGTTCACATGTATGCCAGGGAAAAAGTCACTTCGCTCTTAAGAAGGTGTTAAACATTGATATTGATAAATTACTGAATGAGACCTCTATATATGCCAGTATTTTTTTATTGTTGTATAGCTTAAGAATTTCAGTAGAACAAGTGAAATGATACAGCATGGAATTTGGTTCACTTTGAAAAGAAATTAAATATACAATGTAATTGAGTATCTTAGATCTGAAATATACTTGCAGGTATTTTTATTTTAAGATGTGTGTTTTCTAACTGAGGATCTGTATTGTATCCATTTGCATCACTGGATATTATAGAAAAGGCTATATTCTCTTGTGAGAGGCAAGGAGGAAGAAATATGCACCTTACCTTTTTGGAATCATACAACAGGATAGTTTCTGATGTATTTCTCCATTTTTCAGAACAACTGATAAGGTACATAAATACTCAGTATGAAGAGAAATACTTGACATTTCAGAAGAATATTCTAGATATCTTTAACTACTACCATACAGTTTAAGTAGTCTTTTGTAACAGAATGCTTCTGATGGTCAGCTGATAGCATCTTTTTTAAAAATGAAATGTCGCGGCTGATCAAATGCATCTTTTAAAGCATGGCCAAATAAAGCAAGAAGGCAGTTTGGAATCACAGTCTGACAGTGGTGTATCAGTTACCACAATGGCTTATGCAGAAACTCAAGTCATAGCTGCAGAATTTTTTCTCTGCTGTTATTTCTTTATGATGACTTAGGATAAAATCACATGAAGCTTATTGCTACAGAAATAACTTTCTATCTCATGGGGTTGGGGGGAGTGGGATGTGATAACTTATCACCACAAAGCTAAAAGTGGGTTTGTTGCTTACTGGGTAATTGTATTTTTCATTGAGAACTACACAGTCGGAGGATGGTTTTGCAGGATGTCATATAACAAAGCTCAGTCAAGGATGTCTGTGTGGTTGTAATACCATTAGGAATTGCTCAGAACTTCTCTCAGTGCTTGCTTGACTGAACAGCATTTGAGACTAGGATTCAGATCTTGGAGGCTTAAATGGGAGGGCAGTTAGGGCCCACTGGGATGTTCTTGATGACAAGTGGTATCTTGGGAAGGCTGCACACCACAAGACCAGGATTTTTTTTACATGACAGGAAATTACTCTACATATGCTGTGTAAAATATTATTGTGTAAGTCTTGCAGTAGGGAAAAGGGAAATTCTCCCCCAGTGGTAGACAGTAGTCAGGTAGGGTTGGCATGTGGGTTTTTTCTTTTTCATTTTTGTTTTTCTTTTAAGACCTTCAAATGTGAACGGTGGCAGTGTGAAGGTAATGGATTATCCACCAGTGCCTATGACAGCAGCATCCATTTACCTATCTGGATGGAGATTATCTGAAGAAACAGCCTCCCTCTGTTTGTGGGCTGCTCAAGGGAAAAAGCAAATGTAGCTCTGGGCTCCCTCTTCGTATTATTCATGTTAATTGATTTGGATGCTGATACCTCACCACTTCCCTGCTTTGATGTGCAGAGTTACCCCTTGCTGTCTGGGTTAATTTCATGGTGTCTGCTGTCAGCAGAGGGAAAGAGATAGGATCTACTGGGCTGCTTGCCTCTGCTCGGGAATGTTCATCTTTATGGTGCTGTTGGCCAGTGCAGATAGATCCCTTTCACTTCTTGGGAACTGGTCATTTTGAAGGAGATAAAATTTAGCAGAAGCAAGCTAAGGGAGGAGTTGGATGTTTGGTTCTAGCTCTGGTTTGAATTAGCTGATTGTTTTCTTTTGGAGAGGTGGAGGGAGTTGGCCAAACAGTGCTCTCAGAAGCAGGGGAGGAGGTACTATGGTGGCTACTGTGCTTCATCACATGGAGGATGAATTTTGAAAGCAAAGAAGAGGAGCGTTGATGCGCAGCATCTGCTCCATAGCATGTTTGTGTAGTGTTCTGTCTTGGGAGGGTTTGGGATTTTTTTTTACATCTACGAGTAACTTAATCTTAACTATCTTAGCTAAAATTACATATGAGAAGAATTGGTTGCGCTTGATGTTGGTGAGCAGCTACCAATACCTGTTTCTTTCTACTCACTGATAAAATAGTACCAATGATATTAAACTCTTGAGTTCTACTTTTGTTTTGTATGAGTGACTTGATTTAGTTCTCCTAGATCATCTTGAAGCTGTTCTTTGTGAAACAGTAATGCAAGGTTTCATGTAAACAATGTAAAGAAGTGCTTGGGACTTTAACACATAAATTGGAAATTTCATTTCCAGTATTTGTTTTGGTAACTTGATTGAAAGGAAACTGAAAATGCTAAGATGTCTTTAATTTACTCTTGCAAATGAGAATTTGATCCTTCTTTAGTAAAGTGTAGCCACCACTAGCATCTTATTCTTTTTATCAGATGCACGGGAGTGTCTATCGCTGTGTTGGTTAGAAGATTTGTTTAAGTCATGATACACTCTCTATACAGTTCTGACAGTTGTTTTTAGAGGCCTTCAGTGAGAGAGGAGAATGCACCAGCATATTAAAGCTTGGATGTGTAAACTATTGTGTCTTTATTTTTATCTCTAAATAGAGATAATTTACTACCAAAAGTTAAAGAATCTAGTAGCTAACTAAAATGTATAATGAGTGACATCCTATGAGCAGTTGTTGTGAGCTCTTTCAGTTTGTAATTGTAATTGCCAATTTGTGTCCGCAAAAAGTATATTTCAGGAGCTTATTGTATTAAAAAAATTGATGAAAAATGTGTATGGATTTTTAGATCTTTTTGAGTCCTCTTGAAATGGAATATTGACATATTTAATTTTATTAGTACTACGGCGGGTATAGAAAACTTCATATATTTCATATTTCCCATATGTACATGTTCTGTTTTCTCTGCACAGCCATACCTGTTGCTTCGACAGACCTGGTGAAAAAAGCTTTGAAGAACATCTAGTACTTTCATATTTACAGATGACAGGATAAGCGTCAGACTTTTTTTATGCCAGTCCAGAACTTGCTCAGATTCTACCTTCTTGTGTCACTTCAAGCAAAATTAAATTTTGGGATGATGAGCACTGTCATTCAAGAGATGGGTGGAATGACACAATTTTGATCTTAAATCAGTTTAATTGTACAGTTGCCAAGTATAAAATGATTGCTGAAGAAGGTTTGGGGTTTTTTTAGCATGCAAATCATTAATTCTCTCCTTCAGCTATCCTGTTGCAGCTGGCTGTCAAACATACTTTGCCTGTCAAGGCAGCATGTCCTTATTAAAAAGGACTTGTTGAGAAACAGCAATGATCTGCTTTTCTTGACACGTTTATTGGTCCACCTTTTAAAAATAAAATGTGAACTGTAGTTATAACCATCTTTAATACAGATTACGCAAAACAGTTCATATTTACTAAAAACTAGCAACCAGAATAATTTTCTTACTATTGTAAGTGTGATGGAGATTATTTTATAAAGACCTTTTTAAGCCTCTGTTAAGAGTTTTATTGTGGGTTTTTTTAAGTAAAAATGAACCTTTGCCTTTAAAAAGGTTAGAAGCTTGTTACAGCTAGTTCAGTGTTCACATCTCCTGAAATAAAGAACAATTTAAAATAACATTTTGGTCTGGTAATAAAGGTAATTTTAGTGAAACTAAGCTGCGATTGTGAGAACTAAAATACTTACCTTGACCTTGCAGTTTAATATCTCAAGACTGTTTATGTAAATGGTTGACTCTGAAGCTCATGGGTGCTAGATGATAATCTAGGTCCAGACCTGCAATCCAGACTCCACTTTCATGTAATGAAGTTGAGATGAGTTGAGTAATATGAAATCCTTTGAATTCGTGTCTCTGAATACTGAGCTTCTGTAGCTTTCTTCTGGCTTCAACGTACATGCAAATTGTGGCTTTTCTTAATATTAGTGACTTAACCTTACTACTGACTATTTGCCTCTCTTATTGCAGTAAATTAATTTTGAAATGCAGTATGTTTTTTTCCTTGGTATATGTAAAATACACATTATTGTGTATATATTTTGGTTATTATAATTAAAAATACTTTACTTCCAGTGGGTCTTTACAGCAAGGTTTTGTATTTCATCATAGAAAGTAGGTTGGAAGGCACCTCTGGAGAGGTTCTTTAGTCCGACTCCCCTGCTCAAGGCAGGAGTGGCTTAGGGCCTTGTTCAAGGATGGAGATCCTTCACCTCTCTGGGCCCTGTTCTAATGTTTGACTACTATGATTGCCAATTTTTTTTCTAATTTACAATTGGAATTTCCTAAGTGGAGCTTGTATCTGTTGCCTCTTGTCCTTTCTCTGTGCATCTTCAAGAACAGGCTCTCTGTCTTCTCTTGGAATCTCACATTAGATAATTGAGGGCAACAATAAGATTTTCCTGTTTGGCTTCTCAAGACTAAACGCTTTCCTTGACATGTTCTTGCAGGCCATGTGCTGCTCCCTGTAGTCGCCCTGCGGCTTTCCACTGGACTTGCTGTAGATTATCAAAGTCCATCTTCTTCCAGCAAGCAAGTTTGCCCCAGGAATTTTTTTGTCCAAAACAAATGTATTTGTATCTTTGTAAATCAGCCTCTGAAGACCAAGTTTTTCTAAGCTTTACAATCAACTTTGTTAGCTGGAATACAGCTAATATATTAAAAAAACCCCAGACAACCATTGGCCTCGTTTTTATCTTAAGTATCAGAGTGGAAGGTTATACACTTACACATGTCAACTCTGTGCAGCGCTGAATAATCTGATGAATATGCTTAAATAGTTCTGCTGGTGCCTTGTTCACTTTCTTCTTTTACTGTAAAGCTGATACAGCCCCCTGGGCGGGAGCAGCAGCACCAAGGAACAGTAAAGTTTTATGGGTGTGTAAGAAGTGTTGTTGCATGGGGGACCCTGGCTGGCAAGGAGCTTTGTTTGCACTGGAAGGATGCATAGGAGGATACTGCAGGTGAATGAGGACCATCTGGAGGGGAGGAATTGTTTTGGGAATATAAATAATATGGCATTAAAATCAGTTCTAGTTATATAAATAAAAATTTGACTGCAACTACAGTAACTAGCAATTCTTGCATCTTAAAAGCGAACAGAAGTTCAGACATTAAGGAGGAAAAAATGACAGCGTAACTGATGATTATATAAGACAATGGAAAACTGTAAACTCTGTTTGTTTTAAAGAGTGAATTTATATCTGCTACAGATGCATATACTACTTCCTCAGCAGAAATCCTCCTAGCATGCTGCAACAGCTTATTGGGCAGCCCACATCCAACACAGCCTGTGATATATGCTGCTGCAGGGTTGTTTTATTTATTTTGACTTTTCTAAACAGGAGTAGGTCTTGTAATCCATAATTAAATAGACAACACTAATTATGCAATCCATATACAAAAATTTAAAGTTTTCCCTGTCATACTTTCATCTGTGATGAAGTGATCATAAACATAAAAAAAATTGTCCAGAAGATGATTTTTAAAATCAAAATGTGTGTAGTGGGGCATAATAGCACAGGAAGAGGAGGGGAAATTTGTTTGCCTACACCGTAGTGTTGGGAATTAAAACTATTAATTGCCACTCCGATTCTGCCCTGGCTTTTCTTGTCATCTACCCATGGCGATATGAAAATGTCCTCAAAAAAAAAAAAAAAGCGTGCTCCTTTAGACTTGCGTCCTGGTCCTGAAACCTCTAGAGGAGAAAAGAGGATGGAAAGTTTTTAAGGTGAAATGGTCTAAATTAACTTGCTGAACAATAGATGGAGGCTGAAGAGCAGCAGAAGTGGGGAAGGGACAGCTGGGGTGGTGTGCTGGGAGGGGAGTTCTTTGTTCTGCTGTTTTGCTGGTACCTGGAGCGTTCACGTCAGTACTCTTCGGTTAGGGGCTTCAGGGTACCCTTGGAAAATACAGTTCTCTGCTGTTAATTTTAAGCTCCTCAGTGTGAAAGTGGAGGCTGAGACAGTTCCCATAAGCTGGAGTAAATGGAGAAGAAGATAAACCATGTCTCTTCTGTCACCTACCCCCAGTGTCTTTTTAGCAATTTGGCTGCAGGCTTTAACTCATGCAGGATTTCCACGTGAGAGATGGGTAAATATCGGCTGTGTTCTGCAGCCCTGACCACATATCTGTAGCTGCCGAGGTGATGAGCCTCACATGAAAATAGGGACTGCAGTCCTGAGCAGTCCTGTTCTGAGTGACTGGTGGAGGTATTCGGAAACACTGGAACGAGCATGGTGTGAGGCACAAAGTGATACGGGCACCATCTGCCTAACCCCAGCGAGCTCGTGTGGGGTAGGTGTGCTCTTCAGTGCTTAAAACATCCTTCAGACACATCACCACGCAGTAGGTCATGTGAAGACAGAAGACTGACAGTCACTTGTGGCAGAAGGAAATGCCGGAATCGCAGAGAATGGCTCCCCTGGGCCCTGAATGAGATGCCGTAGCTCGTGGCGCCGTGTCCTGGCCTGCCCCTGAGAGACCGGCTCCCTCACTGCAACAGCTGAGGTTGGCTGAGCTACTTAGCTCAATTCTTTCCTACAATTAACCCGTTCGTGCTAAGCGTTCTCTGGAGGATCTGCTGAACTCGATGCTCACTCCCTGCGCTGCTCTGACGCAGTCTGACTTTCACTTTTCTAATGGGAGCATATCTCTGTGCCCTGATATGTGTCTCTGAAGAGAGTTAGGAAGACTGAAGACTTTTGACGAGATAGGGCATTTCGCTTAGTGATGTCATCAAAAAGCAAATGTTTTTACCTTCCTTCTGTGAGGAAACCGCTGTGTTGAATGGCATGTAATGCTTCCAGATAAGCACGTATGTAACATCATGTTGATCTTATTTTATATCTACAAATTTGTTAATTTGGACTTTTTTTTTTTTTAAATAAGTTCATTGAAGGATGAAAGTGCTCTGACTGACTTTTCCACAGGCGCTTCGTCCTTTACTGTGACAGCGAACATGTGCAGGAACCAAAGGTTGTCGGTGAGTTCCCCCAAGCCACAGAAGTAGTGAAGGGCACGGACAGAAAAAGTACACAGTGTGCAGAATAAATTGGGGGAAAAAAAAAACCAGACCCAAACTCAGAAAAGTGAAAACTGAATTGGTTTCCACTGAAAGATGACACCTTTCTGGATACTCCTTTCATATGCTAATTCAGACTCTGATACAGTCCAATTTTGCATTGAGGCCTCATGGAAAATTAATTTTTGGGTGAAAATTTTTATGAATCAATTCTAAGGAAAAAATTGGAGCCTCTCTAAGAAATCCAGTGCCTTTCAAAAAGATTCGCATTCGAACACAATTGAATCTTTCATTGAAAACTGATTTCTTCTGAAAAACCTTGGAACCACTGCTCCTCTCCCGCTATTTCAGCAGCCGTTTGCCGCTGGTGCACGTTTCTGTCCTCTGGGAACGCCTCCTTGGACATCTCTTTGGAAAAGAAACGCAGTCGAATAATTTCTCCTCATGCTAGGACATGTCTTGCATAACATGGAAAATTTTCAGTAACTGTGTTTCTAGACTTGTCCTGTTCCTTTCCCAATGAATGTTATATTAATATTTATAACTTTGTATCTGCACTCTGACAAATGTGTTACAAACTCTGTCTAAAATGATATTTCCATAATAATGCTCTCCCTGATTCCTCCTTGTATGTGGGGGGTGTTTTTTTGGTGATGAATAATAAACTCTAGCCGTTCCTTTTTCCTTAAAAATGATCAGCAGTTGGTGCTAGTTGGTGGAGACCAAATGTTCAGATATAACAGGAGTGGGCAGTGGAGAGCAGCCCTTTGCAGTGCTGCATTTCTCAGACCCAGCTAAGTACTCTTGGATTTTTTTTTTTTTTTTAATCATCACTTTGAATTAGGATATGTTCCCCAGTGTTGAGATAAAAAATCCCATGGATTCTTGCTTAATAATGGGAAATATTTCAAACGCCTGTTCCCATTTCAATACTCAAAAGCCTTCTTGGCATATCGGTATTTAACTGGAATGGTGTAAGCCATTGACAGCTTACTTTGATTTAATAGGAGCAGTCTGGTGGTTGTTTACAGACTCTTGTAACAGCAACTGTTACAATACGGGCTTGGCTCTAGGTTCCTATCTGATTTTCCTAATTGTAAATCAGGACTGGCTTCCCAGAGGCTAATGGAACCACTCCAGTGTAAATACGATTCCAAACAGACCTGCTGGGACTCAGCATTTCCACAGAGTCAGTGAGGGCTTTTTTCTTTGCTTCGGATGCAGATTACTAGTGGTCTCTTCTACAGAGTTACCATTTTCCCCTGGTGATGGGGTGGAGGTGGAGGAAAGCAGAAGAGAGGCTCTGGGTACCACACAGCTCCTGGTGCCTCCAGCCAGAGAAGGGAAGGAGCCTGAGGAAAAGATCAGCGTTGCTTCAGTTAACTGGGATCTGGTGCATCAAAACTGGGAGCCATTCAGAGCATCCTTGACCCTGCATGTGGGGCTTTGACCAGAGAATCAGGAAGTTCGTGAACCTTGCCTTCTCTTGCTGCGTGATGCAAACAGTGGTAACAAAGCAAGGAGGTAGATGTTAGTTGCACCAGGACCTTTCCTGCAAGGTGGTGTGGCCCCAGCCCGTGTGGGTGCCTGGGGTTGTTTGTCCCCAGGGCTCTGTAGTTGCCTTTGCTGAACTTCACAAGACTCCTGTGTGCCCATTTCTCCAGCCTCTTGAGGTCCCTCTGACTGCCAACCAGTATTCCCACCGTCTGCGCTTCCCTTCGGAGTATATTCCTAACTACAAAAGCCACCTGTGCACAGAAAAGCAGAAACTTCTATTTCCTTTGCTGCAAAGCTCAAAGAACTAAGTATTTGTCGTATTTCTGCAGTGAAAATTTTCGGTGAGCTGGACGGAGGTGATCATCAGTCCAGACTTTGCTCGCAGCAGCGGTGTTCGGCTGAGCGCCCCGGGGGGTACCAGAACCCCGTAGAATCCACGGGCTTGAAGTTGAAAGGCAGCTCTCGGCTATGCGTGGAGAATGGTGCTTTCAGCTCCATGGCTTTCAAAACCTAGGACTCTCCAGGCTTCCTTTACATATGGAGGCTATAAAAGAAGCAACATCTCTTATATATCAATAAAATAGCTTCAGATACATACAAATTCAGGCAATCAAAGGTGAAGTGTGTCTGTTTAAGAGACGGTAATGGAGAACAAAGGTCTGAGAGGAGAAGAAAGCAAGCTGTTGACCTTGCATCTCCCTTTCTGCCAAAATATGTTCAAATAACTTTTAATGTAATCTTGTTAAAACGGCCTCACGAATGCAACCAAAGCAATAGTTATGCTCGAGGCTGCTCTCAGTGTAGGGAAAAGGGTTTATTCAGAAACTAGAGGGAGCTCGCTTGACTGTAGGAGGTCAAATTTTCCTAAGCCAAGGTTTGTTACGGGTATTGTGAGACATTTAGTTATTAATCTGTTTGTAGCTCAGGGGATTCACGATGTTCTTTCTCTGCATTGCAGGATGTTCAGATATGATTGTCCTTTCCCTGTTTTTTCCATCTGTGCAAAGGACTGAGAAAATACAGCTCTGAATCTCTAAATAATAAGCTGTAGCCCTGCAGCCTCCGGGGAGGGTCTCTTAAGTGGTGTGGGAGGGGAGCTATAGAGGGAGAATCAGATCTCAGATTTCTGCCAATCTAAAGTAGCCAGCCGCAGGGAAAGGGGAGCACAGCTATGTCACGACAAATACTTTCTCTCTCCCCCCCCCCCCCGCCCTTAGCTTCTCGGTAGAAGCTGTGTGTAGAGAAAATAATGACAGTGCTGCTGAGTGAAAAATGGGAGTTGCAGCCGTAGAACAGAAACAAGTAACCTCAAAAGCTCCTTCATGAAGGTGGCAGTATTTCTGCAAAATATCTTGGCTAAAGGTTTTGTTAAGAGACCATTTTTTTCAGGACTGAGCTCTGTCAATAAACAAGATTAGATTTGGTCTTTAGACCGTCCTTTGTACAAACATTTGTGGCTTTAGCCGCTGGAAGGTCCTTCACTAATAGGATCGTGGTACAAGTTTATTGATTGAAATATAATGACATCTCATATTGAAAGATTTGTGAAATCCTCTCAGGAGATAGCCCACTTAGGAAACAGTGATGCCTGACAATAGTATAAAAAGAGCCATTAACAGAAACTGAGACAGTAACTGTGCAGGACTAACGGTTAGGTATAAATGCATATACACATAGATGTGTAGGTATGTTTTACCTGTATGCATATTGTGTTGGGTTTGCGTGGCAAGGTTTTGGTAGCGGGGGGGCTACAGGGGTGGCTTCTGTGAGAAGCTGCTAGAAGCTCCCCCTGTGTCTGACAGAGCCAATGCCAGCCGGCTCTAAGATGGGCCCGCCGCTGGCCAAGGCCAAGCCAATCAGCGCCTCTGTGATAACATATTTAAGAAGAAGAAAAACACTTAGAGAGAGAGAGAGCGCTTTTGCAGCCAGAGAGAGGAGTGAGAAGATGTAAGAAACTCTGCAGACACCAAGGTCAGTGCAGATGGAGGGGGAGGAGGAGCTCCAGGCGCCGGAGCAGAGATCCCCCTGCAGCCCGTGGTGAAGGCCATGGTGAAGCAGGCTGTCCCCCTGCAGCCCATGGAGGAAGGATGAGGGGGTGTAGAGATTCCACCTGCAGCCCGTGGAGGACCCCACGCCGGAGCAGTTTGCTCCTGAAGGTCTGCACCCTGTGAGAGGGACTCCATGCTGGAGCAGGGGAACGATGAGAGGAGTCCTCCCCCTGAGGAGGAAGAAGCGGCAGAAACACCATGAGATGAACTGACCATAACCCCCACTCCCCGTCCCCCTGTGCCGCTGAGGGGGGGAAGGTTGAAGCCGGGAGTGAAGTTGAGCCCAGGAAGATGGGAGGGGTGGGGGGAGGTGTTTTAAGAGTTGATTTTATTTCTCATTCCTCTACTCTGTTTTGCCTAGTAATAAATCAGATGAATTCCCTCTCTAAGTTTGGTCTGTTTTGCTCGTGACAACAATTAGTGAGTGATCTCTCCCTGTCCTTATCTCGACCTACAAGCATTTCGTTATGCCTTTTCTCCCCTGTTTGGTGAATGAGGGGAGTGAGAGAGCGGCTCTGGTGGGCACCTGGCCTCCAGCCAGGGTCAACCCACCACAATATGCACACACATACATATATCTGTGTGTGTGCATATGTAAATGATCTATATATTCTGCGTCTGTTAATTTAGAAAATAGAAGCAGTTCCAAACTGAACCCTAAAAACTGATCTGCCGAGGTCCGTGTGTTTGGTGTTGAGAATGAGAGATACTACAGTGCTTTAGCTCCTGCAGACATCAGGCAATCATAGTATGTTTTTACTTTATTGCTGTCTTCTCAATAAACCAAGATGTGGCAAAAGGTTAAATTACTTAAAATGTGTGTTTATTGAGCTCTGGTGGATTGGAAGGTTATATGCACAAAAGACCTAGTCCTCAGATACAGTGGAGCTTCGCGGTACTTAGATGGTAAGCACAGCCGCACAGGTAAACCACTCATGTAAAAATACATCAACCCGAAGTCTACCGTAAATTCAAAGACATATTCTACCTGTATCAATACAGCTCTCCTAGTAACATCAAGGCGTGATTTTTGACTGCCGATAACTTCTCTTTGCGCTGGCAGCCACGTAACGTTTGAAGGAGGAACCCGCTGCACCCTCAGTGCCTAGATGCATCCACCTGCCCAAGCGGGGCTTTCAATAAACTGCTTTGGTTTGGCCCTCGCGTGCCCCTAAGCTCAGCCATCTGTGCAAAACTGCTCCAGGCACCCAGGTGTTTTGTTACTCAGAAACTTGAGATGAAAAAATCAAGTGCCAAATACATGTGCTGACTCTGGGTTTCTTCTTCAGCCTTTCGTCCTTCATTTTGAGAACAGATCCCAACTCTAACCTTTCCTCCAAGAGAAACTACATGAGATATAAACCCTTTAAGATAAATTGAATTGAAATACACTGAGTTACTTTAACATGCCCCCATGTTAGAATGTTTTTAATGTGACCTTCGCATGATGCCCTGCTTTTAGATTGCATTAAGTTCAAAATGCCAGCTGCAGCAGACCACTCACACAGCATAATTCAAGGTAGGGGTGGAAACACATTTGTGCTGTGTTCAAAGGGCTTGTGGCAGGGCTGGTTTTACTCGACGGAGGTTTTTCATCTGGTTCAGCTCCTGGTTCTGGCAAACCAAACGACTTTTCAGCCGCAGCAGAGGAGGCAGTGTGGGGATGGGGTACTTACGCCAGCAACACTGCCAAAAAAAATTGCTTGTCAAGCTGTTCCTTGGGAAGTTTATCTGCCAACCACAGATAGTCCTAAATCTCTGGGTACGTTTGTCCACGCTTTGCAAAATTTCCATTCTATCCTCCTATGTTTATCAAAACATGCCATATCTGTTAGTGTACATCCAACCCTGAAAAAACAGGAACCGCATTGGCAGACCAGGAATAGCACGTAGGGGCACTAGTAACCATCACCGAACGTTTCGCCTGTGAAATGGCAGGATGCTCCCCCTACGCTGTGAACCAGCTGCTGCTTTCCAGCACCCCCCACCCCAAACCCCCAGACTGACGATGAGGAGGGGGAACCTCCTCGCGCTCCTCCTCACCAAGGCACGAGAGGCTCTTCCACGCTCGTCCCATATGAAGCTCCTCACCTTCCTCCACAGCACCACAAGGCTGTTTGCCCTTAAGCAGGAGCAAATAATGACCCCTTGCACGCTCCTAGCTCTTTTATCCTGACCATGTACTTTAAATGCTTCAGGTATATCCAATCCCAGGCTGGACAAGCTGTATTCTTGCCCAAGATACAGCGAACATCGCTGTGCAGCTGAGAGGTCTGTCTCCCTCCGCGGCAGATGCTGTTAGAGCTGGTTTGTAGGTACTTCTTCCCATTGCTCGCCGCTGCGTTCAGCAGGCTTACGTGCAGGGTACCTGTGACAGGGACACACGCGTCTGGGTGGACCAGGTGATACGTGGCTTGTGGCTGCTGCCTCTTCGCAGAGAAAGGCGCTGGGTGAGCGTGCATCAGCCTGGGTGCTTGACAGGAGAGGGGGGCAGCGCTTGAAATGGTCAGTTGTCTCAGTCCATATCCCAGTAGACAGAGATATATCTTTTCCTGCATGAAAATGGGGACAACCTAACTGGGATCCAGCTTACAGATCTGTCGTCTCTCCCTTCGGGTGCTCCAGTGTCTCCTCTCCCGAGAACCCAGCAAAGGGACGCGGTGGCTTTCAGAGCCACGTGCAAACCACTTCTGTCATTTTGGCTTTGCAACAGAAAGTGGGGTGGGGTTTGGGGGGTGTGTTTTGGAAAATGTGTGCCTATTCTGTTCAGATTTCCTTAATAGCAATTGTAGATAAGACTTGAAGTCAGTGAGTAGCTGTGGACAAAAACGGAGCTGGCAAAAGCAAACTCTGAAGGTGTGGCCGGTAAGTGGGAGATGTTCTGAGTCGGTAGCATCCGCGTGGGAAAAAGCCAAACCAAAGAGTTACCGTACCTTCACTGGTGCTGATAATGTTTGAAAACAAAAAAAAAAAAGAGGGTCGGGTAGGAAAAAGTTATGTCAAGGTATAGAAAATATAAATGGAAAATATATGTTGATGGTGACAATTAAATGAAACTTACTGAAATATTTACAAACTGCAACATTATATTGTTAAACATCCTTAAAGGGCTAACAGGGCACATCTGATGCAAAGGTAAAAAGGAACCAAACACTTCAGAAAACACTACAAACAGATTGCGTACGTGTATCTGTAACTACAGGGAAACGTGTTGCAATGAAAACTGTCCCTTACAGTGTTTAGATCCAGATGTCGCAGCATTTTAGAACAAAAATTCAACTCCAGAAGTATTTCTTTTTTTACTGTCTGTGCTAAGAAACATTCAGGAGAGAAATAGAGTGTATGCTAATACTTCGGTGATAACCGTGAACATTCTGAGTGGATTATTATTGTTATTCTTCTAGGTAAAAACATGTAACAGAACTATTATCCATAATGACAGCTAGTCAGGTATCGTTTGACCGGTATCTATGCTGACTGCACTGCTTACCAAATATCTTTTGCATTCTTTAATCTGACTTACTCGTTATAATGTATAAAGGATTTTTGTACCTGAAAGTCGGTGGGAGGTTTTAGCCCGACAGTATGCTCTTGACTACAAGCATATATCCTTAGCAAATTAACAGGTACCATTAGCACACTAATAAACCCCCTTTAGACTGCATGCGTGTGCTGAACTCACATTGTGCCTAATTTGCTGATAAATGTGTCTTATTAGGTACCACTTTCTCTAGATATGCATTGACCTTTCCTTGGATTGCAGCAGGAGGTCCATAGTTAAAGTACACGATAATTAATGGCATAGCTAATCATATCAGATGTCGTACTGGAAGCACTGAGGGTAAAGCAATTAGGGCTCAGCTAAGTAAAAGTTAAAATAACCTGTAGGCTAACAATGTTGTAAGGTTTGCGCTTGGCCACCGGTGAAACTTTGAAAGTTGTGGGAAGGACAAATGTGCTTCAAGACAGGCATAAATTCCATGAGCCCAGCAACAGTGCTCTGTCAGCCACCGCCCCGAGGAGAAGCTTGAAAGAGCCTATGCTTTGGCCTGCTGGGGTGTCAGGATTATGAAATTCGCCAAATTCATTTAAAATTGAAGCTGATTGGAAGAAAAAAAAAGGAAAAAAAGGCAAGAGAAGTTCATACAACTTTAACCTCTGAAAATTATTAAGAAAAACAATACGAAGAATGGATTTGGGGGTAACGTTTCAAAAACCTTTTGCCAAAAACTAGTCTCTGCAGGCGGCAGGACCCTCCTCACCACCTTCCCGTGGCTGAGCAGCTCCTGGTTCTTACCTAGCATGGTGGCTGGGACCACCGGTGGGAGCATCCTTGTCCCTCTGTTTGAGGACACCTTTGGTGGGAGAGCTGGGGTGCCCACGGCCGGCACCGCATTGTCCCTCCACCTGCTGCACCCTGAAAGGTGACAATGGCTCCAGAGGGTCCCCCTGCGAGGAGCCCATCCCCTCCTGTTTCTGCCATCACTAATGCCCCATCCACAGAGGCTGCCAAAGCGAAGACCTGAGGTGATGGCCTTTGCTCTCTCCCCCTCTCGCTGCCAAGAGCGCCCAACACTTCCCGTATGCTCTGGGCTTCTTACCCCCTTACCCTGCCCGTACAAAATGCCTGATTTCAGAGAGCCTGCCTTGCCTGGTGCAGAGCCGCAGCATCTTGTCTAAACTCATTTCTTCTTGGTCACAGAGTCAGGCATCTTCTCTGCAGCATGGGCTCGGCTCTGCACACGCATGATGTGTCTGCAAAGAAATGAAATAATATTTTCCTTTTGCTGCTCTTCATTCCTGGTGTCCACATACGTAACACAGACTTTCCAGTGCATTCTTGCAGCACTTTGCTAATCAAAGCAACGTTTTGCAACATTTTCTTTACACTGCCTGCATTTATTATAATAGAAATTTCACTGGGAGAATGGTTGCTGTAAATGATCATGGATCTGGGTGAAACAAGCAGGAGTCCAGAATGTGGACTTGGTGATGATATAATATACCATAGTAAATTCAAATACTGGGGCAGGAACATGCAAGTCATTAGTGCTGTGAAGAAGGAGTTCCTATCGGCAAATGGTGATGGAAAAATCTTTGCTGTCTGGCTTAAACTAGATACGATCATTACAAATCTGCAATTTACAGACCAAATTAGGCTTTTGAGTTGAAAACATTATTTCTACTTTAACATATGGATGTGGAAGCAGAGAAAACACCAGAAGTAGACACAGATGACTTGTCATCTTTGAAAGCAGTTCCCTCAGGAATATTCCAGGTTTCACATGCAATGAGTATATGTCACTTGCCAGGATTTGTTGAAGAGCTCCACACCTCCCTGCCTCCAGAGCTACGCAGACAAGGTCTGTGTGAGGAGCATAGCTCTCTGGGTGACTGTGTTTTGAGGCACCTCAGGGAGTGATTGAAAAATCCCATTGGAATATAGAGGGGGAGAAAGTCTGTTCTAGATGTCTGTTAAACCACAGAAGTACTTCCTTGGACAAGCAAGAACAGTATACTTTCCTTCGTGCTCCGTGCAACTTTTGATGGTATGTCTGGCCCTGTCTGGCTCAAAAATACATTGCCGATGTTTTAGCAAGGGCTTTCTGCTGATAAAGAGTGTTCCTGCCCAACCTTCCCCATTACCCAATGGTAAAGTTTGCGTACCAGTGGCAACCTGCAATGCAAAGCTACTAAATGTCTTATTTCTTACTCTCTCGTGTGCACTTTAAAGCAACAACAAACTCTACAGTCTTTTATCTTTCCATGCTGAGCCTCAAGAAAGAACTCCCTCAGAAAGGCAAGGGCACAGAAATTTCTCAAAATTCTCTTTGGGAAGGGAATTTCAGTGCAGATTATGTAGGACTTCCCCTCCAGCACAGCAATGAGTTAAAGACTTCAGGCTGAGCTTTCTGCTGATACATACTGCTGAACTCCAACGATGGAGCTCTAGCAATGCCTGCCAGCAATAAAAGCAAACCTTGTGTTTATCTTGGCAAGACCCTCACTTGCATTCTGTCCAAAGCTATAAAATGCTAATATTAGCCTCAAATCCATTGCTACTGAGCAATGAGTTTCCAGATTCAATTAGCGTGTCATTATTAATATACACGAGAGACTGGTTCTAAGTATCATTCTTAGTGAAAGATAATGACAATGTTTGTCACTCAAGCAAGGACTGTATTCATGAGATACCCTGCCCTCAAAAAAAGACACCTTGATTCTCTGAATATGTCCACGGTGCAGACTGCAAAAATACCAATTAGCTTAAACGTAGCTTAGCTGTGTACTCGGCTATGTACTCAAACACAGATGATGCACGGCCTTTCACTGTGTCTCCTGGCAGAAAAGTAGTACTCTCTGCCTACTTACTAGAAGAGTAAATCGGTATGCAACGGGCACCAAAACGATCTGATGCTAGTTTGGGTTGGTCTGTGCAGAAATGCCACCCATGCGTGCAGAAATCCTCGCTCAGGGAGCGCTGGGACAATGCTCACCAGCCAAGCTAGCGGTGGCTCGATGGATTTCATGCTGAACAGGAAAAAGTTATGTTTCTCTGGATATGCTTTTTGATAAGCAGCAGCTGCACAGTTGGACCGGAATCACACGTGTGAGCTGGAGTAAGGAATCGAGTATGATGACTATCGGTGAGTTCCTCTGACGTTTGCACGGCAATGACTTGTATAACTAACGTGAGTGGAGGTGCTTGTTGCTCTGCACGATCTCTATTATCGGCTTCTGATGGTTTCGCAGGACACATCCCTCGCAAAACTCCAGTTTGCCAGCGAGCTTTTTTCAGAGACCGTTTCCTTCGAGCTGTGAAGCCGCGAGCAGGCGCTCGAGCTAATAACACAACATAGATAGAAATATAAGAGTTTTAAAGCACTTCTGTTGCCCCATGACCTTGAGCTGTTCCTTAGCCTCTGCATAACTCAAACCTTGGGAGTTCAGTGTAAGGTACGAGTGCCTCCTATGGCTGACGGTACCATCTGGTGTGTCCGTAGTACCGACAACTCGTCCCTTTCCTTCAACTCAAACCAGACAGCCACGTCTGGGAGCAGTTTTACATGTCCAGTGTTTTCCTCTCTAGGGGAATCATGCTTTTAGGAGCTCTACTGACCCTTCAATGTAACATATTGGCCATTAAAAATATACTGTAGAACCTGTTCTAATTCTGTCTTTTTCAGTGTGCTTGGGCAGAAATTAATTAGCTATTTTTCATGCCCAGTACATTTGAATGGGGGAAGTACTACATAAAATGATGATTAATTGTATAAGAAATGGGAATACAGTTGAAAGAATGATTTTTGCTGGTAGACAAGGTGGCTGAGGAGTTAATTAATGATTCACTAGGGTTTTAGATCTGACTTGGCATGCTTTTGAGAGCCAGTCCTACCAGCAACCTCCTGCCCCTCTCTCCATGAGCAGTTCGGTCCACAGCTCTGCAAAGGCACTTTACCAAAATGTACAGAGAAACGTATGTCCAAAAGTCCTGTTTGAATGTGAAAGTAACGGTGACAGGCCCTTCCTGGTAAGATCTGAGATGTAAAGGGGAACGAAAGTGTTTATTGGCATTAAATAATCAGATACAAGAATAAAGGAGGTAAAATAAAATAGTAATAATGCCTCTATCTTGCTCTGATACAATTTTTTGGGTTTTTTGCAGCATAAATCCAGTGTGTTTACACAGACTTTTCCTGAGAAAATGTGTCACAGAGATGGGACTTCATCCATATTTTTATTCAGGAATAGGAAAATAGAGTTTTTAGCACCACTGTGGAAATGAATTAAAATATTTTCTTTGACGTGGGAAGGAAAGACCAACTGCAAGAAGTTTTTCCAGAGGCAAAAATGAATGAGTGTGAAAGATGTGCCAGTCCCCCAGCAGACAGCAGCACCTTCCTGTTCAGAGGGATTCTTCCACAGGGAAATGTCACCTGTTAGCATCTGCCCTAAGCTGGTTTTTTGGAGAGTAAAATTTCCCAGTGGGTCTATCCTGCTTTCCTCATGCACATTTGCACTGGCAGCAGATTGGGTTTTGTCAAGAAGCAGAGAAATAAGAGAGGCAAAGGAAAGAGCCATGTCGAAGTTCAATCCATTCATCCTTCTTGTCATCCCTGTGCAATCAAGCTCTCTCATATTTCTCGAGGAGACACGAGGGCCATTTAATCCCTGGGAAGGAAGAGGTGATGAGCCAGAAAATGAATGAATTATCAGCAAGTGCAGACAATCCATGGGAGCACAATGCACGCAATGTTGACCTTGTAGTAAGATAATTTGTGTGTGAGACGTGAAACCAAAAGTTGACATTTTTTTCCTCCTTTAGTTTTAACTCTAAGGAGTAAGGAAAGAACTACAAGCTGAAAGTCTACTGAAAAAGGATTAAAAAAAAAAGTCAGCCTACTTAAAAATAGCTTGATACAGTGCCTCCTCTGAGCACACGGAATAACATCCCTCATAATTTAAAGTAGATTCATATTTACTGCCATTGCAGCGTTCACAGGGCCGGGTATTAAAATTCTCCCCCTCTTCTGCACGTATCTTATCTAGTCGGGCTGCCGCCTCCAACGGGTAAGTGACTCCTGCCCTGCGTCCCTGCTGCGCCAGCAGCATCGCCCAGGGCTTTGTCCAGCACAAGCCTAAGCCACAGCTGGGACGGGGCTTCTGCTAAGCTGCCAAGAGCACAACACCAGCTACCTCTTAAGTTCTTGGGTATCTCTTGCCTGTCAATCCCCATTTACATTTCTGAACGGCAGCAATCCATACATTTCAGCTTGCACGTGCTTCTTCCTAAATACTACTGACGTACACGCACATTTCCTACAATGCATCTGGCCGTCCTGCTGAGTACAGCCTGAAGCTGGCTTTTCCTGGGGTAGATCCTTCATCTCATGTTGGATTCTTATTGCATAACTGGAGTCTGGAGCTTGGTACGTATGAGCACGTGGGTTACGTAGCACACGCGAGTGTCTGCAGGCATGCACGTTTTCACACACTATGCTGATAGCTTGGTCTGGTCTTCAACCCGAGAGAAGTGGAAGACTAGAAGAAAGAACAGGGTAAGGTGGTCACGGCCCCTTTGCAGGCATCCCATAGACATCTTGCTGCTCAGAGGATTGCTGGGAGTTTATGTGCCCTTGGACTTAAACAAGTTGAATTTCCATTTCCATTTCCATTCATAGCCTTGTGCTGGGTACTCAAATTTTGTGCTTGGATGGCCTGTGTTAATCATTCTGTCGTGTCAGCCTCTAAAACCAAATTCCAAAGGCTTCCTCTCTCAAACACTTCAGTTATCTCTATTAATGTTGTCAGAAAATTTATGTTTTGTGAGAAGGCGAAATACAATAAAAGATTTTAATCAATATTAGAGTCTGTTAAATACATTTTCATTTTGTTGAAATGAAACAAATGAAATATTTGCCTGCAAACCTCTCTCAGCACTTCACGTGTTACAAAACTCTGTTAAAACATGACATCACAGAAAGCAAAGTAAACGCAGATGTTTTTATTGCCCAAGACATCTAATATGTGAGTGGTAAATTACCGAAGAGTAAATGAGATTTAAAAAAATTCTTTCAGATTTAATAACATGGAATATTATTAGCACAGGTAGGGTTTTGTTTTAATGAGATTTTTCACTTGTCAATTTAAAAAAAATAAATCCCTAATTTATAGGCAGGACAGCTGCCACAAAATAAGATGCGAAGAAAAAACAAAACCCTGTTTAACATGAGAATGGTTATCCTTTTTCTTCATTTCCATGCTTAGCAGCATTTAATTCCTAGAACTATTCTGGTCCTGATTACAATTTACATCCAATCATAAAATCATTCTCTTTGGAAACTCTGTCTTTTGGCATTGTGTAAGTAACATTATTCATGGCAATCCTAGCTCAGTTACATGCCCATCAATCACTGCTTCTTTTGGTGGGGTTTTTTTGGAGGTTTTTTCCTCCTTTCTTCTCATGGTTTATTGGTTTTTTGTCAGAAATGGAATATTGCATGACAGCTCCATTTATATCTGATGCAGAACATGAAATTGTGACATTTCCATTATCTCATAAGACTTAAGATGTAGTAGTTGCAATGTGTTTTTGCAGAAAGTATAAAATGACATCCAAAATATTTACATGAAATAAATGGAAGTGGTCTAATTAACATAGCAAACTCAGCACACGTTAAAATTGAACTTCGTTCAAAATACCTCATTAAAATATAACTAAAGAATTACAATAAAATCCTCAAACTGTTTGGAAAAAAAATGTTACCCAGATACATTTACACTGATGAGTAAAGTACAGCTTGTACTATTACCAGTCAGTACAGCTGAATCATAAAACCGTAAACTCATCCATACAAAGTGGCTGTGACAGAGCTGACAATCTAAACTGTTTAAATCCAGTCTTTGTATATGATGAAGAATAAGGTAATTTTACACTACCGTCAAGTTCCTTATGAATGAAGCTCTGAAAAGAAGTTCAGCCAAAACTTATGTTTCAGCCATGCTGGTGATACAGGAGCAACCATTCCACTTCCAAACAACAGCTTGGTGCTTCCAGACAAGGACAGTAGTCAGCACAAACCCAGTTACAATTAACGATCTGGTCCAGGAAGTTTCCTACAAAAGTAACTATGTTTATTCAGAAGTTGACCCGCGTGTGCTAACAACCAGCATCCTCTTTCTGGACATTATTCTGCTAAAATTTGAGCCATACTACTGTGTAGAATAGGATCAGTTTTCTCCTGCGAAGCAAGTAACCAAACAAGACAGCAAATAAATTTGCAGTAGATGGTCTTTGCAAAATTATTAACTATCACTTTACTATCAGCAACCATTTTTTTCACCCTCATTTTCTTTCCTATTAGTGCCATGAAAGTCACGGAGGACTGTAGAATATTTCATTACGCTATGAAATTTTATGAGCTAACAAAAGTTTTCTCAACCAGCTTAAGAAGTAAGGAAGGGATTTCCAGCTTCCTTTTCCCAGCACTCTTTTAGCAGTCTTTTCCTGTAACACAAACCATTAGTAAAGCCATTGTGGAGCTTCAGGGGCAATTGCATGTTATGTGGCTACCTTTGTAAGCTGCAGCTGGGACTCACTGACTTCAAAGCAGGAAGATCAAAAAATATAACCCAAATCAGCCTCACATCTCTCTTTGAACTGCTCTTGTCTTTATGTAACTAGTGACTTCATTTGACATGTCCACCAGTGCTCTCTGACATGTGCAGAACCTCCGGTCACATGAAGTAAAGCAGCCGAGGACATGTGGAGTCTGTCTCAGCCCCTTCTCCCGTCCCTCTGCCTTTCACCTCCTGCAAAGGAGCAGATGAACACAACGGAAAAGCATTCAAAATGCTGAAGCCTGCGTCACTCCTAAAACAACACTGGAGCTACGCTAATTTACACCACCCGAGGACGTGACACAGCTCGTGTGCCGAGATCTGTATGTCCTACAGCACGCTGCCCTGGCCCCGAACATCAGAGGGACCAGCGACACGCAGCTCACAGGTCACCGTAACACAGAGGCTCTGCTCCCTCTCATCAGCAGTGAACCAGATTGCTCTGCTTGCACATGGGGTCTCTTCTCCAAGCAAAAACCAGACACAGCTGGATGAAGAGAACCTGTCAGGGTCCTGAGGGCACTAACAAGCCTTAATGCCACCAACCAGCCTCACCTGGGGCCTCCATGCCTCAGATCAGGGACTCTATTTAAGCTCAGTCTGGACCTGTTAAAGGTGTAATAACCCTATGGTCTGAGTAGTGTGGTAGGAAGGCTCCATTTGCAGCTCTGCTATAGAGGTGCTCTGTATGGCTGTGGAGCTACATGATCGTGACCTTAACTCCTGGATTTACTCTCTCTGCTCTGGCCTATGGTCTGTCTTGTCACTGTGGACCTGCCTGGCACTCGCTAGACCTGATCTATGGATTGACTAGCTGGACCTGGGACCTGCCTTGTCACTGTGATATGGGCTCTTGGTTAGACCTAGCCACCATCTATGGATCTGCTTTACTTGGGTACTGTGGATGGGCCCTGGGTAGTGAGGACCCTGCCAGCCTGGGGATGGCCTGTGGATGCTTTTCCTTCAGGGAGCAGCCAACCCTCACCACATGCTGGCATTATATTCCTAGGTCTGCTTCTCATCTCATGTGCAGAAGGCTTTGGATGGGTCACTTTGTTCCTCCTTGCCTTGTTTTCCCTGTCTTCAAAAGGTAGGGCATCTGCTAACTTCCTTTAAAGCTTAGGAAAAATACTTAAATGGAGAGACTTGTATAAGAGCTAGGATTTTATGTTTAAGCTCTGGTTAAATATAGCGAGACACAAGTTGGGTAACGCTTTTGTTTGAAAGATACCTCTTGGGGACATTTTTGGTGCTGAAGAGTCATTAAAGACAAATATGGGAAGTATGCGACCCCTGAGAACTTGCTTTTGTGAGCAGCAATACAGATAATAACTAATTCTTAGTTAGAATCGATCCAGGTGTTCCCCTGTTGACAAAGAAAGGCAAGAAATTGCATTACTGTTCCTTGCCCCATTTTCCTTTTCCAGTGAGTGAAGTGTAGGAGTTTGGTTATGTAGGAAGGACCTAATCCAGCCACTTGAAGCTCACCTGACACCGCTGCTCCTAAGGAGAATGAAGTGCCTGAGTTGCAAAAATCCATTTAACAAGTAATTTGTTTCTACTCGTTCCCTGCACAGGTAAAACCTTTGTAAATGGAATCTAATACTATATCTCAAAACTTAATGGTGAAGGGAGGATGAGAATGCTGTCACCTGTTAAAGAGTATGTGGCCTGTTGGAGTCAAAGCCAGACTGAAGTAAGGGGTATACAGTTATCAGGCTATTTGTTACGTATTGGTGGAGATTTTCCACCAAGGACAGCCTAAAAGTCATGATCAGATGACATCCTTAAAGGCAAAGTTTAGCTAAAACAAGAGGAGTCCTGTGGTCTGCACCACAGTGATGGTAGTTGTTTCTGGCTTTACAGTCTGTGGATATATAAATCCCAAGGATAACCAGAGGTCACATAAGCATTGTGCACCTTTGTCAATCACCATATGCCAAGCTGCTTTTGCAGGTTATAAGAAGCTCATTTATTCCATGAACAGCCACCTGTTGAGTCTGTTGGTAGTAAAATGGATCCCTCTGTATGGGGACTACTTAGCCTGGTGGGTTTGTAGGTAACAACCATCATCTGTCCCAGAGATGTTTGTTTAGTTCTCCAAAGTCAGCTGTGTTTCATTCTCTTAATTGCAAGAAAACACAAAAAACCCCCCACTCCAATGCATAATATTTGTTTGGTTTGGGTATTGTAATATTTTCTGCTTCTTGTGGCTTTTGATGTGTTAGTACTCAAGATTGTAAGTCTGCTACAGAAGGTCCAGATATTTTGAGGCTCAGTCTGCAGAATAAAATTTCTGGTGATCTTTTTGGCTTACGTGTCTGTTACGTGGTTGACTCCAAGGCTGTACTCTGGCTCGATAACTGTACACTAGTTGTTTCTTCAGGCTACAACAGCCTATACCTACTCCTGGAGAAGTCAGTAGCAAGACTGTTGATGAGGTTAGTGTGAATGAAATATGAGAATTCCTTGTTCAGGAATAATTTTGGGCAGCTCAGTTATCCCACTGAGGTGCTATTTGTTTTGGTCAAATCTTCATTCTATAGCCCCAAAACACCAAAAAGTGGGAAGCTGCCCCAGAGCCCAGACAGTATGATATAAGGAGAGATTAAAATGAAGCAGTTGCAGCAAAATATCCTGGATAATTATGCTGATGTACCCCTGTGTCATTAAAGCTTGGGGGGAGATATTTAGGGAGCTAGTGAATTGCTATAATGAATGTTTGTGACACTCAGAGCTGTGCACATGCCACTTGTGGTGGCTCATTTTAGTTCACCCTCTGAATTTCCCTCTAAAGTCATCATATACTGCGTGTTCTGCTGCTGACATTTAAACCAGAGCAGCATACTAATGAATCCAGGAGTGGGGAGAAGTTTTCAGCAGTGGATTTGCAGCTGCAGTGGACTTAGCAAGAGAAACACTGACTTAATAGCCTACTGCTTCTCCAACCTGGAGTCATAGGTGACTTTGGCAATTTGCATAGTGGCATCGAGGGTTTGGGATTCAATCAGAGAATTAGTGAGTAATGGCTCATTTCCAAAATAATTTTGAATTGCTTTCTTCTATTGCCTGCTTTACAGGAATTGCATTTAAATTAAAACAGACAGCGGCGGCGTCCCATCAGGAATCAGTCTTTAGCTTATCCCTCTGAAGTCACTACAGCAAGATGACTACATACCAGCTTCTTAATCTTCAATTAGCTCCAACTTCAGGTTACTATGGTTTATTTACCAACAATCCTATGTGTGTGAATCGATAAGCTGTCTTACATGTATGTGCCAACCTAGGTTCTGTATTTTCTTCTTACAGTATCACAAAGGCAACATATGTTATTTACAACCTAAAGCAGATCTACTATCCCTTAGTGGCCGCAGACTACACGCAGTTTACTCTTGCTGCAGTCTCTAAGTGCAGCACGTGAAAGAGACTGCTACAGCAAGGCAAGGGCTGTGTGTGGGGGCTGCTTTCTGCTGAACCCCCCCAACAAGCTCTGGGCTGCCTCTTGGGGATGCAGCTCAGGGGATGCTGCTGGAGGGACACGGAGCTTTGCTCTCTGCCCCCTTCTTTGGGGTAGGTGGAGGGAGCAATCTCTGCACTTCCCCAAAGGACTCGAGGGAACACAGCATGCCCAAGGATGAAATTGTCTTTATTTTCCAAAGAATGCCGCTCCTACCTGCCTGTATACCTGCCATATATTCACTCTGCATTTTGGAAAGACCTCTGAGGTCATTCCAATGTCATTATTGCTACTGGGAGTTCAATGTGGGTAAGTATGAGCCTCGTGTCGTCTTTATTGAATGTGAAGTATTCGCTTATTTGCAAATACTGGGTTTTTAAAAAAGGAAAATAAATGCAAAATTCTGTCTCGTGATTCAGATAAAAATCCATCCCAGAAGACTGGTTAAATATGATTTTTTGGGTCCAGGGGTCAACCTATGATATAATATTTCCTAGGGTCCAGCATCTTTTGTTAACATCAATAAGATTCCTAGCAGACTGATTTTATCACCAATGTGCTAAATACTGGTGTGTTTATTGTATGTCTTTAGTGTCAGTCTGGTGTAACTCAGTGGGGATCATTGCATTCCTCCTGGTTTACTGTGGAATGAAGGAAAGGAATCACTCTCTCCTGTTCTAAATAGATACCAAATCAGTATAATTTTTGCAAACTTTGAGCTACATAGTCTATCCTCTGAATGTATACAGAGAAAAAATTTCTTCAGGCCAAGAATTTGATGAATAGTTACTGTGAGGCTTTGTTTAAACTAAGAATCATGCCAAGTACGGAGATTAGAGACCCATCAGCTGCTACTTTTTTAATTTTTTTTATTTGAACACTGTTTTCCTTTTACTAGCTAATGATAATAAATTGGCTGCCAGTAGCAATCCTACCACCTGTTGAGCTTCATTTCTCATACCCTCCCACTGACAGCACAAACAGATCTAAACAGCTATAGCAAGCAATTGAAGAAAGAAAAAAGGAAACAAGGAAGCCTGTGTCCAGCCCCGCTGTGACTAAAGCAAGAACAGAGGATGCTCAGGAACAGCGGGGAGATCTGCACCCCGTTTAACCACGGACCCAGAGTACTCGGGCAAGAAGTGACCTTGGAAGACAAGAACACAGCCAAACATTTCTAAGCAGAATAGCCGGTATACGATGACAGCTTTTTATTTCAAACATCAGCATTTCTGTATTAGCCATTAGAAAAGCAGAAATTACACTTCACTAAAGCATCCGTTTTTACCAGTCTACTGAATTTGGCTTAGCACAGTACCTGTAATAGTCTCTATCCTCAGAATGGAAAATGCCCATCTGGCATATTTAGCTATTAAAAGGAGTAATTATTAATACCTAAAGACAGCTAATACAATTTGGTTTATTTTTAAATGCAAGGTACATATTTGTTCATAGAAACTTCTGGTCACTGGTTTACTAGACAGATGATTAAGGGCCAAAGGTATAATACGTATAAATCTCTTTTCTGTATCCATGTATAAAAAACAGTCTTTAAGATGGTGCAGTCTACATAGCTTACAGAAAAAGGACAAAATCAGTAAGTGGAACAAAGTGAAACATTGATATATATTGCTATGGCATTACTATAGCAAAAAAGGTTAGATGTCCACAAATACTGACTTTAATGAATTTATCTTGAAAAACATGGTGTTTTCTGTTCTGTTTCCCCTCTAAAGATTAAAAAACCTGGTTTTGTACAGTTATATAAATGCATAGTTCCAAAGCTGAATACTTTTAAGTTTCCAAGAAATCAAGATTTTTTTTTCTTCAGGGACATCAGTCAAAAGTCCAATTTCTATTGTTATTTTCAGATTGCATATAAAGAACTGCCTGTAACAGCTTTATTATCCCTGCCTGTCACTGCTGTGATATGATACTGTTTTAAGGCTGGAGTATGAACATGTTGGAATATGCAAGTTCCCGTAGGCGTTGGGAGGCACTGCATAATGGTAAGTTTCTAGATCTGATCAAGGTGTAGTCATTTGTTTTTGTAAGTCAAAGCTTTCATCCAAACCCTGCTCCCATTTTCCCTATCAAGACAATGAACCAAAACTAACTAACAAGCTGCTTTTATCATTAATATCAAAACTAGGTACATTTAATTATAATAAAATGAATAAAGCCAAATTAAAATCCTACTGTCGAAGCTGAAAACGATTACAAAAATAAAGGCCATGCACACACTTTGGAAATAAGGGCATTTACAACTCTAAATATAGAATTGGGACATCATGGCCTCAACTGCACGGGACACTTGTGCACTGCGCACACCCCCCCGCTTCAAAAGGTAAGCACGTAGAAATTACACAATTTGCAAGGACATAAATCACAGACTAAAAGTCTAACATTGGCGAGGAGAAATGTTGTCTTCAGCATTTGCTGTGAGATTTTTGATTTTTTTTTTTACTTTAAATCTTTTCAGTGTCAGGCCACATCCTGTTCTCATTAGCGTGGGGAAAAGTTATTTGGTACTGAGGAGAACTTCATTAAGGTCTGTGGGATTTGGAAGGGATGAGAGAGGTTGTTATTATGTGCCACTTAATTTAGAGCCCAATGAAAATCCATTTTCACCTAAGGGAACACAAACAGTGATTAAACTTAAGCAGAACTTTTCTACTTAGTTATTAGATAATACAGGGATTAAACCCACCAGATCATTAGTATAGCTCAGTACATACCTACTAAGGCAAAGTAGAATCAAAGTGCAACTCCTTATTCTAAAGCAACGCCAAAACTAGCACACGCCTGGTGGTTTCTTCTGAGATTCCTTCAGTCACATGGATGAGATGCAGAGATGAGATGCCCATTAGAAGATCCTGGAATTAAGGATTTGTGCTTCAGGTAGAGTTTGCTCCAAAGTCCTACATCTGATACTGTCTTTCAAAAAAAGAGTGAATTCCGTTCAGCTGATTGATACTGGCTGCTATTATAAATTTCTGACTTACTACACTTGGAGAGGAGGATACACATGTCCTCAGTATGGAAAAAGATGAAAGAGCCGGTTACATAATAAAACCAGTACTTTGGCTCTTCTCTGGGTATTCCTCTGTCTCTAGATGTCATTCTTGCAGATTAGAAACAAATATACAGAGACACGTCCATCTGAGAAAGATGGTCTAGCGTTAAACTATGTCCTCTTGAGGTTCCTGAGGAAACCAGCTTAGAAATAGATGGCTAATATTTAATGGTTCCATGCTGTCTATTAACATTGAAAACCATCTGTTCTTTGATATAAACAGAGACCTAATTAAAAGTTCTGAAGCAGAGTGATGCTCACAGAAGCTTTGATTCCTTTAAAAAGCCTTTTGATAGCTTGGGCTTTTGTAATTACTGGTTTTTTTAATTCCTTCCTATTTGCTTACATCCTTTAAGACACTGGTTCAAGCAGCCTGAAAGTGCATTTTGAAAACTGTAAAATAACCTTTCACACTTCTGAGTGAAGGAATCACTTAGCAATGCTAAATGAGGGAAGAGGAGGAAAAGAATCAAGTTCCTTCCAGTCTAGACATTGACCATTTTATGGAGCACATGCAAATCATAGAATCATAGAATGGTTTGGGTTGGAAGGGACCTTAAGGATCATCTAGTTCCAACCCCCTTTCTGTGGACTGTACTTTAATGCTGTACTTTTTTTGTGTAGGAAGCTTGCATTTGTTAGAGATGGATCTAATTCATCAAAACTCAGGTCTTGATCAAACTTGGAGGGGGTACAAGTCTAGAGTTTGGATTTGGGACCTTCACAACATTTGGATGTTTTTATATTGGAAAGAACATTTTTTTTTTTCAATCACGAGAATAGGTAGCTTCTATAAATGACTGCTCCTCTGTTTTTTCTATGTTCAAATTCAGTCTAGGCCTTTTTGACTCATTTCTTGAAACTGTAGCTGCCTAACTTCTGTAAACTCCCCTGATGTGAAACAGTGAATGGACTAAACTGTCCCTTGACTCCTCTTATAGACTCGTTTTGTATAATTTAGCATTGTTTTAGGATTTCCTGCAACTGTCTGAATTTATTGGTGGGAATCATTATCTTGTAGATTCAGACTGTTATAGCCTGAGATATGGAGCAAGATTCTGGTCTACAGGCAGTAGATTTACTCCTGAAGATCAGCACTGGGATCATACAGGATTACCTGAAAAGAACAAAACCTCTTGAAAACGCATATCTTAACACTTTCAATGTTTAATGCCTCCATTTTAGTATATACAAATTTGTATTTATTTATACTAAATATATCACTAATAATAGAAACAGTGCAGCCCTGAAAAACTAACAAACAGTAAAATTTCACAGTTCCATCAAATTCTTTTTTGCAACAGAAGATACCACTCTTTCTTGCATGCACCGTTTTTTATTGCATTCTTCTATCATGGGATATACCACTACCTTCTAACTTTTGCCCAGCTACTGGACTAAGAGGAATGAGAAAGGAAAAACTCACATACCAGCAACAGAAAAATAATTATGAGAAACCCTGCAGGTAGTTGAAAGCAACTGCTGGCTGTGACAGAGCCCAGGAGTGGTCAACTGAAAGAGGAAAAAACTCTGCTAGTTTCAGTCTTCTTCAGTCATTGGCCTTTCATGGTCGAGGATGACCCAGAATTAGGTGCAGCCTGTGTAAAAGTGGTATTTCTTCTAGATTCCGACTTTTTCTGTTGCCATGGTAATATTTCTTTTTTTTTTTTTTTTTCCCTTCCTTACTGAATATTACTTAGAATTTATGGAGTGCTACAGCACTAGCAGCTCTAAACTACCCGGTTGGGTAAGATAGAGAAATGGTAGCACCAATTCTCAGTTTTGTGTGACAGCTATTTGTTTGAATTCAAACAGCTTCCATAAGCTGATGTTATCTTTCTGAGTGTCCTTACAGCTTTAAAGGTCACTACTATTATCAAAAGTGTTTTCTTCAACTCATTTTTATCTTCTGCTGAGCTAGTGTTGGCCTCCTCTTCTGGGCTAAAAATTCCAGGCTATAACTTGCTTGGTATTTATTGCATGGATGAGCTTAAAATATTAAAGCTTATTTCACTGTCTAACTTTGAAAAGACACTTCCATATTCTTATGATACTTTTTTTCATAAATAATCAGAAGTGAGTATTTAGAGCTCCACAGAGATTATTTGACACTCCCTGTCAAACTCTACTAACTCTGTCAGGTTCTTACTTAGAAGCCATTTGGTTCTATCATACCAGCTTCAAATTCACTTTAGTGACCTTCTGAACATGAAAGGAAGTCAGACTTTTCTCTCAACTACTGCAGACATCAAGGTTTTAATTGCTTCTGCAGTACCTGTCACTAAACTCAGCAGTGGCTCCAGTATGATCCTTCTCAAGACTTCTGGGTCTATAAAAGCATGCAAGTACAAAATCTTTTTGATACCAAAGGAACTAAAAAGCACACCTTAAATTTTTAAAACACATGCCTTTCAAGGGATCATTTTTAGCCCATTAAAACCGATGGCAATCCATCCAACAACTGTGATGAATGTCAGACCAGGCTGCTGTCTCCCAGGCACTTTTTAAGTTAGCTAGACATAGTAAACAAAAACTAATGAGCTATAATTAAAATCATACTGTTTAATATGTATTACTTGGCAGAGATCTGTTTTGTTTTCAAGTTAAAGTATGGTTCTGCTCTTGAAAGTCACTCTATGAGTGGCAGTGGGAAATGGCATATTTATTTGTCACTTTACTCTTCCCAGATGAGTCTGCTCAGTTAATAAGCAAAAAATAATTTCTTCTGCCTTACTGCTTGCCCTGTAATGGCATACTTGAAATTTAAGCCATGTCCTTCACTGCTTATGATTCATCCTCACTGAACATGAAAAAACCCAGAGAGATCATAGCTGAGGTCAAAAACGCAAATGAAAGATACCTGTTGTAACCCTGAATTAAAGATACATCAGTGATTTGGGATGCAGCTTTCTACATTGACTGCAATTATATTTCCATCAGGTGTTCCAGAGTTAATTCTGAAAGTGTTTGTACATGTACTTGATCTTCATGCTATAAATCACACTATCAACAAGTGGAAGCCCCATCTAGTCTGATTATGCCAACTCTCATTTTCCACTGATCTTGTAAGCTTTAGCTGTAGAAGTGATGTGGGGAAAAAGAAGAAGAAAAAAAAAAAGATAAATCCTTCTAATTCTGACATTGTACATATCTCACATTCACCTGGTTACCCAGCTGACATTTGCTTATTGCACCTACCAGCTGAGGAACACCAACATGGCCAAAGCAGCCGTACAGTGTGGCCAACCTTACCTCCCCTGGTCCCGACGCTGCTGCCCGCACGAGCACCCTCACAGCTGTCTGAGCTCAGACCCTAAGGACCGTGCTAAAATCTGCTTGACAAAAAGGTCACAAAATATAACCAGAAGCAAGGAAATGTCACCAGGTGGATGTATTTGTCTTACGTCCTGCAGGAGTTAGGTCTTTAATCAATAAAAATGAAAACAAAATCATCAGTGACTGGGGTCCATAGGTTGAAGAGGAGTAAGTATTTACACACTGCCTCTGCTGTTGTATTGTGGCTAGGGTAGTTACCAAAGGGATTGGCAATGATGGAAATAAAAATTATTAATGGGTAATTTCAGCCAGGGTGGGTAGCCAGAATCCGCAGGGGGTTTATGAATGCTCGGTATGTGCCGAATGGCGGTGCTGTAACCTGCGCCCCTGCTGCTCTCACCCGCTCCTGTCATCACCCGCCTTTTACTGCCACGTGCAGATGCACAGCAAAACTGGAAAGGCAGTGAAGAGTGAAAAATGGATTGATTACTGTGAAATAAGTTGCACTTAAATACACTGTCACATTTCTCTGGATCAAAGACAGTTCATTAAAGCAAAAATCTAAGTTTTAGGCCAGATTTAAGGTTGTTAATCCTCCATTTATATGAGCTCAACAGCAGGAAAAATGTTGCAATGTACAGAAAGACGTAAAAAGTCTTAATTATTATTTGTTAAATTATTAATTATGAATTAATTATTACAAAATGATTTTAATTATCCTTCACACACCTGAGTATACACATCTGAGTCCTCGAGAGCGCAGTTTTTTGCTGACAGCTGCCTTTGCTGTTCTCCTAAGCAAAACAGTTCCCATGCCACCACAACAGTTTCCAGGATCACTTCAGGGTTGCTGGAATTACACAGTAAAAACGTTCATTTAGAAAATTTAGAGATGCTCTCATTCACCATCCCCGCACAGTGACGCAGTAACTTGGAGTTTAAGGCTGACTATCTGAATGAGAAAGGGTAAATACAAGGAGGAGAAAGAACCTGAGGGCAGTTTGGCAGCTCTTGCCTACCAATAAAACACTAAATTACCGAGCGGTGGTGCAGGAGCAAGAAGGCAAACTGGGGGTGACAGGGATTAATTGCCCCTTTTAATCCAGACTCCTTCCTGCCTCCAGAGAGGGGCTGCGCCTCACAGAGCCAGGAGAGGGAAGTTCAGCATCCCTGGGCAGAGCAAGGGGTTTGGATAGGAAAGAGAGGATTTATTAGTTTGTCACACTCACAGTAGAGGTACTAAAATTTTCCAAGGATGGCACTGTCTAGCAGCCGGAAAGGTCAGGTTATTTCCTCACCTCTGCCCCGGGCTGGGTGAGGGGCTCCCTCTGGGCTCAGGCACGAGCCCACGCCACCATCACCCGTGACCTTGATGGTTCAGGAGCAGCTCTGTCTCCCCGAGCGGTGCAGAAGCCCCATCCTGCCCAGGAGATCTGTGCATCCTCGTAACGAGAGCAATAGATACTCATCCACCACGTGCACATCCACAGTATTCCTTCGGATTCATCTTTAGGAACTACTGAACTGCTGTTTGCTGCTCAGCTGATGTTTGCACTTAACAGTGTTTGCATGGTCTGTGGAGCAAGATTTAAGCTGAAGCAGTTCTAACATTCCCAGGACTTACAGCCCTGTTGTGTGTGCTAAAATTAATGAATAGCCTTTGGAGCACTTTGCAAAAGAGGGACTAAATTATATTTTATGTATGCATCTGTGCAAATAAGGAAAAAAAAGCCAGATGAAGCTCTCAGATGAAAAGACAAGTTAGAAGGTGACAGCATCTGTAGTAACTGCCTGGAAACACAGCCCTAGCAAATATGACATGATTTGAAATCGATCTCTTTTATTGATGACAAACACATGCTAACTCAAATCAGCTGCCGTTTGCCCTCGGGTAGTCCCATGCACTCTACATTAACACTGATTAGCTGACCTTGGCACAGGCTGTGCCCTCAGAGCTGGATACAGATTGCATTGCTGATCAGATGGGGAGACAAAATTATGAGTTGAGAGAGCTGCTGGTCAGAGCTTGGGGTGTCATGTCCATTCCCATCGAGCCTGAGGGCTTTCCCCGTGTGTTGGAAGCACCTGTGCTTTGATGTCCTGAAGGCAATGGCGGGAGAAGGAAGGAACTGGAGATGAGGAAGAAAGTGCCTGGTTTATGAGAAATTACTGAGTCTGGTTCCAGCTACCTGTGTGTCCATTTTGTAAATGAATACCGTGCAGCCTAAGTCAGAGAAGATGGAGCCTCCAGTTGGCTGTAGATGTGTGATACTGACGGCTCTGGCACATGTTATTTTTGGACATAAAGCTGATTTTTCTTCAAGTTATGCAGTGAAATACTATGCTCTCCGTCAGATGGCATTTTGTTCTGAGCAGGTGTACTTCTTTAGAACGTACATATTCCTTTTCTGAGTAAGGACAGCAAAGCAACCCCGCTGAATGGCAGCGAGTGCTCTGGGGGAGCTGAAGATAACCGCGAGGCATCATCTGTTCGCTGGCAACGCCGCTATGAAATAGCACATGAGGAAAACCAACTCTTCAGTCATATTTCCTAATCTGGAGGGACAGGTGGGTGTGGAAAGTAATGACAGCCTGTAATAGCCTTGGCTAGCCATCTGGTAGGGTTTTCATTTGCTCTGTAAAATATAGTGAGTTTAATACTGAGTTTAGAAAAAAATTGAGCTGTCTGAAAATTCAGTTGGGAAAATAGACTTCCAGGAGGAGAGAGAATTCCAAAAATATTTGTAGGCATGGAGGTACTCTGTGTATGTGTGTGTATATATATATTTACAGTGTGCACACATGTACATATGTTATTTCTTTAGAAAATTAACAGAGATCTCAAGAGTATGCTGGTTAGTAGCGTTGGGTTTTATTGGGCTAAAGAGCCACTCACAGAGTCATAGGGAAGGTTTGAAACGTATCCTTTTTACACACTGAATAAATTAAAGACTGCGTTTAAGTTCCTCCCCATATGTCTTAACCAACAGCTTTAAAAGAACACTTGCGAAGCTGCAAAAGCTAATATTGAAAGCTTCAGAAATGGATAGGTAGCACAAGTATACCTACATGGCCCTTCTCAGCCAGACAAAGTTGGTCCGTGCGCAACTTTGAACACCAGTTTGCTTTGAAGGCTGAGCTGCAGGAGGGCTCGTTCTTCGGGCACTGCTGATCTGTTCAGTCTCTGTTAACCTGCAGCGATGTCATCTCTAGCTCAAGGCTAGAATTAACTTGTTCAAGGAGTCTTCATGGAGCTACTTGAATTTGGAAGTAAACCATCCAGCATGTTATGACCCTACGGTTTGTTGTGCAAATCAATAACCCACGGCTTGCCAGCACTCTCATCTTGTTTCGTGACGCGAGCTTTGAGCCAGGATTGAAAAACAATTTCTAGTGTATCAAATTGAGGAGAGATCAGTGAGAAATTTAATTGCTTTGAGTGTAGTCTTAACATGATTTCTGCTCCCAGGGAGGTGTTGGGCCAAGCACACCCCAGAGTGGAGTGAGATCGCTCTATTCTGGAGCGACTCCTGAGAAATTAGTAGATGCCCATCAGCAGAAATGCATGTGTAAAATGGAGAACTCCAGTGAAACCGGCTCTGTGTTAGCTGCGGCTGTGGCCACAGCTGTACGCGGCTCTTTCTGGTTTATGAATAGCGACACAGTGAGTGACGTAGGACCTCTGTGCTAATGATGGCTGTCACGGGGAAGTAATTGCCCTGCTGGGGATAGAAAAGGGTGAGGAGAGGACTGCTCTACTGTAACGTTTGAACATCAACTGGTTTACAGACAGGCATTATCATGTTAATCTTTTGGCAATCAATAACCACAAACCAGAGCGCTGCCGGGATTTAGCAACATCTAGAGGATGTGCCTTGGTTTGGAAAAGGCTAATGGATGAATAAAGGATGTACCGCAGGCAGTAGAATGAGCAAAAGCTGCCGTGCCCCAGCCTGACTTCTGACTCTGTAACAGAATGGTGACACTAAATAATTAATTTTTTTTTTCCTACTGCCGGTTGTGACTTAAGTGTTTGTTCTTACTAATGCGAAGAGTCTTGCCATCTGATTTTGTTGCCTAATGGCATAGGAAGCTGCTGGGGGATTTCTTGTCATAGAAACTATTCTATCTTCAGTAGTGCTAGTAGCTTTGATAGCAGAAGTTTGGGAGAGGTTGTTTCTATACTTGAAGTTAATTGCATAATTGGTCTTATAATTGCAGGCACTACTAAAGGTATTTCTACTTTTATAGACTTCAGGTTGGAATTTTAAGAATAGTTTTTGCTTCCAAAAAGTTTTTATTTTCAGTAGACAAGTGATAGAAAATGAATTATAAAATTGTAAATTAAAATTCTTCCTTCTTGGAAGGAAGATGCTATGTATAGTAGACTTTAGCCACACAGGTCAGTCTTATTCTCGAATAATCTAGCATCTTGAGCAAAACCTCTCCGCTAGCAGTTACATCCACAAAAACATTTCAAAATGAAATATCCCAAAGATTAAGGTGAATGCTTAGGTTTCTTAACTATTTAGTATTTACAGCACCGTGAATAAACACTGCAAAGCTAGCCTCTAACTGTATACATTTTATTATTTGAGAAAACAAATCCTCATCTGAAGAACAGACGTACGACGCTTTCCACGTGTACTGCAGAGCATTTTGGCATAATGGCTGAACTAAATTACGAACTTAAGCTCATCAAGAATCCTGAATGTTAACTTGACATTAGCTTGAGGTACTGACTGCCTCAAGAAATATAAAGTACTTGTGTTAAATAACTTACTATATTTGATTTCATCCTTAAACTTTTCCCCAATGTTTAAAAAAATGAGACAGGATTGAACACCCTAATATAATTTCCACTCTTTAAGTACTTACATTTCTGATATTAAACATGTTTATTTTGAATTGCAGCTTTAAACTATTCAAAACATATACTACACAAAAATCTTTTTGAACCATTGAAATGTAAAATGCATCAATGCAAAAGAAAAAAAAGGAAGAAAAGAAGAGGAAAAAAAAAAAAGGGGGTGTCTATGGTAGCTTCCCTACTCTGCTTACTTGGATGATTCCTCTGCATAATTGTTCCACTAAGACTTCAGCAGATGGAGTAATAGGCAAGCTTTAAACGCTGATTACAAATTCCTGCACAAGTGGGTTTTGTCTGTTTTGTCAATTCGGAGACCTTTCCCAGCTGTTCCGCAGAAGGCTCTTACACCAGGATTACCCACCAGACGGACACAACTAGCTGGTCACCACGTGCCGCGCTGGTTGCAGAGCTTGGCCCGTGCGTCCCCGCTGCAGGCAGAGCCGTAGCAAGAGCTGCCGCTGACCCGGCTCCGGGGGGCAGCTGCTCAGGGATGTAAAGTTAATGTACATTTAGCCTGCAGGAAGCGCCCATATTGCTTCATTCAAGGTTCTCGTATCTCAAGGCAATTATTTTGCCAATATATTTTCTCATGATATATGGAGGTGTTAAGCCAAATTTTGTCAGTAAGTGTTAGAAACTCAAGCAACTTCTTGTTTCCAACTGTAATATTTTGAAAGCATCCTACGCTGCCGAAGTTTCCTTTATTGAGATATGAGGACAGCAAAAAACCCTCTGTTTCATCTCCTTTGAATAAAAGCCATCAGGTGACCGCTCTAAATGCAGAAAAGTCACTTATGAATTCAATATTTATATTAAAGCAGTTTTCAATGTGTTCAGACCACAATGAGCACCCAAGCTGCTTAATAGGAGAGACTATTTTCAAGATATTTTTTAAATCATTTATAATATGGGTGCTGATGTTGGTCCTTATTTTTTGCTCTAGTAATAAGTAACTGTACTAGAATCCAGCTTTTTGCTCGTTAACATTCCAAGAACAGAAGGAGATTAAATAAAAACCTGCATCAGGTAAGAAATCAGCTTTCGAAGTTGTGATGTTTATGGCACAGGACCTCATAAATTCAAAGTGTCTTGTCAGTGTTAGACACTATGTAAAGATTTGGCTTTTATACTTTCATTTCAGAATCTATCATTTGCCTATTGCAGGCTTGTTTTTACTGAATTCTCACTGCATTTCATTTCTTTTCCAAAACATTTTCTTATATACTCAACTGAAATTCCTTTATGTCTGCATGCTGGGAACATCCATATTTCAGCTCTCTGATCTTCTCTGTATTTAACTTGGGTGCTTTTCATATTCGATGCGCTAATTGGCTTTTCACAGTCTGGCTTTTCACATTCTGACTTTTCAACCCTGCATGATATATCTTATTGCATTAAACCCATTTTTACCCTTGTTTCCTCTCCCGTTCTCCAGCTTAGCATTTTCCCTTTTTATTGGTTCTGTGCCATCCTCTTTCCTGTCAGCAATGTGTACACACGTAGATCAAAACCGCTTCAAATTAATGTCTCTCCCAACTCTTTTCCTACTCCATGAAAGCTTATTTAAAGACTAATTGGCCAAGCCTTTTAGCTTATTTAACTTTGGTATGTAGGCAACTCTGCAGCCACGCAGATTTACAGCACCTCTCAGCCTGGCGCTCCGACCGAAGCTGGGGGCTAAAATCTGGAGTTTGGACAGTAGCCGAGGAGTCATCCATCACTTACGTTGTGACCATCATTAGTGCTTGCTCACATATATCACCTGTCACAGGAGAAATGGTTTGCGTCTGAAATAAATCAGCTGCTGAACTACAAGCAGGTTACTCAGAGTTTCAGACATGGTTCTCTCCGTCAGGGAGAGCTTTTTGTCCCTTTACTGCTGTTAACTTTGCAGCAGGTGCATTCAAGCTATCGGGATCACTGAGTCTTCTCTGCACAAAAGCAGACGCCTTTCCTGAATATTCGCTAGCGATAATTCATTATAGACTTTCTTCTTGCCCATATTTACTGAGCAAATTCTCCTGCAGTCCAAAGAAAACACTTCACAGGAGGTAACTGCTGCTAAAAAGAGAAAGGAAGCACTAATGGTGCATGTGTTATAATCAAGTGTCTATCCCCTCAGTTAAAAAAGAAAAAAAAAGTGCAGGCATTTATGTTTCATGCAATATTTACTTCTCCAATCTGGTCTCTTACCATCCTTTTAAATCTTAAACCACTTATTTCTTCAAAAATATTTTCCAAAACATTTATTATGAAAGCAATATCTCTTTTCTGAAACAACTTCTCACCTACGTTTATCTGAGCCCTACGTAATGATTCTCACTTGGCAAAGGGGCGCTTGAGGCATACAGCAGGTAACAGAGGACATACGTGTCAAATTAAACTTTCCCGGGACAGCTAGCTGCAATCTTAACTATACAGTTACTACTGGTCGATGGCTATTGATGGCATAAGCCACGGAGAACACCAGCCACTTGCTCAGCAGGGACACTGGCTTCTTGCGTGCTCGTGGACGCAACTGAAGGGACAGACTGGCCGTGAGGAGCCTTGTGGAGAAAGACCCACCCCCACCGTGGTTCCATAGGACTGTGCCACGCGGAGAGAGCGCCTGAACCTCTAGATTTAGGGTGTCCAGTGGCCAGACATTTGTACAAGCAGGTTTTAGGTCTCCAGCAGTCAGGCAGTGTTTGAAGGACCTAATCAGTTGTTTTTACTCTTGCTGCTGTTGGGGGAAGAGCTGGACTGGTGTAAAGAAAAACAGGATTTTACATGGAATGTTAGCACAGTTTCTATGTTATTAAATCTTTAACCTTCACCTAAGAAACTACTAACTATATATCTCTTAAAAACTATTTGTTCCGAATAAAATAGCCTACTTACATGACATTTACTTGCACAGATTATCTGGACAGAATATTCCAATGCATCTGTTTTGCACTTCACATCTAATGCCTTATTTGTTTGAAATAAAAGCCTTTAAGAAACCCAAAACAACTTAAACCCACACTGTAAAAAAATTTAGTCCATCAACCAGTATGGGAGAGGATGTAGCCAACATTAGCACCATAAGCCACCTCCACGTGTAGTTACTCACTGTGTGGTTGTACCAAAACAAAACACTCATGATAGGGAGGAAAAAAAGCGCTGCGTGCGTAAAATATATTTACTGCCCTAGGGAAGACAGATCAACAAAAAGTATCGATGGGAAGCACACTAGGAAATACTAAACCAGTTGGATATCATCATCCCATGAGCTGGATCCCTTTGTGTAAGTGTTTTCTGGTCTACACACAGGATACCGTAAGTTCAAATTTAAGAAAGACAAGAGCAAGTTTTTATGCACGGGCCACTTAGTAATAATTCCTAGTGGTTAGCAGGACAATTTTGATCAGCATTTATTGCACTTTTTTGGTCTCCCTAGTTTTGAAACTAGACTTGAGCTGCCCGGGAGCAGGCAGGATTAAGTGATATCACCCCAGTGGAACAACTCGGAAGGTACTTTGCACAGGAATCACACCTGAGAGGTATGGAGGAAGAGATTAAACAGGCTTTGGAGTCTTATCCATGAGAAAAATCTGTATGGGACCTGAAAGTACAGATATTTTCACATAGTTGGAAACAGTTTACTTAAACTAGTACTTTTTTCCTCTAAAAGCACACGTGTCATTTCTAAACAAGTGTTTATGAGCCTAGCACTGGTTTTGTTTCTTCTTTATTTTTAACCAACATTCAAAAAGCCTCACATTTTCTGTTTCAGAAGGAAAATTGAAGAAAAGAAAGAAAAAAGAAAGAGAAAAGAATTATAAGTATTGCCTTAAGAGGCTAGAAAAGTCTTAAGAGTCTGTAAATTATCAGAACCACACTACATTTATCTGAGCCTTTTATCAGAATTAAAGTTGATATCTATTAAGGAAAAATGCAATATATAAGTCCAGGGAAGCCAAATGAGATTGTGGAAAAATAAAATGAACAGTTTCATCCACTCCCAAAGGAGTGTCAGAATATTAAAACCTAACAAGCTGCAATCTCTTTCCTCACTCTTAAAAATCGTTCCAACGTTTGATGATGGCTGACAGCAAAGTGGAGACTCGTTAGAGACTGTGGAGGGGAGAGGAAAGAGGGAAGGGAAATCCACTTGTACATACGTCCATGTTCCCTACTTGGCAATTTAGAGGAGATAATTTTGACACAATACAGCCATGAAATCAGTTTAGTCAAGTGGTAAGGCAAAATGATTTATAGGCTCATAAAACGAGAAACTAGTGAAAGTGAAAAAGAAGTTAAAAATCTTATGGCTAAACTGGAATATATTTCATCTCTCAATATAAATGCTTACTTCAGTCCAATGCATTACTCTGGCTTTTTTTCAGCGTACTAAAACTATTTCAACTACAAGCAACAAAGCCTGGGTTTTACAAGGGAAGAAGACTCGGCAGTGTCTATCTGTTCCCTTATAAAACACTTTGTTAAATGCACGCAATGAATTAATTAGAGAATACAACAGAGAAATACAAAGCTTGGCTGTTTATTAGGCTTATTAGATAGACTAATTAATATTGCTAGACACCATATCAGGATTAGTGACTATGTGGTCAATTCATTTGAAAGCTGATTGGGAAAAAAATAAGGCAACTGGAACCTCAATTACCCTGATGGGATAAGGGATGTGATGGGTTGAAGTGGAAAAACTGGAGTGTTGGGCCGTGGCATGTGAGTTGAACAGCGTGAACATCCATATCACAGCTCTGGGAAGGTTAATTCGTGTACCGGGCATGGGAACAGCAGGACACGGGCTCTGGACATGGCATCGTTCCTTCATGCTGCTGCTGCTTCTCTTTCAGCACCAATTTGAGTGTTTTGTCCTCATTTCTAGTTTGGAAGATAAAATTAGACAAGAGAAAGAAAAATGGTTTTGCAGAACAGGGAGGATTACTTTTACACCTCATTTGAAAATGTTGGAAGCCTGTGGAGAAAGAATAAAAAGCATGTTGCTGGTATTGTTTGAAACATCTTGCTCACGTGCCATCACAGCTTCTCCAACACTATGGAGCACACACTGCCCCTGAGCCCCCTGCGTGGACCTTCCTCCCCCAAACCTGCCCTCACCTCTGCTCCCCAGTCCCTTCCCGACCCGCTCCCCACGGTACTTTTTGGAGCACTCCTGATGACCAACACATCCTGGGAAAGGGATTTTGTTCTAGCTCCCAGTCCCAAGAGCAGGGTTTGCAGCTGAGGGAGAGGTCTAGTGGAAACCACTTACGCTTTCCCTCTCTGTTTTTGCTGTGCGAGTAATTAAAGATCAGCATTACTCAGATTGTACGCCAGCACATCCAATGGGTTGCACAACTGAGCATCGCCAGTGGAGCTGCTCATTTAGCTCCGACTGGTTCCAGATGGTGCAGACTCCAGCCTGCTATTTCAGCAGGGCTAATGGGATTAAAGAGCAAAAAACTTTCCCTGCTGCAGTAAACAGAAACGTCAGGTTAAATAATATGTAGCTTTTGAGGTTACATCTTCGGTGGTTCAGCTGACAGAAATTTTACCCTGTTTGTCTCAAGTCAGAATCTTTTCCAATTAAATTAACTGCTGATTTATGCAATCAAGGCAAAAGTTGAAGCGAGTTACATGGTCTTTTAAGGTAATCACTTAAAAATATCTAACATAAATGTAACTGCTTGCTTAAAATAGACAAAATATAATCTATTCAGCAAAAAAATTCCTTTTGATATGACCCATCAGTATGCAAGTGCAAAGCAAGCTGTGCTTTCCCCAGCATCTTCCATTAGTTCAAATGCAATATAAGATATGAAACACTTTTAGGAATGTTTTTCCACTAGATTTATTTGGTTCGCCTTTATGTATTCATGACAGCGCTGCACACAATTGTTATTGTAGATTCTTGGAAACCTTTACACCTCACATTCTTTGATACTTTATCCAATACTGGAAGCAAAATGGTCTGGGTAAAAAATCTAAGCATCTAAAACTTGTTGGGAAATTTGTCTTTAGTATTAACCAACGTTGATTTTGCCAGGCACCGTGCTGTAGCCAAGGAAATGCTCTGTTCAACATATCCCTGTCTGAAAGTATCACAGTTTTAAAAAGGTATGTCAGGGAAATGTCTGTGTGCTGAAGATATCATCAAATAATTTAAACCAAAACTGTGCCTATAAATGGTCTGAATTTTCTTTTCCATAACCAGAAAAAAAAGTCATTGTTTAAAGATGAATTCTAGAAAAGGCCCTTGAGTTCCTTACTCTCATATATGTGAGCAGGTCACGATGTTACAAGGGTACAGTGATAATCTTGTAAGTATGGCTTTCAAATTCAAATGCATCAAAAGTTCTTACGGACTTTCTGGATGGCAAGGCTGGTGGTTTTGATTTTTTTTTTTTAGAACATATTATTCTAATGACTTTTGTACAGAAAAATTCTCTTTTTTTTTTTATCTGTTGTTGAACAAACTTGCTAAAAGTTATTTCTAAACAAAGCAGAAATTGTAAAGGTATTTCAGTGAAAGGGTTGGCTTAAAAAGTAATTTTTTGTTCCAAGAAGTAGAAAATGGGACCCACTTTGATTCTGTGAAATAAAAAGGCAAAGCCTACTATAAGACTTCAGGTTTTTTGTTCAGAGTTACAAGGTTCATTATAACTTTTTTAGCATTTCTACAGTTACAATTTCAACCAAATGTCATTTGCTTCAGGACAGACTCTGCCCTCACATCTTGGTAAGCGTGTTGTAGGCTTCACTGAAATTGTTTCTAATGATTTCAATTCCTAGTGATTGATGCTTGGAAAGGCTAACAGCTGATAGCATGACAAAAGAAATTGAAACCTAAATACCACCTTTGTTATAAGTTTTTATTCAAGAAAGCGCTTTGCCATTGTATGCCTGCTTCATTTTTTAACAGACTCGTTTGGGTGCACGTCAAAACCCAATTAACGTAGCAATGTGTCTGCCATGCCAAATACATTAACTCTTTCGAAACTGCTTTTCCAACAATGATGCTATTCCTTCCCTTCCTGTTTAGGAAATGGGTGCTTTAAAAGGCAACGATGTGTGTTAGCAACAACTTTGCGAATACTCGTTACTTTAAGCAATAGTTGCTCCTATTTACTGGTAAAAATAGGGAACGGCATTAGAATTTCATGAAGTTATTACTGCTGCTGCCTCAGCGCAGCGCAGTCACCCTCCCGTTTGTGGCATCAGAGTCCAGCTGTTTCTTCCCCAGTTTAAAGCTGGTATTTCTGAGAGGGAGCACAAATGCTATAGCACGTTTAATGAAATTAAGTTAAACACATGGAACCAGTAAATATAAGGGACAAGACATCTGACATAAGAAGACTTTTTAATCCAAACAGCAAAAGCCAATCGCAGTAATACAAAAAAATACGCAATCTCTGAGACAGAAGACATTCCCCATTAGAACTTGGCACTCTGGTCCATAGCTCGTGTGCCAGACTCGCTGGCGAGGTGAAAGCTGGAAATCAGTAATTAGCCCTGATTCCCAGCAGCTGATTGAGGAGCCTTTCAGGAAAGCAGAGAGGTAGCTGGTTGCCTGGAGGGAGCAGGAAGGTCTGTGTTGCTTGGTTTGAAAGAGGTTAGTGGTGGTCTTTCCTGTTATGTTTTCAGTTTTATGGAAATAAAATAATTTCTGAAGGGTTACTTGGGAGTTGGTGTGTTGTTTGCCACCATGTGTGTGCCCTTGTTGGGGTGGTCACTGTATTTGTTTGGTTGCTGCTGACCAGTCTCCAGGACAAGCTGGGTGCAGTTTGGTGGCCTGAGTAACGCAGGGAGCAGGTTGTGTGGCTGTAGTTTGGCTTTAGACTCTGCAAAGTAAGTTGTATGTAAATATTTTACAGTTAAAATTGCTACTGTCTCAGGAAAGAGGGAACAACTCTACAGTTATAAAGGCTGGGCTGCTGCTGGGCCCTTTCTTGAGGGGGAGCAGGGGTGGGGATGGGTCTGTGGTTGAAGTGTGGGTGTAGTTTGATCCCCTATGGGTTTTGCTCTGCCGTTTTACCTGCCATCTCTTTGCCTTTCACCGTGCAAACTGAGCCATTTTAGAAAATGTGGGTTTGACGCTGTCTTCCCTTTGTGAAGGTTTTGAGAAGTGATAAATAGATAAAAATTGAGGTAAAAACCCAAATTCACTATTTGTGGCCAGGGTAATAACTCAGGCAGAGTGACTGGTTCCCAGTTCAGCCCCCTGACTGGTATGGCACCGTGTGCCCCAGCTGCCTGGTGGTACAGCTCAGGTGGGAGCGATGAGGGGAGTCACTCTCTGAGGGCAACTGCAAGGGAGGGCTGATGGCTTTGTAAGAAACACGTTGTCACTGCGTCAGCCCTTCCTTTATCGCCATTCGTTCTGTTAATTTATACTGCGCTACCCTTAGGGCACGGACCTGGGTTCCCAGCTCTGTGTAGGGTGTCTGGGTGCTCACAGCTGCCCCTCTGGCCCTGGGGGGTTCCTGCGATGGGCTGGTGGATTCCACCTGCTTTGGTTCCTGTTACAGTGCAGACATGGTAGGTGGTTGCCAGCTGCTCTGCCTTTCCACCCGAGGTACAAGTTGGCAGTTGAAGTGTGGGATGTTTGGTGAGTGATGCAGTCTGTGAGAAATACTACCCGCTTTCCCAGGGTTGACGGGGCTTGAAAGGAAACGTTTATCAAAACTGTTCCTTGTTTTCTGTCCTTTTCTTGGTCTTCCTTATGCATTGCATTAAAATAAATAAGTGGCATGAGTCAGAAGTGTGATGAATTTCTTTAATTGTGAGGCTCTCTAATAGACTCCCTGGGGGCTTCTGACACACCAGAGCTGCTGTTCAGCGAACCTCCTCCTGGGTTCTGATCACCAGCACTTTACCTTATGATGAGACCTTTCATCTTAAGCTCTGCTAGTGCTTTGCAAACAGCCATTATGCTTCACGACACTGAAGTGAACATAATAACTGTCTCTTACCCAGTTATAACTTGTGTAAAGAGAGAGACGTAAGAGCCAGATGCTGTTGTCACATGGATGTGTGGTACCGGGGCTGCGTACCTGCTCCAGCTGTGTCACGTAACCAGCTAGAAACCATCTCTTCCCTTGCAGAGCAGCCCATTCCTACCAGATTATAAAGTATATCTGCCATGCGGCTGATAAGGGAAGCTTCATTCTCTGCCCTTTCCCGGCTCTAGCATACACCACTGTCTTTTAACGAGCTATTTGTGCTTAGAGTGGACTTCTTGATTTGATGGGCTGATGGTTTGAAGTTTATTGCTCAGCCTAGTGGAGATTTCCATAGCACTCAGCGAGCAAAGAGAAGATGCAGATACTATCTGCACGTAGTGCATAAAAATAAGACCAATTTATAATATATGATGGTGGGGAGAGAAAAGAGGGACCTAATGCAGTTGGACTCCCTTTTGCTAAAGGCTTTGAATAGCTGCTTGTTCTGTGTTTTCTTTTTGGCGCAGCTAGATGTGGCTGGTTAAGAGGCGCGGAGGTTGTGCTCCAGACGTTCACGTACAAAGAGCAGTCGGATCAATATCAATCTCTGCAGCCCGGTGCTGTTACAAAGGCTCGCAAGCGCGTGGCGTTTGGCTGCGGTTGTGCCCGCAATAGAGATCAAAGTGAGCTGAATGATGTTGTAGCTCCTGGGATGCTGCAATAGAGATACCAGAGGGTGGTTGAGACGATGGGCTGGGGAAGATGCAAATGAGAATGAATGAGCTCTGGTATTTGTGCCAATGAGTTAACTTAATTAAGGATGAAAAAAGAATGGAGAAGGAAAAGGATCGCTAATGCTGATGAAATTAGTCTAATACAGTGCAAATAGTGTTGCTGGGGTGTGTATTGTCTATTGCTCAATGTTACAGTCCTGTTTATGGTGGAAGTGGGGCAGGTTTGGGGTCTGTATGTCAATGGCAAGGAAGGATTCTGTGCTCTGTAGCAGGGGCTTTAACATAAACTGGCAGCACATTTATACCACAGAGCACTGCAAAACAAAGCTACTTGGTTTGGTACAACTGGAATAGTACTTATGGCATTTTTTAACTATTTTTTTTCCTGTTACACTGTTTTATCTGAAGTATTTTTTTTTCTCTGCTTACTTTTCTTTAGTTTTGCCAAAAAAACCCTCCCAAACCAACGTGGCAGTTGAGATTTCTGGAACTGAAACTTTTCATAAGTTCATGGTGAAGTGTGACTATACTGTTATGTGATTATATCTTTACAAAGTAAAACATTGTAATATAACTTATCTTTCATTGGCTGATCTGTTAAAACATGCTGGCATTTTCAGGATCATAGATATAGCAGTTGAATTCTAAGAAACTTTATTGAGTTACAAAGGTGGTAACAGAGGGAGAAGAAAATGAAGAGGAACAGGTGAGGATGGCAGTTTTTAGAAGCATAGACAGTGAATAACAGAGAAATTTGATAAGCGTGTTTGGGAAGCTGCAAGGGAATGGGTACTCTTTGGTAGTGTGTAGGCACAAAAATAAGGACAGCAGAAGAAAAAGAAGTTAGTCCCAGCCGTTGTTCTCAGGTTGTTAAATCAATGCTCTGAGATTCTTTTGGGGAGATTTATACTGTCTTTTTCTTTCCTTTTTTTTTAAATGTATATTGATATCTCGTTAGAAGGTATCTAAAATCACTTCCTTCATCCCTTTTCTGGACAAGTTTGAGTTATTTTTGCTAGAAAAATATGAAAATAATGTGTTGAAATGGGAAGAGAAAATGTCCTTGCATGAACCTTTCCATTAATAATGATGTCCTTTTTATCTACAAGTACCACTGCAGTGTGTTTTGTAGAGGGACTAGATCTGGCTTGGAGACAGCCGTGATGGTGAGGCTGGTAGAAGTGACTTTGGTTTCAAGTGACAGGAAAGAGATAAAGATATTCTGTGACAGAAGGGAGTTGTCAGAAGGTGGATATGGCCTGGGAAATGTTCAGCTATGTGTTTGCCTTTTTTATTTTAGGAACAAGCATTGATAGCATATAAAGGAACAGGGCGGCTGGCCTGTGAGATAAAGGAGGGTGGAGAAAGGAAGGGAAAAAGTGGCTGTTCTGGGACTGAAGGGTGACGGTCAATGGGGATGGCTGAATTTTGCCGAGGGAAGGGTCAGCCCCGCTGCTCCCTCCCATGACAGAAAGCAGCTGTAACCCTGCTATGAATGTGTGATGGAGTGGTCTGGCTTCTGCAAACTCACTGCTGGCACATCTGTGCCACAGCTGGTGCACAGGCCCCTCTGCTTCCTGCCTGGAGAAGCAGGATAGGGACATGAGTGATGGAGTCACGCTTTGCAGGAAAAAATAAAGCCCTGGCATGGTGTTTCTAACAGTGTTTAATGCTGACTGAGCCTTGCTGGAGTCCATGGGAGGTTTTTTTGTAGAGCTGAGTGAGGTCAGCTATGAATATCCTACTTCATGGCAGCTGATAAAACTGGGGGATACGCCCTGGGACTGACTAGCATGCAAAACAGGGCTTGGTTGGTCTGTGCTTGCTCTCTTCATCTGCATCATTGCACTGATGCCCACAAACATGAGCAGCTGTGGTCTGACAGCCCAGCACGGTCTGTGTTCGGGTAAATGACAGCAGGAGCTGGCTTTGGAGCTGGTTGTGTGGTGGAAGCACCTTCGCTCAGCCACCCGGCTGGGCGTCCGGGCATTGGTGCCTTGGACAAGCCACGGATGCTTGGGCCAGTCCCAAAACCCATTGGAAATAGCTTTGGTTTGACAGAGACTAGAAATATCTTTGCAAATGCTCTGAGATGTGGGTAGCTGTTTTTCCAGTGCCCTACTAGATAAGCTTGTAGACTTTTAGCAGTTACTACAGTAAAACACCGAGGAAAACCTCTAGAACTAAAAAGGATGTTAGCTACAGCTGGCCTGAAACGAAGTTTTGAGAAGTTACAGAATGTATGATAACAGTGATAAGCTTTAATATATTTTTCCACCTTTTTATATGAATATAAAGATGGCAGTTTTATCATTTGATGGACTGCATGTATTTTTGGTTATAGGGAATCTAAGAGTAAATTTTATTTCCACAGGGCTGTTTTTGAATGTGCCTGTGTAGTGCCTTGTTTCTGATTCCAGCATGCCGTAAATCTGCTGCCCAGTAATATCACAATGCAAAAGCAGGGCCTGAACCCTTTTTCATAGAACTCTATCTTTACACCATTTTTCCCTGTTTAAGATTGTTCTTAAGTACTGAACTATACCCACTAAAAAAAAATCAAAAGGATCCATCTGTAGCTTTCTTCCATGTCGTCTTGACTCAAAGTCTTCATTTTTTTGGTCATTCTAAATATTTCATGCTGAAGTCTTCAGACTGTGCTACTGTCCCACGAAACGTCGCAGTAAGCACAAAGGCTGTGCTCTGGCCCACACGTGCTATCTCTTGTAACTTTGCCCTCTTCAGCAGCAGGTCTGGTCATACTGCTGGCATCGAGTATTCGTGAAGCAGCTAACGGACTCTCTGAACTCCAACAGGCAATTTTATGCTGCAGAAGACTTGCATTGATCACAGGTTAGTAAAGTTAGGGCAGTGGCATCGACTCTTTAATTCCGTACATTTCGTATTGTGTTTGCTTTTTAATTTTAAAAGGAAGTATTTTTGCTGTTTTTATAAATTCGCTTTCTCTAAGAAAACTCTGGTTGTGAAAACCCATCTCCCAAAGAATTAATTTTGTTGTCTCCTTGGTGTGTGGTATTTTGCTTTTCCAAGCTTTAGCTTTAGAGTTTCTCCTTGGTAAGATAGAACTCACACAGAGGTTTAATCTTGTTACTTCTGGAGTTATTTGAAATATTGCTTCTGATTCAGCCCTCCATGAGACTGTGGCTTTTAGGGATGTTCTTTAGATTGTGTTCTGGTCGTGTAGAAATGCTTGACTAGTGAGCCATATATATATTTTTTTTTTCTTTCCCAGCCACCTTGTGTGACATATAGAGTTTATTGAATCAATGTGTATTTAGGCATATTTCATAGTGTTAAACTGAAATAAAACTAGCCTAGCTGGTATTTAGATCTCAGTATATTACATCAAAAATCTTGAATAGGCAAAGTGGTCCATGTAAGCCCAAACAGTAAATAAGAGTTGAGGGCAGAAATATGTTAGCTTTGAAATACTTCTTCAGGCAGCTCCATAAAGGGTTGGGAGAGACTTCTTCAGTTCATCTAATTCTATCTGGGAAAACAAACAAACAAAAGCCTCTCGACATCCCTCTTCTCGCCCAAATAGCTATTCCGCATTTGCAAGGTAATGCGCTTGTGGCTTTAAGGAGGGTTCAGGCCTGGATTTCTGCTAGGAGTGTTGCCAAATATTTCACTGTAGTCTCTTATAGTCAAAAGCAGACCTAATTGTTTTACTTACACACATTCTTTCTCCCTATGAGAGGCAGTGCAAGATAAATTGTAGAATTTAGTAGATTGTTTCAATTCTCACACCTATTCACTATTAAATTACTTTTTTTTTTAATGCTCTTGAAATCTTTTTATTCATGTTTTCTCACTGCTTGTGGCTTCCCAGTGAAGGATAAAAGGCAGTTCACTATGAAGTCTGGCTTTTCTCAAGCTGTATCACTGTAAAAAGAATCGAATAAGGGACTGGTCTTGGGATGTTTGCTGTAATCAGTAAGTTTGTTTTCCTTAAAGGGAAATTAAGATTTAATGGCAGTGGACATGACTTAAATACTGTAGAAAGTGCATGGTGATGTACTTGCATGCAGGCAACTAAGTCCCTACTGGATCTAGTCCAGATGACCCTAGATTTTATGGCAACTGATGTACAACTAATTGTGGACAATGAATTATTGTTTAGGATTGGACCGCTATTGGTGAACAGCTTTCTGGAGGTTTGAAAACAAATGTCTTAAGAGGAATAACATCTTCCATGAGAGTGCCAACTATCCAAGTAAGAAATATACTTTCCAGTTTTGACACTGGTTCAGGCAAGGTTTGCTGGTTGAAGCTGGGGTGTAGTTTGAAATGGTCGGTCTTGTTTACAGACAGATCGATCAATTCTATCACAGAGTCTAATGAGTTTAGTGAACTTTATTTAGTCCCTGGAAAACAGCGAGGCAAGGAGCTGCTTATATAAATAAGACTAGCATCTGTGCTTACGTGAGTTAGGAAGAAATTACGAAGGCTATTAATGCTTCAAATCACTGACTGGACTTAAAGGAAAACACTAGCCCATAATGGCCCATCCATGCTATGGTGTAATTACACACGTCACCCTTTCTCTGATTAAATGCAATTCAAGCTTGTATTAAAAATAAATAAATAAATCACACAACAATAACACACATCCCCCCCCCCCCGCCCCGGTTTATAAACTGTTTAAACCAAAATCCTATTGCCTTTGGGGCAATTAGCAGTCCTATGCAATATGCCCCCATGCCTTATTTCGGGTACTGGTACTTACAACATTAAACCCACGGGTATTAATGAGTTAGATGGATTTCAAGGCCTGGGCACCTTTGTCATCTCTCCATGCTTCTGGAAATGCGGATAGCTGGTTCATGCCTCCTTCAGGACTCTGTATCCTATGTGTCTACAGACCATATGTCTTAAAGTATGATGGCACGGCAGTCTTGCTGGTCTCTGGATGACCTTGCTAATTTGTAATTCCTCGCTAATGAGAGCAAAACTGTATCATCTCCTTTATACCAAATACAGTGATCAAAAATTCAAGGGGGTTTTTTGTGGCAGATTTTTTTTTTTTTGTGGGCTTTTTGTAGTTGTGTGGGTTATGTGTGTTTAGTGTTTAAGGTAACAGCCTTAGCACTTTTCTATATTAGTATACTGGATATAATTATGTATTGCTTTGTCTTTAATCTTTCCAGTTGTCATTAAATGGAAGAATGACAGGCTTCTGAACATGAGACAAATCTACTTTATCCCTTAAATTAATTACCAGGAGACTGTATAAACACTGAAAACAAATTTAATAAAGGAGGCACTCCAGATGGTTGAAGGTAGACTTACGCATTCAGAACATTCCTCATTATAATTGCAATACCATGCCCGGGGATTCATACTGACGCTTTGGGGAATTTACAGAAGAGATGCACTACAATCTGCTAGGAGGCATAATATTCACAGGGTTTTATTGTCACAGAAAAAGCATAATGACTATTGAAGAAAACTAATTGCTGACAGTTTTTGAGCTGGCTTTGGTGCACAATGCGTTTGTTCTGCCCTGTAGATCCTTGTTCCAAAAAATGTTTAAAGTACACATGCAAACAGCAACATATTGCTCTAATTTCCATGGTGTTTATGTACAATTTTCCTTAAACGACTCCAAGCTTCCTTTGTATAGGTGCTTAGGTGGCAACGTGATTCTTTCAAAGGTTCGATTTCAATGCAGCTCTGGTGAGAGAGCCTGGATTATACAGCTCAGGTCCCAGATAAAATAAACTGAGGAGAAAGGCTTTAAATAACATGATTCCACATGTCCTTCTCTGCTTTCGGATGGCAGCAAGAGAACATACTGGTCCCCTTTCTCTGCAGGGGGGAGCTTTGGGATGCTGTGCTCATCTGGGAGCAAAGGAAGAGCTATAGTTGAGGACTCTGACCCACAAACACCTGTAAAAGAGCAGAGATTTCCCCCAAACATCTGTGTTTCTGGTCTCCAGTGGCCACTGTGGCATGGCTTTATTCAGTGTTTTTCTGATTCTTGTTTTGTTCTTTTCTTGCTGAGAAAAACCTAACGGGCATTGTTCCACAGTTTGTTAACTTGTCAATATGACTTTCAAAACTCCAAATACCCACTTCTAGTTGACTTAAAACATAACCAAATTGCATCACAGCTGCAAAGGGCTCATCTGTGTGTTGAAAATGAGGAGGAGGTGTGTCATAGACTAGTTCCCAGCATTAATGCTGCTGTATGAGCTTAAGGCACCCCTGTGCACAGGCATGTAGAATAGCTACTAGCTGATTACTCAATATTAGCAAATGTATTTTTAGTAAGTGACTGACAGGTGTCAAAAAGTTCAGACTGGTGTTCAATAGCTTCTCCAGGAAGGAAGGGGATTCTGTAGGCTCTGTGAGGTGCTTCTAAAAGTGTGCTTCAAAGGCACCTGGTGTGTTTTAATTTGTTCACCCGTGCAGTCTTATTATTCATTCCTTGCACAGTGAAACGGTATTGCACGTCAAGCGATTTATCAAACTTTCAGCCGCAGTCTTGGAGGGGTGCTGTGGTGACCAGCGAAGTGTGCCTGGTGAATGAAGGGCAGCGAATGTGTCGTAAGACTTGAAAGGTCATCAGTCTTGGAAAAGTTGTGAATGGGCATTGAAGTTATACAAGAGAATTAAGCATACAGACAAAGAGAAAATGTGTTCGTATTAATTAGTTTTACCTGCTGTTGGGTTTTGCTGATGAAAGATGGAGACTTCTCTGGTCTTCTGATTTGATTGCATTGGCTTGGGAGCTGAAGAAAGTCGCAGTTGCCACTGGAATAGCTTCATCAGTGTGAAAAAGACTGTGAGCACATAATTCATGTATGAAACGGAAGCAGTTGTGCATAAAGTGATTGGAATGGAGCCTGGGCAATGCCTACTGGCATCTGCAGAGTGCCGCCTGGGCTCAGGGAAAGAAAAATTTTGGCCCAACAGGGTTGGGAAGGGATGAGAATGTTCAAAGCTGGGGGATTGCACAGGTGTGATGACCAACGGTATTAGAAACCTCTCCAGTTATAGAATGGTTTGGGTTGGAAGAGACCTTTAAAGGCCATCTAGTCCAACCCCTCTGCAATGAGCAGGGACATCTTCAACTAGATCAGGTTGAATGTTCCCAGGAATGGGGCATCTACCACGTCTCCAGGTAACCTGTGCCAGCGTTTCACCAAATAATCCTGACAGCATAGCTGAGTATACCTGCCACTCTAAGTAAAATAAAGCAAAAATTTTAATAAGAAGTTTAGACGTTGGAGAAATTCTTTCTTTGCAATATTAGTGTAGAGGCCAGATAATGTACCAGGGGAGCACTTCCAACACAAATTTGACAAAAGAATGAGTGTGGATTATAGGAATAAAGCTATTCAACCTCCTCTTGGCACCTGCTCTAATCCATTAGAGCTCTGGGAAATTCAAATGTATAAGCAACTCCTGAAGCAAAACAATCACTATTCCTCTCAGTCCCTATTTTAAAATTGCATGTGCCTAGTTGCAGGGAAAAAAAAATACAACAAAAGGTCTGAAAACTGTTACAGATTTATCTACTGCCTTATTTAAGCAGCTCACGTCTGTGAGATGGGAGCATTTTAGTGCTGAAAATTGATTTCTGGACAAAATGGGGATCAAAGAGGTAAAAATTGGAACTCAAACCATGTTTTCATCAGCAGCCAGACTTCAGACAACTGTATGGTGGGAAGGCTTAGCAGCAGGTTGAGCTGTGGTTTGATGATACGATAAACCTGGCTTTTCAGTCAGTGATGGAGGATCAAAAATGCTGTGACTGCATGACACACAGCTCTGATGAGAGGGAACTCCCTACAGAGGTTGAAGTTTTGTTTAAAGAAATGTTTATGGATTAACTTTGTAGCGGGAAGGTTTTATGCCATGTCAGAAGCTTTGTCAGTGGGCATAAATTCAATAGAAAGTAGCATGAAATTCAGGCTGTGCACCCTGACTAACCAGAAACGCAATTACGTGCCAGTGTTTGTACAGTTGGTGATGCAGTAGTGCACCAGCCGTGGTATCAACCACTGTGGAGACGTGGCCTCAATTCAAGCCCTAAAGAATCACGGATAAAGAATCTCTGCTTCCTGCAGAATACCAGAAAGGCATCGCGTTAAAGGTGTTTGCTGGGTTTGGGGGGATGCTTATTAAAGGTGTTTGGTTTTTGTGGGGTGGTTTTTTTAATAGATATGTTTGCTGTTTTTCATGGGGGAGGGATGCTTTTTTGAAAATGCTTCTACTTTGACTTACAGCAAAGCTAAATTTGTATTTAAAAATCAAATGATTGATTCTCTATGAAATGACACCTAGCATTTCCAGAGAGGTTACACATGACCCTTATGAAAATTTCTTTATTGCGTAGGCTCTGTTATGTCACACATGATTTTTCAAAGAAAGTTTTGGTGCGCTATTATAACAGTGTTCTATAACACTAGTCTGAAAAAAATCCCTTACTTTGGAAACAAAGCTTTAGTTGACTTTTGGTTTCTCTTTACATTGTAATATTATATCATCAACAATTTTAGGCCAGTTATTTTATTAATTGCATACACTACACTTGCACACACTCTTCTTTAACTACCACTATCACGATATCTCAAAAGAAGGCTTGAAGAACGAACTAAGTGGGCAGTAATCTTCATCAGAAGTGCATAAAATAATTCCTATGTAACTGTTACAGTTACATCATAGATCCTGGGAATAATGGTATTGAAGTATGGGGGTTTAATACTCATGAGAATGTACTAGTGGAGATAAGAAACTGATCTCCATATAAAACTACAAGTGGGAGATTTTCAAAACTTTTAATCAAAACTGTTTTACTGGGTCTTGTAGATTACTGGTACAACACTGTTAATGAATGTTACAGAACATCCTTTTGGAAAGGTCATGGTTTGCTAAAAACTAAAAATATAACAATAGTGTGATGGCCTTCAGTAGGATCATTACATCTGACCTTCAAAAAAGTACAGAACATGCAGTTTTCTTGGGTGATCTGTGGCTTTAAATTATGCCTATAGTTCAGCACTGAATTTGAGGTTTTTTGGGTTTTGTGTTTTTTTTAACAAAAAAATTGAATATTAATTTTACAACAGAAATCAGTGCAAAGAAAATATAAATAAACTCACATCATGACTCTGCTCGTATAACTGCTGGTTTTCCAGACGTGAAGACATTGTCTAGTCATAGTTCCGAACTGGGTGTGAACTTTCCTTTGTGATAATATTAATCAAAGTTGCCTTACCAATGCAACGAGCCTAAGGGAGAAGCTGCCTGCTTTGCGTTGTAGAAAAATATGTGTTACACAGGGAAACCAAAGGATGACAGATTGAATAAAAGATTCCTAAAACAGTGTTATTGGTTAGATAAATAAATAAATAAGGTATGTGGTTTGATCAGCTGAATAAGGTAAGAGTAGTGAGATGTATCTAGTCTTTGACCTGTTGATCTATTGTTCCTAGTTTGGAATGGGCATAAGGAAAGATGTCAGGAGACTAAAGGAATTCTTTTATCTCTGATTTGCCATTATTTTTTAAATAGATGGATGAAATCTATGGGTGGTAAAAAACAATTCACTACATAAGGACCAGTGAGTCTAACATTACTTGTTTGCCTTTTTCTCCTGTAAATGAGGAAGTCCATCTCAAATTTATCAGATTCCAGTGAAAACTCTTCTAAAATGGCAGAACCTTTCCTCTCTAGCTCTTGCAACTGAGGAAATGTTTCTCTCCTCTTCTTTCCTGGAAAAAGACCTTACTTGTACCCAACATCATAAATTATTTTGCTCATTCTGATTTTTATTTTGCCTATATCCATTTCTTGTTATTTCATATGATTGTGTTAAAACAAAATATCAATCAGATAGAGGCTGACCTCTGGCAAGCTTGCATATGTTTTGTTTCCTCTGCCCTGTTTACGAGCTCTTTCTTACAAAATATCTGGAAAAACATCAAATTTGGAGTCTGGCAAATGCAAATACTCCCGGGTTGAAAGGGTGCCCAGGGAGAGTGCTGTTCTGGCAGACTCCGTGGGTTATCGAGTACTCTGCTCCGAGCACCCTGACTGTAATTACGGCAGCATTACACAGATAGAGAGGCTGCTTCTCCGAAAAGTCAGTGCTACAGAGTATTTAGAGCTTAGTTCGGTGCCAACTGCAGTGCTTGGCAATTTCCCACAGCCTGAAGTGTTTAAGGATCCACTTCTTAAACCCAGCTCTTAAGATAACTGTCAAACAAGCGTGGCAGAACATCAGTCTGTAGCTACCTAGTCTCAAACCTTGTATGGATCAAACCAGTGGTATCACCTCAAACTTACACTGGTATCAGCAGAGGTTTTTTGTTTCCCCTTTGCTCTTTCTGCTTCACCCCCCCCCCTTCCTTAGGTCTTACTTTTGTCTCTGGGTCTTGCTTATAGCAGCAAATTGACATTTTTTTAATAATTTCTGAATGAGCAAATGCTGAACTGCTATAAAGTTTAATACTGTAAGATGGACCGCTTGCCACAAAATGACCAATTGCTCAAAGTTCTTGCCTTCACTTTTTTACACAATTGTCAGACTATCAGCTTCAGGGTGGTGGTGAGCGGGGGAGATGTCTTTCTCACAATTACTCAATTAAGCTGTGAAGGAACAAGCACAATGCCACCAGTCAATGCTGCAGTGCTGCCTGTGGACTTGCTGAGCCCTTCTAGTGCTCTTTGCAGAATTTTGTAACTTATTCCAGCTATGACTTTAAAAGAATTCTAGCATAACGTGTGTGTGTTTGGGGAAAATTTGTCTGCTTGTCAGTGCCTTTTCTTGTTCAAGACACATAGGATTGCTATATGAAGTGCCAGTTGTTATTTTTTGATTGAGTGAAGTTAACAGGTTACGGTATGTCTGGTTACAGCACAAAAAATGGTAGAGTGTTATTAGAAACTGAAGATAACTCTCACCAGGGTAAAAGAGAAAGACGGCTTGTCAGAACAGTGAGATACGGAGCTTTTTTTCATATTGAAATGATTTTTTTTATGATGTGTTACCACTCATGCATGTGGTCCAGACACATGCCCGTTTCATTGGTGCAAATGGGGACGTACAGCCTCTCAGAGGGCTGGGCTTGGAGCACAACAATTTCCAATCCTGGGACACTGTCACTTAAATGTGATTTAAGATCCACTCTGTGGTGCATATCCCCACATCTGATATCTATGAAATTTCTGTGTGATTTGAGAGATGTGCAGAAACCAAATGCCATTTGCGCTAATGCTCAGTGACTTTGCGAGCCAAGTTTTTGAGAGCATTAAGGCCTGGTGCATGGGAAATCCCAGTAACAGACCAGTTACTGGCTCTGTTTACCATTTCTCTTAACGGTCCTGATTAAAACACCCTGAGAAAAATATGTTTCCAGTGTATAACTTAGCTGTTTCTGTTTCTTCAGTGCTGGAAATCATTAGTTACCTGAAAGAGATGACCTTTTTTGTGTGGTGAGGGAAAGAGCAGGGAGAGTGTCTCTGCCTTTAGAGAGAGGTTAGCTCCTCTGCTATCTCCCTGACTAAATTAGAGCTGGCAAGAATGTGAAGAGGCTCTCAGGGGAGAAAAAACCAGTTCCTCTAAGAAATACTGCTTTTTCTTTTAAAGAAAAGCTATTCATAGAATCATGGAATGGTTTGGGTTGGAAGGGACCTTAAAGCCCATCTAGTTGTAACCTCCTGCCATGGGCAGGGACATTCAACAGTGCTTTCTCTTAGAGAGCTGAACACTTCTTCTTGATCACTGTAGCTTCACTTCAGGGCTTTCTGGTCAATTCACACCATCCCTCAAAGCATGTATGCCCAAACTCCTTTTTTCTACTACTTTTATGGGATCAGAGTTGCAGCTTTCTAATTAGAGTGAAAATGTAAATGAGGCACCTCTGACTTTGAGGAGGTCACCCCTCGGCTATGAAAGGAAGGTCTTCAAGATGCCAGTCCTTCCACACATGCCTCAGACTTGCTCAAAACTCTCATTGTGAAGTTCTCTGGGTGTCGAGAAAATTTTGGTGTTGTAGGTTTTATAGGGCTCCTGCTCAAAATGTTACTAAAGCATATTTTGAGCCCAGGATACAGGTTCTTGAATTAAGCTGCTTCCCACTGTTCCACAGAGTGTTGATTTCATGTGTCATTGTGCCTTATTTATGTATGGCTAGTAGGTGGAATATAATAAGGTTACCTCCCACAAAGTACCACAGGTAGATAATATTTTAATATTACGAGATATTTTGGACCACGTCAAGCTGTTTGAGTGTTGGGAGTGTCACCTAATTATGTGGTTTTTTTCCCCTTGCCTGTGATCTAGTCCTTTATATGATTCACCTATCTGTTTGGTAACAGCACAAATCTCGATTTGATATGAAGCTGGCTAAAATCTGAATTCCCTGGTTCATTTGTGTATTTGTCTCCTCCTAAAGGCAAATAACTCCATTTAGCTGTCATACTTAACTGGTATAAAGCTTGAGCGGATAGTCTTAATCCGCTGAGTGGATAGTCTTAATCCATTGCATTTACTAAGTGTGATACATCTCACATGAGGCTTCAACAATACTGCTGTAGGCCAAGAAGTTACAAATGAGATTTAAAAATAATTATTTACTGTGAAACATTAATTGTAATGCTATTTTTTCACTTGTCAGCCTAGTCCCATTGTCATTCGTGGATTTATAGCAATAGCAATTTTGCTGTTCATCTTTGCGTATCAAAATGCGGAGCAATATTGTTCCTTGTTATAGTGGAGAAATCAAACCAGTGGTAACTCACCTGATTTCAGCTAAAGATGTCTCCAAGCAGCTAAAGGAAAATGATGTATTTTTGTCAAGCCGTTAAGAGAACACTTTGGCAAAAACTTGCCCTTGCATGAGTCTTGTTTTTATAGAGCAATTATAATTAGTTTGTACTGTTCAAAGTGTCAGCCAGGAGTCAATATGCTTCAGGGAAATAAGTCCGACAAGTTTATTACTCCACAATTTGGAGTGACGGTGTGCCTTAGCAAACTGCAGCATGCAAAATAGTTTCCGATGAGATAAAACCTCAAATTTTATTACTTCTGAAGGTCATACCATATTATAAGTATCACAAATATATATAAACAGCCATAAAATGCAAATTCACTTCCACCATTAAGCAAAATTTCCTGTAATATAACTCTAGTTGGCTTTTTTACTTGGGTTCTGCTGAAAGCAGGTCTGTAAGATTTATTTCTGGAGTGACTGAATTATTGTCCATGCTGGAGACCATAATCTCAACTAATTGTTTCAATTTTTTTAAAATCAAAGAGCTCAGGCTTGCACAACTTAGCTTCCCAGTTTGCATACCTATTTATATCAGAAAAAACATAGCGACTTCCCCCCTCCCCCAGCCCCATACTGAGGAATAAAAGGATTTTTTTAATAACAAAATATAGGGTTTGGGTTCTTTTACTGAAATGTATTTTGTCATGACAGGTAGCTAAATCTGAAATTATTGCAACAGCATGTCATGGGGTGTTAATTTCATTATTAGATTAGCAATTCAGATCTGCATGTGACACGGAAAAAAATGATCAAATGTATTTGTGCTGCTTATATTAATGAGCAAGTATTGACTGACGTGTAGCACTAGGAGGACCCAGCCCAGAATATCTCTTTTTCATATTTTGTCTTTTACATCTGCTGAGGTAAAGTTTCTGCAGAGTTCGCTTAAGATATTTCCTATAATCTTAGTGATTTTTTTTTTTTACTGACAATAAAAACTATTTTTCTCTCCCAGCAACCTAGTTCTTTCCCAACATATTTTCATCTCTTTCACAAAAAAAAGAAAATGAGTTGCAGAGATCCTTGGAGAAGAAAAATTGCATAACTATAACTTATGGCTCTGACTTTTTTTTGCCTGAAGATGTACGATATGTTTTATGAGCATTTTATCTCTCAATAAAAAGATTTTCAGCTACCTGAAATCACATGACATGGCAGTCAAATATTTTTTGATTTGATACCTTGATTTTTTTTTTTTAAATATTTCTGGCCTGCAGGTTACTCATGAATGCCATTGGAGGCTTTTCTGAGCTAGAATGCTGTCTTTTATTAGGCTTTATATTCAGAATTATTCACTTGATTAAATTAGAATTAAATACATTATTTAGAGTTTGCTTTCAAATAGTTCTCTGGTAAACTTTATTATATTTTGTGCTGGGGCTTGTTTTGGTTTGTTATAAAAATCCCAATTACCCTTTGTCTTTTTATCAAAAGCTTGAAAGAAACCCAAGGACATGCAAACATAAGTGGCTTTCTTCAACAAGACTGTTTTTATCTGTCTAGACCATGATTTATGACTGTTTATTTTATATCAGTCCAGAACTTGGGGTTTATAATTAATAATCTCTTTTAATTCTCTCCTATGAAAGAAAGATGGTTGTCAAGCTTTCACGTAGGTTTTGTGTTTGAAGAGAACTAGAGAAATTTGGGTGTTTAGAATAATTTGTTATACTGTGTATCTTCCAGTTCCTAAACAAAATGTGTAGGCGACCCTATGCATGAGTTAATGACCATCAATTAGAAAAAGCCAGGGTTTCTGTTCTCACCCAAGACTTAGAGAACGAGCTGGCTCTGCTGCTCCATGGGGATCTCTTATTTTGGTGGCAGGGGAGAGGAGGGCGCCTCAGTTCTCTCGCTTTATAAAATGCCTAACGTGACATGAAGGTGAACTTATGTTAATGATTGTGCGGTGCTTAGTTAAGTCCTGTAGAATGAATACCATAAAAGTGTCTTATCCAATTAATACTTAAAAAAAGAGTGAACTTTGGAAGAAGCTTCTTTCTTTGAAACAGTTATTTTAAAGCCAAGCTTCTAATCTAAGCCATGTCTACAGACAATGGAAAACAGTAGACCCTTGAGCAGTCAATTCATCCTATCCAGAGATAAGGTGGGATGAATCATCCTCTGGTTCTGCCTTTCTCCCTGGATTATTTGGGGTGGGGTATGGGAGGAGGTGTCAGAGAAGGCATAAGATCACTGTCCTCAGACATGAAAAACAAAGAGCAAGAGCTCTTCAGCCTTAAAGTAAGCAGTTGCAGCTTGATGACTTCAGTGCAATTTTTTGCTGTACCCATCACTCACAAATTTGATATGCAGGTAAGTTATAATACTAAGTACGTAATGACTAGCATTGTAATGTTTCTTCCTCGTTTTCTACTGCAGCTGTTTTTGAATTACTGAATCTCTCTACCTCTCTTTCCGACTGCTGTCAGGGGGAGCAGTCTGCCTGCCATGACTGACGGCAGCTTTTCCCATCACCAAGTCCTTCTGATTTCATACTCCAGGCATGTCTGCATCAAACTTCATTATGAAAGATTCTTGCTTTGTGCTTTCATTATACAGCTATTGCAAGAAGGAAGGACTAGAAGCATAAACGCTTTTGTAATAAAGCAATATGTAGATTTCTAGATTCATGTTCTGAAATGCTCACTGTCTGAGAGGAAAATACAATGCTTCAAGCAGAAAAAAGCAGTCAGGGAATTATAAGTTAAGGCCCTGGAGAACCTGGCTGAGATGTCTGCCAGTACAAATAGGCAGTCAGAAAAATATCTGCCCCAAAGGATTTTAGATTTATAGACAAGACAAGCAAGCTGCACATGAGGGAGCAGGAGGGGGAAAAAGCACAGAAAAATGTCTGAGGGGACGTGCCACGCCAGTGACAGAGCTACAGGAATGAGGTGGCACTTAGACCCTGGTCCTGCTTGTCGCTGGGAAGCCAAGAGCATCTGCTGTGTGTTTGGCAGGGCGGCTGGTTGTGACCTGGTCCCAGGTGCAGGCAGGCAGCACACACGCTGTCCCAAAGCCTCTGCTTCTCAAAGCTAAAGAGCTTCTGGCGTGGGAAACGGGCATCCTGGAACATCAGGATGTGGGCGTGCTTGTCTCTGGAACGGCTGGGTCCTGCACACTCTCACACTGCAGCCTCTGAAAACTGGCACTTAAGCAAACAGAGGGCGATGAACCATATTGTCGTTTCTTATTGTGTTTTGGAAGGACTCATTTAAACAGAAGTACTTGCTGTTTATTGTACGTTTGGTTCTCCTGCCTGCCCCCCTTCTGTAAAAGCACTCCAAACGTGGTCCTGCACGTGGGGTTTATCAGCCCTGCACACTCACCCCCAGAGCTCTGCTCAATGTAGTTCTCCATAAGCCTCATGCAGATGCGTCAGAAATTCCAGCAAGGGATGGACTCAGGCAACAGAAAACAAATCAGACTTGTGCAAAGTGAAATAAAATGCAGCCTGGGATTTCTAAAGAGATTTAAAGGATAAACTTGGCCAACTTTCTGTGAAATCTTACTGGGATTCAGAGCTGTGGCCCCTTAAAGCTCTTTTGAAAGTCATAATTTAAAAGGAAAGAACAAGAAATTTTAGAAACCAAGTGGTAAGAATCTGTTTCACAGAGGGAGCAAGTCTGACCCTGTCAAAGATATCTGGCCTCTTGCCACGGGGCTCCAGGAGGGCCGGGGCTCAATCGAAGAGATTAAATATGCTGGCCCGTGTCAAACAGCAAACCAGAAGCAGGGCCGGGAATGCTGTCAATGCCACGCTGTGCCCAATACCTTGGATTTTGATCGCTGTCACGTGTCCAGCTCTGAACTATCAGCCACGTGAAACCCACTGATAAAAATAAAAACAGGAATGTGTTTGGCATGTGCTCTCTGAGGCCTCGTGGATTTGAGAAGGTCGGTGCAGATCTGCTGTGACCTTGCAGGAGAGAGAGGCTCTAATGAAAGACTGAGCCTTCCAACAAGGCTACGGCTGAGGTGTTCAACCCATCCAGTGCTGCTGTTTTGACTTTCAGTAACCCTGGGGATACTTAATTCAATGACAGCTATTTTTGCTGAAATGACAAAAATCCAATAATATACATACTTTTTTCTTTCTATACAATGGAAAACAGCGTATAGATGGCTTAGATGTATGCGCTGCAAACGTGTTAGTCCCACCTCGTTTACTGTCAGTAAACTGCATCCTCGTTAAACAAGAATGATGATGATGACTAAAGTTTTAGTTGACCCTGTATTGCATTGCAAATAATGAAGAGTATAGAGAAGCTTTGGCTAAGATTCTGAATGTTGTTCCTCTGAAGTTTTAAAGTGTTATCGCTTAATGATGGGTGGTTATGAGACCATGTGAATAAGAGGAAATGATATAATGGTACAAAAAAAAAGCTATGAAGTCACTGATCTAGTTATAATGCAGAAGGAGTGTATTCTTTTACCTATGAAACTGCCTCAGACTTGCCAACTGCATCAATTAAGCTGCCATTTGGACAATGTGTGATAAAGATTTTGTTAACCTGAGCTAAAACAGTAATTTCTGCAGAAATTCAATATACACTTCTTGTGCATGTTTGTTATTTTTTGTTGTTTTTTAAATCTTTTATATTGGGGAATTTTTTCCTATCCCACCAGACTTCTGCCCTTGATTTCACTTTACACTTTTAAGAGCATGACAACTGGACTTTACCCAGTTCTTCGTGATGTTGGTTGGCCATCAGGAATGGCTAGAATAGAATCATTGCTATTATCTGTTAAGAAGCGTCTTGTACAAAACTGTATGGAACAGCCTTGTGATAACATAGTATATTTTGATCTAGGAAAACTTGTAAAGCCAAATAAATGTGTATTAAGTCTGTTAATCACATGCCTCTGAGTCCTGCTGAGAGGCCCCCGAGTGCTTACGGGATGATTAACAGAGCGTTAATCTATTATCCTGGAAGATGATTTGATCCTGTAAAGGAACACAACCTCCCAAACGAGCTAAAGACATCCAGCGCTTGGCCTATGAATGCATGTGTTTTTTCACTGAAGATGAGCAAATTTGTGTGAGCGTTGTTGTGCTCCCAATAAACCAGCAGCCTTCACAGCACGCTCTCAGGGTATAATCACAGGCTTCAGCTCGTTCTGCCCCGCGAACGTCTGGTGAGTGGACTCTGTGGTGAGAGACTGCCTCTAGACTTTACTCCTGTCACCTGCTGGCAGTAATTTTGAAACCCTCCAAAATTTAAAGAAGTCATGATTAAGGTTTTTAAACATGAAAAGCAAATTTGTCCTTGTTTTACCCTTTTATTTGCTCTCTATTTGGCAGCCCATAGGACTCAAGCTCTTTTTGAGAGCCCCAGGGCTGAAATTTTTCAGTCCTTGAAGAAAAAGTCAAGATTCCTACACAGCAATCTGATTTAAATAATTGAGGCTTTTAATAAATATAGAACTAAATAAATTTGTTCCTTAGTCTTGTGATACAGCTATCATGGCATTTAGAAATAGGCCTTTAATGACCCATTGTGTCTCAACACTCTTAAACATTGAATGAGAAGGGAATCAATCCATTGGTCTGAAGTTTGGAACTTCTGTACACCTATGACTGAATGCATCCTCAAACTAGATGATGTCACACATTTGCAAGGTTTATTTCTGCAGCTGAATTCACAGCTCATTTGCTGACCACTTGAAGAAAAGGGGAGGCGGGAATCTATGTTTTCTTCTTTGTTTAAAGAAATCCTGGCTTGATGACCAAGAGGCACGTGGATTTCTTCCCAAATAGAGGTATTTAGGCTTTGAGGTGTGACTGCCAGAATAATAATATTCATCTGAATAAACCACTTGAATTTATTCTATTTTATGGAGATAAAATACCCATATTCATTTACTTGGTTTCAACTTGTATGAGTGTGTCTCTTCCATTGCCAGTCAACCAAGCATGCAAATAATGATATCAGTGCATGAAATTAGCCCTGACCAAGAAGAACAGCGCACAGTTTGTTGTATAAATAGTCAGACTGATTCCTTCCTTCCTATTTTTTTTTTCCAGCTCCCTTTAAAATGAAATTCTGTGAAGTATTAAACACACAGGGCTTATTCACTTGTTTGTGTTGGGTAAGTGAATTCGGTGCTTGTGGGAGATGCCAGATGGGCTGCGTGAGAGACAGAAGGTCTCTGTCTCTCCACCAAGCAGCAGCAGAGTGTGCTTCCCAAATTATGCTGCCAAAGTGCCTTAGACCTGACCCATAGGTAAGAGGCTAATTTCGATACCCCTTCAATCCATAGCATCTTTGACAGTGAGAGAGATTTAATATCCTGAATACTCCATTTCTTCCTGGCACGCTGTTGCTCAGCATGTATGCTTAGATACTCTTCAGCCATACTCTGAGACAAATGTACTCTGCTCTCCAGAAAAACATAAATGAATGATTATGCTGCTTGCGCTGCCAAAAAAAAAAAAAAAAAAGTAATTCACTTCCCTTTCAACCATGGGTGGTTGAAAACAACACACATAAAATTTAGAGTTTCTGACAGCTTTTTCTGTTTGCAGTACTTTTATTGGTGAGTAAACAGATTAATATCATAAACGCAATCTGTTGTGAGCAGGTGCAGTAAGAAAGCAAAAGTCCATATTTATTTAAAACTGAAATTTCTACTTAGCTTAATAAAGCCATTTCAAAAAAGAATATTCTTAATGACAGAGTTCTTTGTGGACTGTTCAGGGTCATGGTAATAGCTGATTTCACTTTAAGCTGTATGCTAGTTTAACTTGTTCTCCAGTTGTCATCAATTGAGAGAGCTTAATGAATGTTGGTAAGATTGAGAGCTGCACTGTGTCGTCTTGAAAAATACATGCGTGAGTGTGTGCAGTGATTCCGTTTAGTTGTTGCATATTTTGTGCAGTCCATTTCACAAAGCTTAGCGTGGGGGATTTGGTGTTTTATGCTGAGATTTGCTAAATCCATCTTGAGAATGAAATGCCAGCGGGAACGTTTCTCAGGTTCTGCTTGGTGGTGATCTTCATAATGTTTTTTAAGTTTGAAGGAAGATGATTAATTTGGATATTTGGACAGGAAACAAAAGCTGCGAGGGAAATGAATCGGATTGCATGGGGAAGACTGGAGGGCGGCTTTATTTCAGACACAACAAAACTTGTAATTATGTATTATCTATTTCACAGTATAAGACTTTCTGAACAATCACAACAGGACATTAATCATTGCAAGCATTACAGTCCAAGGCAAAGTTAACAGCTTTTCTTTCTGGAATATGCCTTCTTAGTCAGACAAATCCTTATATAAACCAGCTACAGGATTGTTTACTAGAATACCAAAAGGATCGGTCTGTGTATGTGTAGGAAGCTGAGTTGGCAGCAAATTCTTTGTTAATTCATACCAAGATTTTTTTTTATTATTATAGCTAGTCAGAAAATGTCAGCGTTCTTTATGGGAATATCTGAGATAAATATAAGAAATACAACATTCTCCTTCCCTACTTTCTTCCTTCATGTGTAAAAGACTAATACCAAAATCCAAATATACTTTTTCATCCAAGAAATGTTTCAATGAGTACTGTCACCAAAACATGAAATAAAATGTGAAAGTTTTAACCAAAATCATATTTTAATTTTTTAATGGAAATTCTTACTGAAACTCATTTGTTTCCTGTTTCCAAAACATATCAGCGAATGGAGTTCCTTAGCAGACCTTTAAAATAGTAAAAATTGTGTGATTGTTGGATTTAAGCAAAATTTGTTTTGAGAAAAAAATGGCTATACGTCTTTCCTTATTTTTCATGGCTTTAACCTACTGGCGTGTCATGTGTTTGAAGTGAGACTGGCACGTGACTCTCCCTTACTAAATCAGGGCTGTGTCCAATGGCTATATCCATCACCCGATAGAGATGGAGGCGCTGGCGAGATTTTGATTGCAGTGTCCCTTCACCCAAACCGATCCATTCACCTAGATGCTCTATGTCTACCCCAAGAAAATGATGCTAGCTTCCGAGGGGAGAGCGTAAGGGTGTTTTTACTGCTCGTTTATTACTGGCGGTTGAGGAAAGGGGAGGTAAGCAGTTAGAACAACAGCTTGTTACTATTGTTCTGTTAAGGTGGTTAAGAATAAAGAATTTACACTTTTTAATTGGACATTAGTGGAAAGGTATGTTTAAAGCATGTGAGGCAATTCTCAGTGCTCAAAACAGTAGTTTCCCCCCTACTTTAATACTCGGGGGGGGGGGGAAATCCAAAAGTTTTATCTTTTTCCTTTTAAAATTTTCTCCCACAGCAAAGTAAATTGCTTATCAGTCTTGAACAGGTGGCTTCAGTGTCACAGATAAGACCTTTGAGTAATGCCAAACAATACAGGACATGTAGATACGCAGTGGACAACAGACTATCATCTCACAAGTTTAACAAAAGCAGAAGCTTCCTCCACCGGTGTGTTATTAAAGATCATCTTTCACTGTGAACCCAGATCTAGTGAATAAATGCGAAGCAGAGGAAAATCTGAGAAGAAAATTGCTAACATAACCGGTATCAAGTTTCTCTCTCCTGTATGATTTTTTTTTACGTACCCTCAATTGTATTCAGCACTCAAGCACATGGTTTCCTTCAGTTTCAATCACCATATACAGCATTTTTAGCATTTTATTTCCTTATTCGTGCCACTGTGCAATGCAATAAAGCTCGGACCTTCATATGTAGGGAATGGATAATCTCCATCCGGCATTTGCATGTTGTCTTCTGCAAACCTTTCTGGTCCTGTGAGTATAGCAATCGGGCTGGATTCAGAAGGGGTTAATTCTTTGCAGCTCACTGTGAATTATTTTAGGTTTAAATTTTTGCCTTAAGTGAACAAGCCAATGTGAAATTATAGAATCAAAGCACCATATTGACTGCCCTCTGAATACAGAGCTTTAAAATAAGCTTTTACACCCAGGTAATTCAAACGACGATGACATCTTACTCAGACTGTTAGATCAATGTCTCATACTAATGAAGTTACTTCACTGCAGTTTGAAATGCTGTGAAGGTGAATCCTAAAAATCAATCTGTTTGTCTTTAGACAAGAAGCAGACTGTTAAACATCCATCCTTTCTGCTTCTTAGTTTGGTGCTTCAGCTCTTTGTGTTAATTATTATTTCAGTCTTGTTAACTAGCATTTCAGTCCTGCAAGGTCCTGAAGTTGCTGTTGTTTGGTTACGCAGAGCACAAGAAGGGAGGGGAAGAACCAGCCCTGAGATGCTCTTCCACTCCTGTCCCCAGAGCAGAAAAAAATTAAAAATTAAAGGGTGTGTGGGAATGAAAGCGAATAGGCAGGAAAGGAGAAATGAGTGAGTGCTGTCTGTATCCTGAGGGGACCTGTTCAGAATTCTTCTGACAGAGTCAAATTTCAGTTTGAACTTGAAATGTTTTGTTTTGAGGCATTATGATCTCAAATACAGCTTCAAATCCAAGGCAGAGCTCTGCTTTCCGTATAAAACCTTTGGCAGACCTCGGGAGGAGCTTGGTATGCATCTCAGCATTCTTTCCTGGCGATCTGGATGGGGTTTTGGCTTAACAGAAATTCTGAAAGGGGGGCAAAAAGAATTTTAACTTAGGTTATAATGAGACTTTAAACCCCCTGAAACTTCTGATTAACTGCAAACCTGCCTCTCCTGCCTCACCTTGCCACCCTTAGGCTTGCATTGTTAATGCTGTTTTCTCTAAGTACAAAGATAATGTGCTGGAAATGAAGATTTAAGGAATGTGTTTCTGACAAAGATGGTGTGGTACGTCGCGCTTGCAATGCTGCACGTGCACATGAACTGACCTGTCCCCGTGAGACGCTGGTCTGTGCTATGCTGCCCTAGGTACCAGGACATGGACCGTTCCCTTCCAGACAGGCTCTGGGCATTTGGTTTTTGATCCCAAACTGGGAACTGAATCTTCTGCTGGCACTGACTATGCATGAATTAAAAACCAAACCAAAACTCCCAAACCCAACTTATTTTATTTTCCAGAGAGCCCAAGCAGGCATGCAGACCGTGAGTAATCCATCTGCAGGTCAATGCCCGCCGGCTCTGATGGTTCGTTGGGTAGGAAGCAGCAGCGTGGCTGCACCCAGGGCTGCTCAGGACGGGCTCCGTGTAGGTGCGACTCACAGCCGCTGCCTGGTGCAGCGATCACCATGGAGCAGAGCTGGTCTCAGGGACACACGTTCGGTCTCCTCCCTCGCTGCTGATTCCAAGCCAAGAGCAGTGAGAATAAAGCACCGGCTCGGGGGCTTTCCAAGAGGCGGAGGTGTAACTCTGCTCTCACCTTGCTTACGCCAGCATCGTTATTTCTGCAGGTGCAGATTTATTGGATGTGCAAGGGAATTTTTCCCTGGCATTAGTACAGTAAGAAGCTTGTGGATGAAGTACCCAGGGAGTGGGGCTTTCCTCCAGCGTGGCCCGTGGTGTGTGCTGAAGGCTGGGACGAGACTGTGCCATGAAGTGTGATGGGGGAGCGTGGCTATGAGGTCTCACTGCTGCATGGTCCCTACCGGACTGTAAATGACATCAGCATTGAGTCAGTCACAGGTGAGCCTGCAGAAAAACCCCCTTATTCTCTTGGGACGAAGTGGATGACTGTAATGACCTCTGCTCACAAGAGCACTGCGAGGATTAACTGCTTTAATGTGCATGAAGTGCTTCAGAGATGAAAATTACTGTGCGTGTCCTAAGGTTGTTGATGATGACAATAGTTTAGAGGCATTTTTTGGTCACCCACGGTCTTTTTCAGAATTGAACAAAAACCTGAGACAAATTAGAGACTTGTTTACTTGGGAAAATGGACTCATTTTGCTTTACTGTTCTGTCAGGCTTTACCCTTCAACATAGCTGCACTATAACTCTTAACTAGAAGTACCACACCATCTAGAACAATAACTATTATTTACTCAGTTCCCACTAGGTGCCTCTGTAATAGCTTCTGAGAATAATGTTTCTCCCAAACTGCGGATGCTACCAGTATACACAAAATTGGGTCCTCAATGCTGCCAGGTTTTCAGATTCTTGCAATACTGGTCCTTTTGAATGCAGAGAGCTCGTAGATGGCAGATGGGAATTTAATAGCAGAAAACTTCTAGATTTCTGATTTTTATACGGTATTAATTGACTTAGGTAGGGCAATGCCAAATATATATATATAAAAAAAGCCTTGTAACCACTTCATTACTTTGGCCATTAAACACATCCTTTCCTCATTTGTATTTTGAAATCCTGCCATCTCTCCAAAATCTTAGACCTGTAAATCAAGAGAAGATGGAGGATGTAAAAAATTACTCTTCGCTGCAAAAGAAATTCAGGGGAAAGAAGCGGGAGTAGAAGAAAATGCTAACTATTTATTATTGGAGATGACAAGGCAATACGATGAGCTACCCACCAGTGAGCACTGGTGTGGGCGCTGAGTGGTACGTCTCCCTGGCTGTTTTGAAATGCTGCTGGCAGGAGAGCAGGGCTTGGGGGCAGCACCTGGAGAAAACAAATGCGTGAACAAGTTGTGCATCTCCTGCTAATTTCCTAGGGGAGAAAAGGGTGGGATTATCAGAAAAGGTATTTTGCATAATTTTGGAGTTTACTTAAAAGACAACGCAGAGTTTTGTGCTGCTTTTTTGAATAGGCTGTTAAACTCCGTGGGGGCCCCGTTGACTTGCACAGTGCTGTGGATGAACAGTCAGTATTTGTTTTTGGGTTTGGTTTTTTTTTTTTTTTCCCATTTTAGTGTTGAAGTTTGTTTGTTTGTTTGCATTTGTCCAAAATCCCTCCAACTTTGGGCAGCGTACTTCAACTATCTGCATTTCCCCTCTTTATTTTTATTATAGGGTTAGGACACAGGAAGTTTTGTGAGTGCTTGACACTGCAAATTAAGTCATAAACATATCTAAGCATCCTAGTTGAACTGGGTTTTTTTGGGTTCTAAAGATTGATGCTTTTAAATGTTTTACACATGCTGGATAAAAATCCTACTAAACATCTTGTTGTGTAAAATAGATCCCCAAATTCTCTTCTACTCCACCACATTTTTTCATGTTTTGATTTACTAAAACTTTAGAATAAATATAGTAGCTCTTTATTTTGAGGAATCAAAGAAATTCTCATACTTCAACAGAAGTCACTCAGTTCAACTTATAGTGACAGCTGTGTACTTACATATCAGGAAATATATTTTTAAGGTTTGGGGAATAGCTTACAGATTTTTTTTTTTTTAAGGTATTCAAGAATTATTACTTTTTTAAGGTCTCTGCTGAACAAAATTCCAGGTTTTCTAGTAGGTCATTTTTGTTTGACAGTGACTAACAGTGTAGCTAAATTTATTTCCATCTCTGTTGCACACAGTAATAAAGTATTCGCAGGATGATCTGTCACCTGCCTTACTTTCTGTTCCCAGGACTGAGTTTTGCCTTCTGTTTTCCTTCACTTCTGCCTCCAGTATGTGATCCATGAGTTGCTTGATGCCTCTGCTGATCACAGATGGGTCACGCACTTGGGTCCTGGGTCTGAGCGCTCTCCAGGCGTGGGGAGATGTGAACTTTGCAGTCTGTATTTTGCAGACCCCAGTGAAAATCAGTCGCTCTGGAGAGCCCGGGCTCTGAAACAAGCTCAGCAATAAGGTTGACTCTGTAGCCATGGCCAGGATCTGCTTTGCTCTCTGCTTTGCTCTCCTTTGTGACTTTGTAGGTGCTCAGACTGAGTTAGCATTGCTAATCCACCACTATTAACAGATTTCCCTTATTTTGTGCCTCCTCTGGGCTTTTCACTTGACATTATCTAACAGCCCAACAGAGAAGGAAGGTGAGAGTAGTAGCACTCAGGCTACTTGTTCCAGGCAATTGCCATGCAATAGTGTTTATGGAGCTTGAATGTCAAGTATTTTAATAATCTCAGCTTGACTGAACAGGATTTAATTATTAATAAGGAGAAAGATGTTCTGAAAATGTAAGCCTACCATGTGCATGTGAAGAGATATTGCTATTTTTATTCATTACCAGTTCTGTTTAGTATTCCAGTGTTTAAGGCCAATGAAGACACTGATCCTACTATGCCCAGAATAAAATTTTAAGAAAACAGATATTCCCTGTCAGATAGTCTAAGGGGAAGTGCCTTGTGTCATGTTCTCAGTTGTTACACGTAACCAAAATGTGGGTATCTGTGTTACTGCAATACCAAACTTGAATTTGTTAATGCATCTCAAATGCTTGTGTCTGATTTATAAGCACGTTAATTTGGTTGTGTAGTTTCCTTCCAGCTCGGGGATTGTTCGTGTATGCTGACAGAATACACCAAAGAGGGTATCTCTACCCAGGACGTGTAGAGATGTTGATCAGGATCCACGATTCAGGCTAAGTCAATTTATTTATGATTTGACTTGTGACTATGCAGGGACCATGCTAGTAATAGTCCATCAACAAAGCGAGTACGTCCTCAAAGAGAAGCTTTCTCAAGTTCAAAGGCAGAAAAATATTCGATGGATTAAGTCGAGCAGCAATAGTTGCCACAAGACTTGCTGTAGCTTGTACAGAAGTCCCTCAGTTGTTCCTGGTACCAGCTCCAAGACGGCATGTAAACAGTTTTCATCACAAGGACGTGCTAGTGCAGCTTCTAAGAAGGAAGCTCTTATAACTTCTTTTTGTGCTTAATAAATATGAAAATACAGAAAAGAACAAGATAGTTGATGCAAAAACAACAGTGTGCCACAAAATAATATAGTCATTTTTACAGAATATTTAGTTGTGACACATTTATTAGCATTGTTTTCCAGAGGCTGCCCATATTTAAAATCATATATCTCGAGATATATAATATCTTTACATATTGCTAAGAACATATAGTGGAAACAAATAACAATTGAGTTCAAAAGGGTACGTTTTTGCTGCGGCCACTGATGTCTCAAACCATGAAAGTATGGCACGTTTTCAGTTACTACCCACTGCAGTTCCCAGTTACCCAACACATGCGGAGTGGTGAGTCTCCTCGCAGAGCTCAGGAGAACTTCCAGCAGAGGCAACTCAATCGTTAAAAACCCAGCAGGAGAGATGGAGTACAGGCACAACCCTTTCTCCATTGCAGTATTGGCCTTGTCCGTGCTGGACTCTGACTTGAACAGAAAATTTTGGGACTCCAGGAATTACATAGCCACAGGAATTACATAACATGTGGCTCTTTAAGTGAAATTAAATTTTAAAATTGTTATCACTCCTTGCCCCCCTCCAAAATCTGGCATACAACTTTCAAATTATTTTGTATAATGAAAGACAGAGTGCCTGTTCAAGAGCCTTTGATCATGTCAGTTGCTCATCTCCTGCTACCCTTGTGCTTACAAGAGACAAACAGATTTTGTTTTCTCCAGGTTTATGAGACACAGATTTTTACTGACTCTCTCGTGTATGATGCTCAAATCAGAAGAAAATTCCATATTTGAGTAGAGGGAGGAGTGGAACAGGGATGACAGTGCATACGACCACCTTAACAATGTATTTGCCGTGGCTATGCTCTTGGTCACCTTGAAATATTTACATCTACCTCTTTACCCAGCCATATCTTACTTTGATATATCAGCATTTTGCACAAAAAATTGAAGCGAAAAGTTTTTGTGTTAAATAAAAGCAAGCTTATTGCCCTTACTGGGATTCTCAACACACACATGCTGGTGGGTGGCATCAGTGAGCCTCTTGCTTTGCCTGAGGACCTTTCCCCCTTCTCTGCCTCCCCCTACACGTGAGGAAGTGGCTGAGATGGTCTAGAGCAGAATTCTCCTGTTTGTCCTCTTTTGGCCTACTGGCAAGTATGACACTCTTGGTTTGGCTCTTCCAAGGCTCAGTACCATTTGGATAAATGTCTTTCCTCCTGTTGCTAACATTGCTTTTTCCCCTGGGCCAATGTTGATGTGAGAAGTCATCACTGTAGACTGTCCATCTTAGGGGCAGCCCTGCAAAACAGCAAGCGGGGTTTTTGTAGAATGATCTCGAATCACATTTTGCAGTCACTGTGAAGCCAGTTCAAAACCTAAAATTAAGGTAATGTGCTGCCGGTCAGCTGAGTTGGTGGCCAGCTGAACTGCTGCCCTTCTTACTGGCCTTGGGGTATTGGTCTTCGTACCTGTGATGCAAAATGGTTAGATTTCATTGACCGTATAAAGTCAGTGAATAGCGTAGGCATTCTGCATGGGTTGAGACTTTTGCTCTTCATGGCTGTCAGCGCTTCCCAGCTGCCTCTTTTCTGCGCTCACTTATCTATTGCACCATGCCGGCGCAAGCTCTGGGGGGCAGAGCCTTTCCTCTGATCTATAGTCTGTAACACGACAGTGTTCGGCTCCGCGATGAAGGCTTCAAGCACTATGGACTTGCACATTTTCACTGTATTATCGTTAAGGCAGGTATTTTACAAAATGTTAGAAACCGCCTCTCTGAAGGGAAACGTGTAAGTTAATGAGAGAGCAGAAGCTGGTATGTCAGAGATAGGTGACAAGATATGACAAAATATATTTTAACATGAATCCGTGGTGGTACCGAACAGGATGTGAATTCTGCTATGAAGAACACGAATTATAACAAAACCTCTTTTTAAGCAGTTTAAGTGGCTAAAGACTTAGCCACTGTGGCTTATATCATGCATGTCTGGCTAAAACCTTTTTAAATGGTATTTCCATCAATATCGCATTGGATGATTTCTCTATCCTGCCTGTAGTTTCAGCCTTGATCATCTACATTTTACAAGCTCAGACAAATATCTTTATGTATTTTCCCAAGGCTTCATCATTTTTCAGAAACCTTGTAAATGTCTACGCTTAGTTTATTGTGCTGTTTAAAACCTCTCTTCAAATCTCTCCTTTCTCCTGTTGTCTCATCTTTTTTTTTTTTTTTTAATAACTTATGGAATTTAGCTTTGAGACTGATAGGCAGTGAAATAGAAATAGGACCAAATAATAGGGCTGTTGACTGCTTTCCCAGGACTTGTTCTAGTTTTACTTGTAAAAAATTTTTATGTTTTTCTCCCAGTGGCAACATTTCTTTTTTTTTTTTTTTTTTTTTAAGAGAAGTAACTGGATTCAGAATGCATGTGTTAAAAGCATAATTGCAGCACCAATGATTTGGTTAATTTTTTCTTCTAACTTTTGGCCTTCTCAAATTGATCTTCATGATAACTTTTTTATTTTACTCTAAATTTCTAACTGTTGCAGTCTTACTACGTCTAAAATAACAAGATCTTATGTCAGCAGCTGAACTCAGAGTAGGTGTGTGTATTTTTTTTTTTATTCCAGCATTGGTTTAGTCCTTGGCATGCGTTACCACTTTTGATGTTCCTCTTGTGTAGGGAAACAGCTTTAGGGAACTGTTCATCAGCATTTAGGAAACATGAACTTCTTAAGCTTTTCTTTATCTGGAGGGTGGTTTGCAAAAAGGTATTGCGTATTATTGTTTGAACTTAAAAATGAGATTCTGTGCATGCCTTCTGGCTTAACATCATTGTATCAGTTTTCCTTTCCCTAGACAATACTGCTGTTCCTGCAGCGGAGGTAGTGCCAGGTGAGACAGCTGGTACACGCCTGTGCGTTTGGCGGTAGTTGACATTGCAAGGTCTCTAGCCACAGCACCAGCGCTCTGGAGATGCTCGTGGCACGAGTGGGAGTATTGTTCTGGACCCAGGTCTTCAGCGCATGTGTGGGACGAGAGTCAAGGTTGATGATATTTAGTGGAGACTATTACTTTTTTAGCGAGGCACGTCCTCAAACGCTATAAACCAGTGTAGCTCTGATGGTGAGGAGCTTAGATGTGAAATGTCATTCACTTTCCCTTTAAATACAGAAATTAAATAATAAATATATCAGAACTATTCCTGTTCCAGTTTATTACCTATTTTTATGTTTCTATAAAGAACTATTTTATAATACAGTCATTAATTTTGTCATTGTGGAACAAGGTGTACATGTACAATAAATCCCATGCAATGGGTGGGGCAAATCAGTGAATAAACGAACAAAATCAACTTGTAGAAAGCTGTAAAGTCTCCTGAATTTTGTGCGAAAACACTTTTTTTCTTCTTTCTGTTATTTGTGCTTCAATATTTTCTTGGCTACAAAAGAAATTCAAGGTTGATTATGCAAAATTACTTGCCTCCTTTCACTTAATCCTTTAAACATTGCCAAAAAGCTATTAGTATTACATATTTTAAGCTCGCTATAGTTAATTAGCACTAAGCATTTCAAGTGCTCTCTGGGAGGGGAGTATTGTTTGTCCAGACTGGGGAAAGGATGGCTCATGAGGCCCAGAGCTACCGTGCTACTGCAGCTGGGAAGGTGGGGGACAGGGTATGTGGTTGTACATTATTTTGTTGCTTTAAACTTAGGGTTAATTTTTTTTTCTTCTTCTTCTTCTGGAGAGCTATGGCTCTCTATATCATTTTTCATAGCTGTGCAGATCTAGCCTGCCTTAGGGCAGCAATTTTCTGTGCTTTGGAGAAATCTTGGATAAATTAAATGAGATGATAAATAAATACATTGGTTAGCCAGCGAAGATAAAGTGTAGGTCTGCTGTTACACAATGTCTAGCTCCCTGTATTTATAAAAGTTAAGCAGAACCATTTCAAATTGCTTTAGATTCCCTAGGGGAAGAGGAGGAATTTTTCTGGGAAAAGCAAATGCTTCAAGAGAAAATGTCCTTTGCTTAGAGTTACCTAGATCATAATTTAGAGTGGTGACTATAAGTAATAATTTCAAATGTTTACCTTTAAGAGCTCTGTAGATCACGTACTCTGATGAAAACACGACAGCAATCATTAAGATTGTGTTTCTTGTCAGGATTTGGGGAATTCAGGATGCAATTTTCGAAAGTAGTCCTGCTGTATTTCAGTGCAAATGTTGTGGTAATATAAAAGCTGGATATCCAGCAAAAGACCAGACAGACATCTAAATGCTTAAAAAGCCCGGGTACCAAAGAGCAGGAAAATAGGTTGGGCATGCAGTGATATTAATCATCTCTACAGGTATCCAGGAGAGAAAATAGAAGTATTCAAGTGGGCTATTAGGCGTGATGGCTGTGCATCTGCCACGTAAGTGTGCCCCTTGGGGAACAGGGCAGGCACACAGAACTCCAACTGTCTTCAGGCTTTGAAGACTTGGCAGCTTGCTCCCCCCCCCCCCTCCCCAGCAGATATTTGTCTGTGCATTTAGCAATCTTCAGCTGGTTCCCCTCCATGAACCTGTCCATCTTTTTCTTGAGCCTATGTGCTATTTTTAATGTGAACAAAATAACGCGGCATGGGTGTTGCTAGACTAGCTATGGGTTTTATAAAGACCCACCTCTATTTGTTCTGAATCTGCCAGCTGCTACCTTAATTTGATGTCCCTAATTCTTATACTGAAGAGGTTGTGCAGAAACAGCCTTTATTCTTTGTCTCTGTGGAATTCCAAATTTTGCATCCTTTCATCTCCCCTGAGCATCTCTACTCTGGGCTGGAAAGTCCTAGCCTGCTTATCCGTTTCTCGTAAAGAAACCTTTCCTTGCCTTGGCTGGTCCTTTTTTCCCTTCTTTTTGACCTTTTACACTTCTACTAACAGTAGGGAGGTACAGAAAGATGCAGACATTTCTCTAAGATTAACATTTTAAATAACGCAACGTATTCTAGAAAATCTTACTCCTTTTGCTCATGCTTGGAGGCTCCTGCTACATTTAACGCTGGTAGGTACTTGTCAGCCTTATCATTTACCTACCTGCAATACTCTTGTAGGCTACTAACTGATTCCAAAGCAGAATATTCATTTATCTTCACAATAGCTTTTGTGGTCATATTTGATTTCAGGGGCTTTATAGCCACTTCTCAGCAAGCGGTTTTATGGATGACTGTTTGTTAGGATCTGGATAGGGATATCACTGTAGGACACGTTGTAATCCTGTGTTTACAAAAATAGAACCGAACCATTTCAAACAGTGTTGGGAGTTGGGGGTGTGTGTGAAAATCTTTGGAAAAGCAGAAGGCCTTTTTAAAAATGCAAAGTATTTTTAGCACTGTTCTGTTAAGGTGTGGGTAGGAGGTACATGTATAGGGGGTAGGCTGCTCAGCTCCTAAAAACTACTGGCTCCAGGTTACTTTAACCTTTTACATTGTGTTTTCATTAAAGCAAGTGAAAAATTGAAAATATTTTTCATTGAATTTGTGAAAAAGGTCTTTCTTTGTAAAGTTTTGGAAAAGGCGTGTTGATTTTGCTTTTACTCTATCTTTTTTCACCACATTCAGCCATTTTCTTTTCAGCTTTCCTACTGAAAAAAGCCCCAAAGAGAAAAAGGAGCAGGGAAAATCTGACACCACAACATCTCTTCTTTTCTTCTCTTTTTTTTTTTTTTTTTTTGGGTGATGAAAAAATAAATGTGAATTTTAAAAATCAGCCTGCTTTTCAGTGAGGTGTTCTGATGAGCTTTTGTTTATCTTTAGTACAGAACTTAAAATAATTGCAATCAGCCTTTGAATGTCTGGGCTGACCAGGCACTGTGATCTGGGGAAGCACGGAGGGCTGAAGGACATGACTTAGGGGGAACACCTGAGCTATGTCTAATTCTGCACCGTGCTGGATGGCTGCCTACCATGGGAAGGAGCAGCGGTATATTTTCCTGCACTCTCTTCATGCGGTTCTCAGAGATTGTTCCCACTATTTTTCTTGATAGCGCCCACAGGGAGCCTAAGAAATGATTGAGCAGTGAGTTGCCCTAGGGCAGCGCCGAGGAGCTGTGGTACGGAGATGCTGGCTTTTAGCCGGGCAGCGGTTGCTCTGCTGCCCATCAGTCCCTTTCACAGCCCCGTTGCTTATTTTGAAGTGTCAGGCAGGGCACTCGCAGCTGAATGGTACAATTTGCACTTCTAAAATGAGATTATCTTCTCCTCCTCTGCTTCTTTACGGCCTTTATGACTTGCTTTTAAACCAAAGGCCAGGTTAATGGAAGATTCTGGCACTGAAACCGCTCGTTTTGGGGAGTTTTGTTCAAAATTATTTTTTCAGGACCACTGTGGAAACTTTTCACAGAAACATGTTACTTCTGGCTGAACTGTCATTGGGAAAAAGTATCATGGTCTAAAATTATCAGATTCTTAAGTATGTGTGCATCAATAGATGTGTTTTTATATGCATTTCAGTATGTAAAGGGAGGATCTCAGTTTCTTGTATCTCCTACTGAACTTTAATATGTTATTTTTGAAGGGAATCGGACCTATAAGTGGACATCTGATGATATTCTGATGAATTTCTGATGGAATATTTCCCTTTACAGGCTATAGTGTGAATAAATCACCTCAAGCCTTAATGCTGTCAGTGGTGGCATTTGAGAACGTGAGATCCAGTGGCGCATCTGGACCATTGCTGACTGGGAATCTCATTGAAGCACCCTTCCAGTACCACTGTGTAGTGCATCCAGTGTTGGCTTGTAATGACACTCTTCTACACTATCTAGCCCTTTAAAAATGCTCCACAAGCTGAGTATTTAGCAAGGACTCATAGCTGGGTGCTTCTCTTACAACAGAGTTGAGAGGAGAGTGGTTTTTTTTCTGAAAAGAGCAAATAATAGTGGTGTTTCAACAGTAAAACCTGTGGTTCTCTGCTATATCTAGTTAGAGGAAGAAATAAGTTCATGATGCAAGCTCTCTCCCAGGCAGTTCTGATCTCAGATTTCTAGCTCAAGATATGTTTAACACTTATTTTTGCTAAACAGTTTAGTAGCTTGTGCAGGTAAGTAGGGAGGTGCTGGGCCTGTAGAGCACATCTCTTAAGCAACAGTTGTCTTTTTCTGTTGTGATGTGGGTAACGGCCCAGTTCCCACACTCATTTAATGAGTGACCACTCACCAGGCACAAGAAAAATACCAACTCCCTCTCTTAAGATAGGTTACCTTCAGCTTTATGCTATGTGAGGTTGACTGCTGCTCACGCTTTCTATCCTGAAAGATATAAACCCTGTTCGCCAGACTGTAAACCCCAGTGGTAAGCAAATGTGAAGGATGAAGTTAGAGAGCTGGAATCACCTTGAATAATGGTGCTCCACAGAAATCACAGTTGGCATTGCTCTTATGATAATAGAGTTGTATGCAGGGATTGGGCTATAATGAACTTCTGTGCTGCAGACCAGGAATCTGATGTAATCAGATTGATGGAACAAAATCAGATATTCAAGGGAGAGGCAATTAATCCTTCATTTAAGGACACTCAAATCAGCAAGATATCTAGTGTTAAGGATATAAATGAGTTTTTAATGTGGGCTTCATGATAGGTAACTCCTGCAGAGGCATCTATCAGCTGTATATAATGGTAATTTGCAATTCCCCAAGGAGTTAGAGACAACAGATGACAATTTCTCAAGCTTTTGCTGCTAGTATTCACAGCAGGGTTAGCCTCTTGCTCGAGGAGCAGGCCTAGCCCCGTAGAAGATTGGTATCACGCTAATATTCTTTTCTCCTTAAGAAGATAAACAATTGGTTTAAAGAAGGTAAAAGGCTGGCGCTGAAAAAGAATATGTTGGAAAACTCATTGTAGTGGTGTCCAGTGTGTAACCCAGTAGGCTGCTTTCAGTGCCTGGGCTTGGACCTTTGGCATGAGATTCAAAATGAGCCACGTGGTGATCTGGGAGTGTCTCAAGGTAGCTGTTTGGGAAATGGTAGCTGTAAAGGGGTGGCTTAAATCCTGTCCTTCATCCAAATTTCCCTATTGCACTTGGTGCTTCTGGAGAGCACTTCTCTAGACAGCAAGACCAAGGTCCTCTTCTGAGAGTAGTTGTCTGCCCACACAAATATTAAAACAGAAAAAAGCTGGAATCTATTTTAAAACATTTCTTAAACACATCTCCAGGAAGCACATCACCTAGGGGAACACACTCATTGCTGTGATTGTGACTAGTTGGAGTACATGGGTGCATGTCCTCCTAGGTCAGACTTCCAGTTGAGACTGGTTCTGACTTGTTTTGTCATTGAAAGAATCCAAAATTCAAAGGATCAGAGAGAACACATGTGACAGTGGTCCTGTAAATAGGAAGTTCAGGAAGTTATGTGAGCGGGTCCTGAACCAAAAGGTCTCTTTCTGGCTTTTGCTTTGTGAATGTGAAGTAAAACATCCCTGTATCAGATGCCAGAACTTAGGTTTGCCTCTTTAGTATGCAAAGTGCTGTAACTTCTCAGACAAACCTGATGTCAGAGACGTTCCTCCTTCAGAACTGTGGAGATCTGCAATCTGGATGCCCTTGTCCCAGGCAAATACGCAGTGCCTGGCTCTTGTGTACCCCACTTGGAGGTCTAGTGCAGGCTTCTGCCCTCCATAAGGTCTGGGAGTCAAGCTGAGGAGCTGGGCTAAGATTTTGTGAAAATAAATTGGGCATGTTCACCTGGAATCACACTTATGCATCCTGCCTTGAGGGACAGCAGTGCTGCCTGCATCGTTAAGGCAAGATTGTTATTAGCAAGTGTGTGGTCCAAGGCTTGACTTAATAGCAGATCCTCAGATTTTTGTTCCAGGGTAATATCGAGTACTTAATGCACCTACCATAAGTTAGCAGGCAGGCAGGAGTGCACAGCCTTTACGTGAGCAGCTGAAGGTGCATAATCTTGTTTAGGAAGGTCTTGCAGTCTGCACCTCCCCTGCCTCCAACAAGAGGTAGCTACTGATGTCTATTCATGGACCATTTTGCCAGTCTTTTTTGAGAACTTGCTTCCAGCCAAATTCCATAATTCGGTCCCAAGTGCCATTCTTTTCCTTCCCGTTTGCTTCCCCGCAACAGAGAGGTTGCTCTGCCACATTTGCCTCGGGTAATAGATATTTACTTGGTCAGTAATAATCTGCAGGCAGAGTGCTAACCTCACCCAGGCTCCAGAACAGTATTTGAAGCAGCGGAAGTAATAGAAATTTCTCTCATCCATCTTCATCTCTCCATTGGGAAACTCCTAAAGGGGCTCTGGAAATTGATTGCTAAAAACCTAACGTGGATAGAAAGTGTGAGTTATTCTGTGGTGCTGATTAGCATGAAAAGGGCTTTATGAATGTTTTTCATGCACTGTACCTCCAGCGGCAAATTAAAAGTTGAAGGTCGTTAGTCATAGTGCTAAGACTCCAATTGAACTTAACCATTTCCCAGCACACTACGTCAACAGCCGTCTCCCTTCTTCTCTACCTGACTTTTTGACCCTTCCCAAGAGGGAAGGTGCATGCTGCTGTGTTGCACGTGGCCCCAAGGCTGCAGGCAGTTACACCTCTGAGGGGTCCAGCTGGATGTGCAAACCTGAGCACTTGAATGAACGCTTCCATACATGAAGGTCCTGTGAGGTCCCGTGACAGGCTGGTGCAGAATTCTGAAAGGAAGATCAAGATGAATTGCACTGACTCTGTGTTGCTTTGAAAGGCATTAAGGAGAAGAGGCAATTTATTGCATCCTACTTGGACCAAATTCCACCTCAGATGATGTATATTAAGTAAACTATGAAAACATGGATTTCTGCAATGAATTTTACTTTTTTTCTCTTTAAGTTTAATATATTAACTAAAGATCAATACTTCCCGCCTCTCCCGAATAATGATCAGGGATAAAGATTTAAAATATTTCTAGATGTAGCTGGAAACATCTCAACCCCTTCATTTTCTTATTTACCTTGCTTATCTTTGGAAAGTCATCCTCGCACTATTGTAAAAGAAATGTCTCTTTTAATGTTGTCTCTTCTATTAGTGAGCTTTGCAAAAGATAAGTCCCTGATATTAGAACATTTGGACTAATGCATAAGCCTTATAATCATCTACCCTTGATCAAATTATCTCATAACTTTAATGCTTAAGTAGTAGCTCAACCAGTAAGGTTGCAATTTTTCTCAGGTATTAAATGTGAGTGAAGATATATTTTTGGTGTAGTTTTGGCTTCGATCTCTCTTAAGAAACAGATTTAATACTTGTTAAACCAAAACCAATAATAGTTGGTAGAGTGGATTAAAAATAGTATTTATTTTTCTTGATTGTTAAAAAGAAAAAAAGTTTGCTGAAAAATATTACCCTCACTTTGTTCTTGAGAAATGAGCATTTTGTGTTCTTCACTTATTTGTCAAAAATCTTGAAAGAAAAGAAACTATTTTTTAAAGATATTTCAAATATTGAGGCCCTCTTTGTTTCATCATTACACATATTTAACTTTACTAATACAAGTATCTTCATGGAAATCCAGGTAGGAGAAGAATTTCATAAGGAAGTACTTACAGGATTGAATGGATACATAGCTCCCATGGTGAACTCTGAAAAATGATGTAAATGATGAACAGATAGTTTTGTAAAATCTTTTTTTCAGACTTTCAGGAATGATAATGGAAATAAAATGAATTATCATCGAAAAAGCCCTGTGATTTTCATAAATAATCTCTTAAAACTCTGAAAAATATTAGTAATCTGCACTGTAAACCTCTTATTTCTAGGCTTACCAGAAAATCTACATCAAGCTTGTAGTTCGGTTATGCAGATAGAAGAAGGGATGGTCTGGTTGCTTAACCAGAAGAAGAGAACCGCTGATGTAGACAGGACTGCATTCAGTATAGTTATGGGTGCTTCGAGACAGCTCTTTGAAAAAAAAAAAAAAAAGAAGCTTGAAAAACATGGTCTCTGGTAATAGGTTTCACTATTGAATGGTGAGTTGTTGTTTCTTCTTTTGTGGAAGGTCCTCTTTTTGTTTCTTAGTTTTACTGAGATTGGAATCTGTCATGTCCTTAACCGAGTTAACCAACCACTCTAAAACCTGTTTAACTAAAGAACAAAAGTCAGTAGTTGCTCTCAGTATACATTTATGAAAACTAAAATCTATTACCCTTGCTTACTTCTTTTTGCTCTCCTGAATTCTGTGCTGTATTCCGGGGGGAACACTGCTGCCGTGAGCTTCCAAGCCCTGCTTCTGCTGTTGGAGCGCAGTGCAGAGCACGGCACGGTGCTGGGCAGCTCGTTCACTCGGCAATGGGAGCCCCACGTTCTGCCTCTGTGATGACCAGGCTGCTCTCACTTGGAGCAATCTGTTGGCTGGTGGGTGGACAGCCCGTCTTAATGCCTCCAAGGCTCCCTGTGTCCATGGAAAAGAGCATTCGGTGAAGGTCCACCCGAATTTACACTTCTCATTGTCTCTTAAGCAGGTTGTGCAAATTAAAGATTCTTTATGCCCTCTCTCTGTGCAGGCACCATGGAGTGGCTAGTTATTAGTGAAGAAGTAGTAAATCCCACTATAAGCAGCCTCAATAGTAATATATTTGAAAAAAAAAAGAAAAAAAAAAAAAGAAAAAAGTGAGTTTTAAATGATATATTGCAAGTGTGTAGACTCAGGCATACTTAATGGATCTGTGCCAGGAATTTCCAAGGAAGTCTGAAGGAGTTGGGGCACAATGTTATCCACAGAGGTGAGAAAGTGAGTCAGAGCAGTTCCACGCTGCATCCACAATAAGACCAGCGTCATGCAGTGATTTTACAAGCAGTCACTGCAGGACCTCTATCACCATGTTCATTACTGAATGCAAAAGATTGATCCTAGAAATGAATGAATAAAGCATGTAAATATAAATGTTCACCCCAAACCTTTCTTCACACTGTAGTGCAATTACAAATAAATAAAAATGAAGTCAGAAGAGGAACTTTGTCTACAGTGCATTACTAAATCAAATCTTTGAAACAAATTAAATTAAACATTTAACATAGCTGCTTTATTTATAATGATTACATAGGACTTCATAACTGCTAACGTTGGTTAAATTTTACACCTTTGTACTTTATTCCTGACTTCATTACCCAATCAGATCAAAGTCATGTATCTAACTTCATTACATAAATCAGTTGATGTATTCTACAAAAAAATTAAACCCTCTTCTGGGTGGGAGTGAATGTATTATCTCATGCTAAAGAAAAAAATCTTACTGTAGATCAATCTTTTTTCTTTCCTTCCAGATTTCCTATACAGTCAGCCCTTCTCTGTTTTTATTGGTAGCTTTCCATATTCATGACTGATAGATATAATCAGTGTTTTGGAGAAAGGTATTTACCTTAGTGATGGACTAGGCATGTTCTGTGCAAAGGGAATTAACTTAAAAAAAAAAGTTTTCTGTGTTGTCGACAAAAACGCTGTCCTAGTTCTTGTTCATTATAAATATGGATAGTAAATTACCTTGGTTTTCTTTACAGTGTGATTTAACATGTCTCTCTGTCTTTTCATCTCTAGATTAAGCAGTTCCTGAATAATTTCTTTTCACTGTAAAGGAATATACAATAACTATATTGTATAATGATACCCACAGAATGTTATTCTCAAAGTATGTCTTTATATGTGTATGACAGACGATCAGATACGACAGGCTGTATGAATAAGAAAGTATTCAATAAAATAATATATGTACCGACACTATTTAGAAATAACAGTAAAAACCCAAAAAATAGAGAGTGGGACTGGGACACTACTGGAGCAGTTCCTTAGCGTTCAGGAACATTATCCTATCCAGCCATAAAGGACAGGGTTTGTGATGCTCAGGAAGGCCATGGATAATTCCAAAGATGTCACTGTTGCCAAAGGGTGACCCACTGATTGGTAGGACATACATCAGAGAGGCCCAGACACTTTGTCAAGAAGATAAAGATATAATTCAGCATTGAAGAAATTTTAAAGATAGAGCAAATAAACATTAAAGAAATGGAACTAGGGAAAATCCTGCCTCCTATGAGAGCAGAGATTGATTAACAATAACGCTGCCAAAAAAAGTAAAACAGTGAAGTATCAGCGGCCTGATGACAAGAACTGGCGTGGAATTTGGAGAAAAGGACCCAGATTGTAGGAGAGAAAAATCCTGGAGGAGGAAAGATGGATCAGAGGCACCTCCCTGGAAGGCTGCCTGCGGTTTCTCCTTAATGAATAACAGCTTCAGCTGAAGACCCACGCAGTGCCCTGCTTTTTCTGCTCGGAAGCTTCTCTCTGCCTCCTGCGGCAGCCCTGGGACTCTTTCAGATGTATAGATGGGAAGGCGTTCATGCCATGTTCCTTAGGGTGAGAAGGTATGAGACACTACTGGTAGCTAAGAATGGGAAATAATGATGATTCACTAGTTTTGTCTTAACCCACCAAAGAAGGAAAATGGGCTGAGGTGAACGGTATGTGGGGCCAAAGGAAGCCAGTAGATAGCTAGCATGAAGCGGTAATGAAAGTTACACCCAGTGTGGTCCCTAAAAGAAAAAAATAGTTTCATGGTAATTTTGATAATTTTCCTATAAACTCCAATTCCTTTTCAGCAAATTAGAAGTTGATTGTAAGAAAACGAGAAACTATAATTGCTTCTGAACATTATTAAGAGAAGACTTCAGTTTCCTAGGGAAGAGATAAACCAAGCGTCAAAGTATAGCAGCGCGACATTTCTTTTTATTTTTAATTCTTCATGTCACATTTCCATTGGACACATCAGAGAAAGCAGCAGGCAGGCTCTTTTGGCTTTAATGTTTGAGAAATAGAAATAGAAGAAATAGATAATTCAACTTCAAGCAGATGTAAGATCAGCATAAAAGACGCTGTTTTGTGGGAGCCGGTAACATTAGATAATCAATTGTAGAAACCCCACATTTCTGTTTAACTGCTTTTCTTTGCTAGGTCTCTTGAGGCTGCCAGCAGCAATCATTTTGTGAACGAGAAAACAAAATGGTAATTGAAAATTCACTTTAAAATGCAACTTTCAGAATAAAGCCAGGTATACACATCCCAGAAAAAGAAGTTATGTGAACCTAATGGATTATGTTAAAAAGAAAGAAATAGCGGGTGAGATTAATCAAAGGGAAAAGTGCTGAAGGAGCTTCAATGAATAGTTGAGGAATAAAGGATGTATATTATCAGCAAAAAACCAAAACCAAACCAAAACTAGAGAAGAAACCGAAAAGCATTAAAACGTAAAGAAAGGGAGACAAAGCCCTGTGCTGAGGCGCTCTCTGCCCAGAAGGAAGCTATGGTGGGCACTGTGCATTTGGGGGTTACTTGGTGTGCGAAGGGAGAGGCACAGGCCGTATGGACCCGGCTGCTGGTGAGGATATGGTCTCACCTCTTCTCAGTCCCATAGCTGGGAATTGCTCGTGTGCGGTGCTGCGCAGGAGGCAGAAGAGGGAAAGGAAGAAAGCTTTTGATTAATCTGCAAAGTAAAAACAAAAAACCACCCAAACACCAACCCTCCCCTCCAAACCCAGCCTATCTCTATATTTCTGCCATTCAGAAATCAGTGCAAATGATTAAACCTACAGATATTTAAAGTAGATCAAAATAAAAGCAGGAACTGTCAGTGGTCCACAACAGTAGTACCACTATCATCAGGAGGAGAAGTGTTTCCATCAATGTTTCCTTTGCTTGGAGTTATCTTTGAAGCTGCATCTTTTCATGTGAGGTCTCAAAGACTTGTTTTCCCCCGGTGTTTAGCCTTTGAAAAAGAGAAGTCACATCTGATCTACTGAGACACCAGGCCTTTAGTACTTACAGCCTTACAGCGTTCCCACTGCCGCTCTCAGTGACATGATGTGCAGGATATAGGGAGCAGAGAATGCAGAATCTGTTTGGAAGAAAGCTTGCCATGATGGTACTGCTAATGCACACTTGGGTGGTGTGAAAACGTGGCATCCAGGCTTGCTTTTTAAAAGGATTATTTTTCCACTTTTCTGAGGAAAGAGAAGCTTACGAATATAATCAAGTGTAGAGGCGGATGTGGTGACTTTGCTCTGTTACAAAATAGGTTAGTGTTTCACATTATTAGGAGGGTGAGCAAAGTCTCTTGATCTTTAAGTAAGCTAATAATTTGTTTTCTTTTTAAGAGTTAATTCTGAGTTTAGATTCCTAATTTAATTTTCTAGGACCTGCACAAGATTTTAGATATCTGTTGTGTTAAAGAAAGACGAATACCTCTTGCTTTCCACGCTGCATTGGAACAGGAGCTCTGTGGATGTGGTCCATGTCCCTATGGATCAGTCCTAAGGTGGAAAAAGCTCCGTTTTCCACCTGAAAGTTTAAAGTAATATTCTAACTTGATTCTTCTTATTCTTTGGGCTCACCTGTGTGTCTGCTTGGGGAGCAAAGGGCTGAAGGATCAACGTTGCAGGGCTCGAACGGTTGATTCCACAGTTCGATCACGTAGCAGGATCATTGTGCTTTCCTTCCGTCAGATGCGTCGGTTGATCCAGACGTATTCCGTTACAAAGACCCCACGGCTCTTAAGAACCTCTCCTGATAGATTCGTATTCCGCTATATGAAGGGATAAGCCATCCATTTAGCTATGATGTTGGCAAAGTCCCCAAGTATTAAATTCCCTTGACACACTCTCAAAGTCTGAATGCTAAGTAACTGATCCATTTTCAGAGTAGATTTTAATTCTGTTAATTAATTTGTAAAGCAATTACATGCTCATGTAGAGTCAGCATGCTTTGAGGAAACAACTGGAAAACCAAATGGATTAAAAAAAATAGCTACAAGGCATAAGCATGTTAAATTTCCAGTTTTTAAAACTAACCTTACAAATGTATAAACATTTTGTTATATCATACGGATCATAGAATAAAATACCCGCGTTAAACTGATCATCTTTGTTTCTTTGGAAAGCTTACATAAAGTGAATTAAATGGTGATTTCTACAAACCAAAAATTGCTTTGCTGTATAGATTAGTAGACTCAATTCTTTGCTCATGCCACATTTACTACTATAAATCTGTCAGTCGCAGCCTAATTCCACCTGATGTATATGTGACATTGTACCCCGTTGTGTAGACGCTGAGTTCTGTTTAGGATGGGTCAGTAGTAGATCAATCCTGATTAACTTTGAACGTTTCTCTGACGGGTCTACTGCTAGTTGAGGTGTAATTCTGACTATGCAGCGCGACAGGGTCATGTCACTGGCAGATCAACCGGCCTCTTTACTTTCCTCTCTGACTCCTGTACGGGATCAGAATATATGGGAGAATTTGAGGCATAAAGCTGCAGGTATTTTATTTCCTTTAAGCCTTAAGGGCAGCTGCTGCTCATGAATCACTGTATGACTGCCTTTTAATTGTAATATATACACATAATGTTAATAAAGAGTTAAAATTATTAAGATTTGATCTGTGGTGTATTCACATGAGCAGTTTCATGGCCTTTGATAGCGTTATTAATATGAATAAAGAAACAGAGTATAATTTTTGTGGAATTGAGGTCTGCACTGCACATTTTCAAAGGGGATGCTTATTTATTTAAATTCTGATTTTATTGGAATTGAAGACAAAAAAAACAGGTTCCACAAACATTGTGAAGCCATTTCTTTAGGCTTAACATTTATAAAAGCTTATTTCTGAAAATGTATAATCGGTAGTTAAGGCATAATTGGAACAAAGTACTGCTGCTTTGTAGATATGGTAGAATTGGCTTTAGCAAGCTGGTGTGCAGAAAGCCTTCCGTGCTTCAATAAGTTAAATTCATTTTTTCATTTAGGAAAATTAGCAGATAATTATGTTTAGTGCATTGCAGATGTATAAGATCAACTTGTTGCAGGAGAAACCAGGCTGTATTGCAGGCAGTTTTGGCTATTGAGCTGTGCAATTAGCTGTTATCACTGCATTGGGTCATGAGGGAGCAGATCTGATTGGCATAATTAAATTCAGCTTATAAGAGATACAGCATTTGCCTAGGTTTTAGTGTATGGATAGTATGTCAGTATGGCTGGATACAGACTTTCTTGTACTTGTTTTTTATATATATATTTATATATATGCATATAAAATAACAACAACAGTAATTATTATTCTCCTCCTTTGTTATCCTATTAAACTGTCTTTATCTCGACTGACGAGTTTTTTTATACCATTGTCCTCCCCATCCCCATGGGAGGGGAGGGATGAGCAAGTGGCTGCGTGGTGCTTAGTTTCTGGCTGGGGTTAAACCACGACACTTGTGAAGAAGCATTTGGCTCCAATCTAGAAGCCATATGGCACCAAATACACGCTTGTTTACATCTGTCAGTATAGACTTAACCTCAGTCAGTCCCTGCCCCCCCTCCCACCAGCACCTGGTTTCCTGCAGGTGAATCGTTAGCATCTTCTGAATATTCATCTTATTTGGGAATTTGCACGTTGGGGATGTGAAGATTCACTAGTGACTCAATTGCTCGTCACGAGGGACTTGAGAACTCTCAGCCCTTGGCTACAACGCTCAGCCAGAGAACGTCAATGTTTAATGCGTATGGTTGAATGAGTGAAGTTTTCTGTCTTTTTCTATAAACCCTGTTGCAAACGTTAAAGGCATGATTCTAGGAGATAAATACCCTTAGGAATTCAAACTAAAGCTTTTCTCATAACCTTCATGAAGGCTCAGTGAAATATTTACCTCGCTTCCTTGCCAATAACCCTAGTTCTGTCAACGTGATCTAAAGGTGCTGTGGAAGGCACAGTAGCTTTGTCTGTTACCTGAACAGAAATAAAAATATGTGAAAATACGTACTCGTAAATGGAAAGTGAGTTGTGATGATTTGTAGGTGGTTCAGAACCCTTTGCATATTTACTTTCTAACCAAGTAGGAGCCGCAGGTGGGGTGAGCACTGTTCAACTCAAGCTCATTCAGTACACACATCACAGACTTTGTCTGGTTTCTCATTCTCACCAGCTTTCATGGAAGCCAGAACATGAAGAAAGAGTTATTTTGACCTAGAGTAGGTACTCTTTGGTTTAAGTTATGTTATTGGTCTTAGTCATTTGTATTACTGTCAGATTTGAGGGAAACACTTAGCTGCACATCTAAGGATAAGGTGGGGGTTCATTGTTTTTCTTTTTGTCTTTTAGTATAATGGTCATCATGAAAGAAGCATGAAGCAGCTGATTTTTTTGAAAGTTAAGTATGGGGGATTAATGTTGGTATTGTGGACTGTTTCAAAGTAGAAATCAACCTCTTGATCCTCATAAATGATGACAGGAAAAGACAGTTTTATGAAAAGCTCCAGTACTGATAGAATCTACATGGATATGAAGATTGGTGCCATACTACCTTAATGCCAAATCAATGCAAAGAATTGAAAGAATTAGAATCTTAATTATTTATTCATTAAAATTATTTAATGTGCTATTCGATCAAATTATTTTCCTGGTCACAACACTGCCATAGTATTTTGAATTTAATAATATCAAAACCAATGATTTTTCCTTCGAGTATTCCTTGAAAGTTAAGTTTCGTCCAAAATACAGTTTTCTTTCGTTAGGAAAAGGTTATTTTAAAGTAAAACCATTGATAAATGGGTCTGACAATACAGCAGACTGCCCAATTCTTTTTTCTCCTGAATTTTCATTTTCAATGGATTAAGGACTTCTGTGTTATAAAGATACATCTTTGCTCGCAAAAGTATTTAAATGAAATATTTGACTTCTTAAAGGTCAGCAAGTTAGATATAGCTAAGATTGTAAAAATATTCAGAGCGCAAAAGAGTTGGACTAAGAAACAGTTTCACCTTATTGATGCAAAAATCCCAGTGTATTCACAGGGGCTGAGTATTTAAGTGAATAAAATATGCATATGAATCAAGCTGAGAAAGTGGATTTGAACATGAATTAATCTGTAATTGTTTCATATAGCACCATTAGATTTTTCCCCACAAATAAAAATGAATGGAGTTTGAATCTACTTTGTTAAATATCATGTTAAACATAACCAAATACTTGAAATCTGAGAATTCTCTGATATTCAAAAGTGCTACATTTGGCATAAAAAGGTGCACACAGAAACATGTAAATGGGTTATTATAATCTATAAAAAAAAGTTTAATGAATTACAGTTTGATTTTTCACATGAAGGAGCCATTTAATTAAACTGTGATATGTTCCGTGCTATCAGTTAATCTGAAGCTTTATTTCTTTCTGTTAAAAAACCCAAGGACAAAGAATGCCCAATTTGCCGTCACTTTTTTCTCTAATTTAGGCTGCAACCTTTCTTTGCAGATTGATTTAGTGTATTATGAAGTATTCCTCCGGTGTATGTGTGAATATAAAAGCTTGATATATGGAATATAGAATTAGAGTACCGCTTGTATCCGAGAGGGACATTAGGTACCTGTGCCATAGATATATAGTAGGTGAAATAATGCTATCTGTCTGTAAGTTAATTTGGTATATGCAGAGCAACAGAAAATAGCCTGGAGTTTGAAATATGATGTCTAGAAAATGTAATTGTGGTGTCAGTGCAGACAACACCAACTTGGTCATTAACACACCTGGCGCTGGATTTTATGATCAGCGCTGGCATTTTTGCACAGGAAGACTTGCATCCTTGTTTGATGTTTATTGATGTAATTCCACATTCTGTGACTGGTCTACATCATCTGAAAATTTGGAACAATTTGTGCAGACTTTAGTCATCAGCAGATAAATTTGCTCATAAGATTGTTTTCCCAAAGGATTTTCTGTGACTGGGGTTTACAGAACGAATAGATTCAGTCATTCGTTTGATCCTGTAAGTTGGGCTGGGCTGTTTCTTCTGGCCCTCACCCGTAGGGATCCTGCGATGTGCAGTGCTGCTCCTTCTTCCTCCTCTCGTGTCTCCGTGCCCCCTTGGATGGGGTGGCTTTTGCCTGGCGTTACCTGGTGACACTCGGCTGTTGTGGCCCCTCACAGAACTGCCCCAGTCCTCCTGAGAGATTTCTGTTACGCGAGACCAGCAGGACCCGTTCAACTCCTAGCGCAGAGCACCGCATTTCCAAATGTGGGAATCGTGGCTTGCCCCCTCTGGGTGCGCTTGTCCAGGCAGGGTGATGGCGGAGTGAGCAAGGTTATGTTGGTCTGTGCTCTTGATAACCCTGGGAAAAGCCAAGAGCTTTCAGTTTTCCTGTAGCCAAAAATAACGACTTTAGATCCCAGCACAATATTGCACGTGAATGATTTTATGTTCAGCATTATGACGATGCAAGCCATAGTGACACCGAATATTGTGATAGACAGATGTAGATGATTATTTAAAATGTTTTTGTAATTAAATTCCCCAATCCCATTACCTTATAAGTGCCTACTACTCAGCATAACTAATAGGCATTTTATGGGGAATCAATTAGGATGTGAAAGCATATTCTCTAGCTCTTATGATCTGGAAAGCAGATATGAACCTTAAGTTTTTATAGAAAAGCTGTTTGGAAAAACCTCCACCACCAAATAAAAAAAACCCCAAAACTTAAATCAATGAAACTACACACTAAATAACATGAAATGGCTTGGATAGCGTGACCCAAAGAAATTAAAGACATAGAATACTGGCAGGCTTGTGGCAGTGACTGAGAATAAGTAAAATGTTCATGGGAAGCTTCTTAGTGCTTGGATAAGTGTGATGGATGCCTTCAATTAGACTGATTTGGCTTTTAGTATAGGAATGCCTGCTGCTAAATATACTTAGAAAATATGGTGTACTTTTGTGGAATTACATAATTGCAATTTTTCTCTTATTGCTAAGTAGATTTTTTTTTTTTTTTTTTTAAGGTTAAGGCAGAAACGTAAGAGGATTTATAACTATGAGTTAGGAACGAGGATCCCGTAACGGTAGGGGCTTTGTATGTAAATTGATGGTGATGGCAGGGAAAAGTTGACCAACTAAAGCCCATATTCTGGCAAGAAAACAATTTAATCTGATATTGGGTTTGTTCCCTTCTCGGGTCCAAGAGAATTCTGTGGAATGCTTCTGAGGTATTAAATTTAAGCACAAACTGACAGAATCTTGATTTTGAGGATCTGAGCAGCCTGTCTGAGCTCAGACTTTAGGCCTCTGAAATGGAAAATAGATTATTTTGAAACTCCTTAATTTCACTTCCACAGGGACTGAATTTTTTCAACATCAGGGAATATTGTGCAGACAGGAACCCCCATGTCATAAATTTTCTTGCCTGTTTTATTTGTTATAGTAGTTACTTTCTTTCAGTTAAGATATGCTGCCGTGAGAGGTTTTCTTTCTTCATTTGATTTTGCTCTGTAGATACCCATAATCTTGCTTTGCCAAGGTTTGATTTGCAGCCAAGATGCAGAATGCACAAAAAAATGGAGGAATAAAAAGCATTTCATTGTAATAATTAACCTACTAGTGCTGCAAGTTAGGCCTTAAATTATCTGGCATTGAATATGGCCAGTGATACTGCACAATAGGTTAGTATTATTAAATGTTACTTCTGCCACAAAAGGCTGTGTAAGAAAATGTTTTACATTGTAACCGTCTTTGATTTCTCTAACAGTAGTAGTAATAACAATAACTGATAATAACAATAATAAAAAAGCCCCAAATGGGGTTGTTTTGTTTGTTTTTGTGAATGGCACTTTCCCATTGTCTGCAGTAGCTTTAGTTTCCTCACAGTCCAGATACCTTTGTTTACTTCCTTATATATTATTATCTGAAAAATGGTACCACAGTCTCATTGTTTAGACTTTTTAAGATCTTATAATTGAGTAACTGAAGTTAACAGCTATGTGATTTGTTCTATATATAAAATATATGTGTAGTACTAAAGGCAAAACCCATTACTGATAAAGTGAACCAAAAATGTCATAAAAAGTTGGGATTTTTTTTGTAAAGACCCTTCAAAAAGCCACTAGAAGCATTCAAGGGAACCGGATGAGTAGCTGAATGTTTGTGTTCATTTTTAATCTCTGGAAAACTATAAGTGAAAGGATAACCATTCTCTCTAAGAAAAAAACGTTGTATGAGTGAGTAGAGCACTTTAGATAGTAACAAAACTCTACTCCCTCTTAAGTTTAAGTTATGGGCAAACATAAAGCCCTTTTCATTTATTATAATTTAAAAATTGCTACAGCTCATTTTATACACCAGTGGATCAGGAGTTTTCTATTTATATGGTTGATCCAAAGATGACTTTTTCACACATCCACAGATGCTTTGACCTGAAAAATAGCTAGAGCAGTCCCAAGATGACTCTAATTTTGCCTGATCCCAATTTCTCTAAGTGCTGCCAAACCTCAAAGTCTGTCCAAGAGCACGGTCCATCAGAGCCCTCCTTATCCCCTGCTACGTACTCTGAATACACGTGGCGATCGATGACTTCAAGATTTTCTGGTATCCAGAAAACACATTTAATTCTCATAGACTAGGTTACAGATTCATCAGGGGAGACTTCTCTCTCTGCTCTTCATTTTAGCGCTACAACGGGGTTTCGGGTCCCATGGCCGCTCTCAGATTCCTATAGAAACACGCCCTGCAAACTGCAGTAGTTCTGTCCTTGTATCCCAGGGAGGACTTGGGCTCCCCAAAGGGGCCATGTTACTGTGCTGGAGTGGAATGAAGCCTCTTGAATCTGGTTCATTTCCACCAATTTCGTTATTTCTAATTCATTCTCTGAAATGAGAATAGTAAATGGGGAGCAGATCCTCGGAGCTAATTCCTGGAGAAGGATTCTTGGATGTTGAACCAAAGTTTTTGGTCATTTAATTTCGATATTTCTCACTCAATATAGATATGTAGGATATTAAACTTAAAAGAAAATCTTGGAAGACATGAATGATGATTCTATAACACCAATAATGAAACTATGATTCTATGTGTCTGTAAGCTGCTATGCTACAAGTCCTGCTGCAGTTTGTAATGTTCATTATCGCTTTGCCATTCTGTTAAATCCCTTTAGACTTTTTTTTTCTTCTTGAGTTTTTAAGGCTTTGTTAAATATGATTATGGAATTATTAAGTCATTTATCTACAGGGCTTTGTTTGATCAGCTGTAATTTGTGGCACATATTAGTAAGAAAATGAGCACGCTCATTGATAGTGACAGACCTCGAACGTTTAGTATGCAATGTGCGCGCAGGCTCGTTCCTCTGGCAGAGTTGTTCACTATTGATTCCTTATAAAGTCAAAAGAAATAGTTTAATTCTCCAGACTTTGATTTAGGCTCCTAGAGCATCGGGTGTCAAATGCACTACTTGTGTTAAATGAATATTACCATTACGTGTTTGCTCAAAAGCTTTTCTAACTGGTGACTCCAGGCTTTCCACTGGGGGACTCGGATAAACAGCAGAAGTCACAAAAGCACAGGACGGTTGAGGTTGGAAGGCACCTCTGCAGGTCACTAGTCTGACTCCCCTGCACAGAGCAGGGTCAGTGAAAACACGTTGCTCAGGACCATGTCCAGTTGGGTGTTGTATATCTCCATGGATGGAGTCTCCACAACCTCTCTGGGCAACCTGTGCCAGCATTCACCACTGTCACAGTGAAAATGTGGGGGTTTTATGTTTAAGTGGAATTTCCTGTATTTCAAATTGTGCCCATTGATTCTTGTTCTCTCACTGGGCACCTCTGAGAAGTCTGAGAGTCTGGCTCTCTCTTCTTTACTCCCTCCTATGGATAAAACCCATCCTGAGGCACCAGGCTGAACAGTCCCAGGTCTCTCAGCCTTTCTTCATATCTCTGACATTCCAATCCCTTCATCATGTTTGTGGGCCTTTGCTGGACTTGCTCCAGTCTGTCCATGTCTCTCTTGCACTGGAGAGCCCAGAACTGTACCCAGCACTCCAGCTGAGTCTCACCAGCGCTGAGTCGAGGGGAAGGATCACCTCCCTCGACCTGCTGGCGATGGGCTCTCCAATGCAGCCCACGATGCTGTTGGCCGTCTTTGCTGCAAGGGCACATTGCTGACTCACATTCAAGTTGTCGTCCACCAGGACACCCCAGGTTCTTCTCTGAAGAGCTGCTTTCCAGCCAGGCCATCCCCAGGCTGTACTGCCACATGGAGTTATTCCTCCCCAGCTGCAAGAGGCCACAATGGACACAAAAATACGTATGAATGCAGACACCAATGGAAAATACATCTTATTTATAAAAAGTTTTGTTTCAGCTACTATCTTCAAATCTGCAGCAACACTTAACCTTTTAGTAATAATACGTCTGGGTTTTCACATGTATTTCAGCATGGTATGTTTTTTGTGTGCTTTCCCCCCATACTTCATTTTTCATTTCACACAGTACCATCTGGCGCTGCCTTCTTCCCAGCCCCCCCAGTATGAAAGGTGATTGCTTATTGCTTTCTACCAGGCATCTCTTATCTAAAATATTATTGCTTTTTCCCCCTTTCCTTCTCTGCCCTTTAAAGTTTCCAGATTGCTATCAATTTCCGTACTCACTGTTTCATGTTTACCGACTGCTGCCACTTCTAATCCAGTGTTTGTGCCAAGGAGAACACTCATCTTCTTTTGAAACAAATATTTCTTTTTCCGAAAGGTTTAGTTGTTTCCCCTGCCTGACGTTTTTCTCATTGTTTTTTGTGACTCTGCACATGAAAATTTTGGGCTGTACAGTACCAGATCTTTAGGGGTTTTCTCCTTCCAAACCTTGAAGAGTAGCAACTACTGTTCAAAGGACTGTATACATTCTGGGAAAATATCACTCTCCAATTTCCGAATCTTTTGACCTCACTTAACCAGAGAAATGCAAGTCAGCAGCTTGAGATAAAATTTGCAATTAATTACTGCAAGGTAATTAATAAGGAAAAAATTATATATGCACCATTTATCTGGTTTGCAAGTCTGTGCACCTGCAGTGTGCAGGCAGGAGGAGGAAGGTAGTTGTGGTGGCAAGTCAGAAGAACGAGCTTGGGCAGCTCAAGTGGAGGACAGCGATGATGTCACAGAATCAGGCCCACTCAGGATGAATCAGGGTCTCTTCAGTGCAGTGGCAAGCTCTTAATTCTCAGTTATTTCATTTTGTTTCGGGATTTGTTCTTTTGCTTTTATCTTTTATCTTTTTTTATTTTTCTGTTGTGTGTTTGGGTTGGTTTTTATCTTGTCTTTACTATTTTAGAATAAAGAGACAGAAGGGTTTTTCAAAATATATGAAAAATTTAATGGGAACCCACAAGCCAATCTTTTTATATTTCTTTTTCTTGGGGGCAGGATAGGGACAATAGAGCAGACTTGGCTGTGTAGAGGAAATGCTAAAAATCCAGGAAATTATGTACACTTTGACAAAAGTGAAACAAAAATCCTTTTGTACCTTCAAATTTGGAAATTAAAAAAAATTGTCAATATTAACATTTTTCAGTAGGAAACTTCTGCTGAAACAGAATATTTTCTTCTGAAATTAAATTTGTTAATCAAACGCTGTCCTTCATGATGATACCTAGAAGGAATCTTGGAAGTTTCAGTTCTGGGCAACGAACTATTGTCTCCTATTTGCTGCAGCACTTTTTTTTATTGTGCAACAGCTTTTTTAAAAATTTTTTTAACAAGTGCTTTTTCAGGGGCTTGCTGCTTTCCATAAGACGTTCCTTTTTGAGAGAAGGTACAGACCGGTACTTTGCACCACCACCTCAGTGTATTACAGGAGAAAGCTATAATTTTGATACGAAGAGGTTATTTCTAACCTAAAGCGATGACGTACATTAGGGACTGGTATGAATAGCTAAAGAGTCATTTGCCTAGGTGTTGTGAAACTGAGGGGGGGGGGAATCAAATCCATCCTTTGGAAAAACGTAGACCGTATCCATTTGCCTGGAATACTTTCTGTGGGAACAAACAGATATAGACCCCAGCAATAGCAGAGTTAACCTATAGCAGGAGAGGTGGGCTAGGACAGGCTGGGTTGAGGGTGGAGAGGAAGAACCATCCTATACAGAGCTCTCCTGGCAGAACTCAGATTTAGCTGAACACGGAGGATAATCATTATTGCTCATCTAGCTCAATGCACTGTTCTTGTGTTTAGTGCATGTTTACAAGGCACTGTGGAGATGAAAGCTGTTATAAAAGTGCCGAGTACCATGATTAATTGTCATGATTAATTGGAGAGCTCAGTGGCGTTCATGGTGCACATCCTTTTTTAGGAAGATAGAGGGTGGGGGCTGGCAGCGATTGCCTGTTGCTTTACAATGAAGGTGATGAACCATTGCAGAGAAGCAATTACTGTGTGCAAAGTACTGTGAAAAGGCAAGTGTAAATTGCTATTCCATCACATGATAGTTATTATTTTAGTTTATTTAATAAGAGACATTGTAGAATTTACAGGGCCGATCATTCACTCTACTAACAGGTTTAATTGCCATGATTTCACTTGTGTTAGACTGAGTTACTCCAACTGAAATCCATGTGTTATTATTTGCAGAAAATTGCTATCTGTCTCTGTAGTATCATGCAAGGTCCAATACTTGTTTACAGAAAAGGAAAAAGAATTTCTTTCTCATCTTACTTAAACATTTTGACGAGGAGGGAACATTAAATATTAGAAATCTGTATCCTGGCACTAGGGTTGATTTGGCAATAGCCTAAGAGCAGTTACAATGGTGAAGTTAGCGCCTGGTACTTGGTGCTATATATTATGTTTCCAAATACACAGACAGTATACACAGATGAATAAACTTATGGTATTTTGCAAAGTGAAGCTATATAAGAAAAGATACGAAAAATAATATTAGAACAGATATGAAAAATACTGCATGTAATTAATTGTGAGATGAATTAATGAATGACAAAATGTTTGAACGATGTTTGAGCCACAGGACAATCATTAATATAAAGGCACAATGTGGTTCTAAGTTAATGAGTTCATTTTAAATGTTAAAACTGCATTTTCCTTTTTCTATTGAACTGTAAAAAGTTTCACAGTTCAGCGGGTGAAGAAAGGTGATCCTCAATCGGGCATGTAGAAAGGACATGTCAGTCTACATCATGAAACGCACTGTTTCTACCTTGTTCTTAATTAGGTTGGCACTGAGCCTACCTGTACGTACCTGAAAGAAAGGCTGTACCAAATGATATTGCTCTTTTTTTTTTTTAACCCTGCAAAATCAGTGTTCAATTTATCACAGCTAGATAAAAAGTGAAAAGACCCTTTTGCCACTCAACAATTCCTAAATCATTTAAGAGCTAGCTTGTGATGTTAAACGCATTCTTTAAAAACTGTGATTAGATGGAAATATTGATCTCTCTCTGTCTTGAAGGTGCAAGATGAGGTGACAGAATGAAGATTTGACTTTCTGATTGTTTAAAGTTTTACGAGCTAAATAGATCTAGAAGGAAAATCAAAGCAAAATACAAGTGTGTGGTAGTGAACTTTACTCCTTAAGTGAATTTTATTGTGTATCTTCAAATAGAAAGTTACTGAAATTTTAGTCAATAAAACCTTTAAGCACATGAGGAAAAAAAGTTTAGAAGTGTTTCGCTGAAGTAGTGTCCATTCCTGAGTCAGGTCCCATGTCAGTGAAATACTGCTGAATTCTGGTAGAGAACATAAATAAAATAAATTATTTGCATATTTTTACCATTGCTTTAAAAATTAATGAATGCTGCTAGCACAGACTGCGTGGTTTGTTTGTTCTTTTTATAACCATCTTCCCCTTCCCCATTGGGAAGAGCCAATTTATTCAACTGAGCAATATCTGGGAGTGACATTGATAAATCATACTCTAGAAAAAAGTGGAAATAGTCTGTTATTTTTTTTTTCAGGGTTTCTCTTGTTATGACATTTATTTCTTTTCATACATTATAGAATATGTAGAAACAGTCACAAAACATTTAGACCAAACCCAAAACTTATTTGGTTTAATACTAAATTAATTTAATACTAAAGCTTTTGGTTTAATACTAAATTTCAAACAAGATAAATTTTGTCATTTTGCTTCAATTTTGACTATGAAAACAAACTGAAATAAGGAACGCAGCTGTCAAACTGCAGCCATGAATTAGAAAGTTCTGAAATTTCTGGTTTCAGCAGGAGTAGTAACAGCATCCAAATAATCCTTTCAATGTCTTTTGGCTGTGTTACTTCTGGCATAGAGGAAGTAGAGGATGAAATAAAGCAAACCCATTTGACTCTGATGTTATACTGACAATAAAATCCCCACTGAGTGCCACAGTACTGTTGTGTCTTTTTGGATGAGGAATCTATAGGACAGAGGGCTATGCAGGTGATTATAGTTAGGGTTTCTTCTCTCACTTAACTCATCCCCTGCTGCTGGAAGCCAAGTCTTACTTCTGGGAACTTGCTTTCAAGATGGAGATTGCAATGGAAGATGTTGCTGGGAGCCTGCCCTTTCTCCACCCTGTCTTCGGGACTTCTGCCGCATCTCAGCTTCTCCCTCCTGCCCTTCTCCTCCAGCTCTGCAGATCCCCGATCCTTCACCAGATAGACAGGTACCCTGGTGCTTTCCTGAGACAGGGATGATGGCTGCTGGATCAAGAAGTGTGGTTTGCCTCCACCTCCTCTTCCTCTCAGCCCCTGGAATGGAGATGGTGTTGAGTGAGCCTGGCGCCAAGCTGGGGCAGAGACTGAAGGAGGTGAGACATGGATGCAGAGGAAAAGGGTGGATGGACCAAACCATGCAGAACAGCATAGAGAAAGGGACAAAAGAAGTTTTATAGTATTGTGCTACTACTGATGTCTGGGAACAGTGACATCATATACTGTCAGACTGGTAAATTTCCATGAAAGAAATTTTGGAATCTCAGAAAACATTGCAATCACTTCTTTGTTTTGGATAAATGTTTGCATAGGATGTGGTTTCTTCCAGAGTGATTTTACCTATCGTGAGATATTCTACACCAGAAACTGCAGAAGCAGTATTCATAATCAGTTAATTTTGATGTAGCTTGGCAAATAGGATCAAGCAGGCCAGCCTTTGGCCAACTGCATTGGAATAAGTGGTGGAATGCTGCTTTGGGATGTTTTAATATGCATCTGGAAGGTGATGATCTATATTCACATGTTCTCAAAATATGTCTGTAACTGAAATGTGGGGAAAACCAAACAAAGAAACACACACTCTATCCTTGGAGATGTTCATGCACATGGTCCTGGGCAACTCGTTCTAGGTGACCATTTCTGAGCAGGGGAGTTGGAGTGGTGCCTTCCAACTTCCACCATTCTGTGATTCTGTGAAGATAGCCCGTTGGTGTTAGATAAGGGATAGCTGTGGAGAGCTGAATTTAGCATAACCAAAATCTGCTCTAATATAAACAAAATCTGTTTCAACACCTTCTTGTTACTTATTGTTCTCGTACAAATGCAAATAAGACTCAAGAAATGCAAATGATTACTGTAATGTCACATCCTAATAGTGTGTACTCAGTAGAATTATTTAGTTACATTTATATAAAATGATTTGAAAAAATTAAACTGCCCAGGAGCTTTCAAACAGAAGGATGACTATTGAACTTGAGGTCAACTGAACCTGGTTTTGGCACTGGAAAATTTGATAATTACAATTTTTCAAATTCTGTTAATTGTAGTAAATAGGAAAGGAGTTTCCTTAGAGGCTTTTAGAAACAGAATGTACCTATTCTTCAGCTGACAGGTTATTGAGCATGACTGCCAGAGTCCTTTTTCTTGTTTCCTAATACTAATTCCTGATAGCATGTTCCAATTCCTAAATTTCCTACTACTTTGTTATGTCTAATGTACATTATTCCTTTTTGGAAGTGGCTTGAATTACTGCTTGTAGAGTTGGTTATGATGTTATATGTATTTTCTAGGTTAGCTCTTCACGATATCTTCTGTGATGAAAGGTACAGATACAGCTTGAAAGAAACCTTGTCAGCTGGTCCTTAGCAGCAGCTTCTCGCCGTCTCTGCAGGGCTGACCTTGGGACAGCTGTGTGCAAGGATACAGGAAAAATCACTTAGCTTGCAATTGTATTTACCAGTGTCTGAACGGCATATTTTGTAAAGGCAGATTGGAATCTTTTGGAAGATTTTGACATTCACTTATAAGCCTTCCTGCTTTCACTTCAAATATATGCACTTAAGAAGAAGTTAAAATATCTCAAAAGATTCATGGTACATTAATCAATTGAACTGAGGCAATCTATAGGGATACATACAGCCACAGTGTGAATGTGTGGGGTGAAAAAACACTTCATTGATCTGACATAATGAGATCTTGTGACCTTATATGCTCGTGTCACGCTACTCACTTTCAACAGGGAGACTGTAGTCCCTGCCAACCCTAGTAAATTTAAACCTGGTTTGCAAGTGAGTGTATATTGTTACAGTTTGGGCTCCATCTGTCTGTGTGAAATGAGTGAATTGGTCTCAGCAGAATTCTTCACCGGCAAATATTATTAAAAAATACAGGCTCAGTTCACAGTAATTATCCCCTGTTGATTGCCTAAATAGAACAGCACACATGAAGAATTAACTATCCTTTCCATCTCTAAAATAGTGCTTTTAAAAGGAAACAAAGGAAATTGGCTGGGTACTTAGGGAAAACTTGTCCTGCAATTGCTTGTGTTGCTTTTGAGATCCAAATTCTCCAAAACTGTTGAACCAGCAAAAAATGAATTCTCTTTGGCAACAAAGTAAAAGAAAAAAACACTCCCAAAATTCATCTGATCTTTATTAAACCAGGCTGCCAGTACCTTACCTATACCTACGGGGAAGTGGGGACTGAACGCACTGACCAAGAGAAGTGTAAGTGACTTGCCACAAAACTGTAACGCACTCCATTTTCTTTCCAAACTTCTTTTGGGAATTCTTGTTTGGAGAGTTACCAAGTGGAAACAGGACTCCTGAAAGTAAGCCAGTATTTCTATTGAGCATATAACTCAAAAGTCTCATTTACAGATGCTTCCAAATAGCCAATAATATTGCAAGGTGCATCTGAAGTGAAGGGCAAGTTCACTTTATATCACTCTATCTCTAATCCGGATGCTCGGAAGACCTATTGGAACACACACCACAGCTCCCTTCTTGCCTGTGGTTCCTCTCCATGGAAGTGAAGGGCCAGAGATGGGGAAGTTTGGTACGTACCTGGATCTTGCCTGATCTTTCTGTTGGGCTTTTACCAGATACTTGATCTGTGAACCTTCCACATGTTTGAGGGATGTTGTGGTTACTTGTTATTTCTAATGAAGTAATGTGAGTAGAAAAATAGAGATGACCTCAGAAATCTGCAGTCGAGAAAAGGGACATTGGTATAATGAGATGAAATTCCTTGCTTTCTTTCAGGTTTCATGACAGTATTTTCTGACTGAATGGTTTATAGTCTATATGTCTATCTACCTCCCTGTGATAAATGAGTGTAAATGTCCTTAATCTGTTTTGAATAACTACCTTAAATCTTACGGGCTTTATCACTTAAATTCATGTTTGCTTGTTGGAACAAGAAAATTGGTATTAACTATATAAAGTGATTTCAAGATTAGTAGTTCTTTTATTTCGTACTAAAAAGTGTGAAACGGTATTTGGTAGAAATCTTTTCAGCCTTCAGGGTTTTCTTTTTTTCTTAGTAATCTTTATCAGTTTAGGAGAACTACTGTTGAGTCTCAATTTTGTCTTCAGTAGCATAGTCCTGTTCACTGAACTCCTATTTTGGAAGAAATTGTATTAGCATTATTTCTTTGAGAGCTAGAAAACTAATAATTGCCTTTTAAGTTTTAAGCATGCCTTTCCATATGGCAAAAATTGGTAAATTAATTGACATTTTTCTTAAGATGATTGTCAAATCTATGAAGATGACAAATGCCGAGTGAGACTGTATTACAAAGTCTTCCAAGGAACTTTCCTTGTTTGCAGTTTTTTGGGGGATAAGCATATTGCATTATCTTTGCCTCTTCTTATGGTCCTCCTGGAAGAAGCAAGCAGTTTTCAGTCATATCAGTTGTAGCGTATTAATGGAGATCTCTTCTGGGTGCCATTGTGTAGCGTGGTGAGAAAGAGTAGTAGGGGTGAAAATACAGAAGCACTTAAAGAATAGCTCTTATCCTTGCAGAATATTTGGACGACCAGTGAAGCCTCTCTGACTTCTGGCAGTTAACGCAACTGAAATCATCAGGAGAAACTACGACAGCTCAAAAAGGCTAAAGTATGGCTGGGTTGTGGACAAGCTGGGTCCTCCTTTTGAGTTAGCCATAAATTTCCAAGTGCCCTCAACTGAAGCATTTAAGGACAAACTGAAGCCAAAACATCTCATCTTGCAGGAACCCTACTTGAACGTGCCTAGCTTCTTTATACCACCTAACCCCTAGTCTTTATTTCCCACATGTAAATGGGAATGATAATATTTCCAACACTTCCCCCCCCCCAATATTATCTGTTTTGATTGTCATTCTAAGTTCAGATGTGATTGTCTCATAGGTTGTGCATAGACTGCCAAGAACTTTGCAAGCAGGAGGACTTTGACCATGATGCTACTATAGCTATATATCATAAAATAAAAACTACCAATACTTATGCAAGGTTCCCTAATCCCACAGGGATTTTTCTGTCAGATGATACAGTGTTCACAAAAAAATGGCAATGTTGCAGATGTTTACTGCAGGACAAGATTCAGAGAGCAGAGATAGCTGTGTGGGAAAAGGGGAAAAGAGAAAGATTTGTTTTTTTTAAACTGAAACATTTTCAAATTAATTCATGTAAGCCTTCTTAAATCCACTTTCTGTGTATCTTGTCCACACATAATCCTATCTGCGTAACTAGTTGATTAAGAAAAATCAATGTTGTCTTATACTGTGTCTTTAGGAGGAGGAGGTTGTCTAGGATGTTTTCCTCTACGTGCTGTAAGTCTCAGGGAAATCTGACCTTCAAAGACGCAACAGTTAGCACTCTCTTTTGTGCAAGTAAAATCTTATTGTAAAATATAACTCAATTAATTTCCCTGACCTATGTAAAAAGCACTGGAAAATATATATTTTATTAGGGAAGGAGACAGTGATTTCAGTTCCCCTTGGCTACTACCTCACGTTTATCAACTGTATATCAAAGGCTAATGATTAAGAGAACATATATAGAAGATTGATTTCTATCAGGTTTTTGTACATTGCATGCAAGTTGGAGATTTGACAGATGCTAAATAAACTTTGAATTCTTTTTTGAGTAGTCACTGTGGGCAGGTTTGGAAACTCCACTGCTTTTCATTAGTGCAGAAGGGCAAAGACCTTTGCCCCCAAGGGGTGATTATCCAGTCCATTAGAAAATGCTACAATTTTGCTTAACAGCATCACAAAAGTGAATGAAAATGTACATAATAATTTGGTTTCAGTAAATGGCCATCTGCACATCTGGACGAGTGTCAACGTTTGCAGAGAGGCACTGCAGACCTTTGAAAGCTCTCCTGAAAGCCATCTGAGATGAATGAGATGCTGAAATGCGGAGCTTTAGAGAGGACTGTAGGTCTGTAAAGTACAGCAATTATTGATAGTGGTCTACTGTAGACAAATAAAAGTTGATGTTTGCAGTCACTCTTGAAAAAGTACCACCCATTATTTAAAAGCACTGTTTTGTTCCTTACAGATTTATGTACTGTACAGGTAGGCCAGGCATTCTGGCAGCGTGCTGTAATACATTGGTATGCATCTAAAATCTACTGCGTAATTTGGAAGGACTGTCAAGCTTAGCATTGCAAGTTGGGTATCAGAGACTTGGCTTGTGTGGTTGATCAAGACGCCCCTACCATGGAAGAAGGCTCAGAGGAGATGGGCAAGGGCAATATGTCTGTAAAGCTCAGAATAATGTAGGACCTGACTGACCACAGCTGTTGCAAAGAAAGCTGACTTTGTCTCAACACAAAGGGGACCCGAGCGTGGCTTTTGTTTTAGATAAACAGCTATGTCAGTTGAGTGGATTGGCTGGTGGCGTAAATGTATACGTGAGTCAGTCCAACACAGAGTACGAAAACCAAGCTAACGAATTTTGAAGAGAGGAATGGGCTTGAGCTGGTTTAAACTCATGTATTCCTGGGAACACCCAGAGTTGTGATGGTGGGCATATAATAGAGACCGGTAATAGGGTTCACACTGGTACCCCGATTGAACTGTGCGTTGCAATTGCTATATTTTGCCAAGTGTAACTTACACTTGTATTGTGATTTCAGTATATTGCAGTAATATTCTGCTAAATCAAAAATCCCACGTAACATCAAATATCATCAAACAAGTAAATTTGATATAAAACATTACACTCTTCATGCATAGAATACCTAAAAGAATCTGGTAAGAAAGAATTGAACTCTGGCAGCTTGGAAAAATCATAGTTCTAGTCTTAGTAGCTTGTATTTAAAGACAAATTTATTCCAGAACGTGAATCTTACCACCTGTTTTCTAAACCTTGAGAAGTCTAGATCGGAATATCATGGCTCAAAGCTGTTACCTCTTATATCAAATGTTCATCAGTCCACTTGCATCAAAACTAAATTAACAAATGAAGTGGCCCAAAGGGACAAGCCAGCCTTTGCAGACATGTTGTCAAAGTGGAGGTTAACCAGCCTGTGGCACTCTAGCAGAATTGTAGTAGTTCAAGCATGGATCCCTCGCTGCATGCGTCATTTGTTTGATGCTGATGCTGCGTTGGCATAGAGGATGCAGCCTGTTCTGAATCTGCAGCAGTGGGAGGATGGAAGCCAATAGCCAAGGTACTAAAGAAAATATCTTCTGTTGCTCTCAGATGTTGCTGTACACCTGGTCCATGAGCCCAGTTGGATACCACCAACTGGATGAACACTTCTGGTGACCTTTCAGTTTGAGCCTTTCTTGTTGGCAAACAAGTTGGTCACCTTTGATGATGCAGAAACTGCCATAACATAAATGTACCTTCATGAAAGAAGAACCAGGAGTCTATTAGTTTAAAGATATCCATTAGATTAGCACATTTTTTCAATGTTTAAAATACAGGGAAGAGGAAGTGATGTAAAAATTAATATACACTTGCAAATAAATTTAGCGTGAAATAAGATTATCTTAAACAAGATACCACCAGCATAACAGTCAGATGATAATTATTTAAATCTTGCATTTTAGGAAGTGATCAAGAGCTAAAATCTATTCCTAAATTTACTTCTCCTTGCTGCTTTAACAATTGATAATTCCCAGAGAAAAATACATGCTTCAGTAAAGTTGCATTGTAAATTTGAATTCAATAATAGAGACACTGTGGTATAGCTTTACATATATACATGAATGTATAAAAATATGTTTTGAAAACATATATATTATTGATGTGCTATACATCTGAAAATATATCACTTAACAGTCTACTGGTAGTCAGTCATTGGCTAATGCCATATCTGGATCATGGTAAGAAATCCAAGGGTATGAAAAGATTTTGTAAAGTTATGTTAAACACTTAGAGATATTTTTTAATAGAACCTGATCCAGAGTCCACCGTATCTGTGGAAAAACTTCACCTCACCTTAAGTGAGCTCTGGATAAATGTTCCAATATTCACACAGAAACAAATTGCTCAGATTTGCTTTTGCCTGGAGGAGAAGTTGTTAATTAGATTGGGACAACTGGGATTGCCTACAGCCCTTTCTCTGTGTGTCTCTAGATGTGAAAAAAATATCAAGTACTTTCAGCTTTGCTATCAGGAGCACTTGGTTGGAAGATCTTTCAGAGCGATAGACTTGACATCTGCAGAGAGTAGCTTTTTTCCTTCTAAACATCTGGTCCCAATGATGTTATACATCTGCAAAGCTGCATGTTGATCGAGGCCTGATAATTTGGCAGAGCAATGTTATAAAATGCTGCTCAATCTCTGAAACAGGAATCTGGCACTGGGAACTGACTCATTTGTGGTGCTTGGAAAAATAGCTTGTAAACAAAGAGACTTATTTAAATTGATTTGACTTTTTAAAATATTGGGGTTAAATCTTCATTGATGTGTATGCTTGTGGGTTTTATTGAGTGACAAGGACACAATAACCTCTCTGATATTAATAGTGTTTCCAAGTCAGCCCTGGAAATTTTGAACTGTGATTTTGCTACTTTAATAATTTTCATAGTCATGACCGTATTATTAAACACAACATGGTACAGAGAATTTGTATTATGTAATAAGCTTTCCTTAAAATTCAGTTCAGTGACCTAATGTACAGGATGGAAAACATTTTCAAGACATGTTTTTCAGGAAAAGAAGTTGGAACAAACCAGTTGGTTCTTTCCACAAATGGGGAGAAATATAATAGTATACTCATCGTATGTTGTGTCTGTCAGATCTGGCAACAAAAAGATGGTGTTCTGCCCAGACCATAGCGATCTTCAAAGGCAGAAAAGCCAAATGAGACTAAGGAGGGAAAGGAGGATGCTGGAAAGGGGGCTGAAGAAAGAAGCTTCAGCCTCTTCTTAAGAAGCATGAAAAATTCACTGCCCACAATGTCTGTGAAGATAGCTTTTCTGAGCTGAATTTACCCCAATAAAACTATGCCAATTTACCTGAACTAACAATCTGAGCCAATGAAGCTTGTATTGCTTTTCGCTGTTAGGCAGTCCCGAATGGGGTGGGAAAGACCTCATGTCCTCAGGATCAGACTGGACATATTCCTGCCTTGGGGTTCATGCTCCCACAGCTATCCTGCAGGCATGCTTCGTGCGTCCATGATTTTTCATTAAATGTGGATTCACACAGTGTCAGTCCCCTGACTGGATGGTTTGCAAATGAGGAGGCATCAGTTTAGGACCGCGTCTGCTTAACAGTGTAGGGTTTTACCTGGTGACACCTGTGTAAAGCAGTCAGTGCCTAATGGGAAGACGTTTCAGAAAGGTGTCTGTGCCATATTCTTTGGTCATTTGTTCCAATGGTTAATGAATGTCATCATTAAAAATAGCTACAGTATAAATTCCATGTGCCTCCCAGCCATCAAGTCTTGCTTTGGATTTGTTACTTAAAAAAATTACTAGATGTGATTTCATAGAAACATAGAATCATGGAATACCAGGTTGGAAGGGACCTCAAGGATCATCTGGTCCAACCTTTCTTGGCAAAAGCACGGTCTAGACAAGATGGCCCGGCACCCTGTCCAGCTGAATCTGAAGTGTGTCCAATGTTGGGGAATCCACCACTTCCCTGGAGAGATTATTCCAATGATTGATCTCATTGTGAAAAATTTTCCTCTTGTGTCCAATTGGAATCTCCCTACGAGTAACTTGTACCCATTACCCCTTGTCTTTCCCATGTGAATCCTTGTAAAAAGGGAGTTACTATCTTCTTTGTAGCCACCCTTTAAGTACTGGAACAAAGCAATAAGGTTACCCCTAAGCCTTCTTTTCTCAAGGCTGAATGAGCCCAGTTCTCTCAGCCTTTCCTCATATGGCAGGCTTCCCAGTCCTTTGATCATCTTTGTGGCCCTTTTCTGGACCCACTCCAGCCTGTCCACATCTTTTTTTGTATAGCGGGGGCCAAAACTGATCATAGTATTCCAGGTGTGGCCTGACAAGCACTGAGTAGAGTAATTACTTATCTCTGCTGGTGATGCCCTTGTTGATGCAAACCATCATAAAATGGTCTGAGTCGGAAGGGACCTCAAAGATCATCTAGTTCCAAGCCCCCTGCCATGGGCAGGAACCCCCTCCACTAGCCCAGGTTGCCCAAAGCCCCATCCAACCTGGCCTTGAACACTTCCAGGGATGGGGCATCCACAACTTCTCTGGGCAACCTGTTCCAGTGCCTCACCACCCTCACAGGGAAGAATTTCTTCCTAATATCTCATCTAAATCTACCCTCTTTTAGGATTATGGAGAGTGGCCTTGCAATGACATCAGCCAGCTCTTTTGACATCCTCAGGTGCATATTGTCAGGGCCCATCGAGTTGTAGGGGTCAAGCTCCTGCAATAGTTCACATACCATATTTCAATGTGAAGGTACTTAGGCACCATGGTGAAATTATTCTTGATTTATCCTGGTTTAAGTGACACAAATATTCCAACCTGCAGTACAGTCATTAGTTTTTATAGTTATTGGTACTTTTTCAGAACAGAACATAACCAGAAATTTAACTTTGAACATATTTGATGGAATCACGCATGCTAAAAACAGAAATGTGTGGGCTCAGCTCAGTCATGTTCCAAAACATAAGCATGTGTTTCAGCTACTGACTAACTTGAGGGCACAATATTGTTTATACATTGGATTTGGCATTTTTACACTTTCATCATATCAGGCTACATTGATTATATAAGAATCATAAAAAGAATTTCCATATACTTTGAAGGCAATAATATTAATAGCTATTATTTCTTTCATTCCAAGTTATTTTGGAATTGTAATTCTGCTGTGTGCATGGTGTTGACATGAAAACAAATAAGCTAATATAGACGCTCATAAATTTGTTGTCATATATCCCCATTGTGCTGCTTACAGAGAATATTAGACTTAAATATAATTTTCAGCTGAAGAGAAGCATCCATTTTGAACATAATTTTAGTTACAGTAATTGCATCATATTTTAAATCTGTTACAACTCTTGTCACATAAGAAAGAGGACTGAATTAGAACATTTATTTTATTTTGGTGAAAAACCCAGAAAGCCTATTGGAAATTTGTGAGTTAATTATGCGTGCTATTTCTCATTCCCTTGTAATTTTTTTTTTTTTTTTTTTTTTAATCTGTTCAACAATTGGTGTACCTGTTTTGGCTTCTCTCTGTCATTGCAGGCTGATATGAAATCCTTGCTTGTGACTTTTTTTCTGGAGTATAACTGAATTTCAGATAGTTAGCTTTTGTATTCAGACTGTCAAGTGCTGTAGTCAGCATGATGACTGTAGATGAATACGGATAACAGATTGCTAATTTAGACCATATAGACTTTATCTAATTTTCATGTATGTGAATTTACCTGGGTTTTTTTTGCATGAATACTCTCCTGAGATTGCATCCTATAATACCTAAACTGGACAAAATCAAAGTTCTATATTAAGCTTCAGCAGATCTTTTAAAATTCAGACCTCAAACTTTAAAAGTCAGAACTCCTGACCTTGAAGCTATCTGAAATCTGTCAGATTTGTTTTGAATGCCAGAACACCACAGAGCGCAGACATGACTCAATCTCATTTTTTGGCTAGTTGCTTATAAGTTAGTGCATGCACTAAGGAATAAAAATCCCCAGCTCCCAAGCCCTTCAGGAGAGAAGCTGGCTCTGTCTCTGTTTTCAAGGACAGTGCCTGGCTGCACACCACGTTAAGTTGGCCTCCACTGTTTGGCCTCCACAAAGTTGTCTTAAAAGTCATAATTAGCTGGGAAGAAGGGTGACCTTGGCTTCCTTGTGTAGACAAAAGCAAGCAGAATGAGGGCCCACAGCTGTCTTCTCTGTGAAAACATTTGTAGAGGGGCGTGCATGGGATCTAGGCAGGCTTTGACCTTCTGAGACTAACACTGAGACATTATAACTCTTTCATTTTATAAAAAGTCTATTTTCCAGTGCTTGTCAGTGCAGCTCGAAACATCTGCATGAGAGTTGGGGCAAAATGATCTTGTTCTGAGGGACAAAACCCACATCTTGGCACAAGGGGAGAATGACAGAGCAAATGTGTGTCAGACAGATCTCTCTTCTTCTCTAAGCTCTTAATAAGGATTCAGTTTAGAACCTTGTTGGTTTTGACCATATGGCACAGGCAACAACCTGAATGATGAACGACCTGGACCCACCGCCATTTCACCAGGAGGTTCTGGTTGTCTTCTGAAGGCTTTGCCTTTTTGTGCAAAACTTCTCCTTAGTGACTAATGAGGTTCTCGTTGCTTCTGATGTCACTGCTCTCTTTGTTGATGTCAAAGTATCTCCTGCAAATCAAGTACTTTCCTAATCATCATGACATATTTTTGCTTTCTCTGAAAGTTTATTCTGTTGGGGGCCAGTTTGCTGGCTGTGTTTTGGGGTTATATTGTGGGGTTTGTTTTTTTGTGGTTTGTTTTTTTTTTTCTTTCTGACTTGGTATTCAGGTAATTGGGCTGTTGATAAATGTATGCTATAAAAAATAGTTTAAAAGGTACTAAAATTATTCCTGTCAGCTACATGTGTGTTATAAGCAAATAGCTCCTGCATTTACATACCAATCTGGCCCTTCATTTACTAGTTGGAGACCTGAGTCATCAGAGGTGGCCGGAACCACACTCCTTCCATCCTGGGGACTTTTACCCGAGAACTGCTCTAGTTGAACGTTCTCTTCAAATTTATCCTTCCTTCAGCAGCGTGTGCGGATAGAGTACACATCAGGCTTGAACTTTTAAAAATTCTTGTTGGTTGGAAGACATTCTGCAGTAGCTGTTAAATTTGGGGATATCCAGGAATTATGATGCAAATTTTTGTCCTAGGAGTGTAGGGTTTATTTCCTCATCCTTTGAAGTTGGTGCAGAGCTCATAATTGGTTGCTTTTCCTTTTAATTATGCTTTTAAATATTTTTAAACCTTCTACATGCTTTGGGGATTTACAAACTAAGAAAAGATCTCTGTTACTAGAAAATTTTAGTTTAATGCAATGCAGCGTGCGAGTCATTAGAAGCTAAAAGACCGGGGATGAGAAGATCAGGTGCCAATTCATTACCACTTGAATGGAGCCCAGGGGAACAGGGCTGGCTTCAAAGTAAGGATCAAGATCTGGTGTGTTTGACAGCAAAACTGACACGTTTCAAAGATTCAGTTGTGTAACACACTGTGGGTATAAAATAAGTTAATTTCAATAAAAAACCCAGCTTATTTCATAATCACAACCTGGGGTAGTAATGTGGGTATCCTCAAATGTGACAATTTTTTGAAGGTCTAAAGTGGTAAAATATTTTAAAATCAGTATGAAAGCCATCATAGGTCATTGAAGAGTCAAATCTTCAGGATGGTAGATATAAGGGCAAATAATGCTAAATCTGAGGGAAATAAAATTCCTCTCTAAACCAAAAAGCCTTTCAGAAAAATCCAAAACATTTCAATAAGTGGACTAAGACAAATATACCAGTTTGAAAGACTTGAACAGAGAAAATAGGTCAAAATGTAGCTTAAACCTCTATTTAGATGGGTAGATAGGGTGTGTGACTGATAAATGAATACTTTTTGAGTTTGCAGACAAATCAGATGAAATATCAGCTCATTTTACTTAAACTGAGGAGAAAGTGGCCACTTTGGAGTTTTATGACTATGAACATATATTCAATAGAAGGTGGATGCTTAAGAAAAAACCCCCCAAATTAAACATTTTAATGGTGTAGAACAAAGAGGACACCCCCCTCACCACCACCCACTAAGCAATCAGGGAGCAGAGAAGGACGTTATTTAGGTGAGGCAAATTATTGATAGGCCAAACTCTGAAAAAGCAAATTTTCAAACTTAGGTGCTACGAGGACAGAAAATATAAGAGCTTAGACAAGGAAACCAACATTATATTGCCAAGGAATTAGTTTTTTGTCAACAGAAATGAATGTGGGACAGGCGTTTTAGGTAGCCCCTGAAGTGCAGTCAGTCATGTTTTACAGCTTTGGCATACGGACACCTATTGCTCTTCTGGCCGTGGGCTAGTGGAAGAAATGAGCTGGATACATTCCCTCTGAACAGAGGAGGTGTTTCAAGAGCAGAAATCTCTCTTTTTCTAATAAATGGAAACCTTGCCCTTGGTATGTGGAAGGAAAAAGGCTCATGTGTTACAGAGACCATGAGCATGGCGAGTGGAAGTGCCACAGAATTTGCCACAAACTGATACAACTTTTTTCACAGTGTGATTTTTATCAATTCCTCTGTGCAAAAAACCCATCAGTTGCTCAAGGAAAGAACATCTGAAAAAATAAAGCCTGCAAAAATGTTACAGACTAATTTTGTTTCACAATGCTTAAGATTTCCTTGATGTGTTTATGCTGGGATTACTTTTGTGCTTTTATTGCAGTGCAGGCAATTACTGTCATTCTGCCCAGAGCTGTTGCTCTTAATACATCACTTCAGTGGTTAAATTAACAAGCAGTGCTGTAATGGACATTTCTTTTTGAAAAATAATTTGAGCTCAGCCTAAGATTTAACGAATCATGTGCTAGACCTGTACGTTTATTTTCCTATTTGTTTTCCCATCGTATGCACACTAAGGAAATTATATTTTAAAAACTGAAATTTTAAGTAATTGTGTAATACCATTATTTAGCATTGCAAAATACTCTTGTAATCCTTTGTGATTCTTAGAGCCTAGTTTAGTCTCTTTCAAACCACAAATGAGGGAAGTTATTAAAATACCTGGTTTAGACTACTCACATCTTCTTCTGTCTTTATTATTTGCTCTTTCGGGGGGCACCTACACTGGTACAGTCCTGGTGCTCCTACAGGCACCGTCTTCAGAGAAAAGGGAGCTAAGCTGGAGGTTTGGGGCACAGTGTTATCAGTGCCCAAAGATCTGTGTGATACCCAAGCAGTGCACTCGAACTCCCTGTGCTTCAATTCTGCATCGTTAAAGTGAGGACATATTACTTTCTTTTCATCTTTCTGTGCTATCTCAACATATGATTTTAAGCCCTTTGGAGCAAAGGCACACTGTGTGTTTGTTATAATAACTAGAATAATTCAGCTACGATCTCATCTGCAGTTTGAAGGCTTTACTGTAATTGTAACAGAGAAATAATATTATTAAATCAGTGAAAATGTGCTGAGAGAGTTTTTTCCAAATGTTGTTTTGAAGCATGGCTTTTCGAGATGGTTGATGTCACCTGTTTTCACAGACTTCGAGTTTTCAAAATATCAAAATCATTATCCTGGACTGACTGCTCGTGGATAGAACCTAGGGTGCAACTACAACCTCAGCACACTTGGGTTATGCCTCTCAACTACCAAGCATTCAGAGCAAGCTCTCTGACGAGGTCGTTGGTTTTTTTGGGGTTTTTTTTGTTTGTTTGTTTGGAGGTTTTTTTGTTATTTAGTAAATTTTATATTTGTAATTTTTGATGAAATATTTTTACAGCATTCCACTAAAAATAAGAAAACAAAATATTGCAACAGCAAATGATCCTATTGGGTTGTCACACAAATGCAGGATATTACTGCCCTTATAGTGGACTGAACCTTATCCTCAAGCCTAATACTAAAGCCTTTAGGTGTTCTGTTGAGATAACTTTGACTTAGCTATAATATGTCTGACTAGTCTGTCATCTTATAAAGCATATTTTAACCATATCTTGAGATTTATAGCCAGTGGATTAACTTTTTTAAGGTAATGATGTATGTGCAACGTTTATTTAAGATGCCATAGATTCTAGGGGCCATTAGAGTCTGTACAAATGGTGCATAATAATTTTAAATTTAAAGTTGTTAACTGTAGATTAGTAGCATTCTAGGCAAAATATTAATGAAAAGGTCTTTTTTTTAATGTACACTTTTTTCTGAATGTATGCTGCTCGGACGTTAGTGAAGTAATTTTATTGAATATAAAGATTTATTTATAAAATGTCACATTCAGTCTTCAGTGTCTGAAAAAACCCCAAAGTAAAACCTCTTTGATAAAAAAACCCAAACAAACCCAAACCATTTCTGCGCAATAATTTTTGAAAGCGAATTGAGACCAAACAGCTTGAGAGCTAGGAAGGTGCAGTTTGGTTCCTCTGTCTTAGTGTTGATGTTCAGAATGTAGATTGGTGTTTTGAACCTCTGTTGTACATCAGAAGCTTTGATATCTCGTGCTCCTTTGATCTCTAGAAAGCTTCTAACTTGAGGATAACTCATGGAGTTGTCTACTAATGTAACGAGATAGACTCTCGTGTTCTATTATTTTTTTGATGAGCGCAACCTTCTTCCCCATGCAGGGATCAAGACTCACTTGTGCTAGGTATTGTATAATGCATCTTAAACTTTCTGCTATGATACCATGCTTGCTAAATGCTAAAATACTACAGAGAGGAATATGTATAGTTATGATTTATGGTTTACAGTGACTCACAAAATTGTCAGTCTTAATCAGCTTCAGTTAAGTGCAAATGCATGTGTCTTCCTAATGAAGTTGCTCACATTGTTAATATTCTAACTGCTCTAGTCTTAGATTGGGCGAGATTGGTCCTATCTATTTAAACCGAGTTAATGGAAAAGGTCTTTTTTAAAAAAAAAAAAAGAAAAATTTTTTTCAGGTTATACAGCAACTCTTCCTTTAATTTAGTAGCTTACTAAGCTGTACAGGACTCTTCTGAGACATAGCTCCAAGATTTTCAAGGATATGTTAAATAAGAGTTTGTATCTATTTTGACATTTTATTTTGGCTAAGGCCCCAATTTAATCTAGCAGGAGTACATCATTATTCAGCTAATACAAACCCCATGCAATGACTTGTAGTGAGAAACAACCTATATTCTGCATAAATCTTAATTGTGCACAAAGCATTGTCCACGTAGAATCCACCCAACTGGCACATGATAGCATTAGATTCCAAAAGCTGCAAGCCGCTTTGCTTTCCGTTCAAACCTATAGGGAGAAGATAATAGGTTTAATACTCTGGTGTCCTGGTTCTATGGATTTTATGGTGGGTTTTTTACTGTGGACCTTCTTAACTAGGCGCGGTGTCAAAGTACTTGAGAAATACAGACCTTCAGGAGAGATTGAAATGTGACTTTTAGTTGCTGTAAGAGTCAGCTTTCTAAATATGGAGTGTGATTTTGTGGCCCCAAACCACAACACCTATCAAAATGGAATTAAATTTAAATGTACTCAGGAATGACTCTTGCAATGTACTTCTCAGCCCCCTCCTCTCCATCTGTAGCTAGTGGGAGTTGAGCTTACTGAGAATTTTGCTGAGAATGCTTAACACCTTGCAGATGTTTAAATTTGAATACCATTTTTAATAGGACATAAATAAAGAAATACTGGTTGGCTGTAAAATGTAATATATTTGAAAGCAATGTTGAAAGAGTTGTTTGAGACAAAATGTGGAATTTTTTATTTCAGCTGCCTTTAAACTTCTTCTTTAGATGAAATTTCCAAATCTGCACAATTTCTTACAACTTTTTTTAATAGACTGGGTGCAAAGAAATCCTTTATTCTTTTTAAATCAGTGAAAGTGTTTCAGAGATCACGCAAGTAGAGAGCTGAGCCTGAAGCAGGGACAAGTTGATTGGAACTCCTGAGAGGTGGACGTGTCTGTACAGGCACGAGTCTGTAGTGTTAACAGCAGCATGGTAGGGCATCCATCCTCTTCGAACTCTTCTCCTCTAGCTAAACAGGCAGGCGAGCAGCGGATGGACCAGGACAAACCATAAGTGGATTCTCACCTCTGCCTTGGAGGTAGCACAAGAACCTCAGAGCACATTGTTCCTCTCAGAGGTATCCTCTAGGTCCTTCTTACTCCTGTAGAGCGATGTGGATTGTCCTTTTGGCAAATCCAGGCAGGTTTTTGGAAGCTTTGTTAGTTATTCATCTCCTACAATTCATCCCTCCTAATCTTGTGACATCATTCTCTCCATCCCTATCCAAATAAGGGAGAATACTTTTATTTTGTTATTTTCACAGTGACAGCAGTAGCAGCTTGAGAGGTGCTGAATGCAAGCGCTAGCTTTGCAAGGGAAGGTTTATATAGATGATGGCTTGATTGCATGTAGTGGCAATAGTAAATACATCACTAATGGGAAGGCATCCTCTTGGGAAAATAATTTTGCAGCACTGTGCTGTAGCGCAATCAAAATGCTGTAAAGCTTTGCCCGAAGTTAATAATTGGGAATATTACTGAAGAGTGATGAATATTTTTAAGGAAGATGGATGTTTGCTGTAAGCCAGATATCATTTTATAGTTTGGAAACATGAGCAGTCCCTTAAGTATCTGCCTTGCAAATATGAACCTGGGTCAAGAGGAAAAAAAATCAGAGAGACTATACGCTATATATAAGGCTGTTGCCCCTGCCATAAAATGCTTAGTGCTGTTACAAACTATATTGTATTGCTCTCAAATAAAATGAGAGATCAAGATATTTGACTTGCCTGAAGTTTGAAAGAAGGTTTTTTTTTCCTTTCCCTTTTCCCTTTCCCATCTGGTGATGTAGGTCTGTAAAAGCTTTGAAGTATGCACTGTACTAACATTTTAAGGTTGTGATGTGACAGGTAATGTTGTGTCATATCTTCCAAGATTAACCAGTGATTAAAGGTCCCCAGCCCTAGTCTGTTAAAGCAAATGAAAATTATTCTGTTGACTTCATAGGGCCCATTTTACTCAAGAATGTTTTGGGGGGGGGGGGGGCGGGAAAGGTTATCTAGGTTCTGTGCTTTATGAAAGTCTATCTAATGTTTCAATCAAATCTCTTTTTAATACATTTAAAAGTCACCTCGTTCCATTAGGAACTAGCAAATAGAAAGATGACCAAGAAAAAAGTGGATTTACAAATGCATTTAGGGAGAACAATAAAACGCTGATGTTCACAGATCACTCACAGGGCCAGTCAGAGCAAATGCCTCAGAGCAGCTCATTACGCCACCAGAAACGTCTCTAATAGTGCCTACAGCTTTATATTGAATCTTGATTGAGCCTATTTCTAAAATGCCTGCCACAGAGAACACGAAGACTTCAATTTCATAAAGTGACTTTGAAACAACTGCATTAGATCAAAACCCTAACTGAGGCTGGGAAAATTATATTAGCAACACAGACGCTGTACGTCCCAGCTCTCTATTCAAGCTCTAGGGACCTGATTCAGCTGCATCATTCAAGTGCCAATAATGTGATAATACAGATAGCAACAAAGGTGCTAGATGACTCCTTAAAAGCAAACAGTTAATGAGCTCTTGGCACAGGGCAAAGAAAGGGCAACAACTCTACTCGACCTGCAAAACAAATGGGGGTGCCAGGGGTGACAGACGTGCAAACCACTATACGATAGCACAAGAGACTTCTATAAAGCTGCAGCTCATCCTTCCGTGTACACCGTTGGCAGATTAGCGAGCAAAGCTGTAGAGCAGGCTCAGGCCTTGCATTTACCATGTGCCAGGACCCAACAGCCAAGCAAATGTGAAGGGGAAGCAGCTTTTAATGCCTTTATTTTTGATGAACATTTTGAGAGGGACGGTTTTCTACTTGCCTTCTCCTAGGACAGTCCAACTCAATTTGGTTTATAGTAACTACCTTTTTGCTTATTTTGAGAAAAAAGATGTAAAGGACCACAGAAGCAAAAGCTATAGCAAAGCATATTTAGGTCTTATGAATATTTTGGTGAAAAATTATTTTATTTGACCCAGGGTCTAAAATTATTCGTAGGTTCTAGTGGTTAAGAGCAACCTCTGGTTGTCCTGGGCTCAGCTGGGATAGAGTTAATTTTTTTCCTAGCAGCTGGTTGAGTGCTGAGTTTTGGGTTTAGTATGAAAATAATGGGGATAATACACTGATGTTTTAGTTCGTGCTAAGCAGCATTTACAATTAAGTCAAGGTCTTTTCAGCTTCCCAGGCCCTGCCAGCAAGATGTGAGCCTTCCTCAGGAGGTGCACAAGAAGCTGGGAGGGGACACAGCCAGGACAGCTGACCACACTGGCCAAAGTGATGATATTCCATACCATATGATGTCATGCTCAGTATATAAGCTGTGGCGAGTTGGCTGGGGAGGGCCGTGGCTTGGGAACTACCTGGGGATCGGTCAGTGGGTGGTGAGCAATTGTTTGTGCATCGCTTGCTTTGTATATTCTTATTCTTATCTTCCTTTTCTGTCCTATTAATCTGTTTTTATCTCAATCCACGAGTTTTGCCTTTTTTCAATTCTCTTCCCCGTCCCACTGAGGGGGGGGCAGAGTGAGCAAATGGCTGTGTGTTTGTTTTAGCCGCCTGCCAGGTTAAACCACGACAAACCCTGTAGCACTTTTAATTTGATTTACAAAATGTGAAGGCATGGTTTCATGGTAATAAAGAAATCAGCGTATAGGTGATTCAAATCATGCCATTTTCAAAAGTAATTCTGTTTGCTTAAGGCGAGATAATGTTATTTCATTGTGGTCTCTTCAAATCATCGCCCAGCACTGTGTCAGGCATGTGGGTGTTGAGATCACTGTTCTCTATTGAGTGAGAGATGAAAATACATCTTAGAAATCTTTTTCCACTGTCATTTCTGAAAGTGGCAATGACCAGTGTATGTGGGCTGTGTCTCATCATGCTGCCTCGATTCAATGTCGTGCTATTGAATGTCACAATGTCACAGTGTTCTCCTCCTTAGCACCTACTCCTATTTCGGGACTATATTTAATAGAAAAAAGCTATTCTCTTTATTCAAAGAGATTTGAGGCGCTCTGCTGAGGGACATCAAATGCAGAAGCCCTTTTGTTAATCATGAAGGACATTAAAGGTAGGGTTGTGCAATAACCAGAATCGCACTCAGTTCCGCATGGGCTGAAACTGGAACCCTGCATCATTTCAAAAGTTGTGTAATTTCAAATTTTCCACCATTCCCATCATTACCCCATCATTTCCAGACATGTCGCTGCACTAGTAGCTTTGCCAAGTGTTATTTGATTAGCTTGTAGAAACTCAGGATCAAGTTTCTGGCCCATTGTGGTAGCCCAAATTACAATTAACTATGAAAAGCTCTATTTAATGACAGTTAGCATTAGAGCATGATGTTCCTATATACTCAAAAGTTTCTGAACGTTTCTATGCTTAAAGGTATACAAATAAAGACTAAAAAGGAAAGATTTGTGCGTGCCTTCCTGTTCATATTGCCTATAATGGGATCAGCAATGCTTTCATTTGTCTCTTTAGAAGGTATCTACGTTCAGAAACTTGCTCTTTCTTATACACCTTTAACATCAGTCTTCTGTTCTTAGGTAGTAATTTCACTGAGAGGGCTGACTGTCACAATATTCCATACATTTGTGAAATTATTTTGTCTTAACACAGCTGAGCTCTCTGAAATTAAAATGATAGCATGAGACGCTCACAATAAGACTAAAACGCACAGAAAACACAAAGGATGGGTAAGTACTGCTACAGGAAGAGCCCTCCATGGAGCCACCCTTTGTCTGCTGATGCCTCAAAATGGTTTTGATTTCCTGCACAGACTTGTACAAAACCATCTTTAATGAATACAAAGAAAAATGCCTAAAAATATTTTAAAAGATTCAAAAGATTTTATGATACTTGATGCGTCAATAAATTTTTCATCAAACCACTATAAAAATATAGTTTAAAGTACAGCTTAAAGTTCATATTCTATGTTTTGACTTTTTGCCATTTCAATGGTATTTTTTCAACAAACTAAATGTTAAAGCTCTTATTAAATTTGAATTCCATAACAGGACCTTAATCATAGTGCTGCTACTTTGATAGTGCAATATAAATAATCACCACTGTGATGAATTTCATATTACTGCTCATTGAATGTTGCAGTTCCTTAGTCCTGCTAACTTGTTCTTATTATACCCTACTAAATTATTATTGTTATAATGTGGTTTTATCTAGGCACAAGTCCCATCAGTCTTATTGTATTTCACAGGGGTGTCTGAGGGCCATATAAATCCTTTTTTAATATGTTAAGCTGGAGTTTAGGTGGCCTCCAGCATGTATATTTTTGATCTATGGGCAACTACAAATCTCATTAAAGATGATGTACATGTATCTGTTACTTACATTAATGAACAATTAAATAGGTCATTCTTTACTGATAGATGAAAAAGGCCAAGGACTTGTTGTCATGTAAATGCTGGGACTGGAATTTAATAGCTTGCAATCTCCTCTTTCCTTCCCACCCCCCACCTCCACAAAACAGGTTTCAGTGGTAAGTGGAGAAAAATCAGAGAAGCAAAAATATAAATGGAAAGCAACCAGATGAATAGGAAGAAATTCATTTTTTATCACGTCCTTGGGAGAAAATCAACAGATGGAATTTCCTTTTTAGAGAATTTTTGGAAGAAAAGTATGGTTGGAATCACAAACAAGAAAACTTATTTTTCCTGGGTCTCCTGCATTCAGCAAAATAAGTGTTTGTATTCATAGATTTTAAGTCAACTGGAAGGGATCAGATAAATACAATTTGCTTTAACAAAATATTTTCCAAACAAAACCAACTCGCACAGATTGTTTATAATTCAGCTAAGCCCTTGAGCTGAAATCTGTCTTTTCTCAGTGTGAGATTCCAGGCTCACTGAAACAAACCCAGCTTTATCAAATTTTTGTATCTTGGTTTAATGTTTTAATTCAATAGTTATCCCCTAGTGAACAGGCCTTTCTAGGTTTATTGTGCAAAATACAAATTTAAATTATTAACCAATGTTGTTAAAAAATGAAAAGAGTTTGTTTTACTTGCTTTGTACTTCAATTCCCTAAAGACATTTAATTTAGGGTTGGAAACCATATTGATATGACTATTATGTGACCATATTCTATAACTACGTGCTCTTTTTCACCTCTTAAGACAGGAGAAAATATTTTCTAAATTTTCTGTTTGCAAGAAGAGTGCTTGTTCCTTCATGCTAATTTATGTTTAAGTTTACTTACTGTGATTGTCTCAAACCAGACTCTTCACAGGAAAAAAGGAGTAAAATTTTATGCTCCAGGAGTTTGACTTTCACAGTCTATCTTTGTATGTTTATTGTCTGGACAGGCCACAGACAGCCCTTATTGTCTCTTCCCTCATTTCCAAGTGCTTCAGTTAGTGCCATGATAATATGGACAGTTTTGTTTCATAGGAACTCTAGTTATGTATTTTTTTTTTTTAAAAGACTTTTAGATTTCAGAATACTGACTGATGGGTACTAACTTTGTACTTGGTTCTGTAAACAGCAAGCTGTCATTCTTGCCCTAAACAGGGACCTAATTTTTGCTTTAGATTTTCTTCAGTATCAAAAAGAATATATCTTTCAATATTAGGAAAATAAATGGGGAAAAGCTGCACCTAACATTTCTTGATTTTTAATATGTGATAACCAAGTGATAGCAAATAATAGGCCAATAATAATAGGCAACTTTCGTGGTCAATAGATTTATATGCTGCTTGCAATTGTGGTTGCTTCATTCTCTTTGTATTGACCTCAGTTGTAAAGGGTCACTTTTATACGTAGAGAGCAATATGCACAATGTAATGATTATTACTGCTAATAGGATTTAAACAACAAAAAAAGGAGACGGTAAAACAGGCATACTGAGGTCAATGGGAAGACTAAAAGGGGATTTGGATCTTTTCTAAATTAAAAATAATTAGGACATGTTAGGCAGTAACCACCAAGTGCCACAGCAGCACCTGTTAGCCAAAAGATAGGGCAACGTTCCTGAGACTTTTTCATATTTGACTATTGTTGCTTATTTAAATTTGAAAAATTGGTTTCAGCTGAATTTAGTTATGCCATGTTACCTTTCCAAATACAAAAGGGGATGAGTCTTTATGATATATCACACGTGCCAGTGCTGATTGAGTGCTGCTGCTCGATTGATTAAGTTCGATTGGTTTCCTCATGAAAAGTGGTTGCATTTTGTTTGTTTGTTTTTAACCAGTTAGCAAAGGATCACCAGAGCAGGTAACCTGAATTAATAGAACAATCAGAAAGAATGAATTCTGTAGCACACTCTTCCTTGAATAATTAGATATCTTGGCATTACGGAGAAATCATACTTTCCTGCTACTTGTTGTTTTAGTTATTTTGACAAAGCAGTTTAATGGTGTTCGCTCTTTGTTAGGATGAACAGATCAAAACAAGGACAAGACTGGACTTGCATTGGACAAGACAGTGGACTATTGTGTTTCTTTTTAATCAGATTTACCCTTGTTTCTATTGGAAAAAATGCTTTTGTGCTTCAGAAGCCTCCCCCCCCCAGGGAACATCTCTGCCTTTTACATGGTGTAGGTGTTACTCAGAACAGCTCTGCGGTACTCTGACAATGCTTTGATGAATTTATTTTGTTGTTTCCATGTCCTGCTTCCATTGCTCTTTCAGCGATGGTTCTGAATGCCAGAAAGCAGACATTTGATGTCTAAGAAAGCTCAGCAGGAATGTGTCTGATAATTGATGTTATAGTGGTTTGCAGCTCCAAATTAAACAAGCAGGCACCAGAGTTTGCAGCTACCCAAATATCTGCCTGGTATTAAATAAAAGAGAAAGTAGGAGGCCAAATTCCTCTGTGGTTTGATTCTGCTCACATCAGCTGCACTGACAGAAAGGACAGATATTTGGGGTGATTTTTGTGGAGAGTACAGGAGCAGCCTGCAGAACCCGGTGGAATCAATGCAGTATTCCCAGCTCTTTCAGTGTAGTTAGACTTCTCCCAAAGCTGCTGATCCCTCAACCTTCCATTCCCCATCACAGTCGATGTGAAAACAAGGCTATTGGGATGTTCTGTATGAGGTAAAACGAGATATGATGAGGCTGATTGTAAGGGATGCCAACCCTGCGTTGGGCAATCGGAGCTATCTGGGCGTGTGGGAGCTACGGATTTGTGTTACGTTATCAGGATTAAAATTTTAAACTCTTCACCCTGGAGCGAGCTGTGGTGAGGCACAAAGAGATGTTATGGGGTTTGGAGGCAAAATAGAGTCACAGTACCTTGAATTCACTGTCAGTCTGGATATCTGGAGGAAAACTGTAATTGTGCTTATGTTTTGCCATGGTTCCACCATTGCTTCTTCCTTTTAAAGAGTAGAAATGAATTAGTTGATTTAAACTCATGCTTCTTCCTTTGCATCCTGGGCCTGACAATTTTAAGCACTCCGGTGGTTGACATCAATCAGGGCCCCTTCTGGAGCAAATTTCTGCATCGGGGGGGAATTAAAAAATTCCTTTTGAAGGACGTTTTCTTGTGGAGGTTCTTTGAAATTCTGAGGAATTAAAATGATGAAAAGTGGCTCTGGTCCATGAAAGGAGGCAGGTGATTGTTTCAAGTGCCCTTATTTTTGTGATCTGTGGATTTTTCAGCTTGTGCATTGCTATAAAATGTATTTATTAAAAATGTAATACAAAGAAAATAAGTTTTTTCAAGCTATGAAATACTGATAATAAAGCCTATTAAAGATCAGAAAAATAACGCTTTTCTGATCTAAGTATATTTTGTGGATATTGGGTTCATGTTCTAGTCATTACTTTGTTATTGGAACAGAGTTATTTCCTGCAGGAAGAAAAGCCCCAAACCACAGATTTGTTAAACTGTCTTGGTTGCAGTAAAAGCTGTTTACAGGCTATTTCTTATGAGGAGATAATGAAGGAGAGTGGGATTTTTCTTATTAACTAGTAATAACTATCAATATATCCTGGTTTTCATGCAAAGTACTGTTTATCCAAAAACCTCAGTAAGGTGGCAAGGAAAATGAAAAAAAGAGAAGAGCAAAGAAAATGACGTGATTTCTGAAATAAGGGCAAACTTACTTCAGCCCAAGCCCTGTAATTTTTTCATATCCTCTATTGGAAAATGAAATGGATGTGGAAACAGAAGGAAAATCCCTTTCCACCTTCAAGATGTTCTTCAAATCCTTTCTTCTACAGTCAGTAGAAGTGTATCTCAGTTAGGAAAAAACATAGTTATCTGTAAGCCAGGATAATATAGGAAGTGTTTTTAATATAGTAAGTATAAATTAGTAAGTATAATTAATCTGCTGCTTCTTAAGATGCTGTCTTTAAGATGCTGTCTTCTTAAGATACTATCTTTCACTCAAACTAATATATTTCCTGTATTTACTATTAATTAGGAAGCAACTATATGCTCTTTTTTGTTATCTGTTGCTGGTACTATGTCCAGATTTCAGATTCTTTCACCGTGTTTGGTCCAAGTCTAATTAATTTGAAACTGAATTACGCTGCATGCTTCTCTCCTGTGCCCAAGCCCAAGGCATTGCCTAGCAGAGCCCCTCTGAAGCACAGTCATGCTCCAGGACAGAAATTTTGAAAAGCTTAGAGGTCAAATTGTACCTCTCAGGACTTTGAAACTTATTTCAGTTTTTATTTCCAGTGTAAATGAGATTTCTCAAAATATTCCACAAAAAGTAGGGAAATATTTTCTCATATTTATTCCAGAATGGCTGAATAGCTGGGTGCTCACTTGGGAAATCAAGCTTCATGGTCTTGGACTGCTAAATTTTGGAGGCTTTGATCTTACTCTGTCTAGAAAAGGGCCCTTAGTATGTGTGATCTGTAGTAAACCTGAACAGACACTGCCACTGCCAGCTCCCAGCTTCAATTTGTTGTTTCTCCATTTGGGCAAATAGTTGCATACTGTTCTACTGATCCGCTAACTCTTCACTTCAGCATCTCCATCACCCCCTCCACAACCGGTATGTTTTCGGAAATCAAATGTGGAACATTTTTTCTTTGCAATTTATTCTGACACGAAATTCCATCCTAGATCAGAAAAATCCTCCAGAGCAAAAAACCCATGTTGAAACCAAGATATGTCTAGCAGCCATGCTGCATTAGAACAAAAGACATTTTGGTGAGAACATCACTTACTCGAAACGTTTCTGTCAGCTCTAGAAAAAAAACTGGTTTTATTGATGGTATCTAAACTGTTTCGGAGATGAACTCTGATAAATGGGGCCCTTAAGATGGCAGTTCTACACAAAGTTCATAGCTGAACACCAGGAAAAAAAAAATCTACCTTTCTTATATGACACATGTCAAAACCAACATGTGTGTCCCTGTGTAGAAGTTGTGCACTATTCTCATGACCCATTAAGAAAAACTTCAAATTTACTTCACTGTGTCCTTTCAAAATTCTATTGAGATTTCATCCTCAGAGCTTTATTCCAATTCCTTGTTTGGTTTTGATCAGCCCAAATTCATTAATATGACTTCACTTTTTTTTTTTTTTTTAATTTCAGAGGAGGTTATTTGCAGAAAGTCCTGTTGGATTGTTTGTCCAGTGCTGTCTGTACTGATGTATTGCAGATGTTTATGAAAAGCAGAAATCACTCATATTTCATTTGCGCCTGCTTGTTTTTCAGTCTTGCTCCTCATGCCTCTTCAGTGTTTTCCTCAGAGCTGTACCTCCTCTACGCACATTAGTGCATGTGCTCTGTACTTTAAAATCTCCTGCTGTTTATTTGGTTTTATGGACATTTCTGGTAGTATCTATTTTTTTCTTACTTAAACAATCTGTTGATTATCTTCGATTTATCTCAAAGATCTTTCACAGTATTGTGCTGCATTGAATGCATAATACGTATTTGATGTCTTACAAATCTGTCTGAATTTAAGAAATCATGCTGTGTTTAAATGAACAAGCATTGCTATGTGTTTTAAAATAACTTTCAAGATCCTTTGAAGCAGGTGTGAGGGTTTCATTACTGAAAATTCCTTCCCTGTGTGATACACCTTCTCTACAAATACAACATCTTACAATGTGGCCAGTTTCATCCTATGGATTTTTATAACTCTTTAGCTCTGGGCTACTGTGAGTGTTAGTATCTCTTGAGCCAGTCACATATTTCTCAATATTTTATCCAAGCTGGCTATCTGATATTGTCAGTGCTCTGAAGGGTTCTGTCGTTAGCCCTGAGTTATTTTCTGTCTATGTGCTTCCAGTCTCATTACTAAACTCATCTTGCTTTCTGTAAGTGGCAGCAAGTATATTGTTCTGCTGATGCTCGTTCATCTCTCTAAAAATGTTTGTTCCGGACCTAACCCAAGGAATGTGCAAATAGGTGTATTACTGCAGAGCAAATATTTAGCAAACGCGTTGATTTGTGGGTATGACAGGAACACATGATTTTCCTGAAATACGTATTCAGAGAACAGAATAGCAATACCTCCGTTGCCTGAGAGAAATCACTGCATCAGTTTAGTGGTTATGATGAGAGAGAACTCTCTGTGGCAAGGGAGCTACATCCTATCCCAGATTTCTAGTCTGAAACTACCAGCACATCAGGGCCCTAGGGCATCTTGTTGCCTCTGTAATGGCTCATACCAGCTCCCTACACAATCTCCAGAACAGCAAAGATGAGAGGAGAGAGGATGAGAAATAGGACAGGAGGAATGAAGTGCAGAAAAGGTAGGTGTGGATAAGGAACAACATGCACTTGGGCGTTCTTTGCTGGTAAAATTGCTCCGAAGCAGCTGCTATAACTTAGCACAATGCTGAGCAGCCCTAAAGCAGCTCCAAATCTCAAGTAAGCTAAGTTGTTCCCCAGGTTCAGCAGTGTTCTGTATATTCTGTCCTATACGTATAGCTCGGAGCATTTAAGAAGCAACAAATTCTGTCTCTTTCCTCGTCTCTGAAGGTACCAACCTATCTCTTGAGTAATGCGGTGAGAGATATGCATGATGAAGAGTTGTTGTAGTCTGTAACTATTCAAACGGACCCTCACATTTGATGCCAGTGCTGGCAATAGACGCCCAGAGCTGGGAGAAGGATCACAGGTCAGCAGGAGAGCACCTGAAGTGCAGCACAAAGAAATTCCAGCCACTCCAGCCAGTAACTCAGCTTCATCGTGGCCCAACTCAAGTGCCTCTGGGCAAACTCACATAGCATGGGGAACAAACAAGGAGGTAGGGATGTGCACATGCCTGCAGGGCTATGATCTCATTGGCATCATAGAGACGTGGTGGGATGGCTCCTATGACTGGAGTGCTGGAAGGGAAGGATACAGGCTCTTTAGTAAGGACAGGCAGGACTTGGGGGTGTTGGTGGAGGAGAAGCTCAATGTGATCCAGCAATGTGCATTTGCATCCTAGAAAGCCAACCGTGTCCTGGGCTGCATCCAAAGCAGTGTGACCAGCAGGTCGAGTGAGGGGATTCTGCCCCTCTGCTCTGCTCTCCTGAGACCCCACCTGGAGTACTGCATCCAGCGCTGGGGTCCCCAGCACAGGACAGACACGGACCTGTGGGAGCGAGACCAGAGGAGGCCATGAAGATGATCAGAGAGCTGGAGCACCTCTCCTGTAGAGATAGGCTGAGAGAGTTGGGCTTGTTCAGCTTGGAGAAGAGAAGGCTCCAGGGAGACCTTAGAGCACCTTCCAGTACCTGAAGGGGCCTACAGATAAGATGGTGAGGGACTGTTTACAAGGGCATGGATGACAGCACAAGGGGGAATGGCCTTAAGCTGAAAGAGGGGAGATTTAGATTGGATATTAGGAAGAAATTCTTCCCTGTGAGGGTGGTGAGGCACTGGCACAGGTTGCCCAGAGAAGCTGTGGATGCCACTGGATCCCTGGAAGTGTTCAAGGCCAGGTTGGATGAGGCTTTGGGCAACCTGGTCTAGTGGAGGGTGTCCCTGCCCATGGCAGGGGAGTTGGAAGTAGATGCTCTTTAATCATAGAGTCATAGAATGGTTTGGGTTGGAAGGGACCTCAAAGATCACCTAGTTCCAACCCCCCTGCCATGGGCAGGGACAAGGTCCCTTCCAACTTTAAGGTCCCTTCCAACTCATTCTATGATTCTACGATTTTCAAAACATATTTATCCTCAAATGTCCTCTGCTGAAAGTTATGTCCTATTCAAAGAATCTTCTTATCCCATCACATTCCTTTTTCAATAATGTGAGGTGGGTTACCTTTCCTGAACCAAATTCCCTCCATTGTTCTCTGTCTTTGCACTCAAGGTTGTGATCCCACATATATATCTAACTGTATGCCAAGATCCAAGACCTTCTCACAGTGATCTTCTGCAAACCCTGTCTCATGGACATAATGCCATGACATAGCAGGCTTCCATACATTTGTCCAAACAGTGAGTGCTCTCCTCTGCATCTGCCTGATTCAACCAACCTCATGGAGTTACTCCTGTTTGTTTCTATCAGGATCAACACTTGCCCCTGTGGTTTCATCACTGAGTTTAAACTCAGTCAACGGATGACAATTATAAAGCAATCATGGTAATAGAAGAAATTGTTCCACTCTCAAGAATAAAATGAAACACTAGATAATCAAGTGTCTGTGCAAATCTGAACTGGTAATATCAAGTAGGGAACACTGTTCACGTAGGCTTGCAAAAAGTTACTCCGACATGAATTGAAACAGGAATTTTAACAAGTCTTCCTATAGAAAGTAGGATTTTAATTTCAGAAGTAATCAAATCTGAATTGTTTTGACACTGACCTAAAAAAACAAACTGGAAAGAGTAGACGGTCCTACTGGGACTTGGTAACATTTCACAGCAAACGAGGATGTGACTCATGCTGTTCATGAGGGCTGGATCGTGTAACCTGCAAGTCTCAGCGCTCTCAAGTCTCACTCCAGGCTCTCCTTCAGGCATGCACTTCACAACAACGCCAGTGCTGCTGTCGAAGGAGGCAGTTTTTCTTATCTCTGTTCTCTCTCTTTCCTTGTTGTCTACACAGCATCAGCACCATGGTGCCGCTGCGGTGTGCAGAGGAGGGAGGATTGAGGCTGTAAGTGTGAACTCTGGTCCATTGTATTTAACGTGCAAGGCAGTAAGGACAGTTTAGAAGGAAAAAGAAGAACAAGATCATATTTTTGTTTGAAAAAGGTGTCTACCTAGTGCCAAGCAATATAAGATTTTCTTTTGTGTTCTTGGCTGCAGGGAATGCCTCGGGAAGCAGAGCACTCAAGCTTTTAATTTACTTTCCCCTTGCTTCTATGTACATTGCAGTGGAAGCAGACTACAGCGCCTCGCTGTTGGTCCATCTTATAATTGTTCTTGTCTGAAGGAATTATACTTTACTGCTAACTGCAATATGCTGCTGCTTTGCTGTCTATGATCCTCATGAATAAATGAGCAGGAAGAAGGTGAAAATAGGCCTCATTTTCATCATGTATAAAATCTACCTGCACCCTTCATGCAGTGCATTAATTAACTGAACTCTTACCTTACTGCCCATGAGTAAGCAATTTCCTTGTTTGTTTTGCAATGAAAAGAAAGGACATGGAGAAATATAGGACTAACTTACTGTTGTGCACAGTGGCAGAAAATGGCCAGCTTCTATCCACTGAAAATACAAATGCTTCTTTATATCCCCAGTGCAAAATACTCACCCTGTAGCACACTTGCAATGAAGTGTGCCAACAGGAGCAGCTGTTTCTTCTGTCTGACTATGACTGCTTTACTATCATAACTACTTAAAAGCTTTTCAGTCACTGAAAGAGCTCTGGAGGCTGATCAGACAAGATCAGTGCAGAAGTAGTCTCACAAACAGAGATTTTAATCCTATTTTGCTCCATAATATCTAAAACCATATCTTCAGAAATTGTTTTCCAGAGAAAAACCAAAAGCTTCTTATCTTGGAGAGAAGCTTTGGGTTTATGGTGGATGGAATGAAGTTGCCTCAGACCCACGACAGTTGAATGCACACTGGGCTATTGCATATCCAGGTGGTGCTCTGCAAAACTTCGACCTGGGTTAGAAGAAATGAATGTCTTATTTCCTTCCTTTCTCTTTCCCCCCATATCTTAGTTTCTAATCAGCTGACCAGTCTGGATTTTGTAGCTTTTGGCTTCCAAACTTTCCAAATTTAGACCTCAACTTCTTTTGCTTTCTGCTATACTTCTACTTCCTCTTTGGGCTTCTAGGCATATGTGTGTATGTGTATATATATATATATACACATAAAACTGTTCAGGACTGATGGATAAGAGGTAGAGAGGGCTGTTAATTCCTCAGGAGGAATACATTCTCTGTCCAATTCACATGCTCCTCTGCTCCTTGGAGCTAACACCGTAGCTTACTTGCATGCAGATTTCCAGAACTTGCTTGTGAAAGCCTACATCTCACCTCAACAGGAAAAAGTTGGGGAGCATACCATGAAATAAATCTTAAATGGCAGTGTTCATATACTGTATGTGCAGGCAGGTTTCAAAGAGCAAATGGGCCTGAGAATATTTCGTATGACAACCAAAGGATGTGTGAAACTTTTCTTCCTTAAAGCAATATCTTTGCAAAACTGATCTAAAAGATTAAAAATTATTGGATTTAGACTAAAGATTTTGGATAGAAATCATGTGCTGTATACAGTACGCTACACGAGCCTAGTCTGGTGCATTTAGATGTCAAAATGCGGTCATCTCAGTTGGTTTTATATACATGTCTGCATTCTAGTATTATATAGTATGCTATGTAATATTTATACGTATATGTATTTATATATAAACCTTACACAATAAAATACATACGTATGTATAAATTTGCTTTTAGACAGTTTAGAGGGAGAGGTGAGAAATAAAGCCAATATAACACAGAACGGTTGTACATAGAAAGAGGAGTCACCTGTAAATAAACAGGAGGCTGGGAGACAGCCCCAAATTCCAGGCGAATGCTACGGCTTTGCCAGCCAGAGAGTCTTGGGGGGATCTCTCGAGCTCTGCATGCGAGATTTGTGTTGCAGTGAGACTCGGAGCTTTCGGAGCCAGGAAGATGAAACAAAAGCTGTGCTGGCAGAGCGGCAAACAGGCAGCGTTTCAATGGTAAATCACATTTGGGTCCTCAGAGACAGCGAAAATGATAATTAGCAAGGATCACTGTATTTATTCTGTTAGAGTGATATTTATGGGAGTCTCTCAGAATATTTTGTATTTGAACCATTCCCTGAGATGTTTAGCCTTAAAATGAAAGAAAAAACAGTTTATCATGAAATACAGACTTTTGTGCTGAACGTGATCCAGGATTCTACTGATAGTGTCAGACTGGTAAGCACCTCCGGTTCGCTGCTGATTTTATAGCGTGTGTCACACTTAATGCTAGTAAAATGTACCTAGAGAGCCCATTATCTATGAACCTATCATCAGCACTTCTTCTGACACCATGCTTGGAAGATGCAATGATAGCAATCATGTAGTCCATCATATTTATGGGACATCTTTGGCACTGAATATTACCTGTAAATTCTGCTATCAGGGGAAAGCACACTGTGCAACAACTAAATAGCAAACAGATCATAAAATGTTAAAATCTTCTAGGGACGGAGCATGGTCACATCATTCCTGGAGTGTAGGCACATAAAGTAGCTCCCACCTGGAAAACAACAATAACCTTGAACTGGACAGCATACGTGAAAAGGGTTATAGAAAATATCAGTGGGAGCCAACAGCAAGAAAGCTGGGCTGAGCAAGCAACATTCAGGCAGTCTCGAAAGTGTTGGGTTGAATTTTGTGGTTTCTATGTGGTGGCACGAAGGGCTAACCTTCTGTGCCAGTGAAAACAACTTCTTAGGGATTTAAGTTCAGTTGAGAAAGCGGCTCTCCTAGATCAGACCATGCCAAGTGCTGGTATGTGAGATTCAATTTGCATTTTTGTTATGAATAGTTAGCTTCCATAGAAGTTTTCTGCAGCTAATTACATTCATGTTTTCTTCATCTCACTTATATTAATTATTTATTGCTGAAAAGCTGTTAATGAATGTACACATTTAATGAACAGTAACAATTAGAGATAGCGATCAAGATCAGAAGATATTTAGGCAGCAAGGCTTTTCAGAGTTTGAACCCTGCTTCCTTTGCTTTTTGCTATCATTTTGTTGCACAATATGATTAACGCTGGCTCACTCGCACGCTCCTCCAAAGCACACGAGGAAAGCGAGCTAATGTGAAAGACGGCACAAACGAAGGCAGAAGCAGCCTAGGATCACGGCGCCTAGGCTGGAAGGCATCTCGACTGTCATCCTATTGCGTCTGTGCTACTGCGGGGGTAGTGCCTAGTGTCTCTTCAGAAATGCGTCAGGATCCAGCTTAAAATTTGTTAATAAGTTTTTGTGCTGATTTCTCTTGCAGAAGAGAGACTTCTGAAACTTCACCTGGTTCCAATGATTAAAAACTTTGTTGTATTCGGAATAAATTGCTCAGTTTACATTCATGGCGAGTTTGTTTCTGTGAAAACAGTCATCCTTTTCATCACCTTCTGATGCATTTTGCCAGCCTGTTAGTCTATATGGCTCAACACATGTAGCTCCTATGTATTTAAAGAGGTATTTTATTGCCTATCCATGCTTAAATTACCATCTTACACATTTGTGTATTGGTACCGCAACACGTACACCTAGCCTAGGTGTGTGGTACCTAATTACGCACTATTTCCCTCATAGCATCCTGTCACATTAATTGAATGAGAAAGAATAAATTCAGTGGCTTCAGAGAAAATTAAGCATTATCTAATTTTCAAGTGTTTGACTTTGCAAGCCAAATAACTATCAGTGAAGTGACTTTTAATATATGTGATTTATTGAAGTTCTTTGTGGTAACAAAGTAGCTTAGAATAAATTTGAGTTGATGCCATATTCCTTGTGTACCATTACTATAAAATATGGGTATGCATTAGCTATAAAGGTTGAGATATTTTTATTTTCAAATCCATACGCTCTGAAGGTGATGATCCAGCCTTCTTAATGTGAAAGTATTCAATTTAATGAGCCAAGAATAAGGTGAAAATGGAATCATTACACACACTTTTGGAAAGTGTGATCAATGATCTTGTGACAGCAGTATTCAAAATAACATCATAGCAATTTGCCTATGCATTATTGCCAAGTTTTGTTACTTTACTGTAGTGTCAAAGCGCTCATTAATTTATCTCCTCTTTGCAGTCTTCTATCTTGGACTGATACAAGAATTTTGGACTTTGAGAGAAGAAATATGGGTGACTACGTTACGTTTTTTAAAGGCAGAGAGTCTTTGCAAGCAACAGGTAAGCACGTTTTTGCTGTGCTCTTGTAGGTGCTAATAGAGGCACGCTTGCAGTGTATTGCAGATCTGTCCTGTCGTGGACATTCTTTAATGATCCAGCTATAAGATGTATCCATGTTGTCCTCCAAACAAGTTAGCTCTTTTTTATTTCCTTTGCCCCTAAACAGTGCTGAGTTTCATCCAACAGCGCGGGTCCAGTTTCTGAAACTTTAAGGCTTTTATGCAGTTTCCTGCTGTCTGTTACTTCCGGCCTCTTGTAATTTGGTTTTATCATCAGATTTGATGAATGTGAAAAGTATGGTATTAGTGTGTATTCTCTTATTTATTTATGATGGTATTATATAGTTTTGTCCCTTAAAAGAGCAGCTCCTGAAGCATCCTTCTTATGTTTTCAGCTTGAAAATTATGACTGTTTTTCATCTGTGGACTATTAACCTTGGTTGTATATCTTCCATATATTTTATCCAAATTTCTTTTGCAAATGAATCTCACATATCATTTTATACTGCCGTTATTACTCCTGTGTGCCTAGGAGCTCAGAGGTTTTAATAAAACATACCTGTACTTAGCCTACTTCTTTCTTCCTATACTGGCATTCATTAAAAACAACTCCACTGAACTCCGTAGCACCACTCCTGGTCTAAAACAAGAAAGCAAATTAGGCCAATGCGTTTGCTGCACCCCTTCACGTGCTTTTCATTTTCAAAGTGATGTGCAAATATAACCAAGTAATTTAAATACATATGGGAATGCTTATGAAAGAGTACTAGATGTGTGAAATTACCTTTTTTTTTTTTTTTTTTTACAACGACAGGATTTTGTGTAGGATTTCTCACACACTCAGATTTTGAACAGATTTGGAGCCACACCAGAGTGGCATTTTCTGTAACATGTAATTATGTGTCCTTTGGGAACCTCGGGCTCTAATGAGAAATCCAGGGGAGTGTTGCAGGTAGAAATCAATAGCCGAGGCAACACTTCAGATCTGCAGAGCTGAAATGCTGAATTTGTGCATCTAGCAAAGTGGAAAGCATGTATGTCAACAGCAGAGATTTCTGTTAACATCAGTGTTATTGCTCTCTGCAACTGCAAATGAAGAACCGAGTAGATTTACGATACCGTGATAGCAATACAGCTTAAGCTATTGACGATTAGCAGGGAGGTGGCCTGAAACGGGAGTAAGTGCTCAGTTTAGCAAACGCTTTGAAACTTGGCTAAATCGTCTCTGAAAACTTGAAGAAAAAATAGCACCAAAAGCTGACAAACATCTTGGCATGGTGATGAGTAAGTCTTAGCAGCGGGTATTGTTGCCCGGTCTGTCCACGCTCAGAATAAACCCGTTTTCTCCCCTTGATTGCCCAGGCGTGGTGTGCATCAGACGCAGAAATGGCTCTGAAAATGTCAGAGTACCATATAGGTGGTTCATTATGAGAGTGCTTAATCATCTGTCTGCGTTAGGGAAGAGGGTTAGATAACCAAAAGCTAATTGGACAGTAGCCATTCAGCCTTATATAAGCCGTGTGCGGACAGACACAGCTTTTGCAGGCGCAAGAAATCACTGAGGAAATTTAGTTTTTGCTAGGGAGGTAGCTGGTGACTCACCTTTCTAAATCGGTGGAGATGAGGGAAACTTTCCAAAAGTTGCTCTTCCTATATCTCATCAGGAATTTAGGAATGAGCCCTGTGACGTAGAAAATATCACCGAACCCCACATATTTGCTACGCGAAAAGATTTTTTTGAAGTTGAAATGGATTTTTTTTTTTATTTAAATGAGATTAATGTCAAAAAGTATATGCCAGTTAGAGTTTTGTGTGGCTTTGAAACAGCTGTTTTGCAGAGGTCTTCAGAATGTCAGCTTTAGAAAGCTACAGATGAAAAAATGAAAATTGCTATGGACAATTCCTTGGGATAAAAAGCATAGATACTCCCTTAACTGTACTAGTCTATCAGTTTAAGAAAGTAAAATATGAATTTGGGGTGATGAGAGCTAGCAGAACATTTCTGAAGCATTTACAAAAGTGTCCTTCTGAAAAATTTTCACCATCTGATGTCCAGCATCAGCTGCAACAGGAACTTCTGGAGAAGATGCTACCGCTTGTCCTCTGATTGAGCCACTGATGAATGTTGTGATTAAGACCCTCGGCACGTAACGGGGGTTAGCTCATCTTTTCCTGGCATTCCTTTGCACGATTTGTTTATTAACACAGTTAATGTGCTGCAGAATATAGGGCTCGGACCCTAAGTATGCTGGATACCTGGTTCTCACTGAGTTGGGGAGAGATCGGTGACCAAATAACTTTTTGGGGTTTGAGTCCAAAAGCCTGTTACTGGCAGCGAGCAAAGTACTGCCCGCGCTGGGTGGCAATGCCAGGCTGCTGCTGGCTCCTTACCAGGGCTGGAAAACTGATGGCATTCCCGAGCATCACCGCGGGAAGAAAAACTCCACGCGTTGCTGCTTAGTCTTGCCACTGAATCTATAAATAAATCTTGATAATGATGTTTCGGGACTGTGTGTTTTAGGGAAGATTTCGAGGTTGGTTTGTCATTTATTAATATTCTACCCTTCAGCAGAAATTAGGACAGATGGAAAAGAAGTTACAACAGAACTTGCCCTTGTATTTAAATATCATTAATGTATGCTATAATCTCTACAATACAGGCTGTATCTGGAGACCTATTAGGCTTTGATTTATGAATTAGAAGTTAGAAAATAATTAATTTCAGCAACATTCAGTTTATAGACCTGGACAGTCCATTATAGTGAACGTTGCATTCAGTATGCATCACAGAGTAACATAATTTATTTGAGACAGGTGTTTTTTTAACCAACTGAAATAGTAAAATATTTTACTAACCTCTAAAATGCCTTGAAACTGGAGATGTAGTCAGATTTATTTCTGAAGAAGAAAGTAACCAAGTTAAGTTCAAATTAGTTCAGTGTGCTGAGTAAACACATAAATCTGTATAAAATCTGAGTACAGATAGTACCTAGTAGCTGATCCCAGATGCTTTATTAGGGGCAGCTCTAGGTAACCATGAGGGAGTCAAAGTACATAAAAAAGTTTCATTAAGTGTATTGACGAATCTGAGCCAACCATAGGACTTCATTGTTGTCTCTGTGAACAGTGAATCTGAGCTTTAGGGAAAATTTGGAACTTTGGAGGAAATTTGAAGATACGGTCATGCTGCAGGCTCAAAATAGGAGCAGGGATTATTGAGGAGTTGGTTGCAACAATTCCCCGTGCTCCCGTGGGAAGTGGAGAGCAAGGATCATTTCTGATGTACGCGCAATGTTATTTCTCATTTTATTTCCATTTCTTCTCTTCATCAATTACACATTAAATATCCCATAAACATGTTGGAGCTACCAAATCATGCCAAAAGTGGGTGGGTTTTTTTGTTTTAAAAGCTTGATCCATTGCAGCAACAAATCTTTGCTGCTTTCTGAGCTATGGATTCTCCTGCACTAGGGACTGAATAATATTCATGATAGTGAGCTTGACTCAACTCCCTTATATCCGTATAAAATTATTCTATGAACTTGAAAGCTTTTGTATCTTCAGAGTCTTGCTAATGTTGCTCCACAATGATAGAGGGCAAGCGTATTATTATTATTATTATTACTATTATTATTATTACTATCTTCTTTGATATTAGTACTATCTTCTTTTTTTCATAAAGTATTGCCTAATAAAACAAGATGTGAGGTTTGCAAAAGGGACTGTGGTTTTTTGTTTGTTTTATTACAGAGCGATTAAGTACCAAGTTTCCGTTTTCTTGTTAGAAGAAATCAGGTTGTAATAAAGGTAGAAGCTGCTAAAACATGTGTGTCTGAGAAAGTCAGCAACTGTTAGTGACATGGGCCAGTAAACATGAGAAAACACCCTGGCCTCTTGTTATGTCATTGAAAAATACAATACAGGTCACTATACATCTTTTAAACAGGCATAGTTTTACTGAATTTAGTGCTTTTTCTGATTTGGTTTTCACCTCTAAATTGGGAAATAGATTTAAGCCCCGTCATTACATTCTGCCATAACAACTGATATGTCAAAAACTAAAGGTAAGCAAGACCTGCTGCGCCTTGGAAACCACGAATATGTTGGTGTGAGATGAAAACAGCAAGACTCTGAGGCAGAATAGTTTCTTTAGCAAATTGCTGGGAAAATATTCTTTGGCTTCAAGGTGCGAATGTCTCATTCAGTATTAACGAGTATGCCCCGTCGTAATTGCTACGGGTCAAACCCAGGCATGTTGTGAAGATAAGCACCAGGCGTTTCTACAGGACCACTGATCACAGTAGTTGCTGCTACAAATTGGCATGAAATGACATGGGAGTTCAGAGATCAGAGCTTTGTCATTTTAATTCCTGAGTTTGCATCCCATACGTTGGAATCCTCTCCTGCCCCTGAGAACAGCCACCTGTAGGCAAATTGAGTGCAAATGCTGAGCTGGATACGTACATTCAACATCAAGAGCTGCCATTTAAAATAGCCTTACCATTTTTACACAAGTTCATGACACCTAACTTCAGGCTTGCAGCTTCAGAGATATCGGAGTGTAACACCACCTCGCAAATGACTGACTTTTGTGGGCATATTTCTGGCCAAATAATGAAGAGCAGCAAACACTCTGAGATCAGACTGGTCCAAAAAGCTTCCTAAACCAAAGCAGCAAGAGCAGGCAGGGTTTTGATCCCAGGGATGCTTCCTGATAACCTTTTCTGGTGGACGGGCAGTAGAGGTAGATGTTTTTTATGGTAGGTTCTATTTTTACCTGTTGAACAGCACTTTTGCCTCCTATAGCTATAGGAGCAGAGGCAGGCAACCTCCCCTACTTTTATGCCATGTGTATACAGTGGCTGAGTTCCTTTTTGGTTTTTGTCTGTTTGAAGCTCTAGAGAGGTCAGATCTGTAACTTTATTCTTGTGTCAGCCGGAGATAGAGATGAGAAGTGAAAATAGAAACATCTCTCTCTCGGTGTGCTGCTGGGGAGTGCCAGAAGCAGCCTGGAGCAGGGTATATCTAAGTGCTCCTTCGGGCACCATCCAGACTGCTGGTTTGGGGGGGAGACTTCAGTTTGCACAATGTGAACCCAAGCAGTCAAACAATAAAATCTGCTTGAGCTCATTCTTTTTGTTTGCTCTGTTAATGCTCCTGTGCAGCCAATTCCTTACCATTCTCCTGGCAGAAAGAGATTCAATTTCTCCTTGTTCCTACTACTTGCAGTGAGACAAATCACCTAGCCCATCCCCAACCTGGCTTTCACAGGCTGCATTTGTTACTACTGCTTCCATGACTTTTGTCTGGCTGCTTTGGAAGGAAACTGTAAATCATTCTGTTTGGGAGGCAGAAATGTCGAAGCTGCGTTTTTACCTGCTCCCCGTACTTTGTGTGCTTTCCCGTGTCAGAGTCTGATGGATATAACTTCACCTGTCATCTGCATGGTGAGCTGCATGGAGGGAGGGGTGCTCTGTCTTACCACCTCGTCTCAGGCTCTCGCGGATCAAGTGAAAAAGAAACATCTCATTTCTGTGATCCCTGAAGTTCTTGAATATGACTAAGCCGGAAAGATCAAAGCAAATTATAAGCACTCACTTCTGGCACAACTGTGCTGTGGATAAGGAGCATGTCCTTGGAGCTGCGTTGTGTCCTGACAGAGATTAGACCGTGACCACAAAAATGCCAGTGTGGTCTCTGATTCTCGTACCACGGCATGAGCCGTCAGCCGCTGAACCTGTTGGTTCTTCTGGTCCACCAGCGTAAGAAGAAAAAGAGGTGATCTTCACCATCCTTATTCCGGTATAAGCACAGCTGAGTCGCAGCCTCTTCGGCTGTCGTATAAAACAGGCTATGTGTCACGGAGGGAAGCAGTCACTTTAACCATGAATATCTGAAAGATGGAGGGCATTAAAAATAGCGGTGGTAGGAGATGCTGTGCAATGGTGTGGGCTTTAAAAAGTTGGAACAACTTGTACAGCTGGGGCTAAGTACAAAGAGGCTAAGTTTCAAGGTTTTAAAATTTTGCTGCAAGGACTGAACACAGATCCAGCAATGCCAGTGAAAAAGAAAGCGGTGGGGTTTTTTTCCACTGAGGAAAGCACAAAGCACTGCCTAGCAGCTTGCCCTATGGCTGCGTGTACCAGGCTCTCCGCAGATACAGCAAATTTCCCAGTACCTGAGTGGTTAAATGTTCCGCAGCAGCCTGTGTCTCAAACCGCAGCACAGGGAAGAACCCATGCATGGGGAGAAGAGGGAGAGGGGGTCAGATTCCATTAATGACTTGGTTATTAAGAAAATTGAAGCTAATTCACCATACTGGATTTGCCCTGGATTCAGTCTTTGCTGGCCATTATTTAATCCTTGCAGAACAGTGCACTTATCCACTTTTTCCCTGTAAAAATAATAATAATAATAACAAAAAAATTGCACTTTAATTTACATAAATTGTTCTAGAAATCTAAATTAAGTCTAAAAAATGAAGTGATGAAAAAGCATGCAAGGAGGATACAAAGAGGACTTTTTCCCCTTACATCTGTGAACAAAGCAATGTAGCCTGCGTATCTGCTATAAAATTCTCCCAAAAGCGATCGAGACCACTTTCTTTCCCATTGCAGATGGCAAGGATATTTGTTTCAAGTGAGACTGATCTGTATTTTTATGAGAGAGTGAAGTAATTGATTTTAATTAAACTCTCTTCTACTTGGAGCATTAATTAGCTCATTAGCTATTTTCCAATGAATCCATCCTTTTTTAAATATCTTATGTTATTGATAACGAGGAAATTGTTTGTTTTCAAATTATTAACCTAATTTATTAAATACCTTTCCTATAACTAAGAATCTTTATTCTCCTGTCTGCATAGAGACTGAAACATACTCAAGTGAATGTCTGTTTTGGCTCTTTTAAAATTATTTTTAAATGCCTAGTGGCCACATTTAAAATCCGTAAGAGAAAAATAAGTTACAAAAGATGCCTTATATGATGTTGTAACCGTGGGGATAGGGGCCGTGAAACAGAAACTATAGAATCAGGTTGAGATAATTAGTTTGTAACCAAGGTAATAGGTAATGAAGCTAACTGACCATGGCAAGGTACAGTGCTGCTATGTTCCATGTACAGTCCCTACCAAACTGAACAATAGGTTTGGAGATATTAATCTTATGAAGTAAGTTGTTATGGACAGGTGCACCCACAGCAAGGACACTGCGCATGCCTGCATGAAGAAGGTCATCCAGCGGACACAGGTGCGTGACCACTGACGACCACCAGAGACCCTTGAGGACCACCGACTCAAATCACTGAGCACGCGTGACGGGGAGGAGAATATGGAAATGGATTCCAAGAAATGATTAGCATAGGACTGCCCTTTCTGAGAAAAACGATGAATATGTATGTTTTGACCCTACATAACCTGTGTGTTGGTGATCACCTGGCATGCACGTTGGGTGGAGCTATCCCCTGTGCATCCAGTGCTGCAATAAAGAATGCCTGCCTTTTAACACTACATTGGTGTTACGAGGTTTATTCCCAGATTTCGGTGACAATGTCACTGGTGGCACCACTAACATACAGCTTACAGAAAAGCTTTGAGCTGACAAGGTCATTTCTCAATGCAATGTTTTGTAAGGTTGTAAAGGTTGCAAGACTATTGCCAACTCTCTTTTTAAGAAAAAAAAATCCAGGACACTTGATAATTTTCAAAATGATTTGCAGACAGATTTTTTTTCAGATCATTTCTGACGGCATTCACAGGATTAGATACTCATTACTCCTGACTGGCTGGTTCTGTAGCAGCTCTTTCCTCAGAGAAAAAGTGGGGAGTGTTGTGTTTTCAGTGGATGTTCTCGAAGTGCCTCTCTATTAAAAAAAGAATCTGCTCCTGGTTAAGCAATGAACAGTTTGCATAAAAGGGATTAGGTCAAAATTCCTGAAGGAGAAAGTTTCAAAGGTTTAAACTGCTTAATGCTTGAATTCAGTCCCCAGAGCTGTGTAAATGTAACCTGCAAGCATAACTGAGCATCAATGATTGCTGCAAGATTTGACTCCACAGGAGTGTGATTTTTCAACACTTAGCACAAGCACGATGCACTTTTCTGTTCATGGCATTCTTCAGGTTGCATTTTCCACGCTGTGTCATTCCTCACTGTGTTTTACTTTCTCTCGGGAGAAAGGAGACTCAAGTATTTAATATTCAGCTGATGGGGCAGCTCAACTATGAAAGTCTCTATTGCCATAGTCCTGACTGGGGGAATAATCCTGCTCCTATGCAGTCACCAGTGTATTTTTCAGTCAGTTCACTGCAAATGAGAACAGACCTGTTTTTACTGATAGAGGATAATCCTACCAAATAAGATTGCATTTACCCCTGGATTTCATCACCATGATTTTGGGCTCAGAGGAATTACCAGTTACAAACAGGAATGTCAAATACGCAGAAAAACGTTTCTTCACTTTTGTGTCCACTGGGGTGTGACCTGATGCCCTTTCATATCAAAGATCATTGTTCGGTGGAAATGTACTTCTTGGATATTGGATAATGTCCCTGTCCGCTCCTGTCCAAAGAGGAAGTCCATGTGTTCAAGGAGTGCTGGGGGGGGGGGAGCAGAAGTTGTCCGGATGACATCTAAAGAGGAATGCAGGTGTCTAAAACCAGGTAGGAGGTGTCTTGGGCTGAGTCGTCTCACATGAAGAAACTTAGCTCTCTGACGGGGAGGTATTTGGCCTACCTTGATCTACCAGTAGCCAGTAGATAATGACAAGAACTTTGAGAAGACAGTTCTCCCTATCCTAGAAAAGACTGTGGACACTAGTGGGCTGTCATGCCCTCTGAGGGTGTCCATCTCTCTTAACTGGTAAGAGACAGACCCTAGACAGTGAGACTGGACTGAGACCTGCCCTTACCGGTGACTAAAATTAGTGGATATCCTACTTTAGGAGGCCCAAACCACAGTTTGGGATCTCTCTGCTAAGTGATGTTCCTGTTGTCCCTATGGATCGACAAGTTAAGAAAGCCATGGGTTCACGAGTGTCCCAACATAAGCAGGCAGGCACTGGTCGTGCTGCTCTGGGTCACGCTGGGGTCCCCGCGGTGCTGATGTCTGACCAGCTCTAGCCTGGCTCTAAGCACTCCTGCCATACTGGTGCAGCTGGACCTTTTATAATCAACATCTTTATTTTGAAAGCCCAGCTGATGGGTAAGGATGAGGACGGGAGGGATCACTAGTACTTTTCCTATGTGAAAGAGCATTATGGCTAAAGAACTTGTCAAAGCAATGCCTGACCTTCCTCGGCAGGGGACAAACCCACATGAATTTTCCAGGAGTGTGTGCTAACCACCAGGCTACTGCTTATATTGGCTTTCTTGTGCATTCCCTTTTACACTGAGCACCAAAAAACCCCCAAAGCAACTTATATTTGAGATTATTAAAGAACAGTAGCAAACGGTCAATACATAGGGTCTGAGGCAACATAAGGGACTGACATGAAGTTTTTCTGAAAGGTGAAGCTGTAATCATTATATTCCCTGCATTCAATTTATACTCTTGCCAGTAGCAATCTGAATTCTGTTAATTGGTAGTAATTTTATGTTCCTCTGTGAATTTTGCTGGTGGTAATTTTCTTACTGGGTTGTGATCACCTAAAGACTGTACTTGTGTGGGGGGAAAAATTCTTTTTAAAAGAATTCTTACTTAGTTTGGAGGCATCATTAATTGGTTTATTTTAAAGTAGTGTTTTTCAACATATTTCAGTTAACATACTAACATTTTTTGCTCCTTTTCCTCCTCTTTGTTTTTTCTCTCATCTCTTTATAATCACTCGATTTCAGTGACTCATTTCTCATGTTTCCATGGGTCCGCAATCATATCACGCAGCCCACCTTTTTTCTCACCTTGCTCTCTATTCTCTCAGAACTAATTTTATGTTTCTTAGTGATTCAAAGTATGAGGCTTCAAAAGATTTAGAAAAAAGAAGGGGCGGGGAGGGAGGTGAGCTAAAAGAAAATGATATATCCGCAGGCAATTGCAGAGGAGGGTTTGGGGAATCTTTCAAATTTGCTTTTGCAATTTTTTAAAGGTTAAAATTAAAGCAGCACAGGGCTAAACAACAGGCAAAAGCTCATAAGGCTACATGAATGTAGTTTTGAGCTTGCTGACTGTAACGCCGCCAGTTTGTTCACTTTCTCACGCAGTCGTGAATTCCAGCCCGTTGGGCTGAAGGAATCGTCACCACGACATGCGGCACCCCAGACAGAACTGCTGTTTGGCTGCAGTTGTTATAATAGGCGGCGACTCGGAAGCAAATTTTTCCAACTCCCTGAAGTTTGAACACCAGCATCCTTTCCTCTCTTCCCTGCAGTAGGGAATTAATAATGAATTATTACCTGAAATGGGAAATTTAATATTTGAGGCTCTTCCCTTCCAGTGGCTGTGCTGTGGTTCCTAAAGAAAAGCTACGTGTTCAGTGGCACTTCCCCCCAAATTCTGAAGAATAAATTGTGGCTGTCATCATCTGGGGACTGAGGCGTTTTTGATTCATGCCAGGATGCCAGAGAAGCTGTTACCTGTGTCTGATTCATTTCACAGCTCAGTGAGGCCGCAGGTAGCTCTCCTGAAGGTTGTTATTCATATCACACCATAGAGCACTAGATTAGATGCCAAGGATGCTTATGAAGGGAAGAGTGAGATCCCTTCGCAAACAGAAGCTCAGGCTGAGCTGTAACACGAGGTGTGAGAGAGCACAAGGAAAATTGTGTGGATAGCCAGTTACGACCTGTATGGGTCTCTGCGTTGTTAATTTGAAAGTACTAAATTAATTGAGAATTAGATTAAATGCATTTCCTTTGTGGTGACGTAAGTTCAACGAGCAGAAATGATGAAAGTTTCAGCAAACACCGTTTCTCTCTGAAGAAAAGAGTTTAATTTGTAATGAAATGTTGCAAGAATATCCAGTAGGATGGGCCAACAGTTCAGTAACTAGCGCTGAAGTCCCGAAGAAAAAGTACTTTATTTTCACTGTTTCTCTGGGGAGATGGCGGACATGATTTCTTCCTTTCATTTCTACAGATCACCAGTTGTACATGCAATTAGATGTACTTGCCTACTTGTATCTGATCTTGAGTAAAATTTGTGGAAGTTTCACTGTTGTTTACAATGATTTTAAAATAGACACTAAATCCCAGCGAAGTCTTTGCGTTTTAAAGCACTTTAGCTGTTTTCTCTGGTAAGCGACGGATTGAATTCTGTCATTTGGTATAATCTTTTTCAGCTCTTTAGGAGTTTTTTGATACATTATTGTTGTCTCTTTTTTGCACAGTGTAGTAAATCATGGGTAGCCCCGAAGTCATGCTTTTGTTACAAAGAAGTAAATACCTTTCTGTAGGAATAATTAAAACCAAAATATATAGTTTTGCTGACTGACTCAGTGAATGTTGAGTAGACACAGTGGGGTGGGTATATACATTAAAAAAATGTTGATAATGTGTGAACATGCAGAACTGAAGCTGATTTAGAGATAGGAGACACTGCTAATGAAGAACATTGAAATTAGAAACAGATTAATGTTGTAGTTTAAAGTCTTTTGATATTTACACTGTTCATCATCACGGTGACTATGTTTTCAAATAAATTGTATCATCTGAGGTAGGGGTGTAGGTTATATTAAAACAATCCAAAGTACAAGGAACAATACACTTCCAGTAGCAGCACATCCACATCATGAATGCATCTGGTCTTGGAGGAGCACCAATTTTTAGAAGTCTGATACAAAGACAGTTCATACCTTTGAGCTTCATCTCAGGTCTCTGCGTATTCAGCTCTAATTTCAGGTTTGTGGTTGTTTGTTTGTTTGTTTGTTTGTTTTTGGTGGTGGTGGTTTTGGTTTTGGTTTTTTTTTTTAATTTATATAAGCTAGAAACAGTTTTTACAGAAAATCTAAATTGTTCATCTCACTGAGTGGTTCCACCAGACAAAGCTCTAATAATGTTTGTGTTCTAACCAACCTGTAAGAACATCCGAACTAAGAAAATGCGGCGAACAGCCATGCAAGTTTCATTGGTTGCAACTACGTGTTTGCCTTCAAACTTGTTTGTGGACTCAAACAGATGTACTATAACTGCACGTGAAACAAAGTTCAAGGAATTAACTTCGAGACCAAGCTGTAGGACCAGGAGAGAGAAAATTAATTGATATGGGCCAGTTGAGTTCGAAGAACTTAAAGACCTAGAGAAGAAACTCTGATTCATGTTTCAGCCTGAGTAAAGCACGTTTTCTTGGGTCAAAATTGTTTTCTTATGAATTTCATAAAAGCGGACAAACCAGAACTCCCACAGCTGAATACTGAAATAGTATGGTTCGTGCTATAAAGTGGGAGTGGGGCAAGATGATGATGCTTATAGGCAGGCAATGGCCAATATAGAAAATATAAGGAAAGCACAAATAGAAGGTTGAAGAGCTTTTCAAATGGAAGTGTAATACTTTGGCTGGAAAAAACAGTATTAACATGTTGCCTTTGTTTAGGCTTTAAGGAAAGTTAAAATCATATGAAATCTAAGTTTAATAACAAGCCTAGCTACTAATTAGAGCAACTGCGAAAATCTCAGTTGGGAGAGCAGAAGGAAACAAAAGCATGGTTCGCTCATGAAACATAACAGCAAAGCTGAAATGCAGGAAGGTGTCCCGGATGGAGCATTGTTCCTTTCCCCGTGCGTTGCATCTGGTGCTGCAGACACACATCAAGAAAAAATACAGTAAATTAAAGTCAAGCATTTGTCTGGCAGTCTGTACGATCTGATTGCAAAGACTGATTAGGGATTAAATCCTTCTGACAACCGAACCACTTAATAACAGAGGTTTCATAAGACAGAAGGCTCAAGGCAACTGGACTGTGGAACAATTAGAGGGTTTTTTGGTAGAAAAAAAGAAAAAAAAGCATTGAAAAGCCCCAGCGTATTCATTGAAGGTAATTTATTTTTCTTTTGCTTATTTGAAAACTTACCTTCCTTGCAGAATTAAGCATTGACCTTAAAAATAAAGCATTTGGAGGGAAGGAAGGAAGCAGGTGGGCAGACAACAAGGAGCATGGTGAGTTTTAACTGGCTTCACAATGCGTTGAAATTATTTCTCTGAGAAAAGTTTCACCACTTCTTAGCAATTACTGGAAGCAGCTCAGAGGTGGATTTTATAACAGACGATGCTTAGAAATAGCTGACATCTACCCAAGTGTCATGTGCAGAGTAGAGACAGAAACTGGGACCAGTCTCTGGAGATGAAAATCTTCTTGACAGGACAGTTTGGGGTTCAGATTCATAGCTAGGCCCTCTTTTTAGGTTTGAACTAATTGTGATTACTCACGGTAATTTCTCCTTTTTAAAGACTCCTTGAATTTCTTACTCTTCCTCTCAGAAAGTTACGCACAGACAGTCAGAAGCAATGGAAGGAAGTTGCTTTACAAATGTGAAAGCATCAGCGGTAGTAGAAGCCAATCTATATTATTAGCAAATTTCTGAAAATAAACTACTGTTTAAATCATGCTTGTTTGTCAGCATGTTCTCAGTTTACTTTTCCCTTAGGCCCGATTAAGTCTGAGCAAATTAATCTAGAATTACGCCAACATTACCAAAATAAAGGGATTGTTTAGCATGACAAAGCTGGAGATTAGTATAATTCTAGAGATAATAGCATCATCATCAGCAAATACTTCTGTGGGATGTATAGCCAAATTGTGACTAGCTGGAGATACCTCCCTTCAACAATGTTATCTTGACTAGCTCTGTTATCTTGAAACTCTTCTGGTGGTAGCTTCTCCCTCTGTCTTGAACAGCCACAAGTTCTTCAGATCCATAACTGCAGCAGCTTTTCTCGAACAAGCTTGGCCAGCCACAGATAATTAGATGTTTGTGCTTCTCAGCAGTCAGACTGGAATCGATTAGGTAGCCAAAAGTTTCCGTCAGAACAGCCCGATTATCTCTGTCCCCAGTGGGTTTGCTATTCCTTCTCCGTTATTGCCCTGAGCGCCTCGGCGGCACCCGGCTCTGCTTTCAGCCTCCCTTCCGCGCGCTCCGAATTGCAGCGGCAGCACAATGGGGCTATGCTGGAAGTAACGCTTGAAGTCATGTGCTGAGGTCACAGTCTTACTAATCATTTAAGAGATTAAAAACATATTTTCTAACTTGTGGTATCAAATAAAATGCAAGTCTAGAGCAAGCTATGCTGGGTAACCGACCGATTTGTTTCCAATGGCCCGGGCAGACCTGCTCATTGGTGTTGGAGCAGATAGATCTGTGTGCATTCAGCAGCCAGTCTTTGGGGCTGCTTTTTTTTTTTGCTTTTTTTTGCCTTTTTTTTTTTTTTTAGGTAACAACGGTGCCCACAGAAATCTGGAAACGTTCACTTCCAGAGGTGAACTACCCCAAAGACACCTTAAGAATTATGGTGAAGGGGTGAAGCAATGGACAATGTCTTCAATCCTCTGCAGCCAAGTCCTTACTCTTCAGCAGCTCCAAAGTGTCTTGACAGCATTGGTACAATTAGGGCAGGGTCAGGAGACATGAAGTCGAGGGGGTAGATGTTTTCTGGGCAGTGGAGCTGGGATGGGCAGGTGGTATCTGTCTCTGTAAATTCCTTCAGATTCTACTCAAGTCTCAAAGAAGAGTTAAGAACCCAAACATTAATTATTGAACACAGAGTAACATTGCCTTTGAATAAGCAACTTAAACCAAATCATCCAGGAAGTATCAGCTGACAGAATCTCAGGGGGGTTGCTACAGAAGTCTTTGAGGGTCATGTACCTACTGCCTGCACGTAAGGAAGGCACAGGGAGCACACAGTTTGTGCTTGTCAGCACTTAGAATTTTTTCTTCTGGGTTCTCTCAATTGTCTGAGGTCTCACTTGGAGGTAATTTTACTTTCACTAACTAGTATTTGAATGTCTGGCTTTTTCAGTTTAGCATAATTTTTAGTTAGCAAATATATGACAAATTTCCTCCTGGACTGGCTGAAACTTGGCTGACCTTGGTTAACTGTTTGCTATTTCCCAAGACCTGAAATATAATTTAATCATGAATTTTATAATGAAAATTTCCAAGAGGATCTCATGCAATTAATTATTTACTACTATAATGTTTTCTGTGCAAATGAGGGAGGTGATTTAAAAAATTTAGTTCCTCCGACCCACACATCAGATTAGAGTATTTGAGGGACTGACATAAGCAAACTTGTTTTTTGCCATCTTCTTTCTTAGCAGACTAAGGATACCAACATCTTCATCTCTTGCTGTAAGATTTCTGGCGTCTCGCATCTCACAGGGGAAATGAAAACTCTGCGACAGTTTCCATGTCATAGCTGGATAGCGATAGATATTAGGAAAAAATTCTAAGAGTAAGGCAAGTGAAATTCTGCAATAGATTGCCCAGGGAAGTTGCTGAGTTTCTGTTAGCTTGAGGGGTCCAAGAACAATTTAGACAAGCAGGCAAATTCTTTGTTCAGTTCAAGTGATCTGACACTACACGTAATTCCCAAATCTGAAACACTGTGTGGCAGCCCCATCAGTTGGCAGAAACCTGAGGACTCCATTACACCCTCAAGATTTCAGACAGGCCTGTTCTTAAAAGTAACTTAACTGCCTACACGTTGCAGTTATTGTCACATCCCTCAGTCCATCCACAAACCTCGCGTTTCGCAGTGTGTAGGTATGGAGAAAGGCCCTACAAAGTATCTGTAATCCATGGGTGTGAAGTTAAGCTGGAAAACAAGCAAAGCGAAATGTAGAAATTGTGAGTTTGGGAAAAGCAGCGTACTGTTGTCAGAGAACAAGACTGAGAATCAAACCACCTGCATCTTATTTACAAAAGTTCCTTCAACTTGCTGCACGATGTTGGATAAATCGTTTTAATGCTTTTACTCTGTTCTTACTCCCGCTTTTTGTCTGCCTGTTTACAATGCTACCTGGGACTTTTTCTCTTGTCTCTGTAGTGCTTTGTACATGCACAGTCTTAGCCTGCAGCTGGAATTTCTGAGTTTCACTGGATAAATAGTACTGATTGCAGTGAGGACGATCTCTTGCTGTGCAAGTACATGGTACCAAGTAAAAGGCATCCTATTATCTTGAAGCACCGCTTAAATTTAATGAGAATATTAACTGTTAGATATCCCATTCCAAAACCCTGTATTCTCCAATGTATCCAACCAGAGAAACATTCCCACAAAACAGCCTCCCTGCCATAGTTTTTGCATATGCGCTTTAGCAAATGACTTGCCAAAGCTGAAGTTCATAGGGGGAAATTATTTTCTTGCAAATTGAATGTATGACTGTCAGCGCACTGAGTAAAAGAGTGGCGGGCAGCTCGAGGCACTGCAGTTTCCACTCCAAACTACAGCGCAGATCAAGGTCTCACCAGGTAAATTGGAGAAAGGGAGAATCTGGCTGACTCTCATTAGCAGTTTCTTGCTAGTAAAGCCGATTAATCTCTAAAGGAGAACCACAGCACTAGAGATACCTAGCTAGGAGCTGGGCAAATCAAGAGAAAATGTACTGTAAAGAGTAATTTTTTACTGGAAGAGAGATGGCCAGGACAGTTCCTGTTCTCAGCATGCGGTTTGTTCTATACATTCCTGTAAATAAAAGGGATGTTTTTATCTATAATTTATACTTAACTATAGCACACAAAAATTATTTGTGTCTACTTTATAAGTACTGCAAGAATAATGTGCTGTTTTTCACTGCAGCTATTACATTATTGATTTTTCTAGGGCAGACTGTGCCACCCAGCAAAATTTACTTATAACATACTCAAACTAACCCAATAACATCAAACAAAACCTCACAAATAAGCCAACAACATCAAACAGAACCTCACAAATAACTAAAAAAGCATCAGCTTTAAAGTTTCAGTCAATAGCAGAACTGGGTCGTTATCCAATTTTTCCTATATGTAGGCTTGTGGACGTGGCTTTAATATGAGTAAGTGTTGTAGATATGGGAAGAACTGTACTTTATATAGGACACGATGAGAGCACAGTATTGAATACCTATTCAAAATATATATACATTGCAAAATATTTACCATTCTGCCTTTCAGTTTGCAGAAATTTTACAGTGGAAAGCTCAGCGGGTTATTCTGGACCAATAGCTGAATTCTCTTCTCTCCTGTTGGTATCAGTTTGATTTTTCCTGAATTTGTGGTATTATTAATGGTTACAGGTTTACCAGTGTAATTAGCTGTAATAATAACCCAATATAATAATAAAATAATAATAACCTCAGATCCTAGCTGATAGACCCATTGAGCTGAGCTGTCCCCAAAATGAAGAACTGAAATTTCTATCACGGATTGTTCTACAAACTCTAGGCTGACGCTTAGCAATGTGTGATTATTCCAGCTTCTGCTGTAGGACAAGTTCGATAGGCACAGTTATGTAAAGATTTACTTCATCTAGCACTGCATTTGTTAGTGCAAGGGTTAAAGGTAAAGGTTATCACAAGGGTCTTTAAGAAACCACAAATCTGAAGGAATTTTTTGTTCTTGAAATTTGAAATATCAACACCTTAAAAATAAGTTATTTGGCCCATTTTTGCCATCTTTCTTGCTATTAGCACTGAAATAGTGGTGTAGATTGGTCTGATAATTGTTTTCAGATTCTCAATTTTAAAAGTGTAACATCAAATTGATAAGACTTGTTAGATTCCAAGATGTGAGGCTTTTTGGCTTTTATTGGCCAGAAAACCAATAGACAATAGCACAACACATGATAGCATCTAAAATAGTGCCTTCGCTAAACGGGTGCTAAATGATGTGAAATAAACTGCACGAGCAAATGGCGAGGCATTAGTGGGAAGAAACCCCATCCTCAGAGCTGCTTAAACGTTCTTTTTATCACGTAAAAAACCTACTTGCAATAAAGATCTGATTTCCCAAGAAAGATAATTTTAAATCACTGTTCATGAAAAGTCACTTTTTTTTTTTTTTTTTAACATGAAAGAGCCAACATTTTATGGACACTTTTGTGAATTCTAAGAAAATTGTGAATGCCCCGGGGGATGGAGCCCCAGAAGAGAAGCAGCAGCAAGCCAAATTCATGTTGTTGATATACTGAGAAAAAGAGAAGCACCACTTTGTTCTGTGCCAGGGTTCAAGCTGCAATATAGGAATCTGGAAGCTCTGACACATATTTTAGCAGGCAAAATGAAGCGGTTAGCGTGGTTTATCTGTTACAGATGCTCCGATTTGCAGCTCTGCACTGTATTTCTGGGCAGTGTGGTGAATCACTGCTTCCCAGCTGTCATATTCTTTAAGATGCTGATCCAGCCTGGTGTCGTCAAGGGCAATACTAAATAGATTGCATTTCCAGGAAAGTACACTCAAATATCGAGCGTGTTAGCTGCATGCAAAAAAGGCAACCACAAGCACCCCAGGTAATTAGAAACTGTGCACTGGAGAGGGGATGAAGTGATCAGCAGATGGCATTTTTCTTATTACTTCTTTCAGATTGTGGTCAAAGTTTTGACCTCGTGTGGGTCCCCTTTGACCGTAAAGCCAAGTCAGAATGACAATCATTGCCAAGAAACTTCCATAACAGGCAGTATGGAAAAGACCAGGGAATAAAGAAATATGCTTTTTGAGTAACACTGCTCTTGCTCTCAGAGCTGGTCACCTTGCTAAGAGCTAGTACAGGTGACAAAACCATTCTGTGTAGATTCCTCCAGTGCCCCATGAATGTAGGTAGCTCCTATATTTTTAATCATGTCTCTTGGCGTGCATAAAATGGAAAGCTCTATCCTTTAAAAGGACAATAATTTAAACTGAATGTTGGATGTTGCAAAAGGAATGATTCATATGTATGTTTTACATTCCTAAAATAAATTAACACAATTAAGGTATTTGTTTTGGAGGTGGGGGGGAACCCAACAAAAAACCAACCCACAATGCTTTCTTGAAGCAGTGACTTTATGTCGTGCGAACGTTATCAGGATATTCTTAATCCAGTGAAACTCTTAACCCTTGTCAGTGTCAGTGAGATTTTATGATGACTGCCTAGTGACTTTTTCTGGCTTGGCTGTCTTAAAGCCTTTCTGCCAATATAGTAGTTTGAAATAAATACATTTAACCTTGCACTAAATGTGTTTCCTTCAGAATAATGTTTTCTCTGGTTAATCCCCCCTGCTAGTGTCCATCAAACTGGTAATGTATATGACACATTCCTATTTATTCTTAATAAATCCATAGTCAAGACTGGAGGATATGAACAGAGAAAAGAATGTCATCGTTAACTAGCAGAATATATTCTGATATTGCACGGGCTCATTCCATGTGTGGAATCATTCTGCGATTCTCATTTTTAGTCTGTGCTTTTTTGTGTAGACTTAAAAACTACACAGATGTGTTATGGGCCAAACAGCTTAGGGCTAAAATGAGAAATACCCAATATCAAGTTGGGACAGGCCTTGGAAATATATTGGAATACTTGCTGAAATAAATAGGACACAAGGAAGAAGGAGCAGGGCTGCTGCATGGCAGGGAAGGGATGTGCATGGTTCTTAATTTGCCTCAGTGCTCAGCAAGGTTGGTGACTCTGTGAAGATAATGGCATTGAGCAGATGGGTGAAGAGAAGACAGGTGATGGGGTTGAGGAAATAATGATAAACTAATCTGGAAAAAAATGCCGAGAATTCATTGCAATCAGATTTGAGGTACTGCCCCCAAAATTACAATCTGTAAGGAAGATCCCAGCTCATTCTGGTTTTATAAATTTATAAATATATATAGATATACTACCCGATTAAATAAAATAGAGTAACAAAAAATAAAACTACAGATGGATGAATAGCTTTTTGTTCAACATCTCTCTGAGCAGCCCTCACTCACTCACGAGAGAGAGATCCCTGTAACTCACACTGTGGTTTTTCAATATTCGTCTTGCTGGAATGTATCTTTTCACTGGATTTCTGCTTCTGAATTCACTATTAACATACAGTTAACTCTTTAAATGTCTTGCTTGTAGAGGGAATAAGGTAAAAGTAGTTTCTTTTTATTATAAACTCATGATATTCTGTCTGTGATGCTTTGTCTCATTTGCTGGCATTATCAATCACATCTTCATTTTCTGTTTTTATGCAACTATTTACAGTATCCCATCAAAAATAATCAAGTGCCTGATCAAATGGGAGATCCAAAGGAAAGAAAGAATACAATATGGGATATTGATTTAAGGGTAATTGAGATTATATGAACAAAATTGTATTACTTTTACTACCCTCAGGCCCAAGAAATTTCTGTTTACTTGCAGAGAAGTGAGAGTTCTGGATGATTTCCATCCTGATATTCTGAACATGGAAGCCTGGAGCAGGAGTCTGCATTAAGAACAAGAAAGATTTTATTACACTTCTGTTTAGGCGTGCATATTGGAGCAGGGAGCCAAAAAATGCAATACATACATTATTAAAGAAGTTGAGGGAGAAGCGATAAGGCCCAAACCAGTCTTTTGGTTTGAATTATACGGAAGACAAAGATTTGGAAACTGATTTGTAGAAGAAACAGCTTAAATATAGAAGTAAAATAGGAAAAAGAAAAAATGTAATGTAAGTCTGCAAAAAGTATATTGTTAGAATCATCTTATATTTTTCTTTGATATTAACGTTAATAATAAAAAAAAAGGAAATTGAAGAAATTGTAGTAAATTGAACTGTTCTTTGCTGTAGTAGTTGATACAGTATCACTTGTGAAATTATTTGTTAATTTGGGTAGGATGAGACGTGGTACAAATTTTGTAACGTGGTAAGTAAACTGGTTGTGAGGAACCAGAAACAGGCAACGTTGAAAGGAAAAGTACTGAACTAAAGATAAGATGATTAGTTTATTTCCTCAACAAATATTTTTAGGCTCCTGGCAAAACAAAGGGGAATAGGCTAATAAATTCCTTGTTGGCCTGTGATAGACGATGAAAAGAAACAGGCAAAGAAAAATAAGTCCAGGCTACTAAAAGTAAATGCCACGAAGAATAAAACAAACATACAAGCAAGATACAACTACCAGGAAAGATTGAGAAATCACTTCAGATGTGCTTTAACAGTAAAAAGATGACCAAGGGTAATGTTGATCTAGTGAATGAAGAACAAAAGCTATCAGTCCATGACACCAAAAAGGGCAATGTTTCAACCCTCCTCCTACATCAGTTAACTGCAAGCAATTAAGATAATTACATTTGAAAGGGTCTGGAGGATAGGAATGTTTCAGGAGAGGAGAAATGCAAATACAGTTTCTGTCTTTAAAAATATAGCAAGAGGAGAAAAGAATGATAGATTCTAAGAAAATAAATTCCAAGATTAGAACTTAAAATCTTGATAGTTTGAAGAAATGGCCTGAATCGGCTAGGACAGGGTTCATCAGGGCCAGTCCTACGTACTACAGACGGACAGGAATGTCAGCTGTGTAATTACAGAATGGGAACTACTGAGGGGGCACGGAGTAAGAACAAGTCACGGGCTGGACGGGAGTTAGGAATAGTATATTTCTGCAAAAGGAGTCGCTCATAATGGGGTGTAAAAGCAAGAGAGCAGCCTGCAAGATCGTCGGCTCTCCTCCCAGTCTCTTAATCACAAACAAGATCCCTGTTTTGGCCAGCCTGAGGAAGAGAAGACTTGAAGCAAACGGAGATATCTCCCAGTACATAAACACCCCCCAAACCTATTAAAGAAACAATTCACATAGTCCTCATGTTGCAAGTGGCCAGGAACAATCTGTTCTCACTGTTCATGCTGAACAGGATGGCAATTCTAGCAAGAAGGACTGAAGTTTGATGTTTAGAAAAAGCCCTTTTCTAATGGTGAGGATATGGCAACTTTGGAGTTGTCTGTCTGGTCAGGGTATGGTGGTGTCAGTGCTGCTGAGCTGGAGGAACATTTATCACTAACGACAGCGATAACAGATCCTGTCTTGGTGCAGGGGCACAGACTCTGTGACCTCCTAAGGTTTCTGCCAACCACACGTTTCTGTCATTGTGTGACCGCGTTTAAAGATTTGTGCCAGGTGAACGTTTTCCATTTGCTATATTCTTTTGCTTTTCCGCTTGTCAAAATGAAAAATAGCCTGTTCTGGCACAGAACTGTTCCAGATGAAACTGTCAGCCAGAAAGCTCAGTGCCATAGGAAAGCTGCTTTGCACATACATCCTTTAGGACATCGGTCGAGTAGCCAGCACACCAATCCCCAAGCCTCAGAAAGTATGAAAAGGACTTGTAGAAGACAGTCACAGCTTCATCAAAATAAGATGTTCATCTCATCCTCAGCATTTCCCTGGTATTCTGAGATCAGTAAAACCTGAATAAATGGGCTGTTACTATTCCACACGTGTGTGGCATAGCTTCAAAATGCACAAAGGTTTCACTATGCACAAAGATGAGGAACTCAGGTATCGTAGAGAAACAACTGTGAGCTGGTGTATTCATTACAAACGTGGGCTTTGTTTTTCTGACATGGTCACTATATAGGCATAAAAGATTACAAGGACCAAATACAAATACTTTACACTACAGAAGGAAGAATAAACCAACTGTCAGAAAACATTTTGTTCTCCAAACCAACCAACCTAATGTAATGGATTGAAATCTTTTTGCAAATGGGACCAGCAATGTAGCTTGGTCTATACCACTTAGAAAACAGTTCATTAAAATAGAAAAAAGCCAGAAGAAAATGTGAAAGTTCGTTGCTATCACAGGTTTCACTAAGCCTCAAAATTTTAGACCACGTCATACTTCTGTGTCTATGTTTTTTACATTCCATGTCACAGTATCCAATGATCAGTCTACTCAAACCCAAGAAACTTGATGATTCCAAAGTGAACATAACACAGCTTTCTTTTGGTTTCTTATCATTCTTAAATCTAATTCGTAGTCAGTAAAAAAATTTTCCCATTTCTCTGCCACTTCCTGGACTCTCATATTAGCTGTATATTTGTTGGGTAGAAAATTTTGGTTTTGTCACTGGACTTGCAAAATCCATTTGGAGGCTGCACACGCACGTGAATTGACTCTGGGATGAATATAATGACTTCCTTCCCTGTGTCACCGCTGACTTGCACCATTGTCTTTAAACAAATAATTAATTACTCTGCTTCTGTTCCCTATTGGCGAAGCTGAGATAGTGCTTCACCAATAGAGGTGGCTCAGTGACATAATGAAATATGAGAATTAAATATGATAATGAAATATGAGAATTAAATTATAATCTTAATATATACTTTTACATCAGCTCTGAAATGAAGACATGGCAGGAAGGGAAATAGTAGTAGTAAAGAGAAAAAGGATCTAAGACAATAGCTTCTGTTCATTTAGTATTATTTTTGAGTTAATTGAGCATCTGTTTGTGGGACCTTGTTACACCACAGTATCTTCAGTTTATCTTTGCTATTATGCTAGAACCCCCAGACATTTATATGGGTATGAAAGGAACAGCCCATTTAGAAGAAAGAAATTTTCAAATAATCCAACTGCTCCAGGATTGTGCGAGAAAGATGAAAGATGCTGGCACTTTGCAAGACAATGTCTTCACTTCATCAGCAACAAATGTCCCTTTCCAGCATTTGAGAATGCATCTGCCTGGCAGCGATTATTAGCAGTAGGCAGTCTGACAAAATACAATTTCTTGTAATGGCTCTGAAATTTGAGGGCTGCATTTTCCTCAGCACCTGCCTTATGGAATTCTGTCAACTACGTAGTCTGTAAAATTATTTCTTTCAATTATATTTCAAACAGATCCCATAATCTTCATTACAGCTTGTGGTGATCTGTTTTTTTATAAACAGGAATAGCTCCAAAAATGATAAGAATTTTCTGATATGATTCCCAAGACGACTTAGATTTTCTAAAAAGGGAAAGTTGAAAAATTTGAACTTACTTGTGTATCTGGGAGTGAGTGTTATAGTGGTCAAAACTGGTGATGATAAGTCAAACTTCTATAGTTATACATCTATAAATATAATGGTTGATGAGAAATTCAGTGGGCCACAGGATTTCCAAGGTAGCTTTCTGTGTTGATATAATATTAAAGTAGAGTTTGTTTGATTTAACTTCTTTTACTGTAAAGCAAAATAATAAAGCAATACACAGTAGGAAAAGATGAGGCAGAATTTTGTACTAGGAGTGCAATTTTTCCCCAACTGCTCTATTAACAGGTCAGGATAACAACCGTCTTGTGATTAATAACCAGAAAAGAAGTTTCTGGGGATTAGGTACTTCACAAATAATTCTAAATAGCTCTGTGCAGCAGGTTTCACGCTAATACTATTTTGATCCACACCTCCAGGAGCCATAAACTAGCTTCAGTCCATTGCCTTTTGTGAAATAACCTTGTTTTACACTAGCTGGGAATACCTCCTTTGCATTGTCGGAATTGTTACTGCGTAGTTTCATTGCAGTAGCTATGAAAGAACACGAAGCAGCAGCCAAGGCTTATTTATAGTTGCGTTAAAGATGTAGCAGTGCAGTAATGCAATGCGTTTTGGAATGAACTGAGATGCAGGTGCTTACACTCAGTTTGCAGATGGGGCAGCATTTTGGGGCGAAGGTTGTTTAGCAAATGCAGAGCCTGCTACTGGATATTAGTACCGTTGTTCCTAGCGAATTTCCACTTCTCTTTCTGGCTGGTCATCAGGGCTTGATTTTCCTGAGGGGAAAAAGGAAAACATATGTAGAATATGTAGAACAAATATGTTCTCAGTACAAAACATAGTTATCTTTTAAGGTATTTGAATTAACACATGCCGAGAAATGAACTTTAGTAGCCAAACGAAATGAAAGGAATTGCAGATAAAATGAATCCATGTCATCTTAGGACAATTATCAAGATCAATGAAGTCTTATAAATGTAGTTAAATCAAAGCTCATAGGTTTTAAGAACTGTTGAGAGACCTGAGGTATGTGAGATGCCACTTCTCAGTTTTTCTTTTAACTCACGATTCATTGTGCATAATTTAGTTGTATTTGACTCATTATTTTAATAGACATAAATACAAATGTGAGATCTTTTCTGGGCTGGATGTTCATTGCCTTGTGTATTACATTATGTGGCGCTCCTATAATTATAAGAATTTATCTACTCTCAGAATTCTTCGAAAACAGCTCTTCAGGCATAGTTCCAACATAGGTTATACCAAATAGGAAAACGACACTTTAAAGCTGAATTAGGGAGTCTAGCATGGCAATTATTCTTGACTAGCTATTTTGGTAAGCTTCCAAAAGCAGACAAATCCTAAGAGTTCAATTAAATACAACCACTGAATACATTTATTGGAGTTGCTCTGTTGTAGTAACCACTGAATACTTTTTTTTTTTTTGGAATTGCTCCATTAAAGTAATAATGGTTGTTGCTTTTCAGGACTGTATCTGTCTTGTTTTATTTCTTATCTATCAGCCAAACTTCACTCTGAATTAGACTGGCCCTTCAGTATAGAAAGCAATGCTGCTGTAATGGCATCCAGAAGTAGGATGAGCTTTACCTAGTTTTAAACCAGGCAGCTTTGTGTCCCAGTGATTACAAACTTTATGGAGAAGCAGAACTGGGGTATCTGTAAAGTCTGGGGCACTGGCACAGGGCTCAGCTCCAACGCCTACAGGTCAGTCACTGCTTTTGTCTTTTGCACCTGGATTTCTCCTTATTGAGGATTTTTGTTCACATGCCTCCCCAAGGATTAGTTGCCCTGAAATCCTTGTGCAAGCAGTGTGTGAGAGACAAATACACAAATCTGTACAGGATCAGGCAAATCATACTAGGAACCTACTATGAATTTGAGAAAGGTTGCTACAATTTAGAGAAACAATTTTTCCATTACATTGTTGACTTGTATTCAGTCATATTCAGACGTACAAAAATCACACTCACAGAAAGAGTCATGAAACGAGAGATGGTAAAGGATACTACCATGGTTATAAAAGACTTTTGTGAGTCTTAGACAGCTCCTGGAACCTTGAAGTGTACGTTGATAGGTTTTGGGTCATCCGTACCAATAGTGGATTCATCAGTTTGGGGATAACAGTGTTCCTTTAAAAAACAAGAAATAGATTTTAAACTAAACAGACACTTCTACATTTTGAGTCTCTTCTTTTTATCAGTTTCTAAATTAAAATATAGCTTTAAACTGAAAATAAAATTATTTCATCTAGAAGACACTGAAACAGAGATCTTAGATTTTTTTTAGGTTTAATTACATTTTAAATTAGTTATATGAAGAAACTGAAAGAATTCCCTGAAACTTTTACCCACTTTTAATTTTGCAATATCTACCTTTCCTGCTAAAATATCTTAGCAAAATGTTCTAAAACTGTCACTCAGTGCTGTCACTTCTTGGGCTTAACATTTATTATGCCTACAGGCTGGGTACTGAGAGGGAATCTTGACTCAGCTGTGATCATCCTGGCAGATGTGACTTGGATTCTGACTGCAAGACAATTCCCTCTATAACAGCGAAAAGGGTAAATATGTAAGGCAGAACCATGTACTGCAGCATATTTAGAAAGTCGTAGAAAAAATGTACTGTCGCGTCTATACACTTGTGGATGATATGAAAGGAGGAATAATGGACATGCCAAATGGTGGAGCTTCAGTTCAGAGGGGTCTTGAGGACTGATACAATGAGAACCTTGTGCAATTCAGCCAAAATGTTTTGTGTGGGGGGCAGAGTAAGCCTGTGCATCAACACAGGATGGGAACAGCCCTGCTGGAAAAGACATGGGGTTTATGGTGGTCACCAAGCTGGGCGTGATCCACCAGTGTGCTCTCACTGTAAATATCACAAACTGCAGGTGTGGCTATGCTAGGGGAGCGTGGCAAGAAGACTGACAGAAGTTGTTCTCCCTCGCCACCTGACACTGGGGAAGCTACGTGTGAAATACTGTGCCCAGTTAAGGATTTCAAGAAGCCAGGTACGAGGGCTAAAGGATGGCCAGGGGCCTAGATTAAGTGTTTAACCTGAAGAGGAGACTTTGTAACCCAAGAGCAGCCTTCAAGTGTTTGACAAGGAGCGCCAAAGGCAATGGAGCCAAACTTGTGTGGCAGACAGTACAGCACAGGGCAATGGCAGCAAGCTGCAGATTGGGAGGTTCAGAACGAACATGTTGGGGAAAACCTTTTCACTAGTAAAGTAGTGCGGTACCACAACAAAATTTCCTAGAAAGGTTGTGGAACCTCCTGTCCATGAAGGTTTTTAAGACGTGGGTCGACAAAGCCATGGTTGACATAATCTGTTCTTTGCAACGGTCCTATTTCTAGTGGAAGTTTGGAGTAGATGATCTCCAGCGATCCTTTATAATCGATATTTCTATGATCTTAAACACAATAATAACCACTGCAGAACTTTCAGTGCATTTCATTCCATTGAAACCTTTTCCACAGAGCTGGTCTCTGCCAGACTTCATTATACTGGCTGCTCATGAGTTTTCTCTACCTCCTCCACCTAGTCAGACACTGTTTAGTTTACTAAAATTATTTTAAAGGCTCTATATTACTTAATTAGTAACATACTAATTAACATTAGTATGTTAATATATAGCCATCCTTCAGAATTCATAATATCACTGCCAGCTCGATTTCTGTCATAGATGTTATTCAATTACAGCCATCTCCCTGATCACAGATTTAAATTTTTAGATTTCCATGGGGTTTTTTTAAGACTTAAAAGGTTCTAAGAGGATATAGTTTATTTCAATAAGAATTTCTCTGGAAAAAGTGCCGCTAAGGACATTGAAGCACCTTACCCTAGAAAGAAGCACAGGTTCTGCTCTCCAATAACAACTCAAATTGACTTTTCAAATTTGGCTATCCTAGCAGGGGTGTGCTACCACCTGCTGCAGAACACTGCAAAACTGTGGGGCACAGCTGGAATATCGTGTGATAAACATGTCTGTTGATTTCTTTTAAGGGCAAGGGAATCCCTTTGGGAGGTTTTCTTCACTGAAACTGTTGACCGGAATAAGAGTTTGCTATTCTTTTTTCCTCTTTGCACTGCAAAACAACAACAAAAAAAGGGAGGACGAACTACATTTTGGTTTACTACTGTGGAAACAACACTTGGAAGTAACAACCCCTCTAAAACTCTTTAAACCGGGTGCAATAAAAGCTTTCCAAAGTAGCCAGAGAATGTATTTCTTTAACTGCTGGTAGAAATGAAACAGAACAAACCTGTCAAAAGTTCTTCCAGCTGAAGAAAGAAACCACATTCCTATTCTCCCGTGAAGGACTGAAGAGAATCCACTGACTTTCAGGAGCAATACCTGCAGGTAAACTGGACAGTAGAGTTCTGTAAATATAAAATGAAAAAAAGATGGCAAAATGGTTTTTGGTTTGGAATCTGGCAGAATAAGATCCCTAATGTGTACAATAAAACACATTCGTGTTTAGTAGTGTTTAATGAAACCGTTAGTATGACGTAATATTAATGTCATTTGTGATTTTCAATGTAGTCTCCCAATATGACTTCATGTTGTTCTTGTTGAATCGGTTTTGTCAACCTGAGAAGTTAATTTGAGGAAAAGAAGATGAGAGTCTAAAGGTTTTGCCGTATGTAAAACAAACTGTGACTCTGATAACTCAGCTCATTTTATATGCAAGGGACAGAATTAATGATATTTTAGATGAGTCTGGAAAATCACATTTGCTAACCCTCTGACCCCATGATGGAAAACCCATCATTGCCATTAAGTTTTAAAAATGCAAGGTCTGGAGCTAAGAATTCAGAAATTATATTACCTCTATTAAAAAGAAGTTTAATGTCCTTAAACAATTAAAGCTCAAATATTATATGTCTGTTAATGAACTTCATAAATATTTATAAGGTACCATTAAAATGTACAGTCTAAAATGAGTAAGGAAAGACTTCAGCTGCCTTTTGCTTAATTTGAAAGGAGCGTGTCATAACTTGGAGACTACCTATCTATCTGTTGCATGCAATTCTGTATCCTTTTACCATAGTAAATCAGAGGTAATTACATTAATGTCAGTGAAATTATACCAATGCAAAAGCAGCAAATATGAAATATCTTACTGTTACACAATGTTTTTATTGGCTCCACTCGGTCTGCACTTTGGCACCAGAAAGACTAGTATAGCTACAACAGGAGCAGAGACGGAGCAGATTGTACTGGCAAGTTTAAATCACTACTTGTTCATGGGTGGGCAGGAGGGTACGAGAATTTTCAATTTTTTATTGTTGTGGCGGAGTATTTACGAGCTGCCCAGAGAAATCTTTTCACTGAGGTCCATCTTATATTCAAATGCCAAGAAAGCCTTGTTTCACTTAAATCAGGTCCAGTGAAGTTAATGAAACTTTACTCATGTAAATCTGATACACCTGAGGGAGGGCATATGGCACAGTGGTTTTAGCTCCGGTTGTAGCTACAGGACCTGTTAAATGCTTCTCTTTGTTAAAAAGCCTTATTGTAATAACCTCCTCTCTGGCTGCAGTTGTGTAGCCATAAATACTCAGACTGGATAGCTGGGATACGTTTCCTCTCTCCTCTGTCAAACCAATGAACCCAATTACATTAGGCATTTATGAATATTTATGAGTATTTAGGCATTCCTGGTTTTAGGAAGCTGTGGAAGTTGCTGATTAAAGTAACTGGAAAAAATTTATTTGTAAACAAGTTAGTTTAGCCACAGGCTCAGTGCATGCAGAAAAGTTTTTTAAAACTGCCCTTGTTCTGCTTCTTTCCCCTTGTCTACATCTTAGTCTATTCCTACAAGTTTTAATAAATTCCTTTCAAATCGATTCATTCCAACTCTTGAACTAAGCCCGGAAGACAGAAAACAATTGCAGTGTATCTGCTTCTGTAAGAGACTCATCTCCAGCCGTGTCCAACACGATGGCCCATGTCAGTCCACTGCCTTAAAGTATTTGTTCTTTTGAGATCTGTCTTGGGAAGCTCTTGGTTGGTATCGCAGAGTTGCATTCCCACATTAATGAATTTTCATTGTAACTTTAAATACTATTGATATTCACTTAAAACCCATTTTCTTTTTTTTTTTTTTTTTTTAATTTCCCATTGGAAATAATAGATCTTAGTTGCTTTGTCTTGTATATTTGAGTTTCCTTAGCAAATGACTTAGCAGATGAGTCTCGGTTTTTCTCTGTCAATAGCTCGCTGCATCACTGCTGTTAAGCAGCAGACCAAAATGCATTAGTAATTGCTTCCCAGATGAAAGTGAAATGCTTGTAGTAAGTGTTTGGAAACATTAGCAGATGAACATAAGCAGCACTCTTTCAGACAGCACTCTGGTGTTTTTCACCAATTTCAAGTCCCCTTTTAGACTGATAACAGATGGAGTTTTCTGAGAAATATTTTTCCTCTTTGATGCTTTAGGTCTTGCTATAGCTGCCTGAGTTTCATTGTTGGGACTGATACAATTTTAGAGATGCACAAAATATTCCTACTGGAGAAAGCAGAACAGATTCGATGGTATGAGAGAGGTTCCATTTTGGTTTGATTATGTGACAGATCAATGATGAGACAATTTTATTTGTTTAATCAAAGCTACTGTTTTAGCTTCCTGGCATATTTACACAAGGAGAGAAGTACTTTACATGGGTTTTGACACAGCCAGTGAGCACTCCATCTTTAATAAAACTCATTTACGAGTTTCGCATACTGTACTATAATTAAAACTCTATGAATTCTGGCGTTTAAAGCAGAGCTGACTGATCATGTTTAATTTAAACATCTTAACGGTTGTATTTTGAGTAGAACATAGGTACATTAGCTAATCCAGGTTTCTTCATACAGAGAAAGAAGTACGTAAAAATCTCTAAGACTTTGCTCCAAAGAAGCATATAAACTCATAGATTAATTCCAGCAACAAACAATTCCACTGAAGTCAGCGATACTATTTATTACTTGCTTAAAGTTCTGTTTGCATCGAAAGGGCTGATATATCAAGAGCTCAATCTTGCAGTAACTTTTTTCTTGCATCAGAAGAAAAACATTTTGATGAAACATGAATATTTCCCTAGCTTCTGATTCGTAGGGGACACACCAACAATCTGCCTTTTGCTTTTGCATCTGGTATAGTGTATTCAAAGATCCCAAACCACTTCCCAGACTGGGTGGGAATTAATTCCGTCCAGAGCAAAGTAGGATATTACTTACACCACTGAGGATAATGAAATGACTGGATGTATTTAAATCATAGTAAAGGAGGGCAATTTTTGGCATTAATTTTGGATTTCGTCTAACAGAATTTGCTTCTTTCTTTACTCCCCGGAATAAAAAAGTATCCAAACTTTAACAAGGGCTTTTTGAAGGCATAGAACACCAAGCAGTTTTAGGGACAATTATAAAACAGGAATATTTACGAAGTATTTTGAATTGTGGAATTTTTCATCTCCCCTCTGTTTTGCCAAATCAGCCTTTTTGAAGCAGAAAAAAATGTTGAAAAATTGTGAAACCACTTTAGTTTGAAGTCTCTTGCCTAAGGTGGTCCTTTTCCTATAATGACTCAGTGAATGGAAAACTGCAATGAGGTTTGTGAAATTGTTGGTGTGTAAAAATACATTTAAAGTTTGATACCGTATCTAGTTTTCAAACCTTCTTTAGATTCAATGGTTCCTCTTCAAAGATAATAGTACAGAGCTGCTATTGAAAAAGGTAATCACTGGGTAGGGGTCTTTACATGGTACATACGTATTTATGGCACCTCATTAAGCTGAGATGTGATATACTGTTTCAATACCTACTGCATTTTACGGCTAATTTTAAAATTCCTGACCAAACAAGATTTTTAATGGAGTTCTGGCGTATTTTTTGATAATCACTACCAAACAGCAGCAGGAACGAGTCTACATAATGATTAGGGTTGTTAAACCCTAACTCATGTCTCTCTTCTGACTGGACTATACTGAAAGATCATGGGCTTCAATCATTTGGAAACATAGCACAGCTGAAGTATAGAGAGAAAAATAGGTAAAGAATCACTGTTAAATATACAGAAGGAGGAAAGTATGAAAACCAATTTGCTTTTATAAGCTCTAAGCCATATCTTTGGCTCCAGACCTCCCAAATAACAGGGTAATAAATCCATATGAAACCCGAACTTGCTACCTCTGTGCTGCTGTTCAGCTAGGCTCCTTTCCTGTACTTCCAGGCAACTGCTGCTCTTTGCTTCTTCTTCATGAACACGTCTTAGAAATATCCATTTACAAACACAGGGGAAAGTCGATCTTTTAAAATTTCTCTGTTTCCTATGACTTCACAGCTGTCCCTAAACATAGAAAGGGAAATAACTGCGGTTAATTTCTGTTATCTATCAGCAAATGTTGACTATATTAATGAGATTAATTAGTCATTTAGAGGCTAAACAGATTAATTAGATGCTATCTTATTTTAATTTTCTGTATGCTAGTGAATATTTTATATTATACATTAATATACATATATTATAATTTTATGCATGCTGTCTTCTTGATGCCTCTGTTTAAAATAATATTAACAGCTCACACACTTCAGGCAATAATTCACTAATTCAGTTCCCTATCACGTTATGAATGTCTTTTAATCAACTGTTTTTGCATGGAATCCTTTTCTCTTCCTCCATCTGCTAAATCATATTCAGGCAAAGTTTTTCCCAGACACCAAGAAGTATTCAGCAGCTCTATGCACAGCTTTGCTTCAGTAAATTCAGTTTTATTTAGAGAGGCATCTACATTAATTTTGTTCTGATTCCCTGACCGCAGGTGCCACGGACTCCTGCCCTGTTTCTTCAAGCGAGCTTTGTTAGATCTTTGTTTTGAAGATGTCCCTCCTCTTCAAAACATTTAGTACCTCTGACTTGAAGTTGCATTCAAGTACAGCAAATATTCAAGCATGTATTACCAGCTGAAAACATAGTCAAAGGTGTTAAGCTCCCAATAAAGCAATAGGAACTGCACAGAGATTATAGAATGTGACTAACCTCTGAAATATTTAGAGATGATTTTCTGAGAAACATGGGGAAAGGGTGGCTGTGAAGGAAGAGTGTAAAGGCTACTGTTCCATTTTCTCACTGTTAGGACACAAATTACAGAGCTGTCAGTGCTTGTACATTGAGAGAATTCTAGAGCCTTAACCTACGATTTACTGCACCTTACCAAGTCAACCCACTGCAAGCAATGCATGACACTCATTACCTGAGTCCTCCCACTGTATTTTTGTTGTTATTACAGCACATTTACAAACTCATTTAATTACTTGTTTGGCAAATATATAAAATATTAAAGAGAATGCTAGCTGTTCTCAAAATGTCAACGTATTCTTCCCTCGTGTTCCCCAGAACGAGGAGTGCTGACGAACATGTGTCATTACTCAGCGTAGCAGTATGAGAGAAGCACCTCCACCACCTTGACCTGGCATTAGCCGTGACCGGATCTGACACTCCTTTACTCCGCATATAACAAATCTATATTGACCTTCCTCTTGTCCACTCAAACTGGTGAGAAGCCCTCCATTCTTAGTGGTTATGGAGGGAGTGACAACTCCCTAATCTAGTGCAGTGCCGCCTGATACCAAAGGAAAACTATTTCAGGTAGTTAGAAGAATGTATTTCCCATCAGCCTTTCATATGCAGATGGAAGAATTTTTAATTCTTTCAATTTCAAAAGTATTTTAAACTCCAAATGACTGCAACAGGTGAAAAACTCGTGAGTATGGTGTACTGTTTCATCCTGAAGCTGTTCTATCACACATATTTTTCATTGCTCTCTCCAAATGGTACATGAAAAAATTGCAGCTACTGGTAGACTCTGGACTATACCTTTCCAAAATTACTTGAGTAATGTTGCCTATGTAATGCTGAATCTCTTTTCTATTTGTAATAATGGCAACTGAGTTTTACTAATGATGTTTTAAAACCCAGAGTTTTAAAAATTAAAACAGCTATACATGTGACAAAAGCCACCAAAAATCAAATCCAGTGGCGCATTTTTACTTTTGTTTCCATCTGATGCCTTTTTAGGAGGTTCTGTATCACAAGTAATAACCATGAGGATAACGATCATAATGGTTTTCCAGAGAGGAGTACTCGGAATGAGACGTGTGAAGTCAGATGGAAGTCCTGGTGAGGATCTCCAGCTGCAGGGTTCTCCTCTGCTCAGACCCTCCAGCTTGGTATTTATTTGCAGACTCCACTGAGGCTTTGTGCAGATTCAAGAGATCTCAGCACAGAGACTTCTCATTGATCTGAATGTACTATTTATTGGCAAATAAACCCTCATTTCAGGACCCCACCCTATCACGGTAATATATTTTTGGACAGGTAAGGAAGAAATCATCAGAGTTTATATTCTTGCTAGACCTGCACCTGGTTATTGGAAGAAGAAAGTCAGAAATAATTCCATTTACTTCTAGTATCTAGAACAACTTGAGTTCTTTTGTGATGCCCAGCTGATGTAAAATCTTGGCCCTTCTTTTGTTCAGAACTAACCATGGGAAGTTCTATCACAACTTCATGTAGGGTTTGTGGATCTCTTCTTTCCAGCTGAGAGCACTGTATGAGGGGATCTCAGTACCTTATATTCCAGTGTGACACCTCAGGTCGTGCATCGGCAGCTCTGATGCCTGCAGCACTACCTACAGTGAAAAAATTTGCCTGAAAACTCATTTCATTTAAACTTTTTTTTTTTTTTTTTGCTGCACTATGCAGACAGTGATGTTACTGGGGACCAGTCCCGGCTCTGTGGCTTTGGCAGCTGGGAGATGGTACAGTCTCTCTCCTTCCACCGGTACTGGCTAGACCGCAAAAGAGCCCAAGTGAGGACAATACTTCTGGAATTTGTTTGGGTTTATTATTAGGTATTTTCTAGTCATATAAGTGTAATACTTCATGAACGAGCTATCTGAGCAAATACTACAGCAAGGCCTGATCCAGTTGCAATGCAGATGTAAGTCAGGTCTGCTGGCAGGAATTTGGTATAATTCGGTTCTATCTTGTGACCCAGTGCGTGTGCAGCCCCAGGCAGCGGTACCAGGGAACGGCCTTTGATGCCCTGATTTTAGGGAAATCCTTCCCGGAACAAGGCTGTTCACACCACATTCACGCTTGGATTTCACTTAGCTCTCGACCTGCTTTTGTGGGAAAAAGTGTGCATTGAATTATTTCGCTTTGTTTATAGGCTGCTGGAGCTAGAGAAACAAACAAACAAAGATGAAAATAAATTGAAAAAAATTCTAAAGTTGTCTCTGTTTGGGAGAATTCAAAATTACCTCATTTTGTTTTCCATTAAATCTTTTGCAATATTTAGTCAATGTTTAATTGACATTATTACTGTTTTCAAAATTGTCACTGGACTGGTTTTTGATTTTTTTTTTTTTTAACTAAAAAAACCCACGTGGTTTTCAGTGCTCGAAATATTTCTACTGAAAACTGGTTTATTTCACATTTCAGTATTAACGAAAAATTTAGTTTTGACGTAATAAGGCTCTGGTTTTGCTAGTAAGAAAGTGTAAATCTTCCTGCTTCATCTGCAAGCACATTTCAACCTTTTGCATTTTTTAATGATGATGATAAAAAATGTCTGATTTATTAGAAAACATGGATGAAGTTGACAATATAATTCTTTTAAAAGCTACGTATATATATATGCCACCTATTTCCAGTAATGGCACTTCTTTTTTGATCTATTAACGGATATTTCTACCTAAATAAAATCTTTTTGGAAATTTATTCAAAACATTTTGGGTTTAATGAACTCTTTCTGAATTCAAAATAGGGTCCAAAAAAATTCATCATAAAATGCCTCAGGGCAGAGTTTTAAGCCACTCTGCAGTGGGAGTGTTTTGTAGAAATCCCTGAAAATCCATTGCACATACCCAATTAAATTAATGCTCTAAAATGTTGGGTTCACTGAGAAGCTGTAGACTTTTGGACATTTCCAATTCAAATTGTCGGTTTGGATTCTGGAAAAAAAAGTAAGCTTTATTCCGGTAGCAGAATTTTCCCTAAAGATGGAAACCTCTACTTTTTGATCAGCTTAGCTCCTAATGTAGAACTGATGCTCCAGTAGAATTCCTTTTGCTTAATCTAGACTAAATTAATAAGCAAGCAAAAAATCAAGAGAGTAATGAGTCTTGTGATTTTCCTGGCTGTGAAAATAGCAATACACTAACACCAGAAACAGACATAGAAAAACTGTACTGTGCAAAGTGAAAAATGAAGTCAGATGACTAACGCACAGAAAAGGAGAAATAAAATCATGTTATTTTATGTTTTTAAACATTTATAATTGATTGGTATTTTGTTCTATGTAATTGCAATTAATTCATTTGGGATTAAAAGCAATATCATAGCCTATCATCACATTGTAGTGCTCTTGGCGTTCAATTCTAATATATTAACATCAGGATAAAATTGTGAGTATAGATTTTGCCAAGAACAGGAGAGTAAGCACAGTCCCTTGGAAAAAAAAGAGATGAGGTATAGCTGCAGGCAAGAGGACTCGAGGGACTGAACAGGGTATTTGCATTATTTCTGTTTCTATTGCTTCCATCCTAGTAATTTGCTCTTTGTCCTTAGTCATGCTTTGCTTTTACTTAATTGCTTCCCATGATGAATATAAATTCAATCACCTCTCAACAGAGTCTGGCTGATCCAAAGCCAGAGATGTCTGTAAATGGGTGTAAACTGTGCATTGCTAAATAAAAGCCGAAAAGGCTGAGGTGGCTCGAGAGAGACGCAAATCACCTCCAGATTAAACTGTACTTGTCAGATTTTCAGAGCAGGGGAGACATCCAAATTTGTCTCTAGTTAGAAAACTGGGATTTTTTGCAGGTTTTGGGTACCGGTATTCCCCAATGGATTCTGAAATGTCAGAGCATACATAGGAGAGCTTGCTGTGAAAATTCCCTTTCCACAATAATTTTCAAATTTCAAAAGATATTTATGACCTGGCGTTTCACTTTGTGCTGGATGAATAAATCAGCAGGAAATTATGGAGGCTTCTACTGGTAATCAGACAGACAGGAAAATTCTTTCTGAAGATTTCCAACCAGTCTGGAGGCAGCACCTAGAACAACATTTCAACAGGATGCCTGGGGCCTCTATGGATGTGGAAAAGCAGATGGTGAAACAAAGAGGCTCAGGTGATGATCAGCACAGGAGCTGGAGACTTGGCTAAAAGAAGAGGAAAAGATTGAGGGGTGGGATGAGGAATTAATCATAGATATCTCCCTCGAGATTAAAGGAGTACTACTCTTTTGTTATGAGCAACACGGTAGCATCTTTTTTGGCTATAATTGGTTGGGGTTGTATCATTCACTTGCCTGGTAAAGTAAAAAAAGCATTTTGAATACATGCTTGATTTGCTGAGGCTCACCTTCACTCCTGGAGACAGACGAGTAGACAGCATGTGCAGCTAAATTACCAGTTAGAGCACATGGGCTGATCATGTCTCTCACTGTGTGTGATTGTGATGGCTAGAAGGTTGTCACTGATACTTGGTTGAAAAGGTGGGAAGGGGTATAATTGGAGAGGAGGTACATGGTGGGGAGGATGGAGAATGATAGGGTAGGAGAGAGGAATATGTAGCACTGGGTCCTGTTGCACTTCTTAGGAAAGGCAGTGAGATCCTGCTTGAGGATGGAGAATTCTGGGGTAAAGGGAGAGATGACACGCTCAGATGCGCCAAAGAACAGCTGAGGATCGATGCCTGAGTTAGGGCGATTTGTAGGGTTGATGTAAGCATCTGTAGGATGCAAATTCCAGTAATGTTCTAGCGTTCCTGTTACAGATGGGTGCAGCATCTGGGAAAACTGAATGATAAGACTTGGAGAGATAACTAGTGGCATGAGAGTAAAGGATCAGAACATGGGGAGGAAGGGCATGGCAGAGATTTGAGTTTGAGATGCATCTCAGAGTTGCAGGGAATATTGAATCGGATATGCTATGGAATAGTTCCAGCAGAAGAGACTAGGATATACCTAAGTCACTGTACTCTTTAACTCACAGTTTCCTGATGTCAGAGTTGTGTCAGATGAGGTAGAGGTGAAAACATGAGCTGAGCGATACTACTCATTTATTGCTGAAGCAGTTGCAAAGACAGAGTCTTTGAAAATCCTAGCAGATACTACCTGTATGCTCACTGCTGTACTCTGCATTTATTATCTGCCACTAGCCACCAACACTCAAGTTTGCACGTGGAGCTGGATTTTGTACAAAGCCTGGAGTTAATAGGCTAAGGAGCTACTGTCTTCGTTATAGATGCTATTAATCTGATGAATTAGCCTCAAGGCACAACGTAATAATGTTCTCGTTCTAGTTTCCGATGGTAGGAGATTTGCCTTTACAGAAAGTATCACAAAGGGTGACAAATAAATGGTAATTTTGATGGCTGCTTCAGGAGAAACGTGAGGGTGACCACCCCCGCCTCCTCCCTCATTTTTAAGTGAGTAAGTCACACCAGATTGCATAAATCTAGAGAGCAAAGGTCATTCATTTGAGAACAGAAAAATTTGCAGTGATCCAATCTGTATCGTGGCCAAATAGAGACTCGAGGGATGCGAGTCTTATGTATTCCTTGGGACCCTCATGGCATTGACTAAGAGGGCTCTACATCAGTCCAGGGGAAAGAAGTTCAAGAGGTCAGATTTGCTTTCTGTTGAGGGTTATTTGCTTATCCCTTTCCTATAGTTTGAACTCCTCTAGGCAGCAATGAACTCTTTCTTAAAGCAAAGGGGGTTTACTGGTAATGCTCGTTGTCTCCCTATGCAGCCACGTAGTTTTCAGGAATTTCCACTCCGATGCCCTCTCCTAAGTTGAATTTGCTCATCAAGGGGGAACAGACCCCTTTTCCAGGGGGTTATGTTCAAAGGGAAGACATAGAAAAGAAAAGTAAAGAAAGAACTGATGGATTCATAGACTGGAAATTTGTGCCAACTTAAGAAAAGTACCGCAGTCCCCTCATATACCACAAAAATAGGCAGTCAGTCAGCTAAAGGGCCATATCAGCTCTTCCAGATACTAGAAAATTTATACATTGACTCTGCCTATGTAATCAAGCGTATACTGTCCTTATGACGGATGCAATGGAGTTCAGCATTGTTATTATAAGTGGTTGAATCTATATGGATTATTATCCGCTAGCAGTAATATCACAAAGTTCAAAGAAACCAAGTCCATCCTGGCATTGATGCACCACTGAATGCTTTTCCTCACACCTTCTCCTACTTAAAATTACGGGACACACACTGAGCAGTCTCCGTGTTAGGCTAGTTTATCTATTTCAGCAGTTTTAAAAAAATGTCAGATGATGAGTCACTGATCAGATTCAAAACAGTCCCAGAACTGAAGGCATTCAAAGGCTGTTTTAGAAAGCAGAGTCAGAAACATAATTACAAGAGAGACTAATGAAGGGCACCTCCTCAATTTCCCTGTGGCCCTTGCTAAGAAATTAAATCAAGTTTGTACTGGATGAGCATGGCTGAACTGTTAGAAATGAGGGAAAGGGAAGATTAAAGTATTATTTTCTAAATAATAAATACATAATGAACTGAAAATAAAAAAGAAAGCTGTTATAATGACAAGCAGAGAGAAATTTAATGGATTGTATAAGACCCAGCAGTTAGAATTGGTACTATGAAGAGTCAGTCCAGAGTTTATTTTGGAGGAATAACTCCCGAATTTTGGAACTTGTGTGGGAAAAGATTTGCCTGATATTTCAAGAGTGGTAATGTTGAAGCTATTTCTTGAGCTGCCATCTGCCAGAAGAGGAAGATGAGATGTCTCTGTGGATAGGTAGGAGATGCAACACAAAACCTGTCAAAGTTAAGTGTTTCCATTGGTGCCATTAGGCTCTGCAAGAGGCTTTAGCAAAATAGGGGCCCTCTGATTTTGGGATGAATTTAATGTGAAATCTCACCTCGGATTTCTGGAAGCCACAGGAGAAGAGAACTGTAAAGCCAAATGTAGCTGGTGGAATAGCAATAATATATTTTGCTGGGAGAGCAGCAACGATTCAAAATGCTAAACACCACCAACCTTCGTGTTCCAGAATTGTCCTGCTTGCGCAGGAAGAGGAAGCCTAGAGCTAAAAAGATAATACAGAAATTCTGCCCATAAAGAAAAAAAAAAAATAGTTTCAATGAAGAATATAACAGAATCTGGCTTTTGGAGAGTGAACAACTGAGATGACCTCAATTAATTATTTCAGCTTCCCACAGCTGCTTGGAATGAGATCAAAACTATTAACATGAGGTGCAAACAGCTTCTGCCTTAGGTTATCTCTACTACCTTGTTGACTTAACAGAGCAGGACATGAGCCAAACTGAAGGTTTTACATCTACCAGCTAGGCAATCTTTCCTGCATATGATTTGGTGGGGCTTTACGTATTATCTGCAAGTTCTGCTAAAGATTAAATTTTATTGCAAAATAAAATGTTCATATTGGCTTGATCTTGCAAGATTCTTGCTGAAATTAATTTTTTTTTATTTACTTAATGAAAAAAAGAAAACAGTTCAAAATTTTCAAAATGCATTAATGTTCCCAAAGACAAAAGCTGAATGGCATAGACAAGAAGTTTATATCCTGAGGGATATTTGCTCCTTGGTTTTGATGAGTAGTTTATCACCTATATCCCATGTTATTCTTTCTGATGTCTAACTGGGTAACTGAAATCTTTTAAGTTACAAACATGAGAATGGAATACAATAAGTAGTTAATTCTTCTGCCTGCTTCTGAAATTTAAATTTGCATAAAGATATGGGTGTTTGTATCAATGTTTATTCCCTGTTTTCTGTAAAAAACCCAAAGCAGCATACAGATGTTTGAGCAAAGGAATGGAATCTAAGTCTTGTGGACAGGTTTTTTGCATCATTTTGGGTCCCAAGACCTTGTTTTCCTGCAATCTCAATCTCTCTCACTCTCTGTTCTGTTTTGTTTAGCTAAATCAATTGGCTTTCCAACTCCAATGACTGTCAGCACTCAGGTTACCTCTACTTCTGGAATAAAAAGAGAAATCGGCAATCAGTCTGTGGAACTTTTCCAAACATGCCTAGAGGGCCCTCTTTAAAAGAGTCTGAGTCTTTGGCAAACAACATACTGTCGCATTAATTAATGCTACAGATGCTTGCTACACAAAATCAGAGGGAAGAAATGTCATAGTTGTAGCAGATATCTTTTTTTAACAGGCTGGGTCCCTATTTATATTATGGGCTGCTGGAACTCCCCAGACTTCAACTACTGAATCCATTTTCCTGTTACATCCTCTGCTTAATTTAGTAGTCTTAGAATAAATTATCCTTTTCCTACACAGCTTTTACAACCCTCTTGTAATGGCATTGCTACAACTAACTGTTTTTTCTCTTTTGTGGGCAATTTTTAATTTTTTTTTTTTTTTTTTCTGAAAGCTTAAAGTTTTCTCTCTCTAGCTACTGCCCAATTCCTGTTTTGGAATATGTTCTCTGTCTTCAGTAGCAAGCTTATGAATATTAATACTCCAGCATTTATCACAAGTTCTGGAAGAAAAGCCCTTAATCAAAGACACTTTGGCAGGTATGTGAAGGTTACCTAGTACACTATGATAGATGACCCTCCATAGATTCCGTAACTCACCTATTTTACCGATTTCAGCCCGTGATAAGCCTGCCCATCTTATAAAGATATTAATAATTTAACCTGCTCCATTACAGTTAATATCTCTCTGAGAGATGTGTCCGTTGTGGAAAAATGATACACTTATGAACTTTCTGAAGCAATAAAATTGATCAATTTTTGAGTCAGCTTTTCCTGTGAAGCTAATTCCTGAGTAATTTATTTTCACTGATTAAATCTGCTGACTGAAAGTAGGAGTTAGCACATCTACACGAGGAAAGCGCAATCCGCTGCATTTGCAGACGGAGCCCAAACTCTCTGTAGAATCTAATGGAATTTGCATTGAATGAGATAAATGGTATATGTGTTTGTGTTTACTTACAGAAAAACAGGGAATCAGTCTAATGCTTAGGGAGTCCTTTGCATTGATTATCACGTTCTTCTGATGTTTCACACAATGCAGCCTTTCATAATCACAAGAACATGATCAGTGAAATTACGATTGTATTAATTTTACTGGTTCAGCTGGAGAAGGAAGGATGCTGCTCTTTTGGGCATGAAAAGAGAAAATGTAGCATTTCTAGCATGAAAAGCAACTACACCAGGCTTCAGCTTAGAGTCACTCTGTAGCTAACATTTATCCACTGCTCCATAACTAACTCATTCAGAATTTACAAGTGAAGACTGAACATCTCAGAGTCTACTGAGGAGGAAAGGCAGATCAAAGAAATAGCTGCAGCACTATGCACATATGAAAATAGCGTGCCTGTAATTGGAAACACCACCTCTGGAATGATTTCTGAATCTGATCACAAAGGATGGACAGATCCTTTTGGATAAGAAAGAAAGGCACAGACACAAAAATGGAAATCACTGAATAAATGCTGGGCAGTGGAGAAGGATTATCCAGACACTTTGAAATGAAGGGAATCTTCCCAGGACAGGAGCTCCTATGACATTGTTCTGCCAGTCCCTGGCTGTCAGCACAACCTTTCAGGAAGGACAGTTGTCTGCTAGATTTAGGGCAATTTTTTTATCTTATTTTAACTTGTAATTACAGCAAAAAATCCACATTCCTGACCAGATCTGGGGATGGAAAATAGAAATGATTTAAAGTTATTTTTTACATCTTGTTAGCTTGTCTGAATATAACTTGTAAATCGTGAAAGCATGGGACAGCAACTTGATTTCTACTAATGAAGTTCTGTTTTACTGACATAACCGTGAATAAGCCATTGAGGAAGCAAAAGTCCTTACGCTGACAGCGTTTACGCATGCGGTGATCCCTTGGGTGCACAGCCTGTGCTTTAGCTCGTTCACAATGCCCTGGGTAGTCTCTGTGTTGAGAAGCAGTAATGTGTATTTCAGGAGATGCTCTACAAGCAACAATCTCATTATTGCAGGGTAGAAACATCAACGGTTACAGACCCTCGACATTTATATGTTGTTTTAAGGAGGCCCATTTGCTTCTAGATTCCTTTTCTCAGGAAAGTGTATTTCTGTAGAGAAGCATAATCAGCCTTCTTTCATCAAAGATGGATACAGGAACCCCAGAAATGGTACTGGGAGATGGGACCTGAGGTTACTCATATACTGCCATGACATTTCAATTCCAGGCTCTCCACAGCACAGAAACAGACAATGAGCCTTCACTAAACTGGTATTCAGATTTTTTTTGCAAAATTAAGCAAGTAACGTGAGGTATTTCTGTTTTCAGATTTTTGGCCTTGATTTGAATTGAAGCAAGGACTTAGGCTGACGCCCCCTGAATTTACAAGCTATTCCTCTGTTTCTTCTCGTTAGCCTAAGGAAATGCAATAGAATGGAAACTGAAAGCTAAAATATCATTCAGCCCATATGCCTAATTTTTACACTGAAGATTTATGGGTGAGGTTAACTACATAATTATCCTGTTTAAGGGTATTGCCGGCTTTCTAAATTAAGACTGATGGCATAGATGAACAAGTAAAGGTCATTCTTTGATGCATTAGTTCTTTGTTGATGGACAATTTAACACACAAATACTTCGTATTTAGCATGAAACCTCTTTCATGAAAATCACATCCCACTGCCTGTCTTTATAAATATTAATTCACAAAATGCATGTACTTTGTGTAGCTCCTGGCAGCCTCTGTGGTGGAACTGACAAGTTAGTCGAAAAGAGAGAAATAATAGAAAAAAAAAAGGCTGTAAAGTGTATTCCAAGGTGTCAAAGGGCATTAAGATACATATTTAAATATAAATTTCTACTGAGTTGCAGAGCATAAGGATCAAGTTGAAGACGCTGGGGTAGATGAGGATGGAACTGTCAGCAGTATATTCAGATCTTAAAATTCACACTGTAAGTGGGAATCCTCCCAAAAGAGCTGTGACAAAACAAGACTGCATACAAGAAATTAGGTTAAAATCATCAAAAAAACCCAAAAAACCCCCCTCCACCCAAAACCAAACCCAAAAGCAAGTGATGGTTAGACAGTTTCTGAAGAAAATCAGGGACTATATGCCAAAAAATGCACAGTCTTTGAAATGAGAAAGTACAAAAACTGGAAAAGGGATATGTCAAGAGATATTGCTGGATTAATGGAAACTGAGACAGGAAGAAGGCATATGGATGCAAGCAGGAAATCAAGAGATTTTTGAATCGTTGATCTGTTCTGCGAGGAGCTAAGTAAAATTTTTCCTAGCAAATCAATCAGTACAGAGCCAGATGGATTTCCAAGGGGGAAAGGTACTAGGAAAGATGAACTGCAGAGCTGAAGGAATTGCCAGGGAAATCTGAGGAAATAACCGAACCGCCGAGTGGAACCAGCTCTTCTTTGGGGTATAGTACACAATTCCTAGCAAAGCTGCGGTTCCTGCAGACATGAGGTCAGAGATGACCGGTGTACAGGAATTCACAAATCATGTACAAGGAAATTCTGAGCCTCGACTAAACATTGTCTTAGAGGGAAGCTATTCCCCTAATTCCCATGAAAAAGGAGAAGAATTTGCATTTATCCTGCTAGCACCATGTTAAAAGGCTGATGTGCTGACCAGGATACTGGCCCCTTCTTTTCTACCTGCTTTGGTTATTCTGTTACCCTTTTTTATATGTAGACCTAAAACTGCACATGTTGTGAAGAAGCAGATGTTTGCTTTCCTCTACACTTGAATATAAAAGAGTATATAAGAATATATAAGAGAATATAAAGGTCCACTGGACTCCAACATGCTTGACCTTGAATTTCGGCCATTCAGTTAGTCCAAGCAGCAAACAATTCAAATGAGCAATCTTTACTCCTTGTGTAACTCCTTGTATAACAAGGTAACTTACTGTATGTCACAGAGATAGTAGCATCTCTTGAATTGCTGTCTTTTCTTAGGTGCTTTGCCTGTATACTGCAAAAAACAAACATGCAGATCTGATTTCAGTGATTAAGTGATCTGCCCACTCTGCTTCACTACTATAAAGTCCCAGATTCCTGCCACTTCTCAAAAGAATCTGCAGCTTAGAAACAGATGCTATAAAACATTTATCTTGACCCAGGGAGATCTATATCCACTGTACTAGCGCATGTTACAAGCAAATCTTTACAGAGCTGGATCATTAATTTCAACAAAAGAGAAAATATATCAGGAGGTACAGACTGATTTTTCAAAATGAGAACAGGCAAATATCAGTACAATTATCAGAGGCTATATAAATGTATCTACTTTCATCTGAGCAACAAAAAAGTGGACCAGCCTAGAACACCACGGTGGAGAATTTATGAATTTTTTTAGATTCACCATTACACTACAGAAAGCAAGTTAATAAATTTATTACTTTATAATTTAGATACTTGAGAAAAGACAGCAGATAAAACAAAAGCTAGCTTGTTATTAAAAACAGGGGGGAAAGCATTTTATGCTTACAGTAACTAAATTACAATGAAAAGTTACTTTAAACATTTTCTTTGATAGTAGAAAAGTGATATTTCAAAGCTGTTTGCAGAGTACAGAAAACTTGAGCATGCTAGAGCAACTATTGTATTTTTCTTTATCCACAGCATAGTTAAGGCTGGAAGGCAAAGATTTTACTTGAAATATTATTTGTAGTTTTTCACTGCACTTCAGGAAATTATATTGGTCTTTGCACTCATTTATTTTGATCATCCTACAGGGAGTCTACACAGTCGTTGCACAAAAAAAATCAGCCAGTATGTCTATCAAACATAACCCATTTTCATAACATTTTTAAACAGTAATCAAGCTACATAAAAATTGAAATGCTTTCTGAATTGGAATATGCAGCCGTATGTTTTATGGCTGGCTCTGATGTGCGGTGATACAGGGCAGACTATCTTACCACTTCTTTAATGACAGATGTAATGATTGAATCTCTGTGTTAAAATCTCCTGTTCTTTAGAAATTATTTAGTTGAAATTTTCTGTGGATATGAAATTGCTATGTATTATGCACAATATTTCAAAGCTTTACTGTTCAGAATAAAGGAATTTTTGAGAATATCAGGGTGCAGTTTCATAAATGGCTTCATCGTCTCAGGGGGTTATCTAACTTGACCTCCTCCAGCTGCGAGTTCCCTCTCGCTCCTTCTAGCAAGCATTAGTATTCATGCAGTTCTGCGTGAATCATCAGACCGAAAACGTAACCTCCAAAAATTAAGTGGTTCGTTTTCATTTGAATAGTGAAATGACTGAATTTACCCTATGGGCCGCATAACACTAGCAATAACTTAAGGGTAATTATGTGTAAGCAGGATCAAGGGGAAGAATGGGATCGTCCCTTTTGGTATCAGAGCAGGCTTAGATTGGCTTGTTGCTGTCTTCTGAGAAAGTTTTGGGACAGCCTTTGCATGCTGATTACTTTAGAAATGCGGACTTGTGTTTTACAGATCTGTGGTGGTCACATCATGTGGTCTTCTTTGGACCTGAGTATGGGAAAGCAATTTAGAGGAATTTCTCGACTTCAAAAGGCAGACTAACCTTAGGGCACCTAGTCGAATCATAGAATCATAGAACCATAGAATGGTTCGGGTTGGAATGGACCTTTAAAGATCATCTAGTCCAACCCCCAGCCATGGGCAGGGACATCTTTCATGAGGTCACGTTGCTCAAAGCCCCATCTAACCTGACTTTGACAACCAAGTACTGTTCAATCTGCATTCGTGAGAAGTCTCGACTACCAACTATGGAACAGGAAAACCTCAGCTGGAGTTATCATGAGAATCCTCACTTTTAAAATAGAGTAAATTAAACTCCTCTGTTAACTCTGATTTTTAAAAATTCCTTCAAATAAAAATGTTTACACTTCTCTCATTGATGGAAACATAACTTCTGTGTCCTCTTTTCAGATTACTACACTCCAGAAACACCTGTTGTAACTGGACGCAGCCTCTGTTATGTGCCAGCCTGAAGTACCTGAGAAGTTCCACACCCAAGATGAAAAACACCTTGCACCATCTCAGCCCTTTCTGAAACCAGACTGCTCTTCTGAGGAGAAGCAATCACAGACTCTAGACGTTGTGCATGGAATAATTTGATCATGGTCTGTTTTTCACCTTCTAGGCAACTGCAGTTACACTACAAAATTATTGAAAAAAATGTTCTTGAAAATAGAGGTTATGATGTCATTTGAAGGGAAAAATAATACAAATGTGTATTTATATGTGATAACTTCTTCCCTTCTCTGCTCTACCAGCACATATGGTTCTAAAAATGTGTTTCTTTATCTGCTGATTCAATACCTGCTACATAATTTAGTCCCTTACCAAAATTTCTTTCCTGGGATCCTTGCCAAAAGTTTAAATCCAGAGTGATGGTAGTTTTTCTGAGAGGATTATATCTCTACAAAGAGCCAAAAAGACTGCATTGGGAAGCTGTCACATAGTCATGCTTCTAGTGCTGTATATGACAAAGCAAAAAGCTTTAATGTCACTGTTAACAAATGTACCATCACTCAGCCTTATCACCTCCTGACATCCTGTGACTCCCTCTTTCTAACTTCTCTTCATCTTCTCACTACCCTCAGGTACCTGTCACTACAAGAGCACTTGCTGCACACCAAAAAAAAAAAATTAGACCAACTGTCATGGCTCCCTGGCTAATCTTCCATTTCTTTTTACCTTTCAAATGTAAATTATCCAAATGTAACATTTTTCAAATCTCCTCTGTCTAAAACCTCAGGAATCTTCAAAACCCATCTCTGGTCCACCAGGAAAAGAAATGACTCCCGCTACAGTGGATTCCATGGAGCTAATGCGAAGTATCAAAAGAAAGTAAGTTAACATTTGGATTTGTGAAAATAATGTTTAGTTGATTGTAATGTAGATTATATGAGTATAATTTCACACGCAAAGAGCAATGAGTCAAGTTACAAAAGAGTTTTGAAAAATAATGAGACTTTGCCTCAACATATATTATTCATTCTGTAGATATTAATACTTATCTTCAATAATTCATGATCTGCGTTCATTTTTGTGGGATCCCAACGTTTTCTGACACAGTCTCGCTCCCTGGCAGGGGAGGGATGAGGAGTACAGAAGCTCCTATGTTGAAGATTACTGATTTTTGTAACACGCACACCTGAGCTGCTATTGGGGAAGCCAATATGTGAGCAAGTGCTTCAGGAAGAAACTACCTGGAGCCTTTAGATGGTTCAGTATGAAATTCTGATAATACCATAGAGTTTTTTTAACACCAGTTTCCGTAATGATTTACCAGAGCTACGAGATTATAGTTAGTTATAGGTGTACTATAACTATTTTTCTTCAGAGCTACATCCTTAATTGCATTTTTACACAACATACTCGTCTTTTTGTAAGCGAAGCTGTTTTTTACTGCGTGAACACAGTTTGGCAGGGTGCAGCGAGGGCGGCTGTGGCGTGGCAGGAGCTGTAGATTGAGCCAGACCTGAGCACCAAGCAGCTCCCAGGGACAGGGGCTGGCTGCAGCTGGGGCTGGGAGCGTTCCTGGTGGGAAGGGGCAGCCCCCCGCTAATCCGGAGCTGGCCCTGGGCCTCCCTCCTGGAGGGGAGAGGATGTGTTCGGGGCCCTCTCACGTTTCACCAGAAGATTTTCTCTTTTAATTAGAGCCAAGTGTTGAGCATTCGGGTTCAGGAATTAATATTCTAGTATCAAGACAATTTTCTTTTCTCTTGCCCTTGTTCGTGTCCCTCCCTACCCCCTGACTGCACCGTGCCGGACCGTTCCGCTCTCGGGCTGAGTCTGGAACCCCTACTCGTAAGTAGGGATGCCTGTGGTGTGAATACAAAAGTATCCAAGCTGCTATTGTAAAAATTTCATTATTTTTAAACCAGTGGCATAATTTTTGAGTAGCTGTGGGACAGGGTGGTGAATTTTAGCATGACTTTCTTGAAAAATGGATATGGTTCTTTCTACCCATTCATCTTTTTGACCGTTGCTACATTGGCTCATTTTACCCATTTACTTTGATGCTGTCAGGACTAAGGGAAAATTTCTATTCTAGAAAAGCAGAATTGAAGGGAATTAGGTAACTTGTAGGCATTGCCAGGTTGGAATGAAGGGCTTTTCAAGGACCATCAACATATGAATAGGATTACCTTGGATGCACTGGTGACCAGACATATTTTTAGCCTTTGGCAGACAACAACGGAACCTCTGAAAACAGCATGACTGCCACTCAGAATGAAAGAATTAATATGTCAGGAAACTAGGGAAATGTTTTGAACATTACAGAGGGGGGCATTGAAATTTTTGGAGAAAGGGACAAGGAGATAGGCAGTGTCAAAAGCAGAGACATATTTTTGTTTTTTTCCCTCTGATTTAAAGATCCTAAAACAATATTCCAAAAGAGTAATAAATGTCAGATTGTTTGCAAAAGTCTGCCTGGTGCCACTGCATGTTTATGTCGTATTGATTTTGAAAGAAAGAGTTCCTAAATAGAGGCTTACGTTCATTTGAAGCAAGCTGGGGGTCCTGGTGAGAAACGGGGGCTGTGAACTTAGCAACAAGTTATGAGAGGCAGTGATTGCCTAAGATTTAAAACTGAAATGGTGCCCCTGCCAGAGGAGGGATTGGCCGATGTCAAAAAGCACAATCTTCAAAAAGAATTTTAGCGCGCTCTTAAAATTCTACCTCCTTTTACAATGGCATTTAATCATTACCTTTAACTTGTGAACTAACCTTTGCACGCTTATAGCTAATAACGCCTGGGATCTGCTAAAACCTGTGCGACACCAGAAGCCTCTAGGCTTGACTGCATTCTCTCTCACGAGGTTGTAAATCAGCTTGAAATACCTCTTCCAAATGCAATGTCACTCTTAGTGCCAAGCTCATGAGACTAGGTAGCATATAATATCTTGCGCATGTAAATAGGTGATTAGAGTTTAATGATCTCATGGTTTAGATGACTTCATTGAATAACATCCATGCATATTTTTAAATATATTTCATAGTGGGATTATTTTTAAGACTTACTAACAAATGTTGTCAGACTGGCTCAAAGCAAAGCAAAAGTGAAATCACAAAAAAATGACAAAATTAGAAAGCATTGTAACCGTCATGAGAACTAAAGTCTTAAAATATTTTAATTAGCTTCTGTTCATCTGCCTTTATTTTTATATTCCTGAATAGCATTCTACTCAACCATATCACCATATATAGGTACCTCATAAAGCAATTTATCCCATTATAAAATCTGTACCAAAAATGGACAGGATGACTTTGTCTCTGAAGATGCTGCTCTCTCTGCATATAAAGGGACAGTAAATGACCGTCTTAAATCACACAACATAGGAGCTGACAAATTGAGGTGATATGAATACCATGATGAATTCAGATTCTTGGATAAACATTCAGAGCTAGGGTTTCTTTAGGATTCCAATTTCTAGGAAAGTCAACAGGACTTAAATGAAAAATGCTTTTCAGATTGGCCCTTTTTATACCTGACATCAGTATATCAATCCTTCCTTATTTCTTCTCTGCCAATACAGATGTAAACTTCCTGGACCAGGACTGTTCCTTACTCTATGAACGACATATAAGACAGCAACACTGATTTAGTTTTAGTCTCGAAGAGCTGTTTGTAATAGGATTGATAAATAGTGCTAATAATACAATGTATTATGTGGTTTAATGTTGTATTTAGTAGCCGCTGTACAATCTCCAATCTGCCACGGTATGGAAGTGCAAAAGACTGAATGAAGACAAGACTGGTTTTAGTCTGGACTAGCGTAGCATAGAAATGGAATAGGTATGTACAGAGATTATTTATAAAGTAGCAAAATATGCTAGGGGAAGGGTTCTACTCCATGGAATTTCCTGTGAAATTCATCTTGTAAAATAGCATAAAAGGAACGTGCTTTTCTGTTATTTGTCAGCTGACTTTTCCAGCAAGATCATTAAAATGTGTGTGAGTTAGTGCAGGAGGGGACAAAAAGATAGAAGCATTTTAACAACTGTTAAAGCATTTGAATAGGTTGTTTTATTTACTGGTACATTTTCAAACATGTTAAAGGTTAGAAACACTAGGGAGAAAACACCTACACAACTTTCCCCCTCCCATCTCACTGAGTCCCATGAACATGAAATGAAAGCATTCTTCAATGTATTTTTTTAAATATATTCTTATTTGAAAAGTCAAAGACCTTTTTTTAAATAGTAACAACATCTTAAGACACCATTCATTGACACAGATCTGAGGGGTCTCAGTAAGGAAATGAGTTATGAATGCATGCAAGAGGCTTTACTCTAAAAACACGAACAGCCCTGAGCCAAGATGCACGGAGCAAATATTGAAAATGTGCTTACTATAATCTGTAGCTTCTAACATGGCAAAGAAAAGGCATTTCCTAGGCTTACTGTTGCAGCCACATTAGATATAAATCAGCAGAGTAATATGGCTTGTTTGTGCTCCTTTTTGTAGCAGTGACTGATGTTTTATATCACACTGATCATTAAGCATAAGGTACCAGAGGTGGATCTCATAAAAAGAAGTAATAAGGATGTATTTTTCCTGTGTGGAAGAAATCCAGATAATTTAAAAACCCCACGTGTTGCTTGCACCTGCCATATGTAGTTTCATGACTGAGCAGCAGATGATATTTATAATTGGCATTACAACTCAGAACAGCATTTATTCCCATTTTCTATCAGGGATTTGGGCCCCGAATCACAGGGCTTTAGTTAAACCTCTCTGGGAGATTCCCTCTGGTTTCCTGAGCCACTTCTGACCTGTCACTTTAACCTCTCTGTAGTCGAGAGCGATATTCCCTTTTGAAAAAAAGAAGTAATCTTAGTAGTTGCTGCATATTTCATTCTCATACAGGTCTCTGACCATCATAGAACAAAGATTCCTGGGAGAGAGAGAGATATATATTTATTATTATTATTACTAGATGATAAAAAAATTAGCTATGTTCTGTTGCAGCCCACTGCTGACTGATGTTTGTTGTCTCTTTGAGATCTCACATGGTTCAGAAGGCTGAAGCAGTTTGGGATGCTGTCAATAACAGATCACAAAAGTTGACAAGAGATGCTGGAATCCAGTCCTTAGTTAGGTTTCCATGCTAGAGATTTGTGTTGTGTTGTGTTCCTAACTCACCTTTAGTTTTGGCCCACGTAATCAGCTGCACGCAGCATATTTGCTTCCCTTCTGGATTTCAGAACTGATGATTTGCAGCTGGCTCGACAGTAATGGGCTGTAGGATCTTCCAGGTCGGTTCCCCTTGACTCACTGGATTCTTGCCAGCGTGTACTACAAATTCCCATACCATATGGAAGTTCATCTCAGCCAGAGGTATTTTGTTCAATATGCCTGGGTGTCTTTTGCGTTTCTTAGATTGTATAGGTCCTGCTCACCTGCAGTTACTAAATTCTAAGTAGAACAGATATGCACTGACCAACAGGAGCTCTAAATAAATCCCTATGAACTTTTTCTTCTTTTGCTAGTCAGCTCAGTTTTCGGTGCAGTTACAGTGCCATGTAGTAACCAAGATGTTTGTGTAAGGTTAGACAGAAAATAGGAATTAACCTGTATATAGCACTGGAACTTATCTCCTGTTTCCTGGTCTACTTCTTGGCTCTGCTTCACTAGTAAAGGCATCCTCCTTTCTGAAGCGAAGCACTATAAAAAATGCATAGGAAGCACAAATGTAAACGAGGAGAAATGTTTCTTTTTTACAGTCCTCAAATAGTCACTTCAGTGGTATCAGACATCTATTTTAGCATTCACACTCTCATTTGCTTGATAGATAAATAGAGGAAAAAGGGATTCAGGGACGCAGAACGTGAATGACCGATAGCTGTCAGCCCAGTGACAGGACAAACAGCTCTGTTGGACTGTCTGTGATATCCCTCTCCAGTACCTTGCGTGGGTTTTGTGGAAGAGTGGATGGAGTCAGCAAAGGATTGTGTCACAGTAAAAGACTCTGAAATGTGTCCAAGCCAGCTCGGCACTCCAGTGGAGTGATGAATCTTTTCTGAGGTTTGGGAACCTGAAAGCCTGGATCGACACATAAGCACGTACTGGTCTCAGTATTGCAGTTGGTGTCTGAAGCTGCGTCCTCATTAGTGTATACCGCGCTCTTTGAGAGAATCTCTGATCATTTCCATTTACCACGTTTTGGTTGATGTCATTGTGTCTCAGAGTACAGAAACCCAGTTTTATTTGGATGAAACTAAGCGGAAACTAGAAACTCATCAGTTTTTTAATAAAACCCCATCTGATGAAAGCCCTCACAGGCATTCAGTTCAGGGCACCAGCCTAGATACAGTCTGGCACAACCCCCCAAATGTACGTAACTGACACCGAATGCTCAGCACCGCTCACGCTACAGCCCCGCTTCTCATAGGCTGTGCTACCTGTCGACATACATACGTACGCGATACCTACTAGTAAGGATTAGAATATTGCTTTGTTTTCAAAACTTTCCCCAAGGCGTTCCTCATGAGAAGAACTCCAGAACAGCTAAAAGATAAACACAGATGTTACGGTAAGATTTTGCTCTGCTGGGATCCCCTTTGTTTACCACATAACTTGTTTTTCTTTTTCAGAGGCTGCACTGACACAGTCACAGATAAAAACACAGCACCTTAGCCCAGAGACTTTCCTTTCTGCCCAATCCTGAGACGAATAGTTTGAGAGTTTCTGAGCTTCCCTTTTCGCTCCAGAAATGTTATAGGAAATGTAAAATCATTTCAGCATCCCATCAAGTCCCCACCCACCTTTCATTTTTTTAATGATCCCTACATTTAGCTAGAGAATCTTGCAGAGGTAAAATGTGGTTTCTGCCAACTCCATCACTCTTCGGGACATTATTCGACTCATTTGACGACAGCCTTCAGAGTTTTTATCGCTACGCCATGACTTACTATCTGCTCGTTGCAGGGGCAGCCTCCCGTCTGCTTTGCTATTGGCACACAAAGTCAACTTACTACAGAAGCAAGGGGGGGAGGATGTTGAAAAAGGAAAGGAAAGCTGAATGTTTCACTGTAATGCCCCTTTCATTAGATGTGAGGTCATTCCATGTGCAAGCAGCGAAACCGTCCCTATTCTCCGCGTGTCTGCCAAGGTCTGCCAACTTGGGAAGAAGCTGGTAGTTCATAGAGAAATCAGTGTTTCCGCAAAGCTGATCAGACACTCTATGTTTCTGTGGAAAAGAATTTCTTTTTTTTCCTTTCTTTTCTTTCTTCTGAGAGACAAAATGTTTCTACTGTTTGGCCATGCAGGAAAAATAAAAATAGATTTCCCAGAAATTACATGTTTTCAATGAAGAAATTAATTGAATATAAACCCCTACATTTTCCAGTTTTGATACAGACTTTTCAACCTGCTCGTTTCAACTATTTTTTGAAACATTGAATTTAAAAACAAAACATTAATGTTTACTGCAATGATATTTTGAATACCTATAAGTGACAACTTCTGCTTTACATTTTTACATATCTATTAAAGGTACCCTGCAGTCCTATCTTTTATTAAAAATAATGTCAGCTTGCAACACAAGCTCTATGGTTGCTTAGCACGTGTAAATACCTTGGAAATATGGGGATATTTTTGTTCACATTTCACAGTTCAGGCTTCTGCCTGGAGAAGGTCACCCAGAACTCATCAACACCTTGGAGTTTCTCAGGTCCCACTAAAGGTCATTGACCTGCCTGAAGACACGCAGGTTACTGGGGAGAGAGCCCAGATCTTTGGGACTGAACAAAGTAGCCAGGATTTTAATCGTAAGTTGAAATAACACTGAATGTCATTGCTGCGTTTGTCCTGACAACGGCAATACAAAATGCCAGCTTTTGAGAGTAGGTATTACAGTGTTTACTACGGCAGTTATTTTATACAGATACGTTGCAGGAAACAGATTTTAAATTACGCAGAAAATAACAGTAAATGAAATAATAGCTAGCTTTCCCATATGGCATGGCAAGGTTTGTTTCATTCAACAATTTGAGCTATTACTTTCATAATAAGTATATATGCAAAGTAGCGTATATGTTACATTCTGTACTGTCAAGCATGTTATTTAATATTTATGCAATTCTTTTAAGGATTATAAGCAATTCTTACACGGCTAAGAACTCCAGAGGTTACCATGCTTTGGTTAGGAACTGGTAGCTTCATCTCAATGTAGAACGTGACGGCTTTGTGTGCCTTTGAAACTGATATTCTCTTCAAAGAAAAAAGTGCTTTAAACGTTTTCTTCATCTCTTTCAGCTTGGAGCTGTGTTTTGAAACAAAGTCAATTTTGAGTAAAGAGAGTGTTCTAAATTTTAAACTGTTAATATAAATACTGCATGGTGTCAGTGTAAAACAGGTGCCCACTCTGCACAGGACCGTGGTTTTGCTTATGCCTGATCTCTTGAACATCAGAAGTCTCTGACTGTTGTGGAACGGGCTTTATAAAAGGGAGCTGGATGACTCAATTAAAATTGCAAAGCATAATAGCAATACGCAATTACATCTCAGGAGCTGAACTTAAATCTTTTTCCCCTCTCACTCTCTCATTTTGATCTGCATGTATCATTATCATCTATGCAGAGCTGCATTTTTTTGAAGAAATGCCTGATTTTTGATGCCTCTATTTTTTTGATTTCTTTATTCGAGGCACTTTACATTTCAGAGAGCCAGACTGGCTGCTCATATGTTTTCTGAGCCTTATTTTCCATCTCTAGATATGAAATAAGTTGCTGTGATAGGTTGATTGGCAAGAAGGAAAATTCACAAAGCTTTAGCCTCCCTTTTCTATTCTCTTGATCACATTTCTCTGATTCTGCAGATAGCTTAAAAAACATGTTAAAAGAAATTGTGGCTGTGTCACAATTAAGGAACATGGATTTCTCCCTTGCAGAAACTTGTGCTGTGGACTCTTTTCCAACACGTGTCTGATGCAGAGATGTATGCCTCTCTTGTGACCTGCTGTTGGAGGACAAAAGGAGGACTCAGATCCCCCACTGACACCTTCAGAGCTGGAAACCAGTGAACTCCTACTTTCTTTCAAAAACCCTGCTCTGCGTGACTTTTTGAAAGTGTTTTCGATATAAATTGAAACTGGGCTAATTTGGATTACCATTGCTACAGTGTCTACCTAGACAGTAGGTAGCACAGTCTGTTTTTCAGTCTAAGTGCTCCAGCATAGCACTTCCCCTCAAATTATCCCTGGTAAACCAAAGTTTCAAATTTCTTCCTGCTAGGTCTATGAAGCTCATACAATTGCAGAAAACTGTTGTGCCTTCATTCGCTGAAAGCAAAATTGTGAGCTAATATCCAGCGTTCACGATCTACAAATACTGGCAGATGAAAAAATGCACCTTTTATATCTATAAAATGATTGTGTTTGTTCTACAATATTTGCTAAACCTTTCCATTAGTATCTTTTCCCAGTTTACAGTAAATTGAGATCATTCTTTTTTTATCACTCTAGTCACGTAAATTTAAATTTAAACCTGGTAAACATAAACCTTAATGCCCTTCTCAAAAAGCCACTAATCAGATTATCACAAATTACACAACTGTGTCATAAAAACACAACAATAAATAAGTGGGAACATTGCCGGTACTTCAGAGACCACTGAAGATTCACTGGTACGCCAACGAATAGCTTGTCAAACGGCACCTAATATCTTCTCATTAAAAATAAATATCTATACCTGTACACCACAACAAATATACCATGAAATATTAACTTCATGGTATATCCAGATGCTTCCTTTAAAAGCAAGGAAATAATAATCTGATACAAAGTTTTCTGGGCTAGGATCCAAAGAACCTAATCCTGAAAGAAGTGATGGGAATTTTCAGCCCAAATCCATGGACTGAAAAAAGCATGGAAACAAATCCCAACCTGATTCCTTTGTTCACAAGTGGCTCCTCCACTACACTGCTAAACCCTTTGTTTGCTACTGAAAATCTAAAGAACTTTTTTCACTGCCTCTAGCAGGAATTAGAGCCATAACCTTTCAACTGCTCTTTACTGTTGCAGAAAATTACAAAGGAGGACAAGTCATAGTCAGATCAGAAATAATGAGAAATCGCGGTGATTCTTGGATTATATTCATGTGAGATTGCTTTGATATTTTTGTACACTATAAATGTAAACTACTCTCAATTCCACTTCTTAAGCATGAAAAGGATCACTCCTATTACCTGTGTTAATACCAGCATTAAAACATCAGCTGGTAATTTATCCCCTTTCTCCATCAAGACCTATACTGCAGTCCAGTAAATGTTTTGATTATCCGGAGCAAGAAAATGGGGCTAGAAGAAGGCGTAAATCTTTGAAGGAGGAAAAGATACCAAAAAGATTGAGGAAGAAGAAAAAGAAAAGGGAAGAATGAAAAGAAACATGGAGAAAGAGAATCAGAAAATCACAGAGGGCTGAAAAATAAGGGTAACTCAACTTGTCATTTGACTCCAAGAATTCATTCATTCCATTTATTCCACCTGAGTGTAGGAAACTGGGACGGAAGGCCAGTATCCAAAAAACCTATGTCCAAATTTCAGGAATGTTGAGCAAAATGGGGATCCACAGTTTTGGAACCACCTAAAAAAAGAATGTCCATTTTTCGCTATTATTAATGAAGTTAGCTTTCTGTTTTGGTATATACAAATAATGAATATTTCATGTCCACTGTTTAGAAAATACTCTAATTTTTACTAGCAGAAAACAAGACAAAATGATATGAGTTTAATAGTCAACTAGTAAGAAAAGGACAAGATTGGAGACAAAATGAGAAGATTGAGGATCCTGAGAAAGGGAAATTCTTTTAGGGATTTTAATAATTAGAAAGCAGTCGGATGTGTTCATGTATTCTTTTTTGCCATATTCAACACAAATCTAGCATGACTGATTACTTGCTGCATTCATACATTATCATTAACAACACTGGGGACCAAAGAGGGATGAATTATTCAAGTAAAAATTGTATAAATAGACACTTGAAGACATCATTTTTTCATATCTTTCTCTAAAAGTAGCAATTCTCTTTCATTTGCAGTACTCTTTTAAAGAAAAAAATCAGTAGGAAAAGGGGAAAAAAAGCCCACTCTCAGAATAATCAGTGAAGTCAACCTAATGGAAGAAAAAAAAGAACTTTATTGCTTACACAGGAATTTTCCAATGTGCTTAATTGAATGCATTCCTAAAGAATATTTTAAAGCATTTTAGTACCGTGTAGCTTTGCGACTTTACAGTGCCAATCCAGGGAGAGAGCCTCTAACTTAACTCCGGTAAGTACCTACTGCTTTCTTGTACCCCACCGCCAATGAAGTTGAGTTAAATATTCCCTCTAGAACAAATTAAGAGCACAGAACATGTCAAACCTTCCACTAAAAGCCTTGGGAAGTTTAACAGAAAGCCTGTTATATTTGTGGGCTGAATTGCTAACAAAGATGCTCTGTTCCTTTTCGTTCACAGAGACTAAACATTCAGAGTAATACTCGGTTTTTCCTAAACCCCAGCAATAAGTAGCTAAACTTTAGTACTCCTGTGGTACCACGCTGATTATGATAAATACACAGACCTAATGTCAATGAATATGGAATTCCGTAGGAATCCCGCAATTTCAATTAGTTTGAATCGATATCCTTTTCAAATCCATGTAATTTGTGATTGAATCCACAGCAGGATCCTTTTGTGGGTACTTGCACAGCAGAAGGAGATCCCTTTGCCAAAAATAATTCTACAGTTCAATATTTACATATAGCAGTATTGGTACAGCGTAGTGTTAAGCAGCTTGCTTTCTACCATCAAAGAGTATAAAAGCTTATTCTTTAAAACTAATTGATTAAAATCTGTCTGCAGTTGTGGAAAGTAAAATATGTATGAACTGATTTTGCTCTAGTTTGCTCAATTATCATTATTTACAAATCAATACATAAAATTTAATAATATGTTTTTAAAGCCAAATAAATATTTAATATTCGCCTTTGGCTTTCCCAGGGAAAATTGCCCAGCAACAGAATTGCTTATTTCTGCTTCTAAGAGGAGACACAGTTGCCTCATAAAATGAAACCTAAATATTGAGTATGTACCTAGAGCGGCTGGCATCCACATTGCTATAGCCTGGGATGGCCCTAAGCTCAGTGCAGCTAATTTAAATCAGCTGCCTATCATTTTACTTCATCGTTACCAACAACCGTTACCATTTCCACTTCCACATGGCAGTCCGTCTCTGGCTTACCTAGAGAAGTGCGTTTAGATTTGCCAACTTGTGGAGCTGCTGATGTCCAGATCTATAGGATCATTCCATACATGGTGTATACTTTCCCTGCTAGGCAACACGAACGGCTGCTGATCAAACCGTCTCGGAACACAGACTGCTTTATGTTGTAAGCTGGGATTCAGCAACGGTGTTTAATTCATTAGTAGGTTTCACTTTGAGGAACTACGGCAAAATGTGCAAAATTAGCAGTACGCATACACAAGCAATCAGGTCCTTAGCCTACTGAAGTTGCAGAGCTGCTGATTTTTTAAATACAGATAATGTAGAAGGCAAAGAAAATGAAAGAAAGTACTGAGGCTGTCACAGGGCGGCTCAGGTAAAAAAATAAGCACCAAGCTCTGTCAGGCTTTCCCAGCTTACCTCGCAGGAAAGAATGAAACGATGAATACATTTTCCAGTCATCTAAAAGGTAATGCTCCTTGACAGCTGCCTTGTCCTTCCTCTTTTTGATTACTGGTAAAATAGATCCTTTACTATATATTGGAAATAATACAAATTAAACTACGTCTCTTCATTTGACAGAAATCTGTATCATGCTAGATGGGCCAAACAGCAATGACAAGCACATAAATTGTGACTAATTAAGTGCTATGAAGCATCAATTCCAGGGTTCAAGCTGGGGAACAAAGTTTTGCCACCTCTGTCACAAGTAGCATAAAGTGTCCAAATCTAATTTCAGTTGGCCTCCAGTGGCATTCGTGGAAACTGGTACTGAACCAGGATGTTTCTGCCCTCCTCTGACCTGTGTTATGTGTCTGACAAAACATCATTGATATATCCCGATTAGCCATGGAATTAAGAGAGCCTCTTCTCCTTCTGCAGTTATTTGACAGTTCAGCGTTCAATAAGGTAAGGCATTGAAGTGAGGATAAAGTGAATTGCTCCTTTTGACCCAACGGGGATGAATGCACCCAATCTCACAACATCACAGAATTTAAAGAGGAATGAAGTCCCTGCTGTTGTTTGCTAGTGCCAGGTTTAGAAATCATTTTTGCAGTAGCTCACAGCTACAATTTACAAACTGGTCTCATTCTTAATCTAGCAGAAAATCCTGTTTCTCTTCCTGCATATCACTGGCATGATCGGTGGCTGAGGAAGCCCACAGAACAGCAATAAAACATGATTCCTGCTGGGAACCGCCCGACACGTTGTTTTTGAAGCTTTTGGATACCACAGCAGCGAGCACAGTCACCAGGACGCAGGGTTCTTCCATTGCTGGGAATGCCGAGCCCCGTGCGTGCAAGTGTGCCGCGACAGAGCCCAACTCCTAAGGCTGTGCAACAAACGGCATGCTTCAAGGGGAATGCAGAGTCTGAAGGTGTACTAATACCCTGTCTCATCCCATTTTGCTGTTCCTGGGGCTATTTCCAATAGAATTAGGTTAGAACAAAATCCTGCTCTGAGTAGCTTCAATATTCTGGCTTCCTTATTGCACAAAATCCAGTTTCAAAAAACCCCAAGTGAATCTTGAACAAATGGTTCTTTATTGTTACTGAGTACAAAACTATCAGGCCGTATTCAAACTTTGGAGTGTTTTGCAACTTCTGTCCAATCCAAGAAGTGGCCATTTTATTTTGTTTTGCACTACTTGTGTTGTTTGTGCTTGTTGTTCCATTTATCTCTTATATTTAATTGTCTTGTTTCACTATGTTCCCTTTTGGGTCAAAAGCCGTTTGAAATGACTGTGGCAACTGTCGGCAGGTTTCTACTACATTTACAAGCAAAAAAAAAATCACAATAGGAAAAAGTAATTACACAACCATTTCACTGAAGTCAATAAGGCCATTCTTGGCACGAAGCGTTACTTAGGATTAAAGATAGTAGATGTCTCCTTTAAGTCACAGTCTCCTATTAAATACTGCACAAGAATATTAAATATTGTAAATGTTAAAGACTTGAATTTATCACGGGTTTATTATGGGAGCATTAATACGTTTACAACTGTAACATCACAACAATATACACAGTATAGTGAGGACTAAAGCTACAATGCTGCAAATGGCAATTGGCTCATAAATAATGTATATCAATTTCATATATACATGAATTTAATTATTTAGGCTTCTCAAATTTCACCGAGATGCTGATAATTAGGTGCAATAGCTGAAAATATGTCCCTGCGCATCGCAGTCAAGCACAGCTACAAATGATATATTTTGAAACACCTAAGCCAGGGTTCAGTAGACAAATGCCACCGAGAGCAGCTGAAGTGGAGTCCGCAGGGCTCGCTGCCTTGGTGGGGTGGGATGCCCGGGGTGCGGGGGGTACGGGCCAGGTTGGCCCGTGGCCCGGTACGGGCAGTAGCACATTTCTTGCAGTGTAGTTCTGGGCCACAAGATGGCTCCAAGCACATACATGCCAGCCTAATCAATTTTTATTCTATATACTTGACACAATTTCATTAAATGGCAGCTATGGAAATACGCCGATACATTAATGTTTAGAAGAACTGTTTAATTAGGCACAATGATGAGCCAATTGTAGGCACTTGTATAGTAACTAAACGGAAATGTTAACAATTTTTTTTAATAATTTTTTAAATATGACATCTAGGGCAATTAAGATGTGCGTGGTTACATCATGCTGATGGAGGCTTGTAATTCCTTTGAGCTTTGTTCTCTGAAGTTTCTTTTGTCAATCAAGAAATCATCAGCAGTATACGTGACACAGCAAACAAGTCCACTGATGACGGGAACTTCCCAGCTGCCATATGCATCTGTGTAGACATGTACAGGAAAAGTAAAATGGTCTCAGTTTTGATGCTGGTTTCCTTAACAAAACCCTCCATGACTTTTGAATTACTCTAGTGCTAGATCTCCAGCCAAGGGCTGTGCACTGTGTCTGGGTGTGCAGTACAGATCAGGCTCTCGAAAGACCAGCAGTGCTACTTAGGTTTCTCTACTGGCTGGTTTGCTTCTTCCTGTAGTCAGTCTTTGCAAAGTTGTAGAAGGTTAGAACTAGAATAAAGTCTATTTTTTCATTGACGTATACTGATTTCTGAACCCTTGGCTCCCTAAGACATTTGTCCTATATGAGGCAAAGATTGCTAAGCCCTAGAAAGAGGGTTTGTTGCTCCAAACTAAATTTCTACATCTCATACAAAATTAACTTATCAAAATTAGCAAGCTAACATTTAATAGACTCATAACATGTAATAGGCAAAAATCTCCTGAATTAAACTATTTGAATTATTTTGTCCTGGCAGTGTTCCACTACTCCAAGAAGTCTAACCAATTCAGAAAGCTAAAATTCCTGACATAAACTGGCAAAGGACAGTTTAAAGTTCAAGTTCTTGGCTGCCACTCCCCTAGAAGACAGTTCTGCTTGTACATCAGTCTTGATTGCTCCAAATGTCAATCAGCACAGAGCAGTTAGATCAGGGTAACTTTGTGAGTATGCGTAGGGAATCCGGATATGTGGTATGTAGAAGAGGAAGAAAAAAATGAGGGCTTTTCCCCATGGTGACCTAGAGGTCATTAGTCAAGCAGACATGAAGAAGAAGAAGAGAAGCAGGAAAAGGTAAAAGAAAAAAATGCTGATAAAGACAGTATAAGAAAAGACCTAAAATAGCCTTTTATTTAAGTCTTTGAAAGAATTAATAGATTGTAATTGCTGTAGGACAAAAAGCTATTTGACTTTGTCAATTGACTTTGACCCTTGTCATGCCAGGGTTGATTTTAGTGATTGTTTGGCTAGCTGTTTTTGCTTAATCATCTGTTTATCCACAGACTTAGGCAATGAGAATCTGCAAATTTTGTTCATCCAGACATGTCTTAATGTATGATCTTAATGGGTTTGAACCCACATCAGTTTTATGTCCTGTAACATATCTGAGTGTAAATAACTCCAAAATGAAAGCTGGCTGCCAAGCTGTACCTGATTTTGCATCAGAACTACAAACAGTTGACAAAATTGTCTTGCTTTAGTCAACAACACTTGAATTATTCTTAAAACATACACAATTATTTCACACATATGTGTTGGGGCGAAACCCTTGCCTGGTTTCAGGGCTCATTCCAAACTCTTTATATGGGTTTACAAAGAATCAATGCTCTGCCTCCTTTGTCCTATGAAAAACCTGTATCACTTAGAGGTAGCACTAAATTTGAGCTATGTAGTAAATCCTATGTAATATTTGCATAAGATATTATTATATGTTGGAGGCATAATACTTTCTGGAAGTCTCTCCTGAAAGCACACTTCCTGCTGCCAGTCGTGGGGTCAGCGTGGAGAAGTATAAACCAAATTTTTCTGCTCTCATATACTCCCCTTTATATATATAAGGTAATGATAACCAGTGATTTCATAGCTTCGGCGGTGAGGCATTTAATCAGTAAAAAGCCTCAGGAAGGTTATAAAGGGTTTGGTCCATAGACAGCATGCTTGTTTCAGGTATTCTAGACAAATTTCTCTGTACAATATCTTAACACTCTAGGTTTGGCTTTCGTCTCGGGGGAATCTTTTAGATCTCAAGGAATCCTAATTTCATTAGTAATAACAGTAATTACTGGTAATAACTGTAATTTGGTAATAATACAAAATAATGGCCATTTTTCACTGTTAAGTAACATGGTTTTGAAGTATCTGTGTAGATCTGACCCACCCAATGCAGTACAAACCTGTCACATAATCTTTCTTTAAGCAGCCAGCAAAAGCATTCTGTAGATGTGCTTTTTACCATAGAAATTAATAACAAGAAATATAGGCTAGCTGTGTCTGGAATGAGCTCTAATAATTAAGAAATGACCTATGCAGATTTAAGTTTCCCATGAGGTACTCATACATATACACAGAGATCTTCTCAGAAATAATGTGCTTATACACGTTCCAAATTTCTTCTTCACTTCATTCCTCATTAGGTTAAGTAACCTAAAATAGTGAATGACAGACTGATGAGGGCTATGGAACTACAATATTTTGGAAAATGTTCAGGGACGGCTCTTGTTCACTGACTTAGGTGAACTGGTTGTACCAGTTCAATTTAATGGAAGAGTTTCACATGGTTAATAATGTCACCTCAGAATCAACGAGACGGACTTGGGCAGACACCTAGATCTATACAAAGCCTTCTGGTTTTCATTAGGTATTCAGGCACAGAAAATGGCCTGCCTGCACAGGATGAAGTCCTCAAGTTGTGCTTGTGTCCTCAGGTCGCCCGCTGCCTTCGGTCTCACTGCCTCAGCAGGACGATGACATCCCTCCTACCCACGGGGACAACACGTTCAGTACATTGGTTGAGTAGCACAGGGACACTGATACTGTCATTGCCCATTTGCCACCTCATTTGGGTAAAAGAGCTGACTGAACACATATGCCACCTGCACCCATGAGAAAGGTATGCTCAGAGCACAGCTCTATCAGCTTCCACTGCATTCTGCTAACCCAGACTGAGAGAGGAAGGCTGAGAAAACCTTTACTTAAGAAATCATAGAATCATTCAGGTTGGAAAAGACCTTTAAGATCATCGAGTCCAACTGTAAGGTGGGCTTAAATGGGCCAGTTTTACTGTGCAGATGGGCCCCGAGCTTGCAAGTGCTGACCCTTACATATGTGCCCCTTAGAATGGAAACTTGGACTTCTGAAAGTGCCTAGATACACAAAATTCTTCTTTTGGGAAAGGGAAAAAAAAAAAAAGTGATTTAAAATATAGGAGATATTCCATTTTGATATGTTTTCAATCAACAGGTATACTTTGGAGATCTAAATGGCTTTTCCATTTGAAATTTATTTTAATTTCTGACATTATAATATAATGTATGTGATTTTGTAAAAAATACACCAAAGTATTTGTATTTCTATTCATAGATTAGACACTAAGCATTGAAAGAACAAAAAAAAGTCTTTGCCCAAAAAACTTTAAAACCAGAGTGAACATAATCACTACTTTAAAAGATTCAAGAATGAACAAAACATAAAGTCCTAATAGTAAACATCCTTTGTTTTCTATTGATGATAATAATGAGCTATTTTGTGAAATTTACTTTTAAGTCGAACTTCTTCAGTGATCATAATGATAGGAACTTTTCAGAATAATTTTGCTATGTTTCATTTTGGAGATTGTGGTGGGTTGACCCTGGCTGGAGGCCAGGTACCCACCAGAGCCGCTCTCTCACTCCCCTCATTCACTAAACAGGGGAGAAAAGGCATAACGAAATGCTTGCAGGTCGAGATAAGGACAGGGAGAGATCACTCTCTAATTATCGTCACGAGCAAAACAGACCGAACTTAGAGAGGGAATTCATCTGATTTATTACTAGGCAAAACAGAGTAGAGGAATGAGAAAATAAAATCAACTCTTAAAACACCTCCCCCCACCCTTCCCATCTTCCCGGGCTCAACTTCACTCCCGGCTTCAACCTTCCCCCCTCAGCGGCACAGGGGGACGGGGAGTGGGGGTTACGGTCAGTTCATCTCATGGTGTTTCTGCCGCTTCTTCATCCTCAGGGGGAGGACTCCTCTCATCGTTCCCCTGCTCCAGCATGGAGTCCCTCTCACGGGGTGCAGACCTTCAGGAGCAAACTGCTCCAGCGTGGGGTCCCCCACGGGGTCACAAGTCCTGCCAGCAAACCTGCCCTGGCATGGGCTCCCCTCTTCACGGGTCCACCGGTCCGGCCAGGAACTTGCTCCAGCGTGGGCTTCCCATGGGCCACAGCCTCCTTCAGGTGCCTCCACCTGCTCCGGCGTGGGGTCCTCCACGGGCTGCAGGTGGAATCTCTACACCCCCTCATCCTTCCTCCATGGGCTGCAGGGGGACAGCCTGCTTCACCGTGGCCTTCACCACGGGCTGCAGGGGGATCTCTGCTCCGGCGCCTGGAGCTCCTCCTCCCCCTCCTTCTGCACTGACCTTGGTGTCTGCAGAGTTTCTTACATCTTCTCACTCCTCTCTCCGGCTGCAAAAGCGCGCTCTCTCTAACTGTTTTTCTTCTTCTTAAATATGTTATCACAGAGGTGCTGATTGACTTGGCCTTGGCCAGCGGCGGGCCTATCTTAGAGCCGGCTGGCATTGGCTCTGTCAGACACAGGGGGAGCTTCTAGCAGCTTCTCACAGAAGCCACCCCTGTAGCCCCCCCGCTACCAAAACCTTGCCACACAAACCCAACACAAGATATAGGACAGATTTTAACATCCTGAACCAGTAGAAAGATTCCTATCAACTTCAATGGGGCTTAAATATGACTTTCAATCTTCTACATTTTTGCAGTGACATGAAAAACAGAGGTTGGTTAAAAGTATTAATCTGAATTCTGAAATAATTGAACAATACTCTTTTTTAAAATTAATCCTGCTATCACTTCCCCTCCTGAAACCTAAGATTTCTCCAACTGATGATGCATTCCTTGGGATCAAAATGGTTTTTTTCAACTTTTGAAACACTACTGTTTCAATAAATAATCTTCAGAGATTATTTTTTCTTCACCTGTGCAGCCTGGGGATGCTTTATTTATCAATTTTATAGGTAATACTTGTCTCTGATACAAAACCATAAAAAATATATAGATGGTGGAGTTGTCTAACAAACGTTTTGGACTGGACATGTGATTTTTCTTTGGTTAACCAGTGCATGTAGCCACATAAGACTAAAACCATTAGACTTTCATGTAACCTTTTCAAGAATCCTTTATATGGAAGAAAAGCCATCATCAGCCCATGAGCTTCCACAACTACAAGAGCTAAGAATGGGCCAGACAACATTATTTCTAGCGAGGGTTTTTTTGATCCCTAAGATCCCAGAAGAGTTACAAGCTCTTATGAAACAGTCAGAAAAAAAACAGCTTCTCCACTTAGATTTTTGTCATGTCCCTTTTGCTGCAAGTTTGTTATTTTCCACAGCTTTTGGGTAGGACAAAGTTTATCTGCTTTGATGGAAAAAATCAGTCTTCATTGAATTTAGTTTACTATGAGCTGCAAGATTTTGCCCCAAAGCAGGTAAGAAGCACACACACATCCTGCTGCATAGGCAAAGAGCTGTGACCTCCAGGAAAGCCATATCAGCTGCTTTCTGTAGCTGTGAACATCTCTTTGTGGACTGAAAGTAGGCTGCAGGTGGTTCAGCCTTCCAAGTATGCAATTGAGGAAAAGATTCAAGCAGCTTTCTCCTTTCTGCTCCCCAGTTGGAGTCGGTACAAATAGAGACTAATCCCCGTGAGAGAAAAATACCGAGAAGCCTAGCTAGCCACCTGAAGGTTTGATAGCTGCCCCCATCGGAGTGGGATCACTACTCTGTTCTTTGCAGTCACACCTAAGAAAACAAATAGCGTTGAGAGCATCTGCTCTGCCTGTTGTAGGGATGGGATGAGTAGGAAATCAGGTTGTTCCCAGGGTCAGTGTGGGTTTTGCTCTGAGAATCTGCTGCAGCGCAGTGACTGTGCACTGCTCCTACTGCAGGGTTGTAGCTTAATGCCACGCTGTAGCCTGAAATCTGTTCCTTGCCAATTATCCCTATAACTCATATTTGGTTAAAAGTCAAAGCAAGTTTTGCTCAGCAGCCAGCTGCAAGCTGGGTTGAGTTTCAAAAAAATCAATTTGAAGCATTTGTGCTTCATAAATCACCATCAGCTGATACATATTGGAGAATCAGAACACTGCAAGCAGATAGCTGCAGCAGGACAAATTTTGTTGAATTTCTAACTAGTACTGTTTATTAGCTTTGCTGATAACAGTTGCATGATTTCAAACACTAATACAAATCTGTGAGGAAAATCTCCTCTTCTGTAGCAGGATAGTAGCGAAGGTACTGTAGCAAAATCAAAGGGGCTGAAGGATCCACAGGCTAAGGCAACGCAGTTGAAGCGATATATACAATTCCAGGACAAAAAAGAAAATGCGTGACTGGTAACTGTTTCCCCTTTAAACACTATATACATGGTGATGCTCAAGCAGAGCAAACACAGTTTACTCACTTCTGTCACCTGCCTCCTCCACAGTTTGTGCAGAACCGGTAACTGCAGTACAGACTGCCGGCATTATCTGATAGTCCCTGCAGCTCCTCGTTTCGTGACCGGCTTCATCACACAAATTGTGATGCTATTCCTGCAAGAAAGAACTATTCATGAAAACAAAGATTTTTCTTGTGCACGCTTAGCAGCAATGTACATACACGTTCAGTCATTGGGGGCACAAACTAGAGGAAGTACAAATATTTGACAATAGAAGACAAACCAACTGAGCATCCTCAAAAGAAGGGGACGTGTCCTTTACCACCACCAGCAGCTTAGTATGGAGATGTCATGATTTAGCTTTGTTTCCTGAAACAGAATCACGTTTTTTAAAATCCTGAATATAAATAGCTGACCAAGCTCTGTCTTGAAAATTAGTGAAATAAGGCATATAAGGGAGAAAGATCTCATTTAAGTAACACTAACATTTTAAGTGCTTTCTCCAATGTCGGTCACACACACCTATGTTTTCTGGGCTTTGGTGACCCTCCTTGCAACAAATCTAGCACTGGTTAGTGTGAGGGCAGTATGGAAGCTTATGCCTCTGCTCTTCCACAAACATGGTCAATAAAAGTTACACTAAATGGTAGTTAATTCAGAGTTCAAAGCTTCCATTTGATGCATAGTGGATATATTCAGCAGATAGGTTTAATGAAGTCTCTCTGGCATTAATTCTCTAGCAATAATCATATAGCAAAGTGAATTGGATCCCTACTGCAATAGTGATGGTTGTTCTGTAACTATGTGCAGTGTTAATAGCTATGAACACTTTCTTGAAGGACATGCCTTCAAAGGCCACAAGAAAGAAGATAATTAAATACATTTAAATGTGAATTAGTTTGCTGCATTTCATGGCTTAAGGGTGAACTTCTCTTACAATAAAGATGTTCAGGATTCAATCCCTCCATGCAGAGATGAAGTTAAATGAAATCTGTACAAAACTAGGGTAAGGCAATGCAAGGATTAGGGTGGCTCAGAGCTTGCTATTGGGAGGAATAGAGGATGGATTGAAGGAATCACAGAAGTAAGCCAAGGCCATGGTTGTTTTCCTGCATTTCTCCCATCCCAGCAGTCTGCAGTCCCACATAGCTACCTCATCTGCCTGCTTCTTGAGCTGGACCCAGCTCCGGGAACGAACGGACACTGCACTGAACACACATTTAGGCTATAACATTACATACTGGGCAGAATCTGACCAACTGAAGCAGGAGCGACATGCTGGGTTATTTGCATTAACAGTAAGCAGGGTTTAAAATGGCATGAATGTCTAAATGAGAGGAAAGCCTGTTATATACATTCTGCAGAAAGTATTCAACCACTGTTAATCCTTTATGCAAAGATTAAGTAAACGTGCCAAGCTCAGTGTCAGCACGGGTGGCATGGCATGTAATTGCCCGTGGTACAAACGCCTAGGAGTTTAAGTTCTTTATGAACAGCCGCTATTATCAGTGCCTAGTGGTGTTTCCCCTACGCCGATTTTTTTTTCTTTTTCTCTCCATCTTTTCGGGACCGCAGCGTTTCATTACGAATCAGAGACGAACACAGCTCCTCACCCGCGCTGTACCGTGCCCAGGAGGTCTGAAACCCAGCGTGTTGCAGGCTGTGCCATGAGGGAGCTCCCGGGGACGCACCGCCAGCGCTTTGCACTGACGGGCAACGGGTTCATTTCGTTCCAGCTGAGGATGGGGGAGTGTTGCATTAAATGAGACGGAAGAACAGCTCTCTACCTCCCTTCGCGCCCGTACGGCCCCAAAGGGCGCCAGGGCCCCCTCCCCAGCGTTAGGCGGGGGTGACAGCTCGGGGCCGCCCAGAAGGGGCCGGCGGGACCCAGGGCGGGTGGCGCAGAGACGACCGGGAGGGACGGCTCGCCAGCGCCGCGGGGGCGGGGAGGGGAGGGGAAACCCTCAGGATCCCCCGGCCCCCGCGCGGGGAGACACCGCGTTAGTCACCGGGACCCTCCCCCTGTGCCGACGCTCGGCTCAGCCGCGGCAGCGGCCGTGTCAGCCGGGAGGCAGCGCCGCTCCTCGCTCCCCGCCGACGGGACGCGGCGTCTCCGTGAGGCGCGGCAGCCGCCGAGGCTGAGGGGGAATGGAGGGGCCCGGGCTGCACCTCACGGGGCTCTGCGCCGCGGCCGCCCTCCCTCGGGGCGGCAAGGCGGGCTGCCGGCGGGCGGCGTGAGGCGGCTGAGCCGCCCCGGGTGCCCCCGCCCCGCGCGGGGAATGAGAGGCGGCGCCGCGGGGCTGCCGGAGCCTGCCGGGACCCACCATGCGGGAGCTGGCGATCGAGATCGGCATACGGGTCCTGCTCTTCGGCGTCTTCGTGTGAGTACCCGCCGGACAGCGGGGCGCGGGGGGGGGGGGGGGGGGGAACGGCACCAGCGGGTACCTCCGGGACTGCCTCAACTTTCCTCCGTCGCTCGCGGCCGTTCTGGGGCCCGAGTCCTTCCTCACACCCGAGCGCGGGGTCGGATCGGCGGTGCGGGGTGGGGGTGCGGGGCTGGCCGCCCCTCAGCGCGGGCGGACGGCAGTCAGCCGCCCTGCAGCCCCTGACGGAGAGGCACCCGCCGGTGGGCTCTGGCGGCGAGGCGGACCCCGCGGTGGGGGAGCCCCCCAGGCTGTCGCCGGCCCCCTCGGGAGCCCGGAGCGACGGGGAGCTGCCGCCGTTCCTCCATCCGGCATGCGGGGGAGGAATTTTTCCCCAGGGTGAGCCGTTGCAGGAGCAGCGGGGAGCCCCCTCTGCCCTGGGATTTTTGCCGAAGACCTGCGGGAAATTTTTGCCGGAGAAACTCCTGTTTGTGAGAGAAGTGTGCAAAACCCAACTAAACCCCCCCCCCCCCCCCCCGCTTCTGTTTTCCTTTGGACGATTGTAGTTGTTACTGTGAGGTCTCATCTCTGCCAAGGCTGTCAGAGCACCCAACAGCTGGCTTGCAGCAGTGGGAACCCGCAGTGGGTGAGCCCCGGGGCAGGCACCCTCAGCGGGGCCGCTCCAGCGCCGGTGCTCGGGGCTGAGGAAGGACCTCGGGCTGATCGTGAGATGTCGTGTGTTGTAGCTGGGCTTGCGATGCGTATCGGCACGCTGCTATGTAGGAAGGAAAGTCATGAAAAATCTAGTTGCTGAAAGATGTGCAGCTATCGCTGCAGGAGCACTCTTTGTTTCTGCCTTCTTTAGGAGAAAGCAGTTAGGTATTGTTTTGTGCTCTATACTTCAGGCAGGTTTCCCTCTTTCTTCTCAGGGCTGTGCCTGTTTCTTCTTTCTGGCAGTTTGTGTTCTTCATGCATTTGAACAATGAAAAGTTATGATCTTCGCATAAGCTTGCAATTCAGTTGCTTAATGTTTAAAGATGAGTAGTCTCAATCTTTGTGATCTCTGAGGCATCACAGAAATTACATCAGATTCTGCTACTGTTTACTTGTTTGTCTAGTTAACCAGGGATCCTGTTGGTCACAGGTGCAGGCAGTAATAGTATAGAGCATCTATTAAGCCGTGATAGTGACTTACAGCTGGTGGTACTGGAATGCTTTGATGCACTTCCTTTCTGAACCTCTCATGGTTAATGACTAACTTTGCCCAATTTACTGGTATTTGAGTTTTTCCTCAGTGCTCATTTCTCTTGAATATCGATGCAAATCTTTTGATTTGCAACACGTTTGGTAAGTGCCATCCTCTTCCTTTTAGGATAAACTTTGATACCTTCAAAAACCTGTAAGGTACCTTTTGATACCTTTGTTCAGTTGCATCTTACTTTGAAAGTAGACCTGTTCCTTTCAACAGAACTCTTTTCTGGAATATATGGAATTACAAGGTGAGCAAAGACCTCTGAAACTGATGCTACATCAGAACCTTTCCCTTCATTACAATTGCATGTGTAATTCATCGCTTACACCATCCAGTAAGAGATATCATGGTAATAAGCTATATGAAGATATGTAAATCATGCCCCATTATAAGTAGTATTCTCTAGGTTATGCTTGTCTTCTGTCCTCATTTCCTCTCTAAAACATTCTGTAATTTTCACTATTCTTTATGCTATGGTTCTAAAAACAGCTGAGGGGTGGCTAAAGGAAATGCTTTGGGTAGAGCCACCATAATGCCATATGGCAAAGGACTACAGAAGCGCTTTTCGCATTTTTCACGGAGCTCAGCTTCTTCCTTCTTGGAATTCCGGGGAATAATTCTGACATTGTAAGAGGTCATTGGGAGCATTCATTGACATCTAAAAGTACCGAACATGTAGTATTCTAAATTCACATCCAGGTTGGTGTTTAGTTTTATAAAGAACTGCTCTTTCTTTGTAATGGCTGCAAATATATGATCTCTAGCTAGACCAGAAGAATGGCTTTTATATTCAGATAATCTTAACACCAAAGTAATCTTTTGCTATTGAAATAGTATTCAGTATTTCTCTGTCTTTCCAAAGAGGCAGTTACTCTTATTTTGTAAATTTTTTTGTTATTTAAGTTTAAATACTGTGTTTTCTGTGGTTTTGTAGACAGGCAGGGCAAGGATTTTTATGGAGGGGTGAGTTCATTGAAATATCTCTTCAAGTGTGACCAATTACTGGTGAATTTGGAAGCCCTGGGACTGGAGTCAGGGCAGCAGGAATGTAAGCTCTACTGCAGAAGCTATTTCTAGGAATGAAAAGGCTTGTAAGGTTCCCACCTCCCCTGGAAAGAAATGCTATTAACATCAGTGAGTTGAGGCTTGGTCTGAGATCATCTCTGTTGTGAATGCCAGCTGCAACATAGATATTTGTCCACCAGGAACCAAACTGAAGAGTATCAGTTCATTCTGAAAAGGTGTTGATGACTTTGGGTCACTACCAACCCTTGCAGTGTTAGAAACCTGACCTTGAAGATAATGGTTCTGTAGTTATTTGCCAATTGTGAACCATCTGTGCCTCCCAGATGTCTTTTTAGCTTCAACCTACTGATTAATATAACTCAGAGTAATATACTGGCACATTTTGTATCATAAAATGCAAAAGAAAAAGGTGTGTATTCCATGTTGTAGTTGTGCTTGGTGATAAATGTCATTTCATAAAAATGGAGGTGTGAAAACTTATGTTGATGATTGCTGAAATTGAATGTATTGCCAATTTGAATGTATTTTACGGCAACAGCAGCCGTATTTTCTATACTTAAGACTGGCAACCTTTTTTCCCCCCACATAATCATCAACTTTAGTCATTCCACCAAAGGTGAAAATCTATTCTTGTTATTTAAGTTGTCTTCTGTCATGCAAATGTACACCATGCCAAGTAATACACACTTTTGGTGGTTAGGTATTGGTTTGGATGAATTCAACAGGCAATCAGGGAGGATGATGATAACAACTGACTCAGTTCTAGGTGATGTGTTTTTAGCCATTGCTAAGTGAACACAATTAAAGACGGGTTTAGGTATTGAAATTAAACAACTCAGGCTTCTGTGCCTTTACAAAGATCTATGCTGAAGGGCATTTTAGCCCTCAGGATTTACTAGTATTGAAGGAGGGATTAGTTAGCAAAGATTTATTAGAAGAATGACAGCTGCCTGAAATTCAGAAGCAGGAGTTAAAAAAAAAAAAAGGCAAAACAAAAAGCCAACAAACCAAACACAACACATTGCAGTCAAAAACATACTTGATGCACACTTTACTGGGAAGGTAAATAGATGTTCTTTGAGTACCTTCAGGAAAATAGATCTCAAGCCACAAGTTACAAATTGTAAGGACAATAGTGAGATTTCTGTTCTGTCCTTCAGTTTTTCCTGGCTCCTAAACATTAACAAATTAATTTTTAGTTTTCAAAATATTTAGCCTTATACTTTTTGACTGAACTGAAAAGATCCTAATAAGCATAGATGATTTGCTACTTACTAGGCAAAGAAAATTCTCTCTGTATAATTTGTCCATTACATTGTTATTACATTATGCAGTTTCAAACATTTTTTAATTAAACCTGGATGTTAATCAGTTCTCACTACATATTTTTGTTTGTTTAGTCTTTTATTTATTAAGAAATATCTGTGAGTACAGAACTAGATTTTTTTTTAAAGTGAAATTTTTCATGCAAGGTCTCAGAAGCAGAAACGGTCTGAAGTTGTCTGCAGTAGAAAATGTTTATAAAACAAGTGTGAGCATGTACTTTGTTTATAGAAAAAATCAAACACTAATTTGAAGAATGATTTAATTAGGGTCTTGCATCTCTGTTTTCTTCATTTTGTACTTATTCCTATGACCTGGAGCATCTTAAGCTGCCTGATTAATGCTAAAACATGTTAAACGTGGACAGTCTTTCTTCTGCTCCATGTGGACAATGGCATTTGTCACTTACTGAATGCTTGATGAAAGCAAATTGTTTTGACTGACCTGGTTTTATTCCGTTAAGGCAATTGTAAAAGATTTGTGAGCAAGTCTGATATTTTTCACACAGGAGTGACGCCCTTAAAACAACCTTCTTCATCTCTCCTGAAAAGAGAGATTCATTGAATGGTAGCTCAGAGTGAGCCTGTACTTACCGGTAGGGAAGTCTTAGTTTCTTAGCAAAATACATGTTACTCTGTTCTAGGTATCTCCTAGAAGGAGAACTTTCAGCTGTTTCAGAAGTTTTAGAAGACTGCAGTGTTGTCTTGGTAGAGAGATGGAAGAATTTGTTTCTGTCGTAGAATATTCAGCACAATGACTTGTCAACAGCATATCGCTGATGTTTCTAGATCTAACTGATTAAAAGGACAGTCTTTCAAGGATTGCTTCATCAAACCTCGAGCTCTTCAGAGAGTGTGATGTGATTAAAATATAAATGTCATTCAGAATAATTGGATATCTTCCCTACAGCACAGTCTCATTAGCAGCCTCCCTTGGGGATAAATGTTTATCTGCAGGCTAACATATGTATACATTACACGCATGTAGTGTACAGTGTTGACTAATGCTGACATCTTTTGTGTGTGTGTGTCATGTTCAGACTCTGGTTTAAGTAAATATAGCCAATTCTGTGCATGTTTTGTTTCTCGTAAGTTTACAAATTAAGATTTTAATCAAGTTATGAATATGCATGAAATGATTTAGGCTGGAAAGCTCTTTCAACATAGCTTGCTTTGTCATGGGTGGTGATCTGGATATTCTGCATACATCGTCTTCATAAATGATACTATGTATTGTCTTGTTAACACAGAGAGAAAATCAATTAGCTGAGGAAATTCCACAATGCTGCAGTTCCGCTTTACTCTCTTCTCCTAGTTTGCGCTTGCTTTTTCTCTGTTGTATCTACTGGAGTTTTGGAGAATCCCCTGAGCTTGAGAATCATGAGTAGTTGGAGATCTTTAGGTAATATAAGCAAAACAGTATTGAGAAGAAATCACCAGGCTGAGACATTAAGATTTATTTCCTCATCCTGACAGAAACGCTGCCTGATTACACAAATCAGTTGGACCAGGATTTCAAAGCACCTTTTAAGCCTAGGCTGTATCGCTGGATGTTTCAAAGTAAAGTAGGTATTTGGCCTCATGAGCTTCTCAGTCTTTTTGTGCCCTACATTCTTCGTTTGAGTTTCCCATAATTCGGCTTTATTTGGAACCTGATTTTTTGGCTTGTGATCTTAATCTTGGACTTCATTTTTCTGTAACCTAATTTCTCGTCAAGAAAGGGAGAGTAATACTTCTTTTTCTCACTCTTTTTTTCATTTAGTTGATGAATTCTTTGTTGTGAGGTATGTGGATAGCAGCCAAAGCCATTGAACATCCTTGGAGCTTTTTCGGTGGCAGTTTCACAAATAGTAATGATAATGCGAAGTGAGAACATCAACGTGTTTGATTACTAACCTGTTTGAAAATAGGTACTGTATTATAAACCATAATTTAGATGATACTAAAAATGAGGGCCCAGGTTGAAGTCTAGTTCACTGAGTAGGGTTAATGAATGGTTAAGGGAAAGACCTGCTATAAAAAAAGACCTTAGCCTCTCTGGTGCTTGGGATCTGAGAACATATATCAAAGGTTGCGTATCGAGCTCCAGCGGCAAGCAACAGACTTGTTCCAGTGCTCAGCAGAGTCTGTTACACCTTTGAAGTGATGGAAGAATTAGAATGCCGTGGAGCTTCTGTAACTCGCTGAATGCAACTGATATATCACAAAGTAACCTGAATTTTAACTTTGCTCAGCTCTACGTCCTTGAGAGGCTACTGTAAAAACAAAAGGCCATAAATACCTATTGTACCTGGTGTAATATGAAGTACACAACAAAACGACTGTGTGCCTGTCCTAATATCTATGAAATATCGCAACGCTGACGGAGACACTTGGTACTTGGCATTCCACTGAGCTGAAGCTTCTGTTTCCATTGTTTTCTTATTTTATTTGTTGAAACCAGGGTAGGATTTTACTGACTTTGATAACAGTTATTCAGGAAAAAGTGTACCTGTCTTTTGTGCCGACTTTGGTCTGTGCAAAAGATACTGTTTTACAGACCGTTGTATCAAAACGTTTAGCTTGTAGAACTAAGTTTGTTTAATTTGTCTTCCCTGAGCCCCAGGGAGGTAAGGGGGATTTAATGGCAGGAAATCCAATTGTCCTGTTAATAGGATGGGATTTACAGTTGATGTCCACGGCTAAACTCGCAGCTGAATACATGCTAAAAAAGGATGTTATTGCAAATGTGAAAGCATCTGCTCCAGATTTTTGAGGAGTAAATGGCAACTTTGTGTCTCTTCTTGTTGAATCCCATTTACTCACTGACTTTGGCACTTTGTATTTATTTGCTCCCAGCCCCGATGGAGGGCGTTTTATAGTGAGAATGTTACTAAGACTGACAGGATTTCTGTGAGGGAAATTTTTCTTTAAAAAAAATATTGATTTTTATACTTTGATCTAAGCACAGTCAAGCTGTTGCACAACTGTGTTTCTTATGGCAAAGTCTTTAATAAAAAGTGCAGTCTTACTGCTGAGAGTGCACTCGGACCTGGCACAGTAAACCGAGATCTTTATAGGCTCGCGATCTGTTGGTGACTTTGAAAAGTGAGTACCTGGAAATAGTTGGCGGAATTATTGACACTGTAAGTGGATTAAGGATTATATTTAGTGTGTCTTGTAACTTTTTTTCTGTAGTGAGCACCGTGCTGATACTGAACAGGGGACGTGCTGCATCCATGTTGGCGAGGATTGGTGGACAGAGAGAGGGAAAGCTGAAGCCAGTACTTGTGTCCCTTGCTGAAAATTTGGTCATGATCTGCTGATCAACAGGGGATGTACGCTTGGATGATTAAGGAAAGCTTCACTGGTTTCTGAATCAGAATAGCTGCTTCACAGATGATCCAATTAGATTGTCCTCATAGAAGAGACAAAGTTGTCATCAGATGTTGCGCTTGAAAAAAAGCTTTTTATAACTGCATGGATTTTAAGGTGTTTTTCCTTTGCCTTGTAAATGGTAAATTTGTGGTCATTGGACCACAAGACGTTGCTACGCAAGAAACTGTGACTGATCTATGTGATTCTGCTGAAAACTAGGTTAGGAATGTTTGTCTGTTGTAAATCAGATTGCTACAGTTACTGTGTATCCTATTTGTTTATTTCTCTGCATTACAAAACATTTTTAGCTTTTACTATCCAAATGGCTAAATATGTTAAAATAGCACTGAATTTTAATTAAAATTGCTTATAGATAAAATGCAGTAAGTGTGAAATACTTTACTGTAGGCTAGAGTAACAGGGTTTACAACTGGTATTTTCAAAGTAAGTGGTTGATTAAGAATACTTATGCAGGTGAATTTCGGAGAATTGAGAAAGATGGCAAGAGGGGGATAGAAAACCCCTTTTCTGAGAAAAGATAGAAATAATTGAGCTGTTTAATCTAGAAATCTGAGGAGCCATGGACGTAATCGTCACATGTAAGCAGTTGCCGTAAAGATGTATGAAGGCAAACTGCTCTTCGTGTCCTTCAGGAATTGTACAGAAAGGAAAGGTTTTTAAACTTGTAGCAAGGGAAACTTAGGCTGAGTGTGGGGAAATACTACCTAATTGGAAGGACTCTTGAGCTCGGTGGTAGACTGCCCAAGGCATATGTAGAATCTCCACCAATGGAAACTTTAAAAAGCAAGTTATGCTAAAGTATCTTGGGAGTATTTTACATAAAGTGTTGCTTTGCTATGTGGCTGCGAGGAGACAGACTAGGTGGCCTTGTAAGCTAGCACAAATCGGCTTAATGATCCAAGATTTATATTGCCTGCGAGTGCCTCAGTGTGCGGGGAAAAGGGGAAAAGCATTAAAGCAAAATTTTTGGCTCATGCTGATGGGCAGAACAGGCAACGGTGTTACCAGTTACTTGGAGAATACTTCAGCACAGACTGGGCAGAAGCTGATGATACCTTCTGGCTGGAGGGCAGTGCCATGCCAGGTATCATATTCTAAATATTTTTGCATTGATGAGATTGTGGGGAAAATGAAATCCTAGATTAGGTGAAATGTTTCACTCTGCAGTCTTGCAGTTCAACATTTTACTCGTATTTTGAGTGAAAAGTTTTATTACTACTTTGGAATTTATAATGGAGGTGTAAATCTCAGCTCAGACATATTTCAGCTTTGAAGGATTTGTGGCACCCTGCCAAGCGTTGTGAAGCCTTGCAAATTGAAAACAACAGAGGAGTGTATCGTTTGATATAAAGTGTTATATTTTCATTAACTGCCAATTTTCCCTAATGGGAGAACAGATCTAATAGCCTGACTGTACTCTCATAGCCCGCAGAGAGGCCATGAATAATTTCATTCATCTAGTGTCCAAGGTGCTTTACAGGAGTGTAACTACTGCTATTGACTTTAGCGAGAACTACAAAATGCTAAAAGTGATGTTCCTATTCCCCATTACCATATCTTTATATCTTTTTTTTTTTTTAAATCATTATTAATGCTCTGGAACATGTAGTAATTCACACAAGTGTTTTTGGTTTGAGTGATGTTAATATGGTTAGATTTGATTGTGAATATTGTTAGCCAGGTCTTTTTTTTTTTTTTTTTTCCTCCCGAGAATAATGAAGTCATTGCATACAGCAACTGTAAAGGAAAAACTGGAACAAAATAGCTTGTAAATTTACATTAGATTTAGCGAATAACTTCAAAAAAGTGTCTGTCTATTAATTCTGAAGTGTTTATTTTAAAATTTGCATTTTTAAATGCACTTTTTATTAAAATTAATTTAATGGATGCCCAAAGAAAATATTTGATTACAGTTTGGTTTAAAATGTTATGTTGCCATTTGGCCAAAAATTAGTGGTGTAATTTCACATAAAGAAACTCTTGATCGAGCCTTCTAGCTTGGTCCATAGTATTTCTCCCCTCTCTCACTTCCTTACCAGCTCCTGAGTTTTTTGTCTGAAAAAAACAGTCTGAGAATGTGTTTTGGCACTTAGCTCTAATTGTAGACAATTTGTTTGTTACTACTTAACCCTCACTTTTATTCAACCTATACCTCTCAGGTACAGGATAGGCTTCACTGCCATACAGGTAGTCTTTCAAGGTCATCCATCGTATGTTTAAGGGGAATGGGATACAAATCATAAACATTCATATAATATATTCTAGACAAAAAATAACTTGGCAGCAAATCATCAAGTCGTGTTCATATTATTAAAATTCAATTCTGGTGAAAAGCTTGGTGAACGAGAGAAAATTTCTTGCGTAGAAGTGGTGGTAGGTTTTTGATACAGGGCTTTTAGAGAGATTGAGTGGGTGCAGTGGCTGAACGGAGACGAGATCCTACAGCGTGGAGGAATGTATTAGTGTTTCAGAGATTGCTCCTGAATAAGCTGCCAGGGTCAAGCTGTCACTTCCAACTGATTAAGCCTTGTTCCAAGCAAGATCTTAAAGAGCTATTGTGGGAGGGACAGGAGTGAGAAGCATTGAAGTAAGTGTGCTACAAAGGGAGTTTTGGAGAAGGAGTGATGGAGGGACAAAAATAGCTGAGAGGGCAGGCTTTGGTCACTAAGAGAAACTCTAACCCCTGGCTTTCACTTTGGGTCCAAACCTATAGTCAGTAGGAATGTGGCACACAGGTATGAAAACGGAAGAAACTTTATCAGACTACTCAGCTCTATCAAATTGCTGTGAAGCCAGGGTAGTTGTCCAAGGAACTGTTGAGAGTTGTTTGGCTGAAAACAGTTTGAGATGTAAAAACAAGCATTAAAAAACATCAAAAGCAAAATTTTGACTGTCTGTAGTATGCATTGCTTCATTATTCAGACATGTGCTTAGGTAACTTAAACCTGTAATATGAAATCTGTTTTTCACTTTAGCATAACGTACAATCGCCAGCTTTGAAACTTCTAATGACTACATCAGTGTTTGTATACTGATGATTTCCTTTCACTCTTCTCCCTACACAAACACATCGAAATGACTTTTGTGAAATAGCTTACATCATAGGGTATATTTAATAAAAATAGAGCATAGAGGCAACAGTTAATACCATAAATTATGCTTTTTATTAACTAAAATGAGAGAGAATGCAATGAAAACAGTAACCAATAGTTGTCACTTTCTTGGCATCTCTTATTTCTGTAAGACTACCACTGTTGATTCTCACTGTTACAGTAGTGCAGCTGTACTGGATTGCCTTAAGTATTTATTTAATTGACATAATAAGTAGCAGCTCTGACCTGCTTGCCTTGCATTTGAAGTGCTATGCCACTATGCCCCGTGAGCAAGGATCACAAGAACTGAACTGCTTTTTTACCTCGGGAGCAGCTAAATGCCAAAACAAATACATTTTTGTTTCAAAATGATTTATTTTATATTCTGCTGACCAGAAAGCAAAAGATGCAAACATTGCTTTCAGTATTAGGTCAAAGTTTAAAAAAAAAAAAAAAAAAACCAGGCCAAAATACATCAGTTTGACTCATTTTGCAGTGGGTTTTTTCCTGTTTCAGTATAGCCACTCTTGTCTCCTGCTCTTCTGTTCAAAGCTGCAATGCAGCATGGCCAATGTTCCCTCTTTATTTCTGTCACTTTGCTCATTTCCAAATATTCCGCTTCTGTAAGGAAGAAATGATGGTGAAAAGGTTGTATCTAGGCTAGTTAAGTAGTTTAATGCCTGAATACCCATTTTTATTCCCATTGAATGGGAGTTTTCTAGATTCAGTCACTTCATACTGGCAATAATGATATTCAGGAATATTTAGTGCTACTTGCATTAAAGTGCTCAGCCTGTGAGCAAGGAGAATGTATGTGAAGTTTTTGGATTCTGTCCGGCGCACAAGAACAACTGGCTGGCTGTGTTAATTGCTTGTTCTTGTGCTGTTCATGCATGGTCAGATAATCCTTTCCCTTTCCTCTTAGGTTTAGTATGACTGAAATAATATCACAGGAAGGAAATCATTTATCCAGAGAGAGTTCAAATGCCAAGGATTGAGAAAGCAGTAGAGGTGTAATTTAGGTACTAAGGAAATTAATATTAGATTCTAAAACTCCAGGCTATTCTCTTTTTTTCAGCATTGTGAAAAGATTGCTAGTTCACTATTTCCTATTAAGTATTCTGAGAACATTTATGTATCATTTATGTATTATTTCATAAGCTGCAGGACTCCCGTTGTGAATGTGTATTGTTGTTAGTTCAAGATCTGAACTTTTAACTGAGCCCAGACTCCCCAGCTGTTGCCTCCTTGCTGATTCATTTAATTCATTTTGTTTCTTAAATTTGGACCAAGCAAGGAAGAGAAAATTTGAGCAGAGGGGTTGGGTCTGGGTTTTTTTTAACCTGTTTCTATCCGTATATTCAGTATGGGTACACATGGCTCAAGTCGTGCTGTAGCAGACTTGAGCCTAATCTCAGGCGCAGCTGATGAAGCCTTTATAAATACAGCCCCAGATGCTGTATCAGGGAAGGGTCCAGTGGCTCAACAATCATTCGGAGACACTGACTGGCACAGACTTCATCATCTAATTAGACACATTCTGGTTGAAGAACCTGTCATGGTTGGCTTTGTTGGCCCAGTACGGCTCATCCAAACTGGGGTGCAATGCTAGCTGTGAGAAGGAGAGTCAAAAGGGTGGCCATTCATCTGTGGAAGAAGTCACACCTAGATGTATATCTGTTAAATCAGTGGATATATGAGGCAAATCTAGGAAACCTGCTAGCAAGACTGAAGAAAAATACTGGAAACTCTCTTCTTTCAGCACATCTGGGAAATATGACAAGCATGGTAATAAGTATGTTTTTAAAACTGCATTAGAATTAATTTTCAATCCCTTCTTAATCAAAATTATTTCTCCTATATCTGAAGGGCTACTGTGGGCAGAGTGCTAGTTAAATGTAACACTGCAATTGCTAGCTGATTTAAAATATTCACTTTTACATTAAGTGATACTGACTCATCTGAAGCCAAACCTACCCTTGAGAACCAGTTCTCAACTTGCTAGTGGCATTAAAAAAAAAAACCAAAAAAAACCCCAACCAAAAAGGTTGCCTCTGCCCTTTGTCATTATTGGTCCCAGGATTTAATTCCATTAACTTTTGGCTCCTCCCCACATAAAAGTGCACCCACAGAATTGAAAGTGGGGAAAGCTGTATACATTTCAATTAGAATATCAAATGTTATCAGGAAGTGGTATGAAGGCCTTGTTTCTAGCTTCTCAGAAATACAGAAGTTTAAAACAGGCTATCAACTTGCGCTATTTTCAGAGCTGTACTAGGCACTGAATAGGGACTGAAAGAAAGAAGCCTCTTGCAACATTTTTCTTACCGTTTACTTTCTGCCAGTACTCCTCTCAGTCTTTGTAAATACTTGCCTACAAACAGAAGGCTACTGCCAATGAAGAGAGGCATCAGATCTTCAAATTTCTGTAGCCATAAAAACAGCTTATGAATTATCTTTGTAGGGTGTTCCTGTGAATATTGACTACCCTGTATCCTGCAGGACACTCAAACCAATAAAGCTCCATATTAGGATTATAGATTGTTAATCAGAAGTGGTAGGTGTATACACTGCATGGCAATGTATTGGGAAATAAAAGGGTTTAGCTGTTGAAAAGGTGGAGATAATTTATTGATTCAGCTGCTTCTGTATCTCTTGGTGTGAATGTAAATTAATGAATTGGGTTTAGTGCAGTTACAAGATGATAGTTTAACATGTTTCCATCCAAGCCTATGAAGAACCAATAAAACATTAATTTCTGTTTTCATGTACGTGCTTCTTACGCAATCAATATCTACTGTGATATAAATTCTAATAGATTTTAGACTTTAACTCTTTACTTTTGATTTCTATGGAGAAATTGAAGCTGTTGTTTTCCTACTTGAATGCTTGTCAGCAGTGCACACTTGGCATGTGTGAATACCAGTCCAGTTAATGAGCAGACTACAGCGTTTGGAGTCTTGCTTTGATATGGAATTGACTTGCTGGAATGAATTGCCCTACCTTGTGTTGTAAAACAGTGGCAGAAAACGTCAAATCTCTTGATAACCGGTGTTGTGCCTTACCGATAGGGGAAGTTTCTCATTCTATCAAAACCAGAGTTTATATTATTGAAGTTATATTTTTTTATTTCATGTCAGCTTTTTCCTTTGAAATTGCAGTTCATCATTAATAATTGGGCCTTGGTTGTATTTTTTGTACCCCAATACATAATTCCCTTCTTGATGGCTGAGGAACTGTGGATTTCCCAGATGACTATAGAAATTAAATGGCTCGGATCTCTTTCCCTATGCTAACCTTTGAGCTAACACAAAGCTATCTCATCACGGTAATACGCATAGACAGCTGCATTTCAGAAACTGAACTCCTCCAACATTCATGTGGTGAGCAGAATGACGGTGATAAACCACAGGCATTGTTTCTTATCTCACCTCATCACTCTCTTGTCTGCTTCAGTTCTGTTAATTTTGTATTCCAGCCACAGACCATCTTGAGCTTTTCATATTGTGTCTGTCTTTGCACAAGTTCCAAATATAACCGCTAAAGAGTTGTATTTTTTCCTTAATATTACCTGTAGGGAATAAACAAGACTAGGTTTCCTCATGGCACGAGAATGAGTTATTCTTTCCAGGCATATCAAATAACATGACATGAATACTTTTCCTACTATTAGTATGTTTCAGAATGGGTAAGTTGAAGTCTTGGATTGAAATGTGAGCAAAGGTGATGTGAATAAGCAGCGTTCAGTGCAATCACCCCGGCCAATGTAAGCGCTGGGCTCTTTAGCCTGGGTCACTGGTTGGAAACCCTTGAAGCAAGTTCTGTCTTTCAGAATATAATTTTCTTATCTCCATAGCTGTTGTGCCCTGTGATGCATTCTGCTTTATGGCTCTTAATTCACAATGTTGGGGCTGTGAATCTGTTGGGTGAGAATCTCTCACTGAGCTGTTATCATGTATATACGCTGTAATTGGGCCAACCTATACAGAGCCTTACCAACCTTAGCCTCACTGATGCTGCTCACGACTCTGTTTTAGTGTCAGGACAACTGATTGCACAATTTAACATGGCAGGTACACTATAAAAGCTTTTACTACTGGATTTGAGATCTGATTTGGGGAATACTCGAGGAAATATCCATGTAAGCAAGTGCACAATGGAGTTCCAGCCGTACAGTCACAGCTAATCTGTTTCTGTGGGAGAGGCAGCGCTGAGTTTGCTCACGCAGAGTTCTGCAGTCAGGGAATGGTAGTCAGAGCCAAACTTTTTGTTGGCTGTTGGTTTTTTTTTTTCCTCCCACAAGCCCTCAGAAGTGATGTAGAAAAGAGCTTCATGAACGCCTGTGGCTTTGCTGCTCTCCCTTACTTCCTCAGATGAGGAATTGCATACAAAGCCATTTTAGGATCAGATCTGCTTATCAACAGATGATGCTTAGAAAAGAGGAGGGTTGATCATTTGGTATCTGATAGGAAAGACTTGAGTGTCACAATCACAAGTTCATGTTCATTCTCTTCTGGTGCTTTGCCATGCCATATGTACCTCTCTGTCCTCTCCTTTCTTATTGCCACTTGTTACTTGGGACAACCCTTACCTGCATCTATGAAGAAGAGAAATTCTTCAGAGGCAAAGCAGAAGGCAAAAAACCCAACACTCACAAAAAAACCCCAAACAAACCCCCTTGTATGTCCTTTAGTTGATGCTCAAACCCAGGAAGTAATCTCTAACCCTCCAGTGGGTGATGACACTTCTCATGGAGTGGATATCTAGGTCCCCAAGACTGCCAGGATGAAAGCCCCTATGTATTCTCCTGTGTGACTTCATATTGCTACTCTCTGAAAATGGAGCTGGTGGCTGGCAGCAGTCCTTGTAACACTTAGTTACACCTTAGTAGGTGCTTCCAAGCTGAATGCTACTCATGATTTCATTGCTGGTAGTTTGCATCTTACACTAACAGGACGCAACGATACAACCCTAATGTTGGGCCCATCTATCTACTCCTGTCCTCTTCTTGTAGCCAGATGTGTAACATACTTGTCTACTCTAACATTTAAAGGTTTCTGCCTTGCCAACTTTGCCAATGCAGTACTGCTTATTACTCTTTCTCTGATCTTAGCGACTTCCAAATGCCATTGCTTCTTGATTTCATGCTGCTGAATGCCAGGGAATGGTAGCTACTGTAAGCAGTGCTTGAAACAATAAGGTGAGGTGCTAAACAATACCCTTTTGTTGATTATGGGAGATGAAGACCATGGTGGATGCACAGGTCAAGGATTCTATGAGGATAATTATGCAATTTTTGATTCATTCACTACTAGTGAATGATTTAATAAAAAAGCATTATTAGTCCATATTATCACAAAAGTACTGTGTGCTTTTACCTTGATCAGTCTGTGACGTGGTGCTTGCATAAAATTGTCTTAAAGGGCTACATGCTGTTAAATGGTAGTGAAGTTAATGTAACCTGGAAGTGGTGGTATCTTTGGAAAAGATCAACGTTTTTATTTAGTGTAGTGTTCTAGGCAGTAATGTTGGGATGTCCAAAGCAACCTCAGGTACTTGGACACCTGTTCCTCACTGATGTTTTTAATGGAATTTAGGGCTTCTGTTTCCCTTAGGTTGCTTTCAAAGTCACAGTTAAAGGCTCTTGAAGTTAATGGAAGTCCTTTTATGCCTTAAATACGTGTTATCAGGCTGAAGTGTTCAAAATATTGCTTGTTAAACTATTAAAAATGTTGGATGAATATGTAAACATGCAGAAAGTGTGAGATCAAAAATCTAATACTAAAATTTCACGTACTAATACGACGTAAGCTTCCTAAGTTGTTCACCTGCTGCCAGGGGATGTTTTATGATTGAACTTGTATTTTCAGCCATAACAGGAAAATGTCTAGACACCAGTTTTCTTTATCCAAGGACTACATTCATTTCTAATAACATCTAGTCATTTAAACAAGCTTGTGCTGGCTTATGAATAGTAATAGACTGTACTTTTCGTTAGGATGAAGGAACATAAATCACAAAGTGTCAGGCAGCATAGAAACCAGTATGTCCTCATGATTGTTTAATAGAGTACAAAGGGAATTGCCTTCAAGCTAGTGAAATCTGGTATCCAGTTGCCCATCGGTGATGCTTCAAAAAAGGAAGAGAATTGTTCTCTTATGAGCCTTGGCATAAAAATTTAATTAGCAGCTGAGCTTTTTCTGAAGATTAAAAAAAAAAAGGTATTTCTTTTTATATAGTTGCTTTCCTGTAACTGTTTACTTTATATTTCTCTGTTGTTCACACACACAAGATCTGCAGCCTTCTACATCTACTTTTTTTCCCCCTCCTTCAGTAGTGATTTTGAAATTATTTTACCTGGTTTCAGCTATTTTTTTTTTGGTTATGTTTTTCAGCATATTTGAACATTTTTCTTGAAGACATTCAGAACACAAGTCAGAGGAAGAAATGGATAATTGACCAGATTTAATATGTAGTGGATACAAAACTGCTGTTGTTCAATAAAATAATAATTATAATAACTATTGCTGTCATTAATAGATTTGTTAAAATGAATCTTTAGAAGAGTTTAAAGATAGTGAATATATACTAATCAGAAAATCAGTCCTCAACTGGAATCAGATACCATTTATGTTATTTATTATAGTTTCATCTCTTTAGCTTGTGTATTATTTGGCTCTTAAAGGCATTAAATCTTATAACTTAGCACATATTTGCAGTGTCATAGTATGATTTCTGTGAGAACTATGAATTTGGTTTTGTTTGATTTCTCAGATTTAAACAACTGTACTTTAATCTTAGTTTTCTTATATAATGATGAGACGGGAAACAAAAGAACAAGAGCCCCAAACCTTTAACTCTATTGGCATTTGCTCATAATGTCAAATGTCTTAATGTCAAACTAATTAAATCTCTGGTCTAATGTGACACATTTTCCAAAAGTGTACTGGTACACGGATATACTGTGATGACCTTGAAACTAAAATATTTGTGTATTGTTTGTTTTTTGCAGTTAGTAGAAATGCTTCAAGGCCTAGATATGTCGAAGACTGTGTCTCTGCTTCAAAGCGTTCCTTGGTGTATCCATCAGTCCCAGTGCTCTGAGAACTGCCTCAAAGCAGTCAGACCAGCAAATACCTGAGGGATTATGTTAGAAAAGATGTGGCTGGCTGAAGGATGTAGTAATTGAAACTCAGCTGGCTTCTTCAGCTTCTTGCGTGCCCAGACTTGCATGTACTTACCCTTTGTGCTAGGATGAGAGCGGTGAAGTACCACCTGGCCACGGATCCTATACTACATCTTCATAACAAATGTTAAGTTCTGGACAGTATAGCTGTGAACTTTGCAATTCAGCTCTCCCAGGTGACGTGTTGGATGTCATACTCAGACCTGTGACTTCACTTGGTAGCAGAACCCTTTCAACCAGTAGTTACTTTCTTCTAGCTGCCATCAATATCTTTAAAGACTGAAAGTAAAAATAATGCACTTTAGGACTCTCAGTTGAAATTTGGAAACAAAGTTCCTTGCATTGTCTAGAAATCAACCTTTATTTTTCTAGTTGAAGATAAAAATTGTGAAATGAATTTTTCATATATGAGTTGTTTTATTTCCTGGAAACAGTCGTCTTTAGAAATGTTTGCCTCTTTCATGTCTTGCACAAGTTTTTTTTTTTTTTAATTTAAAAAATATTTAAGTTTTCGATTTGAAAACACTGAAACAAAGTGTTTTGACACTTCTGAAACTCACCTTGCACCCTCTTTGGAGAGCAGGGTCACACTCTGAACTTGAAGAAGCTCAGTATAGTAATAAATATTCTCCTTGCAATACTAGATTCCTTAAGTTTCCAGAAGAATCTGGTTGTCCAGGTAGGTCAGTAAGGGAAGCATAACTATTGGTACAAGTGACAAGACTGCGTTTGACTTTTTTGGTCCTCAGACTTTGTTTTCCTTTAGGAAGAAGTAGTTGGTTGGGCTCTCTGGAGCAGACAGAGTTTAGTACCTTCTGTCTGCTGGGAGTCTGAGTGTGCTGGGGTAAAGGGGGTCAGCAGTAGCATGTGCTGGGGACGTGGGAGGCTCTGGCGAATGCAGAGATCGTAGACTACAGTGAGAAAACGATGAATGGCTCGTCAGTCCTCAGAAGGGATAAAAAGAAGGATTTCCTAAGACCCAGAAGACTGGATAAGGTGGCTGTTTAGGAAATTGCTGACCTGGCTGGATTTGAGGACTCATCTTCACGGGGGGAGTTGCATATATGTGGTTTAATTTTACTCTGCTTTACAAATTGCTTTCAGCTTTTTCTATTTACAAAGTCAATTGTTGTAGCTGGTACTTGTATAAAACCTGGTTTTGGAGGGGTTTAAAGCTCTTGGCTTTGGAAAATTTACAGTAAAAAAAAAAAAAGCTTTGGGCCACTACACCTCCGTGTTCTGGCTTCACAGGCTTATTGGGTAAGATCAATCTGCATAAATCTGGTCCCTGTGCCTTCTCTCAGCAGCCATTCTTTCAGTCCTGGTAAACTAGCCCTGAAATGGGTAATGTAAAGCAAAGGCAAAACTTTTCAGGAAATCTGATATGACTTCAAAGCTAAGAAGAGTTAAAGGACAGTGAAGGACTCTGTGGAAAAAGGAGTGTGGTTTAAATTAAGAGAGACAATTTACGTAGTCCTGAAAAGCTTTTGAAACATCTGACAACAGTCAAAGATCACAGTTCCTGCTACCTCTTTCAGTGCTGCACAAAAGATACCACACAAATAATTTACTTTCTATATGACAATTTATTTTGATGCTCTTTATTTCAAAATAACATAATAACCAAACTGGGGAGGGCGGAGTGGGGGGTGTTTGGTTGGGGTTTTTTGTTTGTTTTCACAGCTAAATAACATGAGAATGAAATTAAAATAGTCAGTTTTGGTAGAGTGAGACATTTCTGGTAGAGCTAGATTTTTCTTAAGCTTGACAGCCAAATCAAAATACTGGGAATCTGAAAAAAGAAAAAAAAAATGTTTCTATGAGCCCATCCTGTTTTAGGATTAAGTCTCTTTTGGAGATATTCTCTAAAGTTACCTGTTTGTGTTTTTTTCTTTTCTATCAATAGAAGGAATTGTCTGGGCTGCTGCTTTCTCCCTGGTTTGTGATCCTGCAAATGCAACTGTCATGCTTCAAAGTCTGGATCTTGACATTTGAAAGACACATTTTCTATTTGAAATCTAGTATATAATTTTTTCAGTGTAAAATACCTGCGACATGATTTTTCTAATCCCACAATATTATTTGCACGCTTTTCCCACAAAAAATAAAATGACAATTTATCCTCCACAGTAAAGTTTACAGAACTTTTATAAACTTCTAGAATATAGACTTTTAAAAATCATTTTCCTAAGTGTATATTTATGAAGAATGTATTACTAAAAAGCAGTGAGGTAGGGTATCAATGTTTTATAAGGATAATTCATGCATGCTATACCATAATTAACTTTGGGGGAAGTTTTAAATCAGGAGGACTCTTCTGGGGTTTTTGGTCATCATTTCAAATTGTGAAAAAATTATATCTTTAATTGTTATTTTCAGTTTTACAGAATTTTTGGATCCATTCCAGCGGGTTATCCAGCCAGAAGAGATTTGGCTGTATAAAAATCCTTTGGTGCAATCAGACAACATACCTACGCGTCTTATGTTTGTAAGTACTAAAGGTTTGTTGGTCATTTGATGGCTGTAAACTAAGTACACTTTAATTCAATAAGCAGTAGGAAACCTTCCAGAAGCGTAGGATGTTTCTTGTCTTCTGATGACAATTGTTTTCCAATCCAGGAATGTCCAAATGGCAAAATGTATGAAATCATGCGGAGTTTTTAAAAAACCAGCATTACTAGGTGACTGAATGTTGATTTTACAGTTTAAGATTTAAGCTAGTGTTAAGTTAGAGGTGTGCTAGAGAAATGATTAGAGAAGCTTTTTGAATTAGCTGGTTGGGTGACCTGACAAAACCTTACCATGCTCTTATTAGATTAAGTGCTTATATTTTGAAATCCAATTTGTTTTAGGCACATTAGGCACTGAGATATTTGCCTCCACGTACTTTTTGGTGTCTTGGTGGTGTTTTTCATGTGGACAAAACCTTTGTTTCAGCTTCCGCCAACAATCCTGAGGTCATTGGGGGCGTACTTAATATATCATAGAGCTGCTCTGCTGTCACCGTTCTTCTGGCTCTCCCCAGCACAGCTCGTGTTGTCACGCAGACTGGCTGTCTGATTTTGATGGTTTGTCTGATTATCAAAATTCATCGTTTTGATAACCATCACTAGCAATGATTAACAATCATAATAATCTACACATATAACTACAAGAGTACAGCAGGATAGACCACTGCAGAAATGCTAAGAAATTACGGGCCTAGTTCAGGCTGTTAAAACAAGTAGGTCAGTCTTTGCAGAAGCTTCGTCAGTCAAAGCGGAGATTTTGCAGTAAAGGACATGGCAGATGAGGTCAAATCCTAGTACCCTTACATCAAAGCCTGGGTCTTCAATGAAGCCAGGGTTTTACTTTTCAGATTAGGAGCTTGAATTCAGAGTAAGTGCAAATCAGCTATGTAATTTGTCTTCATTATTTTTATTTTTTTTAAGAATCACAGGCCTTCAGTCAGGGAAACTTTTTAATTGAGTAAGGAAAAACTTGAGGGTACTTCCTGTTTCCGAGGTGACAATATATCCCAGCCTTCTAAGACAGAGGCTGAAGGCCTGGTTTTAAATTCACCAGCATATTGTTTATATTGCATTAAGAAGCAGCTCTATTAAGTACTTTTTCAGCCTGGATGGATGTCTTTTTCCTGGAAGACAACTGTATAAAAACAAAAAGAAACATTACATTTTTGTGCTAGGAAAGATTTTGGGTTTAATTCCGCCATTTTTCCTTATGCTGAACGTTCCCTTGCTACGTGCTTTGTCTGATCTGTGTTTATAGTTCAAGGACCAGTAGTGAATCATTGTACAAGGGTTTGCTGCAGTAGTGAAACTATTTTGGAAACTGGTTGGGATAATCATTAGTCCTTCCTTTGTTCTCTAGGCAGTAGCCACTGGGAAACACAATTCTGGGATGTAAGCGTAGTACGTTTCCCTGTTAACCACTGCCCACAGAGCCAGCGTTTGGTATAGTTTCTGCAGTAACATTTGTATAGTCTGCGTTCTGTTTCTGGCTCAGACCGTGACATCTCGGTAACTCAGCGAACAGCTTCTTAAATTGAGAAACGTAGATCACTTCTAAATGTTTTTTCTTATTTCTTTAATGAAAAAAAAGAAAAAATCTAATTCTAGCATTGATCACAAACTTTTATTATGTAAAGAATATCTTGCCACTTGTGTTGTACTCCAATATTGAAACATATGTCTGTGGCTTACAAGCAATCTCTAAGACTTTATGAACTGCTGGATTATTTTATAAATTGCAAGATATGAATTAAGAGAAATGTTGTCAATACCCCAAACCCAGATCCAAATTAGATAAAGCTGACTTCTGCATGGGTAGAAAGCAAGCCACAAGGACTGGAAAGACCTGAGCCTTGTTCTGTGTGTCTATCAGTGGCTATTCCTTATCTTGGAAAGCGTAAGGCATTTCTCACAGCTTCTCTTGAATACATGGAAGTGTGTGGGAGTCCCTATAACTTTAGCATATTTCTGGCTTGCCAGGATGAATAATGAACAAGAGAGATTTTGTCCATGTTTCACAAAAGCAAGGCAATGTTGGAGTATTTCGCTGCTGGAAAAGAAAACATTACTGAGATGCGTCTGAGGAGAATATTGTTCGTTAGACTGTTGCCAAATCCGTTATGGATATGAGCCATACAGAATCTTTTTGCAAAATAAAGAAAAAGGAGTCTTTAGCAAGCCAAACTTTCTTTGTATGTGCATTTTGCTGCAGAATAAAAACCACTTTCAAGCTAATCCTTTTGTGTAAGGAACAGCAATGTACTGCAAACATGAATAGTTCTTCATCTCTCTCAAAAATCCATATGCTTGTGAAATATGAGGAAATCTGCAGTTTTACCAGATTTCCAAAGATAGATTGTGAAGTGGTTTGGAACAAGCTGCCACTTGAATTCTATTTTTTGTTGATAATTTCTGCTTCTCCTGTTTGTTCAAAAGATTTCTAACTCCATTAAACCACCAGTATAAGCCCGTCAGCCTGGCTATATTTCTATATGTTATTCAACAATGGAATACAGATATCTATCTTCTTTTCTGTCCTGGTGGCAATCCTTACTTTTTAGAATGAAACTAATAATTCTATGGTTGGCTTTAACCTTTTTTTATTTTGCTCTTTGTCTCTGAAAGCAGAAATTAAACTATTTTTGGAGCAGTAACATGGCACTGGCATCCTGACTTGAATCTCACACATGCTGTAGACAGAAGGGAGTTTTAAGTGGAAATGGTGCATCTTTTTGCACAAAACCTGATGCCTGCCTTCCTAAGTGTAAAAAAGGGGAACAGACTCCAGGCTGTTTTAATCTGCATGGCTTACTGAGTTAGATAATATTTTGCAGATGCAGGTGAGGGGAATTTGGTCCAAGATGCACTACCACAATAACAAATATAGTGCATTTTCATGTTGTTCGCTACTCAGATATTCTAAAAGCATAAAATGAGGACTGGGATTAATCTGTACTATAAAAAGGAATCAAATGTCTCTTCTCATAACACGTCTGTCCTGTCTGTTTTTTATTTTGGTGGGGCTGTTTAAGAAGTAAAGCACTGTTCAGCCTCAATAGAGGTAACATAATCTTACTTAAGCCCTGGTGCCCCTTGTGCCATATACAGCTTAATTTTTGCCTTGTTTAAAAAAACCCAGTCATTTTCACTTTTCTTCTAGAGAATAAATGCTTTTGAAAGACCCTAATTTGTTTTTGAACAGATGTGCTTGTGAAGAGGTTTGTAGATTCCCGAGAGGAATTGTTTAACTTAGACCCGAACCAGCAAGAAGCATAAATGGCCTGCCTTGCCTACAAGTTGCCTTTTACCTCTGCAGTTGAAGGTCTGAGACGGAAAGGATGATGGAAGGACCAGTTGGGAAGAAAATCATAGTTTTCAATGCAAGTTACTAATTAAAAACTCCCTGGTATTGTGCTTGGGAGAAACCGATATGTCTCTCTGGAGAAAGACAATACATACATGCTCCGGGAGGACAGACCGCAGTGTAGAGACACTGCACGAAGTAAGATGCTTTTGGGATAACTGTCACACTTACAGTGAATCATCAACCATTGTCCAAATTGCTCTATGATAATGGAGATGCTCTTTGTGGAAATCAAGTGCACGCATTGATGTGCAGATGCCATTTCAGGTCCTTTGTAGGAGGAATCCTGTCCTACGAGCACTGACAATAAAAGAATATGTTTCTGTTTAAGCAGTGAGTGTACTTGTAGATGTTCAGGTTTTCCCCCTTTTTTTTTTTTTTCAGGTTTTCTCCTTTTTTTTTTTTTTTTTGAACAAAATCAAGCAGTTTGCTCCATGTCCAAACACTTGTAAATGAAAGAATCATAGAGACATGATCCTCTCAATGCATTCAAGAATATAGTTAAAGAGAAGCCAAAAAGTAAAGTAAACAGCATTTTAAAATGTCAGGAAGTTGGTGATGGAGTCTGTTATGTTGAATAGGGTCTTACTGAGAGCACAGCCTGGATGGGCTGCCCTCCAGAGCAATGCTTAGAGTGGGAAAAAATGTACAGGGTCTGTATGGCTCAGCGTATGAATTTTATGGACTTTATAGTCTGTTGCTTTTTCATTTATGAAGCCGACATTTTAAATGCTGCTCCAGGCAATTACAAATCAATTATAACCCACAGTTATATTACAGTTTTAATACATTCGTTGCCCTGTAGTTGCAAAGACAAATCATCCCGCTTTGCTTAAGGTCAGGAGTTTGATAAAGATCATTCAGCCTTCCAGTTTAAATGGAGCTAACTGGAACTAATTATCAATCAGTTGGACTGAAAAGGAATTGATGCGCTCACACATGATATTTGTTATCTCTTACAGGCAATTTCGTTCCTCACGCCACTAGCAGTCATTTTTGTGGTGAAAATAATTCGGCGAACAGACAAGACTGAAATTAAAGAGGCTTTCTTAGGTAAATGTATGTCATACTTCAAGACAGAGAATGTGTGATAGCTCTCAGAGATTGATTCCAATTGTGGTCTAAGCCTTGAAGAATACTTGTCTCCGTTACAGTCCATTGCAGTAGTTTTCAGTGCAGTTACGCTGAAGTTGCAAGCCATCTCACAAAATCCTTTGGTTTTATGTATGTTTCTAAATGTACAAATTCTGTGCCTTAATTCTACAGTCTAGCTAGCAAGGGTCAGAATTCAATCAGCATGGACAAGACCATCTGAAACACCGTTCAGGTGTTTATTTTTCTGTCACAGCCAATCTATTCCTTACCTCTTATTTATACTTGCAGCTATTCTAAATTAAGGATTTGAATGGAAGGTCCTGTGAGATTCAGCTGCGTAGTGCAGGAAATTACTCCCCTCATTGTTTTCTCTGACCTTCTCCCGGAGTTTACCGTTCCTCACTGCAAAATCCGTGCTCAGCTTTTTTAATCACAAGCTGATGTTTCTTTTTAAACTGCCAGTGGAGTGTTAGATGTGCACTTAATCCTGGACTGTGAACTGCTATGGCTGTGTTACGGGTGAAGTCTAATTACAGTTGTAGGCAGCATCTTCGAGCAGAGGAGCAGGTAAACAATGGGGATAGTAAGTCTTAAACTGCTCTAGAAACTAATTCTGGCTGCGCCTATCTTTTGAAATCTTTTAGTGATATATGCCCAGGTCCTTTTTACATAGGTATTGCCAGAGACCAGGATCGACTAAAGCGCTTTCACTGGCAGAGGATGCTTTGAAGCACTAAGAAGTGCAAATGTTCTTGTTGGCAGTATGTTCGAAATATGCCTAATTCTGAAATTCTGTTTTACTGGCTAATTTACACTTGAATTTATTGGCCCTTAAATCGTAAGGTCAAACTGATACTCAGCCTCGCCTTAGCTAGATAAGATGTAATGGCACTATGTATCTGTCTGAAATTTTTTTTTTCAGACAAGACTGTGTTCCCATAGCTCTTTCTTTCTCCAGTTGCTCTAACACAAGTGTGAGAAGATCCTACTTTTGTTTTGGCTGCTGCCAGTCATTTGTACTAAGTTCTGAAATGTCTTATAGTGATATTGTGCTGACAAGTCCATTCAGTAGAAATAACTGATTCATAAAATGCATACAGTCACCATTCTGAGTTTCACTATCTGTTGTTTAAGGACGGGAGCTTTGGATTAGTTTCTGCATCAATAATTCTCACCTTTTTGTTTTAAAGAGATACTATTTTTTTTCTGCTGTTCTTGCCTTCTGTTATGATTCCCTCTATAATGTCCAGGAGAAAACTTGCCAGCTTCCCCAGCATTCTCCCTGCTACCCAGACTTTAAGGAAAACCCACCCTTGATGTTCTGTTCTGCAGGGTATCCCTGTTCAGTATGTGCCATAAGTGTGGAACTTCTTGTGGCTTAATTATATTCAAGTGTACTGTACATTGATATGTTTCAGTATGTTAATGTGTCTGGTGTTGCGAAGCTGATGTGAAGATTCATTAACTGTGGTGGAGCTTTGCTGATTCGCTGAGATCTGGCACATAATGTTCATAATGAATGATCAGGAAGTCCCCCAAAAGGTGACCTTCTTTAGGCATTGTATGTAGAAGAGATCAAAGGTTAAAAGAATGTGAAGATGCTTTGTCCCTCATATAGCCGTTAACATAAAGAAGGTGATTCAGTGGATCTAAGGTGAGGGGTAGTTAGCTTCCTAATGTCAGTGCCCTTGATCCTTCCCCTGAAAGTGCGTATGTGTCTCTACTGACTGCATTATGTGACTTTTGGTGGGCAGTATGAATCTTCCCTAAAGGGAACAAAATGAGAGCAAATGCAATTTGTTTCTCAGCTTACATTCACGCTGTCATTTGATACTTGGATTGCCACTGTAAGGAATATGCAACAGTGAAAGCATCGATCAGGTATGCAATGAACAATTAAGACAAAGTTCTGAAAAGCATAAACTTTACCGCATGTCTCAGCAGATATCTCTACATCTCCCATTTTTTAAAAGGGAGAACATGGTGCTGTGATATTGCTGGTCATATGCATTCGACTTTGTGGAAAACTTCAGTTCACCATGCAATCACCATAAATAACAGAGTAAAAACAATTGAAAGGAAAAAGAGAGCATGGGATTGAGTGGTCACTGTGAACATAGGCGTTGAAAGTGGAAAGCTTATGAACAATATCAGTGTCTCTAGGATTGACTTGTTCTTTTATTTTTGCTGGCAGCTATTGCTATAGTCTGAAAACACCCTGGTTTTGTTCTGATGAAGAGCATCCTTTTTTTTTTAACTTAAAGAAAAATAGATCCTATAACACACACATTTTTATGATCTATAATATCCTCAGGCAAAGATATTTATGGAGACAGGATGAGTGCTGCTGAAGTGCAGCATCTGGGGCAGCAGTCCAATGAGAAAATAGCTCGTGTAGCTGTCATAATCAAAAGTTATATTGCTGTAACTGTTCTGCTGGAAATCTGAGATTTGCCTGATGGTTTTGTCCTGCTGGGAAATAAAACCCAGTGACTCTTGTGTTGTAACGGGGTGCTATGGTGTGGACTGCAACATTAAATCAGTTTTAGTCTAAAAGGAGTATATGCACCAGATCCAAGTGCCACTGAAATCAAGGCAGAGTTCTCCACAGGCTTTAGATGAGGTTCTTTGGAAAGTCTAGGGACTTGGCATACAAGTACAAATAAAAAAGATGATTCAATCATACCTAGTATGATGGTTCCTGTTTATTAATCCAATTTTATTAGGAAAAATGGTTAATCCTGGGAGCAAATGTAAGGGGAAAATGTCAAGATTTTTAGTCAAATTATCCACATTCTATTGAAAGAAAAATTAAAAAAACCCCATCTAATTCTAGTTTTATCCATAAGGCAATTCTTTAGCCTGAAAGTGGACTATTTAATTGTCATACATATATAAACACATACATAAACACACACGTGTGTGTGTGTATATATATATTCAGGAATGTACCCAAATATTGACCCAAAGAGTGTAAGATTTTCATCTAGTAAATTGCAAAACTGATAAACACAGACCTTGATTCTCTAATAATTGTTTCCATCTGATGATTTATGCCTGTGCAAATGGCATGATGGGCAAACTGGCTTTGCATAAGGAAATAAGATTTCTGAAGAGTAGAAGCAGAACAAAGCCAGTCATGTGATTATTATGATGTCCTGGGGTCTGTCCTTAGTCTGGCTAATAAGAAAAACAGTAGGCTGCAAAGATAATTCAGTTTTCAGTCCGGTAAAGGTTTCAGTCTGTAAATCAAATACTGTAATGTTGTAATTTATAGCTTGGTATTTAGATTATTATTGTTCTGTTTGTTCATTCTGTTTTGTAGCTGTTTCCTTGGCTCTAGCTCTGAATGGCGTCTGCACAAATACTATTAAATTAATAGTCGGAAGGTAAGTCTTGTCATGTTATAAATGATAGTTTCAACTGTGAAGAGAAATGAAGGCAGATTGACAAATACAATAAATCTTAATGAAAAGATAGCTGCTGCTTCAAAGCACGTTGAAGTAGAGCTGGCCCCTGTGAAGCTGTCCTTTCCCTGGTGTGGGTGTTGTACAACTTCATTATGTGACATCCAACTGCGGTAGGAATCTATGCCCTTGTGTTTTGCTATTTGTTTGACCAGTTGGCGGATCTAGACAAATGAGGAGTTTGAAAGGAAAGGTGTGAGCTGAAATCAGTTCATTAAATTGGCAACACAGAAAGGAAGAGTTGCAGCATGTGGGAGTTCAGATGCCAGTGCCGCTAGTGTGATTAAATAGGAATCAGTTGTCTCTATATAACCCAGTGCCTGTGTGAAGCATGTTACTGAATGTGGTATTTCCAGGTAACGTCAAGATCCATGGCAGAACGAACCTTGGAGCTAAGCAATAAGTAAACTCTTAGGTAGGCCATATTTTTAGGGAAGCATAAATTTAAATGAAGGGATCAGAAAAATACTAGCAAGCAAAACTCTCTGGAAAATAACTTTTTTTAGGAATTTTTTGGCTCTTTATCAAAATTTTGAATAATTACATCTGAGAATATATATTTAGATTGAATTTATACACTTTTTAATAGAGTCCAATGCTGCATTTGTTGCTCACCTGTTCTGCAGCATTGAGGAAACGGTATTTGTGCTTGGTTTCTGACAAACCCTCTGTGCTACAGTAGTGATGTCCTGACAATAATGGTACTTGGCACTTTAAGAGTGCTTTTGAAATATAATTAAGAAAGTCTGCACCATCATCTTCAGGCAGACATGAGCTCATTTTGCCTGCACTCCAAGCCAACTAGTTGCTCTGTCAGCTTGTCTCCGAATCTCTGCTCATCCGCCTTGCTTCTCTACGTGGTTTATTAGCTCAGGATCAGTACGACACCAGTCAAACCTATGTGCTGTCATTCAGCTCAGAGCAGGGTCAAAAGAAACTCAGGGGTTTGCTCAGTGCAGTTAGAGAGTCAGCGTCAAGGCTGGCATTAGAATTCGGTGGTTGTTTTGGTGCCAGTCTCGTAGCCTAAGCTGCAGTCCTGTTCTCAGCTAGGTGTGTCGGCAAGACGCGCACAGCTTTGTGGGGTCCCTACGCTGCTTTGCTCTGTCGCTGGGAGTGCTGTGCAAGATTGATTGCTCTAGGCAAGAGCAACCCTGCATCTTTGTTTTCAGAGACAACTCCCACTTGCACGCTGCACTGGGAGCTTCCCTGAGAGAGCCTGCCTGCAAAAAAATGACCTTCAACTGAGGGACATGCTTTAGTGGTGGACTTGGCAGTGTTAGGTTTACCGTTGGATTCTGTGGTTTTAAGGGTCTTTTCCAAGCTAAATGTTTCTGTAACTTCTGTTGCTGTGTTAAGGTAGGAGGGAATGAATGTAAATGTAATAAAAAGCTTTTTGAGGTTTATTTGTTACTACAGCTTTTATATTTTTAATATCCATGGTGTTTTTTGTAGACCGCGTCCCGATTTCTTTTACCGCTGCTTTCCAGATGGAGTAATGAACTCTGAAATGCACTGCACAGGTGATCCAGATCTCGTGTCTGAAGGCAGGAAAAGCTTTCCGAGTATCCACTCTTCCTGTAAGTTCATTTAAATGCAGCGCCTCTTTTGTAAAAAGCTGTCCTATCTATGTTTTGGAATTGCTCTTTTTTTGTTAGATCATGTGCATGAGTTTTTCTGGAGAGGCCTGGACTTCTGTCTTAGGTCACCACTCCCAGAAATTTCCTTCTGGAAATAAAGTTGTGACCTGTGACACTTCCTTACCTTGAGAACCACCTGACTTCGCTGAGAGCCATAGCAGGACTATCAGTAGAGTGAAGCACTATTCAAGGTTAAAGAAAACAGTGTGGTTCTGAGGGGGTGCCTGTTCCCTAAAGCAGACCTCTGTATGCAACCTTGGTCTATACAGTAAATATTTATTTTGTTGTATTCCATTGAAGTATGAAAAGTGACAAGGCATGTTAGACCTGCATAGTTTTGACAAGATCTAGTTAATATCTTTCAAGTATTACATCTATTAAACCAAAGTTCAAGTCACAAAGACAGTTCAACTGCTCTTATCGTTAAGGTTTCTTCATGAGAGGTTGGACACTTGAAGGTGGAAGGGGTGGAAAGGAGTACACGGAGATCACGTTGCATCGTTTTGATGCTGTTCATGCTAATGAAGTGGGTACAAAGCGAGGTTCAGGGAGTCCCTGTAGCACTAGAAACTATTGCAACATGCCAGTGGAAGGATGATTCTTTCATTCCCTGTCATCTTACTCTTTTAACAGTATCCACTGCTGGCTGTGGCTGAAGAAGGGATCCTGGTCTGCGTGGGCCTTGATTCTGAGGGGCTCTTATACTTGCATGTTCAGATGTCTGCTGCCCCTGGAGTGCTTTGCCTGGGCACAGGCAGGAGTGAATAGTAGCTCTGTTCCCAGCTCAAGCAACCAGAGGAGGATAGGTAGAATGTCCTGACTTTTTGGTCAGCATGACAGCCCAGGGGTAGCGTGTGATGGAGGGACAGGCGTAGCAATAGTATCTTATTTAGAGGAGCAGGTGGGCAGGAAACAGAGGTAAATTTGGCACAATTTGGAGTTTCTGGGGTTTCTTGTCTCCTCCTAGGACAGCACAGTCACTTGTCACTCCATTTGGCTTTGGGGTGGTCCTCAGTCTAGGTCTGATGGTTTGATCAGTTACTCCTAGCTGTATCCTGAGACATGTAGGTGGCTTTATGAAAACTCATATGTCTGACTTAATTAGTTGTATTAACTCAGATGTTTACAAAGGTTCCTTTCTCTCTCTTGAGGAGCTGACTTCTGGAGTGCTTTATATCAAGTGTCTAATAAAACTTATTTTCGTCTGTAAAATAACTTGATTACTGTGAGGGGTTTTTTGCCCTTTTTTTTTTTTCCTTCCCCCCCCACCCCGGTATTGTTTGTTGCCTTGTGCTGTTCTGTTTCCAAGAACTGCCAATTGAGTACCAGTAAGTCTCTGGAATTTGTTTTTCTGATCTTTTTTAAAGTAATAACTTCAAATTGTCTAATTGTGCAGAATTATATATTGCAATCAAGTTGTGTAATGAGATGAATGAAATTCTGAGCTGATCTTTCTCTCTTTTTCTTGTTTGAGTCCCAGAAACAGATAAGAAAGTAGAAGATGCTTGCAGATATATTATAAGCTTTATAGTCCTAAACAATAAACTAATTTAGCTGTCTCAAATTTTGATTCCAAGCTTCGATTACACTAAAGAGACAATAGCAGGATATATTGTATGCTGTTTAGAAGAAATGGTATTTACTGTTATTTGTAGTCTGTCTTCAGATCTGGTTGTCACACTTAATTGCAATCCTTTTGGTTAAGTATTTTGTCAATGTATAACAACGAAGGCTTAAAAGAAGTGCACGTACTGATGTACTGGAATTTACAGATTAGCCCTCAGCAAGTGTTATAGTTGGTTACTTTCCTTTACTAAAATGCAACAGTTTAGTCCCAGGCTACAAAGTGTGAGTTGCAGAAGACACCAGTTTGCTTTTGGTTTTGCACAGACTAGAAACCCTGTATGTGTAGCATGCTCTGCCTAGCTCTGGCACACGTACTAATTCTCTTATCACACAGTGAAGTGCTTTGTCCCTGTGCCAGTGGGGCAGTCGTAGAATGCATATGGGGCTTCTGCTTTTCACTGGTATTGGTTTTATAAGCACCGAGTTCTGTTACTGCTGCTCACACAAAATTCATTTGGAGCAGAATGATGGCCCAGTGTATTTAGATCAAAATTATGAGAACAGATTTATCCATCACCAACTAATATAATATTAGCATGTGGTTGAGTTGACTATATTTCCCACTGCAAAGCCTTTTATTACATAAGAATGAAAAGATATTCTATAGGCAGTAATTTTTATCTGTTGGTAAGTCTCTGCTAGAGTGAGGCAATTTTGCAGCTATTTGAAGCCTGATGTTGTATCTGTCTCTGCTGAGACTGTGTGTTTTGAAGCCGTAAAATCCATACATACTTTAGTCTCATAATGGAGGAGGAAACCATTTTAATTTGATAATTGTACAATGCTAACCTCTGCTACTTCCGTGTAGCAAAATTATTTAGATAACCAGGATTGTCAGTGTTATTTTTATCAAGAATATTTTATAGATGTGATAATAAATTTATCTTCTTGCTGTCACTTCATTCTCTACTAGATTGTGGAGTGAAAAGCAAAAAACATTATGGGAAGCACAACAATATACTACCTTTCTGGACCTATGAAGCAATGAGGATATTGAAAATATAATAATTCACAGTTGGAAATTTTGCTATAATTCTACATTTTTAGGGGTTTTTTTTGTGTATGTAATGTATGAACTATACCTCCCCTACCTCTGACTCTCTCTGAAAAATTATTCTCTTATCTCAGTTTAGAGCTGTCCTTCCTGCTTTCTTAACATGTAGGTAACCGCAAACTTTCCTTCCATAAACTCAGTCCAAGATTTTGTCTTGGCTCCTTTCTCCGTTCCTTCAGGATAAGATTGCTACTAGGTAAAATGGAGGACTTCCATTTTTCAGGTTTCAATCATCCTTTCTCTGTTTGTTGTGGAACTCATGAAGCAGCACCAAAAAAACCTTTTGTTTTTGTTTCTGTTACTGTTCATAGGGCTCTTTCTATTTTCATGGCTGTGGAAATGTAAGTGAGGAGGATGGGAGTTGACATGTAGTGCCTATCTTGGAATGATAGTTACAACTAGTCCACTACAGTTTGGTATTTTCTACTTCACTTGAACACATGAAGAAAATAAATAGCAAGTAAAAGCTGCCAGGTAGCTTATAAAGAGAGGTTAGAAGCTTCAGTCAAGAGCCATTTTCATCTTCAAAACTGTTTTTCTTACAGCGTTCCTTGGACAGGATTTGTTATACCAGGATCTAAAACCTCATCCGTGCAAAGTGAGGGCTTTAACAAGGAAGTCTGCATTGCTGTGCTATAAGAACGTAGTGCAGGGATGTATAACAAGTGACGGTACTGACACCCCTGGATGGCCCGACCTGACCTTGTGTACTCAATAAAAATGTTGTGAAATACCTGTCTTCCCCTTTGAGAGTCCACTTGTGCCCTGAAGGAGAGTTCATTCTCCTCATTAGAGCACAGATTATTTTCTTGGCTTAAATTACCATGTCTTTCATCTCCCTGTGCCGAGGAGTGCATGTAATACAAATAAGAAAAATACATGGAGCACAAACTGTTTTGTAAAGCTAAAGAGTGATTTGCAGATAAGTGCAAACTATAGTTGCCTGAAACAACTGTGGCATTTTGTACCAAATACAAACTGGAGGGTGACCCACATGAAGAAAGTGGTGTTGTTACTACCTTCTCTGAACGAGGAGCAGAACTCTACCTGCAGTGGCATGAAAATGTACTTTGAGCTGGCAAACCTCGTTCAAGGCTGCTGTCTCCTAGCTCTGTCTTCTGCTGTCCTTTTCTGGAAAGACTATTGAAGTTAGGTGACTCCTCTTGATAGCTTTTTGTAACAGCAACTTGAGTTTAGAATCTATACAAGCACAACCCAACATTCAATGATGCCATTGAAATTCACTTCATAGTGCGTGTTCTACTGGATCAAAGAAGTCCCTGGACTTTCTGGATCGTTTGGAGCATATTTTGCCTCTTTTCCAGTTGAACTGCCAAGTATATCTTTGAAGGAACCAACGTTTGGGGGTAGGGAGCCAAGGCTCCTGCCTGGGTCCAGTAGCCCAGAGGCGTACCTGAGTCCCAGGTTTATATATAGCTATTCTGACCAAAATGCTTCCAAAATGTAGGTCTATCTTTCCATATTTAGTATTTCTATGGTTTTATAATCCATTGGCAATTTTATGCTATTTAAAGCTACTACCTATGAAAAGACCGTGCAACTTCCCTATGTCCATACTTCATTGAAAGAATGTTTGTGAAGATCACAAATGCAGCATTTCTTCCTCCTGCCTGTGTCCTTCCCATGTGCTCCATAGAGCTATCTTGGTAAGAGAGCCTTCGGGCAGCCTGCTGTGGAGATACCTCATGGCCTCCTAACCTTTCAAGATATGTGGAGTAAGCACATGTACTCTTCAGGATTTGTTCTGAATGTGCTTTGCAAACTTGTTATCCAAATAGTAAGCAAGTCTCTCTCAAGCGTGGCCCCGAGAATAGTGGGAGTTTCTGAACATCCAAAAGCCGGTTACACCATCTGAAAGTGCTGACCATAGTAAGGAGTGGAGGAATTCAGCCACCTCTGTGGTGAGCTTCTGAAGAAACTTTTTCTTGTGTTTGGTATGATGGGAACTGCCCTTTGCTGTTTTGTTTGGAGTTGGGTTTTTTGGCACTTCAAACATCCTGATGTGCAGCAGAAGTGAGAATATATTGTTTCCTCAGATTGCTCCTCGCAGTGCTGGAAAGTACGTAATGCAACTGCCAATGGACTGATACAAGACCCTTCATCATTTTTCTCCTTGCAGCAAGATTCAAACAGCAGCAGCAAGCAACAGATAAAAACCAAACATGAACAACCAAATGGATAGACGTAGAGACAGAATGATTTAGTGTATTTAATGCAACAAATGGAACAAATTATGCAGAAATCCGTATAAACCTTTTATTGTCTGGAACCAAGACGTGTAATGACTACCCAGCATACCAATTGGTGAAAATGGCAATATTTGCATTCAGTTAAATACTGTTTATTCAACACATGCAAACTCATTGATAAGAGGAAAAATATGGTGAATGAACACAGGACAGTTGATTGGATAAGCCACATGCATAGCTGGTAGCTGAAAAGATCCCTGAATTTGCAGGCATACATTGTGCTAATGGGATGGATAGAAAGCTTTTTGTAATTGATTTCTTCCTTTTTTATCTCATGACTGATGTCATTTTGACACTTACGTCAGGCTGACAAGATCTTTCCACAAATAAAATATGAACTTAGTCCCATAGCGTTGTTTAACTGAAAATCAATAATATCTAACTCTTCGTATTTGTTGTTGAAAAGTTACCATGATGCAGAAGCCTCTTGTTAAGTTTAATTATATGCCAAATGTGTTATTGTGCAGAGAAAGTGCATGGGAAACGAACGCTTATAATACCAGGTTTAGATCTAGTGGAGTAATTCCAGGTAGACCAGATATTCAGTGATTAAAAACTGAAAATAAACGAGAAGGATTCTTTTCAATATAAGTTTTTTGTTACTTTAAGTAGCTTTATGCATTTGCCAGTTCAAGGAAGATTTCACAATGTGCCATTTTTTTATACAAGCTACAAGCAGCGAGTATTTGATTGTCTGGTATTTATGTGGACAGAGAAGTCTGAGTTATCTTGGTGACAAAATTTGGAATTTTTATGATTACTGTGGGATCCTGAGGGAGAAAGTCAGCTTTCTAGTCCCTGTTGTAGTCTTAAATTGCCGTTGCTATAGTGGGGTAAATATCTTTGTTTAGAAAATACATCTAAATTTCTTCAGTGAACATGTTCTGCCTACAAACCATCAGGGTTTTTTCATGCGCTAGGAAGACTGATTCTACTTGTGACTAGCAGACTGTATGTCAAGTACGTGTTTAGTTAAGGTGACAGAAATACTGAGCATGTTTTCCATAGGAGAGCTCACATTTCTGTAAAGCATGTAGGTTTCATGAGTTGCAGCTTACATCTGTTGCAAAGGAAGAAGAATGCCCTGGGACCTCTTAAGAGGTGTTGGAGAGGGGCGCACAGTGATAATACCAGATGTAGCCATTCTCCCTAAATCAGTCATACATTATAGCTTTAAGAGATAAGTCCAGAGTTCACTTGCACACCAGTCAAAATTCAGTTCTTTTCCTAAGCACAGGGAAATGTTTTAAAATACTTGAAATGATTAACATGTCCATTCCTTCATTATACAGGAGATTAAACCTTTGCTTTCCAGGAGTGGGAGATGTAAAAAGTTAAGCTTATTTGTTGTCTGTCTCTGGTTAGATAGTAAACTGTCTTCCAGGTCCTTGGCGGATGTCTATCGCAAGGATGCTGGGGTGGACAGAAGATGCACGGCAAGTCACCCATCACAGTTGGTTGGAACTTCCATTCACAAAGAACGAGGACTTGTTTGAGCCACACTAGTGCTTTACCAGTTGCTGCTGACTTTGGTTTTAAAACCCCTGTGTTCTAACTCCATTAATTGAAGCAACAAAAGATGCATATTCAAATCCAGCAGTTTTACAAGTGGAACAAATGAACTGCAGGGGATCTGTAGCTGATACACTATGGTTATGCTGCTAGAGGAAGTGGTGGTCAGGACAGAGAGCAAGAGGAGAAGAAAAGACTATGACCAGTAAGGTAACTGTGGTGTTACCATATCACCAGTCAGGTGGCTGTAAGTAGGGGGAGAACTAAAGGGGCAAACTCTTTTCACTTTATGGTCCTGGTAATGTCACAAATGTGAACGAGTTCTATCAAATATTATATTGTTTTTTTCTCCCTGTTTTGAACAGTAGAGCTCAGTTAAACTCTTGAACCCTTAATAGGCAAAAAATATTTAGAGTTTATATATGGAGTTTGGGAATTTTTGCTATCCTCTATCTGGTTTTGGAAGGTTTTGCCTGGAAACCATGTATGCTAAAATCTTACAGAATTCAGTCTGGAAACAGATTTCATCTTTCAGGTCCACGTATAGATTCATAGTCACTGAAGATGAAAAAGCCTTCTCGTACTATTTACAGTACATCAGTTCATTCCTATATACAGATGATTCCTGACAAATTAAAAAAAGTTCTTTTCTTATATTACATTTAAGCATCTTAGATAGTAGAATTTTCCTGCAGCTTAAAATTAGGCTGATTATTATATGGTTTGTGAGTTCACTCTAGGATAAATACCACTCTCTGATCTAATCTTAAGCCACCTAATTGGACATTTCTTTTCTGAGCTTGGTGCCTCATTTCAAATTGCTCCGAGTTCATCATGTCAGTATGATTCTCCTCTATTAAGTTACAGTTTAATATTACAGTTTACTATATGTTCCAATAATTTGCTGCATAATTTGGTTTTTTGCTGTCATGTTAACTTCATTTTCTGTACATCATTGGTAGCACACTTGCTTGTTTTTCTCACCAAGTGTGCTAATATGGAGTTCAAGAGACAATTGTTTGGGCTACTGCACTGTGGAACTGTCCAGGTGTCAAAAACATTGGAAAACATCTGATTATGTCTGAAAGAATTACATGGTAGAACTAGATAGGAGGAGGAGGGAGGGATGCATGGTGTGCTGCAGGGAGCAGCAGTAGGTGAGAAGTTACAGTCTCCCTTGGTTATTACACTATTTGTGGGGACCGGCGCCAGGAGAGCTGACTCTCAGCTAATATAAGGACCAAGGTGATGCTTTAGGAGCTGTCAGAATATCACCGATACTATCTTTTAAAGCCTGTTTATACGTTTCTTGGCAAGTGATACAGGGTGATCATCGGCACATGTTGTAGTTGCACATATTGTAGGTTGCCTAGGTAAGGGTAAGCTTAGATATGGGGTCCCTGCCAGATAGCATCACTTGTGGAATATGCTATGTAGAATAAGTGTAGAATAATAGATGCCCTGTAAAATAGATGCTATCACAATATATGCTGTAGTCTTCTGAAAATCCCGTAAGACACTCGATAATGCAAAGCAAAGAAATTAATTTCAGGGTGCATTTAAAATCTAGCGATTTTAGAAGTGGAGCAAATGAACTGAAGCAGATTGTTCTTCCTTAGGTCTGAAATCTTTGAAAGGCCGGCCTTAGTATCTGGTAGACTGTTACTTTTTCTTTTAAAAAAAAGTATCACTTGCAAATATTTTAATTACTTCTGCCACAAAATTTTAAGATCCTTTGAAGCATCTTTATGAAAAAGCTGCAGTTTTGCAGTGAATGGATGGAGCTCTTTGACCAAATTGGGGTTCAGTGTAAGAATAAACGCTTATCTAGTTTACTGGATATTTTTAGATTATTTGTATGCTGACTGGTAATTGATTTAAAGCACCATTTACCAGGAGTGCAGGAAGATTTCTGCAGGTGGAGGAGTTGGGCGTACTTTGTGTGTATGATGAAGGAAGACTAGTAGGCGGTTTGGGGAATGAAGAGGTGGAAACTGAGGGATACTCCAAATATAAGAAAAACAACTGTCAAGGAAAGAATGTTTTAGAAGCACAAATTTATAGAAATCCAAGTCTTTTTCCAATTGCTGTCTGAAATTAACTTTCTTAAGCTTTTAACTGTAAAGATTTTTGGCTTAAAACACGAATCCGGATAGTCTTCCCAAGTCGGTGATACCAAGTTTTGGGTACAGAGCTCCGAACCAGAGGGAGAAGGACCAGAGCCATGGCATTTTAACTGAGTCTTTGACCCAGAATTCATCTGTATAAATGAGGATAGGCTGTCAACAGCAAGCAAAAATGTTCTGCAAAAGTATTATGTGTTTATGTTAATAGAGTTTCATGAGTGAGTCTTAGGATCTGTTGCCAAAACCGAGTCAACTTCCTGATTAGATCTGACCTTAAATGTTTGGTTATGTTCATATGTTACTTACCAGAGCAATAAGTAGATAAACAAAGTAAAGGAGCTGGAGACCCCTGAGCTGGCAGTCGGAAATATCCCTGTACTGCACCCAGCCACAGATCAGTCTTGTGTCCCAGTGTCTCGTTACGAACGTTGTGAACTGTGATGGCAGAACAGGTTGAGAGGAGCATAGCGTAGTGATCTCAGACTGCAGGGCTCTCACTGCCATCACCTGCCTTCTCTTTCACATTTGTTGACTGTTTATTGGGTAGTCATAAGAAAATCTATTTTTTTTAATTATTAAACTGCTAAAGGAATGTCTAAATCCATATTGTGTACAGAGAAAGGTTGTGCCCAGAGACCTATTTCATATCGTAGCTCAACAAGCAATAGACCATTCTGATGTAAGTGTAACTGTACAATGGCAGCAAAACCAATAGTATTGTATGCTGATCTGATTGCCACATAAATGATTTCCGAATGGATTATCTCCTGAAGCTTTCTTAGAAAAAAGTAGCAACTCAGCTATACAGACTTGCTTCAAATATTGTTCAGTAAAATAGGTTGTTTAGGTTAAAAAAAAAAAAAATCCTAGACAATCAGATATCTTATATGCTGACGTGACTGTAGTAATAAAGTCCTTGTACAAGCAAGTATGGTTAAATAATAGATAATAGTAACACAACATATTTTATTTAGAAACACCAAAAATCCTGTGTGAATGAAATGCCAAATTCTTGACCCTGTTTGCTTTCTTAGAGGAAGTGATTAATTCATCATGATATAACTCCCTTTAGGCTCTTATTCTACTCAAAACATTTGCAAGCAGATTGCAATTCCCAGAGTTTTGGCCTCAGCTTTATTTAGTGCCTATTTTTAAATGTGTTATTTCTGATTTGGTCGGAGCTATTTGAGCTGTGTTTTTCAGCTAAGTGATTGTTGTCATGGATGTGAGGAATTTGTGTGAAACTGGTTTTGGTACCTTTGTGCTGAAGGAAAAAATGGCTTGGTGAGAGTTTAATTTAACCAGTTCGGAGCCTGTAATGCTTAGTATCGGTGGTCAGTGGCAGATCGAGCCCATGATTGCCATGAATACCCATATATGCAGCTTAAAATTGTGTCTGCTCTGAATAAATGAATAATCACTTGCTAGTCTGGTTCGTATCAGCTCATAGTTTGAGTCGCAGAATTGTTAGGTTGAAGGTACCTCTGGGAATCGAGTCCCAACCTGCTACTCAAAGCAGGGTCAGTGAGAGTAGGTTCCTCAGGACAGCGTCCAGTGGAGTTTTGCATGTAACTGAATATGGAGATTCCACAACCTTTCTCGTAGGGAAACCTGTTCCAAGTGTTTGACCGCTCTCATGTTGTTTCTTGTGTTTAAATGCAATTTCGTGTACTTCAGTTTGTACCCATTGCCTCTTCTCCTTTTGCTGGGTACCACAAAGAAGAGTCTGGCTTTGCTTCCCCCAGTACAGGACTTTGCACTTCCCTATGTTGAACTTTAGGAGATTCATGTCGGCTGTTGGTCTCAGATAGAAAGATCCCAATTGATGCTAGTGGATTGCACATCAACTGAGTGGAAAAAAACCCACAAACTTGATGAAAATTAAAGTCAATTGAATAAGACAGTGGCTGCAGAGATAATTAAACTTACAATTTCATATTGAATTGCGTAGATTCATGGGAATAAAATCAATAAAACACCCCACATTTTCTGTATAAAAATGCTGTGCTAGCAGCAAAATAAATGCTTACGTGATTTTATTTTTGTTGCTGAAATTTAGTTACTTAAATATGTTTGAAAAGTTGACTTTTGGCTAAATTGTGCTGTTGATTTTTTCATTTTTTTTATAGAAATCTTTATTGATGCCAGAGGTTCCTTTTTACAAGGAAAAATCAAGGTTTGAAGAAATTAATTTGTGGTAACAACTTAGTTTGATTTGTATAGCTTCCAAAGTGAATGTTAACATAGTGCTGTACAAGAGCTCTTATTTCTTGTGTGCGTGTGTTTTGGGTTGGTTTTATTTTTGTTTATTTGTATTATATTGGCTGAAATAAAGTTGTAGTGATTGCTGTTTAATACAGCTGAAGAAATCAGGGAATTTCATCAGCAATCTGAAATGGATTATGTAATTGGAGTATTTGATTGTGGGGACAACAACAGCCACTGTTACGTCGTATGGTTTTTTAACTAGCTTCTTTATGAATGAAGGTGTCTCAATATGTTTGAGAGAATAATGGCCTTTTAGAAGTGAAGAAGAAAATAATTTTCTCTGCTTTCAAGCTATAGCATACACTTACCTCACAGTCTTCATAGACAAGATGGCAAATAATATGTAAACACTCATCTTTTTATGTATGGTTGAGCCCATTTTTATGAGGAGTTCATGGTTTTAAAAGAAACAGTTTGTTTCACTGTATATTTTTAATAACTTGCACTTTTTATACAAATAAGACCTAGTTAGTAATATGTCACTATTAATGTAACTAATGTTAGCAGTGGCCAGGTTTGCAAGGTTGTAACCAGTCGTAACATCATGAAGAACTGATTTTTTTTTTCAGTTTCATTATTCAGGATGAGCCTTTGCAGGTATAAACTCACTGCAAATCAAGATAAACATCCGTTTCCAAAACAGGGCATAATGTTGCTCTGATCAAAATCAACACCAGAACTGAATTGCCTGGAAAATACTGATCTATTAATAGTCATCGTTACTACATCAAAGAAGTAATTAGCAAACAGGGTTAAAGGGAACAGGGACCAAGGAATTAAGATCGTGATACCTACTGTGCACTTTAATATAGCTTTAAGAGAGCATTGCCAGTGGAGCATGTTACACACTGTAGATGAGAAGTAGAATATGCACATTATGAGAGTGCTGGATATGAGGTCATCTGTGCTTATTCGTTGGGAGAAAGAACAGTGTCTCTAAGAAAGGAAGTACAAACAGCAATAGGAAAAAAGTAATTGTTTACCCTTTTCTGCTTGCATAATAAATGAGATTACATCTTCAGACCGGTCCTGAGTAGTAATTTCCTACTTTAAGTAGCCATATTCCATTACAAATGACAGCAGTAATTGCTCAATCTGTTGTAACAAGCTTAAGAATATACAAGAAAAATTCTACAGATATTCCCCAACCCTGTTGTTGAGTAAGGAGATAGAGGTATCCCAGCTGACATTTTTCACCGCGTTACCATTTCTTCCTTTGCGAGCAAGTTCAGCCCCCACATCCTGCAGATATTAGGAATATGCATACTTTTCCCTCCAGCTTTGACGTACTTCTTGAGAAACAGTGAGTGAGAAAACTCGTGGGTTGAGATAAGGTCAGTTCAATAGGTAAAGCAAGAGCCACGCATGCAAGCAAAGCAAAACAAGGAATTCATTCATCACTTCCCATCGGCAGGCAGGTGTTCAGCCATCTCCAGGAAATCGGAGTTCCATCACATGTAACAGTTACTTGGGAGGAGAAATACTATAACTCCAAATGTCTCCTGCTTCCTCCTCCTTTCCCCAGCTTTACAGGCTGAGCATGACATCATACGGTGTGAAATACCCCTTGGGTCAGCAGGGGTCAGCTGTCCTGGCTGTGTCCCCTCCCAACTCCTTGTGCACGCCCAGCCTACTTGCTGGTGGCATGAGTGAGGAGCAGAAAAGGCCTTGGCTCTGGGTGAGCACTGCTCAGCAATAATGAAAACATCTGTACATTACCAACACTGTTTTCAGCACACAAATCCAAAACACAGCCCCATACTAGTTACTATGATGAAAATTAACTCTATCCCAGCCAAAACCAGCAGAAGATGGCAGGAGGGGAAACGACCATGTGCATCGCCAACCTCACCCCTCACAGAGCATCCCCTCCTGTCCAGGAATGGCAGTATTCCTCAACTTTAGAGGCAGTGCTCAGGAGGTAGTTCCCATGTCCAGAATAGAGAAGGTGAATGCTGAAGGTCTGTGTTTCCCCCTTTTTCTAGGAAGAATCAGCAGTTAATTTCCTCAAGCTATCAAGAGTTTGAATATAAACTGGCTCAGGTGCCAGTTACTTATTTATATTATTGGGATAAACAAGGTGGCTATTTACCTGCCTGTTTTCTTTACGAAAAGATACAGCCACGCAGGTATGCTATTCATCTGTGTCCATGCTTATGGCTTTTCTGTCTGAGAATATACCAAATCTTAAGGTGAAAGGATACGTCCTAATCTTTCCATCAGTTTCTCAGCAAACAGTAGGCTTGTTTCCAAGTCACGTAAGAGGTCTTTGCTTCTCACCAGCACCCAGCCTTTTCGTTAAAATGACTCAAAGAACTGAAGCATGAGGTGTTATCTCTCTCTGCTATCTAGCAAAATTCAGCAGACCTTCTTGAAGAAAAGCTGAAAGTAATGTGATTCTTCATTCTAAATAAAATGTTACCAATACCAAGGACTGCATGAAAACTTAGAAATTGTACCAGATAAGCCTGTTGCTTTCTTGATTTCAACACTGTGATTTGCTGACTTGCAGTCCACTGTAATTTGTGATTCACATGGGATACCAAAGAGGTGTGTGTCTTTTTATTTGTTTTTTCTTTTCCTAATCTAAAGACTAGATCAGGCAGGGAAATCAAGAGTAGAGTGAGACTTGAGAGGAGCGTAAGCAAAACCCATGGAATCACATTGAATCCTGGGTCATTAATGAGGAATCAAATGAATGACTCTGTGAGTCAGCATGGTTCTTCCTCAAATGCTGGAGAGCTGAAGTTAAAAAGTGAGCTGGAAGTATGAGTAAATCTCTGAGCTTAGCTTCGATAAACCAGTTTTCCCAGCACCTGTTGCTTTTTCTTGTTATAGCTGTTCAGTTTGCTTTCATCTGTGTAGGGAAGAAACTTAATTACCTTTCAGTCTAGTTGTCCCTTTTTTCTTGCCTAACTTTAACTTTTCAGCTAAAATTACTAAGCTAATGTTAAGGTGTATGCTTGATTTAACAGACTGCAGAAGACTTCATTGTGATGTTGTAGACTTTAGCTGTATGTAAAGCTAAGACCATTGTTCTTCTGAGTGACCTTTTCAGTTAAAAGGACTTTCAGTTGCACTAGAGATCTAAAGGTCAATTTTCATCTGTGAACTGCGGTGACAGCTCTTCTCTGGAGCAAAACGTGTCAGAAAGCTCAAGACTAATTTGAAAATGGACGGCTATCAACACAACTCAGACAGAGGAGGCTGGCACATCAATTTCTGACTGTCTTTACAAAGAAGTCTTACTACACCACTGACAAATATTGAGATTCCTTGAAATTGCCATTGTAGCATAGCACTGACATCACGCTCTGAAGTGCATTTGGTATGGTTTTGTGTAGCATTGCTGTGTAAGAACAAACCAAATGTAGAGATGTTTCTAAAACAGGTGCGTTGCTAGCTCTTCCTTAGTAATATATCCTTCACTGTGGAGTTTTCTTTCAGGTAGGTAAGCTCAGGAGTGGGCTGTTTTAGGCAGCACTTGGCAGGTAAGAGAAGCTTGGCTACTGCACTGTATATGAGAAGCAGGTAAATAGCCCAAGCAAAACCATGGCTTGGTTGCATGTTTGTTGCATTCACTGCATGAATATGTTTCTTTGCTTTCTTCTAACTTTAATTTTGGGTCAAACCCTGGCCGCATGAAGGATATCTCTTCATCATTCTCTGCAAAGAGGAAGACAGAGAATCATAGGTTTAGTCAGAATTCCTGGTTTGAGAACTGGAAGCTGATATTTGTCTGTGAATTTGCCCCCAGTCCCATCAGCTGTGAAATATTTTGACCAGCTTCGATCAGGAATGACTGCTGGAAGCAGTCCTTGCTTTTAGTCTTGGTAGGGTAATTTTCTGTGTCTGTAGAGACTAAGGGTAAGACTTTCAGTGGCTGCATTTTCATTCTGGTCAGGCGCATGCTGTTGAAGAATGTGTTATGACAGTCCCCTCTTGTAGCACTGTGTTTCACATCATGGTGTGGTCTTGGAGCCCCCGGTAAGAATAAATGAGAATATGTATGAGTGTTCTGCTTAGACTAGAGCTACTTGGAAGTAAACCCAACCGTTCTGTTTCCATGGGGACTTTAAATCTGTCTACAGGGTGGTCACCTTCATGAGTTGGGGTATGTGTTTTCCATTCTACAAGAGCTAGTTGTGATCAGTCTCCAAGTGCTACTGGTTGACTCAAAACCCTTTTGAGTAGCAAGAGTGATAGAGCTGACTCACATAAGTACGTGTTCTTGTAATACAAATAACCCTGAGTCAATCCAGAATTATTTCAATAAAAACAAGAGTATCAACTACAATTCTGCTGTAAGCAAAAGAAAAATAAATCAATAAAACCCTTGAAATTGAGTTATAAAGTTAAAATGCTAGGCACCTTTCTTTAGAGGTGGCTGACTGATTTATCAAATTGCAGAAATCTCAGTCATGTAGATTTATGAAAACATTAATTTAGGTCTCTTGGAAACAAGGGGATATTAAAAGTCTCTTGAGATAAAAGGTATGAGATAAATGCAGGAAATCAAGCATATTATTTATGCTAGAAAGAGAAAAGTACAGAACATCTGCAGAAGGCCTCGTTTGCATTTTGCTATTACTGTCAGTTCTACATAGAAAGCACCAGCTATTACAGATAAGTAAGTAGGTAATTTCCTGCTCCCCCCCACCCCACAGAGGACTGAGCAAATAATGAAGTCAGTGTTTTACCTAACGAAACCTACATAAAAAATGTTTCTGCAAAATATTTTTAAAACCAATACTACTTTGTTGCAATCAACTGATTTCTCTGGTGATTTTTCTCTTGAGACTTAGTTTTTGCTTGTTTCAATCTGAGCTAAGACAGTGGGTTTAGAAGTGTCTCTGTCTGGGGTTCCTACATTCTGTTTAAACAACAGAAACTTTTGGAGAATGATTCTGTTGGATATTTCTCATCGTGTTGGAAGGCAATGTAAATTGGCCTTATGGGTGAAACTGCCAGTGGATAATAGCATAGGAGGTCTTTTTTTAAAAAATTGTCTTGCAGAGGAGGAAGAGGGGGGAAGGAAAAAGTCTCTGGATGATTTTACTGAGGGAATTAATCAGAAAATAGAAATCAGAATGTTTTTGATATCCTAGCATTTCCACAAACACTTGGGACTAAATATGATTTGAACTGGTGAGGGGTGCTCAGTGATGCAAGTAGTTCTCTAGCATATAATTAGTCATTTTATTCTTCATTGTATTAGCCACTCTTCTTTGCTGAACTCTTCTCCCTGGTATCCAGTGATAGGAGACGTAGGAGTGGTTCAAAGCTGTGCCAAGGGAGGTTCAGACTGGAGACTACGAAACATTTATTTACCGAGAGGGTGGTCAAGCACTGGAATAGGTTTCCTAGAGAGGTGGTCAATGCCCCAAGCTTGTCAGTGTTTAAGAGGCATTTGAAAATGCCCTTCATAATTTGGTTTAACTTCTGGTCAGCCCTGAAGTGGTCAGGCAGTTGGACTAGATGATCATTGCAGGTCCCTTCCAACTGAAAATATTCTATTCTAGTCTCTATCTTTCCTGCTCTGGCTGTCTTCATTACTTCCTTGAAATCAGTAAGTTTGTGTGGATGAATGCAGCAAGATCCTGTCTAGAGGAATGGAACTACCAGTTGCTGTAAATAACAAAAAATGTCTAAAGGCAAGGGTTAAAAGATCATAGATATTTGTGTTATCCAGCAACAGAATAGTACATCACTTTCTGGTATTGCTTAGTATGGCAATGGGGCTAGAGTCTGAATGAAAAAGAGAGTATCACTGTATCCAGAGAATGCCTCTTGCAGTAGGGTAGGTAATGGGTAGGAGTTAAATGTGAGGAGCAGAAATATAATTTGGATGTGCCTATTCATGGGTATGGGCTAGATTCAGTTACCAAAAAATGTTATATGGCATACCTTTGAAATACCTATTTATCTCCAAAAATTATAATCTTGATAACTGGTTTGCATACCAGTGTCTGCATTTATTTGGATGTGTCCCATTCTGCCTAGCTAAACTCTGGTTATTTGAGCAGAAAGCATTCTCGATATTCCTCCGGAATTAGTTTTCTGTCCAGTCCACTCCGTGGTTTTGGGGGAAGGAGAAATCTCTTGCTTTTTTCCCTTCTCTAAACCAGTTATAAAGTCTCTGACAGTCAGGCTAGGAGTCTTCTTGGGGTGAGTTGTCATCTTAGACAGGTTAGGACAACAACAACAACAGTAGTTCTTAGAAGAAATAGCACCTTTGCTGTTGACTGGCTGATTGGTTAATATTTTATTTTCTCTTTATCTCCACAATGAACTGTTCCACTCAGTGTTGTTTGTCACTGTGTAGTGCATTATCGTTGTATTACACCCAAAGAGTTGCCTTCTCTGATGATATCAAAGCTGATTATGCAGTTCATGCTTGCACCAGATTTGCTTGATGAAGCACTAATTAAATGAATGTAGTATTTGTGGTGTGTCTTGCTGTGTCACTAAAAAGAAAAAAGGAGACATTAAAATATTATGTCTTTAAAGTGAAAGGACAGCTAGCTCCTCCTCCCCTTTTTCACTAAATAATTGAAATTAGTTGTAAAAATGAAGAGATTTGTACATTTTTAAAAGCCATTCACTTGTATGAAAAAATTAAAATGATTTATGTGCTTCAGAGTGAAGAAATTATTGAATTTCAGTAGAATTGTTTGCTATCCTGTGATAATTCATATAAAATATTACTGCAGTACATGTAATTATAGTTGGGTATCTAAATTTGAACTGTTAATTATCTTTAGCTAGCAATTTTATGGAGGATAATCATATTTCCTTCAGTTGAAAGTGAACATTTTAAGTAACAGATGAGCTACAAGCCACAGGTTTTTGGCAGTAATTGCCGCTACTCCCCTATTTTCAAGATAAATCTCTTAATTAACAGCTGTATGGCAGTGCGCCTCTGAAATATTTCATCCTCTTAAAGAAGAATCCAGGGAAATAAGGAATGGATTTCTTAGATATGCAAGGAAAAAAAAAATCTCCTGTGGATTTTATTGGCTTCTTAATTCAAACTGTAAGTGTACTCAGGAATGGTTGTGTTTAACGCTTTTACCTCTTCTCTGACATATTTACTTAGTACTCAATAACGAAGGCTGTTTGAATTCATGAGGGGCTTGTGAGATGAACTCTTTAAAGTTTAGTTTTCCATCTCCTGCTAGTCTGTTTGAGGTTCAGATTATGTATATGTCTCACGCATACCTCCAAAAGACTTTCTATTTTTCCTGAATTTAAAAAAAAAAGGGGGGTTTTAATACATGATATCATATCAATGTAAAAGAGTGTTTTCTCATTGGTATTTATCCTACCTAGCAAGCATGTTCCATGTGTTGTCTTGTACACTGTAGCATTTAACACAGTAACTTTTTTTTATGGTAGTATATGGTAATATATTTTTCTCCTTTTCTATGCGTGATTAAAGAGATTAATCCCAGTTCTAGTGTGTACTCCAGAATGGACAGCAATTTTTTTTTTTTTTGCTATCTTCAGAGAATCTAGACTGAATTGGAAATGAAGATGCCCACTTTCCGGTCCCTGATTCTCGAGAGTTATTTAAAAGTTGTTCTCAGGAGTTATTTAGAAGTTTGGAGCAATGAATTGAGTTACAGCGTAATGTAGCTGTGCTGCCACTTTCCCCTTGGTGTCCTGGTTCACTTTGCTACTTAAAGCATGGTTGAAGAAGGCTTCAAATCACTTGCCTTTTTCCCCCCAAACTCTTCTTCTTTATATAAAACCCGCGATTTATAAGCTCCTCTTGCAAATGGTGGATAAATCAGGCTTCACCGCCTTGCACTTTGCAGTGTAGCAAGAATAAATAACATTTTTCTATTCCTGCTGGGTCTCACAGCATGAAAAGAGAAACTGAAATCTTCTGTATAACCCTCACTGTTGTAGCTGTGCACAGTCTGGGGGTTCCCTAGTTTCTTTCTGAAGTATTTAGGGGGATTATTTGCAGGCACCGCTAACACTGGTATAATCCAGCCAACTCCTTGACACTGCCTACCATGCTGCATCATGTATTTGACAGAAGCATTCTGATCCTCCCCTATAAAAATTTCTGTCCATCAAGGTACTCTTCAAAATATCTTTTAACTGTATTTTACATGCTACTCTGTATGCTTGTGCCAATTCACTTCAAACAAATTTTAAATTAAATGCACATCCCTGAAAGTTTGATACAAATACTTGGCATGGGCAATGGGAGGACAAATAGTTGAGCAGGATGCGATCCACTATTAAGGATACTACTGATGCATATGTATGGCAAAGCAGGAAACAAGAAGTTACCCTGATCCAGCATGTGTGACTTGGTATATTCTAATGTTGAACTGGAAAGGAAAAAAAAATGCTCTTGACAGGGATTATTTGTAGTTAGATACCTCATACATCCCCCAGTAACAATAATTAGTATTAGAGTTGGAGAGCTGATGATCTAAAGCTTTTAGCTAGATACTGTATTTATGCTGAGGTCTAGCAGAAAGAGAAATTTATTCTCTGGTTATTGATAATTGACAGGGTAATAGCTGTTTAATTGGTACTGACCTGTTTGAATTAGCCTGGCAACTCTTATCTCATTTTTAAAATGTTTCTCTTAACAAAGTAGAGGTATAGTTTCAGGACTTTATTTCACAGAGGTGCACATCTGATCTAACAAAAAAAAAAAAAATCAGTCAAGACTTGGTATTCCTGCTGCCTGTAAGGAGAAGAGCATTAGCCAGGGACCGCACTACAGCAGCACCATCATGGGTGTGTTCAAGGACCAGTTGCATCTTGATGTCATTCTGTCCTAAGTTTAAATCTGATCCAAGCTCATTTGTTGGACCTAATTTCACCAAGTGAAATTGAGAAGCATGGAGATCTTGGCAATGAGTAAAGAGTAAAAAGCATACCTGGCAGAGAAAGATGTTCTAGTCTGATACAGTTGTATGATTAGGGCAGAATTTACAAGACAGTCTCCTGTCCCTTGTGTTAACGCTAAGGCCACTTTGATTAGTGCGTGAGTGCCGACCCCTTCTTTTCAAAGTAATTCCAGGATCTGAGCCCTTTTAGGCTTGTCTTTACTGTGTTCTCAGAAAAAGGAGATTTCTTCAAGTTTTCAGTCAACAGAAATGGCAAAGCAGGTAATGGAACAGGTTCACCTTTAGGACTTTTTGTAAATGGCGTCATTCACTGAACAAATCAGAACTTAATGCTCATTTTTTGGTAGCAATGAGATGCACCCCGAGACCACTTTAGATATTTCAGGTATAATGAGATATCTTGAATGGTGCATGAAAATAAAATGTCAGAAAACCAAAACAGGTTCATGAGAATTCACTGTGACAGTCCTGCAAAAACAATCTAATGACTAATACTCTAGTTACTTATTTTCAGATAATGTAAGTCTATTTTTGTTCTAACATGTCTCTGTCTCTGATATCTCCTTTTTGTTTCTCACATTCCTGCATACATTGGTATTTTGTGATGAGCATTTCATGTTGCTTCTGCTGAACTGTCTATTTTTGTGAAAAAAAATTAATAAAGCTAAGCCAAGGGAAGGTGATTGACTGTCCCACTTGGAAAAAAAAAAAATATTTTGCCTGTCATAATAAGCGCAAAACGTTCTTTGGGAATTGTACTTCAATAAAATCCTCTTTGAATTGAATTTCAGCATTAAAATTTATGCAGCCATTTGGTATCATACTTTTTCCTTCAGGAAAGATAAATATTTCAGTCTTTGACAGTGTGAAACTGAAAACATTCACCAGTAGCCCCAGCTAAAATTGCAGTAGGCTGCTGTACAGTTCCAGTGATGAATAATATGTGTTTGCATTTGGAAAATATACAGTAATCACTGCAACTATAAAGCATTACAGACAAAGAGACGGATCATTTTCTCTGATTGTTACGTAGGCCATTTGAATGGTTGTTTTGCAGTTTCATAATTTGTTGTCACTTTAAGTTGAGGATTTTTTCTTCAGTTCAAACTGCTTAGTGTAAGGAAAACATGTATTGCGTGCTTAGCAAAGCATCCATTAAAACTGGAGAAGCTGAAGATCCTCACGAGGTAGTTTAATTTCCAGAAAACACCCACAAAAGCAATTACATTTTTAATGAATAATTTATTTGGGGTGCTTTAGATCAGATTGTTGTTCACAGTTTCTCACTTTATGCGTTTCAACTTGATAATTGGTTTGGTTCCTACAGATAGGTTTTTAAACCCACCTAGATCTCCTGCCTGGAGAGAATCAGATGTCAGGATGGGGTCTGCTGTGTCTCTAGATGCTATCATTGTCTTTATTTCTTCTGTGAACTTTTTTTTTCCTTTTAAAAAGAAAGTGATAGAAACAAACCGAAAGATTGAGTCTAACATAATTTTATACATTCCAATAATGATATCACCCAAGAGGAAGATGTTTTTGACATACTTCAAGTACAATTATGGTATAGTTTTAAAATGTGCCTCCCCATAGCAGTTCCAGATATCCCACCTACACAAAACATGGTAAAAGGCACTCTCCTAAGGTGGTAATTCCTAAACTGTTAGGATGTAAAGATGAAAACAATACTTTCTTGTCTTCACACAGAATTCTACAGCTATCCAGTAGTTCTGAAAGCTTATTCAATTGTGTTTGTTTTGACTCTTCCATTTCGTACCCTCTACTGGTTGCTCATTCATCAGATCTGCAAGGCTTGGTCCTGGTACCTTTACAGAATGCCGTCATCCCCTTTGAGGTGTTCCATGGTGGCAAGGTTCTGCGCCCTTTGATCCAATTGCAGGATGAGGGTTTAGTATATGTACTTCTTGGGCAGAAGGCATGCCAGGTGTTTTGTTTTTTTTCTTCTATGGAATATTTTGCTTGTGTCATTGCTGTAACAGTAAAATAAACACACTCAGATACTTCCTTTCACTTATACCTCAATAGATGCTTGTAACAGAGTGTTTGCATCAATTCTGCATGTACTTGATTATTGTGAAGCAGGAGCAGCACTTCTTGTAGGAAGGCTGTTGGAGAGCCTTACTGATTTTTCACCTACATAGAGCAGTGTTTATATTTCTCTTCCTATTGTAAGTGTTTTACTGAATCAGGTCCTCAGGTGAAGATGGCTGTGATGATGGTGGTTTACAATTTGATTGTGGTTTTGTCAGTAAGAAGTTCACCAAGTGATTGGTGTTACAAATCTTTTATCTGATGTAATTCTCCTCCTCTATTTTCAGATTATTCCTCTGAAAATTATACTTTATCCAGACTCACATTCTGGTGCTAACTGAATCATATTTATTGGTGTGATATATAGGAGGTCAGATGAAGAGGTCAGCTGGTCCCTTCTGGCTGCCAACTCTGTGAACTTTTGAACAGTCCTTATTCTGCAAGCAAAACAAGCAGTATTATCTGCGGAGAAAAACCCCAGTACACTTTGTGAACTGGACCGACTTAAAGTGGCGACTTCGAGTTGATCAGTCCAATGTGTAACTGGTGTTCAAAAGTCTCATTCGGAGATTGGGAATAGGGAATTCATTTTGTTGAGCAGAAAGCAACAACATGCTTGCTCTTTACTGCCATGTTGGCTTGCATCTTACGACAGAACTTGCAGTATAGTCTCTCAGTGGTTTACAGCTACATTGCAAATAAAATCACTTAGACACCTTTGACGGGCAGGTCTACGTTATGAAAGAGTGAAACAGCTGGAACAGGTATAAAAAGGAATGGAAATACTGATTTTTTTTTTTTTTCACAAACATGCTTAGTCATGACTGAAGGACTATCTAGGTACCATTAATATTATCTGGAGAGGGAATATGCATTATTAAAGATTCTTTGTAGATAATATTTTGAAATAAAACAATATAAAACCATAATACATGTGAATTCCAGTGATTCCTTCAAAGAAACTCAAAACACAAGTAATGTGAACTATAAGTCTCGACTCCCTTCAGAATCTGTGCAGAAAGGTACCAAAATTTGCAAATCCAGGATTTTTACTAGTGTTTAGATAGCCCGGTTGGCCCTAAACCAATTATCTGATGCTATCAGCAGATCAGAAAATAGAAGCAAACAATAAGAGGACAAATCAAATATTGCTTAATGTGTTTTCCTCTCATTTCAAGTCTTTTATCCCCTTTAAGTCAGCTCATAGAACCTATTCCTGTAAGACTTACATTTTCCTTCTTCATTCAAAAATTCTCTTCATCTCTGTTAATTTCTTAGAAAACCGTAGCTGCCCTATTTAAAGAGAACAGTTCAATAACAACTTTCGGGAGGCAGAGGGAGAACAGTGAGGCAGCGCAAGCCTCGAGCTAGAACACAGACCCTGGCTCTGCGGGAGCCAGGTTTCATCCTCGACTGAACAAATCCCTTCTGCTCTCTGCACTTCACCTCGCCTCCTTTGCCTTCTGTCTTTAGCTGCGAAGCTTTGTGGGACAGCATCTGCTCCCTGTGTTTGCACAGCACTTGGGATAATGGTAACCTTGTCTCAGCTGAGACCTCTCAGAGCTGCTACAATGCAAATATTCCATTTTCTGTCTTGCAGTATGTTGACAAAATCTACGGTGTTTTATCAGGCCCTGACAGAACATGTGGCTTGTCTCGGGTGAGGTTTTCCTGTGTTCAGCAACTTGTAGCATCCGGACTTTGATTGAGTTAGCTACAGGGATTGTTTAAAATATTTCATTTCTTTATACTGTGTGTTTGATTTGTTCTTTTCTCCTCTTCCAGCACTTAAAATCAATTAAATATTTGTGTCTGGAACTTGCATTGACATCTATCTTGATTTAACATTGTTTTAAACTAAATCAGGGTGATTTTCTTATTTTCATTTGTGTCAGTGTTTCTGAAGAGGGCTGGTTGGTATCTTATGTTGTTCTTGCCTTCTTTATATAAACAGTATTAATTTCAATTGATGTGGGAAGAAACCAACTTAGCAGAAGTATTTGTGTTCATGAGGAGCATTGCTGATTCGTTGGAATCTGTTGTCTTATGCAGAATGATAATTTGTATTATAACATTAGGCAGTACGTAATATGTTAGGGCAAGTGATGTGTGTGTGTGTGTGCATTTTCTTTGTGATACAGTGAGGTATTGACTCTAGCTGGTGCAGAAAAAATGATCAAATATATTCTACTGCTTGACCAGTTCTTCAGTGTAAATATCGTCTATAGGCCCAGGACTCTTCAAGAGTGAATTGTTTTTCTTAATGTTATTGACTGACATCATCTTCCAAATACAGCCGTCAAAGTTGCCTACACGGAGTGCACAGCAATGGCGTTGTCTGGGAGTATATAGTTACCTTTATAATGGATACTCCCATATCCCAGAGCATTTCGCTGTTAATTCCATGTTCTTTGCTGCTGACTCTGCACATACTGGGACACTGTTGGGTCAAGCAGTTCTTTCTGGATGTGCACACTCCAGGGTAAGGGAAGTAAATCTTACAATATTGCAATGTAAAGCTGCTCTGCAGAATATTAGTTTCATAGCTGCAAGCTAGAGCATCGTTATATTACTTTTCCATCTTATGTTAGGCATAAGGTCCCCTGGAGGAGTGTTTGTGAGTCTCCTTCCTTCCTGACCTTTAGTTTAGAGGAACACATCAACCATCTAAGGCAAAACCCGCCTTTGTGTCTAGTGCAAATATAGATCCTGCTGAACTTCCATATTCATTCATGAGCACTTCCTTCTGGCAATGTGGCAGATCCTGAAACAAACAAATTCTGGAGAATATTTCCCCAGTTTTTTGGTTTTTTTAAATATTACAAAGTTTGCTCTAAAGTCCATTTAGCCAAATCTGCTGCTGCTGTCCACCACACTGACAACTGCTGGTGAATAATAGTAATCCTGAATATGAGTCTGTGTGAACGGAACACCTACTCTATAGGTTGGGCAATATTTCTTGAAGCCCTCTAAATTGCTAGGCATTGTAGATTGCCTGAAAATGAAGCCACGAAGCACTTGCTACTTCTGCCTGGGAATACTGTCTTCAGATTCCAGTTCATCTTCTTCTGAAGATCTAAAAAATAATAACCTTAGATGGAAAATGGAAATATGAAAATAAAACTAAATTTTGAGGGGAAGTATTTGAAAGTACTTATTCCAGCATTGCACTTGATATTGAATGTCCCAGACAGATTTAGTTTTGCTCACTCCATTTACTCAACCGGAAGACGGAATGATGCCGACGAGTGCTCTCCTTACAGTCTCAGGTAAGTTTATACATGTTTCTAGTTCCAAAGGTCTGCAGAATGGAGAACCCTATGTCTGCTCACACAGATGCCAATGTGTTGTTAGACATTAAAAAAAACCAAACCCCAACAACCACCCAACTATAAAGAACTGCAGATCTTGATATAAAAGACAATGCCACAAAAATTATCTAGTGCAAGAGGAAGAGCATAAGAGAGAGCAGTGTTGCATTTTGTCATATTCCAGTGGCCATTCTAGCAAACGTGAGAGGCAGAAGAGAAAGTCTACACTGGAAAGAAGAAGAAATGTTTATTTGTTGCTTTATTGTGTCAGTTTACACTGGGTACTAAGAGCTGGAGAGGATGTTTGAAAAGGGAAGGGGTTTTTTTCCAATTTTCTGAGAGATGTGGTCAGGATTGTAGATTTATTTTTTCCGTGCTGGCTATAGCCTGTTTCCGCGTAAGACACGCTACTAATAGGAAAATACATTCATTTCAAGCATACCATGACATAAAAATGTCAGAAGAAATTATTTCTTCTTGTCTGATAGATAGCCTGAAAGGCAAAGCAAGTTTATATGACTCTTGAAGGTCTGTAGACAAGAAGGTAACACCATCTGCAAGAAATATTTTATGTATTCAGGATTGTTTGTTGTATTTTGAAGTTTGCCTTCCACTGTCTTCTGACAAGTATGGAAGCAGCACTGGGTTGAAAAAACTTGTAGGAAACCATATATTTGGTATAGTGGTTTGGTGACTGATCAGCGTTCTGTCTTGCTCTGCCACAGCCAATCTAAAGAAGTGATTTATTTGTGTGCTTGACGATGAAATGCAAATCTTCAGTAATTGCATTCAAACAGTTGTGTAGTATGAACTTATGAAACCACTCCATTGTACTGTTGGCTATAATTGACCATCCCATAGATTTATCAGCAGAACGCAAAGTAATTACTTTATCACATCTAGCATTTGGGAACACGAGGAGAAGGGATTTGAAAAGCCTCAGCAGGAGGTTAGAAAAAAGATGCGTGTCTGACCCAGCCCTGATGGTGATTTTACCATTAAATTCACTGATAGCAGAATCAGCATTATGAATGTGACCTCTTACCTCTTATAGAGGTGTTTAGATATCATAAAGATAAAACGTATAAAGGTAGTCAAAAAAAGGATTTCAAATGCTCGGATAAATATTTATAATTTTGCTGTCTGTGGTTTATGCGCTTACGTTCTGTTTTGATCTCTGCAGTCAGGAGAAAAATTGAGTATGACATTTGTGGAGAAAATAGAAGATGTATTTCACAGAGCTACCTGTTCAGCTACAGCACTAATTTTCCTACAGCAAAAAAATGTTCAAATGTTTTTTTAAAAAAAAATTTAAAATGCATATTTAAAAAAAAAAGAAAAATCCATCCAGTATTTCTCTGGGAGGTGAACAGCTGCAAGAGGAAAGAAGTTCAGTACAGAAACATGGTGCCTGAGTTCTGTCGTCACTGCCAGTTGTGTATTTTCTATAGAAACAGGTTAATGGAACCTAAAAATCTCATTTCAATGTAATTCAATTGCAGTACAAACTGACTGAATCCTTTTCTGCTTTGAACCTTAACTTTTTAGAATAGGTCTAAAATGAGGAAAGATGTGCCGAAGGTTAAGAATAAAAGAGCTTTTGTGACTCAAGTTAAAAATTGGCCTAAATGTTTAATTTAATGCGCAAATAAAATCAGGGATTCTTTCCACAGCTGATGTCTACCCCAGAGGAAAAAGGTAAATTACTAAAGGAAAAAAAAATTCAATTGCTATTGGATAGATAGAGGCACCACGGTATTTGCAGACACGTCAGATTATGTGACAGCTGAGTATCTGTGAGAAAGAAGTCAACTTGCTTTGCACTGTTCACTTGCCTGCTTGCTTGCATTGCCGCACAGGTGACACCACTGCTGTGGAGAAAATACGTGCGTCATGGATCTTGTGGGAGACTTCCTTTTCCCAAAGAACTGTGTTTTTATTAAAGTTTGTCAGATCATGATTGCTTTATTAAAACAAAACAAGAAAACCCTCTACCTAGGCAACTTGCTACCTCCCTTGAAAATACTAACTTATATCAGCATCATTTATATGGTTACATAGGACTCACCATTCAAATTATGAAACCCCTCAATTTTTTGCAGAGAGGTCTTCTCAACTTGCCTTAGCTCCTAGTGTCACCCTGGTAAGTCCAAGACTTCTCTGCAGTAGAAGGATCCCGCTGCCAGATCTTAAGGGATAGTATTGTACAGTGTTAATGACAAAAAACTGTAATTATGTCTTTTTCTTTATCAGTTGCATTTTCAGGCCTTGGCTTTACCACCTTCTACTTAGCTGGAAAGTTACACTGCTTCACGGAAAACGGCCGGGGGAAGAGCTGGCGGCTTTGTGCAGCAATTCTCCCACTCTACTGTGCCATGATGATTGCCCTGTCACGTATGTGCGATTACAAACATCACTGGCAAGGTGAGCCATGGAGATACCTTTTTTTTTCCTACTTTTTTTTTTTATTAGCCTTGTATTTCTTTGATTTTTTTTTTTTTTTCATTAAATGACATGAGTTAAAACATGACAGTATGCTACAGATTTTCCTTGTTTCTGGACTGATGCTGAGGGTTTTAATGTCTGAAAATATTGCAGGGGCCCTTTTCCATTCTATATTTTTATATACGCAATTTACATCGTCATATTTACATATAAATCTCCACCAGTGGGTTTTTTTACATCGTCATTTTTTACAAATATATACCAGTGCCATAGCTGTCTTGGATGTATCCAGCTGTAGTCTGGATGTGGCCCATCAGAGTGGCTCTGTCGTGTGGCCTAGTCCTTGCCTACTGCTTTTCCAGGTACCTCCAGGTACCTGTTGGGTGCGTGCGTGATTGCTAATACGTGGGTGCGTGTGCGTTAGACTACACTGAAGCATCTGTATGTAGCTAGTCATGGCAAAGATGTGCTCAGTCATTTGCCTACGTTCTGGTCATTTGATGCACATGATGTAATATGCTGGTTTTCATTCAAATCAAAGTATATTGGGCGTGAGGTGGGTTCGTGGCCCCCTTGAGAAGTATAGAGACATTGCACCAAGCTACATAGCACAGGTTGTAACAGATTCTGCCCACACCGAAAACCTTGCTGCAAAGTTTGGTGTTTTCTGTTCTCTTAATTTTTTTGGCCAAGGTTGTAATTGCTCCCATGGTCTCAATTCCACACTTTTCAAAGCCAGGTCCTACTTAAGGAAGAGAAATGTTTTATCTTCTTGTTACACCCTATTAAAAATGATTTTCCATAGCTTTGGGCTGCAGTTATTTCGAGGCTGATATTTTTTTATATTGACCGGATGTTAGCGTGATGGATTCAGTATGATACCATGCATGTGGTACCAATACATATTCATTAATTTGTAACTGCAAATAAATGCTGAATGTGTTCAATATGGATGAGTAGGTCATTGAAGCAGCATGCAGTGTCTTCGTTCATTGTAAAGTACATCCACAAAGCTAAACATGCCACAGAGTCTTAAACCTTACCTTTGTGAGGGAATGACAGTTATTGACAGAACGGGAGATGGCTTGTAAGACTCTCACGGCAGAATTTGATATCTTGGTGAGTTGTGTAAAATGTCTGATGAACCTGCGTCCTTAAAAGTCTACATATAATGGATGACGGGGGAATATTCTTGAGTGAAGCATCGACAGTCCGAAGGATGCTTAATCCGAATCCCTTTTTCATTTACTTTTTACTGTTGCTAGTGGAAACTTTTGGATCTTCATATTACGTGAGCATTCTCATGTAAATGAGGCATAGTTATAATACAGTGTAACTAAAGCAGATACCTTTCAGGAGGTTTCTTAATGAGGTTGAGTTAACTAGCACTGACCTTCATAGCTTCAGGGCAACGGCGCAGCATCCTCTCTTCCCTCAGGGTAGGCACTTCTGGAGTGTGACACCAGTCAGACCAGCTGCATCTGTCACAGGAAGACTATTGTCCCAGAGTCCTTTAAAATTCAGGTGTGAGATGTAACTGATATAGAAGGCTATGCTATTTATTAATTACACACTTAGTAATATAAGTTACCATTAGGTCAGAATTACACCACACCTTTCCCTCCCACACTGAGTCTTTCAGACATGGTCCTGGTAGAGTGTATGGCAGGTTGTCCATGTGGCTTCCCTCCAGCATCCACAGGTCAGTTTACTACTGTCTGTCAGCATCTGCACTTTCACTGTCAGAAAACCCTACCATCTATTAATTCTCTTACCATTTCTTGACCCTCTTTTTCACCACCTTTGTACCTGCTTTTCTCCACTCACGTCTCCTCCGAAGTAACCCACCCTGTAATTACTTTTCCCCTATTTATCCCCATATTCCTATCAGAAATACCAGACTTGATATTTCTATTATTGTTATGTAGGTCATCTTGGCTTTATGTGGTATTGCTGTTATGGTACTTGCAAATTGTACTGCCCTTGAGGTCCTGAGTGCTCCTTTCAATTACCTGCTTCATACATATTGTTTACCTGTTTTCGAAGACGTATCATTCTGTGGGTTCCTCTACATAGTTTTGATTAAGTAGAGCATATCTCTGTCCCACTGAGTATTTCTTATACTGCAGTCAGCATACCAGAGCAAGACTCATCCATGCTTTTCCTTGCTCGGTTTTTTGGTTTGTGCAGCATCCTGTTCTCCCATAGCTGCTTAATCACCAACCATTACCCTTGACATGTTCTTTAAGGAGCCTCCTGGTTTCCTGCAGAGACCTTGTCTTGTTACAGGGCTCATTACTCTTCTTTGCTCACCGACACTCAGAGTCGGAGAGATCCTCCCACACAAAGCTGCTGAACGTGAGGTGCGTGCCTCGCCAGGCTGGCGGGCGGGAGAGACGGCAGCTGCGGGTCTCGTGCTCAATGTGTGATGCTTGGCTGGTTTGAACTCTGTTAGAGAGTGTGAATGAGTGTGAAAGGGAGCGTACAGGTTTACTCTCAAGCTTTGAACCCACCTTTGCAGATTGCGTTATCTCTTGCCAAAAGTAAGAATTATTTCTGTACTGAAGCATGTGCTACGAGGCAGATTATTATGGTGTATTTTATATATGATAGAAGAAAACTACACCCAAGGGGTTGTGACTGTGTCCATTACAGCCTCTCATATTTTTGTCTTTGAAGTTTAAGGAGATGGAGCTGAAAACTCAGCTCTCCCCAAGCTAAAAACGCTGCTGTCAGGCATTATGCTGCAGGTGATGACCTGTGCTTTTACCTGAAAGAACTGCGTTCTCAAGGGAGGGACTAGTTCACTCTGTAATACACAGCACAGAAGCTCAGGCCTCATCTTTTATGCTCGGCAGAGTCAACAGATTGTGTTAAATTACTTATGGTGGCTTTGTGATAGAGTCTTAACTATGCTGTGGGGAATGAGCAACGACCGTCAATGTAATGTCCAAAACTTAGCATACTGTAGGTGAAAGATGGAGTGGAGTACCCTTACATTAAAAAGCCATTAAGTAGGCTCAGAACGTTAATATTATGAGCACTTTATGAGCTCCCTTCACTTTGGCTGAAAAATGTGGTATTCAAGATCTTAGTGTTGGTATTGGTGAATATTAGGATATTTTACTATGAACTGTGAATGTATTGACTGCTTTTAAGTCCCTAGATCTCTGTAGAGGCTTATAACTCTGAAAATGTTAATTTACTCATGAAATAAGTGGAAATTTTGTATGAAAAAAGTAAAGATAAATACTGAGACTGAAAGAATATTCTTTTTCCTATATTGGCAAAGTAAAAAAAAAAAAGAAAAAAAAAAAGGAAGCTGTGGCTACTGTGAGCTCAAACAAAACACAGAGTTGTTGTCTTGAAAAACAGGAGTCAAAACAGCTGCCTGTGTGTTTGCTCAGTACCCCCAGTCAAAGTCAGTAAGATAGAAATCTTTGGCATAACGATGATCTACTAGATGATCTTTGAGGTCCCTTCCAACCCACACCATTCTGTGATTCTATGATAAGTCATGTACTGAATTTATATTACTGTGGTGCCCAAACCAAGGCCCAGAGTTGCATAAATTTTTAAGTAAGTGTTTTGAAAGAAATTATCTAGGCAAGTTTTCAGCAAGTCTTGAAATACAGGGGAACGTATGGAGAACTGGCAGAAGTCTGGTGTTTCTCCATAAAAATAGTAATCATAGCTTTGACCTCATTGTTAAGCAAAATAAAAAACCAGCTGGAACAGGATTCAACCAACCACAGTTAAAGGAAGCTAATCTGAGAATTGCAACCAGCACAGGTTTATAGAAAATGAATCTCGTCACAATAACTAAATATTTTACAAGTTGATTGATGCAGTAATAGTATACTATAGTGAAAATTGTTGTCCTTGGTACCTTTGGTACCATGACAGTTTGACAGGGACAGTCCAAATGGTACAAAATCAGTCACCTACCGTTATGGGTAGGATAAGCTTCTGTCTGCTTGCAAATACTGTGTACACACAATCACCTTTTAATATCTTATTTGAGTCTCTGGTACGTTTGTTTGTGATAGATTTATGATGTCATTTTGCATGTAGGAAGAGACCATAGGATTAGAAGGGACCTCCCAGTTCATTCAGTCTAGTCCTCTTCCTCAACAGATAACTGTGACTTATTATCACATTTCTTAAATTTATCCATCTCAATTTTAATTTTTTCAGGTTTTCTTACCCTAGCTATTCTTGTTAAAAGGCTCTTCAGAATCTCACTCCTCCGAAGATTACAAGCCATTTATTACCCACTGAAAATTGAACATGCCCTTTGTCCTAATATATACTAGACTGACAAACTAGGGCATTTAATCCGTATTTATCTATTTTAGACAAAAATCATTTGTATTGATTAACCTTTCTTTGTCATTAAACTCAACAATTTGCTATTTTTATTACACTGCAGTTTCTTTGTAACTGAAAGTAAAACACAGAAACACAGGTATACACAGATGATACGGTGCTTAGTAAGCCTTGTTAAAATAAAACGTGGTGTCAAGCCATATTCTAGCCAGTGCCTTTTGCCTCGCTTTTATTATTGTTTGTGTTCAAATCTGAGGCTTTCAAAGTCAGTGTGTATTTTCAGTGAAGTTTTGCTCTGGTTGCTTGAAAATGAAACACAAGATCAGGTGAGTGTATTAGCAAGAAGCAAGGAGAGCCTGACAACAGAACAAAACCTCTTACCCTTCGGGTGCTATGCGGTTCCCATGGAAAACTCGAAATTGCCCATGTGTGAGAGCTGCAAATATCTCATTCAATGGCTTTATTTTATTTTATCTAATTTTATTTTCCAGTAGGAGTATAGGATTGTAAATAGCATAAAAGAAAGATATTCAAAAGGTATTAAATCAGATAACAGGCACGCTTAGTCTTTGACCTTTCAGGTGCTTTTAGGAAGAATTCAAATTGTTCTTGACAGCTGCCTTTCTCAGGGGCCTTTGAGGAGCTGGAAGTGAAATGAATTGTTGTAGCTACAGTGGCCCACTTCCTGAAGGAAGATAACTTTTCATCCTACATCCTACCTGCTCCCTGTCTGCATTGGAGAATGCCTTCTGGAATATAAAACAGTCAAAAGTAGAGCTAGCATTTTAACTGCCATCTTTCCTGGGGGTACTTAGGCAGAGACAAGGAGCAGACTGTAGCCAGTGCAATAGTTTGAGGTGTACCTGTCAGTGGGAGAGCTCTGGATGCTGTAAACAGCATGGTTCACTGTAGTGTTCATAAACAGAAAACCTGGTGGTGGTCATCGTAAATCATGGCAAACTGAAAGACGATGTGGGTTGCCTACCCTTAAAGGCTAGTCAACGGTGAGCTGGAACATCACAAATGTTTAATGCCCCATGGAAACCATTCTTATTTCCCTTGTTCATCTCCTGAAACATAGCCAGCCATCTACATTTGGATATTCAAAATGTTAGAGATGTCCCCCCAAAAATACTGATTTTATGTCTTCTACGTGATTGTGGTATTCGGCCCCAAATTCTTTCTGAATTCACATTTTCTGGATTAAACACTTCCAGGTTGACCAAAGGTCTTTTATTTACAGTTGTCACTACTTGCTGTCTTTTCCATGGTAACATACTTCTGGTTCTGTTGTTTTTTCTTACCTAGATGCTTTCGTTGGAGGGATCATTGGCCTCATATTTGCTTATATTTGCTACAGACAGCACTACCCTCCTTTGGGTAATACAGCTTGTCATAAATCTTACGTCAGCCTGCTAGATCAGAATTCTGTGAAGAAAGAAGAGAGACCTACAGCAGATAATGCTACTGGCCTGCCTCTAGAGGGAATAACCGAAGGTCCTGTATGACTTTAAGAAATGTGCAGAATGAACTTTTAGCCTTCTCACATTTCCTCCAAACTGGTCTCTTAACACGGTGTTTCTTACTGTATGTGGTTTTTTTTCTTTTGTTTATTTCCTTTTTATAAAGAAAAATGAAATATTTTATTTTTAATGCCATAATATCATCATACTTTTGAAGTTAAATTTTGAGTTCATATTGACTTACTGAATTATCTGTTTTCGGTCTACTGCAAACACACTACTTGAGGGAAGGGGAAAGAATATTAATAAAAACAATCTCATGTGGAGAATGGTTAAGAGAGTAATTTTAAGATGTGATTGAGGATATAGTAGATCTGGAAACAGATTTTCTGAAGTACTCGTGTCTCCTAGAAAGTTCGCGTCGTCTTCAGCACTCATTGATTTTGATGGGTGATGAGTACACACAGCACTTTTCATCAGATGTTCAGCATCTGTTGTGGCCAGCCATTTTGTCATATAATTTGATAAGTTGGGCATCATCCTTATGTTTATCTTGTTGCCTTCGAACATAAAAATCTCCACATGCTGGTAGAACTTCATATTAATTGTCAAGTTTCGACAAGGTCATTCTGAGCTACTAATGATCAAGCAACCAAAAGGTATGAATGGTTAAGTGTTTGTAAGAGCCAAGCCTCGTGCATTAGTAGTTCCACAGGATGATGCTGATATTCAAGAAATTCCACACTGTTGAAATTATCAGCTTGCAATAACATATATGTTCATAGGATGGATTAGAAACTTGGTATTACATCATTAGCAATTTTTGAGAGCTCTTGCAGTAATTACCATCAAAACAAAATGAAAGAAAAGAACACCCATGACATTCAACAAGCTGAAGTCTTTAAAAGAAATTTTAAAAAATTCTGAAACTGTGAAGATAAAGAAACACAATGTTTTCTGTGAATCTCGGTGTGCCACGTTCATTCTTGTGTAGTGACTCACTGCAGCATTGGTGATCTAAAGAAATGCAAACATTTTCATTTGTGACTTTGGGCACACAACCATGAATGCTTGTGGTGGTCTCCAGCACTGTAACATATCCAGAAGAGTGCTGGAGACAGGTTTCCACTAGACCCATTCCACATTTTCAGCTCATCATGTTCTTGAGCATGGTGCTTGCGAAGGTTGGCTTGGTACCTGAATTGAAACTCACCTGAATCAAAACACTGTTGGTATGGAGAAGATTACTAAGTGTATGACTTTAGTTAATTTATTATTGGTAGGATCCTGTTTTGTTATGTATGCACTATGCAGTATACATCACATTCCTGTGAAATGACGTACCTTTGGATGGCAGAATGTCAGATTCCAGAATTTTTTTTTTTCTTAGATATCCTGTGAAAATGCAGGCAAATGTTCCAGACCGCATCTTGGCAGTTGAACATTGCTTAGCTGGAGCTGCTGGTTAAAGCGATCAAGATAGCGTTGATCAACGACCGTTATTACGGTGCTTTAGACTGGAGGAGACTGCTGCCATAATTATAATTTATGTGTTCCTGTTGGAATATGTATTGGCCTTGTAGGCATTCTGTGATTCAAACAGCTCAATGTCTTTATGTAAGGCTTGTCATTTACTTTTCTCAAAGGTAAGCTTTGTAGACTTTTTGAGAAGAGCTACTTCCTGATTGGCAACACTTGAATTTTTATAGAAAACAAGTAAATTAGAATCCCTTGAAAAATAAATGTAATCATTGTGTACAAGAGGATGCAACCTTACTATGTATGCACTTACATGATATTTGAAAATAACTATACATAGGAAGTGACATTAAGGAACAGAATATAATCGGCATGAACCCAGGAGGGTTCTGTAGAAATTAGGCCTGATCTACTTGTAAAATTGGTACTAGTTTGACTGTGTCAGTTAGAGGCAGGATTTTTTACTGACAGTTACAGTATTCTGAGCTCTAGAGTAGAGACAGTTACCCAAACATAACTGGGGTTTTGCTGATATATATATGCTAGTTCATAAAACTAGCATCAGCAAAGCAAAATTATTCTGGCATTGCGTTTACACTGGATGTGACAGAACACTCTAGTGTAACTGAGGTCTTATTCTAGAAATCCACACAGTTTAGTGGAAGTTTAATCTTTCTATAAAGTTTTTAAACCATCCTACAGAATTCTGTAACAGGGATATCATTTTCTATTACTTCATATGGGAGGATTAATGAAAGCCCTAGAGCAAGGGTATCATGTCTTTACATTGTATAGGGCTCAGCCATTAGCTTTTTCTTTCAGCAGGAACCCTAGTCTTCCAGGTTATATGCAAATGTTTAAAAAAAAAAAAAATCTTAAATCAAAATTAGAAGTTTAATACTGATGCATAGAGCATTTTGCATGTTTTTATATAGATCTGGCTTATTCTCAAAAATGAGTGGGGCCTCCTAACTGTGCTGTACACATTCCCAGTATTTTAATGGCTTTTGATACAAACAAGCTATCTTCTTTGGGATGGGAAAAGCTTATACAGCCCTCAAATGAGTAGTGGCTGTTAAAAGATTGGAATATGAAGTGTAATGCAGCATAAATACTTACATTGCAAGAGTAATTGGTGAACTTTGCAAAGCAGTAAAGAATAACATTTTAATGGGAATAATTAAATTGAAAGTCATAAAATAGACAATGTAAAAGCTTTGATTAAAATGTAATTAAAATTATGAAAGACTTAATGAAGTGAAACTTGCGGAGGGATCTGTAGGCACTGTAATTACCAGTGCAAAGTCAGTGTAGGGAAGGCATTTTTGTGGATCAATGTATTTTAATCTCATGCTTTCTCAATGTGAAGGAAATGTAATGTTGTAACGCACCAATAAAGCTACACATGAATGTGGGTTTGCAGATCTGTGTGTTATCATTTTTTTGAGAAGGCTAAAAGTTACCAAGTTAGTTTCCTTAATAAACCACATGGAATATTACAAAAAAACCAAGCCCTAATGTGCCTGTGTTATTGATAACAACAGTTCCAAAAGTCATTACCGATACCACTAAAATGGAACAGCCTTCCTCCTTTAACCAAAATATGCTATCCAACTTTCATCCAGGAAAATGTACAGCGTAAATCTGCAAGGTTGAAATTTTGAAATACTGAACCAGCTAAACTGCAACAGGTCCCTTTCATCTGCAAGTTCCATATCTCAAATAATACTCGGAGTGCCATATTTAATAACAAATGTGGTTTGACTAAAAAAAGATAGCAAAATCTGATCAAACACAGCAGAAATGTCCTGAAACCAAGCATGAGACCGCGAACTAGTCAGCAAAATGTCCCCATAGTGAACGCGTGTCTCGGGGAACGTGTTAGGAATAGAGCTGGAGCGTTTATGATGATTCATTCTCAGATTTTGTGGTGTGCAATTTAGTTTGATTTGGCCCTCTATTCTTTCCCCTGCATACAGCAAGTTCTTCCTATTTAATGTGAAAAGACAATCTCATTTTCCTTCTTTCTTTCTTTCCATGACAAAAATACTGTGCTAGGGATAGGGGGGGGGTGGTTTATGGTACCACAATTCCATTGACTTCAGTGGAACTGCTCTGGATCGCTAAGCACATCACATCCAGTAGGTGGAATAAAGCCTTCACACAGTTTTTGCTTGCACTCTTGCGGTTTTAGGAGTATAATTAGCAAAATATTGCAACTCATTTGTCTGCAATTTTGTTTTCTTGTGATAACATATATCTGTCCCAAGTCAGAAAACTGTTGGGTTGCTCTGACCTAATGGAAGGGGAGAAGTCTTGCATGGAGTTCTTTCACAAGAATAGTCGTCTTATCAAAGGAAAATTTGAGATTTTGGTCTTCTGGCTCTGTAGGCTGGATCTTGCTTCTGGTAAACTCTCCTCAACTTAAATGTGAAAAGGAGAGCCTGGGGTTCCTTTCCAGACACACGTGTTATATTGCAGTAGTCATCCTGCCATGGGTGTGCTCTAAAGTTTCAGGGCTTGTGTGCCTAAACATTTGTCTTGGGAAGGACGGTCTAAAAATTCACAGTTGCCATCCCAACCGGGCAGGCAAAAAATCAAGCACACTGAAATATCATTGCCTCACCTTCAGGGTCCGTCTGTATAATGGAGAATAGAGAGCTTTAAAAGCTGCATGAACATCTGTTCTTGCTCCTAGACAGCCTCATAACAGATAATTTCTTTCTTGCAAGAGAAAATGCTGAACATTTGTTATTTTTCTCCAGAATTCTCATCGATCAAGGAGTCTAAACATCCTCTCCAGGTGTTCCACTGTTTTCTCTAATTTTTTTCTCAATTCTCTTAGGAAGGCAATCATACATATAGGCAGCTCCTTTTATTAATAAAATACTTTGAAAAATTCAGAACAGTATAAATGAAATAAAAACCCCTAAGCATATAAATCAAAATTAACAGACTTTGCAAAATTCAGTTTTATGCAGAGAAAGCAAAAGAATATCATATTGATCAATTGTTATTTGTAACTATGCATTCAATAGGATTGGTAATCTAATAGGATTGGTAATAAAATTCAAGGCTATGCTAATATGCTTTAAGTCCCAAAAGAACAAAATTAGATGAACAACAGGATAGCTAGTAGACTAGACACAATGTAAAGATCAGTTAAAATACTTCCACATTAGTTAATTTAATTGACTCTAATTTAAATACAAAATTAAAGCACCTACAAGGTTTTTATTCCCACAGTTTAAAGTGTATCTTAAAATTGCTAAGCAGGACCATATTGTTGAACAGTTAGGATTCACACCCACAGGCATAACCTGTAGACATATTTTCCATATTACTCTCCCATCTTTTCAAGGTGTATAATCTCATCATGCTATCTTAGAGTACACTCCATACTCATCTGGTAAGCAGAATTTCTACATTGCTCTCCTAAGAGGATAAAACCAAATTAGAAGTTTCCAGTAGGATACACCCAGTTTCATACATTTTATTATATAGAGAGCTCCCGTTCTACAGGTGCGCAAATCATTCCCTGCTCAGGAACGTGCTCTAAACAGAGAGAAAACATTATCATTTTGCCATTAAGGTAAAACTCGTTCAACATGTATAAAATTAAAATGACAAGACTGGGCAGATAATTCCTGATACACTGAATTGAGCTGGGATTCCTTTCACAGATGCTTGGTACGTTGGCCGAGTGCTACAGGATTTTTGCTTAAACTTGCAGAGATAGCCAAGAAATCAGCGTTCAGGCCAGATTTGGAGCTTGTTTGAATCCAGCTAACTGTACCAAAACCATCTGAGCTGCACTAGATGTATGCTGAGGTTACAGAAGGAAAGTTCTGCCCATTATTATTTTGCTGCCAGCTTCTGAGATAACTTCCCAAAGGGAAGACCAAGAGGCATTTAGGGATAGCCCACATTATGCAATCCGTGTAGCATAGTATGAACGGGGCATGGAATAGAAAACCCTCGCCCAGTCTTCGACTTGATAAAAACAACACAGTGATGCATTTGACCAGTTCATGAGTATTGCAGAATGTCAAGCATGAAACACAATTCAACCAGCTCTGTCAACCTTAAACCTTTGAACTGAGTTTCTCTGTTAGTTCAACCAAAAAAGCTCTTAATTTCACTGCCAGTTTTACAGCTGTCATCTGTTATTCTGTTGACCTACTGGAATTTAACACCGGATATGAAGACTTGATTCACGTGATCTGAAACAAGTTTATTTCCAGGAGTAGATGGGGCTGGGCACAAGGAGGTTCACAGTTTTTATTCCAATTTTTATGTATGGTTTGCTTTTTTTATAAACTGTGCTTTTTAATTACCCCCCATGTCCTCTGAGCTCCTTCAGGTCCCTTCTTGTTCTTTTCATCTCCAGAGCAGCCACTCTACTGATGAAGGGAATGGGAAGAGAAGTGCTTGCTGACATCTACAGATACCTTCCCCTGGATGGTGTCTGTCTCCCTCCTCTCTCTCTTCCATCCTCCCTACATTAATCAAAGGATTTTCTGTTGTTTTGCTGTATATTCTCCTGTTTCTGTTTGAAAACTGCTTTTTTCTGATGTCACAGCTTTAGTCATCTTGAGATGCACAACAGACACCCCTCCTTTGGGGCACTGATTTAATTCACAGGCTGGGCTGATTTGGCCTGACATTTGCAACTCTGTTATTTCCACACAACGCAGCCAGCAGCTACTTTGGGATCGGCTGTTTGGGTTAACTTTCACTCTTTGATGTAAATGAAGTGAATAGGCTGACACACGTAGATCGATGCTGATGAGAGAGCTCGCAGGATCACAAACTGCATATCGAGTCTGCCCTGCAGTTCCGTGCCTCTCCTGGGTCGAGCAACGCTGTGCTGTTCTCCAGGCACCCAGCATGCAGAACGGAAACATCTGCCCCAGCCGCGTGAATCCTGTTCCAGACCTGCCCTGTGAGTGGGAGAACAAAGACTCTCTCCCCCACCGGCCCCTGCTGCCGCTGCCCTAAGCAAACCCGTATGAGGAAACGCTATGCTTAGATCTGCCCGTTGGAAAATCTCACGAATGGGAAAATCTGGAATACCTGCACTTCCTATGAATCACAAATGGAGAAATTGAGACCTCTGAGTAGCAGTAGTCATGCTGGGGCTAAACATAAATGAATAATGGCAAACCGCTGAAATAAAATAGCTTGGAATATTAAGAATTAAATACATACATATAATAACCTATCCTAGCTTAATCCCTATGTGTACACAGATGCTTATCCCAGAGTGGGAGCTTCTGTATTTGGGCTTAACAGAAGCATCAATATCTATAAGCTTCCAAATATAATTAATGCAGTTACATAATGTAAACAACATTTACCCACAGCAGAGAATGCAGCTCTTAAGGGACTAGCTATCATCACAGAACTGCCCAACGGAATCAAGACAAGCTCCAACAGGAGGACTCAGGATGCCATTGTCCGATACACAAAAGTTCTCACTCTTAAGCCACGGGGCACTTTTAAGAAGTGGCTTTTACGCTTCTTAGTATTGCAGTGAGAATCGGTAATAAGTAAAGAGAAGTGTCCAGATGCACTTTTGCTCTCAAGTTCACAGGAATTCTTATCCTTATTCGCAGCTGGAGCAGAAGCAGATTTCTGTTCTTCACATTTTTGATGTTATAGGTTGAGCAAACGCACGTCTGATCTGCGAGACGCTGAGTGACTGACTGGTGAGTGCACTTGTACAACTGTGGTTTGGACACAATTCAGGAAATTTCTCACTTCCTCCACGATGCCCTCAGAAGGCAGCCTACCAACAGAGTTATGCTCACAGCAGGCTAATGTTTCACTTCTGAGAACCTTCTGAGATACAAAAAGCTTCTTAGTCTCTCCTGTCATCAGACATCGTCAGCCCGGCACAGGTATCGGTTTATCATCCATTTAAGAGAGCATGAATCATGATGTGCCTACATCAAGAAGAGACAGAGCATACCAAATAAAGCTGCTCCTCTTCAGACCACTGTCTAATGAAACTACGTTGTTAGCATTATTCAGTTAGAAGCCTACTTCTATCTCCAGCTTTTTTTGCGTGGACACTGCAGCAGAATGGAAACAATCTGTGAAATAAAGATGACACTGATCTGGCGTCATGGGAACCGTTTATGTGAGAACTATAGCTAAGGCCAATTTTGCCACTGTTCTAGTTAGCATCGCTCTCACAAAGTGACTTTCTGATACCAGTCAGAAGATTTAATAGTGAAGAGATGCTGAGATACATGCCCATTATAGAATTGCTGGAAGAGATTTAACCAAGGGAATGTTTGATTTATTAGTCCCAACAGCCTTGCCCATTGCCCCTTGCTGGACACACAGAGCAGGTGACTCTCACTGAAGGCTCCCTGGAGTCATATTATTGTCAAAAATCTCCTTGAGCTTTGTGTTCAATTCCTTCTATCAGGGTCATTAGGAGAAAAAGAGTCTCCACTTTATTGAGAGCGATGTTTCCAAATCATTTGTTGTTAATCAACAGACTGTTGAATAACTATCATCTCCTTTACCAGACAGGCAGGATACACAATACTATTGTATTAGTCTGTATTCTGTGCACATCATTTCTTATCAGCATTACAGAGCATTTGTGTATACAAAACTGCATTTCATCTTCATTTCCAGTCCAGCGGATTGAAGCCACAATAAAAGATTCAGATGTGAGTTCTTACTGAAACCAATATAACACTGTAAAAAAGGAAGGGGAAAAGAACATTACGGCAATGTCACCGTGTCACCCTTATCTAAGAGGTGTGAGATGGTTATGGAGTGAATGTGCTGGAATTCATATCTGCAGCATTGTCCAACAAAGATAAAGGCAACTTAAAACATCCACTGTATCAGTGAGTGTGAAAAAGACTGGAGCTGGCCTCTTCAAACAAATCATTTCATGAAACAAAGGGCTAGAAATCATGTTTCTGAGGCTTGCTTGGAAAACAGGAATTCCATTTCACAAGCATGTGATGGGTTAGAAAATAGTTTTAATTCCATATGTTAATAAAACTCAGAATTTTAGGAATACTTTAATGGAAAAAAGCTTACGATCTCTCCATACAGCTCAGTGTATAAAGCCTTCTGCCAGCGTGTGGAGAGAACAATTCCCACCCTTGCTCTTTTGAGGCTTCCAACCCACTCATGTTAAGCAAATGCCCATAGTAACAGGATTATTCTTGAGTGGGGATTTGTTCCTTCCTAATTTTCTCTTTTCCTAATTCTATCCTGGGCTGAGAAACCTCCCCCAAAATGTCAGTGCAACTCTTCTGTTTCTGTGAATTGTTCTGATGGGAAATAGTTTCATTTTAATTTTTGACCAGTTTATTTTTAGCATCAGCTAGAGTCCCCTCTTTTTCAACACTAAAAGAAAACTCCTGTGCTACTAACCCCAAAAGGAGATAAGCACAGCTGATGTGAGGATCCAGGTCAGGCTAACGGAGAACAAGCACTATCACAAACCAACCCGCCCTCCTGCTTCGACATTTCAAGTAAGGGCTGGCAAGCTTAGGGAAAGGACAGCTGGCTGGCCTATGGCGCAGGAAGAGGTGCTACAGGAATTCGTGGCTGGTAAGTGGATTTCTATTTTCCATGAAGTAGATGAAAATAGCCTCTATGCTATTTGGGAATTCCCAAGGTAAATGGAAATAAATTAGTTGCGAGTGCATTTCAGCTGGGAATTTGCAAAGTTTAAGCACTGCATGGTTTAATGTGGAATTGATCACCTAGTGAACTTTTTCAGCTTCATATTTCTTTCCTAACTCTTAATAAATGGAGAAGCACTAGGGTTTGTGTTCTTAAGTGTCTTTAGATCTGCCATTAAATAAAGGCTAGCTTCTCTCTTGAAGTGTCCTGGCTGATAACCAATCAAGGTTTTTAATCTCTTCCATCTTTGCTTCTATGGAATGATTATTCTGAAGAATTCAAGTACGTTTTTGAACATGTATTTATTTAATGCTTATAGTAGTTTCTAAGGAGTTATACAGAACTGTTAGGCAAGTAAGTACATATTTTACCATTACGTTGCCATAGCTAAAAATAAGAGGAAAACTTATGCTACTTCTGCTACCTTGCTGTAAAGCTGTAGTCATGACAGGATGGTTTGTTGAGTTTAATGGCACTGGTAATGGCTATACAATAAGAAGCATTTGTAATGTAGTTAACACAGCTATGAAGTAAGGTGCTTATAAGCTAAATCATAGAAAGACTGCCTTGTTATGTTGTGATAATCCACTAAATAACTGGAGTCACTGCTGTAATTAGTACTAATGTTCAGAATTGTATGTAAGGTGTAATATCCTCAGAACCTAGTGAAGTAAATCATACGCTAAGGACTGTAAGCTTGCTTTTCCTCTGCTAAATCTCTGCTGGTAGCATTGCTGACAGTTACCTAGGTACATCCAGATTGTGAAGAATCTGTTTAAACACCAGAACTAACAGGTGCAATACGATTTAAAACAATCCTGTGACCTGAATTTCAATGGTTTTGCTAGGAGAGACAGGGACAGAAATACATCTTGTTGTCAGCTGAACTCGACTAAAAGCTTTTCTGTCACTTCCCCATCACGCTGAATTTTCACTTAGTTTCAAAGGAGGCCAAGTGGTATAATTTACTCTTCTCAGTGTGTTAAAGGAATAAAGGTTAGGTTCAAAGGGGGAAGCTAATCGTACGATATTCAGGTAAGTAGAGGAAAAACTCACAGATACTTCTCTCACCCTGCCCTCAGTGTAGCATCACTACTGATACTTTATGGTCCAGTGATGCGCTTTCATAAAACACACCATATCTATCTTCAGGCTAAATTGCATGTTTATGTGTTGGGTCACTTCTAAATGCTTACATTAGTGCTCCCACTAACTTCTGTAAGCTAATGCTGCTACACAGGAAAAATATCTAGAAGCTGAGGATTTAGGTGTGAGGTTTTGTAATGGGCTCTCAGTATCTTTTGTGTGCAGTGATTGCTTGCTATTATTAAACTGTGATTCCTAAAGGTGATTGTTTAAGAAACTGAGATTCTCCTGCAAAGCACTGACTCTTAGTATTTCAGTTAAATGACAGTTTCTTTTTTGCTTTCAGCAGTGCTGGCCACACAGCTGAGCAGTTCAGGTTTTAGTCAGAGAAGCTGGAACTGGCTCATATAAGTGGGGTCTGAGCCAAGCTCACCTAATATTGGGTCCTTAAATGAGGCTTAGCGGCTCTGGGCTTTGTCTATAGTCAACAGACTAGTCAGTACTTAGGCTGCTCTAGAGGAGGTTTTAAACCTCCCACTGCAAGTGAAACCCTGACTCTGTTTAGGAGGAGTACAGACATCTCTCTGCACTTGATAAGGAAAAGTTCATACCAAAATTAATGTCATTACTGGTCATTAAGAAATAGAACTTCCTTTGATCGCTGCTGAAATCAATGGAGGCCAACTATAGTTGGGGAATACTAGCGTTATACAGTGCTTTATTTTCTATAAATGTGACTGTGATAAGGTGAGCTGGCAGGCATGCTTGTGCTCTTAAGCAAGTCATCATAAACTCAAATTAGCTCTTCACATGAGAGAGACTTCCCTGCAATCTGAAAGTGGGTCAGACAAACTGTTCCATTTCAACAAATCTTACTATCAATTATTCACACTGATACTCGAGCTCTGATACAATCTTTCACTCCTTCCTGCTACACAGTAAATGCAGATATTGGGATGGATAGTTGTCTGGGGTACGCATGGGTCGAATTGCTTCTGATCACCTATAAAGGTGTTTTTTATTCCTGATAACATCCAATGAAGGACATGAAAGGGCTTGAGAGATAAAAGTAGCTCTCATCTTTCCTTTTGCTCTTCTGCCTGTAAACTCCACTAGGCAGGAGCTCTTTTCTCCTTCACCCTTTGTTCAGTGCTTGTTACCACAAAAGTCTTTGATGCTACAGTAGCAAGTTGCCATCTTGGTACTCTGAGGTTCCCCGTGGCTCTGTAACGTCTGAGCCTCAACTCTTCGTCTGCAGCAGTGTAATTGCCAAAGCAAACGAATCTCACCAGTTAATCCTTTCCAGGGTCGCAGTAACCAGATGTCAGAACGCTCACTTGAAATTTAATATTGGAATTTCATTGAACAAAACCTGCAAGTCAACGTAAACCAAATTCGACATGAGAGGGTTTGTGGGTTTGGACAACAATTCTTTTTAGAGGCCACAATTACCATTAAAAAAAGTTTGTTCCCTGCTTAAGCCTGACAAATAATTTCTAATGCTTAGGGCTGCTCATCCCCACAGAAGTGGTGTCCTAGAAGGAAGTGAATTGATGACTTTTTTTTACCATTAAATGAGTCCAGTGAAAATGCCATCCTCCTTCACATGGTGTGTTCCAAAGGAAAATATGTACGTCTTTGTATGTCATACTGGGTGCCTGGCAATATTTCAGAGAACAGTATTCAGAGTTGCAGCAATACCATCGACTTGAAGAGCCACTGAATGTATTTGCACTGAGCACAAGAGCACCCTGTTATTCTATAGGAAAAGCCTGAAGGAGCACCGCTCTGACTTGCCTCCCGTCCAGAGGTACCACTTTGGTATCTGGTGTCTCTTGCTAGAGCCCAATTCAGTGTGCTGTCTCACACACATCCCTTCCCACATGTTGAATGTAATACTTTCTATATGATCATATTTTCTAAGAATATGCAGATTTGCCTTTTCCTGAAGCTTTCAGCATGGATTTGATCCTGCTGGTGCTGACAGCTATTAACTCAAAAAACACCAAAAAAACCCCCAAACAACCAAACTTAGCCACTCTTCAAGTCTGTAGCTACTGTACATGATCAAGCTTTGCCTCCCGTGTGGGAGAATGTGGTTGAAGGTTCCAGAACTTCCCCAGGACATGTTTCAGTGTGTCTTGGTTGGTAGCCAAGCTAGTAACTGCTTGAACGGGGCACATGAATGTGAAGAGTAAACTTAAACACGTTCTAACGCTACCACCGCAACAATCAAAATTACACTGCAGCCTTGGAAAGCTGTGAAGCTTGCATGAGCCCTGTATTTATACAGGCTATAAATCTGGATTATTTCAAGTCATTAAGTATTAATGCCTACTTCTAGTTTGAATAATCCAAATTTTTATTACGTGCTAGGTATTAAATAAACTTCTCTTTCAGGTACTTAAAATCAAGTAGGTTAATTATTGATCATACATATTATTATGCTTTTCTCTTCCTTTAGGCTTTGTGCTAAGTGAAAATTCTGATTAGAATTTGGACACGGGGTTACTCCCTGCTTGGTTTGGTGGATTGTCTTATTCATGGGCTGTGGTTGTTTCCCTTTTTCTTATTATTTTATTGGACAACTGAGCACTTTTCATTGTTAGACGACTGTGTGTTACCCTACTGTTACCTAAGTGTACCTGGCTTCAAGGTTGCTTCTGACTTTATTGAAATGGGATCACAACAGGGGACCGAGCCAGAGGAACAAAGTCGGCAGCTGACTGAGATGCTTTGAGCTGAGCGTTTTGCTTCTGTGCAGGCAGAAAGCAGTGGCTACCTTCATTTTGACTCCCTTATCTTCATTGCTAAGGAAAACAGGGAGATTCAGGCAATCTTGCAAGGCAAAGGTTTTATCTCTTTGAAAGTTTGAGCTGGGGAATGGCTGAGGTGAGCCCCAGAGGCTTCCTCAGTGAAGGGCTGCCTCAGCCCTTGTGCAAGGGTGCACTCCATCAGCCTCCACCTGAAACAGGTGGATGGAGAGGAACACCGTTACCTGACAGGGCATAGACCATTTATTCTGGATACAGCTAGGAATACAGTAGAAATGGCTTGTCTCAACTTTTTTTGTTCATTCCAATTCTTGTGACTCATGAGACTGTAACGTGGAAGGAGGTCTGGTTTTCCTTCTGAATCTCAGTGACCGTAGTTCGCTTGCCAAGTAGCTATTTGTCATAGACACTTTATATGCAGTCCCTCATTTCTGCAATAATCCCTCACTTTTATTTAAATAAGAGGGAGGCCATGGAGTATGGAACAGAACTATATGCTGTGCACTATAAACCTTGACCTTGGAACTACAAAACAGATGTTCCTTTTCAGGAGAAAAAGGAACAAAAGCAACTTGCACTTGAGCGTACATACTATACAAGAAATAACAAGAAACATTTCCATTTCCTCCACAGCAGTCACTAATGACCTACTGCATTTCTGTACAGTCCAAACTTATGTCAGCTAATCATCTTACAACTTATCAAGTCACAAAATCTGTTACCTGTGAATGAAGGAGAAGATTGATTTGCCATGAGACTACAATGAACTCCAGAGGCTACTTGCTTAGATTTGTCAGTTCCATAGGCTGTGTTTTAAATGTAAGACTAAATTAAATTGTTCCATCTAGCATTGCAAATTACCTGTGAAATCCACGGAAATGTGGCTGTGTGCACAAAGATGAAATATTGCGAGCATTGGAGACCCATGCAAGAGGTTACCAGTGTCCATCCGGGGTGGCATCCCCTGAGTGGGTATCCATGGAGTACACATTCATTAAATGGGTGAAGGACAGCAGGATTAGCCATCGGCATCATTAAACAAAGTCCTGATGTGAATGGAAACCTGTGATACAATGTGTAATCAACATGGTGGGTGACACTGGGAAACAAGTGTCTTCCTTGGGATACTGGCTGGGCATTCAGGATGGTATCCTTCTTCCAATGGGAAAGCTTCTATAATTTTCTTTACACGTATTAGTAATTAGAGACCCACTCTACCTTGATATAAGCAGGAAGGACTGCAGTGATATTTTTCCCTGCCTCTGGCCTTGATCCAAAGTCATTCATTAATTTAAGTCACTTTTGGAAAACACCTTTATTTTTTCAGGCTTTGTGCCTCCTAGTAGAAAAATGTCTCAAAACAATTTTATTGATATGTTTGGGAATCTCTCCTTTGTGTGTGTTCCAGGACAAGAGTATCTGGAAAGCTGCAGACAATGACATTAATAAATCATCCTGCAAACTTTTTTAAACCCTCAAACCACACAGTCTGCATTTGGGTCACTCATTTGCAAACAAATCTGTCTCTCCTTGGTTAGATGGATGTACTGTAATGACTCCTTGGCACCTAGCTGCAGGCCATTTAGGATATGGTTGAGCTGTCTTTTTGTGGCTCTAGCTGTTGGCCAAAATTAAAATCAGAGCAGTGCGTAAAGTGCAGTAGTGTTATACTAATATACTAATATGACTGCAGCAAGAGATCAGACCTTGGACCTCGAAAATATTTGGCGAAATTTGAAATGGAGACAAAATATGAAACCAGGAAACAAGGCAGGGCAGTGTGGACTATACCTGTCAGAGTACATCTGCATTAGGGAAGTAGTGGTTTCCTTTGAAACCCCAGCCTAATTTTCTAGAAATAGCCTAAAATATACACATTCTACTCATGTAAAAATAAAAACACGTACAGGGAAAAAAAGCAGTGAGGGCTATTTCCATCATGCATGACACAAAAGAGAATATTTCAGGACCTTCCAATAAACACAGTTTGCAATTTTCAGCAGAACAAAGATGAATGTGTGGGATTAGTTATAGTTATTCTAAGCAGAACTTTAAGATCATAAAGATCATGAAGAATCACTGAAGAATACTTTATTTCTAAAACAGTAGGCCAAATTCATCACTACGGTATGACCTTTTGATTCCTAAAGAAGCCAGGTTATTTACCCCCAAATAGTTGTCTATAGTATTGCTTTTGGTTTTCTACCTGGGGACTCTGTCTTGGGTATCAAGAAACTACACACCTTTTCTAATGCTTTTTCTTGGAGTGCAATGGTGATGTTCAGCTTAACCTTTCACTACAACATCAAAACGCAGCTCCAGTTTACCCACGCTGCAAAAGGGTTTTGGAGTAGGACTTCAAGCAACATACCACTTATTGTAGTAGAGATGGGTGCTTCTGGATAATCTGTATTCTGAAGACATGAAACACTTTAAGGCTGGGGTTTTGGGCAGCAACAGTCCTCAAATCCAGAGCTTTGCTTTGGGTTAGTACCAGCTCTGAAACAGCCAGGGACCACGAGTTCTGCAAGGAGCCGAGCTTGCCTGTTGTTCCAGCCAAGTAAATAAGCTCTTTTTAGTCCTGTATCCAAAGACTCAAAGCAATGTTCAGGGCACTCAGAAGATGGCCTTGCACATCTTGAGGCCAAAAAGAGAGTCCACTGCAATTCAACAGTGAGTTTGCCGTCCATAGTTGATCATCCAATCTGCTACTAATTTATTCTGGGAAGTTATCCGTCAGTCTGACCTTTCTATGACGGTTATCCATAATAACCTTACAAATGTATTTTTATCCTACATCTATATCCTGTTATGTCCTAGTAAAAATTACATTAATCCATATTTTTGCATGAAAGAAAACTGCATTGACTTGTAAATGATATAATTTCTCCAGGTTAAACCACTGTTTACCTTGCGTTTAAGAGAGAAGCTATTACCAATACATAAGCAAATAACTATTTGCATAAGCAAATAACTGTTAAAGGTGAGAATATTTATCAGCTAATATTAATCACAAAACAAGGATGGGATTTCCTGGAAAGAAGCATTTGCTTCCCTGGTTTAGTCAGTTTTATGTCTTTGATATTCCACTCAGGAAACTTCTCTATTTATTTTTTATTAGCACAGCAACTTCTATAAAGATCCACTGTTTGTAATTTATGCATCTCTAATTTATTTTTAGCTTGTATATTAAATTGCATAGAACATAGCAAGTTCCATTTCTCCAGTTAACCCTCCCATTAACATCAATAGTACTTTGCACATGTTCATCAGAACAGCGCATTTTAAAGATGATGTTACTTCAGAAAAACAAAATTCATTGTTCAAAGACAGACACTCATGTGGCAGCAAATGTTGTAGCTTGCTTATGTAAGTTCTAATGTTCAGCGAAAGCCTTAATGATGCTATTAAAATAGATCACTCCTATGTCTCTGGAGAAGGAAGGTTTCACAAAACTGAAGACCCCTGAACAACATATGGTTGAAGAGCAGCATTGCCCGCACCCCCTGCGCTCCGCGGTGCGACATCCTCTGCTTGCAAGGATTCCACCTCTCGATCAGCAAATAGCATCAGATGAGTTTTGGCAGGAGCTCTAAATTTCGGCTTCCTGAACAGTACTTCCATACCTGTTGAGGTTTTTACTAACAGTTTATGTATGAGTAACTTTTATTTCCTCTACATTTTGTCATGAATTATCCATTATAAATGATATACTTAATTTTAAATCCACTAAGGGATAAGCCTGGAAATACCCAAGAAAGACTATGGTTCAATTACACGGAAAGTTGGCTAAATAACCTACATTTATCTTTACTAATTAATTTTAATGACCGGTGGCATGCCAATCACTATAATAGTGCAGCTTTTACATTCCAGAGCAAGTTAAGCAGCAGCTTAGCTGCAGTTATGTCCCCATAGCAGAAAGCTGGCAGGAAAACATTTCCTACCAAGGACAGCATGCATCTGGCACAGCGCACATCGACACCTACCTCGCTGTTGGTAGACTTACAGACTTATATGGCCACAGGCTTAATAAAAAAAGGGAAGAAAAAAAAAAGGACAAAAGAGATCAGGATCAATATTTAACCTCTGGCTGAAGGTCCTACAACGTGCTATTCTGCTGAAGGTGGGATCTCTAGAGTAAAAATCCAAGCTTGGAACAAGAACTGGTGGTAGAAAGTCTGAGACAGAAATGATCAAACTGGAAATAAGATGCCACTTTCCTAAGCGAAGAGATGTATTCATAATCCTTTCTGATTGTTAATTATAAGTAGTAGTAATGTCATCGCTATTTGAAGACTATACAGCAGGATTGTGTGTCTTTAAAGGATATGCTCTAATTAAATATCAGGTTAATGGGAAGTCAGGCTAAAGAAAAATCATCATTTTTTTTCTTGTTTAAAATCCATTAATCTATATAAATGAATGATTAAACTTGCAACCAGGAAACAATCTCTGGCTTTAGAATTTGAACTCTGTGGCAGGTAATAAGGTTCAAAGGAAAAAATTCAGAAGTTCCTTAGGTTGGAATTATTTCCTTTTCATCAGTTTGCAAGAGAAGTTTGCTAGGCCCTCAGGATTTACTGAAAGAACAAGGATGCTAAATACCCATAGATTTATTTTAGCAGGTTTAAACTTTTTTCACCCTTTTCTTCCCCTCGCCCCACAGTCTTTTTTGACTGACAAATACACGTTTAATTTTCCAAAACATCTACTGCCAAAGCTATTGAGAAGAATACTTATTGCATTTTTTCCTACATGTTTTTATCTACTAGGAGATATTTTTTGAGTGGTCTTTTTCACTTTATAATTCAGCAGTATTAACCTGGTAATGCACACAAGCAAATGGGCATATATATTTTTAAGTAGTAATTTCGCCAGCAGAAAGAAATTAAGTGGGTTTTGGCTCTGAATGCGTGGGCTCCAAGGGAGATGTACCCCCTGCACCGAAGGCTTAACATGCCAAGTGTAACTTTTCTCCATAACATATCTCTGAGCCTTTTTCCAAATTTTGGAGCAAGGTCTAAATGAATATAAATCGAATAAATACCTCAACACCTGGCTTTATTATTGTTCTCATTACAATTTCCTGATTAAGTGAAGTCTATAAATTTTTAACCCCCCAAAAAGTAGGGATTTGCAGTAGTGATGCATCTATTTTGGTAAGGACATTCACGTATGCTAAGCTCCTGCTGGATTGCAGCTAGGTCAAGTATTCTGGCTCATGCAACTGTCCCGGCAGGTCCCTGGGCTCTTGGAAAGGATGGCACGTCTCCCGCAGGGGACAGCGGTTGTCAGCAATTCCTGTGCTGATGTGGAGGCTTTTGTCTTTCCAAGGAGCCTTTAATGCACACATACCAGCTACCTAAAGACTTGTATATTCTGCCATATGTTCATACTCACCTCTACTTACACTTTCAACTATGTTTACACCTCTTGTTGGTGGAGAATCAGGCAAATCCCCTACATAAATAGGAGAACATGAGGGCTAGCAGTGATGTACGTGGGTAGGCTTATGCTTAGATCTCCAGCCCGGTTAGATGGGTAATACCCTATACAGCATTATCCTCTGCTGCTCACTTTGTGAGAGTAAACAGTTAAGAACATAACAAGTCCTAATGTTCTTGGTAAAAAACAAATAATATATTTAATACAGTTTAAACTATCCCTGGGAAGCCTCGTTTCACACAGCTACAGTTCAGCTGTTTTCTAGGGCAAGAAAAGACATTTCCAATGTGGACGTGTCCTCGTCCTGTCAGATTTCCGGCACCGCAGACTTCCTAAAGTTTCAGATAGCTCTTAAGCGGACTAGCAGTCACTTGTTAGAGGCAGTGTGCAAGCTGTCACTGGTCACCGTTTCCCGGCAAGGATCCCTCTAGGAGATGTCAGCCGCCCTTCATCTGGCTTAGGGCACAATCCTTTAAGAAGGTACAGTCTCTCTTATCTTCCTTTGCAGGCAAAATTCAGCAATAACGTTTATAAAACTCAACACTCATGAAATATAGAAAGTCGGTGCCTATAAGCATCTGCTATTATCGCCTTGTTTTGTAATGATCTGTGGATTTTGTATTAGCAACGCTGTAGTCAGGTAACACACTCCATGAGTTTTGGTTGTGGTGATTGCAGCGTGGCTGTCCCTGCTTCTTGAAGTTTGTGTTTCTCAGACTTAGTTGAAGCACCTAACTTAGCATCTTCTATGTCCACCTTGGGCACTGCAGGTGACCTCACCTACTATCTCTACATATGTTTGGAGAAGCCACTTCACGTAGCTATCAGACAACTTTGCATAACCTATCCTACTGCCATGTATGAGAACAGTCACCTGTTTTTTAATGCATTCTGTGTTGCAGTGTGGAGTTGTGACCCCCAAACCAAGCTGTGCTTTGCACGCTCCCTCTGTCAGCTCTCCTTGCTCCCGGCATCAGTTCTGCAACAGCCCTTCCTGCTCCCGGGACCTTTCCCAGCCCAGGCAGTGCCTGAAGGACAGTGCTGCTGGCTCAGCCCACGTTTCCTGCAGGGCTCGCCCTCCCCAGATCTGCTGCGGGGACTTCCCAGACACCTGGCTGAGTTAGGCGTATGTGACAGTTGCACCTATTGTTGCTGTTTCTGTGTATTTAGGTCAGTGGGAGCCAGCTATTTGCACAAACGCTCAGCTTACCACTGAGGCATTCAGACTGGTATCAACTAGGATAAGATGCTGCAGTGCTGTTTTAAGAGCATCTTGACATCTGTCAAAGTTTTCCATTGCTGCTTTTCCTTAACAGCTCAGCCCTTTTCCAAAGCTGCTCTTCCCAACCTTACATTCTCAGCATCATTTTCTCCTCCCTACCACTGCACTACTCGCTGTGCTTCTTTCTGGAGTGTCTGGGGTGCCAAACATAGCTCAAATAGCTACTACAAATTTGATATTTCTTAAAAATATATTTTTAGAAGTATCATCCGTAACCCCAGTGATGTGCAGCATTTAAATATTTTAATTCTCACTCAGGATTTTTGCCTGTAAATGTTTACCAGGACCCGCTGGGTCTATAAGTAAAGGATTAGGTTCTCTTTCCTTATGACCAGTAACGCACTGCAGCAGGAGAGCTGAGGGGTAGATGGTTCGGGGACCACACAGATCCTTTCAGCTCTGATCTCTGCCTGCTCTCGGAATCCATCCTTACTCTCTGTATGGGATGTTTTATTCCCCTGCTTTTCTAATGAACTCACCTTTCTCATCCATGTAGCGGCCAACATATTTTTACTGAATGTCCTGTCCCCCCCCCATATGCATTTAGGTCCCACGTTTTAGTGAGAGCTTGCTCTCCATGCTCCAGCTATTTGCTTCCTATTGCCTGAAGGCATCTGGCACATGCACCAGCATCCAACACCATCACACAGACAGGGCACTTCTATTCAACTGATGATCACTTGGTGAAAAGCAGCAAACTGTTCACACAAAAATGTCACATTCATTACAGAGTAGTATCTCTGTTTTATTGATTTCCTCTAAAATAACTGCTCCCAATCTCACTTTCTACAATTTAGCTAACTGTTGCTCTGTCAGCTGCTTTACAGTATATTATAGCAGATGCTTTTTGCCTTGCAGCTTTGCTGCTGGTGGAAGAAGTTTGCCTTTTCATTAACCCTTTCGACAGCCAGCTGTGCAGCATTTTTTTTCTGTTCTGGGGCTTTGTGCTCTGTCTGACTCTCTTGTCAAGTTCTTGGCTTTCTCCATTTCTAGTGCTGTCAATCGCTGCTTTTTGTTGTTGTTGTTCCTTCTGCTGTTATGAATGAGCTCTTTTCCCCGTGTGCCTTTCCAGCGTAGACCTCTTCACTGAGTAATTTTGATTTTTCTAGTGCATTTATAGTCCCCAGTCTGCTGAGACTGACTGGGTCCCTTTGCCTTGCAGGTGCTAACTGCCTTGTCAGGGCTAATTCTGGGCCAGTTGCATTTCTGTGTGGCTTTTCACATTTCTCACACCAGTCACAGTAAGGTCCCAGAAAGGACTTGCTTAGCCAAGGCAGTAAGATTTTTCTGTTCAGTCTAATTGGTGAAACTGAAGAAAACTTTAGTGCTTTTTTTTGGTCTCTTTAAAGCACATATTTTGTATTCTTCATGTGAATGCATGGCTCCCTAACCTCCTGGAACAGAATTTCATTATTTAAACTCCTCTTCCTGAGTTAACTGAATACCATTAAAACAGCAAGTGTGTCAAAACCAAATATTGTCAGCAACAAATTGTCTTCTGACCAGATTTGTTAGTGTCTGTAGCTCACAGGTGCAGGGTGCTTACACCTTCTGCTGCTTACATCCTATTTCCTTCCATTCTTCCAAGGCTTTAACTACCTGTGTTGGGTTTGCGTGGCAGGGTTTTGGTAGCGGGGGGGCTACAGGGGTGGCTTCTGTGAGAAGCTGCTAGAAGCTCCCCCTGTGTCTGACAGAGCCAATGCCAGCCGGCTCTAAGATGGGCCCGCCGCTGGCCAAGGCCAAGCCAATCAGCGCCTCTGTGATAACATATTTAAGAAGAAGAAAAACAGTTAGAGAGAGAGAGAGCGCTTTTGCAGCCGGAGAGAGGAGTGAGAAGATGTAAGAAACTCTGCAGACACCAAGGTCAGTGCAGATGGAGGGGGAGGAGGAGCTCCAGGCGCCGGAGCAGAGATCCCCCTGCAGCCCGTGGTGAAGGCCATGGTGAAGCAGGCTGTCCCCCTGCAGCCCATGGAGGAAGGATGAGGGGGTGTAGAGATTCCACCTGCAGCCCGTGGAGGACCCCACGCCGGCGCAGGTGGAGGCACCTGAAGGAGGCTGCGGCCCGTGGGAAGCCCACGCTGGAGCAAGTTCCTGGCCGGACCGGTGGACCCGTGAAGAGGGGAGCCCACGCCAGGGCAGGTTTGCTGGCAGGACTTGTGACCCCGTGGGGGACCCCACGCTGGAGCAGTTTGCTCCTGAAGGTCTGCACCCCGTGAGAGGGACTCCATGCTGGAGCAGGGGAACGATGAGAGGAGTCCTCCCCCTGAGGAGGAAGAAGCGGCAGAAACACCATGAGATGAACTGACCGTAACCCCCACTCCCCGTCCCCCTGTGCCGCTGAGGGGGGGAAGGTTGAAGCCGGGAGTGAAGTTGAGCCCAGGAAGATGGGAGGGGTGGGGGGAGGTGTTTTAAGAGTTGATTTTATTTTCTCATTCCTCTACTCTGTTTTGCCTAGTAATAAATCAGATGAATTCCCTCTCTAAGTTCGGTCTGTTTTGCTCGTGACGACAATTAGTGAGTGATCTCTCCCTGTCCGTATCTCGACCCACAAGCATTTCGTTATGCCTTTTCTCCCCTGTTTAGTGAATAAGGGGAGTGAGAGAGCGGCTCTGGTGGGCACCTGGCCTCCAGCCAGGCTCAACCCACCACACTACCATCCTGCTACTTTCTGCTATTTTCTACTCAAGATGTTTTTGTGAACTTGTTTTGCTTCTGCTAGCTGTTTTTCGGGAATCAACGAAGGACACTGACAGAAGTTTCCATGCTAAAAACTTGAATTCCAGCTGCTGGTCTGGGTGAGGTGAATCAGGCACCTGCTGTTTCAAACACTCTTGCTTGTCATGGTGGTTCTTCAGAGCAACCAGGATTTTTACCCTGAGGATTGACTGCCTTATCTCGTTACCAATAGAAAGATAAAGGGTTAGATCAATCCTACAAAACAATCCTTATGTGGACATCATACCTCAGAGGACTCTACTCCAGCAAGAGATAATTTGGTCCTTTGTCAGAGACCTATTTCTTCCTGATTAATACCAACTTGAGGCTGCTTACTGTCTCAGAAAATAATGTACTGCAGCAATAGCGTGCCTGGCCTTTCTGACTGCATCCAGCTGCAAGAATATGTTTGTATTACCTGATGGTTGAGTGAAGCTTAATAGATATCATTACTGTGCCAGTCAATAAAGAAATGAGCAGAAAGGCCTACTGCAAATCATGTGTTTGAGTAGAGTCAACTCATTAGTCTAATTATCTACAAGCTCTCTAAAAAATGCCTTATTGACTGTGGTTGTTGAAACATCAGCTCAAATATGAGGAATTCCACAGCACTGAGCTGACAAAAACCTGCTCCATTCAGCCCTGTCGCAAATTCCCATTCTCATCGCTAACCAGCACTGAGCAAAGGGGACGTGCTGTCCCTCGCTGCTCTGTGTGTGACCAGAACAGCAGTTCGCAGTAATGTGTTTGATGTATCTGACGTATCTACTGGCTTGTAAACTACAGAGTTCTCTGTGTATCAGGCTCCCTTCAGTTTGTGTTGTCCTTTCTGGAGAAATAATAGTGTCTCTCAGGGCACAGAAGTGACCTTGACTCTAAGGATGAAGCCTGGGGGAGCTCCTCAGCCAAAGCAGACACCAGCCAACATGTGATTTCAATCTGCCAAAGCCCTGAGGCTGCTTTGAGCTTGATAAAAGTGCATGACAACTTTGGCTGTAGGCTCATGCATAGCTGAGGAACAGCAAAAGCACAAACCCTGGTGGGAGGTGTGTCAAGTTTCCTGGCAATCTGATTGCTCAGCACCCAGGAGGTTCCTTTAAAGCAAATTTTGCTGATGTTGTCAGTGCCAGTAGGGCTCAATAAAGAGTTGCCACAGAACAGACCAATAAAGCAGTAGCCCATGTGAAGATATACGCTCTCAGTATTAGGATTTGAAAGTAACCCAGAGAAGGATGGATGGATATTTCTTCTCTAGAAGAAAGAACACACACAAGGTTATTAGCTTACTAAACCTTATGTTCATCTGTGTTTAGTTCCTTTTATGAAATTAACATTTTACATAAGTGCAGTGGATAATTAATTTTGTACTGGCTGAATCAGAACAAATCCTTTCCCCTTGCCCATAGTTGTAATTATAAAGATCTTGATGCTTTAATAAATACACTTGATAAGGAGAAGTTGGACTTAAGGAATATTGAACTATTATAAAATGAGGAAACAGTTGTATGGGGGGGAAATGGTCTTAGGGAGAGCCCTAAACCATCACAGTACAGCTCATAAAAGTGGTATCAGGTGAGCTATGATGACTTGCCCAGCAAGTCCAAGAATATCTCAAGTTAATATGCTTAGCCCAAAATAAACACAGAGATCTTGAATATTCTACAAGAACATATCTAAAATCAGAAAAGGGAAATCATGAAGTGCTGAAAGCCATTTTCATAATGGAGCTTTAAAAATGCACCTGAAGTTCTTATGAGTGCATGAGTTCGGCCCTTGTAACCCTCTGCTTACATGTACTAAAAAGGTAATTTTGCCTCTAATGACATGCTTATATTCAAACAGATAATTAAATCCTTCTCAGGTCTTTTGGACTTGCAGATATGGAGTCTAGTACAAAACAAACAGATGAACCTTCAATTTTCAGGCTATTGAAAACTTGAACTTAAAGTAATAGATTTTTCAGCTCTAATTTCTTACAGTCTATAAAAGTTCTGCATTAAATAGTTAACTTTGTCCATCTTGCTAACAGAACAGACACTGTACTTTTCCTTGGGAAAGTTTTCCAGTTTGCAAGAGATCAGAATTAGGAATATTTTATAATATTTTATTTGAAATTAAAACCTGGAGAAGTTGGTGGTTTTTTGTTGTGGTGGTTTTTTTTTTTTTTTTTTAAAAAGAGTAAGTCTCATGGAATAACTTGTTAATTCAGATCTTAGTTCTCATTCTTTTGCTATCTTGGATATACAGAAATAGAAAAATGTTTTGTTCTGTCATTATCTAAGGGACATGTAGTTCTTGTATAGTTAAATCTAACAATTTAAGTTGTGTTTTGTTTTTTTTTTAAATCCATCATTTAGGAAGGGAAAATAACTTATCATCAGTTGTGTGATGTGAATTGTTGTAGTTGGATGTAAACAGTTTTAGCAGCTTCTACAGTTTGTCTCCTATTGCCTTATCCTAATAACCTACGTAGTACAGAGCTATTAAGCACATTAAGCTTTTTATTGCTCTTTAAGTAAGGCTCTGACTAATGTGACTGAAAGCCTTGCACCTACAAGTTTATTTTGAAAGAAGTGTTAAGGAACAGCCAAATCCTGACACTCCTATTGAAGCTGATAGGAAATTTGGAGTGGCCCAGCATAGCTCAGAATATCTGGGTAGGCTTTGGATTTGTGTAGCAAATGCAGGTTTGATCTTCATTTGTGTTTGGAGATTGAACCAACCTTCCCTTCTGTTGTATTAAAATAAGATGTAGCTTTGTATCAGGTAATTTCATTAAAAATTTAAAACTCATGAGATGGACAAAAGGCTACTTGCGAAGCCGAGTTCGGTGGTGTGAATAGTATATTCACCAGCACATTTGAAATGAGGTATCAGGAATTTACTCAAATACTTCAGTAAGGCCACAAGTGGGAGTATCACTCTGATTTATTTTTTTTTCCAACCTGCAGGAGATAAGAACTCGCAGATCTTTAATTCAGACACCAACGCTTTCCCAGAATCAAATCAGACCTTGCCTTTTTTCCACATTCTTGCACCTTCTTGAAGTATGAAAGCTTGTGGGTATAAGTAGCTGCAGAGGAGTTGGAGCACAGCTCTTCAAGTGATTTTTTTCAAGGACATGCATGCCATGGTCCAAACACTGCAATTAGACCTCCGTGTGCTGCCAGATCCATTGCTAAGGGCAGTGAGGCTTGATGCCCACTGGAGTTTTTAATTTGCAAGGTCTGGGCTGTTCTGAAAGACAGACCATAAGAAGTCTGAGATCAGAACCTAATGTCCAGGGCTTATATCCAAACTACCCCAAGCTTCTCAAAGATGTTTGGGCTTCTTGTGTTTCCATTTAGCAGTTGCTACAGGTATATCAACAGCAATCTTCACCAGCTCCAACATGGACTTGCTTGGTAAATATGTTACTTGAAACAATAAAATATGGAGTTGTATGTAGGTAGCACACCTAGATCATGCAGAAGGCTGAGGACTATCATGGTATTGACCATGGTATTGACCACAGGTTCATTTTTGGCATGCCAGCAAGGTTGATGGGGACATCACTGGCCTGTTCCTTCTGCCAGAGTTAAATTTCTGCAGCAATGTTGTCCCCACACAAACACTTCCTAACGCTGGAACACCCTCAGGCACATAGGCATACTTCTCTGGATACAAGTACTACTTTCTGAAAACTTGCATATAATGTCTTTCCAAATGACTGGAAAAGGGCGCGTTTCTCTCTCACCAGTAAATCACACAAAGTGACTTAGCAGCAGTTTGGTATCACAGAAGGTTAATGAAAGGGAAAATGGAAAGCATTCAGATAATAGCACTGCATCTTTTTGCTCTGCAAGTGCTTCATTTATACTGTCATTATCTTGGTCTTTAAACAGACTAAGAAGAAAACCAATATTAAAACAAGTTTATGGAGTCAGAAGCTAACCCGTGAATGGGAAACGATTATGAATATTTATGTAATGCGTAACGAAGACTACATACGAGAGTAAGGACTTCATTGATTTAGATGGGGGAGGGAGGAGAAGGGCCTTTTGTAAACAACTTACTAATTTGACAAGGTGAAGGCTGAAAATTAGGTACAGCAAAGGGGACAGGCTCACCTGATGCCATGCGGTGAGTCTGTGGCTAATTGTGGAATACAGCCCACAGCTCCTCAGGCTGCAGGTGCCTTGTAATCTACAAAGGATCTCCGTAGGCAGAAACAGTCAACAAATTCCCAGGCAGTTACACGCTCCAGGCTGGGATTCCTTGGATCATTTACATCCATCACTTGCAATTTGTCGTACTAATTCCACCAGCTCAGCACAAAACCTTGAGATTTATTACAGAACTAATGCTATCGTTCATGTCATGATCTCTCCAGTCATAGCTGCCACCAACCTAATTGTGCTGTAAGGAGCTGCTGATGAAAAATTACAATCTGCAGAGAAGGGACAAGTTAATACCAAAATTTTGAGTAATTTCATTTTGCATAAATGTCATAAAGTCGAACTGTTTATACGGAGCCTTTTAAGTCTGAACAGCTGCCTGACAATAGAAACAAATGTTCTTCAGTTTCTGTGGGATTTTTGGCACAAACCTTTAGATGCCAAAGTGTGGAGAGGAGAGATTGAGAGATGCAGATCTCTAAATCACCCTGTCACATAGTTAGTTGTATGTGATTCCTCAGTTAGATGGGGTCAACATCCCCCCCACCTCCACGTCCAGTTCTGAGCTAGACAGCTCATTCTTTAACCGAGGTCTGCATCCTCTCTTGTGTATATGACAACTATATCACTGTATCCTTAAAATCTGTGTATCTGAACTTCAGGCATTATTTATACATGCTATGAGTAGCAGCAGTTCTGTAATTAGAGTCTAGCTTAGAGCGACCTGACAGAAGTGGGTAGTAAGAGCTAAAGGTTGTTCTTTCCAGTAGGGAGAAGCGGCTGTGGTTGTGCTTTGCTGACACCATCCATGTGAATGGATTTTCACAAGTTATGTTGTTTGGTTGGTTTGTTTCGGTTTTGTGTTGTGGTTGTTGTTTTTTTTTTTTTTTTACAGTGGCTTACTTCATTTGGCTTCAGCAATTAATTAAATTGGTTGATTTAATTTTGATATCAGCAAAATATTCCTGGTTTCGAGAGTTTCAGTCTCTACAGTGGTTATCTCAAATAACGCCAGTCAAAAAAAGCTTGCAAACAAATTTCCATCAAAATGGGTTTTGAACAAAAAAATTTTTTGACTAAAATATTTCAATTTTCATCAAAATATTTACAAGGGTTTATAGATCAAAAGCTATAAATTTAAAAAATTAACATTTTTATATTGCTTATATCCTCCATAGGAGAAATACAATTCTCAGCAATGATGCACACATCAAAAATATTCTTCCACTCCGAACTTAAAAGCATCACAGCACCAAAATATTACATGACCTAAACTCCCAGTCTAATTTGCCTTACCTTAGCAAGTCTTCCTTCAGTGAAACCTTGGGATTATTTATAATTTACATGATTAACAGAATAGTTTTAATACCTTTGGATTTACCACCTGCTCAGCATGTCCTATGAGGATGGAGACTTACACTGTGTCTATTCCTCCTTCCCATTGACTGTCATTACTCTCTGATGGCTAATAAATTAACATTTTGATAAATGGCAATGTGAGTGTCGTCTTCTATACTTTTTTTTTTAACATTTAGTGATATATACTGCATTGTTCTGTGCTGTTGTTGCTGACTGCTGCATGTATTTTTAAGAAAGCTTCTCAGCATATTCTGTCCCGATATGGCAGACATTCCCAAACTTATATATGAGATATATATTTAATATAAATGTATATCATAACTGATATGCACAGTTAAATGCTGAAAGTGAAGGCTTACATGAGCTGATGAGAGAGGGAATTGCTGCTTTGATTTAACAGATACTGATTAGCCTAAAAATATTCACTTAGGGTAAAACTAAAAGTCAATGGGAGGAAAATTGGGTAATTGTGACTTCATAATACTGCAGCATGTGCATGGATTGAATAACAAGTTTAGCAGTCTCTGCGAGTGTATAGAAAAATTGACACTGAGGTTACTCAGTGAACGATTATTAATTAAGAATTAGGTGTGATAATATGTTTAGTCTGCACAGTAAATGGAGACACATTCTATTTCCAGAGGTTAGCACCAAAATACGTATTTTTTATTAAATCATTATTTGTGAAGGGTCTGAGTTCCGTTGGGTGTTTTGTGCTTTTAAAAAAATATTTTCTTTAGCTATTTCCTATCTCAAACAGTAACTCACAGAACAAACACTTCAAATAGGTTATTTGAAAAGATAAAAAGTATTTTATAAGTGAAAAGAGGGACGTAAAAAAATGGGAGGGGGAAAGTTGTTTTACAGTCCAATAATTTAATCATGATACCAAAAATGTGTCGATCAGAGGGGTATCAAAAGGAAAAGTATTTTTATAGTGATCTGTGCTCTATAATAAAAACAGTACACTTCTACCCGTTGAAGTTTAATTTTCTTTCCTTCCTTGGAAGACGTGCAAGTTTGCTAAGAAAGAAATTCATATAAGGCAGTATGTGTAAAGTACTTATAAGATGGTGATGTGTAAATACAAGATAAATCCATGGCTGACTTCAGCATCCACATATGTGAAATGACTTGTGGAATCCACGGGCACTTCCAAAGGTGGAACCATGTCCCATCTGAATTTGGATGCAGAGCTTTCACCATATCTGAACAGAAGGGTGTAGAGACCTTCATGTGGACTGTCATGCCACAAAGGCACAGCGAAGGGGATTATCCAGACAGATCACTGTTGAGTGAGACCATTTCAGGGGCAGCTTGGACCTCAGCTTGGTTAATTTCAATGAATCCCTGCTTAAAGTGTTGGCTCTGCAATCCCTAGAACCTAAATTTTACTGGTGCACTGTACGCTGAGGTCGAAGTATCCAATTTAGGACTCCTCTCTGCAGCAGGTCCTAAAAATCAGGGTTTGTAGTACTTGTAGCAATATAAAGCCTGCATGCCCCTTGACAGTTTAGGATTTGAAGTGTTTCTATACATTACAGTGCAAGCACAGGTAGATCAAACTTCAAGTTTGCTACCAGCAGACATGAGTAAGCTCTGATATGAAGATGGGTTTCTGCTTTAGTAATACTAAGCCTAGCCTTAGTGCCTCATTAACTCATACTGGTTTTAGTGGGCTTTGAATGCAGGTGGAGCAAGTTCGTATCTTGCTGAGAATAAACCACGTAGATGTATCTTCTATCTCAGTTCTCTGTTAACTAGTTGTTTAATATCACGAGTCTGATTGTAGGGGTACTGTGAAAAACATGTCATGAAATACCGAGGCTATTATACCACAGTAATAAGGTTAGATATACAGTCTGCTTCACAGGAGACAAATAGCAAGATCTATGGTATTCTGGGCAAGCTTTTTTAGTTTACTTGGTGCTTCAGAACAACAGACTGTTGGAAAAGTAGCTCAGTTTCACCCACAGAATGCACAGGTAACTTCTTATATACTCTTCATTTAAAAATAAGAAGAAATACTTATTTCCTCTGCAATGCCCCAGAATGCCTGATAATTGATAGCAACTGATAAAAGAGGTACAATTTGTCGAGTGGTAAATAAAGAGCACAAAGGAGCATTACATAGCCTTAATTATTGATAGGACCTCACATGGGCTCAGCCACTGAGCTTAGCCAGAGAAGTGTGAAAAGCCCAGATCTGTCCATCCGTATCTGGGGAAATAGCTCTTATCCTTGTTACTGTATTGTATTAGTACCAACCCCCCAGGGATGACTATCCTGCAGAAAGAACCGCAGGACAAGCCCTAATTTAAAAACCCTACGCTTACAGATTGGACTCGGATAAATAGTCAAGGTACTGAAGGTTAAATTCTCTCTCCTCATTTGAGACACATTAACTGTGTAGGCGTGGAGTTTTGTAGCCTGTGATAAGTGACTCAGCTCAGCTTTCATCTGCTTCTGGACAATTATCACAGCCCACCTGATATATGTAACTCATTAAACTTCAGCTGGTTGTATGTGCCCAAGACCTCCAAACAGTTTTGGTACTAGGTGAATTAAATTCTCTTGTTGGGTGTCTGTCAGGAATCTAAACCCCCATATCTTACACAATAATAGACTAGCTTGAAATCAGAATAAAAAGTTTCTGACTTTACTGGCAGTGCTGATACAGATACTTCTAAGCCAGTTTCTCTCTTATGCTTCCTTTGAAATAATGGATTCTGCTTCCTTTTACACGCAGTCATGAACTATTACAGGATGAGGATATTAGTTTATGAGCACTTTCCAAATCATTAAAAATACATATTTTGGGCTACCCAGTGCTATAAAACATAGATCAATGAGTCACAGTGCAGCCCATGAAAATACTTCTGAAGGCTATAAAAAGTACCACTTTTTACATTTTTAATTAGTTTCTTTTGTGCTTAAGTGGCTATTACAATAAAAAGGCGGCAAGTACTTTTTTTTTTTTTTTTTTGCATGCAGGCAGAATGCAACATAGAGCCCATTCCCTAACCGGAGAGTCTTCATTCTGTATTACAGAAGTCCCATTAAGCTATCCATATGCAAAACAAACTCACTCCTAAGTGTTAAAGGTGAAATGTAAATTAGAATGTAAAAGAAAACTTTAACTGATCGTTGGAGGCCCAAGTAAAATTGTGTTTTCTGAAGAAAAATTGTAAGACTCTCTTTTTCTTCCTCATCATGTCACAGAAGAAGGAAAGATAAATCACTGCAATTCTCACAGCAGAAGCAGTTGCAGATCCCCAAACACAGACATAATCATGAGAAGAATACAGAATTAGTGTCCAAGATATCAGAAACCAATAAAAATAGTGATGGCAAAATGCTGTAGTGTATTGCCTTGTTTTGATATATATGAGTACAATCTATTATTTTAAAGCTCAAATGGAGAGTCCAAACAAAATACTACATCCATCCCTGCACTTAAATACTTTTTCAATAAACTACTTATAGGGCAATAACTGCTTAAGAGTTTAATGGATCTTTTAATTACAAATGGACTGCCTATATCAGGCCAGTCAGGCCATCCAAGTTATCTGGTGTGCACCTGATAAATAGTCCTTCTGAAGAAATGCAATATAAATAAAAGTAGTCCGTTTCAGTATTTTATAAATGATCACGGTCCTATAGGATGTTAGAGGACTTGGGAACTAGTGCATCAATTTTGCAAACAATTTTGGCTGACCTGAACATGCAGTATTGTAAGAAAATAGAAAATTGGCCCAGAATACTTGGGCCAAGTCTGCTCATAAGCAGTGCAGGTGTGACTCTACAGGGCGCTTAACAGCTCCTGTGCCTGCTGCCTCTGCCTTGCTGCCTGGATTTAGGAAGTAAGGACCTAGTGAGTCTCGTGTTATTCTCTAGTTCTAACTTCCTCCACCCTGTTTATTCCACCTTTTGTCTCTCCTTTAGAAATATAATGTTTAGTTTAGTATTTTGCAGGAAATGTTCTTGTTAAAATGTCAAAGATTAAGAGCTGATAGGCTTTCCTGAGGACTTCTGCATGCACCAGTGAATATTAAGCATCTATTGGTGAATATAATCTCTCTAGTACACGTTTGCCTGTTCATTTCAGAGCACTACAAAATCGTATTGCCAAATTATTTAGACAGGCCAATTAACTTTGCTTCAAGCATTTACTGAGGAAAATAACCAGAATATTGCCATCTAGGTTATTTTAAATTTCATATACTCACAAGGATTTCCATATTCACAGCATAATCCATATGGTGGTTTTTATATCTCCACTCAAGCTTTCCCATTTTCAACAGGTTCATGATGGGTTACACCTCCACTGGTGACAGAATGGAGGGAAGTAGATTTGGTCCATTATCAAAAGTTCACTACACTGAAGAGTATGATGAAAAGGGGGTTAATTAGGTTCTTTCAGATAAAAAGGCAAAAAATGCAATGAGAGGAAGTGGGTGCAGTATTACCTGTTACGAGCCTTAGGATACTGGAGTTTAGAGGTATATTGTTCAGGCACATCTCCCTTACTCAAGGTTTGTGTGGTTATCCCAGATGAGATGGCCCAGATTTTGGAGAGAATTGCCTGATCTGTATCTTTGCCCAGCGACAATAAATCAGCTTCCAGCAAAGCTGGGCTCTGTACTTTAGCACGAGATGCAGTTGAGCTCAGACTTGGCATCCCTTGCGATTATTGGCCAACAGATGCAGAGTGTTAATGCCTTGTTCTTGAGCAGCTTATTAAAAAGCATTGGGAAATAAATGACAATCGGAGTGGCTGTCAGGGGAACCTGTTCAAAGTGTGGCTAAATAGGCATCCGGTTACTCCTGCATAGCACCAAGCACATGGCAAATGTATAGCTAGGAGCTTTGTTAACATATACGGCTACACACGTTCCTAAAGCATCTGCATTTCTTCCTAATTCTACACACCTAGTCATTCTATTCTTGAGAGTAAGGGAGCTGGAATATAGGATGTTTGACCCTGAATTTTAGTAAATTTAAGGAAAATCTCTTGCTTTATTGCATTTGCAATTTTTCTTTTCCAACACTCAGTGGCAAGCAAAAGGTTATGTATATGCATGGACTGAAGTTCAAGCTCCCGATATGTACAAACACATTTGTGATGGAGTCTGAAGAACCCGTGCTTCATGCTGTGATCACTGTATGAATGTTCCTGCGCCTTTGTAATGGTCCTGTATCGAATTTCCACATTCAAATGCTATAACCTCTGCTAGGTTGATGTGTGTCAGGAATCCCACTGAACAATCACAAAACCCCATTTATTTTAAGTAATCAACTACAGATGAATCAGTAATCGGACCTATGAGCCCTTTGTATGCAGCTATGATACTATGCTCTCTTTCACATTATATGTTTTAAACAACCATGCCTTTGGACTATGATAAGTCATGTCTGAAGACATATCCTGCTCTTTGCTGTAGGCTGGGTTTCCTCAGACTTATCTCCATGCATACCATGGCCAGTTCTTATGTGCCTGCACTATCTTAATACTTAATTAATATCTTAATGTAATTAGGTGATACATTTCTTCCATCTTTTCATTTCCTGGGATATTCACTGAGAGCTGGAAGAAAGATGTTGGGAGCAAGTATTTTCTGTGGACGCAACAAGCCCTTGAGAATAGTGTGGGACAGTTGACAGATGTCAACTTCTAGACTGTGGTGAGGTCCCCTGCCTTAGTAAAAAGCCAGAAGAGCAGGTTGGCCCCTTCTCCAATCTAAGCTGGAAAATCAGGAGCAGCAGAGACAAAGAGCGATCATGTAATAAGAGACCTTATAAGACAGAAAAGTTTCATGCTAGCTGAGAACATCAGAATTTCAGTCTGATGGAAATCCCACAGTGTTGCTTTTCTTTCCGAAATGCGTGTTATAAAAATCTGGGTAAGTGGAGCTCTTTAACAAAGAAAAAAAAATCTACACAAACATATTTGGAAAAAAAAAAAAATGTTGCATTGTTTTTCTAAAACCTGAAAAAAATGTGGGCTGCAAACTTCATTTAACTTAATATTGACAAAGGCAGATGGCTAAAATAATTAAGATTAGGGATAAGGAATTTATTTGGAGAGAAAATGCTTCCATTTTGCTTATGTTGCTCTCACTGATGCTGGTGAGAGAATCTGGGCGAGATACTGGCACCAGTGGAACTGCTCTTTGTTACACTTTTTTACAGAAAATCACTTTTATGTAATGGTGAGTCAGAATGTACCAGTACAGAAAACCTAGTCCTGGAAACCAGTGCCTAAGATAGGTGTACACACCTTCCTAACTACTTTTTTCCCAATTTTGCCTGGCCTTTTACTCTCACTATGAACATTTTATTCAGCTCTAATTTTAACTTCTTTCCTTTTTAATCTTTCTGAGAGAAGCTCTTTAAAATACATCTCTGGAGGTTCTTTCCCTTGTGACATTATTCCATTTTGTTTTTCACAGAAATCAGGTTATATCCTTCCTAATTAGATTTTGGTAACTTTTTTTTTCTTGAATATAAAATTTTGAAAGGTTAGACTTTTGCTAAAAGCCTGTTTTGAGAAACAGTCCCTCTGAAGCCTTATAAAACCTAATCTCCCAGTTTTTTATCTTTCTGGTTTCGTTGTTCTCCTCACCATGGTTATCAGTCCATCAGGGTCCAATATAAAAAAGTAAAAATTTTCCACACATCTCACTGTTTAGAGAAATCAACTGAAAAGTCAGAATTCTAGTACTGTGTTCTTGACTTTTGTAATTCTTGAACTCTTTAGAAAGGCATGCATGGAAAATTTAGGTCTAAGTACTTTGCTTCATACAAGTGAAGTAAATTTTGGGTATACTGATATACAGAACTATTCTATTGTCCAGAAAACCTATTCGGATCTTACTGTTCATTAGAAAGAAGAGAAAAATACTTTTTCCTGGTTTCTATTTATATTTCTCTCAGGATGGTTTTTAGTAACTAAGTACATTCTCAAGTTGCAATACTAATATAACTAGAAAAATGATGACGAGTGGAAATGTAAGTGTAAAAGAACCATCTGAATATGTGAAGAAGAACGAAATTGTTAGCCACATCCATGTTAGGAAACACTAAAAATTGTTTTGTAAATAGATAAAATTGATGTGTCATTCTGAGGTTTCCTAGAGCTGATGTTTCTTGTCCTTGTTTTGTCAGATGTTGTTGAAAGTACACAAAGTAATAGACAGTAACTTGGATGGGTGATAAATGTTTCTGCTTTAACAGTAAAAAGTTTTTATAACCCCATGGCTGAGGCTCTGGTGAAGTAAGACATCACTTTTATATTAAGGAATGACTTAAAAGAAATCAACTTTTGGGAAAAGTCCTATTAGGTCCTATCTATTCTTGAAGATCAAGGTGTCAGCTGTTCAGGCACAAGCGATATTGCGTTAGTACAGGCAGACGTGTCCCCAGCCAGTGTTTCCATTTGGAAGTGTGATGCCTGTGGCTGATGACTGTTCTGAATCTCCTTTTCTTTAATGAATCCTCCACTGACTTGTATTAATCTTATACTAAGCTGGAACGGACTCGTTGGTAGGAAAAAAAAAAGTATTTTGCATGTCTGGAACTTTCAAAGAAGCTCAAACCCTGGTGATAAATAATTTCATATCGTTCTTTCTCAAAAGATCAGAAATCTAAAAATCTGAAAGGATTGTAGCAGTACTAAAGCTTAAGCTAGCTGCTGGACTACTGAAATGCCCTTCAAAGCCTTGAGACCTTGTATAGGTCAATATGTGTAAGAATTTTATTGACTCTGCCAGCATCTCAAGCCATCAGTGAAACGTCAGAGTCACTGAGGTATATCTGAGTATAGGCTTCTGGGGAGCAGCCTTTCTTTTTAAAGTCTTTGATTGGAAAGATGGTGGTTCTGGGTATTTCCAGCCTTGTTATATAAATCAGGAATTAATCTGGGAATAAATTCTCAGTTACACTTATTCCTTGGTGGCATCAATGTTCTTACTAACTGCTGGGTGAGTGCCTGGCAGACGAATATAAAAATGCACCTCATTCCATGTTGAGTTGTGTATGAAAACACCCTCTCTACTTGAAAGCCTTTCCTTCATATTATTGTTTAATTCTGGAATTGTCAAAAGTCAAATATATTAAAGCATTCTGAGAGTTAGGCTCCTATTTGAAAATCTCAGCTTAAGTTTAACTCAGTTCTGCACAGAAGTTTTGTCGTTTGGTGGGATGAAAAAGCATTGAAGTGAAACAGTGAAGTTGTAGGCTGTATTGCCTGCACCTCTCAGTCTTTCTCACAGCTCTCCTTCCTTTTCAGCTGCTTTCGTTGATTCTTGGAGAGAAAAGACATTTCTGTCATGGACAGAAATAATTTTGATACAAGTTTTCATTTAAAATAACTTGTAACTTTAAATAATGTGCAAATTTAGAGATTTAGAACACGTTTTGTTTAGCACATAGCACTTCATTTTTTTAAGAAGTGTTGGTGTGAATGTTTATGAGAATTTTATTCCACTGTTCTGATTATCTTCATTTATCCCACCATTGTGAAACATTGTGTGAGCTTTCCATCATTAATTTTTTGGGTTTTAGGGATCTTAATGCAGCATATCTGGTGCTAAAGATACAGCTTACCACTAAAAAGTTGTCATGTTACAGCCCATACTGTATCTCGGCCTACCTCTGAGCTGCTTCCTACATCTTCAGTTTTCCTGTCTTGATAGTTCAAGCAGTGACTGGCTTTGTTGTTAGACAGCCTTTGCCCTCAGTTCTTTGAAACATGTAGACACATCCCCCAGTTTCAATGCAGCAATTTCAGATCTGAATCACAGAATCATAGAAAAATTTAGGTTGGAATGAACATCCAGAGGACATCTGCTCCAGTCCCCCCAGCCGAGGACAGAGCCAACTTTGAAGTGAGGTCCATTTTCAAGCTTGATCAGGTAGCTCAGGTCCCTGTCCAGCCAAGCTTTCAGTATTTCAAAGGCTGGAGATTTCACAGCCTCTCTGGGCTCTGTTCCAATGCTAAACCACTCATCCTGTGAAGAATTTTATCCCAATGTCTGAAGCAATTTCCCTTGCTTCAACATGTGTCCATGGACTCCAGCCATTTTACGGTAACCTCTGAGAAGTGTCTGGCTCTGTCTCCCTACACAAATTCTCTCTCAGCCCCCATTGCTTCATTTCTTTTCAGGCTTTACTCTCCATCCCCCACAGACCTTGTTTAAGGAACTCCTTATTACCTTAGCAGCCATTTTGGCAAAGAGGATCTTGCTCCGTTTTGCCAGATCTTCTGTTCTCTACCTAGTTATTTACAAATTTAATAGCCCTTTACGACTCTTCCTAGGAAATACCTGAACATCATTTTCCAATTTTGCGTCCATTAGGGAGGAGAGGAACAGATTGATTCTTTCCGTTATACTGCAATAGGGTCTGCATGAGAATAAAAAAGCTGTTCTCCAGGACGTAATTTCTCAGCTCAGTGTAGACTGACTTCTCTTTCTACATCCTACCACGTTGTGCCTGCAATCACCCGTCCACAGGGGCAGACCAGGCAGGGATTATATTATTACGCAGACTCTGCATAGGCAGAAGACAATTTTAAGAAGTAGCAGAATTTTTTTCTAGAGCAGAATTATTTCTTGTGGATTGGTAGAGTAATAAAACATAATTAATCACGGGTCTTTATGAACAAAATATTTATTGTTAAAGTTCAGAGACGCTGCATGTCTCTGTTAGTCGGTTGTTTTCCCTTATGTCTCTTCTCCTGTGTTTTAATAATCTGTACTACTTTTATTTATCACGAACAACTAGTCTCAGAGTAAATTAAACAAACTGCTAGGACATTAATTTGCCAAGCATTACCTAGGGTTTTTTTGTTTAATTAAAAATACTTGAAAGATTCTAACTAAAAAGGCCAGAGAATATTAATCAAAGGAAATGCTATCTAAAAAAGAAATTGCTCATTTGATGTGGGCAGCTCAGGTTAAATATCTCAAAGGAACAGCCACATTTTGAAATTTTGGAATTTCAACTAAACTGCTGTTTCTAAAAGGAAGGAGGATTTTTTTTCAGTAATTGGATTCAGTGAGATCTAAATATATTATAAATACATTATGCATGTTGCTTTACCTGCGGTGCGATTACCACACTACCTTTTTTATTTATACAAGCTGTTGTCTAAGTATGCTTTAAGCCAAAGACTATGCACAAATGTTTCCAGATTTATTTTTTCTGTTATGAATTTAGTCTGCTTATAATTAAAAATCACATTTAGAGGAGAGTCTGAACATTCTGAAGCTGTAGTTTATAGAGTGGCAAGCAAGTGAAATGATTTATATTTACATCTATATTTCAAATCCTCTCTCCCAGAAGTTTCCAAAGTACTTAAGAAAATATTTAAGTGTGCGTATAAGGATTTTGTATCTGTGCATATTGTACACAATTACCACAGCGCTTAATAAAATAGAACCATCTCTGGTGTTGAATAAAAGGCATGTAACGCCTTGCTGCAGTTTAGGAGGGAAAGTAAAGGAGACTGTCAGTTTGTCTGAAACATCAGGGAACGGCAGGAAGAAGAGAGGTCATTATCTGAACAGAAATCAAAAGCAAGATGAGTATGACAATTTTTGCAAAGGAAGTTCTGTGATTCCAAAGGATCTGTCTTTTTCTGTTGTTTTCAGCTTCTTTCAAATCAAGAGCACCTCTACTAACTTAAAGCCTCAAAATACCGTATGGTGACATCAGCGTTATTGAGCAGAGACTCAAAGGGATGAACTGGCAATAACTGAAGTTAAAAATCCGTATATCTTGTGGACAGTATGTCATGTGTATCCTCAAAAAAGCAAACATTTACCAAGTGCTCCAGAGCTGTTTTCTAATACTCATGTTTTATCTTTTTCTTCATGTCTCATGTTCACGCAATTAACTACAACCTATTACTTTTTGAAATGCCACGCTTGAAAGTTAACAGGGAAAAGTATTCACTGCATAAACTGGCATTCCCATGGCCTTATGGTTTTGCCTACACAGACTTTTTATAGCAAGAAATGTGAGCATAACAAATAGCATAAACACATTCAGATCATCACCCCATGCCCTGACCCTACTGACCCAGATCAAATACCCAGACTACTTGTAGAGGCAGCGCTTTCTCCTAATCCAGCAGATGACAGGACAGTCATTCCGAGACTGCACAGACTCATACGCAGACTTCATCTGTATTTTGAAGTAAGCAGTGAGTCGGACAAGGGGGAATGGCCTTAAGCTGAAGGAGGGGAGATTTAGATTATATATTAGGAAGAAATTCTTCCCTGTGAGGGTGGTGAGGCCCTGGCACAGGTTGCCCAGAGAAGCTGTGGATGCCCCATCCCTGGAAGTGTTCACCAGGTAGTAGTTAAACTGGATTCTTATGGGATCATTCCTTGAAAATGAGATTTGCAGATCAATTATTGTTCTTGTTCCCCCTAGGTTTGTATGTCATGATACAATTCCTAAACAACTGGTATTTCTATATGTCTCACTTTTAAACACCCAACCTTAGACATGAAGAAGCAGCATGATATTCATAAAACACTAGGCATGATTTCTCTAATGTGGTGCTAAGAAACTGTAATGCTTCTGAAAATGCTGGTCCACGTTTAATCAATTTTACCAGATGTTGTAAGATGTCAGGACTGACTGCTAGCAGTTTTATTTCCTTAAAAAGGGACATGGAATCATTATCTCTTGATTTATGACCCATCAGATATAACTTCATTTTTAATGACAAATAAATTCAATAAAAAATGATTTTAGCTGCAGATATGAAAACTGATACAAATAAGCACAAACAAATATGATATGATGTATAATTAGTTACCATTTACTTTCTCAATCTTTATGGAAAACCCACAGGAGGATTATAGTTTCTTACAACTTCTTAAGAGATTCTGACCTTATTATTTGCACTCATATTTAGGATTATAAATTTTTTCCACATGACGACGATTGTAGTATGACATAAATCGTGAAATTCCACAGGCTACTGCTGCTATTATGGTGCAGACCATAGCTGCCTTCAGCCATTACTCATTCTGCTCACAGAAGTGGTAGCATTTTTGCAAACATCATGTCCTAGCATGAGTGTCAGCCACCCCAGATAAAGACCACGCCACTGAAGTCAGGGAATCCAGGAGGTCTGGGTACTCAGCTCAGCAATGCTGTGGTAATGACTGGAGCTGCCAGGGGTTTCAGTGGCAGCACTGATTCTCCTCAGAAGTATTTTGTCTTCAGCCCTTATAAAATGGGAGCCACATTGACTTTACTACAGTCACAGCAGATGTTTGTCTGAAAGCTGCTGGCCTAGATCTTCGCTCCTGAGGCAGAATTGACCATTATAAAAACCTTCCCTGACAGACCATCATCTTCTTGGAAACCCTCGGTGACAAAGACATCACAGCCACCTCTGGTAACCTCTTCCCATGCCCTGCTGTTATTAGTTTTTTCCTTTTACCCTACCTTGAGCTTCCTCATCACAATTTAAAGCTACTTTAAAGCTACAAGAAGCTTAGGGAGAATCAACTCTTCTTCTTTCAATAATGTTTTATATGTTTGAAAATCTATCATGTTTACCCTCACTGAACTGAAAAACAAGAAAATGCCAGATGGACAGCCAGTGAGTAAAAACATACGATGAAATTGGTTAACAGAGACTTCAGAGGGAAATCACTCATAACTGGGAATGTGAACACCTCTGACTTGTACAGACAATTATGCCAGGTTCAAATTCCCATATGGAACTCTTGAATTACTTTTTGCAGAAACCTTAAGCACATCCAAAATCTGATATTCAACAGTCTAAAATATAGTTTAGAAATAATGAAAGCTTTCTGTGATATTTCTAGAGCTTTTCCTTTAGTTTCACAAGCACAGTGCCATGATATCTCAATCCATAGTCTTGGTACCAAGGGAAACTAGAGAATACTTGATCAAACCTCAGAAAGTGTAGGGTTTATTTTTGGGAACAAGTGGAGCCCTTTCAACCATTGCTTGGCCACGCTAGTTTGGATCTGAGATGCTGCTATGAGAAGGGACCTTTTTTGGCACTTTCCTACTTCCATGTGTCCATTAAAGCCAAAGGTTTTGATAGTTTCCTGACAGGTCAATACAACATGCTTCAGATAAGGTTAAAGTAACGATCTCAAAACAGGACTATCAGCTCTGTGTGTTAGTCCTCACAATAGATTTCACAAGAGTCATACATACATCTGACAGACTTTAAAAGTTAAACAATTATTGAGTGGAAACAGAAAACAGCTCAAATGTGATATTGCCACAGCCATACACAGCGCTAAGCTCTATTTAAAATTGCCAAGACACTGCATCTGTTGAACAAACTGGTACCAAGGAATGTTTTGTTTGGCAAAGCAAGTGAGAAAAAGATAAACCACAGAGATTATTCCCCCTGTAGATTTGGTTTGATAAGTAATAGTATATTTAAGTAGGATAAAAGAAATAAAACTTCAGTTGCAGGAACTGAATAGAGGAATCCAGCTTTGCCATCTATATATCCTCCGATCTATTTCCACCACAGGCCTCCTTTGCAAGCACGTAATCTCTCAGCAAACGTCACAGGATCGCTTCTCTGTGATGTTAGGGGTCCGACTTGCTGGCCTCTTGGCTTCTTTTTGTGCCTTCTCACAATACCAGACTTACAATACCATATATATTTAATGAAAAAGAATAATGGCAGAGAAAGGAGACTGCACAACCCCAGGTGGGTCAGGGTGACCACAAACACTTCATCAACGTGTCCTAACTATTAACCTGAAATAACAGGTTAACACTACCTTTCTAGCAGTGATAAAAAGTGCAGACTTATTTACTAGACACTAAGAGCAGTGATTCATTTTACACAGGTCTTCAAACAGATGTCAAAGAGTTTAGGTCACTAAAGGTGTATCTAGCAGTGATGTATGATGCTGTGTATAAACACCAATTACTTGAGCTGTCAGGTCCAGAGAGAAAGAAAGATCAGCAAACGAGCTTGCAGGGGAAGCAGAGAGGTAGGGGGGAAACAGGAGGAAAGAGGAGATGATACTAAAACACAACCAGCCCTAGGCTGGTGGCACCCTGGAAGAGCAGTTCTTCCCCTCAGGGGGGACAGAGATCAGGGTCCCCAGACCTCCCTTCCCCACGGGCTCCTGCGCTGCTGCCTCCACGCTTCCTGCTGCAGCCTCTGCTCACTCAGCTCCCTGAAAGCCTGGCAATTCCCCGTAGCTGTAGACCTAGACAAGAACCAGCCTGTGACTCGGCAAGTATTTACCGTGTTAAAAAATGATTAGACTGTATGATTAATGCTCCTTGATTTTTCTTGTTCCTTGTCAGTGCCTTTTAAACAATTATCATATTAATAAAGAATTAACGATATGTCAGTGACTAAAATAGTGTTTGAAGAAACGAGGGCAACGTACTAATCAGAACTCCATTACGTTGACACTGAAAAATTATGACCAGACATAGGCCTTGAACACTTGACTTTTTCTTCTTCTGGTTTGATTTAATTGGAAATTTTAAAAAATGGTTTTGCCTTTAGATAACATTGCTTAGATTATTTGCAACTCTGCTTTAAGTGCAAGATTATTTTTTTTAATTCATAAGAGCCATAAGGTACCCTCAGATTACAGAGAATGAGGGTCTGACCAGTTTCTTCAAAGTCCACTTTAATAAGGCTAATGATACTGTATTGAAAACTCTTGGATGGGGAACAGTATAAAAATTTGGGACAACAGACAAAATACATACAAACCAGAAAAAAAAAAAAAAGCTCACAATTCTCAGAGCTCCTGATTCTTCTGAAAGAAGAATCTCCTTAATATTTATTCTCTTCTGTTAATATTGTGCTATCCTGAAATTGTCAACGAAGCTCATGCAGTAGTATTCAAATAATAAGACATTTTTGGAATTTGTAGTTAATATGAAGTTGTCTGCAAATAGTCACTATTTGTAAAATACCCTTGACCAGCATCAGCAGCAGAGGTTTACAAGACAGTTGAGTAGCAGAGTGATAGGTGCTATATGAAACCCTGCTGGCTAGGAAACTAGACCTGGTTTTCTATTATTTGGGTCCCTCTCTCAATTTTTTTATTGTGTAATGGATCACTAGGCAATTGTACTTGTTACCTCAGTGACCTATTTTTTGGGAACGTTGTTTAAGAAAGTTGATCTTGCTTTCTTGATGTGTGGCAACTAACACTCCTTGTGAAAATATTCACATGCCATGACATGCATGGAGACAAAAGGCCACCAACATCCTTAAGGAGTACTCCTCTAACCAACACACACAAGAATTTGGTACCTGTGAGCGTGAGAGTTGTGCAAAGAAATGTGGTTGTACTGCCTGACACATCATTTAAAAATAGATAGAAGGGATCCTAAGGGGTCGTCCAATTTATCTTCCTATCGTCTTCTATCTAAACTACCTGACCATTTTTTGATTCATCTTCTCTGAGCAACTTTCAGCAACACACATCCTGCCTTCATTATTTTGTCCTTATTTCCATCCACTGCCACCCCCGGCAATGCACTGTATACCTCACCTTTGGCATACCAGGGAACTGAAGGTTGAAAGAGGTCCTTTAGGTCCCCTCGGCCGATCTCCTTGCACATCATACATCGCAAATTACAGCACCAGTTTATTCTGCAGCTGTGCAACAAATCTGCGCCTGAACAGACCAAAGCATACCTCATCCCATTACAAACCTGAGGGGAAAGATGATGTTCTGTTTGGCAGCTGGACACTTGCTTTCACAAAACGCACTAAAATGTAGCCCAGCCATTGCTTTTATTTCTCTTTTGAGCATATAACCTTTTAAAAAATATGTTCAAGTGCTACTGTAAAAAAACCATTCAGAACCTATATTCTTTAAGCACAGCAATATAGCTTTTTCAAGTATGGTCTGTGAGCTGGCATATTGCCCAGGAGAAGAGCTTATAACGGCTCTCACATTGAGTTTTGTTCACAAAGTCTTTATATGTCTTTTCAGGAAATGTCCAGGGTGAGTATCGGCAGCCCAGGTAAATCATTTCTGACTAATTGTGGTTCCCACACTCCGTTCCCTGCCTCTCTCCCTGGACTCTTTGCTTGACATTTCAGCGTTTACTTCATCAGTGGACTTGATAGGATGCAGTCTGTATTTCTAACTTGAACCTATTAAGCAGAAGTGCTAAACAGTAGCAATAATTTACACAATAGCCAGGAAGGCAAGGGAGTGGTGACAAGACTTTGTGAGCAAGTGCAACATTAAACCAAGCAAAGGTTTCACCTAGAGAAAAACGTACCACAGCTCTGAGCTCGTGCAGGCTTGTGTGTCGTTTCAGGTCAACATCGAGTTTTTTCAGCAGAGTCATATGCAGTATGTCATTTATCTTGGAGAACTGGGGCTTGTTCTCAGTGATGATTTTCCTTTTAGGCTGTATAGCATTATTCCCATTGCAAGCATATGGTTGTTTTTTGTATACAGGGAAAATGCCGCATACCTCATGTACGTCCAATGAGGTCAAAAAAGCCTAATCTAAATTGTGAATAAATACTACGCGAAGGTGAAATTTATTGGCATGTTTAAATCAATAGCCCAATACCCAAATGTGCAACTCAGTGTTATCAGACACGTTAATGTCTCAGTCACTCAACTGCTTGTTTCATATCACATGGTAAAACTTCCCGTTGCACTTTATCCTTACAAAACCTAAATGTTTACGTAAAGATAAACTTTTTCTCCTGTCCGCACAGCTTCAGTAAAAGGGTCAACTAAGTTCTTAGTACAGAATCTTTGATGAATAATAGGAAAAATGGTAGCTCCTTTCATGATATTGTCTACAAAGACGGCAATTAAAACCAAACCAAACCAAACCCAAGAGTTTTTGCATCAAAAAAACCTGAAGAAATCCAGCTGACAAACAAATGCATTAAAAAAAAACCCCAAACCTCTGCTTTTTTACACTCACTCATTAGAATATATCTTCCAATATATTTATATGGTGGGTATTAGGTATACTTTTAACATTTCAGTATCTTTTATAAGACATCATTTTTACAGCCAAGGTGCTCCTCTTGATATTTGATTTGACATAAATGTGTTAGGGAGACTAAAATGATTGACAGGTGCCACTTCAGAGCTCTAGTTTGCCAAAAATTTGACGGGTTATACTTTTTATTTGGAAGGGAATGAGCACTTCATTTTTAGCTACTTGCTAATCAAAACCACTCGTTAATTGCTAATTTTGTAATGTTCCCTGTTATTTCATATAACTGAGGATCCAGGAATTTGCTGAAAATCATGCATTTATAAGAGCTGAGCATCGCTTTTCTTCACATTTGGTAAATTGCTCGTGCAATTCTCAGGTTTAGTTTCTGTTAGCGATGTCTGGAGGCTGTTTTTTAGCCAGATGTGAAACTGCTGGTTTGTAGGTTTATTAACAAATAAATCAGATACGCTGGTTGAATTCATTCAACAGAATTAACTTTCAAATCTACTGTAATGCACCCACCAAAATAAGGATTGTGACCAGAGCTGCTGCGTTCTTCCTTCTTGCTCAGTCCTTGCGTATGTCTGATGGCAACAGTGGGTTGGGGACTGCTTCTACAGGACAAGATGTGTGCGGAAGGGATTTTGAGAAGGTCTTACCTGACCACTGGTGTGGCAGTATGGCCTGGCAGCAAAGGACTCCCTGGGGTTTTGGAACCAAGGAAGAACTTTTCTCACTCTCAAACTGAATTCTTTAAAAATGACTCTGTAGTTCTTTCTCAGTGTAAGGAATGAATTCTTTCTCTAGGTCCTTGCATGGCTGGTATGGCGCTAACGCAAGAGTAAGCCAGCCACTGATCTGTAGCCACCTTCCCTCCCCTCATCTTTGTGGCCCAATGTTTTGACATCCCTCCTGCATCGGCGCGGTACATCTGCGTCACTGCGTGCTTAGCAATGCCAGTGCCTCAGCCAGGTTGGTAAGGCTGTGAGAGATGCCTCATCCTGCTTCTAAAATTTTGACAAGTAAGAAATGGTTATGAGGAACCTGGAACTTCTCTTCTTCATCCCAGACCAAAGCAGGTCCTGGATTTGCTATCCCACAGGTAAGCTATGCAACTGATGGGTTTAGGGAGGGGTTTTTGCTTAGTCCACAGCTAAGGACTAGAAAACAATTTTGCAACTGGGTTGGCTGAGTTAGAATAGATTTGTTAAAGATCTCTGAACGCTTGGAGAATTCGATAGACTTTCCTGAAGCTTATGTGGAATAAAGACATGTCCTTTCCCCAAAATTTAAAGCCAGAATAAGTAAAGCAAAACTCAAACTCATTTGCATGCAGAAATTTGTTAATTTGTGAATCCCATAAGCTACTTCTCTAATAAAACCCAGTCATGTGGCTGTTTGCAGATATGAGCAAAAAAAAACCAAGTTGCAAGAGGAGGTCAAACCAGGATTTGGAATTTTGCAACACAATCATGCATAATTTTTCCTCAATTGATTGAGGCAGTTGATTAGCATGGAATAAAACCATTTCCTGATTTGAAATTGTACTCTGCTTACATTATTATCTGTTTCTGCTGTTGGCCATGCCATATTGTAATTGTTCACCCCACAATTAGATGTGGTTTTGTTTTCTCCTTTAAGCTATCGCCTCACTGCAAGATGCAGCTTTACAATGAGCTAGTCCAGGGTGCTCTCAGAGTTCTTGTTTCTGCTTAACATCTTGGAAAACTAAACAAACAAAATCTGTCCCTGTAAACCCCTCAAGGCTGACAAGCAAGCTGCGTATGAAATTTGCCGTGGCCTAGCAGTTGTGTGCTGTCTAGTGACGAGGAATGCTCTCTGTCAGCTTTCCTTTGCAGCTAATTTCTTAAAAATCATCCCCGTGCTGCAAGGAGGACATATGGAAGCTTTACCCAACAAAAAGCAAAAAGCTTATGTTGTCTGGAAAATATGCTGCGGTTCCTGCTTTTGTTCTATTTCAGCTGTGAAAAAATAAAAGCACCCCAACTCTGAAAGAAGCGGGGCAAAAACATGAGCGGGGATCAAATCTGACCCATGTCAGTAAGATCATCACTTTTCTTCTGTTTGTGTGCTTCATTGAAGGATTTAAAAAACAGAGCATCTCCTGAAACTACAAAGACGTTCCACTGACAAGTGTAATAACGCAATTTTCAGTAGACACTGGCTTCTCTTTATCTTTTTTCTGCTTAGGAGAAGAACAGAGCAGCATAATTTGACCCTTCTTCTTTAGTCTTTTCCATACCCTCAGTTATCTTGCGCTAATTTTGTGGTGTCAGCATTGATTTAAAAATTAACTTTAATCACAGTACTTGCAACTCTTTGGAACAGTTATTGAGAAGCTAAAAATCAGGATGAGCTTCCAAGTGTCCATCTCATCAGTGAAACATCCCAGTGACCTATGGGCAGCCCACTACCGGAACGGCCCATAGCCGGGGGCAGAAACCAAGTCCCTGTCACTCGGAGGCACACGGATCCTGGTCTTACAGCAAACTGTTGGTCCCGGTAGCTGTCTCTGACTTCTTCACAAAATGCAGCATTTTTTCTACCAGAAAATTTAGTGCGCAATGTTTTTGCTTGTCAAAGTAGATTTCACAGTGAATATAAAGTCTCCAGCAAGGTAGGGGAAGAAAAAAAAAAAAAAAGTATAGGACAAAGGGAATAGGCTAGTAACGTCCAGGAACTGTAACACAAATTTTGCATGAGAAACAGAAAGCGAACAGAAAATGGTAATGTGCATTTTGACCTGAGGAAACCTGGAGTTCCTCACTATATTCATAGTTTTCTTAGTCTAAGTGATTCTTTGGCCAAGGAGTGCTTTTTAGTGATTAGGTGAGGGTAAGGAGGACACAGAGGCTCCAGAGAATTTTGTATCTTCACCCTTATGTTTTTCTGTTATGGACGTTTGCTGTTATCATGGAACGCCTGGTTTAAACACGGATTAGGGAGGCTGTACTGTGCTCAGCTAAAGCACCTCATGGAACACCGTTTTCCAGATCAAAGCATGCCGTCAGGTCATTCTTCTCATCGCTTTCCCATCTCTTCACCTCTTACCATCATTTATGCTGCCCCCTTGCATGTTATCTTTTCTTCCAGTGTTGAATAAGAGTGGGATGTGATAGTCACCCCTCCTTTAGTCCTCAGCCACCTTTGTACGTGCATTACTTCTGGACCTCACTGGAGAGTCTTGAATATATTCAGTTAGGCTGCCACTTATCCTTTTCCCTCTTTGACTGATGAGCTTCCATTATACGTGCAATCTCTGTTTTTATTACCAAACTGCGGTATGTTACGTTATCACATTTTGAGTGATTATACGTCTTGGCTATGTGCTTTCCTGATTACAAACTTCCCTTGTGAAGAGCTCCGTCAGCACCTTGATTTCCTTTCTGATTTTTTCTAACCATCTCAAAATCTTAGCACTTTACTGGCTTTTTGTTAAAAGTGAACTCAATCTTGAGATGGCATTCTGATATAAGCTTAGAGTTTCTTTGAGGTATACATCAATTGCTCAGTAGTCTACATTTTTCACTAGTAGAAAATAAAATACCTCAGCTGAAGTCAAGGGAAGAAACTAGAATGCAGACAGAATCTTTAAAAACTGAATTCAAAAGCATTTTTTTACAGTTCATTCAGTACTCCCAGTCTTTCCCGATTTCAGCCGCTGGAGGAAGACTGCTAATTACAGTCTGACTCCAGAACTGAACCCTTTATTTTTAATCCGTTCCCAACGCAGGCAATGTAGATATAGTCTGCCTTATAGGGTGCCAGTTTTGAACAGTCTGGACTCAAGCAAGTCCATACCAGCTGGCCCAGGACGGTGATAAATCCAAATACATTAACGTTGCAGGAAAGACCCAAGTTGGGGAGGGGAGACTCTGCACATTAAGAAAACACTGAGATCCCAGGGACTGCAATGTCTTTCTCATTGGGCTGTGAGAGCCTGTTTAGGTCTCAGTGTCCCCATGGAGTCATGTCCCAGCACTCCTTTGGCAAGGGGTGGAAAGCCCTGAGGCAGCCTACAACCAGGCAATGAAACACACACAACAAAGTCTTTTTACTAAATAGATTATTGTTGGAAAACATGGTTTCAGAGTGACAGGTATTTGTTGCAAATTCAGGTCTAGTGTAGACAACAGCTTCAGCAAAAGATGAAAATGGAAATATCCTTTACAAATTAAGATACTTCTAGTTTTAATCTTAAAGCAAGAAATGTAACAAAAAAAAATTAGAGTTAAACCAGTTGCTTCAAACCCAAGCAGCATGTTTTTGCTCAGCTTTTGTACCATGAAATGGTCCCCATCTTTCAGATGCAGGACAAGGAACAGTTGGCATTTTTCATTTCTTGGGCAACTGAAGTAGGTTTACCTACAGATTTTTGCATTTTCTTCTGGCAGCCCCAGCACAGAAATTCTCTAATCCATTTCAAGCATGTAATTATTCTGAGGAACCTACTGAGGCTAGAAATGAAAAGCCGAAGGTATGGAGGACCTGCTGGGCTGACATTACATGCCCAGCATGCGACCGGTGTTGGGGAGAGCACCGAGAGCCCCGTGGCTGCTGGCTGGAGCCCATACATGTACATCAGGAAAGGAACAGCTGCTGCTCAGAGAAGAAAATGATTTTGAGGGCTGCCTTATACGGTGTCAGCTTATAAAGTCTGTGTTTATTTAGTCCTGCTCCTGCTTGTAAAGTCTGTGCTGGTTGTACTGGCTATGACGGGAAATGAATGAGCACTGGCCAGGAAAGCCTTGATTGTGGGCAGTGACAGTGTTAAATGAAGCTATCAGTATTAATTTTATTCTTGGTAAATGCTCTTCTCTGAGCATTGGGAATGACTTTGGGAGGTGGGCTTTTAAAAGTTTTTTCGCAAAAGCTTGTAATACAATTATTTAAACAAAACTTACACTAGTGAAAATAAGTAAATAAGTACTTCCTCTAGTTTTTAAATAATATTTGCATTTCCTTGTATTATTGCTCACAAATAGTTTCTGTTCTGTTTGCCATGAATTCATACATGCATATGTTATCCACAAGCAAAGGCAAAGATCCAGCATTTGCTTGTGGAAGAAAATGAATCATCAATTCATATCACTTTAATTCTGCCAAGCCTCTCCTGATATTAAAGGCTCTTCCGTGAAGGTCAGATGATGTTTCCCTGTGGCACTGAGGTACTGCCCCAATAGACATATTCCACCATCCAGAGCCACTTTTCTTCCCAGCTCAGACGAGTGACTTCACATTAGACTTCATAACACGTGGTAGCAGTGGGGAAGAGGACTGTAAGCCCACCTTTCACATGGTTTGGTCCCTGTGAGGCAAAGGCCATGCCGTGTGATTGCTGAAGGAAAAACACGAGGCTGTGGGATTCCTTGTTCCCATGTCTGCAGTTCTCCATGATCTCAGCATCTTGCATTTTAATTACTAGATTACCAAGGACACTTAATGTTGTTTTTTTTTTTTCTTGTTGTTCAACCAATGAAGAAACCCTCACGTATCCAGCCACGTAAAGTGAGGAGATCCTGATGTCTTATAGCAGGCAGCGGTGAAGCCTCTTTGGAGTTCCCTGTGCAAATCTGGGCATACAAATGAGCAAAGGAAGATGAATGTGAGTTGGAAGAGGAGCAGGAATAAGGAGCTTGATTTATAGGGGAAGCCTAAAAGAGCTTTCCCTTTTGAGCATAACAAAATTATTTTTGTGAGGGAAAGCAGCTCCACACTCTATGCACATCTGGGTAGGTTGAAACCAGTACAGAAAGCACGGGACCAGCACATGAACACAAGGGCACAGGAACAGGTAGAAAACGCCATGCCTGAAGCTGAGGGACCGCAGGACTACTGATGTTTTCATCCAGTCTTTCCAGCAGGGACCACGATTTGCACCAGTAAAGGGGGAGCGTTGGCACAGAGACAGCTGGTGTTGGAACCTGCTGCTCCAGGAATGGGACTCGACAGCTCCATCTTATCACACCCCACACTGCCAAGAGGCACTGGCTGGAGCCTTGAGCAGAGATCTGGAGGGTTAGTCAGGATTTTTTCATTTATAATCCATGGCTCCAGAGACCTGAAATTTAGACATGCTGGTGATAAACATGTTGAACCTCCCAGCTGCAGATTTTGTTAGACAAGAGCCAAGAAAAAGGGGATGAGAGAGATCATAAGGAAGGGAATCCTACTGTGAGAAGAAAGATACTGTCATATCCCATTTACTGTTACATGTCTAGTCCTGTTAATGTGTTTCCATTGCCTTCAGAGATCAAAGTAATCATTACAGGGATTGGAGCAGAAAAACACTTAGAAGACCTCATCTATATGCTAGTGTTATGGTCATGGTTGTGTGGCAGTCATGTCTGCACATAAGCGCATTTTTAGCAATGTATTTTGGGAAAATCTAGGTAGCTTTCCTATATTGCTTCAGTGAGGAAACGTGAGAGAAAATTGTGCTTATCCAGAGAATGAGGGAATGGAGCAGCAGCACCCAGGGGGTCCCCACGACAGGCTCCCAGCTACACCGTTTCGGGGAAGCGTTATGGGCTATTCAAGTTTTCTGAAAGTGAAAAATCTCAGCCAACCGTATTATACAGAAACATTTCAATGATCCCTGCCAGGCTACAGAGAAGCGTGTTACAACCTAGCTCAGAAGAGAGCATTCAAGCCAGGCAGGGTGATTAGTGGTTACCTGCCATATTTATTCACCTTACACAAACCGCGTGCACGAGTTTACACTGTCTAGGTCCTACTCTCGATGGGAGGTTACCAACACAAATCAGGTGCCTTATTGTTTGTGGATACGGACAGGGACATCCATCATTAACTTCAGCATTCACAATTCACAGACCTGTCCTAGTATTTGAGTCTTCTTCGCTGAACAAAAGCTCTTCTTCTGGAGGGAGAGGGCCAGCAGACATTTTGTCAGGTTAATTTAATCCAACAGCGCTGCCAGTGTCGCAGCTGTCAGAAATTACAAAGGAACCAGACTTGTGTAAGCCTAGGGAATCAGTGGAGTATTTTACAGCTTATACAAACCTTTGTAAGCAGGGCGGGGGGGGGGGCGGAATCAAAGCAGGGGGCCAAAATGGCTAAACCAGAGAACTTTTTCTGGCTGAATCTTTCTAACATTTTGGATGTGAACCTGATGGATATTCTCCCCAGAAAGTTGCACTGAATGTAATGCAATAACTTACAGTACTTAGGAGCAGACTGAGAAAACTTCATAGAAAACCATTTGAAAATTCACAGTCTCTCTGATGACATGATGCTTAATACACTTAATGATGCTGGTGTTAAGTAGCAAAATCCTTTACTGTCCTGAGGCCAAAGTTGCTTTAATAAAGGAGAGAGAAGAGGCAAAAGATGTTGAGCCTTGCCTCTCCTGTCAGCCTGTCTATTTAATTAACATTGAATATTAACTAAAATGTTAAGTAATCATCTCCAGTAAGTGATATGGAAATGAGTACGCTTCAGCTAGACAAAATTCATTGACATACATTAATATATTCATATTACATCGTAATGCTCTAGTGGCTTCATGTTTTCAAGCTTCTTTCCTATTTATACCCATACTGACAAAACCCTATTCCTGAATAGCAAGTCTGGGTTCATCGTTACAATAGCTCTAATCCTAATAAATGTCCTGTATATATTCACCCTATGGTAGGGGGGGGTGTGTGTGTGTTGATAAATTATCTTTCTTTTATTGAACATTCCCTTTGCCAGTTATGTCATTACTCATTTTGTATGTTAAAAATCATCTTGAGCAATATTTTCAAAATAGAACTTTGGTTTCAATCCAAACCCTCAGATTAGAAGTATTCTAAATTTTGAGTTGTATCTTAATGTTCTAATCGTAAATAATATTTACACACTTCTGTGAGGCATGGAGACCAACTCGTACAAAATGTTTCTTAGACTTTTGGCATATATTAAAAAGTTTCAATATATTAGATGCAATTAATGCATTTGTACTTAATTAGAAACAAATTATCTTAATTCACAAAATTTTATTTCTTGCCTAAACACTCAGAATTAATCTGTAATGGCTTATTATTTAGAGTTGTGGAGCTGAAGCTGGACCTTCCTCAATTGATCTAGTGTTTATTTCTATATCTTTACTGCCAAATCCTATTAAACTTTGTCATTCAATGATATTGGGCCATTTCGGAGGGAGAGTCGTGTGGTTTTCTTTTCATTTTTATTGAAAAACAGTAGGCATATTACCCTGAGATGAATTGTTAATGTCTATATTCATCCATGCTTTAATGTCCGTGACCAGAGACAAGGAATTTGCAACTCTGCTTGGTTCTGATGTGGATTGCATATTCTCAGAAGTGTTGAGAGTAAGTGACTGTTCCAGAAAATACTAATGTTTTCTCTTTTCTCCAGGTATCTGATTTTTAATGTTTGTAGAAGAAACAAGAATACCTTTTTTTTTTTTTTAAAGACACGGGGATTCAAAAAGTCTTAATGTCTATATTTATCAGTGGTATTTCTGTCCAATTATTCCTGGAGACTTGAGGGAGGATGTTACAAGAGGAAGCACTGGAAATCCCACAGAATGACAAAATGATGAAGGCTAGATGCAGCATGGGGCTACTTTTATGTTTTTCACCCTGGAATTTCACAGCAACAGACAAAGAGAGAGGTGACTGCAGTTACAAGAGGGCAGAGAGAGTGAAGTCAAGCATGGAAAATCCAAGCTCTCTTTGAGCTGAAATGTAGGGAAATAATAGAAAAGATAAGTGAAACCTTTAAAAATCATAGGCGTAATAACTTGGTCTTCAAATATGAAAGATTTAATCAGAATCTCCTGGAAATCTCTATAAGGCTCCTAGGCAAATGAGAAGAACTTTTTTATAGCTATTCAGTACAAGGTAGAAGTGTGGTAATGTTTTATTTTCCTGCCGTATACCTACCCTTTCTCCACTTGGAACCGTGTGGTAATGGACATATAAATAGAAAGAGATATTTGAAACCCAGATTGCTGGAAATCACTTGCATCTACAGTCCTGTGTTACATTTTCAGCATAAACAAAGCAGTTCCGGGGCAGAAACAAACTCAGTGTAGTTATGCATCTTTCAGAATGATCATCAATAAATGCCCAGCTAATAGGTCAAAAAAAACCCATTTGGCACTGCAGTGCTTTACCTATGCATTTGACCAAATTGAGTTCCATTCAGTTGGGTTTGTATGTTGCCAGCAGGCTCCAAGTAAAGTTTCGAGTGCTTCTCTCTCTCTGTCAATTTAACGAGAAATAAAAAAGTGCTCAGACCTTTGCAAGATCAACGCTTGGCAGACCAATTAAATTAACTCTCTGCCTAGATGCAAGTATTACAGGCTATTGAATATGTTTGTTGCAATTTCTTTTTATTGCATCAAAAATGATGAATTTTCAAAAGTCATTATCTTCATCAAAAACAACCTGTTCTAATTAGACATACTTCACTTCACGAATAGCTGATGTTCTTTTGTTTCTGGTGCCATCTGCTTTTACTGCTACAATAGACGTTTCTGGGAAATTGAATACGGTAATGCTCTTTTTTTACCTCTTGTGTAACAAGAACTTATTTTAACACGTCTCTATCTGAAAAGCAGACCAAAATAAAGGAGAAAACAAACATGCAAGAAAAATTTATCTAGCTTTCACTGATAACTGGCTACTCTAAGTTGTTTGAACTTGTTTTGTATTTTATTTCCCAAATATTTTGTAGCAGTCAAAGATCTATGAAAAATGTCAAGTTATCCATTTTTATTACTTCTAGAGGGTAAAGGCTCTACTGTCTGTGTACACTGTCAGCTTTCCTCTTTAGAGTGACGATGATCAAATGGCCTTTATGAGAATGCAATTTAAGAGTGAAACTCTTTTTGTCCGCTTACACTTGAATTCATTTTCAAGCTGTTTCAGCTGAACACCAAAAAATTTATTGTAAACTTCCATTTGGGTTATTAAATGGGGAATCTGTATTTGTCCTTTTAATTTAAAGGTGTCATAACGAAGTGGCACGGCCTATTCAGTACAGCTCATCTGTACTAACTTCCTGTAGCCAAGGTGGTCAGAATAATGATATAACCCTTAAGCCATTTTTCTTTTGCTCTCTGAGGAGATTTTGTGCAGTCTTCTTTAATGAGAGTGAGCTCTTTTGAATCTTCACGGACAGACTATTTTCCATGTTTTTATCATCCTTCTCATTCTTGTGTTAAAAAGAAAACTGAACAAGGACAAAATGTCATTGGCTTAATATAATGTAGTGTCAAAAGTTATGATCAGTAATAGAAAAGAGGGCAGACTGAATATTTTGAAACAGTTTCCTATATTCTAATGGGCAAGGTGAATAATGCAAACTAAATAACTGTGTACGAAAGCCTGAATAGGACTGTCTCACTTTCTGTCTGCGGCACGGCAAAATGTATATATCTGAAAATTAACTTCATTTTAAGATAGGACTCTGTTGGCAGACACCATGTTGAACTAAACTACAGCTTAGTTCAGCCAGGCTCAAGGACTTGGAAAAATAGCTTCTCAATCCTTCAGGTCAATGGGTGCGGAAGATATCTCCAGATGGTGATTGTTGACTAACAGCCCCATCTGACATCCTCTCAAGTCAAAGATAGCCCATATAGCCAATCAAGGTACGTACGTACCTGTTCGGAAATTACCTTACTGCAGTTCATAGGAGCTGCTTCTACTACAATAGTCACATTCACTTTTAGAGCCAGCATTAGGTGCCAAGAGACTGAAAGTCGCAGACGAATAAACGAGTCCTTCATTCTCTCATGAAGGAGTTCCTCACAGTCTACATCAAGATAATCTAATATATGAGGTTGATGACTTGGTGTTGATTTTACCCTGCTGAAGATAGATGGAGGATACAACGACACAGAGTCACTGAACTCCCAGCTGGCATCAGGTATTTGTCAGCAATTCCATAAACTTCTAAAAATATTATACTTTGTTAACTTCATCTGTCTGATAATTAACATATAAATACACATAGATCAAAACCTGATGACTACAGAATGAAAATAACATGAAAGGACCATCTTTTTTCCCCTTTGTAATAGCAAAAAAAAAATCATTATTTGAAAAGATGAAAATATACATAGCACTGCCAAACATCAGTTTCTTTCTATGCTCAAAGACCCTTTAAAGTTCAGTGTATGATAGTAACTTTATTACATTAATGAATTCCTTTGAAGAATGTACTTTTATCTCACATAATAAATGCAGTCATTTACATCTTTGAGTTTAGGGTTTTTTTTATTAATCATAGTATATTTATAAAAAAGATCTTGGGTGTTCTGTAGAATTAGTATTTTAGCTTTCTTAGGTTCTTCCTAAAAATGGAAGTCAAAATTTCCCATCAGTTTTTTCAAATACCATGTAAAATTTGAAATCCACACTTAGACACATAAATGGCTTGGTTTCAAAGATGATTCCAGTAGACATCTGTGGCACCACGCTTAAGTATTTAATAACTTTTACTTTGATTACCAAAAATGCAATTAGCAGTCTTACCTGCAGATTAGTTTTGGAGACATTATCCAAGCTGTTTCAAGAGCTTTGCCTGCAATCACACAACTATGTCCCGTTTCTTCAAATCACTTTCCACAAATCATGATGTCTTATTTTTCTGGAAACCACCCCATGATTTAAAATAATCAGAGCCAAACTCTCAGTTCTTGGTTTTACATTCAGAACCTGAAGTTGTATAGGTTTTGAAATCTCTGCGACTTCTCTCTCTAATTTTTGAGAGCCAGAACCAAGGTTCAGAGCAGCTGCGTTCTGTTCTGGAGGAATCACCGTGATTTTGCTTTTTTTCTCAAAGAAATACATTTTATATGGTTTTGTTGCAAACTTGGCTCCCTTTCCTTTTGCCTATAAGGAAGTCACATGTGGAGTCTTTGATGTTTAGGCAAATTCTGATTTTAGCTTGAGTTCATCTGACTTTAAATCTAGTCATATAGCATTTGAATTTAAGCAGATTTTTCAAGCCAATTTAGACTGCCCCACCTAAAAGTCAGTCCCTGGTTTTGTACTGATATCTCCATGAATCCTGGAGCCTAACATTAAACCAAATAAGTTCTTTGAAAGTTTTAGGCAAATCTTGAAAATATTTTTTTCCACAAACCCTATAGAATTTTGTTGTCTCTGTGCCTTCATGCCCTCCGCTGGATGGAAGTGCTCTTGTCCAGACATCTGGCACTGGGGCTGAATCCAATGACATGTACTCAGCTACTCTCTGCTCCGAGGTTAGGAACCTCTCCCCCTTCATCCCCCTGTGCCAGTGCATCTTCTTTTGAGAAAGCACAATCTTTCCATCTCCCCCTCCTCTTCACTACGGGAGCAGAGCTGTTGGGTTTTTAAGCAAATAGTGGCAAGACAAATCTGTTGTTCTGGTTGGTAGAACAAGGTTTAGCAAGCTCTAGTTGCAAATGAATTCCTCTTGCTGTCAACTGCTGCCAAATCTTTTTATCTTTCAAACATTTTGTAGCAACTCAGGATGTACACAGTCAGTTATATCCTATTTCTGACTTGTTCTATACTTCATCTCTTTTTACTCTGGTAGTCAAGCTTGGCAGTGATGGGATTTACTAATGCAGATGAACATGTGCTGCACTCTTTTCTCAGCGTGTCTGACTTTTTAGTGCAAATAACTAACATCCTGAAATCCTTCCTGTCTCTTCCATCCATTTCAACTTCTGACACAGATATCTATTAAAAGTAATTACATTAGCGTGTAGTGAAGAAAGGTGTCTTAAACATATGCACATGATCAAAAATCACGTCTTCACCCAAGGAAGATCGTGTCACCACAGGTTGAATTTTTAGAGGAATTCAATTCCATTTTTCCATACAACAGTTCCACAGCTGCAAAATGGGAATGCTTTGTCCAAGCTGCTGTGTGTCTATTATTACATGTTTGTGTATCTAGGTGCTGCCTTCATACCAATTCTTTTCCTGAACCTAGAACAATACGTCAGAATTCCCATGCTCTTTTGATGTTGAGCTTTATAAACGGAAAACCAACTACATGATTGGATATTCTGGAGTCTCTGCCACTGAGAGAAAAAAAGGCCACAGTCTTTCAGCTGAATCACAATCATTAATAAAATGCCCATCCTTTTATTTCAGGAAATAGACGTTCTCAATACTCATCCTTTTAGCCACTAATACTTTTTATGAAATTAAGAGCTAATTAGTACAAACGATAAGGTTTTGCCCAGGTTCTGGCTGCCTCACGAGGAGGAGAAGCTGAATGGGTCGTTAAATGATATCGTGTTAGAATTAATAAGGGTGATGTACTGTGCTAAAGCCTAAGAATCCGTCATGGATCAGGACACACTGGTACCAAGTACTCTCAAAAAAAGTGAAAGGTAACAAGTTAGATCAGTTCCACAGCTGCAAAAAGCAAATACAAATATCCATTGCTTGCTTTGTCTAAGCTGCTGTGGTTCTATTATTATGTATTTGTATAAATAGATGCTGCCTTTGTTCAACAGAAAACAACTTGAAAGGCAACAAGGTAGATCTTCTGAAAGTTAGACTCTGTTTCCCTCAAGTAGCTCTTGTGAACTCAGCACACAGATTTGTCTGCAACAGTTAATGAGGGCAGTAGAATAGATGAAGTATATTAAATATCGGATTAAAATCCTTACATCATACTACTTCCTCCAGTAAAAGTCTTTTTTGCTTTACTAGCTGCATTAAAACGTTTTCTTCACCCTATTTTGTTTATTTGAGAAGATCAGTTCAGTCAAGGTAGTTCTGCAGCAACTGATAATCTCGTACCTTTACAGTTAATGAAATGTTCCGGGCTTTGCTTCAGCATCAGTTTTCACCAAGGGTGAGGAAGAAAACCAATTACAGTACCTCCCCCAAAAGAAAACAACCAAACAACCATCTTTTGTTGATTGAACAGCAATGGTTGTGTATATGTTTGGTGTTTCTGAGCTGTGTACAGGTGTATGTGTTTGTGTTTCTGAGCTGGTGTGTGAAAGGCCACCCTGAACACCTCAAGGGAGCTGGAGCTTGGCAAGTTGCGGTGAAGCTGAAGCTTGAGCTCCCAGAGCCATGCCAAACACCTCGGGAAGCGCTCGGTGATTCAGGACACGCAGGAGCCCGTGATGATGATATTTGTGCAGAGTACAACCAGCGTCGTTAATTATTGCTTGGCAGAGCAGCACGGCTAGAACAAGCCAAGGGAGGTTTCTGGCTTGGGCTACTGATTTGGATTTGGCATTGGATGGTATTAACCGGCTCTCACTGCCCAAGTTTGGAAGTAGTTCTTTTTGTTTGTCGTCTTTTCTCTGCCCTCTTTCATACCTAAAACTTTACTTTCACCTCCGTGTTAATTTAACTGCTAGCAGTTTCCTGCATCAGGAGTGGTTTTAAACTTCTCAAAAGTGATGCCTACTTTCTGAGACTTTGCAAAGGACCACATTATTTTTAATAGCTTCTGTTGAATGTAGAGGGCAACACTACCATAATTTTTCTCACCTTACAGTAAAACATTACAACAAAAATTCATTGGTGTAAATTTGTTATAACCTATTGAGGAATCCACCAGTCAGATTGACTGTCTATAACATGTGTTGTTGGCCATTTTACTTTCAGATTGTGGGGTTTTTTATTCAATAGTGAGTGGATGCTTCTAATATCTGTAGGCACCTGAGGAAATCATGATTCAAATTAAGAATAAGCATGGTCTGATTTTCTAGAAAAAAAATACCAAAGAGGTTTTGAGATCAGACCACAAAGGAGACAGGCATTCATTTACCAACTGTTTACTGTTCAGCTCCACTGCCATCTCTCCGCATCGATTTTCTTTCGCAATAACATACTCCTCATCATTGACAAGTCAATTCCAAACAGCAAATCCTCCTTTCCAAGTGTTCAGCCCATGTTTCTCTTGGGCTTCAGAGATGCCTGGTCTGGTTTAATATGAGAAACTCAGAGTTTCTCCCTGACAGACCTGTCTGATTTGCTGATTATCTGGGATGCTTTCTTAATCACCAAGAGAAAAATTAACTCCCCATTTTGACATAATACCTGATGAAATAAATGTGGGCTAAAATTAAATGAGTTAGCTCTAAGCTTTCCCATTTCAAGGTCAATCATGAAAATACTGCTTTTCCTGTGCTGCCAATGACACTGTAAATACTTCCAAATTTTTTAGGCCAGGTTTTTCAGTTCCATATTAAAAAAAAAAAAAAAGAAAAAAAGAAAAAAAGAGAGAGATAAAAATGAAAAAAAAAAAAAGCAGTTTATGTCAGGTGGGAAATTTTAAAATACTTTTCTTCTGAAGACCTCTCCCAAATCTGGAATATTAAAATCATAATATCCAAATTTTGAATGTGGAGGAGGTTTTGCTTTTAAACTTATTTCTATTTAAATAGGATTGTTGGCAAATAAGCTGTGTGTTTCTGGTGATCATTTTTACTCCTGAGTTTTTTATATAAAAGTGGCTTCAGTTCAGGAAACCCCTAAAGCATGGCTCTACTGGATCCGAATTCGATGCAATAGCTGCAGTGGATTGAGAGGTGACATTTTAACTTCGGCATGTGCTTAGGCGTGGAACTGTTTCATTTTCTCGACCGACAGCTCCCGTTTGCCATCGCCAGGCTAGCTCAGTGTAGAACCACACCTGAGCCAAGTGTCCAAAACAGATGTGGATTGCTGAATAATTCACTCCCACCCTAGCACACCTGGTTTTAGGACATAAAGCTTCCAAATCTGAAGTATAAAGATGGTGTGATGCATTTTGTTTAAAAAAGGACTCCAGACTGGGTCCTTAAGGTGTATTTTGTGACCAAGCGAGTCACGAGACTGCAGAATTGCATATTTCCCCAGGTGTATTCAGGACTATCCTCAGATTAAATCACCATGTGGCTTCGGATGGGCATACAGGAGAAGGATGGGTAGGAAATGTGTGCAAGACTGCCAGATACTCCTTTTTTAACCAAAAGCTGTGGTTTCCCATAGTATGAAAAAGCAATGTGGTGCTTCTCTCAGCAGATCTGTGAGAGAGAAGCCTTCTCATGAACACACTCCTTCCTTTATTAACACAGCGAGAGCTTCTCTTCCCATTCCCTTTTGGTTTTACCCCGTAAACTCAGAGGCTGTTCTCAGCACCGTGGGGGAAGAGCAGTAAGAAACCGCAGTGCTTGGTGCTGGGAGAAGAGCCATCCACTTCCCACACCATTCAGCTGAGGTGCTGTCAGGAGCTTCCACAAGTGCCACACCAACCCTGGTAGGGTGGTCACTGACCATTACAGGCATTTTCTTTCCACTGGACAAGCCGCGGGTCTTCAGTAGCCAGGACAATTTGGGTAATTGCTTCCACATCCCGAATATTTAAGTTGGATTTTCAGTATTAGAAAGTGATTGTCACACTGAAAGCCCTTGATGACTGTCATTAGGGGGCTTTTGAATGAAAAGACCATCTCAGCCCTAAGCCTTGTTAAAGGCTGGAAATGCCAAGCACTCTTCCAGCTCAAGAGAAAGAGCAATCAAGGGCCATTCTGTAGGAAAACCAGCTGTGGATTGCAAGAGCGGTCCGAGTTAAACGCTGGATCTTCACAACCCAAACTTGAACTTGCTGTTCAAAATGGGCAAGCAGCAATCATACAGGGCCTGACCAACCAAACTGCATAGCAACTAGTGTCAGAGGACAGGTCAGGGCTGCTGTTTGCTTTACCCAGCATAGTTGCAATCATAAGATGTGTGAGAACACCCTCAGCTGTTGATCCGAGAGATGAAGGGGTGGTTGCGGTGGGCTAGAAACTGGTACTTCCAGCCCTCCGGGATGCAGCCGGGAGCATGCAGAGCAGGTGGGAGGATGGTTCTCCTGGTACCAAACATACTGCTGTGCCTTGGGGTTTTTGAGAGAGGACTTTAGTTCCTACTGTGTTCGAGGTCAGAGGACTTTGCAAAGGGGATAGAATTGCTTAAACTTACACAGCATTGACTCTCAATTTAGATAGAAAAATGCTGCGATACTATGTGTTTTGGGAACTCAAAAATTATTAGTACAATGGGGGAAAAAAAATCTTAATTTTCCTGAAGATGACAGTGCCTTGAATGCAGGAATTAATTTTTAAATACATTTAGGTTTAGGAAACTTCATCCCAAACAAACAAGCAGGACTAACATATTCTGGCAGTGATTTATGGCTACAGAACACTTGGTCTTTGGTGAAAATCAGGAAAAAAGCTGAGTTTCTCAATTCTTTATAGCTCATTTGTCATGATTTGGCCCTGACTAATGGGGAAAACCATGGCATTGCAGAGATTCACACGAGAAATGTTAAAATTGGTCTGGATAAAAGAAAAACATCTGGAGATGTTCATGTGCGAGAACCCCAGAGGAAACAATAGAGCAGATTTCAAGGATTGGTATGTATTGATAAACCTTGCTCTCTGCGTCACATACCAGTGACACTGGCCAGACAATTCTGATGCTCACATTTTGGTGCTGGTGAATACATGCATACAAGAGAAGTGTAATAACCAAATTTGAATTAAACTATCACCTTCACTTTCATAAGGTTTTGTAGTGAATTTTGTTATATCAGTTTCCTACAGCACATAACAAATTAGCAAATTGTGGTTTAAAACAAAGTAGGTGTTTTGCTCCTGTTTAGGTTTTTTTTTATGTGTTAACAGTTAAGACCACGCATCAATAGTCTTTCCGGGGTCAGATTATTTTATCTTTTTCTTTCATTTTTCCTATAAACTCCATCCTGGATCCGGATCTAGAAAACCTTCATGAAAAAAGTTTCATCAAAATTGGTTTAATCTCTAGGAAAAAAGTTCTGTCTGTCTAGTGCAAAATCTGACAAAAATAAAAAAACCTACTCACTGCTTTGCTTTTCCAAATAGAAATCGTTCATTATCTGTGCCAGTGAAAAAGATTTCTGATGGCAATCTGGAGCTGTCTAAAGCAGCAAAACAGAAGACATGATATTCTAAACCATCGTGGCCGGAGACGTCTGAGAAGCCAACTTTCACCTTAGGTAGCCCCGTGGAGCCAGCAGCAACGTGGCTTCACAGGAGCATCTGCCAAAGATTTACCATTGCTGAAAGCCAAAGGTGAGAGCCCGGAGGATATTCCCCATGCATCTGTTTTTATTTCAGAGGAAATGGCGATTCACTGCCTCCAAACTCTGGAAGATCTGAAGGCGGTTGCAGCAGAGCAAGCAGCGTTAATTTGTCGCTGCTGTAAGGATAAAGAAATTCGGTGAGAACAAGTTGTTTAATTCCCTGCTTCCTGCGAGTCAGAGGAAAATATGGCTCACTATTTTCTTGAATACACCACAGGAGCTTAGGAGAATCAGTTAACATAAATGAAACAAAATAGTACAACTTTGGAGGTATCTGCTGTGGGCATAAGCAGGAACAAATAGATATTAAAGAATTGCTGGCATGACTTAAGGTCTGCTAGTGAGCTGGCTGATGGAGATCAGTCTGCACCAGTGGGGATCAGAGCCCTCCATCGGGGGAAAAAACCTGAATATTCTGAAGGTGTTGACAGAGCCAGTAATGAAACAACATTAAACAACAAAATAGCACTGCCAGCAGGTGGCTTTCATTTCAGGCAGGCTGCAAAAGAGACTGGAAGCAAATAAATATCATGGGAACACAATCCTTTCAGGAGCCATTTTCCTCCCCTCAATTAATCTTTTTCAAACTACCATTGATATAAAAATATCTCTGCGTATGGTGGAAGTGAGAGGAAGCGCTTTTAGCCTAGAACCAGCGCTCACAGCAATATTTGACTCTAATAGAGCAGGGGAATTGCACGAAGAGCTGCGAAAGCTGTTGCAAACTGTCCTTACCTGGCAGAGAACTGAGGAAAGTGGATCTTTCAAAGCACATGTTCCTTCTGCTGGGTTATGAGGGAATCACAGACCCTCAATGAGCTGGAAGGACTCTATGAATATGAGCTAAATACTCTGGATATTTAAAGATCTGGCAGGGCTGATTAAATGAAATGTCACAGAGAGAGCTGTATGCCTTTCCTCTTCAGCCCTAAAGGTTTATTGCACACAAAGGTATGGACTGTAGCTCTCCGTGATGAGTGGTAATGTGCTGAAAGACAAAAACCACATCCTGGAAAATTAAAAAGTCCCAGAGGCAGACAGTCAGAAGAAAAACGAATTGGGCAGAAGTGGCTGAGAGGGGATATTTGTGAAATAAAGCCTTCCAGAGATACTGGCTCTGCCCTGGAGGAGTAGCCATGTGTGTGTTAAGCACATGAGCTATACACGTGACAACTGGACAGGGATTCTTTGTCATGGAGATGAAAATTTTGCTGTGTCCAGTGGAAGGTCCTCTAGACAATTAGCTTCAAAACCAATTCTAGTTAATCACAGACTGTTCTTTCTAGACAAATCGGTGCACTGACCCACATATTTCCATCAGTAAACACCTGCAGACCCCCTGCAGACCACAGACTGTGCCATGTCTGATTTAAACCCCACCTGCACTGAGTCACTGCTAACGCTTTGCTATAGAGTGTTGCTGTAGGGTGTCTGGTCACCTCCCCTCTTTCCTCACTGCAGACCCAGACACATTAGCACAGATATTTGCCTTACACCACTCTCCATGGCTGATCTCATAAACCATGCCCAGGAAGGAGGGATAAAAACTCCCAAAGCGGAGGCACACTTACACTGCAGAGTGCAGGAAAGAGCTGCTAGAAAAATGGGCAGCTGAAGTCAATAGGAACCCACCTGTGCAAAGAGCATGCCGAACAGGGGTATAAGGAGCTCTTTAGCAGGTATTGCTCTTACTTCAAGACATGGTTTACACAGAAAAAGTTCTTGGCTATATGTATTTGTCTGTTTAGGATTATTTTTGTGTGTGCTTTTTTTATTTTATTTTAATCAGAACTTTTTTTTAATTTTATTTTAATCAGAACATTTTAGGCTGTTTCTATTGTAAATATGTTCTTCTGAGTAGCCTTGGTACTCTTCTTGCTTATTTTGAAACCAGAACAATAGTACATCCTCCTGCTTCCTTTAAGACTGGATCTAACAACACAACTTTGATGCAGTAGTAGAAAAAAAAATGTAAGTTCATTTTAATTCCAGATATACATAATCTGAAAACAACAGGGATGGTATTAGGTTTTTTTCTACTGAGCTTTGCATGTGTGAAACTTTTTTTTTTCTTTTTTATTATAGGAAAAAAAAAGTTATCTCAGTGGTTTTAATATTGTGTATGTTGTTGCTGGCTTAAAAACCCCAACCTGCTCTTCTGCAACTCCTTTTACAGGAATTCAGACTTAGCCTGTAACTCTGGGTTTGCTCATTATGTGTACTGGTGTCAGCAGATACTGAATGTGATTTAAGTCTGCAGCACTTGCAACTGATAAGATCAGAAGCTGTGGAGCAAAACAGGGAAAAGCTAAAGAGAAAGCCTGAACTTGCTCAATGATGAATGAAGCTCTCCTAAGAATCTAGGAATGGAAGGCAGTGGAAAATTCAGTTTTCTACTTGTAAAAATTAGCCCTAGTTAAGCATGGTTTTTTAAATTCCTGTTTCTCTGCATATTTTTTCCTTGGAGTAAAGTTAATATTTGGTTGCAGTTGCTTCACATTTCCAGGATTTTAAGAGTTTGAGTAAATTTAGCCTTAACTGTTCTGTCTGTATGTGGATATTTAAAATTCGTGAGATGTAATATCTGTGTAACGGTTACTATCTAATGTATGCTTAACATCTTAGTTTCCACTGAGTATGAGGAGAATATCGGAAACTTGTGAGCTCAGGCTGGTGACAGATTGGGCTGAGATTTAATATGACCAGGAAATATTGTGCTGGTTTGCTCATCTTTTTGTGAGTGGGCTTGGCAATCCTTCTTGGAAATAGAGAGGTGTGTGATTTGGTTGGGTAATAATTGTTTTGGCTATAAAATGGAAAAAGAACCCAACAAACTTCTTAGGAAAGAAACTGTTGGCAATCCCAAATCTTTGGTCATACTGGTGCACGTGCCTATGAAGAGATTCTTTCTCGTATATGCTATGTCGAGGAATTTATAATTGCTTATGTAGGGATTGCCTGTGTGCAGCCCCCCTTGAGGGCGTGCCCTAGTCATAGGAACGCTTTTAGTGTCAGGGACGGTGGGACAGCCCATCTCTTGCCATAGCATATTGTGAAGTTCCCTCCATCAACATACAGGCAGCAGATTTATGCCTTATTCTGTGTTCGGTGTGTGCGTAAGATCCCCCCCCAGAGTGTTGTGTCCTGAGCTACCTCTTGTCTGTGTCTCACTAACCTGCTCTCATCCACAAACTGGGAGGTTATGAGAATACCCCTGCCTGCTTCTCGATTCCTTGAACACTCGGGAGGAGTCAGCTGCTTCCCAACGCTTGCTCTGGGATGCTGCATCCTTTTTCTGAAAGGTAATCTGCTCCTGCCCCTCTACGGCAGAGCATTTTTGGGCAGAATGCACAGTGACATCTGTATGCAGCAGAGATCAGAGCCTGAAGCTTGTTGTTTCTGTGTGATAAACCATTTTCGATTAATCAGTGTTTCCTGGCAATGGGTAGTGAGACTACTGAACGTGGCTGAGGTCTGCTGTGGCATGTTAAATAAGAGACTGGAAAGTGAAGTAAATATTTTTAATTAGTAGTTGATGACTGAGAGCTGCAGCAGCCTGAGCAAATTTGAAATGAAAGGGGTAGTAAGTGCCTCGTGAAAACATAGTGGCACTAATGCTATGAGCTGCCTCAAATCTCTTCTTTCTAGTGTCAGGGGATCCTTCTGAATAGTAAAATACCATGTTTGTTGGTCCCAGATGTCTTTCTAATGCCTTGGAGCTCAGCAAGACTACTGGGGACTTAGATTCAAAATTCTGTCCCATGGTGGTTGTCGTTTTGGTTTTTGTTGTTGTGTTGGGGTGGGTTTTGGGCGGTTGTTTTTGTGAGCTTCTTACTCCTGAACATACGCTTTCAGCAATTTCATTGCTGTTGCACTTTTTACTGTATTGGGATGGGGAGAAAAAGCCATAGCTAATTCATTCATCAGCCTTTGCTCACTCTGGGCTTTCGGTAGCTAAAAAAGTGAGGGGGAAAACCCACTACAAGAGTCGTGATGGACATACCCATAGCTGGATGCAGCGTGGGGAGAGCTTCAGCAGTTGTTCCTACAGGGGGGTAGAGGGAGACTGACACTTGTCCTTGTGAGAGGACTTTGTTGCTGTCCCTTGTGGGGTCCCTTCCCATTAGGAGGGGGACCAGTGTCCGGGAGGATATCCAAGGATATCCATGCTGTCCTTGACAGAGGCCACTTGGCCCCAGTTAGGCAAATACATATACCTGGTCTTCAGCTGCCACGCTCGCTGTTATGTGTCTAAGAGTGTGTGTTTCTTTTGGATGTGCCAGTTGGTGTAATAAAAGCTATTGCATTTTCCTACAAACTATGCTTTGCTTTAGTATTCTAAGGACATCCGAAGAGGAAAATAATAAATAAAAAAATTGGCTCCTTATGTCTTTAATTAACACACATCTTCAGGCACTACACCAAGAAATCCAGCCTCCTCTTGCTTTATTCTTGATATGCCTGTTTGAATAGAAACTACTGTAATTAACTCCAGATTTCAAAATACCAACATGTGCAAGTGTTTGTGTACCCTCTAAATGAGCATTGCTGGAAGAACACAGACATTACAGGATGCTGAGATAATTCCCCTTCACTAGGCAAAGGAAAATATTAAGGAACTGAAAATAAATTGAAAACTAGATCTGTAAAATTTTCTTATGGGGGAAATCTTAAAGTAAAATGAAACCATTATACTGAAATACAAACAATTTGGCTTAATGGGGACAGCCTTATTTAATTAAAACCCAAGCCAAGCCCTGTTTGTTATTCATTATTGCATATGCTGTTATGGTAGCAGTGAGTGTATTTACCTTCTGTGCAGGCAATGTAATGGAGCTGAGAAACTGGCCAGGTCGAAAGGATTGTTGCGTTCACCTCGGTGGAAATACGTGATTCTACAGCTGCTGTAGATTTGGAGATGACAAAGCGATACGTAGCTGACCAGTACTGTGGCAGGGGGAATAGGCAGAGATCCCAAGCTCTCACAAAGCCATCGGCCAGCTCAGGCTGGTCAGAAAGGGGCTCGTGTTTAATGGCTTTGATTTGTTTTGTCTTTCCTTTCTCTTCTCTCCACCCTTTCTGGACATGTCTTCTAGGACTCTCAATATTGACCCTGTGATTTCTCACCCTATTGCCCCGGCTCTTGACTGCCTCCTATCTTATATAAAACTGTAGGCTCAGGGGCTTGTATAGAAATTACACCATCTGAGTACAGCTCACAGTGCCTTGGGCACCAAAATCCTGAATCCTGGCTGTGGCAGTTGGGAATAATTATAGTAGAAAATGTAATAATAGCTATTACATAGCTGTTTCAATTCTAATCAAAATATTAGCACAGATAGCAGATGAAATGAAAAACTGAAGGAGAAAGGGTGGGCTGAGAGAACACAGTTGGCTTCCATCATTGGACGTAACGGCTAACATATTTTATTGAAACAAAATAAAGTTAAAGCTATCTAATATTAATGTGTGCTATTCATGATTGGGCGCAAGGATTCCGCTGGTGTAAGGCCAAGAATCAGTCAGAGGAGCACAGAGTCAGCTCTGCTGTCAGTGGGCTGGCTGGAGTCACGGGCGCAGGAGCGCTGGGGAGCTCCGCACCAGCTGACGGCAGGATGAGCCACTGCTTGGAAGGAAAATCAAACGCCACAGCTGAGCTACAGAAAGGATCCACTCTGTTTTCACTTTGCATTCATTTTTGGAAGGGTAAAACTCACCATATTGACATCCTGGGTTTGACTTTAAAAAAAAAAAAAAAATGTAATTTTTTAGAAGGTAGTTTACAAATGTAAAACTAACACTGACTGTTGCACCAAGCTTTTTCTTGTGACTCGGAGTGCTGTTTTATCAACAGAAGTATCCGAAATCTTTGTAAGGGCAAGTAAAAGACTGGAATGAAGGATGGAAAACAAATGCTCCGTGCCCTCGTGTATCTGCTTCCCTTGGTCTAGTCTTCAGCCTGTCTGCTGAATCAGCAGACAATCTCACTAGTTTGCTGCTTCTGATTTTCAGTGTTATTCTACCAGACATTTCCATTTCCCTTCTCGTTGGAAAGTTTCTCACTTTCCTGTGCATGCTGACTATCTAATCCAGCAATCTGCCAGGCTAATTAGGAGGAGTGCAATGCCAGTCTGAGGCCACCTGATCTCATGGTGTAGTGCCTCAGACATGAACCGATTTAGCAACTGAACCACCACTGGCAGCTACCGAATTCTCATCAGTCACCTCTGAGACGAGTATGCAGGACATCAACACTTAGAGGAGATTTTGGGTGCAATACAAGGGAATTACACAATTTACCTTGCTCCAGTTGTCATGGACAGTGTGTGGCTGCATTGCATGGAAGAAGCTCAACCTGTGTGCTTTGTCTGTTGAGAATTGCCTCATGTAACGATGGTGGAAACCAAGGGCTGCCTGGGTCCAAGGAGCAGGAAGACTGCGTGTCTGCGTGACATGGGATGGAGTCACCCGATTGTCCTGCCAGTGTCTTTAGGGCACGTCAGAGAGACCTGGGATCTGCAGATCTGAATCCTTGCTCTGTCACTGGAATGCCATGGCACCTCAACCAACTGCTGCTTCTGCTGGACGCTGGAAACAGAGCTACCTTAATAGCACTGCAATGGTTTAAAAGCACGAGTAATGTGAAGGATGTAAGTTCTAAGCAGAATAAACCGAAAACCTAAGTTGCACTTTGATATCTTCCTAAATAATGACCTGAGTTGTTCTTTCTTAACACAAAACAAAAAAATAAGGGCTTATGTTTTATGTTAAGGGGAAAGATCTGACTTAAACACTGTGGCCTTGTTTGTCCTGTGAAAACAATGAGAGAACGTGCTAAAAAAAATCCTCAGCAAAACTGGAGGATCACAGAAATGTGATGTTACAGCTCATTGTACCGGTGAGGAAGAATGACCAGGATATTTGTTTAATTGATAATATTGAGCACATGAGAGAATAAGTACATTTACTGTACGATAAACTTTATACCTTTACAAGAAACAAACAGAAAAGCTTTACTGGTACATATTGCTGCAGGTATTGCTTGCCAATAGAGCAGGTTTAAGCAGCACCGGCTGTGACTCTCATTCGATTCCCACAAACCCTCCAGGTAACCCTTGTGCAGAGCGAGTGATGGCATCTCCGCAAACCTTGTTCCCAAGCTGACAACCAACAAAATGAGGAGCGGACAGTGAATGTGCATGGCTGGTTTGCCTAGCTCAACCTAGGAACTCTATAGCAGAGGTGCTTGGTGGAATATGAAAATGGAACAAGTTAGGGGGGAAAAAAACCAACCCAGGTCTTTATGACTTGTTTAAACATTTTCCGCAGTGTTTGTCATGGAAAGTTACTCTGAACGCAGAGGGGGAAACACTGTTCTTCTAGCCGTGTTAACCAGATTAAGTTTTAGGGTATGAAAATGCTGATCAAACGCTTCTAGCCTCTTAAATGAAGCTGTGCTAACATGATTTTTTGGAGACAAGGGGTTTGCATCCCATTTGCCCAGCTATTATCAACAGGCAGTATTCTACACGTATCAAGAAAGAACTGAGTATTAAAGCATGAGATTTAGCCCGGGTAATCCTATTTGAACTTCTTTTGAAGTTTTAATGTTCAATTCACATGCATAAGTTCAGGAAAACTTCAGGGTTTTAACATCCACACAAACTAAAAGAATCCTAAAAAAGAAAGACGCAGCTTGTTTGTTTACAGCTCTACCCCTAATCTTCTTAATTAACAGAGAGCTCAGAAAAGTAGCTTTCTTCAGTGGTTTTCTGGGTTTAATGAGTTTTCCATTCCTTGCTACAAGTGTCTATTGCTGTAGATGTTGCAGATGCTCAACAGAACATCTAAAAGTCATGGTCTAGTTAGGAGAACCGTATTTGAAACTGTTGGCACAAGTGGCTGGCTCAAGGGCACACAAAAACTCATGGCAGAGGAGGGAAATGAGCACAGATTTCCAAGCACTTTGTCTCCCGCTTTCAGGATAGAGAATCCTTCCCCTCTTGAAATCAAAATGCATTTTTTGTATCCAAACTATTAATATCTTTCTGTTTCCAGCCAAGTTTTGGTGATGTCTTTCACTGGCTGTTTTTTATCTAAACCATTTTACCCTACCTTATTCTATGTCGAATCTTTCTTCCATCCATCCTTTTTCACCATGCCAAAAACCTTTCTTTAGCTTTCAGCCAAGCACTTTGTCTGCTGTTGCCTCATACTCATCTCTACAGTTAAAACACTGGACTCCTCTATTGTCCAAGTTCTCCAATTGCTGTTCTGATCTTTTCTTCTTCCATACCAGCTCTTCTCTAAACTCAGTATTAATTTTTTAAATCTCTGGTATTTATCACTAGAGCTCTAAATGGACAAGCTTTAATTACACCTGCTGCTGCTTTCCTCAAATTTCATTTTCAGTGAGAGGAAAGATGCCAATTTTTATGGTAATTCATGTCAACTACTAATGTGAACCTGTCAGTATAGCACCACATGTTGACATAGATGTACCCCTGGGAAAATCTTTGTCTGCTTATGTACTGAAGACAAGAGTTGACAATAATGAAATGTATACTTTTGTCAAGAGCAGTCATGGAAGATCATCTGTTAATTGTTTCCTTCCAGTACCTTCTGGAAAAATTTTTGGTTTTTTGTCAGAAAAAACAACTGATTTTAATTGGCTGCTGGATGGAAACAGAAAGTCCTGATTAGAAAATTTGATATTCAGATATCAATGTATTAAGGACAACCAGGTGAATGGAAAGTGCAATGAAGTAAAAAAAAAAAAAAAAAAAAAAAAGCAAGATTGTTTTCTATTCTGGTTTTTGACCGCTTCAACTGGTCAAAAGCTTCCTTACATTAACTTTTCCAATAGCATTGCCTAAGATAGCCATGAGCTGTGGTAGGCAAGATAAAAGAAGGGAACGTGAGGGCAGCTTTCCTTCACTGCTGAAGTGCTTCTCCTGCAGCATCGTGGCAATCGTGAGCTGTGGGAGTTAGTCCAGCAAATACGAATGTTCAGAGCAGCTACAGAGAAAAAGCTATATAATACCTGACTGTACCAAGAGCTGCAACAAAGGTTTCCTTTTCAATCAAAATAATTAGTAGCAAAAGAAAAGCCCCAAACTGTTGCAGCGCAGTTTTTCATCCGCCTTAATTACTTTCCATAGGGAAGACATTAAAAATCCAAATGGTCCTTGTCAGAGTTACAAAATGATGGCACAGGAGCCCCAGGCAACGATATGTGAATGGTTATTCAAACACAGACTGATACGATGAGATGGGGCTTTTTGTTTCAAGCATTTTTCTTTTTGCTGTAGGTACGCGTGTGCTGTTGGATTTCATCCATGCGCAGCCTCAGCATTTGCTTTCTGCGAGAGGCAGCTTGTAATGAATCGTATCGGTACCTAAGAACTGAAACTCTCACTTTGTTTAAAGTGAAAGCCCATCATCATTAACAAAAAGCTATATCTCGGAGACAATGAGCCACAGAAATACATATTATGATGAGCAGCAATCAAACAATAGTCTGAAAATCTCCAAGGTGATTGAGTGCTGTGTATGAAACATTGAATTTGGCCTGTTTGGTGCTGTTCAAAAAGGGACAAGTTCTTTGTCAGTGATTCCCAGCGATTCAGACAAATGTGCTTTTTTCTGAAAAGCATATTTTACTGCACAATGACAAGGGGCAAGTAAATGCATTAATTAGCCATTGGAATGGCTTCACTGCCACAGTCAGTGTGCATTGGAAGGGAAACCTTCCAAATGCAATTAAAATATCAAAGTTACTTAGAGTGGGTTTATCGCTTGCCAGAGCCAAGTAACTAGGGGACAGCAGGGATGGGGTAAGATTAAACTTTGCTGTGATGCATCTAAATTGGGGAAGTGTGGCTGTTTGAAGCAGAGGAGGGCAATGAAGAGTGCAGGCTGGTGAGACACTGGTAGCTAAATCAGAGAAAATAGCTTTAGGTGAACTTTGAAAAATGTCTGTGATGGCATCCTTCTCATGGGGCTGCCTGAGAGTGAAGCAAAGAGGCAACCCTTGTGCCCCCACCTCCCAGTGTTTCCATGGGGCACTGATGCCCAAAAGTCAGAGAGGGGACATTAACTAATACATGCTGGCTCCCTGGAAGCGTGGGGTTGTAGTACAGGACAAAGGCTTCTTCTGATCCATTTTAAATTGCAGAAGTAGTTAAGATTACAGACCCATGCGCTGCTAAAACCACTTTACCGTTGAAGTTCCTCTCTTGTCCCCCCTCATCAGCTGTGAACGTTGGCTTGGAGGCAAGCTTGAATCTCTGAAGTCCAGAAGAGAATTCTCTGAGAGTTAATGAGCCATCACTGGAAAAATCTGTGATACCTAGAGAATAAATAAACCAAAGCCCTAATCACACATCTTAAAATATATTTTTTAAAAAAACGGATGCCTGCAGGAGAGTCAGGAAAGACTAAAAGCTTTAACTCTGCATTGAAACCCTACTATGACCGCCCCTCTTTTATCCTTTTTTCCTCTGATAAAGTATCATTATATTGAGCAATCAAGTAACATTTCCTATGAACAATGCTTTAGACACATCCATCAGTTTATTGGCTTTGAATTTAAACTAAGTAAAAACTAAACTCAAAACCCCAGAAACCCCATTCATAATGACTCTACAACCATCTGTAGGTTATTTTTGTGGGGGTTGCTAATGATTCCATTTATCCAGTAGTCCAAAACATCTCCTTGCAGAGGTGTGTGTATGTGTCTGAGGACCGTGAAGATGGCAAACAGCTTCTTTGACACAGGATGCTATGCAAGCATGAACATAAAATACGGCTCTGGTTGATATCACTTATTGGATCCATTGCGTGTTGCAGCTATAAAGCAACTCATGCATTCTTTTGCTATAAATTTTAACAAGTAAATGAATTATGAAATAATTATACTTACAGTTCTGAATCTATCTTCACCAGATTATAGAATCCCTCAGCAAAGCACTTCTATACCTGCTTGTGTCAAATTTCGCTTCCATCTGACTTCAGCATGTTTAAATTCAAGATATGCTGAAAATCTTCTCTATTTCAGGAAATACAATTGTTAAACTGATAATGAACAATGTTTGCTAATTAAAACACAGTTTCCTTCTTGTCTTGGTACTTCGACTCTTCTACTCTTTGATCACCTCAGGTTTAATCTCTGTACATCATTGCTCTATGAAAGAACAGACTGCTGGTTTTATTTTTTTGAAGAATAGAAGTAAATAGGGGAAAAAGAATATCTGAAATAAGTAAAGATATTCCTTTAAAAATAAAGTACCTCTTTAAATCTGAAGGCAAATTATTTTCACATGTCCTTGGCACTGTGTGTGGTAGTCAAGAACCAATTACATGTGACTTTTGCTTTCAATTACTGTCTGATATTGGGATAACACCACTGCAGCTACACCTGATTCTTATTAGCACCAGTGAAGGTTGCAACTTGGTTGTGTTGGGTTTTTTTAAATTAAATTTTATTTATTGCTTAATTACAGTGACTCCGCACATTAATTTGAAAATAAAATCATGCATAGACTTTATTGCTTGAAGGGCAGTTGAAGGTAGTAACGTGAGATTTGCAGCAAGTGGTGCTGGGAGTCAGGCAAGGAATGGATGTTTTGCTCACAATGCTATTTGGGCCATATTTTATCTTTGCTGTTGCCCACAAAGACAGCTGCTGTGAACAGGATCGTTTGGGTTTCAGTGAGCTGGTTTTGAGGTAATAAAGGGGCATCATCTGAAAACAGAAAAACCAATAGGAGAAATGATATCCTTGTAAAACAGGAGTCCATGATCAGGCTCCAGGAAACTGCTTGTATTGAGTTTAGTTTAAATCTTTTCAGGCTAAGAAAGTGTGAAACCTTGAAAGCAATAAGTACGCGCCATCCTTTCCTAAAGTACAGTACAACACCCTCTGTTCTTCATGTCCATGTTTTTCATCTTTTTTCCTCTGCTTGAACGCTTTCTTTTGTTTCACTTTCCGATTCTCTTTCTCAGTTTAATTTCCCCCTCAGGCTATTTTTGATCTTCTGTTCATTCTGTTATTACATCAGCTCTTTTCACAATCTTTCAAGTACATGTGATTTCTCCTGTGGTTTTCATCTCCTTTTTCCTTTCAAATATTTCCCCTTCCTTCTTTAATGAGAAGATAATAGCTTCCAGTCTAGATCTCCTCTCTCTTCCTCTCTGCATTCTACTAAGCATGCTTTTGTCCATGTAACTTTTCTTTTTCTCACCCCTTAACTCCAGCATTTCCCTTTTGTCCTTTTCTTCTCCTCCCCCGCCCGCCCCCATGTGATTAATTTTGTTTGTGCACACCTAATTTATCTCCTTTCACTGCACTCAGGTAACTCCCATGTTCCTTCATTATGCATCATGATCATTTTAGATGGAAATTGCATTCAATAACCTAGAAATTATTTTGAATTCCACCTCCTTTTTCTACCCTCTGTCCTTATGTTTGCCCTATGCTATGAATAACAAGGAAGATGACTATTTTCTAGCTAAAGGGCACTTTGGTATCCTCGTAATCTAAAGCATGCTTCACCTCTGTCTCTCTTGGTCTCAAAGCTAATCATGGAGAGGCACTTGCGGGGCATCTGGTTCAGGCCATTCATGAGATTAAGACTCTAAATTATCCTGGAGGGAGGGGAGAAAAAAAAAGCGGTGGGGGGTGGGGGCAGGGGAACCCTGTGGAAATCATAGACAAATGACAGGGTTGGGGTTTTTTTGTAAAACCTGTAAGAATCCATTAGCCAACAGCCTGAAGCGTAATGTTGCAGGTGCACAGTGTGTGAGAAGAAATCTATTGCATTCAATATGTTAGTCTTAATTGTAAAAAGAACAGTGCGTCTTCCTTAGACCTAAAGCCAGGTTTCTCTTGGCTGCTGTGAAATGGGGTTGATGAATAAGGGTGGTTTGATATGTAACAAAGGGAGCTTATCGATCCAGATGTAGACTTGATGCCATGAAATGAAAGAAACAGTTTTGGTCTTATCTCTGAATGAAAACCAAAATAACCATATAATCACTTAATGTACCAAACTCTTAACCAAAGTCCTGACCTTAGCTTTCTTGAAAATAATGTCTCTGAGCAAGTTTCCAAGATGGAGCATCTTAGCATTGATTCCTCATGGTATGACATGAGTCGGCGATGTGAATACATGGCATCTAGTAGATGCCAGGGCTCATATCAAAACAAGCAATTTTCTTTTTTTCCTGAAAATATAATGATCAGATTCTTCCTTTAGAGTATAAAAGTCACCTTAGGCTGTGAGACATTTATGGTGATCAATTTTCCCTAGTTACCCTATGTGGATATTCGTACGTGATGAGAAAAGCCACTCCACCTCATTCTTTCTCTAATATATGTAGTTTGAGTATCAGTCAGCCTGTCCTTCACTGTGTTATTTAAAATGTGACATGTTTGTGTCTTACTGATGTGGCCAGATTGTGGTGTTTGACAAGCTGCCACAGATACTCCCTTCTTACACCTGACCACAAGGTGAACCCAGATCTTAAACCTACAGGGGCTGATGAGATCCTAAGCTTATGGCTATCTGCGTGACAGTCTCTATCCTTGAGCATCTTGACACCTTCCACGCTGGAAGTTCAAATAAAACCACACTATCGCAAGCATCATCAGGTTGTGTTTTCTGTGGGGACTTCTCATGGTGAAAAAATACCTATTTCAAGTATATTCCTCAGGAACGTTTTCATGATCAAAGGAAAAATGATGATAAATTTGCTATGCTACTCTCTACGGAATAACCACCCATATGTTGTCCATATGGAAAATATCCCCCGCCCCCACCCGCAGCGATCCTTCCGCGAGGTCTGAGGCTTGGGGAGTGCTGTAACAGAAATAGCTCCAACTCTTTTACATAGGAAGGGCAACACCCACACATTTAATTATTGGTAAAGTAAGAAGGATTCTTGTCTGCCTGTAGACAGGCAATCTGTGATGCTTTGCTGTGCGCTGTGCACTGTGCAGGACCGGGATATTTGTCAAGGAGAGCGAATGTGGCAGTTGTCATCGCTGTACAGTTGGAGTACAAGACTCTTGATTTTAGTAGAGCTGAACAATGCAGAGTTGTACTTCCCACTAGGAGGTTCAGCATTATATTGAATGTAATGGGGCTGAAATGAGGATTGAGAGTATTTTTCACACGAAAGTCCATTTACAATCAGGTAAACATGAAGATGCTCTATTGTGCATTTATTTTAATTATTTTTTTTTTAACCACTTCAGTTAAAATTGCTGAAAACAATTTCAAAAGCAACACTTGCGGATTTATCTTGCACAAACTTTAAAATTGTCTGGTTCTGTCAATGAAATGTACTGGAGATCCGAATGTCCTCCATCTTAATCAGGTCTATGAAGCTCTTCTGAACAGCAATTTCTTTGATTACTCTTTGCTATACAGTAAGCATTTGAACATTTTTGGTACTTACACTACCACCATTGACACAGAAGAGTAGCTTTTATATTACCTTCTTTACATTCGTATCTATGAAATCTGCTTGTCAAGACTTTTATCAGAAAGCTAAGGCTGTAGTCAGATACGTATTATTGTCACTTTCTTAAAGGAGAGAAAACAAAGACACGGTCAGTGTTGAATTCTCCAAGGTCAGGGACAAAGTGAGCATATGGCAGGGTGGGGTGGGGGGAAGACATTTTTCTTTTAAGGCATTTTAAAAAAATAAAATCACTGCAGCTGGGGTTAGATTGTCCTGTTAAAATTATGAATGTGCAGCATTGCTCATGCCATTCAGCTGCTATGAAAAAGGCCACTAATGGTATCACTCACTGAAAGCTGACGGTTACCCTTTGAGGCTGACCTTTTGTTAAACCAATTCTCCCTGACTCGGTCTGTAATGCATCAACATTTCCCATTTCAGAGAGGTTGATGTAGAGTAAATAGTCCAGAAAATTAGTAACAGTGGAAGAATCTCCACCAGCAAAAGGAAAACCTTGTACAGTTTCTGCTCATTTTTTTTATAGGCAGGTCAACATTAGCGTTTTAGTTCAGGTCAGGAGTGAGCTTTTAGAGCTACTTGGACTTCCCCCCCACACACACTCCTAAGTTGGTGTTGTGGAGTGGTCCTGGAGTTCGCAGCTGGATCCTTTTTGAAGAATAAAAATCAGAAGATGCATTCCTACCACTAACAGGTTTCCAGTCCATTGGACCAGACCAGTCCAAAGCACATAGTGAAGTACATAGAGTGAGAACATCAGATTGTCAGACCAAACGTTCTGCTCTGGTGATAATACTCACTAATGAAAACACAGACTGTGCAAAAAGAAAGCACTTGAGCTGAAACAAATATTGAGTTCACAAGTTAATGGTGTTCTTCAGGCTTCCTAGTTCAGTCTGATCTGAATTTGAACATGGTCAATGTCTTACACAGCTTGTTGGACTGCAGCGAGAGTCATGTAAAGAGGTTTCCAGTCAAAGCTGTTTCCTGAGCAACACATTTTTCTGTACAAAATAGTGGCTGTAAACACTCATAGGTTGAGCCTGAAGTCTCCATACTGTGTAAGAAGTCAGCTTAGGATATCTATTAGGCACGAGGCTTCATGCCTATTCTTCATCTGGCCTGTGCAGGTTGCATGAAAGAGTGTGGAGCTGCCCCAAAAGACTTCAAAAATTTCCCTTCTAGTAAGCTCAAAGGCTCAAGCAGTCTGCCATGTGTACTTGCCACCTCCGATGTGGGTAATAAGTAGCATTTGGCTCAGGAAAGGGCTCAAACTTCCATTTAAATGATTGCAGACATTCTCTTACTAAAGGCTCTTCAGTGAAGCCATTAACTAAAGTTAGAATGCGAGGAATATTTTGATCCAAAGAAGGCAAAAATAGAGGAGCCTGCAAGTATGATTTTGACACTTCTACAAATCAATATTTGTCCTTTGGGCTATAGTTCTGAAAAACTAACCTGATCTGTCTACAGGAGTTGGGCAAGAAGGAGTGGTGGGGCCATCTGCTTGCCCTTGCGCAGAAGACTACAACAACGCTCCCCACTGAGTGTCTTCTGTCTCTGAACCCTGCTGCCAGGAAGGTCGGCTCGCCATCGGGAATCGGCCACAGCTTCGCAGTCCTGACCGAAATGACAACATGTACAGGGCATTGATGTTGTGGATGGGTTGGTACCTTTAAGTTCTCATCACAGGAGTTTTGCAGTTTTAAGTTATTAATTGAAAAAGCCATTCTATCTGGAAACTGCTTTACAGCCACAAAATCCCCCGTGAAGCTGTAATCCAGGCAATCATATTATAAAAATACTAGATTTCATAATGATATGATGAAATAGGAAGCTTAAATAATAAATTCCTATGGGTAACCTGGTTTACATTCAGTACTTCAAAGCACAGAATATTAACAAATGTCTTGTGTGCTATTGGGAACTGCATAAATAATAACAATAGTAGGGATTAAAGGAAACTATAGTAGTAAAGATCACGTGTGTCTGAAATTACAAGGTAATACATCAGCCTGCAGAGCAAGACAATGTTGTAAGGCTGAAAGAATACATTGGTTTAAGCAAATTGCCCTGGAGGAAATGACAAAAGTATATCATTTACGAATAACTGGTGGTATTTAGAATAAATCTTGTATGTAAGAGAGCCATATCATGTTAAAATATTACAACAGTCACAAAGTTTGGGTCTGGCTTGATGGAGGAAGGATGCTTATAGGCAGCATTCTACTGTGTGGGTCCTGATTTCTGGATGCAGGTGTTTCTTTTTAATTTTTTTCCTGTTTATTAAATAAGGATTTCTCAGCTATTTTATGTATATTTATGAGCTGATCTAAAGTGCTGTAGAGTCAATGGAAGTGTTCAGTAGGCATCACATGAGACTCACTTGAGGTGGGTCCTCAGCTGGTACCTTCTGAGGATGAAAGTCTTAATACTTTTGTGTGTTTGATTCTTAGTGGGGCTTACTTTGCAGATTCAGGAAATCAGCCTCATTTAAAACACCAGCTGCTTAACTCTCAACTGAGACTGATGAGTCCAACACTGTATGCTTGCATTGCTTGAGGAGGGCAGCCACAAGACTCTTCGCTGTCCGTACAGCCAAGGCTGACTGTGGGCATGGCCGATGGCTGTTCTCACACACAGCATGGGCTCCCAAGTGCTCATACCTCAGCAACTTCATACGCTTTTAGATATCAGGCACAACTACACCTACTGCTAGTTTGCCAGTGCTGTCAAAGCCATGTAAAAAATCAGCCCTGGAGTTGGGAAGCAGATGAACCGCAGAGCACCCGGTGCTTTATGAGCATTTTTAAGCCCACTCATCAGTATGGTGTTACTGATATCCCCAACCCAGCGGACATAAAAGTCCTTTTGTGAAAAGGTACCGCTGCAAGGACAAGGTTAATTGTGTCAGTTAAGCATCATTCCAATTGATATTACAATAGACTGAGAAGGGGTGGAAATGTGTTTTTTCCTGTTCTGCTACATAATTCAGTATTCAATTTCTGCCAATTCTCAGCTGTCATTTGCTGAGTCCTTGCTGTCTGTAGCAATCCTGAATGCAAACATTTTTATGTGGGTGTCTTCAGACTTTGATTATGTTGGCAGTGTCAGAATTTCTTCCCTCTCTCGGGGAAAAGAAATGCGTTGGTCAGTGTTTACCTCTGCAGTGAATATATATTCAATATACCGTTAAGCAGTATTCCACCAACGATATTATTGGCATGAGCTGTGTTAATTAGAAAATGCATTTAATGTTGACCTGGCTGACAAATGTTATTGACTTCTAATGTGGTTGGAAGCAAGAAAGTTCATTACGTACTAACAGTTAATGATTTGAATAATTGGCTTGAAAAGAAAGATCAGTGATGATACAGAGAATTGTGCTGGTGTTAGCCCTGTAAAAATAAGAGAAAATAAAGCAAGTATTGGAGAAAAAGTCTGACCTAGGCAGGCTGTGGGGAAGGTTCTTTGGTAACAGAAAATGTCCCCATCTGTTTGAAATATGAAAATATTTTGGAATATTCTGATCACTTTTAAATTTCAAATTTTGTCCAAACAGGTTGGGGAGGAACATCAGGAAATCCCAACACTGTCACAGACGTTCTCTTTCTTTTCTTTAGTTGTGGCTGTAACTCACATCAGTGAAGTTTTTAAACACAAATTTTAACTAAAATTAGTTAAAATAAATGAGTACAAGTGAAGGCAGTAGATAATCTTCCCAGGTTACCATAGACTGCCAGTAGTTAGTATGACTCCTACCATAAAAATAGTTCTGCCCCAATACGATGGCTTTATCCCCACAGGCTTTGTCCCGATGTAAAATTAAATTTGCACAGATCCATCTGGCTCACGCATGAGTTTGTCCATTGCACGACCTGCACTTGCCCAACCTTCATTCTCCTGCAGAATTCTCCAAAGATGTCCCATGCTGCAGTGTGGTCCTCGTGCCAGAAAGACCACCACACAGCAGGCCGTCCCTGGCCTCCAAGCTCTAAAGAGGAACTGGAGGTGAGTGTGGAAGTACCTAGTCCAGAGCATGATGCTGTGCCAGGGGGATAGCTTCAGGGTCAGTCAAAACCCGCCACAGACCACTACCTGCCTTCAGCAAGTTCAATGTGGCAAAATTAATGACACCGATGTTAAACGGATAAAGTAGACCTTTCATGGGACTGAGCTGTGCTAGCTAACCAACACTTGGCTTCCAACCCTTCGTTATCGCACACGTGCACAGACACAGATAAAATAAATTGGCAGTGCTCTGGAGCAATCACCACAGAGAACCCAGGACTGGAAGCAGAATTCCTTACTCATTTTATGTAGTCCCTCTACATGACAGCTGAGGTGTACCACAGAAAAACGGGAAGGGTTTTACTATTCGTAGCTGGTTTGTACTTGTCTTATGGCTAGCAAATTCTTACTTCCAAAACTCGCAGTCCTGTGCTTTTATTAGTGATGCTCCTGTGTAGTTACTTGTTAATACAAGAGACATTCTGGAGAACTGAGATCTGTAACGATCTCCAAGTAATTTCCTGCATGAATGACTTTGTGTAACTTATTACAGTGGCATGGATATTGCTAAGAAGTGGTGAGGACATTCACAAGTTTTTCTTCTCCATATCAAACACTTGCATAGTGAGCAGTAAGCATTGATTTCGCTATAACATCTCATTTTAGAATGTTCATCATATTACAAAATGTAATACTATGCTTATCAGAATCCCCTAACCTATACGTATATTCTTCACTTTCGTTTATCATTTTTTTTAATGTTTTTATATTATTCTTTCACAATCCATGCATACTCAGAGATGTAAGTCCGAAGAACACTTATATTTTTTAATCTGCCAAGCATAAAAAGCTGATTAAAATAAATCTTGTTTATCACAGTCCAAAAAGTCTTATCAAGTATTAAATCTTTCCAAATCTCTCTGCTTGACATCAACAAAGTTCAAGTTATGCTTTTATAACTCTATTAAATTGGAGGCTATAATTCTTGTGAAAAAAGTTATTAACTAAGGCAATTTATTATGGAGCCTAAGAAGTAACTGGCATCTCTGTGAGTAGCTATAAATATAGTTTTTCAGACTGTGTAAAAAGACAGCCAGTTTGGAAACATTAAAAGAACTGGGGAGCGAAGGGCACGCATCAGGAGGTGCCCAGGAGGTCGCGTAGGCACCAGGTTCAGCTTCACCATGCTGTTCCACAGTGGATTTCTCTCTGCACAGCACTTTCCTTCTGCACAGAGGAAGGCACAGAGACATCCAGCGTGGTGCTTCTGTAAATGGTGAGAGGACAGGCTAACAAAGCGTATAGATACGCATATGGATTTTCCACTAAAATAATGAACTAAGCTCATCAGCTTCCTCTTTTCCAAAAGCCATCTCAATTCGTCTTCATGCCATTCGCTGTCCTTTTTGGATCGCACTGCAGGAAAGCTTCCACCTTCTTCCCACATCTCCAAACACCTTTCCCTGCTCCCTAATATCCCCAGTTCCCTCCCTTCTCTGAGACCAGCTTGCCTGGCTGGTTTAGAGCTGCGCCTTTGCCCAGCTGCCTCCCTGCCTCTGGGGACAGATAAGGGCTGAGCTGCACCTTCCTTATCTCTAAGGAAGCTCTACTAAGGTCTCTGTTCCCCCCAGGTTTCCTGCCATTTGTCCCGTCTCCTATTTAGAGTTCCCTGCCCCTCTGTCACAAGCAACAGGAAAGAGAACTGACCAAGAGTACATCAGCTGGTGTGGATGCCTCAGCATTTATTTTTTTTTTTTTTTTTTTTTTTTTTTTTTTGCACAGAGAGACATTAGAGGGGCCTGAAGATGCAGAAAATTCATCCTCTGAAAATCGGGCTTTTTAAGTGACTTTAGGCTGGATGATCAGAAATGTCGTTAGCAATTTGAAGAGCTTGGGTATAGCCCATACCCCGAGTCCTTACAATAGTAAATGAACAGATCTGTGTTCTGGCTTTTTCTGGGCTGGAACAGGAAAAGCAATACTGCCTCTAAACCCCACAGACATGCAAGTCTTCTGCACTTTACCAGCCCTCTTCTCCTGTAGCTGCTGTTGCTCCAGGGGATTCTCCTACTTGTCCAAGTCTTTCTGCAACTCTTCTGTATATCTTTGCCTGTGGTACTTCGTTTCCTCCACACGTCTGCTCTTGGCTTTGTTATTTGTCATCTGTAGAAATGAAGAGCAGAAGACCATTGACGAACAGCAGTTGTCTCCTGACCATAACAAGGAGTGTATAACTTTCCATTCACTGGGTCACACTTTGAACAGCATTCATGTTTCCAACATCAAAGACATCAGCTCCCAGGTCAGACTTTGAATTACATGACAAACTGCAACTAACTTAAAAAAACTCCTCGTCAAGCAAAGTTCTTAGCACCTTTTATTTTACTATACAGATATTAATCTTTAAGATGCATTTTTGTTGAGAGAGATTTAAGGACTTGGCTTCCTGTCATAGCTGGATACCATTAAAGAGGGTTATTTAGAAAAAACCATCCAGGCAGCAAGGGCTCATATTTAGTGTGCCTCACAGCAGAGCAAACCCAGTGTTTAGAGTAAGGTGTGATTTCAGCTACTTAGGTTATTTTCTGTTGTCCTGTTCCGCAGTGTATTTTTGTTTGGTTGAAATATTTTATTTTATATTCCGACATGGTCAGAGCTAACAATACACAGCTTTTATTCCAGGCCGTCCTTTGCAGTTTCAGCTTTAATGCTGAAAATTTGGCTTATAAGCTTCAAGACACATAAAGAAAAGAGTCCCCAAGATCAAAGAGGTGGTAGCAGATGAAAGAAAACTGGAGACTGCCTTTAGGGATTAACAAGGAGTCTTGAGGAAAAGGCACCAAAGATCCAGTCATTCACCACCAAACTGTGGAGAAAAAATCTCCTCTGTGAAAAAAGCAGAATTATATGAGGAAGGATGATTGCTATTATTTAGGCAAAAGCTGAATTTCTGATGGAGGTGTGAGAGAGAGAACACACAGGAAGAAAAATGGTTTTTGCCATCACCCTTGCGTGAAAAACAAATAGCAGTGGCCCTATGTTAGAGGATTCATTATTTATAACTGTCTTGAGACAAACTGTAAAATAGTTCGTGTTCTTCATTCACCCCTGTGATTTGAAGCATAGGGAATGAGCTTCCTTTTCCAATATGTTCAGGCTCTGCCAAGAAAAGTTAATGTTTCTGTAAGAAATCAGTAGAGTTGCATGATCATATGTTTCGCTTACATATGGAAGTAACAAATCATGCTGAAAATGTATAAGAAAAAGCTGATGCTGACCTCCAATAAATCATCTTTCCAAACCACATTTAGATAATGAGCATATGAAAATCCTAATATGGAGCCTATTACTTAATGGAAATTCTTCCTGCTGAATTTAGTTAGCTTTTGTACAGGCTATGGAAGAGGAATAAATATCCGCTACCAAATTCTAGGTCACTCTTGCATCTTTCGCTGACATATAATTAGAGAAGCTACCTACAGGAGTCAATGGCAATAACCTGTTCTGCTTTGTTGGAAACGTGGAGTCGAACAACTTTGCCATGTGGCAGCTAAGAACATCCTTTGGCTCACTGAGCACACTGAGTCAATAAAAGCTGAGTAAGAGCTAAAATTGGCTTATATTGCATGAACGACTTCATCTTAAACCGTTTATATTTATGTTCATTCTCTCCTTGAACCATCCCAGAATTTTCACATCTGGGATTGCTCAGTTACTTTTTAACATATAAGTTATTTTGTGCAATTAAGAACTCTTTTCAGACAGTGAATGCATTCCAAGTGCTCAGCCTACCTGAAAAAATGCAGCTACTATTTTTAAGTGTTCTTAATTATTTGCTATGCTCAGTGTCCTGTGACCCTTGTGAAGGATATATGAATAATTCATTGTTGCATATGCCTTGAATCATGGAAAATATTTTACTTGTTTTATTCTGTCTTGCTCTAATAACCGACTGTTATCTACAGCTCGGTCAGGACATCCAAGGCAGGGAGCTTCACCTAAGTCCCTAAATGAAATATTTTATTGAAAACTGCCCTGAAACAAGCCGAGCCCGCAGCAAGTCAAACTTGGGTATGTGAAAAGATTCAGCCAGGCTGTTCTGCTAAGTGGGTAGCTAGTGGGGTGAGAAAATGATGGGTGGGGGGAGTTATAGTGACACTGTCTAACATTTTGTCTAGTTTGACAAGGAAGGGACAGGGGGAGGGCGGTTGGATTAGGAAGATCAGAAAAGCTTAAAGGAAGCGTTGGCAGAGAGTATGAAGGGGTTGGTAGCTGGGAGCCTTGCAGGCACTGAAGATGAGGTCGGTGTACTCCTTGCTCAGCTATAGGCTTGGTGGAGATTTGGGGAAGTTGCCCTGTCTCAGTCCCAGCAGCTCAGGTTGCTTCTCTTCTGGGCTCTCCTTTGCTTCAGAGGGAGTCAGGAAAGACTTGGGCTCAGTATCCGTGGGGCACGTACAGCCTCTGGAAGGGCTGAGGAAAGCTAAGGATTATGGTAGGGTGAATTCCTCGTGTTTCTGGAGTGCACTAGGATTTTTCCATACCTATCCATGGTCCCAGGGTGCTGTAAAATCTTTGTGTCACCTTGGGGCATGTCTAAACACTCAGGAAACTGCTGGCACTCAGCATCTCACAGGGTCCAGTTCTACCACAGCTTGTAAAGTCCACACGTAACTGGTGTGGGAAGGTCCCTTCAAGACTCAAACTTTTGAAAAATGGACGAGGTTTACTACCATAAATGTCATCGCAACCAGCTATTTATCAAAGTGCAGTGCATTGCACACGGGAAAGGGGACATGCCACGGTATTTGCTTTCACTGGACATTCTGACAGAAGAAAATAGCCTAGCAAGAATCAAACAGTTTTAGAAATTATTTAAAGAAAATAACAAAGTGATCCAAAATATACTCTTCTTGGGTTATTAAATTACAGTAAAAAACATTAGTCCTGCATAGATCATTATTTTATCATTAGCTTAATGTCATCAGTTAATGAAGACTTTCAAGAAATATTCGTGCAGCTATTGGATACGGTTTGTTAGGCTACACACACCCATGGATAACAGATGCAATTAAAATGCTGCCAAAGTCGTCATCTTCTCAACCAAGCTTTGTGTCTATCAGTGCTCCAACAGCATGTTTTTTTGGTGGTGGAAAATAGTTTTCATTTTACCCATATGGATGTTTTTCTCCTACTACCTCTAATTTTGCCTATAGCATCAAGATAGGACGTTTTCTGTCATAAATGATTTACTGTTCTTGCAATACCACCCCCTCTTCCTTCTATGTTTCAGGAAGGTGTATGTTTAATATATGTCACTGATAAGGAGAAAATGAAATGGTTAGAAAAGAAATAGGCATCTAGATGATGATAGCCCTCTAGCAAAATTTTCATGTTAATGTTTTTGGGTTTGGTTTTGTTTTTTCACTTTGTAAACTCTTGGGACTACAATTTATTTTAATAGCAGCTGTATCAGATTTCAAAATATACTACCCGCTTCTGCAAAATAAAGATTTAGCATCTTTCTACCAACGCTATACGTTTTCAGCAAAGAATTAAGGCATAGTTTAATCTTATTAGATTTTATCATAGGGAGGTTAAAAGTCATAGTGGAAAAGATATGCATTAATTAAGCAGAGCTGTCTATTTGATCCTTGGGACTGCTTCAGTAGATATAAAAGAGAAAAGAGCTCCTTTCATTATTTAAAGAAAGGGTAATCCCAATGAACTGGTTAACATTTACTCTTCCTGTTAATAGCACAGAATGGTACTGGTACAGCGTACCTGGAAAATATTGCACGTTAACTGCAGTTTCCACATGTCTGCGACCAGCACAGGCACCACGAAGTGCCCAGAGGCAGACTGTATAAAGAAATGCTCGCTATAGTAAATCCCCCGGCCGCCCCTGCCTTCCCACCCACCCCGTGAATCCCTGCCTAGTAAGTAGAATAAAAAATGCTGAAGCATGAAAAAGGAAAAAGTTGCAACTCAGTTTGAATCTGAATTGTTTCAGAAATCTAAATCTGCCATTCGGTTTTCAAAATGGACTTCTCTTGAATATTCAGATTGAGATGAAATTACAATGGATACAAATTCAAGACAGCTGTATGCCCATGGGTTTTAGCCAGTATTTCGAATGATATTTTCACCTGTTAATCTTTTTCCTGATGTTGCCTGTTCTGCAAAGTTCATGATTTTGCATTCATGTTTATGGATGATGTCCTACATACAGGTCATTCTATCTTTTAAAAGCATTTGCAAATGTTTTCAGGAAAGAGGTTTCCTTGCAACTATATAGGACTTTCATCATGGAATGAAATGAGAAGTTTTAAATTCATACTCTTTATACGTAAATTATTCTGAGCGACCATTTTAAAACCATGTCCTCGATGACTGTTTAGCAAAAACCTAGCACTACACACTCTGAATAAGTGTTGTCGTCAGCTTATTGAGATTAAACACAAGACTGTTCTCCCATCTCTACCAGTGCTTACAGCTGAGACAGGACAGAGCAGGGAAGCTCACAAGGTTGTTGGCCAGATGTTCAACGCGGTATCTTTCAGAAGGAATAGATTGATTTCTCAAAACTTCAACCAAGCAATTTAATAAAGCAGCCTGTGGTGCTTGGGGATGTACAACTGTTCTTTTGCTGAAGGGTTATGAAGCATTTCTACAGAACTTAAAGATTTATTCATTATAAAACAAAATGCTGGGGTTTTGGAGTTGCTGTGCCATCTACTTGCAGGAGAAGAAAGAGAGAGACATGGGGGCTTCATATGCCCACCCCTGTGTAGAGTGTGCGTTACCGTTCACAGATAATTTATCAGCACCATATCTTTCTTCTACGTTCCCTGTTTGCACCACCCTCGAGTAAGGGAACCTGTAGGCTGTTACCTGTGCATTGCCTTCTCAGGATTTCCTGCCCTCAGTGCAGGAGTGGGGTCCTGGATTGATTGCTTTGATCAGTGGGGATGGCAGAAGAAGAACTGCAGAGGCAGCCAGCGTAGAGCGGTTTCGTTCCGCCTGCCTGCTGGCTGGGAACCTGCGGTCTGGTAGGGGCAGAGAAAGGGAATCTTAGCCAGCTCACCTGAATTACCCTCTGTGCGTCACAAATTCTGTCTTGAGACCTCCAACAGCTTATCTCAGAAAGAAAAAGAAAGGATTTTTCTTGACATTTTTGTTATAATTAAATAACTTTTCCCCTAATGTTCTTCCTAATTTATATTGTTGGATTTTGTCTTTAACGCCACATGTGCCACAGGGCCAGGATTACAGAACTGTGCTCTCCAGATTGACAGATGCTTCTCATGATTAACCCAGTTTTCAGCCAAAGAAGGCAGCCAACATTTTTCAGACTTGTGTATTGAAGACCTATAAATACACACCGTGTCAGGACAGTCTGTTTTCCAAAGGCATTAAGCAAACTCACTATCTTTTAACGTGTGGGAAAATGAGGTCATTTGAACTTGGGAATCAGGTGTGGATTTGAGCACTTAACTAGGCAACCCAGCCTGAACAGCCGCTGTTCCAGTTGGTAGCAAAGGGCAGAGGAAGAGATAAAACAGGACCAGAATCTCCGGGGTGCACGCTGCAGCACCACTGCGGTCAGCGGGAACGTGGTCATCCTCACTTGCAAGGTTTGCTCGTGCTGTAATCGGTGTCAGGGCCGACAGTCCTGAGCTGTGCAAAATGATGAAGATCTTACAGGAGACCTTTGCTGAAATGAAAAGCAGCAGTTCTGAATACATTTTCTTCCCCCAAATCTTAAGTTCTGCAAATTGCATGGACTAGGAACTAATATGCTGTTATAAAGTTTATTCTTGATTTTGTTTAAAAATCACAACATCAAAAAAGCATTGTGCACCAGCTGAATGTCTATTAGCATAGTATAACAAACTCGATCAGCTATAGCAATGTGTTTTGATTTAGGTCAACTTTTTTAACCAAAACTCTGTATTCTAACAACAATATCTCTGAATAGATTTTTATTAGTAGATTGCAACTGGGGAGCAACTGCTCCTCAGGAATAGTAATACATGCAAATCCAGCACATAACATCTCCAAGATTTGTGAAATGATTTAGTTTTCTCAGATGATTAAAATCTGCGGTAGGAATGTTGGGTTTATGTATTGTTTTGGAGGAGTTTCAGATCTTCATCTGTACGAGAAGGGGCTTGCAAAGTTTTGGTGCTGGCTGTTGGCAGTTCTTAGCGCTTTCTATAATTTATTCCTCAATGTAATACGATTTCAGAATTCCGAGGAGAGAACTGAGCTCTTGGCAAGAAAGTGGGACATTTCAACTGAATTTGCCAGACAGACATGTTGAGTTGTTTTTCAGCTCTGTGGTGGAAGTTAAAATATTTTGTGCAACATAAAAGATGACAATGGCAGTGTTTGCACTGGTGAGCATACCTGTACTCCTTAAGAGAGCCAGTAAGGAAGGACGTTTTAATAAACTAATTTGTCGCTTAGAGTGAACATCAGGATTTAAGTAAGGCTTATCTAAAAATAAAATCCAGTTGATGTCTATCCTCATTACAGGCGTTAAAGAAATGATAAATACAAGCACGAGGGTAGACTGCCACTTCACAGGGGATGCTTTTAGGCAAATAAGAAAGTTTGAGAACACTTGTAAAGGAAGAGGAAAATTTCCATTCTGTTCCAGTCAAGAGGTGAATGGTACAAGTTTCTGCTGTATCTCGCAACAGTGGGAAATTCAGGTTTTTACCTAAAAGGGGTTAGAGGGTTGGCTGTAATCCTCATCATTAGCACCATGAGCTCTGCCTGCAGAGAAGAGGATGCAAGCGGAGAGGATGTCTCACTAAGCAAATGTCCTTGAAAGGGATTTGTTTTCTAGGCAAAAAAAAAATTGTTTTTTTAAAGATATCCTGAGCTTCCTAAGCTTGTATTTCTTATAGGTCTCCAGTAGTGCCTAGTGGTCCCTGACTGAGAAGGCTATAAACACTCCTGCTTAAAGACTGTCTCAACCCCCAAAGCGCCATTTGCCCGGCAGAGTGAGGCATTTGTGGCCACTCTCTGAAGTGAAAACGGGATGGGTGACTTGTGGGGAAACACACTGTAATTAACACCGGGGTCAGGTCTGGGGCAGCACCCTTCGCTCTCCTCCTGACTTCTAGAGAATGATTTAACATGATTTAGCAAGTGTTTGCATTTGTGAGAGGCATCAGTCAAGTTCACGAGGGGCTGTGGTTGAGAAAAAGTGAAAACCAATCTTTGCACATGCTAGAATCTTAAACTTAGCACCCCTCAAATCTGAGCAATTTCTGTCTGCCCAAACTGCCGCCGTTGTTCCTCTTTTCCACTTTCACAATCATCAGCTAATTTACACTTCGCATATGACTCAGCATAGCTGCATTCATTTCAATAGAGGAACATCATTTTACACTATGTAAGCATCAGTTCATCAAATTCTCTCTGGCTGAGAAGATTTATTGTACATTATAATTACAACAGTAATATTAATAAAGAAATTGCAGGGTACCATTGCAGTGAGCTGCAGGTTGTTTCCTCTGCCTGATCATTTTGGTGACGAGACAGTCATTTCTTCTGACGGTTTAATTTCTTGCACCCTTTAGGGTCTGTAGAATTAAGGCGTTACTGACAGTAAGAATAATTATGTTATATAAGTTTATATTTTTTTCATAGTATTATAGCGAGTAATACGTTTTCCTCGCTATCCTTAAACACCAATCTGTTTGATTATTCCAAACTGACAGAGAACCAGACTACTCAGAAAACCTCGGGAATTTGCAAAACATTACCATACGTCCTCTCTATCAGCGGAAAGATTGATTGCCATTTGATTGCTTAATCCTATCAACTATGGCTTTACACTGTTGATCAGTTTAGATGCATGTGCCATCCCCACAGTATCACTGATTAATTCCTTCTCATGAGCTGCTTATGGAAATGCTACCCCAGTATCAGGCAATAGCAGATATCTACGAAAGGGCCAAGAAATGAATGCACATTTGCTGCACTACGGATCAGCAGCCTGAGCTCCTCCGTCCCTGAAGTCCACTTGAGAACTGCCAGAGACCTACTATTAGGTCATTGATTACAGTCCATTAGAAATTAGTAGGTCATGGTTTGGTTATTATCTTTCATGCAACCAAATAAATATAAGAAATCATGCAAAGGCAAAAGAATATAAAGTCATGCTTCACGCTGATTGCATCCTTTGCATGATTAGATTAGAATTTTTTATTAAACCTAGTGCTTTTGCCTGTATCTCAGATATAAAATTGTCAGAAGTTAGAAATTACTGGCATAATTTCTGACTTTTGGAAAACATGATGATGATAGGTGTTAATCTAAATGTTATATTTTTCAGTGTAATGAAATGGCGAAATCGGTTAAAATTCATCAAAGATGCACTTTCATCCAGAGGGCAGCCTTTACCATTAGTGCTTTGGGCAATATTAGAATGAGACTTTCTAAAATAGTTTGTGCCCTGAAGGTTATCCTGGCTACTCTTCCATCACTTTAAGGAAAACTCTGTTCTGAGGTGCAAAGAGGAGAGAGATGTTTAGTTTGCATTCAGAACAGTCATTCTGACTTGTGACTATCCAGTCCTTACCCTCAGAAGTCCTGTGGCTTCAGAGTGTGACACAGCGGATCTCCTCGTCCCTCATGGACCTTAAACACCAGCTAGGAACAGGAGAAATTTGGGGAATCTGCCACTTGCCCTTTAAAAAACCGACTATTTCAAAGACTGAGTTAAAAGAGACATTACCAAAAAAAGTCATCTGTGGAACACAGAAAATGAATTGAAAATCATGAATATAAATTTAACATTTTGCAGCACGTGTTGTGAAATCGATAAGCAGAATATGGATTTAAACTCAACAAAAAGAAGAGACTTCTAATATCCAAACTTTTTAACTCTGAGGTATTAAGAAATAGTAACAGATGGCTAGTCCACAAAACAGGACTTTTACCCAAATGATTTACACTGATTACACAGAAAAATAGTCAGCTGCTTGCTGACTTTATGGGTAAAATATAGCAGGGGAAACGACAAACATATTCGACCTAGCTTTTTAGAAACCTTTGATTTATCACTACTAGATGTGACTGAAATATTCTCTAGTCCTTTCTCTGTTCCTTTTCTTTCTGTTTGTACTTTGCTTCCAGTCTCTTTCTTTCCCTATTTGCTGACTTTTGGAAAAGACCTGCTATATAAAAACACGAGAGCAATAAAGCATAACAAAAGCCAAGTCAAGCGAATTTCTAAATCTTTTTTTTTTTCCTCAACCATGAACTTGCGGGGATACTTTTTTAATATACTCGGAGCCGTTTGTTAATTAGAAGCTGTCATTGCCTTTGAGGACTCCAGGCGGTACAATCAAAACTCCAAAAGTCTTTGCATACTTCTAGACAGCTTTGAAAACGTATCCCTACAGTGGCCAGACGGATCAAAATATGTAAAACTAGAAAAGCTACAAGGGAGTGCAATTGTTTAATCAAAGAGATGGATAGGAATTGCAAATATATGAGCAATTTCCTTTGGGAAAGGCTGCAATAAATATAGCAAAGTATTGCATGCAAATATACTGACAAAATTCACTTTCCGGTAAGAGACAGGTCATCTCACTGGTGCAGTCGGTTATCGTTGTAGAGGCTGTAGGGTTGATTTTTTTTTTTATATTGTTGTTTTCCAAAATTAAATCTACATTTTAAATCTTAACTCATGCCATCTTAGCAATTAGTTCCAGCATCTATCTGTGCCAGTCACTGCCACCGTAATTTTTGTTAATTAAAACCAGTCGTGGCAAGGGAAAATGAAAAATGTAAATGCCTCACATTTCATACCAATTGCTCTTGTGGAAATTTGGAAGTTTTGTTGAAAAGGCAAAATTTTTCACTGAAACAATTTTCTGCTGTTGTACTTTTTCAGCAGAATATCAAGGCTGAGATTACTTAATATGATAAATATTAAGATGTAGGCTGCGTTTCGGTAAGCCATGAGCAAATGAATTAGATGCTGTTTCCAGGCAGAGAGTGGCCAAATGTGCGTGCCACGAGCGTTCACATCCCAGTCTCTGCACAGCGTCGCCTCCGCTTCCGTGGTCTGTGCAAAAACCCAGAAGAGCTAGAACAGCTTGTTTGCTTTCCCCTGTCTTTTGCAGCTATTTCTTCTCATTGCACCTGCTTTCTCATTGCTGTTAAGAGAGAAAAGAACGGATCAAATTCATCCCTGCAGTAAATCCATTGATGTGAGCTCATATTAGAAAACTTCATTCTTTTCAAAGGCAAAATTATCACAAGCAGTGAGAAGGGGGTTTGTGTCACATTAAGGCTTTGTAATAGAGCCAGAATTCTCATACTTTATTAATGAGGATTTTCTTTTGACAGATGTGCTTTGTATCGCAGTAGCTGCAAGTGGTTTCAGTGTTACAAGTACTTTTATGGGAAACGCCTGGGTTACTTACAGCTAAATACTGATTTTCAAAGAAGAGTTGATATGAAATCCACAATGCATCAGTTAATGAGGATTTCTTGCTGCACAGCCTCCTGCTGTTTGTGAATTCTTTTATTTGAGGGAACACGGATAGGGCATCAGGCTGGGACATGAGAGACTCACATTTTTCTGAGCTGTGCCACCAGTTTGTTGGATGACCTGGATGAACCTCTTCATCTTCCCATGAGACAGTTTTTCCTACAGCGAAATAAGCATCATGATACTTCTTTCCTTTAGAACGTGTGTGGTAGGGAATCTTAAGTGCAGTACAATACAGTATTCTTATTTCAGTTCTAAGAAGACCAACCTTTTCTCTTTAACGCAGATGTCCGTTGTTGATCCCTTCCTGTGAATGCCTTTGCCAGGCCACTAACACCGATGCACAGCAGCAGCAACCACTGAACAGGGCTAACTGCCGCTGCCGTTACCACTTTGTATCACGTGAGGAATCACAACTAACCAAAGGCAAACTTTTTGGTATCTAGGGTACTGCTGAGTTTTGACCCGGAAAGGCTTCCTTTACTGGAAAACAAAGTGTATGGGTGGCACAGGTTTTCTACTCCTGCTTCAGAGCTACTTACAAACAAACCAACCCATCGTTTTCCCACCACACACACATTTACTAGTATTTTGTGACCTATCTGCAATCTGACAGCGTTGCCTATTACTAAATCATGTTGTACGCTACGGTGTCTCAGACAGTGACTCACTCAACTGAATAGAACAGATATTGAAAAATTGCAAATCAGATTGCTTTCAACCTAATCAAAGATGCAAGAACTCATTTTGCCCAGTAGCCCTTCTGAGGACTGAGGGGATCAACATGAAAATTGGGAAAAAAAAAAAAAAAAGGTTGCTGACTGTTAAGAATAATGCAGTTGTTCTTTTCATTGAACTTTGTAATGAAATGAGGAATGCACTTAATTATACGATCCCAATGGTCTGATATAATCAGGTTTCTATTTGGTTGTCTTCTTATTCCTCTCTGCCACCATCCTTGTGTAATTTCTAATCTTGCTAAAATAATTGTTAAATTACTGTCCAACGCTTAGTGCATAAATAAGAATATGAAGAGGGCTAGTACAGTGTAAATATTCACAGCGCCAGCATCATTAGTCTCGTCTGTTGCAAAAATACTTTCTTGAGTCGCATAACTAGTCCTTTTAAGTTTTAAAAACACAGAAAATAAAGCAAAAATTGAAGAAATGTGACATCATTTAGAGGGGAAAAAATGGCTAAGGTTTTTTGTGGGTTTTTTAATCTGTAAATGAGCAATTATCCCTTAGTAAATTGTAGCACAATGGATCAGACATGCTTGTTGATACCACGTAAAAATCAAGCCTTTGAGATTACTTGTGTTTAAATTACTTTACAAAGGACTACAAAATACAAGATCATGTTTCAAAACTGTCTTTCTTCCTTAAAATTGTGCAAGAAATCATGACTGTTGGCCATGCAAATCATCTGCGTCTATCCAATTTGTTGACTTTTACAAGCAAATCAGCATTTCTACACCCTGGAAAGTCAGGGGACTGAAAATCTTCTGGAATTTAAGACTTCATACTTAAAACAATTTTGACAAATACAAAACCTTATGGATCTACATCGCCTAATTTCTATAGCACACTTTGTGCGCTCAACAATACGGCCTGTGTAGCGTGCACGAAAGGTCGTTATACTCAGGCCAAATCAGAGGAGGACTAACCTGGGGTAATACGTTCTCTCTTTCTGGAAGGCGTCTCCTCCTTTCCTGGGGATGGAAGGCACAGTAGCTTGGCTGCCTTTCTTCTTGCAGAGAGAAAGCAACTCTTGTTCTACTGAAGAGATAATGGAGCGAATGGTCTTTGCACCTGAGCTCTCTGCAGCAGAAACCTCAGCACCCACCGGAGGGTAAGTAAGCACCCAGAAGTTGATTGCTAGGGACAGGAGGATTGTGGCTCCCTCTAGGCTGAAAATGACGCTGCAAGGACTATCAATATTATATCTGGTATAACAAAAAAAAGGTTTATTATTAGAAAGCCTTAAAAAGTCAGAATACTCACAAAGCAAAAGTAACTTAAATGTAAAATGTGCTTTTAACCTGTCCAAATGCAAGGCAGAAGTTTTGAGCACTACATATTAAAATTTCAGAGATGAATTCTGCACAAAGTTAGACAGTTAGATACAGGAACTTGTGGTTCTATTTGAGAAATTATTTGTTAAGAGGTTAAACATTTTTTGGTATCAAAATCAAGAACGCTTTGTAAAAATCACCACTGACTTCAATCCTCCTTTGGTTCCAATATTGTATAACTCATGCTAAATATTTAATTTTTATTTTATATTTTCTGCTCTGAAGCTTGCGTGTCTGGGATGTGATTCAGATTGATCATTCTGTCTTCAAATCAGGGATATTTTATTTAAACTTCTGTGGAGAATAGGGAGCTAGAGAACTGTTTTATCATGGAAAAACTCATCTACAATAATCCACTATATGAAAAACATCTGTATTCCCCAGTATGTGCAAAATGTGGCAGACAGAGACAAAAAGAAGGAACATGAAAATATAAGGATGAAGATGGAACAGAATTGATAAGCAGGGAAGAGGTGCTTTGGGCTCACAGTTTTAGATCTGTTCATCCTGAAAGTGAAAAAGTGCCTGTTTAATTTGTATTAAAACTGAATAGCAGATCTTCTCGTATTAGAAATTCCAAAAGCGCTGGAAGAAACAGTTTGCAGGGGAATAGGAAATAAAATGAAGGAAGCATTTCAAGAGTAGCTGAGGACTTAGCCTGTGAAAATCACATTTACCACAGACTCATGTTTCCCCTGTTTTGGTAGCAGCTGAAATCTTACATCACGTTGATCAGCGTTACTTCGTTGTCTTCTTGTAGTCCTCCATCTTCTGAACTTCCCTGCCATCTCTTGTCTAATACTTCAGTGACCTCTTAGGAGCTCGGGTTGTGGAGCTTGGCTTGTTGAGCTCCGAGTGCAAAGTTCTAACAATGGACCATGACATCAGGCTCTTTTGGTAATGAAATGATGATCGAAGGGAAATGTTGGGCTCTAGGCAACTAGCTCCCTATTGAAATGATAACCTCCTCAGCAGAGAGAGAGCATGAGCGTTTCTCCAGACTAGGGAATCATATCCTTATTCTGGTACTGCAATGATCTGCTTTTTACCTTGTCAAAAAAATCATACAACTGATCTTTGCTTAAAACAGGCTGATGCCATTTGTGTGGCTAGGAGTACATTCAGAGAGAAATCAGGCCACTGACTTCGACAAGTTAGGGCACTCCGTGAATCCCAAATGACGTCACGTGAAGAAACATCATCCCAGGACTGAAGAGAACCGGTCATCTTCCCGCAGTATGTAGGAGGCACCAGCATTCTGATATGTGTGTCATTTAATGTATCAAATATTGCTTAGATCATTGATAATAGGTAACGGAATGTGTGATAAAATATGAGCAGATTTCTTTTTCATTTGAATGCTCTGCAGACTGGTGCTTCTCAAATCCACTGAGCTTCCTTTCTTTCATACTTTACGTGTATTGTCAAAGAGGAGAAGGGATTGAGGTAGGCTCTGCTTCTTAAAAGTACGTGAGAAATGCTTCATGCGTTAAGCATTGCATCACAGGCAGCATGCAGAAACGTAATTCTCTCCATTGCTACCAGAAGCAGCCAGCTGTTGTTTACATCTGCTGCACATTAAAGTTTTGACGATGGTAACTTTGAAGACAGCAGACACTGTGCTTTTAGTACAGACAAGTAAGCCTCGAAACTCGCTGGCTTTTCCCAAAGTGGGTTCAAGAAATATTCTTCTTCCGACAACCATCAAGAGCACTAACGATCTTAGAAAAGTCATTTCGCCCATACTGAAACCCTCAAGTGTACTGATGTCACACGGTCATCAATACATATACTTATCAAATGATATCCATTAATAATTAAGGAACAGATAGTCCTTAAACTGTACTAATTTTGGCAGCAGTTATTTTCAATTACTTCCTTCTCAGGGGAAGATGAATGTATGTCAAGTCCCTAGTAAAAGAATATTCTTGCTTCCCATGTTGGAGATACTGTGAAATTCCCATTTTAAAGGATCTGGGGAGTTTTAGCATAATGAAGTATCAAAATATTTTACCTAAACATGCAAGGTCTGGTAAAGTTTGCAGACAAATGCATCACAAAATGAGATGAAAACTGACATAAGTGAACTGTGTCTTTATTAAATTAAGGAAAATATCCCCTTACTCCATAGAGGAAGATAAACAGTTTTGCTTTGTCTTCAACTTACTGTCAGCACTTTCATAATTTAGGAAAACCAACTGGAAGCTGGATGGGCAGGGTCCAGCAGTAGGGACCTCAGGAGCGGGGTGCTGCTTTGTGCCAGCCCAAGCGTGCAGCACAAAGGGTACGTTCTCTAGGATGTAGATATACAGAAATCATCGATACAGAAGTAAAAGTTCAGTTGTAATTTTAATGGAAAGAAGTACTTTTGTTATCACACAGCACTGTCAGAATTGAAGATTTGGCTTACAGTGGAATTTTATTGGTTTGTGGGAAAAAAAAGAAATAGTTATATATAGCAGTATTTGGAAATAAAGGTTTCTTACTCTCACAATTTATGTCCCATTAAGAATGCCAGTCATCAAGTATATTATTGTGAGTATGGCCCGAGAGGATTGTTTTCAAACTGAATATAACAACAAAAACCTGAAATCATCCCCAGTACTTGCAGTACAGGAATACGGTGACTCCTTTATGGCAGAATTTCAAGGCAACAATCTGAAAATGTTTTGCAAGAGACAGAGGTACATTTTCATGAGTAACAAAATCCCACTTAATACCATAGATTTTAAATTCCCCAGCCACATTCCGCTCTGGAAAAATTTGGCCTCTTAAATTACCTTATGCAGTGTTGCTTTTAAAGGTTATTTCCACATAAGTTTGTCTTGAAAAAGCAGTTGTCAGATGCTTCCAAATATTACTTGTGTGAAAAAATCACTACACATTTGTGCATTGCTGTATAAATTGCCCTGAAAATTTAATTTCCCACACGCATTTCTTATAGCTCTGCTCTATGACCCTACAATGAGTCAAGTTTAAAAAAAAAATTAAAAAAAAACCTCAAGTAGTTTATCTTTTCTGAACTTTTTCTACACTGATTGGGTCATTTCAGGCAAGCCTAATGAGGAGTGGAAGAACACTGTGTATCCTTGTAGAAGTCCTAGATTTCAGAGATTTCTTAGCCCTGCATTTCATCATAATTCCCACTTGAACAGAGATCATACTTCTGAGGCATGAGATGTCTTTAACCGATAAAACCCCTAAAAAGAATTTCATGCCAACCCCCGAAGGCCTGAGGTTTTCTGTGTGTGTGCTTTTTTTTTTCTTTTTAATCTGCCTTTGTTTTTCTTCTGTGCTGAAGAAAGAAAAGTCAGAAATGGAAAGGTAAATAAAGTCAAGTATGGGAATAATGCCACAGTGTGGAGGGCCTTAAAGTCAATTTATCGCACAACTTAAGCCAGTCAAACTGTCTTGCATATCTGAGAAAGAACTAAAACAACAGCTACTATTATTTCGCTGACATCCACTGCATGTTGGAAGAACAATTTTACATTTTAAAGAATCTTCTTTGAAGAAGAGGGAACATTTTAGAAAATCACCAATAAAACAAAGGCACAACTTTCTCTCCTACTTTCACTGAAGGGGAAAAATAGATGAATACTGCTGATGCCACAGAATATAAACCAACGCATACAGCTCAAACAGGACTGTGAAAGCACACATTTTATTCATAGCTGGTGAGCTGATCTCTACTACAACGTCAGTATTTTTTTTTAATGGACTCTTCAGAGGATGATTTTCATATATATGGATACATGGTATTTGTCTATTAATAGTTACGATATTTCAGCCAAGTCATTTCCTACCCTGCAGACATTTATAGGAACAGGACACTTTACATGTCAAATGTGATGGGTCTTGTGAGGATTTTTACCTCTACATTACCTTTATCAGTGATCATAAAACGTGCTTTTTCAGCACTATTTCAAAGTCAGATCCAATAATTACTGTACTTATGGGAAACATTTACACAAGCTCTTTAAAACCTGAAATCTGAACAGTAACAAACCACCACAGAAAAAGTACTAAGAATCACTTGATTTCTTTCAGTAACTTAATGCCCTGTGAGAAAACAGTTTAAAGTGTGAAAACCGGCCCTGGCAGGAGTCAGCCTTAACGAAGAAAAATCCCTTGCGACCTGCCCTCACTCCACTGACCACGTCTTTCTCCCTTTCCAGTGGTTCCCAGACTCTAATCTAAACTAATTGCTATCGACTTCCGCTTCTTTCTGATTCTCACACGTGTGATGTATCTGCAGAGCTGCCTTCTGCTGTCCCACAGAGCGACGTGTTCCCCTCCGATGAGGTGGAGGCCATCCAAACCACCGGCGCCCCAAGCTTCCGTGCTGTTCGCGGCGCTCGTTTGCTTGCAGAGCCTTTTCCAGAGTCATCTTCCCTCCTTGAAGCAAACCTCAAGGGTCGTTCGCTATTCCTTCCTCCAGGATCCAGCAGCATCCTTCCCCTGCACGGCCAAGAGCCACAACCTGTGAAGCAGCCTGTAAAGCATCATCAGTGAACCAACTTCAGAAGCCGATTTTTTAAAACGTTTTTATTTAATATTTGGATTCCAGCAGCTGTGTAGAATTACTGTCTTTGCCACAAATCTGGGTGTTTTGTTCTGCTGCCAATACACAGATTGCATAGTTTATAATTCCGTTCTGCCAGACCGCTGCATGATTTTCTGATTCTTACAGACTGGTTCGAGGTGATCATTGTTTGCTTTATTTAAACTGGAAAGGTGACAAATCCCAAATCAAGTTGACCGGGAGCTCTGATGCACTTATTTGTGTTCCAAAACCTGCGTCTTTTCTTCCTGCCTGTGATCAACTTATAATTACTACAGAGGAAAAAGAAATCATGGCACACAGGTCCTCACTGTGCCAAGTAAGAAGGAAAGCAAGCTTTGTGCACCATATTTCCAGAATTTTCCTGAAACTTCTGGGTTTTGCTTCTGTTTACTTGCAAGGCTTTGGTCCTCCACCTAATATATATCAATATATCGAAAGAGGTCAGGGCATTTTCCAGGACGCATTTCAAAATAGAGGAGTAAGGTTCACCAAAGAACCCCAATCCCATAGCAAAACGTGTAACACTCTTAAAAGTTATTTTATTAGGAAAAAACCGAGCAATTACAAAGCTACTACTGAGATTGAATATGTAATGACTTATCAGAAACCTAAAGCCACTGATACGTCTCAGAGGAACCGGTGGGAATGCATCCACAACGTGTAATAGCAGTGGTTGCTCATAGTATCATCTGATAGCTGCTAACTGCCACGAGGACTGGAGGCCCATCAAATGTGGTGAACAAAATCTTGCTTTAAATAATGGCACTGTCCGCTTGCTAACGCCGTTTGTGTTTAAACAGGGACTTTAACTTTCACAGGTCATCTTAGCCTTTTATTTGATTCTTTATATTGTATTACCTTACCAAGCTTTCGGCATCCTCAGTTTCCCTTAAGCTTTTAAGAGGTTCAGAGGCTCAAAGCTCCACAATATCACTGAGTCATCAACCAGCCCAGACCACAGAATTCACATCCTAGTCTGTGCAGGAGAGACAGTGCTGCAGGCATCATCTTGGTTCAAGGGGCCGATATGCCAGGCTGTTTGTTTCCTTGCCACATGCAGATTGCACTGCCACATATTGAATCATACACAGTTATTTTGCGCCATATTGAGATTTTCCGTGGATGTCTTCCATCTAAACCCTTGAAGCAAGGCCATACTTTGACATCAACTGCCAAACTGCACTGAATATTGGAATCTGACAAGTCCTAATATATAATTTTCCAAAGAATGTGAAAACCATTTAATGAAAATGTTACATAGATGGTTACCGTGGTTTCTGGACATTTGAATTTCTGAATTAAGTTTAAAAAAACCTGCATAACTCAAAATATTAACACGGATTAAAACTTTTTCCACCCATTTAATATGCAATACACATGAGGACACATTTATTTCTCAATATACACTTCACCAAATTCAATAAATTACTATGTTCACATTTTCATTAGCTGTAGTCACGGAGTTGCAGATGGCTCTTAAAACCAGTCTTTACTTCATTTTCAATGACTTTTTTTCATGAAGCATGTCTTCTCAGAGATTTCTTCTTCCTTAAACACTCATGTCATGGAATATCGGGTTGTCAGGAACACTGAGCGATTTATCAGTTTTGAAAATACTGCACCGTTTCACATAGATTTCAAATCCCAGCTTCACATCACTGTTACTCTTATCCTGTTGCTTAGAGTAAAATGCACTGATGCTGATAAATTGCATATTAGCTACAAAAAACCCATTACTTTATGTACATACCTAATAAAATACTAAATACATGCTTTCTCAGGTTGCTAGGACATTTCCAAAACTCCAAAATACTCCGAGCTTCTCTTCTTTTACCCATTCGCTGGATCATTTAGTGGCACGGATATCTATTGCACAGTGCCTGGCATCCCAGGCGCAAACCCCCCCGTGCTTACCTGCAGCAGATACATGTGTACAAGAGCCAGTGTTTGAACTTTAGCAATAGTCACCACTAAAAAAGCTCAGGGTTATGTTAGTGGAAACTTTGATTTCCCTTCTTAGGAAAAAACCCTCATTTTTGAAGTCCAAATTAATCAAATGGGCATTGGATGTGGATCTCTGGGATTAGCATTCTCATTCCCCTTTGTGTCTGCGAGTGATTACACCCATATTTCAGATCGATGTCTGTTTATCTAATGTATTTCTCAGGACATTTTTCACATTGTCAATGTACAGGATGTTATAGGATTGATGGGTACACTGTTACTCTTACTATTTTCACGTAGGGCCTCTGGGTTGCAATGTAACTCAGACCTTCCATGAGCTCTGAGCACAGGAGACGCTGTACAAATGCAGAGTAATGGACAAACCCTGTCTCAAGACCTCATCAACTGAACAGACAAGAGAAAAGTGCAAGAAAAAAAGTGTTTCCTTATCTTGTACTGGGTAGGAAATGAGACAAAGATGTAGATTCTGATAAACTCACTCCCCCTGGGTACTGCTTAATGCATAGGACTGCATCGGTCAGCATTCGATAAGGTGGCACGATTTAGAGATTGGCAAGTTTGTGGTAGAATCAGACTGAGGTCTCGATCCTATTCATTAGCCCTCTCTGTTTTATTTATGACTTCTCTGATGCTGTGTTTCAAAGTATTTAACAAACTATTATGACAGTCAAGGTTGATGCAGCAGTAATTTACCTGTTCAAGATTATTGCAGTTAATTATTTCATGACACTAATACTTGGAAAAGATGTTGCCTGGTAACAGAATAATCTTCTTTTTACAAAAGCTTTAAATCTTTCATGATTCATTTCATCCCTCATTCAGAGGATTAAACCACCGCAATATTGTCATCCAGCATCATTACACTGTGTGGTTCCAACTCCTAAATAGTTTTTGAGTTTCCCTTCACAAAAGTCTACCAAAGCCAGACAGAAGCGGAAAATACACATGTCCACGTTTAAAAGAGAGAGAGAGGACATGATTTGTTGCTCTTACGTGCAGGATGTCCAGCAACCACAGGCAGCGTGAGTCACAGAACCACCAGCAACACAGCGGTGGGAAGCTCACCCTGTCCTCTGCTCAACGTGCTCATGTTGGCCAGATGCCCGCTCTCGTTCCAGGTCTCCTCAGACACCTACTGAGCTGCACACTGAGAACAGACACCAGTGGGGTGAGACTTCTGACCCAAAATGGCTAAAAGAAGCCTTGATGGAGGCTGTCAGCATTACTCTTACCGGACACAAGAGGAGCATCGCTGGTCAGAGGACTGTTCTCTTACTAGCTGTCCCTAAATGAGATTTCCTAAAATCACACTTGAAATCCAAACAGTTAAACTTAATGAAAATTACCCCAGCTGTGAACTCAGTTATAACAATATGTTTCAGGGAGGTCGGTGAATGCTCACCAGTAGAAGTGTTCAAAGAAAGGACACAAAAGGAGACAAAAGGGCCAGAGCCTCTGTCGCAGAACGGTCACGGATACTTGAGGCTAGGAAGAAATCAGAAAGAAATGAAAAAAAACCTGGCACTATAGAAATTAAGTTTAATTTGTGAGTAATATAATAAATTGTTCTATATTTCATCATCTTTTTGGACCCTTAGAAAAAGAGAAATGCTTAAGGAAAATAAGCTGCACGTGGGTCGGCGCAATCCCAAGCACAGCTACAGGCTGTGCGAGGAATGGATTAGGAGCAGCCCTGAGGAGAAGGACTTGGGGGTATTGATTGATGAAAAGCTCAACGCGACCCAGCAATGTGCGCTTGCAGCCCAGAAAGCCAACCGTGTCCTGGGCTGCATCCAAAGCAGCGTGACCAGCAGGTCGAGGGAGGGGATTCTGCCCCTCTACTCCGCTCTTGTGAGACCCCACCTGGAGTACTGCGTCCAGCTCTGGGGGCCCAGTACGAGACATGGAGCTGTTGGAGAGAGTCCAGAGGAGGCCATGAAGATGATCAGAGGGCTGGAGCACCTCTGCTATGTGGACAGGCTGAGAGAGTTGGGCTTGTTCAGCCTGCAGAAAAGGTGGCTCCGGGGAGACTTTATTGTGGCCTTCCAGTATCTAAGAGGGCCTACAGGAAAGATGGTGAGGGGCTGTTTATGAGGGAGTGTAGTGACAGGACAAGGGGTAATGGGTTTAAGCTGAAGGAGGGGAGATTTAGATTAGATGTTAGAAAGAAATTCTTCACTATGAGGGTGGTGAGGCCCTGGCACAGGTTGCCCAGAGAAGCTGTGGATGCCCCACCCCTGGCAGTGTTCAAGGCCAGGTTGGATGAGGCTTTGGGCAACGTGGTCTAGTGGAGGGTGTCCCTGCCCATGGCAGGGGGCTTGGAAATAGATGGTCTTTGAGGTCCCTTCCAACCCAAACCATTCTGTGATTCTATGATTCTATGAAAATATTTTTTGGGGAAAAGCAGTAGACTGCTTGAGAAGTTTTTTCCTTTGATGACACTTAGTCAAAACAGAGTGAGACTGCAGGCACTCAGTAGAGCTCTCTTCATATTTCGCTCCACTGCCTCTGAAAGTTTGTATTTACATGTCCAGCAAGTTCACTGGAACTGGATAAACCACACACGCTCACTTGGAGGAGAGTTTCTGGATAGTTTTTGAGCTTTTGAGCTGAAAGCATTTGGGAAGGGAGAAAAGTATTTGAGCCTTTGGTCAAAAACATCCGGTTTTGCATAAAGCTGATAGGGTTCTAGGTGCCAAATATTTCACACTCTGAAATTCATATTGATTTTATGTTAATTTTAGCAGAACTCTGAAGTCCCAGAAATAGAACCTCTTTCATCAATACATTTTATTTAATCTTTTTTTGAAAATACAAGATGAAATACAAAGATCCCTATGAGGATAATAAAGTTAGGCTGTGACTAAATAAATCTTGACTTCAGATACATTCCCTTTGCAAAAAAACCCCCCAAAAACCAAAAACCCCAAGCCCCACTTGCTTGACTTTTTAAATAAAAAGTTTTCCACACTAACACTCAAAAAAGGGAGGGCACACTGAATTCCACTGGTATTCAGGGATACCTTGAGATGTTTCCGTCCCCTTTCTTTAGTGCATCTTTAGAAATACCTGAAGCATTTTGTTGCACAGCATGCTTTGCTGAATAAGGCTGTAATTGCTCACACTTCTTTGATGGAGAGGAGTGCTTCGCTGAAAGCGGACCTAATTCTCTGCTGATTCTATATGCAGACCTCTGGGTTGTTTTCTGGAGATAAGATGGTGTCAGGTCAGGTCAAGTGATGGGGAACATGTCTTCTCAAGGGAAATACCTTCCTGTGTGGTTTCTTTGAGAGTCTGTGATGGGACACGGCTGTAACGTATCTGCCTTTACCCTCCATGATCTCAAGCTGCTGGTGCAGAGGGGCAGCTTGTTCCTGATGAGCTGTCTGGTATTTGAGGAGGCTCCAGCCATGGGGGCAGGGGACATGGCACGGAGCTGGGGATGCGTAAACACAGAGCTGTGAGGCTGTGCAGGGCAAAGGACAGCGGTGCAAGTCTCACGCCCCGTGCATGAGTCCTGATAGAGAGAACGGCATCAGTTCTGTGCGTAGCTTTCACTCTCGGCCCCTGTTCAACAAGGGACACTTAACTAGGAGAGAAATGCATGGAGTAGAACTGATAACATTAAGGCAATAACAACGTAATTTGTAAGGCAAATATAACTCTGCCCGACAGCATACATGAATTAGTCACGTATCCTGATTTCAAACTGGGTTTTATATAATGGAATGCAACAGCGCACATTCTTGAATCGTGGTGGTTCGCTGGTGGATCCCAGGAGCTCCTAGAGCTCTACCTTAGGGCCATAGAAATTAAAGTTGTCCCAGAAGCTTTCACAGGATTATTCCTGCAGTAATTATTATATAAAAGAGAAACCTAAAAGAGGGAGACTGTGCACATATCTCTACCTTGGTCCCACTTTTCCTTGCTCAAACTCACAGAAAAATTATTTAGAATCATGAGTCAAAAGCTATGTAAAACCATAGTTCTCATTACTTATTTAATCTGAAGCTTTTTGCTTTATTGCTTTTTATGATGACCTACAACCTCACTCTCCATAAGTTCTTTGTGAGGCCAAACGGAGCTCAAGCTGTCCGGAATGAAGTCTCTCCCACCGAGTATCGTATCTTAGACATTTGCTAGTCCCAGAGGTTTTAGTGAGTCTAATAGAATTATGGACAATGCAGTTAAACAGCTTCAAGTTTGATATTTATTGTTTGTATAGCAATCAAAAGCGTATCGCTATTTACAGATGAATGAGAAGACTAAGTACCCTGATGTGAGTGTTTTGCATTCTTGCTTAGCAATGACTTTAATGAAAAATTATATGAAAGAGTGCATACTGGTAACCACCTCAAACACAATGTTAGCATCTCTGGTTTTAGTTCACCATTTGCTGTGCATCAGCTTCTGAGTAGCTACAGGTGGACAGGAATCACTGGTAGTTCATCCACTGCACAGCTCCTCTTCCCCTCTGGCATCTCACAACATTCCTATTCCTTTCAACTCTTCCAATGATCCTTATTGTTGTTCCCAAACCTCTTCCTCATCTCCTCTCTATCCCTCCGACAAATATTCAGCACATATTCATCTGGCTGATGCACTCTGACTTTCACGCCGCTATCTGACCCTGAAAACCATTCTTAGATTCTTAATTTTTTAACCTATCATTTAGTGACACAGCCCTCAGTTCCTCCTTTTTTTTTTTTCCTTTCCTTCTTCTGGTACCTTTGTCTTTATCTTCAACTACCTTGAAGTATTCCTGTGCAACCTGCTCTCAGTGATCCTGCTCTAGCAGGGGGTTGGACTAGATGATCTCCAGAAGTCCCCTCCAACCCCTACCGATCTGTGAATCTGTGAATCTATTTCTTTTAAGCATTTTGTTTATCCCTTGGTTTTCTGATGTTAAGAAAATGGATGGAAAATTGTCAAGAAGAGCCTCTGTTGTGCAAAAAAAGCTCCAAAGCTCCCTTCTCACAAAACCCCACTTCAAGAAACCAAGCAAACAACCAAAGCCCTCTGAAAACATGAGTAGCAGCAGGATGTCCAAGGACACAGAGAAAAAAAAAACGAAACACAGAATTAGTAAAAAATAACTAAAATTCATGAGGTTAGTGGCTGCTCTGGTTCCTACAAAATTGATCTCTGAAGGTGTAGATCATGTTGTCCTCAAAAGGTAGCAAATAAAAAGAACAAAAAATTCCTCTACTTCTTGAAAAAATTGATTTTTCAGCTTTTAAGGGTAAAGAGAGAGATTTTGGGTGAAGGACGTTTTGAGAAATAGGTTCCAATGTTAAAGTGACCTGAAAATGGTATTAAGCAATGTACTGTTTCACAAGATTTCTTTAGAAGAGAGCTGGAAAGACATCAGGCGCAGGTTGCTTCTTGAGTTCCCACTTGCCGCAATTCAATTGTGATTAAAAAGAAAAGAAAAAAAAAAAAAGGAACAGCACTTACTGCATCTTCTGTGACAAAGTGACACTGCGGCATGGCAAAAAATGTGTGGCTGGCATTACGATCTTGCCAACTTTGGCCATCTAGTGGCATTTTTTTCACTTAACAAAGAAACAATTACTAGCCACCTCTCTTTTGAAGAGAAACAACCCCCCCAAACAGTGCATGTATGCCAAGTAATGCGCCTGGTAACTCTGGAGCAGAAATGACTATGGTGAAAGAACTCAGCTGGATGTAGTGGCGGGTGCTGCAGCACCCCCAGACCCGGAGACCTGACAGGGAGCCCTGTGCGTGCCGAGGTGCCCTCAGGTGCCCCAGACTGCCAAGTAGCCCAGGTTCCCCTGGAGCTGCTCAGCCAAGGCAGACGGGCCTCTGGCATCCCCACGGCCTGTTTTCTGTCCAGACTGGGTGATTTAAAGCCAGCGAGGGCAGAACCCGTGTCCCCAGGCGGCTTGGTTGGGATTGCTCGGAGGCACCACTGGAAACCAGACGCCCCGGGCCGGTGCCTGACATGGCGGGTGGCGGGCAGCTGCCGCGCTGAGAGGCCCGGCCCGGGGCGGGGCGGGGGCCGCGGCCCAGCGAAGGCCCTCCGAGCGGCGGCGGGCGTGGCCGGGCCCGGAACTGCCGTTCACCAGCCACGGGGCTCTGGCGGACCCCGGCGGCACGGACCGGGGGCACCGCTGAGGCGGCGCTTCCTGGGCGGAGGTGCTGGGCAAGGCCGCGGCGCCTTCGGCCACCGGCTGCCCGGGCTGGGCCCGGCGCTCCCCGGCCTCGCCATGCAGCGCTTCACGGTGAACATCAAGCTGCCGGCGCGGACCCTGACGGGCGCCCTCAGCGCGCCGAACAGGGGGGCGGCGGACTGGTGAGGGGCCGGGCCGCGGGCGGGTGGCGGCGGCGGCGGTCTGCCGGGCTCGGGGAGGGGAGAGGGGCGGCTAGAGGTGTCCCGGGCCTCTCCCCGCGGCTCCCTCCGGCTCCTTCGCCTCAGCCGCGGGCTGGGGCTTCCCGCTGCCTGCCCCAGGTCTGCCTCCTCCCGCTTTCCCCCGGCCAGGGGAGCCTGCGCTTTTGACGGGACGTTTATCCAGTCACACGCCCGGGTGCCGAGGCTCAACCGGCGCGGGGAGCTGCCGGGCGTGCAGTAAAGCGGTGGTAGCGATCCCTGCGGGGAGCCGGCTGTGCCCTCCTGCGAGGGAATCGCGTCCTGCCGTCTTGGCCGAGGTGGTCACCGCAAATACTGGGGTCATTTTTTGTTACTGGAAATGGGCATGCTGTGGTGCTGTGTCCACCCTCTTCTACTACACGCTGTGCATGCTGCTGACATTCCCTTCCTCGCTGGGGAGGCAGGCAGGGAGCCCGGTGGAGTTGCAGCTGTCCAGCTCTCAAGCAAGAGCCATGGCCATAGAGGAGCGTGGGCCAGTCCCTTCTGCAGTGACATTTGCTTCTCTGAGCAGAGGTCTTGTTGGTGCAACGAACTGTAGAGATCAGAGCAGCTTCTTCTGGTTTCTGTTATTTTTGAGACTTGATGTACAAAGCCATATATTGGCTTTTGTATTCATTGCTCTGAGCAATGAGTTCATACAGCTGTGCTGTAAAGCATTACCCTAATATTTCTGAATTTTAGGGAGAGAAAATGAATGAGCTGGACCAAGTCATTTTTTAAAAACGTGGCCTTTAGGATTGTCAGCTTGAAAAGCAGTGAACATTGAAGTACTCTGAAGTTCTTAGTTTGAAACTTAGTTTTTCTCCTTTGACTGTTCCCGCTTGCTTGGTGTTCACTGATAGCTTTATAATTGTCATTGGTGGCAGCATTAATCTTTCCTGAAGTCAGACAGGCCTCAGCAGATTTTCACTATTACTGTAATCATTGTTCACATGCTGCTTTTTTGTCTCAAAAAAAAAAAAAAATGCAATTAATTATATAAGTACAAATATATTGCTTACCTGCGTACTTATGTATAAAATTTATGAATGCTCTTCGTTAATTCCTATGTGATGTCTTAAATTTAGAGAAGAGGATTTTTACAGATGAACACAGAGAGGTGCTTCGCGATGGCTTAGGATTGTATCAGCAAATAATTGAGCAGACAGTGCAACAATGGCATTTTATAACACTTTTGAATTTTATGTTTTTATATAGTTTTTACAGGGTGATGTTTGTGTCTAATAGATGTGTTCAACTTAAAAAAAAAGCCTCATTTTTGATGTGAAGTGCTTTTTGTTCTTTCTCACTTGTTTGGTAATGTAACATGCTTTTCTAGGGGCTGGCAAGGTTTGATTGCATATGGATGCCATTCTCTTGTGCTGATAATTGATGCCAATACTGCTCAGACTTTACAGGTTTTGGAAAGACACAAAGCTAGTGTTGTCAAGGTGAGATGTACATGTTTTAAGCTATATTACTTGATTCTGGTGTATGTATTATTTTTTAAATCACTGTAAGAACTTGACATTATATTGCATTTGATTTTCACATAAAATCTGTTATAAAATACCTGTATTTTACACGATCTCTTTTAGAGCTAAATCAAACCATGCGTGCTGAAATTTGAGCTGAGGTTGATGATATACTTTATGGAAGGTATAGAATATATGGAAACATTTGGTAGTGTTATAGAACACAGACAAAATGTTTCTCAGAAAGTTCTTAACATGACAGAATTTCAAATGAACATTACAAAATATCAAATGAATCTCTTTTTTGATGCCCTAGCTGATCTTTCTTGTTGTGGGGGTAACCAGTGCACCATTCGACCAGAAAGTTACTTTTAAGTTTTTACTTCTGTTCTTACCTATAGAACAGGAACAATAGCAGATAAAACTGAACATTTATTTTAGCCATAAAAAAGGGCTAAAATTTAAGCTTAAGTGTAGGGTACTTGTACTTTCCTTTGAAGGTCCTTGACTTGAAATTGCAGAGAGTTTGACTTTGGGTCAAGTGTGGAACAGGATGTATTTCTTTGATACATCATTTCTTTGACTGTGGAGAATGACAGATTCAGTCAGGGTTTAGAGAAATGCTATGTTGGAAGGCAGTCAGTAATTTTTGAAGTAAAATAGACTTTAGGGGGATTTTGTGGGGGGGGTTTTTTGTGGTAGAAAAAAAAGTTTGAATGTGCCTTCTGGAAATTGCACACTATTTTTTCCCATGTGTAGTTTTCTTTAAGTAGACCATCTTCACATAGATACAGTAATAGCATATCAGATGTGGCCACTCTGGTATTTTAAAATTAAACACAATTATTTTGTCTTGGGTTTGATAATTTACCGATTTCTGAGCCATCATATTTTCATGATATCTTTTGCACATGAAAGAACTTCAATTTTTTGGTGAGTGGTTTTGGTATTTCAGCATAGTCTGTAGTTGCACAGGTGGTGGTGTTTCTGTATCTTTGTATAGTACAATGTATTCCTGTGCTACAGAGTCCAATTAAGTGTGGTTTTTTCCATCAGAATAAACAAACTGTTCAAATCCTGGGTTAAAATATTGGGTAGGGCAAAACTGATACAGATCCATACAAGATCTTGGCCAAGAGCCATATAGATAATGACACTGTAGCTTTTAAAAATGGTTGTAAAGTTTAGGAATTAGGTTTGCTTGATTAGAGAGAATTTTGAAACTGACTGGAAAAAAGGGAGGTGTAAGGGTTCAGTTTCAAAATAGATACTTTATGTCATTTTTTGAGACTTCTGCATTTAAAAACAATGCTAAAATGTTGCAAAGGACCAAAAACTGATTTCTTCCAGCATGTTTGTATACTTGCCCAAATCTCTCAGTGTAAGTTTGAGGATTCTCAGGGTTGCCCAAACATTGCTGTCAATTTAGGGCTTGTGCTGCTGTTATGAATAGTCTCTGGTGACAAATGTGAGGCAACTTAGCTGACTTTTAGTGTGAGGTTATTTCTCAATTATCTCAGAGCAAAGGTGGGTACATGACAGCAACCGCAGAGTAAGCGACACTGTGAATCAATATCTTTGCTTGCCTTTTGGAAACTTGTTTGGATAAGCATACCCTTAGCTTTAGTTGTCTTTAGGCTACCCTTTAAAATGAAGAAACCAATTCCAATGGCTATAATTGTGTGAAAAAAAAAAAAAAAGAAAATGCAAGCGATACAGAGGTAGCAGCTATAATGATGACTCTGCTTTAAAACTTCCACTTAAATAATGAGTTGTAGCAAAATTAGTTTTTGATCCATATAATGATAGAATTTGAATATGCTTCAGTTACCTTCACTAGCTTTGAGAAGTAATGTTATTTCAATAGGAAACCAAATGCTGAAGTCCAAATAGTTTTTATATAATTTATAAGGTAACTTTTCAAAAACACCAGCTGGTGCTTTATTAACAGAAATAGACTGTAAGAAAATGACTAATTTATGAGGAGCAAAAATGAAGAGAAATTCTATTCTGCTCTAAGAAGTAGGCATTATATGAAAAATTATTATGACACCATGATCATTGCAGATACCTTTATGTGCATTTGTAAGAATTTTTTTTCAATTTCTAATTGATTTATTTTTTTGTTTGTAAACACTAAGAGCGTAAATAAGCTAGAGGGGATCTGTAAGAAGTCTGCTGTGTATACCTGACTTAAACTCTTTGTTGCAGAAGTTCACACCAGCAAACTCAGTCTACAGGGGATCTTTGCCCCCCAAAACCCGTGCTTCAGATTTGAAAAATTTCAAAGCACACCACTATCTGCAATAAAAAAGCAAAGAGAAAAGCAATTGTTTCATAATCTTTCTGGAGTCTGTTTAACTATTTTTCTTTAAATACTTACTGGCCTTTGGCTGTCATAACTCTGTCTGGAATAGGTAATGGTTTCAGTGAAAATGGATCCATGTTAGTTCTCAGTGTGTCCATACGGTGTTTGTGGCGTGCTGATAACTTTGTACAGAGTGGATTATATCTGATTTTCTTTGTACCTTTACAAAGAGTACTTGAAAGAGTATTTTTACAAAACAAAATGTAATTACAGGAACAATTTTTTGCTCAAGGATCGAAATTTCATTTGTGTCTGTTCTGATATGTTAATAAACAGTGATAGTAAGGTTCTTTCAATCAGGTGAGTTAGATTATGAAAAATAAAAAAACCCCTTCACTTCTCGTTCCTGTTTCTGACCAGTGCTGCTGTATTTTGAAGTCAGAGTAGAGAGGCAGTGACCAGTGTAGGAAGAAAATAATTTCTTTTAGCGGAGAGGATGTGTGGGGACTTTGTTGGAACAGTGCTATGATGAGAAAAGAAGGCTTATGGTGTGAGAGCGCTGCGTGAGCTCTGGTTGAGATTGATCGCATTAAAGGTCTCCTTGTTGTTGTTCATATCTTGGTGACAGCAGCTCCCTTGGGAAATTATGTTTTCCAGACTTGGAATTTGCTTCTATTTAACTGAGGAAGAAAGAGCTTTGCAGGTTTCCGTAACTACTTTTTTTTTTTTTTTTTTTAATAACTACATACCTACATGCAGGTTTCCTCATGGGTAGTTTTTTGGAACAGCAGGGAATCAGGAATTGTCAAACTGGAATTTGCAGGTAGAGGAGACTCTCCTAAGAATTCGTTGTTATTCTGGCAGAAAGACACTTTGGGTTTATAGCTAGAGGTGCTTGAAGATTGCTTGCTGTGCATGTGTAATGTTTATTCAGCTAGGCTTTTGAGCTACATTCTGGTCACACCTCTGAAAGGGGTAGCACAAAGGTGGCTACAGTGCTCTGAATGCTGTTATAAATCTAATTCATGTTGCAAACTCAGCGGTGCCTGATGATAATTCTATTTCTCTTTTTTTAATGTCATGCTTTCAATATCTGCAAAAAGCGTTGTGTTTGGCCTCACCCTTTCTCCATCAGGTACTGTGACAGCACACAGCTAGCTAGCTGCAGCGTAATTTTTGTAGTAGGTAAACTTCCATTAGCTTAGCGTTAAGGCTTCTTGAATCTGTTAGTGTCTTCAGTCTCTCTTAGGGGCAGAAGTTCAGATAGCAAAACAAATTCATATTGAAAAGATGAGGAAGGAGTCAGTATTATCGCCTTATAATCTTGAGGGACTTGCAGACAGAGTCTTTCAATTTTCAAGACACATAGTTTTCATAAGTATAGCCAACTTGCAAGCTGATGCAGTTTGAAATCCCAAACCAGAAAGTGGTATGTGGAAATCAGTGGTGGCGACACGTTGAAAAGGACCAAAAAGATAGCAAATGTCAGCAATAGCTTGATATGACACAACATATAGAAGAAAGATTAACCGTCCTTCCTCCCCAGTACTATAATATATTTGACAGATTAGGAAAATGACATATTTTAGCATGTATATAAAAGTTGGATGGTAAATTTTCAACTTTTGTTTGTTTGAAAATCAGTAGGTATAGGTTTGTAGATGCCACAGAACCTTGAACATTGCCATTTAGTTTCTTCTAAATATTTGAGTTAAGCTTTTTATATATATATATAGCATATATTTATGGATTGTTGTAGTTACATAAATCAACGATCCTTATTCCTGAAGGTAATTTGAAAATATCAACCATGCAGTCATGCACCACATTTGCAACATATCTTAAATTTGCACAACTGATGGTAGCTTAAACATATGCTGACAGATGCTATTAACTGTTAACTATTACTATATCTTTTTGTTGAATTAATTATCCATCTGAAAAAATATGAAGTACGATGTCTTTGTTATATGTATATTTGCTTCCTTTGACCAATTTTCATCTGTATCTTCAGGTTAAATGGGCTAAAGAAAATTACCATCACAATATTGGCTCTCCATATTCTTTACGTTTAGCTTCTGCTGATGTTACTGGAAAAATAATTGTATGGGATGTGGCAACAGGAACAGCACGTTGTGAAATACAAGAACATACAAAACCAATTCAAGGTAATGGTAGTGCATGATGTTTGTGTGGAAGTTACCTTATGGAATGTCATTACAAATCCATCAACTAGGTTTTGCAAACTATACTCAGCTCTGCCATTGAATTTTACTGTTGGGATTACTAGCTTTCTCTGTTTACTCATTTTCTGTGTAAACGTAAGACTTGCTGTCTCCCAGAGGGATGCTGTGAGATTTAATTCATTATGGTAATATTTTCCAAGGTCTTCTGACAAAAAGTTACAATCTATTTTTATTAATGTTATTGACTGAAAAAATAATATTTACAATGCCAAGGATATCTTCCGGCTTTTGAACTGAGGATGTAGTACAGTTTGCATTGCACCTGAATGTTAATGTCGTCTGTAGTGGTGCAGTACTTTATTACATTGCTGTAAGTTAAGAGTTTTGATTGTGCACGTATACTTTGAAGATTATTTAGTTAGTACATTATATAGCTGCTTCTGATCAAATATACTAGCACGATAACATACATTTGCAATGTAACTAGAGAGAGAAGGTTTTCTGAGCATCTGTGCATTTGTCTTATTCATAGGAGCAGGGAGGCTTTTCTATGCATAGCAATATTAAGATGTGAAAAGTGACTGTAAATTTTAGCATAGAAGACAGTTGTAAATAAGGTAGGTTTCACATATAGTTGGAGTTAGCGGTAGGAAGTCTTGAAGCTGAGTGTGCCATGTTTGAATTAGGTTTCAAGTATAATTAAGTGGACATAAATAGTAAGAATTAATGCAGTCAAGAGAAAGAGGAAATTTTGAGATTGTATGAATAACTGGTTGTGGCTGTCATTTGAGAAGATAGTTTAGCAGCGGTATTTGCTGCTTTTGATTCAGTTCTGTGGGTGGTAGCCCAGTGCAGCTGGGAAGGTCTGAAAAATACCCAGTAAACTCTACCCAAACAGTTCTGGGCAGACAGATGTTTGAAGTTTCTTCATCACAGAATCACAGAACAGCAGGGGTTGGAAGGGACCTCTGGAAATCATCTAGTCCAACTCCTCTGCTAAAGCAGGATCACCTAGAGCAGGTTGCACAGCATCACGTCCAGGTGGGTTTTGAATCTCTGCAGAGAAGGAGTCTCCACAATCTCGCTGGGCAGCCTGTTCCAGTGCTCGGTCACCCTCAGAGTGAAGAAGTTTTTCCTCGTGTTGAGATGGAACTTCCTGTGTTCCAGTTTGTGCCCACTACCAGAAAAAAAAATCATTATCTTATTCAGGGATTTCACAAGTCTCTGGAGGAAATAAAAAACAAAAGCAAACCCCACCCACCCAACCAACCAAAATCCCACCAAAAAACCCAAACAAACAAAAAAGTGTGGAGAAAGGAGCCATGCATTATGATGTTGTAAGCTACAGAAGATTTCTGTTTTCTTCTGCTAGAGGCAGAAACGTCTAGAAGCCTGGCATGGAGGTCAGTACTATCTTAATTGGTCTGATGAAGGGTAGAGAACAGAAAATATATACCTGGCCAGGTATAACACAATTAAGAGACTAAATTGGAAATGACTAATTGTATTTTTCCTTGCTTCTTTTTGTGCTCATCTATTGGTAAGGTGTCATCCATCAAATGCGCCCTTTCGTTAGGTAGCATCTTGTACTTCATCAGTGAAAAAGGTAATGGTTAGAACTCAGAAAAGAGAATCAAAAGATCTAGATTTCATTCCTTGTTGCATCACACACACAATATCATTTTTACTATTGCTTTAATTGGTGCAGTTTTTATACTCAATAGCAGTACTTTCCTACTATTGTAAAACTTGGGTTTTTGGTTCTAATTACTTGTGGTAGGCACTCTTCTGTCTGTTGGAACCACTCCTAACAGAGCTGACCAGGAGCTGGCTGGAGCAGTGGGGTCTGGTTAGCTTTGTACCTGAGCTGGTGCTGCCAGTGGACTGCTTCCAGCACCAAACTGGCTCTTTCAGAATTTCCTGGGAGGGATAACTCTGCACGTACAGCAGCATCTGCATGTTCTGCTGCATGTTACGGATTTCTGTTTATTGCTACTGCTGTCCATGTAGCAATATGTCTACAAATTACTTCTGAGGTAAAGTTTAGACCACTTCCCCTCCCTGCCCCCCTTCCCCGTCCTGAGACCATAATGGCTTTCTAAGAATAATTTATAGTTTATTTGGACTATTTTGAAAACTTGTGATGATGCTTGTGTTATACCTGCTTTTTATTTTGTATTCTATTATATGAAAGCCCACTTACAGAAATTAGGTTGTTTGTTTTTCGTTATTATTTTGTTTTTATATATCCTGTGAAAGTAGCTACAATATTGTAAGTCTGATAGAATAAATTTTGGTGTCCCACTATTGACTGCAGTTAATTGTATTAGTTCTGTTTCCTTTTTGTGTTCCTTGTGTGTTACAAGTTGCATTTTATTTACTGCTGACAGCAATTCACTGAATGTTTGGTGGAGTTTTGACCATGCCATTTGAAGATTGCTCCACGTTTTCAGACCCAGTGAAGGCTTTCCAATCTGCTGGGTTTAATTAAAATTCTGTTCTGTTCTCAGTCCCTGATTTCATTCAGCAATAACCTCTAACAAAAGCAGCTTCTTTTCCTTTCCATCTGTTTCTGAGGCCTCTGGCTGTTTTTTACAAGCCTGTAGAAAATAGTGCAAATACAGAGATTGAGGATTGGAGTGATCTGCTGGTTCTCGGAGTGTTATCTGCAAGAGCTTTCTAGGGTAACAGCTGAAGCATCACTATTTCAATAAGGAGCAAAGTGGTGCTTCAGTGCAAGGCACTATTCTTTATTTCATCCAAACCGTGCATTCACCTGGGAAGGAGTTAACCGTTTGTTAACTTATAGTGTAACTGATCAGGAGACACATGGCTGGTTTGTGGCATTTTTTTTCTCTGAAGCCCAGTGAGAAGCACTTATCAGCTCTGAAAAACCTGAATTGATAAAACAGAAGAATAGCTGAGGAAGGAAGTTTTTTTCAACATCTTAATATATATGAACATGCTGTAGAGAAGCTGTGACTTTGTGAGGCCATGCAATGAGTGGTAAAACAAATCCCCTGGATGGGGATTTTATCTACTGCCTGCCTGACCCGTTCTGTTGTCTAATGCTGTCCCATGCAGCATCTAGATAGCTGTAATACAGCTCCTTTCAGGTAACTGAGGTGGCTCCCTGTTCCTATTGACAGAAAACGTAGTCTTTTATGTCCCTTTATCTTGAATGTTTAAATGTTGCCCAGCCGTGATGATTGGCAACCATACCTCTTCAGACTGGACCTAGCTTTTAAGCACTGTACTTGTATTCTTGATTGTGTGTACACTCGATTTCATTTTACTCTTAAGACTCTTTGTTAAAAAGTATTTGAAGTGGAGAAGACATTTGTTTCCAGGTCCAATACTGACACCATCTCAGATATTCATTTGGGATTGTGTATGTTATATGTTTCTTTTCACTTTGACTCTGCAGTAGTTCTGTACGATACAGTATGTTGTTTCAGGTAGGAATTCACTGTATGAAAAGATCTGACTTCTTCAGATCACGTGTGGGTTGTGAGCATGGGTATCGACATGTGTAACCCAGGGTATTGCTGCTTGTTAAAAACATAAATTCAGGCTGTAAAAGGAACTTAGTTTTTAGAATTTTGAAAGAGAAACATCTTGTTCCTAACAAGTCACTAATCATTTCTTTAAAGATGAGATATTACAGAAGAAAAATAGTTTTAAAATAGAACAAACTTTGTTTGAAAATTAATTTCACTGTTGTTCCTTCTTTCGACAGACATGCAATGGTTGTGGAATCAAGATGCTTCTAGAGATTTACTGCTTGCTGTTCATCCACCTAACTATATTGTACTGTGGAATGCAGACACGGGCACCAAACTTTGGAAGAAGAGTTATGCTGAAAATATTCTGTCTTTTTCATTTGACCCCTTTGATCCATCACACTTAGCTTGTAAGTTTGTGTAATTGTGACGTGAATATGTGTGACCAGGAAAAATGTTGAACTAAAATGTTAATATTGAGATTAAAGTAATGGATTGGAGAGAATAATGTCAGTAATGCCAAGAAGTCATCTCAAAACAAAGACAGGGGAATCTTTGGCCAATGTGGAGTCTTCTAAAATAAAATGCCATTGTGTGAGGGGAGGGGAAAAGTAGGCCTGAGTAGAGAAGTTAGAGATCTGAAAATAAATGTTTGAGACTTTTTCTAAAGAAGGTGGAAAGTGTATAGATAGGGATCTGGAGGAAGCCAAGTATAGAGAACCCTGTTAAACTGACATAAGCTATAAAAGGATGGATGCTGAGGGAGAATCCAGTGAGATGAGTAGACCAAGAATAAATGGTAATTTCAACAGAGTGGATATTTTTTTTTAAAGGAATAGAATGTGAGCATCAGTTTCAGAAGCAATTCAAATGTGAAGGGGGAGTGTAGTGCAGATTTATTGATGTTTTAGCAGAAAGAAACTTAAGAGAAATGAGTCACCATTTCATTTTTTTTAATTTAGCTTGATCACTCCTGATCTATAATGAGACAGTGCAGTTTCCAGAATTTGTAGTTGCCTTTTTTTAATCTGCCATACCATTCAACCTAAAAAGAGAACTTTTTTTTGGTATAAACATGTAGTAAAATCTTAGCTACATCTTTATAGCTTAGCTGAATCTTTATGCTACAACATAAATAATGTGAGTTAATGATTCTTTGAGCCATGCTGTGCACAAGAACAAAAAATGGTGAAATAGCCAATGTGGTCAACCCTGCCTTCTATTTAGATTGTGAAGCTTAAAGAAAAATTGTTGATGAGAGATAACTGTACTGAAGAAACAAGAGGTTTCTGCCAGTAATCCCCACAGTATTTTTTTAGTGTGGACTTAATTTTGAAAAATTGAGTTTTGTGGATATAATTAATTGTTACAGACCATATGCAGTTCTTTCAGTAGATGGTGGCTGTTGTCTAGAATTCTGAGTTTTCTACATAATACAGTATTATTAAAATTATTAGCAGTTCTCCCCATTAAAATTTCATTAAAATGCAACATCACAATCAAGTTGCACATCGTATTTTGCTATAATAACAATTGTTTTTCTTGGTACAGTGCTCACCAGTGAAGGAATAGTGTTCATCTCTGACTTCTCTCCTTCCAAAGCTCCTGCCAGCTCAGGGAAGAAAGTTTACATCTCTAGTCCCCATTCCAGTCCTTCTCACAACAAGCTGGCTGCTGCTACAGGGGCCAAAAAGGCCCTTGATAAAGTAAAAATCTTAATCAGTAATGAAAAACCAAGGTAGGTTGCAAATATTTCTTCTCAGGTAACGTTTTGTATACCTGTATATTTTATAGATATAATTAAAGTTTATAAGATAATTAGTTTTAAAAAAGAAAATTCATTGGGGTAGGCAGATGGTTGGATATCCTATATGAGGGCATTATGTGAGGATATAATATTGGCAGTCATTCATCCAGTTCTGTTCATAAAAACAGCCATATCACCCCAGCATGTTTTACAGAAGTTAATGACATAACGTTTTCCCTTCACTGACATTTTTCATGCAGGTGTAAATTCAGAAATATCTTTTGGGGGATAGGGAGGGTGGGGGAAGATGAAAATGAGCTAAAGTAATTAATTTCAATTGTGGAATGAGAAGAGATATAATAAGAGAATAAAAATTCTTTAAGTACTGATACCTGAGAAGAGTTGTCATTCTGATGTTGTACATGATACTGCAGTAGGAGGCATTTTTTAAGTTAATAGCGTATAAATAAAATTAGAATTTATACATTTGTCTATTTTCTGAGCTTTTAAAACTAAAGTTGTTGTATTTTGAAATTTTTTTTTTGTTAGAAATTCTCCAGATCACTCTTGTGTAGCGTAATTCTTTTTTTCTTTTTGTACTTTGAGGAATAAAAGTACTTCTCAAGCATCTAGAGAATGTGAGAACAAACTAACTGTATTAACAGTTAGCACTTGACACCAAAATGTAGTGCAAATATAAAATTTATACTCTGTTTTAATAAGGTGTTTAAATTGCAAACAGGGGAGGAGATGATGTTTCCTCTGGTAATCATTTAAGAAATTGTGATTTTTGTGTGAAGTTAAAGGGCATGATCTCATAATTTTGTGTTCTACAATGCCTAATTTGTGATACATTGGACAGAATGATTTGCAAATACTGAGACAGTATATATGCTGCTGCAGCCTTATGTGTACTCTGAAATAACAGCCGATCAGCAAAGATACGATTTTTCTGCATTCTCCTGATTGCATTTTAAATTGTATATAAATATTGCCAAGGGTGTGATAGTCTTCTCTTTTCTCCCTCCTTTTCCATTCAGAACACTTGAAAAGAGTGGAATGGGAAAAGGGGAAGAAAAAATTGTAGCAGCAATGATTTATCTGGTTTTATATTAGTTTAGGGAAACTTCGGGAAAGAGGAGCAGGAGATTGTCAGGGAAGCGATGGCAGAGAAAAGGTGAATTATACTCCTGAAGCAAGGAATGAGATGCAACAATAGTGTAAGGAGGGTTTAGTGTGTGGTAGAATGAGGAGATTAAATCCAAACCAAACCCCTCAAAGGGATGATATATTAAATCAGTTCAGAGACCTTCAAAACTGTGTGCAGTATGAAGATGACTTTCTTCAATGGGATTTAAATATAATTCAATGGATTGCACATACCTAATGAACCTCTTCACGTTGCAGCCAGTCTCCTGTTAACAATCAACAAAATGACAATTGCTCTTTGCTACATTCTTTGAGTTTGAAAACTGATATTCTTGATAGGCTAGTTCTGTTCATTTCAAAATAAAGTAATATGCATAATTATATAAAAAAATTGAAGCAAGCAGTATGTTTAAGGGTAATTTCCCATGAATACCAGTAAATGTCATGGCAGCTAGCACTGTTCATAATTGAATTGCTTTGTATTTGAGATGTGCAAGAATTACACTTGTTCCATTTGAATTACATATTATTTTAAAATTACTCTATAATCTTATTTAGACAAAAGTCAACAGACTGCATGTCTTTTAAAGGTCAGTGATGCTTTGCACTGCTCTAGCAATTAAATCGAATTCTACATTTCCCTAGCGATGAAAACAGGGAATACTTGAAAAAACGCAGCTGCAGGAAAATTTATAGCGTTAATTTTATTTTGAACTTGAAGTATTTGTTGATACTGAACTTGATTAAAGTTTATATCTGATGTTTTGCAGTGCTGAATCTGTAACACTCAACGACTGTCTTCAGTTGTCGTATTTGCCTTCCAAAAGAAACTACATGCTGTTATTGTATCCCAGAGAAATTTTGATTCTTGACTTGGAAGTGAATCAGACAGTGGGTGTGATTGCAATTGAAAGAACAGGTGTGCCTTTTCTGCAGGTAATGAAAATTTGATTGGTTTCTATCATTGTAATAGTTTATTAAGATCATATGTAAGTTCATGACCCACTGACAGTTGTGTTTTAATTAGTTTTAGAGGATGAAAAGAAGTTAGCTCACCGGGGGGGGAAAATGTCCTCTGAACCAAGCATTGCTTAATTTAGTTTTCTGAGCTCTGCAGCAAACCCACTTCATTTTGTGGTGGTACAAAAGTTACCAGTGTGGAAACAGTGCTATGTAAAAAGGACCTTTTTTTTTTCTCTCGTGGTTAAGCTGCTTACACACAAGTTAATACTAGTTCTCTGAGCATCTGCCTTTGCTTAATTAGACAGCTAAGTCTAGTCTGAGGTCTTAGTGAAGCAACTTTATTCTCTTGAATCCTGAATTCTGATACCAAAAAAGAAAGTTATCACTTTTTTAAAGAAACAAACAACCAGCTAAAAAGAATATATAGAGTACATCAATGTTTAAAAAAACCCACCCCAAATTAGCAAACAATTCAAACAAAAGCTTTCAATGAATTTCTCAAATAGACTTCCTTATTCACAAGTACTGTAGCTAAAGAAGTTCATTGGAGTGTTGCATTAATGGTAGCGACTTGTTTATACATCAGAAATTGTGTGTTTATTTGCAAGTGTGCTTTGCAAAGGATAACATTTTGATAACCCGATACAATGTGGTATCTCGTTACCTAGGTCATTCCTTGCTTTCAGCGTGATGGGTTATTTTGCCTACATGAGAATGGTTGTATAACTTTAAGAGTTCGCAGATCTAACTGCAGTATAACTGGAACTCCAAATGAAGAGCCAGGTAAGTTTTGTGTCAAAATGTCCAGAAATGAACTTTGAAGCATATTAATTAATACTTTAACATCAATATTAACCATCATGCCTCATACACGGTGGTGAATGACAGCACTTCTAGGGGTTTTTTTATACGTTAAATTTAAATTTATGCTGCATTGTCCCCAAATTTTTTTTTTACTTTCCTGCAGTGTAGTGCAAAAAAAAGATATTAATATCCTGATAATTCTTTTATCACTAAATAATACTTAAATTACGGAGTGACTTAACAGTCACATATACAGGAAAGTTTTAGATAAAAGACGATTTGTTCTTTTTATCTTTAAGAAAAACCATCTTTTTCAGGCAAGCACAAGGTTTTGGAAGTCATTTGGTTAATTGGAAGAATTGATTTTAGAACAAAGGCATGGGCTTAAATTTAGATTAAAATCTAAATTATTAAACCTTTGTCTCTCTTTTGAAATGTTACTAAGAATGGCCTTTTAAATATAATGAAGGAGACTGGAAAAAAGAAGGGAAAACACAGTACTGTCAATGTAAATAAGTTGGGGTATTTTTTGTTTGTTTTGGTTGTTTTGGTTTTGGCAGTTTGGTAGTTTCTAGTGAGCTGCATTACTTGTTTCCAAGTTTACCAATAAACCAAGCAAGTTTTAGATTGTGGAGAGCAGATGCATTTTCTGCCCAGATATGCAACAGTAATTTTTTAGATTTTGCAAGATTCATGTGGAATAAGATATTTTAAAGACAAAGTTACATTTTGGAGAACTTTTCCAAGCTGTATTGTATACAGCAAGATCAACAGTATATTGTTTTTGATTATTTTTCCTAATTGTTGCACAGGAAGCATGTGGATTTCAACCAAAGAGCTCAGTCATTCTGTAAATTTACCTCTGTTGATTGATCGTATCGTATGTTTTCCATTCTAATTGTTTGTCCTCTGTGGGACATTGATGTTACAGATCCAGACCCAGTTCAGGAGCTGATTTATGATTTAAGAAGTCAGTGTGATGCAATCAGGGTCACAAAAACAGTTCGACCCTTCAGTATGGTGTGTTGCCCAGTGAATGAGAATTCTGCAGCTCTCATAGTCAGTGATGGCAGGGTAATGATCTGGGAATTAAAATCCAGTATTTCTGGCAGAAGTGTGCGTAACAGGTAATGGGATTTATTCTTCTTATCAAAGCTTCCATCTGTTACATTTACAAGTGGTGTGTAGTATTTAATTATATTCTAAAAGTGATGTCCTTGTGTATATGGTAGTGCGGCGTGTGCTATACATTGGTATGAATGAAAGGAAGAGGAACAAAATATATCACCCAAACAGATTAGTTGCCTTGCTTTGGGGAAGTGAAGGATCAGTATTTGCTCTTCTTTCTTTAAAAAATAATTCCATACTAAGCGGCTGGAATAAGGAAACGAAAGATAGGAATGAATAGTCACATTATTTTGTAGTAATGTTTTCTTCTAATTTGGCTTTCTTCAGATATAATTTCCTTCAGGAATGGAAGGAATATGTTTTAAGTAGGGGGAAGGTTTTCTGTTAGGTTTGTGTGAATTTGACACAGAGCAATATGAGGCTGCATAGTAGGTGGATGGAATATGGTGGTATAAGCAATATTTTTATATACAAGGCCTTTGCAGTTTTAGATTTTGAGCAGTCTCTAAAAATACTATATGAAGTAGTATAGTTCTTTGAATGTTCAGTGTATTACAGTCATTCTGCTGCAATAAACCTTAAATGTACTACTGATAAAATAAATAACTTACTGCCGTAAAAGAAGTACAGAATTCTTAGTAGACTTTTAAATGTCAGAAGTACCAGATTTTCAGCATAGATCTTTTTGTTGCTCATCAGTGATTTAATGTTTTTATTCTTGATGTTCTCAAAAATACTGTTAGATGGATTCTTTGTGATGCATATCCAAGAGAGCTGTTTAGGATCCCTGTGTTGCTGGGTTTTACTTCTTGGATTCTTAGGCTCATTTCTAAAATACTGATTTTTGTCCTGATTATGTAACTAGGAAAAATAATAAAAAATAATGTAAAAATCACTGAGCCTAGAGGATTCTGAATATAGTTGGATTGTTCTGAAAAGTAAAGGATATTTCCAGTTGGCACAAAGTCTTTAATGGATTTTGAAGGAGTCTTCCTCCATTAGCTCTTGATCCTGCTAGATTTGATTGTCTTAATTAAAATTTGAACTCAAAGTCTGTTAAAGTGAGATTTTAAAGAAAAAGGCTTTGTACATGCTTTAAACTAGATTTTTGCGTGCAGCTGGATGCAGTCAGTAGCCTTTGGTCTTTGCTTATGACAGACACCTGTCCTCAGCCCACCAAGATATGATTGACAAGGCTGCACGGGCTGTTTGAGTCCCTTTTAGATGCATAGATGTCACACAAGACTGTAAATATAGGTAACAGCCTAAGTTTCTGTTGTAGCTTTGTATATGCAAAGGCAATTGTGTTTTGTATGTTTGGGTAAAGGCATTGCTTCAGTTATGGGTTTTGTCTTCTGGAACCTATACAAGATGTTTATACAGGTTAATGAAAAAGGTTCCCCAAGTTTGGGAATCTGTTCTTAAGTGTCAAAATATTTATGATTGTTCCTTAGCTGTATTCATTATCATAGCTGTACATATTAATACACAATATATTGAAAAGCTTCCATTCAGTGCGTAGGTACGCTTCCAAGCAAGGGATGCATCTGTCTGTTTTTCTCTTACTTACAAATATCTCTTTAAGGAAGATGAAAGTTATTTTAAATTTTGTACGTTTTTGTGTGCATTATCTCCTGGTACAGTTTTTCGTGGAAGTTGATGTTGGGAATAATCTTCTCAAAATATTGTGCAAGTAATAAGTGGTAGGAATACTGAAAGAACAACCTGGGGAAAAAAGAAAATCGAGGACCTCAGTCAAAAGGCAATACAGTTTGTATTAGGAACTTGTTTTAATTTCTTTTACAGCAGCTCAAGTGCATCACCTTTGTATTCCCCAGTCTCATTCTGTGGAATTCCTGTAGGAGCATTCCAAAATAAACTTCCAGACCTCTCATTAGACAACATGATAGGTAAGAATTTTATTCATAATACTACTACTCATTTTTAGGTTTTTTGAATCATTGTACATCTTAGGAACTACATATGTTAGAATTATTTTGTATACATTTTAAATAGTAATTCTGAAAGAAAAGAATTCCTATTTGCTAAAGAAATTAGCAAATTAATCTTTTTGAAGATTTTATGTTGAGGACCAATGTTCAAACTTCAGTTTCTCTGAGGAAAAAAATAAATTTAAATGGAATTTGGCCAAAACTCCTTCATTTCTTAGAAGTAATCTTAAACGGATGAAGACAATTTATCTGACACATCCCATCTTTGTGAAATCTAGATAGCAACCAACACTTCAGGACTGAGAAATGTTCCATAAAGATGGTTATCTTTATGTTTTAAAACTAATTTTTCTTGGGAAAGTGACTACTGCTGCTCAGAGATGCAAGGGTGCAGATTTTGGATTTCCTTTTACCAAAAGTTGTCTGTATTAGCTGGTGCAGGCAGCTTACCACTGCGGGAGGTTCTTTTGCTCTTTACCTCATGTATTTAAATATGACCTTTAGGGCATGATTTTTCTCTTACCTGCATTTCCTGTAGTTACCAACATCATAGCTATTGTTAATTTTTACCTTACGTCACTCGGACCGGTACGGCTGCCTGCAGAAAGTATACAGTGGTGGAATCACATCTTTTTTTCTGCCCATCTTTATTGTTGTATCTGAGCAAATTCACTGTATTTCTAGTGGTAGATTACACTCAGTTTTTACTGTTTAGGGTTATATATACCTCCATAAGTCTTTCAGTTGGTCTAGTAATTTTAAAATATTTGTAACTAAAAAAAAAAAAAAAGGAGAAAAAAATAAGTAAAAGCTACCCTTGCGTTCTGGAAGAAGACTGAAATGGTTGCACTTCACTTTTTTTCCTCTTCCTTCCTTTCTCCTCACCCCCCTCCCCCTTCCTTAGTGTTAGGAAAGAAAGTTATTATTGGAGAAATTAACAGAAGTGCACTCCAGTGCCTGATAACTTTCCATAACATTTCTGATTAATATTGAATACTAACAAGAGCTTTCATTTTTAAGCAGGGCAAGGCACAATTGCTGGAGAAGAACAGTTAAAAAGTTCTTTTCTGCAAGAAGTGCACCTCAGATTTCTGCTGACTGGACTTCTTTCAGGACTTCCTTTGCCTCCATTTGCTATCCGCATGTGCCCACCTCTGACGACAAAAAATATTAAACAATATGAGCCAATCCTTGCTGTTGGTAAGTGTCTTGAATCGTTTATTCGTTGCTCTGAAAAGAATATATTCTATAATAAATACCAATATAGTTGCTAATACAGGAAAAAAAAAACTAATCACAGATAGTGACCCTTGTATTAGTTAGCAACCACGATAGTCTTTGGATTCTTTTTCTTCCTGCCTTGGATTAAGTAATGCTACCTCAAAAATTGCAACATATTAGGAAGCTTGTATTTATCCTTTAATCTACTGTGATATTGGTCCATTGATACATTCAGTGTTTTACATGCTGCTCCAACTTCATTCTAAACATCAATAAGTATGGACTTCTGCAGCACTGCATTCCTAGAATAACTAAATTACCTTAACATTGAGACTGGACTTTTGTCCTGATAAAAGTACCTAAAAAATATACTTCAAGCACGTTATTTTTCCTGAATAAGTTTTTTTCTGTCTTACTAGAAAGGTATTTAAGCTCATCTAGATACTACAATAGTTGCCAGTGAGCACCTGATTTATTACCTCCAAGTTCTCCCTATTTAAATGTGGTTTTTCTGGCACGCTCTTTCACACCACATCAGGAATTTCACAATGTATCCATACAGGCTGCTGTCTTTGCAGTCATTGGACTGGAACAGTAGGCACAGAGATGCTGTAATTTAAAGATTGTAGTAGGTTATAAAATTAGAGCTCGGGATTTGAGTTATTCCAACATGCTCTTGGTATATCTAAGATATCAATTGATTCTGGACTGCCCTCTCAAGACTGTGTGTCACTAGTTAGACTTAGGAGATTTTTGTTATTCTTAAGGTTGCCTGTGCTATAGATTTTACATAAGCTGTAGCTGTTAAAACAGGTGAAATATAAAGATGAGGAAACTAATAGGTAGGTATAAAGTGCATTTACAGCAAGGTCTGCAGCATTCTGCACTTAAGGTACCTGAATGGCTCTTTAGATATGCATTGTTGTATTTAATAAAGTTGATTATGAATATAAAGAAAAAAGAGATGGAAAAGTAAGTCTTCCTAGTGTCTAATAAAAAATTGTAACTTTCAGTGTTTCAGAAGATATTTGATCTAATTGAAGCTAGTAGCTACTAAGTTATTGATTTGTAGTTTGAAAGAGGTCATTATTTCAGGGATGAGAAAGCTTTAATGATTCAGTAAAATCTACTCATGATTCTCCCTTGGGATTATTGATGGATAACAGTTAATATTCTTCTTTGAGGCATTTACTCATCTTGAGTAATCAAAATAAAAAGAAACATTTCCTTTCTACAGGCCCTACAAGTGGGTTCAGGAAAATATCTTGATCCAAATGGATTTCAGTGGCTGCAGAGAACCTTGGAGGGTTTAATATTTGGGATTTAAGCACTAGAAATCAAAATACGTTTTCTAAAAATATGTTACGGGTATTAAAGGGGGGGGGGGGGGGAGAAAAAAGAGAGAAGTAGCTGTAAGTCATGCATTTTCACTAAAGTATGGAAAAGAAGAATAAAATGAGTGTGTATTTGTTTTAAATCACTCTTTATAGGTACAAGTAATGGCTCTGTCCTGGTGTTTCATCTTACAAGTGGACTTTTACACAAAGAGTTAAGCATCCATTCCTGTGAAGTCAAGTAAGATTTTAGTTCCTGTTATAATCTTTCTGGGAGACAAACATTAAAACTTCTAACTAACATTGTAGGAGCAATGTGGATGTCTGGTTTCATAGTTGATGATGCTTAAGAAAATTGCATGTTGAGTGCTCTACCTTAACAGTGTCTTTGCTATGGATAAGCAGTAACACACTGTCAGAAGTAGAGTGAAAATTACATTGAACTAAATATTTGAATTGTAATCTGTGCTTGTTGATCTAGGATGCGTATCAACTACTTCCAGTTTCTTTAGTGTATTCTAGTAGAAAGAAGGCTTTTTAGCACAAGAAACTTTATTACAGTGTCTTATTTATATAACCATCGTGACTCTCAGATTATGTCCTTTGAAATAATGCCCTTTTGTACACCAAGGTTTATTTACTTTGCCCCCTTGAGGCTGAAATTGCTGTTGAGACAGTTCTATTCCTAACTGAAATAAAAATAATTTTACCTTTAAAGATTTTAAAGACCGAATACAGGACTCAGTATTTATCCATCCTAAGTAAGGAACAGAGTAAGTTTTAAAGCTGTTGTACTGTGTGTTTGTGTGTACACAATGGCATAACTTTTTGGATAGCTAATGGCAAACGTGCTTGCTGGATACATATTTCTAGACAGATTTAAGCATGGAAAATAAAATATTTATCTTTAGTAGTAATATTAGTAAAAATTTGTACCAGAGCTGTGGCATGAAGCCTTTGTCAGGGTAAGGTCTTCATTTTACTGTTCATTCTACAAAAAGGTACGAAGGATGTCTGAGAATAGATAACTCTAAAAGTTCATTATGGAAACCTGCTTTGAATCTACCACCAAAATCACATAAGTATATTTACATTTCTGGTGTGATTGGTAGGCACTGTAAGAATAGATTTTCCCTTTCCATTCTAAACCATTTGAGGTTGGTTTTTTTTGTTTCATACCATTAACTACTTACAAAATTATTTTCATTTTACGTGCTGTTATGCAGCACAAGGGGATACTGCTTTTTCCCTCATTGAGGTGGTTATAGAATTCAAAATTAAACCCACTACTAACATTTCACGGATTAAAGAAAAAAAAAAAAAGAAAATGGGGAGACAGGAAGAAATGCACTTTTGAAAAAGTATTTCTTTTATTTAGGCTTCATGTATTATTGGAAACATTGTTAGTTTGGACTTTTCACTTTGCAAAAGGTTTTGCAACTTTTCAATACATGGTCTTTTTAGGAACTGTCCCTGCACAAATGGTATTTTTAGAACAAAATTAAAATGATTGTGAATTTTGTTTAGTCATAAGCTATTACCTGGGTAAGTCTTTCAAATTTTTGTTTTAATTTCCTCAGTCCCGCTCTTAATGGTCTGAGTGACTTTCTGCATAATTTTTACAAGTTCAAGGGAGTGCTTTAAGCAATGTAGAATAAGGCACAGTAATTTTTTTTTTTAAATTAATATTCATGGAATGCAACAGTTTTTCTTTCAGTGGGAATTCTTACTTTACCTCTGAAATGCAGATAGATTGGATAATGCCTCTATTTCAGTTTTAACTGAAAATATACCTTCAGGGAACTCCATTATTTTAGTACGTAATTGAGAATACTCTGAAATTGCATCTCAAGGCCAGCAGAGTTTTCATTGCCTTTTAAGTTTAAGGTCTTTGGAATGGCAACTGTCCTTTACATATCAACTGTGCTGAAATAATGGCCATTGAGTTGTCTAGGTGCTAGCAATTGCCTTTTTTTTGAGATTAAAGTGTTCTTTTTTAGAACCTACATAGGTAGTCACATGCTGATATTTTTAATTATTTTTAAACTTTGCAATTCTGTATTGTGATTAGGAGTAGGGTGAACTGTTTTTCTGTCCTACATTTAAGATATTCATACTCATGAGTAACCTTGAATATTCATTTTTTCCATGGTTATTACTTACCTATTTCACTATTTGTTTAGAGTTATGTGAGTAAATACTTTTCCTTTGAGTTTAATTTGGTTTTTATTAGGAGACCGAGGCAAGAAGCAGCAGAAATGCTTCAGAGCACACAGAGAGGAAAAGTCAATCAGGCTACTGCTAGGAGCGTAAGTGAGGGGAAAGAACAGAGGGAGACTATAGCATGTGTGCTGGCTGAAAGAAACTGTGAGCAGGAGGTCAGTCTTTCTTCCTTCAGGATACAGAGAAATGCAATTAATTCTTATCACTGAGAGGAATTAGAAGAACCATGAAATAACTAAGTCTGATACCTGTTTTAAGTGGAGCAATCTAAGCTATTCTGGTAAGAGAGGAGATGATAATACATCTTCAATGCAGAGGAGAATATTTTTGAGACATGTAAATAAAATGCCTGCAATGTAGCTTCTGGTTCAGTGACAGTGGTGCATTTGCAGTGTCTGTCACTGCTACTTTTGCTTAGTCTGATAGATGGATAACTGACTAGAGCAGTGCTTCTCATTCTTTTTCACTGAAGCTCAGCAAGTTCAAGGTTGCAACAGCGTTAATTTTTTAAAATTAAAATCTCACTGACTGTAACAAGAACGTATATGGCCTGCAGGCAAAACTTGAAAATTATTGCATTACATCCAAGTTTTAGCAGTTGAATTTAAGCTGACTCCCCTTTGGGAGACTGCTTTGCAAACATTCATCACCTCCTGAAAAAAAAACTTACCTCGCACAGAGAAAGATGAATGAAAAATACCTGCCATTTCTGTCATGCAGGTGTTGGTGTGCTAGATTTATTTCTGTGCATTAGTAAATATGCATTGCCTGACAAGTGTAGGCAGTGTTGCAATGAAATCCTGTGTATTTGGAATTGAAATCTGAAGTCTCCATTACAGGATGTACAATTATCTCCGATGTACCGTGTTAAGCACTTATTTGTAACTTCTTTTTCTTAACCTTCCTCCTCCTAAAAAGGAAAAACTTGTTCCATTGCTGACATTCACTTTTGGACATGTAGACCATACAAATACTTTTGAAGTACCAGGAAAATTCTTTTTAAATAATAAAATTTGAGGCTGAGAGTATTTTCTCATAATATGATTGAGATTTTAATACAGTTTCATTAATATGGTTTCATTTCCAATTTTTCCTTTCTCTTTTTCTTGTAATTCTTATAATTAATTTGAGTAGCAGCTGCCTTGTCATAAAGTCACAACAATCCATTCCCAACTAGAAAAGTCATTTGTGTTTTTATCCACTTCAGTGCACTCTGTAATTTTGTGCATTGGAAATATTAATCAACACAACTGAATCTTACCCCTGAAGTAACTGAGGCAAGTTGAATGTATAGAAACCTGAATTTCATATTTTAAAAGAGAGGATCCAGCCTGAGAAATAGTTTACAGCTGAATGTAACCCTTAATTCTAGTAGACAAAGATTTCTTTTTAGTAGAAAATTTTGCAAATGGAGATATTTCAATACGGAAAGCATTACTTGTTTCCTTCATTAAAACTTGAAACACTGTCTTCAGATTCTCAATTTACATGAATGAGAATAAAAAAAAATTACATTTTCAGGTGCAAGCTTTTAGCTAAACTAAGCTTTCCTTTGGATGATGAGTGTCTTGGATTTCTGTAAGATTTTGTTGGTATTGACAGATGGCAGCCGGCAGCAAAGATAAAGGACTTGTCCTGTTAAATCTGAGCTGATGAAAGAAGTAGAGAAAACGCCTCAGGTCTTTGAATGAGAATGTTGTTGCCAGTGGTTATTCACCACTGCATTATGAGTATTCTATGCTTTTTCCAAAAAACATAGTAGAATAATAGATAAAAATTAGAATGGTGTCAGAATTCATATTTCTTCCATTTCAGAAAGCTCCCTGTATTTGTGACCCTTCAGAGACTTGCAGTGTCACACATTGTTGCAATTGGAGATTTCTATTCAATCATTGCTGTAATGTTTCAATTAATAATTGAATGCTTGTCATTTTGATTGACATCATTGGTTGAACTTTCATAGGTCCTGGTGGGAAAAGGATTGGGTCCTAAATTTTTAACTTGAGGATTTAGGAAAAAAACTTCCTATTTTATTTTAAAGCTTGAACTAGAAAAAATAAAGGTATGGGTGTAACTTGTATGTGCAAAATATTATAGGAATATTTTTTGCTTTTGCCTATCCACATTGCATTTAGGAAACTTCTACATAATACAATGTGAGTTGGATTTACTGACCGTAAATCATAAATACTGTTCTTTATCTTTCTCGTATTTCACATATATTCTTGCAAAAGAGACCAGGATTTTACAATAGATGTAACAGAAGACCTAGTTGTACTGGAAATAGTTCTTAAGTAATCTGTTTTTGAAGAATTTGAGGAAAACCTAAATCCTTTTACCCATGTTTAAATGAACTTGGGCCTATGTATGTATTAGAGCAGTCTTAATTTTCTTTTAGATCAGTTCCTTGATTTATTTCACAGATAAAGCACTCAATTATTTGGCACTCTGCTGTCCCTAGGAATATTTTTCTCTTTCTGTATGCTGGCAAATTTGAGTTACTTGATAGTTCTTCCCATCTGGTAAACCACTGATTTAGTCGGAGTCATGCTAGTCCAGGCTATTTTCTAGCCATTCAAATATTTTGGCTAATATGCTCTGTGTACTGTCTTCTGATAACAGGGGAATCGAGTGGATAAGCTTGACTGGGTTTATTTCCTTTGCCACATCAACTCCTAACAATCTGGGGCTAGTAAGGAATGAGCTGCAGCTGGTAGATCTACCAACAGGTTAGTATTTCCTGAGAAATTTGTACGAGAGGCTGACAGATTTGTTGGGAAGTGACAAACAGCAGTTCTTACTACTTTTTTTTTTTCTTTCTTCTGTTATCATGATATTATAAAGAGGAGTTTTAACTAGTTCTGCTCTTCTGCCCTTGTGAAACCACGTAATGTTTTCTATGTCCACAAAATGCATCTATCTCCAAATGTGTTTTGTCAGTCTACGCCCACCGTTTCACGTGTGCCTGAAATAGCGTTGAGCCATTTATTGTGGTTTGTATCAGCAACAGATAACTTCTCAAGGTAGGCCAGATGCATGGCCAGAATTTGAGTGTATGTATGAATGTAAAATGGATATTTTAATAATGAAATTGGATACTTTTATTGTATTTACTTCATGAACCCTTTGACAAATTCTCATTTACATTTCTGAGTAACAATAAGGAAGAAAATTCCTAGGATGTTTGATCACTAATGAAGAAAATAGAGCTGGAAGGTTTCCTGTAGCTTGGCCTCTGACATGAGAGCTTTAAGTAGCATTGTTGATAACTAGATTTATTCACGTAATTGGCCTGAGTAATTTAGCTACGAGCAGTCATAAGAGTGGCAAAAGTTTGGAAACTTGAATTTTCCTCACAAGCTAAGGAGAGTGACACTTGCATAGGAGATGCTGTGATACCCTGCTGTGTGTAGATCATTATTTTAGTGATACGTATAACACCTGTAATTCTGCAACTTTGTACAGGTGAGTGAATATTTTGTTGGAATAAGTTTATAAGTTCTTAGGGTTTATTCTTTTAGCTGGGAAGAAAGAGAACGGTTCTGCTAAGTGTAGAATGAGCACTTTGCCATGGAAATACTTTCAGACTTAGTTTATGACAGAGTTAATTTCTCTTACAAAACTTGAAATCTACCCATGAATTTCCTACTTGGGGAATTGAGAGTATATCTCACTGGCTTTGAGTGGAAAAGAATAACTCTTTGAACTCTTTCTCAATATTTATGTAATGCTCATGGTGCATCAGTTTCAGTACTTGTGCTCTGGGAGTGAGTCAGGTCTTAGATTAGTAGAGTTTACATTATATTTAGTCCTTTGAAACACAGTAAGACTTTGACAATGACAAGAGTAATGTGAGATATGGCAGGTTACTTGGAGATGTTCCAGTTTAGTTTGTAAATGATTTCTGTTTACAAACAGAATAGTGTTTAAACTATTTCTGTATTTGTATTTAGTTTAGTAACTATTTCTGTTTTCCTCGGTGTGGTTTTTGTGCTCCAGGCAGGAGCATCACATTTCGTGGGGAGCGAGGCAATGATGAGCCAGCAATTGAAATGATAAAGGTGTCTCATTTGAAGTAAGTAATTAGCCTTGTGAAGTTTATAAATTTTACTGTACTGCATGAAGATCCTGATGACTTAATAGCTATAATAGAAATTCCAGGAAAAAAGACTCCAGAGAGTGTAGAAAAATGTGCAACAGCATCAAGAGAAAAATACTTCAGAATATTAGTTCAAAGTGCAAATGCTGCAAATGTTTCTGTGGTTGACTTTGTCACTTCAGGACCCAATCACATTGCAAGACCACTCGTTAATATTTTAGTTCTGTTAAGAATTGTGTTCACTGGATGGACATTTTGATAAGGAGAATAAGTGCTGAACAATTTTTGTCAACGTTGATTATTAGTTAATTCCCTTTTCCAGAAGTTAAGCCTTACTTAAAACTAGAAGATTGGCATTAAAGGCGGGATGATTTTTCATGGGTTTATTAATTTTTCTAAGTATGTATTTCACATCTTTATAAAATCGTCTACTGGAAAACCAGATGTGAGGTATAGTTGTTTGAGAAAACAGCTGATTAAGCGACTGCATTTTTTACCATCAAATCCTGCTTATTTTGAGATCAGGCGTGTGATGGGAGGCCCTGGTTTTTATAGTATCAAAAAGAATAACAGTAGTACTCTGTGAGATTACTTTACTTTCCTCTGTAAATGAAATTAAAATAGTGTTGGATTTAATGAGGCATTATCTCTAAATTTTAAAAGTGTTTTTTCTTTATGGAGGAGGAAAAAAATGAATGCTCTCTGGCTTGCAAAGGAATATTTTCAGAAGTATGTTTGTGTTCCAGAGAATTTGGAGGAGTTCAACCATATAATGGTCATCTTAATACATTAAAAATTAGGAATAGCCATGGGCTTAGATGAAGAGACTAGCATGTTAAGAGATAACAAGAAAGGGTAGCTCATTTGAATAGAGATTAGTACAGTTGAGTACATATAGATACAAAGCCTCTCTGTATTTTCCAGTTACATGTGAAAAGTGGTAGATTGAAGGTGTTCTACTCATCTAGCTCCACAGATGAAAGGTCTGAAGACATGACTGACGAGTAGTTTAGTGTAAGAGGATTTTATGTTCGTTCATCATTGGATTAGGGAAGTGGCATGTGTAGAGAAAAAAATTGTCCAACCTACCATCTTGGTATGTCTTTCTGATATCTTGTGCAGTCATCAGCTTGGGCATAATATGTTGAAGTTAGAGGTGCTGCTGCTTTCTCCGAATTACTTCCTTTGTCTCTTTTACAGTAATTGAGCAGTACCACCTGACAGAAATTTCTCATTCTTTTAGCTTTGAAGGAGGACTCTCTTTCAGACACTCTTTTGCACCTCAGTAACTCAAGGAAATCACAAGCTTCAGAGTGTGATTTGAGTCAAATTAATTTACTCTGCTTCCTCTTAGTTTTTGAGGGTTTCCAGAGTGCTGATATGAACAACAAGTATGAAGTAAAATGCTCAAATTAGAATGCAATGATTACTTTTGATTTAGTAAATTCTAATTTGTTTCAGGCAGTATCTAGCTGTACTATTTAAAGATAAACCACTGGAGATCTGGGATGTCAGGACATGCACTCTGCTCCGAGAAATGTCTAAAAACTTCCCTGTAGCAACTGCTTTGGTAAGGAATAAAATCTGTTACTTACTGTTTATTAAATGTAATATGTTGATATAGTATAACAATCTATGAACAGTTTTGCAGCAAAATGTTACTATTTCTGTAACATAAAGATAAGTGCTTTCACTCTTCTGTTTTCATCTTTCATCAAATAGAGGCAAGAACAAAGGAGGTACTAGTGGAAAAATTTGGTCTGCTTCTTGGGTGATGGGGGGAGGTATCTTCATTGAAATCATCATAATTGACAGAAAAATCCCCAGTAAATTCAGGGACTAAATATTTGTCTTTTCTATTTTTTCCTGGACAATTTTTCCCAGGAGTGGTCACCTTCTCATAACTTAAAAAGCCTGAGGAAGAAGCAGTTAGCAGCCCGTGAGGCCATGGCCCGACAGACGGTTGCATCAGATACAGAAGTTAGCAGCGTTGAATCTTCTGTCATCAGGTATTTCTGATTCTGATTTAATGCTATTCTGTGTCAGTTGTTTTCCCACCATGTGCCATTGTTGTACAGAACAGAATTATTTTGGAACTGATTCTTGAGTACACACCAGGCAAACAACTTTATGAGCCTCCCTTTAGCTTTTAGATGTCAAAGTTTACTGTAAATGAGGGAAACAGGGTACCTGTTTCTCTCAGGTGTGTATGTAGCAGTCCATTCATTACCTGGTTCTTGAAGTAAAACTCTTATTTGGCCCCTGAACGTTCCTGTAAGCGTATGAGTTAACTGTTGCTTCTGGTAAATTGTTTTGAAGGAAACATGCATTTTTGTGCTGCTTCTGTGCAATAGTTAGGGATTGCAATTCTCACTTAAAGAAAGAAATACTTGTGTCTCATTGTGTTCTCTTTCAAGCTTGCTACAGGAAGCTGAAAGTAAATCGGAGCTGAGTCAGAACATTTCTGCCAGAGAGCACTTTGTGTTTGCAGCTGCCGATGGGCAGGTTTATCATCTCACAGTAGAAGGAAACTCAGTAAAAGACAGTGCAAGAATTCCTCCTGATGTGAGTTCCAATTTTCTGTATCATTGATGCTTTAATTTTTTTCTTAGCTATGATTGCCAGAAAAAAAATCAGGGATACGCATGGTACTGGCACGTGGTCATTAATGCAATAGTTTGAAATATGAAATAAAAGTTCCAACTTCAAAAATGATAGCAATTCTCTTTTCATGTTCCTTTTCTACTGAAAACAATGCTGAAGTAAATGATTTTTTTACAAGCTAGAATCTTCATAGGCCCTGACTTGCTTTCTGAATAAATTACATGACATATTTTTAAGAATTTTAGAAAAGCATATGCAAAAAGCTTGAATAACAGAGAGTGTTATTGAAACATGTTTATGCGCTGTTAATGGATTTTTGCCTTGCATCATAAGGAGGACTTGAGTGTACCACAGCACTCTTTGTGAATTTTAAGTTTGTTTTTTCCCCAGTTACTCTGAAGAACAATCTTTTTTTTTTTTTTTTTGGTTGTTCTTGATGGATTTGATAAATTGAACTTATGAATAGGAATTCTTTTATTTTTGTTTCCTTCTTTAGTTTATGCTAGCATTGTGTTTAATGAGGTCTGTCATGTTGGTGTTTCCTTGCAACGAGGGACAGAGAAGGGATTTCCATTGCTTTAAATTCAAAATTTCTTACAATGAAATGTCTTTTGAAGTCTATTGAAGCAAATATGACTTGATAAATGCTTATATTCCACAGAATTATTTGTGTTTTAACTGAGCAGAATTTGATCTATCATGTCATATAATATTTAAGAAAATGAAATATTAATGTTGAAATGTTTGTTTCTATGTTTGGCTCTATTAATCACAAGATTTTATTCTGTTTCTTATATATTTCCAGGGAAGTATGGGTAGCATCACATCTATTGCCTGGAAGGGGGATATCCTGGTTCTTGGAGACATTGACGGAAACTTAAACTTTTGGGATTTGAAAGCTAGAGTATCCAGGTATGAATGCAAACTAAGTCTGATAAACATGAGATAGTGAGTATTAGAATGTTTTTTCTCCCCCTGCATTTTTGTTCTTCACTGTAGCAGGTCATCTGTGCTGTTTGAGGCCAAAAATGCAAGTATTTTGAAATAAAATTTCAGAAAATGCCTACTGTGTTACAGTTCTCTACATTTCATCTTTTGTGTTTTCAGATGGAGTAACATTTTATCAAAGTTTTTAAAACAGCTAGATATCTTTCTTATGTTAAATCTGCAATGGCTTTTGATAAAATGTGAAATATTATAGTATTTAATTCAAGTATTTAATCTTTTTCATTTTCATGATAATTTGGATAGCCATTTGTGTGTGTGTATATGCGTGCGCGCGTGTGTGTGTATCTCAGTCTGTACAATATGATCTGCAACATTCATGGAAGGGATTTAACTACCCACAATATTAGGTATAGAATGATTGATACTAATCTTGAGCTTTTCTTAGGGGTATTCCTACACACCGAAGCTGGGTGAAAAAGATACGGTTTGCCCCAGGGAAAGGAAATCAAAAACTTCTTGCAATGTACAATGATGGAGCAGAAATTTGGGATTCAAAGGAGGTAAGTGTCTGTTGTTTTGATATGTGCTTCTTTGCAAAATGCACATATTACTTCTGAAAATGAGGACGAGTCAGGCATTAAGTTTTACTTAGTCATGATTTCTTGCTGACAGTTGTATAATAAATTTGTATGGCTGTTCTCAGAAGACTTTTAGTTCCTATAAAGCATTTTTAAGCTGTCATCAATGAAAAGTACCTTTCACTCATAAAGCTGACAATGTGTCTGAGATACTCTAATGTTTCTGAGGCAGACATTGAAAATTTAAGAGGGAGTCCTCCATCTTAGAATTTAATCTATGGACAAAAGAGTATTTTTTTACTACAGGTTTCTTAACTTCTGTGCATATTCAAGAGTATGTATTCTTCAGTGCATGGATTTATTTTGTTAGGGAATACCAGAAAGCTAGACACTTGTTCATTAACGTTGTCTAGCTTCTCATCTTATTAAAAAATTCTGTAGTAATGTTCAGAAATCTTCTGGGGTTTGCTTATAGATCTTTCAAGGGATTATAGTACCATGGGGAAGGAAAGATAATTGTACTGTTTTAACATAGCCCCATGGAGTAAGTTCATCTTATGAGGTTATGAAACAGGAGTTTTAATTTTTTTTCTGTTTGCTTTGTAGTGAGCACCAGATCCAAAATGAGACACTTAATTTGAGCAATATGAAACTCTCTGATGTTGGACAGCAGATATGACCAACAACTGTGACTTATGTAGGCAGAGTAGAGTATTGTCCCTTGAAGAACTTTTGAGTGGTTTTGGTGCCATGGGATATTCCTCCTATAGCTCTTCCCTCTCATTTTCTGGGAAAAGGGAAAGAGTTTCCTAAATGAAGGCATTTAAAATTAATTCACATTTTCAGCTGAAAATCTTTCAGAATATCTGTAGAAATATTTTATAGTCTCAGTCCTGTTATCCATATAATCTCTCCTTAAAACTTCACCTTTGCCTACGACCAGTTATCTGATATTTCCACATTTTCTTCCTAATTCTCTCAGTGCTCAGACTAACCATGCTGTAGAGCTGTTGTACCTTACGTCTCTTTAACTCTATGCTTTGCTCTAGAACAAGTGAAAGGGAACAGCAGAATGTTGATTGCAGCGGAGGCTTTGTTAATATTTCCTTATATTAACAGTTGCAGTGTTCTGTGATGCTACAGAAAGGTTACAAAATATCTAAATACTGACCTGTGGTTAAAAGTGCAGTTTAGAAGGTTTTGTTTATCTGTGGACAGTTATTGTTTGTGGACAATAAATCATCCTATTCCCATAATGTTATGTTAATAATATATCTAAATGTATTTCAAGACAAGTTCAGTATTTATCAAGAAAGTATATATTTAAGAAGAGCATGAGTTAATGAGAACCTCACTTGCACCTTGATGCATGTATGCTAGATCAGGGACTGGAATTAAAGAGGAAATGTAAATTTCCACCAGTTTACTACGGAAATTTTATGTTAGAAAAGATAACTAAAAGGCAGCTGTACAGCTGTGCTCAAAAGGATGTTTTCTCAGCTCTCAATTGGGAAAAAGCATTGTTCTTGGGGCAACCACGTGCCCTACTCCAAGGTTTCTAAATTCTATACTCTCCAGAAGAGACCATCATTAAAATGATTTATGACTAACTTCGCCTTTTATTGCAAATTTTGTGGTATGCTTCTTGGGCACGTGACAGTGTCTTACACTGTGTGATGGAGAGCCTACTAAAAATGAAAAATAACTCAACTTTTCAAGGTACAAATGGTGAGCAGTTTAAGAAGTGGAAGAAACATTAATTTCCGAATCCTGGATGTGGACTGGTGCACGTCAGACAAAGTGGTCTTGGCATCGGATGATGGGTGCATTAGAGTTCTAGACTTGTCCATGAAACCGTCATGTTTTAGAATGGATGAACAGGACTCGATAGGTACGTTGATTTCTTTTTTGCTATGGGCTGCTAGATGTTCCATTTTGAAAGCAGACCATAAAAATCTTCAGCACTTCTGTTCGAACAGAGGATGGTCGTATGTAGAGGATTAGGTGTCCCTATAGTGGTTTTCATACATGCAAATTTTTTTTAGGCTTGGAGCATATGGATGGTTTTTTCATACAAGTTTAATCTCCTAAATAAGCTATAATTTTTCATATCTTAATCGGAAAATAAATTAACAAAATAAGGGCTTTTTGTATGATGTCTAGCAAGTTGAGTTAAAAGCATTAGCACATCAATTAGGTATCAGTACCTACATCACTGCTATTCATTACATCATTTGGAAACATTTGTTAATGTGTGAAAACCTTTTCTGATATTTCCAGATAGCAAAGGCAGTTTGTAGACGGCTTCACTGCTTTTCAACGTAGATTGTCCCACTGAACTCTAAAATAGCAATAGTAGTGCCATATACTTAAGAAGGGAATTTAAATATTTAACTATTTATGTAGTTAACTAAGCTACATTTTTTGGGTTTTTTATTACTGGTGTTCCAAATAACAGCTTTTGTTTTGGTCTTTTTGCTCTGTATTTACTCATAGAATTTTCTTAGTCAGAATCCACATGTTTTTAAGACACATGTAATAACCAAAATTGTGATGTGGGGACCTGTCGTGTGGGATGTTTGAGGAAATGCATAATTTATCACAGCTATTTTTACTATCAAATGAATGTTCTGTAATATTAAGCTGTAAAAGTTACCGTTCTAAAGCCAAGCACACTGAAATTAGGATACGCCTGGGTTAAGGTTGCCTGTGATTTAGCTGTCCTCCTGCCTCTACACTGTAATAATCTTTCAATTACAAAATCCCATTTATAAGATTCCTACATCATTCAGTGCATGTGAAGTACAGGGAATTGCTGAATCTTTAATAATGTAGCTGACTGGTACTTGTTTTACTCTGAAGTCACTGGATGCCATTTACTACATATCATCCAAACCTTGTACTGGATACAGACTTAATGACTTTTAAATTTATATGACAACAGATAGTAATAGAGTTTTCATCTTATTCCTTTGCTAATATAGACACGTATTAACCTTCAAAACACCCTTTTGGGATGATGGGTATTAATCCTTGTATTATACTGTAGAAACTACAATTGCAAAGTAAAACTAAAACATACATTATGGTACATTTTGGTATAGCTGTACTTATTTTCCAGCGTGTCCTTGTAGTAGCAATAATCATCATGTACAGTTCTGCTTAATGCCAGCGTAAGGTTTTCCAGGAGTCTATGGCTAAATTCAATATGGAATGTCCTGAAATTCTCATTTGAGCATGGTTAATAACTGTGTACCTTCTATGAAATGTTTTTTGCTTGAGTGTAAAGGTAAACTTTTATGTCTAGTAACCCATGCTGTGTATATGAAAAGACTGTGATTTATGATTTTCTTCTGGTGCTTGCAAACAAGGTGGTACATTTTACGGTTGCTGAACACAGTGTTATTGCACATTAGCCACTCAACAATGAATCTTTTCCTTTTATTTCAGAACCTGCATGGTGTCCCTATCTGCTTGTTCCAAGGGCTTCATTAGCTTTAAAAGCATTCTTGTTGCATCAGCCGTGGAATGAGAAATATTCTCTAGATATTATCAACATGTAAGAAGAAATATATGTCTATATATAAGATATTATTATTACTAAATCCTACATCTTTTATTAGTCTTTCTGTGCATATAACTGTTAGATGTATAAGTTTCCTCACTCTTTGGGACAGTCGAAAAGATAATAGCTTCACTATTTATTACTCTAATAATGAGTAGAAAAGGCTTTAAAGTCAAGTATTTTATTTCTTTTGACTTTCAGTAGCCCTTGGTTATTGAAAACTACTGTCTAAGATACTGGCAATGTTTTTGTGTCATTTACAAGGTTATATTACTTCAGAGAGCTACTGTGCGTTCTCTTTGTTCAAGAAGTTAATATCAGAATAGTCAGAGCTGGTTCCTAAAGTGTAGTTGAAAATGATAGTCCAACTCATAGTCTAATATGCCTGTCTTTATTTTTAGTGAGCCATGCTTCACATCATAGTAGGAGCACCTTTCTGTATCCTTTATTGTGTTCGTGGTCACGTAATAATGGGCGAGGCATTGTCATTTTCATGAACTTCAAGGTTAATGAAGAAAAGTCGAAGAGAAAGACTGGTGGCACTGATTCTGAGGTTGAGAGAAAGCAAAACCAGTCTTTCATTTCCATTTTGGAAATAGTAACTAGACAAAGAATCTTCATGAATGACTTACCATAGGAACATGAAAGATTGTTTCCATATATCTTCTTTTTCTACTACCAGTAATACTTTTCCATTTCAGATAATTCTGTCATTTTGGTGGTAATACATAAACACCCCCCCTTTTTTTTTCTGTTTTTAATCCAGTGATTATCCAGAGAATGAAAATATTAAAAACCTTCTTCAAGAGCAGTTGAATTCATTGTCCAAGTAAGAATTTTCCTTTTAATATTTGAGTAAGCTAGAGAATTGAAAGGAGGCAAAAACCCCTGAAATTTGTGGCAATTCACAACTGAATGAAGAAAGAATGCTTTTTACCTCTCTAAAGATAAGCTTGAGTAATGACAGCTTTTATTTTAAACACAGTTAATTTTTATTTTTATGTAACTCTTAATGGTGATGCTTTATTAATTTTATTGAAGATTTTAAATTTTTATTTCTATTTTTTCTAATAAAAAAACCATAATACAGTCGCAAAAATGTTTTTTTTAAATAAGCAAACTGTCTCAAAGTAGTTTGTTAAATATTGACTCAGCAGTCAAAATGTACTATTCTGATATATAAAATGTGATGGAAGTCAGTATTGAGTTTTTAACATTGACTTATCATAGTAGTGGCTGACAACAAGAGCTTTAAAGATACTGATTAGGGTTAGTATGTAACTTGTAACTGACCACTGAGCATTTGTAATTTTTTAGGTAGTACTTCTTGGTGATGTATGGTTCTTTGATCTTGGTCCAGACCGTGCTGGACACTGCTACTTAAATGCTCTGAGGTTTAAGATACTTAAGCTCTGAGGAAGAAAAAATATTGTATAGAAGATACACTTCCAGAGTATATTTTTTTATATATATATTATATATGTATATTGTATAGAAGATATACTTCCAGAGTAATGTTCATGCACATTACTCTGCTTACACAGAAAACAGATTTTGACATTCCATTTCAACTATGAAAATAATATTTAAAGCTAGTAAACAGAAGTTTGTTCATTTTCCTTTTGTCCTTCCATTTAGTAAGATGGAAAAGATAACTTAGCGTAGTTTTACCCAGTCTGAAACATATGTAGAAAACCTAAATTCATACATGTGGATCTCTTATGCTGTAGCACTACATAGTTGCAAACTTATTTGTAATTGAATTAATCTTGTAATTTGTAGAATCACTGCAGACTAATTTATAGCTTTGTATACACCCTTGTGGTTGTTCTCCTTATTACAAGCACAAGGAGTTCTTGACAGACTCACTTTCTGTTTAAACTGGGAGAGTGACTTGCTCCTTGAGATCAATTATATTTCAAATTATGTATACTTCCTGTTGTAATTGTTTTGATACATTTTTTTCATTTCAGAAAAGAAATTGTGTATTTTTGGTTTTGCTTTTTTTTCAATTATTAGGTGAGATATCCTATTCATGTTCAAAACCAAATAAAAAACTTGTGCAGTATTTTGCAGATTATTTATGGCTTTCTCTTTTTGCAGTGACATAAAGAAACTTTTGCTTGATCCAGATTTTACTGTCTTGCAAAGATGTCTCCTAGTTGCCAGGTAGTAGAGATTCAGATAATTATATTAAATGTTTCCTAATAAAATCGTGATCCTATTAATGCATACGAATGTGCTGAAGTTTAAGTACTCAATTAACTCTCCTTTAACTCAGTGCAATTCCTAAAGTACTTTGTTACTGACGGATTAGTGTTTTCAGGACTAAGAATGGAAGTGTTACCTTACTTGAAACACTTAGTTTTATTTGCTTACTGGATGTAGAGAACTTCCTTCAGCCTTGGTGGTACTTTCATAAATGCAGTTCTGCTTACTACATTACATTTAGCTGTACAGAGCCCAAAAATGTGAGTCAGAAAGTCACAACACACAGTAGATTATATGCAAACAGGAGAAGGCCTGTTTTTTTATTTGAAATGTATTTGTTCTGTGTTGTTCTTCTACCTAAACTTTAGTTAATTTTAGTTTGTTTTTCAAACTTTCTTGTAGTTGAAAGAGGATATTAGTAATTGAATGTAAAATGATAATAAAATATCAGTTTTCACATAATTATCTGCTGAAGGTTCACTGAGTTTAATTGCTTTGTAAGAGTCTTCTGGCCAACCTTTTACTTACCTTAGCTTGCTGAATGTCATTCCTTAATCTTTTCTTACAACTTGTCCCACTGATAATGCAAAGTACTTCTGGTGCCCACAAGAATGCATGGCCTTTATAAAAAGATATTTTAAATATATAATATTTTTATGTGGCATATGAAAAAATGCAAACATATTTCATATCCTGATATTTATCTTCTCAGACTGTATGGAGATGAATCTGAACTGCATTTCTGGACTATTGCTGCCCACTATTTGCACAGCTTATCCCAGGACAAGCCTGCAAAACCAGCGGACACAGCTATCCTTCAAGAACAGTTGGTTAATCCCTTGGATATATGCTATGACATACTGTGTGAAAATTATTACTTCCAGGTATTTCAAGGAGTTCAAAAATATATTTAATAAGACTGTCGTCAGCACAATAAACGTTCAGCATTGTAATCTTCTTATTATCTTTAGTTTTTGACTATACATATTTCACTTTTATTAGTAACATAACCACTCTGGATTAAATCACTCCCTGTTGTTTAAACATAAGAGGTGTTCCAAAAACTCTGAAAATACTTCCATATCTTTTAAAGGCTTGTTTATTTCCTATGGTAGTCTCACATTTTGAATATTTTTCCTTCTTTGTGCAGAAATTCCAACTTGAAAGGGTAAATCTCCAGGAAGTGAAGAGATCGACGTATGATCATACCAGGAAATGTGCTGATCAACTTCTTCTCTTGGGCCAGGTTTGTGGGTAATATTTGAATTTTTTATTCTTCTTCGCTGTCCATTTTATGTACTTATCCTATTCAAATAAAGTTTTGTCTAACTCATATGTATTGTTTCATACTTTTACCCAGTGCGTAGTTTTTGCTGCCTTAATGTGTTATCACACTGCAGACTCTGTGTAATGACATGGTATATGGTAATATTTGGTGTTACCTGCTTCACACTATCCCATTTTCATGGGAACCCTCTAAAAATCTTTCTTTCCATCTTGTGACTAGAAAAATAAAATCACATCTTGAGTTTCCCAGAAATAACTAAAACTTGACAACTTTGGGATAACTCAGTCTGCACTTAGTACTCTAATTTTAGGTAACAAAGGATGTACCTAAGCTTTTGGCAGATCTATACTGAGCAGTGAGACACTGTACAGAGCTGCTCACTGAGAGACCCTGATAAGAATATTGTTGCATTTGTGCAGTATATATCATGAGCTGTTCCCTCCTAATGCAGCTGTGCTGCATCCATCTCCAAAAATAGCTTTGGTATTACTAGCTCGAACTTAAATGATTTCTGTGCCACTGTGCATTTGAGCATGTCAACAAATGTTACCAGTACAAGATGCCAGAAATATTTAGTCTGTAGATAGTCTGTTTAAAATGCCAGTTTATAGAAGTTAAAAAATGTCAGTTTATTGAATCACTGTATTTTAATATGTATTTAATGTGGCTTTTCATTATTTCTGTAATTATCTAAGCCATCAGCTTGACTGACCTCACCAAATTGACCTCTCTCAAAGTTAGGCACCTCATTTTAGTAACAGGCAGAGATGCCGTGCCTACAGTGATTCCGTCGATTCGGAGAGAGGTGTCTGCAGCTGGTGCAGTGAGCTCCACTGGTTAGGTGCTAAGCTGTAACTAACATTTTAAATGGATGAATTCTACCTTTGTTTTAAAATATCAAGTATTGAATCAGTCCTTGAGATCCTGGCCAGTTTCTGCATCTTTACAATTTTATTTCTTCTCTGCTTATTTTAAATGCTTCTCTTCTTTTTATAACTCTGCAAAAGATTATGTAAACAAGGAAATAAATATTTTGAATTAAATTTTTCTTTGGTCTCTTCCAGAAATGTTAGTTTGTGATTAAACATTATATTCATGATAGGTGTTTAAGTGCTGTCCTTACTAGGATGCTTTATTGAAATAGAATCTTAATTATTACTATGCTGGTAGATATTTTTGTAGTCTGATTTAGAATAACTTCCATTGTTACTTGTTCCATGTCTTAAAAAGGGTAAAAATATAAGGACTTTTGTTTAAAAGTGAGTATTTTGTGATCAAAGTTGGTTTTTTGTATTTGTGTTGTTTTCTCTTGCCAGACTGACAGAGCAGTACAGCTATTGTTAGAAACGAGTTCAGAGAATGCACATTATTACTGCGATTCACTCAAAGCTTGCTTGGTCACAACTGTCACCTCATCAGGTCCGTCTCAAAGTACCATTAAACTGGTAGCCACCAACATGATAGCCAATGGGAAGCTCGCAGGTAAACTGTGACTTTAATTTTATGGTTGCTTATAAACTAGTAATTCTGATCTTATGAAGGCTGCTGATGGAGATGGAGGAGCAGAAAGTTGTAATAGATCTTATATGTTGTATATGTTATAGTAGACTACAGTCATTAACACAAAAATGAACAGTTACTGAGTTATAAAGCTCAACTTGTTTTGATCCATTTTCATTGGATAACGTATTTCTGGAATAATTCTCTTAGTGACTGTTTGCTCTAAAAGAGGTTGAGCACATTAAGCTACATATTTTCCACTCCTAATTAAAGAATTAATTAAAAAATGATTTCTTATTACTGAATTTGAAAGACAGACTTAGTTTCCTTTCCAGTTCGGAACTTGTTTCAAAAAGTGTATTTTCTTACGTGTACAGGTTAATTTTGCCTAATGCAAGAGATGTTCACAATATGATGATTGACTGAAATATTCAAAGAGATGCAGAGAAAGTACAAATGTCTGTACTTGCCTGGAAAAAATACTTTCCACTCTGTGGGCAATTAGCAATTCACTCTTAATAATTACACTATGGACAACATTAAAATAAAGGATTATTTATGAAATCTGTTTATTTAACATAAAAAGATCATTATCTCTTTATGATGAGAAGTCCAATGAACTGTTTTTCAACATTTTCATGTGCTAAGAAGGTTATTGGAGAGATCCTTTTTCTGGGGAAGAATGATCTGCTCACTCGTGTATAGCAACTCTTTGTTCCCTTAACTTATTATATAGTGTGCTTTTTATTTTCCAGAGGGTGTACAGTTACTGTGTCTGATCGATAAGGCTGCTGATGCCTGTCGCTACTTGCAAACTTACGGCGAGTGGAATCGTGCAGCATGGCTTGCAAAGGTATGTAATTTCTCAATTTTCAGTTTGCTAACATAAATGAACTACTTAGTATATGTAGGTATGAAGGCTGAAGAGGGTGCTGAAGTTCTCCAAAGTTAAAAATCTAAAACATCAGCTTGAAGTATCATGATCAGTTCTTTCCATGTGTTAAGCTGTAACAAGCCAGTCCATTCATTCAGTGTTGACAGATTCTTCTGCAGCACAAAGTATGGAAAAAGTCATACCCAGATTTTCTAAATGAGTGAATCCTGCTCTTAAGAAAAGTAAAGATGTTTTGTCCTTAAGTCTTTAGAAAAGGATAAAGATTTCTAACCTCTTGATACTTGAGGTTTTAGAAAAGCTTTGTGGTAAAAACAATGTTAATCACGTGTAAACGCGGAGTGACCCAAGTGGACTATTTTTGTACCTATATATTTCTAATTTTCTTTTACATTGTATTCATTCAAGGGGTAAGTGTACGTTTTGTCATAAAACTGCTACTTTCAGATGCTCTTACTTCTGCCCAAAGTATTTCACTGAAAAAAAAATGAAACAGAAGCACAATGGTCTCTTTAGTTAGCAGCTGAGAATTCGTAACTGTCTTTCCTGTATCTTAAAGGTTCGTTTGAACTCAGAGGAGTGTGCTGATGTGTTAAAGCGTTGGGTGGATCACCTTTGCTCTCCACAAGTCAACCAGAAGTCCAAAGCCATTCTTGTCCTCTTGTCACTTGGATGCTTTACAAAAGTTGCAGAGATGTTGCACAGGTAAAGACGAAACAGCACAATCTGTATTTTGTCTTGTCCAAAAATGTTATTTAAGCATTTGTGACTCAGAAATCAAGGAGGAGGAAAGGAGGGGGTCTGCAGTTTGACTTCTGACATTTGTTTCTATTTTAATGTGTTTTTCTTTAATTAACTTTAACCTCAGTCATACCTCATTTCTGTGAGCTTGAACTGATTTTTTTGTTGCAATTTAATTTACTGCAGGCTTTAAGATTGCTAGCACCCATTAACCAAGCAGTAACAATTTATAGTAGCTATGATTATTTCTGAGTAAGTTGAATCTTGACCTTTTAAAAATTTTGCATCAGATGTCAGTTCCTTGCATGCAGGGAGGAAGAGGGGACGTAAGAAGGTTGGGGAGAGGGCAGTGCCAGACTACTGAGTGTGAGGGGAGCACGAGGCAGCACGTGAAACAGTGTGACCTGTTCCTACATACTTTCCACGAGGAGAGCATTCGGCACTATCATGATGTAGTGAGTTCTGGAGGCCTACAAAGCGTGAAGGTGTAGAGAGCAAAGTGGAGCAACAATGGAAATGGAGAACAGTGTGTGATGTGGGACTGTGAATATGTGCCATGGTGGCAGCTAGATGGTGAATACTGATTGACCTCGGGGATAATTGGAAGCCTTGTTCAGCCCTCAGGGCAGAAGAGATTTGCAACTCCAGACCTAGGTGCAAAATTTTGGAACGCCTGTGTGCAAGTGTTTTGATGCAATGTCCTCGAATACTTCTCTGTTTTCCTGCCCTAACAAATGATTTTTTTTCTTTTTGTTTTTTTTCTCCATTTAACAGTATGAGGTACTTCGATAGAGCAGCTTTATTTGTTGAAGCTTGTCTGAAGTACGGGGCATTTGAAGTTAATGATGATACAAATATCCTTTTTCTGAAATCCTGGTGTTGCATCTGCAACTAGATGTGCATCTAGATGAACTAGCCTGCACAGGAATAGGAATTTCTATTTATATTTTCCAGGTCGTGTAGTTTGAAGGAACTATGAGGAAACAAGTGAAAAGGAGTCATTTGCATAAATCCATAACATTAAATCTTCCTGATGCTCTGTGAGGCCAGTGGCACTAGAAAACAAACTAAAAGTGAAAAAAATAAACATAGGAGAGAAAAGAACAGAAGATAAAATATTCTTTGCAGAACTTGGAAATTATTACTGCAGACTGTGTAGTGAAATCAGTGGTTCAGTTATCTTTTAGACACTGTATCTCAAGAAAAAAAAAAAATCCTATGTTGAACCCCTCTGTAGACCAGCATACTGTTGTACTGATTGAAGCCCTTTATGAAGGAGTCAGTTTTGAGACAGTGAAAACAAAGAAAATTAAAGGTCAAGATCAGATGAGCTGAAAATATAGTAAGTATTTTAAAAGGTATCTAAAGTATGGCTTGGTACAGTCTGCACATCTAACCTGGTGTTCTGGAAACTCTAGAGGTGGTCTAACTTTTTTATTATATGCAATAAATAATAATGCATATGTAAATGAAACCTGATTGTGTTTTATGCAATCATGACTCATGTCAGCTTGTAAGTAAAAAAGCCACTAATAAGTCATGTAGATAACTCCAGATCTAATTAATGAACAAATCTTGTAGTATGACCTTACGATTTCTTAATTTCTTTTGCAAGTTATGGCATGGCATTATGGTAGGTACTTCTGCGTATCTGAACTGTATCTGGTTTAGTTTATAGCACTCTGCAAGTTGCCTGATAAATGCTAATATACATCCAATAGTAGAATTTAAAGCAACTTTTCTGTCTTTATTTGTGCCGAAAAATATTGGATTAGCACAACTGGCAGCAATGTTCAGCATTTTCAGCTTGGGACACCTAAGGAGTGAGGAGAAGGAAAAAAAGACTCTGAGGTTTTTTTCATTTTGCTATTCATTTGTGTTTTCCTTAATGCTTCATTTACATAAATTGATCCATGCTGTATATGCAGATTATGCCAGAAGCTTGAAGCTCCTGGGCTTTAAACAGGGAGCTATTCTTTTTGCATCAAAGGCAGGAGAAACTGGTAAAGAGTTACTGATTGAGCTCAAACAGCCTAAAGAGGAAATGACACAAGAGTAAGAATTTTCAGTTTAGTTCCACTGAGATTCCACTGTGTGAAAATACATTTTTCTCTTGAATCACTGTAATAGCTGATATGTGTGATTTGAGCAAATGTTGTTAAATGTGTGCAGAGGCAAGATTAAGAACTGTTTTCTGTTTATGTTAAAATTGTCTTCATTTTCACGAGAGGGGAAAGAAGCCTATGATAAAATTACACAAGAATATTTCCAACTTTCTCAACTATAGCAGAAATCAAATATAAAAATGTGCTGAAAGGGTTCTTTACCTGTGTAAAAGTCTACTCCATTTACTTCTGAAAATCAAATCTTTATAGTTCTTCACTACTGTTGTATTTATATGCTTAAATGATTCAATCTGTACTATAAAAATAGAAATATATTTAAAGAATAAATATAGATCACATAACACATGGTTCTTCCTGGAACACTGTGTTTTCTCAATCTAATTTTTCTGTTTAAAATTACTGTTATTTTAAATCAGTTTACTGTATTGTCATTTTCATAACTGTCTGGAATGGAATCTTTAACAGCTTTACTTATGAAAGTCTCCTAACATTACAAAAATCCACAGAAGGTCCTTTTTTTCAATTAAGGTATTGTTATAGTCTCTGTTATTCTTAAGTGTGCACTCCCTGCACACCTTAGGGACTAAGTTTTGCCTTGTGTTGACTGGTTCATGGGATCAAAGGATGGGAGAAGATCCTACCTCAAAAGCAGCAAGGTAGGCTCCTGCAGAACGTTCAGGAGACTGCTAACGCTGTCTCCACAGTTATTGTTTTGTTTGTTATTTGAATGTGTAATTTCAATAGGTAAAAAAGGCATTGTGCAAAGCCAAAATGCTGGCTTTTTAATTAGATACTTCTTATGCTAACACATCTTACGGTCCAGATACTCAAGGATGCCACCAGTGACATCTTTGCTTATTTTTGTGCCAGTATTTCAGTGTTTAACTACTTGTTTTCATTATTGTTTCTTATGTCAGATATATCTTTTCTATTTATTACTGATTGAGAAATTTTACAGCTGAGGAATGGATGCTGATGTTAAATTGACCTTGCAGATTGAAGACTGTGGCATGTGAAAATTAGTCTTGGCTAAAAAATAAAATTATTCTTTTTACCAAGTTGTTGGAGCTACTGAAGTTTAGTGCCCAGTGGTGGAGAGGATCACGTCATGTAAAAGGTCTCTCATTTGAATGTAATTCATGGCTTGTCTACTTAAAGTAATAGTCCATTGAATTCTCTGTATGTTCAAAAATTTGTGGATACCTGTTCTATACTCCTTCCTAGAGGAGCACCAGCTTTGGGACATCTCTTTAAGTCCATAAACCTTTTAGTTCAGATCTATAGTAGCATTTCTGATAAAATTTGAAAGGCTAGGCTTTTAAATAATGATGGTTTTTATACAAATTGAAAATGTGAGTTTCATTGCTCTAAATAGAAGAGTGGTTTAACTGCAATGTACCTTATTTCTTCTTGCCACATCTTGCATACACCATAAAATATTTTCTGTTCAATGTATTACAAACAATGCTTATATAGTTACTTTGGCTTGGAAAAATAAGTATACAATGAAATTTGCCTTAAGTATTTACTGGTGAGCAACAGAGTTGAGCAAAATTAACTGTCATTAACAGTGGGCTAAATTCTGGCTCCCGTTCACTGCTACAGCACTCCTCAATTCCTACTCTTGTTTTTGGTAGCAGTACTCATGGACAGGGTTACTGCAGAGTTAATGTAAGCAGATGCAAACTTGTTCTTTGACAGATCACATACAATTGTTTGTCAATGGGTCTCTGGAAAAAAAATCTGCTTTAATATACACTTGGATTTATAAATCTCATGTTTTTAAAAGAAACACATTGCAAAGGCCTTTAAATACTGAATGTTTCTATATACTTTTAAGTGTGAAGGTTGCAGAATACTGTGTGACATTCCCTATTGAAATGTTTCTGATGAAAATAGACTGTAAAAGTGATTGAAAAGTTTATTTAGATAATAATGCTGTCACACTACAATAATAAAACCAAACTTTTAAAATCTCTGTGTGTCTTTATTTAATACAAACATGTCATCTGTTGCACTGGGATTGAATGCTGATTGTGTAATTGCTTTCATTTTGCCTTCTGGACTGACACAATGCTCAGGGCTGGTTTTAGTAGCGGAAGTGATTATCCTGGTGCATATTGGTCACATTTTCCGTATTAATACTAATGAAATGTTGGGTTTGAGTAGTAGTATTCCCAACCATTACTAGCAAACAAACATAAAATTTGTACAGGTCGAATTAGAGCAGGACATTGTCTGCACTTTCTGATTTTTTAAAAGCATAGAAATAAGTGATGAAAGAAAAACACTTCCTTTCTGTTTTGATGCTACCCCGCAGACAATAATACAAGACTTTTCCTTGCTTCTCAGCTGGTGCCAGCGAGCTTTGCACATCTTGGTTTTGTCTAGGAGGCAGGTAGGCTTACATCAGTGTGGAACATCAGCTCCTCAAAAATAGGAAATGCATTCAGCAATGCTGACGTTCATGTCAGTGAAGTCTCATTTTTCTCCTTCCTAGTTCACGTAGCTTTCCTCTTGGCTCTTAGGATGCTTTTGTCATTTGGCTTACAAGTTGTTTAAAAAAAAAAAAGTACAGATAAACATCTGATCTATAATTGGCTTGTACAGAATGAAACGTGAGACGCTTCTGACTTGTATGTTTGAAAGACAAGCCTGAGAGTTTGGAACAAAAAAAAGTGAACTGAATGAATTTGAAAAAGTTCCCAATAAATATGATTTTAACTCCTTTAAATCCCTTGGAGAATACCTTCCTCAAACAACTGTGAATAGTTCAAGTAGCAGCTGAAATTTATAATCTGGATTTGCCAGGTTTTGCATATTAAAGCTTCTGTCAACAGCAAAGTCTGTAACGCAGCCATAATTCTGGAACCGGTGTTTGACCGTTCTTGGCAACGAAGAAGAGGTAGAGGAATTGCCAAAGTATAGCAATTCTTTCTTCATCTGTCTTTGAACATGAGTCTTATATTAATTAATTGTGATGTTTGATTATCAGAGTAGATTATGTAGTAGCTCTTTTAAGATTCATTTGCAAAGGCCAGGACTTTTGTCCATAAATAAGGAGGTTTTGGGACATTTGGGTTGTCTAGATGGAGAACTCCTAGATGGAGAACATCTTGTAGCATTACTAGTGATGATTACCCCTTTCACTGTATTATATTATATGAATCATTTTGGACTTGTATGAGCAACAAAAAAACATACATGTGATTGAGCCCACAGGGATGCACAAGTTGTCTTCGTTTCAGTCAAGCATTCCAAAATTTGTACAACTGCTGTGTGAAGCTCGTTCAGTCCTGCAGACGTTTTTGTTCTAGAGCTGTCTGCTCACATTCAACTAGTGGCTCTACAACCTGAGAGAAGCTTTTGGTAAATATTATCGTGGGACTTTTGGGGTAGTACTTAATTATAAAAATCAGGTTATTTTTTTTCCATTCCTGATGTGATTCTTAAAACTGAAATAATTGGGACTTACTTTATGATAATAGATGTACTTGTTTTAGCTGTAATTAAGTCTAGAAAACAGTCTAGCAGCTTAGTTAAAGTATAAGCAAGCTCTAATTAGACTTTTAATTGGTGCATGGTGTGCCTCACAATAAAGGCAGTCTCTGTAAATTAATCATACTGATTAAAGGTGTCTAAAATTGCCTAACTTGGATCAGTTCCTGAAATACTTCTCCAAAAATTTAGTTATATGATTGTGTGTGTGTCTATATAGACACATATATTTGATTGAGGGAATAATCTATGGAAAATGACTAAACGAATTGTTTTATTGCGGTGTAAAAATGATCAGTACTATATTGCAAATTATTTATAATTTACTTTCATTAAAATGCAAACAGTCTGCCAATTTAGAGACTTCGCAGCCAGATAGAGGCATATATTATACATCAAGGAAACCTGGCCCAGAATGTTGAATTGTCTGACTAAATAATCTAAGAGACAATATTTTGCAGCAGTTGACCCTAGAGACACAAAACGAGGACGATCACAGATTCTTTAATGGGGAAATGGCTTTGATTTGGGTATCACTAGCTGCCCAAAATTGTATTCTAAAAGCTCAACCAAAAATTTAATTGCTGGTGAGCAGTGAAATAAAAACAGCTTGGCAAAGAGTAAGGGCTTGTTTTGTTGGGTTTTTAAAAAATAATTATTTATTACTTTCCAAGAAGAATTCAGCACAACTTTGATATTAATGTGAACCTAGAAAGAGAATTCATTAATGAGTTCAGAGAAAAAATGTTGCATCCATTGACCTAAGTAGTGACCTAAAATTCTTGAATGATGCTGATACTGACCCATTAGTATTTCTGGGACTTCTTGACAGTAAGTTGTTCAGTTTCTACTTAAACACTGAAGATAAGAGCCACAGCTGAGAGAGTTTCTCGGTATCTCATGGGCTTTTGCTGGAAGGCAGCGATGTTAAGCAGAATTAAAAAGGCAAGAGTCGAGATTAGAAGGTGGTGGCATGTAACATAGTTTCCTTAAGATGGCATTGATGGTCTTCGTGTTTCATCTAGTGAAAACTGGCACCGAAAATTCCTGTATTAAGTCAGAAAAATCAGAGAGGAGAAAACCAAATAAGCTTGAATTGGTTGTGCTTAGGCCTTATCCAAATTTATCCATGGAGCTGTATTCGTCAGTGAGAGGGTATCGCAGCAATTTCCTGTGCGGAGACAACGCTGTCGACAGAACCGTCTCTGCCTCCTTGTTCCATAAAGGCAGGTGGCAACAGATATCAAAGCTCAGCCTAAGTTTCCAAGAGGAATGATAAAAACCAACAGAAATTGGGAAGGGAAGACAACTTGACAATTCTTAAACTGAACTAGAGAGGAAAAGTCTTTGAAAGTCCTTTTTCTTAATGTCTGGGGAAAAGTGTTTAAAAGGTTTCTGTTAAAACGTAGGAATGGGAGAACAGCAAAACAAGATCAGGATGGACACTAATGTATTTGCAGATACTCAAGGCATAAACATTTTGCTTAAAAGTGACAGATTTCATACAGGATTATTCATAAAGAGATTCAGCGGAACTGTGTACTTACGTCTCCAAAGGTTGTAGCACTAAAAAAGTAAATAGCAAAGTCCGTATGTGTTCATTTCCCAAAAAGAAGCTACAAAACTAATTCAGAGTCTTTTCCAACTTGATACCTACTTGCAGGAGTTGCTGGCTTGTCGCATGTTGCTTTGTGTAGGTGGGATCTCATAGAAATAGTTAAGTTACCCCACAGGCAAAATGTGGTTTACCCATACCTGTTGATTCAAAGGGAGAAGAGGGATCCTTATAAGATCTAAAATTAATTTTTTTTTTTTTTTTTTAAGCAGACTGGTGGTATTGTACATGCTGAAGTTATTTTCCCTGGAACCCATGTACAAACTTTCTTTGTAAGTCTGAAACCTACCTCCCCTAAAGGATGGGCAGATGTTGGCAATACATACAGTTAAACTTTGCTGTCCATGCGCTGAGTATCATGTTTTTCTCCTTCGATCAAAGACAAGCTCTACCTTTTTAAAAACGCCTGGCTTCTGGCAAGTCTTTATGATGTGTAGTGAATTAAGGGATCCTATGAAAGTACGTGCTGACAATTTACATGGAAACACTAATTTACTTCCTGCAAATTTTAACAATAACGAACGATGAAGAGCGACTGGAAATGCATAGGTACAGTCTGTTTTAAAGAATCGGCTACCAGAAGGCTTCCAACCTTCTGAAATAAAGAACATTGACCTTTTCAGAGCTCTGGTATTTTGCTGTCTCCTCAGTCCATCTGAACAAATTAAGTTGCGATGAGTTGGCAACGGAATGTCCAGACATCTAAAATGTGAAATACTGAAAAGGGTAAAAAGTAATGGGTTGGTGTAGGTTGTAGGTACACCTTCTGAGGGATTACAGCTGGTGTATCATCTGTCTGATTCCATCTGCTCTGGCAGAATAGCAATAGAAAATATGGAAATATATCTCAGTTAGACCATCTAGATTTTTTTTTTTAAATTCCTTGCCTTTTCTAGATTTATTTGTGTTTAACTCGCTATTAGTTGGTTTTGTTTGTGTTAGATGGCTTTCCAGCTTGGACACAATAATTCTGGAAGAAAAGGAAAAGCATGTTTACCCAGAGCAGGGAGCCAACTAACATATTCAAAATGCAATTGCAGAAGGTAAGTGGTGCCCCCCTATGACTGCTGGAGGAAGGGAACCTGGAGTTTAATTTCAGGCTTGAAAACCTGAGAGAATCAGTTGCGTGATACCAAGTTTATTTCCATGGTATTCATTGAAATTGTTGGACCTCTTTCCTAGGTTGAACTCTCCCCTCCACCGCCCTATTTTCTCCTCCTTAGCCATTCATCAGCAGCAGCAGGAGGAACCGTGGGCGACGGGAGGGGATTGCGATAGCCCCGTGTCACGGAACGGCTCACGAGCAGGGCAGCAGAAGCTGCAGGTTGTCTGTTAGACTCCAAACCCAGCAGGTGGTAAAGGCAAGGACACTTAAATACTTCTTCAGAGTGACTTTATTGGCCCAACTTAATGGTTTTGTTTCTGGGATTCAGGTCCATAAGATGAAAATCCTTTTTTTCTTTTTTTCCATGCCATTGTCACCCCTACTTCATCTGGCAAATAACGACTGTAGTTCAGTGCGGTTCCCGCGGACAGACTCCCTGTTGGCGACTGTTTCCAGAGGGTTACTGAGTGACGGCGTTACGTACCGTTCAAACCAGATGCCAACAGGTGCTTTAAAAAAAAGGCAGTGTTTTTCACGTTACTTTTCACCTTACAGTAGCAGGAGATAACAGAGTTGTATTAGACTTGCCTAGCTCCTGTTTCACTTGCTGTAACTAATAAAAAGCTCCAGGCAACACATTTCAGTTGCAAAAAGAAGATCGTCTTTGTGCTTTTTTTTGTGAGTGGTCATTTTTTTCAAACACTTGTTTCACACTCATGGCCCTAGTGAGTCAATCTTTCCTTGCTGTGAGGCCTGCTTTTTGAATCCAACCATAGACTCATGAATAATATCATTTTGAGGTCCCTTTGAAAATATTTTTTCCGGTGTTGTTTGTGAATGAAATTTTACAGCACCCTGTAGCAGGCAGTCATAGATCTCGACTCCAGAAAATGTGCGCAATGTACGTCTTCATGGATCGCTGTTCCTTAGTGGTATAATGCATAATACTCATAATCCTCCCTTGGTGAATCTGCTAGACTTTTCACGGTGATGCTCTCTCATGGCTGATGATTGCAGGATCTAGAAGCTCACCGACATGAAGGCAAAGGATCCCACTTTTTTACGTACCTGTCTTTTCTGAGTGTGTTTTTTAGTTGTTGTCTTCAAGGTTGTTCCAGAACCTGGGCTGTTAAGAAGACTTTTGGATTCTCTTCTCCGTTCTGGGATGGCATCTTGAATTTTCATCTGTGCAGAAAGTGTGAGATTGTCTCTCCAGCACGTCGACTGGATCTCTAGGAGAATCTGCGTAACGTGGTCGCTGCATCATCTGGGAGTTAGAGCAAGTTTTCAAACATATTTTCACTGCTGAGTGCAGTGCAACACATTCAGGTTTGGAAGTGTAATACTTAAATAGAAATAAAATATTAAGTCATTTCAGCACATTTCCAATTCTCAAGGTATTCTACTACTGACACAGATTTTTTTTTTTTTTTAATATGCCAGAAAACAGTGATTGTCAAGTACTTGTGTTCTCTTTTTCTTAATTTCACACATCTGCCACTTATTCAGACATACCTCATTTTACCCTTTTGGGTTTCTGTCTGCAGTAATGCTTTATATAAGCAGTAAATTAATCTAGTATTTTATGTTACTTGCAGGACTGGTATCTAGTCCCTCTATCCAAGCTATGTCAGAAAGTTTTGTTGATGGTTCCCGTATAATGCATCTTCTCCAGGCTCTGTATCTCTTGTCTGGATTTAGTGTGTAATTCTCTTCTCTCGCTTCAGCCCTAGCGTTATCTTGTGTTATGGAAAATTAGCAAGATTGCTGCTGCAGGTGTCATTTTCCAAGACCGCAGCTTTGATCACATCATCACTGTGCTCCTGTACTCCTTATTCACCATGTCAAAAAGTTGGTCTCATCTTCCAGTCCCAGTTCTCAGGACTCCACCTCTGAACACTTGTTTTGATTTTTGTGAGTTTGATGTTGTTTTCTTATGTTTGGGAGAAAGTCTTTTTTTTTATTTTTCTTTTTTCCCCTCCCCTTTTTACAAAGGAGCTGTTTTTCAGATGAAGAGCAAAGTATGAAGTTATGGACAGGTAAATGGCAGCAAACTGACCCACCTTGGGAACAGGCTGTTCTGTCCCTGTGCTACCCTCCCATTTTTGCTTTCTTTCCTACTACTAAACCACGATTCAGAAGCACAGAAGTGGCAGCAGTAAATGAAATGAAGCAACCACCTCCTAAGCCAAGCTGGAGCTATGGCACGGTGCTACGACAATAAAAGCTCCAGTCTTGCGCTGGGGAAATTAAGGGCAAGAGGAGGAGGAGCAGATGCAAACCTGGCTCTGCCCAGGAGCAGCACTGGCCGCTTCGTCTTTCTCCCCACCTCGTCTTGCTCTGTTTCTGCTGAGGAAGCTGCTCTGCTGTTACCACCGTGTTTAATTTTGTACGTACGAGAGAGGGTGGTTCAGGACCCCAGCTATAAAGTAAAAAACTTAAACCACGTTGACTTCATCGTTCAAGTTCCACGCTGTCCGTTGCACTGTAGATTTGCAAGTTTTCGTAGAATTCATAATCTGGGCTAAAAGAAACTTTTCATCCTTGTTTGTCAGAACAAATTTTATGCAATCTTCTTGATCAATTTTCTTTTCCTGTGGCTCCTAGATGAACTTTTTCCTTGTGTACTACTTGGTGGTTTGGTAATTGGCCACCTTTCTGTTGCAGAAGAAAATGGCCCTGGGATCAAGAGAACACAGATTAAAGGGATGAACCTAACATTTGGAGAACAACTAGGGATGGAAAGTACGGTTTACTAAATAATAAGTTATTTGTCTGCTTTAACAGAATTCCATTTGCCTGAGAAAATACTTCTGAGGAAGCTGTTTCAAAGTCATTTCTGGGTGATAAGAGCATCCTGGGCACTGGTGTGCAGCTATGAACACAGCAGCTTCACACTCACTTTGCACAGGATTTCCACTCCTTGTCCTGCCAGAGGAAGTGGCTTTGAAACTAGAGAATTATGCATATCGAGAGTCATATGAAGACAAGTTCATATTTTAAGCATAATTTGATCTTTTTCCATAATCAGAAGCACCCTTACGACTTCTGAATTATTTTTGGCCATTGCCGACTGAAAACGAGAAAGTCTTTTCTTGGCCTCTGAGGACGACAAGGCAAGGTTTTTCTAATTAAAGACGTCAGTGGCTTTTGATACTTCTCCTGCTACGTATCTGTTGCTCTGCTCCCTAGTTTGGGGCCGAAGATAAACAGGGCTGAGCTGTGAGCTGTGCTGTTAGCACACGCTTTTTTGGCTGGAGGGGAAACTTGGCAGAACTGCCTTGGCTGGAAGAGTTTCAACCTAAAGCCAAAGCCACGTGCTGAAGGTTTCTCTGAGCATCCACACCGCCGCTGAGCCAAGAACCCCCCGTCATTACTCTGCAGTTTCTCCTGAACAAGTTGAGATAAGCCAGTTCTCTTGAATACAAATAGTATTAATTAGTCTTTTTGCCCTTGACTGATCTGGGGGAGAATTCCCCCAAATGCCTTTTCTGTTTGGTTCTTAATTCTTTGAGTGATCTGGCATATCGTTACAGCACTTTGGCTATACCTGCTGTCCTTTTCAGGAGGAAAGGAGCATGCACTGTCCATCCTCTCAGCCAGGAGCTATGTAGTCACACAGCACAGGGCTACGTCACACCCTGGATCAGAACATGAGGTGCCCTTGTGCCCGTGTTCGCTTCCCTCGCGCCCATCCTCCTCTCTGTGTGTTCTCGCTCACTCTGCGCTGGTGTTTGGCAGAGTCAAGAGAGAGTTCTGGAGGCTGAACTGCTGGAAAATAATGGGGTTGCTTTGGTTTAAGGTCTTTGTGGGTTGGTTTTGGGTTTCTCTTTTTTTTTTTTCTGTTTTTTTAGATTCTCTTTTTGCTGGATCGGTTCCCTGGCCTGGTTCACCATATGCTTACAGACCGCTAAGGCACGGAGAGGTGAATGCAGATGTAAGGGTTTGGGGTTAGGGTAGTCTGGCTTCAGGTTGTCTGTGCTGACATGAAACCGCGCTCTTGACTGGAACCTCTGGGGAGAGAGAAATGTGTAAGGGGTTTGGGTTTTATTTTGAATTACAAAATTTGACTTGCAACATCTGTATTTGAAGATACCAACACAATCATTTGCATTGGAGGCGGCATACATCAGATGTTCATGGTGTCTACCATCGGTAGCTGGAAATCATTAAAAGGGGGGAAAAAACAAAGCACAAACAAAAGTATGAAGTTGCACATATCTGAGTCTTTTCTATCTTACCATGTTCATATTTCAGTAATTTCTTGCATCTGAAATTTTAACTGGATCTACAGTAACTGAAGTATTGTAACTTGGCCTCTGGTTGCTCGCATACAACCCCTCTCTAGCACATAGAACAACTGATCAATTTTGAGTACACTTGCTTGGTTTGTAATTCCTGACAACCCAAAAATTTTATTTCCACAATCTGAGAGGACTGTTTTGCAAATTATGAAACTTTTTTTTTTTAATGCTTTCTGTTTGTTACTCAACTAAGTAGTAGTTACCTCATGCAAAATACTGTCTGAACCAGCTCATTCTTCCTACATCTGGGAAAAGAAGGCAGACATGGCTGTTTTTCCAACCGGGAACAAAATGGAGTATTTTCTTTCTCCCTTCCCTCTAGAAAAATAGTTCTTAAATACTTATCAAGCCAGAGAGACTTTTCTTTCTGACTGTTTCTTCCAGTTCTATTCTGTGGTTTACCTCAGCATCTGCTTTCTTTTTCCATTCTGCAAAGTTACGCCTGGTTTTGATTAAAAGCAAGCTGCAAGGCAGATTAATGCATTGCAAGAAAAAGCAGCTTACTAATATGAAAAGAGAGCGGGAAGGTAATTTGTCAGTGATTGCCTGGTCTTGGATGCGATGTTTTCTGGTAGAAGCTTTTTCTCCCAGTCGGACTAAGCCAATGTGTAGGGGGGGGTTAGTATTATTGTATACCACAACCATCCCATCAAAAAGCCAAGACACGTTCTTTGAACTGAACTGCAATCATCTGTCTGTCCTTTCCGACTGCTTTGCAGGCAAATTTCTCAGCCACAAAATTATTTGTGAAGTGTGTTTTTTCCCTTTTCCATTCCACCACATTTTCATTTTTGATGAACTTTTAAAATGTTTGCGTTTCTGTGAAATTCCAGTGCTCTGTGATGATATCTTCTGCGACTTCAGTTTTCACACATAAGAGGTAGCGTGAAATCAGCGTCTTACAGATTACTATCCCAAGCCAATCCCATAGGCAATCTAGTTCTTAGCGTTCCTCAGCTTTTGTTCAAAGAAACGCTGAATGAGTTAGATAATAACAGAAAAAGTAGACAGAAGGAAAGAAAACCAACACAAACCCACAGTATGTAGAGTGCAAGTCAAGGAATGATGAAGTGCTGAGGCTGGAGGAGAGAAACAGAGATCAGAATCCTCAGGAAAGAGATGTGCGCAGGTTCTGTGCGCGCAATAAGGTGGACATTTTCCCTATAAACTGAAGGAGCCACAGAACTCATCTGCTACCACCCGAAGGCAGCGTGAGGACTGGGCAGCTTCAGTTCTGAGCCGTGGCCGGAGAACCTCGGAGGCGGTGGCTGCCCGGCGGGGAGCGGAGCACAGCGGAGCATCCCCTCTCCCGGAGCACCGGGCTGCCCTGGCAGGCCAGGGAGCAGCGCTGGTCTGGGCATCAGCCTGGCCCGGCCGCCACAGCAGAAACACGAAGCAGAAAAACAGCTACTCTGCTTCTCGTGCGAGCAACAGAGCCTTTGCCTCCTTATGTACGCATAGCAGATAAGTTTACCGCTTTTAAATCGTCTGTTCTCTTGCTGGATATCTCCCTATCAGAGCCTTCAAATACACATCAATATCTGGATATATTTCTTTTTATTTCTATTATTATTTTTTATCTATCTATCTATCTATCTATCTATTTATTTATGCCTTACTCCATTCAGCAAGCTGCCATGAGTAATTTTCCCTTTTCAGCTTGTTTTCCCTAATCCTAAAACTCCTGCCCCATGCCCTCTGGGTTTAAACAAGTCCCCGTTAGCAGCCTTAATAACGTGTTATTTCATTAAAATCCTCGAAGGAGAGTCTCCAGCTCCTGCAGGAGAGGGCAGCAGAGATCAGCAAATGCAGAGGCTGGGGGGACAGCCACTTGCACAGGGAAATAAGGTGAACCCCAGCGTTGGGGTTATTTTCTTTCCTTATATTCAGTTTTGAAGAGTGGCAGCTCCAAGGCACTAGCCAAGCAGGAGCAATCTCGGTTATGGATTTTGGTGTCATTTATAAATAGCTGCAGGCTGTTTGGAAAGGAAAGGAGGACATCAAGAGTATCTAGTTTTCTTATAAGGCAATAAGAAGTAAGAGCTAAGGTCGTTAATAAACACGAGGCCACACCTCACTTGAAATCTGTTTTGTTTTGGCAAGTAAGAAATGCTTGGAAATGCATGAATAAGTGCGATTTAAAATGTTATTTTGCATCTAATGCAGGAAGGGTAGGGTTTGCTTTAAAACTCGGGGGCTGGTTGCAGTCAAGTCTTGTTCAGTTTATTTCTGTGTTGAAGGATTGCCTTTTAATTATTTACAATAAAGGGGAGATTTGCTTTGTGGAAAATACTGAGAGCAGATCTGATGCACACAGAAATTGCAGCAAGCGTAACCCACGTTCAAGTGACAAAAGTAAACTCTTTCTGCATTTACCTGGAGGATCAGAGAGGATGCTTGTGCCAATAATCCACAGTAAATCGCTGGCAGCGTTCCTGCGTACCAGCAGAGATCACAGTAGCTTATTTTTTGTGTGTATGTGTAGGAAGAAGAAAGGAGCAGAGAAAATTTACGACAGGAAAAGTTCTCTCTGGTGGTTTTCAAAGATACATACCTCAGCACTTGCTGGTATGGGTGTTTCTGGTGAGCAGCAAATTGTCGTCTGTGAATTTTAGTATGATTTTAGCATATTTAAGTAAACTAAAAAGTATTTAGTTTACTAAATAGACCAGACCGGAGGCACCGGTGTGTTTTGGACAATAGATATGCTGAAATAATCTTTTATTATTGTTATTAAAGCTTATTGACTCTTGTATCATGCACTGAACGGTTGCATTGGCTTCACGGCATCCCCCTCGAAGAGAAACCAAACCAAACGTGCCGACTTGTCGCGGTGCTCAAAGCCCTACGTGAGATAATTCTGAGCCCAGAGCAGTTTTAGTTCGGCAGGAAGCAATCCCTGCATTTTCAGCTGGAAAACCAGCACAGAAACGGGTTTATTTTTTTGGTAGAAGCATCTAGTATTTATAACTTGTGACGAGGGTCCATAGCGATGCTGATTCTTGCGACTCAGCGCCACAAATGACACGATTTTGTCTGAACCTTGTGTAGCCCTGTGCAGCTTTAGGTGGATGACGGGTACGGGGAGGTTTGCTCCTGTGCCTGAAGCGAAGTAGCTCACTTGCTAGATACAGTTCTTCAGCTGACATGGTCAAAAGCGTTAGGAAAGCAAGGGCAGCGATGATTCCGGTACTGAAAGGCCTCTTGCCTTTACCCTGACAGCACCTCCAAAGAGTTTGTGCCATCCTCAGACCTCTCCAGAACCGCATCATTTCCTTGCCCTCTTATATTGCGGGCTCATGAATTATATGGGTTGAGGACCAAGGGAGGTATGTTTGTACCTTGTATGCCGTTCACATCATTTCTCAGAAAAGAGCAGAACTTACCAGGAAGAAAATGCACCCAAAAGCCTGAAGAAACACACTGTGCAATGTCTTTCCACAAGAAGGGTTTGTGACGAACGTGAAGGTAAGTATTGGCAAACGCTTTCTTCACATAGAGGTGAGTTCTTTCAGAAAGCAAGTAATTCTGTTTTAAAGCAGGGACCTGCTCATGCTCACACCCTGAATCTAGGGATTGAAGAAATGATTATGTACATGGAGCTGATAGTCCTTATTGAATTGGCCCCTCCTAGATTTAATTCACTCTGGGGTGCTGTTTGGTGTCTGCCCGAGGGACGGGGGGATGGCGGCGTGTGAGAGCATCACCGCTCTGCGGGAGCTGGTTGCTGTGGCTGGAGCTGGTCCCACCGCAGCGTGGGGATGGAGGAAAGGTGCCCCCTTACCCCACGGTTTGGGGGCTGCTTTCTTGAAGCTCTGGGGAGCTCTGCCTGCTTCGGACTTGTTCACCCAGGAGTTTGAGGAGGTAGTAGGATGCTCTGGGTAATGAGTGTTACTGAATCTTTCACTTGCAGGTCCAGTTGGAAGCCAGCTCAGACTGACAGCAGTTGCACCCCAGGAGAGTGATAAATTGCTTACATAAATAAAGATGATGTAAACACTGGCGATGTCAGGGGAACTGCCTCCCAAAAGCAATTCTGGGTTCACTGATGCAGTCTGTGCTTAGGTCTCTTATAACAAGAGATCTGAGAAATTAATTTCCCTCTCTCAGCCCAGCAGCAAAGTTGGGGTACTGCTGGCAGGGCGACATCGGTTCCCCTGATCTGTGCTTATCGCTTTGGCTGTTTCTGGGGTTTTGTCCTTTGTCCTCATATGAATCAGGAACATCTGCTCTGAAAGAGTAAGTTTCATTTCAGCAGATTTATTAACAGGTAAGTATAAATGTCACGATTCATCCTCGACTGCTGGAAAGGCCAGGATGCTCACCAAGACAAGCAGCCTGATTAAAAACCCTTTTACTGAAACTTCCACAAAACTAATTAAACCCAGCTTGAACACCGTATCTAACGCTTGATGCATGGCCACTTCAATGCTTTGTCTACACACGCTGAATGGGACTGCAGCTCTACAGACCGGCCCGGACAGTGAGATGCCTGGGGAGCGGTGGTGAGCAGAAGCAGGACTGTCTGCAGGGAGGGAACCAGCCGCTCCCCAGCGGCAGCAGCAGTAAGAAATGGAAGCTGGGGAATGGTTTTACCTCCTGATTTTTGCCCGCTCGGTGTCTACGTCTCTAAGCCTGCGGCAGAGGAAGCTGAAGCAATTTTCTCTAGGGCTTAAAGTAACTTTTGTCTTTGTTCTTCAGCCCTCGTCATGATGGATATGCAGAGCAATGCTGGTAGTTGAACATCTTGTCTCTTTAGGTACGCTTCTGAAAGGGTCTATGCGTGTAAGATGTATGTAATTTTTTTTGTTACAATGCGTAGAGTAACTATGTGGTGCTTTGCATTAAATTCGTGGGAATGGCTACCAAATTCTGGACCCACCTATATACCTTAGCATAATATTCAGAATACTGAGTCAGAAGAATGGAAAAAAAAGAAAAAAAAAATCTGCTAACATTTTCTATATTGTATGCATTTTTGGCATTGCATTTCACAGTAACCGAATGTAACTTTTAGAGGGCTACCTCTCTATATCAAGTATATATCTGTCTTCCAAAGTATAAAATTAGACTTGATGAGAGAAAAAAGGGAAAAAAACCCCAAATGGTTTTGTTTCAAAATTTCAATAATTACATTTGTTTGTAGAGATGTTTGACTAGCTATGCAACTGTTAAAAACATTGAAAAATACATGAACAAAATTATCCATGATGAGCATATCCCTTTGCCATATAGAATTTTCAGTAAAAACTTCTGTCAAAGCCATCTTTATGTGAACTTATGTAGGAGTAAGTGAGGAAAGAACCACAGTGCATGGACGGGAGCGTTTTCCTGGCGCAATGTACGCTACGGACGGGCACCGCTCTTTGGGGGCTTGTAGCATCATTGCTATTGAGGAAAAGAGCACTTTGGAGATCTTTGCAAGTGTATTTATTTCTCAGTCTAAATCCTCTTAGTACATAGAGAGCAAGAAAGTGATTTAAGATACTGGCCAACCTTGTTTATGTTGCAAAGCACGTGTCATTTCCCCGCTAATACAAACCACACACTTATGAAGCACGGCTATGGCAGGGACCGAGCGTTGCTTTGCTCCAAGAGTTGCTATCGTCCTTGGGTAAGTGCCAAAATAAGCATGAGTGGAGCAAAGGACAGTGACAGTTTTAACGTTGTGCATCTCAGAAACTGTCGTAGCTGGAAGGAATGGAGGAATCCCAATAGCAGAAGACTTTCCTTTTTTTTTTTTTTTTTTCTTTTTAGATTATAGCACTTGATGCGCCATGAGTAAGGCATTGTATAATTTCAGTTCTAATTGCCTGTATTGCTGACAGTTGACTCAACTGGTTTTCAAGATCCATTTGCTATTCATTTCTTTTTTACCCACAGGTTTCTTATTTGTAAGAGGAGCTGGCTTTCTGCCAGCAAATCTTCCCCATCCTTTTCCTGTTTCAGTCTCTTCTAAATGATAACATGTTTTCACAGTGGAATGACTGATGCTGAAAAGCTTAGTTCCCTCCAAAATCTTTCCTTCTTTTCACGTCTCTGTAGGGTTTTGTGCTTGCCAACTCTTTTCTCAAGTTCCACGCTGCTTGCGTATGTAACTTTTGAAGATGGTTTTCTTGTCAGTGCCTCTGCGGCAGAGGATTTTATGGCAGTAATTATCTCAGAATGAATATTTTGTTAGGATTAAGGGCTTCAATTAATGTCATTTTGGTTTTGTGGTTTTTAAAAATGTGCAAACCATGGGCTGCTGTTTAATTTTGTCTTCCAAACTTTTAATTATTTAAAATTTTGCTCTCTTTTCTTTGACTAACAGTGTTATAGGTTCTCTGTGGGAGTCCAGTTCAGGATTCAGTAATAAAACTGAGTGAAGAGTTAATTGCTTGGGCTCAATCCCATACTATTGTCTGCCCTCTGACTCAATAGCTAAAATCCTTAAAATGAGATAGCTGATGGGAACAGTTGCATTCACATGAGGTGAATAATCTCCAAGAGAGCTTTTCAAATTCATGCATCTTCAGGATGTAACTGAGCGTAGCTTTTCTGAAGCCAATTGTATACCAGCTGAGGATCAGCCCCAAGATTTTGATGCACCACGCCTTCACTAAATTCATTCATGCTAAGTTATTCAAAGAGAATCAAATGACAGTGCATGTAAAAAGAAAAAAGAAAAAAATAAGAAAAAAATAAAATAAAAAAGACAAGCAAAGCAAATTCATATTTGCTTTGAAAGTTTGTAGAAAAGGGTTGGATTCTTTTCTGCAATTTTGGCAGGTTCTGATTCAGCTCTGGCAGTAATTATTCAGAGCAAAGATGGATTCTGTGTGAGAGAGAAAATACACATAACTCCCAGGGAGTCTTGACAGTCTATGCGATTAAACTGATTTCTGACAACTCTGGACAGTGAGAAAGGGTAAAAATAAAGTTCATATTTGAGATATGTGAATTCTTAAGGTAGAAAAGCCAGCTTGTCTTCCAAGACGCCACGTGATTCTGCATCTGCCCCACGGCCGCTGGTTAGGCAGGCGGTCATCTCTTAGCTACCCTCTCCAGATTTAGTGTCTCATTTAAAATTACAGCTTCTGTTAAACCCCCTGTGTGCTGTATTTCCAGATCGAATTAGTCTAGCTTCAGCTTCTAGCCGCTCATCGTGAAGTCAAGCTGAGGGCGTTTCTGTATGTGCCATCGGGTCCGACCCCCTGAGCAAGGCTGATTGCTTCGGGCGCGGTGTCACACTGCCAGGGTCTCCCAGCTCCCCACGCGCTTTCTGCCCGCGCGTCCTGTGGCCGCAGCTGGATGCCCACGTGCCCCGAGGGTTTCACCGCTATCTCCCCCTGGTTACACAGTTTAATCATTGTCCACCGCAGCTCTTTTCAAAGTACAAAGGGCTGTTTTCTAAGACAATGCACGCAGTGAAATTCAGCATTTCTGGTGCTTTTGTGTAACGGAGTTATTCTATTTCTTTCTAGGACCCCCGCTGAAACGCTGCATGTGCATTTTGCCAAATGGCTTGCTGATCTCCTTCCCACTTAGAAGCGCTTTCACCGAGGCATCGTTTTACCTCTGTCTGTCTGAGAGCTGGGCGCAGATTTTATTGTGATCGGATTTCAGTTTCTGAAAATCATTTCTGAACTTCCCAGCGGCAGCGATTCCTTCAGTAAAGACTTTCATCAAGCAGTCTTTTGTAATATCAGGCAAGTCACCTACCCAAAGCAGAAAAATCCAGACATGGAAACAGTAAAAATATTTGTCATGTCGCTAATTGAAAGAAAGCGATGACCTTCGTCACACATTCCAGGCATAAATAATAGCTTGATCTGTGGTTTCTTGAATGGGTATCAGTGGTTATGAAGAAAGCTAAATTCACATCTATAACACTGCTCTCCATTTGTGCATGGTCTCCTGGCAGGGTGTTCAGAAGCAGGCAACCTTCACTGCTACCTTCTCCAAGGCAGCAAATTACTTGTGTGTTCAACGCTGCTGGTCACAGAATAAAACCAGCTTTCCAGTGGCAGTCGTGACTGATATCTGTAAGGAATACGGTTCACTTTAAATATCAGTTACAGACCGCTTAGTGCATAATCATCTAAAGTGCATTTGGCGTGATGCTGCAGGGACTCGCTTTTTGTCCCATGCTATCAAGTGAAATCCAGAGCACGAGTTCAAATTGAGTGGAAACATTGTAGAATCATCAGTGTTTGTTGATGGATTTGTTTATTTGCTTGTTTTGTTTTGTTTTTTTTAAAAGCAGAAGCTGTCATCTCTTCTTGCTGGTAAATCATTTTATTAGCTATTGTATTTTCACCCAGCAGAATCTTTATACCATGACAATCTTCCAAATTAAACGTTAAGATTCCAGGAAAACTGTAACCGGTGTTTCAAGTCAGACGTGAAGCTAACGAAAGAGGCTGGAGGAGCGCTCCTGGTGCGGCCCTTAGTTTCTGCCTACAGCACAGCGCAATTCCGTCTGAACGGCTGGGCTGACTTCCCTGGGTTACGTCTAACAGGACAGGAGTTTAAGTAAGGTAAAGCTGAGCAAATATCAATAAACAGCCTTTCACAGGGAGGTTTCTCCTTAGGACTGTTGACTGCGTAACCTCAAAATCAATGCCCCAGCCTGTCCTGGCAGGAGGTTTGGATTCATCATCTTGCTCTGTTCTTGAGCTGCCATGTGGGCACGTCACTTGCTTTTTCCTCCTGTGCTTACCTGTCTGTAAACTGAGGGTGATTTCTGTCTTCCTACAGCTAATTCTCTGACATCTGTAGGTTAAAAAACGCTGCATAACAGACTGGGCCATTTCAGGGTTCTGGTGGCCGATTCAGCACTGAAAAGACAAAGTGGATGGAAAACCAGGTAAAATACTTTATTGTCTAGTCAGTTGTTACTATTACAAAATCGTGAGATGATAAAATACTGCAGTGGTCGTATTTACTGAGCCTTTACGGTACCTTGCAGTGGGCACCTCTTGTGAACATGAGGTGTTTGCCACAGCTGATTCACACACAGGTTGTAGCGCAGAAACGTAAACGCTACCTAAAACATCGCAAGGTGAAGAATTTAAGGTTCCGTAACAAACTACTAACATAAGAAAGCGATGTCAACAGCCTCCAAATATATGAGCTGTTTCTGATCCGTTAACGGCAGAGAAGCGTTCTTGTTACTGAAACACCCAAGGCTGCTCAGATGAGTTTTCCAAAGAAGGACAGACCTGAGAAGACTGGTCAGGCTCTTCCAAACAGACATAAAGTAGGTTGGCTTCCTGAAAAACAGGACAACTTCACTAAAAATAAGCAACAGGGATCATATTAGGGCAAGGCAAATTAAGTAGTTGGAAGAAGTCTGCGCAGCAAACTCTCCGTGTACAGAAAGCCCTGACTCTTACAGTGTTGTCTGGCTCAGCCTTGATGAAAAAAATACACAAAATTCACCAAACAGACTGTGCAGTAAAAGCAGCAAGATGCTTTTCCAGTAAAAACTTTCACCTAGAGAAGTCAGTGGGGCCTGGTGAGATTTTTGGTGCATATGATTTTGAAGCTTGCTGAATACTGTCTTGGGATCTTGCTGTTCAGAGATTATCTACCCCTCCCAAGTTTCTGAGGCTTTTGTTTAAATACAGGCAATTAACCCGTGTTCCTCATCGCTAATTCTTGTGTACGCAAATGCACAACGGGTTAGTGATAGTTACTTTAGTATTGATGAAAAGCAAAGGTTGTGTTTAGTAAAACGCCTTAGCCAGTAAAACACCTTATCCTAAACCAGATCTGGTTTCCCCTGTTAAATTCCAATTTTTCTTTCCTCTGTACATGAAATTGTATTCATACAAACAAATTGTGAGTGGAATATCTTACAGTTGTCATGGATGATCTTTATAGATTTGAGATTATTGCAGGTTGCTGCTTATAATTTTTCTCTGGCAGCATTTTGAGCCCAAATTTAAAATCCTCTAAACAAAGCCAAACCATGAACTACTTAAGGTGACAACTGCTTTAGATTCCCTTTGATCACTTTGCAGATCCAGGCCTAATTTAGAGAATCTGTTCATACAATTTGATTTTTTTTTTTTTCTAAAAAGGTAACAAATCAGAATCTCAATTAATTTTTTTTTAAAGGAGAAAAAAAAAGAAGACACAGTGCTATTTTTTCCCGTATAAATCCATTCAAATATACAGTAGTATCACAAAATTAACAGGCACAAAAAGATAAATTAGTATTGAGGTATTTGGTAATCTCATTTTGGGTCATCTGAAGTCAATTAAACTTCGTTGGATGCTGGTGGGGAAAGAAATCATAAGACCTGCTCTTTAATAAGCCTTCACTCCAGAATTTTACCCTGTCACATGAGGAAACAGCAATAACCTCTCCTGTCACGGATGTCCATAATGTCCTGTGAGGTTTCCCATTTATTGTGGTAGCTGTGATATTGAACAATGTTTGCCATCCACAGGTGTCTAATTTACAGTCTTGTTTTACCCTTCATCTTCTAAGTTTAGGTAGGACAGAAGCTGCGTGACCTTCAGACTGCTTCTGGTCCACAGCGTACCGAGTTTTTGTAGAGGTCTACTTGATCAAAAAGTGACTCCTCCATTTTTGTTTGCTAACGTGCCACATATTTCTTTACCTTCTTCTAAAACCAAGTTATTACCTCTTACATTATGCCCTGGAAGGTGGTCATAACTTCCGATCAGTCCATGAGCCTGCATTTCTGTTGACAGATGATTGTTTGATCCCATGGCCTGGATGATGAAGCTGTCTTTCCTGTAACCAAACCTCACTTGGACCCAGTCAGAAAGTGAAAGCTGAATCAAAGGTTTCATTTTCACTAGAAAATGCAATTTGTTTGGACTGAAATTTTCATAGCAATGCACCTGACTCCAAAAGCAGATCTTACAGGTAAGATTGTCATGGCTAGGATGGAACTCGGTCAGATGAGGACAGCAGAGTCAAGTCAGCAGCCCGGAGCCACACGTACCTGTGAACACCTGACTACCAAGTGGGTAGCTGGCCACACAGCTGTTAAATATGCAGAAGTATCTGCTTTTCCATTGCATTTTTTTTAGGGCAAAAATCCACAGATAACCTTTTGTTTTTCCAAACTATTGCAGAATGAATTCCTGTTTTCTTGTCAATCCTAATTCAAAATCCTCTCCCTGCCCTCTCTCTCCCCCACTCCCATTTCCTTCAGTAGCCTCTCTGGAGCTGGGATGGAGACTCGAGCTTAAACCCTGTTACACCTTTGCTGACTCAGTATCTCACAAAAGACCTTTGCAAAGTCTGCTTATAATCGTGCAACAAGGTGACCAGCTGGACAGACTTTGAGCCAGCATTGGGACGTGAAGTTAAGGTAGGGAGTACAAGGCATTAGCCAATACTATTCTCATCATCTCCAGAAGAGTTTTCTCTGAAGTGGTTTATTCATACTCCAAATTGGATGAAGCCAAAAAGGGAGCGCTAGCTTTAAGGCATTCACAGTGTATACTTAATCAAAGGAAGCTTTCAAAAGAGGAATGTGTGAGCTAATGCAATCCTAGAGCAAAAGTAACTCATGCTTCAACAAGCTATACGCATTTTTGTGTCTGTGGCTGATAACTTGCCCCTACTTGTCACTGCTAATTATCTCCTGTTAAATGAATGTTCAGCTCGTAGTGGTCAAGAGATTCAATGCTTAAATGAACAATTCTGAAGCTGTTAGATATATGTTTCCTCACATCTGTGGGTTAGGGAGGTAGCATGTAAACATGTCTGTTTAGCACAAGGTCAGCTGGTGTGCAAGCTCCAGTTGGTTGGTAAATGCATGAAAGAAAAAAAATCAGATTGAGAACAAGACACATTTCAAATCACAATGAGGAAAAAAAAATCAGAGCATGTAATAATATCCTTGATATTTAGCATCTTGAAGTAAGAATTGCTAAGGGAGATTTTGGAATTGACACAGGAGGAGGTTGGTTTTTAAGGAAACCAAGGTACACATATGCTTGGAACAGCACGGGTTGATTGTTCAAGGGCAGAAGATAAAGTGATTGGCTTCTCATGGTCTCTTACACTCTAGTTTTCTGTCTGCATAAAATATTTTTGCTGTCTGTATAAATTACATTCTCTAGTTTAGCTTAAAAGATGTTGCCTTTTGAGTTTCAGTTGGCATCTGGGTATTCCAATCTGTTCAGCCATAAACTCCTCCACGCAGATTATACATCTGAACTATGAAAAGGTTTAGCTAAGAGGGAAGAAGTATGCTCCTGAGCTATTGGAAAGTTCAGGAGGTGAAAAACATTTCCTGCTTCTATAAATGACACGTTTGAAAATAAAGCGTTTCATTACAATGGTCATTTGGAAGCTGCAGCTGGCAGCTCTCGCTTTGGGGGGAAAAATGGTTGTGGCTTTGACAGTAGCAAAATAACAGTGCACGTATGAGATAGCTAACAGTATTCGTAAAGATGTAATTCTGTCTTAAACTGAGCTTTCCTTTGGTGTCAGCAGGCTTTCTGAAGAAAATGTTAAGGCACAAACAAAAATATTCCAAGAGAAAGCTTAATTTTGGGGACAGAGGGAGGGAGAATGAATTCTTAGCACTCCAGGGTAATTCAGGCTGGAAGGGACCTCAGGAGAGCTCTAGTCCAACCTTCTGCCCTAGGCAGGGTCAGCTCTGGGATCACACCAGGTTGTGCAGGGCTTTCTGCAGTCTGGTCTTGGAAACCTCTAAGGATGGAGACCTCACAGCTTCTGGGGGCAACCTGCTCCACTAGCCTTGTGAGGGAAGGCTTTTCTATCAGCATGCTGAGCCACTTAAGTCTACATGTTTGAAATCATGAGACAAATGTGACCACTAGTGGCCTTTCAGACACTTCTCTTTCTGTGAAAAGACAGGAACGTACACCGTTGGTCTTTGGAGGAAGAGCTTTGTCACTAGACCACTCTGTTTTGGGAGAATATTTATCCAATCTGTCCTGATGGAGCTATTCCAACTGATACAAGATATTTCTGGAAGGCAAAGCGAGTTGGAGTCTGTTGGTTGGACCCTTGTTGGAAGACAGCAGACAGCAATTCTTGCTGGTGTTTTGCTTTGCAGCATTTCACGTGGGTCTTACCTGGCAGGGGTGCTCTACTACTGCCTGTTCGATGGAGTCCATCAGGTGGGGGAGGAAAAAAAAGAGTGGCTGATTCATAGTGCCAGATGGAGCTTTTGCAGACTAGTCCCTGTCTAGACTCAAGGGCCTTCAGGTGCCTTCACCATCACAGAACAGTTGATCAGGGTATCAGAGGCTTTACGTCTGTGCTTTCCCTGAGCTACCAGCTGTGAGTTTTCAGGCTAGGTCTGGACCTCACTGTCTGGTCTGCACCGGGGGGAGCAGAGGAGGGTTTTGCTATTTGTTTCACCTCCCATGCTGCAAAGATACAGCAAAGGACAGAAACCGCACTCAAGTTTCAGCTTTAAACACTGAAAATAGCTGAAGAGCAGCAAAAGCATGGTCTGGAGTAGCAGTCTACAGAGCTTAAGTGTTTGGCACGCAGTTACGTGATGTTTCAGTAGGACTCTTCACATGCTCCAGTTTAAGCATCTGTTTAACTCTTTGGCTGACCAAAGCCAAGAACTCTGAACGTTGTATAATCCCATCTCATGTTCATACCTGTTAAAGTATGTATATATCATCGATACTGGATGTCTGGAAGTAATTTGAGCTCTGTTGATAAATCCCTGGGGTTGGTTTTCTTTCTTTCTTTCTTTCTTTCTTTCTCTTTCTTTCTTTCTTTCTTTCTTTCTTTCTTTCTTTCTTTTCCTTCCTTCCCTCCCTCCTTCCTTCCCTCCCTCCTTCCCTCCTTCCCTCCTTCCCTCCTTCCCTCCTTCCCTCCTTCCCTCCCTCCCTCCCTCCCTCCCTCCTTCCCTCCTTCCTTCTTTTAGACTTTAGCTTAGTAGATTGTATATAAATATCAGTGTTTGTCAGTGGGAATGTAGGGGGTAGGAATTTTGAGTTTGTTTGTTTGTTTGTTGATCCTGGCTTTGTAGATCCTGGCATGTATGTATCCAACCTACGATTTACTTTTCAACACCTACCAGTCATTAGGCTTTACGGCTATTGATTAATAAATTATTTGAGGAGGAGGTATTTTTAATATGAAGTGTCACAATGCGATGGTATATTTTGATGCTCTATTCTGTGCATAATAGATACAGATTTTTATTATTGTTTACTATGTTTACAGATGTTTATTATTGTTATTATTATGAAATTAATTACTTTGTTTTCTGACACCTCAGGAAAGACTATTGACAAATCTAAATGTTTACCAAGGTAATGCCTGTAAGTGTGTACGAATAGTTTTTGTTGTAAAATTTGACCAGCTTGGAATGGAGAGTGATGTTTTAAAAACTGTTTTTCATATCAAATGTGATTGTAAATGGAAAATTTTAATTTTAAAACATTTCAGGGAACAACAGCAGGCTCTGTGTACTCAAGTGAGTGGTCTTTACCTTTGCAATCTTGTTACTACGGATGAGACTACTCACGACTGAAAGCTGCAAGACAGGATCCAGAGTAAATACTTGATTTAGTGGGATTCTGAGTGCTTTGAAATGTTATTCAGTATATGCTAAAGCATATTTATAATTTACTGGAAATGCTTGCTGTTCCCAACTTTTCTTTCTCTATTGGTAGTATGTGATGTATGCTTACTCTAGCTTGTCATAGCCCAGTGTATAACACATATTTTCCACTTGTTTTGAACACTTTCAGGTTAAGCAACCGTAGGTTAGAACATACTCTTAAAAAAAAAACAAATCAAAACAAAACCCAAACCTTTCCAATTTCTTTCATCATAAAGAAAAAGCTAAGATCTCAAGATAAGAAGTAAAATAGAAATACTGTAGTTTAGTCTGAGCCATGAAATGGATTCAGATATGTTTATGTCTGTACTTCCAGAAAGTCATTTTGAAGACCCTCATGGCAAAATCTAGGGGAAAATTTACATACCTAAAATGGCATGTCATTGGAATTTGGAGACCTAGACCAAGAAAGTGATCTGCAAAGTTTGGTTTTGTATCTTATGTCTTGCCCAGGTTTTGAAACTTAAGTGCCCAGCACCTGGCCGGGCTGCCTCCATGGAGCTCTTGCCTCCTGAGGACAGTGTCACTAACGCTCACTGTTTCCGTGGCTGACTCGTGACCGCTGCGTCAGCTCAGCGGTAGGTGAACAGTCTTTCTTGCCTTCGCAGTTCCTAATTCCCCCAAAATTGTGCAGATCCCTCCAGTCTCTTGACTATTCTGTGCTGGGAGATTGTCCATCTCTCTTGTTGAAGCGGAATTATTGTGCGACCGGGTGCACAAGCCTCGTAGAGCTAAAGGGAAAGGGGAGGCAGCTGGGCTTGTGCCAAGGAGGCTGGGGATGCGTGTTTGGTCCCCATCACTGCTGGTTCTGTCAGGTGGAGTCAACTCTTTTATGGCTTTTCCAAAAGATGCAGCCATTGTGAGTGAGGTGATTTTGGCAACGACGGTTTAGAAATGATACCGAGATCTCCGTGCTATGCCGTTCATCATTAACTAAGGACCTCATTTCTGCAAATGTATCTCCTAAGTGCTGTGCTTGCTGTCAGTAGTCCCACTGAAAGTTCTTACTAGTGAGTAGAGCATATATATTTACATTTTCTAATGGCATATTAGCATGACCTACTTGTTGCTTGGTTTCTTAAAAAAAATATTTAAGAAACTCATTCTCTACAAATGCATTTTGGGACACTTAATTATTTACTTCTTCAGTAATATTTAAATTTCTGTCTAAAGGACATCAGTTTTTGTGAGAGGTGCTTAAGAACTGGCACTACATTGCTGTGTCCATGCATGGATGCAAACACGTGCCCAACCAACATTTTTACATGTGTACACGTGATTAATGCACATGGGATATTTCTACTCTTATAGAGTGAACCTGACCTGACATATAATTCAAACGGACCTCTCAAAGAAAAGAGTGTGCGGGAGAAGGCACAGAATCAGGCCCTTTACCTTCATCTAACTTACAGAAGCCTCCAGAGATTTATTTTGACTGTAATGTTGAGAACAAATTCCCCGCTCATGCAGGTTGGGATGTTATCAGACAAACCTTAGTACAAAGCACATTTACGTGCACGCTATGAACCCTTGAAAACAGAGGCTTATAAGGACATTGCTGACAATGTTTAGCGTTGCAGTAGAGTTGATGCCAGCATGGTCGGCTAAAATGATCTTGTTTTTAAGGTAAAGATTTAGATCTGTTTTTTACACAGTAATGCCTTGAAAATAGAGGGAAAACATTGCTTCGGATGACTCATAAAAGTGCTTTAAAAATGCTATTAAGATTTAAGGCATAATGTAGATCCTATAAATCTACTCTGCATTCTTTCACTGGGAATGACTGACTTTTATGAAAACTAGGGACTGTAAATCAAGAACCTAAATAAGGGGTTTTTTTGACGTGTAAATATAGATTATACATTAGCTGAGCCCTGACTTGACTGCCTCCTGGTTCCAGGGGGGACACAAAAAGTAGGCGTTCATTCTCCTGAGCAACAGTTTTGCCTTGTAAAAGCTGGTAAGCAAAAATACAGTTTAGCGTTCCTCTGGGAAGAAACATTTTCCTAGCGATTCAGGAAGGGGAACTGCTTGCTCTCTCACTCAGTCCTGCTCTTCTGCCTCCCTCTTCGTTCATCTCTTGCTTAGGATTGTGTGTGTGTGTGTGTTTTGCGGAGGTGGCATTACTTCTGATAGCACTCCTGAAGCTCTCTAAACACAGATGTTAACTAGAAGGCTAAACCCCCACACACAAGCAAGCAAGCACACTTGGGCACACACGTACCCGCACGCACACCCCCTCTCCAGTGTTCACGGGGAGAGTTTGCTGTTTCTGAAGCTGTTTCTGAAGCAGCTTCCACTTCCCATTCAAAATGTCTTTAGGAAATTCCATCGTGCTATCACAAATATATTTGACCATTCGCATCTCTGGCCTCAGCTTAATTTGTTTTCGCCTCGTACCCTTGTCTCCACGCCGTAAGTCGTACAGTGCAACCTTGCACAGCGAATACTCCCCTGCCCCTCCAGCCGCTTATCTGAGCAGAGAGCAGACCTGGCGCGCTCACAGCAGCCAGCTTGCTTAACCTTATCTGCTTTACGCTTCTATATTTAAACAAGGAGGGCTCTTTGTCGCTGAACTAATATAAAACATAACTTGACTAGATGCCTGACTTTTAAAGAAAGGGCATCTATCACTTTTATGTGGCATTTCAAAGAAGAAGGCATTTAATAAAGCTGAAAGACAAAGAAGGGAGTCTGTCTTAATGTACAACTAGCCGTGTAATGATTAACTTCTCTTAATACTTAATCAGTTTATGGCAGAAAAAAACCCAAGCCACAGTGCCATGGCATTGTTCAGCGTTGTGTTAAGGAGTTCACTGCACTGTCCAAAGTGATACAAAACCTGTATACAACTGGTGTACAAGAGTATGTGATACGCTTCAAAAAAATACGTGCAAGCAGCACTCGAAAGCATTGAAAACAGGAGGATGAGGAGGGCAGCAGCGAGCCTCCACCCTGCAGGAGAGAGCGGTGGACGCAGACCGCGAGGTCCTTGTGCTCCTGAGGTGTCTGCATCAGGCTGTGCCACCTCCCCGGCCCTCTGTCCCAGGGCCACTGTCCTGCTTGTCCCAGCCCGGCTGCAGACCCACGGGAGAGCTCCTGCTCGGCAGGGTAGGGACACTCAGGCAGCTGCCAGCAGCTCCTCAAAGGAAAAGGATGGCTCTTCCCTCCTCCCTGGTGGCATGAGGTGCTGCCTGCGTGGGGAGCTTCTAATTTTGAGAATACAGTGGCAATTTAATACGTTTTTGACATGACTCTCTAAGCCAGCTTTATTGCAGATACTTGCTTGCATATATGTTGATTTGTATAGGGTAATAGTCTCTTTCCTTTCCATGCCTGCTTCCTGGAGAACCAAGAAGTTTATTTATATTCTCTCTAGCTGCTACAGAAGTGGCAGATGAACTCATCTTCAGCCATCTAAGGTTGGTTTGGGTAATTCCTATCTCATAAGAGAAAATAAAATCCTGTTCAAGGTTTTTACATAATTAAAAAAAAAAATGCGATTGTACTCCTAAAGTACATCAGACAAAACTAGGGAAAAAAACCCTAGGAAATTGTTACAGTGAGTGTGATTTTTTCATGTATGGTGATTTTATCCTTTTGTTCTTCTAAGAATAAAAGTTTACAGAAGGCAGCTCTCCCATTGCCTCTATTTAGATAAAACAGAAATAGAAATTGCCTTTTCCTTCCTTTTGGAAAAAATTGTTGGGTGGGTTTTTTTGTTTGTTTGTTTTGGGTTTTGTTGGTTTTTTGTTGTGAGTTTCACGGCTTGCTTGCTATGCCACAACAATGCGTACAGTGTAATAGGATGGAATGCAGTGTCCATTTCATTACTATCCCACTGGACTAGAGCACTGCATTTGCCTGTATTTGTGAGAAGAACCTGATGAATCTGTTCCACCCTTAGCTTAAAAGAGAGAGAGAGAGAGGCAAAGTCTACTTCTTCACTCCTCCTCCTCCTCCAGAGAAAAAAATGCCTTCATATGTCCAGTTTCGTTTTACGAGAGCATACTGCAAATGAGGAAGAACAGGGTGTTTTGACTCGCTAATGCATTTCCAGTTAGTTGAAAGACCCAGTGCTGATTTCTCATGAGGATGGTCGTTATAGGTATTTTCAACTGAAATTATTTAAAAGTGAGGTAGTTGCAATAAAAAGTAATTTTTGTTAACTGTAAGCAACTGCACACAGTAACTTTGTGCCTGCAATTTATAATAGCGGCAATACTCAGCTTATGCCTTACAGTGTAGTCATGATCCTGGAAATTCAGTGTGCACCCTCCTTGCAAAACAAAACGAAGCCCTCCAGCTGCGTGCCCTTGGATAGAGATCACTTAGCGGTGATTTGAACGGGTGTTTCTCTGGGCAGAGGGTGTTGTGCACCTTCCGAGGTCTGTTCACATCTCAAGTGCATCGCATGGGTCACCCCAAAGGGCAGTTTGGACGTAGCTTTCCATGGGAGGGTGTCCCAGCAATGTGCAGTCCCTGCTGCCATCTGGAATTGCAGCTTGACTCTCGCCTGCTTACGTTTTGGCCTAAACCTCTTAAGAGGTGTGTGAACTTTCGTGAACCCAGCCTGCGCTCAGGACATGGGGCTCTGATTATTAAACACTTTTTCAATGTCTGTAACAGCTTTCACCCAAAGACCTTAGGACACTCGAACGCACTCATGATTAACTGCACGCTCTGCACTCTGTCCCAGTAGAAAACACCTGGGAAAGCCATGTCAGCTCTGCATATGCTTTCCCAACATGAGGACATGGTGGAGAGGGACCTGGACCAAAATCTCTTTTAAAATACCTCAGACGGCTTAGCAGTTCTGCTTTCTAGCTCTACAGTTTGAGTGGCCCTGTTCTACAGCACAATTTAAACCATGTTGTAGAACAACCACTTCCAAATTCTGGAAAAATATAGGTGCCATATTCATATATACAATATACAACCAAATCCATTTGATGATTATACAGTGAGATGAAGGACAGTCCCAGGTTTAGAGTGCTGGTGTATGATTTGAAGACTTGGTTTCCAGCATTTTCTTTTCCCATTACAGGATTTTTGAGGGGGAGAAGGAAACGGTTCTGCCTCTCCCTTTCATACATATTTTTATTACTATATTAAACTATTATTGTGCTTGAAAAACAGAAACTTTACTACTGCAGCATATTGTGGAGGAAACCGCTTGAGAGTGAGATCTGCCCCAGTGTCAGGGTAGCGGCAGCCAGGTAAGTGTCATGGGTAACCCGTGCTCAATCACTTCCATTGACTCAGGTGGCCATCTCTCAGCAGAGAGCCAGCAGTGGGTACAGTGCCTGCGTTAGCTCCCTTGCCTTGCTCTAGGCACCAACACAGAGAAGTCCTTGCCAACCAAGGCAACACCAGGTTTTTGAACACCAAAGCCTTATCAGTTTGTCCTCCGTACAGGTGGTATTTAGAGGGAGTTTGCTTTATTTTTGTTATTTCTTTATGGTTTTTTTAAAGTTGCGTCTGTCCTACAGCCCCAGCTGCAGGTGAGTTTGCTGTCTATGTAACTGGATTTTGTGTCTTTGAATATATTTGAAGGCAACTGTCAACACTGATCCTTAAAAGTCTTCTACCTCCTTTCAGTCTTTTGGACACAGCTAAGCATATAACCACAGAGTTGCACAGCCAAAGACTTCTGCCAGCTTTCTTACGTGGCTGGGATTTTATAGCAATATCACACTTAGGTGTGACTGACAATTCATAAAACCCCAGAAGTTAGAGGTGCAACAGACTGTTAGGTCACCAGCTCCATTTCCCTGCCAGGGTGGGATATGCCGCAGGTGTTTCTGCTCTAAGACTTACAGAAGTGCTGTGCCAGTGGTGGTTGCCATTAATTACTGTATTTGTGAGCGTAAGGCTAAATCCTGGTGGTTCTGAGCACCACTTTCTTACAGCAGTCCCAATAGCTCAGTTCTTCCCAAACTTGGGACATCATGGTTCGAAACATGATCTCCTGTGGACTTTTGTCCAGAAGAGTAGAGGACAGTAAAGCACATGGATGAACCAGGTCATTTCACAGAGGCCATAGTTTCTATAGCTGGTGAGATTTAGACAGCTAGCTGTACTCACTCAGTATGATAACTCAGTCTGCCCTTGCCTGTTTTTAAGTCAGGGTGGAATTTCTTCTGCTACAGGGTAGTTCATTCACAGTTAAGTGTGCTCTTTCCCTGCTTAATAGTTTAGTACTGCGCAAATCACTGGGGTCTTTTATTATGATACTTTCTGCAAAAGATGTTTCAAGCTATTCATTAGTAGCTAGATATTAAAACATTCTGCTTGAACTTGTAGAAGTAGGTAATCTTTTCTCTTCTTTTTTTTTTCAAGTAAGAATGAAATTCTTTTACTATTTTATGAGACTCTTAATGTATCTGACACAAAGAAAATATAATTAAAGGAACTAGTAACTCAGTTTTTACCACAATATGAAATCCTGTTTGCTTTCTGATTGCACATCAAATGTTGACATTAACTAGCAGATATGCCACTTCCATGCCAGGGTTTCATTCTTGGAGCATGAGATCAGGCTGATTCTGTGAAAATAAATATTAAAGAAAACATGCTTAGTAAAGTGCTCAGCTCATAAAGGCCTCGTGCTAAGAAATCTGGGCAGCCGCTGCCACCCCCGCTGAGGCTTGCTCAGCTCACAGCTCTCGCTTCCCAAGATTTGCATTACAGTTGTATTCTTGCAGGTAGCCAACATGATCCCATTTCTGTGTAGAGTTAGTTACATGACTTCAGTTTCCAGTTTGCCCCCAACACTGTATTTTGAGTGAGCTCTTCTCGCCATATTACAAGTATCAGTACTTTTACTATTTTTCAGCTGTCTCCGTTTCATGTTAACCTAGCACTTCCTTGGCTTGTTTTACTACAGAGCAGGAGACTTGGTTTTTTAGTGTTGTTTCCTTCTCTTTTTGAGCTTCCTCAGGTTCCCGAAATGACCCTACGGTTAGACCCAGCATGCTGCATGCCTACTCTTCCTTTGCAGCTGTACAGAAGTTAAATGTGGCACATGCTGTCCTTGCCTGATCTTCAGAAGTTGTTAGGACATAAGAAACTAATGTGCTAATAGGATACTGTCAGTATTTCCCCTGAGCTGACACTCTTGGCTATAGAGCAAAGACTGGTTCTAGTTAGGAAAGCAGTAATCAAATGCAGTCTTTAACTCGAGGTGGGGACAGTGACAGCCAAGTTCATTCAGCCTTTGGTTATCACCTTTGAATACATCTAGTCTGATGGAGTGGACCCACTTTCTCTCCTCTCCTCTCCTCTCCTCTCCTCTCCTCTCCTCTCCTCTCCTCTCCTCTCCTCTCCTCTCCTCTCCTCTCCTCTCCTCTCCTCTCCTCTCCTCTCCTCTCCTCTCCTCTCCTCTCCTCTCCTCTCCTCTCCTCTCGGCAGAAAAAGCCACAAAGTTATAGAGAGCTGGGAAGGTTAGGGGAGCCTGAACAGTTACTGAGGACTTCTGCCCCACAGCCATGTAGTAAACACCATATAAAAAGTTTTAAATTTTATATTCCTATAGCAGCAAGAGGTCCTGGAGAGGCAGAAGCTCCATAACACCAGTGTGCTATATGTGTGTGCATCCACTCCATCCTGTCTTTGAAGATTTCCCAAATGTAGACCTACCCTTCAAGGAGCTTCGCCACAGATAGACCCTCCTCACTTTCAGTGATGTGCCATGACTGTCCTGTGAACCAGCTCCTTTCAGGACCAGGGTCTGAGGAAAGACTAGATTAAAACATGTAAGTGAATAAATATCTAATATGAAGAAAAAGGAGAGGAAAATCCTCTTCCCTAGGGGTTACCTTTATAGCTGAACAGGGAGTTCTGGGTTGAAAAATTAGGGAGAGAAATTATTTTTGTTTCAGGTGGAGCTCTTGTTGGAAGGAAGTGTTGAAATGAGAAAGCTTTGGGGTTAAGAAAGTTTCTGTGCTCAAGTAAGTGGTAGCTGAGAATTTACTTTAAATAATTTCAGTAAAGCTAGTGAGCAGGGAAAATAATTTCCCTTCAAAATGATGCGGTGGAAAGGCAAAGCCTTTGGTTACAGCTCAGATTAAAAAAGTAAATGCTTTGCATTGAATTCCTTGTGCATTTCATACTTTTACAGACATCTTTGAAATTTATAGGGTAGGTGCACTGGTTTGAAGTACAAGCTCACCTTGCCTGACCTCCCCCATAACACAGGCCTTTGAATCTGACCCTGTAATTTCTGCATCAGGCACCTCTCTCTCTGTTTGAGCTATAACATGTCTCTTAGATATCCATCTAGTCTCGACTGGAAGACTGCTAATAAAGGAAATCCATCACATCCTTAGGTAGCTGTGTTTAAATCACTAAGATAAGCCTGTACATCTAAGGCTTTCCCTGAAGACAAGACAGCAACAAGAATTTGCTGAAGAGGCCAGCACTCATGGGAGGGTAAGAGTCTGCAGATCCAGCCATTATTCTCATAAAGCTCAGAAATGGGGAAAAAGCAAAGCGTTGCTCTTGTTCCAATACAACCCAAGCGTAACATCATTCTGCAGAGGATTGAATGTGAAATGTATTCTTCACAAAGTTAAAGGGCTTTGAAAGACCAATGGACTTTGGTTTATCATTTGATTTTCAAGGCTGATGGTTGGGTGACTAGGAAATAATCATAGACTCATAGAATGGTTTGGGTTGGAAGGGACCTCACAGCCCATCCAGTTCCAACCCCCCTCCCACGGGCAGGGACACCCTCCACTAGCCCAGGTTGCCCAAAGCTGCATCCAACTTGGCCTTGAACATTTCCAGGGAGGGGGCATCCACAGCTTCTCTGGGCAAAAATGCTATAATGAGGACAAATTAAAAAGTCTTTGGGAAAAGGGGGGTGATGCTACCTGTGAAAACAATTCTGTTTGGTTTTGTACTATCTGATTACAGATCATCATCTTCTGTCTCAACAGTTTAAAAAACTGTTTTGAAAATATTTCCCTTATGTTTTTGGCATTCAGGGAGTCAAATTTGGTGTCTATATCAAAGATGTAGGTGAAATTTAAGCCCAACTATAAATGAACTAAATTGTCTGAGGTAACACTACATGGAGTACTTTTATTTCATGCTGATGACCTCAAGTGGTGTTACTTTCTAGTAATGATAAACATCAACCCAGATTTCAGATTTGTTTTTCTTTCTGTTGGTATTTGTCAAAAACTATATTCACAATTTCTCAACACTGAGCATGAAGTTTCAGCTGGACTGATTTCAATAGCATTAAAAATATACAAAGTATATTGTCTAAGAGATGTATTTCTTCCCAAAGTCTGAACAAAGGTGATGACTTGAACCATCTGATGGATCTATATCTTTTTTTTACATAGATCTTTTGATACTTTTCAACGTATTCAGTTTTCTTGTCGTCCCCCCCATCTACTAAATCTTTACTGTAACCCTCTACTGTTCTCACATTTTTCCTTCATTCCTCCTCTGTCTCCCACTTTCCTTAATACAGACCTCCTGTTCCTAGTGCACATTGATCAAAAATCCCGGACAAAACCAACCAGTGTGGGTGGCTCCTGGGTGGCAGCAGCCTGGAGCTGAAGCTGCCTTGAGTGGCATGGACCTCAGCTGGTGTCCATCGGTGCTCCTTTGGTGGAGCACTTTGCTCTATTTTCATTGTGTTTCACTGAGAAGGGTTTCCTTAAGGTACGTGCTCATTCTGTGAAACAAGTCCTGAGTGCCTCATTTGGAAATAACAATAGGATGTCCCCTAAGGTGACACCTGTGTAAAAATGCCCTTTTCAATGACACCACCACCTGTGGATGCCTGATTTCACTTTGTATTTGAACAGCATTAACTTGTATATTTCCCATTGCGATTTTTTCATGCCTTTTATTTGTCATTCCACTGGTGAGATCTGTGGAGTTTAAAGCAGAAGATTCAAAGTGAAGTCAGTTCCATCTTCTCTTATTGGATTTGTTTTTACCTGGGTTAGCCTTCCCACTGATAGTTCTTTAGTTTCTTTTTCTTCTGCTCTTTTTCTGATTACAGACATGTAAAGGAGACGCTGCAGTATTTAAGACAACTGAGGTAACCCCTGGGTTATATTGTTCCACATGATTCTCTCTTCATCTAAACCGCTTCAGCATTATGTTTGCTTTCATGCTATAGAAAAAGCCTTTCCCCATTTTTTGTGCATCTTAGGACAGAATGACCAATGTTGTTCATAAATGACTGCACAGGCATCTGAAAGCTATTCTGGTTAATTTAACTACAGCAGTATAATGAACCTGAAAAATATGAAGGAGTCTTTCTTAGATTCAGGAGAATCTCTTTCAAGGTTAACAAGATTCCCCCTTCCTCTCCCCAGAAAACTACCCAAACAAGCACTCTAGTGTTGTGGGGTTTTTTTTCTTATGGAAGCCTCTTAAGAAAGGGAGAGAGTGGGTCATCATCAGGTCAAGAGCCTTTGGTAATGAATGCTACCTTTCATTTTCTTGAATAGGTAACCACATGGCCCTGCATAAGGTTTGGTACAGCCTTGTGTCACTGGTGGTTAGAAATGAGGTAACATGTTTATGGATGGAGGCGTCAAGTGGGTGGTTCTGTAGCTCAAAATTTTATTCAGTGCCTTATTTCTCCCTGCCCATCTAAAATTTCATTAACAGTGATACAGAATTACTTTGTTAAGGAAGTAGAACGTGCTGGATTTGTTTAAGGGCAATTACTTCAAACGCAGTTGACTTGTACATTATGGGTAAAAGTACATCTAAAAAAGCTTCTAAATAAGAGACTAGAACAGAGTATCTTACTCTTAAAATGCTTACTATACCCGAGGTAAATAAAATGGAAGAAAGATGAAAACTGCTCGGGTACCTGTGGCACGAAGACCAAGGTATCTAGGGGGAAAAGATGAGTAAAAGAAATTGGAAAGTAGAGCGTCATTCATTAATCTATCACCATGCCTGAATTGTTTCGAGCTTTCTTAAGATAAATTATAGAGGATGTTATCTGAGGATACAGAAAATACTAAAATACATAAAGAAGTTTACCTTTCAGATACATAATATAATTAAGTAAATACATGTAATTAGTAGCCTAGTTTCAGGAATAAGTACTGGACCCACTAGTCTGTGGTAGCTGCCTACACCAATTTAGCACAACTGGAAGAATTTTGTCTGCTTAGAGTTACTTATATGCAAGTCTTCTGAAACTTCTATTATTACCACCACAATGGTGGAAATCATAAAAGACTGAGGGAATTTGGGACTCCTATGCATAACATACCAGTATTAAAAGTCATCATTCTTAGGTCTCACTGCTGCTTAGAATTAACTGAACTGGAAACGAATGAAATATAATTTTTGCACAGAATAGCTGGAATGTGCTCTACAGAGCATTTGACTACAAAGATATACACTTCAAGGAATCTATTGTACCAAAATACAAAGAGTTTCCTTTTTTAGCAAGCAATGAGGAAAAAACTGTGTAGATTACTGTCCTATGGAAACTTTAGAGAATTGCTCTTCAAGGTCAGGAGCATGCTGGTAGACTTCTACAGTTACCAGTGCTGTTTTCTGTCCAAAACTTTTCTGTGAAAAAACTTTTTAAACTTCACAGTAGAGATGTGATTTATTGCACCAGCCATTAACTGTTTAGAAGTTAGGATCCTATACCAAATTAACTGTCTAGGCTAGGCAAAGGAAAGAGGTAGACACCAGATAGCAACTATTCCCACCTATTCGAAGACGGGTGTCTGAAGAGGGGGTGGGTACTCAAGTCCTCATTAATCTCTCTTCATGCATGAGAAGCAGAGGACCTACCATGTTGTTAGGCAGAGCATTGGAAATATGAAGTAAAATGTTTATTTTCCAAAAGCAATTAGGTGTTAGTGAGGTCCTGCCTGGTTTTGGGCACTGCTTCTAAAGGAACTGGCTAGAATTTGGCAGGTGCTGGCCTATCCAGTGAATGACGATATTAAAAAATAAAAGCATTGAATTTGGAAGGCAGCATACAAATAACTCCCAGTGGTTTCTAAACCATATCTTTAAAATAAAAACCCCACAACCTTACATTGCTCCTATAATAAAATTAACAGAGAAAAGTTAGATTATTGTCCAACATAACCCTCTGACTTCCAGGTCCCTTCCAGACAACTTTGCAACTCCAACTTTGTTATTAGCTCATGTTAAGAATTCAGAAGCAAATTGTGTACAGCCTCGGTCTATATTAGGCTAGATGTATTTTGGGTCTGTTTTCCTACGCCCTACTTTGATCGCTTGTTTTATTTTGATTGCTTCACAGGATATCAGTAATTATTATGGAAGCAAAATGAAATTAAATCAAAGTTTTTCCAAAAGGTTATGGGAAGTATGGACTCATAGCCCAGGAAACCTTACCAGATTCAAGTCAATTATACAGTCTCTGACCACAGGAGTGTTTTAGGAAATTTTCTTTCATTTATCTTAATTTTATGTATCATGAGGTGCTTAATAAGATGTCATGTGTAATGCTGAAATGACCTGCTTCTACTTTACAAGTGCAATTACCTAAAGACAAGCTGGGTTCTGTGCAGTTTTCTGCTGGGATGTTGAGGAGGCGGCAGGTGGTAAAGCAGTCAGCGCCAACTATTACAGCGCTGCCCTTCTGAAAAGTGAAGTCGAGGTGAAAAATGTTACCACATCTCTGGGTTACCTTTCCCCTCCGAGCCTCCCACTCTGGAGGGAAGCCTCGCTGTTCAAAGGCTCGCATTGTACCCGTGGCCTTTCTGAATTACGTAGAAACGCACCATGGTTCAGTGTGGGTGGGCAGTTAAAGCTAAGGTAAACAACCCACATCATTGCCAAGCAATCTTTTTTTTTTTAAGCAGTAGGCAAGATGCATTTCAACAGATGCATTTCAGAAGGAATAACCACAAAGATATGGGAAACACCTGCAAGCCTTTGTTGTATGGGACTCTCTACAGTGGGACCCAATGGGAGTGCAAAACCCACCTGTAACTTCTCTGCAAAGCTGTTGCAACAACATCTGCAAGGCAGGAAAAACCCCCACGCCTACTGACAGGGCATGTTTTGTCTGTGAATGTGAGCATGGGTCCACACAATGGTCGCTGTAAATGTGAATGTAAATTGTCTCTCCATTATTAGTGGGGGGTGGTGGGGTGGAGAATGGGCCAAAGGGGATGGTTGTCCCCTCCAGACCAGCCCAGGATGGCACACTCAGTTGTGTGACACAGCACCAGCTGCTTACCTGGTGTCTTTTAAGATCTCAGCCTCAAGGTTTAGTTGATAACATCCCCACAGCTACAGCTGTGATTCACAGATGTCAAGCTAACAGCACATTTTCATCAAACACACCTCGTCTCGGCTCATTTCATTTGATGTCTTGAAAATATCATCATCTTGAATAGGGAGGAGACAAGCATCTCTATAGGAACAAGTAACTTTATATAACAAGTTTGTAATCATTTGTAGATTAAGGCTGGAATGGAATATTTGATGTCCTACATAGTACAGGGCAGGCTGCATTATTCCACAAGAGGATATATTTTAGAAAGATATCCACTTTTGTTTAAAAAATTTGAGTGATGGGGAAACCATGCATGAGCAGTTCTTGCAGTGATTGACTGCTATCGAGTAAAAGTCGTCATCTTTTTTCCAGTTTGAATTTATGTACCTTCAGCTTCCAATCTCCCAATCTTTGGCTTTGTGTGATATGTTTTAAAAATATCCTGTAATATCAGATCTTTTTTTATCCATGTTACTCTAGATTAGGGTCTAGATAATGACAGATCACCTTTGGAAGTTTAAATAGATCTACCTTCTCTAAAATTATTCCAAATTTTCCAGAGGTCGTATTATTCTTTTATCTGTCTTTTGGCCCGTCGCGTGTTTCAATAACAGAAGCAGTACACACAATTCTTTCAGATTAGGTCTTTTAATTTCTTATTCCCTCTAAATTTCTTTACACACTTGCCCCTTGGTTATAACATGGTTCACACCCTCCCAGCTGATGAGCTGCCATGAGGAGCAGCACATGTGGTGAAGCAGGGCAGCTTCTTCTGCAGCCCCAGGTTCAAGGAGAAATGAAAGGAAAACAGGGCAGACCCTTCTCCCTGAGCCCCTGGGTGCCCTGATCCTCCTGAACACAGACAAAAGTACAGCAAATTAGAATAAATGGGCTCACACCTAAGGAGCCCCGTGCCCACAAAGCGGGTCCGGTGGTATGAAAAGGTTTGACTTAACTCGTCTACATCTGTAACAACTTAGGAAAATACCACAGTTATGTACAATCCTAGTTAATGTCATCGCATCCCTATAAAACCCATCACAGCAGTGGTCTGGAGTCATGGCAGTAATACAGCTTGGAGCCGTAGAGGTCTTGGACCACATCGTGTGTTTGTTCTGTCAAAAGCCTTTTCTTGGACTCTAGCTGCAGGCTTTAGCTTGTATTTGCGTCATGTTTTACTAGCGTGCATGGCCTCTCTCTCCCCCTGATCTGAGCAAACCGGAGGACATGTAGCCATGATTGGTATGGGAGTAATTCTAAGGGAAAAAAACTGTAGAGAGACTGGGATAGGGGTGGAATTGGGTAATATTTGCCTACAAAAACACTATGTAGCCATGGCCCCCAACAATAAAAGATTCTAGGATATACAAAAGCACATCACTGCCCTGTGTTAACTGAAGCTACTCTGCATCTTTATAGGCTTAAACAAACAGCCGGTGGAAAGACTTTGGTTGGATGAGACCCAGATTGGGCTCTTGTCAAAAACTCACTGTACAGATTTCGCCATCATGAAACCCTGATCTCTTTCCTGCATCTACTTAAGACTCAGATCTATTTACTTTGGTCTTTAAATAACCTGTTGCTACTCTTTAGGGGGTTTTCTCAGTCCTGTAGAATTGGACAGTGACTGGGGTTCTGGCTCACATATCGTGAGGGAGAATTTTCAACTTTCTCATTGTAAGATCTTTTCAGAGAGTATGACCCAGAAAATGTCAGTCTTTACCTTTGCTGAGCTCTCGGTGACAGGCAGTAGCAAACCCATCCTTTCAGTGCTAAACTGGGTAGGTTTGATCGAGAAATAATTGCAAGGTAATAAATAGGGAACCCCAGGATGCAATTTTTACAAGTCTGCTTTTCACAGAAGCGCACCGTAACACACATCATTGAGCTTCTACTGTTTTGCATTTGTTTTCTCAGCAAAAGAAAGATCTCCCCCCCCTTTATTGGAATAATATGAAAAATACAGATTTGAAAAATCTAAGGAGATCATCTGAAGCTGGGTGGGGTGGGGGGGGAACATGTTTGCAAACCCTAGGATTTTGATAGGTTTAAGAAAAGAGGAGAGCAAATGTCTAACCATTTGAAGTTTTCTTCCATGGGTTGTTTTCATAGCGAAAAGTCACATATGGCTCTATATTGATATTTCATTGTAAGAAAAAAAAGAGAAGACAGAGCTTATGTCTGTCTCCCATTCTAGGACATGAGTTCAAGTCACATATTGTGATTTGTTCAAATATTCTCACTGTCCCACAGGAGTCGGAGAATTTTTCTTCTCAAAGTTTTGTCTCTCAGGTAGACTTCCCACTTCTGTTACGTTGCAGAGAGAAGAGGTGTGCAGTGCTATGCATATGTGTCCCAGAAAACACTACTGAATTTGTAGTCCAGAAACTAATCTGTCGGATGGCAGAGGTGAATTAAATGTCCCAGCAGTAATGGATCTCTTCTTGCTTTTGCTCCTGGGATGATGTGACTGTAGGCAATACTACAGTCAGTGCTGTACACCACAACAAAGGCAAGTCAGAAAAGAATAATAGTTCTAAGAACGTGATAAAAAGGAAAGAAGAGGATTAAACAATTTCTTTGTCCCTCTACATTCAGCAGATTGTTCTCAGAAGACTGCAGGGGACAGTGCTCTAGGGAAATGCTGCTTTGCTTAAGGAGCACTGATGTTATATTAAGACAATCCTGAAGGTTTAATGGCTGCTCCCCTGCTTTAAGGGCAGTGGACTTACTTTGATTTAGAAGACTGCAGAAAATGGCAGATTTGTGCTCATGATGCTATTGATAAGCCGGGAAGCTACTTAAAATGTTTTCAAAATTCTTTTTGTCTGACAGGTAACTGATAACTCTTTTTGGATTAATGGCCCATTAGTACAGGCTGTCCCTGCAGGCTCAGGTTCTGTTCTTTTCCTACTGGCAAGTTATAGCATGATACAAGTATGCAAGTGCCAAAAGCATCTTTTCCATCTTTCTTGGTGTCACACAGTAAGGTACTGGAATGCCAAACAAACAAAACATGTCCCGTTGTTAAAAGCCTGCCATGCTGGTACTAAAAACTGGAACTACAAAAGGAAAGGTCATTTCTAGCTCTCTGCACAGAGACTGATGTTTTTGTTATGTTTATCAAACGCACGAAAGGACCCTGATCCGTAACTGGAGCCGAAATACACAAAAATACTGACGATGACAGCAGCACTGATGTAAAATAGCCAACTAACTTCACACTGATTTCAAATCCTGTTTGGTGAAGGTCTAGTTTTCTAATAACCTGTGTCTGGGGCTCACTGGAAGTCACGCATGGAGACCACTTGCCTTTTTCCCTACCAGCAATGCGTCTCTTCTTTCAAGGATGACAGGCCAATAGCATCCCAGGGCGTGCTGCGCTACTGCCAGCAGTATATTTCTCCTTTGTGGATCAAATAGCAGGAATTGGAATGAACCTTCCTCAAATTCTCTTTCAGGATCTCCTCCAGGCAAAACTTTGAGGTTTGCATAACTCTGAAAAGTAATCTGCCTTTACTTTGGCAATGAAAAAGAAGCCTCTTATTTGTGCCAAGCAAAAATAGATTTCTTAGTAGCATTTTTCATTGCTAATATGTCATTTCTATCTTCCTTTTTTTTTTTCTCTCTCTCTTTTTTTTCCTCTTCCTCCCCCTCTTGCTGTGATTTTCCCCTCTTTTAAGGACATTTTTACATATACTCTTTCAGGCATGCTGAGACAAGAGTAAGGTATTTGCAGTAGTTTATCAGAATGCATGAAGTTGATGTGGTCAAACAAAACATTTCAGTTAGTGGTCTGAATGTGGTGTTGAAAAATGAAGGGTGATATGAATAAAAGGAAAAATCAATTTTCCTTTGTTTCTTGAAGTACTCCCAGAAGCCTCAATAAGGACAATCCAAAAAAGAAAATAAGAATGTCACTTTGCAATTAATAGATAGAAATGTGGTTTTAATACAATGTAATACGTTACCAGAATAAAAGTAAAGCACCTATCATCTTCATTTTTGATCAAGGCAAAGAATTTCTGTGATGCTTTTCATTTTCTCATATGAAATATTGTTCATAGTTTGGAGCCAACAGAGATGTCAAGACATGGTGCCTTCTGCCATTAGAACTTTGTGCTAGCAGCTACGAGAAAAGTCAGTTTAGGACCTACAAGATCCTTTGGGTATTTTCAGGAGTGTCTCAAAGGTGGCTATTTATTTACAAAAAAAAAAAAAAAAAGAAAAAAGAAAAAAAAATGCATGTATGTCTTCCCAGCAATACAGCTGTGGCTGCTTCTTGCAGGTGGGTTCTTTTGAAATTCCTGACTGGAGCAAGGTCTACAATGATAATCTCAAATTCCTGGTGATTTTCTAATGTTCTGGTGTGTTTCGAAATATCACAGACATGGCTTACCTTTAAATGGTCATGGTCCCCTCATTCACGCTTTAATCTTTTTGGAAGAGGAAAGAGAAAACAGTCTAGCTGTACATTACGTATTTAAATCAAGAAATGTCAGAGGGGCCGTACAAAGAGGGGAGCTGCTAAGACAGGTTGGAAAGAGGTCAGGCTGGATCACATCGATCACTAGTTACAGCTTTAACCATACAGAGGAAAATCACTAAGGCACAACATCGGCAATGCACAGCTTTCATCGCACCTTTGTCAGCTCTGTGCGTGATGGAGTACAGGTTGTAAGTCCTTGATGTTAACTATGGTAATGCCCCGTGGAGTTGAAGTTAATAATAAAGAGAGGAACAAGGGAACACAATTTTGAACAAAAGGGGCAAGTTGAAGTGATTTATTGGGAAGGCTGAATTTCTCATTACTGTGTAATGGAGAAACAGTTTTAAAAACACCAGAAGTTTTTAGGCTAGAGATGAGGGCTTTGCATTAAGATGAGTAGGCAGAGGATGTCCTTGTCTTACATTGTATAATTATTCTGCAGTAAAAAGCACCTACTCTATTCTGTGTGCTCTCTTCAAGCATTTACTCTCTAATCCTTCTCATAAATTAAGAGACAATAATCACCTACTGCTTTTCAAAGTTTCCTGTTCCTGTTTGATGTCATTGTGCTTAATTCATCCTTTACACCAGGGTCAAGCCTGGCTTGCTTTTTTCAGTGCTGCCCCATTCAATCTTCTTAATTTATGGGATGTGCTAATATTTGTTTAGAGCTCTAAAATATGTATATAAATAGTAAAATGGAGACATTACTGAAACAAAGAAAACCTCTGTTAATAACTGGAAAGTTACCTTCTTTCTGTCTTCTCTAAAGAGATCCCATTCATGAAGAAGAGCTGTGTAAAGAGGAAAGAGTTCACTTTGCGTTAGATTGTTTTTTAAAGAGAAAATGGAACCCAGGAACAGATTTTTGATATCTTTTTTTGATATTACACCACAAATACAAAACATAAAACTCCATACAAAGAGATGACATGATCTAGGACATCTCTGTACTATTAGTTTTCATTAATTACATTTTTAATGGAAAAGACTATGTTTTCAGAAGCAAAAGATACATAGTTTGTTGACCACACAACACAAAATTATCTCTCCAACCCAAAAAAACATTAACTGAATTAAAGGTATGACTTAAAAATAACTTCTCTTTATTTTCCTGCAACCTGACAAACCTTAGGATGTGCAGTTGTATCCATTTTTGAGAAGATGGTGACAGAAGGTACGCTGGCAACCCATTCAAAGGTCAATCCTGTCAACTCTCATGGCTGCTCGGACAGATCCAATAGGACTTCTCTAGAACCTAATTTAAGTATATTATTACAGAATGGTTGCAATGGAAGAAAATGGTGTAACAGGGTTGACCTTGACCATGAAATGGATTTCTTCTGGTGCGTAGGAACTTCCAGCTTAGTCTTCTGATTTAAATGATCCTCCTCTCTACCACACAGAAGTTGTTGTTGGTTGTACCAGTGGCTGTTTGTCTTGCTGTCTCTGTGCGGTCATTATATAGGAACATGCCTGCATTCCTGAAATTAATTCCTTTTTGCTTACCCAGTGCCTGCTTATATACCTTCGGTCATTTAATAGGACCAAAAGACCCATTTTGTCACCTGCATGGCATCACTGCAGCTGAGTTTAGAGTCAGTCTGGTGGAGAAGCTGTGGGTAAGATTTATCATTTGGCATTTCTCAACTGGGCTTCCTCATGTGAATGGCTAAAAACCTCAGGCTAAACAATTTTATGGGAGTTGTAAAATTATCCCTGTAAAGAAGGCTAATTGTTCCATCTCTTCTAGACCATGATTGCCAACTAAATTTATTGTAACTGTTCAGATTAAGGAGATGTTATTTAGATTAACAGTATATGAGGGTTTTTTTTGACTGGAAGGATTGTTCACTGTTGTGCCTTCACATAACAATAAATGAGAAAGGATATATCAATTAAGCTTAGCATTGCTGGGAGACGTGGAACTTAAAATGGCAAAATAATATCCCTCTATACAGGATCTTCAAAGGAAATAAATTAAACTGCCAAAAGTGTGGGTTTTACTGAAATGATTACACTGAATTTTGGTTGTTAGTTAGCTGAGCTTTGCTGGTTGTGCAGGGATTTCTTTTCTGTCTTCGTAACTAAAAAATTATGCCGGCAAAACTTTTTGGTTTAGACAGGATCTAAGCAACATCTTTCAGTTGAATGATGTGTCTCGATCTCACAAATGTCCTTTTCAACACCAATTTACCAAGGCTGGTTTTGCAAGTGTATTAGATGCTCAGTTGGTTTTGCGCATAATTTTGTAAAATAGCAGCATAACATACAAGGGGAGCCTTATTCCTCTAAGTAAATCTTTGTGCCTTTCAAATACTCCGTGTTTCTCGAATAGCCCATTAACACTCTCTATTTCTCAAATATTCTTATTTGTGATAATTAGTTATGGAAAACACCAAGAATTGTAGACTCCTAGGCTCAAGTCCTGTGCAGCAGAAGTAGAACTCTTAGAGATCAGCAAAAAGGCAGAATCAGCGGGACTTCAGAAAATAATTAAATGATTGGTTGATGATGATTCAATTTTATCAAATACAGGAGAAATAAGTTTCACGGAGTAATTAGAAAAAGTGATGTCTATTGTCTATCTCAATGGATCCAGTTCAGTTGGCTAGCATTTTCAGTTTTCTGTATTCCTCTGGTCCAAACTTTGCATGTGTTTTCACGTGACTGATTGCACATGAAAGCAGACACTGAAGGTTCTTTGGATGCTTAGTTACCTTGAATTTTCCTAGGAAAGAATTTTAAACTTTCCTATGTCCTAAGTCACATTTAAATAATCCAGGATTGTGGTTCAGCTGTTTCAGGTCCATTGCATACCCCAGGTGGAAAAGCCTCGCACAGCTTTCTGTCAAAAACATATGGTGATAATATGGTGGGAAGAGGAACGATTAGCAGTAATCAGCCTGTTTCAGCTCCTCTGAGAGCAGTACCAGATTCCTCCCCCACTGGAGCTACGCAGATCACAATAGAGCACCTGACTCGCACAGTGCTGAGCATCTGCAGTCCCATTGACTCACTTGGAAATGTAAGTCCTGAAATCCACTGTTTTGCAGTCATTTGGATGTTAAATTCCTCATGCACGGGTTATGTGCCTGGCTTTGCTCTCCAAAGAGGCCACTCTTTTGGAAGTCAAAGACCCAGGTCTGTATGCCCATGTAGCATAGGCTATCCTGCTCATTATCTTACTCTACCTGAAGTGAATTTGTCCTGCCTTTAAGTACAGCTTCTCTCAGCTTCATTTGTTTGGAAGAGTCTTCCCTTCCCTATGACCCCAGTAGGTTTTCATTTGCCTTCTCATTATCAGCTTTCTCACATTGAGTAACCAGAGCACAGTAGGACTTTCTTTCCTCTCCTGACACTGAAAATGAGACGTCACTCCCAAACATTTCCCACCCTAGTCATGTTTTCCCAAAGCCATGTCTCCATCTGTGAACCTCCCTTTGCACTTGAATTTTCTCAAAGCTTGGGACCTCTTATCAGGGCTCTGCTTTGCTGCCCCTTACATGAGGAACCAGTCTCTGAGCTTTGGAGCAGAAATTTATCCTGGGGACAGAAAAACACCTGAGGCATGAAGAGCAAGCCTCTTCTGCTGGTTGTCCCCAGACACTGCTGCTGAGCTGGTGTCCCCAGGCCTGGTCACCTTGATATAATAACACTTCTAGGCAGACCATGGCCTTATGTGCACTCCTCCCCTGTTTACGTACACCGTTGCCAACCAAAGGGGCTGGTCGGCTCCTGGCTCCATCCCTGGTGTGATCCCCTCAGGGCTGCTGAAAAAGGCCAAAATTCTGCTGTTTCACTATGATTTTCACTGCGAGCATCTCAGCCACAGCTAACGGCTCTGATATTGCTTCCTCTGGGCATTTTGTGCCTAGCACTTTGTTAGTGACTCCTCGATAAAGGCTTAAATTAGCATGTCTAGTGTTAGACTGAGTGTATTTATCTTAGGCTAACATGACCAGGTTAATAATCATGCTATAATTGAAATTTGCTTTTGACATCACCTCCGGACTGACTAATTGGATTGTCTCTAGTTATTCTTTTTTTTTTTTCCCCTCTTTTTTCCTGGCTATCCTGATCAGCTTGGAAGGTAACTCCCCAGCAGTATTAAACTAAAACTAAATTGTCCTGTCACAGAAACCAAGGCATGAATTCATTTTTTACACTAGAGACCTTCCTGACCATGTTCAGCGAATGAGGTGAAAGTTTGTGCTTTGGTGCATGGGGGAGCTCAGTGACTTCTTGTGCCTCTCAGGACTTTGGAAGTCAGTTTTGCTGTTGCTTTGCTTTCATCATAATTATTTCCATCAGGACAATATGGGGTTTAGAGGCTTCCAAATCTGAATGCTAACATTATATTCTCTCACCATGTGTAAATGAACATATGAATTGTGGAGTATTAAAATTATGTTCTTGGGGTAGTTTATAGCATATAACACACCCTTCATAATGCTATTTATAAACATGGGGAGAGAAGTGAATGTCTCTGTTAAAACAGCCAGCTGACTATGTGGCTTACAACATACAAAGCGCTTCCCTCATAATGTTTGCATTTGTGGGAATATTTCTTTTTCCTACACTTTGTCATGCGCTGACTTTAAATGACTGATCTCTTGCACGATAGCCTGTGTGGCTGTGATACAGCTGGCAGGCAACCTAAGGCATTCTTTAATTTTTAAATAAATAAGTTAAAATAACAGAGATTGAAACTGCAGCTATATTAAACTTGATATAAATAACCCAACTTACATAAAGACAGCTATAACTGTATAACTTGAATTCACCTACAGATTCTGTATCACTTCATCTGTTTTTCTAAAAATGTTTCTAGGGTAAACATACTAGCTGAATTTTCTTGGAGGGACAGAAGGAACTTTTTGTCCTTGAAGTCACCTGCTAATTTATTAAAACTGTAAAGAGCAACAGGACGTCGTGTTCCTCTATACACACAGAGACTACCTGAATAACACAGAGATCAATTTAAATGTTGAGTTCATTTTTTCCACTACAAGAAGCATGTGGTATTTCCACTAAATGCCTGCATGAATTCGCAGCTGGTGTAAATCAGCTAATTTCCATTGATGCCTTTCTAGATGCAGTGTAACTTTAGGAAGTGCCTGGCATCGTTATCAAAAGGGTAAACAGCAAGAGATGGGCCAGGATCTTCAGACACAGCTAACTCCCTGTAACTTCAGTGGGGAAGAATCATACACACTACGCAGAAAGTTTGCGTGAATTTATCTTAAACAACTCAAAGCGTGGGGTTTTTTTCCTTACTCCAGAAATGGTATAGCCATGTCATATATGCTAGAGAAAAAATAAATAAATTATAATTTAAGTAATATATATTACTTAACACGAGTGCTATTCCAAACATGCTGCGTAAATCCATACTCCTTGTTTTAGCAGCTGAAGCATTCCCAGTTCTCTTGGGAGAAATGGAAGTCTTGGCTAACCCTGCCGTGTCCTGCACCTCCCACTCCCACCCTTGGAGTGGGGTGAAAGGATTTAGGAGAGATTTACTGTGGCAACGAGCCTAAGCCCATCTATTTAATTCAAGAGCTATTTTCCCTTTTTGCAAATGGAAAGCACACAGCCTTTCTTTGTGCACCACTATGGTGTAAAACTTCTCTTGATTAAAGCACTGTATAAATGCGTGACTTTTGTACCCATGTCATTGACTGGTTATGCTGATGGTCCGTCTGCTTCATCTGCTACTGTTCATGCTGTGATTTTAAAGGCTTTCCATCATGTGATATGGTTGGGTGCTGTTAGATTTATATCTGAGTTCATTTCAGGTTGAGATTTTTCATATTGTTTAAGGGAGAAGGATGCCAAATTCCCACCACACTGATGAGAAAGTAACCTTTCCCATTCAGAAAGGGTTCTTGTGTCTCAGCTGAAGGAGTTCACGCACCCTAGCTAAAAACTTTCCAGTACAGAGACTGTTAACTTATTTACAGGTGATAAAAATAAGTGATAAAATTTCTCTCATTAAAATCAATATGTGAGGAATGGCTTGACTTTGCAACTTTTGAGAAGGCATGATAGATACCTTCAAGTTCTGTAGTGCCCTTCCCAGCACCAGCTTCTGTATGTAAGAAGCTTACACCCTTCTGTATGTAAGAAGCTATAACATAAAGGTCCATGGGCTCTGTCTTATAAATCATGTTGATTTCTTTCTCCTAAAACAAGCTTAATACTTGGCTGAAGAATCACCTCTGTTAATAATATTCTTTGTAAAAAACAACTGGGCTTACATGTATGCTCTCTTGTTTGAGTGGAAAACTATAGAGATGGTCTGACTGATTTTCTTTCCATAAAAGTTATTTATTTCTTCTCTACTCCATGTTTTCATGCAGTTTTTTTAATCCCTAAAGACTCCGTGTCTAACTGCAGCAGGCAAATACCATTTCTTCCCTTAATCCCTGAAGCTCAGCAACAATGCTGTTTCAAGCACCTGGAAGGCAAGAACAGGTGTTGTCATTTTTCTTCAGTGCAATTTCATTTTTTTTAGAGTTATTAATAACTAGAATGCTAAATTTCCATCCTTGTGTTCTGGTTTGTTTCAGACCTTCCAAAAGGTCCCAAATTATGTAAAGTTTCTGGAAGGACTCTTGTCTCTTCCTCAAAGGCAGTGCTGAAGACATACAAAAGCAACTCCAGAAACTGTAAGGTTGGACTTGTAGCCAGATGGGATGCCAGATGGCTATTTTTTTTAAAGTTGTCATGGGTAAAAGAGAGGAAAGGAAGGCAACTAAAGCTCAGCTTCAGATGCATCTTCAACCTGCTGTGAATGAGGCTTTGTAAAGTATGATTTACTGATCTCATTGTAAGAATCTGCACTAAGTTTTGCTCCTGTGCAGCAGAACTAATACGTGCATAAACAATGCAGCTGCTTTTACCATCTAACGAAAACAATTTCTAGATTAGGACCTGCAGATGACTTTATTATACAGTCACCAGCTTCATGAAGTAGAACCTGCTTTGAATAACCAGGTTCATTCCGTGGAGACATCTCACAGAGTGATCATTAAAACTCCTGGTCGCTTGCCAGTTGCCATAGAAGTTCTTTGTCACACGGTAGGACTATGGTGCTGTGTAACTAAGCAGACGAGGGTTTGTTTTCTATATTATTTTGCCCGTTTTCTTGCCTTTGGCAAGCATGTTGCTGTTGACTGCATACCTACAATCTTTAGCAGAACTTGATATGCTAAATCTGTTTCATGTCCATCTAATCTATGCCATGATTAGTATTTGCAAGAACAGTACATGCCAGGAGTGAGTTAATGTTTGCATAAAAGATATAAGTTAATCAGAACTAGGCAAGCTCAAGGCTACCAAACTGACTTGGCTTATTGACAGCCTGTTAATGTAAAATGCAGACCATGTTAATTGTTAAATATGTTGATCATTCTTTCCAGTTCTCATCAAACTAAATTCAACTTTAGAGTAAAGGAATTAATTCAACTTCATCTTAAATAGCAATGCTCCTATTTTAATCTTCCTCCCTGCCTTCTTATCAATTGTATGTACTCTCCCATTCTTCTAGAGACAGTAAATGTTGTATGAAGCATCAGAACACACTGGCTCCTGCTCCTGCTTTGCTCTAGACTGATTGTGTGATCGTAGCACGTTTCCCTGCAACTGCACAGACATACCCCTTTTCTGCAATACTTCTGAGAAGTCATTCTCTAATTCTTGTTGTTGTTCGGGAATTAATACTTAAAGGATCACAAAGTTCATTGCACTGAACATGGCAGCCTAAACAGTTATAAATTCTGTGCACTTCACAATAACATCAGACCCAGATGAATGTTTGGATGCCTTACAACTTGCTAGATCCAAGTTTAGGACATGTTCTTTGGTGCAAATCCATTAATATAATGGTAGGAACTTATTTAGTTATAGGTACCTAGAGCTATTTCCTTTTTGGACTACAGATGTTAATAGTGACTACAAAAAACTAAGTCATGTCTTTAATTTGTTGTAAAAGTAAAACACTCCTCCCTACCTTTCAATAACATGATACCCTGTGCTCCTTCCAAAGTTCTATAAATGGTCTTAAAAAGAAAACTCTGAATCCGTGAAATGTGGCGGGTTCATTTAACATCTGGAAGTACTCTCATGGCTGTCTTCACTTGCTTTCAAGACAGTGAAAAACTAGGCTGCATGATTTCTTGATATTCATACAAGGAGTACCTAGTAGCATCATTGCTAGTAAATAAAAGATTAAATTTTCTACACTGGAGATTGATGTTTTAAATTTTGGGTTTGGGCATTTCCTGAGGGGCTGCTACTAATGCATAATGTTAGGAGCTATTTGTTTTTACTTTGTAACTAGAGGAGGCAGTCTAATGCCCATTAGGTAATCTTTATTGGACCATCTCTGCCGTATTTATGCTGAACAGTACCCTTATTACATGCTTAGTTCCATTTATTTCATCTGTTAAAATTAGATATTTACACTGTATTCAAAAAGCATCCGTGTTCTTGGCTAGCAGGCCCAGAATTTGGAGCTAACCATTAGAAACTGTTTCTAAAGCAATTTTTTATACAGTTTACTATTCCTATCTCTTCTGTTCAGGAGCGAGTGTTCGCAGTGCTTATGGTACCAGTCCCCCACATGGAAAATCAAGGGAAAGAACACAGCGACAACTGTGATTTTAAAGGAAGTTAAAAAAAAAAAACCCAAAACCAAACAGGTAAGAAAGCAAACATTCAAATATTTCCTTTTATATAATAAAATATGAAGATTTAAAAAGCTCCATGTTTAAAGTGCCCATTGCATGTTCCCTTTAATAGCGTTGGTGGGTTTTTGCTGGCTCTGGCCACTTTTTGGATCTTCCCTAATTGACTTTAAAAAATAAAAAAGGAAAGGAAAGAGAAAAAAAAAAAAAAGAAAGGAAGCAGTTCTGGGCATTTTTAACAATTTAATCCCCTCTTTTGACATTTGCCGTGTACTCCCTGGATTTACGGTCCACTGTTTCAGAGTGCTGTAGAGAAATGCCAGCTATAGAGAAGAAATAGGACAGGACTGTGGTCACAGCTATGCAACTTGAAGAAATGGCTGGAAAAAGCAAAGCACTTTCAATTAAATATGTGAAGAAAACAAATAATTGTTCAGACACCTTTGTATAGAAAATGTCCAGCAGTTTACACAGAAGGCACTGAAAGACACTGCTTGTGTCCTTTTGGTTAAATTCAGGTTTTAAATGTCTTTCTTGCATTTTTCAGCTAAAACAATAAATACGGAATAATTCTGTATTTATTCTGTATTCTGTGAAGATATTCTTTCTCTGCAGGTATTTCAGGGGAAAAATCTCCTCTGCATTTTAATAGATGTGCTGCATTCACACAGCATGCAGCCTACAACGTTGGCACTGGCACCGCGGCAGCTCCTTTTCACATACATCATGCATATGGATATCAACTCTACTTGTCACACATAAAAGGTTGATAGAAAACTGTAGCTTTTTGCTAGATCCTGCTAGGAGAAATTCAAGAGTACAGTGTTTAATAATTATGTACTCTTGGAAAAAAAGTACCAAGATTAAATCAGTGAACTAGAGGATATTGAAGCATAGGAAAAAATACCATGGGCATAAAGCAAGCTTCCAGATGGACTTGGCCTTCACAGCTGTGTGCTGAACCTCCTGCTGAGGCAGGCTGCTGGACACATTGGAAACGGGGCGATGACCCTCAGTTGATTTCACAACGGCCATCAGATCCAGCCGATGTTCTTGCGTTATAGTTTAACCAGTGACCTGAAGATGGCAGTCTCCATGTTGCATGACCAATATCTAAAATAACAGAGACTTCCTATTTATCTGTGAAGAGTTGCAGCTTTCTCTACTGAGCTGGTTTTCTCCTGAAGAAACTACAATAAGCAGATACAGCGGTGGTGTGCATTAATCCTAGAGTCAGCTGGTGACCTTGCCATACCGTCTAATACAATGGACTTCACCAGGGTTATGAGGAACTTCTTCCAGTAATTCCTCCTGAAATGGAAGTAATGGTTCAGGATCTCATGACCTATGCTGTGAACTTAACTCATATCATTACTGAAAGAAGTTTGTTTGTAGAGATTTTCTTTGTATTTACAATTCCAAACAAAGGAAATTCTTTGTCATTTTCTTTCATTGCAACATTTTCTTGGAAGATTCATTTGTATATTTTTACTTTATGTTTGTATGTTCTCTATGAGGCACGGAAGAAATTTCAAAACAATGTATGAACTGAGCTTTTCCTTCTCAATGTGACATGCTAGTCTTCAAAAGACTCTCACGTATGTGCGCTTGGGGCTGAGCTAAAATTCTTTGGAAGCGGCCACAGATTCAGGGTTCATGATTTCTGGGGTGTCCCATTTGATACAAGTGGCTTGGGTTGTCAGATGATACAGTGCCTGTTCACGTCCTTAGCATTTTCTCTGCTAAAACGTTCTCAAGATAACTATTTCAAATTGAAAAAAATCCTCATAAATGCATCACTTGAAAATACTGCCTTACCAGTATAGTTTTGTCCTTTCCAGCTGCAATATGCTATGTTGTCTTGAAAGCGAGTGATCTGTTAGTTATTTTGACATGTTCTCATGGCAGGTCTGTATTTTTATATTCCAGTGAGGGCTTAGAGTGTAAAACTAACAGAAGCTTTCCTAAACATTCAGAAAAAAGCCTGGCAAGGGAGTTCCTAGTGATTGCTCTATTCGTTCTTGAATATGATGATACAAATACAGCATTTCCTAGCAGTGCATGGGATATGCATGTGATTAAAAACTTTTTCCGAGGCTCCCAGCTCGCTGTATGTGTCACACAGCGGTATGGAAGGGATTTGGAGCCTTTATCACAGGCAGCCACTGCAGGGCTTTGTAAAGCAGTTTGACTTTGACTATGGATGTAAATGTTCTCCCCAAATTCTTTTTTAAATGAAGATTTTGGACAGAAATTAGATGAGCTAATCCTTATAAGCTATAACATATGCCATACCAAGTAGAATGTAACATATTAAAACTTTGGAAGCCCATTAAGACCCATGACATTTAACCCAGTTTAATTTTTTTGAAACAGGATTCCTCTTTTATGAAATAACAGTCAATTCAGCTTTTCCAGCATTATGCCTGCGTGTAATGGAATCATCCGTCAGCATGACTGATGATCGTCCAGGGCTTAACGAAGGAGGTTCTAGCAATTATAAATCCTGATTTGTGAGCAAAGAGGCATACTTCAGGAGAGCCCTGCTCTAGCTTTGTACCACATCAGGTATCCCTACACGTAGAGGTATAATTTAACAACCCAGAGCCAGAGACTCTGGTGCACAGATAGCTGAGCTGACAGGAGTCAGGTAACTCCTTTCGTCTGGTGTCTGAGGCTTCATGTCTCCTGGGAGCATCACCTTAGGGCTCATTGGACGCTTCTCAACTGCATAGCGTGGATGGCCTCATTAATTCCTGAAAATAATAGTCAGCCCGAGAGCACAGCTTAAAGAAAACCTTCTTCTAGGTTTCAGAGACTGAATTCGGTCTGGATTTGTGGCAGAAGCAGCAGCAGGATAGCAAGATTTTTATTCAGTCTAGAAAAATGGTTGTTCTTAATCAGTGTCCTGGTGCTGTATTTAGGACCTGTGTCATTATGACAGCGTGACAGGGCTTTCTGTTCCATTTTATTCCACACTGACCTGCTAATTAAAGGTGTTCATCTGACAAAGGAAACTAGAAATTATTTGTGAAAAAAGGAGGTGGCTATCTCTTAACGTGTTTGTTTTGTTTTGTTTTGTTTTGTTTTTAAACTCTTAGTGGGTAAAATGGAAGGGTACTGTACACTGGAAAGCTGATGAAGAAAAAGGATCCTAGAAGGACACAGTCCCAAAGTGAAAAGAGGAATTTGGGTAGAAGAAACTTGACTACGCTACTGTTTTGCTATATCTATATATCCTTTATGTTGACGTAAGTAGAATGCAATCGGCTGTGGAGCCTTCCCACAGCTGCTGTCTCTGATGGGCTTCGCTAGAGCTGTTAAACAGGATAACCCAATCAGTAGAAACATGGGAGAAGGTTCTTTGATGTAACAGTGGCATCTTGGCTTTGGTTATTTTATGTTTTCTCCCCTCAGTCCTGAAGTCCTACAACATCGGGGTGAGATCTCTGAGGAAAGGATACTGCACAGAGGAGGGTGGTTGCAGAGGCGTATGACTGCAGGTGTGTGCCAGAGAAATGGAAAAGAGAGAGTGCTGGAGCCTACAAGTGCTCAGGAAGGTGAAAGCACGAGAGCCTGCCGTGGTGGACCACAGACACAGCATCCAGGTTTGTGACATTCGGTTCCAGGCGTGATGCGAACGTCCTGTTTTCCCTGATATTGCTACCTACCAAGTGAGCAGTGTTTTAAGGTGTGTGTATGTTTTAAGGTATGGTAAGGTCTGACACAAGTGAAACCGGACTCAGCTCACCATCTGATCTAGTTTGATGAACAGAGACTCAGTTTCTGTATACTCACTGGGCTAACAGGTTTAAACATGTATAACTTTGAATTTATCAAGTAGAATCCTCCAGATTAACAGATGTGTTCATTATAAGTGTATCCTCTTTAACTGAACTACTAGTAATTCATTATTGAGATGGCATCACTCAAGAATTCCAATATGCCCTAGTCTACTGATTTTTCCTTGCACTGGCAGTAGGACCAGCTTACCCCAGCAGTGCACTAGATAATCCTGACAGGTTCAGAGAGTGACCTTCCAGAGGGTCTAGCCATGACCCACTTCGGCTGCTGCGGCACCATCACGAAATCCCTTGCCATTTCCCACCTGCTGTAAATGACACTAAAGATAGAGCTGAGACAACAGTTTACTAGAAAACATAATTACAGGTCCATTTTTCTTCATTAAATTAATGCTAAACATAATCTATTACAGAGGTGCCGTTCAAGGAACAGATGGTAAATACAAGGTAATACAGATACAGATTAAACAATATTGGCAACAGCTGATACGTTTACACAAAGCACAAAGCAAGTAGGTGCTAAGTGTTCTTTAGAACTATGCTTAAATCATGGAAAAGAAAATCCTTTCATAAATTTGTTTTTAAACTTGTTCAGACGCAAAGTATTTCAATGAAGGTACAGGGTAAAGGGCTCCCATGATCTCTGTCTATGAAACTTGAAAATCCACTCTGTTAAATGTTTTGAAGATTTTATTGTAATTCCTGTTTTTACTGAGTTACTATATCAAAGAAATAAATTGCATGAGCAGGGAAGCCAAGTGGTTAGATCACAAGAAGTAAAGCTGAGGTGTCTGGGCTTTTCCAGCGAGAGGAACTGTTGCCTTAAGGACAGTACAGCGAGATTTTGTTTGCCTAAGGAAAAAACCTGAACTCAGTTTCTGCATGATAAAGTGTGAACTGCCGCATGAAGCAACATATTCGCCACACCGCAGCTAAATATCTAAACACAGCCTGCATCAACACCCTTTCTTCTTCCCATTGCCGATATCTACTGAATAGCCATTTAGTTTCTTATGGTACCCATAGCCTCCATCAACGTAAGAACAACCAAAACTCTTTTGCCTGCATGACTGTTACTTCCCCATGGATCTGGATGGGGCTGGTAAGGATCCAGTCCCCGGGATTTGGGCAAAGAGGTTAGGACCACCCTGTGCGAGAGTTTCTAGAAAAAGGGTAACAGAAAAGTATCTCCCCCTTCTTGTTTGGCTTGACAAGAAAGTGACAGAAATCCTCTCATTAAAAACTTGCTTTTTCCTTTATGTTGAAACAATGTCCAAGGGAATTTCCACACTTATTTACTGTAAAAAACCCCAGATTCAGCCAACCTAAGCTCTGTGCTTGCCACTGGCTGTGGCCAGGCGAGGGAGGCAGAGGGAGGCAGGCTGTGTGGGACTGGACCACGGTGTCCACAAAATCATCCACTAGATAGTTGGATCTTCCCAAGTACTACAAGCAAAACGTGAGCTCAAGCTCCCCCGAAAACATCACAAATGCGAGTCAAAGAGCAGCAGTGAGCCAAACAGGGAAAGCTTGTCTTTTCTGTTTCTTTCTCCTTTAGTCTGTTTCCCTCATTTTCTCCCTTCGCTCGCTCTCTCTCATCTCCCTGTCTTTCTCTGTGTGTGTTTTGAGGTATGTAAATTTATACAAGTATATTTATGCAAACAAAACCTCTCTCTTTGAAAATATTAAGTATTCAAATATCTGGGCAAGAAAAGCCAGTGAGTGGATCTTATGCACTGAAACAAAATAAAGCAAGACAAAGAAACTCTAGATTTATTACAAAACTAAAATCCCAGAGCAATGCCTGCAAAACAATTGGCTTTAAGTACAGTAATAATTCCTTAAGGCAGATTATATGAGCCCCTTACACATGAGTTACTCTTCAACAGTGAAATGCAACTCAGTCTAGCAAAGACACATAGCTCCAATGTTTAGAGCCAGAAGGCTCTGGCTAGAAAACATGTCTTTTTGAGCCACTGCAAAATCTAGCAGTATTAGTTTGCAAATTTTCAAACACACAAGATCGTGGAGTTTTCAGGGGTTTTTTTGGTTTTGGTGGGTTTTTTTTTTTTTAGTTTTAATGATGGGGTGCCGCATTCTTAGAGGAATATACAGATATTATTTTCCAAAATACCTACAAACTTGCTGTCCGTTGATTCAGGGAATTCACCTGGGTGAAATCTAACCCATAAGAAAATATATTTGGCACTTAGCTAGGTTGGTTCTCTGATCCCTGTTGCACAGCACGACCAGAGGCGTGCAAGGATGGAGGTACCCATGAGACCGTGGCGTAACCTACATGGGAGCGCAGCTCACTGTAGTGCCCCATTGCCGGGTCACAGTGAGTCACTGTTGAGTTTCTGTGAAGTAAGAGTCTGACTCTAAGTGTCTTCTCCAGTTTGTGAAAGCCCTGCTTGAAATTTCTTATAATCCATTTTTCTTAGGTGGGTTTTTATATATATATATAACATTGCACTGTTACAAATAATAAATTCTTTCCCTTCCTTAACAGGTTCTAGCACATATAATTTTGGCTAGCAGCTTGAATAAACACGTCCATTCCCATCAAGGCTGCATAAACATATTGGGTGTTGCCTGATCCAAGACACCTTTACTCTTTCTTAGGCATTTGTACAGTCTACTGCAAGATGCCTTGGAAACTTCGGAGTTTCCAGCAGAGCTGAAAGTGCTAGTTCCAGATATTTAATGTATAAATGCTTTTTCTTTCACAATCTCTCTCATATTCCACTTGGAAAGCAATCTCATCACCATTTATTTTATGTAAGCCCCACTTCAGAATGAAATAGAACTATCATCCTCCTCGTTTATTTTTCCTGTCTCATCTTTGTTTTCCGTGCTCTTGGAAGGCTATTTGTCCTGTTTTCCCACTTGGCATGGATTCAGTAATTTTATTTTTTTTAGTTATCTCCAAGGCTACCATGCTAAAAGGCCCCAGAGGAGTTGGGTATTTGACTGGAGAGACAAGAGCAACGTGGAGGCCCTACTCCTCCTTGTTAGTCATCAGCAATATGTTTTGCTGGGATTTTCAAAGGAAGCTACAGGGCTGTAGGCACCACCTTCCTCTGAGCTATCTCTAATCCCTTCACCTCCTTTGAAAACCCTACCACATGCATTCATCTCACGCAGATTTTGCCGTAAGTGCTTCATAACTAATTGTAAAGGTCTAAAAGAGAGCTTGTGCTAGAGCTTTGCTCCTAAGACGTGGTGCTGCTCACTAGTCCTGCCATGCTCATGAGCTGTGGGAATAGGGACACTTCGCGTTGCCAATCTCTTCTAACAACCATCAGCAGGAATGTGAAGTGTTGCTCTGGGAAATATAGTCTCAAATGGAAGAACTGTTATTATTTAAATTATACTAGAATTAACCAAATAAATGGGCCAGATGTTTTATCCAGTCTAGACTCTTTGTGCCATAGGTGCAGTTTACAAATGTTATAGTAATTTAGCTGACAATTATTTCTGGATTTCAAAGCTGGTTTGAAATTTTCTCATTGCTAGGTTTAAATCAAAATTTTGGGAAAGAAAAATAAGTTTTTAAAAAACTTTTAAAACCTAGCCAACAAGTTATTTGTATTATTATTAATGGTACCTTTAAAAGGACAGTCACACCCAAAACGAGCTTTGCACTGTACACACACGTAGAAGGACAGAGTCCCTGCCCAAATAGCAAACAATTGAAAAGTATTTATTTCCTTGACTCTTTATTTTTGACAATGAACATTTCAAATGCAGACACAGAAGATTTAATTCCAGTCTCCAGTGCTACCTACAATATTGAGATGTACTTTTCTGTATAATTCCATATTCTTGGAACACAAGGAAGCATTTTAGATTTATAGTCACCTGAAAAACTACTGATGGCACATTGAGACCAGTAATTCATTTTACTATCTGTCCTAATAAGTTTTTATCAATTTTTTCTGTCAATAATTTTCTTTCTGGTTGCACCATTATTTGAACTTATATGTTGCAGTGATTAATTAATATGTGTTTCACTCAGTTTGAGATGTGAAAATTTCTGGCTACATGGAAACTCTTCCCATTGTCCTGATTTTGATGAAACTACTCCAGTGTGTACATTTCAGTAGATTTGATTAAAATAAAATCTCATATTGGAGATAATCTTTTTCTTATCAGAAAAGGAGAATCTGATGGGGTTTAGGTAATTCAAGAATAGAGGAAGTCTTTAAATTCTAGACACCTCAGATCACCATATCACTTGCGTGAGATCCACTCAAGGATTTAGATAACCAAATGTGATTTTGGCAAAATTTAGGTGCCTAATTCCAAGAACAGGTTGCTCCAACTCTTGCATCGATCTCCAGGTGTCCAGAATTATTTACACTTCGGCAACTGGCCCATCATTTTGGCCCTGTTGTTGCCTTGTGAAAATGAAGAGTAGAGCTCTGTCCTGCTTGGAAGCAGAGATGCTTGATCAGCCTTGGTAGAGCTGCAAGAACATCCCAAAAGATCCTATTTTAGAGGACAGCACTGTGAAATGCTGTGCTGGGTAGGACGGGTTTGTACTGTGGACTTTTCCAGTCAAACTCCAGTTATGGCTCTGACCAAGTTCTTTGGATCAAAATGTTCTAATGTTCACTAATTTTTGGGTATGTCAGCTTTCTGACCAACTGCCCTAAGGATATATCAGTTTAAGTTACAGAAGTAAAAAAAAAAAATTCTACAGCTTCATCTGAAGGTGGCAAGAACTGCAGCTCCCTACTTCATAGCCCCAACTTGTTGCCAGCTGCTGAAAGTACCTAAGCTGCCCCCTGCCTCTGAGGCACAGTTTGCTCCAAGGCTTTGGCTGGATAATGTTTATGCTATTATCTGTAAGAGCAAAACTATGACTATATCAGGTATAAAAAAAAATTGAAATGAGGCTACAACCCCCTTCTAACTAAGCACAACTATTTAGAATCAGTGAGTATATTTCTCCAAGAAACTTCTTTTTACTTTGAACTACACTGGTCTCTCTTAAATATGACTTCTACGGGAGGTATTTTTTCCATGGTATTTTTTTAAATCCGCAGCTTCTCTCTGAGCGTTGTGCTCATTTTATGCGTTCAGACTTTCCCCCGTGTGGAGTGCCAGCCACAAGCCGGGGCAGCATCATGAGCAGCTGTATTTGAAGCAGTCGTGTGTTGTTACACACATGAGGAGTGAGCGGCGCTGGGCAGAGGCTGCACCGTCCGACGTGCCCTCCATCCCAGTGAGCGTTGTTGACTTAGAAGCATGGGCACGGTGGTTCTGCGGCAGGTCCACAAGTTGATGCAGAGACAAATTGCCTTACCCAGTCAGCTCCCCAAATTAAAAACTGAGACTGGCAGTACATCAAGTACCAGAATTTGTTCCAGATTTAAGCAAATGCATAATGGCAGGTGTACAATGGAATTTAGGTCAGGCAGGCAAGAGAGATCAACAGCACAGAGCCACAGGCTCTAATTCTAACTAATCAAGAGACCGGCCAGGGGTTTATCCTGGCAATTGAAGTGGCAAACTAAGAATAATTACATGTTTGGAAAAAACATCCCCTTGGGCATTCATAGTCAGCCCAGATCACTAGAAATGATTGTGATAAAAAGCATAATGAAATAACCAGGTCGGCTGGTAGCAGCCAGAACATCTATTGCAATAATCATATCCCAGGCTCTGCAGAGGGATTTTGGGGGAAGACTAGAGGATTAGTCAAGAACGAGTGTGTGGGGAAGTGCAGCTGTTCAGCTATCTGGGAAACCAGAAATTTTGAAAGAACCCTATGTAAGAAAAAAGTACAATCTGACATATTAGATTTAGCATAGCACTCAGAGATAAATTTCTTAATTTCTGGTGTCAAATATTTTAAAAAAACGTTGTTTGGAAAATTGCTGTTTATTTCAGGCAGGTGTTCAGTGAAGCCTCCGCAGGAGCATGAAGATGTCTGCGGAAATCTAAAGCACATAAATTCAAGGAAATACGCTTGGGGTTAAGAAGTAGGATGTAATGTAAATTATTCATAGCTGGAAATTAGTAATTAGTCATTCGGTGACAGAGGAGACAGGAAGCCTAGACAAAGTGTTCATTAAGAGGTTCTAGGCCCTTTTTCAGGCAGGCTGCAAAGTGATAACTAGAGTCATCGGCCAAAGAAAAGCCCTCAACACATCCAATTAAGAAGAGGTTATCTCGCAGGAGCAGATTGTAAGTCAGAGAGTCTTACAGCTGTGTGAACAAAGCTGTCTTCTCCACGAACCCAGATGGAAGTTAAAAGAAAAGATGAAGCCATTGCCCACAGGTGAGCTCCCTGTTCAATGAACGGGAAGTCATCTGCTCCTTGAAAGATGTCCCTCAGCTCATGGAAGTCATCTGAGTCCACGGGGTCACTCATTCAGGATCATCTCCAGCACAAATATGTAGTGCTGGGGTGCCACTGTTTAATATTGCACTATTATTCACTTTGAGCACTTTGAGGCAGGCACCATAGTGACCTAAGAACTTACACAGTGAGTACTTACTACTAGGGGGCCCACGTGCTCTCTGGGGACTCTAGATATCTGCTTCTGGAAAGGAAACAGAATGAAAGTATTCAACTAAATAAGGGAACTGGAAACGTACGAAGATACAGTAAATGTAATTTACAGTAGTAAATGTAATAAACAGAGCTGCAGGAAAAAGCCAATTATTTTAAAAGTTAATTTTGATGTTTTAACATGCTTAGAGGAGTTTTGTTATTTAATTAACTCGCTACTATTTTGGGGGAAAGATTTTTTGGTTTGAACTATGAAAACTAGAAAAATGCAAAAAACCTAAAAATCTTTACTAAAATAAATAAATACATTTAATTAAAGAAATTTATGCCCAAAGAATTTGTAACTTTGGGGGCTAAACTTTGGAAAAATTACTTCAAAATAATGGGCTTTAAAAATCTGCAAATTTTTCATTTTAACCTGAAAATGCACATTTATTAAAAAATATTATTAATACTGTGTATATCATATGCAAGTTCATTTAAGTTTATTAAATTAATTGCAGCAACAGTTTCATAGGTTCAGTGTATGCAATAGATTTAGGGCAATATGACAGACAACTGTTTCCTAGGGGATGGAGACCTCCATTTGAATTACCCCACACAGGATCCTAAAGGATCAGAGAAGTGTATTTTAGAGGGGTTTTTTCAGTAGAATAAAAGCTGTACCCACTCTGATTTTACTCTGTGTGCATAATATTAACACAGGTTTGACCCATGGCTGTTATTACTCGTGCTGGGAGAAGCAAGAAAACTGAATGAAGGTTGGCAGTGTGGTTCTAAGGGCTGGAGTAAATTTAACAACTCTGTGTATTTATCTGCAAATTCTCTGAGGGCTTACTCCATTTGTGAGGGTTTTTTAGGGAGATACACATGTGGGCAGACTACTCAAAGCCCAAAAGCATCTGAGTGATGTTAGCCTGCATTTATGTGTCAGAGAAATGGTGTTAACCGTCGATAAGATCTGCTTCCTTAAGCTTTAGTCGTTACCCGCCCCTAGAAAAGCACAAGGCAATGAACTCCAGATGAGGGCTGAGGGCAGTTTTATGCAATGGGACTTAATGAGGAGCTTGTGTTGTAATTTGTGTTTATTTTGTAGAAAGGCAAACCATAAGGATCCTTCTCAGCATGCTGTGTATACACTGTCTACATGTTATGCAGAAGAAAAGAAAATGTATACAAGGTCAAGGACAACTACAGTACACAAGGAAACTGTTAAACTAGGGCACATATCTAGGTCAAGAAAGGGTTTCAACGGAGTGGAAAAAATGAGGGAAAGAAGATTTAGGAGACACAAATAATTATTGAGTGAATTTTTGGCATGTGGACGCTCTCAGGATAGAGTCAGTCAAACAGCTTATTTGAACTAAAGTTGGCCAGTTTTTGCTATATGAGGAGCATAGCAGTGAGGATCATTTTTACAGGCCAGAGGGAGGAAATGAGAAGATTACATAAAAATCAACAGAATTGGAAAAATGTAATAATATAGAATTCTGACAAATACTGTTTTAAAATACATTCACTTATTTAAAAGCCCTTACCAAAGCTGCATATAAACTCATAAGCTACCAAGAGTTTGAATAAGAGACTCTGGGGTTTTACTCATAAAAATGTGCTGACATGGTTGGGTCAATTTTTTTTTCCATTAAGTTTAATGGTAGAATCAGAATGTACATCCATGCATGGCTCGAAAAGAAAAATGTCCAATTTGTGAAGTCTGGTACCAGCCAGTGAATGAGATTAAGAAAATGAGAACTTAACATAGGGAAAAGCTCCTGTTTTTCTCCCATAAAAATGAATGATCATACTGTCAGCAGCAAATGTGATGCTATTCTAGTGGATGCTAGAACTATTGCATTGCATTTACTATGGCGATGCAAAGTCATTGACAAAGATACACACATTTCTTTCCTCCTGACATTTTCATTACTGTGTTCATTTTTTTAAACAAAAATTTCACTTGCAGACAGAAAAAAGAAATGGACTAAGAGTAACAGAAATAACCACGGTCAGGCACCTCAACTTAGCCATTTTCTACTTTTTTTTTTTTTAGTGTAAATGGCCCTGATCACAAAATGCTAATTTGATTTTAGTTACGCTAAAGGCTTGTGGATACAAAGAGCGAGAGCGCTGGTTCTGACCCAGTCGTACCCTTTTATTTTGTGATCTCTCAAATACCCGAAGGCATGTCTAGACAACAAGTGCAGACAATCGTGTTTGCTCCACCCTGAGACGAACCTGGCTAGACATAAGCCTACTTTAGACCAAAACCTGGGTAGCCACAGTAGAGCCATCACATTTCCTTGGGTTTATGTTAGTGCATTGGCATTGTTTCCAAAGAAGATGTGGTTTATGGCTGGCTAGGCCAGAAGGTAGGCCAAACCATAACTGTCTCCATCAGTTTGTGTAAACTGACTTCTAACAGAACATATTGATAGGGGCTATTATTTGAGGTGCTACCAGTTTTATAACCTTTGGTTTCTTCAAAGCCTTGTGTTAATTTAAAATTGCTTTTATTCTTTTCAAAGGAGAAGGAACACAATAGCAAGTCCTATAGCAAATATGTAAGACTACACACTGCTTTAAGGACAGGCATTTATTTAGCTACTATAGTGCTAGCAATTAAAATAAACTTTCAGCCCAGCTTTAAACCTAGGGGTATAATTACGACATTCAAAGTCCTCAATAAGATGATTGAAATATCATTTGGGTGTGTAAATAATGGTCATGTGAAGTGTAAAAGAGCACTTAGGCAGTTAGATTCCCCATATCTCTACAGAATGGCATGTGGTTGAGGGGACAGAACCATTATCTGCTCTGGCAACTCATACGTTGTTTAATCCATTTGCTCCTGAATGCAGTTATCCTAGTAGTACTCCTTACAGTCTCTTATCAGAACTATAGTAAAAAGTAGATATTACTCTCTGAGAATGATCCTTCTATTTGGTCCAATAACCAGAAAGCCCTTAAAACACTTGCACTTGTAAAAAATAATTGTCCAGAACTTATGTTTTCTCAATCCTGTAAACACTGTACACACCAAAAGGTACCATTCTTCTGATGGCTGAGACATTCATGTAATGGCAATTTAAAGTCCAATACCCATAGTCTAATCATTATGTCGTGAAGGAGCTAGAAATCTTGATAAAAAGCTACTTCAGGATTTTTTAGTTGATCATATCCATGTAAGATAATCTCCCATTTCCCAGCACAGAATAATTCACATGGGAAAATTGCTGGATGACCTACTATTCTGTCACCCGTGACATTTCTTCTTTATGTAACTGGAAATGATCTGAAGAATGACAAAGTGGCAATCATTCTCAGCTCCCACATGGGAAACCATCAAATCAGCTCGGACTCTTCCAGAAGAGAGGCAGCCAACAAGGGTAATGACAAGTCTATAAAATCATGAATGATGATATTGTAGATGCTAAAGGTTTACACCAGTTTAAGAGGAAATTGGACAAGTTCATTGAACAGAAATCCACTGAGGGTTACTAAATCATGGAAACCACACCTGAAGCTGAGAGCAGTCAGAAGCTGGGAGAGTTTGAGTGAGGAAATCATCTGTGCTTGTTCTGTTCTTGCTCTTTGCCTATGGATGCTGTCAGAGAGTGGACTGAGGTAGTCAGACCTTCGGTGTGATCACTGTCCTTATATTTTTATGTAACGAAACCTGTGGAAATTGCTATCTGTTGAAGTCTACATGACTGATACGATTCCTCTGGACAGAAAGTGATACAGACCCCTCTTGTGTATTTGATATACCATACCTGGATGGGTATTTAATAAATATGCAAGTAGGCAAAGCTTTCATTTTTAATGCCCAAAGTTACAATTTTATTGGAACTGTTTTTCAAGATCCAAAACAAATAGACAATACTTTAGTGAGTCAGTTTGCTTAAATGAAAACAGGGCTGAGCTTTGCATTTTTGCTGTCTGAAGAGTTTCATATCTCTCCTTCTTTGGTCCCTGAAGAGGTTCAACCATTTACCTGTTCAGAACTAGGACAATGGGAAAAGCTGGTTTTGTGGTAATCCAGTTATGTCCTTACCAGTTCTAAATATCCTCAGACGAGTCATGGGAGATGCTTGAATGTTCAGATGATAAACCAGTGGAAACCCTCACTCTAGAAACACTGCATAGTGGTACCAAAACCAAAGCACAGACTGTTGCATGGTATGAAACCCAGGTTTGCCCCTGCTCTCACTGTGATCCATATCACCGCCTTCAGAGGTGCACATCACTGTCTCTGTGCAAATGCCTTGACAAGGGTGAGGTGACTGCATACCCCTAGAGCACCACAGGCATGAGGATGAGTGCTGATTTTAACCTCGGAGTCTATCATCTACCTACACAAATTGCATTGGAGAAGTTACATTCAGCACAAACACAATAGCAGATAAGACAAGATGAAAGTTAATCCTTCACTAGGGAGGGAAGCTAATGAATTAAAACACTAGATAACACCAAGAAAATAGTAGCTCCAGGAAAATCCAGTGGGTGGGCCAACTGTTTACCAATACCAAAATTAAGTACAAATATTTTAAACCCGTATAATTTGGAAATTACAAGCATTGAGATAAAACAACTACTGAAAAGAGACAATTTGTACAAAGACAGTGACAGAGGTAGAAAAGCCTTCATTTTTATTGACTGTTCTCATCACAGCTATAAAATGCAAATATTGTGCACACATGTGTCTGCCATCTGCAAGGCCTGGCAGCCCGCAGGCTGGCTGTATGGGCAATCAAATTTTCACATTATGAATGATAAGAGAGCAATACAGTGGCAGCGGTGGCTCATGATGTGCTTTACCATGCAGGTGGTGTTTACAGATAAGCGCCTTTTTGGAATGAACACTTGAGGTCAAAATAATCCAGGGAGTTGTTTGAGCAGAGAAGCAAACAATATTAAAATAAATATGAGCTCATCGTAACCCTTGCTGCTTAGGCCGTTGTGTTTATGGCAGACTTCCCAAACAGAGCAGTTTCCCTTTGTAGTCATGCAATGCACCTGCCACTTCAACAGCACAAACTCACACCTCTGTTTTCACATTGGTGATCTATCTGCATGCCCTCGCTGCGGTTACAGGTTGCATCGTCAAAGAAACAAGCATCCAGACTTACCCCTTAATATTATTTTAATGAATTGCATCGCGGAGAAGTAGATTGAAAAAGGCACCTTGTACAAGCAAAAATCAGGTCTGTTTAAAAGAAGTTAAAAGAAATAAAGCACCGTGTCTTTGACAAAGCATAGCGTACGTTGAACAGTTCATAGCTGTTACTACCAGAATGATAAAAAATAAGTTTCATATTTGACCTCTGACAGAAAAATGAAAAGTGAAAAACCTGAACTTTTCAAGCTTTCATCGTTATTATTGAAGAGCCAAATGCTTAGTACTAGGAAGGGTTGGTACTCTGTTCACTGTAATTGAGTGCAAAGACCTGACTCAGCAAAACATAGAGATCAGTAAGGAAATAGCTTATCTGCTCAAAATACTGTTAAAAATACAGTGGCAAGACCATGCTGGATATTTTAAAATACTTATTATAAAAAATAAGCACATGGGAATGATGTACTGTAAATGGTAAGGGAGAGATTTAGGTCATCTTTTTACAGAATCGAAAGCAGAATTGTGTGTGGCTGATGGTCACTTTTGGTAACACGTTCGATTGCTCAGTATCGGGGAACCTTTGCTAATTTTCTGTTTGGAGGCAGCAGAGGTGACAAAAATGCACTGCCAGGCTTTTTAGTGATGCTAGATCCTTAAAGCTGCTTTTTAACATAGATGGTACAGAAATGGAATAGTGTGTCATATTTCTTTCTAATAATAGCTATCATTCATAGGGAATTATATTTCCCAGGGTACTTCTCTACTTCTCACATCCACACATTTACATATATATACATATATATTAAAAAAAAGTATTTATGTATATAAAAAAGACTATTTAAGACAGAGTGTGCAGTATCTCCTTCAGAGGGCTTCTTGGGAGTTGCATGCCACGCTTCAGGAGAGCGTGTGGTGCACTGCCTCAGGGATTTATTTCAACTTGCATGGCAATCTACTGTGAAATTATGATTTTTCAGTGCTGAGTGGCTGTTCCTGGCAGGAAATGAGTGTTATGAATGCTAATGTTATATGATCGGAGCCCACCACACAGCTCTTTTCCTTCCACTGCAAAAACGGTTCATCAGCTCTCTGCCAGCATCGCACATCTCCTTCCCCGCTCCGCACCACAGGTTTTGGAGAAAGTCCTAATGCCTGTGTAGGCTTAGCCTTGGGAGCAGCAATCCATGGAGCCTTCTGGGACAGAAATTGCCCCCTCCACCCCACATACATCAGCACAGCAGGGTCGCTGCCTCTCCAGCAGGTTTCTTTTTGCAACAACAAGGTGAATGAAGGTGTTGGGAAGGAAGGGAGGAGCAGCCAACCTGGATTTGTGGTTCCCCTTTTGGGAAAGCGTGATGGCAATGAGCAATGCTGCGGGAAGTCTCCTCATCTCTCCCAGGACAGCCATCGCAGACAGAGAGAGACGTGCATGCAGGAGTGATCCTGCATTACGACCACACGTATGCAAGGTGCTGTGCCACTCGTCTGTGGCCAGAAGCAGCCTGGGCTGCTAAGTGAAACCTTAGGAGAGGGGCTCAGCACCAAATAAAGTTGAGTAAAGGGAATCTAATCATCTGTGCTTCCACCCCAGGCAGAAAACCTGCCACGATATACAGAGAACTCAGACCATGAAGATCCTACCTGAAAAGGGATGGGTGTTGGATTCATGTGAAAGCACCAAGATACCATATTCATCTAGTTTTCCACCTCCTGAGTCTCTTATCTGCAGCCAAAGGGATGCCAGAGGACTACAAATATGCACCAGGTGAACAGGTGAAAAACTTGGGATTATGACAGGAAGACTGTGTATTTATTAAGTCTTGGATATAAAAAGAAAACAGATATCCATTTTTCTTTCCCTTCCTTTTTTTTTTTTACTAAATTATTAAAATAGGGTTCACTCTCAGGAAGTACTCTTGGGAAAGGGGATACATGTTGAATCAAATCACCTCTGCAGATCTTCTCAGGGGACATTAAGATTCAGTTTGGTGATCCTTTATTTCCTTGCGAGTGTTTTTGCTAACTAGTGGGCCAGATTAATTGGTGGTGCAACCACCATGTCTGAGGCATTGGTGTGGGAAGGTCAGAAATTAGGGTGCCATGGTATTAGGAGGGCAAGTGTCATGTAGCCTTCAGCACAGATAGCGGAAGGCGGGTCTGTGCTACATCCTGCACTCCCTGATCCTCAGGGCTGATGATACCCTGTCCTGAAGGCAGTATACAGCAATCTCTCAACTTCCCTTTGACTTGTAACTATACCTGAAAGCATTAAGTGAATTGCTGAAGCGTGGCACATCCCAGGTACCTCTGCCCAGAACATCCCTCCTCCTCACCCTGAGATGTGGGTTATCACAGTGGTGGCATCCAGCCAGGGTCCCACGAGGGCAATACAGCACAGCACAGCTTGGCACATGCGGCTGAGCATGTAGATCTCGCCTGGTACACTCTCTGGCATGTCACAATTAATAATAAATAGTGATGTAGATAAATATTATGCCTGCCTCTTTTATCATGTGGAATAAAGGATGCACAGAGTGCCTAAATAATGCACCCAAGCAGACTCAGGAGTCTGTGGCAAAACTGTCAAGGGCACCCTGCCCGCCCTGACCCCCAAGTCAGAGCATGGAGTGAAAGGACTTCTTTCCTCCCCAGTGTTAGAGCACAAGCAGACAGCAAAAGAGCATCATCCCTATTAAAAAGTCCTCATGGAAACAACGTGAAAGAATTCCTCACCAGTAAAATAAGACAGAAAACTCCGGACTGTTGCTGCACCAAGCCCCTTATCAGTTTACTCGCTAATGAACAGTGGTGAATCCTTCAAAGGGGAGCAGAGGTACCCCTTAAACGTTCCTAGTCTATTCCACAATATTGTTATAAGAAACGCTGAATTGATTGACGGCATTTTAGGAGCACTTGTATATCTATTATGGGCAACTTTTCCTGCAATGTGCCACACAGGCTGCGAACATCCACACATTACCTAGTGACATCAAGTGGTCCCATCAGATCATGGGAGTCTGATTCTCTTCTCACTTAAGCCAGCAGAGCCATATGCACCTTTACAAAGCTAATCTTTATCCCAGCCTGTATGAGACTGGCTCCGGGGCATGCACCAACTGGTAACAGACCCATCACTAAGATGTGAAGAAGACGAAAGTTTCATTCCTGCCAAATGAGATGAAGAGGTTTTGTGTTTCAGAAAGAAAGTTTGAGGGAGAAGGCTTGCATCAGCTCAGAGATGTTACATTTCATTCCAATATTCACTCCTCTGTTCCTAGCTAGTTTGCCTTTTAGTTACTTCTGTCTAGCATCTTTCACGTTATGATTTTACCCTTGCTCCTCAGCTTTCAGACCAGTGATGGTGTGATGCTCTGGCCCACTGGCCTAGACGTGACAAGTGCATGTCCCTTTAATCACCGAACCAGGATCAAATCTGCAGTCCACCTTTGCCTTCCTGTCACCATTACATGTGTAAAGTGAGAGGGTAAATATTGCTTCACATTATACATATGCATATGCTTGGGTACAGAAGATATTTCTAAGCTTTCTCCCTGGTCTCCTGGGGCTCCTGCATCTGAACTCCTGCCCCAAATGCAGAATGTGCCAATGTGACAGCAAGCAGCAGGACCGATACATGGTGTGACATTCCCTATTGGCATGCGTGGCAAAAGTAAGAGGTTCTACTTTCAGATGGTCTGATAATCTTCTCATCTGCTTTTATATGCACAGCCCTCACAGGTACGTCAACCTGAATTCTGATTTGTGCCTCTGAGAGCAACAGCAACAAACACATACAATTCTCATGTGGCAACTAATTTTTCCCTTATCATGCACAAATCCTCTTAGATCAATAGACTCTAATAGCTGGAATTTATCTACTTGAAAACAATAGGGTTTAATGACTTTCCAGGCTTTTGTATGTCACTGGATTTTTGACAAATTTAACATCTACAGAGAGCAGAGTATGAAGGGTACGTTTCTCCGTCAAAGTCAGCTATCACTGAGTTAAATGAGACAGAATTTGGGATTCCATTGGTCACATTTTTGTAAAATATCTCTGGTTCTGACTCAAAAGATTCTGGGCCACTGCATAAAAACTGTATGTTTCCTTTGTCTGATACTGATTTTAATTGCAGCTAATTAGTATTGCACTGTTTACATACCCCATATGTCTAAGGATGAGAGAATGACGGTATCTGGTAGATGATACATATTCCAGCTGTTGGAATGGTGCAGTGTTTGAAAGTTAATTAAAAAAGAAATAGAATTGAAGTAACAAAATACTTAGTTTAAAATGCTGTTAAAATGGCACAGTCATTAAATTCAAACTGAACCATTCTAAAACAATTTTATCATGTTCCTTTTCACCATCTGTATGAAAAACTTAGAACACAAATCTTATCCTTTTATTGTTAAATGACAGTTTCTGAACCAGCCCTGACTACACAGAGGTTTAACTTTGAATTGTCATGCTTATTTGTTCAGTTAAGAGTACTAAGGAAAGTTTAAGGCCCATATAATTGAAAACATCAAATTATATAGCCATGAAAATGGGACTTAAAATGGAAATGGCAGCTGACGCTCAACTGAAATAGATATGTTGGAGTAACAATTATGTACCTGATTTTTAATTCTTCAGATGATTCATTCAGGCAAGAGTTGCCAGCGCTGTAATTTTGAAAAAGGTAAAGGTTAAGTATCTTATTTACAAAACCACGTTCCCTGGTTATTGCATATATATATCTCAATTCAGCTTTACATGTAAGTAATAAACCTGAAAATATTTTAGGGCTGATTAAATTAAAGTGAATTTCATATTAAAGCATGCTAAAACACACCTACAGAATAAATAACAAGCCCCTGAAGGAAATTTAAATATAGAGCAAAGTGATTAATACCCTAAGCTGATGAATAGTATAATTTTATAAAAAGCATGCTCATGAATCAGCCACCTATGCTTGCAACCAATCCATGTGGGTGGGCCTTGCAGCTGGAAAACACTTAGCAGACGTCTCTAGGTCTCTGTGTGGGTGCAAAGGTCCATACACACCCACATATGGATGTGACTGCAGAACAGCGACTAACCTTTTAGCCCTCTTTAGTCATTCGCATCCTAGTTGGAAAATGCCAAAGAAGGTCAAATATCATTGACCTCAGTGTTTGTGAAGAGTTTCTGCCAAGTACAAGACAAATCTATAAACAACAAACATGATTTTACTCATATTCTTAGTCACTTCATTTGCAGAACCAAGTAGAAACTATGACTTGCAACTATTTTATTTTGAACACATTTTATTTACCAAGTATTTGGTTTGTCACTTCTTTTAATTACATATTTTAGTAAGGAACATTGGGAAAGCTGGAAAGGTCAAAGCAAGGATCTTGGAGGATAAACTGTTGTCCTTAAAAGCAATTCCTACTGGAAGAAAATATGATGATTGAGAGGTCAGTGGTGCTAGGGTAAGCATAAGATAAGTCACAAGCTATTTGAAGTCATGTTTCCTTTGATCTGCCAGGCCTTTCCATACATAAGGAAATCCAGTGGGGTGCTAAAGGCTTTGCTAATCTTCTTAATGATATGCTGAGGATGCTTAAGGTTGAGGTTAAAGAGGCCTTTCAGTGCAGCTTGACTTGTGAACTTTTGAAATACAGAACTGACCTTCCTCTCAAAGATATTTGCAAAGCATCTGTTCACATTAGCAAAGGTGTGGGCAACTGTATGTATGAGCTTGGGCCAGAAAAGTCACATTAGAAAGAGAAGCTTTAGATTAGCTCTGCCGTGAGCAGTCCTGCCCAGGGCAGTGATATCGTAGGTTTCCCACAGGGCTTTATGAATAAAGTGCATTAAGAACGAGGCTGGTTTAAAAGCCTTGAGGGAAATAGGAAATCAAAGAGCTGAGTTGGTCAAAACCTTTAACAAGTATTACCAGAAAGGTTGGTGAGCAAGCACAAATGTTCATGGGAAGATTCAAGCTCCTCATTCTAACATCTAATTTTTAGGTCAACCTTTAACATTACCATGGCATTCACTTGAAATTACAGCCCAAGTCAGGCATGACAGCAGAATCAACATTTGACTAAAGAAAGAGCCAAAAGTAAACTTAGGAAGCATTAGTCATGTAAGTTCAAGAATCATCCAGGAAAAAATAAAAAATAAAATAAAATAAAAAAGAAAAAGAGAGAGAGAGAGACATGTGATCCATATTGGCACCACTGAGGTCTGAGGCAATTGATTTTGCTTGGTGTTCAGTGCTCTGCTCCTGACCGTGCCCTAAAGGCTGAACAGAGCCAACAGAGCATGTCTATATCCTTCAACCCATATGAGGTTCAGAAACTAAGACATCTACCAATCTAGTATTGTGACTGGTCAGTTAGCTGTGCTCGGACTGTGCCCAATACATATAAACACCGCACTTAGATTGGCAGTCGTGGCAAGTCTCTTTCCAAAAAGAAGAGGTCATCGTTTGCATTGCCACATGGGCAGGGCTCTTCAGCTGGCAGCCCACAGACAATGTGTAGCTCCCAAAGGATAACTAAGGGGCCTCTCCCACGTGCAAGGTGATGCTGTTATCACACGAGTACAGATGAGACCTGGGTCAACAGTTGCCTGGGATGTGCAATTGTGGGATGCTTTGGTTCCACAACACCTGCAACCTACCTGCTAGTCTATGCTGCATGGGACAGCCAATCTCCTTCTGAGGAAGATTAATATCCTTAAACACAGGCTAAAGCATAATTTTCAAATACTCTCGTTTACTCAGGGACTATTTAGTGGTTCCATGCAAAGTGAAATACCTTCAACATGAGAAATTCCCCCCTTCAGAAAACCACACATTTGAGCAGTTAGGGTTAGAGCACGTCTGTGGGAGGTAAGGGTTGAGTCATCTCAACCAAAGGAAAAAAATATTCCTTGGGTTTTACATTACAGGTAAGTACTTTAACCAGTGGTCTATGAGCAATGACTTAAATACAAGTTTTGAAGCACTGCTTTGGAATTTAGGTGTCCGGGGTTTGTTATTGTTATTATTTATTTGGGTTTGTCTTATTTAGGGACTTGAGTCATTACATTCCTGAGGAAAGTGCCAGCGTTTTCACTTGAAATGACAGCGTGACTTTCAACTGCTTTCAGGTGGCCTATTTTTGTATCTGATTGCACATCAAAAGCATTTTTTCTTCTGTAAAAATAGATAAATTTTGAGCAAAGCTACCTGGGACTGACAGGCAGGGAATCCTATGAAGCCCAACATAGCTTAAGGCTGAGGTAGGTACCAGCTTTCTCAATGATATTAAGGCTCAGTTTCTGTGCAGAAGCTGTGATGTAGGTGCTTTGAAAACTTCACTGGCAGAAACAAAATACCTAGAAAAATTAGGCAACGGAAAAATCTTACTTGGGTTTTGAGGGTCCTGACTTCAAATATGTAAATCGGTAAGTCCCTGCTGTGAATTTGGTAAATGCACCTATGTGAAATTTGACAAATCCGGATTCAGAGTTTAATCCACCAACATTTTGAGTACGTGCTACTCAAAATATGTGCTTGGGGCTTTTAGCAAAAAATAGAAAAAAATATTCATCCTTCTTGTTCACTACTTAGGGAAGCCCCTCCTAATGAGCAAGCCTTTGTCTATAGTCAGTAAAGTGACATCTCTCAAAACTGTGGTGTGAGCTGCTGAAGGGTAAATAGCCTCCCCTTTTTAGGTGTCAGGGCTGCTGGCTTTACCTTTTGCAGGTATAGTCTACTGGATAAAACAGAGGAGAGGAAGTTCAGTGAGAGCTCCAAAAGCATTAAAAAAAGACATGAAAGACCAGTTCTCATTCAGAGCACACACTTCTTGCTTTGCATTGAGCAGGTTTCTAAGGGCTAGCTCCATGTAAACAGTCACAGAGGCTAAATAGGGCAGCTAAGTCAAAAGGTGAGATCATGGAAACCACTAATCATTTATTGCTTCACCTCAGAGGCCTCTCAACTACACGCGGCTGTCACTTTCTGGCTTTAGAGTTTCCTCTGGTTTTGAGCCCTTCTGCAAACCCAGAATTGCCTCAGCCTTGACCCGGCCAAGCAGCCTGGCACGTCATCCGCTCCACTGAGTCCCCAAAGGTACACGCTCCCCACCTCATCCCATGAGGCCTCCAGAAGGAAAACATTCCCAGATTATGTCTAGCACACGCTGATACATTAGTCTGCTTATAAAAAAGCATGGTGGCTCCTACTCTCTTTCAAAAATTAATCAGAATAAAAAGTCAGATTGTTATTTTAAAAAAATAGAGCATTAGAGCTCTTCTGCTTATGGTAGATGAGACTTAGACCAGATCTCCTGGTTCTAAGTCATGACCAACAGCCATGCTGGAGATTGGTCTGGGTTGCAGTTCCTCCCCAGCCACCCCGCTGAAACTGTATGTGTGTCAGCCAGTGCTCATCTTTCTGTGCATTTGAAGAGACAGGAAGGCAGAGACCTGGATGTACAAAACCATGATGCTATGAGTAGATGGAAGTAGTGATCTGAGTTCTTTAATTCCTAACACAAAAAAAATCTAACATCAAGGAGACTTGGGTGCATAAATATCTCAGAGGATTATAAGCTGTCAGAGCGAACCCGTGCCCACAGACACAAGTTGGTTGGAAGTTCAGAAAAGCCCTTTTAACTTCTGAGTCCCAGCCATCCAGCGCTTCTCTTTGTGGGACTGGAAAGGCCTCAGGAAGCTCCTTTCCAAGCTCTAGCACTTCACATCACTGCTAAATGCTACTGCAAGATCTTTAATGGTGCTCAGTATCTAGCAGCTCATTTTGAGAGTGAGGTAACTGAAAAAAAAAGGATCCTGAGCATTTCAGTTCATCCATTTTTGTGCACTGAATTGACAACATGTTGAAAAATGAAACAAGACCTGCCACAGGTAAGTTTTACATTTATAAAATGTTAAAATGAAAGCTTATTAACACTTGAACTCCCTGGTTATTATTCTCTGAGGCACCTTTTGTGGACCACATAATTTCAAAATAACAAATGCCACCCATTTCTTATTTACCTAAACCAGAAGTAATTCTCAGAAGTACATCCTTCTGCTGTGTGTGTGTCAAAAACTAAGCCAGGAATATGGTCATGATTGAGGGTCCACAGGCAGATCTATAACATTACCCTGCAAATTCTCTCAACTCTAGATTGCTGTTTTCCTCACAACAGTTTCTGGTACCAAGTGTCCGGTAGTCAATGTCATATTGCTTTTGCTGGCTCCCACTTCCTCTGGCAAGCATGTGGAGGTCCATATTGTCCATATACCTGTTTCTCAGAGACAGCAGTTCACCACCACCCAGAAATGTTCGGAAATGTTTATTTGCGTGGATGTGTGTGAACACGGAGATAAGTGCGTGGGTGCGTGTTTATATATTTAACTATGCAGGAGTAAACTTTCTGGGTGGAAGCTGATAAGGGTCAGATGAAAGTAAATACTGAAATTATTACTAAAATAATAAAAAGTCTTTTCTGTGTCCTCACAAAAACAGTGTGTCATTGACACTGCTAAAGCATGTAACTAGGGGATGGATATATAGAGAATTATATTACTAACTACTGGATAAAACCAAGAATGTGAATTGGGCCAAATCTTGATGTTATTTGCATGAAGAAAAAGGTTTAATTGAATTTAGAGAGGTGCAGGTTTCATCCAGAGACAGAACAACAAAGAAAGAAGCAGAGCTGGAACACACAGATTATGTGCATTGTCATGACATAATGTGTAAGGCGTAACAACCATGGCCTATGCATGCAGAAAATTGAACAAAGGATAAAAGTTCAGAGAGTTTTATACTTACAAGGATAAGTGGTTATGTGGTCAGACGGGAGGACAGAGTGCCAGGAGGCTGCCGGCATCTAACACCAGATCTGAATCACCCTGGGCCAGTCACATGAGCTCTTTGTGTTTCATGGAGCCAGGCAGAACCTCACTGGAAACCAACACTGCGTTTAAGAAATGTTTTCCAAGTCATGTCATGAATATAAAGATACTCTGGAAAGTACCTAACAGCACATTTAGTATGAAGATACACTTTCAAAAACCTCCAAAGAAAGAGAGTTTCTGCAAAAGTAGTCCAATGTTGCTGTGAGCAGTTTGAGGGTTGGCCCCCTACTTCCCCAACTCTCTGTGCTTTAAGCTTCCAAATTCCCATGAGACCGACCCCTTAGAGATGCTGGAAACAAAGTGGCTAATTTCTGAGCTGCTTTGTATTTTGCTAAGCCCTGGACTGCAGTGGAGGCCAGAAGAGGAAAGAAAATCCTGTGGGTGGACATTTAGTTCTATGGAAGTCAATGGCCAATCAAGTTCCATGGGGCAAGATTTCTTCCTGTACTTTTAGATATGTAAAAATACATTGCACAGATGAAATTAGAAATAACTTCACTGAGTTCTGGTAATAATAATAGCAATCTGATGTAAGTTTGAGAAGAATCAAATTTGAATGATTCATAGCTTCAAGCAATATCGATCTTCCACATTCACAGTTGGCCTCTGATCACGTGCAGTTGCTTAAGTCTTTGGGTATTTGTGGTCGTTGCACTGGCTTTTTTTTAAGTGCTGTGTGTTTTCATGCTCATAAATAATACAGACTTACAGTTTATTTACACTGGGAAGTTTTGGGGAGTATGCAAATCTAAGCTATCTAACGTAGAACAACTGTTGTGCAACCGTTGTGTTGAGTACACAATTTCTCATTAAGTTTCTTCCATCTGAAATCCTCTGCCTATTCATTTAGGGATTTTTCATGCTGTAGAGTACACAATATCTGCCAAATCTGCCTGAATAATTCTGGGTCTTTGGGTTCACATAAAAAAAAGGTCTCATCTCTCTACTCCATCCATCTGCTTTTTTGCATATCAGTGCTGTTTTGTAGCACTGGGTCAGTAGGGTGAAGAAAACAGTTGAGCACTGTGAGCCAAACAGCTGTTGCACAAAAGACAGCGCCGCAGAGCCAAGCTGGTAAGCTTCAGTGGATGCCAAAGGTAACCCTTCTCGCAGGGAGGCCACCACTGGAACACAGATGGGGACACCTCTTCCTGAGGCCAAAGGATGCACTTCCCAAGGACAAAAAAGGAGCTGGCATTGTGTGTAGGGTTGATGCAATGAACATGACAAACAAAGGGGCTGTAGCTAAAAGGGAAAATGGCACTTCCCAAAGGAGCAGATAGAAAAAGAAGTAATTGTGAAAAAGCCCTTGAAATGATGAAAGATACTAATGCAAAGTGATGGAAAAGGGGAGGTCATATGCACATGGCAGTTGACAGGTGAAAGCTGGTTTCCTTTTGGGTTTCTGTTCAGTAACAGATGTGGCAGGAAGTTCCAGCAGAATAAAAAAATCACAGAAACCACACCAGGAGCATTGAGAGGTGTGGGCAGGACGGTGTCTGTCACAGAAACAAAGGCAATATTTGTATGCTTTGGAGGGGCAACCGTTGACATACATGACAAGAAATGTAAACCGGTCCTTTGATTTGAGCCACAGACAGCTTGACAGGTTTCAAAGCATGCGAGACTGGATCTGATCCTTTTTGATATAAGGGGTCTCCTAAGTGAAAACAAATCTAGTTTGTGGCATCTTAGCCAAGGCGTCCTCCAGGCAGAAGGGAGCCGAGGGGGTCCTTCCACCCCAGCCGGCAGCTGCAGAGGCAGGTCGGGACTTCTCCAGTCCCAGCTGAATCAACTGGCTGCATGCTAGTATTGCACGTGAGGATGGCTTACAGCAGCAAGGGCAATATTGAGTATCACCAGCCGAAAATTGAGAATAAACCAACTAAAACACAACGCACTTTGAAATATGGGGAGACGAAGGGAGATTAAGAGGATCACGGTCAGCCTGCAGGCACCTTTCCTCACCCAAAACCCCCTTACCTGAAAGCAGGATGGCCAAGGCAGGTACAAAATTGAACTGGGAGTGCTGGTGGCTGAAAGCCAGCTGTATGGCCTCACTCTTGGGTTACACCATGATCAGTCTCATACGCTGCAGTGCTGCTTTAAAGATCAGTTGTAAAAACAGTAGAAGTGTTAGTAGTGTCTCGCAGCAGGGGAAACAGCAAGCTGGTTTTGATTGCCCAGGGTGACATACGGCTATATTTAAGCATTGTAAGGGACTCTGGCTGGGTGTTTCTCACTACTGTTACATGTCTGCCCTCTCCAGCTTCAGGGCTACAATCATCTAGTTTATATTTCTGCTTGTCAGACGTAAGCCTGAGTGTGTGCCCTAGCATCATATGCCAGAGAGGGACAGGCATAAATACAGAGATGGAAATTTCTCAAGCGTATTTGTCGTAAGGTCAAAGAAGTGGGGAGAAGCTTGATCCATTTAATAATTAATAGCAGATTTTTAAAGTAAGAAAACTTATCTTGTTTGTTATAATTCATTGTTACAAAATGTTATTATATTCTGCTGAATTTACAAGGAAAATCCTCAAAGCTCTGCTTATTTTTTGGTGCCAGATGACTCAATTTTGTTATCCTTAGCAATAATTTCTGATATAATGAAGAATTTGGCATGATTTATACAAAAGAGTTTATGTCTTCATTGTAAATAAACACTGTTCATTTTGTGCCATTAAATCTTGAAAGCTGAACCAAGAAATTTGTGTTTTAAGATGCAGTTTAAAAGCTAGTGAAGATCAAAAATGATAAATAGCATGACAATTTTTTTTGAAAGGATGTAAGTCTTCATGCTTCCAGGACATAAGATAACCTCTAATTAATGGAGGCTAGTAAGAATTTTTTCCTGTCAGCAAGTTATTTCATAATTGTCTTCTGTAAGGCTTACTGAGCTTTTCTCCGAAGCAGCTGGTATACTTCTGCAGGAACAGTATGATAAAATCAATAAATCCCTGACCCAGTCCTGTATCTCTGTGAATGTCTTTTTTACGGGAACTTTTCTCCCACCCAAGACTCAGGTTCAGCTTGCTTTGTTTGTAAGGTAAAAACTGCTAAATCCCAAGGCAGAAGAAATTACTTGCTTTCTTTAGTGATGTCTTCACTTGTGACAGCAAAAAAACCCACCCAAATCCTTCCACTCCTCTGTTGGCTTGTAGGAAGGAAGGTAAAATAATTTTTTTCCATAACTTTGTCTTGAAAAGCAGTTACTTGTCTTGTTAATATAGACACACAATACACGTATCCTTCCAATAGGGTGAAATAAATAGCTTATGTCTTGGGAGGGTGTCTGGGTAAAAGAAATCTAACCCCAACCATCATCCAAGCTTTGGAGCTGTGTTTAGTCAGCCTTCCCCTTTGCCCTTGTCCTCAACGCTGTTGCTTATCATTTTCCCCTAATATTTCCACTTGTCTTCATCAAAAGTACTTTTGGACTAAAAATCTCATTTTTACTGTATAATAGGTAGGCCTCCAAAATAACCTAGTGACTGCAGTCACTGAGTTCAAAGATAAATGGAGACAATCGCCCTCTGGAAGTGCCTTTGCCCTTTTGTCTGTTGTGCAAAGAAGCTAAGGGATTGGCATAGGCTTAGATTGGCTTAGCTTAACTTTAAGCTAATTGAAAGTCGGTGCAATGAATCACGTCTTATGTATCTAATGTGTCATTGGAAAGGAGATTTTTTTGATCTCTAGCTGATAGTGTAATCTAAAATAATAACATATGTCCGCTTTTTAAAATATAGAAAGTAGGCTGGGAAACAATTTCCTTTGATAAAGGGAATAAAGATATAACATAAGAGTGATAAAACTGTGGACATACACACCTTGTTTTGGAAGAGGGTCCCTCACGTAGCTCAGGGTCTGAGCCAAATAAAGGAAGACTTCTCTGGACATGAATGAGCTTTTTTTGATCCCCTAGGCAATCCAGCAGTGGGACACTTTACTGAGGTCTATTTGCAATTCTCTCCCTCCCCTCCTTCTTCCATCAGTGTCAAACCACGAATTATATTGTCTTTTTTTCTTGTTTGGACATGCACCAGGAAAAATGAATCTATTTATGCTTCAGATCCCTATGACTTTTAGAGGCTGTGCTGATCATCAGTCACTAGCTGTGAATAAAGCCTTCAAACCTTATTCTAACCATTACAGCACTAATTATAGTTTCCTTAAGTAAAATGCTCCTAAACTATAATTACCCATAAGATTATACGTTGGCGGTTACACAAGAAATTGTATTACAAGATTCTACCAGGGGGCTGAGCTCACCCTACTATCCCAGTGGATTCGATCTGTTGAGAATAAAAAATGCAGTGGTTGGGGCTAACACTGGAAAACCAGCTATCTATTTTCCCCAGCCCCAATATCTGCAGAAAACTCATTTTATATTCAGTATCACTATTCAGTTTACAGTGTTGCTCTAAATTCTCAGCTGATGTAAACAGACGCTTATCTGCTGAATATTGATTTCCATCAGTTCAGGTTTTGGGTCACAATACAGAGTTCTCATCCCTTTGTGTTTAATGTGAGGTGCGCTGTTACCTACCAGCAAAAAGGAAAACAACTCTAATGCATATTTTATTTTTTTAAAAAGAGAAAACACAGGGAATTTTGGAGGTTAGTTCTAGTAAAACAGACACTATTGCCTATGCCCTTATGAATGTTCACTGTTCACACCGTTTATTTGTATGCATGAAATACGAATAGTTCAGGGCTGTATCACAGCTTGCCAGAAATAAACGTGCGTTGGAGAGAAGATGATGTCTCAGCTTTGTAGTGTGCACCCCTGAATTAATTTCCTGTGTCTGGTAGTCAACCATGCTGACACTTAACGGGAGAAAGTGATCCCTGGTGCAACTGGAGTGACCCCTGTGGAATTACCCCATGACAACTCTCATCTGCTGAGTAGCAAGAGATAAATTAAACAGGACTGGAAATTTGGAACAAGTTCAGACTTTAGAATATATGGAGGATTGGGGCTAGAGGAGGCGTTTTCTTATCATCCTCTGTAAATCCACACTCCCTTCCCGACCACGATCAGGTAGTTTCTAATAACACAAAATAGACGAGCAGCATAAAACCTCTTATTCCTGCTTATGCGAATATGATTTTATGTGACACAAGCCATTGCTCTTTGAATTGAATTTTGTTATTTACCTCTAGAATCTGGTGGTTTGGCTGCATGACATTGACTTCCAGCTAAAACAATTTACTCCCCAATTACTTTAACAGGCAACATTTCAAGCAATTAAGAGAATTAATAATGTATTTTCATACTGTTAAAAAATACATCTATGAAGAGCTTAAAAAAAAAAAAGTGGTGCAAGATTCTATAATACACTTTGCTTCTCCTTAGATATTAGCTGGGAAAACTATCAGAAAGTTCCATTAAATGTTTTAATCTACCCCACCTACGTATAAAATCCAGTTACCCAAATTGCAAATGCATTTACATGGAAGACTACCTGCTTTCTTCCACAAAACAGTATTATGAGATTATTATTTTTTTTTTCTATGAAATAATTCACTTTCTCTTCACTGCTTGGATGGGGGGAAAAAAAAAAAAGTCTATTCCATGCATATTCCTGTTGGATTCTGTGTGCCTGATGCTGCTGCAGTAGCACTGGAGGATTTGTGTTTAGCCATGCCTTCCCCCAGCTCTGCAGAGCACATCCCCTTGTTCCTTTGGGTAGAATTCAGAACTAAAATTGTGTATGCTGCGGGGTTGCTTGGAATTAAAAGACACTTTGCATATGCATAGAGCAGAGGTGGAAAAGGGCATGGTTATGTGGAAGTGGATGCAATTAGAGAGGAACGAGGCACACTAAAGCACTGAAGCTGTAAGCCAGGATCAGTAATTAGTATACACTATACAATTCTGGTGTAAGAGGTGCTCCAATTTAAGAGCAAATTAAAAAGTTTGAGAAGAGTGCCTTAAAATTACTAAAGGATTTCATGACTGTGAGGAGGACTTTAATTTACTGGTATTCTCACATTCCTGCATATTGAGAACCTGAAGGCATTATAATTTTCTGTCTACATGTGCCCCTATTGTGCTTTTCAATAAGACCAAGTTCTGGATTCCAAACATCAATGTTTGCTCTTGTTTTACAAAGTCTTTTTCTCTGCTTGTGGCACAACTCCTTCAGTTTTGATGGAGTTTCTACAGATTCATTGTCAGAGGAAGTGAATAAATACACCGCAGCTTGAAAATGTAGCTACAGAAGGAATTCACAGAGAACAAGTCTTCTCTCCTTATTGAAAGTGAAGCATAGAAATGAATTTAAGATTTATTTTTTACATGTATACATACACACATACGAAAAAAAAAAGACAGAAAGAAGGAAAGAGGATCCTTTGTTGTGTGGTCAAAATTCCCTTCACAACCATGACAGCTATTTCACAACGATGACAGCTATTAATTAGCACTAATCCTGCAATTACACTAGCCATCGCTTTTGTTCTCACATTAGGATTGAATTGAGGATACTGTGGAGCTGTAAGCCTGAGTTTCTCCTGTTAGACCTAGAGCCCAGTACCTGGAGCTCTCAAGAGTCACTGCAGACTGAGCAAGGAAGGGGCACAGCCGGAGCTATGGCCACAGGGTCAGCTCTGGAGAAGCTTTACACGTAAGCAGTGGGAAAGTATCACAGAGAGCCCAGAAACAGATTTTCAAAAGGCATCAAACAAGATCTCTAAATACTTTGGAAAATCTAGCCACTTGAGTGCATAAAATCTCTCGAAAAATCAGTGAGGTGCATTCATTCATGTCCCCTCGTTTCATGCGAATCCCTCTTCTCCAGAGATATTCACAAACATTTAAAAGATTAATATCCAAATATGAAAAAATGAGAAGAAACTCAGCATTGAACGGGACTAAGAGGAAAGGAAATAGCTGATTTAATTAGGCATTAAAGGATGATTCAGACCAACATAAATCTCAATGAAAGGACAAAAATAATTACAGGTAATTGATGCCAAACTATCTAAAGCTAAGGAATTTAGTTAGCCTTGAGCACAGTACATAACACACCCAGTTCTTCCTTCTGTAGATAATATAGTGCATCCACTAATTTAGGTCATGAAGTTTCTTTTACACTTGTAATTATTTTTAATGCTGACATTTCTTTTGCCATTAGGGAAATAGCACTGATAACATAACCAAGCAAATCTCTCTAAAATATACAAGCATTTCTATTTTGTTATTCCTGGAGCCGAAATGACATGAGTCAAAAACCAAATGGCATCAATCATTTTGCCACTGGATAGATCGGTATAAAATTAGCAAGCTGCAAACAGGGCTAGATTCCATAATTTTTCTAGCTCTGTCTGTGACTCAGTAGCGTTCCTCAGCCATGGGTTTATTTATGATGGTGTCAAAAGCCTAGCTCTTAACTGGCCATTTCTTGTATCACTGTTATGGCTAAAGTTAAGCTCTGATTTCAAAAATATAATTCTTTATGAAGATCTGTTTCATACCCATACCTTCCAGAGTAGTTTAAAAGACATTTCTTTCTTTCCATTGATTCCATTGAACACACTAATAAACGTGTTAGAAAGATAAATAAAATATTTTGTCATTGACAAGAACTGCAGGACTACCATCTGGATGGACTGGACTGAGAGTATGGATTTTGTTAAATGATGCATTTTGGTTTTGGTAGTTCAGAAAGAAAAGCTCTGTTTCTTGAATCAGATGCTAGTTCATATATTTTAGTTTCTTTGGATTACAGGAGATGAAAGCTAATGTCCATCGGTAGGCTTCCCCCTCACCGTTTAGGGGTTTTTGTAAGCCTTATTTTACGGGGGGGGGGGGAAGGATATATGAATTAGATGTTACATTTCCATATCAGATAACCTGCATTTATGCAGGTGGGAAGCAAAAAATTGTCAGAATTTTAAACCACAACTGGAAAACAGTCATAGCCCACTGCGAGCATGCAAAATCTGGGGCATGTTCATTATGTAAATCAATACTACAGGAGATCTTTTATGACTAGGGCTGGTGCTTTCATATCATTTTCTTTGTCCCATTCTGTGGTATTTCTCTTCTTCTCCCTCTATTAAAGCAGAACCCTTACTGTAACACCTGTTAAATCAGCTACCTATACCCAGACCTGCATCTTTAGTTATCCTTATAGTGAAGTTATATATTTTTAGTGAAGTCAATCCCGAACTAGAGAAATGGTAGCAGGGAAACATCTTCTCTGTCTTACCATGAAAAAACCAACCCAACAATAAGCATGCCAGCCTTTGGAGATATTCAACCACAGTGGAGCAAAATGAGCCCTGGTAGTGATGAATGGGAGATCTCATTTAATGGTGAATTAACCCTAACGGGAAGTTTGACTGGGGAAGGGACAAAGAAGTCAGTCTTGCGTTTTTCAGGAGTGCTAGTTGTGGAAGTATTTGCTTCTATATTCCTCAAAATTCCTCAAAAAATGGACAGGCTTCTGCTCCCTGCAGCAGTGAGGTTAGGTGTCACGAGAGCATCCCCTTGTCCAAATAACAGGTGGCACAGACAGTCAATTGCCTAAAACAAAGAAACGGCAGTATACTTTTCCCACTTAAAAACTTGCGTGGTGGTCAGGTTCAGTTTGTATGGCTGGAAGGTCTCATGGCAGTCCGGCAAGTCCCAGCCTGCTTGGCATTTACAGGTGTGCTCCACTGCTCCCCTTTATTGCACGGCCCCTTCTCCAACCCCAGCGTAAAACGGAGCCAGAGCTCCACTGAAGTATGAGGGACCTCTTAACACGACTTTGCACTGGGTGGTGGCTGGCCTGGCAGAGCCTGTGCCCTCCACAACTGCTTCTTGCCCGGGGATACATCCGAAGGGTTTGCTGCCCGCTGGAGTCTGCAGCCCCGGGGCTTCTGCTGCTGCCTCCGCACAGCCCTGCTGACCAGCACCTCGTGCAGCCCTCCTCATCGCCAACATCCGAGGTGCAGGGGGGTTTGAACAGCCTCATTTCCCCCACTTCTGCTTGGCATTGCGACCTGAAACGCCCAGGGCAGAGGCTCAAGGAGAAAGTCTGCATCCTGTCCCCTGCCCGCAGTGAGTGCAGCGGGGTGCGGAGCCCTCAGCCCCCCATGCTCACCCGGCGTGACAGACTCCCCCCGACTGCTTTACCTCTGAACTGCGATACCATCAGGGCTCCTGAGCGGGAAACACATGAGATCTGCAAATCCCTGGGCTCTGGACCAAGAGCGGGTGATTTCAATATTTACTCCGCAGGCTGAGCGGGAGATAAAAGGCAAGCGATCCCTGCGTTTGCATGGCTCCGGGGAAGTCATTTCCATCCTGGGCTAGAGGAGGCTTTTGAAAAGCTCCAAAGGGAGTCAGGAGCATGATTGCCATCAGCTAGCACCAGAATTAGCCTGGCAGGGCACATCTGAAAGGCCAGCCTAAGCCGTGCCATTCGTTGTACCAGGACACGGCAGGAAAAGCCTGCTGCGTTCGCGTGTTCAAATTCCCAGCTCTGCAGTGTGGCCAATATTCACCACGCTGCTGGGAGGGATGATGGATACTTGTTCCCAATTCCCAGCAACGCAACATGGTGCGAGAACATCCTGATACGTCATTCTTTCAGACCAGAAGCTATGTGATTAAGTATATCCATTAAGCTGGCCACTAAATATTAAGTAATGAGCTCCCTCTCTCTGAAGACCAGGACTTCACACAGTAAAATTAATGGGACTGTGAAACCAGCCATTGCCTGACAGGAGCAGCCGTCTTACGGATGTGCGTTGGGCAATTAGGAAAGCAGTTACTGACCTTTTCCATCAACCTGTAGAAGTCAATAGAGAAATTTGTATTTTGACCAAATAAAAGTTAATGCCTACTTTTAAAATTTAGTCTTCACATTAGAAAATGGAAGTTAGATAAAGATGTTTCTCTTGCTTTGCGATGAATATGATTTTTTAAAGCCTGCCTGCATCAGAATTTAGGCACAAGCTCAGCAAAATGCAAAACCTCAAAACATGCAAATAAATCAATCATTCCTGTGTTATAGATCTCAGTAAATATGATCCAAAAATAATTTTGGGTGTAGTTTTCAAACTTTAGTAATACCCTGCAGCACAATTGGACTGACTTGAATTACAAAGTAAAATAAATACACACTGGGATGTGTTTCCTGTTGCTGTTATTTTACTTTTCCTTTTACCTTTAAAAAGTTGCATTATAGCTCATAATGCTTGATAAGTGAAAATTAGAAATGTCATTTAAAAGAGTGCAGTAATTTAATTTTGTGCTGTAGATATCTAACATATGTCTATGGAAATATTCTCACCTATCCCAGTCACCTTCCCCCTCTCAAATATTTAAGCAAGGATAGGACATGCCTGAGAGATGCATGTGAAAGGTGTTTTTTTTAAAAAGAATTTAACCTCTGACTTTTACAAGCAGAGACTCGATTTCTAGATATGAGTTCTTTGCCTGCTTTTCAGTAAATTTTACTTTACAGTCATTTGGAAAACTGTACCCAAGTCTTTATTGTGCATGACACTTGGAGTTCCTTTTTATTGACTTATGCTGCTTCTTGCCAAAGTTAAAATGTTGGAAGCAAGGCTGCTGGCATGTGAAGAAATGTATAAAGAATAAAATTACTTTGGGTGGAAATAAAAGAAATGAAACAAAATAAACTTTTCCCTTTTTATGGTCATGTTTACTTCGCAGACAGTAAGAACAGAACCAAACCAAGCTTGCAGTCATGGGAAGATGCAGGTATTTTTGTACACCCAACACTTTTACTGGCTATCAGGAGTCTTGTGATTCAGCCACATACTCCTGGATGTGGACAGGAGGAAGACCTTTATCTCAGCACCCCTTATTTCTCAGACCTCTTCTCTATCTTTAATTCCTCACAGTTGTTTCCTTTCCCTTTGTGACCTTCCACCTTATTTTTCCCCTTTTTATTTTCCCCTTTACCTCTTTTCTGAATTTGTGTTGGCTATGTGAAGGTATGAATTATTTGAGAACTTGAATTATTGTATGATTATTTTCATGCACCAGTACTTTTAAAGGGCTATTTTACTTGATATATATGAAAATACAAGTTCATATTCCCTCAGTTCTATCTAAGCAGGAAAACACAAAACAACTTTTCAGGACATTTGCTTTACCAGCTATCACTCTTTCCTCACGTAGATGAACGAGGGGAATTTCAGGAAACAGGTTAGTCATCCCTCCCTCGGGTTTTGATGCTGCATTTGTTTGAACTCTGGGTTTTGGCACGGGCGAGAGCAGTGCAGGGACTTCTCCACTGATCATGCATCCACTCTTTATTACCTGGAGCACTGCAGGTTTAGGTCTCTGCTCACCCTGATCTGGTCCCCAGTTTGTAACGTTGTACATCCTCTGTCAGTGGGAAGAAGCGCGCAGTAGATGAGCTGATGAGATGCTTTGCAGGAAATGTGCCTTTCTTGGATGGGGACAATCCCCACGGGCAGATGAAGGTTGCACTCTGCCTCTTGGCTGCGTCTGTGTGTCACACGTCATGGAATTAAAAATGAAATACTTTAGGGATTAGCTTTTTTGCTAAAAGAAGGTTTTTTTCACTAGGATTTTGACCCCCCGTTGTAGAGGAACATGACTGTGCGAGCTTAACCTTTGGTTCTCAAATTAAACCATTGACTCCCAGATAAAAAATTCCTTACATTTAAAGCTTCCCTGCATTTTACTGCTCCCATGCATACATACCTTCAGGAGCCTTAGGCCTTGCGAGGGAGGAAGGAAGCAAGCCAGCTGAGATGAGGGAGATCTGATGACTTCCCAGCAACGCCAACAATCTCAGCCTGTGTTTGCTGAATTTTTCTTAGCACAGCCTGAGGTTTGCAAATGCACCAAACCACAAACCCACAGTTCAGTTTGCAAAGGCCAGAGCCCAAAATTTAATATTTACAGTCACAGAAACAAATATTTTACACATTTCTACTATGCCCTTACTGGCTTAGGGAAAAAAACCCCAACCAACACCAGCTTTTAAGGCAAAATTCAGTCAAATCTGTCAAGTCTCACCTGTGTTCCTATTGAAATCAAAGCAGACTATGAGTTTCACATTGTTCTGAAGCAAAATCAAAAGAACCTGTAGTTCACTCCATAAGAGGCATGAATTCACCTGAAGTCCTGGTGTTATTGCGTGTAGCCAGTTCAGTGGTTGCCTGCTCCTGTGTCCATGCTAGCAATACCTCAGCCAGCTGGTTTAAAGCTCACATGGGGATCTTAGTCCAGTGTACACTGTCATGGTATGTGCTGCTTTAGAATCACACAGATAAAAAGGTTGGGTTAGTTCTCAGAGCTTTGTAGGGTAACCCATCCGTGTAAGTTCATCTTCATGGCTTTCATCACCTTAGAATACACTCAGTCTGGTAAACGTGAAAAGAAACAACATAAGCAGAAATACACATTTTTTTTGCTTTCAAGTTATTACCATCTGTGTCTCGGGAGTGTTTCCTAACTATAGAAATACCTGTGCATTCTTATAAATAAGCATACCTGGACCAATTATTCGAGGTGAAGCTGCACGTCCCTGTGGTAAAGACATTTTTTGTACACAGGTTGGTAGGAAAGGAGTTCCCTCAAGTACCTCTGCACTAAACTCTCCAGTCTAGCCACATTCTGCCAGAACGAATTTTAAGAGGCTAAAATAAAGATAATTTTTGACACTGACCAGCTCTCTCCTGGAAAATTCTCACCCGCTGTTTGGAACAGCATTTTCTTTGGGCCAACAATTCAGGAGCAGTCTCCGTTCCCCCTCCCCTCCAGCACACGCTTCTTGGGGGGAGCAGGAAAAGCAGAAACAGTTGCTGTGAAGCTTGAAAGCATCCTGATGGCACTCATAAATTTAAAACGATGTCATGCCCTTCCCAGGCTGAGCAAGGAAAGATGCAAGTCAACCTGTCAAATAGTTCTGCTCAGCAAGGCAGGGCCCATTCGTCTGCGCAAACAGCGGGTACAGAAACCTGAACGTGGAGCTAATAAAACCCATGGCTCAGCAGTGGCCACAAAACGTCGAGAACAGGCTCAGAAGTCAACACAGGAACATCTAATATCAGAACAAAGCACCTTACACTGAACTAATTAAATTTCTTGGTTAATGGCTTCTGAAGAGAAATACTTGCAATCAGCAGATAAAAGTACAACCGCGTTTCCTGAATAAAAAATAGTACCTGAGTATTGCTGGGTACTTTAGCTCAGTACTTACTGTTAACACGGAGCTGCTTCTTGCTTGTTGACAATCAGACCCAGCAATCTGGAAGTGCTATTGACGCAGAACTGCTTGGGCCACGAAGGGAGGGCATCAGGGCATCGCACGCCCCGATCTCTCTGCAGGACCGGTTCTGGACACTGCTGATGCGCTGAGACTAGCTGACCGTTCCCTCAGGGCCGGGATGAAGATGACAGGATGCTATCTGAGATAAACACTGGGGAGAAAGTCTGCCCAAATGCATACAAGATAAGTTTCCTTGTCCTTTTGTAGCAGCTGGGGGTAAGAATGAATGTCATATCTTTTATCAGGAAATATTAACATACGTCATTTTGGCTTTCTATGCTGCATAGGGTAAGAAAAATAATAAGGTAGTGAGATAGGACAAAAACCCAATGAGAAAAGAAGAAATCCAATGGGATGAAATCTAATGGGACTTCTGCCTAACAGAAGTCTTTTCAATGGTCTCGTGTGGGATTTCATGCTTCAGCAACGTGGCACTGTCTGGACTGGCTTCTGGTATGTTAAATTACATGGTGATTGTGAGTGTTCATCCAGGAGTAAATCCTTGACTAGCGAGGTCTAAAAAGTAAGACAAAAGTTTATTCGATAATAAATAACATCGCAAGGTCTAAACCTGAAGGGTTGTTAGACAACAGAAATCAGAACCCCTCTGTCAGTCGTTCTGAATTGGTGACACTAAAAATAACACCTCACAAAGAGCTACTCTGTTTTTCCTTTTTTTTTTTTTCAAAATGAAAACATTCAGTTTAAATTTAACTTGTTTTGACTGAGCAATACAAAGGCAAAACATGAAAACAAACCAGTCTGCATTTGGCACTCATATTTCTAGCCAAAACTCCTGTAAATATTGCCCGAGCTTATGTGTTCGTTCTTCCTGGGTTTGGGAGGCAAGCTCAAAGAGGTTTGTCTTCTCGATCTCTGAGCGAGCTCCCACAGCAGCGGTGGCTGGTGGAAAAACAAACTGGACGTACTGTACACAGGCACCCAGCCAACAGTACCTGGAAAATGAAAATAATATTTTAAAGGGGAAATGCATGCAATCCATGTGCACGGTACTAATTCCTTCTGCAAGCACCACCATTAGAGATTAGAGGGTAAAATGTGTGGAGGAGAGAGTGGAGGAAAACAGTGCTTGCTGTTAAGCACATAGTTTGCAATATACTGAAGAATAATGTCCACCACCACTACCAGTCTTACTCAGATAGAAGCTTTTGGAGTGAGAAAAATGCTTTAGCGAGTCATGAAGTTCAGGGTGTATCTGATGCTATTTTTGACTGGTATTGTGCCAGCCTCCTGGCAGGTTCAGATTCACTTAACCCACATCTCACACCACGTGGGTCATACTGATCTTCCACACAGCAGGACAGGAGGACCTGTGCGATGGTTCCAAGGGGACCTGCAGTGGATAGGGAAGTGTTCATGCTAAACTGAGTGGAGTTATGGGGATATTTGGTCATTTGCTTTTCAGAACATGAATGCTATGTCCTTGCTTCCTAAGTGTTTACTGGCTCACTCTGAAAAAGCTTTAGACAAAGAAGATGAGGTAGAGGAAATGAGGTCTGATGCCTTTTGCATAACCATTATAGACCTAAGTGAAAGCCTCCGAAACACAGTGAGAGGAGATGCCTCTGTGGATTTTAGAGCAGGATCCATGTGTCTGTACCTTGTTTATGTTGCTGAAGCCTGTTGTTGTGCTGGATCACCATGGAGATGTACAGGTTTCCTCTGCAAACTACTCTTGTTTCATGGACAGGAGTTAAATGGTGTCAGGTCGCTCTATACAAACCTCACATCCCACACCAGGATCTTTCCTGTGAGTTTGCGCAATCCTCCTGCTGCTGATAAGCACCATGGGGAAAAACAAAACAAAACAAAACAAAAAACCCCCCAACCAATCAAATAAAACAATTTGCATCTTCCTCATTGGTGCATTCTGATTTTTCTCTTTACCCAAATTACTCCTTTTCCTTCCTTCCTTCCTTCCTTTCCTTCCTGCTTGCTTTTTCTTTCTTTCTTTTTCTCTCCTCCCTTCCTTACGCCCTCCTTCCCTCCCTCTCTGCCTCTTTTTCTTTCCTCCCTATAGATCAGATTTGATTCCCCAAGACTTTAAGGGGTGGAGACGGGTTAATGCCACCTTGCTGCAGTAATATCAGAGCAGTAATATCACTATTTAAGAACAGTGAAGAGTTTCACCCTGCAAGGTCCAGAGTGCCATAAGATATGATTAACTTTAACAGGATTAAGGAAGATCTGTGTCTTTCAAGATCAGAATTCATGCCCTTACAACGGTAGCCTTAGGATTTTGATAGAAAAAAATGAAAGACTGAAAGCATAATGACTTATGTGAAGATTCTTTTGTTCAAGTCAGTGACATTTAATAGCCCAAGGAAGAATGAAAACTACATTATAATGAGAAAACATTTATCATATAAGACAGAAGGAAAGAGGAAATAAACCTTCTCTAAGCAAAAGAACCATGGCAATTAAAAGAATAAAAAAAAAAAAGAAAAAGTATGTGATTTCCTGGAAGAAAAACAAACTATGTTTGCTTGCTTGTTTGGATGTTATGATTTTTAAAATGAGGGTTAATTGCATCATTTTACATTTTAGTATGGATTAGTTCTCTGTGTCTCAAGCAAATGGTTGGAATCCTGCACAGTTAATTCTTGTAACATGACCGAAATGGAAGGGTGCATTTTTACAGAGAGGTAGTTGTGTGTAGGGCTTTTTCTTGAAAAGGAGATAAAAAGTAAACTGAATATGCAATGAATAAATGAAAGTGAAGAAAGGTCTTTTGTTCTTTTGACTAATCTTTACATTAAATCTTTTTTTTCCAAGAAGCGGATGTAGCATCAGTTACAGCTCTATCTGAATATTCTCACATTTTTGTAGAAGAGCCAAAGAATATACAGTTTATAGAAATCTCAAGAACTGCTTCAGGTGAGATGACAGATACAGCAACAACTTCCTACCCCAAGTTCCCCCTCTGCTTGACAGCCAAACCAAGTAATGAAACATGTGAAACAAAACAAAACAAAGCAACAGATGTATTCACAGCTGCACTTTGTATTCAAGAAGATGGTATGGCAAGAAGCGCTGGCTAGTGAATGCTAAAACTCCCACTGCATTACATGGAAACACAATTTCACACACTGTGTCAAGCGCAGTCTAAGCTTTCATACTGCAGTAACAAAAATATTTATTATCAGCTCAAAAAAAATCTAAAAAAAAAAAAAAAGAAATCCTTCTTTAGAAAGAGTACTGATTTATTTTAAATGCCAAATTTAGAGCCATAACTCTTTCAGAATTCAGTGGAGGTGTTGGGCTCCAGATTTTGACTTGGTCTACTTTAGCTGCCGGCCAGGTGAGCTTCAAAATTTGCCTTTCTCCTTGTGAAGATATTGCAGTGACTTTCTCAGTGATGTTCTCTCCTCTATCAAACCAGTCATCTTTCATGTTATATGGAAATTTTCTACCTTGGAGATTTCTAGTCTCTTGTCAAGTTTTGTGATGATAGGGAAATGGTTTCAAAAATTATTGGGTAGATTGATGGATGACGAGACATATGGACACAGGATTGTAAAAACTGATTTTTATGGAACTGGGTCAAATTTCTTTAAACAAACATTTATCCAGAGACTGGAATCCAAAGCTCCCCTCTCCCTGCTGAGTGGTTCTTTGCCTGCAGCAAATATCTTTTTCCAGGCACGAATCTGGAATCTACAAACATCACAGTCTATATTGTATTCATGGCAGGGTTACTCAATTCAGGACACTCCGATACATAAAAAGAAATATCGCCTCCTAATTTTAGTCTCAGCATAAAATTCTGGTGTAGGTAGCAGGTTTGAACCCTACTCAAAAAGTACCAAGACTTCTTGCAAGAAGCCAAGACATGGAGTTATGAAACAACTCTACAGTGAACGGTGAATTAGATGAGAACTTTTTAAGGTTCTCTCGTTTCCATATAAACCTGCTTTTTTTGGCCCAACTGCTGCACAGCAGTTAAAGCATGTGATTAAATAAGGGCACGTGAGCAGGCCTAGGTAAGTTCCGTAGGTTGCTTACCTGCCTCCAATGAGGAATGAGCTTTAGGAACTGGAATCTTTAAATTTAACAATAAGATTGTTGTCTCACAAGAAAAAGATGACTTTGTGTCTAAAGGAAATGGTGTAAGGGATTGGCAATAACAATTTGTTTTATAAAAATAATGGGATTGTAAATAGCTATAAGGGACTTAGAAACATTGAATTTTAGCTTGTTCCCAGGTGTTCTTTAATGTATCCAGGAGGCATCATTTGTCTTGTCGAGCAAAGCCTCTTTCCCATATTACAACCTTTTCCTCTAGATAACTTCAATTAGGTGATAGTTGGGATTTAGCCATTGAGCCACTGGGCAAGGCTGGTTTGTTTAACAGCAAAATATGGAATTTACTTGTTTCCTTGGCATAACTTCTACAGGAATTTCGGTCTCATGTAAGTAAACAGCAGTTGACGTTTTCAGAATGTTTCAGGTTTTTCTTCTTTGATTTCAGATCAGTTTTGCGATATAAAAGTTGCTAGTTGTTTCTGAACGTTTGACTGTGTCATGGAGAGGTGCTGCATGATGCTTTCATTACTAATGTGTATATGGTTTTAGTGCTTTCCAAGGAGGCGCAAAAAGTCACTTTTCACCTGTAGTTTGCAAACTGTGTTAGGTGATCATTTCAGTAGTGGGAGCAGCCTAATGCTGTGATGATCCAGTGACTGAAAATGCTTCAAAGTCTTCAATCCAGTTAAGATGCCAGCCTAGATGACACATTTAATCCAAGCTTAGGCAAGCAGGCTCTGTGGACGGATAAGTGGTGTGCTCATTTTACAGAATGGGTTAAACAAGACAATCTAGCCAACAAGACAGACTCCTCTGAGAACTAGGGTATAAAAGACCTCTTCTCTCACTGTCATTTTATGTGCCTGCTGGCTTAATTTCTCTCTGGCTGGTATAAAAGACCACCCACCATGTGGCACACGGCCACTATTTTTGTGAAAGCTACGACAATATCGACATATTGTGGTTCTGTCACTGACTTCGCAGCAGGAGTGGAGAACTGTCTTGTTCTCACAGAGCTTGATCCAAAGCCTACTGAAGATGATGGGAATAGTTTGTTGACTTCACCAGGTTTTGGAGCAAGCTGTTAAGAAAAATATGGGATGATAGTGAAGAACAAGCTTACAGAACCCTTAACTTGCAGCACAGATAGGTTGAAGGTTTTTGCTAAACCAAATAACCATTTTAATTCAATCTCCACTAGAAAAATAGGAAAAATTAAATGCTTGCCATATGGTGAAAATATGTTAAGCTTCAAAGAAGTAGAAATAATTAAATACAACTATGAAAAGTTTTTTTACGTTTGAATAGTGTGCCAGTTTCAATATTGTAAAACATACAGATATAATCCTATTAAAGCTCATTTGAAAAAAAAAAAACCCATGAACTCTTTGAATAATGCAAACTCTTAGGTCACATTTTTCACCTGTATATTTATTTTCATTTTAATCAAGACTGCTATAATCAGAAAACTTGGTATGATTCAGTGTAGTCTTCAATGCACATCAGCAATTTCAATTGCTTCTACAGGTAACGTCAACATGAACCAGACTTTGAAGATAAAGGAATGAAAAGTGAAAAACAAATAAATATACTCAGAACCAGTGGGTTACTCCATAATCAAAAGGAATATTAAAACCAAAGCTGCACCAAGGACCTCATAAAGAAAACATCCTCATCTGGAAGTTCATCCCTGTGCTTCACTAAGTAGGACCTGACAGAAGTGATGGACTCCGATGGGTTTCTCACCAGGGTTCACACACAGCAGTTTCTGAAAGTATGAGCCATGTTTGCATTACCTCCTTGTACTTGTCTGGCTCTGAAGGTGGCACAGACTTTCTGGGTGAAAAGAGGCAGCTTTAGGCTACCCTTAATCTCTCCTCCTTTGCCCCGACATGAAGAACTCGTGCAGTTTTCAGTGTGGCACTAGCACCGGACAGCCGAGAAACGCCCAAAGGCACCGAGGTTTCGGAGGCAGGAGGGACCCCGGAGCAGCTGCTGTGCAACGTGCACTGCTGGCTTGCAGCTTGGGGCTGTCCCAGTGTCCCGCTTCACACCGAGGTTGTGTCTAATTCCTTTACTACAGCTTTGAATCAGATAACGTCACGCTGGCGCAAGCCTGCTTTACGTGCCTGTCTTTTCCACATCTACACTGTGTAGAACAGCAATTGCTGAAATCAAAGCAATAAAAAGAGAAAATCTGAGCCTCTCACTCCCTTCCCAGTTCCCCCTATCTCACAAAGACTGATAGTCCAGATCAAGGAGCTTTAAGAGTAATTCTGGTATAAATACTGTAAACGGTTTACCAAAGTGCAGTCGCATGCACTAAATGCCCACGTTCCCACGCTTACAATCCTCTCTCTAAAATCTCTCTGTAATAAGGAGTCGTTAGACACATGAATGCTCGTGGAAAACGTAACCCAAAGAGCAAGGAAAATGGCTATATGCGCTTCCTCACAGTTGTTCTTCCCTAGTTACCGTACACTTCTGGATCTTCCAGTAACTGCTTGCCCAGCACAAGAGCCACAATCACTGCAGGTCCCACAGCGAATGGAGGGTCACATCAGGTGGTGGAGAGGAGCTGTAGCACTGTGCAATGCTTTGAATGTTTTCTTACAAGGTCCCTTTCAGTGCAGGGCCTTTTTAGACTTGCATTGATATTTTTTCCAGCAGTAAAAACAAACCAAAAAATGCTTACCACTTAGCCTTTCTCCTTGATTATTTCTGTTGTTTATTTCCATGGGGTGATGCAGAGGGGCCTCAAACAGAACACCATTGCCCTAATAGATCTGACCAAGATAAAAAAATGTCGGTTCTGTCCCAAACAGTTTACAAACTAATTTCTCATTTGATTGAAAGATTCACCTTTCCTTTACATTATCTGCAGAAATGAAAAGCGTGGCAATTTTCCAAATTGCTAGATAGGCTACTGTCTACCGAATTTCAAAGTCTTCCCCTTTTTGAACATTTATCCTGTAATAAATCCAATAAATAAACCTCAGGAAAAGCCATCCCTTCCTTATTTATTCCTATCAGCTCTGTCAGTAATTCCATCACTAAGGCCACATTCCTGCCACCGCTTTTCCTCGGGTTTGGGTCTGTGCTGATTTACGTTAAGACGTGTGCACAGAAACACATCCTCTCTGCCGATGCCAATGGACTTAGTCCAGCTTGTCCCAGCTGGGGAAAACCTGCCCTTTGCAGTTGTACCCACGATTTCTTCTAGAGGAGTCTCTTTGAGCACATTTGGTGCTCTTTGGATTAAAGTGACTGCAGAAATGCAAACTGTTATCATTTATTATTGCTGTTAAATAACGGCCCTGGCAGTTAAGAAATTCCTTCAGGAAAGAGCATCTGTGCATCTCTCCCTCAGCATGCACCAAACAAAGAGCTGCACTGTTTTTCCCAGCAGCACAAAAAGTCAAGTTCCTAAAAGCTCGGTCAAAATTTTGGCTTTACAAAAGGAATTTTCAAACGTGTCTCTTGAATATTCATTTGGGTGGTCTACCTCCTGCAGGATGTGCAGTGCTAGCTGGTTTGTTTATACGAGTAAGTGCAATCACAAAGCTTGCGTACATGCTGTTGTTTTGGGGTTGGTTTTTGGTTTTTGTTTTTACGGGGAAAAATGAATTGTAACTGAAAACTTCTTTCTTTGTGAAAACAGATCAATTCATTATATAAAATTATTATTTCAAAGTACTCAGGACATTTCCTCCAGTAAAGAAAACAGTATTTTACTTTATTGTTCTCTTTGAATACCTATGAGGTCAATATATTCTCCTCTTTGACAACATTAGAAACACACATTTACATGGTAACCTGCACCAGCTTCAGTAGGAGAAATACAAACTAATGTGGGAGACAGCATAAGCTTATAAAACTGAATTAAACATGATCTTTTGCTAGTGCTGCTTTCAACTAAATGCCAACAGCCGAACATTGCTCTACATCAATGATGTGGTGAGTCTTAAATACACAAAGCTTGAGTCTGAGAGGCTTTGCAGTTTGTGTCACGACTGAAAGCAAAGGAGAGGGCATTTTACACCTGCTGCTACACGAGCAGTCTAGATGGCTATAAAGATTACAAAACAATGCATAAGATTTATCATTTTAAAAAAAAAGGCTTGCATTCTGTTATAATCTTACATCAATATCACTGTTTAAACAGTTTGCTGATACCTGCCTTCATGAACAACAATTTTCTTTGATCAACTTGGAGCTGAGCATTTTGCACAAGGACTGATGCTTTTGTCTGTGTTTGGTATTCTGCATGTCATTTCGAACAGAGGGGGGAAGGACTGAACATCCACAGGTGATGGAGGTATCTAAAAGGTATACTTAATCAGGAACTACCAGATAAAATATTAGCTGGGTGTTGCAACCGTATTCCTATGTTTTTCATACCTTTATATAAGTGTAAATTCTCCATAGGCAGTGCAGAGGGTCAGGTTTTCCAGAGTGGTGAAAAAAGCTACCTTTTTTTATTTTGTCCTTTGTGATTAATATTCCTTCAGGAATACTTAATCTTCACAGCTGTAGATGGAAAATCCCTGAAAAAAATATCACCATTTTCTTGCATATAGAAATGTTGATCAGTGACCACAATTGTATTGAACAACAGTTTTCCCACAAGGGGTAAAGAAGCTATAAAGAAGCACTGGTAAAACCTTATGACACCTTATTAATTAGCTCCTTCTGTGGATGGTCAGCACAGGTCATATGAATTTTGTAAGGTCATACAACAAACAAGGATAAAACCTCGAGCATTTCAGCTAGGCAACTCACTCTGATTTACTCGCTAGCAAAGCAGAAAATCAGTGGAGCCTACTTTTTGGGGAAGTTCATGTGTGTCTGTTCCAGTTCCCATTGTGCTTCACTAGCTGTTTAGAATAAGAAAAGAACACCATGAGTTTCTAGACAAAGTATGTAAACTACTGACCTAAGTATATGAAACAATCTCTCAGGAATTAGCAGATTAGAGGAAAAAAACAGCCAAAAATTAACGTTAGCAGCCAAAAAAAGGATGGCAATTAGTGGTAAAGACTAAATAAATCTAAGTAAGAAGAAGGAAATGTGCTGACATTCTGGACTACTACTATTGTTTCCCACAGACTCCATTGTTGGTGGGAAAATCCTGCATTTGCTTATAAATGCACACTCCAGTAACCTAAATAATACAGGCAGTAAACACTGTAATCCATTGTTTCTATAAGGATGAAAACATCTAAGGAAAAGGCCCCAAATTTGGCTCAGTTTTTTCTTCATTTTACAAAGACTGTGATTTATTTAACTTCTTTTTTTTTGGGGGGGGGGGGGAAGGGGGGGGAAGTTTTGAAAAATTATTCTTAAGTGAATGGTTAATTTCAGAGCTGGTCTCCAAACAACGAGTCCTGATAACGTCCCAGGTTTCACATGCTGCTAAGAAGATACTCTCCATAGCTGGAGCGATTAGCTGGAGCTCCAACAAGTAACAAGACCTGTAACCCTTATGCAGCTGTGCTGTGTTGAGGCAACCAGGAATTGTAGACAGATACAGATTGTATCTCATTTTATAACGGAAACAGACATAGAAAAAACCTAGAAGCCAAGATGGCTAACTTCAACTAGGAGTTTGGAGTCTGAATTAGGACTGGGTCTCCCTTTTAAAGGAGGAGGGAAAAGTGTATATCCATGCTCAAGAGCAGATTCCATTAGTGGTAAGGGACACGTGAAATATTTTCTACTAAAATATAACCTAGGATTACATCAAACAAAAAGACTGAAGTAGTGGGCTTGAAGCCATTCAAGAATGAGATTTGGGGATCAGAATATAAAGTTCTATGAAAATAGCTCAGTAGTCAGCAGCTATTGAAAAAAGAAAACAATGGTAGGATGTTAGGAAAGGAACAGAGAACAAAACAAAGAAAGAACATGTTTATGTCAACTTATCAATCTGTAGTGTATGTGAATCTCGAATGCTATCTGTAGTTTTAGCGTCTCCCTGTCTCAGAAAGGATCTAACAGAAGAGAAAAGGTCCTTATACGTGCAATAACCATAATGAAGGAAAGGCTGGATTCTGCACAGACAGATAAGGATGGTTCAACCTGGAAAAGAGACGGCTGAATGGCAGTATGAGAGAATACACCTGCAGTAGGCTGGATACTCACTGCTGTTCTCTGCTCATGAAATTAAGCAAGCAGGCAGCATCGAGAGGAAATGCTTCTCCACGCAGTGTGCAGGTCTGCTGTGGAAGCCCTTCCACCAGGGTGTCCAAAGTCTTCATGTGTTAAAGAAGTGGCTGCTTGAATTCAGAGAAGAAAAATGAGATGAGGGCTTAGGAAGCCCAGAGGAACCAGATCTAATTTCTGGGAAGTCCCTAGGCATCAAATTGTTGGAAGTTAGGAAAGTACTTCTAAGAAGTACTACCGCAGTCTTGCTCTGATCATTAAGTCTTTTCTTTCAGCCATGGTTGGAGACAAGGTTCTGGGTTAACTGGACCTCTAACCTGCTACAGCTGTTCTTATGTTATGTTAGATTCCCTTCAGTCCTGTAACAACAACCTCAATTGCCTGCATAAAGAAGTAACATTAAAAAAATTTGATATAACATATATTTTTAAACTGAAATTTAGCAGCTGTAAATATGGGGCACCATAAAACGATACCCTGGGATTTACTGTCCGGTATTCTTCACGCAGCAGTGATCACAGAATTGTCTGCAAAAATGTGTTGTGATAGAAGGGCTGTAATATCCAGACATAGGATTACAGTTCGGAAAACGAGCCGCATAGATCATCAATTTCAGTCCCCTAATATTCTAAGGACTATGTCATATAATCCCTTTTATAAACTGTTCGGGCTTCATTATGGTTAAATTTATTGGCCTCCATTTTTCCTGGAAGGCTGTTCCAGCACTTCACTGCTCTGCTGATTAGAAACCTTTTAATTTCCAAGTGAAATTTAATATGACAAGTTTATACCGTTCTGGAGAAGTGTTACAGTTGCTCTCCACACATACATCATAGAGCAAATACCAACAAGGGAAAAGAGCAATTCAAGTTAAAAACAATAATAGCACCAAAGTGTTTCTGGCCAAGCAGTTTCCTCCAATTTTAGATGCAGATCCCACTGCAACCTTTAATTCTTTGGTAATAAGCTACTACTGAGGGAACTCAATCTGTTCTGATCAGCTCTGTTTTATATCTACAAAAGCATATTAACCTCTTTCCAACTAATGAATCACTGGGCCTGTCATAACTCTAATGAACAGATTTCTTTCTGAGGGTGTTGATAATCTAAAAGTGCTCACTTGTTTTTCCTGCCTTGAATTACACTGTAACTGTAAGCACATCTCCAGAGAGTTTATCTATAGAGATTGAACCGGAGACCTCTGGATCTGAACAGCATGAGCGTTTCCATTTGCAGCTTAAAGAGCAGCTGTGTTTGCTCAAAGGGAAAACGCACTCGCGCTCCTCTGTATATGTGACCTGCTGGAGGGGTTCAGCCTGCAAATTTGTTGGTGAGGGTTGCCCCAAGACATAACTGCTCAGTCACAGTTGTGCAAGTTCTATTTTGTGTCTGATTCAAGTCAACCACATTTGTGGAAGAAGGACTGTGCCTTCCTTGTACAGCACATAGCCCAGTAGGGTGGAGGTCTTGACCGAAACCTTTGATCAATACAAAAAAATAAATGTAAGTGGTGCTTGCAGCTCATTTATTTGGACTTAAAAACCATGTCGTTGTTGTAGGCACTTTTGATGTTTCTCCAAGCATAGTAAGGAATGATGGGTGGCTCAGTGCTCCTCCATGCAGAGAGCAGTGCAGAACAGGCTATCAACAGCCACTTTCCGGAAATAACTAGGAGTAAATGACTTTTAATTGTAGTTCCTAAAATTTACAAAACATTTACCAGGCTATTTACCACATGTTATTTCAAATAAAACCCTAGACTATACAACATTTTCAGACCAATGGGGGAAAAGAGAATAGTTACAGTTTTCTCACCATGAGGTTCAACAATACATTGGTTTTAATTCCATTCCTAGTAATGATCGAAGGCAGCTAACTGTGGAGGTAATGCACATTTCAGTACCACTTTGGCTCAGAATTACTGGGCAGGAGAATCGAAACCTACAGAAACTAAGAAAACACAGTTGTTATCTGAGTCCTATCTCACAGCAATTACATTTGTTCCCTCCCTGCTTTCAAATCTCATTTTCTACCATTTGCGCTTCATTTGTGTCCCACAGCTCTATCAGCCCTCCAGACACCTTCTTCGGTTTACTGTCTTACAGATGGTGGCTGGACGCAGTCCTACAGGACATTCAACCAGGCTGTGAGAGTTTCCCCTAAAATCAAGGCTTTTTGACAGTGACACACTGAAATAACATCACCTAAGTCATCCTGGTTATCAGTGCATGGAAAGAGGGTGACCAGGGCTGATGATGTATCTCTCCCTCCTCCTCAGCTGTATTGAAAGCTCTTCAATTGCTGCTGAAGCTCTGATGCATCCTTTCTGCAGTGTCACAGGGAAGGTGACCAGGTATCCTGCCCACTTCATCTCCTGCCAGATCACAAACCCCTTTTGCGTATCAGGGGTCTTCCCTTTTATCGGTGTGTAAAAGCCTCACATCATTTTACAACCTCACCCAGCAGACGAAGCTACAAATCTCCTTATTTCCTATTTTGATACAAAAAGAAATGGTACCTACAGTAATGGTAGCTGCAGAAGACTTTCCACCACCTTCTAGAGTGATATTTTCTAGGCTCAGACCCTGATCCTGAGAGAAGTAGATTATAGCAGTGTCTTTCATTAACTAAGCTAAGGGAATAAGAATAGGCAAGTGCTACCAATTATATTTCGACACAAAGCAGTACCCACTTAAGCATAAGCTAAAGGCCACAACTCCATTGTTAACAGGGGTGTTCTCACGGAAAAGCTTTGAACACACTGGGAACATTAAAGAGAAGATGTCTCGCATGTGCAATTACTCAACACATCTTTAAAACTGCAAACACTTGTTCACATGTGGTGAAAATTAGAGCTGTGAGCACTTGGGGAAAAAAAAATCCCACCTGGCAGGCACACTCTTTTTTACTTTAGAGTTTTATAGGAGCTCTCAGAGCTTGTTGGTCCAGTGAGAGCTGAACCAAAGTCAATGGAGGAAACTGTGAGAGAAGAAAAAGAAAATGCAGACAAATGTGCTATTTTTGTCCTAAGCTCAACAAGTTTTTGACTCTCCAAGTCTGATCTCCATTCACTTAAAAAGGAGGGGGGGGGGAGAAGAAAGAAAAATATGCAACCCTAGGTCTAAATATGAATACTGACAGCTGCTTGGCTTCTTTCTCCACTGGCCTGAAATGACAAGGAGTTTGCAAGCTTTTCCACCCTGTCCTACAGGTGGGTTTGCTCAGCAGCATTCAGCAGGTCTGAGCTGCTCTAGAAAAAATGGAGCAGGATCCAATAATTCTCTGAGAATTCATTTTTTCTGTGTAATGTAAGGTATAAACTTTGGCTGTGAACTCCAATAGTCACAAAGAGCTGATGTCCACCTTGGACAAATACCATAGTTAGTGGGTACCAAGCAGCACCTATAGCTCACATTCAGAATATTATTTCCACAGGACAAAAAAACAAATTAACCAAGAAGCTTGGACCTAATATAATAGTAGATCTTACAATAGATCTTACAATAGATCCTCCAGATCATCTTTAAATACACCAAGAACCAGATTAATCTAGCAATCTGCTAGGACAGTACACCATACCTAATAACTATCGCCATGACTTTTCTGAATGTCATCACAGCGTTCCCTACTATACGCCTCCTGCCACCATCTCAGAGAATATTTATTTCCTTGTTTGGTATCACATATTAATATTCAATATTCTATATGTTCTTAATACTATATTGTTTCTCTATGTCTTGATGTAAGTGCTGAGAGTAACATAAGGACACCTAAGAGCATGGAAAAAACAGATGGGCATTTGGCTGTTGCAATTGCCCTTTTCCCAAGTCAGCTTGAGAAACTTGGGCTTAGGTGTCCTAGCAGACACCTAAAAGAACACACCTAGAACAGGAAAGCATCTTTATTCCATCAAAGGGAGAGATCTTTATTTTACTGACTATTTGAACTGGAAAATATTTTGGGACTGGAGACACAGTTATTTAAATAGTCATGAAAATGAAGACTTCAATTTTCCTGTAGCAAAATCAAAAGTAAAACTGTCCACGATGAAATCATACATTTGATCCCTTTTTCTAGGTGGCGTTCAATATCCATTGCCTTAAACAAAGGGCCCATTTCTAGTGTTAGCAGTCAGATGTTTTCTGTAGAAAGGCATTAGTCAGGTAGAGACACCAAGCTCTCGCTTTTGGCAGATACTTCCATGTTAGAGATGCACAGATTACAGCGTGAACTTTTTCCCCACATCTCTTCCATATAAATACTCTGACAAATTCATTAGTGCATCCAGTTCAGCTGGATTTACTACCACATACAAAATGACACTTTAAAAAGCCTCTTAAGCTTTTTGAAAACTTTGTAAGGAAGTAAAAAGCTATATGGAGCTTAGCTGAGATGAAGACAGACATTTTGAGCCAAAAAGCATTGAAAGTGTTGACAGTTTAAAGAAAGAAGGAAGTTGGAGAACAGACGAGATTTGACTAATATTTTTTTGGTCCATCCAGAGGCTTGTTACAATTACCCCTTAAATTTTCCTTAGGGACTCATTACAGTCTAGATAGTAATATCTGTCTACCATTGGTCTTCTTTTCTCTCCTCTAATGACAAAATGCTGATAGCCAGACATCATTCCAAACACATTTACTTGTAATATAATAAAGTTGGAATAACATCTGTGGCAGATAGAGGTAATTTGATGGGTTACGTTAGCCAGAGAAACTAAAAGTACTGTTTGTGTTTAATATTTCCAGTCTGGAGTAGCATGGGCAATAACCACAGTGATAGGAGAGCTCTAACAGCTACCATGAAACTACACGACTTGTATATTGGGACTAATTAAGTGACAAAAAAGTTTAGTTCTGTGCTGGTACTTCTCCACCCTCTGCCTCTGTTTAAATACGTGGTATAGCACACTTAGCTCTACAAGAGGCAGATACTGAGGCTTGTTTGCAAGGCAACACAACAGAAACACTTGTCCCATGTGAAAGTGCACTTGTAGTAGTAAAACAAGGCTATACCAGGTTCTTGGGAAACAGTAAGTCCCAACTATAAGCTTTTTTTATCTGAGGTGTCGGTATAGAGAGAAGAGCTTTAGACACTGATTCTTTACTGTAGAAACTTCCAAAGTGATGACATACAGAAGGAGTCATGTTACTTCCCTTGAGATTTGTTTGTAATGCCAATTTACCAAATGATGTGGCAATTACATTGAGTTTGGTCACATACAAAACGTCTTAAATGTGGGTATATTGCAAACATCTGTTGTTAGTACCAAGAAAAATTTGCGTTGCTAAAAACTAAATCCAAGTTAAAACTGAACACTTACAGTCTTAAAAAATTAAATAAGAAAATCAGTGCAATTGAGAAATTCTGCAGACAAGGGCCCTCTGTGTTCGTTCATTCATTAATTTTACAAGTTTTAAATGTAAATAGATCACAAGACTTGGTATTATGCAATGCTAGGAGAAATCCCATGCCTAACCAGCAATATTTTTTTTTCCATGTGACATTTGAAGATTGTGGCTCAGAACCTAATATCAGGCATGCTGAAAGATTTTGGAAACGTATCTCTGCAAAACAAATTACACCAAGAAAAAATTTGTTCCTCTGTCTTTGTAAGAACCTTAGAAACGGATCTTTTCAAATAAAAACCAGGGAAATCTCTGCATCAGCAGCAGTCACATTTCATCCCTTTTATTTCTCTTCTGTTTTTTCCCATGTCCCCCCCTCTGCTCTTCTGCATCACTCTTTGCAAACAGCACCTCTTTAATACAGGCATTTCTAATGGGTCAAATTAATTTCTGGTATAACTCATTACAGATATTCCTTCTAACTGTGACAATTAAGTTGTCGGTTGCCTAACTTGTCTTTTAGTTGTCCTTACCTTCCAAACACATTCTGAAAAAAGCGGCACGGTACAGTTAACTGAACACAACGTGGCCTGGCATCCTGACTGTCACTGCAAGAGCGGGGTACGGCAGCAGGGTATATATGCCCTGTGGTTCCTCGCAGGAGAGGGAGATGGGTATAGGAGACAGTGGCAGTGCTGGTTGCATCGGCTGCTCTGTGCCTGGCAAGGCTGCCTCTCTTTCCCCGGGCATGAGCTGCCGCACGTACCCCGTTACGACAAGCAGGATGGGCTAAGGAAGGCTGGGCTCAGGCTTGCCACGTGGTTTTATCCTTGCCTTGGTTATGCGTATCAGGAAGACATTGTACCTGTTGGCACGCTGTAAAATTGCTGCTTCTGGATACCACATGATCCCTGGCATTCATAAACTTAAATTAGAGGATTATCCATAACTTACTGCCAAAGAACAGAACACTCCGGATTCTTCATGTTGGTTCCGGGAAGCGATAGGTGTTTTTCTAACGCTGACAGCAGACTACTCAGCGGGCCAGGGAGCCCAGATCACTGCTACTATTGCACAATTACTATTGTGAAAACATATGGAATACCTTTGACAAAATATTTAAACATTTAAGAATAAATGGATTGTAAAGAGGTCTTTAAATTATATTTCCACAATTTTTTTCTTTTTTTCATTTCTTCTCTCAAGTATTTATTCAAACCCCGCTGGAATAACTTACTACTTGAGCTGAGAATTGCTGCCAGCATCCCATCTGAGTACCAGCTCATACCTGTGTGCTGGTGTGTTTCATTCAGGCTGTTCATCCTGGGCCAGCAAAATGATTATCTCTCTCCCTAAACCACATCCCTGCAAAGGTAGAGCTCCCGGTTTGAAATGCACACCGCTCGGGAGCTGCAAGGCAACCGCACGGGTTGTTCCGATAGAACGAAATGGAGCAGGGAAAGACATACCAACAGCAGGAAAAAGACCCACTGTGCAAATTTTGTTCATGAAGTCAAAGAAAAATGAATCATTCTCAAACAGTAGACATCTAAAGGTTGGATGGAACAATTTCTAAATATTAGTCAGACCAAAAACAACACACTGCTGAAATAATGAGGGTATATAAGAAACCAACAAAAGCCAGGAAATTCAAAGCTGAGGCTAAAATTCCACTCTTAATTTAGGACTGTTTTCTTTTTTAAAGAATACTGTTCAACTTGGTTGGGGCTGTATAAGGTTGTTTTCTTAAGGTTTTACAAAATACACACAAAAGTTGAAACTTTTTGCTTTTTTTTTTTTTTTAAATTCCTCTGCAAATAAAAAAAGGAATAAACTATTAGGGTTTTGAATTTTAGATGTCTTTCTTGCATAACTCTGTTTCAACCGCAGCCCAAATCTGCAAAACACAGACTAAGGACTCCTGTCCCTGACGTTTATAATCAGAATGACAAAAGGCGGCTGATGAAAGCAGAGCAGGGAGAACCAGACCTAAAGGTTGGTGTTGTGCTAATGATGCATTAGCAGCACAGTCGCCTGCACACGGGATTTAAACACCAGCAGTGATTCTCAAGAGGGGAAGGAAGAAATGCAGGTTTTAACAGCAGACATGTAACCTTTCTTTGAAGGAAGATAAGGTCTTTCTTGTTGATATAGGCTCAGGGCTCAGTAGAAATAGGTACTGAATAATACACTGTAAACTCCAGAGGGGTTTGTTAGTCAAGAAAGAAAGAAGGAAAACAGTTCAGCCATTCTCCATTCCTCTTTTTGCTCCTGAGCTGGAGTCAAGTAATTCTGTTTGTATTTACTTTACAGTCTCCAGGCTGATTTGTATTTATATAAGGCCAGACACAGGCATGTTTACTCATGTTGAGGTGTACATTAGTTTGCAAACAGTCCCAATGAATTCAGCAGGGCTGCTCGTGAACAGCATGAATTACACCAGCAGAACCTGACTGCAGTAGGTTAGACCCCCGAGATCCAACTGGAAAAAGTGGTTTATCTTTCTTTGTCTTTCTCCCCAGACGTAGTCACCTCTTGATATGGTCGTACCAGTAACAGAAGCTGGGTGTTGCTGAAGCGTAGTCCCTGCTTCGGCCTGCGCTCGCCCGGTCCCTCCGAGCTTTGTTTTACTCCTGCCCGGCCGCTGCCGCCGGCTGAGGCCGTTTGCTTTCTGCGAGCACGGAAGGCGGTGCTGGCGAGCTGTCAGCCGCCTGCCCGGGGAAAAGATTTAGGAAAACGAGAAAAGTTTGTCATCTAGCTCTGTATTTTTGCAGTGGAACAGCTAACACCGCCAGGAAAGCCACGATGAAAGCCATTAAGATAGTAAGGTTAATGTACCAGATATGGCCATCTCTAATATTGCCTTTTTTTTTTTCCCTGCCCAAGTAGAAAGTTGTCGAAGCGTAAATTTTGTTAAGAAAACAATTTTGCATCACTGCTCCAGACCTGACATTGTTATTGGACTGACTTGACAATGACATTGAAAAACAGCAATTCTTTGACATTTTAGAAAAGGAACAGGGGGCTTGCAATTAGGTTTCATTTTTAATTATAGAAAGGTTTCAGAATAAAAGAATATATGATGTGTCCTGAGGCTACCTGCATATTTTACTATCGAGTTACTTCTAATTTAGCCATTGAAATGCAAGAAGAGAGCTCTTGCATATAACAACGTGAAATGTCTGTCTGAGTCTATCATTCATTTGGCTCTGCTCCACAGAACAAGAAGTACTTTTCATTCAGGTGTGTTTATGACGAGTAAACTTGACCAGATGTTAAGTCTCCTTTGTATTTTAAAGTGTTTTATTGCTCACATTAGTCAGCTGGAAAAGGGCAGATCATTTATATTCCCCTGTACGTTTTTTCAGGTTCAAGCTTCCCCAAAGGAGCAGGGGACTATATGAAAATATGTAGAAGGAAGAAATGAACTATTGCAAATGCAACAATGTATAGCACAGAACTGAATAAATTGCTCTGATTTACAGGATGAATTCTGTAAATACTGAATGTTATGAGACTACAGGTCCAACGGTTTATGTGTAAGAGCAAACTTCTCCCACTCCCTTGCCCACAAGGGAGATTAGAGCAATAATTGAAAGCATATTCTCTTTCTTGTAGAAACAGTCCTGATGATGCACATAGGTGTGAAAAGAGCCATTGGCTTTTCACGCACACTAACACACTAATATTGCTATATTTGAAGGTTCAGCTCTCTAGATGTCATTATTAAAGAATATTAGAATACACATCTCTAAGGGAGTCAGTTCTTGTTCCCTACAGCATAAATCATTGATCATACAAAAGTAGTTTGGGAATTTCTAGGTAATGCAAAAATATGAGTGACAATTTTCAGAGGCATTTTGACACCCAGGTACTCTAAAAATGATTGGCATCCCTGAAATTTCATCTTTACTTCTGAGGTCAAACACTTCACTGCTCTGGGAAGGTCGGCACAATGGAGGTCGGAGCGTGCCTGACTCCAACCGCACGGAGGGGAAATGCAAAGCCTCTACCTCAACTCAACCCTCGCGTGAGGCTTTTGCAGGGCCAGGAGTAGATTTAGCCTGGGTGGTGATGTTCCTGCGCTGCACATGTGTCAACTCATGAGGTAGGAGAGAGTCTCCTCATTCCTCCCTCCTGACACGAACTCGTGCAGAGCTAAGCTGGGGACAAAAGCCTTTGGAAGGGCAACGCCAGCAGTTACAGGTGTTATGTTGAGGTCTTACATCTTACCTCCATGCAACCTTAAAACCACGGGTTTGTTGTGCCCGTGCTGCAAGCTGCCCAAAGCTGGGACGATGCTCATGCGGCGTCGAGCGGAGGCAGTGTGCTTCGCCTCTCCCCACAGCGTCAGCACGGGCTCAGCGCCACACTAACCACAGCTATGTGGCACTTGCTCAGCTCAGATCATGGGTAAAGTGAGTGTGTGTCTGCTCACAACATGCCATGAGAGCACGTTCTCATGTCTGCTACTCGGTCCTACAATATACGAAATGTCCCATTTCCAGTAAGTTTACCATGCAGCCGTGGGAGCGGAGACGCTTATAGCCACGCTCACAGGGAGTGTCTAAGACCTCAGCTCCATGGAACTTCAGAGATTTCTGTAGCGCAAAGCAGATTTCCATCATGTGGTGGCCAGGAACAAGGTATTTTTCTGTATTGCTCTGAAAATTATGCTAACAATATATTTCTAATGTTTTTCTCATTACAACTCTTGGGACCCATAACCAATTCAGATCCCTTTGTACTTTAGTGCTTCAGAAATCAGCACAATTGATGGGATTATTACTTAATTATTGCTACTGAAATGTCTTCAGTACTGTGACTGGAGAGGCACTTTCTAGCCTCCAAATAATTTGCATTTTAGATGCTTCATTGTTACAAAAAGTTGTTTAGGGTAGAAAGACTCCCTCTGAAGTCAAAAGAAAAAGCCATTTATTTCCTTTATGTACACAAACTACTGTAAAAATAGTCCTTTAAAGAACATGACTGGTAGGAGGCAAATCCTTCCTCCAGATCATTTTAGAGTGATTTGTTATCCTGGTGTCTTTTCTAGCCACTGGCCTCATAGAAACACAAATTGATGTACCTCTCACCTCAGCTGGGACCAGGAGCACCCCAGGAAAGGCAGACATTCCCAGCAATATGTTGAAAAGAGCTCTACCTACATCCTAACCACATGGATCAATCCATAAATAAAGAACAAGGTAATACAAATAAGGCATAATGGATTATAAATTAATTCACAGAGATTAAATGACTACTGAAAGAGAAATTAAATGAAAGGAATACTAATCTGTATCTTAGACAATAATAACAGGTGTTCCATCTATTAGGGGAAAATCTTATTTAACTTACATAAATCGCCGAAACTAAATTATTTGCAGGCATCTCTGGGTATCTACAACGCAGCAAGACTTTGTTGAGGTAAGACACGGATGTTTTATTGTTCTAGTATGTATGATATCCTAAGTCCTATATCAGCTAAAATTTTTAGCATCTTTTTTTATTATTATTATTTAGCATCCAAAAAGTTAAAGGTCACAGGACTGATCTACCCCCAAAGGCTAAAATTTTCAGATTCATTCTATTATTTTAGCTTTTCCTATTCCTAAAATTATTTAATCACCAGTAAAGCAATAAAGAGAGATAAACTTCTAGGGAAGAAGCCATCAGATTGCTGCAAATTGTATTCATGATGACAAGTGAACTTTGGGGATATTTTATCCCGTGAATAAATAAAGACGATTCTGGTACAGCGATTCAAATACTCCAAGAAAAATTTACACCCTGGCAGTAGTACAGGTGATGATATGGAGAAAGATGAAAGAAGATTAAGTTTTAACTTGAAGTACTGCAAGAGTTACCCATTCTGCAGAAACATTTTGACACTTTAATCGCATAGTTTCTTTTTCCTTTGATCTTAGGAAGGTTGACTCTCATATTAGGGCTTTATTGTTCTCTTTTTGTCTGCTGTTGAAGAAAAGTCATGCAAATTACAGGATCTTAAAGGCTTGGTAGATTCAAGGTTATTACAAGACAAAAAGCAAAATTAGCATCCATAGTTGCTCTCATGCAGGCATCAAGAACTTTTGAACCTGAGGAGAGTGAGAACAAAGAATTAAGAAATGATGAGCTAATCTCTGAAAACACCTCGAGGAGAGAATAAAATGCAGTTGTCTCTATAACCCCATATTTCTCTGGGTTTTTTAAGATGGTTCTAAAAGGTCTTTAGCTGTTTCCTCATGCAGAGTAATCCTTTCTGGAAGGATCTACTGGCGAGAAGCAGCAGCAAATATCCCTTTCTGTTTCAGGTGCTCCAGGGCGGGCTCGGTAAAAAGGTGTTTCGAATCCATCAGAAAAATAGCAGCAAAGATCAAGGACTAAAGAAAAACAGTGTGCTTTCTCATCTGATTCAGACATCTAGAGCAGCATTTAGAAGTTACTGCGCTACGTCTTACGTCAACAGCCAGAGGTTTGAGCATCATAACATCGCCTGCGTTAACACTGCAGACGTTCGGGAGCTGCTGTCAGTCACGAGCTGGTACTGCTGTTACCCGTAATGTACGTGGTGCCTTGTTCAGAAATGCAGTAGAGCTCCCCAGGGCATTGGATGAGAAAAACAGCACTGTTTTCCAGCCTGCCACCTTTGAATCCCAAACTCAGGCCTCGTAACTTTGGTAAACATGTTGCAACACTCTTCTGATTCGTTTCTTCTGTTTATTCCAAGAGGGAGTAAATCTCTTCAAAGAAAACAAAAGATAATAAATACCATCAAACTAGAATTTACTGGTCGTATTGCTCTTAATTTTCTATAGTTTGCATGAGGTTTTGAGATTTATGGTTGCTATTAAATGTAACAAAGGTGACCTGGCAGAAGGTCCACCCACCAAGCTGCACAATGGAGATATAACACTGAGAATACATTATTATTTTCTTTTAATATTATAATTTTATTAACTTAACATGCTTTGAAATGATGCCAGGAATTTGCATTAAATCCCTAAAATTAATAAAATGAGCAAGACAAAGATGCAGCTCTTAAGTGTGTTGCCTCAAGATGAAAGCAGTGAAACCTTGGACCCTCTTGAGACTGCTCGCCTCCAGCCTGTATGTGAGGGACTATGGGAAAAAGGGCTTTGCTTATTCCCACTGGTCTATAAGTCATTGGAAAGGGAGAATAACCTGTGATGTGGTTCAGCACAAATGCTTATAAGATGACTGCAGGTCATTTTTAAGCCATGGACTTGCTGAGGTAGTTTCATGTTCATTAGAAGGCTAACTCAGAGATATAGATAATATGAGAATAGAGTGAGACTTATAGATGGAATTTATTAGGGGCATTCGCATAAAACCAATACCAAGGGAAGCTGCTGGATCCAGCAAGTTCAGATGTTAGTAAGATTAATATGCCTTGTTAGAAATATAAAACCCATCTGTGATTGAGTGAATATCCACATAAGGTAAAAGAAAAGTAACCACAGAGTAGATGTGAATGGTTCAGAAGATGCACTAGAATACTCTGGGTCAAGACACATTTTTCAGCTATCTATTATTGGCTGGAAGGGTGGGGAACATCTGCTAGATAAAAGCCATTCTGCTCAAAGGGAGATAAACTATTCAAGTTTTGTATAACTTTCTCTTGCTGTGGCTGGTATAATAGTGTTTCCTGCACAGTCCATACTTTATAATGTGTTATGAGTATTTCTGTTGACATTGCATAGACTTTGTCTATGCTGAGTATTGAGGGTGCATTGCCATGTTCTCTGCGTGGAAACTTGTTCTCCAGCGGGTCAGACTGGGGACTTGGTCAGATCATACTGTGGCTCACTTATAAAACACATGCTGGGGCTTCCTTTTCATGGAACCCAACATATTGTGAAAAAAACTGGTCTGTTCCCAGATTTCCCTCTGGCCTGAAGGCAGGATACATCAGGATGCTGTAGGTCTACTGATCTTAGCAGCCAGAAGAATCCTTCTACTCAAGAAGAGATCAAATCTGCACAAACTGAATTAATTAATAAATTCCCAAATCAATCAAATTAGCAAAGTAGAGGACAAAACAATTTCTTAGACTGGGATGTGCATGCCAACATGAGATACTAGTTCACTGACAATTCCACAGTGTTCGGTACTCAAGCTCCATGAAACCTGAAACTATCCAAGTTTGTACTGCTCTTTCCAAGTCTTACCAGACCAGCACAAAACTAAGTCACTTTGTATTTGTTTGCAATGTAACACAGATACTATGACATCTGTCATGAATGCAAAATAGCAAAATACATCATTTACTCCTATTAGATATTTGTAACTTGTACAAAGCTGATAGTGTGCGAGCAAGAGTGATGATAATTTGTGATGTAAACTGATATGAATGCTAACATGTGTGCAAACCCCAAAATCCTTAACAGTAACACCTATATGAATGGATCAAAACAGAAAAGAGGAAAAAAATAGTCTGACTGTTTCTCCTGAAATGTGTCTAACACAGAACTATTGACTCGGGTATCTGTTCTGGGACACCGCTGTCTCACAGGAGGCACAATGAATAGAACAGTCATAAGAAAGTAATGAAGGAGTGTGTGTGTCAATTCAGCTATTTTTTCCCAGTAGTGTCTTCTGGGAAGTGTTTACAGAAAGGGAAAATAAATTTATTATTTGCAGATTATGAATATATGATTTGATAAAACCACGAATTATTTAACTCGCAGTCTGGTGTAGTGATTTTCCCCTGTTTTGCATACATAGTGTGGGTTGGCATCTGAGCAGGCAGTACCAATGTGATTCTTGTTACATCTATTTTCCAAACGTTCAGCAGTACTAGGTTCTAAACATTTGGTCATACTTTCTAGGAAAACTAGGCTCTAATATTTGGTCATACTTTCTAGGAAAACTAGGGACAAAATGGGAGGTTGTCAGTAGCTACTCTGGCTTCAGTGTTTCATTCCGACAGAAATGCAATTCAAATTTCTTCCTTTGAAGTCTACAAGAATGAAAAGCACAGCTGACATTTTTATGGAAGTTACTTTTGGGATTGATCTACAATATTATTTCTAAAGCAAGACTATGGAAAGATAAACTTTTAGTAATTGTCTATAGGACTGAATTCTGTAAATCTACTACGGAAGTGAGGGGAAAACTTTAGATAGTTTGAACTGGCTTTTGAACGGCTATGATTTTGCCACCAGTTTTAACCACTGTCCGCGTGCCATCCATTTGGAGTGTAAATAAAACTCATATCCTAAAGAGCCTATTTGTATTCTATTCTTTTACAGCAGACTTTTAATTTGTGTGATCATTAATTTTTAAGTGTTCATTAATGAAATACATCCCTGTCCAAAGTTAATAAATGGATTAATAGCTGGGATAATGAGAATTCTGGCAAGACAAGAAAATATCAGGACGGAGAAATGAGAAGGGGGAACTTGACAAGTTAATGATCCATTAAAGTAAATCCTGGGTCAGTTTAGATCCTGCATGGTTCATTACTGCATAGTAAATTTAATTGATAGCCATAAAAACCTAGGAGAAAGCAAGAGACCTTTTGGTTAAATTCACAGGGTAGACATTTAAGATGTTTCTTAAAGGTTTTCAGTTGTATCTTATTGGAATAAAACTTTCTAGTTGTTAAAAGAATTTAAGTACACAAATGAAAGCAAAACGACCAGCTTTTAAACCAGTGGCTGGCTGGGTGTGTCACATAAGCAGCCATCTACTCATGTTCAGAAACGCCCGAAAAGAGAAGTAAGAAATGGGAATCAAAAATCCCATTATGCCACTGATTATGCTTAAAACAATAGCATAATAAGAATTTATACACAAAATATAATTGCATCTTGGGAAAATAAGTGGTGGTGTTTGGGATAGAGAGAAAAGGCGGGGTACTTCTCTAGATGAGGTCTTGGCTGGAGGGCTGCTGCGCGCTTTGCAAACCTGCACCGCAGATTGCTGCCGATGCAGTTCGCGGGCTGAACGTGCAGTTCAGGCTGGGACTCAGACCAGCTTTTCCCACTGGGATCTCAACCGGAGAACGTGTTTATGTCTCCAAATAGTATTTGCACAGCACAGAGATTGCTGAGTAACCACAGATAATGTCTTTCTAGAAACGACAGTAGCACAGCTGAACTCTGCGTTGCACGAGATGGGCATAGTGCATCAACCCCAATGCCCTTGCTCACTGCGGAAGTGTGCTTCACAGATGACTGAGCTGTGTTCTAAACACTACAGCGAGTTCAGACGTGTCTAGCCTGACAGGAACAGAGATACAATTGCGCTGAGATCTCTTGACCTTGCATCCATTTTCGAATTCTCCTCTTTTCTCCAAAGCTCCAAGTTTTGGAGATGTTTTCCAGGTCCAGGACTCAGACAGGTCTGAGCTCTCATCAGCAAATGTCTGCTATAGGTGTGTTGCTGATGCAGCAAAGTTTAATCAAAAATATACTCCCAAAGACTGCTAGTTAAACAACACAAAAGCCAGAAATTTTTACAGCTGCAGATTGTTCACGTGGACATTTAGTTAACATTATTAAAGCCATACTTTGTTAAATTCCTTTTCTTTCCACGACCACATTGAATTATTTACGTATTTACAAATCAAGATGCTTTTCCTTTGTTGCAGATGCAAGCCTTATCCAGCAACAGACTATGTAATTAGAAAAGAGCTAACCAACATGATCTTAAATATGTGGAACATATATTTGTTTAACATAATGGTTCTGCTACACAGACATCCAGCAGGACTGAAAGACAGCTAAGGGTGCAGTAGTGAGGACTTCTGTTTAAGCATCCGCTTTTCTTTTAAGAGATGCTGCTTGGCATGAATTGTGGGACTACCTAAAAAGGCTCAGTTTGGAAGAGGGACCTGATATATTATAGCAAAGTGAGCTTTGAATAACAGGAAAGGACGGGATAAGATTTTAAGGGCTTTGTCCCCAGGGTGTCTCAGGCTGCTGTGGCAGGGGACTCTGGGCAGGCAGACTGGTACAAAAACAGCCTGCGGAAGGGTAGGATTGCAAGTAACTTCAGCAAGGAATAGTAAGACAACAGAGAAAATAGCCTCGGTCAAAGAGAAGGGAGGAAAATCAGTGGTCAGATCTTACACCCACGTAATTGCTTAGGAAATGATCAAGGAACTTGTGAAGCTGGGGACTAAAACTGTCCCACAGCTCCATTCATCTGCCCCATGTCCTCACGATTATTTTTTCCTCTTGGTACACGTGTGTATTACTGTGAGGTCCGCCAAGAGTGTCTGAAAGGCTCATTCAGCCCTTAGCAAGGAAACCTTGGCTCAGGGCCACGTGGCTGGTTTTGCAGGAAAGGGAAAGCATAAGCTCTCCTGGAAGGCTGCAGTAGACCTGTAGACAGCTCAAACTGAAATTTCAGATCCAAGCCCCAAAATGCCTCTCCCGAATGCAGATTGAGAACACCCCACTCCTAACTAATTTTAATGTACCTAATTAGGAGGGAAGATGAATTAAGTTCTCATTTTTACAGCTTATGAAAAAAAATTATTTATTATGCATAGGGTCTATTATGAATCACGTCTACTAGCTGACTGAAGATCAGAATGAGAATTCTCCCTACTCCCTAAAGCTTATCTCACCCCTGTGCAATGCGTTATGTTGGAGGTGGGAGAGATCCACGTAGAAAATGAGTGGAAGTTTGCTTCTGCCTCACAGTGTACCAGGAGGCACATCCAAGCTAGTGGAAGAGCTGCTACACCGTTCTGCAATTACAGCATCCAAAACAAGATGAAATGAGATGGGACTTTCTACAGTAGGTTGTTCTTGAGATTTTGCTCAAACCTGGACCTAACACCACAATCACAAGTGATCATACTGAAATACAATCCCAAGGAAAATAAAGTGTATAATTTTTCAGTCTTTAAATAAAATTCATCAGATTAATAGAATTCATTTTGATCCAAAAATCATTCATATTTCACGTTCAAAATCATATGACATGCCAGTGTTTAATAATTAACATATATAATCAGAGTGCTTAAAAGTACTAGTTATGATAATAAGTTTTACATTTTGATGAAGGAACAAAAATATTTCTAGCGACACATAACACTCAGCAATTCAGTGTGTTCTCTTGTACTCTTTCTCCTCCTAAAGAAGTGGCAAAAGCTATTTTTAGCATAAGTATACAAATAAAATATGATTTTTATATGTATAGAGATATTTTGAACTATGTATTTCAGAATTTTATATATATACACATATATAGTGGGGTTGCCTTCCTGCTCATATCCTGTTTGATCCAAGCATGTGATCACACAACACAGCCTTTGTTAAATTTTCAACAAAAGCTATTTATATCTCGAGACACCTCACTAGGTAGCACTATCTTTGTTACTCTTTCCCCAGTTTCTTGCAAAGCACTACATACTTTGCAACTTCTGTAAAACATCCTTACCTATCTATGCACACACTATATGTTCTATAAATGCATAGGAATTTGCAAGCGAATATCTATTCTGTCAGTATAGATTACTCTAACACCCTAATGATCACTCTGCAATGAAGATTTTGCGTTAAACTAAGGAACAAAATTTCAGAATAAAGCCTGAAGTAACAGAGAGGTTTTATATTAATCTCGGTACTACCAGAGTTTTACTGAATGTCTAGCTTTTTTATTGGTGTAGGTCCGATCAGCTTTGACCCATTTTTTTTTTTTACTTTTTCAAGAATTTGTATTCAGTACAGGCTGTGCTAAAATAAACCCAAAAAGTACAATGATTGCTTTAATGTATTATTTCCAAAGCTGGAATTTGGGGAAAAGAAAATGAGCCAGTGAGCAAACAACTTTTTCCTGTGGGTTTTTTTGGGGTTTTGTTTTTGGTGTTGGTTTTTGGGGGGTTTTTTTTGTTTGTTTTGGGTTTTTTTGTTTGTTTGTTTTTTGTTCTGCTACGTAAGGTGCATTAACGTAACTAGCCTTAGTTAGATATAACCTACTGCAGTTCCAACAGACTGAATCAACCTGTTGATTTTTAACAATGGGCATTTTGCATGGTTTCTTCCCTTAGAATGGTGGGATTGGCATTCAAAAATCAAGGTGGAGGAAACACTAATTGCCATAAGAATTCTGGCAAACCCCATTACAGTAATAACTCTGTATTCAAACATTCCTTATTAAAAAAATTACCCATTAGAAAGGTACATTTGAAAAGAAATGGTAGGTTTAATACTGCTTTCACTGCTTTCCATTAATTTCTCCTGAACATGACTAGTGTATAATTATTCTAACCTTTTACCCTCTCTTGCTCTTAAGATAATCCAAGCCCATCCCCAAGCCAGAGTATCTCTACAAGGGACGATAAACAGGTGAGAAGACACGTGGTGATGAAGTCCTTCATCTCTCCCCCTCTCCTACCCCGTCTCTGTTCAGGGACAGAACTCTGGGCTAGCACGACTCAACCACTCTGCTCCTCTGTCACGACCACGAACATGAAAAGCATGGGGAGACCCTGCTCTTGGTTTCTGCGTAACGTGCAGGGAGACCCTGCTCTTGGTTTCTCCCTGTCCAGTCCATGCCAGTCTTGGTTTGGGAACTGCCTGCTCAGGGGATGCCATCCTCGCTCTTCCCACACCTGCTAGGAGAAGCACAGGCACCTAATTCACAACTAGCTGGAAGGTTTTGTGTTCGTTTTAATTTATCCTTTGTTGCTGCCCAAATGGGATAAAGGTTTCTAACTGTCTTATTTCCCATGGGTGCTCTCATGATAAATAAGTTAAAGATAGTGAAACATTCAGATACTACAGCAAGAGGAACAATAGAAGAACTTATACTAACATTTCTATCTGTGTAACTAGAATTCACACGGGGGGTTCATGCACATGAAGGAACCTGATAAAGAAGAAATTATTTATGAAAAAATCTCTTTTTTTTCCCCCAAATGAAGTGTGCATTGAAAGTACACAATGGTTACATTGTTATGATACCATGTGTGCATATAATGTTTGCACTAGTGAAGTATTGGAAACGTCTCCATGGTGTAAGATCAATGATCATTATGTAGTCAGGTTCTAGCTGTGCTGCCAAAATTTTGTTTCACAATCATTTACCAAATTCTGGGGGCCTAAGAAACAAATTCAAAACAAATTCAGATTGTCCCTGAACTGAAACTTGCTTTAAACAAAGTGGTGGTATAAGTATTCACAGACATCATCCAGCAATGCAGAACCTAAACTAATGGGAGATTGTAATATGATAAAATGTTTGATCATATCTGTTGTATCGTATCCTAAAGGCTGATTGCAGGAGATGGTCTGTAACATTTCCTCAGGTTTTTGGTACAATCGTCCTTAACGTGTATTGAAGTCCATTTCTAGTATGTTAAAAAAAATTTGGTTGGTTCTTTGGTTCTTTGTTGAAAGAATGTCTCATTGTTTTCCTTCTTCCATAGTATGTATTAAGCACAGGGACATTGTACATTTAGTTCTGGTATTGGAGGCTGAATGACCTGGTGAACCCACTGGCCCTTGGCAGGGATCTGACCTCCTGGGCAACCCTAGCCCTGGGCTGCCTATACGTTCATGCATCCTACAGTAGTGATCTTCTCCAAGGATGTAGAATGGCCATCTTTTATAAAACACTCAGCCTGTTGTATCCCAGGAGCAGGCAATCTCACCTTGGCCTATAAGATCCACTCTTTATATCCCTTGACTTTAATGAAATAAGACGGCTCATTGTATAAAATACCGTTAAACATACCTTTCTTTCCAACTACACTTCTATGAAAGATGAAAAGAAGTACTGCCAGCTCTTAGATAATTGCCCATGTTATGAGCCTTCAGCCCCTTTTTAAATAGGAATTTAGCCATTATCAAAGGTCAGCTTTCAGGCTTTCTGCTGAGAAGTTTATAAAATACCTATAAAGCCAAATTTTAGTTTGTGCTAAATCTATGTTAGGCAAATTTAATAAGAAACATTTTGAACAGTCATGTACTGCTGGGTCCCAGATGATTTTCTTATGGGACTAATGCAAAAAAATGATTGCCTCTTAAAATCCTTCTTGGGCACGTCATTCTTGCTGGTATTTAGGCCATTTATTGAGAAAAGGTTAACGTAAATCATTTATCAGATGTAAATCGTGGCTATTTTCACTGTATCACTGTTCTTTTATTAGGAAAAGTACCACACCAGACTATAGATAGATGTGCAAGTCATTGCTGTATGATGTGAGGAGGAATACCTCCAAACAGAAGATTATTATATTATCATAAACAACTTCGGGATGGAACTGCGAGGCCAAAGGACGCAGAATGACTATTCATTTTAATGGCATTTGGGTGCCTAAACTCCCAAGCTGGCTTTAAAAACCTGAAGCCAGAAAGCTGCAGAGAGATCAGACTATCCCATGGCTACTAGCAGGGAGAGGTTTGAGCAGCCTGCTCTGATCTGAGTTTGTCTGAGCCTGTTGCTCAAATTCAATTCCAAGGTTTTTGCTTCGGTACTTATATAGGGGTTTTTTGCATTTTGTTATCCTTATTGTCAATATATTGCAATTTGTGCATGTTTTGCAACTCTCTGGTACACACAAGCTAACCGTGTATATGGTAGTGTTGCTGTGCATGTTGTTATGACGCAACAATAATTTTTAAATTATTTTTATTAAAACATCCACTCAGTGAAATAAAACACGGATGAAAATTATTCTGAAATATGGCAATATAGGCAGTATCCAAAGGGATAAATACTAGCTGTTTCCTAGAAACTGGATAACCCTGGCTCCACTGGAACAGGAGTATAAACATGCTAAACTGGGAGTTAATGAGAGGGTACGAATCCAGACCGATACATATGACAACAATCAAAAGTAACAAGGCTCACAGGAGCACTGAAAAGGGCAGTGGGCAGAGCAAAGTGCCGGAAGAGCACCCAGCTGCGATGCCAAAGCCCCGAAAGCCCAGCAGACACAGCCACGGTTGTGTGGAGAGGAGAAATAGGAAAATCCATAGAATAGGTTGTGGATACACAGTGTGCTGAGAAAGCATTTTCAACATACTTTCCATGTAAGGAGTATTAATTGAAAATATTCTACATACTTGTAGAGGTGGAGTGAACAGGTCTGGAAGATTTCCAGGACCTCTAACCATGGAGTGCCCATAAACACAGAAGTCTTTGGAGACCCTGGATGTGGCTGCTGTTCTGCTGACTGTGCCCTTCCTGAGCACCTCATTTTAAAAGTTCAGGCTGTAATTATCCCCCATCCTCTTTCCTCCAAATAGTGTAAATTCTGGCTGGGAAGTAATATTATTTCATATTTTTATATGGCATTTTACATATCTCAGGCACTGAGAAGACATTGATTGAGCCTGACAGGGTTATAGTGAAGTAGGTGGGTAATTATTACTCTTACCCCCTTGCAAAATACTGGAGAATTGAGGAGACTTGTCCTCGGACACTATCCAAGCCAGAATGAGGATTCGAGGCTGTGACGAACCACCTGTGTTCATCCAGGCAAAACAGCTCTCGGACTGAGCAGGAGACAGGGAAGGAGAAGGGCTGCGGAGAATGTGAGCTCTGCTGGGAGGGCTGAAATATTTTTCTAGATACAGCAATTTAAGGATAATTCTTCAAACTTCTGTTTTCTTTTTTCTCTCATTTATGACTCACGCAAGGCTAATTGCTTGGTGATGTTCTGTTATTATGCAGTTATGGGACTGTTTAGTGTGTCTTTCTAAAAAAAATAAATCATAAATGTGTGTTGAACCTGGAAATCCCTGTAAGCTATAAAATTCACAAAACTACTTCTTTATGTGAGTGGGGTCTGCCCATAACTTGATGAATGTATTGCCAGATTGAAAAGGAAAAAATCTTTAGTATGGCAAAAACTATGAAGGTTCATATGATTTGAATTAAATTCAGATAATAACCATACTTGGCTCAGTGGTGTTTGGAAAGAGAGTTTGAAATTCTCCTCAGAGACATTTCTTAGCTTAACTGTAAACGAGGGCTATGACTGACTACTCCTTTCAAAGAGGAAGAAAGAGAGTTCAACATATTTAAATCCTTTACTACAGCCTCTTGACTCTTTCAAACTCTATTTCCTTTTAAAATTATATTTATAGATAAAAGTGGGGGATGAGAGCGAGGGACATACACATCTTCACAAAAATGCTCATCTATCTCTGTATCACACTCTATAAATATACACATTATAAATAAAGATATATTACTCTCTGTGTGTGTCTGTAGACAAGGCATTTCGTTTTGTCTGTATTTACCCAACCATATTTGAGCAGGCAAGTTCAAATAGTGCACGTACAAAGGCACCGTATTATTGCAACTGGGCTATTTGCACTTGCCCAGGTAATAAAAATCTTTGAAATCCATAGCAAAATATTAAACCCCTGATTTTAAACAATATCACTTGTCAATTCATGTGAACACGTTTCATTGCAGTGGTAGCAACACTAATTGTTTTCTGTAATTAAGGTCTGGCAGCCTAGAAAAACACAGTGGGAAGGAAGAGCCAAACCAACATGATGCTATAAACACATTCCCACCACCCCAGTATAACTTCGAGCAGCCTCCAGGAAGCTGCAATTTATGTTGGCAACAACAATTTCAGTAAGACCAGAGATGAGAGACATGTCATGTGCTTGATCAGCCCCTTCCACCACTGATATTCCCTCTTTTCTTGAAGTTCTCCACAAAAAGTTGGTCTATCTAAGGATTTTCAGGTGAGGGAAATCTTCAGCTCTCCTTTTTGACAGCCTTAGAGCTGTTTTGTGGTAGAGGCAAACTATTAAGATTTGCTTCTAACATTAAAATGCACCACTGGCACCAAACTTCCCCCAGATCAAAACGCCTGTTGTTGTTACAAAGAGTTTAGTAACAGTGAGAAAAACAAACTACTTACAATGGAAGACATTGTTTGTCCACAGTCACACTATTTTCCTGTTTTACATGCATGGAAATGCATAGTTTCCCTTACTACATTTCACCAGACCCTGCCAAAATAATTTACAAGCAAGTAAATTAAAACAAACCATGAATAAGAAAATAATTCCTTTAAAAACAAAGGCAATTGTGTTGGAAGTTTTATATATGTGACTCTATGTGTGTGTATTTCCCATACAATGCATCCAGTGTTAAACAAACAACTTGTATTGCTGGCGTTTTGAAGTGCTAAGTTCTGAACACATAACCACCCCCTCAAATTTATGCATATTTTGTCTCTTTTTCTTTTTACTAAATAACCCTTCCTCAAGCCCCAAATGGTACAGATGTGTTTTAGGAGCTGTCCTTGCTTTCTCTGTAGGGTAAGTTTAATGGATGAGCATGTGTTTGAATGCCCTATCATCAATTCATTAAACAGCACCTTCCAGATTACTGAAATGTACTTAAAAATCATGATCTGCCCTTAACACCTGGGTGCAACACTGCCAAGCAATGTGTTGCCTTTCCAGAAGAAGTTTTCTGATGTGTTACTAACCATTTTGTGACATTAGTGATTAGATTACCTGTTAGAAAGAAACCAGTTCCATATTGGTCCTCTCAGGAGGCAGAATCTGTTCTCTTTATCCAATGAATTTGAGTTTGCTTCTCATATTCTTCCCTAAAATACCATTTTATCAGTGATTCATCTTGCATTATTCAGCCTAAGGTTGGAGGAAGGAAGAAATAAAGGACATGTGCCAACGTGATGGACGTATTAAGGGACACATGCAAGCAAAATGTGTTGGAGTTCTGCTGAAACCGAACTCATTGTAGAATATGGGACTAATCCTTCCTCCAGACACATTTGGAAGCAGCAGGACCTGTACGTGTGTGCTTGAGGCTTTAGTCACCACGACCAGAAGCCACCAAAGGGAAGTGGCGACAGGGCACAAGGGTTTGGGAATTTATAGACCCCAGATCCAAAATTTCCATCTTCAGTGAACTCCAGTAGTGATGGACTCAAATTGTCCTGCTATAACTGCCTCGTGTTCAGGTACGTCTTCTATCAGCTATAATATGGTCGTACATACCTCTGAATGACATGACCGCTCTAAAACAGAGGAAAATTAGCAAACCAACCCTTAAGGGTATCCTGGAGAGACACTGTCCCAGCAGATCATCACGGCTTTCTCCAGCTGGAGCCGAATGAAATGCCTGAGTAAATTGTTTATGTCTGTATTTTAAAGTCAAAACCACCTCACAGGGATCTGCAGCCCTCAGAAATAATAAAACCAGCAGCATACTGTGATTGGGTAAAAAAGGAGTAGGAAGTAGCAAAGATCTGCGAGAGAGCAGTGGTTGTAGAAGGCTACGTTTAGGAAAGAAGAGGGGATGGTGTCACCACAGAAGTCCGAGTGTGTTGAGCAGAGAAGCTGGGTAGAAAAAAGACTGAGGGAACGTGGAGGAAAGGGAGATTATTTGAAAGAAAAAGTGGCTTGGAAAATATAAACCTGGACCCCCACCACAGGCAGGATAAAAGAACCTGAGGCTTGGGGAGGCGCAAGGAAAGGAAAGGGTTTGACAGCGCAGAGCTTCCCAGGGGAGAGGGCAGAGCAAGCCCCATCGGTGTCATTGCTGGGCCTTTGTCATCTTTAAATTGTTCCTCACACATCTGCCGTGAACTCTTATAGTGATTGTTTCCCAAAATACCACCGAACTGCCCTATTTCTCCTAAAAATAAAACTTTGTCTCAGGCACTACATGCGTGGTCTGATTCAATTACAAGTTCCTTTACCTGACAGCTTCTTTGTGGTTTATCTATTGCTCCGAAGAACCCATGAAAAAAGTGTTGTGTGCGTAATACTGCTACCGTTCTGGTACCATTACCAGAGCCCTAATTTTGCTTTTTGTCTGCTGAGTTTCTTCTGCCTCTTGCTAAATGTACTTTTTGGGTAATTAAACTTATATTTATAAACCTTAATAGAGCGAGGAGCTTAATTTTAGTTCCAATAAGATTTAAATATGTTTGATGCTCAGCAGGAATAGATTCAAGCTCCTGCTTCAATCTGTTCTGCTGAACTGCAGCTCCTAATTCTGAAAGGACACAAAGGTAAAAGGGCACTTGATGGGCTCACTGGTCATTCTTTTGTTACTCTCCAGGAAACATTATTCTGGGGAAATATCCCAAGTCCTGGGACATTACCAGTCCCTGGCTGGGTGTACTCTGTTATTCCAGAAGAAGTGAAAATACAACGGACTATAGGTAATGACATGCAAATGGAAGAGAAGGTAGCTTAAGCAGCGCTCATACAAAAAACCCACTGAAATCAAAGAGAAAAAAACAAACAAGGAATACACTAGCCTGAAATTTATCCTAATCTGTGAATGGGATTCTACATTTCCCATCTCCTTTGCTAAGAAATCTGTGCAAGGTGTCTTGGATCTCCAGTGATAAACTCTAACAGTAGTATTAACAATGAGAAGACAACAGTCTGCTTCCTTGCCGGCAATGAAAACAAAACCAATGACACAGTTTTTTTGAAAACAAAACCAATGATACAGGTTCTTGTGGAAAAGCTTGCCTGAGACAAGCAAGGAGTATGCCCCTTACACAGCAGGTGTAGTAGGGGCTGAAACACTGCTGAGCAAACACTTCTCTCTGGGTCTAGCAGCACGAAAAAACTCACTGGCAGATTGTGCACTAAATAGAAGAAACGTAACGAACTTGAACATGTGTTGTTATGCCTGATGCAATTTGAATATTAATTTTACATGACGTATATACTGGTTCCCGTTTATGGTGACTCATACTTGTGGGTGGGTTACGACTCTGTGTAGGACCAGAAGTAGCTTTACATTACCTGCCATCCCGCTGTCTCTGGGGCAGCTGGAAGCCTACAAACCTCCCAGTGAAAGTTAGAGCAATCTCACAGCCGTCTTGAGTCCTTCCCATATTTTCTCCTTGCCTCCTAAAGTTCCCCAAAAGAATATAACAGCTCTCAAACATCAGCTTGGCTCCCTTTCCCCTACCCTAGCAGAGATTAGAAATAAGTCTAAGTCAGACACCACTGGCTCCTGATGGGTGGTTGTGCTGCCCGGAGAGCCACTTTTTTTTGTCTGGTTGGTTTAATTAGGAGTCTCATTCATGAGAGACAAGGACCATCCACGTGCATATGCGGATACAATCTGGCAGGACTACTGTTTTTTCTATTAGCTTTCCAGCAGACTAGGTGTTTTAGGCAAATTTGCAGAACATCTCCCAGTTAATTTTGACAGGTTTTTGTAATATTCATGACAAGAGAGCAGACCAGAGCAAAAGATAAAAAGGGGAATAAAGTATATTTGGTCATAACAGACGATGCTTCCATTTGAAAGAATTTTTCCTACCTGTATTACCATGACCCTGGCTTCCAAGAATAATATGCCATAATTTTGCACTGAAAAGTTAATTTTACAGAGTTAAAAGGGCAAACATCTCATTATTATATTCTTTCTTTTTTGTATATCTTTAAATGTCCTATAAATTAGCATAACATTTCTTTGTGTATGAAATATATCATAAGGCTGTGTTTAAAGATTTTCCCAACTACTTGTGAAATTTATCACTTAAAAATATTACAATAGGCAGAATCACACTGCTCTGATAAATAGCATTACTTGTTTAGTTTTATCTGCAATGATGACTTGTCATTTTGGAACTTCCCATTTTTAGTTCAGCAGCTATTGAAAACTTATATAACTCATCTAATAATCTTTTGAGCTCTCGTTTGGCCAACAAATGAGACTTGTTACAGAGTATTTCTATAACTTTATATTACTACCTAGAAGCTGAAATGACAAAAAAGTAATTTGAAAAGATATAAAACATATTGAGAAACAGGCTCTATTTCCTATGCTGAGGTTCTCCTCTACCACAACATCTTTCAAGAAAACCTAAAAAAAAAAAAAAATCAATTTAATGTATTTTCATTTATACCGACCCCAATTTACCATTTTGATAAGTGTATTATTAATGCTATGGATTACATCAGAAGAGATTTGGCAGTTGTTTCCTATTTAAAATCAATATATTTTCCCTGGAATGAAATGTTTTTCCCTTCCTATTTATAATCACACATACAGAAGGTTCCCTTGTTTCAATAGTATGCACAATTTCCAGTAGTACTGATGGTGCATGTGTGTGCATAATGAGAGGAAAAAGGCAAATTATGGCAGGCTTTGAAGATTTTATTGTCTTTGATATACGCAGGCTGCTCCTATTGAGGCAGCTAATGGGGGCTTTGCAGGAACATCTACAGCAAAACAGATCGTGTAGCTGTTAACCTGAAATTATTCTCATTTATCATTTGCAGAAAGGAAAAAGAGACCCATTTAAATTTCTCATGTTAAAAATACTATAAAAGTTTTTACTATGTATATGTAAGCAATCATTACCTATTTCCACCTACCACTGCTCTCACTGAGAACATTTTAAGTTTTTCCAGGAGCTCTTTCCAGTTCAGGGTGGGCACTAGATCAGTCTGATCTGATTTGGAAAGGGGATCACGAATATCATCCTGGGGCTCTTGAGACTGAACTGTCTCTCCCAAGATTTTTCTGCTGCCTCTGAGCCCATTTCAGGGAATTTTAGTGTGTGCATCTATCACAGACAGAGAAAAATAGAAATCAGTGATTCCCATTGTGTCTTTGTGCATAAGAAGTTTACAGAGAGGTGGGCTGTGCTGAAGAAATGGGCTGAAAGTAGAACCATGGCAAAACAGGAGTGACTTCTGGACAAGGAAAGCAAATAGCCACGCTACACAGGACTGTTAGATCTGAAACCTGAGAGGGAATATGCAAAGCTGTCTTTTCATGATCTATTAATGTGACTGAGCATGGCACATTCAAGGAGTTGTACAGAAATACAGATATACCGATACTTCATACCTTGCCACAGACCTCTTGAGCAACTGTCACCTTTCAGGTGGTAAATTCAAAAGCAATCCATGTTATTCATCAGGGCCCTGGCTCCTCGTGACACAGATGGGTAAGCGGCATGGGGTACATCAAGGCTGTTATTCTGAAGAAGCAACAAGGGCAGCAGGCATTTGCTCGACTACCTACCTCAGTTATGCCTATTAAGAGCTTTAGCAAGATAAGTAATACCAGTGCAGCCTTACAATCTAAAAACAATTTAAGTAATTAGGCAAGAAGTTTCCTACATAACCGATTTGATTATCATACGATGTATTTTAATATACTTTAATAAAGCAAATAGCTCCTTGTGCTGCTGAAGCTTGCTGAGTTGGACAGTAGGATGGCAGACAGATCTCAGCGGAAAGCATCTGCCTGGTGGGCAATGACCAATTCATTCAGGAGGAAGAGTCCATCAGACTCATTATCTTTTCCACCTCCATCAAATGGACATAAAAAGGATGAGCAGGGGCACACGCATACAAGCTACTGCCTCCAAGGTTTGCATGAGACCCTCAAAACTGATGTCTGTTTCCCGACGACGACAACCTGTCCCTCCCAATGTACCTTTTTCCCAGGTTTGTTGGCAAAATGGGCAGGGAAGTCTTTGAACAATATGAAAACATAGGCTTGTGCTCTGTCTCTAAAACAGCACATAAAAAGTATATTGTCTGGTATTTTCTCTGGTATAAATGGATTTGTTTTATAAACCTACCCACCCACATCCAGAGCAAATGCAGAACCTGCATGAGAATTAATATCTTGTGTTTGTAATCAGATATTATTTTCTTCTGCAAAAAACACAAACAAGTGTTAACTGGAAAGCCTTAATGAAACGTAATGCTTTGGTTGAAGGGAGAAGTCAGCCGGGGCCAGGCATGCAACCCCAGCACATGGGTCTAACGGTTCCCAGTGCTTGCTTGGTTTTGTTCTTCTTGCTTTTATCTTCTTCTCTTCCATTTCTTCCAGCAGCAAAAAGATACATAAAGTCAACATGCCATGCTACATCCCGAGAGGGTGAATGTGTGAAATTCCCAGCCTTAGTGCAGAGTCACCGGTGCTGACAACTCTTCCATTTCTGCACAACTGCAGTCCGAAGCAGCTGCTGGCTGGGACTTGTGCATGGTTATAGACCGGGGCAGTCAGATAGAAAACTGCTTTTCCTGACTTGCTATAAGTGGTGGCACAGTGCTTGAGCATCTAAATGAAGTCACAAGCAAATATTTTTTGTTGATGTATCTGTTTCAGAATGCCCATCCCATCAATAAAATTTTACCACCGTTTTAAGTGAGAGGTTTAAAACTGGTTTTAAAGAGACATATTAAAACTTGTTTTAAAACTGGAGACTCAATAATTTATATTTTTTTTAAATAATCACATATTTGTTAGAGCTGATAGGGTGAAAATTAAGGAATACATTTTCTTTTGCAGGACTAAAAATAGGCAGGTTTGGGAAAATTATACTCTATATTGCATTTAGCCTAACTCAAACTAAATGATCATCAAGGCAAGATTATGGATAGCTAGCTTGTGTTCTTTAACCCAGATATATCTCACTTCAAGCTCTGAAGAATGTTAAAAACACATTAAGTAGAAAATTACTAAGATGGCTAATTAAGTCTTATCGAAGAACCCATCTGCAAGTATACATGCACTGGCAGTTCTTCCATCATAAGTTGCTCTTATTACAAAAAGTAGAAACCAGTCCTTGTGGGGAAAATCAGGCAGTTACTTCAAGAAGAAAATATTTATACGTTATTAAAGGACTGATTTTTCAAATACCTGACATTAATTTAATGAAGATGGAAATCATGCCTATATTCACCCATCTGTTTGATGAAGGCTTTGCTGAATATTTCAGGAAGGAGAAATTGGCTTCTTTCAACACCATTAGAGAGACTTAGTCAAAAGCAGGTGCTACAGCAAATTATTTTAGTGGGGATTTACTATGCCCCATTTTCCCCTTAGATTCAAATAACACAGGATGAAAGAAATGCAGTTTTCGGTTCACCCCATGAAATGCCCGTACCACAGAGAGGGTTCATTTGTCCTTTGAGCTGGAGATTGAAATCCAAGTTCTTCTCTTCCCCTGCATTTCTGAGCGAGCTTTCACAAATCACTTGAACTCTCCTGTCTATACCAACCAAAACCCTGGAGTTAGTGGACACCTACAGAAGCATTAGAGTCCGGGAAGAGTTGTGTCATATACATCATAAAAGATTCTGAGTTCTCTGTTGTTGTTGTTGTTGTTATCACTGCAGCTTTTCCATGGGGTTGGCTAGGACAAGGAGCAAGCCCAGTCTTATGGGAGAGACTGCGTAGCCGTAACCAGACGTGTGTAACCACGCATGTGTGTGTTCCCTGCACTCAACACCAAGGTCAGATCCTCTATCTCACATCCAACATGGGAACCTCACCTTTCACACAGGGGTGAGAGCTGCGAGGATTAACTTCCACTCTTTCGTAGAGGCCATTGCTCCAAATGATACAGCCAAGATTTGCAAAACCTTTCAAGGTATATTTAAAAGGAGAATTATCTGCATTTAGCTAGCTGGAAAGTACCAGTCACTGGAATTCCTCCAAGAATTCTTTTTACAAAGTAAAATATTTGAAAGTACATTTGCAATCAATTTAAAGGAAAGGCACATTTTATATTAAAACCCTCATACTCCGGTTAAAACACTCACTTTGACTATTATTTTCTAAAATGGAGTGTTACAAGATCCAAGCACAATATACTGTGGCTTGCAGAGCAGAGTTAATAAACAGGATAAAGTTTCACCAATGCAAGTTGAGATTCTGCTTCTCTTTGATTATTCCCCTTTTCATCCTGACCCATGCCACTACAAAGTAAAAAGAGCATGCATCACAGTAAATTTTGAAGATGAAAATTAGGGTCATAGTTATGAAAAACAGAAACTGAGACTGATTTTCCCCAAAGCAGGTCTAGATTCCTAAAAAAAAAAAAAGGGAGATGGATTCCAAAGCTGCTTATCAGACTAGTATTGGAGAACTACTGAGCACATAGCCCTTCTGAAATTTCTGACTTTCTAGGGGGTTAATGCCTATCAAATCCTCCCAGGTCATTTAGGAGGACACATCCACAGAAAAACTAGTGAAAAACTCCTCCCCTAAATCACATAATTACTTTCAAAATGTGCCACTCTCTAGACTTCTTGGCCTAGATAACTCAGTGGCAGGTTTCAGTGAAAAAGCACCAGCTAATGGCAATGCCTGACCCAAGTATCTCCTTCAGTGATGCTTCTTGTGCAGGGCTGACCATTTCAAATGAAGCCATAACTTTACCCCTTATGACAGAAGGCAGAAACTCTTACCGCTACAGTTATAAACCCAGAAAAGTCTTTAAATATTTTTAAAAGCGAGTAAAATGAATCTGATTGTTTATTTTAACCTTTCTTGTTTTACATATGCTGTATTGGATCTACCTGAAACATAAAAGAAGAAAATAAACCATACCAGGCTTTGACAGTGCTAAGCCTAGTGTGTTATGGTTTTCTAAAGTGAAGTGTGCTAAGTGAAGGGAAGATATAGCATTGTTATTGTAGAAGGTATTTTGATTCTCTGAAATGGGAAAGGGTAGATGAAAATAATAAGACCTCCTTCCATTACATCTCACTTACATCTTGGAGGATCTTAATGCACTTTAAAAATTGCACTTAAGAGTATGACCTCACCCAGCACTGGTACATGCTGATCCAACGGGCGCTAACACAGCCCTTATTAACTGCAGCACTGTGTTTGTAAAGGGTAGAATAAGAAATAACATATCCAGTTGAAAATGCAGTGGGAATTTAGGCAAAGGCACTGGGGAATCCAGCCAGAAAACAGGGACTAACACCCAAACTCTTGCAAAACATGCTTGTGGGGTCTTTTAATGACCACAAGCAGTTGTAGAAGAACAGTAGTTTTATATTTGAGCACAACCAGAAACATAGCACCATCCAATTATTAGTTGAGTCATGACTCAAAAAACTAGTCTGTTCACAGGTTATTCACCAGCAGAAAATGGTGGGTTTGGGGTCAGAGCTGCACAGCCAGCCTCCAAGCTTTTACCTTGTATGCTGAGAACTTTTCAGTCCATTTAATCTCCATACCCCTTCAGCTACTGACGTACTTGCAAGACTGCCAGCAAGACTAAAAATTAATTCCAGTGTCTGTGGCAAGGTACCAGACATTTCTTACATAGCATGGGCTGAATTCTTCCAGACTTAGTGGTGACTGAGGTATGTCTAGGTGAGTGGCACACCTAGCAGCCAGGGTAACCTCCTTTCAGGCTTGCTTGGCTTCCAAACTTGTGGCTGAGACAGACACTACCTGCTAGAGCCCAGCCCTCCTCAAGGCAAGCCCACGTGCAGAAAACACTCTGCTGTTTGCCACCATCTGCACCACGTCATTAAAGTCAATGCACTTTTCAAAACAGCTTTCCAAAGTGAAATATTAAAAGGTATGAAAAGTACAATTTGGCTTGGCAGCACCTGGTACCATCTTGCAGTACCACAAAGCCTGCAGTGTCCTGGTCCAGCATGTATAATCCCTCATATTAATTCCCCAATTTGTTCTTCTATTGGCTGTACCAGAACATTCACATTGAAATCCATGCAGAGGGGTGGGAAATCGTTGGTGACACGCGAGAGGAGAGCCAAACACCTTGGGTCTGCTTGTTCCTCTCTCAATGCCTGTATGTACTCTGCCAGGCTTCTTTGGAAAGTTATGCTTGCTCTTGGCAGAGTCAGCAGGGCAAATATGTATAGCCTTTTCCTGGAACAAATGCAATCAGTCCTGGGAAGATTTAGAAAAAGTAGTAGCTATTTGTCCTGCCTTTTCCAGTATATCTTGTTCAATTCCTTCTAAAAATATCCAGAATGACCTCTTTTATCATGACAATTGCTGCTAAGGGGTGTGGTCCCGTTTAGAGATAAGGAATAGGAATAACATGGGTAGGGATGTGAAGCAAAAAGGAGGTTAACTTGTAAGTTCCATAGAGCTACAGAATCAAACCTGATCATGGGTTTTCTACAGACAGAAATGGCGATTTGGGAGCAAGAAGCTTGGTAGAAAGACCCTACATGTGGAGGGCACACAGAGAGGACAGCTGGCCGTTATTTTGAGGTACGTCGAGCTATGAACACTGGGAGGTCTCATGTGAACAGATCTCATTTTGTCCAGAGGATGAACCTCTTCTTTCCATGTCACCATGCTCTGACAGAGAGCTTTCCTTTGGCAGACTGGCAGGAAGATAAGTTCCTTTTGTGGCCTGAGCCTGCAGTCCCCTCCCACTGAACACCTAAAATTTCCTGATCACTGAAGCTGGCAGTTCCAGGTACACCATCAGCTTAGATTCCTTACTGCCGAAGGGTGCTGAAGCCCAGCCAGGAGCAGCCAGACCTCCCTGCACAGGCAGGCAGCCCCCAGGCCAGCCACAGAAGCCCCAGCTAACAGCAGTACGCAGCTCCCCAAGCCCAAGGCAAGCAGAAGTCAGCTTTTGGCGCATGTAATGTGATCCAGACCCTGCCTTGTCTAGGACGAGGAACAGGCAGAGGCAGAGCCTCAAAGAACCAAGCTGGCTTCAAGCCTGGAGAGATGAAAGTGCTGCCAGGAACCAGAAAATCCTGTGCTCCCAAAGCATCCACCATGCTCCCCAGCTTTAGATTCCCGTAATGAGAATAAGTAGAGTGATGCATATTCAAAGAACCTGCAGATTAGATCATGATAGAATTTACATGAACTCTGCACCATTAGTGTTACCAGGTATATGGGTAGGGTTTGAGAAAAGATGTGATAAAACCTTAAGTTGTGGAGAACCTAAGAGTAAACACAAATAAATTCTGTGTTGTCAGTACTGGCAGATGCAGCAGATGATACCAGGAACTTTGTAGCAGTATTTATGATCCCTTGATTATTAAAACCGATGAAGATGCACTAAGGATCAGCCAGCACAGTTTTGCCCCTGAAAAAAATGTAAGTGGCTTCCAGGCTAGAGGAATTGGAGACATTAAAATCTGAGCTCAGGTTTGGTCTTTAACACTTTAAGTGTCTGTGGTGTCTCACTCACCACATTTCTTGTACCCTCACACAATGAGATGTGAAACTCCAGAAGCGACTGTCGTCAGAGGAGATTGTAAATGAAAATAGCATATATACATATTCTAGATGTGTATATATTCCCACGTGTCTACCTCTGAAACTCCGTATTGATAATCAAGCTTTTAATCAACGAGGAAATTCTTAAGGATACCTTCTTTCTCCCTCTCTTGCATTAATGTTTTTTTTTCAGATAACATACAGAAAAGTACACTTTAGCTTGAAAATGGCAAAGCCCCCAAGATGTCAAAACCTCCAATCCCCCAGATATTAGTGAGCACCAAGGACACACAGAACCTGCAGGACATGCTCAGTGATTAACCTAAAGGCAAAAAGCCACTACGTAAACCTGAACACAAATCCCAGCTGGTATTCGGGGACTCTGCCAGCTCAGGCTGACGCTCAGGTTTGCAGTGGGCGCTGAACCCAAGCTGAGTCTGATCTGGTTCAGGGCTCACTGCGAAAGTCTCTCACAGCCACATAAATGACCCAATGCAGGCAGAACCTTGGATTCAGTTTTAAAAGTCTGCAAAGCTCCAAGAAAAGCAATTTACACTTTGCCAGCTGTGTCTTAAATGGAACTAACAATTATCGAGGTTTGAAATTATTTTATTTCCCTTAAATACAGAATTAGTGCAGCAATGGCCATCCAAACACCCTAACAGCACAGGAGTGAGGAACAACAGCTATGAAATAGTCACTGGAATTTAAATCATCTGCTAATAATACCAGGTTTGTAACATGTTGCCTTTTTATAAAATCAGAATATTCAGTATTGTCTTGATGTTTTAAAGAAATTTTTGGATACATTTCATCTTCTTTTGACAAATGCCCCCTGTCATCAGAAATGTATGACTGTGTACTTTTTTTTGGGGTGGGTTTTTTTTTGTGTCAAACTGTCAAAACAATTACCTCATTGGAAGCCACATCTTGGCATAGGGACAGTGGAATGAAGAGTGATTCTTCTCTGTGGACAACAAAGCAAGCTGTTCAAGCTCGCTACCCTTGGAGAGCAGCTTGCTCCAAGATAATGTGGGAAATAAATGATTGCACTGGCTCTTTTTCATGTTACAAAACAGGTTGATGCTTGTGAAGGGATCAACCTGCTTTTTTGAATTAGACACAACAGAAGGAAGACAGTAACTTCTGGGAATAATAGCGAACTGGGAAAACACATTTCTGCAAGGTTTTGATTTCCTCCCGCTGATGTCCTTGAAACAGAAAAGCAAATTTTAACATCCATGACAAAATACATGATATTATAAGAGGCACCTGTTACCTTGGAGTGCATGAGGTACATGTCCAAGCTCATTTCAGTGTGAATAAGGCAACAGACTGATTTGATAAAGACCGCCCTTTAGCATGCACCCCCCTTTTATACCGTTACTGTGGGATCTTTTTTTTTCTCCAATCTCGTGAAAGTATTGTACAAGCGGCTTATAGGTGAATTAACCCTTTGCTGAAATTTAAAATGTTGCAACCTCTCTCTTCCTCTCCTTACAGGAGGAAGTAAAGAAATTGCTTTACCGTACTTGATTGCTGCAAAACTATCAGACTGGTAAAATGTCAAGATTACACAAGAATAATGCCTGATTCTGCAGGCCAGAAGCACAGCAACTGTCCCAGCCTCCATCTATACTGCGTGTGATCCAAGCATGAGCAGCGGCATTAGCCCAGCACAGCCTCCTGGTTCACTGCAGTTATGCCCAATTAACGTGCAGGCAGATGTATGCCTCAGCCAGGAGATGTCAAATGCTGAAGTCACATCTTGGTTTAATTCATAGATCTCTGACAGACAAGATCCCTGACAGATGCTTAAGGCTTCTCCTAAATTCTGCTCCAATCTATACTCAGGCAGGCAGGTGTGAAGTCACACACAGCTTAAGTCAACCTGTTACACATTGAGCTGGAATGGAGCAGCACCCATAAAATCAGCACTAGTCTCCGCCTGCACGCGATCTCTGATAGCACAGCTGCAATCAGTGTCTGCCTGTGCAAGCACTTTTTCACCAACCCTCTCCCCTGTTGGGGTTAAGTTCTCCCAGCTTCCCTCCTGATGGTGGGGAAGGTGTAGCAGAAGTAGAGGCAGGTGCGGTGCTGGTCTCTACCAACACCTCTACTAGTAGTTGCTTTCCTGGCCGCATGTGTTTGAATGTTTTCTTCCTGTGAAGAGTTCAAAGTCATGTACACCAGGATGATAGCTAACGGAACATGAGATGACAAGATATGAGCTCTAGGTCTACATAAATACTTCATCTAACCTTGGATTGCAGTTAGCTGTTGCTGAATACCTGTGTTGAGCTACATCAGATGGAAAAAATCTTTTAAAAGTCTTGTTCAAGTGGATTTCAGTATTTGCCTAGAGGGAAGTGGCCCTTCAGGGTATTTACATAAAGCCAAATCCTGTCACAGAGCCATTCACCAAGGTTATGCTTTAAGGAAATGCAACCATAAAGAGGAAAGCTTGAACAGTATGACTCAGCAGCGTTAAAGTGGTCCCATGAAAGAAGAGCTTGCAAACCGTAATTAATGGACTGGAAATTATTTTGAAACAACAGTAGATGAAACAGAATGTTTTTAGATGTATTTTACATGATCACATGGTAGGTAACTCAAGTGTGCCCACAAAGGTCAACATAAACATTTCCACTGAACTTCAAGAGGCAGCATCTGATGGCAAATAAACCAGGAGGCCCAAAGAAACACATACTGGAAAAACATTTCATGCATACGTTTTTGAACTTCCCAAACACAGTTGTTCATGATCTATATTCAGTACGAGTGTTTCATCTTTGGAAGGGACAGGCTCTGAGGAAGTGTGCTGATCCCTCACAGGATCTACTGAGCTGTGCTCCTGGCATCCTGCGTGGTTGGAAACATTCATCTTCATCATTTAAATACATGCATAAATAGCCTTCATCAGAGTGAATGTCTGCTCATCTGTACACAAATACAGGTGAATTAGACAAGCTACATAAAAAGATCACGTAACTAAAAGGTGAGCAGTCTTTTTTTTCCAGTGGTTAAAAGGCCTCAATTCTGTCTGTCCTTAGCAAATCCATCTTTCTGGGTTTTTTTAGCAAGTTTCCAGAAAAAGCAACATTAATGTTCCTTGTGTCATATTGGCTTGTTCCAGAATGAAATAAATGTGGACTTTACCTTAGAAAACTACATTACTGGCACCGTTTACCAATAAACTTTATTATTGACGTGCCTTTAGAAAAGAAAGAGTGCCAGACAGGCTTACCCATCACTTTTAATGTTTGTCTTTGGTTTCTCATATCCTAAAGCCAAGCATTCTGGGATGTTGGAGGTAAACACCTATCAAAGTCAACACTATCAAATGCACCTATAAATCTAAGAGTTGAGTTCAGCCCTCAAAAAGGTAGATCATTGCTACTCTTTCATCTCCCTTGGGATACTCAGGAAAAAAAAAAAAAAAGAAAGATGCATGGATTCTCCCAATGAGTGCTGCATCCCCTCAACATCAAGGGCTGCTCTGGGTGAAGACAGCACTGACCTGGTACTCAGAGAAAAATACATGGCAAGGGCACCATCATGGTTCACAGTACCCAGAAGGACCTTTACCAGCTACAGCTGATGCCTCTATTACAGTCACCATCCAAGAAGGTTTTCAAAGTGCCTTCCAACTCAGAAAAGCTTGGGCAGACTCAAGTTTGAGGGTCCTTATGAGTTGTTGTGTCTCTCACTATCATCCCCCAGGATTTTGGTCACCACCTTGTCCACAGGACACAAAAAAGCATGTGGCTCAGCACAGCCCTGCGTGTTCAAACACCAGAGTTCAGCACCAAGCAGAAATAACCTGGATCTCAAAGCAGTGCGTGTGTATCAAACCCACATTTCATCAAGCTTAGCTGAGGTTTTTAAAGCGTTCCTGAGTTTGGATATGTGCGGTAGCTAGTGAACAAAGATCTGTTATTACAGTAGATATTAAGATACTAGTAAAATATAAATACAGACAGGGAAGAAAGATATCTGAATAAGTTTCTTCCAGGAATTAAACATTAAATTTCTTCTTTTTCTTTTCCAAGTGATCCAAAGACCAACAGTAAAGCTGTTTGGAATTACTGAAGACAAAATAGAAACCTTCTTTGCAAGCAGAAGCTATTACAATTTGTATAAAAAAATTAATATTTATCTGCAAAAAGCTGTATTGTCACAGTTCTCTCAGTACTTTTTTTTTCTAGTTCAAATGCAAAGCATGTGTTTTTAAATATGGCATTTCAGTTGCATGTGTTGCTAGAAAGTAAATCAGCCTGAAGAGATGAGACTGAAACAGTTGCCAGTTCTGCTAGGATACACAGTGACCATAATTTCCTATGACTGGAACAAATGCAAGATAGAATAGATAATTTTTAACCTAAAGTACAGAACTGTCCAATTAGGAACATCCCTTAAATCAGGCACCAGTGATTATTTTGAATGTTATAGAACAGTCACTGTGACCAGAAATGTAAATGCTATCCTCTAATTGGGGGGGGGGGAGAAAAAAGAAAAAAAAAATGTTAAAGCTATCTTAATTAAATGCAGCATCTGGCAAGGAGTTATTTACATAGACTGAATTTCACAGCAAAATAATTCTGTCCATAATTCTTTGTGCCTTCTTCAGCTACAGAACTGTCCTTCTCTATCATGCCACATATCATCAGTTTTTCCTTCCTGTCTCTGTACACTGTACACTAGATATTTTTGGCTATGTGATTAGAGGACTTTATCATTTTGCTTTGCCTTTTTTTATTTACATACAGACACTAATTGGATTCAGAACCCAGAAAAGAATCTCAAGAACCTGGGGTAATTTGCTAAAAAATCACCCTTTAGTTTCAGATCTCTTTTATGTCATCTTTATTATTCAAATTTCCATCACATTTTAAATAGCAAATTACTGTAGATTAGGGCAATTGTTGTTTTATATTAAACTTAGCCTGTCAGAGAAGTGGAATCTTCCTAAAAGATTTCCTGAAGATGGATTAGAGGCCTCTCTAAAAAGACAGTGTGTCATTTTGTGTTATTGTATCTTAGATCCTTAGATCATCATCTAGATGGTCAGGATAACTGGTCAGTTTTTAGACGGGAAGTCGTGACGTGAAGGGAAATTGGGTTAGCAATTCAGTAGGAGGCACTCTAAACTCTGAAGCAGCATTGATCTGGTGCCCTGGTAATGTATTGCTAAAAGGAAGCGTGCTGCTGGAAAGCTTGACTGTTGGCTGGGGTGGAAAACCTCCTGACCACTCGTGGTGATTAATGGAAATGGAACGGAAAAATTAAAGATCTTATTCCACTTTTCACAAGAGCAGGGCTGTTGAGTCTTGTGGCCAAATTCCAGGTAGCTACATTCAGCCTACCTAAATACTCCTAAAAGTTATATTTGAATATACTGTATTATTCTTAACTTCCTACCCTCCACTGGTATGTAGCATTTCTACACGCCGCTGAACAACAGCTTCATTGTACCTTTGAGCAGCACTGTGACTACATGGGGTGAAGAGGTTTTGGTGTATTTAAAGTGCTCTGAGATTCCTGAAGGTGAAAGACTGTGGACACATAGGGTATTTTATTCTTAAACTGACACGGTGAAGCTTGCCCACGCTTAGCTAAAATTAAACACACAGTAGTGTTTGCACATAGTTCTCTCCCCCTTTCCTGAATGTAACAGGGGAAAAAATATGCTCCACCTAGCCTACTTTTATGATTTTCATCTTTATAAGAAAGAATAGAGGTGTTTTTTAAAAATTAGGCCAGTGAATTAAACTGTTGTAAATGTAACAGCAATATTCTACCTAGGAATATACTTCTGAACTCTCTATATATCTACTTCTAGGTTTTATATATCTAAGACAATGAATGTAGTGGTATTCTTGGACATATGTTTTCAGTCTCTCATTCTATGTAGCTCAAAGTAGGACTTCCTTTGTTTAACTTCCACAAAACACAGAGGACGGTACCTTGAACAATGACCCAAAGAAATGAGTTGATAAAGATGCCCAGGAGGCAATATAAGCTGCTGGTCTTTAAATTAAATTTGAGACAAAGAAATCTCTATTTTGACCCAATTCTAAATTCTGCCATACTCCACCTATTCTATGTTATAATTCAACAGGGGGAAGCTCAATGTACTTAATAATAATAATAATAATAATAATAATAATAATAATTTCTGATTCTCGATCTATTTCCAGAGCTCAGAGTAGTCTTGGAACCAGTGTTACATTTTTGAGATTACTTCATTTCAAAGCATGCAAAAACTAAGCAGTGGTGGGAAAGGTTAAAAAATAGGACTAAATCTATTGATTAATTGTTGGGAACATAGGATTTGTCTGTCTAAGCCTCCTGTAGCTTTCAGCCTCCACCTGTCTCTTGGCGTCCCACAAATTTTTGTCCTCCCACACCTTTTGGAAATCCACCTCTGCCTGGGCCTTCCGCATATTTTTAGCCTCAACCTCTGTCATGGCCTCCTACACCTTTTGGGCCTCCACCTCTGGGCCTTCCACATCTTTTTAAACTCTACCTCTGCCAGGGCCTCCCACGCCTAATTGGCTTCCCACACCTTTTGTGCCTCCCACACCTACTCGGCATCCACCTCTGCCTGGGCCTCCCACATCTTTCGGCCACCATCTCTGTGTCAGCCTCCCATCGCTTTTGGGCTTCCCACCTCTAACCTTGGCCTCCCTGTTCATTCCTTTCATCGGAGACACCGGAATGCCTTTGTAATTCTACAGCTCTGGCCTCAGATGGTTCCTATCAACTCCTGAGATCCTTCTTAAATTTGTAATGACACCATACAGCAGAAAATTAGCAGATTTGGCCCAAGGCTAGGCCATACTAATTCTCCTTTTGTGTTTTTAAAAATGATAGGATTTTAACACAGCTACTGCCACTTCTGTTTATTGGTTTTGGCAAAATCTTCTATTGAACCCTATTTGTTCCTCATTTGGAAAGGACCGCAGGGACGTTTTGTTTCTTTGGAGGAGAGGGGAACAAAGAGAATCAAATAAGGGTGATTAGAGGATAAAAATAAAGTATGTTTGGAATGAGTCCACGCTTGCTTGTGTTAGGCTTGCCTCCATCTCCTACTTCTTGAGGTACTGTTTGTAAAGTACCTTCTCTCTCCAGGGCCTCAGGTTTTGTTACCTGACTTAATGACAGCACTGAGACCAGGCATCATTTTCACTGCTAATGCATCCTTCCTGAGCACACAGAGCCACTTGAATAGGTCCAACTAGTCCAAAATGAAGAAGAGAAGAACACACGAGAATGCTGGCCATTAGCAAGAGGACAGGGATGCCAGAACAACTTTTATCTGGCAGTTATGCTCTTTTTGAAACGCGACTTTGTAACACACATCAACAGAACAGAAAAATGCAGGATGTGGACTAAGGAGACTGAATGTCAAACCTCTTGGGATTTCTACAACCTGCCCTTCTATGCACTATGTTATTAAGCGAAATTAAACACACTGCCTTGTTACCATAAAGTAGGTAATTTTGTTGTGAAATTTAACTTGTGCTTACCCATTCCGTTCATATTTTATTACACTTCTAATATGTATATCATACCAAAATTTTATTTACTCTCCTGATCATGTTTCTTTCATGCACAAAATATTGAGACATGCCAAGCATTTTAAAATATTCCATTTTAATGGAGTTTAATTGTTTTGGTAAAAAATATTTGTTCATGCCAAGTACTTTACATGTCATACTAACCCAGTGCAATTTAAACAGTGAATGTCCAAAACCATAACCACTATTTTTTCCAGTCAAATACTGGAACATTTACTTGGACGCTGCATTTGATCTTGCTAGCTTCTTATGCTAACTTCAATATTGCCAACCAAAGCAGCTATGGGAACGACGAGTGTTTCCTACAACTATCAGTCCGGCACACAGTATATCAATCGTTTGTTCCAGCTGCACAGTTATGCTTTCATTTACTTTAATCATTTCATTGCATTCACATTCACCCATATACCATGTTTTTGGGGTTTTTTGTTGGTTTTTTTTTTCTTTTCCTTCCCACTACTCCCCCAGCAGCTCATGCTCTCTGTTTTTCACAAAACTTTTATCAGCATCCCTGGAAAATGGGATGATACAATCAATCTAAAATTTGGTAATGTAATTAATCTTTTTTTCTTGATCATTCATGCTTCCTACGTCCGTGAGGTTTACAACTGTCCTAAAAATAATGGTAACCTCAAAACCGGGCAGGTTCTAAAGGAAGGTACCCCCAAGGTTTCTATGCTATGAAACTTACAATCAAATTTTTCACATTTTAATTAAACCCATTTGGTCTGATAGAAAAAAAATGAAAAGGGTTATATTTGTCACAGGAAATTTTAAAAAGCTAACAAAGGGATTTTCAATGGCAGGCAGCCAGCAAGGAAACTTGATCTCGGTCAGTTTTATTAAAGTAACTTTACACTTTTGACATTTGCCTTTTCCCAATAAAACTTCTTGAACACTTGCAAGGATAAGGAAGTTAATATACATAAGCACAAGGGCAGATGTGCAAAAGCCTTGCTCGTTAGTCAAATATCAACCTTGAGTCACAATAGAGAAAACCTGCATTAGCTGCATCAGGCAAGTAATAAATTACAGCAAACTTGAAGTTCATAGGCAAAGTCTGGACTTGAAGTCCTAACTTCTGTGACACAGCCTGACAAATCAGGTCTCCCTTTACAATATGGAAACCTGACCCGCTACATAATATTATGATCGCTTTAATGGCTAAGCCTGGTCAGAGATTACCTCCTAGAGTTTTATAAATTATTTAGATGTACTAAAACTGACAGGCTGTACATAAAAATTCTTTCACAAAAGCTTTCTCTCCAGCAGAAACGAGGAGAACCGTGTGTATAATGACTGCAATCCAAACTTTCTCAAGTCTTTTCTGAGTTTCCTAGAAATCACATGCATGTTGCTGCATGCTGTGCTTTTCCATTTCTGAAAACATATGTCGTGCAGTGGAACTAATGCTGGAATCCTCTATAGCTTGTGCCTAATTCTGTCCAGCTTAGCAGCAGAGCACTTTGTTTGCAGCATATAAAAGAGACAATCAGTGGAACCTTATTAAACAAAGTATTTCAGATGGTCAGAATATGATTTCATGAAACATTTAGAGTCATGTTAGGAAAAAATCTGCCCAGTTTAATAGGCAATTAAAAAGTATTAAGCAGCTTTTGATTTAAAGCTGACTCCTGCTGTTTCAGATAACAAACAAGTGTTAAAATCTAAAATAATTTTGGTAACGGTTTAGAACCTTTTAGGAATCTCACTGGCCTTTTTTTTACCTTTGTCCTCTACGTTGCCCTTCAAAGTAACTGCTGCTTACAGTATTATTCTTCAATAATAAAAACTGGTTTTATTCATAATGTATTTATAATAAAGGGATTATAACTGAGACTCTTTGATACTATAATTATTAAGCACTGCTATCACAATAAATATAGTAATAACATTGCCAGTAGCACTTGGGAGCGTAGCAGTAAATTCTTTTGCACTTTCTGGAAATGAAATGCGAAGCCATGAAAGTAGAGTATAAAAGAGAGCTGATTTTTTTTGTTAATGAATTTTTCTAATAGCTGTTTGAAGCCCTAATGTTACAAAGAAGCTGTGATTGAAAAGATTTTTGTGTCATAGCAAGAAATAAGAAGGAAAACCTCGGCCCAGGGAAAGAAAGACCACAGTACTACGCTTGTGGCTGTCAACTGAAAGGCCGGTTCCTCAGATAAATTATGCCTCTCATTATTTGTGGATATCCACTGAAATTTTCTGCTTTTACATATGGACCTTCAAACAACCAAATGCGTTCTTTTTTCAGTTAACTGCGGTCCTGCTTTCCCTCCATCAGTTTTCACTTAACTCTTTCTGTTAGGATCATCATAATTCAAAAAAGGTCAGCCCTGGTAGCCCTTATCCGTTTTACATCCAGCCCAAGTTCAAAGTATTCCTCTATCTTCTGTCTAATGGGACATATCTCACAAAAAGCTCTGCTTCCCCATCGCTGCCCTCCCTCTTAGCAGTTCAGTTTAACTGCAAATTCTCACTTCTTGCACCTTGTGATTGGCTCTTTTTCCAGTTTCTAAACATAATTTTCCCGGCTTCATTCATCCCTTGGCAGGAAGAGGAAGGTAGGAGCAACCCTCTTGGAAAACAGGGCTTCACAACACGTCTATGTGTTTGAGATCATTTCTGTGTTTTGCACCTAAAAGACACCACGCCACTAACGACTTTCTCAGAGTGCATCAGAAACAGAGGGGGAAAGGAAATTGTAGCTGGCAGTCCTGTGAGACTGAAGACCAGTGAAATCTGGTCAAAACTTGGAAAAGCTTTTTTTGTTCAACAATATGGAAGTTGTTTTCCCTGTGCTGGACTCTAGGAAATTCATCCCGGGGTTGGAGGGCAAAGAAGGAGGAAAAGAGAAATAATGTTCATTTATTTACTGCTTTTATTGATTTTTTTTTCTTTATTTTCCCTTTTTAGCTGTAGCTATAAAGAATAAAAGTTTCATTTTTTAAATAACTAAATATTTGTAAAGGAAGTGAATATCTGATATATATCTTTGGCTTGAAAACAAGACACTTACCATGAAAAAGGGTCTTATTTGAAAATGTGGAGAAAATCTAAAAGTTGATTTTGTTATGTTTGCAGGATTAATAGAATGAGTCACCTGCATTTCTTCCCAGAAATATCAGAATACAGGGTGGGTTTTTTTAAATGTTAGAGAGGTGTGAAACTCAGGCTAATGACTGGCTACGATGAATTTTTCCTATATTTGCCCTTTATTGTCACACTGGGAATTGCATATTTGTAATTGAGGGAAGAACTGGATTCAGCGTTAGTAGTGTTAGTTAAATAATATGTCCTGTTATTAGATTTTTAGAATCTATTACTTCTTGTGTGTCTGTGTGTGTTATATAATCCCTACTATAATGAATGTTCAACCAATAAAGGTGGAACAAGTTACTAAATACTGTTACTTTTTCCATGTCTGGATATGTAACTTTCCACAATAAAAGAGTGAAAAATTGAGGAATATGTAGTTACACAAACCTCAAAAATGCAGAGTCAGGAAAAAAATCCATGCTTTGTTCTTTGCTAAATGCTGATTGCTACACAGTCAAAAAATGAAATCACTTTTGCAGCAGAAAGTAGCAGTCAGGAAAAAAATTATACAAAATGACATCAGCATTAATTTCTCTCCAACCCCCAACAACATCCACCGCTCAACTTCTTCTGGATATTCTTAGGTTTATTTTCAAAAACGATGTTTTGCATGAGAGTTCATAAACTGATCTGTTGGCTGTTTTTTAGCAGAATAAATTTCCTGCTTGTTGGAGCTATTTGGGGTGGCTCTTGAATGAAGGCCTAGAGTTCCATCAGTGTTAAAATTAGAATGTATGACAGCCTCAGAGACAGCTATATATCACAAAGGCAGCGCAGCTCTGCAGTAGACAGCCTTTGAACTCTGAGGGGAAAAAAAAACTACATGGAATGAGAGCAGATGGAAATTTGTCAAAAGCTTATAAATCACCACTTCTAATTTCTGAAGCTTCAGTATAGAAGAAACATATATGAACGCAGATTTGACTCTATACCAACTGCAGAGTGGATTCCCCTTGCTTCTGTTGTCCCCATCACTGTGCCAGTTAATACAATTGATCTAACATGAAAGCATAAGAAGTCTTTTTTTTGTACAGATATTGGTATCTGACAGAAAGAAAAGTGTCTCAGGAACAAAACAGCTATCTATACCATTAATCTCAAATGGTGCCTGCCCAGAACCTGAGAAGTTTGCATGAACAGTGGTGCTGTCAAAAGTTATGTTTGAATAATGCTGTTTGATATATATAAATAATAAGGTATGATGAAGCAATGATAAGGCTAACATTGATAGTGATGCTGTCAGGGAGTGAAGTGGAGGAGTTTATATCCCAAAGCTTCAAAAATACTGCATTGTAAGTTTTTAAATATAATTGAATTGACTTTTTTAAAAGAAGAGGTAAATGGAAGCAAAGGCATTCAAGGTCTTTCTTTAGTCATCAGAGAAGTACATTTTTAAAAAGTATGAAAGCATTCAGGTCACAGTCTCACAAACCCTGAGCAGCAAGAGGTCAGGTCGCTAGATATGGAAGACCGAAAAATTGCAGACAAATAGGAAGAGTCTGTGCTTGAACCTTTACAGGCAACTACAGAATCCCCAAAGATATCCTTTGATACTTCCTCTGCATCCTATGGCTGTTTACATAAATACATACATAAAATAAGAGGCTGAAAGCAGAGAGAGCACAAATAGCTCTGAGGCATCGTTCTGTTGAGGTGAGTACTGTCTAGAGTATGGCCTCGGGTTTAGCACTAGGCAAAAGGAAAACCTGCACACCTCTTTCTTTTGGGTAAGTAACCTATAGAGATAAAAGTTCCTATTAGTTAGGAAGTAGAGAAACCAAGCTGCTGGATGGACACTTTCAAGAGGGATAAATTCTCATGATCGGCATTCCCTGGGAAACTTTGGACTCTCTGGAGCACCGCAGTTTTTTAAGATCTTGGCTTTGACAGCCAGGAGGACAAGCAAATAGTAAGCCCATAAAGTGACTGCCAGCACTTATTTGCATTCCCCTTTCCTTCTTCCTTCTCTTCCTGCGTGTTTACTGCAGGAAGGAAATGTTCAGACCACAGCTTTAAAATAACCTCTGGGTCACACCAGCACTATTCTGCTTGCCCACTATATTTATAATGCTCCACTTCCATTCCTGGATCGCATCTATAGCTCTCCTCACCTCTAAGCCTTAATATTTCAATTATTCACTGTCATTTTGAAGCACTTATTATGTTTCTCCTACATCGTGTATAATAACATGTCCAAGATATGGTTCATTACTATTGTTAGCAACAACTGTGTTTCTGAAAGTGTTAACTGCTCCTGGCTTCCTCTCCTGATGGTTAGCAGACTAGCAGGTCATTAACTGCTAGAAGTGACCGGTTTTTCAGGGATTAGGGTTTAACCTTTTGAATTCACACAGTCCACAAAGGAGTCATTCTGATGAGCATTTTGCTTTTGTCCCTCTTATCACTCTTGGGCCTCTCTCATGGTGTTTGTATATCACACTGAGGATTTTCTCTCTGTTTTTGGTGAAGACCTATCTGGTCAGTGAAAGGGATGGGTGGGTAGCACTGAGCAAGGGAAAGAAAGCATACATGGATGTTCAGTTAACTTTTCTCATGCTAGTGTTGCCCTGTGGACATCTCTAAGCCAGATCCCAAACTCTTGAAGAAGGCTTTTTTTCTGAGTTGTAGTGAAAAGTAGCTTTATTTGTCTATTTTTAGAGAAAGAGAGATAATCAGGACTTGTTTCAACTATTGTTAAGAGTGGAAGTCACCTTTCTAGCCCCAGGCTCCCCTCGCCCAGAAGCTCAGTTAGTGTGTTAGCTTCTCGGTAGGGATGAGACTCTGCTGCCTGCCTGCTTTTCCCTAGCTGGCTGAGAGCAATATGGGGAAATAGCATGCTTCTCCTGACCCACTGCTAGCTGAAAGATGGAATGGGAATAAAAGGTAAATTAAGGATTCCTGACCCTCTTCTCCCCTTTTCTTGCGTATCTGAGGAGGAAGGGGAACATCCTCAGCTATGTTCCTCTCTCCATCACTCTTAGTTCCTTCTAAATTGGGAAACGACACAAAAATGCTGAGTCCAAAGAAAGTACTCTCTGCTGATCACATCATCATTCAGCAGATACTGTCCATTATCAACCATTGCCCACCAGTGCACTTGTGATACTTGCAGTTTTCTGCAATCAAGAGATTGCCTGAATAATAACTCGGGCAATTTCCATTTATAACTTCCATTATTGGATCAAGAGCAGCCCTCAGGAGAAGGACCTGGGGGTGCTGGTGAATGAGAAGCTGAACATGACCCAGCAATATGCACTTTCAGCCCAGCCAGCCAGCCATGTCCTGGGCTGCATCCAAAGCAGCGTGACCAGCAGGTCAAGGGAGGTGATCCTGCCCCTCTACTCTGCTCTCCTGAGACCCCACCTGCAGTACTGCATCCAGCTCTGGGGTCCCAGTACAAGACAGACATGGAGCTGTTAGAGCGAGTCCAGAGGAGGCCACAAAGATGATCAGAGGGCTGGAGCACCTCTCCTATGAGGCCAGGCTGAGAGAGTTGGGGTTGTTCAGCCTGGAGAAGAGAAGGCTCCGGGGAGATCTAACTGCGGCCTTCCAGTACCTGAAGGGGCCTACAGGAAAGATGGTGAAGGGCTGTTTATGAGGGAGTGTAGTGACAGGATAAGGGGTTTAAGCTGAAGGAGGGGAGATTGAGATTAGATGTTAGAAAGAAATTCTTCCCTGTTAGAGTGGTGAGGCACTGGCACAGGTTGCGCAGAGAAGTTGTGGATGCCCCATCCCTGGCAGTGTTCAAGGCCAGGTTGGATGGGGCTTTGGGCAACCTGGGCTAGTGGAGGGTGTCCCTGCCCATGGCAGGACGGCTGGAACTAGGTGGCCTTTAGGGTCCCTTCCAACCCAAAACATTTTATGATTCTGTGATTCTATGATAAAAACATAAGCCTTGACACTAGTCACTGGTAGGAAACTCAGCTATGTGAAGTATATGCAACAAGTTCAGAAAATGAGGCAAAGAGAGCCCAACAGACATAATTAAAAAAAAAAAAAATCTCTGAAGTTTTAAATCGCTCATGATTTTCAGGCCTAATTCAGGATTTTTGAATGTTTCAGGGTGACAGCACTGAGATACAATTGGGATTTTATAACACTGCTGAATTGTTACATCATACGTAGTGTGCTATAATCACATTTGATGACCTTTCCATGCAATGTGCTTTCTGCTTATCACTTACAGCAAGTGTTTAATGGTGTGGAACAGAAAGACATCAGTAACATGGATATGGTACCTCAAAGGCAGAGGATGTATTGTGACACAGCATATATGTGACATTAAAAAATTTATAAAGGTTTTAGTTAAATGTGAGCTAAAATGAGTAACATTAAGCAGAGAGATTAATTTCTAGCAGAGAATTTATGTGTCTGAACCTTCCAGAAAGTTGCTACGTATCTGTGGATTGATTTGGACTTTGAACACCACCAAAATGGGACTCACCACTGAATTTACACAGAATGTGGGCTCCTAACTCCACACCTATAATCCTGTAATCAATTGATCTTGGGGGAATATGACCTCCAGAAGTGGAGTGCCTTCTTTTTCCAATGTGGTGTTTGCTAGGAGGTGTTTCTGGGCATGCCCTGCACAATTTAATTTGATTAAATTGAGACTGAGCAGAATAGAGAAATATTTCTTGGCCTATCTAAGCTCAAAGCTGGGCACAGTTTCACTTAAAACTTTAGTGAACTTCAGTGAACTTTCCAATACATTTGCGATGATATTAATATTCATAACAAGACCCCATGGGACATTCACATGCCTTTCTGCTCAGTGGCATTTGGGATAACTGGCAGAGTGATCTCAGAGGATGCTGCATAAAACTGGTACATCTCCAGAGGAACAGAAAACTAGATGCAAACCTCGACCCAGACCAGACACTGAAAGCTGAAAACATACACGAGCATACCAGCTTTCCAATGGAGCCAGGGCCCTTTGGACAACTTCCAGAACCACAATTTAGGCATGTCCATTACTTTTTTCCAGTCCAATACACCTAATAAATATTTTTGTGATATTAGAGTGCTTAGTAACTGCTTGTGAATTCATTTTCACCTCATGCCTCCTCCACACTGATCCTTGATTTATTCACATTCAGCTCTGCTAAATGATTTGTGGAGTAAGATCTCGCTCTTCTTGCAAGATGATTAAGGCAGAAACCCTCGCATTGCTCCATACTTGTTTTGAAGAACAGGCTGAAGGACCATTCTAAAAATATGTGCTTTTCTGATATCCAAAGTCAGCTTTCCTTTGATTAGACATGCAGGCTGGCTGTATCTGCTGTACAACTATTTCTGGGTGGATGGGGGGGCGGGGAAACCACGCATATCACCATTAGAAGTATTCAAACATCCTTCGTCATACTATTAATTCACAGTTTTCATAATTAAAGCCAATTACCTAACATGGAGCTGGATTTCCTTCTCTGCTTAAGTATTTCTGTTTAGTTTTCTTCCTTCTCCTTACAGAGGGAGAACTGCTTGGGGAACAGGAAAGCTTTTCTACAGAGCTGATCAAGACATCAGCCACCACATAATGTCGTGATGTTTGAGTACCACATAATGGTACCCTCAAAACACTCTTATACATCGCTGTTCCTCCTGCAGCCCATTCAAACCAACACATCACAGATGACAAAAGAAACATGCCGCAGACAGGGCTATTTTGTGTGCCAGTGAAACACCAAGGGGTCTATCCGATCCATCCTGCCACACTTTGCCTGACAGCAGATCACAAAGTCTCTCTGCTCCTCTGCATACACTCCCCACTTAAAAAAAAAACAAACCACCAACCCACACCCAGAAGAAGAAAGAAAAAGAAATAAGAAAAAAGAAGAATGTTAATAACAAAGGCAGAGTCCATTACATGTGAGCAAATTCTCTTCACAGTCTTAAAGTTTGTCTTCACAACATAAAAAAACTCATTACTGCTGCCCAGCAAGGCGATGGTCAGGACTCACCTCAGCCCTGAAGGACAGCCCTGTGCTACACTGTGCATCCCCAGCAGAAGCGTGAGGTTTAAGAAGATTGGGCTGGACTGTGGAGTCACTTGGAGATGCTGTACTGGCAATTATCGGAGAATTCATGGGACTGAAATAGATTTTAGGGAGAAAGTACACACAGACACAGAATTAAATTACGAGTTATTGGGGTTGTTTTTCAGAACTTAGATGTCAAAAAGCCCTGAATCAATGTCAAAATGCTGCATTGGTGCCCGTGACATATATAATTCCTTTTCTCTAACTAGGTCCAGCGGTGCAGTCCTTTAATTGCCCACAACCATTTCCATGGATATAAGGTGGGGGGATATACCTCCATTCAGCAAAACTAGATGTTCAAAGCCATGCTCCAAGCCCATGTGTCCACATGCCCAAGCTGGGCTCTCTCTCCCCTTTATTTCTGAATAGTAAGGGAAATAGAGCTGTACAGCACACTGAAGTACTTAAAATGAGACTCACTCTTAAGCTTACCAAATATAAAATCAAGAGTAGTTTGATTACAGCCTACATTTATACAAGAAAGAGGAAATAATTGTTTTGGGAAAGAAAAATAAGAAGTGATGGCAGGATGATGAAGCCAAACAAAGACAAAAGGGCAGAGAGGAACATATTTAAAGCACTGAGGAACACTAACAGTTGGAGCATGTTAACGATGGAAGTCTCAGCCTTCAAACCAAGATCAAATAGCCCTCTCGTAGATGTTCGTTAGCCAAAGATGAATTTATTGGCTTGTGGGGAAATCTTACAAATCTGTCCTGTACAGAAGGTCAGACTAATACTGCCTTCTGGCTTTAAACATTATTGATCAAATGCTTAAGTACTTGTTCAAATCATATTGATTTTAGTGGGGGTGAGGTATGGCTTTAAAGTGAATAGGCAAATGGTTTTATGAATCAGAACAGGCAGTGTCTTTATTGCACAGGAAAAAAAGCTGTGAATTTTTAAAGCTAGCAAATCAGTATGATAGTAAACAGTGTGAAGTTGCTTAACTCTGAACAGTCCTACAGCTTTCTGTTTTAAAAGGCCCAAAGCAAGCAAGATTTTTATGTGAGCAATTTTCTATTTGCTAGTATATTCCTTAAAAATATTATCTCTTCTTCTCTGTACCTGTATAATTTAACAGATATTTTCAAGCTATCAACTACTAGGACTTAGCAAAGATAGAAAATTCTCAAATCAAAACTAAGTAACTCTTAAAGAAAGCCGATTTAGGTACATGTTATGATGTAGTCATCTCTTATCTCAAAGTTCTTTTTCAAGTACTATAACTAAGGCATTAAGTGTGAACATCAGCCTCTTGACACAGTGAGCAATTTGTGGCTCTTACACTCACTGTCCAGATTAATTTTTTTAATGATAACGCTGAATTGAATGATAAGAATTTCTTTTGATTTATTGATGGTATTTCTGTAGCATTTTCCAAAAAACCAATAAAGTTTCCTTAGGTTGAGTGGGAGACCAGTTATTGCACAAGTATTTTTATGGCTGCAGAAGAAACTATCTAGCACTATGCATGGGATATGCTATGCAATGGAATAGTAAAAACTAAACATGTGATCTACAGTTTTAGGCTTTTTGCTTTAGAAATTAACTTCTAATTGCAAGTCTAGAAGTTTCTGAGGCAGAGCCCGGCTAGTGACTGGTTGATTTTGCCATTTTAGCAGAATTCAGTTTGAAGGGATGGATGGGAAGCTTATGGTTTTGAAAGATGCAAAGCCTCAAAACATGCAAATGAAATCTGAACATGAAAGTATTATTTGATACAAGTCCCAAAATGCTTGGACTTTGTCAGTGTCTACTACCATGTAACCACTTTAATTAAACCAGGGAGAAAAAAAAGGGGGGGGGCGGGGAGGAAGTAATTTCTTTTTAACAGCAAAGGCTGCCATGACAGAATGTTTCCAGTACTTTTACAATAACTCGCAGACTTTATACAAAGCCTGCTGGTTGCTGAGCATGCTGGTGTTGACTTCGAGGGGCTCGTACACACATAGCTCTGAACAGCTTCAAGGAGGCAACATAACACAGAGGACTTTTTTCACTGCCCCAGTGGTCTGGCTCCTCTCATGATGAAGCACCTCCCTTGCCCAACTCCATCAGGTCAAAACTGCTTTGAGATGGATATACTTTCTAGCTTCGGACTGAAACAGTGGGACATAGCTCTTCACATCACATCTCAAAAACAGCCACTTGGATTTGATGAACAGGAGCTCAGTTTGCAACAGGCAGCAACTTCAGCATATCTAAGACTTGCTAACACTACTAAAACACCTTCAGTTTCCCACAATTCAGTGCCCTCCGTGTCCCAAGAAGGGCAAGATTAATTCAAAGTCCAGTGAACAGCATATACAAGTCTGAGGTAAGCCTGTGTTTGGCCTACAAAGGCTTGTTTTGTTTGACAGTACATCAGTTTACAGTAGCTATCAAAAAGCAATGCTTTTGCATTGCAATTCAAGGGCCTTTTTGTTTTCTTTTATAAAAATGTTGGTAGCAAATGGAAAACCTGGTTTTCCAATAGCTGTACCCAAGTTACAAGTTGATCTGTCATCCATCATCTACCAACAAATGACGTAGCATATTTCTGTATGTTAGTGAGAGGTAGCCAGGAGGTGTGAAGACCCAGCGATGCATCATCTTAGAGCTGTCTTACATGGCTGAGGTTCTGAGGTACACTGCGTGTACCTGCCACCTGGTTACCCTCAATGCATGACATAGTAACCTCTGCAGATGCACGGGTCAGCTTTGTGCCGTGCACACAGCAAGTCAAGTGACTCTTGACTTCAATCTCGTTTAACACAAACAGGGAATTTCCTTTAAATTTTTGTTCCTGGTATTTTTCTTTAGGAAGAGTAGTTATTTGCTTTGAAAGCAATTTGTAAGTATGTTTTACAGGGCAGAGTTAGTGCTGTGTCTTTAAGATGGGGAGCACAGACAGGTTATTAGGGATAGGGGACTATGACCTTGACTCCCATTCCCCCTCTGCCCCATTACAGTTTCCAAAACACCCAGGACTGTCTGATTCATTCAACTTCTCTGAGATCTCCCAAGGAACATTTACCAACAAGACCACAGCCACAACAGCCGGGTAAGTGCACTCTACTGTGTGCCCTGTACTAGCAACTCCCTGACTGCCAGAGTAGGCTATAGCAGCTGTATCTATAGCGCCTATACATTTTGTTGCCTTCCAAATGTGGCTGGAGTAACACGCGGCCAGGACCTGCCCAAAGCAAACAGTGAGGACCCAGGAATGGATCACGCTCCTGCCCTGCAATGAAGACACGAACACGTACTTGCACCCCGTGCCCGTGCTTGCAGAGGGGTCCCTTGCCGTAGTCTGCGCTGCAGAAACCCTGCCTAGGCCAGGGGAAAGACAGTCCCAGGTCATGAACACCCCCATCCAAATCTCTCACCTTATCTAAAAGAGCTTGTTTAAAAAGGGATGAGAAAAGCTCTGTGTGGTATAATTATACCCACGCAAAAGTAATAAGAGAGACAGAAAGATATTAGCTAGTTGTCTAAGGTCACACAATAATTCAACAGAAAAATTTCAACTAGGAATCCAGAGGCTGACTCAATCACTCATTGAGTCACAATCCGTTGCTTTAACTTCTAGATAGGCTTCAACCCAGAACAGCATTTGTTTGTGTACGATATGCCAAAAATACATTCTTGATCTATGAAAAAAAGAGGGAAATGATACAAAGCAGGTTGCCTAGTAAAATGAGATTTAACCCAATGCCCTTCATCTGTGCTTTAAGGACTCTCTTGAGAACCACAAATCGGAGCTGTGAGATTATGTGAAGGGGAGCAGCATTGTAAGTATAACTCTGATGTATCACAAAAATAATAGAAGAGCCCCTTGGGAATGAAAACTTTTGACAGAATCCAATCGAACCCTTTCAAATCAGGAGCTGCTGTAGCAGTGTGGCCAAGCTACTGCACACTGCCCTGTCAGTGTCCTCGTGGGAATTCCAGAAGACAGGAAAACAAGCACTTTCTAAATATTTGAACGGGGAGGGAAGAAAACTTGAAGGTTAAATTCACATTTATACTTTTTTAAATTAAATACTCTTTCTTTAAACTTTGCTCTGGTGGGATGGCTATGTATTGCTTCCGTTGAACTTTGATCAGGAGAACAGCTAGCCTAAGCATCTGCTTTTTTGTTAAATTCTGTATGTTACAGCATTAATTCATCTGCCAGCTTTCTCTGCACTGCTTACCTCTCTCATCCACCTGTTTGACTTTACCTGACACCTAGATTATGAGCTTTCAGAGACCTGGAGAGTATTTCTATTTTAAGCACCCCTACTATGCCTTGCCCATGCAGCCTAGGATTTCACTAGGATTCCTCAGTGCTCCTGTAAAATTATATCATCACAGCTATCAAACTCTGCACTTTCTTAATCTCTGTGCTGCACATATATTCTGGCCCCGTACATGTGAAAAGCTCTGTTGGCCAGATTCTGCTCTCCTTTATACATACTAGTATATAACACAGAAACATTTAAACTTCACTTTATGTTTTTAACCTCTGCATCCATATTCTTGAATAACAAAATAAGTAATCACATCACTGCCACTCTAATAAAATAGCTAACTTTTTCTTATAAAAAAAAAGCAACAGAAAGACGACCCAATATATTGCTGCCTCTAGTCAAATTCAGCAAAAATGTTCTTCTCCATCTAGAGACGTGGATAATAAAATAGGTTATTTATTGGCAGTGGGTGATGTGTGGATGATTACAGTCTGGTAGGTATTTAAGGGTAAAGTCCAAAATTGCAGAACAAAAGCTGTTTTCTATTCACATTTGGCTCAAAATACCGCAAATGAAATGGACCACCCACAATCTGACACTTCAAGCTGCAGAGCACTGAATCTGCTGAGAGCCAGTTACGAAAATTGATACAGTAAGATCATGCTAAACACAAAAGGAAAAAAATGACCCAAGGATTGTATTAAAAGAATAAGTATATTGAAGTAGCAAGAGTGTGTGCACATTAGAACTGGACTTTTTGGTTGAAGTTATTCACAATGAAAGGAGAAATAAAGGCCCTTGTCACTTCAAGGATAAAGTGTCCTCCAGGCAGGAAGAGCACCATGAAGAAGCTTGTTTTATGATAGGTCAAGGCTGGCGACAAAGCAAACAGCCCACCACTCCCACTGCCTTAATTATTAATCTAGGTGTTAAATTTGGGCATCCTGACACATTCTACTATATTGCAATTACTACAAAACTATAATTCCCGCCAGAACGAGATCAATATTTAGCATACATTATTCTTTCTCCTAGTGTTCAAGGGAAGACTGCTAAACATTACTGGAAGAGTATGGAGGTAAAGAAATATGCCTTCCATCATAACACAAAGTTGTTTTCGAAGAACGTGAATGCAGTTTGAAAGTGTTATTAAAAAAACCCCAGCAATGCAGCTAAAATTCATCAGTTATCACCAAACAAGCATAGCTGCTACTCCCAAAATCTTTTTTTATTTCTTTCTACTGTGTGCGCATCTGTGATTAGTCTTATTAGCTTAATCTTGCCTGCTGATGAATGCCCTGATGTGTGCTTGCCTTTGGCAAGAAAACCGCTTATGAGCTTGTAGTTGAGCCTGTGCTGAGTTACACCATTAGATTAAGAGTCACAGTCAAAATTTCTACACATGCAGCTCTAGTTTGCCTTTCAAATCTCCTCTAACCATTGTTGCCCAGAAATAAAAATATATCGTCGTGGATTTCATCGAATCATAGAATGGTTTGGGTTAACTCTCCTTCACTATAAACCCAGTCTTGAAATTGCCATACACTAGTCTTACGCACGTATGCTACAGCAAAATGAGTTTCTTATACCCCAGTTGTAGTGAGATCTACACAGTTTTCTCCTTTTTCTCCGAGAGGTTTCCAGGAAGTTGCCAGGAAGCCACTGATGCGCAAACAGCTGTTGTGCATGTGCACAGCTCAGCACGAGGGACCCGAGGAGAGACTTCCTGGATGTTCCAGATTTACTGTGCGTGAACTATAGAGTCCATCTATGCTAATGCACTTGGCACGTCCAGTTTTCCAGATGTCCAGCAACCCTGTCAGAGCAGTAGGGCTACTAGATGTCTATCATTGATGGATGCACAAAATCCACACGGAAAGAAAAATGTCTGAGCAAAAAGGAGTGATTACTAAGAGAATTACGGACCTGTAGTTGCTTTCAGTCTATTTACCATATAAATCCTCTATAAATATTGACCAGTATCTTTCATCATACTAGAGCGCAACCACAGAGTTATTTATGGGCCTTTCATGGGCTTTAAAAATCGTTCATTCATCTCATCAAAAAAAGAAAAGGGGGTAAGAAAAAGAAAGCATTCAAGCATCCTAGCTTGAGATACCAAAGTCATCACTGACTTTTTACTCTCCATGGATGTATACGCATTTGGCTGTGTTTTACTGCTACAGACCCTTTTTTCAGTACTTTCAAATTCTTTTGCTGTTCTTTATTAAATGCATTGCATCACCATGTCATCTCTGACTTTTCCTCTAATATTCATTTTTGTAAACAGAAACACAAAATTAAGCCAACAGTTGCAAGCAGACACCACCTTCAACCACACGAAACCAAACCTAAAATGTAGCCAGCTGGACAATTCCCATGAACTGTTGGTTTTATGATCCTGAAATAGACTCCTCACAGAGTCTACGTACTGCTCTGAGTCCTTCAGAGCCCTTCTTCTTAGGAGTGACCCACCAGCCTAACTGGTTGGTCCCCGTCATATGCACTAATCCTCTCCTCCAACTCCAGCTGTTGGGATGCTTCTTTTGAACAGAATAAACTTTGTATGGGAGTCTGAAATATTATCGCATTTTATGTCTCAACACAAAAGATACACAACAAACAAAGATAACAGACCCTATATGCACTTCCTTAGACTTTTATACATGACATTTGGTATCCACAACCCTCCTCCAACTCAAGTAATTTCTTTGTACCTTTCTGCCATAGAGCAATATGCTTAGCCTGGAGTTAAACTAGACCCTATACTCCTCATCTCCCATGTGTGCATGAGGGTACATATAGAGCACATATGAATCACTGGCCTTTTCCCACCCCAAATGTCCATCACATTAATGCTTTTAAAGAAAGATGGTTTGTCATCTTTGTCCCTGTTGGGCTTTCTGCTTTCTCTTAAAGACAGAAAGATGGGAGAGAAGTGGCCTATCTAGCAACCCACCACAGCAATTCCTGTTGTACAAGAGTTAAAGGTTCCTCGGTGTCCCCAGTCTGCTGGACACATCGCAAACCTTGTCAGCAAATGAAGCATTCCACATACCTTGACAAGCCCAGGCTTTGAACATTTTTAGCAACTACTTCCAGATATGAAGCAGAACGAATAAATTACGACTAGACAGATTCCCTAAATAACCGCCACATTCCCTATGTATTATTCTTACTCCTGTCAAGAACTTAAGACACTCCCTTACTTACACACTGCTGATAGGCAGAGAAAACACGCTGAATTCGGCATGTATGTGAAAACCGTTTCCTCGGGCAAGTGATTATGGTCTCTGTTGCTTCTCTTGAGTGGTAATGGAGTCCCTAATTGCTCTCCTGACTGATTATGCTGTTCCTGGTGTTTCATTTTCAAAGTACTTAAAGTTCAGGTAAATCACACTTACCACATGACCTCTCCTATTTTATGACTCTTTTTGCCATGGAAAGGCAAAGTCATACATGTTTCCTTTGTGCAATCTATTTTTTACATTAGCTACAGATTTCTAAGTGGAAAAGCACAAGAAATTATTATTGTGAAGCTATTATATTATTGTTAAATTAATCTTTCATGCAAGTACTTCGCTGGTTAGCAACATCCATAAGCATGTGTTTACAATTAAGCCTGTGCTTAAAAGCTTTGTGAAAATGAAGACCTAATGTTTGTCAGCCTTCGGACATTCATTTGACTTTCTAAAATTACTTACAGTATCCTGCTGAAATCTTGATTTCCTTTTGAGTTTCTTCTTCCTGCTCTGGAAAATGTATGTCTGTTTACAGCATCTGTTGCTATAACCTCTCTGGTAAACAACCTGGCAAAGTATGCATATACACCCAAAGCCCTGCTGCTCTCTCTCAAAAGCGTAGGTACGCTTTCTCAAACACCAGATACAAATCCTAGCGAGTGTTTGTTGCTTCAGATAAGATTTTGGCAGATGTACAGAGAAGCAGTTTATTCAACTGTTCTTCCTGCACAGAAAAATCCTAAGGCATCTAATGATAAATAGCAACATTTTTATAATTTTGCATGGCCTTGCAAGAGACACATTATCCTAGCGCATGGTTCTAAACTTCTGCTGAAAAGGTGATCCTTCTCTGATAAATCCTGGGGGCTTAGAGGGGGCAATTTGCACACAATCCTATTAAATATCTGTATAGTCTTGTTGATTTAATGTATGCTATATTTATTAGGAATTTTCCATTTGAACTCGAACTGCGTGTAAATCTGGAGCGTGCCATTTGGGCTAATACGGACATGACAACATCTCAGCCTGCCCTCTCCAGAAACATTTGTTTCATTTGTAAAACATCGCAGACGTTCCTCTATTAAGTCCCCTGGAGAGCTCTTCACTTGTAGCGGCACAGGTCACAGGGGGATCTGGCTCTGGTTGTGGTCGCAAACAAAATTCTTCTCCAGCCAGAGCTTGGCAGTGGACTCTGCTGTGCAGATGATGGAAGAAGTGAGAGCAGCCTGCACCGGCGGTGCCACTGGCCATGGGTGCATGCTGGTGGCTACCACCTGGGTGCGGGTGCTCACCACCTCTCTCTTGCACATCATTTATCAGCAGAATTGAACAATTCCACGTATTATTGCCCAGGGAAGGACTGCCCTGAAAGCCCAGTGAGGCACAGAAGTATTGCTACAGCCCCAGAGCCCAAATTTTCCTTCCTGACCGACTTCTAACACAAGAACCCCAGGTAAGGATCGGATAGAGCAGGAGGCATTTGGGAAGGGGCAAGCGCAGGACGGGGCAGGCACAGTCTCTGTGTGCTCCGGGCTTTGCGGTGCTGCAGCAGAGCTGAGGTTAAAGGTCTGCCGTAACTGTCTCCTGGCACAGGTGAGAAGTCTGAAGGACACAATCACCCCTCTGTGTAGGAGATAATCTCTTTGGGGCACAGCCATCCCCTGGCTGAGTTTATTTAGCATCTGACACACTGAGGCTGAGACACTAATATAAACCCAGTAAATATAAAATAAATAAGAGCTCTAAAGTAGCAGCAGGCACTGCTACAGGAGTTAAAATTTCCTTTTTTTTTTTTTTAGTTGCAATTTTTCAACAATTTCTAATCATAATTGCAGTGTGTTCACGATACAAGACAAGGACCAAACATAAGCAAGGAATATTGGAATACAAAAAGGTATACAGTTAGGACTGGAGCTAAGTGACTCCTAAATTCAGAGTTGAGGGATTTTTTTAAATCTTAAAGAAAGACCTGGTGAACTTTATTTGGAGTTGAGCATCTAAATCTCTTCAAAAATCCCTTTGAAATTTTTAATCGTTACCCCATTTTACAGCTGGGAAACCTGAGACGGTGCTTTTCACATCAGGTAAGATAATAATTTCCCTGCTCAATCTTTGCAGTTGGTCTTAAAAATTCTTTTATATTTATTCATTATTCAAAATTACAACAGTTTTTCTCAAGTCTGTAGACCATCTGAAATCTCTTCTTTGTCACTATCTGAAGCGATGAAAATGACATCCACATTGCATTGTTTAATTAAACTGTTCATCTATATTTTTTGGGGGTCCCAGATTGGAAACAGCAAAAGTGGCAACAATACACATTTTAAATTATCTATTTATCAAAATTTAAATTTTTCAGTAATTTTTTAGTTCATGTTATTGACTGTAGTTGATTGCACCCAACTCCAGGGCTGACAACATTTGAAAAAAGAATGGAACTATATCTTACGCTCTTACCTTAGACTCCAAAGAAACTACACGTCACATCAACATGGAAGCATGAAAAAATAAAGGATTTGCTGCTGAACTGTTGTGATTTCATGCAGCATGTTAATGTTACTTAGCAACAAATTTCCCTGAAAAAAATACACGAGAAATAAAAAGATTAATGCTCCATTAGTTGCTTTAAAGCACATCCAAGCTGTTTGAGTCCAAACAGAAAGAGCATACCTCGGGAAGTTAATGACCCATTCACTTATTTTTCTGTAAGCAATAAAAGAGCAGCGCACATGCAGTGTACGTTCTGTCACTGAGTCATCAGCAAGTTTTGCTTCAGCAAAAGAGGTTTGACTACCATTTATACAGAGGCTAGAGAGCAGCTGCTGGCTAACGTGAAGAAATTCTCTGGACTTCTTTAGCATGGATTCGTAGTGGAGTTTTAGTGATACACAACACAAAAGCTAACGTTTTCATGTACATTTGGTACATATGGCATTCATTTATTCTGAGACAATCCATTTCCTTATCATTACAAGAAACAATAAAAAGAGCAGCCAAAGACAAAATGACAGAGAACTTGGAGCTCTCAAATGAACAGATACCATATGCATATCATATACACCAAACTGAATTTAGTTCTGAAACACAACCAATTTTTTCAAAAACCTACATTCCAGCTGTATATAAATGTTTACTTCTACACAACATTTCTATTCTTAACTCCCTGGCATCACTGTACTACTGAAATTAAAACACAGCAGGAGCCTGTTTTTCAATGTGTTATCAAATTTCTCAAATCTAACGTATGCAGCCCTACCTCATCCACTCTTACACCAACATTAGTGCTGTGCAGGCTGTGACCAAAGGTCTGATCCTGTTCCTCTTTATTCACACAAAGTAGCATATTTTCCAGTGGCTCTACAACAAGAAGTTAACTATGCATCAAAATTTTGTCTAACATGTCCAATGTTTTTAGAAGAACAGGTTCTTAATATATAGCCAGTCTGGTGAGGTCTACAGATTCACTGAAGCACGAAGACTTTGCTTGGACCAACTCCAAATGTGAACCTCAGCCCAGAAATACACGGAAGGGCTCAAACCCAGCATGGTGACCAACCTTCCCCTAATCAGATCGAGTCCAGTTTGTCGCGCAGTATGCCAAAACTGCACCGCAGATCTAAGAACAAAGGCGTAGATTCAGAAGTACATTTGTGCCTCCTTTTTTCGGAGTCCAAAGTCTTTGTTCACAACCCAGCAGAAATTTCTGCAGTTGTTTTTGCATTTTTTAACTTGTGCTGTTGTGAACATGTTACAAAAGAAAATAAAATGCTTTCAGGGAAGAGGAAAGTTTCAAACACAGAATGGCACCACAAACATGTCACGTCATGTTAGCTACAACACAAATGCCTCCCAGTGCCAGCACAGCCTAAGTTTGTTGTTCCTCTGGCTCCCTTTTGATGACTCTCTCTGTAACCTGTGGTATCACCAATATCTATCGTGTTTAAACTTGACTACAATGTCACTCTATCTCTTAGTCAGAACAAGGGGTAAATAACTAAATGTTTCCTGCTTATTATTTTGGGAGAAAGAAAAAATATCTCTGAAGAGAATAAAAAAAAAATATGAATAAAAGGCAGGGTGATGTTACTGCAGCAACAAGTTTTCCATCCCAGTGAGTAGTCAGGCATCAGGACTTTCACTTCTTTAAATGTAAAAACTGTCTCACTTTCAGCAGCCAAACTCAAAGTTAATGTGTAAAGTGACCCATAAGATTTCTCCAGCCAGTGGGTAGCACCCTTACAGAGCAATGTTTTTCCTTGCCAAAACAACAAAGCTGAACAAAAGTAGGACTCAGAGGATATAAACAGCTAGAAATTAAAAAAAACCTTTGGGGGTAAATCACAGCACAGCTTAACAGCACAGACACCGCTTGGCTTCTCTCTCGCTGCAGAGAGTGGAAGACTCACCGCTGACTTGGTGCAGGATCAGATCCTGCAGTGGGAGCGAAGGACGCGCTGGTTGAACACGGAGAGGGACACAAGCCAGATCCTTTGCAGGCTGGCAGGGCTTGGGTCCCCAGGGGACCAGAGGCTCCTTCTTTGGACTAGGAACGCGCCTGGAAATCACCACACATGCCCAAGCATCTCTTCCCTCCCCCAGTGATGCTCTCCTTACCTGCCTACTAAGTCACGATAGATTCAACTGCTAGGACTATAGCAATTTATCACCAAGGCTAACCAGAGGTTTGCAGAAATATTAAGAGCTTCAAATGCATAGAGGTGGTTCCACAATAGCATTTCATTCCTACTTTTCCATCTCTACAGGAAGGTTTGAAAAGTTATAGCAGTTCAGAAATGTGTCATGAATTTAAGTTGAAATGACAACATGGGTTACCTGGACAAATAAGACAAATTACTATGATTTTTTAATAGAGGAATCTGCAAGATTTCTGAATTAACTGACAGCATAGTAAGGCCAGGTCAAAAAACTGAAGGGAAAGAAGTTTCATTTAAATAATTTTTAATAATGTGCTACAGTGATTCAGCTATTTGTAAAGATGACACAGTTTATCAAGGACCTATAGCACAGCTGGATAGCAAAGGTACAAGGAAATGCAGGGTCTCGATGACATATCCCAGTAGACACTTGCTGCCTAGAGATACTATTCTGACCTCAAAACTATGCTTTTTTTTATATACGTAATGTAAGCTATTTGTTTTCATAGTAGAGCATTTTCATTTGAGGATATTTTCTCCCAATCTGGAATAAAACAAAGGTTGAAATATCAGAATACAAAAGCTCTATTTTATTCTCAGCTCTGCCTCAAAGAATGCTCTGTACTGTTGAAAATCTTTTCACTTCCTTAAGTATTGGTCTAATGCCTACTGTCAGATAAATATTAAGAAATAAGAAGCTCCGACTAAGGCAAACCCACTCTTTAATTACCAATTAACTGTCTACCAAATTATATCACAATCAAAGTCATGGTTTTCCCCTTTAATTTCTGCTTTATTTAATGGCCTCTTTTTAGGATGTAAGAAACAAAAGTGTCATGCAGACAAAGCCAGAACTTCTATTTAAATGAGCTAAGAATGTTTATACAAACCATGCACACTCAAACAAATGTGTAGCACATCTATAATATGCTCATTGTTCCTAAACATAGGATTTGTCATTGTACTTTGACAGATCAGATTGTTCTCTTTTTTAATGCTCCACTTAATCCCTTCACACTTTCTATTCCTAAATAATTCTAGTGTCAGTTTTTGTGATGCTGTAATTTAAAGGCCATGTTATAATTGTTCCAACGAGGGCACGCTGAAAAGAGAAAGAAGTAGCAGAGATGTAGAGGAAATCCCTCTCCGACGCCAGGATACGACAGTCTGCAAGCCTCGGTGGGTCGGGGAGAGGCATCCAGGAGGCTGGTGGGGCTGACCTCCTGAGGGGTTACTGGTGAAAGGACTGGGACCCTGGCCAAGCCAGCCTTTGCCATCCAGCAGAGCTGGCTCCCATCTGAAGTGATTTTCTGTTCTAGTAACTCACTGAACGCTGATTTGATTTTCTATTTCAATAAGGGACCTACGAGTAGAGTGGTCTTTCAACCTTCAAATAAATTGATCGGTGAATAGTGGCAGACAAAAAAAAAAAAAAAAAAAAAAAGAGCTTATTTATATTTACCCTAAAAGAAATATATGCTTGCTTTTCTCAAATTTTCCTGATTTCTGGTTGGAAGATTCCATTATGAATTAAGCACATTTTTATGGTTTGATTGTTTGTTTGTTTGCTTTTATAGCTGACATCTCAGCCAAAAGCCAAACAACTTTTTTTTTCTTTTTAAATTGAATTATTTCACTGAAGTTTTGCCTAATTATTGTTCCTCTTTTATCCACATTTCTTTCAGGGGGAGAAAAATTACTTTTGCTCAACTATCTCTCTGAAACTTTGATTTAAATGCAAACATGAGCAATTTACCATGACCACCAGAACCATACCACTGCAAGTCTAAGGTGGCTAAAAAAATTCTAGAGGACAACCCTCATTCTTGCTCATTAATTTGGTGTTTATTTTCTGTAATAGTAAATGTTTAAACTAGATTGGGAAAAAAAGAAAAGATTACTGATATTCAGCAAACCGGTGTAAACATAGAACATCTAAGGCAACACTGTTAACTGAGAATCTTGATAAGCCACATTCATTAATCTTCACTGACAACGTAAAACTTCACATCTCGGCAAGGATAGAATGTTATGGAAAGCAGAGAGAGCAGAAATATCAACAGAGGCTAAAATTTGCAAAGAATTTCCTCAAGAAAAGTTTCAGACAAGCACTTATCACTCAAGAAATTATCGTGCAGACCATGGGACATCTTTAAGGGACTAGAGGAAAGCTACTTGGTTATGGCACATGTCCTTTTCTTTTTTCAGAAGATAATTTCCCAGCTATGTCTTTTCCTAGGAATGGTTTACATGAATTGCACAGTATTCTGCTCTCACAACGAGGGCACATCTACAGATCATTTGCATGAGGAAGTTAATTCCTAATAAAATAGGTGTGACTTTACAGCACAGCAGCTGTCCCAGATGGACAACTCTCAATGGTGTGAGTCCCCAGGAGGCATCCAGCCTACGCTCATCATCAAAGCTCCTTTCAGTCAATCAAGGACTACTGATAATTGCAGAGGACAACTCCCAGTACCTCTTTTTACACCAAGTTTAGCAGGGGACGAGTTGGCCTGGAGACACTTATCTCTGCTGAACACAGAGGGCACCCAGCTTTTAGGCAATGAGATGGAAAACCCAGCAGTGCTGGTCCACGCAGATTTGTTCAGTGAGAGCTCTGTGAGAACTTCAGGTGGTGCCCTGCTGAGACAGGACAAGAAGAGCTTAGACACCAGCATTCTCCTAGGTACTTTGGTTTTTACACCACTTTCTGTATAGATCAAGTAGTCCTGCAAGAATTTCCTACGGTGCTGTAAAACTACTTTTCTGCAATCACATTTGTCCTTTTGTTCCAGGGGCTCGCTTGGCACGAAGCACCCCGTTCCTCTGCCCATCTGATTAGATCGAATTATGTGCTTTTACTACTCCTACAAGCTAATGCAGCAGACCTACAATTAAGCCTGGGATGGTTTAGGGTCTAAATGGAACTAATGTCTGGCCCTAGCAAATGCCCCAGGTTCTATTTTATTTTTCTTTAACTTGATATTTTTTTAGGCTCTTTTCCAAAAGTTAAGCCCCTGAAACAAGTCAGAACAGTGAACCCACTCACCCTATTCACAATTATTGTTGCTCCCAAGCCGTTTTTAGTATTTCTGACAAATTACTCGCCATACAATATTGCCCTTGTAAGGGAAGAATGAACTGGAAGCAGCAACGTGATGTCATTCGACCTCATATAATATCAGCACTTAGAGGAAATATATTTGTTAGCGTGACCATTGGCATAGGCTAAACACTGCAGCCTTATTTCTCTCCACCTTGAGAATGCAATACAAGAAATTCTTACATGAGAAGAAAAAAAACCCAACAAAACAAAAACAAACAAAAAAACCTTCCAAAAAATAACCAACCCTAGAAGCCCCTCCTTTCCTGGCAGGAAAGCAAGAAATAGCAGAGGTGTTAGAAGCCCTCTGGCACTGCAATTCCTGAAATTATGACAGAGCCTTCGAATTTGTTCTGGCTAGTTAGTCTGAAAACTTCCTAGAGGGAAACAGATAAATGGATAACAACATGATTATTGCCCACAGGCTCCATATGGAAAAGGAGTGTAATTTCAGTGCACTGATATGATTATATTTAATTTGCTTGCTATAGGTTGCAGCATGCTGTGTGCTGAGGAGGACAATCAGATAACCCTCTGAACGGTGCTCATGGAATTTGGAGCTGAAATAAGATTAATGGCAACGTGCTCCACTTTGCCTTGAAGTAGGTTTTCATCTTGTTTCACTAGATATTGTTATTTCCAACATCATTATTAAAAAAAAAAAAAATTAAAAATTTGAGGATCCAGAAATGTGGCAATATGAGGTCTCATTTGCATACATCTTCCTCTGTGATACCTGAATTTTATTAACTGAGCACACTGTATATTTTCTTCAGTTTAGTTTTTAATGGAGCCAAAGGAGAATCTTCTATAACCTGCTCTGGGATCCTCAAATTTAACCACAATTTAGCCCATCCATTGAAACTTCCAGGCAAAAGAACAGATGAATTTTCTCAGTTGGAGTAAGTTCCCAGATAACCTGACTCACACTGTCCTCACTTCCCTTTCCCTTGCTCAAAGCTTTGTACGCCACACTTGATAACTAGCTTAAAAGATCTACTCAAATCAAAGTACTTTTTAAAATTCGTGGTACTGGGAGGTTTGATTTTCCCAAAAACATCATGTTTTAATTCCTCCTGCTATCCTTTTAATGCCTCTGTCTCTATCTATGTATAACAATAAAACAAGTACGCATCCTTTCTTGTACACAGTATGAAAGTGCCTACAATTACTGTTCAATGAAATAAAAAATCGATTGATTGTTGAAATCATGAAGAGTTAATATAAGCCCTTGTCTCTCTCTCTCTCTTTCTTTGCCCCGGAGACCTGTCAGTATGTAATTATTTTCCACACCGATGAGTTTAAATTGTTGGATCTTTTCCAGCTATGTTCAACCTTCAGATTACATTCTCCTACTCAGTCATTTGTGACAGACAGAGCCCCTTGGGTAACCAGCCAGCCCAGTCTTTTCCAGTCTTGCTTTTTGGGAACTCCACCCTCGGTAAGATCTGTACCCCTGAGCTATTGCACTCAACAGGAAAATGTATTTTATTGTGTAATGCATCTTCTTGTGCACTGCAAAGGACTTGAAGCTTTCTTAAGGTCTGATCTTGTCCCACATCTTTCAGACACAGCACACGGAAACCAAAAACAAACTTTCCCTCAACTTCTAATGCACTACTTTGTTATAAGGTGGCCTGTCTTTTTTAATTTTTTTTTTAAATTTTTTTTTCCTTTTCTTGCAAACTTCACAATGGTATAAGCTCAAGTACTCACAAGGAATTGAGTTGTTTTTTATTAAATGTGTCATTTCTCTGGACATGTGGGATACTTTCAGACTAAGGGAAAACAAATATGGTCTGGTATAAGCTTTTTTTTTTTTTAAGCTAAAATGAGATATTAGTCTTTATTTGCTTTGCATTCATTCATGGCATATATGATGTTTCACTTCCATTTCCAGCCATACAGGTTTATATACAAAAATGTGGTGGTCTGATGGAAGACATTGGAAATTAAGTGGTTTAATTTTGCAGAAAAAAATTACCATGGCATTTCCCAGTAATTCTGATTGTGTGCAAGGCACGTTGGATCTCTGAGACACCTTCACTATTTGAATGCAGAATTCTTTTTTCTCTTTTCTTTGAAGGGATCATTTTTTAACTATGTGCCATTGAAGGCATGCAAGACCTAAGCAATTCAGCATTAATTCAGGGTACTCTCTCCTTTTGTATTTCTTCTCGCTAGTAAAATTTGGATGCCTATAATTTTATTCCTATATATTTTTTGTAGTCCTAAACTCTTTAGGCCTCTCCTACAAGCCACTGTCAGTGAGGGGAAAATGAATGATGGACAAACCTCTGGTCTGACTCTATTTGACCATTTCAACACTTTTGTAACGATTTTCTGAATCATATCTTCACAGAATGCATTGTGCAGAACAGGTTTGCCTTTACATCTTCTACAAACTCTATTCAGATTTTCACAAAAGTCAGAGAATGTACAGTTCTGTGCACGTCAAAATTAACATTACATGGCCAAAATTATTCAGCCTTCTCCTTCAGCCCATAGAGCATATCACTCACTCTTTGGGGAAAGCAACGCTGTTATCTCTGTCCAAATAAATGATCACTAGAAAAATAAACCTGGACTGTAAGCAGATTGTTGGACAGAGGTGTACATGCGGGACCTGAAAGCCATCTGTTGAAGTCTGGTCTTTTTTGTTTGATTTCTCCTGGTCTATTAATATACAGTTGACTGCAATAGCAGAATAATTCCAAAAGTCTTCAGAGATAGGCTGTTTATCTGAAGAAATCATCTTGCCTAGAGGCTACTGAAACAGCCAGTTTAAGTTCCTTTTTATTTTTCTTTTAACAATATAATGATGATGTAGATATATTTTAATATAGTTTTTAATATACTGTTAGCTCACCATGAAATATAGTTAGGTCACCATCAAAATAATAGACTGTAAAGCACAAATTAGCAAAAGAAAAAAAATAGGGAAAATGTTAATTAGGAAAATACTAAGTTTCCGTGTGTTGGAACCATTGCAGAAAACAAAACAGGAGGAACAAGGACAACGTCATCCACAACAGCTTCCGATACCAGAGACGTGTTGCTATCCGTAAGGACAGATGAGTTGCAGGCTGGCTGCGAGGACAGAGGCGAGCACCCTACCACATCACCGTACCACTCTGCTCCCGACTGCCCAGCACAAAGGGGTCCCTGCTACAGAGGGAGAAGCAAGAAAGAAGGAAGGGGATCACCATAACAGATAATTTGGGGCAATTAAGTTGAATGCAAATTGAAAAGAAAGACATAGAGTTTCCCTTCCCCTAGGCTGGGTGAAATATGGAAGATCTGAAGTGCAGATACCTTCTTTGTTTTGATTTATAAAGCAGACAGAGAATTCCAGGTAATTGTGTTGTTTTGTACAGCTAGTGATGGCATGTGCCAGCAGTAATTGTGACAAGAGGTTTACTTTTATTCATTTTTCCAGTGTGTTTTCTTTCCTTGACACAGTGGTATTGATGACGTCATTTGTTTCCTTTCAAATCTTTCTGGATTTCAAATCATCTGGCTCAGAAAAAGACCCTCTATGAATACCAGAATTTATTCAGACTCTCGCACACCAACATCTGCCAGAAAAAATATAGCCTATCTTTATCATTATACTTGATTATCCTTACAAGAAAAGACATGATGCACATTGATAGAGAGACAGTTTGAGACACTATCACATGTTTTGTTTTGTTTTCTTTGGCACCAGTGTGTCTGTTTAGTGGGATGTCCTCCTGCCAGACCAGGGACATTTGGAGTGATAATATTAACATCCCAGGAGACAGAGCAGAATATATTGATAGGGATAATCATATGACATTTTTGCACATCATATGAACTTTAAAAAAAAAAAAAGTAGTAGTAAAGAGAAAGAAATAAAGAGGTTTGCAGAGTTGCTGAAAAAAAAAAATCACTACTAAAATGAGTGCAATCAACTGAAAATTTAGTGATGGCCTAGGAAGAAGCACAGAGACTGGCTATGTGCAGCCATCAATGCCATGTAAGCAGCAATTCATCTAACAGCCTAACAGACAAAACCATTGTCATTTATTTACTCCTAAGGAAACAGGCAATTTAGGAATAAGTTCCACCATTTAGCTGAGCAACAGTAATCTGGCTGGTCAGAGATTATCTAGAAAATGTGTATACATATGTGTTTTGCCAAATTAACATTTTGTCTCTTGAAATGTAGATTATTTCAATTTTTTTTTCTTCAATTTCTTATTCACATAACTAGATTATTTCTTTCTGGCAAATTCAACCAAAATATTTTACTTCCTAAACTGCATGATAATTTTTTTTTCAGGACAGCTGGTTAGGAAACTGTCTGCCACGCTGCTTCATGGAACATGCAGTTCAGGTCATTTATGGCCTCTCTCTATAAGGAGATCCTCTCTTGGGTAGACCGTGATACATTGGCAGAGCCATATGATGGAGCAGATGAGTCATATTATTACCTCATAGAAGGTGTGGTCTAGCTCACAGGGACTTCTTGCATGAGGTACTCTAACATCTACTGTGCTGGGAATACTGATCCTTTGTAGACCGTCCAAAGAGATTATTTGGAGGCTGGGGGAAATTTATTCCTACGACCCCTGCTAATGAACTTTGCTGTTTCCCAGGTGGTCTCTTCCCTCTGTTCCAGAGCAGTCTACATAGCAGAGTTTCACTAAACCCTTAGTAAGTGTTTGTCTTTGAGCAGTGAAAAGTAATTTAAAAGTCTCTGAATTTTAGGAAGCTATTCAGTTGTGGTAGTCTCAGGTGTTATTAGGTAAAGAGCATGGATGGGACGCTCACAAACATGGGAAATAACACAAATAAACAGGTTTGCCTTAACTTCCTAGCTGTCACCAAAAGGCTGACTTCCTTGGATAGTACCTTTTGGGTTTTCTTTCTGCTTTACTCTTTCCCTCAATGCAATGGAGGGATAATTATTATCACTTTACTTTGTGAGAGAAGAATGCCTTGAAGGAGCTAATACCTCCATCCCTGAAATATTTTTACACAGCTATCTCCGCATATAATTCCACATAATCCAGACCCTAATTTTTACTATTATATTCATGCAATAGGTATGTTGGTTGGAAGGGACTGGTGAAGGTCTTTAGTCCCGTTTCCCCACTTGAAGCAGAGCTGTCACCAGGACTAGCTCAGGTCATAGGTGGCTACCCTGAAGGACTCCAGACTGCACGAGCAACCGGAGTTCACGGGATTAAGACGCACCTACATGCGTACCAACACAAGACCTGCCTGCTCACTTTCCTTTTCCTTTTTAAACAGGTGGTGCTTTCCTCGTGCTGTCCCTTTAAAAGCAAGTTGGTGCCAAATATCAGTAAAAGGATGCTGGCAACACTTTTTAATAAAAGGCAAATCCAACCTACAACTTTTGATATTCATTTTAGTAACATTAATCATGATGAATTCATTCAGCATGTCGCATGACTGCTGTGTGTAATTTCTTAGGAATTCCATTTTCATTTAACATTAATTAAAGAGCACTTATTATAGTGTTACCAAAATTAATTCCCGGTCTGCAGCCCCGTCTGCCAAGTTTCAACCTTCAGCAAATTATTATGGGTGAGTTATAGACCCTGGGAAAATGAGGTCTATAATGGAATATTAACTATAGTGAATGCATTCATCACTATGTTACAGTAAGCGCAATGTTCAGGGAGATGGTGATCTTCCAACATAATGCACTTCATGATCCTGCCTCTGTCTAGCCCTTTAAGACAGTTATTGGAACCCACAGAAATTACAGATAGTTAGCAAGCTTGTTTAATCCAATATGGTTTGTGAGACACTCTATCCTTCTTGCTTAGGGTCTGTTTGGTTACGATACACTGATCAGACTCAGGATATTACCTCTTTGGCAATTCAGCTTCCTGCTGCTGAGGCTGCACAGACACCGTGGCAATATTTTTGATACAGCCCAGCAGAGCTAAGTGTCGTTCATTAAAAGAAGATTTATTCACATGCATCTGTCTTGAATCTGTCATATTCTCCCTAAAGGGACTCAGGCATTTAATACATTTTTTTTTTCCATCTATGACATTCACCATGGAGTATATAATCTTAGTTTTCCCATAATTTCAGCACCAAAATAGCTGGTTTGTATATCTTAAAGGATTTTGCTGTATCCTGTTTTTGCTAGAAAGCCTAGTGAGACCATGAATTATATAACAGACCTTCCAGGAGGAGAGAAGTTTGGGCATTACTTTTCTTCTTGGTTTATGCAAGTTCACACACCATTAGTTGGTCCCTTGTTCTGACATCTTTCCTACAAAATTCTGAACAGCTCCAAAGCCTTCCTGCTAAGAAAATAAAAAAATCAAGGCAAAAAGAGTGATTTTTGCCAAGATTGGGATAGCTTTTTGGTTTGTTTTCAACTGAATAGAGGGAAATAAATGCAGGGGAAAGCCATACAAGGGAACAGCATGAGAAGACTGTGTGCCTTTCTTTCCAGTCACTTATTTAATATTTGTCTTTGGGAAAGTTGTTCCCCAAAGTGGCACCTACAGAATTTTATTCCCTGACACAATGCTGAACTTCATAGGTATTTATAATCCCAGGAGACCTAAAGGATGTCTAAAATGACAAGTGACAGAGAAGAGGCTTGTGCTGCCCCCGGGTCAGATGGGCCCATTATAACCCAACTGAGAAGGTGTATGGCTGGGACTAAGGCATCTGCCTTACTCCTAGTCCAGAGCTGCCTCACGTCCCAAGGGCTCTGAGCAGTCAGAGGAGCTCTGATTATCTGGACACAACTGAGAAGGCACATCCTATGGTTCCCATCAATAAAATCATATAGCTACCTACATATCTGCTCCCAGACATGAAGAAAAAAAAAAAAAAGCAAACCACAAAATCACAACAAACCTTGACTTCTGTCTCATGTTATCAGGTTCCTGGGATTCAAAACTGAATGAGTCCCCATCTATTGCATTGGTCAGGGATCCTCACAGCTCTTCACCCCATTTCCTAACAAGACCGGAGGAACACCCGCCATTCAGCTGCTGACCAACAGACTCAACGAGCAGCCAGTTTCAGAACCTTTCTCTGCCTGAGAGTATTTGATCATGCAACTTCTCCAACCCAGGACCTGGTGCCCTGCCCAGAGGGGAGACCAAGGATATAGGAAGCCCAGGCTTCTAACTTGCTGCTATGTATTTCAGGAAATTATCATTGCAGTATTTCAATACCAAACCTAAGCCATTCTTTTGGTCCTGACTCTTAGGGTCTCGACATTCAAGACTCTTATTCATTATGCATATCTCTCTCACGCAATTAGACTCCATTACAAAACCACAGCTCTGTGTTTGCTTGGTGGAAACGATGATCTTGAGCCTATAGTGGCAGACCGGTATAACCTTTGGTTTATAAGAACTACATGGAAAAGCACCTTTCCTCAGCACTAGGCTCTCTCTCCAAACATCAAAAATAATCCACCGCACACAACTCTGCAAAGCTTTTAATGGAAGCTTCCCTGGGATTACGGGCACTCTGCTGCTGCCCAAAGCCTCAAAGCCACCAGGGCACAGCAATATTACATCAGTAACTACTCCTGTGTGATCACAGTCAGAGATTTTAAATTTAAGAAGTCTGGCCATGTCTACAGAGCTGGAGAGAGGTGTGTCAGTGCCAGGAGGACATCTCCCTTTTTAGCACTGCTGCCCTGGGTGCTTCAACATTTGCACTCGAAAGATGACGACAGCTCTGACACAGGTGTGAGCCCTCTCCTCCTCACTCATAGAGCTCACAGGGGAGAGGGGAGGGAGGAGAAGGCAGTGCTTCCCCTCCACATCCAGGGTGAAGGAAATCCAGGTATTCATGCCATGTGCAGCACAAGACCACCCTGAGCACAGTTCCAGCAAGGCCAGCCGCCGTCTTTGGGGCTACAACACAAGGTTTATTCCAAGGGAGTGGCAGCAATATACCTAACATGAAATAGTGGTCCCCATTGATGAGATTTTGGCACATCTTGTTCACTGCCGCACTTCTCCCGAGTGTTCCCCAGCGTACCCGAGCTGCCCTTCCCACTGCTTGGCTCCTGTCCATCTCACACCAGCACACGTCTACTGAGCCAGGAACTTACGCTTGGCAAAAGCACGATCTCCTGAAAGTATTGTCATCCTGAAAACAACCTATTATCTAAAAAATATTCCTTGAAAACTTTCAGCAATGGCTTCCAAACAAACAAAAGCTCTTAAACAGCTACAAGAGAAGCAATTTCCTTGTGACATGAACTGCTCCAAACTACAAGCTCTACTGCGTACAGTGATATATGTAAAAAAGGTTAAGGGTTGAGACTGTGATTGTCAGACTGAATGTACTAAAAACTGGCGAGACCTTAGTCAGAAATCAATGATTAACTACTAACTTATTAGCTCCTTGATACAAACTTCCTTTTTCCACTTAAAAAAAATAGAAGAGAAAGTTTAAGCAAGACACAAAGAAATAGCTCCTCAGATAAAAAGCCAGCTTCTCTCAAACCTTAATGCTGCTACGTGTTGAGTCACACAGGTGCTCCTATTCAATATTCTGCCAGAATATGTGACAACACCACATGTTGAGGGATTTTTGCCTTTTCTTGCAAGGTGACATCCATCACATTCGAGCAGCAACTTGCCACAGTGTGCTCTAAAACACATTTTGTGAGAAAGCGCTGCCGGTGAAGTTCAAAGCACACATCCGTGGTTTCTGGGTCATGCACAGGCACACGTTGGAGAGAAGGGAGAGGTCCCTCTGACATTTTCAGGTAAGAGTTTCTTATGTACTTTTCACAGACTTCCTCTAAGCCCTGCCAAACTCTGCCAACACATGCCTTTGGTATGAATAAAAGGCTCAACTAAGAGAATGTATCTATCACTAGCAGGAAATGTGTTGCTACCTGGTGACTCATCCAAATAACATTTTCAGAAAGGATGTGAGTTTTGTGTAATTGATGACAACAATTCTGTGAACGTGTTTCACTCCACTATTCAGTTTCTGAGTAGTTGGACAAGCACCTATTAAAGTTTATTACTAATCACCCCCTCTAAATAGATGCCTGGTTGTTCACAGAGTCACCAAAAAACATTGTTCACAGCAAGGTTATTGAAACAATGAAGAATAAAGTAAAATGCTATGATGTCTTATGGTACTAAACCAAATATATAACAAAGAGGCAAAGGGTTACCAAAAAAATCTACGGGGAAATAAACAAGAGAGAAACCAAGGTATCCATTTTACCCGTTTCATATAATATTTTCCAATCTCATTGTGAACTCCTTTAATTTTATTATTTGCATAGTAAAGAAAAAACTCAAAGACCAGAGTGGTATTATGCAAAAGTTCAAACCTGATCCCAAGAGCTGAGGTCAAACAGGCAAAGGGAGCCACTTCTGCCTTGCGTTACTTTGGATTACGCACAGAGTGTCTGGAGTTTCCTACCACCTCTGTAGCTTACAGTTAGTGAATAAGCAGCACTAAAGTCTGGTGGCATTACTCTTACTAACTCAAACTCAGTCCTGTAGACTGCTTGCACAAAGTGAAAAATATTTCATCAGACTTTTTTTCATTTTTTTCCTTTGGTTGAGCTTTTTCTGGTTTTTTTTTTTTTGTTTGGTTTTTTGGTGGGGTTTTTTTTGGGGGGAGGGGGTGTTTGGAGTTTTGGGGGGGTTTGTTACTTTATTGGGAAGGAGGTTAGGTTGTCATCAACCACTGCAGCAACAGGAGGCAAGCAAGTAGGTGTGCCTGCACTGATACATTTTCCACACTTTAACTTTTGCCTGGTCATAAAACTGCATTTTAAAAGATTGTTTTGGGTTAGTTTCCCAGGCTTTGGAAAGAGAAAGGAGACTTGGCTTAGCAGGTCATTCTGTCCACACCCAGCTAATTCTGCAGATGATATTGATCTCCTACAAGAATATTTCTAAAGAAATATCACTACAGCTTCTGATTTTCCTCCCTTTTCCCATGTCCCTAATGAAATGAGGCTTCATTTCGGTTCTGACAGTTAATAGTGCCTTTTGGTGTATACTTCAGTAAACTTTACTCAAATCCAACGGGCCTCACACCCAAGCTGTGCAGAGTCTTTACAAGGCTTTTAGTGACCATCTAAGCTTCACCCTTCTAGAGTCGCTACTGTAGGGAGTGTGACACTGAAGCACATGAGCAGGTTGAATTTATAATTCATTCATCTCGAATGGTGTCTGCATGCCCCTTAAGACAGAGGTCAGTTTTTCCTTTTCAGAAATATCCTTCATTGGAAGAATGGACATAAGAACATGTTAACATCGTGCATTTATTTAAGTCTTTGTTGCATATAGCTCTCCATAAAATCTCGCTATCAAAACATAATTCCATTTCTAAGACAAGTATCAGAATAGTTGAAGGTTATAGCATTTAAGGTCTAGCTACTAAAATGTCATATTACCTCGAGGTTGCAACTTAGTAACAGCAATCACCCTGTTGCTCAATTTTATATGAAATATTAAAAAAATAGTTATCCATAATTACTTGGGAACATTGTCATTTTATAGGGTTTTAGACCCTTGAATATTTCAGTGAAGTCAGTAGGTGTTATCAGGCAACAGCTGTTTAACAGGTTAAGCTCTCATTTAACTCGCCAAAAAAAGGCAACACAGGAATAAACTGACAATTGGCTGTAAATCACACCAGCCCAGATGCTACTGTGTAGTGAAGAACAGTACATTTAGCTTTTTATTCTTTAAAGCTGAGAGCTTTTCCACAAGAGCTGAAGAAAATTTAATGTCTAATGAACACTGAATTTCCATTTCTCTGACATTTCACTATTAAGCATTAACTTGTTGTGGAGACATTTCTTAATTTCCTTTGAAAATCCTGGTTCCTGCGTGTACAAAGTCAAAAGTCCCCCTTTTGGCTGAAGATCAGAGCAGTCTAAAGCAGCATATCTCCCCTGGGTTGCCTAAAAGACGCACTCTTTGTTAGTTCAGATTTGGTGCCAAACCAAGACCTCCCGAGCTGGGCTCTCCGGTCTGTGTAAGCTCTTCAGAGACCAGGCTCCTTCCTCCCCAGGGGACTGGTGAGGACTGGTTCAACTGGGAAAAGGATGCCAGTGCATTGTTAGAAATGAGTCAAAACTGCCAATGAGGTGACAAAACAGGAGTACTGAAGGTTGAGAGATGCAAAAACAATTTATTTTTTTTCTCCCCATACTTCAGAAGTGCTTTTGCAAGCTGGACGTGTCTAAGCTTCACAGATTGAGTCCTTCAGTTTTGCAAGCTCCAACTGATGTCTACTGAGCTGTCCACTTTACAGTTATGCAGGAATTGCTATAAATTCCAGAAATAGAAAACCCCTTTTCTTTCTTCTCATGCCCTCACACATAACAACTGCTGGATGCATGAAGGAAGGACCTTGTAGATAATGGGCTTTCCAAAATAGAGCTGGACAAATCTATGAAAAGCAGATTTGGTCAGAAAAAATATTTTTATGAGGAAGGTTGGTTTTCACAAAACTTCCGTTATGAAGCTTTCTTTGGTCTGAGATGGGTTTTCCAGTCCAAACTCAGGAGAATCCATTTCAATCCGTCTTTGAAATGTGAAGATTACAGAAGAGTTATCTACCTCCCGTTTAGGATTTTGGCCTCTATTGCTCTTCACGTAGTGAAGGTGGCTCTGCAACAATCTTTCTTTACCCAACAGACATCCTCAAGCATTGATCTTCCATCCGATATCAAAAGAAAAGAAAGGAATCCTCTGGGCAGTGCACTGAATTGGCTTGATTCAGTATCACGGAGGACTGGAAGGCTCTGACTTACAACCTCTCCCTTCAGCTGTGAGGAATGGGAGCTATTTTCTTGCATGGAGTCAAGCCTAAGTGAATAAGAAGATGTAATATTTGGAAAGTTGCTCTGACTGGTGTAGTTGGCAGCACAGTGGTATTTTTTCCAAAGTAAACATCACTATCTTTTAACCAATTGCTAAGAAATTTGTTGTGGTAAAACTGTTTATCTTCAACAAAAGTTCTACAGCTATTTCTGCTTCTCAGGATTCCCCAAAATAACTTTTTTTCAGAATTTCCATTGCATTTAAACAAACAGCTTTCTTCTGTCTGCCTTGGCATTCCCTCCAAGGTTTTAGAGTTCTCACCTCTTCCCATGTGGCCCCTTTAATAAATACATTTTACATGTTACGAAGGAAAAGAGGAAAAGAGATGTCTTGGGAATTGTGGTTGGTTGAGAATTGTCCGTCTCAGCCATACCACACTATTTGCTGACACAGCACCGGGTAGTGACACATCACTGATTTCACCTCTCCATCATTTGTTAGCTTTGTTTTCATTTCCCTTTAAAATATAGAGTTTGTTGCAGTAAAAGATGAAAACAAGGAACTCGCTTCCCTAACAAATTTCTTTAAAAACCTGAGTATTGTGAAGCGTCACTCAGCTGAAATTCTGCTAAGATATCCAAAATGACTACTTTTCCCCACATTAATCTTTCAAAAGGGCGTTCAGCATCTATCAAAATTCCTTCTATAAACAGGATTAACTTTTTTTATTTTTTAATTTTTTTTACCATTTCAGGTAATGATACTTGACTTGCTCCATAACATGCGGGGAAGTCTGGTGAATGTTACGGTTGTTTGGCAGAGAGGAAGTGACTGCATCATTAACACTGTCCAGAAGTGAGTGGTGATAAACCCTGGCACGGCAACAAAAAGAATAGCCAGGCAGAGTGACACGAGAACTTGTGGAGTACATTCTGCAGTTGAAGACAGAAACCCACATGAACTCAAAACATAACCAGTTCAAATAAACCTCGTCCCTTGCAAGCTATAAACAGAGTAAGTTCAAGAGTGAATGTATTGGGTATGGCATGGAAGTGAAGCGAGATAAGATGTTTTCTTCTACTACTACTTTTTTTTTAAAAAAAAAGTCAAGTACATTTCAGCTTTACTACAAGTATGTTTCACAGTATAACTGTAATCAGTTCAGAGAAGTCCAGTTGTAGCTACCATCTTGAATTTATCTTTCAAGAATTTCCTGCTGTTATTATCTTACAGCTCTGGCAGTTTAATTGAGACTGAATGGCAGCTCACTCTGTTAACAAAGTATGATAGCAGACTTACACTTTGGAAAGAAACAAAAATGCACCAGATATTTCCTCGGATTCTGATGTGTTGCTCATGTTTTAACTTTAAGCACCATAAGCTACATGACTTTCTACATGGTGTTCACGCTCCTATATGCTGCTTATGCTGAATTATTGCTGTCATTCCCCTTCTAGCGTGAAATATGAGCCAGCTAATGGATTTACCTTATTGCCATTCAAGATAGAAACTCAGAAAGGACCGAAAGAAAAAAAATTGTACCTACAAGTGATGAAATATCAGATAAAATATTTGTATCTAAGAACATGTTCATAAATTAAACCATTTTTGAGCTTTCAGTAAGGAATTATTAAGTTCCAATAAATACTGACCTGCCTTATGCATGAATTCCATCCATCCTAATCTATCCATCTATTCTATTCTGGAGTAATAGCTCGCATCCCATCACATCTAAAATAAACTTTTGCTAATGAGTTCAAGGGAATTGGAATATTTGCTTTGGCATCCTGGATATTCGTATTTCACAGACTTAGCCCATTCTGACATAATCATCAGCAGGAGAACACATTAACCTTTCCTCAGTGTTCCTAACTCAGCAAGTTTGATAGCCAAGCACAAAGTCAGGTAGTCCAGATAATTATTTAGGAAAATAAGAATCAAAGTCTTGAGAGAATAATATGAGATACTAACCTATGCAGAGAAAGGTTAAATACAGATAATATTTGAACTAGAAATGCACTGGCCTACATCGAATTCTTTCTTCTATCTCAATAGTCATCGTATTTGCTTGTCCAAGCAATGGCTGATTAAGTTCTCATGCCAGCGCATTAAAACATAAAATCAGAATGGGAAAGACTAACTTAATTGATGGCAAATTTGTAACTCAGGCACTGATGGTACCCATAATGCAGAAGAGTTTGTATGTCACCATACAGTATATGCCTACTTCATATTTTAGAAGCTCAAACACAGCTTTCTAGCAGTTATTGATGACTAGAAGAAAGAATGAGGTAAGTGAAAAGCCTTAATCTTAAATTATCAGAAACGTCTGACTTAGGTGGCTCAGCTCCTCAGAAGTATCCTAACTCCCAATGAATTGGGATCTATAGGCATGTAACATGGCAATGCAATCCACCTATCAAGTGCTTAAATAAAAGCTTATTAAGCATCTCATTAAGGGTACTAAAACTTACTAGCAGTGCAGTCTTGGTACAACTATAACCTTTTCTGCTCTTTCGCAAGTTCACCTGGGGACAGCTCAAAATTATCTGCACCTCGCTGCCCTGAGATCTGTTGACATCCTCTTGGGTGTCCATCATTTACTAAAGCACCCAGACACCTGCCATGCTTACACACTTTTGTAAATCCCGCCCTTTGCATTCATTATCTTTTCATGATGTAGATACACATGTAATTTTTCTTCAGCTCTCTGTTGTTTATTTTCTTTCCCTGTGTGAAATGTGAGTGAGATGTATCTAGGCATGCCTAAGAAAGACATTTTTGATTTGGTGAGATAGGGTATTTGGGGGTTTGATTGCTTTTGGAACTAGATCGCGATCCCACAAAGAACTATGCCCACAACTGATTTTTTGAGTTCCTGGAAAAACAAAACAAAACAAAAAAACTCACAAAACAAAACAACAAAAAACAAACCCAACAAACAGCCCACCGTGATGCTTTTCTAATTAATCAAAAGTGTAAGAAGAAAATTCTTTGAGGTCAAATGCAAAGATTCATTTCACCTCAGATGAAACATGAACTTAGGTTTCAAGTGGAATTTCATGGTCTTGGTTTTGGACACACATAATATTAACACTGGTTGAAGTACAAGTGTGCAAAGTCTAGTGATGGCTGAAATTCATATTTCCAAAGCAATCAAGGCTCTAGTACTCAACAGTAATTTAGCACTTTACTCCAACTGGATCTCAAAAATCTGCTGCAGAACTTGGCATTACTGGTTTCCAAATTAGCACTGTCTGTGTTCGGATGAAGAATTTCTAGTAATATAAATAATTCTTATGACCATACTAAGCAGAAGAAATCTTTAAAGTTCTTCTGTCATTGCAGGGACATAACTTGAAATGGGATCCTAATAATCAGTCTTTTCTTTCTCTCTGTTTTGCGAGCTAAAGATGACCAGGCCCACCCCACCAGTGAGCTAATCCTCTGTACGCACACTCAGTTCTGAAGAAGTTAAATGGATGGTGTGTTCATGCTCAGCAAAGACCAAGCTGATAAAAGCATAGGCTATCATAGTGAGATGGAGTATTTGTAGAATATATGTATAGAGATAACTAGTCAGAGACAAATGGGTGGCAACAGTGTGTTGACCTCTTAGGAGGCTTATGAACCACTAGTACTCAGGAGCACAGAAGCACCTGTGAAACTGCGTAACAAGAGCCAGGAAAAATTCTTGCTCACGAGCGAATATCGCTGCTAACCCAGCCAGGTACCTCATCCCACAGACAGACCTGTTCAAGGTAAATCCCTCAAGTCCCCTCAGTCAGTGAGACATAGTTCGAGCCTCACAGTGACATAAACACAGATGCTCAAACGTAGCTCCATCTTCCTTGCCAGGGCACATGGATGTGTCAACTATCCCTCATGCGTCAAAGGCAGCTGGCAGATGTACACGATACAATGCTGCTTCTCCATCTACTGCAAAGAGTACTTCACTAACCCAATTACTAAGAGGTCTGTGCTATAACACAGCTCTGGAAACAAATTGCCTGCTGTTGAGGAGATCTAAGTGTTACCAGAGTTGCTTGATACAGCTTCAACCTTTGCAACAAAAAGTAGATTCACCACAGGTTTATAACTGTAGTGTTTATCAACCTGAGTATCTTTTTTACTTGAACAAGCCTCTGACAGCTTTGTTTTTCCAGGTAGTCTGCTGCTCTCACTGATCAACTCTCAAATGAGCCTTAGCTGCCTTCAGCTGGTGCCACACTCTATCTTGACTATATTCCTAGAAACAACTTCACCAGCTTCTTTAAAGCTAACTCAAATATGCCCAACAGTCAAGTGAAAATTCTCTTCCTGATTATGGCTCTTTTCCAGAAAAAAATCTGAAAGTTCAGTCCATAACTTAGCATAGCAGTCACCTAAATGTAAGCACCCTGTGCTATTTAAGATGTTCCAGAACATCTGAGATGCCTTCATAGGAATTGTAAATAAGACATAAGACCTCTGGGAGAGCAGGCTCTTCAGGGTATTCCAGGTTCGAGCTGTTGAAGTATCTCAAAGAGCAGAAGACATCTATGTTAAGCAACTGAATTTCCACTCAATCTGACACAATACCAAGATGGAAACATTTCCTAATTTTTTTTTTGTTTGTTTTAATACCTGTTAGTCAAATAACCTTTTTAACATCAAGGACAGCATCACTGGATCTAATACCACCTTTGGTAGCTCCTGATGAAGTATTTCTCTTTTGTGGCACCCCTTTCTCTTTTTGTCTTGTTTCAACTTTTCAAAGACTTTACCAAAGAAATACCTGTCACACACAGAAATACTATACTTGTGTCTGTCTGAAATCTCTTCTTCTTTGTACAGTCCTCATCCAGGGGGATGTCTCAAACTGAAAAAGTATTTCACACTCAAATCTCTGTTGTGGCTTTAAATAGATATAAAATAACAAGTATATAAAGCATCAAGACAGTTCCCTTAGATCATCAAAAGAAATTATCCCACAAGGAGGCCAGCATTAATCTAAGCTGAGATAGGGTCTTCAGCTATTCCTTCTTTACTTTTGTGTGAATTAGTCTTGGGGATTTTTTATTTTATTATTTTTTTTTACTGCTGGCTTTCACTGGGAGTTTTCTCAGCTATTTTCAGCAGTTGGTTGTCAAAACTTTTTCTGGAAAGCATCGCTGATATAAACAATCTACTGATCTAATCTTGTAGTAGCCCTGTGTTTAATTAAACTTACAGTGTGTCTTCATGTTAAGGAATTGTTTTAGCCCTTGAAACCTACATATAAATCCAAACTCTTGGTTTGTTGGAAATGCTTTTTTGGGAAAAAGGAGATGATTCAAAATGCCTATTTCAAAGAGTTGCCACACAAGTAAATAAAAAGCTTACCTCCTCTGGGAAATGCCATATAATGGATTTAAAAGATGAACAAAATCCGAGTGTTTATTCAGTCTCATGGACAAAAAGGACAAACTCACTGACTTATCACAATGGTCAATTGTGCAAGAAGCTGAAACAGGCCATTTCTGACAGCCAGTGAAAAATAACATTTGTGCCCATAAAAAAGACCCCTCATGTTGTATTTCACATGGAAAAGCCAATAGAAGTCCTCAGCCAAGCTTTTTTTATCACTGAACTATCTTGATTTATACTTTGTTTGAAGTTCTCAAAATGAAACTTTCAGTCTCTTGCTCGCTAAAAATAAACTTGCCGTAGCTGGTTAGGAGGCAGCTGACGCAGGCAAAGTTTGAGTATTCAGCCCTTAGGAGAAGAACAATTGAGGGATTACTCTTTTGTTCTGTAGAAAGCAAGCATGACTTCTATATATTTCAGATTCAAGTCTGCAAATTCTTAGTAATAAATAGTCCAGCTGAAGCTGATTTGTGAAATGGATTTGCAGAACCTGCCCGTTTTCTGAGAAAACTCAAAATTATTAATGGAAAAATGCATACTCTACATACATTTCAGTTCATATATCTCTAGTTACCTGCTAACAGTTGAAGCACTGATAGATGCTGTGCATCCCTTATAATAAAACATTCCCTATAAACATTTTTTCTTTAGATTTAAATTGTAAGTTGAGAGAAAGCTCAATAAAGCCTGGTTTCATCACATGGTTTACTTGGGTTATTACTTCACTGTCATTTGTATACAGACACCTCCTGCCTGTGGAGAAGGGCAGTAGTTGCCAGTTAAACCAGACGATCTATCCCCTATTAACCAAAATTAACATGTTTTAACTGGTAATCTGTTGGCAGGATGGCTGCAGGCTACATTATTTGACTGTGGCTAGTCAGTCTATGCTTTCCCAGCTTTCTCACCTACGTCTGTCTCAAAGGATAGGCAAGACACATCATGATGTACTGGGAAGCACAAATAGGGGCTGCCATATCCATGCATGAGGAATACAGCATGGGGTGTGAAGTCTGACTCCAGCCTGAGCAGGAGAGAATATTAAATATCCCTTTTCCCCACCGTCTTTTTTTTTTTAGGCAAAACTCTGTCAGGAATGGTTTGCAGTAGCTGACTGCTTTGGGACTAGATGACCTCTCCAGGTTTCCACCTACCCTATTAAGATTTTAAGAATTTTCACACCGGAAAAATCTGTTACTTATATAGACAGGTAGAGCAGTGCTAATTCAAATATGATTTATGCAATTGGTACTGAACTCCAACTAGGCCAACAAACACTCTCAAAACTGGATGTTAGCTCCTGAGCTGCCCATAAAGACATACCCTAACCTCTGTGCAGAAAGGCATTCAAGATCATAAATTAACGACCTGTAGGACAGAAGACCTAGGTTCTTTCCGACCAAAAGGAAGCAAAGTGGTCCAGGGGACTCTCCGTAAGAGAAGAGACTAAATGTCTCCTTCCCACCTCATCCCTCCTTTCTTACATCAGAATGATCACACCTGAATAACTACATGGACTTGGCTCTAGAAAGTACAGGCAGTCTGTTCTACATCAAAACCAAGTCATCATTATGCCTCATAACTCTAACTATCCTTCCCCTCCCCCAAATTAACTCTTTTCATATTTCTTTTCCTATCATTTACTTATTTCTTTTTTTAACTGAGATCTTACCACAAACATAAAAATACGGAAAACAAATTCTTAATCTTCCAGACACTGTTCACTAATTTCTTTGGATTTACTCTAGCTTCATAGTAGCCTTATACAGAGGTCAGTCCTGTGGGGTTGCATGATTTCCAGATCTAATATATAATACATATATTCTCTGGAGGCAGATGTTGCAGCCACTAATGTTTTAAGGGGAAAATTTCCTTTTTCTCTTATTAATAAATGGGTTAGTTTATGATTTTCATTGCTTTAACCAAGTATCTTAGGACAATATTGCTTAACTCAAAAGCTATAAAGTATTGAAAAATAAAAGTGCAAAAGTTGCAATCCGTTGGATGTCCCCATGTACCGAGGTCGAAATTCCTCGTTGTCCTCACCATTTCTGCACACAGCTTCATAATCTTTGAAAGAACCCCAAGGGGCTATTTCGCTCAGAATTTCACACAGCAGACTATGAGAAGGAAAGAAGATAGAGACATCAGAATTAAAGACTGAATGTTTAAGGGATTCTGTTCAGCAACTGGGCTTATTTTAAGCCTTAGTACAGACATTGTTAGAACTACAAAAAAATAAAAATAAAAAAATCAAGAACTGCTGAAAGTTCTTTAATTCTCAGAACTGGGATAAACTACATTTATGCTACATTGCAAACTGCTTCAGAAAAGGTGGAAGTTGTCTCACTTTGAATGTATTCTAAATTAAAAAACATAAGGAAAATATTGTGCTTGCATTCTGTAGAACAAAGTACACGTTGTAGAGTATATTCCTCAATAATTCAAACTTTAAAAGGTATGGCATTTCAAGCCTTAAAATAACAAAGCTACACTCTTGCAGAGGTTATACCACATGGGGGTGTTCATTTCCCTTTGTCTTAGTTGCATAAACTCAAAATCAACCCTATACAGTAAATGATGTCTGCCCTATTGTCTTATATAAACACTCTTTTGTTTTTCTTCAGTGAAAAGCTGTGTTTAAAGAAAGCTCTGTACGAATTCCAATAAAGAAACTAGTGTAAGAAATCTGGATTCATAAAATGAATTAGAACAGCTCTACTGTTACATCGACTGGTGCTGGGAAGCCAGCAAAGTCAGATAATATTTTACTTGGAGCTGAAATGAACTGTTGTGAACTCTGACAAACCAGCACTTCAAAGCATTCTGAACATACTGCCACTAGCATAAGGAAATTTATCGTGACTAAGAGCCTGACTCTGACCCTTTTTACACCATTATTACTCTGCTGACTTCAGCTGGATGGAAGATCAGAATTAAATCATTCATGGATATCTCTGTTCTCTGTGATTTACAGAAACATTTAAAAAAAAAAAAAAAGTAATCATACTTGATACACCTATTCTACTCCAAACAAAAACAGCTCAGAAAAACCTCAAACAAAATTCTGCACAACATTCGGGCAACTTCATGGGTGGCCCATGCAGGAATCAAGACAACTGATGAAAAGATGTCAGATTTGGTGATATTGCTGAATCTTTAGAAATTCATACTTTCTGGGAATGGGATACAGCCCACATCATTACATTATTTTTATTGAACCATAGAAATACATCAATGGGGCTAAATTAAAATATAAACCGCAGCAAAAGTATTTTAAGGCTTTAAGAAAAGATACATATTTTTACAACCTCAAGCCTATTATGGATTTCATGGAGACTAGCGTGTAGCAACTTGACGTTATTACGATGATAATTTATTAATGATTTGTATATTTCAGTACCCCTCTAGTTCTCCTGAGACAACATCAAGACTTATCTGTGCTATGCATTTTACAGACATAAAGAATGGATTTTTTTGTCCTCATAAATCAACAGAATAATGCAATTGCTGAATGCACATAAAAACCAGAACACAAGAGGATTGTTGTACAGCAGGGTATAAATTGTACTGCTAGTTATCCCTAAATGTTCCCTTTTTGACTATTTACAGGTTTTTTAATCTGTCCTGAGCGTAGATGTCCTCAGACATGGAAAACAGTTGAAAACTTGTTAAATTCCTCAATCACATACAAGCGAGTCAGTGGTAAATATAGCATAGCCACCAAGAAGAATTCAAAGGGCTTTGAATCTTTAGATCTGATGCGTAATTCAGCTGACACATGGCACGTGAAACTTAACATAAAGTAATGTAAATTGGTTACAGAAATGCAGTTCAGAAGTAAAAAGTGAAAGGGGAAAAAACACAGAGAGGCTTAATAACACCGGACACCCAATAAAACAATCATAGAAACTGGCCCATTGCCAGTACAGTGCAAATATACATGTCTGTGAAGCTGATAGAACAAAAATCCCACCAACACCCCACAGGGGAGCAGTTTTAATCTTAGTCACAGCTATGATGTCATCAAAAGCTATTATTTCATTCCCATTTTTTCCCCTAAAAAATGAGCACAGCCAAGACAAATTGCACAATGAGATTGCTTTCCCTACACTAACGTGTGCCAAGTACGTCGTGGTCGGAATGCAGATTTAGGTGAAAACAGGATGTAATTTTTAGGAATTTATCAACATTGTGGACCTTTCAACACTATTGCCCATTATAGTTTTGGGGTGACCTGTCAAGGCTTTACAGCGTATTATCACATATCATCCCTCCTACAGAGGACCAACGCAAAGTCTATGTACCATTTAGACATTTTGATGTATTTGCTCTAGCCAGTGTTACCTCTCTAGCCCACAAGCTGGCAGGATTAGAGAAATATGTAAGATTTTGTCTCTGCAAATACTAAATTGCTGGAGTTATTCATTCATTTAAAAAACCTCTTTTTAAATGTCCCTTGACATTTTTTTTTACTTTTTTTTTTACCACTTCCGAGTCCCTTCAAATTCCACCAGATAGTGTGTCTCTGATGGGATATCATTAAATACTATTGTCTCTCCGCCATTTTTTTTTAACTTTCTTAGACAAAACACTTTTTCATTTCTTGTTGTCCCACTATCTCTAAACATTCAGAAACAGACTGCAATGCCAACACCAGCAAAGAATCTTACATTTGTACCGGCAGGACGAGATAAACGCTTAACCCTGGCCCTTTGCAATTAGAGCTTTGCAATATGACGTTGCCTCGATAGTTTAAAAGTTCCTTTCGTTGACCACTGTAAAGTACTTCTGCAAATCTCTTGATGAATCCCAGGTTAGTTGAACTGTTCAATTATAGCTTTATCCTAATCCTACTAGCTAAGCGTTAATACTAGCAACCTCCCACATCCTAATCCTGTCCCACTTGACACTGACCCTCGCTCAGTCCCAAATGATGTGTGTGTTAGCATAAAGCCATGCAAACAACATATTAATCAGGAACGCAACAGGAAAGTGAAAGATATATAACAGTGTTTCAGCAAAAAGACACTACTCTCTCCAAACACAGCGTTGGCACACACAGGTTTAAGTACATCTAAAAAAATAACATAAAAACATACACAAGTGTGTGGAATTGTTACAAATCTTGTAAGCAAGCCATTAGAAGGTATCTTGAGCATGATTTAAAACAAGAGGGAAATCCAGTCTGAGTTCAGATTGAAACTATTAGAATTAGATACAGACTTAGAAAATGGAAAGACTTTTATGTGTGATAGACTCTTATCCTCTATAATTCACTGCAGATTGGGAAAATGATTCCTTCAGATCTGCTGTTGACAGCTTAATATTCCCAATGATAATGTTGTCAGGTGATAACACCGAGCCAGCCTATACACTTTGATCTGAATGGAAAGTTTGCATTGACTGCAACATTTGGAGAGAGATTCTGTTTGGAAAAAAATCTCAACTAAACTGAAACATTACCCGAAGAGCATTTGATTGCGGTCAAGATAGAAGTGCATCAACTTCAGAAAGGCCCAAGCTGCCTTGCCTGAGCAAATCCTGAACGGTGACTGAAGTTGTCTCTCCAAAAATATTACTGCGGCAGCCAAAGGCACACAAGAACGATCCTAAAGAACCTCGTATCCAGTTTTTTAAAGTGAGTGCTATTGTCACATGTATTCTCTCAAATTTCAGGAACATGAATATATGGCTTGTACAAACTCTTGGTTTAAACGTCTCTCCACATCTTTCCCCAGCTAACCACAAGACTCACGAAATTCCTTTAGGTTTCTACATCCATATAGCTAAATATGCTTTCAATTATTTTCCTGGCATAGTTAAAGAATAATTTTGATAGTGTAAGGCCTTTATGTCAGGGTAGTAAAACTGTGTCTTTTAGAATGATATTGATACCACTCTGTTCCTGAGTGTCTGATACAGTAATTGCAATAGCGAAAGGCTGGATTGTCCCTGTGGGGACTTAACGAGAAGGGAGGAGCTGAGCAGCATTCCCCACCAAACACAAAGATCAAGGACAATTGTTCCCTGACCATAGGCACACAGTACAAAAGGAGACAGAGGAAAGTAACATGATGCAGGGACATGATTTTTCTCCTCAACTACGTATCAGCCTTTGGAGAAGGTAAGAGTGTGGGTGTGGGGAAACCTGCAGCATGGTTGGTAGGAAAGATACAATTTCTCCATCTTCCAGGGAGCTCTAAATTTTAGTAGGAAAGGCCAAATAGGAACAGCCAAGTTTTGCAGTGAACTGAAGACCAGCCCATTTGCATGTTCAAAAGTTCTCTTGCCATGAAGAAAAGCCTTATAGGCTCAGTCTGGTGAAGCTCATTTAATCTGAAACAGCAGCCAGAAGTGCTGGCTAACAGGAAAGCAAGAAACAGAGATGGAGTGTTTCTTGTTTCCTTCTAGGAGTCAATGGGTGTTGCAGTTTCTGTGCTGGAGACTGCTACCAAACATCACATTTAATAGACACCAATGCACATGTCTGAGGAGACACGGTGTTTTTAAAATCCTGGATGCGCTTGGCTTCACAATATCCTGTGTATGTATGAAGTTTCTTGTCATGTTTGTTGTAAACCTGCTAGGCAGCAATTTACTTAGGTACCTCTAACTACTCTTAGTGTAAGATACAGCAAATGATGCTTCCTTAATCATCTCCTGCACCACATGTGGATCTACAGAGACCTCTGTCATATCCAAGTCTTATTCTACATATGAATATATGCCATAATTCATCTGTCATATCCCTGTTTTCCATATCACATTTCTATTTCGAGTGTAAGGTGCAATCTGATAGCTTGCTCCGAAAATTATAACCTTGTCACTACAACACACCAAAGTATCACATGCTGAAACTGAGGGATTTGACGTGGTAAGCAACGTGGCACAAATGGTTAAAAACCACGAACACAAACTGGAAATTGGATTTGAAAAATAACCCAACTGTTTTGGGGATTACTATACATTAGAACTCAGGGTTTAATTTGAAAATTGCTTTCAGGTATTATGTTTACCTAAATTGCTTTCTTACCTTGACTGAATTGCAGAGTTATTATCACCTACCACACAAAACAGATAAGCTGTAGCATTTGTAACTTGAGTATTATTCATATCATAAGGGTTTCATTAAGAGCTTCCATACGATACTCCGATGTTTATACGTGCACACACGTGCCCCATTGGTCTGTGTGTGCATCATCAGATTACTTTCCTTTTAATTGCAAAATTAAGGTTGGCTTCATGCTTAATACAGGCATTCTGGAGCTATCCCTCCTGTGGGGATAAGGAACAGCATAAGAATAAGAGTAAACAGATCTCCTGAAATTCAAAGTACTACAGTCAGTGACTGTTAAACACACTTATAGGGGTCAATTAATTGGGAAAAAAGCAAGCAATCCCTTTAAAAAAAAAAAAAAACCAAACCCTGAGTGCATCATCTAAGCACTATAAACCATTTAGTAACATCGGAACTTGAATTTCTGCAAGGAGAAAGATGACTGCAGCCATTGCAGTTATCAGGACCTGCTTTTGGCAGTGTAAGTGACAGATCTTGGATGCATTTCTCATTAGGCTGTGTATTTTTATTTTAACCCTAATACACAAAGTTCATATTCTGTATCGGAACTTTGGAGTTGAAAACAAAAACCAACATATTGTCAAAGAACTGAAGCTTCATTCCTCCAATTTGAAGGGGTAAAGTCTTCGTACACCTGAAGTCATGGTGTGACTTTTGCAGAGAGTAGGGTGGCACCAGGACCTTCTCCTCATTGACCTCATGGGATTCATCTCTAGGGCAGTTTCAGAATTAAACTAGCAGACTTTTATATACTCTTATATGCATAATGCTTTGGAGTTTCTGACTTGGACATACCTTCTTGGGCAGCAGGATTCTCTCTGAGAGTGCAGAATACCAACAAGAGCAGAAAACGTGCAAGCTGTCAACAAGTGTGTGTGGACACCGTATTTAAAAGAGGCATTCAATCCCCCTCAGATTGCCACTGAAACTGCTGCTTATCTCTAGCTATTTTGCCTGGACTTATACTTGCTTTTATTTTTCTTGTCACCTATACAGGGGTTTTAAGTTTTTGAAACTACTATACTTTGTCCAATTTGACCCGACAATGGCTTAAAGCTGGTTGACGACATATTATTATCAGTCCGTTGGGGAGTACTGTATAAAAAGCTACAAAGATAGAGCTATCAAGTCCACATGAACTTGGCTAAAACATGTTTCTTTCATGCAGAGATGATAAAAGGCCTGCGGAGTAAGGGTAGGTCATGCATCACCAAAAAGAACACATGAAAGTTGTCCCTTGCACAGTTCTACCCTTTAGCAGTCCATTATTTATGGTAAATACACCTTACGCCACTACCTATGTCAGTACCGCTAGCCTGTTTGCGTTAATAAAAACCAGACTGACAAAATGCTGTTCTCATATCCATGAAGAAAACATCCACTGATTTCAGAGTTGTCCAAGGCTACTAAAAATGCCATGTTTGGTTTAAATATTTACATATGCACATGCTGTGCTGCTCCAGGTTTTCTAGAAACTTTTTAAAGGAATTTTTCCATGTAGCGTTCTCTTAAGTTTTCTGGTGTACAATGAACTTTTCCAAATGCATATTAAAATCCCACTTAATTCACCAAATAACATGGTATCTAAGCTTTTTAAGCACTAGGAAATGTCACACTCTGTTACTGGGTGCTAGAAGTGCAGAAACAAAAAAAAAAAGAAATCAAACAATAAACCACTCTAGACGGTGAGGAAAAAAAAGATTTCCTGCCTTCCCCCACCCTCCTTTACTACCCTTGTTTTATCTTATGGATGTGATATTGCTAAAAAAGCCACAGAGAAGGTATGTGTTTCCATCTGTGCAGGTATATAACATATATGCATATGTTAAATAAATGATAAAAATGGTGGAAGATTTACTACTTTACATTGTTCCAATCGGTATATTCAAATACGTGTATTTATTTAGCTTTGGTTATTACTTTGTTTATTCTTCTTACTTCTAGAATTCTATTATTTACATTAGCATTACTGGGTGAGCCAGTGAGTGGCTACTGTTACTCGATATGCTTTGAAACTGCAACATCTGTCATCCCACACATAAAAATTCGTAAATACACACATCCTATGTATCTATCCTCACATCTCATGCACATTATACTCATGCACTCTTAAAGATTAAGTATGAAAACATAACATACTGCTGAAGATCTTCCCATTTCAAGCAAGCCTCACTACTTGCTAGTTCACCTGGGTAAGAATGAGAAATGTGGGGAGGAAAACTGTTTTTCCTCAATCAATTTTGCAATCTCTTCCATAATGTAAATCTGACAACTCCTCTTGGCACTCCTTCATTTTTTCTTTAAACTTTCAAACCTATCGTTTGCCTTCTTTCCCTCAAAACACCCACTGGGTTTTGGAAATTTTTTGTTCCTGGCACAGCTGCCGATATCTGGTGGCAACTTCTGCATGGGCAGAAGTCCCCTGCAGAGAAATGGCAATGCTTCTCTTTTCCCAGAATATTTTGTACCCTTGCTGTTCCGCTCAGTGTGCGGTTCCTGGCCAGAAGAGCATTTTGTCCTGTGTGTCATATGCTTGAGCCCTCCCATCTTCCTGCTTATAATCATAAGATTGCTGTTAACAATAATAATGTCAACATTCTGAATTTACAAAACAAAAGGCACAGAGATTAACTCCTTTAATTAATCCATTGAGGGGATAATCCAGATATTGCTACCAGAGATACCAATTTTTATTGTGAAAAAACACTAAAACCCAACTTCATTTAAATTAATTTCCAGAATATCGCAAATGACTGAAAACTGAGTGGTAACAAAAACCCACAGTGCTCTTCAGCAGATATATCAGGGCACTCAGAAGGATCAGCTGCTCAGAGCAACCCCAAAGCCACTTCATCGGCTCCGGTCGTACTGTTCAATCCTGACTTAGGGAGACGGACTGTATCACCACAAAAAATAAACGTGGGCTGTCACAGATATGATAAGCACCCTCCCAAACTCAGAAGGAGAGGGCACGTTATCTGAGATGACTCAAGCAGTGGGGACATTTCACAGTACGATCGATCCCATTTAGGTGCAATCTTGAAGGAGCTCAGTGCTCTCCTTGGCTATGGACACGTTAGCACAGTGCAGGACCAGCTAACGCTCAGGTGGCAATGCTCAGCGTTTCCTTAGCAGGCACAAACCAGCTTTCTCTTCTCTAAAGCAAGCAGAACTCTTTATCCTGTCCTTTAATGAGGGCTGCACTGGGTATTTTTTCACACAGCTCGATGACTTGCTATGAGTAAGAACATTACATCTTCTTTTAGGAGTATTTAGTCACTGTTGACTTTTCCAGTATTGGTGCCAGCATCTCTCATCTTGTTGGAAAAAAAACCCACAGTGAAGACCCTGGCAGTGCTAGAATGGAGGTTTCATGGTTGTAGAAATCCTAAAACTATCATGTGTTCCTCTAACACATGTGTTCAGCAGTGTTAAAACACTGACTTCACCCGCAAGTAGTTCAGCATTTTACAAAGTTCCACTTCCCTGCCCTCAAGAGCTTTCTATTTTAAATGGCAAAAACAAAAGAAGTAAAAAGAACAGAGCAGAAGTGAAAAAATATTTTTAAAAGGGACTCTGGTCCTTTGTTTCATCGTTTTTGTCAGTGATTGTAAACAACTTTTATTGTGACAGTAAATTAACTAGTATGCCTCTGAAAGAGTACTAAAGAACTATATATAATAATCTAATTTAGCATCTACATTGTTTGACGTTTCAGTACTTCAGTCTTTTTTCTGACCTTTGACAAATGTTGAAAATGCCTAGGAATTGCTTTATGGCCTCGTACAGGAGCCAGTCCAACTTTATCTCCAGTGGGAGGTGGTTCAGACTTGTAGTTTTATCCTGTGAAACAAATGGAATCACTTCCCAGAAAGATGGCAGCCTCCAGCCTTTGATTCAGGAAGACTAATTACAGAATTAAATACAAATATAAGCACGTTTAAAATCATACCTCAGCAAGGCTGAGGAGCACGTCTTACCCTATAGCTGTAGCGCATTACTACACTGAAAAAGCTTCTATTCTTATTCTGCCAATAAATGTTAACACTAGCCCTGATCCTACTAATATTAAGAAAAACATCTTGCCAAACAAAATGCATGGAAATACTCAAGACCTGGCATTTATTCGTTAAAATAAGTACATTTAGGAGTGTCAATATTAAAATAAGGAGTGTATTATTGTTACTGATACACCAGGAATAGCAGTTCTGCTTAGCAATCAATATTGATAAGTTTGAAAAGAAGTGATCCAAAAGTTATGAAGACATTCCTAGGTCAGCAGTAGAAAGTAAAGCACCCACAAACCTCAGCTCCTGAGAGGAGGTGGCAATTCAGACAGCTAAACTAATACTGGGGAGAACCGAGAATGAATAAGAATAAATGCTGCAGTGGACCAGGCAGGAGTCTGGGGGAGTTTTTTGCTCTCCGACTTGGAACAGTAGGATTGGAAAGCATTTTTTCATTTAAAAAAAAAAAAAATACACAAAATGACAACAGTGAGGCCTGGCTTTCAAGTCTACATATAAACATCAGTGCTTGGTTTTGAAACTTGTGGTCCTTAAAAACCTTATATTTTATTTTCAAACAGCATACCCCCTGCCAAGAAGTTACATTTTTTCCCTCTTTAAATAAGCAGCTAGGGTAATGGCACGATGAACAAATTTCATTTCTTTCTGTTCAGTTTTTTCCATCTTTAATACAGCCTCCAGCAGGCCAGATGGCACCAATGCAATTGCTAGTAAGTCAATACATCTGGCTACATTCCTGAAATGACAAATCTGATGGATAGAGCCCCAGCTCCTATACAAAGCCTCTTTTCAGAACGCTCTCCCTGGTACTTGTCTGCTTTAAGCAAAACCTAATGTGTGAAAACAAAATAAAATTGAGCTCTTTCACCACCCCGCGCTAACGTTTCATTCGCAGTGTTTTTATTAACGCTGCTCTCTCGCTGCCCTGCTTCTGTACCTCAACCCCAATCTGCCGAGCGCTCTCTTTTTGGCACAAGACGGGCTCTGTTCGAAGACCTCCCTCCTCTGGAGCTGCTAACAGTTCAAAGCAGGTTACAATAAACACTTTGGGCTTTTCTCATTAAGAACAGCGAGATTGTTTAGGAAATTGTCCTCAAAGAGAGAACAATCTGAGAAAAGCAGAAGTGAAGCAATTGCTTCTTTCAACCTCAATAGTCTCTCATCGGGCAAATCAGGAGTTAGAAATACGTGCGACCTCTCGCCATCATCAGAGCGGCAATCTGTCAGCGAGGCGCTGCGCTGATACTGATGCTGCGATGCCATCCATATAAGGTGCGAGGGACTCTACAGCCTTCCACGGTATCCCTGGATTATTTACAAATCCACAAATAAATATCCGGAGGCGGCTGGTTGGACCAACAGAAGGGTGCGTAGCAGAAAACTGCGGACAACAGCACATGCATCAGGTGTTAACCATCTTTTAGACAACATTAGTCTTCATCTTTCTCTTTTTTATATAATTTGGGACTAGCAAGTAGTACCAGATAAAATGCAAAAGCACAGAAAGGTGCCACTCCACCAGAGAACTGCTTTATCCCCATAGCTATTTTGCAAAATAAAGCACCACATGAGGTGTGGTGCTTCTAATTTGTGTTGTGCCATGTTTATTCATCACTAGCAGACCCATGACAAGGAATAAGTTATTTCTATGTTGACTGCCGTCACTGCCATAATAAATATCAAACAACTGACAGGTTTGAGTCACAAAACTCAAGTTACTAAAACAAGAAGTAGTTGGAAGTCTGTTTCAGTCTATGAAACTTTTACACTTAAAAATTAGTACTCTGCCTCCTGAAGTCATTGAGATGGCTCAAGGAGTAATAAAGGTATGAAGAAATAAAAATATAAAAATCAAGAAAATAATATTTATAAACACTAATCAGAGTGATTAGCAACTAGTGAGAAATGTGCTATGTCCAGAGGGGTTAAAGCTGAAATCATTCCATCCCAAGTACAAGTCATGCTTATGACTCTCAGCAACCCCATCGCAAGCATTTCTGTCTGCAACCTGAGCTGAATACAGTCTCGATCCAGAAAGCTAAGAGTGCAACAGACAAAAATTTCTGATTTATTTGGTACAGTCTTTGGGCATCAGAACAAAAATGACGACAGTGAAGCTTTTCCAACCTTTTAGTATGCACCCAGGCTATGATTCCTTCAGAACTACATTTTCTTCTTAAAGGGGCAAAGGAATTCAGGGTGAGCGTTTCAAACACACCTACTGCAGCCAGCGCTCATCTCTAGACAAACAGCATTGAGCGTTCAGGGGTAGGACCTCTTTAAACACCCCTGCCTTATTCAATATAGCAGAAGACTCGCAGGATTTATTCTGTTTTAATTATATCCCACTTGGACAATGAAGTTAACTGCAGAGGGGCTTTTTGCATAGTTCAGTAATATCACAATTAAATCTCTCTCTAAGTTGATTTCATTGTGTCAACCTTTTTTTAATGAATAATAAAAATGAAAATTATTAAAGCCACAGCTAGCACTCAGGATCAAGGATGATACAGCAAGCATCCATCCAATTCTCTGTCCACAGACTGGTAACGTGTGCCACCGCGTCTTTGGTTTGTTTCTCATACAAAACCAGAAGTCTTCACAGACTTTGAGAGACTCACATGTGTATCGTTTCAGGCTCCACCCCGTGATATCTGATCTATGAAAAGGTTCATGCTTGGGTAACACCTCCGTGCCCTTGCACCGAGCTTTTTGCTCTTAAATAGGACTAGGTAAAAGAAATTATTAGGATCTGCTGCTGCTTCTGAAATGTATAATGTGATGCAACCAGTAACAAATTATTGTGTGCATAACCACACCATCTTCTGAGGACTGAACATGTGTGTCTATACAATATAGTACTGAGCTACTATCATTTCAAATATCACCAAGCATCAGAGAGATCTATATGATTATTCTCTAAATATTTTAGCCTAAAAGTTTAAAATGAAAAAAACAGCGATCGTTATGAGGAGAGTGTTTAGAAGATGACAACTGAGAATAGGAGAGCATCCCATCAACTGCAAGTGGCTCTAGGAATGGCAGAATGAATCCAGAGAATGAAAGGGCCTTATTCTCCATGGCTTTCCATCATATTTCTCTCACTGTCTTAGTGTTTGTGGTTCTCATTTCTTAATCGTTATTTCACCTTGCAATCTACTGTAGCCATTAATTATTTGAATTTTAGATTCCTTTAACCTCCCCAGGTTGCTTCTCTACTTGTCCGTTGAGAAGAAGATATTATATGTGGATAAATATTTTCTATTTCTCCATTCATTCTTATCAAATGACATTTTAAATTGCCTCATTCTTCCATGCAATTTTTGCCTACCAATGTAATTGCTTCATGGATTTAAATCATGTAATATTAGAGCATTTTAAAATAGCACTAATGATCTATAAAACTAAATATAGAGAACACTTTTGAAAAAGCTTTTAGTTACGGAGAATCCAAATTATTCTCATTTGGAAATATATTTAAGTAAATTTGGATACGTTGTACTGTCAGTAATTTTTCACCATCTTCATTTTGCACAGTCTAGCCACATTCCATTTTGATCTTCTGAAATCAAAACTTCACTGGCCTTGTCACCCTACTTAACTTACTTAGTGAAAAAGCACTGAGAAATTGCTCTGGTTTTGAATATTTATCTGTTGAGTCATATATTGAAGCTTAAAGCACAGTGATTGAGAGGGACTCTCAACAGATTAAGTCACCTTTTGGGATTTGGCACAGACCAGGGAAAAAAGGATAGCACACTAGCTATGTTTTGAAAGAGGTTTGAAAAAAATAAATCAAAGCAACCACCTTGAATGTGTTAATACTAAGATGAGCATGAAAATCCATGCTTTATAGGCACTTAAACCCCACTAGAGCTTTTTTATTTTTTAAATCTGCCCTTAGATATTAAGGTGATAGGAACTTTGAAAAACAGATGGTGACCAGCCCCAGGGGTTCTAATTACTAGAAAATTAGCACAGCTGAAAATGACATCATCCAGGTGAGCAGCTATTGTACATTCACATTTGAGCATTATTCAAAATAATAAAGAATGTATTGAAAAGGATTGTCTTCCGATTAAGTAACTGCACAGAGACTGGAAATCATTACTTCTTTTTCCGGATTTGATACAGGCACCTTGTATCACTGGGCTTGCTTGACTTTCCTGTACGCTACTGGGAGCGGCGCAGCCCCAGTCTCAGCCAGAACCTCTAGCCATTACTACATCATCATTGTTAATAGAAGAGAAATCCGTCCCAGCTATGTTAGCAATATAAACATATCTGAACTTTGGCTAGTTATATTAGGATCTGATGCTAGTGTGGAAAAAAAACCCCAAAAAACAGTAATCCTACTGTAATCTATTCCTAAGAAATTTAATTAGGCAGTTCAATGTGGGTGCTGTTACTTTCTGATTAGCATATCACAGGGATTCAACATCATTAGCAAAGGTAATGACTGTTTATCTTGTCCCACAAGATCATCTACCAGCTCTGAGAGCTTCTCCTCTCTCATTTTCTAGTCTGAGTTGAGTTAGGAAGGTATGAGAGAGGCTGTGTGATTTGGAAGATAACTCCTTAGAAAAATTTTATAACTGTGCTCAATAAGCAGATGCCCAGACATAAGTGATACAGTTTTTATGTAAAGGCTGACCCACAAAGTTTTATTCAATAGAAGAAACGCTGCTGGAATCACAGTTTGAGTCTTTGACTGCTTGGGTTGATTTTCTTAAAGTCCTGGGTCCTAGACACTTTTGTCCCTGGATTGCAGCAAACAGCGCATGGCAGATAATCAGTTTTGACTCACGCAGGCTGACATTTTGAGGGCTTCCACACTCCTTGTGCGGCAAAATGTAGTGAGTATGAGAGTGCTATCTCTTCCTCTCACTGCACCTCCCCGGATGCAGAATAAATGTCCTGGATTCAGATGTACTCCTTCATGAAAAGTGCTTCTTGGCACCTGATACACAGATACACCAGGGTAACAGATACTGTGTTATCAGTACTGCTCAGCATAAAGAAGTCCATTGTTTTTGGCGTAAAAGAAGTTATATATATTAAATCATTCACCAAAGAAGGTGGTTCTCAGAAAAAAAAAAAAATTAACATATATGAACATAATAACCAAGTATGTGTCCCACTATTTTGGGTTTCATTTCAAGAGAAACCAGAAAACTGGAGATCATATCTAGACAAGAGAAACCTGTGGCCATTATAAATAAAGGTGCTTTTCAAGGTCCATTAAGCACTAATCATACCTTAGATTAAGGGGAGAAGGAGGAACCACAGGTCTAAGATTGTTTAAAGGCTATATTTCATACTATTAAGAAATTTAAGACAGAGACAGGTCAGGCTGAGTTCTGTTTAATTTAAAAGATACTCATCTCAAGCGTTAGTCAGAGGTCTCAGGATACTGGATGTCTTTCTCATAACTGCTCACAGGAAAGAGCGAGGAGAAAGAGTTTCAGGAGAAGAAAGAGTAATACAGTCCTGGTTTGGGCCTAGTTTCTTCCATTTCCTCCCAAAACCACAGTTTAAAAGTCAATTCTAGTATTATTCTCACAGATTTGCAAGTTGCTCATCTAAAACACGTAGTTAAGATATATTTACTCTCCCCTAATTTGTCAATTGACTTGTACCAAGGTGCACTGGATACCGCCCTTCTGGGCGAGTTCTGCTGCTCTGCAGGAGTGTTTTTCTTACACTGGTTCAGCATTTGCCTAGCTCATCCAGGCTGTGACAGCCTGCGCAGGTAACTGCGCCCCTGCCTGCATACATTACTGAGATCTGCTGCCCAAGGCCAGCTCCGATATCGGATACATCACTGCGTTGTCGAATAGAAGCGTTACCTCCTACTGAAAACAGTCCCTCCAACTAGAGAGCACAGTTTGCAGTAATAACAATTTGAAATATTGCACAGTGATGAAGTTCTTTGATCAAACGTTGTTGATCGAGATAAGCAATAAACATTTTAGCCTTAACCTAACGGAGAGGACATAATGATTTAGCACAAGAGGCTGGCAGCCTTTATGGAGCAACACGTAGGTTATCCAAGAGCTCCCAGTCATCACCCAAGCCCACTGGCACCCTTCTCCCTTCCAATCTCGACACAAAGCAATCACTCCATCAGTCACTTGATTTGGATAATGGGCACACCACCTCTCCTGGAGAAGCATTCGAGGGCCTGATGCAAACCCCAGCAGACCCACAGGTCGGTCTCTCCCCACCTCCAGCCCTGCCTGACCGGGCTCGGCTGCTGCAGCCCTTACCCAGCTCCCGGCTCTCTGCAGAGACCTAACCAACGCGCACCGGGACCGAGGCACTTCCAGATTTCTGCTCTGTTGGCTGGGTGAAATCATCTCAAAACAAGGTCAGAGAGGAAAATGTCACCTTTGAAATGGAAGGAGGTTTCTGTAGCACATTATCGCCTAATGTAAACAACAATGACACTACAGACAGCAAAAGTTTGCAGCTGTATTATAAACTTTCTTCCATCCCCCCCTGCCTAGGAATAAGCCATCCAAACAAGCCCTGGCGGTTTTGACTGCTCAAGAAACTTTATGGCTGAGAGCTGCACAGATGATTTACTGCTAGGTCCCCTTTTTCCCCTCAAGCTTGCACTAAACTAGAAATTCACAATTGTTTAATGGAGGAAAGCATACTTGCCTTTTCTTTTTTTTTTTCCCCCTTCTCATGAGAAAACTTGTTTTATAGTTCTTGTGAAAGAATTTGTGATGTCTGATTACAACATGGAGCTATAAATCCAAGTCTTAAAAAAAACAGCGTCTCTCTCTTTTTTTTTGTGCTCAGCAATAACACACTTGTTTTAATGAGCAAATCGTCTAGGTATGAGAGCACACAACTGCCGAGAGAGAGAAGATAAGACAAAACACCCCGCTGCACCTCTGACGTTGTCGTGATGGATGCTGTTCTAACAAAGCACGTAGCTGATACTCAAAGCTGTTTATAAGCTTTAGGCCAGCTAGTTTCTGCTTGTGAAACAGCCTGAAAAATGAAGCCAAAACCAGACCTTGATGCAGTAAGGTACTTCAGAAGATACGTAATTTCAAGTGCATTGCCTTCATTGGTCTGAGATTTAATTATGGAAATATTACAAGACTCTCTCTTACTTAATCATTCACTTAGTCTATAAAAATAATACAGGAAAAATAATTGTTTCTTTACTAACTTCAATAGAAGACAACATCAAAGGAAATGCAGCCACCACTTTTAGAGGAACAGGTGTAAAGATAAATCAAAATCAATGTGAGTAAATGGATCCAATCCATCTGGTCTCCCAACCCAAAACCTTTTAAACCTACTGATAGACTCACAACCATTGGGATGTTCCTGAAGTCAATCTACACACAGTCCTCCATCCGAGCAAGTCATCCCACAACCTACATCTCTCATGGTCTACTCCTCAGGCTCTTTGCCAGTGCAAACACCAGATTCCCTGAGCAGGGCACAAGTAGTGAAACCAGTGCAATGGCATCTCCAAGGTCACGGTTGCTGAGGGAGGGGGATGCACTCAGGACATCCCACTCATCCCTCTTCAGCCTCAAATTTGCCAAGCAGGTTGGGAGAGACATAACTCTCTCCCCCCCACATCTTGGGCATCTCTCGCAGCAGGTCCTGAAGTTTTTGCCCCAGAAGGGTGCTCTGAACGCCCGCTGCTCAGCGCAGTCCAGAGACCAGCCCCCTTTGCCTTCTCCAGCTGCTAGGACTGCACCAGCTGGGTCCAGCTGCAAGCATGTGAAGCTGTTTATTAAATCTGCATTTTGTAGTGGCTGCAAGTACAGAGCTAGTTCAACTGCCATTGACATCTCAAGGCAATCCAGTAACTGAAGAATATTTGCTTAAAATATGTGTTTGCTGTCCGTTGGATTGTTTTGAAGTGTCACATTTTTCATTATATTCTCCCTCCCTAGCTGATGAGATATAGTGAGAACCAAAATCTTACAGGAGGTATTTAACTACTGTTCAAACACAAGTCTGCAAGCAAACACCAGCAGGTACAGACCCTTCTGTCATACAGGCAAACTTTCGTAGTAAGCACATTTTTACAGAGACCCACAAAAACCAGTAAGTGACTAAGGGAATGGGACCAATATTTAAACACAATCCAGTATGCCCATCATTTTGGTTTTGCTTTCCTGGACCAATATGCTTTTTTTCAGCAGTAAAATAAGACCTAGCAAGAATGAACCAGGGGAAAAAAAAAAAATCTCTTCTGACATTAACTTACACAAAAGAAACTCAGTGAATATAAGTGCTGTAGCTGTGATGATGGAAGGACAAAGGCAGGAGGCAACCTCTACCAACCATATGGCTTAAAAAATCAACCAAAGAAAATTTTCAAACCCATAAAAACAAGAATATCACTTTCAAACCTTGTTTTTGAAGATTTTTTAGACACTGGTCCATTGAACTTCCAGGCAGCCCTGCATTGGAACAGAGGTTGCCCTAACTGATGGTGTATGGGATATTGCACACACGTGTGCCCTGTAGCCTTCCTCCTCCTCCCTACAACATTGCCATTTTTGTTGAGAGTTATGAATAATATTTTACAGCAAATTATTCTTCTGAAGGTGTATGACTAACGGATATATATCAAAAAATTAAGACATGAAGACTTGTCACACCACATATTTCTAATAGTGAAATATTTTCTCTTTTTTTTTTTTTTTCCCCAAAGATGTATAGCAGAAACATCAGAGGGAGATTCAGTCAAATGAAAGTTCAATGTCTTGCTGACTATTTTTCTGTACTAGGAGAGAAAGAAAGGAGTGTGTCCATAGGAGGCAGGACTGCAAGGAAGAAGCTGGCCAATACCTACAGATCTGCTTTGGGTTTCCCCCCCCCCCTCCATTTTTCACTGAATAAAATGCTTCAATTTCAGTTCAAAATATTTCAGCTTAGCTTCTGAAAACTGAAAAATGTCAGTTTTCTTTTTTCCAGTTTCCGGTTTTTCTCCTCCCTCTCTCCTGTTATTACTTTCCCTCGCCAGAAAGGATGAAGTAGGATGAGATACTAGAAATACAAGGAAGTCCATCTTTCCTTTTTTTATTTCTATAAGATTTTTTAGTTAAAAAAATTACAAATATTAAGATGGTCTAAAAGTGGGATTGAAGACACCTGCTTTTAAACCCAAACCTCTAATTTAGAGCATTTTCAAAAGTCAAGTACTTTATGTGTAGATACCTTTGAGGAAGACATAATCTCTTAAATAGCATTCACAGAACAATCAAAAAAAAAAGTATTCAAGCTTATTATTTTATTCTATGAAGTTTTCATTCAGCTCTAAATAGCACAGAGGTCTTGCGGGAACAACTTATTTATTTTTTCATTCATTGTGACAAATGCTTGACTACATCGTGGGTTTTGCTGTTTATACTAATGTTTTATGTTTTAGATTCATGTACTACTGCTTTACAAACAATGGGGCTGACCTTTTCAGTTCAGAGGTATCAATGAACTAGCAATGCTTATTTATTTAATAGAAAAAACAGCCTTGTCTCAAACTTGCTTTGCTCAAGATAGAGCAATGGTTCACAAAACTGCACTTAAATTAAAAACTCAGAGTTAAAATTTAAATCTAAACCAAGGCCTGAGTTTTATTCAGAGAAAGAAAACAATCTCCTTAAATTGTTTGTAAGACACTGGTTAAATCAGAACTCTTCCACGATCAGCTTTTAAATTGAGTTTTCAGCAGCGTCCGAATAGGGCTGCATATAAATATCTGTGTTTCTGAACCAAAAAAATCACAAATGACTTTTCAATTTCAGCATTCAAGATTGAATCCTTGTGATATTTAAAGGCATTCTAAAAATGAGGTCTCATATCTGGTGTCTGTATACAATTAGGTCTTAGGGTTTTTTTAAAAAGCAGCAGCAAGGGGACACAAAACATATGCATGATTTTATTTTTAATTTAATCATTTTTTATCATGTTTTCTTTGATACCTTGAAACTATATTCAGAATGCAGAAGAAAATGAAAAGTCATATGCAAAAACCAAGTAGAGGCTGAGATTGCAGGGATGGAGATTCACCCAGGGCTTTGAAGAGCAATGAGATGTTCAGAGCAGAGATTCAGCATCTTGGAAAAAGAGCACCTCTAGCAAGTCATATAGCAGTAGGCTGCTCTCCTCTCACAGATGAGCCATTAGAGGGGACATGCACATATGTGGTGAGAGTTTGGATCCACACCCAGATCAGGCTTTTGGCTGTGGTACCATTCCCATACGCAGGGGTGGCTAATGATACACACAGTGGTGCTGTGTCTCACACCTGCAAGATCAGAATCCTTAAACATTGTATTTTGCTCTTACCTCCCTCCCCCCATATATATACACACACACTTATACGTAGACACAAGATCTGGACTACCTAGGTAGCCTCCCAAGTCAGCCACGTATAAAGTTAAGCCTTCTGTATTAATAGATTTAACATTAGCCAAAATGAAATCCAGGACTTTTAAGAAAGACTTAGTATTTAAAAAAATAAATAAATTAAAAAATTTGCAAAGAAATCAAAATTAATTATCCAAGGAGCTGGAGCCAGGGATAATATCACTTTTGGAAATGCTAAAAAGAAAGAAGAAACATTGAGGGCTGGGAAAAACCAGGAAGGAAAACCGTTAAACAAGATTCTCTCATTACAAAAGTATTTCGACAATGGTTAGTTTCAGTTTAGCTGCTGTACTTTTAGAGGACGGGGTGTACTCATAACACAAGGTGTACTGGCCTTAAACAGCCATCCATCAAGCAAGGCAAGCTCGATGATTTTACATTTGCTAGTTGAGCCTTTAGACTTCAGCTGCACAGTTTCGAATCAGAAAGTGTCATAACTCTGGTTTTAGCCTGAGTCTGCAACCTTTAAAGTTGAGTATAATTTCCTGCATCCCACCGCTACCATCCCCCGCGCCTCTCATAACATACACGCCACTTTTACTCGCAACTGCTGCGGCGCACATTTCTGGCTCCCAAGGAAAACATTAGGGAGTGGGTGTGCTTCCTTAAGATTGTATTGTGCTTAAAGATAAGCCAAACAGAAAACAAAGAGCACATTATAAGCAACTAGAATAGCAGCTTCTGAGGTTTCCAACACTTAAATACATTTAAAGTAAAGTGGATATTAATGACAAACAGCCACTTTCTTGATTAACAACTGTACCATTGCTTTTTACTGGATGAATGGGAGAGGACAGACCTTATTGATAACGATGCACTTGGCCAAGGCTATGCTTGTGATGTTAGGCGGTGAGGTGAAAGTCAGTAATACTGTAGTGCACATCGACTGTAGGAAATACAACCTAGGATACAGATATACAGGTAAATTTACCCAGGTAAGTAGCATACCAGGTTTGTTACTTTTCAATGCATATCAAAGCTCCACAAAGCCTTCCAAGAAGCTGGTCCATTGGAGCGGAACATTAGGTAGGTAAGATGTGTTAGGCAGGACATGATCTAAATAGGTAAATGCATGATACGCTCCCATGTTGCATAAAGTCCTCCATTATAAAGGAGGCTAACAAGCTTTTCTCAAAAAAAACCTTCTCCCACCTCTTGTGTTTGCAAAAAGCTTCTGACACTTGGCAAGCAGTGCATCTTTGAGTTAGAAAAAGACCTTTTCTTTGTCTCATCAAATTCTTTTCGGTTCATGTTGATACGAAAATGTTAAAAATCTCCATTTCCTTTCTCTAGCCTGCCAAAATAGCAATTAAATGCAAAAGGTGGCTGATTAAAGTCTCAAAGCAACACAAATTTTGGCATGATTTTAGCTTTAAGTGATAGTCTCTGCGAGTTAAACCATTTGTTTTAAATTCCGTTATCTGGAACATACTACCTAAGAACAGCTTGTAACACACAGGGTAGATTAAGAGCAATGGTTTAGAAGAGAATTGTGTACCTATGAAGACTACATTCAGATGTGGTTCTTGAAAAAGGAAGAAGAAAGTATCATAAAGAAGTTCTCGGAACCTTACTTTACTACAAGAATGAGTAGGATAACTTGCCATCAGTTGAATAATTGCTTGTTGAGACAGCACAGAAATTAAGGGTAGCATAGCTCTATGGGGCTCTTTGGCAAGGAGTAAATATACTAGCCCTAACAGAAAGGGTGGGCTTTTACCACATTTTTTTTTCCCTAATGTAAAAGTTCGGACAATGCTAGAATTGCTGCTCTGAGCAACCTACTGTCAAAGCTATCCCCAGGTCAACGCTAACACTGCAAATGATGTAGCCTTTATCTAGTGACAGCGACAAATCAAGCAAGGATAGATGTAAGGACTTCTAGAATTACCACAGAAATATTTCCCCTGAAGCACTCGTCTAGCTAGCAACACCTCCAGAGTTTACAGTCTCTGGATCCACATTTGAGTTAGATCGCTTCTGGGAGCGCAGAACTCATTTGGAAATTTATATCCACGCACCTCCCCAGTTCAGGAGAGATAAGACCATGAACATCTCTTTACATGAACCAGTTATAAGAAATTAAACAAAAATCATTGAAGTAATTCATTGGCCATGGCTTCATGAAAATTCACATATATTAGCAGGCACAAGGTATGAAAAATCCACAGTGGTATGTTCTGGAGCAACTGTGCTGCCCTGGGTTCAAATACAAAGCGGGAAAGCATGTAAAGCAAAGAAGCCCACAAACTGGCTCTTGTATTTATGTTATATGCTGTCTTAATCCAAACCAGCACAGAAATATAGATCTCCTGGTTTGTTGGGTGGGTGGGTTTTTGGGGTTTTTTAAATAACAGTTCAGAAATGCAAACCATGAAAAAGAACAAAGTGGGGAAGAATACAAGAGCAGTTGAATAGCTTGGTTACATAACTTATGCACGCTCAAAGTACATTTTATATCTTGTAATTCAGGTAATTAAGTGTTAGATAATCCACATAGACTCTGCTTTGGCCACATTACAGGGATAATATTGTCACAAGAATGATTGAGAACAACTGGCACAGTATAATACACTGTTCTTTGCAGCCTGCCAATAACCAAAAGTGGAGAAAAGACCCAAAAATGCACATTTAAAATTAATGACATAGGAAATCTAAAATGGCATGGATTTAACTGCATTAGAAGGAACAACATTTCTTATAACCTATGTTTCAAAGGCCTGCTAACTGAGACAAAAACTGACTTTGAGAAGCAAGATAACACAAAGAACACTGGAAGGAAAGTACTAGGATTAGAAGCAAACCAGTTAGGAATAACTCTGCAAAACTGGTTTGTGTCCAAACATTTATCGTGAGCCACCTAGGAAGAACCTTTCCTGCCACCAGACATCAATTCTCCTATAAAGTCAAAATCACTGACATGATACAGGATGTTAGATCTATCCTTTTTAGCAGGAAATCCTGAGGAAAATACACCTGTGTGAAACTCCGTGTTTAGATTTGGTTGGGTTTTGAGCTTCTTATGACATGACTAACTTGGTTCTTTCACATCTCAGAATCTTTCTAATTTCATCCTTTAGATGATCTCCCATACTCCTAATTCTAAAAAGTGCTCGGTATTTTTTTTCTTAAAGCATCAATGTTTAGAGTGGTCATATGAGAACCTCAGGCTTTGTTAGAAAAAAAGTTGTCTTCTACTGCTCATCGTTACAAAAAAGCCTTGAATATAAACTCTAAAGGTCCAAAGCCCAGAAGTTTAATAAGAAGGATCTTGGATTTTAGCTGGTCTAACACCTGGCTAAATATTAGTGATATGGAGGACCGACAAGTTGTTTTATATATTCAGGTTTAGCAATATTGAACTGCAGACTTATTTTTTATTCTCAGAACAGATAGCATTTTAGTTTTAACTGCTACAGCACACACTTTAGATCCTCATCATGCCATAACGTAGTGCCTTTGCAAAATAAACAGTACCCTTTCAATAAATACTCCTACTGGAAATATATATGGATAAGAATTGAAATTATTATAAAGCAATTAAATATTTAAATCTAGTGTTCTGGGATTGTTTTGGCATTGGCCTTGCATCAGGAGGCATTGCTCTGAGCTACTGAAAAACCTGGATTAGAGATAGAATGTGGAAGAAAATTCTGGTTTGCAAACAAAAACCACACTGGGATTTGCCACAGCTTAAAACTAGCTAAGAAAAATGTCCAAAACTCACCTTGAAAGAAAACTGAAATCTTTCTGTCATAGAAAAAGGCTTAAAACTGTTGGTCAGCTTGCTAAGGCAGCTCATCCAACTCTCACTCTGCTTCCCTTTGTATTTTCATGCACCACAAGCATCAGCCTAGACCCCAGATGCACCATTCTGAGTAACAGGCCTTCCCAGTTGCCTCCCAGAGGGACAATTAGAGCCTCATCGACTCCAGGAGATCCATGGACAAGTTCCAGTCAGTTCCCCTTACAAGCCTGGTCAGATTTGGCAAAGATTTTTAAAGGCACGGTATGCGTGCACATCTTCTGTGGAGAAAAGGTTCTTTGTTCAAAGCTTGCTGCCTCTTCTTCAATTGTCTACACATAGCTTTAAATTACGTTGTATGTGCTCTTTGCACATTTCCTCTGCTCAAAAAAAAAAAAAAAAAAAATACCCACACCCAACAAAACCACCACTTTTATGGCCATAAGCCATGTCTTAAACTAATAATGAGACTTGTATTAAAAGCAGCAGTCTGGTACTTACATTCCTATTTTCTAAGGTCTTATGAAGCATAGTATAGCTATAAGCTATGCCATATTTCATCTGCAATATTGTCTTATTTCACAGGACAAAGACTAAATATACTTCCTGTGTCTTGATACAGGGGTTTCGCTTTGCTACATACTTATTTCATGTCCCAGTGTAGCACAGAAATGGTGAAAAGTAGATGCAAGGATTAAACTCACAGTGTGGAAGGGGAAGTTTGAAGCAGGATCAACTCAGGAGAAACTTTCAGGAAGTTTAAAGGAGTGATCAAAGTATGTAACTTCCTCGAGACTTGGTTTGTTAATGTTATCACGGGCTGGTGAACACAAGGTATTAAAAACAAACAGATCCTTTAGGCATGTGAACAGATTCCAGGCAAAATGATCCAAATTGAGCCTCTGCATGTAGCCAGCTTCACAGCTCCACATCGCTGCTTCTCCCATGTGGGCAAGTCCAGTTTGGAGAGGAAAAAAAAAAAAAAATCTTTATAACCTTCTCCTTAATTGCGATTCCAAATATTTTAAGGCTTTATAGAAGTAGGATGGCATCTCTTAACTTTTCTACACTAAGGATCAGGTTTTGGATAAGGAAACCAGCAAGTTTTAGACTTTAAGCAACAATATCTTTTGGGAAAAGCCACTGAGAATGGGGTGGAGATAGAGAGCTGTTCTGAGTTCTGTACATAAACCTGAGCAGCTTATGCTTTCTCTTCTCTGCCTCCTTGCACATGTGTCTGCAGAAGTCCCCATCCCTATGCTCAGCTTTTCGAGGAGTTATGAGGGAAAGGAGAGACAATTACAATTGCAAATCCCCTTTGCAGAAGAATTTTAAGAATTTAGGCAAATATTCATCAGAAACAAGCCAGAGAATTTAATTTGCTTAATCCATTGGGAAGGGGAAGGAGAAGGGGAAAGGTCCCAGACCCTTGTGAGGTCTCAACAGTTCCTGAACTTAAAAAAAAAAAAAAAAAGGACCTGAAAGACATGGGTTTCCAAAATAGCTCACATATTTTTCTATTTGCCTATAGTAATTACAGACCACAGAAGCAAGTTGAAACCCTGCTTTTTCTTTGCCCAAAAGTGAAGCAAGAATTCTCTCTCTCTCTAAGGTGAATAAACTTAAGCCATAAGCAAAGTCCTGCTTAAATATTGACACAGAGCAGTATATTCTCCACTACCCACTGTTTTGTTAGCAATTAAAGTATTAGATAACAAGGCACATGTACACAGCTGGATGAAGAAACGTCTAATTTCTGAACAGTGTCCCAGTTTCAAGAGTCGGCAGGGAGTCAAAATGACCTTTATCTTGCCAGTGTTAACAAATTTAGATTAAGTACACAGATACCAAATTCCTTGCATGATCTATTGACTATGTAACGCTAATTTTTGTACCCGTGCAATTTGTACAGTCTCATTTTACTATGTACTGTATGAAGCAACACGTCAAGCATATGGCAATATTGAAGATGAATAGGTTGTTGGTTTTTTTCTTGGTTTGTTCGTCCCCAAAAATAACCTGTGAATGGCCTGGTAATTTGAAAAGCCCACGCTTCACCTTGCAGATGAGATAGGCAGAGGAGTAAATCGAAATGTTGCAGAGGAGACAAATGTGAGCTCTGGAGCACTTGCACTGTTGCGAGGGAGACGGAGTGGGAGTCCACGTGGGAAAAAGGAGCTGCCTGGCGATGCTGCCTGAGGGCGGAGGACTCCATCCATGGGTGTTTTAGGGGAGAGAGAGAGAGAGAGAGAGAGAGAGAGAGAGAGAGAAGTGACAGACAGGAACAGTAAGGTTCACTCTGTAAGTCAGAAAGGAACAGGAAGGCTGATGTTGAAAAACACAGGTCTGGCTTGCTTTAGTTAAAGCAGAGCTAGGCACAAAGGAATAGACATAGAGACGCAGGTAAAAGTCAAACTCAGAACATTACCCTAACTTTCCTGTGTTTAAACCTCTTGTTAGAAGCCCTGCCATACCATCAAATTTCAAAACAAATGTAGCTATTTCCAGATGTCCACTAACAGTGCTTCAATTATATGCATGTTTGTCATTATTTCAGAACATCGAACATAAAGATGTAAATGTACATACACATTTTCATTTGCAGGCTTAGTCTGGCAATCAGGATGTAACAACATCAGTCTTCCTCCAAAAGCAAAGCCATTTTAAAAGGTTTCTCCTTTCACACCCTCCACACGTGCCCACCATCTCCACATCACTGTTCATTGCCCATCACTTTCACCACTACAGCAATTCGTGATGCTCTGCTAGAAATTCTATTAGTGAAGTGATAAAATTGAAAGCAAAAATGTAGGTGCAACTATTGTACAGGCCTAACCTTGAAGAAGGGGATTCTCAAAGAGCCCTAGCAGGAATTAGGGGATTGCACACCACTCAATGCAAAGGGAACTGTTTGCCAGTTGATCCGATGCCTCACTACAACATAAAAAACCTCCTTGTATTTTAGAATAATTCTTTGGAGCCTCTCAGCCTTAAAGGATTTGAGAATCAACATCAGTATACAGAGACGTAACGAAGCTCTGTTTCATGGGATATTACTCGTAAAGAGCAGCAGCAGCAAGGCTGTAGTTATAAGTGGTGTATTTAACCATACTCACAATGATGAAGCGCAATCATAAATAATGCTCACGTCCTGGTAAAAATAAGGTTCTTTTAGTAGTATTGCTAGCTGCTTTTTTTTTTTTTTTTTTGCATGCTGGAACATGCTGCATATCTGACTCATTTCTATGAAAACTCAGAATAATTATTTTTAAAATTAACCAAACACAGGTTTGTATAAAAGAAATCATTGACGTATACAATTCCCTGAGTACAGCTGTGAGGTCAGGAGGTCAGACACATGCTCCCTCTCACTTCCCCAGCTATATATTGAAATATCATTAGCAAATTACCCACCAAAAGGAACAAACACGATGGCTTTATAACATGACGGTTGAGCATTTCACCAGAATTGCTGGTTTTAATAAGTTTGCTCAAATCTAAGGATGAGAAGCTCAGAGACTTGCTCAACATGCTTGTGGTGTGCGCATACGTCTAACTGACGGGATGGGGTGTAGGCGACGGGATGACTTACTGCATGGGCTTTGCTGCCTGCAGCAGAAATACCCAGTCCTCCAGGGAACATAAATTTGCCGTTCCTGTTTTCCTACGTGTTTGTCACAGCGCAGAACGAATGCTCGCTCCTCCCAGGGCAGCTCAAAGTCACCTGGTCTGACTGGGGTGCACTGGGGTGGCCTGTGTTTCATAGGCAGCAGAACGCACAGAAAAAAGAAATAAAATCAGTAACCAAATGTAATGTAGCACAGGATCAAAACCAGGTTTGTTCAGGACATCACTAAATTTGGATTTCTAATGAGGAACGCACGCTGCAGCCAGGGAGGGCCGAGAGCGTGTTTGAAAGGGTTACTAAAAACGCGGGGTGCGTTACAGGACCAGAGACACGCTGGGCTTCTGCCTCCCAGCAGTCCTGAGGCTCAGGGGAACTCGTTCACCCTTAATCTTCGTCAGGACAGCAGCAATGCTTATTTCATTTAATTACAATCATGAAAGAGCTGCACGGGTAGGCAGAGAGGATCTTTTCGGGCCCTGTGTGAGCTCATTTTTGGCAAAACACCCCATCCTGGGACACAGGACTGAACGCGGTTTTGACCTCCCGTGAACTCCTCACAAGGTAACGGGTCCAAAAACAACTTTTCTCCCTTCATCCCCGATGGAGGGGGACCTGCGAAGCAGCAGAGCCTTTCCATCACACGGCGGAGGCTCTGGTCTGGCCTGGACAAGTTGTCCCTGTCACGAGCAGGCAGCCGCGCTCGGAAGGCGGTGGCAGACGGCTGCCCAGAAAGGGACGACTCCTGCTCCCGCTCGGCCGGCCTTCCGGCAGCCGCCGGCCCTGTCGTGGGGACAAGCTCCTTAGAGGCTTTGTAAAAGCACAGCCAACTAAGTTGTTTGGAGATACGTGCTACAGCAGCACATCCCCAACCCTTCCCCTCCCCGTGCCTGCTCCCTAGCCAGCACTGCACAGTCCAGGAGCTGCAACCATCACCCTAAAGAACATAATTTAAGAAAAAAATCAGCTACTTTCAGGCCCAGTATAAAGCACTCTGCTCATATGCAATGCTGCGTGACTGTGGCTGTCACAGTCAACGCTGAATTTCCCCCCCACCACCAGATGCTGTGTAAATGGGAATATTCAATACAAAAGGTTTGACTCTGCTCTCACTCCTCCCAGCATAAATCAATAGTAATTTCATTGGAATATAATGAGCCATTAAAGTCAGGATCAGGCTGGCAGGATATACGCAAAGGAAATAAAACGTAACACAACTCTTGAAATTAAATATTGGCTACCATTTATAATTGCATGACAGCTCATCTTCAGATAGCTTGAGCTCTAGGCACCCTAAGTTGTGAAAACAAATACTTGTACATATTCCTAGAAAGCATGTCACAGCATTACATGTAAGCTTATAACAAAATGCAGCCACAAATTCTATAAAAGACTGATAAAAATGTCACTTAGCAAAGAAATGCCTGATTAGCTGCAAATTCTGAATAGCGTCAACGAAGCATGCCTGCTGACATCAACATTTAGAAACTGATCCTGCAGAAACAGATCAGATGAACTGTTCTCCAGGATAATTTGCTGCCTGGGCATGATGGTTTCACAGAACAGCTAGGTGACTAAACTACAGCTATTGCTGTTGCAGTTGTATGCTAACTGCCACAGAAGCCACGGTGGCCGGCTATCAGTGACTATCACAAATCAAAACTCAATTTTTCTTCAGCAGATGTTAAAGGAATAAACTGATAGGAGCTTAGAAATGTAATATTACTGCAGCACAAGAAGAAAAGACCACCTTATTTACACAGCTTTCCTAATAAAATACCTATTTACATAGCTTGCTTAAGCTTCTGTTTCAGAGAAAGACTTTGGAGAAGAGGATTTGGTCACTTCACCAATACAAATACATAAAGTTATCAGGTATTACAGTTTTTACCATTCATAACTCAGATTACATATTTTCCAACCCTGGGCCTCAGTAACATCTCACACTTCATTGCAATAGATTCTGCAACACTTCAAGGGTCCTTTCCAAAAAGGCACCACGATGCCCAGCTATTCGGTACCTAGAACAAGCCCTTGGCCAAGCACCTACTTAGTACTGACAAAGCAATGTGGGATGGAGGCATCGCAGCGCTGGGCCAGCATCCCGGTGCAAAGGGCACCCTACACAAACACAGACAAGCCCTGGAGAGCCATGACAGCCTTCCTGAGGACACAGAGACATGCAGCACAGTCACACGAGGGTCTAGGGACCAGCAGGTGCACTCACCTTGGCAGAAGTCTAGACATGGCCACGGAGCGGTGCAGAGTCCTTCCCAGGGCAGATGTGAGCCAGGGAGAGGAGTCCACAGCCCCACAGGTCTTTCCTCCAGGTAACCCCTCCAGCCTGGGGCTCTGCTTGCGTCCCTGCTGCTTGGCAGCCAGCGTGTGCCAGAAAAGGGCAATAGCTGCCCTGCTCTTCCAGCCCACAGCCCAAAGCTGTCCCACTGTTAAGGGAAGAAAACAAGACTGATCAGCTCAAGGACTGAGCTCAGGGGTCACAGCACAGAGGCTGGAGTGACCCCCAGGAACCAGAGGCCCCTGCTGCTAGCAGACAACTAACAGCCATGGCAGGTCATACCTCTTGCTCAGTTGGCCTTTGCTTCATTTTCCCCAGAGCAGCACAGCTTCATCAGGCAGGTGGAGGTACTCCACACACACACTGCTATGTCTTTCTCAGGGTGGGGGACACAGGCATGCACCCACCCCAATCCACAGATGGGCCGGGCCAGGTCAGCCCAGCTCCCCCGAGTACCCCAGTCCCAGCAGGGAGGCACCAGCTCCAGCACTTCTGCAGGTACCTCATCCCACAACTCCATCCACCTGCTCAGGGTTACAACCAAACCCCCAGGCAGGTGTGCACAATCACACCACTACAACTCTGCTGGAGCACCTCAGCCTCAAAGTCCTGCTTTGGGCATCTTATAGTCATCTTTGGGAAGTGAAATATAAAATAATTGGGGTTACCATAATGTTAGATGGAGCGTGACATCTACCAATTGTTAGTTATCCTAGAACTAAAGTAACTATTGTGAAGGTTATAATAATATATTGCAACAAAAATTTAAAATAGCTTTTATTTATTCTTTATTTTATAATTTATAAGAAGGCAGCAAAGTGCTTCTTCTAAATAGTCAATGAAGTAAAATAGTAGATTTCTCTGCTGTTTTCTATAATTTCAAATTGGTTTTTCAGAACAGTAATAAAGTATCAGCAAAGCAATCCAGAAAAATGAAAGACTCCCCAACACCTAAATATCCCTGATTTCACAATAGACAATACTAAAGATACTATTAACAAGCATTAGCTCTCAAAGCCACATCATTTTGCTTTCAGCAAGTACTTTTGGTATTTTGGTTGCCTTGCAGCAGCATGCTGGGCAGGTGTTTCTCATTTGACTGATAGTAATTAAGGTAACAACAACTTTAGCATGGCAAAGACATGCACAAACGGGAGAAAAATCTAATAAAGAGGTGAAATAAAGGGGTGTGGTAAGGAGTTCACAAAATAGCTTGTAACAGTGGTTTAAAGCTCATATGGGGAATATTATCATACATGACAACATGGCAACTACGAACCCTGAATATACAGATTGCTTCTGAGAGCCCTGGCTCAGCCTGGCACAGGGGCCTGATGACACCACCTGGAAGACATCAGTAGATTGGCAGTTGTAGGCTTCTTTTTTCTTTTTTTTTCTTTTCTTTCCTTTTTTTTTTTTTCTGTACCCTATTTAGCCACTTCCAGGAAGGGCGTCAACATAATTTTGTTCACAGGATCATGGATGCAAAAAAGACTTTACATATACTCCAGCATCAGTAGGTGTTGAACTGTTTCTCAAAGCCCGTACTTCTAAAAGCTAGTTTAAAACTGACTCTAAAACCAATAATCTCACCTCCTCTGAACTATTGCACAATGTACAGCCTCCTGCTAGGCTGTATTCCAATAGCAAAATGTTGGAGCAGATTTTTAAATCCATTATGCTCAAGGGTATATTCAAAACCGTGAAGAAAAGGTCTGGTTATTACTTGATATCTTCACAGCACATGAAAATCCCAAACACTAAATATATGATTTGTATTAGAAGACAGTTTGGGGGTTTTTATGACAAAATTATTTTGTAATCAAATGGCCACAACCAGATACCGTGACAGTAACTTAATGATGAAGGAGCATGCAGTTGGCACAAAATGAAGCACAGCTCACAAACTCAGGCTGCATAAATTGAAGCAACTTCCTTGGTTACTCATTTATATTCTTTTATTCATTTATACTTGCTGATGCTCTCATTTACTTTGGTAATTCAGAAACTTAATTTAAGATTTAATATGATCTCAGGAAAGAATCCATAATCCTCAAACATCTGCAGTGATAGAGTCAACTGATCAATACAATGACAGCATTCACATGAATTTCAGCAGAGTACAGCTGAGGGCTTGTGCTTAGCTCTGGGATATGTGTGATAAAATATTTTTTTTAAAAGCATTCTCTTCTGAAAGGTAAGTCTGGTGACTCCAGAAGAATAAAGGAAAACAGATTTATCAGGCCACTGTTGGGAATCTCAGCTCTTGGCCTTATAACAGTTGGCTGTTCTCGAAACTCATGTTTATCTATTGGTTTATACGCTTATTTAGGAGTGGAATGAGCTCACTGATTGCTCAAATGAATGTTCAAGGCAATAAAGTATTTGACAGATTTAACTTCCCTGAATGCACAGGCTCCACAGATTCAACCTGTTTCAATGGTCTTATTATTAAAATAGCACCAGGATTTCTTTTCTTATATTTATTTCCTTTCTTTCATTGATTGTTCAGAGAGCTGATAAACGCTCTGTGCCAAAGCCACTTTATCAGATACTGAACTGTAAAAGCACAGCTCCTCTCCCACCCCCATCTCCCCAGCTATATTTTCCAGCCACTGCTAACAGTTTTTTCTGCCGCAGTCAGTCAGACCAATACCCACATTTACTCCCACACTCAAGCCAACCTCGGGGACAAACCCTCAACATAGCTTGAAGCCAAGCACACAAAGGTCATCTGCAATAACAGAAACTTCCTTCAGTGGCAGCAAAACCGCTGCAGAGTCCCAGGCCCCCTTCGCCACTCGCACGCCTTCACCTGACATCTCCCTCCTCTTTGGTACCACCTGCTGATGTCAGAACCGATGGGACTACCCTCTGGGTGAGATGTAACCTTCAGCAAAAGGCAGGAACAAATGTATTTGCCTATCCTTTTATTCCCACAGAATTAGTCTTCTGCTCAATGCTTACAAGGCAATAATTATCAACATTAATACCCTCCTCGTTATCACTTCAGCGGCTGTTGCGATCAGCCGGAAGTGCTGCACTCACTTTTTTCTCCCTTCTTTTTGGAGAGTCGAGCAAGTATCTGTGATGCAAACGTGGTGAGAACAAAGCTTAACTTCTGCTGAAGTAAATGATTTTAAAGGTTGTCTTTATACGTGGCCAGAGATGATAAGACTGCAGTGGTCTTAGTGTGTGAGCTCCAAAGAAAGGGGAACAAGGCCAAAGTGAATTCAGTTCCCAATCCAAATAAATATTCACAGAATACTTTGGCAAATATTCACCAGGTCTAGTCTGCATCACATTTTTAATCCGTGACCATTTCACATTGCCAAACCAATGAGAGACTCCTGCTGTCTACAGTGCTGTCCAGACAGGCATCTTCATAATATGGAATTTGGAAAGTGATTAAACAAACAAAAAAACCCCTCCAGAATTAGTTGTCAACTGCTAAAAGTGATTTATTTATGTTTGCTATGGACCTTCTCCTCCTCAGGACAACTTTGGCTCGAGCACTGTTTGCATGAACGTGGAGGTGGACCCAGAAAGGTAATCCAGCACCGCGGTACGTCCTGGTTACTCCGTACGTGCTCCTGTACCCAAGGAGATACCTGCTCCGTGGCCCTGCGCCTGCCTCTTGCTTGACATGGAGTAGCCAAGGCACCCAAAACCCCTTTCCCATAGGCCACCTCCACCTCATTTTCACAGAAGCCCTGATTCCAGTGTCTAACGACATGATTTACACTCGGCTTGGTTTCAGTGGTAATAAAGGACGTGCATGAAGCGAGTATTCAAGCAGTTCGTTGAATTAATGCCAGGGTGTCACCGCCGTGCTGTAAGGGAGAGGGAACCCCTCCACACAGGAGTTTCAGAAAGAGCCCACTTAAATGAACAAGGCAGATAGCTCTCCAGTCACATCTCCCAAGTTTTATTCCCACAAAATCTATTAGGAAAAAAATCAAGCCTGCCGTTCTGACTGCACGAATGAGTTTCAGCCTTATCTGCAGGCATTCAGTGTCCATGCGCATAATCAAACACTTCATGGAGGAATTAAAAAGCCAGCAAAAATTAGTTTTGTCTTAAATAGCTGAAGCACAAACCAAGTCGCTTATAGCCACTGAAATAATATTGCTGAGAAAGATTAAGCAAAATATGTATACAGAGCATACTTTATCCTCTAATAAATGATTTACAGTATGGTCTGGGTGGAGTGAGTTGGAGTTAGAGGAGATAATCGTTCCTCTTCTGCATCAAAACATGCTTGTTCCCTCTCTCCTCATTCTCATAGCTGTGATTACCTTAGGATAATTGGACTGTTCAGTAGGAGTTAAAACAAGGACAACTCCTTCAAGCTGGAAGTCTGGTTTATATCCTTAACCATTCAGTTTTGCAGCTACACTCAGCTGGTAACGCCTCTTGATCTCAGTTTGCATGCCGGGTTATCAAAAACCAAACCAAACCAAAAAAGCCTGTCAGTATTGTTAAGATTGCAGTCATGGCTAAATCACTTTGGATGCTTTTTTAAACGTCCAGAAGTCCTCACTGGAGTTCCTGTATTGCTGCTGACAGAGTGGGACACCTCATCCAGGCGAGCGCACTGGCTCCTTTTAGACTTTTGAGGTTGCTGACATTCTTGTTGCATTATGTGCCAAGTTTGTGTTATTATATCTGTAATTCTAAAAAGAAAAATGTTTCAGGCATCCAGATATCCTGCTGGTCATAAGTATAATTTAAAGGTAAACATCCAATGAGAAGAATTTATCTAAAGGCTGCTCCAATAAGTTTGCATTAATTTAAGGGGGTTTTGCATATATCTGTTACAGCTGCAATGGCAAAATTAAATTTTTTTTATAAATTCATTTTCCTCTTTATCTAAAAGAAAATGTTCTACACTGACCAAATTGAAAAGCCAACCTTTTCAGATACAAACAAGAAGCTGCTATGCTGTGTGTGAAGATTACTTCAAGAAGGCAATTTCTTCAGGCAATTAATTCCATCCTTATCAATTAGCTCTTGGGAGGGAGGGAAGGAATTTTATCTAGTAGAAACTGGACAGAGAACTGATCTGAAAACTTACAACATTTTGCCAGCTGAACTCACAGTAGGGACACTACAGTGCCTATCCAAGGTGTCAAGCTATTTGAATCTTAACAACTTCGCTGACCAAGTATAAATAAAAAACAAGAAAAATTGCCTAGCAAGTTCATGAATTCTTGTATTAGTTTAATTAGATCTCTGTTTTAGGACAAGTTAAGAGGCAGACTCAATACAGATGAAGGAGTAAGCCCCCATCCAATGAACGAGTCATCCAAAATCTTTCTTTACAGTATATTTTTCAGTAAGTACCATTAGAGGAGCTGAGAAGAAATTGACTGCTCTACTAGAGCAAGTCATTATTCAGACATGGCAGTAATGGCAATGATGTTTTGGCAATGCATCAAGCTCATCAGAACCCTTCGTAAAACTTCGGAAAAGACAGAGCAGTTTTTTGTGCTCTCTGGCGATGTGCAAAGCTCAGTGACAGCTGTAACAGCAGCATACGATGTTGGTCAGAGAAGGCTAAACTCAAGTGGGTCCTTTTCATTGCCTGCCAAAATGCAGCAGCCTTGAAACGTTCCTGTAGGAAGAGAGCGATTTAGAAGTGTCTCTCCGAATCCCACTGTTCCAGCTGCTTCTCAGACGTACGACTTCAAACTACAATCCAGCTGCTGGTATTTTCATTCCAATTAAGTTTTGAGTGTTTTTTAAACAAAATATTTTCATAGAGTGACTATTAAGAGATTTCATCATGATCTGATTTCAAACAACAAATGCTTACTGAATTTACATGCTTACAGAGTCTGAGAGATGAAGAAACGTGTGTTTAGAGATTATAAAAATGCTAAAAGGATTTAACTTGGCAAGCAGAATCCCGAGAACTCATTTTGACTCAAGGGATGCCAAAGTATTGAGGGCTGTGGTAAACAGTAACCCAGACCTCCTCTGTAAGCTGTCCATTAATAAGAGACCTAAGGGACACATTATAAAATTAACAATTGGAAAATTTAAAACAAATCCAAAATCCAGCAGAGTGCATGCAGTGTCCAGGCTATATGGTCAACGCAGCAGCTGTCTTTAGAATGTAGTACTGCAGAGGCACTGGAAGTGGTTATCTGTTCTAAAATAAAACTGAGGGTCATTTTTTAGGAGGTAAAGTGGCAACCAGTAAGGCCAGGATGAAAGCTGCTCGCTCCTGCAGCTGGCAGCGTCGATGTGGGTCAGGCACACGTGACTTGGGGAGCTTTAACAAGGATGAGGGTCCATTTTGGGGGAAAAAGCCACTGTGGGAGAACACACTTTTACCTCCATCGGCCGCTTCTTCCCCCGATGCTGCTGCTGTAGGCAGAGAGGCTGTGGGTGGTTGGTACTGCAACAGGGAGCAGAGGGTGTGTTCGCAGAGAGATGAACCTTACAGGCAGCGTTCCTCTCAAGGACTTGGTTTTGGAGGTTGTAGTGCCTTTCTCCAGCAGCCCTTCTGGAGACAGCAAACAGCAGCAAACTCCTCGGGGTGCTGAGCACCGGTAGGAAGCTGCCAGACTCAGTGGTCCAAGATTCCGATCCAGAATTACAACCAGTAAACCTCCTATTGCAGCAAGCTTAGGCTCTGTCATATGCCAATGCTTACCATATCACACCAGTTACCACGAAATTCCAGAGAAACCAACGTTTTTCTATTCATTACGGGAAATGAAAATCACTGCAGCGAGGCGGCTCCTTTCTGCAAGTCCTGACTGCTGCGCCCGCAGCCGTAGGAGCTGGGACACAGCCGTAGGAGTTGGGACACAGCCTGCCTGCCGGCTCTGAGCCGTCTTCTGCACAGCTGGCCATCGTGGCTGCATGTTCAAAAGCGGTCAACACGTCCCTTTCATGTGGAGCTTCTCTGTAACTAATTATTATCGTGAAATGGGCGAGTACATGGGGATAAACACACAGTGATAATTTCCTACAGACTCACGGTCCCAGCATTTGGAAAGCTCACAGCTATCTAGACGTCCATGGCCATTCCACTGTCAGAAGAAGGTTACCGGTGCGTGACGCACCTTTCTGAAACGGTGTGCTAAAAGTCAAGCATCACACCCTTCAAATATTCTTTGGCTTTTGAAGAACGGCCTGAAGTGGGGATTTAGGGATGGAGACAACTTCCTCACCACGTTACTTTGGCACCATAAGAAATTTAATCATGTGGCTACTGGCAAAAGGCCCACTTTTAATGGCATCAAATGTACACAGATTTTGCTGAGGTCCTCGTTACATTTTTATGGTGAGCCTTGGGTACGGGCTCCACAGCAGATTCAAAACAGAAGTTGTTTAGATAAAGATGGGATAGTAATGGAAAGTGAATTTACAAGAATGACTACTGGCTTTTCTTGACTATCAAGCACAGAATGAGGTGCCAGCAACATGAAAAGATTTATTAAGTGAACTAACACATAGATCAAGTGAAAAGACAAAGGATTTGTTGTTTTTTTTTTTTTTTTAACTTTGTTTATTGCTGCGAAAGTTGAGTCCCATCTTCTTTCCTTGTCAGAAAATTATCAGATTTTTTCCACTGGGTTAAAAAGCTCTTGGGACATCCCTCCCCCCATACATAAATGAATATATCCTATATCAACTCAATATGTGGACTGCATAAGGAGCACGAGCACTAATGTCTGAATATCCTTCTCTTTTCATACTATATGAAGAGCACATACTAATTTACACATGCTTCTAGTTGCAACAGATATAACAACAATACTGACACTGCATTTATTAATGTGTGTAACCTCAAACAACACCAATCATTTCTCCTCAAAGGATATACAATGGATGGAAGAACAAAACCTGAAAATGTTTTGGGCTCGCTACATGAATATCGCAGCTGCTTTGAGGAAAAAGAATTGCATTCAATAGCAAATAAATAAGTAAATAAATAAGTAAATAAATAAATAAATAAAATTAAGCTGCTTCTGCTTGATGATAGTTTTCTGGAATGCAGTTGCTGGGGATATGGGTGTTCATAGAAACACTGTGGAAATCAAGAACTCCAAAGCTATTTAAGTGTTTACAAATCCAGTGTACAACTTCGCCATGCTTGTATTGTATCTTTGCAATTAATTAATGAAATGGGAATGTTCCCCCTGAAAAGGAACATACCGTTCACAACTGCTGTGTCACTCAGAGGGAAAGCAGACATTGCACCTGCAGAAACCATACAAATTTAGTGACTTACCACTTCATCATCTGATGCTCCTTTCATCCCCACTCCTACCCCAGGACTGAAAGTAAACCCCTGGATTCTCATCTTCTCCTTGACTCTTTATTTCTTAAAAAATACATTTAGACCTCTGAGGGTGTATTTTGAGAGACTGAAAATACTCTGGAAAAACTACCATCTTTCCTTTGTGTTCACTCCACACTTCTCAAAGCCCCAACTCTACTGATGTTTGAAAAGGACTTTGCGAGCAGTATCTGGAAACTTCAGCTGAACTGATTGATTGTGTTTAATTGCATTTTGGTTTCATCAACGCAGTACCACAAATCTACCACTTGTCAAACAGAGGGAGGTGATTAATGGAGCAACAGCCGTCTGTAGTCGAGTTACAAAGAAATCTCAACAAAATATGAAAGTCTTTGAGGACGTATGTTTTTAACTACTGATGTGGCGCACGCTCTGGGCTGCGGGTGCAAGCGCAGGAGGTGGAGGAGGCTCCAGCAAGAAAGACATCGAGCACGGCACTACGAAAAGCAAGGGACTGCTGCCTCTTTGCTTCTCATCTGTCTGCAACAAGTGAAACAAAGCATAAAGAAAACCGCAGCAGATTTTTCCTCCTTGTTTATTGCAACACCAAGAATAAAGGGAGCTCAGCGCACATACTACGTAACTGTGAAGCCAACTTACATACACGGAAAAATAGATTACAAGATCCAAGTCTGGATCCAAGTGACATCCTTCGTATTTGGGGCAGTCGGTATCGAAAGAGAGACCAGGCATGAAATTCTGGGGTGATTTTAAGACTTGTTGGAACCACCCTGAATGTAGCTGCTGTTTCCCAACTATTAAGCAAGATGAGGATCCACAGAGCATTTGTGAACAATGAAGCAAAAAGTCAAATGAGGAGCAAGCAAAGTGCTGCCAAATACTAAGGAGAAAAAAAAACCAACACTTTTAACGCACAATAAAAACATTTCTCCTTCAGAATTTTTATCTGGTTAGTAACATTTTTATTGGCTCTTCCAGAAGCCTATCATGATTACATCTATTACGTGACTACTGAACATTTATATGGCATTAGCTTCATAAATTAGGAACCTGTAGGGCTAAAAAATTCTTGTACAGATTTAGTCTATACAGATAATTAGAGATAAATATACTATTTTTACTGAAAAATACCAAAAAAGGGCTACTGAACATTAAAAAACAAACCAATGGATCATACTTCATTAACCAGATGACAAATAAATATTACATCTCTGACGTGAATGGAGTCTTGGATTACATCAGCTGAAGAAGTCCACCATTTGTTATAACAGCTGTCAGGGAACAAGCCTTGGAAATTTTAAATGAGAGGGAAAATATGAATTTGGAAAAATATATAGGCAAATTTTTATTACTTATAATTCCCTAGCAGAAGCCCTTGGGTTGGTTGTGTGGGGTTGTTTTTTTCCCAAATCTGTGACCTGAAAAATAAAAATACTTCTTTTTAAAAAAACTTATTTAAAAGTAAATTAAATATGGTCAAGAAAACTGGTAAGAAGAGGGACTATTCATGAAAGAAAATGCTTCAGAAAAGTTGGATGTGCCAGGCAAGTTGCATGCTGGCAGTTTCACTTCAAACCCACTGGCAGCTCCACAGGAGATGAGCACACAGGCATTCGAGTTGGCGGCTTCCTGGAGCTGATGAGGAGAAAATGAACAGTTTCATAAGGAAACACTTTGAATTAAGAGCAGTGCCAACTGCGCAAGTTTTCTTCTCTCACCTCTCTTCTCGTGGTGTATTGCTCGCTTGTGGCAGACCATCGCTTTCCCTTCAGCTGAAGGCTTCTGCATGCTTCTTCTGCACCACCAGTACGGAGGTTGCACCAAAAAGGTCCCTTGTCTCCGAGCTAATTTTGCACCAGCAGAAACTGCACACTGTGGGCTCTGTCCTGTCCTCTCCAGAACCAGATGGATGAGCAAATAACAAAGGCATCTTTCTGCCATGGTGCTTAATTGCTCTCCTCAGGAAAGGTCATTGCAGGTCAGCTGCAGGTTCACATGGTCAGAGTTTCCTTGGGAGCACTGGCACTAACCTCTCATGGTGGCAAACTCTTCTCAAGTGCTCTTGGCACTTAGGACTTAACACGTAACACTTGAAATTCAGGCATGATGTAAGAAGACGCAACTCCATTTTCTCCAGCAGTGTTACACCCACTCTTTCCACACCTGGATGTAGCCTGCTCTTCTGAATAGCCAAACCATCATTCCCATGGCAGATCCCTCACATACTGAATTTAGCAATACCGCAGTATTCAGCTGTCAGCTTGTGCACCTCTGTGGCAACAAACTTCTGGGAAAGAAAGTACTGTATGCTGCTGAATAGCCCTAAAAAAAAAAATCATAGTTGTGCCAGGGAAACACGTCTAGACGAAATATTGCACCTTGGCTACCTTCTCTGAGATGTCTTTAAAACAGTCCTTGGCAGTATTGATTTGTTTTCCATAAATTGTAATTCACTTTGGTTCCAGTATAATGGGCCATAGATTTCTCCAGACAGCGGTGACACTGGGGCTCTCGCTTGCTGCCCTAGTTCTCCATTCTCTCCTTATTGCCTCAGACAATTCAAAGGCATGATGCCACAGCAGAAGAGATGAATTGCACCTCTGCCACAAGGAAATAGTAGTCCTCCCTGAAAATCCTTTGAGGCTTTGGAAAAGCTCACCCAGTAATTCCCTATTTCAGGGGAGGCAACCTGGTCCCAGCGCATGGTGCTGGTCAGTGGAAATGGTACCAGGCTACTCACAAACCCTCCTGAGATATACTGGCTCCTGGCCTCACTCACAGCAGTCTGGTTGTAGGTGACAATAGCTGGTGCATCAGGAGAAAGCCTGTCAAAATATTGATAGGTGCTCTGAGCAATAACATCGATACATAAAAGTGTGCTACTCAAGAAATTCTCCTACTTGAAGAAAAACATCATCAGCCTGAACTGGAAATAAAACATTTTAAAAGTGCAATTATTTGCAGCACTTGGGTGTCACTTTGAGGTAGTCTAACCATTCTGTTTTGATAAAATCAAAATACTCCATTCTTACTTTGATTTTCTATATTATTGTCTACTATTAAATAGTTGCAGCATAAAATGATTTCATTTCTTTCTGACAAGATGACTCTGATAGGGTCATGTCATTCTGATGGGGTCAAAGTAGTTTATCTTCTGCAAGGCAGTCGTGCTTTAGAAAGCTTTTGACAAAACAGCATTTTCCACTGCATAGGAATTCAATCAGAAAATTTTTGGCCAGCTGTGATAACCAAAAGCAAGCCAGGACCTGACTTCTAGAATCCAAATTCCTTAATAGAGGGAGATCTCTCTCTTGTTAAATGCATCACTAAACTGAATTTACTGAACAATACATCCCACTGACAACCTCAACACGAGCCAGTGCAGCTTTCCAGAACTCCTCTGCAGACCTGGGTTACCTTTAGCCAATAACGCAGATTCGCAAAATCACAGAAAAGTTTCAGTTGGAAGGGACCCCAGAGATCATCTTGGCCAACCTTGCGTTGAAAGCAGGGCCTCACATTAGGTTATCCATGACCCTGTCAAGCCAAGTCTTGAAATCTCCAGCCAGGCAGATTCCACTGCTTCTCTAGGCACCTTATCCCAGTGTCCAAGCGGTCTCACAGTGAAGAAATTTTTTCTAAAATTCAGATAGAAATACCCTGAAGCAACTGATGCCTCTTGCCCCTTGTTCTGTCTTTGTGAAGAATTCTTCTTCCTTGTGAAGAGAATGACTGCCTCCATCCTTTCTCTCCTTTAGTTTTACAGAAAGTCTGGTTAACCGGAGTCTTGCATAGGTAAAAGGGGATAAAAAAAAAAGGTTGCTCCACAAAGTCTATTGTATTTAAGCTGCTTGTAAGATTCAGGACTCATGGCGACAAAAGCTCAGAAGTACGCAGACATATTTACAGGCACAGAAGGACTGACAGCCTTTCCAAGCACAAATTGTTGGAGGGAACATACGCTTCATCACCACAAATTTATTACATTTACTATGGAAAAATCAATGAAATATTTTTAGAATAATTAGATCAAATTATGCAGATACAGAACTTCCTGATTACGGAATGGACAGATGACCTTTCAAAACCAGGTGTTGTTGGCTTTCTTTTACCCCCTTCTATGGCTTTTTTATTTTCTTCTATGAATAGCAGGGGTTTTTTTTCCCCCCTCAGATTTTCCCTCGAGTACATTAGGCTACTTAAAAAAATCCAGATGAAACTAAAGTATATGAAGGTTTCTGGAAGGTTTGCTGAAGGACTTCTAACAGCTCTTTACCCTTCCTTAACAATAACAATCCCACACTGACTCGAGCACCCACTCTTTGCACATACGTGAAATTGCCTGGACTGGGGAAAGTCTCCAAAACTTGCCGTTCAGGATCTGCACGACACGAGCTTTCCCATGGCAGACTTGGAGGACGGGAGGAACCATTACCACCAGCTCACTTGACTACTTGACTGCTGGATTTTGCTCACCGCTGAGCCACAGGAGATCACGTTTGCTCCAACTGGGGGGAAGGTCAATGGCACCCATCAGTACGCTGCTCCTACACTGATGACTGCTACCATCCGAAAGACGTACCTTTCCACCCAGCCAGGATGGGATGGGTCTTGCTCCACCTTTCAGGCACTGGATTTACAGCTTTTATGGAAGAGACTTTTATTATTAAAAAGTATTTTACTCTAACAGCAGTGTATATACCCTGATCAAGACAACCCTTAACCTTCTCTTGGTTTGATTAACTATATTGAGATCACCGAATCCTTCACTAGATTGTCTCTAGTGCTCAGGGTTTTGTGGCGCTCTTTTCTCAATGGCTAGACATGAAAATGAGTAGATTTTATACACAGCTTTGCTCATGTTACTTCCAAAAATAAAACAGTAAACTTATGTGTCTTTTGACAAATTTGAAACTAAGAACACAGTTAAAATCTTACTTCTGTAAAAGCATAACAAAACAGATATTGAACAATGTGAAATCGAACAGAAAAAAGTGACAGAACAGAAGCTGTCTTCTTACCTGATGTATACAGCCCATGCTACTTGCTATATTATAGTGAAAACCAAAAATGGATAAAACCCAAAACAGGCAACATGAACTTGTTTATGGGCATGAGCCATAATAAATCTGGTTTCTACATTCATATTTTCTCATATATTACGCAGAGTTGATTTGAATCAATACTTAAACAAGGAACAAGAAACAATTAGGTGCTGCAGGAAACTGATTATCCACAGAACATAATCCTTGTTATCCACATCAATGTAAATTCATTTCCTTACATAATGCTACTCTTCATTATTGTTCCTGTTATTAATGCCAACTTTATTTTCAGATGAGATACCAATCCAAATTCCCAGCCCCTTCTTCTCATGAAAGAGGTAGGCAGAGCAATAAAGAATATGCCCCCTTTAGACAAAGTTCAATGCTGGGATTTATTTTCTGCTGCCTAATTTCCTCTTGCAACTCCACACACAGAGGATGTTCCGCTTCTCCCCCAGAAATTAAGTTTGTTTGTAAAATTGTTGTCTATCTCCAACGTGCAAATCTAAATCTTTGACAGCTAAAATAAAAACGAAAAAAGGAAAAGCAGATAAATTATTTTAAATGAAAAAAAGGTAACCAAATACATTATTTAATAGCTTTCCATCATGTTTCTGAGTGTTTATGTACTTTTGTTTTAAAAAGATATCAAAGTAGATGCTTTTGTATTCATCTCAGTACAAGCAGAGCAAGATTCAAGATCTTCTGATACCCTTTAAGAGAATCTCAAAAGCAGACGTGTGTCATTAAGAATATTGTGGTTTCTCTCAGACAGTAGCTACCGTTGCTGCTAATAGTAATAGATGTCGAAGGGAAAAGGAATTGTTATTTTTCAGTAGAGCCAGTGGGAATTTTTCAATCAGATAATTCTTAGTTGGAAAACACCGTTTTTTAACAGGCACTTTTTTAGAAAGTTTCTTGGGATTGGTATGGGATTTCTGGTTAAAGCAGAAAGAGACGAAAAGAAACCAAAGAATAGTTTGGTGTCTGGAGCACTTTTACCGCATGTGGTGAAGACCAGGTTCCATAACCCTTTTCTGGCCAAGCCGCAACAGTAAAGTGACCATAAAGTTCCCATTTCTGACTCAAGCACTAGCTATTTTGGTGTGTCTTCCTTCTGTTTTCAAGTGAAAAAAAAAAACAAACCACTAAACTTTGATAGTCTTTCCATCCGTTACGATTTCTTTTTTTTAAATCTTCTACACAAATGGTCCTCCAAACTTTCTAATATGAATGAGAAACCTCACTGATTAAAGGATACAGCCTAAATAAAAACAGAATATATTTTATGTCCACACTACCAACATTTTCCTGTAAATAGTGTCCCACCCCACAAACACCAAAGATTTCACGTATGTTTACTCAAATAACCCATGTTATTCATGAGCAGACATTTTATAGGGCAGAGGTAAAAGTATTATTCCTGAAAGAATTGCTTTGTAATATAGGATCTACGATAAGGTCAAAAGGAAACGCTTTTGGACATGTTCCATCACTTGATGTTCAGGAAACCATTTTGTATGACACAAAGGATTAGAAAAAATAAGCTGCATGACATTTATTTTGTAATTTTAACATTAATATCTGTAGAAACATTTTATTGTCAGTACAAAAGTTAACAGATTTTAATACTTTTACCCAATTAAAAAAAAAAAATACCACCACATAAAACAGTGTAATTTGCATTCATATTGCATGGCCGTATCAGTGTGAGTGTTCTGAAAGTAAAAACACAAGACTTCCGTAAAAAGATACAAACAACAGTGATATTTTAGCAGAGGCCAGTGCTATACCTACTGTTATGGACTGGATCAGGAGGAAATACTGGAGTCAGCATGAATTAATCCCTTAAAAAGATGCTGATATTCCTATGGCAAATTGTCATTATAAACAACTTCTCTCTTTTTAACTTAAGTTACAATAGAGGGATAGTCTAAAAGCAAAAGACCCAGGCCAAAAGATCTGGAACCTATTACCCAACTCAGGGAAGAGAATTGTAGTTAATTCGATGCATGTGCAAGTCAGGGTAGAAGCTCAGCTCCTTTTAGAGCAGTACGTTCTGCTACGGTTATAGACAAATTAATGTCTTTCCTTACTTTAGGAACCCTCTTTAATATTTTCTTCCTTTTTTTTTTTTTCCCGTTGTTGTTGTACGTGGAACAATTCTGCTTTTTGGCCATGTGAAACACTGCTAAAAAGTTACATTGTTAAAGTGACAGGTATTGAGAATAAAAGACTTTCTTGTTAAAGAATTTGGTTTTGATAAGAATAATCATCTGACGCTGCAGTTTTTAAACACAAATAAATCAAAAGTTTAATTCCCCAAAATTAGTTATATACTGTAAATATTTCTTTTTTAAAAGATCTGAAAACTAGTAAAGTCTGAGCAATATATCTACTAGTTCTCTGTGCTGCCTGCATAGAAATGCCATTTAAATTACAAAAACACAACAACCCTATAAACGATTAACTGTTTTGTACATTACCAATTAGTTAATAAATTAATGATATACCATTTTCCCTGAAAGCAAAAGTATTTTCCACCTTTGGATGGTGAAAATTAAGAAATTCTGTGTACGAACAGCATTTAGCAAATAGCTGTTAAAAAAGAAACTAATTTGCTAGGTGGATTGGGACATCCATTTTTAAATCAATACAAAAAATAATTCATTGTAAATATATATAATATATATTTATACATATTTTGAATATATTTACATACATCCAGCACCTATATACTGCATTTGTGCTCTGTAAGTGTGTGCCAACATATATTTTCTCCAAATATTACAAAATAAACAAGAAAGGCAGACCCAGAGTTTGCCTCAAGTCCAACTGGTCCATTGTACAAACAAAGTCTGGTGCAGCTTACAGGAAGCCAGAAAATTGATAGCAATGGGTGTCTAGACACAGCTCAAACATTCTTCCTTGTTGGGAATATTTAAAAGTTGCAAATTATGAGATTCTTTATGTAGGTTCTGACTGCTTTCCTCCAAGTTTTCTTTTTTTATTCCTTTTTTTTTCTTTTCGTATTTCATATGTACAAGCAGAAACATTAAGGTCCTGGAGAAAAGATTTCCTTTTGTATATAGTAGGTAGCTTGATGTTCTTGTTTTTTTCTTCTTCTGTATGATTTCTTCTCATGTTTTAACACTTCCATTCATGTGTTGGTACTTGGGAAGACAGGGTTCATAAGGCATTGGATCGGGAGAAAAAACGGAGTCATCACCTGAAGAACACGAACTCCTCGTGTCAGGGTAGCTAGGTGAATACTGTTCGAGAGGTCCACTGAGGTCCAGATACTCCTATAAGAAAAGAAATAAACTGGTTTTTTAGACAGTGAGTAAAACTAACAATAACATGTTGCCACTGCTCTGATTTTGGTTTGATCATCCAGTGGGCAAAAGAACAGTTTAAAAATGACACTCATTTCTGTAACGCAATTGAGTTCAAAACTGCCTGTTGCTTAAATATCTCATAAAAAAGGGAGTTTGAATTGAGAAAGAAAAACCAAACCAATAACATGGTATTTTTCTGAAGTCCAACATCACCAGCATTAGCCGCGTCAGTGGAAATAAACATGCCAACCACATCAAAAGAGGACTTTTCACTCGCGATGATAAAAATGAAATTTCATCCTAAATAGAACCATTTTTCTTTAGCACATGGTAATGATTTGGAGAGGGAAAGATACTTCCAACTTTATATTCCTTTGGTCACTTTGAATATCTGTTTTATATTCTGTGATATTAAATTTGTGTTTAAACATGCAGTGGCATACGTGCAAAAAAGAACTGAAAGGAAAACAAAATTAAATTCACTAGATTTGGGTTTTTTACACTACATATTCGTGTGTGTGTGTGTGTGTGTGTCCCAGCGTAGCCATGACCAAAGCAATCATTAAAAAAGGAAATAATATCTGCTGAATCCAAGTTTTGGGTTAAGGCTCTTTTGCTAGAAACAACAGTTTTGGCAAGAGAATAAAGTTATTTTTCCCCTTGAAATGTTCCTTCTCTTTCAACTTCTAAAGGCAGCTGCATTCATTTAAATGCAATCTCTTCATTTGCTAAACCACAAGTTATGATCGTACTGACAAGACAAGTCTTCCACCTCAGTCAGTATTTTATGCTGCTGTGCTTAGGTTTGGGATAATTTAGTTCTTCGGTTAACTTTTTTTTTTAAGGCAGACATTCAATCATTACCATATTATAGTTAAAAAATGGTCACCATTTTAAAAGGGGGGTGGTGGAATATAGGTTTTAAACCGCCGACAAACACAGTAGGCAGCAAGAGAAGACAGTTTGGATCTATGATTATTGCCTGTCTTGCTGCCTAGGCTTTTAAAAAATCCATGAGGGCAATCTTGACACGTATTTATTTATTAGCAAACCGGTCCTACGTGACCAGAAATAATCAACCATTTTCTAGACAGACGGAATAAGAAAGCATTCCAGTATTTGAAGAAACAGGGCTTTCTCATGGGATGTCCGGCATGGCTCATCATCTCAAAACACTTGATGTAATCAGTTACGAATTCAGTACTGAAGGTGGGATCCTTATCCCCTCTCCAGCCTCCTTATCCAATGTCAAGGGCCAGAGTCACGTAAAGGGGCACAAGAAGTTTCCAGTACCAGGTTGGTTCCTGGTGTTGATGTAACAACACAGCCATGAGGCTGACTCTTGGTGACTTCTGCTCATGTGGCTTGGGGAAACATCGCACGCTACTCTGGGAAACAGGAAATAAAAACCCCCAAAACCAAACCACCACCAAAAAACCAACCCCAACAGGTGATGACTCAGCATGGATAACAGCAAGACATTACCATTTAAGCAGAAATAATTACTTGTGCAAATGCAGAAGGTGGTATTATCGGCTGCCCTAACAATTCTTTGAGTTGGGTAAACTAGGCTGACCCTGTATCAACAGTGACATTCCGGGCGAAAGGGAAAGTGCCACTACCGAGGGGATAAGCAGAAATACTGTCAGACCGATGCGCAAAGGACCTGCGCTTCAGGAAAACTGCGGATTACACAAAATTAAGGTCTCAAAAGCAGAAGCTATAGAGGAGAACGAGACCCACTGGAGTTCTCAGGAGACACCGAGTGAGAACACGACTTTTCAGGAACACAAAACGTGCTGCAAAGACAAATGAAACAATTTGCTTTCTGTGCCCAGAGTAAACAGGACAAAAGCAATATCTTATGTGGAAAGGCTAGAGATTAGGAAAAACTGTCAAGAAGTAAGGCTAATGAAACGAAGCAATAGACTGTCAAGGGGCGATGTGGAAATACAGCACTGGAGATCTTTAAGGACAAGTTACATAAACATCTGTCAGGAATGACAAACGTATAGTGGATCCTGCCGTAGGCCGATCAGATGGACTGGATGTGTTCCTGAGCTTTTTCCAGCCGTTTTTCCTATGATTCTAGTCTAACGTAATTTACATAACCCTAAAGGCCTTTTCAGGTTACCTTTGAGATCATTCCAGCTCCACGAGCAGTACGGAATTGGGAAGGCAAGGCAGTTAAGCGCACACAAAAAAGAAAGCAATATCCTTTCCCAGGCTCAGAATTGCAGCCCAGAACCTCCCTCTTGACTTTGCAAATGCATATCCAGTCCAAGCCACCCAGCACTCCGCAGTGGCAGCCAGCCCACCTCCAACTGGTCTTGTGAAATCATATATAAATTAGGCAGGAAAGGATGCGGTCAGGACTGGATGAGGGGAAAACGGTAATGGTACGCAGAGCTGTGCAACCAGCTCCGTAGGGAGAACGTATTCCTGCCTCAACTCTGAGCCATCCCTGAAAGTGCCACTTCTTACAGTAAACTTACAAAACAGAATACAGATAAATTTATAGCTGCTACTGAAGCCAAAATCTTTTTCAACTGGATCTGCCGGGTAAATAAGATCATAAAAAATGGCACCTCTTCACTCAGGTTCTCCTGTCATCTCTATTGTAGGCAGGCTTTCCTAAAGCTGCTTAATAATCCGGTTTTTGTTTCTCTGACAGTTCTGAAAAATTACAAAGTAATGTTGAGGACCCACATAAAGCAATTCAAATCTTTTTTTTTTTCTCCTACCTTTCCCTTCCCCTATAAAGAAGCAATAGAAAATCTGAAAAAATATATTTTGAAATGGTCAAAACAAGTTGTTGCAACTTTCCTGTGTGTTTTGTTCTTTTTTTTTCTCCCAATATACATATAATTTCTTAGGAATTTGTAAAATGTTTCTGGGACACCAAGCATTTTCTCTCAAAAGAAGGTGTCACCAAAAGAATCAACATTTCCATCTCTTGTGATCTTCTGCAAAGGTGCATGTGATTTAGCGAGAAGAGAACCGATTCCTGTGTGAATACCCTAATCAGTGCGTTCCTTGCTAAAACTAATAATATCTCAGACCTCTGAAAGAATGCTCTTCAAATAAAACCTTTCTGCATTCATATATCCCAACCTGAAGCTGTGTTAGGCAGGACCTTTGGATAATTGGATGGCTGTTCACACGTTCCCCGTAGGTCCTCGTTCCCTCCACAGAGAGCTATTTCAGTGAACCTATTTCACTCTCAGACATACAACCTGAAATCTACCATTGACGATTTTTCCTCTTCTGACCTAGATATCATGGCTGGGAATCAAACTGAGCTGATAAATGAAAAACAACATGAACTCTACATGTCTCCTTCACATGAAACTCGTGGAAACAAAAACTTTGCCTCTCGACCTGCCGCGTGCAGTCCCTCGATACTGCTATGTTAAAAACATCAAAAGATGCAATGAGAAATAAACAAAAATGCTTTAAAGATGTGTTTCTGTTTAGTTACATAAATCGAGGCGTAATGGCAAGAAACCGAGGATTTCATAGGATACATAGTTTAGCTGCGTGTAAGCTCAGAGGACAATGACAAACAGAACAAGAAGAGAACTTGAGCAATATTTCATAATTGAATAAATTCCATCTGTCTCCTGAACCATTTGTCCTGATTAGCAGCTTATGGGGGAAACAATTTACCTACCTCATTAGTTGTGAGAGTGAGAATCCGATCCAAGTCTTCTACCAACTGTTTAAAAGTCGGCCTCTGTGAAGGCACAGCATGCCAGCAATCTCTCATCATCATATAGCTGTAAGAAATACACGTTTTCTTGGCTTAATTAAAATCACACGTCCTTCTCAAACCTCTTCATACACAGTCAATGTTCTCCATCACAAGTCAAGCAGCAAGCACCCACAGCCCTACACATGGACCACTGACTCTCCCAAAATTGTGCCATACTATCCCTTCCCCCAAAGGTGCAGGTCTACTCCTTGCCTAGTGTCTAAATTCCCTTTTAGTGTCTAAATTCCCAATTCTGTAGCCTTTTGTCCCAGAAATTTCAATGATACTAAATTACACATTCTTAAATATTTTTGCATGTTAGGGGTTACGGTCTTTGTGAAGTGAAGAAAGTAAAATGGGGAAAAAATTTAAAATTAGTCGAGGGCTATACTGAAATATCAGAAAGGGAAAACACTCTCCCATCATCACCAGAAGATAATGCTGTGTTAATGCAGAAGTTCCCAGATGTTTTTTGTTGTGTACAATACCAGCCTGATGTAGCTTACACATGATTAGTGGTATATGTGCCACTTAGGAATTTTCATGTTAATGAGATTAAAATAAAACAAATATGGGTATAAAAACACTGACAAAGACTGGCTTGTAGATGATCTCTTCTTTTTTCAATGGGATCACAGCAGGGCGTGTAAAGAAGTATCCTCTGACAAACATTTCCTGAAGACCTTTTCATACCTTTTCTTTACATATCTACATGCACATATATCCACAATTCTAGAGTGAAAATGTGTGATTCTGCCGGGGGCAGCATTAACCATGTGGACTGAGTACAGTTTGTGCCCTTCCATCCTGGTACAGCAAACAAGAGTCCTTACAGTTCATTGGTGCAGTTGGCAGGTTTATCCATTCGGTGCCCTTCTTTAAGCAGCTTAAAGAGTTCCTCTACTGGGATTCCTGGGTAGGGCGATCCTCCTAACGTGAAGATCTCCCACATTAACACACCAAATGACCAACTACAAATCAAAAAGAAAACTGCATTAGTACACCTGGCTTACTGTTGAAAACGAGATGTTTCTGCAACAGATGCAATGACTGCCAATCCCTCTTAGGAGATGCTAAATCAGCATCTGCCCAGCTCCGACGGCCCTGAGCAGGACATCCATCCAGCTGTGCAGTGCATCAGGTGCGTGGGCAGCAACAGGGACTGACCACACCACGTTCTCAAACACGCTCTTCGCCTTTGTCTGGTGCGCTCCGAGCACCCAAATCTTCAGGGCTACTGCAAAGAACTATGTCTTCGCAGCTTAATTATTTACAGAACACTCAGGGCTGAGCTGGACTGCAATTATGTGGCGGGATATTTTGGAAAAAGCAGACTGTTCACAACAAAAATATTTTGCATCATTCTCTTATTCGGTTTTTTTTTTTTTTTTTTATTCATTTTTGTTAGGAAATGAAGGGGGATAATTTTAAGCCAGTTTTCCTGCCTGCTTGCCACCGCCTCCAGAGCCTGCCTCATCACGCCTTGCTGGCAACCTCGGGCTCTTTGGCAGGCAGCTTTGCCAGGTGAGCAACAGCACACAGCTTGCAATGGCTCCGAGCTTCTCTGCAGCTCTCCTAGCTTTGCAGCAGTGTATTTTAGTAAACTGTTTGCACAAACTTACAATAATATTAGCTTTAGCCGTCTTCAAAGCCACCACGGGGCCAAGAACCTCCAGGTTCCAGCACCGAAATCCTCGTGCTCCGTGGCTGCTAAGAGGCTCAGACTCTCAGTCCTGAGCCAGTGAAGTAGTTTACTTCACATTCACTTAAATATTTTGCCAAGATGTTATGTTAAAAACAAAAGTTTGATCCACCCTTAACCTGTGTATATAGTTTCCTCTGTAAATAATGTGAAGATTGCAGGAAAAGCCTCAGTAAATGCTTTTCTTAAGGAGAGAACAGCTCGGGAAGTGCACCCAGGTTAAAGAAAGAGGAGTTACCTCTTACTTTCTTCACCTTGCCCTTTTTCTTTTTAACCCTGCACCGACATGCATAACCTTTTACACCTGTGCTGGGAAGCATCCAGCCCTTTACAGTTAACAGCTTCTCTTGGAGAAAGAAAAAACATAACATCTTCATCTGTATTGCATAAAAAAAATACAAGTCTACTTCAAGCACAACGCACACGAGTACCGTAGATGGGCCTCGGAAACTGTAATAGGAAGCAGAATAAATCCTGAGCGGTTGCATCAGCCAGCGGCTCTGTGCACACATTAAAAGATTTTGAAGTGTCAGAGTCCAATGATTTCCTACTACATGTGAAGTACTGCTGGGAAGCAACAACACTTCTAAAAATCAGAGAAAACTTTTCCAGTCCTTCCAGCCTATGTTTCATTACACCTACTCTTAGCACAATTTTTTATAAGAAGTTTTCAGGAACTTTCTTTTCTTTCTTTTTCTCTCTTTTTAAAAATTTTTTTTAAAAACCTGAAGGAAGTCCAGAGTATGTCAAAAGCCAAGCAAATTAGATAGACTCTTTGTAGCTGCACATCCGTAAATAAGTTCAAGGGGGGAAACTTCCGCACTGACAGAAGGAGGTTAGCATTTTCCACCTTTCATGTGCTTTGAAGCTGGGCAGATTAGTAACAGAGCACTGGTTAGCAGTCTACCATAAAATCCTCACTTTCTAAGGGCAAGTCCTGTTCCATCTATTAATATGTGAAACAGAATGAAAACGCTTAAAGGTAAAGGACAACAGGAAAAGCACATTTAAAATATCCCAAACTTTAACAAATACAAACCAAAACAACCCTCCTTCCCACCTCGCAAAAGCCCATTCAAATAAGGCCACTTACACGTCACTTTGATGTGTGTAAACTCTGTCAAACAGAGCTTCTGGAGCCATCCACTTTACTGGAAGCCGTCCCTGTAAGTTTGGAGGGGAAGGGAAGGAAAATTAAAATGGTAGCAATTTACAGGATAATTGCAACACTGATTTTTTTTGAAGATTAATCGATTCTCAGAGAACAGTCTGCTAATGCAAACCAGCACATAATTTACCTTTAAAATTTTCAGGGAAAAATAGTAAAATGGGCTAAAGTAGGGAGACCATTAAGAAAAATAAAGACTGAAGATAAAATTAAAAGCCTTGAGGGCTCCCAAAAAGTTCCCAGACTGCTTACTAGAACGATATGATAAACAGATTGAAATTAAAAAGATCATTCCACTATGGCTCAAAAAAATCCCCAACCAGTAATCCTCTGAAAAACAGCCCTGCCTGCAAAAATAAGTTGATCACTAAACTCAAGAATTTCGTTTTCCTGTTCCACCTTTTGCAGTGACCCAGAGTCACAACTGCCTGCTGCTCTGCACACCCAGTCTGCTCTGCCTGGAGCCCAGGAATCGCACTAAATTTGACACAAAGAAGGTTCAATTCCCTCCAGTACATACTCATACCTGGTGGCTCTGTCTTTCGGAAGTAGGCAGATAATACCATTAAAATGCCATTCATCATTTAGTGCTTTATTTTCATAGATAAGCCACTTAAGATGATTGTTAATAATGATTAATAGTGATACAAAATTAATATTAAAGTCTATAGAACTGAATGAGTTCTGCAAGGTTGTAAAAGCATAAGCTGTTCAAACCAGGCATCGATAATTACATCTGAAAGGTTTTATCTTCTTGATTTGGTACAGATTAAACAATAAAATGGGACAGAGTGGGGAATAAAAAAATCACATTTCTCATCCTCTAGCCCCACTTTGATACTACCACCATAACTTGTAGAGCACAGCTAAGCTCAAGCAAAAGGCATAAAGCTGTATGTGGCATTGCCACACATAAACAGGATTTTTATTATGGTTATTGCTAGCACTGTTTATACAGTGTTTGTCAAGATCCTAGGCTCGGTACAAAATGAGCTGGAATCAACAGGAATATTTCCACTTATTTCAAGTAACTGGAGTCAGGGACACACAAACAACAATTCTTGTATTTTAGCATTTCTAATAAATCATATAATACACAGTCTCTTTGGTTATCTTTTTAACTAGCTGTCACTGTAAGAGGGGACAGAAATGCTTATATCCTTGATCCCTGTTCTCTGTCTGCAATGAAAAGGAAGGCTGCTGTACAATAAGTTGTATAAGTTTATAACCATAGTTTTGAAGTGAATCATTAAAAGAAACACTTGTTTCCAGAGATAAGAAAACCATCCACTTACATTAGTAGTCTTTTTATAATAATCTATATTGTTGATGTCTCTGGCTAAACCAAAGTCTGCTATTTTCATGACATTATTTTCAGTTACCAAAACATTTCTTGCAGCCAAGTCTCGATGGATACACTGGAAAGAAAAGGGGAAAAAAAAAAAAGGCCCACTGAAATAAACTGCTGTAAAAGTGAAATTACTCCTACACCATAACTAAGTCTCCTTTACAGATTTTAAGCTGAATCACAAAGTAGGAAAGCCACACATTCACTACAAGCCCGTGAAATATGATTGTCTTCATTACTGCAATCCTCAGCTGGTGTTTCCAACTTGAGCAATGGCCCTAAGAAGCCTCTTAGAAAAACCTGGTTTATTTAAGACTTATATTTTGCTAAGGCTGAGAGCTTGGGTGGTGACCCAAACTGTGCCACGCTGTTTGTGATTCACTCTCCGTTCCACGTGCCCAGGTACAGGTATTGCAGCACTTTCATTACAAATACTGTTAATGAGCATTTTATTAAGTTGCTTCTCTTAAATTATATCATCTCGCCAGAGCTAAAACCTGACAGTCTGGATAAATGCAACCATTTTTAATATAAAAGATCTTAATATGAGATATATCCACAGTATGTAATCATAAAGTAGATGTCTAGGATGTGTGTACTTACTTCAACCATGAGACTATAACAATTTAATAAAAAACCCACCAAAAACCAACAAAACAACACAATCTGGGTTGAGCATTTTGCTTTTTAAACAGCTTTGATACTAAAACTACAAATGTTATCTCTTCAGAGATTTTTCCTTCATGTCAGCATTATCCTGAAAACTTGCAACCGATTCTTGACGCTGAAAGGACATGACTGCTCTGGATAGTGTTCCTGCGTTTAAGCAGCCTTATTAGGGTTGATGGCAGCAGGGGCACGGTAAGAAACATTGCATTTGGAATCCCCCCAGGAAATTCTACTTCTTTTCAAGTTAAATATCCTTCCCCCCCAATTTTTGGATTACTCTTTATGTTGTCCTTTTTATTTCAGCATGTGCATAGACATGCTGGACTGAACCACTACAAAAAAACCTGTACAACGGCTAATTTCTTTCTTGCATTATAACTTGCCCCAGCAATTTTCTGAGATCTCTTATCCTGCACGGGTAAAATGAGCCTACAAAGCTTCTGCTCTGGGTTAGTCATGGGGAACTGCCAGGAAAAACCTGTTCCAGCAATGCCTTCGTGTGCACAGGACCAGACAACAGTACATGCTTTCAGCATCAAACCTGTCTTCTAATTCAGCATCAGCAATGCTACGGTAGCAGAAACAACATAGGCCAGCCTTCCTACTTCCCTGTCCCTCTTCTCAACCACTACGACAACATCCTCTGAGACACTAGGAACTCAATTCAGTTGCCCAAATAGAAGTACCCATTGTCATCTGAGATGCCCTGTGATATCCAAGGTATCTCGATGAGACTACCAGGGACAACACAGGATCAACAGCAGACCCAGGCCTTTCTAGAGCAGCAGGCTGGGGGTACCACAGAGCATCTCAAATGGCGTGAAACACCTCTGAGTGAATACACCAAATGACTCAAACCCTATTACCTCCTGTCAGTATATTTCCGCTTTCTCATACCCTACAGTTTTACAGCTGAGACTCTTCCTATCTTCAAAATGGTGCCATGACTGATTTCTGTATCTGACAGGTTTCATAGCCAACCCTCTGGCCCTAATGATTTGCTGTCTCTTTGCAATGATCTGGGCCAGTCTCTGTATCTGGAGATCCCCGGTCGTTCTTGCACAGTACTGCAATGATGGAGTGGACACGTCAACAGAATTTTAAAAAGCATCCATCCAACTTAGGAACAGCATCCCATTTCCAATGTACAATTGCTTGTAAGACAAAAAGGAGGTGCCCAAAAATGTTCTTTACTTTTTTTTTTCCCCCTCTTTTTTTGGTCCCAGTGAGCCATTTATTGGATTGAAATAACAAGAACACTGACCTTCTCACAGTTCCTGCATGATGGAAATACCGTGAGACGACCAGCTCTCTTATTATTCCAGCTCAGTAAATGGATCCCTAAGGGTAAAAGAACTAGTGAAATACAAACAGAAATGGTGGGATATCTGAAGAACCGGAATGCGCAGTTTTACTGCGTGCTGCTTTTGTTTTCTCTCTGCCCACTGCCTTGTGCAATGCCTCGCATTCTGTCAAGTTCGGCTCAGCGCTGATCAAATGTTTTTGCAAATGAACTGGATGAAGGATGAAATGGTTCTGCTGCATGCATCTGTGCGAGCACACACCTTGGCAGCGTCCTACAACAGCACTTCAGAGCTTCTCAGGCAGACACTTGTTCTCAAGATTTGCCAATCAAAAGGTTTATTTTTTCCTTTCACAACAGTTCTATTTTCTTGGGATATGGCTTACTGCCAGGCAAATGTTTCATTAATCTTAGAAAGAGATATCCTAAGGTGCTTTACCTAATACAATACTCATGCTTACTTCATTAGAAGATTTTCTCTTGGTTTCGTGCACATCTCCCTGTCTATCCTACTGCCCTAAGAATTACTATTTCAAAATAAAAGGATAAAAGCAAAATTAGACCTCTGTTCCCCCTCCCCCTACCAAGTGCAGACCAAAAAAAAGACCATGACTCTGCACAACAGGAATGGAGGTTTATGCTCAGCTCTGGTCTTTGGTTAAAAACAGCTCCGTACTTGGGAGTGGACATGACTGGAAATCGGTACAAATCCCACTGACCACTCCACACCTTCCAGAAGTGCTTATCATCAATATCTGGTGCTCTGGTTTAGCCAGTGGGTCCAAATGCCACCCAGGGTATTCATGATCACTTGTCCACCAAGCCACAATGTTTGCAGAGTTAGTTATACAGGGCTATTTAAGGTTTCATAACTATAATTTAATCAAATTACTGGTAAAAAAAAAAAAGTTGGAAGAAATAGGTGTCGAGGGACATGAGAGGATAAATAAATTCTTTTAGTAAGCTTGCTCTCCTGACAAAGACCAGTTTTAAGTAAAGCACCTAACTGAAGTGACTAATTCACTCCATTTATTTTTGCCTCTTCTGTTCACAATTTTTGCCCTGGCATCTCGTGGTCTTCTGAACTCTGCCTGTTATCATTCTGTAAATCCATTCAGTAACTGAACTCATTCATTTTGCGTCACTACATGAGCTGATTTGGTCGATTTGACTGGAAACAGAAGGCAAACGGTGCCTGCTGTCTCCTGGGTGGTGTGATGTGACTTGTGTAATCAAGTGACCACCTGTGCTTATGAATTCAAAGTGCAGATATGTACGCAATATTTACTTTAAATGATCCATTCTGGGCCTCATTTTAGCAATGTCATTAAACAGAGATTAAAAACTTCAAGCGTATGAATTTTCCCACTGATTTTCAAGAGCGTGGATTATGCAACTTGTTTGAGCAAGGTCCTTCTCCCAGCAAATGAGACGAGAACAAATCTAAACTAAAAAAAAAAAATAAAATACACACCATGTGCTTTGTGCAGTATTTGCTGAGTTCTACCTACTTTTTGTGAAGCCAGGTACTCCATGCCTCTTGCCAACTGGTATGTGCACGATACCAAGTCCTTGAATGTCATCTGCTCCTCTGGTACCCTGTTAATATCAAACGAATACTCCATCCCCGGGGGGCGGCGTGCTCGCAGGTACTCACGCAGGTTTCCTTTGGAAGCATATTCTACTATCACGTACAATGGACCTTCGAATAAACAGAACCGTGGGAAGACTGGAGTAAGGTCGAAGGGTAAAATGTTTTTATGTAAAGAAGCTTTTAGCATTCTGTAATAAATAAACTGAATTAATAAGATGATCAGAGGGCTGGATCACCTCTGCTATGAGGACAGGCTGAGAGAGGTGGGGTTGTTCAGCCTGGAGAAGAGAAGGCTCGGGGGAGACCTTAGAGCACCTCCCAGTCCCTAAAGGGGCTACAGGAAAGCTGGAAAGGGGCTGTTTAAAAGAGCAGGGAGTGACAGGACAAGGGGGAATGGCCTTAAGCTGAAGGAGGGGAAATTTGGATTAGATATGAGGAAGAAATTCTTCCCTGTGAGGGTGGTGAGGCCCTGGCACAGGTTGCCCAGAGAAGCTGTGCCTGCCCCTGGCTCCCTGGCAGTGTTCAAGGCCGGGTTGGATGGGGCTTTGGGCAACCTGGGCTAGCGGAGGGTGTCCCTGCCCATGGCAGGGGGCTGGAACTGGATGGGCTTTGAGGGCCCTTCCAACCCAAACCATTCTATGATTCTATAAATAAATGTTTAACTGTGAAATCAGTAAAAGCATAACTTGAAAGAAAAGGAGGTCTGGACTTGGCGCAGCAACTGGCCCAAAGCAAGACAGTGGCAGAGCTACAATTAGTGACTGCAAGTCCCTAAACCCTGACCCAGTGCCTGTTCCTTCCAGACCATGCCATGTACTGAAAAGCAAGCATTTTTAATCAAAAAGTGCCGTGAGATCTCAAACAAGGGGAAAGCGCTTCTTGAAATTTTTTAATTTCCAGAGTTTTATGCCATTCTGCATCACTTTACATGACATAATTAGCTTTTAATGAAAACACTGTGGTCTTTAGAGAGTAAAAGTGCTCATTTCAAATTCATGGGATACAAGTTCCACTAAAACAGGACTGACAATTCAGAACAACAGGCACGGGTAAAGCCCCTGTAAAATGTCATTTTTCCCTACAGCAAGGGATTAGAGAGTTTTCATATGATATAGTACCCTTTCTCACATTAAAGCTGCAAGTATAATGAGAGACAGAAGTTAAAATATTGCTGCTAAGCTAGGGAAATATCTAAAAATCCCATCACGGCATGACTGCTTCCTTAAAAATTCTTGAAAAACTATGATTAATGAGACTGTTGCAGACCTGTTGGAAAGTCCTGGTTTACTTTCTTCTCTCTACTCACCATCCTGGGTACAGGCTCCAAGGAGATTGATGATATTTTTATGCTTCCCAATCATCTTCATCATCTCCATCTCTGACACCAGGTCAGAAAGATCTTTTTCTGTAGCATCATCTGTGCAAGATACAGGTTCAGTTCATATTTTCTAGTGTGCCAGCCTGAACTTCACTAAGGGTCACCAGTTGGTGTAAAACACATATGCTTCAAAATGCAGAATACAGGACTTGTTTCCCAGTATATACTGTACGTTATACAAAGGCGTATGTTATGGCCTAACAAAAATAGACTCAACTTCTTTGATGGACTGACCTTCTCTTCGGTGTTATATGTTAAGAGACAACACAGTAATATCAGGCATAAAAATGCTGTCCTTAGCTATCCAACCTCCAATAACTACGCCTTTCCTGCAAATTAACCTTACAATTAAATTCAAAATAAATAGGAACCAACCACCTGGACTGAATAGGCTAGGATCTAACACGTGGACAGCCTCTGGCATGAACTAAACTAAAAGCAGAGAGACCCACACGATGCTAATACGTCTCCTGGCTCCTAAATACTCACTGCTCAAGATAAACAGGCTGTCAAGGGCGCAGATTTACACCCCAAACTGCTGAAGGCTGAGGTCAGCTATGTGCTCTTTGACCCCCCCCACGATGACAGAGTTCAGATGCCACAAAAGAAACTTTTCATGGATGAGGACTGCCACATCACCCATTCTGATCCCTAGTCACCCAATTTTCTTACCTTTCAACATCTTCACTGCCACAGTCACCGCTTCTTTTGGCCTGTCTTTGTCAATCCCCACCGCTTCGGCCATGACAACTTGCCCAAAGCAGCCTTCTCCCAAGGGTTTACCCAGCGTCAGCCTAGAGGTGTAAACAGGAGATTAACACACAGCATCTGGTGAAGGGATGCAGCCAGTGAAATTCCAGGGCTAAATATAAAAAGCTTTCAACAACTTGCTGTAACATGAAGCATTTATCATATGGAACTAATGAGACCCTGGGCATGCATCGGTTTTCATGTACGCTGCAGTCTGTTTTCTCAGGGGCGATATAGCGAGCATCTCATATGGGCACAGCAGTTGCTAAACCCAGCTTTTAAGCTCTCCCTCTCCTTGTAATAAGGGGCTGTACCCGAGGGCTAGTGGCGAGACACAGCGTGGGGGGGCAGAGCTTTCAAAAAGCATCAGACCGCAGCTGAAATTCGAAGTAGCCAGCAACACGCAAGCTTCTCCTGTCACGGTACCACGGCCAGTCGTCGTCTTTTTCACCTTGACTGCAAGGAGATGACAGAAAAGTTTCTCTGGGCGCGTTGCCATGTGGTCGCTTTCAGGCAGCTGGTGATTTGAGCAGCAAAGGGTGCTATTAAGAGCAGGGGGATGTTTTAAATATTAACAACTCCTGTGATATAAAGGCACAGTGCAAACAGAAAGGAAAATCAAATATGCTCTCAGGCAGCTTAATTTTAGCTCAAAATTCATATTCTTGCTTTCTGTTTGGAGACACGGGTGGTGAAAATTAACCTAATGATCTCTTGTGCCAAAGGGATTAGACAGGACAGAGACAGCAAGTCAGCGCACACCGCGTTTGGGTGAAGCTGCGGGTAATTATCACACTCCTTTCTCTTTCGTGTGGCTGATGAGGTGGTCAGACAGCCGCTTTCTCGTGGGAGAGAGGAGGGAGGATGAAGGCGAGAGAAGGGGAAGGGAAAAGAGGCCGGCGACAATGCGTGGCGAAGGCTCGGAGGGTTTAGCGCAGCGAGAGCCTGGGTACAGCCGCCCACTGTGCTCGGGTGCCTGGAGCGGCTGCCAGGAGCTGCCACGGCCGCCGGCTCCGCTGCTCTTCTTCCCAGTGCTGCTCGGGCAGAGGCGGTGGCACAAAGGCAGCACCTCCGCAGGACAAAGCACTTGGCAGATCTGAGCGTCCCCTACAAGTCTTCTCCGCGGGCTCCCCACCCACAGCAAGATGGCTCTTCTGACATCCTCACACACTCCCCCAGTGCTTTGATCCTTTAAGGGGCGAGACGGGACGCTTTATTTACCCGCAGCTGGGTCTAGCACAGAGGCTGTTTCTTGGCTGCGAGCTCTTTGCTGCCACAAATGCCATGCGTGCGGGTAACAGAAGATGCCTCCTGTCTGCAGCACCCGGGCTCTGCTCGGGGAGCGGGAAGCAGAGACTGAAGGAAACTGAAACTCAATTATAATCGCAGTATCGACGTTAAGAAACCTTTTAAAAAGAGCAGTCAGCAACTGGGCTACGCAAAATGCATTTTGTGGCGCATATACCTGGTTGCAAAACCTGCTCAGCTGTAACAGACCAACACAGAGATGTGGATCTCAACTTTAGGAGGATAAAGAGATAAAATAAAAAAGAAACCTCAAAGCCTCTGGGCAAAATCTTTTTGGTTCCAGTGTAAGTGCTTAAGGGCCACATTCAGGCTCCATAACTCGCAGAAATTCTCATCCAACCCCAGAAGCAGTGCCACGGCAGAAATCAGGGAGGCTGCTTGCTGGTTTGATGCTCCTAACATTATCCAGCATAGGGGCTAGATTCAGATAAGCATTTTCATAACCGAGTTTTTAAATGTCTTGGCTTTCCATGGCCAAAAACAGGGTTCACAGGTATGATATACGTAGGGACTCGTTCTTAAAAGCACGGACTCCCCTCTGCCCCCATGAAATACAGGGAGAGGTTGTCATACCATCAACAGAAGGGTGTTAGACCAGGGCTAAGGGGTTTGAAAGCCCAGCTTATCTGCTGAGGCACAAGACAGAAGTGAGAGGTAGTTCCTCCCAAGGGTGGCCCGCAGACTCCTTGTCAAATGCGGTCGGTGAGAATTCCTCAAGCTGTTTTGGATTGGTTTCTAAAGCAAACGCGAGTTTAAAAAGGTGCAAGGACTGAAGGGCAGCGTACGCTATGCTGAGGTCATCCTGCATTTTCTCCAGAACTAAAATTGAATTTAGGATCTTGGCAGAGAAGAAACATTTGCATTGGAAACTGGTTAATTTATGTGCTATTGCCCTGCTAGGGCTAAAGTAACAAACCCCTCATTGTGTGCCTCCTGCCCCCCAACCTAATAAACTGCCTCTAAATAGCCTCCTTTCATTGCAAATCTGCTCCACCTACATTTGTGCTCAATGCTGGTTTTAAATGTTTAGCACTCGAAAATTTTCCGCATTTAGTGTATCCCCCCAGGGTATGGGCTGACAGAAGTACATATACAGGCCCCCACTGTTGACTAGAATACTGCAGGTGGCAATTACAGCATTTTGCACTAGTTTTCAGCTACATCATTAAAATAATTTCCAGAACAGTTGTCAGAAGGTTCAAAATTACAGCTCTTCTATCCAAAAGTTACAACGCTGAGCTTTGAAAAAGAATTGTTCGTGATAAAAGGTGTTATTTTCTCAAAGTCACCTAAAGACTATTCTTAAAGTTAGAACCAACTTTAATATATAATCATGGTTCTACCTGTGTTAATATTATCTCTCTATTACATGTTGTTTTTATATTAAGAAATATGGTTACAGCTTTAATTAGATTATTCAGCAGCTCATTTGGCATGTTAGTCAACAGACTTTGAAGAAAATATTATGTAGCCATATGACTCTGCATATATCAAGATTTGGTATCCTTTGCTTGAAACCCAACACTTTTAAGCCACAGAAGTTGTACATATATGTACGCAATATAGAAAATGTCCCACTAAATCAAAAACCATCATCTCCATTAAGACAGACTAATACAAAATCAATACAAAATCCTACCCAGAAGGTCTTGACAAAATGAAAAGGTTGTCTAATTCCATATTCTAGACTTTATCTCTCACGTGATATTTTATTACCTATTTTATAAATATTAAACAACTAAGTTTAATATTTCAACTAAGAAACCAGGTTTAATGTGCAGAGGTATTGCTTGGGGAAATGTCCTTCAACAATGCTCATATGTGGACATCTCTCACAGTCTAAATCACATATATTTTGAAATAACATTTCAGATTCACTCCTTTCCTAATGGAGGAGTTACATTTCAGTATCTGAAAACCTACAAGAAATCTGAAAATAAAATCAGAACAACAGGCAGAGAAAAATTCAGGTTCTATTTAAAAAAAGACTGATTTCAGATAATTGAATTGGATCTTGATCTTCAAAGGAGGTTCAGATAATTGAGATTTTCTTTTAACTAAAGAAACCCTGGGAGACATTGGGAAAGATGTTTCCTTTCATACTATGTCATGTTTTCCAGACACGTGTAGGTAAAGAGAAACGAGCTACGTACTTATCTCTTGGAAACTCCCATTTTGGGTCTTCTGGCAATTCATATTCCGAGACTCCTGCCAGCATGGGGGCATCGGCAGTGGAGGAGAGGCGAGTAGTTATCCTCACCAGAGGTGTGTTGGAATTCATGGAGGAGCTCGAGTCGGCCGACACCTGTTGTTGCAATACAAGATGCAAAAAGGAGGAGAAAAAAAAAAGGCGGAGATGTAATCTCAACCCAGTATCTGAAAAACAGCAGTACCTGATAACCAAGCCAGCTCAGAACAGTTATGTTAGCAAAAAGTGGCCAAATCTACAGTTTTGTTTCTATTCTCATACATTTACCCTCCCTCACAAGCACAATACTGACTCTAATTGCTGCCAAGGCTGTGAGCCTGTCCCATAGGTCCAAACCCACCTAAGTTTGAAATACATACACTCAGGAAACCAATTAAATAAATTTTTCCCTCTTTTTGTTCATCTAATTAATATTTTTTCAAACAACTGAGAGTACTTATACCACCACCCTCAGATACTTGTGTGAGCAGCTTATACTGTGAGCAGACGTTACCAATAAGCTCTCTTCTTCCACTCATTTCTAGTTGTCCCTGTCACCATTACTTTTTCCAAATCAGCACACAATTTGCTATTTTTTGGTGTTACTATTAAATAGATTTTCAATTTTTAATTGAGAAATGGTATTTTTGCAAAGGCTTCTGTACTTTTCATCGGCACCAATGATCAAAATCACATGCATATTACTGTGTAGGAAACGCTAGGTTCTCTCACATATTTTCTAAGCACTCAATATTGAAAGCATCAAAAAGCTATCACAATAATTGGGGGATATTTAAGTTTTCGGTTAACTACATTCTTAATTAAAGATTCTGCAGGCAATGTGGAAAAGAGCTCCTAAAAATAATTTAATGTCCAATGCTTTGAAACGTAATTCACTTTGGAGTACGATTTCTCATTGGCTTCAACGACATTTTTCTTAGAGCATCACAGGTACTTAAGGATAACTGCTTTGATAAAGGAGTAGCTGTTCCATCCGTGGAACCAAACTTGTCTTGGTGTGAATGGTGTATCTCCCGTAAGACTCTTTCCTCAAACCTGCAAGCAGCAGCCTGCTGTCTGCTGACCTCGGAGTTTCCAGTGAACACAAACACAAACCAAAAATGCTTGAATTGCCACTCTGTCCCCTCTGTTAGTGTCAATCCTCCTCCTCTCTTCAGGCCACGACAGTCTTGGCCAAGCCCAAATCTGGTGGCCAAGGCGGGATGAAGGTTGTTTGGCAATGCCATCGCTGGTACCCGTCCCCACATCAGGCGGCAGGAGGTGCTTCTCGTCCAGCATCGTTGGGATCTGCCCAAGCTGGAAGCCTAGAGCATCACAGTAACTACCACTCTCGACCTTCATCCTCATCACCTGGAGTCAACTTTGAGACCAGGTTGGCTTATGTAAAATGTCACCAGGCTACAATTCTGTTCCACACATCTTATAACAAGATTAAAAAAAAAAAGCAATTATAAGCAAACAGATCCTAATAGCGTTAAAGTGCAAATCAGTGACACACAGTGATACGAACACAAAATCCTCTTCTCTCTCTGACATCTGATAAGTCCAACTTAGCGCTCCCTTATATTAAGTCCAATTAACAATTACAGTGTCTCAGCCCACGGAATTACTCGAGCTTCTCAGAATGGGGCCAAAAGGCTTTTGCAACCAAGCCATGCTCTTCAACAACATATTTTGACAACAACAAGGCTAAGGGTCTCAAATTTCTCATCATGACTCGGACAACCTGTGTTGGTTGAGAGGTCTTTTTGCAGGTCGACATCCTCAAACCCATCTCATCAAATGAGGTTGGCTTCTTGACACATTTTTCTAAGATCAGAGGTTACAACTGGAAAGAGGTTTCATAAGGAAGAAAGCGTTAAGGACTGCTATCAGAAAATTAACCTTGGTAATCAGTTTTGCAGCTGACTGCCAGACCTTTCTTGATATCAGAAGCTCCACCTTCTGCATGAGAGAGGTGGTATCTATGGAACAAGAGAGTATAACTGCCCAAATAAGGCTACCATTCAAATAAGAGAGGTGGACTGCTTTCCCCCTTGTCCATCTAACCATTGTCAATGTTTACTTTCAGCACATGTAAGTACCTGGCATAGTCCTCTAGGCTAATAAATATAGTGACCACTTAGGACACAAATAGAAACCTACTATTAAGGCAGACTACATAGCTCTAAAAAAATCAGTACGTGAATGCTGAAGAGGGTCCTTCGAGAGAGATGCTGCGATGCCCAGCCTAGAGGGGAACACACCCGCTGGAGCTGAACTGCTCACCCAGAGCTGCATGGCAGGTCAGCATGAGAACCCAGGCTGGAATTAGACTTTCACTTATTTTCTGCTCATTTTCATTATTTCAGTACAATTTAAAACTGATGCTTCGTGAAATGAACTAGCTCAGCACTAAGTAATGTGCAAATCTCCACAAACAATGTGGCAGTTCCTCTGTCCTCCACGCCTTCCCCTGAATTTAATTTCTCTTATTTCTGGTTTCCATTTTTAAATCTCTCTCACTGCAAACCTACTACTAACACTACAACCACTTCCTTCATGTTTCCAAAATCCCACCAACCATTCTACCAAGATCTTTATTCAAGTCCTGATTTATTTATCTATTTATTTATTAACATTGCCTTTCCTTTCTCACCTCCCTTTGTCATTAGAGCCATTATTTTCATGGGACATCAAGAAGGCATGGAAGTGAAGCTGCAAAATTTAGATGATATCCCTTATGTATCAGAAATGACCCAAAATGTTCTGGGGTCTTTTTTTTCATGCATACTATATTTGTATTAGACACTGTTCAGACCTCTGCCAGAGTTTCATCTTTTCATTAGCTCTTACACTCACAATTCAGCAGTCTTAGCATGGCTAAAACCTAGAAATGTAAACTTGCAATAAAGTGAAATACTCTGGTGATGCATTTCAAACACAGAAGTTCAATAGCAATAACGTATAGAAAAAACCTGACGAAAGACTCTGCTGATTTCCCTTGTAACACAATTGCACGCGTTTACTTCACACGATAACTGGATGATTGGCCAGAGATGCTGGAGGTAACCAAAGTGCATTAACGTGGATAGGAATTATGAGAAATCCAGAGGAACTACTCAGTGTCTGGGAGAAGAAAAATGGACTGCACTCCCAGGAAATATTCTTCTGATTAACTGGAGCAGTACAAGGAGTTACAGGAGCTCGAGGGCTATAAAAATTTCCTCCAGAAAAGACGAAGCCAACCCAGGCTGGCCTATGGTTGGAGGAGATTTTCTGTTTCAAAATAGCCTTTCACCTTTCCTGCAGTAGTAGAGAATTAACCTTTGAACTCATCCCTTAAGCCTCTTTTTTCATTGGCTTAGAGTGCACCATAAAACAATGAAGAAAACCCTACCTACTTCAAGGTCAGTAGGCTTGGTCAGCTTTAATCTACATGTATACATTTAAGCAACAGCATATATAGAAAGTGTTTTTCCAGCTTGCAACTTTCGCCTTTTCACCTGCAGCACTGGTCTCCAACCCCTTACCGTGCAGGTTCAAGAACCAGTGACGCTCCTGCCATGAACCCCACATTTCAGCGTGTGGAGTTGCTTTCAAGTATGTGGATGTTTTTCTGGCTTTTGGTTATGCAAAGATTCAAGGTACACAGGACACAGGCATAAAAGAGGCCACACTGAGGTTTTGCAGCAAGCTTGTAATTGTACATGGCCAATATACAGACTCCAGGGCCACTTTTGGGTCTACCAGTTGCCAAGAAGCAGCAACTGGACATCTAGTGGAAACATGTGAACTTCCTGGGCAACCACCGAGCTCACCAATATGGGCTTTTTGGAGATAAAGGAGCAAAGCAGAGCCAAGGCAGAGAAGCAAGGAAGGGCACCTGATGTAGGTGAATTAGACATCTTCAAGGTCTACTCACTGTGTTGGTGGCACCTGTTTTAAGTGACGACACTACAGTAAGGAGGTATTCTGAGTGTTTAATTAAAGCAAGGAAGGCAGAAGTCAGTTTGACTTGAGCAGAACACTGAAAGGACTGTTGTGGTATATGTCAACCTCAACAGGAAAGCAGATCCCCACCATAAAATATCCTTTGCGTGCTTCCTTTCTGCTTGTAGGAGGCCAGAACCAAGAAAAGTACCAGCCTCAGAGAGATCTTTAGCTCCGTATCTGCAGTTCAGAAGGAGAAAAGCCCACTGTGTCCAAACCTCACGCACCAACGCATTATTATATCCCCATTTTAACATCATCTTTTTCCTTCGGCCAACACACTGTATTTAATCAGCTCTGAGATAATGCTTTACAAGCATTTCTAAGCAGTGGAGCATTTAAAACAAACAAATCTTTGCTGGAATCTTTAAATGCCATGTGGCAAAATCAGCTGCAGAGCAGTGTGTAATTGTCTGTAATTGATTATGAAGGGTGTTTTCCTCCACTGATGATTTATACCATATCCCAAAGCCTAGATCTGTCAGTTCTGGCACTCATGCTGTGAGATTTTAGCAGCCATGCAGTGATTTCCTATAACTGTCAGTCTGTTTGAAGGCTCTGCTATAAAAGTTAATTTGAAGTCATATGCATATATGTATATAAATATAATTAGTAAGTAATGCTATTAGTTGTTGATAAAAACGGTCCATCAGAGTGACTGGATCTAGGAAAACAGAAGGTTAAATGCACGAAACATGGTTAAATACATGAAGCTGAGGATTCCTAATGTAAGTGCTGGCATTTAAAACACAGGCACACAAGCACAACCCCTTCAAGAAAAGTGCTCGTTTTCAAACACTTCTGTAACAAGATAGCAAATGAGTACTACTAAGCAAGTCAACGGTTTCCATGTACAGAAATCCAAGGATAACACAAGAGACTAAAATAACTATTGAGGCAAATGCCTTGCAACACATCTTACTACAAGTTGTGTATTAATCTTTCTATTTCAGAGTCTATTCCTTAAAATGAATGCTATTTTTACAGCTCAATACTATGTGAAATACTATGTTACTTCAGTTGTTCCAGATTACTTTTCTTTTTTTCAGGTTCCAGCTGCCATCATCGTTTTGAATTAGCTATTTTGCTCGGTGAGCTTATGTCTTACCTTAAACCAGTCTTTGCTCATCACAAATGTCCTCGCTATATCTTTATGAAGGATTAGAATCAACAACCACAGTAGATACAAATTAATGGGAACGTATTCAAAATACTAAGCATAAGAAACCTCCCCCTATTTAAGATGCATATGTACACCCAAGTTGAGGGGGTCTGAATTCAACAGACTAATTGATAGCGCTAATTAAATGCTCTAGTGATGACAAACACTTGTACTTGACTTTGGGCAAGTCACAAGAGATGGGACCTTCTATAACCACTAGAGCAGCACTGACTTTTTGTCCGTTTTAATTATAACTTATTTGTTAAAAGAAAAAGAAAAAAGTTCGACAAGAGAGATGTATATCCTATTGAAGGTTACTCTTTACCTTTCGGTTCAGTGAACCTGTCACCCAAAGCCCATACCGCAAATCAGCTTGTGATGTTCAGCCCTACAAATACTCCTTCCCTCTCCCTTGCGAGCTGGCACTGCTACGCAGAACATGGCTAATACCAGCAGAGCACTGCCGCGCTCTGCTTTTATACGAAGAAGAGGAACTGCTTGCTGGATTTCCCTGTAAGCAGTTTCCATTTCGAAAACCAAGCAGCAGATCCTAGTGAGGCTGAGGATTGCAGGGGGAGGGAACTGATAATTCCTGACTTCATCGTGACCCTTCCTATGAATGTGAAAAGAACCACATTTTGGCAGGAAAAAAATGCCTGCATGTGGGGAATGATAAAATCCTGTGGTAGCTCAGACTAAATAGTGTACGAGAATCCAGGCCTGCAAACCAAACCATATGTTAACTCGGCAAGACTCTTATCCCGCTTAGACGGGATGGCATCACCGTCATGCAAATGCCTCTTCGTGAACCGGGATTATTTTCACAACCAGATCCTTGGGGAGATCGACCCAGCAGCAGAGAGCTTCGAAAACAATATCAAGAATTCCCCAATCGATGGCCTCATTTCTCTGGAATTCCAACAAATCCCATCACCCAGCCCCAGATCTCAGCCCAGCTCAGTCTACCTGCCACGAGCGTCTCCCCTTGCTTGTTCTCACCCATCCTCTCAACAACTTGGCCACTTTATTCCTCCCTGGCACAGCACAAAGGCAAGGGAGAACCTTCCGTAATCAATAGTTAAATAGAGGTTTAGTGACAAAACCCCACCAGGCTTTAAATACAATCCTCTGAGATACAAATAAACTGAAACAAAAAAGCAAGCCTGGAGGTAGAAGAAAACAAACCGAGTCAACGACTCCAGAAACACACACCCTTTAAATAAAACACCTCCTGACTTATTTTTTAATTCTTGTGACAATAATTCTGATAGCCAAAATCAGCTTTAAAAGATGCAGAAACTCAACTTCTGCAGCCTTAGAGACTGCCAGCTGGAAAATTAAATCATCTTCACTGTTGATGAGCAAGTTTTCAGGGACTGCTCGTCTCGTCCTGCCTTTGCAAGCTAATCAATTAGTGAAATGACCAGTGAAATCATCAAAACAGAAATACAGGTTTCTTTTAACGCTTACAGTAGTTGTATTTTCCTCTATGAAGATACAACAGCAGAGAGCCCTTCAATGAGGAACTCCTGCTAATAAAAAAAGCACTCGGGAGAATTGAGAGTAGTGGAATTTTTGCTTAGGGGTTGAAATAGGATTCGCACTTTCAAATATACACTGGTTTTCAAAAAATTATTCCCCCTTTTAAAAGCAAAACGCCATTTTTGCTAAGAAAATCTAGAAAACCAAAATAAACTCATAAAACCCAATCTGAAAAGCACATTATAAGACAGAGGTTTTTTTTTTTTCCTCTGTGAAAACAATAGCTTTGGAGAAGGTCCATATTGCATCATTTAATGATAAATAACTAAACTGAGGGCAGCGGTTGGCACTGCTGTCACACGCCATGAAATAACACTTTTCCCCCGAGGAGCCATTTCCAGCTGACACAACTGAGCTCACACCAAACCCTAGGTATTTTTTATGCCGTCAATTTATCTCTGAGTCATTATGATGCTTTTATATTTAGGCAGAAATCTAATAAATGTCTTTTATCTACACAGCTGATGTGTATATCTCTCTCTCTCTCTCTCTGGTTAAGTACACAACATTTGGAAAGCCTTTTCTTTGTCCAAAGGCTACACAGAATTTTGGCCACAGAGATGTGTGAGTTGAGCTGAGGGCTTCTCATCACTCTTTCTGATATACTCAGAGGCAAAAGTCCCTCTCCTTCCCCAAGCAAAGGAATAAAATCATAAAATTACAACAAAAAATCCCCCAAAAAAGTAGCCAAGTCAGACAAAATAAGAATTAACAGTTTTGCTCATAAAACAAACCAAGTATTTTTCAGATCAGACAAAATTCATGTTCCCCACCTCAAGATTTTGTAAAATACTGCGCTTCCGAGGGAGACGGCTAAAGCATTACTAGAGGCATTTCTCTGTAGTATTTCTAACCAAGGAGATTCAGAAACCCTGAAAAAAGGGTTCAGAAAAAAGTAATAACATCCAAAACCCCAAGATCAAGCTCTACCCAAACTCTGGCCGATTGTGCATCTAAATTTCACTTAACCACAGCGAAGAACTATTTTTAAGGTATGCGTATTACCAGTAGTTATAATATTCTGGACAGGCTGTAGTAACAATCTGCAGAAATTCTGCACAACCTATCCGTGGTGCAGATGGACTCAAATTAAACCCTCGGATCCAAACCCCATGACCAGAGCCTGGATCCAACCCCTATTTTGAACAACGAGGTGAACCAAAGCTTCAGACTTTCAGGGCTGAAACCTGAGGGGTGGATTTGGTGGGTTTAGAGGCCTATCCTGAACATCTACTGCAAGGAAAAAAAAAAAAATAGTAAAATCAAAACATATTAACCTCCAGCCTCAAAAGAAACAAGTCTTTCAGGAGAGGATAGTACGTGGGAATGGAGGTTGTTTTGGCAAGCGATGGCCTGTGACAAAGCCAAAGTCCTGTTACTCGTTCAACTGGTTTGTTGCTCGTGGTATTGCCCTCTCCAGAAACACTCACTGCCAGCCACAAGTAATTGTAAAATCTATTTCATGCGATGCTGTTGTGTGCATTTAAATATGACATTTGCTTTTGTTCCTCACTCAAAAGCATCAGTACCTTCATCTAACTGTCTGAGATATTATATCAGATCTCCCCTATTTTTACTCTATTACAGTCTTTTTTCTATTTTGGGGTGGTTTCTGGATGCTTGGCTATGAAATTCCTTCCCCTCAGTCTTCAAAATTCTTCCTGAAAAATACCTCTCTGTATCTGGTACCTAGTTACTGCAATAATAGTCACCTTAGAAACATTATAAATACACAATTAAATAGGATTCTGTTCCAAAGTCCATTAACTCAGTAAAAATTTTTCCATTTACTTCAATGAGCTGTGGGATCAGGCCCCAAAAATACTTTAAATACATTTTTTTCCATCTAGAGCCTGCTAATACAGAACATATTCCATTTTTTACATTTCTCCTCTAACATCCCTGCCCCGATTCCCTTGCCCTGAGACACACATCGCTGCGTTAAGATGTTCTTTCTTCCCACGCCAGTCTCCCGGGTGCCAGATTAAATCCCACCCCTGCCGCAATTCGGTTTAACGCTTATTTATTCCCCTTCCCAAAGCTTTCATCAGGAGGATGCGCTGGCTTAGTTGTTTGGTAAAAGTTTTTTTAAACTCTTTATCTACTTTCTGTTACCTGTCTGCGCAGAGGGATTCGCTTTGTCAGCTTATGGACAGCGGGCTGGCTGCTGAAATCGGGTTTCTTGGTGGTGTTCTTCATGCGACACAGGATGACCGTCAGCACCATGCAGGCAATTAAGAAGACCCCTATGCAGTAAATTGCTATTTCCAGGTAGTCTGGTGACGTCGGATATTCTTTTTCTTTTTCAGGAGCTGGATTGGAAGTTTTTAGGAGGGAACAGTCATGCCACAGAGTTAGCACACGGTACAAGAATAGTGCAGTACAGCGCTTGGAACAACATGAAATGGTCAAATATCAGCAATTCTCGCAGTGACTGTGTGACATACAGAATACTGGGGGTGTTTAGGACATCTTGCAATCTGAGAGTAATTCCTCTTTCTAGATCGCTGCTTTGACTTCTCAGTTTGCCACTAAGTGTGAGCTTGTGCGTGTACACATATGCCTGCCCAGATAGGTAGATAGATATACATTGAAATATTGGATGATCAAGCATAATTTTAGGTGAAAAGAAAAAACTGAAGTGTTCAAACTAGGCTCAGGTTCATTGTGTTGCCCAAGTCACACTTCATAAGCACTGTAATTCTTTTTAACCACATAAAGACACATCTAAAGATCAAATATTGAATTATCTAGCCTAAAAGAAGTGTCTAAATTGACAAATAGACATTTGGGCTTGAGTCTGCATTGCCCGTTTATCCAAAATTTTCACTGGGATCTCAAAATACAGAGGGAAGGCAGGATGAATCCGTCCCTCATCACATTTCTAAATTCAGGTTAGGGGTTTTGAGAGTGTTTCGAAGACCCGGCTGCCCAGCTGCTCAACTCGCTGCGGTTCACGCCGGGTGCCTAACTCCCCTGAGCTCCTTTGAAGAGCCCAGTGTTGGATTAAAAAGCATAACACAAGCGACAGCCGAATCGCTAGCAATACGTTAATGAATGAGTCCTCTTTTGTGAGGACTGCATATTTCATGCAACCTCATCAGTGGTTACTAGTCTACGAGATTAGATTTTAGTGGGAGTGGCCCCACATAGCTGTTGCTCCGATTGAAACCATTTTGAAATTATCTTTGAGACAGTTTATATGTGCAAACACTGTCCCTAATCCCTTATCTGGGATTCAACCACCGGATAAACAGCATTCCACAGCAATCAGCGGTCACTCTGCAAGCAATGCACGTTCAAGCTGAAATTTTCTTGTACCTCATTCTAGGCTCATAAAAATATTTCATTCAAGAAAAAAAATTCGTTAAAAAATGCCGTTCAAGCACTTGCAAAATGCAAACACTGCTAGCAGAAGCAAGCTCTACACAAGTACTGCTTTGCCTGTTGGTGACAGCCCATGCAGGCTCGGTGTTCACCTACGAGTGAGATGCAATACAGTTGCCTTGTTCAATATATTTTAATAAAGGGTAAAAAATTATCTGCAGAAAGCGGGAACATTTCACTCCCGTAATGTGAACCTCAGCAATAGGCACATGCAGGTTTTGTACCTTTTACTTAGGATTAACAATTAATAAACGGTAAGCACAAGATGACCCAGCAAACCTCAGGTGGTTCATGTTTTTTTCAAAGGAACTCCTAAGGCAGCTGCCAACAGTTATAAATGAGAAAATTTGACTAGTGTCAAAAACAACTACAGTTACATCTTCTAACAGCTGATAACAATTTTCAGGCGATAAAGCACATTGATGTTTGTTTCTTTTAAGGACAGAAACATCATCAACCCCAGAATAGCAAGACATGCTTTGCAGCAGAAGCAAATGACTACTTGTTGTCTTAGAGCATGCAATGTTTAAAGATGCACGGAGCCGATTCCCAAGACATGGAAGGCACTGCTTCTGTACACAATCCATTGGCATTAAAATTAGAATTTCCACAAGAGATTTGGATGATAGGTAAAAGTGAATTTAAGCACACTGAATAGCTCAGGTATTTTAATGAACCAGTGCATGACTGTGGCCAAATCAGTCCCAAAGCTTCATAAGAAACTTTGAATTTCATCCTCTTGAAAAAGTTTACAATGATTAATGTGCTGATTTTCAGTTATCTCACTGAAGCACTAAGGAAATGCAGCTCCTTAGCATCTCAGATGAACTTTTAACAGATGTAAAAATATTTCAATTGAGTGCAATAGCCATTCTTCCCCCCCCTCCTTTTTTGTTGCTGTTAGGTTTTTGGAGTGGCAAATATGTAGCAAGACAATTCATTGGCTTGAGACAACTGCATTTAAAATAAATCATTGTAAAAGTCCTTTTCTGAGACAGAAGCTGTGCTAATTCTGCAGCAATCAACAAGGGGAGGAAAAAAAAAAAAAAGAGGAAAAACCACGGAAAGAGAGCAGTGTATACCTGGCAGAACTGTCAACCATGCAGTGTGAAAGGATATCCCAATAGAATTACCCGCCAAGCATGTATACTCCCCAGCATCCTCAAAAGTTACATTCCGTATATAGAGAACCTCAATTTCTTTGTCCGTGGTGTTAACACCGGCAGCCTAAAAAAAAAAACAAAAGAGGGAAGCAAGAGAAAAAGCTAGACACTGAGAGAATTCTTGTGGATAGGGAGATGGAGCCACAGGGCTTTGCACTTTGTGAAGGCAGAGGTGTAGAAATGCAAAGCTCCTTCCCCATCCACAATCCCTCATCCAAAAGGCGTTTACCAACAGGTCCCAGCTCACCTCAGAAAGTAATCAACACCCTTCACCAGAACCTAAACTCACCACCTAAACATGCATGCAATCAAATGACATGGAAAAATTAACCCACAAAGTTGTTTTTTTTCTCCTTCTTCTCCTTCTTCAATAAAAGAAAGTTGAAAGAAAAACAAAGAGAGAAAGTAGGACAGAATGCGGGCTCCTTCACATATAGTTACCTGTTTCAGAGGAAAGAATTTACTATAAAAATATACTCTGAAAGGATTTTTTTTTTTAAAAAAAAGGCAAATTCTGTTTCAAAAGACAGAACTTAGTAGCTGTCTTAAGCAGCGTATGGTCCTTGCATCATCCACTGCACTACACTTAAATATTGTACGTTGTGCAGTGTTGCCACATCTCAGTGTAATCTGAAGTCTGGTAATACCGGGTGGTTTGCTTAGAAGCACAGTGGAAACAGTAGGAAGGTAGCGCAGGTCTTGTTCAAAAAAGATCAGTCATGGCTCTCACAGATGTGGAGAAAAACTGGACCCCAAAGGTTCAAAAACCAGGAGATGGAAATAAAATATATTTTTCTAATCTTAAGAGAGTTTAAAAAATACTAATAATCTGGAAGGTTTTTTTCTGGTCTCCTTCTAGACTTGCTAAATCTGGGGCTTGATGAGTCATTATGCACCAAACCAATCAGTGTATCAGTGATTATCCAAACCCATACAAACAGAGTAAACCTCAGACCCGGAGCTTTCCAGCTGCCCCAAGACGGACACAGCAGGGCACCAGTGTCAAGGGCTCTGTGATGGAGATTTAGAGAAATTATTGTTTGCTGCTTTTTGTCTCCGTTCCATTCAAAATGTTACTCTGAAATACACGATGAGGGAATAAACACATTCTTGCCGGACCATTATAAAGTAAATTTAGTGGTGAGTTGTAGTCACGTTGTTGCCAGTTGTTACTGTTGGGTTATTACCCAGCTAATAACGGGTGAATAACAACTGGAAAACCCTCCCACCCTGCACAGTCGCAGGTGACACAGGCAGTTATAAGTGACTGAACTGACCTGATTTACGCTTCGGGGGTACTTATGTGAACATTTCATATATATACACACATACATATGTATATATAGAAATATACACTAATTAGGTCATAATTACATTATTCAACGAGTACCCTATACGTGAACCGCAAAGTATGCAGAATTAACAACAAAGCTGGACGTAAACACACAGACACAAAGACACCAAACACAAGAGAGAATAAAGATCAGCATCAGAAACCAGTGCTTACGGTACACACAGAATATTGTGGGAATTTTTCCATGGCTGCTGGTGTAATACCAGTTGCATCACCAAAGGAGGATTACACATATACCACAAGGCCAAAGAGTTATCCTACAAGCTGCCTGCAGTCTCCCAAAGCACCATTTTTTTTCCAGCTTCTACATCCAGCTTGCTTTAAAAAACATTGTTACCTTGTATACTTGGCAGAACAGAGAGCCAGGCAGACTGGTTGGCCTCCCCTATATAATTGGAGACCTTACAAATATATTCTCCAGCGTCCGCCTCTGTCACATTGTACAGTGTCAGCACTTCAGCATTGGAACTATTTATCCCCGAATGCTAGAATAGACCAATAACACAGGAGAACAACGTCACTGCTGCCCAAAACGGACACCAATCTGTCTATGGTCCCACCACCAACACATAAGAACACGCCTTCCACTTCATGCAGCATCAAAACATTGAGGGTTTGAGGGTTGTTTGGGGGTTTGGTGGTTGTTTGGTTTTCGTTTGGGGGGTTTTTTGGGGGTTTTTTTGGTTTTTTTCAATCCGAAGCATCACAGAGGAGTTAGAAAACAGCGGCATTGGGGGAAAAAAAGCACCTGGGCTGGTCCACCAGCTGCGTGGAACAAGATGGCATAGAGCTGGCTGTCCTGCCTGCCAACATGCTGAGCTTTGGCAATGCCACCCAGCTCGGAAAACTTTGGAGCTTCCTTGGTCAGGCTTGCTGGCAACACCCGGCGGCAGGAAGGACACCTCCAGTACGCCGCGACACGCCAGCGAGAAATGGACATCTCTGCAGGCTCAGCATCCAGAAAACCCAATCCTGCCAACAAGCTTTTGGCAGCAGGTGCCACATTACTTTGAAACAAAGAGGCTGAAGAAACGTGAAAGAAACAGAGTAGAGTCTCCCGGGTACGTTTTGGACGCGCTCTACCAAAACGTAAATGGCAATGATGTTCTTTTAGAGGGTTTTTGTTTTTTTCTGAATAAGTCATGCCTGAAACATTCAGAGATAAAGGACTTCACGGAAGTACAAAAAAGAGCAAAAGTGTCTATAAGCTGCACAATTAGCATTTAGACTATCAAATGTTTATCTAACTCATTATTTCATTTGTGACAAACACTTCCATTTTCAAAAGAAGTTCAGATCTTAAAATTCTTGGATTTACATCAAATAAATTCAATGCTTTAAAGACGTCGTCACCATCGCTGGCATCTGCAAAGCCTCACCTTTAAAACCTGAAGATACGGCAGTCCATCTGGTCCGTATTTACTGCCATTCTTCTCTACATGTTTTATCCACTGAATATGAGGTTGAGCATCACTGTAGACTTTGCAGACAAACTCGACGTCACCTCCGACGACTGCAGAGGCATTTGCTGGCAGGCCAGCCTGGAGGATGGGTCTGTGCGGTGATCGCTCTGGTCGGATGGGGAGGGGGAACAAGAACGAGCAAGAGAAAGAGAGAGAGGGAGAAATAAAGATGCATAAATAAGCAGAGCTGCCAAGAAAACTGTAAGTGAACTCGAGCCAAAAAGCCCTGTAAGCCTGTTGGCTGACTCCTCCGAAATAACACTGCAGCCAAAACGTATAACAAAAACTACAGTTCAAAGGAGATGACTTGAGCACTACACTTGTAATATAAAGAACAGCTATTTGGGGGGGGGGGGGGGGGGGGGGAGGGGAGAATCCATGCTTAAAAACTTGAAGCATTTTGCATAGTTGAACTCGGCAAGAATTAAGTAAAACATCTTTTTTTTTTTTTTTTGGCGTTATTGTAATAAGTCCGTCTGAGTTTTGAAACATTCTAATTGGGCTAAAACTCCACAAACTAGGGGAAAAAAAAAAGATTATTGCTTAATTTAAAAAACTGATTAATGTATTAAACCAAAGAGAAGTTCTCAAAACTAGCAGTAGAAACCTCAGCACTGAAGCTCCTCACGCAGGATGCACATATCAGGCAGCTCGACTTTTCAAAACGCTCCGACCAGTACTACCACGATAACTGGACTCTACCCAGACACAGCAGCTGAAATACCAGTTCCTTCTTACTCTGAGCAGGACACGGGGAAATAGAGAGTTCCCTGGAAAACTGCAGCGTACTTAACGTGAGCCAATAGATCTTTTAATCTATGGACCTGCTTACACGTTTATCAAAGGTTCTTGGTCAAGCTCACCTCACTGAACACAGCGAGTGCACCCTGTACCATCCGCGTATCTAGAGAGCAACTACAGCCAAGGTTCCCAGCCCAATTTTGTGGATGCAACATACATAGGCTTTGGGCAAAGCACGGATGGGAGCCTCGCCCTCAGCTAGGACAGCAAGGCAGCTTTCCATCACCCTCACTAAGCCCGACTTAAAAGCCACTAAAATCTTCTGGGCGGTGGGCAGGGCACAAACCCAGCTCCCCAGCCTCCAAGCCACCAACAGCCTTTTTTTGCTGGACAAAGCAAGTGGGCAAAGCACAAAAACTTTTCTCCTATGTGATGTTTGAATGAAAGTCCTCTAAATGACAGCCCTGGTCACCAAATTTATTTATCATCCAGTGAGCGGGATGGACACTGCCACCCTCCCCAGCAAACCTTGAGAGCTGCAGTTTCATCAGCCTAGCTGGGACCTCACCACCTTCTTCATGCAAACTTAACTCTGCAAACTTAACTCATGCAAACATGTTTCTTTTTATAAAAAAGTAAATACTGACCTACATATCCCTTCAACCTAGGAATTAGAAGCAAAATGCCCATTTGCCCAGCCCCAGCCCCTTCTCCCCAGCTCCAGGAATTCTCTCGAAGATAAGTAAAAAACAGTGGACCTAAATATTTATTTCTAGAGGCTGTACACTGTAAAAGCTTTGACATTACAAGCCAAATCAACTGAATTTCAAATCAAGCGTTCCTTCTTAAACATACTCATTTCCAATAAACTGTTTCACAAGCAAACATTGCGACTGTAATAGCAAATAATGATGCCCATGGAACAATGGGATCTTTTATACGGTCCAATATATTTGGCATGCGGCAAACATCTACTGGGAATTTATTCACTGAGGCTACGCTGGCAGCATACTACAAAGCAGCAGTCTTATTTCACTTGTGGCAAAAGTGCATTTATGTTGCAGTTACTAAATTATTCCATGGCTATGTGTGTCATTTTCAAAGATCTAGGAACAGTTTAATATTTTTTAATTTGTAAATTACAGTAGAACATATAAATTACTATTTTACAGTTCTGGAGAGAACTTTTAGTTTCTCACCTTATACTAAATAAGCTCTAATTCCATCTCCCTCGCTCCTTTATTTGGGTACAAAAGCAGCAAGCAAAAATCTCTCTTTAATAGAAACCTTACACCATCTTCCAAAACTTATTACAGCTGCCTTCAGTATAAAATGAAACCTTAGAGAATGTTATTTAAAATGTTTTTTAGAAGTCAGTAGGCCTCATGTTTCATTTCTCCACATCAGGGTTTGATTTCCTTTGTGACCTTACTCTCTGCCCTTAAACAAACCAGAGAATGAGGCCTGAAACATCTTGGAAAAGTTCCTACTATGCCAGCATCAACACACAAAATGTGTTTAGTTTATCCCGATAGCCATCGATGATTTAATCTTTTATTGATGACTGTCAAATGTTTCCTCTACCAAAAAAAGAGGCGGCGAAGCAAAGAAGTATAGCAAAGTTCTTACATTCTTGGTCGCAAATTCCTTTAAAAAAAATTAAATAAAAGTGTGTGCATATGTCTAGGTAAGACATTTGTGAAATTTCTTCTCTAAGGGTAAATGTGTTAAAACCAAACTTTAGGTGCCCTCCGACATACGGAGCAATGATTAGTGCTCGGCAACTCCCCCACTTCAGCAGAAGGGAGTATATTCCTATGCCCACACAGGCAAACCACCCAGAAGAACGTAACCAGCATGATGCAAATTCAGTGGCGTTTCATGACAATCCTGGAGTCCCAGGACCACAGGAAACACACTCAGTATTGGGGAAAATAACTAAATATGGAGAAACTTCCCACTTAGAAATGACCAAGTATATATAATACTGCACAGTATCATTTGCTGGAAATAGTCATTTCAGGATGCTATTCTTTCCGATTTCTCTGCAGACCACACACACCTAAGGGCTCTGCTTAAGCACAGCTACTGTCAAAATCATGTTCATAAATCTCACATCGCTATTTCACATTTAAAATACAAGCCTTCCATTTGTAAGCAGAAATCATCACTCAAAACAACTGGCTACACTAACATTAGATGGAAAAGGTGTGTTCTTTTTTTACTGAAGACTAGCAAAAGAGTCAAAGTTGCCTTTAAAAAAAAAATCTTAAAGTCTGGCAAAACTAATGTTATCATTAGCCTTACATAACCTAATCATTATCATCAGGATCATCGCTAAACTATAATATACATAAACAACGCTAGGTATTTAACTCAGACAAACAGTATTTTCATACAAAACAAGTTGGCAACCAATCTCATAGCTCCGCAGCCCTACTGATTTCAATATTCCCCTTACTCATTAATATTGAATTGTATCAGAATTTCAAAAAATAAGTCTTTACTATTTGACCACTGAAATTTTAGTGTTTCACTCTCACTGCCAACACAACGTGTTTCAAAAACAAGTCAACAGCATGTGCTAAAATACAGAAAATCAACCCATGGAGTAGCTGTCTTCGAGCATACTAAACACTACATCATAAGGACCATAAAAAGCAGTTGATATTAATTTTATTACCATAAATATTAGTTACTTAGTGAACTACATACAGCTCTACAAGGTTTTTCATAGATATGCCCTGCTTTCTTAAACAGACCTTCCTGGTTCAACCGAAGAGTAATAGATGTTTAAAGCAAATGTAATAGATGTTTTAAAATTTTTAAAGTTGATAAATATTTTCTGTATATTGATCTGAAAGTAATTGAGCCAAACCAATAATTATGTGTAAGTCTCCATATGTTACTTTTCATTCTAGTTCTTCCCAAAGTCTAGCTTTATAATACTTTTTAAAAAGAAAGCATGCTTAATGCTGGGTCCCACCTTAAGAGACAGACACCAGCTTGCTTTCTCCAACTTGCAATTTAGATACAAAATCAACATCATCCCCATTTGAGGAGTCAATTATCTACAAAAGGCAGAGCAAAAAGGATTGCTCACATGAGGAATATCATATTCAAGGCTACAAGAATCTAAATTTTACACCACCATAAAAGTGCCCAGGGCTTGAGCATTTCTGCTCAGAATTGCTTGAGCAATTCTGTTTGCTTATCTATAGATAAACAGACTCGCTATCTGAAAAGACACTGACAAAGAGACCTGCCCAATGGCTCAGAAGAAACTCTCATTTAGCCTGTTAATGTTAAAACTTCAGAATACCTTCCTCCAAGAGAGAAAATTGCAAAGAATCCAGGAAAGCTGTAAAATTCCAAGTTTCTGAAAAACTGACCCAACAGAAGGAGGTGTCCAGGAAGCTCCCAGCCCTGCAGGGCACCTGGAGATGGGTGGGAGCCCATCCTGCCACTGGTGATGGAGGGAGAAATGACTGGAAGAACTATCCTGGAAATGACTACTGGAGCCAGCACACTTCACAAGGGGTCCTGAGAATTGGCTCTTTAAGAAGTTGAAGTCCCTGGACAGGTGGTTCCTACAAAAGGGCCCCATCTCTCTCCCATCCTTGGCTTTATCTCCTCCAATTATTTTTTTTGGCTGACCAGCTGCAGTCAAACCAGAGGGAAATCAGAGATAAGAGAGACAGGAAAGTCATGATGCAAACGTATGAGGTGAAGATGCTGGGGTATGGAGGTGGGCGTTAGTGGCCAAAACCCGTTTCACAGCCAAGAGAGCCCAGAAGATGTGATCCCACCACTCCGGTCCTAGCGCGGGGGTGTGCAGGGATGGAAAAACTGTGGGAAGAGAGGCTGCTCACGGAGCGTGCCAGCGGAGGGAAGATGTAGGGCAGGATCTGCTGTTGCCAGAGGCCGAAGTGGAGCGTATTGTGACTGAAAGAGTGGCTCTGCCGCTACCGGAGCGCCTTGGCAGGGAGAGGAGACAATAACCCCGGAAGCGGTGAGCTCCGGGCACATCCCCAGGCCAAGTCTCCTTAGCAACCTGGCTGTGCCAGGGGCTGAGAAGAGCTCTGGTAATTGTCTACCCAAGCCTCCTCATCACCCTAGCACAGACAGTTCAGGACCTTTCATGGGAGCTAAAAGCCAGAACCAAAGCCCATTGAAGTCAGGGGAAAAACTCACATGGAATTCAATGGGCTTTGGATAAGGCATTTGATTCGTTTAAAAAAAAAAAAAATAAAAAAATGAAAACTACTCTTATTTTCTCCTTTTGAATGTGCTTGTTTCCTCTCCTTGCAAATGTGTGATTCAAGTGCGGCCTAGGAAAATAAAAGCTGAATAGCAAATGCAGGACCAAACATGAGTTCTGGGGACAACATGGAGATGCTCAACAAATGGGGGCTGAGGGGGGCATGGGTTATCTAATTCTTCTTCACAATTTTTAATTACACACATTTATCAGTATCTTTAATACCAGTTTTGAAATGTTACTGACTCCTAAGGAGTTGTCTTGATGGCTGCCACTGTGAAGCTACAGAGGGGTCCCTCAAACAACGCCTCTCAGCGCAGCATCCGTACCTATTCTGGATCGATAGCCCCCAGTAGAGGTTCTGTGTGTTCAGTCAGCACTAGATAAAAAAAAATGAAGCAGTTCCAGCTGTCTCTCTGCTTAACTGACAACACAGGCCTGCCATGCCCTCTTCACTTCCCTGGTCAGCACAGCACGTTCAGCTCTAGTTGCTTATTTTGCCTGACTCTGCGCCTGGGAAGCCTTCAGCAGCGGGCTGGACCCTGTTCGGGGAAAACACGGTCCGTTCCCAACCACCTTCCAATCGTGCAACATCTGTTGCTTTGGCAAATGCTAATTACCATGTAAATTATGGGTCTCAAAAGCATCCTACAGTGTTTTAGGCCAGACTGTAATCACAGTCTGTCTTTGGCTTAGCATCCCAAAATCGCAAGACTGACTCTTCAGCCTTAAAAATCAAACACAGCCTTTTCATCACACACTTGGACTGAAATATTTCTCCGCTGTGTTTCAGTACGCAGCACTCTCCCACCATTTCCACTGAGCCATGTACCTAATGCAGCAGGTCCCTGAAGGCCGCTGAGCTCAGGGAGCAGCACTGCTGATGGAAGAACATGTTGTTACATGGCTCTGCCCCCAATTAACTCATGTGTCCTCTCCTGCCCAACAACACGTCACGTCTGGAGATTTCCTGGGCAGGTACTTTACAGACAGATGCATATCTGCCCAACACGTCCCTCACACCACCAACTGACCCACAGGCAAGCCTACTGGAGTGGGAAGCCAGCGGTGTCACCCATCTCTGGGACACCCCAAGGCATGCCCTCTTCCAAACTATACCCACGGGACTACCAAAACAGCTCCAACAGAAAATGCAGTTATATGGTAACTTCTCAGGTGACTTAGCTGCTGCCTGGAGTTGACAGGAAGCCTCTCAGGTATAGCTCCAGCTTCCCACAGGGCCCAGGGCACCCCGTGCCACCTCAAAGCTGAAATACTGTTTCTTCTCAGAAATGGCACTAACGGCCATTCCACCCACAGTTCGAGGAAACAACTCTCTCTACCTGTGCAAGCCACTCTGTCTCTACGCTCAATTTTTGGCATCCCTGTTGAGACTGTACACATACATACTATTATTGCTGGCTCTGATGATGGTTTTTGGTGATGTGGGTACCTACCACAGGGTGAAGGCATTTACTAAAGCCCCTGGGCCAACCACAGGATATCAGTCTCTGGTCACTACGTATTTGGGCTAAATATCAACCATTAAAAGAAAGATTAAATCCTTATCAACCTCTCACCCTTCAGTGAGTGAAGACCTGTCAAGTTTCCATCCTGCTCTAGCTGACAGCAAAGGAAGCAGTTTGGGAGGAGAGACACAAGGATCACTGTCCTTCATGAAAGATCTCACCTACACGAGCTGCAAATCTGGCCGCAGTTCACGAGCACTCAGAGGCTGGATTAATTATTGCTCTCTGCATTAGACAGCTCTTTTGAGGAGAGTTCCAGGAGCAGCCAAGGCATGAGGAATTGCGACTCAGGTTTCTCTATAAATCCAGCATTATCCAAGTTCATACAAAGGACTCGATTTGAAACTACACTTGCTCTCCATACCCCCAGGTGGAGTGGTGTAAGAGGGGTCTAACCAAACAGATGTCAGAGTCCCCACAAGAATTTCCTCCTTCAAGGTAGCTTTCTACACACAGGCCAAGCCAAACCTTCGCTTCCTTTCTCCAGCAATAAGCAATTGCTTATGGGGGCCTGTGTTCTATGAAATGCTGGAAGGAAAACATTGCTAACTCCACTATTTGCTCCATGTCATGGAAGAGTAAGGTTGAGTGCTGGCTGCTCTTTCAAAAGATCAGAAACAACTGAGCAGGTGTAGGCAGAATGACTCTACTAATTAATGTCATACACTATATATATATGAGCCAGGAGCTGAGCAGCTTCTACCAGCTGCACGTCAGTTTGGTTTCCTTTCTGCATAATATGAAGCACTGCATGTTGTTTATAGCCAATTCAGAAGCGCTGCTGAACTGTCACGTTCCATTTATACGTACATACATACACACCCCTCCAATCATCGCTTCCTGGGTAATTTATACACGCCGAGGTAGCATCCACAGCAAGTTAGGGACAATGCTCTCTTCCCAAACTCTGCAAAATCAGAGGATGTTTTAAGGCTACAAGGATCAACAGATCACTGTCATTAAACATGAAGAGATAAAGACCATCCCTGGCAAGAACACTTGATAAAGAACAGGAGCCTCTCAGGCAGACTAGCAGAATAGCTTATGGATCAGACCAGCATTACCAGTGCTGATGAAATCATGCCTGACAAATTTTGGCATCTTTTATCAGCAGGCGTTAGCCAACGATGTTAATTCTATTCAATGTTCCTGTACAGCAGGAGTCTCCACGTACAGCATTTCCTATTGGCCCAACGCTACTCGAAGAAGTCATCTCGGTGGCCAAGAGCTCAAAGGGGTATCGCTGCAGCTGGAGCTCCTGGACCTCACAAGTGAGCCCAGTGAGGCCTGCAGCAGCACAGGGATCTGCTCCTGCAGATGGGAGTGAGGGATGAACCTCCATAACCACTTTCTAAACTCCTTGTCTTCAAATTTAGAAGCCTTTTATATAAACCTGAGGTATTTCTTTCTGCTGCTGTCACACACTTCATCATTGCTAACTACTGGGCCCAAACATTCCTCTCTGCTTCGGTTTGTGGACCAGCATCAGCAATCAGCATAAAGTGAGACAGCAGGGAACCGGACTCCATATATTCCCTGCTGTCACTGCATACCTTCTCATAAAATTAAACATTTTAATACCGACTATTAAAGAATTTCAGTTCTAAGGTTAAAACTTTGTCACCGACGCCAGAACCAGGCATCCTCCTACCCACAGCAAAGCCTTGGCCACCCCATCCAACTTCCTTGCGCCACCCGAGCCCTCCCACTAACCAAGGCCAGCCGAGTAAAAGGCAATGCCTCTTTAAAATCTTTGCAGAAACTAATCAGGTGTATTCAAACTCTTTGTCCTTGGCTTCACCACCTTCACCTCCGATTTGAAGAATGGCACGGTTTCTCCAGCGGGCAAAGTTCCCACTGATGTTATCCCATCTGTCTCTTTGGATAGCTCTACAGCATAGCTCCAGCTTGCTGTCCTATGTGCATTTCTGCTAAAATTCATCTTCACTTAACACCTTGACAGCATAAGTTCATCTGCACACCCCTTTCTCATATGGCAGCAAGCCGGGGAAAAGAAAGCAAGCAAGAAAGACTAACTTATTTGGCTTGATCAAAGCCTGTTGACGTCAGTGAAAACAGTACGGGGGGGGGAGGGGGGGGGAATCACCATCAGAACTAGTTAAAAGCTATCTTTTTAAATCACACGTGTATCAGAGGGTTAAAAGAGACAGGAACATTCAGCAAGCCCAGGGCTAAGGCAGGCAACGTGAACGTTCTTGTTTTAAAATGTGAAATTATCAACAAGGTTTTAAGACCAGTTTGTCTTCAAAGCAAAGCCCTGTTCTCAGGCTGACGCAGCGCGGGTGTCATCAGCCCCGTGGAGCAGAAGAAGTCACAGCAGCAAGAGTTGTACAGCACTAATCTTGGAGCTCGCTTACAGTACTCCTCACACAGTGCACGCAGAAGCAAAAGCTTCATACGCGTCTGAACAAAGAGGGGAGAGGCCTTATTTTGGTTTGAAGGAACCACAGAAAACAGAACAACGAGGAGCTGAAATTTTCATTGAAATTCTTTCAGTGTGCCCTAAAAGAAAGAGGCTACAAGAGGATATGAAAAACAACTTGTGACTTCTCGCAGACAAGTGGTAAATTTTTACTGTTCTGGCCGTTTCCAGAGACTGCGTTAATTTTTACGCACAGAGATATCATCCTTTGTACTCAGCTGCTTTGTAACAACCAGAGACAACGCTGGGGTCCAGCCTCATTGGACTGGGCTCTCCAGGAGGCTCTGCCAAAGGTTTCCCGTACGCCTGGCAAAAAGCATCTCTCCCACAGGGATGATGTCCTCTCCCAGCTGCGGTGGGTGTAACTCCCCAGCGCACCCAGCGATGCCATAAAGCACGCAGTGGGAGTTGTTATTGCTGTGTTACTGTGACCTGGCTGCATATCTTTCATCCTCCAAATTTGCTGTCCTGAAAACAGCTCTGCCTTTAAAGTAAAATGGGAAAGATTATGTAAACCTTTAAAAGCCCTCATATTGCTGCACTTCTCTCCCTCTTCTTACACAGCACACTTGCTCTATTGAGGAACGCAGGTGTGAAATTATCGGATGGACAATGGTATTCTGCTTCCCCTGCTAGACACGGCTGACCGACCATACCTGTGCCCAGGCTCTCAGGGCAGGAGAGAAGCTCCAGCTCCCAGAGTTTCTGTGCTGGACCATCCTGTCTCTGCCTCAAGAGGCATCTAGGTTGGACCTCACTCAGCCGTCAGGCTTGCCTCCCCGGTGATGAAATTTGCCAATGTGTGGTCCCACATCAGGAGGGGAAATATCCCTCCATCAGGATCACACGCACTTCTACAACACAGAATCCATAATCTCGTCTAAACATCGGACCAGATGCTGAAGATGACTGCTCTTGGGAGGACCCTGATTATACACATTTGTCATTATATTTCAAGTAATTCAGGTAAGTCCAGGTAAAGTTTGCAAGACAGAAGACACAAGAGCTTTCATAGCAAGCAGTTAGGCTGGCCATGCTTGGACACAAACTTTGTGCTCCAAAACAAGAAAGTTTTTCTCTGTAATTTTCTACAGCTCTTGACCTCTCTTTCTGCACCCACATATTCCTGCCTTTCAGCATACACTCCGAACGGCCAGCGTCCTACGAAGCCAGGCGCATGCAAAATCAGCGCAGCTATTTCCTCACATCTGAACGTTTCTCGGTTGTTTATAGCGAACGAGATGCCCGTACAAACCCCTCCACACACCACACCCCACGGTCACTCGTCACCCGTGGATTTACATGCTGTCCCCAGAGCCCAGGGAGCACCATCGCCAGCCTCTGGCTGAGCAGCAGCTGCCAGAACTGCTTTTTGAGGGGTGGGGGTGGGGGTGGAAATCATTTGTTGGAATATTCATTCAAGTGTAGACACAGGAGGTTTTCACCAACGCTCGAGATGGTGCATTAGCACAGGTATCGAAGGAAACGTACATTTAAAACCGACTGCTGAAATGAAATTATGTTGCTCAGTAATGTACGTAATCCCATCAGAAATTATGCTGCAGGTATAAACACTAACCAACGCACGCATATTCACTTGTAAAGGCAGAATGCAACTTAAAAGCAACTATTCTGATCACCTAATTTGTGATGGTGATTAAAAAAAGTCCCTAAAAGAATGCATCGTTTTAGACTTTCACAAGCATCTTGTAAAAATGGCAAAGACTAACTTTATTCCAACTAATACACTGTCATGCTGAGTTCTTCACTCAGCTCAGGTTCTGACAGTATCAGTGTTTTGCTTCCATGAACAGTCAAAAATTTCAACATATTCATGCAACCTTTTAAAGAGAAACCTGAAAAAATAATGTTAATATTTTATATTTACAGAGCAGTTCAATATTCAAAAGTGCTTAACAAACTATGATTTTTAATGTGGCTTTTAAATTATAATTAAAGTAGATTTCACTTTATTTTTATGTTTAAATGGAACAACTGCCGTTGAAGCTGCACCATGGGAACAGTAGTAATCCAAAGATGACCTAATGACTTAAAATCCTGAAAACCTGGAAAATACAGCCACCTCTGGATTTCAAGTCACACAGTGGTTTGCGTGGCTGTAAGAGGAGAGGACACCAACATGAAGGTTATAAGGGCAACCTTTCCTCTAAATAGCCACAGAATTTCATGTTTTACTGATTTGTCCACACTTTGGTACTGCCAGATCTCTCACTCCCTTACCTCACCCCATCCCTCAAGGTTTTTTCTTCCCTTTCCTCTGGGAAGAACCCCCCAAATTTTCCCAGTGCCATCACCCGCAGCCTCAGCTAAATACAACCATGCCCAAGTCTCGATGCCTACCACTCCGGTATACCACCGAGTGCCACCTCCATCACTTCTGCCTCTGCTACACCTCTTTTAATCCCAGTGTGGTGGTCTCAGTCAGGATTCATCGTACCTGCCATGGGCATCGATCCCATTGCAGCCACGGGGCTGTCCCACCTCGGCGTTTCCTCCCACGCACGGGGACAACATGAAGGTGCAAACTGCTCATTAATAAGGCAGTCATGATTAATAACCTTGTGCTGGCCTTTAATATGGTCCATTCATCCAGTCTGTATCACAGTTCATTTATGATTTTTCTATATTTGTGATAATTCAAGTTTTTTTTTTTTTAAAGAGGATGTAACTTTTACCAATTTACTGCCAAATACACAACCATTTTTTTTTCCCCGTAACAAAATTGTTGAAAAAAGACTGGACCAGGTCAGAAAGCCCCTCTGATTAGGCACAGCCATGGCTTTCAACACGTGCCAGTTGCACATTTAACAAGGCAGCAATCTTGTTAGCATCTTCTGACAACTCCTGCAAATTCCTACTTGCATTTCCACGAGTAGGATACTGCACGAATTAGAAGGCATGATTAAAAATGATAATAACAGAGCTGAAACAATATCCTGTTCATCATTCATCAAAAGAAAGAGAAATACCTGCCTTGGGGCTGTAATAAGACGGAAAGTGGGACAGGGAGACCAGTCCTCCCCCAGCAGACTCTGCAGGAAGCATTCCAAACATGACAAATTCACTGTTCACCCAGCAGATGAAGTAATGACACTAGTATTTGTCCATAAAATGTAATTTAGCCAGACTACTCCAATGAAATCAGAAGCTTTAACGCTATAAAACTAGGGGGTTGGAATATTTTTACCTTATTAAGAAAGGGGGGGAAGAAAACATAAGCTTTCATTTTTCCCTTAGCTGAACCATCACACTGTGGTCTTTGTTTTCGGGAGTGAACCGCACAGCCTCCAGCACTAAACAATTTGTGTAATTTCTCCTCAGATGCACACACCTTGCCAAAAGCCTAGTGCCAGGTGTAAAGTCCACACTCGGGCTTATCAGTACATTAAATAAAATCTTCTTCCCCCACGGCCTAACCAAATACCTGAGGGCAAGCATCAGATGGATTCCTTCACGCTTCCAGCCCCTGTCTCATCATGTCCCATGCCGCAAGCGCTTGGGTGAAGACGTCAAGCCAAAGCTTGTCCATGCAAAGAGCCAGTCAACAACTACAGGCACATCTGCCAGCAATGCAAGTTTAGGCTTGGTTTTAATACCTACACTTAACTCCTGCCAGACATTAGTGATGCAACGTTCAAGGCATGTGTTTAGTTGGTGTCAGTTCCTTTTTTGTATGTAACATGAATCCTAAAAATAATTCTTTGGAAATTAAGGAACGTACTATAGTTAAGTCAAACTAATTCTGAAGTTTATTTTGACAAAACAAGTCTCAGCAAAAAGCAAATAACAATGCGTATGTTTTTATGAGTTCGGGAATGACAAAATGGAAACATGTCTTTTAAAAAAAAAAGTGTGCCCATGCCATGTTCGCAACTAGAGACTGAGAACACATGAAAATCCAAAAATAAAACTGAGTAGAAACAAAAGCAAAGTTTTTTCTTCTGCCTTAACTAAGAGAAATATAAACAGTGAAGTACCAATAGCAAAAAGTAGATTTTTATTTTTTTTAATAATGTGCAGTAAAATGCAAGAATAAAATTCACCCTAAAGATCTTTAAACCTCCAAGAGTTCAGATTAAAGTGGTTTTTTTGCACACCCATCAGTAAAACCACTCATACGTGAGATTTCTGGGGCACGAGCTTTAAGCTGAGAGTCATTTAAAATGCTTCCTGGATGAGAAGTTATTCTCACGCTGTTTTCATATGAAAACACAACTTACTGTTAACGGACAAATGCATGGTAATCTGTCACCTCTGGAGTTCACTCCTCAGTAGTGAGAGCCAAAGGCATGGCTATTCGGTAAATTAGAAACTGGTCAAAGTACACCTAAACTGGCTGAAAAAAGGACTTGTTTAAAAAAAAAAAATAAAAATTTGTGACAAGTGATGTTCATTTTTATAGTAAACAGCAGGGTCTTACACATTCTTGGAAGACGTGTCGTGCTATGGCAGCTGCTTATGAAACCCAGTAAATGAGGTAATGTGGTGAACTTCATCTGAAACCAAACCATCTTTTGTTTCCCTGGATGATGACATTAAATAGGACAGAAATGGCTACCTGCACTAGGACTGTTCAGACTAACCTTTTTTTTTTTTTTTGCTGTTAAAATAAAAATTCAATTAGTTACTTCCATGCTTAAACAGAACTGCCGCTGCTGAAATTGTACTCTAGCGATAATTGCAATCCAAGAGTGATCTAATTATATACAAGTCTCAGTGGCTGCATTCCCACGTTGCTTCCTACAACCCGGATTCACTACAATACAACTCAAAAGCGAAAGCCACATCGTTTTCATTCATTCTCCCTTAAGACCACATGACTTTATATATGTTTAATGAGAATGGAGTTAGTCTATTAGTAAGCTTACTATAAAAATGCGAGTTTCTACCTTCTGTTAAACACAAAAGAATAGAAAGGCACTTCAGCTGCATGTAAAAAACCAGCTGATGGGCTAAACTGTACAAGGGAAAGAACATTCTTTTAATTAAGGTAATGGATTAGGATTCAAGTACCAGCTTTACTTTTTGGCTCTGCCACCAGCTTCCTGTGTGACCCAGGGCAAGAAACTTCACCGCTCCGCAGCTCGGTTTTTCATCTATAAAATGGACAGTGACATTTCCTTCTCCCGGCCCCTCCGCATTTCGGTTGTAAGCAATTACTGCGCACTGGCATGTTGCCTTGGACAATAAGTAGCCGATATTAATTGAAGCCTCTGGGTAGTACACCAATAAAAAGCTAAAATCAACTTGTCTCCCTTGCACAGGATCCTAACAGAGTTTTGTATCGCCACCATTTGCCGCTCCTGCAATCTAACACGTTTTGCATCCCAAGCAAAGCTTGCTTAAGTCCCTGTTTTGAAATGGAGGAGGAGGAGAGAGGAAAAAGTAGTCAATTGGGGTATCCCGAGCATTTAAATAATAAGGACAATTCCCCACTAACGCTGTCAACGTGCACAAGTATCCTGTGCAACACAGAGGGGCTGCCAACGACTCGCTGCTTTCTTCTTCAGTATTTTCTACTCCCATTGTAAAAAAAAAAAAAAAAAATGCAGTGGAACGGTTTTGCCAGGTTTGTAAATCTGAACGAGACCATCTGAGCTGAGCTGCCTATTTTAAGAGGGTTCTTGCAAGTAATTACAAGGTAAAAACGAGAATACTTCACACCTACATTCTGACTGAAAACTACTCAGCCCTGCTGGCTCCAGGCTTTTAATTGTCAAAAGAGTTCAAGGTTTGGAAAGTTATTGGCATCAAGTAATACTGGATATTCCTAACTAGCGTTGTGTCATTATTTGGCACGATTTTTGCTGGGATACCTCCCAAATCTGTGACATAATCAGAGGGTTCTCTACATTACACTATACAGTCAGATGCTCATGTTAGTGTAATACGTTACCATGTTTAATACCATTTGCTATTACTTACACTTAATCAACTTTGGAACCAGTTAAACCATATAGGAAAAGCAATTTCAGAGGCTTTCAATTGACAGTTTTCCACACACAACTTGACCAAAAATTACGACCTGAAGTTTCTAAGATGCAGTCTACATGTGCAATTGCTTCTAAACAAACAGCCATAACTCTTCACAACCCTGTGGGAACTGAAAATTCATATGAAAATAGAAAAGGGGAAAAAAAAAGACAAAATTAACTTCTGTAGAACTGTCTTAACTAGAAAAAACTGTCGGAGGTTCCCCTTCTGGCCAGCCTTTATTTACTGCTTCAGCAATTTTATGCCCAACCTCCGTGATTATTACAAGCTTTCGGTAACACAGAAATGTCTGAGCTTTCATCCCCTTTTTGGGTTAAAGTCCCAGAGCAGTATCTCTTGAGAGACTCACAGTAAATTCAACACAGATATCTTAGGGTGTGCATTCCCATGCATATGTTTTCAAAGTAAACTAACAATTAGAGCCTTTAACTCATCAAATTAAAGTACGTAAAATGATTAAGAACGCAGAACCCCAAGATTCAGACTGGGATTTGCAGAAGTCACTTTTGGACTTCTGGTTTGCTATCTCATAGGGTCCAAGCATCAGAAAATGCTGAATATTCACCCAAGGAAAATCAGGGTTCCTTTGGGTGCCATCAGCTGGGTACCCAGCACCCCAAATCACTACTCACTTTTGAAAAATCTCATTATTTATTTTTCTGCCTCTCTATAGGAAAGGAATAGACATTTAAATAAATGACATAATCCTTATTACCATTCCATTCATTCATGCAGGTCACTATAATTTACTGCCAGGAAAAATAAACTTCTGCATAATATTCCTCAATGTAAGACATTCAAAAGGCTCAAAGGGGGAGAGGAGGTGAGAGGGTTTCTGACAAATATTTACTCAAGTGACCACATCATCCATGAACACATTTGCTAGAAAAAAATGGGTGAAGAAAGTCATGGTCAACATGAAACACGGCGTGGTAATGAGGAAAAAGAGCAGGGGACAGAGAAGGGAAGGGGAATTTTTAAGCAGTTTTGTTTCAGCAAGGAAAACTCCCAATATTGCAAAACTGGCTTTTTCCTCCCACATAGCCTACTACAAAACAGTTTCAAGCAAAACCAAAGTTAGGTCAATCTAGGCTCCCTAAAGGATTAAGGAAAAAAACCCAAACCCAACAAACCTCCAAAAATCCCACAACTCATCATCTCCTTACATTCCTCCTGGGCCAGGCTCTGTAAATCCAGCCTTGTCACTGGCGAGCCCACGCGAGCAGCCCGCGCCCTCCGGGGCAAGGTGGTTGGCAGAGGACTGATGCATGCAGAACACAATTTACACCATCTCTGGCAGCCGCCGCTGCTGCACCCCCCATAAACTTTGTTTAAACAAGTGTTCAATCAAAAAATGACTTTGCCAGTTGGTTCACCTCAACAGTACCCATGGCTCGCTCTACTGAGGATGACAAAATATCGCCAAGGCTATAAAAAATCCTCAGTGCTGACTACCTAAAACCAAGTACAGGTGAGCGGGGTGGCTCACAGACTGGCTTTGAAGACTTAAACGTACTGGGGCTGGTGGCAGGGCTTCAGTCCGACGGCATCCCCATCGCAAAATTATCTTTTTCCTCCTCTGCTCCACAAAGGCTAGCTCTCACTGGCGTCTTTATGGGGAACGTTTTCACTTCTTGCTGCCTGAGAAGCTTGCGCTCGTCTTCTTTTGGATTTGGGGGTTTATCAGAGATTTAAGTGGTCCCAGACAAAATAAGACATTATTTTTAAAGGGCATCCAAAGCAATGACAGCGATGTATTTTTATTCGTGTAAAAAAAAAAAACCATCAAGAAATAGGGAAATGAAGCTTTTGTCACTGTTGTGGTCGTATAAACCCAAATTCACAGTGAGATTCTCACAATTGATCAGTTGGGCTGTCAGTCACCAACCAAAAATAGCCTACAATAATGAAATTAATTTTTGCTTTCGATACTGATTGATCCAAAGTTTTATTCACAGCTTATGATGCTCAGATCATCCCACAAGCCTGGAGAGAGCAAAGCCCATTCAAGACATACTTCAGAAACCGCAGCTCAGATCCCCAAAGGTACCACCAGCAGGTCCTATTAGAACAAACTGATTTTGGACAGCAATGTCTTCAGAGCCAACAAAACTGCTCACACCCATCCAGGCTAACCAGCAACAGTAGGGGTGAATGGAATTGGTTCCTGAGATTTCAAGCCCTAATTTAGCTAAGCACTTAAATAAATATGTGTAAGGCTTATTAAAGTGAACAGGATTTTGGTATTATTAAGTTAATATTAAGTTAAGACTAAGTATGTGCTTAATAGTCCTGCTGAATCACAGCTTTGCTACTAACTAAGAATTCAGACTAGCTTTTTAGAATTTGTCCTCAAGTAAAACCATTTCTTCACAGTTTTTGTCACCTATATTTCAGGGACTCCTCATAGCCCACGCAACAGGCTATGGTCGGACCTCTATTATAGTGCTGTGAATGCAAAGTACGTTTCCTGAAGCTCCAGATCTGCACTAGCTTCACCAAAGTCAATACCTAGCTTTTCATTTAAAAAAAAAAATCGTTTCAGCTACAATAACAGCAATGTAAAGGATCACTTGACAGTTTTTGTAACAGCAGTTATTAAAATTTGTGTTAGTACAATTATATAAGTAATAAAATTGTATTACTAATTACTAAAAACATATCAGTATTTATTATTTATTCATCACAGTAAGCTTGTAGGTGTATCAGAGCAACGCAAACTCACTGGATATTACACCTTTGCTAAGGCATGGGTAAATTAGTCCTACAGACATGACAGATGAATAAACCAATTGCTCCATAACTTTGTAATGTGGTGAAATCTTATCTTTAGACTACTGTGAAATCATCTCCAAAATTAATGCAAAATGTATCAGCTTAGTTCTAAATGTTTTAATAGAGAAACTCATTAATTAAAAACACCACCTTACATGTGACAGAGTTTTACTTACCAACAACGTCGAGATGGTACGTGTGATTGATGGATCCGTACTGGTTTTCCACTATGCACGTATAGTTGCCTTTGTCAGACGGGACCACGCTCTCCATGATGAGACTCCAGTGCTGGTTGCGGACCTGGTGGGTCATAACCAGAGAGATTGGGAACTTCACTAGCATAGTTTCACCCTCTCCCCCTCCAAAAGAACTGTTTTCTGAATAGTTAACCTTTTGTAATCCATGTTTAAAAGCCTCTTCTGTGCTTGTTTGACAGTTCTGGGCACTGAAATATTTTCTTTATTCCTGATCCGGTACAGCACGGCTGCAGCAGTGAAAGCTTTCGTGCCTTCTGCTATAAATTTACCTCGTCCCTGATGTGAGCACTGCAGACATCGCTGCACAATCAGTCCTACCAGGCTTACGAGGACGGACGGCACCAATTACCCAGCTTTCCCTCTCAATCCACTCTAAAGCAAATTCACACCCTCAGGATATTTCCCATCTGTCTCCAACCATCTGATAATACAAACTACCCACCAGCAATGCGGGATGGATACGGGATGGATACGATGCCCTAACATCTAAGTCACGTGCTTTGGAGAAACAAAGTACGGAAGGGCAATGTTTGGGATCCTCCCACAGACACACCGAGCAGCCACATCTCTTGCTGCTCTGGGGTACCACGAGAAAGAAATGAAGATGCTGCCTTAGGAAAAACGCCTGAAGAAAATCCACAGGGAAGCAGAGCATAAGGACATACATTTATTTCCTACAATCCTTCTCGGACAGAATGTATTAAAGGTGCTGATTCTGTTCCCATTTGAACTCAAAAGGAGTGTTGGCATTGGTCTTGCAGAAAATGGGATCCAGCCCAACACTGGAAGGATATAGAGTCATCCGGTACACATATATAATTTCCTGCATCATAAGTTGGCTCCCAAAATGACCTTTTGCTGGCTATCCACTAATCCCTTGTTTTAGCATTACATTTCTGACAAAGCGCTCAAACATCTTAACATCATGTAGCTGTAACATACAACTTTATACTGCAAAGTACATATTTTAGCAAATGGAATAAAATACAATCTGGTACAGTAATTTTAACCATCCAAATGGAAAGTGGAAATTCAGTGCAGCACACCAGAAAAATTTAGGGACCATTCAGTGACACTTCCAGTAACTACACATTCTTAAAAGATCATTACAACTATAGGTCTGAAATCCTGTTTCGTGCCTGACTGTTGCACAGGTCCTTATCCAGCAGGAAAAGGCTATGCAGGGCTGCATCCCCCGTGCCAAGAGCCGAGCTCTCACGCTGGCTGGAGGTAAAAATGCCTTCAGTTCAAAACTTGCAAGAAGAGAGTCCCCTCTGTAAGGGGCTCCCGGCTTTCCTTGTCCCCCCCAGCTAGTAATTACCTCATTAGCTAGATATGACTATTATTGTGCAGTTACAGGCTAATAATTTTAGCTTACGACTGACCATGTGGGCTTTGAAAAACAGAGAAAACTCAGACCAGATTCCAGCAGCAGGTGAAGGGCTTGGATGCTAACCTAATGTCACAGACATGTGTCACACAACCTCAAAATTTCCAGCCCAAACCTACAGCTCCTCTCCCCAGCTCCCCCCCTCTTAATAGTACACATCAAAACTAGGTATTGATTTTTTTTTTCACAGCATTAAGAGCTAAGAAATAAGCTTATAAAGCTAGAAATAGTTTATCAATGTTATTTTATTGTCTCTTTATTCTGCTAAGCAACCTTGAAAGTCAAAATTTGGGCCAGGAAGAATTACTGTCATAAACTACTGGTAAATAACAAACATAACAGCTACATATTTTGAATATTTTACTTCTTTATAAGCTATTTGGGGGGAAACTTGGTCAAAGTGACCTGAACTTTTTGCCATTACAAGTTACATCACGCTTCTCAGAATCCGAGCAAGTGTTTCTAAATATTTGACCGCAAAACAGGAAGAACAGATCATGGTTCCGCGGAAGTTAAGACAAAATAAAAATTGGTAACAAGCTGTAAGTAATTAATTTAATAGGAAAACAAAAGAGATTGTTTAGCATTCAATAAGAAAACACAACTTACAGCCACAAGTAGATATACGGATGGCAATATTAAAAAGTATTTGTGCAATTTCCCTTCTTGTAACGCCAATGAGAAGAGATAATATCTTTATTATAAAAACAACAGCTTAAGCTTCTTCAGTTTAAGCTAAACAACCGCTGTAGAGGCCCAAAGCATTTATGACACATCGTCACACAACTGGATTTATGTCACGAATCTGGATTCAACTAGATTCAGCTTGTTGGCTTAGTTTTTTCTGGTCACAAGTGCAGCATTGCAAAGCCCAGAAAAACTCCCGTTTGCTGGAGATGACGGCATCTTCTCCCGCTGAAGACTCCCAAACTGAACCTTTCATTCTTAGACATGCGACGGTCCTGCCGCATCCCTGCAACACCCTGATTGTACAGGCTTTGCTAACGTGGTCTTTTTAAGTAACATGCTGTCACTCCCTGGCCTTTGGGTAGCACAACTGGTGCCGTTACTGACAACCATCACCAACATCACACCAGTTTATGTAAAAGCTAATTTCAAAAGAGGCTCAAAGCTTCCACGGTACACAGGTCTTACACCAGCCTTCTGCACATGGATGAACTACAACAGTGATATTCTTTTTTTGGGTGGGGGGGAGAGGGGAACAAACCCAAAAAAACCCCCACCCACCCTTGTGACTGAAGTTGCAAATGAATGGTCTCTTCGGCAATGCAGGTTAAAGCCATTAGCTCCCTCCTGGTTGCTCACTAGAGCCCTTCTAACTGAAGACACCAGTCCTGCAGCTCTCCAAACACTCCCTAATAAGCGTCCCCGGGTAGTACCAGCTGGGTCTGTTTAAGCTGTTTACATAGATGACTTGAGCTCGTCTGGCAGACAGAACATCTTAGGGAGCTCATGTGAACTAATCCACTAGGAAAAAACATGAGGGCAGCAACAAGCCGCTGAAAGTGGGAGCACCCTCACCAGGCATATGGGGTCCAGAAAAGGTGGACATGTGTCCGCAGCCAGAGACTTACCAGTTGTAGGAAACCCTTCCAGCTCTCCAACCTGACCAGCTCCTTGCCAGCTACTATCCTGGTATTTCTACTGTTTTCTTCCCTGAAGCCCTACTTCATATTGAGTTCTTTCAAAATCCTGGAGAATATCCACACAGTTCCACCCACTCCATCACCTGGTCTTCAGGGTATCCCTTCCAATTCATCATTGCTTTTTCTTGATATAGGGAAATTCAGGGAAACCACATGCTGAATCACAGCTTGACCATTCACACACTTTGCCACCACAGTTTAATAACTGCTTTTGCCATCCTTTTTTTTTTTTTTAGTATTATTGGTAGTATTGCTTTGCAATACGTATTTTCATGGTTTACCTGTGCTTCATACTCAAAAAATGGTACTTTATTTGCAAAAGGATTGAGATAAATATAATCTCAAGATGGGTTTTTCACTTACTAGTTATGCACACTTCTAGCAAATTACTGAGGTGCTTTTTTTTTTTTGGCCATCTTCTCCACCAAATGTTTAACCAATTCTTCAGACAGTCTCTCTGAACAATTCAAATTTTAAACTAAATTATCAATATCAAATGCATACAACTGTACCCTCAAGATAGAGCTTGGAGGTGGGAAACCTGAACTAGAATCAAAATGCCAAGAAATATTGGTCAGAAATACAGGAAAGGGCAAGTAGTGTTTCACAGAAACATTTTGCTTTTGGAGTATCATACAAAAAATTGTGGATAGTTTTGTTTAATTTTAAAATACGTGTCTTCAGTAAACAGATACATCATGAAAAGTTGTCGCTCAGCAAAAAATATAGTAAAAAGGGGTCAATTTTAAGTGAATTTCAAAAGAAAGGATTAGAAACAAAAATGTGATTCCCCACAAAATCAGCACAGTTCAGACACATACTGGCTCTGCTCAGGCAGAGAGAACAAGTGCAGAACATCCATACAAAAGCCGTAGGCTTTTACAGTTCCTATAGTCAGAAGTCTAGTCTGTATTTACCTGGCTGAATTTAAATGTGTATAAGATGACTGTAGTGATGAAGCTTATCAAAATGCATATGTGAAAACACACACATGTTAATACTTAAACAGTAACAACCGATAGAAGTACATTTGCTTTCCGGGTGGTGTACAGAAAAGTAAAGGCTCCTGTGGTCTCTCATAGAGGATTGATATTATTCACTCAAAGACGTTATAAAATGCCTTTAAATGCACAAGCAAGAGCTATTGTCACTTTAAAGACAGATTAAAAAAGACTAAAAAGGGTTTAGACATTCAATAACTTAACTCTTTCTCCTTGCTGTAGGAGCTTTGGGTATACCTTGAAAAATCATAAAAGGTTCGATTTTGAAATTCACCACCCAGAATTAGTCATGGTGGAGGAATTTCGCTCTGGAAGCTATCTTGGCCAGCACATACACCCTTCTGCTAGGCTGCCGGAGTGCAAATTGACTCAAGACATTCCCCAGTCAGCGGGACAAAGTGCTACAGGCCACTATCTGATTGCGATAAAGAGAAGAGATTTCTTAGCTCAAGGCAGCAGGAGAGAGGTGGCTGGAGTTATTACTGGAAAGCTTCACCTTTTCCTTCCCTTTACTTTGTTCTTAAAGTCTTCAAGGGATGATTGCCTCTTCCGAAAGGGACAGATGGTGTTACATCAACTGGTGATGGCAGATATGGCCAAGTTTGAGCAACTAGAATAGCTGGAGCCAAAGTATTATGAATATGAAGATCTCCAGCAAAAATGCTTTACATATAGCAACACTCAGATTCAAGACAAACTAGTGTACAAGAATTATCATGTGTTGCTGTGACACCTGGTTGAACAAAGACCAACATGGAAAGATTCAGTCCTTTCTCAGGATTCCTGCATTACAAATTTGTCGGTATCGAGGCGTCAAGAAAATACAGTTCTCCCTTTATTTCAGAATAATTTTGAACTAAGCCCACGGCGACCTCATCCTGCCCCTCTAACAAGAAGAGGGCACAGCCTCCAGAAGCTCTGGAGGCCTCATTCTTTAACATCCATTCACTGAAAGCAAGCTTCCATCTTAAAAAAATGGTTATTCAAAACACCAACACAATCTGGAATATATATAGATTTGGTAAGCAGAATGACAATGGAAAGTAAATGCTACCAGATCGTTTAAAATTTGATGTACTTCTGAGCAACAAGAAAGCCTAAAATCCACAGCTGAGTCCCCTCTTTTTTTCCTTTAGATTAGAGAGATGTAAGAAGTTATGGTTTAGAATTATAGGTATACACTTCACTTATCCAGCTGGCTTTAGAAATAGTCATCTGTGGTTTCTTCCCAGAGTACATACATACCTAGGAAATTGTACATGTTTAATACACACGAGCAAAAATTTAATTTGTGCCGCTTAACGGGCACAGGTCTGACCGAGCTCACCCAGATCCCTAACACAGGCTAGCAGTGGCAGCGCGGAGCCGCGCGTGGGCTGATTGACCCCGCCAAAGATCACCCTCCCCAGCCAGAGACCGGCTATCTCCATCCTGCCTCGCAAGACACGCTTTTTCCTTCACGGTTTTCAAGAGCAGTATCTGCATTTCCCCTTCGTGAGATAGAAAGTGTTCACATAATGTGTCAGTCAGTACCGAAACAGTTACAATTATTTTCCAAGACAGGATTAGTTTGGGTTTGTTGGTTTTTTTTTTTAATTGGCTTTTTTTTGTTTTTAAAAAAAGCACAGAGCAAGGTGAAAATCACTGAATTGTAGCCAATTCATTAACACTCCATAGTGTTATGAAAGGCAGAAGGTGTTGCCAGGTGTACACTCATAAGCAACAGTAATTTATGGTGTAAGCAAACATAGATGGAAAAGTCTACTTAGATAATTAGCGTTCATACAGGGAGACTTTCTGGGCTTCGCTCTCTGCTAACACAAATGTTGGAAAAATTGACACTTTCTACAGTAAATCTAGCTAGCGAGGAAAGGAGACTATGGCTTGTCCTCCTCTGCACTGGAAAACATATTTTTTTTTGTACCAAGCAGGATCTGAGTCAACAGCTCACGAAGCAACGTACACCCTGGCTCCATCAGGGCATGGCAAAACACGGCACCCCAAAAATACTGCGATCGCTGGGGTAAGGCAGCAGTGTGGTACGGGGGGGGAGGCAGCCCCCAGAACTCGGTCTTGAGCTTACTCCATCCTCTGGATAAGTCAGTTAACTTCCGTTTTAATTACCATTACAACTTGCTCTGAGCAACTCGGTAGAAGTTCTAGGCTGGGGCTTACAACTGTGACACAAGGTGAGTAACTCGGAAACTTCTCATCTTTGGAGAGAAGTCGCCGAGGTGTCGGGTACGTGAGGAAGCCACCGACAGAAGGTCGGCAGAAGAGGTAACTCAGAAACTGGAGCAGGATGGCCAGGGTAGCGCTTGAACAGCAATTTGCTGCCAACATCACACGCTCCCGTCCCCTCTAAGGAGCAGGATAAGATGACCGAATCCTGACTTCTGACCTGACCTAGGCAGATACCGGGAGGTTAAAGGTCCGTGCACTAATCCACAGAGCTAGCTTGCCTCCCTAAATTTTCCTCTTAATCAGTAACCACCAATTTAGAACGAAACATCTAATCTGAAGCTGTTTAAAATTCAAACAAACCCTTGTAAGTAATTGCTGGTACTTTCCCTCAAATTCTGCTTCCCATTTCAGTTTCACAGACCATAAACTCTATAGAAAATAACTTTTTACTTCCAACCCTTCCTTTATTAAACCACCTACAATCAGCAGAGTAGATGGTCCTGTTTTTAACAATGCAGCTGAAAATGAATAGAGCAAAATACTCTTGCTCTGCTTTGCAAAGTCAGTCTTTAGTTTTCCAAATAACTCTCTATAAATAATCCTTAGCTGCACTGCTATGCTACAAACTTGAATTTGAGAAGAAAAAAAAAAAATATAGAATTAGTGCTCAGTAACCGCCAAAGAAACCACCCACCCTTCTCCAGAAGAAAACAATTACTTTTTTTGCTTCTACAATTGATCCAAGGCCATTAAAAGATTTTCTGTTGACTTCAGCAAGTTGTTGGTTTTTTACAGCCTTGGTCAAGAACAGAAATTGCAAAATCACATCATGAGAACATACCTTATATCCACCAATACGATGCTCTTGTTTAAACTCTTTCCCATTTTTCAGCCATCGCATGGTCGGTGTTGGGTTTCCCATCGCCGGACAACGAAACTTGACAGTGTTTGCTGCTGGCACCGCATGTAGCCTTTTCTCCATTTTGTCCGTATGAGTCCAATAAGGTGCCCCTGTTTCAAAGAGAGACATCCAGAAACATCAGTATTCGGAATCCGAGCTCCCTTTCCAGCCCCTTTCACCGACGTAAAGCGCTGCACGTATTCATTTTCAGCCTGGTTTAGAAAGAGTACACGACTGGAAATCATATGTTGCAAGTGTTGACCAGAGTTTTGCAAACGGCTCAGTCTGCAGCTTTGAGTATATAATTTATGACAAAATTCTGATAATTAACTGCAGATATCCTTTGTTTTGTGTATGTCAAGTAAGGCAGAGGGACCGAGTTTTCGGCAGACTCAAATGATCAGACGCTTTTGACCTCAACTTGAGTGCTCAGCAAACTTTGAATTCTTGGACCTCGGCTGTGAATCCAGACAGACCAAGTCAGAAGACTTGTTGGCAGCATCAGCCTTAACCTTTCCCCATCTGTTAGAAGGGGGATAAACACACCCACCCGCCCGGCAGCATGCTAAAACTTATGGCGTACGACGGCAAGGTGAACTGTGCTGTTGCTGTCACAGAACCCGCTCAAATGTGTTTACAAATGGAATATATTTTGGAAATCTTAACCAGAGAGGAAGAAACCAAATGAGTAAGTGTGGATCAGCAAAACTCAGTGATAGCATTGATCATTTCACAGGGATTTCCCACTCCCATGAGCCGGTCGAAGCCCAAATGTTCAGTGATGTCCAATACCGCAGCACAAAACAAGAGCGTCTCTCTGAGCCCATGACTTTGACCGGCTCCTGGCGAGGCTCCCCTGGTGCTCACTCCTTCCCGTGCCCTGGCCCAGCCTGTGCCCACAGGCGTAGAGAAGCATGAGGAGCACATGGAAACCCCCTCTCTCATCCAGGTTCTCAATCCTTTGTCACGTACCAGTACAGCAAACACAGAAGAACAAAACATACGACATAAAACCCATCTGGTTTTACCCTCCAAGAAGTAAATTGGGATGGATAGACCCATACACAAGGTTAACCCACGCTCTGGATCCATGCACCACTTTGGCTAACATTGCACAACGTCTTCATGGCATCGCTTCCGTTGTCCCACCGTAACAGTTTTTAAAAAGTTAAAGATTTGAGATCTGTTTAATAGTAGGAAACATTAATTTCTTTTACAATGAAGTTTTCCTGAAGCAAATCAGATTAGTGTGGAATTTTTAGGACTAGAGGGGTCCAGAAAAATAACTCTATTTCTCTCAGCCCTGTTTCATTTCCTTCATTAGCAGCCTAACACTCCACTATAAATAAACTCTTCCGTTCCTCAAATATTTATAGCGGTTCTTACAATCAGTGCAAACTCAGAAATCCTGCCACCCCCCTCTCTAAATAAAAATACAGCTGGATAGAAAATACAGGAATAAATCTTTTAACAACGTCTCTCTGAGCATAAAGAAAACATTCCAAAAGCAAGTCTTGTAATGATGCTAAGAACGATAAGTGATTATTTTTTTTGCCCGAAGTGGCAATTAGCGTTAACATTAATGAAGTAGAAAAGCAAAGCAAATTTGTGCATGTAATCAAAATAGAAAATCAGGTAACTGTTGAAAAATTAACTGCAACACTAAGAAATTGTTACACAGACTAAAGTGAATTAGGGATGCAAGGAAAATCACTGTTAATGTTATTTGCTAAAACCAGGATCACATTAAAATAACAGAAGACTTTAAACAAAGCCAACCAAAGGAATTAACTGCTACACGCAAAGAGCAAATTACATGTTGGTACTGATACATTAAAAGGATATTTTCTCTGGATCGCTAAACATCTTCCACAAGGCAATGTAAGGTGACCAATATTGGGCCCTACCCACAATTCCCACAAAGTCAAAGTAAACTGTGGCAGGTCAAAGCCAACCAACCATCCGAACCACTTACACGGGCATCTTGGACAGAGCAGAATGCCTAGATTTGACCCCAAACTGGCAACACCGCCCCAGCAACTTTGCAGCCAGCATGGTCACCTCTCATCACATCCATCACACACACCTCCCCACACGCAGAGAGCATAAAAAGCTTGGATGCAGTCGCTGGCAAGCACAACCTCCAAAGCACAGGCTCCACAGCTCGCCCAGGGCTGGACAGACCAAGCTCTGGAGAAGCTCCCGTCAGGGTGCAGCCCGGGACCAGGGCATCTGAGTTGGTCTGGATCCAGCCACCAACAGCTCCCCAAAGAAGGCTGCCTCATGCAGCCAGGTTTTTAGTGCATTACAGTGCAGCGCATCCTCTGGTTTCCCTGCATATAATCCCCCTTTCCATCACCACTCACCCTTTAAAAACTCCTGCTCCTGGAAGAGGAGTGCTCCACTAAGACTCCTGTACAACAAATGCCCGGGGAGGAAAAACTTTGCTCTGTGGAAGAGGTAGGAGCAGAGAAGAGGCCGGGATGATGCAGGCAGGAATAAAGAGAAGCGGCTCCGTTCTGTGCCACGGAGAGAAGGGGAAAGGAAACTCCCCGGGCTGGAGAAGACTCTGCCTGGAACGCTTCCCCTCGCACAACCCTCAGCATAACCTGCACCGCTCCTGAACTACAGGGGAGCTTGGAGAAAAACATGCGGGCATCACATGTTGAAAACGCCATCCGATAACGCTTCAAGACACCCTACCATTTTTCACTAGGTAGTAGCAACGTATATTGGCGGCTCCTCAATACGTTTAAGAGAAAAAGGCTGCAACATCCACAAACCGTAACACTCGCCCTCGCGTTGTGCTTTCGTATAGCGCTGATCTGATTAACACGCATTTCTCTTTATAGATTAAATCATCGTGACCTAAAAACACCTTTTACTGCTTCTATTTGTCTTGAGAGAAAAAACATCCCGATTCACTAAAACCAACAATGAACGCAGCTAACGAGTATACGCCGCTAACGACTATATGCCAACTCCTCTTACAGACCCCGTCCATCACATCCCACCTTTGCTAGCAGGACAGGTGGAAGTAGGTAGCACCTCTGTTAAAAGTTCACAGTAACAACAGGGCAAACTCCGGCACGTAGCGGTAACGAGCAGCAGGGGAACGGGTGGGAATTCCTGATTGCTTTTAGAGCTCTCATTAGTGAAGAAAATATCCTGCTGACCCACACTGCACTCCACTGCAAATACATTACATCTAATCAGGCAAATCTCCTGCATGTGAAATTGAAATTAGGCAGCCCAGGGGACCACTTCACTTCAGGACGCCTCACTTTTTATTTGGACTTATCTAATACAAAGAAATACAAAAGTAGTCAACTCCAAGCCTGCCTGACAAGCACCTCGAACAGGCAATAGTGCGCCTGAAATGACCACATCGAACCCCCCCAAGGTTTTCAGTACTATTGTATTTGACCTTTAATTAAAAAACACTTCTAGGCAACATCCAATTTTTGCTGCTCCCTTGAGTGGGTTTCCACTCTACAGGATTTGATGAATTTGAACCTTGTTTCATCCTTTCTGAGATTCTTCAAGGCATGAAAAGAACAGCATGTGGATTACATTTAGATACTTTTTGTTCTTGGTGCCAATTTACCATTGCTTGGCCCAGAAGAAATTGTTTAAAGGGTGATAAAGAAAAAAAAAAACATAAAGCCTCCAGTCGCCTGACTAGAATTCAAGGCAGAACAGCAGCATCTTCAGGGCTACCCAGGGTTCTCCAGAATAAATTACTGTTGGTGGACCCCAGTGCAACCATCACAACAGCTGCTGCCTGGCCAGCACCAAGTCAGGATTCATAGAAATCCCTTAAGTTAGGGCTACCTCTCAAAATCACGATGAGGACAAAGCAACAAGTACCAACAAGGTATTCCCCACTGCTGCCAGTAGGAAGTGATGATGATCAGCCTTTAGCTTTGTAAAAGGAAGTCCCAGGCCAGTATCTCTGGAGGTGGCCCTCCAGAACTGAGCTGAAGCACCTCTTTAGGGCAACGAAGAGAAAAACTGAGTTGCCAACAAAGCCATTTTGCAGAGGGAGAAGACTATTTTGCAGTGGAACCAATCCTGCACCTTCCCCACGAGCACTAATCCCTTCAACAAAAGCTGGAAGTAATAAAAAGCTATTCAGGATGCAGTCTGGAACAAATCTACCACAGTGTTTTTTCAGACGGTTAAAATATCTGTCAAACTAGAAAGACACCAAACGCAGAGTGAAATCTGCTATGCATGCCTTTTACTTAAAAATACACACAGGGCAAATGGTCAAATGCACATTTGTACACGCGAGTGCCCTCCTCTCCCATAAGCGAGCTGCTCCTCACAGCTACCGAGCCACTTACAGCCTCCGCTGACTTCAAGACCAGTCGTATTTTCTGGGCAGCCTTGAAAATTAGGCTGGATTTCCTCAACAACCTCTCTACCTGCACTGGAAAACCTTGGCCTCTGAAATATATAGTTGTAACAGAGGCAAAGAAAATAGAAAAGCTTAAAAGAATACTTACCATGATAAATAAAACAGCTCTAAAAGGTTTGCTTTAGTTTTAAATATGCAGGAATGAGAATGCCAAGGTTCAGTTTCCTGTGGAAGCCACTACAGCCATTTCCTGCCTCATCACATCACAATTAACATGCCAGGACAGCTGGACTTTATCAGAATTGTTTCATCAAAAAGCAACAACCTTTGAAGACTATGGCCTTTTGTTTCCATCAGTAAAGGCATAACCAGGCCAATTTCCATTGCTTATCCTTAACGATCACAGCTGTAATTTGTATGTAAATTATCAGTTAAATTGTTTTAGATCTGCAAAACTCAAACCATGATTCAGGAAACACTTAAAGACTTCTTCTCTTAAAGAGCAGCAACCAGAGACTCTTGTGAGGTCCTGGACTTCCCCAGGGAGGAGAAGGTGGTAAAGGGCATTTGACCACTACACACCACTGCTCGGGGGAGGACTTGGACTACTCCTCAACTCCTCCTTCACTTTTCAACCTGTCTTGCAACAGTTTATTAAATGAGATGTGGCCTTTGGGACACAATATAAAGCCTAGAAGGGGAATGGCAAATGATACTGATGGGAAGGCTTAGAAGACACTGGATACACAAGCTTCAGTGGTTTGCAAAAGCACCGCACCAAGTCCCACCCCTAACTTCCATACAGCTCTGACCTTGCCAAATCACAACCCTCTTTCAGCAAAGTTGTATTAATCCAGCCGAGTTACTATAATGCAACTTTTCATTGAAACAGACTGCTTGCAGAGGATGTGGTGCCACGACTGTTCTTCCTCTTCCAGCTCTTCCCATCAAGCGCTCAGACATCGGGAGGAAGGCTGCGCTGCTCCCTGCACCCGCACCTCGCAAGAAGCTCCAGCAGTTTGTGGGCACCTTGCAAAAAGCAATCTCACGAGGACTTGTTTGCGCAACGCTCTGCTCGGGAGCAATCCATCTTCTTGCAGTTTCCTCCCTTCTATACTGCAAGAGTCTGCGCTCTCCCTGCCATCCGAGATGTTTAAACGTTCACGCTCTAGAGGCATCTTTCATTTTGAGCAGGGAAAGTGTGACCGACCCCTGCTAAAGTACACACCCCATCCCGGGCAGACGGAAATTGTCAATGGCCTTTCACCAGCTCCTGAATCAAGATTGATTAAGAGGAGCTTAAAATGATAGCTCATATTACAAGAGCATCGCTAGCGTTACAAAAGACACCACGGGGCAGTTCTCCTCGTTGTGTGGAAGGGCAGGAATTGTTACCACGACGTTATGGAGCACAGTTGCCTTGAGATCAGGTCCTTTTTTTTTTTTCCTCGCTATATGCGCTTCCAAAATCCATTTGTGTTCACGGTGAATCTCTAAAGCCATCAGCACGGATTAGAAGCACAATTGTGTTCACTAACGCACCGAAAAAATTGCAAGCCCTTTTCAACACCAGTAAAGCTGATAACAGACACAGGGATGTTTCCTAAAATGAATTTCTACCCACGAGTCCTTTTCAGGGGACCACTAACATTGCCTGGGTTGGTGGGGTTTTGCCTAGACAACTTCTTTTAAAAGCAGTGTCCCTTTTCCAAACTCGCCAGTTATCTGTGCCACCGCATTCCTTTGTCAGAGCAGCCTCCAGCTGCTTAACCTCAGCCACTTCCAGCTGCACCTGTGAATCAGAGCGGGTTAATCACACTAACAGATGGCAGGGGCCAAACAGGCAGCTAAGAACTTATATCATTTTAAATAGCATCTAATGTTTCACAGCTTCAGACCAGCGGCAGCCGTACACAACAGTAACTAATCAGGGGAGCTGAAATCGGGCTCGTACTTTATCATGTGAACAAGTGTTCCGAGCATACCGTACAGCTGCCAATTACTAATCAGGCCGAGGAGCAAATACACTACCTGGCTACCGCGTTCGGTAACTAGCTGCCATCTCCCGCAAAGGATTTCTGTGTTCCGCGTGTTATTGACTTCACAAAGCACGAGCGATAGCAAACTACCAGTCACCGAGGGGATTTTGCAACAGTGCGTAGAAGCATAAGGAACCAATATGTATTTTCCTTTTTTTTTTTCTTAGCGACTGCTCTATTTAGAGCCTATTAATAGCTTTCCAAATTCTCTAAAGGGATTGAAGTTTAACATTCAGATAGGTTTAAGACTCTTTTAGCCCATTTTCATCACGCATAAGTCACATAAAATGTGGTTTTAGTGCCGGATTGTTTTCTTTGCAACAAACCTTGAGGTCCTTTGCAGACAAAAGAACCTCATTGTCTCCAAATTCATTCTCCCCGGGGAGATTTCTGCCGAGATTAAGGATTGAAGGATTTGCCTCATTACAACTTAATTTTATTTTTAAAGTTTCCATACCACCTTTTAACAAAGTGAGCTGGATCTTTGTCTCTTCTGTTAAATTTCAGTTTGGGTTCAGGAAAAGTTAGTTCATCTGTGAGAGTCTAAACCAGAAAAGACTGAACTTCAATTCAGGAAGAAAGGAAACTGCAGAAAAGCTAGCAAGAAGGGAGAAAGAAAGTACAGACCAGTAAAGCATGTTTAGAAGAATATTAGTTTATTTCTTCTTTTTTTCTTTTCCAAGTTACCAACTAGGTGAAACAGAAAATGGAGAAGGACCAAGATGCCGCTATTTGACAGCGCATGCAGTTAACAACCAAGAAGCTCTGAAGGCAGGAGTGCAAAAGACGGGACATTATTTTCCACGTGGATCTTGCTAGTGACTTCTGGCAGTTCGCTGTTACTTACTCATCTGGTTGCTGTCATTCACAAAGTCCTCGGACCCATCATTGTCATCTTCATCATCCCCAGAGGAAAGAGCATCTGCACATTAAAAATAATCAAGTCTTTAAACCAGCCTATTTTTACAGACAAATAAACCAATATGCTACATCTTAGATTATCTACCGAGGAGATCAGATGTTATGTTAGTTGTGCAGAAGCTATAGAAAAAGAAAATCCAGCCACAAAATGTGTGTTACTCTTGTAGAATTTTAACAAAACTAGCTAATAATCCTCCCCTAAGTGTCCAAAGGGAGTTTGCTAACTCTAAAAATCTCTTTCCACTTACAATTTGTATTTTTCTTAAAGACATTCAGTTGAACAGAACTGAGTGTCTCCAGAACGATTTATCTCTAAATTTAAAGGATGTAGGACACCCCTTTTCCTCTTCTGGTGCAGGGCGAGGGAAACTTGTATTCATTCTACCGGCTTTATCATCATCACAGCAGCTCTGTATAATTTAATCCTGTCATAGTGGCATAAACCAGAGAGCTATTTAGAGGCTGTTAATCACTATAGATCCTGTGAAGTAAAAGGAGTATATACAAACTGAGTCCATTTCAGGGTCAGGACAGGACGAAAATACCTGGAATAACTACAGAACTCAGCTCAACTCGCTGTGCCCGAGCGGCCTGTTTGACGTTATATCATGTGTCTTGATATCCCATTTTACAGCTTCCACATGCAAAAAAAAAAAAACCCCTCTGTTTAACTCACCTGTAACATTTACAATGAAGTACAGAGTATCACTGTCTAGGGTCCTAACAGCAGTGCAAGCATAGAGGCCCGAATCTCTGGGTGTAGCATCCTTAATTTGTAAGTACTCCCCAATAATGACTGTCCTATTGTCGGGCCCCAAAGGGACCCCATCCTTAGTCCAACTGATCATGACGGCGTCTTTCAATTGACAGCGCAACTCAAGCGGTTCTCCTGGGAGCGCTGAATATACATCTGGCTGAGAGATTTGGTATTTGGTTGGCGGCTCTGCGAAGGTGGAAGGAAAGGAGGAAGAAGAAGAAAGAGAAGGGAAAGGAGAGAATTTCCAACAAGAGTCAGTGAAGGCCCTTTTCATCCACAGAAATCAAGTTATGTTCAATAAAAAAAGCTGCATCCCGGTTAGCCCAGCAATCCGTCTCGTAAAACTGAACCATATGCAGGTATGGGATGGGCTTCATTTTCAAGAAGTTAACCACAAACAAAGCTCATTCCCTTTTGATCAGCGACTCGGCACGTGCCTTGTCCCACGTGCCACGCAAAGGCACGGCCTCCTCGCTGCTCACAGCCAGCCGACTCGCGAAATGAACCCGGGGGAGACGCGGAGTTTGGAGGTGGCAGGAGCAGTTCAAAAAGCAAATTCAGTTTTACACCTTAGTATTTGTGTCTGTGATTCAAATGAAGATTTATCTTTCCCCATCTGATTTTGTAAGTTGCTTTTTAAGCAAAAAAAAAAACAACAACAAAAAAAAATCACCTGAAAAGAGCTGTGTTGGAAGAAAAGGCCGACCAAAAACCCCTTCACTAGCTAAGCTAATAAACATAAGTTCCCATACACAGCATATATGATGTCTTTTATTTTTCTCCCTGCACCCTTCCCAAAGTCTCTACATTTGCTTTTCCACACTGCCAACTCTGCTCCCAGTCATAGTAACTTTTTCCTTTAATTTTATTCTGCTTCCTTTCTTATTTCACAGCCTCTCCTGAGCAGAAACCCAGGAACACAAGCGAAGCTTTCAAAGCCACAGCGTACACAGAAGTTCAAAATGAAATGGCTCATCCATCAGTTCCCTTTTGTAACCAAACAACGAGCAGAATTTCAAACCACACTTTTTTTTTTTTTTTTTTTTTTTAAAAACCATCCTTGGAAAACTACATCTGCCTATAGTTACTAGGGCTTAATCTCCCCCTTCTAAGCCGCTCGGCAGAGGGAAGGGAACCGCAGCCCCGGGCACTGGGGACCGTCTCGCAGGGATGGCGGGACAGCTCGGCACAGGGTGGAGGGACCCTACAACCACAGAGTCCCTCTCCCACGAGCGTCTGGGCCTCGCCAAGGCCGGCACGGAAAGTAAATAAGGGAAAGCAGCATGAAGGCATCTCCTGTTTGCTCACGAGGAGGGTCACACCGCACAGGCGGCTGCTCCCCGGCACACATCCTTCCCCGTGCAGGCACCAGCTGTGCACCACTCTGTGCATGGATAAATAACACACACATCTCTGTTTGGGAGTCTGAGGGAATATTAAAATAGGTGACTCCTCGGTGTCCACCCTTGCTTCTAAGAATACAGAAACCCTGAAACCCATGTTCCTCACCCTCGGGGCACAGCGCCGTCATTTCTCGTATCACACTTTCAACAGAGAAGTCAGAGACAAGCATCACGTCTGAGCTAGCCTGCGGATGGGAGCTTGGAAACGCCGAAGCCCTGTCAGTAGTTTAGGTTTAGGTAGAGGAGCAGGGAGCTGGACTCGGTGGTCTCTATGGGTCCTTTCCAACTCAAGATAGTCTGTGATTCTATGAATACCAGAAGCGGCCACCACAGTGGGACACTCATGCATTTAAATATTGGGTTATACCGACGCGCTCGAAAACAGCGCTCCCAGTTTCTCATTTCTCCTCCCACTCATCCTGGAATCACGTCATTTCAGGGAGCTCAGTGGGAGTTTGCCTGAAGCAAGGGGAGAACAGAGCCAGGGATGTGCCCTTGCAAAGCAAGCAAAGCTTCTCCTGGAGTTTTCCCTAGGGCAAACATGTTTTTTCAAACAACAGATTTGACACGTGCATGACACCAAACTGGTGGCCAGGAGACTTACATAAAACCACTTAAACGAGACCAATTACGGAGACTACAACGATTCTTGGATTTAGGTTTTATAACAAGGTCTCTAAACTTTTTAGCGTGCAAAGCTCCATCTCAAAGTCTAGGACAATCCACAGTACAGCTTTATACTCTTTATAAACTAATTCACTCTTGCCGATACAGTCACGAATCCACAGATCTGCAATGTAGGTATTTCACTGAGTACTATACTATACTGTTAGAAATCTAATTTCCAGACGGAGCATGGGCTCCTTTCTACGTGTATTTTGTAACAGTAATGAGTATATTTGAGTCTGCTTGAGATTTTTTAAAATTCTGATTCCACTGGCAAAAAAGTACCTGAAGCCAGTTAGCTAATTTACTTTGAAGCTTTTAAGACTTCTTTGCAACACTCTACCCGCAAAGAAAATTTCTTTTACAGAGCTTACACTGTGCCAACAAGGTACTGGAGTCTAAAAATGTCTTTGTTTAAACTTTTTAAAAGCCACTACGGGTGAAGATAACTCAACCCTCCTTTAAGCGCATTAGAGGCTTTTGCTGAAGAGTGCCAGGAAACTCGCAGGACGGTCACACAGGTTGCAGTGTCCTCCTGGGCAGATCGGTCGTTCACATACAATTACAAGGAAAATAATTTTCTGCCTCCCATCCTTGATTTCACCCCTTTTTGAACTACTACCCCCAAATTTACACTGAGTCTTTCGATGCAAATACAAACTCGAGAGCAGTAGTTTATTTCAAAATTGCAAAAAAATCCTTTTACAAGAAAACTTACCAGTATACCAAAGAAAACTAAGTTTCAAATAGGCATTTAGTAAATATTATCCTCCCCCATTTCCTTCTCTCTAGAGGATCAGGGAAGATACAGCGCAAAGTGTTGTCATGAAATAATGAAGTCATGTTTGGAAATAGTGAGTTATTTCAGGTAAGCCTTTGTGTTGCCAAACTAGAATGTAGCAGCACTTAAGACTGTCACTTTTTATAATATTTGCCTATAAACTTTTTCCAGTGTGGGTTTGAAATGGTGCCCAAAAGCAAACAGAGAACAGGTGGGATTCTGAGGCATGAATCCACCCAACAGCTTCACTGCAAAAATCAACCAGTTTAAACTGTTAAAAATTTCCCTGCAGCACCTAAACAACCTGCGCTGCAAAGTTAACTCTCTCTCCAGGACACTGCACAAGGATTTTTACACCACTCTGAAATTTAGGGACAAATTGTGAACTCATGTGCATGCCGTACCATGAAATCAATGGTTCCCCCGAGGCTGACATCAAGATTCTTTCCCCAATTCCACATCCTCTGAGCGTACCAGAGAAATAAAGCCACAAGTAGCCATCCTCCGGTGTTTTCAGCAGCATCCTCCTGGTTTTTCCCTTAGTGAAAATACCTAGATGGGCGAAGGAGCAGATAACCCTGCAGAGCCTGCACCACCAAGCAAGGCTTGACGATCTGGTCTCACCTTCACACTCCTCCAGCCCTCTCTGAAGCTCTGCCTTGAAGCTGTGTCCTTCGGCCATCACCACGAGCCTGTACATCAGCCCTTTGCTGGGCGAGCTCTGCACGGCCCAGGGCAGGCGGCGCAGGACGCCCTTCTCAGCGAGCTCTCCTGCAAATCCTATCGTTGCGGCATTAGTTCCTAGTCCAAAGATGCATCACCTGATGTGAATAACACCTGTCCATCACCCCGTAAAAAAAAACAAACAAGCGACAAAGGCACGTGTAAAATTTCTGGTGGTGTCCTTAAACACCGGGGGACGAGGGAGGGCACGTTGCTTCTGCTATTGTCTGCTCTCAGCTACATCCTTATTTGTAATAGCGGTGCACACAATGTATTTTAACTTTCTAGGTGGAGCTATTGAACAATACCGCCATGGAAAACCAAGCTGCTGTTAAATAAACAGACGTGAACTTTTTCTTTGCCTGCTTATACAGTCTCGCAGCACGGTTTATGCCATCCAGCCATCAAATGGAGTAAATACTGTTTGTATAAAAATCATGACCACAACAGAGGACTGGGGACATTCTGAATGTGCTATTTCAGATTATGATACACGCCATTATATTCCAAATCATGCTTCTATTCAAGATTCAGTCGCTGAAACAAGAGATTTATACTTCCTTAGGTTTTAAATTATTATTATTTGCCTCCATTTATTAAAATGTTAACAAAGAGCTGCTTATCTTAAGGCTCAAGGCATTTAGTTACTTAGTTACAGAGCCAAATAATTAAACAATCAGCTAATAGCTAACCCCAGCAAAGATTCTCACACAACTCTCCACAACACAAAAGCCTCAGACCCCATCAAGCCACCTTCCCTTCAAAAGGCTTTGGTAAATAACTAAACACTCACCACAGCGTGCCCAGAAGGGTCAACGGACCTGACCTGTCAAGAACCCAGGAGGTTCATTGCAAAACCAAATGCCCCCACAGGGAACACCAGGCTGCCAACCACTACCGCTCCTCCTGCTTTCTCCTACCCCTTCTCCCCTTTTTCCCATCATTGGGGAAGACCCAGCAAGACCACGCCGGATGAGCAACACGGAATGGGGATGTCGGGCTATGCCTGAAGAGAACAGCCAGGGTCCCCGTGACTTTGTGAGTCAAAGCCAAGCCTTTACGCTCTCTCCAGGAGGCAACTGCTGCAGGAGCAGGATGCCCAGGTATCGCCGGTCAGGTTTGCAACCTTCCCTCCCACCTCCCAGGTACGAGCTTCTCCCTCCACTTCAGTTGGCAGGCTAATATTCAGAATAGCTCCACATCCTCTGACGATGGAGGATAAACTCAGCCTACAAAAGAAACGACCACTGATTTTAAAACACAAAGAGTCATTCCCGGCCACGGTGACTACTTCCCGGTAGCTAAAAGCAAACCAAAGCCACAAAGGCTAAGCACGGCTCCTTAGACAAAGCGGGACAAAACGGTGTTTGCGTTTCATCCATCTGCTGCTCCAGAGTCACTGGATTCCTGCTGGCTCATTTGCGCTGCATTTCCGTCAGCTAGCTGCCAGGTCTGCCCAGCTCTGCCTCCGCCAGGCACAACCAGGAGGTCTCTCTGTTCCGATAAAATACTTTCCTTTCCAAATCACTACAGTTCCTTCTATAATTTTAAAACACTAAAAAATAAGAAATTTTGAAAAAATCCCTTGTCACCAAACAACACTCCAAAGAGCAGGAATCATCTCCCCCCCTCTCTAACATATAAAAAATTGTTCAAATCTGACAAAAGAGATCTAGGCCTTGTAGAAAAACTTCATCAAACAGAAAGCATCAAAGAGATATCCGTGATAGTTACAAACATCAATATGTGGCAGATTCTAAGTCTTCACTTGTTCCTTTAAAACAAGCTCCTGGGCTGCTCTATTTGAAAGCAGTGACTTCCACAAAATGTTAAGTGCCAGACTCTCCAAAATAGAGACATTTTTTTCCTGGCATCTTCTTTAACCCTGTTATCCTTATTCTATAAGGACCTAGTCACCTGATGGGTACAAGACATGAAACCAGGCTCAAAAAAAAAAAAATTTATCTGAGGAACAGGAAGAATCCTTTTGCCCTGGAAGTCAACATTTGCAAAACGAAGTTAGCGTTGCCACACAGTGCATGCTTGGTACTCTAGCAAGTGTAGAGCTTCCAGCCACGCTGACCTGCTAGAGCGGGGATCTCCAGCATCATGTCAACTCCTATTGAGTGTTACATATATTAAGATCATTAAAAAAAGTGAATCTCCTCCAATTGAAATACTTGCCAATGTCATCACGGGTAAGGGAAAATATTACACTGCACCAACTTGTTTTCCTAAGCTTTGAAGATTTAGAAAAATAAATAATTCTGGTGAGCAGCAAAGAGTTTCACCACTTACAAGACCCCTTGGCCAAGAAAAAAACCTCTGCGTATGCAACTAAAAATTATCCTCACGTGATTACATCTGTCTGCCTTGTGTAATGCTCAGCAGATGAGCAATTCTAGAACTGCAACTCCTTGAGATAACTACTCCCAAGCAGCATTTAGCCCTGGCTACAGACACAAGGGCTTTATCGCACCCAGCAGAAGAGAGCAGTGGGGACAAACCTCAAAAGGTGTCCTGCTATGTTGGTGTACTGGCTGACATGGAGTGAGGTGCGTGAACTATTTCGGCATGGCTTTGATGGCTACAAAGCAGTTGTGTCTCACCCCATGGTTAAAGCGAGAAGACCCCTCAAAAGAAAAAGTAATTGTGCTTGTCTGGGCTTCATGCAGAGATTAAAAATTACTTGTAACCTGCTTGCTCCTACCTGTCTTTATAGTTGTGATCGTTGAGTTATGGCTGCACAACCATGCAACATGAGTCAAAAATGCCAAGTATCACATGCTCATGGGCTTGGCTGTGTGCTTTCGGCTTTTGGAAGCCAAGCCAGGGAAGACTCAGAGCATGCCAAGTTCAAAGTAAACAGCAGAGACACCAGCGAGGCCACCTCCTGCTGCTGGGAACTGCCCTGCAGTTTCTTCCTGTTTGTCCCCATTCTTCACAATCTGCTCCTTACAGGATGAAGACTTTTTTATACAACAGTCACCATAGGATTTCTCTCCAGATACAGGACGGAGCAAGAAACAGCAAGGCATCAGTATGTCTTCTGCACAAAGACCTGGTAACCAGGGAGGGAGAAAACATCCCCAACCTTGAGCAGCCACACCAAAACCCCTAAAACTAGTCTGCTGCTTTTTATAATTTCATCAGTGTGAGGAGATACAGGCCATCTTCAGGATTTGAACCTCTGATTCCAGGCACTAAATCTTGACCATTTCCGTTCAAGCCATAAGCTGCATCAGCTGCCTAAGGTAACAGAGTGATAGTACCGGGGAGTACAATATAAACCTAACACACATGTAATGCAATCTGAAAAATAATTAACTACTCTTCAAACTCATTACAGAAGAGTCTTCTCATGTAATCTATTATACAATACAAAGGGGAAATGTATCACCTTTTCCCAGAACCTCAAATGAAAAGCTGAAAAAAAATTAACCTTCTCTCACTAAAAAGCAGAATCCAAGACTAGGATCATTTTCGCATTGTTTCTACTTGCAGCGACAGCAGAACATCAAATCTTCCTGACTGTATTCTGCACATAACCAAGTGGCAGAGCAATTTAGCCAGCTCCCACTGTCCAACTCAGCATGAAATTCTGCTTGGAAAAGGCTCCATAGAAGATATACAGCCTTGGGAAAAGGTATGAGCACATATATTTAGTCGCAAAGGGATTTTCTTGGGTTTAATAAGTTCGTGCATCTCTTCCAATCTGTACCTTTTTTCAGGTTCTTTATTTGCATTTCAAGAGCAACATAAAACCATAACAGAACATAGCATAAATCCAAACATAAAAACACAACCTTTTTCTTCCAGGTTTGCCGAAGGACATGCTCGGCAGTCAACAAGCAAAAGAAATAAATTACAACTGTGAGGTTAAAAATTGCACAATTTCATGTTCGAGCATTAGTTCTGGATGCAGAGAACATCTACTCAGATACCCTATAAGCAAGTCAGCAGTTGTTTCTTTTGTATGCGGTCCCATTTTTACTTGACTATACAAATCCTCTTAATTTTAGCAGCTCGTCTGGAAGTCTCATCTTGCCTGTTCCCCTGAAATTCATCTTCCCCCACTTCCTAAAGTGGGATTTGGAAAAAAAAAAAGTCACTGGAAACAATATCCCCAAAGCATCCCCACAGCACTTTTGAAAGTCCTATCCACAACGCATACAAACCATCCAATATTCTCCAAATACTTCAAAGCTTCGAGGTATACCAGGCTCCTTTTTAACCGAGAGCAACACTTCGTCAAAAGACATCAGAGCTAATTCAATTCCAGCTCCATGCAGAGAACAGTCACCAGTGGCACCTGGGGACAAGGAAGGAGCAGCAGAACCAGCCCTGAAGTTAAAATCTAGGCTGGCTATCTGCACTTCCAGGTGGCCCACAACCATTTACATGACAAGGGTTATTTTTAACTTGCAGACACCCCCCAGTCACTCCTTGCTGTAGCAGTGGCTCCTGGGCACTTTGCCATACTAATGGAAGATGGTTCAAATGCTTCTGAATTGTTAGGAGAAGGGCTATTACTGAGTAGTGGCGTGCTGCAGATTTATTACGCAACCTCCACGTTAATCCTGCACGTCTGAAATACCCGTGCTACCCCGGTGAGTAAACAATATCAGATAAGTCTGGGTACTTCAACACTGTAATATCTAAACAGGATTATTTTTCATGATTGAACTATGTTTAATAGACCCAAGCTCAAGAACCGTTCAAAATTTAAACTGGGGTTTAAAAATTATTTTTAAGAGCTGTTGGGTGGCATTCAGAATTATAAATCATCTTACTTTCCTTGAAACAAATTAAACATTGCAACACGGAGACACTGAGCAGGGCACTTTACAAACTTGCACAGCAAGTCTCACAAAAGCACGCTCTTGCGGTGCCTTGCTGCCCAGCGGCCGGTCCTGCCAGCAGCTCGCCTGTACCCCTGCGCACCCGTACAGCCCACCCGAAAGAAAATCATGAACCTTACGGTGGTTTTCTACACCACAACTTTTTATTAAGTTTAAAAAACTAAGTCACAGCACGGTGCTCTGATCAAGATCTGTTCTATCCAACCACAATTTAACTGCCTACAGACTCGTCCCGGTTAGTGCAGACAGCTAAGGCATGCCCAGCCACAGCATCCAGCTCCAAACCCCACTCAGAAACAGCCACAAGCCCCCAGGAGAAAGCCTGAGGTGGTAACTACCACGTCACAAAGCTTTCAGAATAGAAACTTAGGAAAAGCTAGGAGAAAAAAAAAAAAAAACCTAAAATGCAGCCAAAATTTGATTTTCTCCTCCCCAACCAGCTTCTCATCCTCCCTTTTCTCCCTTCCAGTCCCCCAGCCCATTGCCCTTCCCAGTAAACCCTCACAAACGCAACCCTTTTCCTTGGTAGGAAGGAACATTCCCCTCCTCTGGGTTCCTGTGGCTTTGCTACCGTACGGCGCTCCGCGAGGCTGCTCGACGTCGGTTAACGTCCCAAACTGATGAGCCAGTTCTTTTGCGGGGGAGGAAAAGCAATAATTACACACAACTTGCAACGGCATGCGAGGAGGGGAATGAAAGTAGGTCAGATCTCACAACTCCTCAGCTTCGCTGAGGTTCACCAAATGCTTTCACTTACAGTCATTTTAAAAATACAATTACAATAATAATAGCATGGCACGTGAAGGAAGCGGCACGGTAGAATTCAGCTAGCACTTAGTTTGTCTTTCTGTCCCTCTCTTCAATAGGGATAATGTCATTTGTGTGGTGACAAGCAGCAAAAGGACCTGAACCAGCGGAAAGTGAAGCCCATGAGACACATCTCTGTACCAGGTGCTGACTACCCTGATACTCAGAAGTAGGTCCAGGGAACTTGAATCCCTAAAAAAAAAAAAAAAGGGGTTGTTTGTGGTTTTTTCAAAAAAAAACTCAAAACCAAACCAAAATCAGTAATAATTAAGAGATGGGAAAAGATAACCTGGAGATGTACATAACTGGTATATGAATTATAAGCTGGTTTTAAACGCTTAAAAAAATGCATATAAATATTTACCCCTCTTACAGATTATCTCCCAGTGCACGTTTCGTAATTATAACAGGAGCTGTTGGCTGACACACTCTTGAAAAATCTGGTCTTTGTTTAAGATTTGCCTGTATTCAAAGTTGCTCCAACTTCTCTTACAATCAGTTTAAAAGCCAGTTTAATCTCCAGTACTACAAGACCACATCTCTGATTTGGGGGCACACCGTGCCAAATCCAAAAAGACCACTGGTACAGACATACGGCACGATGTGCTGAACCTAAACTGAAATTCAGACTGCTGTTGAAATCAGTTCCCAAACTGCTGAAAGGATAACTTTACCCCGGCAGGCTCCGTGCCAGACCAAGACTTGCCCGGTTTCCCACAGCCACCACAAACACAAATCGGTGGGTCCTGACCGACTCCGCAGAAGATGCTCCCACTGACCAGCTGCGATGGAGGAGCACAGCGTGTCCAGCCTGCGACCGGGGAACCAAACCCTCACTCACGCTGGTGCAAAACTCCAGAGTCTTCATCGTTCCAGATGTGGCTTGGGTTCCTGATGTCTTTTCAGCATGAATTTTGCTCTTGTTTAACTACACTGAAATAAATTTTCTCTTCTAGTTAAACCAGGTGCACTATTACAAATAGACAAGATGGAACTTGCCTAAGTGGGTGATGGTTCTTTCAAAAACACAGATTTGTATTGCTAAGGAGTGCTGCTTCGATGAAAGTCTCCGCTTTCACTCTAAAGCTTCAACCTTGAGGACTCACCAATGTTTATCACTTAAAAATCTGACTCTTCTAGTAAGGAATTTTTCTCTATTAACAATAGAAAAATGGACAGTTAAGTCTTTTTCTCGTACTCCCATCCGTTCCTAAACTAAATATTCATTCTAAGAAAATACGAATCTTTGAATGTATTTGTATAAAGGCAAGTGATCATTTCTTCTGAAGCTGGGAAGCTGGATATAGAAACATGCTCATTAACAGCTATGCTATGGTTATTATTAAAACACCACAATAGTCCATCGTCTCATGCGCACACAACCTTGATTAACTGGAGTTGTCAGCATTTTCATTGTAAGTTCTGCTTTCAAAGGTTTGCAACGTGCCTGTAAAAAAAAAAAAGTTACTATACCCTGAAATTTGTTGCAAGTTTTCTGCCAAGGAAGAACTATTTTAAGATCAGAAAACTATGCATCCATTGGAGTTGGTGGCTGGTTTGGGGTTTTATCTATACGAATGGTTTTTTAAAAAAAAAAATAATAAAATAAAAAAACTCCACAACTCAGCATCTTTGAGAATCTTCTGGCTCCATAAAAAAAAAAAACCACCACACTAAAGGAATCATATTCCTAAAAGTTAACTTTCCTTTCTTCAGAAAGCTGCAATTGTAAAATACGGCAGATAAACCTGAAATACACAATTATCTGTGCTACTTTTTTGCAAAACAGTTGCCATGCTGACACATTACCAACTCCCAGTGTCTCATCAACACCGACTGTAAATAACAACCCTACCCATGCCCAATTAGTCTGCAGCTCAAGACCATGCCTCTGCTAAAGGACTGCGGATTTTAAACACAGAATGGACACAGTAAGACTGATTTAATCTGGCTGCTTGTACAATTCCCCAGAATCTCAGCTAGCAATTCCTGTACTGGGCCAAATAACTTACTGAACCGGATCTCTGAAAGGGCATCCAGCCCTCACCCGAAGCTGTGGGGATGTCACATTCCTCCATAATGGGCTGTGATAATTGCCCTCCCTTAATAAAACTAGAAAAAAAAAAAAACCAAAACAATCCTCTGATTTAACTAATCAGTTTGAATTGTTAATCTAACTTGCAGATATCAAAGCCACTGCTCTTGTTAAAAAAAAAAAAAAAAAAAAGAAAAGAAAAATTGTAACACAGGAACCTCAGGTGAACTTTTTGCTTTATTTTTCCTACCAAATCGGAAGCAGCATCCTGGTGCTTCTCCACCGCCTCTGCCCAGGGAAGATGACCACTGTGCAGGGTCCCACCAGCCCTGCAACCTCGCAGCAGGGTTGCACCCAGACGGAGAGGACCCATGGATGGGGAGCACGCTGCTCCCCGTGGGACAGGGGACATCCCACCAGCCCAGCATCACTCATCCACGTGCTGCAGCATGGGAGCCCAAGCACCACCTCACAAGACCCCACATCCCGATCCAGGCAGGTCGTGGCGGCTAACGAAGGATCTAACGAAGGATCCATGCTAACCACTGTGACCACAGGTGACATTAAACCATTAAGCACTGCCAATGTTTTTACACAAATGAAGGTATATTGCTCATACTGTGCAACACTTTTACAAAAAGGAAGGTAGTGCTCTGGGTACTGCACTGAACGTGTTTATATTTGTGTGTTGCTCAGTGCCAGCAAATAGCTGTGACCGAGTTAAAACCCAAATGACAATGCATTACTCACTTCCAAGCCCACCACAAGCACACCTCACCCATCAAAGAAGGTCCCTCTCCTTCACTGCTGCTCCTAGGAACCTCCCAAACTCACATTTCAGGCCATTTGGAACTACTGTGTTTTTCACAGGACGCAGAATTAGGCTGTCCCTTGTGGAAAGCTTAAATTAGTCCTTTGAAATTTGACCTAAATTAAAAGAACTGAAACACATTGTTACCGCACCCAGCGAGGGCTCCGAGCGGGTGCTCCAAGGACAGCGTCAAGGCGTTGCATGTGGGGAAGAGACTAAATTAGCTACCCAGCAGAACGATAACACACAGCTTGGGCAAGGGAAGGTCAAGGGAGAGCTTGCTATTTATCAAATATATGTCTAAACTAATTATTCAGTTCACAAAGTAACCCTTCAACCTATGTGTGCGGTCAGAGCCCTTTCGAAACATTGGCTATCATCAAAGGCCGTCACAGCCCGGGGTACGCAGAAAGAGAATGGCTCCTTTGTACACACTGGGGGAGACTTATTTCTAAATATTTAACAGCAGAAAGTCTTTACACTCTCTAGGATAAAAAACATATATGTAAACACTCAATACAAGATATAATTCGACAGTTGACAGTCCCCAAACTAACTCCTACAGGTCCTGTTTCTGCTCACACGGCTCAACAGCCTCAGATGTTCCCATCATTGCTTAGGGAAGAAAGCACCACAACCGACAACCACCATAGTGAGGATCCAGCCCTTACTGAGCAACGTTGACATCATAATTTACAATGGCTCAAGATACCGTCTTCAGCGTTAATACTGTCCTATGTACCAGAGTAACATCTAATGGTCACAGACGAGATTCAGAGCTCAACAAGTCCAGTGTTTCATAAAAGCTGCCAACGAGATCACAGTGACTGCCGGTAACCAAAGGCAGAGTACCTTGACACAAGACAATGTCTTGCACGTATCCTGCACGTATCCACGCAGCTGAGCACCCTATTAGATAAAGACTGCTAACCAGATACTCTGAAGGAAATGGCTGCAAATGTCCCTAAAGTTATGTTTAGCTAAGAGACAGGAGTATATTCTCTATTACAATCCAAGGAACGAAAAGCCACCATCTCAATTCCTGTTAACGTTGCATACAGCTTTTTGAATATTCTGAGTCACTAAGACAATAAATAGTAACAATAAAAGCACCTAACATAAAAAAAAAAAAAAGGACAAAATTTACGGCATGTCCACGAAGGAAGACTAAGGAACAGATCAACACGTGTCACCAAAGGTCATGGCCCTGTCGACCTTCTCGGCTGGTATGAAATGTCATAGCTCTAATGACTGCATCAGCAGCAGCCCTACCGAAAATTTACATTATTAGAGCACCTGACCCCCCAAATTAGCTGCGGCCAAAATGTTTGCCATTTACTAAATTAAAAAAAGAAGTCTGCTTTGTCTTTGGAGAGATTTTTTTGAAGGGTTTTTTGTTTTGTTTTCAGCTTGGAGAGCTTGTGGGTGGCAATGATGGAACCCAGAGAGGTGACTGTGTAAAAACTGGGTTTTTTTTTTTTAAAGGGGTTTAACAAAGTACATAAAGGAGGTTTTATTTCCCAAATCTCAGGTATAAATCCCACACAACTCCCTGTATTCTGCAGCATAAAAGCTCTTATTATATCATTAACTTAGAAGTGGTTTTGGGGTGGGTTGGGTTTTTTTTCCTCATTTCTGGTAATGATTCGGGTTCTCACGTCTAAAATTGTTTCATGTCAGTAACATTCCTGCCCAGGGAAGAAGTTTTAAATCCTTTTTAACAATTTACTTTTTGATAAAACCTGGATCCCTTGGATATTCACTGTGGAAGAAACATTTTTAAACAGTGCTTTTTAAAATAACAAAAGCTATTCTTTCCCAGAAAGCTGAAAAATTATCAAGCAGCATTCAAAACATGTTACTCTTCTCCCTGTAAAATACTCCACCAATCATGCAATCACATTCTTTCTGATTTAACCCTAAAACTAGGGGACCTCACGACAAACAGCTAATCTGAAACCACAATTATTCATGATTTTGCCATTCCTCTGAAAAGCCAAAAAGGCACCAGATGTGCAATTAGCAAATCATACAGTCAGTGGTGATGAGAGTTTGGCTTTTTTTTTTTTAAATTCTCGAGTTACCTTCAAAAGAGAAAAAAAAAACCCGTCGCTATCAGCAGTCTCGACAGCTGACAGATGACAATATTGCTATATTTTGTTAATTTTTTTTTCAGGAATGCTCGCTAGGGAAGAGGGCTCATAGTCTCTAAATAGTTCATCCCCTGCCATCAATAAAAATGTACTTGGAACGGATTCTAAAAATGTGTTAGCTGGTGACGTCTATTTTTAGAGGCAGTGGATAGAAACAAATAAGTTTTGCATGAAAATATATGAAATAAAAACAAAGCAGTATCCGTGGACATGAGTAGTAGAATGTGTAAAGGCCAAATTCTCTCCGGCAAGCTTGCTGGATCAGAAACGCTCTATGGATCATTTTATATTGGTTTGACAGTTATTAGAAATGCAATCATTCTTCCGGAGGACAGGTAAAACCTTATGAAAGGAAAACCTCGCTTTCCCCCGAAGGTGCTCAGAGAGCAGGAAAGATCCGACACAATACAGTAAAATCATTCTTAAATACAATCAGCTCACGACAATAAAAAAAGCAGTCTCTCCTTAGCTCTTTAGAGAAGAAAACCACTTTGCAAAGCTCGCAAAACGGATATACCTAAAACATACCAACAGGTGCAGGCTCAAAATAGGAGATTTTATCAAAACACCCCTTCCAACGTCAAGGTCTCAATTAGCCTTTGCTTTCACAGTAATCAACTGCAGTCCTTGCTATCCAGATCTCAACACTTACACTTCCAGAACTCGCAATCCAGACACTGTACCGATTGTTCTTGGATATTAACAGCAATAGGGACATTTATTCTAAGTACAAACACCAATAAAGCTGCAACACCATTTTTGCAGAGTGCCTGGCAAAATGAAACATTCAGGCCACGCAACTGAAAACCATTGGGATTAATTTTTCTCCGAACTTCTCAGGTTAAGACAATCACAAAGACACGCAGCTACGTGGCCATCTCGCTCCTTGGGACAGCAACACGTAACACGTATGTAAGTGCAAGACTGGTTTCCTTCAAGACCCATTCCTGAAAACTTTCAGCCGCACACTTTGATTATACAACGTGATGACAGTCCCAAGTGAAATCATTGACACCGCTGGCTTGCATAAGATTAAACGCACGCTTGCATGAACACAGCCCATGTGTGAGCAGGAAAAGTCAAAAAACATAACTCTTGAGGGCTCATCTGTTACTTGCCTCGGATTTACCAAAGCATATAAACATGTCGAGTTCTATTTCAGATGTTCAGACATTTAAAATTAACTTATTTTGCAGAATTAAGGATTCTAGAGAGATTTACCTTCAGGTTCCAGCGTGGTGTCTTCAACAACTAAATTAAACGAAGGTCGAGCCAGGGAAAGTCCAGCCATGGTGACCACCACCAGGCAGATAAGGCAACCCAAATCCCAGCTGACCATCTTTTTAGAGTAAATTCCTGGTCCATTTCCATATCTCCATGTGGACTTTAATCCCATCTGAACACCTCTAGAGAAGCATGGAGAGAAAGCAGTGCCTTCGGCCAGGGTAATACCTCCTGCCTTGGAACGACGGCTGCTGCTGTGGGGAGGAGAGAGATTTAACACTGTCAGCGACACCATCTTAAACAGCAAACCGAAAAAACTTCAGAAAGCCCCGAACAGAGCTGAGGTGAGAGGGGGAGGAGGAGGAGGATGGGAAAAATAGTTTTCCAGCTTCAAGAATATGTGAAAAGTGAGTGACTTTTCATTTTCTGTTAGCAGTTTCCATCATCACCTGAGGCGTAACCAAGTCCTCCTTGTTTTCACAAAATCACTTCTCAGCACATATTTAGAGAGCTATTTTACTGACAGAAAAATATACAGTTTTTAAAAAATGAGAGGCACACACATGTGCAGGCACATAACCTTTAATGCTACAAAATTACCACAATTATACAAATTATATTCTTGTTATTGTTTGAAGGTTTATGTAAGTTTGCCTTGTTTTTCATTCCTTCACCTAGGCAGTTCTGCAGCCAGCTGAATTTGCAAGAATTCAGTAATTTTCCACAAGAAAAGCAGTTGAAAATTTAGACTTGGATAATCTGTAAAACTTTATTTCACCTCAGGACTTCCAGCTTCCCTATGGAGGTACCTTCTTCTGGCTCAGTTGAGTGTCCTTTTAAAGCCCCAAAGTCCTGTACAGGTGAAAGGCTCCAGTCTTTGCAGGGATACTGGTTAGCTGCATCGCATTACAGGCAATTAAAATCTGTATAAAGTGTGGTACAGATTGCAGTTTCACAGGAGATCTCCCCAATATCGTTTTCCATTCATATATGCTAAACTGCATGCACAAACATTTCTCTTCTCTCTTATCTTATTGAGATATATTTTTCAGACGGGGTGGGGGGAAGGTGTCTCTTACTCATAGTAAAACTTATTTAAATGGATGGAGTTAACTGGTAATCCAGACATGGGCTGATGGAAGAGAGAAGCGGTACCAAAGTAACCGGCACTCCCTTCAGGGGACCCTGTTGCCACCACACCAAGGTGCCAGGTGAGGATCAGAACATCCTCACCGGGTGATTTAACAGTTCAACCAGAAAATTAGACCTGATTTTCCGCTTCAAAAATAAAAGATGGTAAACCTCAGCAAATGGATAAAACAAGTAACTGCAGCAATTGTTCTATCTGGCCAATGATTCATCTTAGATGTGATGAAACCCAACTGAAGCTTAGAGAGCGCTCGTCTTGAAGGAAAAAATAACATAAAGCACTCTTTTTCCCTCCTGCCCTCGCCCTTTAAAAACAACCAAAAAAAACCAACCCCAAAAAGGGGAAATTGTAGCCATAAAGGCAAACTTCTCAAAGCTCCCTCCATTTGGATATGGTACTTCAGTATACAGTACACAGACACATGGACAAATACTCTCCTTTTATAAGGCCAACTATTAAAAAGTTTACTCAGATTTCATTAGCCTTTTGCTACCTGCACGTACAAACCAAGTTCACAGTGCTAAGGAGAGAAATGCTGTTGAGGCATCTTTTATCTTGGGTACTATATACAGTAACTTCGAGAGTCAGTAGAAACAGATTTTAGATGACATGAAAAAGGCAGTTGGGGCAAATAATTAATAAATGGTATTTCAGGCGAATCTCTGATACTTCAGGGCAAGCTTTTCTCACCTCAACCGATAGCAGCTCAAAGCTCTGTCCCTCCTTTAGAGATTTAAGCATAGCGTGAGCATCCCAGACCACAAGCTAGCAACTACTATTAAATCTCCAGTGAAAACACCACCAGACCACTGCAAAAACATTTGCAAAGAGCTTGCCGAGCTCTAAATAAGCACAGAGCAGGTGTAGAACTGAAGAGAGCTCTGTCTCCCAGACCGGTTTGCGTTTGGTGAAGGACTGGAGCAAATCCTCCTGGACTCTACCTCCCACCCAAGACAACCGCCCTACTCGCTGTCTGACAGCCCCAGCGCTGTATCTCAGTTTATCCAGCTGTAAAGCAGGTAGAAACGCTAATTAACAGACTGGATGTAATGCTAATTTAATTTCCATAAATCATCCTGTAGAGCCTGATTAAAGGCTATGTATATAAATGCAAAATTTAATCATAATTTTGCAAAAAGAAAACATACCAGAATGCTAGCATATAATCCAGACTCTCTTTTTTAACAGCATTAATTCCACTTACATTTCAGCCGTTTAAGATTTTTAGGCTACATTAAACGCCACTGAAAGCACGTTTGTGGTTCCTACGCTCATCCTAAGCCCTGAAGTGCAGCACAAGGCTACCTGACCACACATCTTCTCACCTGAAGATTTCTGCCAGCTTCTGCACCTGAACATCTGCCAGCAGAAAGAAGGGGCTCTTGATCCACAGGGCAGCAGAAAATTCAAAACCGTGGCTTGTAAAGGTGTAGCAAAGCAAAAATCAGAGCTCTGGACCCATCCATGGAGCCAAACCACTTTTTACCACCACGAGAGCAACCAGGGTTCCGGGATTGCCCTTTCCCCAAAAAAAAAGCAGAGTCCGACGAAGATGAAACAAAACCAAATTCTTTTCATAGTTTAATCGCCACAGTTGCTGGGGGACCGGTCTCTGGAAAGACCTCCTGCGCTGGATAATTATGTACCTCTATCTCAATGTTTGGAACACAGCCCCAGCATGCTTTTTGGCCTCCACAATTCTGGCTTCCTGACTACAATACCATAATCCCTCCTGGAGTCTCAGCCTCAGTGAAAGCCACACGTAGTGTTTATTTTGACCCTTGAAAGGGAACTCTGTCTCTCTTCTCAGCCTACACTTTGGGGAGGAGTTGTCAGCCCCCAGTGATTGATGGCTCTCCTTGCCACTCGCTCATCAAGTCAATTTTCACCTCGTCACATACCTGCCCAAATTTCTTTGCCAAACTGACAAGCATGGGAAAGCAGACTGGTTTGGGAGCCCAACCAAATTCCTCCAAGCTGTACTTCAGTTTAAACACAATCACACACACAAACAAGTAGTACTTGTTCAGCAGTGGCATTAATTAAATTCAATGCTCAGTGTTCTTTTTAATCTACTTCCATTGTTGTTTATAAGATGTTTATCACTCCCCAGGGAGAGTACAATTTGTAGAGTATGTTAACCAAATCAATACATTGCTCGTTGAGGAACTCTTCAGCATCTTTCTCTACTAGGCAGGGAATAGCAAAATCTGAATAAAATATGGATCTTTCCCCCGCAAAGAAATCTCAAGCGCCCTAAAAGCCCAGTAGCTTCATCAGAAAAATCCAGGTAAGTGAAGCTTTAAAGCTAACAGCTTTATATACACGTACACCCACATATATACATATACACACACAAATATATATGCGTCTACAAATATATACACATGCAAATATCTAACAAGACCCTTCATCATAGTTTAATCTCCAAGCAAATCTGAGCATCACAGTTATTAAACATTAATTCTGGAGGACTAATGGGAACCGGCTGGCAGCTTCGGTACTTTTTCATTGTTTGAACTTCTTTCATTTGCTTTCCAGGACTATCCTGTTTTTCTCAAGTCTTTTGCCACTAAGAGATCAGGGGGGAGGAAAGAAAAAAAAAAAAATCTGCATTTTAATTGACATTCCAGCGAGAGAGAGAAGTCCAGAGGCTGCTGATTGCTGTCTATTCAGCCCAAACAGGCTTTTCAGATGAAAATGAGTAAAGGCTAGTGGAAGATTTACAGGGATTTGGTACAAAGGAGACAATGAAGTTTTAAATGTTGATAGCGTTTCACACCAAACGCATAATGGGTCCCTGTTTGAACGGGCCGTTTTGCATTTAAATATATATTTCATTGAGGATTTCTTTCCTCCCTCATCTCAGACGGGGGCGGTTATGTACCGCCGGCCCCTCTCCCCCGAGCGCCGCGGCGGGGAAGGACCTCCCGCTTCTCGGCTGCGCCGGGCTCCGGGCGGCCCGTCGAGGCGGTGCCGGTCTCCGAACCGGGGGGCTGCTCCCTCGGAGGCTGAGCCTCCCTTTCTCATCCCCCGCTGGAAGCCGTCCCCAAAGATATCCGTGCATCCAACAGCCGGGGCGGGGGGGGGAGCGGCAGGGACCCAGAGGGTAGCGGTGTTGCTCGGGCTTCCCCCCCGCACCGCGGAGACGAGCGAGTGACAGACCGACCGACCCGCAGCCCCGCCGGGGAGCAGCGGGGGAACGGAGCCCCGCGCCGCCCCGCCGCATCCCTCCCCGGGACTGCCCGAGCCCCGCACCGGCACAGCCCGCCCCGGTGCCGGCGTGCACCAGGTGCGAGGCCCCGCGCCGGGAGCCGGAGCGCTGCAGCGGGCACAAGGCGCCGAGGAAGCGCCGGGACTCTCAGCCCTCCGCCACCTTGCAACCGCCTCGCTTTTTAGGGGCTGCGCCTTCCCTCCGCCCCGCTCCCCCCCGCGGCCAGCCCAGCCCGGTGCCATTACCTGCAGCGAGAAAGCTCCGCGGGAAGGGTCCGCTCCCCCGCAACAGGCGGGCTGAGGCGCGGTGCCGAGCAGCGGCTCCCCGGGACGGGGAGAAACTCCTCCGCGGCCGCGGTCACTCCGCAGGCAGCCCCGGCGGGGCCGGCTGGCAAGCCCGCAGCGGCGCAGCGGAACGCATCCCCCGCGGGACGCGGCTAGGGGAGGCAGGAGGGAGGCGAGGCGAGGCAGGAGCCGGCCCGGCGTCCCGTCCCGTCCCCTCGCTCGGCTGCAGCGGCTACCGCCTCAGAGGGGCGAGCCCGCCGTGCCCGGCGCCAGCAGCCTCCTCCCCCGCGCGGGCATCGCCGAGCAGAGCGCCGCGGGTCCCGCTCCGCTCCATCCAGCCGCCCTCCCCGAGCCGCCGCAGCTTTGTCAAGCCGACAACCCCCCTCGGGTGGGTGGTGGTTTTTTTTTTTTGTGGGGTTTTTTTTTTTCCTCTCCCCCCTCTCTCCCGGCGCACTCCTCCGGCTCCCTTCCTCCCTCCCCTGGTCACTCCCCCCGCTGCAACCCGAGCCGTTTCCTGGACGGCGCTGCTCGGCTCTGCCAATCGTGGCGGCCGCGGCGCGGAGCCCCTTCCCCCGCCGCCCGGCCCGGTGAGCCTCCGCTCCCGCGGAAGAGGTGCCCTCAGCCGCCACCCCAGCTGGGTTCCGGGGCTGCAGAACCGGGGCGGGGGCGAGAGGGGAGCAAGAGTCCCCCCGCTCCGGCCGCCGCGTCCCCAGGGATGTCTCACAGGGCTGGAGGGGGAGGAATCCTGCCCGGCTCCGCTGGGCTTGCTCCGCTAAAAGTTTTCCAGCGGGTTGGGAAGGAAGAGTGGGGAGCAGGGGATGTCCCACGGGGGCAGTTGGTTCGGGCACGGCCTAGGCACCACCAACCCGGCTTGGTGCCTCCCGGGATCCCGCACGTAGCGGGGTGATGCAGGGGGCATCTCAGTCCTCACGCAAAAATAGTACCAGCACAACAGCTTTCCCTGAAAACCTCTCCCGAAGTTTTTTTGGCTCAGTGGCTGTGGCTGGCCTGTGGCTTGTCCCAGCTAGAGAGGATGATTGGAAACACCCACTCCAAAAATCACCCTCAGCCGAGGAGCCTTTCAGTGCAAAGCCTGATTTCAGCTGCCTTGTGAATTCATCTGACAGTGCACCTTTAATAACTGCGTGCGTGGTGCCAAACAGGGAAAGCTGTCGAATAGTTACACAAACATCATTTTCCTGGGCACACAGATTTAAAGCTGTATAATATTGGTATTCAAAATTCCATATAACTTAACCCGATACTTGCATAATAAAATAGCTGCCTTAGATACCATTAACTAAAAGGTTGCTAACACAGAGTCCGTGTAATGCTTGCTTTGTAGCATCAGGTTGACAACAAAATCAATAAGTGGTGGTTGCCTCAAATTAAATCAGTGTTGATCAATTTAATGTTACTTTATTTAAGCATAGCCCTACTGTACATTTTATATGTTGTGTACAATATTGATCAACAGGATTTTCAAGGACAGTGGCCGCACAGCGTAGTATAACTCTATTTACGTACTTCAGACACCAAAACTTGAAAACAAGTTTTCTGTAGAATATATACTTACATCCCAGCAAGTACTTTCCCACCATCACCAGCAGTAATGCAGGCTTTATGAGGGACAGCAGGCAAATTTGTAATTGATTAGAAACACAGGTTTAATTTTTGTTGTTGTTATTCCTAAAGCAACAGACCTCTGAATGTTCTAATTGAGGAGCTGAGATGTCACAGTCAAGATCCAATTTTCCCAGCTCTGGGCATGTCCATCGCCCATTGAAAACATTGTTAATGCATTCTCACATAAATTATTGTCCAGCACAGGAAGCTGCAATACCTTTCCCCATTCATCGATATCTTTGCGTACTCTGAAAGAAAAGGAAGCATTCCACTAAAAATGACAAATCAGAAGCCCTATTATTTCCAATGTCTGGAAGCACTTGTCAGAATTTATTCTTTTTCGGGATGAAAAGATAGCAGTCTATCAATAGCAGCCTTTTCTCTTAAATGAGCCACATTCTCCTAAAGTGGCCCACAACAGCCCAGCTCCTCAATCTGAGAAAAGCAGAAGCATGTTTGGAATTAAAAGGGGGGGGGGATCAATTCTGTCATCATATTTAGGCTTCAAGAGATCTCAGTGGGCCCAGGGAGCCTTTCATAGCAGTTAGGCTGCTGAATGAGAGCATAATCTCTTTACAGTTTTTTCCTCCTCCTCTCAAAGTGGCTGGGATCTTTTCTGTGAGCCCTCCTGCACGTGAATGGTGTGGCTAATAAGCCTATTAATGAGGTTCCACAGCGGAGTGTGAATAGGTAAATAAGCCCCAATCTGTTGAGGTTCAGGAGCAAGGGCAGTAAAGCCATCATGAACTAAAGGTGACAGTTTGAACTGAAATAGGAACAACAGCTCCAGGTTTCAAGCGAAAGAAAAGACAGACAAGGCGCACATTCAGGCTCCTTCTACCCCCTACCGAGTCCTATTTTCTTTCCCATTCTTCCTCCTTTATAAAATGTCTTGAGTAGTCACCCATTTTTTCAAAAGCTCTTGAGACGTCCTTTTTCATCCTGGCAATGATACATCAATAGGGAGGAAGGAAAATGAGGACACCAATGCTCCTTTGCACCGCAAGTTTCAAAAGCAGGAACAGCGCTGTCCCCCCTCGCATATGGAAGCGGGGGGGAGGAGAAAGAAAGTTAAATTGAATCTTTCAGCCCTGCCAGCTCTTTGTCACTGCTGTCAGCTGGACGCTGGTCCCCTCTCCGCACGCAGGCAGGGATACAGTTAATGTTCAACAGGAGCAGGGTACAAGCCAGGGGCTCCAGCTGCAGGGAGGGCACAGCTGGGCTCAGCCAAATCTCAGTCGCGGAGCAGGCAGAGGTGAGGAGACGAATTCATTTCCACCTGGCATCTCTTTTACCTGGCAGGGTAAGGTGAAGATGGGCCTGGCTTCAGGCTGCTCCTGGGCTGGATCCGCAAGAGCCCAACTCGAGGGGTTTGAGGGGTGAAGGTAGAAGGTTAAGGAGAAGACAAAGAGCTTGTGTCTACAGAGAGATAAGGTGAGACAGGCAACCAATGCCTTCGAGTAATGTGGGAAAAGTCAGCTTAGAAACAAACATAACACGGAGCGGCTGAGCACGCCTCAGTTCTAACCCTTACAGAGTCTATGACATTTCTTTTAAGTGCTGGAGGTGTTCGTGTAGTCAGGGCTCCACGGGAACCGGCTCCTCCGTGGGAGCTGCAGGAGGAACAAGCCCCAGCTCCTGCCACGGCGCAGACAGATGGCCAGGGAGGCCACAGCTACCCGAGGGAAGCAAATCCTCCAGTCCTGGTCTATTCTCCAGGCGCAGGACCTGCTAATGTGTCACATTTCTATCTGATGAAAAAAGGAATATAGTACAGAAAATTAAATAAGAAAAAGAAAAACCACACATTCAAGTTTTAGAGACCTGTGGGGAGAAATCTTCTAGATCCTAATTCAGCCACGCACATCGCTGAGGGTTTAGCTTCTCCATGGAAGACAATGGGAAGCAACATTTCTTCCCTCTTATTCAACCTGTCCCATCCAAAATTTTTGCTCGACCATGCTGGATACAATTAAATACTTGTGCAAGATTTTTTTTAATTTTTTTTTTAAGATCTTCTAAAGCTAAGTGCCTAAACCCAAACTCTGGCAGCTAAAATATTTACCTGGTTTCCAAAGTATTTATGGCTCCCTTTCCTGGCAGCTTTGAACTTTTTCTTTAGGGTGCCAAAGAAGCAAATCATAGGAACCCACTTCTAAAAATCTTATTCTTTTCAAAGACAGGCAAAGTTGCTCTGTACATTTGTCAGTGTCTTAGGGGAAAGTCGCTTCATATTCACATAAACGCGAACCCTTTCTAACATAAAAACTGGTACTGAGAGCCTTCCATCACTAGTCCTCACCACGTATTGCTTCGAGATGCTGCTACACTGAAAAACTGACATAAGAATTTATTTATTTTAATGCCAGTAGATCCAATAATTATCCTTAAAGTGTGAAGCAGATGGGCCACCAAATACTTTTGCAGCAAAATGGATATGGGAAGGGGGGCTGCAGTTCCTGGCCCGTAAAGGGATAGTTTTACTGGGTGTTTATCAGCAAAACCCTCTCATTTTGGTTAAGCTAAAGAAAGTGGCAAATTAATTACTCTTACCAATCAATTTTTAATCTCCCTCTGCATTATGCACAGCAGAATCTTCTAAGAGAGCCTTCTTTAGGTAGTAAGGCCAAGGAGTTGGAAAAAAGAGATTATTTTCACTATTATTGTGTCGATGTCTCGTAATGGCATTTGAGTATCAACACTCCCTCTGGATTGTTATGCCTCGTAGCCATGTAACCTTTCTGGCACTCCTCTCATTTTGTGTGTCTTAAGGAAAAACATTCCAAAAAAATATTTGTTATTATTACACTGTTGCAAGATATATTTAAACAGGAAATGCGGTGTGTTATGAGCAGGGTATTACACTGGGATACTGGACATTTGATGCTTTCTGCCCTTCTACATCAGCTTTCCTACACAGCCCTGGGAAAGGCACGTAATTTGTCTGTGTCCAAGCTCTCCAGCTATGAAATGAGAATAATAGACGCTTCCTGTCTCCCACCCTTTATCCAGTTCATCTATTTAGATGGTAAGCTCCTCATCTCTGACCATGTTTTTATGCATGGCTTAAAACAATAGGACACTGATCTCAGCTGGAACCTCCAGGCACTTCCATAATGCAAATATTGAATACTAAATAATGAAAATAGAAGAAAATCCTCAATTTATTATGTATTCTCTCATAAAGAATTGGTCACACGCTGCCCTGGCAGAGCACCTCTGGCTCCTGGGGAATGGTATCTCTTCTAAAAGAGTGGAAAGCAGCATCCATTGGAGACTATCTTTTAACAGTGAGTTCCCCTAAAGCAGGCTTCAGTGAAACCATGTGAATAAACCCGTTTTCAGCACCGAGCAGGGCACAGCAAGACAGAGCCAGACTTAGAAAAATGAGAAGACAAAAGCTGCGAAGACAGTTTGTCTTTCTGTTACAGATCTTGGATATATTTGGGTTGTTGGCCCATGCACTTCTTGTTTCTGTTTCCAGTGGATCAATACACGCTGGTTTGTTTTACTGAAGCTCTGTTGTCTAACCAGACCAACTGGTGGTTGTGGCAGCTTCCCATGCAACGTTACATCAGATCAGATTCTTCTCTGGTGACACCACAGGGTTCAGCAACTGTGCTCTTACTTTCAGGCACAACCTCGGAGCAGAAGGTGTGAAGTTGAGCTTACACCGGGGTTTGTGTTACAGTTTAAACCCTGGAAGGGACATAAAACTATATGGTGGGGGTCCACAGTGTAGGCACTCTGTTCTTTCTGGGTAGGGTCCCGCGACCCAGCCATCCCAGACCTCTGCACCCCTGCAAACCCCTTCCGCTTCCCACGTCCTTCACTGCAGTGCCAAGCTCAGCGGTTCCAGTTCACTCTTTCAGAGGCCCAGCTGTGGACACAATCAGGCACAGTCACTCTGTAGCAGTTCAGAAAAATGAAATAAAAGTAATTTTTTTACTCTCCACAACCCTGGGTAATAAAGCACCGAATGCCTACGACTGCTTCCGTGCCTCATTCTTCCCATCCCTCAAACATCTTTAAGTCAGCATTCCCCAAGCAGTTCATATTCTTTCTTCTCTCCCCATCCTTTGCACATAATTTTACTTCTGTATCTCCTACAGTAGTTTTCACAGGAATTTGCTTCTTCCTGTGCGTGTGTTTTGGTGAAAGCCATGTCTTTTATTAGCTCCAGTCCCCATTGTAAGATGATCTCCTCCTCCACTTTGCCAGGTGATTAAGGTACCCACAATTTCACTTGAGAAACTGGATTGCCTTGGAGAGAAGCCAGCGACCTGCCCAAGAAAGCCTCCACGTAAACAGAGGTGCATCGAGGGTTAACAGCCCTCGTTTGTTAACTCTAACCGTGTTCACAAGCTGCAGTCCAAAAATGGGATGAAATGGTGATGGTCAGGCAGGTAAAACCCAAGCAGAAACAGGGATTTGCTATGTGATACAGGCACATGGAGTTCCTTAAACAAAAGTCATGGTTTTACCACAGAAAGGTTTCCCAGGTCACCACAGACCCAAACCATCCTCTTCCTCTGCTCACACAGACCCAGAAACACTTTTCTCCTTCATGCTTTTGTGTTTTAAAGGGAGGATTACAGGGAAGCTCAGTTTGCATGAAATCTAGACTTGCATTACTGAATATTCATACACATATCGATGAATATTCATATATGTATGAATAGACAGCAATATTTCAGGGCTTGAAGAGAACGACTGATTTTGATTTAGATGGCCAAGTCGAGGTCCTAAGGATCCTTTCCATCTCTTAAAGGATGGCAAAGGTCGTATTGGTGATTGCTGGATGAGAAAAACCCCATAACAATCCTGCAGCGCTTCTGATGCCAACCGAGCAGAGAAACAGATACTGCCGGAGAGTCCCAGGGCTGCTGAGCGCCATGGATCAGGAAATGTTTTACATTGTGGATACAAGTAAGGAGGCCAGAAACTTGATTACAGGGGAGACTTAGTTAAATATTCACTGGGATTCATTATGTGAAAACCACTAGAAAGGAACATGTTTCTACAGGAAGGGTAGGGCTGTTTTATTCTTGCTTCTGTTGTAAAATGCTACTGATGGATGCGTACACCAGCTACTGTCCTCTAGTGGCAGGAATACGGCAGGTCTGTGTGGATGTGCAGAAGCGCTTTTGCTGGTTGTTAATGTTAGCTAGCGGTAGTGCTTCTTTAATTTGCCAAGGAGAGCCCTGTAGAGCCAACAGGACTTGATTATCTGATCACCTTGCATTTGACGAGCAGGTAACATGAGCATTTTGGGCAAGAGGAATGTTATAAACAAGATTTATAAAGTCTTAGAGCTGTTGCTCATTTAGTCTGAAATAATCGTGAGTGCAAAGACAGAGCAAGCTGCACAAAAGCTTGGAGACTGAGAAAACCACACGGCGCTCTCAGTCAAGCCCTGCCATGGAAGGGTGATGGCTGCGTCCCGGATCACGCATCCCAGCCAGCATCCATTTGTCCGGATGCCGGTGAACCGGCACACTGCTTATCCCACCTTGCAGCGTGCGCTTTCCCCTCGGCTCTGAAGTGTTGAGTGAGCACCGAGTGCTCGGGGACCTTGCTCGGCGCTGCCTTCCAGCTGGCCGTGCACAACAAGACGTCGTGCTTCCTGGCCCCGGCCCTCGGCTGTTTGGGCAGATCAGGTCCTAAGAGCATAAACACAGGAAAAAAAAAAATTAAAATAAAAGCAAACCATCCCAGCAGATCCCCCACGATGCTTCCTGCAAGGAAGCGGCGTGTGTGGGAGGATGGCGGTGGCCTGCCTGTCCCCTGTCCCGCACGGTGCTCCTCGCCCTGGGCACAGACAGGCAGCCCCAGCTCCTGGATGGGGACCAACAGGACCCTGTCCCACGGGTGTCCCCGCGGGGGGCTCGCAAGAGATGGCCTCTTACAAGCCATCTCCTCCCCCCCACCTCCCAGGGCTGGATGGGTCCCAAGATATTGCATGTCCTTTGAAAAGGGCCGTGATGATGATCAGTGGCAGGTGATAAATCTCCCAAAAGCAGCTTTTTAAACAAGGGTCCAATTTTTACTGGCATATTGAGCCTCATTACATGCAAATAAGAGCAATTCAGCGATGAATCTGAAAGCAAGGAGTTTCATTTTCACCACAGAGGACTGGAAAAGCATAGTAAGAAGTCAGCAACTGGAGAAGCATCGAACCCTCGGTTACAGAAAGCGTTAGCACTGATAAGGGCTTTTTGCGGCATGCAAAGGGTGAAATACCGCGCTGGCCAGCGAGGTAGCTCTACGGTGAAAACATACAGGGCAATTTCTCTCCTGTAAATTTTATTCCCTGAAGCCTTACATTCAGCAATCTACTTTCTGAAGGGGAAAAAATAAAAAAAAAGGGAATCATCAGTCCCACCCTGCTCAGCGTGTAGCAACAGGCTCCCAATTAAATTCTGGAAAACAGAGAAGCCGAAACATTTTAAACAGAAACTACTGTGATCTGCAGCGTACAACCAAGAGGGAGTGGGGCGGGGGGGGGGAAGCAAGCAGTGAAAAATTGAGCTAAAAGCAAAGGAGCTGCATTTGTAATTCTGTCAACAGGAAAAACATCATTTACAGATAAGAAATAACAGTTTAACCTGGTCTCCACAAACAAACAGGCAGCGGTAACTACAAGCGATCGGTCTCCTCCCGTGTTGCAGTGGGGCCCGGGGGGTCAGCGGGTCCCCTGGTTTGGGGAGAGGCAGAAGAAGGGATGAAAGGGGAAGGAAGCTGAGGGAGGGAAGGCAGGCGCTCATATGGTGCTCCCACAAAAACTGTCATGAAGCCAGGACATGATGTGGAAATACGAGGTTTATACCCCAGCCTGCCTGAGATACCCGGGGTTCTGGTGGTTTGGGTGTAAGGAGCAGACCAGGAGCATTTTCCAAAGTGATGTGAAAAACAATGGGGTTAAACCCACCCTCTTCAGGAAATGACTTACAAGAGACCCCAGAGGAAAATCATGCAGTGATTCCATCTGATTAGAGACACCCAGTTGCTTTGTCCTCCAGGAAAATCTGTCTGGTCCCTGGATATGTCACATCCAGGGCTTAGTACTGAGGCTTCCTTTTCTTGGATGCTGAGAAGATCACCAAATGGGCCCGGGAGAAAATTCCTCTTCGTGCCTTGCATCCAAAAACCTGACAAATCTGTCACCCATTTGGAGCTCTTCTCTTAATAGAGAGAATGGTGGGAGAAGGAAATTAACTTCACCAGAGGAAAACAAGTCTTCCAAAATCCATGTTAGAATCATAGAATGGTTTGGGTTGGGAGGGACCTTTAAAGGTCATCTAGTCCACTCGCCCCTGCAATGAGCAGGAACATCTTCAACTAGATCAGGTTGCTCAGAGCCCCATCCAGCCTGACCTTGAATGTTTCCAGGATTGGGGCATCTACCACCTCTCTGGGCATCTACCCTCAAAGTGAAGAATTTCTTCCTTATATCTAGTCTTAATCTCCCCTCTTTCAGCTTAAGGCCATTACTTCTTGTCCTATCACTCCATGCACTTGTAAACAGTCCCTCTCCAGCTTTCCCATAGGCCCTTTAGGGGCCCTCTAAGGTGTCCCTGGAGCCTTCTCTTCTCCAGGCTGAACAATCCAAACTCTCTCAGCCTGTCCTCATAGGAGAGGTGCTTCAGCCCTCCGATCAGCTTCATGGTCTCCTCTGGACTCGCTCCAACAGCTCCATGTCTCTCTTGTACTGGGACCCCAGAGCTGGATGCAGTACTGCAGGTGGGGTCTCAGGAGAGCAGAGTAAAGGGGGAGAATCCCAGTCCTTGACCCGCTGGTCACGCTGCTTTGGATGCAGCCCAGGACACGCTTGGCTTTCTGGGCTGCAGACATGCGTTGCCAGCTCATTTCCAGCTTTTTATCCATTTTTCAGCCTGCTGCACAGAGCTTACCGGGAGCTGGTAAGCCCCACAGTATGATACTTGCCGGAGCAGAGGCAGCAGCCTCCCTGCGATGCAGACCTCCACTCCCGGGGAGGCTGCGCTGCCTGTCCCAGCCCGGTCGGGTGGTCCGCTGGGGTGGGAGTTGAATTGCATCAACAGAGCAGTGAGGAGAAGCGGTTCACAGCTGTTTGCATGATACATATCTTGTGAATAAATAAACCTCATCTCCAGTGCTGCTGCTCTCTAAACATCTATAGAGACGTGCATTCACTCAAAACATTCAGAAAATAAACAGAACGAGTGCTGCTCAACTGAACCCTGGTCTAGCCAAAACCCAGCACTGTAAAAGTGTCGCCTTTCAGTAGAGTCAAAAATCTCATCAGCCCCCAAAATTTCTCAAGGAATGCTCTGTCTCCATTTTCTGGTGCAGAGACACCTCAGAGACCATAGGTTAGGGGTTCCAAAACCTGATGTACGTTTTTCCACATATACTGGGAGGCAGAAGGAGGTAAAGAATAGTTAAATGCAGCACAATTGAAAATTAGCTCAAAATGCCGCAAGCTGCAATTCAGATGGATTACAAGATAACCTCAGTAGTTTCAAGAATGTAACAAGAACAGCCTTAAATCAACATAAATACTTGCTCAGCCATTTTCATCTTGGGATTAATGTCAGACTTTTTTTTTTTTTCTTCTGTCCTGTGGCAGTAAAACCATTTTCCAGCTTTTTCAGGGAAGGCATTTGTGGTTACCAGGAAAGGGAGTGGGAATGGTGATGGATGTGGGACCCTGGGGGTAGGGGGGTCTGGACATCCTCTGGAGAGCGGGAGCAGAGCTGGGCAGGGAAAGGTTGGTGCTGGTGGGTGCTCCCGGGGGTTACGGTGCTCTGAAACACCAGGATTTGCCGGAGTTTGGTGGGGAGCCAGCCAGAGGCCTCCTGCCAGCCCCGCTTTGTTTCTACCTGCTCGGTTGTACCAGAAGGCAGCTATCACCATTTTCAGTGCTTGCTTAAAGCTTTTGGTTTTTGAAGCTGTCGTGGACCATGCCCACAAGACACCGTGATACGTCCCACACTACGTTCCCACTCACACTCAGCAGCACCTCAGGCCAAGTGCCAGCCTCAGGATGCAGCCCTTAATTCTGGGGTGAATTCTGGAGATTTCCTGATACTCAGGAAAAAAAAATCCCCAGAGAGGCACCTGTGGCCGCTGGGATAAATTTCTGCTTTACGGTCGCCTGCAAGCTGGCCGGGAGACACACCCTTGCTTGCTGGAGTACAGATAAGCTCCCAAGGACTTCAAAGGGATTGCTGAACCAGACTGCAATGAATTTCTGCAGAAATGTAATGCACAGCATCTGTCTGAGGGGATGGAGAAGAGCTGGGGTGGTTTAGATTAGATAGCACTGTTTGGCTTTTGAGGGGCTTGAGGAAGTGAAGGACACGTAATTGTCTTTTAAAGTGTAATATTTGACTTCAGCTCACCCACACTGCAGAGGGGCTTGCAGATAAGCACTGGAAATCATTTCCGCCTGAGGGCTGGGTACCACTTCCATACAACTAACCTCCCTGAGATCAGCTTTCCATTCAGGGTATCATCGTGCTAGGGGACGGCTCAGTTACACACATTTGGTTATGTCTGCTCCTATCAATTTATTATTGCATGGACCCTATTGCTAGGGAGCACTGCAGGGCCACGTCTCCCTTTACTGGTACAGTGTCACATCTAACAGCGACAGCACCAATGCACCAGTAGTTGTGTGATGAACCCACGTCCCGAGAGGGTCACACCTGCTAACGCAGTTGAAGACCATCCTTCCCATGTCAGCGCTCCCTGCTACCTAAAACATGGGTATTTTACTACCTGCTGGACTAAAACCTGAAATGATAAATTCTTTCATCAGAAGAGCAGCAAAAGGAAGAAGTACTTGTATGCTAATGACACTTTCAGTTAATGTTAATGCATACAGGGGAAAAAAAAAAAGCTTCAGTCAATTTGGAATCCTTTTTACAACCACACAAACATGTCTGGACGTGACCTGGGGTCTAGTGCCAGCTCTGTTGCTATCTGTCCTGGGGACTCTATAAACTCATTTGGGATGGAGCAGTCTCTTACACAGTGTTTGCCTGTACCCGGCATGCCAGGCCCTCTCCATCTTACACTAAAATAAATAAATAAATAAAAAAGGCATAAGCAGCTAGTTGGCAATACCGTCTAATTTGTCCGTGATGAGGGTTTCTGGCCATTGCACACGTGCCTCATCTGCTCTAAGTTTAGTGATGGTCTTTATTCATTGCTTGGTTCCAGCTCCACTCTGTGAAGGAGTACAGATATACAGGTTTTTACATATTTGTCAGGAGCTTACGGTATGCTCACTTTCTTGTTAACAAGATGTTTTTTCTTTCTGTTTGAAGTCAATAAAATCTTTCAAGATTTAAACGTAAGGATGAGTTTCTCCTTCTGATGGAAGGTACACCCAGATAGCCAGCCTTTATTCAGTTTCTCCTTAGGTGACTATTCCCCTATATCAAGATTTGTTTTCCCTGAAGAAACATGCCAGACCATGCCAACAACATGAAAAATCACTGTGAATGTGTCAGCAGATACATTTGCTCTAGAGTAACTACGAGCTTGAGCAGCAGAGCCGGAGTCAAGGCTAGGACACTAAAGATTAACTGTTTGTTCCATTAAATAATTTACTGGCCAAACAGCATGAAGCATTTAAAAATGCAGTGTGGTTTTCAGGCCAATAAAGAAACACCTGCCCAGCAAAAATTACCAACTTGCTGTTCTCAATTGCACGCTTTGAAATTCCTCGTATAAATCTCACCTCCTTGCCTGTCTGGAGAGTATTCTTCCCGACTTAGTACATAGGTTTCATCGAGCTACGACATCAAAATGCCACCCTGCACGTCTCTGCTGGTGCAAGCCACGAAGGCAGAAGGACATAAGAACATTCCCAGCTGCCAGCCCTGAGCGCCAACCAGGGATCGCAACCCAGCCGAGCTTTTCACGTCTGCACCTCGTTGCCAGTAAAGGGAACTCCTGTAAGGAAAATGCTTCTCTCTGTTTGTTTTCAGTAAACACAGGGAGATAAACATATGCACTTTTCCCCAAGACACTCTTCAGTAAAGTGTTCTTTTTCCTTTAAAAATGAAAATTCTCGTCGGTAAATATTTTTCCCCAAAGTGTGCCATTTTGGAAATGAAAGCATGAATTTTTCTGTTAGTTTCAATAGCTACTGGGCAATAAGCTCGAAACAGTAACACAAATTTGTGAAGCTGCATTATACCCTATAAAGAATAATTCAGCATTGGCAAAAGGATGGATTCTGGCTTTAGCACGGTAACAAATCAAAGAATCATTTTCCAGTGTTTTATCCCCTGGGCATTACCTGCTTCTCACAAGACCTTCACAAGAAGTAAATTGATAATTCAGTTCTCCTCTAGCCCTGCTCTGTTCACAGTGAAATAACAAGTTAAAATAACCAGCAACATTTATTAGAATGGTTTCCTAAAGCACAAGAGAGGGAGTCTGACTGATGTAGTTGTGGGGACATGGTCTGAGGGCTAATCAAACCAGCTGACCAAATAAATTTAAATGTCAAATCACAGGACATACTGGAATCGCTACATTGATTTTCCCCCAAAAAGCACCTTCTTGCTTACCTACTAATCCCAGAGTATTAAGAGAAGACTAATTCACATACAACACAATTAATTTTGGCGCTCCCTGTATACACCTACTCACCACTATCATTAGCGACAGAGAAAAGTCAAGTAGACCTTGTATATAGGCCTTTCGGTTCCTTTTTCTGCAGGGCCCTTGAATAGAAACAGCTGAAATAAGCACAAGGATTCACCTAGATCATTACCACCAGATTAATCCAGATCTACAGAATGCTGAAAGAGTATGTAAGGGTACTCGTGGGTTGTGGAGGATGCTTCTATGGGATCGTATCAAAGAAAGATCCTCTTCTCACTCACCTTTTTCTTCCTTCTCATCAAAAACCTGTTACTAACTGTTCAGCACAGCCGTGGTGACTGCCTTGTTAGCTCCTGCCAGCCAAGGTATTTCCAGTGGCGTAGTAAACATCGCCATGCCCATACTCGTCCCAGGTCATCTGCCGGGGATCGTGGATTCAGGGGCCATTCGGGCAGGTAGCAGTGGTTTGGATGTCACTGCGTCGCACTTACAGCTCCTTTAGGAGGGACCAGGAGGAGAAGGAGCGGTCCTGCTCCAGCCAGGGAGGTCTGCGCCCTGCCAGACATAGGGGCTTTTGTACAACTCCCCTCTGCGCAGCAGTGTGGTAAGGGAAGAGGAGAAAAATATACTTAATAGCTCAAAGTCACTACCACCACTTTATTTTGCATTCCTTAAATATTTAAGCACATGGATTGTTTTTGCAGGAAAATGAGTAGAAAGAGGGCTGCTGTAGTGGGCAGTTCGTTACTTGGCCTGGGGTATTTCCTGGTTAATTAGCCCTTAGCACTGGTATTCTAGCAGGCAGGCAGTAACCCATTCCCCAGGACAAGAAAAGAGATCAGAAAGCTCTGCGAAGGTGATCTGATTCCTTTTAGGTCAAACACATTTAATTTCAGTGAGAAATTATTGGAGAAACAGATAAAAAAGTAAAAATATGTCACAGAAGAAACAATTCAGAAAGCGTCATTTGTTCTCGCTTTTCCCCCATTTCTTCATGCAGGGGAGGCTGAGTTAAGATTCAAAACAGGGTAAGCAATGCTTTAATATACCATTCAAAACATTTTATTTCACCCAAGTGGAGATTTGCAGGGTCTGGTCTGAACTCTTGCATCGCCTGGGTCATATGCTTGCTCCCAGTACCTCCAGCGTCAAGACCATAACTTCTGGTTGAACCAGATTGTTTAGAAAAAAATAACCCCATCTTAATTTAAGTTTTCAAAGAGAGAATTCATCATGTCCTTAGGCAAATTGTTTCAGATATTAAATTCTCCAGTGGCCAAGAATGCACACCTTATTACTGGCCTGAATTCTTCAGCTTCAGCTTTCAGCCACAGAACCTCATTATAGGTTTGCTTCATTAAAGAGCCCTTTCCCCACACAAGTACCCTTGCACTAATGGTTTGTCCACACAGAGTAGCGTGGGCTGACGCACATACTGTCGGAGAGAGTTCGCACGGAATAGCCAGTAAACTCAGTGTAAATTTACTATAAAGGAATTTCCTGAGTAGCCTCAATTAAGGTTGGTTATCCAATCTTTTATTTAGACCAATTTAACGTTTAAAAGAAAATAAAGCATGGTCAGCATGGCGGGAACATAGGTCTAGCACGCACCAGCTGTGGTGTACGACCAAGAGCAGGGACAGCACATCCCAGGTTTGCTGGTGGCTCCAGGCAGGAAAGAGCCCTCGGAGCCACACGTCGCTCCTGCCCCCCCATCTCCCTCCCTGGTCCCCACACTCCAGCCAAGGGCACCATCCCAGGGCCAGATGCAGCCCCGGCCACCCCCAGCCCCAAGCACACACGCCACGCAGGACAGTGCTCATGGCGGGGCTTGTCCCCAGCACCAAGTGCTCCTTGTACAGTCCTTGTTCCTCAAGGTTACCCTCATACGCTGTGACACTGACCATCTCCCTCTCCAAAGCCGATGGTTACACAGCTACAGCACTACTGTAACTGTTTTCTCTTTCAATTAAATACCCTAACGGGCCTTCTCCCGTGTTGCAATAGATCATACTGCATCAAACATCTTTAAACTGCGATGTTAACACAAAACCAAAGCACCGCGGCGCAGCATACACAGGGCTGAGCTGCTGTTGTCACCACAAGCCCAAAGTGCAAAAAGCCATAGCTGCGCACAGCCCCAAATCAGCAGAAAAGCGTACTGCAAGGAGGCTGTTTCTGTGCCTGCCTACACTTCAGAGCGCAGGGAATATTTATTGTGTTTGGCACAGGAAATTTGAAAATAAACAATACAGTACCTGATCATTATTTTCCATTCAACTTTTGAAGGCTAAAGCAAGGAAAGGCGAAGGGGGAGGCAAAGCACCATTCCAATAGGTGTGTCTCGGTGTCTCCGGCGTGTTGCAGCTTGACAGTTCTCCCGGTTGCGTGGGCAGCGTTCGTGCAAAGAGGCTGACTTGTAACTCCAAGCGATAGCACAGCGCAAAGTTAACTCACTGCACGCCTTATGGCACACCGCATGGGGTAAAATAACAACCAACACAACAATAGTACTACGCTCTTACTCCTTCTTCAGGTTGTGACGCTCAAATATCCTGCAACGTGCTGTGATTCATTGAGTTTTGAGAGCCATTCCCTTTGCTGGGCGAAGGAGGACAGAGGTGAAAAAATAAACACGTCGGGCACGGCAAGATCTTGGTTTTCTGCACAGGAACAGGCGCTGAGTTTGGAGGGGATGATTTCTGCTATGGTGAACAGCGGTTGCATTTGCAGCTGCCGGGGTGTGCAGAGCACGGGACAATTGGCATCCTCAGAGGAAAGTTACGCCAAAGCAGGCAAAGCTCCTCCATGCAGATGCCGCGTCTTCAAGGAAAAAAACCCACATTGGTAACAACAAGCAGCTTTTTGATGACATATCATCATAGACAGCAAGCCTGTGTTTTAATCAAGGCAATGAGGTACTGGAGGGATCTTGGTGATACACACCACACTACCTATGGCTCTTCTAAACCCAGCGTTTTTGTGGAAGAGGCAATTTATTTTCACACTCAACTCTTCGTTACTAAGGCTGATAACAAAGAAATGTGTTTTGGCTCCAAGACAAGTCCAGCTTCAAGAGTTCTGCATTTTCTGATCACCTTTATTTTAAAAAGATGTACGTCTTGGCCTTGCACTACAGAGCGAGACTGTTTCCTGCAGGTCAAAGGGTTGAAGAGGCTTACAACATATGTCAGCCACCTCAGGAGACTATAAAATGCTGCAGCATTGCGGAGGTTGGCTTACCTAAGTCATCTTCCCATTGAATCCCTCCTTCACCTGTTTCCAGACTGCCTTCAATTTATTATTTTCTTTTAGGCATAGCCTCTGAAGTCAACAGTTGGTTATTTTTCTCCTTTCTTTACTAGGAGAGTACTCCTCACTATGGAAATTATGACTTATAGGGCTTATTTACATTCTTACAGTATTTTGTATAGCAAAATAATTAAACTACAAATCAAACCATTGGCCATTTTAATTCTGGTGACTCACCATTACTACCTTTCAGCAGCTGCTCCATAACTAGCAGGGTACAAGGCACCAGGGATGGAGGAACATGCCAGAGCAGAGCCTCTCGTGCCCTGGTGAACAGCCAGCATCTCATTCCAGGTCATGGGGGGCTTCCCTCAGCTTTTGGGCAGAACAACTGGTAGGGCCCAGCATTTCTGGCAACCCTTTCATAGAATCATAGAATCTTTAAGGTTGGAAAAGACCTCTAAAATCATCAAGTCCAACCGTCTTTCACCAGAGAGGCAGAGGGAAATTCTTAGGGAAGCTGGAGGTATCATCTGAAACTGAAAGGGGGCCATCAGCATGGAGGGAGTCAAAGGGAGGAGCTCCCAGAAGCTTGGTCTTGGTGCTGAATATATTAGATATTGTCATTCATGTTCTCGGCACAGGAAATAAGAGCACGTTGATGAATTTTGCTGATAGTGTAAGAGCGAGAAGGACTGTCAAATAGAGGAAGATGGGAACGTCCATTTTGGGAGAATGGGATCAGAACAGACCAGAATAAGAGAGTAAACAATTCATTAATACAATGAAGAGAGTTGTGCTGCTCAAGATTAACAATGACAATCTAAGTTTATCAGCTGGCAATGACAAGGAAAAGTAGAATACATGGAAACTAGCTGGAAGCAAGAAAGTTTCCTAGCTATTGAGAGAGATTCTAAAGTGTCTTTCCAGATGAGGGCAAATTCCCACCTAAACTTGGCCTGGAGCTAGATAGATACACAGAGGATTACACGAGGTGGTTGCCTGTGAGAGCTGATGACTGGGTTCAGTATCTCCGGTAGAGGCAGGAACTTTGCATTGCAGCTGTTCACATCTGTTCCACGAATCAGTGGGTGCTTTTGCTAATTAAACCCTTTTCATGATGACTATCTCCACTATTTTCTTTAGGGTCGCCACTATAGTCAAGCTGAACATCATAGCTACGTCTATATATTTCTTTGCAAAATATTTATTCAGAAGTGTTCAAAGCAGACCTTGCTCCAGACTGCAGCATCTTCCTCACCCTCACCACCTGATGGAACAGACTTTTCTCTACAAACAAACCATTTGCGGAGATGCTAGCGTTTGTGTATAGGAAACACTGTTACACTAAACACATCCCATACTTCAGAGGGAAAAGGCAAGGCACATCAGGTCACTAGCTTCTGAAGTTGGCTAGATGAAAGTAAAAGCCACCCATAAGAAGATGGTGTGATACTGAGCAAACCAAAGGAGAAACGCTAAGAGTAAATCTGGGGTGTGAGTAAAGACAGCAATATGCTTTGGTACACGCTCACTTCTAAGCAAGCTGTTACACTCGGTACACGAAGGCTCTATTTCTCCTCTAAGTAGTAGGATGTTTCCAGCAAAACCTGGGTTAGAAATAGAGATATTTGCAATGCTTTTATTACCATTATAGTTCATCCAAGATGATGTGTCTGGTTTGAAAGTCACAAAAAACATATTCTTGTTAAAAATGCTGCCAAAAAGCTAAATGAAAACAGCCTGCTGCTGAATCCTGTGTTTGCAGCATTACCAGTGGGTTTTTTCAAGGGTGTTTATAAAGACTGAGTTTCATTTAACAAGGCAAAAGCCGGAGCTCTCACATACTCCATTATTTCTCTGCAGGTCCTTCTCACCAGGGTTAAGTCTTTACACTACTTCCAAGCAAAGCAGCCAAGAAAAAGAAGAAACAAATGCTACTACTACTGAGCACAGAGGCCTCCTTTGCAAGAAATGTGATTTACGGAATGAAGTTCCTGGCATGTCTGCCGCGGGCTGTCACAACGTGTGCCTAAAAGCCAAGGCTGAAATATGATCCCCGTTCCTTCCAAAATGCGTTGTGGCTTCTAGCAAGTTCTTCTGAAAGCGCAAGCAACCCTTTTCTCGGGAGCCGTGCTCTATCTGCGTGTTGCCGTGCCTTAATCAGTCTTTGCTTATCTGAGTGCTGCCTGGGGGTTAGGACCCTCCTAATTTCCTCCAAAGCTGGTGCTAGTGAGCCCTGCATTGTTGAAAGTTCTGGAAACTGGAAACTTTTTCATGTAGTTTGGAGGATTGACGCACTTGGAGAGACACAGCAAAGCTCGTCCCAGTACCCGGCATGAGGCTCTGTGTTCGCACTGCCTTTAGCTCTCCGCTGCCCGCACTTCTGCATTGGACACCTGGTTGCTGGGAACTGAACCGTGATGGAGAGCTTTTTCCATAATTTCACAAAATGGCAAGCCGACAATAGCAGCTTGAAGGCTTTCTGGCCTTTGCTGGCGCTGAACTGTTGATGTAGAAAACATTTTCACCCCCTTTCTGCAGTCCTTTAGACGTTCCTTTTCCTCCACGTGAAGCAAATGCCTTTTCAGCATTAAACTTTTCCTCAGCTGCATTTCAAACCCAGAAAATATTTTACCTGTAATGAAAATTCCTCCTCGGTTTGTTGCTGTCTTTAAAACCAGTGAGACAATAGCATTTGTACACCTCCGTGGTCTACCTCGTCTTGCAGTAGCAGAGACCCCATCATGGTAGGACCTCTTTTTGCCAGCCTCCCCCCAGGCTGCAAGGTGACCCAGCCCTCACCCACAGGTCTCATCACATCACGTGCTGCTGATCCCATGGGAGAAAACCCCCGGAACCTCCGGGTGGGGAACTGCCAGAGCGAGGAGGTCACAAGCTCCTGATGGACTTCATTAGTGAGGGTTGCAAACACACAAATAACTTCTCTCTTACAGTTTTGGATAAAATCCAGTGTATCAGTTATACAAAGGAGAAATGTTGCTAACATATTTTATCTGTGTGATGAACAGGTATTTTCTAAGAGTAGTAGCTAATGAACTGACACAATTCCCTGCAAAACTAAAAAGACAGACATAACTGAGTCAAAGTCAGCCTGACCATTGACTTTGTATTTGCTTCAGTGGGTTTTGGCGCTGACCCCACTTGAGCCACAAAGTTTTGAAATTCATGCGTTTCTTCATTCTCATCTTTCAGTTTTACAGTAGACGTTTTTTCCCACAAATGATGTCTCCGAGGCCGTGCGGGACGTGGTCCAGCTCCCATTAAGGTCAATGGGAGTGCTGCCACTGGCTTCCCTGTGGGTCCCAGCCCTCTCCCATTGTATTACATTTCCAACTGCAATTGGAGACAGCTTATTTCAATTTTTTCCTCTCCTAGTGCCCACAATGGGCAAAGTATTTTCCAAACAGAAAAGAAGGTCCCACTGAATGTCCCTAAAGTCTCTAGAGATACTGGAAAAATCCTTATAATTAAATACATTTGACATGCAAGATCACAACTGTTCTCTAATAATTTTTTTTTCAAAGGCTTCTCTCCCATGTAGCTTTGCTGTACTGTAAAATAGCAGGGATTAAATCCTGATTCTGCTGTAGTTTATGGGAGTTTTTCCAATTAGCTTCATTGGGGCCATATTGTCTTCCTTCGTCTCCATCTTTAACGTTACCAGACCACTACTGAAAACGTCCCAACAGGAACCAATAATGGCACAAGGGTCAGTTTGTCACTGCCAGTCACACATGTATTTGACACATTATCTTAATCAAAATGCACCAAAAAAAAAAATCCGTAGAAGGAATGGAAATGCATGCAAACTGTATTAGTTTATCTTCAGAAAAACAGAAGCCTTATGCAAAAAATTAATTGTACTCAAGGAGCGGTGAACACAGACTAACAACTGACAGTAGAAATGGCAGGGCAGTAGCTCCCTGCTCTTACACAGAGACTAGAAACATCACACCATCAGAAACGATTAAGAAGTCCACAGTGAGGATTTAAGAAATGCAACAGTGCTGAGAACCACTTGGAAGTGGGAACATTGAACATAATTGTGTTATACAGAAGACTTCATCCACATATTAATGTCTGGTTTGGATGACCTGATTAATCTTCAGGAAAAAAATAGTAAAGTTTCCCCCAGACAGCAAACCAATAAATAGTAAAATGTTAGTTACACTGTCTGATGTGAAGTGTTAAGGAAAACTACCACTAGCAGGTACTAACCTTGAACCTTTATATAAATGCTTTGAGACAGAGACTTTAAAAACACCACAGACATCCCAAAGTGGGGATTTCATGAAGGAAACATGAATTTACAGTGATTAAAAAAAAAAAAAAAATCTTTATGTACAAAGAGCTCAGTCTCTTCTCCATAACGAATTGATTAGGGGGCATATATTTGGGACTCATTCTAGTTAACTAGGAATATTCAAGCGATAGCTGCCAGCCACCAGAAAAACAACTGACAGTGACTAAGAGCCCCAGTTTGCTGCATGTGCTACAGTGATCTGCGACATCTTGTTCTCATTCTTTAAGTGAAACCAAACCAGTTACATTTTGTATTCACAATCCAGACTTCAACACAAAAGTCACTTCATAGATGTTCCCAGCTACCCGACTTCTTCCATAGTTTGGGGAAAAGTATGAATTTGTTGTTATTGTGCATACACTACAGTACCACGGATTAATTACATCACCCAGCAGTGCCATTTTGCCACCATTATACTCCTCCTCATCAGGAGTTTTTATTGATTAGCCTTATTATTTAGCATATTGGGACTTAGCCTTCAGCAGGGCTCTGCCGCCTCCCGAGAGGTTGCCTGTGCCTGGAAGATCCTGCATCACACCAGTGCTCCTGCTGATGCATTTGTGCTCTAGAGCCAGGCCAAAATGGTTCACTGCTTCAGATCGGAGGAGAGAAGCGATTAGAAAAATCCAGAGTAGGTAAGACCCTGTGGCGGGGAGGCAGATCCCTCACTGGGACGCTCTCCCGGTGTGAATGCCGGGAGGATGCGTTTCTGCCGTGCCAGGCTTGCTCAAGTGCTAGTGCAGTTGGCGTGGAAACATTTCTCTTTTTCTTCATTTAGAAACTGATCTCAAATACATGTAAGAAACCTTGCTTTTGGTCCATTATTATCTTCTCTGATCTTGTTAACATCTGCTCTGGTTGTTGTGCTGCTCCATCAGCCTCGATGGCATTAATACTGCCTTCTTTGCTTGCAAAGGCTGAAACCCTAAAACCAGGTTGTGGTTGCTGGTAGCTTCCCAGCTGCCAGGCCGGCCTCTCAAAGTCATGAACTCTGTGCTAGCGTCAAGCTTACACATATGCTCACGCTGTATTTACCAAGGTAAAGTAAGATGCATGCATTCTTTATTTACCAAAAAAAATATCCATGTTTTGGCGGCATAAACCCACAGGAGGAACTCTGAAACTGCTGCCTGCTGCTGCTGGAAAGAGGCAGAGCCAGGATGCTCCTGCCACATCAGTCCTGGCTGAGCTTGTAGCTGCTGGTGTGAGCTAGAGCATCTCTCCAGCCTGTCCGACACAGCTTGTCAGGAGAAGCCTTGACAGGGCTCCAGCAGAGTCTTAGTTGTCTGCCATTTATATCGGCCTTTAGGCTGGTTAACTGATTGCTGTGGCAAAAAAGGGTTTGTGCATACTTAAAGATACATAAATAATTCCATTAATAAGAGATACATGAGCAGTGCCTGGAGCCTGCACAGCAATATCAAAGAGGGATGAATATCTGATTATGACATTGATCCATAGCATCTTCTGTCCTAGCCACGACTCAAACCCATATGAAGTTCTTGTCAGAGAGTTTAGGCTCCGCTAATCACCTAGCAGAGGATTTGGAGGGTGTATTAGGCTTACTCCCTCTTTATCCCCCTTTTCTCTCCTCTGCATTTTGGTGGGTGGGGAATGAAGAACCAAAGAGATGCCTACAGTGCAAATGCCCCAGGTGGGCGCTCCTTGCGCTCCTCTGCCCCAACAGTGCCAAGCCATCCTGGCCCAGTTACAGTAGCATTGAGAAAGAGCTGCCCCGTTTTTGGGGATCTGCTGTTTTTCCCAGCTGTAGGATTGATTTCCTGGGACATGAATGAGAGAGTTTATATTTCTGGGATCAGTGACATCAGCCTGCCCACATTTCAGGCAGACCCCATTAGCCAGCTGGTGGCTTCTCAGTGACTTCAGTGAAACGCCACTTCCTACTGGAGCTTGGACTGAGAGCTGGAAATGGAGCATCCTTGGTGTGAAGATCTTACGCTTAAGAGAGAAGGCAAATCGGAGATCTTTTAAGCAGCACCGTACTTCAAGCTGATGCATTGAGAAGCACCAACAAGGATGGCAAACCATTGGTCACATGAGACGGGCATCTCCAGGGCGTCCGAGAGGGAGAAATACATTTTGGCTATTTCTTTAACATTTTTAAGCATTTTCCAAGCATACTACTTGGAACAGAGTGCTTTTGTCTGTAACTATCAGGACAAGGTGGACCAATACCATTACTCATGACTTAAAAAGCAAACCTGGAGCCCCAATTCAGGAGCCCGTTTATTATACATTGTTATTGAACATGTGTGTAAGCTCCACTGAAGCTAACAAAACTTAAAGATACACTCACATTATTTGTTCAAAAGGGATCAGCTCAGGGATGTACAACTTAAAGTGCTCCCAGGGTTCAAGGAACAGAGCTAAGTCACTGTTCCTGGTCTGTCTTCTATTCTCATTGTTCATACATTCATTAAGTTCTTCGCTTTTTCTCCATCATCTTTACAGTAATGACTCTCCACAACAGCTGTAGCCGAGATTCCTCTCCTGTTTGAGGGCACATAATCCTTAGCATGGGCAATATAAACAGGCTCAGCTGCATAAAACAAATATGGATTTTGCTAGTAGTTTTTCCATATCTAAGAAAGCCTACACTATTTTTTTAAAAACATCAAAAAGTGGAAAAATGGAGCATATGTGGCCAAAAGTGGTTATATACTTTGTAAGTTTATTAAAAGTTAGAATTGTTGTTCATGAACATACTGAATGGATTTTACTAGTTTCCCATAATGGAGCCCAGGCTGGCATTGCTTTAGACATTTTACTGTGGAAGAAATGTCAAGCATGCACTCATCCCTCTGACTGCAGTTCAAATCAAACAAACTAGGCTAGACATCTAATAACAAGCTTTGTTCACTCTAGAATAGCAGCTATGGAAATATGCCTCATTTTCTATATTATTGTATGCACGATCTGAAAAGGACACTGCAAAAGCAACAAGCACTGTTCTTTCGTTTTGAAATAACCACTTTCAAGCTACTTATTTAACCAAGAAAAAAAAAAAAACCACACAAAAAACCCGAAAACTAACACACAGGACTTTTAGTAAGAATGTCTTCATAATCCAGTTTTCCCTGTCATAAATTGTGATTTATATAACTAGACTTTTCTTACTAATAGAAGCTGGGGATGTATACGGAAACCAATGTTACCAGAACTTGAAAGTAAATTAGAGCTAATTGTTTGGGATTAATTTATGAAGGCAATTTGACATGCCTTGTTTGCAGCTCTAGTGCGAAAATAAAGAACAAGCGCAATTTACAGTTTGTTTCTTATATAAAAATTAACATTTAAACTTTAATTTTTTGCAGCTATGTCTAAGAGATGGTCTGAAGACAGCAGAGCACTCTGTGAGGTCTGCCGCTGCTCTGTCTTCAGGGTGGTTTGCTATTTCTCCTTTTAGAAAGCAAAAAGCCCCTTTTCTCTTGGCACCTGACAGCTTTGCAAGGTTCCACAGCAAAGACAGGAGGAAGGCACATTCCCTTCCGCATGCATCTCTCTGCTCTATTGGGAGCCACCTTGACGCAGTCCTGGCATGGTTGGAGATGCCTCCATAACTGCACCCTCAAAACGAGCAATCCCCTTCCTTAAGTAAGTATACACACCAGCCTCTTTTTACTTCTGAATTCCTACCCCTAAATTCTAAATATTTACCCTCGCAAATATTATCCAGCCTATGGATTCCAGCTGCAAACTGCATCGTAGCTCCCTCGGCGCACATGGGCCAAAGGCCTTTGCAAAGGCTCCCGGGTGTCCAAAGCACCAGACCAACTTTCCTCCAAAACAGCTTCTTATCATAGTAACACAAAAGGTCACAGTAACAGTTTGCAGTCTCTCTCAGCAAGGGGAATAAATGTGCAAACAAAGCCATTAACAGTTTCCAAAATAAACTCCTACACTCAGTCGCCAGGACTGCAGCGTGCCACATATGCGCTGCACAGAAACGCTTGCTTACATGTCAGCCGAGCAGCTGCGAAGAGCTGCGAGCCAAATGAGCGCTCTCAATCTGACCACAGAAATGCCACCTTAATTATTTTGATACTATAAGCTTAAAAGCATTAAAGATAAGCACAGGGAGATCAAGAGAAGGGTTTTCACCTCTCAGCCCACTTCTTTATTGCTCTCTTCAATTAATACTCACATCAAACAGGTGTCACTTAACAACAAAAAAAAACCCCAACAACAACAAACCAACACCAGAAAAAAAAAAAAGAGCTGTCCTGGAGGAGTATATTATTCTTGAAAGGACACACGCACAAATTACTAGGGAGCCATCTGTGCCACAAAAATTTCAGCAGAGGTGCAGCAGCCAGAAGAAGAAAAAAAAAAAAAAAAAAGAGAGAAAATCAACAACAGTAAAAGCAAACATTCCAATTTAAGATATGGCAAAAATGTTTGAGTCAGCTCTAACAAAGATTTTTCCTGATTATTATTTCCCTTATCAAGCTGGCAGGCATGATTCACTACTCTTGCACTTCCCCGGTGCTCCAGGGCAGGTGACCCCCTCTCCCCTCCCGCATCCCTGTCCAGCTCCTACTCACTCCGCTCCCTGGGGCTGTCTCATTTCTCTGTCCTCTCGCCCAGAGTTTGTTTTCCTGCTGCTATGGTTCTCCCGTTGCTGGTATAAACAGGAGCAGAAGCGTCCTGCGTGACTCGGGCTCTGTTTGCTTTGGTGGGAGCTCCTGGTCACATCTGTGAGACCTGAACCAGGTCCTCCAAGCACCAACCCTTTCAAACCTGGGCTTGCTCTCACGCTAGAGATCTCTCATGGACGTTAAGATGTATCAGCACACCGTCCTGTCTTTCTCAAGTCTCTCATTTAATGTCTTGCCTTCAGATTACAGAGCTCGTGGAGCAGGAAACACACCTCCTCTTGTTTGAAAAAGCTCCTAATGTATTCTGGCAGTACCAGAAACAAATTAATAAATCCATGTAAAGGCTGGTTTGAAACAAGCATTCAAACAGCCAAGGAGCAATTAATTAATTGATAGTGACAGGTATTAACGGGGCAAACAAATTTATTGGGGCTGCAATTATACCCAGGTTGTACTTGCCTGAAATGTTAACTGTCTGATGAGACTTAACACCCAACTAATTAGCTTTAAAAAGTAATTTCCATGTGCCACCACCTTCATTTGCTCACAGAAAGGAAGCAGAGTGTCTGGCAATTGCCATGGCCATCAATCCAGGACTAACAGCTAATCCTGTTTTATTACCATCATTAGCCAAATACATGGATCATCAACAGAGCAGCTGTCTGCTCTTCCTCTCTGCTCTTCCTCCCCCCACCCCCCCAAGCTCTCCAGCCTCTGCATCTCCACGCACCAGATACTGCTTCTCGGTCCACCCGGGTTACTCTCTCCAGGTGCTCCTTCTCTCCCCTTTATCCATCCCGCAGGAGAGGTATTCAGCTACACAGCTTGTCTGAGCACCTCTCTCCGTCTGATCCAGCGTGGCCCTGCAAGCACACCTCCTCCCACCTGGAGCTCCAGGAGGGGCTTCCCCACAGCTGGATTTAGTTCTGAAAACTAAACTCCCTCTCCAGAGGCTGGATGTGTCCAGCTCTCCCCAAAAAACCAGTTCCTCTGCAGCCAGCAGCTCCTGCCCGGGCTCTGCTCAGCCATCCCCACCGCTGCTCTTATGCTTTGCCCTCGCCCAAACTCTCTGTGTCCTCACAGAGGATGCCACTAAAACGCCAGTAAAAGGGTCTAAGCTGGCTAAGATCAAAAAGTATTTATAAAAAAGTCCTTAAAAGGTTTAAAATTCAGAAGACTAACATAACCAAGAAGAGAGTGTGTAAAGAGCCTGCAGGCTCTGGTCAGGGGGGCCGTGGGGATTTGCGACACCTGAGAGGTGAAAATGTGCAAAGAACCATGCCAGGAAGCAAAACTGGGGAGAGTAATCCACGAACATTCAATGTTTAACTTATTTCAGGGAGAAGTGAGGAGAATAAATGAAAGCCATTGTTAGAGCCTTGCATGAAACGGTTTGCAGATTTTATTTATTTAACTTCAGCTGGTCCTTGGACTTCTCTTTCCAAAAGGCATGTGTCTTTTCATTAAAAAAAGGTGGCAAAGCACAGCTTTAAAGAATATACTTCAGTACTCAAGTTATTTTACCTGCATGGCACGGAGCAGGCAGGCTTTCTTCCAGCCCGCAGAAAGAAACAAAGAACGAACTCGCACCTGCGTCTCATGCCAAAGTAAGTAAACAAATGCACCATGAGTTATGGGACCTTCATTCTCTCAGCTGCGTCTGCTTGTTTGCTTGCCCAACTCCTTTTCTTCATGGCAATGGGCCATTTTAAAAATCCTTTATCTGCTACTATTTACATTAAGATTTCTGTTTTACAAAATATGTCACGGAGAGTGCAAACCAACATCTTCAAGCCCAGATGCCTGATGTTGGGTTTCTCGACGTGTACTCACCCTCCTAAAGCAGAGCGATCCAATTTCTCAGAGTACAAAACTTCATCAGATCTTTCTTTTTTCCCTAAACTACGAATGCCCCAGGCCAAACCCCCAGTTTTTGATCCTTTCAAAGTCTGCTGGTAAGCCACCCTGGGAATGCGTGAGTGTATCGATCCCCGCTGGGTCAGCACCGACACTGCTATGTGAGGAATCCCACCGTCGTGTTGCTGCCTGATAACCGGGAATATCACCAGATGAAAGGAGAAGAGGAATGACTCGGGGGACAGAAAAAGGGAACGGAGCAGAAGATACTAGAACATAAGCTTACCAACATCATATGCTGACTTAGCTGACTAAAAGCACTTTCTTTCTGCTTCTTTACCCGGCATCGAATGACAGAACCAATAATGTTATCATGTGCCAGCCTGCACAAGCCAAGCCTTGCTAATCTTTCCTCATTCATTCTTTCCGCACTGTGCTGCAGTACGCCATCCCAATGAGCTGAATCGCCCCTTTGTTATTTCAGGTACAGTTACTAGCCCTGGTACAAACCCATTCCTCCTCCTTAGAGTCCCCATTGTCCCCGGTTGTTTACTGTGGGCGCATTCGCACTCTGCAGCATCGGGACATCTGGTGACTAGCAGCACTAAGCATCGCCCAACCGCCCGGCATCCTCGACAAGGCACTGAAACAAAGCTCCTCAGTGTCTGTTTGTATACCAGCATCTCGGATGAGAAGGGACAAGATAAATGAGGTTTCTGAAGCAGTGGCTTATCTTTCCTTTCGTGTCCTTCGCGGTATCGTAATTCTAGATAGGAAAGAGGGCAGTCTCAGTGCAGGAAATTCAGCTGGCTGCAGCCTGCACTATCCAAGTCACAATGTATAGTGATGCTAAGGCACCATATAGGCAACTAATGGCCACAGAACAGCTTTATGTTCTGTTTGTAATATATATTCTCATGCCATGTCGTGTAATGCAGTGATCCCAGGCCAAAACCTTAATTCAAAACAATCAGTGGGTGGGAGGTTTTCAAAGCAGAATAGGCTGGTGGGAAGAGTTTTCAGACACTTGGCGTTGGCCTCGTTGCTTGTTGAACCCCAGTTTCACCAGGAGGGTCTGTGACAAGGGACTAAGCCAGGACCAAGCGCTTTGGAAAGGTCCAACCAATTTGCCTGCTTGATAGAGAGACTTTGTGCAGCGTTTATTGTCCACTGTTTCAAGAAAAGACTGAGGAGCAAGGGAGAGCCACAGTGTACGGGGTTGTCAAGGACAGTAAGAGTGAATGAATAAAGCTACTGTCCTTTTTTTAGTTGCATGAGGCAACCTTACAGAAAGAAAGACACAGTCATAGCCCTGAGGAGCATGCAAGCAAAACTTATGGCAGAGCAGGAGAAAGACAATATTAGGCAGGAAGGAGGAAACTGAGAGATTAAAAAGTTAAAGAACTGGGTCATTTCATCAGTAAGGCAAACACTTACCTTAAATTAACTGCATTTATAGTTTGTAAGAGTTTGTAATTATGTTTCGTAATTGTTTTACTCCTTACGGGTGGCATGATCAAAAGGCACATAAGAGTGACTGTGAGGCAGATCCATCCCACTTCCCATAGGACCAGCAGCAGATGCCTGGTCCTCACAGCTCCTGCCAGCTTTCTGGGGGCTTTCTCAGCGACTTGTTTCATCTGAGTCATTGCATTTCATAACGAGTGATGAATCCAGACTTCATTCATTTGCTTAGTTAATTTTTTAAATCTTCTCTATTTCTGTTCTTCACAATATCCTGTGGCAATGAGCCCCACAGTTAATTTTGTATGGGACAAAAGTAATTTTTCATTTACTTGTCTTACCTGCCGCTTGATCTTTTCACTGTCTACACCCGGTTAGTTTTTATTGTAAGAAACAGTCAATAACTGTGCTCTAGTCGTGTCTGCCTTCTAGGCTTGACCAGGTTTCCCTCTCTCCTCCAGATTGGTAAGAGAATTGTTCAGCAAACAGCTCTGGAGAGAGCGTATTTCCTCAAGGAGCAGGCAGCAAGGAAGAAGGCAGAAAAGAGACATTAAGACTAGCGTAACGGAAAGAACAAGGCTGTGGGAATTGAAAAGGTGTGAGGCACGGCTTGGGGTCGAGTGATTGATGTGAGGTCTTAAAGCAAAGCCCAGAATGTGATGAGTTTCATTTTCATAAAAAACACTGCAGTCATTATGTGGTGGCCAGAAGGCTGTACAGCACTAAATATTGCTGATGTTTAAGGGCTTCTTTTTAAGAGCTTGGATCTTAAAATACCATGTGTGGGTACCAGCAAGCAGTTATTTGTGGTAAGTGGTTACCAACGGACAGAGAACCCAGCTGCCATAAACATTGCAACTTTATTTTCTTCCTTTGTACTGCTATTCCCAAAATGTGCCAAATAAAACACATTCTTCTAAACAGACCCACTATTATTTTATGGCCTCACCATGCTGGGTTAGAAATTGCAGTGTCATGAAAACATCCTTTAAATAAATAATAAAACCCAATATTCCTCAGACAGGGTCTTTCATCCTGAAGGAGCCTGCACAGCCTCACAACCCCCCCACCACTGGGACAGGTAACACCATGCAGCAACACCGCTCAACAGTTAAGGCCAGCAAATGTGGAGTAAATACCGTATGGCATTTAAGAAGCAGTGGAAATGCAGGTAGGGGAAAAAAAAAAAAATCCAATTATCCTTACTGGGAAGTGGGCCGAGAGGCTGGAGCGAGCATCCCTCTATGGAAACGCTGGTGGCTGCAAGCGATGAGGTCCTGTTGCGACAGCTCGGCGGGGAGACGGGTACCTCCAGCACTTCATGGCTCCTAGAAACTGATGAACATGAGATTTAACATTATGAATGCCTAAATCATGGATGTTTTGTGAGCGATCTTCCACCCAGCTACTGCCTACTTGATATCTGATATTATCTTGGTGCTCCAAGACAAAGAGCACAAACTAATTAATCTCTGGGAGTTTATTTCAAAGATATGAATTCCACTTGATTTCCATGCTGTGTGTCCATCTGCAGAAAAGAGCTTTTCCTGAAATCACACTGGTAGCCCATGAAAATACACAATACGCCTTTTCCATTATTGTTTGCGTACCACCTTGGGTGTGTTTTGCACGCATGAGTAAAATTTCTACCCCATAGATTTTACAGTCTAAATTGCAACAAAGCAAGGTAATGAATGCAATTGAAGGACGGGAAGACGACTGTGAATCTCAAGACATAGACAGAAGTATGTGCTTATGACAAGCATAACTGTGCTGCAAGTTCCAGAATGAAAGGCAAGATGGAGAGGAAAATCAGAAAAGGATGCGTGATAAGAGATTTACAGAGCTTTTCCGGGGGAGGAAAAACACTTGGCCTGACACAGGTTCAGCTGAGTCAGGAAACAGAAAAAGCAAATTCAGTGCCCAGTTATTAAAAAAAATCTAAATTTTTAACCAAGACACAGCATTAATCATGATCCAGACTGAGAAACGCAGCTGAGATGACAGCCTCAGAACAAAATGTGACTCCCATCCATGACTTCATTGTAAGTGATGTCTTCCTGGCATCGCTGGCTCCTCTGGGGAAGTCTCCAGCCACCATCCACAGTTAGTGTGTTTGGGTATTGAGATCACACCCGGACAACATTCACGTCCAGGTGGAAGTCAGTCAGATCACTGAGATCATACTCCCACAGGAGAGGTGAGTGGACATCCAAAACCTGATGAAATAACAGTTGCATCTGTGCAGCAACTTTAAATTTTCTTAATAAAAGAATACAGTGCTTATGAGAATCACCTGCTTCAAGGTAAATCCAGTGATTTCTTTCCATTCAACTACATTCTCTGAGTGAAGTCCATCATTGTGTGCATGAAGTTGGTTAAATATGACATCACCCAGCAGTAAACACAAATTTCAGTGATTACTTCAATTAGTGCCCTAGCAAAAATATACCTTCCCCTTTCATACTTATTACATACACTTAGAAAATAAATGAAAAAAATACGTTTCTTTTTTTCCATTTTACTCCCCTCACTTTTTCTTTCAGGTGTGGAGTGACATTTCAATACGGAGGCAGACCGGAGGACCATTTTCCCATTATTAGTGGAGAACAGAGGTTGCAGTTTTTTAATTTAACTGATTTTTTTTGCACCAGAGACAACAAGAAAACAGGGCAGTGCCATAAAGTCCCTCCATGCCCTCCTCCAAATTCTGCTGTGGCAGGAATGCCAGTAAAAATGACAGTTTTCTGCCGGGCTGCGTGGAGCAGCGTTCCCCTGGAAGCAAGGCCCATAAGCACAGCCCCGAGCCATGTGCGCTGCGTGTGCTGCATTGGAAATTTTCCTGAAATCTGGATTTAGAGAAGGAAAGAAAATAAATTTGTGTTAAAGAATCCCCTCTAAATTAAGTTTCATTTTAGGAAGCGTGTGGGTTTGGGGTTTTGTTTTTACTTCTATAACAAACAATTCCCATTTGGAGTAGCGTGTCAGAGGGCTCCTCTTAGGAAAGCAGCCTGGGATAAATGGGAAAGCTGCAGGGAGCACTTACAGATACCAAATGAATGGCCAGGAGATAAGGGGTACAAGACTCTGCTTACCCAGGGCGTGTGGAGAGGACCCAATGCCTTTTAATTCTCTGTTCTTAACTGGTGGTGGGAAAAACTGAGGCCATTTAGACGTTTAATTATCTAACTGTTCTTTTGGACTAGGCAGACAATATGCATAGTGACAGCGTTAGTACTGCAGCAGATGAGATCTGCAGATCCAAGCTCACATCTGATTGTGGGCTCAAATCTATGGGTGTAAAATTAAAGGCTGAATTCCAACCAACTCTTAAAAGTGGCCTTTCAAGTGGTGAAACAAGAGCCGCCGCCCATTCCCCAGCTGCCTGTGATTTCTCTGGGCTGTAAGCTTGCCCAGCATCACTGGCAGGTAAAGCAGCCCTCAAGCCTGGTATTCAGGGCTAGAGAGAGTTAAGGGTACTTTTCCATGTAAAGTGCATTTAGGAAAGGAATGCCTTGAATTTTGATGATATTGGCCTGGTTCTCGGCTACACGGCGGTAACGCAAAGCAGTGCTACTGCATTCCACTTGCAATGCTGAGGAGCAAGTATCAGCCACAAGTGAGCAGTAAAGGCGAGTGATTAAACAGCAGGACTGCCTTCCACGTCCCTCCCGCTGAAGGATGAAGAATGATGCAGCAAATAAGACGACGGTTGCAGCAGCCAGGCAGAAGTTGAAACATTTAAAAAAAAAAAAAAAAAATCTCTTTTTGTTTCTTGTCTGGCAGACTCAGACAAAAGCTGTTTCCTTCACGTTAGATGACCTCTGCAGGATCACCTCCACAGAGGATACTTTCAGTGTTGTACTCCTATCAACCAGCTTTTCCAAAGCTGGGCCGTGACAATACCCACATATCCTAATTTTGAACTCCTTGCAATTAGGAGCAGAAAGTAGGATGGTTTTGCACAACGTTCTGGGAAAGCTGGGCATGGCTGAGAGTTGGCACAGGAGACACAGCTTCTGGGCAGAAAGCTGCAAGGAGCTTCGCTCAGTGGTGTGCAGAGCTCAGTCTTTCCATTCAGAGATCCAGGCCTGAACGCAATGCTCAAATCCTCTCTCGCCGTGCACAGAGCCACATGTTTGTTTTCCTGGGGGGAAATAATAGCAGAGGCACTGGGATGACAATAGTCCCTCCAACTCAGCAGCTCAGATACCATCTCACGGGTAGGGCTGGAGCTGGAGGAAGGTAGAAGCTCTCTCTAATCAACTCTGAGACTACATTCCAGGTTTGAAAACATAGGTAAGACCCAGAGGGAAGTCTGTCCCAGCCCCACATAATTTCCGCATGACTCCCAGCAGTTCTGCTGCTCCACTCCCCTTCTCCTCTGCTGGCACTCACGCTAGACAAATGCTGTCAGCTTGTTCACCATGCTGGCACGTCAGGGGAGAAGCAAAACAGATAAAACTATTCCTGACGCCAAAAGGAGAGAGACGTCTCTCATCGCTCTGCCAACATCTGGCCACGCAGTTCCAGCTGACCTCTCCCATCGGCAGTCCTCAGGCGCAGGCCTTGCGATGGCACAGCACTGCAGCAAACCCAGCTCTGCTTCATCCCTGCAGCCTGGCTCCGCTCCATGGGAGTCTGGCTTCTGCCCTGTTTACTGCCCCAAGGAGCACAGGAGCACACGGCAGAAGTCCCTGCAGCCGTGTCAGGGACGGTCCTTTGGAGTATCTGCCTCATTTGTTGGCATCCTCTTCTTTACTGAGGACTGGCAGCTGTTGGAGATGCTGCTGAGAATCCCACAGTAGCATTTGGCTCCCCAAACTGGAGACAGAACAAATGGGTACTGCAGACCCACAATGGTCAATATCTGCATTATGCTTGGGGAGCAAAGAACCGGACCGTTCACTGTCTTTCTTGTGGAGAGATTCACCTGTTCACCCCATAAATGCTTTTCAGCCCTCTGACACCACTGATGAACTCCTTCATTCATTCTGACGCAGCTAGGAGCTGCTGGAAATGTCAGACTTCTGGAAACCCAGAAGTCGAGTTAAGAAACTCCAGACACCTTAGATCTGCCAGGTTTATGTGCTGTGACACCCAGTCAACACAATTAATTCTAGAATCAAATCTGTAATCTGAAATGATTTCACTTTATACGAATTTGGAGGCACTGGTAGCAATACAGAAGCTGAAGTCCAGCATTTACCACGAGAGCAGTACCTCTGACAATGGTTCTTAGTTTACATAAAGCAGCATGATGCCATTAAAGTCCATGGAGTGACATGAGCTCGTTCAGCTTTTTTTGTCTCCAAGTGATGTACGCCAAGAGGATAGATTTTTCTCTTTTCTCTTTCCCCTGTTAGCATTACCACTTTATGCAACAGAAAAGGTCTTTTAGGAACTAGCTCCTTCTTAAAGCTTGACCCTGATGACTCGTCAGTCCTCAGTAGCTTGAGACAGTCTCTGGAAAGCCTCACCCTGAAATTCTGTATTTTGATAATAATATTCTCTTATACCAATGCTCCTTCAGTTTTCCAGGTAGACACCTATCCTGGGCTGCCAGCAGGCAGGCTGGGGATGCATCAACAGGGCTGAAGAGGAGAAGGCGATGACAGAGGCTGTAGGGAGAGAACCACGTCTGGACAGGAGAGGACTCAGGAGGAGGAGCAGTCCCTCTGAGTCACTGCTTCCACCTGGCAGGACTGATTTGTCCCAAAACCAGGATCCAAAGACAATGCTGCTCATAGCCCTGAGACAGCCAAGGGAAGCACATGTCCTGGTGTCCACGTTGGGGTGGCGTTGAGCTGGACTCGTGAGCAGTGCAGGCATGGCTGCTGATTTCACTGGCCATTTCCTTGATAGCAATTATGGCTTTGGTGGCATTTCTAATTTCACATCCTAATTGTACGTACATTGGAGCAGGATGTTTCTTTCTTCTCCCTGATTTCTGCCTGATTACTCGAGAAGAACTGAAGAGCCAAACTTCAAAATTAATTCCAGTTTCCAAAGTACCTTTCACACTTGCTGTTAATACCATTAGTATTTTATGTTATTCCCATAGATACATTGCCAGGCAAACATACACAGTCCTTGCCCTGAAGAAATTATGGTACAGCCTTGAGATGTGACAAGGAACAAGTCCTAACAGCACGGGGGCTGGAACGAATGAGGTAATGAGCGTGTAGTTGCTTATGACAGGCACGTGCACAGCTCGGTGGATTTCTGCTGAGAGATTAAATAATTTTTATTTATTTAATTATTAAACTCAGAAGAATTTCTAGCAACCCTCACGGGATCTGGAACCACAGTTTTGATTCAGGTCTATTGCTCGTGTCTAAATTAAAAATGAGAAACAGATGGTGGGTTATTAGACGGCTGCAACAGAAGCCGACAATCTGTTCTGTCCCCACGTAGGCAGGAGAGCTCCGGGAAGTGAATGTTACAATATGTGGTCTTCGTTCCTCACTGTGTCTTGCAGGTGTTGATCCAGCATCTCTGCGCATAAATGAAGCGGCCAGACTTACGTCCTCTAGCCAAGCTCCTCTGCCAGCAGACTTGCTCTGAAGGTTACTTACGAAGGAAGAGGAAGAAGACCAAAGGGTGCAGTTAATGTACATCTTCAAGCTTCACCAAAGTTAAAACCCTACATTGCAGACAGAATTAGGACCTGCTTTGTCTGTATAAAATGCAGGTCACAATATTTAATGTTTAACACCCCAATATATTAAAATATTATCAAATCCTCTGTTTTGCTGTAACTATGTTATCAACAGAACCAAAGAAAATGCCGGTGATAAAAGAAATAGGCTGAATGAAGAAATCAGTGTTTCATGCAGTAAGAGAGAGAAATCAGGTTAACACACAGGGAAGGGCAGTATTGGACAATGATTTTGAGAGGAAACGGTTACAGCTCAGATGTGCTGATGCAACGAAGGACAAGGGAAGGCTGAGCTACAAGGGTTTCTCTAATGCTTGTGCAGTATCTCCTTAAACAGCTTAGGTAACAAAATGTAGCACCAAAATAATTTCTGAAATCATCCAGGTCACAGAAAATCAATATTATACTCTTCTGTTAAATACATGTTTTACACACACTTTACCTTGGCAGCATGCATGCTTTGGACTCCCTTTCAGCCCAATGATTTTTTCGCAATCTCCACATCCCAATTTATTGTGTTGAGCATTTGACAAGTGCTTCAGATGTGCCATAAATCCATACCCAGCGCTGCATGGACAGCAATCATTTGGGAAACCTTCGCGAACCTCACCCAGCCAGCCAGCAGCATCTTCTGGGCCACGCAGAAGCGGCAGCATATCACCCCAGGGTGATGTTCGTCCGTTTGGGCTTATTTAGCAGAAACCTTTGGAACAGGGGAAAGGAATTATGATTCTGGCAAAGGTCTTGGGAGACCAAAGTTCAGAATTCACCTCTGCCCCTTTGAGACACTGCACAAACCATTTAATTCTGCTTTTTAGGTCTTCTCTGTAAAATGGGAGCAGTGGAGGGAGATGCAACAGCAAGAACGTCACCAAGTAGCAAACGCTGCACAAATGGGGACGATGATTACTATAGAGACGTGCTTTAAGGTATAAAGCCCAAGGACTAGAAGCTCAAGCCCTTTAAAGCTCTGCAGCATTTTTCCTCGCTAGCTTGTAGCTGACCTGCCACGCGAGGCAGGTGGAGCAGTTCTGCACTTTGGGGCTATGCTGCGGCTGGATGTCACAGCATGATGCGTCAAGTCAAATCTTCGCAGATGTTTTTTCCTAGCAAATGAAGGCTGAAACAAACTTAAGACTCGAGGAGATTTCATGAAATATTTTCTAGAGCTGTTTGTAAGGGAAGGTAGGACAGTTTCTCCCCTGTTGCCTGCACCACGGATGCGCATCCCTGTTCGCTGCAGTGTGGAATGAAAAGACATTTCTTGCAATTCGGGAATCATGAACTTCAACAGGCACTCCCTGCACTCCCAACCTATTGAATACCTGCCAAAAAAAGAAACCTGTCGTTTCTGTAATAGCATGCATCTTTTGTTTGCCGTGGTATTTTTCAGGGGGAACATTAAATCTGCCTTAGCAAAAAATTAACATCTGGAGATTCTGAGTTTTAAAATAGCAGGTAATGTGTGTGGCAAAGGGCAAATCTATGACAAAGAATTTAATAAAAGAGGGAGACGGGATAGCTCAGGGGACTGGTACTTTCAGCTTCCAACAGGGGTGTGAAATGGTGCTTACTAATAGTAAATGGAGGAGTATTGCTAAATGTTAATAACCCCTGCATCACACCACTGTCTTCCTATTTACATATATATTAAAGTGACCATGACTTTCCTGTTTGTGTTTCCTCTCTGGAAACATTCTGGGACATGAGATTATTAATGGAAAAATTCATAAAAATAATTACATGGAAATATTGGAGAACATTTTTAAAATGTGAAGTCCTGATTTGCAACCGTTCACATTTTCTCAGGAAATCTGCTTCCTAGAGCTGCATTTGTGGCCGGTATTGGGTGTTCGCACAAATACATGTGCTACATCCACAGAGAGCTGTGGTCCCTCTTCCCTGCTCCCCCTCCACTTTGATACACTGCCTGGCAGCACACAGGAGCCTACAGGGATAGGGAGCTTGAAACTGTAATATCGCTATAATAAATGAATAGCCAGCCAATCTGGGTATTTTTTTCCTTAGCATACTCTTGCAGTTCTTACAGAACCTATGAACTATTTCATTCACCTGTGGATAACGTGCCTAGCAAATGAAAAATTAATTTTCAAGTTTCTGTTTTATAATTTATCTGGACAACTAAGTACCTTGGCCTTTTTAGCCATAGATTGTCTGGGACAGCCTAAGAAGCAAACAGGTCCAACTCTTCCATCCCGAATACGAACTATTCCTTGTTAAATACTATGCAATAGAAGTACTTTTACCAACCACTCATTTTGCAGCTTCTCACTGCTTTCAGATGTTTCAAACAGATTGGAATAGAGCTTGTGTATTTAGGAGCCTTGAAAGCACTAGGGAGCTTAGGACATGCAATCAAGATTGCTTAAGACCTATGGACCAAATTCATCCTGGCAGCCGCTGCCAGAAGCAAAGAGATTTACTTGGTTGGATCCATTTGGGTCCAGGTGCCTGCAGTCATTGCCGTGTGCTGAGAAGCGTCACATCAACTCGCACTCACCAGTTTCCCCACGTATTCTTACAACAAGACACTGATCCAGTGTGGACCTTGCAAAGAAGCTACTAATTTTCAGAGGACATCACAGCAGATTCGCACACGTGCTGCGTGAAGGACAGGTAAAATAAAAGAAGTCACAGTCAAGACTTCTCCTGACTTGCCAGAGGATGAAAACTACCTTCTTCTCTCTCCCCTTTAACACATTTAAGGGAGGAAGAAATTAAATTGGGCTACAAAAGCGCTCCTAAGCCTTGAAGAACATAGGGCGAGAGGAGGAACATGTTCTGTCATCTGAAAAATCAAATTAAATGAAATGCTAAAACCACAAGATTTGTTTACTACAGGAAGCACTTACATTTCCAGACTTGAGAGCAGTTTCTCCACAAACCTGATTAAAATTACTCATCAAAACATCACACAAATTAACTGCATTTCATATGGTGAACAATTAGGCAGCTTGGGTGGAGTGGAAAGTATCCAGCATGTTATTAGTGTTTAGCTGAGGCAAGTGGTAAAATTTCTCCTTTTTTCCTGTCTTAGAGCTGTATGCCAATGTAGACATTGCCCAAGAAAAGAAAAGGTGAGCAGAGATGAATAGGAGCTGGAAAAACTCAGACTTTAAAACAGCAACACAGGAATGAAAAGCAGCAAAACAGAGTTTTTCAAAGAAAAGTTTTACTTCTTGTTCTTCCTATAAACCAGTTGCAGAACCAAACTAGCTAGAGAAAATTCGTTGTGTATTGCACAATACAAACAGTTTGTTACAGGACAAACAGCTATTTTTTCAACAACTATCCTGGGTGTTGCAGAGCTGAGACTGGGTTTAAATGAACCCTTCTGTCCTCAGTTCCTGCCTCTGCAATGATGCGCTTGCATATGACAACCACGTTTGAAAGAAAAAGCATCTCTTTCAGTTTTGGTTAAACTGATTAATGTGCTCTCCTCCAACACCTTTTCTGTGCTTAGCAAAGTTAGACCCCTTACGATGCCTTTTAGCATTTTGGTGCTAAAGAAAGCTTGACAGGCAGCTCGCCCACGAGAGAGAACCCCAGAAAATAGATCCATTGCAAACTCAGTCATGGCTGGGACCTAAGTTCTGATGCAGCTTGTTTTAGTAACGCAGCTTGGACTGGGGCAGTATTTTTCAAGTAACACTAATCCACAGTGGATTAACATTTCACCTAAAGCATAATGGCTTATTGTCGTAAATCCATCACAAAATTGCAGCAATTATAAATAAAAAATGCACTTCAAGAAAATGAACTTACTGTAGAGGGGGAAAAAAAATATTTACTAGGGCACACAGCTGAAAAAAACTCATGCTGACAAAGCACGCTAAAGATTTCGTGTAGAACTCTTATCATAGCCAGCTCATGTTTGCACAGCCTTTCAGTCAAATGGGTTTTACTAAAGGATATTTGAACAAGAAAAGAACCCTTGAATCAGGCAGACACCATGGATGAAAGACTCTCAATTTTGACAAAGCTCATACACGCAAGCTTAAAACAAAAGCATGAAACTGCTCCAGATTTATAGCCAACTTTATTCCTTTCATAGCACTGGCTTTCAAATACTTTGTGAAAAAATGTTGTCATAACAATAAAGCGTGAATAGGCAAATCCATGTATTCCCAGTTGTTGTCCCAAGCAAACAAGAAAAACATTTCACACTTCACAATTAATACAATGTCCCTTTGTCCCAACACATGAAAGAGCTATTTAAAACAAATAAATGAAGAGATAGCTACATTTGTATTGAAGTCTGGAATTTTTAGAAATATTCAATGTATTTTCACACTTTCTTTTTGCAATTGAATCTTTTCCACCAGCTCTGACTACACAATACCATCAGAAAAGGCCAGAAGAGACACAGAAGGGCAATATGTTGTATGCTCCAGCTGCCTGCTGTCAACTGAAAAGGTATTAAGGTAATTAAAAGCCCTGCTAGCAAACCTTGGGGCCTCTGCCCTCGAGTGGTGAAGACCAGTGCCAATGCATTGACTGAAACATCTAAAGGCCAGAATTTGTCCCAAGGTGTCAATAGGTAAATAATTATTGATGTCTACCTTTATTGCCACAGTGGTCCCAACAGTAACAGCTTTGGCATCTTCCTGCTGGGCATTCCGGGAGTCAGTGCGGGCTTTCCCAGGACGTGGCCACAGAGACTTGGACAAGGGCAAGAAGCAGATGACTTTGAGGGAGTGCAGGTGGGTGGTGGTGGTGGTGGTGGTGGTGGCCAGTGTCCTGGAAAGACGTAGCTCATTCGTCCCAGGAGCACAGCTGAAGACCTGTTAGACAGCAATTAGACAAAACTGAAGCTCCCAGTGCCAACCAGGAGAGACAGAACTTGACTGGTTTCTCAAGTGTTACAGTTTTCTTCTTTCTACAGACATTAATATACAAGTTTTAGCTGTCAGTTAATAAATAGCCAGTGTTCTTTTGTTATTAGTTACACTGTAGCTAAGCCAAACATTAGAAGGTGGATTAAAAGAAAGGGATTCTGCATTTTTCTCCTACCTCTCCCTTTCTTTTGTGTCTTTGCAAAGTCTACAGCGTTTTATACATAGACATAATGTAGCTCAACCGACTCACAACCAGTACAGTCAGCTCTCACTTACCTCAGGATGTGTACTCTTCTCTGAACTGTGTGTCCTTTGCTGATTTTTGCTGGTTTAAGTATTCAGATTTTCTTCCAAGGCTCACTCGGAGTTCTACAATAAAGATGACCTCTGAGTACTGAGAAAAAAAGGTTGTTTGATTTATTTATCATTCTCATTATCTGCCCCTGTTGTACATATTTTTACTTTTTGCTCTCACGTATTATGCTGTCCAAACTAGACAAAAGTTACTATGGGGAAACTACACAAGCAGGCATAGATCAATATTGATAAAAGTTTGGCCTGCCTTTACCAATTCTTCCTTCTTCATCCATTTTTGCTTGCTCAATGCATCGATTTTCTTCCTGGTATATTGCTCTTACTTCACTACTGGTTAATGTCACATTAAGTTCTCCAAGAACCCAGAATTTTCTCCTCCCCAGGTTCCTCAATAACATAACAACATAACATATAACATATAAAACATGTAACATATAACATTTAACAGACATATAATATAACTCAACTCCATGGAGCAGTGAGGCTTATGCTACAAGCACGATACTCCTCCAGAAGGCAACAGGAGTTGCAGGCTTGCAAGTTTTGGGGCCATAAGACTTTATTATTGTTCAACACACGTTTACCCCCAGTTCCAAACACTGTTCCGCTTTGCCATGGCATTCAGCTTCCCATAGCTGGCTTAGGAGACTGACATTTCACAGGAAAAAGCATAAACTGAATCTTGAGTCTAGAGCTTGGGGTCTGAGCCAGAGGACTTCACAGGAGGCCTTAAATTTTTTGTAAACTGAGCAGGTGCCTGTGAAAGCAAAGGTGTATCGAGGTGTTGGAGTTCAGTGCTAGCATCGCTGTAGTGGGGATGGCCTGACACTTTCTGCCCTGACTGTATCAGGTTTAAGGGCTTTTCTATTTCTCCTAGCTGAGACAGAAAGAGAAGGAATTCCCAACTCTCTCCTCCTGCCCCTCAACGAGCTGTTTATAGGATTACAGATGCTTCCTCCAGACTGAGTACCATAGCCTCCTGCCCAGGCTGAAGCGAGAGGCAAGGATGGGTTAGCAGCAGACCTGCCTCTATGTGTTAATTAAGCGAAAGTCCGTCTACGGCAGCGCACCGCGATGTGGAGGAGCGGCCTGCAGAGCCCCGCCACGCAACAGCCCCAGCCCCCATACAGGCAGCGCTGAAAGCCCAGCACTCAATGAAGACACTGGGAGTTCTTAAGACATCTTTTGAAAGAGATTAAACAGACCCCACATTGGATTAGAAAGATGATGCCTGACACATTTAGTTTCCGTTACCTTTTGTGTACCCGCTCAGTGCGCAGACCTGTACCAAACACTGCATTATAATGCAGATTTCCTTGAATCCCTCCGGGATTTCACAGAATCCATAAGACCCTCACAGCAGGAAGCTCTATTATTAAGCTATCTGCACATATCATGCAGTAAGCTGTGCCTAAGGGCCATCTAGAGGATGCTGAGTTACAAGAAAGCGGAGGGGTCAGGGGTTTGTGGTGAGAAAAAGAAGAACTTTAATCTCAGGATGCCAGAAAGTGGGGGTGTGCAGAGCTGCTTCAGCATTCCTGTTTTCCTTGTTCCTCCACCTACCAAGTATGTCGTGGAGTAAATTAGACAAATTCCCAGGCTGGATTGACTGATTAGGAAAAATGATTTGTTGCCAGAGGAACCACTTCAACTAAAAATGACAAGGAATAGATAAGACTGAGAAGAACAACCCAATAAAATAGTGCAATCAAGTTCCATTCAGTGAAAATATTTCAATATACTTTTCTCCAGTGCAAGGAAAAGAAGGCTCCGGTGATATTTCCAAGAGAAATATGTGTTTAATAGCTCTCATACACTTCCTTGACGGAAACCATTCAAAAATCTGAACACTCTTTTTAAAAAAGGGGCAAGGGAAAGACATAATCACAGAAATCATTTATCTCACGTATGCTACAGAGGAGGAACGATTTCTGCCCTCAGCTCATGACCACAGAGTTATTTTGAGGGAGGTCTGCTATTTAAGCCATGCCGCTTTCTTATTTTTACTGGCACCGAAGAAGCAAAAGGTTGTGCGCGGAAGGGAAAGGCTTTTCTGCCTCCGCTAGAAATGCCAGCACTCTGGCTCGGCCGGAGAGAAGAGGCGACCCACCACACAGGCTCCAGTCCCCCCTTCCACTGAGCCAGATTAAAAGGCAGGCTTGGCCCAAGAAGCTGATCAAACTCCATTTTCTTCAATAAATAAATGAATAAATAATTAAAAAGTCAATCGGCTGCCTAAATCCAAGTTTACCCCTCAGCCCCTTCAAATCTTCTTCCCCAAGCCCCCAGTTCAGAAGAAACACAAGCCTGATGGCAGATGCTCAATAGCTTTACTGTTCTACGTGCCAAGGCAAACAAGCTGGGGGGAACTTTCGAAGCCCTCCCTACAAGTTTCGCATAACGCAAACAGAAACAGGTCTTTCTACACACCTAAAATGTCAAAAAAAAGCTTGCTTTTCAAACTCTATTCTTTCTTGCCCTTGATTCAATTGCACACTCCAAGACAAGCTGGCAGGCAGAAATGTTAGTTTAGCTGTCATACCCTTAAAAAAAAAAAAAAAAAGACAGAATGGTTCATTTTCTCCGCTCAAGGTGCAGAGAGACTTTGCCATAGACAAAGCTTTAAAAGTAAAGGAGTGGAGAACTCTTTGTTCATTTATTCACATTTATTCAGTGCCATTAATTCAATGAGAAGTGGAGAAGTTCATTTTTTAGAACAAACCCTTCAAAACCTAGGCAAAGTCTGACAGGAGAAAAAATCACAGATCTCAGCAGCTTTGTGAGGGACTCTCAGTGCATCTTCATTTCAGTTTATTGATCCCTTTGTACACCTTCATATGCCCATTCTGCAGTCCTTCATACAGACAGATATGGCTACTTGGCTTTAGACGTTCTTGGTCTACTGAAACCTCAAAGGAAAATGAACAGAATTTAGGTGTCATCTACAAGATAAATGTAAATCTCTTAGATAAGCTGGGGTTTGCATGCTAAGAAACAACACATGCTGTTTCTCCTACTTCTTTGGCTCCCTTCAATAGGATGCTAGTGAAAAATAAAAAGGTGGGAGGTAGAGAATGGAAGGTATTTCTTCTGAGCCAAAGAGTGAGCAGAGGACAGAAGACATGTGTTACTGTATCTATAATCTCATGATTTAGACCACTACTGGAAGGAGATTTAGCCACTGCATTTAGTTATACTGCCTTACTATACCGCCATAAAGTTTATGAAGTTTCATTGATAATAAAGCATCATGCACTCGTTTTATAATTGTTAGTAACATAGGTCCTGTTTAAAGATTTTCCTTTGATGTGTGTTTTTTTCCTGGGTGACTGATCTTTATGAATAACCCTTCAGTAACATTGCCCTCAAAATGTGGATTTTGTTTTTTAAACTACAGTATGTTGCAAATTAACCCAGCGGAATTCACAAGGGGCTTACGGGAGGTGTCAAAAAGAGAGCTATTGTATCGTGGTTGATTTATGACCGTCTTTAAGACTCCACCTTGGCTGCACCTTGTTCAGGGAAACCTGCAATGTTCAGCTGTGGCAGTGAATCAGACAAGGATGTTAGCAAAAACCAAAAAACGAGGGTTGAAATCTAACCTCATTTGGTACATTTTTCTCCCTGCAAAATCAAATAATGTAATGTGCATATGTTGGAGGCTCATTTTACTTGTAATTGATTTGCAGGTATAGCAACACCATCTGGGACTGATAGTGAGTAGACAGCTTTGAAGGATAAGAAACCTTGCACAAAGCAGACACTGCCAAAAGATATAAGTATTGGTATTTCATCCCCTTGAAATACTCAGTAGGATGGACAAATTAACCCCACGATAATAATACCTGAACCCTAAGTCACTTTTTCCATCAATATCCACAAGACCTTTCACAAAAGAAATCAAAATAATCATCCACCTGCGACTTGCCCAAAAGATCACTTGGCAGACCAAAATCAGAACTGAGTAGAGGACTCAGCAAGTGGATCCTAATTCCCTGTGAAAGTCCATGACACCACATCTCCCTTCCTATACGTAGCTGAATCAGAGAAGCCTTTTTCTGTAAGAAGTTTCGCACTGATGAACTCGCTATGGGAGAGTCCTTGTTCCTGAGGACTCTGGTGGTGTGCTGGCAGTCCACGCTCCATGGCGTTGTGGAGCCATGCCAGGGGAAAGCAGGAGAGCGAGGTAAAATGAACAATGTCAGTCTGGGAGAAAGTCCAAGATTTATTTCTGACCCTGGCCAAAAAGCAGGAAGAAAACTCACTGTTACCCCAGTGGGCAGTTCTGTGGGGAAACAGAGGACTTCTGCCTACAGGGTGTACCAAAATAAGGAAACCACAATGTGCCATACGAATTCCAGCTTACTTGTTCAGTGATGCACGTAAGTACTGGTCAGTTCATAAAGTTTACTATTTTCTCTTAAAGAAAAGTACTCTGACATCCATCTGAATCCTATTTTTTTAAAAATCCAAGCAACACATGGTAACTCCATGGACCAAGTCCTGGGCAAACTCTCCCAGATCAATGGTTCTAAGAAGAATTTTATTCCTTTTCTCTACCTATAATCTCATAGAATACACCTGTAAAAGCTCAAATCAGAGAAAAATGTTGCATGCTCCCTGCATTAGAAAGGGAAGTTAGCTTACTTCCACACTTTTCCTTCAAGGCACCACAGACGAAAGAAGTACAAAGAAAGCTTTAGTCCAAATGGACTCTCAAGTTCACAGAATATGTCATATGCACATTACTATTTTAGGGCTTTTTTTTTTCTTTTTTTTTTTTTTAAATAAATTGCCATGTGGGAAAAGCTGGCTGCAAGTCAACACCACAGAAACCTAATTTTAACTCCAATGAATACAACTATTTACAAGGTCCCCATTCTGCAAAGGAAAAACCCTGCCATTGCTGGCAGTTTTGATGTGATATGAACACATATTTCTAAGACATTCAAATGGACCAGCTTAAATAAATACTGTGTTTTACTCATGCATCTTTAATGTTCAAACTGTTCTTGGCAGCTCCCAGTCAGAAGCACTGTCATTCAAAATAAGAGAATGACAGACATTAATATGGAAAGATTCAAGCTTTTAACTGAGCCGGAACAATAATTGTGCCATCCAATTTTATTTTGAAGAGTATTGACCTCAGTCTCTACCAGCAGACAAGATTCAAAAGACAAAGACATAAAGAGGTGTTTAGGGAAAGCGAAATGGAAGTTTTTTGACCGCAGCGCCTTGCACAGCATCAGAACCCTCATTTGAAACTAAAAATATCCTTGCAGGGGTATCGGGGGAGTCACGGTGTGACACAACAGTGAATCAAGTCTTTACTACAGGAAACACTAATGCTCTGAAAACACTGTGCTAACACATCAAGGAAACAGCCATCCAAAGGGGAATTTAACGTTGCCCAACCTACACCACACTTTCCCTAAATATAAATAAATTATATGAACATATGCTCTGTACGCTACTCCCAGATGCTAGAAGTGCAAAGACCAATAATGAAAACCAATGCTAGCAGGGAAAGTCTGTCGTTAAACACAACACTCGGGGAGCGCGGAGGGGGAACAGCTTTTAATGAAACAGGTCGCGACGGTTTGAAAGAAGCTGTAAACAACAGGGAATGCTGGAGCTGACGTCTCCAAGTCTTCTCAGCCTTGGTTAAAAATAAGAGCCATAACCCCTCGCAGACAATGAAATTGTGTTTTATTACACTTATAAAAGCATGCAGTTTTTTGCTGAGACAATAAACAGATGGTTGTCCTATGCTCAGAAGCAAATGGGAACAGACTACTTAGTGTAGGCACTAGATAGTGCCGACACGCTGAATTATAAAGTACTTGTATGAGCGTTCGGCCAGCTAGGGTGCTAGCCCAGCAAAGTACAACCTTCTGCAGGAGGAGGCACTGCCCATCACGCTCTCCTTCTCAGGAGGAGGAGGAGGGAGAAGGGCAGGGGGGACAGCACGCAAAAGTAGCAAGGGAAAAATATCCAGAAACCAGAAAAATGATTTAAATTTGACTTTGATGAGCCTATTTACAGAGATGATCTCCAGCTGCACTTGCCTGTTCACGCAGCCCGAGGAGGTGATGTCTCTGCTTACCACCTGCTTGTCTGCAATCCAGGTCTCAATGACAGCTAGCGGGGTTTTTTTAGCTAGTGCCAAGGGGAAAAAAAAACCAAAAAAACGCTTTCCACTAGGCTGAATTGGGCATTTGCAAACATCCTGCAATGTTTGTGGTCCTAGTGACTGGTAGTCACCTTACAAACCACAGGAATAAAACCCACAAGGCAAACCGAATGGAATTTTCCCTCTGCATGTGCATATGCTAACGTGCATGTGTGTGTACCTATACTAATGCAACAGAAACCTCCGTGAAAATCTGAATTATATTTCCAAGTTGCAGCACACATTAATCTGTCAGGATTTGGAAACCGATTCAGGCACTAGTCTTGTCTAGACTAGACTATTGTAATTCTCTGACAAATGGCATTATTTCCAGCTGCTTAAACAGTCTTCACAAAAGCACCGTCGTCTCATGCTTGCCTCCATCCAGGTGAAACTTGAAAACACTTCTGTCCCTCTCCATTTTCTTCACTGGGAAATCTTTTAATTTACAGACAGACACTTGAAACCACCACACTAACATACGTGCACAAGGAAACCACCAGAAGCCTTAATACCGAGTATCTTTGTGCCTGTGCTTCACCTGAAGCACGTAAACAGCACTATTTCCCTGAAGGACACTATTCATGTGTTTAAGAACATGATTAATTATTTGCGGGACCGGGGCCCGAAGGTGCCCCTTGGGCACAGGCTTCCATTCACAGGCACAAAAGGCATTTCTGAGCTGCAGTGCAGGCAGCAGTGCCGTAGCATAGCAAGGCAGGGGCAGAGGAAGAAGGGACACAGGTCAAAACTGAGTCTTATTTGAGCTGACCCAACATGGCAGGGAGCCCCAGCCATGCCATGGTGCAAATTACCACGATTGCATCTACTCAGCTACCCCTGCGCTTTGCTAATTCCCCGGAGAGTTCGTGGCATCGGCCAGGCGAAGCATTTCCTAGGTATGCTGGAAAGGGTTTGGATGCAGGATGTGAGCAGAAGTCAGTTTTCATGTCTGGAAGCCTCTTTGGAAAGGTTTCAAGTCACTACCAGTTTTTTCTCATACTGTCCTAGCTAGGCAACCTCGAGGGAGTTTGAATAATTTTCTCATCGCTTACCAATTCAAAGGCATTCTTTACCTTGATATGCAGCTCCAGTGAAGTCTTCTCTAAATTCCTAGTTTCCTTTGAAGACATATCTCGATAATCAGCCTAGAAAGAGTTTCCTGACTCCTGTATGAGATGGCAAACTTGTTAAGCCAACATTTCTGGCTGAGATCTACATTGCAGCAAAGCTGGAAGAGAAAATCTTTACAGACGTCCAGCAAGCTTCCCATAAGGTAGAAATGCAGTCATCTCTTTTTTGTATTAGAAAAATTTGCCTGTGACAAGTAAAACCGAGCTTTGTCTTCTAGTACGTATGTAAAAGAGGTATAAAGAAATACAAGCAGAAAAGGGAGCGAAGAGGAAAAAACAACATAGAAACAGTCTCTGGACATTTTGAGAGCTGAAATTTTGAGAGTTTGAATTTCCAGGGTTGACAGGAACTTCATTAGGGGATTACCATCTTTTGATGAAAAAAACAGTTTTAATTGTCTGTAAGATCGTACTCAACAATCCTATAGCAACCTAAAAGCTATTTTTTCACAAAGATCCCACTTCTTGACGCGGTTTGAATCTGACCTGATTTTTTCATCAAATAATACTTTATAACCGGCAAATAGCTTAAGCTGTGGGAGGTGGAGAGAAGTATTTTTAAGGCAAGGGCATCTAGCACCTTGCAAAAACACTGCTAAGGCACCATTAAAGTTGTAAGTAACACCACGCATCTTCGTTTGGGACGAAGCCCTGCAAGTTGTCAGAAGGCAGTTGCGTATTTCCCTTTGCTGCCACTGGAGATGAAATCTTCTGCAGGCATTCACAGACGGAGGTGCACAGAGAAAGAGGAGTGCTTTAACACCTGCTTGTCTGTGCCAATCTCTTTATTCCCCGCTCCTCTGGCCTGTGTCCGGACACTTCCATTCTCCTCCGGGTGCCTGGATCTCTTGGCAAATTTCCTGAGGTAGGCAGTTAGCTATTTTCTAGGAAGGAGGATGGTAATTGGGGGATATTCCGCTTTTGATGTGCAGGGCAATTAAATCCTCAATGAATAGAGAAGAAAATGAACCATTCGGTGTCACTTGAAAGCAGAGATGTGTAGTGCCATTTCTACGCACCAGTGTGAAATACAGAGGGGCACAAGGGCAGCCCAGAGCTCTTTATGTCGCAGCCAGAGCCGCTTGCAGATGCAACGGCACAACGGCCCATTCAGAAGGGAGACTATACAATAGGTCATGAGAAAAACCTGTTGCTCCTGATTTACGTTTGCAAATACTGTATCTGTAGGGATTCAGAGACATGGCTGTACCAGATGAAAGGTCCCAACTGTGATTAGGATGAGCGGCAATTCTACAACGCGATCAGGTCTGATTAAAATAGTATTCACCCAGCAGCTCTCTCTTACTCCTTTGTACAAATTATTCAATTACCATTTGTGACGATTTTTTTGCTTCCTTCAAAAGTAGTTCCAACAGTTAATAATATACCTTGAAACAATCTTTTCCTTTAATTGAAAGAACACATTCACTCTAATATTCACATTTTTTGCGTCCAATCCTATAAATATTTTCAAGAAGAAAGCTAACTGCCCATGGGATTCATTCCACCTTCAAAAGAGCTAATAAAAAAAATTAGGGGAACGTTAGCAAATCCTGATACTTTCTTAAATGCCACAGAGGTTTGCAAAATAGAGTTCAAGGAATATATATCAACTTCCTTATTAAACAGCAAAGAAATTGAGGGGGGGGAAACCCACATAGGATTGTTAGCCAGTTTCTACAATGTGGTCTTTTAAGCTACTTCTCAAGCCATGTCTGGTATGGCATCCCAGGGCAGAAGAGGACCTAGGTAGGAAGCCACAAGTATGAAAGTCAGCTTTATGCCACCTGCAAAGACAAGAGGCCAGCTTCAGGCTTAGGGTAAGCACAGTCTTTGGATGGAGAAGTATGAGTGGTGAGGAGACCTGATTTTGGCTTTTCTGACTTGAGTTCAACGGGGGAAAGAAAAGAAAGAAAAAAGGTGAAAAAAGAATATTTCAAGTGCCTGACTGATTTAGGAGTGTAAATCCCATTAATTCCCAGCCACTGCATGCTTTCACAACTCCTACGCTCAACCATCAAGACTACATGAGTATGAATATATCTCAATAGAAGATCAGATTCAAATTCAGTTATACGTAGTTCCAGGTACGCAGATATACAGAGGTAATCAAATTGGCACGTGCGGTAGGATGCCATGAAATGCATGATGTTGTAGCTGTCCTTTCTGAAACACTTCTTCCTCTCTAACAAAGCCAGTTCTCACTGAACAGCTCGGATGGTGTCTAGTTTACTTATTTATTTTTTTTAAAAGCTGCTTTCGTCTTTCGTCGTTGGAGTTAAAAAAGCATCTGAATCTGTTTACAAGTTACATCAGAAAAACAGGCTGTGAGTCTCACCTCGTTACACTGAAAACATACGTGTGGTCAACTGTTACGTGGGAACACAAGACAGTCAATTAATGACAGAGGAAATACCTCTGGGAATCAGCTTCACAACACAATAACTGTTAAGAAACTCATCAGGGTCGGTTTGAAGGGATGACTCTGGGACACGATAGCTGTGAAGGGTAACGAGAGCAGAGCCATGAGGTGGGAGATGCAAGGCATGCCCAGGAATACCGCAGCTACGGCAGTCTCTGCTCCTGCCTTTGACTGAAGGGCTGATGCTGCGTCTGTCGAAACCCGTGGGAGATCTGTCCCGGGCTGGAGCGGCAGCGAGGAGACAGTCAAGGGTGCCCAAACACAAGAGCTGGCTTTAAGTCAACACAAAGCAAAACTGCTAATGTAGAAAGAGGCAATTTACTTAGGGAAAAAAAAAAAAAAAGTATTTATTCAATTCTATAAGGATTTCAGAGTTTGGGCTTTTAAACATACATTAGCACTCTTATATGAGCAAGTGTTTACTTTTCCTGTCTAACTCATTTTCTTCATTATTGAAGATCCCTGGAGTCTTATCTAGATCCAAGTGGGTTTATACTTTAACTCTCAACATACCATTTTAAAACAGAGTTTTAAGAAGCCTCTCCTGCTCTTCACTGCTTATACACCAGACCCAGGGCCATGAACAAATGCAAGTCTGTAACCGCATGAAAAAAGATTGCTTCAGAAAGACAACTTTATTACTATTTCCTTACATATGAATTAGAATAAAATCCCTCATTGCATCTTGCTACAATAAATCACAATTATTTAAGAGCTTCTTGGGACAGGGACCATTTTCTTTGAAGTGTTGCTTGTCCAATGCAGCCTAGTTTTTTTCACTTGAATGCAATCAAGTACTATTTTGCAAAGCAGCTGCAATGCAAACTCTTTGTTATGACTACCATTCAGGAGAAGTACAGCCTAAATTAAAACCAATGCGATCTGACTACTTTACTCATATGCTACTGCATACCAGAATTCAGAAATTTCATGTATGTACCATGGTATTCAAGTAAAACATATTGTCCATGAGAACAGTGCCTAGAAAAAGCACTGCAAACCCAGTATTTGGTAATATATTCTCCTCATTTCATATTTCCTTCCTTCTTTCCCTTAAATCACTCAGAAGTGGGTTGATATTCAATAAACAGAAAAATACAGATTACACAACCAACTTGCTATTCTGCATAATATTTTATCCATCAATCTGTTTAAAAACAGCAGGAAAAAAAAATCATGATGACCTCATTTTCTACATCCAACGCGACAAGCTTGTTGGCCTATGCCCTACAACCGACCTAAATTTTTCCTCTCAAGTATTGCCAAGGAGGTGTTCATACTTTTCCAAAAAAGCACATCTCGAGCCTCTGGTTGTAAGGTTTCATGCACCGGTTAAATAAAATTAGAAATCCAGCCTAAAAGAAATGAAACGCATCACAGACATCTAGACATGATCTTCCATTACAGAAGTTACTTGGAAATGCTTCAGTTTGATGCTATGGTTTCCTTCACTTAATTTAAAATTACCTCAAGAATGTTAATCATCTCACAGCAGTAAATCCCCCCTGTGCGCCAAGCGTATTCCATAAAACCTAGAACTCTTTGTTCACGCTGATTGGGATCTCCAGGGGATTAGGTGGTCTGTCCATAGAAAGGCAAACAAGAGAGAATAATTCAAACCGGTCTTTGAAAATCACTGTGCTTCATAATCCATCATAACCACTGGTCTCGAGTGGGAATCAACAGCAAGGATTTGTCAAGGCCATAATGTGCTTTACCTGAATACAGGTATTATAGTTATTGACTCAAAGTATCACCCGAGGGCTACAACTGAGCCTGCAACCCACAAGGTGCTGCACAAACCTCTAGTAAAGGATAGTCCCTGCCCTTTAGGGAGGTGAATCACCTCCTGGTACAGCTACTTGGCTGGTACGAGTGAGGTGACTCCTCAGCTGCTGCTCGTGGTCAGCGCTGTCAGAGGTAGGACATCTCATGGGACTTCTGCAGTAGGACATCTCACGGGACTTTGGTGCATGATCAGCTACTACCCATCAGCTGAGGCATCACAGCTCACTCTGCGTGCTTTTAGCCCACAGCAAATCAAAGTAATAAGAATTAGCAGAACATGCTCTCACTGCAGGTTACAGTAAGACAAATTGCACCACTTTTGCAACAGGTCAGGAGCACACGTGAGGCTTGTTCCCAAATCTCTGCTGACAGAGGGAAATTTGGTCGTGCATTAGAGCCCTAGCTCTCATGTGAGCCAACCTGTATAGTTTATGAACATGGACTTCTCTCATACACATCTGTCACACATATGAGGGGTGACAAATAGACGCATGAGGACAGCAAAGGCTCTGACTGTTGAATCTCGCATAAAGTTAACAAGAAAACAAGTTTGGACTCGGCCACGTGGACTCAGGCTGCAAGAAACTTGAGTTTCCAGAGTAAAACCACTTGTGCAAGCAATGGAAGAAAGAACTGAGTCTGACTTCAGAGCTTACCAGGAGGGAAATAAAGAGGAGAAAAGGAAAGTAAAGTTTCTTTCTATCTCATAAGGGAAAAGAGGCAAGAAGTGGATGATGTGCCATTGCCAGGAATAATGAACTCTAGAACACCTAATAAAAATGTTCAGGGAGTCCTGTGATCTCAAACAGAAAGAGGCTGTAGAGAGATATCACTCTTTTCACACATATCCCACAGAAAAATCATGAAGAAAAAGAAGGGAAGCATAGTTGCGCCACAGAGCAAAACACTCTGGGGCTCTGTGTTTAATTTGGAAGATAAAACAGCTTGCCAAAGAGCGGGGGGATCATTTGTCAGACAACACTCTCCAACAGAGGACATTTTTAAGAGAAACTGTTCTAGGCTTAGAGAAACATCTCCACACTGCAGCGGCAGCTGGACAACCCAGAAGGAGGAGTGAATGACCATAGTCCCTAGCGAAGAACCGGGTACGGTGACTTGAGATACAGGCTTTGTGGGATGGAGACAGATGGACCATGAATATCATATGCCAATAGAAAAAGCATTTTTAAAGTCGCAGAAGAGGATATCCAGCTTACAAAGGTCTGGTGAAGGACTGTCAGAGCCATTTCATGGTAAAAGAAGCACTGAAGTGTTAGATAACTCTACTGAGGAGAACCTCAAGGGCAGAACTTGAACAGACACGAAGACCCTTTATGTGCCTGCCCTGAAGAGGACTAACAGCTACTTCACTGGCGTACTTGGAACAAGAAGCAATCCAGTTCCAGGTGAACAACGCTGAACAGCAGTTACATGGCAGAGCAAAAGTGACCGCAGACTTGTGCTGGGGGGGAAGGAAAGGAGGGGGAAGCACCAGTGAGGAGAGGCAGGCTGGTCCCAAGCGGTTCAGAGCATCACGAAGAAAACACGCGGGGTGCAGCCAAAGTAAGCAGGAGACAGATCTCCGAGGCTGCGGCAGCAGAGGAGGAAGACATGGTCGTGCTTAGGAAAGCCATTTCCATCAGGGCTGCAGGGAGCGGCGTGCCATGCAAACAGCCGCGCGGAGCCAGAGCCTGGCCGCCTGCTTCCAGTATCTGCACATCTCAGGGGGAGGTGCCAGGCAACCCACAGAGCTTCACACTGAGCAAATAAAACAGTAAAACCATTCATTTTCTGGAACTGGCCAAAATTCATCAAGAGGCAAGGTGAGAGAGCAGCTGTACATACAAGCCCAGATTTTATTTGAAGGAATTTTACAGTAATCTCAGTAGCTGAAAGAGCTGACATCATGACGCAGAGACACCACTCGAATTTGAGGGAAGCCGGAGGATTTATCTGCTGGTCAAGCACACAAGAAGCCAAAAGTAGATGTGCAAAGGGTACTGTGACTGACAGGAGGGTGAGTCTGTGCAGCTTTATGAAATCCAGCCTAGGTCAAAACCTGTTGGTTTGGATGGAGCCGATTCATCCACTAGCAACTCAAGGCGATGGCACGCGGTAATAAGCCAAATGGCAGCAAAACACGAGTCACAGGAGACAGGTACTAACTCAAAAAAAAACCAGCCAAGGCAAAACAACAGATAACGTGAGTGGCAGCAGAGAAAAACTCAGCCCAGATGACACGTAAGGAAGAAGTTAGAAGACACGGAGCTGTGGCTCCATGGAGGAGAGCCACAGACGGACTCACAGGAACAGCCTCACGCAGTGAGCGCAGCAACGCGATGGGAGCAAGACCCACCGAGCAAAACAGGACAGCCCAAGCGGGACCGGCTTGGCAGCTGGTGGTGCAGACAGAGGAGAAAGAAAAAAAAAAAGTCACTTCTGATCCACTTCCAAAAAGTCACTTTACAACTCAGTTAAAGCAAGTGCATCTCCTCCCTGGCTCATAAGTTCCTGAAAAAGAAAATAATGTCGTTATGCAAAATGGATGATGTTTAAATCTACCTAAGTGTGATGTTTTACATAGAAAATGTCAAGAAAAATATGAGGCGGTGAGAAAAACACAGCATATTGTCTAAACTCCACCTATTGCGGATGGACACCTAACATTTCTGGAAATATGTTTAGTTGCACCTAATGCATTAAAAAGGCCCCGAACTTGTTGCATATCGTGGTTGTGCCCTCACTTATAGAGAAGAGGCACAAACCTCACCAGTTTCCAGCTATTCAGCAGAAAAAGAACTGCAACACAGCCACACTGGCTTGTGCTCATTCCTTCCGACCTCACAGGGAGAATAAATACATCGAACATCACGAGGAGTCCAGGTATTACTCTGAGCAGAGTCTATATAATTACTAAAAATAGATGCTATGGAAAATCCCTGCGCTTTAAGCTCTTGCAGCTTTGGGCCAAATTCCAGAGGCTGTCACAACTGACAATGTGCACGTTTGTTAAGCAGCAACGCAGGCCACATCTAGCTGATTGGGGACTTTATAATGTATGTTTTACTAATGAATTTTATGCTAGCTGTGCCAAATCAGCTAGTTTATTTGGGCACATTCATGCAAATTGTACATCGACCTGGAGCAGAAAGAAAACTCTTCAACTTTCCAGTGCTGTGGAATAAAGGGGATGTGTTCTCTGAGTCGAGGAGCACATTTGGCACACTGAACAAGGGTCTTGAAGGCGTTGAGGAGGGTCTACCACAGCTTGATGAGGGGCTCTTGCATTTTGGAATGGATTTTGTGTGGGAGAAAATATTTTCCCCCTATTTCCTATATAATCTAGGGGGGGAAAATAGGGCAAGTAATAGAAAATCATTTTTGCTCAGAAGAAAATGTGTTTGGAGCCCAATGTTGTGTCATGTCAATTAAGCAAGCAGGAGAGGGTGGGTTTCTGGGGCGCTGTGTCCCAGGCTGAGTCCTGGCCCGGCTCCTGGGCACTGCGGGACAGCGGGCAGGCAGGGCTGACGCCAACGCTGCCTCCTACCACTCCTGCCCATCACGGCCCGCGTCTTCCCTGGGACCAACAGCTGTTTCCGTAGGAGAAGTCCTCAAACACAGGATAAAAGGCGATGACATCAGTAAGACTGCATCGGGAGCTGCATATTTGCACTCTCCTTAAAACTGGCCAACCACTCTGGCCCCGTTGGCTGCTTCCCATCCTCACCCCTTTCCAAAGATGTCTCTTCCTCTCCCAGACACCTACTTGCCGCAGCCTAGCGTTAAGCAAATCAGGGTAGCTCATTGCTCATCTTACCCCCCTAACAGACAGGAAAATCCAGTAGTACCCAGGGGCAAGCGAGGATGAGCTGAGCAGATACCTGCATTTACAGCTTTGCTCCATTCCTTCTTAGGGCTCTAAGTGCTTAGCCAAGAGAGAAAATACAAGTACTGTTAGGCTGGGAGCGGAGTCAGCATTTCCAAGTGAAAACTTGTTTCATAGGCACAGTGAAAACAGGGAAGAAAATCTCATTTCATACATTTTCTCAGTCTCCTTTGATTAAGTCTTAGTCTTCCACGTTTTTCACCCTCTGTGCTTCTCCATCCCTCTTTCCCCCTCCTCCCCCTCCCCATCCCCTCACAATTCCCAGATTGTGCTTTAAACAACAATACCGCAGCTGAAAGGCTATTATGCAGATTCATGAATACATAATTCAAAATCAAGCTACCACAACAGTTGCTCTTAACTTTTTTAACCCTATTGTCGGCCGAGCGGCGATGTTCAGCTGCGACAGCAGACGAGAGAAATATGACACACGCAGGTTTTCCCACAGCCTTTCGCCCCTTCTCCACGCTAATCCCATTGAGAGCATTTATGCCCGGAGCACAATGCGGGGATCCCTGCCGCGGTCCGCGGACTGGCCGCAGCTCAGCCACCCCGTGCCAGGGGGATCCCCCCGCCACGGTTTGGATCTGGGTTTTTTTGGGGAAGTAGGATGATCCAAGTCTGGCTGTAGACGATGGAGCTGCTGTGTTAGCTTGAACGCGAGAAACATTCATTTATCGCACGACTGCTCAGGCGCTCCAGTAAACAAAACTACACTACTGCAAAAATTTTCGCTGTAAAATGACACACCAAAAAACCTATTGAATTCACATCCCAGTGCTCATACTGGTTTGTTTCTGCCTGTTTGCTTCCTCCTGCTAGTTTCAGAGAACGCCAAGAACCAAGGCTTTACAATCAGCGGCTTCTGACAGGGGCCGTGGTGTCCATACACCTTCAAACCAAAAGCAGCTCTATCTGTTTAACGCGTAAATTAGTGTATTTTGTCTTCCAGTAACACGCAGCCCAGGTAGAGCGACCCACGGCACGCTGCCACTTGCAGTCTGGCTCCGCACACTGTGCCGCCCTGTTAACTTGCCTCACAGCCCAAATGCAAGCCTCGGTGTCCGTAAACTAGCCCCTTTAATTTAGCCCATAAAAGACTATTTCTGATTAGTGTCAGGTCAATTTAGTGTTCTTAGTACTTTGCAGGGGTTTCCCAGAAAGCTCTGTTCTCCTCGAAAGACCAAAGAACGCTCAGCCCAAAGGTAATTTTGGCATTTAAATTAAACCGTGGTAACTGTGTGCCTTTTTGCCTGTTTTCAGACGACTGTAGTCAAAGCAAGCACAGCGACTCCTTGGTGCTCTGTCAAGATCCCGCACAAGAGAATGAGATAACCAGCTCTTTAGCGAGTGGCTTAATAGGTTGTGAAAAGCCCGTCTCCAAAATTCAGCACAAGCATTTCTAATGGTCTACAGGCAAGTGAATGATGGCCTGATTTTTATTAAGTTTCACACAAAGGTGAATTAGTGTCTTTTGCTATGGCAACGGCAATAAAAGGATGTAGAATGACTCCAAAAGGTCCTGGCTGGCTGGGGAAATTGGTTGACATTCTGCAAACCTATTCAACCAGGAAAGGGTTTCATTATGTGCATTTCCCCCAGGTTGATGGGTCCCATCATGTGTTCCCCCCCCCAGCCCACTGCCAGGGATGGGACAAGAAGAGAGCAGGAAAAAGAGGTCTCATCTGGACCCCTAAAATGGTGCTAAACCACCCTGCTAAAAGGAGGGAGAAGGACATGGTTAATTGCTATTTGCTGAAACCATTGGGGGAAAAAAAAGCAACAGGGAAAGAAAAACACCAGATTAAAGCCAGCTTGAGGCTTCCCACTAGCTCAGGCAAAGATTAAGTTCTGCTTCATCAGCTGATTCAGAGAACTGCATACCCAGAGCTACGAGATACCTGGCGTGGGGACTGACTACAGCTCAACAACAGGAATTAACGCTTTTTGCCAGCCAAAAGACATGCACACCACCTGGGTCCTACAGTTGCTATGGCTGGTTTCTCAGTAGACAGACTATATGATGTCTTTCCCTTACAACTTCAATGCTCTTTTCCATTGATTTCTGTCATCTTCTATAGATCCCACTACCCAGAGACTTAGTTAACGACATAAAAAATACCTAGAAGAAAGGGCATCCTCATTTACACTCGGAAGGGAGCAAACAGGGAATAAACCAGAAGAGACCGAGCATTTCGGCTGGTGAATGGTATGTTACTGGGGCAGGTTGCCATACTGTGCTTTTGTCTTCACTGGAGAACCTCGCGCCTGTGTGGCAAAATACAGTCTTTCTCCGCTCCCAGTTCAACAATGCCGCTAGCTTCCCACAATAACAGGAGTCTGGAAGTCTTGTATGAGCCCATCGAGTACTTCAGCCGTCCTCTGCAGAGCCTGATCCAAGCTGATGATTTCTTCCCTACTGACTGTGGATCAAGTTAGTCACGCAATCTCGAGCTCCTCATCTGCTTCCACAGTCCTTGTGGGGATCTAACGGTTTTCACTCAATCGCAGGTTCGGAGAATAATTTAGGTGGGAAGGGAGGACTTTTGGAGGGCAACTTGTCCAGCTCCCTGTTATCCAAACATTTCCATTCAGCTATTTTCTGAATTCATAAAAATTCTCTTGTAGTCTGTCCCTGAGCTTCACCTTATGTCGTCTTCTTGATACAGCAACTGCTTGGTGGGCTTCCACCCTCCCACAGCGCTCGTAGCAGTTCTTCACACTTACAGTCCCTTGTCTGAGCACATCAAGAGTTCCTGGTGGGGCTGATTAAATATCATCCCTTGTTTTACAGAAGGAAGAACGGTGCCTTCACAAGATTAAGTGGCTTGGCGAACTCCTCTTGTCAGGCTTTGCCCCACGCGTTAGTGACGTGCCCAGCCGGCCGCACTGCGGAGGAACGGAGCGTCGCGGCAGCTCTGGCTCGGAGGAGCCTTCACTGCCGACGGGAACTGCAAACCTCTTCGTCAACGCAAAATTCAGCAGCGAGGAGTGACTAAAGGAGGGGGAAGAAACTGTCAGGAATGTTTGAGGTCACAGCCTGAGGGCCCTAATCAATAAAAATAAATGGTAATCTTCCCCCAAGGAAATGTTCTGTACCTTTTAATCTCATTTCTTCTGGAGCTGATAGAAGCAGTGGGGAAAGACGGTGACTTTTTGTTACTTTTTATTTACTCCAATGCACTGGATACTGTCTGTCTGAGCTCCAGCTTCATTGCTGTCTTCCTTTACTTGAAATTCTTCCAGACAGTTTGATGAATGAATTGTGAAGTGGTCCAGCATCACTTGTTCTTTCTACAGCGCTATCAAAAGAATATGCTCTTAAAGTACAGCTCTCCCGAACACGGGGCGGGGGGGGGGGGAAACCCTTTCAGGAGAGCAGCTGCACACTGTATATGTGCTATGTTTATGGAAAGAGTAAACATGAAAAACAGACACATTTGGTTTTAATTCACTTTGACTGACCCAAGGAGTCCTCCCCAGAGATAACACTCAGGTCAGCCCATAAATTTTCAAATAAGCGTGCATGATTTTCACTGCATGTCCTCTATTAAAAAAAGCCAGAAAGTTGTGTGGGGAAGGGTTTCTGAGCAGACATTCAATAAAGACACTGACACAAAACTGGCATATTTGTGGACTATTTCCCCAGAGAGGCCAGCCATGGTACCAGCACATGCCGTGGAGCAGATCAACAGTCCATAGGAAACCTTGCTTCTGTATACCGAAGTACCTCATGTCACCGGAGGCAAGAGTCAGAGGCTCAGACATAACATTGAGTAATATCTTAACCTGCAAAGAGCCTCGCTGAAGCCAACAGATGAAATCATGGGCTCAGATACCATTCACCATGGCTATCGCAATTTGATCCGTGATTACAGCTTCTGGGAAAATTCTCTCACTTCTTCCCTCCACCCAATTTTTAGACAAGTTGAAAGGATTTTGTCATAGAGGACAAAATTTTTATTTTATCTTAGCTCTTGATAGCAACATAAATCTGGAAAATCCTGAAGCAGGTGCCAAAATGTGGTCCTATTAATTACAATCAAAACATTGGAACGTTTTAAGTCCTCTACAGAAAATCACAACGCCGGACCACACTGTGGTGTCCTGGCTCTCGTGGAGTCCACCTCATCAAAACATTCCTCATGGGCTTAGCCTTAAGCATCTGTTTATGTGGTCTGCTGAGCCCAAGCCGTGCAATGCAACTGTTGCAGAAGTGTCCTGTATCAACAGAGCTGTGCTAACCGACAGCGGCTGGTCTTACCGCTGTACGGCATTTCCACATGCGGTGCTTTGTGTTTGGTTTACTTCTGGATTTTACTTCACTGACACAGAGAATGACAATTTTGAGTTATCGTTAAGGTAATGACTGGCATTACACAATATAACAGCCCAGCATTTGGGGTTTCTTTTCTTTTTTGTTTGCCTTTTTGTTGACAGTGGTGCTATTTTAAAAGATGCTTGAGTGGTACCCAATTCAAGTCCCTTACATCACTTTGAAATTTGAAAATCCTCAATTCACCTTCAACAAAGACATAGCTGGAAGCACAGGACAGCCCTGATGTACACCAATTTATCTTAATTCCCCAAACTCAAGCCAACTGCTCTCAGTAATATTCCACTGAGGAGGTGATATTGATGAAACTCAGCCAAATACAAGAGCAAAATCCCTTTTTCCAATTAGATGTTTTTAACATCTCCAAAACAGAGTTCCATCATGTGACAACATCTTGAATTAATTGAGCTACGGGCAATCCTCATTCTTTTTGTGTACTATGAAATGTAGGAAACACAGATGCTGTCTGTTTAAACTGTCAAACAAGTTTCCTGATGGTAGCTATCATGTCTGCTACAGACTTGTTGGTTTAACAAATGTTGTGAATGCAAAGTTGGAACATGTGTGCAAAATATTCCAAGCTATAAACATCGGAATCATTAGAAGTTTGGTGAAGGTTTGTATCATCATCATGAGAAGAGCTGTAACTGCTCTGGCTGTTTTGCTGAAGGGTTTCAGGAAGGCTTTTCTATTTCAAATATTACCACACTTCTCATGAAAAGCCTCGTTGCCCCAAACAGGAGACCCTTACTTAAAACTGCAGGCAACTGAGCGAATGGTTGGCGCACAAAAAGCCTTCTATTTTTCTTGGTTCAAGTTAACAACAAAAGAAATACCGCAGGTAATTTATGGCCTTTCTTATTAGTACAATCCTTGAAAAATAGGAGGATTAACTCAGCAAGAACACGGAGAAATTTCAGATACTGTGCCTAACAGTGAGATACCATCTTTCCACACACATTTCTGTAGGTAAAGTTGTTGAGACCTTTATGGCAAGATACACCAAAGTTCCTATTGCAGGTGTGCGGCAGGGAAAAGGGACAAGGCCACGTGTGACAACTTTCAGAAAAGGGATGAAATCACAAGATGCGTGGTTATTCAAGTCAGAGGTGACACAATTAAGACAAAGCACTGAGCTTATAAATTCCTGATACACCCTAACTTCAATGTTTGAAGAAGGACAAGCATTTATAGCTTGGCTATAGTACATGGTTATTTCTTGATCCAGATGATTTTTATCTCCAGTAACAACGAGATGCATAGACAATTATTCGTTGCATTTGTAGTACCATCAGAAGGTTCAGGAGATTGTAATCCTGATTTTACTTACTATAAAACACACTAATGATCAATGGTATAGAGAAGTTTGAAAAGGATCCCAGATGCTGGCTGGAACAGGAGCTGGGAAACCTCTTTCTTGTTATATCAGAATCAAACTTGTTATTAAATATCCAACTATCACTACACATCACTAGCAATTGCAGGACTTAATGAGGACAGGCTGCTGGCTTTTAAAACCACCTTATCATTTCAGCTCAACACAGAGTAAGAAAAAAATATGACACTCCTTGGAACCATTTCAGAAGAGCGCTCAGGCTCGCCGAAGGCCAGATACCCATATATCTGATTTCCCTGACTTTGCTTTTGAGAAAAGTAGAGACACTCCTAGAGACCTCAACACCTGCATAAGGGTAGGAAACCATTCTGCACCCAGCTGTCGAGGTTTCGGAGTGGTTTACCTGTGTCACAGCCACACGCAGGGACGGTCATTCAGAATGACGGGATTTTTGTGGGACTATCAAAGCACTGTCAAGTACCAGCAAAGTGAAAAATAAGGTGCCCATGGGGAGAGTCATGACATTGTGAAGCTGTAGCTCCAAGGCATTTTGGATCAATGTACAATGTGCTGTCCGTAGGACTTAATGAAACAATTACGGCCCTCCCGTTGATTGCCTTTGTTTTCTACCATGAATCAATAGATCATCAACTGTAAATGTCAATGCGTTCATTCTTTCCTAGGAGGTCACTCTGCAAGGTAATAATGAAGAACACACAGCACTTGACTAAATATGCTTTCGAATTACTAGCTACGGATAAATGTCTCAATTTCTAAGGAGTCTAAAGAACTGAAAGATGCTCATACGTGCAAAAGAAAAACTGAGGCCACAACAGAATAACCCCAAAGGAAATGTGAATGGAAAATCAGCTGTTAAAAAGCATCAAAATCGTCAGGCATAGAAAGCGTATTCCTCTTTGTAAATGGGAGGTATATTTTGACAACTTCACTCCTTTGGATCGAGCGGGCTTCTATCAGAAGAGTTCTGCCTTTTCAGGAACGCCCTTTTTTAATTTTAGCAAGTCTCATTTTTCTATTTCAGTGTTCTGCTTTTTCCCATTATGTAAATAGTAATTATTATTTTTATTTTACAATACAAGGCAATAAAAATATAGATTTAATATATTAAAAGCAGACCACAAGAAGATACATAAGCTCCAATTTCATTACACTGCACTGGGATTCCTAGACTATCTCTATGCTGTTAAACAGACCCGTGAATACAGGAGGTTTTAGAGGGTCACCACCTGAAACAGGTATTGATTTGGAGTGACGAGATCAGTAATGAGATGAGGGGTTTGCATGATGTCAGAAGCTGAAGCTGGTCGACATAAAAGTGAAGACTACACGTTAGTCAAGGTGCAGCACTATTCCAGTGGCCTTGCTGCCAGGTCCCAGCTGGGGTCGCTACCTTTTATCCACGCAAATACCCCTCTCATCCCAACCAAATACTTAAACTGCTGAAGATTTTTGTCAGACTACTGCCATGTTTGTTTTCACTGAGAAGGCAGTGTCTCACGTATCCCCTAATTACAGCTTGGTAAGAGTGTGCTAATTTATTCCTGGCTGAAACATGCTGACAGCCTCCAAACGAAAGGAGGAAGCGACAGAAATACTGCTGTCTCATAGCGCCATGGAACGTCCCCATCTCGCATCAGAACAAAAACGCCTCTCCATAACAGTATTTTTAGGAGACAGAGGGAACAAGCTCTAAGAGCATACAAGCTCTCGAGGATGCTAACATAGCAAGAAGAGTATAAAGAGACAATGTACAATAATGTGACAGAATGTTATGGACTAACCAGGAACTCCGATGTGCTGATTTGAAAGGCCAGCAAGGGAGAAGTCCTCTCTGCCCCGATGGCCAGGGTGAGCCTTGAGCCACCACGGTCCCTTGGGAAGAGGCGCAGTAACTGGAGCAGGACATTCCTCTGAACCCCAGATCCCCTGAGCCTTCTACCTTGTTCCTGGAAGGCAGTAATCCCCTCCCTGCACTGAAGCCAGCTTCGAAAGGAGTATTTACAAGACATCTGGGATTTTATGGACTGCAAAAATTTCAGGGATGAGGATAATCTCAACTTGAGGACACATGCAGCAGCTGTCACAGCAAAGCCTCTTCCAGGTTTCTGGGCACTTGCGATAATGTAGTTGTATGAAAAATACTAAATAATTTAAAATTGTGAACCTTGTTTTATCAACTGATCTGTCTTTGACCACTTTCATCTTGAGCAATAGTGATAATATATTCACAAAACAAATGCATTGCAATGCCCTTGGCAATAAAGAAAAGCATTGCACTCTCCTGACCTCCAAGTTCACTATTAGAAACCTTATTTTGACATCATTTTATTCCCTGCATAGGTGAGAAAGAAATCCTGACATCAAAACAACTCAGGTTAAATACTAAAGAGGGATAAGGAGAAAGCAGAAGAATAATGGTTTTTTTAAGCTTTCACAATCGATGCACTAGAAACCTTGCCAACGACATCTATTGACGACAAAGAGATTTTTTTTTTTTTTAATTTCAGGGCAGGTGTGAACTAAGCATTGATTTTTTTTTAAATAAAATTTTGTGTTTCACTTCAAAATCAGTTGGCTTCTGAAAAGAGAGGGCCTTAGCAAGGGAATGGACAAGCTGTTAGTAACTGAAAGTGCAACCACTACGTTAATTGACGGTGAGCACAATACACAGCTCTTGCACCAGAAGACGTGAGCACAGATTTTTGGAGATAGCATTTCTCCTGAAAGGCACCGATTTGGTTGTTGCAATCCCATCACGAAATACAGGGCAGCTTTCAAAATGCATGCAATAAACAGTATTTTAGACATTATTAATGCTCCTTCTGCACACGGTTTGATAGGAGTTGGTCAATGAAACTGCAACATGGAAAGGTGTAACAAGAATTACTTAATCTAGAATAGTATCAAAAGCATCTTGAGATAGGTAACTCTGCCAGCTGGCACCTCCTTAAGTGTTCTACGGATTTTAATTTCAGTCATATATTAGTAGCATAACATCTAATAAATCTAGTGTTTTAAAATCTAGAATATTTGTCTTGAAATACCTTTTAATCCTGATTTTTAACAAATTTGTGCTTCATTCAACTAATGAAGTGCAGACCTTTGCCAACCCCACAATAACCCCTGACAGTAACTTTTTTTTCCAATATACCACAATTAAGAGGAGAATAAAAAACTAAACTCAGAATGAGATATTAATAAAAGAGACCCAGAAAGTGTGGATACTCAGACAAGAACTAAGATGAGTGGTACGCTGACCTTCGCAAGCCAGAACATGCCCTCTGGTGGCAGCAGCTTGAGAGCATTTAGGGAGAGAAAAATGATGTTTGCTGGGATAGTAAGGGTTGGTTCTTCCCCGTATTTTACTTAAATGTGGTAGATAAACAGAAAATATGGATCTATGTTAAACAGAAAAATCAGTTAGGATAGCGACAATTATTATTTCGAAAATGCAATATTTATTTGTTGATGTAAAACACTGAAATAATTTTGTCTCTGATTACTGGAGCAGCTGGCACTAGGGCACCACACTGAAAAAGGATACCAATGGGGGAATACTTAAGAAAGCTCAATAAAATATCTTAAAAAAAACATGACTATTTGGAAAGGTAATTGGGATTGGTTAGTTTAGAAAAAACCCAGCTGGTTGACTTGGCAACAGTCTTTGAAAATGTCTGGAGCTGTTGCAAAGAGGAACCTCAGTGATCGCTCTTCATATTCAGGTAGGACAAACCAAACCAGGTTCACTTGCAACCAAAAGTATGAAAATTAGATACCGCGTATGAAAAACTTTCAATAACAAGGATACTATTCCCTGTAGAGAATCGCTCTAAGGAGCAAATTGAACTGCCTTCGTTAGAGATTAATGCAAACCATGAGGTTCACCCCTGTGAGGGATAGTGACCTGTTCTTGCTCTGCTTCAGCCTGGAGAAGACAGGGGACAAGCAGCAAACAGTTTTTGAAAGTCCCATCCAGCCTATACTTTTTTGCTCCTATGTAAACATCGTGTGAGAATTTCAACAGAATTCCTGCAATTTCATTCCTTAACTCGAGCTTTTTGCCATAAATGCAGTACACCGACCTCAACGCATTGGGCTTTTTTAGTATTCTACAACGCTCCATTGATTCTTCCTGGACAACGACAATCAGATGTCATAGACAAAGGGAAGTGAATGAAATCTGACACATTTATTTTAAAGCCTGCAGCAGACTAAATTGTAAATAAATCCTGCTTTTTCTGGAGCACAAAGGTTGCAGACTGACTGTCCCTGTGGACTCTGCTTGCTTCTCACTACTTAACAAACTTGCTAACGCTTTCTTTTGTCCTGATAGCAGTCTCTCAGCAGGACTTTTGGCAGACACATGTATTATGTGTCAAAACCGAAGTGGAAATAACTGATGGGAAGCACAAAAATCTGATGGGAATAATTATAATACGGAAATGAATAAACATCAAAACAGTAAAACATAACCACGAAGAGATACAGCCACAAAGCTTCTGAGCCGTTACTTGTCCAAGATGACCAGCAAGAGCCACTGTTTTCAGAGTTAAGATAGTTTCGTATTAATAGATAACATTAACATATGCTACACTTGGATTTATATATTAATTTCACCTATTTACATTCCTATTTACTTTCATACTGTTAGAAACCAAAGCTCTCACAAGATGAGCTTTAAATGTGCTATAAATTGCATATAGTAGATCAATTTATAGCATTTTATTTAGGAATCCACTGACCACAGCTAGGACCTGGATACTGTGTTTAGTATGAATTACTATTGTACCTCTGTTCCTGAAAACGCATTGTGGCTTATACAACGTATTTTAACACCCTCCATTGTCCTTGTACTTGAGCTGTTCTAGTCACAGAATGTTCCATTCAGTAAGCGCTTGTACACTTGGCGACTTGGTCACCGTGCTTTCAAACAAACTCATATAAAATGAGCTTGTTATAATCAACCTAGCTGGTATACTCATTTTGTTAGCAGCTATGGTTAACACCATGTATAAATGGTGTTATTTATACAGTTTGTTTTCCACAGTGCATTTTTATTTCCCCAGTGAGACTAATATCTGTCTCATAACTAAAGGCAAATCACACAGCTACTTACCTGTTCCTGCTCCTCTGAGCAGCAGCCACTTCAGTTCCTCCCTCCGTCACGCCAACCCTTCCTCGGCGACTTCTCTGCAGCACCTTCCTCAGCCGACGCTCGAGCCTGAGCGAGGGACGCAGCCCACCACCCTGCCCTCCTCAGGACAGCCGCAGTCAGGGCTTGGGAACTCTCCATTGCTTCCACTAACTTAGGAAAACAAATAATTTGGCAAGTGGAAACTTAATCCGGCTTTTTTTTATGCTCAGTATGTGAGATCAGATGCAAGAGGCTCTGAAGGTGCAGTTTTATAAAAATATGGGGTATGATGCGTGACTACAATGCTTCTGGAAAGGCTGGTGATTTCCCCGAAAGGTGGTGATGTCTTCTGTCCTAAATATTGTCTAAACACTTCCAAATGCAGACTGTGCCTGTGCAGGACTGGGACAGAACGAGCAAGAAGAACCATTACAGCTCAGGGAGGGACGGTGGAGGTAGAAAGGCTGATGAGGAGAGCACATAATATATGTCTGAAGGATTATCTGGGATGACCAGAATAAGAGGGAACTCAGAAATACAAGGCTGATCAGGCTGGTAGCCTCAGAACGATCACCTGGCAAAGATACTAACAGAACTTCAGAAAGAGTGATGGATGTAGACTCCAAAGGAGCAATGAAACAGAAAAAGTAAGTGTTCCCAGGAAGCATGATTTGGAGGACAGAGCCTTATGCACTGGACCACCGCAAGCCTTGGCACACCAGAATTTGGAGCCATGGTGGCACTACACTTCGACAGAAGTCTTATTCAGGAACCAGAATTAGCTGGAATTGTGCCCCATGCAGCAGGAAAATGATCAATGCTTGGTTATCTTTGTGCATGTAATCCAGATTTCTGTGTTGCTTGTTTGGCTTCTTACTTCAGAGAACGTTTATTTTCAACCAACTAGAAATGGTATAGCCTCACTAAACCAAACGGCTAGTCCTATCTACTCGCCATTTGTGAAAAGCCTACCTCTTTATTCTATTATATTCACAAAAGGAATTCCAAATTCTGTTTCAAAGCATAAACTCTTTGTTAATCTGTGTAGCTAGAACTAAAATTCAGTTGTAAAACATGGCCGTATGTTTTGAACTGACAGGTATCCCTCCTACTCACTCCTACTCTTTGACTTCCCTGATTTTGCTATCCACTGGACACTTAGTCAACCTCCAAGATAATAAATTCCTACCAAGTAAGACAGAAGTCACACTTGGAGCTATTAATTATTTATAACAACTCACAGAGACTAGAAATAACTTTATTTTCTATACTTACAAGTCAAACAGGCCTGCTGAAAAGCAATTACAAACTCAACATGCGGGTTCTTTTGCATTTACTGAAATGTGTTGATGCCGGAAATGAGTAAGCTCCCCATTTATTTCCAATTAAAACAAAGCATGGTATTTTTTAGCACTGGTCACAGCTCTGCATTTTCTTACCACCATTTTATGCAACCTTACTTTAGGGATAAACTCTCACAAACTACCTAGACTAAAAAAAAAAATGTATAAAATATTTCGTACTAAATTAAATATCTTTAAATTCAATAATTCTCAATGACAACATCTTATTAAATAAAACTATAATAGTGGTGAATTTTCAGCTCCACTGCAGTGGCAAAACTTACAGAACTTCATCCTCAGACTCTATTCCACTTCTAAAATAGGGACAGAGTTATCAGTCCTGAAAAATACTGCACTGATTTCCTTTTAAAATAACACTAAAGAATCTCAATTTTTACCTTTTTTTTTTTTAAATACATCTATCTCTGAGTTCAGTAAGAGTCAGAAGCCCAACGTGCCGTAGTGCTGCAGTTCCAGTGGAGGTCAGAAAACGAAAGCACCATTTCAGAATTCACAGAAAATGGTCATTTACCTCTAGTGGTCACACCAATGACAACGTTAAGCTGTACTCAATTTTCCATTTTATACTTATGTCACTTTTCTTTAACTGCATTTCTTAAAAGCTCCCCAAGAGAAACAGAGCATCAGATAGAAGTCTAATACATATCTAGAAGGCATCTCAGTAACAAACAGTGGGCACAAGAAGATGGGGCTCTTCCAGCACTCTCAGTGCTGACGTTAAGTCTGCTCCCTTGCAATTTAACAGAAACTTTAACTTCTCCAGGAACACAGCGAGGTCATCATTAAATGGTTTTGACAATCTTTAAGATTTTGCAAATCATACTGGAATTCCTCTGTGCCCATTAACCGCTTCTATATCATATAAAAAGGTTTTCTCATTTATTTTGGTTTTAAGCCATGTTGGCATCACCACTTTTCAACACATTGTGCAGGCAGGAAATGTTAATGCTATTTGACATTTCACTGAGTGGCAAGAGTATTTTCTCCACAGAAGGGAACTCTTTATAATAATATTCATAAGTAGCATTTAGTGGTTCTCCCATGGCAATAGGTTTAGATAAGACATGGACAAACTAGACCGTACAGTGTACAGGAACTTCTCGGTACCAGGCAACACATAAATACCAGATATAATGCTGACAGAAATTGTTGCAGACTGGGAATACATCAATAGAATACATCCCAATTAATAAAACATAACATTACTTTTTTAAATTACGGTTGAAGCTGTAATCTATATCAATAATATTACAATGATCAAACAGATATGGAAAAAAAAGTTAAATCTGCAATGCACTTAAATCCCAAAATTCTCATGTCTTTTCCACATAAAAATCAACAATGAATAATATTGGCCTAGTGTTTAAAAACAAATCAAGCCCAAGAATGATAGGAGATGTAACCCTCAGAGGGTAAAACTGAATTTGGTTCCTTTTGGGGAAAACACACCTACACATATATTCCTGAATAAGAATCTTTCTTGAAAGTTTAACAGGAAACTTCAAGTTGATTCAAGGTAAATCCTAGCTCCTGTTATCTGAGAAGATAAGAAACACAAATGCATTGGTATTGTCACGATGCTGTAATACATTACCGAATTATACAATAGTATAATAATAGTTATTTCCCCAAATTCCTGTAACTCATATGACTTGATAGGGACACAGACTACTAATGCCAACGTTCACATATCAGATAATAAAGTGCTTTCATAAAGCATCACAACTTCCTGTGTTTCCAACAGAAGTATTTAGTAAAATGTTATTAAAGATGTTAACCTGTGAGCTGCTGCACCATAAACAAAACAGTAAAAACGCAGGAATATGATATTTTAAGTCTTCCCACACAACTCTGCAGAAAAAAATTGCAGCAAATCCCAGCAATGGTACCTCACGTCTTTTTTTCAGCATAGTTCTGAAATGTGCACTGAAGAGCCATAGGATAAACCTCCCAAGCTCTATTTCACATTAGTGATGTGCATTAAAACATCATCTCTTTTTAGACAAAGGATAAGGCTTATACCAAAAAACCACTGTGCCACTTGGCTGCATATCTTTGGTATATTTATAGTGCAACTATTCTGTTTCATCTCTAAAGGGGAAAGTTTTCCAAAGCACTGCATCCCCTGCCACTGAGAATCTACTATGAATTCCTACATTCACTAGGACCTCAGACACCAACCTACAGCTTTAAACAAATGAAGAATGTGCAGTGAAAATAATTTACTCCTGTTTTTAAATATACTATTGAAATAAAATTAAACCATGCCAGATTTCACCTTAGAAAGTAACAGCAAGTTCCAATTCTCTTGCAAGAGTTTGGGAGCATACAAATGCAAGCATAAATTTCATGGCAATTTTTAAAGACAGATATCCAAGGCGCTATTTGAAAAGATTTGCAATTTAATTAGCGTTAATCTAGATTTAGTCAACCTTAGTCTCTACAAAAAGACAACTGTTTCTCATTTTGCTTAGACCCTTAGAATTATTGAAAATGCACAGAAAGGCTAGAACTACTTAATTAAAATATATTGCAAGCATGTTTTGCTAAATTTATATTGCTAAAGCCTTGCCATATTGCAAGTTTTATTGGAGTTGGCCTTTAAACACAGTACCATGTATTCACACAAGCCTAGACGTATACCTGTATTTCATACTGCTATTTGATAGGCATACCAACACACGAATATAGTACATATCATCCAGTGGCAGTGCAATAAAATGTGGTGCCATCAAAATGCCATTTAACGATTTTTCAACTTCTAAACAACAACATTCTTTCAGAACAGGTCTGTCCAACCAAACTTGCGTATTGTTGAACACTGGCTTCGTCGCTTGGCCCCTTCCTTCTTCTCTTATACACACTGTAAGGCATCACGGTTCTCTTGTGAAGTACTCTCACTCGGCCCAGTTCCTTAATACGACCTTCATCAACTGAATCAGAGAACACAAAAATTAGTTATGTATATTGTCCATATGATCTTAATTTATGCAACTAACTTCAATATGCAGCATGAAAACTATATGAAGTAATAAAACCAATCTGCAGATGAAAGCAGAGTTGATCTACAGAGCTGTCTTCTTGAGTCATGGTTGAAAACAAAACCTAGCTTGCAAAGTAACTGTATTTGCGGTGTGTGAAAAAATAAATCATGCATCACACATTTCTAACGGTGATATACGGCATTTCGGAAAATACCTCTACTGCTGTATTTTAAAATTCACATTCATTTAATGCTCACTGGAACCACTGCCAGAAGTGAAACTCTATCTGGGAAATACTTTCAAACACAATTGGCCAGAAGAGACTTGCTGTTGTTGCCATATTGCACTTAATTATTACATCACTTGCAAAACCCACCAGCACAGAGCACTCCCTTTCCCCAATTGTGAAAAGTGTATTACATCAGCAAGAAGCCTCCACACTGTTTGCCTTCGGTAAGCATCAAGCAATAAACCACTTCCACAGGCAAAACTCTCTGGCCCTCCAGCCCCCATCTTTTTTTCCTCATTTATACTGGTTTCTAAGTTTCTCTAGTAGAATGAAGTTAAACACACGACCTTACTTCAAGTCTGATCTGCAGAACGACAGAGTTAGCAGTGCAAGCACTAGCTGGGTGGTCACAACATAACTCCTCAAGCTTTCAAAGATACACACACTGTAGTTGAATCTTATTAACCTCACCTACAGACCCTTTGTGACTTGATTTAACCAGAATCATACACATAAGAGCATCATTGAACAAGTTAAAACTTCCTTATTTTTATTAATCCAATTGATGCTACTCTTGCTGAATAATAATGTTATATAGCCGCTGTATGTCAGAAAAATTGGCTTTACAGTGCTAGAAAATTCTTTACAGAAAGCAAGAGAACATGCCACATGCCTGAGGCCACTGCAGGAAAAATAAATAAAATTATTACAAAATACTGGTGAATAAAATCTTGGACTTTTCTGAACTTAAGGTTTAAAAAGCCATTAATGTAAGAGTCAACTTGAACACAGAAACTGAAATATGAGTTTGAGAATAGAACCATAGAAACTCATATAGTAACAGAGATGCTTACTAGGTCAGCATCTGGGGACATAAACTATGCAAAGACTCAACTGGTTTTTGGCATCGGGACATTATTCTGACTGAAGAGCCAGCACAAGGAAGTATAATTGCTTAGCTTTAAGTACTGCATTGATCTGCCCCAAATTAAAATATTTTATATGTCCATGTACTTTCTTCATTTAGGTTAGAACATGTAAGGTTCCTAGAACAGGACCTGAATGCCATTCACTCTACACCGTCCCCCAGTGAAGCCTTCTGCTGATCAGTGGTTGACTCAAAACCAAACCCACTGCTGGGGACATCCAGATAATTCAAATAGCTACTTCATGAGTAAAAATAGGTTTTATTTATAAGAGAATAAACAGAGACAGAACTTTCTCAGCAAGTTTCACAAAGGGCAAGAGATCCAAAGTGCAGAGGGTATGACACCAGCTCAGGGAAGCCAATTAGTCACCACGTCCTGTCTTGCCTTGTTTTACATACCTGAAGCTCACTAGAGACTGAAAAATATAGTTCACCTATTCTTTGTGTGTAAGTAGCCTTTGGACTTGCCACAGGTACGCTAAACAACTTGTCTGGAAGAATCTGAAAAAATCTTTAAGACAAATTTCTATTCAAATGTGACCCTTACTATGAAAAGCTTGATATTCTTTAGGCTTTAATAAAGACAAAGGAGGTCATCAAGTGCTTTTCTTTGCAAGACATTCTTAAGAACCTGCCCCTATTCATCCACAGAAATGCCTTATAAACATTTTTCTGCTGATTGCCTGAATTTAGTATGTGAAACCTAACAAAGCCTGCTTTACAAAGTTTAGAATGACTTCATTACTTTTATCTGTGTTTTGATTCCTAATATGAAAGCACAATGTATTTCTTAAGACTTAACTAGGAAAATGTGGTTTGAAGGAAGAAAATCTGAATAGTACTTGCTAAGATTGCATTCTCTGCTAATTATTGTTGGCAATTGCTTTAGATAAACACCAAAGTCAAAAACACTTTATGGCTTTCTCTCCCTCTTTGAAACCCATTAGGTTTTTGATGTGTGGCCAACACCTTTCTGATATCCCAACAGGTTTTTTTTACTACCAGCCCTACTGCCTCTTCTCTTACATCCTCCTCCCTTCTCAAAGTTCACCAAGGAAAAATTTGCAAGTTTAACTTCTGGAGGTGACACAAGTGTAAAGTTATTTTAACTTCTTAAATTGCAAAGTTGATATTTACTGCACCTCTAGGCTGACTATAAGTTTGTGTCCTGAAATGGATTTACGCCAAGCCTAGCCTTCACAGTTTCATGCCAAAAGCACTTTCAAAGCTGTTCACTACTCACTGTTGATATTCTTTGCTTGCAAATAATACTGAAGCCTGATACTCTGGATGAGTTCATCTTTTGGCCTGTAGTGTTCCTGGCCCCAGATTGCATTTCTTACAGGAACTACAGCTACTGCACCTTCGGTTTCACTATAGCCTTACTGGCTCGGCTGAACTGTTCTTGCTGCTCAGCATTTATACCCTTACTCCACTTTTACTCATTACATCAAGCGCAGCTGGTGCATTACCCCCCTTGCAATCAGGCCCATGCTAGCTCTAGCTCTATATATAGCAGCTCTATGAAACAGTTATTACGCCGAGGGTTCTAGCAAATTTGTTAAGTGCTGCAGCCAAGGCTTTTCTGGGGAGCGGTAAGGCTTGCCAAGCCATGCTGTAGACCGGTCCTTTCTTGGACTGTGACACACGTTTATAACGCGACCCTCAGGCAGGAGAAGGCTCTCCCAGAGCAATCGAGAAATACCAATATCTTGGAAAAAAGAAATAAAAATCAATGTAATATGAACGCTTCACACATGTTTTAAGCTTAATACAGCCAGTACAAACTACATACATAAAGACTTTGTAATGAATTTATCATCAGGAAAAGTTTAAAGCCAGATATGTTTGGTCTTACAAACTTACATTTGATCGACTGTATTTATATTTGTTCTACACATTAAGGTTGATTCCAGATTCTTCAAATAAGGTTTGAAAGGCAGAAAAATAATAGTCCAAATGTCTACAAAGATTACCTGGTTTAGTGAACATTTTTCCATTGACTCCCCCCAAAATAAGAACTTTAATGATAAAAATAACCTTCTGTAAAAGTACTTAAATATAGGCAATTTAAATGCCATCTGAAAAAGAAACCTTTTACTGAAATGTTAAGCATCAGTAAAATAATCTCAAGTACATAGTTAAGCTTTTAGAGAAGGCGAATAGGAACTTGTGTCACCACAAGAACAAATCTGTAAGTTAAAATTCAGCCACCTTTCAATTGCTACTGCTCTGGGGGCAACACCTTATGAATTCAGGAAAGTACACCCTTTATTCATGATTTAAACCTAAGCAGAATAGATTTAAGAGACTTTAATGGAAAAATAAAAGCAGATTGGACTCCAGCATTGTTTAAAAAAGAAATTACCCTCCCCAAAAGAAAAATTCACTATCTGCTCCTGCTGAGTGGCACATGATAAAATTTGCTTTATATTTAAGATGACACCAACTGAATTCTAACAGGTCTTCTCTGTGTGACTGATGCTGGGATACAGGAGCAATCCCAATTCAAAATGAGATCATATGCTATATTAAATAAAATTACTTGTTGAAAATAAGAAAAACATCTCTATCAATAAGTATTACTCCATGCTTTATTAAAGAAATTTCAGTTAGTGACTTCCATTTCTGGAAGAACTCAGACTGATCAGGTAGTGGACAATATGTTAGAGCAACGCTAATCATTACTGTAATTACTGAATGCAGTATTGTTACCAGTAACAAGTTAAAAAAGTATATTTTTCCTCCTCACATTTTTTCATTTTATACCTCCTGAGTCTCCCACTAACCTCTGTTCTACCTCACAAGTAGTTGGTGCATTAATTTATATAACCCTCAAAAAGATAAAATCATGGGTTTGAAGACAAAATTTCTTTTCCAAGTGAATACTTGTTGGATGCCTCATCAAGTTATAATTTTTAGCCAGTTAATTTCCTAAGGCTTGCTTCTTTAGCCATCTCCCTGGTCCAGCCCTGTCTAAGACCAGACCTTGTACGCCACAGTTTCAAAGACTGTGCCACGCAGCTCACGTGGCAAGTTGCTTCTTAAGAGTATTGTAGAAAGCATCCTCCTGTAAGTCCACATTTTCTTCATCTAAGCAAATATCACTGGGTCTTGGAACGTGTTTTTGTGGGGTTTTTCGCTTTTTTTTACAATTTATCTATTTCTGTGCATTTTCTCCTGACACCACTGGAACCACTTCATCTTTGTCATTTGAAATGAGTGGATTTGGTGGGAGCAGTTCTACCAACAAAGACTGTTTTAAATGAACAATAGTACTAGGAGGAGGTACAGTACTGCTAATTTCCATTTGAATTCTTGGGACTTTGCCTTTGTATCTGTGACTATCACCTTCTCACAGAGCTGTTGATTAACTGCAGAAGAGACACTGTCACTTCACATATAAAACATACAAGATTTAACCCTATAATTCAGTCACATGTATCAATATAGTTTGGATGGTAGATACATAAAAATAAAATCTAAACTTCAGAAAATTCCGTTCTGTAGATTGAAAGTACCTGTCATTTTAGGAAACTTAGCAACTGAGGATGCCAACTATCTGTCTTCACATAAATATCATCCCCTAAGCCTCAAAGCTAAAAATATGTCTGAATTCCTGTTGAATAAATTAACTGTCTTGTTTCTCTTCTCTATAGTCCTAAACCAGCAAATTATCTACATAGCATTCGTCTAGTGAAATTTGAATATAGGAGAGATTTCATATATAATTCAATCTCGCCATCATGATTCCATAAAAAAATGCAAATATTGAAAACAGGCATTAAAATTTTTTGTTCCCCACCCCATATCACTATTAAATGCAATTCGTACATGGAGGATTTGTGTTCTGAAAAAAAAAAGGCAACAAAAAAATGACAACAAAGAGCATATCAGATACGTTGCTAAGTATGAGTAAAAAACAAAGCAAAAAGTAGAAGTGATCTAAAGATGCTCTGTGTAATTTGTCTTGGCAGAAGTCAGGCAGATACTGGTTTGATTTCTTACCCAGCTACACACACACACACCCCCCTTCGGCAAAAGCACAGTCAACATCGCTGAGCGACATGGAGAAATAAGCTAAAAGTAACAGCAGTGGTCTTCAAAGGCAGCCTCACCCAGCAATCAGCCCCAGAAATACTTTTCTACTCAAGGGACTCGAGGAATGTGAAGAGCAGGAAGTCTGACATACTCCTGTACAATTCAGGTTTTATTTCTTTGCACAACCCAAAGCAAGTTCCCCCCAAAACTGCAAGCTCCCTCCCAAAACCAAAACGTGAGTTTCGAATGCTGATATGCATTCCAGCTGAAATACCAACATCAAATAAGAAGGAGGAATACTTTTACCATTTTTATTCACAGCGATAGCAAAATAGGCATCAGTGTGCATTTGCACAGAAATTCAAAGTTTCATGTTCTGATTTTTTTTTCTTACAGCGTAGGAATTGATTTGCATTTTTATAAAATTATTTTGGGAAGCCAATATCCAAATATTTTTTATTCTCTGCGTGCATTAATTTTTATTATTACTACCTAATATAAGCTGAAGTGAAAACCAGCTACATCTGGTCCGAAAGCTGGGTAAGCACATGCAGAGCCGTGCAACTGAGATTCAGAGAAGAGAGTGAGCTGCAACAGCCTGCTTCAACTCTGTGCAGGTTTGGAGCCAACATGGCATTGAAAAAAGTGTGATGGTTCAAAGGTTTTTTGTAGCAAACTATTATTAAACCAGTTTTTTGGTGGTGGCTGATTTGGATGAAGCTGGTTTTGATCAATACTGATTTGGAAAGACAGCCTGCAGCGGCAGCGATCTGTACAGCTCTTCTTCAGAGCCATGCGTGAGGGGTGCCAAGTCAATGGTACCTCTTCCCTTGTCCCCTTTTACATACTCCTCGCAAACATGGCATTTTTATGTCAGGGGTATAATCTAGAGATGTCAGCAAACTAACACTTTTTTAAAGTACATTTTTCCATTTACAGGAAAAAAAATTAAGAAAGAATTAAAAATAAGTGGGAAATTTATTTACTTATTTTTTTAAATAGGAATAAGGACAACTGCCACTTTTAAAAACCCCACATTAGTGACAGAAAAATATTTCTTACATTTTCTGTACAGAATGGATTCAGAATTAGTAAGAAACCTTACTGAGCTCTAGTACTTCTAATTCAAAAAAAGATAACTCCTGCTAAACTCCAAAATAATGCTGTTTCTGATCATAAGTTTCAGTTTCCTTAAATGCTACTTAACCCCCATGGAACAAAGAAAGTATTTGGCCATCTTCACTTTGTACTTCTTCATTCATGCTACACAGAGAAATTGCATTTTATTTTCTCCATACTAGGATGAAACAGTGGAAGAAAGGAAGGAAACAGACAAAGAATCAGTCCTAATGCAGAATTTTAAATATTTTAAACCGTGTCATTAACTGAAACCTGTGATTTCCTTCGAAAGCAGTCTTTGAAGGAAACTGCCATGTAAATAACTTGCATTATAAATTAGTTTCCATTTTGCTTAAAAATGGAATCTCAGAAAATTTTTACCCCTAAACATTAAATTCACAGTAAAAAAGTAGGAAGATTGGAGTGAGTCCAGAGGAGGCCACGAAGCTGATCAGAGGGCTGGAGCACCTCCCCTGTGAGGACAGGCTGAGAGAGTTGGTATTGTTCGGCCTGGAGAAGAGAAGGCTCCAGGGAGATCTAACTGCGGCCTTACCAGTACCTAAAGGGGCCTACAGGAAAAGATGGTGACGGACTGTTTATCAGGGAGTATAGTGACAGGACAAGGGGAATGGGTTCAAGCTGAAGGAGGGTCGATTTAGATGAGAAGTTAGGAAGAAATTCTTCACTATGAGGGTGGGGAGGCCCTGGCACAGGTTGCCCAGAGAAGCTGTGGCTGCCCCTGGCTCCCTGGCAGTGTTCAAGGCCAGGCTGGATGGGGCTTTGGGCAACCTGGGCTAGTGGAGGGTGTCCCTGCCCATGGCAGGGGGTTGGAACTAGATGGGCTGTGAGGTCCCTTCCAACCCAAACCATTCTATGATTCTATGATTAACACTTGACAACTGCTGTATTTTCAGACTGACAGCTCAAAGGCGATGCTTGCTTTCTGGGTTTGTTTCAAGTTGGTTTTGGTTTTTATTTTTCAATTTTGAAGAAGAAAGGACTTGCATCATTTTTAAAGAGAAACACAGTGTTCACATTTTCCAAATCAAAGAAAAATAATAGGTTTAACATTCAATTTACAAGGAGTTAAAACATTTCATGATAACCAAGCTTTCAAACTAGGTGTAAAAATAATGAAAAGAAGCGCCCATCCTTTGCTGGTCACGCTACGGCAATGTTCATTTAGTTGAGAAACACTACAGCCTTGTCGAATGTTTTTAAAGAAAAGCTACATCTGGTTTACATGACCTTGTCACAGTTAATGATCAATGATTTTAAAACAAAGAAACTTTAACAGGAAGAAACAAATTAGCTTTTCAAATTTTATGACTGAAATATAGGAGATATTAATTACTGGAAATAGAAAATATTTCCACCTCAATCAGAAGTCTAATGTATCTGACCTTTAAATTTAAGCTCATTTCTTACTCAATTTAAAGCATTACTTCTTTTCCTTCACCAGCAAAGCATAGAACGTCATCCTCAAAACCAAAACAGACAATACACAGTGACAAGATAAGTGACACCCATTAATAGTAATATTCATATGAAACAGTGAGTTGAAATGTGTTTTTTCCCATATTACTTCTTCCATACTAGAGTCAGACATTGAGAAATATTAAAGACCAGTATGCCTCAGGGTATAAAAATACTAACTTGAACCAAAATAAGAGTACAGTTAAAAAGAAGCATAAACAACAACAACAAATTTCAATGAAAATTCTTAATTAAAACCAGAAAGCACAAGTCACAAAGGAAGTACAGCAAAATGCTCAGGATATTCTCAATTGGCCAACTCTTTGCAGTTACTCTAACAAGAACAAAACAGGAACTTCTGAAATCATTGTTCAAAAAGAGAATGTTTCTTAGGAGAAAAATGCATCTCATCATTATCAATGATCCTTAAAACACGAAGACAGAAGAATTACAGTTTTATAAGTATAACTTATAGGGAACCTTGAAATGGGTAAAGACAGGAAGTTGCAACACGAGTAAATCCTAAAGACATCTTCTGAACAAAACTTTTGGCCTTTGTGCCTGAAATCATACAACTGGTTTAAGATTTGCAATTCAATCTTGAGAAGCAAGCAGACTAATCACTTGAGAAACACATTCAAAATCCGCTAACCCTGCTGCACCACACGGAAACAATAACTCATTGTGTTTTGACTCTTATTATTCTAATAGTAAACATGAATAGGGGCCAATGGAAAACATTTCCTGTGAATACAGCAATTCACAGCAGTTCTAGTTTTCAGCTGTAATTCACAGCAACCTGCAAAGGCTTCTGCTTACCTGCACATACAATCCTTGGAATAGATTGCCCATATTATCGACACTAAAATCCAAGTATGGCCCACTGTTTTGGAAACATTTGAAAGAGATAAAACAATAAGTATAAAATTCCCAGGTTATTTATGAGGAGCTCTCATATAACACAATTATTCTAACCTACCTCAATTTATTATCCCGAAATAGGGTGGCAGAGAAATGGCTACCAAAGGGCTAGATTTAAATGATACTGATATTTCTCCAAGGACTTGCTTTCCAGGGATGCACTACAAAAAAGACTAGTAGCACCTGGGAAAACATTACTTAAATGAGACTGAACAACTTCCTACCTGAAAACAGCATCCAGTTTGCCTCCAAAGTCAAGCCACTAAGGGTACAAAAAAAAAGGCATATAATCTAGTAGACAGCATGTATTTCACTTCTGGATGCTCTTCCAGAAGACAAAATGAACCAGTCAATTCTTCTGAAGTTGTATCTCTGACACTATTCTTGATGACTTCAGATACGAGAAATGAGAACGTGAATTGCCAATGAAGAATATTACCTGCATACCCAGGAGGCTTTTGTGTTTTCTTTTGCTTTCTTGTTTTAAATACCATTTTTGGTCATCCAGTCAACATTCAATTATGCACCACATGTACAAAGACCAGAAGCAGAACTGCAGCAGGTACAGTTTAAATGTCTGAACAGTGTGAGACACTAGGTCTGTGTATCCAAGTTATTCAGAACAACGTGGGAATGTTCAGTATTTTGAGCTGCTCGTTTCTCTTAAGAGACAGAAGGGAAAATGATGGTCAAAATCCAACGAGCATGTGGAAACAGCACATGAAAACAACTCTTTAATTCACTCGCTAAGAGGGAATTAAAACTGCACACAGATCTTTCCAAAGAGCGTAGCAAGGTGCCTGTCATCTCAAGAACATCATCGAAAGTGACCCAGTTACTGTTGATAGAGACATTACACATACCATTAAATCTGTGAATTAAAGGCTGAGAACACTAAATTAGGGATGCATCCTAAAGAGAAAAGATGAGGGATGGAAAGCAGCTGTGACACAAACACTTTCTATTAGGGATGAATGAAATATTTCATTCATTCCTCATGAAAAACATGAATAAATATTTTTCTTAGATAAACACAGAATGCTTACCTCATTACTAACTCTAGTAGAACATTAAAACTAGTAACTACGCTGACATCTCAAAAAGAACAGCTTATTCCATCTATTTCCTGAACATATTTTGCATAAGAAAAAAACCAGAAACACTACATAAACTGCATTTCCATTTCAGCTGGTAGCTGAAATACCTTGTAATTCAGTAAGATTTACCCAAGAAGCCAAATACTCAACTCCACTAAAACCATATCCCAGGCTGCATCAAAAGAAGCATGACCAGCAGGTCGAGGGAGGGGATGCTCCCCCTCTGCTGTGCTCTTGTGAGACCCCACCTGCGTTCAGCTCTGGAGGCCCCAGTACAAGACAGACATGGACCTGCTGGAGCAAGTCCAGAGGAGGCCACAAAGATGATCAGAGGACTGGAGCACCTCTGCAATGGAGACAGGCTGAGAGAGGTGGGGTGGTTCAGCCTGGAGAAGAGAAGGCTCCAGGGAGACCTTACTGCAGCCTTACCAGTACCTAAAGGGGCCTACAGGAAAGATGGTGAGGGACTGTTTATCAGGGAGTGTAGTGACAGGACAAGGGGGAATGGGTTCAAGCTGAAGGAGGGTCGATTTAGATGAGATGTTAGAAAGAAATTCTTCCCTGTGAGGGTGGGGAGGCCCTGGCACAGGTTGCCCAGAGAAGCTGTGGCTGCCCCTGGCTCCCTGGCAGTGTTCAAGGCCAGGCTGGATGGGGTTTTGGGCAACCTGGGCTAGTGGAGGGTGTCCCTGCCCATGGCAGGGGGTTGGAACTAGATGGGCTTAAAGGTCCCTTCCAACCCCAACCATTCTATGATGACTTCAGACTTTCACAAGAAGGCAGCTTCACTTTCAACCAGACTTCCAGGTTTTAATGACACTTCAATCTGACAGCAAAAGGCAGTACTGAGCCCCAAGTTTACAATGACAGTAAAACCAATGGAATAAAAGATAGTACAAAAGACAAAAGTTACTAGGTTATACTTTAGGGACTTACAGGTCCAAAAAATGGCATGGAAACAGGGAAAAATCTGAAAGAATTAAATACTCTTTATTAAAATATTTGAACTGTATAGAAGTGAAAATGGCAGAAAGCACTAAGAGGATCTTTCAAGAAGAAGGGCAAAGCAAAGTCCTCATTAAGATTGATACAGGAGAAGGATGAAAAAAAACTAAATACAAGAGTCAATACAAATACAAGAGAATTACAAATGCAAGCATTTCCATGAAATAGGTAAAACTGAAGCAATTGGCAGTAGCTTATCAGCTAAATAAATCAAATTAGAGAAATCAATTTACTGGCTAAATTAATTAAAACATGGAATCAATTAAGTTGCATGTGAAAAGTCAGGATGATGTCACCATAGCAGAGAGTAAACATGTTCTGAGGCACCAAGGATCATTACAAAAGGTCTGACCCTGGAAAAAGCTTGCTGTGGTGGCTGGTAGTGTGTGGCTGAGCCGGGACTCAGCACATGCCTGTGGTGTTGCTTCCACAGCTGCTCTGTATCTGTTCCTAGTTACAGCTTTTAACTTTTATCACATTTTGAAACTAATCCCATATGCTATTTATCCTCAGCATGAAATAAATCTGCATGATCGCTCTACTTATCCCACATTATTTAATTTTTAATTTCTGTTCTTGTGTTTCTAACGCCTTCTGAGTATGGAAAATGATTCCTACAAGATTTGGCAGTCTTTGTCCTTCCCCACATTCCCCTGAATCTTCACCTACTAATGAGTTCACTTCTGGTCCAGTCACAAAAAAAAAGCAGGATTATTCTACTAGGGAATCAAATGCCACAATATTCGAATGGTGAAGGAGTATCTTGAGCACACAACCATCTAAGATTCATCTCTTCGATGTGAGAAGTATGCCAAGTTATCTTTATTTTCCAAGCAAAGTCCCCCAAAATTATGTAATTTCAAAATACATCTGTTCATTACACAATCTCTATGACAGTCATTTTGGATTAAAACATATTTTTGGGAATTTTGCAGTCCAAGCCAAATGTTTCATGAACTACACTAGAAGTCAGATGATGGTCCTTCTTGAGGGGCGTTGGTTTACTGTGCTACATGTGTGTCAGAAGCAGACATACAAACTTTTAAATCACAAATATTTAGCAGAGTTTGAGATTTGGTAGAACAACACAAAATGGAGGTCATACTTCAGATCATGTTTTAAGGAGCTTTCTGTCTTTGCAACCCATTGTTTTGGGAGACTCCGTTTCAGAGCTGATGGTTCAGAGTAATTTCTAACCCACAAGCCAATTTATGCAGTGCCAGGGTTTAGGACCCACAAATTAAGTTAATATTATTACCTTTTTATTAGAGAAGCACTGGAATATTTGAGCATATTTTTGCATATGAGCCCAAAACTCCATGCCAGTCATTTCAGTCATTTCCAAACATACTAAAAAGTGAGGGAAAAATTTGCTCGGCTACACCTTATTGGCACTATCTTCGTTATTTAAGTATCTTGTATGCTCAAGGATCACACTAGATTTAGAAATAGGCATTCTAATGATTCCAAGTGGTTATAAGCTTAATCAGAAACAGATGCAAACTTGTAAGATGTATCTCTTCTAGAGGAGCTGCTAGAAATTATTGATATGTCTGTCTTTTTCTTGGTTCTAGAATTCAAATTTATTACCTATACCTCTGATAAGAGTGGAAAGTTAGTTCTTTAGAAGAATTTAGTTCGTGATCTATCAGAATTTATTTAAACTGTTTCCTAAATCTCCAACGTACAAACACTATCTCTTAAAAAAATTATAAACAGCAGTTGTTTTAGAGCAGACTGGCAATTTCTCCCTAATCAGATGATTGCACAGTTCTAAACAATTTGTTTAATGTTTTCCATCTGTGATAGTTTTGTGACTACATTTTCATCATCTCAAGAACTTCAGTGCATTTATCCTTATAAACATTAATGTGCATCACACTACCCTCATAAGCATTAGCGTATACTGCCTTTTGCATTAGTCCCACTTACTAGATTCAACGATGCAACACTGCCTGTATACATCACTTTGACAGGGATCTAAACTATCGGACGTGACCAAATGGCAGCCATGGTTCACTTTATGGATACAAGTATGTGATCATGGCTCTTCCATTAAGAGAGCGAAGAGGAATAAGACCAGAATCATGCTTATACACTATGTCTTTAAAATATATCTTAAACAGCCTCTGTACTTGATGGGGGAGGGGAAAAATCAACAAAATACTTGCCTTCACATACATAACAAACGTAAAACATGTTTGAAATACGCCCTTTTTATTAGCAAAGAATTGTACCTAAATGGTATGTAAAATTGTTTTGAAAAACACAGCACTAGGAATCAAGGATATTGAAATAGTTGTGACAGATCATTTTTCTAGTGAAAGCACTATGCACAGACATATATTTTTAAAATAAATACAGTTTTGTATAACTGCCCAAGTATGGGCATTTCTAAGTATGAATTCTAAGTTTTATTTACTAGAACTAATAACCCTCAGTTTCTTGCAAGAAATCTTAAGATGCATAATCAAGTTGCCAGTAAGAGGATTTAGAAGTCATTAATTACTGGGAATGTTGTTTGCCTTTTATTACTCTAGCTTCTTATGTGCAGCAGAATAACAATACTGCAAAATTGTGAAAATTTTCATTTTGTATGTAGCAAAGAAAATGGAGTTAGTTCTGTAATATGTGGGAAAGATGCATTTTTTAAGAAAAAGTTTTTTCAGCTTGTATTCCTAGACGCTTTAAAAATCTGGTAAAAACTTGCGATAAAACTTACAAGACTACTACAGAAAATGACTGGAAATCTTAAGTAATGTTCTTTAGTTTAGTAACTCAAGAACTAGTGACGTGGTACCAACTCTGTTTGTGACGTAACACATCAAATGGGGTTTTTTTTACAGAGTGATTCTTGTGAGTCTGAAGTGAGACCTCTCACTTCAAATTCCGACCTCTACACAGGTATGTGTAGAGTCCCAGGTCTCTGGCACTGATCACTGGAGTAATACTCCTGGAAAGGAGAGCTCAGGCACTGCTTTTAGTGTTTTGTGTAGACATAACCTCATCAGTTATCTTCTCTTGACCCCAATGCCTATAACCATTTTGACTCAGACCAGCTGGAAATAGTCTAACAACTAAATTCTTCTAAGGACCTCCACTCCTCTGCTGGAAGAAGCGAGATCTTTATTGCTGTGTGGAGATGGCAGAGGCAAAGCCTGGTCTGCATCAAGAGCAATGAGAGGAAGGTGGTTGCTGCATTGTTAGGCACTGGGAAACTTCTGCTGGTATGTGACTTTGGCTTCCTAATGTCTCGAAGTTTTCACATCTAGTTTCTTTCTACATAGTGTATCTAAAAAACAGCCTCTCTTATTCATCTCTACAAATACCTATATAGATTTTCAAGCTTTAATCCATTACATATTTCAGCAGATTTCTTCTGTTCTTGTCAAGTCCTCCTTCTCATCATTCTACCTATATGAACCACTGCAAAATTTACTTCCCCATCTTTCCATGCATGTGTCTACCAGTTCCCCACACCGTGACCACATCAGACAGACCTCACTTCGAAAGCTTCCCACAGCCTCTTTCAACCTCATTTTCACTCCTGGCACCTACAGAGAGTAATGCAACTTCTACCTCTGACAGACTGTGGGACCTGATATCCCAGACCACTACATCTGGTTCTGAAGGCAACTCCTTTGTGTATCCCCATATTCTTAATTTCTCCTACACCTCTCATGCTACACAAGATATATCCATAAACTAAAAGATAACTAATGTACTTCCTTAGATCCCTCTTCAAAAGTCTCCTTCACTGTGATGTTTACAAAATATTTCAGAGAGTTTAGTCAGTTTTGTCTATTAAAAGACTATAATTTAGTCTATTACTACAGCTGGCCAGACAAACCAGAGGTGCTTCACTGTTTCTTTATACCACCCTTTTGCATCCATCGTGGTTTGGGTTAGACTATACTCTCTGGAGCAAAGAGTGTCTTGTCTCCAGGAACACACAAAGCCAACACAGAGCAGTCTGTGTATGCCTTTGTCATGTGTATTTTTCAACACTGCAGAAAGTACTTTCATTTTAATTAATGTATTCCATTCAATTCCATTTTTATTTCATTCTATTATGAAATATACAGGAAGCTGAACAGATGTGTATTAGCTTAGCTAATTCATCAAATTCAGCAAACAAATCAGTCAACAATAAAAAAAAAAGCATTAACGTTCTTTTTGCTCTGCACTACTCAAAGCTTCTGCTCAAAGCAGCAAAGGTGGGAAGCAGCTTCCACCACTGAGATCGCCATGGGCCATGCCTAGCAATTCGGATCAAACACAGCTTTGTCACTTGGGGAAAAGCACTCTTGTTGGCACACGTAAAGAGTCAGGAGTCTATGAAACGATGAAGGCTTTGAAGCCATCACTTCAGATTGGGATTGTATCTGCTCGTCTGAAGTTGCTTCTTAAAGGTGTTGACAATCCAGTGCTGATGGGAAGAAAGATTTGAAGTTTTCCACTAATTTAATTACCATCCAAAAAGTAGATTTTCATAGAGATTTTACTTCATGAAGACATTTTTCACACACTTCTCTCAGGAGCAAAAAACTGAAATTCTCAATAGATGTTAGAAGAAAAAAAAAAAAAGACATGTGAGTGGTTTAGTCTCAGAAAAATGGAAAGTGGAAGGATAAAAGTATTGCCAGGATACCAAGTAAATTATTTCTAATTCTTTTCATACTGCATTTGTTCCATGGGCGAAGCTGTTAGTGAAAGCACCGATGAAGTAAAACCCTGAAGACCAGTTTTGAGGAGGAAGCTGACTAGTGTGACAGACAGAGCATGCCCAGGAATATTTTTAGCAGAAGCTATCATGTGACTGAATTTTGCTCATCAGTTTTGGTAAGTTGTCAAAGTCACTGACAAGTACTTATCTGCAGAGCAATCTTTTCATTAACTTCTTTTTTCTTCAACATAATTACATCTTCATTTCACGTAGGGTTTTCATCCTTACAAAGTAAAGGCTAATGGCCTGTTAAATGCAGTTCAGCACAATTGCAATTTTCAGCACGCTTCAGTATCCAAAGCCTCTATTACTGCCCTACCTCACTAACTGCTTATTTATTTGTAAGTAAATGACTGGCCACTGTTTGAATAATAAACCCATCAGAATCCTAATAAACTTCTCTCATTTATAAGATGATGCCAGGTCTTCTGAATTTTTCACATTGAACACACAACAAAAATGAAAAATCTGTTCTAAGGCATGTGTAATTTAGGCAAAACTGGTAATTTAACCAAAACTAGATAAACATGACCTTTTATCCAGGAACGCTGTCTAAGCATTGCTATTCATTTTTTCATTTTTCCCCTAAAGTAACTGATGTTTTTTCAATAAATGTTAGGAACTGCACATAAAGAGCCTACTAGCGGTTTATTTAAATAACAAATTTGAGTGTTTGCTGGCACAAGACCTCATCGTTGCCTCTGTATGACTGCAGTGTTTTGACGTTAAGTAAGGTTCAATCTCATTTTGCTGGCCAGAAGTAGTAAAGAGTTGGACCTATTTCAACCATCAGGCACCCGCGATTTGCCATCCTAAACAACAAAAAGTTATTGTAGTTCCTATGACTGCTGAAGTTATTAACTGTTAGACACTTTTTAGATTTATCTCTGTGTAAAGAGTTAAGAACTTTGTTTAGTTTGTCTGTCCTCTCTTCTTCATTCTCCAACTGTTAACAAAAGTATTAGACATCAGAGGAGGAGGGGATAGAAAACAATACACTTTAAAACCATTTGAAAATGCTCAAGCTCAGGACAACCACATACCGCAAACCAGACAGAAATCCTCTGCAAATATCAATTAATATTTTCTGATACTTTAGAAAAAAAATTGCTGCTGTTTATGAGCATCTATTTTTTCCTTTTTTTTTTTTCCCAGAAAGGAAAAAGTAAATCTGATTATAGGAAGGAGGTCTGCAACGTAATGTGCATGAATACTCAGAAATCCTTTCCATATTGCAGACACTTGGAAGATCAGAGCGCACAGCATCCTCTCCTGAAGTAGCACTCACCTATAATGTTCTATAAAGCATTTTCATAACCTGTAAACAGTAAATTTATTAGGGTGTTTTTTTTTTTTTTTTTACAGGGAGAGAAAAGGAGTTCAAAAATTGCCAAACATGATGAACAAACTAGTGTGAGGTAATGTTTCAGAACTTTTCTGACATTACAGACAATATTAAAAGATGACCATTTGCAGTGACTGTTTTCTTGCCCCAGGCAGCAATGCAAGTTGCGCTATGTCTCCCAGCTGTTTACTGGATCTGGTTATTGCCTCTGCTTCTATGTCGGAAGTCCCACTCCTGATAAATCATGACATACTTAACTGACATAATTACAGGCAGTATTATAGAAAGCTGATTCATGAGGAATAAAGCACACCATCATTCCTATTGCTCTTTTTTAATACGAGTTTAATGAAGTTATAGTGAATTTACTGACTATTGTGGAGAGTAAAGAAGTAAGAAGGAAAATTATTTTACTGTTGAGAAATAGCTTCCTTAGAGGTAGCAACTATTTAAACCTCAAATGACTATAAGCTCACAGCAGGTCCAGTGCATTTCAACGTGTAGCTATGTTTTAATTTCCTTAAACCACAGGACATAAATCACAGTTCCAGTTGTGTCTGGAGTGAGATATTTTGTGCTGATAATGATGCAAAGTTTTATATCCTGCAGTTTCCAAATGTGTGGTATGCCACTGGAATTCCACAGAATGAAGAAGATGATGCCCCTTTTGCTTTTACGGGGTTAACACCTTCAAAGGCAGTAGTTTAGTCGTTATTTTTGAGCCTAAATGAATGCACTACTTTTTTTTCTAAACAACAAGAGTATTTTGAACACCGCTGGCTTCCAAAACCATTTCCCTTCTTCCTCCTACCTTTGTAATTTTTTTCTAATTTCCTCTCACCAATCTAACGATGATTTTAGTTGATCAAGACATGATGTGCCGCCCATTAAAATCTCTTACACATTGAGCTTTCCCCATGGTGACAGATAATCTTTTCAAAGAGCATCCAAGCACGGTCCCCAGTCTATTTCCCACTGCATCACACGGCTACCTGCACAATCTCTAAAGAACATTGTCTATTTACACAGAACACAATTCTGCTGCTAAATCTTTTAAATCAGTATCTGTATCTAGAAATGTATTTCATCTAATGAGATTACTATAAAATATTGTAGTATTTTAATTAGAGTATTACCCTTTCAGAACTTTTACAATTAGGAAGTATCTAGCGTTCCAGTTGAGCACACAAGTCACAGCACAAATGCTAACATGCACAGGACGAGGAAAAGCAAGAAATTGAAGCAGGTTTTCCAGAAGTTCACAATCCTGCTTAAGCGGTCATCTCTCTTCAAATTCCTTTCATTTATCTACATGCTGCCCATCCAACAGTTAACCAGCTAGCAAATGAAAATTTTATTAAACTACAGCCATGAAAAATAAAAAGACAGTAGAAGGTGTTGAAGACTACTCAAACTCAGGGACGGGTAAATCTGTATTTTGATGGCTGGAAAGACCATGACGTTATGTACTCTTGAGCTTAATCACTGACATCTCTGACTAATACCACAACTTTTCTCAACTGTTACTCAGTGGGGAAAGAGAAAATTTCAAGCAGATAGTCAGCAATTTGCAATTAATAAAAGAAGTTAATCAGTTTTTTGTTTTCCAGCCAAGCACCACACCAAGCACTCTCTCACACAGCTCCCTTGGGGGCTGTGATCAGCCCACCGAGTCAGTAGCTAAAGCAAATACATGGGGTTTTTTTTCCATTTGATTACAGTATCATTACTGTGTCATGTTCTAGTCAGGAATATTTTTAACCATTCTATGCTAGCAAATCACTAAGTATCTATTTCAGAGAATGTAAAAATCTATGCCCCATCTAGTTCAAGATGTTTAAGGTGTTTCTGCTGTCCATTGTATTCTTCAAATTCTCTGAGATAGTTAAACTGAATCTGTCAGTTTGTTTCTTAACAAAAGCACTCGATGCCTTTAAGCTTCTCTTCTTCCCTTTCACTTTCCTGTATTGATTCTAATTTCCTTTCTTTAGATTCCAGTCGGATGAATGCATAAGGAAGGAATAATTATTTGATCTGTTTTGTTCATGCACAGAATAACAAACATAATTATCTGAAAGGCAGCAATATGTGTTAATTTTGAACTACATGTAGTCTGTAAAACAGAATGTACTTAAAATGCGGACTGCTTATTTTATGTTGAAAGATAAAACTCCCTATTTGCTAATGCTTGCTGGAGGAGTTGTGAATTTTACACTTTTTATCCTTTACAGATAAGATTAGAGGTAAAAATTCAACAATGCTTCAGCAGCAGATGATACCAATACATTATAAAAACAGGACGGACAATTTACAGCCCTATCATTACTTATAAACTTACCTGCTTTTATGTCCTGGTTGAATCGACAGTATTTCGAGTGCTCGAGCAGGGGCAGACATTGCTCAATAGGCGTCCAGACGTATGTCTCTGGACACAACAAGTCAGAGGGCCTATACTGACCCTAGAAAGGAGAAAAGAAGAAAAAAAAAGAAAAAAAAAAGTAGTGAGCAGTCATATCAGTTGCACAAGAACACCCTGGCTACAACTTTCCAGAGATTTTCCTATGAACACAGAATAGTTTTAATCTAATCTACACCAAATGAGTCAGAAACAGCTTCACTGAAAGGCTTACTCCTTTAGTAATTTCAGCACCATCTCAGGAATATAAACTTAACCTTGGCACTTGAAGAAAATGTAAAATTAATATAACCCTTTTTTACGATATCCAAGATGAACTATAAAAGTTTTGGCTTTGCTGACTGAAACTCTGTATTTTAAGTTATACTCTGGAGTTCTGCTGAGCTGGTGCCGACACTAAAAACTCAGCACCTCCAAAAGCAGCTCGTCTCAAGTGTTGTTCATTCTAGCAAATAATAGAGACCAAAAAAGAAAAATCTAATAGAAAAAACCCCACTTAACAGTAAGCAGGATGCTATTTTTATTGCATTAGTGATGGAGCATTTTGTTCATTGCTACTTAAATAGTAACCTTTTCTTTTTAATTCATGGAGTTCTTCCTGGAATAGCTTACAGGTAATGATTGGTGGAATTCTACCATTTTTTGTTGATTTATTAAAAAGATATTCTTTGCAGACATTCCCAGAAACCAAACAGCCATAATTATTTTCCCTTCAGTTACACAGAAAATCACCACCTCAGCAATAATAACCTCTTCTAATCAGATCTTCATTTGATTTAAAAGAAAATTATTCATCGGCCTGTAACTGAAGTCAAAAATCTATCTTTGAGCCATTACTCATTTAATCCATACCCTCTCAACATTCAGAGCCATATGGTGGCCATATCAAATTAACTTTTAAATTGAAAATTCATTACATATAACAGCTTGAAAAACAGAGACATATAGTAAATGAAAAAGTTTAAGAATTTCCATTATACAGGTCTTGAGGCAACAGTTAAAAGACCGGGTGATATAAGAAGTCACACTGCAGTTGATGCAACTGAGAAGTCTTCTTATCAATTACTTTAAATAGGTAATGAACATGATCATCTTGATATGAAGTTGATTTTTTTTTTCCCCCCAACATCTACTATGAAAAAAGGCAAAGTGGTCTTGAATGAAGCTGACCAATGTTTGGGAATGGACTTAGACAATTACTGTGATTAGAGTCTGGTGATAAAGACATATTTTAAAAAGTTACATTCACAAGCTCTGCTTTCTTCTTTTAGACACAGCCTTATGCAGCAACACCCAATTTTTGAGAATCAGAACCACCATTTTTTGAATGTTTGCAGAGATTCCCAATCCCTTTTATTCTCTTACTGTCCCACCCTTAATATTTACAGTAGAATTAACTGTTTTCATTAGGTATTTCCCACCAACTGTAAATTGTCAAGTAAGAAATACAAAAATTATCTCCGATACAAAGTCATAACTGTCCACATGGAAAAAAAACCCAAAACCCAACAACAATAAAACAACCAAGCTTCATGCTGAACCTTGTCAAATATCTGATGTATCTGTCCAAAATGAGTCTGTAGGTCTCTGATCTTCTCATGTGAAAAACATTCAGGATTGACTTGTAACTATCTTTGTTGGTGTTTTGGTGGGGGTTTGTGGTGGGGGTTTTTTTAATTAAATGCAAATTTCTATGTAAAGTTAAAACAATATTCCTCCCATTCCACGGAGAAGCTTAAACCTCAAGGCCTCAGAAAATCCTCCGAAGCCAGAGAATGGAAATGACATTATTAAATAAACCGCTTTGAAATGTTACGCTATCTAAACAGAAATAGTTGAAAGGTATGTGAAGGTAATGCTTAAAGAACACTTTTAGTCACCATTACTCAGATGAAACAACATAAGGACGTGGGGAAAAAATATGCCTTTTCAGTCAGATCTAAAAAAAAAATTAGAACATAATTACTTGCTGATTTAAAGACATTTTCTCAACTGGCTAAGAAGGCAGAAACAGCCAAGTAACCACCTTTCAGAGCTGTTGCTTAAGCACAGAAACTACAAGGTGGCAATTTAGTCTTTCCAAGTAGCGTGGGTATACTCATGGGTGTAAGTAAAGATTGCTCAGCCAGTTTTCCCACAAGATACTGCCCCGCCATCCTGAAATATATTGAATTTGTGAATCCCACACGTGAAAATTACAGCACTACACAGCCCTATTCTAAATTTCCCAGCTACTTCTATAATGTCATATTCTGTCATAAAACAGGATGTATAAAATTAACTGCATTGCAGCATTACTAGTTTGGTTATAACTAAAAAGAGTTTCTTTAGTACTGAGCAAAACAGTACTGGGAAAAATTGATTATCCAATCCAGCACTGTAGATTCAGGATTTATTTTAGGTGTCAAAATACTCAGGAGGGAAAAAGGGAGAAATAGTTCTGAGGTAACTTCCTTTAGATGTTTTCTTCCCCCAGAATTTAGAATCTTGTTAATAAACTTCCCTGAAGATATGTGAGGCTGATGTGATGACACATCACTGACCAGTGACACACGACGTAACCAGAGGTAAAAATTAAACAAGCCATTGATGCTCTTCAATATCATCCCTTTTTAAAAGGATTTCCAAATATACTAGAAGTAGGATATTTCTCTTGTAAAGGCATTTTATTTACTCTACTGGTTAAACCCACATCCCATGACTCATTCCGTGGAGGAAGTGGTAACACACAGAGGTGAGTTTCCCAAGGAACAGCGTTGGCACTGTCTCTGTACTGACAGAATTAAAAAGGGAATCCACAGAAGCTGTTAAATCAAATGTAGTAATTTCTAAGGGCTTTTGTCCCCTTTTTTCCTCCCCTAAGCACTTACTCTCAATTTACTTAAAAATGCTAAAAACTCAACATGAAAGTAAACAATGAATCCACCTCACTTCCCCCTCCCCTTTATTCCTGGGCTGTTAAAAATCTGAACCTGAGAATCCAGCCAGATTCTGCCTCATGTATAGGAGCACCTGCAATTCAAGTACAATGTTCACATTTCATTATTCACTCTAAAACTATTACATCATCTAAAAACTTGCCTCCAAGCATACTATTTATATTCCTTCTTATGCTTAGTATTGCTGATTTGCAGTATACACCCAACATAAATCCAAAACAGAAAGGGGATCTCCTGACGGGAACTGCTGCAGAGCTATTTATCACAGTAGAACAACTTCATCAGGTTTGCAAAAATATTTTGGAAAATCATTTCTCTTTGGTTTCAGATTAAATTAGCATACATTTCAGAAGTAATTCAGTCTATGGTAAAAACCCACAACTGAAAACGTTTTACTTTCTTTTATCTCATAATATAAAAGCTCTTGCACAGTGGCACTCTTTATGCTGTCCAGATCATCTTGGGAATACTTAACTACAAGACTTTCAACAAAAAGTATCATCTTACAGACCATCCCTAAGCGCTTATGTTCCAGCTTCTTAAATCCAATACCACCTGCTGATGAAATGCACTGTCAATATACAGCAGCGGCACATATTTCTGTCTGTACATCTACATTTTGTCGAGAAATATCCAAGAAGATGTACAATGTGCTATTTTGAAATGTTTCTGGAAATAAAAAAATACATTTGCCTAAAATGTCATTATTTTTGATGCTGTTTAAATTTTTCGTGGACATCCAGAAACACGCTTCTTGAGACAGAACACTAACAATTTTGAGCTGTTATATCATGAGAACAGCCACTGCACATCACACCAGATGTCCATGGTACAGTCAAATATCCCATATCTGACGGCCGTCAATAGAAAACGCTCAGTGAAGACTAAAAGAACAGTACAAAAGCACATAGTGTTACTCTACCAATACTCTCTTGACCTCCAACAGTCTGCAAGACAGATCCTTCCACAACCAGATAACTTCAGTAATAATGCATTTTGCCATTCAATAATCCTGAACAACTGATTTAATTTACTTCAACCTGCAAACTGTAGTTCCATTTGTTGACCATTCCTACTTCTACTACAGAAACGCAGCGAACAACCATTGCCTTATCACCGTGATTTTACAGATAAATGTGGTGTCTCCATCAGTCTGAAGGGACCTAAATTCTTTACTTGTTCCTCTAACACAGGCTATTCCATACTTTCAACCATCCCAGTCAACCTGTCCTCTTTCCAATGTTGCTTTCTCTCCTTTTAAACAGGCAAAAGGGCCACAGGGGGGAAAACATCCAAACTGTATTGTTCAAGAAGCGAGAGAGCATAAGGTATAATGAAGATAAAGAAAACCAAAGGAAAAAATGCATCTTTATAAGTATCTGATTAATCTATCAAATGGCTTGATTAAAAATCAATAATGAAAACTAGTATAGCTAAGAAAATCCCGAGTATGTGGTTTTTCCTACTAAGTCAATATATTGTAGTATAAATGTGACTATTTTATAAAAAATACCTCCAAGACTTCTTACTTTCGCTAATGTTTGGGACATTTTTCCTCCTATATAATATAAAAGAAAGAGCCTTTAAGGTGCTTTCCCTTACACTATTAGACATGCTGCATTTTAATTGGAAACTTCTGGAAATAAATTTTACAGTGAGGCTGCCAAGCCTAAATTAATACTTCACACCATGATATTTTTTGTTTTACAGTTTCCAAATAAGAATCGACCAGAACTTCTCTGAACTTTTGTTCCACAGGAAGGGCAAAGGTTTTAATGAGACTTTAGTTGGGAGATTACTTTTTAAATATTTTGTAAAATCTGAGGGATTTGGTAAGCACTTGAGATGAAAAACACCAGCAGAGTTTGTTTTTGTAGTCTAAGTAAAATTTAAAATGTAAAACTACCGAGAAAGAGAATAGTCTCAAAACCGAGGAAGGTCAAACACCAGTAGCACTGAAAAAACAAAATAGGAAGGTTAAACACACATTTAATTCTTTTATCAGGTAGAGTTTACATCTGTATTCTATTTTTTCACAATAAACCCATTGATCTTTTATTAAAAGTGAATTAAGACTGCCTTCGTCTCCACTTCCAGCCAGCTGCTTTAAAAGAAGCTCTCAGACTACGTAAACAAAGTAACCCCAAATTATCAACAGCAATCCATTAGAGCGAGGCAGCGCCGCCCGAGAAAGTGCACGCCAGGCTACGGGTTTATTACATTCAGTCTTTTCATTGAAAGACAACCCCGCTGGAATCCCATCAGCAGAAGTACTACAGCAGACCCTTGCTCCCTGATTTCATTACATAAACAGAAGTAGACCTTATTGATCCCCAGGAGAGTCCTTTGCAAGTAACCCTAACTGCTGTGTTTTCACAGACGGAGGTTGGACCGTGCCACGTTGCGCCGGCGCGGTGAGCCCAACATCTGAATCTGTTTGTGCTTCCAACCATCCGCCGTCACTCACACGGGATCCATCTGTGGAAGGCCTGAAAGACTGAAGAAAAACCACCAAAAACACCCCACCCCAAAACAACCTACACAAATTCTCTCCCACCTCCTAGTCACCAATTTTTTGGATCTTTTTAAACAAACCCAAAAATTCTCCAAGATTAATAGATATGGACTAAATGAGGCATGTTTATTCATCAATGAGATATGGTCAAAGACGTCAGATTTATCATCAGACGTATTCAGCAAACAATTATATACCAAAAAGGAGTTAAATCAGCCAACGTACAGCTTGTGGGTAATTCAATGAGTAAGTAACAGTTTGGATTTAACTGTGGAGTCCACAGTGGCACGTGCAAACAGACTGCCTGATACTCCAGTGCCAGTATCGAACAAGCTGATCCATACAAACTCCAAACTTTGAATTCATTATGCAATCGATATTTTTAGGACCCAAGAATTGCATTGTTGAGACCTTAGCCACCTTTCTGTTATTAAAGAATAATGCACTGTAATCCTTAAAAGATGTTATGAATAATAAACAAAATTCATTTTCTAGCTCACAAAACTCAAAGTACTTTTGAGAAGTCTATCAAGTGCAAGGGAAATATTCCTTCCTCTTCAAAAAGCTGTGCTGATTCTCATTCTTTCAGTTCCATTATCCGAGGCACAAAACCTGTGTAATGGGAATTTTACAGGCCAGCCAGGGAGCTGTAATGCTCTTCCCAATGCATCTCAAATATAGAAACGCAGAGCAAATGTTCACCTTCTCCTATATCGTTTGATTTCCTATAAGTGAAATACAAATATTTCAACTTGTATTTCAAATAGAAGTGTACCAACACTTATTTAGATCAGTTAACGTGTTATTTTTTTGCTATTTTGTTTAGTGCCCCAACAATCTTTAAACTGACTGACCAAAGCAATGGTAAAATTTGCCAACTTTCACCTCTTTTCTGTTCATTTCCCAATTCAATGTAAAGTATTGACAGAAATAACTGATGATAAACTGTTTCCAAGGAGAAAATAGTTGTGGTACTTCTTTCCTACACGTCTTAGATTTTAGTAAACTTAATCTAAACAGTGAATGCTACTAGGCTGAATTTGCATGAGCATCTTATAAGCTGTTGTCTGAAAACAACCTCAAATTCGTGCCCTTTTTGGCGGCAGAGAGATGGGGAAAACCGTTCTAAATCAAAATGCTCTCTCCACCCTTTATGGATTCCTCTCCAGCTACACTTCTCAGTCACTTCTGACTCTCCACATTTCCACTGTTTCTTCAACACCATGTATTTATTCAGAGTTTCTATCCTGTACAATTAGTATCATTGGGAAACACTGCTTTATGATTTTATATTTTTTTTGGTAAGTTTGAGCTGGGAGAATTATATAAACAATCCAACATCGCCCTTTCACTTGGGAGGTGCCATGTGATAAAATGTGCTATAAATCATAGCACACAACCTGTGAAGTACAGTGTAAGGCTGCTCAAAGCCATGCGTGTGGTGTTTCACGCTGTAGAGACGACGGTGCAAAAACATTACAAAATGGTCCCTTCCAGATCAACAAGGAGCATTATTTACCCTACAACAGCTATGGTACCCTGGCTCCAGACTTTTGAGGACAGAAAGAGCAAGTTTATGGATTCTGAACTGCTCTAAGTTGGCTGACCATTTATCTAAAGCTGAAATAAAATAATATCCAAGTGACAGACAACAATGAATCCAACTCTTGAAACTGAGAAACAAAGAGAAATATTACAAGCATGTAGCTACTCCAAAAAGCTTACGTAAAATTAGGGTCACTTTTTAAGCATGTTTTCTAAGTACTTTTACATCATCAAACTATTGATGTATCCATCTTGCCTTTTTGTATTTCCCAAGGTTCCTTTTTTATTATTATTTCTTTTTTGCTTGTATCTGCTAATCTGTGCCACGTACATATTTTATTAAAATAGATTACTGAAACTAAGTTTAGCTTTCTTTCAGTGTTCCTACATAAACTTTGTGTTTGGCATACGAAAATACAAGATGCTGATATGGGATGGTACTTACAGGAAAACCATACTGTATGTTCCTGGCTGGAAGTCCGGAAACTGCCACCAAGAATACTAAAGCACTGCATAGCTTCAAATAGTTCCATTTTATATTTCTCTTGTTTACTAATACTTGGGCAATCTCAGTGATACTAAACTGGCAGTATAATGACAGCAACGTAAGACTGAAATTCTGAAGAACGTTTCGAATTCAAGGTGTATTTGTACACATTTAGAGACTGAGATTCCCTATGAATTTAAAACAGTTGCATGGTCAAATATTTTACAGGAAAAAACACCCATGATTTTGTGATTTTAAATAAAAATACATAAAACCAGTTAACATTTACTGGAAATTGCCATTAAAAATCCAGTTGGGAACAAGCTAATTAAAGATGGTACCACACAGACATACTACTGAAGCTGGAAGCTAGTATCCATCCTGCTCATAGAGAAGTTACTCAAGAATCCTAAAAAAGTAGCACACTTTGAAAAATTATGAGTGGAAAACAAGAAGAAAGAAGAGTTAAGCTCATACATTTGATGAATATTAGCTTCGCTGAATTTTAGCCAACTATTTCAACAACCTAAAAAAATATGAAGTATAGTACAGGAAAAAATGTAATATGCGTTGTCTTTTTACTTCAAAAAACAAAGGTCTCTGGGAATAAAAATCATATCATAACCAAAATGGAACTTGTTTACTTTAAATCTGCTGCAGAAATTCTTAAGGACACCCTAGCATTAAACTTGGAAAAGAGAGATTAAAAAAACCCTATGTCAAAAAGATAAAACCCAAGTAGAGGCCTCAAGAGGAATGCTTCATTAGAGACACACCAACTATGTTGACTTAGATCTAGCTCAAAAGGAGTTTATTTTGGCAGCTGTGAGAAGCAAAAAAAAAAAAAGTGAATGTTTCAATCATGTGGATCCTATATCTTTCTCTTGAAGAGCTGCCATGAGCTGACAATATTTTTTTAGTTCATTAAATTAAATATATGAAATTAAGTATTAAAGTTTATTTTCTTATATTTAACATAAAGTGAAATAATCACAGGAAAAATATGCACAACCTAATATATCATACTCACGCTTTACGCTTACATACACAAAATTGTCACATTGATATCAAATAGCTTTAAACATTCATTAATACCTCACTAGCTGGAGTCACATCTAGAAGAACAGCATTCATCTAAGCAGCTTACGGACATACTCCACAGGAAAGCTGAATTAATGCCCTGTCAAAGAGGCTTCTGCTATCTAGTTATCAAAGTAAAAACACTACAGACCATGTTTGTTTAATGGAAAAAACGCATAGTCAAACATAAAATTAAATTGATAGAATTTAAATGAAAGTAAGCATGTTTTAAAATATTTTTCTGTACAATTGCACAGGGAACCAGAAAATTAACATTCGCCAGAACTAAACTACCAGCGCAACGGGAATGGCTGTGAGGGCAGTGTCCGTAATTTTTTTTATTATTATTTTTTAAAATGACTCACTACAATTCTGGTTTTTTCTCATCTTTCAAAGCAATAAAGACCCTGAATAATTCTAAAGGACAACACACGAGAAAAGCTGGTATATTCTCCAGTAAGATACAGTATTTACTTTCGGGTATCTATCAAGTCTCAAATTTACTCTTTCTCAACTTTACTCTTAACTGCAGCTTCTCGGCTTCTGGATAAAACTGTTCAGTAACAAAAGGGCACACAGAATCTCGTGTTTCTTCCCATCAGTGAATTTCCCTGTATTTTTAACCCTTTTGACAATTCTTTGCCTGGATGTCCATCTTCAAATCAAACTCCCCATTACAGCTATTGTGTTCCGTAGTTACCTCCAAGACCTTGTGCCATTTTCCCCAGCAAGTGTGAGTGCTCAGCAGTGTCCAAGCTTTCCCTGACTTTCCTAGTGTCTCTCCAACAACCATCTTCAACGAGTCTTCTCTGGAGCCCCAAATCATCTTGTCTCCCAGCTACAAAAAAACTCAACCCTTCATCCCTCTCACCCACCCATGAGCCCCAAGCTGCTCAGAGCACAGGCTAGTACTTGCTACTCAGTGCCCTTCTTCTGCTCAGCCTCACAGGTCAGATCTCTCCCTGCATTACCACCTACACCCACCACACCACCTCCGGGAATACTACCTCCCTACTAGACATTCCCAAAGCCTTGCTTCTGCCTCTAATGGGGTTTCCAAAAACTCAGCCAGAAACACGCAGAACTTGCCAAAAATCTATCCAGACATGACTCTGAGGGCAAGAAAATAAGAGCTGCCCAGGAAAGTCTGGGCTGATGGTAGCCTTATACTGAATAAATAATTTCATACTTCACCTTCATGCCTAGCTCTTGACTCAGTCTGTGGAATAATTGAAGACATAATAAATACTAGACTAATTGACAGCTTTTCAAATTGTGAAACAGTGATATTCAGGAGTTGACATATACTCTTAATTAGGAATTGAGGTGAGAGATGTTGGCTTTAGATTACAACATGTTATGTGGGATTTTCAAAAGCAGTTATGGTGTTTATGCAATCAAATCACGCTGAAAAACAATGTCACTTTAAAAATTGCCACTCCAGCTTTTTTCATTTCTATTTGCTTTCATCCATCTAAGAACAAGAAATAATATTCTGAATCGATAATTCAGGACAGTACAAGATTTTTAACTTTAAGGCTTTCTATCGATATATGGTACACTTGACATGGTTTTTTAAGTCCAACAATAAAAAAACCCTAGTAAAAGCTAAATAATTTACCTGTAGTCATTCAACACTGAAATATACCCAACCCAGTACTGAAGAAACAACTTCAACAACAGTGGTACAGATACACAAATAGGTGGTAACGGTAATCTTAGGACAGTAGAAAAGAGTAAAGTTGTAGCACAAAGTGGAGAAAACAGCACAGGAAAGTTATTAGTAAAAATTTTAATTTCTGCAGGATCTTGACTAAATAATATTGTGAAATTCAAGTTAACACATCATTAACACACAAAAAGATGTTATTCAGACTCAAAATCTGAAGGAGAAAATTAGGCAATGATAAATCTCCGCGTTTAAATGCTTACAATGTATATTATCAGGACAGAGTAACACATCTCTGCCAAAAAAATCTAAACTGCCTTGTTTTCCCTATATCTGCAGATTAAAAAAATGAACAAATAAATAAAAAGGCTCGCTTTACCACAGTATTCCAAGCATGTGTTCGAACTTAAACCCTAACAGCAAGTAAAGCAACAACTAACTGTACAAAGTATCAATGAGTATCTGTACAAAAATTCTGGACCAACAAAACAAGTTTTTCTATTGTCGCTAAAAATGTTTATTTTCATAGTACGTTTTCGTTCATGAAATAAGCATTCTAATTTTAGGTCCATTTTGTTTGACAAGCATTTGTTAAACAAGCTTGCTTTGTTTGCTGGGAGAGGAGAATTTGTAAACAAAGCCTGTCTGTGCTCTCCGAGGAGTCCGTTCTCGGCGGGAGACCATCCTGCTCCGCTTTGGGACCAGCTCAGCACGTGGAGCTCACAAACCACACGTCTGAACCGAAGCCATTAGTGACCTCACTGCAGTAGTCTCAACACGAGACAAAAATCTGTATTGCAAAAAAAGCGTTAAGTTTTGTCACCACCATAACAGAGGTGGTCTGTGGGCTCCAAAACTGGAAACGTGTAAAGCAAAGTGGCATCGCGCCTCCCCTACGCCGCGCGCAAACACCTACCGTACCGAGCCAAACCCCCGGCGCTGCAGAAAGCGGCATCTGAGCTGCCACCACAGCCCGTACCAGCTTCTGTTCATCTCCTCAGCCTGAAGACTCAAAACTGAAAGCCAGGCTGTAGCTATATTAGTTGCCAGAAGAAATACCAGACTGGGAGAGCCCCAGTTTCTGGGCTTCAGGGCATTTGAGTCCCTCTGGGACCGTGCTAGATATGAGAAAGTGAGGAGAGAGTTCAAACATAGGAACACTCAACAAATGTAGGAATAAGACATAGAAATTATGGCTAGATAGAGAGATGTATTGAATTTTTGTCAAGCTATTTTGCAAGGAAGGACATCTGCCTGAGGACATACTATAGTAAAAATAATTGTATCCTTTCAACATGTTCTTTTGACCTTGACTTGTTTTCAAACTCCTCCTTATATTAATGAATTCTGTCTCCTTAATTATAAACAAAATATTAAACTTATAGAACTGGAATTCTTGTCAAGTAAGTCCATTTTTATTACACAAAAGTGAACAAAATGAAGTTTTAGTAACAAATTCTGTAGCGGTAATTCTCCATGCAGATTTTGCGTCTATTAGCGATGTAAATGCACACGTGCATGCTTGTGGGTCTGTAAAACTGCCCAACATTATTCTCATAGTTGATTCGAACAGAATCACTATTATGCTTTCATCCAAATTATTACCATTAAAAGGTATAAAAATGTCTACTTGCATGTTTAGAAAACATACTGTTTAACATTATGTATCCCCAAAGTCTGTGAGTTGAAACATCAACACTTCAGTTTTCTCTTAATGCCAGATGTTTGGAAACTGTTTTCTTTATAATCACCTTCACAGAAGAAAACAAGTTTGAAGGCAAATGGGCTGGAATCAGTAACTATACCATATGCTATGTTAAATCCTGATCATATCAAAACCTGGTAATCCAAGGGTATATTAAACATACATCCAAATATAGGGCGGTATTAAAATTAAAATTGTACTTAAAAAAAAAATCAAGCACTTTCTTGACATTCTAACAGTTTATAGTCCTTGTTTTTCAGCGTTAAAACAGTTTAAAAATTGCCCAGGCAATCACCTTGCTTTATTTTAAAATCAATAAAGCTCCATACCGTATTCAAGTGCATGCCTATCTTGAAACACACAAGCAGTTTCAGGCACTTCCATGCATTTTTAACACACTTCTAAAATAGAGAGCAAAGTATAATAAATACTTGTACGTTTAGCATCATATGCCAATAAATATTGACACCATAGTTTAATCCAGATCTAGACACCTAAAGGACAGTGGCCAAAAATGTTTTTATAAACCTTTCTGCCTCCTGTTCAGCCTTGGTGGCATCTGAGGCTGGTTTAACGTGCAGCAGCTTGCAGCGGGCACTGGGAGGCTGCTGTGCTGGGGCGGTTTGGCAGAATCATAGAACTATAGAATCGTTTTGGTTGGAAAAGACCTTTAAGATCATCAAGTCCAACCGTTAACACAGCGTGGCACATTCCAACTCCACCACCACCTCATGCAGAAGGTCTCCAGCTGCCCTTTCAGGGAAGTTTTCTCTTGGAGTTGCACTGTCCAAGCAACCTAATGCAGCCAGGAGCCAAGAATTTGGCTGTAAACCCTGAAAGGGTTCATAAATCTCAGGGCAGGAACAATACCTGCAGCTTTAAGAGACTCTCAGGAGAAGGTTCACGCTCATTTTTGTTTGTTGTTGCTCTAAATACACGCAATCACTACAGACACAAGAGGATTAAAGAAAGCCCACCTTACGCAGAATTTAGCTTGTAGGGTACTGGAGATTTTTAGATTCTTTTGTGGCAGTTTGCAACTTTTCCAACTTAATGAGCATTGGCTTGAGGAATATTATAATCTTTTTTCTTGGATCATCACACTAACCTCTCCACACAGCACTATCATTTAAAACTTCATCAGAAGGTGGGGCTGTTAGTACAGGCATTTGAGGACTAACAATTCAGTCGTCAACGGGATCAAGATGCCATTTAACATACAGAGTTTCTTTACCATCTCCCAATGATAGAGAAACGTTTTGTGCTTATAAATCCATTAAACCATCATCAGCAACAAAAACTGAAACAGATACAGTTCTCAGAAAGAAACCAATTTATCTTCTAAAATAAAGTTTCAGTCAGGGCTTACAACATGAGCTCTATTAGAAGCACATCGATTTATGAGAAACACGTAAGAGACCATCTTGCAATAATTTAGGCTGCACAGGTGCTGTCCTTTGGATCCCTTCTCAATGCCACACCTAATTTAGCCGGAATTGTGGTGGAGCAGCCCCAAAGCTTCTCCGTGTGGAGACCTTCCCACCTGATCTCCCTGCACAGCATCCTCAGATTGCCCAAACTGAGGAGCAGAGGCAGCACTCGGGACCGGCTCTCAGCTGGCACTACAGCTTTTTACTCAGTGTCCTTCACTGCCACTCTAAGATAGAAATGGAGGATGCAACGAGTAGCAAGCCCTCCCAAATATACTGTAATATCTCTCTGCTTTCCTCTGAATGGAAGATCATTAAAAACAATTAATAGCAAGGCACACGATGCCAACTGGTAAAGACTAAAATGGAAAGAATGTAAAAAAAAAAAACCCAATTCATAAAATAAATAATGGGTCAACTTTACTGACCATATTAGTACTAGGTAGCCCTTTAAAACACTAGCTTCAATATCTTAAATAAATAAATTAAATCAGTGGAACAAAAAGGTCATCTTGTCTTCTGTCCATTCATAAAACAACAGCACATTTGTGTTGGGGTGAACAGAGTATTTGGTTCCTGCGTACTTTTGCTCCACGAACCCATTCTTCTTTAATTAGTTGACAATGGGGTCATTTTCAGACCCTTTTTTTTGTCATTCTAGCTCAGTGTTATTTGTGAAATGAGAATGGGGAAGGAAGCAAGCAGCATGATATTCTTTTAAAAAAGATGATCTACTCCCCTGAAACCTTTCTAGTAAGAATCCCCAAATTATCTAACACAGCAAATAACTCCTCTTAACAGTTTTGGTCATTCCTTTTAGAAGAGTTCAGTTATTCAGTTGAAAACAATTAAACAAAGTTTGCAGCAGTGATTAACTCTCTCACATGATAAGTGGAAACCTCAGGGCCGTGTCTGGAAACAGCAAGTAGGTTTTGTGGGGTTGTTTTTTCTTCCATTTCACGCTCAGAAGACAACAGTTTGCCGAGCTCCCAGGTCTCGCTAGGCCTCCCCAATAAGGTAACCTTTGAATGCCTTTGGGATCTGATTTTATTAGATCAAGAAAAAGCTTTAAAGAAGCTGTAACACAAATATTTCACCTTTCCATTGACCCTTCTGCTCAGCGCCCTGCTCTGTGCAATCGCAGAGCTCCTGTGACCTCGTAACAGTCTTCATGAAAACATGGTACGACCCAAGAGCCTGCCAGGCTCCACAAACTTCAACTACTGCCTCTAACAGCAATTGAAGAGAGTATGGATTTGGTTTTAAACTCTTTGCATCTGAACAATGTTGGTGGCTACCACAGGATAACACCAAGCAAGCTCCTCCCCTACTAGTGATACGCTGCTGGTGTGAAAATCCCATTAATTACCATCATCTGCAATCCTGTACTAACACATCTTTGCTCTGGGTTTTGCTTATTCTTAATTTGTTACTTGCTTTGAGCTGCCACTTCCAGCATTTACTATAACACTATAAATAATAATTTACTATAATAAGGAAGGTAAAACTCATCCAGATCATCTCTATAGGCACAGTAAGGAGCAACCACAAAATCCTCTATGTTTTGTCACCTCATTTAATGCAATATTCTCTCCTAAAAGAAAAATGCAACTTTAAAAGAGACTTAGGAAAACCGCAATGAGCAGCAGAGAGATTCCAGCACATATACATGTGTGCCTTCCTAGTCCCTTAGTCACAAACCTTGACACTAAAAATAACTCAGCCCAAGTCCCAATTTAGCCCATTCTGAAAACTTTATACTTGCACAATTCTCATTTTTTCTCCTTTCCACCCTTTCTCCTTGCCTCCAGAGTCTACTATCTTCTTTAGTACAATGAAGGCAATAAATTGTGTTATATAAACAAATGGTAGAAGCTGACGCCAGCATTTGAGAGCCTTAGACAGAAGGCTTAGTTTTAGACATCATTCTCTATGACAGAAATGTAGACATGACGGTAGCCATCAGGCTTAAAGAGAAGGGTGTTGCAAAAAAAAAAAAAAAAGAAAAAAACAACAAAACACCCAAACAACAAAACAAATCCAAACAACCCACACACAACCCTTTTTTTCTTTTTTTTTTATGTGCATGGTAGGTAGGACAAAATGTAATATTTAGGAAGAAAAGTTCAGGTCAGACATGAATACATTCAATGGGAAGACTAATAAAGCACAAGAACACACAGGGATATAACCACCAACACACGGAGATTTGTGTAAGTTTATCAAAGGAGACTGTTGGCACACATATGTCCAACGGGTCTTAAAAGTTAACACAAATGTAGCTGACCCTGACTTAGAGTGAGGGGATGGACTACATAAACCCCCATGGCCCTTGACATGTCTACTTTTCTATGATTATACTATTCCCTCCAGGCTCCAAATCACTCCCCTCCGCAGGGGTCTGGGACTCTCGTTCCCATTCGAACACTGATGATGAACTTTTTTCAAACTAGACTGTTAGCAGCCTCGTGTTTAGTATAAGGATTGAGGATAAATAATAGAACCTCTTTAATATATTTTTACTTGGAGACTCAGTACAGTCAGCAGCTAAACAAATTCAGACAAAGAAAATAATCATTCAAAATAACAAATTGTCATCTAGATTAAATGTAACACTTCTCTGAAGTGTACTGTGATACCTCTGTAAAATTAATGAGGTCTTAGTAAAACCAGACCTCATTAAAGTATCTACCATTAAATCTTTCCTGGAAAATTGGAGAAAAAACATCTCTTGTGTAGATTAACTGATGTGTCAGCCAGCTCCTACTGTAAAGACCACAAGGTGAAACACAGCAGAGCCAGGAAAAGCAGGAGTTCCTGGCTTTCGGGCCAAATAAATTCAACTTGACAATATTGCCTAGTTAGAGCTAATATAATCAGCAAAATAGCAAAAATAAGAAAGAATACAATACGAGCAATCGGATCTGAAGTTCAATGAGAGATCCAATACTCCAAGTGTTGCCAGACTCAATAAATGTGCTGCATAGATAAAACTAACCAGTGTTTCAATGACTTACACTTCCATGACAGATTTAAAGGGCTGATTTTTCTCCACGACACAAAAACTTTGATATTTTGCCCAACACTTGAAAACTGGCATGGCTATGAACAACTACACACAGAGACTGTTAGGAAAACAGCATTGTCTTCATAAATATATTTGAACCTTTTGCATCATGGCATTGTAAGATGTCCATCTCCGCATAGTCAAAATCACTCACTTCTGGGAATGCCCACAGAGAGACGGGTAGACAGACAAAATTCAGAAGAACGTTAACTAGTTTTTGAGGATCATCCAAAAATTATTAAATCAACAAAAAAATCAAAGTGAAGCTGACAAAGCAGCACTATATTCATTTGCTTGTTAGAAACTTTACACTCAATTCCATGCATTCTTACACTTACTAGCAAGGACTAATGGATTTATAGAACTATAATTGGAACATTCTGAAACATGAGTTGTGACCTCATTCCTCAGATGGAGAAGAATTAAAGACATATGAGTTGTGAAGTATGTTATTCCCCCTCAAAAAAAAAAAACCAAACCCAACCGAAACCCACACCTCTCTTGTCCATATATTTCACAGTTTACAGTTCTCACTTTAATTGCTAATGGTTGCTATGGAGTCCCCAAATAAGCCTGCAAATAAGATTTAGTACAAGTCAGCAATAAGCAGTGAATTTATGACTATGCAGAGTCATGAATTAGACATGAGAAATTTCTACCAGCTATTATCATTCAGAAGATGGTTTGCCTCGGGTTTATTAACACGATCCTGAATAAACCTTTTTAGCAGCTCCTTTCGACAGAGACAGGCAAGTTACCTCTAATAACTCTGAAAACATCCACCGGTACAGAATCGGCCTGCAGTTTAACAAACCATACCTCTCACTCTTGGACTTTTATGAAAATGAAGTTAGATTTTAGTTTACTTAGTCCTCTTCCAAATTAACAAAATCACCCTTATAAAAGAAACACAATAGGGAAATTTTCCCAAGTTAATAAAATTCCTGTAACAATAAAAGGTGTAGAACTTATCCCTGCTGATGTGCATATGTAGGTAGTTAATCCCACCTCTATCCCATTTCTGTGTTTATTCTTGAGAACATCTGAACTGTGAATCCTGAATATATACCTCTTTATGTACTAACATATCCCTCATACGGAGAGCAAAGAATCTTTACCGATACATTAGAATCACTAGTAGCATCAACATTATAATTGATATCAGTAAATAACCAATATTCAGAGTCTGATATTTAAATCACCTCATATTTGGAATTACTTAAAAGAGGCAGTGTATGACTTCGAACATTTCTCTGAATGGGAACTGGTTCTTTTGGGGTTTTTTTTTTTGGTTGGTTGGGTTTGGGTGGAGGGATTTGTTTGGTTTTTTAAACACTGCATGGAAGTAAGAGAACCCGATCCAAGCCTCATACAGAAGATAACAAATGGATACTTTTAAGAGGACGTACTCTTCTTTAATAACATTTATTTCTCCAGTATAGAGAAGCACAAAAAAAAAGTTTACTCAATATGAGGAAATTTGTTTTGTAATCAAAGATCCATCAAATAACAAGTAACAGGTATACAGCTGAAACTGTAGGAAGGCCATGTCTCACAAATACTACTTCACTCTGAAAGTTACTTTCAGATACAATTCCTTCCAAGCTTGTACAACATATACCCCAAAATTTCTGCTTTTGGACACGTGTTTGTTTTCTCAAGGGGCACTAGAGTAATGAGAAAGAGATTTGTTCACTTCAGAGGTCAGCTGAGACCTACAGAACAGACATTTCTTTCTGCTCTGATAAAAGTCTACAAATAATACAATCAGGCATAAATATACATATTATTTTCACTTCAGTTCTGCTACACTTCAATCATCTTAAACTTCAAGTAAACAACTGAAAAGAAATCCACATTTCCAAAGTTAGAAAAATAAAGCCCCAGGGACATGTTCACATTTTTCCCCAGGGAGTTCTGACTGACAAAAAAAAAAAAAGTCCTGACTGCAAATATTTTAAAAGGAAAAATAAAGTTAAAAAAAAAAAAAAGACATGGTTGGGATCTGTGTTTGTTTCTAGTAGAAAAATGAGATTCCAACTGGTTTTAACCATGCAAATGCTGGGCGAAATTCAGCACAGCTTCAACACTTGCACTAGGGAAAAGCTGTAATAATTTACCAATTATACACAGTATAATCAGCAGCTTAGGAAAAAAACCCAAAGAAGTAATTGCATCGACTTCTGGTTTTAATAATTTTATTGTCAGTAGAAATCCACTGTCAGCATTCAGTAATGGCTGTTGCTATCGAGAACAGAGCATCTCCTTATTCCTGCTTTTTGATGCTCATAATAATGCGGTTTTCACAAGCTGACTAGAAATGCCTTAAAGAAAAAAGAAAAGCAACCTGGAAAGTGGCCTCAAACACTATGTAAGATGCTGTTCAAAGTAAATAAGAAATACTTTGAAATATTTATCACTAGCACTACATCAAGAGCTAAAGAACTAATAATTTTTCACCCATGGTGTTTTTTTTATTGTGCCCTACATTCTCATAGTTGTTCATTCCAACATGTTTAGTTATGTTTATTCAGTGTGGGCTCTAAAGTAGTAGGTAATAGTCTTCCAGATGAGGAAAGGTGAAAGGAGAAAGCTTTTATGGAAGAAATGAACACAAGAAAAAAAAAAAGGGGGGGGGGGGAGCAGCAAAGGACACTGCGGTCCTGAATATAGCATATGACTTATCAGATCCAACAAACAGACAGCCAACCTTTAGTCAAAACACATTCGATAAAATATACATAGAGAGATAAGGACTTCTTGTGCTAGTTACAACTTGAAGGAATATTAAAGCAGCTTGATTTTCAGAAGCATTTAACACATGTACACCGAGTCAATCATCCAAAATAGTTTTGGAAGTCTTGGCTAGCCATTTTAAAAGACTTCTCAAAATCCCTCGGGTTCTAATGCCAAAACTCCACTATAATTCAGAATGGGTTTTTTTCCCCTCGGTCACTACCCCAAACCATTAGAAGGAACAAAGACATGAGGTAAGTTCAGAGCTCTGAAGAACTGAATGTTCAATTTTAGCTGCTGATGCAGAGGACTATCCTGGCCAGTGGAGAAGTCCGGTGAAGAAACGGAAGGAAGGAAGAAGGGAGGCAGTTAAAAGTGATGTTAACAAGACATACAGAAAAATAGGGATTTTTCCCCTCACACACTTCTCTAACATAATTTTGAGGGCTTTTTTTAATTATTGTATGATTTTGTCTTTGTTTATTATTTTGTTTGTTTTTAACAGTCTTGCCAGAAAAATCAAAACCACTAGGTTGCCAAAAGTCTTATTGCTTTCTTAGAGTAGATAATGGTTTTTCAGCCCCGATATTTCAGTTCTTTATTAACAAATGGTATTGCAAGCAACAGCTTGGCACTCTGTAACAAGTACTGACTTTTCAGAATATTTAGTTGACTATTCATGACTTGTTTATACAAATAAAATTATATTTTGTACTAATTTGAATGCATATTTATTCCTAGAAACTGACAAAATTAATCCTGGAAAAGCCACTAGTCCAAGTGCTAACAGACTTGAGCAGAGCAACTCCAGTCCTCCAAACTACTCTCACTGATCATCTTTTCCCATTATCAAGGCAAATAGTAACCCCAGTGAGAAAAGCAGGCTCACAGCTGGTAGCAACTTCAATACATGCTGAATGAAAAGACCAAGCATGGAAGTATAAATATGCCAGCTCTTTTTGTGTGGAACTAGTGACATTCTGTAAAGCTCTCTGCTGCTCAGTGGCAGAACCCTAAGCGCGTGCTTATACTCCAAAATCACATTAAGTCACGTCACATTAAGTCTCCTTCCCTCGCACATTTTGGCTTATGTAGCAAATCCAAGCTTATTGAAAAGATTAACTAAATTCCATGGTCAGAAACAGCAAGAGTCAGGATGGGCAAGGATGAGTGAGACCTTTGTGGATCCCGTGGATGTGGAAGTCCAGGCTACCACAGGATGCATTTCACTGCTGCAGGAGAAGTGATGCTGAAATTCCTGAAAGCAGCCAAAGAAATTGGCTCTCGAGCACCATAAAATTCCAGGGGCACCACTTACGACCACAGTCAGTCTGAGGTATTTAGTTTAAGAATGATTAATCACAGATGAATCAGCCTTTTGTTTCTTTCAGAACCCTTTCTAGTATTCCATCTATCTGAAGTCTGGCCATGCCTTGATACCGAAGGAGACTGTTTGAAATAATTCCATTTACTTTGGCCTGCATACAAGTCTGGATAAAGATTTCAGTCAAAACACCTCTTCACATCATAGAATGGTCTTAAAATGGTACACAGAGATAACACAGCAAGAAGACATTAAATCTGTTATGCACTTCAAAGTACGCTGATAGTTATTTACAAGCTCAGCAGAGCGGCTTCAGGGAAAGCAGATCATTGACCAAAACAAGTAACAATACGTGCTCCAATTGCAGTATTTACATGCAAATATCAACACCGAAAAAACCTCAGAAAAAACCCAAACTAAGGAAATTCAAGTAGAAAATGTCACCAACAAACCCCTTCCAATACAAGAACTTGGAGGAGAACTTAACTTAAGGTCAACAGTGGTCTGAATGGCAAATGCAAGGCAGCAAGTACACTTACTATTTATATCAGAAGCACAAACCCAAAATCTAGTTAGTGTCAATCACCACAATACTCAAAAATCAGTATGAAAGAACGGTAATGGAAAGAGCAGAAAGGATCTCAAAGAGTTCACCAGTGACTGGAAAATGTGAATTTAGTAACAGAGAGCCATGGAGTAAAATTATTTACTTGGAAAGATGCAGGATAAAAGAAAGTATCAGTATATGAAAAAAATCCAAGATCCTCTCAAGCATCAATCTGATATGGCTGTTCACTAAAGGTGGTTCTTTTAGTTGTGTAACTCTATAAATATGTTTGTAAACAAATATTTTAAACTGAAAAACACTGCAATACTTAAACACATGAGAAGCATTTCTTATACTTAAATTTTATCACAGACTCCAAAATGCATTAGGAAAAAGACTTTGTATCTTATAAGTCCTGGAAAATTTTCCAGGAGACTTATTTTCCAACATAAGAACTATCACATCTAACAGAGTCTGAAAAGTTCTACCACAAGGTCAAGAATTTCTTCAGAGAACCCATTTTAATCATGTATTACCCCAACCTACCTGGTAAAAATTGGAACAAAGCCATTGCTTAAGGTTTTTCGTAGGATTTTTCCATATTAACATAGTTAATAGGACTACAGAAATCCTTTTGTCTCGATTTAATGTAGATTTTATTTTACCAGTTCATAAATATTAACCTGTACATGGGAACAAATCTAAGAGAAGCTGGGAACTAAAGAACAGCCTAATATTGCAATCTATTCCCTTCCCCCATCTTAAGTAATTTCACCACAACTCTACTGTTTTAAAATCACATTGCAATCAAATGCAAACTCTTTGGGAACAAAAGGAAAGGGAAGGGAACAGCCAGTCAAAAGGGAGCTTTATTTTTAAGAGCTTCTGTAGTTATATCTGATCCATGGGGTGGATGATGCTCTTTAACCATTTATCTTCCTGCCTGATAATCCAGAATTCTCCAACTCTGTTACTGAGCCAGAGGAATCCTGACTTGGGGATCCTCTTTCAGGATGCTCAGGCCTCCAATCTTCCACTGGATTACACACTATTTACACCCAAAATTGTATCATTTCTGGAAACAGAACCCTTCAAATGAAAAGGTCATACACTGACCCCCCAATAATGTATTCTCTGCCAGTTCAGCCCCTGACCTGCTCAGTGGTGCCTAAAAATATTCAGCAGCTGCATAGACATTCTGTCCATATCGAGGGTGATTGCTCAAAGAAACTTTCGAGGATAAAGATATAGACAGCATTTTAAGAACTGCATAAAAAGCAGAACACACATATTAGCAGCCTTATTAAAAAAAAAAAAACCTCCAACAAAATAGTCTGTCAATGCCACAGAAACTCCTTATAGCACACAACATAACCAAGATGATCTGATGCAGGGGGGAGCTGTTAATGTGTATAGCCCAGTCACTTGTATATATGATCACCTACTACCTATGCTTTAAAAACCCCGCTGTTTGACTATTACATCCACAAAAAAGTTAGAATCCAGAAGAGATGTCTGATGTCTACAATTTGCATTCCACGAAAGTACCCATGCAGAACAAGGCTTTCATGCTTGCTGTTGGATATCTACACCTCCAATCTAGGAGCCATGCGTATTTAAAACAAAACGTCCAGCTATGTCCTCATGGGCACAACATTAATGCATCAGTCCTGGATTGTAATACGAGTACAACAGTCCATTGCACAGATCTCCAATTATTCTAGCCACATCTTGTACAGGAGACTGAGTTTTACTCCATGCAAAGTGGAACACTGTCAAACTCCTTAAATCAACATCATAAAGTCACTGTTCCTTATACATCCCCATTCATCAGCTATCCCTCTTCAATCAGCGGGAAGACACACAGCTGTTTGGTACAAACCAGTAGTCAAGCTGAGGCATCTTTGCTAGGAGTAGTCTACTATTGCATTTCTGTTAAAAATCAAATGCAAATGTCAGCTTAGGCGCTTCCACTGATCTGTGACTAGAAGGGGGAAAATCTTCAAAGATTTCCAAAATCCTGTGACTCCACTGGAAATAAATATAGCATGCATGTGCTCGTTGTAAGGCACTGCTTAGTTAAAGAACTGATACTGTGTCTAATTTCCGTTTTCAAACATCCTAGGACAAATGATTTGCAAAGAAAATTACAGAGGATAAACCCCAGTGGTTAGCTTTTCAGTGCCTTCCTCTTCTTTCCTTCATTTAATTTGCTTACCTGACATCAATTTAGCAAGTTACCTACAGCCTGTCATTCCTCCACACTAATATCATGAAGGGAAGGGAGCCTCTACCATCTCTATTAAACCGGAATCAAGCAAAGTCTTCAACATGTAATGCCTCTAGGTCAACGAGGCATTACTGAAATGACTTAATCTGCAAAGTCAGTACTTGCCCACCCTACTTTACCACTACCAATCACTTCACAAGAGTAGTAGCATTATCCAGACGCGTTTCAGAGCTTAGTTTTAAAATTCGTTTCCAGCGTACTATTTCAGTGAAGGTAAAGTGGAACTACAGAATTAATGTCTACCTGATTTTCAATTCCATTACATTTGGCCACTTCTAAAACAAATATACACAGGAAAAGAAACAGAACATAAAATAAAACCCCTTGCAATTAATTTATTAAACTATTACTCGCTCAAGACAGAGCCTTACATACCTGCTCTTGTATGTGTTCTAAATATGTATGTATAGGCTTTCTTCTTCTCCCCACCCTCTGTCCCAGTAGTTCTCCTACTGGGTCACGCTTAATTACCTAAGTACATTGACGTGTATAGGTTTCTGGAAGACTAAAATGTATATTCTATCAAATCACAGTCATATCAGACAGTAAGTGTAAGCAAGGGAAGAAAAGGAGCTTTTGTGGCGGGGGGGAAAGTTATAATACTCCCACTACAATTTATTCAATTTCCATTATTTGAGAATGAAAACTAGAAGCATCGCAAGAATCTTCCATTCTTGATGCAATCATTTTCAAATAACAGGACAGGCCCAACAGGAGAGACATCACATTATAATACAAACGTATAGCGGCTACTGAGGTTAGCTCCCAGTTTTACAGAATTTAATCTTCATATTTAAAGTTTGCTGGCTAATTTAATACATTGACTCATGTATGAGCTTTGTTTAATTCATGTATACAAGGTTCACATTTTTATTAAAACTTACTACAAGCAGCTGATCCCAAAGTTTCTTAGCAGTGATATCTTTCAGAACAGGAATGGTTTTTGCCATTATAGTCAGATTTGTTTCTTAAGTGCCCTAGAGTAAACTAAATGCACTCTTTTTACAATTCTTGAACTAAGTAGGTTGTAGAATAGATAAGGGATGTTAAATAGCAGTGCCTCAACATGAACAAATCATCCCAAACTTTTAAATATTTCCAAAGAGTAGAGCAAGTAATCATAAGCTATGGTTCAAGCCGGTGATGCCATAGCCTTTAAGATGATTTCGATGACAGAGGCAGTGTTTTCCAACTCACTCATTTCCTTTCCTCAAACTTAATATTCTCTTTGTTTGGCCAGCAGACGTAGATGATAAACTCAAGTTGGCAAAGGGAGGGGAAAAAAAGAAAAGAAAAAAAACAGAAGAGGGAGGGATTTGCTCATTTGTTATTTTCAGAAGACTCAATCATCATGGTCACCTGTAGTGTAGGCCACAATAAAGCTGAAACGGTTTTTCCTTCACAACCATCACTTCAATAAGCCTCACAATTTTCTGGCTATCTGAAAACTAGTGGAAAACACTGCAGATTTTTAGCACACTGTGCGGGGGGGGAGAAAACACCGCACCTCTTCCTCTAGATTTCATGACACTTTGTATCTTTCCACATTATTAATCGATATATTTGGTTACATGTAGGCGTTCCGAAAATTTTTATCAATGTTCAGTACTCTGAAATTGTATCATAATTTTCAAAAAGCAACGATACATTTATTAAAAAAAAAAAGATACCACAGTCACAAGACCTAAAAACCACAGAAGAGACCCTTAGGCACTCAGGTCTAAACGAAGCAGAATCTAACAGGTTACAAAGGAGGTTTGGTGACAGATTGGTTATTCTAACCGTTCTGTGGATTCTCCTTCACCCTTTCCTCAAAAATCTGCTACCTGGCTCAAAATTGCCGCTAACCTAGCTTCTCACTGGTTTCATCGGCAGAGCAAGTCCCCTATCTCTAACAACGAACGAAGAGGAAAAACCCAAGTACAGCCAAGACCACGAAGGCACGTTATCACTGTCACTAAGCAACGGTTCCACAAATATGCAAACCTGAAAAAAGGGAGAAATTTAGTCTATTGGAAGATGTACTGTAAACATGAGATAGCCAGGTAACCAAATGACAAATTATTATCTGACAGCCTTGAAAACCTCTCCATGTGAACTGCTTTTAAGCCAGCTTGTAATAAATACCACATGCAGCTAAATTTAAAAAAAAAAAAATTCCTAAGCCAAGTTAAATAATAGCCAACATTCAAATTTAACCATATAAAGTCTACATTAAAATCCAAAATGACAATTACAAAATATTATATTACTATGAACACTGTCAAATGCTTTGACTAATAGTACACTAAGGAAATAAGTAAAAACACACTTTACCTTGTATCTCATTTTGGGGCATGAATGAATGTAGAAACCCATGTAATAAAAACAGAGATCAGGAGCTTTTTCATGAAGTTGCCTAGTAAAAGCAATTTCCCTGTGAAAGGAAAGAAGAGACTAATTACTTTTGAATACAATTCTTACATTCATTTTACCTCTCCATATTGAAATATTTTGCAGCTACCTGGCTCTTGACCTATTTAAAGGACCAGACTTCTATCAAATAAAAAAATGAAGATGATAAAACGAATGCTTATAAAAGCCTAAAGATAATAAACTGAAAATCAATGCTTAAAAAACAAACAAACAAATCACCAAAATGCAAAACACTATGCCAAACTTCAAAAGACTTTCATTTTTGTGTTTTGTCCTGCCAATTGACTGACTTGAAATTCAAACAGAAGTCACTAAAAGCCTCCATTTAACAAGTTTCTTGTTAATATTCATATTTCTACAGAAATATGGCCTAGCTATTGTACACAGACTGGCTAGTGTGGCTCAGGAAAACAGCGGTGAATTTTTAAAAAACAAGCTTCAAGGATAAGCCTCTTGTTTGTTCTATTATTTGCGTTCTAGCAATTTACATGTAAAAACATCCATCTTTATGTAACAAAAAGTATTTTTCACCCATCCCGTGTTTGTCTGTATGATTTTCTCATTTATTCTGAAAGAGAAGTGTCAATGAATTCCAAAATAAGTTTGCTTTTTATTTTACCGGCAGAAAGAAAGTAGTAGTATTACAAAGATTCAGCCACTGTTTCCACTGTAATATTCATTTTTACAGCATTTGTAACTTTGCAGTTCATTTTTGTAACAAATTTGACAAAACATGGCTGTTGGTTCTTAACTTTCAGTGCCGAAGGGGTAAGAGGATACAAGCATGTGCATATAGGAAGCATGTACAAATACTGGGGTTCTTTTATCGCTTAGTATTTTTAGTAATGAGGATGTTTAAATATAGGTAAAACCTAACATTTTAGTCACATGTAGTTTGCTGAGACCATCATGAGTTCGTTACAACTCTGTGTGTGTGTCTCTCTCTATATATATCTGTTCAAAGAGGAGAACGTCTAGAAGTAAGTTACTCCATATCTGAAAATCCAGGTAAATACAACAGAGTCCAGAAGTAAGATTTATGTACTACTAAAAATGTACAAACATGCACTTCGTAAACATAGTCTTTAAGACATGGCGTAAAGTTAAACAATCTTACCATTTCATGCAGATTATTCTGGACCTAATTAAACAAATACCTTTCTGCAAGTCAAAAAGCTGGAACACTACAGGGAAAAATCATTATCTTTGCATTTCAAGATCTCTTAAACACTCTTTCCAATTGGACTACACTGTCTGATTTAATAAAACAGAAAGACTCAAAGTGAAGAGAAAGTAAATAGACCATAATGTAATGAGATAAAAATTGGGCTGCTGCAGCAGCATTCTTACCATGGGCAACAAAGCTTCACGCACGTGATACCAAAGCTCGCTTGCTTAGAACTACTGCCAGCGTCTTCGCACATACTACAGTCTCCAGTGATACTCCTTGGGTAAGGACCCTTAACTCAAGTTCTTGCTCTATCTTTCATTGATCTATTTGGCCAACCCTACTCCAGGCAAAGTTTTACTGAGGGGATAATAAAGCATCTGTCTCTGTCCTCCATCCAGGAGTGTGTGCTGTGATCCAACGGAAGAGAATGCCCCAAACTCCATCATTTTTATTTTTACACCAGGAGCAGCAATGAGGCATCACTGGATGGCATAACACTCGTCTACCTGCATCCTTTCTGCCGAAATCTTTCCTATGGAAAAGGGACTACAGACTTGCAATTACCTTTTTTAAAGCTTTTAGTTATGGTACATGTCTAAGGAGTTATAATGGCTGTTAGCGCTTGGCAAGAGTAGTCAGTGCGGAAGACATACTCATTTCATCAATACAAAATTCAGTATTTCAGTAACCCAATTCCAAAAGAAGTTCAAGTATTTGTCCTCCTACTAAACAGAGATTAGGAATACTATGCTTGTCTACTATTCATTATTTCAGGTAGTAGAGGGAAAGTTTAACTTTTTCCTGCAAATAAGAATCACTCAATATTTCTTGATGATTTTTTCCTTTGGTTAAGACTGGTATTTCACGAGTAGCTTCTTCCCCCCTCATTCTTTACTCACATGCCTACATATTTCAAATGATCTTCAAATCCCATCCTTTCTACGACTCAGGAGCAAAAATTCTCAAAGTAGCATGAAGTGGAAGTGACAGCACTACGCTGCAGTTTAACCTCCTCGGAGTAAAATTGGCAACAGCTTTGAAAGTATCAGATTCCTTTGCAACTTCCTAAATCCTCCTCACCTCTAAAGGTTTTTTTTCCCCTTTTTGAAAGACGACGACGACTGGCCCCCTCTAAGACTGTTGGGAACTCATTTTTATTGCCTTAAATGCTGCAGAATTTATAAGCTGCTTTTTCACTAGTTGAGCCACGAATGCATGTTGCACCAACCAAGTTTTAAATTTATTATGTAGAAAATTCAAAATCATTTCAAAAATTCATAAAAATTATGTCAATCTGTTATGACATAATGTAATGTGATATGTACGAATACTATAAAAAAGCCCTTAGGAGGGCTTAGTATTTTATGATATATGCTCACCTTGCATGGAACAAAAATAAAATTCAGTCTAATTTCAAGTATCTAGCATATGTAATGAAATACTTCTAAGAATCTAGACCACTAATAGACAGAAAAAACATCAATTCTAAATCATAGGAGTTCCAACATTTTTTCTACGTTTGTTAATTATGATTAATTTTATATAATCACCAGTGCCACAAAATGCCTCAGAAAAAATGACAATTCAGCCTCTTTTAGACATAGACCACTGGAGATGCTACATCAACAGTTACATTAATGTTCATGACAACTTTGAAGTTAGCCCTGATTTGTGCTGAAACTGGACCAGATGACATCCAGATGTCCCTTCCGACCTAAACTCTTCCATGAGTCTACAGTTTCTCTTTCACAAGGAACCATGCAAGAACAAGGTGGGGAGAGCCAACAGGAAGGCAATGATATCGGCTCCTATTAAAGGTGCCATACTCAGAGAAATTGCACTTTAGGACTTAACTGATGTAAGAGCTGCCTAGAGAGCAGGAGGAGGTCCTGCTCTCACTCCCTAGCCATTCTCAGCTCCACATTGTGGCTCCATCACAACTCTGGTGTTAACAGGTTCTTCACTGAGCCAACTCAGCACACTAACCAGGTTGCTAAAGCAAACAGTCTTCTGCTCAGTAAATTAAACTGGCTAAATATACGGTTGCTAGAAGCCCAGCATATAGCAGAGATGGAGAGGAGTGATTGCAGCACCTCATTTCAGCAGCAATAAACCATTAGACAGATGTCAGCAACTTAACAGTGAACTTTGTGGAAAACCCTTTGACATAGGCATTTGAACAACTCATGTAAAGATTATTCAGAAATCACAAAATTAACCACCGCAAAGAGAAGAATACACCCAAAAGGAGAATTAAAAAGAGATTCTTAGGAAATCAAAATGTTCTAATCAAAATCTAAACAAATTATGAGTGATTAGACTTCCAAGAGATTAAATTGCACATTGTTTATTAGCTATTGCAAAAGTATATGAAGTTACAGTGATAAGAAGAGGTTTCCTAAAAATACTGTTTGTGCTTTGCATATTTAAAAAGTCATGTCATATCTACCCACCACAGTGGGTAACACAAAACAACAGCTATGAAACTCCACCTATAAAGAAGACGCCTCTCAACAGGATGCCTTGGAGAAAAAAGCAAGCTGGATCTCACAATTTTAGCACTTCTTTCATACCTGAAAAAGTGTAATGCAAATCTCAACCAGTAAAGACTTTTTCTAGAACTTCTTAGACCTAGGGAAATGAAAATAGACATGTCTGGCACGAGGTTCAACCCCAGTTGCTTCATGAGAACCTCCCTGGGAACATCACATGTCTGTGACCAGCTTACTTCATGTAAACAGAGAAGCAAAAAAGCTAAGAAAAAACCTGAGATGCATAAGTATTTCCACTCGTTTAGGGGTTTTCTCCTTATAATAATAATGGATTCATAAAATTACTTATTGAAGAAAAAAAGTAACTTGCAATTTAGCGTACAAGTCTTATTCACAACGAAAAGCATTGCTCACTATTACTACTGTTTTGCAAGAGTAGGTTGATAGTTAATTTAAGGCTTTAAAATTCATAGGATTGCTCTCTCCATCAAGCTTTCTAAAGACAAAGATAATAGATTAACATACCTGAAAAGTATACTTAGTGCTAGTACAGCAGGAGACTACTAATCCAGAAGACAATGGTTTTTAGGTACTCCATTATTTATGATCTCAATGTGCATAAAACTATAAAAGTGATTAATTTCATTTGGTGACTGGGCTAAGAAAAAGGTCAAAGGAAGAATTATTTCTATTCAAACAAAAAAGGGGCTTTTCCTGCTGAAACCAAGCAACACTAAATTATTTTCAGGGGCAACAAAAACTAGGAATTTTGTTTGAGTGGTTTTTTTAATCTTTAAAAGTATTTAGGTAACTAGAAAGATACATCTCTATTCAAGGATGACAATTAAAAATTTATTTGGAATGCAACCAACCGTGGAGAATTAAAAAAAAAAAAAAACCAACCACCCAAACCACAAATACTTTGCTAGAGATAGTGTTACCAGTATATGTTTAGCCTGGAAATAAAAGCTCAAGTTTAGGAACAAGTATCAATTCTTACTATTACATATAACCAGATAACAAAAACGTCCTCTTACCGTAATGCAGAGTAGACTCCCAAAGATAAGAAAGAATAGTCTGGATCGTAGTACAGATAGACGGAGGACACGCAGTAGGGCAGGATATCAATTACACCGACAGCAATTATCTTCCCATCCAGCCAATACTGCTGGTGGAAAGAACCATAGCCACATTCGGGTCCATTCGGTGCATTCTCTGCCTAAGCGAAAACAAGAGAGGGATGTAATTGTCTGACAGGTAGACTTCCAGTATAAAAACAATTTCAGAAAGAATTTTAACAGAAAAGTAAATACTGTGAGAAATTACTCTTGCTATCCATGTTTAGAAAAAGGAAAAAAGGAATTTGAGAAACAGGGAAAATAATGTTAGCTCACTGCGTCATTTGTGACTTTTGTCATACTCATAATCAGTAAACTCTACGCATCGCTCATCCCAAACACAAATCTGCAAATAGCCTCTGCCATCTAGCATTTATAGTACTGAAATGCTAAAACAACAATGTGATTCATCAAGTTATTAATGCATTATTACATGCAAACAAATTCTGCAGATACTCTTTAATTTGACCTACCTACTCTTCCACAAGAGACAAAGCCCAAAGACAGAAAGGTGAAACACAGACGTTTCCCAACACTGGCTGTGACTGCCTCCTTCCTCCAAGACTTTTGTCACAGCAAGGACCCTGCTGTTCCTCTCCCCCATGCCCCAAGGACTGGAAGCACTTTGGCCACAGAAATTCAGTTTCTCAGAGTGACCATTCAAGTTGCATTGAGAAGAGCATTTATGTAAAGAACTGAAGAGCATACTCTTCATGTGAGGTTTAGTCTTTATAAGGTTTACTCTTTATGACCAACGAAACATCTTTTATCTAAGAACCTGAAACTCTGTGTTGCAACAGAATCTGTGGAGCTGCTTCTTTGCCAGCCCACATCAGAGTATCTTCCGCAAAAACACTAAGGAACTCGCTATTCTTGTTCGCCACAGTTTTGGATGTGCAGTGAAGTATGCCTCTGGATGGGGGAAAGCACCTAGAGCCAGAAACTGATGCTTCAAATTAAAAAGAAAATGATCTCCTAATTTAAACTCTATTACACAACCAACTTTGGCATGCCATTTTCTCCCACATCAAGTTTACTTTAATCCTGAATTCCACTGTGCTCAACTTAATTATCCATCTAGTCATGTTTTTCACTGCATTGCCAGATCTTCTGAAAGCTGCTTCTCACTCAATAAATCTGACAATATTGCCTACTATTACCAACTGGTTTGCATTACAACAACAGAAGGTGGGTTTAATCAAGTATTTTGATACAGTAGCACAGACTGAAGAGATGATGGGCAGTAGAAGTTATTCTAATTGGTACCACATGTGTCAAAACAACCACGTGAACAGAAATCATTTCAACTGACTTACCCAACCAATAAGTCCCAAAATAAAGGCCATATAATAAAATGTTTGCATTTTTATATGGTTATATAGCATAAACCTAGATATGGAGCTACAGATACTATAAAAGTGAAACAAACATTCGAGAGCTCAATCTGCAGTATATGGGGATATTAGACTTTGGTACTAGCACATTAAACTGGGTTTCTTCTCATTCAGGTAAAGCCTACTTATTCAACAGTTATGGTTTCATACAATATCCTCAACTTTTCAGTAGAGCCAAATGAAATCACATGGTCAGTAGTAAAACTTTTAATCTGGGACACAGTCAAGTAAGAGATTTTCTCAATGGATTTCTCAGCACAGGTTAAGTTCTCCTCTCAGCTACCAAGGTGCAGTTGGTGACACTAAAAATAAAACATCTCCTGCAATCCAAGGGGAAAGGTGATCGGTAATATAACACAGACCTGCTTAAGTTTCAGTTAAAACAGATTTTCTTTCTTTGTCAAAAACTCATCATATAGGATTTCATGAATGTTAAAAAAGATAGTCCAAGCCAACATACAAAAGACTCTCACTCAACACAAAGTCTTTGGAAGTTAAATGAATGCTGTGTCTGTGTGGGACCTCAGAACTCCAAATGGCATTGCATGGGTTTGGTCACCAGACCTCTGCAAACTAAGTATTAGCATCAGTTAAGAACTTCTAGTAAACTATAAACTACAGTTATTTCTCTAATGCAATTACAATGAAATGTCATGAGCATAAAAGAGGCTATGTTCCGTAACAAACATAATAAGCACAGCACTGATTTCAGGCAAAATGTTCAGGGATCTCCATTACATTAAGCAAATAACGTTTTTAAAGAGAGTAACATTCTCCTCCTCCTCAAAAAGTTTTCACACAATGTAATCCTTTGTAATGCTTGTAAGTATTATGTTTTCTCCAATTTCTCAATGAATACTTGGCTCCTTTAACTCACCTACCATCCAGGCAATTTGACGTGAAACAGGTCTAGAATATAAAACATTTTCCTGACACAGGTTATACCATTTCACACTATTCCCATGTCCACCTGGGACCGTGTTTGTCAAAGGTGATGTAAAACATACCAGTGACATCAGGTGAGCAAGCCCCACCAGAGAGTGCTTACCTTATCTACCCAAAATAATACACATTAGCCCTGGAATCAGTCCAGAGGGACTAACTTATTTAAAATTAACAATTTATACTCAAACTTTAATACAATGAATTACCATAATCTGATTATGTTGAAACAATCAAAAAAAGAACTAAATCCAGGACAAAAATTAAAATAAAGAATTTTCTCTCCAATATTTAGACTATAATGCAGAGAAAAAGACAATATATTCCATCACATGTTCATTCTACCTGTCTTCATATTCTGCTAGCTAATGATTGCATGAACACATTTGATTGCTCATATTTTATAACGCATTATTAAAATTTAAATATTTAATAACAAGTGGTATTACATATTGCCCCAATTAGAACACCTCAATGTAATAACTGCTTATAACTGAACTTCAATGCACATTGGTCTTTTTCTTTGAAGATATGTTTTACTACATTATTATCATCATTATTATGGAAATTGCATTTGTTAACCCACATGCCAGACCAGCGTGCAACTGCAGAAGGCACTGCACACTCACTTACCAAAAATGGGTCCTGACTATACTAACTGCACAATTATTTTACTCAGGAAGGTTTTGCGAGATTTCCCATTTTGAACTTTTCCATTTCACCCTCTGCTGTGGATGGAGGGAGGAGGAAGACATGAAATCCATGCTATCCCTTACACAAGGAAAAGAGAAAAAAAAAACCCAAACCAGGAAACCCTTGACTTCTACACTCCAGTGGAAATTATCTGCCAAATAAGTGAAGTGATTAATTCCAGCAGTTCCCTTCCCAACGGCACACAAACACACAACCTACCATATGGTAGATTTCTATCTCTTGGTTAGCAACATATTTCCTTTTCACTACTACGTTCTCCTTTCATTAGAGATTAGTGGAGATGCCGTGAAAACAGCCTACAAATATAGGCTGTGTCAGCAGAGAGGTACCACTGCATGTTTTCATTTAAAAAAGCCAGCAATGCAGCCTCACAACAAAAAAGGCCAATGGGATCCTGGGCTGCACCAGGCAGAGGTGTAAGGTATATCTGATTAAGGTATATCTGAGGTATGAGGAGAGCTTGGGAAAGCTGGGACTCTTCAGCCTCGAGAACAGACGATGCGGGGGGAGGTTTCATCAGTACGTAGAAACACCCAATGGGAGGGAATGAAGATAGGGGAGCCAGATTCTTCTCGGTAGTTGCCACTGACAGGACAAGAGGCATTGCGTGCAAACTAAAACACAGGAAATTCAATCTGAACAGAAGGAAACATGTTTTAACTGAGAAGGTGGTCAAACAATGGCGCAGGCTGGCCAGAGAGCCCGTGGAACCTCCATTCTTGGAGATATTCAAAACTCATAGTCCTGGACAACCTGCTCTAGCCGACCCTGCCTCGAGCAGGGGGGTTGGACTAGGTGATCCGAAGAGATCCCTTCCTGCGATTCCATATCAAGACAAAGTAAACCAACTCACTGCATCAAAACGTAAGACACTGTCTACAGAGCTAACTTCTGTATCTTACTGGAAAAGTATAGTATTTGAGCTACACTGTCAACTATTTAATCAGGACAGTGATAGTAAGCTCAAAATGCTGAAAAGATTAGTGAAGCTGTGAAGGTACAAGGGACTTCAGTAGCAAGAGACTTCAAGTATCACCACGTAGACATGACGGTGATGCCTACATCACCATAAGGAAAAAAAGCAATTTGCCAAGGTCTCAATGAAATGAGTTTTGATTTAGTCCTGAGCAGTGTATCAAATGTGAATAAAATATACCTTCTACAGAAGGTGAACCTAGGAATTACAGACCTGCAACTGCATCATTCATTATTACATCTCCTAAAAATTAACACATATCAATAAACAAAATAAAGTGAGCAGAAGCTGATGTGCTTTTTGAAGAGCAAAGATCTAGATTCACAAATGCCTTTCAGTTCTTTTGGATTCAAAAGCATCTCAATATGGATAAAAGCAAACAAATTGAGAACAAATGATCATTTACATAATGGAAAGCAGCTCACTTTCCATCGTGCTGGATCCATTATATTCTCCACACTGGTATGTGAATCACTGAAGACAGAACAGTGTTCCAGCAAACTGAGCTGATAATTTAAAAGTATTTGGGATGGTTAAACAACAGCCAAGTGTAAACAGCTACAGAAAGATCCCATAATACCAAGCGATTAAAAAGGCAGAGGAACTATCAAATGTTTGTACATGCATGGGGAAAAAATATTACTATATACACATCTAAAACAATAGGTATAAATTAGTAATTCACTCAAAAAGATGCTTTTGAGAGCAGTTTTATGAAATCGATTTAACGCTTAGCATCAGACGAAATGGAAAAAGACTGAAGAGGAATTAGAGAAGGATTTGAAAACAAAACAAACAAACAAAAAAAATCATCATTCAACTGTATAACGCCACGGCGCATCCAAGTCCTAAGGCTCCTTCCAACTGTTGTATCAAGACGACATGGAACAACTTGGGCAGGACAAACACCGAGATGGCTATTAGTGATGCCGACACAGCCGCTGGCCCCAGAACACCCCATAACTCACTGACCACCAAGCCCAGGAATCCACCCTGAGTAGTTCAAATTTTCCTGGGCTCTTCTTCCACACACATCCTTGCTTTGGCAGCAATGTGGTACCAGGGCACATCAGTCTTTGGTTAAGACTCCTCCATGCAGCTCTCCTATCTGACCCGTTATAACCGCACCTCTCCAAACAAGGTCATATTTGCACATGTGAAGTAGTAAAATGGCAAATGTTTATATGCAGCTTCTAAGACGAAAGGATGAATAAACCCCCCCCAAACAGTTCTTTCTACATTATCCTGTTTACTGATAGAAAATTGCCTAGTTTTCTGCTACTACAGACAATATAATTTTTTAAACTATTCATTTTTTGTGCCAGAGCCCATAGCCAAAACTGAAACTAAACAGAATAATAAAATAAGGAAATAAAAAGAGGACAGGAAGAGTTTGGGCATTCATGCTGCTTGCAGCTAATACCAATATTAAAAACTCAAAAAATTACAAATTGAAATCATGTAAGGTTTAAATTTGATTTTAAATTATTTTTGTTCAAAAGAATAAACAGACTACATACTACTAGATTTGCTTGTGGCAACTGTTTCAGAATAAAGAATTTCAAGAATCCCTTGGCCTCTGATATACAACCTCTTTTATTTAACTTCATCTAATTGAAGACATCTGTAGTGGTGCCACACAAAATTTAATTCAAGCTTCGAAATGTCAATAAAAAGTGTCTGTAAGAAACAATACTGGTATAAACCTGGCAGGGAAGCGTGCATCGACATCTACGTAGCCATACAAAATTAAGAATATAATGGCAGTCTGCTGCCTGAGTTGACGAGGTGATAAAAGCCCTTTTCCTATAAAGTCTAATGAGCTCTATTACTCTTCAGCTTTCAGGAATGTAAAAGGCCAGTGGACTCAGCAGAGAAAGGCAACAAACTCTCCACACATGGATTCATTCAAACTGCGACATATCAAATTACTAGCGTAATTACTATAACCTGACAATTTCATTACAGTCACGCAGTACTTAACTCTTTAAGACTAACAAGGAAGACAGCGCAAGAAATCTCCAGCAGTTTCCTTACTTGAAATGAAGCAACGGCATCTCTCCTAAACTTTTAACTCAGATTATAATCAAATACCAGTTCAGTAAGTTATTTAGTAATACATCTTTTTCTGTCATAGCAATAAATCGAGAACAGAAAAGAGACAGCACTTTCTGCAACTGTTTCTTAATGCAGTGATACGAAATTCAGTGGTAGCTTATTATCCAGCAAAGGAGTCCTCAGATTCCTTTGAAAACATGCTGCTATCCTCCTTACCAGTCGGCGATGATACAAATATTGCGACACCCATCTATACCACCTATACTTCAATAGTTTGCCATCTACAGAGAGTGAAGAGGAGAGAATACATTCATTTCAAAACCTGCATCTAGAACGAATACATACCTCCAGAGGAGAATCACAGAGGAATCGTGTGAACTGAATCGAGGTACGTTCATTGGAAATACATGCCCAAGAAGACAGTCCAAATATGCAAAGGAGAAAAACAAGAAAAATATTAGCAATACTTCAGGATACATTAACAGCCAGACAAGTGCACTCTTTCAGGACCATGTATTTGAAAAACACCATCAGATTTTAAGAGTTAAAACCAAATTTCTATAAACCATCTCCCACTTTCTGTTTAGCTATAACAGATACAAATACAAATAGATATAAATAGATGGAACAACCATCCAAAGTACTTCCTTTCTATAAAATAGAAGACAACTTTTAAAAATGTGATGCAAGAGAATTATCACCTTGTAATACAGGTCTGTTTCTGGTGTCTAATTCTACATTACACATGACCCTTCTCTCTTCCCTTGGTATCTGCAAGGGGGCTAGGGCCCTCATATCTCTTAATATAAACTGATTAAGTCCATTTACATTCAAAAGCATAAGTAAGCCTGGTTTAAGTCTAAAGAAGAGGAAGAAGAAAAAAAAAGTCAACTTCCTGAAAGTGCAAGCATTTTCAAAACTCAATGCTTTACTCAATACAAAATGATGCGCTGCAGATAATCAAAAAGGCAAAGTGTTAATGATCTGGAGCTTGTTCAAGATTCTAAGAGTAATAAGTAAATGATGGTAAATAAATAACTATTATGTTTTATTGGATACAAATACTTCCTTTTTGGTGGATTCCACATTAAACATGTTACTAAGTTCTGGTACGTATTTAAGCCCAAAACATTCCTTTGTTAAAAAGTTAGTATGTGTTACGCAGTTTAATTCCCCCTCTTGTAACAGCTGGGTGATTTAGTAAGTCAGCACATCACAAACTGCAAAGTAATAGTAAATAGGAACTTTTAATTAAAAGTTTGATAAAAAGAATATATAGACACCTATAAAAAACCCCGGATTGTTGTCAAGAATTCTATGAATTTCTGAGCTTAATTAAAGAAGATTATACTATTTAAAGGGGAATACAAAAAATGGGATGATTATTTGTCAGTCATCCCATTTTTCCCAGGGAAGGTGAAGAGAGGCAAGCAGGAACAATAAAAAGCACTGCTATTGTCAGTTGCTGACTTAGGACGGAGTTCCATATACAGCCTAAGTAATTAAAGCTTTCTCTTTTCTTCAGAAAGTGCTATAAAGCAGATTTTAGAAATAAAAAACACAGCCTCTGGTAGAGATAGAGATATATATAGATATATGTATATCTTGATCTGCAAACATTAACTGGACCATTCTCATTGTAGCTCAAAGTGAACACAACCTGAACCTTCTCTAAGACTTATGTCTCCAACAAAGTGCATCTGTTGATGCAAGAAGAACCAAGAGTTTGGAACAGTCGCATTTCAGACTTTTCCCCCTCAAACACATAGCTGTAGGTGATCTGTGGAGGAACGGTAAACCTTTGGACACAGTCTTTATGGAAGAACACTGCATTTCTATAAGCTGCTGGTGAAGACGGGGGATTGCGCATTGCCTATAATTCATCATACAAGATCTGGTCACCACTACTCTAAATTACTCAGAGTTTGAAAAAAAAAAACAAATGACTGCAATATCTTAATTAAATTCCAGAATTTTTTTTGATTTTGCAGATAGGGAAAGAGAACAAGGAAGGGAGGGAATATCACATAATACTTAAAGAGGAAAAAAATATCAAAATTTGAATTCTTGAGTTATGTTCCCATGGGAAAAAAAAAAAACAACAGAGTTACAAATTCCAACACTGCGCATACATCAGTCCTTACAGCCAGTGATTTCAGAATGTGCAGGCTCCAGAAAAAATAAACCATGTGTTATTCATTTTCATGTCAGAAGACCCCCAGTAGCTCTTAATCTGTAACTTTAGCTTTATAGCGCAAGTTAAACCCTATGGGTGAGAAAACTGAGCCAATGACACTTTTCAAATAGTTTTATCCAGTCTCCAGGCTCTGCCGTAGGATCCCTTGGCTTTGGGGATGAGGGGGGACTTTTTCACTGTACCTGAGCATAACTGCTACTTGCTCAGGAGTATATACCATTGCAACTACCTATACTGCTGGCGAGAAAAAAAATTCTTAACTGTACTCGACTTTGTATCACAATCTTATGGGGAACAAACCACTGCAAGTCTTCACCTGCTGATACTCCGCTTAGACAATTTTCTTAATCGAGTCCTAGAAAACTTCAGAAGACTGAATCTTCTCTAGAAGTCAATTAAGAAACAATTACCCAAAAAACCAACAATTTTTTGTGGTGGGTTTGTTGGGGTTTTTTTAAGGAAGAATTTAACTGACAGGCAGAGTTTAAGAATTCAATAAATATTTCAGATCCACTGACCTCTACTGTTATTTTCTCAACCCTCACTCTCCCCTCCTACCCCCAAATCCACAGCACTTTCATCATAACCCAGGAATATACCTAGTTACACATTTATTTAAACGAAACATAAGGTTCAGTTTCTAAATTAAAATACTGCAAAATTATTATGACTACAATTCAAAAATGATTCAAACCATGAAAGAAGTACAGTCAAAAGCTGGTATTGCATGTAAAATAACTCAATCCATCACACAAGCACAATTAAAATTCCTTTCACGAAGTCATCCTTTTCTAATTTTAATTTCAAACTGAATTACATAAACTTCAGCCTTTAAAAAACTATATATCTGAAATCCACAACATTTGTACTTTGGTGAAAACTAATTACAATTGCCAGAAAGAACCAATAGAACAAAGTAAGTTCAACCATAGTTAATAAAACTAAGAGAGGAACACATCGCTGAGAATTAAATCGAAGGGTGAAAAAAGGCAGAAAAATAAAAGGAAGGTTTGGTTCAACCCAAAGCTACTTGCTTGAGCAAAAGTTTTTTTACAGCTGTGCTAAAACTAGAATGCTCACACCTGCTTCCTTTTACAGGCGGGGGAAGATCTTCAGATGCTTTGGATGCTAAACCGGAATGGGTTTCACACAGTAGCTCTGTGACTTTCTGAAAGCGAGGATTACTGATGTCACACAATGACATCATAGCCTTCTCAGGAAAAAATAGCTTTGAGCTGTCATCACCGGTAACTGTAGAATTATCTGAGACCTTCAGTGTGAAGACATCCCAGAAAGGCATTAATTTATAATTTTCCTTTTGACAGTATTAAGAGTTTGCTCACATTTGCAATTCCCTGTCAAGGCAAACAGAGTATTTGCCCTTCTCCTTTGAATAAAGGAGGGGTGAGGAATGGATATGGGGTTTGGGGCTTTTATAAAAACTAACATTGTGAGTTTCCACACAGAAGACAAGTCATACACTGGGCCTGTACATCGTAACACCTTTCTATATATCAAGCAAGCTTACAAGCCATGAAGAGACAGCATTCTTTCTAGAGAGCCCCTGGCATCTTCAGTTGTGGAGTGAGAAAAGTAAAAAATAAACAATAAAAAAAACCAGTCAAACTTTCAGTAAGGCTAGAAGCAGCTGTTAAATGAAAAACAAAAGCCAATAAAAAGAAACTATCTAGGAAAACAGATTGAAATTAAGCTGGAAAATGAACAAAATTCTGTAACTTTCTGTAAAAATTGGGAAAATGGGACAAAATGTAGCATGTTTACAGGGAAAGATGGTGCCAACCTATCCTGCTATCCTTGAAGCAGGCAATACGCTAGAGCTAAGGTAGCGGAGCAATCCAAGACTTATTCTGGGGCTGGCTCTATTTAGCATTTTCAACAGTGACTTACAAAAATATAGGAATGGTAACAAAACATAGTTTCAGAGATATCCACAGACCCGAGGGTAAAGAGCGAGCCTTCAAAACATAATGCATAAGGAAAGAGGGGATTTGAAGTGTAAATGCATGTCTCAAATGTAGTTTTCAGTACAAGAACCGGACTAATGAAATGGAAATAGTTGCTGATGGACCAGCACATACATTTCAGAATTACAATTTCAATTCCCTTCTGGAGCGACAAAAGCCACTGTGGCTTTGTCTGCTCAGAGGAAACTTACTCTCAAAATAACCAAGATTTGACAGTCTTAAAGTTTTTTTAATTTTATACAGATTTGCATAGAAAATTCAGTATCAAAATCAGGAAGAACAACATAAACTGTGATGCAAAAAGAATCTGAACTGAAACAATATGACTATGGACAAGTTACTTAATTGTCCAGGTGCCAAAGCCATTATTAGGCTCTTACAGGCATTCCAAGAATAAAAATCCATGAATCCACGGCACTACAGTCACGGGGGCCACACGAGTAAGCAGAAGCAATCAGGCTGATATGGAAGTACTCGTTCCACATCTTTACATTAACAATATCGGAGATCTGAAACCCAAACTCACTGCAGTGAGACACTGTGCTGCAGCAGCAGCTGACCACAAAGAGCCAAACGTCAGATCAGCGCTGCCATCAACCAAAATGATAAAAGAACTAATTCAAGAGCATTATAAAAACATATGGTTGCCAAGTTGAGCTACAGAGGTTAAAAATAACCACAAAGGCTATTGATTTAAGTGTTCTCTCACTAGAAAAGAAAGACAGACAGAGGAAACTAGGTTAGAGAGACCTAAAAGTTTGCAGCTGGCTGCTGATACCAGCTTTCGAATTGATCGGAACACGCTCCTCGGCATTTCCCAGGCTACTCAATCAGTTTTCTGTATTAGTTCAAGTGGATTTCTGGGAGGCAATTAAAAAAAACTGGGAAAGGGGAAAAAAAACCCCCAGTACACCTATTTCAGTAATTTTTTGCACCTTTTCAAACAGTGTATCTTTTGTGTGTTGCGAAATTCTTTTCTTCCAAGACAAATATTTAGTTAAGCACAAAGCAAAGAGAGCGTCCAGCGAGCTTTGCAGAGGGAACGGAGACACACGCTATTTTTCTACAAGTTTGTCATTATAAAACACTCATGAAAAGTTAAATAAAACGTTTGCTTCAGAAGGTCTAAACAGCAATAAACTGTTCACTCTTGCTCTTTCTGGAAACTACTGTAGAATTTTTATGATCTTTTATGGAAATGTTTTCTAACTTCTGTAGCTGCCACATAGCTTGTTTCAGTTACACTTCAGCTGTGTTTCTTAAAGACAAAGACTAGTGTAAAAAGACTTAAAGCCTAAAAAAATCACATTAATGGACCCGGTGTATTGTATCAGTGTTTTAAACCACCCAGATCAATCATTAAGTTCACTAGAGAAGAGGTAGGAAGGAAAAAATGCTTCATTTCAAATTTTTACATGGCAATATAAGTAAAACTCAGTTTGGAATGACAGGCACTGATTTATTTTTTTTTTTTTTTTTAGCACAAGAGCTGAATACAGCTAAAGAACTAAACTAGCTGCAAACTTTTAGATATATCTCTATGTGTGTGTCTACAAAATATGCTGACAGCTTCTATAATTGACTTAAAGAAGCATTTTTAAAAAGACAACATTGGGTCAGAAATGCAATGCCTCTGGTGAGATGATACATTACAAAGAACTGCTAGAGATATCCCCAATTCTATCCAAATTAGCCATTGATTACATCACTGGAATCAAAAAATTTCCTTCTTGGGATGAAAGGGCCAAGAAATGTTTTCATAGTATTCGTTTCTTTTAAAAATCTTTGCCTCCAGAGCTACACAGTTCCACATCTGTATCTATCATTTAAATACTAAGAAATGCATTTTGACACTTCATATAAAACACAAAAGACATGCAGGTGGCAAAAAATGTTCTGAAACGTTTACATATATAATTCCTCATACTTTGTTAATCACCCTGAAGCTGGGGTAGAGTTGGATCATAGCATTTTCCAGATGATTTTTATTCTGCAAAGTCCTCCCTGCATTTCTTACACAGAAACACAGGTATTTTGGCTGTTGAGCAAGAGTTAAAACATTTGCAGATACAGATTGCTCTTAGCAAAGCAGAAAACAAGCCAGATCTATTACTAAGCTTCCTTAAATCCAATGTTCTCGTCTGAAGAGCCAGCCTCTGCCCTCGGACCTCATTACTGTTTCCATATTGTTTCTTTCTATCGTGTTTCTACCTTGTTTTCAGATTTTTGTACCATAATTCTACAAAGCTAAAGCATAAAGCACTACCTGGTGACTCTCATATGCTTCTCTGTTTCTTGAAGTAAGGCCAGGATAACAGACTGCAGTACGTCTGTAGTAGAAGTGGCCTCCTCCAGCACTGCCTAGCACCTGCACTTAATCCAATGATTTATCAAAGTATTTCTGCCTCTTGGGATTATACAAGACACAAAAACTTCACCCTTCTGTCTAATTCTCTGATCATTATTCTATACAGTAATCTGCACACTTTCTCCCAGATATATAACCAAATGCTATTAAAAGTTACTCAGTTTCAAAAAAACCCCACAGGCTTCAAACCCATGTTTGTCCATTTCTCTGTGCATGAATTATTGTGACAAAGCTATGTTATCATTTATTTTATGTCTTATGACAAATGAAGGAGAAACAATTTGTTTGCATAATTATGGTACTCTTGATCTGCTGATCAGCTCTATAACTTCTGCTTCAACTGATAATACAGGGAAACAACGCCTGCTCAATGAAAGGATGCTCAGCCTATCATCTCCTCTCTGTTCATTACAGAAGTCTCCCTTTCTCAGTTTGTCCAGGCTTCCATGACTTCAGGTTTTTTTATTATGGCTTGACTCATTTCACAAAATAAATATAACCACCATCCAAGCAGAAAAAAACCCAAACAAGTAACTTGTAGACATGTAAATAAATCCTTGCCATTGATTACATTAGTGGCTTTTTGTATGTAATAGACACAGATCCACATACTAAACAGAATTACAGTCTTTTACTGCTTTAAAATATATACATATACACACACACACACACAGGGGAACTACTGCCTTGGACCTGAGAAAAAGGTCCATATACAGAACTTCCGTAAGGGCCAGAAGAAATGCACAGAATGCGACAAACACTATAACAGATTCTTCCCTTGCACATTTTCACTGCTTTCAAAAAATGAGCAGTTCAGGGACTTGGCTAATTCAGGAGCAGCCTTGGATAAACTTGTCCAATAGCAGCAATACACCTATTTTCCATGACTGTATCTTACCTCATTCAGAAGCTATTTATAATTTACCACTTAATAATCTGTTCAGGTTCCCCCTAATTCTTCTGATTTTTCCCAACAACTCTTTTTAAGATCAGAGAACATAAATTACTAAAAAAGTGGATGACTATGCATTTACCTAGCAGCATAAGAAGGTTTTATGTTCCCACAGAGAAAAACTGAAAAATCAGTTCTTCCACAGCACTATTTAAGAGCAAGTATTATGAAGCAACCTTTAATTAGAAAATCATTTGCTATGTTTTTCCTCTGGACACCAATTCAATTCAATAAAAACATGCTGACATAAATATTCTTAGGAGCCAACATCTTTGCATAACATCAGTACTTGACTGCACTGCAAAGCACAGAGCCAAGTGGGTCAGTTTTGAAGCTGAAATCCTGTAGCAATTGACTAAAGGTTTTTGAAAGGGTTGATAAGATTTCCAAGGAAAGGTCAATTTAGACAAACTAGAGAGAGAAAAGGGGATAATCAATAGTTTAAAAGCCTATGCAGAAAACAGTTGTAGCTTTTATGTCAAGATAGAAACAGATTAGAAAATTTTTGACTTGCAAGCTAAACTGGTTTTAATTCCAGGAGCAAGGAGATACTCAAAATTGTTCCTAGAATATTAACTTATTTGGCAGATAGCAAATATACTTCTACCCTACCAGATCCTCTACTTGCTGACGAGAGCGGCACTGAAGATTACGATGATGCTTCCATAGAAAAGGCGAGTTTCGTCACTGCAGGGGTAAGATCAGCTTTGGAACTTGGAAAATGTTTATTCCTCTATGAAATTTCTACCTTGTTTTTTATTAGAACAAATAAAAGTCACTGCCTCAATCAGGAATCAGCACTGCACCATCAAAATGTATTGCAGGACTCTGCCCAGCAAAATCTCAAACTAAATTTGTTTTAATGAACTCAGACTATTATTAGTGGTACTGCAGTCTCCATCAGAGACACAGAAGGAGGAAAAGGCAAAATTCAGAAAGACTCACTGTCCTGAAGGGCACCAAAACACCAGTTATCACCAGTCTCAAACTGGCACTAACCAGAGAGTGCCCAGAAGTTCAAAGTAACCTTTGGTGTCAAGTATTTAATGGATTCTCTGTCCTGGAAATTATCTATTCCCCTTTCTCACATAAAATCTTGACGAAAAGATGTATAGACATTGCATAGGTGCAAAGAGAGGGCCTTCTTTTGGAGCAATAATCAGCTTCATGGTTCACATACCTTTTGTTAATATTGTGAACTGTTTTATAACTTTCCACATTAGTGTTATTTTCAAATAATCACCAAAATTCTAAATCTATTCCTAAAATTGCCTTTTAATATAATAAGGTTAATATTAAACTAGTCTAGCAGCTAATATAGGCAGTCATTATATTGTAATGCCAACAATCTAAGAATATATTCCAAAAAGAAGTTGTTAATATGTCCCATAACAATTTTTGTTGGATTTTGAATTTAAATATAGGCAGGTTTCTGAATATGAAGTGTTCAGCCAAATATAAAATTAAATACTTTTCCTAAGCTAGAAACTTTCCAAACACAAAAGTGTGCAGGACTCTCCCTGAAAAGGAGGTTCACCTACCATACACAGATACATTAGTTTGCACAGATTAAAAACTAAATTTAATTTTTAGATGCAAAAAAAATGCCTGGATGTTTGCCAGTTTAAAGCCCAAAGCAGACTTGTTACTACCCTGATAAAAAGCCCTGTGTATAGAACAGAATTTCATTCTACCCTTAAAGAACTGCTTGGCTCCATAATGTCTGTATGATACATTAAAAAGTCTGAAAAAGAGGAAGAAGAAAAAGTTTGAGGTCTTTCAGACAGCATTTTCCACCCTTCCTCTCAATAACTTGGATCAGTTTTACCCTATTTGGTATCTTCTGTTCTTAAAAGTGACTCAGATAATTCTCCTCCCACACAAATTCAGTATACAAAAAAAAAAAAAAAAAAAAAAAAAGAGAGGCTATCTACATCAAAATACATTTTGTGTAAAGCATTCTTCAGTTTACTTCCTGCAGGGATCGAATACAAAAAGCTTTTGACTGAAGTGACAGAGCTTTAGTGCCTAATAACTGTGAATAGAAAGACCAGATAGTCACATGAACATGCAGGATAATTTACTAGTGCTAAAGGAGGACCTAAATTAAAAGCCATCAGCATCAGACTGAGTTTTAACATTTACTGGAAGCTTCAGAGAAGATCCTGTCTCCTCTGAAATATTACACTAAGCCTGTGAGACAGAGAAGATAAAGGCCAAGCAGGGAAACACCTACAGCCAGTAACAAGGAAAAAGAGGAGGATAAAAATCTGTTAAGCTATTAGCAGCATGAACAGAAATCCATCTCCTTCCTATTCACCAGGAAGTCCCACGAAAGACTTTGCACCTTAAGGTGATGGAAGCCAGAACTGTCCTTAATGCATCTTTATAAGCTTTTCCTCCCTTCGACTCCCTCAGTTAAAAAACAAAGTTCCACAGGTGATTAAGGCCAGCAAACCCAAGCCTACACCAAACCAACCAGAGGTTAGCTGAACCCAGAGCTAACTGCTAAACAGAACTGAACTGCAAGCAGCCATCGTGATTTTGCTTGATTCCTCACGATGTGATGTCTGTATTAAAAAAAAAAAATCCATAATTTTAAACAAAGAATACGTAAGTATATGAAGTTCCTATCACCCTCTTTGCAGCAACAAGATTTTCAGAGCAAAACCATGGTGGCATATATGCTGTATCTGAGCATTAGGGCTTAAATACATTCATTGCGGCAGACGAACGAAGTCCCTAATCAGGCCAGGTAATGCCTGGTACAAATCTAGGAAATACCTCAATCTTTCTTGCCATGTTTCCAATTTTTACCTTATTAGAATTAACCCAATTTATGTCAGTAATTATAGAAAGGGCAGAAACTACCACTTATTGTTATGAGTCCTATTATTTTACAAAACAAAGTGAAATAAATTTTATGGCTTTCCACAGTAGCATTACAGAGATCTCACAAAAAAAGCTTTCCTTACACTCTTTTGAACTAAAGCCAGAAATGATTATGTAGTTTTATTATTCTACCTGGAAAGCAGCCACAGCTAGCTAGGTACCACTTCTGCAAGTATTGCTCTCAAGAACAGAAAAGTCTGACTCAATAGCTGATCAATATTGAAGTCTTACATTTACAGTAGATAGAAGCGACAGATCTGAGGTAGCAGTTTTATTAATTCTGCTAATGAGAATGTTGTGCCACTTGCCAGAGAAATGGAGAATTGCTGCTTGTTTAGAACCCCACAAGTACTTTTTTTAAAAAATTTACTTATTAGATTAGGATTAGCATCCTGTAAACACCTTTTTCTATTTTAAAAGCAGGCTTTATTCATGCGCAAGGTACTCTCGTTGAATCTCAGACAATCAGCTGATGGGAATATTTCACTCTTTCTACTGCAAAGGTGAGTTCTAGTTGAGAGGTATGCTTAGCAATGAAATGTGAATAAAACAGAATTTTTTTTAAACCTTCACCTGTTAAATTGAGACAACAAAAAAAATTAAGGAGGAATGTGCAAAAGGTACCAAACAGCTTTAAAGCAGAAGATGCTTTAGCCATCAAAAAAGCGCTTCCATACCATTATCCCATTTCCAGCGGAAATCTCAGTCCCAGCCCTCTACAAATTGCACACAAACAGGAGCTCTACTTAACTCATTACTAACATTAGTTTTTTAGTTATGATGATGCACAATCCCTCTCCATTCAGCTCAGTTTTCCCTGGGCTGATGCCTGCAACAGAAGCTTGCTAAAAACCACCACGCTTTCCCTCCCAAACAAAAACTCCAATATTTTAATATATATAATCACTCTAAGAGACAACATTTTCCATCATTTAACCGTGTATTACAAAAAAATGTTTTCATAAAGGTGCATGCAGTGAACTGTACCTCGTTTTCGCCACACTCAGAAGGTGTATCCTTGTGTATAGCCATCTGATACTTGGCAAATAAAGTGGCTGACTGGTTGAAGGATGATTTGAACTGGGGATCCTCAAAGGAGACAGGTACTAACCTCACCTTCAGAGCAAGGAAAATACAAGCATACTATTTTGAGTGCATATAATCAGATAATATGCTTCTGAAGGTAAGGCTAGTGAAAGATCTCCTCCTATCCACTTCAAAGCCTCTGAAGTCAGTTTTCTACTTTAAACACAGGAACAAGAAAATCCTTCTAGAGGGGAAAGTCTGAAGACTAACACTAAGCTTAAGCTGACTGCTGGTACTTTCACTAAAGAATAAAAATTGTATAACACTAGAACACTTCAAAGCATCAATTTATTCCACCTTTTTTTTTTTATCAAGTTCCCTAAAAAAAAAAATCAACCACAAATTTTATTTTCATTATACAGCCTCAAGGACTTTTAAAATATATTATTCTGAATGGCACATCACTCATTGCTCCAGTTGAGCAATTACATATTCTTACTACATATACTTTTTCTCCAAACTCGTGAATTTTTTTTCTTTATAGTACTAGAGACATAATATGTCTGACAGTTAACTATTACACACCACATGGTCACTACAAGAAGCAGTAACGATGTGTAATTTAGATGGAGCATACTGATTACTTCTTGGAGGGCTAAACTGAAAATTAAGAGGTTTATAAAACTTAAACTAACAATTTGTATGTGTGATAAATTCTTCACTCGCATGTTGGCCCTGATCATGCTTGTTCCTCCTTATGGAAGCATTCAAACCAAAGCCAATGAGACGAGTTATCAGGGTAAGTGTCCAGTTGGTTTTAGTTCCTATGAGATTTGTATTTGTAAGGCCCACAACGTTTACCTCCAGAAGCCTCATCCTCTCCACCTCTTACCCAATAGCATCCCCACATGACTTCCTTAACTTTTCTGTCTGAAATTAAGACCAAATATTTGTGGCACCCGCAAAGAGATATCAAAAGAGTTTGCACTTTCAGGACGTTGATTTTATTTGATACAGTATTTTACATGTTCCTGAGTATACAATGGATATAAAATCCACATTTGTTTCTCCTAGAAACAAGACACATGAAATGGAGGGGAAGCTGAGCTTTGCATAAAATTCATTTGGCCTTCTGACCTGATTTATAGTTGGTTTATCAGGTGGGTCCTTGTGAATAACCATCTGGTAACGTTTATAGACCTGGTAAGACTCCTGAAATGTGGCTTTGAACTGTGAACTTGGTGGAGATGATCTCACCACCTTCACCTTCAGAAGAAGTTAAACACATTTATTATTACAATATCATGCAATAACTATATATTTATACATACACAAACGTCACAACAGAGAGAAATTTTAAATTCCTGCACAAGGGCCCTAACAATTTAATTGATATTAGCCAACAGCCTTCCAATTCTGCAGCTCGATTTAGGCTATTGAAGACTTTTATATTTACACTGAATAACACACAAGGTTTCCAAACTGCAAATTAAGATGACTAAAATGCCTATAGAAGAACTACACAAATAGTTTTCAGGAAATAATACCAACAAAAAGGTATGCAGATTGACATTTTAAAGAGATTTTGCTGTACTTTTAAAAATCTTCTCTTGTAGTTTCATACTAGCCTGAAAAATACTTGAAGGACTCATGCATTTGGAAGACTTGTATCTGTGCTCTTTAGAAAAAGACTGTTTTTTTCCAATAATCCCAAGGGGATTTCTAGATGTTTTTCAAATTGAAAGAGAAAAATGAAACAGTGTTTCCATATTCGATTACGAGTTAATTGTAATAGGAAGTTATCTATCTTCCCCACCATCACCCTTACACATACAAAAATAAAATAATTATTTTTTAAAAATCTGTAAAAATTGTTCTTTGCAAGAACAATTGCTCCCTAACCAAAAAGGATGCGATCGCATGAGCAACACTGCATTTCTTTTCAAGCATGCTTAACGCCATGCTCATTTCAAAAACCAGGTAATTTTTGATATGATTCTATTTTCTGAAATAGCATTGGTTCTGAGCTACAAAAAAAGCCCCAAAACACCCCACTTGATAGCCATAGTAAGGAGCAAAGACAATCTGGGAAAACACCACTGGAATCATCCTCCTTTTAATTCTCCCTGCATCTTCGAAATGAAGATGTTCAGACAAAGCCATCATACTCCTGTTACGCAGCTCGTCAGAAAATCTGGAGGAGTCAGTGCAATTGATCAATTTCATGACTTTTTGTCAGTTATTCAGGGTGAATCTTTTAAACCATCGTCACTACCTCTTTGATTAATAACCGAAAGAATATGAAAAAATTAACTTCCAATATATTCATAGTTTTTCAGCTTCCAGAAAAAAAGAAAAAAATGGGTTTATGGGTCAGAAAGTCCAAAAGTCTTCCAGATGACTATCGCCATATTAATAATAGATTCAATGGCAACCAGTATATTAAGCAAAATTTTCTACCATCACTTTTACAGCTTCCAAAGACATCAACACATATCAATGACATTTACAAAAAGCAGCTATCTTCTTATCTGTTTAATTTTAAGAACAGTTACTGCTTTCTTGTCAAGATTCATTAGCATAAATAGTTCAAGTATCTATATACTGCAGAACTAAATATTGCATCTCTCTCATCATTCAACACTCAGTTAATTCAATCTTTCATTTTCAAGTCACACTGTATGAAATCAATTTACAAGTTATTTTGGTAACTGTACTAGTCTCTGCTACGATTGACTGCAAATGCAAGAGTACCCTCTTGTGGTTACACAGAGCTCAGCTGCACCATATATATATATAAAAATACATATATCTCTCTCAATCATGCAGTACCACATGTATTCCAAGATTTAAACTACAACCATTCCATAAAGTCACAGAAACTAAAAACCTAAGTATTCAAAAAACTTCTTAACTAGATTTTTTCCTTGATTTACCTCCAACAACAGTGAAGGAGACATTACCTCTAATTTGTGTCGTGCATCATCAGGTAAAGAGACAAAAATGAAGTCTTCAATGGTTTTGGGTTGGTTTGTTTTAGATTTAGAGTTTTGCGAGAGGAAAACTTGATCTCCTTCTTGAAGTTGAGAGCTTTCAAATGTGCCCATCTGGTTCTGAAGGAGTTTCTGCAGTTTTCTTTCTTTCCGTATGTCCTTTGCTTTTCGACACGGTGGCTTGCTCAGATCAGCCCCTTTCCCTACAATGGCACAGGCAAAGAATTAAATACCACAAATTGCAACAAACAAGTAGTTCTTACATAATCACTGAAAAGAAATGGTTAAAATCACCATTAATTGCAGACTGTGGTCTGAATGTGACATGGTCTTTCACATTTACAACTATCAACAATGCCCAATGCCATGCTAAGTTGTGGTGATTTCTCCTATACAGCTGTTTAATGCAGCACTTTAATATGGAAACACCTTGACCATGATTCCATCCCATAGTTAAAACTTCAAACGAAAAGACTTCCTCTCTGTAAAAAGTCTGAAAAGTCCATCCATAAATCATTACACCACATCCCCCTCTCAGAAACAAAGAAAAGCTGCTGTTTAATATATGGTATGATGATGTACTATATCCAGACAGCTACAGGATCAGCTTGAAATACTGAAAGGAAAAAACCACCAAAACTACAAAATCTCAGAGATGAATTCAGAGAGAATTGTTCTACTGCATTAGAAACCCAGGTGGCTACACAACAGGCTCCTGTAGAAGACACACACACAAAAAAAAAAGCATTTCTTTTTTGTCACCTGGAATCCTTATGCAGTATATAGAAATACCACCACCACCACTAATGTCACACAACTTTGCTTAGAATTATATTCAGATTGTCTGTTTTTACTAATCAATTCACTTTTATCAATTTACTTCTATCTTTAACAGATCAACCATTTATAGCGTTCTATTTGTGAAATGTTATTTACGTAAAAGTCAAACCTAGAAAATACGAAAATAGTACGTAGTACTACAAGAACTTAGTTTTAAAGCAACGCAAATCCAAAGACATGCACAAATAAAGATTCAAGTGGTCCAGATTCCTCAATGAAGGGCAGATTAATTTTATACTTAGGACACTAAAGTAAGGTAAAAAGTCAAGATATGAGAATGCCAGTACCAGAAAAATTAATACAGAATTTTCTTCAATAAAAAAAAAATATGGCTGGTCCCCATGCCACTGAAAGGATGGTTACCAAACAAATAATCTACTTACAAGTAGCAATTTCTCTAGACAGTATAATCTTAATAGATACTGATTGTAAATCCATAAATTCAAAATTTGTAAAAATTACAAAAAGCAAGAAACATTTTCTTAACACTCTCAGTTCTGCCTAAAGTTTGTACATCATTGTTGGCTATTCCAGATAGCACACACAAGTAACTGAAGGCCGTACCTCTCTCCAGAAGCTGTGTGAGAGATGTTTGAATCTGCTGCGCTGCCGGAAACAGTGGTGGAAGAAATAATCAATTTTCAAGGAATACCTGTCTCAGCTTAGCAGCTGCTGTTGCATGTTTCATACAGAGGGAAAGCTGCACTCAAAATTGCATCAGCAGCCAGCTAATACAATACAAAGTAACTCTAATTCTGCATTGTTCACTACTTTTTAGGGCAGTGGTAGATGAGTTGGAGGCCAAAAAAAGAGCCATAATATTAAAAATTTCAAAAAGAGAGGAAAAGTAGAAAAAGCTACTCCCATATAGGGAAACAGTCATATATCTTGCACAGAACCAAAACTGTAACAAGTATTATGACAAACTGCAGAAGCAGTCTTTTATGCCATTAGCTTCCTCCTGAAATCCACAGATTTGCAAAGACCCACTGGCAACTTTTGAAAGACTTACCTTTTCAAATGGGAAAGTACCTTGAATGGTGAGGTGCTTTCATTTGAAGCATTAGGTAGAAGACATTTCCAACTCTGTTAATATTTGTAAGAAGTAAAGAAGAATCCAAATCCAGACTTAACTATAGCTTATCCCACTTCACTCTCTTGAAAGCCTGGAAATTCCACGGAAATTGTTTTTTCCACAACTCCTATGAAAACGTAGTTAGAGCTTTCTTTCCTCCTCCTCACTAATAACTTACGAGCCAAAACCGACATCTTTCTTGCCCTCTACTTGCTTCAAGCCTTCCCATGGACAATGAGAACAGTGGTATCCTTCTGCAAGCTGGAAATGGTGAGAGCACCAATATTTTAAAAGCTCACTAATGTGTTTAGAGTCACTTCACCTGCAAAGAACTGCAGCCCTCAGAGCCACTGCCTGCATCTTTACCAATAGATACATCATAGAAATTAGCAAAATACTTTCTATTGGAAAAAACTTTTAAGTATCAGTAAGGCTGTAAACTCTTCTTTTTAATGTGCGTACCATACTGAACTTCCAGAGCTTCTAAGTGCATTCCTAAACGCAAATTAGCAGCAAGCTCGTCGTGGCTCACCCAGAAGAGTCCCAGCCAGGTTGTGCCACGCAGACTGAGAGAGCTGAAACATTGAGAGCATCTCAGGGACTTAGAAAAGGAGCTAATGCCACGTTGGCACTATTCAGACATCCTACAATTGCACTAGCAGATTTTATGATCGAGTGTTCTTACCCCTCAGCTAAGGTTTTTGAGTATTTGGCTCATCCATACAGCTAAAATTATTCACCAGAAAAGGACAAATATTACGAGGAAATTACAGATACTACATGACCTGTCCACGGGCAAACAAGTCAGAGGAAGAGTTTATTTAAAACACTCATGATACATGTGAAGAATGAGTACTTCATCTTTATTGGGATCTGTTTCATGTCTCATATCTTCTATAAGCTGTAAGTTAGCAAGAAAAACTTCTTAAAACAACAAATGTGCATTCAGACATAAGCAAACCTTCTTTTCTATCTGAAAATGTGCAGAAACAGCCCATTACTCCTATAGGACAATGACCTGTTTTGCTTATAAAGGAATAAAAATGCAATTAAACAATCTTATTATGAAATAAGTCTACATTTTCCAAGACGAAAACTAAACATCTTTCTATCTGGAAAATTTTAAACTGAATTTGACCTGTGACACCACCTACCCTTAAAAAAAAATTAAGGATGAATTAAATAAGCTGATGCATTTATTATTCATTTTTATATTTCACTTAAAACTTTTAGAAAGGAAGAACCACACTAATGCATATTTCTCCTCTATAAAAGTAAATCCCTGTTTTCAGAAATTAGAGTACAATGTTTCAGCCATTCTTTATCTGCCTTACCAGTGTTTCAAGTTTCACCCGACGTTATTCCTAACATAACTGAAGACCGTACCTCACCTTTTTCAAAATAACAGCAGGTTTACACTAATAATTTACCCAAGACTGCCATCTGCTGTCAATATCCACTTAGTTCACTTCCAAAATGAAGTTTACATAACCCAAAGTTTGTCATCACTTATTATAAAAACAAGAGGGTTTTGAAGATTTGCACAACAAAAAAAAGTTATATAAACTACAAAATATATAAGGGCTATAAAAGCTTTGACTGCATTTTATAAAATCAAAATATAAAACAGAGTCTTAAAAATTCTAGAATAGTTTTCCAGGAACATGTAACAGTACTGCTTGTATGCAGCACCACTGGTTTTCTGATCAAGCATTTCTGAAAACTTTCCTTTTTGTTTAGATGCAAAATAGCTTGCTAAGCTGGTGAAAAGCTTATCCAATTGGAATGAGCATTCATTGAGGAAAAAACATTATTTTACTTGAAATCTCCTCATAGAAGGAGACAAAACTCTTTGTGAAGGAAAAAGTCCTCTGAAATTCTCAAATACTGGCACAAGATGTAACAGGTGAGAGAAATTAGGAATTAGTATGATGCCACAACACACACCGAAACTCTAAAGCAGCCAGTCTCCACTGCCATTTTAACTAACGTTACTCACCACGTACTGGCTAACTGCAATTCAGAAAATACCCGTTATTTTTCTGACCAGGCCATTGTAGAGCCTATGCAAAACTGGAAACATGGTCTGTACGACGAGGCTGTCTCCTCTACAACCTCTGGGCCACAAAGAGCCTGTCAGCAATTCTACCTTCTTTTCCAGTGCAGGCTGTCAGTCAAATGAATTATTCTGGTAATAATCCATCCACCCCTTCCCATTTTCCTTCCAGAAATCACCCACGTCCCATGAGAATGTAGTCAGCACAAGAGAAGCTGTAGGAGAGGCAACCTGCAGCATTCTGCGGGCATGTCCTGGGAGCAGTGGTTTCCAGCACTACTTTTTTCCTCGGGGATCCTCCAAGACTCCTCTGCATGTGCAACAGATATGATGACACCACACAGAGGATCACCCACCAGCGGTGCTACATGGTCTTCCCTGTCACAACAAGCTATGTGAAAAGCATAACACCACTGCAAGCAGATGTAGATTTGAGATTATCCTTTTTTAGGTAAAGATTTCATCTTCGAATTCAGCCCAAAGGCAGCATTTCGGAAATCTTTACAATTATGATAGAAAACCTTGACTGAGCAATAATTTCAGTATTGAGGAAAGTGACCATACTATTAAAGTTAGTATTACACTAAAAGATATTAATATTATTATATTAAAAATGCCACCAATATTCCATGTACTTTCACACAAAGCTCTAGAAATGAATGAACATTTACCTTCAGTTTTTGGCACATGAGACCTGTAGCATTGTATAAATACCTCAGAAGTAAAATGAGGGAGATTGCCTTACTTCTTATACATACTCACTGCACTTCCTTACAGAAACATTAATATTAAGTTCACAGCAAGAAAAAAAAGGAGCAATTACTACATAATGTCACATTTATCTGGTGACACTGCTTTTCTAATCTAAAGTTAGCCAAAAATCTAAAACAAGGAAAGGTCCCAAACAGACGAATAAGCTCACCTAGAAAATATTATTCTTTATAGAGGACCAGAAGTCTCTGTACTCTTTTTTCTTTTTAAATCAGCAGAAAGCTATATAATCTCCTTTAAGGCTACAAAATAAAAACATAGTAATATACTGAACGTATTTCCAATGCCAGCTATGTCTGTGGCAAATAGGCTATAAAAGCGTAAGAAATATAGCTTAAACAAGTTATTCACAGGGGTGCACTCACAGTGAGTAAACGACACAATTTGTATTACAACAAGATGACCTGCGGAAATGAAGAAACGTAAAAACAATACCTAGGGCATTTTTCTTGGGTCTTAAACTGGTTTCCCACCGCTGCACAAGAGACAAGGTTAAGCCTTAACCTAACTCGGTAACTAGCACTCCTGCAGCACCAGCCAGAACTGTATCCAGCTCTTAGTCTTGCACAACCAGGGAGCTGGACTCCATCATCCTTACGGATCCCTCCCAACTTGAGATATTCTATGAGCCATACCTCATGCCACATAAAGCCTGAGTCACCATATCCCACAGAAGAAAGGGAAAGCTGGATGTACATCTTACTCTGCATACAAAAGTATCCCAAACTGCAAACTGGTCCCAGTGTCTGATGAGATCCAATCACCCTGACCTATCTGACTGCAATCTAAGTAGCTTACACAAAACTGGCAGCTGTAGATACTTATTCTCAATAACTAACCCCCCAAAAAATTAATATAAAGAAAAAAATCAATGCAACTTTCAGGAAGAACTAAGAAAACAAGTAACACACAGCACCTCTCAGCTTATACACTGTAATTCCATAAATTGGGAAGAGCATAGGCAATGAAAAGAAGCAATTCTTGATTTACTAGACAAGATAAAAAGCAGGACTTCAACAACATACAAAATCATGACAGTGTATCCCAATGACTACCAGAAATTTGACTACCTGGCTTGGGCGGCACATGAACACTTTTAGCTGAACGTGATGGCTCTCCAAGGACTGGTGTGTCTTTATCTGCACATATCTGAAGAGAACTTGATTCCACCTTCTGCATGTTCACCTCTTCTTTTGTTTCACTTGTGCCCTTATCTTCATTCTCCACCTTCTCTGTGTGATCCACACTCAAGGGAGTCAGTTCGGACTGACTGACGTGAGATCCACTTTTGTATGCAAAATCGCACGTGACCGCATCCTCTATATGGGAATCCATAGGCTCTTCTGTAAATAATTAAAAACTGCCTGAGTGAATTTCTCTCTATATAACCGCAGCTCACACTTTGGACAATTAACATTAATATTAGATGAACTCAATTCCAATTTTACAACAATTTTCCAACAGATAAAGTGACTGTTTGCAACAGTCTGAAAGCAGAAAGCTTCCTTTATGACCCTGAATAACTAGAACCAACTCGTTTGTAAGAACATTTTTATTTTCTCCACTAAAATGGGGCAGTCAACTAATCTCATGCCATAATTTCAAACAAATGACCAACAACAAAACAAAAAATCCAAAAAACCTAACACACATACACACAAGCAAAAGAGGCAAATTATAATGATTCAGGACCAACAGAACAAGTTCTACCACAACTGAGAATAGCTGGTTTTAGTGTTGGATAAATCAAGTGCAACTGTTCAATCACCATGAAGAAAAACCCTCATTTCCCTGCTTGCTCTTCCTTTTCTCTGCCACCCACTGCACTGCTTAGTCCTCTGCAGATTATCAGTTTTATGACAGAGGTAAAAACCAGGTCTAATTCTCTACGGCACTCACCTAAAAAGTCATCAAGTGCCCAGAGATGAAAAAGAAAATAAGCAAAGAAACATATTCTTCAATAGAGCAAGTCAGCTGGGCAGTTTCATTGCTGGGCTATGCAGTGGTCTTGATTCAAAACAAACTGTAAAGACACAGCCTACCCAGATCTTTATAAAAGAGGCTATATATATTAAAAAAAAAAAAAAAAAAATCGAAGCGTATTAGCCATTGTCGTGGTTTAACCCAGCAGGCAGCTAAAACCACACGGCTGTTCCCTCACTCCTCCCCACCCAACGGGATGGGGGAGAATCAAATAGAAAAAAAAAAAAAAAAAAAGGTAAAACTTATGGGTTGAAATAAAGACAGTTTAATAGGATAGAAAAGGAAGAGAATTAATAATAAAAATAATAATAGAATATACAAAACAAGTGATGCACAGCACAACTGCTCACCACCCGCTGACCACCTATGCCCAGCCAGTTCCTGAGTCACGGTCCCAGGCCCTGGCCAGCTTCCCCCCCATTTTCCCCCAGTTGCATACAGAGCACGACACCATATTGTATGGAATATCCCTTTGGTCAGCAGGGGTCAGCTGTCCTGGCCGTGTCCCCTCCCAGCTCCTTGTGCACCCCCAGCCTCCTGGTTGGCAAGGTGGGCTGAGAAGCTGAAAAGTCCCCGACTTGGTGTAAACTTTGCCCAGCAACACCCAAACCGTCAGTGTGTTATCAACGTTAATTTCATCCTAAATCCAAAACCCAGCACTATACCCACTGCTAGGAAGAAAATTAACTCTATCCCAGCTGAAGCCAGGACATCATTCAATCACTCCAGAAGGTACTTGATCCTCCTCTCAAACTTCAGTATTGGTTTTCAAACACTAAGAATTTCTTACCTTCACCCACTACTTTTGAGACATCTCCTTTGGAAATAAATTTCAACATTTTCTTCAGAACTTTCTTGTGGGATTTGGAGGTCTGAAAACGCAAAGCCTGGCACCTTAAAAAGAAAAAATTATGACCATTTCTTTTGTGAAAGATTATTTCACAAAAAAACGTTAAGGAACCACTTTAAAAAGTTTCATTGTATATATACTTTCAATTATTTCTTAAGTTTCCCTACATTAAGCGGTGAAATATTTTATCAACACTTTCAGTTAATAAAATTATGTTACCTTGTTCTGCATAACATCATTCTTTATGGTATGTTTTGCATGTATATCACTATAATCACCAAAACATGCCAATGTGACCTCAAGCAGTGCATAAAAAAGCTTTCTTATAATACACTAGAATTTTTCACTTATCCATCTTATAGATACAGCACTGATACTCACTACTAAGGCCAGAACAGCGTATCTACAACTATTCATAGCTATTCAACTGACAGCCTCTCTTATTTGGGCTACTACAGCAGTGTTTGTGGGGTACAGACATACTGGTTCACCTACAACCAGTGAGCAAGGGAGCAATCACAGGACTCTTGCTTTGGATTGCAACCCAGAAGCAAAAGGCAAGGGTACGCACTTTGGAAATAGCTCACAGAAAAACATCACAGAGCCGCTGGCATGCCTGGACACAAACCCAACAACATATATTCAGTATTCAAAGTATTGCTAGAAGTAGAGAAACTTTGCAAGGGCTCTACATTTCAAGCTGTAAAGACAAATGGTTGAAGATATTTGAAGCGGTCAAATCACTTACAGTAGTATGTTTTGAGCTTCTTACCTTATTGTGTATTGAGGACAACATGTTTGATTCATGATAGGTTTGTAGACATATTTTCCACTTCTAAAAAGAATAATACATACATATTTATTTTTTGTTGCTTATACTACAAAATAAATGGAAGATCACCCTTTTTGGTTGGAATAATATCAAAATATTACACAAAGAGTAACAAGTCAAGAAACAAGTTCCTCAGCTTTCTGCTGCTATATCAAAATACTATCCTTCTAAAATAACCAAATATTTTCCTGTTCAACAGTGTCATGTTACAAAAAGTCACAGAGCATTGGACAAACGCTTCGATTTCAGTTACTTAAGGAAACTAGTTAACTGTTTTCACAGACCTAAGTTTTAAGTCTGGATTCTAAATTGAATCTAAACTGACAACACAGCTTTGTATTTTCTTTTCAAATTTACCTTCGCCATCCTCTATCTATGAGATCCTGGTAATCTTGAACTGTCATCGAATGTGCCCACATACCTGAAATAAATAATAAGGTGATACACTTGACTGACCACAGTTATAGTTCAAAACAGTACAATACAGCAAATTCTACAGAAATATCACTGTAAATCTGAGCAGCTAAGGGTAACTTTCGAATAGTTGTTTTTCAAGGATTTGGCATATTCATAAATCTCATAAATTACTGATTTCAACACCCACATTAAGTGTAAAAAAACCCAAAACCAACACAAATCTTGGGATGCAATCAACTATATTGCTCCGACTGTACAAGTCAAAAAGTTTACCTCTCCGCTTGCTATCTTTCCCAGAGATACACCAACAATATAACCTCAAATTACTCCTTAATTTTGTACTAAACATTAAATATTTCTGAGTCAGAAACACTGGGCCAGTAGAACTCTCCGGAAGGCGCTAAGCTGACACAGACCATTCCCAGGGACCCCTTGGAGAGCAACTGACCCAGCGGCCACCAAGCCGAGCGGGGCTCATGGACTGTCACCTCTTCACCAGGGAAAAGAACACACTCCGCTGCCCTTGAGCTGGCCTAAGTGAAGCTTGCCTGGGCACAGCTTTAGAGCTTTAGGCTGACACGCTCTTATCAACAGACGCTGCAGGTGGAGGGTCAGGCTGGGCACTCGCCCCTGAGAGTAAAACTGTATCGAGAGAACGCTGCAGGTGAGATCCTAACCGCATCCTTGGGTAGGGTATATATATTATGATAGTGATAATTAAAACATTTCACCCTTTACAAAGTTTTCCCGTTGTTTTGGATGGTTTGCCCCCGGGCTAGGAAGTGCTGCCGTAAGACCAGGCCATCAGGCAAGGTTTCCCGGTGAGCCCGCGGCCTCCGGCGGCCCCAGCCCCACACCGAGCCCGTCTCGCTTTAACCGGCCGCTTCGCCGGGGAGGCTGCGGGAGCCGGCTCGGCCGGTGTCCCCTCGCAGGCTGCCTCTGGGACCCGCGGTACGGGGCTTCGGGACTCCCGGAGGGCAGGGCAGCTGCCGCTCCCAGCAGGACAGACGTTGCTGCCAAGCCGCCGCCTTTACTCGCCGCTCGCAGGGCTTCCTCAGCCCCGCAGCCCCCAGCCGCCCCCTTCTCCGGCAGCACCGGCGCGGCCCGGCCCGCTCACGGCTCCTCTCACAGCCCGCCCTGCCCCCGGGCCGCACCATGAGAGAGGTTGCCGTTCTCGTTCTTGCAGTAGCCGCAGCGGTAGCCATCCTCTCCGCCGAAGTACTCGACGATGCTCGCAGAGCTGCCGGCCGCCGCCATCTCCCGCGGTGCCTCGCTCGCCCTGCCCCGCCGCCCGGCTCAGGACAGCACCCTGCCCGCCGCCCCACACGGCGCCCCAGGCCTCCCGGAAACAGCCGTCGCCGCCATCTTTGTTACGGGCAGGGCACAGGCAGCGCCCACAGGAAACTGCGGCCCCGCCATGTTTGCCACGGGCGAGCTCCCCCATCTTTAGTGAGGGCGGCCGCCCTCCCACGCCCCCGGGCGCGGCTCCCCCCCCGACAGGACCCCAGGCGGCCCCGGCCCGGCTTGGCCCGTCTGCTCCCGCTTACCGGCGGAGACCTTCCCCTGCTCCGAGGCGCAGTAGCCGCAGCGGTAGCCCTCCTTCCAGCCCTTGTACTCCACCACGGCCGCATGCATGGCGCCCAGCGGCCCCGCTCGCCGCAGCGTCCCTGCCCCGCAGCGCCCCGCCCGGGAGCAGCGGCGGAGGTTGCCGCCTTCAGCGGTGCAGGCTGCGCCCGGCCAGGCCTGCCCCATTCGCTGGGTTTGCACGAACGCAAGGCTCTCAGCTTTCTGGTAGGTGTTGAAACCGTGTTTTGACATACCCTCACAGCCTGAGCGACCCCCGGAAACGTGCTCCAAGAGGGGTGGTGGAAGCAGGACAGCAGACCCCTTGGTACCTACCGCCCAGCTGCGTGATCAGAAACCCTGCCTGAGGATAAAAGCAAGCAAGAAATCCTAAAACCTCCAGACAGTGGTCCTCAGAAGAGCATTTTCTGGAGATGGAGCTAGACTTTTATTTATTTTGAAGAAAATACTTCCACAGCCTAAGAGAGCTGTCCTGCCTAAGTTACGAAACCAATACACATGATGGACTTAGGAAAAAGAGAAGAGGAAGGAAGAATTTTTATCTGTAATTGAGACCAAATTTCTAAAGTCAAACCTTGATTTCCAGAAGAGTAAGAACAGAAAGATAATATCAAGTTTCTCCTGCGGCACCCAAGATCATCTAGATCAGATTCTCAGAGCAGAGGTGGCTAATCATGTAAATTCCACTTACAGGCTGCTATTGCTGAGAGACAAGGGATGAAAGAAGGGGGACAGCATTTCCTTTTTAGTGCTTGCAAGTGTCAGTAAGCTTATATAAAGTAGTAAACATAGCCATAATAAATAGAAAGTATACGGTAATAACCCTGTGACATGTATAAACAATACAGCTTATATATAAGTGTCACAATGTTCCAATAAAAATAAATTTAATTTTACAATATATACATATAAAATCTTCTCTGAAGGAAACATTTTAAAATATTTTCTTTAAGGCACCTAGGGGGAAAGAAAAAAAAGATCAGACAATAAGACAATATGCATTAAGATCTGGAACTTACCGAACAACCGTGGTAATAAAAGAATTCAATCCTATTGTTTAAAGGATTTGAGGGAACCAGACTGTCTTCCCTTCCCCTGCCTCCCTAAATCCTCCTTCAGACTACTCTATTAACTCATGAGCTGTCAGTAGGTTAAAAAAAAGTACAAAAACTAAGCTATGATTCTTCACAGCATTGCATTCCAAGTGCGAATATAAAGTTCCAAAAAAAAAATAACAAGTATATCACTTGACTGAACATCAAATGTAAAAATAAAGGGTTTTTTTCAGTTAATTACTGCCTAGAAGACTAGATGACATTTTGTTCCATGAAGAGATCAAGAACATAGAAACATTCCAGATGCTATACGGTTATCCTGCTTGTAGTTTTTCTACATTTGCTAGTTCTCCTGCAGTTCTTCCACATGCATAAGGAACTCATACACTCTACCCTTATTTAGTTTGACTTATTAAAAGAACTTACTTGAAGAGTTAAGGTATCTCCATTTCATCTTCATTTCTTTGACAAGGAGGGCTAATCATGGGTTCTGTTATTTCATATGTTTCTACGATCTCCTGGTTAGAGATAGCAAGAGTACGTAAGTTACAAGAGCTGAACTATTTCAATTTAATTGCAGTTACCCCCAGGTAGTAATAAAGTTTCTCATACTACAGCACTATTTCAAATGACTAAGTTTCTTCTGCACATTCTGAGTGAGGGACAAAGGAGAAAAGTTGTGTGTGCTAAAAACTACTGTTTAATCTAAGATTTATTACAAACAGCAAACAGCGAGGAAATTGTATGGAGAACTTCCCCTCTAGAAGCAAGTATCATATATAAGGGAAGAAACGGGCTCCATCTTTATGCAGTCCTTGTATAAAACAGTAAAGGCAAGTCACTGCACAACTTAAAAGCACTTAAACTGACCAGGCTTCAAGGATCAAAGATGAAATTGCTATCCCAACTCTCAGTTTTCTTGCAGTTAAAAGCATTCATTAGATTTGTGATTGATTTGGAATCCATAAAATTAAATGTAGCAATAATATAGAAAGGAACACCTAGGCTCATCAGAGTACATAACAGCACAGCTCTCAGATGCATTCTTACACTTAAGATTACAAAAAATTAATCAAAAGTATCAAGTGCTATCTATTATACCTTCCATTCTTGATGGCTCAGAGATAAGACAACCTGGTTCCGTGCTCCAGCACCACGGTCATCCTCCCTTCCCTCGTTATCTTTTGAAGGCTCTGTTCAAAATAGAATTTTCATAGTCTTTACACTTGTAAAGTCAGCTTCCTCCAGGAATACAAAAGCTTCACAAAAAGCAAATCAATTATCCATACCCCACTAAGCTAGTCTCTATCAATGGCCTGTAACATATGCTTCTTAAGAAATTTCTTTAGTCTTACCTCCTAAAAATTCAAAAACTAACTTTAATTTAATCCTTTATGAAATCCCACCAAAGTCTTAATCCCATCAATATCATGTGGGAACAAAAGCCAGAGACCTCATATGTTCCTTTTCAACTGTTTTGAAGTTGCAATGCTTCCCAACTCAAATAGAGGAAGGAGACTTCTCACACGCAAAAATATCTTTTCTCAGCAAAGCTTAACTATCACTTATAAGGAAAGGTAATAAGCTTTTACTTCTATTAATGTGATCAATTTGTATAGATCAGCATAACAGCCTTTTTCCATATTTTGCTATTTAAAGAGGCTCGATCCTTTCAATTACTCATAAACCTTCATGCCTTCGATTACATTCACCACATATCCCTGACTCTCTACTCTTGCACCTAAAAATACACCTAAAACTTTGCAAACGCAGAAGATGCAGCTACTTTTTTCAATGTTGTAACAAAAAACAATTATAGTCTTTTAAAGATAGATTTTACCTATTATTGGCAATTTATCGTCATCCAGCTTTAATCTTGCAAAACCATCCTAAAAGACAATAGGATTTAAAGTTTCAGAAATTAGATCTAATTAGGACAATGCACTGAGATTTCATATTTTAAATTAATATACTACATAAACAGGTACATATATTGATACAGAATCTTAATTGGTAAAACCAAGTAAGAAAAAATATTTAAATTTAGCACTTATTCATAAAGAATGCAGCTGATATAGGACAGTTGGTAGCTGTTAGATTATAAAAACTCTGATTTATTATAAATCATTATTATTCATGACATCTACTTGAGTTAACCCTTCATAATCACATCACTATTCACTATAAACCTGAATTTAGTCAAAATATATTTGTGTGTTTACCTTTTCCCAAATTCATTTTATTTCTTAGACAAAGTATAATTTGAAGTACAAATCTACAGATTCAAAGAGAACATAAAACACTGCACTGACATACTTTCCTGCAACCTCAATAACTCTTCTATGCTCAGTGACTACTCTTCTATAATCTAAAATAATGTGAGCTATAATCCCTTTTTGAAAAGGGTATTGACAGCAAAAAATTCACTATTATTTGTTGGTAAATTGACTGTAGTAAAAAATCTAGTAAAAAAAAATAGTCTGTCAACTCTGTTTTCTTTTTTATTCAGTTACCAAAATGTCATAGATTGTTTGTAGAAAACAAATTAGGATTCCTAATATTCAAGACCTAATCTGTCAATATTAAAGCCATAAAAATAACAAATCAATATTTCTAGATAATTCCAATATCTAAAATAAGATTTCAAGAACATGTCATGCCTTACCCTTATAATGAAGGACACATGAAAGATATTTTCCACAGTGCGTGCAAAAGAGTTTGGATCAATCACAAGGTCAAAGAAGGAAATAGGTGTATCAGCTAGAGATGCAAAAAATCAATTTGTTAAAAAAAAAAAACACCACACCACACAACAAAAAAACCCCCCACAAACAGGTGGCATACACAGAGCTAATATATGCAAAACCAAACTTAAAGTCATTACTCCTTTTCAAAGCTAACTGAATGTTTATGGCAATTTATTTACAATGCTGAATTCCCAGTTGCCTGCAGAAAGAAACAAAGTTTCTAGAGAATATTATTTTCTTCCCATCTTTGCCACACACAAATACATACATGGTGACTGTTTGATTGCCTTCTAAAAAAATGGCATGCTCTAAGAGGAAGAGGGTAGGATTTAAATTTACTTTGCAATCAAACAGCAACTGATTAGTGTTCATAAAAAATACATAGTATATATCCCTCAACATAAAGATTTCTACTTGCAAACGCCATCTAATTTTGTTTCTATAGTTTAACCACTTGTAACTGTAGAAGATTAAGAGTATTCATTTTCTCAAATCAATGCTTTAAAAGCTTAATTGAATCATACTTACGATCATTTTTAAAATGAGTTTGCAATAATCCCAAAATCCTCTCTACTTCTTTCTCTGTAGCTTCCTGGTGAGACTCCTCCATTTTTTTTAACTGGAAAAAAGAAACATAGTTTCACCTCAAATAACCACTGTTGTAAGACAAGAATATGAAAAGGACCTTTTATGAATACATAAAAGACAAATTTTTCTCTCTATGCCACACACATGCACTTACAGACACACACAAACATGAGACAACTTACAAAGTGCTTAAGGAATTAATTCCCATTTTACAATATCAAACTGAAAGGCCACAGTTTGTACATTTTGAGCCCATTTACAGGTCTACACTTACTTTCTAATAGTTCTGTGGAACTAGGTTACCCCCAGTAGTACATAGTCCATGAGTTTACTGAAGAAGTTTATTTATAAGTGTAGAAGGGCGGTTTATTAAGTTCTTTAACCTTTTTTTTTTCAGAAAAGGCACCAAAGTTTACATGTAAGAAATGGCATGGCATGAAGTTTGGCATGGTCAAAGGACACGATTATTGTGATTTTACAGATACGTTCGTTATCTGTAAACCAGGATACTCCAAATCATCCTTCAAGTACTGTCATCAGTAGAGTACCAAATTCACTTTTCAAGTACAGTCCTCAGTAACCTGTTTGCTGTTCCTTTTAACACCCACTTTCCCTTTGACAACTTTGCAACAAAGCAAGCTACAGAAACTGTCACACATTAACTATGTATCTAACACAGATTAACTTGTTTGATGGTCATCAGCAACACTCCCAAACCCTCCAGCTCCTCTTCCTCCCAGTACAAAATGTATTAGTGATTTCTATCACTGTTTGGATTATCATGAAGTAAGCTGCATTTAAAAAGATATACTCAACATTTTCCCTCTCTGTAATGGCATTATCAGCCAGATGTTCCCATAACAATGTGGTTTATGTTTTCAAAGTTTCAAATATAAACTACTCTGCAAGCAATCTCAGACTTTTGCCAGACAGAATAGGGAAACAGAAAGCAGAGAAAATAGTGGTTAAGTGAGCTAGTTAGTTTGCTGTTGTTAACCACATTGCTGTGCAAAAGCCACACGCTGTTAGACACTTCTTAAATAAAAGTTGAAAACACAGTAAAGAAGGTTTTTTTGTTTCCTTTCAAAGCAATGAGCATCAGAGCAAATAAGATAATTTGAACTTGATATCAGTCTGTTAATCCTATTTCTGAACTTGAAATCAGTCTGTAAATCCTATTTCCTTCCACTCAGTGAATACCGCAGTCCACACAAAACAAATCAAGAAGCCTAATCATTAAGTCTGAATCCTTTAGTACTATGCAGTTCATAACTACAAATGCCAGAACAACGTGAACAGAAAGATTTTAAAGTCACTTGTAATAAATATACCATAACAAATCATTAATAAATATTAACACTTCACAAACCTGAGCAGGCATTGCCCGTTTTTCTTCTCCTCCTGTAGCCTTTTTCTGCCTCTCAATCCGTTGCCTTGGTACAGGAGGATCAGACTTGAAAGATCCCAACCTAACCGAAATAAGAACAACATAATTTATATGGAAATATGTTTTACATCATATGCTAAGAAATTTACATACTGAGCAGTTGATCTCCCGATAAAAGTGCAAAGTAATTACTGATATCTAAAAATAAAGCCTCATTACATTTAGAGATTTCTGTAAACAACCATCCCCAAAAGCTGCTCCCAATATGTGTTGGCAGCCTCACACCACAATTATCAACGGATGTGTAAGATTTGATGCAATTATTCCAACTTTATTTTTTTTAAACTGAAAACTTTAAATCTACTTTTCTTAAAACTAGTTAAGAAGTGAAACAGAGTATATGGTTTATATCCTCCAATATCTCCATCTGAATTTATTACAAACCTTTCTGCCTTGAAAACTCTCTCCATACAATATTCATCTCTTTTTCATCTATTGTTAAGTTCAGGTTTGCGGTAAGCTTTTTTTTTCTTTAAAGCCACAAATTTTTAAAATTTAGTCAACCAATAGAACATTCAGTACACTAACAAGAGATCTAAAGTTTCTCATTAAACAACGTGAGTGTAATATATGTGCTAGATTTAGGCACTTTCTTGAAGTGCTTACCTCTCTCCATTGACTATATAAGGAACTTAGGCTCCTAACTTTGGTTGCCTTGAATCTCCACCAAGTTAGATGCCTAAAGGAGAGAGTGTGAATTGAGACTCAATTCAAATTAGCTCAGCAGATGACCAAAAATTCTGCAGCACATATTTTTCCCTATCTTGGGTGAGTTGTGACCACTCGATTTCAGAAGTCACGGACTGACCATGACAAAAAAATTACTCAGGCCTCAGATAAGAATAGATGGAGTCAGAAATAAGTAGTTCTTTTCCTAAACTGAGAATTACGCTTTATTGCAAATATTCACACATCCTCCACCAAAATAAGTCCATCATTACTTAAGGCATCAAAATGCAACTAATGATAAAAAAAAAGTCTTTCTTGCAGTCAGTTTTGTCTTAAGATCATTAAAATTATTGGAAGATATACTTGTCATTTAGAGCTTACAGCTTGAAAGTGCAAACATATATTTGAAATGTCTCAGCTATCCAACATTAAATATCAGATATCATATGATCACATTATTATATTGAGCAACTTTTTTACAATTACAGTGATACTTACTGGGGCGGAACAAGTGTAAAAGCACAGACAACTGAATAATATTCTGTCAGCTCTACTGTCGATAATTTAATTGAACTAGATCCTGCTGTTGTAGGCTGACTTTAAGAGATTTGAATTGGAGCGTTGCCTATAAGCCAGGTGACTACAGGTCATTTCACAGTAGCTAAAAAGGCTCCTACTAAATGGGTTGCCTACGCATAAAGAGAGATGATGCTGATTCTACATAAGGCCACTTGCCAGTAATCAGGTGATTTCTTCTGAAGGCAGAGCCAGAAAGCAAGATTCTAAAAGACAACCCATTAACACAGATGCACAATTAGAACTGTTGGTCTCTTCATGATAATGCAATCGCCAGGTAAAAGATACAGACCTTGATGATCTGACTTTCCATAACTGTCTGGGGAGCGAGGGAAGAAGGGAAGGAGGAAAAAAGAAAAGGGGGGGGTCCTCTATTCATGATTTTAGCTGCAGCTTGTACAGGCAGAGAAAGATGAGGGAAGAGTCAGCTTTTAAAGGAAAGAGGATCACTTCTACTGGTTTTGGTCTGAAACAGGTAAATCAAGAATACCTTGCTACTCTACTAGATACAAGTGATATTATTCTGTAGGCAAGCCAAATCAAAATCAAAGAAAGAAATATTATGAAATATTTTGGAGATGAGGAGTTCACTGTACCCTAAGAACGGAGACGACACAGAAGTTCTTGTTGACACCCTGTGACTTTCTCGAGATTAAACTCTATTCAAGCCCAGGGCATTAAAGAAAAGAATCAGTTAAGGTCATTAGCCTGTGCTGCAGTATATACTATTAAATAAACTTACATATAGTGAAAAGAAGGTGCTCTTCTGAAATACTTTTCTGTTTCTTCTCCCAGTTTCTGCCAGGCATTACTAGGCAAATAGCCACCTGAGATGCCCTCAGAATCACTATCATTATCTTCTACTTCTATGCGATTTATACCCATGAAGGTTAGCTACAAAAGAAAAAAAGCTGCAGTGAAAATTCACTTAGAGAAGATCAGTAGATACATTAATGGTGAAATACTGTATTATGGTGTTGTCCTGCTAGATTAATATCTAATATCACTGCACAAGAACCTTGAGTTTCCTGAAGATACTATTAAAACAGAAAAGCACTCACATACAGACTTGTGTTCAGCAGGCATCAGCAAGCAATGAAAAAAAAAGATCTACAGGCAAATAAAACTGCCTATATTGCAACAGAATTTCAATGACGTATGAAGTAGCAAAGCATTACTTAAATCGCACTATAAAGCTAAGTTGTTCCACAGTTTCTGAATGCCACAAGCTTCCAGGAAGCCTAGCACCTCAAATACCATACAACAACTTATTTGGCCCAACCCTGCATCCACCAATCCAGACTTCCCCAGGAAAAACTTCAATAATACAATAGAACGTGATGATTTTTATATTGCAGAGCTCTAGACTTGATCAAAGACTCAGATTCCTTATTAATCTGCTGTAACATATGAGAAATTTTTCAGGGAGGGGAGGGAGAAAAAAGAAAAAAAAATCTGCTTCAAAGCTATTCTGAACTGACTCTTCCACCCAGTCACAGTACAGACAGACAAACATGTCAAGTCTAAAAGCACACAAGTAATCCAAAGTTCCACTTCATGGCAGTGACACAAGGCCTTGAGAACTCCATCCAAAAAGATATAAAGCAGTGACAGGATAACGAAACTGCTTAGCTACTGGGAAACTACAAAACAGTAGGTATTAAAAAACTGCACCAGACTACCTTAAGAGCATGAACTGACTGAACTGTGACAAAGTAGCAGCAAGGCAACGATGGGGGGGGGGACGTCTGCATTTTAAGATACATTTTCCCCTACGCATATTGGAAATGCTTAATACATACTTTAAAACAACTAACAACACTAACCTGAAAGTTAAGAAATTCGTAAGAAGAGTGTTAAATTCCATCAGAACTGTCACGTACTGCTTAAACTGAAGATTTCATTGTATGATTCTGTAACAAATAGGGCAAATCTCTAGCAAAACTGTTGGAAAATTCAGGGTCTAGAACTTACCAAGTCTTCTGCAAATGCTAGTGAATCAAATGCTGTCATCTCAGAGTGCAACTCATTGGCCTTCTCCTTGCCTAGATTTGATGCTAAGACAAGAAATTGGGCATCCAGCACAGCCTCTCGTGCACAGGAAACTGTTACAGAAAATATTTTATATTAATAATATGAAGTTGTCAAAAATATAATAAAATTTAACATACAGACTATCCTGGGTATAAAGCTTTGTAAATCATTTTTTGTGATGACCTCTAACACACTTACATAACCCTTATAATAATTTTTGCATTAAAAAAATAAAGAAAGAAAAGGAGAGGATGACACTGACAAAGGCAAGCATGTAAAAACAACACATTGTCTTAAAAAATAAAATGCATTTTTCATTGACATGTTTTCCATCTCTCCAAGTGATATGAACCCCTCTATGCTAATATCTTTTACATATAAAATATTTTACATGTACTACTTACATATATTGTTCTACAGAGTCAAGGTAAAGCAAGGAGTATTTTTAAGTGCAAATAAACACTAAAGTAATGGTATTTATTTTGTCATATCAACTTATTCAAACTATTCCTCTTCCACTAAACGTATCTCTTTCAAGTTATACTTTAATAATACTGATAAAGTACTTGGACCTCAACTTCATTCTCTTGCCCTTTTTTATTTTTAAGGCATCATCGCCTCACGCTTGGCCAACTAACTGTCAAGCAAACACCTCTAATAAGGACCACAGAATTTCTTTTACCTCCACTAAACAGTTTATTGGCTTCTTCCAAAGCTTCTGTCAGTCTGTTGCTTTTTGAACTCAGCATATCCTCACGATTTTCTGAGGGGGAAGGGACACAAATGAAATCCTAAATTACTTAAATATAGAAGCATCGAGAAATATGTACTTACACCTTAATCAAAACTGGCTGGTTCATAGCCCATCATACACACAAAAAAGCAGAATATAGTTATAGTACATTAATTGCAAGGTTATGTAGGCTCCATTTTTATTAATGTTTATGTATTAACTCCATTTGAAGTAGTAATTTTCCATTTACTTCAATGGAATAAGATTTATGTGGTTGAATTTATGTTAGCGGATCCCATATTCCTCTTGGTTCCAGTCAAATACCTGTATCTGTGTCAAAGCAGCTACTAGATACGATAGTTTTCTGTATGTTTTTTGTCTTACCCATAAGTTATTAAGAATTTTCACAAAAAGAACAAACAAACCCCCCAAAATGCATGCTTGGTGATTTGTGAAGATCACCATGTCAAACAGTTACTTGTATGTAACAGTATACATATGATTTAACAAGGCTTTCAGATTTTCAATTCTGAACAGCTACTCACAGCACAGCTTTTAAGTACACCATCCTTACTGCACTGTCATACCACTGTTGTTCTTCTGCATAAACACAGACTGGATCATCCATAAACTGCGTTGTATTCACTTGTAAAACAACCCTACGAAATTAGCAAGCATGCAGAAAACAACCAACACCACATGCTGTTAAACTTGGCAGTGCTCACTCAAATAACCATCGTTGTGCTTTCATGAGAAAAACAGCCCACTCTGGACAGACAGGGGAGAAGTACTGACACGCCTATCAAGAGAGATGCTAAAAATCCCATAGCACTTTCTGGAAAGCCTAATAGTAACTTTCTGGTCAAGGCACATACTGGTACCTGCAGTTTAAAACTCAAACACCACGAACGCAAAATTAAAGGCTTTCAAGGATAGCTCCAGGTCTAAAGCCGACGGCTCCCCTGCATCAATGCAGTCACACACGTTACATGCAGGTAAATCCCTCAAAACCTTCCTATCCCTGGGCATCTAAATGTCTCTCGGGAAACAAATCTCCATCTAACTACAGGCCCAACAAATCCAGCAATCCAAGGAATTTGGAGTTCCCACGAAAGCCTGAAGGGTTCCTCAAACAATACGGACAGGCTACCAGCCTGGCACCCACTCGCAGCCCCCATTTCCCAGACACAAAGAGGCATCCCCGCCGGAGGAACGCCGTGCCCGCCCCGGGGCCGGGCTCAGGCCGGCGGCCCCCACCGCGGGCTGGGCCGCCCCTGAGGGGAGCCGCACCCCGGGCTTACGCTGCACGTTGTATATGAGCTCCCGGTACTGGTTCCGGATCATCCTCCTGCTGCGCTCATCGCCGGCGCCCTCCGGCTGCGTGGGCCTCTCGCCTGACGCCTCCGGCTCCTCTCCCTCGTCCCCGGAGGCCGGCGGGCGGCTCGACAGCCGCGGCTGCGTGCGCTGGGGCACGGCGCCGTTGCGTGAGGTGGACGGCAGCTCCGCGCCCGAGCTCCACGAGGAGGACAGATCACCGCTCCCACTCGCCTCCGACATCGCTGGTCGGCGGCCCGGGCCTTCAGGAACCGCCGCGAAAGAGGCACGGGAGGCCGCCGCCCCGGGCAGCCCGGCCCCGCGGAAGGCGCCAAGGCCACGGAGACGCCGTTACCCGTCGCGACGGCGGCCCGAGAGGGCCAAACCCGTGGGGAGGGGGCGGGGCGGCGGGGCGGGGCCAAGGCCGGCACAGGCCGGGCGTAGTCACCACCGCCGCCCCGCGAGGTCGCTGCTGCGGCGGGAGACGAACGAGGCCGGCGGTTCGTAAGCGGGCGGGAGAGCGATCGCTCCCTCCCTGCTGCGCGGCCGCAGCCTGCTCGTGCGGGCGGGGTCACCCCCTCAGGGAGGCGGCCCGGGGCCTACGGTCCCTCTCTGAGGTAACGGCGGTCCCTCTCTGAGGTAACGGCGGCGGGAATGCAGCAGCCGGACCGACCGCCGCTCGCAGCCCCCCAGGCGGTGTCGCGCCTTGCGGGTAGTTGTCCTTCCCTCGTTCCAAAGTAAATTGCGCCTCAGTAAGTCGTTTCAAATAAATCCCCGAAAGGGCCGCTCACGCACGTCCGAGGTGTGACTTTTTACCTCTTGGAATAAGCAAGTTTTCTGCTTTTAGAAAGTTGAGCAGAAAAGTCCTAGAATTTTCACCTTTATTAAGGAGTTTTAATGTAATGACGAACGTGATGGTAACAAATCTTTCATCTACTTTTAAGCTGCTCTAACATCAGAGGAGCCGAAGAGGTGAAAATTCGAGACAAAGGGATGATATACTTGTCTGAGCATCTCTAATACATATATTTCCATATAATATGTATAGATTAATTACTAAGCAGGGATCTGTGCTCTGGTAAATAAAGTAACAAATGTATACTTTGAAGTGGAATAGACTCCTAAATTAGTCATGACTGGTGATGTTTATACAAAACCCAACAAAGTTAAAGCCGAGTTAAATGCAAGAGTATGTATTATTAATTTACCGGGAAGAAATGTATCTGCAGTATTTTAAGTTATCCATAACCAAGCATTACAAGTCTGGAAAAACTCAACAACATTTGTCATTTCATGGTGAGCATTTTATATTACAGACTAAAAAAAAATAAATAAAACTTTAATATATGGTTTCTCCTCTGTTCCTTTCTCAGTGCCAGTATCAGTAGAGTTGAGTTTAGTGTAATGGTGGATCTGGCTTCTAATTTGAAGCAGTGGGCTGTGTGATATCCCTCATTGCCCTTATTTTCTCATGGTTCATCATAAGTAGTAGAACTCTTGTATAAATATCAGTAGTTTAGGAAGTGTGCTGAATGATTATTTCTGACATCCTGATGATCCTGCTTTAAGAATTCTTTGAAATAGACGTTTACTTTATGTTATTGCACCAATCAGATAAAAAAAATCATTAGCAATCTATTTCAGCTGTGAATCTGGAGTTTGCACGAGATTCTGATGAAAAGAGAATTGAAAGAATATGTAATAGTATCAAGTTGCTATAATCTAGAAAAATTTTAAAACAGCCATGTATGCTAAGGGTTTCATTCCTGCTTTCCTGATTACAGCCTGTAACTCCCCTTAATCATGGAGTTCATAATGTTACAGTAATGCATATGCTCTCTGCTTCAGTGTACCACATAGTGTCCAAACATAGTGACAGGATTGCCTACAAGTCTTTACAATTTCAGTAAATTGTGAAACAGGAGGCAAGAGTTCAGAACCTTCACACTTTCACAGTGACTTCTTGAGGGCTTTAGTAGGCAGGAAATTGTCTGGTAAAGCAGCCAAAGAGACCAAAAGAAGTAGCTTCATCATTTGGTTAATTTAAATCCCATTTTGTATTGGTTCTAAAGCAAGTTCTATTACACAGGATTCACAGTTGAAGACAAACTTCCAAACTTCCATCTTCCAACTGACTCTCCTTTCGCTGTTAATGTATATTCATATAACAAGTTAGAAAAAGAAGGTACTCTAGGTATAATGAACCCTAGTATTATAGGAGATTTTCAAATTTGGGAATATTTCATGTTTTTGGTACAGGATGAAATACGCTATTACAGAAAAGGCATTGAGATGAAGTATTCTGTAATTTTAACAAAATAAAAGTCATTTTATTAAGATGGTAGAACATTAACACAAAACCATATTGTTACTTGCATTGATGAATCCCAGATTTTTTAAAAGAACACATACAGTAGCAGGGATGTCCATCCCTCTGAAGTCCCCCCCAAAAAATCATCTTTTCTTCATAATGCATGTCAGTCAACTCCATAGTTTCTTATACATCCATAATTTGGTCGAGCATTAATTAGGAGGCATGTTGGGTTCTCCTGAGAACTTAATGTACATGTGAAACTTGAGGCAAAATCTAAATGCACAATTTACCACAGATTGGTACAATTAATATGAAACTTCTAACAAGTGTGCACAAGCTCTGATCCATGCAAAGATATTGCTAATCAAAATGAATTCCTTGTGTGAATCCATTGACTCCAACAAAGCCATCCTAAAGGATGATTTTATTGATGATACATTGTTTCAAAGACAATGGATGCGACTTAATATAATTCCAAATTATGAGTATAAGGGGTTTATTATAATACATGATTAGAATAACAATATAGTACATTAGAAGTTGATTTCTAGGAACTTTCCTAATGTCTTTTTAAAAATCATACCTTTTCATTGCAAGGAATCTAAGAATTTATTTGTAGCTTTCTCTGCTTAATTTTCAAAATTAAATTAATCCTGCAAAAAAAATACATAGCAGTATTTCATTATGTGAGCAATACTATTGTGTTGCTCTAATTATTGTGGTGGTTTATTAGAGTATTTTTAGCAGCTGTTCTAAAACATCTTCATAGATCAGATTGATTAGATATACAGTCATGGATCTACCTTGTCTTCCCCAAACCAGTACTTCTGCTGGACTACAGACTGCAACTATGCCTAAGTTATCTTTCAAAATATATGTTTAAAATATTTCATTTTTCAGTACAAAATGATTGAATTATAGTTTGGACTCTTGAACAATTTTATATTCTTATACTTTGTGTGACTAGTAGAGTGTGATCAAATTTGCGTTGCAAATTCATTATGAGTAATATGCTTTTGGACCCTAACACAGAAAGACTCAACAGAGGATCCAAACAAGACTGGGGCTCATTGTACAATGCACTACACAAACACGTAGTAAGAAATATTCCCTATTCCAAAGACTTTGTAATACAGTGCAAAATGCTTAGCTGGGTGGGAGGCAATGTAGTAAGAGGTTCAATACGAAGTGAAAGATTCAGTACCTTGCTGAGGAAATGCTGTTGTATCCAGTCTCATACAAACACTCATCTTACATTTCTGAAGATGATGCTTGCTTTCTTGAAATCTGTGCTTGACCTTTCTTGGTGCTTAGACAAGCAGAGCCTTTTGCTCATTGGATACAAGAGCAAAATATCCCACAGACTGCTCTTTGTCTCAAATATACAATATAGTAGCAAAAAGTATTCTTAAAGAGGCAAGCCACATTAACAGAAATTAAACACTAAAAAGCACAACAGTACAACAAATACCATGCAGCATATAAATTCACTTTTAACAAGAATGTTGTGCTCTATAAAAGGATTTCAACAATTACTGTTGCATTCCTACAGTAGCTTGTACTTATATGTGAAATAAGACCACTCCACATTGATTGGTGGAGTTTAATCTGAATTCAGTTTTCAGTTTCATCACAAAAACCTCTGCCACTGAAGCTACACACGTCACTTGGAAGTGGTAGGAATGAGAGGAAAAGCCGACTGCTGCTCTTCACGTGGAGCAGTCTGTCACATCACACACCATGCAGCTATGGGTAAGACAGAAATGTTGAGGGATACTAGTTGTTTAACGGAAATAACTAGGTTTTAATTAGAATAAATTACGTAGGATTATAATAGGGTCTGATTTGTGCTGTTTCCTTAGCTTTACTTAGCATGAGTGGCTAGATTTGCTGAAGCCTTTAGGCTGCAATAACGGTATTTTTCTCAGTAATTTTCCTAGTAGTTTTCCTAGGAGCTAGTACGGTGCTGTACTGCAGTTTAGTCTTTTAGTATGGGAAAGTATTTTGATATCACACTAATGTCTCGGTAGTGTTTTTCCAAGTCCGGGACTCTTCAGTTCGCCATGTTCCACCAACAAGGAGCATAAACCAGAAGATAAGAAGGCTCTAACCTTCGGGGAAAACTGCGGAAACTGCAAGTCGGCAAGATAAGAGCCTGCCTGCCTGGACACAGAAGAAGAATCCAATTGGATGTTAGAAGACCCCAGACCAAAAATCCCCATTGGACTAAAGGACACATGGACAGCGCATGAGAGGCGGGTGTATGGGACCCAAGAGTATAATTGCCCCGGGATTTCTCTGTTCTGGGTCCCTCTCTTTGGAGGCACCCAGCCTGTGCTGCTGCACCTTTCAATTAAATTAATTATTTTATAAAATCCAACGCCTGAGACTCTGCTGCAGGAAAGCTAGAGTCGAGCCTGAAGAAGGAGGAAGCGCACCCAAGAATAACTGTGTGTGTGTGTGTGTGTGTGTTTGTGTGACACCATGAATGATGTGTGAATGCTCCTTTAACAAGAAGATGGATGCTATCAGGACTCCTAATTCCTATTCCATCTTCTTGTTGCAGAGCATAGACTGGCAATTTCAAACAGCATAACCAAGTATCATATCATCTTGGGTCATCTGGAGAAACTGAATCTGGGAGTGCCGACTGTAAAGGTGTAACTGCATGTTTCTGCAGGAGGACAGAATTTCAGGGGTGGAAGTAAGAGCCAGCACAACCCTCAGAGTGCTGTCTCGTGACTGGAGGGTGACACAGAGACATTGTGCCAACACTGATTATCCTGCATGTCAGTAGGAAACCAGCAGATTCTGCCTCCTATGCCACTAACTCTGTTTAAGAATTACATTATTAATCTGAAAAGTAATTTACAACACATGCAGTAGCACCTCTCATGTCCCAGACCTCACCTTCCAGAATAATACCATTGCCTTCTGTGAGCTGACTCACAACACACAGCTTCAGAAAAAGGGGAATTACAGGAGGATATTATTAAGAAATTACCATATATGTCCTTAACATATGTGGACTTTCTCCTCCCAGTGAGTCAAGTTGTCAGGATGCAAATATAGGCTTAACAAATGTGAGTATATGTGAGTTACAATTTTTTAATATCATCTGACTATGCTTAATATGAACTAAACATCTTGCAATATTGCCAGACATTCTCTTGCATTTTTATTTTGAGAGTTCTACTTGTCCACATGATCAGATCTCTACTTTCCAGACTATTATTGTGTATATATGCCAATTGTTATCATCAACAGTGAAAACAGTAACTTAAGAAAATGGTCCACATTCAGTTGATCGTGAGATTTTCAAATTGTTTTTACTCACCAAGACTATTTTTTCAGCTAATGTCCATTCAGTTCTCATACACACGTATATGCAAAACCTTATTCTCGTTGAAATGAGAAGACTCACACAGAGGAATCTTAAAATAAATATTTAAAATTTATTAGCAGAGATTCAGTGTGTGCAGATTTCACCATTCCCTCTTTTTCCTCCTCTCAGAGTGCAGAAATGCATATAAAGTTTCTGACATTTAGCGGAGGATCTCCAACTGAGTTCTAATTCTTAACACTGCAGACTTTGTATATACCATGATACGCAGCAGCTCACATGGATCCTGTGTTTCAGCAAGCAATAGGCAGTCTCCTTTGTCATCAAATACAGAGAAATAATGGGGTTTTTTACGGTGCTGAGAAGTGAATTATGAGTGGTGTTGACTGTGCATCTCGGATGGAGCTGCCCAGCATGCTGGTGCTCACCTAGAGCCGATAGACTTGTGGATCTACCACCATTTGATTTGGTATCAAATCTAATCATTTGTCCAGTTCTAGAAGATTGGCCTCCTGGTGTGATGATACCAATCTGCTGGCAGATGTTCCTAGGCCTTAATGGAAAAAGACATTTTTTTAAATGAGACAGTTTAGTCACTGACTAGGAGTGTTGCATATGATTTTAAAGCATAAACTTTTTGCATGTCCCATGAATACACCAAAATAAATGCTACTATTCAGGATGAAATGGTAAAGCATTAAATTAATTGTCTAAGAACATTGCCACACAGGACTTGTTGCCTGGTGATGGCTAATAGATAATCTTGGTAATCTGAAATGGGGCCTAGACTAATTGAAAACATCAGAAACAAAACATGAGAGAGGCTTGTCATTCAGCTGTCAGTTCTGCAAGCAAACACGGTTAAGGGAATTTCTTGTAATGAGAGCAGCTAAATTGAAAAAAATGTTTTAGCAGTGTAGAGTGTAAGTTCATATACTTGGTTCTTGCAGAAGCTCTCATTTCCATATGTACAGCTAATCCTGTGGGAGGTAAAATTCTGGCACCAGATACTCTTTCAGCAGAGTGGATTAGGTTACAGCCCATCAAATCACAGTATACATTGTGCCAATCTAAGACAGTATTTTCAGAGGAATACGAAAAACAATTATTAATAGAACTCGGAAAAAAACCTGAGGCCCAATCTAGTGGGATATCAGGAAAAAAGCCCCGACAGGATCAAACCCTCATTGGCACCAGGAACTCTTTAATGACTTGGAAGGTTTCATTAAGTGAAAGATTGACGCAAGGTTGCTACGACAACATGTGGAAGTCATGCTGGCGGAGACTAAAATGCTCAAAACCTTCCACTTTTTCCCTACAATCAAACAGCAATTTAGTGCAGGAAAATAAAAAATAAAAAACTCTTTGCAAGAATGAGCAGGAAATATATACCTACATCAATGATGCCTCAGAGTGGAGAATAGCCTGACAGCTGCTGCCTTCGTGGTCCATCCAGTATATTTCTGATGGAGGAACAGAGGAATTAAAAGCAAATGCAGAACAATGTCAGGTTTTTGCAAAAGAAAAAGCCAATTAGTGCTCTGTAGAGTTGTGCCCGTTTTTTGCAAAACTGCATGGCAATTTTTTGACATTGAAATTTTAATATGCCAATAATTTCTGTATTCCCAAAATATTCGTAGGAATTCAGTTTTCTTTATAGCAATCTCTAGAAGTTATCACCTATTAGACATTGCCAACACCATGCAAACAATTGACTTAAACCTCAGCACTTCTGTGATAGGTTTAATCCTATCACAACAATCATTTCTTCATATCTTGTGCTGCTGTGAGTATATTTTTCTTACATGTGTTTAAAGGCCTGTAACTCACAACCTATTATGAAAGAAATAATTTTTTCCTCTCTGAAATAATGTATTCCAAGGGAGGATTTTCCAAAAGTACCATGTAAGTGAAAACATGCTCTACTTAAAAGTCATTTCTATGATTGGTGTGGGTTTCCTATTCCAGTGACATGTGCTTTGATGGTTTATAATTAAAACAATTCTGTACCAAATTGGCATGTTTTTTTCCTGAAAGGCTCATAGATATGATGCTCTAACTTCAACCACTACATTCAAACAAGTAGGTTGAAAGATCTGTCTTACCCATCGTGAGAAGAAACAATGTTTTCCCTCTTTTCTGACCGTGTGCATGCCAGAAGACTGAACACAGGCAACGGGATGAAGAATGGAACGGAGGCAGGAGACTTCTTTTTCCTTCTCTCCCTCCTGCCAGGTAATCTACTAGCATTCTCAGACTTTGAATGTTTATCCTGAACTCCAGCAAAGCATTCCTCATGAAATACACAGAGCAGTGCTGACTTGCAATGGTTTTCTTAAGGCAGCTACCGCTTTTAGCCATGCTGTGGTTATATACGTTCGTCACGTGCTAAATTGATTCATCTTCCCAAACTTCACTTACTAAGTTAGTCAGGTGAGAGAGGCAGCCTGATACTTAGTAGTTACAGTCCTGGAGTGAAAAGGCAGAGGGGAAAATTCCAGTTACATTGGTGTATCATGGAACTTGTCATTGCTGTAAGCAAACAGTATACTAACAACTATGACCGCAGACTGCACCCAGTGTACAGGACCTATCTCGTGTGATTCTCATCCAGCAACTGAGAATTCCTGTGAAGAACTGATGTGTCATAGCTCTACAGCTCCCTGGGTCAGATTCCTTACACTTCATAGCTACCCAGCATAGTGTTCTCAAACATAAGCCAATTCACATTAATAGAACACTTTCACATGATCCAGGGAGAAAGGGGATCCATACACCAGCTAGGAGTGAAGGAGTGCAGAAGGTTATAAAAATCAGGGACAGAGGGGTACATTTTCTTTTTTAGTCTAAAGGAAAATTGGGTAAGTAATTTTTTATTAGTTCTTTAAATTTAAAAATGTCTAGACTCAAAACGGTTTACTAATGTTGTTTTAGACATTACAAAAAGGCAAAGGGAGTGTCTTATAAATAAAACAGACTTTTCTCCTTACCATAAAAAACCACTGTCTCCTTTGAGGTTCTGTAGTTTCATGATCTCTTGTATAACTTGTTTTACAATCCACATAGCCTATAAAGTAGTCTACAGGATGATGTCTATTTAGTATCATTCTAAGACGAAGACACTGGTCATTAAGTGTGCATGTCCTAAAATAGCCATTTTTAAAACATGTTACATTACAGACTGTAATAGCAATTTGGAAATGCTGGAGTTTTTAAATATGGCTCTCTTCCACCGTTGTTGTTTTTTCAGAAATAGTTCTAAGGATTTGTTTCAAAAAGGATTGCTTGTTGATTTTAAGTTGCCATGTAACAACAAGAATGTGTGTTTCTCATGCAGAATTTCAGAGATAAAATTAGCTGGCTAGTCACTAGAAAGATTATGCAGATGTTTGACAATGTTCTTAAGTGAGAACTGAGTACGATGTTTTGTCCTTTCATGCATAATGACGTTTGCTTCAGTCTGTAAAACACAATACTGAACATCTGTAGGTAGAATATTGCCTCTGGTGACCCAAACCTTTTATAGATCTTCAGGCAGTTGAAATCACGTCTACCCTGTCCCTCTAGGAGAACTAATTACATTATAATAATACTTCACAAGTTGGAGATGAACAAGAATTTGATTATGTTATTATTTTGAACGTTGATGGCATTGTATTGAAATATGTTGTCAACAGTAAGACCATGGCCACTTCAATTATTTCTGGATTTTTTTAATGAACAAGGTTTATATTACCACAATGTTTTGGTATGTTTTGTATGTTTTGGAAACTATTTTTGAAGTAATCTGCCTTTAAAAAGATAGGTTTATCCTCAGGCAGACACTAACAATCCTATTGACAGGATGACAATGGCAGACATGCTTTTATCTATATTATAAAGTAGGTGTTTCCTACAGAATCTGATCTTATAAAAAAAGAGATTGCTTATAGCTTGAATTTGTTTCTTATGATTCAGCTATTCAGGATCAAGCTGCTAATTACCTTGGTGTAGACCTTTTTCCCTTTACACAGCTCAAGAGATGGGTCAGAAACCTGCTATACATGTAAGAGTTAAGAAAAAAAACCCTCTATCCTTTCACGTCAAAGCTTTTTAATTATAGATTCAGGTCGTAATTAAGTAGATGCTCATACATGTATCCATAAATCTTATCTTAAAGGGATTTTGGAAAGGAGATAGGTAGAAGGGCTGGTAGTTGGCCAGAAATGTTAGATTGGCTTATGGATGGAAGATCCAATCGTCACTGGCTTAGTTTTCAGTACCCTGCCATCTGCATCTATATCTTCATCTACATCTACATCCATGAATTTTTCCGTCTTTAAAACAGAAATCTGTGGTGTAGGGAGATCAGTAATCACTTTGCACATGCTCCAGAATTATCTAGTTAGTACTTTTTAGTAGTTAGTATTATTGGTCTAGTGGAGGGTGTCCCTGCCCATGGCAGGGGGTTGGAACTAGATGATCCTTAAGGTCCCTTCCAACCCAAACCAGTCTGTGATTCTATGATTCTACTTTTCATCAAGAGTTTTGACAATCCCAGGGCAAGCTGTGAAAAGCAACCTAGTCTAGGAAAACGCTGATCTAAGCTGATCTAAGTTATATTATAGTTTGGTTATTTTATCAGTAAAGTAAGCTGTCAGTGACTGGATGTGCTTGGATTGTCACATGGGCACCGGTCTGTGGGGCTGATCAGAAAGGACATCTGTTCAAAGCCACTCTGCAAAAAAGAAATGAGATAAATGCCCCTAGTTCCAACCTTATAGTTCATACTCACAGGTATGCCTGCAGACCATTTCCCCCTTATACAAAAAATGATTTACATTGTAAATTGCTTGCTTGTTATTTTGTGGGGCTTGATCCAAAGCAAGCAGGATAGAAATAGAGCAGCAGTAGTTTGGAGAGCTTCCAGAGTAGGCAGCAGAGGGGGGCCGAGGGGGAAACATCTCTGTAAGGTTCAGGTTGTGAAATCTCCTGCAGGCTGTGGGTGGGTCCCGGTCTTCATGGGCAACTTCCATTCAGGTGGATGGGAGGAAGGTATTTTTGAAGAATATTGAGGATATTCCTTTCTTGTCAATTCAAGTTTTCTTTAAAATTCTCTTATATCTATCATCTTTTATGGCAGTAGTAGACAATGGCAGGATTAGGGAAAGATTTTATGGCAGTATTAGAGAATGATTCATCTGTAACACCAGGCAGCTTTCAGTCAGTGCTGTGCTGCTTCTTTCAGTGAGGGAACCAAGCTTTCAAGCTCACCACTGACCGTTTTTCTGGAAAGATGGGCCTTCATTCTGAGGGAGGTGAGAGCCACTGCTCAGGCTGCAGAAGACTTTCAGATCAGCTTTTGTGTTTTCTGATGCCAGTGGAACGTTTATAGAAGCCCCTTAAGTCCCAACAAGTCTGAAAAGAGTAAAATTTTACCCTGCATCTATCATCTAAGCTTAAAGCTAAATAAATAGGTTAAATTCAGTTGATTCTACATTCAATTACAGCAACTAATGGTTTCAAGAGTTGCACTGCTGACAGCCATCACAGATTATAGTTTCTATTTTTCTTGACGTAATCCTTTTTAAGTACTGGCTTCTAAAAATCGCAGAGTGAAACAAAGTTTGATTTAATTTTTGTATGTTTTCATTAGAAGCTCCTGAATGCAAGATATTATGAAAATATAATCAGTCGATCAAGGTACTAAACAGAATATACAAGGCTCAGCAAGTTTGACAAAATACTGAACTACAAATTCTTGCCAAATTAAATTTGTCATAAAATGCTAGTTAGGACTTGACAGACTCGTTTACTTCACTGGTTTCACAGCAAGCATGTGATCCAGCTAGCACTCCTGGTTCTTGGTCAAACCAGAAGCACAAAGATGGCTGCAGTAAGGGAAAGGAAAATAGTACAAAAAAAGCAATTCATGAGTATCAAAATCCTAATTTTTACATCATAGTTTTGCATGCCTAGATTTTAATGTGCTCCATTTTGTTTTTAAACATGGTATAGACTGTGAATCCTCCAACACTTCAGAGGGATCTGCGTGTGATGTATTATACATAGCCGTCTTTCACTTTTGTTACTATTATCCTAGTATAATGTGAGCTGTTGACCTATTTTTCATCCTCACAAAAAAGCTTTTGATTAGACTATAAAGATGTTGGGTTTATATTTCTGTGTGTGTCTGTGTATTACATATGCAGCATATTGATACAATTGAAACTACAGTAATTATTATTAACTCTTGGAATAAGTTGTATGCCTATTTGTTACATTGTCTATTACTCACAGTTTCCATGCCACTTCCAACTGTAAACTGAAAATTATACTTAACCACTTTCTTTATGAGAAAGAGCTGATTTTACCCACAAATTTGGACCATTGCAGAGTTTTATTGAACCCATATGAAAATCTCTGCATGATGCAAGGGGGCAGGAGGTTTAAATTCATGGTCTACATAAAGTTGGGGATTTATTTTATTTTTCAGTTTCTCTGGTAGGCTCTCAACGCATTGCACTGTTCACATCGAAAGGTGATGTATGTCAGGACCACTTAGCATGGAGATATTCTTGCATTCTAATAAACTAGCCTTAACATTTAGTCCCTGCATGAAGACTTGCCAGCCCAAAACCAATATTTGAACCATGGCACTATTAAACTGTTTCTATTGGTAAAAGGATTTCAAGGGGTTTGGAAATCGTGCTTCAGCCTTTTGCATAACATATCCTACAGTCTCATCATATCTTTCTATGCCAAGTTCTGTTCTTACATCTGAAATTTAAAGAGGTTCGATTCAACCTATAGGCTATCACACTTTTCAGAGAAGAATATTATTCTTTTCCAGATGTACAAGACTTCACCAAGTAACCTTTAAGTGTTTGCTCATACAACAGAAAAATAATGGCATTTGGATAAAAGAAGATACCAATCTTGATTCACTTCAGTCCTTTAATTCGGGAAGGTGGTACTGTATATATTCCAATCATACATGAACTTTAAACTGGACAAACAATCGTAGGCCTTTTTTTGTGCTCATTCCATTGACTTGAAATATGGTTAGTATCCACTCTTTGGGTACTAGTGACTGATACTTAGTTCCCTACATTCTGTTATGGTTTCACATTAAGAGTAGAAGTTTTGTATTCTTCCATTTACTAATATCTCAAAGTGCTTTGTGATTAGTTAAAAACAATTGATGTAACTGGGAGACAAAAGTGCCATATGCATATAGCATCAGCCCCGACATTCTTTTTAACATTAGCTCCTGCTTTAACGGGCAAAAGTGGTTTTTTGCAAGCAAGTCAAGGATGTGCAGTACAAAAAGGCACTTGGATCTTTAATATCTAAAGAGACAGTCATAAGGCTTGCATAAACATGTAATATTTCTATCGGAAAGATGAAATCTCAAACAAAAATCTGTCAAGCTAAACAGCTTGCATGCCACTTTTCCCATTGCACTGGTCTTCTGCCATCATCAAGATATCAGTGCTGACTCTTGGGATTTTACACCCCAATGAACTGCCATTTTTACTTTTCAGTCCACATCCAAATATGAATCCAGTCACTGGACTGCAGTGATAACCCTGCGTGCTAAGGTTATAGAGACCATAGGGGCAGCTGGAGAACTGGGGCAATATTGCTTATTTCCATTCACTTTATTACCTTTTGTTATTTTCTTAGGGATGAAAAGAACAGCTCAATGACAGCAGACAAATAAATAAATAGAAACCAACAGCAAAATCAAATTTCATCTGTTCATCTGTCAAGTTCTGTCTGTTGTAATGACCAAAACCAAAATAACTATGGCAATGTTCAAAAAACATAATTAGATCTTACTGACATGAAAGGGGAAATTCACATCTTTAAGAACGAGGCTGTTGCAGACTCAGGAAGCCATTTGCTGCAATATTGATTTCTGAAATTTTTCTTCCTAAATTTTCATTCAGTATTACTATCCCTGCTTAAAAATATAAATATAGTGCCTAATTATGTATAACAACTATTATTTTGTGAGCCCGGTCTCCAGGGAACCTTTCCCAAATCAAAACTGAAATTGAGTTAAAGCACTGCAAAGCCTGCATCTAACATATTCACTAACGATAAAGAAATGCCAATGGAAAAATACACCTGTAAATTAAGAGTGAACTTCTGAAACAGGATATTGTTTATATTAGTGGAAAATGATAACATGACTATAAATAGTGTAGGCTCAGCTGGACAAGGCAATATGTTATATGAGTTTAAATCTGTCGTTAGGAGAAGCTGATTAGCTTTATGTCTGTCAAAAGGATGAAGACTTGTGCCATCTGTAACAACAGTGAGCAGCTTAGTTAACTTTATCTCCACGAACCACCATGGATCACTAGGACCACTTCCCACCAACATGGCATTAGGTCATCTTTTTAAAAAGCTGCTACGACAAAGGCAAACATCAAGAGCTCCAATTTAGAGTAGGATAATGCAGTTTAGGCACCAGTCATCATCACCGGATCATCATAAAAACTTTAGGGACTGTCTTTAACTGACTTCTCAACCTTGTTTTGCATGCCTGATTAATTGAATCAAAAGAGTCAAGGGGGAAAACAGATTTATGATTTACATTCATATTCATCTTAAACATTCATTCATTACATTCATTGTAAATATTATAACAGTGATGAAACAATGGTAATGACAGTAAGGAAGCAGTCTTGTTATTACGCAGTTATCCTTTGAAAACCACATAAAAATTATTTTAGCCTTACTGTTTTTCTTTTCTTCTTTATTTATGGTATCTTTAATGATACCTCTGTGATGTTACTGTGCACAAAAATGTTCTTGGCCTTACAAATAAGCCTAAGGAAGTATTTCAGTCCTGATTAGCCTTGAAATGTGATGGGGTCTTTTTGTGCACGGCTAAATCATAGAATCCTAGAATGGTTTGGGTTGAAGGGACCTCAAAGCCCATCCAGTCCCATCCCCTGCCATGGGCAGGGACACCCTCCGCTAGCCCAGGTTGCCCAAAGCCCCATCCAGCCTGGCCTTGAACACTGCCAGGGATGGGGCATCAGCATTCTCTTCTCCAGGCCAAACAACCCCAACTCTCTCAGCCTGTCTGTCAGTCTCCATAGGAGAGGTGCTCCAGCCCTTTGATCATCTTCATGACCTCCTCTGGACTCACTCCAACAGCTCCATGTCTGTCTTGTACCAGGGACCCCAGAGCCGGATGCAGTACTCCACAAGAGTGGAGCAGATCAGTAGTAAATCAGTGTAACATCCTTGAGAAAAGTCCCTCATTCAGTACATATTCCATGTAAAAAATAACATTCTTTCAGAATAGCAATGCCAAATCAAATCAGTAATCATTTTCATTCTGTACTGGTACTCTGAGGGCTGAACATTAGCCCTGTTTTCCTGTTTAGTCCAGGATTACAATATATTAATGGCCTAATCACTCAATTTCTACTTTTGTAAAATGTCGGCAATGTTATCCTGCTTTGTGAATCAGTGAAGAACTTGCAAAAGTAACCCTACCTAAATATTTATAGTACATGAATGTAAGTGTTGTGCTTACTTAGTATAACTATTTTCAAGTGCAGAAGATTGAAGAAACTCAACCAGTTTAATTTCAAAGTAAATATTTTTTCATCCAACTTCAGCATCTGTAAACAATGATTCATGGCTTTATGAACACTATCTTGACTACAAAATTATTTCAGTGGTCAGTGACTCAGTTCCCAGCGTTAGTCTAGAGATCTAGTATAATTGCTTGGATTAGAGTCTGAAACCTAACCCTGGTCTGTCTATTACCAAGTTGTCTTGAGGTACGTGTCTACTGAGGGACTTATTTTCATAGCCTGCCCTCACTACTGATAAATCACAGCACATCCGGAGTGAGAATATTGTTCACTGCTAACTATTCAGTAGCTGAGTTTATAACCTAATTTATTCTCACCCAGTGATCAAACAACTATCATCAGATTATGAAAAACCAGTTTCAGGCTAAAAGGTCTCTGAGGATGAAGGATATCATCTGTATAGGATGTATGTATTTATAAATACATAATATGTAATACATACATGTATATATGTGTGTGAGTGTGTGTATACAAGATTATGTACCTGTGTTGGGCCAGCACAAAAAATCAGTAAGCATCCTCCCCTCAGCCCAAGGAAAGCCTCTGAGTGTTGGAGGCTTTGTAGAAGCCCAAGAACAAGTTCTCTCCTGCGCTGTTTGTGTGGGCATGAAGGACGCGTTAGCAGGAAGCCCAGAAAGCAGCTGCAACCTGCCAACTCTGACATGTCAACACACACCTCAGGCCAAGAAAGCAGATGAAATACTGCTGCCGTCTGCAATTAGGGAGAAACAGTTGCTGACAGCTGGTTCAGACTCCACAGCTAAAGGAGAACAAGAAGGAAGGGATCTCTTACCTTCTGCACAGCTTTACGCCCTGCTTCTTCTCTGTCATTCTCCTCAGCTCTCCGAAAACCACCCCTTATGGCAGCTCTTTGCTCTCCCTTGTATTTCCACTGAGTATCTTGGCCAAAGGGAGGAGAAAAAAGGGAATGCATGGACAGAATAAACAGTAAACACTACAGAGGGGACAGCAAGGAAAATAGTTTGAAGAAGAATGAACCTGAAAAGAGGCAAGAATTAATTCGCCTTGTGAGGCATTCTCCCCATGCTTCGTACATGCCTGCAGAGAGATTGTAAACCAACTGCTCCCCACCTCACTTATGTCTCCTTTTCCACCTGAACATAACATGGATTTTTGTCTCTGAGTTGCATCCCACCATTCCCAGTGCTGTGACTGGACACCACAGTAGGCAGAACAGCTCTGGGAGCAGAGAGCCAGCAGGTTCTGAAAATCCACCCGTCACCTCAGACCTCCCACCGCTCCTTCCAAAACTTTGCCCCAAGTCAGAGTAACGTTCTTCCTGCTTCATCTTTGAGGCTTAGGAACAGAGATCCTTCACTTTGAGTGAATGACTGTGCATTTAGAGTGTGACAACACACGTGCACTCTGCCAAGCTGGCTACGGACCTGGATCGTACAGTCCTGTATGTCTCACAATACAAGTGTGGGTGAGATATTTTTCATAAATCATAATCAGCTGTTTATAAAAGGCAGGCAATAATAATAAGGAAATCATTTGCAGTCCTGCACAATGACAGGCACCGACTGACCAAGTGAGCTACGTGGGTCAGGCTCCTCTATAGCTCCCAAGCCCTGTTAGCTGGTTGTGGCGTTAGGAACTGAAATACAAAGCCTTTCTGCAGCTCCCCATAGCCACGTACTGCATGTGGACAGAGAGCCACTGCCACTGCACAGAGCTGCGTGCTTCATCTGGATCAACAGCCTTCCCGCTGACTCAAGTGCTGCATATGGAATCGGGTGAAAAACTGCTGGTATAAATGTGGTTTGGAAGGAGAAATGCTCCAGTACTTGGATGTTATTTTTTGGATCATATATTTCGCAAAACACTTTTGGCATCGCTTTTAAAGACAAAAAGTCCTCTGCATTACTTTGACATCTGCAATCAGTGCAAATATAAGGGAATGTACATGTGCTCAAAACATTTAATAGTCAATACACAAGAGAAAGATTATTCAGATCCACAGAGGTAGGCACTGAGAGCCATTTTAGACACCCTGAGGTGGCTGTGACATCCTCGTGGGACTGGCAGATAAAACACAAAACTTACCTGAGACCCTTGTCTTCCAGAGAAGCAGTTAAGGGATAAAAAGGATACCCACCATTTCCCAGCTCTCACAAAAGGCCAGCTCAGCTTTTTGTTGCCAAGCAACATCACAATTTTACAGCAGATCCAGCTGCTGATGTTGCTAAGCAACATCTTTCCCATCAAGTTGTACACTTTTAAATCATTACGTGTTTACTAATTCTCATTCTCAGATTATTTTTTCCCTCCCAGATCTTGATATTTGCTCTTTTAGAATTTGTGAGAAAACAAGGGCTGAAGGAGTATCACAGGTCGTTCTTGCAGATCTCTAGGATATTGTTGTAATAGGCAGAAACTAAGAATGATTTTGCATTAGTTACATCGAGATCAGAGAAGAGCAAAATGCTGAACACCCTCCCTTTCTTCTCTTGCCTATGAGAATAGATGGTGTGGAATGGTATGCTCGGTGCTTCAGCAGAGCCTTGCAATGCTCCACGTGTAGTATCAATCGTGAAAGTGAGGAACATAAAAACATTTTGTCTTACTTTGGCAGTATTTATACCATAAAGTAAAATGAGCTGAAACTAAATTGTCTTATATAAATACCTAAGGTAGCACGTACTGTAACGTATCTGAGTAGTGTGTAGTTGGAAAGTGTACTAAATACTGTGTATACCAGGATTAAATTTGATCACTCATGACAAATTACTTGGATCTTACTGAAATGTCTAACTCATTAATCCACTACATAGCTTACCTTTAAGTCTGAGGTGTGTTTTCCCCTAGTTTGAGTCTTCCAGTCCTCCTGGGTTAGATCATCTTTTGATCAAGAGAAGGCAGCCTCCCTGGATGAGCGTGCAGCGTGGATGAGGAACCGCAGGGGAGTTCCAGCAAATAACGGTAAAGCAGCCCTATGTGAGTACATCTCCCAAATCAAAGAGAATCAATGGGGACATCGGAGGATGAGGAATGCTCTCACAGTTAGTGGTTCATGCAAACTGATTTGACTTCATACTGGAACAGAGCAGAAGAGCAGCATCTGCGTAGGTGGGAACAATTTGCAGCGAATAGGTGTTGCTTGGGACAGTTGGGATAGGACCCAAGTGTATCCTAATTTAGACACAAGAGTGGGTCAGAAAACTCACCTAAAGATATAATGTCAGTGTTGTCAGACAGAGTTGTTCTAGGTCCAGAGATCAGAGAACATGGTTGCCGTTTGTCTGTTAGCATCTGTGTCGCTCTCCTCATTTCACATGGCTCATGGTTCTGGCAGTAGTGAAGTTGTCTGCGTGGCTTTGCAAACCTTACACAAGGTTAGCCAGAGGGATTCTCCTTTGCACGTGTTGATAAAAATACACAATCGTGATGAACTACCAGAAGGTTGTTTTCCCCAAAGTTTGTGGCAGACAATTGTTCTGCAAGGCAGCTTCTTCACTTTCACTTTGTGGCGTTTTCTGACCTTAGCTTTAGAAATGGAACAGCACCAAATATGAGTTCAGTTTCTGCTTGTGAGGAAATAATGCGGCTAGCAGAAGTGAGGATATATTACCAGGCTTGTGTTTTCCTGAGCTCCCACAGGATCCCTGTTCTTAAATTCATGGCAGGGAGCCTAAACACAAACATTGCATAATTTGTTGTCTATAGGCAATGAATTTTACAATGGCCCTATTTTGTTTTCTAAGGAAGACCATACTAAAACTTTGATTTGATGAACTTCAGCTTTTCTGGATTCTGAAGTAGGCTGAGGAGACCAGAGAAAAGGGGGTATGACAATGACTTCCACAGCTTTTAGTTTCTGACCTTCACTATAGATCTTGACTTTTCCATCTTGAACTCTTAGAGGTATAGCACAGATTTATTTCACATATTGTATTACCCACACACCACCAAACCCACTCATAGGTCCTTAGCTTTATAACCTGAAAAAGCTCAGGGAATACAGGTAATTTATTTCTGATCTGTGGAGTTCTTCTTTGATCAGTAACAGTGGTTTAAGGTGGTATAACAGCGCTGGAGACTTGCATTGCTGGATCACCAACTTCACCAAAAAAGAAGGGCTAAAAAAGCAGAGCTGCTCATCTAGTCCCTGACCTTGCAACTGTTCATGCCAGCTCTTCACACGCCTAATGTTTTCAAGTTAGATGTTTGTAGACCAAGACTTTGTGGAACAAAGAACAACCACGGGAAAGCCAGCAGAGAACATACAGCTACCCTGTGAAATCCTGCCTCTTACTCATGTCAGAGATGAATTTTCCATGCCCGAGTCAGTAATGCTGCCCAGCAGCTCTGCAAGGTGCAGGAAACCCACCGCTGACAATTCCTGTGCTGTGTGGCACCAACAAGCACCACTGGTGTTTACAGGAACTTGTTAATCCCTTGGAGTTGCCACTACTGGTAACTACACTGTCTTTTGTTATCAGCTGTCTTTGTGAGCACCCCGTTGTGGAAGCATTGCTGGAGCGGACAACGAGCATTAATAATAACAATTAGCTCACCCGTAAACCAGTACTTCTTGCAACATCACATTTCAAAGGGTTTTTGTCATGTCTCCACCCTTCAGGATGATTAAATGGGAAATGATTTCAGCATAACCTGAACGGGAATATCAACATTTGTTAGCAGGTATTTCTGAGAGCTTGCAAGAGTAATATGAGATAATGAAAGACAAACTTAAACATATAAACAAACTTGAAAACAAAATGCCGCATAGATATTCCCCCTAATACTAATTTTCCCTTGAAAACACGTGCATAACTTCAATGTATTGTTGATACCATTTCACTGACCAATTTCTGGAGCACCGGAAGCACAGCTCATACCATTGGCCAAGAAACACTGGAAGTGAAATATGTTTCAACCAAAATCCATTTTCTCTGGGGTTGCTTTTGTGAAAAACATTAGTACTCAATTTATGACATGCAGAGCCACAGCACTCTCCCAGGAGCAGGGGGAGGCCCGGGTGGAGGAAGTATAACTTGTTTTCTTTTTCGCCCGGGGTGGAGGCAAGTTGGTTGTTCAGCAGGTTATGAAGGTGGGTCCCTGAAAGGAAGCCTACATTTCATGTCAGTCTGAGGAGAAGCAGGAGGAAAATAAGGTGAAAACTTGTGAGGTGAAGATGGAAGGAATGGTTTGAAGACGTGCTCTAAAAGTGTCAGTGAATCCAAAGCTGCCAGATTAATCCTGGAATGTAAGTGTGAAGTTAAACGTTCGCTCGCTCACTTTCAGTTGTTTTACTGTACGTGTACGAAAGTCTCTATAGGCTGATCAGACTCATCTGGTACTAGTGAGCAATTTTTGAGATACGTAGTGTTAAAATAATTTTAATAATGACATGTAAATTGTAAAAGATAGTATAGAAAGACGAGAAAGATTATCTTTTGGTTAACCTATGTTTATTTAATGAATGGATTTTTAACATGGTTTTAATGTTTGTTTGAAATTCTATACATATGATAAAGCGCTTGTAGTTTGCAACCTAAGTAATGCTTGTGGATTGAGAAAACGTTTTAGAAATAATGCATGTAAAAAGGATTACAATAGCATTGTAATCTGAAAAGTTATCTTAGTTACTCTGCAATGTAAGTCATGCATTATTATTATTATAACTTGTCTCATTATTGGAGAATCTATAACAACTTTATTCCCTATTTATGACATTTATCTTCATTATTAAGCAGATGGTAATGTGAGAATTGCGTGACTGTGAAATTTCATACTCTAGGGAAAAAGAAGTGTAAGTAGACAGTGTGATAGGATATGTTAGTGGAGATTTGTGATAGCTAGCGCTTTTGCCATGCTTTTGCAATTTTCTACTTTGATCCCTGTGCATTTTAATAAAAAACTGTAAATAAAGTATTTTTTTTTCCCAATGGAATATTACAAATTTGGCCTCTATTACTAGTTACTGTTTTTAACAGTCAGTATTGCTGAGTTGGCGCAGAAGCATTGAGAGCATATTATGCGCTACAGTGAATTTACTCTAAAATAGAGTAACATTATGTCATACAGTGGCTAATCTATTTAAGAACTTGATAAGCAAAATTTGCATTTTCCTCTACTGATATGCAAGACCCCACCCCAATTAACCATGGGGACTTGGAGAGTTTCGTTCATTCCCCAGCTTATGGTATTACTGCAGGTGCTTGTGAGGGGACAGTTTTGAGAGCTGTAAATTTCCTGGTGTTTCCACATGATGTCTGTGGAAACAGAGAAGGAGCTGGGAACAGAAAAGCCGATTAGGTCAGTGGCACCGAAATGCCAGGATATCCGCTCCTAGGGAAATGTGCTGGCCCTTGAGGGAAGCATATTGCTGTAGGAAAGTTATTCCTCTCCTGTGCATTGAAACCTCACTTAGCTGCTCTAACAGCGTGAGAGTATTTCGTTATATCAACACATGCTTAAAATATTATAATCTTAATCTGTTCTCTTGGAACATTGCACTGAGCTGGGCCTGACAAGATTTGTGTGTGCACACCGCTTCATGATGGAGTACTTCATACTTGGGGTATAGTGATTTTGAAAATATTACATGCGGTCTTTAATTTAGTTCAGTAGTGTTTTAAAACAGTAGAGGATTTGGCAGTAATCTCAGCAGGTAAAACCGCGTGTTGCTAAGTAATCGCTAAAAGTGCAGTCCTGGCCCCAGTGATTTCAACAGGAGCAAGTTCAAGCACCAATACATCCCCTGAAGACACTCAAGTTTAAACAGAGCATAGCTTAAAAGCACAATACCGAACTTCTCTCTCTCTCCAAGCCTCCTGTGAAGAAAAATAATCTTTCAAGTTTAAAAAAGTGTGCTGTGGTAATAAGTAATAACATTCCTTAAAAGCTTGTATGGTTTCCTTGGCTAACAAAGTGCAATCTTTCTTTTACAGGCGGACTGTAATGGAGTTTTTCTTGACATATGCCACAGACCAATCTCACATTCTTTGGGAAAAAAAAATAAGAGCATGTGTAATTTTCACCTATCCAGTAATACAATAAATACAGTGAATTTAAATTCCTGAGCTCCAAAATAAAATGTCTAGAACAAGAAGTAAATGTCTATGTTCATCTCGATCACGTACATTTACTATTGAGTAGCCTTTTCAAAAAAAATACAGAAATTAGTAATGCCTGGGGAAACACTAATTCCCGAGCTGTCGGTTGCAGTTCTAGTGCTCTCAGGTTTTTTTTTGAAATTAAATAATTAGGGTTGAACTAGTGTAAAACCAGTGGTAATTAAGGCGGGCAGGTGCTGTTATGTGTAAAGAAAATGTGTTTCAATCATAATATTGTAAGCAGAATAATGCCTAAGAAAAGCATAGTACGATTCCAGTGATAAAGATAAAAAAACCCATTTACTCTTTCTTAAAGCTGAGTGCATATATGGAAAATTGTTTCTGTTACAGTAATGGTCAGGTTTAACGTTCGGGTTCTGACAACGTGAGCGTGCAGCTCAGTCCAGGATCTCCAAGAAGTACAAGTGGTTTGAGTACAGTTAAATAAATACGGTTTTCATATGGGCTGTCCGTCCAAAGTAACTTTGGCAAGGAGAATGCCTTTCTGCTCAAATGACATGGGGTAATCCAGAAAGAGAGTAACAAAGCTGAGTTTCAAGGAGTGTCTTTCAGCATAAGTGGAGCCAATGTAGGGAAGACAGCAGAGAGACATTATGAAATAAAAGCATTAGGAGTTACCTTCCCCTGATTTATGACTTAAAATCATTGTAAGACTGAGTGTCAGGAGAGGAAGCTGATAGAGTGACTGAGATGACATTCCTCCAAAATTTCCAGGGGCTGTTGTTGATTTTTTTTTTTTTTTTACTGAAGACTTAGACCTTTTTCTTTTCTTTCAGTGATCTGTCTTTAATTGGTGTGTGATACTGGACGTCAGCATCAAAATGGGCAATGAGAACAGTAGTGCAGAAAATCAGGTGAGTGTGACAATGTGATTGCATTTTCCTTCCCTACTGGCCTAGAGCAAACCTTACAGAAATTGGTTTCAAGGGCCGCTTACCCCACATTCATCTTCTGCCTCCCAGTTACGCTCCTATTTAAGTGTCATTAATGGTAATTGAAGGCAACCTTTTGTTTGTTTGTTTGGCAGTGACACTGCTACATAGCGTCAGGGCGCTGTGCGGGTGGTTGCTCCCCGGGGACCAGGAGTCATGGGCGATGCCCACGGGGTGAGCAGGGCTGGCTCGTCCCTCCTCCCCAGCCAGGGCGCAGGGCAGCCGGGGGCGGCCCCAGCTCCAGGCACCAGGTACATCCCTGGAGAAAGGGACAGGCCGAGACGGGTCCAGGATGTCAGCCCATGGGACAGCCCGGCTCAGCGGGGCCGACGGCCGGGCAGGAGACCAACATCCAATGGCATCGCTGGGGTAACGTCCCCAGGGGAACCGAAATGGGGTCCTGGGCCATGGGCTGGGTGGGGAGGGGCCGCGGGAGCCAGGCGATGCCTGGGGTGCCCTCGGAGCCCTGACGCACAGCAGCTACTCCCTGTTCAGAAGTGAACGATGTGTGCTGATCCAGGAATTTACACTCTTTAGAACCCTTTTAGAAGGGTGCTTCGTTAATGCATCTTGGTGTTCAGTGATTTATTTTTCAGTTCTTGAAATGAAGGGAACCCATATGCTATGGCTAGTCGTGTACAATTACATTAGAAGTTATTATGTTGATATAAGTTTGAATAAAGGTTTTAATTAATCTAATTTCAACGGTTAAAATACCAGAATGTGTTTCATCTTCTCTTCTTCCATATGTTACGGTAGATGATAAAATACGTTAGGGTGCGTTTTGCTTCCACTTCGGGTCTCAGCAGATCTGCTGTACCTTGTGCATTGCAAAGCGGACCCTTTCAAGGGAATCAGGATTACAAGTTTGCCAGATTTTTTCGTAAAGATTTTTTTAGAAGAAAAATCTGCTATAATTCTTGGTTGTTCTGGCCCAGTTGTATCGTTAGCCCAAAATTTGGTCCCAACTTTTTTCAGGGTTTGGGAAGAGGGGAATGTGTAAATTCCTATAACTAAGTAAAGAGAATTTCTTCTCCAATGTGTAGAGCTTTCACTTAGGAAGTTTTTGAAAGTCAAATACATTTCTTCAAGAGTTCTCCGGAGGCTGAGACGACTTTACTTAAAAGTTACTGAATTTGTTAAGAAATTTAATTAAAAGCTCTTCTTTTCTAATAAGGAAAGTAAGCTGCTGGTCTCCATTTCACATTGTAAAAAAACCAACCAACTAAACAAAACCCCAAAGCAAAACGAAATAAATGCTAGGAAACCAAATTACTTTAAAAGTCACTATTGACAGAGAAAAAACAAGAAGTAGTTATAAAATCTTAAAAGCCACTTAATCTGCTGAACAGCTATTGAAAATGTATTGCTTAATGAATAGTCCAAATTCATATAGTCACTGAAACATTTAAATACGTTCGTTTTTAGTCAGAAGTTCCCAATGCAAATAAAGTCATCCTTGTACCACCGAGCCAAGGAGCACAGCAGGTAGTGGATGATGAAACTGGTTTGCATAGTTTGCATTTCAGAATGTTAGCATCAAGTTTGGCTGTGCTTTTTTTTATGCATCTGCTTCTGCCTTTTGGTTTTTTGACACTGACTGCAAATTTGCAAGGCAGCTGCATTTAAGTTTTCAGCAAGTTGTAAAAAAAAATCTGGTTTCTTTTAACGTTTTTCTTTGGTAGCAATCTATGCTTTAGAGAAACAGCCTGTGTTTGACCCTCTTTGCATGCTGGCTTTCCTTCCAACTCTAACACAATTAAAATAGCTCAGTGGATGTTGTTCTTATACTCAGTACCAATTGACACGAGTTGTTTTTATTTATGTATTTATCAGAGAACACCATTGCCCGGTTCTGGCTCTCGGCTGAGTCATTTGGAAGCTGCACACATGGTTTGCATTAAAGATGGGAGAGCCCGTGCTAAGTTTAGAACTCATTTAATAAGAGGGAAGATCTGTGGAAAAAATGTGCTACTATGAAGAATGTAGTAGGCACTTAGAGAAGAAGTAAATACCCAATATGTCTTGTAAAGTAAATACCCAATATGCCTCTGAGGAAAATATAATCTAAATTTAGTAGGAATGAGCAAAGATAATAAATAGATAAAACGAGGCTGGGGCCAGCAGTATATTTAACAATGGGATTTTACATACAGTAACCACTTTCTGTTTTGCTGTAACAGTGCACAAAGTCCAAACTGCTGAGAGATTCTAGGTTTGTGCCCTGCCTGATTAGAATGGCAAAGCTTGCTTCCAAACAAGGGTCTCTGTCAGCGGCACAGATTATGCCAAACTGAATATAAGCTATTTTTAAGATGCATATTCGTTGAAAAGCGAAATTCCATGTGAAATGTGTTTAAATTGAAGAAGAAACAATCTAGAACAGATATTTTGACCCAGTTTGACCCTTGAGATCCAGCCTTTAGCGGAGAAAATACCAGGGAAGTTAAGGAAGTATTCTTTAAGGGAAGCCAGGAAAAGTACTGCAGTTTATGGAACTCTGGAAGGTCTCGGCCATGGTGCTGCCCATTGGACACATCTTTCTTTGTTCATCCAAATGCATCTGATGGTGTAGAGGAATGGCAAGGTCTGTCCTCGGGCTTTTCCCTGACTTTTCTGGACAGCCAAATGTTCACAAATCACATGGACATAATAAAAAGAAAAGACTCATAGTTTTGTAGACACTGATGTATCTGTGCACTTCCTCAGCCCTTGATAGTCTTGATAGTCTGGGCTCGGGTGCTAGCTAATAAAGCCCCACTTACAAACAAAGCCAAGCCAGCCAGGACCAAAAAAGCTTATCTGCTATCTAAAAAATCTGGCAGCGTGAGGCACACGGTCTGCGTGAAGGAGCGTGAGCCCAGCACACCAGCGCCGCAGCCCAGCCTCGTCCGTGCTGCGCCAGGGGTTTGTGCAGTTAACTGGGGGACCAGCTCCCAAAGTGGCTGTACGGTGCAGGGTTATACTGACTTGCACGACTCTTTTTTGTCACGGTCTCCCATCTACTAGAATTATGCCTTTACCAGGACGTCTTTGCTTTCATTTTAAAGGGGTGGGTGAAGGATGTAAAAAACAGAAGGAGTTCTCTGTCGTTGGAAACATGAGCAGAAAGTTTTCTAAAGCTCGAATAGGCTGGATTTTCTAATATGTAATAATTTTAACCCAGGTTTTAATTCTTGCCACTCAGAGTTCTGAAGAGGAGAGCTGTCATCTTTCACAGCCTTTCTCATGATTACAGAAAAGTCGGTTACCAAGTAATTGTAAAGCTCTTTGAAGGTGAAAACTGCTGCTGAATTGAAATCCTAGCAGCGTGTGTTTTACCCCACTGCTGAAGAGGGAATTTCAAAGTCAGTTACTACATAAGTTATTTCTATATATTTTGCTTTATCCTTTCTTCTTTGTTTTCTGAATAAGTAAATAGCCAAAGCTGGTTATTCCACATTTGTCTTATTGTCCATTTCTCTTTAAACATAAATCATAATAATGTATGGTTATCTTTTTTGTTCTTGTTTGTTGTCTACTGCGAAATGTGTGAAAGATAGACAACCCATGCATACTTGCCAGAGGGGCCATAGCTTCAGAAGAGTCTATTTGTTTGTCCGAAGCGTCATGCCGTGTTCCTGCTAGGGTTTCTCCAGTTAATTATTATGAACGAATCTGACTGCTGCAGTTAATATTCTGCATTATTACTTTCCCAATATTTCAGCTTCCTTATGCCTGTGTGAAATGATGGATCTAGTAACTTGGCATGGTTCTTCTTTCAGATCCCAATATTATGGGGATCAGCAGAGAACACACTGGGCACGTTAGCAGCTCCCCAGCCATCAGTCTCCGTTCTCACAGATGATAACTGGGCAACTTCCTCTGAGCTCTGGTGCTCATACTGTGTGTGTTTACATACGTTTTGAATAGTGCAATAACATCTGTTTACATTCCATTGTTTATACTCAACTGGGAACAAAAATACATTCCCAATTTTCTGCATAATAATTTTGCCTATAGCATTTTAATGAGGGACGCTGTTACCATACATGGGCTTCTCTTTGAGTTTCTTGTGTCCGCATGATTCACCACTTTTACTCTCTAAATCATTATTTTCTTTCATTTTTCCTTCCATTTCCTCCACTGCACATCAGGAGTGCACAGGACAGCAGACCTGTTCCCCATCCTTTCAGTCAACATTTGCCCACAACGGGGTGTCGATGGCAGTTGGCTGCAGGTCAGCGTGCGCAATACTGATGCTTAGGTAGTTCTAGCATACTGCTGGTCACCATAGTCATTAATGCTTACTTCCGATGCTAATTACTACTGGCCCAATATTCTATGGTGAGTAACGCCAGTAATGCCAAGTATGTGTTTGAGTTTACACAAAAAGAACATTGTCTGTTTTCAGAGAATTATATGTCCGTTTATGCAAATGAAGCAAATTCTGGGACACTTCTCACTGCAATGAATTATACTTGTTCTCATCTTCCCTGTGAATGAAGGAGGGGGGATGAAAGAAGAATAAAGTTCCAAAGTTGTGATGAGGTTCTTAATTTGAAAGCATAGCGAAAAGGAAGATGGAAGGCTCTTCCTTCTCTTCTGAATTAATGGTTAAAGCTTCCTTCACATCTGTAAAGCCACCACCATTACTAATGGGAAATGTACATTCCTGGATACAGATGAAAAGGAAAAATATTTTATATTTATAAAGATCCTCTGTAATTATTTACTGCATCTCTCCTTTTAGAAATAATGCGAAAGTGTTGGACTTACATTTTCCACAGCTATGGGTAATTAGAAATTTAGGCAAGCATACACTATTGGCTGGGGAGCACAACAGAGTTTAGAACTCAGCTTGGAAATGATTTTCCCAATATCTCTTCATATAAATCTAACAGCATCTTCTCAAGTGTTGTATTGTTAGGCTGCTGAGAACGACTCATCAGAAAGCTGCTTTAGCTAAAATTATATTGCCTTGAAATTGCAAGTTATGTGATGAAGATTTTGTTCCCAAGATCATCAACTTTATTCTCTCTCTCTCCTCCTATATGTCATACACCTGCCATCGTTAAGAAAATAACTCAGGTACTCATCAGACCTTCATCCAGCTGTCAGGAAGGGGACAAAGGAAAATAAGAAGCTGCAGCAAGACTAGTGGGGTTACAAGGATAACTATGAATTTTCCTCTGCCTGCTGGACACAGACCACATGTAAACAGATGGAAAGATGAGGTTAACAAGAACCGTGAAGCAGTTACGTAGCTACGCTTCATTTGGCCCAGCGCAGACTCGTGCTACGTACATACGTTCAGACAGACTGAGGCGCAAGCGTAGCAGCAAGTTGTTGAGAAGACGCTTAGGTTGACATTACAAAGATCTGAACGTAAACAGTTTAGTGCCCTCAGTGGATCAGAAGGGTCAGAAACGTGAACAATGAAGCCCGAAGGTTTGAATTGTTCTTGCTGTAGCAGAGAGGAAGTTGTGTGTTCTGTGAAGAATGCTAAACCAAGGATGAGATGGTGACTATATATAATTACACACACCCCCCCCAGTGTTTATTTTTACGTTTGCAGCCAGAGTCATTTCAGTAGGTATTTCTTAAGAGGGAAAGCAACCCTTTTTCTCTAAGGAAAGGTCGTAGGTATTTACAATAGAATGTTGTAACCAGAAGTTTTCAAATACTGTTGTTACCATATCACATTTTGCTTTGCTTCTTGTATTTGTGAGAAGCAGATTAAATGAGACTTCCACCAAAGCCAATTTTTGCGTGCCTGTCCCTTTGAGGATTTTAATTAGAAAAGGCATGAACGTAAAATTTTACTCTGGTGAGAGACAAATAAACCAAGCCAGAAGCAATAGCAAATTACAACATTACTGATGAAAGAAAAAAATCTACTGTAATTGCAAAATTCTATATAGAATCTCCCTTAAGGAAAGAGTCTGCTTTTTGCATCTGATCATGTCATAATTACATCCAGCTAATAAGTAGTTGTGATGTTTGGGCAAAAAACCAAGAAGTGATCATGGCAGTCATCCCCTTCTCTAAACTGCTGTACTCCAGCCACTCTCAACAAGGGGTGGGTGCTGAATAATGCAGATTGCTGCCCGAGTTGCTTATTAAAATCAGAATTTAGCTCCCTTGCGAGGTGAGGAGTTAGACTGTAATTCTTCAGATCTTAACTGTCACGTGGAGTTCAAGCTTGGCCCAATATGCCAGGTACCGACTTGTTACTGTCTGTGGTCAGTAGTTTTGCTGACCAGTGTTTGCCGATTTGATTGAAAATTTTGGGTTGTTAAGGCAATATCCACTCATTATCTAATTTTTATCTATTTTGGTACCATTTCTCCAAATGATAGAGAAACAATAGTTCTCCAAGGACATAAAGACTGAAAAATCTGATTTGCTACTCAGTTACTGTCCCTGCAGAACAGAAAAAAAAAAAATCAGAAGAGCAAAAAGGTAGCTCCTAAAACCTGCTATTTCTTACAAAGACTTGCAGCAGCTGTTTTAAAAATATGATTTCCCAACCATGTGACCTGCACAATTCTGTCTTTAGAAAGATGTAACCTTGAAAACTTCTCTTCTGTCCACTTTTCTGACATGGACTAGGTTTTTCCTATCTTGTTGATATTCCTAGGTATCAGGGCATTGGGCAGGCTCATTCAGGAACTGTTGATTGCTTTAAGAATCACAGCAAGCCGTTTTCTGGCATCTCAGTTCTGTTTTCAAGGAATGGACTTAATGCTGAAGCACAATAGAAATAACGAGGAGCAGCCTATCGATTGAGGCTGTGGATGAACCACTTCTCACTCCCTTTCTCTGCAGCCAGTCCTGCAGCGAAATGAGCAATGGCTGCAAAGCATTGCAGCGAAACCTTTGCAAAGAGCGCCGTGTGCGTGCTTTTCTGCTTGGTGCTAGCCTGCTCAGCCACAGATGTGCGAGGACGTGTGTGGCCCCGACGGGGACCGCGTGTCCGTCCTGCCGATGCGGTCAGCTTGGCGGTTGATCCTGAAACCGGAGCCCGGGCGCCTCAGGGACGAGCTTTGCTCTGCGTCCCGGCGTTCACCTGCGCTGCCGCAGCCTGATCCCCATCCTCGCGGAGGAGGTGGTGGCTGGGAGCGAACAACCATCACTTCTAGCAGGGAGACTTTAAAAACCCTATTAAAAAAAAAAAAAAAAAGAAAACAAACCACAACAACTTGTAATGGAAGAGGTGGAGAAAAAGAAAAGGTAAGTTCTGGTTTATTGATTGAGACTTGTAAAGGCTTGTTCCCAGCTTCCCCCTCGATAACCAGAGGGAGTTAGTGGGAATGGAAACTTACTGTAACTCCAAAGATTACTTGCAGCTAGTCAGAGCTATGGCATGTTCCAGCGACTGCTATAAAAGGATGTGTGTTTAATGGAGGAATGTTGCAGAGGGCAGATGTAAAAGGAAACAACTTTTATTGAGAGAAAGGAGAAAGGGGAATCACAGGAAGTTCACTTATTTGGAGGGGTTTGAGCGTGAGTGCTAGGTTTTAAAACCAGCCCCGTGTTGTGCTTTGTGGTCCGGAGGCTGATGCCTTGTTGAGGGGCACGAGGCTTCTGGAACGGCTGTAACACCAGGCTCTGGCTTGGGACCGGGAGGGGAGAGGCGGTGTTTGGGAGCAGAGCTCACACCAGCCTCCCATGTAGCATTGAAGGAATTTCTTTCTGCTATGATAACTTTAGCCAGAGTACAGCAGTGCACATAATCCTTTTGGCTACGGCGTTAATGAAGTTCTCTTTCTTTTTTTTTTTTTTCTTAACTTTTAAGCTCCTGTTCAAAGTCATCAGGAAAATAAAGTGATCCTGTAGATTTGCTTTCTGTTCTTGCAGAGTCCAATGCCTGTGGAAAGGTTTAATGGAAATTACATTTCATATTTCAGGAAAATCAATTTTATTCATTTAAATAGTATGCTGGCTTAAAGGAAAAAAGTATAGGCTGTTTAGTTTTCCTTCTGGTGTTTGTATAGTCTCTGTGACAAATTTGGTTTGTTTGTTGTTGGGTTTTTTAAATTATCCTAGACTTAAAGAAAAAACTGCTGAGAACCTCTGTATTCTGATTTTTAATATAATTATTTCTTTAAGTCTTTCCATTAAGTTGCTTTTTATAATCTCAGAATCCTTTTCAAAAAGGAGCATGCTACATTTGAAACAAATAGAGAAAATTTAGCTGCAGGCTTCTGTAGTAAATCACTTCAGAGGCTGTATGTGTTGAAACCTCAAAAGTAATTTATTTAACAGCAGCTTTCTGATGACACTTTCAACCAAAACATAGTCTTTCTAATTGTTTTCACAGATGTTAATTAAAAATAAAAAAAGCGTGCTCTGCAAAGCTAGTTCAGCACCTGATTTGCATAACTAGCTTAAATTTGAAAAACTTGATAGAGAAATTGAATTATGTTTTTCTGCTGTCTGGCTTAGATTCACAGAGCACGTTCTTTTGTGATGATTAAATTAATACATTAAATGTAAAAGACCAATATATAAAGCTTTCCTATATCTTGGAATATTACTAGTTCCTTTTACATTTAAATACCTACATTAAGATTTATTTTAGATTATTGTTAAACTCCTCCTTTGAGCTTCTTTTGAAAATACACTTTCCTGGCCATGTGTGCTCTTGCCTTACTAGGTGAGATGGCAACTGTGCTTTTTGGTCATTCAAACACTTGACAGCGAAGGGAGGAAAGGGAAGGGAAGGGAAAATGAAAAATTCAAACTCCTCTTAGCTCCAACAGGAGCTATGTTGCAAAGATTGTTTTAATATATGTTAACTTTGGTCATTTCTGGAACTGGAAGAACAAAAGTGAGATTTTTCTATGGCCTGTGACAGTTGCTTAGGGATAGCTGGGAAGTGAACTTTAACTGCTAAAATGTTAGATCCCTGAAATCACAAAACTATTTAAGAACGCACAAAAAAAGTCAAAACCAACCAACCAACCAAAAAACCCACCAGCCTCCCCCCCCAACAACCTATGGAAAATGTTAAAAGTAGTCGTCAGAATAGTGCACATATAACTAGCCTGTTTTGCTGTGATGATTCTCCTTGCCTTCTCAATCTGTTCCTCACAGTGTGGTTTTGGTTAGACAGTAAGACTTGGTGTGATGGCTGATAAAATCACTGGGACGTGGGCCCTTCTCTGTGTCTGATGTGCAAACATCCTCGTTTTGATGAGATGAGGTGTTCAGGTATAGCAGACACATAAATGTCGATATTATGTAGTTAACTTGTGAATTACGGAGATGAATAGTAGAAGTAAAATCCAACAAGCTTCTACCAGAATGATTCTGGCCCCAAGGTGTCCTGTGAAGTGTTGGACTCAGGGAGTCAGTGACAAATTAGCCTGATTCCACATGACAGTTTCAAACTGTCCTGAAATAATTGTACTGCTGCCTTGTGAGTACCCAGCAGATGTAGCCACTGAGTTAGGTCTCCTTGTATTTATTAGCAGTAGTTGAGCTTTGGTAGCAATGTGCTATTGGATTTATTATACGCCAGGCTGATGGGAAGCGTTTCTTTCTAATGCCGTAGCGGAGCTCGTGTTGCTGATGATCTATCGGTTCTCATGCGGCTCGTGGGATTCGTGGCTCTGGGTGGCAATCCAAAGGGTACTGGTTCTCGGCACAGAAAGGAGTTTTACTTTAGCGATTTGTGTGCAAGAGGCATCCCTATTACACTGCGGCTCCAAAAGCGGGATGGCCACAGGTCAGTAGAACAGAAGACTGTAACCTAAAGGAGCCCTTGGTTGAAGGGGCCGATCTTGTGAAAGAGAGATTAATTAGAAGCACTGTGTGGGTACTAAGAGCGCAGTAGGTTAATGACTTAATTCTTTGTTGTATTCCTTTCTGCCATGGAAGATGACAGAGGCTTTAGAAGAAGGAGACAAAACATGCAGCTCTTCATCTTCTGAAGAGAGTTGTGAGGTATTCCTCCGGCCCACCACCCAAACCAGCTGAAGAAGAATTGAGATGGTGGTAGCAGAAAGGAGGAAAAATAAAGAATTAGTTCTTCAGCATGATCATGTATGGTCTCAGAAGTCACTGTTTTGGTTGGGGTTTTTTCCTGATAATTAATTTAATACTGCATTTTTTCATAGTTCGTTCTTTCTGCACACATGTATGCATGCTGAAATGAGCTCTCCACGCCAACTTTCTCATGCAAACAAAGGCAAGGCTGCCCAAAACAGACCAAAAGCAAAACAGAGCCCTATAAGCTAACTAAGGTCTATTTTTATAATTTTTTTTTCTGGCTGGAAGAAACAAATTTCCTCATATAAATCTTGATGTTCTCATAGTTTTTTGCTGTATACTGTGGTTTTGGGGCCAACATATATAGTTAGATAAATATTCTGAATGCCAGATGTCAGCACATGCTGGGTAAGTGCTTAATAATTGTGAAACCAAGAGCCCTTGGTCTATCCCAGCGGAAAGCGGTGTGATAAAGGAGACTTCTGCAAACAAAGCGGCAGTGAAGGGTTTCCTCCGGGGAAAGGCAGAGGATATGAGAGTTAATCAAATTTGCCTTAAGTCTAAAGGAAGTCTTTTTATATTTTCAGTATGCCCTGACCTTTTCAATTGCTCATTACATGGGCTTTTCTTGGCCACTGGGTGTCTCCCATTCCTGGCTCTGGTGGCAAGAAGCCTTTGCTTGTGTGAGACCACGCCATGTTCACGCAGAGAAGTGTAATTTGGTAAACAATAGCTTTCTGCAATTTATTGACTACTTCTAGAATAAAATAAACCTAAAAATTGAGAGTAAAAAAACCTCAAGAGGTTGGTTGGAATTGTGTACTGTGCTTTTCATCTGTGACACTATTCTGAAGTCGTTCTCCGGTCGTCAGTATATACGCTTATGTGTCTTTACATTAAATGTGCCTGAGGCTGTTTACAATGACAGTTAAGAATTAAAACAACAGTGACTGTATGTTGAGGGTGATCTGATGAAGCAGTTTTCCTCCTCTTTCACTGCTGCTTGATGTGCCAAGAGGATTTGAAATGGAGCTTCTTCATTCAGCTGTCATTTTTGCTTTACACTAATTGTTTCTCTCCAGTTCTTTTGTTGTACTTGAAGAACATCCTCAGCTACTGTTCAAAGCAGCTCTTACCAGCTCTTCTTTGCCTTCTAAAGATACTTCTGCCAAAAAGAATTCAGCAGGAAGGTGCCACCCGTAGGGGTGTTGTAGAACCCCAGGGATCCGCGGGCACACCACAGGTCACAGCCCTGGCACTTGCACGGGACGCTCTTCCTCCCTGGAGCAAAACCAATGGTTTGCAATAGAAACAAAACAAAATGAAACACCCACGCATGTAAAGGCATGTCTCCATGGATGAAGATCCCTAGTATATATTTACCTTTGACAAGAGGTGATGCAGCATTACCACATCTGTATAACAGCATTTCTGTAGCTATTACTGCAGAAACTGCAGCATTTCCTGTAGCTGTTATTATGGAAAGGCAGCAAGGTGAAGAATCGGACCCTCCATTTCAGTTCAGAGGTTTTCTGAGCTTCGTTGAAGTGGCAGGAAAAGACTCTGGACTTGGATTCAAGTGCTGGATCTTGATTGACATTGGCTTTATCTCTAACTTGACTCCAAAGATACTGCTAATATTACGAGTGTCAAAGTTTATAGCCTGTTTCCATCCTTTCTCATTTTAAACTTGCTTAGCAAGGACGTATTTGCCAAGCTCGGAAAAAGAGAAGATGATACCCTCCTTGGGTCAGTAAAGGCCCTGGCTGCTTTAGAACAATTGTTGCATTTTTCTCTCCCCCTTCTATTCCTAGTATTTATTTTTGGCTCAACCACTTCCTTCTGTTTTTCTGTTGTTAAGAAAAAAAAAAAAAAAAAAAAAAAAAAAGGCTTGGCTTTGGAACCTGCAAGTTCTATCAAAGTAGTGAAATCTACCACAGCAGTTGTCTATCAGTGGGCAGAACAAAACTCCTTAAGCTTATGTGTTCTCCAAAATAGCAGTAGCTATTTAAATTGTTCTTTTTTTTTTTTTTTTTTCATTCTAGAGCTCTCCACTAGATTCAGAATTCAGTAATGGGCACAGTTTAAAAACGAGCCCTCAGGAAAACAGCATAGAAAGATCTGGAGATCAGGACATCTCAGACCTTCTTCCTGCTGCCGTGCAACTGGCTGAGAGCATATCCCCATCAATTCCAGGACCTACGAGGTAAGAAATGACGTTTCTTCCTGTGAATAGAATTGAAGCCCTGCTGCTGTTGATACTTGGGGGTTGTTCGTTAAGTTTCTGTTCTTGTGTAACTGATTTTCAAAATTTATCATCTTGATGGATGGTGATGATGATGCAGTCTTCAAAATAACCTGACAAAGCAAGGCTACTTACTGTTTACCAAAGTGACTTTCTTGCCTTACTGTGTAACTATAAACAAGACTCCAGCTGTTGTAGTAACCCTTGACCTAAACTTCCTATGCTTCTTGCTAATACTAATAAACTCTCATCTGAGACAGAGAAACACTGAAGTCTTTTGTAGTTGTATATGATTGTGAAGTAAGATGTAATTGTAAACAATTGCAAAATGCCATGCTCAGCTCTGTATAACAATCCTACTAAAAAGTACCAATGCAGCTAATATTTATTAGCATTGTAGTCTTCTAAATGTCTTAAAATTCACCTAATTAATTAAATAGAACCACTTTCAGAGTTAAGGTATTCTTCAGTGCTGTTAAGGATGGCAGAAGTTCATGTAATCTGGATTTTATTAAATATCCCAAAGGGAATATTTTGTCTGAAGCATTAATACTTTTTACTTGAATACTTGAATTTTCCCATGCTACTAGGGTTTTCATCTGCTGCAATGAAGAAATTATCTCATGATTTTAATATAGGGCTGAATACTTTCCAGATCATCAGTGCTACCTGGGATAGAACGATAACTACAACTTAAAAGGAGTGGCAGTATCTTGCTGTGAAATGTGTAGGATTTAAGGCTGTGGGTACCTTTTTAGGTGTTTGCACAAACTTTTTTTAATATTGCAGAATTCACTGCAGAAAGATTGGCCACATCCTTTTCAAGGGGAGTATGTGTGATCTGGCCTTTTTCTGTTTCCACCAGCCCTGGCTACCATTTATGATTGTCACGGTCTTTGAAAGATGTAAACTTGAGAACTGAAAAACAAGAATGAACAGCAGTCAAGTAAAATATTTCAAATTCTGTTAAGTTAACACTATCCTAGGCAATAAACTCTTCTTCTCTTTTTTTTTTTTGTTTTTTTAATAAGAAATTCTGAAGATTACGCATAAAATTATTGATGTCATGCAACAGTTTGTGGCAGTATGCGTCCAGGTGCAGGTATTAAGTAAGGCCATAACTGACCGCTTCAGGGAAATTTCAGGGAAACTTAGAGGCATGACATAATCTCAAGAGACTTACCAAAAAAAAGCAGCTTACTTTCTGGAAGGTTCAGTTTGTCTGTGCTATGGAGCTCTTACCATTCAGTAGGTTGTACTTAGGTACACATACAAGAAGATATTTACTATTAATTCTATTTCTTCTGGCTGCCACTAGCACGTCTTAATTACTTACTGAAAATAATAAAGTCTGAGCAAGGCTGACTGCAAAGTCAGTTTACGATGAGAAGGGTATTTAGGCTTGAAGTTTCAAGTGATGAAAGGTTGCACTTCTTTCCTAGAGATATATGACTATTTCTTGTCTAATGTGGCATCACTTTACTATCTAGCACCAGGTTTATACATGAAACATCTCTTCCTTGGATGAGTTCCTCATGTCTTTGAGAGCGTGTCTCCATTTTTATGTCAAATGAGCAAAGCCATAGAGGTCATTCTAGTTAGAAAAAATTGAGTTTGGAGTTGTGATGGACAGGGTGAGAACTTTAGATGCATATTTTGTTCGTTTGTTATTTCAGTTAACAAATACTATGTGTATCCTCTAGCTTCTAGTTTCTCTTGACAGTATTGTGCATAATCACTATATTGTGTATGTGTGTAAGTAACCATGCTGTCCTAGCTGAAGAAAATATAAATTCCATGTAGACTACTTAAAACATGATGCATTCTGATTTGTGATAGTAAAATAGTCCTTTTCTGCTATTCTTATCCATATGCAGGTTATATTATGGGAAGGGGAAAAAGTCAGGAAATTATGAGTATTACTAACTGCTGAATTTTCTAGTAGGCCTATCATGACTAATATTCCTGCAAATTAAAGTTGTTTGTGAAGCTGCAAAATGACAGGTATTAGACTGGGTACTTAGAACTGCAACACCCATACACCCTCTGACTGACATCCACCTAATACGGTATCTGTGCCAACTGCTAAGAGCTGCCTTACGTACTGCCTCTGTCCTGGGAAGGAAGCAGCAGCAGAACTCACCTCAGAGGGCTTAAGTTGTGTATTTTCCTCTTGTTTCTCAGAAAGCATCTCTGTACAATTACTTCCTTGTCCACATTTTAAGGAAGATGTATACACAACTTTCTCCATTGGCTGCCTATAAAGACCCTTTAACTAGCTGTCAGGAAACTGGTAGGGACAGTACCACCATGAAACACTCAAAATGGAAAATGTGCTTTCAGCTCCCTGACCTAACACTAACTCCCAGGAGTGAACCTTATCAAAGCAACTGATCTCTCTGAATTTAATTTTCTGCACCTGCAAAATGGGTCTACAATACACACGGTGTAGTACGTTAAAGAGCAAGAGATTCTTAGATGTTGCCAGAAAGCAGCAAGAAGCATGCAGAGACTTAAACTTGCTGGCATTCTTGCTCCATTCGTTTGTGGAAATGTAAAGAACTCAGGTACACAAAATCACCTAAGGACCCCGATGAAATAGCTCATCACTTCTGTGATGTTTGGTTCATTTTTAAAGTTCAAAATATATGACATTGAAGAGGGGACTTTGGGGGAGGGCAGTTTGGTTTACCCTGGTCAGCTATATCTTCCTCTACTTCTGTCTCCAAGAAAAAAATACTAGGTGGCAAAATCATATCAAGCACCCAGGAATGAAGCTGTATTCATCCATGCAGCAAGATTCTATTGTTCTCACCCAATCATCTGGTGAAAACCATTCTTGATGCAATGCAGGCACAGCTAGGAAAGAAGAGGGATAGAAATTTGACAGGGAGGGGTTTGGTGGTGTGAAGGAGAAAGTGTCAGCTTCAAGTTTTTCTAGTCACTCAGATATGGGAAACCATTTAATACAGCCCCCAGACAGATCCGTATCACTGTCAGTATGGGAAGGGCATGGTAAACTTCTCAGAGCCTCATCGCCTGAATATTTGACCTGAGACTTGTAGAATTTCTCATCAGTCTTGCGTGTTCATATGGGTGGACCTTTGTATCTTCATCCTGTGGGCAAGGCTGCGCAGTCCTGCCATCAAAAATGGCCTCTGTGGGAAACAAAGCTAAACAAAGCTACAAGGTCTTGGCCGAAGACCTCACCATGGCATTTAACAGAACAAGGAATGGCCTGCCTTACTGGTGGAGTCTCCTTGGAGAATGCAGAAATCAACTAAGCATGTTGCAAAACTTACAAGCAAGTTCTGTTCTTTGATTTGTTTGGTGACTTTGGTGTAGCAGAATTTAACCCTCAAATTATTGTGTCCATGCTATTCTTTTTCAAAACCTGTCATTCTTCATAACAATGCTTTAGCATACTCTAGGACTCAGAACAGCAGCTTTTCAAAATGCTTATCTTTTAGTCTCAAAGTAGCAAGTATCTCTCTTCTTCCTACTGTAGTAATGGTAGAGATAACTGGTTAGTAGATTCTGATCTGGAGCCAGAAGTCATCTGACAAGGAAGTGGGCCAGATGATTTTCTCTCTGTGGCTCTGGATTTTAGTGGAGACACAAGTTCAGGCTCCAGCTAGAAGCAGCTGTAGGAGTATTAAGCATGAATGGAAAAATAACAAACACTGGAGCTGAGGTGCGGGGTGGGATGGTTTACATTAGCGTCAACGATTCTTGCATGTGGCCTTTTGGAAGGCTGTGTTAGCTGAAGGAGCGAGTAGTTACACACTGATGTGGTTTGAAACAGTGGACTGAGTACAGCTAATTAACGCAAGGCTACGCCGTCACCCACCCAGCACATTAAGCTGTCCAAAGGGGTGTTAGAAAGGGAGACTGTGGGGGGTGGGGTCTCTTATCGTGGGTTTTGAATATTTGTGGTTTGGCTGCAGCGAGTGCGGTCTTGCTTTTTTTCTCTCTTTTTTTTTTTTTTTTTTATATTAGCATAGGCATTTTATACTGTTCTGTGACCGGTTCGTATTTTTTAAAAATGCATTGCTCAAAAATGGCATAGCTGCAGCTCTTCAGGGGTTCCTTTTCAAAATATGAATATCGAGAACGCTTAGACTTATATTCTAGCTGGCTAAACCAGCTTTACACTTCAGTGTGCAAAATTATGACTCTTGTGAGATGAATGTTACGTGGGTGATTCAGCTTGAAGGGATTCATGAAATTCTTGTTTCAGGAAACGTATTAGATGGGCAGGAGCTCATGCAATTACTTTTTATTTAGCCTTACTCCTGAAGCTGCTGGCACATGCCTGGTTTTGGTAGCTTCTAAATCATATCCTGCCAAAATAGAAATAAAGACAATAAATGGAAAATCTTTGAAGTTTTAGATTCCAGGCTGTTTATTTTTAACTCGCTCCCATACACTGCTTTGAACGCATCTTTTCCACCCTGAAGTAAACTCTCACAGTCTTAGGAGCGTATGACCTGCCATCTTCGGATGGAGTATCTCTGTGTGGAAAACTACCACGTTTGGTTTTTTCCAGTCTTCTGGGTGGCTTTCTTTCATCCTCCACAAATTCTCAGGAATTCTTTCAGTCATTTTTAAATTTTTATGTTTTAGAATTCAAAATTCAAAACATCTGTGACTTGTTTTAAAATACTCTGTCCATTTTTTTTTACCTGTTTCTCACTAGTCCTGTATGCTGAAAAGTAACATCGTCAGCAATTAATCTGTAAACTTTCTGGGTTGAAATAAAAATGCTGAAGAACTAGAACAGTTAGCAAGCCTCAGGCTTTGCATTGGTGTCCGCGTGAGATGTGCAGACACAGAGCAAAACGCCTGGGGAATCCTTAGCTGGACAAGTCTACCCCAGAGTGGCCTTTTTTCCAGCAGGTTTAGGAAGAAGCAGATACAGCAATTTAAAAGGTACACACCCAGAAGTAGTTCAGGGGAATAAACACTCTTCGTGGATGAACTTGGCCGCTCTCCCACCTGGAATGCTGCGCACAGATCCTGTGGGACCCACAGAGCCGCTGCAGCACGAGGAGCTGAAGCTGCCGCGCATCCTGTGGGACCATCCGCTCAGAGCCGTGCTTCCTGCTCACGCTCCGGATATCTCGGATGGAGACCAGGGGCCGCTTGTGGAACTGGAACTGGAGATCTGGCCATGTTTGCTTGCTGCAGCAGTAGTACAACTTACTTTTTTGATGTTAAAATAATTGAGTTCGGTTGTATTTAAAATATTGCAGGCCCTGCATTTTATTCTGTATGGAACAAGGAGGTGAAAAGTGATTGGGAGTGGGGGGAGAAGGGGAGGACAGTTCCCAGGAGGATCATATAGATCATTATTCCTGCTTCACTTTTTCCTGAAAGCTTAGACATACAGGGAGGGTGGGGGAAGCTGGCTGCTGTTAGCAGCCCTTTGGCAATGATGGATTTCTCATGTGTTTGTTTACACTGAAAAGTTCAAATAGTGACTTGCTCTGCCTCTAAAATGGACTTTTTTTTTTTTTTTTTTGAAGGGAACGTGGAAATTATTTCCATGCTCCTAATTAACTTTCAATACCTCTTAGGGACAAATTAAAGTGCAGAATTCTTTAAGTTAACTCAAGTCCTCCAGTACAGTGTGTCCAAATGTGTAAGCAAGCTCAAAATGTAGACGCTGATCTCTCGTGCATCGGGGGAAACAGAACAGAAACATGTGAGAAGCAGCTATACGCGTGCCATGGTTGCAGAGCTGGCTGTGCATTTGTCCCTTTCAGTGCCTTCTAAATTCATCCTCGGATTTCAGGCTCTTATACTCCTGGGAATACAGTCACTCGGGCTCTGAGTTACATCAGTATGGGTAGCAACCCTATGTGACTGCTGGGTTTTATAAGCTTCAGCACTTGGTGTTTTTCCCTCACAAGTGTGACTGGGTTGGAAAGGCTGCCTGTCCCTCCAGCAGCTACTGCATGTTTTAGAAAGAAAGCTAAGGAATAAGAAAAGGAAATGTGAAATTATCTGCGATTTTCTGTTGTTGGATCATCATTTCTTGTTGTTTATCAAGTAGGTTTAACATCTTTGGGAATCTGTACCCCCCACCGCTTCACACCCCTCCTCAGATAGTAAACACCAGAGAGCTTTTGTCTAGCTGCTGCTGGTTTTATCTTCTGTCCCCTCACCTTTGCTGTGGATGGCAAAACAGAGCAATGGAAGTTGTGACTTCGCATGTTAATGGCTGGTAGATTGGGTATGGCTCTTAATCCAGAAGTATTTATGCTAGATGTACCGTAAGTCATTGATTTCTTAACATCCTGTATAGCTTCACACCCTAAACACAAACCAGGCAGTGCTGTCCTAATAAACATCTTCGTAACTGGGCAGTACTCTTAAATTGTTCCAGGATAATTCAAACTTGCCACAATATATTCTGAAGGTGAACGAGGTTAACTACTGGTATTAAAAATTAATCAGTGAATTTGCAATGTGCTTCCAAACAAGCAATGTCTCAGTAATTATTTATGCAAAACAAACACCTGAGACATGGAAAGATTTAACTCAGTGTTATTTGATGTTGTAACTGGAAGGATAGCATTCATCATACGGACCATGTCTGTTACGGCCTTGAACTTGCAAATCCTTAATTGTGTGCTTAACTTCAAAGAGAAGGGAAAAGTTCCCTTTGATAAGTGCAGTGGGACACTTGCATATTTCAAGTTACATATGCACCTAGGTCTTTGCATGACTGCATTTTCTTTTTTTTTTCATCGTGCTGTAGCAATTATTCCTAGCAAAATGACTCTTTCTGCCGTAAGCTCTACACAAACTATGAGGAACTCTAATGTTTTTTTTCATGCTTTGTCATTTGCATGTTCTGTTTTAAATACTACCCTGCAGTATGAATTTTTCCCTTAATAATATCAAGCTAGTTCAGATTACAAACAAAAGAGATCAAGTAACCACAAAAGAGAACACGTTTTATTGGCCTGTATTTAAAAAAAAAAAAAAAACAAAAAACTTTCAGGGTCATAGCTTTATGTTGATCGTATTGAATGGGTTGTCTGAAAACACATGGTTCCTGCAGGTAATTATTGATTGCTAATACATTTTCATGTGGATTGGGTTTTACTCAGGGGAATTATCTTCAGCATGTGGTGTCATTCCCTTTAAAAAAAGTGGAAGATAATGGGACTAGGTGTGACCTTAAGAGGTCATCTAGTCCATCCTTCTGCCCTAAAGCAGGCTCAACTGTGCTTAAGTCATTCCCAACAGATGTTTGTCTAACCCCAGCAGTGTCTTGCAGACAGAAAAGGACGGTTACAAAAAATGAAAAGGAAGATGTAGGCTATGTTCCCTGTATAGTTTTCCTTGTCACCTACATCAGGAGGAGAAACATAAATGGAGATACCCAAACAGGTCAGTCTGAATGTATCTTACTATGATTGGAAACTCAAACCTTTCAATTCTCTGCTACGTCCTGAATAAACCATTGAAGGAAGCTGGAGTAGCACAGATGATGAATGTGTACCACTTCATTCAGAAGGTGATAGTTTAAGTTGCTGTCACAGCACGTGCCAGCACTGTCATTTTAATTCTGTTTGGCACACATTAATGACAAAGTTGTCCTGATTCCTTCATCTACTCCTGAGTAACAAGTTTTCAGCATTATCAAACACCAGAAAAATTGTTTTAGTTGATTGATAATGCTGAGTAGCTTAGTTCATAGGATTGTCATCTGCCCTTGAACCTCCTAAGTCACGGGCTTACTACTGTGACTCTCTACAGAGTTGCTGCCAGCATGGCAGGAGATGGTTCATGGGTTTAGCAATTCTATTCAGGAAAGAGTAACTACTTCAGACAGGTTTGGAACTGTTTCATATTTAATAGCTGGACATAGAAGTCTAATGTAACAAAGAAGCCGTACCTGTAAATATCTTAGAGAAAGTTCAGTCTGCCGAAATCTGTAAAATGCAGATATATAATGATGTATGGTCTGTATGATGAATATTAACCATTGTTTCAATCCCAGATTTATTACCGTGCTTTTTCTAACTCAGTTGACAAATGGGATTAGCAACGAGTAAAGAATTAGAGGTTAAAGATAACTGATAAGGAGAAATTCTAATTTTAGGTGGTGTTTTCTACTTTTTCCAACACTCAGTTTCACAGAGGTTAGAGGGCTTCACACCCCCCAACCTGCACCCACGTTTATTCTTCCCCTGAACACCATATCTCTGACAGGAGCACGCTTCCAGGTTGAAGAACCCTGGGCATACAACTGCTAATGAGCAATTTAATCAGTAAGAAGATAAACCCGCAACACGAACAAAAACCTGGAATGGCAATTGACTCCCACTTTTCCATCCCCTCCCCAATTCAGTGTTGTGATTTCTGCCCCTCCTCTTCTAATTAGGAGTCCTTGAGTGCAAAATTAATGTCAGATGATAAAGTCTATTCCTTCCTTAGGGAAAATGATAAAGTCTATTCCTTCCTTAGGGAAAGCCTCCTGGCGTCTCCTTGTTGTTTGTTCCTGTCCCATCACGCCCCGTGTTGTCAGGGATCCAACAAATACCAGATACTGCATCGCCACCTGTGTTGTTCCCGGTGTTTGGGAACTTTTGGGCAAAAGAATTTTTAAAAATTTAAATAAAACGTATTAGTGTTATAAATTAAATGTACAAACTGATGCCAAGTATTGCTGAAACTTGGTTAAACTATAAATTAGTTTTATGATATAGATATTTTACCTTAGATTTGAGGCTTACCCTAAACATAGGCAAATTTCAATAGCTCTTTAAAGACTAGTTCATTTTCCGTTGTAGTGACTCTGAAGAAGGTTTTTAGGGTCTAAGACAGGCTCACGTTCAGTTTTACGTGCAGCCCTCATAAAGCAATTGTTGCGTTGGGCAGTCCTCGGTATAAGGAGGGTTTTAACCCCCCCTGGAAGTGCGTTTTGTACCGTAGCACAGCCCGAGCGCCTGGGGCTTCAGTGCAGCTTCGGGGGTTACTGAAGGGGCGGTTTGTATAGACACAGACCTGAACTGCAGCGACCTGAGAGCTGGGCACGGGCTCACTTTTCGGTCAAGTATTTTGTGCGTAAAACTTGGGCAGAGAAGGGGAGAGAGGCTTCTCAGATTTCTGGAGATTCCTTAAAATCCAAGCTATGCTGGGCCTTACTGAAGGCATTTTAAGCTCCGGTTTGTAGGGCGCTTTGAATTTGGGAAATGTAGCCTGTTACCGCTAAGCTATGACAAAGCTCCAGCGATGGGCTCACCATGAACAAACTCTCTCCGTGCAGCTACGGAACCAGAGTGCGCTGCTGTCACACTGAGCATCGTGTTGTCCGTGTATTTTGCTTTTGCGGGGGGGGGGGGGGGAAGGATTTGTTATTTCACGTTAAGTAAATGATGCCCCTTGCTCCTAGGTGCAATTCCATGTTCAGTTGTGAATTGATCTTTCACTCTGTATTCCCTAAGGCAATGAAAATATGCCGAGGGTTCCCAGGGGAGGTGAGGGAGAGAACAGGATTAACCAATTCCATCACCTACGACCCTAGGTGTGGAAACTGAGGTCCACACAGTGCACGTGAAAACTATTAAAAATAATTTTCCTTCTCATGGTTAGTGCACCCACATCACCTCTGCTTCCATTCATTCTGCCTTATCTTCAATGGGTGGGGAGAAAGATCATACAAACAGTTACAGCTTATATGTGCACTGAAATCAAACACTGCAATAAAATGACCTCATAGGGCGTGTATCATTGTATGGCAGGGTGAGACCTTTGACCTTTTGGTGAGCATCAACCGTGCTGATTAGTTGGAGAAAACATTCAACAGATGGGCCCTTCTTAATCTTCCCCTACACAATAAAAGTACAGCCAGATAACAGCAGTTACTGTGGACTGCAGGGCCTTGAGCTTTGCGCAAAGCAGGCTCGTGGAAGCAAAATGAAAAACCTTTCTTTGAGGTACTGGTGGGTTTTTTCTGGTATTTTTGTCACTTTTTCCCATGCTGCTCCCTTAGTCTGTTAGATGCGTGTCCCCTCTCCCTGCAGGTGACTAAGAGGGATTTTGGAATGGGTAAAATGCATGCCGTGAGCGTGGTGGCTGTCAGGTAAGACTGGGGATGTGTTTTCCAGAGCAATGAGCATTTAAATCACTGCGATGTGTGTCTGATGGTTTAGGTCCTGAAAGCAGATTATCAGCTTCTCAGTGCATGTACTGCATGGCTTTGAAACGTCAATGGCATGAATTGTTTTTATTCTTTGCTTAATTTTCTTTATTGACGTGAAACAAATAAACATTTCCATTGTTGGCAGCATCAGTAATGAAGGCATCACTAGCTACAGTGCTGAAGATTTATCCAATCCAAATTCAAGCATGGTGTCTTCAGAGGTGACAGGACAGAAGAGTGTCTTGCAAGAACATGGAGGACAAACGAGCTCTGATTTCTTAAAGCAGGCTGCAGAAGCAAGAGAGAGAAGTCTGCCTGCCTCAATGCCTTTAGCAGACTGTGCCAAAGAACACGTCACAGCAGATCTGACAAGCAGCAAGGAGAAGTTACCAACCTCAAATTGCCATGACGCAGTGCCATCACCGTTGGATGACAAAGAAGAGGGAATAGCATATGCCATATCTGTGGACAGAGGCCCAAGATGTGACAATATTGCTGCCACTTCTATGAAAAACAGTGAGAATGATCCCAGAAACACAAGCCTGGAGCCCAGCCCTCCTGCGGCAATTACAGAAATGCAAGAACTCACACAAACGGGTTTGAGTGAATTAGGATGGCTCTGGCAGAGCGAACAGCTGGGTGGCATGAGGGAACCGCATGTCAGCACGGTTCCCCAGGGTAAAGAACCAGATTATTTTACTGCTCAGGAGGCCACGCAGGAGCGAGGAGTTTTGGAAGTAGGTCAGCCGCGGACTGTAATGCGGCAAGGTAGACAGAACGCAGATGGTGGAGAGGGTCTGCTAATGAAAAAGGAAACCTTAATCCTAAATTATCCTGCAACAGGAGGCTCAGACAGTGAAAAATTTGGAGCAATTGTGAGTGCTCAGGGCTTCACTGAGATCAGTGAAGTCTGTAATCTACAGATGGGGGCTGTAGCAACAGCTAAAGGGGGTGAGGCAAATCTAGCTCTATCTGGAAGCAAAGGGGAGCAATCAGAAGCCTCTACTTTAATGTCAGAGTTGCCTTCTAACCCTCCAAATCTCTTCCTGGTACCAAAGCCTGAAGAGCCTTCGAGGGAATATGTGCCTGTAAATGACTCTCAAGATGCAATGAGGAGTGAAGCAGTGAAAGCAGCCTCTGAAAAAACTGAACCCATTTTTCAAAGAGAGCTTCAAAAGGAAGATGAGCTTGTTAGCGCCGAGCATTTCGGTGTGCCTTTATCATTTAAGCAAAAGGAGGAACAAAAATCAGCTGTCAAAAGCCCAAAAGATGAAGCCAGTAGCAATGAAATTATAAAAGCTGATGATGTGTCTAGAGAAAGCACCAGACTTTCTGAAACAGAAAGCATTATCAATCCCACCACGGAAAATTCCCTGCTAGATAAAAGGTTATTACTGGAAGAATATGCATTAAGTACTTCCCTGAGCAGATCCACAGAGCCGAATCAAAAAGAAAGTGAGGCGAGTCTAACAGGAGAAAAAACCAAAATCAGAACAGAGGAGGCACAAGTGACAGAAACCAGTGAATTACCTGAGGGGTCAAGTGGGGCAGGAAGACAACCATTGCACTCTGCTAGTAGCCACCACCGGGACGAGGAAGATGCCCACTTGGGACACAATCCCAAAGAATTCAGTCTTTGCAAAAAGACTTCGACCAGTGACGTACAGGAAGAAGCTGGGGGAAAGCCTCTGAATTTAGACAGTAACTTTAAATTGCCCGAAGGCGATTCATGCTCTGAACAACAAACGAGTAAAGAGAAAAGAGCTGCCACAGATGACCTGGAGAATAAGCTCCTGGCCTCACCGCAGTTTCCACAGGAGGAATGCCCACTGAGTTTTGATTGCTTTAACACTGAAGCAGAAGACAAAACTTCAGGCCAGCCAGGCCGGAACGGGCCTGAAAAGGTTTGTTTAGCCAGTGCACACAGTTCACCGCTCCCCCACTCTGAGAACAATAATATTAAGCAGAGTAAGCAGGATGAGTCCTGGGAAACGGCTTTTGCTAGAGAAACTGTGTTGGAATCTGAGTGCAAAACTGAGAGTCAAGAAAAGCCTGAGAGCTATAGCAAGGCAGAAGAAAGTGCAAAAATGTCCACATCAAAACTCGAACTCCAGGGCTTACATGAGTTGGCAGGAACTATGGATCGCATGGCTGTACAAACTGAGGAGGCCTCACAGGTTTTGGAAACCAAGGAACAGATCGGTCACATCACTGAAGTGCCTCGCAGCAATCCAGAGCAGGGACCCGCAGCTGCAGCTGCACAAAGCAGCGCCGTGGACGGTAAAGAAAATGAGGGTATTCAACAGGAGAAGCACCAAACTGCGGTGAAAAGTTCCGCAGAGGACAAAGATTTGGCACTGAGAAGTGAACGGAAAGCTGATGTGCTGATGCAAACTCAGCTGGAGCAAGTGGCTGCAGAAAGTCACAGCAATACACAGATGGCTTGTTCTGAAAGCTCCCAAGCTGCAGCCGGTACTTCAGGACTGACTCCTCGGCAAGTTCACGGGGGGGAAGGGGGCGGCAGCCACGTCAGTGAAAGCAACTGCCCCTCTGAGAGCGCCACGTGCAGCTCTTCGGGGACCCCGGAGTGCGGTGTCAGAGAATTGCAGGAAAATGCAGATGTTGCAACTGCTCTTCCCCCAGCAGAGCAAACGGAGAGGTCAGCGCCTGTCGCTGGTGACAGTGGCTGGATTTCAAATACGGGACTTGAACAACAGAAGCAGCAAAGCAGCCTGACAACTGTCACAAGAGCAGATGAGTGGGAACACAACGAAAGGGCTCTAAAACCTGAACGGCCATTGGACCTAAATAATCACAGCAACATACCAGAAATACCTCTAAACATTTCAGACAACCTTAATAAAGACTTTCCTGTGCTAGGTGCAGCACCCATCCAATGCGACTCTGACACAGTAAGAGAAAAGGACAAGGATAAAAGCAGTGCTGTGGTGTCAGAGGATATGTGCAGCAGCGAACATGGGCAAAATATTTCTGGTGTGACCGTGCTTAATTTGCAAGATCGCACGGAGCAAAACAAAACTGATCTCAAGGCAGAAGAAAACTGCCTCAGTAAGCAAAACTCAAACAAGCCCAAGCAGGATAATAATTCTTTGATCTCAGCTAGTCAGCATGAAGCAGCGTGTCATAGCGATACGTTTTCTAAAGAATCTGACAAGAATGAACAGCCAGGCAGCGTATGCGGGATAAAGGATAATACTGGTGAAAGCCGTGCTGCTGCTATAAACGCTCTTGCAGGGACACAGAATTCAGCAAGTGCCACTAACATATCACAGGCTTTGCCAAGTGATACAGAAATAGCACATACTTCTGATAATGCTGAGAAAAAAGATCCTCATATATCTTGTCCAGAAACTCAAGGGAAAATGCCGTTAATGGCAAAAAACTCGGAAAAGATTGAAGTTCTGACTGGTGATGGGGAAATCATCCAGAAAGATGGGAACATGGAGATAAGTTGTGAGGACAGTGCTTCTGTCACAGAAACAAGCAACATGAAAAGCGATAAAAGTCCAGGGGCACAAGGATCTCCTGCACCATTACGGGCACACGGGGAAGTAGTTCCCACTGATAAGTCCTATAAATCCAGCTGCATTCAAAAGACACCAGAGGAGCCTGGTTATTGTCAGGCAAATTTTACAGCCCTCTCTACACAGACCTCTGCACTCAGCCATCCCAGCCAGCAACCTGGAAACAGTACGAACAATGGTACTGGGGGGGAATTACTAAATAATGAGCTGGAAGTTGTGGCATGCCAAAACGCTTTAGAAGGTAACTCTAATTTGCAGATTGCTGCAGGTTCTCAGGTGTCTGAGCACTTAGGTCCTTCAGCCAGGGTAAGCACAGGTGAAACAGCAAATTCAGACAACAGCTCTGCGGGGAGTATGCATGTGAGTGAAAAAGATGTTCCAGACCAAAGTTTTCAGGGTGATGGAAACGGAAGTTTAGCCCTGCCAGAGACTTTAAATGTGGGGCAGAGTACTGGAAACTTATCACGGTTCAGTTCTGAGAAGCTGAAGAAAGAGATACCTGCAATTAAGTCCAAAGAAACAAAAAGTGAGGCAAACTTCAAAGAGCAGCAAAGTGACAGTTCAGCAGAGTCTCTGTTCGCTCTCCCTACTCCAGAAGGGAAGCTGCTGAGCCTTTCATCTGTTGGTAAACAAGAAGGCTGTAATGAGGAAATTGCAACCGATATCAGTGTAGATGACAAGTACGGTAAGATCTTAGAGAAACCTGGGAATTCAGAAAAAATGGAAGAGCTTTCAAAAGAGAATAATAACATAACCAGGGCAGAGATCGATATTTCCGAGCAGTCTGCAGAGAACTCTGGAAGGGAGCATGAGGCTCTGACTTGCAGCTCTCTGGATATTGGCTCCAGCTTCCCAGACTTTAGGGAGCATATCAGCCAGATATTTAAAAAGACTGTCCACAGCACACTGAGTGCTGAATTACCCCAACTTTTGTCTGAAAACCATGCAGGCTTCAAGCAGAGCCCGGTGGCCAAGGATACAGCAGAACTGTGCGGTGCTGAGAACTTTTCAGACTCAAACAAGGTGGGTGAAGGAGCTCCCGGGGGCACCTCAGAAGCAGAGGGGCAGGAGTTGTCTTTAGCTACTGAGACTTCCTGCAAAGCTGCCAAAGGCAAAGCTCTGCAACAAGAAAAGACAGTGGCAGAGCTGCCACCAGCAAGTCTCCAGCACACCGAGAAAAATAGGCAGCCCAGTAGCTGTTTAGAGGTGGTCCCTAGATTGGATGGCGCTACACCTGCTGAACGCGCGCTGGAAAATCTGCAAAAGCCGGACAAAACCACTGAGCATCCAGAGAGCGGCGAGATGGAAAGAAAGGAAGGCGTGTGTGCTGGTGGCGTTGATCCTGAATCGCTAATAAGCTTAGAGATAAAGCAGCAAGGACCGGCTTCATTTGATGGGGCAGCAGCTGAGAACTTCCCTGCGTATTCTGACAGTAAGCAACCCACTGTAGCTGTTATCTCCACAGGCGATGTACAGAAGAGTGACTTAGAAGATGCTGCTACCGCAGAGGGAAATAACTTAATTTCAGAGTGTAAAGCAGAACCAGTTTCATCTGAAGAGGATGTAAGTCTTCCTACTGAACAGTGCCAGGATCCTCAGCCAAATGAACAGGAGAAAAGTGAGCATGGTGATCCAGGCGCTGCCAAGAGCATCTCTGACATGGCAGCTTCAACACTTGTCCCGGGAGGATCTTACAGTCATGAAAAATTGCCAGACGATTTTAATGTGTCACCTGGGGAAAATCAGGAGACACACATTTGCAGCAATTTTATGCATGACATTAAGTCTCAGAATGACGTGCAGATGATACAGGATGATCCAGTAAATAGGAAATGCTTGGAAACATTGGAAAATTTGCAGGATGCACAGCAAGAAAAGAAAGTGGCCGTGCATGGGTTAATAGATTACTTAAAAAACGAAGTAAGCCAGGATGATTGCTTGCAAAGTGACTCTAAACTAGAATCTGGCAGTATGACTGAGGGAGATGTGAAGGAAAACAGTGACACAGTGTTAAGCACAGCAAAAACAGGTAAAGAAAAAACGGGAGACATGCCTGAAACAGGTACTGCAAGGATGTTAGTCACTGGTGAAGGTGACTTAGCTTTAAACACGAGCACTGAGGAGCAGGAGACAGACCTGTACAAAAATCACTCTCCAGCCATTTCTGTGATGGAGCAGGGTGAGCCTACTGCACGTACAGATATCACCGTTGGTGAAAATCAGCCGAGCGAGGTGAAATCAGAACATGAAAGCTGCCTTCAGGATGCCAACAGAAAGCTATCACAACTTGCACAAACTGAGCCTACGAACCTTGACCTCAATGAACTTCAAGACATGGCTGTGGCAGGATTACCTACGGAAAGGTATTTACTTTAAATTACTACGTGAAACGGTTGTCAGGACCCTGGGGCTTGACAGGGGTACAATTTTCAAGGCAGATACCCATTGTCTGGGCAGTTTGGGAGGGCACAGCAGTTTCTGTGTTCTTAAATTTCTATTAAATTTCTGTTGGTTCTAAATATGGACTATGTGGAAGAAATTTGAAATAATTTATAAGGGCAGAGGGGTCCTAAAACCTGAGGAGCACAATTTTTACCTGTTCCATCTGCTGGTCCATATTCCTGCCCTTACTTCTTCACATCTTGTAGCCTAAAGTTAGGCAAACAAGCAGCACTTCCTAGCCTTAAGTGAGCAGGCTTTTGCCTAAGTTTTGGTGACCCAGTTAAATGAGACCTGCAGCATTCACTTGGTGGATTGCAGTATTTAAAAACAAACCTACAGTATAACCCAATTACTCACACTGTTAGTTGTCTAGGCCTCCCTCTTATCCTCCGGTATAATATAATTGTATTGACGGGGCCTTTGATCACTGTGTTATTCAGTGTCTCCGATGACATGGAGTTGTTTCAGATGGGAATTCTGCTTAGCTGGGATTTGTGGAGCCTAAGAGTTTCTGTTTCTTTTAATTTCCAAACCTAGCAGTAACTGCTTTAATAAAGTTAAGATTTTTTTTTTGTGAATTTTTACTTTGCTGTCTGAATTCTTCAGTTTGATGTGCAGTTAATTCAGAAGAAATACCATCTTAGAACAGGTGCTTTCCCTTTATCTAGTCATGGCACTGCTTCTTCCGTAACCTCAGCAACTTTCTTGCACGCTGTCCCTGTCCCTGTCCCGTACCGGCGGAAGCAGCTATAGCTGTGACTGCGAAGAGACGACAGCCGCGGTAGGGTACAGTGAAAAGCTGAACTATTTCAGACTACATCAATAAATGCTCTGCATAAATGGAATTTTTCTAAGTATTAGCAAAGAAATTAGATGATGTTAACTGAATAAGGAGGGAAAATGTTTCAGTGCCACATTCCTTAAAAGTTGAAGTGATAAAACCATATTGTAAGTGAAAATACCAGAAGTGTTTCTCTTGTTGTGAAAATGTGGGAGAGTTCTTCCTGTTGTACGTGAGCCTGGGATGGAGACCCAATACAATCTAATTTTATGAGCAAAATGTGCATTAGAAGAATATTAGAAACATTGGAAATCTGAGCAGCTACATGACTTTCTTTTTAAGGATCTGTCTATAAAATGACAAGGAAATTAGACCCTGGCATTTCCTTCTAGCTCCTTCCCTTTCTTTTTGTTTCCCTTTATATGATGGGAAGCTTCACAGTGGGCAGCTTTGAAATTACCGAACAAATTGCTGGCATGGCCTGGCTCAGAAGCCGTCGGGGACTATGGGGCAGGACATGCCTATGTCTCCACATGTGTTTTATACCAGGGTGGTTATCATACTTTAAATAAATACCTGTGGCAAGCAGGGCAGGGTTCTTGAAACAGCTGCTGGCAATTCATGGAGTATTCATTGCTTAATACTTGCATATGCTTTAAGAATTCATTATCACCTGTTTTTCCAGCGTGAGGTTTTGTATGAACAGGCAGCTGCTACTTTTGGACTGCAGCTGTAAGTGGTGTCACACACACACACACACACACACACACACCCCCCCCAAGTGTGCATACGCACGCAGGAGATGCTGCGTGCAGAGCCCAACGCAATCGCAGTGTTGTAGACTTACACGCTGGGGACTCTCAGAGGTAGGGAGGAGTGTCTGCTTTTGATCAGGCTTGTTTCTTAGAGGAATGTGCATTTATAATACGAAAGAGAAGTAGAAAGCGTTGGTTGAGCTGTCTGGTCTGTCTTCAGCGGGTCCAACGCACTGACCAGTCCAGTTTCCCTCTGAGCTTAAAACTGGTTTTGTATAGTTGAATTTCAAGCTGTATTCCATACCCTGTGTACTCCGGTCACAACACTTGTTGCTGCAGAGTGATTTTCAGTATTTTATTGCCCTGTAATCCGTGCTAAGATTTCTTCCTGTAGAGGAAATAGAGGAATTTCTTTCCTTTGTGGCTACAGCACTGGGAGGAGGGTGGTCTTGTGATGAACAGCAGATCCAAGAACTGTCTGCAGTGACTCCTTTAGGAGTGGGACAGTGGTCAACTAATAAGAAGAGCCTTTGTGTCTGAGCGCAACAGTACAGCACCAATAACTTCCCTTCAAATGTTCAGTAAAAAGGACAATTATTTTTGGAAAGCAGGTTGTGGCTGAAGCATTAGCCCCACTTTGTTGTGGAAGTACAGCTGTGCTATTAGCAGACATAGGGAAGGGTTGGATTTTGGCAAACCTGTCTGTCAGCACTGCAAAGGAGTAAAAAATAACTTCTTTGATGGTTTTGACATTCCTATCTCTCTACTGAATCTGTGACTGAAAACCTGCGTTCGTGATGGCCATATCTGAGCATCCAAATGTCATCCTTCCCACTTACTGTGTGCATCCAGCCGCTCCACTTTGGCTGTCTTTTACTTGGAAGGGAAGATCAGGACTTGAGGGTTGGTTTTTCTTCTCCTTTTGTAATGTCTACACCCATACATCTTCACTCTTTTATGGAGGGAGAAAGGAGATCCACGTGTGTACAGGGAGTCCTTGTACCTAATGGCACTGAAATGCTCCTGTTTGCGTCACAGGCTATGGCAGATACTGAGCAGAGCACGGAACAAAATCGGAAATGAGGGCAAAATTTTAGGGATGTTTGGAGGTGGCGTGGAATTTTTTGATAACTTCCTGTAATTCAGCTGTCTGGTACGTGCAAACCGCCGATGGCTCTTGGAAAAAGTGCCAAGGGAGCTTTTTGAAGTGGAGACTTTGAAGTCATTCCCAGATGTGCATCTCTAAGGTACGGAGAACAGATTGCATCATTTGTGATTTGTTGGTTTGGCAAAACGCTCGGCTTGTTAACAGGCCTGTGGGTGTTCCGGGGTTGCAGAGGTGCTCACAGACTGGGCTTGGGGCTAGTGAGGGAAGAGCGCAAGGAGCGTAAGCACTCTGCAGGTGATGACACTCATTTTGCACTAAGACGAGGTTCTCCTCTGCACCCCTCAGCAGAACCGGTTTGCTGCGCAGAGCAGAATGGGCCGTGCTCGCTGCGGTGCCGAGCAACACGCCCAGTGCCTTCACCTGCCTCGAATGCAGGAGGGCGTTGTGCAGGCTTGGTGTTCCGAGAGCTTCTGGTGCCACTGTCTTCTTCTGGAGCGTATGCTGTGGAGGCAATCCCTATTCCAGCCCGTCTATGCAAATCGATAGACCAGATGCAGTGCTCTCATAGCTGTGCTCATGCAGGTGCTCTCTCCTTCTCTGCGGGGCCTGAACCTTCCTTGCTGGCTCTACCTCGACCTGCTCCTCACTGTATGAGTGGCACCTAAAGCTGGCCTTAAAGGGCGAAGAGGCTGTGGCACTGCGCCGCTTTGTGTTTCCTAACAGGTTTTGACACTGCAAGAAACTTCACCGGGAGGGCCCTTGCCCAGCTCTTGCACCATGTTGTAGGCGCTCTCCTATCACTGCCGTTGTTTTTAGAGAATGGAGAGTTCTGTTGCATTGACTCACATCATTTATAAATCTAAACAATATTCTTATATGGGAAGTACATTGCAGCAGCTGGCATCAGCAAAGCTACTTGAAAAACTTTATGTCCTATGCGTAGGTCAGACAAAATCTCTAAAGTTAGTCCAGACATGCTTTTGGACTTGCTTCATGCTTTGTTCTTGCCATCAAAAATTGGCAAGTTGAATAAGTCAGAAAAGAATGTTCACTCCTTAGCAAATACTGACTTGGTCTTTTTTTGTCTGCGTAATAAATACAGTATTAAATATTTTAACAGTCTTGCTGGATGAGGTATGGAATGTAGAACTGCTTTTCAGATCAGTCAAGTGGGTTTGAGCACTAAGGATCTGTGGTGTTAGCATCTGAAAACAAAAGTTTGGAGTTAAAAGGAAACATCAAAACAGTGATTATGCAGCTTGCTTTATTTCCCTATTTTTTTAAGTCCAAAAGTAGCTCAGGTGTGCGGCATCTCCGGATCACAAAACAAAGGGAAAAATACCTGAAGGTGATTTACACGTAAGTGAAATGCACAAAATGAATCAGGCTATTTGTCTCTCTCTCCTGCCCTTCTCCCTTTGCATCTGAACTATTTCTCTTTATTTCCCCCCATCTTGCTGCCATTGTTATCCTTGGTAGGTGCAACTGTTAGTACAGTTGTGCTTTTGGAGACGCGAGCAGCTCAGCCTGCGGTCCTTAACTGAATTAACTGGATGGGGAGTTCTGTGGGGATTTTGTCTGTGTGAAGAATGCGATATTTAATTTGGCGATTTTTCTGTTCATGGAAGAATAAAATTAAGATAACTTCACTCTTACCCAGCGGACATCTCACATTGCTTTCTAAGAAGTGAAAGGGAAATTTGCCATCTACTCTAATGGATGCCATTGAGCGAACTGACCGCTGTTTTACGCAGCGTCTAAGTCACTGTAAAGTATTTATGAAATGCTGATTTGATAGTACGCCCTGTTGTACTCAAAGCACATACCACTGGAAAACTAGGTATGTGATACCATGCTGGTTATTTATTTATTTTATTTGTATATGCCTCTGCTACAGAAAAGTACAGAAGTAAATCATCTCTGGTCCTGCCAAATTGCTGGTACTTCTTGCTGTATTGAAAACATTCTGTAGCACTCTTGAGAACCTTAGCCACATATTTTTAAGGGAGGTATTGACATGGATGGATGATACATGAGCTGCTTTTTTCACACATCCCTTTATGTTTCCCAAGAAATTACATTTATTCAATCAAATATAGGCATTTGCTAAAGAAATCCAGCAAGGACACTGATACTTTGTCCAATGTCTGGGCAGGCAGTTTAGCATCAATTTAAGTTAAAAATTACATTCAGATTCCTTTTTTTTTTTCTGATTAGCTTCCCCCAAATGTATTTTTCAACCTTTTCTTCCAAGTAAGCTGCCTATTTTCTCAAAATCATTTTTGCGTATCCTGCAGAACCCCATATTTTCTCTATTCCAACTCTGTGTCTTCTGGCTTCTTGCAAAATTGGATACCATGGAGCTGGTTCCACTGCCCCTGTTTCTAATAGAATATGCAAAGTAGGATTAGCCCCAGCTTTGAACCCCGCCGAGGGCAGCTCTGAGAACAGCAATTACAGACACAGGCATATTCTCCATGACTTGGATGTGGCTTCCTTCCAGTTTTTCCGTCTTGGCATGCTTGCATTGCACTAGTGCTTCTCAACAAAGACTCCTCTGGAGACGTGTCTGAAGAGCCAGAACTCCGTAGTACTTGCCTCTTCCTTTGCTTTCTGTTTTTCCTCCTGTTATCTTTTAGGTAGATATCCTTGGAGCCTGTCTTATCAATATTGGTCCAGGTATATGGAGGCTCAGATGAGCATTGCTAATAGCAGGTGGGGCTTAAATATTGCTGTTCCTTGACTTTTGGGTACTCTGCAAAAGTAAAAAATTGTTATATGGATCTGTGTGCGCTCTGTTCGTCTACACCCACCTTGAGCAGTGTCTGACAGGTTAATTCTTATACAGTGTCTCTTTGGCCTATAGGATCTCTGCATCTCAAATTGCAATAAGTGTAGAAATGTTAATTGCTCCAATCAAAGGCTTAATTGTTCTGGATTCTAAGGTCCCTGTGAAATGCTGAGTGGCACCATTCTGTGCTGTTGTCAAGAACCAGCCCTAGTACGTTATGTTAATCTTGTTCTCCCAGCTGAAACGTGCTGCTTGGGATCTCCTCCCCGGCTAAGCATTTCCTGATAAACTCTTCTTTGTTCACCCGGGCTTATTCCTTCCTCTTGCCTGCTCTCCCTGTGCTGTCCCTGCCCCATTCGTCCACAGTCCTCAGGAAGATACCCAGCTGTCCGAAAGTGCCCTAAGACTCTGCAAGGTTGTTTCCAATTTAATTTCACTAATTTACTTTCTTTACCTCTTGGTACATTCCTTTCAAGACAGCTGTGTGAGAAAAGGCTACAGCTGCAGCCTGCCCCTTGAAGCCAGTAAATGTTGGGCCAAAATCTCTGTTCCAGTGGAGTGATATCAGCAAAGAATTTGGCCCTGAGCCTCTAATAGATCAGCCAGGGAGAATGCCGTGCAGTCCTGTCATCCTTTTTCGCCCAGCCCATCCTACAAGCACTATATTACCAGCTATCCTGCTTTGTTTAAATAAGGGGGTGTCTAGTTGTTTCAACTGATAAAAAGTCAAATTAGGAAAATAGGCTGTATGTAGACAGGTAGGATTTAGATGATTCATTGGCCTGAACTACCTGGTGTTTTCCAACCTCAAACCTGTAAAGCCCGGCTTCTCTTTGGAAATGATGCTCTGAAAAACACGGAGCACTTGCTTCATGAAACCGAAACTCATCAAATGGCTTTTTTATTCTTTTTCAGCCCATTTTTCCTAGCTCCTTTGGCTAATGAAATGCAAACAGTATAATCAATAAAGCCTTTTTTTTTTTTTTCCGAGGCACTCAAGAGCTTATGTAAAATCTTTGGAATTTGTTAGCATGATAACATTGTTATGCTCTCCTAGCTGATAGAAATATCAAAGCCAGCTAAGAATAACTCTGCACCAGACAGAGAAGATTGGATTTGTTTCTTGGAATGAAAGCAAAAAGTATGTATGCATTGCTCAGTTTCAAACAACTAGGGAAAAAAAAAAATTAGCTGTCATGAAAATAAATGGACACTTAAAACTCCTGTCAGCCTTTCTAAACAATGTCATTAAATGAGTCAAAATAAGTTAGTTTGTGCTGAATATTTCAAAGTCTCCAAGATTTTCCACATCTCTTTTTTTTTTTTTTTTAATGCTGAGATGGTACATGAAACTTCTGTTGCATGCACCATTCCTCAGATCTCATTCTTCTGGTAGAAACTCCAAATGAACTTGGTTTGCTGGAGAAGTTATCACTGGAATCTGTGAGGCTTTGAGTCTAGCCTAGGGTTTTCTAAAAATCGATCTTTTACTTATTTGGAAAATTTTTAAAATGGCAGTTTCCCATCACTTTGATCCTCCAAAATGTAATGGGCTAACATTAAACTTTTTTTTTTTCTTTTTTTTATTTGCCCAAAGCAGAAGGTTAAGGTAAAAATCTGTGAATTTAAAGAGTCGGCCATCCCAAAGCCTCACCAATGAAAATTGCTGGGAATTGCACAACCTAATTTTCAACCACCACAAATGATGGTTGTGGGCAATTTGTATGTGGAAAGCAGTGGAAATACAAAGTTCAGGTGTTTGTTACAGAAGCGGCTTGGATATCTCAGCCAGGCTGCTCTGCAGCTAATTGGGTCTGTGGTTTTGCAGTCTATGACTATGAACTTCTGATTAGAAATGCAAAAGAGAAACTCCTCTTTAATTTTAGACAAGCTGCAGTATATTTATATGATTTTCTTTGTTGCAAATGGCCTGAAAAATGGGCACTTTTTTTTTTCGCAAAGAACAATTTCAAATCACACACACAGATTTTCTTAAAGATTAGTCGCATGATGCAGCCTTATCGTTCAGAACAAACATAGGCATTGCTGTTCTTCCAGCTTTTTTGCAAGTTTATAACAAATACTTAGTATTTGTATTTGCTTATAGACCAGTGATAACCTCAGTTTAAAGAGCTGGAGAAAAAAGAGCCTTGCTTTCATGCTTACCAGGAAAAACTTGACAATCTGATCTGAGTTAACCCTGTATTTTCAAAAAACAGAATGCAAATTTAAAAGAAAAACTGTGTGGGTTTTCTCTTTTATTTTTTTTAAACATTTATTTAATGTAACATTCTTTCCAAGCCAATTTCATGGGGTTTTCATAGGTTTTTTGAGGGCTGACTCATTTTTCCAACCCCCGAGTGCTTTGCTTTGGCAAAAGTGACATGGTTTATGGGAAAAACCCTCAGATGGAATGCACAGGAGCTGGGCAGAGTGGGTCACCACTAGCAGTACGGTGTCCATCGGAAGCTTTCACCAGGTGTCCACCCACAGTCCTAAAGCACCCTGACCATGAAGCACAGCCTGAATGACTGGATCTCTGATGACATTCCTCAAGTCATAGTCCAGACTTCTGAAAACGTAACCTAAAACGATGTGCTGGAGTCCAGCACTTCTGGAGGTACTGAACTTGAGTACATCTAATTTTTCTGTAATTCAATTTCCCATCTTCCTGAGTGTAGGATAAAAATGTTGTGTGCCTGAGGAGAATATTCATGTGTTGGTCCCGCAGTTAGAGCAGCGTGGAACATGGAAGCTGGGGTGAAGTGTGTGTGTACCTATATATCTATATATCTTTATATCTGCCTTCCAGCACCATGTGCCTGTGTAATGTCAGGTAACTATGGTGTCACCACAGGAACTTTGTTGTACCTGTGCCATGAACTGCTTAGCACTGCCAAACTAAAAAGACAATTATTTCTTTGAGGGTCTCCTCCTCCGCTAAGATTGCAACCTGGCTGACTTCTGTCATATAGCTTGGTTAAGTGTTTTAGTGGACGCGTACATATATAGAAAAGGAAAAAGCAGGAATCTAGCAAAGAAAGGTACCTGAAACAGAAATTACCAGGCTGAAGGACCTCTGGTCCTTTCAGGTCCAAGCAAATGGCCCCTTAGGTGGTTACTGCCCTTGGACAACATTCAGCAGTTTTGGCAGCATCTCCCCTCTGATGGGCGTGAATGTGTTTCTTCTCCCTTCGACTGCTGAGATGAAATCCTTCACCCAAATGCAAAAATACTGATGGTTCTTTAAAAACATTTGGGATCTACATTAATAAAACCCAACAGTCCCCCCCAAAAATAAATCCATCCCAATGCTTTCTGGCCTTTCTTTGAGGCTAACTGTTCCCTGGGAGCTAGGGAAGGGCCCGGACGCCAGCGGGGCCATCCTGCAGGATGTCTCCTGCCTCTGAGTCCCTCTCATCACCACGCTCGCTCCTCATACCCACCTCCGGCCCTCCGGAGAAATCTTTTGCAACGCTTTCTTTGGCGGCTCTTTGATCTGCGGGCTCCCGGGCTCAGCCAGACGGCGTGTCACTGCAGGCTGCAGCCCGAAACTCAGCCCCTGTCCTGTAATTGTCTCCCCAGCCTTGCTGGGAGGTTGCTTATCTCTTGTTTTCCTGTTGCTTTTCAACTTGTTTCCTCTCTCCTCCCCCAAGACTTCTATTAATGCAGATCATGTAATTCTCACAGGAAAATCAGATAATCAAGCACACCTTAGCACAGCGTTCCTGGAGTTACTGCGTATCAGTTTGCCTGTGTGTGAGTAGCAGAGGGCACTGGGAGGGAAGTGGAAATGTTTTTGTGACAAAGGTGGTTGAGATTGCTTAGCAGGAGGTTTTGGTACAGCGAGAGGCTAACAAATAAACAAGGAGAGGCATGTTATTTGAGCAAAATGACCATTTTATTCCAAAAAAGCTAAATTTGGTTTTGTTAGCAGGAACGCAGCTAGTTTGTGTCCGTGGCTTTGCGCCAGAAGTGCTGCTTGCAAAGAAAATCAAAATTTATTTTAATGAATCTTATTCTCCCTGGGGTCTCCCTCCTCCTCAGGGCTGTTAATACCTGCAGAAGCTATTTGTGAAATGGTTTCCAGATGACAAAAGAGTTTAATTCCCCCCCCCCCCAAAAAAAAAAAAAAGAGTGGCGGAATGCCTGTACCTGTATCAGAAATCACAGAAACTTTTTCCATGTCTGGTTTCCTGCTGCTTGGGAGCTGCTCTCCTCAGAAACTTTTAACTCTCTGCTTTATCTTAATCCTTGCTGTCAGAGTGGATGCTACTGGCTCCCGGTCCTGCAGCTAAGTGAACTCTCCACGGCACATCATACCGTAGCTGGTGTTTACCCCTCGATGAGCCGTACCTTGCGGCCCAGGCGATGTTGGTAGTCTACATGTTTTTCAGCATTTTCACCTATCACAGTATTTGATTTGGTCGCCAGGGGTCATTTGGTATATTCTTCTATCTCCTGTGCAGGTATCTGAATTGTTAAAAGCAGCAATGAGCACATCTAGGGGAAATTCCTGTCATCTGCTTTGAGACTAGATGTGAAAGTTTTCCTGTAACACAAAATTTACCTGGTCAAAAATCTGTTCCTTCCTTTTGCTCACAGAAAATCAAACAAGGGCTAGAAGGAGAAACAGTTCAAAAAAAAAAAAATTAAAAATTGATTCATACCTTGTTCCGCCTGAGACTCAGTTCTGAACTGATGCTCTGAGAGGTCCAAGTGGTATCATTACTGTACCCTGACATTAAAAGGAGATGCACAGTCCTGCTAAGAGCTGGACCGAGTTCTGAAGAAGAGGAAATGTTAGTGGTGTCACCCAAGCAGGCGTAGCTGGCACCACAGTTCGATGTCCGGAGTTTGGGCAGAGTGCACGTGGAGTCAGCTGGGAAACTAACTCGGCTGAATGAAGTCTCTGTAACCCCAGCGTTTTATCTGAAATCTCTCGATCGGGCATTTGGTAAGCAGTGAATCTACCAACTGTCTTGCTGTGGGATAGATACTGTAGACATTTACTCTATAGTTATTGTATGGCATGTTATAAACATGATAATGATCTCCCTGGGTAGAGACGCAATTAATTCCTTGGGTGCTGGCAGCTTGTATATGCAATTTGGTGTGTCTCGGTGCAAAGACTTAATTACCTGTGAAGCCATTCTTTTGTGTTGTAATAAACCCAGAGGAAACCTAAGAGATTAATAAGGTCATGCAACTAATTAAAACTGCTCCATTTTCTTATAGGTAAAGGAACCTATAAGAAAACCTGTGTGACTTTAGGAGCTGGAACTTAACTCAAGAATTTGAGTAGGAATAAAAAGGTTTGGTTTAGATTTACAGCTATAAACAAATAAAGTTTCAGTGGACGTTGTTAAAAACTTTTCCTGCATCCTGAAACTTTTACAAAGCTGCCAAACCCCGTCAAGCAAGCAAGGCTCTGCTTAAGTGCTTTTTAAAACGTCGGGAGGTATTTGTGTATGCTTTAAGCGTTACACACATCGTAATTCAATCTCTCCACATCCCCCCACGGATGGAAACTCCGAGCGGCCATCAGCTTCTCAAAAAACCCTGGAAGAAATTCCACCGCGGGGTTGGGGGGGGGGGGGAAAGAGGAGGAAAAAGAACAAAACCCACGTGGGACACACATCCCTCCGCAGCTTTAGAGCAACGTGTGGGGTTTTTTGTGGCTGTGTGTGTTTCTCTCCCATTGCTGCAAGAGCTCCGGCAGCGGGATGCGCCCCGCGTCCTCCCACGACGGGGTCGGATGCCTCCGGGGCGGCAGCAGCCGCCCCGGAGGCATCCGACCCCGTCGTGGGAGGACGCGGGGCGCGGCAGGCTTGGTCTCTTCGGCCTTTTCCTCAGGGAGCCTCATGGGAGGAGCCTCTGAGAAACAGCAGCTTTAGGCTTCTACTCATCGGCCTTTTGTAAAGCTCCAACTCTCGCTTAAGCTTGCGGCGGTGGGAGCTGGGGTTTGGAGTGCGGTAAAAACCGTTGTTTTTCGACCCGGGATGGTGGAAGTGGAAGGAATTGGTGTTAAATTGAAAGCTTGTTGCGGGTTGTTGTGTTGGAAGCGAGGATGACTGGGAAGAGTGAAGCTGGTGATTATTTCCTGGCCTTGGTAAGTAGACACTTGTGAGGGGGAAAGTTAGCCAAGGAAATAACAAAAGCAATGTGCAGCTAGTCTCTGTATCGGGAATTTAAAGTGAGCTGTTGTTTGCCACTGCTTTTCTCTCTCTCAAAAGATTATTGCACTTTTTTTTCTCTCCCCCCCCCCCCTTTTTTTTTTCCTTTAAACAACTTTTGGCAAAGTAACACTCCTGCCGAGTAAAATGCCCTCCTGCTCACACAGCGCTGCCTCCAGCTCCGGGAGAGGATTCCCTCTCCTCACCTCCAGGAAGGAGACTCCATCCGTGGCTTTGTGGCTCCTGCCATGGCTTGTGGTTGGGTTTCTGCTCGGCCGGAGCGTCAGCGGGTGAGGAGGCTTTGGGGTGGGGGGAGTTGATGGCACTGAGAAACTTCTGGTTCAGGTTTACTGGAGACTTTTAAATTCTGCAGCAATGACATCAGGACGTGACTGAGAGCCCTTCAGAGGCTCTAAAAGCTGCACGGTGGTGACGTTACAGGCTTTTTATAATGGTTGACAGTTATTACAGCAAATATGCTTATTCATCCTGTGCAGGCATGATTTATACTTGTAACACTTTTATGTGGCTTTCTGTTGTCCCTCTTTTAGCTTGCGAAGGAAGTAATACAGTAACGCGTGTTTCAGTCCCCTTAAGTCTTTTAATCAAAAATAATTGTATTTGTCTACTACAATAACTCACCATAACTTTTAAGTTTTAATGTGACCACAGTAATGTAGAATACTCAGGAAAAAAACCATTGTTTTTTTTCTATTTTATGGTTATGATTAATCACATTGATGATCGGTCTGGGTACACGTGTTGCAAAAATTAGGGAACTTCTAAGCAAGAAGGGTTGGGTGAGAGAGGAAGTCCACGCCCTCAGGTAATGTGTGACTAACCACCATCCCCTGCCAAGATAATTTCTCTGTCTTATCAGGATTTCCACAAGCACTGCCAGAAAAGTATCGCTTCTGAGAAATACTCTCCGTCGTCACGTGTGCGGATTGCCTGACAGCGATAGCACGCTCATCCCGCTCGGCCGGGTAATTTGGAGTTACCTGCAGGGATTGCCAGCTGCTCTGCAGCTGGGTTTCTGGGGTTGCTTTTCATAGGTGAGGTATCATCTTCAGGAAGCCTTTTAAAAGATGCTTTCCTTTCTCCAGAATGCAGTTTCTGCGTTTGTTTTCCTTTCTTACTTTATTAGTAGGGAAACGTGCAGTAAGAGAAGGGACTCCCTTGCTGCTGCCTTGTGTCCGGAGCCGGGCAGTCGTGCATTCCCACGTGGACTGCAGGCAGCCCGCCTGAGCCTTTGGGAGACGCAGCTGGTTCCTGTTGCTCAGGCAGGACGATGGCGATGGCAGTTCCCTTCCGTGGGACGGGTGTGATTCAGGTGCTGCCCAAGCCGCGCTGGGCTGGGCTGGCTCTCCCTGGGCGCTCTGAGTACGGTCACCCAGCACCCAGACCTGTTCTGCTGGTGGCTCCAGTCCGGCTCAGAGGAAGAGCGTGTAAATCTCAGACACCGGAATAATCCCTGGGAGCCAGTTCTGGTATCTTGGTGGCAATGTCTGTTTTCTCTAAGTGTAGAAATGCTGCTGCGCATAGAACTGTGCATCAAACTCAGGTGTCCCCTGAATGAGAGTGATTTTACTTGTTTAATTAACACATACCAGTTCATCTCTTGGATACCTTCATTGCTGTGTTTGTACAGCGCCCAGCTCAGCAGGACTCAGTGTAAACACAAAGTGCTGATGCGAGGCACTTAAAGGCATAGTTTCTCCTTCAGAGTACAGAAGGAATTTGAGACATTTTTCCAGAATCACATATTTAAATGCATAAGTAAGTCTTAGTTGGGTTTACAAAAGTAATTTCCCTAAGCTTGAACTTTTGACTGTGAGTGCGTGTTTAGCTGTTAAAAGTAAAACCTTGGTTATATCTATGCAGAGTGACCAGCAAAAGTAACCGGTGACCCCCACTCGTTGCTGTATCTGAGCTCTCAAATCTATTGCTGGCATATGGACTTGCCCTGTGGGGACATCATTTGGTTGTATGGGTGTCCCCGTAGTTCATTGGGAAATAAAGCCAGACTTCCCATTTCAATCTTAGAATATAATATTTTTCCTAAAATTCTATTAATATTTAAATCGATCTTAAATTACCTCACAAGAAGTAGCATGGGAGAAAAAAAAAAAGAGGGTTTTGTTAGTTTTTAATCCCATGCTGGTAGCTTATGCAGCGCTCCTGAACAAAGATTAGTTTTAGTTTCTGATACCAGTAACGTTGATTTCTAATCTAAGAAATAGCTTTTTACCTCCTGCTCTGCCAAATTATATTGACTGGAGTCCCAATAACCATGAAAATCCTTTTAAAGAACAGAAATACCAAAGGCGTGTAGCAGTTTAGTGTTGGATTTTCTAGATGTGAAGTGTATTTCAATGAATGTGGTTAATGTACGAGATAAACTACAAAGTAAAGTAAGAGAAGGTAAAAAATATTACGAAGGAATTACTTAATAAAATGGAAGAAATTTTAGGGGGTACAATGTGTTTGGATGAATGAATTTGAGCTGAAATAGTTGCCAGTAGATCTCTTTCCCTTGCAAAGAATTGCAGTGTATAAGAACTTCTTGGAAATGGTAAATCCTCTCAATATTTTTCTGCAATGAATTAGTATTTTTTTCTTATGCATGTGTAAACTGAGGCTCAAAACATTGAGTTTTTACAAAGCCAAGTGTGAGATCTAGAGGATTTTGTCTGTCAGCCTTGCTCTACCCGGTGAACAACATCTTGTTTCTTGAGGAAAACGGAATAGCGGGTGATGGGAGCGCCGAGAGCTCAGCCCTGCCTTGCGGTTCTTGGTGCCATTTTCCAGAGATTTCTGGAGTAAGAGCAGGATCTATAAATCTTGCCCTTATCTCATTAAAAGCAACCAAATGTTTGGGACTAGGAGATAGCAGGGATTGAAATGCTTATTGGTTTCCCTTGGAGTAAACTTGGAGCTGTTGTTGACTGTTCAAAGGGAGCCACATCCAGCTCTCCTGATTGGAAAAACATGGACAGGGAGAAAATGCCAAGACCCGTAGCTGCCTTCTGTCTCCAGCACCAGTGTCAAAATGTTTTAAAACTTCTGTATGAAATGGGGGTTTGAAGGTTTGCATCTCCCTGATGTGAGCAGGAGAGGAACAAAGGGACCCACCAGAGCCCCCAGCCCTCTCTGTGTCGGCGGGGTTGATGCCGAGGAGCTGACCCTGCTCGCCTCTGCGCCCACCTCTGTAAAGCTGTGCTGCTTTACATACCTTAAATACATTTCCTGCCTTGGTTCAAAAGCTTTTTACATGGACAGAGGTCAGACCTATGTTTAAACAGAAGAAATTACATAGGTTTATGCAGTTATTTCTCATTCATTCATTGGTATTTAATGAGAAGTATGGGTCAAGCTTTGTCTGAAATGTGCTATTTGCGTACCTGCCTTCTAACAGTGACTTGGAAAATCTCTTTGCAAGGATAAATAGAGGCCTTAAAAGCGAAATTATGAAACCCAAGAGCCTAAGGACACTTGATGGGCAGCGTCTTTCACTTGTGACGCACTAATAACAAACTCTGAACCCCTTGGTCTTTGGGCTGAATTTAGCGTGCTCGCTGCAGCTGTTAGTAAGCAACTGCTTGTTAAACTGTGAGGTATTTTCCTTGGAAAAGTATTTCAGTCATGCTTGTCATAAGTAGAATTTGGAAGTCCCTCTTCCAGACTTGACCCAGAACTCGGACAATGGAATGGAAAAAGCCCATGGCTTTTTTTACAGAGCTCGATTCTTGAAATAAATTGGCCTAAAAGGCGGGTTGCTGGAGAGGACTGACAGCAGGGACCTGGTGGCAGGCGCCTGCGAGGCGAAGGTGGTTGTGATGCCCAGGAGTGTCAGTTGTGGAACGGGTTTGAGCAGTTTATGGATAGCTTCGTTGTTTGTGCCGCACAGAGCAGGGTGGCTTGGCAATGAGCAGCTTCGCCATCACCTCCCCAAGCCCGAGATTCAAGTTGCTTTTTCCACAGGCTATATGAAAATCGTTGTCCGTGGACTGTATGAAAGTCGCTGTCTGGGAGTTCGTCGTGCAGCAGATGTGAGCGGTGGCAGGCAAACACTTCGCTTCTCACCAGATTGGGGCACACCAGTACAACAGCTTCAATTGCAGTTTTGGCTTGTGCTGAACTTCCTATATGTTCGCAGTAAAGACCTGTAGTGCTCTGTCAGTAGCTGCCCATCTGCGGTTCACTCCTTATGTATATAAGAAAGAAGTTGCAATGTCCTGTTGTCAAGGTCTACTTTTTAAATGCTCATTTTAAGGCAAAGCAGAGGGGACACCCCAGTTTGTGCTGTAAGTATATGCAGTTCTTAGTGATGAGTGAAAACCGGTCCTTTTATACTAATAAGCTAGAGGACTTCAGAACTTGTAAACATCTTAGCTCAGAGCTTCCTGCAACAGGCTGAGCTCTCAGGTGTGGTTAAACCAGAAAACATGTGGACAGTTAATTGCTTAGTAAGGTAATTAGATAAAAGTAATATTGAAAGTTTAAAAAGTAATCAAATATTTTAGGCCATCATCTGAGAAGTGCTCTTGGTGCAGTGGCTTAGCTCTACTCTGGTTAGTGTTGGAGTAGCTGAGGGGTGAATGCCACTTGGCTTGTCAGGGACAAACGAACTGGACCGAGTCCAGAATGATGCTGTGAAATCACTGGAAATGAAAAGCAGAAACACTGGCTTACAAAGGATCACAGGTGTAGTTAATTAAAAATAAAATTAAAAAAATCGGAAAACAAGCTTGACAAATCATTTCTCCCCTGTGAACGTGTTACTTTACAGAATCCTTTTGATAAAAGATGTGAAACGTGAGTATATTCAGATGGTAGCCTTCAGTCATTACTAGAATAACACCGACATTGTTATAGTGCAGTTCAACCCTTGTTATGTTCTTTGAACCAAAATTAAACTACAGCAGAGAATCATACTGAACCGCTGGATTTGCGGTTAGGTAAGGAAGTCATCGTCTAGTGTTAAAGCCGAGTTCTGCGATTCAGGGATTTTTATTTTTAAGCTGAAATTCCAAATGCTGAGTGAGAGTTTTAAGTTTATACACTTCTGCTCAAATCCATCTGTGTATGGTACCGTCCGTCTGTGTGCAGGGTTGTATTCACTCGGTAGTACTGGAAACAATGCGGATGGAAGGGTGCTCAGGAAAGCGGCACCTCAAAACTGAGCCACTTGGGTGAACCTGTAATGTGAAATTGGAACCTAGATTAAAGGTCACATTTTATGTTTTACAAAAACCTGAGGATTTTGGCGAGTGTTAGGGAAAAATGATACTTCCAGGGCCCTGGTCTCTGGGTGGCCACATGGGAAAGTCAGGTTGAAGTAGTCAACAAAACATTGTTTTCAGGGGGTTCCTATGATTTGGTGTCTGTTAAGAGCAAACAACGCTCTCTTCTTCGGCAAGGCTCCTTTCCTTGTCAATCCAAGGGCATGTTTCCAGATTGTTTTCTTTAACCACGTCGTGCTGGTACTGAGCTGCACCCTGCTTTCCCCGGGTATGGGACCAGGCTGGGTGTCTCCCTGCGACGCCGGGACACCTTTGTCTGACTCCGTGCTCCCACCGATGGGCCCCCGTGCAGCTCTGTGGCAGGTGAAAGCCCGACTCGAGCTCCCTGTGTGTTATGTGGTTTCTGAGCAAGGAAGTCTTGCCATTTCTCTTGTTCAAGCAGTAGCTCGTTTCCTCCTTTGCTTTTTAAAATCAGAATCAAAATGGGGTTAATTTGCTGTTAGATTGTACTATCTCATTGCTCCTGCAGTTGTAACACAGGCAAAAATCCAGGGACTTCAGTCTGGTGAGAACAGTAGAGCTGTGCACGAAAGCAACTTCTATTAAAAACACCAACTTTTGCTGCATTCCCTAACACACAAGTTAGCATATGTGTGTGAAAGTGCGGGGGTTCAGACAGGCAAGTGCCAGCAGTTCTGCAATAACTCAGACCTCTAAGGCTGCCTTTTTCCATGTCTTTTCTCTCCGCAGCCCTTCTGGGCCAGGTGATGATATACAGTTGGCTTCTCTCCTTGATCCTTCTGAGCAACCCTTAGCTGTTTCTACGCCGTATGGAAATGTTGACCCCGTGGATGCTGCTGAGCTGACGGCAGCAAGGTATTGTACAGAGCCATTGCAGGTGGAGCGGTGGGAAGCACCGCGCGCTGGTTACTGGTGCGGGCGGGTGGAGGACCATGGAGGTCAGCGCTAGCTAAGGAAATGCTGTCACTCTTCTTGGATGGATATATGTCTGGTGTGGCCGGTTGCTGATGGGTCTGTCTGTAATCAGTCGAACATCTGTCAGTGGAAATTCTTACCAGGATTTGAATCTCCTTCTATCAAAACCTTCAAGGAAGATGCCGTTTACCTTTCCCTGAGATTGAATCACTTTGGCACATAGGAGGGTCGTGCCATGTGAAGGTGCAACGTATGCCTTATATTTTTTTTAGGTGCTTATACTTTTTTTTCAGATTACTACAAGGTAACTGATCCTTTGGGCATTTTCTTCAATTTTGAGAAGTTCATTAACAGTATAATGCTGATTTTAAAGCGTTCAAGTGTCTCATCTCTGTTGGACACTCGGCTTTTTGTCTGCTTTTACTTGCACTGAGAAGGGAAACTCTTGCTTTATTTGTGCTGGTGGGTTGTCAAGGTGTTAAGAGTTTGTCTTAACCGCCAGCAGTAAAGGAAGCCTTGTAGGGTGTGTTTACGCTTCAATCATTGTGAATTCAGTGGAATGTAAACATACACAATATATTTAAGCTAGCATTAAATTTCTTAGCTGGAGTAGCAATAATATGCTATCAAAGGCAGAAAGGAGTTTGTATGGTTTGCTCAATCCACCTTAAAAGCTGGGTGACTTTGCTGTTTAGCCCGTACTGGTCTTCCATCAGTCCCCAAGCTGGTTAGTCGCTAATGCTGGCCGAGTGAATCTGTGAGAACGTAGGAAAAACTTTCTGTCAGGGTGAGATGATCTAGAGAAGCTTACAGTGGGAAGCTGCTGATGTGGATTTCTTCCAGTTCTTGTAAGTTTTTACTCAAAGAGTTGTGTTTCTTTGTTTTTAACAAATGTAATTGGGTTACTGATGGGGTTTTGTGGATTCTGTTTTTTCTTGCTAATGGAGTGGTGGCCATAGTAGCAAGGCAGTGAGAAGAGTGAGCAGTAACTGAGGTGGAGCTATGAGCTACTTTCTGAATGTGGAGGAACAAAAAAAGACTTACACCAAAAGTGCCAGGAAGATTTATATATGCTGTCTGGATTACAGTCTGAAATAGAAGACTCTGTTGCCCTTGCGGGGATAGTTTGCTGTTTGTAGGGAAAAAGGCACACAAGCTGTCTATGGTTAAATGTCACCTTAGGAAACATTTAGGAAGAGCAGTCTTAGAGTGTTTTAATTTGCTGCTTCTTGTAAACTTCGTGGATTCACACTGTTCACATTCTTATCTGGATCTGGAATTTTGAGTTAATTATAATATATCTTTTCTTTTGATCTACTTCATAACTTTTGTCTTTAAAATGTTTTTACCGTTCTTGTCCAAAAGTTGGTCTCAGGGTTCCTTGCTTCCTCCCAGTTGCGTAGGCTGCGAGCGCTGGTGCTGTAGTTACCCCAGGCAGGGTGGCTGACCCCAGTAGGGATGAGGGCACGCAGACCGTGCAGCAGCCACAGGATCTGGCTCTTGTTTCCATAGCCTGACCTTGATGAAGGTGCAAGGATTTTTTGCAAGGGTTCAGTGCTAAAAAGTTACAAACCGGGGTATTCAGCGTGGAAGTAGGTAGCTTTTCAGCTCCTGGAACGGAGGAAGTTGAGAGCAAAATACATTGTGGTCAGCTGGAGGGAATCTGGCTGCAGGTAGTTCACCACCTATGTTTGTTGAGTTTAATTTTTTTGTTTATTTTTTAAAAAAGCCACACAAGTGAACTCTTGTCAGTATTGTTTGTTTTTCTTACTGCTTTATTTTGCATCCTTGTTCAGTTTCAGACATAAAAGCCTACCTGTTCTCCTTGCACCTGCCTTTCCTGTGCAGGATGTTGTTGCTTGCCAGCTTCTCTGTGAGCCTTGCAGAGGTATTCCCTGTGTCCCGGCAGTAGAAACGCAGTAGCTCCCACATGTGCCCACCCGCAGATGTAGCTGATCGGCAGAAGAGGGGTTAATATCAGCAGCTTTAGCTCCTGTCTGAAACAGGCATGGCACAACTCTCTTCCAGCAGTTACAAACACTGCTGACTTCTCTGTGGTTTTGTCAGACCTAAACTGATAATAACATAATAGTGAATGAAAGTAGTACTCTTAAAATGCATGGGATTGTACTCACAGTGAGGATCAGTAATAGCAGGACTGGGCTTTTGTTATCTGCGGCAAGAGTTTCAGTGATGTTTGTTGTTTCATGTCATTGCCTTATCCCTCATCTTGGCCTCACCTGTGCTGTGGAGCAGATTCTTGCCTATGTAAGAAAGATGATCATATTAAAGCCACTGCTTTTTTGGCATTTTGCGTAGAAATACTGCACCACTACTGTTCAATGTGACTGCAGAAAATTATCTGGTGGACACACATGTCATGTCTCTGTGTCAATGCTTTCTGGTTATACCTGTGTGCTATAGTTTTGAAATGTTACCAGGGCTATTAGATGGCATGATGCTATTCCAGTCTGTCTGGAGTAAAGTACAATTATAAAGGCTTTTTCCCCCAATATATTTAGTTATTTAGTAATAAGTTCCTTTTGTTTCCATGTATTTGCCCATCAGGGGTATCATATAATGCAGATGGTGTGCACTTTGACAGGGAAAAACAGCGGCGCATATAAGGCAGGGGTCAGTTTGTGCTAAACGTCTTCCAGATGGCAGTGCATAATAAGAGATCAGGTTGTCCCTCCATCTGTCCAGTCAAGAAACTGTATCTTTGTTTTGCTTCTTGAGGATGACTCTCTGCCTCTCTCCTCCCCTGCTGATAACAACATATCGATCAGGGACAATATGGTATCATCTGCTCAGTAAGTAGATTTTATTTACTGTATCTACAGAGGAGTGCCCTGAAAAGAATTGGGTAAAAAGTTCACTGCCTGTTCTGCCAGGCATTTTGGTTGAGCAATGAAACTGAAAGGCCAAGTTCACTCTGATTTGCCAGTACATGTTGCACTTGGAGAAATTTTGGCTAGACACATCCTTCTCTTTTTGCTGCAGGTGCAGAGCTGTGCAACAGGATTTCTATTTTATATGAGAAATGTTTGGATTGGAAAGGCAGAGAAGGCAGATAAGTGCCCCGGCTGTATGAGACTGCAGCTTAGCTTGGCTCCATGGTTAGAGGTGTTAAACATTTCTGAGCAGTGACTACCTGTTCCTTTGCAACTTGCTGCCCGTCTTGTGGGCAAAAACCCTGCAGGTGCCTGGGAAAAAATGGCAGCTGGGAAAGCACTTGCTGCATGACTTGTCTTTAGGGTCAGGCCATAGGTAAGAAGCAGAGCAACCCAGTCTGGTCCCTTCTACGTGCTAAGGAAAGCTTCTGCTCTTGCATTTAATCTTTAGCTGAGGTTGCAGAGCTGTAGCATGGTGTTTAGTCCAGACCAGTCAGAGCCTGCGCAGCTCTGCTGTGAATACGAGGGAACGAAAGCTGTTCTAAACCTGAGTTAGCGTTGGAAAACGTCGTGTTCCCCTGCATCAGCCTCTCTGCCGGCTCCTGTTATGCAGAGGGTGCATTAAGCTGTCGTAGGGAATTTGGGATAGGTGATATCAGATGCACTAAAAGCTGTGTTGCTTTCTCTGCAGATGGACCTTTCCTGGTCACGTAGTTCACAGCCTGGGGAACTGTGGTGCTCGGGGTGTGCTCCTCAGTGTTAGCAGGACACAGGCAGGAATACCCAGGGGCATCTGTATGCACAGAACATCAGAAAGCGACTTTTGAGAATTACTTAAAAGTAAACAAGAGGCAGAGCTTGAAAAAATGTTTGTTTTCTAATCAGCTTGACTCTACAGGATGAAGACTGGCCAATGTACAGTTTATTGTGCACTGGGAAGACCTGGCCCTTTTAGTAGTATCCTTGCTACAACCATTTGGATATTACTAATTGGAAAATAAGTTTAATGGCAAATTGTGTTTTAGTAAGAGCTGTGGAGAAGAAGAGGTTTTAATGTAGCCACTTCATGTCCGAGCTGATACAAGTACGATGAATTCATAGCACGAGTTGATCCATGTACCAGAGTTGGTGCAGACTTAGGCTGGAGAGTTTAGAGTGAACACAGAGTCTGTGTTTTGCACAGGGTTGCTGTGCTGCGCTACCCTGCCTCAATTTGTGCAGTTTGTACCATTTCTGAGCTGCTTTGCTTCTGCCTTGTCCCTTGCGAGCTTATTATGCCACCAGTGAGCAGCACCCATGTGAAGGCAATGCCCGTCTGGTAATGGGCGATAATCAGTAGCACTACACTGTTGCTATTCTACCTACAAACCACGCTGAACAGTGCCAAAATTATTATGTGGCCATTTTAGCCCCGGACCTGGTGTGAATAGTCTTGCAACCTACTTTTCACGGCCTGGCTCAGCACTCCTTGGTTCTGTGGACCCCTCGTCAGAGTGACCACAGTGGGGAAAAGGGATGGAGGCTGCCCGTGGTACCCTGTCCTACAGCCCGCCTTCCGACGGCACATGGGTGCATACCTCCTGGGACTTGTGTTGGTGCAAGACGTCAGAGAAAATGCACGTACCAACTGCATCTCTGCTCATAAAAGTAAGCCCTGTGCTTTGTGAAGGCCAGGGAGCAGAGCTCTGCTAAAAATGCCTGTATTTTGCTAGCTAGTTGTGCTTTGCAGAGAGCATTGGAAATTACATTAGTCAAAGTATATAGCTGAAAATGGTTTCATTTTCTGTGGAAACACTTAAAGGGGGAAGCTGAGCGACTGCAGACGGGCAGTGGTGCCTGTGCGAAGGGTGCGGGGGGAACAGGTGCTACTGTCAGCTACGAACTGGGAGGGTTTTATGTGTGCATAACATAAGGTCCATAATTCCATGTGCATTCGGTATTCTTGCTTGGCTGGGCCCTCTTGTGAATTGTTTGGGTTTTGCAGTTCTTTGTTTACTCTCCAAACAGATGTTCAGCATTGGCTTATTTTTAGCAGTTTACTTTTTGCTTTAAAATCTTACTTTCTCCAATCTCCCTGTGACCCTATATAGTCACATTGCCTTTGTATATGTTTGATGCTATTACTATATTAGGACAAAGACATTTTTAGCAAAGGGAAAAGTCCTTTGCATGAAAAAGGAAACAGCTTGCTTTTTAATTATTATTTATTTATTTAAACTTGATGTGACTGAAAATTTAGGAAGTCTATGTCAGTGTCAGACCGGTTTGGACAGACTGGGAAGAGGGAGGAAGGAAGGGAAGAAGGGAGGGCATAAAGCAGAGAGAATTTCTTAGAAGCAATAACCGAGTAGCTATCCCATATGGCACAAAGCAACTTAATGGATATGAGCTAATCAAGGTAAACCACTCTCAGGAAAAGCTTTTGTGATCTCAGTAAGTTAGTGAGAACACTACCTAACTTCCACACTTCAGGGAATAACTGTTCTCGTGTATTGTAACTAAAGTTAGGGATGTGATTTATATTTGTCCTCTGTTTGTATACATGTTTCTAAAGAAAGGAACAATCTGTCCCTGAACTTTGCCACCTCTGATTCAGTAACACAAGTTAATCTACCTTCTACAATTACAGTGTAATTACTGGGAGGAGGGGAGAGGAAATGGTAAAAGGAATGGCTAAGATAACTTTATATTTAGTTCAGGAAACCTAAAAGAAACTTCTCAGCCAAGGCCTGGTTCCACCAACGTTTCCTTAAACGTTTGTGTCTGGGTCTGTCATTAGTTTGGTGGTTGTGAGTCTGCCTGAAGTGGGGGAGAATGCGAGTGAGCTTCTCGTGGGTGATCTTTTGGATACACAGGTGATTTACCTTCTTAAACAGCGTTACAAGGCTCATGAGAGAGGCGCGTTACTTGTGTTGCTGTCAAGGGTTTTTTCTAATTAGGGTTTTGCTTAAGAAAGCAGAAAGTTCATGGAGCTGTAACGGTGCCTCCTGCTCTGGTCTGCCTCAAGGAGAGGGAACAGCAAGGCTCCCCTGCCCCGCGTGCCAGGGATTTGGGCAGGTGGCTCTTTCCTCCCACGCTCTGCTTGGTGTCTGTGTGCAAGAGTCCCTTTTCTGCGGGGACAGGGAGAGGGCATGGCTCCCCAAAGCACCCCGCAGCGCCTTCCCTTGCTGTGAGGAAACTCCGTCTTTCCAATCCATATTTACGCCTCTGGAAATCAGTACATGGCTGTCACGCTCCTGAGCTTGGGTCTTGTGGGGCTCTGCTGAGCAGGGGGACTTGTAGGAATTAACAAATACAGCGGTATTACAGTCCTGTAATCTTAACATTCATGTCATGAGTTCAGGGATTTTTGTGCTTTTAGCTTTTAAAGAGAGAGCTTTTAAAGTAAGAGAATTTTTTAGTCCTGGGTTTTAGTTTTTTCTAAAAGACAAGTCACTCAAGTCACGTAATTGAACATTTGTATTGTACGCTGAGGAGAAAGGGCTGTGTGAGACCGGCAAAGTAGTCATTACTGATGATTTTATTTTACTGATTTCATATTTCAAGTTTCTCTGGCAGTTAATGTTCTGGTCTGTAAGAGCTATCAAAACTTTGCAGTATTACTGGTTATGTGGTCATCTGAGAAATTAAATGAAATAGGGTTTGTAGAAAGAAGTAATTTGTGGGATATGAGAGAGACAGTTTTGGGGAGGGGATGATGCGCTCCTTAGAGCTCCTTAGTTTAGATCCAGCCAAAGTTCATCTTTCGAGGAGATTTGACTGAAGCTTCGTGGACACTTCTGAAATTTGTCAGCTTATTTTTAATAATTGTTTTGCAGCGCTTCCAAGTCTGATAGCTGCAAAGAAGTTGATAACCTCGTTTCTGGGGATGTACCTTTGGCTGCAGCCCCTGGTGATGGTGTAGAACTGCCTGCTCAAGAAACTGAAGGTTTCACAAGGGAAAAAAAGAGGTAGTGTGCAATGTTATTTCATATGTTACAAAAAATTTCCATGTTTGTACATCCTTTGCTTAAGAAAACATGAGTAGTGTGAAAGAGGCTGAGTAACAAGTGTTTTGTCTAAGTGATATGAACACTTTGTTGCTAGATTTTGAAACCAAATGGTAGACTATCAAGACCTGCTTACTCCAGTATATTTACTGCAAAAGACCAGAAGAGGGAGCTTGGACTACACTAGTTACTACTATGATGATCTTTCCTTCTATTTTTAAATTAATAGATTTTTAGGGGTTTTTCCACATATTTTCCCTTCTCGAAGTTCAAGTTTGGCTTGGTTTGGGGTGGGTTTTTGTGTGAAGCTGTGCAAGATCAGGTCATATTCAAGAGGACTGTTCTACTCATTCCCCTTCAGCTGCTGCCAGCATCTTCCCCACACCACTGCTTTGTATTGCAGTTGTCAGTGCTGAAGGAAGAAGTTCAGCTTAGTTTTGCTCTTGCTGAAGAAATGTTGAATTGTCTTGATTTCACAGTTAAATGTTTCCCTCCTTCAGATTTACGTTGATTGGTGCCATAGTGTTTGATAGATGGCCTAGGGAATTTTTGCTTGCAAAACCCCCAAACTGAGTACTCCCATCTCAAATATAGTCAAGACGAGAACATGTGCTGAGATATTCATGTCAGAGCTTCGGATGACGCCTGTCCTGTGGGTGATTAATCGGTACGCTGTTGTGGCTCACAATAAAGGCATGCCCTTATTGTGACATCTATTATTGGAAAAGGTCACAGCACAGCTGAGAATATGAAATGGGCACTCCCTGGAGAATAGCGTTCTCCACCCCACAAATACAGGCCGGCAGCTGGTAACGAGTACGATACAAGACAGGAGACACCACGGGAAATACAGCTCTTCCACTAAAGCTCTGTTCAGAAATGTCAAAAGGTGCTGCTGTCAGCAGGAGGATAACCTGGATCATGAATGAAAACATACACAACAGACACATTCTGCTGTGGAACAGTGAAAGAGTAGCTATCAGCAAATGCGATTAAAAAAATCATCCACAGTATAATATCTAGGAAACATGCTGGTTAACTATCTATTCTAAACCTCTGATTATTTTGATCAGAAAATGGTGTTGTCACCTCTAGTGTGTGTGCTTGCTGTAACACAGGTAGGCCAACTCTTCTGTGTAACGTTCCTCCATGGTACTGGGCTGGACCCGCACTTTTTAACCTGTGGATAGTTGGTAGGCAACAGAAGTGCTCAGAGGTCCGTTTTGCACCAGTATGCAAGTTCTGTAATCTGGAGAACATTTTCTGAATGAAGGGTAGATACCATGGCCATTCTCTAAAAATAGAGAGAAATGGTCAGGTGGGGTTGTAAGTTAGAAAATACTCACGCCAAGATGTTAGCTCTTTCCAGAGAATCATCAAAAATTGTTTGAACTTTATGGATACCCTGGACTGAATTTCACATTCTGTGAATGCTTTAGTGTAGTCACAGATGCCTATTGTTTACAAATCCAAATTGAAACCACCAAAACACGTGGTGACTTTTTTTTTCCTTTTCACCAGAATTCAGCGTCAAAGAGAGGAGAAATAATTTTAGAACTCTGCAGACAAGCAGAGCTGCTGTGCTCACATATTTAGATTGGCTTGTGCCTCTGAAGTTTCTGTTTGGTTTTGATAATGATGTAGTGTGTTTAATAATGTAAATATCTATGTGTGTGTAAGAACCTGTTGGATGGGGTGAAAAATGGTGTAATTAAGTCATGTTAGTAGAACTGCTTAATGCAGAATCAAAATCCAGGCTAAGCTGTCAGTAACCAAAATGTACACTGGCAAGCATCCTTGTTGGGCCATGAGAATAGCAGTGTTATCACCCACAGCCTTCTTTCTCTAAAGCTGAACTTGCGTGTTTCTTCTTTTTGTAACATGAACACAGACTTTCACAGATCTTAATGTCAATTAAGATGCATACAGAGGTGAGAATTAGAGATATCTGTGGGACGAAAGGTAATTCTTGCATCCTCTTGAAAAGCAAATATATTACTGTCCAAATAGCTCTTTGCTGTTATAATCAGCCCCTTATGTAAATACCTCTTGGACTATCTTGCATTTTTATGTGATTCATGTGTATCAAGTCAAATCAGCCATGGAAAATTGGGTTATGTTTCACTTTGTCACATTTATGGCAACTGCCTGGATGGCAAGGTGCTAAACTTCTGCAAATGCTGTGACACTGCACAATTTTCTGCAAAATGGATCCTTCAGGCATTTTGGTCTCCTCTGTGATTATGATGGTCACATTATGAACTGTGTCACAGACACTTCATAATTTGGGAGAAGTGTGAAATATTGCTAGTGAGTGTAACTTGTCCCTTATGGAAGCCCTACGGACAGAGCCGGAAAGGCTCTGAAGAGCTGATCCATCCCTCTGGTTGTCCTTTGAGGAAGCGAAAAGGATATAACCCATTCTGTAGAGCAAAAAGCAAATGCTGACTTTGTGCATGGCCCCACCTGCAGCCTCACTACCTGCTTTGAAAGCTACACTGTGATGTTAAATGTGGCTGGTGTGGTTGGAGGGGTGGGTCCTCCTTCTTGTCAGATACTGGGTCAGTTTTCTTTCAAAAGCTAAACCAGACTGGAGTCAGATCATTTTGAGAGGCGCTGGATGGATAGGGAACTTCTGCTGATCTCTGAATCTCTGAAATTGAATACACATCTCTGTCTCACCCAATTTTCCTGAAATGAGCCTGGAACCAATTGGAAGCCCAGCAACGAATCTTTCTATCCGAAAGCAAAAAGTCACAACAGTCTTTACAGAAAGCTCTCCTTTCCGCGTCGTAGTTTCCAAAGGTGGTTTCCTAATACTTCCCTGGGAGGAAACAAGGCTGAGTTATTGGTGTCACACAGAAAACCATGATATGCTTTATGACTTCTGGGTTTTATTTGCTTGATCACATGTTGAAAACAAATTTTCTCCATTCACCCAACTTTGGAGAGGCTTGGCGTAAAACTAAGTAAATAAAAATTAATGTAATTAATTCATTTATGACCAATGCTGATAATCCTAGACTAAATTGCTTTTAATGGTGTAACGAAAACCAGGAGGGGATTAAATGGGATTCAGAAACACAAGGCATTTTTCCTTGAGTCAATTTAACCCTTTTGAAAGGGATGAGTCATTCCACTGAGTTTACAAATGCACTTTGCAAGGAAGAGATGGGAAATACAAGTGAGGGATATAAATGCAATCTCAAGGCCTTCTTGTTTCCAAAGTGTGGGGTTCTGAGGTGTTTTGATTATTTTTGGGGTGGAAGGTGGGTTTACATGTATTATATGAACTGGATGGTAGGATACTTCTAGTGTGTGTCTGGACTGTCTGGTGCACAAGTGATGGGTTTTTTTTTTTTAAATAGCAGCAGAATGAAGGCATTGAAATGAAGTTGCTTAGGTCTTGGAAACTGAAACCCAAGGATTTTTCTTGAGGCTTTGCGGTTGATGTCCCGAAAAGCGTTCACCATCTTCTGAAGCACAACATAAAAAATAGATACCTTCCACATAATCAGCCAGTCTGTAACAAATGGACAGTAATGAGCCGCAGTCCTGCTCTTCATTCATTTCCTCCATTCCAGGTTTTTAAAAGAGATTGCATCTCCTGAGTGATGTGTTCAGAATCGCCCATCCACAGGCAGGAGGATGCTTTGTGTTGCTCAGTGTAGCTCTCTTCAGCCTATTACCAAGTAACAGCACCAAATCCTGAGATGTCTGCTGTGTTTCAAGCCAAAAATGGGGTGGTCTAAGTGCATTTTCTTGTAGCTGATTGTAGGACTGGTACAGTGGGGTCCCCAGGGGAGGGACTGGATCCTGCAGGCTTCTCTGGGGAGCCCATGACTGGGGGGACACAGGACGGTCCTGTGTGTGCTGGGCAGGGTGCCTAGGGACCCCCATATTGTGTGCTGGCAGAGGACAGCTTCCATAAAACACCAGCAATTCAACAAATAGCTTCCAGTAACAGCATTTTTAAAAGGCATGGCGTTAATGGATGCTTGACAGAAGTGGGAAATCTTTGTTCAGAATTTTGGCTCTCTGGGGTGCGTTCTGCCTTCATGTTTATGCTCAAAGAGAGCAATTATTTGTGTGTGTTGTAAAGCTTCTCTCGGTATGTGGCAGTGGACAAAAGGGCAATGGTAGCCCTCTGTTTGCTTGTTATTACTGTGTATTTTACAGGTTCCCTCAGGTGATATATGGTAATTTCCTTGCTGCTAGAACAGGTTCAGCCGCATGAAAATGAATATGTCATTACACTAATTAATCCATCCACAAGGAATTTTAGAATGGCATTAATCATCTTGCATCAACCCTACAAAATTAACAGTACAGACTGAAGGCAGAGATTATACATCTGGCTTGGGTTGCTGTTCCCGTGCACTGCGGCATGCACGGTGACAACTCTGAGGGCACCAGAGGAGTCTGGCACTGCCAGGAGGGTGGAGGACTTGCAGGGGAACACCTCTGGTCCTAGAGCAGGTAATGCATGGGTTAAAACTGTTGAGTCAGGTGTATTTTGTATTTCTCAATAATCAATGTTATGCTTAAATATGGCCTGTGCTTTTGGGGCACTCTGCCTCCTAATGCTAAATGTTTTAAAAACAGAAGCAAAAAGGAACCCCTGAAAGGAACCAAAAATGTTTCAAACCACTTTTCTGTTAACTCTTTTGAAATCCAATTGAAGCTGTAAGCTGCTGCTTCTTTAACAAGTTACCCAGTCATCATTTGACCACCTGTCCTTGGCAGGCACTGCCATGACTTGCACCAGGCAGGAATACTGTTCTTGTCTGATTTCTTCATCCTGCATTTTCATAATCTAATTCTTCATGTGGGCCCTGAGGGCAAGAGACCTTTGGATTCTGCCTCCTGAAATCTCCTGCAACAAGGTGCCCCTGGAGAGTGTTATTCGCACTGATCTTGTCAGCTGAGGGCAGGTGCATGAAGGCCCTTAAAAATGTCAGTCTCCTACCAGCATTAGGCAGCTCCTTTCCTAACAAGCCTGGCTCCAGCTGTCTTAGGGATCCTGCACCTCAAGATGTTTAAAGGCTTAGAAAAAAGCACAAAAGCAAGAAAAGGTCCCATGGTGTGTGATGGCGGTTCTGCAGCTCCGGTGCATGGAGATGTCAACAGAGCTCTGGGCGGGTGGCTCATGGACGTGTTCTGTAGAGGCGTATTCAGCAGTAAAACAAACTCCCTCCTTTGGCGTGGTTATGCTTGTGGTCACAGTCTGAAGGCTGGGCCAGAAATTTGGAAAACAGGGGTTTAAAGTTTTGTTTGTGATCCAGAAAATTCAGGCCTGGTTCATACAGTAGTAGCATGATAGAAATGAAATCCAAAATTGAAGTGTCTGTGCCTCAGCAGGAGGGGAAGGCAAAGGAGCAAACAACAGGCCAAAGGCTACATGAAATGGTGTGGGACAAAGAGCTTTCCACAGGGGTTTGGCTGCCCTGGAGCCCTAACTTGGCTCTGCTCAGTAGATCTGCACGACAGACAGACCCCCTTGTTCCTTCGGTGAAATCTCTGCACAGCCACCATGGAGGTTCCCACAGTTGGGGGAGCGCTCAGCTCTCGGAAACCTCATCTCCCTGTTTGTGTGGCTTCATAATTTCATAAAATGCTTTTGTACATGGAATCTTCTGGTGTGTTTAGTTCTCACGTTACCGATCGTAACTCACTGCCGACCTCTGAAAGACTGTAGCCCCCCGGCATCCTGAATAGCACCGTGCAGAGGCCCCTTTTGTTGTCTTTGCAGAGGGTTTCCCATGCAGGAAATTTCAATAACTAAGCAGGCATCTTGGTTATTCATAACTCTTATTGCCATTAATCTCACTTGCAATTTAGATTAAGCAGTGACCTTAGTAACCAACCAGTGATTGGGGGGGGGGGGCACAATTATATTTATATTTATTTTATATTTATAGTTTTTTAGAAAGCCGTTCTAGTGTTCGTTTCCTGTGAGCCGCAGTGTCCATCCTGGTTGCATCATCACTGGTCACTCCATTTTTCTTTGACTTAGGAGATGGAAATATTTTGTCAATGTGCTCAGGCTTCAAATTCTGAGATGTGTTTTTTCATGAACAATGTGTCAATGCAAATAAAGCACTCGCACTGCGTTAATCTAGATAAGTGGTGGATCGGACAATGTATTTATCAAAGTATTTGATCCATAGAAATAAGTTAAATTTGTGAAGCTTTACACTCGGTATCTCCTCATGTTATTTTGTGGTGTATTATTTTATATCATGGTAACACAGATAGGGTTATGTTATGCCAGGTGATGTACAGAGGCAACTGAATAAATTACTTCTGTTTTTCTTGAAGAGTATATTGAAAAATATCCCACTGATTTCACACTCCCTAATTATTTTACTGCTCGTATTTAATTTACAGTCTCCGGTCATGAATCAGTACCCTACTCTGAGCCCATTAAAAAAAATAAAATAAAATAAAGCTACAAAAACCCCACAGCTAACAAAAAACCCCAAACCAACAAGACTGTGGTTTCAACCTGAAGGTCTGTCATTCTTACTTTAGGGCTGAATATCTGATTTATCTGTATTGGAATGGGATTAAATCAGGGATAACTGGATGGTGATGAATGTGTCTTTAAATTGCTAATTATGGACCATAATCATATCTTAATTGTTCTGTGGACATGAACTGCCCTGCGTGCCTATTTATTAGGCATTACTAAAGCATAGGTGTTACAATTTATGTTAACAGTTTACTGTTTTTTGCCAATAAACCAAAATGGGATAAATTTGTGGCATATTTCAGGTAACTTTTCATACTTGCTCTTTCATTTGTAGCACAAAGTTGCTCCATAAAATCAAGGGAGAGAAAGAAAGAAATCTGCTTTTCTTCCACTGCTCTTGCTACCCGATAGCAAGAGGTCATTCCTCTCTCTGACAATTTTCACGGCTCTCCAGGAGGTGTCATTTACTTCAGTTCTGTCTTTGGGCTATCATCTTTCAAAATAACAGAGATTTTAATTTTAAATGGTGGTCTATTCACAAGCAAAACAAAAATTAGAATCGCACCGCTGGGAAGAGAGAGATTGAAGGGATGAGGGTCACTTTCTGTGCTAAGGTGTGACTTTCTGAAGGATTTGATGACAGCACCAGCGTTAAGTATTGCCGCTGTCCCTGTCCCACAGCAGTGCAGGCAGTGAGCTGGATCGTGGAATGACCTGGCTGGAAAGACAAACACAAGATCAATGTGGTCTCGCAAAGATTCCTGCTGGCACATCTCTGGGTGTAACGTAAGAGTTGAGTTAACTGGATAAAGTGAAGAACCAAAGTGAAGGGTAGCAAATGCCTTGTAACATTCAACCGGTAGCCTCAGCAGCTCGTTGCTTGAAGAGGTCTTTTAAGTGAAGCTTCTCAAGGCAAGTGGAAATTATAAGATAGATTCTCTCTTGGTCACTTTAGAGAGGGAGGTTAGACTAAGGAGCAAAAATCTGTCTGCAGGAGTGAGACTGATTCGGAGAATAAACAAAAACAAAACAAACAAAAAAACCCAACAAACCCTAAGTGTCCCAGGACTGAAAAAATGCATGCTGAGTAAATTAGCACAGGAACATGAGTAACATGTCTACAGCCATGTATTTCTGTGCAGCCCGTAATGAAGAATTCTTGAGTTCTTTAAAAGCTTGTAAAACTGCTTACTGTATAACCTTCAGAAAGATGAACTCCAAACTTTGAGTGCCCACGTGGCTGAAAAGAGTCTGCTTGACCTTCTCTGTAATACAAGGATCAACGCTGGTCCTGGGAGACCCGTGTTGCTGGGAAAGACTTAGCAGACAGAGCCCGTGCTTCGACGGCATATCAGCAAAGGCCAAGGAGGGCTGGTGCTCCTGGAAGGGTTTTAGAGTACAGGAGTCTCCAGCCTTGCGTGTCCTAAAAAGGCTGTCACCACTGCACTTCAAAAGATGTCAGTGCTTTTATGTGCTAATGTGTTCTCCAAGGTACAGCCACCCTCCCGGAGGCACTGCGTTGCCTTACAACTCTGTCTGTACACAACAGTGTTGGGTTTTTGAGCAGTTTGGTCCTCTTAGTCTTTTAGGAACTAAAGATGTTGCTGTTTCTTAGCAGTCTGATGTTGTGGATGCCCTAGCCATGAGGCCTTTGATACCAGGCAGCCTACAAATAATGGAGTTCTTGGGGTGAAAACTTCTTCCCAGACTGCATTCAAGGCTTTGGGATCCAAAGGTGATATCATCTAAATATCGAAAAAGAAAAAATTATTGGGGGGGATTATGTTTAAATAATAACCTATTCTTTTTTAACATTTCCCAATCTTTTTTTGTTCATTTGTTTTTGTAGACCGTACGGTTCCTCAGAGCTTTGCCAGCAGCCTTCAGGATACCAGCGAAACCCTTTTTTGTTATTGGGATGTTTGGTTTTGCTCTGTCTATGCAGTTTGCTTTATATGGTGTTCATTTCTGCACAGTACCTCAATAATGCATCGCCATTAGGAGGTATAGCTCAATATTCACTCGCTTCTTCCCCAGGGGGATAGATGTGTGTGGCAGGGTTTTCTTTCAGTAGGCTCTTTGATGTTTCCATGTTTGTATGTGTGGTCGTGTTTATAACTAGCATAAATGCCTAGCATGATGGACAGTGAAGCCAAGAGCAAAGAAACAGAACATAAATTTCAGTATATCATAAACCTTATCACAGTCCTGTCCAGCACTGTTTTTTTGATGGAAGCCAAAAATTTCAAATTGGGTGCAAGTGACCTGAGTCTGAATTTATATATAAACATGAAATGTAATAAGACCAAATATTTAGGAGCCTGTACAGAGTTTTAAACAACTAACCAATAGATATCAAGTTTCAATAAAACATTAATGTAGTATAGGCCAAAATATGGCTCTTGCTTAAATGGATGAAACAGGCAGGAGGAGAAAATGATAAATTTTAAAGAATGGTACTGAATACTTAAATAGCCTTTTTCAGCAGTGGGATCACATTAAGTTGTTATGTGGCTGTTTATCCCTAGGCTGAAATGCCAGGGGCATCTTTAAGTCCTTTGAAGCCACGGTGGGATTTTTTTTTTTTTTTTTTGTCTTTTTGAGCGACATCTGTGTGGTTTTCAGGTTCCAGAGAAGTTCTTACAAAATGTACTTACAGTGTCAACACATTTTTTATATATTTAAAAGCCAGCACTAAATTTAGTATGAAATTGATGCTTCTTGGCAGGCCCAGAGGATGGATTGGGGCCAGGCAGGAGAGGGAGAGCTCCCCTCTCATCCGAGGTCTTTCTTTCCGACCAGGGTACAACCTTCCGTTGCTGCTGATCACGTTTCTGTTCAGTCTTGAGGTCTATCAGACTCTGTGCTTCTGCCCCACAGAAAAACCCCAGGCCAGAGCCAGCTTTACAGGCTTACTGCTGGAGTTGCATGATGCTTAATTACTTAATCTCTGCAGTGCAAGAAGTGAAATGAGTGGCGTGATCCTCTGAGTATCTAAAGTAGTTTAAAGAAATACATGGGTTTAGGTGGATGTGGCAACCAGCAAAATGACAAGACCCTCTCCAAACCTCAACCTAGGGTTGGTCCACAGGCAGCTTTGTAGTGTAACAAATTTTATGGCCAGGTCAGAAGTAAATCTAGTCTGGCTTCTTGCAGAGTGTTGGCCAGAGACTACAGTCTATTATTTGTTACACTTGCATCCCTTAGTCAACACTTTCAAGTCCAACGCTCAGTTACAGCACGTCTTTTTTTGAAAGACCATCACAGTCCAGAGTTTTAAAATTATTAAATGTGTTCCCTCCCCACGAGGTAACTGTACTCGCTATTAGGAATTTGCATGTAAAGGTTGATTTGATTTTTTTTCCTAATTTTAGTTTCTCTCACTGGATCCTGTTGATGTAGTAGTTGGTCAGAGCTGCCACTGCTTTCGAGCGTGTAACTTCTGTCTGTGCAGGTGCCTCTGGGTGCAATGGACTGAGCTCTCTCGTGTTCGGGCTGAAACATTTCCCTAAGGCTCCTGGCAGCTCTCTTCTGGCCGGTCGGTGAAGTATTGACACTAACCTGACAGAAGCGCATCCATCAATGTCTCACTGGTGTAGCAGCCCACATTCTTGTTTTAGCAGCGCTCCAGTTCACGTTGCTGTAACTGAGCTGCTTGGATGGTTATTTTGCAAAGAGAAGAGTTAAATCCTGTCCCCTTTATAAACAGGAGTGGCGTAGAGGCGGTGAGCTGCCCTCGTGGTGAATCTCTGGGCTGTGCTGTGAGCTGTGCATACAAACAGGGGTGAGAGGGAGGGGAGGAGGAGGAGGCAGCAACGCCTTGTCCTGACACCTCTCCCGATGGACCAGAGTCCCCATTAACCCGGACAGCACGTTCAAAAAGACCAGGGGCACAGTTGGGCTCGAAGGACTGAAGCCCTTGGTCCTGCAGAGTGGCAGTGAACATGTTAGCCAAGACCTGTGATTTCCAGTGGAACTCAACGTCTGTTGCATAGAAGTGATGGGGAATGGGATAAAAACTTTCTCCACTGAAAGGACCGTGCTGCTGCAAAATGGGATTCAATCCAAGCCTTTTTTATTGGGCCTTTGCTTATTTAATAGATGTACGGGTGAAACTTGAGGGAGTTGACACAGGCATTTTAAATGTATCTTTTAGCCTTGTAGGAAGATGCCATGATATTCCTGTTTTCCCCACTGGCAGGACAAACAGTACCTGTGTTCTCTCTTTTGGCTTCCACGTACCTGCTAGGGCTTTACTTTCTCAATATGCTGTTTGCCTTTCTAGGGAATTTCTTTTTTCTCAATGTCTTCCTTTTCTCTGTAACAAACGAAAGCCAGCAGGGAGCTCTTATGATATTCAAAAGACCACTCCTGTGTAGTTCAGTAGAGCTACCACATGCAAAACTGGAGCTGAGCTGTAACCTCAACGTAATAGGGTCTCTGAATGCAGCCATGTAATTTTAGTCTGTGGGCTGGTACCGTTCATTTCCCATATTGGATGGAAATACTGGAATTATTAACCATTTCAAATCTACTGCCAGAGCATACATGGGGCTTTTCATACACTTTCTTCAAATTCTGTGTTTTACTTACTTGGGAATGCTCCTGACAAGTGTTTACCTGACATTATGTTAAAATTTTGCACGCTGAGTTGGGTTTTTATTTGGCTCTGCTGATTTGCCATCATTAACAAAATTGTCCAGTTCGTGGCATTTTATGCTTATCCTGGTAAATGTCTAGTGAAGTAAATACTGCTGTAAAAGGGCTGAAAAGCAGCCTGTATTCTCTAGCACAGAAGAGGCGCCTGGGACGAGTCTGGTTCCTCATCCCTTGTCTGGTGACGAGGGGAAATGGCTGTTGGGGCTGCTGGGGCAGTGAGAGCCTTTCCCTGGGGGTGGGCAAACACAGCAAGCGTAGGGAGCTGCCACCACCTGGAGAAGGGGACATCAGAGCTGGGCTCTCTGCAGCGCTCGGGGGTTAACCGTGGCTCGGGCACCCAGCTGGGCGCCAGAAATTCTGAAGCTCAGTCCTGAGCGAGGCGGTGCTGCTGCTTCTCTGGGGGACTTGAGACAAGTGTTGAGCAACGAGACGCTAGAAATGAGGGTTTGGCTTTCACCAGGAACAAAATAACCCCAAAATTGTAACTTACTTGGAAGTTTGTGGATAACAAAGTGCTGGCTCACTAGCTTTTCCCCCTAGTTTAAAAAAAAAAAAAGGCACATTTATTTTGATGCTGTTCATAAAACAGCATTTAATTTTAGGCAGTTTCTGGAAATGAAATGTGCTTTGTGTTCACTAAGCATCTTTATTTCTTCTTATCCCAAGACAATTTATTGTGGGTGCACCCAGAGAGACAGAACCTTGCACATGTATACAGCAACCCTGATTTTTTGTAAAGTAAGCAAACCCAGCTGGATTTCCCTTTTTGCAAGCAGAGAAAAAAACCAGAAGCTGTTTAAGGTGTGAGCCTAGCGAGGCCTCCACTGAAACACAAAAGCCATGCTGTGGTAGGTGCTTGGAAGTTCGTATGTTTTAATATTTCTGTTCAATTTATCTGATCTTTTTGACCTCTCTGCCTTGTCACGTATCCAGACTTGTTACATAGCTGCAAGCCATTTGTGTCCCTAGAGTTTAATTCCTAGTATAGGCAGTAGTGCAACTGATTTATTTTTTTTGGTCCTTTAGTGATGCGAAACATAACTTGTACGTGGAGCATGTGGCATTTGCTAAAGACAGTGATGTGGAAAGTGATTGTGCCCAGCTTGTTATGCACGTGAATTCCCAGTACCCTGGTACCTCCACGGTGGTAAAAGGATAAGCTAATTTGTAGGGTTTGGAATGCTGCTAGCTTGAGCTTGTACTTTCTGGGCTTAAAGATCCTCACGACTGACCACATCAGTATTAGATGATGAGCATCCCCACAGCTCTCCACCTCATCATCCAGCAAGGGGGTCTGTGCAGGCAGAAGCAAAATGGGTTAAGTGCACCGATGTGTCAGATGGATCTGCGCCGGGTAGGGTCCACTCCCACATTGGCTTGTTTACCTTGGCTGCTCATGATATTCTCCCTACTTTCCTCATGGAAGATTCCATTTTTGCAAGAGGGATGAGCTCATTTGTTTAAATGAAAAAAAAAAAGCAGCCATTCTGCTTATTAATCCTCTCTGCAATCATCCTGATATGCACAACTTGTCTGTTATTAAAGGGAAATGTATGCACGGCATGCAGTGCACACGTGCATTTGCATTTCAAATCAGCTGAGTCAACACAATATAATGGTCCTGCCTGTAGGTCCTTAGGGAGCCACAGTAGCTGACAATGTGTGCTTAAAGGGAGGGTCTGCTTTTCTTCTTCTTTTTCTTCTTTTTTTTTTTTCTTTTTTTTTTTTTTTTAAAGCCAGTTTCAATAGCCAATAGTCAGTCCTGTGTTGGAGGCGCTTGCACCATAGCTGCTTGGACCACTGATGTTTAGCAGATGATTAGCCTGTCAGAGTGGCTGGGATTTTATTTTATTTTATAAATAGTGTTCATCTGGACACACACACACACAAAAAAAAAAACCCCACAATAACTGGCAACAGTTCAGAGAAGAGAAGGTGCTGCTGAAGTGTTTCTGCTTGTGCTGCCACTGATGCAAGCAGCTGTTTCCATCTGCACTGCAGTATTGCAGCCTCTCCACAGTCAGAGCTCTCAGGGCTCCTTGCTGGTGGAATTACGGAGGAAGCTGGCCTTGCTCGCGTCTAGCTTCAACCCAAGGGCACGCTGAGGATGGGAGGGTCGCAGTCTCTGCAGCAGGCACAGACAGGTAGCCTGAACCGGGAACCGTCAGAGGCCATGTAAGTGTGGATTCCCTTTGCTCTCCTCTTTTTTTTCTCTGTACTGCTGGGCCTGCAGCCTTTCTGCACTTAACCTGTGCGGTGCGTTAAGGAGCTGACTTTTGTGTCTGAGGCCTTTGTTTAATGCTAATTGCGTTCAGCTGGAGACATAGTTAAGGTTTTGCTGAATATTGCGAGGTATATTTTATAATGCTCTCCCGGTACGAAGGCACCTCACTTGGGCTGACCACCTCGATTCGTTTGTGTCGAGCAATAGCTGTGTACCATATGTTTTGTCTTTATATGTTTTGGATGCATAATCAATCAAACACAATGACCGTTTCCAGTGAACAAAAAAACACCCCTTCCCCCCTCCTAAACCCACCACCTCTGTGTTTTCCATTTAAAATGCACAGCATGGAGCTGCATTTCACTGTTTTGTCAGAGCTTCTTTTTGCTTTTCTCTATACAGATACAGTTTTTCAAGTCACATCACCCTTGTCAGCATCCGTCCCTGACATGGTATTATATCCTCTGATGAATCATAAGCAAGGTGTCCTTAGATCTCTTCTCACTGAAGGCCAACTCTGAAATATTCATTGGGGAGGGAGGAAAAAGCAAACAATTATTGGTTATTCAGAACAAGTTATCACTTTTTCAGATGGCTAAGACATATACGAAAGTGCACAAATACGTGTGTGCGTGCAGAAATAGCAGAGTCATTTCCCTTTTGTAAATAGGATTCTGTCATTTATTGGTTTAGGATTTATCAGTTTACTCAGCCAACAGTCTTTTCTACCTAACCCTCCATCCCAAATTACTAAGCTGGCATGCTGGAGCATGGACCTTACCTCTGAATGGATTTTAGAAAAATTGTCTTGTCTCCTATTGTCATTTCAGTTACATAAATCACATTTATCTAACATGTCTGAACACCGGGTTCATTTCTGATCACGTATTTTGGTAAGCTTTAGGTGTTTATGCACTAGGGCTAGTCTATAAACTAGCCTCATATAAGTCTCTCAATTTTTTTTTTAAGGTACTGTCTGCTTATTAAGGTAGATCTGATTAGAGTTGAGACATCATTTGTATGGTTGAGATAAGTGCTTCAGAGTCATTGGGGAATGATAGAGCAGTAACTGATAGTTTTGCCTCTGTAATAGGCCTTACAAGTAGGTATATGCTCCCTATTGTCATATTCCAGTATATCAGCAGATACCTTTGCTTGATACAGTCTCGTTATATTTGTGAGATACAGGCCTAACAGCATTTCTGCATCCTTTGTTCCTTTGACGTATAGCTTCACCAATTAAGATTGTTTTTTTCTATATAGTTCCATCTTATATAGTACCGACATTCCTATATACAGCATCTATTTTAATGATATGGTGGAATAAACCGATGCCTCGTTATCTTTAGAGTACTGTAAATTACACTTTCATCTGGTGTTGATTTTTAACAGTGATCCAAGGACTAGGCAATAAAAGAATGTAGCTAAAGCAGGGTTCAGTGGTTTTTATCTACAATTTTCACAGCCTTTTAAGAATGCACTCTGCAGAACATGTTGATCAAGGTATATATGTACATATATGTGTATATATTTTGGGGGCACATGAGTAAATTATATTGTCATCTCTTTCAGTGACTCCTTTTATATATAATTATACTCATCTTTTGCAGTTAGTCATTCCTGTGGGGTTTCAATATGATCTTTTAAGGCCCAACATAATGAACAGATATACTTTTAGCACAGGCGTCATTCAGTAACTGTTGACGTCCTTGGAAGAGTTTGTGAAAGATGTTAGTAACCTTGTATTAAATAAATCACTAAAAGAGTGTGCCGTTTTCTTCAGTCCAACTAAATGCTCTTTAAAATGAGATAAGAACGGAGATGTTTCTTTATCCTTGAGAAAGTACAGGCCTGTTTTCCGACAACAAGAACGTCCTCGTAGGATGTCATGGTAACCAGTTCTGGTCTGAGGTTTTGACTTTAGACCCTAATCACTCTAACTTTTACCAACGCTTTTTTAATGAGGTTACATTTAGCTTACTTTGCAGGCATAAGCAAATTCCTTAATGGCAGTGATAGTTCGGAGGCAAAAACATCTGGCCATGTCCCAGGCAAGTTGGGTAACTGCCCGTGCAGTTACAGCATCCCTGGAGGCATCACTGCCGAATGGAGACAGCTTCTTAACAAAGGGAAAGCACACTTCGATTTGGCTGCCCTGAGTTCATTAGATGAGAGGGGTGTAAATCAGAAATAATTACTGAAATAGATTTATGTTAGCATCAAAAATGTACAGAGATAAATTCCTTAAATAGCTGCTGGTTTAGGAGTTCCTCCAAAGTGTCCTGTGATGGACTTCTTCGCTAAACTCTAGGGAAAGCTGTAGGAAGAAATTGATGGTAGAATTGGTGCTGAAAAGGGGTCTAGGTTAAGATTTCAGAGTGTATCCATGAGTAAATATGCTCTTTTCGCATCTGTATGCCAAATTCCCAATTTTAATGTAAATTTGTTTCAGCCAGGATAAAAGTATTTGTAATAAAACCAGTATTGAGACTGACAGCCTGGGGTATTCAGTGGTTCACTGTGGATTGTTAGCGACTCAGTCACTGGCAGTAGACAATTGTCCTTTTATTTAAAGAAAAAAAAAAGTCAATTTTGAATGATAAAAAAGGGAAAGCCCAAGGGAAGCCCGTGACAATAAAAGTTAACTGCAGATAAAAGTGGTGTGGTTCAGACCTCGCTATTGACATGATAAGCACTGTCATGTGCGTTGCAAATTGCAGCAGGCACCCTGGTGGTCACAGATTTAGCTAAATCAAGGGCACATTGCAATCAGATAATAGGAATGGACTCAGTTGAAATAAAAGCAAATGACAGCATGATGATGTTTAGTGTGCACGAATTTGTTCAGGTGCGTACACACTTACATCTAGTGCACTTGTGATGGTATCCTTGTGTGCGCTGTATGTGCTACGCTGAGATACGTTTGTCCTGCTGAGGATGTGAACAGAATTCAGCTTGCCAAGTGCTATCACCTATATATCGGTGGTTTTCTTTTGAATAGTAATGTATTTCTACCTCTTGGTAGTACTTTATCAGGATTAAAGATGGAACTGTGGGTAGGTTTTTAACGTTGGTAGCCCTTAGCCCGTTGTCATCTCTGAATCTTTTTTGTTTTCCTCCGATGGAAAGGGTTCCTTTCTCCCGAGCACGAACCACACCTTCCTTTTGTGGAGCATTGTGGTTGCTGTCCTTGCAGCAACTGGGCAGGATTTACATTCAGTGCCCATTTTTTGATCAGCCAAAGGGCTGATGATGTGTTATTTCCTCCCGTCAGGAGCTCTACATGCTGTGTCTCTAACATTTTCATCCCTTGCCAATCCAAGAGGAAAATGACTGAAGACGGAGCCAGCTCCCACTGAAGTTGATGGTGAAATGCCCACTGACTTCAGTGGGAGCTGGATCCGGCTCCAAGAAAGAAATTGAATGTTACTGATCATTGGTAGCAGGCCAAGATGTTGGTGCCCTTGTGGGTTGTTTTTCAATATTTCTTCTGCTGCATGATCTTTTCGTTTATTTGTTGGTTGTTGGAAAGACTCAGAAAAAATTAAACTGGATTGACTCAGCCTTGTGCATCAGAGATGGGAGCAGCTGTTCTGTGTGTGCGTGTGTATATACGCATCTATACATAAAAGTTATTTCTGCATACGTACAAAAACGCAGCCCTTGCTTGCTACCACATTTTTTATTTTTCTATCTGTCAAACTTAAAACAATCCACTGTATGGTTCTTAAAAGTTTGAAAGAAATTAGTCTGGTAAAATATTTGCACAGTGTTATATGCTTCTACATAGGAAAGTAATCTTAATGAATATATACATGGAAGAGTGGGATATATATTTTTTTTATATACATATATAAATATTGAAAGGAATTTGGATCTTGTTTTCTTCTTCCCCTTATTGACAGTCATCCCCGTCAATAAGTAGAGTTATCTACTAGATTTGCCTACTAAATAGGGTGAATTGCTGGAAGACGTGGGGTTTTTTACTTAAGAGAAAATGGACCAGAAGTAACAAGCAAATTCCTCTGTCAAGCTCCCCTGTCTTTTATTCCAGCCTCCCTCATTTGAGTCCAAGGATCTCATCTCTGAAGTCAATGACAGCGCTTCCTTTGATATGAGAGGTTATTACATCAACTGCTACATCTGTCACTAGAAGTGGGCAGGTCACGTTTAGACTTGAAAACAAAATAAAAAGGCCCCAGAATCACTCACCCTTCTATTAGCAAGGCATGCCATACATCTGGCAAATATGTGTATATTATAAAGCTCTCTATAGTGAACGGTGTGCCCTATGCCATGCATAATGGAGCTGCTGTCATCTATTATGTATTATGACATACGGGCAAATTGGAAAATACAAACTGATGTGAGGTGGTAAAAACATGAATGAAAAGGCATTCCTGCACGTGCATCGTGGCTGTCAGTTACAGTCAGAACTGTTTCCCTCTCTGCTTTGGCTTTTTGCTTTACTTGACCCAGCAAAGTAACTGCTGCTTAAATTTAAATCAAAGATGCTCTTCAGTCCTGTGTGTTTCATGAGGTAATAGTCTGGGTGCTTTTAATGTTTCTCTAACATGATTATAGTGCATAGAAAAGTGGTTCTATTATAAACACATTTCCTTTGTTTTAAGACCTTACACCTATAGAGAGTTTTTGTATTTGCTAATGTCCTAGATACCATTTCGTTATCCATCTCTGATGCTTTGTAAGGATTTAGCTATGTAACAAATGTATTTAGTCCAGGTAAGCAGGTTTTTCTGTGGCAAAAGATAGAGTTTTAATTATAGCTAGAATTTCAATGCAGTTTGCTTTTCATTGAGAAAGTGGGCGTGTTTGCTGTAAGAAACAAACAAATACATTTTTTTTACTATGGAAAAACTTCAAAGAAAAAAAGTTGTCATTTCCCTTCATATCCTTAAATGCTCTGAAGCAACCATCTGAATTTAGTGGCAGACTGTGTATATCGTGTTTTGTACTCCCATTAGCACCAGAGAGCCGGCATAATGGGAAAAAAAAATTGAATTAGTTTCCTTTTTCCACCACAGTCTGAGGTTTCAAAGGTTTCTTTTAAGGCACATTTTGGCCTGAGAGCCTTCATTGGTGGTGATACTAGTTAAGACAGTAAGATCCCTCCTTAGTTCTGGAAACCAAAGTGAAGTTTGCAATGTAGACTGTCTAAACATACAGCATGTGAACTGAATTTTGGTTTAAGCATCTGTAGATATCTCTGAGACAGACCTCAGGGTAATTGTAGAGCTCTATTAATTTCATTTGTTGCCTCCCCGCAGTCCTGTTTGCTACAGCTCCTCTCCCTCTGCTCACAGGACTGATTAAGGAGATGAATGGGTGCTGGGGAAGCCTCTTGCTTTCCGGAGGAGGAACTGGGGCCGTTGGTTCTGTTGGGATGAAAAGTAAACTTTGTGAAAATATGGAACTTTCCATTCCTTTGATTTTGATTAAACAGGATCCTTAGAATTCAAATTTACAAGGTAGTTTTTTGTAAACAAAGGAAGCTATATTTAGGTCTAAATATAGACCAGATTGTATCTGAATCCCAGTAGTAGCTAGAATCAAATCAGCTCCTGCTTTTGAGTTTTGATTTCCTTCAGCACAGAAACCTGCATTTATTGGTCTCGTTAATAACAGTTCATTGCTCTCATTAGGAATGAGTCCAGTGTTGTGCTGGGAAAAGGGTTTGGTTGCTACAGGAGGGGGAGGATGAGCAAGGAATTTGAATCTCTTTGTTTAACTTCCCAAATGCAGGACTGTCCCTTTCCAACGCGAGAGCCTGGGAAGGGAAGGTTTAGCACTGTTATTCCTCACCTAGCAGAGCTGGGTTTAACGCCGTTGTTCCTCACGCAGCAGAGCTGTGGGCAGTACAGCCGGGTGCCAGCTGGTGAGGTGCCACTGCAAATCAGGGATCGCTTTTTCCAGCACACTGTTGTGCTGAGTCGGCGCTTCCCTGAGCTGGGCGTTCAGGCAGCACCTATGGAAAGGGAAGGGTTTCATTGTGCTGGGAGCTGGAGCAGCACGGAGCGTGCCCAAGGGAGAGGTAAAGCTGGAGCTCTGCTGAAGTCAATGAGAAACCTCCCAGAGCTACACCAGGCTGAAGTGGCAGAAGGATCACACCCACCCCCGAGTCAGGAGATGAAGTTGTTGTAGCCCGATGAGAGATTTTGTTGTTGTTAAGAGGCTGAGATTTTTTTTGGTCCTTTGCTCCTATTGCTTCCTGGCCGTGTTTCTATCCACGCAGCTGCTTCACGTGTCGATGTAGAGGAGTAAAGGTTGGTGAGGGTCTGTGCAAAGCTCTGTGCAGCTTTACGGAGGCTGTGCAGGGGTAAAATAGGCAGAATATGGAGCAGCTTGGGGACAGGGCGAGTCTTTTCTCCCCTCTTTCCCTTTCAGCAAAGGGACTCCCTGCCTCACTTCTCCACCCTCCATGTAGTCCTCATCTCCCTTCTGAAAGGAAGGACCATAAACATTACAGGAACACAGCCTTATTTCCACATGTCAGTATTTTCACAAATCTCTATGCCTCTCAACATAAGCTGGTCCCCCAGAGATTACGGGTGTCACATATTCATTTTTGCACTTCACAGTTGCTGTTTTGTCCCCGGGTCCTGCTTTTGAGCAGTGGGGCTGAGCAGAGACGTGGCTCTGAAAAGCCTTGTTGCATTTAAAAGGTAGTTCCAATAAACAAAGCAATTTCAAACCTATGGCTCTGGCTCCCGATGAATTATTGATCATTTTCCCTTGAAGCCATCGCATGATGCTGTACAGCAGAGAGCACAGGCACATGGATGCTTTCTGAGGAGAGGGTTAACAGGACGTTGTTTCCTGGATTAAAACTTTAGAGCTCGGTACTAAAGGCAGAGGAAAGATACTTGCCGTGGGTAGTAAATACTTAAACATCAACTAGTGATTCAAATACCAGTCCCTAACCTACTAGGGTGAACAGAGTGCAGCACTGACTGGGATTATTATGTATTAACAGGTTATAATTATATTTGTGGTAAGTATTTTCTACCTCAGATATTGGGGTATCCTGCATCTTTACCATTTCTTCTCATCTCTTAAGAGATTTAGTGTTTGAATATTTAGCAGCCTCTGGTGATTTAGGGGCACGTTAGTATATTTGCTGTTGCGATGTCTGAAGATGAGTGCCTTAATTAAACGGTATGTTCCTGTTGTTCCTCTGAGAATGAAGCATCTGCCTGAGAAGAGCATAGGGATGAAAAAAAATCTTCAATGCTGTGTCTTGTTTCTGTAACATAGATGTTTTCATTATTCAGACTGAAGCCAGTAAAAGGGCAAGCAGGCTGGCCAGAAAGGATGGGGGTTTGTTTCATTATTCATTTATATCAGTCGTGTTGAAAAACATACCTTGTTAGATCTCAGGAAAAGCAATAAAAAGGAAAAAATTAACATGATTTAAAGCAATATGGGGAACTTCTTGCTAATCTGTTAGAAAAACGATTTGAGTAGTTTGAAGTGCTGCTGTAAGTATGCCATGTTATATCTCTCAGGCTTTTTTCCTTCTGATGTGGCTTCCCACAGCTTGAGCCATTTCTTTCTGGTTGCTGTGTGAAAGCAGGAAATGGCTTTTGTTGGGGGAGTGTGAATTTGGCTTCTTCACAAAATGCTCTCAAAATCGCTGAATAAACAACCCGAAAAAGCAGGGAAGAATAATTCCTCCTTCCCATATTGGTTATCGTAGGAAGATTTACTTATTATATAATAGGTTAAAAACCAAAAATCAACATTGTTTTTAAGGTGATTATGTCCTTTTAATTCTCCTCCACTGCAGTTCTAATCCTGTTCTCTAAATATAGCTATCCTATGAAGAAAAATTGGCCTTTTTATAGTAAGCGATTAATGTTTAAAGGATTCATAAGTTTCCTTTTGCAATGTATTCTAGAAGACACATTTCCAAACGGACTTGTGTGGTTTGGATAACACGCAAGGTATTATTTTCCATTGCTAAAGTCCCACATAATGATCTGAAATGGGAAGCCATAGCATTTTGTTTCTGTTATCTCACCTATGTAAAAAAGGAAAATCTGGATTCTTGTATCTCAGCTCAGACACTAAGTTGTCCAAGGACTCGACGTTCAATGGCGGTTGAATGTTATCGGAATAGCGGTGAAGTCGCTCAGTAGTTTTCCATCAGTAGCAGGGTATGACTGAGCCATATTTACCCTTTCACACCACATTTACACTGGTGTAAATCATTAGCACTTGAGCTGAGCTGTCGGAGATGCGCTGGGGCAGCAGAGGACATCAAACCCGTGGGCTCGTGGCCTGGAGGAGCAGCAGAAAGCTGCTGAAAGCCGGGGAACGACTCTGGCTGCTTCTGAGCATGATGCAGAATGATCTTCCTCCCTTGTGTCCCTAAATTAAACCTTGTGCCTGTCACGACACATCACTTGTGTCATGTATTTGATGTAATAGTGATTATTTTTCTGGGGAGCCATGTTTTCTGTGAGTCTTCTAGGAATATCTCTGCTGAAATAATATTAAAATCCTTCTCTGGAGAGGAGTGCCTGCCCTGCTTTCTGCACACATTGGTGTCAATATCAGTTCTGGTGTAATGCGTTGCACTCAAGTAGGTCTTTGTCATTTCAGTGGAATGGGATTTCTTTGATAAAAGCTTTATTCTTAAGTGCGAACTGCAAAGGATGCTTCTCTGCCACCTCGTAGCTCAGGCCATAAAATAAACACGTGACATTTATCCTGCTCTTATGTTGGGCAAAATACCTCTGCCGAGAAAGAAACTGCGGATGGTTTTGTGCAATATTACTTTTGCTGCAGTAAGCCATGAATGCAAAACATAATTCCTATTTAAACCTCCCAACTTTGACTGCTATACATTTTTTCACAAAAGCCTTTTTAAATAAAAAGGTTTTTCTGTCCTACAGTATTGTTTTTATTAGGGTTTTAGTGCATCAGAAAGATAGCACAATAAAGAATGCAGATACCTAGGAAATTAACTTCATCCCAGTTTGGGGATTTCTTCTATAAAATTATTTTAAATTGCCTTGATTTAAGAACCTGGAGTTATACCTATTTTTTCAATTTTAAAGTAAAAATAAAGAAAGAAGATCTACAGGGCAGCAATCATAAGCATTATAAAGTAAGACTGAAATTATTCTCCAGCATTATAGTTTAAGCTGAAATAATCCCGTGATAAAATTATGGTTTTGCTTTGATGATCAGACTTTGCAAGTCAGAAATCTATAAAATACAATGTACAACCAATGTTGCCATGCAGGTGAGTCACTCAAGGTGTAGTTGCCTTTCCTGGTACACCTGTGGTATGTATTCTGTACATATGCCATACATATCAGATAGCAGACAAAAGCATTCACCTGTAAGGTGATGTACTTGCTTAGTACAGACTCAGCACCAGAAAGCCGCGAATTCCCACTGACTGCTGCTGTCGTCTGGGGCGTTTTGCATCATTTCACTGGAGCAGACCCTCAGAAACAAAACACTCTGGTTTTCCTGTGGCTACCTTGGGGGTACCAAACATTATTTTATTTTATTTGCAAGGCTTGATTCTCACCTTGTGCGCCCAAATCGGTAGCGCCGTTCCGGTGGGACAATGGTGTCATGCCGGTAGGAGCAGGATGTGAGCTGAACACAAGGTGGGTAGTCTGACTCTTTCCATCTCAGCATCCTCTTCTCCTGACCCATTTTGCGGTTCGTGTCCTCACAGGATAGGTTTGTTGTGAATTTATTTAATCATAGGCTAGATTATCTTGTTACTGAATATGCTTACAACGGTGTGAGAGAAGTCCATTAATAGTTAGTAGTCAGCAATGTGTCCCTAAAGGAATTGTCTTGTAAATGGAGTCTGGTGACACATAAGTGACATGTTTGTACCTCCCCCGGCTCCTGACATGATGTAAGCATCAGATCCAGCACTGAGAATGTTCCCACAGGGCAGAGGCAGCAAGGCAGATGGCTTTCAGTGGTCCCTGAAAAGTCACCCACCCTTGAGCTTTGGTAGGCTGGGCTGAGGTGACCGGTTCTGCTCTGCTCTGGGCAAAACGTTTTCAGAGCTATCTGTGCCTTTTGAGAAGTTCTATCATTTCAATGGTGTATTTTCTTAGAGATAAGGGAAATACTGTTTGTGAGGTTTATGCCTATCAGCATTTGTATTTGTGTTGGGTTTTAATACCATCCGTTTAACAGATCCTCAGATGTTAGGTTGGATAGGTAGACTAATTCAGACTCCAAATAGTAATATTTAATACCTAAAATAACCAGATGAATTTACCCTTGTATCCATGTTTTCTATATATTGCTGTACAAATTTAATATTAACATTTAAAACCTGTAGGGAAGTTTCATATTCAAAACACGTAGGTGAACAATGACATAGCTAACAATAATCGTGTTAAAAGAAGCTAATTAATGTGGAATGTCATTTTAGCTGGAAGTTACCGAGTAGACAAATACTGTACAAAAATGATAGCACACAAAGTTGACACATCTTTGATATTATCCTAACCTAGCGCTGGGCTGAAAAAAATGACCTTTTGTTGTAGCTATAGAATATTCTTGGTCCTTGTGAGTAGGCCCTCGGGTCAGCTAATGGCTGCTGGCCTAAATTGGTAACTGGATCTGCAGGAAAGGAATTACCGTTCGGGCTCTCTCGGTGATTTTGAATTATGATCCAGAGCTGTTTTTCTAAGAGTCTGAAAAAAAAAGGGAAAAAAAGATTATATGTATCTCTGTATTACAGAGTTGTGTAACTGCAATGTGAGTGATACCACAAGATGAATTATAAGTGATTGTCAGTTATTGAATTTTGTATAAACAAACGTAATGTGTATGGAGCAGTCTTTTTTCCCCCTCTGGACTCTGCATCCATCCGCAGCGAGAGGCTGTTTGTGCTGTTAAGAGATCCCAGCTTGTGTGGATAAGGCAGACTTGAGGTGGACGCAGAGTGAACGGACCAAGACCATGTACGTGCAGCAGTTCAGTGGCAGAGCTGAGAGCAGGGCTGATCTTCCGTCCGGAGAGGTGTATTGCTGAAACATCCTGCCTCAGTCATCTTCTTTTTGTTGTTTATTTGGTTTTGGGGTTTTTTTTAAGAACTATATTGAAAATGGCACCACAAAATCTGAAAAGGTTTTTTTACCTGCTTAAGTAACGTGCAAAAGAGATAGACCTCAGTTGGATACAGCCAGACCTGCATCCCTGGTCGTGATCTCATCAGTAAACCAGACCTGAATTATTCATGCAGGGTTTAGGGATCATCTCTGAAAATCGATGGAGGTGAGAATACAGAACTCATTCCTCCTTTTTATTTCCAGCACATCTCCCAATGGGATTTACAGGAATGAAAACCAAAATTCATCTTCAGTACTAAACTGAAAATTGTAAGAAGGTTGGGGTGGTTTTTTTTCTGATTTAGATTCTTCGCACAGTGTATGATAAATTGTTCAGTAAATACTGGTGTGAAATTTATACCTTAACTTTATGATATAACAGCTACAGGTGCTTTGGAGGGCCAGGTCTGATGGAATCTGTGCGTTGCCTTTAGGTGTTGCCACAGGTAGTGCTTATGTGCCAGCACTGCAGTGTTTGGGTCCTTCCATCGCACGGCTTTGGATTCCCTCTTTGTCTCAGAGCCCTGCTAGTACCTCTGGCGCACAGAAATCTCAGTATGGGAACCGAGCGTTGCGTGATGTCCTTCTGGTAACAGATTCATGTGCCTTGCGGGCTCTTATTTGTTATTTGATTCTTAAGGCCCAGGGAAACAGATCTGCAGATAACTCAACTGTGGATTTACGTGGCGTAGAGGTGATGGATGTGCTTGGCCAGCCATTTTCCCCTTGAACTGCAGCTCCAGCCAGTTATAAGGAACATGTGGATGTAAAGATGAGATGGAAGAAAAGACAGAATATCCATTTCTGTCTCCTCCCCCTCAGGGAGTACAGCTGTATCTCACGAAAAGACTTTAGAAGTCATTGCCAGTTAAAATTGATCAGCTAGGAATTGCTCATCGTCTGAAACAGTCCTCAATTTCTCTGTACGTTTCCAAACGCCCCACACACCACAATTAGAGGGCAATGTTTAAACCACAGCTCCCCAGTAAACCTTTGGAGTCTTTGCTTTTGTTTCTTTACCCTCCAAGCACTCTTGGATGGCAATGGAGCAGAGTTTGGTTTTGTTGTTGTGGTGTGCGTGTTGTAAGATTACATGACTTTTTTCCCCCCAATATGTCATATTTCCAAATACACCATGAGAATGAAATTGTCGCCTCTGGTCTGATGTCGATAAAACAAAGGTACATAGAAACAAAACAATTAGTGGATAGAGTTTTCTTTGAGTACCAACAAGAAGGATGAGTTTATGGAGTGCTAGCTGGGCATCAGTGGTATTGCTGACAGCTATGAGAGACCTTAATTAGTGTGAGACATGTTCCACTAATGAGCAAATTTAACATACTTCTTCCTAAATGCAAAGTTTGGAAGAAAATATGCAAATGTAAATATATTTATACAGATGGACAGAGGCTGTTCACCTTACTCTGATGGAGCAGATGCCCATGAAGCCGGTCTTGATGTTGTTACGTGTGGTTCCACAACCCCAGCTGGTGGAGAGCAGCTCCTTTGGCTCCATCTCCCTCTCCCCACTCCCAGCACAGGCAGCGCTTCTTGATGATGCAACTCCAGCTCCAGGCTTCAAAACTTCAAACTATCCCACACCCATTCCTCTCCAGACTGTCCATATTGCACATCCATAGATCAGTGCTCCATCAAGTAGTTAGGCATGTTTTTTTGGGTTGGTTTGTTTGCTTTTTCTGAAGCAGGCTATAAACTAACTAAAAATTCTATATAGATTTGACTTTAAGTGAAGTAATTCTACAAAAGCCTGTGGAGCTCCCTTGGCACATACAAAGGGATTCCAGATTTGCTCCCTTGTGCCCCTCCGTAGGAAGTGATGGTGCTGACCTCAGTCCTTGCGCAAAGCCTGTGGAGTAAAACCAGAGTGCACACTTGCATTGGTTGTGCTGCTGTAGGTTAAATATTAGAAGAACCTGAGACAGATGGCAGGGTTCCTGATGTGGCTGAAGGCCATGGCTCTGTCGCAAACTATTTTTTAATGAATTGAGTTTCCAAGTGACGACTAGGATGACCTCACTTCAGGGGCTGTCGTGCCTGAAGAGGGTAAAGAGTGAGGAGAGGCAGTGGAATGAAGAAATCTCATTCTTGCTTACTGACTGCTTTCCAGCCACAGTGACAAAAAGGCAATTTTTCATTCTGAAATAGAGGAGGGCTTAAAATGATGAGCATCTGTGGCTTATAAAAATAGGTAATGTAACATATGAGGCTGGATTTCAGCAGGGCCAAAGGTGAAGAAAAGTCAACCCTAATGACTCCCTTCAGAATTTCCTCTGGAGATTTATGTAGCAGGCTGGACAAGACCTCAAAGCTCCCAGATGAGGGTGGGAGCGCTCCTGCTCCAGAAGGTGATGCGGTGTTGCCAGAGTTGCATTGGTCTAGCATGAGTCTTGCATTTCTCATTTCTCCCCCGCTTCTTTCCCCCATCTCTGCATGTTACATTTATGTTTACTGGTATCTTTCAAGAAGGGAGGTGAAAGAGATGGACTAGAGAATATTTCTGGCCATTTTGTATTCTGTTATTATCATCTAATCACTTTGTAGCTTCTACAGTCTATACTTTGCTTCCCATTATGTACAAAACCTAAAGGATACAGATGGAAAAATATGACAGAGGCTATCAAGACAAGCTCCCACTAATTTCCCAAGCTGGCTAAAGCGACATGTGAGTGTATGGTCCTTCCTGTAGCTTTTACTTCATCGCTGCCCCACAAACTAGCCCTCAGACTTGCACTCTGCAGTTGCACGCCCCATCTCCACAACATTATGAGCTGGGGTCAGCAAATGCGTTCTCCACCTCTAAACTCCATGCATCCCATCTCACCCTGCTTCATCCTTGGCTGGAGCTTCAGAATAATATTCCCGATGATTCAAGGGCTCTTCCTTTCGTGAGAGCCTGGGCACAGCTGGATCCATGGTGGCTACTCGGTGCACAGCTTTGAATTGGTGCAGATTCTCACGGCATATCACAATTTGGCAATCTGTGTTACACCATGAACTTCACAGCAGCATTATTTTCTTTCTGGGTATTCCATGTATTTCTCAGAGAAAAGACATTATGAATAGAACTGGCTGAAGTATGTAATTTCCTTTTCACAGGAAATCCTGTTGTTCTGGGAAAATCTTTTCTTACAGTTTAAAAGTAGGACTGTAGTCTTAAAAATATCCTATGTAAGAGAGGCCATCCGTATTTTCACTAAGGAAAACTGAACACAGGATCTGATTTTTCCAGGATATACGGAATGTAGACCTTGGAACGTAGTCCTGGTACGTGCTTCCAGGCTTTATGCTCTCTCCCAGATCCCAGGCTATGACAAAGAACGTTTTTCTGGTATTCAGCTTCCCTTCATGTTTCTTTGTTAAATACTGTATTTTGCCAGCACGATTGCTTCTCATCACAAACTCAGCAGCATTTGGATTATAGTTAAGACAGTTCTTATTTGATTACACTGCTCCTTATGGAGGGGTGCAGCTGAAAATTAGGAGTATTGCATCAGAATCTTTTGGGGATTATTAAATATTAGCAAAACAAAGCCTTGTGCTGGAGCTGAGGCACAACCGTCTGTCCACGGACTTGGGAGGTTCTCCAGAGTGGAAGCTCATACAGTGAACAGAAAAGAACAAACATTTCTCTTTACTTCGAATGCTTATGCCCACCTCAGCCAAGGAAGAGACCAAGGAAACAAAGGTAGCTCATTTCAAAGGGAGATAAACATGTGCAGAGTCTTTCCATCATTTAAATAGAGGAGGACGCAGAAGTGCTCCATCAAGCCAGTTTAACAAAGCAGTTACAAATACGAGTAGGATGTGAAAATAGAGATTTTTTTCAGTTTCAGTTATATTGCGTATATCTATATATTTACTCTCTGTTACATGTGCTATACAGATAGTTTGGAAAAAAAGGAGTCTAAACGTTATTGTTTCAGTATTAAAGAGCAACACTTTGAGTTCGACATGAAAGGAGTAAAACATTAATTAAGTACAGCACAATGAAGAATTATGCGAAAGCCTGAGAGATATGAATTACCTTTCAGTTTGTTCGTTTAGACGATAACTTTCTAGGTTTATTTTTATGACAGAAGAAACATTTCTCTACTGGAAAAATATCACACAACTCTGTTTTTCTCTGATTCTTTCATTTAAAAGTTTCCTGAACCAGCTCTGTGGAAAGAGGAGAAAGCAGCATTTTGTTCAATACCTATTGTGCAGCTTTATTTACAGAAGCTCTTTGTTTGCAGCTGTTCTGAAGCTTAAAATATTTTGAACTTAAAATGTGTTGGTGCATCTTTGAAGGGACATACTTTAAAATGCTGCAGCCTACCTTTTCCAGTCGGCCTGTTCTGTGGCCTGATGAATGAGTACGGTTTAAGCAATGACACAAAGAAGGTATTTGGAGAAGCTGCAGCAATAGATAGCATCGAAAGCCAGGCGCACTATTTTTGAGCAGTTCTCCAGGCAGTGACATAAGTTTGGGGATAAAAAAAAAAAATCTTCAAAAATCCCCAAGTAAGGCAAACATCCAAAGCTATTAGCCAGTAGAAATCCTTTCGCTTTGCACGGGAGTAGAGGTGATGAGACAGGGCCGTGGCACGTGCCCTGACGGCATGCGAGGAGGTGGGAGCTCTCACTGGGATTCTGGGGGTCTGCTCTGCTCCTCAAGCTGTCAGGGGTGACAGCGGGGTCTTTGCTTCCCCAGCTCACCGAAGGCTTCGTGCTGCGATAGATTTAGGCAAATGTAAATGAATGCAAATCCTGTGCTTGTACTTCTCCTGACATTGAGCTGCTCAAAGTAATCGTGAACTTTGCGAAACCAAACAGAATCTGGCAGCTCAGAGTTATCTTTTCACTGGAACAAAGCGAGAAGAGTCCGCGATTCAGGACGGCTTGTAGAGTGCATCTGGGGGATGAAATGGCTTTTCATTTCATGGCAAATGCTTGCCCCGTTGCACTGGCGTGTGGGGTGCGGACAGCCATGAGGAGCAGTGGAGACTACAGCCATGCAAAGAATCGCTGGAAATAGGCAGATCAGTCCTGTCCTTTAGGAAATTCTCATATATTCAATTCACTTTATTACAGGCCAGTGGTAAAAATCTGCATCTGACCAACAGAAATGCTTATTGAACATATATCGAACATATGTTCAGTGCATATGGAATCTGACACCATTGTTACTGCATCCCTTGCTCCCAAAAAAAGGCTTCAAGAAGAAATGCTAAAATTTGGTCTCAGTTTGGTTTAAGAACAAATAAGATCTGTAGTTTTCAGATCTAGAAGGACAGTTTCCCAAGGCAGTACTGCTGTAAGAGCAAATTATGCGTCCTTGTGTGGTTTAGATCTTCACTTAATGTTGAGGTTGCCCGTTATTTCGTACAGTTGCCACCTTTCAAGCTTGTGTTTCATTTGATTGGCTCCATGTTGGGTGCTGCTGGTTTCTTGCTGGGGTTTTGTGTCTGTGTGAGCACGTGGTGCTAGAAAAAGATTATTGTTAATACCAGGACTCGGTACATTTTACAAGTTGTCTTAACTTGTGTAACAAAGCCATATGCTTACTGTTTGAAAAGGGCTATGGTAAAATTCTGCTAAAAATAGAATGTAGTATTTCCGTGGGAGCAGGGGGCACAAGGATTTGCTGCACCTCAGGTATCTCCATGCCTGCCTTCTCACCTGCAGGAGCACACGCAGAAATTTGATGCTGTTTTAGATGGGTTTTATGATGAAGCTGTGAAATTTCTTGAGAAGATCCTTTTTATTTTTATTTTTTTAGTGGATTAAGGTACGCTTGTGCCAAGGAGAGTTTTAGAAACTAACACGGGGGTGTCAGTGGTGCTGTCTGTGTGACAGAACCTCCTTCACACTGGAGAGCAGGCTTTGCAGGATGGATTTATTTCCAAGTGTGTGTTCACTTTTATAACACAAAGAAGGCTTAAGTGACATAAATACTTATGTATGGAGAAGACCATAGCCATGATGTTCTGCTCTGGAAACCATGCTGCAATGTAAAATCTCCTTTGGGAAATGCAAGGGTAGCCTGATAGCTGAGGTCTGTCCCTTCATTTCCAAGTATGACCTGCAAACATGAATCTTTATGCTGCTCACTAGTCTCTCGTTTGATTTTCACCAGGAGCTCTGACTCTGAAGAAGCATTTGAGACCCCGGAGTCCACTACACCAGTTAAGGCACCACCTTCACCTCCGCAGCCACCCCCCGAAGCGGCGGCGGCAGCAGCAGTTGTAGCAGACATAGCAGAACAAGAAATAAAACCCCAGCTGCCCTTGGAAGACACAGGTAAGGAGCATGTAACGAGTGGGACAGGTTGCTGAGGAAGGTGAAGCTGCAGGGAGGTGTTGGTGTCAGCACAAGCAAGGAATTGATGCTAATAAAACGTTTCCTGGGAGAGTAGTTCGTGTATGCTGGGCCTTATCCATGCTGCGAGGAAAAAAACTGTCGCCTCCTGGAATAAAGTATTGGAGAATTTGTCTGTAACATTTGGCAAATAATAGAAGAGGAGTTTTCTAGAAAAACCTTTCTTCCTTTTGAATCAAACTTCATTCCCTCCTCTCAGAATTGTAGGATTTTGACAAGAGTCAGATGAGTAAAAAGAATGAGGTATGAGATACAGATGCAGGTACCTGGGTGAGCACCATTAACAGTGACGGTTAACTAAATGGTGTTTTCAAACATATTATCAGCTGAAACAGACGGTAAACAAAAAGCTCACAGAGCAATAGAAATATTTATATTAGCTCTGAGGTACAGTATTGCTCTATGGTACAGTATAGGAGGAACACAGGATTATGTGTGAATGTATGTATAATATACATACATAAAATTTGGTACATACTGGCAAAGTAACCTTTAAAAAGGGTTTAAAAAAGCACAAAGAAAATGTTTCCCCCAAAAAAGTGTTCTTTGTTCTCCAAATTGAGTAATGGAATATGAGGGAGTAGAAAGCACTCTATTAGCCCAAAATAGCTTTGTTTGGGCTGTCAGATGACAGCTCAACAATTCAAGATTGAATTCCCTATTATGCTGTCTTCTTTCCCATCTGAAAGTCAAGTCAGCTTGATCACCTGGCTAAATTGTATAAAGGTAATTTTCCTCTAAGCAGACTGAAGCTCACTTGTATTTCATTTGGAAAGATGTATAGCATTGCTGGGCAGTGTTTTAAAGCTTCCATTTCCACTGCAGAAGTGGCTGTGTGTAGCAGTGGGCAAAGCAATGCGTGTATTGTAAAGGCTGTCCGGCTTTGATTTAAACCTTCAGAAAAGTGACAAATAAGTCTTGCAAATGTCTTGAGCCACCTAATGCATTCCTGGGAGTTATGCATTAAGGAAAGCTCTTTAAGATCACGATTTATTATACGAGTTTATAGGAAGCTAGAAAGATGTTCAACAAACTGATTCCACAAAATAAAAATGAAATACTGAGACATCCCAACACTTTTTCTTTTCTGCTGTTAGAGTTCCCTCTTCATTGTAGCAAACAACATTACTCACTCTCCATCTTCTTTCCTTTTTCTAATCTTTTGTTATCTAATGATTACAAAATAAGTGCTGAGAGAACAAAAGAACACATATGCTAAACAGGACTGGAGTGTGTTTTTAATTACCGCAGTAGATTATCTTCAAACCCTTGATTACACATGTGTTTCCCTGGCACATGTGATTCTTTTCTCCCTCCATCCCAGACCTCCCCCTCCTTTCTTTCAGATATTTTTGAAGAAAGGTAGGAAACTGAATATGTCTATTCACAGCCAGCGTGAACTGTATTGAAGGCCATTGGATGGCAGAGATGAAAACATTTCATTTGCAAGTAAGATTTGTCCACAGGAGGCAAGTTACCACAAACTAACAGAGCTATGCTCAGCATTCCAAAATTATGTAAAATGCAGTTACACAACAGGGGAAGGAAGATGTGTAATGCAGAAAAAATTCAATGTAAGAGGGCAACACAAAGTGTTCATTTGTTTTAGAAATCCATAGAAGAAATTAATAATACTAAGACCATAGCTTAGGTGTTTGCATGCTTCTTCAGAAATGCGAACAGTTAAACGTTTTGTACTTTCTAAACCACTGGAGTAACAGTTATCTCGTAGTTTACTTACCTCATAGGTTATGCATGTGGCTGCACACAAAGAGAATGAGTCCCTTCCTCTGGGGTTATGGGCAGTTGAAGCACAGTTCCTCGTTGGTACCATACAGCTAAATAAATAGGTTTCAGTAAAAGAGGAGTAAGGAATACGGGCAACCGGAGAGCCTGGCACACGCACAGGGAGAGGCAGCGATGTCCAGCTGGGTTTCTGGTTCACCAGCTGCATGGCTTTGTCTTCTACATGGGGTTGGTGATGGAGCGTGTGTTTGGATGGAAGGAGGAAGCATAGTAAGTGTTAAAAGGATTATTTCATCTATATCTGACAATAATTACCGATGCAGACGGCTGCAGTTGTGCTGCATGGTATCATTAGCGCAACAGCTGGACCCCACTGCTGGAAAGCCAAGAGGAGCATTTTTAATTAGGTTGACTTCAACGCTAGCTTAATAAATATGATGAAAGTGAAATATAGCTAGACTCATCCTGGGTTTGTGCCAGCTCCTGGTGGGCTAAAACCTGCTGCATGGCTCCAGTCCATCAGCAGTAGAGTAGAAGAGGGGAGTCAGTCTGAGGGCAAGTCTGGAGAGGACGAGGAGTAAAGGAGCATGTATGGAAACTACCTCTGAACCCCAGAAAGTGTCACTAATAAGCCCTCCCGTTCCTCCGTAAATACTTTGTTTCTTGTGGGGAACATGGGTTATACTCTTGAGGCAAATGATTTTGAGGGTGCTTTTTATTATTTTTATTATTTTGGTAGCATTTTAAATTATAAAACATTAAATACCCTGTTTCTGGCCAGGAATTCCTGCCTAGGCAGGGGCATTTCTTTTGCCCTCCCCGCCTCCTTCCCCAATTGATTAATGAATTCCAATTATATACACAGGGAGATGTGAGAGCTGGAGACCCTCTATGCGCTACAGCCTGCCGCTCAGGATATGGGAGATCTATATTCAGGTCCTTCTTGTGCCAGGGAAACAGAGGTTAGGCTTTCCAGTAGCAAGATGATGACCCAGATAAAAACAAACTGAATTTTTGGTATGGAAAACATTCTGCTTCAGTGTTTTTCCTCTTGAAGCCTGACACAGAAAAATTGAAAATAAATTTTATATACAACGTTTTCTCTCAGAATGGCAAAAGTATTTTTACAGATTTTTTTTAAAAAGCACTACTAATTGATTTCCTAACTTCAAAGGTTTCTCATAACAAGCAGGAACTTGAAATAAACTGTGTTTCAGAATGTCTAGTGTTAGGTATAATTCCAATTCCTATATGTTTTCGACAAAGTGTACTTTTCTCCTACGTTATTTCATTATAATAGTAGGTGGGTGCATGCTGTATGCATTTTCCAAGGGTTTGTCTTTGCTTTTCTGTAGAAAACAGAACTAGAATTTAATTTCTTCTGTATTTACTTTATTAGATCTGGTCAAATTTTGCTTCTAAGCCTTTCAAAATAGTGTTTCATTTTGTTTCATAGTGTTAAAGCCTATTTTTAGCCTATTGGCTTTCCCCCTGTTTTAGAGATACTTCAAGAAAGAACAAAATGCTCAAATGTCCTAGCACACAGTGCAGCTCCACCACTAGAAGAATTTGTTATTATTTAAAGAGAAAAATATTTAAAAATAGCTAGAAGTGCATTATATGTTCTAACCTCTTACTATATTTTCATTATTTATAAAGAAATAGTTCAGATTTAGGTTCAATAAGCCTATAGCTGATATTTCATTTTCTTCTTTAAAATATCTTTAAAACAAAACTGAAGTTCCAAAGTTTAGTTTTTGGAAATGTTTCTTTTTGTGAACACGTCCCCGGAGAGCACACTACCTGTGCTGTGGTAGGGGATGCCCCGGGGTACTGCAGTGCTCAGAGGGGGGAAGGCACGGAGAGCTCCGCGGGTGAGGAAGAGATCGGTGATGCTGCATCAGAACGAAACCAGTCTGCCCTCGCCTTGGCTACTTCCCTAGCTCCTTGTGCAACTACTGCCACCAAGTTTCTGCACTTCTTTCCTGAGGCTGTAAAAAGCCGTAAATCCTAATACCCATGCTGACCTAAACCTACGAATGCCTCCTATCATTTCACATTCAATATAAAGCAGCGGTAGAAATTTAATTAAAATTTTGTATCCTCATCAGTCCACAGTTTGGACCACAGGCATGGGGTTGGTTCCTATTCAGATCACTTATGGGTCTTTATTTAAAGAAAGCTGAGTCAAGCGAGGTATGTGTCTACCTCGCTGTTCTTGTGGGACATAGAAGCTTTACTAGCGTCTCAAGCGCCATCAAAATCGTGGTCTTTTGTAATGTACAAAAAAAAAAATATGTAGTTGACAAGATGCATTTTTTTATTTTTTTGATTGCTTTTTTTTGATACTAACAACAGAAATGTCTTTTGTTTATTAATGTAAACAGTCTTATAATATCTTTCTAGCCCTTTTGCTTCTGCCATCATAGGTAGCAGGTGAAAATGCCAGGCATTGAGCATGTCATGGAGCTCTCATTTAGAGGTCTCATCACCCGCATACAAGAAGTCTGGGGGGTTTTTGTTGTTGCTTTTGGTTTTGGGATTGTTTTTGGGTTTCATACCTGATCTGAAATCAGAGAAATTTCCTTGTGGAAGGAGCAGAACTTGGACCTTCTTTTTTAATGCATGAAATGGGAGGGATTTTGGGGGGATTGGCTGGTTTTTATGGCAATGTAGGCTTCCCTGCTATCACTCATCTTCTTGGAATGCTTTATAAAACTTAATATTTACCTGTGGGCAGCTCTTATCAGTATAAATTGTAGGTGACTGTCAGTGCCAAGAAAAGGCATAAACCTTATTTAAAACCTCGTGCTGGGCTCTCTCTAGGGCAAGTCCTGCCTTAATTTTCGTAGCTCCTGTTGTAATAGGTTGTGTTGTAGTATGTTCCTTTGCGATCAAACTGCATTTTAATAAAATACTGTGATTAGTAATACTGATTTGCTTAATTCTGTGATGTAAAAGGAGAAATGGCACTGCTTTTTGGAGCTAATGCTGTTAATGTCAGGTCTTCATATGTCTTTGTAGTAGTAAAGCCGTGTTCTCTTGCAATAGCGAGTACCATTCATGTTTTGCTCTCCAGCATTTCTGCTGTTGCTAGTACTGAGCCAATTGTGTTGTAATGCCAGAAGAGTCTAACAGCAGCATTTCACTTCTACCAAAAGCTGTGTTTTCTGAGACATATTTTGCATAAAGAAACAATAAAAATATCATAGTAGCGAGTCGAGCAACACTCTGCAGAAATCTGTGCTCTAAGTAAAGGATTTGATTAGAAGGAAGTTGAGAAATAAGCAATTAAAGAAGATTAAAGCTCTGCACGATGTGGAACACACCAAATTTGAATGCTGTTTTGCTTGGAGTAGCTGGAAAGCCTTGTACGCTCTCTTTGCTGCTGTGATACATCCCTAACCTCAGCTCTACCAGCCTGTTATTTAAAGTCCAAGTCCTGCAGGGCATTGCTGTATTTTATTTTATTTTATTTTGTTTAAATGCATGTTTATACTGACTTTGAACAAGGGGCCTCAATCCTGTTGAGGCCTTTGGCGCACGCTGGAATGAAAACGATGCATAATTGCAGACGACTTCTTGTTTGCATCCCCTTTTATTTCATGCTGACCTACATTTATACTCTGCTGACGTATTAGAGCTCTGCCAGTGTTTGTTGCGATGTATTCCCCTTAAGTGTCTTCCATTCCCGTTTCAGTGTAAAATGTATAGATTAGCTTAATGCTGGAGTTTTATGGCACTCTTTGAGTCCCCTTAACAGTGGTCCCATTAGTGTCAGAAAGTGATGTGTGTGTGAAGTAAGCACCAGCTCGGCTGGCAAATCAAGTCTAATTAATGAGCTCTCAGCCAGACTGAAACCAAGCCCAACCCAGCGGAGATGAAGGAGAAAAATAAAGTGCCCTGAAGTAGTGCCGTGTTATCAGTATTCATTTAGCAGAAAAACACATTAAAATATTATTTTAATTGATGTAACTTAGCAAAATTCCACGGTCTTAAAAGAGAAACTGTGTAGCTGTCATTCCTGTGACAATCCCTGGAGGTACGTGGTGCCAGACTCAGGTACTGCTTTGGGAAATGTGTCCAGTTTCCTTAAATCTTTTCTGTCCTCTACATCCATAAATGACAATTCTTGTAATCTCTATGCAGACGTACTATTTCCTCTGAAACAAAGAAAACCTGTTTTTTCTGTTCTTAATCCATTCATAGCTTCTAACTAAAAGTAATTATTGATTCTCTCTCTGTATTGCTTTTATGAACAATGTTAATGAATGTAGCTGGGCAAAATGGGAATTACTTGGCAAAACATGTCAAGATTAGGATGAAAAAGAGGTGTTGAAATTTCTCTGAAATCATTTAAGGATGAGAAAAGCATTCATTTTTGTTTGACTGTTTTTCTTTATAATTGCATAATTAAAAAAATTGAAGAATGTTGCGTTGCTTCGATAGGAAAGACCGGGGTGTTTCGATCCACTCCAGAGCTGGCTCACCCCAGCCTGAGCTGTGAGCTGGAGAGAGACTTCCCAGGTCTCAAGTCAAGAGACTTCTAGAAATCTTTATGGGATTCCATTCAAATCTTTAATTACAGTTAAAAGCTGCTCGGTAGAACAGTTTTAAAAATATAAAATTTGAACTACACTTTGAGAAATCGGTTTTAAGTAATTTGTAGGGAGCTTCTAGCGGTCTGTTTTAAGGAAGATTTTCAACTGAGAATATTTGTACAGTTCTCTGATTGACTAAATTTCTTACCTTTACCATGGTTTCCGTCATATGAAATACTCAGTGATTCATGTCTCATTATAAACTTGGAATTATGAGGTCAAAGTGGAGCGTATTGACTGCTTGGGGCAGAGAGAGGAGCAGCATTGATGGATTGTGGGGAGGAAGCCATGTTCCTCTGGGTAGCTGGTAAAAATAGCACATGGGAAACAAAACTTAAGATCAACATGTAATTGCTGGAGCATCAGATAATTTACAGGGAATTTACTGCATAAAAGCTCTGACACAGTTCTGTGAACTCTTTATAATAGTAGAAAACGGGAGTAATAAAGTGCTCAATGTTCAGTTTTTCTGGTATTTGGCATAGCATGTTATGGTTATATCCATCTCTTTAACTAAGTGATAATTAATTTAGAAGAGATGCTCTAGAGGATATTACAAATACATGTTTTGTGTTTTCATGAAACTTGCCTTGAATTCTTTTCTGGAGAGAACAGAACTATTTTTTCCCCTAATCTAGTTTATATATTGGAAATGTCACTTTTGTTTGTATGTCCTTTAATTATTGCGTAGTCCATTTATTTTTTTTACTTGTAGTAATATTATAGTAAAATTTATTAAGCTCCAGTTTTAAAAATGTGTTTAAAATTCACAGTGTTTTCTGTTTGTTCCCACAGGATTATGTTCAGAAACTGTACCCATAACTGATGTGTCACACAGTGAATCAGTTGAAGAAAGCCCTTTCCGTCCCCCTTCCCATTCTTTTTCCACCGTCTTCGATGAGGACAAGCCAATAGCCAGCAGTGGAACTTACAACTTGGACTTTGATAACATTGAGTTGGTTGATTCTCTCCATGCCTTAGGACCGAGCTCTCCAGAATCGAAGAATCGTGATCCCAAAGCGAATGTTCGAAGAAAATCTACCGATTCAGTCCCAGTTTCCAAATCTACATTGTCTCGATCTCTTAGCTTGCAAGCAAGTGATTTTGATGGAGCATCTTATCTTGGCAATAGTGAGACGTTAGCACCGGCAGCAGATGCGTACGGTACTGGCTCAAGTAGTGCTTCTAGTACCCTTAAGAGAACAAAGAAATCCAGACCAGCTTCCTTAAAAAAGAAGCAGTCGGCAAAAAAACCTCTGGATGCTCCGCCGGTGAAGGAAACGCCACAGGAACCGTCTAACCTTGGCCAAGCAGCTTGTGCCCCAGGTGAGGATAAACCAGTATCTGAAGCAAAGGCTGACTCGGTAAAGCCCGAATGTACTGAACCTTCTAAAATCTCTGCTGAGAAACAGGAGGCCCCGCCTGTGCCTGAAGGATCCTACCCGTTGGATCCAGACAGTTTTGAAGGGATTAGTGCGTTTAGCACTGGAGGCAGCAAAGTACAAAACTCTCCCCCTGCCAATAAGAAAACGCTACCTCTTACAACGGCACCGGAGGCTGTGGAGGTGACTCCGCCTGACACTGGAGGACAAGAAGACCCTCCAGTCAAAGGCATTGCGGTGAGGCTGGAGTTTGATTATTCTGAAGAAAAAGGGGTGAGTGAAGACCAGCAGGAGAGTACTCCTCCTCCCAAAAAAGTAGGTAAAAAGCCTGGTGCTAAAATGCCACTACGGAGGCCAAAGACTAAAAAGTCAGTGGAAAAGCTTGACAATGCTCCAACCACACCGACCAAGTCACCCACTGATCCAAATGAAATCCCCATCACAAAAGGCTCTTACACTTTTGATATTGATAAGTGGGATGATCCCAATTTTAACCCATTCTCATCTAGTACAAAAATGCAAGAATCGCCCAAACTGCCTCAACAAACGTACAGTTTTGAGCCAGACATGTGTGAGGACTCTATTGACCCTTTCAAGTCGTCTTCTAAGATAGCCAGCTCACCCTCTAAATCGCCAGCTTCCTTTGAGATACCAGCCAGTGCCAACGAAACAAACGGAACTGATGGAGACAACTTGAATAAACCTGCGAAAAAGAAGAAGACGCCACTAAAAACGTAAGTTAAAGGGCACAGATGTTTCTAGTTTTGAAGAAGCACATTCCTACCCCTTAGCGCAGTTACACCCGGTTTATATTTGAATAGAGAAAGGAAGATGCCGTTGAGCATTGGTAGCCACACAGCTGGACTCATGCCAGGGAAACTCAACCAGTTTCCTCAACAGCTTGATGTTTCTAGAGTGAAGGAGAGAACCAGGGCTAAATCAAGCCACATTAGGCCACTGGACTGGCAATTGGATTTTTGGAGTCTTGGGGCTCAGTGTAGCTTTGAATCTGATTAAGTCCAAAATTTATCAACTTTGTGCCAAATTTTCTGTGACCTCATCTTGGGAATTTGATACTGTTTAAGATGGTCAAAGTATTCACACCAGTAAAGACTGTTTTATGTATCATAGTTTTTAAGAGTAGGATGTGAAATGGTGAGGCAATGACAAATCTCCTATTACACGCAGCAAGGAAGATGGTTTTATCCAGTGACTTATGGTATTTAAAAGAAAATAACCTGAAACAAAAGAGTGCAGTATTGAAATATATTTTTTTAAACACAAGACTAAAAAATGTGAAAAATTTCCTTTCTGTGAAAGAGCTTACAATTCTGCAGAAGGGTTTAAATCTCCTAGACTGCTACAGAATCGGGAAACATCCAGCTTTTAGACACAGCTGACAAATTGCAGGATAAATTTCCTAGCTGCTTGCATTTAGATATTCGATTAAAAACCTCAATGGCTAGTTGCATTGATTCCATGGTTAACTTGCTGGGTCGCATGTTACCTTATCTGTTCAGACATGGCTATTTTGAGTTGGTAATCAGTAAGTTTATATCCCATTTATCTGAAATTGATATCCTGTGTGTATCTATAAGAAAGTATCTCAGTGCATGTCCCTTTAAGGTTTAGAAGTTTCAGCTAGCTAATAAAAATGTGACTAAAAAAATTTAAAAGCCTGGCAACTTGAAGATAACATGGTTAATGTAAAACAGTACAAAAGATGACCTCCCTTACGGAGTGAGATGGAGATTATTCAGTTTTTCTGAGCAGCCTGCTGCCCTCTAGGCTTCTAATTCACGTCCCTTGCCAGATTTGAGGAAGCTTGTGCCATTTTTTTCTTTTTAGGGGCATTTCTGACTTATGGAAAGTTTAGACCACCTTGTAGTTGAGTTGATTTTGAGGGGAGAAGCCTGTTTTTACTGCTATTGCTTCTTTTTGAGGTATGCCTGAAATTTAGCAGGAATTAAGGTGGGAATGAAGATGCATGCCAAGCTGACACATTTTCCAAGCCTGCAGTCCAAACTTGTTTGGTCCAAACCAAGAAGACTTAGAAGTCTGACTGCAAGAGAGGAACAATTTGAATCTTACTGGGGAGATGCAGAGGGAGAGAGGGGAATTTTAATATCACCAGGTCCTTAAGCCTGATATTTGCTGCCAGCCAGAGTCTCCTTGTGTCTTCCAGTAGCTGCAGTGGATCAGACAGACCCCCAGTATAAACCTCTAGGGTCCACCCATCTGCTATGAATATTAGAATCAATTCCAAAGTTATTAATTTAGGGACAACATGAGTTCACAAAGAGTTTGCTAAACCATATCCATCCTTGGGAAAATCCATCACGGAAAGGGCCTGTCCTACAGTCACAAAGTTCAGTGCTGCTCTTGGTCACGGGGGAAGAAATGAAACTACCCTAGAGCAGGGCTTACAGGTTCTCAGGTCAGGAGGTTTTCAGGAATTCCCAGCCCTTGCTTGGGACCACTTCCGCTGCTTTGCGTTATGTGTCTGCTCACTGCAGTCCCGTAACCTACTTTTGCAATGGTTTCTAACAAAGAAGAGAATCTGCATATTAATACACAGTGCAGCCTGCAGCCATAATGCTTTCTAGAAGAAAATCAGCCTAAGGCTTGTTTGGGGGATGCTAGGGGAAGCAGTGGCTTTATTTGTCTTCTTCCTGAAAAGGGCCCTCGGCATGTCTCCTCCGTGGGGTCCAGTGCAGGAGAACCCCTGGCCGGGCAGGGAGATGGGGTGTCAGACCCTCCTTGGCAATGCTGCCGTGGTGGGACAGGAGAGAGAAGCCAGTGCAGCTTCAGCTCCAAGGGGCAGAAAGGAGGGTGTTTGAATTAGGAAATGATACTGTAATATACCAGGACTTCTTTAACCTAATAAATAGACAATTTTGCAAATCTAGGAGTTTTTATTAGCACTATTGAGGGGCGCAGGAATAAAACTCTATGAACCAGTTTGAAAATGTGTTCCTCATATGGAAAGACAGCAATTTCTAGATTCACCTCTCTATGGGAGATGAAGAAGCCAGGCATGAGTTAAAGCCATTGCTAAGCTTGCACTGCTTTGAATCTGTGCCATATGCTAGGTCTTACCTGTGTTAAATCAATAAAAATAATCAGTTTTTATTCTTGAATGAAACCTGCAGCAGTCTAAGTGTTGACCTCCATGTGAAAAGATGAGATTTTTAGGAGAGATGTCAGCTCGACGCAAATTACTCTCTGGTCATATACCTAAGTGCTGAGCTGTTTTGAGATAGATCATATTGCTCAGATGATGCTGAACAAAGAGCAGCTGATGCCTCCCGAGTGCCTGCTTCTGGGGATGGGTAGAAATAGGTGGCTTGTGTAGACATCGCTCTCAAAACTGCTGGATGATGGGAGGCCGTGTTTAGAAACGCAAGGTGCCAACTTTCAAGAGAATGGCACGTGAGAAGAGCCGAGCAGAAGCTGCCAGGCTTATAAGTAGATGAAAACTTTTCTTAGCCTTAATTGTTTGGCAAGGTTTATTTCTGGTTATGGGGCAATTAATTTGTTCTGTCAGAACACAAAGTTAGGTTTCCATGAGAGCCAAAATAGATGAGATTTAAAGAAATGTCATTTTCTTTCTTGACTTAGGTAAATGATTTGAAATGGTCAAGTAGCTTTTTCTGTACTGTCATAACAAATCAGGAGACATGAATAAACCTTGCATAACTGTGCTCTTTCCTTAAGCTTAGCTGCCATTCGAGAACAGTTTTACATCCCATATAATAAGAAATACTGTGTTTTGAAAAGAAAGCAGGTGGCTACCATCAGGGAAGGCAGGAACAGTTAGTATGTTGAAAGGAACTTAACTTGGAGGCATCAGCTTTGAAAAATGTGTTTTGTAAGATGAAAGCGTGTCAAAAGTACAGCATTGAATTTGAAAATATCGAAGGACTTGATGAATATTTTTCTTCCCCATGTATTTCACAATAAAAAGTAGAGGTTAAGATAATACAGGTAGAAAATATGCATGATCAGACTGCCTTAACACATTAACATTAACAGAGTATTTGTAGGTTTATCTTTTTTGTCAGTTCCTTCTGTCTGTCTCTCTTTTCTTTGTCTTATTTGTCTTAGGATGGTAGAAGATGTGATGTCTGTATGTTCTCTGTTGTAAGTAATTCTAAGCTAACAATTCAAATTTCCTCTTTGATTTATGGGCTTTTTAATTTTACTTATTTATTTTGCAGCATGATCAGTTATTATTCAGCATGAAGCTTTTATGTTAACTATTTCACTTCACTGGCACATCTGAAAGTTATTTTAAGTAAGATGCCTGGCTGTGAATGAGTTTGAGGAATCTATCGCCTTATTATCTGTCTGCCTATCAAAGAAGATCCTCTTTTAAAAACTAGATAGATTTTGTATCCTTGAGCTAAAATATGAAAGTTATATTTCTGCCATTGTACAAGAACATTGTACCATCAGTCTTTCATAAATACTGCATAAAGCATTTCTCCTTCTTAAAGGAATAAGCTGTCCTAATTACTTCTAGCTTCATAACTAGATAATTAGTAGCATCGAACACTCCAATATTCAGCTGTTCAATTTATTTTCCCCTCTAGATGTGGTATTGATTTACCCTCTACCAATTGAAAGCCACCATTATAATTTCTAGTGTTGATCTTGCCGTCATTGATCAGGGATGAGCTGGTGGGCAGTAATTTTTGCCACTGCATCTCGGTTCAAACATTAAGTCTTTATCAGTGAGTTTGCTGTGATATTTTTCTCCTTCGTCTAGTTAGTAACAAAAATGTGTTTGAATAACTCTGGCAATAGGCATCAAGACAACAGGTAGATAATTGGTTTGTTTCCTGATTAGAAAATATTTGTAACCCATCGTGAATAAACATAAAGGCAGCATTCATAATTATACACCAAGACATAATGTATGTTTTTCATTCCTTTTGCCTGATTGAAACCTGTGGGATTTTGAAGGGCCACAGTGTCCGTGCTCCCAGTCTGCACTGTGAACTGTCAGGGGAAGTGGAAGCAGAATTGCTGTATTTTGTTACTTCTTTTAAAGAGGGTCCGTTTTGCACATTTGTAACGATAGAGCTTTGTTCTGGCATCTTGGGAACAGCATCTGCCTCAGCTGTTCTTATGCAGTTCATCCAAAGCATACCAATTTTTTTCTTAATGATTTATGTGGTCCTTGGAGCTTAATGCCCAAGTTTATCAGTTTTAATTCTCAGGTAAAGATGTCATTTAGACCTAATTTTCAGATGGGGGACTGAAGCAGACAGAAGCTAAATAATTTGCTTAAGGCCACTGAGGATGTCTGTGGTGGAGCAGGAGTTTGAATTGCAATCGAGCAGCAACTCTGTTCTGTAAACATGATGGTCGTTAGCATGAAAAATATGGCAATCCTGCTTTTCTCAGCTTTTGGGGAATCGAGGCCTGTTCCAAGTGCATGACAAGAATATGTAACTATGGCATGTTTCTCTGTGGTGCTGCTGCCTAATGGGTGGGATTTTAAAGCAGAAGGGCTTACAGAGGTTGCATTGTCTGTGGCTGTCTCTTGCTAAGTATGAAATGACCTGATTCTTGCTGGTATTTACCATACTAACTGTTTTAAATTTATTTTCAGTGATACATTTAGGGTGAAAAAATCACCAAAAAGATCCCCACTATCTGATCCTCCTTCTCAGGTAAAGTACTGCCTTATTTTGGTGCATATAATGTGTGTTCTTGTAGGGGCAAAAAAGGGAAATTTGATTTACTTAATTGTAGAATTGTACATTTAATAATAGAAGAGGTTTTTGTAAAGAATATAAGCATGTTGGTGTCCACGTATAGCACATTGGGCTATAATGATATGGTATTAACCTTTTGGTCTCTAGAAGCATCTATACAACATATATTAGATCTAGTATTTGCTCTGGGAATTCCAGTTAGACTATTAGTAAATGCACTTTGGAAAGTCCTGTGTTACAGTGGAGCAATGATACGAATAAATATCTTCAATCGGTTGTCTGAAAAACTAGACATAACTATCCACCCTGGAGTTTTTAAATTAGAAACTAAGAAACTAAATGCATCAAATTGGTGGGCTGGAGGGGAAATAGAAATAAAACAAGTGGGCTGATCCACCAGGAACATGTGCTTGGATGGTTTTATTACTTGTTGTAAACTACCGGCAGGTGGTTTTCTTGGAAGAGAAGTTAACAAATGCTGTTCTGCCTACAAAGGCCTAACCACTTTGATGTGGCACAGCTCCTTCTGTGCTGCTGTTCCTCTTCCTGTTATCCATCCTACCCTTTTATTTGTGCTGCTCGACAGCCTGGAAGCAAAGAAAGGGTTCGCGACCTCTCAGACCTACGAAGGCTTGCTCCTGTGAGGGAAGCCTAAAAAGTTGGTTTTGGTAGTCAAAGACTTCGGTCATGGATGATGTGTGCCACTTATGTCAAGTGTCGAACAGATTTAAACGCCTCTGGATTTTCTTTCTTCCTTCTTATCAAGGCAGCTTTGCAATGCATTTATCATAAAAGAGTTTAGTTATACTGGGAAAACTTGCTGCTAGTAGAGTTCTAAATGAAGTACTTCAATATTTTTCATTAAGTATTTTATACAGAGCTGCAGCCAAGAGCATGGAATTAAAAAGATGACTGTGGTTGTGCAAAGGAATTCAGAGAGTTAACTATTCAACGTGTTAATGAAAGATAATAGTATTAATTGGCACTTGTTTTCTGCAGGATCCCACTCCATTGCCTACTCCAGAAACACCTCCCGTCATATCCACGGTGGTTCACGCGACAGACGAGGAGAAGCTGGCGTCTTCAGTGACCAGTCAGAAATGGACCTGCATGACTGTGGACCTGAACACGGACAAGCAGGATTACCCCCAACCATCCGATTTGTCTACATTTGTTAATGAGACTAAGTTCAGCTCTCCTACAGAGGGTATGCTTTACAAAGGACTGTCTGCATCCAGCTAATGTTTTATTGCTGAATGGAAACTGTATTATTTGGGACCCCTAACAAATGATGCTCTTTGGACCAGCCTGGGGAACTTGGCAATTATGGGGAGCTGAGTGTAAGACCCCAGCAGTCCAACCCTGAGTTTTTCAAGAGAGGAAGCTTAAAGGAAAGTGAAAGGAGCCTTCAGAGAAAGGCTTTTGCTTCCTTCGTATGGTTAAGTATAGACATGCTCAGTTCTTCTGTGCGTGCTACCCGTTGTCTCAGTGCCTTCACAGGAGACTGGGGCCTGATACTGCTCTGGGTTAGCGTTCCTGGATCCAGAGTCACTGAACTCAGACTGTGCTTGAGCCTGTTCCTCTAACCTGTATGGGAGAAGGTCCCAGATTAAAATTCTGCTCCAAGTTTGTGTATTGCATTAGGACCCTTAGCATGCCATCTCTGCTCCAGGTCCCTAGGAGCCAGGTATCTTTATGCATAAAAATGTCCGGGATACCCCCTGCATGAGATATATAGTTATCATTCACGTGCCAGATAAAATTTCCCTCTAGATCAGCTTATTCAGATTTTTCCTGTCATACCTTACTATAAGCAGTTGTGAGCTAAAGCTGGAAGTTTCTGTTAAGAGAACTGTCATTCCAGGTCTGTGAAATATGGAAGAGACAGAATTTAGAAAATTTGTGTGTGGCCTTCCGTGGGGTTACCAGAGGGAATACTGCTTTGCAACATCTGCTCCAAGGGCAGATTTTCAGCTTTGTGGGTGGGAAGAATGTATGAGTTTAACTTGGCTTAAACTTTTTCTTCTTGATCAGAATTTATTTTTTTTTCCCTGACCTTTCAACCGGTGTCCCAATTTACCATTAAAGCTACTTTATGCCATTTTAGACTGGATCTGAGGAATTTTTGCCTAATTAAAAACTGCAAAGCTTTTAGTTCAAATGTGTTTGACATTAAAAGTCATGAATAATCACAGTGGTTTTAATGGGATTGCACATGTTCATATGCACGTGCTTATGTTTGTGTGGCCTGGGCTTTTTGGAAATCTGTTGAGTGTTCTGTACAGATAAGTATTTCAGTCTGGATAAATCCATTTGGCTTTATTGTCAAATTAGAGATTTTAGACATCATATTCATTTGTATTTAAAAAAAATTAAGAAATACTTTTTAGAAAATAAGCCCCCCAAATCTGGGAAAATGGAACTTATATGGAAGGAAATAGAACAAAAGAATAGTGAGAGATACTCTTAAGGCAATCATTTTAGCTATCAAAGTGCGTAGAAGAAAGTGAGCAAAGCTCCTAATTAAATGCTAATTGTCTTGTCTCATGTGTGCTGCATGGTATAGTCGGAGTTTCAGATTACATGCTAATTATAATCAACAATGCTTCCGCTTTTCAGATCTCTTCAAAATAATAATTTTTTTTTTTCCCTTGACAGTCGTGCTCCTGCAGCGTTGAGAAATTTTTGAGTAATTCCAGGGCTGTTTCTCAGTGCAACTATTTTTACCCCTCCCAGATACTAGTACGAGTGTTATCCTGTAACCTAACACGGCTTTTGTACAGACACAGCCCAACTACTGAGTCAGCCAATACATCCAGCTCACATCTGTTGCATGTGCTGCTTATAACTGCTGCTATTTTCGTGTTTCACAGACCAGGGATAAGCAGTAATTATTAGCAGAAAATTCTGGTGTAATCTTGCAGCTATTTGTGGGAGGAGTTGGAGGACATCACTTAGTAAGTCTATCATATGTGTTTATAAAAGATAATTATCTTACTTCATGGGATATCCTGGGGCATCTGTAATTTTGAATGTGTAGAAATAACTGGAGCCTAAGATTTTGGAGGGGAAATGATGTCTTGGAGGAGATACCTAGGAGAGGAGATAGTGTCTAATTATGGTGGAAACTACTGAGAGCAATGAGACGACACAAACTGCGTTTAGCGAGCCATGTTATTCCTTTTATTTCTAGTTGAAGTATTTCCATCTGTCTCCTGCCTTTTTAAAAAATCAGTAACGTTAAATGCACGTTGTCCCAAAAGTCAGTGTGGATTGCAGTTGCAAAGCCCTGCAGGCAGATGGAAGATGACTGCCGGCTGTGCCAGCAGAGGACAGTGCCGGTACGTCTCCTGCCCGTGAGCACGCGTCTACGCTCACTCACTGATTGCTCTCTGGGGCTGTAACGCTGCCCCACGACCACTCACCATGCACCTCATCAGGCTTTGTGTAGATAAATGAAATATAGAAAGGCAGTTACTAAACACTGGATCTGGTATTTCATGCTTTTTCCTGCAACGCTGCATCCAGGAGGTGGTTTGAAGCTCATCGTTTCAGTTTTGGGTTTGCTTTCACTAGGAAGAAGCTTGTCTCTGATACCAGGAGGTTGTCCATCTTGCCTGGCTCCCTGTTACCATCAAAAACACACGGTGCTAGGAATTTAAATGTGAGGAGCCTGCTGTTATAGCATTTTCTTCACTTAGATGTTTCACTATTAGTATCTCCCACGTGTCAGGTACTGAGAGTTTGTGGCTGTTCCTCTTCAGTGGTTGTTTGACAAAATACATAGACTTGTGGAATTACAGTGCTTGTACTCTACGATGCTTTTTATTGTAAAAGACTTTTGAGCATTGTAAACTCACTTAGCACCCTTTGAAACTTTTTTTTTTTTAAACAAAACAGGTAAGAGATTATTTTTAGGGTTAGTTTGTTTTTAAAGAACAAAGGTTTTAATGATGGTTACCATCTTCCTGGTGCAAGCCCTACTTTTCGAAAGCTGCCCAAATTGAGAAGAACTTTAGCACATACTTTTATTGTAATGTAAATGCAAGTGTGCCATTCCTTAGAACTTATCTAGAATGGAAATGAAATTATACAAGTGGTTTATTGAATTAACTCATGGAAACAAAGTGAAATACAGCATTAGGACAAATTAATTATGTTTTTCATTTTTAAATTAAGGTGTCATTGAACAAAGTCTTTGCTTTTATTTGGGTGCAGGAAGGTGTGCTTTCTTTCCCTTTTGTCTGTCTGCCTCTATATCAGCTACTGGGTGACCATGGATTGGAAAGAAGTGCTGGTTATTTCCTCCAGTGTAATTAGAAGATTAGAAGTAGAGAAGCAGTAAAGATTTGCATTTTTATTAGGGTTTAGATTTAAGGTTCTTTGTAAATTTTCCTGCCTTAGGCTTTTCCTCTGAAAGTAAAATGTGAAAGTAGCGCAGTAAGCTGAGCTGTTGTCTCACCCCTTGTTCAGTGAGCATACAGGTATTTTATGTATCTTTTCATCTTTAGTGATACCACACTAGTCCTTCTGAATTAAGAATTGTGTGATAAACATTAAGTAATAGAAATTACTTCATTTCTCAACAGCTTTTAAAATCTTTTTGCGTACATGAAAGGAAACTGGTCTCAGCATTACTGATTATTGAAAAATGTGTTTTCTGTGATAACGTGATAGAGGAAAGTTATCTGTGCTCTGAAAGCACTCTGAAACTTTCTTAATATTCTGGCCCCTGGGGCAGAGTCTTCAGCAAATTGATAAAGCTGAAATTTTTCAGGCAAATTAATTTGCCTGAAACGTGTCATAGGTTCATTGTTGAAAATCAGTGCACCATCTGCTTTCTCTCTGTATATTCTGTTTTTAATACCTCCTAGAAAAGTATTGAGCAGAATGGGAGTGGCCCTTGTAAATGAGATCTCATTTACTTCTGCAAAAATCATTTCATGGCATGTATTTAACAGCTCTTTTTTGTTTGTGTTGCAGAATTGGAATATGGCAACTCATATGAAATAGAATATATGGAGAAAATAGGCTCCTCTGTGCCTGTAAGTTCTCACTTCCATTTCCATTCATTTGCATTCCCATGTCATAATACACTATCCTGCAGCAGATTCGCAAAACCAGTTCCTTTCAATTGGCATAACTGGGGTAAATTGTATGTGATTTGTTGTCCTATATCCTGTAGAGCTTGTTCCATTTTGTTATTATATTTTTAAGCTAGCATCACAGTAGTTCTTTCTGGAGATGAAAAGCAAATCAGTATTTCCGGCAGTGTAGAGTACAGAGCTGTCTACCAGCTATTGAACTATTTTAAGAAACTGGGAGTAAAACTTCTAAGAAGATGGAGGGAATTGGGAGAGAATACAGAATGAATGTGAAATATGGAATGCGGTACAATACGTTACCAGTTGTTTTGCCTTCTATTTAATTCATGGATTTGATAGCTTGACTAGATCCAATGGGGGTATATCCACAGGGGAAGTTAGAAAAATCAAGCATGTATGTCAGGTGCTTAAACTGATGAGAAGTTTCAATGAATATTTTAGTAAAACTGTCAGTCAAGGGATGCCTCCTGCCTGACAGGACCAGAAATCTGGTTAACCCCAAAGTGGGAGAAGAAGAGCCATGCGAGCTGTTTAGGTTTTGTTCTTTAATGGTTTCTTCCTCAAAGGGATCATCTCAGTATCAGTTAGCACAGGCTGTGTTACAGTCCTGTATTATTAGTTGTCTGTCAAGTCATTTGGTCACTTAAGGCTTCAATGACCTGGATTAGCTTTAATGGAGAATGGTTGAGTTGCTTAACGAGCTTTATTTTTCCTGTTGCCAGCAGGATGATAGCACCCCGAAGAAACAATCTTTATATCTAATGTTTGATGCACAGCAGGAGAGCCCAGTCAAATCACCTCCCATCAGGCTGTCTGATTCCACAACACCATGCTCAGGGTATGTCACTGCGAGGAAATGCAGCAATGGACAAGGATGCCAGGGAAATGGGTTGCCACCATACAACGTACACGGGCAATTCTTCCCCTCTCTGCCTCTCTGTTGCCGAGCTGTTTGTTTAAAAATAGATTCCCATCTGTGTTCACATTTGATAGAGAATAGAGGGCAAAGATACAGGAGTTTTATAATGGGAAGGAATAAGAACATGTATTTCTCCTTCATGTTCTTACTAAATAGAGTCACAGTGGCAACTGTTTCACTAGACAATGGCTTCCTACTTAGAGTTTTTTTCTCAGATACTGATGTCATTTTCATGTCAATCTAGTAACCTCCTAATTGCAATTTTTCACTTGGCCTTTCCTAGATATATTTTCTAAACAAGGAGTCTGGTTCATAAGAACAGGATGTGGGGGTTGTATTTACTTCCAAAAAATTTTGCTTGTTAAGGACATCTGTTGTTGTTAGTAAAAGTTGCTTGTTGGGAGGGATGTAGGTCACAATGAGAAAGGGGTAAAAAGGCGAGTGAGAAATATTTAAGGAAGGTGCATAACATTTCTGACGGAACTGGCTTTAATTAGAGACGCCGGTGCATTGCTTTGAAAGGATATTGCAAAGTGTCATGGAGATAATGATATAAAGTTGAGTTGAAACAATGCGTGTGTGTAGACATATACTCACATGAAAGTAATGAAGAGGACTGGCTTAGTTGTTACCAGAAGCAGAATTGTAAGGGCCTTGTGCTCCACCCTGAAAGCATGTACACAACATTTTTCCAGGTCAAGTTTTGAAGACCCTGAAGCCCAGCAGTCCTCCGGAATGAAAATACAACATCCAGCGTCCCGAGTCTTAGCTGCCAGCCAAGAGGCACACTTACAGTCACCTGACAAGTCAAAGCAGAAAGACCTAGAGCCCATGACCCTAGGAACAACTCCAGAGGCTATTGAAATAGTAAGTAATTTATGACAAAGAGTTTAGGAATCATTTGCCCGCAGAAATTTCTCATGTCATATAAAGGTGGATCTTGAAAGTAGAGTGAAACTCAACCTAATACTTAAAGATCTTGGTAGCAGCATGTGGTAGGACCCAAATGAGGGAGGGAGATTGATGGAATTGTTGGAATTCAAAAGAATTTTCTGAATTCTTACAGTATCTTAACATGTTCTAGTGATAACATATCCCAAGTAGATACTTTGAAGTGGTTTTTTTTTCCTCACACAGGCCTTTTTACACTGTGCTTTAACCCAATATTTGAAGAAATACTTTATATATAAAATAAGGGGTTTGATACAAACATAGAGACATGATTTGTTCTGTTGCATGTACTGTGAAATTTCAAAATTTTGTTGGTAAAGAACAGGTGCACTTTCACATTTTCATATTTAGTGTATTGTTGTCATCTGATACTGGTAACGTAAAATTGACTTTTTGATCACTGGAACTCATTCCACCTTCCAGTTAAATCACTTCTTTCAGTGCCTTCTCTGGGTTGGATTTGAATTAGTGGTGAGCCCTTCCTTGCTTCCAACCTGCGCTGCGTACAGACTTTAGAGCATTGGTTCTCAAGTTCGTGAAGGTTCCCTCGAGGCCTCCACTTTTCCAGGCAAACTTGTTTCACAAATGCCTACAGCACTAGGCATGCTAAGCTATATGACAACATATTTACTGAGGAGTCAAAACAAGAAGCAGCTCACTTTAATACTATGCTTAATTTATATTAACAATGCTGTTGATACCACCTCACAAAGCATTTTTTATGAGCTCGTATACTTTTCTCACTGCAGGGAGTCTTGGTACTGAAATCCCAGTGCTCTTGTCTTTGTTAGTCTAATTCTATCCGCCCTCATATTGTGTATTTATCCTGATCATGCTATAATTGTGAATATAGCTTAATTTATCCCCAGTAAGCAGCAAAAGACTTTTGTAAAGACTGCAAAAAGAGTCTTTCATAGGTTTCCCTCAGTTTTGGTGGTCTTCAAAGCTTTTGGACTACCTTAGAGATGCCTGAAATGAACATAAGCTATTGTATGAAGAAAACCTATGGTAACTGGTTGAAAACTATTGTGGAAGTATCGAGAGTGGGCTGTGGTCCATGGTTTGAGAGCCATTGCTTTAGAGGTCCTAATATTACTTACTTCATGTTAGTCTTGGAAAAATTACTCTGCTTTTAAATTAGGAAGAATTGTTCTTTATGTTAGTCTGTTACACCTATGAACCATGTATTCAAAAGTAATCTTCAGCAGGGTATGAAGTCACTAGGAATCAATGATTTGTAGACACATATGTTGCTTTTGGGCTGAACTACTTCGGCAAAATCTCTGTTGCTTATTCTATATCCTCCTTACCCTTCAGACATCTCCTGAAGACTCCTTTGTCTCTGCTGATGCTCTTCTCAATAGGATCTCTAAGAAAACCTCAATATGTGATCAGCCTGAATATCTAGATCCTGACTTAGCAGAAAAGAACCCCCCAGTATTTGCTCAGAAACTTCAGGTTTGTAGCAGAAATATAAATGTCACTTTTCTTTAAGTTTCCCTATACACAGGTAGAGGAATGCTTTGCTTTCTGGAAGGGGTGGGAGGAGGCTTGGAGGGGAGGTGGGAAAGAAGCAAAATAATGATTTGATTCTTTCTAAAGTAACTTTGGCCTTTCAGGAGCTTAAGGAACAGAGATATTTTCATTTAATCCATATAATACATAAATTTCATCAACACTTTCAGCTCTCCTGTACCACTGATGTATATATTTTGCAGAAGTCTTTATAAAGCAAATCTCCTAAGCTTGAACACAGGATTTGATGCGTGGAGAGTTGTCTTGACACCTGGCCTTAGTAGGTCTATATGCATAGATTCATTTTTGGAGATTTAGGCCCTAATTCTGCTGAAATGAAAATTAGACTTTTTTTTTTTTTCTTCCTAGTAATCTAGCTAATGCAGAATTTGGCATGACTTCTTCTAGGAAAAGCAAATTGATCTGCAGACCAGTTCTGTATGTCAGGACATATTTTCTAGAATATTTATAGTGAAATTTTAAAACAGCAAAGGTTGAATTGAGAGCAGCAGCTGGCATAAATTCACATAAAATGAAAACAAGTCTGTGAAAAACAGCTTTAGCTTCGGAAAACATCTATTTTCCCAAAGCGTTGTTCATACTTCCCCCTAATAAAAAATTTTTGTCTATACAGCTGCCTCAAGTCTAACCAAAACCTGGAGTTTTGTATCAATGTTCTAGTCATGAAAGGAATATGGGATGTGTTTGTCACCCACAAATTGTCAGAATTATACATGAAAATATAATATTCCATTTTTGAATGTGTTAAACATTTTTGCTATGTTCTTAATACATTTTTTCCTGTGGATTGGTCACAACCAAACACTTGACAGGAGGAGTTAGAGTTTGCTGCAATGAGGATAGAAGCACTGAAGTTAGCCAGGCAGATTACCCTGTCTTCTTTCTGCTCCGAGGTATCTGTTTTGTGCCTGCCATGTGTGTGTGAGTGTGCACAGACTAAGAAACCGAATGCTGCTTTTTCTTTAACAAGGTAACTAAGGCTCTCAGAGTGCAGGGCACAGCCCTGCACGCCTCAAGTGTGACGCCAAAGAGCATGCTGAAAGCAGTACTGCGCACAGAAATGCTGTCACCTGCTCCGCTCCCAGAGTACCGCTACGTCCAAATTAACAAAAGGCAAATCTGAAGGCAAGAAGCAGGCATGTACCATCTGCAGGAGACAGATTCTGCAGTCCAGGTGGCCATTTGTCATTTGTCTACAGCAAATTTTTTGATGGCAACACAATACCAAACCTACTTCTTATAAAGGTGCTATAGATTTTGACTGTAGGGACATTTTGCCTTTTGTTGGTATTTTCAGCTTGAAATCAGACACCTTGACCCTCAGAGTTTAGAAGGGAAAAATTCACTGAACCCTGCCTTCAGGCATCTTATGAAAGGCATTACAGCAGGTTTGGAAGGGCTATAGAGCTCCCAAGGGAAGAAGGCCTCCCAGCACCATGCGTGTGTTTATTCATGAAGATCTAAACATATTTTTTTTCGCTACTTCCAGGTTGCACTGGCTAGTTCTGCCTCAGAGTGGTGCTTTACACTGTTCTAGGGATGCATGTGGTCCTCACTGTGTTTGGAAAGGGATGGAAAAGCTTGCTCTGATGCGCTGCGTTTGGTGGTTAGCCAGTTGCACAGCCAGTTTATGATGTCCTTCGTGGTACTTTGAACAAAAAAGCCGAACCAGAAATGTTAGTGGCTTTCTTGGCAGGCGGCATCAGCTGAATGGGATGCTGACAGGATGGCAGTGTCCTGCTGCAGTGAGGCATTTTATTCCAAATGAGGATGTGCTTCTGACATGTCCTTCTCCAGTGACCTTTTTCTTATACTGTCCATTACTAAGTTGGTGGGAAGTCTTTTGCCTGATCCTGTATCATCTTGAGCTCGTTGCCTCATAACATTTGGACAGGTTATAGGGTAGAATTTCTTGGTGCTTTAAAGATCAGTCATAAAATAGCTAGTTCAAAAAGGTAAACTTTTTTTTTAGATTAACTGTACTTTTATGAAAAAATAATATTTGATTTCTTTCACTTATCTTAAATAGCCCACGAGCCAGCTGTTTCCATGGTGCGCATATACTTACCAAAGTAAATTAATTCCTTGCAGATTTATGGGTGTTTTAAAGTATGTGGCTATGATCTTTTATTTAAGCAAGAAAAACGTGCTGTCGTCTTCATTAGAAACCAAGCTTAACCTTCTAATTAGGAACAGAAAGAACAAAGGAGGAAAAAATAAATGGAATTTTCCTGTGTGAGTACTAGCCTGTGTGTGACTGTGTCCCCTCGCTCCCTTGCCCGGAGTGGTGGGTGTCAGAGGAGGGTGAGGTGGGATCCTCTCTAGATCCTCTCTACATCCTCATTCTCCCTCTACCTCTCTGTCCTCCAGCACTTTGCTGTAACGTGCAGCAGTCAGGCTCTCCAGCACCAGGAAACACTCGAGATGAAACACGTAATAATACCTAGATGATCTTCACAGGTTATACAAAAAAATTCTGTTAGACATCTGCATTTTTGCTACCAGCCAGCAATTCAGAAACTCACAAATTTTACTATTTTAGACTGAGGAGAATAAGTTCGTATGTTTGTGAATTCTTGTGTGTTACCCAGGGAGGATTCTGAGCTGCAAAAATGTTATAGTCTGTATTTGATTATCCAGAGTTATATTTTAAAGATGCTTTTTAACATCATTACAGCATTTTCTTCTAGCTAGAACAAGTTTATGAACTCCTTAGAACTTAGAAACTGGGAATGGATCTCGTGATTTTTTAGAAAATGCCATTAATCTGTATAACAAACATAGCAAAAATGATACGCAGAGATGAGGAGAGAAAAATAAGCAAAACTCCACCCTGTGAGAGAGAATCAGTAGCATTTCGACATTCACAACTCCATGCTGGTCCAGTCACAGGCATGCTTTTAGCTGAATGCCGTGGGTGTCACGTTAGGCTGGGAAGGACTTTTGTCCTTGCTTAACATCACTATTTCAGTGGGAGGTTGCTAATGTTAAATTAGCCTGTGATGACAACCCTTGTGACCTGCAGTGACTGATGGCCTGGATTAAGTATAATAGGATCCACCAGACTACTGCAGGGACTTAAATTCGGATACTAACTGGCAGAATTCCCTTCTGGTTGGCTGGCCTCAGTTCTTTTCTTAATGTTGTATAATTACATTTAACATTTGCTAAACCATTACAGCATGGGTAACAAGAATATAGCATGCTAAATAAAGACGCAAGCACTTGTTATGGCAAATTAGGTCACCTAAAATGAAGATTAAATACAAGCATTTTCTGCTAGGACTAGGACTGAGAATAAGGACATGCAGTTTGTTGTTCTCGGACAGAGGGAAGTTATTTGGCCACTCCCAAACTTCGTGTCACAGACTTGAACAACAACAGGACTAGTCATCTACTTTTACATTGCCAAAGTGTTCTAGCTTCCAGCGTTGAGATGAATTAACCCTTCTCTATTAAACAGTCTTCATTGGGACGTCCTGTGACTTTTTTGTATAGTGCAGCTTGAACAGAAAGGCGATAGGGTTTGTGTCCACCACCCTACAGATGCCGAGGCGACGTAGAGTTGGGCATGGAAGTAAGATCCAAGGAAAGCAGAGAAACTGAAAGGAAAGGGATCGGCACAAATAGGATTTGGGGGGCTCTCGTGGTAGTGAAGGAGGAGTATTTCCTTCAAACAAGGACACCATTTTTCCTAGTACAATTTTACAAGCAGAGAACTTATGCTTGGATTTTACTTGCTTTTCAGTATATTTGCAAGTACAAAGAGGTCCTGTTCTGCCTCCATTGACCCGTCTGCACACATATCAATTAGTTAGAGGAGCAGATCATTTGATACGCACCCAAACAGTATTTGAGTGCTTGGAAAGGGCAAGCTAATTTTCAGCAGGGCTAAATACATATTCCTCTAAGCAGTATGATAAAACTAGTTTTCATTTTCATTCCAGTACCTTTCTCTATTTTCTTTCACTTTGATTTTTATCTTTGAAGCGAGGTAAGTGCAGCTGGTTAATCGATGTGCATTTATTCCCTTTCTGGTCAGATATCTGGTTTCTGTGAAAGATGCTGGGAAGAGAAGAGGAAGTGTGTTGGGCTCTCAAATATTTACACTAAGATTGCAGTGACCTACATTTAGTAGTAATTCCCCTGCAGACTCTAATGTTTCTGTGCGAGGTTCAGTGACTTATAAATCCCTATGCTTATTATCACTCCCATTAACTGCTTACCTTCTCAGCAGTTAGGTGTTGAACTTACAGCATTGACAGAGTTATTCTGGGTAATACCGTCATCCCGTTGGTCAGGTTATATTATTTTCTCAGGATAGGAATATTTGGAGGCCACAAATAACAGTTACTGAATTGTGCATCAGTTTGGAGCTGTGTAAAATTGGCTTTTGAAATAAAACCATGGAGACTTTTACTGGTTGCTCCTGCCAAAGAGAAAACCCAACAGCCCAGTTGTGACTCGTGTGAAGTGTTTTCAGAATTAGGACAAGACTGCTTGGACCACTACCAGAAGCATTTCTGCTCAACAGTTAAATTCCAACAGTTTTTGCAGTTGTTTTTGGCAATTTTAAGTTGTTTTGCATATCATTATCACTATTCTTTTCTACCATTTACTCAAATGCAAGACAGAACCAGAAAAAACATATGAGTGAGGTGTTGAGCACTGCATTAAAAGATGCATAAGTATGTAATAAATGCTTTAAATGTTCTTTTTTTCCTTAAAAATTTTCCTCGTTCTGGCAGTTCCCTTGACACGTGTTTTTGTATGACCTTAAGGAAATTTGTGTTTCTGTTGCCACAATTAATATTTTCCAGCAATCTCTTAATGAGATCCAGCAAAAGACGCTGCAGGAAGCTTTTGAAATATGATACATCCAGTGCAACAGATTGCTCTCCAGGATGGCCTTTCTTTTGAGGACAGCTTTGATGATCTAATAGCTCTTTTGTATCTCTCGGTTTTTCTTGCCTTGTGTTTGAGGAGGAACTAAAGTACATTTTTTTGAGGTTAGGATACTGAGTTGAGCCAGCAGTGGGCTTATTTATTGGCTGTTTTACCTTTTCTCAGATCTGTGGACAGCACCATGTGGTTTTGTATTTATGCATTTACATCGATGTCTGAGCTTGTGTCCCAGATGTATTTTTTTCCTGTTGTGTACTGGCAGATACTTTCAAAAATACAGGCTAAGTAATTTTGATAGATGTCATGATGCTTTTCACTCAGGTAGGAAAATCCACTGGATTTGGGGTCGTACCTCCTAATTATGTGGGAATTGATCATTATTTTGTGTGTTGATGGTTAAATGTAGCAAAAAAAGAGAAGGGATTGCCTGCTCCATAATGCTAGAATAGCTTAAAAATGAACAAAAAATACAAAGCAAATTAGTGAGAGTCTCTCATGTAAATAAAGATGCAGTATGGTGTTTTGTAAGTACCGTTTAGCTTATTCTTGCTCTAATTAAATTTTCTTGTCTAGTCTTTAATGTTGCTGGTGTGGTTTCTTCACGTTGTCTCCAGATGTGATATCCAGAACATCTAGTCCTGTGATTAACTCGAGTGAGCGTTGTATGTAATTTTTAGTATAGTTTCTTCAATAAGGTGTGATGTAAGAACTCAGAAGGGTTTGCATCAAAATTGACAGTGGGTTTGGATCCTTTCTATTATTCTAGGCTATGCGAGAAGAACTGTGAGCAAGTGAATGATTTATGGAATAGCATCTGACAAAATTTCCTTTAACTGTGTTGAAACAAGAGCATGTGGTGTTGAAATTAATGAGGTCAGTTTGTGTGCACGTTGGGGAGAGGAGGACTGAGCCTTAATTCAGACATTATCTACTCACTTTCACATTCCTCTGCTTCAAGCAGTAGAATGTGACTCTGCTATTTTATTTAAAAAAACCCACACAAAACCAACTAAAAAACCCACAACCTTCTTTTCTAGTAAAATATTTTTCTCACTTTTATGTGAAAAAATCATTAAAAAAATCTTGATTACTATTCTTAATTATTGCAGATAAAGCCTTAAGACTAAGGTACTGCACTAGTGAACTTGAAGGAACAGATGATATTGCTTTATGCACAGAGGTAACAAGTAAACTGGAAAAAGATGTTATCCCCTTTTCAACAGCAAGGAAGTGCTATACCAGAAAAGCTGTACGTGAATATCCATTTCTATCAGTGGCTGAAAAAGGCATTGATCAACCTGACCTCCCTCCCCACGCATGCAAACCCTGGGCCGTGCTCCAGCCCACTCTGTGGCTGCACGTAGCATCATCATAGAGACAGTTTGAATTGTCATGAGAGCCCACTGAAAAATTCTGCTACTGAATCTGCAGGTTCAGTAAAAAAAATTAAATCATTCTGTGTTTTAAAATGCAGTTTTGACACTGGCTTAGCAAGTGACATGTGTACACAGACACAGTAAGAGGGGGATTTCTGGGCATCTGTGTCCTCCCCGCTGAAGTCAGTGCGTTTGCATGTTCTGTACCACGTGAAGTATCTTCTTAGGTCACAGAAATTCAAGGAATTTCAGCCATGCTCAGATACAAAATCTTTCCTGTGAAACTTCTTTTGGTGGAAGGAGTTCATAGAAAGGGAAGGAAAATAATAAATAGAAGAGCATGTCCCTGGCCAGGGCTTGGCCCATCCACCCCCACGGTGCTCCCTGCAGTGGGGCTCCCTGGGGACTGCTCTGGGCAATGCGGGGACCAGAGCGGCTCCTCAGCCTGTGAAGTGGAGGTGCTCTGGCTCTGTCCTGCAGAATTACCCCGAGGACCACGTAGCCTGCGCCTGTGCAGTGGAGTCGTGGGGGTCCCAGCACCGCGCGGGCGGAGGGGCTCCCCTTTCTCTGCTCTGGAGCCTGGAAACATAACAGAGCTCATAGAAATGCCTCTTACCATTAACTTGCTAGGGATATGGTCACATCCACCCCCAAAACTACTTTGTGACCCACCAGCGGCTGAGAGAGAAAGAACATTTTGTTTCCCAGGCCTCCAGAGGCAATACCAAGCTGGGCGGTCAGCACGTACACGTTAGCTGTTAGCGATGGCGAGATGCAAAGCGTAGGTAGGGGACACAGGGACATACGGCTGTGGTGGTGCATCTGCTGCAGAGGGGTCTGCTCTCAGGGAGTTGCTGCGGATGGTGTCTCAAAATGGTTTTTTTAGTATCTTCCTAACTGTCTTTTATAATCTCCTGGGTTTTAATGTGGTGTAACTTGGATCGTTTCTGTCTAGAGTTGTTTGCAAGACACCTCGTGCATCTCAGTGTCACGTACCTCGTTTTTGTTCTCTTCCTCATTTCACATGCCGCTCTCCTCATGCGTTAATCTGGGCCGCTGACATGCGCAAAATTGGCAGCTGCAAATAAAACCTCATTTAACTTACTAATCGCATGTTAAATACCAGTGGGGCAGCAGCACCACTTGTATATTCACACTTTTTATGTAATACCATTTATGATAGATACAGTATATTGGCAGGTGAGACCTAAGAAAGTGAGCTGTCCTCTTGGTTCTGGTTTCTTGATCTATTTTTATGGAAGCAGAATTGCCCTTAACAAGCTCTTTGCCTCCAATTCTAATTTCCTCTGCTGACGTGCATTTCTTGTGGATGTTTTGATGACATTCCTGCATCAGAAAGTAGTGAATTTTCTAATATAGGACTTTAAAATATTGGTGACAAAGTGCTGTCTGTGTTTTCTCCCTATAAGGGTAATATGGCTTTGTTGGTGCTTACCATGGATCATAAATGTGTATCTTATGATTGCTAAATTCAAAGTTATTGCTGTTATAATTTAGTAGTGCACAGGATTCTAGTCCTAGCTCAGGACCCTGGTGCCTAGCACTACACCCGGAAAACATATGAGCAAAACACGTATTTAATGGTTCATTTCTTTGTATTTAAAAAAACAAACACACAGAGAGAACCTGCTATCCCAGCAGATGTTGCCATCTCTAAAAGTGCACTGTACTCCCGGATCGGCACCTCGGATGCAGAAAGCACCACGGGTCTTCTCTACCCCCAGCAAGACTTAGACTCTGCACTACGACTCGCCAGAGCGGAGGTAATTTTCTTCAGAATTTGGAAAAGGAAATATGTGCCCCTTGTGGTTTCCTTCTTTCCTGTTTTCTCCCAAATGATTCATATTACGAACACTTGTTCTATTCTTGAAACCATCCTCAGCCCTGCTAAAGCCACGCTAGAGGCTACCAAAGCAACAGGTGCTATACTGTAAGTTTTACTTTTTTTTGACATAAGTGAAAAGCAGACATTATAAGAAAAAAAATCTATGGTTTTTAACCTCAAGTGTACTCTGTGCATCTTGACATTACTATATAATTATATACAAATTGTAAGATGCCAGAAATAGGAATAAAATTATGTATTTTACAAAGCTACATATAAGATCAGTCTGACTAACAACAACAATTTAAAAATGGGTACAATCTAGTGTTAGAGTATTCCAAACTTTATGATAGATTGCATGAACGAAAGGAGCACAAAGGAACACGGTCCTTTGGGGATAATATTTCATGGACAGTCAGCCCTAAATATGCAAGCAGAAGCAGTAGAACCCCCTTCGAGGACAAACCAGGGGACCGTGTTCCAAACCCAGGCACAGAAGTATTTCAGGTCTGGCACCAGGTCAGATCAGACACGGTGTAGTGTAATATCGCTGTCATATCAGGAATGAAATATGAAACGAGAACATTGCAGCTACTTTCCTAAGTTAGTTTTTTTGAAACTTCAGTCTGATTTCACATCCGAACTTTTTTAATTGTACCTTGCAGTCTGAAAAAGAAAAAAAATCCCTGGGGATGCTTGTATTTGAACCCATTATGCACTCGAAAACTATACCTCTGTTAATTAGGAGTTGTTATTGAATCAAATATTGTACAGTTATTTAATTTCTTCTTTAATGGATCACTTGGTTTTACTGGGTTTTTTTTTCCTTTGCTTGCTTTGTTTCAGATTGTGGCCAAGGAAAGAGAAGTGTCTGAGTGGAAAGAGAAATATGAAGAAAGCAGAAGGGAAGTGATGGAAATGAGGTGGGTTATTAACTTGTCCCTAATCACGCTGACAGAGAGTCTCATAGAGTACCATGATTGCACAACTGTTTCGGTTAGCTGAATTTGTTTCGTTAGTCTTAACTGCAGGGTTTGGATTGATCCTGAACTAATATTTTGTTTTTGCTCTGCATGGTGGGTACCCCTGTTCAGGGTAATCATTGAAAACTCCTGTGTTGCTAATCTCATTTACATCCTCAAAATACTGAGATAAGAGAGGTCTTAATCTAGGTTAATGTAAGGGAAGAATTTCCTCCAGTTTGTGCTGTGAATCCTCACATGAATTGCATAGTGATGTTTCTGTTGCCTGACTGGATGAGTCTGCCTGCAGAGCTCTGCACGGGCTAATTTAAAATTCAGTCTCCACAAATAGTTTTGGTCACAGAAGAAAGAATGTAAAGGTTTGCAGATAGGTAAGAGTAGTACAGGCTCCCTCCAGGACATTATTGTAAAAAGTTTCTTTAATAATAGAAAACAAAAACCCAGTTGCCAGTAGAAAAACATTTCTTGCAAAAGAACTACTCTGGCCTCTTGAGTGTTGACTTTCAAGGAGATTCTACACGCTTTTCTTCGAACTGAGCTGATTTTTTAGTCACTGCACACACTAAGCTTTATTTTAGTTACGCTGTAGTTATCTTGGATTTTACTGCTCCGTTTGAAAGCTGACAGAAGGACTCTGAGCTTTTCAGTTTATTCTAGTTGTATCCGTTCTATTCTATTTCTCCTTGCAAACCTCCCTCTGTTACATTCAGTATCTGTATACTGGAACATAACTGGTTTGACCTTCCTTCCCAGCCCAGTCCTACCACTTGCAAGGGTGACAACAAAATCACTGTAGTGGATGAGGTGAACAGTGTTGCTCAAAGACTCATTATTGCTTCCCATTTAGTCAGTTGAAAGTTTCTTTTTTAACTGCGGTAATACCATAAGAACAACATACCAATGAGCTTGACCTGCTCATTGATCTGCATCTGAGAAAGTCATCAATTGCAAAAGAGAATATATAAAAATATTTTATGGAGTCTTTAAAGCCTGTGATTTTTTACCTTCAAACAAACAGAAAAACCATCCCCCCTTGACTCATAAATAAAAGCAAACTGTCAGATTATTTTAGCATCCTTCTTTTAAGTAATAATTGCTTCTGAGACTGAATTTTCTTAAAAATCAACTTCTTCCCAAAATTAAATGTCTCGGTGGTTTAAAGCTAAAGCCAATGAGCTGTATCAAGTGATGACCTCCATGTGTAATTCCTGCCTATATCCAGGAAAACCGTACTTAGGGAGTAAGGGTAAAAGGGAACTGCGGTGCAGAACTCGGCAAACGCTAGTACGGATGCCAGGAATCGCACATGGCAGATTTGAATAGCAGCAGCGCAGGGCTTTGAGCCAAAGCATCTTAAGAGAAGCATCTGCAAAAGCCAAGGGCAGCCGCCTTATTTCTTCCAGAAAACCATCTCCCAGTGCCCAGCTGAGTTGTCTCACCTCTCTCGCGCTCTGCTTGGGAAAGGAAACAAAATCCTGGCATAGCCCTCAAATGCATAACGACGCAAAATGGAAAGAAGCTGCTGCAAGCAGTCAAACCAAGGAAGCAAAACAAGGAGTGAACATAATTAGGAGTCGTGTAAGGAATGTCTCAGTGTTCAGCACACGCTCAAGTGTGGTACTTGGTCTATGCTCTAGAAATTGCCTGGGTGCCCACAGGCACTGGCAGAGGTTTTTCATTCCTTAATGAAAGGGGAGCAGGGGGTAACACAGAGCAGCTGGCACACAATAGATCTGTACCTTCATCTGCCTCACAGTAATTTGCTTGTGTGTCTACACCCTCAACAAAATTTGCTTTGAAAAGAAACCCAACACATTATCTGAGCCATATTTCCCCCAGGCACATCCCTAGAACATGGGTGAAAAAAAACCCCTGACTAATAATGTCCCAGAATGATAAAGTATGCATCTGTGCACAAAGAAAGATTTCTCTTGAAAGATTAAATGTTGAAACAGTCCATGTGTGGTAAATGAGGGATGCAGCAGTTAGATATGACATAATGATAAGCAAGGAGTGAAGGGATTATCCAGAGTTACAAGCACAAAAGCATCACTTTCCACAGCAGGAGAAGCAATGCTCTGTTACCCAAGTCCTCCATACTCTACCTGGAATATCCTGAGTTCAGCTAAGTTTCCAGAAAAATGTCAGACTGGAGGAAATTCCACTCCAGAGAACAGTAGCCAAGATAAGAAGTTGTAATAATGTAATAACTATGGAAGAGCTAAACCAGGGGTGGCTATACCATAACCCAAGGGTACAACCAGAGGCAGGCGAGAACTATTTAAATATGGTTATTTGGAGGTCTCACTGATTATGCCTCAATAAGGGAAGTCAAGCAGATGACCTCTGAGGTCCTTTGTAGCCCTGGATTTTGGTGGGTTTATGAGTTACGAAATTGTGGGAAGTCAATAAATAGACTGAATGTCTAAAATACCAAAAGTTCAGCCTATGCAGCATGTCAAGCTAGGGTTAAGATGTGCCATAGGAGAGAGGAACGATCTGGCCAAGCACCCTTCGGTTCCCCAGCCATAATGACCGTTATTTAGGCTGCTTGACTGGAAGGCCTTTGACATGAATCTGGATCAAGATTTCACTTGACGACCATGCTTTCCAAATCGAATATTGTTAAAATCAATGTGCCATTGCAGTGTCCACCTCTATGGAACAGCTGCCACACAATTCATGAGGCTGGGTAATGCAGAGAATGTGCTACCTACTTGAACTAGTCTCAGCTGCTAAAAATAAGAAATAGATAATGTCATTTCACCTTGCTGCCGACTTGTGTGGTGCAGCCTAGGCTGGGAAGTGCTGTCATGCTCTAACAGTGTTTGAGGATGTGTTCGTTGCCCTGAGTCCTTGGCTTCATTTTCTAGGATGATAAAACTTCCTAAAGGTGCCTGGTGTTACACGGCTATGACATGGCTTTAAAATCCTTATTGCTTACAGCAGGCTTTTGAGGTAATCTTCTTTGGACATGAAACCGATCCCTTCCTTTTTGGGGAGAATCCTTGTGACTATCTTTGCTCTCAAAAGTGTCACAGGGCAAGTGAGACACTACTGACCTTCGTGGCCAGTGGCCTTCTCGCGCCTTTCTGGGCTCGTGCAGGTTTGCGAGAGGCGGTGCTGGCGTTACCGCATTAGTTTTTTGGGAGCTCTGCAAGTTTCTTCTTTCCTTACTGACTTTGTTTTTCATAGACGGTCCTATAGGCTCATGAATCAAAGCATAGATCAAGCTAGTCTCATTTCATTAGCTTTATTTGGCTCTGGGAAGGGATGGATCATCTTTCTAAATCACATTTAATCTGCTTATTTTGGCTAACCTCTCTTCAAGAAGGAAATTCAAAGCCTACCGTGAGTATATGAAATAAAATAATCTTAAAAGTCACATTTTGCCACATCTGTTTCAAAAACAGATTTGGGAAATAAGACACGGTGGATTTTGTGCTACATAATTGAATATTTTGGTCTTGTTCTCTTAGGTGCTAATGGACCATTGAGTCTCATTTGGAGAGTAGAAGATTAGATATATTTTGGATGAGGGCCAACTATACTCTTGTTAGGTTTACTTGCTACCAGTTATAACTTTACTTAACGTTTACATTAAAAACAAGCAAACACGAACTTGAAGAAGAGGGGAGAAAGCAATGGAAAAGTCAGGCTGTTTGTTACTCTTGAATTAGACCAATGTGATTATGTTTAGATTTAAATTGTGATTCACTTTGGGCATGTTTCAAAGAACAGAATTTGTTTCAAAGCAATCTCTTTTCCCTCCCCCAACCTATATTGATTTAAATGGAGAATTAAAAATCAGGTGCAATGTTTAAACTGTCAGTTTTAGTTGTTACTCAGGCAATAAGGAGCGTATAAGAGTGCGAAGGGATTCTGTATCTCTTTTAACATACCGTGGTTCAGTTATTGAGGAGCATTATTTTCTACATAAGCATTAGCAATTATGATGTTTGCCAAAAGCTTTTCTTTTTTTTTTTTTTCCCTCTTATAGGAAAATAGTTTCAGAATATGAGAAGACGATTGCTCAGATGATAGGTAGGTGTTTCTACTCTGAAAGATGCTATCCTCCACTCTGATTTTCTGAAGAGAGCCTAGAAACATGGTTGAAGTCTGTGGGCTTCATTTTGATGCTAGTTACGTCTGCTGATGCTGCTGGGAATTGTGAATGCGTGAGGACACCCGTGTGTGCTGCCAGGCTGTGATGAAGAGCTAGGGCTTCATCTGACAGAAAGCAGCCCCCGAGGCAGTCCAGGTAATACAGAAAGGTCAGGGCTTTTTCGTCTGCAGCAAAGCAAGCTGTCCCGTAGGAAACATGTTCAAATGCTTTGCCCAGAATTCGTGGATATCTCTGGGAGAGACTTTCAGTGACCCAAAAACCCTTTAGTCATCCGCTCCCAACTGTTTAATGGGAGATACCAAACTTAGCTCTTTACAACAGCGGATTATCTGTGCTAAGTGCATTGGTCAAACCAAAACCTAGATTAACTCCAATCCCATCTGAGAGATTATGAGTGGCCAATCCACCTCCCCAGTTATTTACTGACATAGGGGTCTCCTTTAAGGTCTAAATTACGGCATGTTTTGCCTCATGATAAATAGAAAACGCCTTTGTTAACAGTATGCCCCACAAGTGGAAAACACTATGTGCAGTAGCCTTTCAAAACCAAAGGTTGCAGGACTCGTGTGCTTCCTTGGCACGGGAGGTCTGGCCCCAAGATGTGATTTTAAAGCCTCTTCGTAAGATTTCCAAAGCTTTTTTTCTTAGTGTGGCTATAGAAAGCGCCAGTGGCTTGTGCTGCCCTGCGCTGCTTCCGCTCGAGCTGTCTCCCAGAAGGGCAAACGGCTGAGCAGGGTCCTGGGTTCTCTATGGCCAAAGTTGCTGGGAGGAGCAGGAAAAGCAGCAGTGGCTGATGAGAAAGCAGGACCAAGCTCAAGCAAAGCAGCAGGGAACTGTGAAATAATTGTTAAAAGCCATGAGGAGTGGCCTCGGAGTTAAATCTGGGCTGCGAGATGAGGAGAAAGGCTAGCGTAGCTAATGATACCTGCGAGCAGGGAGCGTTACAAGTACAGCCTGTTTGCACTGTGTTTATTGAAAAATAAAGAAATTATTTCTCTTACGCCCCCTGAGAGAACTGTCACAGAGAGCACAGTGTGCCAGGAACACAACAGCCATACCTGCAGCTTTCTAACCGGTTTTTAACAGGGAAGGATTTTTATTACAGCTATCAACAAATCATATTGTTTTGCCCCTTTTAAAATTGGCAGTCCCCTCACATACAGTCAGTAATGTGACCCCCAAATATTTGCTTGTTTGTTTTTTTTTTAAATTGTTTCTTTTTAATTAACAACCTGAGTTGTGTTTACATACGGTTGTAGCGAATTTGCTTATTTTTTGCCCAGAGAGAGTGGGGGGGGAAGTAGTTCAGTGTCTGGTGCTTTTGCTGCCTTCCTGCATTTCTCAGCCGTTGGGAGACATCCCAGCCTCCTGTCAAGTGCAGGGAAAAAATAGGCCTATAAATAAATAAACAAACAAATATTATTATAATAATAAATAAAATATATATTAATGAATAATATATAATAACAATATGCCTGGCTTCATTCTCTATGGTGTTATGCCTCTGTTGCCTTTTGTATGTACAGCTGAGCAAATGTGCCTGCCTTCTGACGTAACGTCTGTCGTTCTCATCATGCGAGTGTTAAAATCGGAGTGCCCAGAGTATGCAAAGAACTTAATTCATTTTGGTTTACACTAAACATACTCTGGTATGGCTTCGTGCTTGAACCTGGCCATTCATATGTACAAACACAGGACCTGTCCTTTTTTCCCAAGCACATGCATATGGTTAGCAACAAAAATTTCTTTTTGATCACAAATTCAAATTCAATTTTTGAGAAGCAGATTTAAACAAACAAACACACATAATTGAATGGTGAGACTGCAGTGCAACAAGAAGATACAGAATAGGGGTCCTAAGGCAAAGGCAGAGCCATGGCATACATAGTAAATTCTACAATTGCCATTTCCTCTTGTTGCAAAGAAATCAAAGATAATTAAAGTATCAGGCTGTTGAACACTGAGGAAATAGAAAAATCTTTAAACTTCAAATTCAGAGTATCAGTCAGGGTCTTTCAAATGATCTATGGCAAGTTTTTAAGAGCTATGGCTGTAAATAATGTAATTTGCTGTCCATTTGCAAAGGAACTGAAACAACAACAGTGACACAGAAAATATGTGTTAATTAGAGCAGTATGCAAATTCTACAGCAGGTAATATGTTAAATGGGAGGCTTCCTCTCCCTGCATGTACTGTAAATTTTTTGATCTAATTGTCCCACTTTCTCCTGTCATTTGCCATAAATTACAGTCCCTTTTGATATAGGAGTTCACTCATCCAAATGCCACGTTGTAGAGGAAAATGATTGTCTCTGTGCTGTTTGCATATACTTCACTGAACTATTATCACCATAATGCCTTACTGCTAAAGCAAAATAGGCATTTTAACAACAAAAAAAAAAGCCTGTGCTGTTTCTATTTATGATTTAACCCTTCTGAGCTATTTATACAGCCCTGTTAGGAGGGCATTACAAGTGAACCAATCTCACAAATCCCTTTAATGAATATTCAGTGTGGTTGTTAGGTCCCGCTCAGCTTTTTATAGATTGTCATGTGTATGTATAATGAATATTGAAAATAATCCGTATTAGCAATATATGATTGTGTATGTTTGCCGATAAAGGCACTGAAAACATGCATTGCAGACAGTAATTGCCTTCAATTTCAAGGGCTGTGGAAGGTCTAGGATTTGCTGTCGTATACATATAGACCCCAATATTACCCGACTTAGCTCATGCAATTCGTTTCATGCCACACTCTGTACAGCCAGAGCTTGCAAGCCGTCAGCATACAGATCCCTGTTAGTGTCTCTGCATATTTTTTTACTGGTACTTTAACTTTTTTTCTTTTTTTCTTACACTTGCCTCAGCCCCTAACACATTCTTGTTTGTACTGAGGAGTAGAGGGGGGAGAAAAAAAGAACAGGCTTTCCAGGCTAGCCTGCTGCTTGTGCTACTGCTTTGCTGACTGTTGCCCAAGTTTTGCAGCTCACGACTGCGTGGCACTGACAGCCGTATGGAACGGAGCCTGCGTAACCCCGATGTGCACTGCTCCTCACCCTACACACACCTTGCTCACAGCCATCCACGGTTCCCTTCCAAAATCCCTGTCAGGGATTTCCTTTTTATTGATGGATTTGTAATGTTGGGGTTTTTTTCTGTTAAAAATGTATCCTTATACTTGTATGTTTAAAAACATAATTAAATTCTCATTATGAAAAACAAATAGATGTTATGCTTTGTGCATTACAGGTTGTTGCATTACTTATTTTCTGCTTTCCTAACAATTCCTGATTTTCTATTTTGCTTCCGTTTTTGTTGCTTCTTGCTATTTGCTTGCAAAAACAAAACAGGCAAGCCTGGTAAGTAAAGCTTTTCACCAACTTTCACACCAGCATTTTGCATTTTCAGTTTCTTTTGCTTTTGTTCTCCGTTTGCTGCATTCCCATTAAGTAATATAAGTAGTACTGAGCTGAGCCTGAAAGCGGATCTGCTGTGGTGGTGCTCTGATTCTGTCAATTTGGATAGCGTTAGTCCTGAGCATACTGTTGTTGTTGGTGAGCCGTGGACAGTGTGTGTTGCAGACATGGAAACTGTTTAATTAAAATATTTTAATCTCATAACCTCATAAATATCTTTACAAATAAGGGTCTGTAACTCCTTAACTCAGATTGGACTGGCAGACAATTATCAGCACAGTTCCACTACGCAGCTTTTTCATTAAAGCTAAATCATAGTTTTAGAAAATATCTCATAGAGCTTCCAGCCACCCTCCAGCCAGATGCCAGTTTCTGTCTTCTGTAGTATTTAACCACTTCGATTTTAAATGTGTTATCTGAGATTATCAGATGCCCCTTTCCTAAAGCTCACTGGAAACTTTCCCTCTTTTCAATTTATACGTCACTCCCGTCCCCAGTATAAATTACTGTTTTTCGCTTGGAGTTTAACGAGGGCCTCAGCTGACTCCCCGGTGCACGGACACCTCGAGCGTGTAGTGGAAGGGAGAGGAGGAAGGGAGCACGGGGCATCGCTTGCCCCTAATTCCCGTGTGCAAGTTGGGGGGGGCTGGGGATGAGTGCTGGAGGAGCTGGTCCAGCTGAGGAGGATGCACTGGGAGGAACAGGAAGAGCTCGGTAGTTGTGAGGGAGTGAGTCACTAATTAGTAACTTGCTAGATTGCCCTAGAAACAAATAAGAAGGAAGTTACTAAAATACCGCAGACAGCAGTCTCAGAAAAATAAAGTTGTGACATTAAATACATTTAAGTACATTACACGATCATGCAAATGGATCCCTTCCCCTGCACGGAGTTGCGACGACAGAGGTTTTGCCAAAGAACAGGATCCTGCCAGTAAGTGTTTTGGAATTAAGCTAGACCGGGTAATCTCCAGCATGATTAAACAAATCTTGTGCTGGAATGCAAGGTGACAGCTTCTCAGATTTAGAAAAATAAATGAAGGATGACAAATGTTTTTTTTCATTTTACTTGAGAATGCATTCATTTTGACATTACAGATGATCACAGAGTGTCTTTAAGAAGGCAAAATAGAAAAGAATGTTTATTTTTTAGGAAACATTAAATATCATCATACTGACGTGGCATTAGAGGGCTCTGGGGTTCTCAGTTCTGCCATATCAAAGGTGTTTGTTCACCAGTAAAATAAAGGTGTTACAGCTTCCAGTGCTGCAAACTCAGTGCGGGTCCTGAGAGCTCCTCTGGTTCTTTCGACCTTCTGCATCGCCCAGAGCAAAGTAACCCCAGGTCGGCTCTGCCCCAGCAAGGTGCTGTCAGGGGGCGTGCAGAGGGGCACAGAACATAGCCAGCGGGAGCTGACGCATGGCACAGCGTCGTCGCTGCTCTGCGCTTAGTTGGGCTAGCAAAAACCTGTATAAAAGGATCGACTGTGCAAAAGGAAGAGATTAATCTCAGTTTGGGAACTGACAGTATCAACTTTGACATCTCAGAGCTGAGCAGCACTGTGAAATACTCAATTCAGATGAAATTTTCTGTTCAAATAAAAAAAAATTAACTCTTGTTTAGTTCTTTATATTTCAAAATATAAAGGCCTGAATAAAAAGCTGTAGATTCTGAAATGTCCCATGCTTGGGGACATTTGTTGCCTTATTTCAGTTTCCATCGTAGACAAAGGAAAACAGTAATATAAAACTGCTATGTTTTGCGGGTTGGCTTTCATTTCAGTATCATTCAAAGCAGCCCTTAAAACATGGACACAAGAATCCTATTTTAGGATATGAAGCAAACAATGAAGCATTTTGGAATACAATGCCAGTCCTTTTCTTCCAGTGTGATATGGGTATTCCAATTTATTACTAGGTCAGTTCCTTTGAAAAGTTCTCTTCCATATGGATTTGGATTCCTGTTGTGTTCTTCCCACCACCCCTGTCTGAAATTTAACTGTATGCAGGAGAAGCTTGGAAGCTGCTTTCTGCAGACCAGAGCTTAGAAAGTCTGTCTGATGTTAGATTTCCTTGGCACTCGCTACAGTAATCCTCAGAATGAGAGTTTGCAAAACACCGTTTTTCCACGGGAAGAGTTTGAGTTGAATTCCATTAAACAAAGTGCCTTGTTTGTACAGGATTAGAAGAGACGCCAGGAGCTGACAAGCACCGATCAGCAACGGCAAATAATTTCTTGCCAGTGCTAGTAACGTGCATAAATGTCCTTTCCTTCAGCTGGTGCATCTTCGGGCAAACAAGGGAAATCCAACACCTGCCTTTTTCATGGGAACAGCTGAGTTCAGAGTGAAATAAATCATCTGTACGGAGATATATATTCACATTTTCCCTAACATCAAAATATTTAAATATGGCTGTATTTAGCAACCTTTTTCCAAAACAAGATTGTGTCTTTATATAAAAATGAGTTTTCCGGATCCCGTAAACTTACTAATACGCAACGTAGAGCACAGTATAGTAGAATCTATAGATGATAATGAAATTGGTGTTCTTACTACTGTTACCCTTCTGAAAATTGCTTTTTTTCCTCCCCCTCTCTTCTCTCTAACAGAGGATGAGCAGAGAGAGAAATCTGTCTCCCATCACACAGTTCAGCAGCTGATAGTGGAGAAGGAACAAGCTTTGGCAGATCTGAACTCGGTGGAGAAATCACTGGCAGATCTTTTCAGGAGATATGAGAAAATGAAAGAAGTATTGGAGGGGTTTCGGAAGGTGAGTCAAAGTTCCCTCCTTTAAAGATGAAAGCTGAGCAGGCTCAGGTCAGAGGTTATGTCAAAAGTGCGTGATATGACGTAATGCTCAGACGAAGGCTTGCAGCCACGTATCAAATGCAAACGGAAGAATTGTAAAGCTTTTTGCATTGTGTAATATTGCTTCAGATGGCCTCTGTGTGGGGGTGTCAGTGTGAGACTGCAACCCTTAAAATACCTGAATGTGACTCCTGCAAATAGCTGCCTGTCCTACACTTCAACCTCTTGGATTAAATTTAATGTCATCTTCTCGTTTAAGAATGAAGAAGTGTTAAAGAAATGTGCGCAGGAGTATTTATCACGAGTAAAGAAGGAAGAGCAGAGGTATCAAGCACTCAAAATTCACGCTGAGGAAAAACTGGACAGGTAATTGATTGTACACATGTCTTTGCAGGGGTTCGTGCTGCAGGAGGATTCCTGCGGCTGGACCTTGCGTCCCAAACCTGCTCCTTCAATACGCAGAGCACTGCTGCTCTGTGATGGAGGGTGGGGTGAAATGCCGTAATGAGAATTTCTGTGGTGTGCTGGTGTTTCTTCCAGCTACTGACCTTATAGAACACCTTGAATTTATATCGTCAGCAAATGTCTTCATATTTCTTTAACATATTTCCCAGGGAAGGGCAAGAAAGAAGCCTTTAGCTAGGTTTATGCAGCTGTGGAGGGCTATGCTCAGACATTTGCACGCGCAGCAGGTATTCCTGCCCCCAGAGAATTGCTGTGGCCCCTGTGCTGTAGCATCGCCCCCGTGTCAGTCAGCAGAACGGGAGATGTGCGTGCTGCTCGGCTGTTCCAGTGCAGCATCAGCCAGGCGGTCTCTCCCTCCTAACACCGGTTACCTAAGCTGGATCAGCTCAGCTTGTGCTGAGGGTGGTGAGGAGCAGTTGCACAAAACGTGCCAGATAGGCATGGATAGTAACTCCTTAAGCCAGCGTTAAGGAGCGAACATTGGATTGTGGCTTAAGAGAGGCAGCTCTGGTTGATATTTTTAATTTTGGGTTTTTTTACTACGCTTCCATGTAATGACCAATTAAGCATTTCTAGGGATTGCATTCAGGACTCATCTTACAGTCCCTTGGACCCAAGAGAAGTTTCCAGAATGTCACTAGGATTCATCAGGGCCTAAAACAAAGCAAGACTTGGATTTGCTTTCCAGCTGTTGTCCCAGCTGTGAGTCTAATCTGTAAGAACTGGAGATCAGGTTTAGAAACTGCCATAAAACACTTCTTCCTAAGTGATGTTTGGGTCCTCAGCACAGATATCTGGGAGAAGCATGAAGGGAATGGCACAGACATTAAGAAAAGACTTTGCAGCCTCTACTAAGCAGGAGATGGAGTCATGAAAAGCCTCTAGGGACAAGTCTCAGAATACTTTCAGAGACATGCAGAAAGTAACCCTGCCCTCACCACCCAGCTGTTAGGATGCAGTCCATCCTTCGGTACCCGCTGTCCTCTCCCGTAGAGCACCTGACGTGACAAAAATCTGTGTTCTTCTAGAGCCAATGCTGAAATTGCACAAGTGAGAGGCAAGGCTCAGCAAGAGCAAGCAGCGTATCAGGCCAGCCTTCGTAAAGAGCAGCTGAAAGTGGACGCATTGGAACGAACACTGGAACAAAAGGTAAACAGCAATTCAGCTCTTTTAACGCAGAAGTCAGTGGGGTGACCGAAGTCAAGTGAAACTTCCCCAGAGTGGCTGCGTCCAGCTCTTCTCTGGAGCTCAGACTGCAGCCCAGCTCTGCCCGAGGACCTCTCTTGCTGCCCCAGCACCTCCCCAGCCCGGGGAGAGCAGCGCTGCCCAAACCCTGTAACAAAATCAGCTGTGGGCGCCGGGCAGCTCGGGCAGACGGACCCGTGTGCCGGGCTTTGATCTCACCACGGGCCAGCGCTCGGGGCTGCTTCAGACCCGGTCAAAGCTGAGCGTGGTCCCATGTACCAAGCAGGGCCCTTGGTTTGCTTTGGTTCCTGGGTTTCAGGTCTTCTTGTCCAAGTTCTTCTTTTGGTTTCTGTTTCCATTTTTAGTTTTAGCTGTAATTCCAGTGCTAGCTTACATGCCTCCAGTGTTAACAGAGACCAAATGATGAGATACAGATCTGAGGGCAGGCGTGACTGTCGGAAATCCCTATTTATATCTCGTGCTCTCTAGCTCAGCAAAGGAGCTGGTTTTCAGTATAGTACAGCTCATCCTTCCTTGGTGCCCCTGGAAAGCAGGGTGAAAATAATGCCATAGAAGTGCAGCCTAGAAACAAATTTACACTCTATTATTATCGTGTGCTAGGAATGACTGCTATAAAGCTGTCTGCTTTAGTGCTAAGTTGTATTTATTGAAGTCAGAGGAGCTGTATGTGGAAATAAGTAAGGATATTGTTTGAACGCACGATACGTATGCATATATATTCTGTTCTCAGTATCGGAGAAAACTTAATTGTCCCACACTTCTCCCAAAGGTCGAATAATTAAAAAAAAATACTCAATGCAACGATATTTTTCGTAATACTTCATATTGCCTTTTATTTTCCAGAATAAAGAGATAGAAGAATTAACAAAGATTTGTGATGAACTGATTGCCAAAATGGGGAAAAGCTAACTTTTAACCAAATTTCTGGACTTCGATATTGAGTGCAATATGACCATTGGCACACTGATGTCCATACATTTATGTGGACAGGTTATATTTTCACTTTTTCGTATGCACTACTGTATTTTCTTTCTAAATAAAGTTGATTTAATTGTATGCAGTACTAAGATGACTATCAGAATTTCTTGCTATTGTTTGCATTTTCATAGTATAATTCATAGCAAGTTGATCTCAAAGTTCCTGTATCAGGGAGATTGTCAAGTTCTCTAAGAAATTACAAATTGCTGATCCTAGCCTTCCCTTTGTACATGAGTTCCCATGTTGGATGTCTTTTGGATTTAATATAAACATGTATAACTTGCATGGGGACTCTTGCCTTAAGGAGTGTAAACTTTATCTGCATTTGCTGATTTGTAAAATAAAATTAAAAATGAAAAAAAAAGAAAATGCATGTCACTTAAATGAAATTCTCTATTGTAAATAAATTTTTTCGTTGAAAGTTGAAGATAGGTATGGCTCTATTTTATGTACTTCGCTTGCTTACTTCATGTGCGGCACTGGGTTACAGCACCTCTTATTAATGAACTCCTTCCCAGAAAGCACTTCATCACAAGAATATACTACTTCTGTGCACAGACCTATGTCTGTATCTTGCTCTCTCTAGAAATATATATATTCATATATATATATATATAAAAAAAATGCTAGATTTGGACCACTCGGGTCTCAAGTATAGGCTTAATCCTCCAAAATGTTTAATACTCCGACCTGATCCAGCGAATCCCACTGGCAAATGTAATGAGACTGTTTGCACGCGTTGGGGGCTGCGACACGCAATGATGGGATGGTGGGCTTTAAGCGTATCTACCCCTGAAAGGTGAATACATTTTCTTCTCCCTGCTGCTGGAAGAATTTGCCTGCAGGGTTTGAGGAGATGAAGTACGTGTGATCAGAAGTACACCCAGAATAAGCTAGATAAGTAGCATTCTCGCACACCTCTTTATCCTCTAAGTTATCCTCTGCAGAGGATTAGGTATGCAAGATAAGCATTAAGGCTTTAATAGCAAACAAACTGCTTTCGTTGGCTAATGGTACATCTCTTGTATCTCCATGATGTGGACAGTCTTCAGCCTGGTTCTTGTCAGCTCCCTTTTTGTAATCAAAAGTAAGTCAAGTCCCTTTTCTTTCCTTTTGTACTTCTTTTTCATTTCCTACTTCAGGCGTTGGCTGAGCCTCTTTGCTCTTCTGGGCTTCTCTCCTGGGTTTCTTTGGTTTCAGATTATTTTGTGTATGTGGTTAGCAGGACAGAATTTCACCTCTGCTATGTAATGTAAACATAAATGCGTACGCTAACAAATTTAAATGCATGTGTCCCTGTGCCTTCTGCTCTGCAAGTCTGAACTATGGTATTTTAAATATATTTCCAATTCATGCTTGCCTTTGAAAAGTCCATGTAGTTTGAAGCAAGGAAAAGCCTTGGTAAGAAAGAGGATCGAGTTATGGGTGTAATTTTTAAACAAAAGCAAAACTCTTAAGATATGCGCTGTGCTTTCCAGCTGAATTGATACTTTAGGAGAAAATGAATTACAAGTCTCAGTAAGATTTTATGTGTTTGCAAGGTACTTTTTCATGGTACTTTGGATCAAAGATCAGGATGGAGGGGGGAAAAAGTGATACTCCAACTTATTACCGTGGACCCTGTTCTGAAAATGTTACAAGAAGGTGTGGATTATTTTAAGTGCAAATTGTAACAACTAAATAATATGTGGCTGGGGTTTTTTTAACCTTTAAAATCAGTATCTGGACCGCTTCTTAAAAAGAAAAATCAATAGGATTTGCAGAATCTCTAGATATTTTTTAAACCTTTTTGCAATTTTTGCATGTGCCTCAAACAAAATTGGCAAGAGTGATATTATAAAATATTGTGTGTAAACTCTAAATGCTACTGTTATAAGTGGTCTTTTTTTCCTTAATGCCAGGCGAAGCACTGCAGTGTTACACCTGTGTAGGTTCTAGCGATGAAGACTGTAACAGACAAGGAACTCAGCAATGTCCAGGGCATTCGGATGCGTGCGCGGTCATTAGAGGACAAGCAAGTAAGTCGTCACAAACAGTTCAGACTCATTACATGTTTAATCATAGAAATAAATAACCAGTGCTGGAAAGGGAAGAGTATATAGTAAGCTAAGGAGAAAAAGAAAGGTAAATGTTTCCTCTCAGAATAAACCCTATTAATAAATCTCAGTCCTTAATTTTATTGGTTTAGCAGCAATCTGATACAAAATCCCCGAGTATGATTTGTCAGTATGCCGTGATGCAGAGGCATATCCACACTATGTGAAAGCTATAAAAAAGCATTTCAAGTCTTTCCCACTTCTTACTCAAATCTGTCATTTTTAAGTTAAATGACTTACCTGGAAATTAGGAAGAAAAAGAAGCTAACGAGGCACTGCACTCGAGCATGTTCAGAGATATTTAAGGTGCATCAACTGTATCTAAGATAAATTACAATTATTTAAGTTAAGTGGGAGCTTGTCAGTGTGCTGTGATCTGATGCAACTGTATCATTTACTCGTAAGGAACGGCCAGACCTAATGTTGTTGCTCAGTACTGGATGGGTGACCAGGAGCGTGCAGGTCCGTTTGGGTTCAATGTGGCTCTGTTCTAGGCGGCGTTATGAAGTCCTGTTCGTTCAGGTCTTTCTGCGAGCGGGCAAGGAGGGACGGATCCAGAGCGCCTGGAGTGAGCGTTCACTGCTGCTACTCCAACAACTGCAATGCAAAAAGCCTGGCTTCCAGAGTCACCACCTCCGCCAGCTACTTCTCTCTCCTCGTCTTTACATTGCTGTGGCACCCATTGCTGAAGCTGACGTGAGGCGGGGGAAAGAAGAGTATCCTGAAGCAACAAGTCTGCCTTCTTGGAAAGGGATGATTGTATTTCCTAACCGTGTTATTCCACGTACCATATTCCTCGGTAGGCAAAAAGCAATAGGCAGACCTGACAGATGTTCAGATAAAAATTGTTCCATCTGCTAAATATGTCTTGACCTATATGTAAGCTATACAACCCTCTTGTTTATCATAAGGGATCGATTGTGCAAAGCTGTAACATCTTCCTACAATTTAGGTAGTACCTATAAAAAGGAGAAATCTTAGCTGCAAGTAGCCTTGTAGTAGGGTAAAGGACCGATATCTTCCAAATGCTGTTTACTGTTGGCAGCCATTCAAAAGCAAGCTAAAATTTTCAAGCACAAAGTGACTGAAAATTCTAGCAAGCAAATTAGTCTTTCAGAGAACATTTGCGAACTGGACAAAGCCAGAAAACTTGAAATAAAGATGATTTGGTATTAATACAAACTGGTAGGAGAAGGTCATTAAGAGAAGAATGCATGGAGGTATGTTATATTATGTATATTTCCTGGGAAAAAAAAAAAAAACTTTCCAATCTTCTCTTTTCCGATCCTCTGAGAATCTTACCACAACACTGGAAGAAGAAAAAAAAGAGCTTGGAAGTAGTTTTGAACTGGTAAGCTCCCTCCAAAGATCGGCTCATTCTATCTCTACTGCCGGTTTTGAGAACAAGAGGTTAATCCCTGTCTCGTAGAAAAATTATAACTTGAGTAATAACACTTTGTTTATCCAAATTCTTCTTGCAGTTTCAAGGATGTCGTTATTTCTTCACTGTCCTAAACCTTGTTCTTTGAGAGGAAGAGTATATAGCTCCCACTTCAATGACATCAGTAAGAGTTTGAATTGATCTGTGGTGGTTTACATATAGCTTTTTCATTTTGCAAAGTGAATGAAATTACTTGGAGATCTTTAGAGATGTGAGGAACTAAATCGACATTGTTCATAATCCCATTCATTGCAGTCCTACCACGTAAACGATCCCGAATGGGCCGCATCGTAGAAGGCTTTGTGCATCACTAGCTGGTAGGCAGATGTTCCTCTGAAGTGGTTATGTTGAAATTAGGCAAGACGAGAAGTGACATAACGCACGATGTGATAGCACTAGGCAGGGTCTTGGGTCTGTGATATTGGAGAGCAGGGTGGTACCTCCTTTGGTTCAAAGGTCCCTCAGAGGGACAGAGAGGCAGATGAGTGATACTTGTAGATTTTAATGTCCAGCTGTGATGATCTGGTCTAATCTCTGACACACAACATGCATAGGACTGGCTTAAAGTCCAGCTGGTGTAATTGAAGTAGAGGTGGTCTTTCGCGTTCTAGTTTTAGTTGACTGTTTGGAAAAAGGGTTGATTGTCAAGTTTATGGAACTCACAAAATATGTGGCAAAGTAGTTTTTCCACTAGCTTTGTGTTGTGACTTTTTTCAGTATAATACTTTGAAACATCAATTTCAGGCAGTGTCATAGAATTCTGCACATTCACAAAAATTTTATTAAGTTTGCAAACTCTAGAGAGCTTCTTCAAGTGAAATAATGACTGAAACCTCAAGTAGAGTATAACGCTCACCTGCCTTGTAGCTGTTGCCTGTCACACGGACCAAACTGTCTCCTTATTTTATTGTACTCTTTCCACCGTATGGATCCTTCATCATCTCGTGTAGGTTGTGGCTTCAGACTGGGACTATTCTTCTGGGGTTTTGTTCGAATGGGATCTCAGACAAGGCTGTTCTGGTCTGTGCTTAGTTGCTAGGCACAAGTCTGCTAAAGCTGTTAAATTAAAAGATTGCAACGATGCGACAGATCTTGGTTGAGAATGTTAATTTAGACTTAAATATCTCATCTGTATAAAAATCACTTAAGTTGGTTTAAGTATTTTTCATTTCATTCTCAGCTCGAATCAGTTCCTTCAATCTGTTCTGCTACAAGAAATAGGTACTGATTGTATTTTTATTCTCTGATTGCTCTGTAATGATAAATCTGTACTGAATGTAATCTCTGTATATGCTCAGTGCATTTCCTTAATGAGAAAATAAAATACATGCCATGGCTGACAATGTCTCTTGATAAACCAAACCACATCTTTTAATTGGGTTTTCCAGTTGCATCTGACGGTCTGTTTTCCAGCAGAAATTCTGGCTTATTTCTGTGGGATGTATTTCTTAAATCTGTTAGATAAAATAGCGAATGTTGATCGTTTTCTTACAGTGATATTTCCACGATAAAATAAGAAGGTAAGGCTCTATCCTCTTGACAAACACCATCTGTCATTCCTGACTGCAGCCAGGACTCAGATCTTCAGGCAGCTCACGGCCTCCCACCGCCTCCGGTTGATTCTGCCGCCCAGCACGTAACGGGCTGTGTTTTGCTTTTTACGGGTCTGACATTTTTCCTGCCTAATTATGAACCTGAAGTGTGCATGCATGTATACAGCTAGCAACAATAAAGCGTATTTATGGATTGATGATATCGGGGGGGGGGGGGTGTTCACAGTGGTTCTTGGCATAAACATTAACAGGAAGGCAAGCACAGAAAAAATGGTAAAAAACGGATTATTTTTTTTTAAACTCCATTAAAAATACAGAAAATATTTTAAAGTTTCCGTTGCCATGACTATTGGACATGCTATTATGCACAGCTATTCCCAGTCATATGTAAAATAGAAAGTAATTGTCTTCAGTTTGGTTGTTCTGAAGTCTAATCACTCCTGGCACGGTGGCATAATCTTGCTGTCTTCCTTAATGTTGACAGAGAGTTGGGACAAAGGGAGGAGAAACTGATAATGAAATGCCTTCTGCTGCAACTAAAAATGATAGGACTTCTTTTTCATCTGTTGTTAGTTGGATCTATATAGTGGGTCAGTTGGGTAAGTACTGGGTTTGAGTTTAATGCTACCCTCTCACCTTCAAGAAAGGATCTCCAAAGCAAGAGATTCGGAATTTCTCTCTTATGAGTGAGTGAAACTCTCAATTATAATTATAGCTTGTAGGATGGCCCCAAATCATAACTTCCATTTATATCCTCTTGGTTTTGGCAGTACAGACAGTGTTTTCCCTTTGTCCCAGTCTTCTCAAAGACAACGAGAACCTTTGGGGACCTACCAGGAGGGCACATCTGAGCAAAGTGCCCCAACACTTTTCTCAAAGACCATACATGCAACCGTACCGTTTAATTTGAGTCAATATTCATCCACACCCGACTTTTCCTGCAGAGAGAGCAAGGTTCCAAGTTGTCTCTTGTTCTTGGTAAGGAACAGGCAAATCTAGATCAGATTACCTCAGTACTGGCTGTGCTATGTAATGAAAGAAGTTTTAAGTACATCTTGGTGTCACAGACTTTTTTTTCATGTGGATTGTTAGTCGTGTGGCTCTGTTCGGTAGGGATTAAGACAAAGAACACCCTTGTACCTTGTGCTGCCATGTCTTTGTGTGCAACGAAAGCCCAGCTGTGACAGATTTCATTGTGAGCATCACTCCAAAGGGTCTCAATCCTTCTGGACCCCATAGATGTTTAGGATGTAGCCCGGAGCTGTTGGTTGTGGCTGGTGACTGCCACCGGGGAGGAGTTTTATGCTTTTGGGATCAGAAGTCCTGACTGCAATTTGTGGAGCTCAAGGTTATCACCCCGCAGACACATACACTCTTATCATCCAAAGCCAGCAGTGCACGGGGTATTGTAATTGGTAAATTCATGACGTGCTTAGATGTGGCATATTTACTCACAACAGAGTGGCAAAAAATGATAACGGAGTTAATCCAAATAACAGAGCGTATAAAGAGTGTAGCTAGAAATTCCTCATGTTGGTGGCGTAGGTACAAGTGCAGTTTGTTAGCATCTGAACAAACCAAGGAAAAGCCAATGTGGGATTCAGTTCGGAAAGAGCCACAGGAGCAGCAGGAGATACTTGGCAGGGTGGCTTTATGGAAAGTAGGTCTTGTCAAAAACATCTCATTTGAGGTTACGGATTTTTGCTGATAAAGGCAAATACATAGATTTTGCAACACATTTCAGATAAAACTGCAGTCACGGTATACAGACTGAGAGTTCAAGAGCTAGACGAGTGAAAGACTGCAAAAACAAGTTCTCAGTAGAAAGTCACCCAAATGGTATCTTGGACACAGGCGATCTCACATCACCTTTCTGATGATCTCAGAATGTTGTTACCATAGAAAGTGTCACAAAAAGAAGGGGCTGTCAGAGTACTAGCATGTCTGCACCGAGATAGTCCTATGTGTTGCCATAGGGACAGGTTTCCAAGGGAGACAGGTAATGGCAATTTTCTGGAACAAAACTGAAGCAGAGGAATGAGAGTGGGAGGAGATGCGGAGCATTTTGTAGCCACCCAACCCTCCCCTGCTCCGCACCGCACCAGTAACCTGTGAAGGAGTACGCTATTACCAGCATTGATACACCTTTTCTAGCAACCTGATGAGCATTAGAGGTAATGCTTGAAAGGTGAAGGGGGATTTCTCACTTGAAGTCGTTTCCCTTTTCTGAAGAATTCTTTGTCCTCACCAAAATATTTTTCATTTTTTGCTTTAAACACTCACGGCGGAGGTGTTTGAACACCAGCAGAGACTTGGCCAAAAAATTAAGGCTGGTGTTCAAATGTGGTCGCCAGTTCCTGCCACCTTCGTTTGAGACATCTGTCATCTAATTTTAAGCAATGCCAGTCACCCTCAGTTTCTGATTTTCAGTGCAAAAAAAGTAAGTGTCTGCAGAACTGGCCCTGGAGCTCAGATGGACTGGCTGGCATCTCTTCAGCCAGGTCAGAGCCTGATTTTGCACAAAGACAAATTTTTGATGCATGGTTTTGCTCCTGTGCTCTCCCAACCTTCACAGAGCTTTTGTGATCTTGAGGATGTTCTTTGTCTCCCTTTAGCAACTTGTTCTCATCCTCCTTCGCAGCTTTTGGAGGCCTTTTATCAAATGAAAAGAAACCATCCAAAAGTTTGTATTTATTAATTTCAAGTTCTCATATACATGTGTCAATGGAATTCAATTTCTAACAGCATAATAATCTCTAAATTGTGTCTCCCAGCTCTAGGATGATTACTCATTTCAGTCTTTACCGACATGATAGGTTTTGCTCTATTTTATTGTATGCTGAGTGTATGAAGACTTAGTGGCTAAGGCCTATATAAGCCAGCTCCGGAGAAAAACTCCTGCCCCTCGGGCAGACACGCCAGAAACCCAGAAGCTGCATTTAAAGCCGGATCCGTTTAAATCAGCCGGTTGTGAGCGCTGAGCCTTGCTGGGGCTGCAGAGCAGGGGGTTAAGACACACTTTTAAAGCAATCCGCTGACACAGATGAGAAGTAAGCACCTTTGCAGTATCAAACGGCATCAGTGCTTTTTTTGGTCTCACCTCTGAGTTTCACTGCGTCTGCGAAAGCTGCCACCGCCAGCTGTACGTGGGCAGGTAGGAGCAGTTAACGACAAGCCCCGTCTTCATCTCTCCCCTCATTTAGCCCTTCTAAGGGTTAAGCTTTACTTTTGGGAGCCGTCTTTTTTGGACATTTCTCTTGCACTGTACCGTTAACAGTGGTTATGAGTATTTGGCAGTCTCCATCACTTCAGTTTCCACATTCTCCCAGCCAGCTCTGACTCCTTGTATTGGATAAACATGTCTGGTTTTGTTAAATATTCAGTTTCAACGAATATGACTCTGGAAAGAGCAAATTAGTTACCAAGATGAAGCAAATCCATGAGTGGGACAGTTAACTGAGCCAGGAAAAATGTTCATCGGGAAGTCATCCGAGCAGGGCTGTGCCCGTGGGGCGCTGGCAGCGGGTTTATTAGCATTCCTGTAATCAAGCGTAGGAGGAGCTCGTGGAGACGAGAGATCTACCAGGCTGCTTTGCGTCTGGTGATGTTTGTGCAGCAGATGAAAACGAACGCTTTGTCCCTGGGTTGGTTTGGTTAGCTCTCCCCAAGGTTTAGGACAGGCAGGAGCTTCTGCTAAAGCATCTTCCCCTGCAGCAGTTGATTTTTTCCAGATTTAGTAGGTCTTCCTTCTGAATCCCGACACAGCCGCGGGGTCAAAACCTCAGCCCCGAGACGGACGCATGCGTGAAAAATTCTGTGCGTGTGTGTTCGGGGTGCGGTGCTCTTGAAATGAGGGCGGTTTTGCAGTCAAGCGTGTTCCACCAATTGCTGGCGATTTTAGCTGTGATATTTTAGGAACTGTGCGAGCCAGTAAGGCTTTCAGGGCTGGCCTCGATGAGACTCTTCTGAGGATGATGACAGGTAGGGGGAAAAAAAAAGAAAACTTTGATTTGACACCTCCTGTTAACGTTAGAGGGAAGCAGTCCCTGCAAAAGCCATCTCCTGCCTGCTCAAAAATCCGGATCTCTTGTGGAAACTGAAAATAATGCTTTGCTCACGAATGACCAGCAGTCTAGTGATCTCATCCGACCTTTACTTTAACATGGCTTATCCAAAGCTTTTTACGCTTATCCAAACTTTGGCTCCAGACCACACTGCAAACCTGAGCTATTTGGGGCAAATCCTGGTGACCTCTCTTTCAGCTCGCTCTCATCCTGGGGATGAAGAGAGGATTACTAGCCCATGGACGGGGTGTCCCGAGCCAGCAAATTAAACATCCTCCCTATCTTGGAGCTGATTTCTAAGTCATGGTGTGCTTGAGGAGCTTTCTGTGCCCAGTCTCACAGACCAGTTCTCCAGGAGACAGATGGCCTGCGGGCTGCTTGGGTCTTGAGAAATACAGAGTCAGCTGCCGCGCTTAAAATAGGTCTTAAAATAGTTCTATATATATCTTTTTTTTTTTCTTTTTTTTTTATTTTTTTTTTCTTTTTTTTTTTTCTCTGAAAAATTTTTGCCTTAGATTTGCCTGGCAACGACAGAAATGTTTTCATTCATGTTATTTTCATAACTGGAAGCTGAGATCGAGGTGGCCAGAAGCCTCGGTCAGGCAGAGGAAATGGGATTGGAGCCGATGGCTGAAATTAGGACAAGGTTTAGCGAAGTTGCTGCCGTTGGAAGTTTGCCCTGGTTGAAGCGAGCTGCCTGCAGACAGACACCGACCCGCAGGTGTCTCAGCCCTGTCTCAGCTCCAGGTGCCCTCTCAGAGCTAGCTGTCTGGGTGTCAGCTTTGTCCCGCTTTCCTGCCGGTTGCTGCTGGGAATTTGGATGCATTTTAAATCACATTAGACTCTGCTTGTTCTGCATGAAAAGTCCAAAGAGGCCACAGTGCCAAATCAGGGGCTCATTTACAGAGGTTTTTGAGCATCGGTGTGCTCACTCTTAACTGTTCTTTCTGCAGTAAAATCCCGATCGTTGCTTTGCTGCAGAATTTACAAAAGAAACTCCTTAGGGTGTCACCTCATCAATGTATTTCCACTCAGTCAACAGAAAACCTGTCTTCAGCCCCGTAGCTGACACACGCGGGTGTCCCCAGGCAGTGCAGCAGGTCTGGCGCCCAGGCTGGGACACGCAGGATGAGCTCCTCAGATGTACCCACCACCGTGGCCTCCAAAAAACGGTGGCACACCCACGGATCCGATGGGTTTGCCGTTTGGGTAAAACAGAAGATGTATGTGGAAGGACTGGTACAAATACGTTTAGATTTGGATAATGCTCTTGTAGCAGTGATAGACTAAAGGCAGAGGTGAGGGAAGGTTTGGGGGTGCTGGGCTTCCTGTGGGATCCTCGTCGATCTATTTATTTAAATCCGGAGCACTGTCGGAGCTTTTTGCATTGCTTGTAGATGTGCTCCTGACAGCTTGGGTTTTGGTCTCAGCTTCTTCGGGCAGCGACTGGAGCGGATGGGGAACATGGGACACTGCAGCCCAAGTGACCTAACGGCCGGTCACTGCCCACCTCCCTCTGCCACCAGCCTTACCCCTGCTGCCGCGGCTGCATCTCTGCTCTTCTGCAGCAGGGCGATAACACATCCGAAAAGTAACTCCTCAAAAGTGGAAACAAATCTGGCAGCTTCATTTCTTGAAGCGGCTCAAGGGGGACCAAAGCAGGGCTGGGACAAGACAGAGAGAAGGACCACCCGTAAAAGCCATACCTCCACAGGCTTTCCTGCACTCTTGTCTTTGCGCTATGAACACAGATGTCCGTACAAAGTAATCGCCATGTGTTTTGTCTAACGCTGCCCATTGTGGTCTGGGAAGGCTCATTCAAGCGTGGTTTTGGCGCAGGTTTGGCTGCAGCGGGTTGCGATGCGTCTGATCCCGGACTATTGGCTGCATTTCATTTCAAGAGCCGCGCTGTTGCCCACCGTGCTGCGCTATCTTCAAGTGAAACGGCAGCAGCCTTGCTTCTCACACCGACGGAAGGATGGGGTACATTAAAAAAGCTCCAGAGGTGTTAGCTGCTCGTTTGATTTGCTAATCCTCAACACCAGACTGTGATAAAACCCAGGAGAAACCGGGCTGGGAAGGAGGGGGGTGGTACAAAAGCTTAGAGATTGTGCTCTGGGCTTCAGGACGGGACAAAATGAAAACAGCTTTCAGCCACGCCGGCCCTGGTGAATTGAGGCAGTTCTCACGAAGAGCTATTATTTGCTTTGCAGTATTTTTTTTTTTTTTACCATAAAATATAGCTCAAATACGCTGACTTGAACTAGAATTGCATATCTCGGTGGAATCAAAAACGTTGCAGTTAGCTGCAAACCTTGATTAGTAGAGACTCCCGGGAGCTGTGCCGTCTCACTCAGCTTTTTAATTGCTTTTAAAAATAGCAGTATACACAAAGCAACGCATTAACCCCTGAAAAGTCAAATTATCTCATTGATGGCAAGGGAACAGCAGACACACGCAAAAAAATGCCACGGAGGGACATTTATGGCAGCAATAACCGTCACTGTGATGGGGCTGGCAGGCAGCGGGAGCTCGCTAGCCGTTCATTTGCTGCTCAGCATCCCTGAAACGCTGTTTGCTGGCCTGGTTCCCTAGCAATAGCTCCAATTCTGCAGCCAAGCTGTTCTCTCCAGATAGCTGAGGCATATCATTTTATATATGAGGTGATAGAGTATAGCTCTGTTACAATGGTAAAGCTAGCCCAGGAATGAAAGCAGTCTATAAAAAGGGAAAGTAAACCCTGCCATAGCGCGTGCTCCTCTCAGCATCTCGTATCCTGAACAGGAGGGATGCAGCCGTCTTGTTTCTGAAAGCTGGGGATCTTTTGAATTAATTTTTTTATTTATTTAAAAAAAAAAAAAAAACAAAACCAGCAGCAGAAGGAAAATCTGCATATTGTCAAACACTCTCAATCTACAGTAATTATCTCGCCGTAAGTTAAGGGATGATGTGATCTATAGTGTGAAGCCATGAGTGAAAACGGTCCTGTGTGCTCTGAATCCAGTGACCAGATTCAGATAAAGCTTCAGACTTTCAGCTTATCGTAACGCCTGAATTAGTCTGAGAATGAGCCTGTTTTTGCATAGTTTAGCATTAGAGCATCTGCAAAATAAAGTTAGGCCGTTTTACAGCGCTACTGTCAAGGAAGGCGTCTGTCACACGTGTGTGGGCACCCTTCTCCCTGGGAGCGCCCTTCAACATAACCACGCTAAATCCAAGTGCGCGTGAACGATATTTATGTAAGATTTGAGTTGACAAGGTTCTTCCAGCTGAAATGCTGAAGCTGCAAATGTGGTCGCCATCACGCAATGATACCTTTTAGACATCGCTGTCGCTAAGATGCACATTAGGCTGCTGCCACTGGAACTGTGCTAGCACCTCCGTGCTGCTGCTTACTCGCAGTAGTGACCTTGAGGAGCGAATGGAATTTTGACCTGTAATCCAGATTTTACTTTACTTCACTGTCGAGGGGCTTATTTTCTGTGTCTCTCAGCAGGAGAGCCTCACCCACGGCAACTCCAGAGTGAGAGAATGGCAAAAATTACTGTCTCTATTACCTTGCAGCAGCGCATGAAAACAAATATTGATCACAGGCATGAAACAAGTCCTCTTAGTTTGGTATTAAACTAGAAGTAACACATAAATATTTCAAAGTTTAGTATTTTTCTTGAATTACCAGAGTAGAAAAACCTTTTGGCAAGCAGTAAGCAGATATATGTCTTTTACAGACAGAGATTACCAGTGTCTCTCTTCCATATATCTGTATTTGTCCTGTTTGATTTATTCAGCTGTCTGGTTTGGAAACCTCATTTTTGCACATCCAAAATAATGACAGCAATGACAATGATTGACAGGAATCTTGAAAATTAAGAATCAAAGCCACTACCATTTCATCTGCAGTCCCATTCTGTTGATATTTAAGTGTCCTTAAATCACACTTAATTTGCGCATTCACGATTTGTTCCTTTGATGGAGCACGATATCAAACAGCAATACAGAACTGACTGATTGGGATCATCAGCAATCACTTCTTTTTGCTTCATTAAATTACTTTACAGCTGCCTGATGCTCTCTGAACAGGAGGAGTGTTAGGGGAGCTTTCATATTCAAGTCAAGTAAAAAGAAATTAGTCCTTCTGGAGGAACATATATAAATGGCAAGGAATATATGGATGAATACAGATATCCACTGACACCACCTAACAGGGTGAAGAACTGAAATATATGCGTTACCTTTTCATCCTGATGAAAATTAAATTGATGAAATAAATTCTGATGATACGGAAATCAGATTTTTTACAAGGGGTCATATATTTGATCCTGGGAATGTAATATTATTTTTTAGAAACAAGGTTATACAACAGCTAAGGCACCTTTCATCTGAGGATTAGGAAACCCCTCGGACAAGCACCTCACTTCCAGCTCAGACCTTCTCCAACAACCTCTCTTCCCTCTTTCTCTTGTTTCCCCAGAATTATGGAGGGGTTTAGTTCTGGACCGCCGTGTCTCAGCCCCTCTCCCATTACCCCTGGTCCCTTCAGAATCACTAAAACATTTTTTCCCCTTTTCTTTTTCCTCCATATACTAAAATAATCGGGCCATCAATTATTCATGCTCTTGTCACCCCAAATCATCTTCAAATTCCTTCTGACAACTCATTTTTTCTCAGGAATTCCTTCTTTCTTCCAATTGGCAGCAGTGCTTGGTCACTTCTCAACTGTTCCTCAGCTGCTGCCCCTGCTTGGCCGGGCCTCTGGCTCCCACGCAGGGCACCATCCAGCTTCCCATGCTTTGCGTACAATAATAGGAAACTTAACACCCATTCTGGAGACCGTTAATGTGAAAAGATCTTTTGAGGTTTCCTCAAAGAAAATGCCAGAGCATGTTTTATTGGCAAACAGCTGTTAGTGACCAGAGTCCTCACCCCATTGCAATTTAACTATTAAAATTAGCTTTTTAATTCACATCTCTTGACTTCTGATTACAAAATAAAAACACTCGTTTTTATATAATGTTTTAAAAATATTTTTTTCCTCTGTATCGCAGGTGTCGGTCCATCGTGAAGCCTGGCATTTGCTCAGCTACGTCTGTAGTTATTTGCCAGGTGAGTTAGAGACATCGCTGAGGTCTGGTAATGTCCTTGGGGTAGGAGGTCTCAAGGTGCCAAAACTGGGGACCGGCTCAGGAACCCTCAGACTGCTGTTAGACGCCTTGATGCTCCTGCAGAAATCCTTTCGCAGGAATTGACCGGCATATGGCATCACTGTATGCATTTTGTATTATGTTGCTTGACAAAAATCATGCTTGAAAACTGTTAACTATGGCATCTACTCAAATTTAAGATGCTGAGTTATTCGCCCATCATTTTATGCCTGTCTCGGGTAAGATTTTTTTCAGTCGCTGAATTTTTTTTGCGCGGAGTGTGAATTTTACGAGCGTGAACAACGTTACTTAATCAACTTGCCAATAACATCATACTCATTCAACTGCCTGGGATGTTCGCGCATCCCGGCGGCGCTCCCCGCGCCCACCACCAGATGGTACCCGGGGTTCACAAATCAAGGTCTGCCCAGGGCCTGGGGCTCTCCGCTGGCCGATTAACCTGCAAACACAGCAGACCCCAAAAGACGGCTTGAAGTGAACCTGGTTCCTCAGCTCCCCTGCCAGCCCCGCCTAGGGAAACTGCCCCAATGCTCGGTGTCTTGCGTGCTCCATCCCCCGGGTCAGGCTGGCTTGTAGGTTCCCCTTCTTTAGGGGTGACATTTACTGTCCTCAACAGTAACGCTTCCTGCCAAATACATCGTGCGCTGGCTATTTCTACTGCATCCTGCCAAAGCAGTCGCCTGCTGAGCACTCATCTCACCTTGCGATGATCGTAGCCATCGCGAGCCTGAGACGAGCCAGGCACAGCCAAGCCTCCATGTGCTCGGCGCTGTACAAACGTAAAGGACGGGGCTGTCTCCAGCATCAACCTGGGCTGAACTCAGGAGCTAGCTCCCCACGAGCTGCATTTCTACACAAAAAGCCTAAAGTACATTTGTAGGCATCCACGCTTTTTTAGGAGGATGATAGGAATGCACTACATCACAAATTGACCAATTTCTTTCTGTCCTTGGGTGACCTCTTGCAAAAGTTAAACCCGGAGACGACCTGTTGCCCAAAGCAGGTGCCTGCAGGTTTGTTTTTAGTACGTGTCCCTTGCCAGATCTCCCTGTATGCAAATACTCCATCTGCCAGGCATTCCTTCCACGCCAGGTCCCTGCCCCTAGGACAGAAAGGATGGCATTCCTCTGGGGATGCAGTCAGGGAGCGCTGGAGCAGTGCTGCGAATATACACCAGCCTTTCCCCTTCCACTGCCTCGTGGGCTTTGTCCTGCTCCTTTTCGGAATTTCTGCTTTCTGCAGAGACCCCAGGCTGGTGTCTGGACCAGTTATGATCTAGTTTTTCACTGACGCAGAATGACTTTGTCTTTATGCCAGTGCAATAAAGTAGAATCAGGCAAATAGAGTGTTGAATGGCCGAAAAAAGGATCAATATGTAAGACAGGTGTAATGGATTGTGCTCAGAGTAAGAACTCTTACGCTGCACTGATTGTAATGTCTTACCTAAAAAAAAAAATAAAAACTTCTGTCTGTTTAGCTATTTTCTCCAGATCTAATTCAAACTCTCACAACTATTCTATGTGATATTGGCATCATTAAAAGTTTAACTTGCTATGCATTGAGAGGTTACTTGTTATGAAGGCTCTGAAGTTCATGGTCATGTCCTCCAGCTACAGGGGCAACCATAAAAAAATAGTTCCAGGTCTACCCTATAAACATGACCACAGTGGCCCAGAGCAGAGGGAAGGCTGATGGGACGAGAACATCAGTCTTTTACACCCGGACACATAAATAGCCTATTTTTAAAAGATAGCTAAATCTTTCCCCACAGATTTATAAACATTCTTCCATGTCTGGAAACACGGTGTTGTAACATAGCATACCATGGCCACCAGTGGAGTGGAGCATTTTAAAACAAACAAACAGCAAAGCAATGACGATGGGCATGAAAACACGAAAGCAAATTTTCTGGAAGATTTGTTGTTGCTGCCCTTTTAAAATAAAACAGTCTGTAGATTTGTAAGAAGGTTCAAAATATTGACAGTCTAACCTCCCTGGCTTTTGTTTCTAAAGCTCTTCTACCTTCAACTGCAGTGCTGTTTTTTGGTTTTAAGTAGATTTTAAAATCTACTTTTTAAGATTTCAAAATCCCATCTGGTTAATTCTGTTCTAATAAGAAAGAAATCTGAATTTAATGAAAGTTAGCAATGATTAGAGAGTGCCATAACCTACTCATCGCAAACACTGACTTAGGATAAATATGATGAAGGGCTTTTTCCCATCAGGTTCCTGGTTTTAGTATCTACTGAGGATCTGAAAGTCAGTAAGATGAGAATGGTCTTGATAGATAAACATAGCTGACACTCTGGTAAACAAGAGCCAGCCCCTAATCCTTGTAAAATTCTTATTAATGCTAATTAACTTGAAATGAAAGAGTAGGCTGTAAAGCTTTATCAAAAATGTAATACAGCGTCCTCACTGATCTCTCGGCAATACCCGAGTGAAGACTGATGCTGAACTGAAATTAGCTCCTCTACTCATTCACAGTCGTCGTTTACCAGCCGCTGCATTTCTTTGCTGTAATTAGGGGTGGGGGTCTCCTGCACTCCTGTGCTCCACCAGCGGCATCAAGCATGGGTTACTGCAATTGCGGGCAAATACAGTACAGATGTTTCATTCAGAAGGACCCAACAGCTGTATTGTCATCTATAACTTGTTGTGCACCACCCGATCCTTCCTTTGCAGAGGTTACCATTTCTTTCAGACTTTTGATGTGTTAGTTACCAGTAATACTAATTGTCTTTTCCTTTCCAAACTAAATTTTCTGATTTTAATGTCGTTAAGCAAACCCAGAAATACGTGGCTGTTCCTGTTAGGCTCCTCCACTACAAAGCGTGCTTTTCCGACTTCTGATGTAACTCATCCTGATGTCGTCTTTTCCACTGGAAAATCAGTACTTTTTCCTTTACACCAGCTGTCATCACAAACACCCACGGCCACTGGATTCCTCCACACACGCACTCACCTTTCGAGCGGTCTCCTCGACACGTACGTTTTCTTTGGCAAGGCTCGGTTTCCCTATGGTCAGCCAGGGATACTTTCTGTCTTCTGGCTCGCAACTGCTCGCTCAGAAAATCTGCGCGCTCGGGCTTGGATGAGTTCCCCGGGTTCTGCCTCTCCAGTTAGTGCTGGATATGGACTACAGGGCTCCTAGCATTTCATCTCCTGCAGCCTGAGCTTGCTTCAGAACCTCTCTTCTGCAGTTCCCTGTATCCCTCTGATGCCAAAATGCATCGCCCGTAGCCTGCACTCTTCCTCCAGGCTGCCGGTGCTCCCCAGCTGATCTGAAATGGTCACGCTCTACGGCAAGTCATGGCGTAGGTCTCACTACTCCAACCGTTCTCCGTTGCCTTCAAAAGCAAAAATAATCTGCTGCTTTTCTTCTCCCTATTAATCAGGCAGACACTATGTAAACCAGAAATTATTTCTTATGTTGAAGGAAAACACAACATAATAAGCGAGGAAGGCCAGTATGTCTCTCGTAGTTACGAAGGCACAGTAGAAATCTATCATATTTATCATTGGATCTGCATAACATCTTCCAGAGCAAAAGTCACCCTGGATATACACTCTTACGATTTCCCAAATATTTATAGTCTATGACTACCCTCCTAGTGCTTCCGAATGTATCATGGCTGGAAACGGTGGCTTAGAGCTGATCTCTCCCTGGCATGGTAATTTGGAATAAATAATTTATGCCAATCTGTTATTAACAAATCTTTTCTTCCTGCAGGTTATTTACACTCCATGAATTTCACTTACTGAAAACAACTTCCTGGTGGATCTTCCTAGGGATAAATCCAACTGTCCAGATAATTCCAGCTCGTGAAACAGTTCTACTGCATTTTAGCAGGTAAGGAAGTTAATTTGAGTGGAAAGAAATTAATTCCATTCCAATTCAAGCTTTTTTTGAAATACAAATTTTAATTTTCTAATGCATTTTCCTACATCATCAAGAATTCACTTTTAAGAAAGTGTTCCAAAATGAACATTTTTGTTTCATCTTTTAAGTGTTCCTGGAGAACCAGAGAAATCTGTTCTATTTCTTATAGCAATCGTAGTATATAACTGTATAGTCCATTTGCTGTAGCGTCCCTAGGAAGGAAAAGTGCTCAACAGCAAGTTACCTTCAGGCCCCAAATTATATCTTGCTGGAACCTGAGTCGCATTTTTTTGAAAGCTCCTAAAATGCCTGGGAGAGAGTAATGATCTGTACTGAGATAATACAAATAATTTTCTTAGTCTTCACAGACTGAAATGAATTGGTCCCGAGCACAGCTTTAAATATGTGATGTTTAAGAAGTACGTAGTTACCCCACAGGAATAAGCTACCCTACATTTTAATGTTGCACCATTGTCTTGTTTTGTATTCCTGCCCTCGTGATACTGACTCTGGAATAGGAGGCAAGATGTTTTAATTACTCATAAATAATTATGCAAATGTACATAGCAATGCTTGTTGAAATTAATCACCCATTAACACTCTGGGAAAAAAAAAAAAAAGAAATGGAAATCAGATGAGATATTGCTGCTGAAAGCTGAGTTGAAATTCTGTTTCACTTCGCCATCAGTGTTCATGAAATATGCCAGATGAATATCGATTACCCTGCTGAATAAATCTGCCTGAGGGAGGAGACACTTCCCGGGAGGGCACGGAATATTTGTAATGGTTAAAGGCCCATCACGAGATCACAAAGCAACTTACGGGGGAGAATATACTGCTTTTATTCACGTTTGCCAGTAAGGAAAGAGCGATGCAGAAGAGACACTGAAGTAAAGCTACTGAAAGGGTATTGGGCATTAAAACCCCAAAAGAATAGAGGGTGTCTGCTGGCTCCGCACTGTGCCTCCCGCCACGGACCGCTGACACCGAACGTGCAGGGTCAGCTCGCAGGATTTCACACGGCGCAACCTGCGGGCATGCCTTGAAAAGAAAACATCGATTCCCAGCGTCGTGTAAGACGGTGTGGAATTAATTCACAGTTCTGATTTCGGCTTCTCTAGCCAGGTGACGGGCTCAGGCTGGCCCTCCCGCTGTCCCACGGTGCTGCACAGCTCTGCTCTCGGGGTGCCGATACCCCCCTGCTCGGCAGCTGCCTGGGGAGCTCCGAGGGAAGAGCCACGGCGTTTCAGGGCAGAGGAGCTGGAGGACACTGTGAAGACCACAGGAGCAAGGCAAAAAGGGGCCTTTTCTGACCTTTTGCCCTTTACTTGATTGCTTGTTTCTTTAAAAAAATTTACTTTTTTTTTTTTTTAATTCAGTTTTTTTCTTCTGCTATCCCCATGAGGCATTCTTTCCTATGAGTCATGCACACTATAAAGAAATTACTGTTTGGCTCAAACTTCGGCTCCCATGCCTGGAATCAACATTTTTTCAGTGAGAGATAGGAAATGAGCTGAATTCATGGGTGATTCATTATTTACTATTTTGACCTGAGATGTGTTTTTACCACTAGCTTTAAAAGAAAAGAAAATCATACAATAAAATCCCTAAAACACAAGGCCAAAACTACATGTAAGTCAAGACACTAAACAGCTCTTTAATGGTTTCTTTACATCATATACAGTAATAATCCCTTCCATCTTTTGACATTGATTTTACATTTTACCAGGAGTATTAATGTGATTAATTTTATTCCAAAATGGTATCTTAGTTATTTAAAATAGCCTTCAAGAGTATATTTTCTCCTATGTCTCAGAAACATGGCATTGTTTATGCATTTATAATTTTTATGTGTGCATGATACAACATAATAAGGCACTTTTTTAACACTTATACAGCCTGGATGTAAAAATCGTACAGATGTATCTAAACAGAGCAGTCCTGGGCACTAGCCCATCTAGGCTCAGAAACCCAAATTTGGAATAAAACAGAATTCCAGATGATAAAAAAGCAAATCAGACCAAGACCTACGGACCAAAATCTGATGCAATAGCCAGAGGCAGAGCCCCTGAAGCCACTTCCATTGGGAAGACTTGGAAGGACCCCAGAGAAAAGGTTAGAATTGGAGGAACTCATGGATGCCTCCTCGTTAGCAGGATTTTTAAGGGTATTTTAGTACTAACTCCAGGTGGATTACAACCGTTTCCCGTTGCTGCACAATTCCAGCAGTGCTATTTGCCTGAGCTCCAGCCCAAAGGGCAGACCCCAAAGGCAGCCCAGCCCAAGCCACCAAAATCTTCCTGGAAGCCAAGAAGGTGAAACCTAACCACTGCTGCCTGTGGTAGGGATATTTGCAATGTACCTGGAAAGGTTGGTCCTGGGACCAAAGGCAATCACAGACTGCCTGGAGATGGGATTTCCTGAACCATACAACTGCTGAAGCTCTTGCTAAATACCAAGGTTTGCCCATTTTTCTTCAACGCTCTCAGGTGGGGTATTGAAACATATTGTCGCTCCCTACAGGCGTGTGTCTCAGTACATCAAACTGTCTGTGGCTTGGAGGGGTTGATCCTCCTCCATCTCCATCACAAACAGCACTGACGTGCTTCTCTGAACACGACTGCGTATGGGTCACAGCTCTGCTCGGCTTAGGACCCCACCATGGATCTGTAAATCAACAGCGACTACATAAACGCCACGAATCAGCTCTTCTCTTAAAGGAGTGAAAATAAAATCTGGACCAAGCTCTGAAAGCCTTGCTTGAACCCTTCGCAAGTCACTTTCTAAAATTAGATTTAGACATTTAGGTCATTATGAAGCAGATGCTACCACCAAATTTGTTTGGATGTAACTCGCTGTGGCACTTCTGCCAGTAGAAACAAATTAGACAATGCTGGCTAGCTCATCAAATCCTACTGATTTATTGTTTCGAACTAAAGCGGTTGCAGAAAGTTCTTAAGTAGTGCATCTCCATCCTTGGCAGATATCTATGAAAAAGGCAATGATTTTAATTTTTACTGCAGGAAATGGAACACATCTGGGTTCAAGAAGTCTCTTTTATGGTGGCCATCATTTCAGGTGGGAGGGGAGGAGGAGGAGATGAGGAAATTAATTTCCCAGAAGAGGCCACAATTATTTTAAAAATATATAAACTAAAATATTGTTCACAATGACTTCTCTTGGTTGAAGTGAACATTAGCTGTTTTGTTCTCCCAGGACAGCTTCTGGATTTGAAGATGGGTTTTTACAGTGCAGCTGGCATTTCTGATATGACTAATATTCTTGCAACCATGTAGTGATAAGATTGCATGGCAATGAGATTGCCCTTCTATGCTCCATGCAAGCAGACAGAGGAAAGCAGAAGCTATCAATGACCTCTTCTCCCATAAAAGCCACCCAATATATGCACGGTGTTGCCAACTTGCGATTTTTTTCACAAGTCCCGTGATTTTTAGTTGGGTGAGGAATGGGAAGCAGCTAAATCAGCATGTATGACCCTAAAATATCTCAAATTGCAGAAAGCCAGAGTTAAACAAGCAGAGCCCCTAAACTATAATTTACAACCACCACCACCATTTTAAGCCATCCCGCCATTTTTGGAGTCTGAATGTCAGCAAGTCCAACCAGCACACAAACAGCATCAAACATTTTCCTATTTCTGCTCGGCTGCAGCTACTTTAAACGATTACTTCAGAAGGGTTTGACGTCCAGCTGGGCATATGCTGTGCTGCTTGTGGCGAGGAGACCAGGGGCCTGTTGACCATCACTGGACACGCCAGGGACGATCTCGTAATTACTGGATATGTTGAGGCTGTTCTAAGTGCAGAGACATCTCAGGGCTTCCCTCCCACTCTTCATCAGGAGTAGAGGTGAGGGAATCCCTGCTCCCCATTGAAAGGGACTGTCCTCAGCTCGACCTGCTCGAGCTGCTAGGGCTCTTTCGCTATTTAAAAGCAGGCCCATTTTTAGTCTTTTTCATCTTGAATGAGTGATTTCGGGAAGATGTAGCAGATCTTACAAACCATGACACTACTCAAACCCAACATAGGACTGCAGCAACTGAAGCTCTTGCAGGCTCCTGCACAGGAAACGAGATAGATCTCAATGGCATTTCTGTCTCATTTCTGAAGGAGCCCGGCCCTGCTCCTCTTCCCTTTCAGAACATGAACAATGTGTAGAACAGTATATATATTGCTACTGCAAGCTGAGGGTTTCTTCATTGTTAATGCAGTGAAAAATACAGACTTTTCACACAGTTTTCTTTGTAAATGCAACAGCTGGCTACAAGAAAACGCTCCGTAAGCACAGGGTGCACATTACAGGGAAGAATGCAACTGGACTGGCAAAGTCAGGTCCACAAAAGCAATGAAATGACATGATTAAAACTTCCTATGCAATCTTAATCCAGGGCCCTCTGGCATAAGGATTATAATAAAGCCTTATAATAAATAATTGAAGAACCATTTTTGTCAGCACATCCCTGTTGCAGAGCAGAAAAGCATTCAAAAACGAGGTGTCTGCATGTTCTGTCGTCTTCTTGTTGCCTACTGCATCTTGCAATGTGCTGTTTAAACACTTTTCTGAAATCATGATACTTAATGTCACCATCAGGTTGATGATGGTTCTTATCTCAATCTTGCCCAGTGAACATTGCAGATGTTTATTCATAATGTACTTTCGCACCCATTTGAGGTGTGAAGATTCAACTCCTCTGAATCACCCCCTTGGGGAACGAGGACAGAGGGAAATGAGTATCAGAAGAGTCCACTTTCTCTGCTCAGCTGCTGCCTCGGACTTGGGGTTCTTTCAGAGGATTTAGAGGTAGGGAGCATTTCATTTATTTGACAGGCAACATTACCTGACCCCAGTTACGATGTATTGACAGCTCTGGAGCTCTGAATCAGATGTCTCCAGAAAGTAGACCGTTAATAACTGGTGACTATGTGGGGAATTGATTAACTCAAACTATCTGTGGCACCAGGTGTTACCACCAACCCAGCCTCTTTTCCTAAACGAGCCTGATTCATGCCCAGACAAGGTCCATCCTCTGCAGGGAAACAGGCAAGTGTCACGCAGGAAAAAGAAAAAGCAGTGTCATGGAATTGCTGTTTGCTGGGCTGATTTATGTGAGGCTGATCTAAGGCTGAACTAGTGCCTTTTGGGGTGTTGTTAACCCATTTTTATGTTTGAATGTGCCTTTGTGTACCACTTCCCTTGTGTCTAGCTGCGACAACCACACGAGGAGAGGCGATGCTCTCCAGAGGGACCGGGACGTCTTTAGCACGTGTGCCGTTACCCACTGTCGCAGGTATGAGAGGGCACGTTCTGGGTTGAAAAGAGTAAATATGGGACAGACTCATCAAAAGCACAGCTGTTATGCAGAATTTCATGCTGAGGAGAAAGAACAGATTTGTGTTTGGACATGGGACCTGGAGTGAAATTTAGCAGCGTGGTTTGGAGGGGCTGGCTCAGAACAAAAGAGAAAGAGGATCTGGGGCTTTTCCAGCAACACTGTTGCTGTTGCAGTATTTTAGAAGGTCATAGTAAAAAATCCATTTACTGGATATTCATCTGGGTTTCCACCACAACGAGCTGGATGAGCTAGCCCACAGAGCTAGCCCACATAATGTAACTAATTTAATGTAACTAATTGGAATTCACGTCTGCTCAGGAGACTAAATTTCAGAGCTCTTCAGTGCGTTTCTCACTTGTTTTTCCTAGGGTGAGATTTTCCAGCGTGGCTGCATCTTTCAGGTGTGGCACATTATTGGTGTTAGACCTGCTGTGGGATTCAATAAAAACCAGCCAAGCCAGAGACACGGTGCACCTCAAAGAGAAAAGGTGCGATGAAGCATTAATGTTTATTTACCCTAGAAAGAAGCAATTCAAACAACATGTTTTCTTCCAGAGTTAAGATGAACTTGCTGTTTAACTCATTTATAACCAAAGGCTGCTGAATTCCCAGGCAATAGCATGGCTGCGACAAATCACCATTTCCTCTTCAGAACATGGAAGTGGGATACAATTGTTCTTTTTTTCTTTCTTTTTTTTCTTTTTTTTTTTGTGGGAAAAACAACTTCTGAGTTCCTTCACCACTTTCTGAGCTGAGCTACAATGGGGCCTAGCCAACCGTGACCTTCCACGATGTGGGGGAGGAGACACGATGGAGTTACAGCTCGTTTCTAATTCGCAGTGATCTCTTTGCAAAAGAATACCTGTGTTTCCAGGACCCCGCCAATGCACAGCTACTCGGAGAAGCAAATGTTCAATTTTTCTTTCATTTCCTTCAGAAGCTGTGGCAGAGTTCAGCAGACCAATAGATATACACACACACACGCACGTATACTCTTTGCAATCACAGCATTTACACCACTTTAAAATGCAGCAGCAAAAGGCAGCATATGGAAAATTGTGATTGAAAACATATGGGAAGTTGCATCAGAAACAGAGACATTTTTCTCCTGCCTTCTGCGGATGTTGATTTGCTCCACTCGCAACTATTTGGGGAAACAGCCGGGGAAAATACATTTCCTTTTTTGCTGAGCGCCATCTAAGCCCCATGGATTGATAACTTCAGCGTTACTGTGATCTCTACCACGTTCTGCCAGCTGAGAGACTTTATCTTGAATCATGTGTTTCCTATTAATAATTACTCAACAAAAGTTTAGTTATGTATTATTCATAGCTTTTTTTTTTTTTAAGTCGTTGACACCACCTGCACTTAACTCTGAAAACTAGTCCTGAACCAGCTTTCACAGATCTGCAGACTGGGCATCACCGATGAAAAACATATTACAGTAAAACAACTTTTGCTTTTTTCCTTCCTAGAGCTAATTGTTTTAATTATTTACCACTTTGTTTCCTACTAGTAACCAGCTGCTTCTTCTTGCCCTGCCTGTAATTGTGTTTATTTGTTAATGCCAGAGACAGAAAGAGAAGCTACTGCTGCAGGAGTGGAAACAACCTTAAATCACCTTCAGCCCTGGCTCGCATCTGGCACAATCCCATTCATCCAACAGAGGCTATACGGGTTTGTAAATCAGACAGGGCCCTACATTCCCACACCAATAAAAAAATTCAAAGTGAATCAACAACGAACTTAGGAAAGAGTGTAAATGAGTACAGAAGGCTAAACTGCCCGCGTTACGTGGAGTACAGCTTGCTTTCCACTCACATCCCAGGCTGCTACAGCTCCTTACTGTGAACAGCAAAACCTTAAATGTCCCTTTCAGTTCACAAAGAAAATAATTTTTTTTTCCTGCCCACAAACAATAAAAAACAAACAAACAAACAAGAACAAAGCAGTGATCTGGCAAGAGCGGGATGCCCGGTATCACAGTGCGTGTGCCTGTGCCAGGCGCTGCTCCTTCCAGCATGACCGAAAAGGACGGCTGCAGCCGGTGCTGCTGGATTTGTAAGCACTCAAAGCTTTTTATTTCACTTTAAGCATTCAAATGATGATTTATAACAAAATCGGGACCTTGGATGCCGGGCTGGAAAGCCCAGCAGCCGCAGAAGCTCCGGGTGCAGCAGGGCTGTGCCCGGGCAGGAGGCTGTGCGGGGGGGCGGTGGGTCTTGGGGGGGACGTGGTGCGGGAACGCAGCCCGAAATTACCTTTCCTAGCCAGGCTGCTGATGCATTTGTCATTCCCTTTCGATCGTTTACTTGCACAGGATCAAAGACCCCATCTGGCAGTGTTTGTTCTAACACTAGAATGCCTTAATAAAGGTGTTATTTTTCACGTATACAAATTTCTGTGTTTTTTAAAAGATTCACTTGCTTAAAAATTGTTTCTTTTCTTCCCTTCTTCATCTTCCTCCAGTATCACTGGACTGAGGTGAGCACCAGATACAACTTAGTCATAGCTTTGGTGATTGATTTCTGACCCGATATCTCTTACCCTGGGGAAGACTCTCACCACGAAGACAGTGTGATTCTCAGTTATCTATGAGAAGCAGCACTTTGTTGTGGTCTTCAACTTCCCCAAATCCTTCCATCCAGAAAAACTACTTGCTCTCAATTTTAGAGAGCTTCTCAGTGTACTTCTGACTCTTTTATGCTCCTTCCAGAATTTATGCACCTTGAGCTGAAGGCAGCAGAAATAATTTCTGGCCTTAAAATTCAAGGTTTAAGAAAGACAGATGGAATGAATACAGTTTCAAAAACTTTCCAAACCATTTGTCAGATATTTTTTTTTTTTTTCTGTAGCAGGAGGCTGGCAGCAGCGACCTGTGCTGGGAAATGCTCAGTGCACCAGCGTGGCCTTGGTATTTGTAGGCTAATTTTTGTTTTGAGTATAACTCTTGACTCATGGAAAAATAATCTAAGTGTTTTGGGCTGGTCCCTGACTTGATCTTCCTTGAATTAATGACTGTCTGTTTCAAAATAAGCGTGGCGAAGCTTTTATGATAATGTTTTTATCCTCTTGCTCTTTCCCTCGCCCGCTCTTTGAGAGGCAGAAGTCACTGGAAGTCAGTTCCCAGCAGCTGTTGACCATGTGGGTGGTTGGGCTTTTCCAGCGAGCAAAATTCAGCGTTCGGCTCTACCAGACTCCTGCTGCCATCTCCAAACACAAAGCGACATTTCGTGTTAAAAATTAATACTAAGATGCGAAATTAAATCAGCCAGCTTAAACTAGAGTGCTACAACAGTTGCTTTAGGCAAATGGCAAACACCCCTCTGAGAGTCAGTGCGTTGGGAGGCACATACACCAAGCAAAATCTAAACAACTAAATTTAGTCCGGATAGGAAATTAGCTGGAGGTTAAGTAAAGTTTTCTGCTACTTTGTTTTGTTTTTAGATTACCCAAGAGATGTTCCTTCCTGGAAAGGGAAATAGGACAGAGATACATAGCTGTTTTTCAATCCCTTCGTTTACATGGACTCATTTCAAGTACGTTTTATTGTGTGTTTGTGATTTAAACCTTACCGGCTCCTATTTTCAGATGGAAAGATATGAAGTGCCAGTCCCAGGTCTGTGTGCTCCTATCGGTACCCCTCTCGGGGGCAGGGGGGGGCACCTTTCTTCCTCTGAACGCAGCGGGACGATGTAAAAGTTTATTTTAAAGAAACATTCTCCTAGTAGTTAGAATCCTTTTTTATTGCAAAATTACATTCTGGAACAGATGAAAAATTATGAGCTCTGCTATGTAACGCCTAAGCCAGAGGAGACAGAGCTCCTCAATCCAGCAACTCCAGCCAAAGCTCAGCAAAATCTAACCCACAGACTCTCTGGATTCATATTTTATCATCTACCCTAACATTTTTGCCTGGGCATCAGTTTGCTTAGAGAGGTCCTTCTAAACCTAAATCCTGGAGCTAAGCAGCCACGACTGGCTGTGTGTCTGTTTGCATACGTCAAACCAGACCTAAACTTTCTGATCTTTTTCATTAAAGGCACCGGTTTTCTTTGTATGCACATAATTTTTTCCTACTTGTTTCATTTTGCAATCATCAGGGTAGAAGTAACTGTAGGAAAACATACAGTTACAGGTTAATTTACTGATCCAGGATATAAATCTTGTTGCTTAAGCAAACACAAACTGTTTAAACCGTTGTTTAAGCAAACATGAAATATGAGGTACACTGGAAACGATTCTACAAATGCTCTGAAAGTTGGGGGATTAGTGGTTGGGTTTTTTGTTTTGTTTAACAAGGCTATACCATTATTAAAACTGCTGGGGAGGTGATGGGAGAGGAAGAGGACCCTCAGCACTTGTATAATGAAGGTTTTTGGTTGGTAAGCTACTGGTGCTGCTGGTGAGCCCTCGCAGGGAACTTGTATTCCTAAAGCCTCCTGCAGCCCAGTCCCTGCAGCCCAGGGGTGACAAAAAACCCCATGCACAGGGGGAAACCATCCCCGGCCAGGGCTCCCCCCGCCCCCCCTTTGCTGGAAGCACGGCTGGGTGGGGATCCGTAGGGAAAAATTGGTGAGAAACCGCTCCGGTGGCACTGTGCGCTCGGGGACTTCCAGAGCTGCGTCAAGCCAGGTTAAACGGCAACACAGTGGAATCTCCCTTTGAAGGCTACTATTTACTTACACCGAGGTTATTCTTTCAGAGGAAGCGATAGGAAGGCGCAGTTTCAGAGCAGGAAATACCACTGTCTCAATAACGCCCAGCATAGAACACAGGGCGTTCGGGTGGCATCGAGCTGGACAGGCGGCTGCTGAAGCCGAACTCTCCTGGCACTCCTGGAGCTGGAGGGTTTGCAGGAGATGATTGACTGATTTCTTCCCAGGGCCTGGGCTGGCGCGGTCCTAGCCGAGCACTGCTGTGCGCTGAGACGGAAGAATCATTTGCAGAACAGAAATAGAAAGTGTTGGAGGTTATTCTCTGCAACTCAGATGACTGGTTTTTTGTATTGCATCCTTACAAAGTGCCCTGAAGTCCTGGTCAGATTTTTGGTCAGAAGAAGGGTGTCAGGAACCACCTCTGAACTGCAAAGCATGTATAAAATATGTTGCATGTATAAAATACCTTTGGTGGTGCACCTTGGGAGATTAGGTACCCTGTAAATGATGCTAAAAAGTAGATGAGGACAGAAAGACATTTTTACCTTAGTGGATAGACTACTGTTATCCTTACACAAACTTCATAAATAATTTTTTTCACTTTATGGAGGTTTCTGAAGAGTACATTATTCAAAACATCCAGCTATTCCTTCTGAGACTGAGTGTGTTCACTGGCATCTTATGAAACACTCGCTGTATTTAATTATTAACATTTTTCAAGTATCTGAGTTTTTTCCGCTCTGTACAACATGTGCAAGTTGACCTCTCAAATGATAAGAAGGAAGATGGAGCTGAGGGTCATCTTGGCCATGACACTTTTCCACTGCATTTCTTGCCAACCTCCACCAGGACCCTTGTCATGACAGTCTGGTTTCATCACAACATTTTACCCCATGGTTCTTGATGAGGCAAGCTGAGGATGCTGCTTTTAAAAAGGTAAGGAAAAAAAAAAAAAAAAAAGAGCGGAAAGTGATTACTGAAATTGAACACTGAATCAGAATTGCATTATGAATTTGCTTTGCGTGTTCTGGCTTAGCAAAAAGGTCCTTCCTACAGCTCCTGATACTCCATCTCCTTGGATCTTCCATAGTCCTCTATGCCACTGGAAAATGCCATTACAAAATGGCAGTATTTTGAATCATTTTCTTTGTAAGGTGCAACTACTTTCCCTTCAGCCGGAGCATGGTGACGGCAGGAGAGACCACAAAGATTTTTCCTTGTGAGTTGTGAGATTTGGTGTGGTGTTTAAACAGGTATGTAAAGCTGAGAAACAGAAACAATATGGTACAAGTTTCAAAATTTATTGTGGGTTTTGGAAGGTGCCAATACGTTACATATGCAATGTGCATATTTCTGGAAAATGATGAATCACATACTTTTTTCCTGTAAAAATGACAGCTGTTTTCTAGGATGTCAAATCTGTAATGCCTTCCGAATAGCAAAACAAATTAAGTAAGACTAGCTAAAGTGGTAGGGAGAATATTTTGAAGAACGGCAAGTAGAGCAGATTGCATCTCATTTTGCAGCGCACCTGTGATGGGGAAGCCATATGCGTGGAGCCAGTGCCGTGCGGATACCACGGTCCACGCATGGGACTGATGCATGGTAACAGAAATGATTTCTCTTACCAGACACCAGTTCATTCTGGTGCTGACTGAAAGGGGATTTTACTAAATATGCGGGCTTCTTTAATATGCAATACAATTAATACATCTTCCTGTTGACTTTCCTCCTGTGTGCATTGGATTAAGGCTGCAGCAGATCAAGTGTCTACAGCAAAGAGAGAGCTGCTCCGGTCCAGCTCCAAGTTGGCAAGGACCTTCCAGCAAACACTCCCCGTCCCCCTGAGCACGAAGGAGCCAAATGCCAACAGTTCCAAAGAGCGCGTGTTGTACAGACAGGAACAAACTTGTATATACTTGAAAAAGCCTTCATGGCCTTTGCCGTGCTACAAAAACATGTTGCATGTTAGCTTGTTTGTGATGTTTGCCCTTATTATTGAGATTATCTGGCACCAGTGTTTTTCCTCCTTAATCATGTTTTAGGAGCCAAATCACCACAGAGGAATAATTCCCATTTATGAACTCTTCTTTCAGGTAGAAGCAGTTAAACATGAAGCTTCATCATACAGCTTTTACGCTGGAGTAAGAATGCCCATAGCGAAAATGGCGTTTCTGCCTGTTTGTGAAATTACCTTCATTTAAAGTAGTAATTTGATGTTGAGAAGAAAGGCAAACAATTACAGCAATCGCTCTCCGTGGTGCGAGTACGTTCATGCTCTTTCTGCCTTCTGACTGCAAAGACAATATTTACATATGTATACAAATTACATCACATATTGAACTAGTGCTAGAACTGCAAATATTAAAACTGCAATGCTATTTTGTTGATATTTTAAACGCTTGATGATCAGGAAATGCCAAGGCATTGATAAAACAGCTGGTTGTCGGGTGTTTTGCAGGGCTCATCTTCAGGAAGTCACTTTCTGCACGTCTGCAGACGTTAAGCATCAGAAGTTTATTTCATCGGCCCCTTTCTAACAAAGCCCCGTATCACCCAACAGGGCATGACGGAAGAGATCCATCCTGGTACTCAATGTATTTTCTAATTCTTTTCCTCCTGAGGAGCAGGCAATGCTCTGGGAATGTAAAGAGCTGCACAAAAAGTCCCTCTGCCTTCAGTAGCAAGTTACATGTTGAGATGCTGATGGAGGAGATTATCATAGTACACATGTTGTTGCCATTTAATTATTCCCTTTCCTGTAAAGAGCCTGGCTTTAATTAAATGGCGAAACAGAGTTAGAACTTTTCTCCAAGCCATTTTAAAGTGCTCACTTCCTCCTCTGTGTTCTGTGGTTTGTTAGATTTGAATGAGTAATGGGGTGGTTTCATTTGTTTAGTAAAATTAAAGTGGTCAGTAACAATTTCCTGTCTGAGCAAACTGTGGGCTGATTAATAATATTGGTGATGGTGGTGAATACAGGTTTTCTGCCAGCCTGCTGCCGATGCTGATGCTCGGGGCTTTCCAGAGCTGCTGGTACTTACCAGGCTCAGTCTCAACCCTCACCGAGACAAATGTACTTACAGGGCTGGGCTAGCACAGGAGTAGTTTGAAAGGCATCTTCAGAATTGAGCACCAAAGCAGCATGGAGGAGATGATACGTTCTGAGCCAAATTTGATCTTCCTCCTTAACCGAACATTTAATAATTTGCATTTGCAGGGCCAAGTCTAGGTATGGTACACTGGAAGCACCGGAGAGGTGTCAAGGTTTGGAACGTGCATCTCTCATTCAGGACAGCAGAGGAAGTGTTTGCCTGGTCCTCTCTCACGTGTCACCCAAGGTTGCTGCAGGGATGGTGTCCCTACCAGGGAATCTCTTTACTTTTCACAGAAACACATTCTTCTGTAACTTGCATGTAGCGATTATCCAGAGCCCCATGATCCTGAGTGAAAACTCTACAGCATCCCATGAATTTGAACTAACAGCACAAACAGCAGGGAAATCAAACACATTGTGCAAGCCTCAACGTAGGATTCAGTATTTTTACTCCTGCTGAAAACACCTTGGAGAACTTTATCTCTGTCTATATCTGAAAAAAGCCGCACGTAACCAGGGGCTACAGTCTCCCAACCTAAATTGCAATTACCAGTTGACACAAACAATATCTGGCAGTTGATTTTCCCATACGCATTACAGATTTTTGCCTGGATTTTATTCATTGCCTCGTCAGAGAGTCAGACACACAGACCGGTACTGATCAGTTCACCCAAAATCTGGAGTGACATGATTCTCTTGCAAAAGGCATTTGGAAAAGGCTGGACGCCACCACAGTTATTCTTGCTATGTCTGCACACTGATGTGGCATTTGTGGCAAGTAAATGCTTACTGCACGTAAAAGAGCTTGGACTCTGATATAGCATATAAAAAATGAAAAAAAATAGGCATAGTCCATGAATTCTAAAATGTGGTGGCAGACACAGAGTACCAGAGAAACATCGGGCTTGTTGCAACACCTATTGAGTCAGTGACAAAAATGCTGTCTCCGATTATTGTTCAGTTGATGACAAATACAATGCCTTTGCCATTAGTAGGGATATACAAGGGACTGTCAGCACTTAAGACTTCAAAACCCAACGTCGACATCCAGCAGTTTGTTTAAAGAGCTGATTCAACACACTACTGGCATGGTTTTTTTGCTAGACCTGCTTCTTCAGCCTTTGCTCCTTGATCCTCACGTCTCCATGTGACCATTAACTAACTTGGCCCTTCCTAGAAGCTGCAGAGTGTTTCAAGGGTCATGGTTAGCTAGAGGGTTGAGAAGCAGAGATTCTGTAAATAAAATACTTAGTGCATCAACCCCAGTGCTTTCTACGAGGGATGCCTGACCCTCCACGAGAATTGTTCCACCCAAGGTCAACTCTGGAGTATTTGAATTCCCTTAATTTTTACTGAAATTGGTGTCAAAAGGAGATGTTTAGCACCTCAAACAAAAGGTTGGTGGCACGTGGACTCAAGCCCTTGCGGAAAATACTAATTGTTTATCTCAGGAACTTAACTCACTGAAGCGAGGGTCTCCACTTAGGAAAAAGTAAAATTATTTCTGTGAAAGGAAAAGCACATGCTAAGTAGATTTCTGTAAAAAAACTTTAAAAAGATGCATGCTTCTTTCCTTAATCATACTTCCTAACACAGATAACACCAAGCCTTTGCACAGAAAGGAAGTCAGAGAAATGACGCTGTTCCACATGAACAAGCAGGTTGCGTGGGCGTAACCGAAATCAGAAATTACACTAATAAATAATGTCTGTCCTCTGACAACGCAAAGTGCTCTGCAAATGTTATTTCACTTGAGCAATAGAGATGGGCAAATATTTTATAGTTTTAGAGCTGAAGGTTCAGAGAAATGTAACGATGTAAGTGCCTTGCTTGAGGTGAGACACAAAGCTAACGAAGAGCAGGAACAGTACTCCTGTGCTATGACTTGTAGACCTGTGGTCTAACCACCAGACAAGAAAGGGCTTATTAAAATTAACAGTATTAGAAAAGATTATGCTCCCCAGCAAAATACCAAGTTCCTGTGAAGATCTGTGAATCACTTGAGTAGCTTTTGCAAAAAGTTATTTAAGAGACACAGTCTGTGGTTCCTTTGTGTGCATTTATGTCCGGACTTTTGAATGGTTACTCAGAAGTCAAACACGTTTCTTTTCACCTTGTCTGCAACACTCAGATTTCAGGTATAGATTACACCCCGTCTGCTTCATGGCAGGAAAACAAAGTGCCTAGACCTACCCCTTCCCCATTTAAAAAGAAACTGTCTTTTTGCTATAAGTTCAAAGCAATGAGATTGCAGCTATTTTGACGAACCAAATACTTGGCCAGAAGTCATCTTAAAATTTTAAATTACTAATGCATTAGATCAAGTCCCCCAGTATGGATCCTGGTTTGGGTTTGGGTGTAGGTAGAAGCATGGCCACCATCCGTTCCCAGCCATGCCACACATGCTCGTCTTCTTCCACCTCCTTGAGTCAGTCAGTCCTAGTGTTTCCTCACTTGAAGAGCTCATTTAAGCACCTGATGGGGCTGGTGAAGCAGGAGCGGTCAGTTTAGCCCACGAATCATGTTTGTCACAGAGCGAAAATAAGCAACTTCAGCCTCTCCTCGTGTCATGCTCATTTGAAGGGTAAATTCGATCAACAGCCTCTTTCCATTACCCATAGGTTCTTGCTGAAAATTGGCAATTTCCTCTGTATCAAGGCATGGGCTCAGATGACAAAACCTGGCTCTAGATTATAGGAAGAGAGAGTTTGGGGGTGTTCGTGTCTCAGCTTTCCCGCAGTTCCACACATGTTTTCTAATTTCGTTTTGTTTAAATAATATTTTCCAAGTGGGCTCTAACTTTACAAAAACCACGAATGAGCCTAATCTAGATGACTTGTGCAACTGTTTTTGTAAATCCTCAAGAGTTTACACACTACTCTGTGCCCTCTCTGACCCTCCAGCCTATGTCCCTTCCTCCTACCCCACTTCTACACTTTGAATTTTAGTGCATGAGTCTGGTCCCTGCAGGTCTGGCTTCTTCTGCAGCCACCCATGCAACCGCGATGCCTCCAGAAAGGACAAAATACAGCCTGTTTCAGAGCAAGGGATCTCATCTAATGCCATCAGATCCCCACCTTGGATACGAATTGTTCTCTCCAGGATGACTCTATTCCAAAATTTCTGTGTTACAGTTGAAATATTGTGCAATACTGATAGACAAAGAGGCAGGCTCAGGCCAGAACTGATGCAGCAGTGCCTGTACCTGGCTTATGATTAATTCTGCCTTTCAGAGCATGAAACATCAGCTATCAATCTCTTTCCCCTCTTCTACTTCAATAACAGCAGAGACACTACCTGACATATTCTATGGTGCCATAAAGGATGCCGATTATTTATTTAGAATAAATGAAATGTGGTTTAATGGAGCGTACATTGGGCTCCAAGCCAGTGCATGGGTTCTGGTGTTCTTCACTCTATAATCAAATGAAAATCAGGGTTGACTGATTCTTTTTAGCATTTAAAAAGCTCGTCTTGGCTCCACCCCAGCCCCACTGCTGGTTGAATTGCAGGCTTTGGCCTGACTCTCCCATCACTTGAGATGGGAGAAAAATGGGCTCCAGCTCTAGATGAGCTCTTTACTCCTGCTGGACTCCAGGCACAGGGCTCTCAAAATTGCATTTCCAGACAGGCGAAGCTTTGCCCGTGGGAGCCGGAGCTGCCTTCTGAGCGAGCATTTCCCACACACAGGGAGGGGCACTGTGGGGGCACTGACGGATATGTCAGAATAACGTTTGACCTCACCTAAAATCTGGGCGGTGCAGCAATGGCCCCGCTGCCAGCCATCGCGCAGGTTCCCGGGCAGGTTTTGCTCAGCACCGGGCATCCCTCCCGTGAATATGGATTGGGATGTCTTAAGGGATTTAAGCCTAAACTTCAGCTTCCTGCGTCTCGCCAAGTTCTCGCTGCGCTCTCCAGCAATCCCACCACCAAGGGGATGGTGCAATGGTCAGAGATGAAAAGGAGCATGGATCAAAATGAAGCCACGCCACTGGGGAATAAAGTCACGTAGCTATGGGAAAAACATGTGTCTGTGAAGATTTCCCTTCACTTTAGCACACACATTCTGCTCGTTATAAACTGTATTTTTATATAACTTGACCTAACAACATCTACAGAGTTCTTGCCCTTTTGAAACAGCTATGAATAGGTCACTGTTTATTTCTGATTAAGCTCAATTCATTTATCATTCTGGTCAGGCTTCCATTCCTGTAAATACATTTACTCTCAAGACTCTCAGTATTTAAAATACATGTTTCATAGTAATTCTGAGGTCAGGAAAACAGGCTGCCAAAGACCATGTGCACATTTCTAGAGTATAAAGTTTATTTTTTGCTTGTTAAAAAAAAAAAAGGCAGTGTGCTTCCACTAAATCACAGTTTTGAAAAGAAATTTAAGGCAATAATTTCTGTAAAAGCTTCAGCAGTGAACAGTTGGCTGAGTATTTAAGTGTAAACTGTTCCTAGAGACAGTTCAACAAAACCCCTGTTCAATTAGTTGTACAATCATAACATTGACATATTGTAGGAAATGTAAAACATTTAGGGATAGACGTTAGTTGATAAATTGTATAGGTAGCAAGCTCACACACATCATTTTTCATGTGTTCTTACACAGAAGCCAATTTTAAAGCAGAATTAAGACTAAAATACATTTTCTCAGAATTCGGAACCCACTGGCTAATTAAAATCATATTTCCAAGAGCCTGACAAATCCCAAAGATAATGACATCCCTGCCCATATGACAAAAATTGACAGGGGGCAGGGAGGAGACACGTGCTTTGGGGCGCTGGCGGAGAGGACACGTAGTCCTTGGCTGCGGTCCTGCCCGCTGGGCAGCTGCCCACAGCCCCGTCCCACCCCAGGGGACGGCCAGGAGGACATGGGAAGGAGCTGGGAGCCTCACAGCGTGGGGATAAGGGTCAGGCACAAATCTGTAAGGTTATTACTCGGCTGTGCAGAGAACAGCTTGTTTCTTCTCAAAATTTCTGCTCGAGGCTTTGACCTTGTGGTTTCTGTGTGTTTCCCAAATTTTGTTTCCTGCGGTGGCATCAGGTAACCCCAAGAGCTGCCCCAGCAGGTGAGCTGCAGGCTGAACCCGCTGCGGGATGCACACGGGGATGAGCCAGGAGCTGCTCCAAGGGCCCAAGGGACTCCTTAATACCCAGCCCCAGTCCCAGCTTGCGGCCGTTCCACAGGTTTCTGCTCTGGCTGCCGTAAAGCTAAGCGACCACACCGCTTCTCCAACTGGTGTTGGACTAATTTTGGCCTGACGGTGGAGGTGAAAAATGAGTTGCCTCTTCTCTGCACAGCTGCACATTGATCTCGTTATGATTTCATCTGTATTTCTAGAAATCTAGATGTTTCCAGAAATATCCAACTACGTCATCTCTTCATGGCTCTTCAGCATCCCCAGCAGTTCCTACCACTCAACCTGTTTGTTAAAATTAGCAAAACATTACATAAAGGCTAAGACAGTTTTCATCCATTGCAATTTGTCATTTTGTTGTGTTAAATGAGTTCAGCTAAGGGGTGTTTTAAAGAACACAAACTAAATTAACCTTCCAAGAAAAGTCCGTGGGCAAGGGTGGGAAATTGCAAGAATCATGAGGTAGCTGCTAGGAGAATGCAGACAGATGTCAGAGACATTTCTCTATTTGTAAACAAACAGCCCAACACCCAAAGCGGGCCAGTCTGGTGGAAAATATCAAAGTCATGACCTCCATCAAATGAAAGAAAACAGATTACACAGCAGCGGTACTCACTGTTTTCCGTATCTTTGGGTACGTTGTGCTGGTTTTACGAGGCTCTCCAGGGGAGCTGAACTGAAGTGACCGCTTTAGGTTCCAACGAGGGTTTTTTTTATTTCACCATCACCATCTGAAAGGGGACAAGCCAGTCTCCTTTTGGTTTTGTTTTCTTTCTGGTAATCCCCTCTGGTTTTATGTCTGCTCCATAATTTCCTTTCCTTTTTTTTTTTTTTTTTTTAAACTTCTCCCTGTTCTCTTCCTTTCCTCTCCTATTTTGCCATTTCCATTTTCTTTTCCCCTGTTCGGCTCTCTAACTCCCTTAGAGCTCCACATTTTTACCCCTTAAAACTAAGTCCTTTACCCACCACTGTTATTTACACACACATTTGTTCAAGCAGTTGAGCTTAATATGCCACTTCTCATTCACTGAATTATATTCCCCAGCTGCAAACAGGCCCATAACCTATTGCCAACATAAAAACCCCAGATGTTTAAGCTAGCCTTTAATGTGGCTGAATTAAATTATTAGACACACTAACTGCACCAGTTTCAATTGCCTAGCCTTACCTTTAGTTCTGCTGAGGAACAGTCCCATTACGCTACAGCCCCATTTATATCAGCCAGGCATAGACTATAATGCCACAGCACTGAAGAAATAAACATTTATGATAACATACTTCTAATTTTGATTTCGGATGCCTCGGTCCCTCCCAAGTGATGGCATTCAGAGGTGAGCTTCAGGAGTGAAATATTTTCAAATTTTGCAAACAGGAATCCTTTTTGCTCATCTGACCTGTTGTGCGTCTGGATTTATCACGGCCACTTAACGAAGTCGGTGTATTTGTGAACAAGCGTGCAGCTAGGGCATCTCTGTTTACCTAAAAGTGATGACTTGGAATTGTATCATAGCTCTTTCACAGAGTCTCACTGTACTCCCAGACCTTCCTGGGTTATCCTGGGATAATGCCACCGATTCATACCCAGTGGCCTCGAGCCTTCCCTGCCGGTGATCCATCCCCTACCCTCCTCGCAGTGACTCATCGCTGTCCATAGGAAAAAGCTTTATCACAATCTCAGCAACTTCTGCTGTCCCCATTTACAGCCTGCACCACAAACAGAGGTGACAGACCAAAGCGGAGGTGGAAAGCCAAGCTTTTCGTTCAGCAAGTGCATTGTAGGACCCTGGAAAGGAAGATTTGTTTGTGTGCTGCTCGCTACAGCATGCCTGTGCGTGCTTGCACTGCATTCCCAAGGGAAGCTGGGTTTCTGCAGGGATGGGAGCCGGATCCAGGACGGGAGCCGCGTGGGAAGCCGGCTGCTACACTCCTTTGATAAAGTGGTGGCTGAGTTCACCTATGAGACAACCACTTTTGCAGTCTTCATTTTGGTAAGACTGCTCTGGAAGTATAAATTCAGTTCCTTGCTTTGTAATCTGGCATAGTTTAAAATCTCTTTCTGCTTGGTGAAGTTAGTCAGAATAATTAAAGTTGTGCTGGCAAACGGGGAGGTGATAGGTAGCAAAAGCCAAATTTCAGGCTACAGGCAGTCTGCGTGTGCTTGGGATCTGCCTCATGAATAAAACAAAGCCAAAGGAGGAGAAACAAGTGGGGTTATAACAGCTGAGGAGAGGTAAACCCAAATTATTCCTTTGGAGGAAAGAAAAGAAGAGGTACTGATTTGCACCCTAGGGCTAGAAACCATGTAGATACGGTGGAGCCCCTTGCTCTGCAGAGGAACAGAACCTCCAACACCCTGATACATCTATAGGTATGGTATGGGAGCTATACGCACAGTGTGCTCGGCACCAAGCTGAGCCCAGCCAGGCCAGAGGCACCCCCATTGCAGACACCCCCATTGCAGACACCCCCATTGCAGACACCCCCATTACAGACACCCCCATTACAGACAGCACCTCCAGGGTGGAGGGAAGATCGGTGCAGGATGCGGCTGCACTCATCCCTCAAGTTCAGACCTTGCTACGAAGACAAAGCCTTGGGGGAATTCAGAGGGTGGTTGGGTTTTTTTTTGTTTATTTAGCTTGTGGGAGTTTAATGTTTAATCGTTGCAGAGGAGTGAGTTGGTTAGTCATATAATTGTTAGCCATGGTTTCTGCCTTTTTTCCTTTTATCCTTTGTTCTTCCTTATCATGGCTCTTGCATTTTGTGGACTAAATCGGCTTCCTATCACAGCTCGCTGGTCCTTGATTTCTCAGTAAACTGCAGTTTTATAGCATTCATAAGAGTCTTTTCATTTAAACAACTCGAATTAAGGGCATAGGAGCCAGAGGCGGTTGGCACTTAGACGGCTCCCGAATCTCAAAGGAGGAGGATGCTTCCCAGGACCAGGCTGGTGCCCATCACTGTGAGTACCGCCGCTCCCGCAGATCAAAGAGCCAGCTCCATACCGTGCTCCCAGCCATCACCCAGGAGAAGCAGCATTGAAATTCCCCAGTTCCCAGCAGCGATGGTTGCCGATTTCTCAAATGAAAGAGGCGCGGAAGGAATAGGTGACAGCATAACTCCAAACAAGGGAACCGGTTGCTGTTAAGGGAATGGGACACCTTTTTATCCACTAGCCTCAAACTGTAAAACAATTTACAGACTCGAAGGTTGGTGGATAAGCGTGCCATTACTACAGCTACATGAGGCAACTCTGCGGGGCTGTGCCCTAAGGGGCAGGTTTACACCCCAGCATGGGTTCACCTCTGCTGTCTCCCAGCGTGTGCCACAAAAACCAGCTGCTCTATTTTGCCCACCCTTTTTTCCCTGAGGAATGTCAGATCTGGCCATGGTTTGCCACTGCGAACCACGCTGCTACACTTTTAATGGAGAGAGCCAAATTTATTTAATGATTTTGATTACTCTTGCTGGTTAATAATTAATTCAAAACAGGACCATAAGACACTTCTGTTGGGTTCTTATTGCTTTTAACAAAACTGAAAGATGCTTTTAACAAAACTATAACTCAATTAATCTCCGTAAAAAGAAAGATATGCCTCTTAATTGCCATCAAATATTTATTTGCTCTTTTTTCCCCTGCATCAGCTCTACCTTACTCCTTTCTAATCTTAATTCATCCTTGTGTTAGTGGTTCATAAGACATTATTATTTAACATCTACAGAGGTATTTTCATAGTAGTGAGGTCATTCCCAGACACATGGCGTATACCATTACAGTTGCTTTTAAGTTTTTCTAAGGTGCAATGAGCCTACCAAATGATCCAAAGGATAAGTCATTTCTGTTTTCTTTTCCCCAAGACAAAACAGGACTGACAGAACCAGTCATCTTTTCATCATTAATATCAGAATTGCATTCAGTCATATAAAAAAGATCAAAGCATTTCATAGCCCAGCTGTCCACAGAATAATAATAAAAAAATCCTAAACTGTCACAGAGCAGCTCCATACACTTTCTGGAAATGTGGCCTTTCCAGATCCCAGAGGAAACAAAAATCCAATCCACTTACCATGGAAATAGGCTCTCTACCTCTGAAATATAAAGCCACCTGGCTAACTTAGATAAATTATGGCTGGATAAGCGCGGTAACTTGATGGCAAAGGTAGCATTCAGCACGAAAACAGTTGTCAACATCTGTCTGCTTTAGGATGACAGATTGCAGGGAGCAGAGACGCCAGCGTTGCCACCGGCTGAGCAGAGGCGCAGATGACCTGGCAGCGCTGCTGTTTACACAACCCCTTGAAGCTATTGCCACAACCTGTGGAGCTGGTTTCAGCAAGAGTGGAAAATCTGTGGAGAGAAAGGAAATGCTGAAAAGCCAGACAAGCTAGAGCAGTATCTGGAGTGGTGCTGGGTGCATTGTCAGTTAAATACTTTTCAGCAGCAGTTCAATTTCATTCATTTTCAGCCCTGGGTATATTCCTTGATGGCAACAGGGCTTAGAAAAAGGGCTCCAGAGAAAAACTGTTATCTCCTGAAGCATCCTTGAGGCCATGATTGCCTCTGTACTCGCTGTGGCCCCAGGACAGGGGCAGCTATCTCCCCATTCTGCATTCCTGGCTCTGGGTCTCTTCCCCATCAGCAGTTATCAGTTCAGGATGGCTTCTGGATAGGTACTGCTGGCAACGGGGGATTTTTATAGACAATGTCATAACTGCATCCATGTCCATAAGTGGGTACCGACGAGAGGGGTTGAGGGCTGGTGGCACCAAGTGGGACTCTCACTGCCTGGCACGCCGCCTCGACCTGTCGCCTGGCACGGCTGGATGGAGAAACCCAGAGTGCCATCACCAAGGGATTCCCCAGCATGGGAAATATTAGCCACAGCTAGGTCAGAAGGGTGTGCCGAGGGCAGAGCATTGCAATGTACTTTGGGATCTTGCTGTAACTGAACGAAAACTTTCTTGCTTCCACCCATCATGGGCTGCAACTTAAACTGTCACTCTGAAACTCTGCTACGGCAAAGTATAATGTTATGGCTCCAGGTAAAAGTACAAATAAGAGCAGCTTCAACCATCTGTTTTGCTCCACGCTATACTAATGTAATACAAATGTAAATTATCTCTGTAATACAGTGCATAGCGAAAAATTAAATTAATAAAAGCATATCTCATTGCCTCTGTCTCACATTCTGTGTGCTCCAATAGAGCATCACTTTTTATAGTAATAACTCACGTTTACACAGTTGTATACTTTCATATGTAGACCTCAAAGCCTTCACAAGTGGAGGTGCATATTACTACCCAGCATCTGGTGAAGGCTCGGCATCACATCTGTGACGCTGCCAGAGAGTGAAGTCACGCATCCTGACCTTCCTCCATCATCCCAAGGTCACTAAAGCACTGCGTGCTGGCTTTCTCTGGGCTGCTGAGCCCAACAACAGACAGAAGCAAAGCACCGTCCTGAGCTGAGTGACTGCAACACCCATGCAAGCTGAAAGCCCTCCGGGCGGTTTGCATATATATTTCAGTGCAGAATACGCCCTTTTCTGAAGAAGATTAAGCTCTCGTCTTTTAAGCTTTGGAATAAAAGAGATAATGCCCAACTGAAGAAAACATTTTGAACTTTTTATTTCAGAGATGCTATATTTTAAAGACAATTCACATTTTTTTTAATGTGGAATGGCTTTGGGCTCAAATAGAATAAGAGTGGGGAAAGGGCTTTTTCTTTTTCAGTAACAAACTTTATATCTAAAAATTATGGAAGAAAAATAAAAATGCACTCTTTGATAGAAAACAAATTATATCATATGTGTTTTAGTATAATGCTATGCACATAAGAATGAGGAAAACAACTGCAACATATGCAACTCCTAGTGCTAATGAGCTCAAAGTGTTTAAATATGACTTTCAGGGACACAGAGTACTTAAAAGGCTGAGAAATTACTTCATCACTGCATACCAGTACTTATACACAGCAGTTACATCAGAGTGATTTTTCTACCTCATTCATTCAGCTGAAGCTGAATGAATTCAATGTCCACATGAGATTAAATTTCCAAGCTCTGTCAACATAATTTTAGCAGAGGAGATGAAGTTTTGGCTCTCACTTAGAGACTTTAAAATGCATATTGTCAATACACTTTAAAGCAGCTTCTGAATTAAACTCCCTGCTTATATATGCAGGGATTTTAATGTTTCTGCTCCTTTCCTCCCCCCAGCAGGCGTGGAGGGATGAGGTCTGTCTGCGTTGCCCTCAAGGTGCCCATCACACACAGTTTTGCTGTAAGGCAGTGATTGTAGGGAAACTTCCTCCTTCAGTGCTTTACCTAATTGCCTGCCACCATCCAGGGGACATTCTTCCTTCACTACCCGTTCACTAGTGTTAGCTTGGGGATCAGTGTGGTTATGTTCTCAAGCTTCAGAAACTGTCCATAATGGGAGGTGAACAAGGGTGTACTCCCAAGGTGGAGAAGACAACCTTGTTTCTTAGAGTTTATCTTGCTCACGTGTTTGAAGTCATGGCGATCGGCAACCCTGAGGTATGAAGGGAGGTTCTTCACCAGGTCACACTGACAGGAACCTTGGAGATCTTTTGCCTGTCTCTACATTATAGTAAAATATTACCCCATAAATCCCGTGTCATTGCAGAAAACTCAGACATTGATCCTCTGGGATAAAGTTTAATGATGGAAAAGCTTTCCTTGGTTGCCAACACCGAAGGTGTCAGCAGAGGAACGACCTCTCCTGATCACAGCCTCTAAGAAAAGTCGTGCCATTGAGTTCAGCAACACCCCTCTTAAAATAGTGCACAGGAGGCATACCACATGTGGATGGAATTTGCAATATTGAACCCATAAAAAAAGAATATAGTGAGAGCATTTTGCTCTACACTTAGTAACTTGCTGGCCAGGCTTTTTCCTGTTTTCCACTGTAACATAACTGTTAGTTTTAACAAAACCGTTTTGTCTAAGGCAGAATTAATTTCTTTAGAGCAATAAAGTGAGGTTTTGTTCACAGTTCTTTATTTCTGTGTATGTATAAAGTTGCTGAACTTCCTCTGCTGAATAAAATTATCCCTCATGAAAACACTACTAGAAAAGTTAAGAACTGGGATATTTTGGAATAGTTGAATATTTCCACTTTGTTGCCAGGATATGCAAGATGTGTCTTTATATATACAGGGTATATATGCATATTTACTTCTATATATCTGTACACGTACATATATAAAGAGATATACATGACTCTTTTTGGTATTACTGCTATACACATATGTTCTACCAGGAGTTTCCACACCTTGTGAAATAAATACTTGTTCCTAAAGGTGCATATTGCCACAGGTCACCCAACAAATGTTATTTGTTATAGACTGTACTTTGAGTAACTGGAATCCCAGTGGGAATTGATGTCCAAACTCTCTTTCCCGTTTAAATGATGAGAACCACAAGCAGTTCCTGAGTAAAGGATTGGTACAAAAGGGGCCTGCCAATATTTCTTCCCAGGCATGAAGACTGTTGTGAGAATACTTGCCAGCTTTTGAAAACTATGAATAGAGACAACTGGAGAGGAAATAAGTGCCTGTCTCATAATTCTGCTGGAATATACAGGGCTCTGAGCCAATTTCTAAATTGAAGTCAGTGGCATTGCATGGGGCATAAACCAGTGCAGACTTTATTCTTGAAAATGTCTAAAAATTACAAAGTAGGTAAAAAATAGACTCTGTCCTTCACAATCTTGGCACACCTTCTTTGTATTGCAGAAGAATGGGAAAGTATCCGCGTGATCTAATCAATCCAGACCTGAAGTTTACCTGTTTGTCACCACAATTTCTCACACTCAACAGAAAGGAACACTGAAAATATTGAATTGCCTCAAAGTCAGTGGGCTCAGCTGAGCTTTAAGCAGCCTGTGTACAACATCATAACACTAGAACTATGAGCAGCCTCTTACTGAAAGGAAGTTTTTCTTTAAATAGAGGCATTCAAGATTACTATATTTATGTTTCTATATATATAAGGTGGTTTTGGACATCAAAGATTGATACCTAAATGGTTTAGCGTGGAGACGTTTCCTGTCATGCTCACCTGCACTATGTGTGTAATTCAAGGGGGAAGAAAAACCTTTGCCTTCATCCTTCTTCTCATCTTTAAAAATCATTATGTGAAAACAGAGGAAAAGGTTAAAGGAGGTATTAAATACTGTTAGACTGTACTAGCCTTGTGCAAGATCAGTGTGGTTTATCTGCATAATGCTTTCAGAAGCTATGAAGGACATGTCCTCACTCCCTTGCCACGCAGGGTAGGAAGGAATAAGCCGTGGTCCTAATTCAATGGGGAGAGGAAAAACTAAACTCAGAGATTATGTCAACAGGAGCAATGCTCACTTAAATGAAATCTGTGTTATTATTTTCAAATTTCATCTTTCTTTTGCAGGAGGGTATAGAGACTCCCAGTAGGTACTTCACAGTTGTACCCATTGAATGAAATATTCACAAACAAGAAAATGCTGAGGAGGATTGAAGGCTGCTTTAAATTATCATGATGATATTGCCTCCAAGGATCTGACCCACAGTGCCTGACTTCAAGACTCTTTAGTATTGACCAGATGTTACCAAATTTATAACAAGCATACAGACATATACACGTGTCCTAGGCACAGCTGTAAATGGATGTATTTCAGTATACCAGTTATTCACAGAATATTTCTTTTTCAACATTACAGGGATAAAAGGCAGAAGGTTGACAGCTGATTTTAAAAGGATTCAAAGGTCTGCATGTCTGGCGAGAGGAGGTAAGCAGAGCCACGAGCTGGGTACAGAGGGGTGGGTGTTGGTGGCAGCTGACTTTTCCATCTCACACTGCACAATGGCTGAGCTCTTCATCCTTTGGTTCCCCACATGCAAATTTCATGAATATACTTCCGTGAACAGTGCAAGTAACAGAATTTGGCTATTTTTAAAAGTTTGTATCTCAACTTAAGCAAAGATAGTTCTTCGTATACATGTTTTCTCCTCACTAAATTGCAAACGAGGAAGAATTAGGCCATCTCAAAAGGAAGGCTGCAGTAGTCTTCCATGGTGGAAAATACAGTAAACTACAATATGAGGTTTGCTACCTGATTCCCGTATAATAAATCCTCCCTTTTAAATGCAATCATCTTCTTTTTTCTTTTCACGAGTCCTATTATTACAGAGTATTCAAAAGTTAAGGCCTGTCAGACCGTGGACTGCCACGGTTTTCGTTCTGCCACCTTCTGCATGTGCGTTATGAAACAGCTTTTGATCACACGGCCCTTTGATTGCAAAAAGGGCATTATCGGTTTTGCAAAGGGCTCTTCCACGTGCAGTGCAATGGCCAGCCACATCTTGCAGTCATTTAATGAGCTGCCACAGTCATGATAGTTCTGTGAGCACGAGAAATGTCAACTCAGGACCTAAAAATGTAGGAATAATTGTGAATGGAGTCGAGATTGAAAAGCTTCTGGCTCATGCAGCTGCAGAGTGTGTGACCCAGCCAGGGTTTGATAGGAAAAAGTTGCCATGGGAATGGTACGGCATTGTTTGCGCCTGACTTCAGCCCTTATTGTTGTGCTCTGATTACAGCTTTTGTTTCACTGTGAAGTACGGTTGTTAAATGCCAGCTTGAAACAAAGATGTATTTACAGGCAACAGCTGAGTTCAAATGATTTCTATTTTTAGAGATATCACTGATTTAAGCTAGAAAAAAAAAATTCTATTACTATTTCGAAAACACGAAGTATTTTAGTCTAAATATAGTACATGCTTAGAAGATAATTCCCATTAAAATCGGTTAAATATCATTACTGTAAATTAGGACCACAGTGACCGATGGCTTCCAAATGCTTTGAGGTAGCACCGGAACCAACAAGCCTTCTGTGAGGAGACGTGTGGGGGAAGAGTCTCCACACATCCAAACTGTTAATTCTTTTTCTGCGGGTCCGTCTCCACTAAATTTAACATTAAAACCAAAGTAACTGCATGTTCAAAAATCAAAGGTGCAGAAAATTAGTGTAAGCGGCGTCCCACGTATTTGTGCAGGGGCCGGTACGTCCAACTCCGGCCCCGCCTCAGCAGCCGCGGCCCGGGCAGCACCAGGCTCCGCCGCCGGAGAACTACAACTCCCGTCAGGCATTGCGCCGCAGGGCCGCACCCCCGCCGGCACCTCCGCGCCGCACTACATATCCCAGAAGGCCCCGCGGTGCCGGGCCGCCCAGGGGGCTGGTGCTGGGCGCATGCGCATGGCGGGGCGAGGCGGGGGCCTCGGTGGTGTCGCCGCGGTCGGTGGCGGCGAAGTTTCTTCGGAGGGAGAAGGGGGCGGGAAGAGACAGGGCCGCCCGCCGCTCTGCGCCGCGCCGAGCCGGGAGGGGAGCGGAGCGCGGCAGGAGGCGGCGGGTCCCCGCGCGGCCCGGCTCTCCTCACGGGGGCTCCCGGACTGCCCTGGACTCCAGTAAGTGCCTCGGCCCGGGGCGGGGGCGCTGAGGCGGGGCCGGGGGGCTGAGGCGGCGGGGCTGCCCGGCCCTGTGGGGCAGGCGCCTGGTTGATGCTCTTCCTTCCGTGCTTGCCCGGTGTTTGACCAGGCAGGGCATTGTCCTGTTCCCTCGAAGCCTCTGCCTTTGTGTAGCTCCTCGATGGTAACTGCTTCGTGCCCGTTCCTTCCCTCCTCCCTCTCTTTTTTCTTCCTTTTCGTTTTCCCTCGAAACCGCCGCCTTGGCGTGGGGGCTCTCCCGGTGTTTCCCCTCGGGGGCAGTGTATAGGAGGCGGTGGCATAATTGCCCTGGTAAGCAGTCAAGGCTCTGTCACATCCCCAGAGGTAAGAGGATGATCTCATTACCCGCAATATATATATAATTTTTTTTTTTCTTCCCCCCCCCCCCCCCCCTTCTCAACTTCGGTCTTTGAGCATGATGGGAAGGAGCGATCTTATCTGGGCAGAGCCTTGCAGTGATGGTGCCTGGGAGGGTGTGGGCTCCCGGGGCACCCCGCCTGCTCGGCTGCCGAGCCGGGCCTCTCCTCCTCGCGTTTGGGATTGAAATCCCAGGCTGCAGCTTCCAGGAGAGCTGAGTGCGATTGGGACAGCTGACGTTTAGGGGCTAGTTCGGGTTTAGCTTTTGAAGGTGCTAGTTCTGAAGAGGGCTGTTTTGGAAAGCTGTTGTCTTGTGCTAGCAATGCGAGCCTGCACCTCTGAGTTGTGTTCCACCTTAGTTGTAACCTGGGCTGGTTATTTACTGAAGCAAAGTGTCTTTAAATGGATAACTTGACTATAAATGAGTGTTAAACTGTAACTAATATTATCATATTTGCAGTTTTTAGCACATGTAACATTCCAGATAAGTTAGTAGCATGTCAAATGCCTAACACAGACCTATGTATCATGCAGTTCCCTTAGGTGTAACTAAAGCATAACCTTCGTAAAAGGCATTATATTACTGCATAAAATGTTTGCAAAGTAACATCAAGAGGACAACAATTTCTCTTTTGGGAACAGGCTCCTGTTTTGAGGTCTTTTTTTAAAATAAATGTCTAATTTTCACTAATCAATGTACTACATTAGTTTATAAACAAGCAAAAAGAATAAGTCTTCAAGTGGGGAAACAGTTATCAATTTGTTAGGTTGAGCCATATGAATTAGGCAAGAGCAAAATGGCATTGCGTATCTGAGTAAAGCTGAGACGTGAATTGCTTTTTTTTTTAATTTAGATTCTTAAGAGCTAGATGTCTCCATGCTTCTCATGAAAGCATACTACTTTTAAAGAGACTACTAGACATCCCTGCATATGGAAAGCTAACTGGCATCACCTTTTTTGTTGCCTTCTGACAAATTGCTTACTTTACTAAAAGAGGCCATAATGTCTGTAAAGATACATTTTCTGTTTTCTTCCTATTATTCAATCCCATAGGTGACACTGGAAGACAGAGCCATATTTCATCATGCAGTTTGGGCCTATGAGGTGCCGGGAGTAGTTTCTCACTGTTGAATCCACCAGGGTGTTGGTTTTGTTTTGGGTTTTTTTCCTTTGATTTGTCTACTTCCTTTTTATACCTAGGCTATAGTCATTATGACACAATCTTTACTGACATGGAGCTATGCATGGCAGCTTTGGCTGGTTGCTCTATGATGAGTTACTATATCTTAATGAATTTACTCTACTGCACTTTTACGGATGGGGTTTTTTAATACTTTTGATTTGAAAGTAGTTATGAAGTATGATGATGTTTTGTATAAGTTTATTTCACAACTGAGTTACAGGTGCATCTTTAAAACAAATGCAGTAGTCCTTGAGAAGGTCTTTACATCCAGTTATGCATAGGAAGATTTCTCTTAAGTTTTATCACTTGTTCTCACGAGGCTCCGTGTTGGATAAATTCACAGGACGCTTGCTGCATTGTAGTAAGACTTAACAGTGGGTTTAGAACAGTGGATTTGCTGTTTAGGTCCCTGCAGTCTTTTCTCCTACTTCTGGTAGTTATTTTTACTTGAAAGAGTCACACAAGTCACAATACATAAAACTGTCAAGTATGTAAAGCGGAGAAGTGTAGAAGTGTTGTTTTCCTGTTTGTCACATGAGTAAGTGTTAAAAGTGGGCTGAAATCTCTCGTGGTAGAGAGAGAGATTCTTAGTCTGGTTGATATTTGGAGGAGAGCCTTTTAATTCAGGGATAAATAAGCACTGATGCTGCAGAAAGTGGTAATTCAAGAGATAATACATGGATTTTTTTGTGTATCCTAGATATCACTGAATACTAGACTGCTGGAGACAGCTTTGCATAAAAAGTAAAACTTTTCGTGACTCCCTTGTGTTCTTTTTGCAGTTATTAAACATTGCGATTTTATTTTGTTAGTGTAGAAAATTTAATTTCAAATTAGTAAATTGTAAAGATGAAATTTATTTTCTTAAGCTATTTCCATGTTTTATAACTAGAGTTTGTCTTGTGTTCCATTGTATAGCTATGCATTTCAAGGGTGGAAATAAAGAAAAAAGATGCACAGCAGGTCACTGACAGGTATACTGCAGTATTTAAATGTTTCAGAGGAGCAGATGCTTTCATATAAATTAGAGAACAGACAAAAGAAGAACTAGTGTATGAATAAAGTAGGAAGCATCTTAACGCTTTTCCTCCTCTCCTCTCCCTGTACCTATACTTCCTCAGGAGTAGTGACTGAGAGAAGACACACACAAACATGGGGAATAAGGAAGGTGCATTTTTGAGGAAAAGACCTGAATGTAGGAAGAGGCCTTGATTTTTCCAGGTAGCTGTGCCTTATTTCAGAAGACAAGGAAGCTATATTAGCAAGAATAATAAAGGCTGACTGTATGTCAGTGTTGGTGTAGAAGAGAGGAAGTACAAAAGTCAGTTTTTATTGACTGCAACAGATTAGAAAGAACTTGAGGACATCACTGAAATGTGAACAGATCTCTACTTGTAATACAGTCTCCAATGTAGTGTTGGACATAGCCCAAACTGCCAGGCCTGCAAAATTCTTAATCTATTTTAGTAGATTTAGAATTCCATCGATGTCTTTATAACTAAATGTTCCTGGTTATTTAAGCTGACTGCTATCATAGTAAATGTATTTCCTTCAGAATGCAGCAAACCAGCAGCATTGGGCAGTGAGTGCATGCCATAGGTGAGAAGTTTCCTTGCGTGCCCTCTTGTGCACTTTCTTGTATCCAGGTGTATGTCAGTGTTTGTCTAAACAATGGCTTGTGAGACAAGAGCATGTATCTTTCTTGCAAGATGGTGGTTGGTGGGGTTTTTTTGTTCCCTGATAATTATGAACAATAGAAACATTCTTAGAAAATGCTTAATGGGGTTTGGAGCCAATTAAACCTTTGTGCAGTTGTGTAATTGCGTGAAAATATGGGATAGTAACTTACTTCAGTGCCAAAATATGGGAATTTAGGTAACTGGCTTTAGCATAAAACATTTTTACAAAGTGGAGCAAGTGCTGTAGATGTCATTAGGAAGCAAGAAATACAACAATCAGTACATGTATTCGTTTGGTTTTGAGCCTAAATTCAACAAGACATGGTTAGAAGCGTTGCTCTCAATCTTCATAAAATTAAATAAGAAACATAGTATCAAAATTCTTATCTGACATGTAGAAATAATGTAGTTGCTTTTAAAAAATTATCTCCTGAAGGGTCAGAGTAACAAGTATGGTTCAAGTTCAGGTTTTGAAGTTACACTTTAATGCACAGAGTGACTGAAATGAGTTGGAATGGGAGATATGGCTGAGCTGTTTCAAAATTTTTTCTACCCTTACACTGATCTCTGAAACTAGGACTTTGAAAATTTGTAAGTCTAAGGTTATCATGATAAATACTGTAGTCTAACTTTGAGAAACCTTTAGATATGTATTTGTATATGGCTCAATTTTATAAACAACACTTTCCTGTTAGTGCTAGGTAAAGCAGCAGGGTTTTGTTACTGTTGAGGAAGGAAGCTTGGTTCATTGTCTCAGCACTAAACAGCATTTTCTCCCTCCAGGGACTTGCAGAAGCATCTAGAATGTGTAGGTGTTTCTTTAATCTTGGAGAAGGAACTTATTAAACTTTCTGGTGCAGAACTATATGAGCCACTTTTAACAGATGTTATCTGTACGAGTAGGGAGTTGCTGGTCTGGTAGACATTTGTGGCATTCAACAGTTTAAACAGTTTTCAGGTTTGAACATATGCCTTTGCCTTGAAAATCTGAATAGTTTCAGATATTTTATGTAGAAGAAAGGTGGTTCAATGGTGAGGTTGCTGCTCTGGGACTTGGGAAACAGGTTCAGCTCACTGTGTTGCCAAAAGCTTCCTGTGTGGCCTGGGACAAGCTGCTTCTCTGTCCCTCCGCTCTCATACTGAAACTGCAGAGCGGCAGCAGCTCTCAGCATCACAGAAGTGTTACAAGGATATATGTCAGTCAGGTTTTGATGTGTTCAGGTGCGGTAGTAACCTCTTGTGCTAGAAAGGAGAGGTCTAAGAGACTGCCCAAGTTTGAAGCTAGGGGTAAGCTCCAGGCAAAAGGAATAAAATCAGAAAAACAAGGGGGGGTGGGGGGGGGAAGTTTTGACTGGAAATCTCTTGGATCAATTAAAAAGAGAGAAAGCAAGTCCTTAAAACTTTATGGAGCACTGCATTGCTTTGTTTATTTAACAAAGTATGAAAAAAATGCTTAAAAAACTTGAATGAACCAGGCAACGTTTTTCTGTTATGATTCTGCCACACAAGGAACAATAGCAAAGTTGTCTCTGTTCCTCTATCGACTGTTCTCTTCTTTGGAAGAAGCTTTTAATTCCAGCTAACAGTTACATCCAAATGTTCTAGCTATCAACTTTGTTCATTTGTTCTGCTGGCAGGATAGGCGGAATCTCTTAAATTCAGTCTGATTTATTTTATTTTCATATAAAAGAGGTTGAGAAAAGATCAGCTTCTCAACCTCCCCACTCCCCTGAGGGGAGGAAAGGAATTTGCAGCCACCTCTAAACAGCAGTGTCTTTAGTAACTTTATAGAGCTAAAAGTATTTTGGATTTAAAATTCTTCTGGTGGGAAATATAAGGTAGTATTGTCATTGCTATAAACAGAAAATGTAGACTAGACATGCAATTATCAAGCTTCACAAATGTGTTTTCATTGTTGAGAGTCAATACTCTCAGGAACAGTCTCCATACTGACTGGCGATAAATTCATTAGTTTAATATGTAGTTATTTTGATGTGTATGCTCTCCATAAGTGCTTTGGTCCCCACCACATTTACATCCCATGTCCAAGAAAATATGTTTGAACTTGTTCAGACTAGTGACTTAATTAAGTGTTCTTCTGTTAAGCGCTAAAACAGTTACATGTTGGGTTTGTTGTGAGAGTGAGCAGTCCTCTTAAAACTGCACTTCAAAAGATGTTGTTAAATATATTGGTTAACTCTTTAGGGAGGTTCATAATAACAAATGGAAACTTAGGCTGTACTAATCTTTCATCTGACAAGTTATTTCTGTCACTAGTAGACTCAGTGCCTGCATGTGCAGTAGTGCTGCAAAGTTAGGTAGCAGTGCTTAAAGGATGTTGCTTCGGAAGTGTTCCTGTTCCTGCTTATTCAGAACTTCAGGCTTTGGTTAGATTTTTTTTCTCGTTAACCTTTTTTTTTTTTCCTTAAATCAATTTCACTGAAGGTGCTGTAATTTATTTATACTGTCTTCCTGATTCGTGCTGGTGCCTTGATTTTTGGATGGAGGAGCAGGATTTCTTAGGGAGGTCCATTTCTTCCCTTCTTCGGGGAAGACTGTGTTGCACTATGTTGAAAACCAGTCTGTTGCATACTCAGGGTAAGTTCAGGATTTCCAGGCATGTTGTTGCACATACGCAGGACTTGTGATTCTTTGGGACCATTTCCGTCTCGCTGTGTATAGGTCAGGCAACAATCCTACAAAATGCCAGGAGCCTGATGACTTCCTGGTAGTATTGGGATTACTCTGTAGGTGGAGCATTGTTATTCTCCATATGCATCGTAATTTACGCTTTGAGAAACACCAGTGTGAGTGTGAACAACAGCTGTGCAGTAGACTGGTATTTGTGTCATTGCACAAACAAGAAGAAAGGTAAGGAAGAAGGTCGGCAACCAGGCATGGGCTGTACCTGATGTGAGGACAGTTCCTTGGGCTCACAGCTTGCTTCCAAGGAGGAAGGCTGCTGGAAATGAAGCACATACTTCCCTGTAACTTATCCCACACAATTCAAGTGAAGTGTTAGTGGGCTGTCACTATGTTACAAAACCTATCATAGTGGATAAGCTTTTATCTAATATAAAATGTTAGATATTTTATCTCAGTGTCAGGTGAGACTTTTATAAAATATACAGAGTGGGATTTTGTTTTCTTATTTTAACAAATATTTTTAAAAAAAGGGGGGGGAGGAGTTAATGACCTGAAAACCTTGCCATTTGATAGGAGCTTAATTTTCTTCTCCCACCATGGTAAACAGGAGATGGCATGTGCTCTGTAAATGAGTCTTGGCTCACTTAGATGAGACAGACAAAGCCTTATTCTTCCTAAAGAACTCTCACTAAAATTGCATTTACTGAAGAGCTCTGAGATTAGCCCTAATCGCTGTGAATCCTTGTGTAGTACTAACATGATTGATAAGTAAGCTAGATTCTGGAGGAGACATCTAGTCCTCGCAGTAGCAGGAATTTTGGCCTGCGTAGTGGCTTGTGCAGTGAACTGAACATGGTCTGTACTGTGAAGTACAGAAATAATACAGAGGTGAAATCTTAATGGCAACAACTTTTCCTTCCCAAAGTATTGATGTAACTGAAACGCTGCATTTTTTTATTCTGCATTGAATTTGCAAGATTAGTTCTAAAATATCAAATCTGATAATCAGTGACTTGCTTTGTGTGCTTTGGTTTCATTAAATCTTTTTAAATTTTTAAAAAAGGTTAAACAAAATATTCGTCTGATAGTGTTCTTTTCATTATTTGAAACTGAAAAATCAGTTATTTACTTGTTAGACTCCACAGTTGTTTACGAATGTTAAAAAATATGCTGGTTTACTTTGTTCTGAGCTCACTGCAGACAAAATTGTTAAACGTTGCCTTAAACTTGTGTTCAGATGGCCTGTAATATGCTGTGCTACTGGTAGACATGTGAAATCACAGTTCACAGGTATTCAGCTATTCAGAGCTGGTTTTAGAGTGTCTCAAATATGTACAGTTTAATGGAATTAGTCTGAGTATGATATACTTGCATTTAAATTTGGAACTTGCCTTTGGGTCTATGTGTAAAACGTAATCTTTTATTACCACGACGCTCTCTTGAGTACTACTTTCAAAATTAATTTAACCCACTTATGTACATGCTGCTATTTCCTTAACAATGTAAGAGTACTCTGTGAAAGCTGAAGAAGATATTTTCAAGTTGTTAATTTCCTAACCAGCTGGCCTTTTGATTTTTTTTTTTTGCATACTTCACAGGAAGAAGGTCTGTGTTTGTGCTGATGAGGTTTTTTTTTTTTTATCTGGGATTCAGAATGAAAATCAGCAGCACTGGCTCAAAAATGGCAAACTTTTTTTAACCAAGCTTCACCTTTTTGTATTGAACTTGAAGTCAAATAAGCTTTATCAGGATTTGTAGTTTAATGGAGATAGTCTTTGTGCTTCAAAGTCATTGGGATGCTTTTGAGACTCTTGCCCTTTTCATGTTTGAAGACAAGTTTGGGTTGAATGTGAAATAGCTGGCAGGGTGTGGAATCTGAGTTCTTGGAGCGGTTGGCCTAGATGAAAGAGTTACTAGTAATTGAAATGAAACTTTTTTTTTACTAATGAGTAACTAGTAATAATAAGTAATCCTAATAAGTAATGTGCTTATTCCCTGCTTAATTTTTAATTTGGTTTAGTTGTCATGAATGGAACAATTTGTATAGACTAATGCGTGTAAGCATTTTCAAGAACAAGGACCTAATTTGTCATGTTTGGAGTTTTACATACAACACATTTAAAATTTTGAAAAGGTCATAACAACATTAAAAATAATTGTAGATAATAACTCTGAACCTGCATTACTAAGGATTTTAACTAGTCTGTAACTGAAATTCCATAATTTTAAAAATTTGATTTGATTGTATGAGATAAGTCAAAGTGAACTTGTGTAACTATATTTTGTTTTCCTCTGTTGTACCTATCTCTCTGGTTATATCTAATTTTGAGTAACTAAGTCTAGGTAATACAGTATGAAGTGATGAAAACTGTACTTCTGACTGTTGTAAGAACTTTGTGTTACTGAAGATATTCTGTCACTGTCTTTTTAACTTTCTTATTTTACTTTATTGGTTTCTAAGCTAGTCATCACCCAAAAAGTTATTAATAGATAAATTTCAAGAGTGTCTTTTATAATGGCCTCATTGCACAGGATGCTTCCTTTGATTAGTGTTAGCTCAGCAGATTTAGAGGGACAATTAAAATACTTGTTTTAGCTAGGCAAAAACCATTACTAGGTGAGGGGTGGTTTTTTTTTTTTTATTTGGCTGTCTTAAGAGATCAGTGATAGAGAGGAATTTTGCATCCTGTGCAGTGCATTTCCTCATTTCATCATATCTCAAAGCCTTTGGCTATTATTGCAAATACCTTAAAATGGAGGAAAGTAGTTAAATTAAGGGCATGAAACATCACTTACAGAAATTCCTGCAAAAGTTTTTGAGGAACTACCAATTGGTTCCATCATGGAACTTGTAGATCAGTATTTGAAATAGGCCAGCAGACAATGGATTCGGGTAACTTCAGAACATTTTCTTTAGAACTCAGATCTTCCCCTAAAACATACTGTAATTTTTACCTAGACAAAAGTAACATTACTGCAGTTTAGTCAAAAGATGAAGAACTTGTGCCTGGATTGATGTTGTCATCCGTGGTGAATGATTGTGGCTTTCTGGTGAGCAGTGTGTCTGGGCTTGGGAGGCAGACCCAAATGGCTGTTAAAAACCTTAACTGCCAGCGTAGTAGGGAGGGAGGCGATGGTGTCTGTTCCTTAATTGCATGCATCTTTTCTGGTTAACTATCTCAGTTGTTTCTTGCTTCAGTTTGAGCCAGCTGTTTCTCATTGGCATATTATTATACCGAGGGTCTTGGGGTGTTGCAGGTTTTACTGGATTCAATCTGTACGGAAAGGAGGTACATCAAACTATCCACTTTGATGCGTTTCTGTTGTAAAAAGTGTATTTTAATAAATTATGGTTATATGTGGATGTTGAAAGCACCCAGAATTAATGCTGCAGCATTAAGTAGTAGATAGTATGGAATAAAATTATAGTTGTTTGACTTAGAATCATAGATTACTTTGGACTTAGAATGGTTAGGGTTGGAAGGGACCTCAAAGAGCGTGCACATCTGCTTGCAGAGGTACACTGGAAAAGAAGGGAATAGTTGGCTTACCCTGATTTAACAAGTCTTCCTGGAAAACAGCAAATCAGATGTGTTTTGAAGCCAGAGTGATGACTGAGTAAGATAAGACTGCTGGTTTTGTTAGATGATTCATCAGTGCAAATGATGATTCTTCTCTATTGTGGCCTGCTTGGAACTTGGATTAGGTACTGGGGGAGGGTTGTGTTGTTTGATATGCCTCATTGTTTGATCAGCGATAGGAGAGGTCAATGCTACTCGTACTTATTTCAGGTTTTTAATTTTGAAGATTAACTTCTTATGCTTTGTAATTCTCCTCCAAGTGAATACTGGCCTTTTGCAGCTGCTTTTTCCTTCTTGACCACTTTAGAGAAGGAATCTAAATTTAGAGGTCAGCATATCCTGGAGACTTCCAGTTCTCATTTGTATATAGTTAAAATGTTGCTAATGGTTTCATATGCTTCTAGCAAATCAAGGTCATTTCTTCTCTGTTTTACAGAAGCATACAATGTCTCTTGTGGCCTTCAGAACAAAAATTAATCAGTGAAGGATCTTTGGGAAGTAGAAAAGCTCAGCATGTCATTTTAAAACAGTCAATCCTAAATTCTCTTCAGTTGTCATCAAAATTGTACCCAAGTCATCTCTCCAACTCCTGTTTTTCTGTTGTGTCTTGGGTACTTAAGAAATTGTGGCTTTAAGGGGTTTGTAAAAGATGAGCAGAGATGTCTCTCAGTTTACATTATCTATACAGTGTTCTGCCTCTACTGGAAGGTTTTCAAGGAGTTGGAAATAAAGAAGTTTGAACAACTGTCCGGGAAGATTTATGTGACTTGTTTTTAGAGGCTGTTCTGAGCTGGGTTGGGGTTTCTCCCCCCACCCTCACTCCTCTTTGTCCTGGATGTATGCAAGACAAAGCTTTCATTGCTGTGTTCTTCAAGGTATAAGCAGGACAGTCTGAACTCATCCCTTACCCTTGGGAGTTAGTAAATGGAGTAAACAGCCAGTAAAAGAGATGACCAACTGGAGAGTAGCTGATTTACAGCAGGAAGCTGATAGTAATTGCCTAGGCAAAAGCTGAGAGCATTCAATAATTTAGCTGTCGCTGGAACTGCAGGAGAGACTGGAGATTGCTGGGGATGCTACCTTCCCTTCCCTTTGCGGGGATGGAGCTAGTTTAAATAGTAGAGCTTAAAAAGGGGAGTGGGGAGGAGGGACGGGCAAGACTTATGGCATCATTTTATATTTATCAACTGTAGTTTTATGAATGTTGTTCATTTCGTAGAGATGAGTAAGTAGTAATGTATGTTTCTTAATCATCTTAGCTAATAGAAAAAGAACCCCAAAGTCATCTTCTGTAGTAAGTTAAATCCAAAGTTCAGAATGTCTATATGCTAATAGAGCAGGAAGTAGAAGTGTTCCTCTAAATTAAAGAAATAAAAATAATAAAATTATACACAAAGCTTGGGGAAGGCACATGTGAAATAAAGCTAAAAGGTATTAAGGAGCAGTGATTGTCTTGCTGTATTTCTTAATCAAGCTTTCATGTGGATAGTGCAAAGCCTATTGCATGGTCATTTACTCATACTAAGTTCCACTTTCTCTGCTGAGCCAGTGGTCTGTGGTTTATGCCTGCTTGTGGAAATTGAACATTAGCTGTCAAAGGAGAGATTGGGCCATAGAAATGTTACCTTGCCATGCCACTTTAATAGTCTTGTATAGACTTTGTATTTGAAGATGTGGCGGCTGCAACCAGACTGTAAAGGAGGTGATCTCAAGAACAGGTGCTGGTGTGAAACTAAAAATATAAATTAATGTAGGAGAGTTTAAGCAGTCTGTTATAAATGGTGAAAACAAGGTGCTTGTGTGCATCTGCAAGTTCTAGTTGTGCAGTCCTACATTTATAGTTATAGACTGGGAGAAGGTGATCTATGATTTTTATTTATAGTGGTGCCCAGGAGGCCAGGCAGCCTTCAGTTTGCGATATAAATGTTGAGGAATGTTGGTGTATGGTGTACCCCAGAGGAAAGGAGTGGTGAGAGGGGAGATCAGCTGGGCAGATGAGGTATGGGCCTACTTGAATTAGTACACTGCCACTGGAAAGAGGGATGTAAGACTCTGAAAAATAAGTGAGACCACCTGTTTGGGTTATAACACAACCCTCCAAAAAGGAATTTTAAGGAGCTGAGAGTTTTCTGAATTCTTACACGAGTGTCAATATACACCATAAAATGATTTTTCAAAAATATTTTAGCTTCTGGAGGATTATGGCAAGAACCAAGAGAACATGGGCCACAGGGATACTTCTTCTGAAGTAGCACTATGTCAGTGACCCATGTCTTCTCCCTCCACTGCCCCCCCACTCTGGGGAGGAAAGGCAAAATAAAATGAAGTTGTATGTCATCTGTTACAGGTTGGATGCCTTCAGTTCTTCTCTCCAAGAACTCATAATCGTTTTACAATATTTGATTCTAAAAGTGGGCAGAAGAGTTATTACACTGTCCTGTGCTGCAGAAAATAACTAAGTGTGCATGTAATAAGAGCTGTAAAATGTACAGAGTTGGAGATTTTTGTTTTATAATCACCTGTGTGGTGAAATAATAATTTCATGAAAAATAAACCGTATCTATGTAAGACAGGATCCATATTCTGAAGATGCTTTTAAGTTGAAGTTCTGGTGAATTGTTAGGCTGGTGGTCTTCCAGTCAGATTTCCAACACTGAGGATTTAATGTTGGAGTTCTGCAGTTCCTTTTATGAATCTTAAGTTATTTGATAATTCCATCGTTGTTGCTTTTTTGGTCAGTGTAGAGTTGCCAGGAAGGGTGTTGCAGTGGTCGTTTTGTCGTGCATGTTCAGTTGCTTTAGTAACTGGAAGAAAGGCACAAATTGATTTTTTTTTTTTAAAATGTGCACTGCAAATTGTGGTTTGTTAATGAATGCTGAATTGAATTGGTATTAATTTACAGTGGAATCTTGCCAAGGTGTAATATGGTGGAAGCAGACTTTTAAAACTGGAAAACAATTGCATGATTTTATGTTCCATTTCAATTTTATAATAAAGTTAGAGGGGTTTTTTTAATCTCTTATGCTTTAAGAGCGTTAGTCTGGTAGATGTCAGTAATCCTGTGAGGAATTTTGAACTAATCTGAAGAAAACAGCAGTTATATCACTTAAGTTTTTAAAGCAATGATAGTTTATCCCATATTTTCACCAGAGGACAAAGGAACTGCAAATAGTATCATTTTGTAGGCAAGAAATCAGATAGTAGTGCTTTGAAATAGAAAATCTGTATGAATTTAGAGGGTATTTTTGTGTGAAAATTGGTTTATTGGCAAATAAGAGAAAGCTTTTGAATTTTGTCTTTTGCCTGGGGGGGGGGGGGGGGGGAAGTTCAACTTCCCTAACTGCATGCTTATGATGGAGCGTTATGACTATCCTCTTGTTTTTCTTAAAAGGTTTTTTGAAACATAAATTCTCTTGTAGGGGAAAAATGCTTTGAAAATTCAGTTGGTTTTATTCAAGGATTCTTAATTTGTATCTTGTTTCAAAAACAAGTTTTCCTTGTTTCATTTTCTTCACATTTGCAGAGAACACAGCTTAAGCCTGCTCAAACAGGAAACCAGCCATCAATATTTGCTTTTTTTAGGCACAAGGCTTTTCTGGGCTTCATAAACTGCTGATATTAAGCTGAAATGGTGTCCCGGAAGTGCTGTATATTTTGTTGAGGGACCACCTGGCACAACTTAAGACAATAGTGGTAAATGACAATTTTTATATTCATTTAAATGAAAATAACATGATGCCAAGTTCTGCCAGCTTAGAGGTATCACTCAGAGAACAACTACCCTTAAGCTTGCCCCTAGCTACAGATGTGTTTGTAGTGAGATGTTGCTTCAGTATAAAGTGATCCCAAGAGCCGGTGTGCCGGTGTGTGAATTACTGATGAATGTTTGTTATGATTATGACATTGTCCTAAGAATGCTCAAGTGTTTGTTTTTGCTGTTACTTGGTTACAGAACTCATCTTAGATCTGTGATGTTTAAATTTGTGAGGAACATGCCAATAAAATTTATATCACCTTAGTAAATTTTCTTACTTTATTGAAGAACAAACCTATGCCTTTGAAGATTTAAACCATTGTTGCATACCTTAAATATGGAGACTCTTACCTTTTGGAGACAGAAAGAAAACCAAATCAGTCAAGAGCTTAATGAAAGGCTTATACACATTTAATGTCCTTGTAGCTATATAGAAAATGTTTTGCATCTCAAACAAAAGTGTGTTAACTTTGTTATACACAAAAATGTATTTAAGTTTAGAATTTAATAGCTTATATTAATAAAACCAAACCACTAGCATTTTTAGTAGTCCGTCATCATTATGATTTTGCAAAAAGTTGAAGAGATTGCAATTACTACTGAATTGAGATTGTTAGATCTGGTCCCTGATCCCAAACTTAATGTGTCAGACTTGAGTTCATACTAGAGGATTAGTTTGGTGTTGGGCACAGAAAAAGGTTAGTTATTTTACAGATTGAGTTAAATGACTTAAAGCTGTTTACTGGAAGTTTTTGTAGGATGTTATCAAAATCACAATAATAGATTTTTAAAAAAATGTTTCTCAAAGTGATTGAAGCAATATTTGACTAGTATTCTAATTAGTCATTTTATGACAGCTGTAAATACAAGCATATATCTACAGGTTGTATATCTGATTCCCCAAAATAAATGTATGCTTACCCGTATAGCTGATTCTCCAAAATAAATACTTCAAAATGTGCTTAACTGTGTATCAGGTTTTACTGTGGTGCATCAATAGCTAGCTACAGATGGTTATCAGATGTCTGCCTCATTGTGTGTATATAACTATATTTAAATCAAATAACTTTAAGCAAGGAAACAGTAAAGGTGAACAATTTCAAGAAACATTAAAAAGAAATTTCCATATTACACAGTGAGCTCTGGAAGATGTTATAAAAAGTGTGAAGTGCTTAAACCTTCTATGTCTCATTTGTACATATTTTTGGATATGTACTATTTCTGAGCTTTGTAACAAAATGTAAAGAAGACTTAATTCTTTCTCTCCTGCTCTGGGAAAGATTTGGCATTGACCTGATTTTAATCATATTTAAATGTTGGTTTATCGCCATTTTTAGATGAGTATGCAAATATATCTTTGGTCTTACAATGCTGGCTCTTAAGGTAAAATGACTATCCCATAAAATAAAAGGAAGCAAAAAAAAAAAAAAAAAGATGCAATTGCCTGCAGTAAGACAGAGCCATAAAAGGTGAAGCAGGCAAAATGAGAATAGGTGGTCATCAGTACAGATTTTTATTTATTTTTTTAAAGCAGAACAAAAAAAGACACACACACTACATACCCCCTTCCCCAAAACAAAGAAACACCTACCAACCTCAAACTTACTACCATGTGGATATTGTGGATTTCAGTTTTGGACTAGCAAGTGTGTTGATGTCTCTGTTGCTGCGTGTACAACTTATACATATTTAATGTATAAGGATGAAAAGATGTCTGTTCTTAGACATGGTTAGACACGAAGTTCTCTTTGTAGGAGAAAAGAAAAATTTGAACAATGTTTCTAAAAGCCTTTGTGTTGAATTTGCCTAAGCAAAATATGAAAAATCACGTTGGACAGTAGAGCTGCTGATGAAGATCCTTTCTTGACCATGAAAGGCAATGTCAAAGAAGGAAGTGTAAACCTAGCACTGTCTCAACTTTGTGCAAGTTGTGAAGGAGAATCTTTGATTATTCATTAGTCATCTTGTAAAAGCTAGTCTTCGTGCTCATCTACTATTTACTACTTGTATCTTGCACTTAGGGTATTAGATATCCTAAGTTATCTGCTTCAAAGAAGTAAGAAAGACCTATCTAAAAATTCAGTGGTGGTAGTGGAGGGAAACAGCTACGCTTCACTTACTCTTGTATAGAAACTTCTTTAATGTACTAGTTGAAACTGCTCAAAATGTCATGGGTAGGCACGGAACAGTCTTAAAATTAGTGACAAGGAACTTTGCTTAGTTTCTGTGGTGTTTGTTCTGCAGTGTGATGCTCAGGGTCAGAAATGCCTTATGTGGATCGTCAGAATCGCATTTGTGGTTTCCTGGATATTGAAGAAAATGAGAATAGTGGAAAATTTCTGCGGCGGTACTTCATTCTGGACACACGAGAAGACAGTCTGGTGTGGTACATGGATAACCCACAGGTGAGATGTTCTTGGCAATAGTTATCTGGCTTCTATCAATTTAAACTTTTTTCAGGTTTTTAACAAATTTACTTAAGAAAAACAGGGTTTAATATTAGTTTATGCATCTGGAAGCTTGGGAGGGGAGAAGAGTAAATAAGTGAAATCATTGTAAATCAATGTCTCTGCTAATATGTGCAGAATTTTAAAGAAAAAAATAGAATTCTTAGTTCTGTTTAAAACATTACCAATTGCAGCTAGTAGTAAAACATTAAAAACAACTGGAAAAATCAGTGAATTGCCGATATATGAAATCTAAGTATTGACAGGAGAATTGGGGATCAGATAGGAATCCGAATTTGATATCACATGTAAATCAGTTATTTATTTTGAATCCTGATGTGCTTTGTTTGTTTGTTTTCTACCAAGTGTCTTGAATGGGCATTGCAGGTTCTTGCAGGCACTAGGTAGCGCTATATAATATAACCAGACGAGTTGAATGCCATACTAGTTTCATTATTTCAGGTCTTTTACTTCACCTTTAACCCTATGTGGAAGTATGCAGTTTTCCTTGCATTGCATGGGTCAGTTAGCAGTTTTGTGTTACCTTACTTCAACTGAATCAGTCATTCAAAAGTAATTTCTAATGATGCTTGCAGTTTCAATACAGCGTGAATGGTATGTGAATGCAAAAAGCTTGTAACCATCTTGGAGAGCATCTTTTATATAAAAGCTACTTTTACAACATACACACATGAATGTGTTTTCTAGCATAGGGGAGAACAGATAATTGCTTAGGATTTGGGTACAAAGACGGTGAAAGCGTGGGATCTAGGTCAGCTGAAAACTTCTGCCACAAGAATATTCACGTACCATTCTGCCAGGAAGACCACAGTTAAAATGCAATAGAAGTCGACTGTTCAAAGGAACCAGCAAAAAAGAAATAATTAAGCAATATGTAGTTCAATGAATGTGACTTCTGACTAAAGTGTTCAGAAGCTCATACTGAGGAGAAAAAAGGAATAATTTCTGGAAATAAGAGACTTCAAATGTTTGATCTCAACCAGTGATATGAAACAGTTCCTTTCTTCAGTTTCTCCTGTGATGTAATTAGGGCATGTGGGCAAAAACTTGAAATGCTGTAGAAATTGCAGTTCATTGGAAGTTTTAAGACTAATGATATTTGCAGTGCACAGCTGTTAAAGTTTTTAGTTTAAGCTTTTTTTTTTATGTTAGACTTCATGCACAAATGAAAGGATGACTTGCAAGGGGCAAGTTGAAGCTGCTTGATTTCTCTTCCACTGCTGCTTTAGTTTTGAAGAACTACAGAGCTTTTATAGAGCCACTGTGTGGAGACCATTCTTAATCCTTGAAATGATGAAACCCTTCATATCGGATGAGCCTGCGGTGTGTGCAGAACTTCGCTGGGCCCTTTGTTGCTGGTAGAAGGGCTCTGTTTGTATCTGTGAAAATCGGTTCAGCTGTTCAAAGAAATAATGTCTTTGAAGTCCACCATTAACTGCACATTATTATCCTAATATAAATATTATAAAACTGGTTTATGCTGGGATCAAAATCATTCTGCTAAAGTAAAACTTAAATTTCTTTATTTGGGCAGAATGAGGAGACTTTTTTATTAAATTTCAGTGTTACCAGTCTGTAGTAAACCTAACCTACTTCTTACCTTTGAAATATGAATGGAGTATAAAACAAGTACTTATCTTTCTGGCTCTGCGGGTAGCATTAGGCTTCTCTCTGCAATATAGAAGTTCATAAGGTACTACAGAATAATGAAGAGCACTTTAGGTGGGGAAAGCATCAGCAGGCAGATGCAGCACCATTCTTATGGTCTCCAGGGAGGCCTGTAGTGGGAAGAATGATGCTGTAACAAAAAGGGCCATTTTGAAAGTAAAAATTGTAATGGAAAAAGTATATTGAAAATAACACTATTTAAAGGAATAAAATCAGGAAGACTGTTTCATCAGAAACAGTTAATAAAAAAGTTAACCATGTTTTGTGGTGCTCATTTGTTTATATCTCTAGAGTACTAGCTGATTGTGAATAGTAATCTAAAAGTTAAGACTAGTATGTTAAGCAAGGATGTAAAAACAATGGACAGCTCCTTTTTGGATTGTAAATATACTTATCGTGGTCTTTCCCTGCAATAACTGTAATATTAAATGAAAATACTATGATTTTTCATTCTGGTTTTGGAAAATATGTGAGAGCGCCTTTGAAGTATCTGACATAATAGATGAATGTCACTTCTTGTCCCTTCCGCCTGCCCTGGTCAAAATACATAAGACGCCAACATCTGTTAAGGAAAAAGTATTCTTTCCGGATTTCCTGGATGCAGACCTGCAAGAATCCTTTTTCCTCTAGTAAAATACATAAACCTCTGAAACAATTACTATTTGTATTGTTTCTAGCAGTCTTTCTGTTTTTAGTCGATTAACAGATGTGTGTATAATAAACAAGTAGTTTAGATCCTGTTTCAAGCATACATTGTGTATTGTCTATAAAAAAAGTGGGATTGTCTTTTTGTTTGTGGAATTATTTGCTTTTTATGTGTAAACACTGACTGTGATATGGGAGTAAACTAGTTTCACTTCATAACATATGATTTGTTTCAGAATCTTCCCTCTGGATCTCCACCCGTTGGAGTCATTAAACTTACCTATATTTCAAAGGTAAGATAATATGTAAGATGCTTGTTGCTAAGTTTTGGTTGATAACTGCCAAGGGTTGCTTCTGAAGGCGTCAAGTTTAGACAATTTTAAAAGCCTCTTATGTAGCTCATGGGAAGGTTTTTGCTTGTGTGCTACTCCTGAAGTTTAGAGATGCGTTATGAATGTTTCAGTAGTATCAGGTTAAAATAAGAACCAGGCTAATTACCGTGTTCTCTGTTTGCTGTGTGATTTCAAATGGCAGCTCCTTGTGCTGCATAGAATTAGTATTTCTGAACTGTATGTTTCAATTCTTTATGAGTATTTAAATTCCAGTTAGTCTTGGAGAAAAGACAGGCCATTTATGAAGTGGAAGATAAGTCTTTGGGTGTGATAGTTTGCAAGTGAGTAATGATCTTTAATAGAACAGAAGAGTTTCTAGAAAATACTTAGTTCATTACACTCTGTATACACTCCCAAATATATCTGAAAGAAAACTGAATTAAGCAAGTCTCCATGATTAAATTTGTAGCAGATACTGCCTTAACAAATAAGTGGAGAAAAATAAATGATCTTCCCTTGTTTTCTCATTTCTCATCCTTTCTTTGCATCTTCCCACCTTCTTTGTTTTGTTTTTTTATTTTTTGTAAAAGATATCATTCTTGCTGGTTATATCATGAGTTTAGAAATGTCTGTGGTGACTTGCTTACGTCCTTCCTGCCTTCCTCCTACGCTTACTTTGCCCCAAACCTTACAGTTGTCATCTTAATAAATCTGAAATCTTGTGGTTTTACACTTTTAATGGGAGCAGGGGTGGTCACCTGTGCCTTTGCACCTGTGTGCACCTTTGAAGGCAGCAGCCCAAGTGTGCCTCCTGTGCGGATGCTCTGTCAAACTTGCCATAGTTCTTCTACTTATGTGGTACATGTTTTTTATTTCTGGCCAAAAAAAGGGTTTTGATGTGAGAGACTGCTTTGTCTTTTTCCCCACTCTTGCTAGATGTGGCCTATAATGAAAAAATCTAAACGCCTCCCTCAAAAAAGGACACCTGCTTCTCTCCTTCCCCAACACTGCAACATTTTAGAGACTCCTGAAGAAAAGTGACTATTATTCTATTTGTGTTAATGAACCAAAATACGACTGATGTCCTTGACAGTATGAAGTGTCCTTAAATTTTTAGTTCAGTTGAGATGTAGAACTTCAAAATGCGAGAAGTCTAATGTTTTCAGATTTCAACATTTGTCTGGTAATGGATCCTTAAACTTAAGAAATAGGAACATATGGCTTAAGCTATTTTCTTAACATAAGTTGCACATCTTGAGCTGAATTTTATATATCGTATTTTGTTATATCTGTATACCTTTATACCTAAGAAGCTTGCTAAGCTGCTAATCTTCAAATTTAGCCACTTAAAAGAGGAAAAAAAATTGTGATATCTGATGTTTATTTTGTATGCACAGTAATATTTATCTTAATTTCCCTACTAGGTTAGCGATGCAACTAAGCTAAGACCAAAGGCAGAATTCTGTTTTGGTAAGTTCTTGCATGTGGTGTGTGCATCGAGTACATTCTTCAGAAATTTGAAACAGTGATAATGTTCTGCAATTTTGTTGCTAGATACAGCTGGTAGTGTTTCGGGTTTTAAATAGCTTGTATTCACTGTTTCCTCTTTAGTATGAGGGAAATGTTGGCTTCTTCATAAGGTGTTTTTGTGGCTTTTCATGTTGCAGCTTAATGAGGAATAGGTGAGCTGTCTTTCAGATGTTTGAAATTTTTGAGGCATTAATAAGCTAATCAAAAATGATAGGTGTTTTCAGAAACATGGCATGCCTGTCAGCTATGAAGACAAGTAATTTAACTATTAATCTGTATTACCGATAAGAGTTGATTGAATTGATCTAAAAATACTGTCAGCCAATGCTCTTAGATTAAATGTCAGCCTCTATTGCTGCACTGATGAAAAATAATTTGCTTGGGGTACCTTCTAGGTGTATTGATACTTCTTTAAACTTCCGTAAAGCTTTAGATAATCATAAAAGTCCTTATGTTCTTTTTTAGATTTTTTGTATAAGTAATTTATCCAGAATTTACCATAATTCCAGATTTTTTTGACAAGCAATTGGCATTCACAAAAGTTTGTGTAGAGACTGGAATCAGCCTCTGCTCTGTTTATAAATAACCATTCTTTATGGCTTCATTCACATAGGAGTTTTAGCTCAGATGAAGGTACTGAAAATGCTTGAAGGTTTTATGACAATTAGTTAAGTTGTCCTTTGCCTGTGTTCTTAGTTAAGTTCTCCTGTCCTGTGTTGCACTGGCCTGGAGAAGGCAGGTGCACCAGACTTGTGCAGTGTTGGAGTTCCTGAAACACTTGGTAAATCACCCCTGTATGTAAAGCTTCAGGGATTCTAGACTAGTACCTAGCGTGTCAGTTCAGTGCCATCTACAGATTCCTCTGCACATGCATGTGTCAAGGTGTTTGTCTTCATCAGTTGTAAAGTTACTCGTCAGTGAGCCAGTTTTAAAAAGCCTTAATGATCCAAAGTGCTGGCTGAAAGCTTTTAATATTTCTGATTTCTTAAAGTGGTTTTGATACTTTTTAAAGGAAAAAATTACATTTATTGTCTTTTTATTTAAATTCAGGGAGTTGTTTCAGTCAACACATTATACAGTTCTGTATTTTGAATTTATGTTTGCACTTAATAATGTTTGCTTCAAACCATCTGCTTTGGGGAGAAAGATGATAGAAAAGTAAAAAATATCTTTCTAGCATGTGTTTGCTGTTAGTGATGACCTGAATAACTGTTATGTTATAGGTAGTGCAACAAAATCTGTTCAGACTTTAGCTGCAAAGCTTCAGAGTTCTGGGAAGGTTTTAGTCACTATTCATCTTAAAACTAATTTCAAGATAGGTTCTTAGACTTTGTAAGAAACCTAGCCATGATTTTTTTTTTCCACTGTTACACAGAATAAGTTTGTCCTTCTTGGATAAAGGTATGCTAGGTGTTGCCAGATAAATATATAAACTTACTAAAAGTATGCTTTCTTTGTCAAGTCACTAAAGTAAAATAAAGTTTTATATTCTGGCTATTTTACAGTTGTTCAGTCCTGAGCATCATATACTTGGTAATCAGTGCTGATTTTTCCACAAATTAAAAAAAAAAAAAAAAATCAATGGTTGTAGTCACGTTAATGAGTTTTTACAAAGGATAACAGATACTGTTCAGAGGATTAAAAGGAGAAATTGTAGAAGTCCCCAAGTATAACTCTGTTACTTAGGGAAATGGAGCTGTAGGAAATTCTGATAAAATTCAAAGCTTTATTTCTATCTAGTAAAAATTTTACAAATTCTATATGATGCTGTTTAAGTGGAGAGCTTTAAAAAAAAAAAAAAGAAAAATAGTTTTGTGGGCTTTTTTAGAATAAAGCAAGCCTGTCAAGTGGATGTATGTGTCTTAAGATGACTTTCTAAAAAGAAGTGCAGCATAGAGCTTAAATACTTCAACTGGATTTTCCATCTGAAATCAAATCTTTTTATGATGGTGTTAAGTTTGCTCTTAAATTTGTGTTGTTAACTTTTTATAATGGTTTTTAACAGTTATGAATGCAGGGATGAGAAAATACTTTCTACAAGCCAATGATCAGCAGGACCTAGTTGAATGGGTAAATGTTCTGAACAAAGCTACCAAAATCACAGTAAGTGGTTTAGTTGATACTTAGATATGCTTTCAAATGGTGACTCTCTCAAGGTGCTTAAATGTAACCTTTGCCTCTGGTTTTTATGCTGGAGTAGTCTTTTTTTGTCTACAAACAAGTCTTGGCTTGGCTTTCCAAGACTTGGAGAAACTGTGCAGAACTCCCCCTAAACTTGAGTTTATTTTACTTTTTGCTTTGAAAATTGGACAAAAATGTGTTTCTTTTTCATTATAGCGTATGATGGTTTCTAATAACTTAAAATTAACCATATAGGTTTAATATTAATTGAAATATTCAGAAGACACTTGCAAGCAATGAAAACATACACATACATTTGCCTGGTGTCAAAAGTGTGTATTTCTTAAACTATCACTAAGATAATAAGCAAACATGTCATGCATTGTTCCAAAGGCTCCCTCCTGATTTCAAGTGACATCCATTCAAAGAAATATTAATGCATTCTTCTAATAAGTGTTAAATTACTTTTCTGGTTTGTACCAGGACAGCTTGTTATCACATGATAGAAAAACCCACGTATTACCTCTGTCTTTTCAGGAGGCAGAAGTTATGGTTTTGTTTTCTCCTCTGTTTCAGGGAAGTGATGGCATGAACTGTTTTGAGGGCATACCCTTACAAAGAAGGGGTTCTGAGCATGAGTGTGCACATTTGTATTTGTTGTCAGTAACTTTCTCATTTTTAGGTCATCTAAGGATATTTCTGTGAGTTGTTTGCATTGTTTTAATGCCCTTTCTTTGGAGTTATAAAAACATTACCACTACTACTAAATTAAAAAAAAAAACCAAACAACCAAAAACAACCATCAGAAACACTAAGCCTTCTCACTTGAGTTTTTCATAAGGAGGATGCACCACAACCAGGCTTGAATTCTTTCCAGTTCAAGAAAGAGTGAATAAAGAATTAATTGCATCAAATTAGAACTTAGTCTGAAAGCTGTTAATCATATGTTTAATTTGCATTCTAGATGGCTGGTAGAATCATTAGTATTGTTTGTCTTTGAAGGAACAAACCTTTAAACTGTTAATCTGTTAATATGTTCGGAGGTTATTTAGTATGGCCAGTGATTTAATCAAATAATTAAGATCATTATTAATTTTCATAATAGCATTACTTGCTGTAGATTGTAATCTTCCAAGATTCGTTGCATTTTTTTGTCATTCTGAGTGCTGATAATTTCAAAATAACTCTGAACTTTTTCAGTCTAGCACATTGTGTAGCTATTTGAGTACTGTTTCAAAATGTGTTCCTATGAGAAGGTAGTTGTGGGTTTGGTCTGTAACATTTTAAGTAGGAGTTTGTGAGGGCTGAAGCACTTACCCATAAAGCTGTAGCTACAAGTTCCCTCTCTTGCAAGGCAAGATCTGCATGTACTAAGAGAATGTCTTATTCTTCAGCACCAGACTTGGCTGTGAACAGGGTCACTGTTTACCTGTGCTGGCAAAGTTGGGCGTTGGGGGATGGTGGGAGCGAGAGAATGAGCCTGATGCCACAGCTGAGCAAGCTGCTGAGTGCTGCCTTTGCTTGGCCAGGAGGAAGCTATCCTAGGCTGACATATGGGCTCTCAGGACTGTTTATACTTCTTTGCAGGCTGTTTTTTTTGTAAAATAAGCAGTCCTGGGCATATGAACTAGAATCACAGCTTTGGTTTTGTCTAGATCAGTTCAATTTCAAGTTTTGAATGTGCTGCAGTCTTGCATGGTAATTCACCATGTAAAGATAATTTGCATGTCCCTTCTTTCTGAAGGAATTTGGGTGTCCTCTGTAACTATCCAGTAGGTTGCTGGCTAAGAGATTCTGGTGTGAGAGTCTTGATCTCTTCTTGAAGTCACTTCAAATTTACCATACTAATGTTAGGGGTAAAAGGAGATTATAAATGAAAATGTCTTAGGTAGCTGGTTAGTGCGTTTCTTAGGTTACAAATGTTTACTACTTGTGTGAACTCAGAAATTTGAATAAACATTTCAGATCAAAACACTTACTGGGGAAATTAAATTGCTGAGGTGTTCTGATTGCTTATTTCCACATTTGAGAAGATTATCTAATAGTTCATGATGGTTAGAAATAGGTAGGTAGGGTCATTTTGGACAGAATTTAGCAATATATGTAGGATTAATGGAGGCAGTACACAGTCTTTGTGCCAAGTTACTGGAATGTGAGCGCAAATGTCATACTGGTCAGGCATTCTTTTTGACAGAAGTCTCAATACTGTAGCCCTGTGTTTATGGCCTCACTGTGCTAGTTCTACGGGCACTGGGGCATCTCCAGTCTAAAGCACTTGTTACTAAAACTGAAAGCAAGTGAAAAATAAAGAACTAGTTTGTCTACAAATTAAAAGTGCTTCTTGAAGATCAAGTATAGCTCTTATGGCAAAGCTGGGAATTGATTTTTAGATTTCAAGATACCTGATGATATGTCTCAATTGGCACCAATTTTCTTCTCAAAACTAAAGCATAGCCACTGCAACAAGTTTTCATGTAAGCTGTTCATGGCCTTTTAGAATTAGAGAACATTTGTTAAATCCTGCTGAAGACAAATTAAAAATGCTTGAGTAATGATTAAGGCTTTTTTTGGGTCTTCATAAAACTTTGTTAATTACCATATTCCACTTTCAGGTACCAAAGCAGTCTGATCCTCTGTGTCAAATGGATAATGCAAATCGTCAAGCTGAAAGCCCAGGTGGAAAGAAGCAAGTGTCTTACAGGACAGAAATTGTTGGCGGTGTTCCTATCATTACACCTACCCAGGTAATACCCTTGAAACAAGTGTGGTATTATTTGATAGCAGAAGCTTTGCTGTTTGACGGGTGAGAACACATTATATATCACAATATAGCTGCTGGCTTCCCACTTTGATGGGCACCTTTTATTGATACTGACTGGGGTTTTTGTTTTGAGGATTTCATTCCCTTTTTTCCCAAGATTATAGGGAATTATACAAGACTGATGCATTACCTCAGTATTGGCTTTTTGATCACAGATATCAGTTAGTATGCTGAAAACATCTTTTTGTGTGTGTGAAATTAATTGTTGGTGTTAGACAGAACTTGGGTATTTTTGACTGTCAGGAAAAGTGGGTAAAAAAGGGGGTGATTATCAGCTGATTAGACATAGTGAGGATGACAGCAGGTTAAACTATTGCAGAAGGGCCTTGTGAAATGGTGTGTATGGACAAACAGGATAGCAAGTGAAATTCAGTGAAAATAAATGTGACGCAAGGGATTCTGGGGAAAACAATCTTAGTTTTAATAGAAAATACTACCTTTTCGCTATGTTTTGCCCTTAAAGTCATGTTATGAGTTTGCACTAAATACATGTGTATATCTTGGGTTTAGGTCTGTAACATTCTTCATGAAGTGTCAATATTGTTTGAGAATACTGAGCACTTTCTTAGCATAGTTTCTAAATGGAGCTTGCAAGTACTCAACCAGAGCCCTTGGAGAGTCTCATCAGTTGTCTCTAGAGATATTTTGTTCTTTCAAACAGATTGGAAATGGGATTTGTGAGAATGGGATGATACAATTATTTCCCATTATAACTAGAATAGTTATTCTTTGACCTTTAGAAAAAAATGAGAGTATTCTGAACTTTCCTCTTCTTTTCTAGAAAGAAGAAATCAGTGAGTGCAGTGAAGGGGGTGATAGGAATTATTTGAAACGGTCACAAAGTCACCTTCCTTATTATACTGCTAAGCATCCCCCAGATAATGCTATTATCAAAGCCGGCTACTGTGTAAAACAAGGAGCAGTGGTAAGTATTTGAGAGCAGTGTGTTTCGTTAATCACGAACAAAGGCCCTAAGGTGGTAGTTCTACTTACCAAGTAGATGATTAAAAAAATAAAAAGACATAATTACCAGTAACTTTACCACTACTGACAATATTAAGGATGGCTAAAGATAAAACTTATCCTCCAGTAGCATGTAATTTATATCTGTATTACAAAAAGATGTCTTTTTTCTGACTTTCTTCAGTTTTATGTTATTGGAGATGTTCTGGAGAGGAAAAGTTGTGTGCACAGAGACTTCCACGTTATGGTTAGTGCATGCAATTAGGAATTCTGCTCTACAGTTACGTAGAGATCCTTATTTCGCTTACTAGAAGTATCTAAATTGAGGCAGAAGTTCAGTGTCTACATGCTTTATAATCAAAATGTTTAGAAAAAGCTAATTTTTTAGTTCAAAGGAAGAATTGTACAACTTGTCAGATCGATTAACACAGGTGGAACTCTTCGCATGATGCCTTGCATATCTTGCTTAATCCGAACTATCTGTTCCTTCTTTTAGCATGTTGCATGAGTTCTTAGACTCATTTTATCTTGGATTATGAAGCTTCTTTTTGTAACATTGCTTTTTTTCATTAAAAATAAACTACAAACCTTTAATGTACTGTCTTTTAACATTTTTATACGGGGTATTTGTGCTGCTGAGTTGCTACAGTTTCAGTGGAGATTGTTGAAAAATTCTTATAATAGAAAATACTAGCTTTCAGAATTTTAAATTTTTGCAGTTTTCAAAAAAAATAATTGAGCAGAGTCTTGCAGATTTATTTTGGGAATACTATATATATAAAAAACATATAAATAAGTATATGTAATATAAAATATTACATATGAATACTTATAAATAAATATTAATTATACAACATCATATAGTATAAATATAAACCAGAAGTATAAATATAAACCAAAAATATAAATATAATTAAATGTATAAGTAGGTGAATAGTATATAATGTGCAAGTATAGTTGTATTTCATATATAAAATATATGAATATGTATGTATTTTCCTTTAACAGATGAAGAACTGGAAGAGAAGATACTTTCAGTTAGATGAAAACACAATAGGATATTTCAAGTCTGAACTGGTAAGTTTCAAAATATGTGTTATTTTCCAGTGATAGTTGCAAGAAAATCTAAAGAAATACACTTGTATCTGATAAATGTGCTGTGCTGCTCCTGCAACTCTTAGCTCTGTACTGTAATAACTTTTTATAAGTAATTATAAAAGCTTTTCATGATCGGGAAGAACAAAAAAATAGGGTTGCTGTTAACATCACGACTTCAGTCTTCTGTTTGGGAACCAGTCTGTAGGGCACTGCAGAACAGTAATAGGGTGTGCTCTACAATTGCCCTGATTTTTGTGTTAGTATCTTGTGTCACTTTACTCAGATATAATTGTGTTCTTGAAACAGCTGATCATTATGTGGACAGACAAAACCGTAATCTTGCAATTCTTCATTTAAAGTTAGGATTATGGGGTGTTTTATCATACAAATGATGGGATCTTTCCCCATGCACTTCTTTCACCAGGGCAGCTAAGACAGTCAAAGAACTCCACTGTTTAGAAAGCAGTGTTTACAGAGTTTGTTTTGTTTTCATGGTCTTTTTTCCCCACTCATCGCTCATGAACCTCTTGACCAGTTTTGACCAAATGTTAAGTGCTTTCAGACTTCATTTAATAATGAAGTGGCTGGTACTTGGGACAGTCTGTTTTCCTCCAGAAAAAATCCCACACTTACTAAACATGAGAGCATCTGTACAGGAAGACTAAAGTTGAGTTGTAGAGTATTATAAATCAAGGAAAATTGAGTTTACAGGCCAACTTAAGATGCAAAATGTCAAGAAGCCAAATTTCAGGCTGTTTTTGAAGAGAACTTTTGCTTTACTTTTAATAAAGGAGTACAACAGTAGCAGGAGTTTGATCTTGCATCGTTGTCTTTGTTAAACTGTCAGCGTAACACAATTCTGACACATTGCCAATAATAAACCTTCTATTTTCATTTTAAAATAACTGTAGATGGCTCACAAATAAATTCTAACTCGCTGAAGAATTGTACTGTGAGAGAGTATACTAGAAAGCTGGTAGAAATGCATACACTTTTAGTGTTTTATCATGCTCCTTTCCAGTTTATTTGAAATGAACAATATAAAATCTTGTAGTGTCCTTTATTCTTCAGACTAATATCCCCTTGCTGGAGTTTGAGGAAGGTACTGGACTGACCAGCTGTCAGACAACAGGGAAGTAGATTCTGCTTCACAATTTTTACTGAAAGCAGGTTGCTCTTCCATTTTAAGTCATCCCTCTTCAGGGAAGCAAGTACTGAATAGATATAGACTATAGTGCCCTCTTATTGGACTATAGCGGTTAATCAAAGAACTCCATGGTTAGAAAACGTAATCATGATAATCATGTTTTGTATAGTTTTTTAAACAATTAGGATCTGCCTAGTCTGAAACATACATGTTGGAGAGACATTTAACCTGTGCTGGAAAGAGCAAAATTTTCATAGAGCGCAGCCCACCAAGAAGAAAACACCTGCAACAACTTAACCATCAGACTTTTATTTATCTCCTACAAACACAAAAAGGGTAAAGTGCTCTCTTCTGAAGATTTCAAGTGGTGAATTGTTTCTTTCAGCAATATGTGGGATCTCCTGCTCTTAATGAGAGTAACACGAAGACAGGAAAAAAGTTCAATAGCTATTGTTTGTTTTACCTTTGTGGTTAAGACGACTGTGGCATAGAGGTCATATTCAGCCACTGTAGCATCAGACTTCTAATTCTGGCAAACTTCTTTCTACTGGACTTCAGTTCCCTGTAGCTGCAGTCTTCAGTCAAGTATGGCTCTTACTTGAGGTTAGTTTGTCTTGGCAGCCAGCTGCTCACCAGTACTTCAAGTGAGTCTTACAGCATATCTTGAGGTGCTGTTGTTTTGCATCTGTAGGGTTCTCTGCTCTCGGAAATGTAAAAAGTTTTGGGTTTTTTTAATTGAAAAATGTGTCAATTCTGGGGATTTTTTTGTTGTGGTTGTTCGGTGGTGGACGTGTGTGTCCCCTGTTCCCTCCACCTCAATGGTTTCCTATTTTCAATTTGAGGAGGAGCCCATGTCAGTCTTCAGGTGGGGCAGAGTGGAATACAAGCAATATCAGACTTGGAAAATTATAATTTCTGAGCTGGAACAGATGTCTGTATTCCAGGGATGATCTTGCAGTTCACATTTGATGTATTACTTTGAAAACTCTGTTGTAATGGATGAGGGAACCTAGGAAGGAGCAGGAAGGGGAGAGGGGAAAAGAGGGGCAAAATAATTGAAGACATGGAGTTTGATCTGCTATAGAGACAAGTGATGTAATGAAAATTGACACTTGAGGATGATTATATTTGGGTGACATTTGCTGTTTGCTATAACAACACAAATCTTTTACAAGTATATGCAATAGAAATTGTTGAGAAAGTAGTCATTCCAGAGCTGACAGCTTTTGTTTTGTCTGTAAGCTGAAGCCAACTGAAGTAGTTCATTGTAACACAACTTAAAGAAAACACATTAGGAGGTAAAATAAGTTGTTGCTTGTTTGTGTTTTACTGCAACAACCACAGGAAAATAGTAGTATGTATGACATTATGTTGTCATGGCAAAAGTGAAAGTATTTTTGTTGTATGTTCTCACTTCTTTTCCTGTTGTGTGAAACTTGGACAGAATTGTCGCTTATATTTGTTAGGGTAACAGAATTTTCATATGCTTTATGAATACTTAATCTTTTACAGGTTTTGGTACGATTGATTTCTTTGTATAATTTTTAATTGTATTGAGTTTAGGATATAATCTTATTTATAGCCATGTCATGCAATACAGTTAGCAAAGCATCTTGTAGCGTTTCATAGCAAATGAATATAATGATGATTTTACTGAAATAAGCTGCTTGAGGCCAGATTCAGTTTTCTGATCTAGTTAGGGGAAGGGGGCAAGGATGGTTGTCTCCATTATGGTAAGGCGAATGAATGTGTTTGGTGGTTTTACTTCTTGATCTTTGCCTCCCCTTCATTGCAAGTGCCATGGTTCATTGAATATTTACAAAAGCAAATTAAATTTTGCTTGACATTACTTTTTGCATAAATGATTGCCTTGAAAGTCTCACTTACAGAAGTCTGCTGCTGTCAACTGTCCTGACTTCTGGCTTTTTGACTATGTTCAAGTTGCTAGATATACTCTACTGAAATATTTTTGCCTTTTTTTTTTTTTTCTTCCCTCCCCAGGAAAAGGAACCTCTCAGGGTTATACCACTTAAGGAGGTCCATAAGGTTCAGGAATGCAAACAAAGGTGAGGAGGGAAGCCTTGATGTGATTACATGGGATGTAGTACACTGCCTTGTCATGGCGAGACTGCTCATTGGAAACAATGGAGAACTTCTTAATAACTTCGGTTGATGTACGCATGTGTGATCCTCCACTTAGAGGACAGCAAATAGTTTTGTACTTAAAACTGGTTTTGAGGGTTCTACATTAGCGTGTGTTCCAAAGTTGTAACATTAAGTAGAATGTAAATGCATTGGACAAGGGTGGAACAAAGGAGTATCATGCAATCATGAGTTAGAGATGCATGGGTGCTGTCTGATTTGAGGTAGCAATTTTAGGAGTCTCTATTCGGCTTGTATAATCTCTAAACCTTAGCGGACATTACCTTATGTTAAATGTCTGAATTTAGATGAGAACACTCTTCCTCCTGCTGTTTCCCTCCTACTAAATGGCAATATACTAAGCCATTAATTGCCTTTGTAGTAGTTTGTTGTGGGTTTGTGGGGCTTTTTAGCAGGCTACTGTTTAGGACTAATATTTTGCGAAGACATAACAAAACATAAATGATATTTTACATAAATTTGACTAGAACAATAAATATTTTTAGACTTAACATGATACATACATAGTGGCATGCATGACACTGATAAACTAGAGAGTCTTAGGCCTAAAATAAGTGAGATGCTGGTTTTCTTTTTCTACTTGGTATTTACCAAAAAAAAAAAAAAAGTAGAGTGATAAAGAAATGCAAAGGTCTTCAGACAGCAAATGCTCTGGTTCTCTGCATCTCTGCATCCTAGAGTCTTTTTAAAATAGGAAGTTGTACTTGCTGTTGAAGTATTTTTGTGTTTCATTTACAGCGATATAATGATGAGAGACAATCTCTTTGAAATTGTAACAACTTCTCGAACCTTTTATGTACAGGTAATTTCTCTTTTTTTAAACTTTGGGCAAAACCAGGAGACTGCCATAGTCAAAGCAAAGCAACACTGCTGTTTTTCTTTTTAAATTGTATTTAACTATGCCATGATTTTCAGAGGGAGTGTGATCTTCATTATGTTTCAGAAAGATGCAGATAAGAAATGTGCCACATAACAGCAACTGTTATGTTGGTAGTGTATGAAAGCAATAAACAATAAATCCTAATGTGATCTTGTTGGCATTCAGGTCTCCAAATTCTGTAGGATCAACTCAATATTTTAAATCTTTTATTTTGAAGTACTGAATTCTTATGTATAGTAATTGAGTTCTCAGATTCAAGTTAGTTGCCACATTAAAATAGCTACTAAAGCACAGCAATGTTTAGATTGCAGTATCTATTTGGTAATATGTATCCATATGCACTTTATTCACTGCATCCTTACCATGTTATCCTTTAAATGTTCAGATAGAATGCAAATCACAAAGACTTGCTTCTTCTAGCTCTATGGTAAGGTGATGCTTATTGTCCTGGAAATAACTTTTGAGCTTCTCTTGTAGGATCAGAAAGGCCTGTATAGCCTAATACAGGCAGTGGTGCTAGGTGCTGAGTTGTGAGCTGTCCTGTAGCTGAACATAATTAAGTGACATGTTGCAGTTGTTTCTTGCTGGGTGGATGTGGTAGTTTATTAAACTTGCAACCTAATTAGGAGATAGTTTTAGCTTTTTATCTGTCTTTATCCCAGATATGTACACCTTTGGTATTCACTGTTAATCTGTTGCATTGTTGTTCTAAGTAAATGTGCAGCTGATCCCCGACAGAGACTGATTTTTATTTTACTGTAACTCTTCAGTAAACACCTCATAGAAGTAAAGTGCATCAGTGCCTGAAGAGTACAGAAGTTATGTTGTTGGCCAAAGTCTGCTAAGAGGGGTCTGCAGATCTCCTGTAAGAATTTCTGTGGGTGCTCTAGTTTTTTGTTTGCTGAAAGTAAAAATTTGAGTCTGGAGTATGCAATTAGTATAAAACCACTTATTTCTTGCTTATTTTATATAACTATGTACATACAAGAGTAAATTCAGGGTAAGATTTTAAGAAATGTCTGGTTAAGAAATGGAAGTCCCTAAGGCTTTAAATAACAGACTACTAAAGCAGGGTAAGGCTGTCATTTTAATGCAGGTGGTCAGGACACTGGGAAAGTTGAGTTGATGACATTAAATATAATGCATATTGTTTGATCCAGGCGGACAGTCCAGAAGACATGCACAGCTGGATAAAAGCAATTTCTGGGGCCATTGTAGCACAGCGGGGACCTGGAAGATCAGCAGCTTCCGTATGTTGTTCTGAACCTCAGAGAAAATGTGATTAGTTGATGCTCACTTGTACACATGAAGTTCTAGTTGTTTTTTCCTTTCGCCTGTCCTCTATCCTGCCCTGTAGTTATATGGCATCTTTGCATGAACTTTTGTACAGATTGGCATAAATATTTTTTGTATTTAATTGAGCACTTATCTTAGTCCTACATGTATGTAACTTTGTGCATTGTATTGTCTTGAACACGTAGATGATGCAAGTGCTAACCTAGAAAAATTCTTCTGAGATCAGTATGATCTTTGTCACTATGCTGCTACTAGTTTGGAGGTAAAATTGAAACTTTCTAATTCCTGCGAGGTGTTTCTGCTAATTGCTGAATTTTGCAATCAAATGACAATATCTGAATTTGTTTTTAACAACTCTCCCTACTAAATTGTCATTCTCTATTGTTGATAGTTTATTATATATGCAGACACAGATTAAAATTTAAAGTAACTTCTCGCATGAATTAGTTTTTGCTGTTGGAAGTGTAGTGTGAACACCATCTAACATTACTGAACTGCGGCACTGTGACAAGTGTTAATATTTGTGACACCACGTGGATGCCAACACATCATACGTACTTATATTTAAACTGTATTAGATGTTCAGTACGAAGTACGTTACAGTAGCCTTCACTATTCACAACTTAGTGTCACAGTGTCTCCAAGTATGTCCAGATTTAATGAATGGAATACTTTACAGTTCAGATATTGCAAGCTATGGTTTTCACTTTCTGGCTATGGGATGTTTTGTGATAAGCTGAATATGTCATTACCCCCATAATCTGAAATCTAATAATTTAAATCTGGCATTTGACCACACGTTTGCATTGATACTGTGTTTCTGTTAACTTAGTCTAAGCTCTCAGTTATTTTTTGCAGCTGGGAGCTGCTTCATGCTTTTAAATAAATCCTATCATAAATTTTGTTTCTTTTGGGGGGAATGAAAATATGCAGATAACTTTTTTTCTTTGTGAATGCTGTCTTTTGTGGGGCTAACTGAGCAATCTAGCTATTACTGTCTGCATCACTTCTTTCTTTTTCCCTCTCTTCTCTTCTTTCCCCAAGTATAGGTTACTCTAATCTTAGCTTTGCACTGTGTTCCAGATGCGGCAGGCCAGAAGGCTGTCGAATCCTTGTATACAGAGGTATACATCAAGAACTGGTGAATGCAGCACGTATGTGGGCTCTCATGTAAACTTGCCTTCTTAACAGAGGGCTAGGACTAGAGACTAATTTGCACTATAAAAAACTAAAAATAATGCTACCTGTTGTCATTATCATTACTGAAAACTAACTCATAAATTATACCATTCACTTACAGGTTTGCACTGTTTTTTCTTTTAAAATAATTGGAAATTAAAAATGGCAAAAACATGTATTTATACTTCAAAGCATACTATATATTTAAATGTAAGTTACGTGATGTCATTTTAATGGGAAAGTATTAAAACTAATTTGCATGAGAGTTCATATTTCCATTTTACTTAACATTTTTTTGAAACTGTGCAAAAGCAAAATTAAATTTAAGCTACCCACAAACTAATACAGATGCGTGCACACAAAAAATGCACGTCATAACTCTAGTAATTGGAAGTATAATATTGTAGCCTGATTTGCATGGCTTATAAGTCTCTGCATGAAATTACTAGTTCAAACATAGAAGCATTTTAATGTATAATCGGTACACTGTTCAAAGCAGTACACCTTAGGAGTAATACAGCAGCATATTCTCCTAACTGTGAAATTACAGTCAGTGTGGGTAGTAAAATCTGAGTATCCTTCAGTTCAATTTAGCGGAAAGTTTATTATAGAGATCTTGTCCTAATACCCCTTACTTCTGTCCTCTTTGTTAAACTAAAATTATTAATAATGAGAAGAACAGTAGGTAAATCACTGAATCATGTTCTCCTAAAGCACATGTTTTTCTGAAAGTGGAGTATCAAGTCAGGTATGAAATAAGGCAATGTAAATAACATGAAATACTTTGCTGCAATTGAACGCAATACTGAAATCCAAAAAAGTTGCACGACACTTTCACCCAATAATACTGGTTAATTTATAAAAAGAAATACAGTAGTACTTGGCAGAACCCATTATGATTAAACTTATGAATTCATGTCATGGCATTCTAAAAGAAACTTGGAAAACTGCTATGAAAAAATAAGTATTTCATTTAGGATGTATATTTGCATCTTGGACACACATCTGTGATAGGGTTTTTTTGCTAACAAATGTGCTTGAAAAGTAACCTGATTTGTGTACGCACGTGGGTTGGCAAATTCCTTTAGCTCACGTACTAACTATTGATGATGGCAGGAGTGGCAGCAGCTCCTAATGCACGCAGAGGGAAGTATTCACTCCTTCATCGCACATCATTTTGATCATATCATTTAAGACTGCAACCAGCTCTGTTTTAGGTGTCCGTAGGTATTTGAGACACCCTTACAGAACTGATAGATACAATGCAGAACCTGAGGGATTTTTTTGATCTGGAGATAGAGGTGTAGGGGACAGGCAGGATATCCTAGTACATGTAAAATGCCACTCTGTGCCTGTGCTTTAGACATCTAAATCATACCGAGGTAGTCTGGGAACTTGTTCCTATCACTAAGTAAATGGTGGGAGATTATTTTCACAGTATAAATCTAATAGAGTTATGTAAAGGTCAACAGAATGGCAGTTAATGACAAACAAACACAAGCAAATAACTTGACAATTAGAAGGAATAGCTTAAAGATCAGTTTCTTCTCTAGGTCTGTTAACTTAGGAAATTGTTACACAGTCTTGATAGCATAAAATAGTTACTATTTTTGGTCCCTGGAACAAATTGGGGAGATTGGTACCCCAAGAGGAGGGGACAGTAAAATGTGCATTACTTCAGGATTAGGATATGAGTGCCTGATGTATATGAACATATTTGAATGCATTTTTCTCTTGGAAGGATATCATTTTCAATGGCCTTTAAAGTGTGTATCTTCAAAAGGTTACTGAACATCTTAGTAAAATGAGGAGCCTCAATTTGCTGGACTGTATTAAAAAGTCTAAAGAGCTGCTCAGCTTGACTTGAGAAATTGAATTTCTTCAAATGATGACACTGGTGTTGCTGTCACATACTGCTGTAAGCTCACATTTAATAATACACGGCCTTGAGGAAGCACCTGCCTCCTGCTGCTGTGGCTGATGCTTTGCTTTGTGTATTTTCTGTCTTGATTTTTTTTTTTCCTGAGAGTGAAATCTGAAATTGCATCTTTTCAACAAGACATCGATTACTTCATCTGACACGTGCCCTTCTTTTCCAGGAGCATACCGAGTCTTCTTCCGAACCCAACCATGCTCTCCGTTCTGCCGTCCCAGCCCCAGCCACCTCACATTCCACAGCCGCTCACAGCAGCCCTCTGGTCCCAAACCCTCGCGCCAAATACCCTGCCTTGGAGAAGCGAGGATTTCACGAATCTTTTACCAAGGCCAAGCCAGGGAGCCACAAGATCCAGGTTGTCACTCCAAGAGAATCAACTTCCAAAGTGACTGAACGGGGTCTCTTGGAACCCCAAAGTAAAAATGGCACTCAGGAACAGGATCCTGGCCTTGTGGATCTGGATGATGCAAGCCTTCCAGTTAGTGATGTGTAGTGATGGAAGTGTTTGGAGAATGATCCATTTGTTCGGTCCTCTAATTTCCTTGCTCGGACTTTTAACCAAAGAAAATTATAGGAAATGAGAACAAAAAACCGGAACACTGATTTTTATATATATGTATGTGTGTGTTTCTGTGCACACATGTGTATATATAATGTGTTTGTGTATTGCCTTTCAGCCGAGGGTCAGAAATGGACCTTACGCATTCTCTCAAAGCCTGATAGTAAATCACTTACTAGGGAGGGGCCAAACTGCACAATTTAGAAGGAAAAAAAAAAACCAAAAGACAAAAACAAAATCGTACTTTTGCAAGTAAGCAAGGTACCAGCAACTTTTCATTCCTAATCTGGCAAATCTAAATTTACAACTAATGCTATATTGTGGAGAGCTTATTGCCAACAAATGTGATAATTTAATTTCATTTTGAACTACAGTAAGATTTTAGGCATAGATGAGAATTGTTTCTCTCCATGACTTTCAGATACCAGGAAATGCACAAAATGTTTCTTCTGTTCTTTAGGATCAACAGTGTCAACTGATTTGTTATCAGAACAAGAATTCTGAACTCCCTTGGAATTCTAATTATGGTGCTGTAAAATTTCCACTAAAATAGTATTTTGAATAGTCAGCCTATTTTTTGATGCACTCCTAAAGGTGGGTTGTAACTTTTTGCACATTTGGATTTTAATGGACTGCATGTAACGGTGTTTTGGAGGGGGGAGAAGAGAAATTGGACTTTTCAATTTGGACACTTTAGATCTTTTGAACTAGGTAGGGTTTATATTGTGTTACATTAGGCTTTGCAGCAATTATTTTTCTTAAACACCTAAACATATCATTTGATGACTGTTTTGAGAATGGTTTTCTTATCAGTGCTTTGTGAACAGTTCTTGTTTCTATATTGATCAGTGGAAGACCTCCTCGTTCAGTTTTGTCACTATTGGTACTGAACTGTTCATAGTCATGGGATTGTGGCCTATAACTTTTGGTGCACTAATTCTTAAGTGCCTGTGTGTTTTCTCACATTGTTGAAACATTTTTGGATTAGTTATGTACACAAACCATTCCCAGTGGTTTTGAACGTTGGCTTGGAGTTGCTCTGAATAGCATAGTTTGAAACAGCTATTTAAAACTGAAAACTTATGCTAGGGATACCAGTGTTCTGGTATTGCACCTACTAGCTGTGCAATGTATGTTTTTAAAAAAACGAGTATTTGTTGTTTGTGTACACTGTGTTATGGGGCTTCAGTGATGCAAATGAAAAGAACCTTTACATTTCAAATATTGGATTAGATTGAGTGTGTACTTTTCATTGTTTTTGAAAAATGTTTGCTTTAATCAAAACCCCACAAATATCTCATGATGCTGCTTATTGTGATTAAGATTGTCCGGCTTTGTGATACTTTTTGTCTACTGGAACCTAAGATACATATCATACAAGTCCATCTTCTCTCCAACTTCCAAACTGACTTCCTGCTTGAGAGATATGGATGGCTATACCACAGTAATTTGTTGATCCAAGGATAGAATAATTGGTGTCATGTAAGAATGAAATAGAATCTAATTTCAAAACATTAAATTATATCAGCACCTTCGGGTTTTTTTATCCATAAGCTAACTAACCGCTGCCTTAAGGCAGTGGTGTTTGTAAATTACTGGTTTTGTTTGACTCTTTAGATATATGTGAAAACTAGCACAGAATTGGAAGTTACTGTAAATGTCTGAACTAGTATTGTAGGTTTTAACTTCTATAAAGATAAAACAATAGCTCTTTAAAAGCTTATTTTTTCACAAGTACATTCTGTGTGGAAGACACTTTGCATTGAAATATTTTTTACTGTAGTCTAACATCTGAAATCACTTGCTCTGGTACAGCTTTCACACTGCATGTTCATTTATTATATTTTGGTATTGGCAATTTTACACATTGGGTGGAGGTAAAGCAGCTCCATTATGGGACTTATAAAAAGAGGAGGGGGAAAAAAAAGAAAAAAAGGAAAGAAAAGAACTACTGTTGTAGTTCAGTAGCATAGGGAAATATTTGTGGTTGGTAATTGTCAGGGTCTCCTATTTATCAGTACTTTTATAAATCTATGAAAATTGTTAAATTATTTTAGAAACTGCTGTAAATATGTCACATTTAAATTGTCAATAAATCAGTTTGGGTAACTTAAAATAACAGCTGACTGAGTTTTCTTGCACCATGATAAATATTTTATCAGAACAATATATTCTTTTTTAGCACATAAGAGGTCAGGTTATCTTTTATCCAGCTGTAATGTCTTTTTAATTCTTCCTGAGAAAAAACCAGCTCATTCTGTTTGATTTCTATTTTACTGTTCTCAGTTTCTTCTGTGGGATTTTTACATGTTATGCAAGGGAGGTCGATCAGGCTTCTTTTTATTCAATGGGAGGGAAGAGATGATGCATGATAATGTCAGGTGAATGATTCGGAAACACTCGGGCACTGTCTGAAAGGGAAGAGAAAAAAAACTCCAACAAAATGTAACATTCTTTTTTCTGGCCTTATATTGTTGCATAACCAAGTTTCTCTCAAAAATGCTTTCCTGATATAACAGCACCCATAGGACATCTGGAAGCACCTCACTGTCTGTACATGTGAGAGACTGCATTTCTCAGGTCCTTTTTTGCCTTTTGTAAAGCAGCACAGTTAACTGGTCTGTCTCAACAGTCTGCAAGCTTCAGATAAAGACCGGTAATCGAGTAAGACATATAGGCTGTACACAGTTACCCAAATTCGAGTTTGACTGTGACATCATCTGACTGCGAGCTATTCCAGGTATGTACACACCTGCAGTTACATTAGTATCAAATCATGCACGCTATTGCCCCAACATCTTACTCTGGAACATACGATGTCCAGAGGAGTCGCTGCACTGAGGGCCTTGAAGCTTCCATTTTAGCCAGTTGCACCACAGGCCAGAGTTGGCGTGAAATACGTACCTAATTGTACTTCGGTAGCCCAGGTCCAGTTAAGCTAGATGTTTTTAGCTTTACCATAACATCACTGGGTTCCAAAAGCAGCTTGATTGCAGCAGCATGGAGTTGATGTTTGAGTAAGGTCCTTGGCATACCAAGTTAGATACTAATCTGTGTATGGCAATACAGTTTATTCTTCCTAGTAATAAATGTCAGAGTAAAATGCAATTACTGGCAGCAACTCCAACTTATTTAAAGGAGCTGAAAATACCTTTTCTAGTTCATCTGTCTTATCACATGTATCAACATTTTATCCTCTAATTATTTTCATAAACATCTTAAGTTATTTTTCACAGCCAGTTGAGGGATCTGTCTTGCTACGTTCTATCTTGCACGTTTTCATTTGCCATGTACTTCCTGTTGCCCCTTTACTGAAGAGAGAATTAAAGTATTCTTTATGTTTATAGATTTAAATGTGTCATATTACAATAAGAAGTTTACAGAAATGAAACTGTTAAATCTGCAATCCACGTGCCTGAAGGTAACTCCCAAAGGGTAATGGTCCAGAATGTAGTTTAATAAACTGGCATATGCCTTAATCTCATGGAATCACAGGATGTCAGCACCACCTAGAGGTCATGCTCCAGCTTTGAAAATTATCTGTACTGGGCACTTACTTTCTAGGTATGTTTCTGAATTGTAAAAATCCATTCTGAAACTCTACTTGTTAAGTCACTGGACTAAGCAAAGGGTTTTTTAAAAACTCTTATGCCTTGTAAGCTTTGAATAGCATCGGCAGCAAATAGGTTGAAGATAAAACATCCCCTTCTGCCTGCTGCTGTTTACTAGTTTATTCCTGAGGAAGCTGTGATGTTATAGGAAAAAAGGTGAATAACCTACTAACTCCATAATAATGGAAGTGTGAGGCTCCTCGTGATGCTACTGACTGTGGAAAGCAATTGCAGGCAATTGGAGGATAGTAAAGAGTAGTTGAAACAGAAGAAATTGAAGAACTGACCCTTTGGAGAATCTGTTTTTTCATGCTACAAAGTAGCAAAACTCAAAGGACACCACCAATGTCAACTGATGTTTTCCTATGATAAACCAGTATGAGACAAACCTATTACTAAAAGGTAGTAATTCAGTCTGATAGCAGTAGCCTTTTCTTGAATGAAAAGCATGTATATATGTATGTTAGATGATTGTTTAAAATGTGCGCGGTCAAAACGTTAATTATTGCTTGAAAGACGTGTATGTCCAGCAGCGTAAGGCAGTAACTTTCTGTACTCAGAGGCTTTGAGCTGGGCTAGCTAACTTTCAATTACTGCAGCTTAAAAATTCTGGAACGTACCTGGAAAACCAGTTGTCTCCAGCGACGTGGCTGGTCAGAAGGACCTTGGAAGTGTCTCAACCGAGTGCAGTCTCTTCAGCTGCTGGAGGGGAAGGCAAGCATCGCCGCTGCTCTTGGGAGGCAAAGTAACGCGATGCACAGATAGAAGTTTGGAGGTAGACCAGACTAATTGGGGCAACAGAGGAAGACCTAACCGGTTCAAAACTTCATTCTTTCTCCTTACTGAGTTGCCATTTTAATTTTACTTTTCGGCTTTTCAAATTTTGAAGTATTGCAATTACAGATTGAGCTAGGTTCAGCAGTCGGAAGTCTATATAGGAATGAATTAAAAGTGGATATGGCATCACACAGTTTCTCCTGTCACAAATAGATAAATTAGTAGAAAATGTTGATATTCAAAGGCTAATTTTTTAGGTCTTCCAGGAAGTCTATGTTAGAATGGAGGGAGAAATGAGTGAGCACACCAAAAAGGTGCATACTACAGGCATGGGACAGAAATATTACTGTTCTTAGCCAGATTCCATATTTTTTTCTTTGAGGTGGAAGAGAGAGAGAAGTAGTGAAAGAAGGGGAAATTGGGACAGGGTATTTTTAGTCTAAAAGTTAAAATGAAATAGAAAATAATTTGAAGCACTCTGTGCTATACATCATTTTACCTTTTATCATTTTTATTTAATGTCTTAATATTCATCTCTATGTTGGACCACAATCTATGTAACTACTTGCTGCTCCAAGCCAGTAAGCTGCTGAAGTACTTCTGAGATCTTCCATGGAAGTAATGAAGACTACTCTCCAGGAAAATTAAGTGTGAGTCCTACACGGTCACTGAATCACATCCCAAATGTCTGCCTTGGTTTTTCACTTCAGATGTTCTCTGCAACCTCTCTGAGAAAAAGAAACTGGTACTCGTTTGTAAAGGCACTATGTAATGGTGTAGTATTAGTTGAATATTGCTCTTCAGACTGGTACCTTTGACGCTGTAATTAAGGATTTGCATTTAAAACGACTGTCTTGCATATCAATATGCATAGTGAACACATCTCTCAAGAATTTAAACCATTCTGTAGTGCTGCATTCCTCTTGGCCCCGGTCTCCTAATGATAACTGAGCACATCGGGACACCTAAGTAAGGTCTGTTCTCAACAGGCAGGTGCCAGCTGCATGTTTTCGTAGCAGTGTGCTGGTTTTCTGTGAGTAAAGATGAATTTATGAACACTTGTTTTACAATGCCTGCCTGTAGCATTATACTTGTACTCCTAGTTGCAGGATTGCCCTCTGACATCAAGGAAAACCCACATGTACACAAGTACATATTTCATTTGTTCAGATTAGCAATTGTTTCTTGGGCTGCTTGGTTTCATGTGAGGTGTTGCAAGAGACACCCTGATCATTCATTTATTTTATAAATTATGCCAACAGCTATGCCTGTTGAGCACCAGGGCTGAATTCACACCTGGAAGAAAAGGTGTAGTTTTAAATTCCCTGGTTAGCAGCCATTTTCTTTCAAAAGAATGGCATTTTTTTCCATATGTAGCAATGAATCCAGCACACATTTTTACAAGTTGTGTTTTGTTTTTTAAAAACTGTAAATCTTTGTTTAACAAAATAGAGAAGTCCTACAAAGTAGAGAAGCCCTGGGGTTTTGGGGACTGGGTTAGGGATGATACATCCTGGCCAAAGGTAGGCAGGACAGCATGCTGCTCTCCCACATTTTCTGGGGGCAAGAAATCCATTAATGAATGAAGCGCAATGATAATGCAGTCATAATAAACCTAAAAAAGCTTTCTGCAAAGCCCAAGCTATTTAAGTTTGCTCAGAATAAAGGCATTCTGGCCATCTCAAACTTCCCTATCATCCTTTCTGGGCAGGATCTTTCCAGCCCCAGACCGTAACGTTAACCCCTTTCTCTCCTGCCAAGTGTACTCTTTTTTTTTTTCTTTTTTTTCTCCTTTGCTTCTTTCTCCCTGCCCTTTCCATGTGTGCCCAGATCCTTACTCCGAAGCTGCCCCTTGGCCCCCGTGTGCAGTAGCAACGCAAGAATCCTGCGACGAGCGCTGCTGGCTTCTCTCGCTCCCTCCTTTCCCAGGAAGCCGCTGGAGGTAGCGGCTCGTATGGCAAGGTGTTTTGCTGCTCTCCGACACAGATTTTAAAGGTAGTAAATGATACAGCTTGGGTAACATGGCGACATCTTCCTGGGCGTCCAGGAAAACTTACTTTTGGAATAGGGAATGTAAAACATACCATCACGTTGCAGGAAAGGGCGATCTCTTCTGTCCTGACCCCTACTGCGAGCAGGGCTGAGGCTGAATGTCGAGGCATGTTCTGGATCCCTGACAGCAGTATCCAAACGTTCAGAGCTTTAGAAGGATTTGTAGCATGTGATCTCTAGATGGAGCCTCCTGTCATCAAAGCAGGCGATGAAATAGTTTACTAGTAAGTCTCTCAAATGGAAGTATTTTTCAGCGTTTTTGGTCTCTCTGAGTATTGATAAACATCTGCTGGCTTGGCTAGCTGTTCTGTGTGGAAACATTATGACAGAGGAGAAATAATAATTTCTGGGTTTAGAGTGCCTTTGAGGTGTAAGGCACTTCTACACAGGTTAGATGGGTAATTAACACATATATTTGTCAGTAAACTAAGTTATTAAACCCCCAAAGACTTAATTACTCAGGAAAGTGAGATGTTTATCTTCAGTTGTGTGTGCACCCATGTAAAATGTATAAAATTCACATTATAAAAAATTTATACTTTAATACTCAGTTTAATATTCACATCCCTACCTGGTGTAAAAAACAAAAAACATAAGAGCAGAAGGTCCTCAATGCTAGTCTGCAATACTGGAAGTGAACTGCTAATTAATGGTTTTCACATAAGACCTTGGGATATATTTATTTCCTTTACAGTGTTTAACCTTTGATTGTCTATCAACAAATGTGCTTTCCTTTTCTATGCTATTTATTTAAAAAAAAAAAATACTGGCTCATGTATTATAGTTTGTAAAAGAGTTTGAAGCCGATAGTGCTGGCTGAATTGTGCAAAGAAAGAGTTGTACGTTGCAGAAAAGATAAACATACTTAATGGATGTTTCAAACTCGTGTGCGAGAATACTAACTACTTGCAGTAGTTCTTGAAGCAGTTAAATATTTGCATTAAGATTTGCAAACTTTATAAGCTTTGCAAACTTTATAAGCTGAACAGTTAAGTAAATAGTTTATAGGTTTTGAACTAGGGTGTTGATGTACTGAATTATTGCTATTCCAAGTGGGTTTCTGTCTGTCAGCAGGGCTTATGTTCATGTTTTGAGCCCCTCTCCACACCTTGCCTTTGCTCCCCAGAATGACCCATATCAAAGGATACCAAGCTAAAAAACCCACAAACATCCATGGGGAGAGGATGACTGAACAAGGAGTTTTCCCACTACACGTGATGTTTTCTTACCTATGGAGATAAGGCTGCAATGGCTTCAAACAGCTTCTGAAGTTGCCTGACAAAGGGGGTAAGATGGAAAAGCAGACTGCCTTTCTGGGAGGGGGAGGACTAAACCCCACAGTAATTCACCCATTGGTCTTTGAATATCTTGCTCCTGCTTCCAACTAGGAGCTTAAATGAGCTTTTCTGAATCTGTATTTCTTATATTTTAATACTAAAACTGGTTCATCTTTCCTTAAAGACTTGTCTGTATTTCAGATTAAAGGGGGAAAAAAAAGACCCACCACAACCTTGAAGCTTATTGAAAGTAGCCAATAAGTAATAGATAAACAATAATTTGGAAGCACTTTACCATGATATCTATCTTTATTTTATATATATGCTTATATATATACAGACATTAAAAAAATATTTGAACTTGTAAGCATTTTCAAACTTTTTCTTAGACTTTTTAACACTTTAATGATTTTAGTACTAAGGAAGTTTTGTTGTGAATTGTTCCAGATTACTACTTTACTACTTTAGTCAGTTCTGAAATCAAGTAATTCTCCTGAAATCTCTTTTTCTCGCACAGCATAGAAGTTACTGGAAAGCAGCAGATGTAAGGGGCTCGTATCGGAGCTTTTATTGGGAACATCAGAGTCTACGTGGTTTCCCACCTTCAGGTGCTAACCAAGCAGTTAAGTACGTTTTGCACATTTGTGGGTTTGTGGTTACAGTTTGATAAGATTTTGTAATCTCTGGAAACTATGAGGTTTCACTTCTGACACTCGGGATGCTGCCTCCACCTGCTCAGGTGGCTGGTGGTTAAAGATTATCCCACTTTTCGTGAGTGAAAAGACTTTGTATTCTTCTGTACCAATGCAGTTGCTGCCATCCTCCATTTCTTTGTCGCAGCTCATCTAAGAGTTAATAGCATTTCATCTTGTCTAATGGTTTGTAAAGTTCATTAGGTCCTTGGTTATTGGGTGTCTGATCAAGATACACTTACATAATTACATATTGGCAGTCTGTTCAAAAGTTTAATCGGCTCATAATGAAAAAATTGGCTGTGCTCAATTTCCAGCTATTAGTTCTTGTTATACCTTTCCCTACTTGCTTTGGAAATGATGTCTTTTCCCTTGGAAGGTACGTGTGTGTAATTAAACCGCCTTTCCAACCACCTTGTATGTGCTAAAAGAGCATATGGCAAAGAGGCCTCTGTCCATAGGTTGTGGCGGTTGCACAGCTGCCAGATAAATTGGATCAGCCTGCTTGTGGGCTGAGGGAGGGCTAGGTTGGTTTTTTTTTCTTTTCCCTCTCTTTCGGTTGATTAACCTTCTGCTAATTGCTAGTATCCACCTCGCCCCGAGGCTCTGAGCACCTCCGGTGCAGTGAGGGGCCGAGCAGCCTTCCTCCCCTTCCCGCTGCCTTTAGGTACCACGGCCCCGGTTCAGCACCGGCCACCGCCTCCCACGTCCTTCCCGAACCGGGAATGCCTCGGGTGGCCGCGGGAGGACCGGGCATTCCCGGGGGGTGCCTGACACTTACAGACATGTGCATGTACCGCTCTACCCTTTCTACCAGGGGAGCGGCCGGCGGCCCTGCCCTCCGCATTTGCTCTTCCACCCATCTGCTTATCAGCTAGAAATGTTATCGATGCTTACTTCAGATTGCCTTTCCCGTAATTCCCGTAAAAGTGGGGAAGAGCGTCCAACTCCATCCCCCCCTTGCTGGCCTGAACATCTTATCGGCCTTTCGGTCCCCTCTCGGGTTTTGGTGCTGCACCGCGGCCGCGCCTTTCCACGCCAAGTTTAACACCTCCGCGCACTAACGGGTCCTTCAAGTTTCCCCCAAAAAGACAAGGCGGCGGGAAGGCGCGTGTGTGTGTTCCTGCCCGGGGGAGGCGGGAAGGGGGGGGTTACTGTCCGGGGAGGGGGGGGGGGGGGCTGTCCCCGCCGCTCCCGCCCCGCCCCGCCGCCCTCCCCAGCCGCGGCGCCGCTTAAAGCCGCCCGCCCGCCTCGCCGGGCTCACCGCCCCACGCCGCCCCTCGCCTGACCGCCGCGATGCCGCTGTGGGGCCAGAGCCTGCTGCTGCTGGCAGCCGCCTTGCTGCCGGCGCTGCTGCCCACCCTGCTGCCCGCCGCCACCGCCGCGCCGCCGCCCGCCTGCCCGGAGCGCTGCGAGCGGTCGCGCTGCCCGCCGCTGCCCCCCTCCTGCTCCGGCGGCGCCGTGCTGGACACCTGCGGCTGCTGCCGCGTCTGCGGGGCGGAGGAGGGAGAGCCCTGCGGCGGGCCCGGCGGCGGCGGGCCGCCCTGCGGTGAGGGGCTCCAGTGCGTCGTGCCGCCCGGCAGCGGCGTGCCCGCCTCGGCCACCGTGCGCAAGCGGGCGGCCGCCGGGCGCTGCGTGTGCTCCAGCAGCGAACCCGTCTGCGGCAGCGACGCCGTCACCTACGCCAGCCCCTGCCAGCTGCGGGCCGCCAGCCGCCGCGCCGAGAGTCTCCGCCAGCCGCCCGTCATCGCCATCCAGCGCGGAGCCTGCGGGCAGGGTAAGGGCGGGGAGCGGGGCGGGGGGAGGGGGAGCGAAGCCCGGCCAGGAGCGTCCCGGTGGGTGCTGCAGAGCAGGGACATCGCGGGCACGGAGGTTTGGCCCGATCGTCCTCTGTCCCCTCCGCCTGGGTGAGGGACTCCCGTCCTTCGGGCTCTCGGTGCTGTGGGCGGTGCAGCTCTCCTGGAAAGGAGGGACCGCGCCGCTCCAGTGCAAACAGCTCCGCAGCAGAAAGGCAGGCATCCCATCTCGGTTGGTGGCTGGCATCACGAGGAGAGGACCGAAGAAAAGGGCTGGCCTTGGCTCAAGTTTGGTATTCAAGTTCAGTGAGAAACTAGAGCAAGAATGCAGTGTTTGTCTGTGTCTGCCAAGCGTCAGGGGAAAAAGAACTCGATATCCAACTTTAAAAAACATCTCCTCCCTCCCCCCCCCCCCCACCCGGAGAAGTGACGCCGGGCTCAAAATTGGGGGAAACTGGTTCCAAGCTCCAGAAGCCGGCACGGATGGGGACCCGAGTCCGACTGTGCGGCTTCAACAAAGTTTGGAGAAATACCGGAGCGCAGTCCCATCCAGGCGCTTTGTCACCGAGCAATGCCCTGGGAAATAAAGCCAAGAATGCAGAAGCTGTTAAAAGTCTGATCGCAGCGAATGAATGCGGCGTGTCCGTGTGGCAGAGCAGGCAGCTGCCTGCCTTTGCCCGTTTTAGCAGATGCGCTCTGATGAATAATAATAGGTTTGCTAGAGAGGGGGATGCTTATAACTAAACAGTATGTTAAGCCGACTTTAGGGTTTGGGGGCTTTTTGGAGGATGGGAGTGGCCGTCGAGAAGTAACAATATAACCAGTAGTATTTGTCCTTCAGCGTTGTTATTATTTAGGTGTTATTTTAGTTGAATCGGATGTAACTTGAGCACTCAGAGCCGCAGGACGGATGCTAATTATTTGTAAATCGCAGAAAGGCGCGTTGCTGGGTTATGAAACTGTGGCTCTGCAGATGGAGAAGCCCGGTGAAGGGTTCAGCCGTGCAGGAATGCTGAGTGCAGGATGTGACACAGCGAGGCAAAACCGGGCTGGGGATAAACAGGGGATGATCTTCCTAATACAGGCTGGCTTAAACCTTGGAAGTTAAGGCTCCGTATTCCTTCCAAGCCGGTCAGCACGTTAAGGGGGTAATGTGTAAAAATTAGTATGAATCAAGTCTTTATTTCTGAAGGGGTAATCACCTTTTAGTAAGTCAGTGCTGTTTCACTGAGGATTGATTCTTTTGGTGTAGGTTGTACCATTTCTGCACTTATTTCTTTAAAAAACAAATCTTTTTCTAGATTTAGCCATCATCTCTCCAGCAGAAGAATATTCTGAAGTATAGTGACTATATGTTCAGCTTGGGCAAAATACTGATCCCGCATTACAGATCAAACTTACAACTTTGGTATCGATACAATCAATTTTTTGTACTGTGAGTTTTCCCCTCAGTTTCAAAGCTGCATTGTGCTCTGTGGAACATTGCTGGCATTTACTGACACTGGAGACAATTAAAGCTTTCACGCTACGGTTTCCTATCTCCAGGATAATATAATGCCTTATGAATTTCATTCTCAATTCATGAAACCAATATTGTTTTCTCAGTCTTTTCTGCTGAACATTTGTAGAATTCGGGTTGTGCTTGAGCTGGAGAGTAATATGTGCCTCTGGTAGGTTGCACAGAAAATGCATAGGCTGCATATAGACCTCTGTGGTGGGTTGACCCCGGCTGGAGGCCAGGTGCCCACCAGAGCCGCTCTCTCACTCCCCTCATTCACCAAACAGGGGAGAAAAGGCATAACGAAATGCTTGTAGGTCGAGATAAGGACAGGGAGAGATCACTCACTAATTGTTGTCACGAGCAAAACAGACCAAACTTAGAGAGGGAATTCATCTGATTTATTACTAGGCAAAACAGAGTAGAGGAATGAGAAATAAAATCAACTCTTAAAACACTTCCCCCCACCCCTCCCATCTTCCTGGGCTCAACTTCACTCCCGGCTTCAACGTTCCCCCCCTCAGCGGCACAGGGGGACGGGGAATGGGGGTTACGGTCAGTTCATCTCACGGTGTTTCTGCCGCTTCTTCATCCTCAGGGGGAGGACTCCTCTCATCGTTCCCCTGCTCCAGCATGGAGTCCCTCTCACAGGGTGCAGACCTTCAGGAGCAAACTGCTCCAGCGTGGGGTCCCCCACGGGGTCACAAGTCCTGCCAGCAAACCTGCCCTGGCGTGGGCTCCCCTCTTCACGGGTCCACTGGTCCGGCCTGGAACTTGCTCCAGCGTGGGCTTCCCACAGGCCGCAGCCTCCTTCAGGTGCCTCCACCTGCGCCGGCGTGGGGTCCTCCACGGGCTGCAGGTGGAATCTCTACACCCCCTCATCCTTCCTCCATGGGCTGCAGGGGGACAGCCTGCTTCACCATGGCCTTCACCACGGGCTGCAGGGGGATCTCTGCTCCGGCGCCTGGAGCTCCTCCTCCCCCTCCATCTGCACTGACCTTGGTGTCTGCAGAGTTTCTTACATCTTCTCACTCCTCTCTCCGGCTGCAAAAGCTCTCTCTCTCTAAGTGTTTTTCTTCTTCTTAAATATGTTATCACAGAGGTGCTGATTGGCTTGGCCTTGGCCAGCGGCGGGCCCGTCTTAGAGCCGGCTGGCATTGGCTCTATCAGACACAGGGGGAGCTTCTAGCAGCTTCTCACAGAAGCCACCCCTGTAGCCCCCCCGCCACCAAAACCCTGCCACGCAAACCCAACACAACCTCATATAGGAAAACTCTACTGTAGTAGATACATCACGTGTACGTGCAGACAATAATTTTTCCCTGTTGCACAGAGGTGGAGCGATGCTTATTTTCTGTATCACCAGGGACAAAAGGAAGGTGCTGGAGAAGCACGTGTTTATCCCTAGTCCAGGGCAAACACTGCTGCAAGCAAAGCTTTTTTTCATATGCAAAGAACCTAAAATAAAAAGAAATGGAGAGTAGGCTGTAAAGCGCTGTTCCCTGGAGGCAGATTGAACCACTGTTTTGAAAAGCCATTTGCCTAATGCCTGACTCCTTAGAGTTGTTAATTTTTAATTTTAATTTTGAGTTGATTTTCAGGAGTGCTTTTGCTATCTAGAGATGGAGTTATCTTTGGTAAAATATTTTTATGCTTTCATAGTAATATATGTGTATAAATAATTTGGTGTATATGGTCCAATGGCCTGGGGAAACAAGGGAGTGGGGATGTAGAGAAAGTGTTTGGAAAGCACTTTTACTTGTGTTTTGGTTGGTTTTGTTTTGGGGTTTTTTTGAAGTTTCACATCACTTTAGTAGCTGGTCACTTACAATATTGTATATATCGCATAAAATAAAGTAAAACTTTTTGTCTTTTTCAATTTTCATCTACTACAGTCTGCTCCCGGTGTTGCTTTTGTCCATTAGTGATTCTCAGTGCATCTGTCAAATACCGCGCGTGTTTATGAGAGGATGTGGGAGAGGCAGGGGAAGGTTCCTCTGGGGCTGTGTGCGTAAGGGGGATGGATGTTTTCCTCTGCAAAATGGGAATATTGAGTCTTAAAAAACTCAAGAAAAAGTTCACAAACCTTGGAGCTTACTCCAGCCTTGGCCCCGAACGCTGCTGAGAGGACGGGTGGTGGCAGGGTGCAGCTGGGTGGCACCGAGGTGCTGAGCAGGTCTCCTCCACCGTGGTGATGTGCTCTGGGGTGCAGGATCAGCCCGCAGCTCGCTCTGCAGCCAGAAGGGGCAAAACAGGCTCTAGCTGGAGGAAGGCCAGGGGCAGCGAGGGGAGAGGGGAAAGCCCAGCTGTGGCTTTCAGCCAGGAAACGCATCGGATAAACTGGTACCCTGAGTGCACGCGATGGGAGCAGGGCTGAAGCGTGCTCACCTCTCTTAAAGTCAGGCAAGGTGATGAGCAGGGTGACGCGCTGTGCGGTGGGCGATCGACCCCTTTCATTAGTGCTGTGTCCTAGTCTGGGGTGCTGTGTCCTTTCCAGCTTCGTCCTCCTGCGGTGTGACCATGGGCAGTGCAACCGGCGGTACCCGTCCTGCGGCAGTGGGCAGCCTCCCCTGGGCAGATCTTCCCACTGCCTCCTGCAGATGCTGTAGCTATGCTTTTCACATCAAAACCGCCGGCTGATGGGGGCAAGCTATTTCTGCACCAGCCTGGGCAGGAGTGCTGAGCTGCAGCTTTCACCAAAGAAATCTTCACTTTCCACAGAGGACGTGAGCGATGTTGGTAGAAGGGCGTTCAGGCCTGCGGAGCGTGTGCTGGTAGATGCTCAGCACGTGTGGGGCAGCACGGTGTGGGTCCATACTGATGAAAACAGAAAGGCACAAAAAGGTGAACAACCTCTGAGCAGAAACCATGACTGTGTAAATACTGTCCTGCTCCCAGGAGTGAGGTCAGTGCAACGAGACTTCAATATTGCGCATTATGAGGTTCATCGTGCTGGGAGGATGTTTTCTTTTTCTTCTGCAAATATGTTTTTGGTGCTCTTAAATCTCTCCTGCTGACCAAGGGAGGAAGGCTCGGGATCTTAACATGCGACTAACCAGTCTGCCTTCCCCTCCTCCCTTCTCCCAGCAAATGCTGGGAGGCGTTTTAGGACAGCATGCCCTTGTCTCCACGTTGTGCTCTTCACACTGTAAAACACAAACTGACCTGGATTTGTCTTTTGACCTTTAACCAGAGTAAGAAAAAGAAAGTTCCTTGTGGTTGCTCTCAGTTCCTAACCTTCCTCTGCCCCTTTTTGAACAAGATTTTTAGGTTTCCGTATTTTTGTTAGACTGACTTACTACGTCTAATGTGGTATCCCAGTAACCTCAGCAGTCCTCAGCACGCTAGCATATGTCATAGGCTTCTCTGTCACAGGCATGCTTGCACCATGATGTCATATCTGGAGTATGATCTGTGCTCTTCTTTCTGGTTTAGATTAAGCAGGTTATTACTGCTTGCTTTGGGGGAAGGCAGGGGTGAGGTTAGGGGTAACTCAGTTCTGGAAAGGTGTGTAGCACTAACAGATACACGTTTTGCTATTTCTTTTCATCAGTTTGTACTTCCAGAGATGGGGGAGCGAAATCCATCACTGAAACTTTGTATTTTGAAATGTACCAGGTGAAATTGCATCCAAGAGACTCTGTGTAATTATCTGGCAGAAGAAAAGGACCTCTGTGGTCAATAAACCATTTGTCATTAATTAACTCCTTTAAAAACAGCGTAAGAATGGGATCCGCGCAGCAGAGGACGGGAAAGAGCAGTAGATGGACCGGCCTGGATTCCTTTGCCTATGGTATGGATAGGGTAAGGGGCTGGCAGTGCTAAGCCTTGCAGGAATGAATCATCGGGGCAGGAAGAGAAACTCAGCTGAGAAATCTGGGAAGGTCAGCACCCAAGTCACGTATTTATCAAGAGGAAAGCTGATGATGTTGTTATGAACCTGGCTTTCAGCTGTGATGGTTAGTGTGCTGAAGAAATGTTGGGAGACCATCGCAGGTGACTTGGCACGTGTCGAGTCTATTAAAAATGACCTGGGAGGACCAGGTGTTAAGGGACTGGATGCACCAGTGAGCGCTCCGGTGCCGGTAGTGGTTTTAGCCGCCTTCATCTCCCTCAGTTGCTGTGTTTGGGTGGTCTGAAAATCATTATCTTCTGACTTTCTTCCTCAGTCTCTTTTGCAGCAGCAGGAAGGGGAGGGAGGGAAGAGGCAGCTGAAGGCAATGGAAATAAATAGCAACATATTTCCAGAAGAGAACCAATTCCCAAGTGTGGGATTAAAAAGCTTTTCCAAAGCCAAGTATTCAGCTCTGAGAGGAGGGAACTGTAAGAAGTGGTTTGTCTGAAGAAGCTCACCTTTTCCCCTCTCCACATCTAGATTTCCTTCCCAGGAGCCAGCAGTAATTCTGTAGTCTCTAAACTTCAAACAGTCAAGTCAGTAAATACGGATTTGGAACAAGGAAAGATTCAATCCTTTCATCTTCTGGGCTTTGAAATGTAAAGGTACCTGTGGAGTGGATAGGAATACTTACAGCCATGAGTAAGCAGCAGGAGTCCTATTAGGTGGAGTTTGGATGTGATGGAGGCAGCACGTCCTGAGCAGTTAAAGGAAAGACTCTGCCGTCCAAGAAATAGGAGAAACTGGAAAATATTTTTCAGATGTGAATTTACGTGTGCTTGGAGTGAAAGCAAGCAACGTTAGAAACTGGGGTACTGTGGAACTTAACTTTTGTTGTAAATAAAGTCATTCCTCACTCCCATAAACTGCGGGGCCTCTAGGATCCCTGGCCGGACTTGGCAGTGAGTCCCACAGCGTTCGTAACTGGGCCTGCGTGAATATCTGGTATTATTTTGGTGGCTGTGTTCAGGATGTAGGAAAACAGAAAGACTTTATTTTGCCTTCTGGATACAGGTCGTTGTGATTCCCAAACTGGTTCTCCTGCCTCAAAGAGAAGACTATAACTAAAAAATAAGTCTCAACTCCCCTATATTGAAGGGCTATAAAATAATGTATTGATCTAACACTAACTGATGATGTTGACCTCGTACCTGTAGGTAACAAGAGACTTACAATGTCTTAAACTTGCAAGACTGGACACAGGTGGCTAGTTATTTTCTTTTAAAGTTCAGTGAATTGAGAAGATCTTGGCCACCATATTTTAAAGACTGGAGATGTATTAGGCAGCCAGACAGAGTAGCGCTTGAATTTCTGGGTTAATACCAGAGACCCTGGTGCAGTGATAAGATGCAGCGCAAGACTGGAAGCCAGCTGGATTGTGCAATTCATTGCGAGTGCTCCGCCAGCAGCTTGTTTCTGGAGACAAAAATGTGTGCGTGCGTATGCATGCGCACTGCAAAAAAATATATACGTGTGTGTAACGTGTGAGTAGATCCATTAGCCTCTGCTTTTGTTGCACACTAACTCCTCAGGCTGGCACCAGGACGGTAGCTGGTCCTGTCGGTGCGAGCAGCGGCGCGTTGATGGCACCCATGCCTGGGCTGTGCCCAGTGTCATGGCATAGCTACGCTGCAGGCACACTGCTAAAATTTTCTGTCTTAACCAAACCTTGTTCTTGTGTCCATCATTTTTTCCCATCGAATTCTGTGAGGGTTTCTCAGTTTTTCCATTTCCCTGCTCTTGTAAAGCTGCCTTTTTGGTGAGATGGGAGAGACGGATTTGCGGTGAATAGTTCCTATATCCAGTTTTACAGGCTTGTTACCAGAAACATTGATGAGATAGAGCTCGTCAAATTAAAAAAAAACCACTTCATGTTTCTCATAGCAATTGGATTTGCACATATTTTTCCTGACAAACAACTGACGGATAAAATAATGCATAATAAATCTAGTAACCATGCATAAAATTATCTGATGGTGTTAAATTTGAAATGGTTTATATAGGAGAGCATTAGGAGAAGTGCACAATATTTTTTCCAGAGGCCGATGTCATTACCCCATTTTACAGATAATGAATCTAGGGCAGGGGAAGACAAAGAGCTTTGCTCAAGGTCAACCAGTAAGCCAGTAGCAGAGCTGAGAGCAAACTGAGCTTTTATGAGTCCCTGCTCATTTTTCTGCTCATTTTTCTGCCCCTTGCCAGCATTGCCGCTCCATTTTCCATTACTTTTCTTTTCCATTACTCTATTTCTTAAACTTGCAGACTGCAGCTTTGGCTTCGTTCTGCAAACGGCATCGATGATCTGTCAATCTGCATCTGCAGAAAGTAATTTTGGAGAAGGAAAGATAGTGGGTGGACCAAGCACTAATAAGGAAGAGAAACCCAAACAAGTCTCTCCCCTCCCACCCCCAGAATAAACACAACCCCCCAGGAATCTCATACTTCAACATTTGTGGTGGTGAAGGGATGATTCATTCCTTTTTCCAGGACGACATACGCGCTGTTTGGCATATCTGCCCCTTCTGTATCAGAGGTCTGTATGTAGACCTCTGTCTATAAAGGCAAAGCTTGGCTAACCCTCGTTTTCTTTTGTATTTCGACAACAAAAATGGGCAAACAGCGACCACTTACAAATAAAATAGGGAAAGTATTCAGATGATCCATAAAATAAAGCAGAATAGATGTGCAGATAAAAAAGCCACTATGTAAATAGTTAATGTTGATAGGGGAGCAATGAATGTAATAATTAGAACCCCAAATAATATAAAAGTATGCATATTTGAGAGAGTGAAATAGAAACCTGCTCTTCTTTTTAACCTTTAAGGAGGAGCTACAGGTGCAGTGGAGCAAGGCACTGTGTGACGGTGGCTGTCTCACCGGTGGCAGTGCCACCTCCTTTCTGTAGTTCTCAAAACAGGGTGGCAGAGGTCTCTGTTAATCCAGTTCGATTTCCCAAACGCTCATTGATTTCTGATATCCACGCTAAAACAAATCTGGGCGCTCTCAGAGTGATTCCTAGGACACGTGTAGAAAACACTGCCAGAGACTGGGATTTGTTCAGTACGTGGGCATTCCGTGGCTTTTGTGACACAGTTATGCTGAATTTATTTATTGCGCAAGTCTGAAGCCCCAGAGTCGGAGGGCTGTGTGTTTTATTACTGTTTTGAGGTTTCTTCTATACATTTCATCTTTCTGTGGGTCATCTGTGTGTTGCTGTAAGAAGAGTCCTGCCACAGCCAAGTGCTGAAATCAATGCCTTCTCCAGCTGCAGAGAAGCAGCATCTTGGGAGGCTTTTTTTAGGCTTGCATATCTTAAGAGGCTTTTTTTAGGTTTTTCATTAGAGAGAAAAATGTTTAAAAAGCATGAAAAAAATAACTTGTTTTTATTCCCTGATGTCTTCATACCAGGGTTCCTGGAAGTTGAAACTAAGCCTCTTTTAAGCAGGGATTTCTTCGGAAGATGCAGTGCGAAAGTTTCTCACATACTTAAAATGAGACCTTAATGGTTTTATAATGTTAAGAGGAATTTTCAAGATCAGACAGCTGTTGGTGACACTTAGGGTATAGGAATTACCACGTCGTTGTTACTTAATAGGCGTTTTGAGGTTGTTTTGCTGGTTCTCTCTGTGATGTGTGGATCTGGGAGGTAGAGCAGGGTGATGACCTGAGTTGGAAGGGACATAAGCTGCGCAGGGCTGGAAAAAGGAGAGGAGAAATTATTCCTGACTCATCTGTTATATTTTCAGCCTTTGCAGAGAAGAGAATACCACGTCTGCTTTAACCTGTTGCCTGGCATACTCTTTTCATCTGTCTGCAGGAAATCAGGCAGACTCTTTTCCATAACTACCTGCCTTACATTTCTTAATGTTTCCAGTTCAGGCAGGACTACCATTAATGATGTTTTTGAGCTCAGCACTCTTTATCCTTGTCCTGAATTGCTCTTCACCTTTTTTTTTTTTTTTTTTTGTGTGTGTGTGTGTCTGATCATCTCTGCCTGCGTCCTGCCTTCCCTCTCATCCCCGGACAGACCAGCATGCCTGTGCAGGGCATTGCGAGCGCGGGGAGCGCTGCTGGCACGGCCACCCGGGGCCGTGCATCTTTGTCAGCCGAGGGCCGCCGACTCGCGATTAATTTGTCATCTCCGATGAGCCCGGCATTGTATTAATATGGCAATGCTGCTCCGGGAACAGCGCGTTCCTCCTTGCAGGGCTGCGTTCCTTCGGGCCGGGGCTCCAGCCTGGCTGTTTATGCAGAAGTTGGGTTTCCTCCCACCTCACCGCTGGTGTTTACAGAAGGAATCGCAGTTTCCTGTTGTGTTAGATGGAGCTGTCTCTCCGCTCTGGATTCCTGCCCTCCCTGCTTACGCCGAATTGCTTTTCAGCCTCATCGGCTTGAAAGTCTATTGCTTTTGCTCACTGCTCCTATAATTGTGAGACTGATTTTTTTTTGCAGGGGCAGCCAGTGCACTTGGTTTGTAGAAGAATTTTTGGCATTTCTGAGAGTTTTTATACACATATTTTCGCCCTGTGAGGTTCTGCGAGGGTTGCTAAAGCCTGAGGCTATTCCTATGAGATAAAATAGAGGTTATGCCTATTTTAAAGATAAATCAAAGACACTGAGGATTCCAGTTACTTTTCACAAGTTGCATAGAGACAGAGTAACACAGCTTAGAGCAAGACGCACGCATCCTTGGCGTTCCTCCTTCTGCGCAACGTTCCAACCATTTGACCTCTATCTAGCAATTCAGTAGTTGAGTTGCAACACAAAATACTCTGTATCCGATTCATTTACTACTTATTCTGCCTTGTGGACAAGTGGTAGGCAAAGTTCCTGTTTGGCTGAAGCGGTAAGTTTTGTATCTGAAGTTTATATAAGAACTTTCTGCAAGAAAGCTGTGGGCACGTTGCCTAAAGACGTCGCCATTGACCCTTTTCAGTGGCAAGAAACTTGAATTACATTGGGACTGGATGCCAGAGAGCTCTGTTTCATACTAAGAAGCTGGACCAAAGAAGTTGGACCAAAGTCTTTTCTGAAGACCCTGTGCTTTACGATTTAATTATCTTCAAATACTTTTGTTGTTTTATAAATGCGGAAGAGCTCTGTATGTGTTGTTCTCTTCATGTAGCCTGGTCATTCATGTGTTAACCAATATCTACATTTATTTATTCATACATTTGCATTTTCAATAACTTACCCTCTTAAACTCTGGTCAGGGTAAGCGTTAATTTGTGGCCAGTAGTTGGGAATAGGATGCACGCAGAGACGGAGCTCTCCAGTGCATCGCAGCAACCACATCCTGCTGCTTGGTGGGGTTTGTCTACTCTTTCACACCCTTTTCCCTGAAAATTAATAAAGTCAGCTTTCGTTCTTGAGGAAACATGCCATTTATTCACCTTCATCTTTGTACTCGAAAGCGCTATGTCTTATGAGCGACCGCACGCTGGTCTGAAAATTGTTTCGTGTTATCATTAATTTGAGAGCTGTTTTCTTCTACAAGCTTTGTATAGATTCCCTATTTTGTTTAGCTTGACAGTGGGGTTTTTTTGTTTGTTTAAAATCAGTGATTAAAATTAATGTTTTCAGGCTGTTGGATTAGCAGGGAAAATACAAATTTCAAACCCTGATACTTGCAAGATCTCCGGCGCATGTGACAGAGTCCTTGATAAAGGCTGCCAAGGAAGAACTGATCATTTAAATATTATGATAATGAAAATGGACTTTATTTTCCCTTTGCAAGTTTGCATTCATGCCAAAAAACAATTTTATTTTAAATCGTCACTTCAATCTTGCAGTGGTTCTTGCTTCAGGAAATACTTTGAGTGAATACCAGATTTGTGCAGTTTACTGTTTGGTAGAATAAAATGCTTGAAATCTCTCCATCATTTAGCGCTATGAAAATATTTTTGCTTTCAGGGATGTCACAGTAATACGGATTTTATTCTCAGAAATCTGTGAAGTGTCTTTAATTTCTCCTTGGATTACACAAGGAAAAATAACTGATGTAATAGTAGCTTTATTAGCAAGGCGCTGTGGTTTAGACTTCTCAAAATTCCCTCCATTGATCTGAAAGCTGTTCTTAAGCAAATTGTCTACAATACGTAGAATGTTGTTTCTTATTTTCTTAGCATTTTCATTGCATAATATCCTTTTTTGGTGTATTACACAATTTATCCTTGAATAGGAAGTGGAATATTTAGGCTTGCAGTTTTATGTAATTAAAAAAAAAAAAAAAGAGTGGCAGCAGATTCCCATACATCACTTTTTCCTTGTGACTCTCCAGCGGAGCTTGCTGATACCACCATTTTCAGCGTGAGCTAAGCACGTTTGCTGGAGTTTCTGTTTCCATAGTAGCATCAGAGGTTTAGTGTTTTCCTATATGACATGAATGGGAGTTTGTAGAAGCACCAGTGGCTGGAGTTTTGTTTGGGAGGGTGGAAGTTCTCCAAGTACAACTTTACAGTCTTGTGGTTTGTGTTAGTAGTCGCCGATTCTGCCAGCCCAGAGGTTTCGTGAGTGCTTGAGCCCTTCTGGCTTCGTTCTGCAGAGAAACCCAAACCCAAGCTGTTCTGTCAGTCCCTAGTTATGGATGTACCTGGGATGATATGTGTAGCTGAACATAGCATTAAGCAAGCAACAAGTACAGGAGGAAGTAATCATTATCTTCAGCAACCCGAGTAGCTTAATACGTTTAGTTAGCCCATAAACTCCAGCGGGTTATGGTGGTTCTGCTCGTGCTCTGTGTCGCTGGGCATGGATTTCATAGACACGCTTCTGATCGTTATGGAGTTAATGGGAAAAGATAGATTAACCACAGATCCCTGGGGTCAAGCCCCACTTTCTTCTGCTGGCACCAGCCTGATGTTAGCAGACCATGGGACCTCACCAGTTAGATGGTAACACTGGGTCTGATGAACATGGTGGGCATGAAACAGCTCTCCAGGATGAGCGTGCCACTGCTCAGGTGCAAGCATGGAGCAAACCCAAGGGAGATTTTAATCTGGTTCCCCTGGAGGGACAGGGATGTTGCACTTTTCCAATTCGAAGCATCTTTAGTGATGAACCTGGAGATGGTGCTCCGCCCTGCCTGCAGTTTGCATACGAGCATCCTCTTTGACAGAAATATGAATACTAATGATTTCAGCTGTCTAGGTGATTACGGTTTCGTGGGAAGTTTTTTAGTCTTAACAAGAGTGAAAGTTTCTTGCTGTTTTTAAAGAAATTCAAGGCTCAATTCCAGACTGAATCCGAGCTTTTGACTTAGGACATCTGGTGTGGTCACATCAAGTGAGGGTGGAAGAGGTTTGCTGGGGTGTGCCTTCCCCCCACCTCCTCCCTGTACCTAGGGTAAAAAGTCCCATTGAATGAGATAATTGCATTGGTTCTAACTTCAGACAGTGGAAGGGAGACACGGGAGTGTTGAGGAAGCCTTAGCACAGGCTGGCTGCAGAGGATGCAGAACAGAACGGGCAGCGAGCTGAGCTGGGCCTCGTGGATGAGAGCAGAACCTCCTTGTTTGAAAGGAGGAAAACACATGAAAGCCGGATGGGAAAAAGATCCATTTCTGAGGTGTGCCTAAAGCTTTGTGTGAAGAGCTGCTCTCATGAGAGGTGGACCTATGCTGAGAGAAGACCTTCCAGAACAGCAGATGCAGTTCTCACAACTGCAGGGGAGAGATTACTTCCTGAGATTTCTATCGCCAAAGCATCCTTTCAGTTTAGCTCAAAATATCACCAAAAGCAGCACGTATGAGTTGTGAGCGTTAAAACGTCAATGCCACTTCGAGTAATGACCTAATCAGAACCAAGATCTTAATATGCTTTTTGGCTCATCTTTATGAAACCAAATTATTTCAGTTGTTTACAGCCAAGTCTGCTTTTTTCCATGGCTTGGTATTCTGTCTCGCCTCCTAGTAATTTGTTTACTGATATTAGCCCTATTAATGTCTGTTGGCAGAGATTTTCCTTTTCATTCGAGGGCTGACAGCCAGAACACTTTTGAAGTCCTTGAAGAATTAATTGCCTTGGGAATTTTTCATGCTGTAACCTATTTATGTTTTTTTAAGTCAGTTTTTGATCATTAATTGAATTTCCAACAATCATATTCGTAACATCATTAATAAAAGTTTCTTAACCATGCTCATGGGCATTTAGGGCATTGTGCAATCATTCAATAAAAACATTTCAAAACACAATCACAATGTATAAATAGAGAGAGAGACAGTCTGCAGAGATCTGAACATCAAAGCCTAAAGGTATTTAGGAATTAGAGCTTTATTCAAGCCCACCTTTCAATGTTTTTTTTTTTAAAAAAACCAAAACAAACCACAAAACCCAACCCCAAACACAAAACGAAACCCAAATAATGAAAAGACTGTACTAGCAACAAAACTCCGGAAGGGTGTGGCTTAAAGAAAAAGGCCAGAAAATTGGGGAAACTTTATTCTCATGAATTCAACACTGGTTATACTGAATAAGCAGTTTTTAATGGAGAAATCTACATTTTGAGGACCAATTTAAGTACAGAATTAAAGAGCTACCCACCTGCTTGTGAGATACCAATAAGTCAGGATGGACGCTGTGGTTAGACGTATGTATGAGGATGCAATAGTCAAATGACAACAGACAAAACCGTATCGTCAACTGAAAGTTAAAGCTATTGCTTTCTTGTTGCTTAACAGTCAAGCGCAGTTCAGTAAACCTCTGTAGAGTCTCCAGCTCTTTAAACCTGAAAACTTGGAGAATGTTGCATGATACTCATTCCACTCTGAAAACTGTATTTTCTACTAAGGCCCTGAACTATCAGTACAGCTGGGAAATACACGTGTTAGAATAGGACAGTATCTCCCGAGAAGTTCTGAATTTCACTGCTGTCTTCTACAGTGATGGCTGGAAACTACTGTGGAGTGGTTGAGGAATGAGCATCTTCTCCTCTTAGATTTGTATTATTGGCTTTTTGATGGCAATTTAGGCTTCCACGTAGTAGCCTGTGCCTACTGACGATTCAAATCTAAGATAAAATTTTACATGGTGGCAGTTGCTTGTAGGAAAGTGCGCTTCTCAGCTCCCGTGTGCATTGCTCAGTAATCCCAAAGAGCAATTAGCTATGGTTAGCATTAAATATGTACACGATGGGTAAATGGTATGCCTGCAGACGTGTTCATTTTGGTGTTCTTTTTTTTTTTTTCCCCGTGATACTTTTTCTCAGTTATAAAAGAAATTTTCAATATATGAATACTTTTACTATAGCCTTCAGATTTTATGTTGTCACGTGATGGTAAAGACCAGTTGATAGGAAATTTTTTGTTAGCGTTAATCAATGAATTAATCTGAGTGGTACTTGGGCTTTTGTTTATTTGCTTTAAAAAGGTATGTTTTCCATTTAAATGGGCAGTTGTTCAAGAGCTGTTGCAAAACTGTGTTACACAATGCAAGAATTCCTAATACATAAGCAACAGACAGGCGTGGCAAACTGTTGTAAACTTTTTAGGTCAGTATGCCATGAATCAGTATTTATTATCTAACTTTTTCAGAGATTGAAATTTTGACCTTTTAACTGTGCAGCTTAGTTTGGGACTGTGCAAGGAGGCGGATTATATGCAAAATACCGTCACTTCTGAAATCTTGGCATTGGTAGCCTCCGACTCAAAGCGAAGGCAGCTCTCTGAGACGAAGTATTAGTAGTCTCACCATGTACTGCTTAGGCATCCTTTCTCTTGAATAGCTAAATGCAAAAAAGATTGAAGGCGTAAAAAAAGCTGTGTGTTTCCTGTGCAGTTCCCTCATCCGTGGGAGCTCTCTTTTTCAAGGGCAGGATGTCACCTTTCAATGTCTACAGCGTTGTAATGGAGATGAAATCATTTTATAAGCAGTGATGCAAAAGCATATTGATGGATACAGTAGTGCCCTGTGGCGTTTTATCCCAACATCACAATAATCCACCTTGCTAATCTGTCAAAGCTCCTATTTAATGTGAGTGCATACTTCCAAGCTGCGGTTCTCATTCTCCTAGCCATTTCCCAAAACACTCCCATTATATTTGTCAGCTTTATAGCGATGACGTGGTTCATTTGATACGGGATATTTCTAATGAAGAGAACATAAATCCCTTGGTAAATTGATGTTTGTCAGTTAGCAAGCCCTTACGCCTTTCTGGCATAAAAGTCCAAGCTTAATAGTTTATTGCTTTTGAGGAAAACACTAGGTTGAGGTCACAAATTTCCTGATCAACGTTTCTGCTTCATAAAGCAGATTAACGTCTCCAAACTGTGATTTGAAACTGCGTAACGGATTATGTGGTTACTGCTGTGGCTGCTGTTCATGACTGATTGCATTTAAAAGCCCACAGGGTATAAATGGGAAAAAACACGTTCCGGAGTGATCGGATAGTGTTTGGGTTGAGCGTCCACCCCGCTCGTGAGGGCAGTGTGTGCTAGTTGGCACTGGTAATTCACCTGAAACCCATAGTTCACCCCGGAATCAAAGCAGTATCTGGTTAGTATTAAAAGCAGCAATGTTTTGTTCCCAAACCATTCCTCTGAATCTCCTGCCATGGGTTTTTGCCTCCAGTATGTACTTAAAAATTTGCCTGTATTTCCAGTCTGGTTTTGAGATAATGAAGGTCATTCAGGTATTGGGATGATTTTATAGGATAGTCCTGTGTCTCCTTCTACAATTCCGCAAATAAATCGTCCTGCTACACCGTCACAGGCACTTACAGCATCCACAAGCTGCTTACTGCTTTAATCTCTGGATGGATTTAGAAGCCAAATGGCAAGGGTGGATGGATGGGAGCAGCACAGCACGTTAATACTCATCTGAAAGTCAATTGCAGGATTGGTTTGTGCCTTTCTAACACGAGATGGATGCATCAGATAAAATGGGAAGAATAATGAAAACAAAGGGTGTTCCAATCACTTAGTTGCTCCCAATTTAAAAAAATCATTTTGCCCCTGAACAACTTGAGAAGGGGAAGCTGCGTCAGAATTGTGATTTTTTTTCTTGAGATTTTCAGATATCTGATGGTGCAGACAGGTTTTCTGATGGCCACAATAGGAGTTTGGTATCCAGTTGCTTTTGAAAATCCCACAGACCTCTCTCGAATGCTCAGTGACCAGGAGCTTTTGTGTTACAGCACTGCCCAGGAATGCAGAGCTTTGTGGCCCCATTGTATTCCTGCCCGTATCTATTTTGTAGCCTTGATGGTGGTTCAGTGACTCCAGGGTACGTGTGGGATCCACTCTGTGGAGTTGAAGATGGACCACAGGCAGCATCAGTGGAAAGAACGCATCGAGTAGGGTTGTGTAGTGTGTATGTAATGTGCATCCTCGTTTAAGTGCCTGGCAGAGGCTGGTGGTTCGAGCTGTGTAGGGACACCAGTGGGAGAGGCAGCACAAACCTCGTGCCCAAGTTCAACTTTCACAGCAGCTGCTGTAGGCTTGCAGTGGGGTTAGGACCTTGTTGTCCTCGGCATTTTACAAATGCAGCAGCATGAGACTTCAAAAACCACTAAGCAGGCGTATTTTGGCAGAGGAACAGAGCCCGTTTGTTTAATCTGAGAAGACCGTACAAGCTAAATAGACCATCCAGAAAAGAAAAGAGGTGAGAGCAGGACTGGAGACATCCGAGTACAAAATCCCTTTCGGGAAGGAAGAGCAGGGCAGTGCGGATGGGGACTAAACCCCGCGCTCCTCCAGTGCCTCACCCCGGGAGCCGCCGGCGGTGGGACGTGCTGCACTGGGGGCTGCCCGAGCTCTGCTGCCCTACGGCCCGATTACGTGGGCTTCTAACAAGAAGGTTTCATGGATCCTTTTGTCCTAGTGATAAAGCACACTGCCTCTTCCATGCAAAGAGCCAGAAGGGAAATCTAGGGGCAAAGGTTGTGCTGCAGATGACTTTTAAGGAGGGGAAAGAGATCCACTTGGAGCTTTTTTTAATTCAGGTGTTTTGCAATGACCCTTCTCCTGTCACTTGAAGGACTCATGACATGTTTTCTGTTTCTATTCCAGGCCAGGAACATCCTAATAGCCTGCGGCACAAATACAACTTTATTGCAGATGTGGTGGAGAAGATAGCTCCTGCTGTGGTTCACATTGAATTATTTCGCAAGTAAACAAGATGCCCAGTTTTGATTTCGTATTCTTGAAAACAGCTGCCAGCGTGCCAGAAATGTTGATTGATGCTATGTAATAGCAGAGAGGTTTTTAAGATGATAAATATTTGCTGTGCTTGAGAATTAAAGATAATTTAAGAGTTCTGGCACCAAAAAAAAGTTAAACTAATGCACGCGCATTATCTTATTAATGATAGTAAATAACAGCAGAAATCCTAAAACATTAAAAACCACCAAACGCTTTTTGGCTGTATATTATTTGAAATGATTTGTGATCTTTCAACTTTTTGCAGCGATAAACGTTTATTTCCCATGTCTTTTAGACTGCCTTATTCCAAGAGGGAGATTCCTGTTGCCAGTGGTTCAGGGTTCATCGTCTCAGAAGACGGACTGATAGTGACAAACGCCCACGTCGTCACCAACAAAAACCGGGTGAAGGTGGAACTGAAGAATGGTGAAACATATGAAGCTAAAATTAAAGATGTTGATGAAAAAGCTGATATTGCACTAATTAAAATAGATTCTCAGGTGAGTTGTTAAAGCAAGACACATTTTATTTCTCTTAATTTAGTATCCTCCTTTCCAAAAGCTATTCCTAATTTTCATGGTTGAAGGAAGGGCTAGTAGTTTAGTGGTCTGAGTTACAGAGAATCTTTGAGCTAGGTGGATACACATTTTTAAAAGCCAGGTTTGTGGTTGGTAGTGGTTAATTTTATCACCTCTCAGTGATTATCACTTGTGCAAGCAAGTACGTAGCACTTTTGTATGCATCCTCAAAATAAAAACCAACATCATTTGCTGGCTGGTTTGCACACACATGTTGGCTAATATAACTCTCTCCCGCTGAGAAGAAATGGGAGTTGTTCCCCTGTGGTTGGTAGAGGGATGTATTAGTCTTTCTTGGGTGCCTATGCTGAAGTCACAAATTGCTTTTAGAGGATGTGTTTTCCTTCTGAAGGGCTGTACCGCACTGATGTAGGTATTAAAGTGGAAAATATCTTAGGAAGCATTTTGAACATGCAAATTAAAGACAGCTCGGAAAGATGCTCTTACACTGCAAGTGGTTTTCAAATGGGAATGCAGCTTCTCATCCACAGTCTTCCTCCATGTCAAACATACAGCTGTCAGCATTATTCTGCCTCCTGCAACAGGAGAGAAGCTGTCATGCGGTTCTGCACGTGTCGATGGCATAGCGCAAGTGGAATATTGTGTCGAAATACTTCTGTCTAATGTAAATGCAATTAAATGCATGCGATTGCTTGCAGTGCTGCTGATATTGCTTTCCCTTGTTTGAACTGTTAGTTAATGACCTCCAAATTTAACAGGCAAGAATGGTTCATTTGAAACACATGACTCAAAAATGTGTAGATCTTGCAGTGTTGTTTTAGGTCAGACCCATTCCCCAGCGAGGTCGAAAGTGTTTGTGCCAGAGTTCATGACTAAATCAGACATCTAATGCAGAACCCTTGGATGATCCTAAATGCGAAGTGCTCCTGCTGCTCCCTTGCCACCTTTGTCATTTAAAAGCTTTTTCTTTTTTGCTTTTTTGAAAGCTTCCTAACAGCAGCACAGCAAAAAAGACTTAGCAATACCAAGAATGGTTTTTTGCCCTGTTGTTTTTTCCTCTGTTTTCCTGAGGTAGCCTATTTACGCATCTACCAATGATTTACTTTCTCATTTTTATATTAAAATAAGCAAAAGCAGATCTGCGGTAGCAAAGCAAAGGGAAAGATCCCCGGGATGAGAACTGGCAGCATTAGGCTGAGTAGGATATGGCAGGGGGTGAACGGCAGCTGGAAAAGTGATTTAAAATTGGAAGCACAACGTGATGGGGCAAGTAGAAAGTGGTGGTGAGAAGGAGAGGACTTCAAGCAATAGGAAAGTGAGCTTCAGAGAAGAGAAGCTGGTGAGTCAAGGAGAGGAGACGTCACATTGATGTGACAGATTGTTTTGAGGACTTAAGAGAGCAGACATAGTTTTATGTTGGTTTTGGAGCCTAAAGAAATGGCTTCAAAATTTCCCTGGTAAGCTGCTTGCGGGAAGGGAGAACCTGGAAGACTGGAAGGAGCTTGGAAAAAGAGAATGCAGCCAGATGAGTTGCCTGTAGTGGAAACCACTGCTAAACAGGACTGGAACTGGTGATTCTAGACTTGCAAGATGGCAGATACTCTTCTTTTTTGAAAATTACTGCTGTGTAATTAAATGATAGTCATTGTCATCTTCCATCAATTTAATTTTTGAATGTAGCTGTGACCCTATTTTGCAAGTGGCACATCAGCTGGTCCTATGCAAGTATTTATCATTCCAGGATTTTATCCTCTTACATTGTTCTGCCATGGAGCAGGAAAGAATGTAGGATTTTTGATATAACATGCAGCAGCTTTTACCATTTTAAAAACAATTATTCAAAAATTCATAATTATCTGTATACAACTTATTAACTCCAAGGTACAAAGATGTGTCTTCAGCTTGATGTATTGACTTCTGAAGCTGGCTAACATAGTGCCTGCTTCAGACTATGAGCATTGCAACGTAGTTAACGTGTATATATTTGCAAACTCTTTAAGGCAGGAAACTTTTTCTGTCTTAGAGCTATCTAGAGCCAAATCAGCTACATTTTTCTTTTTGGGGGTGCAGAGGGGAAGGGTTCACCCATTAATATTCGGTTGCCTATGAGAAAAAGGGTTGGTTTTAATGAAACTTTGGGCAATGTCCTAGTTCCTGGAGGCCGAGCTCTGGCAGAAGGTGAGCAGGCCCCGCTGTGTTCCTCGCGTAATGTCAGCTTAGCACGTCTGTTTGGGTAGCAGGAGATCAAATTCCACATCTCTGCTCTAAATGAGGTAGAATATGGATATAAACTTAGGTCTGACATACCCTTGATTAGTGTCCTATCAGTTGTACAAACCACTACCTTATGTGTTGTTCCCTCCCCGGCCCCTGCGTGTTGCATCTCAGGATAATTTTGAGAAGATTTGGGGAAAACTTCTTGTGTCACTTGGTTTGTTTTTTTCTGGGATGGAAGGCCAGTTTCCCAGCTATATTTGGTGACATGGCACTGGGAAGTCCCAATCCAAGGTGAGGCCTGAGGCCCCTCTGAATGCAGGACAGATGATGCTTTGTACTTGGAGAACTAGAAATTACAGTTAATGTTCACAAAAAATTAAACTGGAGATGTGGTCAGCTGAGAAATTGATTTTCAGACTGAACTTTCATGAGACATTTTTATATATCCTTTCAGGTTCAGTGTTTGAGCTTTCCTTTTTGTACTAAAATGCCTTGCAATCATTCAGATTGATAAAAGGCTTTACAATCACAGAGGTGATAATTTGTTGGAAGTTGAAATGTATTTGATGACTAAAGAAGTCAACGTGACAGTACAAATAACCCTTTAAAAATCTGGATATGGCATGAAAACCATCTCTAAGAATTTTTCTGAAGTAAGAGGTAAAGTTCTTCCTTTTGAATAAATTATTTGAAGGTGACATCAAAGATGCAGAAATGTTTTTTCTTCTGTTTTTGTGTGGCATGTTAAGGCAGGATCTGAAGGATGAAGAATGCTTCTGTGGTTAGGAACAGAGCTGGGCTTGAAGTATGAGTTTAGGCTGTCAGCTGGTATTCCTAAAACTGTTAAGGTTTTGCAGCAGCCTGCACGCTGTTTTTCTTTAAGCTGCAAACATCTGGCCAAAGACATTACTAGAACTAATTTGGCTTTGCTGAGTGCAATAGGAAATGAAAGGGTGGTAAACTCTGACCACCAGTAAGGAGGAACCTTTTCCCTGATTAAATTCTTCTCCATGGAAGAACATAGTGCAGTCAATGAGGAACAGCGATCTCAGAGTTGGTCTGATCCTAAAATACACTTATTTTTACAGTCTAGAAGGGAGAGACTGTATTTCTTGTGTCCCTAGTGAGACACAGCAGCTTGCTGAAAGTAGGAAGTAAGATTGGAGTCAAGCGTGGTAAACGCGAATGCAATATAACCGTCCTTCCAAAAGCAAACAGCTTTGAGGAGATGGCAATACTAGAAAGAAACAGTTGCAGATAATTTGGATGTGAACATACAAAATTTATAATCCTTCCCTAGAAAAATTTAGACTCTGGCAGCGTAGGCAGAGGCTGGTGAAATAATCCATCCTGTGTGGCACGTGTGATACTGCAGTGAGCGTGAAACCCGTCAAAAATATTGCACAACACTCCAAAGCTAGCAGACACTTTGAAATTCATCTCAAGACAAATAAGTGCCTTGTTAAATGAGAACGTGTGATACAGCTGCTGAAAGCTGTAAGCACCAGGAGGAGGAAAGAAAGTTTTAAGGGTAGTGTAATGGGCGATGTCAGGGTTAATGGAGGGTAGAGATATAAAAGAGCCCTGTGCTCACGCAAATCAGACCTGGAAGCCAAAAGTAGTGGAAAGTGGAGGTGGCTTTTGCCTGGAGACCCCTTTCACCCCTGGAAACTGGACTCTGCCCTGCAGAAGTGATCTCTGGCAGGTGCCTGTGGTTTGGCAGTGAGTACAGAAGAGGGGATCACGGTGAATGGCTTTATTTTGAGGTGTATCTTCTTCCTACGCGCTTAGAGAACGGCCATGAGACACTTGCCACCGACTCTGAAAGAGCACCTATGTCATGGAACACATGCCAGGATCTGAAGATTTTTGTTCCTCGATGTGACCAGTTACCACTGCCTTCTACATCCCGGGCAGGGTTTGGCATCTACACGGTACAGCAGGAGTGGGTTTGTGACCGGTCTCTAATTTGCGGTGGTATTTCAGCCCTTTGGCTTAAGTTTTTTCCTGCATTTTACTAATAACCACTTTGTTTGACACTTTAAAATCAACAAGACCTTCTGCCCTGATTCCTTCGGTGGTTTCGTGAGGCAACGCAGCGTCTGTATCTCTGCGGTCAGAGGGGATTTGCTTTCCCCCCCGCCGTGTGTACAAACTGGAGGCAGCAGGAAAGCAAACTTTTTATGTATCAATATTTTAATAGCCCGCGTTTTGAAAAACCAAACTACTTGAATACCAGATGTAAGTGGCTTTTCTATTTTCTAAAATGCTATTTTACTTTGAAATCTCTTGCTGGATATTACGTTGCTTCCTCTCAAGAGCCAGAGAAAGCCCACGTATTGCTTCCAGAAGTCTTCAGGACCCATAGAAATTAAATAGTTTGTATAAAGCTTGCATGTTAACTCCTGTTCACTCAGCAGTTTAGGCAGCAGTGGTTTCTTGCCATCTTCAGCTCCTAGTAGCCCTCGCTGCAGGTACGATGTGCCGGTCCAGCTCCCCGCACAGCGAAATGCTCACACATCTCCGGTGTGGGTCTGCCAGACCCAGGGTATTTTATTTTCTTTTAAAGGCGAACAGAAATATTTTACCAGGTAATTGAAATCCTGGTGACATAGCAAAACAACACTTGGTCCTTTTTGTCTTTTTTTTTCCTGCAAGCTTCCCATGCTCCATATTTAGATGAGGAGACTCGGTTTTGTTTTTCTAACTATAGATGAAATACTTTTGGAGGCTTGTAATGCATTCAGCTTGGGTTTTTCATTTTCTTTGGCATTTTGTCAGGCAGTTTCTAGATTGTAGATGGTACTCTACATTTTTATATGCTCATGGCCTATGTTTTTATTTTGCCATAACGTATTCTGAAAGTTAAATAGTTTCGTTAATGAGAACAGAAATGCAATTCCCAGGGAAGTTACATGTTTTGCCAGTTACTTACAGCTGAATTAGCGTACCATACAAGCATCTGTTTCTTTTCCACCTAAACCCAAAAAGCATGAAGGAAATCTGTCACTGTTTAACACAAAGTGAACTCGGAACTTTTGTCTCCTCTTCATCAGTTTATTGAACTGCTTCCTGCAAATTCATGATCTTCCTTTCACAAACGAAGGGGATTACAGAGCAGAGAAAGGATTCACTTATTTCGTGGATGAAAAAATTCCGGCCAAAACGCCTAGTGCTTATGGCCGTCTGTCTTGGGTTTTATTTCTCTGTGGCCTGGTGGAGGTGATGTGCTGCCTCTTCTTTTAGTTTCAGAGCTGATTTGTCAAGACTCCTCTTATTTTACCTGACTCAGGTTGCGTTGCTGATACATATCAGGTGACTACCCGGCTCCTGGCTGATGATGCTCTTCTATACTTGTCCTAGTCTCCCGTGCCGAGCTGCTGCCTCCCATCCGTGGGACAGCTGCATCTTATCGTTGGGTGATGCCGTTTCTTGTGGTGATGTGAAGCTCTCCGTTTCGTGGGAGTTATGTTTATCCAGGGTTTGAGTCAAATCCATATATAAAAATGTCTGAAGCCCTTTGGGATGAGAAAGGCTTAAAATATTAACATTAATTAATGGCTCCTTCTCTGGCTGGGTGTAAACAGTGAGTCATGTGCCACTTATGGTTTTGCATGTTTAGTCCTATTTCTGTGTGCTTGCAGAATGCCTGCTTGCAGATTTGTTTTATTGAGTAAACACGGATCCCAGCAGAGCCCCGAGGCTTCATCAAATGAAAAACGAGGCTTAATCAAATGAAAAACAGAGGGAGGAGGGAAAGAAAAAGACGTTATGTGTTGTCCAAGGTCACGCAGTGAGTCACTGGGAAAGCTGGGTTTAGGTGCTGTGTGTTTCTGGCTCCCTGTTCATTGTGCTGCAAGGCATGCTCGTTTGTCTGGGGTTTTAATGAACTGTTGTGGCAAATCTATAGTTAACCAAAGAGAATCATGTGTTATAACAGTAGTTACATCATCCTGATGACCATCAGACGTTACGTAAAAATTGAAGAGTGCCCACTTACTAAATATAGTTGTTAAGGGCCCTAGACCCAAGTGCTTAAACTTGGTTTACAAGGACTGCCTTAACATCCCAGGCAAGAGCTTGCCAGTGGAAGGGTGCGAGGGCACGGGGCGGTGTTGTGGCAACGATTCTGGTTACAACCACTGCTACAAGTGCTTGCCCTGCATTTCCAGCGCTCCTCTTGGGGACTGCAGAAGGACATACTTCCCGTTTGATCACTTGATGCCCAGGGATTTTGATTTGCTTTATACTGATTTCACTTCAAAACCACCTCTACAATTTAAATAAATACTTGGGGTTTTTTGGTAATGGCAAGTTTAGTTCTGAATACAGCAATGTTATTTTTAAGCTTTTTTAGAGAGAAACCCCCGAATTTAAAGCCACTACCATGCGTATATTCATCATAACCAATTCTTCATGGCATTTACTTGTAGAGGCACTAATGAGAGTATTTACTTGCAATGCTGTTAGCGCGCTGTGCACCACACTGCAAAATCATAAGGAGCAGCATTTCGAGTAGTACGCGAACCCCACTGACTTTCATTTACCACGTAGGCTCCAAGACCTCAGAGCTCTTTTTCAACTGTGCTCAGCACCCTTCTTGTTCTGAGTGTGATAGGTACCTGTGCGGGTGGTCCTCCCTTCCCCTCCCTGTGGCAGGAGGCTATATAACAGGGAAAAATTAATTCTCGTGGTTAACAGAATATGACAAATCAAATGCCTTAGTTACACTATCTCAAGATAACTACATATGTATTTTTACTTAAGGCTGTATCTGTTCTAGAAACGTACTGCATAGAGAACACGTTTTCCAAAGCTATGTTTCATAATATGTGCAGAGCAAGGCGATTTTTGCAATTGATTTTCATTCCTAGCAAAGGAGAGGTTAGCCAAACTCTTTCCAGAAGGCGTGCTGAATCACATGGATGACCCACAGCCAATCCATACAGTGTTAGACTTTGAACCGAAGCCTAGCTAGTATGGGCACAGGCTTGAAATCTCAGCACAATCAAAAGTAATTGTATTAGTCAGAGATTGTTCATGTTTTTTCTTTCTGCTGCCAAATGTGATTTTGGCTTCATGAGTGTTTTTATAACTCAGGAATATTGTATAAATCTTTAACTTTGTACATGACTAATCCTTTTTTTTTTTTCTATTAATGAAGAAAAAAAGATTTCGCTTTCTTTTGCTTGTCTAAGTTTCATTTGCTGATAAGTATCCTCTTTCTCTAGAAAGTATCTGTTCTCAGTGCACTGGGATACAAACAAAAGCCACTTTTTGTGTTGTTTTGTTGTGTTTTTTTTTTTAAGTAAGGAAAAGCAGTGCCAAAAAGAGATACTCTTCTTGACCAACATCATCTTGAAAACACGTGCTACGTAAGCTTAATAGCATCTGGTGAGAGAAGGAAGGGCCAGGGTGCTCCCTCTATCCAAACAATACCCATATGGGGCTGTTTGTGTTGCATATACTGCGTGCTTCCCAGCACAGCTAATCGTGGCTGCCTCTTCCCCGCTGTACTGGGGAGGTCCCTTGGAGTCAGGGCTGTGCTCCGAGATGATGAACTGCTCGGCTGTGGTGCCTGGGGATGTTGCTGCTTGTCTGCCATGCTGTAAACGCGATGGGGAAATTGGATATGGCCATTAAATCCTTATCAGAATTAAACCACAGCCTTGGTTGGGTTTATCTATGGCTGTGGCACTGATAGGCACCGTGGGTAATTATAATTTAATAGTAGGGCATTGCTGGTTGTGAAAACGTTCCTCTGAAAGATAAATGCTTTTCTCCTTACTGTGTTGCCTATTCTGATGCTCTTCCAACTGACTCTGTTTAACAAGCAGTTGGTTAATTATTTTCTTGATGTCTGGAGACTGAAAGATAAGTTTCCATCGAGCATCTTATCCTGTCTGGGATTTGGCAATGAGTTTTATTGAAACAATCTGTTCATTTGCTGGTGGAATTGTAACAAAGTTGGATAGAGGATACACAGGACCAGGCTTGTTAGATATTAAAACCGTAACTTGTGTATTTGCAGCAGTATATAGCGATGACTGATGTCTTTGTTTTTTACTTTCTACTTTACAGACATTGTGTAACTCCTAGGATACTTGAAATAAAACTGCAGGTGAAAAATACAGAGTGATGGGCATTTGGGTTAGTTTACATTAGTGGATTTTTGTCCCTAAGGGTGACATTGATACAGGCTTTCAAACTGCTGGTGACAGAAGAGCTAGGTCTTGATTTCCAATTTAAACACGTAGTATTTTCCCTTTTTGCCAACATTTAGTAATGATTCAGCTTCTCTTAACTTCTGAAACAAAATTATCACTAACTTGGGAATCCGCACTGTGGTGGTTTAACCTCGGCTGGACGCCAGGTGCCCACCAAGCCACTCTATCACTCCCCTCCTCAGCAAGGCAGGGAGGGGAGAAAATTAAGATGGAAAAAACCCAACCCCAAACTTGTGGGTCAAGATAAAGGCAGTTTAATGTAGCAAAAGGCCGCGTGCGGAAGCAAAGCAAAAAGCAAAAGATTATTCTCTACTTCCCATCAGCAGGTGACGTCCGGCCACTTCCTGGGAGGCAGGGCTTCAGTACACGTACTCCTTACTCTGGAAGACACACATTATAAAAAAACCCGAATGCCCCCGCCCCGTTCCTCCCTCTGTCTCTCAGTTTCTTATTGCTGAGCATGATGTCATATGGTATGGAATATCCCTTTGGTCAGTTTGGGTCAGCTGTCCTGGCTGTGTTCCCTCCCAAGATCTTGCAAACCCCCAGCCTACTGCTGAGGGGGACAAGAAATGTTGGAGAGACAGCCTGGATGTGTGCTGGCACTGCTCAGGAGTAGCCAAAACACTGCTGGGTTATCAACACCTTGCTAGCTACCAACACACAGCACGGCACTGTGAGGGCTGCTGTGGGGACAATTGACTCCATCTCAGCCAGACCCAATACATGTACAAATAATCAGGGCATACTAAATACTGCCTTGTTTCATTGCCATGTGAACGCGCAGTATATACCTTTATTATCCCATCAAGTATAGGCACATAAATAAATCTGTGTGCTTTGGAAAAGGTATGGGATGAAGAAGGCACCTTTACAAGTTTTCCAGAAGGAATGAACTACAAGATGAGGTATTAAGCCAATTTATACCTCCATTATAGGTGCACAGCTCAAGAGTGCCTTGACAAAATTCTTCCCTGTGAGGGTGGTGAGGCCCTGGCACAGGTTGCCCAGAGAAGCTGTGGCTGCCCCTGGCTCCCTGGCAGTGTTCAAGGCCAGGTTGGATGGGGCTTTGGGCAACCTGTGCTAGTGGAGGGTGTCCCTGCCCATGGCAGGAGGTTGGAACTGGATGGGCTTTGAGGTTCCTTCCAACCCAAACCAGTCTGGGATTCTATGATAAAGTATCCTGGTTTTTACCAGTTACTAGGTTACCCACTCCTTGGAAATTGGTTTAAGTTAATCTGTAGGTGGGCCTTCCGCTGCATCTAGACTCTCTGGCCTGTTTTGAAAGTTTATACTAATGCTTTTTTCCTTTGGGGGCCAGGTTTCCTGAGCAAAGAAAAGAATTTTGAAGTGGGGCGAGCTTGGAGGAAGGCTATGTTAAAGTTAGATTTGTCAAGCAAAAGATGTGCATCCCTTCAGACTACTTCTGTTTTGATTTAGGGTTCAGTAACCCCCCTAATCCTCCAAGTCCTTAAATCTAAATTTATACGTGTCCAGGTCCCTTGATGCTAATAGAGATAGTCTAAATGATTAAATACGTAGTTAAATATCTGGGAAGGGTCAGGATCATTTAGACAACAGATTAAACATCAAAGGAGTAAAAAAAGTTGAACATCACTGAAAGAGTAGAGACTGATTTTTAAAAATGTGAGGTGAAGGAGAAATGGAGCTCAATGTGTATTTTACAGGCAGGTGATAAATAAAGGCAAAGTATTTATTTGAAATATGATCTGTTTCAGAATACCCTTCTTAATTACTTGGTGAGTAGGAGGCCTTAAGAACTTCCCAGCTGTTTTCTGCTTGCTGGGGGGGGGTGGGTGGGTTATTGGTCCAGCTTGAATCATCTGTTATCCAGCCAGTTCAGTTCCTGTGCAGATGCAACATGTCTTGGAGAAACCATACTCAGCTCCCTTGAGCCATTGCATTGGCAAGGGTGTGTAGAGCCAACCTTCCCTCCCTTTTTTGTTTAAATTGCTGTAAATTGCAGTGATGTCTGTTGATGCTGGATTTAAATGTCTTCAATAATAGAGTTAATATGTTTAGAGATAAGATCTTGAAAGGAAAATGTAATGGTATCCCCTACTGTCATAACAGAAAAACCCCATAAAGTCTGTAAATTCTAACATCTTCAGAAGAAGACATCAGTGTATGTAGGAGGCAATATAATTATTTGGAAGAGATACTCCACTGAAAAAAAAAGTAAGATGAAACATAAGCTGGTGTCTTACGAGAATATAAAATGCTTTTAACCATACATATGCATGTTTGATACACTTGGGCTGTTGCTTTCATGACTCTTTAGTGTCCACTCTTAAACAATATATTATTTTTACTTCAGCAGCTGTTGTCTAATTATTTCAAGAAGCTGTTGGAAACAACTCATTCCTAATATCATCAGGTGTTTGCTTTGTACAGCAGAGCATGAATATTCCTTTGGTCTTTGAATTGCTTTTGATTTAACGTGTACCTGTTGTGGAAAAAGTATTCCTACTGTCTAAAGAGCCCACTCTTTAGAGCAGAAGCTCATTGAGATGTTTCTGTACCGAGACGCATGAAACGTTCAAAGAAAACAGAACAAGAAAATCCCCAAGGGATCAAAGCCTCTGTCTTTTCCTCTGCTTTATTAATGTATTCATCTTTCTGCAGAATTTGTTCTACTGGTGTAGCAGTGTCTTAACAACAACTGAATTTTACTTCATGCTTCTTTTTTTTACTGTATTTTTATTTGTAGGGTAAATTGCCAGTTCTTCTGCTTGGTCAGTCTGCAGACTTGAGGCCAGGAGAATTTGTGGTCGCGATTGGAAGTCCCTTTTCCCTTCAAAACACAGTGACTACAGGGATCGTTAGCACTACTCAACGTGGAGGGAAGGAGCTGGGGCTCCGCAACTCCGATATGGACTATATTCAGACCGATGCCATCATCAACGTACGTCCCGCTCTGAGCCTCGTCCCCTTCAGCTCTTAGATTTCTCAAATAGTTGCTTTGAAAATTTCACAGTGATACACTTTGTAAGAACAGGGAGCATAGCTGGCTCTCTTATCCATGTAAATATGGACATCTGCGGTGCAGCAGCACTTGTTATTTAAAAATCCCCCAAGGAACCACAGCAAGTACAATATCTGCCTTAACTTCAGAATTCTTACGAATTACAAGGGAGGAGGCAATATTCTCTGGCGAATAAGTACCTTTTCGAAGTCCATCATGTTTTCTAAAAAGAAGCCAAGCTCAGTTTAAGGATTCAAGTTTGTTTCTGCATTAAGGCAAAACAATAGGTTTTGTACTTCTGCTGTTGGCCTTGTAAGAAATCTTCACTAACAGCTCCCAGAGCTGTCCTAAAATCTTCTAAGTTGCTAGTGTGGTACTATTAAAACAAAAGAAAAACCTTGGCTTTCTTAACTTACTCTGGCAAGAGAAGAAGGACTAAGCATTTGCAAAGCTCAGCTAAAAGCGATGATGTTAAGTGTAGTTAATGGATTTGGATGTTAAGACTGCTCTATTGCACATATTTAATAGACAATGAAAAAATTACTACAGAAATATTTCAAAAATGCCTTTTATGTTTTGCTTGCCATGAATTAAGAGGTAGATATTAAAACATGTTCTTGCCATATGTTTATTTTCAGTATGGAAACTCCGGAGGACCCCTGGTAAATCTGGTAAGAGTTTCTTTAAGCTTGTTTGCTTAGTGTTAAGCTTTTTCATTGTTATTTTTTAGTTTAAAAACAGAACCAAAAAAACCCCCACACAAACAAACAAACAAAACCCCACACCAGAAATGTGATCCAGAGCATTTGATAACTGGCTGACTACACAGAATTCACATGGTTCTTACTAATCACTTGTCAGCGTTTATGTTGGCAAATCACAAGATACACTTGGATTTCAATATTTAAGGTGTTTACAGTTTGCATAGTTTTGAGCAAGTGTAATGCACAATTTTTTTTTTTTTTTTGCCCATGGCTTGCAAAAAGTAAAAAGCACATTTTAAAGTTGAGGCGTTTGCACTCACTGTATATCATGCAGCTGGCACTTTGGTTTTTTTTTCATACTGAAACTCAGGTTAATGATTCAAAAACCGTATCTACCCCTTTATTTCGAATCACACCGAGGGGAGTTGAAAACCCCTTGTATTTATCAGGATGCTAGGGTTTATTTGCTGATACTGTAGAACGTAGTCGGAGCTGACCGTGCCGCAGCTGTGGATAAGCCCAAGAGAGAACAACTGAAGGAGGTTGCAAAACCCAGCGGCTGTGTGAGAGCTCTCAGACGGGGACACGCGGGGTCGAACGGAGGAGAGAGGCAGTGGTCCTCAGCGAGGGATGGCACCGGCTGGAAGAAAGAGCTACTCTGAGTTGCTGCCTTGGAGATTTGGCAATGTTTTTTTTTCACCCGACTCGCAGTAGAACTTGTAGTCGGATAGTTTTTATCTGGGATAGATCAGGGAAGGAAGCTGCTGAGATTTCAGAAGTGTTCGAATCGTCAGGTGACAGCAGAGATGTTTAATCCCAAATTCTTTCTTAGAGTCACATTACTGGCAAAAGCTTTTGATTTTTGGTGAACTGTCATTTTTCTTTATATTATTATGCAATATTTGCTCAGAACCGGCTGGTGCCTGCTGAAAGAAACAGGATGAAATTGCCCGTAGGATATGATATGCTTCTTGTCTGCTGCCGGCAGGAGTGCTGCCCAATTCTGATCTCTCTTCTGCTAGTGGCAATATGAATATCCACATTGGTTCTCCAGAACTGTAGAACAGTTTTTTACCAATAGGTGATTCAGAGAAATTCATACTTAAACAAACCATTTAGAAAATTGAAAACCAGCTATGGAATGTGTTGTATGAATTTGTCTTTGTGATTGTTTGGAAGAAATCATCCATTTCTCTTCAGGATGTTTCACATCTGCTTATAAAAATTTCTTATTTCTCCAGGATGGTGAAGTCATAGGAATCAATACATTAAAAGTTACAGCAGGGATCTCCTTTGCTATCCCATCGGATAAAATCAAGAAGTTCCTAACTGAATCCCATGACAGACAAGCTAAAGGTACTGTATTTCACTGCTTTGAAAGAGAAAAATGCGAAAACAGTAATAAAGCAGAAAGTCAGCAGCCTTTGAGGCTCTTTTGGTAAGGGCAATTGATGAAGACCTGTTTTCCTTTTTGTAGGAAAAGCGATAACCAAAAAGAAATACATTGGCATACGAATGATGTCCCTAACTCCTAGGTAAGTGAAAGCGGTGGCTCCTCACCTTTCTGACGCATGGTTGCTGCGTGCATTTGGGTCAAACTCATGATCTGCAGGAACAACCAGGAGGACGAACTGTAGGTGCTGGTGACACCTTGCAGCCGATTTTTGCTACCTTTTTCTCTGCATCTGCTACATGCATGGTTGAACTCTGCTCTTGTATGAGCTAGATTTTAAACACCTCCCTGGCTTTTTCTTTTCCTTAATGCTTCGGAAGAGAATAGCTAGCGATCGTTAATTTGTCCCGGGGCTCTATTAGTGTTGTTACCATCTGTCCCGTGCTGTCATGTGGGTCAAGGAGACAACAGGACAGTATGTTTTCAAGAATTACAGCAGCTACACCCATATTTCCATTTCTATAAAATTATTTTCATTAAACAATTCATTGAATGGAAAATGAAGCTTTTGTGTGGACTTGCCTATTCATACTCAAACCAGGAAAGACTCATGAGTAGGTGATACTACATCCTGTAAAAATAACCAGAAGTTTTCCCATGTGCAGGATCAGAGGTATAAGAAAGCATTGAAAACTGAAAGGGTTTCTTTTAGTTGTTCAGGATATGCTAGTTCTAAAGTAATGACCAAATGTTTTAGCTCTAATCCTCTGTATCTATTGAAATGATTGCCTTTACCAGAAATAGGCATTAAAAAGCTGTATGCATGCAAAAAGTGCACTCTTGGAATACTTTAAGGGGTTAAAATGAATTGTGAAGTGTCACATCAACATGTGTAAAATGCCTCAGCTAGTCAGTGTTGAGTTAACTAAGTAAAAATGCGTGCTTTTTTTTTTTTTCTATCTTGTCACAATATTTTTGTTGCTGTTTTTTCATTTTCCAGCAAAGCTAGAGAGCTGAAGGATCGCCATAAAGACTTTCCTGATGTTGTCTCTGGGGCCTATGTTATTGAAGTAATTCCAGAAACACCAGCTGAAGCGTAAGTTGAACTACATTTTTCTCAAAACCGCTGCCACTGGCTTAAGGGAGTAATGATGGAGAATGTTCCCTACTTAACTGGCTACCTTGATAATGCTAAATTAACAACATTACGACCATCTGATCGCTATTAGGTTGTCTGCTGGAAATCAGTTTGTGGTTCCAGGCCAGTCCCTGATGGGCAATACCGCGGATGTGTCAGGGTATTGCAGTGAAGCCCTGTCAGCGTTCCTGGCCGAAAGGGCAAGGATTCAGTGGGCGTGAAAACTCAAATTTCATTTTTCTCAGTGATTGCTTCTAAGACATCTGTTGTACCAATGCCAGCGCTGAATGAAGCTCCCCATGGCCCTGCTGGTCGCTCCTGTAGGAGAGCGAGGGAGCAGCTTTGCTTCCACCTTGCGAAGACATCTCAGCCCAAGCACCTTGGCATTGGGCAAACCCACCAGCTCTCCTCTGTCTGGGGTGAAACCCTCTCTTGGCATGAGACAGTCTTCCATGCGAGAGCTTTGTCACGGGTCACGTAACTGGGAAGAGCTTTTGGTTTTGGCCAATGGATCTTTTTCTTCGTTTTTGCTCAGAACCCGACCTGCTGGTTGGTACCACGTTTCGTGAGGTGCCTGGCTGAAGTACGGCATCTGCTCTGTGCTCACCGGCACTGGTCTGGCTGGTTCTTGCTGGAGACACTTTCCCTTCAGAGTTTGGTTAATACAAAACCACTTTGTAATCCAGGGTAGGAAATAGGAAACTTTATTTTCTGAAACTAGAAATTATTTAAGAGAAGAGTAAATCTTTGTGGCAAGAAAGAGGCGTATGTAGCACCAAAGGCATGTAGGCAGAAAGCTGCTTGGAGCAGGCATGTGTTACCTCTTAGGGAGGCTGCGAGGATGGTTGGATGATGTCTTTTTGTTACAGTTTGGATGCTGCTGTAAGATATACAGTGTTAGCTCTCTGCCTTGCTTTCTAAATTATTGCTGCTTTGTGTAGGTAATTCTTGTTGGCAGCACTGTTAATGCAGAATACTGGTGTGTCTGTAATGTGAAATTATTCCTATTGCAATTAAACTGCAGTTAACGTAGCAATAGTGTGGTTGCTCCAGTGTGGGACTGAACTTACTGCCTTGGCATGCAGGTCCAATCTGAAGGTGCAGAAAAATCAGTTTGGGAGTATGTATAATAGTTAGCAGAGAGTGGGAGAAGGACATTAGAGAGGTAGAAGAAATGTGAGGCAGGCAATGTAGCCTCGTACCTTCAAGGCAGACTCAAATTGGGACGTTTCATCTGAAGGCTGGCCTGGCCATTAAAATGTAGCCCATGTTTGCTGTGTCTCCCTCCTAGTCCCCTTGCCTATGGGTTTCCCCATTCTGCTGATTTCTTCTCCAATGCACGCTGTGTAGACGTGCTGGGTGGGCAATCGGAGCAGTTCTGCAGCGACCTGTCCTGGGTATGAGTTGAGAGGAGAGGCTGCGTGAGAGACCAAGGCAACCTGAATAGTTTGTCCCATGGAAACGTTTTAAGCCATGCCTTCAGTAGGCAACCAGATTTGTTGCAAACATTGGCCAAGGCATCCTGCTTGCAGGAAACACTCATGTAAGGCATTTTCTGCGGGCGGAAGAGGCCGATGACTGCTCTGTGGTTTTCTGAAGAAGGATTATGCTGAAGGGCTGAATCATGTCTGATCTGGTTACTTGGCTAATATTTCCATGACTTGGAGCCAGATCATTGTGCAAGACTGGGCAAGACGTTGTGGTCGATGGTATCCCTCACCACCCCGTTTCTCGGTCCCAGCAGCAGTCTCAGCCAGCTGGGGAAGAGACCCGCGGCCCCGGGCAGAGGAGCCTTGCTGTGCCAGCTCCGGTTCTGCCCCGTCTTGCTTTAAGCAGGGACGTGTTGTGTTCGGTTTGCATACGGTGCTGAGGTCAGGAGAAGGGGTTCTGGGGGCTGCAGGCGGGCAAGGGGAAGGACAGGCATGCATTTTTGGTGACTGGACTGGATCGCTGCATGTGGTGTTCTGCTCAGGTTTAAACAACGAAGGTAAGGTGAAGTGGCTGCCAGTAAGCTAGGTGTGGAGAACGGCATGGACCCGGGACCAGAATTCCTCATGTGTTAACACATAGTGCTACTCAGATTGCTTTGCTATGTATATGTGAATAAAAGCTTGGAAAATTTCCCCTCTAAAATGAGTGCCTTGTTGCAATTGTTTTAAAAGAAAAACATGCCTCTATCTCTTCTACCGAATCAGCATCTAGAATCCTTATTGCAGAATTACTGCACTATTTGAAATAGTGAATTCCTTTAAAGACAGTGAAATATGGGATTCATCAAACTTGTACCTCCATCCCATTTCTGAGGTTTCTGCATTGTATTTTAATCTTCACCGCTTCATAAATTCTGATTGCTTTTTGCATGCCCGCTGTGTGTCTGTGCAGCTGCCATTGGGTGGGAAATAGAAAAAATGCATCTATCTTTTTTCTTTTTTTTTTTATTAAACAATATTGTAAAGACAGTAAAATGCCAATTATAATAATACATTGCTGCTTTGTATTTTCAGTGGTGGCCTGAAGGACAACGATGTGATTATAAGCATCAATGGACAGTCGATAAGTTCAGCCAGTGATGTCAGTGACATTATTAAAAAGGACAGTACGCTGAACATGGTTGTACGCAGGGGCAACGAAGATGTTATGTTAACAGTAGTTCCTGAAGAAATCGATCCCTAACCAGAAACATGAGCTGGATTTCATGTTTTCTTTTAACAGCATTGGACTGCTTATATTCTCTCTGTGCTGGTACAGGAAACGTTAGACTTCTGACCAACATTCTGCTTGTTCAGTGGATTAGTATTGCCCAACAGAGTAACTTCTAATAGGTTTAAGGTGCAAAATCAGTGTAATTTCACATACTCCAGACGATAATTTTTTTCCTTCTGTATTATGTATGCAATGTATTCTTTACTGGCTATTACATTCCCCGCTTAACAAATCGACGTTTGCTTCCCCGTGTTGAATAGATTTACCATTATTTCCGCTCAGTTTTAAACAAAACCCACACACACAATGTGTGTTGTGGTATTCAGGTATTTATAGGTTAGCTGTGTTTTAACTGGAAATACCATTGTAAAGGAGTAGTTGGTTTAAAAGAAAACATAATTGGGAAAAAAAAAGTTTCATTTATAAACACAGAGAAATCCCAACCAAAATAACCTTTTGAGGATCCCATGCAGGACTTTAATACTATGATATTTTCCTAGTGTTATTAAAAGAATTCAACAGTACTTCTTCTTGTGAGTGATTCCTTTTACTTCCCCTTACAGAGTGTTTTTCTTTGAACAGCACATCTGCCTCAAAGGATGTCCCCGATGGTCTCCTTTTCATCGTCATGAACCGAAACACTTACTTTTCAGTATGTGCTTGTATTTGCACTCGTGTGCATCTGCTTTTCATAGCATGGCTGGCTCGAATTTGTCATGTTGGCTATCGCAGGTTGCCTGGCTTCCAGATGTTAATACATCTTCCTTATTGTTTTAATTACAACTTCACCAATGCCTGAAATCTGTTTGCCCGCTACAGAAATTGTAACGTTGTGGATCACAGATCCCATACCATTCTAGTTCAGATATTAGGGTGTTTGTAACCGTTGTAGATCCGGCCTTAAGCTCTCTCAAACGAGCTGTTTTATTCACAAGTTTGAGTGCTGGTGGGTTAATGATAGGACCTGGTTTTGGCTAGGATATTGGGCATTCCTCTTACATAGAGACTAACCTTTATCCGTATATTTATGGATGCCCTTGAAGCTTGGGTAGTGAATGGGATTGTCTTACTGTGAAGAGGAACAATCAATCAATTTTAATTACAGTGTAATTACTCATTGGGTAAACAATAGGCTAAGCAGCTTTTCCTTTCCTCTGTTGAAATATCTATCTCAGAGAATAAATCCAAGGGCTGTAGACAAGTTTTGGTGACTGTCATTCCTAAACATGCTCTTCTTTTGGAAACTGCTTCTTGGTAAAACTCTTCAGCTGGGTAGCTGGCAGTTTATGATTTCTAAAGAAAGGGCTGTATTCCATGCAATTACAGCAAGAAGTCCTCTAGACCCAGATCCCTGACAGTGATCCTTCTCCCACCAGCCGTATTTCAGTTCTGTTTCAGCCAGCTGATCCCACCCAATTTGGGGAGCTTCCATATCCCCGAGCGCCACTGCCTGCCCTTACTCACCTGGATTACTATAAATTTACACAGCCATACAGCCTATTGACACTTGACTGAACACCTCATTACCGATTTGGTTCCATCACTGTGCTAAATCACACATGTCTGAAAATCTGCCAAGATCTTATGGTGCCAAGTGCTGAAGGTCTGCAGTACGTTCTAGCATGAAAGATGCAAAGTAGAATGATCATCTTGTATATTTGTGCTGCAAGTTCGTCTCACCGATGTTGGTTAATGTTTCAGCTTCCTGTTGAAGTGGTATTTTATTTTGCAGACCATCCATGCCCTGTGTAGTGCATGGTGTGGTGATATACAGTTCTTGGCAAAAGTGACTTAAAAAATCCCACCTAACTTCTCCGTTCCTGCACCTAACCCAACTAGCCATTCAAAAAATGAAGCTAAAGCCCCGAAGCCAGGAAATTGTGTTGGAAACAGAATTTATTTTTCATCTGTCTCTTTATTTCAGAACAAGTGGTTGCATAATTTAGAGAGCTGGTTGATTCTCTTCACTCCTATTGTTTGTTGTTGCGGTCTCTTAATATGCAAACCCATTAATTTTTTTGCTTGGTTTCTAGCTAGCTGCTTTGGGCTTACGGGTGCCGTCCTTGCAGTGACAGCTAGCACAGCGCGTCTTTATGCCTCTGCTTTACATAGGTACCGCTGTGAGGCATAAAAGCTGCAGGACACCGGCTCGGGTTTGCGTGTGCGTTAGGAATAGGGGCAAATGAACTTGACTCCTGTAAATGCTTTTCCTTTGCCACTGGGGTTAGTGAAATGTTTGACCAGATTTCTAGCCCGTGTAGTCAAGTAGCCCCATCTAGTGGGATGCGAGATGGTCTCCTGTTGCAGCCAGCCGTTTTCCATCATACAGTTGAAAGTGGTTTTCTGATTTATCTTTTATTTATAATTAATTTCTTTGCATCAGATATCCAGAACCACATGTATATCCTGGAAAACGTTTAGAATTTACTCTTCTAGTATCCAACCATGTTTGCAGTACCCAGATGGTTTCTTGCAATCTAAATGGTCTCTAAATGTTTTTTAAGTGTTTAAAACTGATAAGCAGAGACACAGAAGCAAAGTTTGTCTTTAATACAATTAATTAGCTTGTATTTTTGATGTATTATTGGGTTGGAGATTTGGAATTATTTCTATTCTTTTTTGCTTCAACGCACAGTTCTTTCCAAAGTGCAATTGAAAACACTTGGTACAGAATAGCTTTGGCACAGTTTGTATAAATATCAGTTTCAGTGTTGGACACTAAATCAGGGAAATTGGATATTCTGGCTTGATTTTCAGTATTTTGGAATGTCTGACATGGAAACTGGAGTTGCTGCGTATGCAATGCCGAGTAGATGGCCACGTGTCGCTACACTCAGAGGTAGTTTTGAAAAGCTGGTTCACTTATTCCATGAGGGAAATGTCTTGAGCTGTAAAAGAAATGGTCATGACTAACAATTGTCTGGTTTCCGTGGTTTATATGCCAAGCAGTAAGGTCCTGTGGTTTCAATACCAGAGGAATTTTTTTTTTCTTCCCCCCCAACTATTTTGTATTTATGTTAAGGAAGCTGAGGATGTTTATAAAACTATATCTTTCCAAATCACAGTGAGACAGACACCTAGTAGGGCATTAGATTATCTATGTGTTCTTACTGTATATCAGAAAAACACTGTAGAGGTGATTAAAACTGCAGTTGCAAATATCCAGGAGAAATAGTGCTGATCAAGACGGTAGTAGTCACCAATCCAGAGCAGTGAATCATGAGTGCCACTGAGTATTTATTTGCATGTGATGGTGGGTCACTGCAGGACTCCTTTTCATCCTTAGAGTGAGAATAAAGAAATGTTCATTTGAGGTTCCAGGGATCTCGTTGATTTAATTATATTTCAGATTTTCCCTGCTGCTCCTAAATTCCTGCATTATTTCCCACTGTTTCCTCTTCCACCCAGAAAACGTGGATGTGACTTGGCATCCTTTCCTCAGTTTCCCCCCTCCCTTGGCTCTAACTCCCTCCCCATTAGTAGTGCTGATGACTCTCAACAAAAGGAAACCAAAGTTACACCCTGGGCTGACATTAAGTCAGACTTTGAAGTTAAATGTCAGCGAGCTGTTGTGAGGCTTTCTTCACACCCAGAGGCAGAAAGGTCCCTAAGAGACAGGAAGAAGCCAGGCAGAGAAGCGATGGCTAAAGGTCTGTCTCATCTTGCTCTGCCCTCAACTTGAGGATGCAAACCTCAGCTCCGCAACCTCCCGCCCAGACCCCAAAATTTGACCAGCATCTGATAAAGTTATCTGGACGTGAAGGGGCTGGAAGCATCACTCATAATGTGAAGGCCGTTGTCATTCTTGACTGTAGAGAAATGCGTAGCAGAAAGCTTTGCTGATTTTACGTTCTCGGTGCGTGTACGCTGTATGTCTGTACATCCTGCACTGCACGTCCGGCTGTGCTGTACAGGTGTCTGACTCACACGCCATCTCTTTTGTTCCCCTCAACCCCCAAACTCCATTCTCTTGTGCAAGATGCTGGGAAGTCGGGGCTGGACCCACTGGGCCCCAGGATTTCAGCCAGCTCAGCCTCTTTGCACTCTGTGAACATGCAATAACTTGGTTTGTTAAGTGTTATTTATCACACAAAATTACTGCTAAAGCCAGTGCATAGGTAATTCAACTAATTGGACAGAGCAAGTGAGGAAGGAAGCTACCAGAGCAGCTCATCAATTTAATCTATCTGCATTTTCTGGAAAGTTTTCCTTCAATTTTTATGGTTCTGTTGAGCAGTCATGGTACTGCAGTATTCGTCCCCATGAATTCCCTGAGGAAGTGGATTAGGAATTGATTAGAGACAAAATGAGTCAGGGCTAAAGCATGGGAGTCAAATTTACTAAATTTGGTAAAGATTTAACTTTAGTATCTTGGAAATTCTGCATAACGTGCTGGAGAGGAAAATTAAATATTTGTTCTATTCATTCCTTTTCTGTTCAGTGTTTATGCAGAGAGCACAGTGATTTTCAGAAAGTTTGCAGTGTGAATACCTGAGGGAAATGGACTGCGCTACAGCAGCCAGTGGGCTGAGGGCACTGCGCGATGGCAGCTGCTCGGTTCATCCGTACCTGTTGGTTCTGAACTCACCGCGCAGGCATGGCTCAAATGGTCTAGCTCTTCCACGCAGTGACCTCCCATGAATGACTCTGTCAGAGAGAAAATTCTTTGATTTCTTGCGGGTTGAGATGACGAGTGGTTATGGAAAACCATGTCAGTTCATTTTTATTTTTTTAAAGTACAGAAGGGATTTTCTGTTCAAAGACGTGTACAAATACATGAAACTAACTTCCCTGGATAATTAAATCAGTTGGTCTGTTGTACTAGTACAGTCGTCGTACAGTCTCCCTTCTCTTCCTCCATTCCATTCCTTTCATCACTTTAATTCACATTCACGGCTTTTTTCTTAATTTTATACTTTTAACTACTATTAAAACAAACATGCTTATCATAGCAGTGAATCTTCTCCTGTACTTTGCATTTTTATGATGTGCTCCCTTGCTTTCATTCGAAGCCCCGTAGCATGCAGTTTAAGCACTGTTACCAGGACTCACTCATCCCAACTTTTCAACTCCAAGGTAACTTCGCAAACTCAGACCTTTTCCAGCTGATGACTCTCTTGCAGCAGTTGCGCGAGAAGCGAAGTTTTGCATCGTCCTGCTTGCCCTTCTGTTGAGTTCCTGGGGCAGGTGGCACGCGTGAGTTTGCCACGTTTCCTCTGTCTCCTGCTCATGGGCTATGGCTGCTTCCCGTGGAAGCACAGCCTTCCCTTCCCCTCTGAAATGGAGCTGATGGTGCAGATCACCACTCTGCAGAGCAAAATACAGGTGTGAGGTGTTATTGATTGAGAAAGCTGTGATTTAGGCCATGTCCCTGTGGTAGCTGTGGAGTTTTGCTGTGTCTTCCTGGCTGCCCCCCCCCCCCCCGCCCCCTTTTCCCAAAGCTCCCGAAAGCTGAGAGAGGAGCAGCAGCCCATGGGGCTCATCTCCAGGAGGAACAGATATTTATAAGAACCTCTGGTCAGGTAAGTCCACGAGGGGGCGAACTGAAGCCACGAACTCCACACCATCCTCTGTGGAAGCTGCACCGGCTGCCTCTGGACATTGCACGGTGATTATCGAGCGCTGTCTGCTGGTGCTGTGTCCGGCGGTGCTGAGGGGGGGTGACCTCTCACAGGAGGAGGGTGATGCAGGGGGGGAAAAGCAAATGTTCATGGAAGCCTGAACTAAGTGTTCAGAAAGAAGAGCTGCAAGTTGTTGTTATAACAGGGTTGAGTCCAACTTTCTGAGGGACTGGGCAGGTCTGGCAAGGAAGAGTAGGTTTTGCTGCATCTTGGGTAAGTTCACGTGTCTGACAAGGAAGGAGAGTTGACAGTCTGGGTTGGGAACCTAGAAAGTTTCAGAATGCTGTGACTGGTTTAAAATCCTGTACAGCTTTGCAAGAGCTTATAGGAAAAATAAAAATAAACCAACCAAACCTGGAAGTCTACCAGAAACAGGCAAGTATAACACAAAAGAAGCTCCAGCTGTCACGCTCTGGTGCAAAACAAATCTGTAATAAAACATGCCTGTAATTAACTGGAGAATAAGACTACATTTCCTCACATCTAAATGAGAAAGCATGGCCAGAGACAGTATCTTGCTTGAAAAGAAGGGTACCACCAAGGCCAAGGGAAGCTGAGAGCTCAACTGTAATTTAAATTGCTGAATGCAGCACAATCGCATCATTGCTCCTCTCGCTTATGGGATGGGGCTTGTGAAAGTAAGTGGCAGGGTTAGCTGTCATCTGTGGCTGAGAAGGGTACGTCTCATTTGAATTGGAGGCTGGGATCTTGAAAGGAAACCTTCCTTTTGAAGAGGGGAACAATCTAGTCATTGGCAAAAGAACGCTGGATTTCACCAGCGTGGTTAGTGGGGGATGAATATTTTACTGATGTAACAGAAAAGGGGTTTACAACCATGTAGATGTCACCATTTGCAAGAAAGTGTCAAGAGAATGAAGGTCAGCTGATAAAATCTATGAAAACTGTGCAGAAAAAATCAGTGGATGTTATGCATAGTTAAGTAAATTACATAGGTTCCAATTAACTTTAGTCTAAAATTTCCTTTGAATCATCAAATGGGGGGAAAAAAGGTTCAGATTTCTATTAAGAATCTTTCTTAATGTATTCCTTGTTTAATTTTGCATAGTGACAATTACAGCTGTGTCATTCATTGAAGAATGAATCCAAATCTTTTCCGCAGCATGAAATAATGCTTAATTCTCATCCATCGCTCTCTTGCTAGAGTGGTTACTTTCCTGTGTTTCTGTGTTTTAACCATTTCATGAGAAAAGGCTGGTGACCATCCCAACATTGAAGAGCCATCTTCATCTGATTCCTACCTCTGCAGCCATCATGGCTTGGATGGCATTATCAGGAGTCAAAATCTGTGGCACAGGTTTTGCCATATACAAATGTATTGCCTCCAGAGACAGTCATCAAGGATGAAGGCTAAAGTCCAGGAGCCCAAGGGGAAAGTGACTTAGAAGGTCTTCCCACAAAGGCCAGCATTATTGGAATGGAAGAAGGAAGTGCAAAAGACAAGAGGCCAAAGATAAGGTTGGAAGCCTTGAAAGTGAACTTTGAGAAGGGTAAATATGTTTCTTCTTTATACAAACAACAACATTCGCACATGGATGAGGAAATGTACACAACACCTGGTATTCACTATTCATATTCTTCTGGTTTTGACCTCTTGGCAAGAAGCAGAAAAAATCCAGTAGATTTGACTGACCAATCAAGCACTGTAATCAGTGAAGCAAGAGTAAGTGACAGATAGCAACTCCTCTCCCAACTCTTCTAATAACTGAAAAGGGTGGGGAGGTAAGGGAACACGAAAGGGATTCCCAGGTGGTTCAAGTGAAAAAAAAAGCCTGTCAAACTGTCCAGGTAAATGAACAACTCTGATTAATTAATTCTTCCCTACATTCCTCACTAATGAATTCTTTACTACAGACTTCAAAGATCTAGATATTTCTAGAGATCTTGATTATCAAACAATCTTCACAGTAGGAACAGATAAATGCTATGTTCAGATTACTTTGAATGAATGAATGAACGCAAATGCCATACGCCACATGTTTTCATCCTTCCCATTGGCTAAGAAAGTCTCTTGCAGTAATACATTTTTGTTCTCTAGGACTTCTTCATAGAATCATAGAATGTTTTGTGTTGGGAGGAACTTTAAAGATCACCTAGTTCCAACCCCCCTGCCATGGGCAGGGACACCCTCCACTAGCCCAGGTTGCCCAAAGCCCCATCCAGCCTGGCCTTGAACACTGCCAGGGAGCCAGGGGCAGCCACAGCTTCTCTGGGCAACCTGTGCCAGGGCCTCACCACCCTCACAGGGAAGAATTTCTTCCTAATATCTCATCTAAATCTGCCCTCCTTCATCTTAAGGCCATTCCCCCTTGTCCTGTCACTCCATGCCCTTGTAAAAAGTCCCGCTCCAGCTTTCCTGTAGGCCCCTTCAAGTACTGGAAGGCTGAATTTGCCAACTCCCATCAGATGTACAGTTAGGTTTTTTCCTGATACTTTCAGGTTGTTACCGAAAAGCTTTACTACTTACCCTGTCTGCTATAAGCACAGACATTGCACGTTGCCTGCTTCCTCTTGTCAGCAACTTATTGTGTATTTGAAGGCTGCTATCACATCCTCCATCTGGGCTTTGTTCCTCTGAAGACAGAGGACAATTGTCCTCAGCAATTATTTTAATCTCTTTTTATCTCAGGTCACATTTTCTATACCTGTCATCATTACTGGGCTCTTTTCAGTTGATTCAAATCCTTCTTGAAGTGAAGTGCCTGGCCAGAGGGCATCACTTGCAGCCATATGGATAAAGAACAACCACATGCAATGGTCCAGCTGCACCTTCTACTCAGGAGAGTCTGAAAATTCATTTATCTGTGGCTAGCAGTGGAGTGATTTTATATAGGATAATATTTATTCTTTAACTCTGACTTCAGTCTGTGATGGTTGGAAATTCCAGCCCAGTTTTGGTACCTGGTTCCCCTCTCCAGGAGCTGCTGTGCTGGCTCTCAGTGCTCGTGTACCCTATCTATCTGTGGCACCGTGTCCGCTGATCGTTAGCACCATCCAACTAGACTTACCTCATTTACATTAAATATTTAGTGGTATTGTTTTGGTGCAATGTGGATATGTAGTAGTAAGTTGATGAATGCATAATACAATTTACAATTTTTTTTCAGTAAATTATTAATCCATTTTCAAGAAGAGATATTGCACACTTTATTTTAGGTGTGATTTAATGAGAACAGGGAGGCCTTTGTGTCTCATTTGTCATTGTTCACATCATCTCAGCAGTAAAATGTTATCAAAGAATAGCTTCCCTATTAAATTACATGCAGCTTACTAGTACATACATATAAATAAAGTCTCCATGTTACTGCAAATAACATGTTTTCTGGCAGGATAGTTTTCTTTCTTGCTAGCCTATCTGCTCCTAGGTACTTCTGAAGGCTGTCTGTGCTGATCAAACTGGTCTCATAGCTCTGACTCACTTTTTCTTCAGCTGTTTCCCTCACAAGTCAGGGCATCACACACAATCTCCCGTATTAGAAAATCTTTATACATAGCGGGTTTCCCCTGCAGCTGCAGCTATACCACGCAGTTGTCGGCCATCAGATAAACGGAAGATTGAACAAGGCAACATGTACTTTCTCATCTTTATCACGGAAGTGCTAGACCTGCTTAAACAGAAATCTAGTGGTAGAAGCTTTATTGCTGAAATGGAAAGGGTTAGTTATTTTATCTATCTCGCTCTAGACGCCATGATATCCAGATGTTACTGTAGGGAAATATTTACCTAACTTTCATATAACCATCAAATAACTATAACACGCTATTAACCACTTACTTTATGTAATTGTAAATCCTGTTATTTAGCATCAACCATTAATTATTACATTCAAAGATGATAATTGCCTGTGCTCTTTGGTCAAAATTACATCTGCATGTTATGTTAACTATGCTGCTTCTACTAAAGCTTGAAAGTTGCACTCATTCCAGGAAAACAATCCCAGCAGCCTACCAAACATTTAGACTTAACAAAACCATTAACCTTTTGAACAAGAATTAAGTCTTTCAGAAGAGGTTAACTTCTGGATATCAGGATGCTTACGTTAAAATTTGTTTCACGGCAATTCATTTTCTTAAGTCTGTTTTCTTTGCCTGCATTTCTCCCAGGCAACAATAAATCATGTGATTTCATACAGTCTTTCTAAGATGAATTGATGGCCAAGTCAAGCATATATAAGTTCTTCTATGGAAGCGGGCATTGCTCAGAAAACCAACAACATGTACAGTCTGGGGTGGGCTTTGCAGGAGTCAGACAGCCTTGTATTTACAAAAATGCATCATAATATGACATATCATTTTTCCTTTTTATATTGTTTCAGCTGTTCTGTGGGAGATCTTGAATGGGAACTTGGTGAAGATGCCCTGTTGTTGCAGGTGTCATTGAAAGTGAAGTAGTTCAGGATGATACTGGGTAGATGGATAATGCAATGAGTGGGGTGACACCACCCTGGAGTTCCCCTGGGACTCAAAGTCCCATTCGAAGGATCAGGCAGGGCTGGGTGTTGGTAAGAAACACAGGTTTCTGGGAGGATTTTGCCTCTGAGTTTTGCTTGGCGTATTGTTATTGTGAGATGCTGCCTGTATGTTTTTCATAAAATTGGTGGTTGCAATTCTCCCAGCTGCTGCCCTGCAGGGAAAATTGTTTGGATCTGCTTTAGGGGATTTTGTGTTTCTGAATCAGGCCCTTGCCAACTCTCGGCCACAGCAGGGAAATTGTGCTTCCAGGGGACTCTGCTCCAGCAAAGAAATATAATCAATTTATTTAAAACAATGGCCAGAGAAGATTATTCCCAGACACTGTGCAGTGACTCTGAAGAACAAGGAATGGGAAGTGGCACAGAAACTCAAGGCAGAGAAAAGTGCCTTAATCTGATCCCAAACCTCCTGTAGAAGGACAGTGCTGGGGTAAGGAGAGCTGGGGCTGTCTCCACCAAGAGCATCAGTGTCAGATTGGAGCCATGGCCGGGGGCTGGAACCTCAGAGCAGGGACCTGCATTCGGGTGCTGGTTGGTCATCCATGGCTTTGGTAAGCACTTGGACTTCTCCCAGTGGGAGACTCCCAGGGTGCAGTGTTAAATGTCCACATCTCTGGCATCTGGTGTTGGAAGTCAATTTTGCCCCCAAATACTTCTCTGAGTACTCAGTAGGCTGGAGGACACTTAGCAATTTTGCAAAACACATTACAATAATGAATGACACAACTGCAGAATTCAGTCATGTATTTGCACTGGTCAAACATTTGTTCCCCTCATGAAGCATATTTTTGTGATTTCCTTTTTTTCTTTTAAAAGTCTTTATGGGCACAGTCTCTCTCTTTTAATAGAAATGCCCTTCGCTTTGACTTTTCATCTGGCTGTGGGCTTATGTATTTTGTCAGAATGGGAGAATTATTTGATGCATTTACAAGCCATACTGGGAAAAGGAAGCATAACTGCTAAGTTTGGCCTTTAACTGCTGTCCTCACTTCGGAACTAAGTGGTTTGGATTGTTTAGGAAGTTGGCCAAACTGTACAGGCAAAAATATGTGTTAATAATGTATAGTACTGTTAGTTTCTCTCCCACTGCATAAACAATGTGGGAACATTGTCAATATTTGTATAAAAGCAGTGTTAAACTTCATTAACAAATCAAAATATTTTGTCATTTTTTGAGGTGAAGCAATGCATGACAGTTTGTGAACTTTAGCACCAACTTTGGTTTTGGAGTTCTTGGATACAAGAAAATGTAGATGTTCAAGCTGTGACATCTGTCAAATGCATCCGGTTACCCTTAAGTTTATGGTAACATTTTTACCTTTCAATGAAATTTTATGGAACTGTGGTTTAATAGATCATTCTACTAATTATTTTCCTGTCTACGTGCAGCAAACAAGCAACCCATACTCCTTCTGCAAGCTGCAGCTCACCCTTTCCAACTTCTGCTGTTTTGTCAGGTGTTAGGCCAAGTTTCTTTACAAGCATCAGGCAAGATCCAAGGGAGATCTTTGCTGGATGGAAGCTGAACCACCCTTCCCTTTCTCTTGCTGGCGTCAGTTGCCACCAACCTTGGAGGCACTAACATTTAGTTATTGGGAATCAGACATTTAGCACCTGCCTAAAAGGTCTGAAATGGTGAGTGATCTCAGGGAGCACCGTGTGTGCTATGACTGGATGAGGTTACTTACAGGTGGGAAAGTAGAAACCGTTCACTTTCTGAGCGTGGGTGGTTCCCGTCTTATAACAGCTTAAGAGTTAGTCTGGTCAGCAAGGAAATGCCCAAGGGGTCAAATCCATCTATCTCATCCAAGAAAACCAATCTAAACACTTGACTATCATTTGGCCAAGGTAGGAGAGATCGCTGTGCTTCTACTTGTGTGATAGAAAAGAATTGCAGGGTAAGGAGCAGCTTTTTTTTTTTTTTTTTTTTTTTAAGCAGTGACTAAAGGCTGCTTAAAAGTGTGCGAGCCTCAGTCCTAGTCCCTGCCCTAGGCCTCATTATTGTCTCTGTTCCAACAACTGTTTATGTAAACCTTAGGTATTGAGACTTCATAGTGACAAGGACATTCTCTGTGGTTATATTTTTTCATCTATTTTTTGACTTTACCATTACCATCTTTACCAGCTGCAGGTCTGAGTGTGTTGATTTAAGGAGTGAAGAGTGTATGTTCACACAGGGAGCACCTGGTGCTCTGACAAGCTGTATAATATATTGGAGTGTTTGTTACCAGAAAGTAAGCAGGGATCAAACAGTTCCTGCTCGGTGAGATATCCCCTCATTGTAAGGTAAAAGCGTTTGATTTCTGTTATCTTATAAAGACCCTTGGTAGAGAGATCTCGTTGCATTCAAATGTGGTAATGAGCTTGTGTACCTCACTTGGGTGTGAAGAAGAGGTTGGGGGTTGTTAGTTTCATGTCTTTCGTCACCATCTGCCTAGCACCTTTCCCAATAATCCCAAGTCTTCTCTCTTCCTCAACAGTTGAACATCTCTTCCTGGCATAGGTAAGCAGTTCAGTAATAGCAGAGCTGATGAATAATAAATTTTTCAGTTGCAATCTTACACTGCCTCAATGGAACAGTATAGTTTTGCTCTCAGGTTCTTCAAGCTTTAAAAAATAGATCAGGTCAATTTTCAACAACTTTATTTGAAATGTTTCATTACAACAGGTACAGAACAGAAATTTTTTATACTTTAGCATTTTGCTCAAAGTAAATTGGTTGCTGAATTTGACCTGAATTTGTGATGAGCCTTTATTGTCCCCATTTTTCAAAAGTATTTGCTCCAGCCAGGGATACGGTTACTGTTCAGGAAAGTGTTGTAGATCCTGAGTATCATAAGATTAATACAATCATTCCCTTATGCAGCTCTTGACTCTCACAAACAGCTGTCCTCACCTGCTGTTGTGGGTTGACCCCAACTGGACACCAGGTGCCCACCAAGCGGCTCTATCACTCCCCTCCCCAGCAGGACAGGGTGGCGGGAGAAAATAAGATGGAAAAAACCCTCATGGGTCAGGATAAAGGCAGTTTAATAAAGCAGAAGCAAAGGCTGTGCGCGGAAGCAAAGGGAAACCAAAATATTTCTTCTCTACTTCCCATCAGCAGGTGATGTCCAGCTACTTCCTGGGAAGCAGGGCTTCAGTATGTGTAGTTGTTGCTCTGGAAGACATGCATCATAAATAATGAATGCCCCCCACTTCCTTCTCCTTTCTCTCAGCTTTTTATTGCTGAGCAGACGTCATATGGTATGGAATATCTCTTCAGTTTGGGTCAGCTGTCCTGGCTGCATCCCCTCCCAAGATCTTGCCCACCCCCAGCCTACAGGTGAGGGGGGAAATCTTGGAGAGACAGCCTTGATGTTGTGGCAGCGCTGCTCAGCAGTAGCCAAAACACTGGTGGGTTATCAACGCCTTTCCAGCCACCAGTACACAGCACAGCACTGTGAGGGCTGCTGTGGGGAAAATTGACTCCATCTCAGCTAGACCTAGCACGCCCGGTTACTTGGATACTCTCAGCTGTAACATACCGGGCACAGGTTTTGGCCAAACACTCGCTGTTCTCCTGCATGGTGCCCTCTTATGAGCTATTAGTATGGATCTAAATGCCATTCCTCTTGGAGAAGAAGGAGCTAGCAATGGAGCAGAGAGGAATGGGTTGGGAAAGGAACAGCAAGCCAAGAGAAAGACAGCAAATAAGAGGAGTGGTAGCCCCACATAGCCATGTGGTGGGGACTGCAATGTCTACACAGTTGTCCACAGCTAGTTGTCCACAGCTGAGACTTCTCTGTTGCTGGTACAATGCAATCAAGTAAGATCTTCAATCAGTTCTGTTCTAGCTGCACATGGGCTCTCAGACATCCATGGTGACCACAGCCAGAGCTGTGTAACACCAAAAATGAGGTGAACTGAAGAACAAGCTTGCAGAAAGAAGTGGTGCTGAGGGAAGCTGTGGAGCATGAGCTGAAGCGTTGTATGGCTGAACAAAGCAGCTGGAGAGGACAGGAACTGAGGCATGCAAGCAAATCTTCTACAAGGAAAGTAAATTTTACACCATATTCTATTGTTTACAAATTATCAGATGCACCACCTTACTTGTACACATTTGTTCCTTAACGGCTACTGAGAAATGACCATTACTGGAAGGAAGTGCAGCAGAGGGGTGGCAGGAGGCCTTTGTACGAGGAGAGAAGCCAGTATTCCCATGGCCAAGCTGCACGGCTGACTGAATTAATCTTCCCTGTTCTAAGCAAACATAGCTTAATCATAAATCTTGATTTCATCATGCAATGAAACAATTCTGGCCTTGCAATTTGCTTTGGTAACACTTGTGTAAATAAAGCTTTGGACAGAGGTGCAAGGAGAGTGAACAAATGGGGAGAGAGGATGGGGACTAGGGGAAGGTGTGTGCCATGGAGGCTACCTCAGGTCGGGGTGAGTGATTGGTATGTGCTTTCTGCCCCATGCTGTGTCCCATGCATTGATGCTGCAATAGAAATTGTGATATCAGTTGAATTTAAAGGAGTTAGTGGGAACTGATCAATAATAATAATAATAATTAACAAAAAAGTGTGAACCACTTGCATCTTTTCTCCCACCCAAAAAGCAAACATTTCATCGCATAGTTTACTTTTAAACCAAGTATGGATCCAAACTGAACGTAATGTTTGTACACACCCTTATGTTCCAGTTCTGGTGAAATGAGCCAACAAACACCCCCTATCCCATCAGCCATCCTACCTCGTAGGAATAAAGGTCATTTTGTGCAAAAACCAGGTCAATACTATTTTGCTACTGGCTCTTCGGATTTTTTTCCTGCAGCACCAGGGACCATGTAGTGACCACTGCAAATGAAGCAAATGCAACCCAGTATGGTAAATGGAAGGGATGGCTTGTTGTGTGCCAACTAGCATCTTGATCTCTGACCCAGAGTCTCTGGTTCTTTGGTGTGTTCCAGCCGGCTCTGCAACAGCCCCACCTCAGGGCACAGCTGAACCACACTGGTGGCACCTCTGGGAAAATATATTTAAGAAAGAGCAAAATACCATGCAGGGAATGAGGAGTCGGGGGAGGTGGGGGGGAAGTGTGAGGAATGTTCCTGTGAACACCAAGGTTAGAGAAGATGGAGGGGAGGAGGTGCTCCAGGCGCTGGAGCAGAGATTGCCCCGCAGCCCATGGAGGGCCCTGTGCGGGAGCAAGGGAACATCTCCTGAAGGAGCTGTGGCCATGGGGAGCTCATGTTGGAGTAGGTTTATCCTGAAGGACTGCAGCCCATGAGGAGGACCTGCACTGGAGGAGGGGAAAAGAGTGAGGAGGACAGAGCAGCTATAGACTGACCACAGCACCCCACTCCCCTTATTGCCCTTGCGCTGCTCAGGGAGGGGGAAGGTACAGGAGTCAGAAATGAAGAAGTGCAGTCTGGGAAAACAGGGAGTAGGGGAGGTGTTGTTTTAATTTGTCTGTGTTTCTCCCTATCCAAATCTATTTTAATTGGCAATAAATTAAATTCTTTTTCTCCAAGTTTAGTCTGCTTTCCCTGGGACAATAAGTGATTTTCCTGTCCTTATCTCGACCCATGAGCTTTTTCACCTTATTTTCTCCTCCTTCCCTGTTGAGGAGGAGGAATGAGAGAGGGGCTGGGTGGGGATCTTGCAGGCGGCCAAGGTCAAGCCACCACACTTGTTTTCTTTTTGTCCAGGGACAGACAAACTGAGATGCTGGGCTCCATGCAGTGAATGCCAGTCCTCAAGGGGGATGGCCATGCACCGATGCTTGCCATTGCAACCTCTTGGGGGCTGTGTGACCCAGCGACCCTGAGCTTGCCTCAGACTTAATCTTTGGAGTTGTCTGACATGTTCTCCTTTTCCATTCAAATATTAACACCTTTGTTGAGTTTTCAATGTTTCTAATCTGATTTTGCTTTTCTTTCATCTCTTCAGCTATGCAACAGCTGCCCCAACCTGTTTACCAAGCCACCACCCTTACTTCCTTCAGTTTGTCCGAATAACCATTTCTTCCATCTGGCTTGCAAAACCATAAGAGAAGACTACCCATGTTTACAGAGTCAATGCTCTGTTTGCATGTCTAACAAAGTAATCCTTTCTTTTTTCCCCTTCCCACTATGAAGTTTGTGCTTTCTTTCTCTTTTTGATCGTCTTTTGACTCTCCTCTGCTGTATCAAGTTGAATTTGGGTTCTGGGCCAGAACAGTTGCATTTCATGAGGCACAAGAAACACATTTATGAGTTCCAGAGAAGTCATAGATTTAAAATTTTTGCATTGTTTGTCTAGAAAAACCCCCACAGAATTCTATATTACAAGAATAACTAAGACCCTGAGCCACTTGGTCGAACTTGAAGATAAAACTACTTTGACATGGGTTTGGGTCAGGTGGCCTCCAGAGGCCCCTTCCAGGCTAAATCTTTCTGTGACTCTGGGGTTTGATATACTGTTCAAACGTTGCCAAACTGAGCAGTGCTGTGCAAATGCAGGTTCTTTGATGGGGACTTGGATCCACTGAAATCCAACCATGACTTGAAATACAGTTTGTCTTTGTAAAAATCTATTGTAGAGTTCCATTGAATCCCATTATTTATCTGTTATCTTAAACTTGTTGTATATCCTAGTGGGAGAACTGTGTCAAGGAATCTGTAAAGTTCTTAAGAGCTTCAAAAATAGAGAATTTGGGGTTAATTTTCCCTCATTTTCTATACTTGCCCCTATCCCCACTTAATTGCCTTGTTCTCTGAGAAGGTTTTTGCAGTTTAACAATGATCAGTGTATGACCATTGAATTTTAACTTGAGTTTGTGACAAAATTCAGAAGATGACTTTGGTGGTTTCAGTTTTGCAGTAGATGACTTGCAGAGCTCTTGCTACCCTAGTGAAGATAAAGCACACTGAAGGATGAACAAGGGAGGTCAGAAAGAGATGAATGTACTCACTTTCTACTGCACTTTTATTTGACATCTATGAGAACAGAAATACTCATAAAAATAGACTAGGAGAATTCAAGGCAGCTCAGCATCCTAGTTCCAAACACTTCTACCTGCAGAACATAACTAATGTGTAACTAATATTTGAGAAATACATGACAGTAAGTTATGTGTGATGTTTGACTGTTTTTGAAACTGTAGCTTCACAAAAATTGTAATGGACTGTAGAGATGATGGTTGTCGCTGGGTGATGCCCTCCCAAAAGGTGGTGGCTGTGTCTGCCTGAGGGAGTCCAGGCCAGTCAGAAGAGTCTCCATAAGCCCCTCGATTGCTTGCCCCCAGGCTCTTACCCTTCCACATCTGCAGTCACAAAAAGGAAGACGCTGCTACACAGACTTAAAAACCAGCTGTGGCCAGATATGACTCAAACCTGAGAAAGGGACATGTTACATTTGTGATGGCAACAGAACTTCACAGCTGAAAGAGGGACAGGATGGAAAACCAGCAGCTATTGCAACCACTTTTGATCTCTACCTTCTCTGAGGAAGAAGTGAGGTGGTGTCTCCTCGTAGAACCAGGAAGCTATAAATATTGGGTAACAAATCAAACATATAGTCACGTTGGGGAAGTAAGAGCAGTGAGGGAGTGTGTGTGGTATTGACTTACTGATGGGACAGATTGGGCTGCTGAGTTACACCCTTTAGCATCTCTGCCTATAAATTCTCGTGCCCTCCTATATCAGGAGCTCCCAGGAGATGGCTGCCACCACGATCTTGTCTTGGATGGTAATGATAACTCTTGGAATTCAGGTGGATGCAGGTAACGATCACTTCTGATCACCTTCACGGCTCTATTTCACACCAGGCTAATGTTGAGGATTTAGCAGCACGGCTTAGCTCTTTCGAAAACCATGAGCAGGTCAAACCTATGAGCTGACCAAATCAATCATTATACCCATTAATTCAGAAGCTTTTCTTGAAACTGCTTAATGAATTTAAATTGTTGTTCTCAACAATTTTTGCAAAGAGGCTAGTAAAGGAAATTCAAATGAATATACTGTAGAGCAAATAATATAATTTTCTGAGTCTTTGTATTGGGGTAATGAATTTAAAAACTAATAAGGTAACTTAAAAGTTATATAAAAACATATGTTTATAGAGTTGGCATTGCTAAATATTCTCTTCAAACTGATGCTTGCATTTGAAAAGTTTTCGAGTCCGGTCATAGTTGACGTAGCCAACCTACTGGCATGGTCAGGGGTTTAATGTCCTTCAGACTGGGCTCTCAGATGCTGAAATGTACCCATGCAGACTCTATATGGCAGCGTATGAACGGACTTAAAATGCAGCATATAATTGTATATGTCACTCTTCTTCAAGAAAGAATGCAAGTCATTGATGAAATGACTAACATAAATCAGTGCTTGGGCTAAAACCTTAGGATAATAATGCCATGTGAGAAATGGAGGCTGTATAAATGCATCATTTTCTGAGTATCTGAAAGCACAGAGGAAAGGTATCCATGTTTGAACAGACAAATTTTAACTGAATATAGGTTTGTAGACTGTTTTCCAGTGACCTATACAGAGACAGAGCAAGACCTCACTGATCCTGTGAAATGCCCTTATTCATGTTAATTATAGGATTGGTGCTGTCACCTGGTCCTGTGGCCTAATTTTTCCATGCTCTACAATACTCGCTCTCATCTCACCAGATCCATCAGCTCATCTTTTCAAAACTGCAATTTTTACAAAGTAATATAGAGACGCTGTGGTTAAGGCAATATGGAAACCAGTTTTGTTTCAGTAACTGCAATTATTAAAATAAGTCAAAGACCAGAACAACTCCATTTATATTTTGAAACCATTTTTTAAACAGCCAAACTCACCCATTTTAAATCCTTTTAAACATTTCTCTGAGAGGATGTTTGGAGAGTTGTCAGCCCTGATGCAGAGGGGTAATGGTGGTCTACATGCTATCCTTCCCCCCGGGTTTGGATAAACCCATTAAGCCCCATCTCAGAAAATATAACTCTCTAGGTTAGATGAAGCACTAGGAAGGAGATCAACTTTCTTGGCCTGCCAAAGCCCTGTCCCACGGGACACCTTTGATCTGTTGGTGCCACCTGGAGGGCTTTCCATCAAGTGTCCTGTACAGGAGCCTTGTCAAAGAAAACTCTGACTCAGAGTTTATGCCACCAGTTGGGCTTAGCAGCAAGGTATGGATAAAATCAATGGTCTTGGAAAGGGAAGGGAACGAGAGTAGTTTACCTGTGGTGGGATTGTGAGCAAAACCTGTCACAGGTAGCTTTTGGAGACTCCCTTTTTGTGCAAAATGAAGATAATGGTATCTGCAGCCTCCCTTCCTCACTGGCCTTGCTCTGACCAGCTCCCTAGATAGTTTTCTGTCATCTTCATTCCTGTTAAGATTTTTGGAGCAGCTTTTTGGGTTTCGATATGGAGAAAAGGAGGAGGAGCAGTCTGTTCTCATGCAAGAAGCAGAGCCATCGACTTCTGATTGGATGAGATGAGACCAGCAGATAGCTTGTTCAAAGCAAGCAAAGAGAGACTTCTCACTTCAAGGGCGCTCTCTGGGCCAGTTGCAGGTTTTGGTGGGTTCGCAAAGAGATTTGATAATCAGTGGAGGAAAAAAATGCTGAGGTCTACTAAAATAGAAAGAAACCTCCTGGATCTAAAGTTTGCCAGACACAAATTGCTAGAGGCTGGACTGGTCTTTCGGGAAGTTTCAAATTCTGTTTACCTCATTGCCCTCCCCTTGTGGTATCATGTATGTTATTTCTTCCTAGAAGAAACTAGTGTTCCCTCAACAGTGACTGACACCACTACATGTAAGTAGAATTTATCAGATATTTCCTCTATATGACAGTGATAGCTTTAGGTTTTTACCATCATATTTATTCTTGGGAAGTAATTTTTATGATGAAAAGGCCCCCGTGTTTGGTTTAGCCAGGGGCTGAGAGTGTGTGCGAGAACAAAGTTATTTGGGAGCTGGGATTTCAGGGATGGCTCTGCCCCCCAGCAGGCAGCATCATTGCTAGGAAGAAAGCGATCTTCTGTCGCTTGTCCCCTTCACTGGGGACTTGACTTGACTCAGTGGGAAGTGGCACAGTAGCGATGCCCTTGAGCAAGTGCTGGGGCAGTTGGCACTGCAGCCATCTTGCTCAGTCCTGCCACGTTACAGTGCCGACCGCCGGCTTTGGGTTTCATTGTCCCGGGTGCCCTTTGGAGAGGGGTGACTCCCAGCAGGATGTTCCTCTTAGTCAAAACACTGTTCACTCACCTGCTGCTCTCTCCCTGCAGCACCAGGTAGCTCCAGCTTCACTCCCCCTGAGTCATGGACCACAGGTACGTCCGGGGGGCTTGAGGGGTCTGACTGTCTCCTGCCCCCAGTTATGGATCACAGAATGGCAGGATGGCTGAGGCTGGCAGGGCCTTCTGGAGGTCAGCTGGTCCTACCGCCTGGCTAAAGCAGGGTCACCTAGAGCTGGCTGCCCAAGACCATGTCCCGATGGCTGTTGTCTGTCTCCAAGGCTGGAGAGTCCCCCGCCTCTGCAGGCAACTTGTGCCCGTGCTCAGTCACCCCCACAGGGAAAAAGTGTTTTGTGATGTTCAGAGGGAACCTGCTGTGTTTCAGTTTGTGCCCATGGCCCCCTGTCCCATCCCTGGGCACCACTGGAAAGGGCCCGGCTTTTGGAGAGGGTTGACTCCCAGCAGGTTGTTCCTCTTAGGCAAAATGCTGCTGGCTCATCTGCCGATTTCTCCCTGCGGCACCAGGGAGCTCCAGCTGGAGCGGGGGGAGGCAGGGATGAGGCTTCAGGGCGCAGCCACGTGCCGAGAGGGAGGGTCCCTGTGGGGCTGTGGCAGAGCCTCCGTGCTGCTGGCCGTGCCCTTCTCTGATGGCTTCTGGCGATGGGATTTAGAGATGTCTCTGCCTGTCCCCGGGCTCTGCTCCTTTCCGCAGGGACCGGCTCCTGCGGTGGCTTGCTTCAGGGTTTGTCCGGCACAGTCCAGAGCCCGGGCTACCCCTCCTCCTACCCCAACAGCGCCCGCTGCGTGTGGCGCATTCAGCTGTGGGAGCTGGATCGCAGGGTCGAGCTCCAGTTTCTGGATGTGGAGTGAGTCCGGCGGGGTGTCAGCTGTGGTGCGGGCAGGGTGCCCGGCCTGGCTGTGGGCTCAGGGGTGGCTTCGTCCCCATGGTGGGGCCTTGGCCGCCTCTGCCCGGGTGCCGGGGCTAGGCCAGGAAGGGGCTGGGCTTGCTCGAGCCCTGCATCTCCTGCCGGCACTCGTGCTCGGAGGTGACGCAGCCGACGGTGCCAACAGACCCTCCTCTCCGTCCGCAGGCTGGAAGGCAACAGCTGCCAGTACGACGCCATCGAGGTGTACGACGGCGGGTCCCCTGAGAGCCTGCTCCTGGGGACCGTTTGCAGGAACGACCATCGCATCTTCAAGTCATCCGGGCACCAGATGACCATCCTGTTTCGCAGTGATGGCAGCATCACCCAGAGAGGTTTCCGGGCCTACTACTCCTCCTTTCTCAGCTCCGGCAGCACCACGGGTAAGAGCAGAGCCATCCTGTGCTCTTTGCCGCGGCCAAAGCACAAGCTCTTCCTCAAGGGCCTTCTGACGGCTCCTGACACCTATGGGCATCCTTCCCTCTGGCGCCATGGAGAGGCCTTTTGTCTTGGGGACATCTTTTTGGACAGGACTGCCACCAGACTGCTGCCAGAAAACTCCTTCTTTGCCTGATGGTCAGGGCCAGGGCTTTCTCCACCACAGCCAGTGCTGCTGCTGAACCACCATTGTTTTTTCTAGCCTTTACTTTTCTCTCAATTTTTGTTCTTTGGTTGCTTGTGAGGACAAAATCTGCAGTTTGGACGCTAGCAGCTTCTAGAGCACAACCACTTCTAACAACAGATTTTCTCCTTCCAGACTCGGGACTAACAGTGCCTCCGCCAACAGGTAACCAGCGATTTCTGTTTACATCCTGCGTGCCCGTGGGTGCTCTGCCTCTGGGATGCTCTGTCTGCAGCAGAGCAAGAGTCCCAAAGGTGGGCTGCTCTTACAGACCCTGGGAAATGTCCCTGACGCTCAGTTAGATTTGGGATCAATCGATTGCTGATGAGTGGCACTGGGGGACAGTTACTACACGCTGTTCCTGGAGTTTTCCCATGTGGTGTTTTGGGGCTTCTGTATCCCAGTGCCTTATGGCCATGTGCTTACGCAGTGAGCAGGGTTTAGCCATTCTGATTAGATTGTTGCTCTTCTCTGCAGCCTTTTCTTACTTTTCAGCCTCATTCTTTCAACAGTTTTAGCTGTCTGCCCCTCCTGCAAATGTTTGTGCTGATGAAAGGCTGTTCTTGCCAGAGCTTAGGTGGGGGAACCTCTGTCATTTTGTTTCGGGGCTGTTTTCCTTGTCTTAAAATGGGATTTCACAGTGGGTGTCTATTCTTCTCCAGCTGCAACAACTACAACAAGGCCGACAACAACAACGCCCACGACTTGTAAGTGTGATTTAGGATTGTTGTTCCCACCGTTACATGCCAGGCCTAATCCAGGCATGAAACGTGGCTTTCTGAGTTTCCTACCCTTGTGCTGTTGGGATGTCCTTTGTACAATCCTGTTGAGAAGTATTTGTACGACGTTAATCAGAGCTGAAACCACACGCTTGATAATTGTTGATTGTATGAGTTACCGGAGAAGTCTTTGTAGCATAAAAATATTGCTGGCTGTCCGTGGTGATCAAGGGAGTGCATACAGTGCAGTGAAACCTCTGACATTGATCCAACACGTAAGGTGGAGCTCGCAGAGGAAAAGGCTCCTGTGTTTGGTTTACGCTGGAGCTGGGGGTGTGTTCAAGGACAAAGTTATCTGGGTGCCAGGATCCTGGGGATGGCTCTGCCCCCCCCGCAGCCAGCATCCTTGCTAGGCAGAACGTATCTTCTGTCGCTTGTGCCCTTCGCTGGGGACTTGACTTGACTCACTGGGGAAAGGGTAAAACATGCTGACGGCTCACAAGGGATTTGTCCTAACACGCTTGCTCTCCATGTGTTCTTTTCTGCTTGTTCTCCTCCGCAGTTCCAATCATAGCTGATGGTGAGTCTGTCTGCCAGGGCCCTCTTTGTGGCCCCGGGCACAGGGATGTACGTGCCCACTGCTGCCTCAGCCTCTCCGTCCCCAGCGTGGGAGCCCAAGAAGGGGCTGCCGGCCCTGAGCCGTGCTGCAGGTGGATGCGGCTGGGTGTGGGGGCGGCTGTGCCCAGGGAGGCTGTGGGACCCTGCGCTCTCCTGTCAAGTGTCACTGCCTGAACCCAGCGCACTGCTAGCCTGACCAAGGGGTTTGTGTCTCTCAAAGAGCTGTTGCTGCAGCTGACCGGTGGGCCGAACAGATGTGCAGGCAACGTGGAAGTCTTCTATTTTGGAGGCTGGATTAAAATCTGTGGGTACCAGTGGGACATGCAAGATGCCCAGGTTGCATGCAGGCAGCTTGGCTGTGGCTCTCCTCTTGGTGTGATGCACTATTTCCCTTCGAGCAACTCGTACCCATACATGATGACGGAGGTGAATTGTGCGGGCTCTGAAGAGTATTTGTGGTACTGCCCTTTCAAGGAAGAGTACTCTGTCTGTTATCACGGGGATGCTTCTGTCATATGTTCAGGTGGGTTTTTGCGTTTTGGTGGCGTTTTCCTGCAGAAAAGCCATCTGGAGTTTGTGTGAGGCTGAGCGAAGGCTGACCAGCCCTTGCTCTGTGCTCTGCAGGGCAGCAGTGGGTCATGAGCCCGTGTCCCTGACGCAGGTGCCCATGTTGCAGAGGGAGCACCGTGGCTGCTCTTGCAGACTGTGCTTGGGACATCTGGGAGTCGGGCGACGGCTCCCGCGCAGAGCAGGATGCGAGGAGGGGGTTGGTTTTGAGCCAGGCAGCCTCCCCATGGGTCCCTTTGTTGCTCTGCATGAGCTTATAGCATGCGCTCCGAGGGGAGCCAAGGGTGCCGAGTTCCTCATGCCCTCTGGTTTTCTCCTTCCAGACTCGGGACTAACAGTGCCTCCGCCAACAGGTAACCGGCGATTTCTGTTTACATCCTGCGTGTCCGTGGGTGCTCTGCCTCTGGGATGCTCTGTCTGCAGCAGAGCAAGAGTCCCAAAGGTGGGCTGCTCTTACAGACCCTGGGAAATGTCCCTGACGCTCAGGGAGATGCGGGATCGCTAACAGTGCCTTGGGACTGAGCATCTGCTTCTTCTGCGGGAGAGGTTTGGTGCTGGTCTTCCTGGTGCCACAGTAGCGATGCCCTTGAGCAAGTGCTGGGGCAGTTGGCACTGCAGCCATCTTGCTCAGTCCTGCCACGTTACAGTGCTGACCGCCGGCTTTGGGTTTCATTGTCCCGGGTGCCCTTTGGAGAGGGGTGACTCCCAGCAGGATGTTCCTCTTAGGCAAAACACTGTTCACTCACCTGCTGCTCTCTCCCTGCAGCACCAGGTAGCTCCAGCTTCACTCCCCCTGAGTCATGGACCACAGGTACGTCCGGGGGGCTTGAGGGGTCTGACTGTCTCCTGCCCCCAGTTATGGATCACAGAATGGCAGGATGGCTGAGGCTGGCAGGGCCTTCTGGAGGTCAGCTGGTCCTACCGCCTGGCTAAAGCAGGGTCACCTAGAGCTGGCTGCCCAAGACCATGTCCCGATGGCTGTTGTCTGTCTCCAAGGCTGGAGAGTCCCCCGCCTCTGCAGGCAACTTGTGCCCGTGCTCAGTCACCCCCACAGGGAAAAAGTGTTTTGTGATGTTCAGAGGGAACCTGCTGTGTTTCAGTTTGTGCCCATGGCCCCCTGTCCCATCCCTGGGCACCACTGGAAAGGGCCCGGCTTTTGGAGAGGGTTGACTCCCAGCAGGTTGTTCCTCTTAGGCAAAATGCTGCTGGCTCATCTGCCGATTTCTCCCTGCGGCACCAGGGAGCTCCAGCTGGAGCGGGGGGAGGCAGGGATGAGGCTTCAGGGCGCAGCCACGTGCCGAGAGGGAGGGTCCCTGTGGGGCTGTGGCAGAGCCTCCGTGCTGCTGGCCGTGCCCTTCTCTGATGGCTTCTGGCGATGGGATTTAGAGATGTCTCTGCCTGTCCCCGGGCTCTGCTCCTTTCCGCAGGGACCGGCTCCTGTGGTGGCTTGCTTCAGGGTTTGTCCGGCACAGTCCAGAGCCCGGGCTACCCCTCCTCCTACCCCAACAGCGCCCGCTGCGTGTGGCGCATTCAGCTGTGGGAGCTGGATCGCAGGGTCGAGCTCCAGTTTCTGGATGTGGAGTGAGTCCGGCGGGGTGTCAGCTGTGGTGCGGGCAGGGTGCCCGGCCTGGCTGTGGGCTCAGGGGTGGCTTCGTCCCCATGGTGGGGCCTTGGCCGCCTCTGCCCGGGTGCCGGGGCTAGGCCAGGAAGGGGCTGGGCTTGCTCGAGCCCTGCATCTCCTGCCGGCACTCGTGCTCGGAGGTGACGCAGCCGACGGTGCCAACAGACCCTCCTCTCCGTCCGCAGGCTGGAAGGCAACAGCTGCCAGTACGACGCCATCGAGGTGTACGACGGCGGGTCCCCTGAGAGCCTGCTCCTGGGGATCGTTTGCAGGAACGACCATCGCATCTTCAAGTCATCCGGGCACCAGATGACCATCCTGTTTCGCAGTGATGGCAGCATCACCCAGAGAGGTTTCCGGGCCTACTACTCCTCCTTTCTCAGCTCCGGCAGCACCACGGGTAAGAGCAGAGCCATCCTGTGCTCTTTGCCGCGGCCGAAGCACAAGCTCTTCCTCAAGGGCCTTCTGACGGCTCCTGACACCTATGGGCATCCTTCCCTCTGGCGCCATGGAGAGGCCTTTTGTCTTGGGGACATCTTTTTGGACAGGACTGCCACCAGACTGCTGCCAGAAAACTCCTTCTTTGCCTGATGGTCAGGGCCAGGGCTTTCTCCACCACAGCCAGTGCTGCTGCTGAACCACCATTGTTTTTTCTAGCCTTTACTTTTCTCTCAATTTTTGTTCTTTGGTTGCTTGTGAGGACAAAATCTGCAGTTTGGACGCTAGCAGCTTCTAGAGCACAACCACTTCTAACAACAGATTTTCTCCTTCCAGACTCGGGACTAACAGTGCCTCCGCCAACAGGTAACCAGCGATTTCTGTTTACATCCTGCGTGCCCGTGGGTGCTCTGCCTCTGGGATGCTCTGTCTGCAGCAGAGCAAGAGTCCCAAAGGTGGGCTGCTCTTACAGACCCTGGGAAATGTCCCTGACGCTCAGTTAGATTTGGGATCAATCGATTGCTGATGAGTGGCACTGGGGGACGGTTACTACACGCTGTTCCTGGAGTTTTCCCATGTGGTGTTTTGGGGCTTCTGTATCCCAGTGCCTTATGGCCATGTGCTTACGCAGTGAGCAGGGTTTAGCCATTCTGATTAGATTGTTGCTCTTCTCTGCAGCCTTTTCTTACTTTTCAGCCTCATTCTTTCAACAGTTTTAGCTGTCTGCCCCTCCTGCAAATGTTTGTGCTGATGAAAGGCTGTTCTTGCCAGAGCTTAGGTGGGGGAACCTCTGTCATTTTGTTTCGGGGCTGTTTTCCTTGTCTTAAAATGGGATTTCACAGTGGGTGTCTATTCTTCTCCAGCTGCAACAACTACAACAAGGCCGACAACAACAACGCCCACGACTTGTAAGTGTGATTTAGGATTGTTGTTCCCACCGTTACATGCCAGGCCTAATCCAGGCATGAAACGTGGCTTTCTGAGTTTCCTACCCTTGTGCTGTTGGGATGTCCTTTGTACAATCCTGTTGAGAAGTATTTGTACGACGTTAATCAGAGCTGAAACCACACGCTTGATAATTGTTGATTGTATGAGTTACCGGAGAAGTCTTTGTAGCATAAAAATATTGCTGGCTGTCCGTGGTGATCAAGGGAGTGCATACAGTGCAGTGAAACCTCTGACATTGATCCAACACGTAAGGTGGAGCTCGCAGAGGAAAAGGCTCCTGTGTTTGGTTTACGCTGGAGCTGGGGGTGTGTTCAAGGACAAAGTTATCTGGGTGCCAGGATCCTGGGGATGGCTCTGCCCCCCCCGCAGCCAGCATCCTTGCTAGGCAGAACGTATCTTCTGTCGCTTGTGCCCTTCGCTGGGGACTTGACTTGACTCACTGGGGAAAGGGTAAAACATGCTGACGGCTCACAAGGGATTTGTCCTAACACGCTTGCTCTCCATGTGTTCTTTTCTGCTTGTTCTCCTCCGCAGTTCCAATCATAGCTGATGGTGAGTCTGTCTGCCAGGGCCCTCTTTGTGGCCCCGGGCACAGGGATGTACATGCCCACTGCTGCCTCAGCCTCTCCGTCCCCAGCGTGGGAGCCCAAGAAGGGGCTGCCGGCCCTGAGCCGTGCTGCAGGTGGATGCGGCTGGGTGTGGGGGCGGCTGTGCCCAGGGAGGCTGTGGGACCCTGCGCTCTCCTGTCAAGTGTCACTGCCTGAACCCAGCGCACTGCTAGCCTGACCAAGGGGTTTGTGTCTCTCAAAGAGCTGTTGCTGCAGCTGACCGGTGGGCCGAACAGATGTGCAGGCAACGTGGAAGTCTTCTATTTTGGAGGCTGGATTAAAATCTGTGGGTACCAGTGGGACATGCAAGACGCCCAGGTTGCATGCAGGCAGCTTGGCTGTGGCTCTCCTCTTGGTGTGATGCACTATTTCCCTTCGAGCAACTCGTACCCATACATGATGACGGAGGTGAATTGTGCGGGCTCTGAAGAGTATTTGTGGTACTGCCCTTTCAAGGAAGAGTACTCTGTCTGTTATCACGGGGATGCTTCTGTCATATGTTCAGGTGGGTTTTTGCGTTTTGGTGGCGTTTTCCTGCAGAAAAGCCATCTGGAGTTTGTGTGAGGCTGAGCGAAGGCTGACCAGCCCTTGCTCTGTGCTCTGCAGGGCAGCAGTGGGTCATGAGCCCGTGTCCCTGACGCAGGTGCCCATGTTGCAGAGGGAGCACCGTGGCTGCTCTTGCAGACTGTGCTTGGGACATCTGGGAGTCGGGCGACGGCTCCCGCGCAGAGCAGGATGCGAGGAGGGGGTTGGTTTTGAGCCAGGCAGCCTCCCCATGGGTCCCTTTGTTGCTCTGCATGAGCTTATAGCATGCGCTCCGAGGGGAGCCAAGGGTGCCGAGTTCCTCATGCCCTCTGGTTTTCTCCTTCCAGACTCGGGACTAACAGTGCCTCCGCCAACAGGTAACCGGCGATTTCTGTTTACATCCTGCGTGTCCGTGGGTGCTCTGCCTCTGGGATGCTCTGTCTGCAGCAGAGCAAGAGTCCCAAAGGTGGGCTGCTCTTACAGACCCTGGGAAATGTCCCTGACGCTCAGGGAGATGCGGGATCGCTAACAGTGCCTTGGGACTGAGCATCTGCTTCTTCTGCGGGAGAGGTTTGGTGCTGGTCTTCCTGGTGCCACAGTAGCGATGCCCTTGAGCAAGTGCTGGGGCAGTTGGCACTGCAGCCATCTTGCTCAGTCCTGCCACGTTACAGTGCCGACCGCCAGCTTTGGGTTTCATTGTCCCGGGTGCCCTTTGGAGAGGGGTGACTCCCAGCAGGATGTTCCTCTTAGGCAAAACACTGTTCACTCACCTGCTGCTCTCTCCCTGCAGCACCAGGTAGCTCCAGCTTCACTCCCCCTGAGTCATGGACCACAGGTACGTCCGGGGGGCTTGAGGGGTCTGACTGTCTCCTGCCCCCAGTTATGGATCACAGAATGGCAGGATGGCTGAGGCTGGCAGGGCCTTCTGGAGGTCAGCTGGTCCTACCGCCTGGCTAAAGCAGGGTCACCTAGAGCTGGCTGCCCAAGACCATGTCCCGATGGCTGTTGTCTGTCTCCAAGGCTGGAGAGTCCCCCGCCTCTGCAGGCAACTTGTGCCCGTGCTCAGTCACCCCCACAGGGAAAAAGTGTTTTGTGATGTTCAGAGGGAACCTGCTGTGTTTCAGTTTGTGCCCATGGCCCCCTGTCCCATCCCTGGGCACCACTGGAAAGGGCCCGGCTTTTGGAGAGGGTTGACTCCCAGCAGGTTGTTCCTCTTAGGCAAAATGCTGCTGGCTCATCTGCCGATTTCTCCCTGCGGCACCAGGGAGCTCCAGCTGGAGCGGGGGGAGGCAGGGATGAGGCTTCAGGGCGCAGCCACGTGCTGAGAGGGAGGGTCCCTGTGGGGCTGTGGCAGAGCCTCCGTGCTGCTGGCCGTGCCCTTCTCTGATGGCTTCTGGCGATGGGATTTAGAGATGTCTCTGCCTGTCCCCGGGCTCTGCTCCTTTCCGCAGGGACCGGCTCCTGCGGTGGCTTGCTTCAGGGTTTGTCCGGCACAGTCCAGAGCCCGGGCTACCCCTCCTCCTACCCCAACAGCGCCCGCTGCGTGTGGCGCATTCAGCTGTGGGAGCTGGATCGCAGGGTCGAGCTCCAGTTTCTGGATGTGGAGTGAGTCCGGCGGGGTGTCAGCTGTGGTGCGGGCAGGGTGCCCGGCCTGGCTGTGGGCTCAGGGGTGGCTTCGTCCCCATGGTGGGGCCTTGGCCGCCTCTGCCCGGGTGCCGGGGCTAGGCCAGGAAGGGGCTGGGCTTGCTCGAGCCCTGCATCTCCTGCCGGCACTCGTGCTCGGAGGTGACGCAGCCGACGGTGCCAACAGACCCTCCTCTCCGTCCGCAGGCTGGAAGGCAACAGCTGCCAGTACGACGCCATCGAGGTGTACGACGGCGGGTCCCCTGAGAGCCTGCTCCTGGGGATCGTTTGCAGGAACGACCATCGCATCTTCAAGTCATCCGGGCACCAGATGACCATCCTGTTTCGCAGTGATGGCAGCATCACCCAGAGAGGTTTCCGGGCCTACTACTCCTCCTTTCTCAGCTCCGGCAGCACCACGGGTAAGAGCAGAGCCATCCTGTGCTCTTTGCCGCGGCCGAAGCACAAGCTCTTCCTCAAGGGCCTTCTGACGGCTCCTGACACCTATGGGCATCCTTCCCTCTGGCGCCATGGAGAGGCCTTTTGTCTTGGGGACATCTTTTTGGACAGGACTGCCACCAGACTGCTGCCAGAAAACTCCTTCTTTGCCTGATGGTCAGGGCCAGGGCTTTCTCCACCACAGCCAGTGCTGCTGCTGAACCACCACTGATTTTTCTAGCCTTTACTTTTCTCTCAATTTTTGTTCTTTGGTTGCTTGTGAGGACAAAATCTGCAGTTTGGACGCTAGCAGCTTCTAGAGCACAACCACTTCTAACAACAGATTTTCTCCTTCCAGACTCGGGACTAACAGTGCCTCCGCCAACAGGTAACCAGCGATTTCTGTTTACATCCTGCGTGCCCGTGGGTGCTCTGCCTCTGGGATGCTCTGTCTGCAGCAGAGCAAGAGTCCCAAAGGTGGGCTGCTCTTACAGACCCTGGGAAACGCCCCTGACACTCAGGGAGATGCGGGATCGCTAACAGTGCCTTGGGACTGAGCATCTGCTTCTTCTGCGGGAGAGGTTTGGTGCTGGTCTTCCTGGTGCCACAGTAGCGATGCCCTTGAGCAAGTGCTGGGGCAGTTGGCACTGCAGCCATCTTGCTCAGTCCTGCCACGTTACAGTGCCGACCGCCAGCTTTGGGTTTCATTGTCCCGGGTGCCCTTTGGAGAGGGGTGACTCCCAGCAGGATGTTCCTCTTAGGCAAAACACTGTTCACTCACCTGCTGCTCTCTCCCTGCAGCACCAGGTAGCTCCAGCTTCACTCCCCCTGAGTCATGGACCACAGGTACGTCCGGGGGGCTTGAGGGGTCTGACTGTCTCCTGCCCCCAGTTATGGATCACAGAATGGCAGGATGGCTGAGGCTGGCAGGGCCTTCTGGAGGTCAGCTGGTCCTACCGCCTGGCTAAAGCAGGGTCACCTAGAGCTGGCTGCCCAAGACCATGTCCCGATGGCTGTTGTCTGTCTCCAAGGCTGGAGAGTCCCCCGCCTCTGCAGGCAACTTGTGCCCGTGCTCAGTCACCCCCACAGGGAAAAAGTGTTTTGTGATGTTCAGAGGGAACCTGCTGTGTTTCAGTTTGTGCCCATGGCCCCCTGTCCCATCCCTGGGCACCACTGGAAAGGGCCCGGCTTTTGGAGAGGGTTGACTCCCAGCAGGTTGTTCCTCTTAGGCAAAATGCTGCTGGCTCATCTGCCGATTTCTCCCTGCGGCACCAGGGAGCTCCAGCTGGAGCGGGGGGAGGCAGGGATGAGGCTTCAGGGCGCAGCCACGTGCCGAGAGGGAGGGTCCCTGTGGGGCTGTGGCAGAGCCTCCGTGCTGCTGGCCGTGCCCTTCTCTGATGGCTTCTGGCGATGGGATTTAGAGATGTCTCTGCCTGTCCCCGGGCTCTGCTCCTTTCCGCAGGGACCGGCTCCTGCGGTGGCTTGCTTCAGGGTTTGTCCGGCACAGTCCAGAGCCCGGGCTACCCCTCCTCCTACCCCAACAGCGCCCGCTGCGTGTGGCGCATTCAGCTGTGGGAGCTGGATCGCAGGGTCGAGCTCCAGTTTCTGGATGTGGAGTGAGTCCGGCGGGGTGTCAGCTGTGGTGCGGGCAGGGTGCCCGGCCTGGCTGTGGGCTCAGGGGTGGCTTCGTCCCCATGGTGGGGCCTTGGCCGCCTCTGCCCGGGTGCCGGGGCTAGGCCAGGAAGGGGCTGGGCTTGCTCGAGCCCTGCATCTCCTGCCGGCACTCGTGCTCGGAGGTGACGCAGCCGACGGTGCCAACAGACCCTCCTCTCCGTCCGCAGGCTGGAAGGCAACAGCTGCCAGTACGACGCCATCGAGGTGTACGACGGCGGGTCCCCTGAGAGCCTGCTCCTGGGGACCGTTTGCAGGAACGACCATCGCATCTTCAAGTCATCCGGGCACCAGATGACCATCCTGTTTCGCAGTGATGGCAGCATCACCCAGAGAGGTTTCCGGGCCTACTACTCCTCCTTTCTCAGCTCCGGCAGCACCACGGGTAAGAGCAGAGCCATCCTGTGCTCTTTGCCGCGGCCGAAGCACAAGCTCTTCCTCAAGGGCCTTCTGACGGCTCCTGACACCTATGGGCATCCTTCCCTCTGGCGCCATGGAGAGGCCTTTTGTCTTGGGGACATCTTTTTGGACAGGACTGCCACCAGACTGCTGCCAGAAAACTCCTTCTTTGCCTGATGGTCAGGGCCAGGGCTTTCTCCACCACAGCCAGTGCTGCTGCTGAACCACCATTGTTTTTTCTAGCCTTTACTTTTCTCTCAATTTTTGTTCTTTGGTTGCTTGTGAGGACAAAATCTGCAGTTTGGACGCTAGCAGCTTCTAGAGCACAACCACTTCTAACAACAGATTTTCTCCTTCCAGACTCGGGACTAACAGTGCCTCCGCCAACAGGTAACCAGCGATTTCTGTTTACATCCTGCGTGCCCGTGGGTGCTCTGCCTCTGGGATGCTCTGTCTGCAGCAGAGCAAGAGTCCCAAAGGTGGGCTGCTCTTACAGACCCTGGGAAATGTCCCTGACGCTCAGTTAGATTTGGGATCAATCGATTGCTGATGAGTGGCACTGGGGGACGGTTACTACACGCTGTTCCTGGAGTTTTCCCATGTGGTGTTTTGGGGCTTCTGTATCCCAGTGCCTTATGGCCATGTGCTTACGCAGTGAGCAGGGTTTAGCCATTCTGATTAGATTGTTGCTCTTCTCTGCAGCCTTTTCTTACTTTTCAGCCTCATTCTTTCAACAGTTTTAGCTGTCTGCCCCTCCTGCAAATGTTTGTGCTGATGAAAGGCTGTTCTTGCCAGAGCTTAGGTGGGGGAACCTCTGTCATTTTGTTTCGGGGCTGTTTTCCTTGTCTTAAAATGGGATTTCACAGTGGGTGTCTATTCTTCTCCAGCTGCAACAACTACAACAAGGCCGACAACAACAACGCCCACGACTTGTAAGTGTGATTTAGGATTGTTGTTCCCACCGTTACATGCCAGGCCTAATCCAGGCATGAAACGTGGCTTTCTGAGTTTCCTACCCTTGTGCTGTTGGGATGTCCTTTGTACAATCCTGTTGAGAAGTATTTGTACGACGTTAATCAGAGCTGAAACCACACGCTTGATAATTGTTGATTGTATGAGTTACCGGAGAAGTCTTTGTAGCATAAAAATATTGCTGGCTGTCCGTGGTGATCAAGGGAGTGCATACAGTGCAGTGAAACCTCTGACATTGATCCAACACGTAAGGTGGAGCTCGCAGAGGAAAAGGCTCCTGTGTTTGGTTTACGCTGGAGCTGGGGGTGTGTTCAAGGACAAAGTTATCTGGGTGCCAGGATCCTGGGGATGGCTCTGCCCCCCCCGCAGCCAGCATCCTTGCTAGGCAGAACGTATCTTCTGTCGCTTGTGCCCTTCGCTGGGGACTTGACTTGACTCACTGGGGAAAGGGTAAAACATGCTGACGGCTCACAAGGGATTTGTCCTAACACGCTTGCTCTCCATGTGTTCTTTTCTGCTTGTTCTCCTCCGCAGTTCCAATCATAGCTGATGGTGAGTCTGTCTGCCAGGGCCCTCTTTGTGGCCCCGGGCACAGGGATGTACGTGCCCACTGCTGCCTCAGCCTCTCCGTCCCCAGCGTGGGAGCCCAAGAAGGGGCTGCCGGCCCTGAGCCGTGCTGCAGGTGGATGCGGCTGGGTGTGGGGGCGGCTGTGCCCAGGGAGGCTGTGGGACCCTGCGCTCTCCTGTCAAGTGTCACTGCCTGAACCCAGCGCACTGCTAGCCTGACCAAGGGGTTTGTGTCTCTCAAAGAGCTGTTGCTGCAGCTGACCGGTGGGCCGAACAGATGTGCAGGCAACGTGGAAGTCTTCTATTTTGGAGGCTGGATTAAAATCTGTGGGTACCAGTGGGACATGCAAGACGCCCAGGTTGCATGCAGGCAGCTTGGCTGTGGCTCTCCTCTTGGTGTGATGCACTATTTCCCTTCGAGCAACTCGTACCCATACATGATGACGGAGGTGAATTGTGCGGGCTCTGAAGAGTATTTGTGGTACTGCCCTTTCAAGGAAGAGTACTCTGTCTGTTATCACGGGGATGCTTCTGTCATATGTTCAGGTGGGTTTTTGCGTTTTGGTGGCGTTTTCCTGCAGAAAAGCCATCTGGAGTTTGTGTGAGGCTGAGCGAAGGCTGACCAGCCCTTGCTCTGTGCTCTGCAGGGCAGCAGTGGGTCATGAGCCCGTGTCCCTGACGCAGGTGCCCATGTTGCAGAGGGAGCACCGTGGCTGCTCTTGCAGACTGTGCTTGGGACATCTGGGAGTCGGGCGACGGCTCCCGCGCAGAGCAGGATGCGAGGAGGGGGTTGGTTTTGAGCCAGGCAGCCTCCCCATGGGTCCCTTTGTTGCTCTGCATGAGCTTATAGCATGCGCTCCGAGGGGAGCCAAGGGTGCCGAGTTCCTCATGCCCTCTGGTTTTCTCCTTCCAGACTCGGGACTAACAGTGCCTCCGCCAACAGGTAACCGGCGATTTCTGTTTACATCCTGCGTGTCCGTGGGTGCTCTGCCTCTGGGATGCTCTGTCTGCAGCAGAGCAAGAGTCCCAAAGGTGGGCTGCTCTTACAGACCCTGGGAAATGTCCCTGACGCTCAGGGAGATGCGGGATCGCTAACAGTGCCTTGGGACTGAGCATCTGCTTCTTCTGCGGGAGAGGTTTGGTGCTGGTCTTCCTGGTGCCACAGTAGCGATGCCCTTGAGCAAGTGCTGGGGCAGTTGGCACTGCAGCCATCTTGCTCAGTCCTGCCACGTTACAGTGCTGACCGCCGGCTTTGGGTTTCATTGTCCCGGGTGCCCTTTGGAGAGGGGTGACTCCCAGCAGGATGTTCCTCTTAGGCAAAACACTGTTCACTCACCTGCTGCTCTCTCCCTGCAGCACCAGGTAGCTCCAGCTTCACTCCCCCTGAGTCATGGACCACAGGTACGTCCGGGGGGCTTGAGGGGTCTGACTGTCTCCTGCCCCCAGTTATGGATCACAGAATGGCAGGATGGCTGAGGCTGGCAGGGCCTTCTGGAGGTCAGCTGGTCCTACCGCCTGGCTAAAGCAGGGTCACCTAGAGCTGGCTGCCCAAGACCATGTCCCGATGGCTGTTGTCTGTCTCCAAGGCTGGAGAGTCCCCCGCCTCTGCAGGCAACTTGTGCCCGTGCTCAGTCACCCCCACAGGGAAAAAGTGTTTTGTGATGTTCAGAGGGAACCTGCTGTGTTTCAGTTTGTGCCCATGGCCCCCTGTCCCATCCCTGGGCACCACTGGAAAGGGCCCGGCTTTTGGAGAGGGTTGACTCCCAGCAGGTTGTTCCTCTTAGGCAAAATGCTGCTGGCTCATCTGCCGATTTCTCCCTGCGGCACCAGGGAGCTCCAGCTGGAGCGGGGGGAGGCAGGGATGAGGCTTCAGGGCGCAGCCACGTGCTGAGAGGGAGGGTCCCTGTGGGGCTGTGGCAGAGCCTCCGTGCTGCTGGCCGTGCCCTTCTCTGATGGCTTCTGGCGATGGGATTTAGAGATGTCTCTGCCTGTCCCCGGGCTCTGCTCCTTTCCGCAGGGACCGGCTCCTGCGGTGGCTTGCTTCAGGGTTTGTCCGGCACAGTCCAGAGCCCGGGCTACCCCTCCTCCTACCCCAACAGCGCCCGCTGCGTGTGGCGTATTCAGCTGTGGGAGCTGGATCGCAGGGTCGAGCTCCAGTTTCTGGATGTGGAGTGAGTCCGGCGGGGTGTCAGCTGTGGTGCGGGCAGGGTGCCCGGCCTGGCTGTGGGCTCAGGGGTGGCTTCGTCCCCATGGTGGGGCCTTGGCCGCCTCTGCCCGGGTGCCGGGGCTAGGCCAGGAAGGGGCTGGGCTTGCTCGAGCCCTGCATCTCCTGCCGGCACTCGTGCTCGGAGGTGACGCAGCCGACGGTGCCAACAGACCCTCCTCTCCGTCCGCAGGCTGGAAGGCAACAGCTGCCAGTACGACGCCATCGAGGTGTACGACGGCGGGTCCCCTGAGAGCCTGCTCCTGGGGATCGTTTGCAGGAACGACCATCGCATCTTCAAGTCATCCGGGCACCAGATGACCATCCTGTTTCGCAGTGATGGCAGCATCACCCAGAGAGGTTTCCGGGCCTACTACTCCTCCTTTCTCAGCTCCGGCAGCACCACGGGTAAGAGCAGAGCCATCCTGTGCTCTTTGCCGCGGCCGAAGCACAAGCTCTTCCTCAAGGGCCTTCTGACGGCTCCTGACACCTATGGGCATCCTTCCCTCTGGCGCCATGGAGAGGCCTTTTGTCTTGGGGACATCTTTTTGGACAGGACTGCCACCAGACTGCTGCCAGAAAACTCCTTCTTTGCCTGATGGTCAGGGCCAGAGCTTTCTCCACCACAGCCAGTGCTGCTGCTGAACCACCACTGATTTTTCTCTGCCTGCCTTTACTGCAGACAGAGAAGCTGCTTGTTCCTGGCATGCTCATTGCTGCAGAGGCCTGTGTTCCTACTCATGATTAGTACTTCTTTTCCCAAAGTAAAGAGGGCTGATGTGTTTGCACGCGGTGCAGTGAACTCTTTTTTCAGCTGTGGAGTTGCTGAGGTGGAAGCACGGCTGCTGCTCTCTGCCTGCAGCACCAGGTATCTCCAGGCTGGCTCCCCCTGGGTCACTGACCTCAAGTAGGGCCTGGAGGGCTTGAGGGCTCTGCTTATCTCCTGCTGCTGCTCAGGATCACAGAATCACAGGGTGGCTGAGGTTGGTCTGTCTCGGTCCCGCCAGGTTGCACTGCTGACTGTGGCACTTGGGTTTATGGGCTGCCTTTGGGGAGGGATGACTCCCAGCAGGCTCTTTGACTTGGGTAAATTGCTGCTCTCTCACTTGCTGCTCTCTCCCTGCAGTGCCAGGTAGCTCCACTTTGACCACCCCCGTGTCGTCGACCACAGGTAGGTCTGGAGGGGTTGAGGGGTCTGGTTATCTCTTGCCCTCACTCTGGGTCACAGAATGGCAGGATGGATGAGGTTGGAAAGCACCTCTGGGGGTCATTAGTCCAACACCCCCTGCTAAACCATTGCTGGCTCGTGTCCACCAGGACTCCCAGGGCCTTTTCTGGAGAGCTGCTTCCCAGCAGCATGTGTTGGTGCTTGGGGTTGTTCTTACCCAGGAGTGACTCGGCACTTCTCCTTGTTGAACTCCATGAAGGTCCTGTTGGCCCATTTGCCAGGGCTGTCGAGGACCCTCTGGATGGCAGCAGGACCATCTGGTGGATCAGCCACTCCTCCTAGCTTGGTGTCATCAGCAAACTTGCTGATCATCTCTCCCATCATCCTGATGATTAACAAAGCCATTCAAGGCCCTGCTGATGGGACCTTTTGCACATGCAGACTGTGAGCTGCACTGAGCTGCTGGGATGGAGGGGAAGGCTTTGAGGTGCAGCCACACAGCGACCTGCCACGCATCCAGGTGGTGGTTCTGGGTCTCACATATCAGTGTCCTGGGAACCATTTTGGGGAGGGGTGGGTCGCCTAGAGCTGGCTGTCCAAGATCACATCCAGATGACTTTTGGTTGTCTCCAAGGACGGAGAATCCACCACCTCTGTGGACATCCTGTGCTATTGGTCAGTCACCCTCACAGTGAAAAAGTGTTTCCTCATCTTCAGGCAGAACATACACGGAGCATCTGAGATGAGGTCCCCAGATAGAAAGGCTCATGGGTTTGTGTTGGAACTGTGTGTGTACACATGCAGACAGAGGAATTGCTTGGTCCTGATCATAGCCAATGAGAAGAGGGTTACTGCTCATAATTTTGGGGCATATTTCTCTTCATTTACTACCAAAAGAACAATGCCTCAAATTATCCAAAAATAGCAGTGCAGGTGGTTTCACACCCAGTGTAGTCATTTATTTCTTTGCAGTTGAGCAGTAATTTCACAAGTACTTAGGAAGCATTTTTTTCTATCACTTCAAAAGTATTGTTATTTCACTAATTCCTATTTCAGCTGTTTGTTCAAGCACATCATTTGATGATAATGCATACATAGAAAGTTTAATTGTTCCCATAGTGAACATTTGGTTCAGTGAGAGAAGGGTATTTCCGCATTTGTTAGAAGCTGAAAATAAAAACTGAAAATCTCTTAGACCTCAGTAGGTCCCTTGTTCACTCTTTAGGTTAAAAGAAGTAAATGTGTATTTTTTCTAATTTGGTATATAATTCAAAAGATGGTGCCCATTTACACATTTCTCTTTTCCTGGAGTAGTTTGAGCTTGTACTGAAAAGTATCCTAGAAATCCATGACTTTAGAAGTAAAATAAACTTTCTTAGATCTTGATTCCCCTGTTATTTGATTAGGTTGCAGCTGATCTATATATAAATTTCATACAATTTTTTGACTGTGACATAAGGTCTTCATGTTTATGAACTGGATATTTGTCAGCATTCTTATTCAGAATCAAAATAATTTTAATATTTTTCCTTCCCTTTGGTCATTAGCAATTGTAATAGCAGTGAACCAGGTGCAGCTGTGACTTTCTCTCTTTCAAGGAGCAACTGACCTCCAGAGGTCCAACCTCAGTAACTGTCCAGTTCTATGGCAAATATTCGTATCCTGCTAGTGCAGATATTGAAGATCAGCGTTATAAAAGCTATTGTGTGCTTAGCATCTCCTAATCTGCATTCAGATGATATATGAACCTAAAGAAAGACCTTTGAAAGCTGTAGAAGTCACTGCCTCTAAATTTTAAACTTATAAGTTTTACATAGATATATTCCAAAAGCAATATTAAATGGTGTATACATATATTTTTCTTCTCGTATTGTTCTCTGCAGAAGATTATTTTTGTGGCGGCTTGCTTTCCTCTCCGTCTGGTACCTTACAGAGTCCATTTTACCCCAGAAATTATCCAAACAATGCCAACTGTGTTTGGGAAATAGAAGTAAAGAGCAACTTCCGTGTCACACTCGCATTTAGAGATGTTCAGTAAGTAAAAATTTATTACTTGGGAAGATGAATGTATGGGATTGACATTTTGGACTTACTAAGCAGATAGCTGCTTGATTTCAAGGATCTTTTTCAAAGCTTTTAGTATGTCTGAGATGAAAAATGTTTTAATCTTTATTTATTTAGTCAATAATGTGGCTGGCATCTAAAGAGACAGAAATTGGAGCCTGTAATTTCTGTTCCAAAGAGCTGATAGTCATATCAGTAAAATGTACTCTTTTGCTATGAACAGTTAACCTGAGTTTTAAATAAATAAATAAGTGAATGAATAAATAAATAAAAAAATAATAATGAAGCATTTCACTAACTAGTCATGGTTGCTCCCCAGGATGGAAGGTGGCAGATGCCTGTCTGACTACGTGGAAGTCTACGATGGGCCACTCTATACCTCTCCTCTCCTTGGGAAATTTTGTTCTGGTTCTTTTCGCACATATACCTCTTCCTCAAACCTGCTGACTGTCCGATTTTACAGTAACTCTCGATACACATACAGAGGGTTTCAGGCTGACTATTATTCCTCTCCAGCAGATAAGAGCACTAGTAAGTTCATGTTTAAAGCAGGAACCTGCTGAATTATTTGCTAATGCACTGATTATTAATCTTGTTCTACCACTTCAATGAATCACCCATTTCATGTTATTTTAAATTAAATCTGTAGCATTTCATAGAGATGCAAGTATATGGTTTGGATTCTGAACTCCTTTTGCAATATCAGCTGCTTCTGCAAAAGATATTGTTTATTTAAGTCACAACTTATAACCTTGTTCGGTCGCTTCATTGAACTTGTATTTTTTTTGCCATCCGCTAGCACTGCTGTGTTTGCCAGACTACATGCATGCAGTTGTGAGCAGGTACTACCTTCAGTCACAAGGCTACTCTGCTTGGAATCTCTCCTTGAATGACCCCTATTGCAAACCCAACATTACATCAGAGTATGTTATATTCGACATACCATACACTCGCTGCGGCACGGTGAGAGAGGTATGGCTTTAAATGTTTCAGGAAAATGTGCCAATATTGTGAGTGTGTAAAAAAATCAAACCAAAAAAAATCATTTTGAAAACCAGCACAAACTGAAAGCTATACTGGAGTCTACAGGGACTGGGAGTGTCCTGGTGATTATGAGCTGCCTCTCCCTCTCCTGAGGTATAGGATTTGCTAGCACTCGTATTTCTGGCATCTGCTCCCAGAGCATTTTCTTATAGCTTCTTATTGATTTCCTAAGGAATAAATCATAGAATCATAGAATGTCCTGAGTTGGAAGGGACCTATAAGGATCATTGAGTCCAACTCCTGGCTCCACACAGGACCAGCCAAATCAAAGCATATGACTGAGAGCGTTATCCAGATGCTTCTTGAACTCAGTCAAGCTCGGTGCTGTGACCACTTCCCTGGGGACCCTGTTCCAGTGCCTGACCACCCTCTCAGTGAAGAACCTTTTCCTAATATCCAACCTAAACCCCCCCATCGCAGCTTCATTCCGTTCCCTCGGGTTCTATCAGTGGTCACCAGAGGGAGGAGATCAGCGCCTGCCCCTTTGCTCCCGCTCGTGAGGAAGGAAGTGTGGAAGGAAGCAAATACTTGGCATTTTCAAGGTCCCAAGCTGAGTGTGGTGGTTAAAAAGTTCTCAGAGCTTTAACTAAATATGACCAATTGTGGTTTAAGCCAGATTTCAGCTTAAATACAGTGCTGGACCTGAGCCTTCAGGCATTTAATGTTCAAAGCTTCATACAGGTTTTATTTAATTCAGTTATGTCTGCATTTCATGTGAGTTGTTTTCTAGGCCCACATTGCAGGCACTACATGTAGACTACAGATTCTTATCTTGAGAACAGAAAACCCCAGGTTCACACTTCTCCACGGCAAACTTTCTGGGAAATAATGCATTTGCTGTGGACATTGCTGTAAGGATACAGCAAAGTTTAGAATGCATAATAGGAAACCTGACTATATGAATTAATTTTGCTTTTTATTTTATATGTCAAACAGGGAAACAACAATACAATAACCTATTCCAACATTATTAGAGGATCCTCTTCTGGTACTGTAATCACAAGAAATAAAAATCTTCACTTGCATATCAACTGCAAAATGCTCCAGAACACATGGGCACAAATAATGTATGTTGCGGAGGACAATTTTGAAGTCAATGAAACTCAGTATGGCAGATATGATGTAAACCTTACATTTTATCATTCTGCATCCTTCTCACGGCCAGTGTATGACTCGCCATACTATGTTGATATCAACCAGAATTTGTTCCTTGAAGCTTACCTGCACAGCTCAGATCCAAACCTAGTGTTATTTGTGGACACATGTGTGGCATCTCCCACTCCCCACAATTTTACGACAGTAACCTATGATATAATCAGGAATGGGTAAGCTCATATGCTTTACAATTACAGATAGAACTGCCTTTCTACTCCTTTATTTCTTCTTTTTTTTCTTGTTTTAATTTTTTTTTAATGGAATAGTGTGAATACAGCATACATTAATGTCATCTTCTAACTAATTAATGAACATGGGCATTTAGGGTTTACTAGGGGAGATGGATTGACCAAAATATAACACGCACGCACACACACACACACGCATCTTAAAATGACAAATGGCTATGGCCAGTTCACCATGGATCCTTATTATCAGAGAGGTAACAATGACAGATCTCAGATAAGGGTGATTCACTGTCAGAAAAACGTACAAACACTAGGTATCTAGGCACAGGACAGGCTGAGGGGAGGTAACATGGCTCAATGCTGCTGAAGGAGGGCATCTTGCTTTTCCTAACTGCAGGTTTCTGAACCATTTTCATCATGTTTAAAAATCACTTTTCATGTTATATGTTATACTGCATGTAAATGACTGATTGCAGTGTGTATTCATGAGAGTTGTTTTTTTTCTCCTTTTAGGTGTGTTCGAGATTCTACATATGCTACGTATTATTCACCCTACAGAAATGTGGCCCGGTTTAAATTCAATGCCTTCCAGTTTATTCGTAACAATCCATTGGTTTACCTGCAGTGTGAACTAGTGGTGTGCAGGGCCTATGACTATTCTTCCAGATGCTACCAAGGTTGTATTACTAGGTCCAAGAGAGAGGCAAACTCTGGCCAGGAAAGTGTGACTGTTGTTGCTGGTCCAATACAGCTTCAGGAAGCTGGTGATAAGAAAAGGAATGCACGTGATTTTAAATAAAACTGTCTCCTTTAGCAGACAGCATCTTTAAATGCCAATTTAATTCTGAAAGAAACTATGCTGCTGCTGAATTACCGGCAGCTCTACAATAAAAGTTAGGAATGTGCTTACTGACTCATGCCTGCTAATCCCACTTCATATTGGTTGTCTTTGTCGGCACATAATAAAAAGCTAATTCAGCAGCTCTGCGAGGAGTCTGATGACACAGGGCACAGGAAGCTCTGTGGAACTCACCTGTTCCCAAGCTGCCTGCAACTTGTAGCTGCTGTGTCCGAAAAGCGGGTCTGAAAGCTTCCCTGACAAATTTGTAATCTCTGAGCTTTTTGCTTGTTTTGTTAATGGTAAAACTAAATGTTTAAGTTGCAGTTTAAATCTATAAACAAGCTCTACTAATATAAACCTTGTCTGATGTGTATCTAGAGTACCCTGGATAGGTATCTAGAGTACCCAGAGTGCAAGAAATCGATTAATCTTTAAATCTGATCTAGAATGCCATTTTTTCATTTTTAACGTTTTGGAAATAACAAGATGAGGGATCAAATGTAACCATGTCCTCTCATCCTTCCCAGAGCTGGACCCTTTTGTCATCCAGGAGAACATGAATTCATCTCCTGCTCCAGCTGATATTTCTCATGCACCATTTATTATTGCTGCCCCTGGCAGTTGCTTTTCAGTCCTGTTGGGTTTCTTTTGAAATATAAAGTGAAGAAACTAATTCCATACCAGAACACGTGAGACATTGGTTGAGTAATTTGATGGATTGAGTAATTTTCTTGTGTTAATTTCATCGACAATTCAAGTTTAAAATCCAAGCATGAAAGGCTTTCTGTGGTGATGGCTCACCTTATGAGGAAAGGTGGGCTTGACATAATAACTCAGTACTGAAGGAAACCAGAAGTCCAGGGAAAGTTTACAGCCCCATAACAACCCACAAATTAGTTGCCACCTGCAATATTAGACTCTCAAATCTTAACACAGCACCTGAATCATCATCTTCCTTCTCTCAAGATGGATATCTTGACTCTGCTAGTGAAAAATACAGCCTGGCTTGTGGGGAACCCAGATGGCCGGTTCTTGTTCCACACCGAACATGAGTTTGTTTCCCACTTCCCCAGAAGTAAATTAAGATCAAGAGTCAGTCCTTCCTTTCCACAGGGCAGTTGTGAATACTTCACGAAATGTGTGCTGTGTGATGGCCAGTAATGGAGCCCAGCTGTGTACCTCTGAAGGTGCTTCAGTAAATCTCAGTGTGGTGCAACAGATGTATTTCAATTTACCCTTCAGGCAAGGCTAGCACTGTTGAAACTGCCCTGTAATGTTTTCTGTTTCCACTGCACTCAGTGCTAGCAGGCAAAATATTTGAATGCAAGTACTACTGTTGTACTCTCCTAAGCCTTCTTTTAAGTCTTGTTTTCTAACAGTTCTGATTTTCTAAGATGGAGATTAAGTTTTGCATAAAAATTGCATGGCATAATGAAATGTTTCAGATGAAGAAGGTTTTATGCAGCTAAAAATACCTAGACAATCATGCACGACTGAAAGAGAAAAATGATTCTTCCGATCGCATATGGATCCTCATACATAATGTCTGAATATTTTGTGACTAGTTCTTTAGGGAGGTCCTTCTTGTTGAGAAAATGAGCTATTTGAGCTATTTTCAGTTATGGCTGATTCCCAATATACATTACGTAATTACAAAATCAGGAAGAGGGTGTTTCTAGTCTGATATTTCTGTCTTGATTCATGAAAGTGTCTCTGCATTTGAACTCAAAGTTTTGCTGTCTTGAAGAGCATCATCTGTAATAAAGAGTTTTTCCAAGCAATACGTTGTTCATATATGGGGTTTTCCTGCAAGAATACAAGAACATCACATACCTGGGTTCTGAAAAATCCAGGAAGATCCTATTTGTGGTCAAGATCTGCTGTGAGGTCAGTCCTGAATAACAGCTTATGTCTATGACTTACTGCCTAAGCCAGGCACCTCTGTAAAACAAATCCTTATTATGCTATCACTGTGATGGTATAATTACTGCTACAGCCTAACCCAGCACTTCACTGTCAGCCAAAAGCAATTCTGGGAAACAACAGTGCCATGTTTAGTTTTGGGATTTCTTTTGGTTTTTTTCTTTGCCAATAAATAAGCTCAAAATGAAATCAGTATATCTTTTCTAGGTACCAGAGCTCTGCTTCAGATCAGGCAAAGGTGCCAATTTATCTGTTTGCATTTCTGCAGGAGAAAAAGACAACTAGCAGCAGCAACAAGTGAACATCATTGGGGCTCATAGTGCCTTCCTGGAGTGCTGTGTGGCACAAACATCTTGGTGGTCACAGGATGGCAAAAAGGATGCCACTCCACGAATGCCCATCTGCAACCCTCCTGCTCCAGGCTGCAGCACCCCCGCCTCCTCCTTGGAGCATGGCACAGCTCTGCTGGGTCAGTGCTATGGGGGTTGCAGAGGTGACCTAGCACAATTTGCCCCGCCAGGTAACCATTGCACATAACATCTGGTCATCACAGGGCTCTAGGAACAAACTGCTGTATAAACTGACATGGCATCAGTCTTGACTACCTGACTGCAGCTTTCAGAAGCCAAACCCCGTCACAGCCATCAGCCAACTGCAAGTCTTCTCCTCCACCTGTTTTCCCAAACAGCTACATATTATGCATGGTGCAAGCTGGACTGAGATACCGGGAGATCCTCATGTGCCAGGCCATCAGAAGGCGGCTTCTGGAAAGATCTTTGAAGAAGTTGGTACCTTGAAGAAGTGCTGTGCTTCCTTGTCCGCTGCCTGCACGAGTCAGGCTGCTCTCCTGCTGCACCTCTGGTGACCACGGCACAAGATGGGGCACAGCAGAGGCAGAGCATGACACTGTTGACAGTGGAGCACACCTCATCGGAGTCCTCATTGCAGAGCAGCTTTGCTTCGATGTCTCTGGAAAGTGCGTTTTCATCCTTAGCGCTGGATTGTGTCGTCAAGGCTGACCCTGGACTGTGGCCAAGGCAGGTGGAAATAGACTTCAATGGCTGCTCTCAGGGCACCTCCACTTGAGTCAACAGACCTTTGGTACCTTTATGGCAACATTTAATAGCTTAGGATAGTGGAGAAAGCAAGGGTAATCTGCTTAGGTGTAATTGGAGCTGTGAATGGGCAAACTGAGCTACTGTCACAGCCTCTTGCTTTGGAACATGTTCAAAAGTTCCAGGGGAAAAAAACCTAGAGAAGACTTCAGTGTCTTTTGACTTATCACTTCTGACTTGATAATGTAATTGCATACAGCTGGGGGAAATTTTTCTGTGGAAAGATTCTGAAGAAGAACAAAGGTAAAAGACAATATACATTGAAGACTGAACTAGATGAAAGTTTAATGATTCAGAAATACTTAGTGTATAAGATCAAAGCATGTGGAGTAACTAAAGGGCTATAATAAATTTCTGTTATCATGAAACTACAACCTACATAATTTCCCCCTCTATTAAATACTGGCGAATTAATAGAAAAGATATGAGTGTCACTATAGTGATATTTACACTGTCATATTTGCACTAAGGTTTAAAGTTTCCCCCAGCACTCTTTGGTTATGTAAGCTGAGTCTCCTCCATCTATCCATCAAATCTTCAATTTTAGGTCATAAGTCATTAAAGTCATTAAAGTGCTCTTAGTAAATACAAATAACGGTTGTTAATAACTAACATCTACTCTTACATTTTATTTTTTTAATAAATTTTTTCCTTAAGTGCTCTGCTAATTCTCATTTTAAAAGACTTGTGGTAGTTTTATTTCTCTTTCAAGGCTTTTTGTCAGTTCAGTAAAAGCCTGAATTATTACTATTCTTAGCTCAAGTTCTTGGTTCAAAACTACACCAATCATCCTACAACACTGTAGAGTGGCAGCTACAAAGGGCACAATGCAATAAGTCAATGGCTATTGTCTTTTTCTTTTTTAAGAGATGACTCATGCATCCTTATAACAAGACAGAGTAGATTCATTGTCTTATTGTACTCATGGGAACCAGGGAATGCCAAAACCTATTAAACTGTCTTTATCTCAACCCACAATTTTTCTCACTTTTACCCTTCCAATTCTCTCCCCAATCCCACCAGGGAGGGAGTGACCAGTGAGTGGTGCTTAGTTACCAGCTAGGATTAAACCACAAGGTCACTTTCAGCTTTCTGTAGGAGCACTTTGCTGTTTATCAGCTTGTATCAGCTGTAAAGTAGCATAAAAGTTGAGCAACACATAAGTTGATTGGTGCTGAGAAGCGATCACCATGAAACTGCTGAATGACTGACTTTTCTGTGTCTTATATTGAAGTAATCTTTCACACAGAAAGAAATGCATATTACTTCCCTATATGCTTTCCTTGGGTTTCCTTGGGTAATACATAAATCACATAACACGCACCTGCACTGTGCAACAACTCTGATGACTGTCTCTGTTTTAAGAGCAGGTGGCTTTTCATGCATCTGGGTATTTTTGCACATGAAGTGATTATTTTCCTTGAGCAATTCCCTCTGGCAACCAACAGCATCACTTCCTTCCTGCTGGTCCTTCTGGTTTGAAGGCAAGGTCAGGAAGTGAAGAGCAACAGATGGTAACACTGAAGAGAGTTGGAAGTCTTGGAGCCAAGTTGTCTTCCCAGTTCACACCTTCTCTTTCAGAAGCCAGTTGCCTCAGGCTCCCCCACATCTGGTATATTTTATCTCAGCAAGGCTTAGAAAGGAAACTGGCATTACTTGAAGACTAAAAATCACTCAACTAAAAGTGCTTCAAAGATCTAAGGATGGTTTGAATAGACGGGTATAAAAAGAGGCTAGAAGGCAAAAGCCAGGCTTGAGGATGAGATATAAAGCAGTGGGAAAGGATGCAGCTGTAGGGTAGAGTACAACAGGAGCAGATATGGCTCGAAAGAAGCATTCACCGAGGTTGTACTCACGTTCTTTTCCAACGACCCTTCGAGTGTTCTGACTGTTAAGGACCTTCATTCATTATGAAAATGCACGTGTCATGTTATGAGAAAAGGTCGGATCATATGATGGGAGAGTGGCTTGCAGGTTGGCTTGCATCCTTGAAGATTGCTTGTACATCCCACACCCCAGGCGTATCACCGGAAGGCAGCTGTACTACATGTTCCCAAATCATCTTTGTTGGACCCTGGCTGTCCAGGGTCTGCAAATGTTAAGAAGTTCCTTGACACTGGCAGATAGTGCAGGGAAGTTCACAGAACACAAGTGTCCAAAAATGTATGAATTATGTATCACTAATTAACTATAAGCACTGTGAAATTCTGCTCAGCCTTTAGCTAGGTGTGGCCAGCCACCTCTCCCGTGCTTTATCTTGTTTTTGCCAGGCCCAATGGGGAAGGTGCAAGCAGAGCAGTGCATAGAAATCAGAGATCAGAAGACTAGAGATCTACAGAAGAATTCAAATCAAATAAGAGAGTGGGCAATGAGAAAGCAAATGTGGTAAAACTGTTAAAAAGGTGAAAATAGCATGAAATGAATGACTGTTAAAATAAGGAGGTAATTGATAGGGAGAGTAAGAGATGCAAGATTGGATTGTTGGTTTAGGCATGACCAAATCAAATTTTGTGGTCTGCCACTGGAATTTGTAATATATCACTTGAAATATTTATAGAAAGGTACTTATGAATTTAGGAGAATATATATCCTTTTTTTGGTACATATACTATTTAATAAGAAGTGTAAACAGGTATATAAAAGGATTAAGGGCATATAGTCGACTCTGCATGTCAGATAAAGGCAGTCAGCCATCTAGCTGAACAGCAGCTGCCATGTAGGCATATGCAGAATAATATAGGTGCCTGAAATGCCCAGCCTCAAGAAAACCACCAAAAGAGTGTACACAGCCTCTATATTTCTGCCTGATTAAGTCTGAACAAGGGAAGAAAAATCGCTCTACATTATCCAATATGGTTGTATTCAGATTTCAAATGCAAATGTGCTGACAAACAACGGTGACAATGAGGTTACATACAAGCTAAAACTTGGCTATTGACTTTTCTGCTACAGGCAGAAAGAATCAGTTCAAAATGGGGAAGAGCATTCAAGAAATGGGATGTTGCTGCAAATTCTTGGTTCAAAATTTCTTTAGCTTTTCCAGATTGTTTTGTGGATATGAGACCCTACCCAACCGGGACACTATCCAAATGTTAGACTTAGGTACAGATGGCGTACAGATTTATTTCACCTGTATATAGCTCTTCATAAGATTTCTGATACTTATTTTTGCCACTTTCTTAGACTTACAACTGAACTTTTCTCCTGTTGTAGGGACGAAGCAAAGCAGGCCAAGAGTGAAATTCTGAGAAATACTGGGCGCTCTCTTGATAGGGTATTACCCATCTGTGTACAACATGAAATGAATGAGAACATACCTAAGAACTTAAGTCCTGCAGAGCATTCCTGAGCAGATACAAAGGATCAATGTGAAGACTGACCTGTTCAAGCTCCCTTCTGCAAGAAGCACATGACAGAAAATCATTCCATGGATCTAGAACACAGAGTGTTATAGTAAGTAAAATCTTTTAATTTTTTTTTCTTTCTCAAATGGAAAGAAAATAATTGATCAAAGGAGATGGCAGAGCTTTCTGTAGTCTTTAACAGCTCTAACTGCCACTGAAATAACAACTGTGTTTGAAAAATTCAATCTTTGGTAGTTTGGACCTGCATTTTTTTATTGAAATTGCATGGAAAAGGTAAAATTTGTTTCTTTAATCCAAGTATAGCAATGTAACGTAGTGAACACATGTTCCAGCAAATGGCTGACTTCTGATAGAAGATATGAGTGAACTGAGGCTCATTTTCTTAGACAAACTTCTTTAGGTTTCATGTGCCTGATATCTTTTGTATTATGGTAAGACAAATTCAATCCCATATATTCTCTCTCAGTGATACATGATCAAGAGCTGAGGCAATAGTTTCCATTTCCTACTGGTGCGAGAACAGCAACAGATTGCTGTTATCAGGAATGCAGCCTTATATATCAGGTTATTTACAGGGTTTTATGGCACTTTATTTTGCAGTATGTGCAATAGAAAGGGGAGGGAATCTAAGGTTTATTTTGTACAGAGAACACTGGCACTTAAGCAGCTGGAAATCAAAGGTGCCTTATCAAACCTGAAGACATAGGTCCTCATATCAGTCAAAGAACATTTACTGGAAATTTCAGAAATGCACCAAGAAGCTGGAATTGGTGACACTTGGCAAGAGCTCTGACAGCCAAGTTTGTGTTAAAGAATTATGCTAGCAGATTTAATTGTCGTCAATAAATCTAATCACAGCACATTTAGTCCTTCTCTGTTCTTGATTCTCCTTGATGTCATCTATAAATTTTCTGTTCACAGGCTCACAGACCAGCTAAGGCTGGATGATCTGGAGATTGTCTAGTCCATCCCCTTGCTCAAAGTAGGGTCAGAGAAAGCAGGTTTCTCAGGACTATATCCAGTCATGTTTGAATATCTTGAAGAATGGAGGAATCTATAACCTCGCTGGGCAACCTATTCCATTGCTTGACCCCCCTCACAGAATTCTTTTTTCTTATGTTTAAATGGATTTTAATGTACTTCAATTCATGCCCATTGCATCTCATTCTGCTACCAGGCACCACTGAGAAGAGCTTGGCTCTGTCTTGGCTCCATCCCATCAGGTATTGGACACATTGATGAAATCCTCCTGAGCCTTCTCTTCTCTGGGCCTCTCCTCATATGAGAGATGCTACAGTCCCTTAATCATCTTAGTGGCCCTTTGCTAGACTTGCTCCAGTATGTCCATGTCTCTCTTGTACTAGGGAGCCCAGAACAGCAACCTGCACCCCAGGTGTGTCTAACCAGTGCTGAGTAGAGGGGGCGATCACCTCCCTTGACCTGCTGGAAGTGCTTCTCTGAATGCAGTACCAGGATGCCACTGGCCATCTTTGCTGCAAGGGCACATTGGTGGCTCATGGTCAAGTAATTCAGGAGGACGTCCAGGTCCTTTTCTGCAAAACTGCTTTCCAGCTGCTTGGGCTCCTTGGTCTGTACAAAAGTCTTATTTTCAAGAATTTAGAGGCAGCCTCATGACCCCATAGCCCCTTCCCAATGACAGTGTGTGATCACTCCACTGAGCACGTGGTATTGTTTTTGCTTTCCTTGTCAGGAAGTCAGGAACAGTAGAGCTGTGAATAGCAATGTTCAGGCTTACATTTCTTTATTAACATCTGAGTACAATCAGTTGTATTTACCATTGTCCTCCAGTTTGCTCTTCTCAGTGACTGCTTTGACAGCTTCTGATTCTCTTTCTGGACTCTGGCCTTTTGTCTTTCCTTCCTCTGTTCTAGCACTGTGAACCTTTGCAGAAAGAAGATTCTTTATTCCCTTTGTCTCTAGACCCAAGCTGTGCTTTTCTGCAGGGGGAAGGTTGAAATACACCAGCGGGAATCATGAGTTATGTCAACTATTGCGGTTTGGGTACCGTTTGTATCATAGCCAAAATGAACAGAGAGGTACAGCCTGGGTGACGTGTAATGAGTGGAATATTAGACCAACTGGCCTGTTTCTAGCTTATAGCATCCTCATCAGATGAGGAGAAACAGTAGAAGTGCAATATCGTGACAAGCTCATAATTTCAAGTGGCAACTATCAGAAATATAAACATTTATGAGACCAGGGCTATCTGCTGAAGGATTTATCAGAAAGCCTGAGATTAATTTACTGCCTCACCTTGCAATGCATTACAGTCTGCTTAAGTCATTAGCTAGAAGCAGTGTATAAATAAAATTGGGATGGTGAGGGTAAAGAAACACGTAGATTCACCAATCTGGTTCCAAAGGTAATGCTGGGCCTGCACACCAAGATAATTTATTGTAAAGGCAGTATCCAGGAAATGGAAAATTTACTATTCATATATAATCATTCTGTAAATATCAGTCATAAAAATATTGCATAAGAAATCAGACATAAGATGGCCCAGACTGACCTTGGGAGCCTCACCCTTTTACAGGTATGGAGTATAAATTCTGATGCTCTGCTTTATTGGCATCTCTTGACAAGATGGGTACAACCAAGAACTTGCTGTGGTTATTCCTCTTAAAAACAGCTCTCCTGGATGCCACCTCAGGTAAACCACTTAAAATCTTTAAAGAACATTCTTCCAAAAAAGGTAGGAGAAAGGGGATGTCTTACTTCTCTACATTGGTTCCATACATGTAACTTACATGCTAGTATAATCGACTTTGTGCAAAGATTACAAGTAAGACAGACTGCAATTAGATAGCATCATATTGTCTTATTAAAAATATGAACCAATTGATATCATGATTAACTATTATTCATGTTGAAGTAAATTTAGTGCAATGAAATTAATATTACTCTGTTTTGCAGTAGCATCTTGTAGCATAGTTTAAACCAAATTAAAAAAATACAAGTGTGAAAATACTACTGAAGGACTTTGTTTCTATAAATCTGTGGTTTTCAGTATGGAATTAAGAGGGAATATAGTTTCTTTGGCTGCAATGCATATTTGCATTAAAAGACTTCAAATTCAACCTTGCAGATGGACATGGAACGACCCAATACTTATTTAACTTTATGTAATTTAATGGCAGCACAATAGTAAGACACAGTTGCTATCCCATATAGTAACACGATGTCCCAGAGGTGTGCGTATCGCTTACAGTTGCGCCCTTCAGACTTTCATGTACGTGGAATAAAAATCTGGATACTGTAACAATCCAGTCTGCACATTTACACATGCAAATCAGAACAGGGTTGGGTTTTTTCAGAAATGAATATCTACTATCACTGAGGACTTTCTGATAGATTTACTATTCCCTGCAATCACCTCTTGAGTTGTATCATGCCTTCCAACCCCTCACTTCGCCTTGGCACAGTGACTTCCCTGATTTAATTCAGGCACAATCACTTGTAAGAGTAAGAGTAAGGCAAAAAAAAAAAAAAAAAAGCATAGCTATCACTCCTCCTTCAGAGAAGAGAACTGAAGTGTTATGCTCCTCCTAGGAATTTCTTCTCACTGTTCTTTGCAGCTATAAATAAGAAAACAACATCCATCATATCCTGGGGGTATGAGGGATCTAGAGTGTATTGCTTATTTTGCCCCCTGCTTTCGAAAAGACAGTAAAAAATGTTTGAATTATAAAAATAGAAAACAGAGAAACAAAAACTAAGCCAAGAAAATCAGAATAAGAGACATTTATATAAACAAAATAATAGAACAAAGAAGCCCAAAAAGTAACACCAAATGCAAGCCAGAGTTTGAAATTTTTGTAGGCAGCCTAACTCACATCCACAATGACTTAGAGTATTATTCGGATGAGGGATGATTTGAATAAACTATATGTTATATAAACATAACTCAAACCCATGGCTTATACATTACTTCTTAAAGAGAAGCACTTCAGTTGGGGAGGGTTGAAGGGAGCACTGGGGTTTTTAGTTTGTTTTAAATCAAGCTCTGCCATTTTGAAGAAGGCATGAACCATTACTCACTGAAAGTTACTCTGGCTTTCCAAAACATTTCCCCCAATACAAGCATATATATTTTAATCACGAAACCCAAGAGAGTTTACATGACCAAGCCTGGAAGTGAAGGAGGAGTTTATATAGTGATTGCTGTTTGCTGTTCATTTTACATTAACATCTGATATCTGTCTCACTGTATAAAGTAACTTTTTGAATGTGTGGGAATTACCAAGTATTTTGTGTGTGCTACTCAAAATAAAAAAGGCTTGAGAAATACACAGCACTTCTAAAATGCTGTATCAGACCATGGACCATGGCTAAGGATGTCACTATTTCATTTTTAAATGAAAATCATGAATATATTTTTCCTATTAGATATGAAATGAATGCCTTATGCAAGTTTTCTTTATACTTTTTTACATGGTTTTCTCTATGCATTTAAGTTTGCAGAAAAAAATAACAAATCACAGATAAATAACGTGTTCAACAACTAAAAATACTGTGGGTATTTCAAATTAGAAGTGCAGATTTAAAGGAAGTACCACAAATATTCTACAGTCACATCTTTCTCTATTTTGACTGTTTATTGTGATGACAGTAAGTCTGTGCAATGCTTGGTTTATTTAGCTCCCAGCACCTTCTGTCCATTATTGCTAACAAATACACACTAAGAATTACTACAGAAAATTAAAATATTAGTCAAAAATCCAAACTACTTGTTTAGTCTGACAGAGCATTTATCCAAACCTACATTTATGAAAAATCAGTTTGCTATATGGCAGATTTGCCCTCCGTTGCCTCTGTTTATGGTCTTAATTGAAAAGATAATTTTGATCCATTTCAGAGCTTGGCTGCTGCTCTTCCTTTACTTCACGTTTTGCTCCTGTGCCTTCGGGTGCACCTTTGGGAGGCTACCAAGCCCTTGTGGAACATGGCACCACTAGTTACTTCTCGTTTCCCATGACTTTACGCCACAGTTTTAGTATACAAGAGTGCATTTTGCTGTGGTGCTTGTATGGTGCTTTGTAAGATGTTCTCTCATGCAGATTGACCTTATGGTGCAGCACTGTCTTTTGAATATATTAGCTACATTCAATTGAGTTTGACAGAAGGGAGCTACCTTATACCTTAATCGTTTAAACATTTCACATAAACACTCTGCTTAGGTCTACCACAGAGGCTGGGGAAACCCTATCCTTGGAGCTTTTCAAGACTTCTTGTGGTTACACAAAGTTATGGCTGACCTGACCTAGCGCTGGAAACGGTCTTGCATTTATTTGACAAATTGCACAGCAAGGAGCAACATGTTTGTCATCAAAGCAAAGAGAAAGAAAAAAAAAAAAAGACAAAACAACAAAACCCACAAAAACCCATTTCTGACAATCAGGTCAACCATCACTTGTTCCTGTCTACATATTTATATATGTATTATATGTATTATGGGTTTAAGCTGAAGGAGGGTCGATTTAGATTAGATGTTACAAAGAAATTCTTCCCTGTTAGAGTGGTGAGGCACTGGAACAGGTTGCCCAGAGGAGCTGTGGATGCCCCATCCCTGGCAGTGTTTAAGACCAGGTTGGATGGGGATTTGGGCAACCTGGGCTAGTGGAGGGTGTCCCTGCCCATGGCAGGGGGTTGGAACTAGATGATCTTTAAGGTCCCTTCCAACCCAAACCATTCTATGATTCTATGATATATATTTTTTCAGAGCCAAATGAATTACCATCACACTTATGAATGCATACAATGCATAGGCTCTGTCCCTTGATTTTCATAACCCTAAGAGTGGTAAGACAGGGAAGCATGGCAAATATTAACAGCAAAGTTTTATTCTTAACAGATTAATAAAGAAGTTTTAAAAACTGATTATTAACGTGTCCTAGAGGAAAGGATGCCTCTATATCCTCAGTGGATGCATATCAGTGGGCAAAATATGTAACACATCCTTTTCTTAAAACTCATTTTTCAACAAATCTCCACCACACCCCTCTTGTCTGTATTGTCCACAGCTGTGAGTGTCAGTTTACTGCCAGACTAGTCACCATGTGGAATGAGTATGTCTCTTTAGAAACAAGTTCCTCACCACTGTTTTGTTTGTCATTTATAAAACTATTGCCTCAAGTGAAATTTATGGATCTGGGACAGGTAATCAACATATAGTTTTATGAAGCTGAAAGTTCCTCACTTCCTCCTTTCACTTCTTCCCTTTACAGTTTCAAATGTCGGGACACAAACTGTCACCATGCCAATGTCTCCAGGTGCATCTGCCTTTTTCATGTGTTCTGTCTATGTGTTACTTTTTGGATGTACTAGTTAATAGCCCAGCTCAGGGGTCTGAAGTTGCTCGGTGGCAGGTGGGACAGGTAGAAGCATGGTGCTGTGAACCACACAACCCAGGCCATGGCATGGGTCTGTGTGTCATGCCCTTGAGTGTATCGGACATGTGGCATAAAAACCTGGAGAGATCAAACCTCCAAGGTGGATTGCACTGCGTCCCAAAACATGCATGTCTCTAGGGAAAACATAATTGTCTGAATTTGTTTATCACTGGTGTTGTCAAATTTAGTCACCCTCTAAAAACACCGCTTTACAAGAATCATAGAATTATAAAATCATAGAATTATAAAATCACAAAATCATAGAATCACAGGTGGTTAGCTAGGAAGGGAATTTTAGGGGTCAACTAATAGAACTCCACCAATGAGAAGAGACATTTTGAAACAGAAGATGGCTCAAAGCCCAGCCAAGCCTGACCTTCCAAGTTTCAGGGGATCAGAAAATTAAAAAAAATCGGGAAAAAAAAAAAAGAAAAGCAGTTATCTCCCCGATGAGAAAATGTTATCAGTATGTGTTCACAGACTGTATTTTCATTGCTGCCACCATGCGAGACCACCCTGGATGAGATGAGACCCCCAAGCTCTCCATCGCCCACGTGGCAGGGTGGCACCAGCATTCCCAGTGCTGGCAGAAAACCCGGCCGTGCTCCTTCATCCACAAGGTCCTCACTTGCCTCTTTCTCTTCCTCCCCTAACAGATGCCACAAGCACGACCACAGCCAGCTTCACGCCATCCGTTCCTCCAGGTGGGTCTGAATCTGTCATGGTTTTCATGGCCACCGCTTTAGGCGGTGCCAGGTAGTGGCTGACCGGGTGGCGTTTGGTCTTCCCCATGGGAGAGCAGAGCCAGGGAAACGCACAGCCTAAGCAAGCCGAGGGTGACAGCCCTGGTGGCCTGCAACTCGTAGAGCGTTGCCAGTGCCCCGGCAAGGGAAGGTGCTTGCATGCTGGACAGTTTTCCCAAGTTGCCCTGTCTTCTCCTTTCCAAGGTGCCTCCCTGAGCCTGGTGAACGGCAGGAACCGGTGCGAGGGGCGCGTAGAGATTTACCACTATGGGGGCCGGGGCACCGTCTGTGATGACAGCTGGGACCTGAACGATGCCCAGGTCGTGTGCAGGCAGCTGGGATGCGGCTTTGCTGTTTCTGCACCATCAAGTGCCCACTTTGGACAGGGCTCTGGTGATATCTACCTGGACGATGTGCACTGCACAGGGAGTGAGTCCTCCCTCTTCCAGTGCAGCCACGGTGGCTGGGGTGTCCACAACTGTGCCCACAGTGAAGATGCCAGTGTGGTGTGCTCAGGTACCGTTGCTTTTCCTTCCTAAATACAGGCACGCTTTCAACCCGTGGCCCTTGGTGGCCACACTTAGGTATGCGTTGGAGATGTGTTCAAGGCTTGTGTTGTTCCCTGCTGCCACCATGCGAGACCACCCTGGATGAGATGAGACCCCCAAGCTCTCCATCGCCCACGTGGCAGGGTGGCACCAGCATTCCCAGTGCTGGCAGAAAACCCGGCCGTGCTCCTTCATCCACAAGGTCCTCACTTGCCTCTTTCTCTTCCTCCCCTAACAGATGCCACAAGCACGACCACAGCCAGCTTCACGCCATCCGTTCCTCCAGGTGGGTCTGAATCTGTCATGGTTTTCATGGCCACCGCTTTAGGCGGTGCCAGGTAGTGGCTGACCGGGTGGCGTTTGGTCTTCCCCATGGGAGAGCAGAGCCAGGGAAACGCACAGCCTAAGCAAGCCGAGGGTGACAGCCCTGGTGGCCTGCAACTCGTAGAGCGTTGCCAGTGCCCCGGCAAGGGAAGGTGCTTGCATGCTGGACAGTTTTCCCAAGTTGCCCTGTCTTCTCCTTTCCAAGGTGCCTCCCTGAGCCTGGTGAACGGCTCGAACCGGTGCGAGGGGCGCGTAGAGATTTACCACTATGGGGGCCGGGGCACCGTCTGTGATGACAGCTGGGACCTGAACGATGCCCAGGTCGTGTGCAGGCAGCTGGGATGCGGCTTTGCTGTTTCTGCACCATCAAGTGCCCACTTTGGACAGGGCTCTGGTGATATCTACCTGGACGACGTGCACTGCACAGGGAGTGAGTCCTCCCTCTTCCAGTGCAGCCACGGTGGCTGGGGTGTCCACAACTGTGCCCACAGTGAAGATGCCAGTGTGGTGTGCTCAGGTACCGTTGCTTTTCCTTCCTAAATACAGGCACGCTTTCAACCCGTGGCCCTTGGTGGCCACACTTAGGTATGCGTTGGAGATGTGTTCAAGGCTTGTGTTGTTCCCTGCTGCCACCATGCGAGACCACCCTGGATGAGATGAGACCCCCAAGCTCTCCATCGCCCACGTGGCAGGGTGGCACCAGCATTCCCAGTGCTGGCAGAAAACCCGGCCGTGCTCCTTCATCCACAAGGTCCTCACTTGCCTCTTTCTCTTCCTCCCCTAACAGATGCCACAAGCACGACCACAGCCAGCTTCACGCCATCCGTTCCTCCAGGTGGGTCTGAATCTGTCATGGTTTTCATGGCCACCGCTTTAGGCGGTGCCAGGTAGTGGCTGACCGGGTGGCGTTTGGTCTTCCCCATGGGAGAGCAGAGCCAGGGAAACGCACAGCCTAAGCAAGCCGAGGGTGACAGCCCTGGTGGCCTGCAACTCGTAGAGCGTTGCCAGTGCCCCGGCAAGGGAAGGTGCTTGCATGCTGGACAGTTTTCCCAAGTTGCCCTGTCTTCTCCTTTCCAAGGTGCCTCCCTGAGCCTGGTGAACGGCAGGAACCGGTGCGAGGGGCGCGTAGAGATTTACCACTATGGGGGCCGGGGCACCGTCTGTGATGACAGCTGGGACCTGAACGATGCCCAGGTCGTGTGCAGGCAGCTGGGATGCGGCTTTGCTGTTTCTGCACCATCAAGTGCCCACTTTGGACAGGGCTCTGGTGATATCTACCTGGACGATGTGCACTGCACAGGGAGTGAGTCCTCCCTCTTCCAGTGCAGCCACGGTGGCTGGGGTGTCCACAACTGTGCCCACAGTGAAGATGCCAGTGTGGTGTGCTCAGGTACCGTTGCTTTTCCTTCCTAAATACAGGCACGCTTTCAACCCGTGGCCCTTGGTGGCCACACTTAGGTATGCGTTGGAGATGTGTTCAAGGCTTGTGTTGTTCCCTGCTGCCACCATGCGAGACCACCCTGGATGAGATGAGACCCCCAAGCTCTCCATCGCCCACGTGGCAGGGTGGCACCAGCATTCCCAGTGCTGGCAGAAAACCCGGCCGTGCTCCTTCATCCACAAGGTCCTCACTTGCCTCTTTCTCTTCCTCCCCTAACAGATGCCACAAGCACGACCACAGCCAGCTTCACGCCATCCGTTCCTCCAGGTGGGTCTGAATCTGTCATGGTTTTCATGGCCACCGCTTTAGGCGGTGCCAGGTAGTGGCTGACCGGGTGGCGTTTGGTCTTCCCCATGGGAGAGCAGAGCCAGGGAAACGCACAGCCTAAGCAAGCCGAGGGTGACAGCCCTGGTGGCCTGCAACTCGTAGAGCGTTGCCAGTGCCCCGGCAAGGGAAGGTGCTTGCATGCTGGACAGTTTTCCCAAGTTGCCCTGTCTTCTCCTTTCCAAGGTGCCTCCCTGAGCCTGGTGAACGGCTCGAACCGGTGCGAGGGGCGCGTAGAGATTTACCACTATGGGGGCCGGGGCACCGTCTGTGATGACAGCTGGGACCTGAACGATGCCCAGGTCGTGTGCAGGCAGCTGGGATGCGGCTTTGCTGTTTCTGCACCATCAAGTGCCCACTTTGGACAGGGCTCTGGTGATATCTACCTGGACGACGTGCACTGCACAGGGAGTGAGTCCTCCCTCTTCCAGTGCAGCCACGGTGGCTGGGGTGTCCACAACTGTGCCCACAGTGAAGATGCCAGTGTGGTGTGCTCAGGTACCGTTGCTTTTCCTTCCTAAATACAGGCACGCTTTCAACCCGTGGCCCTTGGTGGCCACACTTAGGTATGCGTTGGAGATGTGTTCAAGGCTTGTGTTGTTCCCTGCTGCCACCATGCGAGACCACCCTGGATGAGATGAGACCCCCAAGCTCTCCATCGCCCACGTGGCAGGGTGGCACCAGCATTCCCAGTGCTGGCAGAAAACCCGGCCGTGTTCCTTCATCCACAAGGTCCTCACTTGCCTCTTTCTCTTCCTCCCCTAACAGATGCCACAAGCACGACCACAGCCAGCTTCACGCCATCCGTTCCTCCAGGTGGGTCTGAATCTGTCATGGTTTTCATGGCCACCGCTTTAGGCGGTGCCAGGTAGTGGCTGACCGGGTGGCGTTTGGTCTTCCCCATGGGAGAGCAGAGCCAGGGAAACGCACAGCCTAAGCAAGCCGAGGGTGACAGCCCTGGTGGCCTGCAACTCGTAGAGCGTTGCCAGTGCCCCGGCAAGGGAAGGTGCTTGCATGCTGGACAGTTTTCCCAAGTTGCCCTGTCTTCTCCTTTCCAAGGTGCCTCCCTGAGCCTGGTGAACGGCAGGAACCGGTGCGAGGGGCGCGTAGAGATTTACCACTATGGGGGCCGGGGCACCGTCTGTGATGACAGCTGGGACCTGAACGATGCCCAGGTCGTGTGCAGGCAGCTGGGATGCGGCTTTGCTGTTTCTGCACCATCAAGTGCCCACTTTGGACAGGGCTCTGGTGATATCTACCTGGACGATGTGCACTGCACAGGGAGTGAGTCCTCCCTCTTCCAGTGCAGCCACGGTGGCTGGGGTGTCCACAACTGTGCCCACAGTGAAGATGCCAGTGTGGTGTGCTCAGGTACCGTTGCTTTTCCTTCCTAAATACAGGCACGCTTTCAACCCGTGGCCCTTGGTGGCCACACTTAGGTATGCGTTGGAGATGTGTTCAAGGCTTGTGTTGTTCCCTGCTGCCACCATGCGAGACCACCCTGGATGAGATGAGACCCCCAAGCTCTCCATCGCCCACGTGGCAGGGTGGCACCAGCATTCCCAGTGCTGGCAGAAAACCCGGCCGTGTTCCTTCATCCACAAGGTCCTCACTTGCCTCTTTCTCTTCCTCCCCTAACAGATGCCACAAGCACGACCACAGCCAGCTTCACGCCATCCGTTCCTCCAGGTGGGTCTGAATCTGTCATGGTTTTCATGGCCACCGCTTTAGGCGGTGCCAGGTAGTGGCTGACCGGGTGGCGTTTGGTCTTCCCCATGGGAGAGCAGAGCCAGGGAAACGCACAGCCTAAGCAAGCCGAGGGTGACAGCCCTGGTGGCCTGCAACTCGTAGAGCGTTGCCAGTGCCCCGGCAAGGGAAGGTGCTTGCATGCTGGACAGTTTTCCCAAGTTGCCCTGTCTTCTCCTTTCCAAGGTGCCTCCCTGAGCCTGGTGAACGGCTCGAACCGGTGCGAGGGGCGCGTAGAGATTTACCACTATGGGGGCCGGGGCACCGTCTGTGATGACAGCTGGGACCTGAACGATGCCCAGGTCGTGTGCAGGCAGCTGGGATGCGGCTTTGCTGTTTCTGCACCATCAAGTGCCCACTTTGGACAGGGCTCTGGTGATATCTACCTGGACGATGTGCACTGCACAGGGAGTGAGTCCTCCCTCTTCCAGTGCAGCCACGGTGGCTGGGGTGTCCACAACTGTGCCCACAGTGAAGATGCCAGTGTGGTGTGCTCAGGTACCGTTGCTTTTCCTTCCTAAATACAGGCACGCTTTCAACCCGTGGCCCTTGGTGGCCACACTTAGGTATGCGTTGGAGATGTGTTCAAGGCTTGTGTTGTTCCCTGCTGCCACCATGCGAGACCACCCTGGATGAGATGAGACCCCCAAGCTCTCCATCGCCCACGTGGCAGGGTGGCACCAGCATTCCCAGTGCTGGCAGAAAACCCGGCCGTGCTCCTTCATCCACAAGGTCCTCACTTGCCTCTTTCTCTTCCTCCCCTAACAGATGCCACAAGCACGACCACAGCCAGCTTCACGCCATCCGTTCCTCCAGGTGGGTCTGAATCTGTCATGGTTTTCATGGCCACCGCTTTAGGCGGTGCCAGGTAGTGGCTGACCGGGTGGCGTTTGGTCTTCCCCATGGGAGAGCAGAGCCAGGGAAACGCACAGCCTAAGCAAGCCGAGGGTGACAGCCCTGGTGGCCTGCAACTCGTAGAGCGTTGCCAGTGCCCCGGCAAGGGAAGGTGCTTGCATGCTGGACAGTTTTCCCAAGTTGCCCTGTCTTCTCCTTTCCAAGGTGCCTCCCTGAGCCTGGTGAACGGCTCGAACCGGTGCGAGGGGCGCGTAGAGATTTACCACTATGGGGGCCGGGGCACCGTCTGTGATGACAGCTGGGACCTGAACGATGCCCAGGTCGTGTGCAGGCAGCTGGGATGCGGCTTTGCTGTTTCTGCACCATCAAGTGCCCACTTTGGACAGGGCTCTGGTGATATCTACCTGGACGATGTGCACTGCACAGGGAGTGAGTCCTCCCTCTTCCAGTGCAGCCACGGTGGCTGGGGTGTCCACAACTGTGCCCACAGTGAAGATGCCAGTGTGGTGTGCTCAGGTACCGTTGCTTTTCCTTCCTAAATACAGGCACGCTTTCAACCCGTGGCCCTTGGTGGCCACACTTAGGTATGCGTTGGAGATGTGTTCAAGGCTTGTGTTGTTCCCTGCTGCCACCATGCGAGACCACCCTGGATGAGATGAGACCCCCAAGCTCTCCATCGCCCACGTGGCAGGGTGGCACCAGCATTCCCAGTGCTGGCAGAAAACCCGGCCGTGCTCCTTCATCCACAAGGTCCTCACTTGCCTCTTTCTCTTCCTCCCCTAACAGATGCCACAAGCACGACCACAGCCAGCTTCACGCCATCCGTTCCTCCAGGTGGGTCTGAATCTGTCATGGTTTTCATGGCCACCGCTTTAGGCGGTGCCAGGTAGTGGCTGACCGGGTGGCGTTTGGTCTTCCCCATGGGAGAGCAGAGCCAGGGAAACGCACAGCCTAAGCAAGCCGAGGGTGACAGCCCTGGTGGCCTGCAACTCGTAGAGCGTTGCCAGTGCCCCGGCAAGGGAAGGTGCTTGCATGCTGGACAGTTTTCCCAAGTTGCCCTGTCTTCTCCTTTCCAAGGTGCCTCCCTGAGCCTGGTGAACGGCTCGAACCGGTGCGAGGGGCGCGTAGAGATTTACCACTATGGGGGCCGGGGCACCGTCTGTGATGACAGCTGGGACCTGAACGATGCCCAGGTCGTGTGCAGGCAGCTGGGATGCGGCTTTGCTGTTTCTGCACCATCAAGTGCCCACTTTGGACAGGGCTCTGGTGATATCTACCTGGACGATGTGCACTGCACAGGGAGTGAGTCCTCCCTCTTCCAGTGCAGCCACGGTGGCTGGGGTGTCCACAACTGTGCCCACAGTGAAGATGCCAGTGTGGTGTGCTCAGGTACCGTTGCTTTTCCTTCCTAAATACAGGCACGCTTTCAACCCGTGGCCCTTGGTGGCCACACTTAGGTATGCGTTGGAGATGTGTTCAAGGCTTGTGTTGTTCCCTGCTGCCACCATGCGAGACCACCCTGGATGAGATGAGACCCCCAAGCTCTCCATCGCCCACGTGGCAGGGTGGCACCAGCATTCCCAGTGCTGGCAGAAAACCCGGCCGTGCTCCTTCATCCACAAGGTCCTCACTTGCCTCTTTCTCTTCCTCCCCTAACAGATGCCACAAGCACGACCACAGCCAGCTTCACGCCATCCGTTCCTCCAGGTGGGTCTGAATCTGTCATGGTTTTCATGGCCACCGCTTTAGGCGGTGCCAGGTAGTGGCTGACCGGGTGGCGTTTGGTCTTCCCCATGGGAGAGCAGAGCCAGGGAAACGCACAGCCTAAGCAAGCCGAGGGTGACAGCCCTGGTGGCCTGCAACTCGTAGAGCGTTGCCAGTGCCCCGGCAAGGGAAGGTGCTTGCATGCTGGACAGTTTTCCCAAGTTGCCCTGTCTTCTCCTTTCCAAGGTGCCTCCCTGAGCCTGGTGAACGGCAGGAACCGGTGCGAGGGGCGCGTAGAGATTTACCACTATGGGGGCCGGGGCACCGTCTGTGATGACAGCTGGGACCTGAACGATGCCCAGGTCGTGTGCAGGCAGCTGGGATGCGGCTTTGCTGTTTCTGCACCATCAAGTGCCCACTTTGGACAGGGCTCTGGTGATATCTACCTGGACGATGTGCACTGCACAGGGAGTGAGTCCTCCCTCTTCCAGTGCAGCCACGGTGGCTGGGGTGTCCACAACTGTGCCCACAGTGAAGATGCCAGTGTGGTGTGCTCAGGTACCGTTGCTTTTCCTTCCTAAATACAGGCACGCTTTCAACCCGTGGCCCTTGGTGGCCACACTTAGGTATGCGTTGGAGATGTGTTCAAGGCTTGTGTTGTTCCCTGCTGCCACCATGCGAGACCACCCTGGATGAGATGAGACCCCCAAGCTCTCCATCGCCCACGTGGCAGGGTGGCACCAGCATTCCCAGTGCTGGCAGAAAACCCGGCCGTGCTCCTTCATCCACAAGGTCCTCACTTGCCTCTTTCTCTTCCTCCCCTAACAGATGCCACAAGCACGACCACAGCCAGCTTCACGCCATCCGTTCCTCCAGGTGGGTCTGAATCTGTCATGGTTTTCATGGCCACCGCTTTAGGCGGTGCCAGGTAGTGGCTGACCGGGTGGCGTTTGGTCTTCCCCATGGGAGAGCAGAGCCAGGGAAACGCACAGCCTAAGCAAGCCGAGGGTGACAGCCCTGGTGGCCTGCAACTCGTAGAGCGTTGCCAGTGCCCCGGCAAGGGAAGGTGCTTGCATGCTGGACAGTTTTCCCAAGTTGCCCTGTCTTCTCCTTTCCAAGGTGCCTCCCTGAGCCTGGTGAACGGCTCGAACCGGTGCGAGGGGCGCGTAGAGATTTACCACTATGGGGGCCGGGGCACCGTCTGTGATGACAGCTGGGACCTGAACGATGCCCAGGTCGTGTGCAGGCAGCTGGGATGCGGCTTTGCTGTTTCTGCACCATCAAGTGCCCACTTTGGACAGGGCTCTGGTGATATCTACCTGGACGACGTGCACTGCACAGGGAGTGAGTCCTCCCTCTTCCAGTGCAGCCACGGTGGCTGGGGTGTCCACAACTGTGCCCACAGTGAAGATGCCAGTGTGGTGTGCTCAGGTACCGTTGCTTTTCCTTCCTAAATACAGGCACGCTTTCAACCCGTGGCCCTTGGTGGCCACACTTAGGTATGCGTTGGAGATGTGTTCAAGGCTTGTGTTGTTCCCTGCTGCCACCATGCGAGACCACCCTGGATGAGATGAGACCCCCAAGCTCTCCATCGCCCACGTGGCAGGGTGGCACCAGCATTCCCAGTGCTGGCAGAAAACCCGGCCGTGTTCCTTCATCCACAAGGTCCTCACTTGCCTCTTTCTCTTCCTCCCCTAACAGATGCCACAAGCACGACCACAGCCAGCTTCACGCCATCCGTTCCTCCAGGTGGGTCTGAATCTGTCATGGTTTTCATGGCCACCGCTTTAGGCGGTGCCAGGTAGTGGCTGACCGGGTGGCGTTTGGTCTTCCCCATGGGAGAGCAGAGCCAGGGAAACGCACAGCCTAAGCAAGCCGAGGGTGACAGCCCTGGTGGCCTGCAACTCGTAGAGCGTTGCCAGTGCCCCGGCAAGGGAAGGTGCTTGCATGCTGGACAGTTTTCCCAAGTTGCCCTGTCTTCTCCTTTCCAAGGTGCCTCCCTGAGCCTGGTGAACGGCAGGAACCGGTGCGAGGGGCGCGTAGAGATTTACCACTATGGGGGCCGGGGCACCGTCTGTGATGACAGCTGGGACCTGAACGATGCCCAGGTCGTGTGCAGGCAGCTGGGATGCGGCTTTGCTGTTTCTGCACCATCAAGTGCCCACTTTGGACAGGGCTCTGGTGATATCTACCTGGACGATGTGCACTGCACAGGGAGTGAGTCCTCCCTCTTCCAGTGCAGCCACGGTGGCTGGGGTGTCCACAACTGTGCCCACAGTGAAGATGCCAGTGTGGTGTGCTCAGGTACCGTTGCTTTTCCTTCCTAAATACAGGCACGCTTTCAACCCGTGGCCCTTGGTGGCCACACTTAGGTATGCGTTGGAGATGTGTTCAAGGCTTGTGTTGTTCCCTGCTGCCACCATGCGAGACCACCCTGGATGAGATGAGACCCCCAAGCTCTCCATCGCCCACGTGGCAGGGTGGCACCAGCATTCCCAGTGCTGGCAGAAAACCCGGCCGTGCTCCTTCATCCACAAGGTCCTCACTTGCCTCTTTCTCTTCCTCCCCTAACAGATGCCACAAGCACGACCACAGCCAGCTTCACGCCATCCGTTCCTCCAGGTGGGTCTGAATCTGTCATGGTTTTCATGGCCACCGCTTTAGGCGGTGCCAGGTAGTGGCTGACCGGGTGGCGTTTGGTCTTCCCCATGGGAGAGCAGAGCCAGGGAAACGCACAGCCTAAGCAAGCCGAGGGTGACAGCCCTGGTGGCCTGCAACTCGTAGAGCGTTGCCAGTGCCCCGGCAAGGGAAGGTGCTTGCATGCTGGACAGTTTTCCCAAGTTGCCCTGTCTTCTCCTTTCCAAGGTGCCTCCCTGAGCCTGGTGAACGGCTCGAACCGGTGCGAGGGGCGCGTAGAGATTTACCACTATGGGGGCCGGGGCACCGTCTGTGATGACAGCTGGGACCTGAACGATGCCCAGGTCGTGTGCAGGCAGCTGGGATGCGGCTTTGCTGTTTCTGCACCATCAAGTGCCCACTTTGGACAGGGCTCTGGTGATATCTACCTGGACGATGTGCACTGCACAGGGAGTGAGTCCTCCCTCTTCCAGTGCAGCCACGGTGGCTGGGGTGTCCACAACTGTGCCCACAGTGAAGATGCCAGTGTGGTGTGCTCAGGTACCGTTGCTTTTCCTTCCTAAATACAGGCACGCTTTCAACCCGTGGCCCTTGGTGGCCACACTTAGGTATGCGTTGGAGATGTGTTCAAGGCTTGTGTTGTTCCCTGCTGCCACCATGCGAGACCACCCTGGATGAGATGAGACCCCCAAGCTCTCCATCGCCCACGTGGCAGGGTGGCACCAGCATTCCCAGTGCTGGCAGAAAACCCGGCCGTGCTCCTTCATCCACAAGGTCCTCACTTGCCTCTTTCTCTTCCTCCCCTAACAGATGCCACAAGCACGACCACAGCCAGCTTCACGCCATCCGTTCCTCCAGGTGGGTCTGAATCTGTCATGGTTTTCATGGCCACCGCTTTAGGCGGTGCCAGGTAGTGGCTGACCGGGTGGCGTTTGGTCTTCCCCATGGGAGAGCAGAGCCAGGGAAACGCACAGCCTAAGCAAGCCGAGGGTGACAGCCCTGGTGGCCTGCAACTCGTAGAGCGTTGCCAGTGCCCCGGCAAGGGAAGGTGCTTGCATGCTGGACAGTTTTCCCAAGTTGCCCTGTCTTCTCCTTTCCAAGGTGCCTCCCTGAGCCTGGTGAACGGCTCGAACCGGTGCGAGGGGCGCGTAGAGATTTACCACTATGGGGGCCGGGGCACCGTCTGTGATGACAGCTGGGACCTGAACGATGCCCAGGTCGTGTGCAGGCAGCTGGGATGCGGCTTTGCTGTTTCTGCACCATCAAGTGCCCACTTTGGACAGGGCTCTGGTGATATCTACCTGGACGATGTGCACTGCACAGGGAGTGAGTCCTCCCTCTTCCAGTGCAGCCACGGTGGCTGGGGTGTCCACAACTGTGCCCACAGTGAAGATGCCAGTGTGGTGTGCTCAGGTACCGTTGCTTTTCCTTCCTAAATACAGGCACGCTTTCAACCCGTGGCCCTTGGTGGCCACACTTAGGTATGCGTTGGAGATGTGTTCAAGGCTTGTGTTGTTCCCTGCTGCCACCATGCGAGACCACCCTGGATGAGATGAGACCCCCAAGCTCTCCATCGCCCACGTGGCAGGGTGGCACCAGCATTCCCAGTGCTGGCAGAAAACCCGGCCGTGCTCCTTCATCCACAAGGTCCTCACTTGCCTCTTTCTCTTCCTCCCCTAACAGATGCCACAAGCACGACCACAGCCAGCTTCACGCCATCCGTTCCTCCAGGTGGGTCTGAATCTGTCATGGTTTTCATGGCCACCGCTTTAGGCGGTGCCAGGTAGTGGCTGACCGGGTGGCGTTTGGTCTTCCCCATGGGAGAGCAGAGCCAGGGAAACGCACAGCCTAAGCAAGCCGAGGGTGACAGCCCTGGTGGCCTGCAACTCGTAGAGCGTTGCCAGTGCCCCGGCAAGGGAAGGTGCTTGCATGCTGGACAGTTTTCCCAAGTTGCCCTGTCTTCTCCTTTCCAAGGTGCCTCCCTGAGCCTGGTGAACGGCTCGAACCGGTGCGAGGGGCGCGTAGAGATTTACCACTATGGGGGCCGGGGCACCGTCTGTGATGACAGCTGGGACCTGAACGATGCCCAGGTCGTGTGCAGGCAGCTGGGATGCGGCTTTGCTGTTTCTGCACCATCAAGTGCCCACTTTGGACAGGGCTCTGGTGATATCTACCTGGACGATGTGCACTGCACAGGGAGTGAGTCCTCCCTCTTCCAGTGCAGCCACGGTGGCTGGGGTGTCCACAACTGTGCCCACAGTGAAGATGCCAGTGTGGTGTGCTCAGGTACCGTTGCTTTTCCTTCCTAAATACAGGCACGCTTTCAACCCGTGGCCCTTGGTGGCCACACTTAGGTATGCGTTGGAGATGTGTTCAAGGCTTGTGTTGTTCCCTGCTGCCACCATGCGAGACCACCCTGGATGAGATGAGACCCCCAAGCTCTCCATCGCCCACGTGGCAGGGTGGCACCAGCATTCCCAGTGCTGGCAGAAAACCCGGCCGTGCTCCTTCATCCACAAGGTCCTCACTTGCCTCTTTCTCTTCCTCCCCTAACAGATGCCACAAGCACGACCACAGCCAGCTTCACGCCATCCGTTCCTCCAGGTGGGTCTGAATCTGTCATGGTTTTCATGGCCACCGCTTTAGGCGGTGCCAGGTAGTGGCTGACCGGGTGGCGTTTGGTCTTCCCCATGGGAGAGCAGAGCCAGGGAAACGCACAGCCTAAGCAAGCCGAGGGTGACAGCCCTGGTGGCCTGCAACTCGTAGAGCGTTGCCAGTGCCCCGGCAAGGGAAGGTGCTTGCATGCTGGACAGTTTTCCCAAGTTGCCCTGTCTTCTCCTTTCCAAGGTGCCTCCCTGAGCCTGGTGAACGGCTCGAACCGGTGCGAGGGGCGCGTAGAGATTTACCACTATGGGGGCCGGGGCACCGTCTGTGATGACAGCTGGGACCTGAACGATGCCCAGGTCGTGTGCAGGCAGCTGGGATGCGGCTTTGCTGTTTCTGCACCATCAAGTGCCCACTTTGGACAGGGCTCTGGTGATATCTACCTGGACGATGTGCACTGCACAGGGAGTGAGTCCTCCCTCTTCCAGTGCAGCCACGGTGGCTGGGGTGTCCACAACTGTGCCCACAGTGAAGATGCCAGTGTGGTGTGCTCAGGTACCGTTGCTTTTCCTTCCTAAATACAGGCACGCTTTCAACCCGTGGCCCTTGGTGGCCACACTTAGGTATGCGTTGGAGATGTGTTCAAGGCTTGTGTTGTTCCCTGCTGCCACCATGCGAGACCACCCTGGATGAGATGAGACCCCCAAGCTCTCCATCGCCCACGTGGCAGGGTGGCACCAGCATTCCCAGTGCTGGCAGAAAACCCGGCCGTGCTCCTTCATCCACAAGGTCCTCACTTGCCTCTTTCTCTTCCTCCCCTAACAGATGCCACAAGCACGACCACAGCCAGCTTCACGCCATCCGTTCCTCCAGGTGGGTCTGAATCTGTCATGGTTTTCATGGCCACCGCTTTAGGCGGTGCCAGGTAGTGGCTGACCGGGTGGCGTTTGGTCTTCCCCATGGGAGAGCAGAGCCAGGGAAACGCACAGCCTAAGCAAGCCGAGGGTGACAGCCCTGGTGGCCTGCAACTCGTAGAGCGTTGCCAGTGCCCCGGCAAGGGAAGGTGCTTGCATGCTGGACAGTTTTCCCAAGTTGCCCTGTCTTCTCCTTTCCAAGGTGCCTCCCTGAGCCTGGTGAACGGCTCGAACCGGTGCGAGGGGCGCGTAGAGATTTACCACTATGGGGGCCGGGGCACCGTCTGTGATGACAGCTGGGACCTGAACGATGCCCAGGTCGTGTGCAGGCAGCTGGGATGCGGCTTTGCTGTTTCTGCACCATCAAGTGCCCACTTTGGACAGGGCTCTGGTGATATCTACCTGGACGATGTGCACTGCACAGGGAGTGAGTCCTCCCTCTTCCAGTGCAGCCACGGTGGCTGGGGTGTCCACAACTGTGCCCACAGTGAAGATGCCAGTGTGGTGTGCTCAGGTACCGTTGCTTTTCCTTCCTAAATACAGGCACGCTTTCAACCCGTGGCCCTTGGTGGCCACACTTAGGTATGCGTTGGAGATGTGTTCAAGGCTTGTGTTGTTCCCTGCTGCCACCATGCGAGACCACCCTGGATGAGATGAGACCCCCAAGCTCTCCATCGCCCACGTGGCAGGGTGGCACCAGCATTCCCAGTGCTGGCAGAAAACCCGGCCGTGCTCCTTCATCCACAAGGTCCTCACTTGCCTCTTTCTCTTCCTCCCCTAACAGATGCCACAAGCACGACCACAGCCAGCTTCACGCCATCCGTTCCTCCAGGTGGGTCTGAATCTGTCATGGTTTTCATGGCCACCGCTTTAGGCGGTGCCAGGTAGTGGCTGACCGGGTGGCGTTTGGTCTTCCCCATGGGAGAGCAGAGCCAGGGAAACGCACAGCCTAAGCAAGCCGAGGGTGACAGCCCTGGTGGCCTGCAACTCGTAGAGCGTTGCCAGTGCCCCGGCAAGGGAAGGTGCTTGCATGCTGGACAGTTTTCCCAAGTTGCCCTGTCTTCTCCTTTCCAAGGTGCCTCCCTGAGCCTGGTGAACGGCAGGAACCGGTGCGAGGGGCGCGTAGAGATTTACCACTATGGGGGCCGGGGCACCGTCTGTGATGACAGCTGGGACCTGAACGATGCCCAGGTCGTGTGCAGGCAGCTGGGATGCGGCTTTGCTGTTTCTGCACCATCAAGTGCCCACTTTGGACAGGGCTCTGGTGATATCTACCTGGACGATGTGCACTGCACAGGGAGTGAGTCCTCCCTCTTCCAGTGCAGCCACGGTGGCTGGGGTGTCCACAACTGTGCCCACAGTGAAGATGCCAGTGTGGTGTGCTCAGGTACCGTTGCTTTTCCTTCCTAAATACAGGCACGCTTTCAACCCGTGGCCCTTGGTGGCCACACTTAGGTATGCGTTGGAGATGTGTTCAAGGCTTGTGTTGTTCCCTGCTGCCACCATGCGAGACCACCCTGGATGAGATGAGACCCCCAAGCTCTCCATCGCCCACGTGGCAGGGTGGCACCAGCATTCCCAGTGCTGGCAGAAAACCCGGCCGTGCTCCTTCATCCACAAGGTCCTCACTTGCCTCTTTCTCTTCCTCCCCTAACAGATGCCACAAGCACGACCACAGCCAGCTTCACGCCATCCGTTCCTCCAGGTGGGTCTGAATCTGTCATGGTTTTCATGGCCACCGCTTTAGGCGGTGCCAGGTAGTGGCTGACCGGGTGGCGTTTGGTCTTCCCCATGGGAGAGCAGAGCCAGGGAAACGCACAGCCTAAGCAAGCCGAGGGTGACAGCCCTGGTGGCCTGCAACTCGTAGAGCGTTGCCAGTGCCCCGGCAAGGGAAGGTGCTTGCATGCTGGACAGTTTTCCCAAGTTGCCCTGTCTTCTCCTTTCCAAGGTGCCTCCCTGAGCCTGGTGAACGGCAGGAACCGGTGCGAGGGGCGCGTAGAGATTTACCACTATGGGGGCCGGGGCACCGTCTGTGATGACAGCTGGGACCTGAACGATGCCCAGGTCGTGTGCAGGCAGCTGGGATGCGGCTTTGCTGTTTCTGCACCATCAAGTGCCCACTTTGGACAGGGCTCTGGTGATATCTACCTGGACGATGTGCACTGCACAGGGAGTGAGTCCTCCCTCTTCCAGTGCAGCCACGGTGGCTGGGGTGTCCACAACTGTGCCCACAGTGAAGATGCCAGTGTGGTGTGCTCAGGTACCGTTGCTTTTCCTTCCTAAATACAGGCACGCTTTCAACCCGTGGCCCTTGGTGGCCACACTTAGGTATGCGTTGGAGATGTGTTCAAGGCTTGTGTTGTTCCCTGCTGCCACCATGCGAGACCACCCTGGATGAGATGAGACCCCCAAGCTCTCCATCGCCCACGTGGCAGGGTGGCACCAGCATTCCCAGTGCTGGCAGAAAACCCGGCCGTGCTCCTTCATCCACAAGGTCCTCACTTGCCTCTTTCTCTTCCTCCCCTAACAGATGCCACAAGCACGACCACAGCCAGCTTCACGCCATCCGTTCCTCCAGGTGGGTCTGAATCTGTCATGGTTTTCATGGCCACCGCTTTAGGCGGTGCCAGGTAGTGGCTGACCGGGTGGCGTTTGGTCTTCCCCATGGGAGAGCAGAGCCAGGGAAACGCACAGCCTAAGCAAGCCGAGGGTGACAGCCCTGGTGGCCTGCAACTCGTAGAGCGTTGCCAGTGCCCCGGCAAGGGAAGGTGCTTGCATGCTGGACAGTTTTCCCAAGTTGCCCTGTCTTCTCCTTTCCAAGGTGCCTCCCTGAGCCTGGTGAACGGCTCGAACCGGTGCGAGGGGCGCGTAGAGATTTACCACTATGGGGGCCGGGGCACCGTCTGTGATGACAGCTGGGACCTGAACGATGCCCAGGTCGTGTGCAGGCAGCTGGGATGCGGCTTTGCTGTTTCTGCACCATCAAGTGCCCACTTTGGACAGGGCTCTGGTGATATCTACCTGGACGATGTGCACTGCACAGGGAGTGAGTCCTCCCTCTTCCAGTGCAGCCACGGTGGCTGGGGTGTCCACAACTGTGCCCACAGTGAAGATGCCAGTGTGGTGTGCTCAGGTACCGTTGCTTTTCCTTCCTAAATACAGGCACGCTTTCAACCCGTGGCCCTTGGTGGCCACACTTAGGTATGCGTTGGAGATGTGTTCAAGGCTTGTGTTGTTCCCTGCTGCCACCATGCGAGACCACCCTGGATGAGATGAGACCCCCAAGCTCTCCATCGCCCACGTGGCAGGGTGGCACCAGCATTCCCAGTGCTGGCAGAAAACCCGGCCGTGCTCCTTCATCCACAAGGTCCTCACTTGCCTCTTTCTCTTCCTCCCCTAACAGATGCCACGACCACTGTTCCCACTCCACCATCGACTACTCTAGGTGGGTCTCGTCTTTTAATGTTTTGAATGCATTAGTTTGCAGGTGTATTTAGTAGTATTTTATAAGTTGTTTTTTTATTATTTGCACATTGTATTACTTTTGCAAAAAATCGTTATTGGTACTGGCTCTTTAAATCCTACATACTGTTTCCCTATGTCTGTCTGATTTTGTTGCTGGGGCTGGATTTCAGACTGTATAGATTTTTTGAAAATCTTCTCTCTCCTCTCCTCTCCTCTCCTCTCCTCTCCTCTCCTCTCCTTCTTTATTTGGGCCATCACCTGTTTCTTTCTCTCATAGATATATATGCCTTAAGCCTACCACATGCAAAAACATTGAGAGAGTCAGATTTCTCTGAAGAGGTCATCACACTTGTAGCCTGAGTGAGAAGAGCACAACTGTTTGTTTTCTCTCAATTTTAGGCTGATGTTCCTATTGTTTGGATACATAAAATGTATTTTCAACTAATCAGAAGCAAGTCTAAATGAATCACATATATAAGGGTTTTTTTGGGTTGTTTGTTTTTTTTTTCCAGCTAGAAAATATATTTGTGGTGGCTTACTTTTTAATTCCTCCGGAACACTTCAGAGTCCTTCTTATCCTTTGAATTATCCAGATAATGCAGATTGTTTGTGGCAAATACAAGTAATGAATAATTTCCGCATTATGCTCACATTTGGAAGCATTCAGTAAGTAAACCACTTCCTGCTTGGGCAATAAGTGGGTCCCAAATCTCAACTACAACCACAGTTCCCAAGCACATTTCCCATGCTTATAAGTGAATTATAAATATTACATGGGAATTGTTTGAGTGCATTATCTTATTTTATTGTTTGTTCAGCACTTAAACCCCAAAGTTTTCCAAATGCATTTTACTGTATATTCATGTTTCTTCCTCAGGTTGCAAGGTGGATGCCAGAATGACTATATTGAAATCTATGACGGGCCACCCAATACTTCTCCTCTGCTTGGAAGAATTTGTTCTAGTTCTGATCTCACATACACATCATCCTCAAACTTTATGACTGTCAGATTTCACAGTGACTCCAGATATTCCAACAGAGGGTTTCATGCTGAGTATCAGTCCTTTCCAGCAGACCAGAACACCAGTAATTTTCCATTCTGTTTCTAATGTTTTCTTTGCTCGGAAGATTTTATACCCTGATTTTTTTTTTTTTTTTTTGCTAAATAAGTATTTGTTAATGTTATTGAAAAACTTGTACATAGATGACATTCCTACTTGAATTTCATAACTGGTTATTGACCAATCACTTTCATACAATAGTTACTTTTTCATTTTAAAAATCCTTCAAGTATCAAATCAATTGCCTTTAGACATTTTCTAAGATGGCCAGTCTAAATTAATCTTTCTTCTTCTCACCTCATTATTCATATATTTTTATACCTTTGTGGACAGATCTTCATAGAATCATAGAAATACTGTTTAGAAAGCACCTTCGGAGACTTCCTAGTCCAACTATTCAATGCAGAGCTATTGCCAATACCAGATCAAGTCCATAATGAATTTGTCTAGCTGAGTCTCTAGAAATGTTCTAAGGATGAAATCTTCAAAGCCACGATTTCTCTGGGTGACCTGTTCCAGTATTGTCCTGCAGTCCCAGTGAGAAAGTTTATTCTAATGCACACTCACAACCTTCCCAGGCACAAACAATGGCCATCACGTTTTGTTCTGTTGTCTTTATAACTGCCTGCTGCATGTTGCCAGTAGGTCCCTGTCATCAGATGTCTCTCTCTCTACCAAAGGCCAAACGCTCCTTGGGATCATTGCTTTTCATGTCATGGACTCAGTGAACCATCATGAAGATGGTTTCAGGTTCCCCTCCCACCCAAGTAGTGTTTCTGCAAGCCACTGTGTACATTTAGCCCTACACCTTCCACAACAGCCTTTGGTTTTCCTATTCAGGAAAACCTTCCATTTCTTAGCATTTTTGTGTGAGTGGTGATACAGGCTCAAAGTCTCAGCAAAAACCTATTGTAAACTACATATTTTTGTCAGGAGACTAACTAAAGGTCAACTGAAGTTTGTTAGAGAGTATTGCTTATTCATGTCTAAGGTGTAAAAATAAGTGGTTGGGCTTATGAATATTCTCCCCTAAATGGTAGTAGCTATTGCATTTTTTGTAACATGCAAGCATTATCAAGTACCTAAAATCACTAATAATTCATCTTTTCTTCCCTAGCCCTTGTGTGCTTGCCAACCTACATGCGCGCAGCTGTAGACAGACACTATCTCCAATCACAGGGCTACTCGGTATCAAACATCAGCTTGTCTGACTCTCATTGTAGACCAACAATTACATCGACTGAGGTTATATTCAACATTCCATACAATGGCTGTGGTACACGTAGACAGGTTGGTGTCAAAATATTTTGGAGAACTCTCCAAGACTGGGAAACTTAATAGGAATTGGGAAAATTGTCATGAATCGCAAAGGGTGTTGTAGCCCACAGGTATTAAAACACGGAAAAGAAACGTGTTTCTGGAGTCTAAGGTTTTTTAAACACTCCTACTTATCCTTCCCAAGTTTTAAGTAATTCCTGTATCTGTTTCAGTGATGTTCTAGAAAAAGAAGTATGAGAGAGAGAGTTAAAAGTGAACTGTCCCACCCAAGATGCTTGAAACTTTTGAGTATGACATGTTCTTTCTGACAATACTAGGACCTGACACATACTGAAGTTTATAGTACAGGTTGTGAACATGACTACATGTGATAACTTTGTACTTATCTAACATGTCAAATAGGGCAACAATGAAACGATCATCTACTCCAATGTGATAAAAGTGCCTGCTCCTGGTTACATCATCAAGAGGCAAAAGGACCTTCACTTGTACATCAACTGCAAAATGCTCCAGAACACCTGGGTGCAAGTAATGTACATTGCTGATGACATCATTAATGTCAGTGAAATCCAGTACGGCAGATATGATGTGAACTTGACATTCTACAATTCCTCATCTTTCCTGTGGCCAGTGCATGACTTTCCATACTATGTTGACCTGAATCAGAATTTGTTCCTTCAAGCTTCCCTTTACAGCTCTGACCCAAATCTGGTAGTGTTTGTGGACACATGCGTGGCATCACCTGATCCTAGCAATTTTAGAACACTGGCCTATGAATTGATCAGAAGTGGGTAAGAAATTTCTAAAGAAGTATTTTAAAAGCATCTATCTATGCATAGTTCTGAAAGCTTCACTTATGAAAGTGGTGATTTAGGGCCAGTGTACATTTGTTGCAATTCTCAACACAAATACATTTCTAAGAAAGACTTTTTGTCAAAGCCTGAATAAAACATAATATAACAAAGAAATGCCATCCAGAAGTTGCAGTCAAGCCCTGAGATTTCACTCGAGGAGACAGTGTAGAAACAGAGGTCTGAATTTGTTTCTGAAATAGATACATAAAATGTAAGGATGTCAATGACTTTACGTTTCCATACCTCAGTATTAGAGTTTTACAGCATCGTAACTAGAACACAAAACAGTTCAAAAAGTAGAGAAATTCCTCAGCCTTTTCTTACTATTCTAAAAATCTAAAACATTTTGCTTAATTTGATAGAAAATGTGCCTTTTGATTTGAAATGGAAAAGTTGTGGACTCATAAAGAATGCAAAACCGACAGGGAGCTAGGAGCATAAAAGTGTGTCTCTCAGTGTCCCTTTTTGTCCCAGGAACGAAAGGCTCATGCTAGTTTATTTCCCTTCTGTGCTTGGTGGGATTTTAATTTCTCTGCCTCCTGGGAGGGTGTTCACACCAGTAACCTTTGTGGTGGAGTAACCTACTACTAAGCTGGAAGTCGGTCTTGCGACAGGCTAATGAAGTGACACAGTGCCTCCTGCCTGCTGGGTGAGCATCCTCCCTTTTGCACTTCATGTGACTATTAGGAAGGTTTTCCTCTTATGGAGGGCTTCTTTTTATCTTGTCCCTAAAAATACATATTCATCAAGCAGAATGTCTAGCTTTGTGAGCAGGACACTCACCAGGGAGATAGGACAAACAGATTCTCATCACTTTCCAGTTGATTTTTATCTACGTGACAAGGAACTGTGTCAAAAGCAAATGTATTTACTGAATCCCAAATCAATAATATTCATTTTTAAATGTCAGGTGTGTTGGGATATAACTGCAGGATAAAATAAACTAAGAATGAGATGACTTAAAATCCTAGGGAAATGAGTACAACGGAATTTTTTTGACACACAAAGATAACTAATGACAATTTTGAAATATTCTAGGGTAACAGTTGTGAGTGGATTATTTGATCTTTTTGCACGGTGGTTAAATTAAACCAGAATGACTAGCATCTAAGTTAGGTACCTTTTAAGGCTAGTTAATTGTCAGGAAGGAAAACTCATTGACAGGAAAGTTAATCTAGCAACTTGCTCTGTGAAACATCTGGAGATCTCTGTCAGGTGTCAAGATTCCTCAAGCAAGGTACTCTACAAACATCAAAGGATTAAAGAGCATGTTTATTTCCCAAAAAAAGATGTGTATTAGAGCTAGTTTTGTCATTCCAGAGTAGAAAATGGCCCTTTCTCTTTCTGCAATAATCTTGAGGATCCTCTTTGCAAACAGGTAATCCTGTTTGCAAATGCAAAACAGGTCCTCACCTGTACCTGAAATGCAGAAACCAGTAGAACCACTAGTTATTTTTCAGTTATTCGTGTTTACGTGAACTTTGCTGAGCGATGAAATTTCTGTGCTGTACATGTTATTGTGGTAGAAATCACTGTAACTATTACTCATTTTTGTCTCTTATTTTCTCTCCTTGCTAAAAATACTCTTTTTTTTTTTTTTTTTTAATCCTTTAGAGTTCTTTTATACCCTTACCTTCTGGTTTTATATTTGAACTTTAAACACATTGCACAGAGATAGCGTAATAGTGTTTCTATTTGCAATAGCTAATCTGTTCACTTTCTATCTTTCCAGGTGTGTTAAGGATCCCACCTACTCTTCTTACTCTTCACCATACAGTGGTGTTGCTCGGTTTTCATTTAATGCTTTTTCGTTTGTTAATCGACACCCGTCAGTTTACCTGCAGTGTGAGCTGGTGGTGTGCAGGTACAATGACTACTCTTCCCGCTGCTATCAAGGCTGTGTTAGTAGGTTCAAGAGGAATACAGGCTCTTCCCAGGGAAAAGTGAATGTTGTTATTGGACCTGTTCAGCTTCGGGAAGCTCACGCTCAGAACAGGAACGTTGGTAAGTTTAAATAACTTAAATTACATGAGGCTCTGTATATTACTGTACATTTGCGTGTCAGTTCAGACATGAAATCCAGCTCTGAAATATACCCTTGCTGATTTATTCACAACTCTGCTATAATTCTTATGGGGGATTATTATTATTATTTTACTTTTTATAAAATTGTTTTATAAGGTTTACAAGCTATTTTCTCTCTATCATAGTTTAGATCCCTTATTTGTTCTGCCACATGTCAAATGGCAATTGATTCAGTTCTGTGGGAAGAGGGATGAGATGTAACTTGTCTCCCTGCAGGATTTATGTTATTTTTTCAGTGCTGTCTGTGCCTGATTGGCATGTCTCTTATTTATTAGCAACCAATCTGTAGGTCCCCTTGGAAATGTTGTTTCCCAGTGTCCTGTAGCTGCTGTTCCCACTATCAGAAAACAAAAATCTTACGGTCTTAGAGTGTAATCATTACAAACTCTTAGTTGCTTTTTAATTTCTTGCCATAATCTTTACTTGTTTGGCATGGCCACCAAATCATTCGTGAAACAATGTGCAATAAAGCAATTTGGTTTCCGATCAGATCTAGATTGCAGCATTTTAATTCCAGTTCTCTTTGCCTTATTACCTTTGAGATTAACTGGCTCAGGAAAACAAACGTAAGCCTCTGTTTCTCTTTCGTGCACAGAGCTGGGCTCTGACATCCGGGCGAAAGAGGAGTCTCAGAGCTCAGCGCCGGCTGCCAGCTCCCATGTTCCTCTGGCTGTGACCGCTGTGGTGATGGTAGCTGCTGTTCTCACTGTGGGAGGATTTCTTCTGAAGCGTAAACTGCAGGAACCCATCCCGTACCAGATAATGTGAGAGGCAACCCAAGACCTGCAGGTGGAATGATATTTTCACCAGCCATCTGCTTCATTGTTTGGTTTTGCAATCTGTGCAAAGGGTGGCTTGTACTTGACTATTCCACCATCCAGATCCTGTTTGAGGAATGCACTGCATCAAGATAACACCTAGCGTTACCATGAACAGAACATATAAAAACCTGGCTTTAAAATCCTCAAGTTCAAATACACCTGAGGTCTAAAAGAAGGTTGATTCTTCCATCCCAGCACCCAAATAAGCTACCATCTTCAATGCTGGACATTTCAGAGCATCTCACTTGAGCTCCTGGTTGAGTGTCTCTCTGAGAAGATTTGAGAAAGAGGAAATGACTTCTTTTGCTACTGCTGATATGCAGTGTGTAGCACCATGACGCACTCTGGAAAGTAGGCCAAGAGAAATATTTCTTTACAGTAAAAATATCTCAATAATGAGCCATAAGCAAAAATGCACAGGGCCTGCACATAAGGAATTGTTCCAGTACAGTGTTCCATATTTTGGGGGGTATGGTTCTTCACAATCACATTTCTCTGAGAAAATGTAGGCCATTTATAAGATTTTGTATAGAGGACAAATACATTCAAATCTGTTATGTAAATGTGTAATTAAAAAAAGTAGGAAAGAAAACATTTTTTGAGCAATACTTCTTTTTGTGTACTTGCAAACGTACTACCTACGTGTCTGAATTCCCAGCTAACAGATTATGAAGATGGAGAACGTGGTTTCTCACAAAATGACTTTGCCAAACAATACTTGTGCTCTTGTTCTTACGCATTTATACACCTGTAATGGGGGGAAGAGAGAATGTACATACATTGCCATAAGGAAGTGTGACCTGTCTCCTATCCCCACGTAAAAACAAAATAAAAAAAATAATAAAGGAAGAATCTGTTTGAAAGAAACCACTTACTACAGGTGGAAAGGTCACTGGTATTTGATTGAGAAATGCTCCTCTTCAGACCTTCCTGTTTTCTAGCCAGTTGTGAGAGAGGAAAGTTCGTTGGGAACAGTGTAACGTACCATGTGTGAGGTGAGCTGGAGACAAAGTAGTGACGTCTAAGGAAGGTGAGCTGTACTCTAGGGCAACATCCTGACCTGACAAGGAGGATGTGGGCAGCTCTGACGAGAATCGTCATTACAGCCTGTACCATTTCTTCCTTCAAGCTGGTGACCCCAGGCAGGCCTCTCACCACCTCTCCGTGCTGTGGAGAAGGGACCATAGAGGCAGGGACTGGCATTGCCCATGGAAAGTGGAAGTGAATTTTGTTGCCCACACATGAGGAACAAGGATTGAGGAGGGTCCTCTGCTCCTCTCTGCCTACAGCCACCTTTGAAGGTGAAGTCTGACCTGCCTTTCATCTAGTCCTGTTGTGTAGAACAGGGATAGTCCAGGCTTGGAGGAATCCAGAGACCTGCTCAGCACAGTGAACATTTTCCTGGACCTGGGCTTTCCTACCTCTCTAGAAGAGAACCTTCCCTCTGCTCTTCCCAGACCTGCTCTCTCTGTTTTCTCTCCTGCCCCTGCTCCTGCTGTGGCCTTGCTGCTGCAGTGTTGCCACCCCAGCATTATTCAGGGCATAGCTTGATGGCACTTTTTCTACTCATCCTAGTCTCTGAATATTATTGTGATCAGACAAGCAGAAAGATCCTAGACCTAAGATGTTGGTGCCTCCAGTCTGCAACGTGCTTGTACTGTTCAGAGCCGAGTCTTCCCATGCTATGTCTGTGCCAGGGGTCTGAGATGGACATAAACCGTGGTGATATAAGAATGCAAGGTAGCAGCACCAAGATCAGTGGTTCCCATATTAAATGTTGCTATAGAAAACACTGCTAAACTGTTTAAGTAGTTCATCTCTCAGAATCATCCACCTTATTTCCAGCTGCCTTCCTTGATCCACAAGTATATAGAAGTGCAGGATTCAAGAAAACTGGACTTGGTGATGAGGAAAGGGTCATGCTCTAAAGTACATGTGCCTGGTGAATGATCTCTTTGCCAAGAACCTTCCTTCCCACCTCCTGCCTCACCACATTCAAGAAAGCTTCTACCAGTAAATAAAGTGGGTTTCAGTCTCAGCAGTAGACAGTTCTAATCCACTTGCATCCTCAGCATTAAACAAATGCAAATCGATTTGCAATGACTTGCTTCACATGACACAGGCAACAGAGCCCAAGAGGCCATCAAGGAACCTGATAAATTAGATTAAGCTGCCTCTGCATCATAACACATGGACTCAGGCTATCATTTCGTTGTGCAGAAGGCTGTGGATACACTCATTCCAGTGTAGGTACTTTCTTATAGTCACAAGTGAAAGCTGATTAGTCTTCTATGTCCTTTCAATGGTTTTCATTTGGACCTCACAAAAGCCATTATGTTTGCAGAAGTCTCCTAAAAATAGCCAGCAGAAGAGAAAGTGTTATCAAAGCTTAGTGGAGCTTCTTTCACAGAGTAATGTGCTGAGAAACACTTCCAACTGCCACATGGGTTGGGGCAATCCCAAGCACAAATACAGGCATGGCAGAGAATGGATTGAGAGCAGTCCTGAGAAGGACTTGGGGGTGCTGGTGGACAAGAAGCTCAACATGACCCAACAATGTGCATTTGCAGCCCAGAAAGACAACCATGTCCTGGGCTGCATCAAAAGCAGCGTGACCAGCAGGTTGAGGGAGGGGATTCTGCCCCTCTACTCCGCTCTCCTGAGACCCCACCTGCAGTACTGCATCCAGCTCCGGGGTCCCAGTACAAGACAGACACGGAGCTGTCGGAGAAAGTCCAGAGGAGGCCACAAAGATGCTCAGAGGGCTGGAGTACCTCTGCTATGGAGACAGGCTGAGAGAGGTGGGGTTCAGCCCGGAGTAGAGAAGGCTCCAGGGAGACCTTATAGCAGGCTTCCAGTACCTGAAGGGGCCTACAGGAAAGCTGGAGAGGGACTTTTTACAAGGGCATGGAGTGACAGGACAAGGGGGAATGGCCTTAAGATGAAGGAGGGCAGATTTAGATGAGATATTAGGAAGAAATTCTTCCCTGTGAGGGTGGTGAGGCCCTGGCACAGGTTGCCCAGAGAAGCTGCAGCTGCCCCTGGCTCCCTGGCAGTGTTCAAGGCCAGGCTGGATGGGGCTTTGGGCAACCTGGGCTAGTGGAGGGTGTCCCTGCCCATGGCAGGGGGGTTGGAACTAGGTGATCTTTAAAGTTCCTCCCAACACAAAACATTCTATGATTCTATGAAGAAGTCCTAGAGAACAAAAATGTATTACTGCAAGAGACTTTCTTAGCCAATGGGAAGGATGAAAACATGTGGCGTATGGCATTTGCATTCATTCATTCATTCAAAGTAATCTGAACATAGCATTTATCTGTTCCTACTGTGAAGATTGTTTGATAATCAAGATCTCTAGAAATATCTAGATCTTTGAAGTCTGTAGTAAAGAATTCATTAGTGAGGAATGTAGGGAAGAATTAATTAATCAGAGTTGTTCATTTACCTGGACAGTTTGACAGGCTTTTTTTTTCACTTGAACCACCTGGGAATCCCTTTCGTGTTCCCTTACCTCCCCACCCTTTTCAGTTATTAGAAGAGTTGGGAGAGGAGTTGCTATCTGTCACTTACTCTTGCTTCACTGATTACAGTGCTTGATTGGTCAGTCAAATCTACTGGATTTTTTCTGCTTCTTGCCAAGAGGTCAAAACCAGAAGAATATGAATAGTGAATACCAGGTGTTGTGTACATTTCCTCATCCATGTGCGAATGTTGTTGTTTGTATAAAGAAGAAACATATTTACCCTTCTCAAAGTTCACTTTCAAGGCTTCCAACCTTATCTTTGGCCTCTTGTCTTTTGCACTTCCTTCTTCCATTCCAATAATGCTGGCCTTTGTGGGAAGACTTTCTAAGTCACTTTCCCCTTGGGCTCCTGGACTTTAGTCTTCATCCTTGATGACTGTCTCTGGAGGCAATACATTTGTATATGGCAAAACCTGTGCCACAGATTTTGACTCCTGATAATGCCATCCAAGCCATGATGGCTGCAGAGGTAGGAATCAGATGAAGATGGCTCTTCAGTGTTGGGATGGTCACCAGCCTTTTCTCATGAAATGGTTAAAACACAGAAACACAGGAAAGTAACCACTCTGGCAAGAGAGCGATGGATGAGAATTAAGCATTATTTCATGCTGCGGAAAAGCTTTGGATTCATTCTTCAATGAATGACACAGCTGTAATTGTCACTATGCAAAATTAAACAAGGAATACATTAAGAAAGATTCTTAATAGAAATCTGAACCTTTTTTTCCCCCATTTGATGATTCAAAAGAAATTTTAGACTAAAGTTAATTGGAACCTATGTAATTTACTTAACTATGCATAACATCCACTGATTTTTTCTGCACAGTTTTCATAGATTTTATCAGCTGACCTTCATTCTCTTGACACTTTCTTGCAATCTAACAGTCTTTCAGTGAACAGAGTTTTGACTTGAACTGCAAAGTGCCCAAGAGGAATGGGTTCATACTGGGGCTGGAGCTGTTGACTTCAACTGCAAGGTTCTTCAGGTATCTCAAAATGATTTGCTTACAAGTCTTGGCTCAGACTCTGTCCTCAATTATCTGCAGCAAACTACCCACGTGTTGAGACAAAGTCATCACTTACACACCATAGTATGAGCTCCTTTCTGCTTACGGCTGTGGGTCTTAAACAAGGAAACCAGCAAGCAATATTTCATGCCGCTCTCAGTCAACTTCTCTTGCTGCCACTCCAGCTCTCTTTCCCCAGGCCCTGGACTGGTAGCTCAGCCCAGGACCACTGATTGCCTCCTCTCCTTTCGTCACATCTCCATCACATTGTCTCTCCAGTGACTCCTACGTCCACCAAGAGGCTGCAACCACCTCCTACCTTGACCTTCTTGCTGCTGGCTCTGCTGCTGTTGGCAGAGGAATTGACGGTGTGGTGGAGCTAGCAATTTTGACAGGTTGCATCTGTCTTGATTAAGTGTCTCTCTGCTATCTTCATGTTGATTCAGCAACAGACACTTGGTGGGTTATGTTCAGAGACACCCCCCCAGTCATACTTGAACAGGGTCACCAGGTCTTATTTTATTTGAATATGCCAAATCTGTAAGAAATTTATGGCTCCCCAGAGAGACTTGCCTCACTAGTTGGAACCAAGGTATGAAGCTCTTTTATTATTTGCTGGAGGAAACCCATTTACGTTTCAATATTCCACTACCTTCCCCAGACCTGTCAAGGAATCTCCCCATAAAAGAAAAATCCTGAGATTCAGCAGCCAGAATTGAAAGATATCTTTGGATAGGAACTCATTTTCTTTGTACAATGAGGTGATTGTGAAACCTATAGTAGCACAAATATTTTCTTCCAGGCAATGGAAAATGTTACTCTTGAGATATTATCTTTCTGCAGAACCCAGGAAGTTACAAAATCTTGAATAACAAATCAAACATATTTTTGTTTCAGATCATAGGACTGTGGTTGTTTTATTGTTCTCCTGTAGAAAGAGAAACCTATAGAGCCACTCCCCTTCAGAAACAGACTATATATTGTGATGGTCCTTTCTATCAGCAGCACTTGATGAGATGGGTACCACTATGATTTTGACATGGCTACTCTTGTTAGGTCCAGCAGTTCTGGAGGCCAACTCAGGTAAAGCACTGACTTGTTCCAGCGCACATGAAAAAATTATAAAGACTGCTTGGGGTCCTCTCTGTTCATTCCATGAATAGAAATCACATTCATGCTGGTATCGGCTTGGGCAAAAGATTGAAAGGGGAAATTGGATGAAAGAGCACAGTTTTGTTCTACTAAAATTATGAACTAATCATCATAGTGAATAAGAATGATTTAAAACATTTAGTGGAGCTCATTTTGCTGCCATGGGGTTGTACTTGTCTTAGTGCCTTGTATCATTGTGATACTTGTGTCTGTGACTATGTTACGAATGAGTCATTCTTCCAGTTCCAGAAATTTGATCTAAGAATTATGGAATAATTTTTCTTTTTTGAAAAATGTATATTTATTCCAGAGTATATGCACACATACCTATGCTATATATTTAATATTGCTTGTGTTATTTGATTCTTCTTGATCTTGTGTACAATTTAATGAAATATAACAAGAAGTTAGTTTTCATAATCTAGCACTGTGGATGAATGAAGGACATCTAAAAGTAATGAAAGACATGAAACTCTTTTAGTTCAACATTTTTTTGTCATTGACTTTTTCCTTACCTTATTAGTTTCCATCTCCTAAGTGACTTAGGGGACTTTGAGCTAAATAGTTCTATGTATATCCTAGAATAATTGCAGGTGATTTTTCTAAGTAGTTATTTAAGCATCATTATGATAATTTATATTGCCATTATCCACTTCATCCATTTTTCTTTATCTGTCCTCTGCTTGCCTGGTGATAAGCCATCTCACTCTTGCTGCTCCAGTTCCTCTCTCTGCTTCTCTCTGCTCAGTTCTTCTCTCTTGGCTTCATTCCCCAGCCCCTGCCTCTGTCTCCTGGGTCAGAGTAAGTGCCTGTAATCACAGACTTTTCTCTTTTTGATACCTTTAAAGTGTGGGGCAGGATGCAACCTATCTAACTGCATGCCCAGCTGATGGTTATGCTCTCACAGTGATGACAGACACAGAATGAAAGCAAATAAAACTGGTTTAGATTAGCTTTTATTTCCCAATCCCACTCTGACTTTTTGACAGGTTTGCTGTTTCACTTCTCAAAAATCCTATTAGTGTGGTTCAAAAATGTGCGTGTCCAAGTAGATGTTTGAAGAAACGAATCAGATATAGAAGTCAAGGGGCACTTTTGTAACTTCTCCCTTTGAACTGCCAGTTAAACGCATACAAATAGGGACAAATTTAGTTTGGACACAGTTCTTCTAGTCCAACAATAAAGAATTAGGTGCAGTGAAGAAATTCTGGAGCTGTTAACTTCTCAGATTGGTTTTGCTTTAGATGACTTATTCAGTGCTTAATAACAAGCTAAATATGTATTTGGCAGAAATGCAAAGTATAACAAGTGCAGCATGCATGTTTTGATTTCCAAAGTGTAAATACTGTGAATCTTAAGTTACAGCATTTATTTGCTCACTTACACTTAGTGGTAAAGTCTTTAACAAACTTCTTCACCAAAAGTGGATCTCTCAAATTTTCATAATGGTCACTGCAGAATGTCTAATCAAGCTAATTCAAACTGGAAAGCAGATGAGTTTTACCTGAATGAATGCAGTAATCAGATATATACATGATAGGTTATTAGGTATTTCTTTATTTCAAACTCTAATATCATTTCACTGGCATATAAGAAATGAAGCCACTGGATTCCTATTGAATTTTTTATAATCCCATTGACACCATTGTCCATTCTGTTGAACACTTAGTAGAATTCTTCCATTAAATTACTCTAAAACTATAGGATTTGGTTGTGATGTGTGGATTCTAGGTCCTTAAAATTCTCCTAAAATTTTTAGAGGAAGGAAAGAAATTCTAGTTAAATTGAATAAACCAGAAAGAAAAATAAAGGATGGCTATTTTTTTTCTCCAAAATTCTGTAGTTTTCCTGAAGGATTCATTTGGTCTAATTCTGACAGCATTTTAAGCAAAGTAGTGCACTCCTCGTTGTCCTTCAGTAGTGCATAATATCTCATGAATTGCAATTTACCTGCCTGGTAGTTTTTCTATGCAGCGCTGTAGCAGCCCCATGAGCATAAGTTTAGGAAAAAGCCATGGTCTTGGCTGTCCAAGCTGCATCTTGCTGTGTCCCTGAAGCCTTGGTGATCTGCTTGAGCCAATCCCCCCAGCAGCGAGGTCAGCAGAGGCTTTGTACATCATGTAGAAGTGTTGCAGACGCATGCTTCTGCTAAGACACAGGTTGAGGGCAGGAAAGCTGTGCTGTACGTCCTAATTTCCAGTAGGACTCAACGCAAATTGCAATGTCTCCTTGTTCTTTAGCATAAAACATTTTGACAACAATGAATAAAAGAAATACATAAATGTGAAATGTGTTCTTAAAACATGCCATTGTCTTCCTGTTAACAAAGTAAAAAAAAAAGTGTTATTTTCTTAATACGGCTTTACCTAGATTTCATTCAGATATTGAAATTCATTTTCTCTCCTTTGCTTTCCTATTATGCTTTTCTTATCATTAAAGAACTTCCTCTCTTGCTGAAATAGTTTGTGCTTAGCCTGCTGTCTAAGTTTTCTGTGGAAATCTTGCATAAAATATATGTGGCTGATTTTGAGATGTGGCAGAGAGGAAGTAAAGAGGTGTGTATCATCACCTGTGTCCTCACAGGCATTTAATACTGGGCTAGGCAAGCACCTGCTAGGAATGATGAGGCAAGAGGACAGAATAGATGACTTCCTAACGTCACCTCCAGCTCATTTGTCTGACTGTGTGCTCAATTCCCTCTCTCCCAAAGCGACCAGTCTCCAGCTGGTGAATGGAAGGCACAGATGTGAAGGTCGCGTTGAGCTCTATTACAAAGGATGGCTGGGGACAGTTTGTGATGATTCCTGGGACCTTTCGGATGCCCAGGTTGTGTGCAGGCAGCTGGGATGTGGCTGGGCCATCGCAGCTCCAGGAAGTGCTTACTTTGGGCAAGGCTCGGGTGCAATCCTGCTGGATGACGTGAAGTGCACTGGAAACGAGGTCTCCTTGTCGGATTGTAATCACTCTGGATGGAGGATACACAACTGTGGCCACTACGAAGATGCTGGTGTTGTCTGTTCAGGTGCTGTCACATTTTTCTTTTCTAAATACTTTTGCTATAAATTGCATTCAGTATACATGTGTCAGCATAGGGGTATGCAGACATTCTCCTCCTGAGATAACATTTCATTCATTCAAGACATATGATGGAAAGTTATACCAGATATACGTCTAATCTTTCTTCCCACTTTATTATGAAGAATTTTCTAACTGTGAAAGGGCACACTCTTGAGACCTTCTGAAAAGGTCTGTTCTCGGGAAGCAGAGTCTGATCTTCCAACAACCCTGTCTTTTCACTCCACTGACCCTGCAGACCCAGCATGGACTCATGTTTTTCTCACTAGGGTAGTATACAAACTGTGATTGCTTACTCTGTGCAAAGCAATTAAAAAACTCAGAGATCAGATATGCGTTGCAATATGCAGAACTTTTATTCTGTCTAATCACTCAGCAGTGACAAAGAGAATAAGGAAACAAGTCAAATTTAGAGGCAAAGCTATGTCCTGTATGCAGTGTAGGAATGGGGCTAGATGAAACATCTTCTTGCAAGTTTTAATGCATCATTATGGGCAGTAACAATTTCACAGTCACAACCTAAACTGCCATAGCTGACAACTCGCTTTGCATTGTTCTGTATTTTTCAAGTTTTCCTTCAAGTTGAGGTCCATTAATATTCTTTTCCTTTACAAATATCCATCCATTTTGAGTAGTCTGCCACCTTGCTGTTTTCTGATTTTACTTTCCCCTTACTTTTTAAGAAAAAGTAGTTAATGTGTATGTTATTTTCTCCTGTATTAACAACAGATGGTTATGAACTGAGACATGGCTGACAGCAACAGGTTGTTCAGGTGTTTTATATATGTTGCAGTTTTCCACATTTCCTCAGAGGAAGAGCCTAGAGAGCTGAATTCATGCTAGAAGAAAATTCTGGCTACATCAGTGCTTTGCACTTGGAAGAAAACAACAAAACTTGCTCCGACACCTCTATTACCATATGTGTGCTGGGTTCAGTGTCTTTCTAAGTGCCATTTATTTCTTGCATTTGTAGCTCCAGAGCCTACGACAGACTGGCCGTATTCAACAGGTAATTCATGCTGGCCTGATCCCCTCCTGGCCTTGCACCAAGCATCACCCCAAGACCACTGTCCGGGCTGCTTCCTGGGGATGACCTGAGACTCTGCAGAAGGGCATCTGCAATGATAGGTCCAAGCCCTGCTGCTGCCAGCAACCCTAGAGCTCCTGACTCTGTGGCAGGGGCCTGTAGAGGACAGCCTCCAGCTGTGCCTGGGCCGTGGTGTCCTGTGTCTGGGAGTAGGTGCCACATCAGTACCTTTCCTGCTCTTGACATCTGGAAATACCACTTCTGAGAACAATTTTCAATTGGCTGTTACCCACCTCCTTTCTCTCCGTTGACCCCAGTCAAGATGGAGTATGCCATCAGAGTAATTTGGAATGATTTCGCTTCATTCTTGAGGAGCTGGGCTTGTAGTTAACACACAGATGTACCCATTGCACAAGCACGGTCCTCATGTGGGTGGTGTTTTTCTTCCGTATTCACAGAAGAGACCTCCACAACCCCAATGGCCTTCACAATGCCAACAACCTCAACACTGAAGACAACCTACATAGCAGAGACGACCTCCACAGAGGAGGCAACCTCCACAGCAGCAATGACCTCTGTAGCAGAGACGACCATCACACCATCAACCATCATAGCAGAGATGACCTCCCTAGTGGAGATGACCACCACAGCATTAACAACCCCCACAGCAGAGACAAGCTCCCCAGCAGAGACAACCGCTGCAGCATCATTCTCCTCCCTAGAAGAGACGTCCTCCCCAGTGGAGACAGCCACCACAGTGCACATGGTTACCACAGCAGAAGAGAGCACACCAGGTAACCCTGTCCACTGTCACTCACTGATCTCTTCAGTGCCCTGACCTCCCTTCCCAGACCTGATTGGACTGGTGGGAGTCTCCCATGTCTGGGCCAGTCCAGTCAGGCCATTCCAGCCATGCAAGTCCACAGTGAGGATGCAAGCAGAGCATGGAGAAGAGCTGGTAAACTGGGGGGGGGCGGTGAGACTTGGGGGTAGAACCTCTGTAGAAGTTGTTGGTGAAGTAAACTGGGGGGGGATTTCCTCTCACTGCAATGGGGGGGATTGTGACAGGGGATCATTCTGCCTTTGCCCCTTAAGTTCCTGCTCAGGTAGCAAGTCCCATAGCTATTTCCTAGACATGCTTTGGGATTTGGGATGTGACTGGAAAAGAGAAAGCTACTGCATCAAATGTTTTGTAATGCAAGTTAGACCTCCATGGGCGTGTGGTTCCTGCCTAGGGAGGAGACGGCTTTGTGAAACAGAGAAGTCACGATGGTCATTTCAATTGAATGAAAGACCTCCACAAGATAAGAAGTGCCATAGGACAGGAGGTCCTTGAAGACAGGTTAATTCAGGGTGCATGACATGCGCTGACTGTGTTCAGAGCCTTTTTCATTGATACTAAATTCTTCCTTGCATCTGTAGCACCAGTGCCCACCACAGACTGGCCATATTCAACAGGTAATTCATGCCCACCAGACACATCCCCTGCCTTGCAGCAACCATGCAGGCTCCCTGCTGTAGGCGCCCACCTGCAGACCACAGGGTGCTGGGCTGGAGGCACCCTGACCCAGTGCCACATGCCTCACCCCAGGTGCCCACCTGCGGCTGGTCGGCGGGAGGAATGGCTGTGAGGGCCGCGTGGAGGTGTACAACGGCAACAGCTGGGGAACGGTGTGCGACGACTTGTGGGACCTGAGTGATGCCCAGGTGGTGTGCCAGCAGCTGGGCTGTGGCCAGCCCATGGCCGCCCCGGGCAACGCACACTTCGGCAGCGGCTCCGGGAGCATCTTCCTGGATGACGTGCTTTGCCATGGGGACGAACTCTCTCTCCAGACATGCAGGCACAGCGGCTGGGGCGTGCACAACTGCAGGCACATAGAGGATGCCAGCGTCATCTGTGCAGGTGCGTGGGCAGCAGAGGCAAGGTTGGCTCTCCTCTGGAGCTCACAGTCCCCCACGTGCCCATCCCTTCCTCACCAAGATCCCCACCGTGTTACCCTATACCCTGAGGTGGGACCGTGTCTGTGCCCCAGCACTTTTCTCCTGAGCAACACATCTCACTTGTGGCTTTTCTTCCTCTGCACCCACAGCTGCCCTGGCCACGCCAATGCCTCCATCAGGTAATGCTCTTCTGTGGCTCTTCTCACTTTTTTTATTTGTGGGCTGTCTCCCTGTTGGGCTTTTTGAATTTGATTTTTGTTTCTATGGCAATATCACTTTAAACTTGCATGCTAATTCTTAGACAGGCTGTGATATCCCCTTGCATCTCAGTGACACTCATTATGCAGTTATGCTGTTTGGCTGTGGGCAAGCCATTTTCTCACCTGGCTCTTCAGCTGGGTCAAGGCTTAGGAAGTGTTGTCTAAATCTCTAACTTTTAACCACATACATCAGTACTGGCAGGGTGGTGTAGGTGCTTTGTTCAGCACTGAAGATCTAAAGGGCAACAGCATAAAACCATGCCAGGACTTCATGCACACTGTTATTCTATTGACTAATTTTTTGTGCGTGTGATACAGTTTTCTTATTATAATTTCTATACAGCACTCATACATCATTTTTTCTCCTGAATTGTTTTAATTTTCCATCTTTGTCTTTATCTACTTCCCTGATGGTATAACTTAATTTGTCTTGCTTTAGAGTTTCCTTAAAAAATGTATCTTCTTTTTCAAAATTATACTGGTTTAATTGAAATGCTCTCCATTTGCATTCAGAGTCACAGGTTGTTTATCAGAGAAGCTGTGTGCAATGGGTATAATTTTTGGCTCATCTGCTCGCTAGAGCTCCTATGGTCTTCAGCCTACTATTTTTGCATTAGAAAGCAGATTTTAGATGTAGAGCTTGACCTTTCACAGTTGAAAATAGTACAAAATTGAAGGTGCCCAAGAGCCTGTCCAGTCTGATCAGGGAAAGGGGCAGTGTCTGGGTACAGCTGATGCTCCCAAGCTTGGGATAGCCCAAGAATCCCAAAATCTGAGGCAGGAAGGAGTGTGCTGCACTGGGGAGTGTCCCTGTGCTGGAATGTAAAATAGGGAGAGGATGTTGCCTTCATGTGTCACATCTTGTAGGAATTAAGTTCAGAGCCTCTGCTCACCTTCCTATATGAAAACTTTTAGGACTATCTGTGTGTTTAACATAAGAATTAAATGCTATTCATGCTGGCAGGAATGTGGAAGCTTTTTGCAGCTACACTTATAGGAGAAATGAGATATATTTAAGACTTGGCCCAGGAGCCTGGAGCACTTATTTGAGTCTGAGACCATAAAATTACAGAGTTCCCTAGAAGACTTGCAACTAATTTATCCTCCAAAGTCCTTCAAGGAATAAAGAGAAGCAGCAGAGTAACTGAGGCGATGCTGTCTGTTCAGGAAGGTACTTCCATTCTGACTGTCATGACACCTCCCAGAATCAGATCTCAACTGCAGAAAGTAGAGACCAGAGCAGAAAGCATCAAGGTCTTACCAGCCCAGCCTGAAGAGGGTGGAGTGACATCATGGATGTGACAGGGAATCCCAAATGCAACGTGAAAGTAAACCTAATGCAAAAACAAATATTTGGTTTGATGTGGGTCATACAGAATATCTGCAGTCAGCTGGAGACCTGCTTTTCAGGACCTGTGGATGAGACATATACAGCTCAAGTACAATGTTGTAGAAGTTACAGTAAGTAAATTCTCTTCCATTTCTTTCTGCAGCACCTTATTTTTGTGGTGGCTCAATCTCAGATTCCTCTGGGATGCTGCAGAGCCCATTCTACCCTGGAAGTTATCCGAACAACGCTGACTGCGTGTGGGAAATACAAGTAGAGAACAACTTCCGTGTTGTGCTCACGTTTAGAGATATTGTGTAAGTAACACATTGATTCTCTGGGCAAATAACAAAGTCAAAACTTACTTGAGAAGTTAGAAAACTTATTTGAAACAGGCAACCTTCCCAATTTTAGAGATATTTTCAACAACATCCAGCAGTTGGAAGACTACAACAAAATCTGGATTAGTGTAGTGTTTTCTGCTCGCAACAGTATATTTGCTATAAATACATACAAAATGAATAGAAGCTCTGCCAGGAAAACTGTAAGTGCTGAAAGATTTTATCACGTGTTGGGCAGTTAAATCAGAGTTTCGGAAACTCATTTGGCAAGGTGTTGACATTTCTTCGCCAGGATGCAAAGCAGCAGATGCCAGGATGACTACATTGAACTCTATGACGGGCCTCCTCACTCTTCCCCACTTCTTGGGAGACTTTGTTCTGGTTCCTTTCCCACCTACGTATCCTCTTCAAACATGATGACCATTCGCTTTCACAGCGATTCTAGATACACCTTCAGAGGGTTTCAGGCTCACTACTCCTCCATTCCAGCAGATCACAACACTAGTAAGTTCCGGGTTGGTATTTCTCAATGGACAAGCTTGTTTATTGTTTTTGTTTGCAAAATAAATATTTGTGTGTATTTAAAGATGTTAGGGAAATGAAATTATGCATGTGAAATATTGGGGGGGGGTGAACTATCTACCTTCTAAATTAAGAAAAAAACAGCATTCAGTTCAATTACAACCTTTAATCATAAACAAATTCCTGAAGTCACTAATATGTTTTATTTTCTTCTTCTACCAGCCCTTCAGTGCTTGCCAGACTACATGCATGCGGTGGTTAGCAGAGACTATCTCCAGTCTCAAGGTTACTCGGCACAGATGGTCACCCTGAATGACAATCACTGTGAACCAACAGTCACCTCACAGGAGGTTATCTTCAATATTCCCTACAATGGCTGTGGGACTATGCGAGAGGTACGCTTACCATTGTGCGCGCTGAATTACAGGACCCGCTTTAAAAGAGTCACGAAAGGGCCATTGCGGTCCACAGTGCTAAGTGGATCAACGAGACCTGAGGTTTTTAGCTTTCCATGCCTTAGGGAATCCCCATGCTTAATAGAAATGAGCTTCTAGGGAGGAAAGCATGGAAGTTATATGAACTTTCTGTGATTTAAAGTAAACATAGTGTTTTAAGTGCCATGCAGGTTTGGGATGAATGTGCATTACACATGCGGTGTTTTGTACAGATGTTCAATGAGTTAGCTGTGCCTTGGATTTAACAAAGAGTTTTTCTCCACTGATTTCTGTTTAATTACATACTTCAGCAAGTTTATGTACAATGTGTGAGCAGAGAAGACCAACATCAAGCTTCTTGATTTAAAGAGTTTAAGATGAATCTACATTTTAAATTACATATTACTCTATCAAAGCTTAGAACATGCTAAAAATACAATTCCTCACTTTATATTACATGTTAAACAGGAGAACAATGATACAATCAACTATTCCAACATGATCAAATTTAGATCTTCTGGGTCCATAATCAAGAGGAAAAAGGATATTCACTTACATATCAGTTGCAAAATGCTACAGAAGACATGGATACAATTAATGTATGTTGCTGAGGATACTGTAGACGTGCATGAAAATCAGTTTGGAAGATATGATGTGAACATCACTTTTTATGACTCCTCATCATTCTTACATCAAGTGCATGACTTCCCATACTACATTGACTTGAACCAAAATTTGTACCTTCAAGTTTATCTTCACAGCTCTGACCCAAATCTGGTGGTGTTTGTGGAGGCATGCATGGCATCACCTGATCCACATGATTTTAGCACTCTCACCTATAATATACTCGAGAACGGGTAAGAGCTTTCTCAAGTTGTTAGAAGCATGACTCTAATACCTTTTCTGCATTTATTTAAAAGATTAGAGCCAATGTGAATTGGTTCAGATCTCATTATCAACAGACTGTTTTTACAGTATGAGCCTGGAAATAAGAAATTTAGATCTTACTAGCACTTTGTTTCACTTACTTCATCCTTGTCCTCTATGCAAAACTCAAATTAGTGGGAGTGAGGTAGATGAGATGAGATGAAATGGTGAAAATTGGCAGCAGGAATCTATCGTCTTAAGCATTAAATATTTTAGTGAAATGAGGTCGAGTATTAGATGCATTTTTTCATGTTTTGTGTAGCACAGACATGTAGTAAAGAGTCTGTTCTCCCCTCTTCACCACCTAAAGTCCTCTCTTGGAAAAAAAAAAAGAGTTGCCAATGCTCTAGCTGCTACCTAGGACTTAAATAAGTCTATACTTAAAAAGTGCATACTATGCTATAAAAGTTGCATTTTTATTCCATTGTTTTCTTAGTACCTGGCTCTGATATAATTTTGGTTTAATCTATTGTATGCCTGGAGATTAATTCTCTTTTTCATTTCTTTCTAGATGTGGAGATTCTTCCTATGCCACATACTCCTTCCCTGACAGCCACTTTGCTCGGTTCACATTTAATGCCTTTGAGTTCATTAGCCGTCATCCGTTAGTCTACCTGCAGTGTGAGCTGGTGGTGTGCAGGCTCCGTGACTATTCCTCCCGCTGCTACCAGGGCTGCATTAGCAGATCCAAGAGACATACGAGTCCCGCTGAGGAAAAAGTGAACGTGGTTGTTGGACCACTTCAGCTTCGAGAAGGGGGTGCTCAGAGTAGGAATACTAGTAAAGGCAAATAAATATCTCTCATATTTACTCTAAGACTGCTTAGGGCTTCATGAAAAGCCATAGCTCTGCGTTTCTGACATCTGTCACTGGAATCTGCTTTTGCTAACTTCACCATAAGAAGGAAAGGATTGTCTGGCTGACCCAAATGTCTACAAATGTCTTCTTCTTTCAGCAACTTGCAAACCCCCTGTTGTCACCTGCATGTCTACAAAGTGTAACTGCTTTGGCTGTCCCAAAGGAGAGGTAGCACGTAACCCAATTTAGTGCTGTAACTCCAGTCTGATTGTGTAACAAGATGGCCAGCGGGTAGCAAACTCCCAGCCTTCTTGAGAAACAATTAATTCCCTCAGTTGGGTTCTGCTTATGAAATTTGCATAGTTAAGTTGTCATCCCTGTTAATATAAGGTTTGTTCAAATAGTTTAAAGCAATGAAACTGTAAGAAGTGAGGTTATTTCTGACTCTGATCTCAGAACCATCCCTTTTAACGCATCAGCTCTTTGTGCCCTGATCGTTAATATATTGAGCCCGAACCCCCTCTGCCTTTGCTCGCAGTGCTGGGCTCTTCCATGCCTCCTCCCCAGGCAGTTCCCACTGCTGCCGATAATGCCCTCACACCACTTGCTGCTGCTGCCACCATCCCGGCAGTTGTTGTTTTCGTTCTTGCCGGTTTTCTTGCGAGACCTGCACTGAAGAAGCCACTTTTGCGTGGGATAATGCGAGATCAAAGGTCAGCATCAGCTGCTAAATGATTACAGGGCAAACCAAAATGCTTCACTGGCGACAGTCACATATGTGCCAGTTGTAAGAAGCTGTGATGTCTTTATCTACAATGAATCGTAGCCTGTCGCAATGCTTTAGGATAACTTTGTAAGCCTAACAGCTCTGAAATAATTAAGAAATAATTTCAACCTTCATGTCACGAGTTGTTTGGTACAATCATTACATCATTTTTCTCCTCTCTATTTCCCTTCTCACATCCTTCTGAGACCATTTATCGGATGCCTCAACATTTTGTGAGCTGGATTAAAAATGTGAATGAGGCATCAATAAATATTTCAAAGTTTATTAAATGGGAAGAAGATTTTATTTTGGGAAAAGTAATAGGTCATGTCTGGAAAGCAAATGTAAAAATTGATCTTACCATGGCATCTGGAATTGTGGCTATACAATATTCTAATTATTCTGAGCTTTGCTTTTAATGCTAAATTTCTCATTGAAACAATAATGGATCTGTGCTTATTTATAAAATGCAGAGATTTCCAAGCTGAAGTAATCTGTTGTGTGAGGGGGGTAATTTAAAATCAAAGGAACGAATGTTTACAAAGCAATAATTCTATTTTGTCTTTCAAATTAATGTCTCTGTGATTAAAATACAAAAGAATGTTTTACTGTGTTGAAGAGCGTGGTCTATTGGATTAAAAATTCACCAAGCGGTGGACTGAGCCCCTGCTGCACTACCTAGGGAATTTCTAAATATCTTAATATAGGCTTCAAAAGGAATCAGCTAATTCTTTTTCTTTCTGCACATGCAAATTTACAGAAAATATCTGCCTCTAGGAAGCCAGATTGCTGACCCTTGATTTAGAAATGCCTTTTCTTTTGGTTTCCTTTACTTTCCTCTGCGTGTCACACACAAAAGCAAAGTGACCCACGTTGCTCAGGGGACTCGTAAGGACCTGTCTGCCTGCATTTCCCCCGCCCCTGTGCTCCCTCCAAAGCAGATGGCTGGTTGATGGCTGAGCACCCTCTCCCATCCAAGTAGGTCCTGCATCCGCTGCTGTTCCCATAGCTTCACCAAAGGGGAGGACTTCAGGAAAGGTGACGGGAGCTTCTCCTACGTGCCAGCAAGGAAGAACTGTCCTCTACAGACACAGTGTTTCTCCATGGTATCAGAGAGAAAGCTTTCCCTCCAGTATTTGACTTTCTGCCCATCAATTGTATTTTGAAACACTCCTACACACTGCTGTGAAAAGGTGTGAGGTACCTCTGTTTTGTATGAGTGTTGGGCAGACCTTTGTGTGTGTGTGGCTACAGCAAGGCATTTCAATGGAGTTAAACTGGAAAGGGTGGGTAAAAAATAAAATCAAGTCTAGCAGCAAAGGTAAAACAAATGACCAAACCTCACAGGGAAGGTCTTGAAAGACTCTGTGGTTCCTCATGGATGATAGATGTATTTGCAAAAATAAAGAGCAACAGACCACAGAAATCATCATGCCCTGAGAGGTCTAGAAAGAGTTCCCCAGCCATTTTAGAGTAGCTACCATTGCTCTTTTCTCTCCTGCCATTTCTGTATTCTCCTTATGACACACACCTGCTGCTCCTGAGATCCCTACTACGGCCCTGGTCTCCTTCTCGCTCCACATTGTGACACTTGTCCCCATGAGCACTGCAGCCTGTTTCCCACACAGCTGCAAGGTCCCTGCTGCTGCCTCCATTCTCCATGCCAGCCCCCCTCCGTGCCACCTCCTCCTTGGCCACGGGCACCACTGCTCACCCAGAGCATCCAAAAACACACTAGTTGGAGCTTCCTCTGCACCCTCAGCCCAACATCTTCACAACAGATGTTTCCCTAGGCAATCTCTTCTCATGCTTAATGAGACTCACTATTGAAATTAGTGGCACCATAGAAAAGGCTTTTCATAATATCTACCCTCAATTTTCACTGTTGCCATTCAAGCCCATTAGTTCTTGCCCTGTCTCTCCTGGCCATGGGGAGTTATTTTCTCCCTTTTCTCTTTAGGTGCATTTTACCTATTTGCAGGTCGATGGTTTTTAATTAAGTTTTCACTTCTCTAGATTAAATAAATCTAAATCGAAAAGATAGTGGGCTGATAATGGTGTTTTGTTTGCAATATTTAAGGCTGAACCCCACAATCTGATCTAAAGGCTTGTCAAAACAATTGGAAGCTTTCCCTTGGACATATATCCTAAACCTGGCAAAACCATAAATCTCATCCAAGAGATCAAATCTCAGTCAGGACACTTTTCAGGTTTCAACAAAATGTCATTTAAATGTTCAAAGACATTTTATGTCTCCTTTCCAGAAGGAAGTTTTGTACAATCTTTTAATACTTTTAGTTGCTGCTCACAATAAAATTATGTCATTTCTTCCCCCCCGCCCTCCTCCCCCCCCCCCTCTTAGTTGTATGCTTTGTACTTGTGAGGACTTTGGCTTCTCAGGACTTACCCAGCCTTTCAGAGTGTGTTGTGCACATTCATAAATCAGGCTGAAATATGCTGGAAATGCAAATGGCCAAATCCCACATAAACATTTACCTCTGGTGCATGAAAACATGAAAAGCGAGATCTGGGATTTTTGCCTTTCATCTCCTAATTGAAAATACAGAGAATTAAAGCCAAAATGTAAACTAAAATTGTTTATTTGGCCTTTTGATTTGTTTTCTTGTTTATTCAGGTTGTGTGGGATCAGTGTTATGCCACCCACATGGTGAAGCCTGGTGCCTGCAAACACGAGGACGTCAAGAACCAGGAGTGCGCGGAGGCCACTGCCTTTGCTCTTTTTGAATGAACTTTCTGGAGGCTGCTTGTTGTCACCTCCTCCATCCTCAGAGAAGACACACCAACCATCACTTGGCAGGTTTTTGCTTTGAATAACTCTCCGACTTTGGTATTAGATTATTTAATTTCTTCCTAGTGTGTCTGTCACCACTCAACCATGTAGTAGGTACTTGTTCACTCAGCAGTATGTACTCAACCAACAATCTCAGCACCAACTAAACATGGTGTTTGCAACATCATGCTAAAATCCCCTGCAGCATGAGCCATGTTGGGAGAGGACAATGACTGAATTACACCACGTATATCCAGACCACGTAGCTGCAAGTATTTATAACTCGAAAGAAACAGCACATCCCTGAACAGCTCTTCTGAAGTGGCACTTGAGAAGGTTTGGTTTTTTTTAATGGAAAGAGAATGGATCCATAGCAATTTGGTTTCAAATACATATACCTTTTTTGGTAAAAAAATTGTATGGGCTCTGTGGGTTCCTGCCAGCGTGCTGCTCCCAGCGTTACCATGCAACCTGTTTAGCCAGCATTGAAGTTAAAGCAAAACTCAGAAATAAAGTTGATGTTTGTTTGTTTGTATGCTGAATTTCCTGTGCTTTGGTGTCCTGTTTATCCTTCTATTCTTACTTTGCAATATGAAGCAGATAATTCAAGTCTGTAGTTCTCTTTCCCCAGAACATACTAGAAAAATATTTATAATTGGGTATTAAGAAACATTATTTTGTTTCTGGGTCCCACAGCCAACAAGTAGATTGATTTTCCAGTTGTTAATAACAAATACCCATGTTTTGTAGATTGAGACTAAAAAAAATATCTTATTTGGGTTTGCAGGGTATGGGTAGGAAACACAATTTTTCTTGTTTTCATTACTTTCTTCCCGTGCCTTGCCAGAGCAGCCCACAGTTTTTCAGGAGTATCAAGCTGAATTAAGCAGCTAAACATAACCTTCTGCTTACAGTTCTGACTCTGGTGTCCTTTAATGCCTGAGACTGAATGCTTGCACCAAATTCCAATTGAATAACTAAATGAATATACTCTGGAGATAATTTTCACTGGACTGATGATTTTATTATTTTTTTAATAACTCCATCAGACTTGCCAATCATTGGCAAGCTTTATTAACAGGATTGCACTAGAATCTACCTTGGGCAGGAAATCAGGCAGGCAGCAACTGCAGCTGGGTTGCTGAATTGTCCACTATGCTTAATAAACTCAGAGGAAATAGCAAAGGTATTTCTTGAGGCTGACCCACCACTGCCCTTTGTTTGTGACAAGTTCAAAATAAAAAGAATTGCAATCCTTTGCTGTCCAGCATCCCTGAACCCAAGCACAACTTTTTGCACAATTTCTGTTAAATGCCTTGTGTTACAAGAAGATATTTTCCTTATTTATTTGGTTTTCTTTATTTTGCCAGTTTTATTTTCATGGGGTTTTTAAATTTAATTTGGGGGGTTTTTTTGGCAGTTTATATCTAGCTGGGAAAAAAATAAGGAGATATTAAAATTCTCACAACAGCTTGTGTATTTCAGGAATTTTTCTATCTCATACTCAGGAACTATAACACAAAAAGCATATTTTAATGTCATGCCTAGCTGAGAAAACTTGTCAGTGACCCAGTTGGGTCATTGGGAGTGAGGTTTGTTTTCATTTCCTGGAATAACACTTGGATCACCTCTTTTGCCCTGAATCACCTGGTACCCATCCAAGCAGACTTTTCCTTGTTCTTTCTGAAATAAGTTAAATAGTTACATGCTGTAATGTAGAAATGAATTGGACTGCTGTTGTTCTAAAGAGCCTGCCAAGTTTGAATGACTGTCATCTTCTTTTTTTGTATTTTTTTTTCCATTTTCAGAAACTATAGTTTCAGAGAGATGGCTTCTCTCTTTCCTCCTCTTTCTGTATGAAGACCGTGAGGGCTGTATTTTGTCCTTATAGTCTTGCAAACCTGTTGAGTCTAAGGAAGTTTTCTGTGGGTGTGTGAGTGACTAAATGTAGTAGATAAAATGTGGGGTTTGAACCGCTGCAGTCAGATGAGTGTTGCCTGGTAGCCTTGGAGGCTGAAATTCATCTACTTGGATGGGGATGAAACTCCAATAGAAACCCATCTACTGGTGATGGGGATGAAGTCTCTTATGTTTTTTCCAAATGACTTTTCCCTTCCTATCTTCTTTTTCCTCCCCTCTCATCCCTGCTCCTACCATGCAGATAAATTCCCAGTGCATGTCAAGATCAACAACAGGTTGCCCAGAGAGGTTGTGGCTGCCCCTGGCTCCCTGGCAGTGTTCAAGGCCAGGTTGGATGGGGCTTTGGGCAACCTGGGCTAGTGGAGGGTGTCCCTGCCCATGGCAGGGGGTTGGAACTAGATGGGCTTTGAGGTCCCTTCCAACCCAAACCATTCTAGGATTCTCTGATTCTATGATCTTGTTACTCCTTGCACTCAGAACAAAGACTGAATTTTCTTCTGTGCCTAACCAGTTGCTAGCACAAAAGGACTCCGACTTGAGGGCTCCTCATTTGCTGAAGTTATCTGGTTATAAAAGGTCTATACACAGGTTCAGCTGGGGATGTTGAGGTGTTTCTGAAGCATTTGGTATTAGTTACCACCATCTTCCATTGCTAAGCCTGGTTTTGAGCAGAGCTTTTTTCATGAAATATGATGAAAATTGAGTTACACTGATACGAGGGCTCTGTTCTCCCATGCAAAGAGGTGGCAGGGAGCAAAATTTAATAGTAATGTGGCAAAGCCAGGCCTTTTTTCCAAAACACTGGATCCTGCTGTCCCTAGTCGCAGGCTCAGAAAGCCAACTATGAAGCCCCAGTTGCAGGAGGGTGGCCAAAACCTATCGCTTCAGTTTCTTTTCGAGCTCCAGGGCAGCTTGGGTAGCCTCCATTTGAAAGCTGCACACTGTGCATGTAGAGTAAACACTTGAGCTGAGCCTTGCCAGTGTGAAACAAGCCACCTTTGTTTCATAAAAGTTCACTGTATTTCTCTAAGGAATGTATTGTTGAGGAAGACAAGTGGACTACTCTCTGCCAACACTGCAAGGATTAATCCAGGCGTCACATGAGATGCTTCCGAAGGCTGTGAAGTATGACAGCTGGCATGACACTTACAGCTCAAGCTGAAAATTAACTATTGAAAATACAGACTAGAATTTGTGCAGTCTTGAGGGATTTCTGGCATTGCATTTTTTAAAAAAAAAAAAAAGCACTTTATTTCCTAGCAGATAAGGCAGTCCATCGCCCTGGTAATGCTTACAGCTACAGGTGCCCTGGTGCCCGGGGCATGGCTGTGTGTGGTTAAGACCTCAGCCAGCTCATGGTACCCCTGCCCCGAGAGTTGCCCCAGGTGGGGCTTTCCTTGCTGGGACTTGCTCTCTCCGGGCTCATGGACAGCACACATGGTCCAGGGAGGGAAGTGCTGCAAACCCCTGCAACCCTCTAAGCCCACAAAGCCACCCGGATAGACCCTGGGCAGAGCCACCACCACGGACGTGGGCTAGGGGGGTCTGGTCTGCCAGGGGATGGGAAATACAACCACCCCCTAGCTCCACTTCGGGACAGAGGAGAAACTGAGAGGTGGAAAAAGTCTAGCATCATTTTTCACTTGGCATCACTAATTTTCTCCTTGGCTGCATGCAGCTGGTTCCTCCTGGGCCAGTGACTGCCACTGGATATGCCAAGGGGAGGGTTTAACCACTGGTCCCATAGAAGAGAAGGGCTTCAAACAATAATTAAGGTAACCAAAAAATCAAGGTAATATAAATAAACCCTTGCCAAAAAAAATTAAGAGAATATTTTTAAAAGATAAAAGTATCTCCATTGTATGAAATCACTAGCTTAAAAAATAATAAGGCTGGTCAAACTGCAGAGCACACCCCTTTAAGTCTACATGCTTATAAATTCTGAAACATGTTTTATCAGCATTATAGGGAACCTGGTTAACATGAGTCCCATGCTGACCACTGTTTGGATGCTACTGCTGCACGGAGGATGTCTGCAGGGCTCAGGTACTGTGCCTTATGCTGTTCAGTGCTACCTCCCTCTCTCTTGTGTTTTCCTCTAAAATCAATATTGGCGAATTTTGTAACCTGTATCAAAGCCCACTCAAACTGGTCAATATCATCAGTGTATAACGGGCTTGAGGACTGAAGATGCCATCAAAGTTTTTAATTATTTCTTGTAATGTAATGTAGAAAACACATGTATTGTATTGTATTTTAATGCATTGTAGGAAAAAAAAATACATAATGATAAGTAATTAATTTTCTTTAGTGCACTGGAGGGCTTAGGCAAAAGTATAATGACACACTGAGAGGGAACCTCAGCAAGCAGGTAGGAGCATTTGCTCATATGTGTAGCAGGTTAGTCATGGCCTAGAGGTTGGACACAGCCTAGGTCTGAATTACTGCTTTGGATACACCAGCATCAGCAGATCTGTTCCTGATAGCGAGGTGTTTGCGACACGGTTTCTGTGAGCTTTGGGAATAATATTAATCAATGTGGGTACTAATCTGGAAGTAGTTCAGAGCCAAGGGGAAACAGCGGTCTTCAGCTGGAAGCCACGCAGTATACATTTTGCACACCCAGTACGAAAGTAGTCCCTAAGGGGCCACATGCATTCGATTTTTAATTCAATAAGTGAAATACCAATGGCAGTGACCTTCTGCTACACTATTCTCTGCTCTGGCTTCTTTGTTAAGTCCATCACTGGCCAGATAAAACACAATGTGCCATCCACACTAGATCATGACGGCATTGTGTCCGTGTAACTCTATGCAACTGCCATAAGGACACTCACATGCTTCATTCTTGGAAGATGCTTTAAAATCAGGCCTAAAACCACAGGAACTCAAGTCTGGTGCACAGCACAGGTTAGAGAACACTTTCCCTGCTGATGGCTCCTTAAAAACCTGTTGTAAAGTGTTTCCTCCAATAGCCTGAGACTGCAGGGGTCACTAAAAACACGTCACCCTAATAGTTGATCTAATTTACTTTTGTCTTCCAAAGAATTGTCAGTGTCACTCAGAGTCCACCCAATGCTTTTATACTACCACCACATTATTTTAATCCCCTGTAATCTGTATTAACCAATACTATTTGCTCACTACCAAGACTAGGGAGGAGCACCAAAAAGCTATCCCGAGGCACATTCTGCCCTTACAGAACCAACAAGGTTTCACACAGGAGACTTTTCATTAACTTAAGGTCCTAATCCCACATGCCTCACCTTGACAAAGCTTCTATTGAAGAATGCCTGCGGATTATTTATTTGAGTGAGATAATCAGGATAAACTAAATTCAAATGTTTAGAGTCACCACTCTTTTGGAGCCATGTCAGACCCTTCTGAAGAAGGAAATGCCATGCTCAGGTATCTGTCCGTTCTAGGTCCTTACCCAAATTTAACCCCGGCAACTTTTTTTTAATATCTGTCAGATGGTAAAAAAGTTGCAAAGTCTTATCGTGTTCTCCATTGATTTTCAAGTTGCTAGCAAGGAAAGTCAGCTCATAATCTCATGTCTCATTGTTTTTGTCACCTTCAGAACACATGTATTACAAAGAGTTTAATTAGCCAGTTGTTGAACACTTTCTGAAACAAAAATAGGTTTTGCAAAGAAAGGTGAAGTATTATCACAGAATCATAGAATATCTTGAGTCAGAAGGGATCCATAAGGATCATCGAGTCCAACTGCCTGCTCCCCACGGGACTACCTAAAACTAAACCGTATGACCAAAAGCATCGTCCAGACGCTCCTTGAACTCTGACAGGCTTGGTGCCGTGTCCACTTCCTTGGGGAGCCTGTTCCAGTGACCAACCGCCCTCTCAGTGAAGAACCTGGTCTAAAAATATAGTTACTTTTACAAAAAATGTGATTGCTAAAATGTGTATTTTGTCTATTTCCGCCTCTCACAGCTTCTATGGGAACTGAAATACCTGGCAATTTCAATTTTGTATTTATTCAACCATTTTTATCTTGAAATAATTTTCCTTAGCATAAGCATCTTCCTGTTTAAATTATTACCAATTTACATCTTATTTAGTTTCTTCAGTAATTTATGCATGAGAACTTCTTAAAATATAGTACATTTTGACCACAATGAAAGCAATAATGTTGATTTACCCAGTTTTCATGAAGCTAACCATGGATTTTTAATCTTTAAGGAGAATTAGTAATTGAAACTGAAATGTACATCTGGTTCATAGACTACTGAAAGGATGGGACTTTTTGAGTGTGAAAAATTTCTTCACTGCATGTGGTGGGTTGACCCTGGCTGGGGGCCAGGTGCCCACCAGAGCCGCTCTCTCACTCCCCTCACTCACCAAACAGGGGAGAAAAGGCATAACGAAATGCTTGCAGGTCGAGATAAGGACAGGGAGAGATCACTCACTAATTGTTGTCACGAGCAAAACAGACCGAACTTAGAGAGGGAATTCATCTGATTTATTACTAGGCAAAACAGAGTAGAGGAATGAGAAAATAAAATCAACTCTTAAAACACCTCCCCCCACCCCTCCCATCTTCCCGGGCTCAACTTCACTCCCGGCTTCAACCTTCCTCCCCTCAGCGGCACAGGGGGACGGGGAGTGGGGGTTACGGTCAGTTCATCTCATGGTGTTTCTGCCGCTTCTTCATCCTCAGGGGGAGGACTCCTCTCATCGTTCCCCTGCTCCAGCATGGAGTCCCTCTCACAGGAGACAGTCCTTCACGAACTGCTCCACCGTGAGTCTCTTCCATGGGGTGCAGACCTTCAGGAGCAAACTGCTCCAGCGTGGGTCCCCCACAGGGTCACAAGTCCTGCCAGCAAACCTGCTCTGGCATGGGCTCCCCTCTTCACGGGTCCACCAGTCCTGCCAGGAACTTGCTCCAGCGTGGGCTTCCCACAGGCCACAGCCTCCTTCAGGTGCCTCCACCTGCTCCGGCGTGGGGTCCTCCACGGGCTGCAGGTGGAATCTCTACACCCCCTCATCCTTCCTCCATGGGCTGCAGGGGGACAGCCTGCTTCACCATGGCCTTCACCACGGGCTGCAGGGGGATCTCTGCTCCGGCGCCTGGAGCTCCTCCTCCCCCTCCTTCTGCACTGACCTTGGTGTCTGCAGAGTTTCTTACATCTTCTCACTCCTCTCTCCGGCTGCAAAAGCGCTCTCTCTCTCTCTAAGTGTTTTTCTTCTTCTTAAATAAGTTATCACAGAGGCGCTGATTGACTTGGCCTTGGCCAGCAGTGGGTCTGTCTTGGAGCCGGCTGGCATTGGCTCTGTCAGACACAGGGGAAGCTTCTAGCAGCTTCTCACAGAAGCCACCCCTGTAGCCCCCCCTGCTACCAAAACCTTGCCACACAAACCCCACACACTGCAACAGGTTGCTAAAAGTCCAAAGTCTTAAAAAAGAAAAGGCATTGCGTAAAACAGTATTTTTCATTTTATCTGTTGGGTAGAGTTACCTGACATACAAAAAAAAGTTTAAGAGATTTTTTTCCATTTTCTAATGACACTCAAAGGCCCTCAAGTGATATTAAAATGCAAGGAAAAAAAGAGAATTTAGTTATAAGAAAGTCATGGTCACTTTGTGTTGCTTTGGTTTGATTAACCTCATCTCTTGGTCACTCTAGTCTTGATGAGTAAAATCTTGATTCTGCTTTTACTAATTTTAATACTTCATTGTTAATACATCAATAGATAAATGTCCACTACCATTTATCTAACCTAGGTCATTTATTTCATTACTATTAATTTCATAACCAGTATTCAGCTGGGAAGGAAAACCTGATTTAGGTAACTGTGAACATCTGCCTGCCCAAGCAGGGGATCTTTGGCTCAAACAATGACCCAGGAAAAACCAAGTGATTGCAAATTGCCCCCCAGTGACACTAGGTCTGCTGGCACTAATTACATTGCTGTCTCTATCTTCCCTGCAGAGGAAAGGCCAGGAGAGAATCCAGTAGCCGCTGTGATATACTGAATCAACTCCAGAACTACTCCAGAATTTTAACTTAGTGGTTTGGCAACCTGCAATGTCTTATCTCCTTCACTCTTGTCTTTCACAGAAGTGTCCATGAGGTTGGTAAACAGACATGAAGGTCATGTTGAAGTCTATTACAAAGGAAGCCAGGGGACAGTCAGGGATGGCTTCTGGGACATAAACGATGTGTGGCTTGTGTACGGACAGCTGGGATGTGGAAAAGCCCTCTGCACTGGGAAATGCACGTTTCATTCCAGGATCAAGGAACATTTTCCTGGATGATGCGCAGTGCCATGGAAATGAATCCTATATATGGGAATGCTCTCATACAGGATGGCCAACACATAACCGTGGCCACAATGAAGATGCCAATGCTGTCTGTTCAGGTACTTGCTGCTTTATTTTTTTTTCATTTCAAGAATTTTCCATAAGATGCATTTCCAAGTATAGCTGAAAAATCATTAGGAGTTGAGCCCATGATGCAAAATCATGCCTTGCTATACTTCTGTGGACTATTTGAGACCTAACAAATATGAATCTCATACCTATTTGCCAGCTCAACTCATCGCGTTTCGGTTGTTCTTACAGGGTCTGCAGAATAGAGAGGGGATGAAGATGTACATTAACTTTAAGCCTGGCAAATTGCTGAGGCATCTACAAGAAATGTCAGCAGGCACTTTCACCTTACAGATCCCCAGTGTCCATGAGAACTGGATTTCTCAGTGAGGAATGATGAGGAAAGCCTCTTTCCAATGATTTTTATCTATTACAAATTCAAAGTCTCAGTGACTTCATTTGCTAATTACCTGAGATTCACGAGGCTGAGTATTTTGTGACTAATGTTCTTGACCTTCAGTTCAAGTAACCAAATAGAAAATGTTTCTATTCTATTCGCTCTATGGAGTCCACTAGGATTGATGTATCCAGTAAGAAAATTGTGAGACAAACTTTGTTAACTCGATTGACACAGGATTCCACAATCTGGGATCAGAAAAGGGAAGCCAGATGTCCTCCATTGCGGACATATACTTGGTCCACATTACATCCCTAACAGTCTCTTCTCTTGGAGAGCACAGCTCCTCAGAGTAGTGTTTGTGTTATTCTCCTGTCACCCCATGCCTTTTTACTTTAGCTAACAGTGCTGTTTGTTCATGTCAAAACACTCTTTAGAAAATAATATATTTTTATAATACATGTAACAATAAGTCTTCCTGCAGTAATCTCACTTTATATGCATTCTCTTGGAAATCTATCAGTCTTGTGCTTTGATTCTCTCCTCGTGCTTGGAAACAATTAAAATAAACTGAAAGTAAGCATGATTACAAGTAGATTGATCCAGGAGAAACATTTTCATGACTAGAGATTCAGCGCAATTCCCACTAATACATGGAGGTAGGATAGTCAGAAATGTTTTCCATACATAGCTAAGACATATGTATTGACTGATGTGGTTATAAGATATCATAAATAAGTAATAAATGCTTCCACTGAGTAAGATTGCTTACTACTCATCCTTTTTTCCATACTAAGGCTCTAACTGCACTAGTTGTCCAAAATGTCACTGTTAAATGGGATATCTGCTTTTTTTACATAGTTTCTGTGCAGAGCACGCTCATGCCTTGTCAACCTCTCACGTCCATCACCACCACCCAGCGCTGTTCCCTGGGACAGACAGACGCGTGGGGCAGGAGAAGGTGCCACTCCAAGATGTCCCTCTGAAGCACTCCTTGCTGGTCACTTAAAGCTCCTATACCTATGGCGTGGTGTTCGCACAGCCTTACGTGTGCAAGCCTGCACTGGGGAAAATCTCAGCATACAGACAAAAGAGATCTACACATCTCTGTACGTGCACTTTTTTCCTCTTACATCTGAGCCACTGAGGACTCATGCAGGGAAGAAAGTTTTCCTAATTAATTGATGTAGTTAGCCTGATTGTTTCTTGTTGTTTGTTTTCTCTACTAATTCATCTTCCCTATTTTGTTAATTACTCTTTTCATCATCTTTCATTAGTACCTAATAAAACAAAGCCAGGTCAGCATCAGTTCCATTTATCATTATTATTTGTAGTAAATATGTATCAAAATTTGATGCAGCTTTGCACCTACATCTAGTATCTTCAGCTACCTTATAAATCAAGAACCAGAGCATTGCTACATTAATTTCCTGAGGAAAATCAAAGTGCCAGACCCATTCTCTTTACTCTCTCGGAGGTGCCACTGAGGCTGATGGACGGCAGGAACCACACAAGGGCCCTGCTGAAGTCCTCTACTAGGGCTCTAATATTGCATTAAAAAAATCCTTGAGTTTTATGCATGCATAATTCCCAGTGTTTTCTCCAGAGAAGCATTTGTGAATTTCCCTAATCAATTTTTTTCTTAATTGAACACTACTCATGAGAAGGAGTATCAGGAGGAGTCAATTAATCAAAATCAGTGGAAACATTGGCTCAGGCTATTCCTCTCTCCTCTTCCGTGATTTGAGCTTTGATGACTTTAATTTGGGAGTTAATTGGGTTGGGGTTTGGCTGTTCATGTGCTGGGGTTTTTTGTTGTCTCTGCACTTTTTAATCACTAATGTATTGATCATTCTTATGTAGAGATGTTTCTGAATCAAAATCCTGAGAAATTGTTACTGTCTCCCCAAACTCTCAGGAGATAAAGCTCTAAATAGAAACGTAGCTTTCATAAATGGATCTTATTTCTTGAAGGAATCAGAATTTGACAGAGTTAGCATTTGGTTAGACTGAGTGCTTCAATCCTCATTTCTTATTGCATTGATTTTACTATCAAAATCTACTTAAAAGAAATTTAAAGGCAATATTAGTCACACCTCACTCCCTGGCACCCCCAATGCATGAGAAGACCGCTTCCATTTTTGTAATAACAAATGGTTAAAGGGTGCTGGAGATCGTCACCAGCACTGGTGGTACTCTGTGTGACCCCTACCCATGGTACCTGCTGAGATCCAAGGGGTTTGCTAGAGGCTGAGAAAACCTCTTTATTAAGAGTATAGCATTGTCTACATAAATGTGAAAAGCAGGAAAAGCTTCAAGAATGCAGCAGGCGCCAAGATAAGCAACCTGTGTTGACACAAAACCTTAGATGGGTAACAGGATGAAATGACCTGTCCCACTGCGTGCGGAGCCAAGATCACCAATACCCATTTACGTTGGCATAGCCTTTATCTCTGACATAGATCTTCCCTCGCAGGATTCACAGGGGTGAACTGGGGCTTCCAGAGGCTGGATGGTTACATCCTTATCCCAAGACAATTCTCCTCTGGGGCCAGGAAGCTGGACCCAGTAGTCAGGACTCAGTTGTGTCCACAGCAGATGGCTTCACATGTGAAGTTTCCACCATGCTCTACCAATAAATTCACCATAAATGTGGGGAATCTGTTTGAAGGTTATGTTCTGAGGGATGTGATTTACTTCACCTGGGCTTTGCCCCTTTCTCTATACATTCTTCAGCGTGCAAAAATACCTTTCACTTCAGAACTTATTGGGATTTAATTTAGTGGAATGGCTGGCAGAGAGAAAACATGAAAAAAGAACGCATTGAAAGAATACACATTTTAATTATCATTGAGAATATGCCTGGACAGCCAAGCAACTAATATTAGGGCATAACACAGCTTCATATGGATGGCATGGGTAACAGCAGCAGTGAATATACAACATCGTGGGCCTTAATAGGAGCAAGCAACCAGGCACATACCCAGGGTCTCCAAACCTCAACAGAATATTTCCAAATGCAAATCATACCACAAAGCTGTACAACAGATATTCATCATCCTTTGTTGCACGCACATTGCACCCAGCCCCCTGCTAACCTAAGGCGTGCAGAGATAGGTGTGTACACAGGACAAGGACTGCTGTTATCGGGTAGTTCTGCTGCCCCAGAGGTGGCAGGGATCGGGGCTGGGAAAAATTAAAAAAAAAAAGGCAGTCTTTGGCTCCTCTGCTGGCTCACTTTTCCTTGTGCATCTTTTCCACATTGCCACTCTTTGGCAACATACTATTTCATTCCCATGTTTGTTTCCAGGTGTTTTTCAAAGTAGAAAAAATAAGGAACCTTCATTTACATGTACATCCTGAAGTCCTCAAAAGTTCCTTTGGAGTTGGTCCTTCTCTGCTATTAGAAACAAAAAGTATAACTGATGAAACAAAGCACGGCGTTTCTTCTGAAATCAATGTTGTGGCTTGTCCTTATTATATTTAACTAAATCATTTTTCATCACACTTCAAAAGACACTATTTTTTTTAAACAGCTAAGCATGTCCTTCCCAAAGGTGTTTCATGACCTGAGAGAAATATTTCCCTGAAGGGGCAGATGATTTCACTTGTGCAGGGATCCAGGTTTCGGCACGCTGGTCCCTCAGCCCCACCAGCTGAGACCGGCCAGGGCTGTTTCTGTATGGCACTGTGAACGCCTCCACTAGGGAAGGGCACTAGACATGGACATGACTAGACTGCGGGAACACAACAGGTTCAGTAAAAAACGGGATTTGTTGCATAAGAAATCTTCTCAAAAGTGCAGTAAGTATATTTAAAGAAACAACAAATACATTACTATAGCATGGAAAAAAGTGCACTATTTTGTGAGTTCACATACATTAGTAATTTCTTTTTTTCAGGAAAGAAGAAATGCAAATAAGTATTTGTCCAAGAAATACACGTATAGGAGAAAGGCAGTCAGCCCTAGTTTATTCCTTCAGAGAAACTTCAGAGAAATTATTTACAAAAATTAGATGTAAGAGCTAACAGGTGTCATGGTTTATAACCTCTTTAAGAGATAACGAGTGAAGAGCTGCAAGGGCAGATGAAATAGATGGATGCCTGAGGTGGGCCAGTTTCTCCTGATCTCCATTTGGGCAGAGACATACCCTCCGACTTTGGCAGGAGACAGGCAAGGAATGGAAACAACTGTCCTGCTGTTTGTAACTGTCTCTTTTGCACATGTGTATTTTCACCTCTGCTGACTTTTAAAGGTATTTGCTAAAGTGGTGGCCTCTTTATGGACCCTGCAAAAGCACCGTGTTGTTAGACCGTCTGACCCAGTGCTCACTCCGAACGGACGGTGCCTCGGTGCCCTCCAGTGGTGGGAGCCTCCAGAACAGCCCTGCATTGTCCCATTGCTTTTAGCCCCTTAAACCATGTTAGACCCAGACCCTTATGGAAATTGTAACACTAATTTTCTATGAAAATTAGATGTTTAAGTGCCTTTGGTGAGCTTACTTGTGTTTGCAAATGCTGGAGAAGTTGTCCAGTCAGAGCTGCAGAGCAGTGTGACGTCATGGAGAAGTTGCTCCTCAGCAGAGGTGTCCTGTGGAGAATATGTCACGTATACAAACATATGTACCTCTGCCTGTGTATGCACATACATATCCCATACTTCATGTATGCTATTTCCCCAATAGTCAGATGCTAGATTTCACAATACAAAATATACACTGAAATTCGTATGTGGTTAGAAAAAGCTGGAAAAAGCTATTTCCAGGGAGGGGTAGTTTTGCCAGTGCAGCAAGACTTCACTCTGTGATGAAAGATTAACACCCAACCTCTAGCATAAAACTATTCCACCACAGACAAACACTGTTTGTTTTCTATGAGCGAATTTTAATAGGTTTCTTTAAGAAGAACTTCTGGGAAAGAGCTTTGCTATTCCAAGACCACAAAGGTCAGGGCTGACTGTCATCACCGCCGGTTCCTGCCACACAGGATTAGCCTGCTTGCTTAGCTTTGGACCGAAGTCTTACCACCTCCTTTCCAATGGCTCCTTCGATGTCCGTGATGGGAGCTGCAATGTTTAATGTGGTTTAATGTTTAATGTGGCTGGTCATTCTTTGTCACCTATCACTACGGATTAGCTGTACAAATCTGCCCCGGCTAGCGTTTGCACCTACCACCATTACTTCTTAGATATGGTGTAAAATAGCCTAAGGTGAGATCCAGCCTCACTAGGTAAGAGCTGGGTAGTGGAGTCCTCAGCCCTCCACGTGTTTGATGGGTCTAATATTTTCTTTGGGACCTGTTTTATAAAAGAGATTGAGGAATGCTGAAAAAGCAAATCTTTATGCTTCTTCATACTCAAGATAATTGCATTCAGCCATGTTCCCCATATTTCCTATCCCTATATCAAGGCACCAGATAGAGATGCACTGAAATGCCACTGATCAAGAGCTTGGTTTATAAATAGATTAGATGCCTACAACTAGATGATGTGAATTATGTCCCCACTTTCCATTAACACCCATGCTCCTGCTGCATGGGATTCCTTGGACAAGTGGCTTTACTGCTGAGCACAATGTTTGGCTGAGTCACCAGACTGACACATTAGCAATTTCTACAGGACTCTACGCTTCCTAGAGAGGCTATTATTGAAAGTCCAGCAGCAGCCAAAGAAATACTTTCATTATAAGGTGGATATGAAGTGCACTGAAATGGCACGTGCATATCAGACTTCTGTGCCGTCCACGTGACATTGTTCAGATCCAAATCTTTAAACCCAGAGTGCTTAGAACAGAGGTGAATCACAAGATGTAACGAATTTGTTTGTTATTGTTTTGAGAAGAAAATCTTAATGACATTTCAGTTGGAGTTTTGGGCTGTTTCTAAAATTTCTTTTTCATTCAAAAGTGAAAAAATGTTTGTATAAAATAGCTTAATTCCTGTCAGGAAAGAAAACTGGTACATACCGTACTGTTCAGGCCTAGCTTAGAGATATGTGGATAGAAATATATTGATAAAGGTCTACCATAAACCCACTTAGTCACTTCAGGAAATGACACTGAATTCAAATAATACACACACAGGGAACTAGGAGTTTAGACACTCGACGTGACTGGTTTTGCTCATGAAGGTACTGTGAAGGTAAGGACATGGATATCTAGATAGATGTCACACATCGTACTGTGCTAAGAAAATAAGAAATGCATTTGTGGAAAGAAAGAATTGATGGTCATTTTTAAATCAGCCAAAAAAATTTAGCTTTGCTTTTTTCCTCTCTTTAGCTGAGACCCATCTTTTCCCTGACAGCACAGATGAGATAGAGCCGGAGGCATCCTTTGGAGTATCAGCCACAGTGATGTTGACACCATCAGCTCGTGCCAGGGGGAAAGCTGTGTGGCTGGAGGGATCCTGCTGGATCCATGGCTTTGCTAGAGACAAATCTTTTCCAGCTGTGTAAGATGGCCTTTCTAGGTGGGATTCCCTTTTTTCATGCAAGTCACCTAGTCTGAAAAGATACCATGAAAACAGGAGGCAAAGGCTAATCTCCAGCATGACCTGTTGTACATTTCCTCTTCACAATGACTTTTCTTCCTGTTTTCTCCTAGCCCTTTATTAATTCGTATTTATACTGGCACTACAATATCTTCTGCCTCTCATCCTATGATTGCATAACCCTTGCCAGTAGAATAAAAACCTGTTTCTAGTTTCTCCCCTTCACCTGAAAAATATTCTTTTGTGTAATATCTTCTATGCTGCACTTCCTTAGGCTCCGTGCGGTCTATATTCATGAGGGATGTAACACACAGGCCTGTCAGACAGTGTGTACGCTTGTCCTTTGAAGACAAGGGGAAAATCTCAGTCTAGTTTGATCAGAAACTTATGAGCTGTGAAACTGGTAGATGGAGAGCAGGGCATAAATTGTCAGTGGAGTCTTCATCATGTCCAGCATTTGTGGTTACTGTAAAGTAAGGAAGGTGACTAATTCCCTTCAGCAACCTCATTGTCACGCCAATTTAATCTGGTTTAGTATGGTTGTAAGTAAGTTGGAAACCGACATAACTGGTGGTATGAGAATCCTTACCAAACAGCCTAATCTCCAAAAGTAAATCACTGCTTCCTGGAACAACCACATCACCAACACACGGCCAAAAGGATGCCCGGGGAGTGTTTGGGAAGATCTCGGTAGCCAGTCCGGAACAGCGCTGTGATCTGGATCTGCTTATCCGGATGTCTGGATGTACCCTGTGAAATGAAAATACTCAGTAAATCACTTCCTTGGCATTGATCTGGAAGTTCAGGAAGAAAGATCAAATTGCACAGCACACACCTTTGGTGTAGACCAGAACTCATTTAGTATAAATTCTGAAACTGCATTGGGTTAGAACAGACAACCGCAATGGAAATGGACCTTCAAGTGAGTCTCACTTGGTTGCTGCTGTTAAGTGCTACTCTTCTCTCTGAACCAGGTACTGCGTCTAAAATTTTCTCATGCTTGCAAGGAAATCGTACAGGCAGAATTAGTTACTAATAAAGACTGGCTTGCTGGGAAGTGGTGGCAAAGAGTCTCCTAGAATATTGCTGACAAGCTTTGTACCATAAAATTGTTGGTTTAATTTATCTTCTAATTCAAAGATTCAGCTCAAATCCATAGGTTATATTCCAAAACTGGAGGTACTGAAGAATAGTTTCTCTTCTGTGAGGGGAATAGTTTGGTGAAGTTGTTCTCTAAATGATGTTCTTCTAATATTCTAGTTTTGAATTTAAATTCTTCTATACTGTACATTTGAAAATGCAGAGAGAGAGAAAAAGAAACAGAGAACAGCCTGCCAGACCAAGGTGGGACTATGCATTACTGCAGTGCCATGTTCCTTCAAACGTCAAAAAATAAAAAGCCCAAACCTTCCTTATAATCTTGCTAATTTGAATGAGATGCTTTGATCTTTAATTATCACTGTGGACACCATGAATAAACTCTCGTCAATCCCTTAGAAAAAGAGACAATTTCACAGAGTGTAGATCAAGGGATTGGGTATATTGAATTATTTATAGGACTAAGCTGCATTTCAAGAAGGTGTTTAAATCCCAGCACTTCAGCAACCCTGTAATCTTTGTCCTTATTCCATAGGTTCACTTTTGCCTTTGGTTTGACCTGATGTAGACTGGGTTAACTTTGATTGGAAAAATCATTTAGGATCCTGTCTTGCAAACCCCAAGATTTTAGTATCTCTAAAGTAAAAGTCTGTGAAAGTGAGTGTCTGAAGACCCAATGCCAATTTGAAAAAAAGAAAAAAAAATCCCCAAATGAAATTTCTCCTGATTTTAGTGGTTGAATCAGGCACAGCTCTTCAGAGCATGCTAATTCTGAAAGAGCAGGGATATTATTTTAAAATGCTGCTATTTTAAAACATTGCTTTGACCCCTGTCAGCCTAAATCCTTCTTCCTTTCAGTGACTATAAGTAGATTTTCAAAGGTATTTTTGTGACTAAAACTACAGATTATCAAAACCATACGATGAGACAACAGGTTGGTATCCTGTTCTGGAAGACCATTTCATCCCCTGGTATCTAAACCATGATGCCATGGTCTGGTTTAATCAAACATACATTTTTAAATACCTTAAGAAGAATATAGTATATTTTTCACTGCAGAGTTAGACAAAGTTGGGCTCCCCATGCAGACCTGAGCAGGCATTTGCAAAGATTTAAGCTAACATGCTGGGCTGTTAGCCAAAACAACTGTCACAGTCTGCAGAGGTAAATGGTCCACAGCCTCCCCTGCTATTGTGGTCTGGCAAAGGTAATAACCCTTTCTACTGCCCCAGTGAAATTTGGCAGAGCTCAGCTCCCAGAAGCCCATGTCTTCACTGGAGGTGAAGGATGTACACGAGGATTTCTGGGGTCAGATCCCTTTGCTCTTTGTGCTGCCATGAAATAAGGTCCTCTACAGTCATCTTCCTCGGAACTATGAGGAAATGAGCACATCCTTCCAGACACACGGAGAAACCACAGGATTGCTTTGAAAACCCACCACATACCAACACTTACTGTATCTAATTCTGTATCAACAAATACTGGGAATCATCTCATAGCAAAACATAAAATATACCTAGAATTGTGATAAGTTACATCAGTGCTGATATGTTTGCTTATCTGCCACAGCAAGCAGTTTATGGTGGAACTCACCAGGAGACTCAGCAACTGGAGATCTAAACTCACTATGGAATAAATTTTCAAACTGGATAAAAGACGGATTTAAACCCAAAGGTAAGAGGGTAAGATATGCTCTTGAGTGTGAACATACCAGGCACATCTGCAGAGTTACATGAGCAAGCTCTGGGTGAGCTGGTTATCTTACCAGCACAGCCAACGATAACCTGCCGTGACAGATCAGGTCCTGTACGGAGCAGAGCCATGCGAACAGGGCTGAATTAACCGCACTGATTTGAGCTCTGCTGCTCAGCTCCCTGCCCTGCACTGCTTTGTGCACTGCAGGTGTTCCCCAGTAAGCCCTGGGTACCGGGGACACAGAAACACTGGGCAGCCCATCCCTGCACAGACAGGGATGCAGGCTTAGACTTAAGAAGTTTAGATATCCTGGGAATAAACAAATTGAGATGTTTACCTGACAGGGTTTTTTTTTTTGGTGGGGGCATGATTCAGTGATAGGACAAGGGGTAATGGTATTAAACTGAAAGAGGGTAGATTTAGGTTAGATATGAGGCAGAAATCCTTCCCTGTGAGGGTGGTGAGGCCCTGGCACAGGTTTCCCAGAGAAGCTGTGGCTGCCCCTGGCTCCCTGGCAGTGTTCAAGGCCAGGTTGGATGGGGCTTTGGGCAACCTGGGCTAGTGGAGGGTGTCCCTGCCCATGGCAGGAGGGCTGGAACTGGATGGGCTTTGAGGTCCCTTCCATTCTATGATTCTATGATTTTTGCTCTAGTTTCAGATCCACAACTGCGACTGGTATCTGGAGGGGACCGATGCTCTGGGAGGGTTGAAGTTTACCATACAGGCAAATGGGGGACAGTCTGTGATGATCACTTCGATATGAACAGCGGCAGTGTTGTATGCAGACAACTTGATTGTGGTGAAGTTGTCTCTGTCTTGGGATGGTCTTATTTTGGCCCTGGCAAAGAAGACATCCACCTGGATGATGTGCAGTGTAGAGGAACTGAATCTTACCTTTGGGACTGTCAGCACAGCGGCTGGAACACACATAACTGTGGACACAATGAGGATGTCAGCGTCATCTGTTCAGGTAAAAAAAAAAATTTAAAAAAAGTAAATTATGCACTCTTAACAATCTCTTTGGATTTTCCTGTTGAGCATAAATGCAAGAAACATCAGAGCAGAGCTTGGAAATCAGACTAGAGCTGAACTGTGTGCATGTGGAGGTTCCTTGTGTTTAGTCTGGTCTGCGTGATCGAGAAACAAATGGAGAAAGGCCACGAAGCTGATCAGAGGGCTGGAGCACCCCTTCTATCAGGACAGCCTGAGACAGTTGGGGTTGTTCAGCCTGGAGAAGAGAAGGCTCTGGGGAGATCTAACTGCGGCCTTACCAGTACCTGAAGGGGCCTACAGGAAAGATGGTGAGGGACTGTTTATCAGGGAGTGTAGTGACAGGACAAGGGGAATGGGTTCAAGCTGAAGGAGGGTCGATTTAGATTAGATGTTAGAAAGAAATTCTTCCCTGTGAGGGTGGTGAGGCCCTGGAACAAGTTGCCCAAAGAGGTTGTGACTGCCCCATCCCTGGAAGTGTTTAAGACCAGGTTGGATGGGGCTTTGGGCAACGTGGTCTAGTGGAGGGTGTCCCTGCCCATGGCAGGGGGGTTGGAATTAGATGATCTTTAAGGTCCCTTCCAACCCAAACCATTCTGTGATTCTATGATGTCCTGGACAAAATACCAAGATTGGTAGCAGCAAGCACTGACTATGAAAATGGTGAAAAGAAGGTAGTTCAGGACTACTTTAGTCAACATCTGATTACAAGCCATTCACAAGACAAGAAAGGCAACCAGTTAAGAGGAGATAGAAGCACATCCTGATGTGAACCAGGCGTGTCGGAATTGAAAATAAAAATTAATACTCATCATAAACATAACTGAAATCAAAGCTTGCATAGCTGGAAGCAGCCTATTTTGAAACAATATAAACATCACCATTTTCCACAGAAAGCACTGTTGTGACGTCTACCACAGAACCCCTGACTTCTGCTGGCAAAGGCAAGGGAAAAAAACCTGCAAATGTCATGTGCGGAAATTTTGAGCAATATGTGCAATTTATTTATAGCAGACAGGAGGAATTCAGTAAAAAATATTTAATAACTCTGCATGTAATTAGCCTTGGAAGAGCCAATGGCCAACACCATCTTCATTTTCATAGGAAAATGTGGTTGGAGGGAAAATGGGCATGAGATTAAGTCTACCTGCATGTACAATTATCAGGACTGCATGTATCTATGGTGAGATCTTTACAATCAGTTCATCTGAGGCACTCTTACCTGGATATTTTCTTCACCTCCAATTCTTTCAATAACCTTGCATAATTTTCCTGTTTCTTAAGTTAATGCAAAGGTAGAACAGGAATAAGGTGTGTTTATACCCTGTTGAGAGGTGCACTGGTTCCATCAGTCTCCCAAGTTCACCCACAATTACTAATTGGAAAATGTTCTTCTGACCCACATTACCAAAAGTTAAAAGTCCAAGAAACTGACTTTCTTTTCCATGAAGCCTGAAATATTAATGATTTCCCAGATCCTTGAAATGTCTTTTTTTCTACATGGTAGTGACTCTATTTAGTAACGTATTTCCCCACCCCCTGGCCACCTCTGCAGATTCCTCCCTTGCACCCAGCTCCAGCACAGCAGGGACTGAGACACCGGCTGCTCCAGGGACCTTGACAACCCTCGAGGAAGGTGAGGCACACTTGCATGCTGAAAGTCACTTCCAAAGCACAAGACAAATCTCATTCTTTACTTCCCCTACCAATGGCCACTTCGTATCTTTCCAAATAAATGTTGCATCTCTGGTAGTAAAAGAATGCAGTCAGAAATATCTACTATCTTTATTATTAAATATTAAATGAAGGTGAAAGCTTTTTTTCAGCAAAAGTAAAAGGCTACGCATTGACTCACTGTCTTGCAAAGCCCAAATCTATTTACTTTCATCGAGATTACAGTTCACATGTTCACTCCTAATTGCTGCCAATCTCTCCTTTTTATTTCCTCAACTTTCTCTTGACCTCCATTACAGCTTCTGAGTCCACTGTTGTCACAGAGGAAAATGCCACATCAGCTCCTGAAATCCCAACCACAGTTTATATAGGTAAGAACAGGCATTTTGCAAAACAAATATTTTGTTAATTTGGGGTTTTCAGATGGATTATGATCTGACCATGTAAATCGGTAGAATATTCATAGCAGACAACTACAAGTTAAACATCTCTGTGAAGGAACAACCCCCTTACAACATCTTCACTTTAAAAATATCAAGCTGTCAGGACATATCAGGAATATATGCATTTAATAATTAATACCTCTGAGCTCATAGTTATAAATACTAAAAATTTTGTAAAGCAAAATCATTGATCATCCAGATCGTCATGATTTTGTGTGTCCAAGATTCATAAAAATCTCCAGAAACTTTAAGGAGCACAGCCAGGCATTTGCACTCATCTCCCTCAGTTGGACCTCTGCCTCTCCGGTTATTTAGCAGACTGTTTTTTATCAAGTCTGAGACCTAAATCAAGTCACGTGCTTCTCAAATCACACTTGTGCTTTTAATTGCTACTTGCAACCTTTTAATTTCTCATCCTTATAGACTCCTCTGGTAGCACAGGTGCCTCCCTTGCTTCCACCGCCATCACAGAAGAAAGCAGGACATCAGAAATCCTGACTACGCTGCAGACAGGTAAAGGGCATTTGCATAACATGCAGCATGTTAGAAAAACGTGGTTATGAGTTTTGGTTAGGAGGGGATATCAGTGGAGATGCCAAGAAATGTTGCAAGATCACCATCTCTCAGTACAGCTAATGCTTGTCTATGTATTCCATCTGCTCGGTACCAACCTGCTGGCTTTCTGGAGGCATGGGCAGGCTATCACACTACCACTACTCTGATCGGGAGTTGCAAATGCTGTGTGCAAAGCCTCCTTCAAGGGAAGATGAACGGTGCAGAATTTGAATCACAGAATCTGAAGGAAATCATTATTTTTATTTTTATTTCTTTAAGAAGCATGACTCAGGAAAAAGCCACCCAGTCTATGTTTATCAACATTTGTAACACTACTTATCTGGATTATAAATCATTCGTAAGCCTCCAGGCTTGGTCTTTCTTATCAAGCCAGTCCAGGATGAAGGACAGGTCCTGTCCTCCCTCTTGCGAATTTCTCATCTCAGATTCAGCCTCTCCCAACCTGTGGCCCGGGATGTTGCAGGCTCAGCCCAGCGAGCTGGGGATGAGAGAGCTGGCTCTCCCTCCAGCATCCCTCTCCTCTTCGATACAGCCCCCACCTGCCAATGGTGATGCTCCACAGGGCAAGGAGATCCAGCAGAGAATTGCAGGAAAAACTGATGCTGTGATGCTGTATTTCAGTGTCAGTCCCGACAGCCTCTCCCTCCTTTCTCCAATGACTACTGTACCTCTGGGAGAAAAGCTTTCCGTCGGATAAGCCAGGAGCAGCTGTAACAAACATTTCCCTCCATAGAACCAGAATGCCCTTTGTTACTTCACTTTTTGAACTTCTCAGTAAAGGTGACAAAACCCGCCCTGTTGCAGTGCTGGGAAACTATATACCGATAAATGTTACTGCCATTTCTAGTTTTGCTTCTCACAGTCCTTTTGCTTTTCTCACTCTCAGTGAAAGAAGGCTGAAACCTTTTCGATGCTGGTAGTGCAAAGCATTAACATGAAGATCCATTTCTGAGCCGTGTCAGGGGATGTGGAAGACAACTAATACGCAGACTCCCTTTTCCAGAAAGCCTGAAGGCAATTAAATTCAAGAGCTCATTTCAGTCATTCAGCCTTATCTGAATGCGCTTTCCCTCTCGTTTCCTTCTCACAGCCTCTGAAAATACTGCAGAATCATCCATTTCACCCGGTTCACTTATAGAAGACGGTGGTACCTCAGCTCCAGAAATCCTTTCCACAGCTGCTGAAGGTAAGAACAGACACTATACCATAAAAATCTAATAATAATAGTGTTTCAGTTTGTTTAAAATAGATTACATTTGTAGGATTACAATAACTAAATAAAGTTGAAGATCAGTCAACTGTTAATTAATCATCTCAGTGAAGAAAGAATCCAGCTTCTAAACACTTCATTTCTAAAATATTTGGCTGTCAAAGTTTGAGAGATATGTAATTATAAACAATTTGGAGCTTTAAGCTGCTTGTGCTATTTGTATAATTTAGCAAAAGTGCCCAAATATCAGTGCTTTTGTCTGGGAAGCGGAGAGCAACAATAATTAAATCTTCACTTTAAAGATTCAATAACCTTTGATAATTCTTTCCCAGTCTTAAAGATGGAGATGCCACCACCTGGCACAGTTCAGCAGCTGGTTCTCTGTACATTCCCACTCATCCCTGTTGGACTCCCTCACCAAGGAATTAATGATGGGAGAGTGCAAAGCACGTCATGCTGCAGTTGTTTTGTGGAGCTGCCTGTGGAGAATATCAGCAGAAAGTTCACTTGAATGCCTGCTGCCTAAGCCCCCAGATCTGCTGCCCAGATCCTTATTGTTGATATTAACAAGATATCACCCTATCTGGGTGATTATTTACTTGAAGTTTTGACTCAAATTACCAGATTTTAGAGGCTACGATCCAATTCACTTTTCCTTCAAGGACGTAATCAAAATCATATCAGCAATCATCAGCTCCGGTTTCTATCGCTGATTGATGTTTTTCTCCAATAATGTATTCCCTCAACTCCTTCACAGTTCTTTCAACATCCCTGTATTCCTTCTTCGCATCCACTTCAGTAAATGAAGAGACCAAGGTAGTATCTACACCAGGAATCCTAAACACAGCTTACAAGGACAAAGTTATAGTTGCAAAATCAATATTGGGTCTAAGCGAGCTAAGGGAAGGCCATACTCTATGGAAAATATATGCAATGAAGTTTTGATAAAAAGGGCTAAGAATACATTGCTTCATTCTCCAGTAGCTAAGAAGCTTAAAAATCCAAATTTTAAATATGTATTTATCATGGTGTTATGTGGTGATAGAGTCCATGTGTGTTTCTGAAACAAAGCTTCCTGTATTTTCACACTTTTCTAGCAAAATGTCAAATCCAGATCCTTTTAACCAAAAATTTAATTCTGGTTCATATTTGTGTTTGATCATTATTATTCATTGTTCCTATTGGTTTTTCTTCCTCAAAGCTTCAACAGATTGTTTTGTCACAGAAACAGATGTCTTGATCACATCCGCCCCAGTCACAGATGGTACCGAGCCATTGACAGCTCCAGCATCGCTATCTACGCTGAGCAAAGGTAAGGAACAGTCAGATACAACCTCTGCGCCTTGCGTTCTTTAGGAGCAGAAATGTCTCTGTCATGCACCACCACACAAAGCGCCATTTGGGGCTCAGAAAGTCCCTGAGTTGCAAAAAGGCAGCCAGGAGACAAATCTGAGCGTACTTTGTATGCTTGTCCTGTTCATGTACTCCTCCTCAGCACCTCCCAGTGGTCCCTGCTGGGGATGGGAAATTAACTTATACAGAGGTTGGGTCCAGCCCTTCTTCAGCGCTGATCGTGCTGCAATGTGAGTGCATGTGTCCCACCTTTTCCCCACTCTCTTTGTTGGGGCAGCTCTTATTCTGGCATCTATTTTGTAATACAATTTGCAAGCTTTTAATGAATGACCTGTTTTAATGAATCTATGATAATTTCTTGGGTATTAAAAAAATCTTAAAACCAGAATTTTACCAGACAGCATCAGCCATCAGCTGAGTTGGGACCTTCCTGTCCACCACATGCTGTCCTACCTCCTCTTCTACTGAAACAGAAATTGATAGCACCAGGAAGCTTTAAGCTCCTATGCAAATCTCAACCAGGGAAGATAACTCTGAACTTCACAGATATTTTCAAGACACACAAAAAAATGTGTTGGACGCTGTATTCAAAGTTCTTCTATTGATGGACATTTTCTGTAGTGCCTACAGTTGCTCTTTTAGCTCTCCGAGGACTCTGAGGAGCAGAGGGTCTGGTGGCCATCCTCTTTAGAGCCCTCTTCAGAATAGTGAAAGACACTTCACACAAAATCTAAATTCAGCTCTTTAAAGCATTCCCCAGAGCTCATGATTTTCAAGCCTATTATATTCTTGATTCATTCATCCAAGCTCTCCCCATTATCTCTTTCTTAAGCGTGCAATCACCGCCTGAGCAGCTGAGGTCTCTTTAGGACCAAGGAGAATAAGTAGCTCCCATCTATCACTCTGAGAGCAAGGCTGAGACCAGACTGGCTCACTGTAGTGTTAACGTTACCAGCTTCCAGTTTTTCCATGGTCCTGTGCCAGCTGAAAGGATGATTTTGCCTTTGTGTTTTGGTTTTCTCTTTCCAATGAGCAGCCCATTCCACCTGCCTTTATTGAATTTCAGCTTGCTGATTTTTGACATTTATTAAGTTTATGAAGATCATTTTGAATTCTCATCGTGTCCTCCAGAGAGCGCACAGATCTTGCCTTTACTTCTGCCATTCTAGCTGCTCTGTTCCAGCCTCAGTGGCGAGGGCTGTGGATCTCCCTATGGTACGGTAGCTGTGGCTGGCTGTTTCACACCCATGCCATCTGTTAGTCCAACGTGCTGCATAACACGATAAACAGTTAGCAAGGCAACTGATCATTCCTCTCTTTACAACCTTTCTTTTAACACTGCTTATCTTCTGCAGCCTTATCTATGCTGTCAGAAGTTCAGAGCTGTGACTCAATGCCAGTGGCGGGAGCACTAGAAAGTGTAATACCAATTTCCTTACTGTTCCACCCATTCACCTAATTTCAAACAATATTTTCGTGTTCAAGATCTAGGATCTATCCGCCTTAATTTCTACAAGTATTGCCTTAGAAATGAACAGACAAATCTTCAGCACAGTGAAGAAGATTTCAGTCAGTGTTTTTCTACTTTTTTTCTGCCAGTCATTTCACTTTCAAAAGGATAGAAATGAAAACTTTTTTACTTTGGAGAATATTTCACAGAGTTTTGATCAGATTTTGCTGCTTGCCTTACTTATTCAGAATGGGCTCTATTCCAGCTGAATGAAAGAAGTTTGCACTTCTTTGGATACACCGGTGAAACTGAGAAATGAATGTGGTCCCTCACGATTTATTTTTATTTGCTCGGCTTCGAGAAGTTGAGCATGAATTACTTAAATGAGTGATCTGTCGACTATTATGCAGGCTGAAGGAACATAATACATGGTGTATGTATGGTTTCCTAAGAACTACCATGGAACTATGTGCTTGCAACTATTAAGTATTTTGCCTATGTCTACTCAACCAAGTATTTGAGCAAACAATTCCATCTTATTTATGCGTATTGTGTGTAACAGGGATGCTGTTCAATGGTTATAGGTGAAAAAAGGCTCCTTTATAGCTCTAACTAATAATCTCATTACTTTAATTTGTACATACTGCAGGTAAACTGTTGTTTGTGTTAAAGTCTCAGGAAAACTAAGTGCTCACTGATTCGTTTGACTGTATTCTACACTTAACTAAGCACAAAGCATTGACTTTGGAGAGATACGGATATTGATTATTTTCTTTTATTAATTTACTGAAAGTAAAAAGTTGCCCTTCTGCTGTCTGTAGACACCCCCAGAAGAATACATTAAAGATTCTTGTGACTGTAACTTAGTCCTTTGTTTTCTGAAGAAGTGCCCCCAAAAAATTCAGATTGATGTTCATATTTCAGATTAATGAAATACTTCATTTACTTACAGACTTTAATAGGAATGCTGCCTCCCTCCTGGTAAAGCCATTTTTAATATCAGCTGAATCACAAAAAATTTATTTCTGCCTGTAATTTAAGTCAAGATCTGGATACAGAATTTTTAATCTGCCTCTTTCTCACTATTCCCACCTGGATTTAGATAGCTAATATAGTCCAGTTCTTAAACTTTTTATTTGACTCCTTTCACTACTGCTGATGAATACTCAACACCTGGATCAACAGGGTAATTTTCTTTTGTCTCAATTATCTTTTGTCCCAATTATCTTTTTTTCTCCCTGAAATCATATTTGGCAGTCTTGTAGAACTTTAGACTTAGATCTTGGGAAGTGAGCCAAGCACATTGCTGCTGGCATTTCTTTACAGCCAACTTTTGCAGAAGTAAATGATAAGCATGGTACTCGGATGGAAGGAGCTTTGATCATGGTCGGCAAAAAGGAATTAAGGGGAAACAGAGTCCTAGGAAGCATGGCCCTCGTTCTGAATGGATGTGCGTTAGTTAGTTACAAATGGCTGCCAGGTGACAGCAAAATGTCCCAAAATGAAAACCTCATAATCACTGACCCACCAAGGAGTAAGACAGGCGTGTACACTCGGTACAGTTTATGATGGCCACAAACTAGGAGGAATTCCATTATGCTGTTGGTGGTGTCCCTGATTTCTGTCTCTGAAAGAAAAATACACTCCAGGCCCATAAAACTAATTTGGAACTTCAGATCTCTAAAAGCCTTTCCCTCTGAAAGTGAGATAAATGTGTGGAGTATTCCATAAGTACCCAGCTCTCAGAAATGAGCATGGTCTGTAGAAATAGCTCTGCTGCTATTCTGGGGAAATGATGCTGTGCCAACCATCTGTTATGCCAGAGGGTTAGCAAGGATGGGAAAAGAAGCTGAACCAGGCATTATTTAAAGGGGAAAAAACAAAAAAACCCCAAACCGTATCCCAGGAAAAGGTTGGTTCTGGGTATTTGTGTTCATCCTTTAGAGAGCACTACAGTATAGATGAGAAAGATGGTAAATAAAAGGTTGAAAACCTTGCACAAAGTGGGAAGAAGGGGCAGCTAGCTGCATGGGTGAGGATCATTTTCCCCAGAGATCAGCACATTGTGGAAGAGGACTACGTCCATGCCCATTGAGTATTCCATGTAGAAAGATGGGTTCGAGCATTTGTAATATCCTACAACAGCACTGAAATTCAGGGGAGGATCCTTTGTCAGAGCAGACTACGTTGTGGGCTACCTGCTCCTGTCTTCACCGGGATGGCACTTGGCCACTGCCGTGGATAAACGCCACTGATGCGCTCTGCGGGCTCTTTCTCCACAGCAGACACCTCCGCTCTGTCCCTGCGACTGGCAGACGGCGACGGCAAGTGCTCGGGCCGCGTCGAGCTCTATCACAACGGCAGCTGGGGAACGGTCTGCGATGACGCCTGGGAGCTGGCGGACGCCAAGGTGGTGTGCAGGAGGCTGGGGTGCGGAGAAGCTCTGCTAGCTGTGTCTGAAGCCCAGTTTGGCCCAGGCTCTGGGAACATCCTCCTCGATGACGTACAGTGCAGAGGGGATGAAGACGACCTGTGGGAGTGCTCCCACAGAGGGATTGCTGTCCATAATTGCCAACATAAAGAGGACGCCAGCGTCATTTGCGCAGGTGTGCTAGCACATGTCTCCTAAACTATTGCTTCGTGAGCAACGCAAGCTTGCCTGCAGCTAAGATTTTGATGCATGACTTGTTTCCATCAGTGGAATTGTTTCAGGCCTGAAACAAAGACCTATGAGAATTGCTGTCCCTACCACATTTTTTCTTTTTGTTAACCCATGCAGTTTATTCACACAGGTTTGTGTTTTAATTTTTCATTTTAATTCTCAGATTCTTTGGCTACCTGGAATATCATTGTCAATCTTCTTAGGTGCCATTTCCTATTCCATTACTTGGCTGCTTTATGCATTACTATTTGAATCATAATTCTACATCATCACTATTATATTTCAGTCCTCCTAGTCCTGAGGTCCCATAAATTATGAACTATGACTAGTAAATCAAATTTCCTTTTCTTTTATTTAGGAGCAAAATATTTTTAGTAACTTCCTTTAGGATTTTTTCCAAATCAATTCCCAGTTTTCCAGCAATTCTATATTCTGACTGGAAACACGTGTGCAGTTGGAGAGCCCGAGTCACTGCAGCCTCTGTACCATGGCAAGTGGTGGTCCATGAACAAAGCTCATCCACGTGTTGGGCACTCTATGAGCCTGAAATGACCGAGGTGAAACGGAACCTGCTGAAAGGGGTTGTGGATGAGACCTGGCACAAAGAATGCTGGTTTGCAGCTTATCCTGGGGATACCTTTCCCTGGGGAAAAATCAAAACAAATTTTTAATAGAGTTAGGTTTTTCAGTAAAGACCTCAAGTGGAGTTAAACACGTGACCCAAGCAGACATGTGTCTCTTTGGTGTGTATGTCCCACACCTAAACCAATTAAAGATTACATCTGTAAAGTAACGGCAACGATTAACACCTGACATTTAAAAAGGGGTTTGCAGCTTTCTCCCTTTTGGTGGTGATGCTTCCAGAGATGGATGGGTTGCTCTCTGTCAGTACTGCTTTCTTTATTTTCATACAGGAACTGAAGAACATTATTAAGCATCCTCTGTAGTAAAATTAGAAATTCACTCTTCTGTTTCCTTTCCTAGAGCCAGTTACTCCCCCAGTCACAACGGAGCCCGTTCCAGCTGGTGAGTTCTCCCTAGATGGGTCTTGCAAAGTTTTCACAGCTTATACATTTTATGTAGTAACTTAAGTACTGTTAGGAAGGCAAAAATTATATGGGTAAAAATTTCAAAGCAAATAAATGCATGTAAGATGAGTTTCTGAGATACTTGAGGCTTATCTAAGAGTTTTGCTGTTAAAGAATACTGGTGTCGATAGGAATGGTTATGTTAGCTACAGACATATACATCAGAGCCTGAAAGAGAAAAAAAAAAGGTTTATATTTACTACCTAGTGTATATGGCACACTATGAGAGTAAGGATTTATGATAGCTGATGAGCTGACACAATGTGGCTCGTTACAATAAGATTAATTTCATGTTTTTGCCACTTTCTGTGCAACACAACAAAGTTGGCTTTTGCTATTTGATAAATGCAGCTGGAAAGCCCATTTCTGAGGCTGCTGGGTGCCCATGCGTTTCCCTCTGCTTTTCCAAGACATGGCCCTGAGACTGGTGAATGGAGAGAACATGTGCTCGGGACGCCTCGAAGTCTTTCACAACGGGAGCTGGGCAACCGTCTGCGATGACGGCTGGGACATGACGGATGCCACAGTTGTGTGCAGGCATCTGGGCTGCGGGCAGCCAGTCTCAGCCAAAATCAATGCCTTTTTTGGGGAAGGCACAGGAGATATTCTCCTGGACAACGTGGCGTGCAGAGGGGATGAGTCCTCCCTGGAGCAATGCTCTCACGCTGGGCTGGGCATGCACGACTGCTACCACAAGGAAGATGCTGGTGTTATCTGTGAAGGTACTCACCTTTTACATTTTATTTAATGTGAATTAAGTTTCCCAAGCCACGCATGCAAGCCAGTATGGGTGAAAGGAAGAGCTTCGTGCAAGGCTGGAGCCACTATGGGAATGGGGACCCTTGGCAGTGGCCAAGCAGGGAGAGGGGAGGCCAATGAGTGCCAAGAAGGTGGGCAGGAGCACCCTGGTCACAGGTGGGACCAGCCCCTGTGGGCTCCATACATCCTGGGGCCATCTCAACCTTCACAGAAGGGATTCCTCTACCCGGGGTCTGGGGGAAGCAGAGAGGGAAGAGCAGGGCTATAGACATTTTCTTCCAGAGAGGACCACTGGTTTTGGCAGACCAACCTGGAATCTGCTTTTGGGACAAAGACTATTTGCCCAAAAGCCTCAAAATACTTGTGTCAGATTTGCAGATTTATAAACATCTTCTCTTCTCTTCTCTTTATAAATTTGTAGTAATTTTCAAAGATCTGCATCATATTTATATGAAAGTTATTGAGGAAAACACTGAAAATTCATGCTAGCTGAGGATGCAAGATGAAACTGTTTTGCTGGAGGCTCTGGCACTATAGGAATGTGGTGTGTCAGACATCAGTGTAGGCTGGCAGGTCACTGCATCTTTTTGAACTCAGCTGTTTCTGCCCAAAAGAGAGTGAGATCCTACAGGGAAGTGATACTCATGCTGTGCTAAGGCATATTATATTATAATGATATAATGAATAACGGTAGCCATGAGACTTACATAGTGAATAACAAGTGAATAAAGCTTTTACTACCCCTCTGAAGAGGCTCACATTTTCATTCTGATTTCATTTTTGTTATTTTTCTCCTCTCCCCTTTTCCTGGTACCAGGGACTGTTCTTACTTGATGGTTACTGACAAATAATTACAATGAATATTGGAGAAACAATTGCAAAAAATCTTTGATGTGCTCTACGTAAGCTGCATGCCCCAGGACAAGCGTTTAACAAGAAATTATGTTCAGACTATCAGTCCACATTCCCAACCCACTCAGTCTTGCTCAACTTTAAAGCATTTCTCCTCCGATGTATCAAGAGGCTGTATTGCAGCAAAAGCCAGGCTTGCTTAAACATTTTTAGTAATATACAGAACAAAATGTTTGTTTCCCAACTAACCTTCCCAAGCTGCACATAATTCATGTAATTTAAAAGGAGTTATGGACTGCTCATCTTCCAGGCTCCGGCAGATCTTGCAGTGGGTGGAACTACTTCACTGCAAGCAGCAATTCATACTGGATTTCATCCGGGGTGAGGAGGCAGGACAGAAATTATACCTGTCCCCACCAGGTTTGCTTCTCTGCCCCACTGTCGACAGATGTACTCATTGCACGGGGAGGCAGGGAGAATGGCACGGCAGAAACACCAAGGGATAGGCAGAAACACCTGCAGCCTTCTCCAAGGCTTCAGAAAACATCACCTCAGTCACGGCTTTGGGGAGAACCCTGACTGCGCTGCTGCTGGTCTCGCCTTACAACTGAAAGCATTGATCTGGCTTTCCTTCTTTTGATGGTTTTTATTTTCTCTCCTGACAGTCCCCCTGAAGCTCACCACACCTGAAGCAACAGGTACTTCAGTGTTCGTTTATTTATCTCAGGTTTAGTCAAATACAACTTATCCTGCAGCAGAGTGCTGATTCCCTTGGACTTTAGCAGCTTTGAGCCGAAATTCATGCTCTCTCAGAGGTGAGAGCCCTTACCGCATCATTAGCTGAAGAACTCAAGGTGCTGAGGTGAACACAAACTCCTGGTGGGATCCGTGGACAGAGGGGTCCTGCCACACTGAGCTCTTCTGCCTCTGTGGCGATACACGGAACCATACACGTGGTTTCCATCCACCCTCAACGGCAGTGGAAACACCACGAGCTGGTTTACACAAATTCCAAATTATGGGGTAAACTGCTGTAATGTAGGTGGATTGAGGATCTCGTTATACCAGACCTAATTACACCTAAATGATAATGTTGCTTTGCATTGTCAATCTATGCTTTGCTCATTCAATATTGAAAAAATTACCAAAGCGTGGCTTTTATTTCCTCTTTGGCAGTCTTGATGGAGGCCATGGTGGCTGAAACACCAGATATTTATTTCTGGTCACTTACTGAACCATGCGGAGCACAATATCGCAAGCAGCTGAGGATGCTGCTATGGATCTCAGGGCAAAAATATGCATTTAAAATGCAGGCAATATTTAATTTAATCTCTTTTTTCTCACACTAACAGTCTCTCCCACTCCTGAACCAGCAGACATTACCACTTGTAAGTAATACAGTGTTAGTCTGGCTTCAATGCTGAGCTGTCTGCCCAAGTTCTGATCATGTATGGACTGGCTCCCTGCCTCCACTGTGTGTGAATTTCTCGTGGATTTAACCATCGGCTTCAGGGGCAATCCCTATCGCCTCTCCCTTGACTTCCATACACAGTAAAGGAGGAAAGGGGCTTGGTGTTGGTACGGGAGAAATCCTTGCATGGACCTCGCTGCCATCGCTGCAGCACCAGGCACTGCTGGGGGCCTTGCTTTGCTCACGCAGTAACGTAACAATTACTAAAGCCTGGCTTTTACTTTCTCTTTGACAGTCCCGACCGAGTCCACAACAGCTGAAATAGCAGGTATTTATTTCTGGTCATCTCCTGAACCGTGGTGAGCAGTTTACTAGTTTAGCATTTTTCATGTGAGTCACAGAATCATAGAATCATTTAAGTTGCCAAATATCCTTAAGCCATCAATACATTTAAAATAGGGACAATGTTTAATTTCATATTTTCCTTTCTCACAGTAATGAACTCATCCACTCTGTCAGACTCTCCAACTCCTGAAGCAGCAGCTGTTACCGCTTGTAAGTAATACAGAATTACTCTGGATTAACTCCTTAGTTACCTAGCAAAGTCATGATCTGATTTTTGTGTTGGGATGGCTCCCCATCTCCATTGCGTGCATAATCTCATGGATCTAGTAATTAACTTCAGGGATAATTCCTTTGGCTTCCATACAAATCAAGGGATGGAAAACACTCTTGATATTGATATGGAACTAATACCTGCACTGCTGAAAGCACTAGGGAAGGGAAAGCCGCTGGGGCAGACACACCACACCAGTATAAACTCAGATTCGCTCTGGGTCATCACACTCCTAGGAAGTCATCCTCCCTGCACTTTCCTAAGTTGTATATCCACTGGAATTTGAGTCTGTGGATGGAAACCCTTCTGACAAACCCTGGCAGTGTTCAAGGCCAGGTTGGATGGGGCTTTGGGCAGTGTGGGCTAGTGGAGGGTGTCCCTGCCCATGGCAGGGGGTTGGAACTAAATGGGCTTTAAGGTCCCTTCCAACCCAAACCATTCCAGTATTCTATGATTCTATCATATTCAGCAGTATTTGGTTTGAACCTCAGATAAACTTTTCTACAATGGGATTTATCTGTTGAAAAATTTGAATTGCAAGTTCTGTTCATTGATTGAAAATATTCTGCCTCCAATGCTTAGCTAGCAGACTCAGGTTTTCTTTTAAAGTCTGGCCCTGTCAGGTACGCACTGGTAAAGGGCACTCAGCTGCATCAATCAAACATAGAGACTTGTGTTGACAACATACAGGAAACTGAACTTCAGATGCAAAGCATGCATTTGAGCATGGGACCATCTGCCTACACAAAGGACCAAAGAGAATTAAATCTTGTTCCCATTAGTGCTAGTAATATGTCATCTTTAGTATTCAAGCTGTACACTTCTCTTAATATAAGCTCTTTGTCCGTGACAACTCTGTTCCTCAGAACTGGTGCTACCAACATTTCCTAGTCTTAATACATTCAGCTGATTACAATGCATATTAATTGATTACATAAAAGCACACATTTTCCTCATTCAGTCTATTTTTTTTTTTCCATGTTAAAAGACCGTCAAAAACCAGACCCAGCACCTATAAACCCAGGTAAGGTATTCTCATTCTTCTTTTTAATGACTTCCCAAGTGCAGTATACGCTGGGTAAGAGATGTGAGCTGGGAAAGCCTGGCAGGTTTATGGCAGAGGGCATCCGTGTGCAGAAGAACAGGGGAAGCTGGAGATGCAAGGAGCAGGCAGAGAGCTTGGGGATGCCACCGCTTACCCAGGGACCGCATGTCGCTGATGCAGGGGCTGGCAGCCAGACCATCCTCGGTGGTAAGTGTCAAGCGGATGAGCTGGCCTGTGTCTGCAGCATTTATTGAAAAAATACGTTTAAAACGTCCACCCGTAGCCTGCCAGGCTGCCAGCCAGTCAGCCCGGGTGCTCTGGAGGGCTCGAACGCAAAGAAACAGCTCGTTATCACAGTGAGCTCACCCTCTTCCATGAGAGAACGGACGGACAGCGCTAACATGTGTAACCTCGGGGTTAGCTGTAGGAGGGAGTAATGAGATTTTAATGGTGACCATCAAAGAAAGAGAAATTAATTTCCTCTCCACTCAGCTGCTACTTCCAGGTATGGCAGCAAGGCCCACGTTTGCATTTGCAAAGCACACTGGTGTTTAATACGTGCTGCATTTTACTCTATACTTACATACGGTTTATTAACATTAAATTTCTTCTTCTCCAGAAAACCTTACTTATCTGCCTAAATACATGCGGGTGATGTTACTAAGATTCTTAACTGGCCTGTGTCAACCAAGGCGGCCTGGGATGCAAAGCATAAAGTTACAAGGGTAAGTATTCATGCGCATGAGGTGTCCCAGCCAAACTGGGGCACCCCAAACATGGTTTTGCACTGGCTTCTTACACCCTTCAACACTATTTGACTAATTACACTCACACAACTGATTACTAATCATAGTAAAACTCTGCAAAGCAACTCTATTGCTGCAGCGTTCTTGCTGCCTGTCTATTGATCCAGATGCCCCTGGAGTCAGTCTTGCTGAAGTTACTGATCTATGACACCAGATGATGCTGGGAGGGTTTCAAAGATGTGTCAGAGTGGCTGGGATGCTGGTGTTATCTTGGCTGTCCAGGGGAATCCTTCATGGACAGCTCTAAGCTTCCATGAAGCAAAGTCCTTCTTTCCAGGGCTGGGCTGTCCTTTGCTTCGTTTTACTTAAGCATGAACAATACTGGAGTCTCCAGTAAAATGTCACTACCTCATTGCATTACAGTTTATAATGTGAACTAAATATATATTAACAAAGTTAATACACTTTCATCCTCTAAACACTGACTGATATAAGAGTTAGGGAAGGACATTTTCACAACAGTGACCACCAGAAGACCCTATACCAATGCCAGAGGCGACCGTGCAGGGAACAGAGACCTGAGCTGAGCAACCCCCAATGCAGGCCTGGGATTGACTCCCATGCCATGTTTCACATGTCACGCAAAGGCTGTGGCACAAGAAGGCTGGTAGGAGCGTTTGGGTTTGAAACTGTCACATGCCAAGACATTATCAAAGTTATTTATGGAAAAAAAAAATTCAAAAATATTTTTAAAGATTGTTACTGGATGATGCGACCCCATGGCTTTGTGAATGCCAAGACTCGGGAAGTTGACATGGAACATCCACCACATAGACAGACGTTATATTAACACCACGACAAAATTATGTTTCTAAAAGTTCGTTATTATACGATAATATCAACCTTCCCCATTTCGCTCGCTTCCCCACTCCACTTCCCTTTCATAACCCTCCCTTGTCAGGTCACTTTGTAGGCAGCTAAATGTGCCCGAAACAAAGAGACTCCATGTGGGTTATGTACAGCTGCAACGCATAAACCGATGGTGTATTCACTCCAACATACAACAGAGAGCAGGATTTAACGAGCTGGGCGTTAGCATGCTCACCACACTGAGGAGACTCCCAACAAGCCTTTGCTGGCCAGGCGACAGTCAGGCAGGGAAGGGTTGCTCTTCCTCCATGGCTCCTTCAGACAGATCCTCCACTGTTCTCAGCTGCCATTCTCCATGGTTTTTTTTCCCTTTACGACTCTCTACCTCTCCATGTTGGTGTTTTCCCTCTTGAGTCCTTGAGCTACAAACTGCATTCAAATCAACAGTAATTGATTCATCAGTAATTTCACCTCTCTTATCTCATATGGCTCTGCAGACTTTCTCACAACTCAACAATGTCCTCAGCTGGGACCTGTGGTTGGGCCACCTCCGGTGGCCAGGGATCCTCCCAGCATGGACAGCTCAACCCTGTTACCCCTTAGCTTGCCTGACTTTCTAGAGACATTCAGGAAAAGGTTTCAGCCATACTTTGAAGCTCTAAACTCATAGCCCATCAAGCCACAACCTGTTCCAACACAATGGAAGGATCCAGTTCTGACACCTTCTACAGCAAAAATACAAATTCTCTTGCCAAACCTCAACTGCAAAACACACAGGGACGCTGGTGCCTACACGATACCCAGTGTTACAGTGTCTCCATACCAGTAAACTCCATCTATATGATTTATTGTCAAGTTTGCCTTTTATGATTCGCTATCTTTTTCAAATTCAGTGAAGATCTCATCCAGACCAGGATTTGTTTGTTCCTGCTACGCTCCACAGCACAGAGACAAATCTGATGCTGTTTACAGACACGTGTGTGGTCTTTCCAAATCCTCATGACTTTACAACTGTGGCATCTGATTTCTTTAGAAAAGAGTAAGGAAAATATCTCAACAACCATTTCAAAATAATTCCTTGCATGTGATTGACTTCATATGGACAACAATAAATACATACACCAAAGATACACAGTCCTGAAACACATTTGAGTCACCCACATGCAAGAAGCAGCAGGATTTTAAATGAACTAGCTATTAGGACAAAACCACACAGTTTTGTTAGTTAGCTTTTTATTTTTAATTCACCATAATATTCTGCTAGGGAAGAAGAATTGGTATAAATTCACAGAAGGTATTTCACAAATTATATAAAAATTTTAGAGAAGAATGAAGCATCCAATGAAAGGTTTTTTGTTGACTTGGGGTATGGAATTGTTTCTTCATAGCTCTTCAGAAAGTGTAAGGTTGAAATGAAAGATAACAGACCTACACAGTAACTCTTTCTCACATACTTAGAATTCCATCAGGTGCTTTAGATTTATACATTTACATATATGCGTGTGATATTTATATACGTTATGTTCCATAGTATACCAACATACAGATTTAAATTCCATATAGTTGCATCTGTGTTCAGGAGTTCTGTGCTGTGAATTGGGATTAACATCACAGTTAGAAATCTCTGAAGGAATGTTTCTTGCAACCAATGAAACAAATGGGCTTAGTGACCATATCACAATTTTTGTATGACAATTATACGTGGGTTTTTTCCTTCCTTTCTTTTCTCAGGTGTGTAAGGGACCCAACCTGTAGGAGCTACCTTTCACCAGGCAAGAGGATTGTCCAGTTCAATTTCAGAGGTCCCACGTACCCAAGAGTTTGCCTACAGTGCAAAGTATTAGCATGCAACAGATACAGTTATCCTTCCCAACGCTACCAGGGCTATATGATGAGAGGCAAAAGAAGCGCAAGAGATGACGACGTCATTATTATTATTGTCTCCAAATAATAACAGCCCAAATAATGCTTCTTCTATCCTTATGTTGATCACTTATATATGTGATCAGTGTGTTGCACATCTGCTACTAATTTCTAAAAATGCATTATACTAGGGGGTGTAAATCTAAAGGTATTTTAATCTTAACTGTACTTGCATTCCTTAATTTCAGATCTTTTGGATCTATATTCCAGGTTTGTAAAATCCTAAACTTCAGTAAATACTCTCAGTGACAAACAGTAACTGGATCAGCTGGCTGATTTTTCTTATCAAGACTTTGTTTCCCTCTCAGTTCTTCCAGTTCTCCCCACTGGACCAAAGAGCTCAAATACTGAGATTTAAGGGAGGTTAACCTACCTTACAGATACACACACCACAGTGCTGCTTTCTGAGCTCACTGCAACATAAATCAAACAATAAGCATCCGTTGTAACCAGGAATGCCTGAGCAATTACCTTAAATAGGAACTCAAAAACATTTGGAAAAAATATTGTACATGTACTGAGATATAATCTCTGCATACCTATAAGCTATTATAATGTTCCCATATTTCAGGTTTTATTACTGGAGATTAGAACTGATTATAAGCATTTGCTTCATCCTTTTCCTTTCAATATCTGTTCAAATGATATCACTTTGAGCCAAGAAAGTATTTCTGCACTTTAATGTTAAATTGTCCCACCTGGAATGACTGGGGGGGGGGGGAAGAAATTAATAATTTTCAGTTCACAATAGAGAAAAATATCTTGTCGATTGCAGAATTTTACAGGAGTGCAGCAGTCATCTCAGGGAAAGGGATGGATTAAATTTTGATAATCGGGTGAAAACCATCTTTAAGGCCAATACTCAGTTTCCATATAGTAACTACATGCAGACGACTCAAACTCATAATGAGATGCCCTGTACTGAATAAGGATGCCTAACATCTAGAGGCTGTGTCACGCAAGACAAAAAACCCCACTTTTTTTCAGCAACTTTTCCTTTTATGCTTAATCCCTTCAAAATAAGGGATTACAGTCATTCTGAAACTCAGACTCTCCATTAATAACTTGGCCAGCTCTCAAATGCTAAACTCACGCAGAACTCCCACAAAGGCTCTGGATCCAATCTCCTACCTGGTGGTTAAGCTTTGGCATTGCCAAGCAGGCTCACTGCCAAAGCCTTCATCCTGTGTGACCATAGTGCCCGTCCCGAGCCAGGGTATTTCCTAACCATACTTAGTTCATACAGCACGCCATCACACTCATAACCCTGCTGCTCTGCTGCTCACAGATAATGATTTAAAATGCCTGAAATCACATTTTCCCTGCTATTGCACTCAGGTGCAGGCAGTGAGAGAAAGTGCCTTTCAATAACAGTGTTACAACAGCTGAATCCTTGTCCCTTTGTACTAAAATGCACACTAATTTGTTCTGAGGAGCTGCTATTTTAAAACACCTTCTGTACTCTTCTCATCTTAAAGGACTTCCATGAAGACTTCGTGGCCATTTTCTTTTCAGGTAGGAGAGGAAATTCAAATTGGGCCATTAATATATCGGCATCACCTGATATCTGAACACGTCATTGTCTGAACACAGGCTTAACACACAAGATTTGAAAACACTTTGAACACTCAGACTTGTCTGTGCAGATGTAGCTGCCAACCAGCCACAAGTGTGAGCAGGGCTCAGCCCGTGGGTCACTGCTTAGGGGTCCAGTCCTTTAATATCAACTCCAGCACAAGAAAATTTCCTAATCATTCATATGCATAGAATCATAGAATCACAGCCTGGTTTGGGTTGGAAGGGACCTTAAAGCCCATCCAGTTCCAACCCCCTGCCATGGGCAGGGACACCCTCCACTAGCCCAGGTTGCCCAAAGCCCCATCCAACCTGGCCTTGAACACTGCCAGGGAGCCAGGGGCAGCCACAGCTTCTCTGGGCACCCTGTGCCAGGGCCTCAGCACCCTCACAGGGAAGAATTTCTTCCTCATATCTCATCTAAATCTCCCCTCCTGCAGCTTCAGGCCATCCCCTTGTCCTGTCACTACACTCCCTGACAAACAGCCCCTCACCATCTTTCCTGTAGGCCCCTTCAGGTACTGGTAAGGCGCAATTAGATCTCCCTGGAGCCTTCTCTTCTCCAGGCTGAACAACCCCAACTCTCTCAGCCTGTCCTCATAGGAGAGGTGCTCCAGCCCTCTGATCATCTTTGTGGCCTCCTCTGGACTCGCTCCAACAGCTCCATGTCTCTCCTGTACTGGGCCCCCAGAGCTGGACGCAGTACTCCAGGTGGGGTCTCAGGAGAGTGGAGTAGAGGGGCAGAATCCCCTCCCTCGACCTGCTGGTCACGCTGCTTTGGATGCAGCCCAGGACACAGTTGGCTTTCTGGGCTGCAAATGCACATTGCTGGGTCACGTTGAGCTTTTCATCAATCAACACCCCCAAATCCTTCTCCTCAGGGCTGCTCCCAATCCATTCTCTGCCCAAGTAGTTCCAAACAGTTTGACCTGTAACTACCAGAATAAATTACCAGGGTAATTTATAGGCATTTTTTTTCTTGGTTCTGATGGCCACAGCATTAATTGGCAGGGCTCCACATACCAGTTCACAGATTAAATGCATACAAAATGAATGTTAGCATTTGAAAATTCCTTGCAAGTATGTGTGTGGGTTTAAGAAATGAAAGGCTATACAGACTAAATGCAAATTTAGCATTTCCAGAAGTTAAAGGGAATTCAAATGCCATGCAACGTCTTTTTACACATATTCTGTGCCTCCATGTTTAGAGGCAATATAAGTATATTGTCATGATGAAGAGTTGCATTCAAACTCCCCAAAGTAAGTTAAAAATCAGAGAGAATTATTTTAAAGAAGGCATAGATCTGAGATTAGAAATATAGGATGATTACAGATGCATTTCAGTTTGTTGATTAAAAAAAATTGGTTTGTACCAAAAAAAAAAAAGATTTTATGAAATAAAAGTACCTAGATGGGTTTCAAGAAGGTCTGCGTTGCAATTTGACTTCTCTAGTAAAGCTGAGAGAACACCTGTTTGCACAGCTGTGGGATACCTGCTCCCTGTGTTGGAAAGAATCAGAGGCAGGTGGCTCCTGGGTGAACCCTGGCCGCTCACACACCAGGCAGGTACCGCACCGAACCGAGGTCAGGGTAATCGCACATCTGTGGCACTGGCACAGCCTCTAGAAGCTTTAAAGATTGGTTATCTGTTGCTGTAGTAGGAAATATTGTGGATTTCAAGAGCTTTGGTCCTTATGGAAAAACAGACAAAGTAGTGTAAATATGTTGGAACCAATGCTCGTTAGACTCGTGCTAGAAGGAATTGAGGCTTTTAGGACTGTGCTTGTTTCCTTTCCTTGGGAAGGAAAGGTTGATTCCTTTTTTTTTTCGTAGCTTCTACTGTGGGACTGAGAAAGTTTTATCTGCCAAGTGGTTGCAGTGCAATCTTCCTTTAAATCTGTGACTAACATGAATCTGGCCTTGTTCATCCATGAATGTTTCAGCAATAGGGAATTGTTACTCATGACAACTCTATTACGACAGTCACACTTTACAACCTGAGGAATCCTCAGCAAGGACAGGGAGTGATTTGCCCAGTGTAACCTAAAGGCATAGATGTCAAAATGAAGGTGGGTAAAACCAAGCTCCCGCCGACCATTGCTAAGAGCAAACTGCTGAACGTGTCTCCCAAGGGAGTCTGCACATCCCTTCCAGAACATTCCTGCCCATGTCAACACACCCAAACAGACGGTCAATGAAACCTACTGAAAAACGTGCTTTGAACCCACGAGAGCTGACCAAAACACAGTTAAACTTACTCCACGTGGTACGCATTAAAAAAAAAAAGGGCACATCTGTTAGTTTCTCATTTATATCTGTTAAGAAGAAATAGTAACTGAGAGATTAGGCCCTTCCTCCATGATACCATGTAATACAGGATGATTAAGAAATAGCAGGAGGTATAAAAGTTAGAAAAGCCTAACCTCCCCAGCTGCCATCAAAATGCAGACGCTCAGACAGCTCCTCCTCCTGCCTCTCCTCGCTGCTCTAGCTCTCGTTGAAGACAACTCAATAGAATCCACGGGTATGGAAATCGAGTCTTTACTTCATCTGTGAAATTTTATTCATTATTCACAATAGGTATTTTACAGGCAACTGAAGGGAAAAGTGTTAAACATCTCTAAAAGTGCAACTTATTTTAATGTACTGCTGCACAATAGTAATGCCTGGATGTGCCAGCAAGTGTTAAAAATGGTAAATAAAAAAAAAATTCAATATATTTCTTCCTATGGCAAACTTTTAACTTAAGAACTTGATTTTGAAGATATTTTACTCTAGAATGGAAATTTGCATTTATAAATTATTACTGTATTGGAGTAACAGGAATAAAGTGACTTAATTGGGAAAGGGTTGCTTTTTACAAGAGATTTGTTCATTTTTCCTTTGTTCAATCAGAAGCAATAAAAAGTCGTTCATTGCTTGATTTGGGATCACCATTCTGTACTCAGATCAGGAATTTCCCTGATTAATGGTGGGTAGCTACTGTGGGATACTGAAATATTGCTGCAGAGCTGCTCTAGTGGTGCCTGGCTGCAGAAGAGTCCAGAGGGATGAAAGGGAGGGTAGGGCTGACCTTGTAACGCTCTTACAATTGGGAGGTTTCACATGTGATGAGAAAGGTCTCCTCTAAACCTTTCTTTTCCCTCTGGAATTAATCAGAAAACCTGACCTTTTTATATAGGACTGCATACAGTGTACAGGAAATTCTTCCTGCTGTTTTAGACCATTATTTTTAGATTAATATTAAAGTAGAAAGGAGATCTTATGCCCACACTGGACGATAAACGTTCTCTAAAGTTTCCTATACAATGGTCATTACTGCAACTACTTCATAACTTACTAGGTGATGTCAGTGATATCAAGCATGGTTGGTTTGTGAGTTTTTACATAAGAGAACTGGGTTGAAATCCAGCTAGCCCCGCATCCTGAACCCAGAAACAGTCAAGAGCGGATGCTCAGGCAAGAATATGGATACAAGCCCGCATAATACTTCCCCAGCATACTCTCCCAGTCACCAGCAAATGTGGTTCAGGACTTCTGAAACAGAGGAAATGCTATCTTTGTGTTTAATAGTTACCAAAGGCTTCTTCTTTCAGGGATTTGACCTGGTTTATGTTTTACTTTTAACATCCACATCGCCCTGCAGCAAAGATCCACGTGCAACGAGCCAGTTACTTTTGTTTGTTTCAAAACCACAACTTACTGGTTTCATTCCAGGCCACTGAGTTACTGTATTGGAAGAGAATATCTCATATTAACCCTCTCCATGAATTTATAGACCTCTAGCACCTACCTTACCCCCTAGTACTCCCCTTTCTGACCTGAAATGCTTCAGTCCACGTACTTATTCCTTGTCTCAAAGCTATTCCAAACTTTTGATCATCTTCGTTGCCATTTGTTCTTTGAAGCTTTTCCTGTTCAGCAGTACACTTATACAGATGGAGGGTCAGAACTGCATGCAGCAGTAAATATACAGTAATACTACACATAGTCCTTCAGAAGCTCAAATCTGAAAGTCTTTTTGATTCCCTAGGCGTAGGTTCACAAATGCTTTTAAGTAAAGGGCTGAACCTTGGAACTGGATTCAATGATCTTTAGGAAATCGGTGTAGGGGGAAGACCCAAGGCTTGAAGTGCTTGTGGTGACAAACCTGGCTAAAGAGAATTGCTGAGGTATCCCGTATCACTCAGGATTTCCAGTTTTGCCATTGGCTTCATCTGTGATATGTGTTCGCCTAACATTCTCTGGTCCTAGGAAAACAAGGATAAAATGTATATTCTAATTTCGTTTATTATTTGATTCTTCTGGTTTCATAAACTGCAGTAATATAAATGAAAAATAAAAATAGTACAACATTTTGCATGTCTGTTCCATGATGGACTTTCCATAGTGCAGGATGAAATATTATTGCAAGACAAAACTTGAGAGACATCCTCGCAGGCTATTTTTTGTTGTTGCCTTTCTGCACTAGGTGTACCTCGCTGCGGTGCTTCACTTCATGACCTCAACAAAGCATTAAGGATTGAACTGAATGCAAATGCAAGCTGCGTCTGGCAAATCCAGAGGAACGCAAACCAAACAATTAGGCTCATTTTCTCCTATTTTAAGTAAGTATTTCCTCTACATGCTTCTGTACTGCCTCCAAATATTTCTCTGTATTGAATCAGTGTTGTGGACTCCAATGAGCCTGTGTATCTGTCAGCGAGCTTAGGTAGTTCTCACTGTGTTTTTTCAAAAGATTTGCTCCTTCGTCAAGCTGTGAAACAGAAAGTATTAAAGTATATGATGGTCCCTCAAGTAATTCGCCTCTTCTTGGACAAGTATGTAACGACACTGATGCAGTCCCAGTGCTTCAATCATCTTCAGACAGTTTAACTTTTCTCATAACAACAAACTCTGCGGCTTTCACACGAAACTTCTTTGTCTTCTATTACTACTTTTCACCAGAAACAAGTAAGTCATTAAAATACCATTTGATTTGCACCATTAAAAGAAACTTTCCTATTAAGGGAATCTTTAATTAGTCTCACTCAGTTCTTCAGGCCTTAGAGAATGGTGTGGGGGGAAATCAGTGAAAGGAAAGAAGCAGCAAAACAATAGTGCACTTGCAGAGAGCCTAAAAAGTTACATTTTACTCAGAAAAATGATTCCAAAGAAAGCATTATGGGACTCTACTTTTATTTACAGGCTTCAAACACATTTAGTCAGTTTGCAAATATTATAGTATTTACTCAGAAAGAGAATATGAGCATCTAGTCAGAACTCCTGCCGAGTACAGGTCACAGAAGTCACAGGGTTTTCATTCAACAAGCTCCTTTTTGTTTTTCCTTAAAAGATAAGAATAGCTTGGACAAAATCAGTCTTAGCTTGTGACCAGATCCCTTGCTTCTGCTGATCTGAGTGGCATGGTATTAAGCTCTTAAAAGCTTCAATTTTACAGAGTAGCTAGCATATCCTAGTTTACGCTGCTCCAGTGTTTAACTGTGCTGCTGAAAAATTGTGCCCTGTTTCTAGTCTACATTTGTCTTTCTGAGGTTTCCACTGATTTGATTTTATTTTGCCTTTGTCTATCACGTAAAATCTTCTTCAGACTTGAAGATTTTGCACTTCTACATAGATCATGACCTCATAGATTTCTGTAACATAAAGTCTCTCGGGGTTTCTTTTGGTTGGTGTAGCATCTTCATTACCAGTTTTTCAAGGTGGCACCTAACTTACCCAAAATGTAGATATAACTAAATTGTGCACAATATCAAAGCTAACTCATGTACAGGTATCTCAGATGTCATTACACTGTGCCTTGCAGATATACCATAGTAACAACAGGCTGCTTTTTGTAGCATCCACCTGCCCTGAAATTCTCTATAGAAGTTCTATCTGTAGTACTTTTATTCATTTCCAAATGAATGGAATCCTACAGAAACAATCCTGCTAGTTACATAACTTTAGGTCTTTAATTTATATTTATGGCTCATTATCTGTACTATTATGTTACAATATATCTACTCTTCTTTTCAGAAATTGAAAATTGTGGGGGACAATTAACTGGTCCCAATGGGACACTTACCAGCCCCAACTACCCAGCAGCTTACCCTGAGTTTGCATACTGCGTCTGGCACATACAGACAGCAAAAAACTCGAAGATAAACTTAAAATTCCAGGATTTTTTGTAAGTAAATGCCCTAATGCTCTATTACTTTTTTCATTCCATTGAAAGGCATTAAACACAGGAAGCAGAAGCACCTTCAAACTTTCAGAACATCTGTACACTTTTAAAACAAACACGCTTTGATGACTCTTACGATAAACTAATTGCAGTGTGTTCCACATCACTATACATTACCCTATAGCTACTGCAGTGCCAGCCAGTGAAATGCAGGAAGCATTTCAGGTGACTAGCCATCAGGTGCAGGTCCATTCTAAGCTAGCCTGAATGATCTGAATTTAAATCCATCAGTACAAATAGTTTTTGCTACATAAGGGACATGTTTAAAACCATCATGTGCACTGTATCTGCAGTTTAGAACTGAGGGTCAAAAGAATAAAGCAAATATTGCCCAAAGTTCATCCTCTTCAGTATTGCTGGGCGTTGGGCAAAGAAAATAATGTAGCACTGGCCTAAGCACTTCCAAGTATAAATGCTAATGGGTGCACTGGTGTAAAGAAACCACACTGGCACAGACCTCCCTGACCCATATTGCTCTTTATCAGGGCTGGTGTCCCACATGTAGAGGGCTGGTAGACCTTTTTTGGCTTTCCCTGCATCAGCTGACACTGTGCATGGAGGAAAGTCTCAAGATCAAGGGAATTGAAAGGGTAGTATCTTCAAGAACATTCCTTGAGAGATTCAGACTGCAAAACGCTGTCTAAGAATTCAGTATGGAATGTTTAGGGTTCTATAGGAAATTGTTACCCCAACCACTGCCCTCTGAGATGATGAACTCTGCACAGTGTGGTGTATGTTCTCACCAGTCCTGGCCAGAGCCCATCTGCTCGCTCAGGAACAGAGATGTTCCAGAGGTACCAGTACCCCACCACAGCCCAGCTGGTGCTTTTCACCAAGGGCAGCAAGCACTGAGCTGAGCTCTCACGCAGAGTGATAAAAAGGGCAAGAACCTTCCCCTGGTGACATACACAAGAGGTTTCAGGACCTGCTAAGTCAACCCTACACTTTAAAAGCTCTTTATTTTAAGAAACAGGATTGTTTTCATACATATATATATATATAAAAAATATGTATCTGAAGGTGTTATTTTTAGTAAATAAGTAGCAATCAATGTATGTAGTACCATAGCTATAAAAACATAGCTGATCCAGCTTCTGTTGAGAGCTATAGCAAAATGTTTGTTATTTCAATGGGAGCAGAATCACACTCTTATTAAGCATTTCTTGCCTTTAAGGGTTTTGCATGTTTTATTTGGGTTTAATAATGTCTATTTATGTGTTCTTTTATTCTCCACTCTTTCAGTCAACTGGAATTCATCAGATAAAGTATCTGCACTAGATCCTCTCTCCACTATGGGCAATGTTCTCTATACTCAGATTTCCTCATAATTATTTTTTTCTCTGTCTACAGCCTAGAACTAGACCAAAACTGCCAATTTGACTTCACAGCAGTCTATGATGGCCTCACCACTAACACTGGCTTAATAGGAAAAGTATGTGGTCGTGCTCAGCCCGCATTTGAATCTTCTTCAAATGTTATGACAGTTGTGTTGTCTACAGACTACGCCAACTCCTACAAAGGATTTTCTGCTCAGTATACCAGTGCTCCGCTGCCAGGTCCTGTGGAGCCTGACAGTAAGTACACTTGCTGCACAAATAGGATGCTGCTCTTTATTCTCACATATGATGATTCCCTTATAAATACTGAAAAGAACTGATGGTTGATACTGAGGATTTAAGCCTTTTTATAGGTTGTCATTAACCCTCTTTACATATAAAAATCCCACATTAGTCTCACCTATAGAGCATTCAGTTATTACCTGACCCACCTGTGAAAGAAAGCCTGTTGTTTCACTTTCTGGTCCTTTTTCTGGCCAGCACCACTGAAGATCTGAGTTTTTCCTTCTTTTGGACAAAGCAAGTATTGTTACCATCCTGGAGATGTAAAGATGAAACCTTTTTGGCTGGTTAGTTAGGAAAAGAATCTGCACTGGTTAGTCAAACAGCGTTTAGGTGTGTTGCAATTCCCTTTCCCCCAGAGCTGGACCATTTTCCTTATTGGTTCCATTTGTTTATGTGCCCATCTCCTCATTAACTGAGGTGGAAAAGGCGCCTCTAAAGCCTCGATGTCTGCTATCAATTTCCTTGCCTGCCATTCTGCACTAGCACTTTGATTTCTTTTACCCTTTTACAAAGGCTGCAATTCATTGTTTTACTGGGTTTAAAATTAAACGTTCAGCATGAGTTTTACATGGTTTTGCTTATCTAACATTTTTGAAGTCGAGCATGAAATTTTGTTCTGCATGACCTCAAACACGCATGAGCCGTTTCAGACTGACAAATCGAATACCATGCAACAGGTCCAAGGATCTAGACCAACTGAGAAATGACCGCAGCACAGTTTGTTAACGGTTTTTTTAATTTCTCTTTCAATGGCAGCATTGCTCACATGCTCTTCAGATAGCATGAAAATTGTCCTGAGCAAGTCTTATCTGGCCTCCCTTGGTTATAACGAAACTCACCTACAGCTGAATGATCCATCTTGCAGGCCAGTTATAACAGAGTCCGTGATCTTTTCCTTCCCATTAGCCAGCTGTGGAACAACTAAAAAGGTAAAGTGGGATAAAAGTTATGTGAAGCTAACAATAGTTTATGAATGACAGGAGCTCGTAAAAGCAGTTTAAAATAGCATGTGAATAAGCTAACAGCAGATTTACTTTCACTTCACTCATCCAATTGCACGTTTCCAGTCTTGAAGCAAAAAGAATGTTTCTCCTCTTTAAGAACCTGAGCCTTTCAAAGGAAGTCAGGGAGAATCCACACAAATTAACCCAAACGTTTCATTCCCTCTCCAACCCAGGTTATCAGAAGTAGCACAATGTTAGGTACCTAACTTAAACATTCTCTGCGAATGATACAGCTGGCACTTATCCTGGAGTCACAAGGAAAGGCGGGGGGGGGGGGGGAAAACCCTAAGATGTGAAGATTCCCACGAGCTAGTTCATAGCATCGTTTTGCTACTGATGACTGAAGCGCAACTTTGGTACTTTCCAAACTCCATGCAGTATTCCTTAACCTTTTTGCTGCATGGCTTGGTTCAGTGTTTTGAAAAAAAAAGGAGGATTGATAGTGGGTTTTTGGTTGCAATCTGTTTCAACATTTCAAAGGTATCTTGAGCCTCTGATAAGACCAGCTGGGTGGCTTTATAACTTTATACAATTGCTTTCAACTGCACTGCTCAGATAATCACAACTGATTCCTTTTACAGGATGATGGTCAGAGCATCACTTACACCAACATCGTATCTGTCTCTGCAACTGGCAGCATTATCACCCGTCAAAAGAGCATTCAGATTATTGCGAAATGTAAAATGGAAAACAATTCAACCTTAGAAGTCATTTACATAACAAAAAGTAATATAATCCAAAACACAACTGCTGTGGGAAGATACAACGTTAGCATGTCATTTTATGATTCAGATTCATTCTCCAAGCCTGTACGTCAGTCCCCATATTACGTAGACCTGAACCAAACTCTTTTTGCTCAAGTCAGCCTTCATTCCACTGACCCAAATCTTCTGGTGTTTGTTGACACCTGTATCGCATCTCCACGACCTGATTTTGGATCGCTAACATATGACTTAATCAGAAGTGGGTAAGACTCTAAATTAATTTTATTACTGTCTCCTAATATGTGAGAAAATATAATCTAAGTGTCAACTGTAGGTCTTCTATTTTTGTCTCTCTTCCACTTATTTTCTTTAGCAGACTGTGGTTGAAAGCTAAATTTCATCAAAATTTAAAGGCAATGCATAAATAAGCTAGGAAACACAAGCACCATAGTGCACTGGGGAGAGGAAAAAAAGCACATCATTGTTCATCCACATGTAAAAATAATGCCCTAGTTAAGTGCTGTAGTTACAATTAACAGTAGTTGGCAAGAATGATTATTGTATGTGGACTACTTTAACAGCTCTGTAACTTCTGTTGCAGTTGCAGTAAGGATGACACTGTGGTAACCTACCCAACACTTGAACACTATGGACGATTCAAATTTAACGCCTTCAGGTTCCTGCGGAGCTTTCCATCAGTTTATCTCCAGTGTGACATTTTAATTTGTGACAACAACAATGCAAACTCTCGCTGTACCGAAGGCTGTATCTCCAGGCAAAAAAGAGCTATTTCTTCATACACATGGAAAACCCATACCGTAGTAGGTCCCATCCGCCTGAAAAGAGAACTCAGGTCTGCTGATCACTCAGGTAAGAGGAATACATAAATTAAGAATCTGATTAAGCTCTTCCTTGCTGTAAATTCATTACCTTCATTCTACTAATGAAATAAGCGAATTACAGTAGTTCAAAACCAACGTGGCATCAGAGCAACAGGTTCAATGAAGTTTGAGTTGTGTGAGATCACAGAAGTACTTTTTGAATTGACAGACTAATGGCCGTTTGGATTAAGGTGTGCTCTTTGAAGTAGAAAGAGAAGCACTCGCTCCTAGTTACAAAATTAGCGTATGCAGGATCTGACCATGTATTCAGAAAGAGTTATGAATGGCAAGAGAAGATTTCAGATTTTCAAACATGATATATTTTGATGAAGCATACATAGGGATCAGGGCTCATTTCTCAAGCTACAGACTACTTAAAGAGCACATTCCAACTCGTAGTAAAGTTTTGTTATAATCTGTGTATCTTCTAACAGTCCACTCAATTTCACTCAAGTTCTATGCCAGATGATAAACACAGATGACTTATTCCAAGCAATGTTCAATCCTCATACTGTATGTATTGCTTATTAGAACACAGACACAAAGGACAGCCACTGGAGCAGAAATCAAAAGCACCATGCTTTTCAATTAGAGCTGCAAAGCTGTCTGTTAAGACAACTGAGCTTTGGTGCCCCAATCTGACATATTCTTTAGCACAATGTGCAGTCTGCTCTACAGTGGTCTAGATGAGTACCGAGAGCTAACGTAGACTACAAAACATGGAAAAGCTACTTTAAAAAGCTTGCGTTGTTACTCCCACTATGCTCACTGTTCTAACTTTTATTGAGCCCAAAGCTTCACCTGAGAAAAGCACATTGTGCCACACACTTTCAGGTGTCAGATCTAAAAAATATTTAATCATGCTCTTAGTAGCAATAAGTGTATTTTCTTCTTTTTTTTTTTTAATAATTATTAACCTCTCCAAACTCTAGCAGCATTTTAAACATGTTCCCATTTATTTCAATAGTGAAAGATTTTGTATCCATATACTAGAAACTAGACACATATATAACGTGAAAAGGATTCAGGTGCAAATAGATCACGCTCAAAGTATTACAAAGCACGGATTAATTCTCATAGTATCTTTCACAATTTACAGAATAGTGAGTTTTACTGAGCTAGTAAACCAGTAGAAGGCATAGGGCTAGAATCACGAGTTTCTTTTTCGCCCAGCTTTGCTTCAGCAATGTGTCTCCCATCTATCGGGTTCTAAGGATAACGATGTCACTGCTTGACAAACGCAGTTGCAGCAACACCAAAGGATTTGTTAACATTGTGATGCTCTTCTGTACTATTGTTTTATTACAAATTTTTACAACTCTTCAGTACTACAGATTCAGAATTTGCGAATCGGTGTGGGTCAACTGCTCAGAACCAAAATATCTGAAAAAATGCTTATTTAATTTCCATTGAAATGACATGGCATTCAAAACTTTAAATGACCCACTTTTTTCTCTACACAGAATCCCTCACTAAAGCAGATGCTGAAGAAACCCCAAATCTGCAACACTACAACTTCTACACTCTTTCATTTGTGGTTTTAATTTCAAATATTATCATTGCGGTAGCTGTGATACTAAAATATCACAAACACCAAGCAGGATATAGCTACCAAAGAATCCAGACCTCATATTAACTAAAGGGAAAAAAAAAAATCAATAAAGTAACATGGTGGAACATAGTGCTTGGAAACTTTTTCAACTTTTTATGTAATTAAAAAAACCTCTCAACCCAGTACTCTACCTTAAATCACTGAGTTGAAAACAAGTGCAAGTGTCTACCTCAAGGCGTTTCTTAGAAGGCATCTAAAAACTAACTCTACAGGTGTAAAGTGACTTGTAGAATACAAGATAATTTAGGTCCTTTTGTCTTAAAAAAAAAAAAATATCTTATCTTTATGAATCGCTTTCAAACTGCACCTGGCATGAGTTAAACTGAGGAACAACTGCAAGATGTCTGTTCAACGCAAATTATCCTCTCTTCAAAATCTACTCCTGTAGGTTGCTACCATCAAAATCTGACAGTCTCCAACAGACATCAGTTTTCCTGGAGAAGGAAATATTGGGTACTGGACTGTACGTGCCTATGCTGCTTGTTGAGTCAACACTTGCTTCCTCATCGATAGCTTTTACTAATGCATTTTAAGACACCAGATACAACTAATGTCTGCGCACCCAACTTAAGGGTCTACCATTAAGTCCAAATTAAATGGTGCACCCCAGAATTCAAAGAGCGATGAACAGAATGACGTATGAAGCTTGAGCTTCCACAGAAGAGGGGCTTTGAGTCACATTTCTACCTTCCAAATGACAGCAGAACCAATCCCAACAGGTTAAAGTAAATATGATGTAATAAGGCTACTTCTCTGGCCTAAGGTTGGTGAAATGCAGCAGATCCTACCTACCCCAGAATGTTCTATCTGGCAACAAAGTCCCCTTGAGAGGAACCATGAATGAAGTACGTACATTTCTTAGGATAACGAAACATGGACGAATACAAGTCTGCCAAGTACACGCTCATTTCAGTTGTTCGTGCAAGGCTCAATTAATTCAGGAGGGAAAAAGTGTAACGACAGTCCTGTTTCAGATACCACTTAACAAGCCTACATTCCTAACTCAGGTGGCCTGTGGAGCCAGCAAGGCTTTCAAAGAACCCGGGCTGGGGTTGAAGTTAGCCTGTCTCTCTAAACCTGATTCCTTACACAGTCTCAGTTAGGCAACATCAGTACTACCCTTCCTCTTATAGATGGAGTAATAAACATCTTCAACAGGAGTGCCATTAAAATAAACCAAAAGCACAAAGAAGCCATTCTGTTCTACATTACACACGTTGCACATCAAAAATCAAGACAACAAAAAAGTGAACCGATTACACGTAGGTAAAAAGATAAGCTGTAACTCAGTTTATTTAGAGTACTTCTCCATAGTTCAAACCGAAACTGGGAAACTGTTTTATATGGCTTTTAGCAAGGCTGTTTAAATAAATAAGCTACAAAGGGCATACAAAATTCTTGTGTTTAGGAAAAAACACACATTCTCAGGATTTTTCATAAAACTAACAACTGTGTACAATAGTGGATAGAATTACAGTAACAAAACGCAAGTCAACAACACCGAGGTTCTTTACAGTTCTAACTCCATAAATACTTTGTAAAGTGTAATTGCCCTTAAAGTACTTACACTGAAGTCCTGTATCTATACACATCTACCTCTCTCCATTAGAGAACCCCTCGTTAGAATCATAGTGCGCTTGTGAAATTTTGTTTGGCTTTGAGTTCTGAACCAAGTCCATTAAGAGAACCATTTTATTATCTATATGTGTCTGAAGAGCCTGGATTTGGCGATCAATATAGTCCACTAGTTTTTTCTCCATCAGATCCATATTTTTTGAGATGATCTTTTCCAAATAGGAGCAAATAGGCTGCTGTTCTACTCTGTGAAAAGAGCAAATATAAGAGTAAGTATAATCTGTTTCTTAATGATAAGCAGCATGATAGAGATCTGGGCACTTGAATTTCTTCTAAATGTATAATCTTCTTTATTAGACAATAAACTTTAGATGATATTAGGTTTTTAGCACAAGTGAAATACCTTGCCTGCCTGCCACATTTTAAATCTCAGAAATTTTTGTAAACATGCTAGGGTATACAGTCATCTTCTTTCAACCTTATTTTTTCAAAGGCTCAATTACGCATTAGACAGCTTAGTTACATATAACAAAATACACACAACTCAACAGTACACACAGAGTTCAAATTCTGTCAGTACGGCAGACTTTATTCTTCTCACCTGAAGTCTTTCAAGAGTTATACAAATGATGCAATTCTTTATTTTTGCATCTGCATTCTTTAAAAATACTGCTTTCCCAAGAGCTGGAGATATTCAGGCTCTATTAGAACCCTAATTCCTACATGTCCCCATTTCCACTATTGTTCCTTAGGTACAGGTGCACTACTACTACTACTACCACCACCAGGTTTGCACTGTAAATGCCAACAAATGAGGAGGGACAGGAAAGATCAGTGGGATGAGATACAATGAGTACAGTAAAACGATCATGGCACATAGTGTGAAAAAAGGAGATAAGAATTTAAGAGGTAGTAGCAGGCAAAATGAAAATGTACTAACAGATGGGAAAGACAAACTAAATGTAAATGAAAATTTCAGAAAGACCATACTTTTTTTGAAAGGATAAAAAGTGGCAGCAAAAGACAGAAACAGTTTAGTAATAACAAGTGATGTTGTGATTTCTTCTGAAAAAACTCCTATATTCAAGCAGCTCCATCTGAAAAATTGTAATCATGTTCATCGCCACACAGCTGTCAAAACCACATATTTTAAGACTCACTATTGCTGTTAATGAGAATAAAATGCTTACATTATGTATTTTAGTTTTTAAACTTGTCAATAAATAAAGTCAAACTACTAGTTTAGTAAGTGTATCAAACTTAACTTACCCATCACACTGAATGCCTTCCTCTTTAGTCACTGCATTTTTACCAAAACGCCTATCACCATCTTTTAGTCGAAGATGATTTACTTGACTACATAAGTTTTGAAGAAAAGGAAGAAGCACCTGTGGGTTAGCTACACTTGGGGTTTCGCTCACTTGTTCCTGCATATGCAAAGATCCCATAACTTTAAAATAATTTCTGAGGTCAACTGTATTTTGCTGGGTAGTAAGTCTTTCAGAACCAGAAGTATTCCCTCCTTCAGGTACCTCCGTGTTCAGATCATGACTTATTTTTAAGTCTTCATATACTGTTTCACTTGTTAAGTCATTTTTAACAGACAAAGGTTCACTGGCTGGTTGATCTAGTGACATCTGAAGAGCTGCACTGCGCAATCCATCTATGGCATGGTCACCTCCAAAGTCCGAATTTTTCCCAAAGATCCAATTAAGTTTGTCTCCAAGAGGTAAACTGTTCTGATGGGAAAAAAACCACAATACAATTAATATTTAAGTATTAAAATATACTGGAAATTATACAATAATAACAACAGATACTTTATAAATCAGCATTCTACTAGTGTGACGTAAAGGTTTTCAAAGTAGTTCTGAATTGTATTCTTAGGGAAAAACACAGGAAAAGATTGTCCCTGTACATATTATGTGTTCGTTATCTTGTCAGTCTCTAAGTAACAACAGTTTTACAGACTTCATTTTTACCATGCTATTTCCCCAAGACTGAATGTTATTCACATCAGATGTATTCAGGATTCTGCTGAAATAGCCTACTGTGCAGGATTAGGACCTAAATCAAATAAATGCTGTGTAAGAGCAGGTTCCCTTTAGTTGAAGGTGACATGCTTTCAATAACAATAAAGGAGACAAACCAGCCCATCTACCTACACCCCAGACATTACAGGGAACATGCCCACAATCCTTGACAAGTAGTAACAGACAAAATGAACAAAAGGATAGTAGGGTGGCAGTGAAGTTTAAAATGATGATGATACAGAGTTCTTAACTCTGGACTTGGTGTATGCACACTGATTCCTTGAGTATACAATCTTTATTCATTGCACTCCTTATTTAAGAGTGGCAATAGCTAAACCAGAATTAAAATGGCAGAAAGTTTGGGTTAAAAAAAATAAATCAAAAATCTTTTTCAACACATCAGTTTAGAACATGAGTAACTGTTACAGAAGGTAAGGTCATGGATCAGTACTATTCATGTTTATGGAAAAGCACGACTTACTTTCTGCTGACATCTGACCATGTCCATGAGTTGCTGAGCACCTGGAGACAACTTAGATCCCATAGATTCCATTATAGTTTGCACTCTGTCTAGATCTATGCTTGAGCCTAGTGAAGGAAAATCAGTTGCTAGTTTTGCAGACACTGTTTTCACTTGTACAATTATTTTACTGATGAGTACTCTTTGTTTCTCACCAATGGAGAGCAGCTATTGCAAGAAGGAAAAAAATATTTTGGTTAGGGAAAAATATAGTTTCATGTTTTCTTTGTATGTATGGGACAATACATCATTCTTTCAGTCTTGGGAAAAAACCAATGCTGAACTCTTTTCCAAGGAAATTAAGCTGAATTCTCCTTGCTATTACTCTTCAGAAAATTCTGACTGGAACAGAGGTGCCTGCGTGACCCAACAATAAATCAGGCCTTGATCGTCCAAGCACTTAAGAGCAATGGCCATACAGATTTTCATAAGGTTATTTAACCACATCAGAGTTAACAGTTCTTATTATATAGCAACGGTTGATTATCTGGAGTTTATCTGGTTTATGAAGTTTTTTTCCTCCAAGACTATATTATCTCTCATATAAAGTCTTCAAAAAACTGTGATACAAATTTAAAAGCAGAGCTCTACTATCAAGACAAAGTACCATCTAACATTTTTAAGTGATTATATGAGGTGTCTAAAAACAATAATTTGACTAAGAGCATTGCAATTTAGTCAATTAAGTGATTAAAAAGACAAAGAAAAATAAAACAATTCTGTTCAACTCCCTACCTTAATTCTACAGGAGGCTGCAGGGCGTTCGAACTTAAAGTACTTTTTGTATAAAGTTACCTTTTCAGAAGTTTCGCTAGAAAAATAAAATAAATGAGCTGTGACATCACTATATAAAGTACTTTTTTCTTTAGTAGAAATACTCTATATGGGTAAATATTTAGATAAGAAACAAGACTAGAAGATATTTCTAATGCGGTATAGCAGTTTTAATGCCTATATGCAACTTGTATTGAATCTTATCGGATACGTATGTAAAAAAAGATTTGTATGCGTACGTACATTACTAGAGAAGCTTTTGAGGTTCAGTACGTTATTCACACATCTTCCCTGAGGCTCTGAGTCGCTTGTTTTTATTTAACTAATTAAGAAGCAGATGTGCCATGTAACGACTTAAAAACAAAAGAGAAGACATTGCTTTAATTCCCCTGGCAAAGCATGGAACAAGTATTGAAGGGGAAAACAAATCCTTTATTTTCTCTCTTGTTCTTAAAGTGCGAGATGACTACGTAGCAAAGAGACAAGAGATCTTTTGGTAGACATCAGCTAAAAGAGACCTGCTGAAGAGGCGAGCAGATCTGTTGTCCAGACAGACTGGGTGGCTGGCTTTCGTGGTGCAGACATCAGGTCTTTACCAGTAGGCACACCTTACAGATACACAGAGAACAACGTTCTCAGCAAGAGAAGGGCCAGACGGTGTTCGGGACCCAGGAGCAAACCCCCGCGCCCCGCTCCAGGCACCCCCCGGTGCCCGCGGCCAGAGGCCGCCACTCACCCCGGGGGCCGGGCGGCGCCCAGGCTCTCGCCCCGGCCGGTCCCGCAGTACTCCTCGCCCACGTACACCTCCATGTTGCGGGCCTCGCTCAGGATGCCGACGGAGACCATCTCCCCGGCGCCGGCAGGCCGGCACTCCAGGTGCAGCTCGCAGGGCGTCTCGCTCCCGCCGCCCGCCCGCCTCTCCACGACGACGGCCTCGGTGCTGCGGAAGGGAAGCGCCACGGCCGCGTTGCCCCGCCAGGCCCGCTCCCGCCCCGCCGCCCGTCCTCCCGCCCAGGCCTAACCCAGCACCCCCTCACGCCACCAGCCTGGCCCCTGTCTGAGGAGAGCTAGCGGGGCGACGCGGTCCCCTCCGCCGCCGCCGCCCTCACCTGGCCTCGCTGCCGCCCGCCTCCCGCCGCAGGCAGAGAGCCCGGGCCAGGCCGTCCGGCGGCGCGCAGGGCCAGGAGCACTCCGCCACCACAGAGTACGACTCCCGCGGGCCGCCGGACGGGTCGGCCGCCTCCTCCGCCGCGCAGACGCTCGCCATCGCAACGCCGCGAGCAGAACCGAGCGGCGACACCGACTGAGGCGGCGACAGCGACCGTCACCGGCGGCCGCCGGGAGGAAGGCGCCTGCGCAAGGCGGCGGGGCGGGGGGGGGGGTCTGCGCATGCGCATGCGCGCTTCGGGCGGTGCCCGGTGGTGTGGCGGGAGCCCCACCTGAGGTACCGGCGGCAGCTCAGGACTGCGGCGGGAATGGAGCCGCCAACTGCTGTCCCCTTGCCCGGGGCTTGCCTCCCAGGGTGGCAGCTGCGGGCTGAGATCCCCTCGCTCGCCCACCCCACGGCCCGCCTCCCGCCCTCCCATGGCGGGCAAAGGCTGACACAGAGGGGAGCGGCGAGCCGTCGGCGGCTTTGAAGTAACACCCACAGTGTGGGCAAATGCCAGTATTAGTCCTTTTTCTAATAAAATAAAGCTCTCGATGAGATGGGAAAGCCTTAAAAGCACGTCAGTGCTACGGAACTTGATAAAATAGCAAAATTTAGAGCAATGGAATTCTCTCTCCTGAGTTGCAATGCTAATAGCGTACCATGTAGGAGAGAGACTATAAATAAAAGATTGGATTCATTTAATTTTCAGTAGGATCCCAGCTTCTGGAGTCGCGGAGAGCTGCTCCTGACACAGCGGTACAGAAGTAAACCCAGGGAACGCAGATATCAAGTTCTTCCACTTGGTGCATGGTGCAGGAACGCTAATGAGATCTGTGAAAATAGGAAGATGGGCTTGAACAGGCTTTGTACAAGCTAATATTACAAATGCAGTCGGCCTCTCTCCACTTTTTTTTTACTTAAGCCATTGTTTTATGTGATTTACTATTAATGGAAAAATGGATTTGCTCTGTTTTAATTAATGAATTAATTAAAATGTGCTTCATACTTCTCAAATGCATTGCAAATTCATCCAGTTTTAGAAGCATTTATTTTCTGCTTTTGGTGGCAATGCGGTTGCATGATGCCTCTGAAGATTATTCTGATCCTGAAAGAATGATGAGCTTCACAAGATTACAGACGTCTGGTGAGGAGAATTATCTTTAACATAGAAGGGACTGGATAAAATCCCTATTTGGAGGATTTCCATGTGTTCATATGCATTGTATTTTTGATTTTTTTAAAGTAAAGATTAAAAAATGGAAAACAAGTTGCAATTTCAAAGAGTAGATTGTTTTATACTAGAGATTTTTACTGAGCTGACAATAGCCAGTATAAACATTGTAAACATTGTATCCATTGGTAACAATATTTTATGTTTCTAATCTCATGATCTCACCGTGATATCAAAATCCTTTAGAATAAACTAGTTTGATCCTGGCATGGGTTGGTGCTCTTTCTCCAATCAGCATTTAAGAATTGCTGCTTTTTATTTGCAGTAAGCTGTCTAACCAGTTTTTTTGCAAGCCTAATGGATTAAATTTTACTTCCCGTTTCCTTAGCAGAGATGAAGTATCGGAGCGCTTTTTCTGTTGTTTACCTTCGGAGCAGACGGTTCTCGTTCTTCTAGTTCTGTGTAGAGCAGCTAAGAGCCAGGTACACAGCGTCTGCTCGGATACTGTAGTAGTTTCTCTGGGAATTCTAGTCATGTTAAAATACAGCCTACTTTTGTTCACTTTTGGACTCACTTTAACTGGAAAACCTTTTTGGATAAAAGGTAAGCTTTCAGGTTTTGTTACATATTCAGAAAGTTTCTCCCAAGTCTTCTTGTACTCTCTGGTCCTGATCGTAATGATGCACACCTTTCAAATCGAGTCACGGCTCTCCCCAGGTATTAGACTATTAGCTGACCTGCTAATTGAGAAAATCTTGTTCAAGAAAAAGGCATCTGGAAAATATTACAGGTTGAAGCTTTTTATAGTTGAGGTCTTTGTGTTTTTTTCTTCCAGGATGTAGTAGGTATGTAAATACACCCTCTTCCGTACAGGACACTGGTTGTGACAACTGCAGTTACTGTCATTCTTCTCATCAATAGTAAAGACTATAGAAAAAGATTTCTTCTTCAGTTATGTGAGGGAAATTCCTACAGTTTTGGTTTATTTCCTCATTGCCTCATTTCCATTTATGATTTGGCTTCACATTTTAGATTTAGATGTAACACCTGAAATATTTCTTAGAAAGTGATATTTTTATGACATGCATTAGATGTTTTCCTGCTTTTGGGTGTCAAAAAATAAATTATTAGAGCTGCATTTCCACTGTTAGTTCAACATACACTTAACTCATGAAACAGAATGGATTTTGTGATTAAAAAATTATTGGAGATTAAGAGCAAAGTCAGAAGTAAATATTGAGTGCTGATATTCTTTGCAGACTTCCACATTTTGATTGCAATGGCAGTCTTTAATGTTAAACATATGCTACCTGCACCTAGCTTTTAAAAATCCTGATGTTATCTAATAGGCAGAGATCATGATTACACTGAAGAATCCTCCTCGTTGCTTTGAATGGGTGATTCTGTGGCTTCTTTGCAATTATGAATTCCTTTCACAGAAACGTAGGAGGCTGAGGGTGACTTTGTGCTACTATGAATGAGAAGAAATCTGTTTGTTTCCTTATAAAAGAAAAATTAACGCTTTTGTTATTAAAACCCATGTTATTGTTGATTCCGTAACCTGTTTAAAAGCAATGTTTGTGTCTCTGTTAACCAACATGAATACTCAAACCAGACTGATGAGCAGACAAGACAAAAGAAGATGAATTCAAGTTCAGCCAATTTTAAAACAACATCACTGGAGATTGTTTTTGTATTTATAAAACCATTTACCTGAAACCAGATACTCAGCAGAATTCTTATCTTTAGCTTCCTGCGTTACCATGATGTTCTGGAGATAATTCTGATATTAAGTAAAAAGCTACAAACTTTTTATGGAGGTTTGGCTGTTGCTGGAACAAACAAAAGGCAGCATTAGGCAATGGGTGAGCCAAGGTTATGTGCACAGTGGGTGGCAGAACTATATCCAGAGCACAACCAGAAGTATTCCTTATTTGGGGCAAAGGGGAAAGGAATACAATTAAAGGGATTTAAGTGGGAGGAGAGGGCTGAAGGGGGAGCTGATTTAATCAAGGAAAGGACAGAAGGAAGTAGAAACACAAGCAAGCACAGGACCTAACAGTAGCTAGGCAGCGATACCACAGCAAATGGCTCTGTAACCAGTAAAAAACATTCCCCAGTGTATTTAGGGACTGAATTTATTCTTCTGGAGAAACAACATTCTCCAGTTATCTGTCTAGCAAGTTCTGAAACATCCTGGCAAAGTTGGATCCACCATTCAAAATAATTGTACTACACATCTATCAGCCACTCCTAGAGAGCCCTGCTGTGGATTTACAGATGAGCAGAGTCTTCCTGGCACCGATGAGGTGATTTCACACAGCTTGAAGGAACTTAATGCTATGTGAGATGTTAGCATGTCTTGCACAGTTGATTTTAATGGGCCAGCTACTTCAAAAATTACTGTGAGGGGACAGAAGGGTGGACAGAGAAGATAGCTGCATGGATTTTCTGTGGCACATTAAGTTAAAAGTCTAAGTCATGGAAGAAATAATGTTTCAAAAATTATAGACAAAGTTACAAAGTTAATAATCCAGAATATGTGAGAATTAAGATTGTGTTTAAATCATTCGATAGTTTTTCTTTGTGTGCTCCAGAAGACCCCAGCTTTAATGTTAAGTTACTTTTTTTTAAATCAGTTTGACCATTCCTAAACTATTTCTTCATCACTATTGTCCTGGTTTCAGCTGAGATAGAGTTAATTTTCTTTCTAGCAGCTGGTATAGTGCTGGGTTTTGGATTTAGGATGAGAATAATGTTGATAACACACTGATCTTTTAGTTGTTGCCAGGCAGTCAAGAACTTTTCAGCTTCTCACGCTGCCCTGCCAGCCAGGAGGCTGGGGTTGCACAAGGAGCTGGGAGGGAACACAGCCAGGACAGCTGACCCAACTGGCCAAAGGGATGTTCCATACCATATACCATATGACGTCATGCTCCATATATAACTGGGGGGTGGGCTGGGAGGCAGCTTGGCTCGCGAACTAGTGTTTTGTGTATTATTGTTGTTATTATTATTATTACATTGTTGTTGTCTTCCTTTTCTGTCCTATTAAACTGTCTTTATCTCAACCCACAAGTTCTACCTTTTTTTTTTTTTTTCTTTTTGATTCCCTCCCCCATCCCATTGGGGCGGGGGGGAGTGAGCCAACACTGTGTAGTTGTTTTAGCTGCCAGTCAGGTTAAACCATGACAACTGTCAAAGTAGGCATTGAATACAGGAAGGGATTTATTTTATTTTATTTTTCTTGTTCTTGGGATCTTCTATTATGTTACTGTCATATTGGTTGAGGGATTTATTGTTTAAACAATAATTAAATTGGTTTGATATTGTCTATATGAAAGAATGAGAAAAAATGAATGAGCCATTATCCCAGCTTATAATGTAAGTAACTAAGACCAAGAGTGAAAGCCAAGATTGCCAGCCAGTTTTGGACACTCTATTTAAGAAAACTTTTCCTCAAATTTGTGGGTTTTAGCACTTTACATCAGTTGTGTTTGGGGTGGTGTGGTCATTAACTATGAATAGAGTCAAAAACAGCATTTCTGCAGAGAACGAGGCCACATATATTTAGTTTAAACACTCAGAAATGAAGAGTAACTTGGCCATGAATGAAAATGTTGATTTCTGCAACTTTCCCAGCATAATCCAAGAACTCTTGTCAGAGACAGAACAGGCCAAACTGAGCATGGGCAGTCAGGTCCTGTACTGGTGAAATTCTCCATTAATGGCCAGATCAGAATGGTCTTTCGGCAATCACACTGTGCAGATGGCAACATAATGTCTTACTTATCCTTTCTGATTCTTTAGAAATTTCAAACTTTATTTTTAGGTGTATCTTCTGAACAGACATCCAGACTTTCTACCTTAGAAATAATTATTCCTCGAAGTCTGACAGGCAGAGAGAAACATCACCCATTTTTTCATGAGGTTTGTTATTCTATCTGATTTTTTTTCTTCTGATGTTGCTGTTTTTCACAATACTGTCCTATATTACATACACAATGTATGGTAAATATAGATTATTTTTGCGAAGAAATGTACCCTGCACTATCTTGTCAGATTCTTAGTGTTTTCAACTAGTTTTGAGTAAATTTGTTGCCACAAAGGTCTGTGATTTCAATCTAAGTTGGCACCTTTAAACTTCTAGTCCTGTTAACAGCCTTGTAAGACAGAAGTAGGAAGGAACATGAAGAATATTTCCATTTCCTCCAAGTCAGATTAGATGTTGAACTCAAACAAACATCCATGCTATGTTCTTTTGCTCATTGTACCCGGTCTTTGGATAACCAGAGGATTTCAAGGGCTGATGCTCAGTTTGTACAAATAGTCCCACAGAGTCGCACAGGTTCAATGAATGAGTTAAAAGAGAAAGACCTGGGCCTTAATTCTTCAGTTCTGAGGTAACTTAACTTTGTTCCAGATATCGAGTTCCATTAATGAAGTAACTGTTAATGAAATAGCCTTAATCATCTTTGTGCAAACCAATTAAGGAAGAAAGAATCTGTGAGTTGTTCATCCGGCTCCCAATAATTTACATAAGGAGTGTCACGAAACATGATGTGGTAGTTGGGCAAAGAGTGCAAATGTGGGCTGTGCCCTTTGTGGGCAACCGAGTCTGGCCACCTTCATCCAAGCTGCATCACCTCCTCTCCCCTCATGTCTGAGGACCATCTGTTCCTGAGCCTATAGAACCACAGCATGGTAGTCTGGGTTTAGCTGTACTAACACTCGGGTTTTTTGTTCTTTTAACAGCACAAGTTTTACATTTTCTTTTTTCTGTAGACTACATATTTTACATTCCCCTCTACAAATCTCTAATGGCAGACATATTTCATTTCTTGTGTAGTTTGTGTACTTTTTCATTCCGTCTTCTACATGAAAATTTATAGCTCAGTAGAATTTAAACTTTCTATAAGAAAGAGTGTGCTGCTGAGACTTTGAAAGACATGAGGGTTAGGAATGTGTACTTTGTAAATCTGGTAAATACTTAAGACATACATAGTAGTTGGACTTCTCTTGTTAAAGAAAACATGGAACTGACACAGCCAAGTAGAAAATCACCTAATTAAGTGATATCCTTTGTTCTGTTTTCAGGAGCATTCAGATGACAATCTTTCTTACTCAATTAAAACCAGAAATGGAACATACCTCCTAAAACTGAAGAAAAATAAGTATGTGATAGGGTGTTCTAAGAAATCATTCCATCTTGGGATTTAGTTGCATACAGTATGCAGAGTATAAAAATACAGACAGAAAAAATTCAGAAGAAACCATTCAAATGGCAGATTGTAGTTAATTACAAAATGACTCTGTTAAATACGGTCTCTGTTATGGTACTAGCTTGCAAATAAAAGGGAATAATATTTTTTCTAGTTGTACAGAAATTTAATTTGATTATTTTTTTATCTTATCACTACAAGATAATGGATTTCAGAAAAATCTTATGGAAAATTAGAATTCAGTTTGAAATTAGTTCTTTATTAGCAGGCAGGGGAGGGTTGTTAGCAGTGTTGTACTTGAAGAAATTTGTCTATGACTGTTGTTCCTCATTCCTGAGCCTGTAATAGTCCATGCCCTGATGCAACATAGTCTGTTCAGATCCTACTCTATGGATATTTAAGTTAAAATATTTTGAAATAACTTATTTTCCAAATAATGCAGCTCATTTTTGAGGTATTTTGTTTCATGTCTGTGGATTTTAGTAATAATTGAGCATGAGTGTGTTGCTAACAATGTAGTACTTAGTAGGATTCTTGACTTATTTCTTGCTTTCTAGACTGTTAAAAAGAGCAGTAGTTTATTTTTGTTTCCAGAAAGCTTGTTAGCGAAGACTTTATGCTATATACATATGGGGAAAATGGGAAAATGGAGGCAACACAATCAAAAACCAAGGTACTGTACATAATAAAATTCCCCTTTTGTGTAAGAGTTTCTTCAAACCAGAGAAGCCAAGCTTTATGAATTGAAGCCATACTAAAAATTTGGTAGAACTGAGGATGACAACAAGGATGTGTATGTATCTATTTTCAAAGCAAAAGTGAATGCACAACCATTAATTCCAAGTGTCCTCGTATCTCTATAATAGGACAATGAAAACTGATTACATTTTTGGCAGTGGAGAGGAAACTGCAAGTGATGCACATCAAGTATCTACAGAAGAGAAATATATTTGCTGGGAAAGAGGCTTTTGTGAATTTTTGCAATTGTAGCATTTCTGTTTAACAGGTGCCACTGATACAAAATCTAAGGTTTTATGTCTTATGAGGGATTGGGCTGTTTGTGGTGATACAGCATCACTGTTCTCCAAGGTATGAAAGGAGATACCAGGAGATTATGCCAAGACTGAATTTGAGCTATTTCATTAGGTCACCTCTGCATAGTATGCAATTAAAGGTACAATGGCAGCATCAAAGCTCGATAGTTTTGAGGTCCTGAATCAAACAAGCCCTACAAATGCTTTTGCATTAAATTTCAACTTTCAACTGCGCGTGAGCTCAGTGAGAATTGATTGGGTGCTTTATGCATCCACCTTTGAGAGGAGTCTCTTTAAGAACAGGATGAGCAATGTCGATAAAAAGATTTTGCTAAAAGATGGTGATGGGTTAAACTAAGAATGTGGTTGTTTTCTAGAACCAAGGGACCAAATGCTATTGTGCTTACTCATGTCAAGCAGTATTTTACTCCCAAGGAGGTTGGGTTTACTTTTAGAACAGTGAACTCTGTAAATTTGCAAAAGCCAACCATAATGTCATGCAAATAATAAGGCTGGTTACAAAACAAGTTTGCATTTGAAGGCAATAACCTTATTTTGCCATTAATTGTGTGGTTTTGTTGCATTTCAGACAGACTGTTATTATCATGGCACTGCTGAAGGAATTGCGGACTCAATGCTTGCTCTTAGCACATGCGATGGCCTTAGGTATTACCTCTTGCTTTTTACTTCAGGATAATTGTGCAGTACCAAAGTAAAACAGTAAAAATACAGTATTCATCATACAGCTGGAGAGAAAACAGTATCCTATCTTGCTTTTTTTTTTTTTTATATTTCACCTTTTGATGAAACTGAAACTCTTTACAGGTTTTATAGTTTCCCTAACTACCACTTTTTATTCCTTTTCCAAAATTCCCTCACTGAAAAAAGATAACATGAGAGCATCATCTAAATATAGGCAGAACATGGGCATGAACTGAGGCCTCTATTACTTGATGTGAATATCTTGACCAGAGGTACCTTTGTAGAAGAAATGCTCTCTGATTAAGCTTTTGCTGAACTTCACACACTCCTGCACACAATTCTGTTTTGTGGATGGGCATGTTTCAAAAGAAAAAACAATTATGTGGAAAAAGTTTTAACCAAATTTGAAACATTTTTTTGTGTTTCAACACAAGAAAATTACATTTTTCTGAGAAACATAAAGGGGCCAGATTAATGCATTAAAGATGGTGGTGTTCTCCCTGCAGAATTAGTCCATGTGAGTTGGCAAAATGAGATGGCATGTTCACTAAGCAGAACAGATATTTCATTTTGACTGTTCTGCAAACTTAGGCAGACTCAAATCCTCTGGTTACCTTGTGCACACATTTTTGAAGAAGTTTCTTCGCAAGATATTAACTAGAGAATTCTTGTTCTAAATGTAGTTTTGAGATTCTGGAGAACAAGATAATAGCTTCTGAAAGATTCTGGTACAGCAAATGGGCATGTACCAGGTGTTCCTGAGCCATGGACAGATGCAAAATCTTTATACTTAACTGCACTCAGCAGTCAATACTGCTGTTGCCTTTATAAACACACTGGTGATTGCTTTTAGCCTCTCTTTCTGTCTTAGAAGATACCTTTTTCTAAAATGCTAGATTACTTTAGCTGCATGGGGCTAGGAGTGAGACTAAAGATAAGGACTAAAAGAGACCATCTGCATCAGCTCCGTATCCACATTCCAGACTCATTTAGTAACAATTTGGCTTTCCCGCTTACTGATTCAAGGAGCCCACACTTGTGTACTATCAAGTATTTCAAAGATGTTCTGTTTCGTCTTTTGAGATCCTGTTGGGCATTTGAATTTACCCCCTATATTAAGATAATTTAAGATAATAATTTATTTCAACATAGTGGTATGAACAGTTCTAGTTTTTAAGCATCCAGCTGCCATTCACTCACCTAGTCATAACCACAATGGAAAAATTGTGGAATAATTTTTCATTCTTTTATGATTATTAGAGGAATCCTCTACATTGGTGGCAAATGGTATGGAATGGAACCGCTCAACACATCCAGCACATTTGAACACGTGTTTTACCAGTTGGAAGATATGCAGGATACCCCCTTCAGATGTGGTGTGCTGAATGGGACATCTCATCATGAGAAGATGTTTGTGAAGCAGTCTGTGAAATACACATTTTTATTGAACAGTACCTCTACCAGGGAAAAGCTTTTGAGGGTAAATACCTTTCTGTTTCTCTCTTGAGAGCTCCAGTCCAAGCCATCTCCTCAGTGTGTTCCAGCTGCCAAGGGTCTCCAGAACTCTTGCTTTGGCATGGTATCACTGCACGTGGCTTTGGCCTGGCAGGCCACTTGTTGCCTTCATTTTCATGGACCCCAAACTGGTGGGAGTACTGCTAAGGAAATCCTGAAACAGAAGAAGAGCAGAATGGGAATTTTGCTTGAAGCAATCCTTCAGCAGAAAAGCAGAGCTCTGCCCAAGACAGGCATGGGTATGACATGAAAGGCATGAAGCTGCCATTCAGCCCATGCATCTCCCTGAGCAGATGTGAATTACTAACATACAGATATTTATGTGGAAATCTAAGGCAAACTGGCTTTCGAGGCCACATTAAAAATACATCATTGCTTTATAAATCCATGAAATGAAAATCATAAGAAAGATAAGTAAAACCCGCTCATTATATTAACTTATTGTGCTTTCTAATTTGCAGAAGAAGCGAGCTGTCCTGCCACAGAAAAGCTATGTGGAATTATTTGTGGTTGTGGATAACAACAGGGTAATGATTTCATCCAATGCTACAAACATTTTATCAAACCATTAAATTTTTTTCTCTGATATTCTCATATGATATTTTACAGTTTTTGCTGAAGAACTCTGATCCTGCTGCAGTGCAAAAGGAAACAGTTGAGCTGATTAATTATGTTGATGGGGTAGGTCAGATAAGTTGTTGAGATTCAGTAGTTTCTACTTTATCATAGTTTTCAAAAGAACAGGTAATGCAGTAAATCTGAACAATTATTTTCTGAAACTGTATTTGGAAGTTACACAGCAATTTGTAACACATTTAAGGTACCTCATGAATCTACACAGAAGTCTTGTAGAGGTGTAGACAGAGGGAGAGATGCAAGATGTTGTTAAACCACTTCTCTGTGCTCCCAGACTTTGACTGCTCAAGTGTATGTAGTTCTTTTTTATTAAGCAAACTGTCAGTGCTGTGAACAATTCCATAAGTTCTCTGATCACCTATTCCAAATTTCTCCTCAAGAGAATTAGCTAAGGAAATGAATGAACATGGTGTTTCCAACTTCCCCAACTGAAAGATATGTTTAGGTACCTTCAGGAAGTAGATAGTCTCCAGTCATATAGTCTTTCCTCACATCAAACTGTTAATTATTCAAAGAAACTAAAGTTATATCTCAGTCATTATGTTCTGCTTAATGTTTACTCAGTAGTAGTGATGTAATCTTTCATAATTCAGTTGAAACAGACTGATGAACAGTCATTATCATTATATTACTTTCAGATGTATAGAGCATTAAACATCCAGATTGTTTTGGTTGGATTAGAGATCTGGTCAGATACAAACCACATATCTGTAATGGACGGTTCAGCCGGAGATGTACTGAGTAGATTCGTTTCTTGGAGACAGAAATACCTTCTTACACGATCACGGAATGATATTAGCCATCTCATCATGTAAGTGTTTGTTCAGTGGAAAAACTAGCTATGCTGCCAGTGTTGTTAATGTATATGATTTTGCGTTTGTTTGTGTAAACTTCACTCAGCATCCAAACTGTTTTAACCTGGAAAAATGTCAAGAAACTGTAATGAATTCTTTATAGGTAGTCAACTCCAGGTGGCTGTGCTTGAGCAGGGGGGGTTGGACCAGATGACCTCCAGAGGTCCCTTCCTGACACAGCAGATTTAGGTGATTCATCATTATTTTCAAGCTCTGTTATTCTGATGTTCATTATTTATTACAGTGAAACCCTGATATGATGATAAATTTCTTCTTGACTTCAAGAAGACCAAATCTTCATTTGCAGTATTTGTTTCAGACTCATCAGTGTTTTTTAGCAGAAATCATGAAATTTCAGCCCTTCTTTCCATACCACCTACAAACTGCTTTTGTTGCAGAGGGAGAAGCTCTTACAGTGGATCCATTGGAATGGCTTTTGTGGGTACTGTCTGCTCACAAGTCCAGGGAGGGTCAATCAGCACTGTAAGTACATAATGTTGTGGTTAACAGAAGAAACTAGCACAGGAGTTGCTAAACTATCATAGATGTGCTGCTAGTGAAACCAGGAGGTACCTGAACAGGCTTTCCCCTGTGCATTTACACAATCCAGAGTCGTAGATACTGCTATTGCCAGCCATTTTTTCTACAGAGGTACCTTCCAGAACATCTGAATCAATAATGTGCACTTTGCTGACCTATTTGGTCAAGTCACTCAGGTCTCGGAGTAAAGATGTAAAGACTTGTGCATATTTTTACACTTGTATTTAAAAAAAAAAAATCCAGTTTCTCTCTTTGTCACATTCCAGTCCATTTGGCTGATTTTTGAATAATTTTTTTATCACCTTGTTTGTAATTCAGCTAGCTGAAGGTTGTGTAAGAAAAGCCCATTCTTGTACTGTTAAGGTTCATAACCAGAGTGGTTTTGGGATGGAATGCAGCTACAAAATAATGTGGATTTTTTGAATCCTCACATGGATAGACAGTGAACATAGTGCACTCTATTCTCAAGTGTCTGGAATTCTCCACAATGCAGCTGTAAACAGGCAAGATTTTTAAATTTGGCAAAATTAGCCAGAAACTAGCTTTTTCTCCTTCACCCTTGGGACAGCACCAGTATCTCCAGAGGTTCCTGTCTTTACAATAGCGATGCCACGACATCATGGACAATCTTAGAGGCAGATTCTGTTCTTCAACTGTCTTTGTCTTTCTGTCATTGAAGACTCCATTGAAATCAGTGCCATGACTGATTAACTGTGTTATTATTCAGAATATGATCCCAATGGAAGGAATAAAAGAGTGGCAGAATCTGGCCCTACCGGAAAAAAAAAAAACAGTGACAAATTGTCTGCTCTTGTTGCTTTTGCTTTGCAATGCAATTTAGTATTCTGTCTTCATAGCCTCCGAGAGCTTTGTGGCTTGAATAAATCAGTAGTTAGAAACACAGTATTTTCTTTAGCTTCATAATTTTTTTTAACACTGATTCTCTTTATTAGTTGAATCATAACAATATGTTACGTCATGCTACAGTAGTTGCACATGAATTGGGGCATAATCTCGGAATGAAACACGACGATAAAAGGTGTCCTGCGTCCTATATTATGCACAGCACAGATAAGTAAGATTTCCAGTTATTTTATTTTAATACTTGTTATTTACCTGCAGTGATGCAGTTATCTCTTGGCCTATGTTTCTTTCAGTTCATTTGTTTTTCGGCTTCCCCTTAAGAGAAAAAGATCATATTATTTTATCTATCCATATTTGTATTAGTAACTCAGGGTAATTGAACGTTGGACAAAACTACTGTAAGAAGATGCATTCCTGAGTTCTTAGGGACTCCAAGTTAAGCTGAATGTCTTTCTGGAAAGTAATTTTTAATCAAGCATTTTTAGACTCATTACAGACAATGAATTTCTAAGGCCTGTTTTATAGAGGACACCAGAATGGATAATCTGATGGTCTCTGCCTTCTGAAAGTACTTGCATATATGTTATACACAGTATTTTTAACTTCTAGTACTGTGCTCTAATGCAAAGTAAATTAAAAATTAAGTATCTTGTCATCTCCTAACTTTACGAAACATGGTATTTATTATGGATTGACAGTATTTTAAGAGCTTGAGTTGTATTTTTTCCTGTGAGAAAACATATATAATTTTAAAAAAATACTGTGCTTTCCAGTGGATCCAGGAATTTCAGCACCTGCAGTGCTGATGATTTTGAGAACCTTATTCTAAATGGAGGAGGAAACTGCCTTAGAAATCCTCCCAAAACAAGTAATGTTTACAAAGAACCTGTCTGTGGTAATAACGTGGTCGATAACAATGAAGAATGTGACTGTGGCAAACCACAGGTAATGAATGAAATTCAACTGGATACTTTTTGTTATATCATTATATTATATTATATTATATTATATTATATTATATTATATTAGTTGTATAATACTGGCCTTTGGTATACCTGATTTGCATTAATATCTGAGGAGCTTGCCTTGCAAAGGTACGTTTTTGCAAGCAATATGATGATAAACTTTAGAAAAAGCCTAAAATCATACTTTGATTTTGGTATGAACTCAGTTAAGGGCTACTGGACTTCACTGAACTTTGAGCTAAAGCTTAAAAGAGAAGTGCATTTCAGTGCATAGTATGTGGAAATGCCACTGGATTTTGTGCTAATTTTAGCAACATGGATATTTCTGTTACATAAAAGAGACTACTCATCTATAGAGTACTTACCGGTTTACTAATTGTAACCCTTAAGCTTAGCCCACAACAAAATTACTTTTGTTGATGATATCTGCATTGTCAAAATGCCCCTCAAAGAATGGGATATATTGACTCATTCTTTAGAAAATAAAAGTGTCTCGAAAAAGACACCAATAAATGGAAAGGCTGTCAGCAAACCCTGGTTCCATTGTATAGGCCTTCTAAGTCATGAGAAGATACCAACATTTCTCTACGTCAAACTGCTAGTGTAGCGGAAAAATAAGGTAGGGGAAGGGGTGGTAAGAAGTGTTAACTAAAAAACAAAGTGTTCTGCTTGTTTTAGTGTCCATTTAAAGTGTAAATCTGTGCTATACTCCTGTGCCATTGCACATCAAAACAGATGTTTTTCTGATGACTTGTAGTAAAAAACACAGCCAAACTGTATGCTGGTTTCTGAAGGATGTCCTTCTCAGAACATGCAAGAGAGAGTGTATTTAAAGTTTTGTTTGTTTGTGTACTTGGTTTGATGATGTACTTTCCTAGCTATGTAGCAAGGTAAAACACTGTGTCCCCTTGTCCATGGCTGTTCTTCAGGAATGTACTAACCCTTGTTGCGATGCTGCAACCTGCAAACTCACTCCTGGATCGCAATGCGCCCAAGGACTATGCTGCAAAAATTGCAAGGTAGGTTATGCTTTATTAAGCTACATTGATACTAATTACTAGTATTTTTTGATGTTTAAAAAGAGTTACCATAGTAGTCTTGACATATTTTCATGTTATCAAACTACATTCACCAGTAGAGAGAGCACGTAAGCAGAGAATTTGTGTCTACAATTCTTGGCCAGTAGCTTAGAAATGGAATGTCATCTCTGTGTCATCCCTCATAGGAGGCAGGAGCAATCAGCGACTCAGAAGTATAGTGATCTCCATTAAGCAACACCAAGCTTCTCCCAAGTCTCTGATAGTTGGCTCCTTTTAATTTGTGCTTGTGTATGCGTTCGTACAATCTACCCTAGTCCTCTGCAGGCTGAGCTCATAAACTTCATAGCTAAAGCATATGAAGCTGAGGGAAGTTTTGGATATTCGTTAGGTATTGATCTGAAAAACTATTTTGTCTTTCTTAAAATCACAAAATGTTCTCAGTTGTCATTGCTTCATGTTGGAATTTCTGCTGTTGCAAACTAAAAGTAGGGTGGCATTCCTCTCTGGTTCTAGTTTAAGGTGGCAGGAGCAGAGTGCAGATCGAAAATGGATTTCTGTGACCTACCTGAATACTGCAATGGAAGCAATGCCTACTGTCCAGATGACGTTTATATCATGAATGGTTACCCATGCGACAACATGAAGGCATATTGCTACTATGGAGTATGCCAGAGTTTTGATTCACAATGTGAAGCTATATATGGAAAAGGTATGTTTATAGTTTAATGTAAAAAGACTTGCAGTCTCCTAATAGACATTTCCATTTTTTCTTTTTCTTTCTCATATTTTTAAGACAGGGTAGTGGCTTACTAAGATTCACTATGTTTTGTACAGGGGCACAAAAAGCACCTGATGTATGCTTTGAAAAAGCGAATATTAAAGGAGATAGGTTTGGAAACTGTGGAATGAGAGGTGGAGTGTACAAGAAATGTCCTGTTCAGTAAGTCACCAGCAAATAAAAGCTATCCCTAAAATCTTCAATGTAAAAAACACATTCTGTTACACGCTCTTAGAACATGAGATTTAAAAGAATATTTCCTTGAAATGCAAGCTAAAAAGTTTAACTGGATGGTGTATTTGCACTGATACCAGCTGTTTTTCTGTTCACCTTGTCTCTGAGTGTCATTCGTTCAATACAGGCATAGTCTGTGTGGCAAGCTCCAGTGCACATCTGTTAGTCTTCAAAATCTTCCTGCTTGGAGTGTGGTCAATAACGCATCTGGGGTTTTATGCTGGTCTTCTGACTTTGACTTAGGATCAGATGTCCCTGATCCTGCTCAAGTTCATGATGGAACAGCCTGTGGAGAAAATAAAGTAAGATGAATCACAGCAGCATTACAGTGAAGTTTGTAATTTTCAAAAGCATGACATAACTCTTTTATTTTTATGCCATAATATAATAAAACACATACAAACAATGAATTAGCTCTTCAAAAACTGAGATGCTACAAATTAGTGAACTACATTGTCAGTTATTCAAATTACTCCATCAAAATGCATCCACAGACTTAGGAAAATCTGAGACAAATACAGCTATAAAATTGTGAAGTACTGAATGTTTCATCAGCCCTTTTTCTTGGCAATTAAGTAAAAACTGTAAACTTGTAAACATATACATTTATACAATATATTTATAAAAGAATGGGATTTTTTGAAGTTTTGTGTTTGAAACATACTAATTACTTTTTCCAGGCCTGTGTAGGTTTTGAATGTGTTGATGCAAGTCATCTGGGCTACAGCTGTGATGTGAAGCAGAAGTGTAATGATAATGGGGTGAGTAGATGGTGTTTTCATGCCTTGTTTCTAGAAGACAGAGATAGGTGCAAAATCCCTGCGTAAAAGCAATAACCAGTCAGATGGTTTTGTTTTTTCTGACCGGTATGAAAAGTGAAGTCCACCTTTTTATCTGTAATTCATGTTGTAAACCTCTTAGCACAAATACTGAAGGACATTTCTTCTGAATTTCCCTAGGGAATTTTCTAATATTACTGAGCTGTTGAATTGTAAAAGGAAAATATTCCTTTGAGGAGGACAGTGTACTCATTCCTGATTTATGTATGTCTCTGTGAAAAACCAAAACGGAGTCCAAAGGTTGTAAAACCGAGTTCTTTGGAGTGTTATCTGTTGCAGGGGAATAACAAAACAAAGGTTAACTTCTACAGAGGATTAACTTCTGGTATCAGTATCACTCAGTGTTTTGGGGTTACTTAGGGGGATTGCTTATTCCCAAGCAATACTACGCAATACTTCTTGTTTCCACATGCAATTCTTAATGTGTAACTCCAAATATATACTGGAGGTTGAAAATGGATGCTTCACGAAGGGCGTTGTTCGTTTGACTGCTCCCTGTTGTATTGACTGTAGGTGTGTAACAACAACGGGAACTGCCACTGCAATTCCGGATGGGCGCCTCCGTTCTGTAACCAGTCAGGCTACGGCGGCAGCGTTGACAGTGGTCCAGCTCACATAGGTGAGATAGATACTGAAACCAGCCTCCCTCCTGCCCCCAGTGCCCGATAAAATAGGGGCAGTCTCTTTTCAACTAAAAGGGGGGGGGCAGTCTCTTTTCAGCTGTTTTTTTTCTGCTGCATGGGACACTTTATCATGGACTGACTTGAAGAACAAACATTATTATCTGATGTGTAGGTTTGCAGACATCAGGGAAGTTGGTCCAAGGGAGAATTTAACTTCTATTTTGTCTGAGATAAAAAGCAATACATTAAATTACTGAAATTAAAAGTAATACATAAACTACTGTTACATTTTAAAATAGATATTTAGATATCTACTTAGGTATTTAAAACAGAGTTCTGATAAAATGGATGTGATAAAGGAAGACTATAGCTTGAGAATGAAACCAGCAGCCTCTATATACGGAAAGGATCTCACAGAAATGAGAGGGGTTGAGGAGGTGCATGCAGCAAGCAGCAGTTGACTCATGTAAGAGCCACGGAATTCTGCAAAGGGAACATGAAGTCGACTTCACTGGCCTTCACACTGAGAGACCATGTGCATGTTTTGTATTTATTAATAGCTTAGGAAGATAAACAAGACGTGTAGATCAACTGTGGGTAAGCAAATACAAATTAATTTGTCTGCTTTGGAATTTTTGAAAAAATACATGGAAAAGGAAAAAGTTTGTATGTCATACAACATGGGGTGGGTAAGGCAGAAAGAACTTGTGATAATGTAAGGCCAAATCCTACTTTTCTGATCATAGCATTCTATAAATTTCAGTGGACTTACTAGTTTTAATCTATAATTCTGTGAAGATTGTATTTTTTACAACAGAAAGATGTTTTTAGCAGAAAAAATGCTTTAATATGAGGTTAAACGAGATTACTATCTTACATAACTTTCTTTTTTTCTAGATACATCACTTCGGGATGGTCTGCTTATTTTTTTCTTCGTTGCGTTGCCAGCAGTAGTTGTTACTGTATTAGCAGTAATTAAGAATGATGCAATAAAAAGAAAGCTTTGCAGGAAAAGTAGAAGACAACACAGGTATTTTACTTACTAGAAATGCGTATTTCAATACCTGAGAGCATGCTGCAGGTTAATTTAGCAAGCCAGATAGACTATTTACCTATACAAAGAATTCCATACCTCCTAAAAGAAAAGACTTCCCTGCTATTAGTAGTAGTAGGTAGTTTAACAGCCAGTACCCTGCTATTAGGTGGTTTAATCCAGATACTCCAGTTGTCAGTTCTCAACCATTTTTTCCCAAAATACATTGCACTTCCCTAACTGATATCAATAATTGTATTGCATGGACAGAGGAGCAGAGCACACTGAAATTATTTGCCAAGGCCAGAAAGGGGTGGAGTCAGGAACAGAATCCAGATCTGAAGGTAATTAAACCAAATGGGGATTTGCCTGATGACGTGGTTTTTATTTCAGGGATAACAATGTGCAGCAATCAAAGCAAAATAACAGACCAAGTGACAACACAAGAAATAATCAGGTAAGATAGATGCATACTTGCGTTACTTCATGTTGAGTAATCAAAATTATACAGTGCCTTTTCTCTAATGTCATTACTGACAACATTGGGGCTTTTTTGAAACCATCTGAATTTCCAAGTATTTAAAATAATTTATAATGTGTTAAGACAGGAGTTCTCTTTGGGTAAGTTTGAGCTTTACTGCCTGCCCTGTCAACACAGGCTGTGAGTAGTATGGGATGGAACAGGCTGCTACTTAGCAGAGCTGCCAAAGATTGAACTCTGAATTCTGTGGCCAAATACCAGAGAAGCTGCTTAGCCAGGCTGTAGATCTAGTTCTGATAAAACAAAATTAATTATCAAAACAAAATGTTGCAAGAGAATATGAAGAATGTCACAGGAAATGAAAATTAGTTCTAAAATGCCACTAGCTTAATACTGAATAATTAGCCACACTTTGAAATCTGGGTGTTTTGTTACCTTGATATTCTGTGATAACTTTTCCAGCCTGCCACGTCAAGTCCTGATTCTTTTACCATATCGCATCTCCCTGGCTCAAGGTTTGTAGTATTTAAAACCTTCTTTACTTCACGTTTGCTATGTTTACATTGCTGTATCATTGTAAGTGAAGTTCCTAATGTCTTGTGTCCTGCCTAGGAGGATTTTTCATTCAGCATAATATGAGATAAAATAGATTAAATGCTTGAAGGAGAAATGCTGTTTTACTGCTAGAAAACAGCATAATGGGGCATGTAAATGCTACTAGGGAGAGGGAAAGGGAGAGGGACAAGCAGAGAGGGTTAAATATATGTATAAATGCTAGCAACTGTTTGATAAAGAACTAGTTTAGAAATACCAGTTGTCTCAAGTCATGAAATACTTCACCAAATGTTTTCCACACTTCAGGCAGCCAGCACAAACCCAGTTTCCCGCAGTTCATTCAGGACCTCAGCGACCTGCAGTCCCGCCTAGACCAGCTGTCTGAAAAGTTTCTCGGGAACCCTCAACCAACGCTGACAAGTAACTGATCTGAAAAAATTAAACATTGCAATCCTCCAGTCCTCTCATTGTGCAGCCAAAACACCTGAAAGCACGTACCTCTGGAAAAAACTTGATGCTAAGAGACACTGAACAGAGATTTTGTAATGTCCCATTAATTTGCTAATTGCTGCTGGCTGTATTTGTGCCTCTTCTACCTCACCTCTTGGGTTTTTTACATTGGAAGCCTGAAGTTCAACTCTTTGGTTAGATCAGAGAACAGGACTCTTGTGAAGTGCAGCCTTACTTGCAGGCCAAAGAGAAGTGAATTGTTATTTACAGACATAATTTATTCATCTCTCATCATACGCTACTGTGAAAATGAGAACGTAGATGGACCTTTTGGGAAGTCTGCAGTCTGTCTACCTCCCAGACCTGCGTTCCTTGTCTGCAGCGCAGCCCTATCAAAGCTGGGATCTGGATCCCATCTCTTGTTTCCTACTAGCTGCACTAGTGTCCAGTTTGGGGAGTTCATAAAAGTAACCACATAGAGGGACAGCAGCAACGGAAAGAAAACCTGTAGAGATGGAAAGAACCCCTTTGCTGATAAGCAAAGACAGACTCACTGGCAAGCACTGTGGATACTGGGCAACCTGTACATTGGAGAGTAGGTCACACACTGGCTGTGTTTGCATGCCAACTTTGGGAATAGAAAATCAAAAAAAGAGTGAATAAATTATGGAATTGCCTCGCCACGAAAATACTTCTCATCCCTTATATGGTCATTTCACAGAAGAGCTGGACAAAAGGACCCACAATATATCACAGGCAAAAAACCTGCTTTGGCAAGGAGTGTCTTCCAAACAAGTGTTGTCTTTCTTATTTCCTTAGAATCTTAAATTGTTATTATCAATTAAATATTCCTATCATTTAGACCTTATTAACAAGCATATTACAATACAATTTAACATTAATCATGAGTGTCAGCATACTTAGCAGTATCTTGATTTTATGGCCATCAAAAAAAACCCATCGCTGGGCACAGCCGGGATCACTCAGCCGTCTAACGCTTCTGGGTGCACTAAAATCCATTATTCAATTTATTATCAAGCTAAAATTGGGTGAAAGCGGTTGTTTCGGGCACGCTACCACACCGCTCTCCAGAGCCGGCGGCGCCGTGAAAGGTCCGCACCCCGCCCGCCAGGGGGCTCCCGCGGGGCCGGCCCCGCGCATGCGCACAGCAGCGGCCTACCGCTGGCGGCCCCCGGGAGCGGCGGCCGGGCTTCTGGCGGCAATGGCGGCGGCGGCGGCGGAGGAGCGGGGCGGCGCCGGGCGCACCCGGGTAGGACTGTGCGTGCTGTGCGGGTTGCCGGCGGCCGGAAAGTCCACCCTGGCCCGCGCCCTGCGCCGCCGCCTGCCGCACCGCCCGGGCTGGGCCTGCGCCCTCCTCACCTACGACGAGCTCATCCCGCCGGAGGCCTTCGACCCGCGCGAGCCGGGGGCGGAGCCGTCATTGGTCAGTGCGGCTCTCCTCCTGCCCGCTGCGCGCTCTCTGCTCTCATTGGCCAGCCGAGGCGCCTCGCTCAGCAGCGTCACGGCTCGCGCGGCGGCCGTTGCCAGGCAGCGCGGCGCGTCCCTCATGCGGGGCCTCCCGGTGCCGGTGCCCCCGCGGCGGGGCCTGGGGAGGGCGGAGGGCCGAGGGCCGGGCGGCGGTGCGGAAGCCGCGGGGAGCTCGGCGGCGGCGGTGGGGGAGCTGGGGCGGGGCGGCGCGGGTGCGCGGGCCTTCACCCCTGCGCTGCCTTCTTCCCCAGCCGGCCCGCTGGAAGCAGAGCCGGCGCGAGTTGCTGCAGTGCCTGGAGCGCTTCCTGCGGGCGCTGCTCACCGGGGACCCGCTGCCAGCTCCCGCCGCCGCCACCCAGCCGGCCTGGGAGCGCTTCCTGGCCTGCTGCCACGGGCAGGGGCTGCTTTCCTCGGCGGACAGTCAGGCCGGAGCTGGCCGATACCGGACGCACGCAGCCACGTCTAGGCCGCTCTACGTGATCTTGGATGACAATTTTTATTATCAGAGCATGAGATACGAGGTGTACCAGCTGGCTCGCAAATGTAATTACTCTTTGTTCCTATGCATAAGAGCACTTTCAGCTTTGTAGGAAATTCAGTTTTCTTTAACTGCCTGCCTTTTAAGTACTCTTGCAGACCATTTGTTAATTGCTAGATTCCTGCAGTATAGTAAGCATCAACTTTATTACTCTATTATTAGAAAGGTGACTCAAAGCCTTTCTTATGTACATTGATCACAGAAATTACTACTTGAGCAGCCTTGAAGGTAAAATTGTTTGTATTATTTTTAGGTTTGTATTCTTTTCAGGCTCAGAACTAGCATAGAAGTTCCTTTCTCCCACACTTTTCTCAGAAATTTTTACATGAACAGTTTAAAGGTAGAATTCTCTATTTATGTTCTTTTAGATTCCTTGAGCTTCTGCCAGATATTTTTAGAGTGTCCACTTGAATGCTGCTTGCAGAGAAATCATCAAAGAAGTCATCCGTTACCTGACCAGACAATATTGTTAATGGCAAGAAAAATAGAAATGCCAGATCTTAAGAAAAATGCTTGGGAACAGAACAGCCTCATTCTGAAAAGTTTTGATTGTACTTCAGAGGATAAGTATGCTACCCTGTGTTGACAATGGGCTTTTCAATAAGTTCTCTTTTCAGAAACAGGCAGGTTTTACTGTATCTAAACAGTGCGTAAAAAATATTCTGTATGGTGATTTTTTGGAACCCTGTTAATTGCATGCAATACGTGCCAGTTTTTGGGAACTCACAGCCATCATTCTTGGCAGAGTTAACCTCAAGACTAACTGCATTTCTAAACTGTTGTTAAAAATGTAAAATGTAAAAATTGTCTGAAACGTTAAGACTGGAAATAATTTGCTGTAGTTTTAGTTGTCATTGTTTTTCATCTTACTTGCTGTATAAAGATTATTCCACTGCCTGCCTCATAAATTTAACTGAAAGCTTGCATTTTTTTTCCGGTGATGAGGTGTCATTATAAAACAAAAGAAAAATCTTCAGTGAAAATGTTTGATTAATGTGGTTTACCTTTTTGTTTGTTTTCTTAGTGAGCAGATAATCAGTTTGCTGACCACTGCTTTGGAAAACCCAGTGAAGCAAAACGAGGAAAACACTGAGCAAAAGGTAGCACTGCTTGTCTTCACAGTCATGGCTCTTTCAGCTGATGGTGAATGAGTCAGTTACTCCTGATTTGGATTCAGAACACAGTGATGACAGAAACTGAGAAATATTTATGGCATTTCTTGATTGCAAAAGCACACACAGAAAGTTAATCCTGTTTGAAATGGGTACTTCTAGCCTCTTATTAAGTTAAACCACTGAACGACCTTTAAAAATACCACTATATGTTCCAGAGTAGTAGAAAGAACGCCTTTTGGAGATGTCGCATCGCGCTGAGGAAAATAACGTTCAGTTCCTCACATCACGTCTGTCTCTGGCAGGCAGCAAGGCAGACTGACCTGCCTCCGAATTCGAAGGAGCAGATGCGTGCTGCGCCAGTCACTGACTTGCTGCTCACTTGTTACTTGTTTTCAAAGAGTACTTCAAAAGCTGATGACAGCTTAAATCAAATTTAATGCGTTTGCATGTATTCTTCCTTTCTGTTGGTCGCCCTGGATAGGAAGCGGATCGAGCAACCTGTGCAGCTAGTGCTGTCCATCAGGCTGATCAGACATGCAGACGCATCATCTCTCAGACAATGAAGGATGCAAAAGGTATGCACAGCACATTCTAAACTAAGCCGATGAAATTGTTAAGGAATCCCAACCCTGCAGGTGTGACTAAGGCAATCTCCTTCAGAAATCTGGTCAAAGTTATTTGTAGAACATGAGCCAAAGTCTGTAAATTTTGTCTCTAAAACATGAAGTTGAAAGTTCAGCTTTAATTTTCTTTTAGATAAAAACGTGCTCCCAAGTGAGATGAAGAGCCTGGCTGAAGAACTCAACAAGCTCAAAGCCGAATTTTTGGAAGACCTGCGGCAAGGAAATAATTTGAAAAAACAAAATCAATATTTTGACCCTGCTACAAGTATAATTTCTTCATTCCAACATGAGGCAACTAATATAGTTAATAAATATATTTTAAAATAATCACATAGAGAATGTTTTTTAAGAGTCCAGGCATTTAAAATGCAACGCTGTTTCAGTAGCACCACTGAAAACATCCAAGAGATGCATCTTCCTTCTCTGGAGGCTTGTGCCATCTCCACCTCCTGTCCCGTTACTGTGGGACAGAAATACGGTCTACTGCACTGCGCTTGACTTTGAAGATCAAGCCAACAACAAACCATCCTTAGATTTTAAATCTCGCAATCACAGAACACATTAGCCTAGGAGGAACACCTGGAAGTCCTCCAGTTCTATTCCTTGCCTACAACGGGACTGACTCCAAGCTGGATCAGCTTTCCTGGAGCCGCCTTTAGCTGAGGTTCTGGAGAGGACTGTGGGTGGTGACCTGCTCCGCTCTGTCACCGGGGTAGCTGAGTGCTTCCAGAGAATACATGCCTGGGAAGGTATAAGTAGTGAGATGGGAGTTCAGCATTTCGAGCATGAGGTGGGTTGATGATAAACCACAGTGTCTAAAGTAGGGATGTCAGCACCCGAGTTCCGCCCAAATCCTGCTTTAATTTCCCCTAGTGCCTTTTTTTAGGTCAGGCTCTTGGTTACTCTGCTTGACTCAAACAGAAACTTTGCAAAGAACAAGAAACGTGAGATGCGGATAAAGTAAGGGTCTGGAGACTTGCAAGCACATACACACTCATGTAGGAGAAAGTTTGGTGCTGCTTCAGAGTTGCTAACAACATACACAGAAGTTCCGTATGCAGTAACAACCACCTTACCCTGGTAAGACCTCTGATTTCAGACATACAAGCACTTTTGATAATGAAATATGAGTATGAAGAAACAAAGTACTTGGAAAATGACCAAATGTGAAAAATTAACAGTGAAAAGGAGTTAGAGAGTGTCTTGGTTCAGCTCTAAAATCAATTGTTTTCAAATTAAGCAGACTGAAACATAAATACCATGTTCTTTGCTTACCCAAACGGTAAGCTTATCTTCCTTACCATATCTAGACCACAGCTAGTCAGGAGCAGTTCACCACTTCCATGTGTTGAAGCATGCTCAATTAAGAATTAACGAGACTTAATTAGAAAGTTATTTTATTCGTATCTTACAAAAGCAAAGCTTCACGACATGAACTACACTAGATATAGTCGAGTTATTTCAGAATTAACCTTGTCATCTGAAAACATTCACTACACAATAAAATTTATTTTTACAACTCTAACAGGTTTTTTTTGCATACAAAATATGCTCTTTACACTGAAATACATATTATTAACAAAGCAGGTACTTAGAAGCACATACACAAAGACTGCTCAATGAAAAATGCTTCAGCAGGGAATAGATTTCCTGCAGCAGAACATCCATTTGCCATAGATTTTCAAAGAAGCTTAAAATTAATAGAAAACTTGCCAGTGAAGACTTCTAAATTACATTCCCTTCGTCAAAAAGAAATAAAAACCAAACAGGCAAACCCCCAAAACATTCCAGAACAAAACGAATAGCAACAGATCGTTTTGCTAGGAAATGCTCTTGGAACGTGTCTTCCAGCACTGAGTTTTATGTTAAAATGCCAATCAACATTTTATGTCAAAATCCTCTTCATCTAAACGTATCTGTGAAAAAACCAACTATTTTTTCCCTATTAGCTGCTTCACAGTTGGTTTAAGTATTAACTGAGGTAATCTACCAAGATCTTCAGTCTAATACTTGCATGTTCACTGGAATATTCAGTCTCAATAAGTCTGTATTAAGAGTTACTATAAATAGTGCATGTTAAAAATGTCAACAAATCTATAAAACAGCCTGTTACAATAAAAAACCCCACAAAGTTAATGTTTTGCAACTACAGAACTTAACAGAGTCAAGCTATGGAAAAATTTCAGCTCATTCCCAAACTTCCCTGTTAATAAAGTTAAAATGCTGATCACCACCTTATAATATAAGGATTTGGGTTTTTTTAAAAACCAAGTTAGTGCAGTGTAGCACCTAGAGAACTCAACATGAAAAGTCCTACTAACCAAGGACTCAGTCCCACAATTCCTGACAAGTATCCCACATTGACTCTGAGTAAGGCCTGCTTGTGCAAGGGAATCGTCAGGATCGTACTCTAAAACAACTTTCCAGTACTAATTCTGGCCTTTAAATTACAGTAAATAGTATGTACAATATTATGAAAAACAAATATGAAAATAAACCTTCCAAACCTACTCAGCAGACAGAAGGAAACAGGTATAGTCAGGGTACAGTTTGGCACAACTGAACACATGGTATTATGTTGAAAAGAATCCTTGTCCGGAGGGTGAACCTCTGTGGAGGACTAGTTATTCCGCAGGGATCCACCCCACGGACCTGGTGGCAGAATCGAGGGATGAATACTGAAGCCCGCTGCCACCTAAAAAACCCCCTGCAAATGGGAGCTTGCACAAGTAAAGAAGGGAAAATAGTTTTATCATTGTTCAATGGTTCATAGATGTTAAAGCTAATTTTCTTTTCCTTCAATACTTCGAAGCAGAAACAATGGTATTAAGTCAGCAGTATTAAAATACTTCTAAACAACAATTTGCAAGGTTTGGGGTTAGATTTTTTTCATACCGAGTTCTATTATTAAGAACATACGTTTCCCTGCAAAAGAAGATCCTCTCCTCAAGGAGGGCCCCTTTTCACTAAGATCACGCAGGCTTCCTCTTGCTACCAGCTCCCTCTGTGAGAGACCTAACTATACTCCTACCTAAAATTTCGTTCAGGGGCACCACAGTTCAGAAGTCCTTTTTCTAAATCGTCAAGCCATGAGCCAACACAAAAAGACAAGACTGTAATGTTTACAGGCACTGCCAATGAAAGTCCTAACGGATCAGAAACCACATAAACAGAATGAAAGGATGAAATCTCTAACATTTGTGCACGCTGGAGTTAAGGGAGAAAGGCTGGAGCCACAAACCAAGGAGAACTTGGCTGCTGTGATCGGCACCATTCAGGATTGGAAGGTGCTCCTTGGAGCACCACCGTTCCAGAAGTTTCCTTGGCATTGCTGGAGCCTAGGAATAAAAGTTTACATCGTCTATCAAAAGGCAAGGAAAATTACCTCTATAAATTACTAACTGTAATGTTTAATGTAATGTGTTTAACAATGACGTTTGTAGTTCTAGTATCGTATTTTAGCCAAATTTAGATTTTTAGAATGCATCGATATGTGATGAAGAGAGCACTATCGTTTTTACATTATTCTTTGACTGGAAGCATCATGTTACAAAACCTGTACAGGAGCAGTAACTTCCAACTGGATTCCAGCTCAGTCAATTTTTTAGTCCTTAAAATAAAGGACACTCTATGTTTATGCATACAGAGTTGCCGCTTTGCTTATAAAATAAATTTTAAAAGTATAAAGCAACAAAGAGCTATTTTGGCATTATAAAGAGTGCCATTATAAAAAATGGAAATTACATTCTGTTTTACAAATCCACTGAAATGGATTTCAGGCCACCAGGCCTGAAACAAAAAACATTTTTAGGAGTGATAGTGTGTTACCATTCATCTTCACTACATCGGAGATACTTCAACAGCATATTTTTGACCTCTTTACTACAAGACTATGTGCAGCCAAGAATCCAGTTCCTTCAACAGGTTACTTAAGCACAGAAAATTCAACAGCAGGTAACTTAGGTAGACAGAAAGATATTCGGTTCCCAAATTTTGAATTCATTAAAGTAAAAATTACTTCTGAAGCTAAAATTCTCAGAAGGGTGGTTTTTCCTGCGTTGACCTTACACTGAAGTAATTTTAAGTTTTTCCATTGGCTTCAGGAAGCTTTAGCTCCTATAATAGTATAAATTTGAATAAGCCAAACATTTGCTATTCTGATTCCAACCTCTGACTTGCAGAACATTAATAAAATCTTCCTGCTTTTAACAAAACATATTTGCTGCCATATTTTGCTGATAGTAAAAGGAGAATACATAAGGGAAGCTTTAATTTGCCTCAAGTAAGACAAACTAAGGTAAAAGTGCATGTCTAAGTATGGGAAAAGTAACAGTTCTTCACTTTTTGAAACATTACAAATTCCTGTGTAGCACATTAAGAGCTTTTATTAATCTTGCTAGGATGTTTTATTTAGGTTTATATTAAAGTGCCTGTCCACCTAGGTGCTTCTAAAGTAAGATGTACTGTATAAAAAAACAAAAAAAAAACCCATGTGCAATGACTTTATGTACATCTTTAGTTACCACTTGCCACCTACAATTCTTCATCACAATGACTTCAAATGTCATCAGCCAGTATTCCTTTGCCCGTCTCCTACACGAACAGTTCAGAAAACCCAGAAGCCCTTCCCCTGATTTCTAGCACACCAAAAGGACAACAAATCTGGCGGAGGGGACAAGACAAACCAACTTCCAAGTTCACTGAAGTTTACAATAAACTAGATTATTCAACTTTCAAACATACAGGCAACCTATCAGCTGTAGCTTGGCCCGAGATAAAACTGAACAAACGATTTTTAATTTGTAAACCTCTTGTTTGTTTCTATTAGAACTTCTATCAGCAAGACAGAAGTCTAATTGTGCAAATTTTAAATATCTGTACAAATTAGTTTAAGGCAGTTAAAAAATCTCACGGAATATATATTAGTTCTACAAGCTCTTTATTATGACTGTTTAAAAATTACCTCATTTTAAAAAGAACGACATGTAAAATTTTGGTAAGTGTAGTTTAAAATAAGGTGTCATGTTTAATTTTTCCTTTGTGTAACTAGTGAATGACAAGCTTTTAACTCACTCTTTTTTCCTACCACAGTTTCATTCACAATAACCTGTTCTCTTCTAGTTTTGTGGAGTTTTAAAAATAACAGTTAAATTAGTGTTTGAGCCCTAGCATGAAGTTTTAGACTATACTAAGCAAAAGCTTATTATTAACCGTTATCAGATTAGAGCAAGTTTTACATCAAATTGTATTTGTATGTGAAAGTTGCTTCTGTTTGTTTTCCCAGTTTAGAGTAGCTAAATTTTTAAGGGTAAGTATGTCTCCAAAGAAACCATGTGTGTCATTGTATTAACCTTTCATATTTTATGGTTAATATATTTTTGTCTTGCCTAGTAAATAGTCCGATAATTGCATCCTATGTTTCGGGACACGTGCTCTGCTTCTACATTTGTAGAATGTTTATTGGGATTAAGTGCAAGCAACTTAAATTTTGCAACGAAAGCATGTAAATGCATTCCATCTCTTACAGCACTCTCTCAGCTTTTTTGAAAGGCTACATATAAAATAACCACCACATCTTATACAAAATTTCCCTGGCAAGTTTTACGACAACATACAAATAAATTTGCCTCCTTTGTCGAATTGATTCATATGAATATTCCTTATGGGAATGTGCAAGCTTTCCTTCAACAAGTATGAAAAATATACTGTAATATGTTAAAAAACTAAATGAAAGCGTGTTCTCAGTCAATGTTGACTATGTTGGCCTCTTGCAAAATGGCAAGCAAAGTCATACTTATTTTTACACTTACACCCACATATGTTGCACTGAAAAGGATTTTCAAATCCATGACATCCCATGTGAATCGTATAAAGGATATTGTCCGCAAAGTACATGTCACAGTGTTGGCAGTGATGCAGAAGCTGAGGGTCCTGAACTGGAAGGGTGGGAGCTGGAGTGCTTGGTTGACTGTTACTTATGCTGGGAGTACTGGTGTGGGCGCTGCGATCACTGCTGGGACCTGCCACAGGACTATAGTTCCTTTGATTGTGTGTAGGCCGCGGATCTGGGCTGGTTGGAGATGAACTTTGAGGGATATTTGCTGACACAGCTGAAACTACTGCAGGTGCAGCAGGCTGCTGTATCATGAAAGGCTTTTCATCTTGGCAGGAAACGACGTCAGGAGAGGCTGGATTTTGGTTTTCAGGTGGCAAGCTAGATAACTGTCCAGCTAACGTAGAGAGCTGGTTTAAAGGATTATCTACCATCAGGTCCTGTGGATCTCGTGGCAACCCACTACTCTGGGTTGTTTTTGTCATGCTCTCATACGCTTCAGTCTGGATATTTGGGATTTCATGAGTGAAATCATTAAGGTAGTCTGGTTTCTGAACCACCATGGAAGGTGGACTCAAATTAATTAATGCTCTTCTGCTGTACCCCAAATTGCTGGTCTTCTTCTGCAAAACCCCCCACATTTTCTTGCTGCTTAGGGAAGACCTTGTACCCTTGATAGGCACCATTTTATGTTTGCGCCTGCGGTGGTGAGATAAGTTGCTTCTGTCACTGCAGCGAAAGGAACACAATTCACATTTGTATGGTTTTTCACCAGTATGTGATCGCATGTGAGCTTCCAGGTGACGTTCGTAAGCTGATGCAAAGGGACACAAATGGCATCTGTGTGGCTTCTCACCTGGAAAATTAAAATAGATTATACTATAGCATCTCATGGAGTGCTTGAAAAAGGCTTTTCATGGAACAGAAAGTAGCTAACCAGGAGCTCCTAATCAAACAGTTCAGCTTCAGAGTCACTGCTAGTCTTGAGTTCAGCTGGGTATTTGGGGAAGAGTGGAGTAAATTTAGACATTTCTGCCTCACCCAAGTGATAGTAAGCACAAGAAAAAAAATGTGAGCAGAATTAGCCTAACAGATAACCTGACTAGGAATTGCAGCAATGATGCCAAGAACTGCATGCAATGATGTCTGCGTGGTGCTCTTAACTGGATCCATACTCTACCTCACCTATAAAGCACATAAGCAGTTGGCCACAGGAGTGTCTGCACCACCAAAAATATAATCATTCTTAATGATAACTGTGTTTAAACGTTGACGGAGAGTATCCTTTTGATATCTTCCAAACATTCCTACTGTTAAACATCCTGGAGCTATTATCTAAACAACTCACATACACACGCACCTACTCAAGAACAGAATTTTGAAAAAGGATCCTGTGGCTAAAGAGTTATTAAAGAAAACAAAAGCCAGGTAATTCTTGGACTGCTGTGTGCTCTCTCAGACATGGCAGTACCAGATAGTCTTCTTTCTGATAGGTAGAACATTGCTATTCTATTAAATGACAGTTAGAGATATTCACATTAACACTTCTAAAAGTACTTAGAAAACTTTCAAACGTAATTACAGGCCAACACATATGTAACATAATACTTTGGGACTTCTGATTTTCCTTTCAGACTGATCTTTTAGCAGATTTTAGATCCAAGTCTGCAATGTTAGAAAGACTTGAAGGATCTGATGCATGTTCAGGTGCTGAAATGAAACAGCATCTTATCTTGCTATCTAGAATGCCAGGGCAATTTCTAAATCACTGTTGTGCAACTGATTCTCTTGCCACACAGCATGACAGACTCAAAAAAAAATGTGAGTGGGCTCCTCCTCTTCAATCTTTATGCGGTTTTTGAAGCATTTTCTACTATTTTAAATACAGGGCAATACATCTGTTTTGTGGCTTTCAAAATCCATCTAAAACAACTGTAAAAGCCAGAGATGGAATGCAGCGAGGGCCACCGCTACGCTGCAAGCGCTGTACAGGCCCCACAAGATGGCATGTGACTGACACAGAAAGCCCTTCTCATGTTGAGCATCCCACAGTTTGGAATCACAACCTGGGATACTGAATGGAAGATTACTTTTTTTTCCTTCATCACTGGCTCTTCAAGAGGAAAGAAAGCAATTTTTGTGATACCTCTAGGTACCTTATTTGCACCAACTGAAACCATGATTTCTCCATAAGCATGTATACGCACTCTCTATATACACACACACGTGTAAAGATCTGGAGATTTGGTACAAACAACAATGTCAAAAGACTGACAAACTCCCTGCATTCACAAAGAACTTGATGATCTGAATGGTCTTATTTCATTCTAAACCGGTTACACAGAGAGAACAATTTGCATCCCATGTTGCATGCCCTTAATACAACACAGCTGGTGAACTACTAATTATACTCCTGTCAGACTCAGCATGAAGTTGATTCTGCAGTAAGTCGCCCTTAATAATGATTGCATGATCATGCCTGGGTCATAATTACTTTGGCAGATACCTTGCTGCACTTGCGTGTTATCCAGGATGCATTATCTGTTTACTGACATTGCTCTGAGGCTACTAGTCAGCTATCACTTCCCTATTTTAATGCTGATTCAGTCACTCTGAGCCTTCCTAGTCCATGCAATCCATCTCTTGGCCCTTTGCTGCACTTCCCCACCACGCTTCTGAGCAAAACGACACTCAGGTCTTGGATCTCCTTGCCCTTAAGTGTAAAAAACAAGAAAACCAAACAAAAAAAAACCCTTCCTTGTTCTGGAGTTCTCTGCCTCTGTAGAAAGAAACAAAGCAGGGCTTTCTGAAGAGCCATTAAGGTGTTGCCATCAGGGCACCATGCAGCGCTGTATTAAAATTAAGGACATGAAATATATTGTAAAAAGGCAAAGGGGGAACTATACAGAAAACAAAAAGGCCACTGGCAGCCTGAGATTCTTCTCTACATTATAAAACTGAACAGATTGGTATAGGGATATGAACTGTTATCATTATACTGGCATTTCATGAGGCATCAGACAGGTTTGAACCAGTAATTTGGCTGTAAAGAGTTCACTGTGTGAATGTGTGTTGAAATTGCTGAAGCTCTTTGACTGACAGTAGGCTGATACCCCCCGTGTATCCCCCCTCTCACCGTGAGCTAGCTTTTGGAAACAGAAGTAATTCAGACTGCATGATTTTCAGTAGAGTGATGTGTGCCTTTGGTCTGGCTACCTTCTCCTAGCACCTTTGTGAAAGTTTCTTTGATCAATGAGTCATGCAGATACCCTCTAATAACAGGAATACTTGCAGCAGCACTGAGACAACAGTCATCCCGCACGTAAAGCTCCGTTCTTCTGGTATAATGCTAAGGATATCATATACTACGACCATGAGAAACAATTCAAAATGTTAGTCAAGGCACAAACCCAAAGTATTATGCTTTGCCCTAAAAACCGAATTTGTGTAGCTTATGGAATGTTTGCTTATGAATAATGACCATTGGGTCAGACATTTTTGAGGACATTTCTGAGCATCTCAATTTTTGGTTGGAATCTTTCTTGCTTTTGCATATATTATGCTGCAACCATGCTGAAACGGTAGCAATCTGCAGCAGGAATTGTTCTGCTACCTTTAGCCACTTATCAACCTCTACTTCTTAAAGTAGCAGCAGGATAAGAAGTATTCTGAGAAAACCAATGAACTGTTAACCTAGGATCTGAGTGCATAAAAAAGGTAGGCAACTTCCTAGAGCAAGAGAAGGAACGCTGACCCTATAGCAATACCCACATTTTGATACTTACAGAAGATTTGATTTTTTGCTCTCTACTATGGCTAAAATTTATGACATTTGATATTAAGTAACAACACACTATTTCAGTCATTCTGAGAAACCCCATGCACACCAAAGACATCAAAAACATCTCAAGAATCAGCAAACACACAATACCAACATGTAGTAGCAATTTATGTCTCCCGTCACAGCTCTAGCAGTCCATCTGCTCATGTTGACAACTGGCCAGTAGTAACTGTGGGCTTGGGGATGCAAGTTTTTAGATGGCAATAGCTATATGCTACTGAAAAGACATGAAATTTTAAAGTTGATGTTACTTCTGCATCTGTAAGTACAATTTAAAAATGAACTGTGTAAGTCATCGGTACAGTTTTTCCCACTATATGACCTTCATTTCACAAGCTCAGAAATAGCACTGCACAGAATAAATCTGTTAAAAGAAAAATATCTCTCGTCCACATACCATGAGACAAATGGTAGGTGAAGCCGTAACTGCTTTATGAAAAACTAGACCAAAAAAAATGCTCCAAAACACACTGTTGCTTTGCAGATCTGAAGCAAGCCATGGCATTAACGCTGTGTCAAATGCAGGTACACAAGCCATAGTATTTTTTCCACTGTTGGAACTACACGAAATTTCCACAGGGAATTTGAAAACAGCAACAGCTACACACAGAGGTAGCTCACGGTAGCACAAGAGAATTTACAAGATCTTCAGAGTCTGAACCTCAGAACTCTTTGATTTCTAGTTGGTTGCCATTTTCTATCCCATTACGCTTTATTGAAACAAGCCAACACTGCAGGGCACGTGCAAGGAACACTGACCTCCTCAAAATATTTCCTGGGAGTTACTGCGTAGAAGCAATGGTTCACAGCAAAGTGAGAATCTGACTAACAATAACCGTACCTCAAGAGAGCTACAATCACATCCAGGTTACAACATGTTTGCTTCAAAGTGAGTCCCAGAATGACACCTACCCAAGACCACTGAAAAAGTTTTGTGACAGTCCATACCAGACTGGAAACCTATCAAAAATTCCATTCTTTGCAGAATACAATTTTTTTTCTTATTACTCTAGTTAATAGCCATAAAGTCTTCTGTATCGGTGTAATACACTCAGCAGGCACCAAAGTCAAGATTTCACACAGACCTTTCATTTGTTTTCTCTCATTTGCCAAGAAGTTGGAGCTGACTTTATGAACAGTTTAGAAAATTCTCACCTTTATTGAGAGCTTTGCTTTTCAGCTTTATAAAACCAACAGGGGCAAATGCGCTTAAACAAGCCACAGTAAGTTATTTTTTTCTTTTCCTTACTGGTATCAATCACTTATTTGATGATATGCCCTCACATTTGAATACTCTACCAATAAGAAAACTTTCTTCTTATTACTATGTTTTGTACTTCCACATCTAGAATGTTGTGCAAAACAGGAATATTTTCATAGCAAGACATCAAAGAAAAGCCACTATAAATCTCCGTGTGGCAGCACGTACATTTTTCACTTTTCTGATTAGCAGGGAAAAACTCCTTGCTTCAGTTTACACTGATGCTTTCATGCTAAACTTTATTCCCATTTATAGTTACTTCAAATTCAGTAGTCTGCAATAATAAATGGAAGTTGGAAGCTGCATGATTTAAATAGGTATATGGCACACCTTTATAAATAGTCTATTAAAAACTCCCAAAAACCAGTTCTAATTGTTGAGTAATTCTAAGAAGTATCACACTGCTTGAAGATGCCAACTCCTCACATGCAAATCATAACATTGAGTTAATATCCCCACAATGCTTCACAGCAAAGTACTGCAGAATATTTCATACCTGTATGAATTCTGATATGTTCTATGAGCCGTGCTGTTCCTTTGCTGGCATAGTTGCAGTATCGACACTTTAACTTTCCATCAAATGTCCTTTCAAATCCATCCACTAACATTCCTGAGTTTTCATCCAGTGAAACTTCAACAGAAGGATGATCCAGACCATTCTGATCACCTTCTGTCCCAGCTGTGTATAATGTAACAGAGATTTACGTCAAGAATCAGTGAGATACGACCTATTGTGCTGTAAGAATATGCCATATATCGTTTACTTCTCTGTGCCCTTGGTCTTCAAATATACAGAACTATACGAACAAACCCTGATTAAAACCAAAGTACATAAACATCTTTTGTGATGTGAAAACGACTATCAGAAATGCTTCCATACAATTGTAGTAGTCTGCATAATTATCTGGAACATAAACAGTACAGTCATTCTCAAAAAAAAAAAAAAAAAAAAATTTGTTAGTGCCAAAATTAGCTTACCTCCCTGAAGAGTCTCTGCTTCTTTGTCTCCACTAACCGATCCAGAAATCATATTTACATGGTGAGTCTGCTGTGTAAGATATTCCTGAAAATCTTTTACAAAGTCCAAAGGTTCTGGCTTCTTTTCACCCATATTCACTCTTTACGTTTACAACCTCTTGTGCCTAGAAGGAAAAATATTTTCAAATCACAAGTGTCATTGAATTTGAATGCATTCATAAAAACAAGTTTGGTTTTTGTTTTTTGTTGTTTGTTTTTTTTAAGTGAAGGATTACTTTTATCATACAGCATAACTCAATCCACAAATTGACAACATTAAGAATATTATTTTTAGAATTTTTAACTCATTAAAATCACAAAACATATTGCTGGGGAAACTGTTTTCAGCAACAGTAACATAAGGACAATATCAAATTGGATAAAATGACATAATAATAAAAATCAACTTGCTTTTTTTTTTTTTTAAATGGATCATACCTGAATTTTAGTTCCCTGCTAAGTAGCAAACATGCTCCAAAATGTACTCCCAACAGATCAGACAGAAGGTGCAGAGCACAGCTTCTCAACTTTCCCTGAATGGAAAAAAATGTAAGTCCATTATTCTTCTCAACCCACTTGAGTTTTAAGAAAGAAACTTGAAAAAACATCTATGTTTTGAAAGACAGGTTCTAACACTCTACTGCTATAAGTTTTATTAAAACAATTACACTTCCAGCAAAATCTTTTCAAAGACTGCATCTACTTCTTTATGTATCTCACTGAAAGCTACTTCTAACCTCACTGATCATTTGAGTAGTTTCTCTGGTGAACATGTGACTCCAAAAAAATCCCAGAGTTGTCAGTTATGGCAAATGAAATGTTGGGAAACCAACTGAATGTGTCACTGATTAGCAAAGATGGAAAGAAGCCGTATAGAAAGCAGCATTTCATAGTTCTCCCAAAATTTTAGTTTCCTATCCTGCATAAAAGTCTTGATCCACTTCATTATTTTGCATTGAAATAATAAAAATATTCACTAGAAGTCATTGGTCATGCTCTTTTCTGGGACTGTAAATGGCAAACCTCTAGAGTCTCAATTTGCAATAAATTTGTGAAAACAGAACTTCGGATTCAGTTGGAAAGAGGACAATGAGTCACTCACGTTATTATTCCTGGAGATTATAATCAGAAATCATTTATAATGCTACATTTCTAATAAGAATATATTTTTGTTTTCCAATAGCTACTAAACAAAACATTAGGTGACCTACAAAAACTCAAGTCCTGAGTTCAAGACCACATTTAAACACATTCTCCTATATTTTCAAAGTTAGTTACATGCATTAGTTCATTTTTGGCATCCAGACAAGTATGTTCTTTCGCATCATACCTAATTGTGCTCACCTATCATTATAATCACCACTAAGTTAGTTTTGAATGTGTCTTTAGGTAACAGTTTTCCCTACCCTCTTTCGGATGTCACCAGCCTCGTATAGGCTTAAGTTAATTTGTGTTCCATTTGTTGGTGTCTCCTGCAATAAAACAAAGATATGAGGATATGAATTAAAGATATGGAAGATAAGTATAGGACAATACAGAGTACTGACCAGGGCAACTTTCACCAAATTCTAATAATAAGAAATAACAATTCAGAATTAAACCATTCTAAATGTTGAATGGTTCAACATGAAACAACACTAAAGGTCCATATTTTCACAGAAGAATCTGTGAATCCCTTCGTGTAAGGCACAAAAACTTATTTCATCTATTACTTTTATAATGACATTTAATTTTTAAAGAAAATTACACAAAATTTTAAAAATCTGATTGGGAAAAAGATATTATTTTGGGGAACAACTATATAAAGCTTCCTTTCTTTACCTCATTGATTCGATTTGAGAAGATTCATCTTGCTTTTTATTGTGTCAAGGTAGGTAAATTGCCAAAATGTATCAACCGCTTCAACCCTCTGCATTTGTATGCACAAAAGAACTTTTTGTAATCTTATGTGGTATTTTTTTAGCTATACAACCAGCAGTTCCCTTTTTCAGGGAAGAAGGATACAGATCAGATGCTTGCTATGTCACTACCGCAAACTAGTAAATACAATTCTAATTATTAGAAACCTGAGCAGACCAGCTCATGTTTCACGTGCTGAATAGGCTGATCACACCAGATGTTCCTCAAGTTCTACTTACACAGAGTATTTACTGCAAAGATCACTATGTTTTCTGCAAGATCACTACATCTTCTCCAGCTTTACACACTGATGGGTAGAATACTGGTTACTCATTTTCTACGCTGTTGGATTTAATGTTATTTACGGTGCTGATGTGTACCAAGTTTATTGCCGAAGAATTGCCACTGGATGTGCTGGGATGAAAGGCATTATAAATATTTTGCCTAATGAATTCTGCTAAAGAAAATAATTCAGACACAGTAAAACCAGTCACTTAACACACGCAGTAAGAACTCACACTGCAGGAATTATAAGGGAATAAAATACTATGACTGCAAGCACAGGCACGCATCCTGTTCTGTTTTAAGGAATTAAGGGGGGAAAAGGGAGGGGGATCTCTCTGCCCCAGTCTCATCTTTTCCAGGGCAAATAACTTAAAATTAACATAGCAAAGGAGGAAGATCCCGAACTCTCTCCCAGCCCTGCCCGAGGAGTTCTGCCGTGGGAAGGGGAGGAGGACTCGCAGCGCTGGCGGCTGCCGGGCCGAGCCCCACGACCTGTCATCAGCCACGGGAAACTGCCGGTTGCTCCACCACCCCCTCTCCACGCCAGACGGTGTACGAACACCCCCCCCCGCGCGATTCCACCGCCTTCACGCGTGGGCGGGAAGCGACACGGCCACAGGAGACCTTCGCGTAAACCTGTGTGTCTGTCCCCGGCTTCAAAACAAGGGAGAAGCCGAGGGGCTGAGCCGCCTGACCCGACCCCCCGCTCCCGGCCTGTCAGCGCGGCTCCGCCCGCCTCTCCCCGCCGCTGCCCACCCGCTCCGTGCGGGGAGCCGAGAGCAGCCTTCCCCGGCGAGGCGCCCCCGCCGCCCGGCCCCCTCACGTCAAAGGGAGGCCCCAGCGGGGACCCCGCGGCCGCTGAGCAAGCGTGTCACGGCGGCTACCGCAGCCCCGGGGGATCGCGGGCCGCGCTGCCGCCCTACCCCCTCACGGCGGGGGTCGGCGGGGAGGGGGCGCTACTCACCGCCGCCGCCCCGCGCCGCGGCCGCCGCCCGCCACCGCCGCCGCCGCCATGTTTGTTGTGCCTCTCGCGGCCCTGCTCGGCCCACCGCAGCCTCGCGAGACCGCGCCGGGGGCGTGGCCCGCCGGTTGCCGCGCTGCGCGCGCACCGGCGGGCGAGGGGGGTGGTGGCCCTTACGTCGCGGGGGCGGGACGGGACGGGTGCCGACATGGCGGCGGCGGGCGGCTGGTTGAGGAGCTGCGCGAAGGTGAAGCGGGGCGCCTGAGCGGGGTGGGCACCCTCTTCCCACCGGGGCGCCAGCGTTCCCCGGTGCTTCCGAGCCTGCGGGTGCGGCCGCGCCCGTTGTCAGGGCGACGCCGAGGCCGCTGGGCACCTGAGGGAGCACTGGGCTGGGGGTTCCGGGCGCGGGGGGATTCCGCCTCTCCCCTCAGACCGCCGGTTAAGGCCGCCGAGCGCTGCGGTGGGGGCCGTGTGTGCGCGGCGCTGCCGAGGAGGCCCTCGCATGTTCGTTACGCGGCCCTTCGGTCCCGCCCGTGGGAAGGGGGTGCCGCGTTCCCCCGCGTTCGCCACGGGCTGCGGCCTGCGGGGGATGAGAGTGACAGCCCGCCGCCACAGCGGTCCCCGGGGAGCCGCTCGCTGGGGCTCGGAGCTGGCGGGGTGCGGGGTCTGCTCGGCCGGTTCAGCTGCAGCTCTGGGTGAGGAGGATGAGGGTGGGTTTGGAAAGCCCTTTTCTCCTTCTGCCTTGTGGCTTTTTGTATGGACGGGTGGTATGAGGTCCCGCTGGGAAAAGTTCTTGCAAGTCTGGTGAAACGGCTTGTAGTTGGAACAGCCCGTGGGTGGTGTGCCTGTGAGAGGACAGCACAGCTCTAGCAGCAGAGGTGCTTTGATGTCTCCTTTAGTTACCTAAACAGACAGAAGACTTGTGGCACTGTAAGGGTAACCAAAAGATGAAGGAAACAAGCAGAAAACCTGGGTTTGTGACACACACACATGCTTTTGCTGTGCAGAGTGAGAAGACGTGCTGGCCTGGGACCTTCTCGTGGCAACTTGTGGGTGTGTTGTGACAATTGAAATAAAGGAAAACCAACCCCATAAATGAGGGCAAGCAAGCTTCCTGTGATGGGGCTTCTCTGCTGAGAAATAGGAGCTGTCTGGAAGCCAGCTGGGACAGATACAGGAGTGGAAGTCCTAAGCAAAGTGAGCTTAGGAAAATGTATTGCTTTGGCCTTTTTAAAATCTATATCTTAATGGTACTGCCAGGTCCACCAGCATTAAAATCTCATTTTAGATTGTAAAACAAACAGAAGGAAACCAAAAGAACCAATCTTTAAAGAGCTGGGGTGGACGTAAGAATTGAGATAACATTGATTTTTCTGTTTATCAGCAACCCAGAAACTAATTTTCAAATACGTGTGTTTAGTAGGGCAGGCAGTCTGAATCTTGTAGCAGTGTACATCACTACCTTACCTACAGAAAAAAGGAGAAAAAAAAAAAAAGTGAAGCAGTATCAAAGCATTTGGGTAACATACATGCACTTTAAACAACTATCTGAAAGTTAGTAATACTATATGACTGTATGACTTCTAAGTATAAAAATGTAAACAATAATGTAGTAACTTGATTTTTTTTATCTAAATGTTGAAATAAAAATCATTTCTACACCGTGCTGTTCCTCTGGCATACCTGTGGGTTGCTGCTCAGTGTGTGGGTGTTGCCAATGTTGGTCCTCTCCTTGGGGCTGTCCTACTAGTTTTAAGACTTTTCAAGGTAACCTTGTTATGAATATTCCTTTTGTCCTGTAGCGCTATCTCAATCAGGTATCAAACAAGCATTTATCAAACTATGTCTGCACACATATGCTATGGGTTGCCTTTGTTTCTCCTGCTGCAGTAGGACACCCTTCTCTGCCATGCTCAAGTGAGTTGGTTGCACGAGGAGAGTGTCTGAGTGAAAGCCTGGGGTGGTTTCTGCTGAGGGGGAAGGAGGGGAAAGGAGCTAAGTGGTGGTTACTGTCAGTGCTAACTTTCTCAAAACCTTTGGCGTTGTGGCCAAGAGCAGGCCTCCTGTGATGGCTGTAACATGTAACAAACGCTGAGCTGTTTGCTGCCTTTCAAAGCTTCTGCTTGCTAGCGAGGTGTTTGGCAGGTCACCTCCACCAATACTGCCCTGTGCACTTGTCCTTGACCTTGCTGAGCTGTTTTTAATCAAGTTTGTCCAGCTCTCCATTTTCATGAAAAATCTGTGTATTTTTTAGTCTACAAAGTCTGCACTTCCTACTTTGGGCAGGGCAGAGTCCTCCGCATGCATTTAGTGATGTGGTCACCTGTGTGGTCGATAATTCTACATCCAAGTGTGAGGTGCCATCAAACCAAAGTAGAGGTAATCCCAGAGTACTACCAGTTGTTGTTTCAACAGTACTGCCTACTGAGCATACCTACTTGCAGCTTTTCAGAAAGTTTTGTATTCTTGAAAAAGCACTGTGCATTTTTCCTGGCAGTTCTTGGTCAGTACTGGTGAAATATTCTCATTGATTCACCTTTGGTTATGGCATCAGAAAAGAAAAATGCTCTTTTTTTGTACTTGGAAACACAGTAGTGGAAGAAGCAGGAAATACGTGTGATTTGTAATTCTGTAACTACTCAGGAAGTGTACCGTGTTAAATATATATATATGTATGTGTATATATATACTTAGTTTTTTCATTCTCAGACCTTGCTAAGAGTATGGACTTGCACAGGTGGATGTTTAATAGTGCTACACGGCTGGGTGTTGAGTGACGCTACCATAGCTGGATGTTCCGTGAATAATCTATTCCTGACTGACAACTTCCAGAACATGGTTGTCTTGGATTTTATTTCTATTAAAGCAACTCCGTCTTTGTTTTTCTGTGAAGACCTATGGTGACTCCAGTAACAGTCTTCATTTGAAAGTGTTCAGCTATTGCTGATCATCCAGACTTTGTATTCATGAATCAGCCCCACTAGTCAGTATTTATTTTATGTGACCAGAGGTGTTGAATGTGAATGAACATTGAATGTTCACACCAATATTTGTTTTCTATATTACCGCTTCATACTGTTTGTTTGGGGGTTTTTTGTCATGTATGACTGGTTATGCTAAAGTCAGAGTTTTCTTACCATAATAGATTTATGCATCTTGTCTCTAAGACAGACGGAGTCCGTAGATCTGCTTTACATCAGTTCTTCAGCCAGGGAGATGACAGATGTTGAAAGCCAGCATGGGAGAGAGTGACTTATTAGAAGGATCAAAGGAATTTTTTCTTCCTGACCCCAAAGTTTCTGCCATTTCTTGGGGAATGCTGCTATCACAGTGTGCATTGCAAAGTTGTCCTGTGTTCTGTGAGCTAAACAGCAGTCTGGTTACAGCACAGTCGGTCTGCTCGCTGTGGGGTTAAGAGTGCGTGCTGGCAAAAATGTATGTCGGCAGACATATGCTCCTATACGTTATTTTTATGGCACAGCTGAGTCTCTGCTGGGGGTTTCTGTCAGCAGTTGTCTTGGTAAGGCAGGAATATCTCCACACACTGACACAGCAATAGTGACAGATAGCTGTAGCAAAGATCCGATCTGTAGATACTTCCACAGAAAGTCCATCAGTGCTTTGTGATATCATTTGAGATTGTTGTATATCATGGATGAATGGGGAGAGGTTATGCATAAGTTACTCAATTTTAGTTCCTTCCTGTACTTTTTTTAATAAATCAACCAAATAAGACACAGTAATTATTAGTTACATGGTACTTTCAACATACTAACTATAGTATTTAAACTAACTATATAGAAATTAACTATTCAGAGGCATTCAAATGCCAGGGCTTTGTCTATGAAATGTGTGCTCATTCTGAAAACCATTAAGTGGTAGATAAGAACTCAGTTTGAATACAAAAATCCACAGTGATGTTAAAAGTTATACCCTTTCACAGCAAAATACCAATAATCCAGGTGAAGTGCTATCAGATTGCTTTAGAAACAAGAGTTGCTGATGCCTAGAAAATCAAGGAGAAACCTAAGTCTGTCATTAAAGTTGACAGGTTTTCTGTAAAAAATATTTGTGTGTATATTTCACATTTACTCATCATATTTTTTAGTGAAGATACCAATTCTATCAAAATATACACTTACTACTATGAATATTGCAGCAGAATTGCTAAATCATCTATAAAAATAAATACTATCAGCAGGGTTTATTTGCTGTAAACACTAAAATTGACTAATGTTTGCGAATACTTTGTAGAGTAACATTGTGCTAGCAAAGTTCTAGAAAGAAAATTGTTTGGGCCTAAAAGAAGAGTAGTTAAAGGAAGTTTTCTTTCAGCACGTGGGGTGGGGGTGGGGGTGTGTATACCTTCTCAAAAACTTTCAAACTAGACATTGAATGTAAGTTATATTTCCTATTTGTTTACTGAATAAAAACACTGGGTAAAATTGTGTATTGCTATCTGTATGCAAATACAAAATCTATTAACTGCTTGCATGTTCTGTATTTATTGTCAACAGCTGAAAAGAAGTTTGCCGGCATACTTGGCTCCTTGGAGGGCTTCTCCATGTGTCTTTAGATCCTCCAAATCAGAACTTATGCCAAATCTAGCCAGCGATGGAGTTGTCTGTGCTCCACTTCAAACATTCACCGAAGAGGAGACGATGCTGAAAAATATGGGTACCTGTTATCTGTGTGTTAAAATTCAGAAATGTCTGATCAGAAGGGAGATTTTAGCTTAAAAATTTCTTTTCATTATTTAATTGTAGTTCTTGTTTATTCTTAATGTTAAAACTGCTTTAGTTCACAAGAGGAGAATGCAGTGTTCTTTTTCCATGTTACCATAGCACAGTTACACATACCACAGTGCAGTTTACTCTGCATAAATAAATATTAACTGTTTAAAACTGTTGCTGTTGTAGAAGTGAAGTTGCCTGGCACTGACTTGTGCCCTTTCTAAAAGGTTTAGTTCAGCTACAGTTAACTGCTCTAGCTGGTTTTCAGAGATTTCAGGTATACCCAGAATGGTGACAGATGTAATGTGTCTGCCGTGCAGCCAGGCCTGCACAAAGAAGACCGTGTTTCAGAGGGAATCCTCAGGGCAAAGGTGAAAGAATGTGGACCTGCACATGTGGGAGAGAGCTTATAAACGGCTCCGGTTAAACAAAACCAGTCTTATTTCTAGGACTTTGTGCACTCAAAATAGCATGTGTTAAAGCCTGAGACCATCTTCCCAAACTGCAGGTTTAACTTATAAAGAAATAAGATATACAGCTAATAAAACAAAGAGTGTATTTGAAATATTTTCTTAATTTTTTTTTGGTCACCTAATGTTGCATAAGTGTTGCTGAGATGCCTTCAAAGTTTCTGAATTTATAGAAAGTATTTGTTTTGGTTTAGAGAGTTGCAGCTGAGTTCAGAAAGAAGTGATAGGTGAGCCTTGTGGCACATTACCTTGTTTCACTTGGGCAGCTTTTTGTCGTTTTATTAACTTGTCTGGGAGAGTCAGGGAATACATGCATAACCTGTTGGAAGTACCATATTACTGTTATATTGATCAAGCAGGGTGTTAGAACACTTACACTCTTTCTTCTCTTTGTTACAGTGACAAAATTTGCTCAGGAACGAGTTGCACCTTTGGTACAAAAAATGGATCAGAATTCAAAGATGGAAGACTCTGTAATACAGGGATTGTTTGAACAAGGGGTCTGCACACTTTTACTTAATCTTTTATTCAGAAAGTGATGTCATTTCATGAATCTCTAGCTGTGCACTTTTTGGATTTTTAGATGAAAAGATTGAAGGATATAATTCAAATGAACTGAAATATTACAATTTGGGGATTTATTATCAGCAGGGCAACTTTCTCTTTTTTTTTTTTTTTACTGTATTATTACTCTCCATCTTTTCCTGTAATATTCTTTCCATCTGTCCCACTCCCATACTGCATTCTTCCTCTTATCTTTGAGTTCCTTATCTCCCCTTCCCCTTTTGGTTTTTTAATTGGATAAGCATAACTGCATAGAACCATGACGACTCTGGTAAGTGTTGCTGGAAAAGGGTATCAGGACTCTTCTATGTTCCTTATGGGGCAACCACAAGGACTTGTGTTGCAGATAACCTGTTAATCATTCCTGGATTCAATTTTAGCCTTCCCTGCTGTCAAACTTAAAGCTTGTCTGTATTTAGAATGTCATTTTATACAACAACAACTTAAATATTAGACTTCTGTTGAGATTGCAATTGTTCTGGAAAATGTAATCAAATTAGGGTGATGATTTGCCTGTGTATTGCATGTTAGTTATGTCTTGCCTGAATTGACTACCGACTTCTGTGAAGAATTGTTAGTTTAAGGGTATTGAAGGAACACAGGTCTTTGGGGAAGGATCTGGAAATAGTTTACATTCTGTGGTTTTTATTTTAATCTCTTAAGTATCAGCTTGGACTAACAAGTTGTTGACAAGAACTAACAGATTGATATATTTGCATCTTCTACATTTCAGCTGATGAGTATTGAGCTTGGGGAAGAATACGGAGGAACTGGAGCTTCATTTTTTTCAATCATATTGGTGGTAGAAGAATTGGCCAAAGTTGATCCGGCTGTAGCTCTTCTATGTGAACTCCAAAATACACTAACAAATAAGTTGTTTACCACATATGGAACAGAAGAACAAAAGCGAACTTATTTGCCCAGAGTCGCTAAAGATACAGTAAGTCAAAGTCTCACTTTACTAAACTCTAACATATTTTTTAATAGCTAAGTAATATTAGTGGGATTTTTTTTATTTTTTCAGTAACTAAATGTTACTGCAGCTTTGGAAAATATGTGTGAACTTTGAAACACAGATTAGAGCTGAGATCTGTGGAGATACAGATACATCCTGTCATCCATAGTGGAGAGGTAAAAATGGAAAGGTGCTTACTAGTTTCATTAAAATTTAATTTACTGTGGAAAAGAACTTTAAAGCAGTTGACTTTGAGAGACATGTAATTGCATAGAGCTTCTATTCTTAATCTCCATATCTGAAACTTAGTTACTTTGATGCAACAGTTTAAAATGTTTGAATTTAAGAGACTTGTGTTTGTTTCTAACTGTTTTCATTGCAGAATTTGTTGCATGTTGTGCCTATATGTTCAGTAAAAAGTAAAATTAATTTCTCCCTTCAATTGACAGATAGGCAGTTTCTGTCTTTCGGAGGCTGGATCTGGCAGTGATGCTTTTTCTTTGAAGACTCGGGCTGAAAAGAAAGGAGACTACTATATTATCAATGGCTCAAAGATGTGGATTAGCTTAGCAGAACACGCAGGAGTTTTTTTTGTCATGGCAAATACAGATCCGTCCTTAGTAAGTTGCTAAAGAGTAGTTGCATTTCAGCAACGGCTGATGATGTATGAAATGATGGATTTTTTTTATTAATAATTTGATATTAAATGTTAATATTCTTTGAACCTTTTCCTAGCTGACAGCAAACGTTCAAAAATATTTCCCAACAAAAACTGAGAACTTTCTTTGCAATTTAATAAATTCCTCCCACCAGGGAAAATAAAAATGTCAGAATCGTAATTGCTTGGATGAAGAGCACAGCGTGCATTGGTATTGTTCTGAGTAATGGAAGAGCAGACAGTCAAAGTCTTTCCAACCCTTCTGACTTAACTGACAAGTTGCTGTTGTTAAAAGGCAAAGTAGAGCTTATGCTACATGCATTGGAAAACTGACAAAAATACAGCAGCAGAGTATGTTCAGGTGAAAAAATACATAGCTGAACATGCATGTTTCAAGTTTTGTTACCAATTTGGATATAGGTAGTAGATTCAGAAAAGTCAACTGCAGGCTTTAAAATGTACTATACCAATACGGTAGTGTGATAATCAAACACAAAACTAAATTGTTTAAAACTTTTATTTATTTAATTGTTAACTGCTGTGCATTGCCTTATAATCTGGAGTTGTTTCTGTATTAGTGTAACATTTAAAAAATATATAATACATTGTCTTCTTAAAGTTAGAAATTTGCTTTTAAATATTTAAGAAGGAGATTAAAAGTCAGTGCTGCTCAAAGATTAAGTAACAGTTGACGTCAGTATAAATGAGAGAACAGACCAGTGTAGAATTGCATACTGCAGTGTACACACTGCACCAGCGGCTCCCGTTTGGTGAGATGGGCTGTCATTGAGGTGAAACAGCAGCCTCCTCTTTAACAAGAGGCAACTCTTCTGGAAGAACCGCAGAACTTTTCCTGCCTCTCAGTGTCACCCTCTCAGTGAGAGGAGGTGCTGTGGACGTTAGGGACAGGAAGAGATGGAAACACGGCCAGGAACACCTCGCATTTCTGTCTCATGAACCTTGTAGCATGTTGCATAAGAGACACTGTTGTGGTTCTGGCTGGGGGAATGCTGAGGGAGCAGGAATGAGCAGTGGAAAGGAAAGAGAATTGGGAATAAGAATTACACAGAGGGGAAAAAGAGAAAGGGACAGCTGTCAGGATTCACCATTCTGTACTTCAAGAATCTAGTTTAAGGCATCAAAGATGTGAAGGTTGTAAGCCTGTATGTAGAAGATGCCAGAATTTAGATTGGCTATACAATCTCTGTGTTGTCACATGCATTGTTTAGTGTCCTGCCCAGATCATTATCTGGTACTAAATCAAGTCTTTGAGCTTTCTGATAACAACCATCAAAATTATTCCAAACTACTTTATTTATTATATTCCCACTACCTCTCTAAAGTGAAGAGACAGTGATGTCAATATTCTGCAAACTGGAATCACAAGGAGAATATGTGCACCAATTCTGAGTGTTATATTAGGTCTGTTACAATACTTACAATTATGCTGCACTTTGAATATTCAAGCACAGTTCCCAGTGACACCAGTCTCATCAGTTGCTGCTCTTACTTTGGACAACCTTAAAAGGAGTAGTATGTATGCAGCCTTCCATGAGAAGAGTAGCTGAAGTAATTGGGCTTAAGTAAAATCTTGCATCCTATAGAATCATCTGACAGATGGGTTTAGAGCCATTATTTGTTTGACTACTTTAGTCTAAAAGATACCCAATGTCGTCTTGCAGTCCATTGTTTGACTGTGACCTGTGTTCCAACAGCAAGCAGTAACTTCACAGCACAGCAATAACTTGCTTTCCCAGTGATTTTCAGTACGGACAGACACTACAGTCCTGTCTTGTTTCATTTACAGAATACCAGTCCCCTGTCTTATCAAGAGAACTTAAGATTGTTCTGATTATATTTTCCACATGGAATATTTTAATAGGAAGGTATCTCTGGCCTTTGTTAAACCATAATTAGCAGGCATAGAAGGAACAGGTGATGGTGCCAGTGTTTTATTTAGTAATATAGTATTAAGCAGGTATAAAATTTCAGTACTGGAATGAGATATTTATACCACTATTTGGTGATATTAGTGTAAAAAACAGTTCTTGATTAATTTTTAATTCATCCTAGGGGTACAGGGGAATCACATGCTTCATAGTAGACCGCAACACAGAGGGACTGCATGTAGGGAAGAAAGAAGACAAGCTTGGAATCAGAGCATCTTCTACCTGCCCAGTAACATTTGAAAACGTTAAGGTATTGTAAGTTGTCTAGCTATTGAAGCACAATTTGTGTCTAATTCAAGCTTGACCATATAGAAGGAAAGAATGTTAATTAAATTCCCAGTATGTTTTTGTTCCTTAGACATACTGATTGTTTGACATATTTTAACTTTTTCCTCCCTATTCTTTCACAGAAGTCTTGAGGGGGGTTGGGTTTCTTAAATTTTGATACAGTTTTTCTCAGTGATCAGTTTATAATCACATGTATCAGGAAATGTTCTAGTCAGATATTCTAGTAATCAAATGTCTAGTTTTATGTTTTATGCCTTAAGTTACGAAGAACAGTAAATAAAACGTGCACTGATTCACCTGTGAACCATACTAGCAGTTGCAAAGCACAATAGAAGAGGAATAATTGAGTGGTTTTATTCTTCAGGTTCCTGAGACCAATATCCTAGGACAGGTTGGACAAGGCTATAAGTATGCAATTGGAATGCTAAATACCGGCAGAATAGGTATCGCTGCGCAGGTGAGTAATTTTGTTTAATACTGAATACAACCAGTATATAAGTGTGAATTTGGATTGACATTTACAAAATATTTAAAGCTAGTAAGAATAAACTATTTAGAAAATACTTTATTAAAAGCTAAATTGCCACTAGATGTCACTATTCCTGTATCTAAGTTACAGTAAAATACTGAAAGAACTGTAAATGGTAAAATTGTCCTTCAGTGACATAAGCAATAGATTTAGAAAACATTACATGGCAATTAGTTTGTCTTTGGTGGTTAACTTACTGCTCCTGAAATATATCAACATTTTTATCTTCCATTATGCAAATTTATTTTACAAAGAAAACTAGCTTTGGAAAATATCACACACTGAAATGTATATTAATGCTTCCAAGTGTGATTGTATGGGATTGCCAAATGTGACCTTATGATAACTGATTTTTTCCCAACAACTTATTTTTAAAATAACTATGATTTTTTTTTTTAATAGCAAAAGTATCCTAGTTCATTGTTGTGTTTGAAAATTGCACCTTATGGCATCTTAGGGGATAATACTGTTGACCTTGGAGTTATTTCAAAATGTTGTGTTTTGTTGTTTGGATCTCAGACTGCTGCTGATTTCAGTGGCAATCAGGTTCAGCCCTATAATAAAATTACTTATTACAAGTTTTTATATTTTTAATTTACTTTTGAAATTAATCTTTTCTTTGTTTCTACTTTGATGTGGATGTAGTTGTGCTGTATAAGGTGTAATATGTATGTACTACCAATCTCCCTTTTCTTTTGCCCTAATTTGTAAACAGACCGGAAGTAATAGTCCTCATGAAATTTAGACTTTCCACATGGCAGTATACTATGCTACTAAATGGGTTGGCTTTTCCATAATTTCTGAAAATTATCTGTGATTAAACTTGGTCTGATATGGCATTTAAAAACTAGGGCTGTGGGCCCCCTTGTTCCCAGAGATATAAATAATATAGAGGCTCTGGCAGTAAAATACATGATCTGGATTTTACTCTTAATTACTCCAAGTTACACTTATAACCTAATTAAAAGTTAAGGTCAGGTAGTTGTTATATCTTAGTTACTACTTTCTTGGCACCTTCAAATGAAGAGAAATGTACTTGAATGGACAAGAACAGCAGTTCTAAAGCCCTGTAGTATTGAATTTAGTTTTGCAGTAGTAATAGTTTTAAAAGATAATGAACATCTTATAAAATGTAATTGTGGCTGTGAAAAAAGTTTCAGATAGTTTTAGTGCAAGGTAGCTGCGTAGATTGTTACAGGTGCTGAAGTTGATCTATATGAGTTTATATAAGGCGGCAACAAATCTGGCAATACAGCTTATTAGCAGCAGACTGTATTATTTTCTTGCGTTCTTTTCCCACATACTTGTTTTCCTATGTATTGTGGGGATTTTCTTCTAGAACCTTAAATAATTAAGGATTAGATGTCTGAACCCAAAGTCGTCGTTTTATCTTCTTGGGGCCCTTGGCTTTCAGCTTAATATGTGGATCTAGCCAAAAATACCCATACACTATTGTACATCATTAAAAAGAGTTTGACCATGGTGATTGATGTGACAGCTGACTGCCACGTTGTAGTATCCTGTCTTGACTTAGAGAAGTTTTATGAGGTTCCAATTTTACATATACTGTTACTTTGCTTTTTGATAGTTCTTCATGCCATTCATTTCCTTTTTGGATTTTTTGGGGTTTTTTGGGGGTTTTTTAACTTGTTTGATGCTTCCCCTAATCTAATTTCCTAGCTTTGTTTTTCCTAGGAAAGAAGCTAGGTAGAACGAATGTGTTCAGGTGGATGGTAGTTCTATAATGAAACCAACTGATCTTACTTTCTAATAGCTATATATTCCAAGATAGATGAAAGGCAGGGTCCATTCTTTACTATCTTGTTTGGAATGGAATACCCTTCTCAAAATTTGGTAGTTTAAAAAAATGTAAAACTAGTTTAGTTTCCAGATTTCAGAATATATCTTTAGGCTAACAAATCAGACACCAAGGTAGATGCAAGTTACTTGTTTATAAATGTTTGGATGTAGTTTTTTGGGTGTTGTCCTCCAAGGTAACAATTGTGTTTTGCTGTCTTTGCTGCTGAGTGAAGAGAGTGTGTGAAAAGACAATGGGTCTTCTAAAATTGTTCTGTTGAGTTGGGTTTTTTCTAGAAAACGTTGGAACAAATGTTATGTTTCCTTCCATTATACTAATTTTCTAACTTCCGATATAAATTGCCAATTCTGACAGCCTAGTGTCTTCTATAAAATTAGACATTATTTTTATTATGAAAATAGCTTTGAATAATCATTCAAATTATTTTTCCTTTCATAATGTAATGTAGATCTATAGATCTTTAGTTTATAGTAATTTTCCTGTGTAATTAAGAATTTTGCCAGAAATACTTAATATTTGTGCAACCATTTGACCCATAACTTTTACTCAAAAATTAGTGATCATGTTTTCACAAATATTTTGCCTTTATTAAGAAAGTTTCTTTCACAAATGGAATAGTGAGGAATAGGCTGATTCCTCAAAGTTTGGGGGTTTTTTTGTCTTAACTCACCTCAGTATGTCTTATTTGTTACAGATGTTAGGACTGGCACAGGGGTGTTTTGACCATACGATTCCCTATACAAAGGAGAGAGTCCAGTTTGGGAAAAGCGTATTTGATTTCCAGGTACTTGTTAATGAACACGTGCGAAGTTTCCTCCAAGAGAGTAGTAATTAGCACAGTAGATGAAGTCAGTAAAATGAGTAATCTGATTTGCATAATTTGTGCTCTGTCTTGTGTCATGTCTCTATTTCTCAATATTTGAGAAGATTTTTTCAAAACAATTTCAGATGAGCATTCATCTGCCATGTAAAATACATAAATTCAGTGCTATGTGCCTTTGCAAGTACCATATAAATCATTTAAAACTTCAAAACATCATTAACGTAACTCCTTTTCCTTGATAGTATATTCACTGCCTTTGAAAATAATACACATGGAACTCCTTTCTCTTCTGATTTTAATATCACAGTATGTTGAATGTGTTCCAGTTTTTATACCCTTTCATGAGGTGTAGGGGAAGGCCTTTTTCTGGAGACACTAGAAATTATAAAAAGATGAGGAAAACTGATTGAATTATTAGATTTCCTGTGTTATACAAAGACATTTAGTTTTCATGATAATATCTGTATCTTAAAACGAAAAAGACTCTTTGTTGCAAAAATGATGTATAGTTTAATAAGGAAGATATATAATTGTAATTACTATAGTAATTTTCTTGTTAAAAGAAACCTACATCTCAGATGAAGGGAAGGAACATTAGTACTACTCATAATTTATACAAATTCTAGGAAGCACCCACAGATATCTAGGAAATTATTGGAACTGCGTCTTTTGAATGGGAAATGGAATTTATAATTGCTGAATCATTTTGTTATTTTGACCTGCATATATATTTTTGCAAATTTTAGGGAGCAGTGTTAATGTTCTAATAAGATGAAAGGTTTCATTGTGTTTTAGGAGCAAGTTAGACAAATAAATGTTCATTTTTCAATCCTCATAATGTTTGGGTCTCCTTAAATAAACCTATTCTTCTGTAATACCTACCATTTAGAGATGACCTCCGTCACCTTTTTCCTTCCCTTTGAATCCATTCATCAGTCACAATCTCTAGACTTTCCTGCTGCTCCTAACTCTTGTCTCATAGTTATGGGACATGGGAAGAAGTGGTTGTCACCTTGCTATTTCTCTGCTATATTTAAGAGGTACTTTTTTCAAGTTTTTCTCAGTTAAGCTCACAGCTTTGACCTACCCGTGTCTCTGTGGTGCTGAAGAGAATGTTAAGATTTGGCTGAAATTTTCCTTGATATTCATGGGTGCACACAGGTTCACATTGGACCTTCTTGTCTAGCCAGTCAGGCAAGAAGTTCCCCAGTACTGCTGAATCCCAGAAGGAAAAAGAAAATGGGAGTGCAGTTCCCTAAAAGACTTTGGTGGCCCAGAAGTTTTCCAACATCAACGTCATCGATGCAGAGATGTGCAGAATTACTAGTCCATCTAGGTTTTGTATTTTTATTTTAGCGTGTAGGTATGTTCCTTGGTGAAAAGAATGGTTCTTGCTAGAAATTCCAGTTGAGTACTAAGTACCGGTTCTGTCTGACTTGTGGCGTGTTTATTACAGGGGATGCAACATCAGATAGCTCAGGTGGCCACGCAGTTGGAGGCAGCGAGGTTGCTCACCTACAACGCAGCTCGTCTTGCAGAAACAGGAAGGCCGTTCATAAAGGAGGCAAGCATGGCCAAATACTACGCTGCTGAGGTAACATAGTTTCTTTATCTAGTGGATTTATTTCACTGCTGTTTAAACATTTCTTCTGCTACTGAATGTGTAACTTTTCATGTTTTGCTGTGAGATCTGCAAATGTACTTTTACCTTATTAATGTAAAGTAGGCCACTGGAGAATGAACTCACACCCCTAAATAAAGTTTTGAAAAACAAGCAAAAACATTAACAGAGAAAGTGAATTAATATCTTTGCTCATCTAGAGAGGTTTCATTTTCTCAGAATTCTCTTTTTGTCGCTGGAGAAATGGCACGGTGAGACTTCATTTGTGACCATTTCAACTCTGCTGGTCACAACTGCAAGTCTTAATATGATTCCAAACTGGATTGCTTCTTCCTCTTTGTAATTGCTGTCTTGTGTACCACTGCTAGTCTGTTTCATAGTGCAGCATGTGAACTATCGCAATAACAGTTAGTGAATTCTTGACGTCCTCTGATTAGAAAAGTGTCATTTTTATTCTAAAATAACTTGCATAAATAAGATGAATACAAAAATACCAGTCCTTCCTCCTCCTACTTGTTCTAGTAACTGCTTTAATTGCTGTTTTGATTTTACTTTAAATAGCTACAGAGAATAAAATTTACTACCACCTGCATGAAGTTGAATCCTGAAATTCTAACTCAGAAACTATTTCCGTAGGTTGCAACACTGACAACTAGTAAATGCATTGAATGGATGGGTGGTGTTGGATTCACAAAAAATTATCCAATAGAAAAGTACTATCGTGACTGCAAGATAGGTGAGTGATAGTTTCTTAACAAGTATTTCTTGTAGCATTAGTAGCATTAAAGTTTGGGGATGAATGACTGTTTTTTTTTTTTAAGATCTCATTTCCATGAGACTGTAATCAACACTGATTCAAAGGCTCAGATATAAGAAGGTAAAACTTTAGGTATAGATACCTGTGTATGTAAGGCTAGTTAAAATGTTTAATTAGATACCAAGAAAATACAGACACACACATTGTGTCCCATTCTATTAAGAAAATTCCAGTTCAAAAAAATTGAAAATACTTTCTTTGGCTTTAAGATCTGAATCTGTGTGGAGTTTTATTTTCAAGACTTCCTTGTTTACCAGTATAATCCTTGGACCTAACATTTTGACATTTCTAACAGTATTACCCTTAGACTTTTATTGCTGATAGCATTTGTAAATACTTAAATTGTGTTGCTTATTTAGGAATTGCTTTTCAGGAAAACATCTTGTCATTATGTTGTACCAGCAGAAGAGTATTTTAATTTTTGCAGATAATAAAATATGAACATTTGTGTAAATAATAATTCTGTTTCTACAACTTGCTTAGTAAAGCTTCACTTCATAATTGTAAATGTTCTAATGGGACTGTTAGAACAATATCTTGGTCTCTATTTATATACTCAATGTGGTTTTATAGTCTTCTAATTTATTTTCTTCTGATTTCAGGTACAATATACGAAGGAACTTCAAATATCCAGTTGAGCACCATTGCAAAAAACTTAGCACAGGAGTACTGAAACCATAAGGACTTCTTGACTGTTAATGGAAATTATTTCACTGAACATTCATTGTGAATGACACATTTATTTGTAATTATAAAAATCATAAATAAGAATACATCATCACAGACAAAATATTAAGGAAAACCATGAATTCCCCATTTCGGGACAGTGAGTGTGTAATTTATGTGAAATCATGAATTCCACATTCAAATCCAAATCATGGGTAAAAAGTATCTCTTTCTGCCTAAGACACTTCTAAGCTCATACATTGCCTGAAATTATTTTCTTGCTTTAGGTTATGCAAACAGTGTATCTCCACTTCGAGATTTCAAAGTGAAAACAAAAGCAGCCAAATCCTCGGTTTGCCTGATGTGAAAGGTTCCGTTAAGCCACCTGGAAGAAAGGACTCTACACGTGCAGCAGAACTGTTGCACGGTGTGAAGCTGCTGTTTGTTCATTATGCTCTTTATTAGCATGGGGTACAGGAAAGGTATGTGGAAAGAGACAAAAATGATGGTTTCCTCTTTTCCAGGTGGAGCCATGTCTGTGGAGCTGCTGTAATTGGAGTAATTTTTATAGCAGCCCTTAGTGTATTCTTAAGTATATCTTGGTAATTAAGCCCTTTCAGCCCCAATTTGTAGTACTGAAAGGTGGATAATATCTACCTCCCTTTCCAGCCTTCTCAGCTGTTAAGGGTTTTAATCTAAGAGGCTATTTATAGTTCTCTTTTCAGAAAAGGTTGAGTTGAAATCTTTGTGAAATGGGGTTAAGAAGGCTCTAGTAGTTCTGCAAAAAGACAGAGATACAGGCTAGGTAATAGGAATGCTGTGATACTACCTCACAGTGGCCTTTCCATGCTCGGTGCATTTTGCAAACTTTAATCCTCAGAGCCTTCCTGGGAGTTAGGGAGGGACTAGAAAACTCCCTCACAGAAGTTAGCCGTTCTCTAAGCAGTTTTTTCTCCTTTAGAGAGGGGGGGTGGGTTGAGAGGTATTTGCTTTTTTGTCCCTCTCTGTTTACTTTGAAATCAGACATTTTATTTATGGCAGAAACCTCTGCAGTGCTGGAGAATTAATTAACTAAGAATCAAGAGATAGAAAGCTTAATATATGAAAAATCATTATAATTGTTGTAGTTGGCAATTTGTTTCAAGTGGTTTTGGGAGGGAAGGATTGGTTTTCTGGTTTTGGCTGACTTAGAAGAATCTAATTTTTAAAGCTTGCTAGTCAGTGATGATTCACTTCGAGGGGAGCTTAGAATGTTACAGACTGAGACTCCCAAAGGATTTTCTAGCAAAACTAGGGTAAATGACACTTAACAAGTATGATTTTGTAAAACAAGCGGACTGCAGTGCCTTATACAAAGAAACAAGCAAGGAGGAAAAGTTTTCTGACTTTGTCAGCTTCAAAGGGAAGTAACTACTGTAGTGAATTACTCCCCCTACAGACGTGCTTTGCCTGTTGAGAGGCGAAGAATTAATGTGGTAATTATCATTAAGCCAATAAAAAAGCCCCTCCCATATCAGTTTGATCAACAGCTTTGAGATTTTCAAAATACAAGAGTAGGAGGGTAGACTAGATGATTTCTGAAGTTTTCTTTTAGAATTATTATTATTACCATTATCATAATTATCATTATTAATGCATTTCAGGTTGTTTGCAGGCTTTCTTTCAGCTGAATTGAAACAGCTGGGGAGATTATTAGACTAGAATTAAGACTACAGACACTTCAACAGTTAACTACAGTTACTCTGCTCAACACAATCTATCTGCAAGTCTAAAATTATCATAACCATACTACAAAATGCTTGAGTTAGTGTTGATTAATGTGATGAGTTGTGCTAATGTGAGGCAGTCTTCAGCTGCTGCAGTTTAGCCTGCTTTGGTAACATGAGTGTCAGCAGAGATCATTTTTTGATTCACAGTGTTTAATAGGTCTCCTAGTTTGAGATACTGTCTTAGCTTGGCTTCTGCAGTTTTGCATGGGGCTAGGAAGTGAGAGGCAATATTTAACTGACTTAATATAGTGCTAAAAGCAAACCCTTTATGGAGGAAAGTGCAGAGCTCTTTGAAGGACTATTAAAGGCTGGATATCCAGGATTATGTAAAAGGACTGTCTCTTTGTGTAGAACTGTGTCAGGAATCTATTTGAAAAAATAATAAGGAAAAAATCAAAACAATGTGATTTCCTACAGTCTGAACTCAGATGCCATAGTCCGGGAAACAACCTGAACAGCCTCATCAGCTGCTCAACAGTTCTCAGAAAAGCAAGGTCAAGCCTTTAACTAATGTTACAGCTGTAAATATTTCGCATGTCTCAGTTCTATATGCTGTATGCTATACACAACAACTTTTGAAAGAAATGTATGTATTGTATTTGATTTTTGTCTAGAAAATTCTGTGGAGGAATATGCGCACAAATTAATTATAACCACTGAGTTTCTTTCATCGGTTTTAAAGGGCACGTACCACTGTGGAGAACATTAGCTATTCTGGTCACTGACTCTGGGAAGAGTTAACTTGTTTTATCCCCTTCAGCCCGATTCCGTTGCTGCACTAACGCAGACGTTGGTTTAGTAGATGTGTTGTGCCATTGTCCAGGAGCTGTTAAGAGCTGCCTGTGCTCCTCACCCCCTGTTCAGTTTGGGACAGGCATTTATGGACTGTCATAAATGGCAGTTCTACGTTTGGCACTGTGAGCACAGGAGTGCTGGTGGTGCTGGCTGCACCAGTCAGTGTAGGGCTGCAGAGCTGGCCTGGTCAAGGCTATGAGGCTTCCTGTGCTAATGGCAGGGCTCAAAGCTGCTTTATACACCATATGTATTTATGTCAGTGAGTTTTCCTTTTATATGCCCTTAGTCAGTCTAGCCTATTGCCCTGGAACAGCATTTTCAGTATCAAACGTTGCATCTGGGCTTCCACAGTTAGAAGAAAAGACCTGTATTGAGAATGTATTAAAAGTGCCTGAATTTTATATTTGACTTGATACAGTGCTAATCCTGTACATCAGGTAATGGTTCTCTAATAATCTGTCATTTTAAATTGTGTCCCAGATCTTGCAGTTTTTGTACTGGGAGAGAATGAATATATCTTCCGTCAGATTTCTTTAGTATTATTGTGGTTTGTGATAAAGGTCTGAGGCAGGTTTCCACAGAAAGGTTTAATTGCTACATGGGAAATACTCAAATACAACATTTTATATAATGTTTTCTATGTTGTTGGTTTTTCTTTCATATTTTCCTTTCCCCATATAAAGATTGTGTTAGAAAAGGCTTATGTGAAATATAAAGTAATTGTTCACTGGGAGCCTTTCACTATGTAAAGAATTTTCTAATTAACATGTTATTGCATTTCCGTTTGGAAAGCTTTCGGTGAGAGACACATTTCAAGTTCTTCGTACCAAGCTAAGCTTGATTTGAATCACAGGCTGGTTTGAAAGCAGCTGTTTAACTTTCCTGAGCTTGCTTATTGAATACATGAAAGCTGAAGAAACGTTTTTCCTCAACCCCAGAATGTATTGAGTGTACCACTGTGATAGATCTTCTCCCAAGAGAATTGCATGGATGTGGTTAACAGCTACCACAAATACTTCATAATTATTTACCTGTTACCACTGTGCAAACCGTTGGCAGAGGCACAAATCAGGTGAGAGCTTGATGGGGAGATCAACGTGTATTGTACAATTCCCAAAGAATTTTCATGTGATTTGTCATTTTATGTTGTATTGAAATACAGTTGTCACAGAGTGTTTTGTCTTCCCTGAGGTGTAAGTCCTTGGTCTGCGTCCAGGTGAGGAGGCATGGTTAGGAAGTGTCTTACTTTTCTGGTTTTGACTGCCTACAGCTACGTAGCGTGGTGGGCTGTACGCGCAGGTGAGAGGAAGCAAGAGTTCTTCCTGAGCCCACACCAGAGACAGCCAAACATCAATGCATAGAGAATCCAGGCTAACAAATAGGAACTACAATAATAATTTCAGTTAAATATGCCAGTTGTAAGATCAGTTCCTATAATTAACAAAGTCCAGCTTAAAAGCATTGAGGGAATGTCTCATTATCTGATACTAGAGACTTTATTAAGCTGCTTTGAAATCTCGGCGTTTATTATCCTCTAAAAATACTCTGTTCATGCGCAATAACTGTCTAATACATTAGGTGAGTAGAACTAACCACTCTGTTTCATAATAGCTTGTTTCATAGATGGAGCATTCAAATATCCATTTGTATGGGTATATTAATGTTCAAAAGAACGTGCAATGTACAGTGTAACATTTTTTTGGATAAAATACTTTAAAATATAAATCAAAAAGATGGATGGTCTCAACAGGCAGCAAAAACATTTTTATGTATTCTTCTGTCTTTCAAGGTCATTTGGATTTACATCTTTCTGAAACTTTTTCCTCTGTGTATCTTATTAGCTGTTGAGCTCCTAATGCTGGAAGACTCTACCTATAAAGAAATCTCAAGGTGACTTCACTGAAGATCCTAAAGAAAAAGCTTCCCACCTGACAGGAAGCTGTGTCTCGATAGCCAAGTAACCAGCACTTTCAGAACTGGGTTTATATATATAATATATATGTGCAGAAACATTTGTCCATTAAAAATTTTGCAGGGATCTCTTAGGAAAGTTATTACAAGCTGTAACCACTCTGTTACAAAAATAATAATAAAAAAAAAGAATAGCAACAGGACAACCTAAAATACAGCAGTAAATCTCCAACTTTAACATTACAAGGCTGTGTTATTTGGGGGTCACCTAATCAGGAAATTAGCATGTGTGGGCCGAAATGTAAATTCCACTCTCTAACCAGCCAGACCTGGAGGTCCTACAGTCAGTTTTGAAGTGTTGCACAAACCACTGTCACAACTGGTGACAGTTTTAAAACCGCCTGTTAGAAATCACCAGATAAGGCAGGGCTGGACTGCTTTGGGTGTGTGTGACACAGGAGAGGAGTCAACTTGCAGACGTGAGCAGGACTTCAAACGAGCTGCGCTCCATCTGCAACGCTGGCTGGAGGGTCACGGTGGGAAGAGCTGAAATGGTGCGTTACTGCCAGTTTGGTTTGGGGCCAAATACAAGTTGGCAAATCAAGAGATGCCTTAATGTTTGGCAGCTGTGAGACAACTTTCTTTCCTAGGGTAGAGGCAACGAAGGGAAGAGCTGAGCTGCCGTGTGATGGGTTTGTGTGGAGTTTGTATCTCGTGCCTCTCTGAGCCGGGTAAGTTTGAATGGGAAAGTTTCCATTTTGGAGCCTGCAGAAGGAGTCTGGGCTGGTCTTCACTTCGCAGCACCCCAGAAGCTCTGACACACATACCCAGAGCTGATGTTCTCCTGGTCAAGAGGCTGTTTCCTGCCTCCTTTTATGAACATCCAGCCAAAATGATGACCCACCCATGAGAGGAGCAGAATAATTTTCTGATCATCCTTTTCATCACATTTTTGCTGCAAGTTTCTTGGATATTTTTGGCCTGAATTATTTAATTATTTTCTAGGACATGCTGCAAGATTTTTCTGTTCACCAATTTGCATCCTAAAGATGCAAATTAAATGCAAATTTTTCAATATAGCCAGAGCAGTCATCCAGTTTTAATTTGATAACTGCGTTGCTGAATTTTTCTGCCTTTGTTTAGATGGTACCCAAAAACATGAAAATTACATTTTAGAAAGACACTCGCTTCTCAGGATATTTTTTTTTTTCTGTAGGGATACAAAAAACAGAGAGTGTGAAAGGTTGAGAGTCCCAGAAGCTGCAAATGTTATTTATGCTAAAAAGTATTAGCTGATATAACTTTGTTTATGGATTTGCTGTATCGTGCACCCAACACCAGCTAAAGGACAAGCTGAAGCAAAAAAAGCCAACTTTGCAATGATGTTGTAGGCACAATGCTGGGGTTTTTTTGGGGTTTTTTTTGCATTTTTATCTCATACAGAACAGCTTTGTGTCAGCTCTGCTAAACTGACCCAAAAAGAATTGGGGAATAATTCAGAAATCAAAGTTAAGCTTCTGGAAATGTAGTTATATACTGAAAAGCTTCACAGAACTCGCTTTGTTAATGGCGCTGTTGAAGATACAGTTGGTACGGAGCAAATGTGTTTTAGTGGAGGAACTGATGCTGTTTGTTTTGGGAAAGAAAATGTTAGACATTCTCTTCCTGAGATGGAGGATGTTTACGCACCAAATGCAGCATTTGCTCCAATTGTTCCCACAAGAATTGAGGCAAAGCACTTTTTTCAGCTCAGGTACTTTTTGAACTTTGAAAATGTTTTATGACTCCCTATTATGTACTAGAAGATGGTTATATGAGATGAAGGCTGTATTTACATTCATACTCTTGTTTTCCCCATGTTCAGAGAAAAATTCCTTATGTTCCACTGTATGAATTTTACCAAACACAAACTGTTACGCTCCCTTCTTAAATTCCAGATTACTTTGGTCTTCTCAATGTCCGTCCAACCACACTTTAAAGAGAAAATAATTTGCTCGGTTTAATTGCAGCAATGGCTACTTTTGATTGACATGGCAGGTTGTTTTGATTGTTGCTTGAATAATAAAAGCTAGATTTAGCAAGCTATTTGTCATAAAATAGATTTGACTGCCATGCAGAATTTGGTTTCCAAGGTCCAAAGTAAGGTGCAGCAGTAGGTCTTCCATTTTCTGTTAGAAGTATTTTAGCTCTTCATGCTTTGTGCTTTGACTACAGTGATTCAATTTGCAGAGATAAACAATTCTCTGGAGGTAATATAGCTTGTCATTATTTAATAATTATTTAAAATGTGTCTTGTTACCCTTGTGTAAGAATCTGGGCTGCGAGAGAGTTGTGGTTGTCCTCTAATACTTCAGGGTGCTGACACAGCACAGGGTTAAAGCACCCGGCGATCTGGTGTCTCAGAGTACTGTAATTTAATAGCCAACCTTCTCTATACTGCTGCTTCTATTTGGAAGTGTCCAAAAATCTTTTTTTTTTTAAACTGTAAAAGCCTTCTGGCACTGAATTACTTCTATTTCTTGACTGAAACATATCTGCTCTATGCTAACCTCATTATCCAGGAATGATTTCTAGAAGAGGAAGTGAAGAATAATTAAATCATTCCTAACTGAAGGAAATGCTTCGCAGAACTATGCAAATTCCAATTTGTCCAAGATGCTGTGGTTTCATATTCTATTTCTGGGAAGGGCAGAGGGAGAAACAGTTATTTTTGGAGTTATGGATAACCAGGTTCTGGCTTCGTTTTCCTCTCTTACCTCGAGATCAGAGTGCACTGGGACATCCCTGTTCAGGAGGGAGCACGGTACCTGCCATCGCCTGCTTCTCGGTACCTGTCCTGCCATAAGAGCTGGTAAATTAAACTTGCCCCACTAGCTGCAATGTCATCTGCTTTGGTTGACGCTTGCTGAGATCCCTGAAGTGGGGGTGTTTTGCCTGCATGCAAAATTAGGGCTCAGCCCTCATCTGAAGCAGCGACTTCTCTGCAGTGGTGTGCTGCCCTGGCTGTCCGCACAGGGCAAAGCTATGAAGGGATGGAGCCGCTTCCCCTGCTTCTCAGCCTGCGATACAGTGTCTGGGGGAAAAAAAAAAAGGAGGATTACATTTTGGAGTCAAAAAATGAGATTCCTGTGTGTGTGCTCAGCAGGAGTGCCTGGGGGAGCCACGGGCTGGGCACAGCCCTCCTGGGGCTCTGGTCTTTAGATTTTCACATTTTTCCATCTGCAAATCTCACTTTCAGAAGGCTTAAGGCAAAAAGAGGGGAAAAAAAAAAACAAACAAACAACAACAAAGCCAACCCCAACCAACTAGCTATTTTTATATGACAATGTTTGCAAATAGATTAGTGATGCATAATTGAATTATGAACTGGGAAAAATATAATTAGAGCGATGGAAGAATGGGTTTTCAGTGCACCACAACTTTTGTCTTTCAAGGAATCAAATTGCTAACATGAGTTATGCACTCAAGAAATCTGCTTAGAATTAACCACGTATGTCCTACTTTTCCAGCTTTTTCTTTAAAAGTTACATATTATAATAATGAAGTGTAAATAGCAAACTTCAGTGATTTGCAGAAGGCACCAGCCTTGCGTCTTTTCTAAACTGGTTGATTTATGTGCTGTTTGCTATTTTTGAGAACACAAAACAATTAATTTATGTGTGAAAAGAACAGTGAATTAATCCTAGAGAGCCCTGGAGCCTTTAAAGACCTGAATCATATGTTGAGCTCGTTTAAAACTTGCATAAGAAATTAATGTAGAATAAAGCCCTTTAATTTGAAAAGTGCATCTATAGTAGGTGTCCCTAGGATATCTTCGGGATCATTATTCAGAAAGGTTAAGGAGGACTTTATTTTTTTTTCTTTCTTTCTTTTTTTATATTCAGTATGTATTTTCCAGTTTGCAGCTCAACATGGTGCATTTCAACTTATAAAGAGACAGAGATTTTAAAAAGAAACGGGGAGCTTTTTATTCACCTTCCACTTAATTTCCTTGCTGCCTTGCCAGTCCCAGCTTAATGAATGTAATTGCTACCTTTGATGAAAATACTATTATCAAGATCACACATTACATTGGAAAACAGTTTTTCTTTAAACACAGCTACTGCAGTCTCTAATTATGCATGTAACAAGTGGCTCCCGAACAAAAGAGCATGTTGTCTACAATTGCTAGGAATTGGAGCAAGGCAAATTTGAACAAAGAACAGATTAGATTTGCTCCATGCTCCACAAAGCCCATTCCCCTGATTAATTTCCTGCAAAAACTAAAACAATTCTCTCTTAAAAGAAACTAACCCTCATCCCCAGACTGATCCATATGCCATTTGTGTCAATCTATATGATGATAATGGCCACAGATTTAAATTATTAACTATTAGATGCAGTAAAATAGGAAAGCTCTTTTATAAACTTACCTTTTCATATGTAAATAAGCAGTACGAGGACTTAAGGAACAAAAACCTGACTTTTCTGTGGAAACCAGAAGCAAGAAAGCACCCAGTAACTGAAAGTCTGAATTGTGCATGTATAATCCAATTATTTTGTCAGTTTACTCTGCGCTCCGTATTCTGCCCAGGCACTGCAGCAGGAGTAGCAGGTCTCCTAACGTCGTGTTGGGTTTTCCAGGAATGACATATTTGAGGGCTGCTCTCCATGTGTGCACCTTGAGGAGAGTTCTTCTGAAAAGGGTTTCATCTAATTCTTGAGCGATCTTGTCAACAGGATTTAATGAGTCAAAATCAGAATTGGAAATACATTTTGCTATTGTTCCATGGAAAAACAGGCAGACGCTGGTAAAATTGTGGATTAGTACTTGGCCGCTGATAAAAACCTGTGATATGGATTGAATTGGGTTTTGTGTTACTAATACAAGGAATTAGTCATAGCAATTTAGAACAGTGTTATTTTTCACTCTTATTTGTACTGATCTAGGATCCCTAGCTATGGCCCATTGTAGAAGATCCATATAGACCCCTGTTATCTGGGTAAAAGCAAAAAAAAAAAGACAGTTCTCCTTCAAAGTGTTTACAGGCTGGGTTAGGATTGGATATGGACTAACGTAAACCAGCGTCTAGATTATTTTTAAGAAAAATTGGTGAGCAGAAGCAGTGTACTGGTAAAAAAGCATCCCTAGCCCTGCATCCTCTCGCTTGCCGTAGTGAAAACGCTTTGTCCCTGCGAGTGAAGTCAGGTTAATTGCGTAAGAACTGGTCCTGCAGCTGTAGTGACTGGTGGGGTCTGCCTGGCACCCAAAGCCCCTTTACATGTAATACACACTGCGGGCCTCGGTTGGGTGAGTCTCGGCTTCAGCTTTTCGGAGGAAGGTGTGAGGAATGGTGTCGGCTCTGCCAGCATAAGCTCTGGCATAAGCCTAGCAGCCGTGAAGTCTTCCAGCGGCCAAAGCCCTCGGAGCGGGCAATAAGCGGTGAAGTCTGTTCATGGGCTCACTGGTGCTGAAAGAGGTAAAATTAAATGTATTCTCTGTCATAAACCTATCAAAGATATAAGATGTTGAGACCTCTGTATAGTCTTAAAATGCAGTAAACTATATCTTAATAGGGTTGGTTTCTACTCTTGAAATTTGGATTTCTAAGCAAGACACTGCTGAGAAATGTCCCAGGCTTTGCAGCCATTGCCTGCGCTCCCAGTCCCTTTACACACGGCAACATCTCTTCATCCACGATGTCTTTTCATGACTGCGTATCTGTATGTCAGCTCCACCCCTGCACCGCTCTGCGATGTCTAGCTTAGGTCTCTCTTAGACTGAGTAATTCTGGTCTGCAGTGTTCTGCTGGAAATAGGCGATGCTTCCTATGCTGGGATGACAATGTTAGGCAGTGTAGTGCAGGACCGTGAGATGCAGCAGAAGAGAAATGATTCTAAAATTAATGATGTGCAATGGCCAATAATAGGTTCCTCACTGCAAAGCTATTTCGCAAGAGAGAATGGCAGGGAGGGGAAGGAAAAGAGATACCAATTCTATTTTTCAAATGAATATTAATTGTGAGGATTTTTCTGAGTATCCACAGCTCTTCCTCGGGACTCATCCTGCAAGGCGCTGCAGTCTCTTGTTCTCATACAAATCATGAGGGGGTGAAGGCCATGCGGAAACTCCCAGGAACAAGTTGTGAGTGCTTTCAGTAAGGGCAGACTTTGCCAGTGCCGGGGAATTCAGCATGGTCGGAGCTGCATTGCAGCAAACCTGCGTGGGCAAGTATGTCCTGCAGCCTCCGTGGCTTCTCATTGTTCTTTTTGGGGCTACAGCAGAACTTGGGAGAAAAACTTACAACTTTGCATGCTTAGGCAATTAAAATTTTACTTTTTTACAATATCTGCCAAACTCAAAAAGTGGTGTCAACTGGCCAAGGTAAAGGGATTAAAATAATCTTAATTATAGCAACTTTCCAGTACCTGAAGGGGCTACAGGAAAGCTGGAGAGGGACTGCTTACAAGGGCATGGAGTGACAGGACAAGGGGGAATGGCCTTAAGCTGAAGGAGGGGAGATTTAGATGAGATATTAGGAAGAAATTCTTCCCTGTGAGGGTGCTGAGGCCCTGGCACAGGTTGCCCAGAGAAGCTGTGCCTGCCCCTGGCTCCCTGGCAGTGTTCAAGGCCAGGTTGGATGGGGCTTTGGGCAACCTGGGCTAGTGGAGGGTGTCCCTGCCCATGGCAGGGGGTTGCAACTAGATGGGCTGTGAGGTCCCTTCCAACCCAAACCGTTCTAGGATTCTACGATTTTAGAAAACCTACAAGAATCCCAGTCTTCCAGCCTCTCGTTTCAAAAGCGAGTTGCACCGCTTGCAGCATGCGTCCCACTGGGTACTGCAGGGCTGGGGCTGCTGAGCTCTGATCAATCATTCAACATGCCATAAATTGCAAGGAGCTTCTCTCCAAGAAGGAAAGATAGTAACAGACATGTTCTGTTCAGTGCCAGCGGTGGAAGAAGCGAGGTGCCAGAGGTATGTGTATTAGCAGCCTACTTTCTTCTGCACCATAGCTTCCAGGGTCTTTGTATTCTCATAATGTCAATGCAGAGATCAGTGGGACAGTTATACCTGTCATTTATCCCTTCTCAGCCACTAAAGGTGCTTTGTTTGCAGAGTGCTACAGTCTTCCCAACTCACATTACTTGCAGTTAATACAAAATCTTTAAAATGTACCCTGCAGATAAGGAAAAAAAAAAAGAAAAAAAAAACCCTCATAATTTTCCATGTGGATAGAATTAATCAAGATGTAATTATGACACCAAATGAAATTACTTAGAACATCATAAAATTCTTGTTCATCTCAGTGTCAGTGTCTTTAAGAAACTGAATAAAAGAAAATGTAAGTCCTTTCTGTGGAAATTAAACTAATTTCTGTTTCCAGACACCACTTCTTGAGTGCTTAAGATACCATGGGTCTTCTGGTGATGGGACCACTGCAGAGCCTGCACTGGTGGAAAGGAAACCTGAAAATAGACCCATAATTTTAAGTCTTCTAGTGGCAAATATCAGTGACAAAAAGGAACAGGATTATGATCACTCTCTGGGGAAGCTGGAGAACAAACCCAATATGTTTAGAAAATCCAGAATTATTTGTGGTTTAGCTCCTTGTCTTCTCCAAAACAAGTTGAAAGTAATCTCATGAGTTTGGGGAAAGATATTTGTGTACTTTTCTGAAAAAGTGTTAGGCTGTGAGTTTTTCTCCTGTTAGAAACTAATCCGTTGTTCCCTGCAGTGGGTGTTAGGTTCTTGTTTTACTGTAGGATTTAATGCAGCACACTGTAAAAAGGCCGGCTGGAGAGAAGACGAGGCACTTGGACAGCATGAATATTTATCCCTTCATTACACCATCTCTGCTTAGGTCTCGCATCAGCCAGTTACAGAAGTTCAGCACAATTACTAGCGTAACCCCCAGATCCATAAGCATTTTTCCAGGTGTGATGTGGCACCTAATAATCCATTTTTTTTTAAGCGTAGATGTTGTCTGGAATAAGCATTAGTTCACAGATGCCCTCATAGCCCCTAATGTGGTAGCTGTGTGGGGATGCAGGAGAGATTTCTCTCAGGGTATGATGCACGTGCTGATTGCTGCGCAGGAGCTCAAGCCTTGTACCTGTCTGCATCGGTTATTTTGTACAGGCAGATCAAAGCTGGAACTTGAAAACTCAAGTCCCAGAGCCTGCACATGGTGCTACAGCGGGCGGAAAGGAACCGGCCCCATTCCCTGGGCAACCTCTCGTTTCTGCACCAAGTCCTCCTCCGTCAAAGGGTCGCGCTGCTCCCTCCCTTTGCACGGGCACACGTGCTAGTGGAGATCACAAACCGGGATCCAACTATTATATAGCCAGCGGTGAGCATGGTGGGAGGCTTGGGAAGTCCCTTCGAGGGAGAGGGACTTGCAAATAGCGGACCGAAGAGGATGGTGTAGAAGCAACAAGGAGGAGGCATCGAGCGAGCTCGTACCCAGCTCGGTCTCCTTCCCTTCTCCATCAGGTTCTTACAATAATGCAGAAAAGGGGGCAGATCTTGCATCCGCGTTTAGATAATCTCTTTTCATTCGGTGCAAATGCAGAAGGGAAGGAGCAGTCGGTGCAAGAGGCCGCAGAGCCACGGAGATCACTTGCCTCTGCCGGATTGATGGAGCTGAGAACGGGCCAGCTCGGCGCACCTTGGCTTACACGCACCAGTCGTTTATTGCACGCTCTTCTCTATCTAGATGTATGATCCAGAAAGAAGGAAAAAGTAGTTGAGGTTTAAACTCTTATCACTAAAGTGAGTCTCCCTCTACATTAAAAAACTATCCAGACATTGTAACAGGAATGGGTTCAGTTCTTATGTCATAAATTTGTGTGTGTAGAAAAAAGACTTATTGGTGAATTTAGCAGTATTTTTCGTTGAACTGGCAGTTGCTAACCATTACACCAGTATTTATTTGATTCTTAAAGAGCACAAAAGCATGGACTACAAATAAAGAAGATGGAGTAATAGCTTTTGACTGGACCACTAGCTTTAAACTTGAAATGAAGTGTCCAGTTTTGAGTTACTGTGTCCAAATGCCATTTGTACAGTTTGAAAAGTGGGGGCATTTTTCCAGCTTGTCACTGTTAGCTGTAGTTCATTCCAGTGAATGATATCACTGAAGGAGCAGTTGTTCTGCTATAAGTACTTCACTCATGACTGGAATGTATTAAATGTATTAATCTGTGCCTCAGAGTGTAATTTAGGGAAGCCCTACATTTGACACATTCTTGTACATCCTTATTTTATTGCCTTATCCTGCAGGTAACAATGTCTCAAAAGCAAAGAGACTAGATGAAGTTAAAATTACATGTCACCAAATATTATATGCACTTTTTGTTGCTCATTTCGCTGTCAGAATTACGGATTTTCAACAACATTAGTTTAAATATGTTTATGACTTGATTTACACCTCCGACGTCAAAATAAAATCGCAGGCAGGAATCCGAGGCTTCTAATGAGCTGGGAGGTGAGATGAAGCCATGAGGGGAACGTCCCCAGCCTCGCAGCTACATCTTTCACCGCAAAACTCTGTCGCAAACGGCACCTAGGCCAACCAAAGATAAAACGCGAGGGTTGAGTTATCCAGGAGAGTATTTGTCAAACCTGCTTTAAGTCAGCAGAATAAAAATGTATTTTTGTGGCAAGGTTAGACCTTATGTCAACTAAGTGAACTCGTAAAGCATTTATAGCCACCTCGTGACTATTACCTGTCATAAATTTGAAACGCTCTTAATCCATAGGTGTGTAATTTTGAGGTACTCTTACCACCTTCTGCTTTCAGCGTAGCAATCATCCATATTGCTGTTGGCAATTAAATAAGGACGTGATTAGCAGTAATAAATATCATTTTCTGAACTGCGTTATGAGTTACGCACCTGCGAAAAGAAATACATCCATTGCTGCCCAAACCAGGCGCAGCGTTGCAGGCAGACACGGAGGGATACGCGATGTGGTGTCTGCAGCCCCGGACCCCGGGCAATCGGGGCAGTTTAAGTAGTTGGATTGAAAGTACAGCGGTAGTAACTACGTGCTGAAAACTAGCTCAGCTCTCCTTCCTCCGTGTGAAGTGGAAAGCGTTTCACGACCGGCGCATGGCTTATTTATGTTTACTCAGAATTTCCCTGGAAGAGCTGAAACCCACGGTGCCAGCGACATTCGCTCTAACGACACCGGGCTGCTCCTCCTGTATTGACTTCCGCATCTTCCCTTGTCTACATTCCCAAATAAATATCCCGAGCTACCCACAGCTTCTCCTATGGGGCGGAAAATCCTTTGCTACGGAGCGAGGCAATTCATAAACGTAGCCAAGTGCCCCCGCTCCACCTGCAGGCATCGTTAGCTGGCAGTGATGGGGATGATAGAGGAGATGGGACCAGTGACTGAACTCCGACCTTATCGATCCAGCCACCTCCACCCAGCTGAGTTGCTGCGGTCCAGTCAGCTGAAAAGGAATTTAAAGGGCAGTCGTCTTCCCTGCTCAGCCCTCCTGTCATTAATAACGTTTTCATCCGTGACAGTGATAAACACGCGGTACTTGAGGGGAGTTTATTAAGGTCAGTCTATAAATAAAAATTAAAATTTAAAAAAATGGGTTTACACAGATGAACAGATGGATGAATAAAGTGATTGGTAAAACAATAAATATGAAAATAGACAGATGGATGAAGTATCTGGCAGCGATCCTCTAAAACTCCAATGCCTCAAACGCCGGCAATGTTATACCAGACCCTTCTCTCCCCTCTGATAAAAAACAGATTTAATGAAGCTGCTGCAGAACTTATAGGTTTCGTGGATCTATGGCCTGACTAATATTTTGTCATTTAATGCCTGTTCTCCAGCCTGATAAAAAGGATTGCAGCCATTTCTCTATGTCAGGCATATAACTGAGTGCTACTAAAATTTAAATGTCTCATCTGTCCTTGGATTTAAATACAGATGGCCTTAAACCTCCGAGTTTTTCTTAATGCAAGACGGTACACAATACCCTGCCTGACTTCTTTTATCATTCTCAAAGAGACAGAGATTTGTATCTCTAGTGGATTCAGGCTAAAAGCAAGCAAATACTCTTCACTTCCAAAATCTGAATATCATGAAGAAAAATGAAACTAAAAAGCCCGGCAACATTTCAGCCTCCATCAGCTGAGGAATGCTGGCAGGTCTTTACGCTTTATAAAACGCCAGTCCACTCGATCCAAAATTTCCTTGGGAATCATTTAATGGCTTTCTATCACGTGAGTTAAATTCTAAATCTTATCTTTAGTTTAGCATTGTTTAAAAGTGACAAGAAGCTAGCAAAGGAGGAAAGTTCGTCGCAATTTCATGTGATTTTCAAAGCCTGATTTTTTGCTTCTGTGCTGCCTCTGTAAGTACTTGAACTTGAGCGGAAGGAGGCATCGTTTAGGGAAACTTGCACAATCATTAAGGGTAAACACTTGACTCGGATTCAAGACCATACGCTTTACGTTTGCAACATCTAAAAGAATCTTAATTGTTGCCTCTGATTAAATATTTCAAAACCGTTACTTAGACCATTGCGATTATTGATCCTTTATTAGGCCTTCGTTCCTTGATGGGCACGCAGACATTAGCTTGCATTAAGCGGAGTCACGTGCATCATTGTTTGCTGCAAATGAAGATTTTTGAATGCAGAATCTGAACGTCGGCTCAGGACTCGTCCAGCCTGAGCCTGCCATCAATTTCCATTGAAAGCGGCTGCCTAAGTGAAATGGATGAGAAGAGAAGGTGCCTGGCAGAAACTGCGAGACTCTGCATGATTTGGTCCTTAGGAAGCAATTCAGTCTAATAATGAAGAGGTGATGGGGCACATAACTACTGTTAGTTAAATCCAGGTTTAAATGGAATAAACCAAGAGTATTGCAGGTCCCTAATGAACAATCAAAAAGGTGGTTAGGATTGTGCAGAGCAGCTGTATTACTTAAAAATAAGCAACAGTTAGGGGAATAATGGCTTTCAGCCAGTTGTCGAGTAGATCTGAATGGCAGATTGGAGAGAAGGCAGAGATCCTTCCGTCAGATGTCCCCATCCAGCCCGGGACTGAGCTGGCCGTAACCTGTGACACGGAACCCCAGCGCGGTGGCTCTGCACCCCACGGGCTCACCGGGCCACCGGCACGCCTCTTCCTGCTTGGAGGGAGCAGAAGGCAGCCTGGAGTCCCAGCCACCAAACCCGGGAGCTGGAAGGTCTCCGCAGGCAGCAAGCCTCCACATTTGCTGCCAGGTAGAGGAGGGTGAGCGCCCTTCCCGGCAGCGGAGAACGAGTCAAGATGCAATTTAACCATCCCTGGGGTTTTAAAACATTTTTTAACTGGAGGTTGCATTGTTTTGGTGATGGGATTATGTTCAGCAAAGCTGGTGTTGAGGCTATAGAAATTATAACAGGGGAAAAAAAACCCTCGATGTTTTTGAGGCTTTCTCTTGCGGCATGTCTTCTGTTCCCTTTAAGACTCCTGGAATATTTTAGGAAGACTCCTCCAAAATTGTGACTGCACCTGAGGACTTTCAGAAGATTTGCTGGGTGCTGCCACTGGTTTGGTGATCCTGGTACAGAACGGGTGAGTAGGACCGAGCGGTGGGAAGGGCACGGTATCAGCCCTTCAGTGGTTTTGGTTTCTGTTTGCCAGTGAGCAAAATAATCAAGGTTTTGTATGGCAGGAATGTTATCTCACTGTGCAATGCCCTGGAAAATGCCCTTTCTTCAATTTTTGCCTTCCTACTTTGTCACTTAGTCTCAAGGTCTCGTACCCAGTGGGGATTCAAGGCAGAAGCTGTGGCTGTGACCTTCTAGGCTGGGTCTTCCTCTGAAAACGCGACTGGGACCACATGTCCCAGTAGCACTTCCACCCTACTACCGAATGATTCTGATCCTCTGCAGTCAGCTCCTGCACGCTCCTCGCTGCCTTCCTCTCCCAGGATCCATCTGAGGACAACCGCTAATTATATTCAGTAACTATTTGCTGCTGACGGATGGAGGGACATCCGTCACTCCAGTAACTGAGCGTTCTTGGGTGAAAGAAGAAACTCACAGATGTTTCCTTTGAAGGAGTTTCATGAATAACCCCACAAATGTAGGACATGCTCTAGCCTTTACTTCTCACTCGGGCAAAACTCTTGCTGTGGGAAGGGGCCTGTTCAGTGCATCAGTCATTAATCTCTTTTACAAGTCTGGAAAAGCCAAACAGAAGTAACTGGCTTTTCAACTGGGGCTACGAGAAATGAAGCCGTTTGGAGAATGATGTGCAATTGCAAAGTGACCTCTCTCCAGAAACAGGGGAGAGGAATGGGGAGGGCAAGGAGAGGAAGAGAGATATACAGAATATTTATTTGTTTGCTAATGCAAACATTTGAAATTGCGTGGCCTCCTTGGAGATCCCAAGGCTTTCTAATTGGCGAGTGATTTTATAGCACAGATAGAGATGTACAGTACAGGAAAAAAGGAACAGGGAAGAAAAAGAAGTCACTGACACAGCGGAAGGAGCAAATTCACTCATCAAGATTTGTGTTTAAATTATTTGAAAATATACTGCATCTGTTTAATGTTTAAAGCAAAAGAAAGTGGAAAAGTAACTGAGCATGAGATAGCTTTCAATAAATAATCACGGAGTAAATAGGTAAATACGCATGGGAGCACTGCAAATGCACAAGTAGTTTTGTGCCAATAAAATGCAAAGGATAAAAATAAAATACAATACAGCTGCAAAAGTATTTATATAAATCATGAAAATGTAAGGCAAGGAAAAAAGAACCAGCTGCCCCATGCACATTTTGAACAAGGTAATAGAAGGAATATAACTTTACCACTGCAGAATGCATTAGAAGCTGTGAAATAACTTAACCTGCCTGCAACATAAGATTTTTCGGGGCTGACGTTCACATACAAGTTTTGCCGTGAACACGCGATGTTCAGGCAGGGACAGGTTGCAAAGCAAAACCACACTCATTAGTCATTTGTCTCCACG